>NC_140591.1:1003878267-1008878267 GCF_964204655.1 Triturus cristatus | reverse complement strand
CAAGAAGATACTGGACAGGGTCAAAATGTTCTGCAGATTTGTTGATGGAATATTGCAGGCTGGGACAGACAAACATTAAATCATCATCAGAACCTATATAGATTCTTGAACTCATATGATATCATTTGTTTACAGGAAACTTGGAATCTAACAGAGCTGACTTTTCAAAACAACATATCCTTGGACATATTAGCAGCAAAAGGCATATGGGGGAAAAAGCGGTGGGTTAGCAATATTATTGTAAGGCAGCTCAGTAATTTTGAAATACATAATTTCTCATGAATCCAAAAACATATTGGCATTATGGGTAAACTCCACTTAATTAATGTTTATATCCCACCCTCAGATACCTGGAACAGGAAGAGAGTAACATCATTGCTCGAAGAGATTCAAACTTTGATATGTTAAATCCGAGGTGTTTTGACAGGTGATTTTAATAATAATCTGTATTAGGGAAGCAAAAAAGCTCTCCTTGGGGCGGGTGGAGGGGGAACTCACCAGATCACCAGCTGACAGTCTCTCCCAAATTGTTAAAGATAGGAAACTTCTGAGTATGTAGAGAATGGTTAGCTTAACTCTTATGATTTGGGGGCTATGCTCAACCGACCAAATCCACCTTTAAGATAGCAAGTAAAACATCATTTTTTACTATACAATTATTCATGCAGTTGACTTTCACAACCTTCTGGACTTCAAAATAATACCTAGATCAGAGAGTGATCATAATCCACAGTATGTCAGTCTGAGTATCCAGATAGGGGAATATCTAATGGATAAGTATCTGGGCAAGGAGGATTTTGTGGTAATCAGAGGGAAAGGGGCAATCTGGAATGGTGACTTTAATCCGTTAGCACAAAATATTTGACTTCAACCTTTTTTTCTCAATTTCTCCACTGTGATAAAAATCATTTACAGATGAATCCAGGCTGGATCCAGATTTGTTTATATTATTATTATTATTATTATTATTAAATTACATTTATAAGGCGCACGGCTACCCGGAGGTTTCCCGGCGCCATCGGACACAGTGCGAGGAAAAAGATAACATCTACTGATTAAGTAGCCAAGTTTTTAGGCCCTTACGGAAGTTTTTATAACTGATTTCGTGCCGAAGCAGCGTGGTAGCGTATTCCACAGTGGGGGGGCCAGATAAGAAAAGGACCGACCACCCATATGTGACAGTTGGAACCTGGGAACTCGAAATTTGGCTTGTGAAGAGATATGAATGGGCCAAGGAGCTCAGATATTGAGGTGCTGTGCCCAGCTTGATCTTATGCATATAACATAAGGCCTTAAATTTAGTGCGATTCTCAATCCTGAGCCAGTGGAGGTCACAGAGGGAACCTGAGATGGAGGACTTTTTTGGCACATGACAGAGCAGTCTAGCCGCCGAGTTTGGAACAACTTGCAGTATTTGAACTACCTCCTTATTTGCTCCTAGGTACAGGACGTTGCCGTAATCCAGCCTGGACATAATCAAAGCCTGAATCACAGTTCTTTGTGTGGGACCAGGCAACATCCAGAGTACTTTGCGGAGCCATTTTAGGATGGTGAAGCAAGTTGAGGCGACCTTGACTGCTTGCTGCCTCATAGTTAACTGATCATCGATGACTACGCCTAGATTGCGTGCTGTTTGCACCGGTTTAGGCAAATCACCCATTTGGGGAGGCCAATGACGGGGGCCCCAGAGATCTTTATTTTTCCTTAGGATCAGAACCTCTGTCTTTCCACCGTTTAACTTTAGTCAATTAGTGTGCATTCAGCTAGCTATCTTCTGCAGCTCTGCCTGGAGAGAGGACACCATAGATGGCTCGTTGGCGGACAAGGATAAGATTAGCTGTCATCTGCATAAGAAAAGATAGACAGCCCAGCTTCTTCCACAATTGTAGCTAGCGGGCTAACATAGAGATTGAATAGCACTGGGCTAAGGATCGAGCCCTGTGGTACTCCATACTGAGACGCATGGGTCTTAGAGCTAGAAGTTGGGGAAAAGACCTGAAAGGTCAGACCGGTTAGAAAATCTTTAACCCATTTAAGCACTGAGCCTACTATGCCCAGAGATTGAAGTACTTTTAATAGAGCAATGTGAGATACAGTGTCAAAAGTGGCACTTAAGTCAAGCAAAATGAGTGCCACTGTTTCACCCCTGTCAAGATGTTGGTACAGTGCTTCAGTGACTCCCAGGAGCGTGGTCTCTGAGGAGTACCCAGCTCTAAAACCCGATTGTGACGCATGCAAGATTTTATGAGATTCCACAAACTGCGTAAGTTGTTGATTAACGTGTTTTTTAAAAAAATTTGAAAAAGAGGGGAGCAATGAGATTGGGCGGAAATTCGAGGGTTCAGCCGGATCGGCATTGGGTTTTTTCAGAAGGGGAAGCACCATAGCGTGTTTCCACGCGGCTGGTAAGATTGCTTCCCACAATGATTCATTGAGTAACTCCAGAATAAGTTTCAACGACGTAGGTTCTAGTTTTTGGAGAATAGGAATCGGGAGTGGATCATTTGGCGAACCTGATTTAAGGCTATTTAAAATGCGATTAAATGACAAAATGTCCAGTGGCAACCAGTTTTTTATCGTATTGGTTGGTTCCAAGTCAGGAGTCCCTTGTGGAGTGGCACAACCTAATGAGGGGGGAGTGCTCTTTATGTGCTGCTCCACATTAGTTGTGTCTGTATTTAGTTCTGAGTAGATCTTCTCTACTTTGTCAATGAAGAACATTGCTACGTCCTCACATTGTGCTTCATCAAGCACAGGTGGTGTTGGTTGGCAAGTTGCTCCTGAGAGCTTTTTTACTATTTTGAATAAAACTTTGGAGTTATTATTTGCTGATGTAATAGTATTATTCACATGTTCTGCATGAGCCACTTTGCAAAGGGAATGATAGTCCCTCTTGGCAAGTTTATAACTATGCTTGGATTCAGGCTCAAAATCCTTCCTCCAACGTCTTTCCAAGGCTTTACATTCAGTTTTTTCAACTTTTAGCTTTTCTGAGTACCAAGGGGCCGGGGGACGATGGTTATTCATTTTCTTGATAAATGTTGGAAGGCATGTGTTAACAGATGTCATGATCCAAGTATGGATGGTATCCAAATCTGATATCTTAATGGAGGAAATAGCCGGAATGTTGTTCGTAAGATGTTCATTGAAAGAGCCTAGATCTAGATTCTTCCAATTTCTGCACTTAGATTTGGTAGAAGAGGTGAGTGAATTATTCCGCCGCAGATCAATCCCCACCTTAAAGCTGACCAGAAAATGGCCCGACCAAAGTATAGGAAGGGCTGCCTGACATGAGATGTTAGGTAAGTTCAAGGAAATAGGATCTAGCAAGTGACCAGCCCTATGGGTGGGACCTGTGTTGCAGAGTGACACATTCATTGCTTCTAGATCAGCTATCAAGGTAGTACTAATCTTACATATAGGATTGTTAAAGTGAATGTTTAAATCGCCCACTATGGTAAAATTGGCAGCGTCTAGCAAAAAAGGGGCAATCAGTTTCGGAAACCTCGCCGCCCATGGCCCCGCAGGACCTAGCGGACGGTACACTAAAATCCCCGACAACGTGAATTGAGGTGAAAGAAGACGCCTAAAGGAGCTAGCTTCACAACCTTTAAAAGGTAAATTCTCCCATTTACACAAAAAATCTTTTTTTTAAATGACCACAATGCCAGCACCGGTTTTATCCTCCCGATCTTTTCTAAAGATCGTGTAGGTGGGAGGTAGGGCAACTGCAATATCGGGCCCGGAGCTTTCATGTAACCAAGTTTCCGTAAGGAAAATTGCGTCTGGTTGTGTGTTCTGTAAGAGGTCATAAATATCCTCCTTATGCTTAGAAAGGGATCTACAATTTATGTTAAAAAAGGTAATATCTTTTACATGAGATTCTTTATTCTTACCCACAGTGGACAGTTGTTAAATAGAACTCATGGGGGTATTAGGCGTATGTAGCTTATTAAGTAAGGTGGTACAAGTGAAGCCACAGCAGGGACAAGGCACAGGAGAGTTACCTGGTAGATACAATTTCCTTGAGATTTAAGCTGTAATCCATGTAGCACCTTAGAGGAGTATTTCTTTATATCCTTTATAGAAGGAGCAGGGGTTGTGGCCCCTGGCCCCGGTCGGGCGTGGACGGGCGCAGACGGGCTTGCCTTTGGCACGTCATTGGCGCGCCGCTGGTGCGCCCGCTGCGCGCGTCTACTGCGCGAAGTGAGAGGCATCGGTTTATATCCTGTGCAGCAGCTGGTCTGCTGCCATCCAATCACCACCTCCCCCGCCTCCTTCCCTCCACAACAAACGGGAGAACCTGCGGTGGACCGGGGAGCTAAGCGGCAAGTAATGCAGTGCAGGTAAGGACAGTGCCCGATGAAGTAATTATTTTGGCCTAAATTTCTGATTTCTTAGCAGTACATTTCCAAAAAGAAAAACATTGATCCCCATAGAGTACAAAATAAAGCAACATAAAACAAGATTTAGGAAGGAATTAAAGCACATCATGAAATCAGAACACAGGAAGGTAATGGTTATAAAAAAAAGCTGAAGGTCAATTTAAGACGGGCAATTAGGAACATTGTAATTAAAAAACAAGACTGTAAATGGGCTGAGTTACATCATGAAATACTTACAAGAAATAGTCGGCAATTTTTGTTTTTTGTTGGAAAGTGAGCTAAAACCATTAAGAGCGGATGTGACTATCAAATTCTATATAACCAATGGGATCAATATATAAGCACCTTATACAGAGCAGTGGCCAAGGTTGCACCACCTGTGAAGGGTGTGTTGGATAGAATTTATTTTGGGATTAATCATACAGAGATAAAGAATCTAATCTGTTCCTGTAATAATACACGTGCACCTTGCCCGAATGGCATCCCTGTGGCCATAATAAAACTTAACCCAGATAATTGGGGACTAATTTTAACCCTATTGATTAATATGGTTATACTCTTTGTGACAGTATTACCCTTAAGGAAAGGGTCAATTCTGCATCCCATCTACAAGAAAGGCCCAAAGGATTCCCCCAGTAGCTACTGCCTTATAGCCCGATTGGATGGAGATGGCAAATTATTTGCTAAGCATCTGTTAACCCGCCTGCAAGTGTGGGCAGAATAATCAAAAAGATTATCCTTCTACCAGACAGGATTTTGACCTAAATGTAGGAATTTTCGTATAGTATTGTGGCCTTAATTTTGATGGGTACAGAAGGCCAGTGTACGTAAAAATTATTTGTATGCATCTTTTATTTGATTACTCTACAGCCTTCGACAAGGTGATTGAAACAGGCTGTGGGGGAGGATGTGTGAGTGGGGTGTTCTCACTAGTCTTGTATAGCATATCTCTGAATTACATAGTAACACCTGGGTGAGAGTTAAGCTATCAGATGGTAATGATTTATCTCTAAAAGTCTTTACATACAATGGGCTGAAACAGGGATGTATCTTGGTCCAGCATTTGTTTAGCTTATACATATCTGATCTAGATGAAACATTGGTACACACCTTGGATTGGGTCCCAAAGCTGGCGGGAACTAAAATTCTGTTTTTGGTATATGTAGAGGGTTTAGTCATCATGTCAACAACCCAGATACGATTACAAAGACAGCATAGTAGAATGCAATATTTTAATGTAGTAAATAATCTCTATTCATTTTAATAAAACCAAGGTAATGGCCTTTGGAAGTTGAAAATCTAAGTACACCTGGACAATAGAAGGCACTAAGTTAGAAGAGGTTTCTAGGACTTACAATTGATAAAACCTTGAATTGGGAATATAGTATAGAGAAGTTAAGAGGCAGAATTTAATATGTAACTGGGGCAATTAAATGGTTTTTAGCGATGTTTGGAAGGGGTGCGATTGATCCTACATTAGATGTCTCAGATACCAAGATTATCCATTTTCTTCTGTATGGGCCTTTAGTGTGGAATTGTAAACGTATGCATAAACTGGATTAAATGTTCTTGAACTCCATCAGAAGGCTATTTAATTTCAAGGCAGACAATTCTACAGTGCTGCCTACGTCTAGATTTTGGTCTTACCTCTTTGGTGGTCATGGCCCATATTAATATAATCAATTATTTCTTAGATTTCAAGGCTGCAGGAATTATTACTTTAAAAACAATTATAAATAAGACTCTGGTGACGTATGTGCATGAGGTATCATTGTCTGAAAGTTAAATCATCCAGCAGCTGGATGAATACAAACTTCCAGCATTAGGGTTCCTGACAATCAAGCTCAGATTAGCTCGAAAGGAAGTCATAAAAAAAGGTATTAAACAACAATCTCTGCTTGACGATATGGAATCTGCAGGAAGATACAAGCATAATAAGCATACTAAAGAAACCTATACATTTTCAAGACAAGGTTACATTGTTGGGAGAAGAAGGTTTTTATGTGTTTAAGTTTCTCTATCTTCCTTCTAAGGACTTTGATGGCTCTTAGACTTTAAAGGGGCAAATCTACAGCTTGTGCAGGATGTGTAAAAATAGCCTATGAATCCACTGAACATGTTCTATGCCTATATCCAGCAGTGTTAGAAGCTCGGAAAATATATCTCAAGCCCATCTTTAAGGCGGAAGGTATCAGACAACCTTCAGAGGTACCATTACTTTGTTTTAAATGCAATACACTAAAACTTGTGACTCAATTAGTACTTGTGAATCAATTAGTAACATTTTTAACTCAGGCTTGCAGGGTGTGGGAAAAGGTTCTCAGTCTGTCAATGATGGCAGAGATTAATGTATTCGCTTGCACTGTCTCAATCGATATTTGCATTTTATGATAATTTATAAGTTAGCAGGTAATGTTTTTAACCTGTGAAAATTACTGTATAAGGTTTTAATTAAACTTAAAGTAATACATTTATTGGGTGGAGGAAACGGGCGCCCTCAGTCCGTACCAGGCGGGATTTAGAAAGGGAGTTTCTACAGTGGACCAGGTCTTTCGTCTGAACGTTATCTATTGGAGGGCAGCAATATTGGAAGGGGGTAGTTTATACACTATATTTGTGGACCTGAGGGCTGCGTTTGACCTCGTGCCCAGAGGGAAACTCTGGAATGTTCTGGCTGAGATGGGGGTCCCCCCAGACATCCTGATAATTTTAAAGCGATTGCACCATAATAACTATGCCCGGGTCAGGTGCGGGAAACCTGGGGAATTAACGGACAGATTCCCCGTTGACAGGGGGGTTAGACAGGGCTGTGTACTGGCACCGACCCTGTTCTGCCTCTTCGTCAACGGGGTAATCGCCCATCTCAATGGAACTCAATACACTGATGCCCCAAAATTGAATGGCAGCAGGGTGCCTGCAATCATGTTTGCAGATGACACCCTGCTGCTGTCCAAAACCCCCATGGGGATACAGAGGATCCTTGATTCTTTTGTGGCTTTCTGCACAGATAGGGGGTTAGAAATCAATGCTAACAAAACCAAGTTTATGGTCCTGAACCCAACCCCAAGATCACGCCCGAACCCCTTACTGGGAGCATCACGTTTAGAGAGAGTCTCCACCTTTGAATATCTAGGTGTAACGTTGAATGAAACCATGTCTTGGGGAACTCACCAGACTAGGGTTAATCTCAAATTAGTGCAGACCACTGGCGGCATTGCTCGGTTGATGAAGAGCTCCACATATCGACCGCTGGGGCCGCTTATCCAGATATACAAGGCACAGGCTAGAGGAGCCCTGATGTACGGGGCGGAACTGTGGGGTCACACAGCTTCCTGCAGCTTGTCTATAACTGAGAACAACTTCATTAGACAGATAGTAGCACTCCCGTCCAGTACCCCGCTCCTCCCCCTGAGGATGGACCTGGGTCTGAAACCAATAGCAGACGAACTAGGTCTCAGACCCATAGTCTTCTGGCGAAGGCTATGGAGCAGCGAAGAACTTTCTTCTTATAGGGCGGAACTGAGGGAGTTTCTAACCCACCCCAAAGCTCTACAGATCCCGTGGATAAAATATATAAAAAAGTCCTGTATGGGATTGGGGCTCCCTGACCTGTGGTCGGATCCAGCTAACGCCTCACTAAGGATCCCACGAAGAGCTTTGGTCAGTGCTTACCACGAGCAGAAATTAGCTATGGCCCTAGACTGTAAGAATGAGGGGTCATTAACATTTGTATTCGCGCAAAGCAAGGACTCATACCGGCTGGAGAGGGTTCTGGACGCTATGTCTCCTGTGTTGGCCAGGAAGCTATTTCTCCAATGGAGATATGGCACATTGCCTCTGCGATCTTACACCTGCTCCTGGTCAACACTGCCATCTACCAAGCTATGTCCGACATGTGTGGGAGCAGAGGAAAGCGATCTGCATGTGGTCTTGTTTTGTCCAACTTACAAGGCCGCCAGGAAATATTGGCTCCTACCACTTATTAGCAACCTTGGTTTTAGGGAGTACCTCCCGGTGTATAGAATTTTAAAAACTGATGTTTCAGGTCCAATTGTGTTTGCACTAGCCAAATTTCTTACTAATGTCTGGTATATTCGTACCCGTATTTTAAAGTAGCAGGCTCCCACCTAATTTTAAGTTCTAATTTTAATTGTATGGTCTTTTATCTGATGTGTTTCCTGATTATTTTTCTTTGACGGTTTTACATGTTCATATGTGTTTCTTGTGTATATCTTTTATGGCCAAATTGGCCGAAATAAAGATTAAATATATATATAATACATTTATTTCATTCGATCAAGGAAGGGAAAGAAAGGGAGACCTCTAAACAACTCACAGCTACTGGGGATAATAATCACCTTCCCGTCATTAAAGGATATATCCTAAAGGGACCTAAAACAAGAAGAATTTATCAAGGGGAAGGCTCCCACAGACGTTAGTAAAGTTTTATTGTTCTCTCTGGTAAATAAGAAAACTATCCAATTTGCAGAAAGTGAGTTAGCTGCACAAGGAATAAGCATGGTATAATTAAAAATAAAGGGCTGTGTCAGCGTCCCTTTCTAAATTGTCACACAGATTTAGGCACAAGGCAGCTTTATTTCACACAGGAAGAATGGAGTGTAAACCCACAACAAACAACCCTTGGGTTCAATAAAGAAAATTTAAAAATGGCTCTTGTGATGTTTGACCAAAGCAGATTTTAAAGTATTAATCTTGATGGGAGTTTTTGGCAGGATTGTGGTAGACATAGGGACATTGATTAGGACAGGATTTACCAGGATAGCCAATGTGTTATATGATGGAAAATACGTGGGCTAAGATGCCTGATGCACTTAGAATCTATAAAAAAACATTTAGAAGAGAATATTATATATTTTCAAGTAGTGTGTGGCTATCAGGAAAAAAAACAGGAGTCTTGGGCTTTATCCAAATTTACTCTGAAGCAACTCCAAACAGCTCCGGGCAAAACTCTGGTGGGTTAATAACCTTAATATTTTCACAAACTGCAAGAGTGGTCAATCGGGTTCCAACAAAAAGTGAGTGGCTGCAGGCAGGCAAGATCATTCTTTATAAAAACATGCAAACCATTTGTAATATGATAATTATAAATATTTGCATACAT
Source organism: Triturus cristatus (assembly GCF_964204655.1). Classification (NCBI taxonomy): domain Eukaryota; kingdom Metazoa; phylum Chordata; class Amphibia; order Caudata; family Salamandridae; genus Triturus; species Triturus cristatus. The sequence goes on along the minus strand of NC_140591.1, from coordinate 1,008,868,760 downwards.
TTAAGGGTGAAGGAATAGAATATGAACCAACTTTTGCTGCTCAGCAGTGATCTAGGAAGCATTTGTACATCATTTGCAAATATCTTTATATTAATTGTGGGTGAATTTAATCTGGAGTTGAAATTCCTCCAGGAGAAATGCCATTATGGACATCTATTGAAGACTTATAGAATGCCACCTGCAACGGTCCCATAATGTAGATCCACGGGGGAAAAATGCTGGACTGCTCAGAGAAATAGTGCTTTGTTTGTTTAATTGGCTGATTGCAATTGCAACTAGACATCTCAGGAAGTCAGACATTTAAGCTGGGCAATCAAAAAGACCCTATTGTTTTTTTTGTCCAAGTTTGGTATTTTCCACTAACTATGGACTCTCAAATTCCTTATTTAATAGATAGTGCTCACCATCCCATAAGAGAGAATTTATTGTTAATATTGAAACAAAGAGGCACCACCTTGCCTCTGGATATAGAATTCCACAGATGTCTTACCACATAAATAAGTGACTAACATCTGATGTTGTGTGACTTGCAGGATAATATTGATTTTAATAGTCTGATAATATATGATAGAAATATGATCACTAACTATGTGCATCTGAGTGTTGTAGCAAATTGCCTAAAATTAAAATGGAGAAAGAATATTTTAAAATGCAATTTATCCAGTGTGCAAGGGAATGAGAAGGATAGTGGTTTGACTCCAAATTTCATAATCTTACAAATAAATTTAGAAAATTAAAACAACTAAGACATCAGGAGTCTGGTGTTGTGGTGTATTGAGTGGCACAAAAACAATATGACTGAATCAAGCCCTATATAAAATGTACAGAAAAACTGAGATGAAACGATGTCTGTAATTGGAAATTGGTACAGCTAGGTTTATATGGTAAGGATACCAGGGCAGAATGCATGGTACCAGAAGATGCATGGATTAAGTACTTGACTTCAATTTATGCAAGTAATAGAGACAACGCTTCTGTAGATGTTTTTGTGATCAGTAATGAGATTCTCCCCCTGTTCCCAATAACAGTAGAAAAAAAATACAATGTTCTCCCTATTATTAACAAGAGCACCTGGACCAGAAGACCTGCCTACAATTATAATTTAATCAAATTTAGAATGGTGGTCAAGATTTTTCTCTGGGGAGTTCATATGTTTTACAGTTACCTGAGTATACCCAACAAATTAGAAAGGCCCTATTAAAAGTCTTTTCACAAAAAGATGGTCTCACAGATTACTATTGTTTTATCAGTTTAATTGATGTGGGGTTGAACGTATATGCAAAAATATTATTACATTAAATTAAAACTGGGATTTAACAGGTCAATTTAATTCACATAGAATAGGGTGGCTTCAGAGAAGGTCACTCTAGCACGGATCATTATTTCAGTCTCTGGGCCATTGCCTGGTAATCCATCAAAACCAGAGATTTATTATACACCTGTTTTGCAGATTTCCATACAGCATTTCATTTAGTAAATCATGACATTTTATTTGCTAGATTCGAAATTTTAAATATACTATGGGTTATACTAGAGATACTGAAGGAAATACATAGAAATAATTGGACAAGGATAGTGCTGCATCATAGAGGTAGCCTCTACAGGAAGATTATTATAACGAATGAATTGTGCAAGGTTGTGCAATGGCTCATACATTATTTTTGTTAAAATACCACCCTAAAGTCTTATTCGATTCCCATGCACTCTCACCCAAAATGGGGAGAATACAGCTCCCATGCTTCCTCTATGCAGACAATCTGGTAATATTGAACAGAACCCCAATTGGTCTGGAGAGGAAACTGGCAGAATTTGACAAGTACTATAAAAAACAAACTATTTATCAACTCGGATAAAACTAAAAAAAAGAAATATGAGTATGGTTTGGTCAAGTGGCCAGTCTAGGATTGAGGAAGTCTTGGACTACAAGTATTTAAGGATGGTTTTTACTACATCATTATCTTGGTCTTGGCACATTTACACTGTAATCTCAAACGCACTTGCAACCACAGGAGGTCTGCAAAAAGCTTCAAACATGATTATTGAGGATCTTGTTACAACCAGTATTTACTATGTATAAAGCTATGTTACCTCCCCAATTTCTGTATGGGGCCGAGATACTAAGACTAAGTGGGCATTTAGACTGGGAAAAGCTGGAAGGACGCTGCCTGAAAAACCTCTTATCCTTACCTAAAGGGGCTGTGGCCCCCACTATAAGAATGGAAACCCACTTGTAGTCATGGTCTTTCATCATCCTAGTTTGAACTTTGAGATACTAGAGTCATCTGTTAACTTCATTTCAAACAAAAGTAGCCACATTTTCTAAAGGTGAAATCATCAAAAGCAAATTTAGCTTTGCAAAGGAGTAAAGGACACAGTTTTACCTGCTATGGTTTTTTTAAAAGATTAATACTGACCTCCACATAGCTTTATTAAGAATAGAATTGACAGTGTTAGGTTTGAAGGTATCAAGTGAAAGAAAGCTAAGACACTTATTTTTAAAGATTTCCACCATTCATTTACATGAGTTGATGGAAGATAATACATTTCCTTATAGTTATTCCCTTCAGAACAAGCAAAAGTGCAGTAGAATATTAACGTTTAGAATATGATTACATTTTCTCCTTTGGACACCGGTTGGGTACAAACTCTTTTAAGAACTCAGACAGGGTGTCTAGATGAGGTTACCAAAAGCAATTTACTAAAGTGCATACTGTGATAGGCAGTCTTTAATTTTAAGCTATGTGATGTACATTTTTAAAACATTTCTTTAAATTTAACATAAAATTAAAATTGTCTGCAGTGAAATTGTTTATTTTAATGCAATGTTACTTGTGCCAGTGATTTCAAAATCTGAATTTTGTACTCATGCTGAGGAAAAAAATTGTGTATTATATGGTCGGATTGTGAAACCTCACCATGTTTTACGCTCATGCTCAAGCAGTCAAGCTTTACACAACATGAAAGAAAAACAACACCAATTTATAAAAATCAATCTTATTTTTATGAATTTTTTTTACACCAAAATGAACAAAATTGATCAGAGAGTTCTGGAGATATAGATTTTTAAGTAAAACGTAAATCATAGCTTATCATTCAAAATGCAAACAAACATTGGCAACTAGCTCGATTAGCAGAAACTTTGAAAGCTTTGTGAAATGTTTAAAGACTCCGACTCTCTTTGGATGACCAACTTTGAAAGGGAGGCGGTAAAGGGGGCCAGTAAAACGTTGTAGAATGGTTACTTTGTCAGCTAAGCAGTCCCAGTCCAGTTCCAGGCTCTATGGGAGAACCACAATAGACTATTATGGAGTAGTGTTGATGTAAGGGATACAGGATGCTTTCGATGAAATGGGATGCGGAGGATGCTGTGCGGCCAATGGGGGTCTTCCTGAGGACACTCCTCGGTACACAGTCTTGGCGGGGTGATATTCGCCACACTTGTGTCCAACAAAAGTCCATCTGCCACTGGACTACTGGACTCTGGTCACAGCAGTTCCCTTTGGAGAAGGCTAGTGGTCATCTTGGCAATTAAACTGCACTTTGAAGACTCTCCAAGGTCCAGCAGACTCAGGTGTAACTTTTAGGCATCAGGACTTTGTCTCCTCGGCTGCACGCCGTGGTGGTCAGTGGCGATCAGGTGATTGTGGCTACTGACTAACCAGGACAGGCTTTCTCAACTTTTGTGGTACTGGTACTTTAACAGAAAGTCAGCCAACTGACTCCTAGAGTTCACCTCTTCTGTCTGAGGCTCAGGAGTGGCCTTTCCTCGAGTCAGGCATCACAGGCACAGTCCTTTCTCTTCTAGCCCAAGCATCAGCAGGTGCTGTACAGTGGTTGGAGCAGCCTCTCTTGTTCAATTCAGGGAAAAAACGGTTTGGCAACTGGTCTCTCGGTCCCTTGTGACAGCCCATCTAAATGAACTCCTGTGGAAGTCCATCATTTGCCCTTCAAAGGCAGCTTCCGCTGTGAAGCTCACCTTTTGGACTCACGCCCTGTGTGGCTTCATGCCGGGGAATGGTAACACCTCCTGCAATGGCAATCCTCTATGGTTTCCACTCCTGGGAGTTGTTCATACTTCTCCCCAGGATAGTCACCAAAGCTGCCTTGTGGCCAGCCTCTGCAAATGGCCACTGGAAAACGTGGCCTACAAAGAGGCACCTTTCTGACAGCTGCATTTCTTTCAAACTTACATTAAATGTGACTTGGGCATCAAGTCAGGTTTAATGTCAAAATTATTTTGATACCTTGAAGTACCAGCTTTAGAAGTCCCATTCAGAAGTTAGCACAGCTTAGAGGTCAGCATGTCACTCTGTAGCACTAGCAACTCCACAGTAAAAATGACAACTTCAGGTTTTTACTGTTAAATACATTTTAAAGTACATATCCTACTTGTTAATAGATAGCACCCTGCCTTGGGACTCCATAAGCCTGTATTAGGGGGTAGCATATATATTAAATATATATTAAAAAGGAAGGCATGGGTTTTGTCATTAGGGTAAATGGCAACGTTGAGTTAGGAGTTTAAACCTGCTCTGTCAGTCTACAATGGCAAGCTGGGAGACATGTTTTCACATTGTCCCATCTCTGGGGGCACAATAGTGTTGCAGCCCTGGTGGGACACTTTAACTTACAGGCTCTGGGTACCCCTAGTACCATATACTAGGGACTTATAAGTAAGTAAAGTCATACCAATTGGACATAAGCCAATCAAACAGTGACTTTGAAGGGTCATAGCACTAGCACTGAGGTGTGGTTTGAAGGCTTCAGTGCACTCACAATTCAAAAACCAGCAGCGCCAGGCCAAGACTTTGAGCGGTACTTATGCAAAATGAGGCATTTTTTGACATATGCATAAGAGTATGTTATTAGTTGTGTGCATCTATTGTTTAAGAGACATTTGTCATAAATAAACAAATCTTTTTTCATTGAAAACTTGCGGGTCTAATTTGAATGTCAGTCTGAATATTTTCTTGTCTGAATAATGACATACTTGGAGAAAAGGCTTTTTCCAGTACTCATCGATTTAAAGAGGTCTCCAGTCATTTCTGATAAAATAAAGACTCCCATATGGGGGGCAGTATTAATTTGCAGTCTCTGCACTTTGGTTAAGATTAAACAAGATGCTGCCTGTATATGGTAACAAGTTAGCCAGTGAGAACTTGACTTCGAGATGATCAACAATAACTAGGTCTAGGTTCCACATTCAAGCAAAAGAACGTATCTTAACTCGTGGTGGCTCAGATATTGAACTCTCCTTCTCTAGAGGTTGCTTATCAAAAATAGAAATGTATGGTTCCTGATTTTTCAATTTCAATCTTTGAGTTTTAAACTCTGCCAGAAAACTTGGAATTTGAATAAAAATGCAATCTATGTCCAGACATTTGGATGACGTCATTTATCTCTTGGATTTTGGGTCTTATTCAATAATTTTAACTATGAGCATCACCGGAGAGAAACTCAATGATCCACCAATGTGGCACCTATGTCAGTAAAGTTATAGGGACAGTCTGAATATGCCTAAACATCTCCATGCTCTTTGGACTAACACACAGTAGCTTCTCTTTGAAGTTAGCAGATCATTTTCCAGCAGCATCCGATATTTTCACTGAAAGGATCTGTTTTTGGGCAAGATTAGATTGGTGTCTAGGGCACAGCCTGTAGGTAGGCACCATACGGTTCTTACATGTATAACTTCTGGTGAATTTCTGATAAAAAAAAAAGAGTAAAACTAACAGCAATACCATTTCATGAAATCTTTTATCTTTTTGCACTGCAGCTGAACTGCTATAGGAATATGATTAGTATGTGCTTTGAACAAAAGGCAAATGGACAAATATTGATTAACTTTTACTCTATGTCACGAGGGTCTAACATTTCCAGTCCCTTATTTCCTTTTGCGAACATTTTTTTTAAGTGTGATAGTACAATGGCTTTATTTAAAGGGGAAAAAAAGTAATGCCGTAGGTTATTCCTAATGACCACAGAGGCACATTTGGTCTGCCATGCCTTGATTTTTCGTATGCAAAAGAAACAATTCATGGACTGAATGCTGGACAATGCAAACATTCACCCCCAGTCACAAGGATCTCAGTTTAATCCATCATTCTTTTGCTCACCACATTCCCCCAGTTTGGACCCAGCCATATGCAAATCAGTCTTATCCGTGTTCCTTGTGGGAACAGTCCAGCCCGAACTGCCAAGCCTGGTCGTCCCTAGACCGTAAACAAGCATCCTGGGACTGGTTTCAGGGCATCACCCTTCATCAGCCAGGCTAGCTTGAATCCAGTGGTGCAGTGAGCATGGCACCCACGTCTGGGCATACCCTTCAAACTTAGGGCATCATATGCAAATGAAACAATTGATGGACTGAATGCTGGACAATGCAAACATTTCCCCACAGTCACAAGGATCTGGGTTTAATCCATATTTCTTTTGCTCATCACACCACCCCAGTTTGGACCCAACCATATGCAAATCACTACAGCCCACAGCACCCACCGCAATACAAAATATAGGCATTGTGACTACCATGGTGCGGGTCGCATCCTAATGCCTATTGCGGGGCCGCCCACAGCCTGTTGGGTGGTCCCATCTCCGATAGGATGGGCGTCGGACGAAAGTCCGACCGCCATCTTAATCAGGTCCTATTTTGGTTAACATGCTGAGCAAGGCTACTAGGACTGTGTCCGCTGAAAATAAGCAATGATACGATTTCAGAACAACCTGATTTTGACTTGTATATACTCTACAGTGCAATTAAGATCAGTTTAGCAGTGTATAAAAAATACATAGGGAGTAGAAACTTTGTGAATGCATATGGTATGAATGAACTGAATATTTTTTATGTCTTTAAGAAGACTGTATTTTATTTGTATTAACTTGGAAAGCTTTGAAAACACTTTGAAAATAAGGGCGAATGGACTGCTAAGTAATTTAACAAAATGGTTTTTAACCTAATAGTTTTTCAATTGAAAGAAGTTATTTGAAGTAATTTCAAAGGATATGTGTTCTTTTAGGTAAGCATACAAAGTCCTAGCAAATTGGCAGCTTTTTTCGTTGCCTAATTCAGTTGCAAGAGCCACCCCTAAAAGTCTATGCTTCATTTGAATTAACTAAAGCTACAGGTCTCAGAATACACTGATGGTACAAATTAAAGCCTAGGACTTGGAACTGTCAGGTCAGTTCACGAAAGGAATGTAAACATATTTACAAGAGTACTTTCGTAATACTCTGTTATAAACACTTATAGGCCTTTGCCTAATATTAAGTAGTTGCCTAATTCTACAAATAGAAATCATTGTTCCCCGTTTGCACTCTTGGAAAAAGGGTGCTGAATGTTTTGGGGCCGTTTCACAAAGGCCTTTAAAAGTAAATCAAAGAGAAAAAAAAATATTTTTTATGCACTCATGAATGCCTTTGTCAATTGGCCACTTTATGTCCTTGTGACATGGAGTCATATAGTAACCCTACGCGCTAAGATTTTGGACAAAAGTAATCCAAGGCTTTTTCTGAATGTTTAGAACATCCATTTGTCCTTTATCATTTGAATAACATAGAGGTTTAATATGTGACACCTTTTCTTTGGCACCATTACTACTGGACACTTTGTAATCTCTAATCTAAAAGTACACTCATCTCACTGGGCACCTGTAAATTCTCATGCCTGCCATACCAAGTTTTAAGGCAATCGCTGTCTTCGAAAGCTGTTGTATTGTCTAGTCTTACTGCTACCCACATTACTTTCAGGAACCAAGAATCCAGAACTAATAAAACACAAAAAGGTTAGTGCATTCATTTTTGCTAGCTGATACAGGTAAAATTAAATTATCAAACTGAAAAACAAAAGCTACGCCTTTTTTCACAAATGTCACAAAAAGTACTGTAATCAACAATCTAAATACCTGAATGGAGGGAAGATATACAGGAACACTGATTTCTTACTGTTATTAACTAAATTAATTGTGCCTCTTCATGCCTATAAATCTATCCAAGATACTCTGTGCCTTCTAGCACACAAGTGCATCCGATTCTACTGAAACCCAGGATGCACTGATTCTCTTGACCCTCTTTGTGCAGTACTGTGTGTAAGAACATTGGAAAGAGGCTATAAAATATCCATCCACACTTTTCACATTGACAGTATATACTGTCCCTTTGTACATCATCATTCCCTTACACTACCTAACATGCAATGAGGGGAAATGGGTGAGGAAGCGGAAGCACAGACAGAAAGCACATAGAAATGACACAGTTCGTCGCTATAAAGAAGGGCTAGGTAATAGATGAGCTGGGGCAAGGGCAGGGAGTTGAAATTAGCAATAGGAAAAAAGTAGGGCACAAGGAGAAGGGCAGGAGATACAAAGGGAAGGGTGGTAGATATGTTATGCTGGTGACTGTACACACTCTGTAGCAAACGGCTCTTCTCAAGTAATGTGCCTTAATGGGAGATTTTTAAAGCACAAGACGTAGCATAATAAGAAGTATGCAGATACCAATGGGAGGAATAAGGCCCAACACCAAGACAAAGGTCAAGAAGGACAAAGAGAGAACTGCAGGCCTGAAAGTGAGGCCAGTATTCAAAAGGATGTATTGCTACCTCAGCCCCGCCACAGAGTCTGTAAATTCTCTGTCATGGCTCTCACTTTCTCCTTAAGTGATACATATATTATGAACAAAGAGTTGAAGATAGTTGGGGGGAGCTGGCACCAAGGTGAAACTCACATGTAATTCTCCATGTCCGAGACAGAGGAGGGAATTCTGCCAACATTTGTGGATGTTTAAGGGAAAGAATGTATCCAAGGAGGAAAGAAAATGAAAGATGTTATAATGTGAAAATAAATGCACATGGCAGAGTTTTTTTTATGTAAAGGCAAAAGTGGACAACTTATATTTATGCATGAGAAAATGCTGCGTTCACATGTGTGTAATATGGAATTGAGAGAGAGTTCTTTTAGAACCCCTTACTATCTGCCACTGTCACAGCTTCCAGTAGTACTTCTGAAATTCAGTGGTTTCCAAAAACAATCTTGCCTTCAAACACAGGGCTGAGATCGATTTTGTAGCGCGAAGCCCTGAATTATTTTATAATAAATGAGAAGTACTATAAATAAATATATTTGCAGCCAGTGTAGTCGATCCCTATTAAGATCATGACATATAGCTAAATTTCATCACTGGAGTGTAACATTGTTGAATAAAGAAAGTTTAAAGAAGAAAACTAACAAAAAAGTCCCCTTTTTCTGTCCTCCGTCGACTCTTACAATACCCATTCAATGACAAGAAAATGTCAATTATCTGTACTTGAAACGTATTGGATGTCTGAAAGGACCATTGGTTCAATACCTGGTGTGGGCTTAGAAGGCTGTGCTTCTGGAATTCCATGAATCGGATAAATCCAGCGTATGCCATAGATCTCTCCGTTCTCAGCTCTGCTGATGCTGCAATGAGACACAGGTACAACATTAAGATGTGAGATAACCAGTCCTTTAAGATTCATCAATACTTTATGTCAAGCATAACTGCAGGGAATTTAAGTACACTTTTAACCGAAGCTTAACAGCACTTTGAACAATTAGTACAACGTTTGGGCCGTACTTATCATCTTTATACGTCTAAAAGATAGAAATCTATTCCCTCAATCCTTAATCCTAATAATGATGGCCACATTCATAAATGCATTAGCACAACAGGTCTCATGAGAGTACTACATCTGCTAGGCTGTGTGAGACCTTGAAGAGTATCCACCCTTTGTGCTTGAATGATATGCTACAAAATACAGTAAAACATGGATGACAAACAGGTTCAAACCCATTTAACAAGCCATTGATATGGAAGTTTCCAGACATTAAGATAGGGTGAAGGTCCTAATGAGGATTGGGTGAACCAATGAATGTGTATTAAGTTGAGCAATCAGACATGCTTATGCACTTTGAAGACATCATGGGAAGATGTACAAAAAGCACAGCAAAATGGGAATTAGTCTATGAAATGCACCAATTTTGTGCATTACGAGGGAACTCTACAGATTACAATATGATTTGAGGGAATGCATTAGTGACTGAATTCCTCTGAATCTGTGACTTTAGCAGCCAAGAGCTATAGCGGAAAAGCTTGGAAAAATGACATACAATGAGAGGACTGTGACGTTAGTGCAATATGATACTTAGGCTGAACTAGAGTAAGAAAAGACTAACTTGTAGAAGAGGACTTGCAACTATGGCTGAGGAGAAGGGAGAAGTGCTCATGGAAGACGCAAAGTTTACATTATGAGAAGGAATAGTCCTGGAACGATGGAATAAGTCATACCCTGCTCCTTGAGATGGGTAGAGTCTCTCAATTACATTAACATAAGCATAAACCTTTAAATGACCTATGTACCTACACGATCACAGAGTGCCAGTGGAGAAAAGGTGAGAAAGCAATCCCCACAGCTACCTTCCAAAACTAAAATAATTGTAACAAGCACAGTATGATACTCAGTGGCGGCTGGTGACAATCGAAAGTGGTAGGCGTAAAATTATTGTCGTACTGCACTGCGGCGAGCGAGGGTAGCGAGTGAGCTTGAACAACCTACAGGGGGTTTGCCGGGGGGGGGGGGGTTCTCTCCCTGAGAAAATTTAGAAAAAATTAGTGGACAAATGATGCATTTTCATACTTTAAATCAGAGTACCAACAATTCTCACCAGGGCTGCTCTACCTTGAAATAAGACAGCACCAACCGTTCTCACCAAGGCTGCTATACTTTAAATCAGAGAGGAGCAACACTTCTCACCAGGACAGCTATACTTTCAGTCAGAGACTACGAACAGTTCTCACCAGGGCTGCTATACTTTAAAGCAGACCGTACCAACTCTTCTTACCAGAGCTGATATACCTTAAATCAGAGAGTGCCAACACTTCTCAGTGGGGTGCTGCATTTTAAATCAGAGAGTAGCATTACTTCCCAGCGAGGTTGCTATAATCCAGGACAACTATACTTTAAATCGGAGAGTACCAACAGTTCTCACCAGTGCTGCTATACTTTAAATAAGACAGCACCAACAGTTGCCAGCCGGGATGCCATACTTTAAATCAGAGAGTGGCAATAGTTCTCATCAGGGCTGTAATACTTTAAATCAGGCAGTACCAGCACTTATCACCGGCTGCTATACTTCAAACGAGAGAGTACCAGCACTTCTCACCAGGGCTGCTATACTTTATATCCGAGAGTACCAACACTTCTCACCAGGAAAGCTATAATTTAAATCAGAGTGTACCAACACTGCTCAGCAGGGCTGCTATACTTTAAAGCAGACAGTACCAACTCTTGTCACCAGGGCTGATATACCTTAAATCAGAGAGTGCCAACACTTCTCTGTGGGGTTGCTGCATTGCAGGCACTGGGCAGGAGGAAAGAGGTGACTGGAAACAGCCATTAGCGGCCCGACAAACAAGCTGTCACATCTCACATGGGTTAACTCCAAGCACGTAATATCATTTGGGAGGCAAAGCAAAGAGCACCATGAATAAAGTTCATCCTTTTCAAGAAAAAAAAAAAAGTGGTTCCGAAGCGGCACTGAGGTCCATGAGAAAGGAATGTCTTTAACGAGGGAGCCTCGTGATCAGTTGCAGCAGGTATGGTGGGTAGTGGGGGGGAGTCGCGCAAGTTCACAGGGGGAAGGCTTTTGAAGCGGTACCATAATTAGATTTTTTTTAAACGTACCTTCCCCCGGGTCACGCGCCGCTGCCTCAGCACCTGCTGCTCCTGGCCGGGTCTGCGTTTTCCACAGGCAGCCTCCCTCCGCTAAGCCAATTACAACTCTGCAATGGCAGCATTGTGATTGGTGTGGACAGTGCCCAGCCGGGCGCCTACGGGGAGGCCATTTTCTCTATGTAGGCTGCATGCAGCTTACAGAGAGAAAAAGGGAGAGTGCGCATCACTGGTTTGGTCAGCCCCAGGGGGCCGATCAAACAGTCAGGGCCCACAATAGTGGGCAAACTATTCTCGCCTGCCGTCGAGCAGGATCGCCCACCCGCCCGCCCCCAACCAGGCACTTCTGCTTTCTCGCAGTGCCAGAAGCAGAAACAAAAAATTTTAGTTTTACCATTGTATGTTTCTGCTTCTCGCACTGCGAGAAAGCAGTGAGGCGAAGCCCCTCAGCCCCAATGGGGGAGCCGCCACTGATTATACTGCTCCACCAAAGTTCCATTTAGCTGTGTTAAACAAGTTTAAATGAGTATTAAACAATGACTAAAGAAATAATTACGTTTTAACTGAACTGAACTTTATTGTCTGCCTATAAAACCTAATGATCACGTCTTTTTCAAATTTAAACATTTTAACAAATGGCTACAGAGTCTGGTACAACATACACAAATGATTTCCTGGATCAAGCGTTATACACATTAGAAATGTTGCTCTATTGCGACTTCTCACCTTTTCAGTTCTGTGTCCAGCTCTTCAAAGTTATCACAAGGCCAGTTTTCACCATTTTGTTTGACCATGTGCACAACCACCAAGGCTTCGGACAATTTCATGGTTTCAGGAGTAAACAGAACTGGTATGTCCATCTTTTCTTTAGGAGCAAGAGGTATGCCTGAAAGGGTAATAACAGGGTTAGGTCAAAACGACTCCTACGACTGCCTACTCCATATTGTCCAGTTTGTCCAGACTGAAATGGCATTAGCAACATATTCGCTGACATCCTTGCAGTTCCTCCATTACAGGAGATGACCCCAATTGTACTGATATATGTGGCAACCGAGATAACATACAGGCTTACAGCCTGAGTGGATATGGTTATGGGCGGTGACCTGTCATAATGTTTCACAAGGCCATTAGAGTTGATTTGTATAAGCCAGAACTGAAGATTAGAAAAGGATAGGAGAAAAACTCTGGTGACGTACTATCAGATGGGGGATGGAATTCTGGCACTGCTTAAAAAAGTACCAAGCAGTAACAGATTAGCCTAATACATTTTAAATTAAGGCACAGGGTGTATATGACCCGACATAAAATCAAACTCACCGGGAGGAAAAAATGCCCTAACTGCAGAGAAGTTGATGCCAATTTCACTCCTATGGTTTGAGAATGGTCACAACTACATCAACAGTAAAAAGGGTTGGCCTTGAAAATGACATCAAAAACATATATTGTACGGATCAAGGGCTATATGTATCAAGCCTTTTACCCGTTTGCGAATGGAAAAAGCCTTTTGGGATGTATCATCCCAAAAGGCCATCGCAAAATAGAGAATTGCAAAATTTGCAATTCTCTATTTTGCGAATGCAATTAAGTAATTGCAAATTGCAATTCCTTAAATGCAATTCTGAAAGCACCAGAAATGTGCTATTTGGCTTTAAGGAATTGCAAATTACCACCAACTTCAAGTTGGGGGTAATTTGCGATTTTCTTTAAAAAAGCACTTTTTAGATTTTTTAAAAGTGCCATATGTCACACATACATGCCCTTAGGGCATGTACATGCGTAAAATGTGCACACATGCATATTTCAGGGGTGCAACAGGGTGTCCTTTTGGCACCCATGCAACCTTGAAATTGCATTCTCAATTTGCGATTCTCTAATTGGTAATCGCAAATTGAGAATGTCTTCCCATTCATTCTTATGGGCCTTCTAGCCAATAGTAATGAATGAAAAGGTATTCCTTATTTGCGAATCTCAATTTGCAATTTGCAATTAAGGAATATGTAGGATTCGCAAATTTTTTAGCAAATCCTACATACATTGCATTTTGTGATTCTCTAATTGCAATTCGCTAAAAATCGCAATTTGAGAGTCGCAAAACTCTTTTTTGATACATATGGCCCCAAATCACTTAAAATTAAAAGTAAAATTAGAAAGAAGGCACAATTTGCAATATCAATGGAAACAGAACGTGATGAACACTGGTTGGCATCTAGGATACCGGACATTGTGAACTGGCTTTGAGATGTAGCAGAATGATCATTGGAACAAAAAGTCTTAGGAAAATGACATGGACGAATGCACAAATGACGACGATTTAATCGATTGACTAATTATTACCAACAACTTGACCCACCCACCAGATAAGATACCCTCTTGGAATCTCAGTTTCTATCGTTTACCACTTTGTAGTACAAGCCTCACACCATACACATTTCAAAGCGTAATTATATAATTAGTTTAATTGGATCGTGCTAGATTTCGAGTGATGTGTCTTGTACGAGACCATAAACGAAATTAGATAGACAAATTTGACAGACGGATAGACAGACTGAGAGATATCTCATTTCTAGTTTTGTATTTTTGTTAGTTGAAGCAATAAAAATCTATTTCCAAAGATAATGTGCATTTTAAATGTCTTGCAGCACAAACTGCCTATCCCCTAAGCCCTCATTTGATGACATGACAATCCACAACAGAGTTCCACAGGCTCGAACGGCACGGTGGGTGCCGTTCGAGCCTGTGGAACTCTGTTGTGGATTTTGTGCTCTACCTGGGCGTGAGGGACTGCGAGGCTCCGCGGCTGGGAAACCAGCTACAGCTGCGGCCTCTTCCCGGACACTCCCCCTGCCAGCCCTTAAGAGGACGACTCACGGCCCCCGCTTCGCGGGAGCCGTTCGAGCCTGTGGAACTCTGTTGTGGATTTTGTGCTCTACCTGGGCGTGAGGGACTGCGAGGCTCCGCGGCTGGGAAACCAGCTACAGCTGCGGCCTCTTCCCGGACACTCCCCCTGCCAGCCCTTAAGAGGACGACTCACGGCCCCCGCTTCGCGGGTGCCGTTCGAGCCTGTGGAACTCTGTTGTGGATTTTGTGCTCTACCTGGGCGTGAGGGACTGCGAGGCTCCGCGGCTGGGAAACCAGCTACAGCTGCGGCCTCTTCCCGGACACTCCCCCTGCCAGCCCTTAAGAGGACGACTCACGGCCCCCGCTTCGCGGGTGCCGTTCGAGCCTGTGGAACTCTGTTGTGGATTTTGTGCTCTACCTGGGCGTGAGGGACTGCGAGGCTCCGCGGCTGGGAAACCAGCTTCAGCTGCGGCCTCTTCCCGGACACTCCCCTCTTAGTGGAACCCCACCCATATAATCTCAGTTCAGTGACGCGGCGCGGGACGCGGCGCAGGACGTGCGCCGGGCGAAGCCCGGGCCAAGGGCGGGCCCGTTCTAGCCCGTTACAGACCGATTAGGACCGGACCGGGCCCCCCCTCTAACATTTTATTCCCCAGGTGATTGGACGTCGTTTCGTAAATTTTGGTTGACTATTAGCTGTGGAAATTACATATTATTACCCATGGCGACCACACGAGGAAGTAAGAACAAGGTGATGAAGGATGTTAGTAATATTACTGGACCTTTAGATAACTTTATTGTGAGAGCAAACTCTGTTATAGACCAAGGAATAGCTCTTATGGAACGAAGAGTATCACAGGACCTAATACTGGCCAGACGCTCCTCTATGGGCCTTTATGCAACAGCCAAAACCCCCGATAATATAAGTAACAAAGCACCCCTTCCCTCAGTACATGTGGATATACATAGCATTCCTAATGTAGTGGACTTGTCCTTCTCAATGACTGAATGTATATCATCTTCGCAACTAGAGAGGTCTCCGATTCTTACAGCGGAGCCTTTGGTACTAGAATCACGATTGCAAAATTCAATTAACAGTCAGACGGCGAGAGAGCATGAGGGGGCAATACCAAAGACGACAAAACCTTCCAAGAGAAAGCATAAGAAAAATGAACTTAAAATAAATAAGCCCACCAAGTCAAAAAAAACCACCCCTATTGGAAAAAAAGGTCCGGGCAAACTTATTTCCAGAGGGATAGAACGAAGTGAACAACGGTCAAAAGACGCCTCGTCTCCAAGCAGACTTAATGAGGATAGCCTGCCATTGGAATTGTCGAGCGTTGTTATTCCCTCTACGACGCCTATAATTTTGGAGCCTCTGAAGGCTGACCATAAGCAAACTGAAACCATAAGGGAGCTTTTTAAAATATATCTTACTCCATTGGAAACTAGATTGAAGAAGATTGAGAGGCAATTAACAGATGTGGCTGCTTTATTAAAGATCTCGACTAATACTGAATTACCAAAGGTTCTGGATGAGGGACAAAGACACACAAAAAATTTAACAGGGGGTTGTTCAACAGCTAAATCACCAACCCACGCTTTAAAAACAAACAAACTGGCCACTGCTAATATAGAGAACTCTGCAAAAGGAAAAATTAATCATCCACCTGGAAATAAAGATCAAGGGCCAAACATACAGAAAGATTTAACTAAGGGACTTAAACCGGGTAATCCAGTTATAGATTTGCCCCCAGAAGTATCTCCTTATCTGGTGATTCTAACAGGGGTTCCCGAATTGGAAGAGGGAAAAGAAGAACCCTTTGGTTCTTTGAAAAATAAGGTCCAACACTGGCTCAATGTAAATCGACCACTCCCTTCGAATAGGACGAGTAAGATTCTAATGGTCCGTAGAGTTTCCTGGGTGGGGGCAGAAAGAAAAACAACTCAGGGTGATTGTGTCCTGGTTAACTTTGAGGACCCGGAAATAGTTGAGCATATCTGCTCCGGGGGAAATCACTTTGCAAATGAGAGTATTGAAACTAAAAGATTATCTTTTTTTTACCCGCCTAAATCGCATTCCTATCTATTCAATGAGCGTGAATGGATTACTGTAAAATCGCGCGATAGAACAATCGGTACAAGGGATTGGGGAAGGCAAATTAACAGAAATCTAATAGACAGTGATAACTGGAGGGGTTTACCAACCTCCAATCGCTATAGTAGTTTAGAGATGGTGGATTGACGCCATCGGGCCGTACCTAGTCTCTCTCAGCATTGTTTTAGCCCGACCATCACGGTCAAAAATTTAAACCTCCTGCTAATTGACCCACAAAGAGTTGCAAATGAAGGGAAGATAAAAAATCTGCCAGACCCCCTAATAACATCCAAAGTCTTACTTGATGAACTAGATAAACAAGGGACTGGAACAATCACATATCCCGGCTTCGGTACAAAAACTCCTTTACCTCCAAAAGTTGACCATCTGAGGGTGCAGCCTGACGTGGAATACATTCCCCCTCTGGCAGAAACACATTTCACTGTGACTAGCCCATTTAACGAGGAAACAGAAACGGAATATAATACTCCTGTGAAGGAACAAAATCTGCATGTAGACTGCTCCCCTAACAAGGAGCGTCACCGAGATTCCGAAAGGGGAGAGCTGGCTCTTTTATCCTGGAATATAGCAGGCTTAGCAAATAAGGTAACCGATCCTATCTTCTGTGATTTAATCGAGAAGAATGACATTGTATGCTTGCAGGAAACCTGGGAACAGGCCGAAATTCATCTTGCAGGGTATCGCACGTTCTTTACCCCCGCAATCCAGTCCAGGAGAGGGAGAAACTCAGGGGGGCTTTGTACTTATATTTCCAACATGGTCAAGCTGGCAATAACGCAACAGAATACAGAGGGACATAACTGTTATCAGGTCTTTTGCTTAACCGTAGGCGAAAACCGATTTATTTTAATAAATTTATACAATAATATCCCGAAGGAAGATTTGATTAAAGAATTTGAGAATCTAAATAATTTAATAGCCCGCACATTTGGCTTGGAGCCAAATGACGTGTGTATCATTCTGACAGGGGATTTTAATTGCCATTTGTGCCCCTATAATAGCTCTGGTATATGTGGAATGGTCAACCTAACTGGCGATCCATGTACACATTTCGAGCACACTCCACTGGGAAATATGTTTAATAACTTAATTTCTGACTGGGACTTGGGATTTGCAAATGAACTGTGCACGCCTCAGGTTTATTTCCAGTCTACCTTTAATGGTCGCGGTCTTGAATCTGTCATTGATTACACTATGGTTAGCACCATTCATAATCGCAAAGTCCTGTTGTTTAAAACATTAGACACCGCAATGAGTGACCATTTCCCAATCAGCTCAATCTTTGATATTGATAGGGGTGCTAGATCTGCCCAGAGCGTAGTGGAAAACCTCTCCCACTATGCTATTTCTTTGGCAAAACAAAATGGCTATGCCATAAAATGGAAGAAGGTTGACCCATCAAACTTTCTTCAGAACTTGATTCTGGATCAACACGAAAACATAAGGATCTGTCTAGAAATCAATCCAGACCCGAGTTTGATTATTAGTGCTTTTGACCAGATTTCTTCATTTATTGCCAAAAAGTTAACAGGAACTCTACGAGATAAGGCTAATCAAAAAACTATTGGGTGGTTCAACTCGGATTGTTCCAAGGCACACTCCAACTTAAAGCAGATCTTAAAGAAAAAACCTAGGAACGGGCTGGAAGTTGGAGCTGCCAGGGCAGTTTATAAATTATCGCTAAAAAAACGGAAGCAAGAGCTCAAGGAGAATGCGTGGAACGCACTGGTAAAGGCAAGCTCCTTGAGAGATAACACTGCATTCTGGAAAGCAGTAAACGCCCCCTTCTTCGCAGAAAGAAATTCTGATAAGCTGGAACCTGCGATAGAAGAATCAATCTGGGTGGATCACTTTACCGAGCTTTATAAAAAAGATATTTCGCTCGCTACAGCCTCTAAACCATTAATTCAGCAGACTGATATTGAACCCATTGTACCTGTTTCATTTCCCCTGGGGATTGTCTTTTCTGTCTCAGAAGTAGAATTGGCCCTACAGGAAAGTGCTAGAAACAAAGCCCCTGGGCCTGACGGGGTTCCTACAGATATATATAAAGATACTCTCCCTTTATGGGCCCCTTTGTTGACTAATGTGTTAAACAGTTTTAATATTAAGGGGTTCCCATTAACCTGGCAGGAAGCCATTGTGGTGCCCATTTTTAAAAAGGGAGACCGAACCGATCCCAAATGTTATAGGCCTATCTCCCTACTCGACTCATTGATGAAAGTGGCAGGCAGAATTATTTTAAACAGATTACATATCTGGGCAGAGGAATACGACGTTATATCTAAGTTCCAGTATGGCTTCAAGGCTGGCCTAGGTACTATTGAACAAGGGCTCAACCTGGCCTTAATAACTGGCAAATATACACTGGCAAAAAAGGGTAACCTTTTCATGACCTTTGTTGACCTTAGCTCAGCATTTGATTGCCTGGACCACGATGTACTTTGGGATTCTTTATTAGGCTTGGGCATAGATTTAAATATTATCAATTTTATCAAAGCATTGTATAGAGACGCAGGGGCCAAGGTGCGTTTTGGCAACAAAGGGGAGTGTTCTGCTAAGTTTCCTATTAGGAAAGGTGTCAGACAGGGTTGCATTTTGGCACCTTTTCTTTTTAACCTGTATATTAATGAAGTGGCAGAATTTTTAATTAAACAAGAGCTAGATTATCCTCAAATTGACGGCACCCCAGTTCCCATTTTATTATATGCTGACGATGCAGTCATCATGGCCAGAACTCAGCTGGGTCTTCAAAAGGCTTTGACCAGCTTTTCTTTTTTTATGAGTTCTAGGGGTTTAAAAATAAACATAGGGAAAACCTTTACCATGTGCTGCTCGTCAAAGAATAAACTCTCTTGTAAGACTTTTATTGACAAGTCTAAGATAGAACTTACTAGCTTTTTTTCATACCTGGGGATTGTTTTTAATCAAAAAGGTACTTGGAAAGCAGCAATTAGGGCCAGGAGTCTTGCATTTGCCCGTTCGTTAGGAGCAATCAGACAGTTTGCCAATAAATTAGGAGGCAGACCTGTACGTATTTTATTAGACATCTATAAGGCCAAATGCACATCAATTGCTTTATATGGATCTGGCATATGGGGCATCGCAGATCCACAGGAAATCCAAGTAAAAGAAAACACTTTCCTACGCTATCTGCTAGCGGTCCCTAAATCGACCTCTACATATATATGCCACAGGGAATTGGATTTGGTCTATATTTCGGACCTCATTAAAATCAATCCATTACTCCTATGGCATAAGATATGGACCTCAGAAGCAACCGTTTTTAATAGAACCATTCTGAGTGACTGCCTTAAATTAGAGAGATGGAAAGATATTTATTGGATCTCTTACGTAAAGGAGTTCATGACTAACATGGGGCATGAACCTTTTTTTGATAATCCCTCTTCGCTATCTCTGATCTCTAGAAAGGCTTTTAAGATAAGTTGCCTTGCTTTCCTCGAGAACAAAAGATGCCTCGAGGAGAGGACTAAGACATCAGTAACTCAATATAATGCACTTGCTCAGAGCCCCGGCTTAAAGCTTTACCTGTCCCCTGATTACCCAGCATATGACAGAATGCTGCTATCGCGATTGAGAACTGGTACTTATCATAGGTTGATAACATTTCCAGCCAGAAATGATTGGTCTTTAAAATTAATCAATTGCCCCTGCGACGACATTGCTATGCAATCTTCGATACATTGTATTTTCTTTTGCAAGTATTATGCCTGGGGAAGAAAGAAATACCTGATTCCCCTTCTTAAGTACTGGGGCCTAAGACGCTGTAGACCTGCGTACTTAAAGCTACTCCTGTTAGATGACGAACTAACAATTAGTGCTGTTTCTAAGTTTCTAAAATTTGTAATTAGATGCAGATCAACCCTGGATTAACTTTTAATGTTTTCTTTTTTTTTTATCTCTGCCATTCCTTTTTTCTTATGATGAATATAACCTGTATGTAATTTGATTGTGCTTTTAATCATGTTTTATTAATTGTGCTTTTATGATTTTAATTTTAAAATCGAATAAAGCTATCTTTGACTTGACTTGACTTGACATGGTAAATATTCCAAATAGTTTCCAAAAAGGAAATATCTTTAATGTTTATGAAGTGTTACTTCAAGCAGGACTGAAGCCCCAAATACGCTTGGATACGTTGCACATTGGTAGAATACCTTGTCCAAAGTCACCAACCTCCTCGGTTAGTGGATGCAAGCTGAGCACATTTTTTGCGAGAGTGACATCAGTACTACATCTTACTATAGTTTTGTAACCACATTTATTGCAACAGCACTTCTATAATTAAAAAAAGATTCCTTGACTTCATTACATGTGTGTGTTAGAAAGGGAGGCTGATTTCACAATATCATTTCCTAAAATGAGATCAATTAAAAGAGATTGAAGGAATATGGTTTAGCCAATTGGACAGCTTTGGCAAGCGTGCAATTAAATTATTCATGTATTTATTTATATTTGCAAGCACAGGGAACAATGTGCAAAAACCGGCAAACCTATAATTAAACGTGTAGAGTAGCAGCCAAGGTACACCAGCCACGACTTTAAAGCGCACTCCTTTTTAGGTTTAAAAGTGATCAGGAAAATGCTGTCACTCGCAGTGCAAGAAAGTTAATGACTGAAGTGGGCTGACCCATTGCCCTACGCTATATGCTATGTTGGGTAAAAGCAACATGTGAATGACACATCAAGAGATCACTGGGTGTAAAGATCTGATTTGTGTACTGGACTGACTAAAAGCCATTGTATGCAAGTATATATGCATACAGATTTCATTATGATTTTTGTAAAGACCTGAAGCTATTGAGACACCTAAACGTATCTGTAGGCCAGACCTAAAAATGTAAAACATCGAGAGATAAGACCCTGTCACATAGGCCTCATTCAAATTGAGTATCATGGTTGGCCATCCTAGTTCAATATCTTTGCAGCGGCCTCATTCCTCTAAGTCATGATGGACACTATTTTCAGCCCTACGACTTTTGTTTGGTATCCTAATGTATTTTGGGTGTTGCAGTCTTCGTTTGCTTCCACTAAACTAATTATTTGAATAAACCAAAAATAAATGATTTGAAGTTGAAAAATTCTGGAGTGGAGACAGTGTCCAAAATGAATAATGAGTGAAGTGGTCACACTCGCTATTTTCCGTTCATAGTTAGTCAGTTTCTGGAGAAGGGGGATTTCAAGGGGTGGCTTATTGGCGTGGGGTGGGGGTACTATTGGAGTGGATTGTTTCTCGAATAATAGAGAGGCAACATCTATCTACTAAGCCAAACAATCAGAGGGGGTTAGCTAACACACATGAAGCTGCACTGCTACAATTGTATAAAGAGGCCTAGCTTCGGAAGAGCCTTACAAAACATGAGCAATAATAATAATAATCCACATTTGTAAAGCGCGAACAATCACCCGTAAGGGTCTCTAGACGCTGGGGGCTGCCAGGAAGATTAAGCAAGCTATTGCCCAGAGTCACATGGTGCTGGGCTAATCTGCTGCCGGCCTCAGGGATTGAACCGTGATCCCCAGATTCCAGAGTCAGTCGCCCTGGCCGCGTCGCCACACTTCTTCCCTAATAAGGACTCCACCGATACCACACTTCTAATGTGCGAGAAACACTAGTGGTTGCTCACACATATTTCACTGTATGAAACTTTGTCTTTGAAGAGATTTGGAAAATGCAATGGTAAGACGCACAATCGGTTTGCGATTGCGATGGACTTTGCCAGATATTTCATAGCAGGTTTTCAGACTGATTTTTTTATACTTTGCCGCTGCTTTTTCAATTTCTATTTGTTAGACCTACTTCCTAGCATGTTTTCCTCTTCAACTTTGTCCTGGCCTATGAGACTAGTACCAGCTGAGAGTTAGAACCAAGACCTGTGCACATGTTTAGTGTATTGGTTTTAGTGTAAAAAACACTATTCAAAATACTTTCTGTGTAGAAATTATGAAGGTCGACATCAGGAATATCTTTATGATGATTTTTATATCACGTTTCTGTAGCAAAGAAAAACGGACTGTTCAAAAGTCGCTGGACCAGTGATAATTCCAACCCGGTCATTACACGTGTTCAACACAAAAGGAGAATGTGGAAGTGCCACATATGATAGAAGGGGAGGACAAGCCTGTCCTTCTCCCCGGGCGTATTGTAATCAACAATTACGGGTGGACGTGTAAATCCGTTTGGCAAAAAGACCTAGTCTGCTAGGTTTGACTGATGGCTGCTCCGTCTCGATTTCTGGGTTGGTCCCGACCCACACACTCGCAGGGGTTTTTGTTTGGGTTTGTTTCCCCTGACCTGATAGCACTGTAATCTTTGTTTATATCTCACACTCTATTGCAAACTTGCTTGAGCGCCATTTCTTCCTGTTTTAATCCAAACCCTTCACCGAACCAGTATACCAGCTGAGAGTTGCAGACTGATCCAGCTGGGAGAGATCCCAAAGGGTACGTCATTAGGAGTTCCCACAAGTAGTTGTAGATGCAGAAACAATCTACCACTGCAAATGTGCTCCCACATAATGTAGGCAATTAAATGGGCCTTTAAGTAAGCTTTTGGTGCTTTCTTGTTAGTACTTTCTGCCTCTAGACACAGAAACTAAGGAACCTTAAAACACAAAACAAGCCAACATGTTTATCATCCTTTTCCGGTCTCACTCTCTCCACATGACAGCAAAGTATCTTGTATACCCTACGGTAGGGGAGTGGATGGGCTGGCATTCTCAATTTTAAAATTGGTTCCACTATAATGAAGATTTATAAAAATGTAGGACTACTAGTTGATCCTTATAGACTTTAGAATTATTCTAGACATAAAAACTGTTACTTAAATACATTCTGCATTTTATAGTGTTTTAAGTCATTAAGTGCCTCCTCTTAAAAGTTTCTGTTTTAATTTTGAGATTGGGTTTTAAGGTGACGGGACCAGGAAGAGGAAGAGCAATACATTATTTAAAATCTACTAACGGGTTATGTCCAATGTGATGAAGCCATAATTGACTTCCATTGATACAATATTTTTATTTATCTATATAATTGTTTTTATGACAACATTCTGGCAGACAATTAAACCTGTCCATCCTTTCAAAGAGATTCTAGAAATAATAATTACAGTGTAAATATTCTACCTTTAGGGTTTGTCAAAGGCAGCAACTGACAACAAACTCCTTCCTTGCAAAAGTATTCTGTGCCATTCCATGTCACAAAACATATAACTGCATGCTTTTATACAGAGAAATGACAATTCACCCTTAGATGTTTTTGACTTTAAAATAAGGTTTTCAAATTAAAATGTCAAGTCTACTGCCTTTATCATAACTTTTCATTATAAATGGAGCATACCTATGGCATCTGAAATACATTTTCCTAGTGAACCATTCTGGCCTCCAGCTGTTATAATTGGCTTACCACCATACCTTACTCAGGCACCCTGTATTGAGCTTACACATTCCCATAATTCAACCATCAGCCATACCATCATGAAACTACAAAACTATACACAATTACAGTTGGCAGTGCATAACACTATCTCTCATAAGAGAGCCTAACAAGGATTCAGTGCATATCTTCTATTCCGATGGTTTATCAGAGGGTAGGCGGCACCAAAACCTTTGTCCACTACAGTAATCTCTGAGAGTCAATTTAATAAAATACCTATCTGTAGGCTTTAATACAGAGTTATAGCACCCCACCCTTAAATGCCCTATTGACCTTAACATATGCTTACCATAATAAATATCATGCCTACTGTCTTTACTGCAACTTTTCCTAACAATCAGGCCTATTGCCTTTACTGCTAGCTAATCACCATAACCAAAACAAGTCTACTGTGTTAGGCATAAGCTTTCCCAGAAGACAACCTTCAGGTATACAGTAATACAATACTATAGATGCTATTGTAGGCTAGTCACAATAACCAACTCAAATCTACTGTACTGAGCATAAGCTTTCCCACAAGGCAACCATCTGGCATACAGTCAAAGTTGCAAATTACAGTTGTCAAAGCAAAATATTATTCTCTCCTAAGAAAGCCTAATAAGGATCCTCACATTGCATATGTGTTATCCCCATTGTGTGGGTGGGTAGGTCATCAACACTGAAAATATTGACTACTATGGTAGTCTGTGAGATTCCATGTAACAAATTACCTGCCTACAGGCGTTAGCTTGGTGTAATAACAATCCATCCTTAAATGCCTGTTGCATTTAACATATGCTTCTCACAATAAGTATGTCAGGCCTACTGGCCTACTGGCTTTGTCCTACTGTTTCATAATAACCAAATCAAGGCTATGAAAACTGGCAGGACTTTTCCTAATGAACAGATATGGCCTATGCATTTTGTCACTGGCTTTACACTTTAATCAACACTGACCTATTCAAATGCACGTAAAATGGCAACCATCATTCATACAGTTATAAAATTATAAATATGTAGAAAAATACAGTTTACAAAATCAGTATACAAACCTTCTCCATATGGCCTAACAAAAATCATTTGAGTGAAAATCCTCTAATCCCAGGGCTTGTTAGAGTGGATGACCAACGCTCAAACCCTTGCCTACTATGGCAATTTTAGGAAATTACATGTAACAAAATGCTTGTGTATAGCTTATAATACAGTATGATAACCGGTAAAGGATTATTGGCTTTAACAAATGCTTTTCACAGTAAATAAGATAGGACAACTGCCTTTGTCCCAACATTTCATAATAAGCAGACCAGAACTATGGCATCGGAAAAAGCATTTCCCAGTGCACCGTTTCCGCCCTCAGCTTGTTGCCATAACCAACTCAAGCCTACTGTTTTGAGTGTAAGCTTTCACAAAAGTCACCTATCAGGCACACCGTCATAAAGTTAGAAAAGTGTGCAACATTAAAGTTAACTCAGCAAAATACTTTCTCTTCTTAGAGGGACTAACAAGCATTCCCACCGAATAAATCTATATCCACAGTTTGCAAAGAAGGTAACCAACTCCAAACCCTACGCCAATTACAGGAATCTGTGAGATTCTGTACAACAAAAAAACCCTAGCTGTAGAATGTACTATATAGTAATACCAATCAACCCCTTAAATGCCTGTTGACTTTAACATATTCTTTTCACAATAAATGCATCAGGCCTACTATCTTCATCTTAACATTTCATAATCAACAGACCAGGTCTCTATCCATGATCATTGGCTAACCACCATAACTAACTCAGTCTTGCTGCATTGAGTATAAGCTGGGTCACAAGCCACAGAGTGCAATACTAGTACACGTTTTAGTGGAAGCACACAATTTCGTCCCAAACAAATCATGTACTTAGGACAACTAATGTGTAGTTGGAGCCTTAGCCCCTCTCCCAGTAGTACTCTGAAAGCAATTTTTTTGTTGCTCACATAAGGTCAAGTGAGAGTTGGTCTTCCAAGGCAGTTGTAATAATCAATGCAGCTTAGTGTAGCCCTAGGTATCCCATACTGCTCTCAAACACCCAACTGCACTTTGAAGTCTAAAGTTAATGATGAGGGGGGAAACTGCTGGGACTATAAAACAGCAATTCATTCTTCATTTCTATCCTCCTTGAAATTTTCACCTAACTATAATACTATGATGCAGCTTTAACCTTAGTTTTTTTCAGTAAAAGTAAAAATTATACATGTATACACACACATATATATTTTTTCGTTTAGTAGTTCTTATTGTAGGAATTGTAAAAAGTTTTACATTTATTATATACTACGTCTCCGATTCTAACGGAGTTCCAATATCTTTGTTTTTCAAGAAATTCTGGCAACCGTTCTAAAAATGGCTTTTCCTCATAAAGGCAATTTCTCAAACTCGAGTTTCCACACCGTGGTTTCCTCAGGCTGGTGTTCTCTATTTTTTCGCAATTTGACAGTAAGAGATATATCCCAAATGCTTTCTAGCATATTAGGTTTACCTAAAGCATAGCATAAGTCGATGGTAACTGCATATGGTCATTTCGGAGCAGGTGTAAACGATTAAAATCAGTCTACTCATTCTGCAATTTAATTTTTAAAGCAGCACACAATCTCAAACCTTTGGCATTTTGTCACAACAATGGCAATGGATAGTAACTATTTCCATTCTGCTTACTGGTTTGCGAAAGCCAGATATTTACCAGCACACCATGTTTGACCATTTGAAAACTCTGATTACTTTGCCACTCTATCCAAATAAATGTACTCTAATTGAAGTTGTAGCTCCACTATAACCCTTTAGTGTTGCCTCCAACCAAAACTGCATGTGTTTGACATGTACAGGACACTTCCTCAATACAACATCATAAGACACCAATGGAAAACGAGATTAGTGTGAAGGCATGCACTGTTTGACCATTAACTTCACTGGGCCAGTGAATTTAGAATTGTGCCTGGTGCTTAACAAATGTATCCCTCTAATCTTGGGTTGTCAGAGAACTGTAGTATTGAGATGAATTTTTTACTCCCCCTAAATTTGCTGTCTTCCTTTTCAAAGAGCAGTGATAAAGTACAGATCTCTATAAAATGCAATTTATAGTCTTTGCAAAGTCAAAATGTAGGGGTTAGTTGTCTTTGGGTTTCACGTGCCTGACGGCTGTTTTGACCTATTGTTATTTAGGGATGGTAATTGATGGCAAACTTTTGGAAAGAGAAAAATTCTTGAACACGGTCTCATTTGAATGATGGCAATTTTATTTGACTTTTGGATGGTATTATCTGGTACCGTTAAAAATATAAGAAAACTACATTGATGAAGCCATGCCACTATTGACTGTTTGGCTGCCCATGGTCAATCTTGCAAGTAACATCCTGGAAGGTTCTGTTCTCCTAAGACTTTTTTGCCCCCGACAGCCAATACATGTACGGATAATTAGGAGGACAATTTGCTTAGATCCTTTTGGACCTTTTGTCCTAAGAGCAACCCTTAGCGGGTACTCTTCCATCACTCGTGATGTCCGGAAATCTGTCTGGTTGGACTGAACCTAGGCTAATGATACCGGATAGTGATTGTTTCCACCTGTGTGTCCTTTTCTTTTGCTTAGTTAAGCCTCCTATTCAGAACATACACTTTTTATAATCCATTCCCTACAGCTCATGGTTTCAAGAGGAGAATGAACAATTATTTTAACCAGTTATCTTAGTTTGCTGAAATTGTGAGTTTGCAATCTATACAATGCAAGGTTTATACCAGTGTCTCATTCACAAGTCTAGGTCTAGATTGATGGCAGAGTAACTCGATGCTCATGTTAATTAGATTTGGTCGCACTGCAACTTTAAGTGAGATCAGCAAATTGAGTAACCAACTATCGCAGAATATGTTATGTCGATTTTGAGCTTCTAATATTGAAAACCATTTAGTTTGTTCTTTATTGCAATATTCTATTTTCAGTTGCACAATGATCACATTGCTAAAGTTGTTTGATTTCATTGATGGAGCTGACGTCCTTCAGCACATTTTGAATTCTAATAACTTTGAAACTTGAAATATGCAGATTACTTTCCTCTGAAAATCAATGTAAATTTCTGGGGCAATATATTACTATGACTGTCCATTTTATGTTATTTGAATTTTTAGCAAACTAAAGTGTGTACTATTTTTAATGGTTTTCATAAGGATAAATACAAATATAAAGGCATGATTTTTCCAAATCCAATTTGAATATGGCTGGTCCATTTCAAATGTGGAATTAACTAAAGTATTCCATTAACCTTTTGTCTATGTGCTTTAGTCCGAGTAGTGTACCACATTTCCAGGGATGGGGATACTACTATATCTGCCATGGAGCACGCTGCAGCAGAAACAGAAGTCTAATCGGCTTCAGACATCTAATGGCTGAGATACTGCTTGCACATCATCCAGACCTAAATGTCTAATGCCTACCTGAAGCTCAACCCAACCAAGACAGAATTCCTGTTATTTGTCAAGAACAAAAAACAAGATGAACAAGTTACTTACCTTTGGTAATGCTATTTCTGATGGATACAGTATCTGCCTGTGGATTCCTCACCTTTTGAATTACATTTGCGCCAGCATACCACGGAAATCTTTTCTTAGCTCTCCCACGTCGATGAGCATGTCACAATGGCACGGCTCCATTCGCGACTCCATATGACATCATCGGAACCATACAAAGACATTGTCGGCCTGCTGACGTCAGTTTCACCCAATTTTTTCCGTGCCTTCGAGGCGTATGGGTGGGCAAACAACATAATAGGAGTATACACAGTATACCATATATACACGAATACACACAGTATATAGGAAAAGAGGAAAAGCTAACAACAAAGCATTTCCTAACAACCAACAGTATGACGAGCAAATGAATAGGAAAATAACCATGTCTCACAATAAAAACTTTTTCAGTATACAAAGGTGGACAACTGGGAGGAGGGTGGGTCAGTGAGGAATCCACAGGCAGATACTGTATCCACCAGAAAAACCGTTACCGAAGGTAAATAACATGTTCTACTGATGGATATATCTGCCTGTGGATTCCTCAATTTGTTAATTGAATCCCACAACAGTCCCGCTCCCAGAGGAGGGTGTCCACCTACTCATACCAAAAAGTCCTGCAGCACAGACCGTGCAAAATGGCCATTCCTCCTCACCTCAGAACCCAATCAATAATGCTTCATGAAAGTGTGGAGGGAGGCTCATGTTGCAACCTTACAGATGTCCACCACAGGGGCACCTATAGCCAAAGCAGATGTGGAAGACTTTGCTCTAGTAGAATGAGCTCTGATACCTTGACGGGGCTCCTTCTTGGCCAGGGCGTAGCATATCTTGATACACAAGATGATCCATCTGGACAGTGTCCTTTTGTGAACGGCTTTGCCCTTCATCTTCCCTACATAGCCAAAAAGAGCTGATCATCCAATATAGAGACCCTGGTCCTGTCCAGGTAGAAGCTGACCACCCTCTTAGGGTCCAGGTGGTGAAGTCTCTCTTCCTCCTTGGAAGGGGGAGGATAGAAGGTAGGCAATGTGATAGACTGTTCCAGGTGGAAAGGAGAACCCACCTTAGGCAGCAAAGCAGCTCTGGTCCTAAGAACCATCTTGTCTGCATGGATAGTAGTAAAAGGGGGCTTCGAAACTAAGAGCCGGCAACTCACTCACCCTCGTGGACAAGGTGATAGTCACCAGAAAAATAGTATCAAAAGAAAGCAGCCTCAAAGGGCAACTATGAAGAGGCTCAAAAGGAGACCCATTCAGAAATGTAAGAACTACACTTAATTGCCACTGAGGCATTATGAAGGGAGTGGGAGGAAAGCTATGGGTGAGGCCCTTAATAAACCTCATGACAATAGGGGACTTAAATGAAGATGGCTGGTCCAGCAAACATAAGAAGGCCGACAAGGCCGACAAGTAGCCCTTTACCGTTGCCACAGCACAACCTTGATGACCAAGGAAAGTGAAAACCAAGAACATCTGATAAATGGGCCTTCAAAGAATTAATAGATCTCTATCAACACAATTTCACAAACCTGGCCCATCTTGAGGAATAGACAGATTTGGTGGAGTGTCTCCTGGACGATAAAATAACATCCACCACATCCGGTGGGAGAGAGAGAAAGCTCAGGTTGCCCCGTTCATTCTCCAGGCATGAAGGTGCAGGGTCTGGAGTTAGGCGTGTAGAACCTGCCCCTGCGACTACAAGAGGTCTGCCCTGAGAGAGAGACGGAGCCGTGGGTGCGATGAGAGGTGGAGAATATCTGTGTACCACACCCTTCTTGACCAATCCAGGGCGATCAATATAACTTGGGCACTGGTCTTGGCAAATCTTTCTCAGAACCCAAGGAATCAAGGGTATGGGAGGAAACGCTTAAAGAAGCTCTGAGCCCCAATTCAGTTGAAAGGTGTCCCCCAATGCTCCCTGCATCGGATACTGGAGACTGTAGAATGACTCGCAGTGCACGTTCTCTCGAGTGGAAAACAGGTCTACCCGAGGAGACCCCTCACAAACTGAAGATGCAGCAAATCACCTCCGGGTGAAGCCTCCACTCGTGGTCGGCTGAGTACTGCCGACTGAGACTGTACGCAAGCACGTTTAACACCCCAGCCAGATAATATGCAACTACACAAATCTTGTGGTCCTGAACCAGGACCAGAGCCGGAGAGCCTCTCTGCAGAGAAGATACAACCCTACCCCTCCCTGCTTGTTGATATACTACATTGCAGTAGTGTTGTCCATCAGGACTTGAACTGACTGATCATGAAGGGCGGGAAGGAAGGCCTTGAGAGCCAAACGTATTGCCCGCAATTACAGAAGGTTGATGGGAAGCAACCTTTCCTCTGGAGACTAAAGACCCTTGATCTGCAGAGCCCCTGATGTGCACCACACCCTAGAGTGGAGGCATCCGTGATCACTGTGGCCACCGGGACTACCCCGCTGCAGTGTCTCTGGAGATTTTGTCCTTCTCCCAGAGATCTCCATCGTGCTAATACCACTGCCTGCTGAGGCACCCTGGAGGGCCCTCATGCGCCAGCGTGCATGGTTGACCAACAGTATTCAGGAGGCAAACAGACGGAGTAGGAGTAGGAAATTCAGGACTGGAACTGCTCCATTGTGGAACAAAGGAATCATTTCCTGAACGTCGATAATCCTCTGCGGAGGTGGGAAAGCTCAACACACAGTAGTGTCCAGTACTGCCCCTATGAACAGGCTGTACTGAGAGGGCACAAGGTGGGATTTGGGTACATTTATCGAGAAACCCAAGTCGAACAACAGCTGTGTTTCTACCTGCAGAGGATGCAGCACCGACTCTGGCGACTTTGCCTTGAGCAGCCAGTCATTCAGCTAGGGGAAAACAGGAATCCTTAACCTTCTGAGATGAGCTGCTACCACCGCCATCACATTCGTGAAGACCTGTGGTGCGGATGTAAGCCCAAACGGGAGGACCGCAAACTGGTAGTGTTGAGACCCCACCATAAAACGGAGATACTTCCGATGCGACTTCCGGATGGGAAAATGAAAATACGCATCCTGCTAATCGATTGACACCATCCAGTCTTCCTGTTGCAGCACCAGAAGAACCTGAGCTAGGAGATAAAAGTTCAAAATCCTGAGGTCTAGAATTGGCCTCAAACGACCATCCTTCTTGGGGATCAGAATATACCGAGGAGTAGCATCCCTGACCCCACACCTGCTATGGAACCACCTCTATTACACCTTTCTGTAACAAGGCAATAACCTCCTGCTGCAGCAGCAGCAGATGGTCCACCGAACACCAGCCCTGGCGAGGAGGGTAAGGAGGTGGAAACTCCAGGAAAGGAAGGGCGTACCCACTTTTTACAAGATTCCAAACCAAAGGTCTGATGTAATAGATTTCAAATTTTGTAGAAAAATGGCCTCCTGCAGGACCAACATGCTCCAAGATGGGGGATCGAGAGCTGCTTTCCTGTAGTACTGGTGGTGGGAACAGGAGAGGAGGAGGAGAAAGACTGTTGCCGAGAGCTCCCTGCAGGTGGCCTCTACCCTTTCCTCCATACATCTTGAACAAAGGGTTCTGCTGTTGCTGCTGCTGCTGTTGACGGCCTCCAAAAGAAGCCACCTTTCCAAATCCTAGAAACCTCCTGTATCCATAACCCCTAGACTGGGACTGCAAGGTGAAGGAACTCGCACTAGCCCTACTGACCTTGAAACGTTGTAGAGCCGAAACCGCTTTCATTCCAAAAAGCCTGGACCCATTGAAAGGCATATCAAGTAGAGTGGCCTGCACATCCGGACAGAACCCAGAATCCCTCAAACATTGATATACCTCCCCCACTGGCACGTGGCATTTGTAGATTTCAAGGCCATGCTCGCAGAGGAGAAAACCATCTTTGCGGATTGATCCAGTTTTTTTGAATCTCTATCCCCTGGGGTGGTGGGGAATGACCTAGAAGACTGCTTCGTAAAAACAGAAGCTTGAAATACCAAGCTCTCAGGCGAAGGGTGGGTAGTAAGAAAGGCAGGATCCCGGGGTGCAGCCTTATACCTTCTGGCCAACTGTCTTCGATACAGCAGGGGCAAATAAGGGCTTCTGCAACACTTCCAAGATTGGCTCTGTCAAACACTTGTTGGAAGGCAGCAACGGCTCAACTACAGAAGATGGTGAATGTAACACCTCAGTCAAAATATTTGACTTGACCTCAGCAGTTGGCAATTGTAAGTCCAACAGATCCGCAGCCTTCCTAATAATTGAATGAAATGGAGCAACGTACTGTGAAGGCATAGTTTCCACTCTGGGGAAGTGTCCAAGCCACTGGCCTCCTAAAGGCCCTCAAAGTCATCAACTGAGGGAATGATTTCCCTCTCTTCTGCATGATCCTGCTGGTACTCTCCTTCCTCCAACAGCCTTTGGGCCTCCCTTCTGGAGTGCCTCCTCTGGATCTGTGTCAGTGGCACTAGATGCAGCGCCAGCAACATCGGTGCCTGCATCAATGGTGGACCTTCAGAAACAGGCAACGGTGTCACTCGAATACAGGAAGGCACTGGCCCAACTCCAGACAGCGCCGCAGACTGAGGTATTGGCGTTGCAAATCTCGGCAGCGGGAACTGCCATGACGGAGCTGTTGGCATGAAGGGCACGAAAGGCTCCTAGGCATATTGTTTGGGAACGTCCAAATTAAATGCAGAAGGACCCACGGGGCCGGAAGGCATGCTGGTAGGGAAGGCTGCCTTGGAAAACACGCCAAACATCGTATTTCGGAAATGCAACGGATCTGCTTCTGGACCCGGGAAGGGGGGATACGGATTCGAAACCACCAGGTCTGGATCTGATCAAGGTCGTATGGCAGGCTGAGGCTGCAGTGCCGGGGACATCAATGCCGGTACAGGCAAAGCCACAGGAGCAGGAGAAGACTCCCTCGGAGCCTGAGAATCCCTGGGCGCCGGTGAATCTCTCGGTGTCGGAGATTGAGCCGGAGACACCTGTGGAAAAGGAGAAGGGGACGGTGAGATGACATCTTTGGTATAATGCCGCCGAACTGGAGAAACGGACCTCGAAGCCTTTCCCTTCGAAGTTTGATGACAACGAGACCCATGTCGGTGATTCTTCTTGTGTTTCTTTGACTTCAATGTGTGCGAGGTCAACGACCTTGACTTGGATCTCTTGCAGCCTCTCTTCTCCTTTTTTGCCTGTGCCATGAAGAGCTTCGCTTCCCACTCCTTCAGCGCCTTCGGATTCATTTTCCAACAGGATGAACACCCTTCGACTTTGTGATCCGACAACAGGCACCAGAGACAATCGTTGTGGGGGTCCGTAATGGACATATGGCCCCCACACTCTCTGCAAAGCTTGAATCCCGACTTCTTCAATGTAGCCATCATACTGTTACACCAAGAGAAACAGCAGAAACAAAGTATTAATGAAGAAAATGAAGATTCCCAGAAAAAAAAGTTACGCGTCGATGGGGAACTGACGCCAGCACACGATAAGGTCTTCTTACGGCTCTGATGACGTCATATGGAGTCGTGAGTGAAGCTGCACCATTGTGACGCCTTCGTCGACGTGGGAGAGCTAAGAAAAGATTTCTGTGGAATGCTGGAGCAAGGGTAATTCGAAAAGTGAGGAATCCACAGGCAGATGTATCCATCAGAAACAATACAAACCTCACTCAATGGCATGAACCTTGATGACTCAGAGGCCCAACCTTCACCGAAAGTCAATTTACTTGGATTCACCCTGAACACCAACCTCACCCTCAAGGAACACATTGCCAAAAACAGACAGCCTGATACATACTCTGTCTTCTAGAGAGAGTTAAACTATTCATTACAGAAAGCATCTTTAGAACTGCTGTTCAAGCCCTCACACTCCTGTGTATGGGTGGTATTAATGGCCTACTCCATGGCTTCTCAGACACCACACTGACACCTTTAAGGGGCATCCTACCTGCTGCAGCACGTCCCATTCAGGGTATAAATAAATGTGGTCACATCCACCCCATCCTGATGGAGCTCAATTGGCTACCCTTCTTTGCTTGTGTCTTCTTCAAAACCAGCTGCATCATTTATAAAGCTATCATAACCAGCACCCCCACTTAAACTGCAGACAACCTCACCACCTCTGGTGGATTTCAGCACACTCGCAGCCAGTACACCATCAGACTGCAGACTAAGAAGTGTAAAAAAGAAAAACAAGACAAATCTACCTATGCACCCCGGATCTGGAATTACGTCCCTGATCCATCAGGACCGCTCCAAGATAGGAAGGAGTTGAAAATCCACCTCTCTAAAGAACACTACATCACAATGCATTACTGTTCCACAAGCCAGCTTCCTCTCCTCTTAATTGTTGACTTTATGCTCGTTTTTGACCATGGACAGCACTCGGCAGCAAGGTTTGCTGCACAGAAATACCATACACATACATATATAAGAAACACAGCTCAGAAAGGAATGATAACATCATTGGTGGGGAGGGACTGAAAGATGGCAGACAACACCACGACATGAAAGTGTGCGGGAAGAGCTGGTATCCTCAGAAGAGTGTAAGAGTACAAGTAAGGGTTAACATACATCTGGGGAGACAAGAAGTTGGGTAGAGCAAGAGCACACTCGTTACTGAGACATGCAAGACTGAGTGGCAATCATACTCCTTAATAAATTAAGTATGACGCCTGAATGCATACATGCTTATAATTCGAAGGTCCGGGGACATTCCTCTCGAGCACAAGCTGTCAGATGTCTGTCCACAGTATCAGCATTAAAAACTAGTCTTGCATATTATCAGTTTTGTATAAAACTCGCTGCATTATGACACTAATTGAAAAACGTACCAGCCTGAGATTTTACAGCCCTTCAAAATAAACAAAAGCCATATTTAATCTTCTCTGAACTCCAGACATATTGCCCTTCCTTTAACACTCTATTTTAAAGCAAACTGTTAATCAATGTTTCTTTCAGCAAAGATTTAACGTTCCATAAAATATTCCCTCTGCGATCTAAAATAATGATTCCAGTTGCCTTTTAAAATACATGCGGTCTCACACAAAGCTTTCTTCAAGAGAAGCTAACAGTATAAAAATAAAGCACAGCAAACGGAAACACAACACCCCCGAGTTGTCTTGACTGAGACCAAGCGTCAGTGGTAGAGCTGAAGTTTGCACTAGTGCAGTGCGGTGCGGTGCTGTAACAAGCAGTAATCTACACTGTTACATGTCCTTGGTATTCAGAGGACATTACGACTGTGTACCCACTGTGGCACACAGTAGTAGTTTGGAGTGCATGCTATTCTGACCAAATTGAGTTGTTCCTGGATAAAATAGTGAAACAAAACCATAGGATATTCTCCATAAATTGAATGCATTTTTTTGGTCTATTGCGAACAAGCGGCAGCGGGAGAGGCGAGGACGGCAAGGGAGGATCATGCTCGTAAGTAGACATGAGGCACTAACGTTCTAATTTGTTTCAAGTACTGTCAGCATTTATCTGCACTTTCTGCAGTCATTGAGGGGGCTATTTTTTAGATATTATTTGCATGTTGGGTTTCCGTTTTAGTGCTGTTTCATGGTTTTAATTTGCTCCTCGACCCGCTGATTCTGAGAAGGCCCTTACTTTTACTACTTGTTGCCACTCACTGGATGCCATTTTGTGAAGCAGGCAGTCCAGAGGTTGCGGGACAGGTGGGAACTGCAGAGAAGGATCATGCTTATTTACAGATGCGCAGCTGCTGCTCCGCTGGCGTGCCAAAGGCAAGCTCATCGGCGTACTTCCGTGTCTGTCCCAACCCAGCCATGCGGATGGTTATGAACCAGATTTTATACATCCTTTAGGATACTCCCCACATGATGTTCATAGTACTAAGTGAGTCACCTTGGTGTGAGGTAGAACTGGATGTTAAGAATGTTGTGAGTCCTGTATCATGTCTTAAATGCAAACATCTCCTTAATTTGGAAACGAAGAGCACTACATTTCAAAACGGATATTAGATTAAAATAAGTCAACGATTCCTGAGAGGGAGGACAAAGCTATCAGTTTTTGGGGAGACCTTATGTATGAACGTTCCCTCAATAAGCATGCTATAGAAATCTACAATTTATTAGTTGAAAAAGATTTAGATGTATTATTTATTATGGAGACCTGGCTCGGGGACTCTTCCAACCCGGATATAGCTACTGAAAATCCTACAAGATATTCCATCCACCAGGAGCGGCCCATGCATGTAAGAGCTATTGGGCGGGGTGGTAGGACTCGACAGACGACGACAAGGGAAAATTAAATATTTACTTCATTTTCCCTCGTCGTTGTCTGTGGAGTCCCCACCTGTTAGGTTTGAAAATCCCATCCTTGCAACGCACCCGTTTCATGCTATATTAGGTTAGCAGTGTGTGGCTAAATATACGCCATTTGTATTCACGTTATGCAACCCACTGAGTTATCCCCGTAAAGTGCAAAGCTTCAGTTAGCGAGTGTGACTCCATTTTGTATTTCTTAATCCTTATTAGACTGCTTAGGCTGTGCCCGAACTAGACCTCATTATTCAGTATTGCTGGCCTCAGCAGAATACTGTACTTCGTTATTATTTTCTCTTCTGCTCAAGGCTGTTTCTTGATTCACTAATGAATAGGCCATTCTGCGCTCGCATACCTATCAGAGTGTCTAGTTTCTGCTCTCAGGTTAGGAGACGCTGGGACCCAGCGCCGTAGCCTTGAGTCGTAGATAACATGTACCCATCTGGCAGGTGGTAGCTCATCCTACTGTGCATCTTTGTTCATGTTCGGCCCAGGCCGGTAGTTTTCCATTGTGGATATGGTTGAAGGCTTCTCGGGAGGAATGATTACTCACTGTAGACTGTTGGGGAGTCAGTCCCTCGGCAGATATCTTAGGTTGCAGGTCAGCTTGGACTCCTCTGTAGAGTATTGCTAATAAATGTAAATTTGTATTTTCTACTGTCTAACCAACTCTTCATTCTTGGGAAGGCATAGCAGGTGGTTGTAAGTAACCTGGGTGGCCCTTGAGGGCCACTTCCTTCACCCCCCCCCACCCTGCCCCACCACTCTTACCTGCACGGGCAGCTCCTGCCATCTACCATCTAGACAGGAAAGAATCAAGGGGAGGTTGTTGTGCCATCATTTTTTCTAACAACTTTCAATGCTCCACTTACAGTTTAAACAACCTTGAAGGAGCCAAAAAACGTAATCTATTTTTTTGAATTTTTCAACAATGTTCCTTCATTGGCATGTTAGAATATTGTCCCCAGGGACAGAGAGCTAGGTTTCTTGATTCGTTAGGAGAAGGTCTCTTCCCCCTCGGCGCTTTCCCCCCTTATTGCACACAATATTCCAATTTTACAGTATTAGGAGATTCTAATTCTCATAAGGCAGATAAAAATAATTTGGCATCTATCACTCTAACTGATACTCTATCTATTTTGAATCTCTATCAGCTAGTCAGGGGCCCTATGCACACTACTGGCATACATTAGAGTTAATATTGATACATTAGACTTGATATTAACCAATCATCATTCAGTTCTTCTATATGTGCGCCCTTCATCTAAGTGCTTCGAAGCACTAGAAAGAACACGTACATACATCAATTAAATGCATATGTGCTTGGGCTAGCTGCACAGCAAAGACGCTCACTGCATCACTTTTCCAGAATAAAATATCTTATTTGCAGCGCTTAGAAACAGCAGAGGTGAGGTTATGAAGCATTACACAACCACACACACACGCACACGTTAATATGCTTCCCTCCAAAAGTCAAAGCCAAGCTATGTTAATTAGAACACTGTAGAGCCTTCTTGTCGGATTAAATGACTTCCTGAGCGCACATGCAATTCAGAATTGTGCAGTTCTTTCTAATTCACCCTAACAGCGTATATTGGTCTTTCAATCTATCATGTTCACCTAAAGGCTTCGGAAAATAAGGAGAGAATAAAATAGCTATTCACTCCCGCCTTCAGAGTAATCATGCATTGGAAAGACGCCTGGCTTCCTCGAGGGCTTGGGTCCAGTATTTTAAGAGCACCTATCACTCCAGCCATTTAAATGATGCTGAACATTTCGATATGCGACATGATATAATTTAACATGCGTTTTTCATCGGTGCATCGGGAACCAGTCATTACAGCTATCATCTAGCGCCTCTAAAGTTGTTTTCTTAAAGTCATATGTATCTAATGCAGAAATGGTTTGGACTTTGCAGACATGCACTTTTGACACATCATTTCATAGTAACCTTACCCTTGTCAGTCATAAGGCTTAGTAAGAAATTAATGGCAGCATTCATTCTAAGAGGCCTGCAGCGGCGGTGCGGATGCTACAGGCCAGATAAAAGTAAGCCACACACACACTGGCAGTGGTGAACAAGCGCCAAGCAGGTAAACGCGGTTACTAAAACTTACACAACTTCCCGCTTTGGTAGCCAAAGCAACAAGCATTGGCATAGCCAATAGGTCTTGCCTTTGGGACCTTATAAGTGTTTAGCCATGCAACAGTTGATGTTGTTGCACCAAGGATATTGTGCTGCATAACTAAATACTTATAAGGTCCCAAAAGCGAGACCTATTGGCTATGCCAATGCTTGTTTAAAGTTGAGATTGAGTTTATTCAAATACAATTCCATAATCCACAGGGCATGCGCATCGCCATAGACAAGCACATTAAGGATGCTCTATTTCTTTTCCCAAAATATGGCAGCCACGTACACAATGTGCGTGCTTTCTTCAGAAAATAATGCTTGTATAAGAGGATACGGCCAAACATACACGTCACAGCTGAAGGATGAGATGGAAGAAACAATGGATGTCACACGCTGTAGGAGCTCAGCACACAACTGCATGCAGTAAGAGCATGAACAGCAATCAGCGCGTGAAGAGAATATACTGCTAGTGAGCGTTTAAACTGATTACAAGCTCGCGCAGTAACTGCCAATACTATCCAAAGCTGCAGCAGAAAAATAAAACAAGTTATTAGTGTGTTTGAATTTTTTGAAAATGCTCAAATCTGCCCACTGAAATGGTAATGTGTGTTTAAAAGGTGACCACGAAACGGAATTGCAACTTTAATTAAGAAGGATGTCTGGTATGGCTTGTTCTCTCCTGGCGCCCGTGGTTTGTGTACTTGTAACACTTGCAAATGCCAAGCCATTAATCAAGCCGGATGCCTCTGTCTGGCTTCGAGCCCAGGCTTCGAGCGCCTGTTGTCTGTTGTCTGACGAAACTCTTCCGTGCAGTAAGGGAGGGGGAGGAGCGGGTGAGAGAGGGGGAGGAAAGCCGGCCATGCGAGGAATGCTAGAAACCAGGAGAGCAGCTGTGCGCGTGCACGACATCGTGAACGTAAGCTGGAGACCTGAAAAAAGCCGCTAGGTTAGCACTTCCAAAACCCGCTTACTAAAACTCTCGCCAGAGCAACACTATAAGCGCTGGCTCAGGTGAGACCTAAAAACTGAAAGTGGGGTCACCATTTGCTGCTTGTGAGGCGAGCACCCTGAAAAGGGTGTCTTGAATGTACCCTACATGGGGCTATTTTCATTCTTCAATACTACTGGCTGCCACACAGTAGAGTGTCATCACACACCACTTCAAGTGATACATAAAAACGCCTGTGAAGTACATTATATTCACACTACCCTATGTAAATTCGCAGCAATCTCTGAGTACATTATAGTAGATAAATACACTTGCTATAGACGCATTGGCTACATACAATCATTTTCGGAGCACACAAGGCAGCCTGTACAGCAAAATAACACGTCTGTGGCTGTAATCGTGTATCGGTGTGTTATTTCACCGGTGAGCAGCAATCATGTTCGTTTGTACAAACCCTTAAAACCCTGTAACATTTCACATGAACACACCGAAGACAGTCACGGCCGGCATTACGGGCGGGTGGGGGAGGGGTGGAAATGGGGTCGTTGTGGGGGGATGGGTGAGGCGGGAGGGGTTTAATTAAATAGAAATATGAAATAAAACTTACTCAGCTTCTGGATGGGTCCGACAACTCCCGCATTCCGCCGTCCTGTGCCAATTCCTGCATTTCCTCATCATCAGGAAAGGCAGCCTCCCTCCCTCCCCTCCGCCAATCACAACTCTGCAATGGCAGCGTTGTGATTGGTGAGGCGCAGGGGAGAGCGCCCTAGCCACGCCTTTTTCTCCTACATAGAGAAAAAGGGAGAGTGGGCGGTAGTGCTGAGGGCAGGGGGAGTGGCTTACCCACTGTTGTGGGTAAGCCACACCCCCCTGCCTTTGAGCACTACCGCCCACCCTCCCAACCAGGCACTTCTGCTTTCTCGCAGTACGAGAAGCAGAAACATAAAATGGTAGTTTTTACAATTTTATGTTTCTGCTACTAACACTGCGAGAAAGCAGTGGGGGTGACGCCCAAACGCCCCTATGGAGGAGCCGCCACTGGTGGTTTATCAGATTCTATCTTTGAGCACTGTGACAGCTATGGCTTTGTTCTGCGGCTCTGTAGGTATGAGATCCATATTTAGCCATGAGGTATATACTTTTTTAGCCTTTTCTGTCTGATTAGAAATTGTTTGTAGAACATCCCCCGTCAACCCCCCCCCCCGCCCCTGCTCTCTTGCCGCCATTCTCCACTTCATAGGTTGTTTTGAGCTTTGCAATAGTTAGGCAAAGACCCTGGCTTGCAGTATTAATATCATAATATCACCCATCAGCCATGTCACAGAGGTAGTCCCTTCCTCACCTTGTAAACTTAAATCTACCAAAGATTTCAAAAATAGGTCTTAATCTCAGGACCAAGGCTGGCAAGTTTGCTAGGTGAATATATACATTAATTTCGACCACATCTGGCAGCATAATATCAGGTGGATATAGATCACTGCTACTGACGCGTGTATTATTATGGGTGGTATATACTGCCAGATACCCCTATATACAGTTTCCTGAAAGTTATCCTTCCGTTGATCTGTTGACAGTCATTCAATAAATCACAGATTCTTGTTTATAGACTGAGACGTGACCGCCGCGGTTATTAAAGCCAAAGAATTCTTCAGGCACTAATAGGTTTCTGCTATCTAAACATAATGATGTCCTCATTGATTATCAGTGGTAACATTCCCTTATGTATATCTGCTCGTTAACAATAACCAGAACAATCCAGTGGGAAGACATGGGCCCACAAGTACACCGGCTCAAATTGACAGTTTCAAGGTATTGTCACAAGGAACTAATGTGTCACAGAAACATATTGTATATTTCAGGCCAACAACATTGCATGTTGAACCCACTGAACAG
This sequence comes from Triturus cristatus, assembly GCF_964204655.1. Lineage (NCBI taxonomy): Eukaryota > Metazoa > Chordata > Amphibia > Caudata > Salamandridae > Triturus > Triturus cristatus. The sequence continues at coordinate 1,008,826,918 of NC_140591.1, read as the reverse complement.
CCTTACTCTGAAAAATGACAAGCCACCAACAAATCTAGCAGAATTGCTAAAAGGTACCTAACTTTGGCTTAGCTGTGATCACATGTGTAAGTAGAGTGGGCTATTGCTGCTTAAGCAGGTGAGCAGCGGTATTTCGTGAACAAAGGTTGGTAAGTATTTACTGGATGTAGTAAATATCCTCCAAGTTTCGCCAAACGGAGGGAAATAAGCCTTAGAAGAATAAGATATGATCCTGGCTGCCGGAGAGGGGAAAATGCAAAATAACTGTCAAACGAAGAAACCAAAAATCCCAGCAACACGGAAATTAAAAGACTTTAGAGTGCAAAAATAAAGTTAAATACATAGTCATAGTCAGAGTTCATCTTAGAGATCCATGCACTATTAAGATTTTTTTTTAAAAAATTGCGGAAAAAATCCCAACATATTTGTTGAAACTTCTGGGTGCCCTGCCCTTCAACAACTCTGCTTTAGGAAGAAAAGCAAACCGAGCGTGAGCATAACCGGCATTTTTGTAATGGAAATATTTTATCCGCGTGGTTCATCTGGGATCGAGTCAGTCATATTTCTGACTAGGCAGCACAATCGCTCCCATTTAGAAAAACGATTGCCACCCGTCCTTGTCGAGCAATCACAGTTATCCCATAAAGCAAAGGGTGGCTGCGGTTTCCACGAATAATGTTCTAGGCTGATAACAAGAATCTCTGTAGTTCGGTTTATGAAAGATTAAGGCTGGCGCTTTATGACCTGCCCTGACAGCCACTTACGAACAGAAATCGGAACTGATCAGAGTTTTGCACCGAAGCAATCATGCAAGGCTGATGGAAATGCGTTAATAGCCACGAAAATCACGCAGCGGCGATTTACAGTGAAATCTGACTGAGCCAAGACAATGTTATCAAACGGTATATTTTCAATTACATTTTGAATTTGTAATGCAAGGCCACTTAATGCGGGTTTCGTTTCCCGGACTTTAGTCAGTAGTTCATAATTCTGCCAAGTAAATGCGTTGGCAGAAAAGCTCGAAAGAACATTAGGAGGGGCTCGGGGTCACAGAGGCAATTAAAACAATTGTAAATGATTCCTGAAATGGTTGTTCCACAATGCTGTAATGTGATCATTCTATTAAAAAGTAATCAAAACATTAGAAAAGGCAATTATGCGCATTCCTTTGAAGTTGTCTTCGGTTTTAAATAGCGATGAATCAATACTTTCTGCTTTACCTGACCAGCCTAAATTCGTTTCCAATTGTTTCTAGGTGGCAATGACTGCAGGCTGGAGAGAAGTATGCATGAGAATGCACACTGCAGAGACCTAATTAATGGCTGACTGTCGGTGCAAGTTGGATAGCGGCTGTACTTCAGCCCAATGACATTGCCTCAATCACAGAGATATTTCACAATTAGGAAATACAAGTGTAACATTTAATCAATCACTACCGCGTGCTCAAATCTTCATCGCTAGTCGATGCACAATGCATGTCAATATTTAGGAGGCGGGTACTTAAGTGAACTAAAGGTGATCCCTCCATTACAGCCCATAGCAAATGAACTAAAAGATTCAGAAGACTAGAGTAAAGGACAGTCCACCCCAATGAGCAAGCACACACAATGACAACCTGAGTTTCATATTGTTTTAAAATTTTAACAACCCTTAGAAAAACATATCTGACACAAACAATTGAGACCTAAATAAAGAGGGTGATTGGAGTGTCATGGAAGCCACTATCAATGACAACTAAAGTAGAAGTGGTAGCCTGATCTCAGATAAGTATGAAGGCAGTCACGGAAATACAAATCTAGGGAGATAAAATTCAGATTCAATTTATGTACAAATACAAAAAGTAACTTAATTAAATGAATATGAATGGTTTTAAGGAAAGCAACATTTCAGAAAGTTCAGGATTAAATAGGGCATAGCAAAGAGTGCCTTTATATGAAAATGCTGGAGCCAACAAGCCAAATGAAGTATAAGTCCCACAAAACCTAATGCCTTGAGAACTCAAAGCCTTAAATATGTGCATAAGCAAACACAGTACTAAATAGCCGAGTAGCAAAGCCCTTTAGTTCTGTGGTTATTTTAGAGTGAGAAATACTCAGTTTGCAGAAGTTTCAAGCTTAGCTCACAACATGAAAAATAACATTCCCCCGTCTACCATTTTAAAATGGTAAGTGATACAGATCTGAGAAAGAGAAATACAACATTATGCTGGCTCGCAATTTATCAACCTCTGGAGAAGATACAATCGCTCTACCAAATGAAGGCTTCTCTGGCTACCAGTGCAACATGAAAGGACTTTATAATTCTTAGCTTACCTACCAATGCCTCATTGGGTTTGTCCAATTCCCAGAAATGTCCCCTTGCAAACATGTTTTGCATAGTAGACTTCTGCTACTCCATATAGCTCAGAGTCCAGATGTGTGAGGAATGGAGACAGATGCTTTCATGTCAAACAGGATCAAATGCTAATCACATAAGAGTTCTTTTCGGTCAATTCTAAAGAGCCCCTCCAGCTGCAAAGAACAGACTCTGCTGTGTATCCACCTGCATAGTCACCATCCACCACTCATTCATGTAAAACCATTGTGCTATTTAACTAGCCCCCATATTTTAGATTACTTTGAGGCGTCATATCCTAAAACATAAACCTTATCACCATCTAAGAATGCCATTCTATGTACACTTACTTTAGTGATTTGCTGGTGGTAAATGCTCAGCGTTATAACTCAGTGAGCAAGCAAGAGTTCCAAATTGTTGGTGTGTGTATGTGTATATCATTTAAATGTTGGAAAACCTAAATACTTTAATCAATCTAGTTACCCCATCTAAATTTTGGATAATAAAACAGCAATGCATTTTTGTTTGCAAAATACTAAGAATTTTCACTTTTTTTCAGTTAAGTGGACTGTATTTTCGAACTTAATCAAATAATTATTTAGCTTTTGGACTTCTATACGCACCTATCTCTACATACCTCTTCCAGGAGCAGCAATTGCCCTACTGCCTACCGATTGAGAGACTACTTTTGATTATTATTGGGAAGTCCTGAATGGTCTAGTTCATGTTTAAAACCTTTAAATCAATAAGAATGTTGAAGTTAGCACCAGTTCTTACAACTCTGGGTCACAAATGTAGAAACGTGCCCTTGTTGTATGGTCACCCCTGCTCCAAGTTTTGCTCCAATGCTGATGGCTATGACTCTGAAATTGCCCTGGAGCCTGCTACAAAAAGGCCCTAGTGGTAGTGCTCTTTCCCTAAAACTCATATGAATGAATTGGTAACCGCAACTGCCAAGGACTTTTACCCCCTTATAAGACCCTAGTATAAGGCACCAGTGATACCCAAGGCATGGGTGTTATAGGGGTCACCAGGGCCTAAAGCACTGTTTGTGCCACCCTGAGTGTCCCAAGTAAACTACTGACAGCAAGCCTGCCATTGCAGACTGTGGGATTAGTGCAAACTGCTCTAACTCGACTTTGCCCGCAACATGTGTAGCAAAGTCAATGCACTATGTTTAATACATGCCAATCACACCTAAGGCAGGCCTTCTGAGTCCAGGAGGCAGGGTGCATTATATTAAAGGTATGGACATGTGAGTGGAAGCTCATATGTCGCTATAGTGGCAGTTGAACAAAAATGCGTTCTCCCCTTAAAACTGGGGAGCGTCCCAAAAATGCACTCGAAGTTTTAATGTCAAAAATGAATTGTTCAAATTGTATTGAGGTCATTACTATAGTTATTTTAATTTTATTTCCATGAATTCCATCCTTATTTACATGGTAGTATGCATTTTAATTTTCTTTCAAACTTATATATCCATAACTTAAATCTGCCCAATGCATTTCGGGCTATGCCCTTTGTCATGGGCTTAATCCTGCAAAAATAGAAGAAACCTAGCTTAGTTTGATACAATACATGTTATATTCCCGTAACTTAACCAGGTCCAGAGGTTAAAGATGTTTATCCAGATAATTCCCTATGGGTTCCTAAATTGAATTTATCTTGGATACTATGGGTCTGAAAGGTGGTTTTAAAAGATCTTTATGATTTTCTGGAATCATATATATATATGTAATTTTGGGATTGGTTTTGATGAGACATGTCTTTTCTTCATTAGTAATGGTGCCTCTCTCTCTAGCTTTGGCAATGACTTTAGTAAGTATTCCTTGGAATTCTTTGGTTGGATCAAAAGATAGTTTCATGAAGTGTTGTTATCTTGTACGTGCGCATTAACACTCTCCATGTAGAATTCGGTGTCCATGACTATTAATGCTCCTCGCTGCTCAGCTTGATTAACCGTTATAGTTGGATTAGAAGATATTTGAGTCAGTGCCTGTCTTTCTTTTTGTGTGATGTTAGTTAATTTGGATTTATGTTGTTTAAAAATGGTATACAGTTCTTGTTGCACTACTGCTTCAAATTCATCCAATAGTTTATGACTGGTAGGACCAATGAAGGAACTTTTGTTTCGGTTTTCTCAAGAGCATGCTTTTACCGGTCAAAACATCCAGAACCTTTTGTATCCACGATTACTAACATACCAGCCATCAATTTTTTCTTAACCTCGTTAAGTTATGGGAATATAACATGTATTGTATCAAACTGAGCTAGGTTTCTTCTATCTTCACAGAATTATACCCCTGACGAAGGGCATAGCCCGAAATACATTGGGCAGATTTAAGTTACAGCAAAAACCACAGTGGTAGGGACAATTTGCGCTGAGAAATGAATTGTTAGTACTGTCTATAATTATGAACCCTTGCTACTAGGTTAACAATACGACGACCACCAACATCGTAATATAGGCAAACAAAGTTAACCTCAAACATCAACAAATTTGGAAACCGAGCAAGAGGGTTTCAAAGTCAACGATCATGTAATAAAGCAAATGCACATCAAAATTAAAGTTCTCAGATTAAATTCCAGATGTTCGTATTTTGTCTTTATTTCTTGAAAAAAACTTCTTCGCTGCAAGCCCACTGCCAGCCAACACGTGTTTCGTCCTGACTTTAATAGGTCATGGACTTCATCAGGGCTGGAGACAAAGAGATAACCGAATTTCATATAGTATTTGCTAAATGTAACAACAGAATATGTACAAATATTCAAACATCAAAAACTAAAAAGCAAAATTTGCAACTTATTGAGCTACTCTAACCTAATAGATAAGCATGGTGGTTGGAGCAAGGGATATAAAGTATAAAGTCACCGAAAAATTTGGAATTTTAAATAGTGTGTGTAAAAGAAAAGGGGAAACTGCAGGGAGGGAGTGAAGATTGTAAAGAGAAAGAAAAGACCCTGTGAACATCAATAGATAAGGGGTTCAATAAAAAGTCATCAGAAAGTATGTATAGTCTAGTGAAATCAAGAAAGGTAAAATGAACTAAGAAAAAATGAAGGACATGTTAAACTAAACACTTGTGCTCAATAAAGGGGCAAGATGGAAAAAGAATATTATCTTTAACCAAGGCAAGCCAGATCAAAGTAACCTGCCAGTGAAGTTAAGCTATACACAAGTGTGATGTACTGTCAATAAATACGAATTGGTCTGGAAATAGGGCATATAATACAGAGAACTCACCAAAACTTGGTGTTATCAGTAAACAAATGTTATAGGTCCAGGAGCCAAGGAAATAACGATCACAACCTGCGAGTAAAAATTAATATTGCTAATATTCTGTCCAAGTAACTAAAACAATTAATGAGCCAGTAGTAGTTGATATTAAAAGCGTACCAATCAAATTTCGGGCTGATGGCTCCAATCCAAAGGTATTCAAAGGTATTCAAATTATGTCGATCTGATATATTCTGTTCTAGATATCATTCATGCAACCTAAAACAAAAAGTAAACTAAACTTCACCAGGCAGTCAACAACGATAAGCGAGAGTTTAAGAGCTGCCTTTCTCAACAGAAATAATTGTAAAGGAAACACTAGTTAGTAACACTATCTAATTAAGTCCATAGACAAACTAGCAAAGCACCAGGGGACCATGTAGCTTGTGTACCACCTTGATAACGCGCTGTTCAACGCTCTGAATTCACAGAGCTAATTATATTTAAAATAAACAAAATCTCACGCTCAAATGCACATCAAGACCAAAAACCGTATACAGTTATCACAATAAGCTTATATCCGTGGTTACCTTAAAGTGTAAGGAAGGGTCCAATATCTTGACCACTCGTATTATTCTCGGCGTCTGCAATGGGCGCCATGTTAGTATGGGAATATATAGCCCTTCAGACGACGGACTATGTGATTGTGGATTAACGCCTCTGTTAGGCACCATATTGAAGCGGTAATCGAAGTTTATCAAAAGAACTACGTAAACCGTTGAAGAAGTGTAAGCTGCATGAGGCTAAGCCTATAAGTAAAAGGTGAGTTCTAATAAACGACTGCCATACCTGTGTCTCCACTCTAAATCATTCTCTGTTTCCAGGGCGTCTAAGTTACGCGCCATCTTGAATTGGGTTCAACGTACTATGGCCAGGTGTCTAAATACGCGCCATCTTGAAAAGGGCTAGATTGCCCCTCGCGTAATTAAAAAGTATTCAGAAATAATATATATTCCTTTACCACCCTCTAAGTAATAGTCACACATTACTTGTTAGATTAAGTTCCTAGCAGAGGTTAATAAAGTAGATAAAGAATTAAAAACAGTATTATAACTCCACAGGGAAGAAAAAAGATGAAGGAATAAAGTGACAGAAACCAAACTGACCCCACCATAGTAAGGATTCTGTGAGAAAAGGCATACAGTAATATACAACATTCAATTCGTGTACAATAATTATTCGATTTAACAATACTATCAAATATAACCAGCCTATGTATATTGCTGAAAGGTCATTTGAACAAGAGTTTACAGTCATCCAGTAAAACTAAGGTAAGGCATAAGGAGAGGAATACATAGTAGATCTCAAAGAAATTCCACAGTGCATATACGATAATTTACAAAATCGGTTAGAGTTCAACTTCATAACCTGTAACTGGCATTAATGGGAGTAATTGAAATACTAACATTGAGTTATGTACCCAAGAAGTACTGTAATTCATTTTCAATATTAATTCCCATCTTTACCGCATGTAACCTCAGAATCCAACGAGCTTCAGTCTGCCGCAGCTTTAGTTCTCGATTACCACCTCTAATATCACTTGATACCGTTTCCAGAGCATGAAATTTAAAGCTCTGTTGTTGATTCTGCTCTGAGCATTCTAAAGCATGATGGACTATTGGGTATCTGTCATCCATATTTTTCAATGCTCTGAAATGTTCTGCAATTCGAGTTTTGAGATTTCTAACTGTGCTACCCACATAAATCATGGAGCACTTACAGATAATAACATAAATCACATACTTAGTATTGCAATTGATATACTGGGTTATGTGAAATTTTCTGGATCCATTGTATGTGAAATCTTTTATTCCAGATAAGGCATGTTTGCACATACTGCAATCTCCACACTTATGAAAACCCAAACTTCTGCTTTGAAGCCAGGACATAGTAGCCACATTTTTCTTTGGATAACTTGGGCTAACCATATTCCGAATAGTTAAACCTTTCCGGTAAGTAAGACTAGGGTGATTAGTCAGTATTTTATTAAGATCTGAATCTGATGTCAGAAGTTTCCAATGGCGTTTAAGTATATTAAACACTTTATGAGACCAAGGGTGGAAATTAGTTATCATTCTCACTTGTTGTTCTTGTTTGTCATCTGGGTTATGATATGTTTTTAAAGTATAATTTCTGTTCAGTTGATTAGCTCGTCTTTTTGCTTTATTGATTATGTTTTTATCATACCCCCTATTCAAAAATCTTGCTTCAATGTCTGTAACACTTTTAATGAAGTCAATATCCTTACTACAGTTACGGCGTGCTCTATGAAATTCTCCATAGGGAATAGAATTAACTTGCGTCCTAGGATGAGCACTTGCTGCGTGCAGTACTGAGTTGCAAGCTGTCTCTTTTCTGTGCATACGACTGTAAATGCACATATCTTCAACAAACATTTCCACATCTAAAAACACAATTCTTTGTTTGCTGTGAGCCATTGTGAATTTCATGTTGAATGGATTACTGTTTAGGTGTTCAAAAAAACCATTCAGTTCATCTATACTCCCTGTCCAGATTAAAAGACAGTCATCTATGTAACGACCAAGAAACATTATATATTCCTGCCATCTGGTACCAGATGGGCCCCAGATGTGCCCCGCCTCGAACCACCCCATAAAGAGGCAGGCAAAGGACGGCGCAAATCTGGAACCCATCGCAGTACCGCACGTTTGTTGGTACCACTCTCCCCCAAACAGAAATACATTGTGTTCTAAAATCAATCTTGACATATCAATTATCATTTGCGAGTGTTCCAAGAATTCAACTGGTCTCTTATCCAAATAATAACGTAATGCTTGTAATCCTTGCTCATGTAGAATATTGGTGTAAAGAGACACCACTTCTAGTGTGACTAGAGTCATAGACTCATCCCATGTAATGTCCATTAATGTATTTAGGATATGTTTCGTATCTCGAATGGTTGATGGTAAATTGTGGACATAAGGTTGCAGGAAGGTGTCCACAAACTCAGAGATACGTTCGGTGGGTCCACCAATACCCGACACAATTGGTCTGCCGGGGGGTGAAGTAGCATTTTTATGAATTTTAGGCACTGTATAAAGACAAGGAAATCTAGGTTTATCAATCAAGAGATAACGAAATTCATCATCACTTAGTAAGCCCACCGTGTTCCACTCTTTAAGTTGTTCATTAATCACTGTCTTGATAGATAAAATAGGGTTGTTGGAAAGTTTCTTATACCAGGCTGTATTGTTTAATTGGCTAAGGGCCTCCTGTACATAGTATTCTGTAGACATTATTACAATGTTGCCTCCCTTGTCGGCTTCTCTTATTGTAATTGATGTATCCGCCCTCAGCTGTTTCAAAGCAAGTCTTTCTTTAGATGTTAGATTATCAACATGGGGGAAAGGTTTCCGATGGTTAATACTTTTTTCTAAGGCATCTAAGTCCTTCTCAACCATCTTATGAAAAAGGTCAATGCTGTTACCTGATGCAAGGTGTGGAACCCATTTCGACTTAAGTTTAAGACCACTGTCCTCCCTTAAGTTCGTAGTACAGTCAAGGTCTTGCAGAACCTTGTGCATAGTAATAGGATCCTGTTCATTTTCCGTAATAGACAATAGTAAAACCCTATCTCTAATGTCTTGGATAGACAAATCACCAACCATTGTATCTGTGGTACCTTTTTTATTAGAAACAATATTAGTGGCAAAAAACTTTTTTAATTTAAGGTTTCTTGAAAATTTGAACAGGTCTATTTTCACATTAGTCATATCACATACAAGGGAAGGGCAAAATCCCATGCCCTTGCTGAGAACCGAAATCATATCAGTGGACAAGACAGTGTCAGATAAGTTTATAACCTGAATGCTATCATTATCTTTGTTTATTGTTTCACCTTGCTCCAGGATCTGGTATTCACTCTTTCTCTTGTGTCTGGATTTAATGCCCCCCCTACTGCCTCTCCTTGTTTTACTCTTAAGTCCTCTCTCACTCTGCTGTTGTTTTCTTTGTTGCCTATCCTTATGCGTTGTACTTCCCGTAAAAAACTGTTACCCGGAAGTACATTGGGCACCCCTTCTGCAGTTACCTCCGTTCCTGATACGGAAATATTGCTTGACGAAGCAGAACTCACTGTACTAAGTAGAGATGATCTACTACTCGTCAGTTGTTGATCCTGTCTGACCAAGTTATCGAATTTTTTGGCAAATGTAAATACTCTACCGTTACGATAATCTATTTCATCCCGTTTTAATTTACGAGCTTTCTTTTCTTTAGTTTCTTCTTCAAATTTATTCAAAATGTTTTCCAAAATGGCATAGTTCTTTTTAGCTACTTCAGGCAAGTTAATTTCTGCAATCTCTTTTTCCAAAAGGTCTGCTTCTTCAGCAGCCTTTTGGACTTTTCTTTCCGCATTTTCTATGAGAATATTCATAAGGCGCATGGAATTACCAGTGAGTTCTTTTTCCCAGAGGAGAAGTAAATCCTCCTCGAGATCATCATATGTTGGAAAAATAGTGGATCTCAAACCTCGTGGGATTCTTAAGTTACAGATATACAAGTTTGGAAGAAAATGAACATGCACACTACCATGTAAATAAGAGATGGAATTCATGGAAATAAAATAAAATAAAAAGAATGCTACTAATTACCTCAATACAATTTGAACACTTCATTTTTTACATTAAAACTTTGAGTGCGGTTTGGGGATGATCCCCAGTTCTAAGGGGATAGCGCATTTTTGTTCAATTAACCATACCTCATACTCAGGAGGACCGACCAACCGGCACCATTAAACAAGCTCAAATAATCACCAAGTTTACCAGAGAGTGCGTGAGTCTTAACATGGGGTGGATTACGTATATTACTATAGTGGTCTTTACCATTAAAGGCTACTATAAGTGATAGGAAGTCCATAAGATAACATGGGCTGGCACCCGGGCAAATCCGAGGTTGGCGGGTCCATTATGGTACTGCCAAAATATGTAATGTTTGGTATCAAGGAACAGGCCTCCTCACTCCTGACATGAATTTCATGTCGTGGACAATGTGGCATGCACACTGATGGCTACCTTAGAGGTTGCCCTCCTGGTTGCCTCAGCCTTTCCTGAGCTCTGACTGCCACCCTGCAGCTGCTGCCGCCAAAACAAGAATCTGATCCCCTGCCAGGAGGAGTGAACTCTCCCAAGAGTCAGAAATAATGGACTGGACGGTAAGGAGGGCTTACCACCCTTCCTGACAGGATGGCTAGTGAAGCGGCACATAAATGCAGTGAGCTTCAAAGCCCTCACCGCCTGTGATATGCAACCAGGCTGCCTTTCAAAGTTAGAAACAGCCTTTACCCTGCTCCAGGAACATTTGCACCTGGGCAGGTAGGAAAATTAGGTATTCAGGATGTGTACACCGCCAGAAGGCTAACCAAACCTTTAGGGTCGGCTATGTGGTCTGTTCAGCTGAGGAAGACTTCTGCCATTTTTTAAAAGTGCTAGAATAAAGCAGTCTGGGTAGAAAAGGTAACACCCACCACTAGATCTGGTTATCCCAGGGACAGATTAGCGGCTGTGGCTAGAAGCCCATTGGTCACTTGCACCCACACCCCTAAATCTTGGATTTAAGGGCTATCCCTAAAACGAGAACCTCAGTTCTGATCTGACTTGAAACAGAGGACAAAGACGAGACCAGTATCTGTGACAACAGGACCCCTGTGTCCTCACAGGCGGTCGCTCCTTCCTCGCTGCTCTGCCGCTCGCCTGCCTGCTGCCTCACCTGCTGCCTCACCTGCTGCCTCACCCGCTGCCAGACCGCTGACGGCTACCGCTGACCTCTTCTTCTCCGCAGCCCTCCGCTTCTGCCCACAGTCCGCCTTCCACTTCTTCCGCCTTCCCGCTCCTCACGTCTCACCGGCCCCGCTGCCCCGGTCACTTCCTTGTTTTCCCGCCGCTGCCCCGGAGCCCCGCCTCCCCTGCTCGCCCATTGGTCATCCCGCCTCCCGCCTCCCGCCTGACCCTCCCTACCGGCTCCTACTCAAGGGGTCCCTGTCGCTACACTCACTGTGACCCCTGTGTCCTCACAGGCGGTCGCTCCTTCCTCGCTGCTCTGCCGCTCGCCTGCCTGCTGCCTCACCTGCTGCCTCACCTGCTGCCTCACCCGCTGCCAGACCGCTGACGGCTACCGCTGACCTCTTCTTCTCCGCAGCCCTCCGCTTCTGCCCACAGTCCGCCTTCCGCTTCTTCCGCCTTCCCGCTCCTCACGTCTCACCGGCCCCGCTGCCCCGGTCACTTCCTTGTTTTCCCGCCGCTGCCCCGGAGCCCCGCCTCCCCTGCTCGCCCATTGGTCATCCCGCCTCCCGCCTGACCCTCCCTACCGGCTCCTACTTATGACGCCCCCTCAGCGACCGCGCAGCGGACGCGTGCAGCGGGAGTGCCGATTGTGCGCCGAAGGTGCGCCAAAGGTAAGCCCGTCTGCGCCCGTCCGCGCCTGGACCGTGCCCAGCGCTAGACCCCCTGGCCCCCGCGTCCGCCACCCGCCCCGCAGGACCTACGATGCCGCCACACTCATCGCACTCAACACCGCCCGAACCCCCGGGTGCCACCAAGCATCCCCACGACACACCCATGGACCCTTCGCCTGCCGATCCTGCAAATTCTCCTGCCTCCGCACCGGCACCGCACCCACCAAGACGGACAACAGCAACCACCTGAAGTGCATCCTGCTCAACACCCGCTCCGTCCACAGACACGCCGTGGAACTCTGGAACCTCCTCGACACCGCATCTCCAGACATCGCCTTCCTCACGGAAACCTGGATGAACGCCTCCTCAGCCCCCGACATCGCCATAGCCGTCCCGGACGGCTACAAGATCATCAGGAAGGATCGCGTCAACCAGACCGGAGGGGGCATCGCCATCGTACACAAAAGTACCATCCGCATCTCGACTGACTCCATCGACACATTCAACGCCGCCGAATACCTGCACTTCCAGATTCACACTGACCCCAAGACCACCCTCAGAGGCACCCTCATCTACAGACCCCCTGGACCGCGCACACAGTTCTGCGAAGACATCACGGACTTCATCAGCCCTCACGCCCTCCACTCCGCCGACTACATCCTCCTAGGAGACCTCAACTTCCACCTGGAGAACAACAACGACCGCAACACCACCGCCCTGCTGGACAACCTCGCCAACCTCGGACTCCAGCAACTGGTCAACACCCCCACCCACTACGCCGGCCACACGCTCGACCCCCTCTTCTCATCCAGCAAGCACGTCACCTTCAGCCACTCCACCGGACTTCACTGGACTGACCACAGCTGCGTCCACTTCAGCTTCCAAAAGAACACGATCCACCACCACCCGAAGCAGGTTCCCCACAGACACTGGAGCAAGATCACAGTCGACCAGCTCACCACCTCCCTCAGCCAGAACCCACCAGGCAGAACAACGGACTCTAACACAGCTGCCCTCGACCTCACGCAGTGGCTGACCTCCTGTGCCGATGACCTCGCCCCGATGAAGAACCCACCCACCAGACCCAGAAGCAAGAAGGCTCCCTGGTTCACCGACGAACTCAAGGACTCTAAGAAGACCTGCCGCACCCTCGAGAAGGCCTGGCTCCTCGACAAAACAGCCGACAACATGACCGCCCTCAAACTCGCCACCCGGAGACACCACCAGCTCATCCGCACCACCAAGAAGACATCCCTGAAGGAGCGACTGGACAAGAACGCCCATGACAGCAAGGAGCTCTTCAACATCGTCAAAGAGTTCTCCAACCCCAGCACCGGCAACAACGACATCACTCCCTCGCAGGACCTCTGCGACTCCCTCGCCTCGTACTTCCACCGCAAGATCGCCGACATCCACATCAGCTTCGGCGCTCCACCCCCGCACCCATCGGTCGAACCAACACACCTTGCTGCCACCCTCCAGACATGGACCAAGGTGACCCCCGAAGACACGGCACGCATGATGAACACCATCCACTCCGGATCGCCGACCGACCCGTGCCCCCACCATGTCTTCAACAAGGCCGCTGCTACCATCGCACCCTACCTCCGAAACATCATCAACACCTCCTTCGACACAGCCACCTTCCCGGAGAGCTGGAAGCACGCCGAGCTCAGCGCACTGCTGAAGAAACCAACAGCGGACCCGACCGACCTCAAGAACTTCCGCCCCATCTCGCTCCTTCCCTTCCCCGCCAAGGTCATCGAGAAGATCGTCAACAAGCAACTAGCCGCCTTCCTCGAGACAAACGGATCCCTCGACCCATCGCAGTCCAGATTCAGAGCGAACCACAGCACCGAGACCGCCCTCATCGCAGCCACCGACGACATCCGAGCCCTGCTCGACAACGGCGAAACAGCGGCACTCATCCTCCTAGACCTCTCCGCAGCATTTGACACCGTCTGCCACCGCACCCTAGTCCAACGCCTTAACGACACTGGCATCCAAGGAAATGCCCTGGAATGGATCATCTCCTACCTCTCCGGCAGAACACAGAGAGTACGCCTCCCTCCGTTCCGCTCTGAAGCCACCGAAGTCATCTGCGGCGTCCCGCAAGGATCATCGCTCAGCCCCACCCTCTTCAACGTCTACATGAAACCCCTCGCTGCCATCGCACGCCAACACAACCTCAACATCATTTCCTACGCCGACGACACCCAACTGTTTCTCTCCCTCACCAGAGACCCCGACACCGCCAGAGCCAGCCTACACGAAGGAATGAAAGACGTCGCCGATTGGATGAACATCAGCCGCCTGAAGCTGAACACGGACAAGACAGAAGTCCTCATCCTGGGACCATCGCCCTCCGCATGGGACGACTCCTGGTGGCCCCCGGCACTAGGCACCGCACCCAAACCAACGGACCACGCACGCAACTTGGGCGTCATCCTGGACTCCTCCCTATCGATGACCAGACAAGTCAACGCCGTCTCCTCAGCTTGCTTCCACAACCTTCGCATGCTCCGCAAGATCTTCCGATGGATCCCGATCGAGACCAGGAAGACGGTCACCCAGGCCCTCGTCACCAGCAGACTAGACTACGGAAACACCCTCTACGCCGGTACAACAGCCAAGCTTCAGAAACGACTTCAACGTATCCAGAACGCCTCTGCCCGACTCATCCTGGACGTCCCCCGATGCTGCCACATCTCGAGCCACCTAAGAGACCTGCACTGGCTCCCTGTCAACAAGAGGATCACGTTCAGACTCCTCACCCACGCACACAAATCCCTCCACGACCTGGGCCCAAGATACCTCAACGACCGACTGACCTTCTACACGCCCACCCGCCAGCTACGATCCGCGAACCTCGCCGTCGTCCCTCGCATCCAGAGAACCACCGCCGGAGGAAGATCCTTCTCCTACCTGGCGGCTAAGACATGGAACTCCCTGCCCGTGCACCTGCGACTGACCCGGGACCACCTCGCCTTCAGGAGGCAGCTCAAGACCTGGCTGTTCGAGCAGTAGCAGCCCCCCTCCCCCAAGCGCCTTGAGACCCTTCCGGGTGAGTAGTGCGCTATACAAATTTCTTGATTGATTGATTGATTGCACAAAGCAAAGGCGTGATACTCTGCACCTATCTCGACCTTCCTGGAACTGCACGACTTGGACTCGTCCTGGACCAAAGCTCAGTTCTCCAGACAGAGGGACCCTTTTGAGAGCCAAAGGCAACTCCAGACTCCCCTGGACTAGTGGCACTAGTCTCCTGCATGCCGCAGGTAAACACAACATACCAGAACCAAAGAATCGCTGGCTATTGGGCCCTCCAGGGGAGTGCCCAAAAGTAGATGGCCCAGTGCATTTTGGAAAACATAGTCCTGACCTCCAACAATTTTCAGGTAGCTACGATTCTCCCCAGACCTCTGGATGTCATAATAACTTTCTGCTCACCTTACAGCTGCCATGGTTTCTGGGTCGCCAGTCCGGCAACCACAACCTTTACTAGATGCTGCACCTTGACAGAACTCCGCAAAACATTCATCCAACGTCAGTAGTGGCTTTGTTGTTGACTTTTTGCACCCGATTCCTCACCAGCACCATGTAAGCAGTAAAACCAGTTCCCCCGCGGCTCCTGCTCCTGCACCAAGGACAGCCAGGACAACTCTACACCCACACTTCTCAAGCCAGGTAAAATCTAACTGACTGTGGTGGCTTAAAAATGAGATCTGCTTCACTTTTATCCTCCTTGGGTTCCATACAACTCGACCTGCAAGTGACCGATTGTCACATGCCTTTTACCATCGACCACAATGATAAAGCTTTGCAGTACTGTTTTGCACTGATTTAATATTGCTTCTAAAATCCATAACTCCAGTTATACTTTATACGATTGACTTCGTTTTGGTATCTACATTTATATAAAAATCTGCTTGATTTTTATACATTGGGTTTGGAATTCTTTCGAGTTGTGTCAATTACTTATCGTTTATGATGGTACTCTGAAATGCTAAACACATTTTTCTCTAGGAAAGCCTGACTGCTCTTTCCACTCTACCAGGACTGAACTAAGGATTTATTATTGTGAATCCAAGGACCATCTTTGGGGTATTGTGAGAGTACTGCATGGTGGAGCCTAACCAGCATCACCACATAATATTCCACCTTCCTACAACAAAACACTAGCATTGGATTCAATCTCTTTTTAATAGCATGTTAAATGTTAGGAAATCTATTAAGTACACACATAACCCTGAAAACTAGACACAAACAGCCCCAAAATGCAGTATGTTCAGTTAAATAAGCTCACAAATAAAAGATTATTTTTCACACCGCAATTATTTGTCGTTGACATCAATATTTCAGTTTTTTATGTTCTGATTTTCCCATCTCCCTTTATCTTGCAGGATGCAGACATACTACTTACAATGGCTCACCAAAGAGATTTCAATAACTAGTTCGGAAAATTAATCAAGTCAGATGGATTAGAATTTTGCTACTTTTAACCAGCGATAACCTGATCGAAAATGTTACCACCGAATAGAAGGTGAGGAATAAGATACCGCATTTTGATATATTGAGGAATTTCCACAGATATCCAAGAAGATTAAGTTTAGGACAATTCCCTTTAAATTCGGAGCCACTAACAATGTAATCTGTGCCATACCAAGCATGCACCATCCTGGCTTGTACACAAACAAGGATTAAACCAATCTGGAGGAAAATAGTTACCAATTAGTCAAAACTGCAGCACATGCCAGTATATAAGTGGTTAGAACCAAACTCCTTTGTGAACATTGCAACGAATGGTATGTACCACATTTACCTACTCAGTCATTGAGTAAACTTTGTTCAAAACGTTCCTTAAGTCTGTTTTGTATTGACAAACAAATTAAAATAGTAACATACCATTCAATCTGTTCCGAGCAATAAGGATCTTCTGTTTTTTTTATTAATTTTGGATGGCAAACCAGATTTGCAATTTGTACTTAGGAAAAACATAGTGCCTGCGCTTTCCTTTTATTTATTGCTGTTTCTCGATGGTATGCTTTCCATTTCCTTAATTTCTGTATATCACATGCATTTCTAAAAAATCCAGTGTTTTCATTTCCCACCGAGTCCCAGACAGAACACTCTAGCTTCTTTGGGAAATGCCTTAATGCACACATATTTCAACCACTGGCTGCAACACAGTGTCAGCTGTTAATCCACCAAGAAATATTCAGAGCACTCCCTGTAACTCTGTGTGCACTTTGAAATGTGAAAACATGACACACCCTAAATGGTTTCAGAAACCGAAAGCAATGCTACACTGACTTGCCCAAAATCTACAGTTCAGGATAAAGATAAGGAAAGGCATCTTTGGATTAGAATTTTGCTACTTTTAACCAGCGATAACCTGATCGAAAATGTTACCACCGAATAGAAGGTGAGGAATAAGATACCGCATTTTGATATATTGAGGAATTTCCACAGATATCCAAGAAGATTAAGTTTAGGACAATTCCCTTTAAATTCGGAGCCACTAACAATGTAATCTGTGCCATACCAAGCATGCACCATCCTGGCTTGTACACAAACAAGGATTAAACCAATCTGGAGGAAAATAGTTACCAATTAGTCAAAACTGCAGCACATGCCAGTATATAAGTGGTTAGAACCAAACTCCTTTGTGAACATTGCAACGAATGGTATGTACCACATTTACCTACTCAGTCATTGAGTAAACTTTGTTCAAAACGTTCCTTAAGTCTGTTTTGTATTGACAAACAAATTAAAATAGTAACATACCATTCAATCTGTTCCGAGCAATAAGGATCTTCTGTTTTTTTTATTAATTTTGGATGGCAAACCAGATTTGCAATTTGTACTTAGGAAAAACATAGTGCCTGCGCTTTCCTTTTATTTATTGCTGTTTCTCGATGGTATGCTTTCCATTTCCTTAATTTCTGTATATCACATGCATTTCTAAAAAATCCAGTGTTTTCATTTCCCACCGAGTCCCAGACAGAACACTCTAGCTTCTTTGGGAAATGCCTTAATGCACACATATTTCAACCACTGGCTGCAACACAGTGTCAGCTGTTAATCCACCAAGAAATATTCAGAGCACTCCCTGTAACTCTGTGTGCACTTTGAAATGTGAAAACATGACACACCCTAAATGGTTTCAGAAACCGAAAGCAATGCTACACTGACTTGCCCAAAATCTACAGTTCAGGATAAAGATAAGGAAAGGCATCTTTCCAGCAATTCATTATTGATGCGGTTCCTTTGTTCCTGTTATTTACAATATCATGAATACTTTTCTCTGTATGGTTTTGGATGCCGGGCTCATTTAAAGGGTGACCCAGCAGGTATTAGGCAAATGAATGCAAAAAGGTACACTCGACACATATCCTGCACTTGCAGGCCAAACAATTAACATGGTCTGTCCATCCTTTTACTAGCATTAAATCTTCTGGTCGTGTTAAGAACGAATAGTCTTTTCTACTTAAATATCTACGAAAATGTTTGCCTTTAAAGCTGTGCTACGAAAGATATACAATCTAGAATTTTGTTTTAAAGAGCTCTAATATTGTCCTAGTTAAGAAACAAGTTGAAACGCTCTGCTCTTACCTATGTGCTCTCCTGAGTTCAATGGAATTACCACTAGATATTGGTAGGATATTTTCTGTGCATATTTTGTTCTATTCACTGAACTCCTATTACTATTTTCCTTCGGAGAGGCAGTTCCCTTCTAGAAACTTTGTTGTATGCTGTTAGAGATTGGATTTCTGATTGACTAGGGCAAGCGCCTAAGCAAGGCAGAAACCACCAAGTCAGGGCAAGGGAGTTACACGCTGAAGATAACCCAGGCTCACCACCCAAGGTAGCTTGGCACGAGCAGTCAGGCATATCCCAGAAGCAATGTGTAAAGCGTTTGCGCAGCACAGACACACACAGCTGCGACACACTAGGCACACCACAAAAGAAACTCCACACAAGGTTATACAAGGTTATATCAAAAATAGCCTTTGTATTACTCATAAAGCACATTAGAACATAATCACATATGTACACTGTGCCATCTGGCACTTAGTATGACTTCACAGGGATTATATACATGACAGGGCCAATCGGGCCACTGTCAGAACCATCACAACTTACAATTGTACAGTTAGAGAAACCAACCAATAACTACTGGTAAAGTTGCTTTTAGCACCACATATCAGGCATAAACATCATAGGCATACATCCTAAATCACCAGAGCACCACAGTAACACTAATGAGGTGCACACATCACCTCAGGGCCTTACACCCATCCAAAACACGAAGGCGATCTCCAGGCCATCTGGCCTTATCCTAGGGGGGCCGTCTTGGGATCCCCGCAATGCCCTTTGTCCCACAAAGTCAGGGCTCTCTCTTAGTTTGAGGCCTTCCATCTGGCCGTCTGGCTGGAAATGCAGCAGAGTAATGGCCCCAACAGGCACGTCACACAAAAGGGGGGGGGGGGGCCAAGGCTGACTTCCAGCTCTGGGGCTGATTCCTCTGGCCGGCCACGCCCCAGGTCAGGCTCTCCTCGCCTGAATTCCGGTTTTTGGCCCTCAGAATATGGAGCAGTCTCTGGGGGCAAGCGGAAAAAGCATCCACCACTTGCAACACTGAGCAGGGGGGCACAGACACATACCCCGGCTGCTCCCCCTTCTCCAAGGATCTCGACCGCAGCACCCACACTCGTGTTGGTTAAGAAGCGGAGCGAAAATTGCTCCTCCCAAGTTTCTGTAGACTCAGCTTGGAGTCAGAAAGCGCTCGTCTGACATTAGATCCCAGGAATCACCGAGAGCAGAGCTGGGCCCAGGTAGGCCAGCTGACAGTGCCTCCAGCAGAGGGTAATCCTTCATGGTGGCTCCTCCTGGAGCCTAGCAGTCCTGCAACAACACAACTCCCAGCAAGTCACAGCCCCAATATTTATATTGCCAATGTCTTTGTTCTCCCCCTGACACAGGGCTCGGTGCTCAGTCCAAACCAGTTCTGGGGGGGCACTTAAACATTTTCTTTACAGTGCACAACAACCTCCGTTGTTAGTGTAGGCTCTGGTCCCAGACACACCACATGGGGGTGGAGCCAGCATTGTGTAAGGTAGGCACAGTCCTATTCAGGCCCAGGTGCTACTCCTCCCACTACTCCAAATGCAGATTGGCCTATTCAGCCTAGCGATGACTCACCCAGCCCCTCTGGAGCCACTGCACCTCCCCAGCCCCTGTCACTCCAGAGCAGACATGCAATACACAAAAGGCAGGCACAAAGACACATAGCACACAGAAATGCCCACTTCTAAAAGTGGCATTTCTAAAATAGTGATAATAAATCTGCGAACACCATTACGCATCATTTATTACCACTTTTCCAAACATACCAAACTTGACCACGCTACTCCTCTCATGTCAGGAATTGCCATTGAAACACATATCAGGGAATCCCCAATGTATTCCTATGAGAGGGCAGCCTCACAGTATTGAGAAACCCAATGGTTATTTGTCACCACCAGGACATGCCACACAGTTAAGGCACATGTCCTACCTTTTACCTACCGCGCATCATGCCCATAGGACCAGCTAGGGCCTACCTCAGGGGTGACTGATATGTAGTAAAAAGGGGGTCACAGTCGTGGCACCCACTTTATGTGCCACGTTACAGCGGCAGTAAACTGCGGGCGCAGGCCCTGTAAAGGCAGAGGCCTGAGACAGGTTTGAAAGGCTACCTTGGTGGGTGGTGCAAGCAGCGCTGCAAGCCCACCAGTAGCATTTAATTTACTGGCCCTGGGTATATCAGACACCACTTTACTAGAGACTGATAGGTAAATTAAATACGCCAAACAGGTGTAGACCAATCTTACCACATTTACCATAGAGAACACTCGCACTTTACACTGGACATCAGTGATAAAGTGCCCAGAGTCCTAAAACCACCAACACCAGGTCTGAAAAAAATACCAGGAGGAAGGCAAAAAGTTCAGGGATGAACTTGTAAAAAAGGCTAAGTCCAAAACATACCTTCTATCCCAGAGGTCTGGACTGTTTGGTACTTCACCAGAAATTGTATGTTTAGGTTTATTTACCAATGCCTCAAATGTTACTTGTATGCAATGTACCTATTTTGGAAATCTGCAAATTTGCATATTGAAAAAATAACTGTGCTCTCTACTACTGCCATAATTACATGCACAGCCCGTTCCCCAACATCCTGGTTTCTGCAATTCGAAGTGACTTTAATATTTTGAGAGGATACAGTGGGTTTTCAATGAATTTTGGTGGCCCTAGCACAGGGCTGCCCTCCTTGATATTTTCTGGGCATTCAAGAAATTAAGACAGAACTCCTTGAAATGTTGAGGGCATTCAAGAATGCTGTGATTTTTGGCTAAAGCTGCTCCCCCACAACCCTGCGCAGGCTTTCAGCATATAACAATGTCATGAACAGGCCATTCTTATAATACTGCAAATAATGTAGGCATTATGGTAGCCCTAGTATAAGGGGCATAGTATAGGTAGCCTAGACATCTTGGTGGCCATCCATGGTATAAGGGTGGCCTTCCTTGGTAAATGTTAGTACCCATGGCATGAATGTGGCATTGCAGTTGTCTGGTGCCCAACTGTGATCTCTGATGCACATCGTCTCATAAGGTGGGCATCTCTGAAACTGTGTCTTATCTGCCACATAAGAATGGTAATCCTGGCATTTTGCTGTGGTACATGGGCTTGGGCATGTGTTGTATTCAGTACTCGATGAAAATGACAAGCTGGTATTTGGGAATCCAAGTGTGTAGATTTTCTGCAATTGAGAAGCTGGTATCTGAGTGACAAAAAGTTATATAAAAAAATATAAACTTTGGCAGAGATGGGAATCTAGGTTTGTTTAACCAAAACTAAAAGGTGGCATTTCTGAACAAAGCTGTTTTGTCCAGAAATGTCAAGCTGATGACAAAATTATTGCATGTGTGTTATACAATAAAAGCTATTTGAAAGAAAACCATAGCTGCATTGTAGAAAAGATTGCTGGTGCTATTTCCTTGTGCCATACACCATTTACTGCTTTGGCTGTTCTTTCATGATGAGTTTATTGTCATTTCATCATCTACACTGATAAAGCCTTTAAAAACCTTATCATGACTAATATTGTCTACAACAACAACCTGTAAGACGAGTACAACCATACACATATATCTACTTCTACAATATACATGCTTTTGTAACTTGAGAGGCAGCTCTACTGCGGCACTATGAGATTTGTCTGACTTGAAAGATCTTGAAAAACAAGGAGAGGGGCTCCCCTATTCAAAAGGTACAGAGCACCAATAGACAAAAGTCAAATAACAATATTCCCTTTTGAAATGATTCCAATCTCACATGTGCAACCAGATATCCATGCTCCTATAGATAAATCATCAACTGTTAAATCAAATATCACACCAACTCAGGATGTTAAGGCACGTATATAAATATATTTAATAAAAATCTTTTTCGCAATGATAAAAACATACAATCAAAAAAAACATACAGTACGTGTATCTAAAGCACAAACTCTAATACATTTTACACATTATTTCATCTCCCCTGGAAAGGAATAGCATAGGACAGTCAGATTTGTCATTTGTAAGTTAATTTGCAATTATATACAGTATAGCATAGAGGAATCTGTTTTCCGTCTTAGGGGCTGATTATGATGGCGGGCAGATTGCCACCGCCAGCCCGGCGGTGGCAATCTGCCCGCCGTCGCCACCTGATTTACCCCCTGCCATATTACAATGGCGGGGGTATCGCGGCGGATGCAAAGTGCTTCTGCCGCTTTTCCGCTGGTCGGCAATCGTTCGGATTTGCCAAGCAGACTTAGGCCAAAATATGGTGGCGGTGCCTAGAAGGCACCGCCATCCATATTAGGACGTGTGGTTTTTAAGGCCTTTCCATGCCGGAAAGGCCGGCAGGGGTTTGCTTTGGGGGCCTGTTATAGGCCCCCGCGGGGGGTGGAGGGTGCACTTGGGGGGTACCAATGGTACCCCCCTCGATTTCCATGCACAAGGTGGCAGGCCCGCGCGGTGCCTGCCACGTTGTGCAGGGAAATGCACAACATGGCAGTTTGGCATTGCGGCGGGTGCTTTTGTAAGCAGTACCAGCCGCAATGTTGACCTGCGGAATGCGACCGCCAGGGTGGTGGTCGGATCCTGATTCGCGGTGCGGGACCGCCGCATGTCTGGCGGCAGGTCCCAAAACCGCCGAGATGCCGGGCGGACTCAGGTCCACCCGCCATCCTAATCGACCCCTTAGTGTTTGTACTGTTTTAAGCACATTTAACAGAGTTTTCAATGTCGACGCGTTTCGGTGGGTAAAGTCAATCAAGCCACCTTCATCAGGACAAACATGTATTTCACTTTCCTCCATTCCGTTTTTGTTAAAACCCACAATTTTCTTAAAACCGGTGCAAACGCACTCGGTGACACGACGTATTCACTTTACTTTCAATTGTTCATGGATTAATTTTCATATCTATTTAACACCATTGTCTGTTTAGGGTGTTCAATTGAGACAAACGATACTTCAACACTAGGGTCAACAGTCCATCGCTTGCTGCCCACTGAAATCCTATTGAGGTCCTCTTTTGATCTATTAATAACCTCGAACCGGCTGTGTTCCCGTAGATTTTTAATCTTACGAGATGTTAACAGTCTGGTTCCTCTTTGTTCCATGTTCCAGCTGTCCTAGAAAACATTTTATCCTGAGTTGGTGTGATACTTGGTTTAACCCCTTCCCTGCTCATGACGGAACCGTTCCGTCATGAGCCACGGTTGGCGTGTGCTCATGACGGAACGGTTCCGTCATGACAATCCTGTTGGCGGCCGCTCCGCCTCCGCGGCGCAGTTTCCCCGCCTGTGCGAGGGGACAACGCAAATGGGCGGAGTCATGACGGAACCGTTCCGTCATGAGCACAGCTCAACTGTGGCTCATGACGGAGCGGCTCCGTCATGAGCACAGGCCCACCGCGCTGCCCCCCTGCCCCCCCCAGCGCTGCAGCGGAATGTCCGCAGCAGCGAAGGGGTTAACAGTTGTTGATTGTACTATAGGAGCATGGATATCTGTTTGCACATGTGAGATTGGAATAATTTCAAAAGGGAATATTGTTATTTGACTTTTGACTTGAAAGATACCAAGGTCTCAAGAGACTGGTGTTTTTGTATTCCCTCCCTCCCCTCGCCAAGTAGACACAGATTTACAGTAAAATACTTAAAACCGTCTCTGAAAGACGTAGGATGGGAAAATACAAGAACATGAAAGGTCTAAAATTATAAAAGCACACGTTAAAATGCATAGTAGTACTTTTCAACTATTTACAGCACATGACTTTTAGAGAGTATACAGTAAAATTGGACTGAAAATTATTGATTTTGCTACTATTTGTCAGGCTTTCTTATGATGTAGCCTGGGAGACAGAAGCAAATGCCCCCCAACGTTTCTCAGAGAATCAAATTTGTTTGGCACAGTATTAGATTTCATATGTGCACTTCTTCAGGACTGTCTGCATACTCTATGCCTCTCTTTGCGATGTATTTGAAAATTGTTCTGTGAAATGCACAATTTGGTTCTGTGTGTACACAATTTTCTTGGGGAAGAGGGACTCTCCAAACTTCCCTGGACAATTAGATCTTCAGCAGACAATACCTTACTTTTTAAATAATTTCACAGAGCCCCTACAGAACTGCCTGGAAAACCTGTAACCTTCAGACGTATTTTAATAACAACATCCTGAAAATATGTAATTTAGCCCCCTGCTCAGTTCGGCCTAGTTTTTCAAAAACATCCATCCATAATAATACTCATATGATGCATGGAGAGGCTTTTGGTCGGCAGGCTTTGTCCACTGATCATTTAAATTGCCATTCACATTTTACTTCAGTCCATCACATAATACAGCATGGGGTAATGGATCATGCCATATATCCCATTGATTTCCTTCACTTTGAGTGATTGAATAAAGCAAGTGCACATTGCTCACATCTGCCAATGAATAGTTCCTATCTCTTCGGGGATAAAGGTGGTTCAAAGTGTGACTCAAATCTCATTTATTTTAATATTAATTTTAAATACCAGCAATTTACTTTGCCTCCACTTCGACTGCCCATTTATAGAAAATCATCACTAGTAAATAGTCGAATCAGTGATTAAAAAAATAAAATTTTCATTGCAAGCATATGGTGGCCACATTTAGTCAGTGTTGTGATTTCATTATTTTCTTTTATTTTTGAGGCACATGCTTTCAATAAAAACAAAAAGAATAACCATTGCTCCAGCTTGACAAAGTCGAGCCTACTGCCTTTGCCAATGCTTGTGTGAAACAATTGTTCTGTGTGGGAGTGAGGAAATCACCTTCGCCTACTCCAGCTCAGAAACCTTCAAGAGAGCATTGGGCTTCATCGTTCTGTGTCAATAAAGTTGTAGTCAAAAGTGGGAGGTACTTTAATTTTGTGCTGGAACCTAACCACATTTTAAAGTTAAGCAAGAGATAATGGTAAAAAAGAGGACAAAAGGGAGGCAGAGATTTAAGTAATTCTTTTATTACAGCAAATGTATGATGGAATGGCTTACTGGATTTTTGTAGATTCAAATAGGTGTTTGCTTGAGAGGATGACCAAAGCTGCACGTTTTAGCTGTTGAAAACTAGCTCACTTTACTCTAAAATATTTAAATTGTCTTTCTTCTTAAATACTTTGTATCTCTAGTTTAGTACAGACTGAAGTACCTTATTTACATCCTCAATGTGTGCACTGAGCAGACACATATCACACAAGCTAGAGAATGCAGGAGGGATCAATGCCACAGTCCCATCAAAGAAAATACTTGAACACTTGGTGGAAAAGAAAGGACAAGAGGATGCTATGGTTGAACACAACTTTGCTTGGTGACACACAAAAAAGGGACACACAGCTAGGTGTGTTCTTGGTCCCACATAAAATCAAGGAATCCCCTGCTGTTATAGATTACATCTGTGGCTAGCCTGCAAATATAAATCAACTTAAAGTAAGAGAAGCATCTAAGGTGACAACCATTTTTATATCACGTTGTTTTCACTGAATGTTCACTAGCGCTTTAGATCCACCATCAGCCCTTATTCCAAATCTTCTGCAGTGATATAGGAATTATGTCTGACATTTTCCTGGATGCAATATTTCATACAGCATTCCTATTTTATATCTTTTGACTTTTGGTCAAGACTAAAATGGTCTAAGAGCTATGAGCAAAATGGTGTCGTAAGCTGACATGCTTTACTATTTGCTAGCAATCTCAGGGCAATTTAAGACCATGTTTTTTGTGGTTATATGGTATGTTGGAATGAGGTTAGGAAGAGTAAGACAAGCATAAGAAATCTTTAAGTAGCCACATGAAATATGATGTTTGGAACTACCACATACAACATTTTTAAGAAATTGGGCTATTAGTTGCGAAGGATGCAAGTTCTTCACAAGTATTAAGCCCACAATTGTCTTATTACTGGGAACAAAGTACCCTACTGTAGCACTTGACTCTCTCAGGTTAGCGAAGCAGAGCAGTTCAAGGCCTACTCAGGTGAGGTGGTGTTGGCTTGCAATCTCAAATTACCAACAACACTCAATAAATCGTTGTCCAATCAGTGCTAATTCTTTTAAAATGGAAAAGTACTTTCATCACACACACACACACACACAACACTTTAAATTGCAAATATATATATCAAGTACATGGAAATACTTTTGGTAACAACCTCATATCACATCACACCCCTAGTGTGTTCTGAATACCGCGGTTTCAAACCTGTGCACTTACACCAGATTCAACATCACAATATAAGGTGGTGACATTTTTTTAAAAAGTAGGCCTAATGGCTCCGTCAAGGGGTCACCAAAATATTGCAAATAACCATGTTATCCCTTCGCAATGTGACCATGTGTAATCAGCCCAATCTTATCCTAGCTGCACAGCAGCAACTTTATATTAAAAGGTGGACACTGGCGGCTAGCACACTTAGTCCAATTACCATGAATTTACTGTGAGTGAGACTCCGGTAGTGAGGCCCACTCACAGTAAGAGTCTAAAGACAGAGAATCAAAAGTGAACAAACCTGTTGGAATTCATTGGTGTAATCCATTTGCTACAGAACTGGAGTGCATTTCATCACAATCATTGCTGGAGGTACAAATGGCGACCCCGGTACACAACACACAAGTTCTATTGGAAGACAAAATTTAGCCCAGATGGGGGGCTGTCTGCTTCATGAAAATGGGAGGAGCAGCCACATTTTGTAACTGGTAACAGTGATTAAGCGAGTATTGGGAAAATCATGTTTGAGCACATTGTCACTTTGTGGTGGATACGAATTTCTGTAAAACCCAGAATGGCGTAGAGAGATAACTGGATAGGCACAGGAGCAGCACATAATTGAGACCTCTTCGTGGGGAAAAATTGAACCTCTTTGCTGAGATCAGGCAAGACTCTGAGGTATGTGATTGCCTGTTTTTCAAGCACAGGATGACAGTCAAGGTGACCACAGACAAATAATGTGTTTGTGTGCAAAACCAGTGTCTGGACTTTTAAAAGCAGAAGTATAGCTAGGGGGAAAGTCTTTTTAGGTCGAGGGACCATCCGGTCTGCCGAAGGCAGAACCGGAAGTCCGGAGATCTTATGTTTCTGAGAGTAGCTCTTTAGCCCGCTTCTCTTTTTGGCTCTCCTCCATTGGCTGGCTTCCTAAACGGAGGCCAGCCATTGGAGGAGAGAGCCGTCCCTCCAAATAGGCTCCGTCTTTTTCAGATTCGGGGGCGTGTTCCGTGCTGTTCTTTCCACTTTTTAGCCACGCCCTTTTTCGAACAGCAGGAACACGCCCTCGAATCCAAAAAAGTTTGGAAGCTTCCATCCGCCATTTTTTAGCAATCACGTGAAGCTCCGAGGGCGCTGCGGGCGGCGCCAGGCTCGGGAATCCTGTGCACAGCTCCCAGGTGCAGCCTGCTCCATGCCCGGCTGCCCTGTGCGCATCACAGACCGACAGCCTCCTCCCGAGGATCCCGGTGGCTGCGCTCCACCCTCAGCCCGGCCGCTGAGTATTTGGTATTACAAACACACCACAAGTAAGAGAAAGCAAACGTGCACCAGGATGCCACGAGCATATAGATACTCTGACGGAGCAGATTACAGTATTTATTGTGTCGTGTCTTCTATGCTTTGTAGGACAATGTCGCATGTATTCTCCGTCCGTGCAAAACTGGGCTTTTTTTCTATCGGTGGTAATGGGTGGGTCTCAGGCTGCTATTTGTTTTTATTTTTTCAACTCTAAAAACGAGAGCGCCTGCTCCCCGCTTGAAACGGAGTATCGAACGCAATAACTAAAATGTCAGCTCGGCTTAGCGAAATGTCTCGGCTGAAAAAAACAAGCAAGCACCGTCTTCAGAGGTCATTTGGAGCCGCAACGGTAACAGCTGTACAACAAGCGTCCTAGTTTTATTTTCCCTCACCGCTTGACTGTCCCGAGTGTGAACACTCCGGGCACAATTCCTCGAGTGACTGCCCCAAGTGTGAACACTTTTGGCACAATTCCTCGAGTGACTGCCCCAAGTGTGAACACTCCGGGCACAATTCCTCGAGTGACTGCCCCAAGTGTGAACACTCCGGGCACAAATCCTCGATTGAGCACCACCAGCGAGATTCACGGGCGCGCACGTAGTAGTGAACTTGGTGAAATGTTCAGTCCTGTCGTATGGTACCTTGCAAATGTAAATTAAAATAAGTAGTGTGAGTCCGTACATTTGTATAATAATGGGCTCGGTTTGATTGCCGTGTAAATCTGTGTGTTGCTAGCACAGGGCGTTTGGCCAAATCTACCAGGCACCCGCCCGATTCTGAAGAGGAGCTCTTTTCGCCTCCCTCTGGACAGTGAGGAAGGAAGTCTGCAATGTCTGCTTGAGATGCGCTGAACTGCTGGCTTTAGCCCTTCCTTCTGTTCAGCAAGTTAAATATATAGGTGTGTTATCCAGACTGTGAAAAGAAACCTGATCGAGAATACATCATAGTCCCTCCTCTAACGCACAACCCCTCCCAGCAGGCGCTCCTCTATGTGCTGTACCACGCTATGCAGAATCCCTTACAATGCGTCCTGAATTTGCAGAGGCACTTTAAGTTCCCTTCTTCCTCGGATATTTCCAGTGTTCAGAGACACATAGGGGAACACAGTCACAATACTTTCCATCCAACATTTAAACAGATTTCCTTTGGCCCTCACTGCGTCATGGTTTTAACGTAACAATAAATAGTTCCCAATTCATTACATTCTCACATTTCCAAAGTAATTAGCAATATCTTATCCTTAACTGAAACGTCAGAGAACGACCCAGTATGCAATTTGCCTTTGGTATTAAGTTCTCAGAGTTAACTCTTAAACCTTCCGCGTTAGTGTTTTGACACATGCATATGCGTTAATCTTCTCGGCGATAATGCTGCTGCTAGAAAGGAACTTTAGTTCTCTGGAGGTTAAAAAACGTCAAAGTGTACAAAATGCACAACGTACATTTCTTGTTGAACTGCCTTGTCACAAACGCACTCTTACTGAACTTGAAAGATTAACTTTTGTTCAAAGCATATTAAAGTGTTACTTCCCTGTTTTCTTTTGCTCAAACATTGACGTTTTATGAGGCACATTTTCACCACGTATGGAAAGCAAGCTAATTCAGCAACCAGTAAATGTTTCTTTTAACTCTGTGTCTTTCTTTTTAAATAAAAGTGCCCACTGGTCAGGGCTTTAAGTGGGCCGGGTCTCACCGGGTCTCAGTACAGGCAGTTTTTTAAAGGAGACCTCTAAACCGGTCTCTATCGGTCTTTGTTTTCTGCCCTGGCACAGACAGTCCATTTTTTTCCGGACTGCAGTGACAGCAGGCACATGCATGTGCTCACACTGCTCACTTCTCACTGGTGGAGAAGTTACGGCTTGACGTTATGCCAGGTGAGAGAGTAATTTTCTCTCGATTTCCCTTCACTTTTTGAAACTCAGGAGCAGCAACACTGTTGTGGTCTCACCAGGGCTTCAAGTTGAAGCTTTTTCAATAATATACAAGCTTTGTGTATGTGGCTCTGTGTAAGTGTGGGTGGCTCTGTGTAAGTGTGGGTGGCTCTGTGTGTGTGTGGGAGGCTCTATGTGTGTGTGTGTGTGTATGTGTGCCTCTGTGTGTGTGGCTCTGTGTGGGTGGCTTTTTTTGTAGGTGGCTCTATGCGTGGGTGGCTCTGTCTGTGTGTGGGTAACTCTGTGTGTGTAGGTGGCTCTGTGTGGGTGGCTCTATTTCTGTGTGGGTGGCTTTGTGATGTGGCTCTGTGTGTGGGTGCAAATGCAATAGGTCTCGCATTTGAGATAGATTAAGCTATTGAAATTGTAAATAACAATGCAGTTTCTTTAAATGTTTTAAAAACAAAAACATAAACAAAAAAATGTCATGAGCAATGCCAATAGCTCTAACTTTACCAATGCCGAGACCATTCCATTGTAAATGCTTGTTTATACAATGTAAGGGGGAATTGTAGCTGGTAGACCTCTGGTTTCAGGTTGAGGGTTTAACACATGGGTTGACAGACATTACAAGCCAACATAATGGAACAATGTGTGTATGCCAAGTAGGTGCTAGGTAAACTACATTTAAGTTGAATCAGCTAAAGGGCTTGCACTAATTATGCCTGATGTGCTACACAAGCATACAGGCAAAAAGGAAAGATACAGCGGATGGAAGATTCAGTTAAAAGAGATTGTAGCTCATGGAATCTTGGCTGATCTAAATATATGCCTGGTGATTTAATTGGGTCCGAATGACAATGCCCTTTTACAAGTGTAGGTGGAACTTATGTGAGCAGAAAACATATAGAAAGGCTGAAATCCCTTAACCATGATATAAAATTAGGATAACTAGACATTTCTACTGCCAGGAAGGACTTACAAAGGTGGAAAATGTGTATGAACCCTTCACACTTCTAACTGTAAGTGAATTGGAGAAATTGTTAGCTTGTATGACACTTAACTCCTCTAAAAACTGGATTTACTTTCCAAGATGGGAAATGATAGGGTACATTGTCCTGTCTCATGAGAGAGTATAAAGAGTTTTGATATATGAATAAGTGCTGCTTCTAGGGACAAGAAAGCAATCGGATTGAGCTCTGTGCAGACAATCCACTTAGGTGTACATGATAGCCAAGGATTCTAACCAAAGTACATACAAATCATAGACATAAGTGTTCACTTTGTAGATTTTTTCTTTTTAATCATACTATTTCTATAGTAGTTTTTTTAAATTGTATTATTACTGTACTAGTGTTATTTAAACTTGACTTTTTTTGTCAAAATCAACTTAAAATATTTGGAAAAATGTTAAGATAAAATTAAAAGTGCATTTAAAACAGACATTTTAGAATCATTGTAAATTCATACTAATGGGTTCACAATAAAATTCAGATAAAGCATCAGTACTCTGAGGAAAGAGTAAAACGGCATGCCTCTGTCAATCACAATTTTTTTAAAGTTAAATAATTAATAAGTAATCTGAGAAAATTTGTGAAACATCAGATAATATTATTTGATGTGCACCTAAGACAATTAAGGTGGTCTACTTCAATGATTTGATGTTTGCTTCCCAAAACAAAGGACGTACATATTTCTTGTGAAAGTGAAGCACTTGCGGACTTCAACATATTATGTGTTCAAGTATTTCTCCCTCTGTTTTTCATAAACATAATCTCTAATCTTTAGTTCTTCCAGTGCACCCTCTATTTGAACAATAGGGATAGAGAGTAATCGTAAACTTGCAAAAGCATTTTTATCTCTGCCTCTAAGTTGGGATCTGGATATGATTACCTCTTTACATTATAGGGGCATTAAACATAGAATGAGTTTTATGACCATCGACTTGAATCATAAATGAAATATACATCTCTTATTTTGTTTCTTATTAATTATTTCTGTTGTGATTTATTCATAGGTGACAGTATTCTATCCATGATAGATGATATTCTATAATAAATTTGTGGATGCTGATGGTGGTCTGTACATTAGTAGTCAACGTCATAGACTCCTTGTAAATGAGTACGTTTAGACTGCAGTCATTTGCGTTTCATACAATCACAAATGAAATTACCAATTTTACAAATGCAATATTATCTAATGCAGTCAGGCCCATAGTTTCCACCAAGGGACTAGCAGAAATTACAAGTTAGAACCCTGGGATTAATTCAGCCTGAAAAAGCACTCAAGTAATTAAGTGGCACCACTTAATTAATCTGTAAACTGTGTTTGGAGACTAGATAATGGATTTGACTTACAAAGACAACCATGCATCGCAAAATACAAAATGTTTAGGTATACTAAAAATAACACATACATTTTTATATATTTCTGTAGTTTTATATAGAATGGACAGGCCTTAATGATAAAACACAGTGGTCACAACTGATTATTATGTGAAACTCTTCTTTCTGACAAATTCAGGTAGCACAATATAAATTACATGTACCCTAGTCCCTATACCTATCTGAACTATGTGGTTTGTTGCCTTGTCACACCCTCCAGGAGAGACCATATCTGGCTCTGGAGTTAAAAGAAACTTTCATTCTCTCGTCTCTTGGATGAAAAAACATATATTGTCTTGTTATTTCACTTAGTTGAACATTTTACCAGTGTTTGGGAGTGGTTATTTTTCTTGAATTGACTAAGCCAATCACTATGAGTCAGTGACATAATTCACTCCTTCATGGGGTATCACGAGCTACCCCTTCTATTTAATCATCACCCGCATTAAAGATATTCCTCATTTTAATAAAATCTATCTGATTTTTCCTCTTTTTCATTTTCTTTGAAACACAGTGTGTCCCATTCCATTGGAGTAATCTGAAAAGCAATTGCAGCAGTCACACAAACATTGTTTAAGGAGGGAATCACTCCAATACTTTATGTGAATGTTATCGACATCGGGTGCAACCGAGTCGATTTGGCTTGGTCCTCCACAAAATACGGTGAAGCTGCCCTGCTGTAGCCACACTGTTGAGCATGTTAAGCATCATGATCTGCCATGTGACATCAGACACAATGACATTGCCACATACGCGGATGTTCAAGTGTCATCGTATGCTTTAATGAAATTGGCCTCAGCATGAGCTCTTTAACTATAAAAACACACTTTTGACATTTCGGCCATATCATCCAGTGGGAAAGAGGAGAGTAAGTAAACCAGTTGGTATCAGCCCATCATTTTGTTAAGTAGGAATTTTAATGCCTACCCTACTCTTCCTGCAAGTATACTATTTCTGAATCTGTGCCAGCATGCTTTTATTTTGACTTTTTACCTTCTGCTTCTGCTCAAATATAATTGACTAAGATTAACAATGTCTTGAATCAATAACTGAAGGTACCGGAGAAAAATAAACTAATGGCTGAAGGAGACTGACCCAAAGCTGACTAACGTATACATTGAATACACTATTTTCACCATGAGAGGTGCAAGGGCCATACACATCAAGCGTATAAAAAATAAGCATCGACACAGCTAATAAGTGTGCCTTAAGCAAACTGATTCAATGCTTATTTTTAATTAAAATGTTTTGCAAGCATTTGCCGCAATAATAAATAAGGAAAAGTCTTATCATCTAAACATCACATCTCATGCATGCAATAAAAAATGTAACATTTTAAAATGCCATATTAAAAAAAAAATGTGCTGGTTGTTTTGATTGATGTTATTTAAACAACAAGCCTTACCATTGTGCCATGCATTTCATTATTGCCATCTATAAAGGACACAAGACTAAATCGGCACCTAGCCAAGAACTCATATTGCAGGCCGCTACAATGTAACAATGTCACTTAAATACTTACTAATGTAAGCTGTATAATGGAGTGGAGGCAAAATTAAGCCGGTATTTAAATTCAATTGCATACAATAAAAGAGCGCACTTTGAACCAGCTTTCTAATAGACAAGAAAGGAACGGATGTGAATAATTTGTGTAGGCTTTGAGCAGTACTTAAAGTCAAGGGACCCAATGGGTTAAGTCAGGTCACACATTACGTAAAACTGTATGCTGTGGTCGGTGGAGGCAAAATGTAATTGACAATGTAACAGATCAGTGGACGAAGCCTGCTGACCAAAAGTCCCTCAGTGCATGTATATAATGTATATTTTTTTGGGGGGGGAAATAATAGTCTGCCGAGAGAACTTAAGTGATCACAAGAACCAGACCTAAAAATATAAGTTGTTGAAGACTACGGAAACTACAAATACAATGTTGCACAATTTCCCTAGTAGTCCACGTTACTCAAGACTGGTTTGCAGAATTGTTGGTTGAACATTTTCCTGCAAACAGACTCAATAAATAGCATGTTAGGATGACTACTTCTACTCATTTGATTATGTTTCATTAAATGCTTAAGATAAAAGCTATAAAAATTCAAAGTAGACGAGTGAATAATCCACCATCAGAGTCGTTTTAAGAGTCACTTTGAAACCATACATTTGAAAAAGATTGAGGGCTTATCAATGTTGTTTTAAATAAACTGCAGAAATGTCTATGCACTAATGTGACAGTAACAAACTAATGCAGTGTGATAATCAACAAGAGACCGGAAACAGCACTACAGTGAGATGTAATAGATAGGGGGAAACAACCATTACAACGCACTACATTTACAACACAATCATTACAACGCAACTGCCTTTACAATGCATGCCAATACAATGCAGCCATTACAACGCATGCCATTACAACACATGTCACTACAAGGCATGCCATTACAACGCATTATAAGGTAAGTAATGGGGAAGAGTAATTTTTAACCCTACACTAGCCAACA
Organism: Triturus cristatus; assembly: GCF_964204655.1. Taxonomy (NCBI): domain Eukaryota; kingdom Metazoa; phylum Chordata; class Amphibia; order Caudata; family Salamandridae; genus Triturus; species Triturus cristatus. The sequence continues at coordinate 1,008,792,033 of NC_140591.1, read as the reverse complement.
CTTACCCTACTGTTGCACTCACTGGAGTGAGAATAGTAAATTTTACCCCTACACTATCCAACACTTACCCAACGGTTGCACTCACTTGAGTGGGAATAGTAATTTTTACCCCTACACTATCCAACACTTACCCTACTGTTGCCCCAAAAGTATTATGCGTTGTAATGGTATGCATTGTAATGGTATGAGTTGTAATGGAATGCATTGTAAATGTAGTTTCTAAAAATGCGTTGTGATGGCATGTGTTGTAAAATCATGCATTGTAGTGGATGTTGCGAGGTAAAAATCACGTTGTAAAGGCATGCGTTGTAAATGTTTGCATTGTAACGTGTCCTATTCTAGATAGGAGTGAATTCAGTTTACATCATCTTATTCAAACGATAAGACCTCAGGACCTTCAAGAAGGTACGCAATCGCTACAGAAATAAACATGTTTAGCCTCAGTTTGCTGCTGTTTGTCAGTGTCGGTCTGCAAAGCAAAGATATCATAAACAATTATTCAGGAGTTAAGTTATTCACATATAGAGAGACATATAAGGCAGAAAATAGGGTCACTGAATGCCAAATGACATATCGAGGCAATAAGGAATTACCAAATGACAAGATAATTAAGCTAAATCTATTAACTTGTCAAATGTCTCTAGAGAGAGTATAAACAGTTTGACGTACAACTTGTTTGCTTAGAACAGCATTAGAACCCATTGAGCAAATACAAGTCCTTGCTATTCGATATTTTTCATCTATAATTAAACGTTATTGTATTCTGCAGAGGGAGTAGGCAGCTGTTAATTTGCTGTCCTGAGGGGGTTACCTCTAGGCCTGGGCAGAACTCGTGAAGCTTAACTATGTGGAACGCTGCTGAGTTACAAAAAACTCAGCGCGAACAGTACCCTACACTGTTGATTTTGCTGACGCTCAACTAGATATAGTCTACTCAAGCAGCAGCTTTGTTACAGTGAACAGTCACTACCTCCCACGACCACCCACGTTGGGTAAATCTCACCGTGTGCCCTCCTAGTGACCGCAATTCATAGAGGATGCGAGATCTCGCTTGCCAACTTACCGCTCGCGAGACGTGCACAAGAAAAAACTCTGCCATACGGCTGTTGGTGGAATGCATAACATAGAGTGTCAACAACTCTGCCAAATCCGCAGGCGGAGTGGAATATTTCACCCACCCCTAGTTAGCTCCCGTTAAGTGACCGTCCCGCAATTATGGGGTCTTTGCCAAGGGGGATGGTAAATAAAGAGGGAAAGGGCAATCACTATCTATTTACAATCTGACAAGCAGCTCTGCTTTCCACAGATCTTGAAGGGTATGGAGGGTGGGTGTGGTAGGGGGAGGGAAGATAACATCACAGTGAGATCAAGGAGAGTGGACTGAGGTAAGTGTGAATAAAGTCCAGCGCATAGCCTGCATTTCGATGTGACCCAGACTTTACACCACTAACAATTGAAAGTTAAAAAAATGTTTATCATCGCATTCCATGGACTGCAATTCATTTCACTGAAAGCCCTAATTTAGAAGGATTGCCTAGCAGCACTAAAAAATGGTTAACAGTTAAAGACTTGTTATTTAGATTAAAACAAATGGATTGAGAAGAGTGCACAGTAATTAAATATGTAGTTTCCTCCAATGTAATTTATTTGGTTTTTAAATGAAGCTTGTCTAAAAGCTCAAGCGTGGCTATTCTATTCATTTAAAAAATTAGCCTTCCCAAGCTAATAGCCTTTTGTATAGCCAGCTGCTGAACTGACAAAACTGATGTAAGAGTGGCTAAAACAGCACTATCGATAATACATATGTTATTTATATATGTATTTGTTTATTACCTTAGTCAAAGATGAGGTACCCAACCTCTAGGTTAAAACACCATGTTTTAGTCCTTATTTTGGGAAAGAAAAGTAATGTAAGGCGTATTTAATTTATTTTCTTAGCGATCCCTGTTGCTGTCACATACTTTAAGGCACCCTAATTAAAACAACGCCTCTCCTGATATATTTATACACAGTCAGACACTCCACAAACAAGAGGCGATTGCATGTAGCCAGCTCATCCCACAGTCCTGCAGTCCTCCACTGAAAAATACTCTACATAAGGGTTTTCAGCACACTTCATGTCCACTGTTTGATATTAGTTCTTCAGCAGATGACCTTGTGAAGTGAGCCAATATGGTTTGATACACAGTGGCACTGTGTAAGGTTGCATTTCTGGTTCTGAAAAGTGTCAAGTAGAACCTTGTAGTCACCAACAAAAGAGCACTCTCAGAAGCGGGAGATAAACCATTCCAGAATGTTCCATGAAATTAGAAGGCAGGGCAGCAGTGACAATTAGCGTGTCACAGATACACAGTGCCCGGGGTTGCAGATGTTCTAGCTGGGCAGTGGCATAGCTTGGAGTCCACCCACATAGCCATGGATGCAATAACCTTCTCAATGCTTTGCACGATGATAGTCTTAGCACCCAGTGTCAAAGTCAAAGTGAAGGGCCTGCCACTGAACTGAGCTGCCTTATTTGGCTGTTTTTCAAGTGGGCATTTATTTGGTACTGCAGTGTTCTGGTGTAAAGAGCATAATCAAAACAGAAGTTTATCAACACAACCCACCAGAACTACTGAAATACAGTACTTTAGTTTGATAAGAGTTAGACTGGTGAGAATTCTGAAGGCATTAGGATAGGGAACGTCACTTATCACTGGCTAGTATACTGGATAACAATGGCACCATACTACAAGTGCATCAGAACACTCCTGGACTGGTGAAAGCTCAGAAGGGGGAAGATTCTATCTGCAACTGCCTTTGAAGGAGACCTAGGTGTAGGCTGCATTTGTATCCAGGGTATTGAAGCCCTCTTCAAGGGTCAGTCGGTTCTGTACTGCCTCAGGGACAAAAGTCTGAAAAGGGACTCACCATGTGTGGGTAGCCTAGCTTTGAGTGGACTAAACTGAACTAGTGTCAGAACATGTTTAGACACTAACCTGTGATCTTCAAATCCTAGCAGGAGTGACACACTACCGACCACAATTCCATCTAGCTATGAGACCCTCCAGAAAGAACAAAGAAGTCTCTGGCATTTTCTCTCAAACACCTGTCTCCAAATTACTCTCGATGTAGAGTGTTCTCTTGGTAGGGGAAGTCAGTGACTGAGTGAAAAAAGAACAATGTGAATCACTAAAGAAAGTGTTGTTTGAGACATAAAACAACATGCAGTGTAGTACTAACTCGGAATACCTATTCTATGGTAGTCTTGACGCATGTGGCATGTCATTTGCTGCTGCCTTGGAAAACTATAGAAATTGAAAACAACAACATACTCTATAGCTTTTACATTACTCTTAAGAGCCCTTGCTATTGTTAGGTTTTCTCACTAGTTGGGTATCCCACAGTTTTCACTTTGTGCTGCCTATGGATTGAAAACATCCATCGGGATTCACAGCCAATTTAACTATGACAAAGATAGCGGAGAATACAACTGTCTTTTCCTTGATAGTCCCTACCTGAGTCCCCAGAAAGTACCAGGAACACTGACAGTTTTTGAGTGTACATGTCTGAAAGGTAACAAAATCTGTCTCATGCTTTCAGCCACTGCAAGGCAGAAATATTTCTGATAACTTGTCCTTGTTTTTGACTTTTTGCATTTTTTATAAAAACGGCCTTTGGTGGCACTTTTGGTAATGTATAATATTCGTACAAAGTATATTCTCTTCAACAAACTAACCCTATCATATCTCTACTAAGGCCCTCATTAGGAGTTATTGATACATGGGGTACTGCTAACTTCTGGGCTGGGAAAAAGTTTGCCGATTATAAATTGAAAATGAGACGATTCAAGATGGCCACCGGGTGAAGAGCTGCGACAGAACGAGCCGATTCGAGCGTGAAGGAAGCTCGTTAACGCGACGGAGCTTCGTTTCCAGGATGGATTTAGACGTGGGAGATGGCAGAGACTAACTTGGCAAGTTTTTAGACCGAAATGCGGTCTTTTTTGACATTTTATTTGCTCAATTCTGCTCCCCTCAGACGGCGTCCGCCATTTTGTTTTTTATGCAGCGTTTTTTTTCTTTTTTTGCTGCAATTGAGTCCCTTAGCCTGCTCCTTGATGTATTTCAACGCCACTAAAGTAGAGGCTGCTTTTGTTTCACACTATGCCATCTTTTTATAATGGTTTTTGTTCGCTGTTCGACTATTTTAATGCTTTTATGGTATCCTAACATCGAATCTTCCAGCAACTATTGAAAGGAGACTATTGTGTGCATTCCTCAAGTGACGTCCCCAGTTTGCTTCAACATTACGATCTAATCCCCTATTATAGGGTCAATCTGGTGCTGCTGGTATTGCTGGTTCCGTTTTTTCGCCACTCTCCTTGACAATTCGCTCTTCTCTTCAGGTGTGTTTCCAGCACCCCATTTTTTGCCGCTATCCATCGCTGTGTTGTACTTTGGAATTGTCATTTTCTGTTCCTCTTTTTGTACTACACTTCCTCTAACTATTGCTTCATCAACATTATTGCTGTTCTGCCTGCAATCCTCCATTTGTCATTATATGTCATTACTAGCTGTGACACCATCAATATGGATGTCGCACACTCAAATAAATCTCATGGAGGTTCCTCTGGAAGAAGGAAGGACACAAATATTTCTTCTGTCAAACGTACCAAAAAAGACCCGCCTTCCCCAACTAAGTCGCCGCTGGCTCTTGCTCTTGAGGACATCATGGAAGAGCTACGCCTCATCCGTCCTTTTATGACAGACACTGTTACCACACTTCAGAGGTTAGATGACAAGTGGTCTAGTTTGGATACAAGACTTTCTGATGTGGAGCAGAGGATCAGTGATGCTCAAGATGTTGTTGCTAAAGTTGACACTCTTACCAAAGAAGTTGGCCAGCTCAAGAGGGTCGCGGAAGATTTGGAAAATCATAATAGGCGCAACAACCTGCGCATTTATGGTATTCCGGAAGGTTCGGAAGGGTCGGATATGATCCAATTCTTGAAATCTCAAGTTCTTCAAATTGTTGGCCTCCCAAAATCTTCAGACTTTAACATACAACGTGCTCATCGTTTGGGGCCTAAGAATACATCTTCTGCGTCTAAACCTCGAGGAATCATTGCATATTTCCTTCTATACTCGGATCTTATGTCGATTCTCCAGGTTGCTAAGCAACATAAGCAAATGATTTGGTCTGGTCACAAGGTCTTTTTTACTCAAGATGTCTCTAAACCTACTGCTTCTTGTCGAAAGGAATTTTTGGATCTTAGACCTGCATTGAGATCCATGAATGCACGCTACGGTCTAATTCACCCTTGTTTTTTCAAAGTGACCTATAAGGACAGAACTTTTAGTTTTGAAGATCCTGCTGATCTGCGGAAGTTCATTCATACTCACAAAGTAGAACTCATGGAATTGAGCAAATCCTAATTGTGCTTTTTTTTTTAGTGTCTGACTATTGAGTCTTGTTCTAAATTTATTCTAGTATATGTTGTATAGTTCTTGTGCTTCTTTTGCTCACTCCTTTTTTTTTTCCCTTTTGTCTTGCAGGATTCCCCCATGTGGTGTTATTTTCAAGGTCACCCTTTGTTCCGCCCTGCTGTATACAGTGTTTATCCCTTTCCGTTGCTGTTTCTTTCCCTAGATGTTTGGTAAGTTCCTTCATTTGTTCTATTTGATTGCCATAAGTTCTAGTCTTGTAATTTATAGTTTTTCGTTTTTCATTTTTCTTTTTTGTGGCAATTTGTTCTCTTAGATGTCTCTTCTTAGTGCGGCTGTCTTGTTCTTCGTCGCCCCCCTCTCACATTAATGTTTTTTGTTCAACTGTTCCTCGTGGCTAAAGTCCATTGGCTTTTTGCCATCCTCCTCTGGATGCCTTCTGGGGGTCTCTGCCTCCCCTTATCCTCCTCTTTATTCTTTCCTTTTTCCTCTCCCTTTCTTCCCCTTCCCCTGCCTTTTGCTCTTTTCCTTACTCCTTTTTATCCCTATAATCTCAATTTTTTTGGCAACATTTACACTATCTGACCCACTCCACATGTTATTCTTTTCTATTTCTGCTTATGGTACTTCATTGTTTTCTTTCTATATTTCTGTCACCTTATCCGTGCTGGTCACCTGCTTCAGTTTCTTCGTTTCTGGCTATCCCTTCTGTGTCACATTCATTCAACATCTATTTTCAGTTTTCTTCTCATTCTCCACTCTGTTTTAAATTCCATACCTCTTTCTGCTTATCCTTACTTTACCTCTAAAAAAATGAACGGTCTTGGTGTTATTTCCTGGAATGTTAAAGGTATCCGAAACCCTGTTAAAAAACAACGTGTTTTATCTCATTTAGCAAGGTTGAAATGTCATGTTGCACTGTTACAAGAAACTCACCTTAGCTCACAAGATTTGTCTTCACTGCGTAAACAATGGGTTGGGGAGGCGTTCTGTTCTCCGGCAGTAAACAGTAAAAACTGTGTTCTTATTTTGTTTCATAAGTCATTGTCTGTTCAGTTGCATAATGAGCTCCATGACACTTGTGGCAGGTGGTTATTTTTAGATGTTACTGGTAATAATACACAATTTTCCTTCTGTAATGCTTATGGTCCTAACGGTATAGATTTATCCTTCTGGAGGGACTTTTCTATGCTTCTTTCCTCTCATGCAAGTGATGATTTGATTGTGGGTGGTGACTGTAATCAACTCATGGACCCCTTTCTAGATCGTAAATCACTCACCAGATATGTCCCTAATAAGATGCAAAAGTCCTTTTTTAAGGCCATCTCTTCTAGAGGTCTTATAGACTCATGGAGACTTTCTCATCTCTTAGAATTTTCATTTTTTTCTCCAGTGCACTCATCACACTCCCGTATAGATTATATTTTTCTCACACAGCATGCCCTTCAATTTATGACTAACTCAGAGATAGGCTCTATTCTTATATCTGACCATGCCCCCGTCATAATTGACATGGATTTTCCCTCACCCACTCCCACCTCTAGGCGCTGGCGCTTCAATAATTCGCTCCTCCTAGACCCACAATTTACTGAGCAATTTACACTCTTTGCAGAGGACTTCTTTATAAACAATCTTCATTCTACTTCTCATTTTCATTTTGTTTGGGATGCCTTCAAGGCTGCTGCTAGAGGTTTTATTATTGATTTTGTATCCCGGAAAAAGAAAACAGCCTTATCAAAGTCGGCCCAAATTCTTAACCAAATCAAAGACCTAGAGCATCTTTACTTTACCAATAATTCCTCAGAAACACTCTCTTCTCTCATTGAAGCAAAAATGCAATACAACAAACACTCTTGGGACTCTGCGTATAATAATCTTCTCAATTTTTGTGCCAAAATGTACGGGGGACGCAACAAGGCTGGCAAGTCTCTTGCTACTTACCTTAAAATTAAAAAACAAAAATCTAAAATAATAACCATTATTGATTCACATGGGAATCCTCAGTACACTGACGATAAAATTCTCGATTTTTTTGTTCAATATTATTCTTCACATTATACTCCAGAATCCGTTCCCTCTCCCACTCATATTGATTTTTTCTTTCAGTCTATTCCCATGTCCTCGGATAGTTTTACGGATCTCTCTTCCGGCGACGCTCCCCTCTCAGAAAAAGAACTACTTAATGCTATTACTCTTCTTCCCAAAGATAAAACTCCTGGCCCAGATGGTTTTACGGTCCGTTTCTATCTTCACTTTAAGGATATCCTGTTATCACATTTATTTTCTTTGATTACTTACTTTATTGCACACGGAGAGTCAGAAGGTTCTTTCACACAGGCAATGTTATGTTTAATCCCTAAAAAGGATAAAGATCCCTCCCTCTGTAAAAATTATCGACCTATCTCTTTTAATTAACACTGACTGTAAAATGTATGCTAAAGTTTTGACCTCTCGTATTAATAAAATTATTCCTGACCTCACCAACATTTATCAATCTGGGTTTGTTAAAGGCAGGTCCATTACTGATAATTTGAGAACTTTCCTTAACATTATTCACTTGGCCTCAAAGATGGATTCCCCTGTTGCTGCTATTACATTAGATGCTGAGAAAGCATTCGATAGAGTGTGCTGGGATTTTATGTTTGGTGCGTTGAGGTGGCATGGCTTTAGCCCTTCCATTATTCACTATATTCAATTATTATACTCTGCTCCCTCTACTTCTATCTGGGTTAATGGTTCTCAATCTCCTTATTTCTCTCTGCATAGAGGCACCAGACAAGGTTGTCCTCTCTCTCCTCTTCTTTTTATTCTTGCGTTAGAACCCTTTCTGGAAAAAATCTGACGTTCATCATCGTATACTGGCTTCATATTTCAGAACATTGATATTAAGTTTACGGCCTATGCAGATGATATTTTGCTTTATATTTCTAACCCGTCCACCTCTTTACCTTCACTCTTTTCCTTGTTACAAGAATATTCTTTGGTTTCTGGATATAAACTCAACATAGATAAATCTGAGGTTCTACCACTTAACAAATTTTGCCTTCCTCATATGTTTCAGGGTTCTGGCTTTGAATGGAATTCTGGTAATATTAAATGCTTAGGTATTCTTTATGCTAACACCATTAGAGAAACTGTTAAGCTTAATCAGAAAGATATAGTTAAAAAGCTCTCTTCCCTTATAGATAGCTGGTCCCCCCTTTCTTTATCCTGGTGGGGGAGGCTAGCAACTATTAAAATGATGCTTCTTCCTATTGTAAATTTTTACCTTTCAATGCTTCCAATTTCCCTTCCACTCTATTTTTTTAAAACAATAAACCGTATTTTTACAGCATTCTTATGGAATAAACGCAAAGTGAGGATTTCTCTCTCCCGTCTCCAACAACCCAAAGATTTGGGTGGAGTTAACTTCCCTAACCTCACTCGATTTCACTCGGCTTTTACTTTAAAACAAATCTGGCCTTTTCTATCTGATTTGTCTGACCCTCCCCTAACAGCTTGGAGCTCTATAGAACTTGCACAACTTTCACCCTTCTCATTTGTTACGGCTACTCGCTTATCTCAACCCCCGCAACTTTTTCTCACCCCTACCTTCAAGCATTCTAAAGCACTTGCTCTTTCAGTTTTTCGCTCTTCCCTCTCGCAGTCGGAGTTTCATTCCTCAATTCCAATTTGGTATAACAAATCCGTAAAGATTAATCATAGAGCACTTTTTTGGAATTAATGGATTGATAAAGGCATCATTACTTATGATCACTTGCGTGACTTCTCTGATATTCGTGCCTCCTTTCATCTTTCCAATGCACACTCCTCTCAGTATCCCTTGCTTAAAAATTCCTTAGCCTTCTTTATTTCTCAAAGTGCTTCTCTCTCTACTACCGACATAACCCTTTTCCCATTGCCAGATTTCTCTATTGCTCTTAAAGCTGCTGCTATTTACAAATTACTTTACCGTCCTCCTGTTGAATGAATCAAATCTAAACTTGAACTTTCCTGGGAAAAGGATCTAGCCCAAGAGTTTCCCCTTCAGGTTTGGAATTCCTTGTGGTCTAAGTTGCACACTGCTTCACGTTCTGCTAGCACCACACAGACTTTGTACTTCTTTTACAATAGACTTTTTTTTACCCCTTCTGATTTATATAGTTTTAAATTAATTGACTAAAAAATGCTGGTCATGCTCTTATGTCAATAGTGATTTTTTTCATATGTTCTTTCACTGCCCGTTAGTTAAATCCCTTTGGTCCCGTATTTGGTCTAAATTAAATGAAATATTAGCTACTGACCACCCCTTTGAGATTGTTCATATCTTTCTGGGTGGTACTGCACCTATATGGAATGTTCATTGTAATGTGCGTAAATTTATAGATTTGTATATAGCCATTTCTCTACAGATAATTAAAAGCAACTGGAAAGACACTTCAAAGATTTCATACAATGCATGGTGGAACCTATTATGCCACCACCATCGGCTGGATCGTGCTTTTGCCACCACTGTACCTCTTTTGATCAAAAACGATTTGTTATGGTTGCCGTTAACTAACTTTCTCTTTCAAATTGTCCCTTGAATAGCTTGTTTTTATATCTTTTTTGATTCATGACCAATATATAGCTTTTTTTTTTATATATATACATTTATTAGTTCACGTTAATTACAAGATGTTTACTCTGTATATTGATTGCCTTTCTCACTTCCTTCCCCTTCCTTTTTTCTTTTCTCTCCTCTGCCCCTCCCTGCCCATTAATTAAAAACCTTTAAAAGCTTTTCCCCTAAGTATATTCCCTACTTCCCTTTTGGCACTTGTTAACATTGTAAGAATTCCATTTTATTCTATTGTTTTGTTACACTGCCTTTGATTCTCTCTGTAATGATGTTTTACTTGGCTTAGGATATTAAATAAAGCTTTCTAAACTCAAAAAAAATACATTGAAAATGAGAAATGATCAAGGAAATTGGAACGTCTGGGTGCAATTACTCCAGTAATTCCTTATTTTCGGCTGGAGTGACACCACACATCACTCCGAGCTAAGCTTCCTTCTTCATCAACACTAGCTAAATGGCCTCTTGATCAATTTAGAAAAATAGACAAATTATCTTTGCACTCATATCCTACTCAAGGTGGGCTCTATATTTCATCACTGAAACTTAGCTTGGGGATGACATAATACATGTACTACACAAGACAATCTCACCTGGATACATAATCCATACACAGAAAATCAATTTTAAACAGAACTATCTTCATCACCTCATTCTGGATTTCCAAAGTGGGATATAAGCTGGATGTTGTTTTCAAGAACCTAGAATCATACAAATTAAACTAATTCATCCCTTTCCTGGAACGACACCACCTTTTTCCCTTCATTTACGATATCCCATGAAAACTATTGAGCAGCCCTTTGACTCTCAACAACCTTAAGACAATGGAAACAGAAGGTCAGTTGATGGCCAACTTGATCGCTAAATGGATAACCACTGCAGAAAAGTTATATGACTGATTGATTACAGCTCTTGGCAAAATAATTCTCTGCAAAAGATCAACACAGCAACTGTCCTTCCTCCACTACCTGTGATACAAAACCACAAACTCCCTGAACAAAATTCATCTCCAGAGACACAACAGGATTTATAAATTCACCATCAAAAAGCAAAATGATTCCATTACTCAAACAGAATTGCAAACCCCAAGTGCCCTATAAAGGAGATTCACAAAACAGAACAGAATTTCGTAATGCAGAATGTGGATCAGTGTCTGTGCCTCAATTACACAAGTTCTGAGACCTAATGGCAGATCACTGTCACCAATGTCAAAACACTGGAACTCTACCTATAAAAAAATAACAAGCTCCCAACTCAAACATATATATATATATATATATAAAGACATCACTCCAAAGAGAAAATCCTCAATTTTAATTAACAGGCATCTGTCATGGTATTTATTCCTGCATCTGGTCAAGGCCAGAAGACCGACCAGCTCAGTTTTGGATCTCTACCCTCCCACAACTTTAAAGAATATTCTACTCTGAACTTCGAAAGCAAAACCTGCAATGAATATAATCGAGATTCAAACTTCCCTATGAAGGCATGCTTTATTCTGAGCAACAAACAGGATTCCACCCAGGGAGAGGGATGAAATCTGCCCTTACCACCTTCAGGAGTAGCTTGAAAAACATTGTACGTGGACCGAGGTTGCTGCGCTATTGCTCTCTTCAGAGTTTTCAACACTGTGAATGAGGAATCACTACTATAGAGATTAGATGACATAAGCATTGAAGGAAGAATCCTTGACTGGATCTCCTACTTTATGGTCAAAACAAGCATTCTTTGAAACTGACTTTCACACCAACATCATTCAACAACAAGGCAGAAAGACCTCAAGACTATAGTCCTGATGTAGAGTGTGGAGTACGGTATTTTATTCCATCTGGATGAAAAAGTAAAATACTCCATTGCCCTGACAGAGTACCCGTACTCTGCATGTAGATTTGTCGGTCAGCCTTGCGGACATCTCTATTCAAGTTCAAAATAACTTTATTTGGCACCAAGACCACAAAAGTTTGACAAACAGACAATACATTTTAAAATGTTTTAAAAAATCCTTATTGATGAGACATCGCTAGTCATTGGCAGGAACTGCTGGTATGGTGATTCCTGTCAATGTGTTAAAGGTTTGATGGATGGCTATATCAAACATGATGACTGCTTGTCAAAATTTTAACATGTTTTGGCTTTGTAAATACAAAATCCCAAAGTGGGATTTTGAATTAAAAAAAGCAAAAACTAATGACCCAACACCATAAAAGTCTCATTTGGGGTGGGCAGCTTTTTTAAACATTTTTTACTGTCCTTCGCCGTCAGGTTTTATCAGTCGGTGACAAACAGCAAAATAAAACATAACACCATCCACGCTATATTAAGCAGATGGCGTTATATGTAAATCTCTGATGTCCCATACTCTGTTGGACAGTTGGATGAGTATGTCAGCGACTGAGCCCGAGTAGGCACAATCGCTTACATACTTAAGATGCACCCACCTATAAATGAGGTGGGTGGACCGAAGGTTTAGCAAAAAGGGTACTGTAATTGCAACAGAGTACCCTCTCTGTCAAACTCCAAATCAGGCTCCAAGTAATTTTGCCACTTCTGTATAACATGTTTATTAATCCACTCCCGGAGCTAATCAAATCATTTTACCTTAAACCTTATTACTATGTTGATGATATTGAGATAATCCTAAAGTTGGAAGAAGATAATGACATTAAAGTTACAAAATCAGGTGAGTGCCTTTGAGTCACTGAACAATAATAAATCATCTGAAACTCAAGATATCAAAGATTGAGATTCTAGCATGTGAAGATTGTACAAATTATAACCTGCAACAACCCGATCCAAAGAAATTGGATCAGCGCCATGCACCTGAATAGAAGTAAAAACCTAGAAGTTATAATGACTCAGCCCACTCTACCAATTACAAAATAGATGAGTATATAAGAGCTATATATGTCAGCATCATGGGGAAGCACAAACAAAAGTATTGGAATAGCTTTAACTATCAATAATATAACAAAGTAAAATGAGAGTACTTTTTTGTGATCCAGAGTATAATACTGTTTAATACAATGAAAACTTCAGCCTTCTAAGAAATTGTGAACTGTATTACATAAATCTAAATCCCACAAGACCCTTCACAACCCTCATGACTGATATACATGTCCATCTGCCACACTAGACTAAGCATGAACCACAACTTAAACCCTCACCCGCATCGCCCTGCGTGAGTTTTCCATGCCTAATGTACATTTAGCACTAAAGAATAAGCATGAGCCATAACAAAATAATGATGCTTAAATAACTTCACAAGCATGACAACATATTTAATGGTGGAAAACATCCAATTCTAATCAATGTAATCATAATTTTTGAATCCACATCCATAATCTTCACAATAAACTTGCGTGAGAAGTATACTACAAAATACATGATATTATCAGAAAACAGCATGTCAAACTGGAATTGCTAAGTGTGACTTAATCACTAATAACAGGCTCCAATGGATTAGCATGCTAACCATCCATTATGTGTTTCATTGCCTTCGCGGGAGAAGTAAACACTATATAAATACTCATACCATAGACTAAAAGCAACTTTTATAACACCATTGTTCCGAAGAGCATTCTCAGGCTTAAGAACTTTGAAAAATGTATCTTTAATTCCCTTAATACTTGAAAATGTTTGCAACATTTTGCTTATAATTTGTTTTTTTATATATTTTCTCACATTGTAATAGGAATTCTTCAGCTCCAATCCCAGTCCATCATTTTGTTGCCCACCATGCCACCTCAGAGTAGACATACACATATGTAAATCAGGCTTGGTCCTGTTCCAGGCTTGGTACATTCCAGCTAGACTGTCACATCAGGCCCTCTGTGAACTGAAACACAAGCAACCAAAGACTAGTTTTGTTCTATTTAGGGCTCTTCAATCAGGAGCAGCTTAGTTTCAGTGGCACATTGAGCATGGCACCCACACCTGGGCATACCCATCATACTAAAGTAAACAAAAAAGTGATGGATGGACAGCTTGAATTAATCGCAGTCACTAGTTCCTAAAGTACGTCTGACCCGTATGGGAGGTTGCTCGTTCTCTTACCTTGGACCTAATTTGTGGAATTCTCTTCCTCTGGAAGTTAGGATCTGTCAATCTCTCTTAGCCTTCCGTAAAAAGCTAAAGACCTTCCTTTATAGTCAGGTTTAACTCCCTCCTCCAATCCTGTCACAACCTCACTCATCCTGCTCAGCGCCGGGAAACCCTGTTGGGTAGCTGTGCACTTTATAAATCTTTAAAATAAAATAAAATAAATAGGTAATAACTCGGGCAACATCAAAGTCCACCTTTTTTTGTACACAATGCCACATCAGACTAGACCCAGCTATATGCAAATGTGCCTTTGGTCCTGCTCCAATAGGAACAGTCCAGGTTCAGTCATGTGCAACTTGGTTCCAGTGGCACAGTGAGCTAAGTACAATGGTTATGCCCAGAAGTAGGTCTGGTGTTCACTGTGCAACTGGAATAATTGCACCTCACTGAAGAGGCCTAACTAGGCCAAAACTGCTCTTGAATTGCTTGTGTACTGGTTCAGAGAGGACCTGGCCAGGCAGATTGGGCTGAAATGTTCCCACTGGAGTTGCTTGTGTCTTTGATTTTTGTAACCAATACTTTCATTGTGTATTTGATATGCATTCTGAAGGCAGCATATAGAAGTATTCAAAGTGTTTGTAAAAGTTACCACCTATTAGCAATACATTTTTAGATCACTGATCAAGGCTGGTTGAATAATCTAAAAAAACACACGTTTTTCTATAGTAATTTGCTAGCTAAGATTTGTTAAAAAATATCTTCCTGAACAAAAGGATTAGTTCAAAACAGTATCTAAATGGTGAAATGATCAGAGCCTTCGAAATTATAGTGGAAACTTTTATTTGGATTGCTCTATGTCTAGTGCCATGCCTAATAAATAAATAAATGCACAAATCCTCTTAGTGATTATCTCTACAGTGTAAATTAGAACACACTCCTTACCTGCAGGGGCAAGCCCCACATAACAAAAAAGAGTAACAAATACCACCCACTGAATGATTTAGCAATCTCCGCCATGTGTTCAGAAAAATCAACAGATCTCCCTGTGATCAGCTGAAAGAGCAGCAGCAGCATATTGCAGTTCTCTTCTTGGTTCCTTATGTTAAGTTGACCTGCTAATTCAGGCAAAGGAGCTTGGTCTCCTACACAAATAGGACATTGGATTGATCTGTCACCAGTGGCCCACTTCTTTTTACTATGAAAGAATAGTGTGACCTGAATGTTACAATGCTCAGTCAATATATTATATTGGAGGGGGTGGAGCTGGACAGAACATCTTCGAGGCTTAGTGCGAAACAATAAGATGGTAGGGATAGATGTGTGAACTAAATAAATGGTTGGATTCATCTATGCAAAGATTGGAGCACTTATGCCATTTCTGACAGAAGCATGAATAAAAGCATTCAAGGCTTTTAAAAGAGCTACCTGAGGACTACCATGGTGAAAGCTAGATCCACACCAGGAGAAACTGAGGTTTTAAAAGTCTTTCTGAAAGTTAACAGAGTAAGGGGCAGTGTGCACTGACATCAGAGGAGCAACTAGAGCCACATTTTGGGGGGCTAAGAAAAAAATTCAGGGTGGGCTACTTCTTCCAGCAATAGGCAGAGTGGAGATGCAGGGGCTCTAAGTATGGGTGAAAAAACAACAAAGCCTCATTAACAAGCAAATGGTCTTTTAAAGACCTGTGAAGTACTCGGTATGGCTGTGTGTATGCCCGGGAAGCTGTCTCAGCTTGCCACACACGGCGGGGGGACTGAAGCCCTTTGAGCCCAATGGGCATTGCGCGCCTGACTGACATATCTCAATGGAAAGCAGGAATCTTCTTGTAGTAAAGCAGGGGATATTTTCATAGAGGAATGGGCTCCATGGTTGTTATACATCAAACATAGGATCTTGAAAGGCATGCATTCTAACAGAGAAATAGGGAATGTTATGAAGGATGGGGCAAAGATGGATTGTTCCTTTTAGGTCTAGGAAGGATGTTGGAGTACTCAATGTTTAAGTTTACAAACACGCCTAAAACAGCACATTTGCTGTGAAGTGAGATCAGAGTAAAGGTCTTTCTAAGTGGCATCAGTTGTTAGATGGATCCTTTATTTATCTGTGCTGACTTCAGTGATCATTCTCAGGTGAGTGTCAAAACAGACAGATGGGGATGAATGCAGCTGGACTACCAGAAAAAAGGAGGGTAAATGATCCAGAGATAGGATTCAAGTAAGAGGCTCCCACTCATCCACTCTTTGATGATGTCCATGTGCTGTGGTGGCATCAGACCTTCAGGTGGTGTGGGTGACTTTAGTACATGAGTGGAAAGTGATACTGAGCAACCGGAGGGTTGACTGGGTATATGATGGTAGTTCATGTTGAAAAGGAAAGGGGAAAATATAAAGTCGTGGGGCACTTGACAGATGGTGCTTTTACCCCCCTCAGCGGTAGGTTTGGAGGCTTCACTGTAAATATACATTCTGTTTTTGAGAGTTTGTAGTTTGAATGAGAAACAGAAATTATTGCTTTCCAAAATGTATGCAAGAGATAGCTTAGTTACTGCCTCAACTGGAGATGAATTGAGAGACGCAGCAGCTTGAATCAGCTGGTTTTGTAAAGCCATTTGCTCAAATGAAGTCACTGTTAGTAAAAAAATTAATTAATTATGAGAAGTCACATACTTTGTAATGCATTAGATCGCTCACACAGATTCCTTATATGAATTGGTTTCCAGGTGCCAAACTTGATCTGGTACCTCTAAATAGCAACGTGTGGACACCAGCGTCAGGTGCACTGAATGGAGTTGCATCACATAACCAGAAGTGATGTAATTTCACCATAAATGGTACCAAATGCTGATGCTGTTATTTCCGTCCATTTTATTTGCACTCCACAGAGGCGAGGGACACAGAGGACAGAGTGAAGAAATGATAATAACAATTTTTTGTTTTTTACCATGTGTTTTTAATCCTGGATTTTATCTATGATACTAAAAATTCTGACAAATATATTTAAATAGGTATGCTTTTATGATTATTGAAACATGAAATTGAGTAAAGCTGATTTTGACTTTGATTACAACAATCTTTATACATCCTCAAGAGGAGAGAAGTAAGGGCGGTTGGAAGCTATCTCATTCATAAGAACGAATGTTAGCAAAGGAAAGTATCTAATTCTTCTAATGGATTCCAGCTCATGCAGTTTCGTTATTTGAACCACTCCAACAGCTTTCTTGGAGTCAGAGGGTTGAGGATACTATTTAAAAGCAGTACAGCAGAAAGTAATGTAGAACTGCTGTTCCAAAAAAAGACCGATAGGTTGTATGACGGATCCCCACAGGCATTTACCCAGCATGCCTTTACAATGCAGTACCCAACCCCGACTACGACGTTACCATGCATTACTTTACCATGCAAGTGGTTATAACAACTTGCGTACGGAGCACTGGACTTTGGAATAGTATAAATTACCATTACAACTCCAGTCTATGCAACAGTAGGGAAGGTGTTTGAGTTGAAAACTCCAACACCAGTCCAACAACATGCCCCCTAAAGCAAGTCCTTATAATGTCTTGCAGGTTAAAGGTACGCGTGGTAACATCGCAATTGGGGTAGTGACTGCGTTGTAAAGGCAGGTATTTTTGGAGTGACTGCAGGGTAAAGGATGTTTCCCCTTCCAATCATCAGCATTTAGGCATGTCCTTTGCAAAAGAGTGTACAATGGACAAAGTAGCAGCCTGACATATTTCTGGATTCAAGCCAAGCTCAGAAGGGCTTACATGGTGATATGCCCTGGGTGAAAAAACATGAAATTCCCTTCTGATAGCTTTTACTCCAAGTTCACAGCAATACTTCACTATTAAGGAAAGGTATATGTAGATTATCTGTTTCCCAAGACCTTTTGGTAATTTGATTCCTTTAAAAGCTGTGCAGCAGACAAGACTTGTTCTCATTGAGCGAAAAATCCAGATCATGCAAAAGGGTGTTCATAGTTGACTGGCTTGAATGGAGCAATGCCAGTCATCCAAATATGGGTACGTTTCGATTCCTTGGCAGTGCAAGTGAGTCCCTACACCGACTTTTGTGAACACTTGAGGAGCAGATGCTAGGACAAGGGGTAGAATGGCAAACTGAAAGTGGCTCCCCACAACAAATCCAATATCTCATTCACTGCTGCAAGGTTAAAGCAATACAAAACAGTTCCATAAGCTTTAGTGAGACCATCTACTTCTGGGCTTGCAAACCTTTATGTTCCTGTAGCAGAGCCACGATCTTGAATGTTTCCTTCTTGAAAAATGTGTACACAGGAGCGTAATCAGGGAGGAGACCCAACAAGACACGTCTCCCCTGAGATCCGCAACATTGAGCCCCTATATCCCCTGTAATGGCCTGTTGTTGGTGGTTGTGAGGTACTCCTATGATCCCACCGCCCCTGCGGTCACGGCAGTCTATGAAGAGACCTGCAATCAAACTTTCCAGGCGATTGTAGTGCTAGTAGGACGCTGGCCCGGCAGAGGAGGTCTGCGGCTGCCCTGAGAGTGGCAGCTACATGCAACAGCGGAGGAGGCCCCCCTTCGCCATATGTGCGGGCTCTTACAGAAGCCAGCCTTCTTCGGTGCCTGGCCATTGCGATATAGACGGGACGGGGACCTCTCTGGCTTGAGTGTGGTTGTGCGTGCGCCAGCGCCCTGAAAGCGACCTTCCGGAACCCCCTCTGCCTGTTCTGATCACGCTGCTCACGATCCAACAATACGCAGCGTGTGCTGAGGCACGGAGCTGCTGATGGCAGATTTGGAGGTGGGCCCAGAGGGAGAGAGAGAAAGAGAGAGAGAGAATACCATGAGAAAGTGGGGGGGCCTTATAGGACTGGAAGCTGATTGCTGAAAGCATTAGCCTGGTGATCCCCTTCTACCAGAGGGATTACACAGGAGGAGGGCTTTGCTCCACATTGAGGCCTCAGAGGTACGCCCTTTTCCTATGAGTGGCAGTGCTGCATTACTCACTTCAGATTTTTCCCTCCTTTCACCGGCTGAGGCCTTGTGCATCAGTGGTGGCCTACAAGCAGATAGATTCAGGCACTACCTGTAACTGGGCTGAACCTTTGCAGTTATTTACACAACGTCAAATACATAGAAGCTCAGCTTCCCCCATGCTCTTTCCCTGGGCATTGCTGGTGCATTATCCCACCAGAGAAGATTCCTAACTACTCTGGCTGCGCGACACGGGCAGACTAACCCTTGGTCTTATTGGCATCATCATGGAGACTGATAGGACCAAAACTCAGTGCTCCTCATCTATTTGCAACTTGCTCCAAAAGCCTTACTCCCTCCGAGGGGCAGATAAAGCTCTCAGCCTCAGTCTGCGACGCAGAACCTAGGTTCGGATTTACAAGCTCCTGCAACTAAAGAAAATATTAGACTACTTCTTGCTGAGTTCAACAAAGATCTCACATCCCTTCATCAAGAGTTCACTAGAGCCATATCTGACTTTGACCAGTCATTGCACCATACAGACACTTGCTTAAATATGGGGGCAGCTAACATTGCAAGGTAAAATAGATGACCACGAGAACCGTTCTCAATGCAATAACATTCACATTCGGGGCCCTGGCTGCCACCATATCGCTGGCGGATTGAGTCACATGTCCAGGCCCTTTTTGCACACCTGTTACAACTACCAGATGAGTCTCTGCTTCTGCTTGATTATACCCATAGGGTGTATTACTCCTTCCAGCAACAAACGAATTTAACACCAGATACTCTGATGCAAGTACACTACTGCCATCAAAATGAACGGATTCTGAGGGCAGCACAGCAACAGAAGCCCATCACTTTTGGCAATGACTCTATATAACTCTACCAGGATATATCAGCCCATACCTTGGCCCGCCGTAAGGACTTTAGAGATGTTACCCGCCATTTGCAAAGTAGCAAAGTTCCATATCGCTGGGGCTTTCAGCTCTGCCTTCATTTCACCCAAAAAGACAAGAGAATTGTTGCATGCACACTGCATGAAGTTTGTGAGGCTCTGGGCTTGGCTCCCCCGCCTGGTGAGGAACAGTCCTCCTCTAACCTGGCTTAGTTTAAGGGGGCGTCGCTGGCGCTTTCTGTCCTAGCACCAGTCCAAGAGAAAGGAAGGGTAACTAAAGCAGCAGGTCACCAGGGATCAGCCTTTCCTTCATCGGATGAGGACATGCTGTCTTGATCGTCATAATGGTAATGTATTTGGTCTCCTCTGACACTTTGGGGGTGGGGGAAATATTCCTCTTCTCCAACCAATAACTGATTCTTTATCTTTGATCTGATTCCACTTCTCTCAGGGGGCGTATTGGACTAACCAAGAGCTCGCCGCTTCTCGTTTGTTGTCTATGGTGGTCTTTTCATACATTTTTTTTCTATTTGTTCTATTCTGGATCCTTTTGATTCAGTACTTCTTTGGATGTTGGCAGGTGGTCTAGAGGCCTCTTTACTACTCTTTCCTCTGTCTCTGTAATTCACAGTTATAAATGTTATAAATGTTATATTGTTGCCGAGACATGTATGCCTGCTGCGCTATGTCAGAAGCTGGAGCCACACTTGTACTGTTTTATTCCAGACACATTTGGGATTTCTCCACATGTGTCAGTATAACTACCCTCCATGTTATATCCCTCAACATACAGGGCCGTCACATCCCACTCAAATGTAGGGCTCTGACACAATCCTACGATGCAAGGAGGTGGATGTGGCACACTTGCAAGAGATGCATGTCGTCCGTGCAGGCATTAAATGCCTTCGCTCATACGGTATCCTACACAATTCCATTCATGCTACACTCACAAGACTCGGGGAGGAGCTATTTTACTTTTTCGTGACCTTCCTTTTACTTTAGACAGCACTTACACCGATCATGAGGGGTGACAAATGAGCATACTAGGTACATTTGGTTCCACTCAGCTATCTATAGCTTCAATCAATGGCCCAAATGGAGATCAAGAGGAGTTCTATACCGATCTTTTTCTGAGGATCTCCCACTTCCATAGAGGATAAATAATACTTGGGGGGTCTTTAATGTCCCCCTAGACCCTAGCCTGGATCGTTGTCAGCCACAGTGAGATGAGCCTTCCCAGCCCACAGCTCTGACCCAGGGTATATTAGACCTGACTCTGACGGACGTTTGGCGCCACCATCACCCCGGGAGAGGGACTATACATTCTATTCCAATGTCCGCAGGACATACTCTAGGATCGATTACTTCTTAGCTTGCTAGTCTTTATTGTCCAGTCTTGTCGACACCAAAATCAATGTTAGTCTTATCTCCAACCACGCCCCGGTGTGGTTGACACTTAGCCTAGCAGCCTTACAGCACCCTTTCCCCTGGCCATGGATCCTCAATGATATAGTGCTTAGAGATTCCGTTCTCCACAACCGTATCAAAGAATCTGTTGAACACTACTTCCCTGAAGGCGACACAGGCGAAGTTTCACCAGCAACTCTCTGAGATGCTGTGAAAGTGGTTTCCGAGGGGAGCTTATCTCCTTTACGGCGGCATTTGAAAGAGCAAATAAACTTTGCCAACAGGAGCTAGAAACTCAAGTACATCAGGCAGAGGCACAGTACAGGGAAGGGGGCTCCCACAGGACTCTGAGATACTTGCAACAGCTTGTGGGGGAACTTGAACACCTGTTAAAGAAATCAGTTTCCAAAAAGCTGCTCTACGTCAACCAAACATTTTGTGAAAAAGCCGATAGGCTTTCAGCACAGAAACTGCGCATTAAAGCCACCCGGAATCATATTGGAGAGCTGAGAGATGATGATGGTCGTTGCCGTCAAGAGACGGATGAGATTATTAAGGTTTTTCAACACATACTATTCAACTCTTTATCAGGCTCAACGGCTTTACTCTCAGCCTCGGGATGTCAAATTGAGCACAAATGCTCCCCCAGGTAGATGTGAAGAACTGCACCTGCTGGAGGAGGACATTACTCCAGATGAGGTCAGGGGAGCCATCGGAGCCCTTCCTTCAAGCAAGGCACCTGGCCCGGTGGCTATATTGCTCTTTTCTATAAAGCCTATGCTTCTCTCCTAATTGATCCCCTGGTGCATATCTTTAACTCATTCTTGACTTCTGGCGTGGCCACGGATGCCATGACAGAATCACACATTACGCTCCTCCTGAAATCGGGTAAGCCCACTTCTCAATGCCCTTCATACTGGCCTACATCTCTTCTCAAATGTGATGTGAAGATCTTTGCTTCCATTCTGGTTGCCTACCTACAACATATCTGGCCCTCTATAATCGCTACAACACAATCATATATTTATTCGTAATAGGAAAGCTAATAACACAAGGCACAACAGCATCAACCTATGGCCATCCTCTCCCTCGACGATGAGAAGGCATTCAGCAGAGTAGACTGTAGCTATCTTGGTAAGGTTTTAGACAAAGTCCACTTAGGACCTAAAATGAAGACTTTTATCTGGGCTAACTTTCAGAAACCCTCCACTAATCTTAAATTGAATGGCTCTTTTTCCCCAATCCAATTGGCTTAGGATACAGGGCATATGACAGGGTGCCTATTATCCCCTTCGGTATTTGCCCTCACTATAAAACCATTTGTAGCTAAGGTTCAGAGCAGCCCTTGTACTAAGGGCATGGTTGTTGATGGAGTGGAGCATTAGCTTGCCTTATTTGCTGATGATATCCTTTGCTTCTTAATTAACTCAGTCTTCTCCGTCCCGGCTTTGATGGAGGAGCTGGACACCTCCCAGGTATCAGGCTTTAAAATAAACTTTACAAAGTCATGGGGCGTGGGTGTTGCCAGCCCCCACAACAGCCTGGAGGGCCCTACTCGGGGGTTGGGGGGGGGCTTTCAATGGGAGACAGCCATTCATTATCTGAGGATTTTTTATGTTGCCGAAGAAGAAAGATATATACTCCTGTAATATAAGGCCCTTACTCACTTCCCTCTTCGAGGACTTATATCGTTAGGGTAGACTGGAGATTTTATGGCTAGGCAGACTCAACTGTTTGCAAATTAACTTTATGCCTCGCTTGCTCTATGTCCTCCAGACTCTACCTTTAGCTCTTCCACCCTCGCTCCGTAAACACACCTGCCTGAAAATGCCACAGTTCGTGTGGGGGGCAAGTCCCCGCGAGTGGCAAGAGCAGCATTGAGCAAGGCGGTTAAGGATGGTGGCCTGGGTTTCCCCGATGTCTCTGCTTATCTCTTGGCAGTACAACTCCCGTCCTCTTTGGACCAGAATCATGAGCTGAATCAAAAGTCTTGGGTTCAAATCGAACAGGCTTTTTCAACGCCCCCCTTGTCAGGGTTGTTATGGTTCCCGGCTTCCTATGAGGGGACAGCTTCCCAATTGCTGCCTATGTCATCACTACTCTTGGCTTACTGGAAGGAAATACAATGCCATAAAGCATCAGGCTAAACCCCCTTGATGCATAATTCTTACTTCCATCCGGGTATGACTCACCGGGCTTCCTTTCTTTGGCTTCAAGGGTGCTCCCCTATTTTGGGAGATTTTTACGACGACCTTTTGCCATGCTGTGAGCTAGAGACCAAATGTGCCCTAACTAGACGCAACAGATTCAAACTGAGTCAGTCCTTGCATTGGGCTGGTAGGCCCCTCGCGGGCCTGGCTCTCCAGTGCGATGATATGCCCATAGAGTTCCTCTATCTCAAAAACATATGCCGAAAAGGCATACCGTGGCTCTGCCGATACCTCTTGCAGTTGAATCCTTCGTGCAAACAAACTTTTTTTTTTGAAGGGGGGAAAGGGAGCTGGCCAATGGGACATATCTGATGACACCTGGGGGGCCATCTGGATGAGGGCAGACAAGCCTTCGATTTGTGCTCATTATTAAGAAAACACATATAAAAGTTGCCCCGTTGGTATCTTACACCTGTCAGATTAGCCAAGATTTTTGGGGGGTTAGACTTGTGCTGGAAGGGGAGTGGAGAGAGGGGCACCCTCCTAAACACACTGTGGTCATGCCCAGTGATCCAGATAATCTGGGTCGAGATCCAGAATGTAATAAAGACCATAACCAATATTCATCTCCCACTTGAGCCATTCGTTTCTTTGGGGCAACCCTGGGGCTGACAAGCTTTTCCCCACATCAACTCCGCAAGGACGCCTTCTTTCCCACTTGGTTCTAGCAGCAGACTTTGCTTGGCACAGCTGTGGAAGCATCCACTGCCTTCATCCTTAAACATGTGGTGGGGGAAGTTGTGGTCCATATACACCATGGAAAAATTGACTGCTATCCTTCGAGACCGGATGGAGAAATTCAACACCATATGGCGTCCCTACACCACCCATATTAAGTGCCAATAGAGAGCTGGGGGGCTCTACATATACTCTGTGGAAAACCTTAGAGCTATCACTCGAGACCGGCTGGCCAAATTTGACACCATATGGTGCCCCTTGCACACATATATTAAGCGCCAATGAGCTGGGGGGGGGTGCTCTACATGACAACATCTAAAGTTCTGCACACCTCTGACATTTCATTATGTCCTGTTCTAAACTTGATGAGGGTTCTGTTGAAATATAAATTTCAGGTGCATGATTGCTGTGAGGTGATGTGTCACACTGATATTTCTTTATCGTCTGGGGAGGGGGGGAGTGTACCATTTGTCCTGTCATTTTTGTTTTGCTTGATTTACTATTCCTAGTCGCATTGTACAATGTGTTGTATTTCTTTGACTGCAAATGCTAAATAAAATCGTTATTAAAAAAGAAAAATGTGTGCAAAATTCTCACTTCCAAAATTATAAGTATTCATCTTGAGTGTCAAGAAGCATCATGATTGACACCCCATTCCTTCCCATGAGGACAAATTATATTGCTTCCGCGGCTAAAACCAACACAATTTCATTCACCAAGATGACTGTTTAGGGGAAAGGGATAAGGGATGGACAGTGGTTTCTTGAACAGAAGAAGAGAATAACCCAGAGACATAACCTGGAGGACCCTCTTGTCCCCACTTATCTCTTTCACTTTTGAAGACAGACACTTGCTCACAACTTGGGTCATGTGTACCAAGTTAGTAAAGGTTTCAAAGTGGATTTGGGTTGGTTAGTCTGAAGTGGGAGGAGGAAGGGGATTCCGTCTGACTGTCTCAACTGGCACTTTTGCCTAGGTGTTTAAAAATGGCTGTTGTTTTAGGCAATTGATGCTGTTGACATTGCTATCTTCCAAACTGGTGGCTATCTTCCCTAAACATCCTGTTGTGGCTGAAAGCCGGTTTAGTCCTAGGGCTCTTCCAGATTCCTGGTCCTGTTGCCCATCAATGGGCATACACAGGAGCTGAGCCTTCAGGTTTCCTGAGAGACATGTCTGTCTCACCTATACATCACCTTTATCTAGTCCAGTTTGGATGGTCTACTTTGTCACATAAATGTAATTCTGCAGTACACTTGTAAAAGATATCTAATAAAATGCAGGTATGTTTGGCGTCACTAGTGTCATGTCACTTTATACAGATCATAGGTATACCTGGCCAGAAGACATGTTTTATTAGAGAATGGAGGGCTAGGCTACCTGATGCAATGCTCTTACAATCTAGAACATCCAATACTCTGATTCCCTATCCAGAGGGAAGGAAGGGATTGCAAATGTATCCGAACTCATGAAGCATCTCTCCCTCCTGTTCCGCGCACAGCCCAGAGTGGTCACTGATCACATGGCAGCGCCACATGCAGGCCCTTCAGGGCACAGACTGCAGCACTGCCCTGACAGTAAGTGTGTACGTTCAGCGGTGGCCATGTTACGATCAGGCGAACATGGCTCAATAGGTTTCTATAGCTTTATAAGGCAGAATAAAAGCGTTTTAAAGAACAGTTGTTACTAAAGTAATATAGTACAACATTACTTTGCCTGGTCACTGAGATAGAGATGTGTGTGGGGACAGGAGCTGTTTTTAATGACAAAATCAGTGCTTCATATAGCATTTTTGCTGGTCTCCTCTAAGTTTAACACGTTCGGGCAGAAGTGCAGATGGCGTGCAGGCGTTGGACAAACAAAAAAAATGGAGCAGACAACCAAACTTGAAATGCGTGCAGCCAGAGGGAGATTATGTAGGCAAGAGCTGTTCAGGCAAAATATTTTTCAAAGTTCCCCAAAAGTGGATAGAAACAGTAGTGGGTGGAGGGATACTGATAAGAGAAGGACACGAGGAACGACACGAGTAACAACAGGAAACATGCTACAGCCAATAGAAACAGAGGAAAAGTAAGTCGCAAGCACAGGAAACAATGAAAAGCAAGGGGCGGTATGTAAGCCCCTTTTAAGATTTATATTGAATACAATAGTTTTCAGAAGCACAACCCAAGCGCTGTGCAGGCATTACCTAAAAAACTGACTCTTTCCATTCATGGGTAATTGGATTTTTTTAATAAGTCAAATACATATTTGGGTACATCTCTCATAGCTTTATTTTCGTTGAAAAGGGTACCCTTCAGCCCATTGCCACGTAGATTATCATCATGTAATTGCACTTTTAAATTGCAAACGTTGATGAAATCAAGTCAAATATAATCACTTCATAGAACTCAAGAAAAAGGTGAAGTCATTTTAACAGTATCAGCACCCACCCAAGATCTGAAGTCTGAAGTAAAATAATCACATTTTAAAGTACAATAAATGACAAGAAGAACTGGTGACAGAAATAAAGCGGATATTTATTCTGTGATTTTTTGCTGTGTCCCAGTTTTTACCTCATTTGTCATTTCAATGTGTTCCTGGAGAGGGAGGGAGAGCGGAGTAGTGTTGGAAGGACATTGTGCTTCGCTGCTGGATGTAAACAGAAAAAACCTTATTCCCTACGAAAAATGTTGTGCTCAGCTCCCAGTGGAAGGGCATTAGTTTATTCCCCACAAGTCCAGACTCTGTGTGTCCCTGTTTATCACTACTGTATTTTTTTCTCCTGGGTCCATTAACAAATACACCGTAAGATTAACTCATTTCACGCTACAAGAAGGAAAACTGACACAATCCAGGAAATGCGCAGCGAAAATGGAGGAGATACTGATCGAGAATTGAACAGATGTGCACAACATATTTAAAGCACACTGATTAAAAGGTACAAAAAAATGATAGCGTTCTTGTCACATTTACATAACTGAAAATGGAGCCCAGCTTTCAGTATAGAGGCCTAGTTTACTTCACACCTGCGGATATCTAGAAACGAAATGTGCCAAGATAGTCTTCCCTGTACCATATTTTTAAGTCAGGCCTACAGGCTAGTGCATGTGCTGTCTGTTGCGAGGTTATTGTGGCTTACCAAGTACATAGAGGAGCTTAGAGCTCGCCCATTACTTATCATTACGTGTCTTTACTTGTCACTCTCATTTTCCTGCTTCTTATTCTTGTCCCAGCTTGTCAATCTTATGTTTGTCTCTTCCATGGTTCAATGCGCCTCTTTAGAGTATCTGTGAATGGTTGTCATCTCTGCTTTTACCTCTTGCCATTCAAGTACTTCATGAGAGTGTGTCTGTTTTATAGCTGTCTTTCTCGTGTGCATTTCTCCCCCTGCACTCTGTGCTGCTCTATCACCCATGTGCTTCTCCTCACCCTCTCCCACTCACACTTCTCCCCACTGCTTCCCCCACCCACACCCTCCATGTTGATTTGGTGGCACCTCCAGCCCTACTCCCTTGTTGCTTTAGCATCCCCAGTTGCTTCCGCCATACCCCCCAACCTCCCGTATTGCTTCCACATTCCCGCATGTTGCTTCCACTCCTCTGCCTACTTTAAGAAGAAAAAACAACAACATTGCAAGTTTTATTTTCTTTCAGTTACAAATCCAACTCTGTTTGCAAGCTAAAACAAGTATTGGCAAAGCCAATAGGTCTTGCCTTTGGAGATCTTTTGGTTTTGCCAATCTTTTACAGCCATGTTACAAATGGCTGAAAGTAAAGAAAAAAGGCTTTATTACACTGCCAGTATTGACTGCATTATAGTGTTTTAAAAAAAAAATTCTTGCAGCTATCCTGCACTAAAGCCAGCTCTGATGTATAATCTATACTACAACGTCCCTGTAGATCTATAGTCTGGAGGTCGCAAGCACACTCCTGACCGTTGCATGCGGCCCTCTGTTCAAAATTGGCAAGCATTTATTTACAAGTTACTCGACGTGAAATAAAGCATGTAAATAAGGTTTCCTGCATTGTTATTTTTGTGCCACCTTTCTTTTTAAAGACATTCTGCAACAAATATGTAAAATTGGAAAAAGGCTCTTCCAAAATTCCAAAAATGTATTTTATTCACATGCAGAACTGTCTCACCTTAGTAGTAAAAGTAGTACATCAGACTAAATCAGTGCAAGTATTTTGTTAAGGAAGTCTTTAAACATGAATTTTGAAACGTTCGTGCTTCCACCCACCATGACAATGCTAATAGTAAACTAAGAGGAAAGTCAGTTATGTGCAAAACATTTTTAGAAAATTAAATGTTGGAGAAGTTTTTGTACAACGCACATCCTGAGGGTATGTATTTCAAGATCGGATTGTATGTAATAACAAAGAACAAGCATTGGCAAAGCCAATAGGTTTCGATAATGCAAAATATATTCTCTTTGTCAATGTTTTTGTACATGTGGCAGATGACTATAATATAGATTTGAAATAACGGAAAGAGTTGCCAACTTGGGGAACTGGGTTCTAGGCTTGGTGTGGGCTCAACATCCTGTGATCCTGGCCAAATGATGTAATCTCCCCAGTGCCATAAAATAGAGTCTTTGTGCAATATAACTGGTGCTCTTATAAAGCGCTATAATATTTGATTGAACTTTTAAGTGCGTTTTATAAAAGCTGTCCGTAGTGTGAAAAAAGGTGATCTGTACCCTTTTAAGGTGTATCAGTGTCCTAGGTGAGGATAAGAGGAAGTATGTGAGAGTGGAAACCCGTGAGAGAATAGAGGACGGGTCAGGAAGAGCGGCAGTGGGGGAGGTGGCGCTCGCACTGCGCCACAGGGAGCACTGGGACAGCAGACAGTCGGTGGATCTGAGTTGGGGGTAGTAGTGAAATACAGCAGTAAATGGTGTTCAGTGAGTTTCCTAGCGCTTTTTGTTCCTGTGCCATTGCACCTGCTGCACAATTCAAACTATGACCCTAGTGCCTGCACGCTAACTGTACTTGTAACTGCTTGTTTAGTACTAAAATATAGCTAGCAATAATCGGTGTTCAGTGGGTTTCCCAGACCTTTTGGCCTCTCTGCCACTGCACCTGCAGCACCATTCAAATCATGACCCCAGTGCCTGCAAGGTAATTGCACTTGACTGCTTGTTTAGTAGTAAAATATAGCAATAGTTGGTGTTCAGGGGGTTTCCTAAACCTTTTGGCCCTTGTACCACTGCACCTGTTACACCATTCAAATCATAACCCTAGTGCCTGCAAGGTAACTACACTTGTGGCTGCTTGTTTAGTACTAGAATATAGCTATATTCAGTGCTCAGTGGGTTCCCTAAACCTTTTGTTCCCTGTGCCACAGCACCTGCTGCACCATTCAAATGATGACCCTAGTGCCTGCAAGGACAAATGAGGAAATATTTTATATCCAGTAATATATGTGTTTTGAAAAAGGCAGAGTTGCAGACCGAATACATAATTATTGTGTGGATAAACATAAACACAAAAGCATTCATAAGAAGTGGCTTTAAGCTTCTCCAACTCTCCAAAACGAGTTGGCACAGATGTCATAAATAAAGCATATGCTTTAAACATCAAAGTAAAAAATAAGCATTGTTAAATTGTGTTACAATGTGACTCTCTCTGTCCTGTGAACATATCTTATCCTGTGCTCGACAATGATTGGGCCATAATGTGTACATTGCCCAAGATCACCATATGATAGGCTAAAGTTGACAGTGAAATGTGGTTTTGTACTTTGATCCTAAAAAGGCAATTTCACAAATTAAATGGACTCACCAAAGAAGAGGAATTTTACAAAGAATGTGTTAAATATGAAAAAGTCTCTGCAAAAATTCCAGAAATGTTTTTCATACACATGCAGAGCTGTTTCATCTTAATAGTACTAGTATATCAGACTAAAGTCCTTATTAATAGTTTGGCGGTCCTACTGCAGCACCGCCACCGCTGCGCTGCCAGAAGGACCGCCAGGCCCATGGTGCACCCACCTGCTGGATTCTGACTTGAATCCAGGGCGGGTGGGCGATGCCGCTGTCAAACCGCAGCCCCAGTGGAATCCTTGATCCCTGTGGCGGTCTTGTGGGAGTCCCACCACCCGAATTCTAATATGGCAGTTGGACCGCCAGGGTTGTGGTGGTCAGGCCACCACCACGAGTATAGCGGCCCTGAAGACTGCTGTACTCGTAATTAGGCCATTAATCAGTGCAGTCTCTTACTCAAATTTCCATGCAGCCCCAGTTGAAAACGGACAAGCATTTATTTACAAGTTAATCGAAGTGAAAGAAAGCAAGTAACTAGTACATCAGACTTAAATCAGCGCACATTTATTTTTCGTTAGTAATTGTTTTCAAACGATTTGAGAAATGTTTATGCTTCCACCCAACCTGACAATGCCAATAGTGAACTTCATGCCCCACGAATGAAAGGCAAATGTTTTGTGCAGCTGAAAAATGAGATACCTTTTGAGATGGCGGTGTCTAAAATAAAATAAAAAACACAGTGCACAAGCAGGCTCCATGGAGAAAGCACGTTGCATTCCTCTTTCCTGTAAATGCTCTCACTTTGAAGTCGCCTGCAAGCAAAATAAACAACATGCTCCCTCGAAGACTCAGCTTGACGTATGACCTCGGTCTTTGAATGACTAGCAAATATTACGAGATAAGAACAGGAATTTCAGGCCTGTTTATTTCAGACAGCGAGTTTGTGGAAGAATACTGTAAACACAGCTTTGATACGGGCAGGTGCAAAATTGAGCTGTACAGCCCAAAGCAAATAACGCCAGCAAATGGAAAGCCAGAAAATGTGAGTTACAAACCACAAAGCCAATGGCAAGCAACGGGCAGAATGCACTGTCTGGTAGGCTGCAACCTAAAGAAAAAGAAAGTGCTTACAAATGATGCAGGTGGCCGCATGAAAGGCGTTTTAAAAAAAATATTTAGCCTCACTTCACAGCATCCAAGTGTGGCTAAAACATATTGGTAAAGCCAATAAGTCACAAGGGCGAGACTTCGTGGCTTTGCCAAGGTTTGTTTGCAGAAGCGTGTGTGAGTGCTAGACACTTAATTTGCATTTTGATTTGAGAATACTAACAGTCATTGCCTTCTTGGTTTATTTTTCAGGGAAATTCACCATTGTTCTTTGGAACGGTGATGTGAGCAGCAGAGGAGCTGAACAGTAAACTACCTGAGACAAAGTAGCATCCTTTGATACACTAATCATACTTATATTTCAGAAGTGCAGTAGTACTGTTCAGTCGCAGGCATCGAAGTTATACATCCCAGTACCAGTTTTTACTTTAGTGCTTCCTGGCTAATACTGCAAAGGTGAGAAACTCACAACACAGACAAATACACTGAAAATGAGTTCAAGGCTTCAATGAGTCAGGTACATGCACACAATTAAACTGGCTGTGTTTAAATCCCACTAAGATCGAGGTTTTGTCACTGTGTTAGCTGCAATATCTATATATTAGTTTGAAATCGCTGGACTCAGAGATTTAAGTGGGATAAAAAAAGCAGGTAGGAAGTCTCTAAAATGGGCTTGTCAAAAAAGCAAACTAGGAATCTTTTTCAGTAGGTCTGACCTATTTGATTAACAGTGAGGAGTAAAACAAGTGAACTAGGATCCTGCACTTCCCAAAGAACGCCACCTGACCCGTATTTGAGTGCCTCTCAGTGAGTTTTCTAAATTAGCATCCAGACTTATTACACACAAACAAACATAAAGTCATATCTTATGGCATAGCCAATAATTGATAGCAGTATTAGATAGATGGATAACAACAAAGAAATTGCTGTGAATAGTTAGAATTAATCGTTTTCAATTTCGAAAACATGCGAGTGTGAATTAAACATTACTAAGGACTGTGGATGGGGCAGTGGTCTTCGGAGTGTCTCAGTCACTCCAATTCCCACTACTTTGTGCTGCAACCTCTCACTTTGTTAGACACGTATAACCTTTATCAACCCACATCTTTTTGAAAGTTTCCATCTGCATACCTCACAGTCGTTTCCCAAATCTTAATCACTCTTCTCAGTCTGTCATTCTGCATGTACGTCTTTGTATCACCAACTCTTCACCATCCCCACTCTCTATCTCTCTCTCTCACACACACACTATCACTTTCCTTAACTGTAAACACTGCATTTTCTTTTCCATTGACACTGTTAATATTTCAGCATCTGTTAATACCTCCTTCACACACTAACAAACACATAAATGCTAATTACAATTTGCACATGAGCCCATTTCTCTAAGCGCTCCATAGGGAGACAAATGATCGGATGAGTATGCACTATGAACACCTTCATGACACACCGATATGCACTATGAGAGACTCGCATTGCCGTCAACTTCAACTCGAGTTTTCAGTCCTGCCCCCATCCTGAACACCAATTCAAAGTAATCCCGGGCGGATAACACCGCGGAGTTTCCCCTACTCCGCACAACGTTGAGAAACGTGGAGTTCAGACAAAACTCCGACGCCGTGGCGGATTTAATTACTAAATTAAATTACTGTTAAATAGGCACTTAGCTGCTGTGTCGTCTCCGGGCTGCCTCCTCCTTGTCATGGTCTCTCTCTATCCTCCTCGTCCTCGCCGTCTCCGTCCACACAAACCCTTACGTCTTGCAACCTTTTCTCCATTGTTCTCAGCTTCTGATCTCATTCACATTTTTCCCTTAGTACTAGCTATGGTTGCCCCTAACTACAGTATTTTATGCCTTCCACAGGGTCGTGGTCTCCTGGACTGACCTTATATTTTCACTGAAGCAGTTGTCAGTTGTGTCTCAATGAAGGCTTCATCACCACAAATGTTAGCTGTTTCTATCCTCTAATATCAGCACAAATGCAGAGTGTCCCAATATCATATGGGCCAAAAGGCCCACCCATATATATCGAAACACACCAAGGTTTGGGGCATAAGAAAGTAATCTATCCTCCATAACGAATTATGATCTGCAGAGTAAAATCAATACTAGCACTCAATAGGGTTCCACTCAACAACACACAGGTGGTACGCTCATGCCATCAACAGACACTGGCAGTGTGTGGTAGTCAACAATACTGGTCTTCTGTGACAGCCGACTTGTGTAGGGGGCTGGAGGAAGGGGCCCAGCAGAAGAACAACCGGTGCCAATGACGGTGGAACACTCGGCAGGGCTCCCTTCTATGCCTGAAGTGCTGATCCCAGCTCGCCATTAACAGCACCACTCCTACCTTGTGAGCTTCTGGTGGGCCCCGGGTTCTGTCCAACACTCTGATACTAGCAAACGCTTTTTAAGTCTACGTGTTCCAAACTCTGGATGGGATAGGAACCTGTTCCTCCCACTATCATGACCTCCCAACACACACATCAAAGGACTCCACCCTTAAGGACCTGTTTACTAAGACCTCACCTGAATAGAGAAGCATCTCTACCCCGCCTCTCACCGATGAGACAGCGAAGGGGGGCCCCCTGACTAAGATGCTCCAGTAACGAGGGCATTTATGGAACAACTCTTTGAGATTCTCAGGGAGGATTTTGCGGCCCTGAAGCAGGACATATCGATGGAATTGAAGGACCTCAGACGGGATCTAAGTGACATGGGTCAGTGAGTGGATTCTTTGGAGCAAACCTACAACTCTTGTGAAGAAGAATTGGATGGTCACCGCTAGGAATTCCTTGAGCTATGAGACAAGAAGATGAAGCTTCACTACCACCTAGAGGATCTTGAAAAGAGATCTCAGCATTCAAATATCTACATAAAAGAAATTCCCTTGCTGGCAATGCTGGGGAAAATGGAGGACTATGTTACTCGTCAAGAAATCGCCCTCAATCGCATCCATAGATCGGCCTGTTCCCCAGGACAAGCCCAGGACATTCTCACATGCTTAAACTACTGTAGACAAAAAGAGGCCATAATTTCTGGAGTGCGAGACAAAACTACTATTGACTTTGTGGGCATCAAAATAAGGCTTTATCAGGACCTCTCTTCACCAATGACATTGCAAAGTCATAAAGCCCTTCGGCCGCTGACAAACTTCCCATGCGAGAAAAGAATCAGGTACAAGTGGGGGTACCCCTTCCGACTCCAATTTGTATGGAATGAGATACAGAGTTTTCAAACTCTAAACGAAGCCCGGTCACTGCTGGATATTCTGGCACTCCTGGGAAACCCTCCTGCCCAATCACCTTCACAAGGCTCAGCCTCCCCTCCTGCAGATTTGCGCCTACAGAGGAAGAAAACGCTTTAGAATCCCTCCAAAACTGAGAGTCGCAGAGAAAGAGCTGCGCTACAGCGCCAATTATATTGTCACAAAAGTGCTGCTGATGCGGATAGAGAAGTCTCATGGCCTAATAGGCCAGAGGCTGTTCCAATGCTGACCAGCCGGTAAAAGTCAGCCCTCCCCTCTGAG
Source organism: Triturus cristatus (assembly GCF_964204655.1). Classification (NCBI taxonomy): domain Eukaryota; kingdom Metazoa; phylum Chordata; class Amphibia; order Caudata; family Salamandridae; genus Triturus; species Triturus cristatus. Next base: position 1,008,757,442 of record NC_140591.1, on the reverse strand, counting down.
GGGACCCTGATTTCTTCTTGTTTGTAATCTCTGGGCCTAGGGAGCGGTTCCTCTCCCTACTGCTGATGTTTCTTGGCAGTGGGTCTCCCTTGCCACATCGAGTTGGACAATGGAGAGACTTTCTGCCGAAGACATGAACTCTCACATTTTGGTTCTTCATGTTCCCAGGTGTGAAACTCACTTGTTGACATGTTCTTTGTTTCACCCCGCTCTTTCTCCCTCTGATGACCTATGACTGCTTATTCATATCTAAGACACCACTTACCAGTAATGCCTGCAGAGGAAGTATGTGTATCTCCGGGTCTGCTTGACTTTCGCTGGACTCCACATACCCCCATTCCGATGGTTAACATACTCAGCCTCAATTGTAGGGGTCTTAACGCTCCAGTGATGTGGCTAGCGCTTCTTTCGTGTATCAGGGATGCTAAATGTGACATCTGTCTCGTATAAGAAACTCACCTGCTCAAAGCCAGCTAGAAGTGCTTTAGCTCTCAGTGGTTTGACCGTCTATACTTTTCCTCGGATAAAGTGAAGAAAGCGATAATCCTTCTAGCATCTCACCTTCCTGGGAAGGTGACACAAATGCATACTGAGATGCCTTGCAGATTCTTATCACTGTGCATCGCCCTGAAAGGGCATACGCTCACACTGGCGAATCTCTATGCCCCTAACGACCACTGAGAAGCTTTAATTAAAGTGACAATAGATCGCGTTCTCACTACCCCAGACCAGACATCCTTATTGGGGACGACTTCAAATTAGTAGTTGATTCTCAGCTGGATAGGTCTATCCAACGAACGGACAAGACTAGTGCTTTTATACCTCCTTGTGGACAGTGTCCAGCAGACGTAGGGTTGATGGACGTATGTAGGGAAACACACCCAACCGCTAAGGATTACACTTTCTTTTCTGCGACACACCAGACGTACACCCGTGTTGACTCCTTTCTCACCTCCTCATGGATCACTCATGCCATTTCGGCAGTGGATATTGGGGTAGTTGCCCTCTCACACCACTCCCCTGTCACCTTCAAATATGCAGCTCCACACCACCACCCCGTAATTGTCATCTTAATGCTAAGCTCCTCACATACAAGCAAATGCTTACTGAGATTACAGCTACAATAAACTCATTTTTAGCTACTAATGACACACCAACCACACCTATCACACTAATGTGGGAAACATTGAAAGACGCATTACAGGGTCAATTTATCAAGCTACAGCAACATGCCTCAATAAGGACAGGCGTGATCTGAGAGCCCAGCTAGAAACTACGGTCACAGACCTCGAGGACTCATATAAACGCACTGGTTTGTTTGAGACTCGGCATCAACTTACGGCGTCCTGCAAGCAGTTAAAGGCTCTAGACATAGACAGGGTAGAATACGCTCTGTTACATATAAAGTAGGAATATTATGTAGGTGGGAAAAAAGTGGGGCGCTTATTAGCACACCACCTCCACTCCCAAGCTGGGAATCGAGGGTAGATGAACCAGTGAGCTCTGATGGCACCTTAAAACACCAGTAGGAGTTGATTATCCAGGAGTTTTAATGTTTTCTGCCACTCTCTATTCGGCTGAGGATCTTGATGGTGTCAGCATTGACGCCTATCTGGCACGGGTTTCTCTAGCCTGAATCCTTCAGACAGATATTGGCACTCTAAATATAGACATTACTCCCAATGAAGTCCTTATGGATATACAACATCTACAAACTGGTAGGGCCCATGGACATGATGGATATAGCGCAGACTTTTATAAAGCATTTGGCACATTGCTGGTACCCATATTTGCGAGGCTATACTATACTCTTAGTATCACTGATTCACTGACAGACACAAAGCAACTTGTCACGATCACAGTCATTCCCAAACCCAGTAAAGACCCTAAACACTTCTCCTCCTCCAGCCCCATTTCATTACTACACACGGATGTTAAGATTTTTACAGGCATTTTGGCTAACAGACTGGCTCCCTACATGCAAGGCCCAGTAGACCTTGTTCAGACTGGGTTTATACCCAAAAGGGGCTGCAGCAACAACACCAACCATGACTGTTGCCTTCTGGACAAGACGCCGCGCTCCCACACACCGGCCCTTCTCCTTTCTTTATATTCGAAGAAGGCATTTGATCCGGTACATTACCCATATCTGTGCTTGCAGTTGACGCGGTTTGGCCTTGGTCCAAGGCTCTGTCGGTGGATCCAGTGTAGCTACACTTCCCCTAAGTCAATGTTGAGGATTAATGGAATCTTGACTCAGCCATTTCCTATCTCTAGAGGCACTCATCAGGGCTGCTCCCATCGCCTTTACTATTTCCATTATATATTGGAGCCCTTTGCCGGATACTTTAGTTACACACTCATTACAGGAGCAGCTATGGAGGCAGGGAACACAAAACTGTACTCTACGCCAATGATGTGTTACTAATTTTTATCAAACTCCGACAACTCCCTGTTATCAGCCTTTGGAGCAGCTTCTAGTGTCAAAGCTAACCTCCAAAAATTCTCTATTTTGAACCTCACCATTCCAAAGTCTTACCAAGCTCAGCTTGAGTTTAGATTCCCATTCACCTGGGTCCCACAGGGGGAGGGCTACCTGGGTTTGAGGATATATCCCACACCCGGCCAAACTGTAGAGCATAATTATGTGGCGCTCCTGACAACCGCCCACTCAGATCTATCTAAATGGCAAGGATATGGTTTCTCTTGGCAGGGTCGTTTGGCAGCCATCAAGATAACACTCTTGCTGAAAATTCTATATGTTATGCAGACTCTGCTACTCCAACCCCCTCCTCCCCCCCCCCACGGATGCTAGACAAATTGCGGAGTCTTATTTTGGAATTACCCTGGGATGGTAGGAAGGCGCAGATGGCAAAGACACAGGCATACCTACCCCAATGGGCTTGAGAGTCCCAACCTTTCATGCTATTATCAAGTAGCACAACTGCATTATATGGTGGAGTGGTCCGGCTAGCACTGAAAAACACTGGTGTTTTATTGATCAAGCAGTGGCAGGCATCCATATCTGGGAGGTCCTGTGGCTACAGAAACCACCTCGGCCGGCGGGAGTCTATATCTCACTGGTGCTCTGAGCTACCATGGGAGTTTAGGACAGGGCGCAACTCCAACGGGGATTGTCCACCCCCATTTTACCTCAGGAACTGATAATAGGGAATGCAGACCCCCCCCACGCTCCATGGCTCAACGTATACACATGGCAGGAGGCTAACTGCAAATGGATAGGTGACCTATTCGACGCTGATAGCCTTATGGACTTTTCTCAGGTGCATTCAGTCTACGGACTCCCATCCATGACACTTTGGCAGTACATGGCTATCCGCCACTTGCTCCCACAGCCTCTGCTTTGTCCTCATGCGAGTAGACCACTTGCCCCATTCAAGAAATGGCTCCTCACCCTCTCCTCCGATAAAAGTCTCCTTTTCGATATCTAAGCCTTTCTCACCACACCGCAGACATCATCATAAACAACCACGTAACGACGGTGGGAGGTGGAATGCAAATACGCCTTTACTGATAAAGAATGGCACAATATTTTCCACTGTACTTGAGCTTCAGTCCGCAGTACCTCTAGCTAAGCAATGTTCCTTAAAATATCACATTATTGGTACTTTACTCCAGCCAGGGTTGCCCAGTGGAAAACAGACGGGGACAATGCATGTTTGCCGCGCTGTGGACAAACAGGAACCCTCACTCATATCCTCTGGAAATGCTTCAAGATAAGTTCCTTCTGGTAGCAAGTGGTGGAGGACGGAATGTACGACACAGACATACCTAGGTTTCCCAGCTACATTCTGCTAGGACTCCCGAACCCCTTGACATAGCTCCTAAAATGTCCGAAAGGGCACGCCATTACTCTGGTGCTGGGAGCTGCTAAACAGCTCTTGCTTTCCCGTTGGGGCTCCGAAGCAATCCCAACACACTCAGACTGACTCCACAAATTATGGTAACTGCTAGGAGTGTAGAAATTAAAAGCAGTGATGATGCACATGTTACCCTTTTTTGACAAGACATGAGGGCCATGCATCCGATATCTATCGGACGAACTTCGGGAACTGACCTGCCCTATTTACCTACAAGTCCACCCTGACTGTAAGCCCAATTAGACTGGTAAATGAAGTTCGATTTCAGCCTAGCTCATGTTCACCCCGCTACTTCTATCATATGACTGGTATATCGTCCTTCACTTAGGTCGTCAGAACACACACCACACACTCACACCCTTCCTTGTTTCCTATCATGACTGTTCTTCCTTCCGTATTTACTCACCTTACCGTCTCATGTTATGAGTTTACTAAATGCCTCCCCACGGGCCACTGGATGCAGGTGGGCTGATTGTTGTACCTTGTTGCTTACAATAATAATAAAAGATGTCTTAAACCTAATTGTGTTCCGAATTACACTAGCAGGGTCAAAGCTGTATATGTTAAAACAACAGCTACATTTAGGGTGAAAGGATTCAACTTAAAATCATTGAATCTGTTCACTGGCACAAGGCAAGATTGCCGCTTCTTTTTTATTAGCCATTATTTTGTGCTATTGGCTAATCTGAAGACAGTAAGAGCATATGCATCAGAAAGTGATATTGAACACTTTAGCATATGCTGGTGATAAACTAATATACGCTAACGACTATTCTACATCTGTATCATTTATCTTTAAAATTATTGATAGTTATCACCAAGCTTCTGGTTATATCAGTCATGTAAACTAAACAACGTTTTCCCTTATGTGTGTATTGTATTCCTGGCATGTTGCACAACATTGGTATTGCCAGGTGTCTTAATACTTTTACATACTTAGGTATCACATTTTCTAAATCCATCCAGAGTACTATTGATATAAACTGTTAAAAGATGCTTCTAAAGATAAAAGAAAAAATAATAAATGCCCTTCTCTATATTTAAGATGGGGGGGGGGGGGGGAAAGATTGAAGAAATTCAAATGGTCAGGACCCTACACATTTCATATCCTTGCTATCTTTACATTTTCCCAATGCATTTTACAGCAATTTACATTCTGTATTCTCTAAATCTAAATACAATAATAGACCCATAAGAATACGTTAGAACATGGTTAAAATTATAAAAGCTATAGGTGGTATAGGCCTTACTGAGTTCCATATATATCACTCTGTTTTTTTAATTAGACATGAGTCTTTTTGGTTGAGAAACCAAAAGATCTTGTTTCAAGTTCAACATGGACCTTAATTGGAAAAAATGGGTTTAGCCTCTCCTGTTACAAGTTTTGATATCTATAATTAATACATCGCCAATTCTAAAACGTTCTAAAGCAGCACTCTTACGCTTTGACTTCCTGTTTCACTTCAGTGTCAAATGTTCCAAATCTATATCTCTCTGGCACAGTCCTTCTTTGAAACTTAAAACAATACACAGTTTTGGAAAACATGGAATGATGTTGGATTTTGTTTTCATACATGATAATTGTAAAAGTAATGTGTTTATATCCTTCTCAGAATTTCAAACTAAATACAAGTTGAATTCTTCAGATTATTATATGGGTGAAATCTTGAGTGATACTATTATACAGTTGCTCCCAGACACACCACCAGTGGCCAAAAAGCCTCACACTATACTGTGCATACATTTTTACAATCGTTCTGGCCATGTCGCTTTTAAAGTATATAAAGAATTTCTTAATTCTATTTTTAACAAGATAGATTTTGTACCTTTTGGAATTCAGAACAGCTTTCATATTTTTGTTCCCAAAACAACAGGACCCAGCTAGAATCTGGTCATGCCTGTGGTAGACCTCTTTAAATCCTTAGTCTCATCTCATGTTTGTTTGCAGGTTCCATTATCGTTTTTCTTCCTCCATCACTTCTCTATCCAATTCTGTTCTTTGGCTATACCCATGACCATGATAGATCCCTTTGGTTTGCCTGCCACACTGTCCTCATACCCCTTCACTCACCTCCCTCATACTTTTTCTCTCTATTTACTGTTTCCTAATCCGCTTTCTCGTCAGTTCAACGCCATGGTCTCCGTCAGCTTGGCCATCACCCTTTCTCTTCTACCTCCTCACTTACACTCTAGCAGACTCTTGTCTTCCCCCACCTTTTACACCAGTTATCCTGTGATCTCTTACTCTGTCCCCAATTCCACAAATCTGCACAACTATACTACCATTAACTGTTTGGGCAAGTGATTGGACCATGGATGGTGCCAAATAGTGTGTCATTTTCCACTTCTGATTTGGCAAATTTTAAAGGTACGAAGCGGCAATCTGCCTTTCCTAAGCAATTAAACGCAGGGATGGAATAAGTCCTTGCCAAGATCTCTGAAAGAGTATGCTGAGGGTTGATGTTACCTTAAAAGAAGCTTCCTTTACTGCCCTCCCCAGAGTAATGAAACAAACTAGGACGTACCTTGTGTCTGCTTGAGTGGCAGGCAGAAAACAGACTCTGTATTGATGGAGTGGCGTAGGATTGAGGCACTGAGACGGTGCATGGTCTGTTCCTGATCTGATAATGCAAAAAGAAAGAAAAAAAAGATTCTCTTACACTTCAATGTCACATTCAAGGAAAGAAATTCAATGGAGGTTGAAATGTGATCAAAGGCCTGTCCTAATGAAAGAACTTCACGGATGAATGTTCTTCAGAGTATGCTTTGAAATAAGACGTGACAGCTCCTTCCATGCCGTGCTCTTCCTGGCTTTTTTTTTGCAAAAGGGCCCGTGCATCCTGAATAGCTTTGCTTAGTGTGCTTCAAATAATTAGAGATTGTAACATGAAGATTTTTCATTACAATTACCCGTTACCCTCTAAAATATCAAAGGGCACTGATATTAAAATGCATCCTTAAGTAGTAAAGAGGATCAACATTGTTTTCAGAAGTAAAAAGCAAGTTTAATGTGGAGGGGAACGGTAGGAAGGAAAGGAAGAAGGGAAAAGAAAAGAGGGGAGGAAAGAAAAAATAAAACGAATAGAGAAATACGAGAGTAATCCACGAGTTGTATGAATTCAAAGGAGCAAAAGGAAAGGAGAAGGATTGGAGAAAGAAGAAATTGAGATAAATAAAGCATGGGAGAAGGGAGGAAACGGAAGAAATTAAAGGTAGCAAGAAAGATATGGGTCAATAAAACTACAGAGTAAGATAAACAATTAATGGCATGATGGGGCAGAAGAGGGCTCAAAGATATGTAGGAGAAGGTTATAATAACTAGTAATGTTCATCACGTGCACACTAATTACAATTCATTTCTTAATATGAAACATAACAAGTGTGACAGCTTACTCTAACGATTCCACATACAAAATAAAACAGCATAACTTGGAAAATATACTGACAATGGAAAAAATAAATGGAAAAAAGTCAATAGTATGTTATATTAGGCACAAGTTTTTATTATTTGCATTCAACCAAAAATTTATTGGGCTTCATTTATTGTAAAGATTCCAGGGTTGCATTTCTGCTGGTTATTTCTCGTTGTGAAGTATTGTGGAAATCAAGTAAGGTGATGGTCTAATAAAACATAGAGAATTGTAAATGGCTCGCATCAACAATCAGTGGCGAAGGAGGGTTTACTGGCGCCTAATGCAACAACCGAGCATCAGGAGTAAAAGAGAGGAAGAACTGGGGTGCAATGAGCCAATTAGATCCTATGGGGCCCTGGGACTACTGGCAGCACCAGTGATAGATCTACGCCTGTCAACAATAGCAACGTTTTCCTACTAGTATGCGAGAATCCGGGGAGTAACTGGGCACCCAAAGCAGCCCTGGTCATTTCGTCAGACCAGCACCCGGGGCAAAGGGGTGGGGGCATGCAAGTTGGAAGCACTGCTGCTTTTGTTACTGGGTTACAGCAAACAAATGATAGACGGAATGCTGACAATGCAAACATTCTCCCCCGTCAAAAGATCTGGGATAAATCCATCGTTCTTTTGCCCACTACGCCACCCCTGTTAGGACCCAGCCATATGCAAATCAGTCTTGACCCTGTGTCCGTGGGAACAGTCCAGACCGAACTGCCAGGCCAGTCAAGCTATCCTGGCTGAAGAGGGGTGAAAACCCGAAACCGGTCCTAGGATGTTTGTTTCCGGTCAAGGGAGGATCTGGCTTGGCAGTTCGGGCTGGACTGTTCCCATGAGGCACAGGTCAAGACTGATTTGCATATGGCCAGGTCTAAACTGGGGTGGCATGGTGAGCAGAATAATGATGGATTTAACCCAGATCTCATGACTGGGGGTGAATGTTTTGATGTGTTCTGCATTCCGTCCATCAATTGTCTGTCTTTTGCTTTCTCGCCCTAAGTGCACCGGGTATGCCCAGACGTGGATCCTGGGCTCACTGTGCCAATGGAGTCAAGCTAAACTGGCTAAAGAGGGGTGAAACCCGAAACCGGTCCTAGGATGCTTGTTTCCTGTCCAGGGAGGACCTGGCTTGGCAGTTTGGGCTGGACTGCTCCCATGAGGCACAGGGTCAACACTGATTTGCATATGGCCAGGTCTAAACTGGGGTGGCATGGTGAGCAAAAGAATGATGGATTTAACCCAGATCTCTTGACTGGGGGTGAATGTTTTGATTTGTTCTGCATTCCGTCCATCAATTGTGTGTCTTTTGCTTTTGTTACTGGGGGCCGATATTGCAGCACCACTGTAAAACCAGCCCCCAGTAACAAAATAAGCCCCCACCACAGCAAAACCAGCCCTCACCCTTCCAGCCTCCCAGGGAAACATCCAATGCGCGCTATGGGCAGTCCGGCCCTGCGAGTGTGCAACAAATATGAACAGTGCTTTCCAACTTATCTAAGTAGCACACGACTAATGAATGTGGTGTAAATTAATTCAAGGATTAAAAAGATATCCATTGCTTCATGTGATGCAACCACTCAGTCACTTCCCGCCACTTGAACTGTCCATAAAGTGAAAGGACCCATGCGTCTTAAACTACCTTCAATCCAAATTCCATATGGCTCTTCCCACACACAAGTAAATTACCTGATGCAAAAGATACGGTGTTCCATCATGTACATGAGGGAGTTAGCCAATACAAATGTGAAAATCTCTATGTACATCGCCATATTACTGAAACAATTGCACTGTATAAAGCACCTGGGAGACATGCTAAATGTGCCTCATGTGAGAGGAAGTACACATTTAGCTTGCACTCCCTTCAGGGTATCCTTTGGGAGGAGACAGGTAGGACTCCATGGTCTTTTCTGGAACCCACCCTACTTGAGGGTGCAGTCATGGAGTGCGCCTTGAATAGGGATTCCAAACAGTGGGTAAGGTAGATTGGGAGATTCTTGGGAGGGGCAACCACAAAGACTTTATAAGAGTCATCAATGAGTCAATGAACAATTCAAGAGAGTCCCTTTTTGTTCAATTAAAGATGAAACAAATTACGTTACAAAATAGAGAGCCAACATAGTGCAATCCCAATATCCTACTATGTCTTCACCAAGTCTACAAGTTGTCTAGTGAACAATCTAGAAAGAATTGTCGTTATACCACTCAAACAGACCTCATTATACACTAATAAAGAGATCAGTAGCAGATTATGAGACATTACTAACTGGTCTCCAATCCGCCATAGTTCAGTATAATCATAGAATTAGTGGTGATGAAATCATTGTAAAATTATGCGGAGAAAAATCACCTCTATACTGTCATCAGTCGGAGTTCAGATACTCAAGAGAGCTAGACATTAAGGAGAAATTCCTCATTTCATTGGTTGAAGATCAACAGTCTGTTCAGATGTTGCTCCACCTTTCATCTTCATATGATAGTAAAAAGAATTGTGGTAGTGAGCAAGAAATACTGCATAGTGGGCATACCACCCTCCCCCCACTAGTTGGATTCCTATTCTATTTTAAACTCTTGACAAGTGCTTTAACCCACTTTACAGCACTAAGAACGTAACCACAATGCAGCATGCAACACATTATAAAATGTGTAAATTTACAAATAACACCCACATTTTGCAATGAAGGTAAGTGCCATAAATTGTGTTTAGCTAGGGACAATAAGGAATCGTATGTGGTAAAAGCAAAACCCCATCAAATTTTCATCTATGTCAGCTCATTCCGTAAGGACCCAAACATTCTATTTATCATTTGCCTATCTGACTTCCGAAAAAAACAGGCGATCAATTTGTGCATTAATGATGAGGCCCAAAATGTACGAAAGACATCTGAGGTTGCTTATGCTCCAAGCCAAAGTGGTTTTGGCATAGCAGTTAATGCTGCAATGTCCATTTGGGGCAGAGTCAAGTCTGATTTTCCTACTGTACATTCCAGTCTGCAAATGAATAGATGTGCTAAAAAGAGAGAGGAATGTTATGTGCTGATGGTAATTGCCAGTAGTCAACACTTATTCTAGGATTTCCAGCCAGCCATCATGTTTGTGACTATGTAACACTTAAGAGAGACTGTATAAGTCAACTGTTCTGTAGCTTGAGTAGCTAGTGTAGTGAATGAGCCACTTTTGTGGTCTGACACCCTATGATGTCCCTCAACCACCACCATTTTGTACTGACTTAAATGTGTTATCTTACCCTAGCCTTAATATAGGATGGGTTTGCATATGCCTGCTTCTCTTCTGTCCTGTAATCTTGCTGTCTTTTAGTAGAATAGTCTTGTCAAGAATAGGAGGTGTGGGATGTCGCGGTGCAGTGTTGTGGGTGATGGTGCACACACGTGCTCAATGTTGGATACTGAGGGATTAAGTGTATAATGTTATTTGGGTTATGTGAATTATGTGTTGAACTATGGCTTCATGTCATTCTGATTTATGACTTTACCTTGCTTGATTGCATTGCTGACTATTGCCTTTGACATGGTTTAATGTCATCCTTGCTTTTCTGATTCCATCTTGCTTTGGGCCTTTGTGTGCATGGCTTAACTAACTCCATTTTCATGACTGAAGCTATTTTCTGTGCCTGCACGAAGCAGCAGTAGGTGGGGAGGGCATGTTTTGCTCTTCTCCTGTTTTTTCGCACTTTACTGACTAGAGAGAACTGGTTCTTATCAGAGGAATGTACATGGTCTGTCTCGGAGCCATAGCAAAGGCCTGATCAACCGATGCAGTGGCCTTGGAGCAGGCTGGTACGGGCTCTCATGAGAACGAGGGGGCGACGCTTGCTAGAAGCTTCGTTGTGTTTGAATTTGTATTAAAAAGGGGAGCCTACACTGGCCTGGTGGAAGTTCACGCCGTGGAGCAGACGTGTTGTCACGGAAGAGTGGTATCACCTCTGAGCTTTCACCCGGTTCAAGCAATGGACTCCCCTTGAGTGAAGTGGGGTGAAATGATGGAGCAGTAGGTGAGGTGTTTCTGCTACTAACTGTCTCTTGATTCTTTACTGATTCTTTCCTTTCCTTCTTATTTTCTGATTCTTATATCCATACATATATATTTCTACATATATATTTGTTTTGATTGTGTATTTCAATCGGTTATTTGATATGTGAGAGTCTGCCATGATCAATATATATTCGGCCTGCCCGTGATTGAAGTATTGTGTTAATAAATGTATATATTCCATATGTTTGAATTAGTCTTTTCCTTGAAGCAGGAGGTGTGGACTCTTCTTGGCCAAGTAATCTGTTGTAGAAAGATGGGTGAAATCCCTTCTAGCAGGTAATTGTGTTATAGGAAGTTGTTCTACTAATGGCAAGTGATGTGCAAACTATATCTCGCTCTAGAGAAGTGTTGTGTGTGTTACCTTGGTCTAAAGGAGACTCGTGATATTGTTTTCATGCCTTGCCTTTGGGGGAGTGTTGAAAGTTTGCCCACCTTAGGAAGTGCTGTGTATATGTTATATTCCTTAAGTTTGGAACTGATATTCTCTCCCTGGGAAAGTGACGGTACATACCTTGGTCCAGGGGAGATCTGAGCATTACATTTTGGCATAGTCGGTTGCAGGATGTGAAAGTTGATTTAAAAGGGGAAGAAATATGTTTTCTAGAAATTGAAAGCAGACTCTTAGATATCAATTGATTTATTTGAATGGGGGTAGCCCATATGGTGTGCTGGCTCATGAAGTGAGCTAATTGTGCTGAGTTAGAATTGGTGTGTGTGTGTTTAAGTGCGTTTTGTAAAACGTGCTTATAAATAGCTTGCTACGTTAGGCAGAAAGGGCTGGATCCCTTTCAAGTGTTTGTTAAGGAATGCAAATAAAATGTTTTCAGTTGCAAAGTGAATGTAAAATGTCAGAGCATAACTCTGAAACGTGGGACTCCTCCGAGATTACAGACTCCGGAGTTGCGATGAAGGGTGTTAATCAACAGGAGATTAATGATATTTTAGACCGAGACAGTGGTGTTATTCTGAATGTGTTGTTGTTTGAAATGCATCAACCATTTGAGCATTTGCAAAAAGAACGCAGTGAGCTGAAGAAACAGTTAGTTGATGCCCAGTTTGAAAATGTATCTTTGAAGACAGAATTAAACGTGTCTGATAACCAGGATGATTTAGATGTGAAAAATGTAACAGAGAATCCAGTCAGACTACAAGCTACACAGACGGTTTTAATTAATTCTTCTGAGGAGGTTTTTCAGCCAGAAAGGAATGTGCAGGGAGGTAAACAGACCAGTGTTTTAGACTTAACGATCACCGGTTGCGGACATAAATTAGACATGCCAGTGAATGATACATTTTGCTTCAAAAGAGAAATGCAACAATATGATTTTGAATGTGAACAACAGCAGATTGGGTACAATAATTCTGATAAGTGGTCACTTCAGAAAAATGAATATTTATTTTGTGAGTTAATTCAAGAGCAATGTGCCCTTTTTAGTTACAGGGAAGTGCAGGGTAAGAGGAGGTCACTTTTAAATTCAGATGCTGGACAAATGCTGTGCTTTTGCGCACTAAAAGATACTGGACAGAACAGAGTTAGAGAAAATGTGATTTGCCTATGGGAGATTGCAATGGTTATTAAATGGCCTATGTAGACAGAAAAGCAGTTTGCGCAGGACTTGATAGAGGTAGGTTTGGTGACCCCAATCACAAATGCTTGAAATTATTTTGTGTAGCCTGTGTGCAAATGTGATCATTCTTGGTGCATGACAGTTGATTATTGCCAATTGGACAAACATACACCTTCTTAGACTGATGCTGTCCCAGATATTGTTACAGAAGTAGCATGGGACTTGGTATGTGACTTTTGATATTGCCAATGCTTTTTTTTTCTATTTGATACCAATAGCAGTTTTTTGTTTCATGAGGTGGTAGACAAATGACAGTTAAGAATTTGCTTGAATTAGTTAGACAGAATGGTGGAGCATTTTCAGATTAAAGAATGTGAAGTCTTGCTGGAGGTCAGGAGAGGTTAAAGCTGTTTTCCCTCTCAGACATGTAAAGAGTTGTTCTGGGAGTGGGTGCATGTCGAAATCTGGCACACGGGAAGAAATTAAATACACTGTTGGTGCTTCATTTGAAAGCTTCTTTGAGATGGATGTTTGGGAGGCGTGCAGTGAGATCATCCAGTAACGCTGTGAAGAGTTCAGACTTTCTGTGAAGACTGAGGAGGAATTCCTACGGGAGGGGTCATCCCAGCTCCTCTCCCCAGAAGACAGAGACAGCTTCTTGGAGATAGATGTTTGGGAGGCTTGCAAAGGCGCAGGTTTCCTCCCCCCCCCCCCATGAGGAGAGTCGCAGAGCAGATAGGAGCAGACGAAAGTTCGCAGGAGTGCAGGGCACTTCGGCCTTGGAGAAGAAAAGGTGAGAGCTAGACGCAGCAGAGAAGTCTCTGCTTGTTATGTTTGGTAAGGGGCCAGTTGGTGTCCACAGAGATTTTGTGAAGGGGGCAGCACATGTGAGGGGTACAGTGAGAGAAGTGAGAGAAGGAGACTGCCCCAGCCCTTCTTGCTGTGTAAAGAAAAAGAGAGATTTTACCAAGAATTCAGAGGCTAAACCATTGGTAGAATTCTTAGACAATTCCCCAGAGCTAGAGGAGAGCTATGTAGATAGAAATTAAAATATTGTACTTTCAGAAATGCAAGACGGAAAAAGTGTGCTTTTGAATAATGTTTTTTGCAAGAAGAGTGATGCTTGTTTCTTTTTTAGATTCGCCCAGTCTCCCCGTGTGAGTGGGACTCCCTCCCCTCCCCCCCCAAGCCTGGAGTGATCGCCAGACCAGACGATGGTGGCTGATGTCATGTGGCTGATGGAGGCTGATGTCCTGTGGCTGACCAGGCTGGATGGGGTCCTCCTTTGTCAAGGAGATAAAGATGAAGATAGATGCCAGAGAGCTGTGTCCTACACAGATGGACTGCTTCTTTCCAAGCAAGGAGGGATCAGCAGAGTGTGCTGCAATTAGAAATGTTTCCTTCATGTGAGATTGACTTTACATGCATGAAGGCTGTGTGACTTTCACACAGGAAACTGTTTGTGTAAAAGTGAAGAAGAGGGAACTACAGGATGTGCTTTGCCAGAACTGTGAACTGTTTTATCAACGTGAAGTTCAGATGCGATGGGAGAAGGCTGTGTGTTTTTTCACACAGAAGGACTGTTTTTGTTTTTAGGGATGGAGACCAATAGAGACGCTTTGCTGCAATTGGAGTAGATATTTTCTGAGCTAGAGACTGAAGAGAAACACCTGTTGCTGTTGCTACAATATATGAGTTTGGCAGTAGAGTTTCCAGTTTAACCATTAGAGGCATTAGGAGCATTCAAGAGCTCGATTCATTTATTTTGTGTATTCATTTAACATGTATCCAGATATCTATGAGCTATTTCTAGATGCACCTGAGTTATTGCTTTTACATGTATTTAGAGAATGCAGTCTTTATTTGCTCTAAAGTGATTATCACGTACTTTTGATGGGTTTTTCAGTTTTGCAATGTAGTATTTTGATCATAGTTGCTTTTTAGTCATGATTTGTTTTGAATTATGTATTTTTGTGTAGCCACTTCAACACATGAGTTGCTGTTTCAACATGTGCTTTTTAGTAGTTGTGTCTTTCAATTTAGAAATGTAGTTTTAAATGGTTTTGCTTTTAATTGAGACATGCAGTGCTTAAGAGATTTTGTTTTTGACATATGAGAATGGTGATGATCGAGGGTCATGGGGTGCAATGTAGTGAATGAGCCACTTTTGTGGTCTGACACCCTATGATGACCCTCAACCACCACCATTTTGTACTGACTTAAGTGTGTTATGTTACCCTAGCCTTAATGTAGGATGGGTTTGCATATGCCTGCTTCTCTTCTATCCTGTAATCTTGCTGTCTTTTAGTAGAATAGTCTTGCCAAGAATAGGAGGTGTGGGATGTCGAGGTGCAGTGTTGTGGGTGATGGTGCACAGATGTGCTCAATGTTGGATACTGAGGGATTAAGTGTATAATGTTATTTGGGATATGTGAATTATGTGTTGAACTATTGCCTTTGACATGGCTTCATGTCATTCTGATTTCTGACTTTACCTTGCTTTATGGCAGTGCTGACTATTGCCTTTGACATGGTTTCATGTCATCCTTGCTTTTCTGATTCCATCTTGCTTTGGGCCTTTGTGTGCATGGCTTAACTAACTCCATTTTCATGACTGAAGCTATTTTCTGTGCCTACACGAAGCAGCAGTAGGTGGGGAGGGCATGTTTTGCTCTTCTCCTGTTTTTTCGCACTTTACTGACTAGAGAGAACTGGTTCTTATCAGAGGAATGTACATGGTCTGTCTCGGAGCCATAGCAAAGGCCTGATCAACCGATGCAGTGGCCTTGGAGCAGGCTGGTACGGGCTCTCATGAGAACGAGGGGGCGAGGCTTGCTAGAAGCTTCGTTGTGTTTGAATTTGTATTAAAAAGGGGAGCCTTCACTGGCATGGTGGAAGTTCACGCCGTGGAGCAGACGTGTTGTCACGGAAGAGTAGTGTCACCTCTGAGCTTTCACCCGGTTCAAGCAATGGACTCCCCTTGAGTGAAGTGGGGTGAAATGATGGAGCAGTAGGTGAGGTGTCTCTGCTACTAACTGTCTCTTGATTCTTTACTGATTCTTTCCTTTCCTTCTTATTTTCTGATTCTTATATCCATACATATATATTTCTACATATATATTTGTTTTGATTGTGTATTTCAATCGGTTATTTGATATGTGAGAGTCTGCCATGTTCAATATATATTCGGCCTGCCCGTGATTGAAGTATTGTGTTAATAAATGTATATATTCCATATGTTTGAATTCGTCTTTTCCTTGAAGCAGGAGGTGTGGACTCTTCTTGGCCAAGTAATCTGTTGTAGAAGGATGGGTGAAATCCCTTCTAGCAGGTAATTGTGTTATAGGAAGTTGTTCTACTAATGGCAAGTGATGTGCAAACTATATCTCGCTCTAGAGAAGTGTTGTGTGTGTTTCCTTGGTCTAGAGGAGACTCGTGATATTGTTTTCTTGCCTTGCCTTTGGGGGAGTGTTGAAAGTTTGCCCACCTTAGGAAGTGCTGTGTATATGTTATATTCCATAAGTTTGGAACTGATATTCTCTCCCTGGGAAAGTGACGGTACATACCTTGGTCCAGGGGAGATCTGAGCATTACAGCTAGGCATAAGAGATCTACATATGGATGTCGCTGCTCATACACAGTGAGACTCCATAGGCCCCAGTGAAAATCAATAAAACTAATACTTATGAGTCTTTGTTAATGAGCTGAAGCTTGAATCAGGAAATCCACAATTAGCGCACCTTACACCGCAGCGGAGATAGCAGCACACTTTGAGATTTCAGCATAATATTGTATGCTCGGATAGTCCCTTCCCCTGAGTGCCCAGTCACTAATGACATATCAATTAAAAGAGAGGCACTTTTCTAATCCCTTTTCTCTTTCTAATAACAGAGCTTCTGATCCAATCTGTGCTGCAATTACATACAACTTACCTCACCAGTTACCAGAGGTTTAGGCACATCAGAAAATGTTGATCCCACAGTATAAAGCAAGACCAGATGGGCACTTCCCATCTCAAAAAGGTATGCAAAAATATCACTGGCATATGAAAGCTAGGATATCTTCTGACCACACAGCTGGTGATTTACCGCTGTATAGCAGGGATTATTTGTATCTGACGTCAAGTTTAGGCCACCAAATAGAAATTTTTCAAGCAAGTACACACATTTTTTGAAAACGGACAGCAGACACTTTACACAATTAGGGTAAGGTGCTGGGGGCATTATTTTAGTCATAATTTACTTTTCCCAACGGAAGGTTAACTCCTTTCTGTGGCTACTTTGCCAATCCAGTATATAAAAAATATATGGAGAAAGGAGGTGTCTCCGTAAATCATTCATAAGGAAGATAAAAGCTGAAAGCCAAAAATGTCCTGGCAAAGATTGCAAGGAATTCCAAATTGTGGATAACAGCTGAACAATAAACATAGACCAGGCTCTAGGGAGCACAAATTGAGCTGAGGAGGACCGGGAGACAGGACTGTAGACAGAGATCCAAGACTAAATGTAGGGAAAATCCAAGCAACTCCACAAAAAAACAAAGATCTGACTGAGAAATAAAATAAAGGATGAAAAGCCCCATATACATAGTCCTTTTGCATTTGTAAAACTTGTGAGTCACAAAATCACATGATTTGTGACTTCAAAAACGCTTTTTATTATGTGTTAAATGTATTTTGTGATTCAGAAAAGCAAAAGGAGTTCTGTGACTCATTCCAAATCAAAATTAATGGGAGAGCCCCTTCCTATTTGCAATTCAAAGTGAGATATATAAATGGTTTGTGACAACAATTGCAGTTGCAAACCACTGAAAAGTTACCAACTCCTCAAAGGAGGATTAACTAATTTGCAAAGGGAAAGCTTTCCTCA
Source organism: Triturus cristatus (assembly GCF_964204655.1). Lineage (NCBI taxonomy): Eukaryota > Metazoa > Chordata > Amphibia > Caudata > Salamandridae > Triturus > Triturus cristatus. The sequence goes on along the minus strand of NC_140591.1, from coordinate 1,008,739,665 downwards.
CAGGACAACTTCACTCTTAAGAGCTTGGTTGGGTGCCATGTGGGCAGGGGCAAGCAAGTGGCCCAAAAGACCACTGCTTGTTTCTCCAAATCGTTTTTAATGCACTATGATACAATGATCTCAAGTGCCACTCCCCTATCTACTGAGAAAACAGTAAATGAAAAATCCAAGAAAAAGAATTCCATGAGAGGAAATGTATCAGAGGAGCTACAACCATATTGGAGAGGCATTCTTTCTTACATAATTGTAAGCATGTCAGCCAGGTGGGATTAGGAGTTTATGCCAGGCTGCCCCCACTTCTCCATCAGACTGATGGATCCACAAACATGGTCATCACCGGCATCTGCCACCTCAGTCTGTGACAAACTCTGGCACTACTCCAGGACATTCGGGAGGCTGGCAAAAAAAACAGAGCATGCCTTAAACACTGGAGAGACTGCTCCGCAGGCCACGAGGCAATGCATCATAGTCATTCAGGAAGTGAAGGGTGCTGCTGCCGTGCACCTCCTAGGGAGCACAAATGAAGAGCCCTGGAGCCACAGCCATAAGTGAGTGCTGGCTAAAGGCTTTCCCAGACAGTTGTGTATTTTAAAACCCATGAACGTTTTGTGCATCATATCCTGAAGAACCAACAGAGGAGTAGGGAAATGTTTTAAAAAACAACAACAGAGGCACAAGCCATAGTTCTTTTGGGGACTTTGGTTCACCCTGATCCAAGGTCCCAAGAATAATCCTTCATTACCATTGATTTTATTTTTGTTAGATTCCAATAGACTAAAATAGTCAACCTCAATAGAAAGGGCACCCTAATACATTTTTCATGTACTTTTTGAAAGAAAAACGGATGGCTGGTGTGGCTCGTTCACAGCCAGGGCCCTGTTACACCCAGGAAATATGTTTGGTAATCTCCAGGGAGCAGTACTCACATTTAACACCAGCAGCTGTTCCAAACAAGACTCTGAACTCAAAATACCATCTACAGTGATCCTGTATTCCCTACTTCTCTGGGGCCACAATATCACTGAGATACCAGGTCCTTGTGAACCTGAAGAGATCAGTGGACTTCAGGGGTCTTTAGAAACAAATTAACACATATGTGAGATGTTAATCAGTCTTCTGTCTGTGTGCTGTAGAAGAGCAAAACCATCTTTAACTATCCAAACTTATTTTAAACCCCCCTGGCATTGAAACAAAAAAATAGCATTTAATCTGCAAGCAAAAAATGCATAACGAAAGAACACAGCAACTTTCCAAGAAAGAGGCCCTTTTCTATCCCTTACCAGCAAGCATTACTGAATTTGTAAGAGAATAATTGCAAGGCCTAAATCTTTGTGCAGAAGTACGCGACTAGTGCTATTGAAGTTTCGGAACGCTGAATTACAAGCTTACCTAGTCGTGATTCTAGTGACTCTTTCATACCCCACCAGTCGGTGACCCTTTAGCTAATTCGTTCAGGTTCTTTTTCATCCCTTCTTTCTCCCTTTATCACAGTTTTTCCGTTTTCTCTTCCTCCTCCTCTCCCCTTTTGTATTTTTTTCTCTCTTGCTCTGGGTCAAGGTCTGATGAGAAAACATAAGTGCTGGTCCTCCAGATTAAGTGCCATGGACCCCACCTGCAACAATCGGGGCAAATTAAGCGCTGCCTCGGCTCAAATTAAGCTCTGCCTGTGACTCATATAAGTGATCTCTAAAAGTGATTGAAGAAGGTGAACTTTTTGAACATAAAAGGCCTCTCGACCTAAATCACCCTCTAACTGTCACACCCAAATTGATAGTCACACTTAGTAAATATACACTAATGCTGCAGTCCACTGAACAGCAGAACTGACAGCGTTGAACAGAACAATATTAATTATGTGCATGCATCATTAACATTGTCTTTGAGTCAAAGTCAGGCAGATCACTACATATGGAAATCTGAGCTTACAGGTCAATCTACAGTGAGGCCGCACTCAGAATGACTTTACAACAGGGCAGGCATATGCTGGATGTTGTCATTTCAGGCATTTATTTATAAATTTGGGAGTTTTATATAGCGCTAGCTAGACCCGAAGGTACCACATTCCTGCTTTACCTGCTCTTTTCATGGGATTGTCCTCTGAGAATACTATGCCCTTCAACGCCAGCACCCTGTCACAAACTTCTGCACTAAAAAAACTCTAAACTTTTTAATATCTAAAAGTGACAAGTGGAATTCAGATCTAAATTTCCCCTGCGGGCTGCTCCCGGGGAGCATTGCATGTTGTTAAACACAATTTGCTAGGATCCGTCACTCAAATAGTCCTTGCAACCAGATAACGCTCCGCCGTCTGCCAAGCGACTAGCAGGCGCACATTGCTACAGAACTGGGTTTATTCCAATCCTACCGTTTAGGACAACCACTTAATGCAGGAATTAATTCTGCATCTGGGATTTAATCCGAAAGCCCGCTGCTCAAGCAGGATGGCGAGGTGTATTACTTTACTCACCTACTGCCCTAGCCACAAATGAGTCTGGTTCAGGCAGACAGATTTATTTAAAGGCCTGCAGATCTATTTATTTTCCGTTGTCAGGCAGCACAGTCGTTTTCACCCAGGGGCTTAATATTTTCCAAGAAAATAAAAGGCTTCTGGAATCGGAGGGGTTTGTTGGCATTACTCTTTCTCCAAGGGCTGCAGTAATGAGGCCGGAGACTCATAACTCAGGCTGTGAGTTCTGTTCCCTGATAGGCTGGGGGAGACCGGCACAGTCATTCATTCGTATTCATAAATTCATCGATGAACAAAAATGAATCGTCTCGCTTGTTTTTTTTCTATTTGAATCACAACCAAATATGTTCCTCTGTCTCTGCTGAATTTCGATTCCAGTCCGCATTGATGCAGCTTTTTTGTAGCTGTGTACCACATACCAGAGCTCTGTTGGGAATTTTAAAAGCACGTGCGTGGCACAGTCGGCAGGTAGTCTGCTCACGGAGACGCAGAGCGTGAGTGAGCAGCGTGTCGGTGTACTAAACGCGCTTTCACGACGTCCCTTGTTTATACAGAAAGGAACGCATGCGCGCGAGCGCAGTGTGGCAAACACTCCTGTCAAAAACTCAATTTACAGCAGATTAATAACAGCTGTTTCAACAAATAGGCCACAGTATCATAGCTAGGGTGTCATGGGCCTTGGCGCAAAGACGGAAATGCCCCCTGACTGCTGTTTGAATTATATAATACAGCAGGTCTTTAAGTGGGATGAAAAAACTGGGGGTTTCTCAAAGGGGCGTGGCTTAAAAACATATAAACGACAAATCTGTGCTTAGGATAGTGTGCTGCCCGACTGGTATTTTGCACCTTCTATCATTGCATCCAGGTATACAATACAACAAGTAGCATGTGCACCTACTACAAGTCAGGTCTATTGGCTTTGCCAATGGTTGTTAGTTGTGTACGATAAATAAGCAACAACTATGGCTTCCTTGTATAGAACATTGAAAAAGCTTCAGTTCTAAAATTATGAGACCGTCAATCAATCAATCAATTAATCAATCAAGCGTTTGTTAAGCGTTACTACTCACCCGTAAGAGTCTCAAGGCGCTGGGGGAGGGGGAGTATCGCAGGTTCCAGTCCATCAAGGAGGGGGTCTGTCTAAGAACCAGGTTTTTGAGGTGTCTTGTGTAGATGGGAAGAGATGTTGTCTGTCTGAGGTGGAGCGGGAGGGCGTTCCAGGCTCTGGCCACGAGGAAGGAGAAGGAGCGGCGCCTGATCTGGTCTTTCTGGTGCGGGGGACCACGGCGTAGGAGAGCTGGGCTGATCGTAGGATCCTTTGGGTTGGGTGGAATTTGAGTCAGCTGTTCAGGTATGCTGGTCTAGTGTCATGGACGGCCTTATGAGCGTGGGTGAGCATCTTGAAGGTGACTCTAGCTACGATGGCGAGCCAGTGGAGTGTGCGAAGGTGCTGGGAGATGTGGCAGTGTCTTGGCAGGTTGAGGATCAGTCTTGTGGCGGCGTTCTGGATGTTCTGTAGCTTGCGTGTGAGGTTTTTGTTTATTCCGGCGTAGCGTGCATTGCCGTAATCGAATCTGCTGGTGACCAGGGCGTGAGTGACGGTCTTTCTGTGTTCGAGGGGGATCCATTTGAAGGTCTTACGTAGGAGGAGGAGGGTGTGGAATTAGGAGGACGAGACAGCGTTGATCTGGCCGTCCATTTTGAGTTCGGAGTCCAGGATGATTCCCAGGTTGTGTGCCTGGTCTGTGGAGGTGGCAGACTTCCGAGAGCAGGGGGCCATTTGGCGATAGCTTCCATGGCTTCTCGAAAGTTGTTCTGGCGGTGTTGGGTTCGTTGGACAGGGAGAGGGTGAGTTGGGTGTCGTCTGCGTATGACACAATGTTGAGTCCATAGGTTCTGATGATGGGGGCGAGCGGAGCCATGTAGACGTTGAAGAGCATAGGGCTGAGGGATGACCCTTGGGGAACTACGCAGATTGTTGGTGTAGGGTCCAAGAGGAAAGGGGGTAGTCTGACCCGCTGCGTTCTGCCGGAGAGGAAGGAGCGGATCCAGTCGAGGGCCTTGTCTTTAATTCCTGTGTCGTGGAGTCTGCGTATTAGGGTACGGTGAGGGACTGTGTTGAACGCCGCTGAGAGGTCGAGGAGGATGAGGGCTGCTGTTTCTCCTTTGTCCGGTAGGGTGCGAATGTCGTCCGTTGCGGCGAGAAGGGTGGTTTCCGTGCTGTGGATTTTTTTGAAGCCGGATTGGGAGGAGTCGAGGATGTTGTGCTTTTCGATGAATGTGGCGAGTTGGCTGTTGATGGCTTTCTCGATGACTTTCGCAGGGAAGGGGAGCAGGGAGATGGGACTGTAGTTGTTAAGGTCGGTGGGGTTAACCGAGGGTTTCTTGAGGAGGGGGTTGATCTCGGTGTGTTTCCAGTCGTCGGGAAACGATGCGGTTGCAAGGGAGCAGTTGATGGTGTGGCGGAGCATGGTGCGATGGTGTCGGCGGCTCTGTTGAAAATGCGGTGGGGGCAGGGGTCCATGGGGGCCCCAGAGTGGATTGAATTCATCATCTTCAGTGTGTCTTCGGTGGTGTGGGCTGTCCAGTTGTCGATCGCTGGCTTCATGGTGTCGGGGGTGGTTGTTGAGGGTACAGTTTGTTGGTTGTCTTCGTCAAAGTTGTCGTAGATGCTCTTGATTTTGTGGTGGAAAAAGGTGCTGAGTTTGTCGCAGAGGTCTTGTGAGGGGGGATGTAGGTGGACTCGCTGGTAGGTTGGGTGAACTCCTTGATGATGTTGAAGAGTTCCTTGTTGTTGTGCGCGTGGGTGGAGATTCTGTCTTCCATCTCTCTATTCTCCTCGTTTTTCTGATGAGTTGGTGGTGGACTTTGGTGGCGGCTCTGAAGTTGTTGTGGGCTTCTGTGAATTTGGTGTTCCTCCAGTCCTTTTCGAGGAGGCAGCAAGTGTGTCTGGACTCTTGAAGTTCGGTGGTAAACCATCTAGCTTGGCGTGGGTGTTGTTGTTTTTCTAGAGGGGGGCTAAGGGGTTGACGGTGACGGTGATCCATCTGTGCAGGGTTCTGGCTGCGGCGTTGGGGTCGTCGTTTTCCAAGATAGTTGGGGGTGGAGTTGCTGAGTGATGAGGTTAGCTCGTCGTAGGTGATTCTGGTCCAGTTTCTTCGTGGGAGTAGGTGCTGGTGTCTGTGGATGGTGAGTATTCTGAAGGTGAAGTGGAAGCATCGATGGACGGTCCATGGGAGTTCGGTGGTGTGGCTGAAGGTGATGGACTTTCCTGGTGTGAAGAAGGGGTAGAGGTTGTGTCCTGCTTAGTGCCTGGGTTCGGTCACGATCTGGCAGAGTCCAATGTTGTGGAGGTTGTCAAGGAGGGATGTGGTGCTGGGGTCCAGTTGGTTGTCGAGGTGGAAGTTGAGGTCTCCTAGCAGGGTGTAGTTGGTGGATGCGATGGCCTGCGGGGAGATGATGTCTGTGATGGATTCAGCAAAAGGTCCGCGGGGTCCAGGGGGTCGGTAGATGAGGGTTCCTCGGAGGGTGATGGTGGGGCTGGCCAGTATCTTGAAGTGAAGGTGTTCCATCAGGTCTGTGGGCTCGTCGGGGAGTGTGCTCAGATGGGGGGTGAATTTGTGGACGATGGCGATTCCTTCTCCCGGGCAGGTGGGGCGGTCCTTCCTGGAGATCTTGCATCCTTGGGGGATGGCGATGTCCGGTCCCGAGGAGGTGTTGGTCCATGTTTTGGTGAGGAACGCTACGTCTGGGGTGGTGCTGTCGAAAAGGTCCCAGATTTCAGTGGCGTGTTTGTGGAGGGATCGGACGTTGAGGAGGATGCATTGCAGGGTCTTCGGTTCGGTTGTGTTCTTGCGGGTGGGTTACACTGGGTCCGTGGTCTTGGTGGTGCTGCAGGTGTGCCGGCAGCAGTGACAGCTGAAAGGTCCGTGGATGTCAGCCGGTGACGCTAGCTTGCCTTCGGCACGCCAATGGCGTGCCCGCTGTGCGAGGCTGCCATTAAGTAGGGATTAAAAATAATGGGGTAACCCAGTAACCCTCAGAACCTGGGTGTATATGTGAAACAAAAACAATGGTTCTGTTGGGAGTCACGTAACCTTTGTTTATAAAGTACTTAATACATGTAATCAATGTTTCAATGGTCATTCAATGAAGGGGACGAAAGCACACACATACCAATACAAGAGATTCTGAAAATAAATTCCTTTTTACTCTTTGTGTAAATCAACGAAATATTTACAGGGCTGTCCAAAAATAAAACACATGGACCGTGAAACAATTAGTTGCGTGGACAAGTTGAGCAAGCAACGTCGACGTTTCGACCCTAGGAAGTAGTGCAGATTTGTAAGCATCTACCAATTCGTGGCGATCGTTACTACGGCACCAATTCATTTCCATTGGATAAAATAACTCCCAAGAACAGACGACTCAGAGGGGTGTCGGCTGACACCTCCTTGAATAAGATACAAGGAAGCCAAATAATACACTTCCTTAATACCAGGCTGTCATATCCCTTCTTGTCCTGATGAAGACCCGCTTTAGATGCCTACAAATCTGGACTACTTCCTAGAGTCGAAACGTCGACGTTGCTTGCTCAACTTGTCCACGCAACCCCACAACTAGAATAAGGAATATTATATCCTGTTGTGGTCTTTGTATTTTATGTTGGACTTTCTTTGTAAAACCGCGTCCATCTTTGTAAATATGTGTTATATGTGTGAATCTGTGTTCAGCACCATGCTACCAAGCACGATCAGTCACTAATTGTGTTTTATTTTTGGACAGCCCTGTAAATATTTCGTTTATTTACACAAAGAGTAAAAAGGAATTTATTTTCAGAATCTCTTGTATTGGTATGTGTGTGCTTTCGTCCCCTTCATTGAATGACCATTGAAACATTGATTACATGTACTAAGTACTTTATAAACAAAGGTTACGTGACTCCCAACAGAGCCATTAAGTAGGGGTCGGGGAGGGCTGGGAGGCGGGAGCGGGGAGGGGAACAGGATTGGTCACGCTGGTCGTGCTGGGGGGAGGGGCCGCAGGGACAGCAGCGGCGGGGACAAATGGGCAGGAAAGGAGTAATAAGGGGGGAAAAAAGGAGAAAAAGAGTGAAATAAGGCAGAAAGCAGGAAATGCACAGAAAGCAGAAAAGTGCAGAACCAATCTAAAATAGGGTGAAAAACAAGTGAAAAGCAGAGCGGACAGCAGAGAACAGAGGTCCACTGGACCACCAGGGAGGCTAAGGAAATAAGGAAATAAGTGGAAAATGAGAAAAGGCAGAAAAAGTGCAGAACAGAAAAGACAGAGGGAGAAGCAAAAAATGAGTGGAAAAAAAACGGAGAGGAGAGCGGAGCAAGGCAAAGGAGAACAGAGGTCCACTGGACCACCAGGGATGAGGCGGAGGTGATCCTGCGGGTGGAGAGGGCCTCGAACACCAGCAACACTCAAGAGTGCCGGGGCTCGGGGAGGGCCTCACTCAATGGTGGAGCTGAAAGGTGGGAGATCAATTTCGCTGAAAATTAGTCAGTGGTCTTGCTCCGTGAAAGAACTATAACAAGGCTCTTTGAAGTTAGATCAAAGGCAGTGAAGGGTGGTACTGCTGCAGAGGTAATAATTTTTTTGTCACCCTGAGGGCGAGGGCAGAAATGGAGAGCCCGATGGGGACCCGTCTCAACACCTGCCTTTTAGAACTGCCGGTGCTGAGCACCGGCAACACCCGGCCCACTTAAATCTCTGAAATACAGTAAAAATCGGCTTTCAATTGGCCCCGCGGGTCACTGGGCCCCCTGCCACAGCCCCTGCAGCACCAATGGAAGCAAGCTAGTACCAGGCCCTGATTAGGACTGCTGGGCTACATTCCGAACCCTAACCAAATGGAAATGCGTAGGGGTCGATAATTATTAGTAATGCAGTCATTACCCCACCGTACATTTACTACAGGCAGTAAACAGAGGACCTACAGCAATTTTTCATGACAAATGTCAGGGCAAACCTGCTGACATTACCCATGCAGAAAAATCCAGGATATCGCGCAGGGACTGGAATTCCAAGTTATGTGGGATTTAAAGAATGTGATATTTACCCCTTTGCAGAGTATTTACCGCGTCTGGTAATTACCCTACCACAGACACTCACCTTTCTCACAACGGATTTTGACAAGAAAGATCTGCCAAAACCAATCAGAAAAAAACAGCTGTAAAAATCTGAAACATTCAACATTTGATGCAATAAATAGCAATTCTGCACACTATGCACCAGTTTCCCTGACACACTCAAAATAGGTGGTATCTAAACACCTCACGCCGGGGAATGGTTTTTGCTCAATGTAGCAAATACCACCCCCTATTCCGTCCAATAAATAATCGGGGCACATTCTTTAATGAAATGCAATATATAAAGGTAAATCCTTCTAATATGAGAAGCACTTTTACAACCAATCACACTGGGCTATAAACTGAATAATAATTATTTATGTTAACACATCATTGAGTAAAGTTTGCAGCCCCTAGTTGTTATCTATCCAAACCAGTCGCACATTTTTTCAGAACATATTTTTTAACCAAAATATGAAATCAGATATTTCAAAGCCCAGTGCAACAGTGGCTAATGGGCATCAACTGCAATCCTTCAATCATTGTTGCTGTGAGCAAATCATATCGGTATACTGCATTTGGAAATGTGTGTATCTGGAAAGAGTTCCAAATTTATTTCCCAGTTTAGCGGATTTAGCAGCTTTATTCAGCTTTGAATCAGAAAGTAAAATGTGAAAGTAAGACTTGGTGTTGAATCACACATATCAAAACCATTTTTATTGCTATTTTTTGTGGTGCAGAGAATGTCATACTCCATAAGAAGTAATGGTCATCCAAGATAAAAAAAAAAGCTTTGTCTGGGATCCATTTATGTTACCATAGTCGCATTGACTTTGTGATAACAGTAATACATGACACACTGCAAAGATGCATGATGCTGAGAGTTTATGGGGAAAAAAATAACGGTGAAGACACTACTACAAAATGTGCCACACTGTGAAACACGTAATAAATCACAAAGGTTATGGCAGATCTACATGGCACAAATTGGGGGAATTAGTAATACTGTAGACTAGTTGCAAAGGGAGCCTGAGATGACCAGGGCCTGGTCTGGTCTGGTCCACAATCGGATGTATGACGTTACAACGCACACTTTTACAACGCATGCACTTACAACGCATTTTTTACAACGCATAATCCATTACAACGCATGACATTACAACGCATGACACTACAACGCATTTTTTAAAAATACCTTTACAACGCATTTCCATTACAACGCATACTACCTTTACAACGCATACCATTACAACGCATAATATTAAATTACATTTAAGGTAAGTATTAGATAGTATAGGGGTAAAAGTTACTTTTCTAACTCCAGGGGGTGCAACAGTAGGGTAAGTGTTGGATAGTATAGGAGTAAAAATTACTATTCTAACTCCAGGGGGTGCAACAGTGGGGTAAGTGTTGGATAGTATAGGGGTAAAAATTACTATTCTAACTCCAGGGGGTGCAACAGTAGGGTAAGTGTTGGATAGTATAGGGGTAAAAATTACTATTCTAACTCCAGGGGGTGCAACAGTAGGGTAAGTGTTGGATAGTATAGGGGTAAAAATTACTATTCTAACTCCAGGGGGTGCAACAGTAGGGTAAGTGTTGGATAGTATAGGGGTAAAAATTACTATTCTAACTCCAGGGGGTGCAACAGTAGGGTAAGTGTTGGATAGTATAGGGGTAAAAATTACTATTCTAACTCCAGGGGGTGCAACAGTAGGGTAAGTGTTGGATAGAATAGGGGTAAAAATTACTATTCTAACTCCAGGGGGTGCAACAGTAGGGTAAGTGTTGGATAGTATAGGGGTAAAAATTACTATTCTAACTCCAGGGGGTGCAACAGTAGGGTAAGTGTTGGATAGTATAGGGGTAAAAATTACTATTCTAACTCCAGGGGGTGCAACAGTAGGGTAAGTGTTGGATAGTATAGGGGTAAAAATTACTATTCTAACTCCAGGGGGTGCATCAGTAGGGTAAGTGTTGGATAGTATAGGGGTAAAAATTACTATTCTAACTCCAGGGGGTGCATCAGTAGGGTAAGTGTTGGATAGTATAGGGGTAAAAATTACTATTCTAACTCCAGGGGGTGCAACAGTAGGGTAAGTGTTGGATAGTGTAGTGTAATATTATGCGTTGTAATGGTATGCGTTGTAATGGTAGTATGCGTTGTAATGGAATGCGTTGTAAAGGTAATTTTTAAAAATGCGTTGTAGTGTCATGCGTTGTAATGTCATGCGTTGTAATGGATTATGCGTTGTAAAAAATGCGTTGTAAAGGTAGTGCGTTGTAAAAGTTGCGTTGTAAAGGTTGTTCCCCCCACAATCAAATGGATGAGCAGTTTGGTATGACTGAATCACATTACCTATCTTCTCCATCATCATGCCCCCCAAAAATTGTTCTGTGGGGTAATGTTCTTTCATATCCCGGCCGCATTTATAAGAATTTGTCATTAATTGAGCTGTTCAACCCCAGACAGAATGGCACACCTCTCGTTCTAAAAAGTAAGAGTCAAAGAAGAGAGGATGTGGTTAACAACCCGAGCTACAGACTTTGGAACTGGGTTCAAGTCCCTGAGTCTCAACATCCTGTGATTCTGGGCAAATCACTTAATCTACCCGTGCCTACAAAGAGTGAATGTGTCCTTGTATAATGTAACTGGTGCTCATGAAACGCACTCCAATACCTTCGGGTCGAGTTTGCTCTATATAAAAGCACAAAAAAACAAAACAAAAGAAATAAGAAGGCCAATTGAATATATGATCCCGAAATGCTTCAACTAAAATGCTGAAGAACCGATTAAGGCCATTCACTGGGGATGTGTCAGCAGGAAAAAAGATTAAAATGCACCCCAGGCCTCCTTCCTGGAGGTTGCACATGTTTCTAAATCACAGGCATCCTTGGGATGCAGAAAACTGGAAAGGCAGCCAAAAATATGCCAAAGGATGGAGACTTTCATAGTTCCCCACTCAGATCGATAAAAGACAGAGTAGCATCTTCATGTCACTTTAACATCTGAATCCACAATGTAATCACATAGTCACTAACCCAGAGAAACCAAAACTACATACCACTGTATCACCGGCATTTGATGGAATAAGATAAACAACAACCTGGATCATGTTTGTATAATGCCAAAGTGAGGGAATGCATTTTCCATAGGCAACTTTTCAAAACCTGTTTCCAAAAATCAATAGATTATGCACTTCCTTTTTGGCAAATAACAAAATTTAATTATCTCAACAGAGAAACATGCTACAGGGACCATATACATCTCTGAATGCTTTCCTGTAGCTTTCACCATACTGAACCTTCTCAAGCCATCAAGAATTGACACTAGGCCATGAGCGTAACACTGTGGCCCTATCAATGTTCTCATAGCTACCACAAAACAACTATGATGTACCAGCATGCCACCCAAAACAATCTGACCAACAACAATCTGTTAGTTCAACTCATAACAATATTGTGGGCCAGTCTGTTGGCCTGGTGGTGTATATCAAAGCAAAAGGGGCAGAATGAATGAGGGTACTGAAAGCAGAATGAAAAAATGTACTAAAGCTATGTGTAATGTACTGATCTCTCATTCTTATAGCCCTGCTGACTACCATCACTGTGAATGAGTTCCACGGCTGTACTAATACCTAGTATGGTGGCTATTGAGTAAATGAGCGACGTTAGCTTAATAAAAGTGATACATACAGACTATGAGGGCAATAGTCATGGTTTCAATTGTATAAAACAAGAGTGTTAGTGGAGGCCTAAGTATTAGGCTTCCGTTGCTAAATAAAAGGATGCTATGGATGCTAGTGCTTGCCTCTTTAGATCGGATACACAGGGCTTTAAGTTCCAAAAAAGCTATAACCACAGCATATGCATAACAAAATACACTGCTCTAGAAACCATAAAAGAACACATACACCCATTATGTGCTGTTTACTGATATGATTTACACTATGCAGAAGTTGAGAATAATGGATTGTGGCCAGTATGTACAGCAGGATCCTACGTAACCTACAGCACTGACTGCGAGGAAGGCACAACATTTTTAAAGTGCTAATCCCTGAATGTTGGATTTCAGATTCAACAACTCCAAGCCAGACACAATATGAAAATGGGACAACGTTATGAGAATCAACTGCCTGATGGTTGAACACTCAACATTTCTTAATATGAAGTTCAAAATGATCAACCTAAGAGGAAGAATCCTCTTCACCTTAAGCGAGTATAGGATGTGCACGGGAAAAAGGCTTGGTTAGGTATATTTAACAAGCGTTGGTAAATGCATTAGGCTTTGCCTATGTGATTAATAATATGCAGTTTTTTCAGCTTACTGAGTAGTTAGTTGTACAGTATAAGTTACAGAAAGTCTGTTAAAGTGTTATGACTTGTTTATGTACAAAAAGGCAATATGTTGTGCTGTTACTAGTGGTATGGTGAGGGTAAGTAATAGTACAATTTCGAAAAATGAAACCAAAGAGGGAATAATAAAATTAACTGATGTAATTGCAATATTATGTGTTTAGAGGAGTTCTGAAACCTTTTGGGCCCAGTGTCAGTGCACCTGCTGCACCATTCAAACTATGCCCCTAGTGCCTGCAAGAGAACTGCATTTACAACTGCCTGTTTAGTAGTAAAATATAGCAATATTTGGTGTTTAGATCAGTTATGACAACATTTTGGCCCCAGTGCCACTGCACATTCTACACCATTCAAATCGAGTCCCTTTTAACTGCAAGGTTACTACAAATGTGACTGCCTGTTTAGTAGTCAAATATAGCAATACTGTGCATTTAGAGGAGTTTTGAAAACATGTGGGCCCGGTGCTGCTGCACCTGCTTCACCATTCAAATCATGACCCTGTTGTCTGCAAGGTAACTGCACTTGTGTTTGCCTGTTTAGGAATACAACATAGCAATATTAGGTGTTTAGTGGGGTGCATAGAGCTTTTGGTCTCATTGCCATTGCACCTGCTGCACTGTTTAACTCATGAGCCTACTGCTTGCTAGATAACTGCACTTATGACTGTCTGTTTAGTTGTACAATATAGGAATATTATGTGTTTAGAGGAGTTCCTTTAACCCCAGTGCTACTGCACCTGCTGCACCATTCAAATCATGACCCTGTTGTCTGCAAGTTAACTGCAATTGTGGCTACCAGTTTAGTAGTAAAATATAGCATAGCTCTTGTATAGTAACATTATTTTTAATGTTCATTACAGCATTTAGAATTCAATTATAATGGCTAAATAGATTATGTTGAAAAAATCAATCTGGTAATGCCTACAAAGTTCAAAGAAAGGTACTGAGGCATGAATAGGAAATGCCAAAGTATGTTAATGTATCTGCTCTACACAACTAAGTAATAAAAAGCAAGCATTCCAGCATACTGTTAGAAGCTGTCTGCCATTTCCGTGGGAAGAGATCTTATCTTGACAGTGAATGGGGCTTAAACAGTGTGAACAGCTTTAGTAGAAGCATTGTAAATGCGTGCAGCCAGGGTTTATTTATTATTGCTAGTTAACAAACAAAAAAGTTCCATACAATAGCAAATGAACACAGTAGATATATTAAATACAAGAGATTTCATAAGCACAGTACACACGTTGGGCAGGCGAAACCTAAAAATAGAGTCTTGAATGCTGTGTTTATCTAACCTGGAGTATTACCTTATTTTGGTGAACGACGTATGGTAATGCTGCAGCCATCTAGTTTCCGCATGAGGAATTATCTGCAGAAAGGTGCGATTATGGCACCAAAAGTGCATTAAAATTACACCCATGTGTTAGATAAAGGTTTTTTTCACTTGGCGACGGATCTTGGTGTGGGGATTGTCAGGTAAAATTGAATCTGATGCATCTTGGGAACAGGGGTTTTGTACGATATGTATATTAGAAGTCAAAACCTCACCTGTTCAATACAGTAAACTGTTCATACATGCTACACACATAATACATCTCCCTGTATACTGGGCCACAGTAGAAACTGTCCATTAGTTGTCTGCTGAGTCCTTGTCAACAATTGTCTGCAATCAACACCACTTTGGAGGCATTCATGGATGCTGGCCTTTTTGGTGAAACTATTCCCATGGTGGAGGGGAGCGGGGCATGAGGCAAAAGTGGAGAAATGAAATTTAAAGAAAAACCCAGCTACTTCTATGTTGCCAATCACCACTTGTATGCCAACTCATTTAACATGGTTTTTTACTTAAAGCGGTGGCTTCTGGCAAGGTAGGTAACATGAATAAAGTAATACCTTTATAGGTATTTACAAACCTTAGAAATGTTGATTCACACTCAATTTACACATATATTCTTCTTTACAGCATGATTGGTGCAAACATTCAAAATATGCAGAGACGTTTTAAGGCATGGGCAAAGTGGGCAATTACCCAGGGCCCCCACCTTCCAAGGGGCCCCTGAGAGAGGGAATTTTCTTCACCGTTGTCTATTCCTCTACTTCCACCTCTCCCTTTCCCTCTGCCTACCTCTACCTCTACCTCCTTCTGCCAAGTATAATCTTAAGGATGTTTTAGGCTGTAGCCAATATTCATTTCAGTTGTTTTGCATTATACAGTTTTTGAAAGATGAACATTTAATTCAATATTGTTTGGCATTATGCCATCCTTGAAATAGCAGAAAAAGGGCAAAAAAATACAAAGTTGTTTTGAGCATAAATGTGTATGATTAGAGTTATATGAATAAAGCTCAGTTTTCTAACGTAAGAGCCTGTGACGTTTGTTCTGGACACAACTAACTCTACCTCAAAAAAGATGTAGTGTGTTGAATTGTTCAAAAAATATGTACAGTTTTCATAAAATGATCCTGAAAATGCTGCAATACATCCCACTTCTTAGTTAAATGAGTGGCAATTTTTGAAAATGCTTAATAACTTTCTTTATTTAAACTCACTGGTGTTCAAGTGTGCCTTATGTGTTTGAAAAACTCTGGTTGTAGTTCTTGTAAGTGAACTGGCTCGTGTAAATTGTAGTCCTTCTTATGTATCGAGGTATCCATATGGAGAAATGCATTTTCAAAATGAGTAGTTTATACCGCTAATTGAATCAAAATGAGGGTCCCGCAAATATGGTTGTACCGAGGGCCCCAATAATTCCTAAGATGGAAATGTGAACTGACAGAAAAGGGCGTGAGCGAGCTGAAAAGGTTAATACATTCAAAGTTTTTTTGAAAATGGGCCCCAAAAAATGTTTGGCCCAGGACCCCCAAAATCCTTAAGATGTCCCTGAAAATAAGTGTGAAAAACACCCAAACACACCATATTTACTGGGGTGTAGTCAAACGTATTATTTTGACCAATAAAAATATTTTCCTGCTACAGAGAAAAAAAATCCTTAGCATCTACCTAGTCAAAAATCTGAGAATCTCTAAAACGTCAGCATTTTACGTAAATACAAATAATAAATCCAAGATTCATAATGATCTGAAATTACACCCAAAATAATTGTGAATCTATTCAAAAACAGCCATAAAATGCTGCATAGACAAAATGAGTAAAAAAACAGAGGCGTTAAGTGTACGTAGAGCTGGTAAATGAGAAAGACACAAAGGAAACACAAAAAAACAGTTCCTGCGGAAATAATATTCCATGTTTATAATTCGCATCACTCGTATTCTGCAACCATGGGAAAAGCAGGCACACAGTTCGCCAATGTCGTAAGCACCTGCCATCTTGTCGTATCGTTTCAAAGACTCTCGCCATTAAATTACTGGCACATTTTGTCATGCGGCATTACACCGATGTACAGCATTCCCTGTGCTGCACTGAGACGCTGATGAGATGTCATCCTGTGCCTCCCTATGTAGCAAGAGTACAATCTCAATTTATTACAGCAGATGCCAGTTGGGAAAAAACGCACTGTCTGTAAGAGAAAGGGGTATCCTTGAAGCAGAGTCCAAGGACTGCCTGCTGCACACATTAGTTCTGGGTAGTTTGGCACATCTTATTTGCTGCTCCTAACTACTGGAGGAGTTAAGCAGAAGGCAAATTGAACTCCCAGGGTGAAAAGTTCATACCTTATCCACTCGAACTATTTTCCCCTGAACAAGTAATTTCATACCAGATACAAATACATATCTAAATACTGTGGCTTCGCCTTGGCTTGCCTACCAGTGCCTCGTTGCCGGATGTGTTATTAAAATGTACTTCTAGTTTCTGGATAAAGAATCCCTTCACATGTCTCTGTGTAGAATACCTAGATGTATATGACAACATAAAGGACAATACTTACTTTGGGTATTTCTTAGAGAGAACAAAAACTATATTTTAGAGCACAGAGTTCTGTGAATCGCAGGGAGACTTTAAAAAATGAACAGATTAACCAAGGTGGAAAATATGGATATCAATTAGGGATTTTTTTGTTTGTTTTAGTTTTATACAGCGTGAACTAGACCCGAAGGTTTCAGAGCGCTTTACATGAGCACCAGTTGCGTTACAGACAGACACATTCATGTTTATTATGCACGGGGAGATTAAGTGATTTGACCAGAATCACAGGTTGTTGAGTGTCCCAGCCAAGACTTGGACCCGGTTCACAGGCTCCGAGGTCGACCGCTCTAGCCCTTAGGCCACATCATCTCCCTTCGCCAGGGGTAGGAGCTGCTACCTCTGGCTTGCCCTTTGGTTCCCCTTTGGAACTGTCATCATCGCTACACGTAGGGGGTCACCTACATTGGTCATGAGCGTAGCTTTTAGATATCACCTTTTGCACTTGCAGCTCTTACAACCTTCATGGTGTTAACTGGTTAGGAAGCAACAGTTAGCCAAACTATTTTGAAACTGCATGGTTGATAGGTCGAATCATTTCAGAGTTCAAACACCGGGCTGTGGAAGAGGGACCTGAAGGGGCTTGGTTCATGAGGTGCCATTAAGTTGTGTGTTATCTGGTCAGCGTTGAGCAACAAAAGTTCCTCACGTGTTACTAGAAACAACACAATGCAGTGTGATTCAGGTCAAAAAAGCACCAGGAGTTCCAGCTCAGTGCTGGAATATTTCAAAGACAAAGAATCTGTATTGAAAATAGTATCAATTAGAAAAGCTTTTCAGCTTCTAAAGACGTTACCATTAATCTACTATGGATTTGCAGGGAGACACTGGATGGCAGTGTGGTACTTTAGAATTTGGGACCGCGTAGGAGGCAGGGCCCTACCCCTGTCTATTCCGGTATTAGCGAACCGCGAATGGTCAATGCGGTATGTACAAGTGCTTTGTATAACGTTTTAGCTATAAATGCACTGTGTATACGTTATTATACATTGACTTTGTGGGTTCCATCTAAGAGCGGTGGCCATCTTATGGTTGCCCTCACATAGGCTACATATTATGAAGCAAATACGGGCCTTTAGAACACATGTGCCTTCCTTTGACTTCTCTGTGACCTGGGCAGCTTGGCTCCGCTGCCCCAGGTCAGTCCGGTCCCACGAGCTCCCCGTCCTATGGCCACCTGTGATTAGCATCAGGGTTTGACACACCATAAAGCCTTTTCATCCCACACAAGCCTCCGGCTAATCTCTTTCACACCTGACTCTTCCTGCTTTATGGCTTGTTTTCCAAACAGGAGATGTTCGTGTTTATTGGGGCCTGTTGATATCTGATGTGGGATCTGAGCCTTGCTGGGTAAATAATTGCGGGCTGGCTTAACTGGAATGTGGGATGGTCATCATGACTCTGCCTTTTCGTTTGTAATGTATACATGTGAATGACCATGCCATAAAACAAGGAATGTGTGCCTGAAGCATGATATTTAGTATTTAAGGAGAAGCCCGTTTCTGTAACTTTAAGCAGTCTCCTGAGAACATACATTGTGTTGTACTTCTCGGATACCTGTAATTGGTCTGCAGCCAATAAATCGATCTTTGACTTCACCCAGAAGACTCTGTGTTTCTGTAGGGCTGAAACAGGAAGAACCCGAAGTCTTAGGGTGTGTTCCCCTGCACCGCTGGGCTTAAAATTCCCAGTACTTCAGCAGGCAAGCAAATATGGTATTTATGGAGAAGTTTCCACTCACACTGCAACTGAATCAATAGTGTCAAACTGTACAAAAAGTGTTTAACCTTTTTTACGTTCTATTTTCTTTGTTTTGACTTTTAAAAGCAAGTACATTGTAAAATACTATTTGCTTTCAGATGCTTCTGGAGTGGCAGAGAATCAGACTTCTTTGTGACGGAGGTATGTGCCACTTTTCTTCAGATTCCGACAATTCTGCTTGTTGCGTTTGCTAACAGTCAAGACAAAACAGCCAGTGGCATACTCTTCTTTACCACCTAGTCAATTCTCATGGTTTCCAAGGGTAGTGCTGAGGTTAGGTTAGATCTTGTCCTAGCATTAATACCAGATATGACTAAGGGGACTTTATCTGTATAATTAGCTGTTTATTAATGGGATCATGCAACAGTCTTGTGTTAAAACTATATATATATATATATATATATATAAAACACCTCTGCTCCACTTGGAAAAGAGCACGCACATGAGGGTTACTGGGGTTAAGGCCTTTTTATTGCATAGAGCCTCCGACGACCCGGCAAACAAAAGAGACGCATTTCAGCTGACCCAGCAGCCTTTCTCAATCAATCTATATATTCTATGAACTGGGAATACAGATGTAGATTTTTCTCACAACTCCAAGATGTGACTCTTGAATTTTCTGATGTAATGGGCAGGAAAGGATGCTTATTTTTGGGCCTTTTTATTGAGGTTGTTAATAAGCCTGCGGTAACACTCTTCCTTTCATTCACTCACTATTAATGCCCCAGGTAAAAAATGTTCCATTCACAGAAGCTTCATAAAAAGGGTGATCTTTGGATGTTGATGGAGTTGCTTGAATCAACTCAATTAGGACTGTTTTAGTGGAATAACCCAACCTACTTGCATTCTAAGAGTCTTGAAATTATTTGATTACCAATGATCTCATCCTCGCGCTTCATATAAATCTCTCCGCTCTCAGAGTAATACCCTGAATGAGATGCAATATTGTAAGGTTCTACTTCGTAAACAGAATGCAACACTACTTTGTGTAGACCAGTGAGAGTCTGATATATTCTTTATCTTTAGGCTAAACTCTTCTTTGGTATCACCACAAACGCTCCAAGTGCTGCACCCGACTACCAGATGCCTTTACCGAGATGCCATGCACAGATACTTCTGGCATGGAAGGGTCGGAGGTAAGTCTACAGTGCAACAGACCCTGACACAACCCAAGCCCTACCACATTTCAGATATGGAAGAACAGTGGTTCCAGTGGATAATAGAAAGAATGATTTAAGCAATGAATACGCACAATGGCAATAGATTTAAAAGGACTTGGTAATGTCAGAGGACAAAATGAAATCTCTACACAGTTGAATCAATACAATATTTTATATAAAGCAGTAAATAGTATATACACTTCTTTTAAATCACAAACGTAAAGACATTTTTTGTGCATAGTGTCCCCAAGTGAAAATTGGAACCAAAAAGTGACTGTACAAAACAAAATGCTTTTTAGAAAAGTGGGATTCCATAAATAAAAAGAGGAAAAGAAAGAACGACCATTTAAATACACTTTTTCAACAGTCTACATATGCAATGATACAGGCTGGATTGTGGTCTGTTCTACAGTACAGTTTCTCGCATCTGTGCCGGTACATGGGCCTCATGCTTACCTTCATTATTTATTGTAGATGTCCCTGCATCGTTAGTCCTGAAGAGACCCCGCATTCACAGGAGGGTCGAAACGCCGTCGACAAGCACATAGAACAGACCACAATCCAGCCTGTATCATTGCATACGTAGACTTTTGAAAAAGTGTATTTAAATGGTCGTTCTTTCTTTTCCTCTTTTTATTTATGGAAACCCACTTTTCTAAAAAGCATTTTGTTTTGTACAGTCACTTTTTGGTTCCAATTTTCACTTGGGGACACTATGCACAAAAAATGTATTTACGTTTGTGATTTAAAAGAAGTGTATATACTATTTACTGCTTTATATAAAATATTGTATTGATTCAACTGTGTAGAGATTTCATTTTGTCCTCTGACATTACCAAGTCCTTTTAAATCTATTGCCATTGTGCGTATTCATTGCTTAAATCATTCTTTCTATTATCCACTGGAACCACTGTTCTTCCATATATAACCATTACCCTGGTTCCGTTGTGAGTAGGGTTCCCCTGTTATTTGGAGTGACTACCACATTTCAGAGGCATTACTCTTGTTTGGCAAGTTCAACCCAAACCCTGCCTTCCATGCATAACATCTGACTCACTAGCAGCCTGCACGGGTAGCCTCTCAGAGAAGTCAGCTTGTAATTTTATCTCTGACTCAGAATGGATAGCATTTCAGAAACATCAGCAAGACAAATGCTGAATTTGCTCCATCCACCCCAGACTGGGAATTGAAACTGATTTCTCTAGCCTTCATGCATCCTCATCTCCACCTGGCATGCAACAGTCTCAAAGGCAAGCAATGCATGTAGCCACTGTTTTCCAACTTTTGCTTCTCTCTTATGTTCTAGTGTCTACTGTGCATAACGGTTCTAAGAAATAACATTTAAATATTCTCTCTCACTGGGTCGCTACATGGGGGAGTGAGAACGAGGGAGAATTCTGACTTCACAGTGAATAATAAACCAGGCCTGACTGATTCCTCAACATAATTTATAGGGGGTGATAACACAGGCATTATTCTTGTCAAATAAACAGAGTACTTGTTCTCTTTCGAATACTGCCTGAAAAGTTACATCTTTTCATGAAAGCTAGGAAATAAGGTATCAATTTGTTGCTTTCTTCGGATTAATGATGTTTA
This sequence comes from Triturus cristatus, assembly GCF_964204655.1. NCBI lineage: Eukaryota > Metazoa > Chordata > Amphibia > Caudata > Salamandridae > Triturus > Triturus cristatus. The sequence goes on along the minus strand of NC_140591.1, from coordinate 1,008,718,310 downwards.
CATTTTCTTTGGCTGACATGCTATACAGAATATAAGCTCCATATTTTGTATTATTATTTCTAACCCTGATGAGCCCCCACACCTACAGAGAGTTTGATACCAATGTTGTTAATACGGTAAACAAACTGTTCTAATTTACTCATAAATATAAAGTATTGAATTAAGGATGGTGTTGCCAATAAAAACAGAAAGATGTCAGAATGTATGTGATTGTACTGGACCTTATGTCAAATAAAATATTTCTAGTGGATTTTCCTCGCAATCACATTTCCATCCATAGTGCTGAAACAGGAGCTAATTCAATTAAGTAAACCAAAGCCTCATAGACTTCAATTAAAACATGTGTGGTCCTCCGGCATCTGTCTTCCAGTATCATGAAGAACCATTATCACCGGTATCAGCAGTTCCATGACACTGCTATATCCACCTATTCAAAGACTCTCTCTGAGCAGCTTAACCTGCAGGAATTTGTGTAGAGCCCTATGGATCCTTGAGCGTCAATGAGGTGAACCAGGTGATGTAGAGTTTCACAGCCACAGAAGAACGCAAGGCCAAATTTATGACCTACACTTTTGAAAAATAGGAAAAAGGTGTGCTCTTGAAACCAAGGGTGCCTACTTTCTTTTCAGTAGATGGAGCTAGGATACCCACTGAAATACTAATGATCCAAACCAGATGAGAAGATGTCCAGCAGCACCTGGATTCCGGAATATCATAACTCATTTGCGAGCCTTCCCCTCACCCCCTGCTTTTAGCGAAGAACATGTCTGGGCAGAAAAAAGTAGGATCCGAAGTTCCTCCATGCATTGTAATTCCTGATTTGGATGTTAACACGGAATCTGGCCAAATTTGGAACCCCACAGCTCTTGTAAGGAGCGGGACCTTAGAGCTGAAAAGAGTCCCATGCTCGCTTGCATGCAGATATCTGTAAATACATCACCAGCATGTTGACCACTTCAGCACAAAGGAATTGACTCTTCATTCATCAAAAGACAATGCTGGCACAGTCAAGTTAGCCCTTAACTTTCTGACTGGAAAATCTTTTTCAGCCTCCCTTTAAGTAGCTCAAGCCACTTACTGCTCCTTATCAGGTCCTTGTTAGATACGCTTTAACAAGTTATGTGCAATCAGCATACTTGCTGCAGCGAAGCTCTTCTCCACTTCAAGTGTTCACATTCGGAAGGAGCATTCTCTTCGGAGAAGTTTTGATGTGCTGTTTTGACAGTGTGAACGTCTGTGTGCCTAATATTAACAGTTGTTTGCAGTGAACAGCCACTACACATCTGCCGTTCATTAGAGGAAGTGCCTGGTTGTCTCTGAGAGCGAGACAGACGGAATAACTGAACTCTAGTCATATGTTTTGTTGATTTCATCGTATATAGCGCTACATGTCATTATAGGTTCGGCTTCAGGGTGGGATCCATTTTGTTGGGCACTTGTTATTATGGAAGGACATGACCCACCTGTACTTATTCATGGCTTCAACAGTCATACTTATGTACTACCTACTATTAATGGAAATATAATAAAGTTTGTGTTAAGAGGTCAGTAAAAAATGTTATTATGGAAGGACAACCCGTGCAAATAACTACCCATACTCCTTTGCAAGAGAGGATATCAGTAGGGCGCTGGATGTTTACCACTCAGTCTCCATTTTACATAGCACTGGCTGTGAACTAAAAGCAGTACTGAGAACATTTTTTTAATTAGTCCCACTTTGCAACAACGAACATGTCCAGCCCTCTACTTGTGTTTTTGAGGGAGGAGGGAAATATTACTCTCAGGAACCTTTTATAAAATAAAGACCATGGATAGTTATTAGAAGGTAACAGTCAACTCACACCATCTGGTTCAATACAATGGGTGGGTCAATAAATAAGCATCACGGTTAGATCCCAACCCAAAATGGGTCTCAGAGTCTTTTTCCTCCAAGAGGCAATTGAACAAATAAAAACAGAGTGTATGTGATTCACATTTGTTAACAACACCATAACAGGAAAGGCAAAAGAAGTCCCCCAATGAAATGCCTCGGCTGCAAACCATTATTCTTCTAGCGCAGTCGTTCCCAACCTGTGGTCCTGGGACCCATAGGGGTCCATGAAGCCTCCTCAGGGGTCCGCGACTACTTAGAAAATGAAATAATATTAACAGCTTAATAAAGGGTATATAAATAAAGAAGGTAAATGTACAATTGAAAATTTCGAAATGTACTGTACATGTGAAGGAATTTGAAATTGGAGACTAAAAATTAAATTAGAATCCTCAGATTGATTTGTGGGAGCAGTGCAAGTGCATCAAACAAAATATAGTATGGATTACGAGTGGCCTCAAGTGAGTTTAAAAAAGCTCCAACTTTCATATTCATTTTTACATTTTTATTTATGTGTGTTTGCGAAATAAATAACATTTATCATCATTTGTGTATTTGTTTTCGTTTTTTTCTGTAATTTTTGTGTAGTGTTTTGTGGTTCAAATCATTGACAATGCTTAGGTTCGGGCTCTCAGCTAGCAGTCATGACTCCGTGAGGGGGAAGGGGGTCCCCGGATTTCAATAATGATTCGGTGAGGGGGTCCCTGGCTTCAGGAAATGATTAATTGGGGGTACCCAGAAGTCAAAAGATTGGGACACACTATTTTAGCGTTTCTGAACACATCCTGTAACGACTAGACAGATGACTTACACATAGAATTGTACTGCAGTACCTTTAAATGTTATCTAGCATGAAAAGGAACAGGCAGATGTTTTAGAAATATATCTGACCCACTTCAGCTCTGTGTCCAAAGATCTGAGGCTTTTTCAATGGTAGGATGTATTCTCACAGACCTATGCTGTAGTAACTGGTGCTCATGTACCCGAATTCAGACATATAATCGCATTCAGTTATTAGTTGGTCTTATCAAAAGGTATTATACCATGAGTACTTTTTAAAAATATATATATTTTAATAGTCGGAAGCAGTAAACCTTGTCTAAAATTTCTACCACGGAAAAACAAAATACCAAATGATTTAAAAAAAGGTGCTCTAGTGATTTGCAAAGATGTATTTTTTTGACTCCCAACCGTAAGAATAAGTCAGTTATGTGCAGAATTAATGTCTGATAATTCTTTGTTACTTTTGGTGCAGAGGCTCTTTATAAGGATTAGCAACAAACTATGGCATTGGAATTATGTTGGTGCTGGAATCTTCACAAAGCTGTCTATTGTGTTTCTGCGAACAATGTGTTCTCCCATCGCTGTGCATTTGGACCCAATGCACAATGCTCAGCACATGGCACACTGCTCCTGTTTTATTCGCGAGAGCTCAGAATCTGAGGGACTAATTGGTGTTTGCCAAAGCCAAGAGCGTAGCTAAAATCTACACATACCCTATGGGGTCACATCAGTGGGACATTTTTTGTGCGAGTCCTGCAAAACATAACCTTATGAAGCAGAGCAAGGAAATGCAGCGAAATAATTAAATGCAGGAAAAAAGATGTCACACCAATTCCAATGCCACCAATATTAATTACCACAGTGAGTGTCTAGGTCATTTATATTACATTGAAATGACCACGAAGAAGGTTATTGTGTGCATGAAAGAACACATGAGTACTTACAAGTAGAAACAATGAACTATTTTGTAGCAGACAAGTTCTTGTGACACAGAAATGGTTCTTCAAATAAAGGAAACTCCGTGGCTATTTTCTCAGTGTACAAATAGCCAAAGACTTAATTCCGTAGGCATATGAAACATTCCAGCTTACCTCTTCAAACACATGAATCACTTTATAAATAGTTCATAATAATGTCGGGCTTAATGAGGAGTTATTCGTGTCAATCCGTTTTCTCCACGGTATTGGGCAACCATTCACCTTCCACTTCATGTTTATTAAGAAATGTGGATTGAACATAACCTTAACTTGGGATCTCTATGGCTGAGGTAAGATTAAAGGACATTGGTGGAAATGTGTACACCAATGTCCTTTAACCTCAGCCAAAGAGTTCCAAAGTGGTACTGAACTTCTTAAAAAACATAGGTGTGGAAGTTTTCAGATGCATATAAATGATCGAAGCAGCTGGTGCCCATATTGAACTTACTACATCGGTTATAGAGTACATGATGACATGATTTTGTATCTAAAGATGTTGTTGCTATACAAACCTCTATATAAGAGTCACCATGGTTATGGTCCATCCACCTTTCTTAATATACATGAAGTGGAAGGTGAATAGCTGCGCAATACCGTGGAGTGGGCGGGGCTGCTCTGCTCGCAGAGCAGGGCAGTGGAGGAGTGGTTTGCCCACTCCTCAGTGTGTAATGGCTGTTTGGTCAGCCCTCTCGAGCCGTCTAAACCAGTCATGCGCACTTTTCCCATTCTCCATGCAGGCTACATTACAGCCTGCATGGAGAACAAGCCCAGGCTCCCATTCCCTGTTTGAGTGTCCAACCAGGACGCTCACATCCAATAACAACGCTGCATTGCTTTGTGATAGGTCAGGTGAACATGGGTGCCTACCAATCACAACACTGCATTGCAGCATTGTAATTGGTTAGTGGGGCCTGGCTGTGCTTCCGTCTGGAGAAGAGCAGCAGCGAACACGCGGGACCCAGCGCAACGGTAAGTTTATTTATATATTTTTTTTAAATCTATGTGACCCTATTCCAGCCTGCGCGACCCGCCGACCCCACCACCCGCTAGCTATACCTCCAGTAGGAGGCGGCCTGGTTGACAGCAAGAATGCAGGATTGCACGAGCAAGGAGAAGCCAGTAAGGCTGTAGAAAGGTCCCAAACCTAACACTGTATTCATGAGAGGTGTCACCTATTTTTTTTCCTATTTTTTCCAAAGAACTTCTTTCTACAGAGTTGACGATTGATAATTGATTAGTGCATACCAAGGGCACCTGAGCTGAAAGACACTTGTGGAATACCCCGATCTTGTGGAGAAGGCTAGCCCTGATAAATATTATATGTTTGTGCACCATCGTTAAAGAGTTCTTGGTTTTGAATATCTGTTTAATCAGTTCAGTCCTTCAGTTGTGCTGGAAAAAAAATTGCTGCACCAGCAGCTCAGTTGCATCTGAGATATGAATAGGTATCTGTGCCCCTTCGGTTGATCCCACTTGGAACATCCTTATTCCTCGTCACTTCTTTTTCCTTGCTCTCAGCCACTCCCATAATAGAGGTTAGTACCTTCACCACCTGGATTCATATCAGTGTCTTGTTTATCACACATCATGTCTCAGTGCTTTCTCAAGGTTCTTTGTCCCTCCACCAAGTTCCTCATCTGTATAGTATGATGCATCCCCCCTGACTCCTTCATGGTGCCCTGTTCTTCATCCCATGAAAACAATCTCTATCAAATGTCCTGTGCTGCACCATCCCTGTTAGTACCTTATCACTCCCTCATCATTGGTAATTTCCAATCTGTCACACACCATTAGGCACATACTCAGTCCTTTGCTCTCAAACGTCTAAACCTCTTGTCAGTATACCATCAATGAGCTTGGTATCCTCACCCTGTCCTAAAATTTACCAGTGTTCCATCATGCCTCTCCCCGTTCTCGTCCACCACCTCAGCATCACAAATCTTGTAAATACCTGCTGGCAAGATTTCATGATACTGTCTAGTTCTCCTCATAGACAGTCCTGCTCAGGGTACAGGATACTTAGGGCCAGATGTACAAAACCTATTGCGGTCGAAAATAGCACGATTAGCAAAATTGGTCCGTTGGAGACTGCAAAATTGCTTTTTCAAATGTGCAAAAGGCAAAAGGCAATTCAGTAACTTGCAACTGAATCGCAATGTGCATTTGAGATTCGGTATTTGGAGCAGGCATATTTAGGGTGTCCCTTCCAAATACTGAATTGGTATGGTATGTAAGACTGCTTCGCGACCGAATCCCGGTCGCAAAACAGTAATCTATTACCACCAGCTTAAAAGTGGTGATAACCCATTTGCAAATGGGAAGGGATCCCCTCGGGACCCCTTTCTTTTGAGGATGTTAAAAAATATTTTTTGAAAGCAGGCAGTGGTCCAAGGAACAATGAAAATATATTTTATTGACTGTGCTGATGTAGATGTTCATGCTCCATTCACAGTTAAGAAGGACACTAATGTTCTTTGTTGATTAGGAGGATTTAGAGGTATGACCAAAGAATATGGTGAGGGGAACTTAGTGTAAAGGATCTGAGCAGCTTTATGGGGATCCAGGACAACCGTAGGGGTCTCTGAACCACTTAAATTAAGACCACTCATATGAGTTGAATCTTCCAGGACAATGAGGCCCCTAAAATCTCAGTAAAGGAACTATGAGATTCTCCGACAAATATACAAAGTTGATATATTTGGCACACAATTAGAAAGATAGGTCATAATCCTCAGCAGGACCATAAGAGGTAACATGAAGAAGGCTTACAAAAGAAAGGACTTGATCCAGTGAGTACCTTACCGTCAGAGATGAAGGTACTAAATCAGTCAAAGTATGGTGCAGAAGCTCTTGAGGTCACAGCAGTAAAGAAGGAAGGATCTAAAAGCATATGAGTAGTAAGCTTTGATAAGAAAAAGAAAGGTTATCAACCCCAACCATGACTTGTGCAATTTTGTGTGATAGCAAGTATTGAAACATGACTGGAATAGGTCCCTTCAGGATCATTATGAGGTTAGGAGACCATCATACGTTCAAGGAGTCAAGACAGACTGCCAGACTTTATCTGCTCTCTACTTTGTGATAAGTACAGCATATTACTGCAGTTATGTGCATTTTTCTATAGTGCAAATTTGATATCTCATTCTCAAGGACAGCCTCTGACCTACATCAGGAACTCAAAAGAACACCTAGGAATGCTGAGGCAGTCAGTAGACTTAGTCTGGTTTATGAAAAAGCTATTTGCTGAAGAAAGGAGGAAATTGAATCCAAGACCTGGCAAGATCTTGTAGCTGCGTGCAAATCTAATGATCACTTTCAATTGCAGCACTTATCTCCTATTGAAGACGCTAGCGCCAAGACATCCTCGGGCATATGCTGTGCGTTATAATTATGTGTCAAATATATAAAATATCATTAATGATCAATACTTCTTTAGGAAAATCATTAAAAAGATGTGTGTTTGAGAATAGCCCTGCTCTCCTGATGGAAGTACATCCCCACCTATTCCTGGGAAACACATTTTAGTAATATTTACAGAGTCTCTCAGCTCTACAGTCATGCCGGGTTGAAAAAGCTTGGTGTTTACGCCAGAAGATGTGGTCATTGTGATTGCAGCATGTCCACTAGCTAAGGCCCCTTCACTTATTCCAAAACAATGTGGAATAGTGCACCACTATTATCACTAATCTACTAAATGTACCTAGTAAATCTAGGTTTCAATCTACAATCACCCCCATAGTCAAAAAGGGAAATCGCAGTGACCCACCCTGCCAAAGACCAATCTCATTAAAAGATTCCTCAGGGAAAGTAGCTGACAGAATTATACATGATACAATTTTACTGCTTTGAAATTCTAACAGTATTGTATCAGTAACATAGTGTGGTTTCAGATGCAGCATTGGCACAGTAGAACAGTGTCTTAATCTCAAACAATTGCTAAGTTAGTGCAGAGGGGCCAAGAAGAACAATATTCATCTGGCTTTCATGGATCTCAGTTCTGCAATTAATTCTAGAACAGGTAATGATTGTGGAGTCTTCTTGCAAGCTAGAGTTTTTGTAAGACACTAATGGGTCCTCCCTCTAGCACATTCAACTATGCTAGTCAAGAGGAGCTCGCCATGTCCTACAACAAGATAGGATCAGTCTGACGCAACTTCTGGTTTATCTCAGTTTGGTCCAATCCAGCCATCCTTTTCAAATGCAATGTTATTGCAGCCTGTTTAAGGTTGGATAATTCCCATGAAATACCCTGCTTACATACATCAAAAACCTAAGTCCTGACTTGGTCAGTACAGATCTTTTTTTTAAAACCCTGGAATATAACTAGCGAGGAGATGGCCTGTGTGAGGAATGAAGGTGTATATCTAATTAGACTATAAAGGGAACAAGAGAAAGTCAAGAAGAGGTGTGTCAGCAATTTTATTCTGCTGAGCACATCACTAGGCTTCGAGTCATATTGGACAATAGTCACCTCCAACTATGACAGATGGCTTTTATCCAAATTTAGACTGGGCTTAATTTGCAACACCCTCTTCTTTCCTACTGACTGAAGTAACCCATTTGAGAACAAACCCCGCCCTTGTGATGAGTTTTCTTCACAAAGCAGACTGCACTTATGTTTTTTTCTGTGATTTTCATAGCAAAGCATGTGCCAAATATTTTAAACCTATTTTGCAACCCCTAGATGTTACAAAATGTAAGCCAGCATTGTTGAAGTTACCAATGCTGGAATCTCCTTTCGTTTGTTACTCTGTAAGTCGTTTTTTATCAGCTGCTATCAGTCAAGGGAATCTGCTATGATAATTGATTCTCTATTTTAATACGCATATCCCATTCTTTTATGTACTTGGTAATTCATGTTTTTATATGGTCTTTTGTTGATCTCTTTACAGATGTTGGCAATATCTTAAACAAGCTTAATTACTACTACTATGCAATTCATTTTTTAAATGTACGACAGTTTTCCACTACAATTCCAATGTAACAACAACAAAAATATACATGTACCTGTTAACACGACATCTATAAAAACATATTCATCTGTTGGATTTTTGAAGGATATTATGATTGAAGTTAAACAACCAACACTTGTACTTATGCTGGCAGACTCCATTGGTTGTGGAATAAGTCCAATGCCCGAGAGGTGAAACTTCCATTCATCAATCTGTTAGGAAAAAATGGTTTGAAACTGAATTAACCTTTTTTAATCAGATATGCTTTTTTCTTTAAATATTCTTTAATCTGTCATTCTTTATTTTGGTTTAGTATATGTTAAAGACAATGGCACTTAGAAGATGTGTCACCCTAAGAGTTCTTCCAACACCAATACCTTTGTACTGTTAACTGCTTATGACCTTTGTAAAGGTGGTTAGGGGAGACCTGTGCAAGGTTACGTTTGCTCAGCTATTGGAGATCAGGGCCAGGATACTCCGCACAAATAAAAAACTTTGTAGGAGACTGACTAATCATTGACATTTGTCTAGTAAACAAACTAATATATACAAATACTGACATGACAACAATTCTAAAGCACAATTTACCACTAAGAGGTCTCCTGCCAATGGCTAGTTCATGCATATTGTTTGGAATTTTTTTAGGTTCTGTCTACAGACCAAAAGAGGAATACAAAGAGATTTAAGGCAAGAGAGATGTAGAGACTCCAGGCATGAGTGAGGCAGTCATTACGCTATTAGTAAGCAAGTAAAACAATGCACATCTTATCGACCTATTCATTTTTTAGTATGGAGGCCAAGATCCTTGCAACTATTCTCACTGTCTGTCTGATTATCAATCTTCAATCTCTAGTTTATGTGGATCAACAGTGCTTCATGCCAAGAAAGCCATCTGACACAACATCAGATGCTAACTCAATGCTGTTGCTATGTCCCATCCTTTATCTGGGCCATTGATGCTGCTCATGGTCGAAAATAAGGTACTGACCACAATTAATCTAATTTGGCTGATTCTTTTACACGAAACCAATTGCTAAGATACAGATTAATAGGGTACTCGCCAAGTCCTTTCCTATTGAGCTCAGCACAAGACTGGGGTGCCCTCTTTCCATCTTTGCACTTAGCCATGGCCAGAACACCACTGGACAGATCCCCGAGGGCAGATAGTGACATTTATAGCTTCCACTGTGGAGGGAATGGAGGATTGTGTTTCACTGTGTTTAGCTGATCTACTCTTATGACTAAGAAAAAGTTTTGGTAGGGCTTCAGCATTGCAGTCCAATAGGAGAAAATCAATCCTATATCTGATTTGAGTAAACTGCAGACGAGATTCTTTGAGACCAGACAATAAGGCTAGAGCCAAACAGGATCATGTACCTCGGAGTTCCAATTGCCAACTCAGTCGCCCTAATATCAAACATTGCCCCCTTGATGGATAAGTTGAGTAAAATTCTGGACCACTAGCCCATACTCTCTTTATTAGTAGTGGACACAGCCACTACTGCAAAAACATTTTCTTTACCAAAATTACTTTACTGCCTCCTAAGCAATCCTTACTGAACATCCACCACTACGTCCATTCTTCTACACAGTGATTTGTTCAGACACTTTTGTGGCTCACAGATGACACAGTATACCTCAATAAGAGGCAGATAATGGGTGATACCTCACCCTTACTATCTATATGGAGGAAGGATGCCTAGGACATTTGGAAGAATGCATAATCCAGTGGCAGACTAATAGGGGAGACCCTGGATGTGGCTGGGGACACCTATGACTCAAGTGGCCTCCCTTCAGGGGTTTTCAGGATGGTTTTATTGGTATTTCACAACTGAAATATATCTTCTCTCGAACGGGCTTCCTTTCCTTTTTTGAATTCCCCAAAATATTTGCTGTCACAAAACACAATTTGTCTGCTACCTTCAATTACATCATGCCCTTTTACCCTACCTGAGAAATGCAGACAAGGTTGCAAAATTCAGTCCCCTCAAGCCAAAGCTCACTGGGCAGCAGGACACTGTGCAAGTATGAGTGGCGGGGCTGGGTGGGTTGAGAGTTTGACAGACGACAAGGGAAAATGTAATCAATAACTAATTTTCCCTTGTGGTCATCTGTTGAAATCCACCCCTACCTGGCCCCACCGCTCTTACCTGCACGGAACGCTGCTGTCACTGGGGACAGGAAATCCCACCATATCTTTAAATCCTTAGCTATCAGCAGACCGGACTGCTTCACTTCAATGTGGAAAGCCTCGGAGAGTCATGTAGGAACCTATCACAGGAGGACTGCAGGGACACTCTTATGTTACCACAGGCAGTTGCGATCTCAGCCAGCAAGTGCCTGATTCAATTCAAATACCTACAGTGAGTGTATTACACAAGGGACGGACAATTTAGAATGGAAAGGGGCTCCTCTCTGACATGCCTTAAGTGCCTTAATGGCGGTGCTACATTTCTCTTATGGCTTGAGCATGTTCATTGATCCAAGGAGAGGTCAAGTGATCTGTGCGTGACTTCTCTCTCTATAATTCTCTTAACCAGCTACACCAGTAATTATCATCTGCTGTTGTGTCTTTGATTTGTACTTGTGACCTGAAATGTCTGAAGGACTACCACTGTGTCCTTCTGCTTATGTTTTGTGTTTGCATCGTAAATACCAATAAACATGCTTATTAAAAAAGAGGAAGTTGTAGACATCGCTTTGCCAATTTTTTCATTCATTTAAATGTCATGACATTTTATGCTAATAGTATTAATTTCTTGACTTGTAACTGGTTATGTGAATTATTGGCTTCAGGTGTAAGGTCACATTTTTTAAGTCCAAAGGCTGGCTAGCCAGGGACATTCTTCATAAAAGTGAAGTCTTTGGATAATGGAGGAAGGTAAAACAGGAACAATTGATTTCATCTACAAAGATCACAGCTTTATACCTTTAGAATAGGAATGGGATAATGTGCCTTCATTTGTGCAGATGAAATAAACATTTTCTATCAGTTAACCTAATCTGGGGGGGGCACACACAATATTCAACGAAAGACAGATTTTCCACTTTGACAGAGATCAGCATTGATTAACCAAAATGGGGTGTCAGTAGTGGATTTTAAGTTTTTTTCTGAAGTCAGTGTGGTTTGCAATCCTGAAGAATATTTGTTCTAGGTAGCTGTTGTGATTCAAAAGAAGGCCTAATTCCAATTTTTTGAATTCCTAAACACAAAAATTGGCAAAAATAGTTTTCTTACATCCTGGGGATCTGGGTCGTTGTGGGATTTTTACTCTCCCAGCTGAGCAGTCAGGCACACAACCGTTTCAAGCAAGGGTAGGCATAACTGTTGTAATTCTCTCTATCATAATTACTCCTAATTACCTGGAAACACTCATAATGATGTACAATTGTATTAGAAGTGTGATTCAGCATTTAGAGCTATTTTCTTACTGCACCCTCACGTCCAATATTGGCCCAAGGAGGCACTATGCGCTAAGAAAATAGCACTAAATGCTACAGGAAACAAACAGTAGTAGCCAGCAACCACTTACTGTCTCTTAGTTCATTATTCCCGTGCTCCTGCAGTAGGCCTTGTGTCTCAAATTACTCTTAATTACTCAAACTGGGGTAATAGCATAATTTCAGACATTTTGCATTACAAGAGTAATTTGTAGTTATTGAAATTCCTCCGATTACGCCAGCATAATAAAAATCTCCCCCATTCTAATTTTAAGTTGGTGCAGTAACTAAACAGCAGTTTTACCTGCAAGGCAATCCAGTGACAAATCTCATATGTGTATGCATGAGCACTTATAAAGCATGAACCTAGATAAAACCAGTGGAACACTATGCAACGTCAAGAGAGTAACATCACGAATGGGTGAGTGGGGTAGGAAAAAAGGATGATATCAGGTGGGATGGCGGGATGGGGAGATGGGAATAGGTCAGTGGGGGAAGGATAGGGGTATGAAAGGAAAAAGGTTGGGAAGGGGGCGGAAGGCGTGTAGCTGGAACAAAAGAGAGGGCAAGGTACTGATTCTAGAATCTTCACTCCAGTATCACAGCAAAGATGTAACCTGATGACCCAAATACCATTGGGCAGTGTCTAAATCGCACCTACTTCCCGGAGTCATTAAACATAGTTATCAAAGGAAGTGAATTAAAGAAAGTAAATTTTACCTCCAAAGTCCATCATTTCCTTTTTGATAGTGGCATGTGACTAAAGTGATCACAGGATCTGTATTCCTCACAAGCCATGACGAAGCAGCAGAAAGTTGACCCTTCCCCATCCTTAACCAATATATGTAGAGAACAGTCTAACACCAAGAGAGTCGCACTTTCAGTGCAGCAGCCACAGTGAAATGGAGCAAAGACTGCTCGCTCCTCTTTTACTGAAAAGGAGAATATTTCAGTGGCGGTGCGTCTATTGGGGGCGTTGCCCCACTAATGCCACGGCCCCATTTAGAAATCGTTCTACTTCTGACGCTAATTGCAACAATCAGGACTCCTGATTGGAATTAGCGTCAGAAGTAGAACACGGACGCTGAAGGGGTTGGGGCTGCGGCAGCACTCTCAGGGTTGAGTGACAGCGCAATAGTGTGCATGTTCTTTTTTGGGCTGATCATTTTTACGATCATCCCGAACATGCGCACTAGCCTTCGCCTTAAGAGACCGAGGGTTGCTTCATGCGCAGCCCCCGGTCTCCTAATGGGCAAGAAGTATCTCTGCCCTCAGCCAATCCTGGCACTGCTGGAGCAGCTCCTGGATTGGCTGACAGGGGTTGCCACTGCCAGCCACTCACGCAGAAGACATTGAAGGCGACAACGCAACGGACCCCGGCCCAGGAGCAGACAGCAGAGGCGGCGCAGACACGCCCGGTCAGGTAAGTTGAAGGTTTTTGTAAACTATATTTTTAGCCCCCCAGGCCCCACCCCCGCGCGACCCCCCCGCGAGTACTGCGAGCCGCGACTGCCCCCTGCCCTGTCCCCACCCCCATGCGACCATTCCTCAGTCGTCCTTTAACTGAGTGCCTTTAGCCGCCGCTCCTGTTACACAGGGAGATCCATATTTCACAACAGTTCGGAGAGGTGCACTTTTCTTTGCTTCTAGCTCTGGGCTGCAAGACGCGCATCTGTAAGGAGTTGGAGGTGGCATCCGTGGATTACCCTGTCAATCATCTTGATGGACGGGGCTGTCACTGGATGCTCAGAACAGGGAAGCCTCAGCCATATAGGGTTGTGTGAGGTGATTGTCTGTAGTTGTTGTGGATTATTGTGTAGACAGACGTGCGCATTGGGGCGGTGTTTGTATTAGTAGTATAGGGCCTAGTGTATTCCGTAATTCCACACTCTTTGAGGAATGATCTCTCATATTTGCAGTAAAGAACACGGGAAATCCACAGTTCTAAACCTGGGAGGAACTCATGTGATTACCTTGGAGAAAATTGTGCGAAATGCCCTATAATTCACAATATTATGTTATATCCAGGTCTGGCAATTTGTGTTATTTGTGAGTGCAAAATGCCCCCTCGCATTACCTTTCGGGCCGGTGGAGGGCTGCGACGCATTTTTGATCCTGTAAGCTGGGGTGGGACTCAGTCCCCCTGTATGTGATGGGTGGAAGGTGAGAGTGTTCCGGAACGGGATGCGGTGACTGATAGTGCGCACAGTCAGGGGCAAAGCACTGACTTCCGGGTATACTTTCTGCAAGGGTCTCTCAATGCATAGATTTGACACGGTGTATAGCATCTGTACAGCCCTGCGCCATTGTGCCACTCTGTCTCTGCATCTGTCTCTGCAGGTTTGGTTTATTTAGGGTCAGAGCACGCGGCAGCAGGTAATTTTTAAGCAGCTGAACAAGGGGCCTGCCGTCCTGAAATAAAGGCCCAGCGCATTTAACCAGCTCCGCACTGGGGACGCTGAGAGTGGGAAGAAGAGACAGAAAGAAAGAGAGACAGGAGGGATAAACCAGAGCAGTGAAGCCAGGCGCGCAGCCATCCATAATGCAGCAGGGTTAGTGGCACCGAGGCCCAGCGGCGTGAGAGGGACACTTTACCTGAATTAGTGGCTGTTTTCTATTATGCAAAACCACTGGATGGTGAGCCCAATTTCCTTCCTTGCACCCTTGGTACACTACTGGGCAGAGAGTGGGAACTTGAAAGATGCAAGGAAAAACTGGAAGAAGCAGGTACCAGCCACAGTAAGTTAAAGAAAGTGAAACACTGATGTTTGTAAAGGAGAGGCCTGCTAAGCAATACAGAGCAATACAGTCCGCCCTGTTGGCATGTCTACAGATGCAGTGCTGGTGAAACTGGTCTGTACCTTTACATTCACACATACACCGTTTACATGTAGAGTCAGGGCAATACCCGGTTGATATGCTCAAATATATATTCAAATTCAGGGCATTGACAGAATAAGCACCGAGTTTGACTCGCAATCTTTTGCTGAGACTGGTGTTTTCTAGGCTCAGCCTGCCTGACCTGTATCTGCTGGGCTGAAGTGCGTTCAGGCCCAGGGCACAATCAATAAATGTGTTCTTCATGTTTTGTGTAGAATGTTAATTAAGGAGCATCTAATTCACAATTGCTTTATTAACCTTCCTGCTATCTCAAATTTACTTAAAAATGCACCATTTGCCCACTCTTTTTCAACCCACATAGGTGGTTCGGGCTCACTCGCTACGCTCGCTCGCTACATTGCAATAGGGCTATTGTGTAACTCCTCACCACTTTAGAATGTCACAAGCCACCACTGGAATATTTGTAACTGAGTGATAGTTTTATATAGTGTCATGGTTGATGATCACCATGGGTAAATCCTGAACACTAAATGTCTTAATTGGGCCAGACTCTCGAGTCACCTTGGTAAAGATTTATGTAATGTCGGCTTACCAGAACTTTGCAACCAGATAAGCTAAAAGGATCAAATAAACATTAAAAACCCTCAGCGATTATGGATAGCCCAGATCCAAACTAGTTGCCTCCATGCCCAACTGCACTAAAGGGATCATGTGACATGGTGTTGGAAGCTGCCAGTTTAGCAGGACCCAGAGGATCTCATGGCCGACACTTGCTAATTTAAGGGCTCAATTAGGCCATCCAGGGAAATCTCAGTTCCGTAACCAAACTCGAAGCACTGGGAATGGCAATAAGATATTGGTAAAGAAAATACATAAGGTTGGTTAACAACAATTTTCCTCATACATTTGGAAGTCACAAATAAGGTATCAATAATCCAGAAATTAATGAGGACCAAAAGGTTCAAATTACCTTTTTTAAATTAATGGTACTACCACGTCCATTCCTCTTGGAGCACAAGACTGAAGACTCCAAAAGGTGTTGATTAATGAAAGACTGAATAATATAAGAAGCCAACATAAAATATGAATGTGGAAGATAACTTGCTTTTTCTATAGTATATCTCTCATTGCAACTTCCAAGCACAGAAACAGCCTGTGGCTTCCATTTCCTCTGTCTCTTCTGTGGTCAACTGAAAATTGACATCCACTTTCAGTAATGGTGAAG
Source organism: Triturus cristatus (assembly GCF_964204655.1). Taxonomy (NCBI): domain Eukaryota; kingdom Metazoa; phylum Chordata; class Amphibia; order Caudata; family Salamandridae; genus Triturus; species Triturus cristatus. The sequence continues at coordinate 1,008,702,221 of NC_140591.1, read as the reverse complement.
GAAGGGATCCAAGGGTACCGTGCCTAAAGCAAGCACGCTTGGGCTATGGTGTCACTGCACTACCAAAAGCAGTGCTTAATTTGAGCCAGTGGTGCCACCGGCAATCATTTCTGGGGACAGACAATTAACTTTTTACATCAGAAATATACTGAGGGCAAGAGAGGGTAAAATGCAAACAGCAGAAAGAAGAATGAAGAGAAAGACGGGAAAACATCACTACAAGGGAGAAAGCAGGAACCTGCCAGAGTAAGATAAAGGAATTAAAAGAATTAATGAGGCATGAGGTGGATTTAAGACAACGCAGCTTTGGCATTTGGCTCCTGAGAACGACGGTTACGGTGCAGCGTGTACAATTCTTCATCCGAAATAAGTTATCCTGATTCACAGATATTATTTCCTGAGATCGGTACCAAGCCCTGATCCCTGGCTGTAGCACCTGGACCATACCCTCTGATGCGACAGTCCCGACTATTCCTTCTCCTTCGTGGACCCTTGCTATACGCCATCATTGGCCTGGACCTAATTGGACTTTGATTGATATACATTGAAGGCTACTGCTCCATTATGGAGCCTATGAAGTGTCTGGATTATATTTGATTTGCCCTACGTGTTGTACCATCAGGTGTGTCTGTCCCACACCCCTTGTCCATCTTCGCCCTGATGAAGGTGTAGCCCCGGCTGGGGAAAGACACCGAAACGCGCGTTGGCGTTTTCATTGCTGCTGGGTAGTTGGATCATCTCCACCCATATATATTCTGTGGATGACAACTATGAATCTGTCATCCAATTTCTATGTGACAATTGTACCATCTTGATACATATTGTTGATGTGGACAAATATGTTTTGTGTGGTATAAATGATGATGTCATTTGGTATGTGTGACAGTATGATTGTGTTTTCTGAATGAGGTTGTGGGACTTGGTGTTTGTATTTATTTGATGTTGAACTTTGCTTTACTATGTATGTATTTTGCGTCCAATTGATATAATGATTTTGATAATATGAAAATAAAAATGATGACTCATCTTGATCAAACAATTTCATGATTGGATCATTCTTATATCTATTTTTGTCTGCACTGGTGTTGTGTTTTGTTAATATCAGGACCCTCTCTAAGGGCCTCTGTGAGCAATTGTGGCAGGTAAATCTTCATGATTGGTTATTCCCGTCCCCGGCTCTGTCAAGTCCAGTCCCGTTTCTTATTCCCTCACTCTTTCCTTCACTGTTATTTCTATTCTCCAGGCCACTCTGTTTTCTTTCTTTCTTTCTTTTGTACTATTTTATAAAGTGCAAACTCGGCCCAAGGGCTTTGGAGCACTTTATATGGTCGCAAGTTACATTGCACAAGATTAGATATTTTTAAGGCACAAAGAGACTAAGTAATGCTCTCTGTCCAACATCTCAGTTTCTCCCTTTCTATCGCCCCTCTCACCCACTTTTGTCGCCCCTCTCCCCTGTCGTTCATTGCCCTATCACTGACTGTCTTCTCGGTGTCCTTCTGTTTCTCAGGTTCTTCCATGCACCATTTTTAAAGAGCCCATGTGCAACGCTGTACAGACAGGGTGCTAGGGTGCAAAAGAGTGCGCTCTAACAAGAGAAGAGCTGTTTTTTTAGGGCTTGGGAGTGGAATTCTTCTTGTACCTCTGCTTATCCTCTATCTCTTATGTTCTTGTCCCTGTGTCAGTCGTTCCGTTATCATTCTGTTTTTTTTATCCTTGTACCATTCCATATATAGTTATAGGGTTTTATTGAGCGCAAACGTCACCCGGGGGGTGTCTACAACTAGAAAAAAGTGAGTGCCGCTGCCTCAAAGCCTTTGTCTTTTGGACAGATCAGCTGCATCAGTCCCTGGCTCACAGGGCTGCACTCTTTGTTTGTTTCTTTCTTTCTTTCTTTCTTTCTTTCTTTCTTTCTTTCTTTCTTTCTTTCTTTCTTTCTTTCTTTCTTTCTTTCTTTCTTTCTTTCTTTCTTTCTTTCTTTCCCTCTTTCCCTCTTCAAAACCCCAACCCTCCCCCACCACCGCTGGGTTGGGTGGGAAAACCTCAGCCAGTGTGTCTTGGGCATTTATTGCACTTTATGTGCATTACTCTACCCCCAAACACACTCTGCTCTGCATCTTCCTCCCTGTCTCATGCTCCACATATCTGTCCCTTGATCCACACCTTCAACCTCTCTCTCCCTACATATCTAATGTTCCATAGCTGACCATTCTTGCAAGGAAGAAATGCTAATCTCTTGCTGCCTGCCCAGTCTTCCTTCATATTCTTCACCCTTGCCTCAATGTATCTATACTGTTCCCTGGCACACTGTCTCTTGTTTATTAACCCTCAGTCATCCATACTTACCCCTCTGTCTCTTGCTCCCTGTCATTTTGTCTTTTAGCACTACCCCTCTGTCTCTTGCTCTCTACCCCGTCTCTTAACCCACCTTCTGCCTCTTGCTGCCCCACTCCCTCTTGCTCTAGTCTTTACCCGTCTTTTACCCAATGCCCCTCTCTCTACTGCTCTCTACCCTGCTCTTTTGCACCCTACCCACTGTCTCTTGCTCTCAAACCCATCTCTTGCTCTCTACCTCTTCTATTTACCACACCTTTTCTCATGCCTGTACAGTCTGCCTCTTACCCCAGTTTTCCTCTGTCTCTTGCTCTCTATCCAAGTCTCTTGCTCCCTACCTCACTGTCACTTACTCCATACACTGCTATCTCTTGATTCATGCCCACCCCTCTCTTGCTCCGTACACCTTAGACTCTTGCACTCTGCCTTGCCCATCTGCCACTTGCCCCTTGCTCTCTTGCTCCCTACAGTTTTGTCTCTTGCTCCATACACCACTCTCTTTTGCTCCCTGCCACCCTGACACTTGGAACCTACCATCTCTCTTGTTCCCTGCCCTTCTGTTGCTTGCTCTCTACTCTACTCCTTTGTTTCTTACCGTCTGTCTACTACTCCCTGGTCCACAAACATTTGCCTCTTTCTCCCATGCCTCTTTCCTTCCTGATCCCCTCTGTGTCTGCCCCTTGTCTCTTACTGTCCACCCACCTGTTTCTTACCCATTGGCTCTTCCTCTGTGCACTTACACTTTTATTTTCTGTTACCTAGCTCACTGCTCCTCTGCTTCTTGCTCCATGCCTCTCAGTCTCATGTTAACTACCCCTCTGTCTCTTATCGCTTTGCCCGCTCTCTCTACTCTCTGTTTATTATCCCACTGTCTCCTGCTTCATACCATTTATCTTTTGTGTTCTACCCTTTTGCCTCTTCCACCACCCTTTATTTCCTTTTCCCAAGATCATTGCCCCTCTGCTTCTTACTACCTACTCTACTCCTTTGTCTCTTCTCCTCACCCTACCCCACTGTCCCTTCTCTCTACCCCACTTTCTCTCTTGTTCCTTAACCTGTCTCTTGCCCCAGCAGGCGAAGTGCAATTCATAAAGTATGGGAACTGTAATGCCACATGCAATGGGGACAGGGAGGATGTGGGCAAGGTCAAAGGAATGGATTAAATAAAACGTTCTATACTTTTTTTGGTCTTTCACCTTCAAGTACCTAAAAATAAAATTGCGCACAGCTTAAATGACAAATAAATACAAGTTAAGTTAATCATCAGGAAATGCAATATAGTACATTATGAAACCTCTATTAGTTAATGCACTGCAGGGATCTGTATGTGTAACCAGAGAGCCATATAATTGAATCTTGGCTGGTACAGTGGAGAAGAGTGACTTGTGTATTTTTAGTGCTATGAGGTTCCAGCCTGTGACAGAAAGCACAGGGAATATGTAAGTCATTATTTTAAACTTGCATTACACACAGTATTTAACTCCCTCATACTACCGCTCAAAAAGAATAAATCTGTCATCAGGAAGCTTCAAGTGATGCCATCAGTTAAATGCAATACTGGCTCCCAAGCATCCTTTACATTTGCAGATTACCCAGTTGCACACATTTGCATTTCTTTCAGGCAAGCACACACCCTGACAAGAGGTTTTGATTCTTGTTTCACTGTCGGCCCGCCTTCGGTTTCACAGCACAGGAGACTCCCTGAATGACACTTCTTCAGCTGAAGCATTTAAACTATCAGAATTAACTGTCTCGGGAAGGTTGTCTTTTTACAAAAAGTAGGGGAACTGTTTTTCATAAATTAAAAAAGTATGGGCACTTTGTGCCTCTCCGATCCCACCCACTTCGACCTCTGCTTGCCCCGCTGCCTCCTGCTCTCAATCCTTCTGCTCCCCTACTCCACACACCTCTGTGCCCCTTCCGCTGACCCCCAGCCTATATTCCTGCCTTTACCTGCTCCGATCGGACCTTTCCTTTGTTTACACTTTCACCACCTCTCTGACACTGTGTGTCGCACATCTCACCAATTCCTCGTAAAACCCACCTGGGGCCAGTTCACTTGGTTTTCACTTCTGTTCCTTCATAATGTGCAACCACACAGGGCTCAGGGCAGTGTTCTTATCAGGGGAATATTTGCATAACTTGAATTGCTTGCATCAGAATTTACATCTGGAAAAGTGTTCCACACACAGGGGTTCACAGTGTAAAAATATGTACTTTCACTGAAATTGGCTGTGAGCAGATTTGATGGTCTGTGGATCCAGGCTTCGAATTTTGGAGAGTCCAGATTCTTCTGATCTTAGGAACACCCTTCTCCCTGTGTTTAGCTTACTTGACATCTCCCCATTGCCACCTGAAATAGAAGTTTGAGGGACATAGAGAGCTGTGTATTGTTAAATGGCAGGAAAGGGAGACACGCCTACTCAGAGCTTAATTTGTTAAAAAAAAAACAATAATAAGTGCCAGGGCCCTCATCAGGAGGCCACTTCCACTTGCATCACCCATTGCCGCTGTAACCAATGCCAATTACGGCATCATCACAGCTAGTAACCATTACTCTCCTACAGGTGTGACAATTCAGACTATTCCAGGGCCCCAAAGCTTGGCATAGACTGCAGGTATTAGTCACTTTGAATGTTTATTGAATTAATAAACAACTGTTGTGGTCATTTCTAAATTAGACAAACAGTGCCACCATGTGGCAGACTGTCATACATGCCAGTGTTGCTAATTATGTGATGTGCCGGGCACCAGAAACCACAGGCTCAAATTAAGCACTGTTTTTACTTAACTCTTCCCTTAATTTAAACAATTCCCCCTTTCTGTTAACTCCATCCTTACACCATATTGTGCTTTGGCCTTTGCCCTTTTCCCTTCATAGATAATGCACAATGTTTTCATCATACACTTCAGTCACCACGTTTTTCCTTCCGAGATGTTTGTACCGCGAGTGTTTTTAAAGACATTTCATCACGTCATCATAGGTATCAAAAGCTGTGTGGGTCTACTTGAGATTTATATTAATAAATTAGGTCAAACTGCATCAAGTATAATGCTCTCTTGGTGATTTTTAGGTTTGGCTTGCACAGCACTTGCACTGTTGTTGGAAACTCTTACATTATAGCATAAAAAATCCTAAAAGGGGCTTACTGCCCAACCAATACTTACCTTTATGTAACTTTAACCTCTTCTATTAAAACATTCTTACTTACCATTGGTTGGCTCCTGTATCACTCTCAGTTCCAGTCTTCCTAATGGTCAGCAGCTCTCCCTGACCTCTGGCTTTCTCCTGGGCCTCTGAGTCTTCGTCCATGCTGTGAAGCATGAACCAAATACTGCTTACTGTGGTGAGTGTCCTTCCACTGGCTGCAGGCACTTCCTTTTTAGGTCTCGCCTACGCAATGCGCATGCGCTGCATAGGAGGAGACAATTAGCCATCGGTTCCCTTTTTTCCCAAACAACGTGCACGCGTTCCATTGCCTTCAATGGCAACGCGTGCACATGTGGCGATTCCCTTGTGGGAGTGAGCGGCAGCGCCATATGGTATCAATTATTGTGCCGTGCCGCTCGCTCCCGCAAGGGAATCGGCAGGCCCCCTCCCCCTGCAGCCGCGCAAGGCGCGCGCACGCTTTTGCTTGTCTTGCATATTTGTGTTGATTGGTTGTTAACTGGGACTGCAGCCAGAATATGCCCATGTGCATAGTTTCAGATTAAGTTCTTTTTCCACACTATGATGCTCGTAATTTACAGGAGAGCACCATGTATCACACAGGAACTCCTCCTCTTGTGGCAATGCGTACGCATTTTCTGCTGCCATTAACTAATTATATCACGTGCACTCATTTTACTAGGTGTATAGTTTTGCTTGCTACTGCATAGAAATTAACACATTGACTTTGGATTATTGGCTTATTAGTTGCCCTTCAGAACAGCTTTTAGTTCTACAGAAAGAATTTCAAGACTATGTGTTTGGAAAATGTGATATGAAGTGCATGATTTGCTCCTAAGGTTTGTATTTTCCTGGGGTGTTTCCTTGGCTTGGTTACTGTGGTCACTGACAAACCGTGTCTTATGTTACCAACACTTGTGAACTGCAGACTCTTGTGAGCAGGAGAACATAGTGCACGTTTTTGCAATATTCCACCTTCGGGATTCTATTCAGGTGTATCAGCTTGCCTCCTGAAGGAACAGATTGTATCCACTTTACTTCTCCTGTAGAAGGGCCGGGGGGGCATTTCTGCAGGTTCCAGCACTGTTTATTTATTTATTTGTGATTGTATGTGGGTTGTTTTGTAGCAGCCTGCTGGTGTTTGACCACTTCGCAATTCAGAGTTACAAAAGTACCGTTGGCAGAGGTTGAAACACAGGCCCCTGTACCCCCTGCAGCGCTGGGTCTCCCCCAAGACGGACGGCCCCAACACATCAGGGGCCCGCATTCATCCCAAGGCCAACGAGCATCTGTGAGATGTGGGAGACTCAAGGCCAGGGCTTCTCATCTTATTCTGCAGGGGCCCCTCTCACCACTGGAGCCGCGATTACCGCCGTGCAAATTGGCACCAGTAGTTCTTCAGATCAGAGACAACAAGCATTTACAATGCAATGGTCTCGGCATTGGTAAAGTTAGAGCTATTGGCATTGCTCATGACATTATTTCTGTTTATGTTTTTGTTTTTAAAACATTTAAAGAAACGGCATTGTCATGAGCAATGCCAATAGCTCTAACTTTAACAATGCCGAGACCGTTGCATTGTAAATGCTTGTTGTATGTCCTCTCTGAATTAAGACGAAACTGACATAGTGAATTTAAAGATGGCCTCTTAGGTTTTCAGATAACAGACCAAAAAGAGACGCAGAGAAGAGTGCATGCCTTAATTTAGTAGTGAATAGTATTTATGAAGCAGATATATATAACTTTCTATTTCTAAGCGAAGAGTTACGAAATCTGTATACAATCGTTTTTATCACACCAAAATTCTTGTGCGTTGACATATGCCTTAAAACGTTCTCAGCGTGTTGGTTTTGAAAGAAAAGATAATAAAAATCCAGATAAAAATGTTTAAAACTGTACGAATTGCGTATCTCTTCTAATAATATCAATTACAACTCATACACCCTCACCTCTCTGTAAGATGGCGGCCTCCTTGCAGGAAAGAGAGTCTGAAGTTTATCGCCGTCATTATGGTTCCTTCCGAGGGCGGGAGGCTTGAATACCTACTCTGTAATTGGGATCTGCGGACGACTGTGGAGCTGCTCAGCAGGGGGTAAGAAAGGATACCAAATGACGTGAGCCCGAGGTGGCGCATCCTACTAGGATGCAGAGCACAGCTGGCAGGGAATGCTCACCCATGGCATCCTCAGTGCTTTGTTTTGGCAGTAACTCGTTTCACTGTAATCAGGTATCGCCTCTCCCATCACGCTCAATGCTTTGAGGAGAAGTGAAAAAGGCAGCTCATAAAGTCTAGTGGCTGAAGTTGCGTAAATCAGAACGCTTAATTTTAGCCTTGTTGCCTAACCTAGTTACTGCCACACAGTCAGCAAAATTGCGGCACATATTTATTGTAACACTGCTGCTTGGATGTACCTGCACAAGTCCATTAGGTTGAAAACCACGTTGAAACGTATTTTTCAATTGTGCTTATTGTGGTATCCGCATGTCAACTTCTGAAAATAAAAATGTTTGTAAAAAATAGGCTAACCAAGGCAGAAACATTGAGGTCAGTACATATGAACAGCTGTAAAAAGTGCCGTAATTGCATTCTAAATAAGGTTTTCTGTGTATTTCTGCTTTGTTCCTTTCTCAGACTGCCGATCTGAATGTTCTGCGTTGTATCCTGAAAGTCTGTTTGTCCTCTATGAGGATGATTTGGTAGAAGTGCAGTATTCGGATGGTTCTCAGTATCTACCTCCCCTTGAGGGAGCCTTGGACTGCTTGAACCACCCTATTCCACAGAATCAAGTGCTGAAGGGGTACTTGACCCAGTTGCTTGGAATCGAAAGTACATCGAGCGAGGCTCAACCACCATGGTTGACCCAAGTAGCTCCTACTTGCCACGTGGCCCTCTTATAGGGTTTCTGACACAGACCGAGATTGTGCATCATCTATGGAGCGATGCAGTGTAATCTGCTACTTACTTTCATTGTTGAGGGTAGGAAGGGTCCCTGCTTGTGGATTCGTAATGGGTAATCACACAATAGGAGTCTATATTGCCAGCGAGGAGTTATGGTGACCTCATGAGCAACAAGGCCAAATGCTGAGTTGTTTTTAAATGTCACCAGAACCCTGAACTGGCAATATAGGACCATATTATATGTCACGTTTATGTTTGTTTTACTTCACGTTTTAGTTCGCTTTTATTTTGGAGACGTTAGCTTGTAGTTGGTGATTGAAAACATTAATTGAATTACTGGGCTAGACTCTTTTGCTGTATGTAGGAAACATGATACAAATAACAAAGTCGTTAATAGTGAAGAATTTCAGAAGAAACACATTTTGCTTTGTTAAAACCACATTCTGCCTGTGGAAGGGAACTGTTGAAACTGTTATCTGCAAGGTCCAGCCAACAATAGGAACAGATTAGACTTAAAATGATCAACTTTTGTTTACCTTTTGAATGGAATGTTGATTAAACAACAGACAATGGCGAGTGGATTGGGGCTGTCATTCGAGCTGGCAACATGATGAAACACATATTTCATAAGTATCCCCGAATAACGAATAATACTTCCCATGAACAATGGATTTTATACCACTTCATTTTGTGTAAGAAAACCAGCAACCGTATAATAGACAAATATCAGAAAGACAGTTGAGTTGTGGTGAGTAGTTGTTGTAGGGTGTGTGGAGGTGTAGACTCTGTACGGTGTATATATTGTATCTCTGTTGTTCTGTGTATAAAACCTCCCTGGTGAAATAAAAATTCAAAGGTGTGTTGTAAAGAACCATTATAGGGCAACAGCAGCATACTTAACCGTACTAAGAAAACATTGTTGCACTGTACTATTAAGTGTGATTGGTTTTGGCAGAAGCCTAGGTACAAAATATCCTTGTGACTTTCTGGAACGGTTGCAGATCATGATATAAACATCCTCAGCCAGGTTTCCAAGAAGTGTCTTCCTGAAAACATTACGGAGAAGGCCCCCTGCTTCTTTGGGGGTGGTTTGGCCCAGCTGCTTCCTCTCAGTTCTGTGCTCACGGCCTGGCCTGTGCTATTGTTTTAGAATGGGTGTAATCACTCCCTGTTTGATGATCCTCTCACCCGACACTCACCCCAGCCCCACTTTGCGCCGACTCTGACTGATCCTAGAGGTACGCCCCTCCCAATCCTGGTCTTGGTATGTGCCCTGTTGCCAGGCAGCTAATCCGCGGCTCTCTGGGCTGGCGTGTTTTGAGAATTTCGAACGACCTTTCCCCCAATTCCTCCGAGCGACAAACAAGCGCAGGGAGCAGAAATACATGCAGTCAAGAAAGCACTGACACAAGCAGGAGAAAAATTTCAGGCAGGAAAAACAAGCAGTGGTAGGGGAGAAGGAAAACATTCAGTGGCATAGTGCTTTTGGCTAGGCAGCGGGGAAACTAGTGCCACGGGCACCAGGAAAAAACATAGATACGCGGAGCAGAGGAACAAGCTCATCTGGCATAGGGGACAAAAAACGACCATATGTAGAGGCAGCAAGGAAACTGGCACGGGGAGAGGAAAGTGGAACGGTTGCAGATCATGATATAAACATCCTCAGCCAGGTTTCCAAGATGTGTCTTCCTGAAAACATTACGGAGAAGGCCCCCTGCTTCTTTGGGGGTGGTTTGGCCCAGCTGCTTCCTCTCAGTTCTGTGCTCACGGCCTGGCCTGTGCTATTGTTTTAGAATGGGTGTAATCACTCCCTGTTTGATGATCCTCTCACCCGACACTCACCCCAGCCCCACTTTGCGCCGACTCTGACTGATCCTAGAGGTACGCCCCTCCCAATCCTGGTCTTGGTATGTGCCCTGTTGCCAGGCAGCTAATCCGCGGCTCTCTGGGCTGGCGTGTTTTGAGAATTTCGAACGACCTTTCCCCCAATTCCTCCGAGCGACAAACAAGCGCAGGGAGCAGAAATACATGCAGTCAAGAAAGCACTGACACAAGCAGGAGAAAAAATTCAGGCAGGAAAAACAAGCAGTGGTAGGGGAGAAGGAAAACATTCAGTGGCATAGTGCTTTTGGCTAGGCAGCGGGGAAACTAGTGCCACGGGCACCAGGAAAAAACATAGATACGCGGAGCAGAGGAACAAGCTCATCTGGCATAGGGGACAAAAAACGACCATATGTAGAGGCAGCAAGGAAACTGGCACGGGGAGAGGAAAGTGGAACGGTTGCAGATCATGATATAAACATCCTCAGCCAGGTTTCCAAGAAGTGTCTTCCTGAAAACATTACGGAGAAGGCCCCCTGCTTCTTTGGGGGTGGTTTGGCCCAGCTGCTTCCTCTCAGTTCTGTGCTCACGGCCTGGCCTGTGCTATTGTTTTAGAATGGGTGTAATCACTCCCTGTTTGATGATCCTCTCACCCGACACTCACCCCAGCCCCACTTTGCGCCGACTCTGACTGATCCTAGAGGTACGCCCCTCCCAATCCTGGTCTTGGTATGTGCCCTGTTGCCAGGCAGCTAATCCGCGGCTCTCTGGGCTGGCGTGTTTTGAGAATTTCGAACGACCTTTCCCCCAATTCCTCCGAGCGACAAACAAGCGCAGGGAGCAGAAATACATGCAGTCAAGAAAGCACTGACACAAGCAGGAGAAAAATTTCAGGCAGGAAAAACAAGCAGTGGTAGGGGAGAAGGAAAACATTCAGTGGCATAGTGCTTTTGGCTAGGCAGCGGGGAAACTAGTGCCACGGGCAACAGGAAAAAACATAGATACGCGGAGCAGAGGAACAAGCTCATCTGGCATAGGGGACAAAAAACGACCATATGTAGAGGCAGCAAGGAAACTGGCACGGGGAGAGGAAAGCAACCAAGTGCACAAGAACCAAATAAGCGGGTCTGCGCGCTGAGTAAAGGATACACACTGGCACCAACAAAAGACACCACCGCCTTTCTCCGAGGCACAGCAAAAATGCCTCGGAGAAAGGGAGCCTCATTTTCGGATTTGGGGGCGTGTTTTGCTGTTGTCTCCTCCCTGAGACTTCTTGCAAAAAACACGCCCCCCGATCCGAAAAGGACGGGGCTTCAACGGAGTGACTGGACCTCTTCTCCAGTGGCTGGCCAGCATTTAAGAGGCCAGCCAATGGAGAACAGGAGAGAAGAGGGGCGGGTGCAAGCCCCTCTTCTCAAAGTCACTCCAACTCATTAAATCTCGGAGCGAGACTGCGCAAGCGCAGCCTTTCGCAGCCGAGACCTAAAAATCAGGTTGAGCAGCTTTTACAGTAATTTATAGATGCACGAAGTAGGGGACTTCACCTATTGCTGAAGTGGCATATGCTATCATACCGGTGGCTTGAAGATGGACATTAAATAAATGTAGTTATCCTTTATAAGGGAAGTGTCCTCTTTGCACGTGTGAGATGTAAGGGGGGCACTGAGGCATGATTACATCACAAGACTTAGGTGGCGATCACAGCTGCAGGCGAGTGACACATTCTACCTTATAAACGCGCACTGCGAATGCAGTCAGTGGACGTCGGCACAAATTGGCGTACATAGATAGTACAGCTTACAGGGAAAAAAATGTCAGACAGCCTCATTGTGAAAGAAATGTATATCAGCCAAGTTGGGTGCAAACAAATCACAACAAATAGCAGCACTTTTAATAAAATAAGTTCGAATTAAACTGAATCCATTTGCGCCAATCCTATTAAAGTATAATGTTTAGTTAAATTTAACCCAAATAAAACCCGACTGTTTATGTCTTAAATTGGCTAGGCGATGGTTGGTGGTTTTGCTTACGCAACTAGTGCACGTTTCATGGGTGCAGAGTGGATTTACCCCTAGCATGTATGACGCAGCACCTGCTCCATTTGCTGGTTCGACTCGTGAACATGTGGCCAAAATGACAGGGCGCAGATCACCTGGCTGAGGTCTTGCAATTACGCTGTGATTTCGCAACGAAGCGGTGGCGGGAAGTAGTGCGAATTCCCAGAATTCCTCTTACGAATTCACGCGGCCTCATAAAACGAAACATTGCCTTAATGCAGGGATTACTGCAAATGGAAGTTATCTATTACCACACTGCACTGATTATTGTAAATGGCAGGTGAACGTCGGCGTACCTGTAAACAACATGCCGCACCTCATAAAAACAATTTACTTGTCAAGTAGGATGAACGCATGCCGCTGTAACCTGTAAAATGTGTAGGCGGTGTTTTTCTTCACAGATGGGTGATTGGAGGCTTTTGATTGCACCCTCGTTCTAGCTGGGGAGAAGGCTCTCTCAGCGTTTGTTTGTTCCTTCTTACGATTATTGTATATTCTGACCCATTTGTCTGTTCTTTCATTGCAGGGCGATCATTTCCACACTTGGAACCTCAGGTTGCCGTTGTGTTCTCGAGTTAATCTTCTAATCTATATCTGTTATTCTCTAAAGTAGGCTAACCCAGCTGCCTGCCTCACTTCATGCTAGCTCGGGATGTGGCCTTGCAATAGCTCCACCCCTTATCGGCAATATATGCATTAAGCGGCCATCTTGAACCCAGGACTTGCATTAGATCTGGCTTCGTCCTTCACTACCCACAGATTCTTCCCCCAGGCTTAAATTCTTCTTTCTTTCCATTTTATTGAGAACTTTTAAAAACAAGCATTGGCATAGCCAATAGGTCTCGCTTTTGGGACATTATAAGTATTTAGTTATGCAGCACAATATCCTTGGTGCAACAACATCAACTGTTGCATGGCTAAACACTTATAAGGTCCCAAAGGCGAGACCTATTGGCTATGCCAATGCTTGTTACTTTTGGCATGCACTCTTAAAAGAGTGCATGCATCTGCAGCCCCTTACTTTCACCCCCGCTCTCCCTCTGTGGTTTTACCACCTTTGTGAGAGAAGTAGCACAATTTGAATATACTGAAACTGTAAAAAGTGTCATGAACTGTAAATTTAGAATCAATTAAATGATGATGTACTTAAAATAAGCAATAGAAGTGTTTTAAGTCAGAATTGCACCTGATCAGGTATTGCAAACGTAACAGTTCAGTCCCATTGAAGAATTCATCAATAGGGTGTGCTTGTGCATATCCACCGAGGTATAGTAGCATTTATATATTGTTGGTTAGACTTGACATCGGTTACTTGGTGCCTACATTGGTTTATCTCTAGTGGCATTCGGGAAACATAATGCATTTGTTAACAAGTGAAAAAAAATGCTATAATCGTTTTACAGGTTTTATATTTCCATGAGAAGTGAGCTGAGGTCGTAAACTACAGGCACATCCGTTTTGTGTATATATCTAAAAACATCAATAAAACACCGGAAACAATAGTATACTTGAAAATGAGCCCTGATGAGTTGGAAGTGACAGCGGCAACCCAAATATAATCACTGCTAATTAATACCAGAGAACGTTGAATAATGATGGGACACTGTTCGCCCACCTACATTGAGGCAAATAAGTGCACAGACAGTAAGAGTGCGTTCTGCGACACCTGTTTGATTCGTAACACAGGAGGAGGCGCTTCGGGGGCAGCCGACTTATGGGAGGTGTGCCTCCTGGGGATTTTGGGCTGCTGGGCTTCTTTTGGGCTATACCGTGTTGGGTTTGTAGGCCAGTATAGAACCAGCCATTTTACAGCTACTGCCACCATTTTAGGAAGGTGATACGGTGACTGGATATTTGCACAGATTGTGCTAGCTCTTAGTGGTAACTGTAAAGTTTTGAAGAGGAAGGGCCATTATGGAAGACTTGAGAGTAGCGGAGGCAGGACGCATGGAGTTGCTTACACCAGGACTGTGCGGCACAGCTGGCCTGCAGACTATTGAGACTCTTATGTGGCTCCACGACCCCAAGGGTAAGAGATGGCAGGGACTAGCATGACCAGCCGGATGCCAGCAAGGAACGGCCACAACGCTGCCGTAAGACGTTCTGGGTTGGCCGCAGGCAGCGCATCAACCAGGATGGCACAGTAGAGCCCCAGGGACAGATGGTGGAAGCGGGTGGGGAAACAGCCAGGAGTGCATATTACAGGTTCCTGGGGTCCCTCACGAGGTGCACAAGAGTTGGCGCAAAATGAGGAGGTTGGTGTGGAGGTACAGGTGGTGGTGCCCACAGGGTTTTGGGAGTTGGACTGTGACAAACTAAGTCTAAAGGAAGGTGAAGTGATGGATGATGACGCAACGGTAGGGGTGGAAGACAGGTGGTGGAGAAGGAGGCATGCCCTGGGGGAACTTGAGATAATCTGGTTGTCCCTAGTATTTTTCTTGAGCACAGAAACGATCAGGGAACAAGTGGCAAGGCAGTGGTTGGTGGAGCCCATCTCAAATGGTGAGACGGCTGGATCTAGAGAGGAGCCTGTCCTTGACCCCAGGTGTTATGTGACTAGTGTCGGAGACATGAGGAAAGTGTTCGCTGGGGTAAACGAGGGAGGATGTGGCCAGCGAAGATCTACACTTAAGGAAAGGTATGTATGTAAAAGAAGAGGGGGTAGGTACAGAAGAGCAGCCTTCTGAGGGGAAGGTTGGGGTAAGTCAGAAGCAGTCGGGAGGAGTAGTAGGGCAAGAGGCACAGGCAGAACGGGTTGCTCAGCAGGTAAAAGGGGAAGGGGAGGGCATACAGGACAAGACAGGGGCGTAGGAAGCTGGAATGAAGAGAGTAAAGAGCACAAGATTAAGAAGTTGCCTTAAATGGGTGTAAAAAAGCCCCTTGGTGCACACTTAATGTTAGCAACCAAGGAAAGGATATGGAAAGGGAAGTATGTTGAGATGTTGAAGCCCCGACATAGAGAGCTAAGGGCAAAAGAAGGTTCCAATGAGGAGGAATGTGAGTTGTCCAAACAGCCAAAAGTTCAGACAACAATCGAGAAGCAGGCGGCGGCATTTTTAATTATTGCCAGTGTATACTGCAAAAAATACCCATAAAGGTGTATGTCGCTATATGGATGTGATCCAGAAAGCTCAGATCACATACATGGGTTATGCCTGGGTATATTACGATGAGGAATTTTGTGTGCAACTAGTGTGGGGTCCCAAACGAAAATGGGGGGAAACTGACAGACAATGGGCTCAGTTACATTTGGTTAAACCACATTCACATTTACGGCAAGTGGCCTCCCAATAGTATACCGGCCCTTTCAGACCTGCTCCACCGGGGCATGGACTGACCGGTGCCAAGAAGTAGGGAGGAGCTCTAGGGATCTGCTGGGATTACAATAATGGGCTATGTAAGACAGAATACTGTAAAATCACAAGTGCTCAAAATGTGCAGGTCATCCAGCCCTCGAACAGTGCTAAGGGCAGGGGTTAGTGGACAGGGGCAGCAGCTAGGGCAATAGAACAAACACCAGGGTGCTTACGGTGGGCAGCAGGGCAATCAGGGGGGCGGTAACAGAGGAGGGCATGGGGCACATGGGCAAGGGCTCATATACCAATTGACGTAGAGCGCTTGGATGTTTGGCTAGCACACTGTCCCAATCGGTAGGTTGGAAAGTTGTTGAGTGAAGGTTTTTGGGAAGGGTTCAGGTTGGCCAGCTCTGCACATAAGCAGGTAATGCAGGCAAAGCTACACAAGGAAGTCCAGGAGGGCCAGGTGGCAGGGCTTTTTAATACATGGTTGATGCCTAACTTGATCATATTACCAATTGGGGTAGTGCCAAGATAGAAAAAAGGTAAATTTCCTTCCATACAGCACTTGTCTTATGATTTCATAGCAGAGGAGGTCACATTGGTGTCCTTGTCCTCAGTGGCCATGGCCTTGGTGGAACAGGTGGGAAGGGGGCACAAATGGCAAAGAGTGACATTAAGTCAGCGTTCAGGCTGCTGCTGGTATACCCAGTGGATTTTCAGTTGCTGGATATGCAGTTTGACAGGCAATGTTACATTGACAAGGCATTACCAATGGGTTGTTCCATCTCTTGCGCTCAGATTGAGCGGTCAGCTCCTTCCTACAGTGGTTGTTTACATGGTACATGCGGCGGGAGATGGTGATGCATTACCTCGATGACTTCTTCCTGCTGGGGCAACCCAGTTCTGCGTACTGTCAACAAATGTTGGCACGTTTTCAGGAGATCATTGGTAATCTTGGGGTGCTGCTGGATCAGGGAAAAACACTGGGGCTGAGAACTGTCTTTTCCATTTTGGAGACTGAACTGCACCCAGAGTCCATGGAAGTGCGCCTCACCATAGACAGCAAAGTACATATGCAAATGTTGCTAGATACTATGTTGGTGAAGCCCAAGTGACTGCCAGGGCAGTGCAGGTCCTCCTAGGACACTTCAACCTTGCTTGCAGGGTGGTTAGGGTAGGTAGAACTTTTTTATAGGCGATTGAGCAGGTCATTGGCAGGGTTGTGATTGTCTGCTGGAGCAAGGGAAGGATTATGTATGTGGTGCAGGTTTTTGGAAAATTTCAATGGCATTCCAATTCTGAGTTGACAGATTGTGACTGGGATGTGCAGTTATATTATGACACCGCGGGCGGTTTGGGGTTGAATTAACAGAGAAGGTGGTGTGCAGAGGAGTAGCCGAAGCCCTAGAAGCATGGGGGCAGAAGTATTGATTTCCTGGAATTTTTTTCCCAGGTGGTAGCAGTTACTGTATGGGGCCAGGAACTGGCATACAAGGTGTTATTCAGAATAGACAATATTGCAGTGGTTCATGTGGTGAACAAACAGTCTGCAAGGGATGCACAAGTGCTGAAACTGTCTTTGTCACGGGTTGTGTTAGACACAAAGTAACTTTCAAAGTTAAACTTGTGTGAGGGGTGGCCAATGAAATTGCGGATGCTTTCTCGTTAACAGTGGGAGAGATTCCATGGGCTGGTCACGGAGGCAGACAAGGTCAAGATGCCGGTGCTGGAGGCCTTGTGGACCATAGGCGAGAGAGGATGCTTCAGTTGGTGGTAGGGTCCCTGGTGGAGTCCACCAGGAAGTCATACACACAGGCTTGGCAGGAGTTCCTATCCGGCAAGGCGGAGGTCTGAGGTTTTGAGCAGGGAAGATGTCTTTCAGTCTATTTTGGCGTTGATTGAAAAAGGTTTATCCCAGATCGTTACATCAGAGATGCGGTCTGAAATTGCTTTCATGGGCAAGCTGTTAAGGGATTATGCGCCGTTGGGAGGGAAGCCATGGAGGAGGATGTTAGAGGGGTGGGCGAGGGAATCAGACAGTCATCTGAGAGTAAAAAGACCACTGTCAAGGAACCATTTTTTTTGGGAAAGTGTTGGGGGCACTGCCGGCGATATGCAGCGTGCAGGAGGAGTCAGTACTGTTTTCAACACTAATGTCATGGATGTTTTTTGGAGACTTCAAGGTCTCGGAGATGTTGGGGAAGAAAGGGCCCCGGGTTTGGAATGAGGGACGCTAGTGGTACTAGCGGGACCTTTGCCACTCAAAGATCGATCAACAATCTAAGGGGAAGACGGAGTTGCTAAGTACATTTCCGGCCCCAGGTCTTTGTCAAGTGTGATGGGGCCGCAGAGCGCAGCGCGATTAGTGGTCCCCAGAAACGTGCGACGTTTCGCCACTCTGATGGAGCAAGGGTAACCGCTTTCCAGTTGTTAAGGATGATGCGCAGGCCATTGGCTAGCCTGGGGGCACCCCAGGGGAATATGTAACTCACTCATTCAGGATTGGCATAGCTACCAAAGCCATGCAACGGGGTTGGGATAGGGGTAGGATCATGCAGTTGGGGCAGTGGTCGTCAGAGTGCTATCACGGTACATGCGATTGGGAAAAAGGGGATGTTGATGATCTTGATTATTTACGTATATCTCACATATGATATCCTTTCCAAGTACAGAGGCAGGGAAGCAGTTGAACTGTCTAGTTGGATCATCAGACATTCCTTTAATAAGTGGGTCGAAAAGCATGTAATCCAGAAGGGCTGAGGTGCTAATCGCAAGCTAGATGATTGTTTCTTTAAAGTTAAGCGGCACAGAAAAGGTGGTATGAGATGGCCAAAGCTGTTGCAATGTTTAAATATATTAATGCAAAGTCACAGATGTCCCGATGATTTACTTTTGCACTGGGGCGAAAATGACATGGTGGTATGCAAGGGATTGGCGTTGTGAAAACAAATGAAAAAAGATATGATGGGAATTAGGTGGCAGTGGTCCGGATGCTTCGTCATGTGGACAGAATTCATTTAGAAGAGACAGTGTGGGGGGGGGGGGTAAAGCCGTCTGCCGTTGATAAGGCCAGGCTTAAAATTTACAGAGACATGCACGTTTTCTGTAGAGAGGAGTGTTTTGGTCATGTGGAACACCCAGAGTTGGGATATGAAGCAGTTGAATTTTTTCGGGGATATGGGGTGCACTTATCCAGCAACGGGGTGGAGCTTTATTGGATGAAGATGAGGGGAAGACATAGAGAAAGCAATGAATACTGAAAGATACAGTAGTGGCTCATGGGGAGGGGCTCAGAAAAGTCTGGGGAGAGTGGTAGCCTTTTTTGAGAGGCAGTTGGCATTTCAATTGATAGGGTTATAGATTAAGATTATGGTTGTGAACATAGGTGAATCAGGACAATGGGGGTGGCAATCAAGTTACGCATGGTTGAAGCAACAAATAAATGGTAAGAGTTAGGATAGTTAGATGTGAACAGACATCGGTAAAGGCGTTAAGGCAGTTAAAGGTCAACAGTTCAATACCAGGGTAGAAGTTTCAAAGTTGCAAGATTAGGATGTAAGGAATGGGAATAGTAGGGGTGGGGGGTAGGGAACCGTAGGTGAATTATTGTATAGTGAGATTTAGTTTTTTGTGACGTGCACCTGTCTTTTTCCACACAAATAGAACGAGTATGTGGTTTGTGCTGCTCCCCTTTGGCCCAACAGACTTGCTCAATGTACTGTACTGCTATTCCAGATATCGCCCTCAAGGATACAATTCAGACACGCTTGCCCAACAGAGTTAACATCCGAGTCTAAAAACAACCATGAAGTGACTGGAGCCTAAAGCACGATTTTTCACTGCGGAGGGCAGTTCAAACTGCGCCGTACCAGAAACAAATGAAGCAGATAATAACGCAAAGCCGCTTCCCTCAAATCGTCAGAGACACAATCAGAAACCGCTAACGCTTATCCTTTAAGCACTGTCATTAGCTGATTTTGGATTAGTCAGCTGCTCAGCTCTGAGATGGCGGAAATTGCTGGAACTGTCAGTTCAGATTAATTTAATCAGTGAAATCAAGGAAAGAAAATCAATGCATGCTCGGAGGTTAAAAGTTGACTCAAGATTCGAAGTGGGTGGTGGGGCGGGTGGGTGGAAGGGGAAGCACGTGCACTGTGCATAGGAACGCTTGCCTTTAGTCTCCTTCAGCAGGTCGGGGTCAGTTTGGTATGGATTATCTAGCAATTGAAAGTGCAGTGAATACAAGAGAGGGATCTGCAAGACCCACTGATGGAAATGGCAAAGGATACTGCAAAAGGTTAGAGAGATGCGCTGAAAAGGTTGACAAGGTCTGGGCCGCAAATGAACGACTGGGGCATCGATCAAACTGCAGCTCGGGCCAGAAACCTGGAGAGCTCGCAGCTTCTAGAAGCAGATGCATGAGTAGGCAGAATATTGGCAGGGCTTGATGAGCTCAACCTCAGCTTTAAAGATGTTGTAATATTATTTTATTATGTTTTCCTACACTTTAGTAAAGGTATGCTGGCTCCCCTGGTGCCTCTCACGCCAGGTTGGAATAGATCAATATATTTTTTACAGCTGCCTGATGTTTTATTTGTGGTCGAGAAAACTTCTTGTGTTGAAGGTTAAATGATGACATGCAAGCCACTGCTCTTAGTCACAACCAGCACTGAAAATGGCTACCAAGTCCAGAAAAAACATGCGGAAAAGAAGTGATTCTCCTCTCAACAGGTTGGTCTGGGCAGGAAGCGTTCAGGACAGTGTGTTATCAGCAAACGAGTTTTGAGCAGTGGTGCTGGAACAATTTTCAGAGCCTCAACTCTGCCATTAGTGTTACTTCACTGAAGTCACAAATATATTACTAATGCGTGGTGTGCTAGTGGACTGTTATTTACAGGCAACACATTTTCCATTGAAATGAGTCCTAAACTGCACAGACGTGCAGTTTTATTGATAACACCAGTCAGCACACAAGAAATCAAGCTATCCTGGCTGATGACGGCTGATAGCCAGAAACCGGTCCTAGGATGCTTGATTCCGGTCCAGTGAAGACATGGCTTGGCAGTTCGGGCTGGACTGTTCCCATGAGGCACAGGGTCAAGACTGATTTGCATATGGCCATGTCTGAACTGGGGTGGCGTAGTGGGCAAAAGAACGATGGATTTAACCCAGATCTCTTGACTGGGGGAGAATGTCTGCATTGTCAGCATTCCGTCCATCATTTGTTTGTTGTAACGCTTTTCGCCCTAAGTGGGATGGGTATGCCCAGACGTGGGTCCCGTGCTCACTACGCCACTGGAGTCAAGCTATCCTGGCTGATGACGGCTGATAGCCAGAAACCGGTCCTAGGATGCTTGATTCCGGTCCAGTGAAGACATGGCTTGGCAGTTCGGGCTGGACTGTTCCCATGAGGCACAGGGTCAAGACTGATTTGCATATGGCCATGTCTGAACTGGGGTGGCGTAGTGGGCAAAAGAACGATGGATTTAACCCAGATCTCTTGACTGGGGGAGAATGTCTGCATTGTCAGCATTCCGTCCATCATTTGTTTGTTGTAACGCTTTTCGCCCTAAGTGGGATGGGTATGCCCAGACGTGGGTCCCGTGCTCACTACGCCACTGGAGTCAAGCTATCCTGGCTGATGACGGCTGATAGCCAGAAACCGGTCCTAGGATGCTTGATTCCGGTCCAGTGAAGACATGGCTTGGCAGTTCGGGCTGGACTGTTCCCATGAGGCACAGGGTCAAGACTGATTTGCATATGGCCATGTCTGAACTGGGGTGGCGTAGTGGGCAAAAGAACGATGGATTTAACCCAGATCTCTTGACTGGGGGAGAATGTCTGCATTGTCAGCATTCCGTCCATCATTTGTTTGTTGTACTGCTCTTAGTCACAACCAGCACTGAAAATGGCTACCAAGTCCAGAAAAAACATGCGGAAAAGAAGTGATTCTCCTCTCAACAGGTTGGTCTGGGCAGGAAGCGTTCAGGACAGTGTGTTATCAGCAAACGAGTTTTGAGCAGTGGTGCTGGAACAATTTTCAGAGCCTCAACTCTGCCATTAGTGTTACTTCACTGAAGTCACAAATATATTACTAATGCGTGGTGTGCTAGTGGACTGTTATTTACAGGCAACACATTTTCCATTGAAATGAGTCCTAAACTGCACAGACGTGCAGTTTTATTGATAACACCAGTCAGCACACAAGAAATCGGGTTTCAGTGAATATTTATCTTTTGCGCATCAATCAGTAGTGTTTTGCTTAATTTTATTCCTATTAAAATATTTGATTCTATCACACTTCAAAATTAAAAAAAGAAAGGGCTTCCTTTGCGCTTTCCTCACTGCTTATGTACTTTGAAATGTATGTACAGCTCGAGTGGTTTCGGGTGTTAGAAAAAAAATAATACCCTACAGCCCTTCCTTTCACACTCAGCAAAATTATCTCATATTTCACATTACAAAATCCTCTCACTTAACAGTAGTAGAAAGAAAAGTAAACATCAATGTATGTGTTAAAAGAATAAGCAGCAATTTGTCAGAAGGCAGAGCCCGAGGATTGACAGATGTGTTTGAATGCACAGTAAATGTGACAAGATAAAAATAAACATTAAGGGCATCTTAATTGGTCATTCTCCTCTTCAACTCCAGCATCATTATATGGGGGGTGCTGCAGCACCCTGGCACCCCTACTTCCAGC
Source organism: Triturus cristatus (assembly GCF_964204655.1). Taxonomy (NCBI): domain Eukaryota; kingdom Metazoa; phylum Chordata; class Amphibia; order Caudata; family Salamandridae; genus Triturus; species Triturus cristatus. Next base: position 1,008,679,942 of record NC_140591.1, on the reverse strand, counting down.
ACCTGTGGTTTTCAGCTGAGAAAAACCTGTTACATCACACTGAATTATTAGTGATTAACAAGAAAGCCTAAGTAGGTGTTACTAAAAGGTGTGCAAAATGCACTGGATATCGACACTATATGCACCTTCAGAACATACATTTCTCATGCCACCAGACAATGGTACAGGAGAAATTAAATCTGTCAAACATTAAAGGCAGAAATTATAACCAAAATAGCCAGAATTTTAAAAATTGAAGGGATTGGTAACAGGCATGTAAGTACAAGGAAAACCACAAAGACAGAAACAGATGAAAAAACTATGAAATAAGTCGAGAAAATATGTTTGAAGTGAGGTATTAAAAAGACAAGACTCTGGCTGTGTAACGAGGCTGAAGGGTACATGGAAAAGGGCAGCATAGTGTACCATCTTTCTCAGCCCTAGAGCATGCAAATGAATATGCCACATGGGAGCTGCAGTCAAACACTTCTTTATTTTGCAGCATACCCTCACACACTGCACAATATCTCATACTTAGCATTAACCACACCCTAACACCTTCCTGCATATCATGCGTTTCCTCTCCAGAGTCTGCCCAGAATCACGAGGGTCCTACAGTGCATGACTTCAATTTGCTAGAACTTCCCATTTGTTAAATAAAAGTGGCAGCCATCACCAAAAATCACATTTCCTCGACTAGTAGATGAGGCAGTCACACTTGTCAGCCAGCTTGGGTAATCCGAGAGGATTGAGGTCCACCCTGATCGGGCGACATAGGCTCACACGCTTGAGTAAGACCTGCTGGCGGTGTCATCTCACGCATGGTTTCAGGGGTCGACAAGTGTTGCGGTAGGTGTTGAAAATGTGAAGTGTTCTAAGTGAATGATTGTCCAGGAGGATGTGCTGTCACCATATGTCCCTTGCACGCCACAACCTGTAATGCATCAGCGGCAAAAGGAGTGTCTGTTTTCGAATTTTCATCTCTGCTAAACCAGTACCTAGTCTCCTATTTCAAAGGTTGTCTCTCGGGCATGGCGATACGTTTTCATTTTTTTTCACGAGTCACGTCCCACAGTGGCTCCTTTATTAAAGCATCGGGGCGTTGCATCCCTATATTTGGACCCCCCAGCCACTGATTTTAATGTCAATACATCTACAGTTTTTGCGGGCACTGTTCCTTTTGTGCAATTTCTTTATTTATTTTTTATTGCCAATGACAAGAGCCAGGTTGCTAAGTAGAGAGTGGGTGGGGTTGAGATATGATTCAGTCCTGTTCGTCGCGTCCACACGCACCCTTCAAAGTGCACATGTCCGGTTGGCAGACTGTCTTTCTGTGACCAGTCTGACATGCGTATTAGAGGCCTCACATCACCTGTGCATTGTGATGGGGTGGGGTGGGGTGGGTAACTGCAGTACCCTGCACTAGCAATGAGAGCTGGGTTCACCTGCCCGATCCAATCCTGGTGCTGCTCTCAGCAAGAGAGCAGCGCCTGGATTAGCCAGGACTGCTTGCAGAAAAACAGCACTGAATGAGCATGATGAGTCTGTGGAGACGGATGCAGTAGTTCTAGCCAAGCTCAATCGATTCCTGACCAAAGGCATGAGATGCCCACCACAACAATGTGAAAATATGAGGTAATTAATTTGACCTATTGCTAGGCTATGAAAATCAACCATACATAGTGGGTCAGAATATTTTTTCTTGTTTGTGAACATTAGAGCATAGACTAAGTGGCAAACAAGTACACAGTACATTTTGAACATGAGATGACATGGAGGTCGGGAAATTCCTGAATTGTTTACTGTGAGATGTTGGCCTGGCATATGCTGGTCACTAGTTATAGTGGCCACCTTGCACCAGTCCAATTCGACTCTTATGGTAGATAGGTTTAAGACAACCTTTTAAAGAAAGCTATCCTAGTGGTAGCTGTGGAGAGCAGCCTTCAGGCTAAGTCCCATAGGAATGTAAAGCAGCTTGTTTTACCTTATAATCTCTTGAATTACCAAATGAAAGGACACCACACAGGCATATATATCAAATATATATCTATTTATTACTAGACACACTCTACTAATCTCTTTATGAGATTAGAAGCCAGGTACACATTCAAATGTCAACGTTTCACAATAAATTAAGCACAAATATGGCTGGAGCCCCGTAGGGCGTACCAGACCATATACTAAAAAATGGTATAAGGATGTCGACTTGCAAAATGACAGGGCCTAGGGCCTGGAGAATCGCTGGGGCTTCACTACTGCAGTGCTAGCAGGTAAGTAACAGGCCCACAGGAGACGCGTGCAGTGTGTGAACACAGCCGCAGGTTCCCTATTGATTATAATGGAGCAAGTCGCGGTTTGATTTTTAAAGTTCTAGGGTACTTTGAGGAAGACTACAAGCAAGCCACTTACAAGGTAAGTACTTCGAGGGCCAACACATACTAGGGCACCGGAGTCCACGAGTTACCTCACCCAGGGAAGCCGGGTGCATAGGTGTCTTTTGGTGTCGGGTCGCGTCGCTGTTTTCTATGGAGACCAAAGAAGACTTGCTGCTTGCGTCGACTGCAGAAGTGTCCGGTGGAATCCAAGCCTGGATTCAAGATGGAGAAGACCTGAAAATTGAAGGGACAGTGTTCAAAGTCACTTGCCAGTGACCGGTGGCCAGGAAGATGGATGACCACGGATGTCGGGTGATTTCAGGTCATCGATGGTGTTTTAACTCTTCGCTCACGAGGTCCAGGAGAGTTCGACGATGACCAGCAGCTGGATTTGGAGTGTCCAATGACGTCTGCGGCTGATGGCGGTGCCAGCAACCGGATTGGAGCCAACAAGCCTTGGCAACTGCAAGTCTCGTGTAGACTGAAGAAAGTCGATGGTGCAGACCAGCAAGGTCTGCGGGACTCACCCAGCAAGGGTAAGTGAGGGCAGGCCTGGAGCAACCAGGGGAGCCCTTTGAGTCAATAGGAAAGTCTTCGGGGGACCCACTTCAGGAAATGCTTCACAGGAGCCCACGGTCACTCGGGATGGGGTAAGCCTCTGATTTTCGCTGCAAAACCTGCTGGAGGCTTGGGCCACAAACGGTCCAATGCACAAGTTTGTATAACGTTGTTTAGGGTTTGCACTCGACAATAGTGCATGGTCCCCAGGTATTGCTGTTCCTCGTCACTCGTAGGGTCCACACGCCACAGCTTCGCTGGGGACTCACAATGGCCATCGAGAAGTCAGGAAATCTACTTCTGGGGCAGCAGGGACTTCGAACTCCGGCGGGAGCGTGAAAGTTTGCAACCGTTGATTAAGGGTTTTGGTGCCTGCGAAGCAGGGGAGTCACTCCTTGACTCCAAGGGAGATTCTTCTGTCTTCCAAAGGTAGTGGAACATCGAAGGGCCAGGATTCTTCTTTGTAGAGCGTCGTCCAGGGTTATCTGATTTGCAATGGCAAGGTTTGCTATCTTATAGTAAAGATAGGGGAGGAACTAGCTCTATGACCACTCCTTTAGGAGGGTCAGGGGAGGGGGTGGTTACACCCACTTCCCTTTGTCCAGTTTTGCACCAGAGCAGGGGCAGGTAGCCCCTGAACCGGTTTGAGCTGGCATATGCACAGAGAAGCCTACTGCTCCCCCAGTGCAGGACTTCAAAGCACTCTAGGAGTGCACCCACCCAGCCCCAATACACTAAATCCTGTCTGGAAGGTGGTGACACCTCCCTGTGACAGGATGCCTTTTGTTGGACTTCCTCCACGAGTTTCAGTCAGCAGAAGGAGGGCAGCCCAGTGTCTGTGCTGGTGGCATCCATTTTGTGATGCCAGGGCTCTATAGGATTTCTATCTTTTACATGTCGTCCCCTCTAGAAGGGTGGGATCATGCTCCCACATCATGGACTGATGTGGGGGTATGATTCCAAGTTGTTTGACACATAACACGACATGTGTTGATGCAGTCATTCCAAAGTTAGCATTTTAATGCACTTAAGAGTATATGGTTTAACCGCATCCACAAACAGCCATAGAGAATAGACTCTGGTAGCTGCAGAGGGGCCCTGCTCAGGCAGAGGCACCCCCTCACATTGTAAACCACGCACCCTGCCCTCAGGATTGATAGGGCCTGCCATAAGGGTGGCTGATAGGTTTATATGTGTGTGTATGGTGAGATATAGGAACCTATATCTCTGTGAGGGGTGCCAACACTACCTCACACAGGCTGCAGTAGCAGGCCTGTGGTGTCAGATTGAGTCTGCTTCCCAGGGGTGGCATAATACATGCTGCAGCCCCTGGTAGGCCTGTGAAGTACCTATGCCCTAGGTACCTAAGGTACCATATACTAGGGGCTCATAAGGTACCACAGTATCCAATCACTAGTGCATCTAATATGCACACCAAGTCGTTTAGAGAGAACAGAGAGACTGGGGCCCTGATTAGCAGGGACCCAGCCTGGCTATAGCCAGAAACCAGTGTATACATCAGAAAAAAAGTGGGGGCAACATAAGTGCAGATCCTACTCTCCTACACTTGCCAACATCAGTTTACTAACCGATTTTTACTATGTGATGTACACTTTGATACATCTTTCCATTTCAGAGCACACATTTTAATTTTGTAAACACTTATCGTAATAGGGTTTACAATGTAATGATATTGAATTAATGTCCGTTTTAGATGTTTTCATCATCACCTGACATTTTCAATTTCAGTTATACTTTTGAATCACAAACAGTGCATGGACTGTCACAACAAATTACACGTTATAATATGGCTGATCAATATTGTATCATTCAATTTCATGCATAGTCCTAGTCCGTTTTCTATGCACACAAGTAGACGGAGGTTTATACGAGGTAAAACCAACATAGCACACATGGTGGACGCCAGACATTAGAGTTAGCATTGTTTTGTATAGAGCCAGTAAACTTTTGTGGGTATTTTTTATCATGATGCTTCAGCACTTTTGAATTGGGCACACTTAATAAGGGTGATCATTTTTGGTTAACAGCTCGTGAACCTTCACATTCATTTATAAAGCTTGTTCACTCATGCAGACACCAGATACAATTATAGTCACATTGGGGAATAGTTTGTGGATTCTTACATTCTTTTAGAATGCTTGTCTTCTAGCCCACTGTGATCGTAGCGAATGAGTGTCATGAAGCACATAGAATTTATTTCTTTTAACAACAGCACATATGGAATTAACACTCACCCGATGTGGGAATCCCCATACGGTATTTTAAAAAACATTATCTGTCACGTGTTAGATGAGTGCACTTTTTAGTGCATGAAAATAGTTGTTTGATCACCCACGGATGGGTTATTTAATGTTGTATGAGCATTCAACCAATCATGATACCACATATGGCATATGTTTTCAGGTCAGGCTTGCTCGCTCGCGGCAACACTCAACACCCTACTTTTACACCCCACCAACTTCAAAAGACACCAGCTGCCACTGGTCATGTTGCTGTCTCGAACCTTGCATCATTCACTGATCGATCCAGGGTCCATTGGGGTAGTTTTGTTCTGATGGCTCTCCCAAGCAGCAAGGAGGCTCGGCTCTCACCTGTTGTGGAGTGAGGGGTTGATTGATAGGCCAGGACGGCCTGGCAGAGAGCTTGGTTTAGGTCAATTATCTCCATGGATGCTTGCTGAATGCCCTTCTTGAGGGTGCCCATGAATCGTTCAACTACACCATTGGCCTGGGGCCAGAAGGGTGTACACGTTTGGTGTTTGACGGTGAGTCGGACAAGAAATTCTGTGAGCTCTTTGCTGTTAAATGGCAGGTCATTATCAGATTTGAGGATTTTGGGGATGCCCCACATTGCAAAGATGTCATCAAGCCGCTCAATGACTTTTCATGAGTTGTCGAAGACAGGTCTTCCACCAAAGGAAAAAGTAGGTTTTCATCTATGACTACCATGAAATTGTGTCCATTTCCTAAAGTCCTGAAAAGTCAACTGCATCCCTCCCCCAAGCATCGGCTGGGAGATCAGACATTGTCACTGGGTGCTGCGTCACCTTGGAGGACAAGCAATTGCAAATGTGGCACACCTTCAGTTCCTTCTTGATTTGCTCATCTAGCCGAATGAACCAGACTCAATCTCGGAAGGCTCTTATGGTGGCTATGCTACCATGGTCGCCTTCATGGGCCAGTGGGTTGACCCACTGTCTTAGGCTTCCAGGTATGACAATTCTTGAGCCTCACAATATTACCCCTTCCTGGGTGACTGCTAACTCATCCTGTACATTTGTAAATGCTTCTGCTTCATGGTCAAGGGGCCGGGTGAGTCTCCTCTAGGAGTGCGTGGTAATGAATTGTTTGATTATGGTCATGTCTTTCTCTGCATTGGTGGCAGCAACTGATTTCTTCAACAGACAGAGCCGCTGGTGTGCTGGATCTCACAATAAAGCTGAGATAGGCTTCAGCTGTCTTTGATGTCGAACTGTGACTATGCAGCGGCACTTGTGAAAAGTGATCTACTAGGTTTTGATTTTTCCCTGGTTTATGCATGCCCTCATAGTCTCACTCTAGCAGTCTCAACCCCCACCTCTCGATACAAGGGGGAATTTTAGCCTTTGGGTTTCCAAAGATTGTAAGCAATGTCTGGTGTTCTGTGATGATAGTGAATTGTTTTCTGTAGAAGAATACATGAAAATGTTCGCAGGCCCACACCACAGCCAGACTCTCCTTCTCCGGTTGAGAGTAGGCACGTGCTGTTTCAGACAGGCTCTGACTGGCATAGGGCACAATGTGTCTCTGAGCATTTGGATGGACAATCTGTTGAGCATTGATTGATCCTAGCTGTGCCAACTAACATCAACCGTTAATTCAGTATGCAACTTGGGGGCAAAGTAGGCCATGTCAGTTGCATTCTCAATCATGTTTGATGTCTTTGAAACTCTGGTTGCATTCTAGAGACCACTGAAACAGTACATTTCACTTTGTCAAGTTTCTCAATTAGGCACTCACTGTAGCAAAGTTGTGAATGCATTGTGAGCAATAACTGGCCAGGTCTAGAAAGGATTGCAGCATGGTAACATCTTGGGGGAGAGGCAAGTGGATGACAGTGCTTGCACCTTCTCTGGAGTCTTTCCCCCATCAGAGAATATGTGCCCAAAAAACTTGAGCATGGTTCTGTGAAACTCACACTTCGCAGCGTTCAGAGCGAGACCTGCATCTGCAAGTAACTGGAACGCTTGGTTAAAAGGGCTTTGTCGTTTTCTTCTTGTGTTCTCCCAAAAACCAGTATGTCATCACTGTAACTGAAAGCATGAGTAACAGGTTGAATTACTCAGCAAATAATGTCCTGAAATATCCCAGCAGATGAAGATACTCCAAATCTCAGTCCTTTATATCTGAACAAACCAACTTGAGTCAAAAAGGTAATAGTGTACCTGCAGTTCTCCTCAAGCTCGAGTTGATGGTATCCTTTAAATAGGTCAAGACAAGAAAACACTTTGGCTCCATTCAATTGCATGATCCCTCTCAATGGCTTTGTCTACCTGGTGCATATCAACACAAAAGGGCACTGCTACGGTACTGTACATTTTTGGATACTACTACTATGGGTGAAACCCATAGAGTGGGACTTGTAGAACGTTCAATGATGTCATGCTTTAAAATGTTTTCAACTCTTTCTCTACAGCTTCTTATAAATGGAAAGCAACTCTACGGTGTCACTGAGCCACACGGTGAAGGTCTTCATTGATGTGAAGCTGTACTTTAATTTTCTTGAGTTTCCCAGGCCATGAAACAACAATGGGAATCAGCTCATGATCTCAGACTGAGAACAGATGTTGTACTTTAGGGATATCAACCCCATGTCAGCAGCGGTGGCAAAACTAAGTAAGCATGCACTCAACAAAGTCCCTTGTAGAACATGAATGATGGCTTGCACCAAGGTCTTTTTGAGTTTCATTGTCGCTGTGAATGATCCTTGGCTTTGTAGTGGCTCAGAAGCGGCTCACGTGTATACCTTTGTGCCTGATGAAGTAAAGTGAGGCACAGGGGAAAGGTTGTTCAATTTTTCGAGTGGCATGATATTTATTGAGCAAAAACCAAAGGAAATGATGGACGGAGTGTTGAACATTGCAAGCACTCACCCCCAGTCAACTGATCTGGGTTTAATCCATCAGCTTTCTTTAGCCCACTTTGCCACCCCAGTTCAGACATGGCCATATGCAAATCAGTCTGACCCTGTGCCCCATGGGAACAGTCCAGCCTGAACTGCCAAGCCATGTCTTCCCTAGACCGGAAACACTCTGTGAAACTTTCTTTAGCACTTCTCTCACTCCATCGCCTGCAAAGTTTTTTGAGTATTTGATGATCTTCTTCTTCTAGTGCATCTATGAAGTAATTGAATGGTTTGATCCACACAGCCCACCTGGCACCAATATTCTGCTTCTTAGAAGTGTTGAAGGGAGGAGGTGGCTTCAGAAGCATGGCTGCATTGTATTTCACACTCTCTTTTACTGCCACTGAGAGCACATGCTGTTCAGACAGCTTTCGCTATACTCGCCATCCTCTGCAACTTCTGCAAGAACAACCATTGTGCTTGGGTCACCACGCCCAATATGAGGTTGGATAATGATAATAATTCACTTGTCTTTGACGGTGAGTAACTTCTCTGTTTCTCATACCTGGCTGTCGCAGTCATTACCTTTCTGCTTTTTTAGAGTAATTGCTCCGTATGTGAAGTGTAGCACAGCTTTTCCATCAACTGCTTCACCAGCAGCTTTGGCAGACGTTTTTAATGTGCTCCTCTGTAGGGCCGTTACTTTTTTCTTTGGCTGTGTATGGGCTGGGGCAGGGCTTGGACTCTACATGTACCAGTCACAGAATGCTTTGCATCAATTTGAGGCACACATGGCACGCACAAGCAGTTTGCCGTACCGTTGCAAACTCTCAGGGAGAGCAGCCTTGTTTTCTGTGGGGCACATAACCCTTCCTCACCGCCAGATGCAGCATCTTCCCCAGCCCTGTACCATGCAAATGAAATACGCCACATGGGAGCAGCAGTCAAATACTTCTTTATTCCTCAGCATACACTCACACATTGTGCATTATCTCATACTCAACATTAACCACTCTCTAACATCTTACTGCATATAACATGTTCTCTCTCCAGAGTCCGTCCAGAACCATGAGGGTGCTAGAGTGCATGATATCAATAAGCTACGCACAAGACATTCTGGCCCAGTCAGGCTCAGACCTCCTTGGCTCACAAACCAACAATTTTAACTGTCCTGCTACAGAGAGATAGGAGAGAACTAGGAGCAGCTATATGGAAGACTCGGAGCATGTTCCTACTTCTTCCCTGCAAAAATAAAAAATTACAAGGAGGAATGAAGTATTTTGTTGTTCTGAACCCCTCCCCATACTCATCCTATCCCTGAAAACTTTAAAGCAGCACAATAGACAGAGGTCGGGTATTGCACCCTCAGTAGGTTCTGAATGAATGTTAATTATTCCTCTAATTTTCCTGTGCCCTGTAGTGTGTGGGACAAGGGGCCAATTCAAACAAACATTTCAAAGGATCATCATGGACCTTGGTCTCTGTTTTCTTCCCTTTTCCTTAAGTAAGACTTCTTAGTACGTGGAGCAGAGGGGGAGATCCTGCCAAATGCATATGCCAGTTTTGTACCTTCTGGTTTTAATACACCTCATCAAGACATTATTCAGTCAGTTAGCAACTCTCGGTCTGGATCCAGGTCCGGGCCAGGACTGAAATCCAGCACTTACCCAGGCAATGTCAGTAGTGGAACGGAGTACTACATAGCAAGGCTAATGGGTGAATAGGTGCCACAAGAATCATTCCTTACTCCAGTTCTTGATAAATGTAAGGCAACAACCACAATCCTTGTCGGTGTTAACTATAAAAGTCACTACTTTATCCTGTGCTTAACACTCTGGTAGCTTGGCCCAAAGCAGTCAGGCTTAATGTAGATGCAAAGTGCAAAGTTTTTATGTACCACACCAACTGTAATAAAGTGAAAATCAACAAAAAAATCCCAAAACAATTTAAATAATAGTGTAAAGTGTAATAAATAACAAGATACCATAACGACAAAAATCCAATCAGTAGAATCGGAGATATTCAGTTTCAAAGTGTTAGGGCAGTAAAGTGTTTAAAAGCACAAAGTACCACTTATGGTCATTTGGTTGTGCTAGACTGGGGAAAAGTCACAAGTTCAGGCCGACAGCAATGGAGCGCAGGTCAGATACAGGGACCAGGTTAGTCCTGGTGAAAGAGCTACCTTTTCAAAGTTCAGCGCAAAGAGTTCTGTTTGTGGTGGAGGAGGCTGCAAGAAGCGGGGAGAGCGTCACTGATGGTCACCACTGTAATACGAAAAGCAGACTGGGCTGCATGGGCTGCCATTGCTGTTGGGCAAAGAGCCAGTTGGGCATAGTAGACGGTCGCTGCTGGAGCTTTGCGTTGGTGGTCACCAAGAGCTGTAGTTGCTGTAGCATGAAGTGCAAATCTCGTGTTGCTGGTCATCGCGGAAGGCAGAGTCTCGGTACGAAAGTATTTCACCTTTCTTCAAAGAAGGAGCTCAACAGATACCAGGCAAGGTTCCAGGGCCTGGCGAAGCACTTCTTGGGGATAAGGAACTCACTCCAGCAGAGGTACGCAGAGGTCAGGCAGATCCAGTTGCAGGTCCAGTTACAGATCCAGACAAGTCCAGTGCAGCAGGTCAGCTGGGCAGTTGCAGGGAGGCTCAGGAGCTTGTTGTGTTCCTGTAGGAGACAGGAGGTCAGCCATTGACCCTTGGAGTCACTCAGGTTAGCATGGGATGAGGGGCGCAGGTCCAGTCTTCCTTCTGAGAGAGAAAGGCAGGCCTGAAGCAGCAGGGAATTCCTCTGGTGGCACAGCAGTCCTTCTTCTGTAAGGTTCACTGGTCCAGGAGTGTATAAAAGAGTGGCACTTGAGGTCCAATATTTATACCTGGTGCCAGCCTTTGAGGTGGGGGATTCTGTATACTACCACCCTCACCCCTCTGGTTCGTCAAAGTTCTTGCTCTTCCCCTGTCAAGGCTCCAATGTGTCTAGGTGATAAAAGACAGGTCAGAACTGGTGTCAGATTCCTTTGTGTGTGTACGGCAGAGTCCTTTGAAGTGTAAATGGGACTGGGTGCAGCTCCTTCCAGTCATTCGGCCAGGATTGCCCATCCTGTACACACCTAAGCCCATTTGTATCACTTGTCTGGAAGGAATACACAAACCCCAACAGCAGAACACTTCACAGTAGTGTGACCCAGGATACTGGCAGAAAGCACAAATGGTTAGGACAAGAAATGCCAACTTTCTAAAAGTGGTATTTTCAGAATTGAGACTTAAAATCCAACGTCATCATTGAGGAGGTTTCTGTTATAATATAATTTAGTGTAAGTTGCTTTTTTCTATCTTCTCCCAATCCAAAGCTATCACTTATTAAATATAATAAGGTAACCCAGTGTTAGTCAATGGGAGAGATAGGCCTTACAACATGCTAGGACATGAAAACATAAGCACCCCATGTCCTCCTTTTTAAATACAAAGCACCCTGCCCTATGAGTCTTTAGGGTCAAATTTGAGGTTGGCTTATTAGTAGGGGTGCGTGATAAATTACGCTCCATCTGTGAAGTTCGCAGAGTTTGCCCACTTCGCGTTTTGCTTGTAATGCGGAGTTTCGGCAAAATTCTGCCAACCACCGCATGGCAGAGTTTTTTCTCACACACGGTTCACCAACTAAGCTTGAGCAAGAATGGGCATCCCCTAGCTCGATTTTGGAGTGCTAAGATGGCACCTGGTGACATTTTCTCAATGCAGGCAGTCGCAACTTTTCGCGGTGAGAAAGTTGCCACTTGAGCAAAAAATCTACACAAGTGGCAGTAAAGAAGGAGCGCTACATGAGTGGCAGTAAAGAAGCAGCGCCCTCTGGTGTGCCGGGTGGTGCTGCACGCACTGATTTTGCAGTGCAGGACAAGCTCCCAGCACTAGAAATCAGTATGACCTGCCAATTTCCCCCAGCTCATGGAACTGCGCGGAATCTCAAGGAGTTCTGCTCACCCCTACTTGTAAGTAATAAAAAGGAAGGTTAAGACCTGGAAAAAGGTATATGTTGGTAGGTCGAAATGGCAGTTTAAAACTGCACCACAAACTACAGTGGCAGGCCGGAGACATATTTTAAAAAGCAACTTTAGTGGGTTGCATGAGTGCTGCAGGCCCACTAGTAGCATTTAATTTACAGGTCAAGGATACACGTAGTACCATTTACTAGGTAGGGATGTACAAGTAAATTAAATGCACCAATCATGTATATGCCAAATGTACCATGTTTTAGGGGAAGAGCACAAGCACCTTACAGTTGGTTAGCAGGGAGAAATATCACAGATTCCTAATGCAAACAAATATGGGTTCAGTAACAGAAGGTAGAAATCTGGGGGAGACCCTGCAAAATGAGACAGGTCCAACAATAATGATTTCAAATATGATACTGCAGAGGGTTAGAATGGTAAATTAATTCATACTGGCTAATGTCATAACAATTTGCACACAGGTAGTGCAGACAGAAAGTGAAAACAAGCAATGATCAAGAATAAATCTGCTATGCCTACAAACATGATGCACAAACGGAAACATATACACCCACAGAAAGCCAAGCAGAAAGATAAACACATATTTGCAGGTATACACACAGATGCAGTCCATTCAAGTCCTTCTGATTCAGGCACAGTGCTCCCCACAGCATCAGGGCCACCTGTACTCCTCCGATTAAAAATTAATCAGCACACACAAAGAACAATTAATTCCATATTCCCACCACAATAACCTTCTCTCACTTTAGGCAGACCTAGTTTTAATAAAAACAGCTAAGTTCCTGACCTCACTGCTGGCATGGAAATGGATAATCCATGACACCTTAACCTTAAACTGTGGACCACTGTAAAGAACAGGCCGTTCACAAACAAATGTCTCAACCATGCTGAGTACTCCTTTGAGAAAGATGGCCCTTTCATCTTTAACCAAACTCAATCATTCCACCTTCTTCAGTCACACTCAAGGCACAGATGCTACATGAATCCACCTCTCTCATGAATTCCAAACATGACAACAAATACTTCCTACTAAGTTCAGACCACAAAGATGCACCCTTACTCTCACACAAGTGTAACTAGATATCTACCCACTCATCTGCTCAAAGGTTATGAGTGCACAGAAAAGAAACTATCTCTTTGCTTTAAACAGGAATTAGACACTGCCACAAGTCTGCTGTAACTCATTTAGTGCACCCTTACAAACCTCATATACTGACCGTAAACCCTACCCACATAGATAATTCAACAAAGCTACACTCTAGCAATCCAAGCATAACGAATATAATAGCCTTCACTTGAAGATGGTGACATTTGAAAAGCACCACTCTATCTCACCTAAAACCTCTTCGCTTTACACCGTGCTTAAGAGTAGCTACAACAACACAATTCTTCAGATATAGGTCAGTCTATACACTTGAACCGTACCAGTCACACACAACAAAGTATGTAGCTGCATACTCTTCCAACGAGAAGACGTCAGGGGCTCATGAAGCGTATGTGGTGCTATACAATAGCTACAGTGCAATTCAGTACACAAAGATAGACTTGGGCACACACCGCACACAAAGGGATGCAAAATTGGAGAAAAATAGGAACAAGGAACACAAATTGGAAGAGAGAGTGGCACATAAACATGCCCGAAGCATACATACAGGGTCCACTCACAGGTATATGCATTTAAACAAAGACAGACACGCAGACAAAAAGATATGCAAACCTGGGGTTACACACAAATAGGCACAAGACACACAATGTCAGACACATTGGGGGTAGTTGTGCCTCGCGCTCGCTCCTTGCTGTTGCTGAACGACGCTACTTTTAAAATCACATTTTTATTTTTAAATTGACCCCGTATACTTGCACGATAAAATAAACATCTTTTGCTCATTTCCCTTACCTGACCAGTGCTCTTCCTACTTTTTCCCTGGTGCCAAAAGGAACCGCCATTTTGGAGAGTTGGTGGTCTAGTTCCTCGCGCACCAGGGGCTATTTTAATGCGCATCAGCTGGAGGTGAGTGCCTTAGGGGGTAGTTGTGCCTCGCGCTCGCTCCTTGCTGTTGCTGAATGACGCTACTTTTAAAATCGAATTTTCATTTTTAAATTGACCCCGCATACTTGCACGATAAAATAAACATCTTTTGCCCATTTGCACATTTCCCTTACCTGACCAGTGCTCTTCCTGCTTTTCCCTGGTGCCAAGAGGAACTGCCATTTTGGAGAGTTGGCGGTCTAGTTCCTTGCGCACCAGGGGCTATTTTAATGCGCGCTTTTCGGGCGTGCAGCGGACGCGCGCTTTTTGGGCGTGCAGTGGGCGCGCCTAAGGCAAGCCTGTCTGCGCCCGTCAGTGTCCCGGAAGCGGCCAGTGCTAGCCAAGCTGCCCGGGAGCCTGTTGGGATAGGAAGAAGTTACACGGTGTCCGCGTTACGGGCCTCTGACCCTATTCACCACTGTCATGCGGGGCGCTGGGATCTGACTGAGGTATCTAATCATGTTTGCTATGCCTGCGGGTTCAAGTTGTTACCGGGTCAGGTTGCCCCAATTGAGAGTGGCAATATACATGAACAGCGGCCACAGGCTTTTTTAATTCATGCTGCTTTAATCAATGTGCGCTCTCTTAAGAAACATTATGCTGAAGTCTTTGAACTTTTAGAGGATCACTCTCTGGACTTATTGTTTCTGACGGAAACTTGGCTTGACCCCTCCTCCGACCCGATTGTCACATTAGCAACACCTCTGGGTTATAAAATCTCCTGAGTGGATCGTCCGATGGGGTGAGGGGGTGAAGTTGCGATCATATATAATAATAAGTGGGAGCTTCGTAGAGAAGAGGCCACCTCTTGGGGTAGCTGTGAAGCTCTAGACTTTAGCATTCGGCTGTCAGCACACTTCACTCTTGGAGGTTCACTGATTTACAGGCCAGCAGGCCCTTTTCTCCAGAACTGGGGTGACGTAATCACTACTAGGGTGGTCAGATATGCCCACTTCATGGTCCTGGGTGACCTGAATATACATCTGGACCAGACAGATAGCAAGGACACTCAAGACCTGCTTGATGGGCTGCATCTGGCCCAGCTAAGTCAACATGTCAGCCTCTTCACTCATCAAGCTGGACATGTTCTTGATCCTATCTGCACTAACTTTCCGATTCAAGTAAAGAACCCTACTCCGGATACCTGGTCGGACCATCTTATAACCTATTTTTCTTGGGAAATGTCCAAGGCTGAGCCTCTGGCACATCCGAGCTACAAATCAGTCTTTGGTAAAATTGATCCTTCCGCACTTATAATGGCCTTGGCAGCTTCTAAACCTAGCTTGAGGACCAGGTTGCGGGATTTTCCAGCTTGGTCTCGTCTGCAGTTGCAACGGTGGCCCCCCCTCGCTCCACCAGGCTGGCTAGAGAATCCCGTCTAAACCCTGGTTTAATTCTTTGCTTAAATACTTAAAGCACAAATGTAAAATTCTTGAACGGGGGTGGAGGAGGGGTGGCTATTTCCCAGTGGACAAGAGCAAGCTTAGAGATAAGCAGAAGTCGTACTATGCATCGATTAAGTTGGCCAAAAGGCAATTCTATTCAGCTCATATTGAAGCTGCCAATAACAACTCCAGGGAAATTTATGTGATTGTCCAGAGTTTCATGTCCCTGTGGCCCAAGCTAGTGTGATGCCATCCTCACCTTCATGGTGCAGCACTCTTTCTCGCTCTTTTAGAGATAAGATTTTAGTTATTCAATCAACTTTCACTCCACGCAATACCCACTTAGACGATACTCTGGTGTGTCCCCCGGGAGTCACTGGATGCTCATTGTCCGAAATTTAGGCCAGTTGTTCTGCTGGAATGTCTAAAAATTCTTAAAGGTTTAAAATCAGGTTCACCTTCAGACCCTTGTCTGGCTAGGACATTGGCAGCGGCAGCTGAGGTTGATAATGCAGAAGTTAACGCCACCATCAATCTTTCCCTCCAGAAAGCGATGGTCCCTTTGGCTTGGAAGGAGGCTAAGATCCGGCCCCTCCTGAAAAAGCAGTCATTAGACCTCCTTTGCCCAGGGAATTATCGGCCTATCTCCCTTCTCCCTGCATTGGCTAAGGTATGTGAGAAGGTGGTAAACAATCAGCTTACCGATTTTGTGGAAAGGGAGGCTTTTTTTCATCCAGCGCAATCTGGGTTTCGCTCGTCACACAGCACTGAAACAGTGCTGGTTGAGGTGGCAGAGGCTATACGGGACTGTCTGGACACAAGCGGGAGGGCAGCGCTAATTTTGTTCGACCTCTGAGCAGCGTTTGATACGGTCCCGCACCCATTGCTTCTATCTTGGTTGGCCAGGATTGGTCTGTTGGGCACTGTGTGGGGCTGGATCCGCTCCTTTCTGGAAGGGTGGTCCGAGCAGATATGGATTCCACCTTCCTCCTCCTTCCCTCAGCTGGTCACAACGGGTGTCCCTTAGGGTTCTTCCCTTAGTCCCCTCCTATTTAACACCTATGTGACTCCTCTGATATATCTAGCAGAGGAGCTAAGGGCTAAGATGATTGCGTATGCGGATGACACCTAGCTGCTCTTCACCTGGGCCAAAGGGGCGGACTCTGTATCTCAGGTCCAACACTGTTATTCATCAATCTTCAAATGGCTGGCGGATGCACAGCTTAGGCGCAACGAAGGGAAATCGGAGATTCTGCTGTTTGGCACATTTCCTTCGAACTTCAGAGAGCTGCTCTGGTCTCCCGAGTACCCTTGACTGACCTCTTCTGGGAAGCCAGCAAATAATCTTGGGGTTTGGTTTGACGAAGAACTGTCCTTTGCATCACATATTAAGAAGCTGGCTAGCGGCTGCTTCGGCTTGCTTAAATCCTTTAGAAGATTTTTTCCCCTCCTGCCTGCTGCTGTGGCAAGACAAACCATCACATGCGCGCTGATCCTGTCTCGGCTGGATTATGCCAATGCTCTCTTTGCTGGCATTCCGGGATACATGTTAAAGAAGTTACAGGTGGTCCAGAACACCGCAGCCAGACTGTTATCAGGTCTGTCAGCCAGGGACAGTGTCCATAACCAGTTGCGCTTATACCACTGACTGCCCTTAGCAGAGTGAAATTCAAATGACTGATTATGGCCCACAGCGCGCTCCATGGGTGTGGCCCTCTTTACTTGTAGAGGCGTGTTTCCTTCTATGCTCCTGCGCGCTCTTTGCGATCTTCGTCCCTATGCCTTGCCCAAGTTCCACGTTTCAAGCGTCAGAGGATGAGGGGCAGCTCCTTCTCAGTTAAAGCAACGGTTGCATGGAATGCTCTTCCTCTGGTCCTACGCTCCATCCAGGATCCAGTTGCATTAAAAAAAAAAAAAATAATTAAAACACATCTATTCACTTGAAGTCCTCTGCCGCACCTCGATGGTCTCGCGCCCGGACTCTCACGAGTAGCCGTGTGCGTAACAAATTCGGATGTATGTCGTTACAACGCACACTTTTACAACGCATGCACTTACAACGCATTTTTTACAACGCAAAATCCATTACAACGCACTACACTTACAACGCATGACACTACAACGCATTTTTAAAAACTACCTTTACAACGCATACCATTACAACGCATAATATTAAATTGCATTTAAGGTAAGTATTAGATAGTATAGGGGTAAAAATTACTTTTCTAACTCCAGGGGGTGCAACAGTAGGGTAAGTGTTGGATAGTATAGGGGTAAAAATTACTATTCTAACTCCAGGGGGTGCAACAGTAGGGTAAGTGTTGGATAGTATAGGGGTAAAAATTATTATTCTAACTCCAGGGGGTGCAACAGTAGGGTAAGTGTTGGATAGTATAGGGGTAAAAATTACTATTCTAACTCCAGGGGGTGCAACAGTAGGGTAAGTGTTGGATAGTATAGGGGTAAAAATTGCTATTCTAACTCCAGGGGGTGCAACAGTAGGGTAAGTGTTGGATAGTATAGGGGTAAAAATTACTATTCTAACTCCAGGGGGTGCAACAGTAGGGTAAGTGTTGGATAGTATAGGGGTAAAAATTACTATTCTAACTCCAGGGGGTGCAACAGTAGGGTAAGTGTTGGATAGTATAGGGGTAAAAATTGCTATTCTAACTCCAGGGGGTGCAACAGTAGGGTAAGTGTTGGATAGTATAGGGGTAAAAATTACTATTCTAACTCCAGGGGGTGCAACAGTAGGGTAAGTGTTGGATAGTATAGGGGTAAAAATTACTATTCTAACTCCAGGGGGTGCAACAGTAGGGTAAGTGTTGGATAGTATAGGGGGTAAAAATTACTATTCTAACTCCAGGGGCTGCAACAGTAGGGTAAGTGTTGGATAGTATAGGGGTAAAAATTGCTATTCTAACTCCAGGGGGTGCAACAGTAGGGTAAGTGTTGGATAGTATAGGGGTAAAAATTACTATTCTAACTCCAGGGGGTGCAACAGTAGGGTAAGTGTTGGATAGTATAGGGGTAAAAATTACTATTCTAACTCCAGGGGGTGCAACAGTAGGGTAAGTGTTGGATAGTATAGGGGTAAAAATTGCTATTCTAACTCCAGGGGGTGCAACAGTAGGGTAAGTGTTGGATAGTATAGGGGTAAAAATTGCTATTCTAACTCCAGGGGGTGCAACAGTAGGGTAAGTGTTGGATAGTATAGGGGTAAAAATTGCTATTCTAACTCCAGGGGGTGCAACAGTAGGGTAAGTGTTGGATAGTATAGGGGTAAAAATTACTATTCTAACTCCAGGGGGTGCAACAGTAGGGTAAGTGTTGGATAGTATAGGGGTAAAAATTACTATTCTAACTCCAGGGGGTGCAACAGTAGGGTAAGTGTTGGATAGTATAGGGGTAAAAATTACTATTCTAACTCCAGGGGGTGCAACAGTAGGGTAAGTGTTGGATAGTATAGGGTTAAAAATTGCTATTCTAACTCCAGGGGGTGCAACAGTAGGGTAAGTGTTGGATAGTATAGGGGTAAAAATTGCTATTCTAACTCCAGGGGGTGCAACAGTAGGGTAAGTTTTGGATAGTGTAGTGTAATATTATGCGTTGTAATGGTAGGCGTTGTAATGGAATGCGTTGTAAAGGTAGTTTTTAAAAATGCGTTGTAGTGTCATGCGTTGTAAGTGTAGTGCGTTGTAATGGATTTTGCGTTGTAAAAAATGCGTTGTAAGTGTAGT
Organism: Triturus cristatus; assembly: GCF_964204655.1. Classification (NCBI taxonomy): domain Eukaryota; kingdom Metazoa; phylum Chordata; class Amphibia; order Caudata; family Salamandridae; genus Triturus; species Triturus cristatus. The sequence goes on along the minus strand of NC_140591.1, from coordinate 1,008,660,750 downwards.
GCGTTGTAAAAGTTGCGTTGTAAAGGTTGTTCCCCAACAAATTCATATAACATATAACATAACATAACATTAACATTTTTCTGAAGGATTGTACCATGCAGCAGTAATGGACATCCACAATGCCCAAACAGGAAGTTTTGTAGTAAGACCCCTGCCCCAAGCTCCAGGACTCGGTGATAATGGACCGCTAAGGGATCGGGGCATTGTTAGCAGGTCACGTGGAAGGAGCTGAAGACGAACATGAGGGATGAGAGATTTAAAGGGCAAAAGCACGTAGAAGAGAATTAGAAATAAGGGAAGCTAAGCAATGTCACACGAAAGACTAGTAACTTGGAAGAGAAATAAATCACAATACTGGAATTGGTGATACAACTTCATATGAAATCAAAAGCAGAAATGCAAGGCTGAGAAACACTGACATTGAGACTGGCAGGGGCTGTAGAATGGATTACTGGCCTTCAAAACCAAAGAAATAGCTAAAGGAGAGTAATTCAGCATAAGCAAATGTGAAGTATTCTAAGGGTGTGCAACAATATTCATTTGTGGAAGGTGGAAGGATTGAAGAGCTCTGTAAAAAATATGATTTACTTGTTTTTGTTTGAAAGCTAAATCCTTCCCTTTCTTCCTTCCCCCTAAATAAACCCAACTTAATCTATTGTGAAGGAGTAGCTGGAGGTTTGTAATTTTACACCCGTCTTGTCTTCTTTTATATCCCTAAACAATAAGTCGCTATAAAAAGATCAAAAAAAGTTGTTAAATGCTTGATCTGGAAAGTGTCTGATAAAAAACATGCATGCTCAGAGGTACACATTTAAATAAAATTAACCCTTTGAATGCAGGTATCGACCAATGGCCGACAACCGCACTACCCTCCCCAGTGCATCTGTCAGCTATTGGTCAACACTGGGGAGGAATATAAAGGCCACTCTGGTCAATGGCATCCTATGTGAGGAGACTCCCATTGAAGTGGGATTGATCATTTCCTGTCACGAGCACTAGGCCCAACTCACAGAAGTGGTGCAGCGTTTTTATCAGTGCAAGTGGGGTCATGCTGAGTGGTAGGAGTTTTGTGGATTCCTGTAGATTACAGAAGTATCCATCACAGAAATGTGGGGAAAATGCATGATTTCAGGCAAAGTTTGAGGTGTACAGGGCATTGTGGGTAAGAAAACCTCATGGGACCCAAAAAAGGAACACCATACTGTAATCCACTGGTTGTCTAGTTTTCAATAAAGTGTGTGGTTCATAGGTTTGCATAAGTAGTGCCACAGCATGGTCCCAAAAACCAAAGCTAACCTCATTGCTCATTTAACAAAATAGCACTTTCGGCCCTTTTGTGCCGTGGTCATTTGGCTCATTCAAACAAGTGGGGTACCATTCTAATTGCTCAAACAGCAAATGGCCTACAATCCTTGTTAGATGCTTTTAATAATTTTATGGATAACTTACGACTTAAAACTAACTGAACTAAGTCATTTATAATGAAATGTGGTCCAAAAGTGTCAAAGACCAGAAGGTTTTTGCTTGCTGGAGAAGAACTGGCAAAAAACACTCACTTCACTTACCTGGGCGTTCCTATTGATCCTGATTTTAATTGGAGGTTTTTATTGGATGTTAGAGTTTTACCATTTCAAAGGGCAATTGATGCAGTTTTTAGATTTGCAAAAAGGCAGGGACATAAACCCACAAGTGAGCTGCTATGTATTTTTAAAAGCAAATGTCTATCGGTTGCAACATATAGGGAAGGTATCTGGGGACATGTACATTTTACAGCCCTCCAGACAGTACAAAACAAGTTTGGTAGTGGTGGTATTGACATTGGTGGTGGTGGTGGTATTAGTGGTGGTGGTATTGGTGGTGGTATTAGTGGTGGTACTGGTGGTGTTATTGGTGGTGATGGTGGTATTGGTGGTGGTGGTGGTGATTGTGCAAGGATTCAAGAAAACAAAACTTACTCAGAGAAATCCCTCAATAACAATACTAATTATTAGAAACAGTAAAGAAAATGAAATTAATATACACGCACAACATTGACATATGGGTAAAGAACAAAAGTTACTTACCTGTAAACTGTGGTTCTCCAGTATTGGTATCTTTCATAGATTCACATGCTTGAATCATTCCCCGTTGTCGGAGTGGGAGTGCCACGGTACATAAAAATAGCAATAAATATGCATAAAATAACCATATCATAGGTAAATAGAACCAGGAAGTAAAATAGCTAGAAGTTAATAGGAAAAAATGTTCTACTTTCATGACTCATCCAAGTCATTATATATAGTCCAAACTACAGCCAATCAGGCGACAGCAACCTCCAGAATGTTCTCCCCAGAGGCTCAGGCTCTCAGATTTTCCAGCACAAGTGTGATAAGAGAGTAAAAGAGCATAGGAGAGCCTCTGAGGGGAGGTGGGTGTGTCGCATGTGAATCTATGAAAGATACCAATACTGGAGAACCACAGTTTACATGTAAGTAACTTTTGTTCTTCTCCAGTATTGGGGTATAGTTCATAGATTCACATGCTTGAATCAGAGTAGAAATCAGTAATAAATATATATATATATACAAAAACATCAATATCACATAAAATAAACATATGTATATCTGTAATAATATATAACTATAAAAGATATGTACATAAGAATGCATCAAAGAGGAGGAGGGAAGAACAAAGGCTCACCTATTTAAAAAGATTACGGAGAACCGCTTGTCCCACATTGCTGGCAGCCTCCAGACAGTAGTGCTTGGTAAAGGTGTGCCTGCTGGACCATGTTGCAGCTCTGCAGATATGATGAAGAGGCACACCAGCAAAGAAAGCAGTAGAAGAAGATATTGCTCTAGTAGAATGTGCCCTTGGAGTTGCCTGTAGAGGTCTACCCGCTTGCTGATGACAGAAAGAGATTGCAGCAGAAATCCAACGAGCAATGGACTGTTTGGATATTGGGTGACCTTTATGCATTTTTCCATCGGCTATGAAAAGCTGATCAGATTTTCGTATTGAGGATGTCCTTTGTAAATAAAATTTTAGACATCTTTTGACATCAAGAGTATGTAATGTCCTTTCCACAGGTGATAGAGGATTAGGAAAGAAAGTATTTAAAATGACCAGTTCATTGAGATGGAAATCAGAAGGTACTTTAGGCATAAAAATGGGGTTAGTGCGGAGCACTACCGAGTGTCTGGTGAATTGAAGGAAAGGTGGTTTAATAGTGAAGGCTTGAATGTCACTGACCCGCCTGGCTGATGTGAGAGCTAACAGCAGAGACATCTTCCACGAAACAAACTTCAAATCAGCCCTATGAATAGGTTCAAAGGGGTGTTGCATGAGTTGTGACAGAACAATGTTAAGATGCCAGTGTGGAGGTGGGCTGTGGATGGGAGGAAACATACAAAACAATCCTTTGAAGAATTGTTGAATGATCCTAGAGGAGTAAAGAGAGTGTGATCCATCCTGTCGGAATCTTGAGATAGCCACTAAGAATACCTTAAGAGTAGCATGGGAAAGGCCTGACCTTGCCAGATGTAAAAAGAAATGCAAAAGTTGTTCTGGTTTTGCATGGATTGGGTGAATGTTGGCGGCTTGACACCACAGGCAAAATCGCTTCCATTTGAGCATGTAGCTTTTGATTGTGGAGAGCGCTCTAGCGTTAGCTAAGACCTCCCTATAGTCTGAAGGAATGTTTAAGTGAGCAAATTCAAGGTGTTCAGGTGCCAGGCCGCTAAGCGCAGAGATGCAGGATCTGGATGGCAGATCTGCCCATTGTGGATGGATAGGAGATTCGGTATTGGTTGCAACTGAATGGGATCGCATTCGGATAGAAGAAGGAGTTCGGTAAACCAGAATTGGCGAGGCCACCTGGGAGCTATGAGAATTAGGCGACAAGGCTCTTTCTTAATTTTCCGGAGAACCCTGGGAACCAACGGTATCGGCGGAAAAGCGCAGGCATAGATCTGCGACCAGTTCATCAAAAACACATTCCCGCACGAGTCTTTGTGGGGAAGCCAACTTGCATAGAACGGGCATTTGCGGTTCAGACTGGTTGCGAACAAGTCCAAATTGGGTCGACCCCACTTCTGAAATATACGATCCAACGTTGGTTGACGGAGCTCCCACTCGTGGCTGGACGCTGTCGACCTGCTGAGGGAGCCCGCAAGGATGTTGGATACTCCCGGGACATGGACCGCTGCCAGAGATATTCGATGTCAGATTGCCCAATCCAAGATTTGCTGGGCTTGCTGGGACAGCAAAGTGGATCTTGTCCCTCCTTGTTTGTTTAGGTAGTGCATACTTGTTGTGTTGTCCGTCCGGATCAACACTGATGCTCCGAGAATGATGGTGCGAAAAGATTTCAGAGCCAGGAAGATCGCTAGCGACACAAAAAAGGCTGATATGCCAAGTCCTTTGTTGAGCATTCCATTTGCCGTTGACTGTGAGTCCTTGAAGGTGCGCTCCCCACCCTTCGAGGGAGGCGTCCGTGGTGATGACGAAACTTGGAGCCTCCATAAGGAATGAGAGGCCTGCTGCAACGTTCCTTTTGCAAGTCCACCAGAGCAATGCTTTCCGTATCTGAGGAGTGATGCGGATGAGATCGTCGAAGGACCCTGAAACCTGTAGCCATTGTTTGTTGAGCTCCTCTTGCAAGGGTCTCATCTTGAGACGACAGTTGGCGACCAGGGGAATGCAGGATGAGAGCATCCCCAGAAGTGACTTGAACTGTCGGCCAGAAATGCACCTTCTTGATTGTAGTAGTTGGGCAAGCTTGCAAAGCTTTTGTTGTCTTTCGTTTGAGACAAAAGCTTGTGTCCTTAGAGTGTATATGGTGGCTCCTAAGAACGTTCTTGTTTGCGAGGGGATGAGTTGAGACTTGTCTAGATTGATGGAGAGACCCAGAGATTGGAAAAGTGACAGACATCTCTGAGTATGGGCATTTGCGACTGTGAAAGAATCCGCCTTGATAAGGCAGTCGTCTAAATAAGGAAACATTTGAATCTCCTCTAGCCGAAGGTGTGCAGCCACCGGTGCCATGACCTTGGTGAAGACCCAGGGTGCGGAACATAGTCCGAAGGGAAGGACTTTGAACTGGAAGTCCCTGCCAGCCACTCTGAACCTCAAGAACTTTCTGTGTCTGGGTAAAATCGGGACATGAAAGTAAGCGTCTTGGAGGTCGAGGGTGGTCATGTGATCTTCCGCAGTGAGGAGTTGAAGGACTTCTTGGAGAGTCAACATCCGGAAGGATTGCTTTTTGAGATATTTGTTTAGGAAACGAAGATCCAGAATGGGGCGCCATTCTCCCGATTTCTTTTTTATTAGAAAAAATCTGGAATAGAAACCGGTGCCTCTTTGTAATCTTGGAACCACTCCGATCACTTCCTTCCTTAACATCAAATTTATTTGGGAGAAAAGCTCTGTGAGATGAGCTGGAGGCGGGCCTTTGTGAGGAGAATTCGGAGGAAGTTTGACAAACTCTAGAACGTGGCCTCAGGCCACAATGTCCAAGACCCATTTGTCTGTGGTTATAGCAAACCAAGTTGAGTAAAAACGGGAGACCCTTCCTTCAACTTTGGTAGGAATGAGCGGTAGAGCAGGTGGCAGTTGTCTCTGCTTCTTAGATGTGTCGCGTCCACGGTAGGAGGACTTCCTTCTGTTCTGTGGATATGATGTAGTTGGTTGTTGCCGGAAGGATTGTTGTCTTTGAGAAGAGTAATGTTGGTTACCTAGATAGGACTGGTATTGTCTTGACTGGTTATAGCCTCCTCGACCAGAGAAGGATCCATGGCCTCTAGCGCCTCGAAAAGGCGGTTTCCGAAACTGAAGAGTACCGTGAGATTTTGCTGTCTCAGTATCTTTTTTAATGGCTTGGAGGGCATCATCAACATGCTGGCCAAAAAGAGACTCGCCGTCAAAAGGCTTGTCAATTATTTTCGTCTGAACTTCCTGACGAAATGAGGTGGATTTCAACCAGCCCTGCCGCCGCAGGACTGCAACACCTGCCAGTTGCCGAAAACCTGTAGACGCAACATCCACAGCAAAATCGATAATCTCAGCCGAGATCCGTTCTCCCTCCTGGAGGATTTTGAGCGCTTCTGACTTGGAGGGCTCAAGTAACATCTCGATGTAGGGAGAGATGTGCGACCACATCTGTCTATCATAGCGACCTAAGATGGCCAGCGAGTTAGCTGCACGGACAGTAGTGGCCGCCACGGTCGAAACTTTTTTCCCAATGGAGTCTAGACGTCTCCCATCCCGATCAGGGGGAGCCGACAATGGAGAGGAGGGATTCCGTGCTCGGCGTTGTGCTGCTTGGGAGATAATCGAATCTGCCTTAGGCTGACCTATTAGACGTGCAGGTGAATTATCCGGTGCCTTGTATTTCTTTTCAAGATGAGGCAGGACCGCAGGAATGGAGGCAGGAGTCTTCATGACCTTCAGTCCTTCCTGCCAAATAAAGTCAATAATAGGAATTGTTCGTACTTGTTTCCTTGGCTGGTCTTTAAAATCGTAAAGGAAACAATCATCCTTGGTTTCCATAGGAAGGAGGAACCGTTGTGCCGCTCTCTCCATCATCCCATTCCGTAAGGAGTGATCTGTCATCCAATTCTCCTTCTTCCCTGTCATCATCCGTAGTGTGAGCTTCCTGAGGGTGATGAGACACCGAAGCCACTGGAGAAACTGGTCTGGGTGACCTCAGCACTGATGAAGACTGAGGAATGGGTGTTGGTGGGACAGAAGAAGCCGATTCAGATGGAGGAAATCGGCGACAGTAGTCGTCCAACATGTGCTGCAAATTGTTTAGAAGAGATAGAGGCATTTGGGCAGTAGGGTTTGACTCTGGAGCTGAAGGCGCAGTCTCAGGGTAGTAGTCATCGTCTTGCTCTTCATCATGATATTTAATGAAGAGCTCTGAAGGGCTCCTGGCAGTACGAAATCCATCGTCCTCATCAGATTCTTCCTCTTCGGCCCCATAATCCAATAACTGCTCAGGCAACGCAAGAGGAACTCTACTAGGGGAGGTGTGAACTGGAGAGAAGACCTCCAAGGAAGATTTGTGTCTTTGAAGCAAGGAAGGCGCTGCTGTCGATGGTGGTAATTGTGTAGACGGTACCATAGATGACCTTGAGGATGCTGTGGCTGTAGACGAAGACCAAATCTGAAGATCAGTGCATGAAGATAGCAGCGTCAACAAGGCAGCCGTCGACGAGGCAGTCGTCGACGAGGCGGGTGTAGACAAAGTGGCCGTCAACGAGGCAATAGTCGATGAGGCAATCATCGACGAGGCGGTCGTCGATGAGGCAATTGTCGACGAGGCAATCATCAGCGAGGCTGATTTATTCTTCGTAGACGGTAGACTTCAACTTCTTCATCGACGACGAGGAGAAGGATGTGACTGAAGCAGTTGATCTCATGGAGACGGACACCAGCGTCGACGGCGAGGAAGGAGACGACAGAATCATTTGAGGCTTTGGAGACAAGAAAGATGCAGTTGACGTCGGCGTCACGAGGACGGCAGGCTTCGTCGACGAAGACATCGTCGTCGAGCTCGTCGACAAGGGACCTTGTTTCTGAGGTAAATCTCTGTCAGAATTGGATTTAGAAGCCTGAGATTTCACGGTCTTTCTCGGGGGTGTAGAGGGCAGAGTTTTACCCTTACTAGGTGGAGGAGCCTTTTTTGAAGTGGAAGGCAACTCAGCACTTTTAGAGCTGTGCTGTTTTTTCAACACCTTAGCCCCAGGAGATGTTAAATCCGTGTCGTTAGCCCTCTTCCTAGAGTAAGCAGTCCTGATAGAGGAAAACCTTCCAACTTCAGACAAGGGGTTGTCTTGGTCCTTAATCTTCTGTAGATACAGAAGTAAACGTCCCTCTTTGTCCCTCAAGGTCTTTTGAGGGAAAGTTCTGCAAATCGTGCAGTCTCTATCCTGGTGGTCCGGATACAGGCAGTAAATGCACTTCTTGTGTGGGTATTCAGAAAACAGCCGGAGCTTCCCACAAGACTCACAAGGTCTAAAGAGAGATTTCTTAGAAGACATCATAAAATGAAGAAATTCTGAAGAAACCTGAGAAGTACTGAGCAGAGCTCAGGGAGGCTCCCTTCACACGACGTGCAGTAGAAAATCTGAGAGCCTGAGTCTCTGGGGAGAACATTCTGGAGGGTGCTGTCGCCTGATTGGCTGTAGTTTGGACTATATATAATGACTTGGACGAGTCATGAAAGTGGAAGATTTGTTCCTATTAACTTCTAGCTATTTTACTTCCTGGTTCTATTTACCCATGATATGGTTATTTTATGCATATTTATTGCTATTTTTATGTACCGTGAGACTCCCACTCCGACGACGGGAATGATTCAAGCATTTGAATCTATGAAAGATACCCCAATACTGGAGAAATAGTTTTACGCATGTTTAATGAATGAAAATAGAATGCAACGTGACTAAAACACGCTTTAAACCGGAAAACACTTTTGCACATGTGCGAATTAGAACTACGTAGATAGTAACGTGACTAACCCGTTTTGAGAGGGAAAACTCTAACACATGCGCAGAAATTACTAACATTAGGTTTTGAGGCACCGTGTGCCTGGCATATGCTTGCCTGAATTTAAAGAGAGCTGTCCCTGCTAATTCTTTTGATTAACGAAGGAGAAAATAACAGGGGATAGAGTAGAAGTGGGTGGCGAACAGTGAAAGTCACTTATTTGAGAAATTAACATCTGTTTATGATACCTTTATTAATAGTGTACGTTTGGGCCACATGTGGCATACAAGAAAAAAAGATGGCGACGAAATTGGAGGCGAGCTAGACATGCACAGTATGTGACCCGCTGACCGTGTCACTGACAGGCTGCCAAGAGCCAAAGACAACCACCGTGTGAAACCTCTTCTCGACTGTGGAACTGTTTTGAAATGTGTTTTGATTTGTAACATTAAATACATGAGAAAAGAAGTGAGGCAGAATATTAAATGAGCTAAAGGGGATGGGTTTGTGAGAAAAAAGAATTTATTAAAAAATTAAACATGTCAGCGTGAGGTGATGACAACTCCCTTGGCCCTGCCCAATCAGAGTTCGTATTTCATCAAGATTTGTAACTTTTGAAGGTGGGACATGCAGAAATGAAGACTATAACTGGAGTGACTTAAAATTTAAGATTAGATTTAGGCGTGTTGAAGAGATCGACTTTGCAGAGAGAGAGAGAGGCGACAGCTGCTGCTGATGAGGAAAGGATAAGCCAGACTGTGAAGATTCATACCTGAATGACAACCTGATTAGATTGAAGATTCCAGAAGAATATCGAGGAGGGAATGAGTGTGAGAGAGAGATGCGCCCTGGTGTATCAGGTCTGTAGAGAAGTGTAGTAAATATTATTGTGTCCTGAGCCTGTCCTATAGTCGTTGTCTTCTGAATCTTAATCAGGAGACCTCCACCAGCCGTTTTGGCCAGAGAGTTGGTTTTCCGTTACCATAATCGGGAAATTATTATTCTGTCTCAAATTTGCATACCTTTAGCAAATGTATGATTTATTATGCCTTTTATCTCTTCATCTATCCACTCTTAATGCATTGATTTGTTGAATAAGTCTGTGAATTGAATGTATATTGCTAAATGAATTGTTTCTCTCCCTTGAAAATGTGATGGTGTTTGCACTGTGAATTTGTATTAATGAGCGTTCAATTATGACTGAGATTTAGATAAACTTTATTGAATCTTACCTGGAGTCTGTGGTTATTTCACTGAGATCTGTTAATTAGTTAGTTAATTGTTAATATCACCATCAACTACTCGACTAATGGTCCATCGACCAAAGGAAGAGTGTTGATCTGTGAAGATTAGTTAGACATTGAATAAAATTTCTCAGGAATAAAATTGAATCTCCAGTGGGTTAGCTAATCAAGATCACAGTGAATTACAAAACTTGACCCGCAGCAGAGAGGCCAAGACAATCTGACTGTGTATATGGGCCCATTGAGGTTTTCATTTGATTGTGAGGTGTTCGCCCTTGGTCCTTCCGCTGGATCAGTTTTTCTGGTAGCAAAGCGATGGTTATTATTGAGTAGTTTGGTGATTATTGAATATTGATTTCTGAATATTAACTATATGTTTAACATCAAGAGTTAGTGTTGTCTTCTATGTTGTCTGGAAGTAAAGGTACAGAGATACTTGAGAATCCCGGGAACGGAATTTAGAAGAGTGTGGTAAGGAAATCACACTGCAGAAGGTTACTCGTCTGTTGTCATAATACCTAAAAACTACAAAGGGATGTAGGTGTTATATTAGGGACTATATCATATAAAAGTAGAGTGTGAGTGACAGCAAAGGCCCCGCCTGTGATACTTAGGCCTTACCCAAAGGAGGAGTATCCCTAGAGAAGTAGCAGGTCCTCCCCGAGCTTACGTGAAGGGTAAGCAGTGTTTTTTATTCGTAGTGAAAGGAAGTATTTTCTCTTTGAAGCAAGTGAAGAAACTGTTTTTGGTTTAGCGGAGCAGACAGAGTAGCGATGTTTTTATGTTGTTACTAACAGAAATTTTAAAGCAAAATTAAGAAAATACATTGTCGTATTACCTTGTGAGGGAGGGTTAGTAGCAGGAGTCATACTGACGTCACAGAGGGCCGTGCTGGTATTGGTTGAAACAGCGGCCGTGTGAAAAGTGCAGATTGTAAAGGGAGGGTCAATAGTAGGAGCGATACGGACATCACAAAGAGCCGCGCTGGCACTGGACAGATGAGTGAGTGTGTTGTAAGCCTTGATTGGTTAGTAAACAAGAACCATGCTAGTATTGGTTGTGGAAAAAGAAACGTAGTGAGAACTTATTGGGCTGTTGGTGTGAGTCGCGCTGGTATAGGATGAGTGTTAGCAAACAGGATTCATGAAAATACAGAAGAGTTTTGGGGATTTTTTACCAACTGAATTAATTAGTCACAAGAACGAGAGAATGTAGTTGATTAATAAGATCAAGAATTTCTTTAAAAAGCACATAGTAACTAGGGAGGGAATTCTTATGCCACCTCCTAATACGCCAGCTTCCTATATGATGATGGAAAGTGGATATCATATGTGTGTATGGTTGGAAAATTGGGTGGAGTATATCAAGATGATGGTGTTGTAGCTTTTCTAGAACATGGTACATTTAATGTAAGGATTCTTCAAAATTTGAGAAACAGGTTGAATTCGTTACTACCAAATCCTAGGTTAACACAGTATGAGGCTTTGGAAGAATGGGAAGTTGAGGCATTTGAACATGAGAAATACAGAGGAGGCAGAGGAATAAATAGAGGATTTTTAGCCAGATACCCATTTGACACCTGAAGAGATCAAATGAAAAGATGGAGAAGGGCTGAAGTAACGGAAGGCTTATATCCAGTATTAATAGCTGAGGATCAAGAAGGGAGTAAATGTAAGGACAAAACTAAACACATAGGTGTGACAGGGATAGGATGTAATGAATCTGTTGATGTGTTGTTGGAAGATATTCTAGTCAAAAGACCTCTGCATTATCAAGAAAGTGCTAGAGATACAACTCCAAGTGCCCCTATAATGGGAACTCCATTGGTTCCGCAAGTGCTATATGATACGACAGTTATCCGAGCATCATAAGAAAAGGAGAGGGATGCATTGAATAAAACAAAACAAGTGATAATGAAGAAAATAAATCAGTTAGGTTTGAATGCTGAAGCATTGACAGTACCAGTAACTATCGGTCCTGTTATTCCATTGTATGGTGACAAACGTGGTGCACCAAAACCACAAAATGTGACAGTTTCACAGAATGGCGAAAAAAGAGATAGTGATGTTAGAAGATCAAACAAGTGAAAGTGATTCAAATGTTTCATTATTAGATCTCCATAATCTTGAGATTGTGACCGAAACACCAAAAATAATTGTACCCATAGATACAAGGAGGAGAGTAAAAACTGTTAACCCAGGACATTCTATTGGATTTTCACCTGAAGATTTAGAAAAATGGGCAAAAGAATTAGAAAATAAGAAACCCCAACAAAAAACTATAGATGTAAGCAAGTTGAGGGTGGAATTGGAGGAAATGATTATTGGTACAATAAGTCTAGACAGATTAGGTTCATATGGAGATGAAGAGTTGCTGTTTTTGTGTAAAACTATAACCTGGAGCACAAAGAATCTTCATAAAAAGATAGTGGAAGCAGCTTTAGAATTTGGAATAGATGTGGAAAAGTAAAAAATATTACAAAAACCTATAGATCAGAATTTACTGAAAAAGATTTACAGAGTTTGGTATTGGTGGTGGTATTGGTGGTGGTATTGGTGGTGGTATTGGTAGTGGTGGTGGTGGTATTGGTATTGGTGGTAGTGTTGGTATTGGTGGCAGTGGTGGTATTGGTGGTGGTGGAGGTGGTGGTATTGATGATGGTGTTGGTGGTGGTATTGATGGTGTTGATATTGATGGTGGTGGTATTGGTGGTGGTAGAGGTGGTATTGGTGGTGGTATTGGTAGTGTGGTATTGGTGGTGGTGATGGTATTGGTGATGGTATTGGTGGTGGTATTGGTGGAATTGGTAGTGGTGGCGCTATTGGTGGTGGTAGTATTGGTGATGGTGGTGGTATTGGTGGTGGTGGGGGTATTGATGGTGGTATTGGTGGTGATATTGATGGTGGTCGTATTGGTGGTGGTATTAGAGGTCGTATTGGTGGTGGTATTGGTGGTGTAGTATTGGTGGTAGTGATGGTATTGGTGATGGTATTGGTGGTGGTATTGGTGGAGGTATTGGTTGTGGTGGTATTGGTGGTATTTATGGAGGCGGTATTGGTGGTGGTGATGATATTGGTGGTGGTGGTATTGGTGGTGCTGATATTGGTGGCAGTATTGGTGGTAGTATTGGTGGTGGGGGTAGTGGTGGTATTGGTGATATTGGTGGTGGTATTGGTGGTGGTGATATTGGTGATGGTGGTGGTATTGGTGGTGGTGGTATTAGTGGTGGTATTGGTGGTGGTGATGGTATTGGTGGTGGTATTGGTGGTGGTGATATTGGTGGTGGTATTGGTAGAGATGGTAGTGGTATTGGTATTGGTGGTGGTATCGGTATTGGTGGTGGTGGTATTGGTGGTGGTGGTTTTGGTGGTGGTATTGGTGGTGGTGGTATTGGTGTGGTGGTACTATTGGTGGTGGTAGTATTGGTGATGGTGGTGGTGGAGGTGGTGGTATTGATGGTGGTATTGGTGGTGATATTGATGGTGGTGGTATTGGTGGTGGTATTAGAGGAGGTATTGGAGGTGGTGTAGTATTGGTGGTAGTGATGGTATTGGTGATGGTATTGGTGGTATTGGCGGAGGTATTCGTGGTGGTGATGATATTGGTGGTGGTGGTGTTATCGGTGGTTCTGATATTGGTGGTGGTATTGGTGGTAGTATTGGTGGTGGGGTAGTGGTGGTATTGGTGGTGGTGGTGATATTGGTGGTGGTGGTGGTATTGGTGGTGGTGGTATTAGTGGTGGTATTGGTGGTGGTGATGATATTGGTGGTGGTATTGGTGGTGGTGATATTGGTGGTGGTATTGGTAGAGATGGTAGTGGTATTGGTATTGGTGGTGGTATTGGTATTGGTGGTGGTGGTGTTGGTGGTGGTGGTATTGGTGGTGGTGGTATTGGTGGTGGTATTGGGGGTGGTATAGGGGTGGTGGTAGTGGTGTTTTTGGCGGTGGTGGTATTAGTGGTGGTATTGGATTGGTGGTGGTGGTATTGGTGGTGGTAGTGGAATGGGTGGTGGTGCTATTAGTGTTGGTATTGGTGGTGGCATTGGTGGCGGTATTAGTATTGGTGGTGGTGGTATTGGTGGTGGTGGTTTTGGTGGTGGTGGAGGTGGTAGTATTGATGGTGGTATTGGTGGTGGTATTGGTGGTGGTGGTATTGGTGGTGGTGGTATTGGTGGTGGTGCTGATGGTGGTATTGGTGGTGGTGATGGTATTGGTGGTGGTGGTGGTATTGGTGGTGGTATTGGTTTTGGTGCTATTGGTGGTGGGGGTATTGGTGATGGTATTGGTGGTGGTGATATTGGTGGTGTTGGCATTGGTGGTATTGGTGGTGGTGGTGGTATTGGTTGTGGTATTGGTGGTGGTGGAGGTGGTGGTATTGATGGTGGGGGTATTGGTGGTAGTATTGGTGGTGATGTTGTTGTTGTTAATAAAACTGGCTTTTGAAAACAACCCATCAGGTGGCTTAGTGCAGATGACATGTAACACAGATGTGTTGATGTCAGTTTCAGCCCACAAGCACACAATTATGTGCTACCTGGACTTCACATGACTTAATTAGCTAATCATTTCTAAATCCATTTTACTTGGGGGTTTTGAAACAGACAAGAGATAATGCCGCGTTAAAGAGATTGAAAGCGGGTGCCCGTGTTACGGGGCGGCCGTGCTGCTTAAAAAAACACAAGCGGTTTCAGCAGAAGCAGCGCATGTCTGCAGTAAGAGAAACTCAATAAAATAGTGCTTACAGACTAAATAACAGATCCGTATAACAACCGAAGTAAAGGGGCCAGTAGCCATGGGAGGTTACAAATTAAGACAAGGCCGTATTAAGGAGGGACCAACAACGCTAATAACAAATCCCAAGGCAGCATTTACGTAAGACAATTCCACAAGCCAATGAAAATATGGGAGGAGAGTGGGCGCAGCTTCTCTCCCATACTCTACTACAGCAGTCTCGCAGAGCGAGCAGCACATGCGCGCTGCCGCTAGGCTCGACCTAAAAAGTGAAGCGGGGGGATAATAATTAAAAAATAACTTAGCTGTTGCAGCCAGCCGCCTTGGTGCTCCTCTGCCTCCCGCAGTCCATGGGCCACACAGCACAGGTTCCCAGAGTCCCCATTCAATCCAGATGCTGCTCTCATGCTATTACCAAGTATGAGAGAAAAATCGGGATCTGCTTGAGGCAGCTGGTTTGACACTCGCTCAGGAACAGGGAGTCTGTGCCTTGTTTCCACCCGGCTGTGCAAAACAGCAGGGTTGGAGAAATATAAATGCAAATGTCTGGCTGGCAAAAGACAGCCGGCCAAACTGACATGTGCACTTACAAGTGCCCACCACTCCTCCTCCCTTCTGGTGTCCAAGTGGATGGCCCGGCACCGCCCTGCGCTAAACTCGAGTGGGCTGTCAGAGAAAAATAAAATGTTAATTAAATTACTTTATTATCATTTTTTATCTTATTGGCTGGCTTTGAGCAGGAGGCAACGCTCTTTCAAAATTACAGAGGAGATGCCTCTGGGTGATGTCACAAAAAGTTGGAAAAATTAGCTACCGCTTTCAAAAATGCCAAAACTGTGATAACATGTAGCTTTTTTTAAATTCAGCTCTGCGCGTTCCTTAAAGCTGGGAAGATGCTGACTTTAGCAGAGCAAACTATTTGTTGATGTCTTTTGAAAACAGGCTTTTTGAAGGTTTACCCCCAATGTTTTTCCCCATTAGGTCTACGAGCTGCTGGTTTTTGACTCTGAAAGTGCACTGGAGCCTACTAACCCGGTCCCCAGTGCCAGTGCTCTCTCTCAATATATTATGCATGTGAATTGTTAATCTCAATTGGCAAGGACTTTAACCCCTGTATAAGTTCCTGGTAAGTGGTGCCAGGGGTACTCAGGCCATGGGAGTTAAAGGAGTCATCAGGGCACTGAAGCACTGATTGTGCCACCCTGAGTGATCCAAGTAAATAGATGACAGCACTCCTGCCATTGCAGACTGCATGGACAGTGCAAACTGCTTAAACTCTACTCCGCTCTCACTATGAGTGGCAAGGGCACAGCACTATCTTTAATAAATTTCAGTCACCCCTAAGGTTGGCCTTATGAGCCCCGGAGGCAGGGTGCATTCGATTTAAGGTGTAGTCATATAAGTGCAAGCTTATATGTCCCTATAGTGGCCTTTTATCCATTAAGGGCCACTTTATGTGTTCAGGGGAGCCACAGGATAACATGGACTGGCAGCTGGGCACACCGCTGTCTCCAGCTTCATTATAGACCAACTGAAAGATGTCATATTTGGTATCAAACAACTTGTCTCATCAAAGCCGGCCTTTTCCCAAGGTCAGAGTGTGATATGGCATGCACTCAGGTGGCTCCCTTAGAGGTTGCCACTGTGGTAATATAAACACATGGAACACAACTTTGAAATAATGTATATAGTAACCACAATTCCCATAATTCCTCATTATGGGTAACATGGGATATCAGTATGAATAGAAATCAACATAGGACTTACTCAACCGTGATCAAGACCTTGTGTAGAAACCCGTTGGTGCTAGTGGTGTGAATAAATGCTTAACAACTATGATACCATGGAGTGTGGCATCCTTTTGTTAAATGAGAATTACTACGGGTCTGATTCCACCCATTGCTGCCTGCACCAGCTGAGCACGCGTTGGGAGCTGGAATTGCCTTTGTTTGAAAAATATATATGTTCGTGTGTGTATATATATTTGTATATTACCTACTGGCAGTCGCCAGTAGGTAGTTATAGTTAGGACCTATTTTCCATAGGAAATCCGCAACATTCTATTTGGAATAACGTTGGCACCGATTGATGAATCTACGCAAAATTTTCCAAACTTTTGGCCAACTCCAGTCCGCTCCTATCCTGAAAATTTCACGGTGATTCGTCAAGCGGGGGCCGAGAAAAAAGGGGAGTCCCAAAAAGTGTTTTCCCCATGCATTTTCCCATAGGACATGTTGACGCAGCTACAGCCCGAACTGCTGAACGGAATTACACCAAATTTGGCAAAGAGGTAGTCCTCAGTTCAGACTCGTGCCTTTTGCTTAAATGGTGTAAATCCGTTCAGAAGTTCCTGAGAAAATTAGAGTTAAAAAGATAGATATATCTGGGCGGAGTCTAACCACACATCTCATCGTGAGAGCTGATTGGCTGTCAGTACTTCATCCAAGAAGTGTTGACAGCCATCTTGGGACCAATATACATGATAGCACCTCATTAAAAAGCATTGCAGTTAATTAAAGGTTTTAACCTCTTCGATGCCGATGAAGGAACGGTTCCGTCATGCACGCCGGTTGGGCTGTGCTTATGACGGAACCGTTCCGTCATGGCCCCGCCCGCGCTCAAATCTTTCAGCACTGCGCGGGAATCCGCGCAGCGCTGAAGAGGTTAAGACTTTAGTTACATTATAAATCATTTGTTGATGGTACCATACTCATTTTAGGAATTGTGGTGTGTTCTAAGGTGATTTTACCATGTGAAAAAGCCTTCTGCTGTGATATCATGAATCATGTTTGAGAGATAACTATTTTCTCATGCTTTTCCCACAGAGGTTTGGAAGGTGATCTATAAGCTAAACTGAGAGCATATTTTCTGTAAATTCACATTATCTTTCTCAGTCATGTGAGAATGAAGTCTGACATTCTCAGTAAAACATGTACATCCAACAAGGGCAGAGACTGTCAGTTGATTACTTTGTGTTCTACTGCAGCTTCCCAGAGTGTTCTAAAGAACAACTAGAGCGCTAACAGTCCTACTTATGACAAACGTATTGCACACCTGAAGCCATCTTGATTGGAATAAAGTGGTAACTCTTAAAACATTTAATTTAAAAAGGAACAAAATGAGGGGGTTCATTTAGCCATATAAAGTATGATTAGTGCTGCAGAAAGAAAAATTAGGGCACATTTTGAGTGACTTCTCAAATCCTCTTCTATTTCATAAAAAATTCTGACATGCAGACTGAAACATGCACCTTCAATACCAGCAGCAGACTTCCCTGGTGAGCAGTAGCTTTACTACAGTGATCTAATAAGCAACTAGAGTGCTAACATTCTGAATTTATGGCAAATGTGTGACACATCTGAATGCCTTCTTGATGGAATCAAAGTAAAAAAACTGAAAGTATTTCCTACTGAGGAGACTGTAGTAATTGAGGAAATTAGGAAACTTCATAACAAATAAGTCTCCCAAAATGGCCACCAGAGACAAAAGAGCCCAAATGTAGCTCAAATATCACCCAGATGTAGCCCAAGTATAGCCCAATGACAGAATGTTCCAGAGTGTTCTAACGAACAACTAGAACGCTAACAGTCTTACTTATGGCACACCTGAAGCCATCTTGATTGGAATAAAGTGGTAACACTTAAAACATTTAATTTACAAAGGAACAAAATGAGGGGGTTCATTTTGCCATAGAAATTATGATTAGTGCTGCAGAAAGAAAAATTAGGGCACGTGTTGACTTCTCAAATCCTCTTCTATTTGATAAAAAAATTCTGACATGCAGACTGAAACATGCACTTTGAATACCAGCAGCAGACTTCCCTGGTGAGCAGTAGCTTTACTACAGTGATCTTATGAGCAACTAGAGTGCTAACATTCAGAATTTATGGCAAATGTGTGACACATCTGAATGCCTTCTTTATGGAACCAAAATAAAAAACTGAAAGTATTTCCTACTGAGGAGACTGCAGTAAATGAGGAAATTAGGAAATTTCATAACAAATAAATCTCCCAAGATGGCCAACAGAGACAAAAGAGCCCAAATGCAGCACACATATCACCCAGATGTAGCCCAAGTATAGTCCAATG
Organism: Triturus cristatus; assembly: GCF_964204655.1. Taxonomy (NCBI): domain Eukaryota; kingdom Metazoa; phylum Chordata; class Amphibia; order Caudata; family Salamandridae; genus Triturus; species Triturus cristatus. The sequence continues at coordinate 1,008,642,214 of NC_140591.1, read as the reverse complement.
ACAGAAGTGTGCAAAACACTTTTTTTTTGTATTTGCAGTTTTATATAGTGCAGACTTGTCAGGTATTGGAGTGTTTTACACGAGCATTGGTTACATCACACAAGATCAAGTTCATTTTGGTTGTAGACATGGGGAGATTAAGTGATTTGACCAGAATCACAGAATGTTGAGCTGAAGCAGAAACTCCAACCTGGTTCCCCAGTTGCAAAGTCTGCAGCTCTGGAAGTAACACCACATCCTCTCCCCTAGGTGCAACATTTAATCAAGTGGTCAACTGGATAAAAAAACATAAAGATTACAAATAATTTAAAAGTTCTTTGGCGCTATTTGAAAACTCAGAAAATATGTCCTCATTTTAGTTTTTTAGAGCACTAACCATAATTTTGATGCAAATAAGACCCTCTCATATATGTAATTTCTAAAGGAAATGCTCTAGGTATTACAGTTTTGATTACATCAAGATGACGTCAGGCGTTCCACACTTTTGTAATAAATATAGAATGTTAGCAATCTAGTTGTTCATTGGGATACTGTTGAGAGGCAGAGGCCAGGGGCACGGACTCTGAAAACTGAAGGCAGGTAGGAGAGTGCAGAGGCAACAATTTGACCACACTGGGCAGGCAGGAAGGGCAGTGGCAGCACAACAGACTATGGAGGGCAGTGGAAAGGGGGGCAGGGGCAATAAACCAACAATACAGGACTGGCAAGAGAGTCTGTGGCTATATAATAGACCATTGTGGGCAGAAGGAAGAGGCAGTGGTAGTACAACCATACATGCCAACAGACCCGTTTCAGCCAGGAAACGTCCAATGTTTTTAAGCTCAAATGGGCTTTATTTGATCTGACTCCTGTCTACAATCTCCTCTTTTTCAATGTAACTCAAAGGGGGAAATCAATACCCCAGTTTTTTTCAAAATCTCCCTCTTACCAAGTTCAAAATGTTCGCAAGTATGGTACATTGAATCTTGGTAGGCAGGAGGACTTGGGGTAGGGACAGGAGGGACATGGAGAGGTGCACCAAACTGACCCTACAGGGCAGGCATCAGGGTTTGCAGCAGCACAATACACCACACATGGCATGCGGGACGGGAGTGCAGCACAAAAATCCATAGAAAGCAATAGGGAGGGGACAGGACCATGCACATGGACAACAGAGAACAGAGGGGAAAGAGGCAATGGTAGCTAGCTGACCATAATGGACAGACAGGAGAGAAAGCTGCAGCATAACAGACCATAAAGGGCAGGAGGGACGGATCAGGGGCATTAAAATGGATGGAACAAACAAGCCAGGAGGGAGGGAATAGGGTCTGCACATGGAAACAGAGGGCTGGGGGCAAGGGGGCAGGGCAGGAGCAGCAAGATGACGATGGAGGTCAGGCAGGATCGGCACTAGAAACAAGACACACCATGAAGAGCAACAATGAGACTATGATGGCATACACACAGACCATGGAGGGAAGGTGGGAGGGGGTCAGGGGCAGCTTGCTGACCACACAGGGAAGGTGGGAGGGGCCATGGCAGCATAGAAGACCATGCATGGCAAGCGGGAGGGTTAGTGGCAGCACTATGGCTATGATGGGCAAGAAGGAGGGTGCAGGGGCATGCACAAAGGACCATGGAGGATAGAAGGGATGGTCAGGACCTGGGCACAGACAAGAGATTTCAGGGGAAGGGGCCTCACAACAGACTGCGTGGGGCAGGCAGGAGGAGCAGTTGCAGCACAACAGACCAGGGAGGGCAGAAGGGTGTGGCAGTAAAATGGACCATGGCGGACAGGAGGAAGGGGATAGGGGCATGGCATGTGGACAGGCAGGGTGGAGGTGGCAGGGACAGTTTACAGTCATCTGACAATGCTAGGCAGGTGGGAGGGGAGTGGCAGCTCAACAGAACACTCAGACTAGATAGGAGTGGCAGGTCCATGGAACATGGTGGGCAAAAAGGATGGAGCAGAGGCATGCACAAAGACATCGGAGGGCAGGGGGAAGGAGAATAGGGGCAGCAAGCTAATCACAGAGGCTAAGCAGAAGGTCAATGATGGGCCATAGAATTGGGCAATGGAGGGCAGGAGGAGTGGACTGGTACATCATGCTAAATGGAGGGCAGTGGCAGCACATCAGACCATGCATGGCAGGAGGGAGGAGGCTAGTCCATGGATTCAGACAACAAAGGATAGGGAGGAGGTGGATGGGGCAGCAAGCTAACTGTTCAGAGAAGGTGGGTATTAGGAACTTTATTGTTTTTAAAATGTGTGTCTGTGCGAACTACTTAAAATATGAACAAGTATGCAGCATAATCTCACTTTTATTCAGGAAGAAGAGGACATTTGTGACTGTGACTCCGGGCTCACTTGGCAGAAACACCCCCTGACCCTCCACCACCCATCGCAAAATGTAATGCCCGTGAAAAGGTAGGTGGACGCAGTGTTATATAGAACATAGTCCTGAGAGCACGATTGAAAATGAAAACTAGATATAGTATATGGTATAAACTATGCACCAAAAAGTGTGATATAAGATGAACCGGGGCGTGAAATATAATATGCAATACATTGTGCGCCATGACAGATTCATTGGAGAGCGCAAGATAGCACAGGCACTTGCGCGTGCTATGCGATATGCGCCTTGGAGTGTAATATGTACAGGGCAGTGTTGTGTAACCTAACTAGTCTCTAAAGTTGTAATATAAAATATGTGCTGGGGAGTGTAACGTTGCATATGCACTGTGACAAAGATATGGATCCCAGATTGTAATATGTATGGCATAGCGCTGTACTTTATAACATAGGCATTGAGGAAGGCACGTTAGATGGGGCAATATAACCTGTGCGTAGGCAAGTGTGGCATGACATATTCACGGGGTGGTGTTACAGTGCACATGGGCTAGAGAGTGTCATAGCATACGCACTAGCTGGTGGAATACAACACAGAGGTGTGTGGCACTCGGCGGGCACTGGTGGGTGTAACACAGCATTGGGCTCAGCCAGGAGCACGCTGTGACTCTCAAGTGAGGTTTGTCTCCTTTCCAGAGAGTAAAATAAAAAGTATTACACATCCGGCGGTGGATGTGTGTTTTATTAATCGTGAGGGGGGTTTCTTGCATAGTTTGGTCGAATTTTTATCGAATCCCCTTTGAATGGCTTGGTGTGCGTGTGTATTAAATGTGCCCGCCAATAGCTACCCATGTTTGTATAAATAAACGACAAGGGTGTCTACTTGGAGAGTACCCACCAGCGGGGGCGCCAGGATTAGGCACGGTAGGGCGTCAGACACGTCAGAGCTTCACTAGTGGTGTAAATACATTACACATGGATTCATTGTATGCATAGTCGCCTTTTAATGAATATCACGCAAATCGTCATGGTGATAGGTGCATACGGTTTGATTTGTCCAGCATGTCCTAGGTGTTTCTATAAATATATATATTTTTTTAAATAATAAAAAACAAAGGCCGGCTCCGGGGGATGGGGTCCCCAGGGCCATAAGTGGCCTGAGGAGGGGGGCAATGCAGCCCCCTCCTAAAGAATTAAAAAAAAAAAAAAGGCCATGACCCGGGGGTTGGGGTCACCGGTGCCGATTAAGGCCTTGGGAGGGCCAAATAAATTTTTTTCAACAAAAAAATTAGGGTGCAGGCCCTGGGGGATGGGGTCCCCAGGGCCAATAAATTAGAAAAAGAAGGGGGCCACACAGCCCTCCTGCTTAAATAAATAAAATAAATAAAAGACCGGCATCGTGCCGGAGGCCATGCCCCGTTCTTGCAGCACACTGCAAACGCGCCCCCTGGCCAGTTGTAATTAATCTCTCAACTTAGAACGGCCACAGGGCGCGTTTACACAGTGGTGAAGGGAGGGGACGGGGCCTGAGGTGACGTGTGCAAACACGCCCTGTGGCGCGTTTTAAGTTGGGGAAATAATTCCCTTTCAATTCTGAGAGACCCTGGGGGCCAACTAGCCCACCAGGTGCCTCCAGTAAGCGCCACTGCTCTGCGTTGCAGAGAGGTGGTGCAGGCCGTGCCCCTTTTTACAACTCTCTGCAATGGCGCTTACTGGACGTACCTAGTGGGCTATTTTGCCCCTAGGGACCCTCGGGATTGAAGGGGACTTAATCTCCCAACTTAAAAAACGTCCACAGGGCGTGTTTACACAGTGGGGAAGGGATGGGACGGGGCCTGAGGTGATGTGTGCAAACACGCCCTATGTGCTTAGTTCTGACACACCCTCTGTAACTAAGTTCATTGCCCGCCCCCAGATGGGCCACATGGATTGCTGGGCATTGTCGTGTGTTCGTCAGTTCCATCAAACTCCAAATGGATGCACAATATTGTCCTGCTGACAGATTAAAAGTCGAGCCTCTGAGGAAAGCGAATTAAAGCTGAAACGCGTCAGGCTATATCGACTCTTCACTGCAAATTGTATTGTGATGCCTGTGCCTGTCTCTACCTATTAAAGGTCTTGTTGCCAGCTACTGTGGAGTGCGCTTTTGTCTGGAGGGACACCAGGAGCTTTCATATGTACACGGCGGTCCCTGCCGTGGAGAGCGCACCACCCCGGGAACAGAGGGGGCCACATGGTTTTGAATTTTCAAAGCCGCATGTGTGGAACAGCAGCTTACAGGATTGAAGACGGACTGGTGCTGTGAGGCCCATCTGAGGGTTTTTTTAATCTGTCAGCAGGACAATATTGTGCATCCATTTGGAGTTTGATGGAACTGACGAACACACTACAATGCCGAGCAATCCATGCAGCCCATCTGGGGGCGGGCAATGAACTTAATTACAGAGAGTGTGTCAGAACTAAGCACAAAGAAAAAGTCGAGCCTCTGAGGAAAGCGAATTAACGCTGAAACGCGTCAGGCTATATCGACTCTTCACTGCAAATTGTATTGTGATGCCTGTGCCTGTCTCTACCTATTAAAGGTCTTGTTGCCAGCTACTGTGGAGTGCGCTTTTGTCTAGAGGGACACCAGGAGCTTTTATATATATATATATATATATATATATATACATATCGGTCGCCAGTAGATAGTGATAGTTAGGATCGTGTTTCCATAGGAAATCTCAAAATTCTATTTTGAATAACTTTGGCGCCGGTTGACGAATCCTCGCGAAATTTTCAAAACAAATGGGGCGCTCTGCTCAGCTCCTACCCTAAAAGTCTCGGGGTGATTCATCAAGCGGGGGCCGAGAAAAAATGGGGGTCCCAAAACGCGTTTTCCCCATGCATTTTTCCATAGGACCTTTAGTCGAAGGTACAGCCCGAACGGCTGAACAGAATTACTTGAAATTTGGCAGAGAGGTAGTCCTCAGGTCAGGGAAGTGCCTTTTGCAGGTCTGGTGTCAATCTGTTCAGTATTTCCTGAGAAAATAGCATTTAAAAGCATATAAATATCTATACGCGCACGGTGAAAAACCTTGAAAAAAAAAAAATGAATAAATACATAACTTAGCATTTAAAAAACCGTACAAGTTCACTTAAGAAACCATAGGTTTCACACACGTTATAGTTAGGTGGATATTTCACTCGTAAAAAACCAATGAAATTCCCCCGTTATAGTTAGTTCAGATAACTATAACTCGCGCGACTGCCACTCTATCACAAGGATGATGTCATCAGTGATGTCATCAGTGATGTCATTTGAGATGTCATCAGTGATGTCATGAGTGATGCCACTGACCATGTCATGAGTGATGTAATATGTGACGTCATGAGCAGTGGATTACGGGCGCGCGAGTTATAGTTATCTGAACTAACTATAATGGGGGAATTTCATTGGTTTTTTTACGAGTGAAATATCCAACTAACTGTAACCTGTGTGAAACCTATGGTTTTTTAAGTGAATATATATATATATATTGACTGAAAAAACCATAGGTTTTAGGGAAAGTTATAGTTAGTTGGACATTTCACTCGTACAAAAACAGAGAAATTCCCACGTTATAGTTAGTTCAGCTAACAATAACTTGCGCCCCCGCAATGCACTGCTGATGACGTCACATATTACATCAGTCATTACATGGTCAGTGACATCACCGATGAAATCTCAAATAACATTACTGATGACATCATCCATTTGATAATTTTATGCATCTTCTCACACCCTAAAATAACTTTTGATACACCCACTCTAAATTACAGACTGCCATTCTCAAAACTATAGACGCTCCAACACCAATAACTACATACCCACTCACTGATTCTTAGGTCTACACACACATCCACTCACTGACCCATACAGTCACTCATACTTACGGTCACTCAGTACTGGACTATCATATGCACTCATACACCTATATAGACACTCACACACTGCCATTCATCCGTAGAGGTACTCACACACCTAGTCAGTCATGCAAATAATTAATCACAGTCCCATTTACTCACCTATACAACTATACACACACCAGCTCACTTACTCATACAAATACTAGCACATTCTTATGCTCTTATACAATTACTGATACAAGCACAAACTCATCCATACAGCCACTCTCACAATCACACACTCTCTCTTATAGCCGTTTACATACTCTAACACACATATATTCTGCCTTTCACATATGTAGCTACTCACACGTGTACCACTGAGATATACATTCACTCACTAACACACCCATACACACTCACCCACCCATACAGTCCATCACAGATGCACTCTTGAAACCATGCACCCATTGAATCACCCACTCACACATCTATGCACAGTCACACACCCCCCACCCACACAAATACTCAGGCACCCATACAGTTACTCAGACAACCAATGAATAACTCATATAGACACTCATGTAGCTATTCACAAACCCATGCAGCCGCTTACACACCAACAGACAGACGGATACAGACATTCACACAGTTTAGTCACAAACCCATGCATTCAGTAAGATACGTTTAATCCCTCCCTTATAGAGTCAGTGACGCACCTACTAAATCATCCATTCAGACACTTATACACCCACTCATTCTTCAATACGCCTTTTCTTATATATATTAAACATATTAAAACTTTACAGAAACACACAGTCTCTGGATGATGTTATCAGTGATGTCATCAGTGATGTCATTTGAGATGTCATCAGTGACGTCATCAGTGATGTCACTGACCATGTCATGAGTGATGTAATATGTGACGTCATCAGCAGTGCATTGCGGGGGCGCGAGTTATAGTTAGCTGAACTAACTATAACGGGGGAATTTCTCTGGTTTTGTACGAGTGAAATGTCCATTACGGACCCCCAAATTTAAATACTAGTGCCCTTGGGAGGTGGAGGTCCCTGGGGCATGTGGGGTGCTCGAGCCCCCCCACACAGGTATATATTTTTTTTAAGAGAAGCCCCAGGGGTGGCAGTCCGCGGGGCTGCAGGGGGGCAGTGTGCACCCCACGATTATAATTAATGAAAGCCCCGAGGTGTGGTGGTCCCCAGGGCTTGGGGGCCTTGGAGGCCCCCAAACTTTAAAAAAACAAGCCGGGGGGGGTGGCGGTCCCTGGGGCTGCGGGGGGCAGTGTGCCCCCGCCACTATAATTAATGAAAGCCCCAGGGGTGGCGGCCCCCGGGGCAGTGTGGGAGGACTGGGGCCCCTCAAACATTTTTTTACTGCCCCCGGGACCTAGCCCACCCGGGGGCTTCAAATAAATGAAGCGCAGGAGTCCGTGCTTCATTTTTTTTTATTTTCTCGGCCGGATTCGTGCACCCAGCGCGAATTCGGACATTTTTTTTTTTTTAAAGAAAAATACTTTTTTTGGGCCTGGGGGTCCTTGTGGGACCCCCTGAGAAGGCCTAAGGGCTCAGGGTGCTTCTACCCTGCCCCCTATTCTTGTTTTGTGCATTTGTTTTAATGTTTACCTTGTGGCTCTGTTATACTGAGGCGCAAGATGGCTGCCAACACTTCCTGGTTTGAAGTGTTAACAGCCAATTAGAAAGCAGCTCGTGGTCGACAGGGTCCGCGGATCCACCGCGGCCATAGATATCGAAACTTTTATTTTTTGATTTTCTCAGCAACTACGGAACGGATTTACACCATTTAAGAAAAAGAGTGCTTTCTGAACCAAGCACTACCTTTTCGCCAAATTTGGTGTAATTCCGTTCAGCAGTTCAAGCTGTAGCCGTGTCTAAGTTTCCTACGGGAAAATTATTTTTTGAACTCTTTTTCTTGAATTTCGCAGGAACTACTGAACGGATTTACACCATTTAACAAAAAGAGTTCTTTCTGAACCAAGGGCTACCTTTTTGCCAAATTTGGAGTAATTCCGTTCAGTAGCTCGGGCTGTAGCCGTGTCTTAAGTTTCCTATGGGAAATAATATGGAGAAAACCCGTTTTGGGACCCCCTTTTTTCTCTGCCCCGCTTGGCGAATCACCCCAAAACTTTCAGGATAGGAGCTGACCATAACGGACCATAGGTTTTGAAAATTTCGCGAAGATTCGTCAACCGGCGCCAAAGTTATTGTGAAAACAAAAAATGAGTTTCCTATGGAAACTAGGTCCTAACTATAACTATCTACTGGCGACCGCCAGTAGATAATATATATATATATACACACACACACACACACACACACACACACACACATATATATTAAGGTAAGGGCATTATAAGGGTTATGGGGTGGGTAAGGGTGTAGGGTGGTAGATGTGGTTTTAGGTTTTAAGGGTGGGCAAGGGTATTGGGTGGTAGGAGTATGTTTGTGTGTATATATATATATATATAGCTTAGAGGTGTGGCCATGGGGGAATGTTTCTCTCCCAGCTACTCATGTCTCCATGTGGGCTGGTGGGAGGAGTGTGTCCTCATGACCACACACAGGGAGATGTATGAACATGTTCCATATTACTGGTGTTACATAGATGATGTTTGTTTAATTTGGAATGGAACATATGAGATGGCTCAGGACTTTGTTAACATCATTAATCAAAATGAGTTCAATTTAAAATGTACTGCTCATATTAGTGATACAAGTGGGGAACTCCTTGAAACACTAATATATGTTGATAACAATTTAGTTCCCACCAAATTATACCGTAAACAAACTGCCGGTAATTGTATACTGCATGCAGAGAGTTCTCATCCCCGTCATCTGATCAAGAGCATTCCGTATGGCGAATTTTTGCGGGTTCGCCGTATTTGTAGTTCAGCTAATGACACACATATCTATCAGCAGGAGGCCCTCTCTAGATTTTTGGGTAGAGGCTATAAAATGTCACAATTGACTATGGCCTTGGAAAAAGCAACCAAACACCCAAGAGAAGAACTGTTAAAACCTAGAGAACCTATCAATAATGTGGATGAAGCGTCCACAGAAAATAATATTGAAGATAAACGGCAAATAAGGTTAAAAACTACCTTTAGTGTACAGGAACATAAGATTCGTAAAATAATCTACTCTCAATGGCCTATCGTGCTCACCGACATGACTTTGGGGTCTATCTTACCTGCTTTACCAGACATTACTTTCAGGCGGGCTCCCTCAATGAGGGATGCCCTGGCTAAATCGAGTCCTGAAACTCTCCCCAAACGTTCATGGTTGGTCAGTAAGGGTTTCCATAAATGCACTTCATGCCTCGCATGCACTTTTGCGTGCAATATGACCCATTATGTGATGGCTTTTAGTGATAAAAAAGTTGAGATTATGGATAACCTGACTTGTCGTACAGAATTTGCTGTATACATTCTTAGATGCACCTGTGGCCTAGCATATATAGGAAGCAGTAAGCTTCCTGCACATAAGCGTATTCTTCAACATATCAGGGCCATTGTGAATTCTGATGTTAGTTATCCGGTTGCCCGGCATTTCAAGCTAGTACATCTTAATCAGTTGAAAGACTTTACTTACTCAGTGCTTGGTGTCGTTCCCAGGCCAGGGAGGAAACAGAGAAAATAAATTGAGGCAATTAGAGACACATTTTATCTTAGCCCTTGATACTAGAATGCCTAATGGATTAAATACCAATGAAGATATGCATAACTTTTTATAAATTTTGCCAGTTTTCTTTTTTTATCCTTTATGCATATCTAAATATAAATGTGTCTTTAAATATCAGTCTTTTTTAATCAATATTCATCAATCTATTTGATCATTTTTAAATTTGACCTTTAAATAAGACATTTCGAATTTTAGATCTGTTCGAATTGTGTAATGCTGACTTATTTACTTTTTAGGGGATCAGCTGCTGCTATTGAATTCTACTATTTTGCACATTAGATATTTTGCCCACCTTTGCACATTTTGCACAATCTTTTTTCACACTTTTTAAAATTCTGCATTTTTTTTGCTTCTAATATAACATAAAGCGTTGTTGTTGAGTTTATCTCTTTATGACATGCTTTTAATGCTGCTAATGAATCATATCAATTCCTTTATATGCTGAGCATTTTTTAATGTACTTATATATTAGGTTGTTATTCAGTTTCAGATCCTGTGTTGTAATATCATATGTCCCACATTTGAACATTGTATATTTATGCACTTGCAAGGTATTAATTCATCGATTGGCGAGTAGCTAAGTTCATTTGCACTTCTTATTTATATCTATATACTTATATTTATCCAAGGAACTCCGCCCTCAGTATCCAATATGTTCGGAAAGACGAAACCGGACCCAATCTTCTGTGCAAAGTTATTTATTGATTCATAGGAATCCACTACACCGCCATGACGCGTTTCGGTCTCAAGAAGGCCTTGATCACATGCCGTTTAGTGAAAAGCTATTGGTTTTATAAAGTGAAACTAATCCAGTGACTAATCACGTGATCGGCAGGTCAATAGACATGGAAGAGTTCTTATACATGGCAGCCTTACACATTATACAAATCCTCATAACTTTACTCTCTATTTGTATGGACAGTAAACAGAACAACCAAACAGTGATTTGGAAAAGCCATATTCAAATGAATTTAAATATTATACATTTGACAGGAGAAAATAAATAAAACATCCCCTGATAATAAACGACGTATACATTTCGATACAACCATGTATTTGATGTGCAAATTCTGCAAATGTGCAAACTTCGCGTAAATATAGCAACATCGTAACATACATTTTTTTGAAGTGATTTGAAATAATGCCACAGTGGGCAGATCGCGTAATTGTGTTAATTGGGACCTAGTATAACAGTTTGCCCGATCCAATCCATAGAGACTTACAACCCCTGTGGGTAAATTGTGCAAATATGCAAATATACAGCAAAAATAGCAGCATTATATTATACAGTACGATGATAAACTAATATTAACTTTAAATGAAGTCTATGTAGTCTGAGAGCAAATATAGCACCATTACATAATACAATGTAAAATGTATAATGAATTACAGCCTCAATGGTCAATTTATGCAACTGTGCAAATTCGGACCTACGGATACTTAGATTTATATGTGACTTTATTGCTGTTCGCTACTATATGCCCCGATACAATTTTGCAGTAGGTCTTCTATTGAATATTCATGCACTTGCATTGTATTATTCTAGTTACAATAGTGGGTCTATAACTTCAGCAATGGTTAATGCACTGGCACCTTATTTACATGTTTACATTTTTACATTGATATTTTCATCTAATGCTCATGGGGCTGTATGCAATTTCCTTTGCATTGGCAAATATTAGTTTGCTGCAATTACGTAATTTTACAATTTTGTATAATTTTACATATTGTATGATTTCTTAAGTTATTTTAGCCATTTCCCAACTAATAGAAATACTGCCGATATATAGCCTGTCTTTCATTTTCTTCCACAGCTTTTACTTGTGTTGACAGGCAGTTGAGCACTTTCCCTGCTTTGTTCTGCTATTTAATCTGCTTTCAGATCACGAGACACGTCATGTGATCACGCTCGCGTGATGCGAGCGAAACGCGGCATGGCAGGTACTATGCCTGATCACCTGGTGGTGATTACTGGTCAATAAATGTTCACTGCTTTCTACATCAATCTGATGTTTTTGTGATTCTGTGCTGAGTACGCTGAGGTCCGTGCCTGTGGTTTCCTGGAGCAACTGCCAGGCCAGGATTTGGAGTATCGATATCTATCTATCTATCTATATTTTTTTCACTGAAAAAAACATAGGTTTCAGGAATATTAAAATTAGTTGGACATTTCACTTGTACAAAACCAGAGAATTTCGGCCGTTCATTTAGTTGAGCTAACTATAACTCGCGCCCCCGCAATGCACTGTTGATGACGTCACAGATTACATCATTCATGACATGGTCAGTGACATCACTGATGACATCACTGATGACATCTCAAATGACATCATTACATCATCCAGCAACTGTGTGCTCCTGTAAAGTTTAAATATGTTTTATATATTGTCATGACCCTGCTTAGAAGAAGGCTGTCGAGGTATAGTTCCCCTGTCCAATCTGCAAGCCAATGACGCGAAACCGCAAGAACCGCCAAAAAACTACACGTCACAGACCTCCTCCTTATCTGACGCATAACCAAAACCAGAGAGCGGCCTGATTGGGCTGCTATATAGCCCCGCCCGTTCCAGGAAACGAGGCTTGACAATCTTCCCCGAACTACAGCAAGACGCGAGCGCCAGGCGGACAGTGCTTCCCCGCTGGAGGTCGGGCGCTTTCCACCCTTCACAGGACCCTGTTCTCAGCGAGGCTTCCCGGAGCTGTTTGGCCAATTCAGGCCGGCGCCAGGCGGATGGTGCTTCCCCCCCGGAGGTCAGGCGCCTTCTTCCGCGACTTCCCCGCAGTCTCTGAACCCGGAACAGGTAGGGTTCCTTGCTCGTGCGAGACCCTCGCTATTACGATTCCGGACGTATCATTGAGCTTCCCTTACTACTAGGTACTTAGGACCAGCGCGTATGCCTTTCGACGCGTGTCCCCTTAAACCCGTGCTATTTACAGCAGGAGAACTATTGGGCAGTGACATTAAGCTACCATGCCCTCGTTGTGAAAATAACAGCGTGAGTGTGGGATTTGCTTAACTGCTGAGAATACGACGCCTCACAGTACCGCTAAGGTACGTGGAGGATTACCTGCAAAAGACTCCCTGTTTTGTTTCCCCCTTGAGGCTCTTCAGACGGGGGCTCCTTCGCTCAGCCTACTCACGTTCAGGTAGGCGGGGGAAGATCACTGCTAAAGAAGGGTAGCAGACTCCATAGGATACACCTCGTACCTTCCTTCTAACGCAAATCCTTGTCACTTTCTTTTGGTACAGTTCCACCTACAACACGTGATCGGATACAGCGAATCTCCATAGCCGTCCTGAAGGGGCACCTACAGAGCCATCCTTTACTATTCTTTTCTCCCCTGGGGTGGCGCCTTCCTACAGAGTAGTGTACTCCTCTCTGAGGAACGACGCGCCTTTGGGAAGGAAGGAACATTCGTCTGAACACCGTCCCTGCTGCCTTCTGGTCAGGTTAGTGGCTTTCTCACAGTTGCGCCTCTAACGGTGCCGTGACAGATTATCAAGCCCACGTAGTTTAGGCAGCCTGGGCGATGTATACTAATCTAGTCCTGTCCTCCCTGCTTGAGAGCCTTGCGGCTCTACAGCAAGAGGTGCATACCTCACGTTTAGAGAATCAGGAATTAAAAAAGGAGCTGGGGACACTGCGTAGGGAGGTTGCATGCATTTCCCGACAGGACAAAGGAAAAGGGTCGTACATAAAGGAGTGGGCGCTTCCCCCTCCGCTCTCAACCACTCCACCAGCAACCGGGGGAGATGCACAGGGTCCAGGGACTTTTTCTATGCCGTCTGTAGCCGCTCCCCACGAAGGCACAGTTCCAACGTTCCATGTTCTACAGACTCATAGCATTCCTCTTGCTCCTCCTGGGCACTTTCTATGTAAACCGTCAGTGTTCCAAGATGATGAGGCAAAAACCTCCTTTATGATGTCCTACATGGGGGGGAATGCCGCTAGTTGGACCATTCCATTGATGGAATGCAACGATACAGCTCTCCATAATTTTCAGGAGTTTTGCAAAGAGATGAGGAAATTATTCGACCGCAAATCCCATACGATGTCCTTGGATCGAGAACTCCTAACCCTTCGACAGGGATCACAGGACTTACTTACATATATCACGTCCTTTAACCGGCTGGTAGTGGAAACCGATTGGCCCCAAGAAAAAAGGACAACGTTGTTCTTTCAGGGTCTGAGGGGAGAATTAAAAGACGTGCTGTCCCAGGTAGTCCAGCTGCCAAGTACCTGTGAATAACTGATAGACCTTACAGTCCAGTTAGAACATCGGTTACAGGAACGAAAAGGAGAGAAGGGAAAACACGAGGTGTGTTTTCTTCCGATGCGCTCGAAAGCCTGGTCTGACCTTCCTGCAAGACAGAACGAAGGGACAGAGCCTATGCAACTTGGGGGACTACGAGAACCACTGACGCTTGAAGAGAAAGACAAACGCCGGCAACAAAAACTCTGTTTATACTGCGGGAAGAGCGGGCACTTCATCCGAGAGTGCCATGCCAGAGCCAACGCATCGGACAGACCAAACCCTTCCCCTAAACAAGCCGCAGCCCTCCTCCCACCGACGGAAAACTAGAACGCCCAAGACAGAAGGAGACCTCTGCCTTGGGTCCAGACATAGAAAAGGTCTCGGCCTCTCTCGCCAACACCATCCAACCTTCGGTAGCGCATCTGAATATATGTGTCACCTTATGGACCTGCAACACCGCTACCGTGGAGGTGTCGGCACTCCTAGATTCAGGGGCCACAGGGAATTTCATCGATCAACACTATGCCCGCGCCATCGGAGTCCAGTATATACGGAAAGACGCCCCTGAGGTCGTAAAAGTGGTGGATGGGAAACCCCTTACCTCAGGGCCCGTCCGATATCACACCGTTCCTCTCCAAAGGCGGGTGGGAAGGAATCACTACGAGACGTTGCAATTTGACCTCATTGCTGCTCCACACTTCCGACTTATACTTGGAATGCCATGGCTCACCCTTCATGATCCCGTTATCCGATGGGCGGAGCGTTTTGTATCCCTCACCTCGGAGTACTGCCGGGAACATTGCCTCGCGAGGTCTAAACCTTCGGTTATGGAGAGCGGCCCATTGGCAGGTTTATTGGCGGAAGGCTGTGGGGAAGCCACCTACTGCTGCGCTACCACTCTACCCGAAGAATACCAGGAGTACCAATCCGTCTTTGATAAAGAAAAAGCCACACGTTTGCCCCCCCATCGGTCATACGATTGCCGCATTGACCTCCAACCAGGAGCAGACATACCTTGCAGTCGGGTGTATGCCCTTACCGAACCTGAAACCCGGTACCTGAAGAACTACCTAGAAGAGAACCTTGCCTCCGGTTTCATCCGGCACTCATCGTCTCCCGCGTCTTCCCCCCTTTTTTTTATATCGAAGAATGACTGCGATGAATTAAGAACTTGCATTGACTATAGGGCAATCAACAGGATCACGGTCAAGAATCGATACCTACTGCCCCTGATACCCGTCCTCTTGGACCAACTAAAAGGAGCTCGTATTTTTACGAAATTGGATCTCCGAGGGGCGTACCACCTGGTCAGGGTCCAGACAGGGGATGAGTGGAAGACGGCCTTCAGGACCAAATTCGGACTCTATGAGTACCAAGTTGGTCTGTGCAATGCCCCCGCCGCATTCCAGTACTTTATGGACAAAGTGCTGCGGGGATTGTTGGAAACCATCTGCATAGTTTATATAGACGATATCCTCATCTACTCCGAGACACTCCAGGAACATGTGGAGCATGTCAAAATTGTTCTAGACAGACTGCGGCAACATTCCCTGTATGCCAAATTGGAAAAGTGCCTTTTTCACGTCACCGAGATAGCGTTCCTGGGTTATGTCATCAACGCCCAAGGATTCCAGATGGACGCAGGGAAAGTGGAGGCCATCACGCTCTGGAAGGCACCTCATAACGTCAAGGCGGTCCAAAGCTTCCTTGGCTTCGCCAATTATTATAGACGCTTTATTAAAGATTTCTCAAGGATCATACACCCCATCACATGTCTACTCCGAAAGAACACCTCCTTCGTCTGGGATTCAGAAGCAGAACGAGCCTTTCTGGACTTGAAGAACCGGTTTACCCACACTCCCATATTACGACACCACGATCCCAGTCTGCCATATATCGTCGAAACGGATGCATCCCAATTCGCTCTAGGAGGGATCTTATCCCAAAGACACCCTGATATGGGACAAATACATCCGGTGGCATATTACTCCAGAAAACGTATTCCCAGCGAAATCAACTACTCCATTACAGACAAGGAAATCCTCGCCATAAAAAGAGCCTGTGAGGAATGGCGACACTACCTCCTGGGAGCCAGCCACACAGTAGAGATCTACACTGATCATCGTAACCTGCTGTTCCTAAAGTCAGCCAGAGCGCTTACTCCCCGACAACTCCGATGGTCCTTGTTTTTCTCGGATTATGACTTTGTCGTTCGGTACCGACCAGGAACTCAAATGGCAAAGCAGATGCCCTGTCATGCATCCACCTCCCGGCAGAAGACACACCTGACACGACCGAGGATGGTCCACCCATTCTCCCGATAGAGGCCTTTCAACCCGAAACCCTAGCAACAACCTTCTCTGAATCCTTCCTAGGAAACCTGCAGAAGTCACTGACCCATATCGACCAACAAGGTTGGATCAACGAAAATCCCGAACATCGAACCTTTGAGAAAGGCTTCCTCTACCACAACCGGACCTTATACATCCCTGAGACGGCCCATCAAGTACAGGTCATTTCCTGGGCTCACGACACAACCCTAGGGGGGCACCTAGGAGAATACAAAACCATCGCTTACCTAGAATGTTCCTTTTGGTGGCCCACACTACGGAACAACTCCAAAGAGTATCTCAGAAACTGCGCCGTTTGCGCCCAGAGCAAGACCAGCCATGCGAAACCTACAGGACTGCTTCGTCCCATACCTATACCCTCACTCCCGTGGCACACAGTGTCAATGAACTTCATCGTTGAGATGCCCCCATGCGAAGGTTTCACCACCATCTTGGTGGTAGTCGACCATCTCACCAAGATGGGACACTTCATCCCCCTGAAAAGGCTGCCTACCTCGGCGGAACTTGCAGTTGTCTTCCTCCAACACGTCGTTAAGGCCCATGGACTACCCAAGGTTCTCATAACTGACCGAGGCTCCCAGTTCACTTCTCGGTTTTGGAAGGCTTTATGCACCACTATGGGAGTGGACTCTAGACTGTAAACCAGTTACCATCCACAAACCGACGGAAAGACGGAACGTCTTAACCAAACCCTCGAACAATACCTACGCTGCTTTTCTCTCCAGAATGCCATGAACTGGTTCCTGTTGCTCTGGATGGCAGAGTTCACCTACAACAACGTGGATGACGCCACGCTTGGTTGTTCTCCATTTTTTTGCATATATGGATTTCATCCTAACATGCTTCCATTTGAATGGCCTGCAGAGTCCAAACACCCCACCATACAAGAACACCACGCTCATCTCCGAATGGTGCTTAAAGAAGCAAGAAACCAGTTAAAGGCATCACAGACCGCGCATAAATACTATGCTGATCAAAAGAGAAGCCAGGAACCTAGTTATCAGGCTGGAGACCGGGTGTGGTTGGCAACAAAACACCTACGGCTAAAGGGGGTGGGTAAACTGGGCCCGAAATACATAGACCCGTATAGCATAGAACGTATTATAAATCCTGTAGCCATACGTTGGATCCTTCCCCCTTCCTGGAACATCCACCCCGTGTTCCATGTTTCCTTACTAAAACCCTGTCCCGTAGACATGAGACTGCCCGCACTCCCTCTGCCTATAGAAAAAGACGGACAGGAAGAATATGAAGTCCGAAAGCTACTGGACTCCCGACTGGTAAGGGGAAGGGTACAGTATCTGGTGGACTGGAAAGGGTATGTAGTGGAAGACCGAACTTGGGAACCCATATCAAACTTAAACTGCCCAAGATTAATCAAACAATTCCATGCCAAACACCCAGGGAAACCTGGACAACCGCCGAGACGACGGTCCTCTAGGGGGGGTACTGTCATGACCCTGCTTAGAAGAAGGCTGTCGAGGTATAGTTCCCCTGTCCAATCTGCAAGCCAATGACGCGAAACCACAAGAACGGCCAAAAAACTACACTTCCCAGACCTCCTCCTTATCTGACGCATAACCAAAACCAGAGAGCGTCCTGATTGGGCTGCTATATAGCCCCGCCCGTTCCAGGAAACGAGGCTTGACAATCTTCCCTGAACTACAGCAAGACGCGAGCGCCAGGCGGACGGTGCTTCCCCGCCGGAGGTCGGGCGCTTTCCACCCTTCCCAGGACCCTGTTCTCAGCGAGGCTTCCCGGAGCTGTTTGGGCCATTCAGGCCGGCGCCAGGCGGATGGTGCTTCCCCGCCGGAGGTCGGGTGCCTTCTTCCGCGACTTCCCCGCAGTCTCTGAACCCAGAACAGGTAGGGTTCCTTGCTCATGCGAGACCCTCGCTATTACGATTCCGGACGTATCATTGAGCTTCCCTTACTACTAGGTACTTAGGACCAGCGCGTATGCCTTTCGACGCGTGTCCCCTTAAACCCGTGCTATTTACAGCAGGAGAACTATTGGGCAGTGACATTAAGCTACCATGCCCTCGTTGTGAAAATAACAGCGTGAGTGTGGGATTTGCTTAACTGCTGAGAATACGACGCCTCACAGTACCGCTAAGGTACGTGGAGGATTACCTGCAAAAGACTTCCTGTTTTGTTTCCCCCTTGAGGCTCTTCAGACGGGGGCTCCTTCGCTCAGCCTACTCACGTTCAGGTAGGCGGGGGAAGATCACTGATAAAGAAGGGTAGCAGACTCCATAGGATACACCTCGTACCTTCCTTCTAACGCAAATCCTTGTCACTTTCTTTTGGTACAGTTCCACCTACGACACGTGATCAGATACAGCGAATCTCCATAGCCGTCCTGAAGGGGCACCTTACAGAGCCATCCTTTACTATTCTTTTCTCCCCTGGGGGGGCGCCTTCCTACAGAGTAGTGTACTACTCTCTGAGGAACAACGTGCCTTCGGGAAGGAAGGAACATTCGTCTGAACACCGTCCCTGCTGCCTTCTGATCAGGTTAGTGGCTTTCTCACAGTTGCGCCTCTAACGGTGCCGCGACATACATATATATATATATGCCAAGGTGTATTGAAGAATGAGTGGGTGTATAAATGTCTGAATGGATGATTTAGTAGGTGCGTGACTGCATAAGTGAGTGATTAAATGTGTCTTACTAGTGCATGGATTGGTGACTAAACTGTGTGAATGTCTGTATCAGTCTGTCAATTGGTGTGTAAGTGGCTGCGTGGGTTGGTGAGTAGCTACATGAGTGTCTATATGGGTTATTGATTGGTTGTCTGAGCATCTCGATGGGTGCCTGAGTGTCTGTGAGGGTGGGTGGAGGGTGTGTGACTCTGTGCATAGATGTGTGAGTGGGTGATTCACTAGGCATATCGGTTCAAGAGCGCATCTGTGAAGGGTCGTATGGCGAGTGAAAGGATGTCTCAGTGGTACATGTGTGAGTAACTACATATGTGAAAGGCAGTGTATGTGAGTGTTGGAGTATATAAATGACTATATGTGAGAGTGAGTGATTGTGGCTGTATGAATGAGTGAGTGCTTGTATCAGTGATTGTATAAGAGAGTAAGTATGAGCTGGTATCTGTATGAATAAGTGAGGTGGTGTATGTATAACTGTATAGGTGAGTAAATGGGAGTGTGACTGATTCTTTGCATGACTGACTAGGTGTGTGAGTAACTATGAATGAGTGGTGGTATGTGAGTGGCTGTATTGTGTATGAGTACATATGATAGTGCTGTATTGATGAGTGACTGCATGGGTGAATGAGTAGATGTTTGTGTAGAACTAGGAATCATTGAGTGGGTATGTAGGAACTGGTATTGGTGTGTCTGTGGTTTTGAAAATGTCAGTCTGTATTTTGGAGTGGGTGTATCAAAGGTTATAGTAGGGAGTGAGGAGGTGCATCAGATTATCACGTGGATGATGTCATCAGTGATGTCATTTGAGATGTCATCAGTGATGTCACTAACCATGTGATGAATGATGTAATATGAGAAGTAATCAGCAGTGCATTGCGGGGGCGCGAGTTATAGTTAGCTCAACTAACTCTAACAGCCGAATTTCTCTGGTTTTGTACGAATGAAATGTCCAACTAACTATAACGTCCCTGTGTTTTTTTCAGTGAATTTCTAAGGTTTTTTTAATTGCTAATTTCTAACTATAACGAACCTGAAACCTATGCATTTTTCAGTGAATTTCTAAGGTTTTTTAAATGGTAATTTCTAACTATAACGTCCTTGAAACCTTTGGTTTTTACAGTGAATTTAAAAGGTTTTTTAAATGCTAATTTCTAACTATGCTTACAGAGGTAGGACATGTGCAGAAAGAGGAAGAAAGGTGCAGAAAGAAGCAAGAGAAATGCAGAAAAAGGAAACAGAAGTCCAGAAAGACGAAGAAAGGCACAGAAAGAAGCAAAAGAAATTCATAAAGAGGCAACAGAAGTCCAGAAAGACGAAGCAAAGTGCAGAAAGAAGCAAGAGATATACAGAAAGAACCGACAGAAAGAGGCCTTGTTGCATCCTGTGCCCCTAACATTTTGCTGACTGGTACTGGTGGTAGATGACTCTGACTAACAAGGCCCAGAGCCAGTGCTATGATGAAAGACGCTTAGAAGAATGTGAAAACACCTACATACACTAGGGTACGTTATGGGTTGGGGTACCCCTGTGAATGGCATTACATCCCCTGTAAGGCCCTAGTACATAATAGGGCAGGGGGATTAAAACAACATCTACGTCAGAGGTGCAGAAAGAAGCAAAAGAAGTGCAGAAAGAACCAACAGAGGTGCAGAAAGAGGCAAGAGGGGTACAGAAAGGTCAAGAAAAGTACAGGAAGAAGCAAAAGAGGTACAGAAAGAGGCAAGAGAACTGCAGAAAAAGGCAAAGGAGTGGCAGGAAGAGGCAGGAGAGGTGCACAAAGAGGCAAAAGGGGTACAGAAAGAGCAGAGGGATGCAGAAAGAAACAAGAGAGGTACAGAAAGAAGCAACACAGGTGCTTAAAGAGCAAAGAGGGAAGACGTGCAGAAAGAGACAACAGCGGTGCAGAAAAAGACAACAGAAGTGCAGAAAGAGGCAAGTGAGGTGCAGAAGGAGGCAAGGGAGGTGCAGGAAGAGGGGTACAGAAAGAGTCAAGAGGGATGCAGAAATCTGAAAAAGGTGAAGAAAGTAGCAACAGAGGTACAGAATGAGGTAAGAGGGGTGCAGGAAGAGGTAGGAGAGGTGCACAAAGAGGCAAGAGGGATAAAGAAAGAGGCAAAAGGGGTGCAGAAAGAGGGAACAGGTGTGCAGACAGAGGCAAGAGAGGTGCAGGAAGAGGGGTACAGAAAGAGTCAAGAGGGATGCAGAAATCTGAAAAAGGTGAAGAAAGTAGCAACAGAGGTACAGAATGAGGTAAGAGGGGTGCAGGAAGAGGTAGGAGAGGTGCACAAAGAGGCAAGAGGGATAAAGAAAGAGGCAAGAGGGGTACAGAAAGAAGGAAGAGAAGTGCAGAAAGAAGAAACAGAGGTGCTGAAAGAGACAAGAAGGGTGCAGAAAGAGGCAAGAGAAGTGCAGAAAGAGGCAAGAGAGATGCAGAAAGAAGCAAGTGAGGTGCAGAAAGAGGCTAGAGAGGTGCAGAAAAAAGAGAGTAAGGTTCAGAATGAGGCAAGAGAACAGCAGAAAGTGGCAAGTGAGGTGCAGAAAGAGGCAAGAGGGATTTAGAAAGAGGCAATATAAGTGTAGGAAGAGGCAAGAGAAGTAGTGCAGAAAGAGGCACTGGAGGTGAAGAAAGAGGCAAGAGAGGTACAGAAAAAGGCTTAAGAAGTGCAGAAAGAGGCAAGAGAGTTGTAGAAAGAGGCAAGAGAAGAGCAGAAAGAGGCACTTGAGGTGCAGAAAGAGGCAAGAGAGGTACAGAAAAGGCTCAAGAAGTGGGAAGAGAGGAAAGGGAAGTGCAAAAAGAGGCATGAGAGGTACAGAAGGAAGATAGTGAGGTGCAGAGATTTGCAAAAGAGGTGCAGAAAGAAGCAAGCGCAGTGTAGAAAGAACTAACAGAGGTACAAAAGGAAGCAAGAGGGTTGCAGAAAGAGGTAGCACAATGCAAGAGAGGTACAATAAGAGACAGGAGGGGTACATAAAGAAGGAAGAGAAGTGCAGAAAGAAGCAACAGAGGTGCTGAAAGAGGAGCGAAGGGTGCAGAAAGAGGCAAGGGAAGTACAGAAACAAGCAAGAGAAGGGCAGAAAGAGGCAAATGAATTGCTAAAAGAAGCAACAGAGGTGTGGAAAGATGCAAGAGAAGTGCAGAAAGAAGCAAATGAGGTGCAGAAAGAGGCAAGTGAGGTGCAGAAAGTGGCAAGAGAAAAGCAGAAAATGGCAAGAGAACAGCAGACAGAGGGAAGAGAGATGCAAAAAAGGGAAGAAGGGTGCAGAAAGAAGCAAGAGAGGTGCAGAAAGCAAGAGCAGTGCATAAAGAAGCAAGAGGGGTACAGAAAGAGGGAAGATGAATGCAGAAAGAGACAACAGGGGTGCAGAAAGAGACAACAGGGGTGCAGAAAGAAGCAAGAGAGGTGCAGAAAGAGGCAATTGATGTGCAGAAATAAGCAAATGAGGTGCAGAAAGAAGCAAGAGGGGTGCAGGAAGAGGTAGGATAGGTGCACAAAGAGGCAAGAGGGGTACAGAAAAGGCAAGAGGGGTATGGAGAGAAGGAAGAGAAGTGCAGAAAGAAGCAACAGGGGTGCTGAAAGAGAAAAGGGTGATGAAAGAGGCAAGAGAAGTACAGAAAGAGGCAAGAGAGATGCAGAAAGAAGTGAAGTGCAGAAAGAATAGAGTGAGGTCCAGAATGAGGCAAGAGAAGAGCAGAAAGTGGCAAGTGAGGTGCAGAAAGAGGCAAGAGGGGTATAGCAAGAGGCAAGATAACTGTAGAGAGAGGCAAGAGAAGTGCAGAAAGAGGCACTTGAGGTGCAGAAAGAGGCACGAGAGGTACAGAAAGAGGCTCGAGAAGAGCGAAAAGAGGCAAGAGAAGTATAGAAAGAGCCAGGAGCGGTGCAGAAGGAAGAGACTGAGGTGCAGAAAGAGGCAAGTGAGGTACAGAAAGAAGCAAGTGAGGTGCAGAAAGAGGCAAGAGAGGTACAGAAAGAGGCAAGGGAATTGCAGAAACAGGGAAGAGAAATGCACAAAGAGGCAAGAGAGGAGCAGCAAGAGGCAATAGAGGTATAGAAAATGGAAGAGAAGTGCAGAAAAAAGCAAGGGCAGAGAACAAAGAACAAACAGAGGTGCAGAAAGAGGCAAGCGGGGTACAGAAAAAGGCAAGACAAATGTAGAAAGAGGCATAAGAGGTCCAGGAAGAGGCAAGAAAACTGCAGAAAAAGGCAAGAGAGGTACAGGAAGAGGCAGGAGAGTTGCACAAAGAGGTAAAAGAGGTGCAGAAAGAAGCAAGAGCAGTGCAGATAGAACCAACAGAGGTTCAGAAAAAGGCAAGAGGGGTGCAGGAAGAGGTAGGAGAGGTGCACAAAGAGGCAAGAGGGGTACAGAAAAGGCAAGAGGGGTGCAGAAAGAAGGAAGAGAAGTGCAGAAAGAAGCAACAGAGGTGCTGAAAGAGACAAGATGGATGCAGAAAGAGGCAAGAGAAGTGCAGAAAGAGGCAAGAGAGGTGCAGAAAGAAGAGAGTGAGGTTCAGAATGAGGCAAGAGAAGAGCAGAAAGTGGCAAGTGAGGTGCGGAAAGAGGCAAGAGGGGTATAGAAAGAGGCAATATAAGTGTAGAAAGAGGCAAGAGAAGTGCAGAAAGAGGCACTTGAGGTGCAGAAAGAGGCAAGAGGGGTACAGACAAAGGCCCAAGAAGTGGGAAGAGAGGCAAGAGAAGTGCAGAAAGAGGCAAGAGAGGTGCAGAAGGAAGAGAGTGAGGTGCAGAAAGAAGCAAGAGCAGTGCAGAAAAAACTAACAGAGGTACAAAAAGAGGCAAGAGGGGTACAGAAAGAGGTAGGAGAGATGCACAAGTTGGCAAGGGAGGTACAATAAGAGGAAGGAGGGGTGTAGAAAGAAGGAAGAGAAGTGCAGAACAAAGCAACAGAGGTGCTGAAAGAGAAGCAAATGGTGCAGAAAGAGGCAAGAGAAGTACAGAAACAAGCAAGAGAAGTGCAGAAAGAGGGAAAAGAATTGCTGAAAGAAGTAACAGAGGTGTGGAAAGAAGCAAGAGAAGTGCAGAAAGAAGCAAGTGAGGTGCAGAAAGAGGGAAGTGGGGTGCAGAAAGAGGCAAGAGAGGTGCAGAAAATGGCAAGAGAACAGCAGACAAAGGGAAGAGCGATGCAAAAAAAGGAAGAAGGGTGTAGAAAGAAGCAAGAGAGGTGCAGAAAGCAAGAGAAGTGCAGAAAGAAGCAAGAGGGGTACAGAAAGAGGGAAGGCTAGTGCAGAAAGAGACAACAGGGGTGCAGAAAGAGACAACAGGGGTGCAGAAAGAAGCAAGAGAGTTGCAGAAAGAGGCAATAGAAGTACAGAAAGAGGCAAAAGAGGTGGAGAAAGAAGCAAGAGCAGTGCAGCTAGAACCAACAGAGGTGCAGAAAGAGGCAAGAGGGGTGCAGGAATAGATAGGAGAGGTGCACAAAGAGGCAAGAGGGATACAGAAAAGGCAAGAGGGGTGCAGCAAGAAGGAAGAGAAGTGTAGGAAGAAGCAACAGAGGTGCTGAAAGCGATAAGAAGGATGCAGAAAGAGGCAAGAGAAGTGCAGAAAGAGGCAAGAGAGATGAGGAAAGAGGCAGGAGAGTTGCACAAAGAGGCAAAAGGGGTGCAGAAAGAAGGAAGAGCAGTGCAGACTGAACCAACAGAGGTGCAGAAAGAGGGAAGAGGGGTGCAAGAAGAGGTAGGAGAGGTGCACAAAGAGGCAAGAGGGGTACAGAAAAGGCAAGAGGGGTGCACAAAGAAGGAAGAGAAGTGCAGAAAGAAGCAACAGAGGTGCTAAAAGAGAAAAGAAGGATGCAGAAAAGGACAAGATATGTACAGAAAGAGGCAAGAGAGATGCAGAAAGAAGTGAAGTGCAGAAAGAAGAGAGTGAGGTTCAGAATGAGGCAAGAGAAGAGTAGAAAGTGGCAAGTGAGGTGCAGAAAGAGGCAAGAGGTGTATAGAAAGAGGCAAGATAAGTATAGCAAGAGGCAAGAGAAGTGCAGAAAAAGGCACTTGAGGTGCAGAAAGAGGCACGAGAGGTACAGAAAGAGGCTTGAGAAGAGCGAAAAGAGGCAAGAGAAGTGCAGAAAGAGGCAGGAGAGGTGTAGAATGAAGAGAGTGAGGTGCAGAAAGAGGCAAGAGAGGAATAGAAAGAGGCAAGGGAATTGCAGAAACGGGGAAGAGAAATGCATAAAGAAGCAAGAGAGGAGCAGAAAGATGCAAGAGAGGTATAGAAAAGGGAAGAGAAGTGCAGAAAGAAGCAAGAGCAGAGAACAAAGAACCAACAGAGGTGCAGAAAGAGGCAAGAGGGGTACAGGAAAAGGCAAGAAAAATGTAGAAAGAAGCATAAAAGGTCCAGAAAGAGGCAAGAAAACTGCAGAGAAAGGCAAGAGAGGTGCAGGAAGAGGCAGGAGAGTTGCACAAAGAGGAAAAAGAGGTGCAGAAAGAAGCAAGAGCAGTGCAGACAGAACCAACAGAGGTGCAGAAACAGGCAAGAGGGGTGCAGGAAGAGATAGGAGAGGTGCGCAAAGAGGCAAGAGGGATACAGAAAAGGCAAGAGTGGTGCAGAAAGAAGGAAGAGAAGTGCAGAAAGAAGCAACAGAGGTGCTGAAACGACAAGAAGGATGCAGAAAGAGGCAAGAGAAGTGCATAAAGAGGCAAGAGAGCTGCAGAAAGAGGCAGGAGAGTTGCACAAAGAGGCAAAAGAGGTGCAGACAGAAGCAAGAGCAGTGCAGACAGAACCAACAGCGGTGCAGAAAGAGGCAAGAGGGGTGCAGGAAGAGGTAGGAGAGGTGCACAAAGAGGCAAGAGGGCTACAGAAAAGGCAAGAGGGGTGCAGAAAGAAGGAATAAAAGTGCAGAAAGAAGCAACAGAGGTGCTGAAAGAGAAAAGAAGGATGCGGAAAGAGGAAAGAGAAGTACAGAAAGAGGCAAGAAAGATGCGGAAAGAAGTGAAGTGGAGAAAGAAGAGAGTGAGGTTCTGAATGAGGCAAGAGAAGAGCAGAAAGTGGCAAGTGAGGTGCAGAAAGAGGCAAGAGGGGTATAGAAAGAGGCAAGAGGGGTATAGAAAGAGGCAAGAGAAGTGCAGAAAGAAGCACTTGAGGTGCAGAAAGAGGCACGAGAGGTACAGAAAGAGGCTTGAGAAGAGCGAAAAGAGGCAAGAGAAGTGCAGGAAGAGGCAGCAGAGGTGCAGAAGGAAGAGAGTGAGGTGCAGAAAGAGGCAAGTGAGGTGCAGAAAGAGGCAAGAGAGGTACAGAAAGAGGCAAGGGCATTGCAGAAACAGGGAAGAGAAATGCACAAAGAGGCAAGAGAGGAGCAGAAAGAGGCAAGAGAGGTATAGAAAAAGGAAGAGAAGTGCAGAAAGAAGCAAGAGCAGAGAACAAAGAACCAACAGAGGTGCAGAAAGAGGCAAGCGGGGTACAGAAAAAGGCAAGAAAAATGTAGAAAGAAGCATAAGAGGTCCAGAAAGAGGCAAGAAAACTGCAGAAAATGGCAAGAGAGGTACAGGAAGAGGCAGGAGAGTTGCAGACAGAACCAACAGAGGTGCAGAAAGAGGCAATAGGGTTGCAGGAAGAAGGAAGAGAACTGCAGAAAGAAGCAACAGAGGTGCTGAAAGAGACAAGATGGATGCAGAAAGAGGCAAGAGAAATTCAGAAATAGGCAAGAGAGATGCAGAAAGAAGTTAAGTGCAGAAAGAGGCAAACGAGGTGCAGAAAGAAGAGAGTGAGGTTCAGAATAAGGCAAGAGAAGAGCAGAAAGTGGCAAGGGAGGTACAGAAAGAGGTAAGAGGGGTATAGAAAGAGGCAAGATAAGTGTAGAAAGAGGCAAGAGAAGTGCAGAATGAGGCACTTGAGGTGCAGAAAGAGGCAAGAGGGGTACAGAAAAAGGCTCAAGAAGTGGGAAGACAGGCAAGAGAAGTGCAGAAAGAGGCAGGAGAGGTGCAGAAGGAAGAGAGTGAGGTGCAGAGATTTGCAAAAGAGGTGCAGAAAGAAGCAAGAGG
Source organism: Triturus cristatus (assembly GCF_964204655.1). NCBI lineage: Eukaryota > Metazoa > Chordata > Amphibia > Caudata > Salamandridae > Triturus > Triturus cristatus. The sequence continues at coordinate 1,008,615,047 of NC_140591.1, read as the reverse complement.
GGTGCAGAAAGAGGTAGGAGAGATGCACAAATTGGCAAGAGAGGTACAATAAGAGGCAGGAGGGGTGTGGAAAGAAGGAAGAGAAGTGCAGAATGAAGCAACAGACATGCTGAAAGAGGAGCGAAGGGTGCAGAAAGAGACAAGGGAAGTACAGAAACAAGCAAGAGAAGTGCAGAAAGAGGCAAAATAATTGCTGAAAGAAGCAACAGAGGTGTGGAAAGAAGCAAGAGAAGTGCAGAAAGAAGCAAGTGAGGTACAGAAAGAGGGAAGTGAGGTGCAGAAAGAGGCAAGAGAGGTGCAGAAAATGGCAAGAGAACAGAAGTCAGAGGGAAGAGCAATGCATAAAAGGGAAGAAGGGTGAAGAAAGAAGCAAGAGAGGTGCAGAAAGCAAGAGAAGTGCAGAAAGAAGCAAGAGGGGTACAGAAAGAGGGAAAGCTAGTGCAGAAAGAGACAAAAGGGGTGCAGAAAGAGACAAAAGGTTGTGCAGAAAGAAGCAAGAGAGGTGCAGAAAGAGGCAATAGAAGTACAAAAAGAGGCAAAAGAGGTGCAGAAAGAAGCAAGAGCAGTGCAGACAGAACCAACAGAGGTGCAGAAATAGGCATGACGGGTACAGAAAAAGGCTCAAGAAGTGGGAAGAGAGGCAAGAGAAGTGCAGAAAGAGGCAGAAGAGGTGCAGAAGGAAGAGAGTGAGGTGCAGAGATTTGCAAAAGAGGTGCAGAAAGAAGCAAGACCAGTACAGAAAGAACTAACAGAGGTACAAAAAGAGAAGTGCAGAAAGAGGTAGGAGAGACGCACAAGATGGCAAGAGAGGTACAATAAGAGGAAGGAGGGGTGTAGAAAGAAGGAAGAGAAGTGCAGAATGAAGCAACAGAGGTGCTGAAAGAGGAGCGAAGGGCGCAGAAAGAGGCAAGAGAAGTACAGAAACAAGCAAAAGATGTGCAGAAAGAGGGAAAAGAACTGCTGAAAGAAGCAACAGAGGTGTGGAAAGAAGCAAGAGAAGTGCAGAAAGAAGCAAGTGAGGTGCAGAAAGAGGGAAGTGGGGTGCAGAAAGAGGCAAGAGAGGTGCAGAAAATGGCAAGAGACCAGCAGACAGAGGGAAGAGTGATGCAAAAAAGGGAAGAAGGGTGCAGAAAGAAGCAAGAGAGGTGCAGAAAGCAAGAGAAGTGCAGAAAGAAGCAAGAGGGGTACAGAAAGAGGGAAGGCTAGTGCTGAAAGAGACAACAGGGGTGCAGAACGAAGCAAGAGAGGTGCAGAAAGAGGCAATAGAAGTACAGAAAGAGGCAAAAGAGGTGCAGAAAGAAGCAAGAGCAGTGCAGATAGAACTAACAGAGGTGCAGAAAGAGGCAAGAGGGATGCAGGGATAGATAGGAGAGGTGCACAAAGAGGCAAGAGGGATACAGAAAAGGCAAGAGGGGTGCAGCAAGAAGGAAGAGAAGATTAGAAAGAAGCAACAGAGGTGCTGAAAGCGATTAGAAGGATGCAGAAAGAGGCAAGAAAAGTGCAGAAAGAGGCAAGAGAGATGCAGAAAGAGGCAGGAGAGTTGCACAGAGAGGGAAAAGAGGTGCAGAAAGAAGCAAGAGCAGTGCAGACAGAACCAACAGAGGTGCAGAAAGAGGAAAGAGGGGTACAGGAAGAGGTAGGAGAGGTGCACAAAGAGGCAAGAGAGGTACAGAAAAGGCAAGAGGGTGCAGAAAGAAGGAAGAGAAGTGCAGAAAGAAGCAACAGAGGTGCTGAAGGAGAAAAGAAGGATGCAGGAAGAGACAAGAGAAGTACAGAAAGAGGCAAAAGAGATGCAGAAAGAAGTGAAGTGCAGAAAGAAGATAGTGAGGTTCAGAATGAGGCAAGAGAAGAGCAGAAAGTGGCAAGTGAGGTGCAGAAAGAGGTAAGAGGGGTATAGAAAGGGGCAAGATAAGTGTAGAAAGAGGAAAGAGAAGTGCAGAAAGAGGCACGAGAGGTACAGAAAGAGGCTCGAGAGGAGCATAAAGAGGCAAGAGAAGTGCAGAAAGAGGCAGGAGAGGTGCAGAAAGAGGCAAAAGAGGTGCAGAAAGAGGCAAGGGAATTGCAGAAACAGGGAAGAGAAATGCACAAAGAGGCAAGAGAGGAGCAGAAAGAGGCAAGAGATGTATAGAAAAAGGAAGAGAAGTGCAGAAAGAAGCACGAGCAGAGAACAAAGAGCCAACAGAGGTGCAGAAAGAGGCAAGCGGGGTACAGAAAAAGCAGAGAAAAATGTAGACAGAAGCATAAGAGGTCCAGAAGGAGGCACGAAAACTGCAGAAAAGGCAAGAGAGGTGCAGGAAGAGGCAGGAGAGTTGCACAAAGAGGCAAAAGAGGTGCAGAAGGAAGCAAGAGCAGTGCAGACAGAACCAACAGAGGTGCAGAAAGAGGCAAGAGGGGTGCAAGAAGAGATAGGAGAGGTGCGCAAAGAGGCAAGAGGGATACAGAAAAGGCAAGAGGGGTGCAGAAAGAAGGAAGAGAAGTGCAGAAAGAAGCAACAGAGGTGCTGAAAGTGAAAAGAAGGATGCAGAAAGAGGCAAGAAAAGTGCAAAGAGGCAAGAGAGATGCAGAAAGCAGCAGGAGATTTGCACAAAGAGGCAAAGGAGGTGCAGAAAGAGGCAAGAGCAGTGCAGACAGAACCAACAGAGGTGTGGGAAGAGGGGTGCAGGAAGAGGTAGGAGAGGTGCACAAAGAGGCAAGAGGGGTACAGAAAAGGCAAGAGGGGTGCAGAAAGAAGGAAGAGAAGTGTAGAAAGAAGCAACAGAGGTGCTGAAAGAGAAAAGAAAGATGCAGAAAGAAGAGAGTGAGGTTCAGAATGAGGCAAGAGAAGAGCTGAAGTGGCAAGTGAGGTACAGAAAGAGGCAAGAGGGGTATAGAAAGAGGCAAGAGAAGAGTAGAAAGAGGCAAGAGAAGTGTAGAAAGAGGCACTTGAGGTGCAGAAAGAGGCAGGAGTGGTACAGAAAGAGGCTCAAGAAGAGCGAAAAGAGGCAAGAGAAGTGCAGAAAGAGGCAGGAGAGGTGCAGAAGGAAGAGAGTGAGGTGCAGAAAGAGGCAAGTGAGGTGCAGAAAGAGGCAAGAGAGGTACAGAAAGAGGCAAGGGAATTGCAGGATCAGGGAAGAGAAATGCACAAAGAGGCAAGAGAGGAGCAGAAAGAGGCAAGAGAGGTATAGAAAAAGGAAGAGAAGTACAGAAAGAAGCAAGAGAAGAGAACAAAGAACCAACAGAGGTGCAAAAAGAGGCAAGCGGGGTACAACAAAAGGCAAGAAAAATGTAGAAAGAAGCATAAGAGGTCCAGAAAGAGGCACGAAAACTACAGGAAAAGGCAAGAGAGGTGCAGGAAGAGGCAGGAGAGTTGCACAAAGAGGCAAAAGAGGTGCAGAAGGAAGCAAGAGCAGTGCAGACAGAACCAACAGAGGTGCAGAAAGAGGCAAGAGGGGTACAGAAAAGGCAAGAGGGGTGCAGAAAGAACGAAGAGAAGTGCATAAAGAAGCAACAGAGGTACTGAAAGAGACAAGATGGATGCAGAAAGAGGCAAGAGAAGTGCAGAAAGAGGCAAGAGAGGTGCAGAAAGAAGAGAGTGAGGTTCAGAATGAGGCAAGAGAAGAGCAGAAAGTGGCAAGTAAGGTGCAGAAAGAGACAAGAATGGTATAGAAAGAGGCAAGATAAGTGTAGCAAGAGGCAAGAAAAGTGCAGAAAGAGGCACTTGAGGTGCAGAAAGAGGCACAAGGGGAACAGAAAGGGGCTCGAGAAGAGCGAAAAGAGGCAAGAGAAGTGCAGAAAGAGGCAAGAGAGATACAGAAAGAGGCAAGGGAACTGCAGAAACAGGCAAGAGAAATGCACAAAGAGGCAAGAGAGGAACAGAAAGAGGCAAGAGAGGTGTAGAAAAAAGGAAGAGAAGTGCAGAAAGAAGCAAGAGCAGAGCACAAAGAACCAACAGAGGTGCAGAAAGAGGCAAGCGGGTTACAGAAAAAGGCAAGAAAAGTGTCGAAAGAAGCATAAGAGGTCCAGAAAGAGGCAAGAAAACTGCAGAAATAGGCAAGAGAGGTGCAGGAAGAGGCAGGAGAGTTTCACAAAGGGGCAAAATGGGTACAGAAAGAGGCAAGAGGAGTGCACAAAAAAGCAAGAGAGGTGCAGAAAGGAGCAACAGAGGTGCTTAAATAGGCAGAGGGGTGCAGAAACAGGCAAGAGAGGTACAGAAAAAGGCAAGAAACATAAAAAACAAGCATTGGCATAGCCAATAGGTCTCGCCTTTGGGACCTTATAAGTGTTTAGCCATGCAACAGTTGCATAACTAAATACTTATAAGGTCCCAAAATCGAGACCTATTGGCTATGCCAAGTGGCCGTGCGGCCGCAAAAGTGAAAGTGATCGCGATCAAACATCAAAGCGGCCGTCGGCCGCGAAAGTGAAAGTATTCACGGTAAAAGCAGCACGCGCGCCCGCGCACATGCACTGTAGCTCTAGGCTGGCCTGGTAGCACTTTTTGGAGCCCTCTCAATAAGTCTCGCCAGACCAGCGCATGCGCTGGGTCAGGCGAGACCTTAAAAGAGTGAACAGGGGTATAGAAAGAGGTAAGAGGGATACAGAAATTTGCAAGACAGGTGCAGAAAGAAACAAGAGCAGTACAGAAAGAAGCAGGAGGAGTGCAAAAAGAGGCAAGAGCGGTGCAGAAAAAGGTAGGAGAGATGCACAAATTGGCAAGAAAGGTACAGTATGAGGCAAGAGGGGTGCAGAAAGAAGGAAGAGAAGTGCAGAAAGAAGCAACAGAGGTGCTGAAAGAGGAGTGAAGGGTGCAGAAAGAGGCATGGGAACTACAGAAACAAGCAAGAGAAGTGCAGAAAGAGGCAAGTGAGGTACAGAAAGAGGCAAGAGAGGTGCAGAAAATGACAAGAGAACAGCAGAAAGAGGGAAGACCGATGCAAAAAAGGGAAGAAGGGTGCAGAAAGAAGCAAGAGAGGTGCAGAAAGTAAGAGAAGTGCAGAAAGAAGCAAGAGGGGTGCAGAAAGAGGGAAGAAGGGTGCGGAAAGAAGCAAGAGAGGTGCAGAAAGAAGCAAGAGGGGTGCAGAAAGAGGGAAGACGAGTGCAGAAAGAAACATCAGGGTTCAGCAAGAGACAACAGGGGTACAGAAAGAAGCAAGAGAGGTACAGAAATAGGCAAAAGAATTACAGAAAGAGGCAAGTGAGGTACAGAAGGAGGCAAGAGAACTGCAGAAAGAGGTAAGAGAGTTGAAGAAACAGGCAAAAGGGGTGCAGAAAGAGGTAACAGGTGTGCAGACAAGCATGAGAAGTGCAGAAAGAGGGAAGTGGGGCACAGAAAGAGGCATGAGGGATGCAGAAAGTTGCAATAGAGGTACATAAAGAAGCAAGAGCAGTGCAGAAACAACCAACAGAGGTGCAAAAAGAGGCAAGAGAGGTGCATAAATAAGTAGGAGAAGTGCACAGAGAGGCAAGACAAGTCCTGAAAGAGGAAGGAGGGTGCAGTAAGAGCAAGAGAAGTACAGAAAGAAGCAACAGAGGTACAGAAAGAGGCAAGAGAGGTGCAGAAACAGGTAGGAAAGGTGTGGAAAGGGAACAAGGGTGCAAAAAGAGGTAAGAGGGGTGCAGAAAGAAGCAAGTGAGCTGCAGAAAGAGGTAACAAAGGTGCAAAAAGACGCAAGAAAAGTGAAGAAAGAAGCAAGAGAGGTGCAGAAAGAGGGAAGACGAGTGCAGAAAGAGACAACAGGGATGAAGAAAGAAGCAAGAAAGGTGCAGAAAGAGGCAAACGAAGTGCAAAAATAGGCAAGTGAGGTGCAGAAGGAGGCAAGAGTTGCAGAAACAGGCAAAAGGGTTGCAGAAAGAGGGAACTGTTGTGCCGACAGAGGCAAGAGAGGTGCAGAAAGAGGGAAGAGGGGTAAAAAAACACTGAAGAGAAATGCAGACATTTGCAAAAGAGGTGCAGAAAGAAGCAAGAGCAGTGCAGACATAATCAACAGAGGTGGAGAAATAGGGAAGAGGGTGCAGAAAGAGGCATGAAGGTGCAGATATTTGCAAAAGAGGTGCAAAAAGAAGCAAGAGCAGTGCAGAAAGAACTAACAGAGGTGCAAAAAGAGGCAAGAGTGGTGCAGAAACAGGTAGGAGAGATGCACAAATTGGCTAGAAAGGTACAGTATGAGGCAAGAGGGGTGCAGAAAGAAGGAAGAGAAGTGCAGAAAGAAGCAACAGAGGTGCTGAAAGAGGAGTGAAGGGTGCAGAAAGAGGCATGGGAAGTACAGAAACAAGCAAGAGAAGTGCAGAAAGAGGCAAGTGAGGTACAGAAAGAGGCAAGAGAGGTGCAGAAAATGACAAGAGAACAGCAGAAAGAGGGAAGAGCGATGCAAAAAAGGGAAGAAGGGTGCAGAAAGAAGCCAGAGAGGTGCAGAAAGTAAGAGAAGTGCAGAAAGAAGCAAGAGGGGTGCAGAAAGAGGGAAGACGGGTGCAGAACGAGACAGCAGGGGTGCAGAAAGAGACAACAAGGGTACAGAAAGAAGCAAGTGAGGTGCAGAAAGAGGCAATAGAAGTACAGAAAGAGGCAAGTGAGGTGCAGAACGAGGCAAGAGAACTGCAGAAAGTGGCAAGAGAGTTACAGAAAAAGGCAAAATGGGGTGCAGAAAAAGGCAAGAGATCTGCAGGATAAAGCAACAGAGGTGCAGAAAGAGGGATGAGAGGTATAGCGAGAGGCAAGAGGGATGCAGAAATTTGCAAAAGAGGTGCAGAAAAAAGCAAGAGCAGTGCAGAAAAAAACAACAGAGGTGCAAAAAGAGGCAAGAGGGGGGCAGGAAAAAGTAGGAGAGGTGCACAAAGAGGCATGACAAGTACAGAAAGAGGCAAGAAAGGTACAGAAACAGGCAGGAAAGGTGCAGAAAGAGGGAACATGGGTGCAGAAAAATGAAAGAGAGGTACAGAAAGAGAATAAAGGGGTGCAAAAAGAGGCAAGAGGGATGCAGAAAGCAGCAATTGAGGTGCAGAGTGGCAACAGAGGTGCAGAAAGATGCAAGAGAAGTGCAGAAACAAGCAAGAGAAGTACTGAAACAAGCAAGAGAATTGCTGAAAGAAGCAACAGAGGTGTGGAATTAAGCAAGAGAAGTGCAGAAAGAGGCAATTGAGATGCAGAAACAGGCCAGAAAGGAGCAGAAATTGGCAAGAAAATAGCAGCAAGAGGCAAGAGGGATGCAAAAAGGGAATAATGGTGTAGAAAGAAGCAAGATAGGTGCAGAAAGAGGGAAGACAAGTGCAGAAAGAGACAACAGGGGTGCAGAAAGAGACAACAGGTGTGCAGAAAGAAGGAAGAGAGGTGCAGAACTAGTCAATAGAAGTCCAGAAAGAGGCAAGTGAGGTGCAGAAGGAGGCAAGAGAACTGCAAAAAGAGGCAAGAGAGTTGCAGAAACAGGCAAAAGGGGTGCAGAAAGAGGTAACAGGTGTGCAGACAGAGGAATGAGAGGTGCAGAAAGAGGGTTACAGAAAGAGGCAAGAGGGATGCAGAAATTTGCAAAAGAGGTACATAAAGAAGCAAGAGCAGTGCAGAAACAACCAACAGAGGTGCAAAAAGAGGCAAGAGAGGTGCATAAATAAGTAGGAGAAGTGCACAAAGAGGCAAGGCAAGGCTTGAAAGACGCAGGAGGGTGCAGAAAGAAGGAAGAGATGTGCAGAAAGAAGCAACAGATGTGCTGAAAGAGGTGTGAAGGGTGCAGAAAGAGCAAGAGAAGTACAGACAGAAGCAATAGAGGTACAGAAAGAGGCAAGAGAGATGCAGAAACAGGTAGGAGAGGTGCAGAAAGGGAACAAGGGTGCAAAAAGAGGCAAGAGGGGTACAGAAAAAGGGAAAAGGGGTGCAGAAAGAGATAAGAAGGGTGCAGAAAGAAGCAAGTGAGCTGCAGAAAGAGACAACAGAGGTGCAGAAAGATGCAAGAGAAGTGCAGAAAGAGGGAAGACAAGTGCAGTAAGAGACAACAGGGGTGCAGAAAGAGACAACAGGGGTGGAGAAAGAAGCAAGAGAGGTGCAGAAAGAGGCAAAAGAAGTGCAGAAATAGGCAAGTGAGGTGCAGAAGGGGGCAAGAGAACTGCAGAAAGAGGCAACAGAGTTGCAGAAACAGGCAAAAGGGGTGCAGATAGACAGAACATGTGTGCAGACAGAGGCAAGAGAGGTGCAGACAGAACCAATAGAGGTGCAGAAAGAGGCAAGAGGGGTACAGAAAGAGGCAAGATGGGTGCAGAAAGAAGGAAGAGAAGTGCAGAAAGAAGCAACATATGTGCTGAAAGAGACAAGAAGGGTTCAGAAAGAGGCAAGAGAAGTGCAGAAAGAGGCAAGAGAGATGCAGAAAGAGGCAACAGAGCTGCAGAGAGACACAAGAGATGTGCAGAAACAAGCAAGAAAAGTGAAGAAAGAGGCAAGAGAATTGCTGAAAGAAGCAACAGAGGTGTGGAAAGGAGCAAGAGCAGTGCAGAAAGAGCCAACAGAGGTGCACAAGGAGGCAATAGGGGTATAGAAGAGGCAAGAGGAGTGCAAAAAGAAGGCAGAGCAGTGCAGACAGAACCAACAGAGGTACTGAAAGAGGCAAGAGTGGTGCAGGAAGAGGCAAGGGAAGTACAGCAACAAGCAAGAGAAGTGCAGAAAGAGTCAAGTGAGGTGCAGAAAGAGGCAAGAGAGGTGCAGAAAACAAGAGAAGTGCAGAAAGGCAATAGAAGTGCAGAAAGAGGCAAGTGAGGGGCAGAAGGAGGCACTAGAACTGCAGAAAGAGGCAAGAGAGTTGCAGAAACAGGCAAAATGGGGTGCAGAAAAAGGCAAGAGATCTGCAGGAAAAAGCAACAGAGGTGCTGAAAGAGGCAAATGAGGTGCAGGACGAGGGGTACTGAGAGAGGCAAGAGGGATGCAGAAATTTGCAAAAAGGTGCAGAAAGAAGCAAGAGCAGTGCAGAGAAAACCAACAGAGGTGCAAAAAGGGGACAGAATTAAGTAGGAGAGGTGCACAAAGAGGCAAGACAAGTACAGAAAGAGGCAGGAGTGGTGCAGAAAGATGGTAGAGAAGTGCAGAAAGAAGCAACAGAGGTACAGAAAGAGGCAAGAAAGGTGCAGAAACAGGCAGGAAAGGTGCAGAAAGAGGGAACTTGGGTACAGAAACACGCAAGAGAGGTGCAGAAAGAGAATAAAGGGGTGCAAAAAGAGGCAAGAGGGGAGCAGAAAGAAGCAATTGGGGTGCAGAGAGGCAACAGACGTGCAGAAAGAGGCAAGAGAAGTGCAGAAACAAGCAAGAGCAGTACAGAAAGAGGCAAGAAAGGAGCAGAGATTGGCAAGGAAACAGCAGAAAGAGGCAAGAGGATGCAAAAAAGGGAAGAAGGGTGCAGAAAGAAGCAAGAGAGGTGCAGAAAGAAGCAAGAGGGGTGCAGAAAGAGGTAACAGGTGTGCAGAAGGAAGCAAGAGAACTGCTGAAAGAGGCAAGAGAGTTGCAGAAACAGGCGAAATGGGGTGCAGAAAAAGGCAAGAGATCTGCAGGAAAAAGCAACAGAGGTGCTGAAAGAGGTAAGTGAGGTGCAGAAAGAGGGACGAGGGGTACAGAGAGAGGCAGGAGGGATACAGAAATTTGCAAAGGAGGTGCAGAAAGAAGCAAGAGCAGTGCAGAAAAAACCAAAAGAGGTGCAAGAAGAGGCAAGAGGGGCAGAAAAAAGTAGGAGGGATGCACAAAGAGACAAGTACAGAAAGAGGCAGGAGGGGTGCAGAAAGAAGGAAGAGAAGTGCAGAAAGAAGCAACAGAGGTACAGAAAGATGCAGGAAAGGTGCAGAAACAGGCAGGAAAGGTGCAGAAAGAGGGAACAGGGGCGCAGAAAGATGCATGAGAGGTGCATAAAGAGAAAAAGGGGTACAAAGAAAGGTAAGAGGGGTGCAGAAAGAAGCAAGTGAGGTGCAGAAAGAGGCAACAGAGGAGCAGAAAGACGTAAGGGAGGTGCAGAACCAAGCATGAGAAGTGCAGAAAGAGGCAAAAGAATTGCTGAAAGAAGCAACAGAGGTGTGGAATGAAGCAAGTGAAGTGCAGTGAGAGGCAAGTGAGGTGAAAAAAGAGGCAAGAGAGGTGCAGAAAATGGCAAGAAAACAGCAGAAAGAGGCAAGAGGGAAGCAGAAAAGGGAAGAATGGTACAGAAAAAAGCAAGAGAGGTGCAGAAAGAAGCAAGAGAGGTGCAGAAAGAGGGAAGAGGAGTGCAGAAAGAGACAACAGGGGTGCAGAAAGAGACAACAGGGGTGCATAAAGAAGGAAGAGAGGTGCAGAACTAGGCAATAGAAGTGCCGAAAGAGGCAAGTGAGGAGCAGAAGGAGGACAGAGAGCTGCAGAAAGAGGCAAGAGAGTTGCAGAAACACGCAAAAGGGATGCAGAAAGAGGTAACAGGTGTGCAGACAGAGGCATGAGAGGTGCAGAAAGAGGGGTACAGAAAGAGGCAAGAGGGATGCAGAAATTTCCAAAAGAGGTACATAAAGAAGCAAGAGCAGTGCAGAAGCAACCAACAGAGGTGCAAAAAGAGGCAAGAGAGGTGCATAAATAAGTAGAAGTACACAAAGAGACAAGACAATGCCTGAAAGAGGCAGGAGGGGTACAGAAAGAAGGAAGAGATGTGCAGAAATAAGCAACAGAGGTATTGAAAGAGGCGTGAAGGGTGCAGAAAGAGCAAGAGAAGTACAGAAAGAAGCAACTGAGGCACAGAAAGAGGCGAGATGTGCAGAAACAGGTAGGAAATGTGCAGAAAGGGAACAAGGGTGCAAAAAGAGGCAAGAGAGGTACAGAAAAAGGGAAGAGGGGTGCAGAAAGAGGTAAGAGGGGTGCAGAAAGAAGCAAGTGGGCTGCAGAAAGAGACAACAGAGGTGCAGTAAGATGCAAGAGAAGTGCAGAAAGAAGCAAGCGAGGTGCCGAAAGAGGCAGGTGAGGTGCAGAAGGAGGCAAGAGAACCACAGAAAGAGGCAAGAGAGTTGCAGAAACAGGCAAAAGGGGTGCCGAAAGAGGTAACAGGTGTGCAGACAGAGGCATGAGAGGTGCAGAAAGAGGGGTACAGAAAGAGGCAAGAGGGATGCAGAAATTTCCAAAAGAGGTACATAAAGAAGCAAGAGCAGTGCAGAAACAACCAACAGAGGTGCAAAAAGAGGCAAGAGAGGTGCATAAATAAGTAAAAGTACACAACGAGACAAGACAAGGCCTGAAAGAGGAAGGAGGGGTACAGAAAGAAGGAAGAGATGTGCAGAAATAAGCAACAGAGGTATTGAAAGAGGCGTGAAGGGTGCAGAAAGAGCAAGAAAAGTACAGAAAGACGCAACAGAGGTACAGAAAGACGCGAGAGGTGCAGAAACAGGTAAGAAATGTGCAGAAAGGGAACAAGGGTGCAAAAAGAGGCAAGATGGGTACAGAAAAAGGGAAGGGGGTGCAGAATGAGGCAAGAGGGGTGCAGAAAGAAGCAAGTGGGGTGCAGAAAGAAGCAAGTGAGCTGCAGAAGGAGGCAAGAGAACTGCAGAAAGAGGTAAGAGAGTTGCAGACACAGGCAAAAGGGGTGCAGAAAGAGGGAAGAGGGGTAAAGAAAGAGGCAAGAGGGATGCAGAAATGTGCAAAAGAGGTGCAGAAAGGAGCAAGAGCAGTGCAGACAGAACCAATAGAGGTGCAGAAAGAGGCAAGGGGGTGCAGGAAGAGGTTGGAGAGGTGCACAAAGAGGCATGAGGAGTACAGAAAGAGGCAAGATGGGTGAAGGAAGAGAGGTGCAGAAAGAAGCAACAGGGGTGCTGAAAGAGACAATAAGGGTGCAGAAAGAGGCAAGAGAGGTGCAGAAAGAGGCAAGAGAGATGCAGAAACAAGCAACAGAAGTGCAGAAAGACGCAAGAGAGGTGCAGAAACAAGCAAGAGAAGTGAAGAAAAAGGCAAGAGAATTGCTGAAAGAAGCAACAGGGGTGTGGAAAGGAGCAAGAGCAGTGCAGAAAGAGCCAACAGAGGTGCTGAAAGAGGCAAGAGGGGTGAAGAGGGAATGTAAACCATGAATAGAATACCTCTGTCTGAAAAGATTCATGTGCCTCTATCACAAAAACTGCTCTACCACCTCTTGATGTCAGGCCATGTTTTATAAGTTTTAGAGTGATGGCTCTCCTTAAATTTGGATGGATGTTTATAACACCCTCATCCGTTTAGTTTAAACCTGTAGTATTAAAACCTGTTGCGACTTGGTCAGCCGGAGCCTCTGTATCAGACATTTTTGTTTAATGAAAAATGTAGAACAAGTTTCAAGGGACCAAAGATAAGGTGTACAATATTTTGGAACACTGTATCCTTCAACGTTGAACAAACCAAATAGCTAATACATAGGATTTTCGTCCTACTCAGCTATGGCGGATATTATCCCTACCCACTCTAGACGTATTATGGAGTATTATGAGTAGGGGTCTCTGAGAAAAGCACAACTGAGTTACTTCAGTATCTAGAGTTAAATTAGTGCCTTGCCAAACCGCTGGGCACAATGTAGTGTAGTTCCTATTTCCCTTATAGGCTCTGCGCGTTGGAATAATATACACAATAGTTTTTGCATAGGACTAAGGTCAGTATGCTCCTATTGTACAAGTTACTTACCTTTGGTAACGATGTATCTGGTAGAGACAATTCTAGCCGCAGATTCCTTAACGTAGAATTATCCCCAAGTGTGAGAATGGACCCGGAAAACTTTCTTGCCCAGCATCTCTGCACGCCGGGGGGTGGCACCATGTGACCGAAGTCCTCCGCGGGCGTGACGTCAGCGAGGTCACATAAACCCCACCCCGGCGCGGTAACGTCAGTTTGCTTCGGAGAACTTTTCCACGCCACAACGTAGAGCCATCACAACAAAACTGAGGAGGGCATGGGAACAGTGTGCGAAAAAACAGAGAAACAAAATAGAGAGAAACACAAGGTAAGAAACAACATCAGGTGGCACCAATGCACCAGAAGGCGACAACAGCAGGACAGAGCAGGAAAAAAGAGCAGAGCACCACCCCAGGACCAACTGTGCAAGCCCGGGTGAGGCACCAGGTGGAAGTAAAGCAGCAGAAGGCCAGAGCAGCGAAGCCATAGCAAGAAAAACGCAAAACACCACACCGTGGAACCACCTTGCAAGCCAAGGCGAGAGCCATCCTGGAGGTGCAAGCACGTGAAAGCGCCGTAATAGAAAGCGAGAGAGAGAGGGTCTACAACCACAACCACAAGGGAAGGGCCACAAGCCCTGAACAGAGGAGCAAGAGCAATCCATCCCCAGAGTACACCGCCAAGGATGGCCATACCGCCTGAAAGGAGCAGGAGGCCAAAGCACAGGAAACCCATCCACCGACTACAGTGCCAAGGAGGGCCATAACCCCCGAAAGGAGTGGGAGGTAACCCCTGAAAGGAGTAGGAGGGCAAAGGACAGGAAAGCCATCCGCAGACTACACTGCGAAGGAGGGGGACTGGCCAAAGAGCACCCAACGAAGAAGACCGAGTGAGAATCAGAAACTCGAAAACTGAGGGAAAGAGCAAAGTAGGCCCTCACGCTGGAGAGAAACCAGCAGGAGAGAGCCTGACCTGAAGAAAACGAAGACAACACTCACAGAAGACAAGCCACCCAGAGGGAGGCGACTGCAGACACCCAAGCAGAGGGTCCTCGCAGAACGGGGAGGAAGGGCGGGTCATGAAGGAATCTGCGGCTAGAATCGTCTCTATCAGATACATCGTTACCGAAGGTAAGTAACTTGTACATCTGATAGAGACTACTAGCCGCAGATTCCTTAACGTAGAATAGATACCCAAGCCATACCCAGAAGGGAGTAGGGCCTGCGAGAGAGCCTCCCCACCAGGAGAGACACAGAGCCCAGCAGGGGACATGTCACAGGGACAAGAAGCGGAAGGCCAGGATATCCTAAGCCCAACCAAGGGAGAACTGCCCAACACCCCCGCAGGAGCAGACAGACCTCAAGGTACACAAGGACAACCTCAACGCCTGGGGAGAAGAGGTAGAACCGGAGCCAGCACCCACCTGAAGAAAACATAGACACAGTGACAGAAAATAACTGAACACACCTCAGCCGCAAGCAGCGCAGAAGGCAGGGATGGCTCCACCACCAAAAGTGTAGACGGAAGAAGACAGGCACAAGAGAAGACATCGAAGGCCACAATGGCGTATCAGAACAAACAGGCCTGCACTGGCATGCACAGCCAGCAGCAGACAACACCACGGAATGGTGCACCCAGGACCAGCGAGATGCCAGCCGAAGGCAGAGGCGAGGAAGGGCCAGGACACATCCCAAGGGAGGGGCCGGCACACACGGACCCACGAATGAAGTGGAACCAGGCAGAAAGAAAGAAAGACGGAGGACGGACCAATCCGTCCACCAGAACACCACAGAGGACCAAAGCGGACAGAAGTGCAAAACCGCTACAACGTGATGCCGCAGACAGCAGGCCAGACTAGGCCAGCGACACAGCGATCCAGAAGAACAAAGCAAGAAGATCGCACCTGTGACATACCATGATGCCACGCAGAGCAGAGGCCCAACGGGCGACCACACCTCCCCAGCACATGAGAGAGCTATATAATAGCTACCATTACCCCACAATAGGGTATGTTACGTCCCAAGAACATGGGAACCCTCTTAGGAAAAAGTTTCCGCAGCAGAGGACAACAGAAAGACCTGCGGAGAAAACCGCAGACGGCTTGTCAATCAGCCAATAAAGAATACACACAAGGCCTAATCTCAGGGCCTACACGGCTTACCAACAGCCAAAACACAAGTTAAAAAAAAAGGGCAGGACCAGCAGCCAACAGCACCAAAGTCCCAACAAAAGGACCTGAAGGCACATCAACCACACAGAACACAGAACCGGAGCCACTCGCTACAAGGCCCCAGGAAAACAACGGAAGAACACCTCCCAAAACACAGACCGACTTACAGGTCACTGAGCGGGAGAAAGAGGGGGAGGAGGAGGACGAAGCCCCGCAAGAAACCTTTGAATGGCACAATCCGCAGGGGCATGGAACAAAAGAGTGCAATCAAAAGGAAGGTCCACCAACCATTCCCTCACGTTCTCCGGGAACACACTATCCCGTAGCCAGGCATGGCAACAACGGGCCACCGAAGAAGCCATAGTACGACCAAGCACCTCTGAAATGTCCAGAGCCGAGCGAAGAATAAAGGCCGCCAGCTCCCGGCCATCCAACACATGGTGCCGCAGATCAACACAGGCACCCTCCTGAGAAGCGAAAGACATAAGGGACTCCGCCGAGTCCCACAAGCAAGAAGTGGCCTTTGCCAATACACAAAGAGTGTTAAGGGCCCGCAAGTCGCACTGGTGGAGGCGAAGATATTGCACCCCCAGGAATCTAACCAGCGGGGGAGACAACACCGATGGCAGGGAGGGAAAGGCAGTCTGTAAAAGAGGGCCCATGGTAGTGGGGTGAAGGGAAAGACAGACTGGATCATGCAGCGCAGGACGGTGGTGGTGCAGAAGTGGCTGGGGCACTGGGTCCCCCGTGGCGGGCCGCCCCCAAGCCCCCATAAGAGACGTGTGGAGCGAAGCCTCAAAGGGAAGAAGCAGCTCCCGACCACCAGAACCCTGATAGAGGACCTCCAGAAGATGATCCATGGGGAAATCGACAGCTGGATCGCCCATGCGCAAGATCCCCGCCGCCGTGGAAACAGCCCGAGCGAAGGCAGCACTGGCCTCCGTAGGGCCGCGCGGCGGGGAAAGCAGTTCCTCTGTGGGCGACGGCTGCAAGCTAAGGCAGCCATCCCCCAGTCCAACCGGAGGAAGGAAAGGCCAAGCCCGGAAAGGAGGAAGTGGGACCGAGGAATG
The DNA here is from genome assembly GCF_964204655.1 of Triturus cristatus. Taxonomy (NCBI): domain Eukaryota; kingdom Metazoa; phylum Chordata; class Amphibia; order Caudata; family Salamandridae; genus Triturus; species Triturus cristatus. Next base: position 1,008,599,227 of record NC_140591.1, on the reverse strand, counting down.
GGGAACCTGAGGTCCTTCCGGTGAAGACTGCGGGCGCGGCGACGGTGAACAGCCGTGATTGGAAGACGCCGGGGAAAAAGCCACGACGCGGCAGCCTGTCTCCGGAGAAGATGAAACCAACTACCGCCGAACCTCTGGAGAAGAGGGGGCATCCGAAGACGAATCAACGACCCGAAGCCGGCCCGGCACTGTTGAGTCCGCGACCGGCGTCAGGTCAACGACAACCGGCGCCGAAGGGGACGCCGGAACGACCTCCGCCGCAACGTGCGGCGCAGGAGACCGGAGCTGGGTCAGAGCCGGCGCGGCTAAGGAACGGTGCCGAAAAGGTGTCGACTTGACCTCTGATGAGGCAGCCGCCTGAGTGGAGGGACGAGGGGGACCCGGGGACCCGCCCCCACCCCTAGCCGGCTCCAGCGTCGCCGCCAGGGCCAGCAGCCACCGGCGCCTGAGCGGCATCACCTCGGACAAGGTCGCCGCCTGCCCAGAGAACCGAGCGGGACTCGAGGACATGCCCGAGCCCCGGCAACCTCCTGCGACACCACAGGGACCCCCGCAGGGGTTTGCGGCAAGGCAGAGGTGCAGTGGTCCGAAGGAGGGGACCCCGAAGGGCCGCACCCCGACAGCACCTCATCCTCCGAACCTGGATCCGAACCTGTCGGTGCCGGAGCCGCTGGCGAGATGCCGCAGAAGTCCCTGCGTGCGGCAAGGGATCCGCAGACGTCCCAGGAAGAGAAGGCGGAGAAGGAAGAGCCAAAGAGGCCTGCAAGGCCACCGCATAGGCCTCCATCTGGGCTCTGGTCGCCTCCGTGCCGGGGATTGGCAGATAGGATGGCGACGCGCAGGGCGGCACCACCTGCGGAGAACTCACGCCCCCAACAGACCGGGGACCGGGCCTCGGGGACAAACTGTGACACTTACCAACAGGTGAGCGACGCCCTTGCGGCCTGGGAGAAGGACGATGTCGGAGAAGGAGGCGGCGGTTTTTGAAGCCGTCCGCAGGGGACGGACACGGCGACGAAGCCGACCTGGATATGCGTGCCGAAAGGAGCTTCATCTTGGCTTCATGTGCTGACATGCCTCACAGTCTGTGGAGTCATGGTGCTCCCCCAAACACCACATGCAAATGGGGTGAAGATCCATCACCGACATCTGGCATGCGCAAGACGAGCACATATCAAAGCCCAAAGGCATTCGCACACTGTTCTCAAGAAAATAGCCTAAAAGCAGAAAAAAGAAGGTCTGGAACAGGCCAGGGACAAGATCCAGATCCGCGTTGCACGCGGAAAAGAAGAAAATTGACATCAGCGTGCCGGGGTGGGGCTTATGTGACCTCGCTGACGTCACGCCCGCGTAGGACGTTGGGGCGGAGTCGTGTCGTGCCGCCCCCCCCGGCGCACAGAGATGCTGGGCAAGAAAGTTTTCCGGGTCCAGTCTCACGCCTGGGGATAATTTTAACCCCTTCAGCACGGCGCGGATTTCCGCGCCACGCTGAAGATTCCGTGCGCGGGCGGGGCCATGACGGAATGGTTCCGTCATAAGCACAGCCCAACCGACGTGCATGACGGAACCGTTCCGTCAAGCGCGTCGAACGGGTTAAGTTAAAGAATCTGCGGCTAGTAGTCTCTATCAGATGAGTACATTAAACTTAATTACTTGTGTGTGCCAGCTAACTCAGAGGTCACTAGAAACGTCTCGAATGAACAAGAAGGGATTTGTTTCTGACAACCGCATAAACATGACAACCTTGTTTCCCTTAGAATGGGAACGCGTCTCAGAATCGTGGAAACAATAGATAACAGTTTCACTCAGTCAATCGTGCATGCTCAGTTTCTCCAGAGTTACACAGAAATAGATAGACGGGCGTTTCAATAAAAAAGGGTTTATTGAAGTCTTGTTTCTCATGTAAGAGATGAACAAGTAACTTACCTTCAGTAACGATATATCTGTAAGAAACATTAGTTAGTTAGATTCCTCACCTTAGAATATCCCCAGGCATCAGGCTGGATCCGGAAAGATTTTCGTCAGCAATACCCTTGCGCGTCGCTAGGCGTCGTCTGCGGCTCCGCGTCCGTCGTCGTCGTGGTGATCATCAGGATGACGTTGTCGGAGTACTTAGACGCCGCCCTCGCGCGCTGACGTCAGTTCTTGTACATAGCTTTCCGCGCCAGGAACGCAGAGCCATGCAAGAGACCGACACTGGTGCCCAAAAATGCTAGGGCCCTGAAAGGGATGACCTCAACCCTAGATATCGGTTCCCAGAATAGGGAGGATGGGTGGGTCGGTGAGGAATCTAACTAACTAATGTTTCTTACAGATATATCGTTACCAAAGGTAAGTAACTTGTTCATCTGAAAGAAACACGTTAGTTAGATTCCTCACCTTAGAATAGATACCCCAGCAATACCAACCCCGGTGGTGGGTCTGCGAACCAAGATCACACCAGAAAGGCCAAAGAAGCCGTCTCTCCGGACTTGGCTGTCCAGGCAGTAGTGTTTGGCAAACGTGTGTAGCGAGGCCCACGTTGCTGCCTGGCAAATGTCTTGCAAGGGGAGTCCCCGGCCCAGGGCAGTGGTCGCCGCTCTGGCCCGAGTGGAATGGGCCCTCAGCCCTACAGGAGGTTCCTTTTTAGCTAAGGAGTAACAAGCCTTGATACACAAAACTACCCACGAGAGATGGTTCCTTTGTGCACCGCCCTCCCCTTCTTAGCACCCACGTAGCCGACAAAGAGTTGGTCGTCCACCCGGAACTGCTTGGTGCGGTCCAGATAGAAGGACAGCGCCCGTTTTGGGTCCAGACAGTGGAGCCTCTCTTCCTCTTTCTAGGGATGCGGAGGCGGAAAGAAGGTGGACAGCGTAACAGTCTGGCCGATGTGAAAGGCAGTCACCACCTTAGGAAGAAAGGAAGGACGAGTTCTGAGAACAACCTTGTCCGGATGGACAGAAAGGAAAGGAGACTTAGAAGAGCGAGCCTGGAGCTCACTCACCCTTCTAGCAGAGGTGATGGCCACCAGGAAAGCAGTCTTAAGCGTCAACAGACGAAGGGGACAATTATGAAGTGGCTCAAAGGGAGCGCACATCAGATACGTCAATACCAGATTCAAATCCCACTGAGGCATTACGAAAGGGACAGGAGGAAACATGTGAGTAATGCCCTTAAGGAAGCGAGAAACAACAGGGGATTTGAAAAGAGAAGGCTGATCAGGAAGCCGTAAGAAAGCAGAGATAGCTGAAAGATAACCTTTAATAGTGCCCAGAGCAGAGCCCTGCTGGGTCATGGAAAGAAGAAAGAGGAGAACCTCAGAAACAGGGGCGGAAAGAGGATCCACAGCCTTTGCTGTGCACCATGCCACAAATGTGTTCCACCTGCAAGCGTATACCGATTTTGTGGAGGGACGCCTGGCTGCCAGAATAACATCATAGACTTCAGGAGGCAAGTCAAATGGCATCAACTGTCGCCGCTCAATCTCCACGCATGGGTAGTGGAGACTGGACAGGTTTGGGTGGAGGACCGTCCCCTGCTGCTGCGACAGAAGGTCCTCCTGAAGAGGCAGTCGTATCGGGGGATCGATCGACAGACTGAGTAGCTCGGGATACCAGTACCTTCTTGACCAATCGGGAGCCACCAAGATGACTTGGGCCCGGTCGCGCCTGATCTTCTTCAGCACTCTGGGCAGAAGTGGTATAGGCGGAAAGGCGTACAATAGACCGCAATTCCACTTGCGACGAAAGGCGTCCCCGAGCAAGTGCCGCCTTGGAAACACCAACGCGCAGATCTGCTGACATTGCGCGTTCTCTATGGTGGCGAATAGATCTAACCAAGGCTCTCCCCACTGCCGAAAGAGGCCTTGCGTTCTCTATGGTGGCGAATAGATCTAACCAAGGCTCTCCCCACTGCCGAAAGAGGCCTTGCGCCACGTCCGAGTTCAGACGCCATTCGTGATCCATCATGCACCGGCGGCTGAGTTCGTCTGCTCTCGCGTTCAGAGAGACTGCCAGATGTTGAACCACCAGGGTGATGCCCTGATGTTCCGGCCATGTCCAGAGGTGCAGAGACTCCTGACAAAGGGTCCACGACCCCACTCCGCCCTGCTTGTTGCAATACCACATGGCGGTAGTGTTGTCCGTGAACACCTGCACCACACTTCCCCGGACAGAGGGAAGGAATGCCTTCAGTGCAAGTCGGATCGCTCTCAGCTCCTAAAGGTTGATATGGAGCTGAGACTCCGCCGGAGACCAGAGACCTCTGATCTCCGCCTCTCCCATGTGGCCCCCCCATCCCAGGAGGGACGCATCCGTCACTACTACGTGCTCCGGTTGGGGTAGGGAGAGGGATCTGCCACTGACCCAATCGCGGTCCGTGAGCCACCTCTGCAACTGTCTCGCAGTGCCCTCCGAGATCAAGACCTGGTCAGACAGGTTGCCCCGATGCGGGGCTCACAGAAACTTCAGGTCCCACTGCAGAGCCCGCATTCGCCATCTGGCGTGATGCACCAACAAGATGCAGGAGGCCATCAGACCCAGAAGCCGCAGCACCAACCTGACCGAAACTCGGGATAGAGGCCGGAAGATGGAAATCAGAGCCTGAATATCCCGGACCCGCTGTTCTGGAGGATAGGCCCAGAACTGCACCGAGTCCAGAACCGCTCCGATGAAGAGGAGCTTCTGGGAGGGACTCAGATGCGACTTCAGCACGTTGATGGAGAACCCCAGTAAATGCAGGAGGTCGGCCATAGTCTGGAGGTAGGAGACGGCTGCCTGGGGCAAGCCCGCCTTCAACAACCAGTCGTCGAGATAGGGGAAGACTGGAACCCCCAATCTGCGCAGATGAGCTGCGACCACCGCCATCACTTTCGTGAACACCCGAGGGGCACTGGTGAGTCCGAAGGGGAGCACGGTAAACTGAAAATGCTCCTGGCCCACCGTGAACCGCAAGTAACACCGGTGGGCGGGCAGGACGGGGATGTGGAAATAAGCATCCTGCAAGTCCAACGCTACCATCCAGTCTCCAGGGTCTAAGGCAGCCAGAACCTGAGCTAAGGTGAGCATCTTGAACCTCTCCTTCCGGAGGAAGGCGTTGACGCTCCTGAGGTCCAAGATAGGGCGTAGGCCCCCTTTGCCCTTCTTGGGAACCAGAAAGTAGTGGGAATAACAACCACAACCTACTTCTGGACCAGGAACGCACTCGATGGCCCCCTTGGCCAAGAGGGCCGTAACTTCCTCCTGCAGAAGATTCAAGTGATCCCCCGACATGCGGTGGTACTGCGGTGGCATGGCTGGAGGGGTCGCCTCGAAGGAGAGGGAGTAGCCCCTTCGGACGATTTGCAGCACCCACCTGTCCGACGTGATGGAACGCCAGTGGAGCAGGTGATGGCGAACTCTGCCTCCCACTGGCGTGGAATGCGCCTGAAAGCACGGACTAGGAGGGCTTTGAGGCGGATGCTGCTGAGGTAGATGTGGACGGACCGGCATGTTGTCCCCCTGTACCGCCTCGGCAGAATCCACGTCCGCGTGGAGGTTGGTTCTGCGCCTGTGGCAAGGTGGGGGTGAGGGGGCGCCCCTTCCTTGGCCACGAAAGGGGCGAAAAGCGGAAGTTTGTGGGCGCGAGGCCGAGAGGCCCAAGGACGTGGCCGTAGCCCTGGAGTCCTTAAAGCGCACCAGCGCACTATCCGCGTTGTCGCCAAAAAGGCAACTGCCATCGAAGGGCATGTCCATGAGGGTGCCCTGGACATCCCCAGAAAAACTTGTGGACCGCAACCAGGCGTGGCAGCGAAGTGCCACCTTGGTCGACATTGCCCGACCTAGCGAGTCCGTAGTGTCCAGTCCACATCGGATTGCATGCCGTGCTGCATCCCGCCCCTCGGCAAGAGCCTGGGCGAGCTGTGTCCGGGCCTCCTCCGGGCACTGGGGCAGCACGTCCTCCACCGTATCCCACAAGGAGTGGGAGTAACGGTCCAAGAGACAAGCAGTGTTAATAGAACGCAATTCCAAACTAAGGGAGGAGAACAGCTTCTTACCAAACTGTTCTAGTCTCTTGGATTCCCGGTCCGGGGGAGCGGACGGGAAGGAGGTCTGGGAAGTAAAGGCCTGGATAACCAGGCTCTCGGGTGTGGGGTGCATGGACAGAAAACTGGGGTCGCCCGGTGCAGGGCGGTGGCGCCGGGCCACGTTCCGGTCCACAGGAGGTACTGTGGAGGGGTTGGACCAGGTGCCCTTGAGAACGTCAACCAGTGCTTCATTAAACTGCAGCAGAGGCTCCGAGGAGCTTGCTGACGGTTGGAGCACTTCAGTGAGGAGGTTAGTCCTCACGGCCACAGCAGGTAGCTCTAACCCAAGGGCTTCGGCCGCCTTGCACAGCACCACAGAAAATGCGGCACCTTCCTCCAAAGCCACGGTCGGAGGAGAGATGAAGCCAGTGTCAGGGGAGGTATCCAGACCACTGGCATCCCCCAGCTCGTCTGCCCAGTCCTGAGATAACTGACCCTGCCAGGCCAGAGGGTCCTCAGACCCCTCCCAGTCATCACCGTCATCCGATTCCTGGTAGATAGGAGGAATGATCGGAGCCGGGCGGATGATGAAATTGCCACCCATCGGCGTCGGGTGCGGCGCCGGACGGCGCCGTTCCGACGCCGGGCATGGACCAGGAATAAACTGGGGAACGGCGCCGTCCGAAGGTGGCGCCGGAGGTGGCACCGGAGTCAGTGCCGGCGGAGGGGTCGTGAGGTCGACTAGTGCCGACTGGGAACCAGGCCTGGACCCCGCGGGGGCCTGCGGCGTCGGGACCGGAGCCGCCGTCTCGGTAGGCCTCCCGGTCGAGCCTGCGGGGCCTGAAGGCATGCCGGCAGGCGTCGACGGTGGAGCCAGGCTCCTAATGGCCAAGAGGAAGGCACTGATCTCCGCCGGAGTCGCGCCAGTCCCAGGGACCGGCGGGTATGGGGACGGACGCGACTCCTGCGGCTCCGACGGAGCCACGTGGGTGGTACCACCCGAACCCTCGGCCGAGTCGTGCGACCGGCGAGGGGAGCCCGAAGAGCGATGTCGCCTCTTGGACTTCTTACTATGCTTCGACTTACCTGAAGACTTGGAACCCGACGAGCGGTGGTGATGGCTGCGGCTCCGTGACCAGTCCCTCGACCTCCTCCTCGACCGGGACCGTGAACGGCGCAGAGCCGACTGCCGGAGCTCGAGTAGCTTGCGGGACCGCACCCGCCTAGCCTTCGAAGTCAAGGCCCGGCAGTCGGGGCACGACTCGGCATCGTGGTCGGCCCCCAGGCAGTAAAGGCACCGGCGGTGGTGGTCCGTAACCGACATCAGTCGGTGACAGGAGTCACAAGCTTTAAAGTCAGGCATCCCTACCAGCACCAGAGTCGAGTTGACGAAAATCGAACCAAAAGAGTTCAAAAAGTTTAGTCAAAAAATTACTAAAGGGTATGCTCTTCCCGGATCGGCGCTTACTGGCGCGGATAAAAGAAGACCTGACGTCAGCGCGCGAGGGTGGCGTCTAAGTACTCCGATGACGTCATCCCGGCGATCACGACGCCGACGACGGACTCAGAGCTGCAGACGACGCCTAGCGATGCGCAAGGGTATTGCTGACGAAAATCTTTCCGGATCCAGCCTGACAGCTGGCGATATGCCTGACGCCTGGGGATATTCTAAGGTGAGGAATCTAACTAACGTGTTTCTTTCAGATATGAGCTGTTACAATCATTAGACAGTAAGCAAGATATAATACGCACAGCGTAAGCAGTAAGAAGAAATAATACTGCAATAGCATTGTCTTTTAGCTATGACATATAATCATATATACATACATAAATAACACAGTCTAAACCGTGAATACTCGTCTGATGCTTCTAAATAGTTCTATCCCAGTGTACCTAATCTAAGTGTAGTACGAGGTAAGAAATAGGTGCTGTTTTCTATAGTATGGTATATACTAAGTTTAGTATGCCAAGAGTCCCTCTAGGTTCTAGTCAGCTCCATACCTTTAGAATGAGAGAGGTGGGAATCTCTTTCCGGGTCTCAAACTCTAACACCCCGCGAAGGGAGTCAGAACACTGGAAGCTGGATTCTCTGTGAGCAGGGATGACAGCATCTGGTCAGTGCATCAGGCCGGGATATGGTCTCTTCCGAACTTGCCATGGCGAACCATGCAGTCAAGTCGTGCTGAGTTGTGCTGTGGTTTGCCATGGTAAGGGAAGGTATATTTATACCTGGAAGGTGCTTAGGAATGCTAGCATTGACGTGAAGTCAGGCAGAGGAAGACGTCATGGATGAACCCCTAAGGAATAGTAGTTCATGCATAATAGATGAGTTCCTGGAGAAATCAATAATCCTAGCTAGGCAAAGTCCCGATCGGCTTAAGGGTCTGGTTTCTAAGAACTCGTTGTGACGTGGGATCGACGGATGTAGGTGACCATGCCTGTATTTGGATTGCATGGTTAATGCCTAAATAAGGACTGGGATTCTATGCCTAAATAAGGGCAAAGCGGATTGTGCCTATATAAGGACATGATTCAGGGAAACCTATATACAGGTACTTAAATCGAAACACAACAATGTGAGTCTTGAGGCAGGTAAAGAAAAACGTTGTCTGGTCTGGTCACAATATCTTCCTTTCTCAGGACCTCTCCAATTACATAAATGCTCAAAGAAAATAATTCCTTACTCTTTATCCTCAAATGCGGCAGTTGAACATTCGCTATGGAATTCTGTATCCCTGTTTGTGTAAAATTACATATGAAGGCTCCTCATGATCCTTTGATTATCCTGCTGAACTAAATTTGTTGCTATGTTCATGTTCTTTTCATTGTTTCTCTATTTCTATGTTTAATCTATATGGCTATTTTTTGTAAATTCGACTCTTTTTCTCTCTGTGATGTCACTCTTGTTTAGGTGCTGACACATCTCATGCACATTCTCAATGTTTCCTGCAGCAGATCTGGATCTCCTCCTCAATCGACATCTCAACAAGTGGATTATCATTCGCTGCCCCCTGCTCCGCCTGGAATCCCCATCCCACTATTTCTCCTTCTCCTCCGCTATGCACATCCACTGTTTGGACTTGATCTAACTCCCTTGATGTGATTGCACTTGTTATCTTGAGAAAACATATACTGATCTAGCACTCTGATACCCTCGGGTCTTGCCAGCGCTATATAAAACTCTAAAAGTAATTAACAGAAAAAGGCAGCAGTCTCCCAATATAATACATTATTACAACAAATTAATACATTTGAACATACTTATTTTATGTCTAAATCTTCTTCTATCTTACATGAATTGATTAAGGCCAAGTATGCTTGCCACCACTGACACGTGTATCATCTGGCTTGAAGTTCAATCAAAATATCATGGAGGTCAAAATAAAGCTGGCAAAATGTTGACTAATTATTAAAAAATGTAATCTGAATGTAGAAACATTGGCTCTATTCGTAATGAACTCAATAACATCGCATCCTCGGTTACTGATATTTCTTATACTTTCCAAAACCACTATAAATCACTATACTCAGAGAATACTTAACCATCAGAGCATGGCTTAAATACTTTTTTTAATGGTCTTCCTAGTCCTCCTTCCATCCCTGATAAATTTTAATCATAAAAAACTGACATAACTCTTCAGGAGATTACGGATGCTATCAAGTCCCTAAAAAATGGTAAAGCTCCAGGTCCTGATGGATTTTCTATTGTTTTGTTTTCCGCTTTTTCTTCCATTTTTGCTCCTAAAATACTTGACCTTTTAAATTCATTTTCTTTTTGTTTACAAGCTAATGGATCTTTTTTGGAAGCATTGATTGTTATTATCCCTAAACCAGAAAAAGATCATACCCTTTGTAAGATTTATCGTACTATTTCCGTAGTTAACTATGAATGCAAAATATTTTCTAAAATGTTAGCATCCCACCAAGAACGTGTTGTTCCTTTACTGGTTAAACCTGATCAATCTGGGTTCATTAAGGGTAGACTTGCCGCTGATAATGCCAGAATGTTTTTCAATATTCTTACATTCTGTAAGAAATACCAATCTCCTCTTGCAGCCTTGTCGCTCGATGCTGAAAAGGCATTTGACAGCATTAATTGGCAATATATGTTTACCACTCTTCATTGGTCTGGCTTCGGCCCTAAATTTATTTCCTTCATTAAATTATTAAACTTTGATCCATGTGCTACTGCTAGTGTGTTTGTTAATGGACGCTTTTCTCCTTATTTTAATTTACAAAGTGGCACCAGACAAAGTTGCTCCCTTTCCCTTTTGCTTTTTGTTCTTTGTTTAGAATCCTTCCTTGAATGCATTTGTTCTAACACACTTATATCAGGATTTATACACAATTCCTTTGAAGTCAAGGTATCGGCCTATGCTGATGATGTTTTAATATATATGTCTAATCCCCTCTCCTCATTAAATCTTCTTTTAGAAGAAATAACATTTTACTCTACAATTTCTGGTTATAAACTAAATTTTCCTAAAGAACAAGTTACTTACCTTCGGTAACGCTTTTTCTGGTGGATACAGTATCTGCCTGTGGATTCCTCACCTTTTGAATATCCCCTGCGCCAGCATTCCACTGAATTTTTTCCCCAGCTCTCTACGCCGACGTGGATGTCATAATGCCTCGGCTCCGCTCGTGACTCAGTATGACGTCACCGGAGCCATAAGAGAGCCACGTCGGCGTGATGACGTCAGTTCCACCCATTTTTTCCGTGCCTCCGAGGCGAACAGGTGGACCGACAACAGATTCAAAGTATACACAGTAAACAACATTCAAACAAATATACATAGTACATATACAAAAAGGAAAGCTAAGGAACAAAAGCATTTCCCATAAGTGTACCAGATAAAACAACATGTCAAGCAAGACATCCTTTAAGTTATACAAAGGTGGACAACGGGGAGGCGGGTGGGCCAGTGAGGAATCCACAGGCAGATACTGTATCCACCAGAAAAAGCATTACCGAAGGTAAGTAACTTGTTCTTCTGATGGATACATCTGCCAGTGGATTCCTCACCTTGTGAATAGATTCCCACAGCAGTCCCACTCCAGGAGGAGGGTGTCCACCTTACTATACCAAAAAGTCTTGCAAGACAGAGCACGCAAAGTGGCCCTCCCTTCTCATCTCAGAGTCTAAGCAATAATGCTTTGCGAAAGTATGGAGGGAGGCCCAAGTCGCGGCTTTACAAATGTCTGCAACAGGAACACCCCTGGCCAAAGCAGATGTAAAAGACTTAGCTCTAGTTGAATGAGCTCTAATACCCCCAGGAGGAACCTTACCAGCAAGGGCATAGCAGATCTTGATGGCCAGGATGTTCCACCTGGACAGAGTGCGCTTGTGCACAGCCTTGCCTTTAGAGTGCCCAAAATAGCCCACGAAGAGCTGATCATCCAAACAAAAATCCTTTGTTCTGTCCAAAAAAATCTCACAGCTCTTTTAGGGTCCAATCGGTGAAGTCTTTCCTCCTCCTTGGAAGGGTGAGGGGGAGGGGGAGGATAAAACACAGGGAGAGTAATGGACTGTCCCAGATGTAAGGGAGTAACTACATTAGGAAGGAAAGCAGCCCTGGTCCTGAGGACCATCCTTTTCAGCATGTAAGGATAAAAACGGGGGTTTTGAACTAAGAGCTTGAAGCTCACTCACCCTCCTTGCCGAGGTTATGGCTACAAGAAAGACCGTTTTAAAGGACAACAGCCTCAAAGGACAGCTATGAAGGGGTTCAAAAGTGGACCCCATCAAAAAAATTAAGACAAGATTAAGGTCCCACTGTTTGCATTACAAAGGGAGTAGGTGGAAACCTGTTAGTAAGACCTTTGATAAATCTTAAAAGAATAGGAGACTTAAATAACGACGGCTGATCTGGAAGACACAGAAAAGCCGATAAGGCTGATAAATAGCCCTTAACCGTGGCCACAGCACAGCCCTGCTGAGCCAGGGAAAGAGCAAACTGAAGCACATCAGAAAGATGGGCTTTTAAAGGGTCAATGGATCTCTCTCCACACCATTTAACAAACGTAAACCACCTATATGAGTAAATGGACTTGGTGGAGTGTCGCCTGGCCGATAAAATAACATCCACCACCTCAGGCGGGAGAGAGAAGGAACTCAGGTTGCCCCGTTCAATCTCCAAGCATGAAGGTGTAAGCTCTGGAGGTGGGGGTGTAGAACCTGCCCCTCCGACTGCGAGAGGAGGTCTGCCCTGAGAGGGAGATGGAGCGGAGGGTGCGATGAAAGGTGAAGTAGATCTGTGTACCACACCCTTCTTGGCCAACCCGGGGCGATCAATATAACCTGGGCCCGGTCTTGGCGAATCTTCCTCAGAACCCGAGGAATCAAGGGTATGGGAGGAAACGCGTAAAGGAGTTGTGAGCCCCAACTCAACTGAAACACGTCCCCCAACGCCCCCTGTATCGGAAACTGGAGACTGCAGAATGACGGGCAATGCGCTTTCAAGAGAGTGGCAAAAAGGTCCACCCGAGGAGTCCCCCATGTCCGGAAGACGTGCTGAACTACCTCTGGATGAAGCCTCCACTCGTGGTCGGTGGAAAACTGTCGACTGAGACTGTCCGCACATACGTTCAGCACCCAGGTTAGATGATTCACCATCAAGCAAATCCGATGGTCCTGAGCCCAGGACCAGAGCCGCAATGGCTCTCTGCAGAGACGGTACAACCCCACTCCTCCCTGCTTGTTGACATACCACATCGCAGTAGTGTTGACCGTCAGGACTTGTACTGACTGACCGCGAAGGGAAGGGAGGAAGGCCTTGAGCGCCAAACGTATCGCCGGCAATTCTAGAAGATTGACATGAGACAATCTTTCCTCTGGAGACCAAAGACCCTTGATCTCCAGATCCCCCAGATGAGCACCCCACCCTAGGGTGGAGTCATCCGATATTACTGTGGCCACCTTAGGAGGAAGATGAAAGGGTTTTCCTTGAGACAGGTTGCCCTCCACATTCCACCAAGACAGATCCACTGCAGCTTCTCTGGAGATCCTGATCGACTCCCTGAGATCCCGTTGTGCTGATACCACTGCCTGCGGAGACACCACTGGAGTGCCCTCATGTGCCAGCGTGCATGGTTGACCAACAGAATGCAGGAGGCGAACAGACCAAGCAGGCGAAGGACCTTCAGAACTGGAACAACCGCTCCATTGTGGAATAAAGGGATCATCTCCTGAATATCGAGAATTCTTTCTGTTGAAATCCTGGCAAGAGAGGGTAAGGGGAAGGCAACTCCCAAAAGGGAAGGGCGTAACCATTCTCCACGAGGTTTAAAACCCAAAGGTCCGTCGTGACCGATTTCCAACCTCGCAAAAAATGGGACACCCGACCTCCCACAGGTCTCACATGATCTAGGATGGGGGATCTAGGGCTGCTTCCCTGAAGCTTCATTGGGAGCAGAGGAGGCTGAAGATGAGGAGGGATTGCGACCAGAATCTCTCCGGCCCCTTTGTCTTCCTCTATATGATCTATGGAGAGGATTTTGCTGCTGCTGTTGCTTAGCTTGACGGAAGGAACGAAAGGATGACCTCCCAAATCCTCTGTACTTCCTGAAACCAAACCCCTTAGCCGGCGTCTGCAAACCCAAAGATCTCGCAGTAACCCTGCTATCTTTAAATCTTTGCAAGGCGGTATCAGCTTTTTCCCCAAAAAGCTTCTCCCCATCGAAGGGTAAGTCGACTAAAGTGGCCTGAACATCAGCAGAGAAGCCCGAAGAACGAAGCCAAGCCTGCCTTCTAGTGGCTATTGAAGATCCCATAATCCTAGCCACGGAATCAGCCGTATCTAGGCCCGACCGAATTACTTGCCTAGCGGCAGCTTGAGTGTCCACAACAACCTCCATAAAAGAGGACTGCTCCTCTTCAGGCAGTTTAGGGGCTAACTGCTTCACCGATTCCATCAAAGCATGAACGTAGCGCCCCAATAAGCAAGTGGCATTAGTTGACTTAAGCGCCATGCTTCCAGATTAAAAGACCTTCTTAGCTGATTGTTCGATCTTTTTAGAGTCCCTATCAGCTGGTGCTTGAGGGAAGGCGCCTGAAGACTGCTTCGAGCAGGAAACTTGCACTACAAGGCTCTCTGGTGAAGGGTGAGAGGAAAGGAAGCTCGGGTCTCCCGGAGCTACTCTATACCTCCTTGCCCCTTGTCTGGAGACTGCAGGTGAAGAAAGCGGCTTGCGCCAAACGTCCATAACAGGCTCTAAAATAGCCTCATTAAAGGGCAACAAGGGCTGAACAATGGAAGATGGCGAATGAAGGACTTCAGTTAAAAGGTTTTGCTTATACTCTGCAGAGGGCAACTATAAGTCCAACAACTCTGCAGCCTTCCTGATGACTAAATGATAAGGAACCAATTCTTGTGGAGGAGAAGATCTGGCAGAAGAATTATCCCATTCTGGAGTAGTATCAAGTCCACTTGCATCCTGAAAGCCCTCAAATTCACCAGTGGAATCACCAACTTCACCTTCCTCCGCTTCCTCCCTATATCGTTCCTCCTCCATAACCCTCTGAGTCTCTTTCCGAGAACGGATTCAAGGGACAGTGTAGGCAGCGCCGTACGCGGAGTCGGCTGCACCGAACGTGGAGTCGGCGCCGTCGGACGAGTAGGCAGCGCCGGGCGCGGCGCAGATGGAGTCGGCACCGGGGTCGAGGGAGGCTCCGAAGAAGGCAAACGATCCAGTTGAGGCCGGGAGGATGGATCTCCAGACGGAGCCGGGAACTGCCATGAAGGAGCCATCGGCAAGAAGGGCATAAAAGGTGCCTGAGAATAATGTTGCGGCACGCCCAAAGTATACGCCATTGGACCCACGGGACCAGAAGGTGCACCGGATGGGAAGGCAGCTCTTTGGAAAACCCCATACATAGCATTGAGGAAATGCGTCGGATCCGCGCCCGGACTCGGGAAATGCGGGTATGGGTTCGACCCTGAATCCGGTCGAGGAGTAGCTGGAGCCGGAGGCGAAGTATCCTCAACTGGAGCCACAGGTTCAGCTGGCACTGGAGAAAGATCTTCCACCTGCTCCTGCTCAGCGTCGGAAACAGGAGAGTCCACTGGCTCCGGTGACTGCGCCGGAGTCAACCTGGGCGAAGGTGTCTTCTCTGGAGACACACGAGGAGAAGGGGAAGGTGAAGGAGAAATAAATTCCTTACTTCAACATCGAGGCAACGGCGACCTCGAAGCCTTCCTCTTCGACGATCGGCGCCGAGAGCTATGCTTCCTCTTCTTTTTGTGTCTCCTCGACTTCGAAGAGTGCGAAGTTGACGACTCCGGCTTCGACTTCTCCTTCTTCCTACCTCTCCTTTCCTTTTTTGCCTTGGCCATGAAGAGTTTCGCTTCCCTCTCTTTCAGGGCCTTGGAATTCATCTTTCTGCAGCTGGAGCAGTCGTCCACATCATGGTCCGAAGAAAGGCACCATAAACAATCTTCGTGGGGGTCAGTGATGTACATGTGACCCCCACATTCCCTACAAGGTTTGAAACCTGACTTCCTCGTCGAAGACATGGTAAATCCAGAAACAGTAACCCACTGCAAGACAACAAAGTAAGAGGAGAGTGCTGGAAAACCGTTACGCGTCGACGGCGCGGAAAAAAGGGAACTGACGTCATCACGCCGACGTGGCTCTCTTATGGCTCTGGTGACGTCATACGGAGTCGCGAGCGGAGCCGAGGCATTATGACGTCAACATCGGCGTAGAGAGCTGGGGAAAAAATTCTGTGGAATGCTGGCGCAGGGGATATTCACAAGGTGAGGAATCCACTGGCAGATGTATCCATCAGAAACTTTAATTCTAGCATTAAACTCCTCTTATTATCAATATATGTTTACGGATACTAATTTCACATGGTGCCCTTCCAAAATTGAATATCTTGGTGTTTGGTTCTCCCCTATCATTACCAGTATTATTAGTTATAGTTTTATTTCCTTCAAACTAAAAATTCAAAACTTACTCTCATCGTGGTCTCCTCTTCATCTATCATGGTGTGGCAGACTAGATGCCAATAAAATGATGATTGTACCACATGTCCTTTTTTATATTGTCTAAGCTACCTTTTAAAATATCTACTAATCATTTTTCTCAGATGAATTCTATTTGTACCAAATTCCCTTGGAATAATAAACACTTCGGTATTGCCTTATCTAAACTTAAACGTCCGAAGACTGAAGGAGGTGTTCATTTTCCTGATTTTAAGTGTTTTTTCACTCTGCTTTCTTAATTGGACAGTTTTATACTTTAACTAATGAACTTCAAGATTTTCTGATATCACGTTGGATTGTATTTGAACATTTTTTACTAAAGGACTTTTCATTAGTGGACATGGACGTCATAATGCTTCGGCTCCGCTCGCGACTCCGTATGACGTCACCGGAGCCATAAGAGAGCCACATCGGTGTGATGACGTCAGTTCCACCCATTTTTTCCGTGCCTCCGAGGCACATAGGTGGACCAACAACAGATTCAAACTATACACATTATACAATATACAATCAAATATACATAGTACATAAACAAAAGGAAAGCTAAAGAAAACAAGCATTTCCTACCAATGTACCAGAAAGAATGAAGCTACAAAGCATAACAACATCTCAAGCATGACATCTTTTAAGGTATACAAAGGTGGACAACGGGAAGGCGGGTGGGCCAGTGAGGAATCCACAGGCAGATACTGTATCCACTAGAAAAAGCGTTACCGAAGGTAAGTAACTTGTTCTTCTGATGGATACATCTGCCAGTGGATTCCTCACCTTGTGAATAGATTCCCACAGCAGTCCCACTCCCGGAGGAGGGTGTCCACCTTCCTATACCAAAAAGTCTTGCAAGACAGAGCGCGCAAAGTGGCCCTCCCTCCTCATCTCAGAGTCTAAGCAATAATGCTTTGCGAAGGTATGGAGGGAGGCCCAAGTCGCGGCCTTACAAATGTCTGCCACAGGAATACCCCTGGCCAAAGCAGAGGTGGAAGACTTAGCCCTAGTAGAGTGAGCTCTAATACCCTCAGGAGGAACCTTACCAGCCAGGGCATAGCAGATCTTGATGGCAAGGATGATCCATCTTGATAGAGTGCGCTTGTGCACAGCTTTTCCTTTAGAATGTCCAACATAGCCCACGAAGAGCTGATCGTCCAAACGAAAGTCTTTCGTTCTGTCCAAGTAAAAGCTCACAGCACTTTTTGGGTCCAGACAATGAAGCCTTTCCTCCTCCTTGGAGGGATGAGGAGGCGGATAAAAAACAGGGAGAGTAATAGACTGCCCCAAATTAAACGAAGTAACCACTTTAGGAAGGAAAGCAGCCCTGGTCCTGAGTACCATCCTTTCAGCATGTAATGTTAAAAACGGGGGTTTAGCTTGAAGCTCACTCACCCTCCTTGCCGAGGTTATGGCTACAAGAAAGACCGTCTTAAAGGAGAACAGCCTCAAAGGACAACTATGAAGAGGCTCAAACGGAGTCCCCATCAGAAAAGTTAAGACAAGATTAAGGTCCCACTGTGGCATTACAAAAGGAGTAGGTGGAAACCTGTTTGTAAGTCCTTTGATAAACCTTAGTACAATAGGAGATTTAAATAATGACGGTTGATCAGGAAGACATAGAAATGCCGATAAGGCCGATAGATAGCCCTTGACCGTGGCCACAGCACAGCCCTGCTGAGCCAGGGAAAGAGCAAACTGAAGCACATCAGAAAGATGGGCTTTTAAAGGGTCAATGGATCTCTCTCCACACCATTTAACAAACTTAAACCACCTATATGAGTAAATGGACTTGGTGGAGTGTCGCCTGGCCGATAAAATAACATCCACCACCTCAGGCGGGAGAGAGAAGGAACTCAGGTTGTCCCGTTCAATCTCCAGGCATGAAGGTGTAAGCCCTGGAGGTGGGGGTGTAGAACTTGCCCCTCCAACTGCGAGAGGAGGTCTGCCCTCAGAGGGAGACGGAGCGGAGGGCACGAGGAGAGGTGGAGAAGATCTGTATACCACACCCTTCTTGGCCAATCCGGGGCGACCAAAATAACTTGGGCCCGGTCTTGGCGAATCTTCCTCAGAACCCGAGGAATCAAGGGTATGGGAGGAAACGCGTAAAGGAGTTGCGAGCCCCAACTCAACTGAAACGCATCTCCCAACGCCCCTTGCATCGGAAACTGGAGACTGCAAAATGACAGGCAGTGCGGGTTCTCGCGGGTGGCGAATAGGTCCACCCGAGGCATCCCCCACGTCCGAAAGACATGACGAACCACCTCCGGATGGAGCCTCCACTCGTGGTCGGCAGAGAACTGCCGACGGAGACTGTCCGCAAGTACGTTCAGCACCCCAGCCAGATGAATTGCCATTAGACAAATCTGAGCCCAGGACCATAGACGCAGAGCCTCTCTGCAGAGACAATGCGACCCCACTCCTCCCTGCTTGTTGACATACCACATCGTGGTAGTATTGTCCGTCAGGACTTGAACAGACTGACTGCGAAGGGAAAGGTGGAAGGCCTTGAGTGCCAAACGGATCGCCCGCAATTCCAGAAGGTTGATGTGAAGCAACCTTTCCTCTGGAGACCAAAGACCTTTGATCTCCAGATCACCCAGATGAGCACCCCACCCCAGGGTGGAGGCATCCGTTATTACTGTGGCCACCGATGGAGGAAGATGAAAGGGCTTTCCTTGAGACAGATTGCACCCCACGCTCCACCAAGATAGATCCGCTGCAGCTTCTCTGGAGACCCTGATAGACTCCCTGAGATCTCCGTTGTGCTGATACCACTGCCTGCGGAGGCACCACTGGAGCGCCCTCATGTGCCAGCGTGCATGGTTGACCAACAGAATGCAGGAAGCGAACGGACCGAGCAGACGAAGGACCTTCAGAACTGGAACAACCGCTCCGTTGTGGAGCAAAGGAATCATTTCCTGTATGTCGAGAATTCTTTGAGGAGGAGGAAATGCTCGACACACAGTAGTGTCCAGTACTGCCCCTATGAACAGGTTGCGTTGAGAGGGCACCAGGTGAGATTTGGGCACATTGATCGAAAAACCCAAGTCGAATAACAGCTGAGATGTTACCTACAGATGATGTTGCACCATCTCTGGGGTCTCTGCCTTCAGAAGCCAGTCATCCAGGTAGGTGAAAACTGGAATCCCCGACCTCCTGAGATGGGCAGCCACCACCGCCATCATCTTCGTGAAGACTCGAGGTGCGGTAGTAAGACCAAACGGGAGGACCGAAAACTGGTAGTGTTGCGACCCAACCGTGAAACGGAGATACTTCCTGTGCAACTTCAGGATTGGGACATGGAAGTATGCAAGTCGATCGACACCATCCAGTCTCCTTGCTGCAATGCTTGAAGAACCTGCGCAAGGGTCAGCATCTTGAATTTCTCCTGCTTCAGGTAAAAATTCAAGACTCTGAGGTCCAGGATCGGACGCAATCTGCCGTCCTTCTTGGGAATCAGGAAATACCGGGAGCAGCATCCCTGACCCCTTTCCTGCTCTGGAACCACCTCTATCGCACCCTTTTGAAGCAAAGCTAGAACCTCCTTCTGCAAAAGAAGCAGATGGTCTTCTGAGCAGTAACCCTGGCAAGGAGGGTAAGGGGGAGGAAACTCCCAAAAGGGAAGGGCGTACCAGTCTCCACGAGGTTTAAAACCCAAAGGTCGGTTGTAACAGATTTCCAACCTCGCAGAAAGTGGGACACCCGACCCCCCACAGGTCTCACATGATCTAGGATTTGGGATCTAGGGCTGCTTCCCTGAAGCTTCATTGGGAGCAGAGGAGGCCGAAGATGAAGATGGGTTGCAGCCAGAACCTCTCCGTCCCCTTTGCCTTCCTCTATACGACCTATAGAGGGGATTCTGCTGCTGTTGTTGCTGCTGCTGTTGAGGTTGCCAGAAGGAACGAAATGAGGATCTCCCAAAGCCTCTGAATTTTCTAAGACCAAATCCCTTAGCAGGAGTCTGTAATCCTAAAGATTTAGCCGTTACCCTCCTCTCTTTAAACCTTTGCAAGGCGGAATCAGCCTTTTCGGCAAACAGTTTTTCTCCGTCAAAAGACAAATCTACCAAAGTGGCTTGAACATCAGTAGAGAAGCCAGAAGAACGAAGCCACGCTTGCCTCCTAGTGGCTATCGACGATCCCATTATCCTTGCCACAGAATCAGCCGTGTCAAGTCCCGACTGAATTACCTGCCTTGCAGTAGCCTGAGTGTCAGTGACCACCTCCATAAAAGGAGCTTTTTCTCCTTCTGGCAGCTTAGGGGCTAATGATTTTATAGAGTCCATAAGAGCATGAACGTAGCGCCCTAGTAAGCAGGTGGCATTAGTGGATTTAAGCGCCATGCTCCCTGAAGAAAAGGTCTTTTAGCTGCCTGATCAGCCTTTTTAGACTCCCTATCCGCAGGAGTCTGAGGGAAGGCTCCTGAAAAATGCTTCGAACATGAAGCTTGCACCACCAGGATTTCTGGAGAAGGGTGGGAAGATAGAAAACTTGAATCCCCAGGAGCCACTCTATATCTCCTTGCCACCTGTCTGGAGACTGCCGGCATAGAGAGTGGCTTACGCCAGACGTCCATAACTGGCTCCAAGATAGCCTCATTAAAAGGCAACAAGGGTTCAATAGTTGAAGCTGGCGAATGTAGAACCTCAGTTAGAAGGTTTGCTTTATATTCAGCAGAGGGTAACTGCAAGTCCAGCAACTCTGCGGACTTCTTAATAACTATATGATAGGGAGCCAGTTCTTGCAGTGGCGAGGATCTAGAAGAAGAATGCTCCCACTCCGGAGTTGTATCAAGACCACTAGCATCTTGAATGCCTTCAAAGTCGTCCGAAGACGTATCCACCTCACCTTCTTCCACATCCTTCCTATAACGTTCCTCTTCTAAGATTCTCTGGGCCTCTCTCCTTGAACGGATCCGAGGAACCGGCGCCGGCGGCGCCGTACGCGGAGTTGGTGGAACCGAACGTGGGGTCGGCGGCGTCGGAGTTGGCGGCGTCGGAGTCGGCGGCGCCGGAGTCGGCGCCGCCGGACGTGGGGCCGACGGAGTCGGCAACGGCGTCGAGGAGGGCTCCGAAGAAGGCCGATCCAAACGAAGCCGAGATGGATCCCCAGACAGTGCCGGAAACTGCCACGAAGGAGCCATTGGCAAAAGGGGCATAAATGGGGCCTGAGCATAATGCTGCGGCACTCCCAAGGTGTATGCCATAGGACCCACGGGACCAGATGGTGTCGCCGGATGGGAAGGCAGCCCGTTGAAAAATCCCATATATCGCATTAAGAAAATGCGTTGAATCCGCACCCGGAGTCGGGAACTGCGGATAAGGGATTGATCCCGAATCCGGCTGAGGAGTACCTGGAACCGGAGCCGAAAAGTCCTCAACAGGAGCCACAGGATAAGCCGGCTCTGGAGAAAGCTCTTTTTCTTGCTCTTGCTCGACGTCAGAAGCAGGAGACTCCACTGGCGCCGGAGACTGCGCCGGTGACTGTGCCGGAGACTGTGCCGGGGACCGTGCCGGAATCCGCTTCGGCGAAGGTGACCTCTCTGGAGACTTCCTAGGAGATGGAGAAGGAGATACAACATCCTTACTTCGACGTCGAGGCGACGGCGATCTCGAAGCCTTGCTCTTCGAAGACCGGCGCCGAGAGCTATGCTTTCTTTTCTTGTGATGCTTCTTCGACTTCGAAGAGTGCGAAGTCAACGACTCCGGCCTCGATCTCTCCTTCTTCCTAACCCTCTTTTCCTTCTTCGCCTTGGCCATGAAGAGCTTCGCCTCTCTTTCCTTCAAGGCCTTGGGGTTCATTCTTCTGCAGCTGGAACAGTCCTCCACGCCGTGGTCAGAAGAAAGGCACCACAAACAATCTTCATGGGGGTCCGTCATTGACATGTGGCCCCCACATTCCCTACAAGGTTTGAAACCTGACTTCCTAGTCGAAGACATGGTGAATTCACAACAGTAACCCACTACAAGACTACAAAGTAGCAGGAGAGTGCTGGAAAACCGTTACGCGTCGACGGTGCGAAAAAAAGGGAACTGACGTCATCACGCCGACGTGGCTCTCTTATGGCTCCGGTGACGTCATACGGAGTCGCGAGCGGAGCCGAAGCATTATGACGTCCACGTCAGCGTAGAGAGCTGGGGAAAAAAGTTCTGTGGAATGCTGGCGCAGGGGATATTCACAAGGTGAGGAATCCACTGGCAGATGTATCCATCAGAATGCACTTTTATTTCTAAGAACCCAATTCTAAAATATTCTCAATATCTGTTATATACAATATTTTCTACAAGTTTTAATTTTATCAATATTTTTTAGCCTCTTCTATTTCGCACAAAATGTTTCATAAATTTTGACGTAAATCATTTTATTTTAATTATTGGAAGGAGAATGGTATTAAGTCTGTTCATCAATTTGCAAAACAGAACTCTGTTATACCTTTTCTTCAATTACAAACTGAATATTTTTTATCAAATTCTTTTTTACAGGAATATAACCTAATTTTAACTGCTCTTCAATCTATTTTAGTAACTAACAATTTCCCTTCTGACACTGTATCCCTCACACCCTTGACACCATTATGTGATATTATCCACAATTCTATTCCCAAAGCTGCCTTTTTATATAATATTTTATTGTCCCCCACTATTGTATGATCGATAACCTCTACTGAATTGTTATGGAAAACTGACCTCTCTATATCATTTCCTGTTCATCTAGGGGACACAATATGTCTCAAAATATTTAGAACCTCAAAAGCTGCACATATCACACAATCTCGATTTTAATTTTTTTTATAATAGAACAGTTCTAACACCCCGGAAAATATCTCAAAATTTGCTCTAACTTCTTCTCCATCATGTTGGTCTTGTTCTACTTCTATTGGTACTTTAACTCATTTGTTCTACTGTTGTTCTCGTGTGTTTAATTTCTGGAAAGCTATTTTGTCCAAATGTTCAAAGATTCTTCAATGTAATATTCAAGTATCAATTCAGAATGTTTTCCTTGGGTCCACTGCACCTTATTTTGACCATCGTTCAACTAAAACTATGTTGTCTGATCTTTTCATTACAATTGATTTTAAGGCTATACGTTCCAATTGGAATGATGTTCTAAGTGATCTATATCAACGTGGCGGAATTTTATCTGTGATGAACATAGAATAGCCAATGTTTCTTCATTATCTGTTCATCAAAAGATTACATCTGATTTACTGTACTGGTTACCCTTTACTACATATTTATCCTCTCACTCACCTGTTACTTAGTTCTTATCCCTTTTCCTATCTCTTTATCTTCCTATAATCCTTCCTCTCTTTTTAGCTTCCTTTTTTCATCCTATTTCTTCTCTCTTTTTTATTTTCCAATCTCTCATTTCCCCTTTCTCCCCTGCTGTCTTTTTATTATAAAATGTTATGTCTAATTTATACCTTTTAAACCCATGCTATTGATTTTATATTTTCTTTTCTTAGTAATTGTATTCTTACATAGTTTAACTTATTTTTATGCATTTATTACATATTACTCTTGTTGATTCTCTAACACTTCAATAAAAGATATTTAACAAAAAAAAGGCATATCAGCTACAGTTGCCTGGCTACGACCTCCCTTATGATGTAGGAACACTGCTGGGGAGCTGGATGCTGCGGCCGAGGTGCACGCTGTTTCTTCCTCAAAACTTTACAATTATTGCTAAGTACTCTCCACACCTTTTCAAATGAAGCCATTCCTTTATTGTAATATCCTTAATGTAACGGCCAACATGTCTGCTAGCGCTGAGAGCCAACTTCAAGTGCCGCTCTTAACATTCCATATTACAAACCCCACAATACATGACATGTTCAACATTCTATACTTATTTAGGCATAAGTATAACAATGTGTGTGGAAAAAATGTGATTCTGCATTCCAAAGTTTTTCGTTTGCATATCAACCAAATCGACTAACATTCATAGGGCAAGCCCATTTAGTACGGCTACCTGGCTCCTTATGTGTAACACATAAATACTTGAACATATAAATGCACATACATTAATACATATTTGACATTTCAGAGAGCAAAATATAGACTCATGGTTGGCTCTGCAAAAAATTCTTGCATGTAACAAAAAATCACAGATTTTCAATGCTTGATGAATTGTGTTGCTAACATAAGAAAGAAAGGACCAACTCACCTGCTGGCTTTTGAAGTAGATGCATGCTCGGTGATTGGCTGTTCCCAGGGCGGAAGGACAAAACTGAACGGGAACATCTATGGCAGAATGAGGCGCCACCATGAGCTGGGCAAACAAGGGAAAATAAAACAAAAGAACTATGTTATTTTTTTCTTTCTGTGATGGAACCTATTTTTTTCTTTAATGTATTTGATATCTTCATAACATGTGCAATGGCGGGGGTTGATGATCAAGCGATCTGCAGTAGAACATGCTGCACCTCAGAATTTATAATTCAGTTGTCAAGGTCGATAAAGTGGACTGCAGCAAAATCCATTACCTTTAGGCATTACAGATTTGTTTATTGCCCAGGAACACAGAGCCAAAAAGACCTAAGCCTACTTCAAAAGCTGATCATAATGTAACATTGCATTCCCAAGCAAATCTGAATATAGAGTAAGATTGTATTCCAAAACAAAGCTAAACCTACTGCAACAGTGTATTCCCAAACAAAGCTGAGAATAATGTAACACTGTATTTTCTTGCATCTCTTTTACCCACACACAGACACTCCCGCAGAGTGAACAAGGTTGTTTAGCACCCTGCTGCAGAAAACTACTAGTTCGATTTATAACTCCATCTGTTTGGAAACAGCTAAAAAGGACCACAGCTAGTGATTACCAAAAGGCTTTTGGCCTCTGTGGTAGACAGTAGAAACACAAGACAGAGGAACACTAGTGTAATTTATCTTCGTGCAATATTTGTGCAAAAGCTCTTCGACAGCAATGAGTGGCAGGCAATGAATGCATACACCTTAGTATTGCAGGTACATGAAAATTCCTGCACCACGTTTTCTGGTGAATGAAATCAAAATATTATATTCCTATGTACCGCAATATTATTGTAAGGAAATAAGTCTTTTTGCAAGTTCACCCCCCACATTTTTGGACAGGAGCTGCCGGTTTTGTGACTGAGAGTGAACTGAGGCTTGCCAACAAGACCTCAGTGCTAGTGTTCTAACCCATTACAAAGTGTATGTCGAATTGACTATCCCCAATTGGCAGAGACTGACTTACAAGTCCCTAATATATGGTACCCAGAGTACCCAGGGCATGAAATGCAGAGTGTCCACCCAGGGCTGCAGCACTGATAGTGCCACCCTGCACATGACGAAGTACAGAATGGCTCTCAAACTGCCACTGCAGACTGGAAGGACAGTGTTACAGCTGATAGTTCGACTTTGACATTAAAACCAATGGCAAAGCCCCCACTCCCCATAACAATATATGTAAGTCTCCCTTAAGGAAGCCCTACTGAGCCCTAAAGCATGGAACTGTATATTATGAAGAAGGGCATTGTTAGCAACATTTCCAAATTTTCGTTTTGCTGTGGAAGATTAGTAGCTCCATTGGCCAACACAGAGTTACGGGCTGACCACTCAGCCCGGCTAACTTCTGAATGGCATTACTGAGATGGATACTGTTAAGGGTATCAAATTAATCGTGGCATTAAATTTGATGTCAAAGTAGAATTTAATATCATGTTTAAAGAAATGTAACATTTAGAAAGTAATGAATGATTCACTAAAGAGAGTTGCTGTTCCTAGGAGAGAGGTGTTGGAGATGTCATTTTGGAGATAGATAAAGTCAGAGAGACTTATACTTGATGCCCTCACAAACCCTGAAGGATGTTATGCTTCATCATAGGGTGGTGCTCCTCATTGGTTCGGCACTGCAATGCCCTACGGGTCTCTTTAGTCGAGATCTTTTGTTTGTCAAGCTGTAAGGTGTGTGCGGGCCAGTATTGATTCTGTGAGAGGTAGGTGGTGGGTTAAGAATGACTAGGGGGTGTACAAAGTGTGTAGATTTAAAAAAGAGGACCCCTCTGTCATGGTTAAAAAACCAATAGGTTAAGTGCTGCTCACAGGTTATTATGACCCTCAGTAGCTAAAATTATGTTGTGCTATTTATGAAAGTGAAATGCAGTAGGTTAACATGTTTCAAGCTTCACATGGTCTCAGGAGGAGATCCAGAGTGCTTCTTCAGGACTAAAAAGGGGGTGATAAAGGTAATAATAAGTGAGTGAAAAAGTGGCCTTGTCAATTGAAGTGGTGCAACTGAAAGGACCTGTGAGTTGGTCCAATCTATCGTATATAGGTAGCTTGCACCATGAGTAACCCAAGAGCGTGCTGGGTGTCAGGATAGTTTTGTTGCTAGGCACTGTCTCTTGCACCTATCCAACCCCATTTTGCTCAAAGGTATCCCCCTTTCCTTTTACAAATTACATTTAGAAAGTAGTCATTCTGTGACCCAGTTTGTCCAGTGGTTTCACACGCTCACATGCTACCACCAGCTTTCAAGTGTGAATGAGTCTCAGGCTTAGGAACAATAGCAGCCTGCTACAGGGCAAGGTATTACCTCGCCTTCACAGGAAGCCACTCAGAGTGGGAAAATGGCAATCACACTGCTGAAGGGCTACCCTTTGTTCAGGTAGACAAACTGGCAGTGGAAACTGAGAGGGGAGACCGGTGCCCAAACACATATTTGGCATGTATTCACAGGTAGCCACACCTTTAGGGTGGGCTACCAACCTCCTAACATCTAAAGAAGGGTTCAGACATCTCAAGAGTGGACAGAATAGTGCACTCTGGAATTGCAAGATGCCACACATCGCATGAAAGTCGTCAAGGAGCAGGAGGGGACCTGGTAGCCTATTGGCTAGTGACTGCATCATCCACTAGGGCACGCTCTGGGCATAAATAGAGCAATCGCCTGCCACCCTGAACCTCAGATCATGCCAGAACTGGAGAAAGGACCAAACAAGGACTGCCCTGCTGACGTCGGGACTGGCACCATGTGCTGGACTGCACCTGCCGCACCTTGGGCTAGCAAAGAGAGGACTGTGCCCGTGGCTCCTGGCTTGAGGAAAAGTCACTCCCAAACCCCAGAACAAATAAGTGACTCCAAGGATCAGTTGGATGACCGCTGGAACCAGTATCAGGTGCATCAATGCTGAAGTAGGCCAATTTGGCAAGTAAGTAGGCTCTTCTGAAGACTTACCGTGGACTGTCACTGGGCTTCTCAAGAGACCGATCCTGGATGGCCAAAGGTTGCACCTGAGTCTGCTGGACCTTGGAGTGTCATATGAGCCCAGATTTTTCACCAAAGAGGGATACCAGCCTCCACAAACAATATCACTGGAACCACTGTGGATGAAGACCAGTAGCTCAGCAGGAGATGGCTGTGAGTAGCTGGCCTGGTATATGATGTCCACTAATGTAAGTGGGGTCCTTGCGCCAGTCCAGACAACACTTATAGTGATTTAAGAGGTCTTGGCCAACCTTAGAAAGCTCTCTAAGTGGTAGCAGTGGAGAGCAACCTTCAGGATTAGTCCAGAAGGAGTGTCAAGTTGCTTGTTTTACCAGAATGCAATCATATAGAATAGATTAAGTGAAAAAGAACCACACAAGGTATTTATAAAAATATGTATTTATTATATTATACTCTCTAACACGTTTAGATATCTCCTATCAGGAGATAATCACAATGCACAGAATACTTTGCAAAGAAACACAGCAAATAGCACAGAATACACAGTGGACCCTGGGGGGGGGGGACCAAACCATATAATAAGAAAGTGGTATAAGAACCACGACTCGGGTCAAGACAATGTCGAGAGGCCGTAGAAATGGTGGGGACCCAAGGAACCAACCAAGATAAGTAGATAGAGACCCCAAGAAGAGCATGTGCAGTGTAGGAACATAGCCGCGTATTCCGTACAACTATAGGGGTAAGTCACATTTTAAAGATTAAGGACCCTTCCCATTGGACCATGAACCAACCCCGTGGAAGACAGAAGGTTGAAGAGCCACCCCACCCGTGGATAGCCTAGTACCCACGTTACCTACACCAGGGAGGCCAGGTGCATAGGTGTGAAGTGGTGTCGGAAAACGGCGTCAAACCCAAAGGAGGACTTCAGGAAAGTGCCGCTGCTGAAGAAGGAGAAAGTGTCTGGTGGAATCCAAATGTAGATTCTAGTTGAGAGTTACCAGCAAGCAGAGGGAACAGAGTCTATGTCACTCAGGAGTGACCAGGAGACTTGGAAGATGAATGCCTTCTGATGTTGGGTGTTGCAGGAGAGATGACGATGACTTTGACTCCGCAGCTTTGAGGACCAGGCGACGCTCGGAAGACCATGAGCCGTGCACGAGCTGTCCCACATCAGATGTCGAGTGCTGAGGGGTCGGTGTCCGGCGGGAGCACCAATAAGCCAGGGCAAATGCAACCAACGCAGAAGTCTAAGAAGGTGCAATGTTGGGACCAGCAAGGTCCAGGGGCTCACCACAAGCAGGGGAGTCAGGGCAGGCCCCGAGCAATCAGGGGAGCCCTTTTAGAAACATAGGTGACCCTCAAAGGGACCCACAGGCTGGAGGCACTGGAGTCGCAAGAAGACCTCAAGCAGCTCACCAAAAGATGCAGGCCACGATGGAAACGATATGGTGTGGCAGAAAGTTCTAGTCACTGAAGGTGCTTAAGGTTAGGGCTACTTGGAGCCCAAAGATCTTCTTGGAAGGAAGCCAACAAGCCTTTGCAACTGAAAGTTGTCGCGGTGCACAGGAGTTCGGTTATTGCAGCCCCCACGAGGGATACTGGCCTCAAACTTGGTAAGAGGGCAGGACAGGCCTCAAGAGCTGTGGAGAACCACCACCTGTGTTGTAGAGCATTACGGAGTCTGGAGGAGCTCAGGATCAGCAGACTGGTCGACTTAGTTGTGGTGCCTGCATATGCAGGGAAGTGACTCCTTCACTTTAAGGGAGATTTCTTCAGGTGTCTTTGATGCCCACTGGCCTTGGAAGGTTCCTGTATGGTGCACAGGCACAGACGATGCAGCAAACTGGAAGGAAGACGAAGTTGAGCACAAACGATTCCAGAGTGCCCAGAAGGTAGAAGAAGAAGTGGTGTCTGATCTGTTCTGAATCTTGTCCCACGACGAATATAGGGACCCACCCACAGGTAAACCCTTAAGTACCCTAAGGAAAGGGTTGAGACGATTCAGGGGACCCCCCTAGGGGAGGGTCTGGACAGTGGGGGGGTTACTCCCATGTCCTTTGTCCAGTTTTGCGCCAGAGCAGGAGCCAACTGCTCCCAGAGCTGGTTTGAACTGGACTATGCATGGGGACACCAAATGTGCCCCTCCTGCAGACTGAGTGGCACTTGCAAGCGCATCCACCCTGCCCCAATACACTAAAGCCAGTCTGGGAGGTGGTCACACCTCCCTATGACAGGATGCCTATTGTTCTGCCTTCCCCTGCTTGAGCTTGGCTCAACACCAGGAGGGCAGAATCGCGTCTCTGGTCAGCAGCAACCATTTTGTGCTGTTCGTGTCAAGAAGGCTGGCACCTGGAGCACTGAGAGCCTAACAGAGGGCTATTCCAGTGCTTGGAATCATACCTCCAAAACCGTTTACAGTGTGAGGGTATGATTCCAACATGTTTAATACCAAACATGATAGGATTAGTTGCATCAGTTTCGAGATGGTCATCGTATAATTATGTGATGCCCCTCGATATAGCATATGGCTGCTTCACTTACAACCCGGAAGAATGGACACCATAGGCTGTAGGGGTGTCCTGTTTATGCAGGGGCACCCTCACACTTAGAACCAAGCACTCTGCCTTCAGGATTGATAAGGCCTGCTACAGGGGTGACTTATAGGTTTTAAGTGCAGTGACCCCAGATATAGGAAACCTATAGCTGTAGTAAGTGGTGCTAGCACCAGCTTACACATTCTGCAATGGTAGGCCTGTAGTTCCATTTTGAATGGTCTCCCTATGCCCTGGGTACCTTAGTACCATATACAAGGGTCCGATAAGGGTACCCTAGTATTCAATCTGGGATGTACCTAAGTACTGAACATAACAATTTAAGGGAGAAAGCAGATAGACTGGGATCATAATTAGCAGGATCCCAGTCAGACTAGTCAGTAACAGCTTAGCACCAGGCATAAAGTGGGGGTAACCATAAAAGCAGATCCTATTTTCCGACAATGGCCTTCTAGTGGCTCAATGAGGACTTCAATGGATCTCTACCTCTGTAGCCAAAGTTACCCTACCTGACTTGTAGACCAAGGAGTAACTGCATGGACAACCCCATCGACCACACAGCACCCACAGCATCCTTGAGCATCCTCCATCTCCTGCATCTACAGCATCAGGACCACTCCATTGAAAGCTATGGTTGTCGTGCTGTAAAGTTGTGAACTGTACTGGAGAATGCCTAGGTGGCAAGGTAACTGTCCAAATACTCCTTATTTACCCCCCCAGACCTTCTCTCTGTCAGATCTGGTCACCCAAGTTGGGCCGGAGTAGACAAGCACAACTCTTACAAACTTTTCAAAAGTTTACAAACTTTCAAGTCACCGATGCTTGTGAGCAGTCAAACCTAGGATTTAATGTGTTTTCTTTAAATCTGGTGGATTTTGCTCATCTTGGATTTTAAAACTTCATAAAATATAATCTTTTTTTAAAAATTGGGGTCGGATTTCTTTTGTGTTGTGTGGCTTCCTTTTTTCATCGTTTGGGGATGTTAAACGCTTTACACTAGTTCCTTTGTTTAAGCCTTGCTGCCCGAAGCCATAACTTCCCAGGGTTGAGATTAAGGTTTTACAAACGAGTCTGACTGGACCCAAGATGGTTTTTGCACCTCTATTACACAGTAAGGTCACAAGACCATACCATATAATACACTTGGACCCTCACAGTTTATAATATATATATTCCCAATATGTTGCCAATTTCTTACAAGAATTTGTGGATAAATTACCCTCATACTTAAGGTATACTGGTAATATCCTACAAAAACTAAAACGGATTTCATGGTCACGAAATTATAATTTAATGTCATTGGACATCACATCAGCATTCAACACATGGATGGTTTGAGAGCCAGTGAAAATTTTTAGAAGGACAGGTCAAATCTGTTATATAAAAACAATGAGTTAATTCTATCTATGATTGACTGGTGTTTAAATAATAATTTTGTCGTGTTCGAAAACAAGATTTTCCAGCATTTAAGGGGCGTGGCTATGGGAGCGTGCTTCTCCCCTAGCTACGCGTATCTTCATGTGGGTTGGTGGGAGGAGCAGGTTCTCAGGTCGGTACACCATAGAGAGTGGACCAATAACATCATAACTTGGCTTCGTTATATTGACGATGTATTTGTTGTGTGGAGGGGCACTGAATTTTGTGACTGAAATTAACAAAAATGATATGAATTTAGAATTTACTGCAAACATCATTGCCACTATCATGAAATTTCTCGATGTATCAGTTTATGTTAACAGCAACTCACTCCATTCTAAATTACATCGCAAATCTACTGCAGGAAACTCAACATTACATGCATCAAGTTTCCATCCGAGACATTTAATAGAGAGCATCCCCTGTGGTGAGATGCTACGATTGCGTAGGATTTGTAGTTTGGTGAGTGATCTGAAACAATGTCAAACTGAAGCCCACAAGATTCAGGGCACAAGGATTACACAGAACACACCATCAAAAAAGCGATAAACAAAGCTAATGCGATAACTAGAGAACCCGTTTTGATGGGTATTGTATTGTATTGTACTGTAATTGCATTTATATAGCGCTTACTACCCCTGACGGGGCGTCATACTGCTTTTTTGGCAAGTAGCACGCTACTTCGGAACCCATAAAGGATTAGAGTTGAGTTAGTATAGTGAAATATGAAAGTAATTTGAGTGGTGGATAGGTTAGTCAGTTATTTGAATTCAGAAGGATAGCGGAGTGATAGAAGAGGGAAAAAGGTTTGCATTTATATAGCGCTTGTTACCCCTGAAGGGGGTGTTAACACGCTTTTTTCGGCAAGTAGCACACTACTCTGGAACCCATAAAGGATTAGTGGTGAAATATGAAAGTAGTTTGAGTGGTAGATATTAGTCAGTTATTTGGATTGCGAAGGATAGTGGAAGGATGGAAGAGGGAATAAAGGTCAGCTACAAGTGCATATGAGCATTTTACAACACCTCAGGGAGATAGTCAATTCCGAACAGACATATCCTGTGGCGCGCCATTTCAAAGAGGATCATAACAGCAATCTCAGCCATCTTAAATACTATGTTATTATTGACGTCCCCATTTTAAGAAGAGATGGTAATCGTGAGAAGCTCTTAAGACAGCTGGAAACACGCTACATACTGGAACTTAATACTAAAACACCATATAGGCTCAATATGAGTGAAGATTTATACAATTATTTATAAATTTTATAAATACATATATGTCTGTTTAATAACTGTAGATTTTAATGGCACTTTGATCACTTTATACTGCTGTTCACAATATTTACTTGGCATCTCTATTCAAAGTGATTTGGTGGATAATGATATTACACCAATACATCCAATCATGTAGTGATAGGGCCACACATATGAAAGTTTGAGACTGAGAGCATCTCCTATATCTAAGGAGGTGTTAGATCAAAGCCTGTAATTGGAACATCTGATTATAGTAAGGATTTGCACATCAGCCATTGCACTCTGCACTTTATGATAAAAAACAATCATATATATTTATGCATTAAAATACGTTTTTAGGTGTTTTGTTGAGTCTAAAGGTTTTTAGACAGCACTAGCACTTTAGACGTAAGCACTTTGTACACTTGTGCACTTAGCACGTTTGATCTAGAAGCTTGGCTCGAAATGACTCCATTTGTCCTGACACCAAATCATCCTGTCCGCCTTGTGAGTCTGCTTAGTATTAATACTATTCAGAGATACACCCCAATTTATGTTTATAATGTGGGTAGATAAACTCAGTTACTCTTTTTTACAGTACAGTATGATATTCAAGAAACACGTTTCAGTTTTCATCTATATTATATATGTAAATACATGTTTTTGCATGAGTAATACAAATTATCAGTTTTTCATTAGTGTTCTCCTAGTGCACTATGCAGTAATATTTTTGGAAAACGATGATACAATGATTTAGTTTCATGCTGTGTTAAATATCAAGTAACTGGTGTTATGTGTCTGTGACTATTAAGTTGGATTTTTTTCTATATTTATAGCCAATGTGTCACATGGTCATAATCAAGTGATTATGTTGTGAAAAAATGCACACTGTAAAGTAGAAAAATTAAAAAATGCAGATAAAAAGACATGATGGTAACGTAGCACATATGTGATCAAGGCTGCAGGACTGCGGCCGAAACGAGTCATATGGACATTTAAATCTAAGAATAAAGAAGCATGTTATAACGGAGTCTGTGCCCGACCTGTTTTGTTGATCACAAAATCAGGATGATAGTATATATATTGGCTTTGTTTAAAATATATATATATGTGTGTGTGTATATATATATTTGTATATACAAGGGGGGCAACGTTGTAATCTGGCCACGTGATCAATATACCCAGGAAGCCTACAAACAATTGGCCAATGCAGACTGTTATGCCAAACCCACTCTGGCCGAATATCATAAAGCTAAAGACACCCTCAAAAAAGATCTTATGGGATGGAAAAGGCAAGGACTCATCTCTAATCAGGAATTTAATTTCATGATGAATGACTTTCCCATTATACCAACTCTATATTTAATACCTAAAATTCATAAAGAGATGAATCCCCCGCCAGGTAGACCTATCATTTCGGCAATTGGTGGCATGAGCGAGCACATTACTGAATATGTTGATTAATTTTTGCAATCTTTCGTGCAGTCACTTCCCTCGTACATAAGGGATACTGGGGATTTCCTGGATAAAATCCAAAATATCATATGGAATGACAACTTACTGCTTATTGCGATGGATATTGAATCGCTCTATACTAGTATAGACCACCACGCCGGACTAACTGCTGTCAAGCACTATCTGGACAAAAGACCTTTAACCTTTTACAATCACAATATGATGCTTCTAGAGATGGTTAAATGGTGCTTATTTAACAATTTTTTCATGTTTGATAACAGTCTGTACTGTCAAAAACGGGGGGTGGCTATGAGAGCCTGCTTCTCTCACAGCTATGTGTGTTTGCACGTAGGCTGGTGGGAGGAGCAGGTTCACATGGGTACTTTGGCCAAAGTATGTGAGGAACATGTATTGCATTGGCTTAGATACATTGACGATGTGTTTCTTGTATGGAAGGGTGACCAAGGCAGTGCAGAAATGTTTATATCTGAACTAAACAATAATAACATCAACCTCAGGTTCACCGCACACATAAGTCCAGAAAAGGTGGCATTCCTAGACACCGTAATCTATGTATCAGGCAACCAGTTGTAATCTACATTATATAGAAAGCCAACTGCAGGGAACGCCACCCTTCACGCTACTAGTTCACATCCCAACCATCTCATCAAGAGTATCCCCTACGGGGAACTCCTCAGACTTAAGCGCATATTAAGTACTAATGAGGAATACACCAAGTGCACCCAGCAGACACTGACCAGATTTAAGGCAAGAGGATATAGCGCCACCATCCTTCAACAAGCAAGTGATAAGGCTGCTCTTAAGACCAGAGAAACTCTTTTAGGTTCCCACAAGAGAACCGAGATAAATGAACATAAAACAGGAGGAGAGGATAACAGTGCACCTCGCCTTATCACCACATTTAACCGACAACACAAACAGCTTAGGGAGATTGTCAATAAAAATTGGCCAATACTTAAAACTGATGCAGTGTTGGCACCTAGACTTCCGACCGTACCCATTATTACCTTCAGACGAGCGGTCTCTATGAGAAATCAATTGGTCACAAATAGCCCAGAAGTTACACCAAAAGGGACATGGTTGCAACCTATAAAAGAATTTTTTAAATGTACCTCATGTAGGGCTTGCAAATTCGGAGCCAATAGAACTCACTACAGCACTCCATTTAGTCCTACACCAGTTCAAATAGGAGGACATTTCACCTGCCGTACTGAATATGCGGTCTACGTCCTCACATGCACTTGCGACCTCAACTACGGAGGCAGTACTAAACTCCAAGTGCATGCTCGCATCTTGCAGCACTTGAGAGGAATTGTGAACAACGATGCCACCTACCCGGTGGCACGCCATTTCAAAACTATACATCAAAATGATCTTAACTGCCTCACGTATTTTGTGATTGATGCCATCCCCAAATTAAAACGGGGAGGCAACAGAGAACGCATGCTGAGGCAACTTGAGACCCGCATGATAATAGAACTGGACAGTAAAACCCCATTTGGACTAAATACCACGGAAGACCTTCACACCTTCTTATGATATAGATGAACTCCAGTGACTCTATACTCTTCTCATAATAGGAGTATACTACTAACATTGACATGAAACTTCCTTTTTTTATATATATTTATTATATACATTTTTTATTTCTATACTGGTATTTATCTTTACCTCGCGCACCACTTCTTTTATCTTTAATCATGTCAGCACTTTTTAATAATATATTTTTTAACAATATATTTATTTATAGGGTTTATCCACAGTTTCCATATGATCTATCTGATTGTGCATATCAGTTCAACATTTTAGACATGCACTTATCATATTTTAGGTCAGCTTTAAGGGAGGTCAATTTTCAGATAGACTGATATATGCTTTAAGTAATACAATTTTTTAACTGCAGTTTTTACACATCCTACAATTATATTTGTGAGTGTTTAGTTTTTATGGTACCTCTTTTACTCCTTACTATCATCTGGACACATTGCATCAGAGAGGTGACCAATTCCCACAATTTGCATTTATGCAGCAATATGAATAGGCCCAGTATTCTTGCTCTGTCTACCAATATTACAAGGTACCCTACATTTGACCAAATATGATTGTTTCAGAAGGCATGGCAGGGCGAGGAACATAATTCATATCATTATGATATTCATACATTGCCCGTTCTCGTGAACTTTCTAAGTCAATCCGTACAGCATAGTGACATTATTTTTAAACATTCAGCAATTTATGCAGTTATTCGATTATGATTACTAGTGCTGTAACAATCATGTTAACATTATTTATGCTTTTACCAAACCATATATATTTGTTAAGGATGTGTCTTAATTATTTATTTTATACATTGCTTTAAAACAAGTATACTATGCAGAGCTGTAACCGCTTTAGTATATAAAATCTTTTTTCTGCAGGACAATTAATTGTTCAAAACAATATATCTTCTATGTCTATATATCATGTGACACGGGTGCTGTTACTTTAAAAATGTCTCTCGTAAAGCCAGCCTCATGTGATCAAGGCCGTTTTACCGGCCGAAACGCGTCATGGCAGGCAGAAGGGAGTAATAAAAATCTCTATTCACCAACGAAGAGGAGTTCGTGCAAGAAGCCTGGACCATCACCAGGGCGGTCATGGCGTTTGGGGGCGGACAACCTCCAATAATATCCAGCACAAACCTCCAGTCTTCAGAAAAGAGGCACGCCAAACCAAAACTTCAAGATCAGCTTGTATTTTAATCCAACAGAGAAACAGCCTTCTTTCAGCCTTACGCGTTTCAGCTAAGTGATTAGCCTTGTTCACAGGTGAGTTGCATCATGGATTTGTGGCGTGACAACCTGTTTTATACGCCTTCGGTTGGACTTTACACAAATTACGAGACTTTTTATATTCACAATGCATGCTGGGATTTGTGGTATGTTAGGGCTACGTAGTACTGTAGTAGTCCAACCGTAGGCGTATAAAACAGGTTGTCACGCCGCAAATCCATGATGCAACTCACCTGTGAACAAGGCTAATCACTTAGCTGAAACGCGTAAGGCTGAAAGACGCGTAAGGCTGAAAAATGGCTGTTTCTCTGTTGGATTAAAATACAGGCTGATCTTAAAGTTTTGGTTTGGTGTGCCTCCTTCCTGAGGACTGGAGGTTTGTGCTGGATATATATATATATATATACATATATATATATATATATATATATATATATATATATATATATATATATATATATATATATATATATATATATATATATATATATATATATATATATATATTAGTTAGGACCGTGTTTCCATAGGATGTCCGCAACATTCTATTTGGAATAACTTTGGCACCGGTTGACGAATCCTCGCGAAATTTTCAAAATAGGTGGGGCGCTCCGCTCCGCTCCTACCCTGAAAGTCTTGGGGGGATTCGTCAAGCGGGGGCTGAGAAAAAAGGGGGGTCCCAAAACACGTTTTCCCCATGCAATTTTCCATAGTGACCTTTAGTCCAAGGTACAGCCCGAACGGCTGAACAGAATTACTTGAGATTTGGCAAAGAGGTAGTCCTCAGCTCAGGGATGTGCCTTTTGCATATATGGAGTCAATCTGTTCAGTAGTTCCTGAGAAAATCAAAAGTAAAATCATATATATATCTGGGCGGAGCCTAACCACACATCTCATCCTGAGATCTGATTGGCTGTGAGCACTTCATCCAAGAAGTGTTGGCAGCCATCTTGGGACCAATATACATGATAGCACCTCATTAAAAAGCATTGCAGTTAATATAAGGTTTTAAGACTTTGGTTACATTATAAATCATTTGTTGATGTACCATACTCATTTAAGGAATTGTGTTGTGTTATAAGGTGATTTTACCATGTGAAAAAGCCTTCTGCTGTGATATCATGAACCATGTTTTAGAGAAAACTATTTTCTCATGCTTTTCCCACAGAGGTTTGGAAGGTGATCTATAAACTAAACTGAGAGCATATTTTCTGTAAATTCACATTATCTTTCTCAGTCATGTGAGAATGAAGTCAGACATTCTCAGTAAAACATGTACATCCAACAAGGGCAGAGACTATCAGTTGATTCCTTTGTGTTCTACTGCAGCTTCCCAGAGTGTTCTAAAGAACAACTAGAGCGCTAACAGTCTTACTTATGACAAAAGTATGGCACACCTGAAGCCATCTTGATTGGAATAAAGTGGTAACACTTAAAACATTTAATTTACAAAGGAACAAAATGAGGGGGTTCATTTTGCCATATTAATTATGATTAGTGCTGCAGAAAGAAAAACACATTTTGACTTCTGAAAACCTCTTTTATTTCATAAAAAAATTCTGACATGCAGACTGAAACATGCACTTTCAATACCAGCAGCAGATTTGCCTGGTGAGCAGTAGCTTTACTACAGTGATCTAATGAGCAACTAGAGTGCTAACATTCAGAATTTATGGAAAATGTGTGACACATCTGAATGCCTTCTTGATGGAATCAAAGTAAAAAACTGAAAGTATTTCCTACTGAGGAGACTGCAGTAAATGAGGAAATTAGGAAACTTCATAACAAAAAAATCTCCCAAGATGGCCACCAGAGACAAAAGAGCCCAAATGTAGCCCAAATATCACCCAGATGTAGCCCAAATGTAGCCCACTGACAGAATGTCCCAGAGTGTTCTTAAGATCAACTAGAGCGCTTACTGTCTTACTTATGACAAAAGTATGGCATACCTGAAGCCATCTTGATTGGAATAAACTGGTAACACTTAAAACATTTAATTTAAAAAGGAACACAATGAGGGGGTTCATTTTGCCATAGAAATTATGATTAGTGCTGAAGAAAGAAAAATTAGGGCATATTTTGAGTGACTTCTCAAATCCTCTTCTATTTCATTAAAAAATTCTGATATGCAGACTGAAACATGCACTTCTAATACTAGCAGCAGACTTCCGTGGTGAGCAGTAGCTTTACTACAGTGGATACTGTTAAGAGGCAGAGGCCAGGGGCACGGACTCTGAAAATTGAAGGCAGGTAGGAGAGTGCAGAGGCAACAATTTGACCACACTAGGCAGGCAGGAAGGGCAGTGGCAGCACAACAGACTATGGAGGGCAGTGAAAAGGGGGGCAGGGGCTACAAACCAACAATACAGGACTGGCAAGAGAGGCTGTGGTGATGTAATAGACCATTGTGGGCAGAAGGAAGAGGCAGTGGTCATACAACCATACATGCCAACACACCCGTTTCAGCCAGGAAACGTCCAATGTTTTTAAGCTCAAATGGGCTTTACTTGATCTGGTTGCTGTCTACAATCTTCTCTTTTTCAATGTAACTCAAAGGGGAAAATCAATACCCCAGTTTTAGTTCAAAATCTCCCTCTTACCAAGTTCAAAATGTTCGCAAGTATGGTACAATGGATCATGGTAGGCAGGAGGAATTGGGGTAGGGACATGGACTCGGATAACAGAGGACAGGAGGGACATTGAGAGGTGCACCAAACTGACCCTACATGGCAGGCATCAGGGTTTGCAGCAGCACAATACACCACACAGGGCATGCGGGACGGGAGTGCAGCACAACAATCCATAGAAAGCAATAGGGAGGGGACAGGACCATGCACATGGACAACAGACAACAGAGGGGAAAGAGGCAATGGTAGCTAGCTGACCATAATGGACAGACAGGAGAGAAAGCTGCAGCATAACAGACCATAAAGGGCAGGAGGGACGGATCAGGGGCATTACAATGGAACGACAAGCCAGGAAGGAGGGAATAGGGGTCTGCACATGGAAACAGAGGGCTGGGGGCAAGGGGGCAGGGCAGGAGCAGCAAGATGACCATGGAGGTCAGACAGGATGGGCACTAGAAACAAGACACACCATGGAGAGCAACAGTGAGACTGATGGCATACACACAGACCATGGAGGGAAGGAGGGAGGGGGTAAGGAGCAGCTAGCTGACCACACAGGGAAGGTGGGAGGGGCATTGCAGCACCGAAGACCATGCATGGCAAGCGGGAGTGTTAGTGGCAGCACAATGGCTATGATGGGCAAGAAGGAGGGTGCAGGGGCATGCACAAAGGACCATGGAGGATAGAAAGGAGGGTCAGGACCTGGGCACAGACAAGAGAGTTCAGGGGAAAAGGTCTCACAACAGACCGCGCGGGGAAGGCAGGAGGAGCAGTTGCAGCACAACAGACCAGGGAGGGCAGAAGGGTGTGGCAGTAAAATGGACCATGAAGGACAGGAGGAAGAGGATAGGGGCATGGCATGTGGACAGGCAGGGTGGAGGTGGCAGGGACAGTTTACAGTCATCTGACAATGCTAGGCAGGTGGGAGGGGAGTGGCAGCTCAACAGAACACTCAGAGTAGATAGGAGTGGCAGGTCCATGGAACATGGTGGTCAAAAAGGATGGAGCATGGGCATGCACAAAGACATCGGAGGGCAGGGGGAAGGAGAATAGGGTCAGCAAGCTAAGCACAGAGGCCAAGCAGGAGGTCAATGATTGCCCATAGAATTGGGCAATGGAGGGCAGGAGGAGTGGACTGGTACATCATGCTAAATGGAGGGCAGTGGCAGCACATCAGACCATGCATGGCAGGAGGGAGGAGGCTAGTCCATAGATTCAGACAACAGAGGATAGGGAGGAGGTGGATGGGGCAGCAAGCTAACTGTTCATAGAAGGTGGGTATTAGGAACTTTATTGTTTTTAAAATGTGTGTATGTGCGAACTACTTAAAATATGAACAAGTATGCAGCATAATCACACTTTTATTCAGGAAGAAGAGGACGTTTGGGACTGTGACTCCGGGCTCACTTGGCAGAAACATCCCCTGACCCTCCACCCCCCATCGCAAAATGTAATGCCCGTGAAAAGGGTAGGTGGACGCAGTGTTATATAGAACATAGTCCTGAGAGCACGATTGAAAATGAAAACTAGATATAGTATATGGTATAAACTATGCACCAAAAAGTGTGATATAAGATGAACCGGGGCGTGAAATATAATAAGCAATACATTGTGCGCAATGACAGATTCATTGGAGAGCACGAGATAGCACAGGCACTAGCGCTTGCTATGTGATATGCGCCTTGGAGTGTAATATGCACAGGGCAGTGTTGTGTAACCTAAGTAGTCTCTAAAGTTGTAATATAAAATATGTGCTGGGTAGTGTAACATTGCATATGCACTGTGACAAAGATATGGATCCCAGATTGTAATAAGTATGGCATAGCGCTGTGCTTTATAACATAGGCATTGAGGAAGGCACGTTAGATGGGGCAATATAACCCGTGCGAAGGCAAGTGTGGCATGACATATTCACGGGGTGGTGTTACAGTGCACATGGGCTAGAGAGTGTCATAGCATAAGCACTAGATGGTGGAATACAACACAGAGGTGTGTGGCACTCGGCAGGCAATGGTGGGTGTAACACAGCATTGGGCTCAGCCAGGAGCACGCTGTGACTCTCAAGTGAGGTTTGTCTCCTTTCCAGAGAGTAAAATAAAAAGTATTACACATCCGGCGGTGGATGTGTGTTTTATTAACCGTGAGGGGGTTTCTTGCATAGTTTGGTCGAATTTTTGTCGAATCCCCTTTGAATGGCTTGGTGTGCATG
Source organism: Triturus cristatus (assembly GCF_964204655.1). NCBI lineage: Eukaryota > Metazoa > Chordata > Amphibia > Caudata > Salamandridae > Triturus > Triturus cristatus. Next base: position 1,008,557,787 of record NC_140591.1, on the reverse strand, counting down.
TGTATTAAATGTGCCCGTCAATAGCTACCCATGTTTGTATAAATAAATGACAAGGGTGTCTACTTGGAGAGTACCCACCAGTGGGGGCGCCGGGATTAGGCACAGTAGGGTGTCAGACATGTCAGAGCTTCACTAGCGGTGTGAATACATTCTACGTGGATTCATTGTATGCATAGTCGCCTTTTAATGAATATCACGCAACACGCAAATCGTCATGGTGATAGGTACATACGGTTTGTCCAGCAACACAGCCCCCCTCCTAAAGAATAAAAAAAAAAAAAAAAAAAGGCCATGACCCAGGGGTTGGGGTCCCCGGGGCCGATTAAGGCCTTGGGAGGGCCAAATTAATTTTTTTCAACAAAAAGAATTAGGGTGCAGGCCCTGGGGGATGGGGTCCCCAGGGCTAATAAATTAGAAAAAAAGGGGGGCCACACAGCCCTCCTTCTTAAAAATAAATAAATAAAAGACCGGCATCGCGCCGGAGGCCATGCCCCCTCCTTGCAGCACTCTGCAAACGCGCCCCCTGGCCAGTTGTAAGTTGAGGAATTAATTCTCCTTCAATACTGAGGGTCCCTGAGGGCCAACTAGCCCAACAGGTATCTCCAGTATGCGCCAGGGAGCTGCGTTGCAGACAGGTGTTCTGAGGCCACGCCACTTTTTACACCTCCATGCAACGCAGCTCTGTGGCGCTTACTGGAGGTACCTAGTGGGCTAGTTTGACCCTAGGGACCCTTAGGATTCAAGGGGACTTAATCTCTCAACTCAGAACGGCCACAGGGCGCGTTTACACAGTGGTGAAGGGAGGGGACGGGGTCTGAGGTGACGTGTGCAAACACGCCCTGTGGCGCATTTTTAAATTGGGGAAATAATTCCCTTTCAATCCTGAGGGACCCTGGGGTCCAACTAGCCCACCAGGTGCTTCCAGTAAGCACCACTGCTCTGCGTTGCAGAGAGGTGGTGCAGGCCGTGCCACTTTTTACACCTCTCTGCAACGCAGCTCTGTGGCGCTTAATGGAGGTACCTAGTGGTCTAGTTGGACCCTAGGGACCCTCAGGATTCAAGGGGACTTAATCTCCCAACTTAAAATGGCTACAGGGTGTGTTTACACAGTGGGGAAGGGAGGGGACGGGGCATGAGGTGACGTGTTCAAACACGCCCTGTGGTGCGTTTTAAGAGATAGTTTTAATCCCCTGCCCTATTATATACTAGGGGCTTACAGAGGAGGTCATGCTAATCACAGGGGGACCCCAACGCATAGTGTGCCCTAGTGTATGTAGGTGTTTTCACTGTATTCTGAGTGTCTTTTAACATAGCACTGGCTCTAGGACTGCTTAGGGAGACTCAGTTACCACCAGTATCCGTCTGAAAAAGTTGAGGGTACAGGATGATTTTGCAACAAGGCTTCTTTCTGCTCTTCTGTTTGTTCTTTCTGCACGTTATATTTCTTCCTGCGCTTTTCTTCGTCTTTGAGGACTTCTGTTGCTTCTTTCTGCATTTCTTTTTTTTCTTTGTGCGTTATTCCTTCTTTCTTCACATGTCCTATCTCTGTAGGCATAGTTAGAAATTAGCATTTAAAAAACCTTTGAAATTCACTGAAAAAACCATAGGTTTCAGGCACGTTATAGCTAGGAATTAGCATTTAAAAAACCTTAGAAATTCACTGAAAAAACCATAGGTTTCAGGGGCGATATAGTTAGCTGGACTTTTCACTCGTACAAAACCATAGAAATTCCCCCGTTATAGTTAGTTCAGCTAACTATAACTCGGGCGCCCGCAATGCACTGCTGATGACGTCACATATTACATCACTCATGACATGGTCAGTGACATCACTCATGACATCACTGATGACATCATCCTTGTGATAGAGTGGCAGACCTCCTCTCCTCCTAATATAACCTTTCATACACACATTCAAAAATAGAAATTAAAATTTTCAAAACAATGGACATACCAATACCAGTTACAACAACCTATTCAGTAATTGTAAGATCCACATACACATCCACTCATTCACCAACAGTCCTCATCCATAAAGTTACTCACACACGTAGTCACTCATGCTAATAAAGAATCAAACATCCGTTTACCTGCATATTCAGTTATACACACACCACCACACTTACTTCTACAGAAACTTACACATACTTAGTCTTTTAAACAATCACTTATAGAAACACATACTTATTCATACAGGAACTCTTTCAATCTCTCACTCTCACATATACTCACTTATATACACCAATAGTCACATATACTAGTTTACAACATATGTAGTTACTCATAGAGACACTATTGAGACAGTCATTCACTCACTAACACACCCATGCACACACTCATCCACCCATACAGTCCTGCACACATGCTGTCTTCAACACATACAAACAGTGAGTCACTCATTCATGCACCTATGCACTACGTAATACCCCCCACCGAACCATACAGACATCAGACACTCATACTGATACTCAAAAAATCAACTAATAACCTATATAGACACTCATGTAGCTACTCACCAACCCATGCAGCCACTTATACACAAAGTGAGAGACTGATACAGATATTTACATATTTAAACATTACTCACTAAGATACACTTAATCAGTCAGTAATACAATCAATTGTTCAAAAACAAATCATCCATTTAGACATTTATATACCCATTTATTCTTCCATCGACCTTGAGATATACATATATAAAACATATATAATTTTCAGAAAAACACACATTCACTGGATGATGTCATCAGTGATGTCATTTGAGATGTCATCAGTGATGTCATGAGTGATGTCACTGACCATGTAATGAGTGATGTAATATGTGACGTCATCAGCAGTGTATTGCGGGCGCGCGAGTTATAGTTAGCTGAACTAACTATAACGGGGGAATTTCTATGGTTTTGTACGAGTGAAAAGTCCAGCTAACTATATCGCCCCTGAAACCTATGGTTTTTTCAGTGAATTTCTAAGGTTTTTTAAATGCTAATTCCTAGCTATAACGTGCCTGAAACCTATGGTTTTTTCAGTGAATATATATATATATATGTATATATATATATATATATATATATATATATATATATATATATATATATATATATATATATATATATATATATATATACACATATATATATATATATAAAACAAAAAGAGAGTTGCCCCACTGAAGCCATCACACACAAGGGGGTAAGCACACTGATGCCCCAGGCGGCCGTGCACACAGCAGATCACTCGCGCTTCTCAATGTCAGCCCGTTATCCATACGCGTTTCAAGCGACTTAGCACTCTTGTTCACTGGCAGGCTACCATCTGATTGATGCAAGGAAACAGCAAACGTGTGTCAGGACACTAATTTATTAATTGAACAAGCCCCGCCCCCATGGGCGTCACCATGGCTTTCTGGATAAAGTAGTCCATCTGTTTGTAGCCATGCTTGTAGTCCCGTAAATACCCCCATGGGTGTTTGCATATTCCAAAACTGTTCAAAATGCCCAAATGAGTCAAAGTTCAATAGTTACTCCTATAATAGGTAAAAGCGCTGAGCAGGCTTGTTGTGGTACATGCCAATATGTACCTGAGGCTCCGGTCCCCCTTGTTCCACATCAGGTTCGCGTTTGCGGGCCTTCATGATCCGCCACTTCAGCGGCGGGACGGCTTCTCTGCAGGATACCAAGAGGCATTGAGGGACGATGTGGCCAACGCAGGCAAGATGTATTGATGCAAGCCAGGCAGTGAGCGCATTCCCAACCGGGTGTTTAGTTTTCAACTTGGAGGCAGGTACGGAACCACTTGGTTGACGTACAATGAGTAGTGGTGGCAGTTACTAAGACTACTATGACCAGCATGCCACTGCGCCTATTGGGGCGGGACTCTTCATTTAAATAAATTACATGTTCTTGAATTACGTTTCCTGTCTCCTTGCCGCCAGTGAACAAGAGCTGATACAAGCTCGAATCGCGTATGGCAACAAGTGTGAACATCGCTGGGCTGCTACTTACCTGGGTATATGGATTACCACGCCGAGTTGTGGCTTTGCCAGTTGGGGACAACTTTTTGTTTTATGTGGAGTGGCTGGTCCAGCCGCGGCGAAGCCCCACCGCGACACATGCGGGACCTCTCTGCAGGATACCAAGAGGCATTAAGGGACGACGTGGCCAACGCAGGCAAGATGTATTGATGCAAGCCAGGCAGGGAGCGCATACCCAACCGGGTGTTTATTTTTCAACTTGGAGGCAGGTACGGAACCACTTGGTTAACGAACATTGAGTAGTGGTGGCAGTTACTAAGACTACTATGACCAGCATGCCACTGCGCCTATTGGGGCGGGACTCTTCATTTAAATAAATTACATGTTCTTGAATTCCGTTTCCTGTCTCCTTGCCGCCAGTGAACAAGAGCTGATACAAGCTCGAAACGCGTATGGCAACAAGTGTGAACATCGCTGAGCTGCTACTTACCTGGGTATATGGATTACCACGCCGAGTTGTGGCTTTGCCAGTTGGGGACAACTTTGTGTTTTATGTGGAGCGGCTGGTCCAGCCGCGGCGAAGCCCCACCGCGACACATGCGGGACCTCTCTGCAGGATACCAAGAGGCATTGAGGGACGACGTGGCCAACGCAGGCAAGATGTATTGATGCAAGCCAGACAGTGAGCGCATACCCAACCGGGTGTTTATTTTTCAACTTGGAGGCAGGTACAGAACCACTTGGTTAACGAACATTGAGTAGTGGTGGCAGTTACTAAGACTACTATGACCAGCATGCCACTGCGCCTATTGGGGCGGGACTCTTCATTTAAATAAATTACATGTTCTTGAATTCCGTTTCCTGTCTCCTTGCCGCCAGCGAACAAGAGCTGATACAAGCTCGAAACGCGTATGGCAACAAGTGTGAACATCGCTGGGCTGCTACTTACCTGGGTATATGGATTACCACGCCGAGTTGTGGCTTTGCCAGTTGGGGACAACTTTGTGTTTTATGTGGAGCGGCTGGTCCAGCCGCGGCGAAGCCCCACCGCGACACATGCGGGACGGGGAACAACCTTTACAACGCAACTTTTACAACGCACTACCATTACAACGCATTTTTTACAACGCATAATCCATTACAACGCATGACATTACAACGCATGACACTACAACGCATTTTTAAAAACTACCTTTACAACGCATTCCATTACAACGCATACTACCATTACAACGCATACCATTACAACGCATAATATTACACTATACTATCCAACACTTACCCTACTGATGCACCCACTGGAGTTAGAATAGTAATTTTTACCCCTATACTATCCAACACTTACCCTACTGATGCACCCCCTGGAGTTAGAATAGTAATTTTTACCCCTATACTATCCAACACTTACCCTACTGATGCACCCCCTGGAGTTAGAATAGTAATTTTTACCCCTATACTATCCAACACTTACCCTACTGATGCACCCCCTGGAGTTAGAATAGTAATTTTTACCCCTATACTATCCAACACTTACCCTACTGATGCACCCCCTGGAGTTAGAATAGTAATTTTTACCCCTATACTATCCAACACTTACCCTACTGATGCACCCCCTGGAGTTAGAATAGTAATTTTTACCCCTATACTATCCAACACTTACCCTACTGATGCACCCCCTGGAGTTAGAATAGTAATTTTTACCCCTATACTATCCAACACTTACCCTACTGATGCACCCCCTGGAGTTAGAATAGTAATTTTTACCCCTATACTATCCAACACTTACCCTACTGATGCACCCCCTGGAGTTAGAATAGTAATTTTTACCCCTATAGTATCCAACACTTACCCTACTGATGCACCCCCTGGAGTTAGAATAGTAATTTTTACCCCTATACTATCCAACACTTACCCTACTGATGCACCCCCTGGAGTTAGAATAGTAATTTTTACCCCTACACTATCCAACACTTACCCTACTGTTGCACCCCCTGGAGTTAGAATAGTAATTTTTACCCCTACACTATCCAACACTTACCTTACTGTTGCACCCCCTGGAGTTAGAATAGTAATTTTTACCCCTATACTATCTAATACTTACCTTAAATGTAATTTAATATTATGCGTTGTAATGGTATGCGTTGTAAAGGTAGTATGCGTTGTAATGGTAATGCGTTGTAAAGGTATTTTTTAAAAATGCGTTGTAGTGTCCTGCGTTGTAAAGTCATGCGTTGTAATGGATTATGCGTTGTAAAAAATGCGTTGTAAGTGCATGCGTTGTAAAAGTGTGCGTTGTAACGTCATACATCCCATGCGGGACCTCTCTGCAGGATACCAAGAGGCATTGAGGGACGACGTGGCCAACGCAGGCAAGATGTATTGATGCAAGCCAGGCAGTGAGCGCATACCCAACCGGGTGTTTATTTTTCAACTTGGAGGCAGGTACGGAAGCACTTGGTTAACAAACATTGAGTAGTGGTGGCAGTTACTAAGACTACTATGACCAGCATGCCACTGCGCCTATTGGGGCGGGACTCTTCATTTAAATAAATTACATGTTCTTGAATTCCTTTTCCTGTCTCCTAGCCGCCAGTGAACAAGAGCTGATACAAGCTCGAAACGCGTATGGCAACAAGTGTGAACATCGCTGAGCTGCTACTTACCTGGGTATATGGATTACCACGCCGAGATGTGGCTTTGCCAGTTGGGGACAACTTTGTGTTTTATGCAGGATACCAAGAGGCATTGAGGGACGACGTGGCCAACGCAGCCAAGATGTATTGATGCAAGCCAGACAGTGAGCGCATACCCATTATAATTTACAAAGGAACAAAATGAGGGGGTTCATTTTGCCATAGAAATTATGATTAGTCTCGCAGAAAGAAAAATTAGGGCACATTTTGACTTCCCAAATCCTCTTCTATTTCATAAAAAAATTCTGACATGCAGACTGAAACATGCACTTTGAATACCAGCAACAGACTTCCCTGGTGAGCAGTAGTTTTACTACAGTGATCTAATGAGCAACTAGAGTGCAAACATTCAGAATTTATGGCAAATGTGTGACACATCTGAATGCCTTCTTGATGGAACCAAAATAAAAAACTGAAAGTATACCCACTGAGGAGACTGCAGTAAATAAGGGAATTAGGAAACTTCATAACAAATAAATCTCCAAGATGGCCACCAGAGACAAAAGAGCCCAAATGTAGCCCAAATATCACCCAGATGTAGCCCAAGTATAGCCCAATGACAGAATGTCCCAGAGTGTTCTCAAGAACAACTAGAGCACTTACTGTCTTACTTATGACAAAAGTATGGCACACCTGAAGCCATCTTGATTGGAATTAACTGGTAACAGTTAAAACATTTAATTTAAAAAGGAACACAATGAGGGGGTTTATTTTGCCATACAAATTATGATTAGTGCTGAAGAAAGAAAAATTAGGGCACATTTTGAGTGACTTCTCAAATCCTCTTCTATTTCATTAAAAAAATTCTGATATGCAGACTGAAACATGCACTTTTAATACCAGCAGCAGACTTCCGTGGTGAGCAGTAGCTTTAGTACAGTGATCTAATGAGCAACTAGAGTGCTAACATTCAGAATTTATGGCAAATGTGTGACATATCTGAATACCTTCTTGATGGAATCAAAGTAAAAAACTGAAAGCATTTCCTACTGAGGAGACTGCAGTAAATGAGGAAATTAGGAAACTTCATAACAAATAAATCTCCCAAGATGGCCACCAGAGACAAAAGAGCCCAAATGCAGCACAAATATCACCCAGATGTAGCCCACATGTAGCCCAATGACAGAAGTGTGCAAAACACTTATTTTTTGTGTATTTGCAGTTTTATATAGTGCAGACTTGTCAGGTATTGGAATGCTTTACATGAGCATTGGTTACATCACACAAGATCAAATTCATTTTGGTTGTAGACATGGGGAGATTAAATGATTTGACCAGAATCACAGAAAGTTGAGCTGAAGCAGAAACTCCAACCTGGTTCCCCAGTTGCAAAGTCTGCAGCTCTGGAAGTAACACCACATCCTCTCCCCTAGGTGCAACATTTAATCAAGTGGTCAACTGGATAAAAAAACATAAAGATTACAAATAATTTAAAAGTTCTTTGTAGCTATTTGAAAACTCAGAAAATATGTCCTCATTTTAGTTTTTTAGAGCACTAACCATAATTTTGATGCAAATAAGACCCTCTCATATATGTAATTTCTAAAGGAAATACTCTAGGTATTACAGTTTTGATTACATCAAGATGACGTCAGGCGTTCCACACTTTTGTAACAAATATAGAATGTTAGCAAGCTAGTTGTTCATTGGGATACTGTTGAGAGGTAGAGACCAGGGGCACGGACACTGAAAATTGAAGGCAGGTAGGAGAGTGCAGATGCAACAATTTGACCACACTGGGCAGGCAGGAAGGGCAGTGGCAGCACAACAGACTATGGAGGGCAGTGGAAAGGGGGGCAGGGGCAACAAACCAACAATACAGGGCTGGCAAGAGAGGCTGTGGCAATATAATAGACCATTGTGGGCAGAAGGAAGAGGCAGTGGTAGTACAACCATACATGCCAACAGACCCGTTTCAGCCTGGAAACGTCCAATGTTTTTAGCTCAAATGGTCATTATTTGATCTGTCTCCTGTCTACAATCTCCTCTTTTTCAATGTAACTCAAAGGGGAAAATCAATACCCCAGTTTTTTTTCAAAATCTCCCTATTACCAAGTTCAAAATGTTCGCAAGTATGGTACATTGGATCAGAGAGGTGGTGCAGGCTGTGCCCCTTTTTACACCTCTCTGCAATGGCGCTTACTGGACGTACCTAGTGGGCTATTTTGCCCCTAGGGATCCTCAGGATTCAAGGGGACTTAATCTCCCAACTTAAAAAACGGCCAAAGGGCGTGTTTACACAGTGGGGAAGGGATGGGACGGGGCCTGAGGTGACGTGTGCAAACATGCCCTATGGCGCGTTTTAAGTTGGGGAAATAATTCCCCTTCAATCCTGAGGGCCCCTGGGGGCTAACTAGCCCACCAGTTGCTTCCAGTAAGCACCACTGAGCTGCTTTGCAGAGAGGTGCTACAGGCCGTGCCACTTTTTACACCTCTCTGCAACGCAGCTCTGTGGCGCTTACTGGAGGTACCAAATGGGCTAGTTGGACCCTATGGACCCTCAGGATTCAAATTAACTTAATCTTCCAACAAAAAATGGCCACAGGGCGTGTTTACACAGTGGTGAAGGGAGGGCACGGGGCCTGAGTTAACGTGTGCAAACAAGCCCTGTGGTGCGTTTTAAGTTGGGGAAATAATTCCCCTTCAATCCTGAGGGACGTTGGGGGCCAACTAGCCCACCAGGTGCTTCCAGTAAGTGCCACTGCGCTGCGTTGCAGAGAGGTGGTCTAGGCCGTGCCCCTTTTTACATCTCTCTGCAACGCAGCTCTGTGGCTCTTACTGGAGGTACCTAGTGGTCTAGTTGGACCCTAGGGACCCTCAGGATTCAAGGGGACTTAATCTCCCAACTTAAAACGGCCACAGGGTAGTTTTAATCCCCTGCCCTATTATATACTAGGGGCTTACAGAGGAGGTCAAACTGATCACAAGGGGACCCCAACGCATAGTGTTCCCTAGTGTATGTAGGTGTTTTCACTGTATTCTGAGTGTCTTTTAACATAGCACTGGCTCTAGGACTGGTTAGTCAGACTCAGTTACCACCAGTATCCGTCTGAAAAAGTTGAGGGTACAGGATGATTTTGCAACAAGGCTTCTTTCTGCTCTTCTGTTTGTTCTTTCTGCACGTTATCCTTCTTCCTGCACTTTTCTTCGTCTTTGAGGACTTCTGTTGCTTCTTTCTGCATTTCTTTTTTTTCTTTCTGTGCGTTTTTTCTTCTTTCTTCACATGTCCTATCTCTGTAGGCATAGTTAGAAATTAGCATTTAAAAAACCTTTGAAATTCACTGAAAAAACCATAGGTTTCAGGCACGTTATAGTTAGGAATTAGCATTTAAAAAACCTTAGAAATTCACTGAAAAAAACATAGGTTTCAGGGGCGTTATAGTTAGCTGGACTTTTCACTCGTACAAACCATGTCTTGAGTGATGTCACTGACCATGTCATGAGTGATGTAATATGTGACGTCATCAGCAGTGCATTGTGGGCGCGCGAGTTATAGTTAGCTGAACTAACTATAACAGGGGAATTTCAATGGTTTTGTACGAGTGAAAAGTCCAGCTAACTATAACGCCCCTGAAACCTATGGTTTTATCAGTGAATATATATATATATATATATATATATATATATATATATATATATATATATATATATATATTACGACCACTGCCTTCTTCCAGGTAAGAAAAGGGCTCGACACACTCCGGGGACTTTCAAAGGCTTTATTTTGAAAATTCAATGCGTGCTGCTGACAGTCCCTGAAACACTAGGCAGACGCGTTTCAGCCATGGTTAGCTTTCCTCAGTGCCTGTTTTCACGGACTTCATGGTTTCTCTGGGGGTCTGGAATGATACAGCTGATAAGGTGACCGCTCCCAGTCAGGTGACGCTCGACTCCTCCTTCAATTAAAGGTGCAGCAGTGTAACGCAGACGTCCTCCCAGGCAGGTGCATGCTGGATAATGCAGTCCAAGTGAAGGTCTGCGCAGTGGCAGAATCACTTCAAACACCTAGTGATGCAACAAACTTGTTGTGCCTGTGCCACAGTCCAGCTTGAGTGCCCAGTAGAACGAAGCAAAGCCTTCTCCCTTCCCCTTACTCAGGCATTTAGGTAATGCCTCCTCTCTCCCCAGTGCAGCAAACAAGCCCAAATGGTAATACCAGCTGCCGGGGGGGCTCCGCGTAGTTGCATTACAATGCAAATGTCCAGGGTTGCTGCTCTTCCGCGGTGCTCCTGACCGAGAGGGTGTGCCGTATGTCAGCGACCTGCTTGCTGACCAAACACTACGACCACTGCCTTCTTCCAGGTAAGAAAAGGGCTCGACACACTCCGGGGACTTTCAAAGGCTTTATTTTGAAAATTCAATGCGTGCTGCTGACAGTCCCTGAAACGCTAAGCAGACGCGTTTGAGCCATGGTTAGCTTTCCTCAGTGCCTGTTTTCACGGACTTCATGGTTTCTCTGGGGGTCTGGAATGATACAGCTGATAAGGTGACCGCTCCCAGTCAGGGATATATATATATATTCACAGAAAAAAACATAGGTTTCAGGGGTGTTATAGTTAGCTGGCCATTTCACTCGTACAAAACCATAGAAATTCCTCTGGTATAGTTAGTTCTGCTAACTATAACTCACGCGCCCGCAATGCACTGCTGATGATGTCACATATCGCATCATTCATGACATGGTCAGTGACATCACTGATGACATCTCAAATGACATCACTGATGACATCACTGATTACATCATCCAGTGAATGTGGTTTAGTTTGAAATTTAAATATGTATTATATATATACCAATCTGTATTGAAGATTGAGTGGATATATAACTGTCTGGATGGAGGATTTAGTAGCTGTCTGACTGTATTTTTAAGTGAGTAATTAAAAGTGTCTCACTTAATACATGGATTAGTAACTAAACTATGTGAATGTGTGCAGCACTGTCTCTGTTGTATAACATGCTGCATCAGTTGCTCACTAACTACATGAGTATGTATATTAGTTCTTGATTAGTTGTGTGAGTATTTGTATGGGACACTGAGGTTGTGTGTGGTTGGATGGGGTGTGTGTAACTCTATGCATAGATGTGTGAATGGTTGATTGACTAGGTGTATAGGTTTAAGAGTCCATGTGGAAACAGTTGTTTGGGTGACTGAGTGTACTTATTTGAGCGAATATATGTTTTAGTTGTACATCTTCAACAAAGTCAAAAAATAAAAGGCATTGCATGTGAGAGTTGGTGTATATAAATAAGTATGTGTAAGAGTCAGTGATTGTGAGAGTAACTATATGAATGAGTGTATAACTGTAATGGTGAGTTTTTAACATATTAACTATGAGTTACTATGTGTTTGAATAAATGAGGTGTTGTTGGATAATTGTGTAAGTGAGTAAATGGAAGTGTGATTAATTTTTTTCATGACTGAGTAGGATGACTGCATAACCGACTAATATGACTGCTGATGTGTCAATGTTTATATATGTGTAGAAGTGCATTTGATAGTGTTCTATTAATTAGTGACTGCATGTATAAAAATGATTCTGTTGTTGAATGGGTAGTTGTGTGTGTAGACTTAGGAATCAGTGAGTGGGCATGTAGTAACTTGTATTGGTGTGTCAATGGTTTCAAATATGGTACTCTGTAGTTTTACAGTGAGTGATGAAAGGTTATACTAGTGTATGATGAGGTGTATCAGATGGTCACATGGATGATGTCATCAGTGATGTCATTTGAGATGTCATCAGTGATGTCATCAGTGATGTCACTGACCATGTCATGAATGATGCAATATGTGACATCATCAGCAGTGCATTGCGGGCGCGCGAGTTATAGTTAGCAGAACTAACTTTAACGGAGGAATTTCTATGGTTTTGTTCGAGTGAAATGGCCAGCTAACTATAACACCCCTGAAAACAATGTTTTTTTCTGTGAATTTCTAAGGTTTTTTAAATGCTAATTTCAAACTATAACGTCTCTGAAACCTATGATTTTTTCAGTGAATTTCAAAGCTTTTTTAAACGCTAATTTCTAACTATAACGTCTCTGAAACCCGTTTTTTTCAGTGAATTTCAAAGGTTTTTTAAATGCTAATTTTTAAGTGTGATAGTGGTTATATCTATTTTTTGTACTGATTTTCTAGAGTTTTTATAACGGTTTATTTGTAAATATTTTATTCATTAAATAACATTATATATTTTTCTGAAAATTGCAACAAAATTATTTTTTTTTAATTAAAACTGAAATATTGATTAATTTTCTTGTTTTAATTTTTTATTTTCATATATTTATATTATATATTTTTTTTAAAAAAAAAATACGTAAACATCACGGTGGGTGCGTGCATTCTGGCCGCCATTTTAGAAAAGTCGTGAAGGATCCGTGTACGGTGTGCGACTGCTGCGTGTTTTTCAGTTACATCATACACATTTAATATTACGTGATGTGCGCGATTGGTATGCAACCAGTCTGCGACTCCTGCTCCCACGCATTAGCGACACATGCGCATTATGGTACGAGATGCTTGCGCGGTTGCGGGTCCCACGTGATGTCATATATGTGCTGGAGTGCGCTGGGTGCGCGACACCCGCAAAAAAAAATTAGGTTCCAAAATGATATGTATGTGTCTTTAATATACATATTAGGGCAATAGATTATCTAAGATATTCATAAAAATAATATATTTGTACTTATAATAAACTTATATTATTTTTAAATATATTTTCGCGAAGTCGGGTGCGTGCATCGTGAGCGCAGAAAACCAGGTCAGCAGAGCTGCTGTAGAGCCAGAGAAACCAGGTCAGCAGAGCCGCTGTAGAGCCAGAGAACCAGGTCAGCAGAGCTGCTCTAGAGCCTAAGAAGCAGGTCAGCAGAGTTGCTCTAGAGCCAGAGACCCAGGTCAGCAGAGCTGCTCTAGAGCCAGAGACCCAGGTCAGCAGATCTGCTCTAGAGGCCGAGAACCAGGTCAGCAGAGCTGCTGAAGAGCCAGAGAAACCAGGTCAGCAGAGCTGCTTTAGAGGGAGAGAACCAGGTCAGCAGAGATGCTTTAGAGCCATAGAACCAGGTCAGCAGAGCTGCTCTAGAGGCAGAGAACCAGGTCAGCAGAACTGCTTTGGAGCCAGAGATCTAGACCTGCAAAGGTCTTTAGAGGGAGAGAACCATGTCAGCAGAGCTGCTTTAGAGCCAGAGAACCAGGTCAGCAGAGCTGCTCTAGAGGCAGAGAACCAGGTCAGCAGAGCTGCTTTAGAGGGAGAGAACCTGGTCAGCAGAGCTGCTTTAGAGCCAGACAACCAGGTCAGCAGAGCTGCTCTAGAGCCAGAGAAACCAGGTCTGCATAGCTGGTTTAGAGGGAGAGAACCAGGTCAGCAGAGCTGCATTAGAACCAGAGAACCAGGTCAGCAGAGCTGCTCTAGAGCCAGAGAACCAGGTCAGCAGAGCTGCTTTAGAGCCATAAAACCAGGTCAGCAGAACTGCTCTAGAGGCAGAGAACCAGGTCAGTAGAGCTGATTTAGAGGGAGAGAACCAGGTCAGCAGAGCAGCTTTAGAGCCAGAGAACGAGGCCAGCAGAGCTGCTCTAGAGCCAGAGAACCAGGTCAGCAGAGCTGCTTTAGAGCCACAGAACCAGGTCAGCAGAGCTGCTTTAGAGCCAGAGAACCAGGCCAGCAGAGCTGCTCTAGAGCCTAAGAACCGGGTCAGCAGAGCTGCTCTAGAGCCAGAGAACCAGGTCAGCAGAGCTGCTGCAGAGCCAGAGAAACCAGGTCAGTAGAGCTGCTTTAGAGCGAGAGAACCAGGTCAGCAGACCTGTTTTAGAGGGAGAAAACCAGGTCAGCAGAGCTGCTTTAGAGCCAAGGGTCCAGGTCAGCAGAGCTACTCTAGAGCCAGAGAACCAGGTCAGCAGAACTGCTTTAGAGTCAGAGAACCAGGTCAGCAGAGCTATTGTAGAGTCAGAGAACAAGGTCAGCAGAGCTGCTCTAGAGCCTAAGAACCAGGTCAGCAGACCTGCTGTAGAGCCAGAGAAACCAGGTCAGCAGAGCTGCTTTAGAGGGAGAGAACCAGGTCAGCAGAGCTGCTTTAGAGCCAGGTCAGCAGAGCTGCTTTAGAGCCAGAGAACCAGGTCAACAGAGCAGCTCTAGAGCCAGAGAACCAAGTCAGCAGAGCTGCTTTAGAGCCATAGAACCAGGTCAGCAGAGCTGCTCTAGAGCCTAAAGAACCAGGTCAGCAAAGCTGCTCTAGAGCCAGAGAACCAGGTCAGCAGAGCTGCTGTAGAGCCAGAGAAACCAGGCCAGTAGAGCTGCTTTAGAGGAAGAGAACCAGGTCAGCAGAGCTGCTCTAGAGAGAGAGAACCAGGTCAGCAGAGCTGCTCAATAGCCAGAGAACCATGTCAGCAGAATTGCTTTAGGGCCATAGAACCGGGTCAGCAGAGCTGCTTTAGAGCCAGAGAACCAGGTCAGCAGAGCTGTTGTAGAGCCAGAGCACCAGATAAGCAGAGCTGCTCTGTAGCCTAAGAACTAGGTCAGCAGAGCTGCTCTAGAGCCAGAGAAACCAGGTCAGCAGAGCTGCTTTAGAGGGAGAGAACCAGGTCAGCAGAGCTGCTTTAGAGCCAGAGAATCAGGTCAGCAGAGCTGCTCTAGCTGACACTGACTGACTGACATTGACTGACTGACACTGACTGATTGACACTGACTGACACTGACACTGACTGACACTGACTGACACTGATTGACTGAAACTGACTGACTGACAATGGCTGACACTGATTGACTGACACTGACTGACTGACTGACTCTGACTGACTGACACTGACTGACACTGATTGACTGACACGGACTGACTGACACTGACTGACACTGACTGACTACTCTCTACTACTCTACTACCCACTCTCTACTACTCTCTACTACTCACTCTCTACTACTCTCTACTATTCACTCTCTACTACTCACTCTACTAATCTCTACTACTCACTCTACTACTCTCTACTACTCTCTACCACTCACTCTCTACTCTCTACTAATCACTCTCTGCTACTCTCTACTACTCTCTCTCTAATACTCACTCTCTACTACTCTACTACTCTCTACTTATCACTTTCTACTACACACTCTCTACTACTCATTCTCTACTACTCACTCGCTACTACTCTCTACTACTCACTCGCTACAACTCTCTACTACTCACTCTACTACTCTCTACTACTCTCTACTACTACTCTCTACTATTCACTCTCTACTACTCACTCTCTATACTCTCTACTACTCACTCTACTACTCTCTACTACTCTCTACCACTCACTCTCTACTACTCTACTACTCACTCTCTACTACTCTCTCTCTATTACTCACTCTCTACTACTCACTCTACTACTCTCTACTACTCACTCTCTACTACTCTCTCTACTACTCACTCTCTACTATTCACTCTCTACTACTCACTCTCCACAACTCACTCTCTACTACTCGCTCTCTACTACTCTCTACTACTCACTCTCTACTACTCTACTACTCTCTCTACTACTCACTCTATACTACTCACTCTACTATTCACTCTCTCCTATTCTCTACTACCCACTATACAACTCCTTAATACTCTCTACCACTCACTCTCTACTACTCTCTACTACTCAATCTTCTACTCTCTACTACTCAATACCACTCACTCTCTACTACTCTACTACTCACTCTCTACTACTCTCTACTACTCTCTCTCTACTACTCACTCTCTACTACTCTACTACTCTCTACTACTCACTCTCTACTACTCACTCTACTACTCTCTACTACTCACTCGCTACTCCTCTCTACTACTCACTCTCTACTACTCTATACTACTCACTCTCCACTACTCACTCTCTACTACTCGCTCTCTACTACTCACTCTCTACTATTCTACTACTCTCTCTACTACTCACTCTATACTACTCACTCTACTACTCACTCTCTCCTATTCTCTACTACTCACTCTACAACTCCTTAATACTCTCTAACACTCACTCTCTACTACTCACTCTCTACTACTCTCTACTACTCAATCTTCTACTCTCTACTATTCAATACCACTCACTCTCTACTACTCTACTACTCACTCTCTACTACTATCTCTATACTACTCACTCTCTACTACTCTACTACTCTCTTCTACTCACTCTCTACTACTCACTCTACTACTCTCTACTACTCACTCTCTACTACTCACTCGCTACTCCTCTCTACTACTCACTCTCTACTACTCACTCTACTACTCTCTACCACCCACTCTCAACTACTCTACTACTCACTCTCTACTACTCACTCTCTACTACTCGCTACTACTCTCTACTACTCTCTCTCTATTACTCACTCTCTACTTCTCGCTCTACTACTCTCTACTAATCACTCTCTACTACTCTCTCTCTACTACTCTCTACTACTCACTCTCTACTACTCGCTCTCTACTACTCGCTCTCTACTACTCTCTACTACTCACTCTCCACTACTCGCTCTCTACTACTCGCTCTCTACTACTCACTCTCTACTACTCACTCTCTACTACTCTCTCTACTACTCACTCTCTACTATTCTCTACTACTCACTCTACTACTCTCTACTACTCTCTACCACTCACTCTCTACTACTCTACTACTCATTCTCTACTACACTCTCTCTCCTACTCACTCTCTACTACTCACTCTACTGCTCTACTACTCACTCGCTACTACTCTCTCTCTACTACTCACTCTCTACTACTCTCTACTACTCACTCTCTACTACTCTCTACTGCTCACTCTCCACTACTCATTCTCTACTACTCGCTCTCAACTACTCTCTACTACTCACTCTACTACTCACTCTCTACTACTCAACAACTCTCTCTTACTCTCTCTACTTCTCTACACACTTTCCAGTACTTGCTCTCTACTACTCGCTCTCTACTACTCTCTAGTACTCACTCTACTACTCACTCTCTACTACTCTCTACTACTCACTCTCTACTACTGCACTACTCTCTACTACTCACTCTCTACTACTCTCTCTCTACTACTCACTCTCTACTACTCACTCTCTACTACTCTCTACTACTCACTCTCTACTACTCATTATCTACTACTCTCTCTACTACTCACTCTCTACTGCTCTCTCTACTACTCTCTACTACTCATTCTACTACTCACTCTACTACTCTCTGATACTCTCTCTCTCCTACTCACTCTCTACTCACTCTCTACTACTCACTCTCTACTACCCTCTACTACTCACTCTACCACTCACTCTCTACTACTCACTCTCTAATACTCACTCTCTAATACTCACTTTCTACTACTCACTCTACTACTCACTCTCTGCTACTCTCTGTACTACTCTCTACTACTCATTCTCTACTCTCTATTATTCACTCTCTACTCTCTACCTCTCTACCTCTCTCTCTACTACTCTCTACCTCTCTGCCTCTACCTCTCTACCTCTACCTCTCTACCTCTACCTCTACACCTCTACCTCTCTACCTCTCTCTACACGCACACATATGCACATGTATATATGCATATATATGCATATGCATTTATATATATATATGTGTATATATATATACATATATAAACATATATATAATCTGCTTATCTATATAAATGCAAATATAAATGCATGCATACATATACATATATGCATACATATGCAAGTTATGTACATGAAAGTTTGAAAAACACTAATACAAGCAGAGCTAAAAAGCCACCTAATTACAAACAGAATTGCTTTAACTTAAACGAGGGCGAGACCTATTGCATTTTCAATGCTTGTTTACTTTGGTTCCATCAAGAAGGCATTCAGATGTGTCGCACATTTGCCATAAATTCTGAATGGTAGCACTCTAGTTGCTCATTAGGTCACTGTAGTAAATCTACTGCTCACCAGGGAAGTCTGCTGCTGTTATTCAAAGTGCATGTTTCAGTCTGCATGTCAGAAGTTTTAAATGAAATAGAAGAGGATTTGAGAAGTCAAAATGTGCCCTAATTTTTCTTTCTGCAGCACTAATCATAATTTCTATGGCAAAATGAACCCACTCATTTTGTTCCTTTGCAAATTAAATGTTTTAAGTATTACCACTTTATTCCAGTCAAGATGGCTTCAGGTGTGCCATACTTTTGTCATAAGTAAGACTGTTAGCGCCCTAGTTGTTCTTTAGAACACTCTGGGACATTCTGTCATTGGGCTATACTTGGGCTACATCTGGGTGATATTTGTGCTACATTTGGGCTCTTTTGTCTCTGGTGGCCATCTTGGGAGACTTATTTGTTATGAAGTTTCCTATTTTCCTCATTTACTAAAGTCTCCTCAGTAGGAAATACTTTCAGGTTTTTTACTTTGATTCCATCAAGAAGGCATTCAGATGTGTCACACATTTGCCATAAATTCGGAATGTTAGCACTCTAGTTGCTTATTAGATCACTGTAGTAAAGCTACTGCTCACCAAGGAAGTCTGCTGTTGGTATTGAAAGTGCATGTTTCAGGCTGCATGTCAACATTTTTTAAAGAAATAGAAGAGGATTTGAGAAGTCACTCAAAATGTGCCCTAATTTTTCTTTTTTCAGCACTAATCATAATTTCCATGGAAAAATGAACCCCCTCGCTGTGTTCCTTTTAAATTAAACTACTCGCTCTCAACTACTCTCTACTACTCAATCTACTACTCACTCTCTACTACTCTCTCTTACTCTCTCTACTTCTCACTCTACACTACTCACTCTACTACTCACTCTACACTACTCACTCTACTACTCACTCTTTACTACTCACTCTCTACTACACACTCTCTAGTACTTGCTCTCTACTACTCTCTAGTACTCACTCTACTACTCTCTACTACTCTCTACTACTCCACTACTCTCTACTACTCACTCTCTACTACTCACTCTCTACTACTCTCTACTACTCTCTCTCTACTACTCACTCTCTACTACTCACTCTCTACTACTCTCTACTACTCACTCTCTACTACTCTCTACTACTCACTCTCTACTACTCTCGCTCTACTACTCTCGACTATTCAATCTCTACTGCTCACTCTCTACTACTCTCTACTACTCACTCTCTACTACTCTCTACTAGTCACTCTCTACTACTCTCTACTACTCACTCTACTACTCACTCTCTACTACACTCTAATACTCTCTCTCTGCTACTCACTCTCTACTACTCTACTACTCACTCTCTACTACTCACTCTCAACTACTCTCTACTACTCTCTACTACTCACTCTACCACTCACTCACTACTACTCACTCTCTAATACTCACTCTCTACTACTCACTCTCTACTACTCACTCTACTACTCTCTACTACTCACTCTCTGCTACGCTCTCTACTACTCTCTACTACTCACTCTCTACTCTCTATTATTCACTCTCTACTCTCTACCTCTCTCTCTACTACTCTTTACCTCTCTACCTCTACCTCTCTACCTCTACACCTCTACCTCTACACCTCTACCTCTCTACCTCTCTTTACACGCACACATATGCACATGTATATATGCATATATATGCATATGCATTAATATATATGTATATATATATATACACATATATAAACATATATATAATGTGATTATCTATATAAATACAAATATAAATGCATGCATACATATACATATATGCATACATATGCATGTTATGTACATGAAAGTTTGAAAAACACTAATACAAGCAAAGATAAAAAGCCACCTAATTACAAACAGAATTGCTTTAACTTAAACGAGGGCGAGACCTATTACATTTTCAATGCTTGTTTACTTTGGTTACATCAAGAAGGCATTCAGATGTGTCACACATTTGCCATAAATTCTGAATGGTAGCACTCTAGTTGCTCATTAGATCACTGTAGTAAAGCTACTGCTCACCAGGGAAGTCTGCTGCCGGTATTCAAAGTGCATGTTTCAGTCTGCATGTGAGAATTTTTTAATGAAATAGAAGAGAATTTGAGAAGTCACTCAAAATATGCCCTAATTATTCTTTCTGCAGCATTAATCATACTTTCTATGGCAAAATGAACCCCCTCATTTTGTTCCTTTTTAAATTAGATGTTTTAAGTGTTACCACTTTATTCCAAACAAGATGGCTTCAGGTGTGCCCTACTTTTGTCATAAGTAAGACTGTTAGCGCTCTAGTTGTTCGTTAGAACACTCTGGGACATTCTGTCAGTGGGCTATACTTGGGCTACATCTGGGTGATATTTGTGCTACATTTGGGCTCTTTTGTCTCTGGTGGCCATTTTGGGAGACTTATTTGTTATGAAGTTTCCTAATTTCCTCATTTACTACAGTCTCCTCAGTAGGAAATACTTTCAGTTTTTTACTTTGGTTCCATCAAGAAGACATTCAGATGTGTCACACATTTGCCATAAATTCTGAATGCTACCACTCTAGTTGCTCATTAGATCACTGTAGTAAAGCTACTGCTCACCAGGTAAGTCTGCTGCTGGTATTCAAAGTGCATGTTTCAGTCTGCATGTCAGAATTTGTTTATGAAATAGAAGAGGATTTGAGAAGTCAAAATGTGCCCTAATTTTTCTTTCTGCAGCACTAATCATAATTTCTATGGCAAAGTGAACCCCCTCATTTTGTTCCTTTTTAAATTAAATGTTTTAAGAGTTACCACTTTATTCCAATCAAGATGGCTTCAGGTAAGCAATACGTTTGTCATAAGTAGGACTGTTAGCGCTCTAGTTGTTCTTTAGAACACTCTGGGAAGCTGCAGTAGAACACAAAGGAATCAACTGACAGTCTCTGCCCTTGTTGGATGTACATGTTTTACTGAGAATGTCAGACTTCATTCTCACATGACTGAGAAAGATAATGTGAATTTACAGAAAATATGCTCTCAGTTTAGATTATAGATCACCTTCCAAACCTCTGTGGGAAAAGCATGAGAAAATAGTTTTCTCTCAAACATGATTCATGATATCACAGCAGAAGGCTTTTTCACATGGTAAAATCACTTAGAACACACCGCCACTTCGCGGCCGTGAGCAGGGGGAGACTACAGCTCCCAGGCTTCATAGCGGCCGCCGACGCCACCCACGCGCCCGGAGGCGCACAAAAGAACGCGGCCCCATCCATGTCGCGGGACGCGCGCGGGCGGTGCCGGGCTAAGCCCGGGCAAAGGGTGGGCTCTCTGAGGCCCTCAGAGGCACAAGGAGGCCGGGCCGGGCCGCGTTATTAGGCGTAAGGTATTCGCTCCTGTTACCTGTTTGTTGGACTTGGTGAGTTTACCGTCTCATAGAGTATGAATGACGATATATAGGACAAGGAGCTGATTTATTCCCTTTTTGATTTATTTTGTCATCATTTATTCGTGTAGGCGGCTTTATAGTTTGGTATTTTTAATATTAAATATTAAACATCCCACGGTATCTTTGAAAATGTCGAAATCCACAATAGGCAAAACACCTTCCGCCGCTGCAACACCAGATAATTATCTGGTGAAAGTTGTTACTAAAATAAATAGTGAAAGACATAAATCACTGGGCCAGGGTTCTACTTCTCCCTTACTGACCAGCACGCCCACTACATTATCTCCCCCCATTCAGGGTGTTAGCTGCAGTATTGAACAACACTATCTGGTAAACTCGGCAGATCTAGTTCTCCTATCCCCTGAAACAGCGCAGATTCAGGATAACATGGCCGACCCAAAAGACATCAATGAGGCTCCACTAGAGGGGTCCTTGGCCCCGGCAACTCAGAGAGTGTTGAGACCTCGTAAGCATACACAAACTAAACGGGGGGTGGCCGAAATAGTAACAAAAAAACAGGTCCCCCGCACACTAATGGGGATAGTTTAAAGGAGGTTCTGCCAAACAATGCCACAATCAAAATAGATCCAGAACAAATAGATTGCCTGATTGGCATTTTGGAGGCCAAAATTACCAAGATAGTTGAACCCTTAGTGGCCAAAATTGATGTGTTATCGGCGGAAATTGAAAGATTACGAAACCTTCTGGGTCCCCGTAGTGACATAATTGCAAGTGTTAGCACTGCCGTAAGGGGCCCGAGGGGAAAAAACGAGCCATATAAGCCCCTTAAGGAAGGACCCAGTTTAGTTGAAACCTGCAGATGCTGTGCCCCTGACAACTGTGAATAAAACTCCATCTTTAGAAACACGCCCAGGGACTAAGAGGGAAATAAGGTCTAGTCGCACGGTTAGTGCACAACCAGACTTACCTCCTGAGTGTGCCCCATTTGTGGCAGTGTTGACTAATGTTCCACCTCTATTAGAGGGTGGTTTGCTAAACAAGCCAGAATCCCACGAATCTCTAAAGAACAAAACAGAACTGTTTAACAGACTGTGAAATCATTGGGTTACAAGAGACCTGGGACACGGAAAACACCTTTTTGTTGGATGGGTATGCGGCTTTTTGGTCGGCTGCAGTTGTCTCCTCTAGGGGGAGGGCAAAGGGCGGTCTCTTAACCCTTATTTCATTAAAACTTGAAGGGATCTATACTAAAGTGGAGACAGGTTCGCCATATTGCCTTGCAGTGGAAATTCAAACTAACTCAATCGGGAATTGGCTTATTGTCAATTTTTATAATTCTTTTGTTAAGAGTACGCCTAACGAACATTTAGTCAGTCTACATGATTTTTTGGAAATGTATAATGTTAACAGTACGAACCATTATTCGGTTATCTTGCTTGGTGATTTTAATGTTCATTGCTGCTTAGGTAATTGTTTTGTTTGGGACAGTTTAGGCCCACCAAACCAAGATAATATTCATTTTGAACACACCCCGCAGGGTTTGTATTTAGAAGATCTGATCGTTGGCAATGATTTGATCTACCCCACCAAATATACAGGAGATATCCCAACCTATAAAGGAAGCGGTCTGGGGTCCACTATTGATTATATTTTTGTGAGTGTAAACTTAGTAAGTAGGGTGAGCCAGTATAATGTTAGCTGGACTACTTATGGTGATCACAACCCTGTTCAGGTGACTTTGTCAGATGATTTAAGGAAAAAAGAAATTGACATCCTGACTGCTGGAATCCTTGATATAAGGCCCACCGATCAAATGCGTCGCCTGAAATGGTGCCGTGTGGTACCGAAGGACTTTAAGGAAAACCTGATGGGAAAGGTTGGGGATGATATGTCCACTTGTTTGAAAGATGGCATCATAGGGGATGAGGTCTTAGTAGCCTACGGCAGAATCTGCACCCAGGTCGATAGTGACCTTAAAAAAGTATGGAAGGGGAAACCCAGAAACGGGGAAAAATGGTTTGATCATAATTGCTCAATAGCCCAACGGAAGTTGATGGTAGCGCTGAAAGCCGTGCCGCCTGACAAAGCGGAAATTGCTGCCCTCAGGAATGTTTACAAAAAGGCACAAAGTAAGCGTAAAAATGAAATTAGGGAGGAAGCGTGGAATGAGCTTTTATCAATAGATGTAATCAAGAACAGTGCTAAATTCTGGACTGTGGTTAATAAGCCCTTTTTCCAGGATAAAAGTAATAGTGAGCTTGACTGTGGTATCCAGGAAAAAAAATGGCACAGTCATTTTAAACAGGTGTATGATGGAAACGGGATGTTGGAAGGCCCAATTTTAAATATGGAGAAATATTCTCTGACCTTCACAGAACTAGAAGTCACACATGCCATTATGCAAATGACAAGTAATAAGGCTCCGGGACCCGATGGAGTCCTGGCAGACCTTTTTAAATCAGACGTAAAAACCTGGTCTAAGATCTTATTCAATGTCTTTGTTAATGCCTGTCATTTGGGTCTGCCCTCTACTTGGGCGCAATTGGTTATTTTACCCATATACAAAAAGGGCGATAGAGGTGACCCGAGTTGCTACCGCCCGATATCCCTAATAGATTCTTCTGTGAAAGTACTGGGTAGGGTGGTCCTTGGCCAACTGATTGGCTGGCTAGAGGAATCTGGAACACTCTCTATGGCCCAGTACGGCTTCAGAAAAGGGATGGGTACTATAGATCAATGCCTGAACTTGCAACTACTAATAGGTAGTCCTCCTAGACCTAAGCGCGGCCTTTGACACGGTCAGCCACCAGGTCTTAACGCAACGTCTGGAGAATATCGGGGTCAAAGACAGAGCGCTGAAATGGCTATCGTCCTTTCTCGCCCGACGCTCCTACCAAGTATGGGAAGGCGAAAGCCGCTCCCCCTCCATCCCCCTCCAGTGCGGCGTGCCTCAGGGCTCATCCCTGAGCCCCACGTTGTTTAACGTTTACATGGCCCCACTGGAGGAACTCGTCTCTCCCTTCGGAGTCACTATCGTCAGCTATGCTGACGACACACAATTGGTGGTGACACTCTCCCACCCCAAGTTAGAGCCCTCTAATCTCCACGACTGCCTCTCCAACGTACATCAGTGGATGAGTGACTCTGCTTTGAAATTAAACGGCTCCAAAACGGAGATCCTGCTCCTAGGACATAAAACCACGAACCTCCCTTCTAACATCTGGCCTGCCTGCATGGGTGAACCCCCCACTCCCAAGAAGGAGGTCAAGAGTCTCGGAGTATGGCTGGAGACCGATCTTACCTTCAGGACACAGGCAAGAAAGACGGCCGGCATATGCTACGGTCTACTTAAATCCTGCAGGAAGGTACTCCCGCTACTACCTTTCAAGCCGCGTCTCATGCTGATCCAGGGCCTAATTTTATCCAGGCTGGACTACAGCAATGCCATTTACCTGGGCTCTCCAGAATCCACTCTTCAGACTCTGCAAAAAGCTCAAAACGCCGCAGCCCGACTCCTAACGAACACCCCGGCTAGATCGTCTGCCAAACCCGCACTTAGGAGGCTGCACTGGCTCCCTATCAGGGAAAGGGTCACTTTCAAGGCCCTTTGTCTCGCCCACAAGGTATTACACAACACCGGCCCTCCCATACTCAACAACTGGATCACCCCCTATAGACCCACCAGAGCGCTCCGCTCGGAGCACGGAAACCTCATTACGATTCCCATGGTGAAAAAGGCCCGCATAGGTGGCCGCCGCTTCTCGGTCAATACAGGAAATAAATGGAATGTACTCCCTCTGAGCCTCAGAGCGGAACCCAACCTCCTTCGGTTCAGAAAATCCCTCAAAACCCTACTCTTCCCCTAAGCCGTCACTTCTCAGTGACCAAATCCCCTTTGCGAGTAAAAAAAAGGTTCAGCGCTGGGATACCCACTGGGTGACTACGCGCTTTATAAAACCATAAATAAATAATAGGTAAATATACAGTGGCTAAGAATGGAGCATTATTGGTAGCATTTATGGACCTGTCCTCGGCCTTTGACCGTGTAAACAGGTCAAAACTGTGGTCCTTACTCCTATCCTATGGAGTAGACAAAAACATTGTCTACTTCTTAGCTGACCTGCATAGGGATTTATCTGCTACGGTTAGGTACGATCAACAGGGCAATTGTACGGAAGATATACCTATATCTAATGGAGTTAGACAGGGGTGCATTCGGGCACCCCTGCTTTTCACACTATACATAAATAATCTAGACAATGCCCTAATTGCTTCATGTAAAGATATTCCGCGTGCAGGGAAATGTCTGATTCCCGCACTTTTATATGCGGACGCCGCCGCCTTACTTGCAAGAACGGCAGTGGGTCTTCAATTATTATTAGACTCTTTTGCGGGTTTTATGAAGGCATTGGATCTAAGCGTCAATTTTTCAAAATCGCATGTAATGGCCATTGGACAAAAATCTTTAAAGGCTAAAACCTTTAACTGTGAGGGGCATATACTAACTAGGGTGTCGTCATTCCCATTCCTGGGCGTACTTTTTGACGACCAAGGATCCTGGGTAACCCAAATTACAGCGAAAAAAATCGTATTAACCAGAGCGACTCTGGCCGTATTGGGTTTTGCCAGAAAGCTAGGAGCCAGGCCAATGAAGGCCCTTATCCAAATATACAGAGCCAAGTGTATCTCTGTAGCTATGTATGGGGCCGAGTTATGGGGCATAAAGAATGTAAAGAACATACAGATTGTTGAAGATAGGTTTTTAAAGAACCTCCTATCTGTCCCGAAAACAACTGCCAATTACAATACCCATCAGGAGCTTGGAATTGGCTTTTTGGAAGATTCTATTGCTGTGGCACCATTACTGAAATGGATAGGCATTTGGTTAAATCCTGACCTACTGCTTAACCGTATCATCATGAAAGATTGTATGTCACTTGACCATGGGCTATGTATACCCTGGCTTAAATACATCCAGAGACTGGCAATAAAGTTGGGCCGCCCAGAATTATATCAATCACCAGAAGCTCTAGTGAAGGGAGATATAAAATGGTGCAAGGAAATGTATTTGCGTATAGCCACCATGGATAGGGAAGAGAGTGAGTTGTTAAAGGTAACTGTAAGGGCTCACCAGCTATGTAAAACAACACCATCCATGGAACCATATTTAGGATACGTCACAAATAATAACCATCATTTTTTATTGACTAGATTTAGACTTAACCAATTGCATCTACTTATTGGTGAACAGAAAGGATGGAAAAGGGTAGAGGATCTTGGCCCTTGTACCTGTGATAAATTCTCACAATAAGATATCAAACATTTCCTTTTTTTCTGTGAACACTTCATTGACATCAGGAAACGTTTTATACTCCCTATCTTAAAAAACAAAGGCTTTGTGCAGGTGAGACCTGCCCTTCTCTACCTCCAAATGCTAACTGACGTTTGGGAAACTTTTAACATTGCTAATTTTTTATCAGCAGCTATTAGATTATTGAGGAAATGAATGTAAAATTATATTATGTATATCCTCTTTTTATTGTTTTTAAAATGGAATTGTTTTTAAGTGTCCTACTGAATGTTTTTATAGGTTTTTAGGAGCTATTGATTGTTCAAAATGAATTACGTACCTTCAACTGCTTTTATATATTATGTTTTGTAGTATGCTTTTATGGTTTGCACTTAAACCGAATAAAGTTTTTTGACTGACTGACACTTCGAACACACCACAATTCCTAAAATGAGTATGGTACCATCAACAAATGATTTATAATGTAACTAAAAGTCTTAAAACCTTCTATTAACTGCAATGCTTTTTAATGAGGTGCTATCATGTATATTGGTCCCAAGATGGCTGCCAACACTTCTTGGATGAAGTACTGACAGCCAATCAGATCTCACGATGAGATGTGTGGTTAGGCTCCGCCCAGATATATCTATCATTTTAACTCTAATTTTCACAGGAACTACTGAATGGATTTACACCATTTAAGCAAAAGGCATGAGTCTGAACTGAGGACTACCTCTTTGCCAAATTTGGTATAATTCCGTTCAGCAGTTCGGGCTGTAGCTGCGTCAACAGGTCCTATAGGAAAATGCATGGGGAAAATGCGTTTTGGGACCCCCCCTTTTTTCTCACCCCCGCTTGATGAGTCACCATGAAATTTTCCGGATAGGAGCAGACCGGAGCTGGCCAAAAGTTTAGAAAATTTTGTGAGGATTCGTCAATTGGCACCAACGTTATTCCAAATAGAATGTTGCGGATTTCCTATGGAAAATCGGTCCTAACTATAACTACCTACTGGCGACTGCCAGTAGTTTATATATATATATATATTCAATGAAAAAACCAAAGGTTTCACACACGTTATAGTTAGCTGGACATTTTACTCGTAAAAAACCATTGAAATTCCCCCGTTATAGTTAGTTAAGCTAACTATAACTCGCGCGCCCGCAATGCACTGCTGATGACGTCACATATTACATCACTCATGACATGGTCAGTGACATCACTCATGACATCACTGATGACATCTCAAATGACATCACTGATGACATCACTGATGACATCATCCAGTGAATGTGTGTTTTTCTGAAAATTAAATATGTTTTATATATGTATATCTCAAGGTCGATGGAAGAATAAATGGGTATATAAGTGTCTAAATGGATGATTTGTTTTTGAAAAATTGATTGTGTAACTGACTGATTAGGTGTATCATAGTGAATACATGGCTTAGTGAGTAATGTTTAAATATGTATATATCTGTATCAGTCTTTCACTTTGTGTATAAGTGGCTGCATGGGTTGGTGAGCAGCTACATGAGTGTTTATATAGGTTATTAGTTGGTTTTTTGGGTATCAGTATAAGTGTCTGATGTCTTTATGGTTCGATGGGGGGTATTACGTAGTGCATAGGTGCATGAATGAGTGACTTACTGTTTGTATGTGTTGAAGATAGTATGTGTGCAGGACTGCATGGGTGGATGAGTGTGTGTATGGGTGTGTTAGTGAGTGAATGACTGTCTCTACAGTGTTTTTATGAGTAACTACATATGTTTTAAACTAGTATATGTGACTATTGGTGTATATAAGTGAGTATATGTGAGAGTGAGAGATTGAAAGAGTTCCTGTATGAATAAGTATGTGTTTCTATAAGTGATTGTTTAAAAGACTAAGTATGTGTAAGTTTTTGTAGAAGTAAGTGTGGTGGTGTGTGTATAACTGTATATGCAAGTAAATGGATGTTTGATTCTTTATTAGCATGAGTGACTATGTGTGTGAGTAACTCTACGGATGAGTGGCATTGTGTAACAGGATGTATAGGTGTATGAGTACATATGATGAGTGAGTACATGTATGAGTGACTGTATAGGACTGTTGGTGAATGAGTGGATGTGTATGTGGATCTTAGAATTACTGAAGAGGTTGTTGTAACTGGTATTGGTATGTCCATTGTTTTGAAAAGTTTAGTCTCTATTTATGAATGTGTGTATCAAAGGTTATATTAGGGTGAGAGGAGGTCTGCCACTCTATCACAAGGATGATGTCATTAGTGATGTCATCAGTGATGTCATTTGAGATGTCATCAGTGATGTCATGAGTGATGTCACTGACCATGTCATGAGTGATGTAATATGTGACGTCATCAGCAGTGCATTGGGGGCGCGCGAGTTATAGTTAGCTTAACTAACTATAACGGGGGAATTTCAATGGTTTTTTACGAGTAAAATGTCCAGCTAACTATAACGTGTGTGAAACCTTTGGTTTTTTCATTGAATTTCTAAGGTTTTTTAAATGCTAATTCCTAACTATAACGTGTGTGAAACCTATGGTTTTTTCATTGAATTAGCAAGGTTTTTTAAATGCAAATTCCTAACTATAACGTGTGTGAAACCTATGGTTTTTTCAGTGAATTTGTACGGTTTTTTAAATGCTAAGTTATGTATTTTTTTTTTTTTTTCATATTTTTTTTTAAAATTTTCTATCCTTTTTTTAAGACTGTGGTTAAATTTTTAAAATTCTATAATATGTTTTTTTAAAAAAAATTTCTAATACAAAAAGGTAAAATTTATTAGCAATACATTTTTTCCTTTTTTTATATTTTTTTTTTAGTACGCGTACCGTAAGCTTACGGTAAGCGTACGGTTTACGCAACGCCCGTAATTTTTCTACGCTGTTTGCGTATAGTTACGCAATTTGCGTAGCCGCGTACTCCTCGTGGGACGCGTACGCGTGTACGCTACACGCGCACGTTACGCGGAAGTGTCGGGTAGTGACTGTTATGCGCATGCGCGCAAGCGCGTGTCTTTTTTACGCGCATGCGCACTTTTGCCGTAAGCGCACCGTAAGCGTACCGTAAGCGTACGGTAGGTCATGTGATCATGAAACACAACTTTTGATTGGTTGAAACTACTTTCAGTTCTAGAACTCTCCTACACCACACCCATTCCCCTCATTTCTGCTTGTGATCCCTTAGGAGAAGGAGCTGGGTTGTCTTTGTGATACGATGGCAGACCAGCAGAGCTCTTCTGAGAGTGAGGCTAGCACTAGCAGCACTACCTTGAGGCAGAGAGCGAGGAAACAAAAGACCTCTTATGTATGGGATTATTTTACTTTTCCTGAAGGCCAGAAAAAGGTAAATGCACCCTTGGTAACTTGCAAGCTGTGTAAGCGTGTACTTTCAAGAGGTAATCCTGTCAGGAAGTATTCCTTTGGGAATCATACCATGAAGAGACACCTCAAGGATGTACACAGAAGGACACATGCTCGACTTTTTGGAGGTAACCCTTCAGAAAGTCAACCAAGCACATCCACAGCAGCTCAGCCTGGACCATCATCTGCAGGGCTGACTCCTTCTTCTGCAGGTCAGGTGAGCCCTTCATCTGTGGGGGGAGCATCTCCTTTTGCTGGCCCTCTGGAAATTAACCCTCGATTTCTGAGGGTTGATATTCGATGTGCCTCTTGTCATGATCTAATTTGTCATAGGGAGACCAGTGTTTCCCTAGTGGACCTCAAAATAGATCAGCACACTTGTCACAGAGACTAATTTTCCCATTCTTTCTTTCCTCTCTCCCTGCATGAACACAACGGCTCTTTTAAGAGCCAACCTTATCTTTCATCTTTTTTTTATAGATATTTTTAAAAACTTTTTTTTTTTTTTTTACCGTACGCGTACGGTGCGCGTAATTTTTTTTTTTTTTTTAATAAAAAACACTAAAAATCAATAATCACATTACAAGGACTTTGAAACACTACAATTATTATTATTGACTTACCATACCCACTCAAAAAAATATTTATTCATTTGTTTTTTAAAAAAAAAATTCCTTTAAAAATGGGTCTAGTTTTCGAAAATTTTCTATATCAATCTGAAAAAAAAGAAAAAAGTATTAATATTTTTTAAACATTTTAAAATACAGTACTCGTATTTACATATTTTTAAAAAAATATTTTTGCCTTATTTTTGCTGTTTTCAGAATATATTGCATTTCACTTTAAATTGTGAAAGCAATTGCATTCATCATTTAACAGCGGGCAAAAAAAAAATAACAATCTCAAAGATTGTATTAAAAAAGCCCAGAATCTCTTCTCACTTAAACTTAACATTACAGAAATGCATAATATTCTAAAAAAATATCATCAAAAAACAATACTTATTTCTTTAAAATACCGTCTGATATTTTTGTTTCAGAAGTATAATCACAATATTATATCTCAAATAACTCCACAATACATCTGATTCCATTTGCTTTAGGCAAAATAGTAATTTTAAAATTTTTTTGGGATTAAATTTCCAACGGTAATCCAATAAAATTCTAAAGTTTAATTTGTCCAGATCTCACCGATTCTCTGTAACATTTTGGTCCAAGAATTTTTTTTTAATAATTTAATAAGTCCACAAAAGAATTGGTTACTTTTCCGCATGGCCAAATAGTAATTTTTAAAATCATTTTTGAAAAAATTTCCAATGGCACTCCAATAACATTCCAAAATTTAAATTGTGCAGATGTTACCGATTATCTCTAAATTATTGGTTTTTGAAAGTTTCATTAAAAATTAAAAAAGTCAACATTACAATTGGTTATCTTTCCATTAGGCCAAATGATAATTTAAAAAATCTTTTTTTTAGAAATTTCCAATGGTAATCCAGTAAAATAGAAAAATTATTTTGTCCAGATCTTGCCAAGTTTCTCTAAAATTTAGGTTTCAGGAAGATTAGATAGGAATTTGCTAAATCAAAAGGCAAACGTTGTTTGAAAATCAATTGGGAATCATTACACAGTGTCCAGCCTTTTTCACATTTAAGATAAACTGTGTAATGTCCAGAAGTAACAGTAGGTCCATCATGGAAAATTATTGCAACAGTTACAAAAGTTTTTCCTGAAATTGATAATTGCTGTCCTGTAAACTTCTTTATTAAAGTATCCAATTTTGAACCATCAGCTCTACATCGTTGCATCATTAAAATTACATACTTTCCGTATTCGTTTAAAATTAATGTTGAAAACATGTCAGATTTACACTCAGCGCATTTCATGCTATGATTAGCATCTTTAACTAATTTTGCAAAAGTGACTGTTTTACTGTCTGGCAATGTCAAATAAATAAACCTTTCATTATCAACATTAGAGCCACATATATTATAACAGTTTTCACAACTATGTTCCCATTTATAAGAGAGACCAAATACATTTTCAATGGGAACCCCTTCTTCTTCCAGTACCTGAAGAAAATACATCAAGAATTCCTGTGCATCTTGCTGTACATTTTGAGAAAACTGTGTTCGTCCTGAACATATATCTAAAAGTTTTCTAATTTCAGTAGCACTTTCTATTTGAATTTTATCTTTACTCAGCTTTTGAAAAAGGAGACTCAGCTCAGAACAGAATCTTTTTCCCTGATTTACTATTATCTGCTCTTGCAAACTTTCCAGATAAAATGCAACATTCAGCACTACATTTGCGTAGCAGTTGACACCAGAGCTATTTTCAAAATGACATCCTACAACCTGTTCTTCATTTTCCTTTTTCTTTTTGCTTGCAATTACATCACTCCTCTTTTTTTTCCTCTTCTCTACATCTTCATTACAGATATTCTCATTTTTTCTTTTACGAGAAACTACACGTTTCTCCAACACAGGATACTGACCTAAATGAGGAGCATAGCTTCTTCTTAATCTATTATACTCCTTTACACAGTTTGTATCAGCACTAACTTTTGAATCATCAAAGTCTATCATGAATAAACCTGATAATGTTTTCACTCGTGACAAAGCAACATATGCCATACCTTCTTTGAATACAGTTGAACCAATGTTCACAAATGCACAATCTACAGTCAATCCTTGAGACTTGTGAATAGTTACAGCATATGCTAGAGAAAACGGAAACTGCTTCCTACGTACATATAAGTCTTTCACAAGCATGAAACGAACTGTACAACGACAAATATCTTTAACTTCTTCTATCTGATCAAATTTTATTTTTAAACATTCAATTCCATCTTTTTTCTGATAATTAATAAAACCCACAACTCTTCCCATAGCTCCATTAACTAAACCTTTTTCAACATCCAAATTTCTTCTTAAAAATACTCTACAGTTCATGCAAACATATAGATTTTTTTCTAATCCAGCTGTTTTTGAGATGTTCTTCTCTAGTGAGTCCAATTTATTTTTCAGTTTGCCTGTTACTGTGACAGTAATTCTTCCATCCTCAATTTTGTCCACTGCTTCCAATTTCCTGATCTCTTCCTTTTCCAATTTCAAAAGCTCCTCATTAAATATTGAGCATTCACGTAGAGTTGGCATTAAGCAGATGACACTTTTGTTTTCTGCAATGTTCTTGTATATCTTCTCTGCAACTATTTCTTCCTTTGGAAATAAATTATGTAGCAGACGACTCTGTAATGCTTTTTTGCCAACTTCTGTGAGTAGTCCAATTCTGATATCTTTCAGAATACTTCCATATTCTTCATCGCTTGCTTGCCTCATATTAGTAGTAAGTTCCTTGTACTCAAAGAAGGACCAAATATTTGTATTTCCGATGCTTCCCAATGACTTCTTCGTGTCTTCATGTGTGACAGTACTAAACACTGGTTGTCCTTTAACTGGAGTAAGTTGCAAAAGATCTCCAAAAACTATGACGTGTTTTCCACCAAATAACATGTCATAGTCTGTCTTCAAAATTTGCTGCATTCTTAAATGCACAAAGGCAAGCATTAAGTTTGATACCATGCTCACCTCATCAATAATGAGAACTTGCATCTTCTTCAATACTCTTGAAACTTCCAAGGATGCTTCTCCAGTTAGCTTGTTGTATTGTATTTTGTTCTCATGCTCCACTGGTAACATTAGCAAACGATGTAAAGTGATTCCTTTTATGTTATATGCTGCTAACCCAGTTGGAGCAGTAACCACACAAGACAAAGTAGAATCTGTTTTTTGCTGTAGGTAGCTTCTGATGACTTTTATAAGGAAACTTTTTCCAGTTCCAGCTTGTCCGCTTACATACATCCTGATTGGATGAAATGATGTGCATGAGCACTCTTTTTTTTCATGTAGAAATCCGTGTTCAATTTTGCTTCTGATCTCTTCATAAATTTGTTGCTGCTCTTGATTCAGTTGTCTTTCCAAATTTTCTAAGTCTATAAATTCTTCTTGAGCTTGATTCATAGCCGTTTCCACTTCATTCATGGCTATTGATGCTTCATTTTCAACGATTGGTTGTCCTAGGGGATCTTGACTGAGTGTTCCTGAACTTTGGCTGTCCTGAGAACTGTCTCTAGCTATTTCTGCTGCAATTGTAGTTTCCTGTTCAATTTCTTCATTTAACATTTGCAGATAACTTGAGAATGTACTGCATTGTATGCTGTCTTTGCAAGCATTAAAAGAATCTTCATAGCTTTGAAATTCTCCCAGTAGTTCATCCTCTGTACGCCATGGTTTAAACAACTGTAAAAGAGCCAAGTAGTAAAATTCCTTCTTGTCACTAGTGTCGCAACTCAGCTTCCTGTGATTTATCAAACTTCCTTTTGTTTGCTTCACCAAACATCCTTCCTCACCAACGACTTTATATTTTCCATTGTTGATGTCTTCTGCGGCTTTCCGTGAATAAATGTAGTTCTGCAGCACTTCATAGAGACACATGTTCTCCAGATGTTGACTTCTCTTGGGATAATATGTGTCCAACATGTTTGATTTCAAAATATCTGTACTTTCTGGGTCATTCTCGGCCAAATATTCAATTTCTCCAACAGATTTCAGTACCCGATTTCTCATTGCTGCAAGGCCTAAACTTGCCCAAATTATTCTTCTTGACTTCGAGTAGAGACTTGCAGAAGATAACCTATCTGAACATTCGTAGGATCCAATTTCTCGATGCGATAACATCTTCAAACTGAAACTGTACAGCTTCTTACTGACAGTCTTCTCGTGAGAAATCTCTTCCCACATTTCCTTCAATTCTGTTTTTTCTGATTTCGTAATGTAAGACGTTACATATCGAGCAACAGCAATGGAATTGTCAGCTACATACTGTATATCCATGTTAGCGTTCCACATGGATAAAATGACTGGGTTGTAGTCATTTATATTTTTGGATTCTTCTTTTCTTTTTAGGTTGTAGGTATTCTTAGGTGATTTCCTTGTGATAGTATGTCTCACAGCTGACATAAAACTGTTGACTCTTCCATTTGAAAGAACAGGTCTAGGAAATCCAAATCGACATTTAGTGTAGTATTTATCTTTGCTCTTGTATTTCCGTCGACAGTATTTTCCACACCGATGACTTTGGAAACGTAAAACTTGCTCCTTTAACTTTTTCTCTTCTGTGCTTTTTGGTATAGCACATGTTGCATATTCTTCAATGAAAGATAACACTGCTTCATCAGTATCTGTTCCAAACTTTGGGGCATCCTTGATCCACAACAGCATATGAATATGAGGAGCACCTCTTGCCTGGTACTCTTTTCTCCAAAAGAAATCTACTACTTCTCCAAGAGGTGGATTTTTTTTATTGCAGATGAAGGACATCATAGCCTCAAATCTATGATTGAAATATCTGCAAACATTAACCGGATCCAATGAGCACAGTTCTCCTGCTGTCTTGTATTCAATGTTTTTAATGTTTGAATTTGCCTCTCGTAGAAAATCCAGTAAATCATCCCAAGCGTACTCCGCACAGCTTAGGGTAACGAACCATGTTGGTGTTCCTAAATTCCGTAACATGCATTTTAGTTCACCATGGCGTCGGTACCAATATTCATTTGTCCCACGCTGACAAGCCATCAGATTGATCAGTTGTGTTTCCAAATGATCATCTCGGTGCTGCACTTTCTCCATAAAATCCTTAGCAGACACATTTTGTAAATGTACTCCACTTTTTAAAATGTGATTTACTGCATAAGACAGTGCAGACAAGTCGCTTTCAAATAAAAGATGGAACAAATAAGGAATACTTTGTCGAAATCTGGGATCTTCAGCATATAGTCTTGTAGTCTGATACTCAGAAGCTGGAATCTGTTCTGGACGTTCATCGTATCGTCCTCCTTTTCCTTTAGGAAACAGCTGGGGAAAACATCGAGCTTCCAAGCTCTCCTCCCATACACTCACGGGAGTTCCTTTTGCTTTCTTCATCTGAAAGAGATCAATATTATCTCCCATAACTTCTTTTGAATGAAGAGGATGTATGCTAAAATGTTCATAAATTTCTTCTTCCTTTGACTTGTCCACTTTTTCAATTTGTCCAGTTGGTGTTTCTGTGTCTTCTTGTAAATCTTCTTCTTCTTCTTCTTCTATATAAATTGATTCATACCATTTGTTATTCCTTTTCAAATACAAATTTGCTCTTTGTACTTTCCGCACATCTACCAGCTCCTGCCAAATCTTCTTATTCTTTGTAGGTACACCATTAACCAGAATAATTAATGGTTCAGTTTCCAAAGTATCCGCATCAATAGTTTCCATATTTTTTTTCAAATCCAAGGGCAAATACACCACTCTTCCTTTTAAACCTCTCAGTAAATCAGAAGGAGGCAATTTACCAGTTTTGGGCTCCATACGTACTATGGTCTGGAACGGATGAACACATTGAATGAGTATAGACTCATATGTATTTAATTCAGAAAGTTCAGCAGGAATAGCATCCAATTCTAAATTATTATGTACAGCTCTGGTCGGCATTCTATTTTCCTCTAACTTGTTGTAACAGTATTTACAAATACGCTGATCTTCACCCAAATCAAAACAATTTTCTAGAAATATATATGTGGCAAAATCCTTCCACTTATAATTATCTTCATTTTCACTCTTTCTGTAGAGATCAACATTCCTAGTTTGTTTTCTATAATGAGTTCTGCGGCAACAAATACAAGTAAAATTTGGTCTTTCATTAGAGACTATTGCAAATTTTGTTATATGATCATTAAATGTGTTACTTACAGAGGGTTCTACATTCTCTTACACTTCTTCCTCATTTACTGTGTCCTTCTCTGCACTGTTTTGTTCAGGACCAAAGTAACAAAACTGAATTTCATCCACAACCTTCTCTACATCTGATACCGTTCCTCGGAACAGAGCCCTATTCAATTCATTTAACTTTATTGCTGGACTTTTGGCAAAATACAACCGTCTCACAAACTTTCTCATTTCAGTATGATGAACAGCCAGCATCCTAAAATGATGGAAAACACTATTGCACACTTTTCTAGATAGACAAGCCAGAGAATGACCCTGCAAACCAGTATTCTCTCTCACTCTGCATGGATCCAGACTTTGAAGCACCTTAATCTTCTGTTTTATACTTTTTTTACTATATTCTCGTAGAAACTCTCGAAATTTGTCAATAGATTCCTGACGCACAGTGCAAATACTACTACAATTCCAAGTGTACACTGGGGCTTTAGGACGTCTCCCCATAGCCTCATCTGCCATCACTTGTACCTCATCTCTTGGAACCATTATCTCCTTCTCCATTATGCAACCATTTTTTACTTCGTAAGAACGACCTCTGGTGTCAACTGCATGCAGCAAACTATTACTTTGAAAATAGCTCTCTTCATTAAAAAAAGGTTCACTACTTGAACTATGCATCCACTTTCCTAAAAACACTTTACAAAAGTTTGTTCTGTTCACTACTCTTTTCCTTTTGCTATGTGATTTCAGTACATTAACCATTTTGTCTAATGTACGCATCCTATTCAAAATTAAAATGAATAGTTTCCTTTTTAATTCTAATGCCTTTGCTGCAATGGCTTCTATTTCTTTTTTTCTTTTATAAAACTTTGTCTTTTTCTTATATTTCTTCACATCCTTCATCAAATTGGACATAACTCTTCTCTGAAACATTTTTCTACGTATCTCTTTAAACGCTGTTTTTCTATTTATATAAATCTTTTCAGTTGCTGAAGGTATATTTGCATTAACTAAATTTTCAATTTTTTCCTCTCCTTTTTTGTTCAAAACATCCTTTCGAGTACAGACATTTTGTACATTTTTCATTCTTTTGAATATTTTTTTTAGAAATTCTTTTTTCTGCTTACCAGAAGATTTTTTCTTTTTCCCAACATGAGCATCTTCTACTAACTTTGGTCCTCTAGTTGTCTTCAAATATAGGTTTTTTTTGTGCGTTTTTTGAACTCTGGATTTTGTAGGCATCTTAAATTTTGTCCACTGCTCTTCAGCAATACCTGAAAAAAACTAAAAAAAAAATCCTTTATTTTATTTAAATATATTACTACATTTCTTTTCACAATAGTCACAAAACGTAATTTCTTTGCCAATTTGAATGCACACTTACTGCTCTTTTTTTTTGGCAAGTTAAAATCACTTTTACAGACTGACACATTATAAAACCACTTTTCAGTTTTTTAAAAAAGCCCATGTCCAGACTGCTTTTTCAGACCACCACCATGTGTATCCTCGGTGACTACCTACACTCCAGCAAGGGCAACCAGCCTTAGTGATGCTGAATGTATTTGCATTACAGACTGAAACCTGAAAACCCCACTCGCTTGTAAATACTGTGCATGATTATACATGGAAAGGAGCTGGGTGTGTGCTAAGAGTCTGCTTCTTCCCCCAAAAAATCGCTCCCCCTTTTTCCTACTAATGCAACTGTGAAATCACCAGAGCAAAACGCAATAAATCTCTGCCTGTAATTCCTATTTCCACACAGAGTCATGTTTTCACATTAGTCCCAAAACGAAATTTCTTTGCCAATTTGAAAGCAAACTTACTGCTCTTTTTTTTTGGCAAGTGAAAATCACTTTTACAGACTGACACATTATGAAACCACTTTTTAGATTTTTTAAATTGCACATGTCCAGACTGCTTTTTCAGACCACCACCATGTGTATCCTCGGTGACTGCCTACACTCCAGCAAGGGCAACCAGCCTTAGTGATGCTGAATGTATTTGCATTACAGACTGAAACCTGAAAACACCACTCGCTTGTAAATACTGTGCATGATTATACATGGACAGGAGCTGGGTGTGTGCTAAGAGTCTGCTTCTTCCCCCAAAAAATCGCTCCCCCTTTTTCCTACTAATGCAACTGTGAAATCACCAGAGCAAAACGCAATAAATCTCTGCCTGTAATTCCTATTTGCACACAGAGTCATGTTTTCACATTAGTCCCAAAACGAAATTTCTTTGCCAATTTGAATGCACACTTACTGCTCTTTTTTTTTGGCAAGTGAAAATCACTTTTACAGACTGACACATTATGAAACCACTTTTCAGATTTTTTTAAAAAAGCCCATGTCCAGACTGCTTTTTCAGACCACCACCATGTGTATCCTCGGTGACTGCCTACACTCCAGCAAGGGCAACCAGCCTTAGTGATCCTGATTGTATTTGCATTACAGACTGAAACCTCAAAACCCCACTCGCTTCTAAATACTGTGCATGATTCCACATGGTAAGCAGCTGGGTGTGTGCTAAGAGTCTGCTTCTTCCCCCAAAAAATCGCTCCCCCTTTTTCCTACTAATGCAACTGTGAAATCACCAGAACAAAACGCAATAAATCTCTGCCTGTAATTCCTATTTGCACACAGAGTCATGTTTTCACATTAGTCCCAAAACGAAATTTCTTTGCCAATTTGAATGCACACTTACTGCTCTTTTTTTTTGGCAAGTGAAAATCACTTTTACAGACTGACACATTATGAAACCACTTTTCAGATTTTTTTAAATTGCACATGTCCAGACTGCTTTTTCAGACCACCACCATGTGTATCCTCGGTGACTGCCTACACTCCAGCAAGGGCAACCAGCCTTAGTGATGCTGAATGTATTTGCATTACAGACTGAAACCTGAAAACCCCACTCGCTTCTAAATACTGTGCATGATTATACATGGACAGGAGCTGGGTGTGTGCTAAGAGTCTGCTTCTTCCCCCAAAAAATCGCTCCCCCTTTTTCCTACTAATGCAACTGTGAAATCACCAGAACAAAACGCAATAAATCTCTGCCTGTAATTCCTATTTGCACACAGAGTCATGTTTTCACATTAGTCCCAAAACGAAATTTCTTTGCCAATTTGAATGCACACTTACTGCTCTTTTTTTTTGGCAAGTGAAAATCACTTTTACAGACTGACACATTATGAAACCACTTTTCAGTTTTTTAAAAAAGCCCATGTCCAGACTGCTTTTTCAGACCACCACCATGTGTATCCTCGGTGACTGCCTACACTCCAGCAAGGGCAACCAGCCTTAGTGATGCTGAATGTATTTGCATTACAGACTGAAACCTGAAAACCCCACTCGCTTGTAAATACTGTGCATGATTATACATGGACAGGAGCTGGGTCACAGTGTGCTAAGAGTCTGCTTCTTCCCCCCAAAAATCGCTCCCCCTTTTTCCTACTAATGCAACTGTGAAATCACCAGAACAAAACGCAATAAATCTCTGCCTGTAATTCCTATTTGCACACAGAGTCATGTTTTCACATTAGTCCCAAAACGAAATTTCTTTGCCAATTTGAATGCACACTTACTGCTCTTTTTTTTTGGCAAGTGAAAATCACTTTTACAGACTGACACATTATGAAACCACTTTTCAGATTTTTTTAAATTGCACATGTCCAGACTGCTTTTTCAGACCACCACCATGTGTATCCTCGGTGACTGCCTACACTCCAGCAAGGGCAACCAGCCTTAGTGATGCTGAATGTATTTGCATTACAGACTGAAACCTGAAAACCCCACTCGCTTCTAAATACTGTGCATGATTATACATGGACAGGAGCTGGGTGTGTGCTAAGAGTCTGCTTCTTCCCCAAAAAAATTGCTCCCCCTTTTTCCTACTAATGCAACTGTGAAATCACCAGAGCAAAACGCAATAAATCTCTGCCTGTAATTCCTATTTCCACACAGAGTCATGTTTTCACATTAGTCCCAAAATGAAATTTCTTTGCCAATTCGAAAGCACACTTACTGCTCTTTTTTTTTGGCAAGTGAAAATCACTTTTACAGACTGACACATTATGAAACCACTTTTCAGATTTTTTTAAATTGCACATGTCCAGACTGCTTTTTCAGACCACCACCATGTGTATCCTCGGTGACTGCCTACACTCCAGCAAGGGCAACCAGCCTTAGTGATGCTGAATGTATTTGCATTACAGACTGAAACCTGAAAACCCCACTCGCTTGTAAATACTGTGCATGATTATACATGGACAGGAGCTGGGTGTGTGCTAAGAGTCTGCTTCTGCACCAAAAAATCGCTCCCCCTTTCCATCTAATGCAACTGTGAAATCACCAGAGCAATACGCAATAAATCTCTGCCTGTAATTCCTATTTGCACACAGAGTCATGTTTTCACATTAGTCACAAAACGAAATTTCTTTGCCAATTTAAATGCACACTTACTGCTCTTTTTTTTTGGCAAGTGAAAATCACTTTTACAGACTGACACATTATGAATCCACTTTTTAGATTTTCTTAAAAAGCCCATGTCCAAACTGCTTTTTCAGACCACCACCATGTGTATCCTCGGTGACTGCCTACACTCCAGCAAGGGCAACCAGCCTTAGTGATGCTGAATGTATTTGCATTACTGACTGCAACCTCAAACCCTTAAAGTATTCCTTATTTTTACCAGTACACCTTAATTTATCATGAAAAAATTGTCCATATTATTTTACATGTTCATCACATTTAAATTTCTCCCAAAACAGAAAATAATAAACACAACTTCTACAAAAGGAATTCCAATTCTATTATTCATTTCTTAATTTACCATATACATCCCCTCTCAAACTCTAAACTCACCTTTAAAATTAGTTAGTTGTGAAAGAAATGTGGCACTCAAACAGCAGATTATCAGAGCCAGGACATCTGTTCTCTACACCTCTCTCCTCTCAGAAGAACCAGATAATGGCAAACTTTCCCTCTATTT
Source organism: Triturus cristatus (assembly GCF_964204655.1). NCBI lineage: Eukaryota > Metazoa > Chordata > Amphibia > Caudata > Salamandridae > Triturus > Triturus cristatus. Next base: position 1,008,515,505 of record NC_140591.1, on the reverse strand, counting down.
TTCCACACATATACATGTAAGTTTCAAATCTCAGTGCTTCCCCCTTTTTTTCAAATGTAATCACACATTTCTATTGGTTGAAAACCAACCCTTTTCCAAAAGTACCCTGCCCCCAACTTGACTTCTGCCTAGTACCCTTCCCCCAACTTGACTTCTGCCTGCTACCATAGCAACAGCTCATGGAACACTGCTGTGTGGAGTTAGGTCAGAAGTTCGCCACACAATGTTTCAATTCCACAGAGCAAGAGTGCTTGACTTTTCAAACCTAACAGCAAATCCATAGTACTGTTCTTTGGTAACACATTTTTTTGTAGCAATACAAAACATGCTTCTATTAATTTACACATACAGCCTAGTTTTTATTCTAGAATGGTATGAAACAGCCAATCAGTTCTTTTTGTTTTGAAAAAAATATGTATGCCTCCATTTCCAAACTGTCTTTCTTTTCTTATTGCCATTCTACTGAAAGACACCTCCTGAGTGCATCCAGTTCTCCTTTGAAGATGTTCACAGTGTGGATTGTAGGGCACAGCTATGTCTTCTGGAGTGAAAAGTTTGCAGAGAAAACAGGTATGGTGAGAGACCTTGCTTTGCCAAATGTAGACATTAAATGGATTGGTCAGAGAGGGTTAAAGTGGCACCAATTGATGCCATTGGTGAAATCCTTCATGCAAATCCAACACCCTGACCTCATAATAGTGCACTGTGGTGGCAATGACCTAGGCACTTTGACTGGGGTAGGTCTGGAAATGCTTATGAAGGACACCTTTGCACAACTGTTTTCACTTTTCCCTAAAACTGCCTTTGTGTTTTCCAACATATGCCAAAGGCAAAAATGGAACTGGTCCAATCATTTCTGTCCGCAAATTGACAAAGCAAGAAAGCACGTCAACAAATCTGTTTCTGCTTTCCTCCGTGACTATGGTATGGGTGCCATTTACCACAACAACTTGCGTTATGACATGCAAGACATTTATAGAGGAGATGGTGTGCACTTCAATGATGAAGGGAACAGAGTCTTCCTCTTGAACCTTAGACTCTGCATCAGTACTTACTTGTAGGTACCACTTAAAAAATCACTTCATAAACACAACGGCTCTTTTTAGAGCCCCCTAATATCTAAACTCTTAAATCTGCATTTCATTTCTTTTATTTTATTTTTTTTCTACCGTACGCGTACGTTGAGCTTACCGTACGCGTACCCCGCGATTTTTTTTAAAATCAATAAATGTTTTCTTTGTACTTTTCTGTCCTTCTTTGACCCCCTCACAAATGTAAGGGGGTCTGTAACTCTCCTCCTTGCCCCCTTTTCTTGTTTTCACTCTTTTTTTTCTGAGTGAAACACACAAAATGGCGGCCGCCGCTTCCTGGTTTCGGCCGATTCGAATGTTTACTAAGATCTAACAGCCAATCAGAATCGCGCTCGCGCACGCCACCGTACGCGTACGGTAAGCTTACGGTAAGCGTACCGTAAGCTGGCTCAGATATATATATTGATTTAAATGCTATTTTCTCAGGACCTACTGAACAGATTTACACCAAACCTACAAAAGGCACTTCCTTGACCTAGGGACTACCTCTCTGCCAAATTTCTAGTAATTCTGTTCAGCCGTTCGGGCTGTAGCCCTGTCTAAAGGTCCTATGGAAAAATGCATGGGAAAAACGCGTTTTGGGACCCCCCTTTTTTCTCAGCCCCCGCTTGACGAATCCCCCCGAGATTTTCAGGGTAGGAGCGGAGCGTAGCGCCCCACCTATTTTGAGAAATTCGCGAGGATTCGTCGACCGGCGCCAAAGTTATTCAAAATAGAATGTTGCGGATTTCCTATGGAAAAGGGGTCCTAACTATATTCACTGAAAAACCCATAGGTTTCACACACGTTATAGTTAGGAATTAGCATTTAAAAAACCTTGCAAATTCAGTGAAAAAACCATAGGTTTCACACATGCTATAGTTAGCTGGAGATTTTACTCATAAAAAACCAATGAAATTCCCCCGTTATAGTTAGTGCAGGCAACTATAACTCACGCGACCGCAATCCTCTGCTGATGCAAATACTGTATTTAGACACTTATTTGCCCATGTCTTCTTCCATTAAATTTTAGCTATATATATTAAAAAAAATTTTTTTCATAAAGACACATATGTCATCAGCAGAGGATTGCGGTCGCAATATATATATATATTATCTACTGGCGGTCGCCAATAGATAGTTATAGTTAGGACCGTGTTTCCATAGGAAATCCGCAACATTCTATTTGGAATAACTTTGGCGCCGGTCGACGAATCCTCGCGAAATTTTCAAAACTAATGGGGTGCTACGCTCCGCTCCTACCCTGAAAGTCTCGGGGGCATTCGTCAAGCGGGGGCTGAGAAAAAAGGGGGGTCCCAAAATGCGTTTTCCCCATGCATTTTTCCATAGGACCTTTAGACACAGCTACAGCCCGAACGGCTGAACAGAATTACTTGAAATTTGGCAGAGAGGTAGTCCTCAGGTCAAGGATGTGCCTTTTGTAGGTCTGGTGTAAATCTGTTCAGTAGGTCCTGAGAAAATAGCATTTAAATCAATATATATATCTGTAAGCGCGCTTCGTGCGCTTACCGTAAGCTTACCGTACGCGTACGGTGCCGTGCGCGAGCTCAATTCTGATTGGTGGTTACATGACTGTAAACATTCGAATCGGTCGAAATCAGGAAGTGTCGGCCGCCATTTTCTGTCTCTCGCACTGAGAAACAAAGGTGGGGAATGTGAAACGGGGGCAACGAAGAGAGTTGCAGACCCCCTAGTGTTTGTCAGGGGGTCCAAGAAGGACCCAAAAGTACGAAAAATAAATTTAATAATTTTTTTTAAAAATCGCGGGGTACGCGTACGCTAAGCTTACCGTACGTGCACGGCAAAAAAAATAAAATAAAGAAGTAACAATCACATTTATTTAATAAATTAAAGGACCCACAAGGGAGAAAAAAACAAATGTTACTGCGTAAAAAAAGGCGAGGCGCGCACGGCATTGACTGCGCAACGTGGGCGCTCGGTGCGCGAAGCGCACCGAGCGCCCACAGCGTGCGCACGGTGTGCGAAGCGCACCGTGCTCGCAGGGTGTGCGCATAGTGAAAAACCAGAAAAAAAAATAAAAAATAAATACATAACTTAGCATTTAAAAAACCGTACAAATTCACTGAAAAAACCATAAGTTTCACACACGTTATAGTTAGGAATTATCATTTACAAAACCTTGCAAATTCACTTAAAAAACCATAGGTTTCACACATGTTATAGTTAGCTGTACATTTCACTCGTAAAAAACCAATGAAATTCCACGTTATAGTTAGATCAGGTAACTATAACTTGCGCGACCGCAATCCACAATGTGTAATTTCAGATGTCATCATTGATGTCATGAGTGATGTCACTGACCATGTCATGAGTGATGTACTATGTGACGTCATCAGCAGTTTATTGTGGGCGCGCAAGTTATAGTTACCTGATCTAACTATAACGTGGAATTTCATTGTTTTTTTACGAGTGAAATGTACAGCTAACTATAACATGTGTGAAACCTATGGTTTTTTAAGTGAATATATATATATATATATATATATATATATATATATATATATATATATATATATATATATATATATATAATTTACTGGCGGTCGCCAGTAGATATTATCTACTGGCGGTCGCCAGTAGATAGTTAGGACCGTGTTTCCATAGGAAATCTGAAAATTCTATTTTGAATAACTTTGGCGCCGGTTGACGAATCCTCGCAAATTTTTCAAAATAGGTGGGGCGCTCCGCTCCTACCCTGAAAGTCTCGGGGTGATTAGTCAAGCGGGGGCTGAGAAAAAAGGGGGGTCCCAAAACGCGTTTTCCCCATGCATTTTTCCATAGGGACCTTTAGTCCAAGGTACAGCCCGAACGGCTGAACAGAATGACTTGAAATTTGGCAGAGAGGTAGTCCTCAGGTCAGGGATGTGCCTTTTTGAATATCTGGAGTCAATTTCAGTTAAAAGTACATATATATCTATAAGCGCGCACCGTGCGCGCACGGTGACATGCGCGAGCGCAATTCTGATTGGTTGTTAGATGTCAGTAAACATTCGAGTCGGTCGAAATCAGGAAGTGTCGGCCGCCATTTTGTCTATCGCAGTCTGAGGCAGTGAAAAACAAAGGTGGAGAACGTGAAAAGGGGGCAGGGTGGACAGTTCCTGACCCCCTAGCCTTTGTCAGGGGGTCACTGAAGGACCCCCAAGGGTGAAAAAAACATTTATTTTTTTGACTAAACAGCGTGAGGTGCGCGCACGGTGCATGCACGGCACGCACAACGCATCGTGGGCGCTCGGTGCGCGCACGGTGAAAAACCTGAAAAAAAATATAAATACATAACTTAGCATTTAAAAAACCGTACAAATTCACTTAAAAAACCATAGGTTTCACACATATTATAGTTAGCTGGACATTTCCCTCGTAAAAAACCAATGAAATTCCCCCGTTATAGTTAGTGCAGGCAACTATAACTCACGCGACCGCAATCCTCTGCTGATGACGTCAGATATTACATCACTGATTACATATGTGTCTTTCTGAAAAATAAATATTTGTAATATATGTATAGCTAAAGATTAATGGAAGAAGACATGGGTAAATAGGTGTCTAAATACAGTGATGTAATATCTGACGTCATCAGCAGAGGATTGCGGTCACGTGAGTTATAGTTGCCTGCACTAACTATAACGGGGGAATTTCATTGTGTTTTTTACGAGGGAAATGTCCAGCTAACTATAACATGTGTGAAACCTATGGTTTTTTAAGTGAATTTGCAAGGTTTTTTAAATACTAATTCCTAACTATAACGTGTGTGAAGCCTATGGTTTTTTAAGTGAATATATATATATATATATATATATATATATATATATATATATATATATATATATATATATATATATATATATTCACTGAAAAAACCATAGGTTTCACACATGTTATAGTTAGCTGGACATTTTACTCATAAAAAACCAATGAAATTCCCCCGTTATAGTTAGTGCAGGCAACTATAACTCACGCGACCGCAATCCTCTGCTGATGCTAATACTGTATTTAGACACTTATTTGCCCATGTCTTCTTCCATTAAATTTTAGCTATACATATATTACAAATATTTTTTTTTCATAAAGACACATATGTCATCAGCAGAGGATTGCGGTTGCGTGAGTTATAGTTGCCTGCACTAACTATAACGGGGGAATTTCATTGATTTTTTATGAGTAAAATGTCCAGCTAACTATAACATGTGTGAAACCTATGGTTTTTTCAGTGAATTTGCAAGGTTTTTTAAATGCTAATTCCTAACTATAACGTGTGTGAAACCTATGGTTTTTTCAGTGAATTTGTACGTTTTTTTAAATGCTAAGTTACTTTACGCTGTTCGTGGCGTGCGCGCCCACTTAACGCAGTTCGTTCCGTGCTTCGCGCACCGCGCGCCCACTTTACGCAGTTGGTGCCGTGCACGCACGGTGGGCACGCGGTGCGCTACGCGCACCGCGTGCCCACGTTACGCTGGATGGGCCATGTACGTACGATGCGCTTCGCGCACCGTCCGCACACGGAGGACATATTATGCGCTTCGTTGTGAAAGGTAATCTATTAACTGTTCCGTTTAAATGCATGCTATGCACAAATGGTGCCCTGCGGGCACCGTTTGCACACGGGGGTGGGAAAAAGTGGATAACTTTTTTTTTATAATTAATTTTTACCGTAAGCGTACGGTAAGCGTAAGCGGCGTTTTTTAGAAAAAGAATAAAATAGAATTTTTTGCCTTGGGGGTTCTTTTGGGACACCTTAATCAAGGCTAGGTGGTTATGAGCTATCTAACATGCCCCTTTACATGTTTTCAACCTTTGTTTTTCCTCCCCCCCTCAGAGTGCGAGAGAGAAAATGGCGGCCGCCGCTTCCTGGTTTCGACCGATTCGAATGTTTACTAAGATCTAACAGCCAATCAGAATCGCGCTCGCGCACGGCACCGTACGCGTACGGTAAGCTTACCGTAAGCGCACGGTAAGCGCACCGTAAGCTGCCACAGATATATATATTGATTTAAATGCTATTTTCTCAGGAACTACTGAACAGATTTACACCAGACCTACAAAAGGCACTTCCTTGACCTGTAGACCTCTCTGCCAAATTTCAAGTAACTCTGTTCAGCCGTTCGGGCTGTAGCTGTGTCTAAAGGTCCTATGGAAAAATGCATGGGAAAAACGCGTTTTGGGACCCCCTTTTTCTCAGCCCCCGCTTGACGAATCCCCCCCGAGACTTTCAGGGTAGGAGCGGAGCGTAGCGCCGCATTAGTTTTGAAAATTTTGCGAGGATTCGTCGACCGCGCCAAAGTTATTCCAAATAGAATGTTGCGGTTTTCCTATGGAAACAGGGTCCTAACTATAACTACCTACTGGCGACCGCCAGTAGGTAATATATATATATATATATATATATATATATATATATATATATATGCCCTCCTGTAATAAGAAGTTAAGACGAGAAAAACAGCAGTGTGAGGTGAGGAGCATCCGGAAGCATAGTGTCGGAGGACACCTGTGATCGGGTAAGCACTTACCGCAGCGAGCGGATCATTACACTTTCAACGGGGAGAGGTGCCGGGCGGGCTCGACTAGTTAGTTCAGAGCTGTTTAATAGAAGTGAGCGTTTCAGACTAGGAAGAGTAAAATGGATACCTGGCTTAAAGAAAGAGAAGAAGCAGCAAACACAGTCTTTGATGAGAATGCAGTGGGCAAGACTGATCAAGGCAAAGGGACGGGCATCTCAAAGATCTCCCGGCATATATGCAAGACAGAAGAGATTTTTTGAGGAAGGTTCAAAACATCACGTGGAGAGATTCATTTCTCCTAATTACGCTTGACGTAGCCTTATTATATACAAGCATAGCCCACGAAGATGAGCTTAGAGCCACGAGACATTTCCTCAACAAACAACCAATAACTCTATACCAATACTCTGGGATGTTGTTGGAGATGGAAAGGCTGTGCCTGGAGAATAATTTCTTCATATACGGCAATGACACATTCAGACAGGTGAGAGGAACAGCCATGGGCACCTGCTTTGCCCCAGCTATGCTAATTTGCATATGGGTTGGAGGGAGGAGCAGGTGATCCAGGTCAAACATGGCTTGGAATGGAAGGACAATATTATTGTTTGGATGAGATTTATAGATGATCTCTTTATCAGATGGAACTGAGTCTGTAGGTCCAAATGCGCAGACTTGAGAAGCTGAAACGAATGGATATTTCCAATTGGTGGGAACGTAAATTGTTGGAGAGGTACCTTGAGGTGGGGAGAGTCCCACAGGGTCTAAGAGTTTTGATAGCCCCCACCTTTGAAAACCTGGTCCCTGAAATGCTACAAGAGTGGGCTGTGAACAGTGCGCAATCTTCACAGAACATGATGAAGATTTTAGTTAAATGTGCCAAATGGGATAAAGACAAGATACTGGATCAGATAAAAAGTTTGGAGTTGGAAATGTGTAAAATGGCAAAACCTGAAATTTTTTGCAAAATTTGCAAAAAACCTGGAAATTACACTAAAAAAAGTATGAACAAATTATTAGAGATAGGAAAGCTATGAAGTTTACGAGGGATAGGCTAGACTATCAGACAGGCCAAATATATACCTTTGCCTGATGTTTGGACACCATACGCCTGTCCAAAAATACTGGACTTGATAAGAGAGATCAAGAGCTCCTAACACCATTGGAAAATAGTTCAGAAGCAAGTTCGAATTTGATTTCGGAACAAGATACCAAATCTGAAGATGGAGCTGGGCTCACAAACAGAAGCAGGGACCTACAGCTCAGTTATAGATGAGTTGCGTTTTTTACCCTATAGACAGGACATTGAATACCAAACAAAGACCGCAAAGGAAAGGAAAAAACTATCAAGGGAATGCAAAAAAGGAAGGGGAGGGCATGGAATTGTGCTCAGGTGCAAGAATCAAGGATTAGCGCCAGCCCAAGTCAGCAAGGTTACAGCCACTGTAATCAACTTGACAGACTTGGAACTCTCTAATGAGGAAGAGAACGTACTCTCACTTGGGCTTTCCTATTGCACAAGAACGAATTTCAATTACAGCCAAGCGCATATAGACTTTTTCAAATTTATTAGCATGTTAAAACTGAGGAAATTTTTCCACAACAGAGTGGAACAACCAACATTAAGACTACCAGACTCAGGAACTGTTTCCAATTTGGTAGTTGGGGATTTGAACCTATTGCATGATTTAAAGCAACTGGAAAGGAAATGCGAGGGAACTGAACCACTAGGATCTTTAAAAGATACTGCTGAAATCTTAGGATTGGGTATTTATGACAGCACAAAAACACAGTTTAAACCGAAGTCTATTTTTGTCCCCAATGTGCCAAAAGATTCTATTGATGTGTTTTCTGAGTTGGTCATTAAGGATCTGAAAGCGTTATCTGTATTATCCAGTGAGAAATTTCTCAAAAGCAATAACCAACATGAGAAAAGGTAATTCAGTGTTGTTAGCAAAATCAAGAGTAGAAAGGACACAGTGGTTCGCCAATCAGATAAAGGGGCAAAGTGGTGTAGTGGCCACTAAGCATGTACAATGATGAAGTAAAATCTCAGCTAAAAGATACCAGACGCTATCAAAAAGTCCCACAAAGTATTTTGATGGAAGTAAAAAACAAATGCCAGAAAGACCTAACCAGATGGAGGGGCCTAGGCATGATTTTGCAGGATAATTACCTGTATTTGGTAGACGATCCAATCATACCCATATTGTTTCTTATTCCTAAAATCCAGAAGAATGCAGTGGTCCCCCTTGAAAAAGACCTATTATTTCTGTGATAGGTAGTTCATTTGAAGCTACATGTAGATGCCTAGAACACTTTGTACAGGAGTTTGTCAAAGATCTCCCGGCATATATGCAAGACACAATAGATTTTTGGAGAAAAGTTCAAAACATCATGTGGAGAGATTCATTTCTCTTAATTACTCTTTGACGTAGCCTTATTATATACAAGCATAGCCCACGAAGATGTGCTTAGAGCCTCGAGACACTTCCTCAACAAACGATCAATAACTCTATACCAACACTCTGGGATGGTGTTGGAGATGGGAAGGCTGTGCTTGGAGAATAATTTCTTCATATACGGCAATGACACATTCAGACAGGTGAGAGGAACAGCCATGGGCACCTGCTTTGCCCTCAGTGATGCAAATTTGAGGGAGGAACAGGTGCTCCAGGTCAAACATGGCTTGGAATGGAAGGACAATATTATTGCTTGGACAAGATTTATAGATGATCTCTTTATCAGATGGAATGGCCCTAAGGAATTGGCTGAATGGTTTGTTCTGGAGTTGAATGACAACTCTTTGAACTTGAAATTCACTGACACAATCAGCAAGACTCAAGTTTGTTTCCTAGATTTGGAAGTTTATATGAAAGATAATGAAATCCACACACGTACATATAGAAAACCCACAACTGGGAACTCCATTCTACATTCTTGGAGTTTCCACCCGCAGAAACTAAAAACAGTATTCCCTACGCAGAACACCTTAGAAGGAAAAGAAATTGCAGTGAGTTGTCATCTTTAAAAGAAGCCCAGAACGATCTAACAAGAAGATTCACTGAGAGGGGTTACAGTCTACAAGTATTAAATCAAGCATTGTACAAAGTTGATAAGATCAGGAGAGAATCATTAATTTACCGGAGCGAGACTACTCAAATGGGTGACAGGAATTGCAAAAATGAGATACGTATGATCACTGGGTACAATGCCTACATGCGAGGGTGAGAGACTGCTTGAGTAGAGATTGGTACCTAGTGAAAAGGGACCCTTTATTGAATGGTATAATCACTTGTAGGCTCCTAATCACTTTTAGGAAAGCTAGATCCATGAGATAGGAGTTGGTAAACAGCAGCCCTGAGACTGGGACTGCTGAGGGCTGGCTGAGGGCCAGTCCTGGCTTCAGCAAATGTTCCAAGTCTGCAGATTCGGTCAAAATATGAAAGAGATCATATCACCCTTATTGAAGAGTCCAATGGCGAATCAGAAATGTTCTTAATTGTAAAAGTGAGTTTGTGGTCTGCGTGTTGCAGTGCACCTGTCCAAAACTTTATGTGGGCAGCACCATTCATATGGTGCATGTCAGAATACTGCAGCACCTGAGGGCGGTCAAAAATAATGACAAGAGTTACCCTGTCGCCAGACATATCAATGAAGCTCATGGGGGGAATGCTAATGATCTCACCTACTTTGTAATTGACCAGGTTGCTAAAATGAGAAGAGGTGGCAATCAAGAGCAGAAATTGCGACAGCTTGAGTCAAGATATATACTTTTATTCAACACGAAAGTCCCGTTTGGTCTCAACTCAGATGAGGATTTGTTTGTACATATATGATAATAATGGTCTACGCACCCTCGTTTTTTAGTTTAGTAGAGAACTACATGAAAATAGAGGCATGTTAAGATGAGGTATAAGATCGTATGAATAGAACCAATGAATTGTAAGTCACAGTTGATTTTATCCAAATTTTGTAGGACCATCCACAACAAAGGAGTTAAAATGCATTTGAGCAATGATAGTAACTCATATTTATGGGTGTTGTTAGAAGCCCCACTATAGATTGGTATTATCCAAATCTGTCTAATCTCCTAATGTTCATTTCCTTTCAAGCTTTTAAATTAATTTGTGCACAATATGTTTGCACTTAAGATGTAAAAATGTTGTTAGGAGGTTTGTGATGAACATAGGTCCTTTTAAATTTTTTTTAATTTGGATGACTTGTTGGTGCAAGTGCAATACGTGTCATGGTTAATGAATTCAAATCAATATTACATTGTATTTTGAGTGTTTTAGAATGGAGGTGAGGAGAAGACTCCACCTAAAGAGACCGCATATGTTATACTGGCATTCACACCTTATGCTTGAGAATTACATGTGTAGTATTGGATATAGAATTCACCTTGAAACATTGTAGGGATTAATTTTGCATCAAGTTATAAACTGTGATTGAGTATAAAGCACTTGCACTTTATCAAAATTATCTTAATGAAAGCTAAACGGACACTAGGCATCCCGCACTATGGTAGTAAAGAGGTGCTACTCTGTTAAAATAGAATGCACTTGCACTTTATTTAAATAGCTCAATGTTTGGCATCAATGGTAAGTGGATGAACCCCTGAAGGTGGCTCATTGGCTTTGGAAAGAGCACGGTAATGACTGAGCATTTTGCACTGCACACCTATGCACTTTAATCATGTCACTCTGTGGAATTCTGAAGTTGTAATGATATCCACGAGTCATCATATTTGCATATTTTGTATTTTTGTATATTTGTATATTAATTGCGCATGCACTTTTCCCATGGGAAGTATTGGGAAAATGAAATTTTACATTGGTCCTCTTGAGATGTTGTGAGCAATTGTGTATCCTCATTACACCGGTATTTTGTATAATTGTTAAGGAATATGAGGCCAACACCTGGAGACTGTAACTGTCAAATGATAATCGGACTTATTTGTGAATGTTTAAACAAAAATGACTTTTATTATATATATGCAAGAGATTTAGCGATAGTAATAAGCTCTCAGACAGTGAGCAGTGTGTTGAGTATGTCTCCCATGGTTGTTGTGACAGGTAACCCTGTGATTTATAATTCCAGTATTTTAAACTGAGAATTTAGTAACGCTTGTTGTGTGAGTAAGGCAGAGATACCTAAACCCGTTACAGCAGATTAATAAACGCAAAAGGAAATTTGAAGTCCAGCCCCTGTGTCGGTTTTCTAATTTGTACTGTGGAACTGGTACTGGTGTATATATATATTTTTTTTTTCGCCCCAAATTGTAAATGAGAATATCAATGTTTTCGAAAAAGGGATGATCAATGAACTTAAACAAATGAATTGTATTAAAAGGCATGGGCAAAACAATCTCAAAAAGGCTCAAATAGAGGCAGTGAAAGAATTGGAAAGCAATACAAACATCATCATGAAAAAATCAGACAAGGGAGGAAATATAGTGGTGTGGCCTGTCACACTGTACTTGGAGGAAGGCATGAAACAACTAAACGATGTAGAACGATATGAGAAGTCATCTAAAGATTGTTACAACAATAACAATAAAGTGTATGAAGGGAAATTGAGTGAGTGGAGAGAGGGTATTTTAGAAATGCAGGAATTTCTATTTTTAAAATGTAAATCTCCCAAGATTCCAGCACTTTATTTATTACTTTGTTTATTGCCTAAACTGCACAAAGATGCGAGAAATCCACCAGGGAGACCGATAGTCTCCTCAAGAGGGAGTATGTTGGAAAATCCGTCTAAGTACGTTGAACATTTCCTTCAACCGCTTGTACAGGCTCTCCCTTCATACATTAGGGACACAAATGATTTTCTTAAGTGCATTAAAGACATGGAATGGGAAAAAGAGTATCTCCTTTTAAGTCTAGACGTTAACAGCCTCTACACGTGTATACCCCATCATTTGGGAATTGACGCATGTAGACATTTTCTAAAAGAGAGATCTATATCATATATGCTCCATACTGAAATGATTATAGAAATGTTCATGATCTGTCTCACGAGTAACTTCTTTTTGTTTAATGGTAACATCTTTAGGCAAATCCAGGGAACGGTGATGGGTCCCTGCTTCGCCCCCAGCTTTGTAGAGTTGTACCTCGGCTGGTGGGAGGAGCAGGTGGTCATAAACATCAGACTATTTAGATCCCATGCCGTTCTCTGGACACGGTACATCGATGATATTTTTTGCGTTTGGAATGGTACTCGAGAGGAAGCTCTTGAGTGCGTTAAAATTCTGAATGACAATACCCTTAACCTCTCTTTCAGTAGCCACATTAGCAATGACACTATTGAATTCCTTGATCTTAAACTTAGTGTTAAAAACAATACACTGACCAGTAATCTATTTAGGAAACCCACAGCGTGTAATAGCCTTTTGCGAGGTGAAAGTTGCCACCCACACTCATTGGTTGACAGCATTCCGTATGGCGAATTTATGCGTGCCAGGTGGAATTGCAGTACCAGTGACGGTTTTAATAACGAAATTCAATATAAGTCAAAAAGATTCAACGAACGAGGCTATAATAGAGAAACTATTCAAAAAGCCATTGATAAAGTCATGATCCTTAACAGGAACGATCTATTATGCCCCAAAATAAAAGAAACTTCTGAACAACAGAAAATAAGGTTCATCAGTAGATACAGTAATCAAGCTCTGAACCTTAAAAAAAGTTTTAAAAAACTTTGGAATGTCCTTAAACTTGATCCTGATTTAGCTCCAGCAATTGATGAAAATACAGGGGTCACATTTAGAAAGGCCTGTTCATTACAAGATCGCCTATGCCACTCATTGATACAAACTGATAAACCTAAGAACACTATAAAAGGTTTTTATACATGCAATCAATGCAAGGTGTGTAAGTTCAGTAATAATTGTAAATCTATCCACTTGTCTATTGATCAACAACCGTTTCTAATTGAGAAACATTTGACCTGCAATTCAGAATATCTTGTTTATGCCTTGGTATGCCCCTGCAAATTGGCCTATATCGGCAGTACAATCCATAAAGCCAAAAAACGCATTTTAGAGCAAATGCGGGCAGTTCAGAATTTTGATAAGCATTACCCAGTGGGATGCCATTTTAAGACACATCATTCACAAAACTGCAATCTATTAAAGTTTATTGTACTTGATGCAGTACCAAAACGTGAACGAGGGGGTGATCGAGTCATGGAACCAAAGAGGCTTGAGTCAAAAATGATAATTAAATGTAATACCCTGCATCCAAATGGATTGAACATGGATGAGGAGATGGGGGTACATTTGGGGTGAAATCTTGTTTTTTACTGCATAACTACTTTTTCTTCTACAGTATAGGCGTATGCCTTTTTTAATGTTGTGTCTTGTACATTATTATTTCTTTTTTAATTAATACTTTGTTTCTTTGTGTGTTACAGAGGGAAATGTGTGGAGAGGCAGAAGAGCTGATTTATCTTTAATCTATGGCTATGCTGTGAAGATATTATTATTGTTGTCCATATACGCCTAAGACACCTCTGTAACTTTGTCCATTGAGATGGTATTTAGTGCATAAACTGAGTATCTTTGATGGCCTTTGCTTTAGAAGGTTGAAAGCGCTACATGATGTTCTCTCACGTATCATTATTTGCCCACATGGGCAGAATTGTGGTTGTGGTGACAATATTCAATGCTTGTTTATTATTACTTTACTATTTTATGCCCATGTTACACAAGCCCACTTGGGCGAAATTGCTGCCCAATGAGGCAAAATTGTAGTTTATTTACCTGGGCATTAAGTCTGGCTTTTGAGCTATACTCACGTGGCCATTAATTTTTAGCTCATGAGTAGTTGCAAAACTTTATTGACCAAATTTAAAATGACAACAGCAGCAAACCACAATGTTGTAAATGCGTGTTTGTTTCAGCAATGAGCCATATTAGAACTTAAAATACTGTTTAGACTCGTGGCACCAAGCGTATTTGCCTGCAGAAAGGCGGATATACTGTGATGATGACCGTAATCACAGAAAATTATGTTGGGGTATTGAAATATGTGTAATGGACATTTGCTGTGTGATGGGAACAGTTAAACATTATTTTATAACATGTCGCATGCCCAAAAATGAAATGCAACATCACTGCTACCCACTTTGTTGATTTTTAACACAATAGCGCAAAGTATTTCTTTTATGTTTATGTTAATGCACATCTTGCCACTTTAAATATGGAAGGAAGTCAACATTTGCCTAACCCGTGACCAAGGAGTGCGTTTACTCCGAACCGCGTTTGGTTTCTAAATTTGGTTGCCGTGTGTGGATTACTAAATACACGCTTTTCAAATAGAGTATCGGCTCTGTCCTTTTCTTCATGTTTATAAACGCTGTGAAGAAGGTTGCAGTTGTGCTGGGATTATTGAGGCTAGCTACCTCGCCTGATACTCCTCAACTATCGAGGCTCGAGCTAATGCGACTTTTCCATTGGAGATATATATATATATGTCCTCATGACGTGTGTAGTGACATATTTTATAATCTAATGATGGATGTTAATTATCATTGATTTTAAGAATTCTTTTGCCTCAACCATGGTTGCTATGTTTCATGGAACTAGAAGGCCCAGAAGATATTTTATTTATGTTAGTACATTAGCACATTTCTGTATAGCATATCCATGTTTCCAGTACTGGCAAATGGAAGTGGGATTTGGAGAGAATAAAGCTCTCAGTATTGTATTCATGAATGATATATTCTCAAGGATGTCTTGTGCTTCCTCTAGGAGAAGATCCTGCCACCTGCTCATTGGATACGTTTTTGCTAAAAGTAACTTAAATATATGACCAACAAGTTTCTATCTCATGAGGTTCTATAGATTTGTATTGTGAGAAACCTATATAAACTGTCTTAAGTTTTATTCATTTTGGAATATTGCATCAACTGACCCTTTCTAGTAAGAACTGTGGTCAATGGCAATAGTCTTTTTAATTATTTGCTGAGCTATTATCTATTTTACATTAAACACAAGTTACATGTTGGCTTCCCAATGTGTTATATTATATTTTGAACAGATGGGGCATGTTTCATCGGGAACCGTGTCAACAAAAAGAAGATGGAGAGCGCTGGACCAGAAGTAAGGGAGAACATTCTCCAGTGGGAAATGGGGTGGAGGACGGCCCAGTGCTGGACCTGGTGATTTGGTTAAAGATTAAGCATGAACTGAACCAAAACTTTAGTTAAAGTCTAACTACCTTTACTGTTTGTTTGCTTGCACCACTTGAAATGTTTTGAGGTTAATGCATTGTCAAAAAAGGGTTCAAACAGATGTCATCCAGCTAGAAGATACCAAGGATTCATTGGAATACTAAATTAGTTAACTTAGGGCAGTAGCAGCTGCTACTTTACGGGGTGGAGGGGTGGATCGTGGGGTCAGGAGAGGGAGACGGAGGAGGGAAAGAGAAAAAAAAAATAAAAGACTTACCTGTGGGCCGCCGCCGCCTCTCCGTCCCCTTCGCCTGCTTCCTGGACTCCAGAGCAGGAAGCAGGAACAGGAAGCAACCAGACTTCCAGACTCCCCTAGCCAATCACAACACTGCTCATAGCAGCGCTGTGATTGGTCTGAGCACCGTGGTCCGGCGCTCAGATGGGGACTGGGTGCCTGGGCATATTCTCCACCCAGGCTGTAATGCAGCCTGGGTGGAGAACATGTAAAGTGCGCATGACTGTTTGGCCGGGCTGAAACAGCCGGCCAAACATTCATGCGCACTTAGGAGAGTGCCACCACTCTTCCCTCTGTTCCTCTGACACAGGCCAACCCTGCCCCTAACCAACTGAGCAAGGATGGAAAAATAAAATGATAATAACAATACGTTATCATTTTATTTTTGACCTGCTCACAGAGCAGTGGGGCGATGCTCCTCTGTCTTAGTGAAGGAGCCACCCCTGACTTAGAGACAACTTAGTCTTGATGCTATAATTACGCCACCTTCGTCATATCTATATTTTTTTTTGAAACCTTTATTACAGAATGCAAATGATATACAAGGATGGGCCTACAACCTTCAGGCCGGCCGCTAGCAAACAGTGGGAACATAAAACACAATTATTAAACACAAGCGGCAAGTGATAAATGTCCCAGAAATCGAAGGAAGCGTTGGCGGCCACACCGTCCGGAGCCCCCAAATGGCGGTTCCATTTTTTATAAGAAACTACAAACAAATCCACAAGGCAGCAAAAGTCAAAGCAGCATTATGAGCTCCCCTGGGGAGGACCCTACCGATCCACAGGAATAGGGGGGGGGGGACGGACCAGGACAGAAGCAAAGTGAACACGGTACCCAGAACCAAGGAAACAAGCAGACTAGGGAGACTGGGCCACTGCCAAATCAGGCGTCAGCGGCGGGGTACAAATCCCGCCACGATAGGAGTTCCAGGGGCCCCACACTTTCACCCATTTCCCAGGCTTACCTCTTGCCACATACACTACCTTCTCCCGAAACATACACCAATCCATGTTGTCCTTCCACACCGAGACCGTTGGTGACCTCTGGGAGCCCCACAATTGGGCTATGTCACGCTTGGCCACCATATATCCCAGAGTCACCCACCACGTCTGCGGCATCGTATAATCAGTCGGCTCCCACACATTTAGCAGACATCTCCTAGCCTCGGGAAACAGCGTCACATGCGTGACCGCTTGCAACACTGCATGTACACCACGCCAGAATCGCGCCACCTCTGGGCATTCCCACAAAGTATGGAAGAAGGTCCCTAACAAACCACACCCACGCTTACACAGCCCATCCACGGCATATCCCATACGCATCAGACCCGGCCCCGTAACGTAGACCCTGTGGAGTATTTTGAGCTGGACAAAACGAAGGCGGGCCGGTATGGCCACCTCTTTCGGGGAGGCCACCGCAGACACCCAGTCCTCGTCATCCAGCTCCAATCCATCGGCAACCCATGCCTCACGAAGGCCAGTCAGCAGTCCCGAGCGATCATTGATGAGCTTTTTATAAATCAATGAGATAGTGCCATTCGGTACATGCCCATCTAGCACTCTGTCTTCCAGAGGGGAGCACTCCGGGATGGACGCCACATCCGGGAATACAGAACACAGCGCGTGACGAACCTGTACATACCGGAAGTACTCCCTGTCCTGCAGCTGGAATTCCGTCTGCAGTACATCGAATGTTTTGAATCCCCCCCTCGTCCAGAGGTCGCCCACCCTACTGATGCCTATCGTGTCCCACTTCTCAAAGCCTTTCGAGGTCCACAAGCAGCCCAATCGCTCAGATGCATACAGCGGCGTCGCCCGGGTCAACCGATCCTTCCACCCCATCGCCAAGTTTGCGGCGTGCCACACCCGTACCGCGACCCGCGTAGGACCCGTCAGGCGTGCGTCGAGCGATCTAGAGTAGAGCGCACGATTATAGTCGCCACCCGGCAGTAACAATTTGTCCATTTCAAAAGCCGGGTTAAGGGCGGGCCCATAAAGGCCGTGGTTTATCGCAGCCAGCTGGGAGGCCCAGTAATACCATTTGATGTCTGGGAGGGCGACCCCCCCGTCATACCACGGGAGCGTCAGCTTCGCGAGGGCGATACGCGGCCTCCCATCCCAAAACAGGCGGTGCTGCAAACCCTCCACCTCCCGAAAGTAGCGCGCCGGGACGACGTCCATCGTGTTTTGTAGAGCGTATAAGAAACGTGGCAACGACATCATCTTAAACAGTGCCGCACGGCCGAGCGGCGAGAGCGGCAAGCGCCTCCAATGCGCCACATCCTCCTTCAGGCGCTGGAGGGGGGGGAGTAAGTTCTGTTTATATCGGGCCGCAGCGTCCAGGGTAATAAAGATACCCAGATACTTAAATCCCTGTGGAGCAATCTGGATGGGACAACCCCGCGGAAGGATAGGAGCCTCCTCCGAGAGGACATACACACAGGATTTAGCCCAGTTGATGACTAAGCCGGAGTTGCGGCCAAATGAACGCAACACATCCACTAACACAATCAATGATTCACGCGGGGAAGCAAGGTACAAAAGAATATCGTCCGCGTAAAGGGAGACACGATCCTCATACTCGGGGGTCCATCGGAGACCACGAATCGAAGGGTGCCACCGCAGCCACTCCGCCAGGGGCTCCAAGGCAAGCGCAAAGAGGAGCGACGACAGCGGGCAGCCCTGCCGCGTGCCCCTGCCCAGTTCAAAAGGAGCCGATACTTTACCATTCACCGCCACCTGCGCCAGCGGTCCGGAGTACAACAATTTCACCCAGCCAATGAATCCCGGGCCAAACCCAAACTTAGACAGCGTCGCCCAAATATATGGCCACTCAAGCGTGTCGAACGCCATAGTGGCGTCCAAGGACGCCAAAATGGCTGGCTCTCGTATGAATGGGACCCTCGCGAGCACCCCATGCAGACGCCGCAGGTTGAGCGCGGTGTTGCGATGAGGGATAAAGCCGGACTGGTCCTGATGGATCAGATCGCACACCACGCCAACCAGCCGATTAGCCAGCACCTTGGTGAGAATTTTCGGCTCCGCATTCAACAGCGAGATGGGCCTGTAAGACGTGACCCGATCCCGCGGCCTCCCCTCCTTATGAATAACCACAATAGTGGCAAGACGCTGGTCCAGCGGGAGGGAACCCGCGAACCGGGTCGCGAGGAACATATCCCGGAGATGCGGAGCCAGCGTATCCGGTCGTAATTTGTACAATTCGATGTGAAGGCCATTAGGACCCATGGCCTTGCCAGAGGCGACCGAACGTATGGCGAGGGCAATCTCATCAGATGTCGGAGCCGCATCCAACAACAATTTATCCTCCTCCGAAAGGGAAGGCAGCGCAATGTCTTTAAGTAGATCATGGGAATCCTCTTCCGAGCGGGAAGATACCGGGGAATACACCCCACGGAAATACTCAGCGAAACAGTCAACAATTTCCTCCGGCTCGGTGACACACACACCATCCAGTCTCTCAATCGACGGGACAACTCGACTCGCTCTCTCCTTTTTATCCAGCCACGCAATCAGTTTACCAGCCTTATCACCCACATCATACAGTCACCCCTGCTGCTCTCTACTCAGGCCCCTGGCTGCCTCCGTGACCAGGGCCTTGTAGTCCGCCTGCCTGAGTCCGAGAGCATGCAGTTTGTCGTCCGTGACCCCACACTCCAGATCACCCTCCAACTCAGTGATCTCAGATTCGATACGGGTCACCTCCTCCCGCTCGCGCCTCCGGGAATGGGAAATGAGGGATAGGGCCTCCCCCCGGAGTACCGTCTTGAACGCCTCCCACAAAGAAACAGCAGACGACACAGACCCCACATTGTCTTCAAAATATTGCTCAAGAGATTTAACCAAATCTGCGCGAATTGTGGGGTCACGCAGGTACCAGGGGTTGATCGGGACCACCCTCCTCTCCCCCCTCGGGACAATGTCGAAGTGCAACAGGAGTTCGTCATATCTATTAGCCATACATCTGAACAACAAGAGAAGAAGAAAGATTGCGAGGTCATGAAGGAAGAGGAACTATTAAACATGTTGCTCATGCTGGCCGATGGGGCTAAGAATGCAGCTGTTGATGCACCCAGAAATGGAGCAGACCTGCAAGATCACAGTACCTGGAGCACAGAGAGGTAATGTGCATGCGAGAGATGCAATGTGATTGGCTGGCAATTAAGTGACCAGGTCAGATGCGGATTCCACTATTGTGGAGCGGCAAAGAGTGCAAAGACATTCCATCCTGGGATGTAGAGACCGATGAGAACAAAGTCCCACTAATTTCCTAGAAAACTTGAGACAGACTAAAACAAATGGCTGTCTAGATGGTAACACCATCCTCCCCATCCAAATAATGTCAATGATGAATGCCCTTTCTCCTCTACCTTTCTCCCCTTGAGGGACCATTTAGCTGCTGGGGTAAAATTATGATCCATGTTCCATGGACCCTCTCAGCTTTAATGAGTATCAAGAAACAACTCCCCAGCATTTGGAAAAATTCCACTCAGTTCTTTGAGGAACTGCAGAGTATGTCTGAAGTGTAGAGGCGCAGTTGGACAGATGTGAAACAGTTACTGCAATTGAAAGCGCCCAGTGAGGTGAGAAGAAGGCTAGTGTGGAAAGTGCCACGGCAGACAGTGGTCCCTGGAAATGGAAAACTGAGAGCAGTGATGGATGAATTGTTTTTTTTTTAAAGATCTTATTATTTGCATACAAAACAAAAAAAATAATGGTGACATTTTGGAACAAGCATGATGATAAGAGTACATAGGTACACAGTGGTAAAGTTCCAATCGATCTCTGGAGCCCCAATATCTCCCTCCTTTCACCCAACAACTCACTAGGAAGCAAAAATGTCCAATAGCTTCTGACCCCACGCATTTTGATTGGCATTAACAACAGGAGCACTTCGGTGCCATGGCCCGGAAGTCCAAGCTCGAGACACCATAAGCATATCAGGTGGGGGTTTTAATCGGCATGGCTTGGTGACAGGAGCCACATGGCTTAAACCCTACCTTTCTAGAGGTCATCCTCAGCACAAAACGAAAAAATCTTCAACAAACCTTGAAAAAAAGTCAAAAAGAGTCAGAGGGGTAGCTCTTCTCCGGTTCAGCGTCAACTGGTCCAGAAAGAAAATGACTGATGTTTGCATACTGTTGCAGGGATTCTGCTTATGCACAGAACTATGCGCAGGAAACCAGGACCTCAGTGAATTGCGGTGTACCAAAAACTCACCTCAGTACCCAGAACCCCTATCCGACCAGCATCAGTGTCTCATTCGCTCTTCATACCATATAGAAGCTACCAATGATTAGACAACCCAGAACATGCGACTTTAGAGTACTCTCAGGAATGGTGGGAATCAGAAATACCTGTTCGTTATTATTCTCATATCAGTCCACAACAAGAGTATTCAGAGACACAGTAAAGTTTAAAATGTTTATTTTATAACCTACGTGCCCTAAGATGCAGTACTTTGGCTAACATAAGCATACAAATGATTAAAATTAAAACCATCAGCATTGTTACAATACCATAGAAAATGAAGGGAGAAATCATATTACAAATGAAGTGGAATACAACCACCCTTCGATAGTAAGCTATTATTAGACTAATAGAAGATCTCTAGGTTTGAAGGGGGAACCCCATACCGTAAAGATCTGCTTAGGTGAATCACATCACAGAATCAGCTTTGCTCTGCGCCTTGAAAAGTTCTTCTCAAGAATGTGTGTCTAGTGCATGCAAACTGCAATATTAAAGGCGCTCGACTTTCAGATATTTGCAGCTGTGTGCGTGTTATGGCTAGAGCGTGGGCCGATCAACCTGAACTCAAAAACATACATTGTTTGGTGACCCAGACTGTTTCTGCACACAATGTTCAGACCAAGGTCGCAGTGCACGTCTAGGTATGTGAACAACAGACAGTTCACATGTGAAGAAAAGGCAAGCAAGCAGTTTTCAGATAATAACATCAATCTGCAGTGTCATGTGCAAAAGCAGCAAAAGTGGCAAGATGTTGTTTCTAACATCTAAGACGCTTATGCTAACCTAGCAATGAGTGTCATCTAAAACTCCGCCTCCACTACACCCTCCCTTGATCGGACCACGAACTACTAGGGATACCATTTAAGGAACGCAGAGTTCAAGTTCGATAGAGCGGAATCAAGTGCCTCAAGTGGAAAACCATATAACAGGGAGTGAATGTTCGATGAAAAAAGAAGAATAAAAAACAAAAAAACACGTAAAAACAAAGCAAATTGGAGGGAAAAAAAAATGTGTAGTTCGTATAAGGAAAATTGGATGACATCCAAGTTAATCCATCAACGTGTAAGCACAGTAAGTAGCGACAGCCTCCAAGAGGAAGTCATTAGAACGGTCTGCAAAAGTTTTCGCCATTCAGTCTAACAAGGTAAACGAACATACATGTGCCTCGACAACAGGAGCCTCTAGCACCATCAGAGGACAACCTGGCGTGTTCTTCAAGATAACTTCATGCCAAGAAGTTACACGCGGTCGTACCGATGTCCCAATTTCCCAGGACTCCATTTGCCACTCCACAGGCCATAATCCTGACACCAGAACAGTCCAACTTATGAGCCACTAAGGGACTCATCAGTCGATCATAATCCAGGGCAGGAGACACCGAGTTTGACAAGCACAAATCCAGAGCCCATTCGAAAGGACAATCTAGGCAATGAAAAACAGGTTGTACGCAAGTAAAGTATGAAAACCGGAAGGACAATCCATAGGCTAGGCTTAAAGTGGCCAGTGGCAATGTTCCATATTATTCAAGCATCCGGTTACGAAGATGGAGGAGCCTTGACAGGCTGTCGTGTGACACAAATTGTGTAGCCATTGCGCAGTAAGCAGACCAACACCAGCACACCAGCCGTGAGGGCGAGAAGTAACGGGAGCCCGCCAAAGACGCTGGAAACAATAGAATGAAAAAATGCCGGTATCACACCAAAGATAGTTTGGAAAGAGGTCACGAGGCCGGAGCCCACAACTTTGAAAAAGATACCAAGCCAGTTGTTGACGAGGCATTGAATATGGTGTGTATCAGAGCACCTTAATGAAGGGGCAGATCAGTATTTAAAAGTGCATGCACCTCAGTGCGGGTGTTAGCAACGTGAAGGACAAATGTTTCACGGGAGGAAGTCAGAGCGACCTCTTTTTGAGACAATAGAGCCCTTATTTTGCTCATCTTGTTGAACTCTGCTTTCAAGGTTGGGATGGAAGGCCAGATGGAGACATCCAGCCACCCATGCGGGGGTGGGAAAAGGACATTTTTACAACAAACTACTCGTTGTGAAACAGTCACAATGTAGGGAATTCCAACTAGCATCCCGCAGCAAGCCTCATTATTTAAAAGCAAATAACTACCATTAGCTAACAATGTAAAAGAGGGCGTAATAGCTGGCACTGGAACCCCTTTCAGGACGCAAGCTAAATTCGGTGCCTGAACGTTACATGCACCATGCAATTGGATGTGCCTACAGACTACTGAGTGATCAGGTGTAGAAGTGCATTCCTCACCTTTCAAATAAACTTCTTTCCCTTCTCTCATGCACCTGTATGTAAAGGGGAGTGACCAAACTTCATGCAGGAAAGTAGTACCCAACGGTTCATATCTGCCTAGGGCATAATGTTTCATGCACGAACTGAACTTAAACAAAGGAAATGGCAAAGTGAGTAACCCGTGGATAAGCCACACAGCTGAGTTCAATTCGGCCACAGAGAAAGGCAAAGGTTCTAACTTTTCAATATGCAGTAATGAGTATGTTGCATCGTTCATGGACATGATTTGCTGTTTCGCAGTCAGATTAAATGGAAGGAGTAAGGAAGATGTATTCATGTATTCCCAGGGAACTTTCCCAGCCTTTAACGTTTGCAATGTCCATGCAAACTGCATTATGGAACGCAATTGATTTTGACCATGATATAAAACAGACATATCATCCTGCACAATATCAACAACAGATGAAACAATATTATCTAATGTGTAAATTCTGGAAGAAAGGGTGTTAATGCTATTATCGATAACCGCTTACAAATTGGCTTGATCAATGGCTCTCAATCTGGAAGCTGCTTTAATTTGCGATAATTTCCAAACTTCGTTATAAATAGCATACACCCATCTCTTGGACCTGCCACCCACAGGACCCTTAACAAAATCATTCAAATCTATTTTGTCATTTAATTTTGATAAAGGAAGTTTAACAGATACCAAGGTGGAATGTTGCAGCCAGTTCTGACATAACTTCCCTACAGAGTAGGTAGTAACTGAATGGGAAGATTCAAAGCGTGGGCTTACGCAAATCTGCGTATACCCAGGGTTTAGACCCAGAAACCGATGTTGACAGGAATATGAGCATCTCTGCCGTAGTAACCACCCTTCACGATCAAAATCAGAAATGTTGAAGGATGTATTAGCAATGTACGACTGCAACTCTGTAAGGGACAGATCTGTATGATTATCCCAATTAGATCAGGAATAGAGGGGGAATTCAACTTTTTAGAAGTGGCTAATCCAAAGCAGGTGGTTTGAAAAGTAGAAGAATTCAAAAACAACATGTGGTTTGGGATGAGGCAGGCCCGATGCAAAGCTTCTGTTCCTCGCACCTGCCACGTCTTAGAACCCCAAACAGATTTAAGATCAATAGTTGCTTTCCACACGCCATGACCCCGATAGCCAATTCCTCCATAAAAGATTTGGAATACAATAATTTAGTGTGTCAGCCTAAACTTCGAGGCAGCCTCAGCTGCCATTTTAAAATAAAAGGCAGCAGGGTTTGAGACACTAAAATCAGTGAAATATGCAAATTTGTTCACCAATGTGTTGGAGCTGCCTGGTAGGGGCGTTGGACAATGTTCCCATTGTGTATAATTCACAAAATTTCGATAAAGTATTGGCTTTTTGTAGGAAATGATTCCCATAATATTGATAGCAAAACAGTTCCCCATAATTAGCAGTGTCTAAATACAAATCTTCAGCATCAAAGGCAGCATAATACTTCAAATCAGAAAACAGTGCCTCTATGGCCTGAACGTCCCAATCATCAGAGCGGATGTTTTGTTTCACAACATCACACATAGAAACTCGAAGAACATTCGGAACATTAATAACCTCAGTGGGTCCATGAATTTGAAATTTAACAGCATCCCACACAATCCCATCTAACACAGGCCAGGCAGTTATATTTACAAAAGTCTGGTCCCTCTTCATGATGTGTGATGAGGAGTGGGGGGCCAAAGTTCCATTAATTAGTCTAATTGTAGATCTTTCCTTCAGGTAGTGTCCATTTACAAGACGAAAAAATACTACCACAAATCCAGTGGACATAAACAAAAAAATACATATGAGCACCAGTCAAATGTAAGTCCAAGGGGGAATTAAAAAATGTCTTTTAAACCAAACAGCAAAAATAGAAACTTTTGATGGAGTACTGGAAGTCATAGAATCAGTGTCAAAGGAGGAATTTGACTGGTTAACTGCGGTTGGTTGTAAAACAGGCAATGTAACCTCTGTGGGATAAGCGTACTCAGTATTTTCAAGCGGACCACCAGCCGGTGGTGTCAGCAAAGAATTAGTAACTGTATGCATCTCGATGGCAATATCAGGATTGGTGGTAGAAGCCGGAGCCAAAACAGAATTTCTCAGCATCGCAGGGCAAGTGACCGCTGGAGTCATACTAAGAAGAATCGGCCACTCGCTGTAATTTGACATTGTCAATGGAGATGTACCTGTTATCCTTGCGACCAGGAAGTGGCGGTAAAATGACTGTTCTTGTACCCTGCACGCCAAGCACTGGAACCGGTGCACGATAAGAGGGGCCAAACTCCTTCTTGTTCTCCACCTTCTCACGGACCAGGTCACCAACTCGAGGTAGCCAGATGACTACCGGAATCTGAAGCGCAGCATCAGATGTGGAGGGCAAGTGATCCTTCGCAAGACTGTCTCTGGTCTCTTGTAGATTCTGTAATACAGCACAGTGATCATCTACGTCAAAGGAAGCAGCTGACACCGCCATGTCTAGACCATCAAGGTCCGGACAAACATTTTCATGCCAAAGAGCATCATGTATGGGGTCCGCCCACCCAGAGATCTTCTAGGGAGATTATTAAGTGCACGTTGTATGTTATACAGATGGGAAAACCAGTTTCGTCCTGTGCCTAAAACCCTAGCTGTCAGAGATTGCTATAAGTCACGGTTCATTCGCTCCACAACACTATTACCCTCAGGCCGGTATGGAGACGAAAATTTGACTTGGACCCCCAAAGATCTCATGGCTTCTTTGTACGCCTTAGAGGCGAACGCAGGGCCCTGGTCAGAATGAAAGGTATCACGTGCAAAAATTCCCACAAAGACACGCAAATCTCTTATGACAGTTCGAGTATCAGCACTCCTTTGTGGCCATACCCAAAGAAAACGTGTGCACGAATCCACTGCAACTAAGATATACTTGTACGCAGTATCAGAGGAGAAAGGACCGCAGTGATCTAAATAAACACACCCAAGTGGTTTATTAGATATGTACAACTGAGTTTGTGGCGGGCGCGCAGCAGTCGAAGGTTTAATCTGCTGGCAAATGTCACAATCAAGAACATAAGTGCGAGTTTGTTATACAACCCGCGCCACCAGTAACGCTGTTGTAACAGAGTAACAGTAGCTGAAAGGCCGACATGGGCAGAGGCCATCCCTTCGTGAGCCGCTGTTATCAAAGAAGGTCTGCAGTCCGCGTTGGGAATCAACCTGTCACCAACGTCGTTAATTCTCACATAGGGGACTTTATCGGGACTTAAATGATAAGAGTACCGAGAAGAGAAACCTCTTGGGTAATTACTTCCCTTCTCTGTTGCAGCAATAGCTGCCAAGATGTCATCATCGATCTTACTTTTGGATCTTGTAACTGCTGCTACCAAATATGTTGCCACTGCTATTTTTGCTGCTTCGTCAGCTAAGCTGTTGCCGACAGCGGGGACTCCAAATCGTTGGTGACTAAGAGTGTGAATTACATTCACAAGAGGCAGATTCTGTTTAAGTTCTGCCACTCGAACCCAAAGCATTTTATGCTTAATTGTGCTACCTTTGGAATCGCGATATTCATTCTGAGTCCAAAAGAATAGATTGTTATTAAAAGACTGAACACAGTAAAACTAGTCACTCACTATAAGAGTAGTGACCCGAGGATCAGCAAACTCCAGTGCAATCACCAGAGCACGGAGCTCTGCCAACTGTGCGGTAAAATCACCCAATGACTGCGTATGCACGGCATCGGACTTGAATTCTCCATTCACGAAAGTACCCGCTACAATTGCGCAGGCCGCTGAATAGGCATGCTTCAATCCTGTCGCCGGTTGCACCGAACCGTCAGTGTAAATGACACAATGGTAATCTTCCAGCGGGCGCAAAGACAGAGGAGCTGGATGAACAAATTCATACTGCATGTACTCCTGAGTCTGTAATGAGGCATCAAAGATATAAGTGACATCAGGCGATGTCAAAGAAGTGGCCCATTGTATCCACCATGGATGCAAAGCTTTAGAGTTAGGTACACTGGCTTTCGTCACTGCCTCTAGAGCAGGATATGGTGTAACCACCAACATGCGTATCCCTTGCGACAGCGCTCGTTCTTTAAGAATCGCCATCTGCATCGCAGTCAACACTTTCTCAACCGAGGAAAAGCGCAGTTCAGCCGAAGTGTACAGGTGTGATTTGTAGGCAATGGGGACGGTATCGCCCTCATTGAACGTTAAGTACATGAAACGCACTGCGCCCGGCACAATTCTTATGACCAGGTTAGTGTGGTTATCACGTGTCAGTAAGTATTTCGAAGCAAGAAGATCAGCCTGCAGAGATTGCAAGATAGCTGAATGCTCTGGCAGCCAGCTCGATTTGGAAAAAGTAGGTTGTACCAAGGAATATAGCGGCTTGATACGCTGGGCATAATCGGGAATGTAAGTACGACCGAAATTCAGAAAGCCCAGCAAAGACTGTAATTTTTTCAGTGTTGTTGGAGCACGGAAGCATGCGCACTTCTCCAGTAAGTCAGGAGCTAACCCTCTACCCTCATTGTTGAGCTCGTAGCCCAAAAACAACACTGTATACTCTGCAATGTGAGACTTCGCAAAGTTAAATTTGTAACCGAAGTCTGCAAACATAACAATGATGCGATCAACGAGGCACAGATGCGACCATAACTCGTCGTCCGTGAGATAGATATCATCAACATACGAGTGCGCATCAGGGTCAATGCTCTCTAACAGAGAGACAACACGTGCGGCAAAGACGCCAGGGCTGTTTTTATAGCCCATGGCTAATCTCTTAAATTGTTTTTGTTTGCCGCCAGAAGTAAACGCTGTCTACTGACTACCAATAGAGGACAGGTTATGGCTATAAAAGCCATTGGATATGTCAAGTGTGGTTGTAAACCTTTTTCTCACGAGACTATCAACGAGAGCAGAACTGTGGGTATTCTGTACAGCACATGTCCGACAGTGAGAGTTCAAATGCCGGTAATCCAAAACTAGGCGGTACGACCCTTCAGTTTTTTTTACAGTGAATAAAGGATTATTCATTGGTGACACACATGTTTCAATAACACCCTGATATTCCAATTGGTCAAGGATTTCCGCGAAGTGTGATCTAGCTTCGCGACGCATGGGATATTGGGGCTGTGGCCGGGGCATAGACCATAAAGCAATCTCATGGCTCGGAGACAGTTTATCCCACCCAACCTGAGTACGGTACAAAGCCGGAGCAAGTACCTGAGCCCACTCTTCGGCAAACCTTTCAGCGTGATCCTTTGGCACTGTGTGAGCAAAGGATGGGAGGATTACCTCCTCCCCTCTAGGAGCATCCAAAATGAAAGCCGGGGGCCAGTCTGCCTCCGCTAAGAGAATATCATAGGAAGAGGTTAGATTATCCCAAAAAATACCTTGTATTGTACGTTGTATGTCACCTTCAAGTAAAAGGACAATGTCATATAGTCTGTCAGGGGGAGCCACTCTAGTATCCGCAGTTTCTACAGTTATGAACGTATCAGTTGCTGTCGCCTCCAGATATGGACGCAGTGCTTGCACTATCTGTGGCATACCTCGCTGTTATTGCAGCAACTTTCTTCTTCTGAAACGGGGGACATTGACGTGCAAACTCGTCCTGCTTGCCTTTACCGTCAGGCTGACGGGGTTGCTTACGTCCTTGTTGGGCACCCTGACCTTTGCCACGTTCTCCGCCACCGGATTGTGAGGCCGATGTTTCCTGTGAAGAACGAGGAGAACGTTGTTCAGTAACCTGAAATCTATCAGGTGACCTAATACTAGTGCGATCACGCAAATCATATGTGTGTTCACCAGTCGCCTGTATCGGTGACGCAGGACGAGACCCCTGTTATTGTTGCTGCTTTCCCTGTTTCTTTGTTTTCCAATTTTGTTTAGGAAAACTTGGACGATCGTCTTTACCAGACAAACTCACCTTAGTTTGCTGTTGTATGTCTGGAATGACAATGGTAAGCTTAATCCCCAAACTACTGCGGCCAATAGCTCTATAAGCCTCCGCAATAATTTTAGGCAACTCACGGGGCTTATCGAGTTCATCAACGAGGGCTAAACCATTAGCCACTTGAAAGTGTACCGCATCCCCCTTGAGATTACCAAGGACGAGAGTGGCAACTACGTCGAACACACCGACAAGCTGCATCCCCAACTCGACCGCCGCCTCTGGTCCGTGTTGATCTTGAACACGTTTAATGATGGAGGGAAGCACGGCCATAGATGGGGTGCCGAAGCACTTTGAGTAGACCGCTGCAAAATCTTTACCCCAGTTGTCACAATCGGATACCTCTGGGACTAAGTCTTTCTGCAAACTAATGGTGAGGATCCTGTGTTTCTCCACAGGAGTAGAGTGCGGAAATACTGCCTCCAGCTGGTCAAATTTCTCAGCAAGCCAACAAGGTAAATCGTCCTTATTTTGGGGGCGCTTGCCCATAACCAAATTAACCATGACGGAACTAATAACAATCCTGGCTGGGCATCTGGCTGTCCCGCAACAACAGGTGCCCCCACCTGCAGGTTGCGTGAGACGTATTGCACTAAAGCCCGAGATACCGTAATCAGGGCTGTATGGAGGACACGCAACTCATCCACCGCAACATTCAAATAACGAGGATGAGGCGTAAATCCGGCTAATACCGGCCAAGTGGCCCCAGGAATTGATAAAGGGCCCATTCGATAATATAGGTGACCTCGACATCATAGCTGGCACCAACAACGCTGACGACAACATGCGGAGCTAAACGGAGCCATCTGATGGCACGCATGGGTACTGCTCATGGAAAAGTTTCTGGATCCAGGGGAAAGTCAAAGGTATGGAATCTGCAGCTAGAAGTCTCTATCAGATATCACCTTTATGGCTAGGAAATCATCTAACAGCCTGTCCTCAAGTGGGGAGGACCCAGGAAGGTCTCCTCCCTTTGGGAGCACTTTATACAAGGCATGACAGACTTGCAGATATCGGTAGGTCTCTGTGGGTGCCAGTTGGTATTCTTTTTGTACCTCCTCACTCCTCCACATGTCACCCACTTGAGACAGGCCTATGAGGTCCCACCTGTCAAGGATTCATTGTAGGGCCAGGGTGCCTAAGGATGCAGTGTCCCATAAGGGGGTGGCAGCGTGGTGTGTCATAGGGAAATGTGGATAGCCAAAGGGCTGGGGAGGGATGTGTGGTGCGCTCTCCCATAGACGGCTCTTAGGTAGACCCCAGGTTGCATGTTTCTCCTATCCACTCTGCAGGCCAGTCCGTCCCCCAGGAGGTGAACCCAGTGATTAACAACGATTTATTGTGCCACCCAATAGTAAGTTTGGACATCATGGAGAGTTATCCCACCATCGGACTAACTCTGTGTCAATTTCTGGAGTGCTATTCGAGGGGTCCCCATCACAGAGGAGTGAACGGACTGTGTGGTCTATGGCTTGAAAGTAAAACTGTGGTATTTGGTAGGGTGTGTTCTGAAGTGCATAAAGAAAGCGAGGGGCCATCATTTTAAATAAAGCTGCCTTCCCATGTAAAGAAGAGGAAAGGCCCTCCAATGTTGCACATATTTCCGCAAGATTGTAAGTGGTGGTTCAAGGTTATGTATGTAAAATGCATCAGAATCCCTTGCTATAAAAATCTGCAGGTAGTGAAAGGCCTCTATAACAACCATGGCATCACAGTCAGCAAGCAAACGAAGAGTTATGCCCTGAAGAACATAGATCAGGGACTTATTCCAGTTAATTGTGTAGTCAGAATACTTACGTTAGATTGTGAATACGTGCATTACCCTATCGAGAGTGGATTGGATATATAGAGTAGGATGTCATCTGCATAAAGGGAGATTCTATCCTCCCAGTCTGCAGTCCATCTCAGCCCTCTGATCATGGAATAACTTTGGCCCAAGCCACCAGTGGCTCCAGGATTAAGGCAAAGATGAGGGAAGAAAGCGGGCAACCTTGCCTTGTGCCCCGCCGAAGGTGAAATACCGCTGACAGGCCTCTATTCACTGCCACCTCAGCAAGAGGGTCTGAATATAGGAGTCAGATCAAGGAGACGGAATGGGCTGAATCCCAACTTTTTTTAAACCGCGCACATGAAGGGCCATTCCGAAGTGTCAAAAGCCATCCATGAGTCAAAAGATAGCACTAGAGCGTCTTCATGGATCTCTGTTGAATGCCCCAGGAACCCATGCAGTTGTTGCACGTTCAGTGCTGTATTCTTTCCCGGCATACAGCCGGACTGATCCAAGTAGATTCATGACTAAATTCTTCTTAACCAACCACGTGGACAGGAGTTTTTGCCAGGACCTTCGACTCTGTGTTCAACACAGATATTGGCAGACGTGCTGACGCGAGACAGCAAGGCGGCCGCACAATGAAAGCAGCACCCAGGGAGCCAAGTGGAGTGGAGAGCTGCCAAGAAAGAACACAGAAATGCCGGATCGACTCAGTCTTGGCCCCCGATCCCTGGGGAGGTGTTGGTGGTGCCAAAAGGCGCTAATTAGAGAAGCCGGAGCAAGAGACCTCAGTAGGCCTCAGGAAATGTGCCGCAGAGCATCTGCTTGGGCATTTCGGCATTGGCTGGGCTCTCGGCCTGAGTGAGTTCCACCACACAGCCACTGTGATTCCCGGTAAGTGGAGTGCTAACGAGGAGAGTGAGGGGTGTGGGGGGATAGCTGTGGGTAGTGCAGCGACCCTAGGTTGAGCCCAGAGCACTGCAGAGGTGGCCCAACTTAGAATCGGGTGCGGCTTGCTGTCTCCGGTATGCTCCCACCTCTCCTGGCCAAGAAGTGAAACAAGGATAAAAGTGTGTCCATGACAGGATAGCATAAAAGAAGATTAATGGAGTGTGTTTTGCCGGATCCAACAGGATTTTGCGACAGGGCGACAGATCCATAGCTTTACAACACCACTCCCTGAAAGCACCCTGCAAATGCCACAAGTGCTACAAGAGCTGCCATTGCTTGATAAGTGCAAGATAAGAGACAAATAGGTGACAGGCAACAGGCAGGTTTTTCTACTTGGCCTGAGATCGGCTGTTATGAGGTCAGGAAAGATCAAGACCAGTGGACAAGCCAGCCAAAGGAAAATTAGGTAGAAGGGTGCCCCACTTTAGATGCCGCAAATAAAAAATATGAAAAGAAAAATGTTTGGCTAAGACTCCTTCTGAGGTTGGTTCATTGTCAGAGGGCGAAGAGCACAGTGAGAATGCCTGGGGTAAGATTGGCAAAGAATCTATATGGCCCACAAACTACACAGAGCCAGGGAAACCAGAGAGAGGCCCTAGCAATCTGAAGAATCTAAAGTTATCAATGATTTCACACTTTTTTTGCCCTGAAATGAGGAGGAGGAGCGATGACCACCTCACATCCTTGGTGACGGGTCAGGACACCTAGAGGTTAGTTTTGCAGATACGGGCCTAGGGCAGGGTATCTCTCCATCACAACTACTTCCACCTCTGTCCCGGGAAATTATTATCACAAAAGGGAAAAACCCTGTTACAACAGGATCAGTTTCAACACCAATACCATCAACAACATTTGGCACAAGAACTTTATATAGACCCTCAGTGGCACAGCAGACAGGATTGAAGTTTACACATCTCAGATGTTATACCTGCATTTGTTTTAGAAAAGACAGACAAAGTAGGTCCTCAAATGAATTTTAATTTTTTTTTTTACTATTTCCAGATGATAGAGAGGAAATAAGCCCATCCCATGCACAACTGAATGCTACTGTGAGAGGAATGAGGCAGTGTGAGCCCTCTCTGGTAAAGGCGGGTGTGCTCATTTTAAGTGAAGCAAATGAAATAGACATGTGGGGTGTTTTATGTGCAGAGGGCCTAAGAGGAGAAGGTCTAAGTGCAGAAGGGCACAAAGAGTGCAAAGAGTATAGGAGATACCATAGATACAAAAACAACTACAAGCAATGTTTTGGGTGCTGTATTAAACACAATGCAAGCCAACATGGAAGCAATGAATCTCTATGCCAATAAGATAAATATACAAGTAGACCTGTTCAATACGCTTGCAGTCTTTGCGTCAGATATAGACGGAAAGTTGGACCTGGCCTGATCAAATTAGCTTAATCAAGGAAAGATGATGACTTTATAATGTGTTCATGCAAGGGACTGTTCTCTAAGAGGAAATGGTTGGGGAAATAAGGAATGTATCAAATGCAACAAATCCCAGCAAAGAGCAACTTGCAGGATATAAGGAAAGCACCTACCATTTGGAAGAGACATATACCTGAGACGGCACAAAATCTGGCACCGATTACCCCAGCTGAATATCAAACAATAAAAAGGATCCCCCAAGTCAACATAAATAAGCAAGGGGGTACCGAGACCAATATGGACATAAGAAACTAGGAAACCAGTTAAGACCCAGTGGCCACTGAGATCATACCATCCAGCGATCTAGCACCTTCCCGCAAGATGAAGCGGGAAAGAAAGCGCATAAGGAAAGGCAAAAACCGAAAATACCTGGTGAGAATTATCATTAGGCAAGCCTCTGGTGAACCCGGCAATGAGGGTATTGTTTATGGCTTTAGACTGGCAGATGTTAAGCTAGTCGAAAAGGAAGCTGAGCATCAAGAGCCCTGAGAGCATCAGGGAAAGGGGCTGATCTCACAGCTGGCTATGGATGAAGAGAGCCAGAATGATACTGTGAATGAGGCTTATAGTATCCCTCAAGCAGGCATTGACATAAAGGAGCAAGGGGCTGATACTACTTTACCTAACAGAAAACTTAATCAAAGCAGCAATGCCCCCAGTAGGTAATGAGGCTCACAAATAGTAATGTGTATGGAGGACAAAATGGATAAAAGCATAGTGCTCCAGAACTTCATGGGCCCAATACTCCCGGAAGATCTATTATAGAAACAAGAATAAGGGATGCTTGCTGCCATCAGGGCTGTGTTCCAGTTGAAACGGACCCAGGGCAGCCCAGAGAGGAAAAGTTAACATCGCTGGCTCGCCCAGATGTGAGGATAGCAAAGGGACAGCATGAATTCCTGGTCAAAAAGGCAGTACACCAGACAACACTGCCCAGTGCCTAAGGGGATAACAATATTGGGACTCCAATGGGAGAGAGCATAGGATCCCATTCTGGTGCTAGGTTGGTCTGCAGTCAGTGCCGAAGCCAACTTGAGTACAGGCTGGTGTAGCATATAATGCCACCATACACCAAAGAGGGTGACACCCAAGAAGAGATCCCCTGGAAAGACCGCAGAGAATGTTAATGTTGCAGTAGAATAATCAGGTTCAAAGGCAAGCCTATTGTGGATCCCTGAATATAGTTCTAAAGGAACCCATGACATTTTAAATTAAACAAATGTTCTAAAGTTAATTAAGAGCCTGCCGGGTCTAGTGGAGGTACAATCACAGGACACTTTTTACATCAAATTTTTGGTGCCCCGACACAACCAAGTATCATACTCCCAGAAGGGTTGCTATACCCCTTGCTTCTAAACAGCAAATCAACCTGCAAAGGAAAGTGGAATTAATGCCCCAACCCTCCCAAGACAAATAATGGGTCGGACGCAACAGGTACCATCAATCCTGAAATGAGCAGCGGGTTAGTCATGATCCACGAGAGTCTACGGGCTGATAATACAAACAACAAAGGCCTAGCTGGAGGAAAGTACAGGGTCAAGACTAATAACCAAATTGGGCAAATTGATAATTGGAGTTGGCTGCCATCAGTTGTATTGGTGGGACGCCATGAAGACTGAAACTAGAAACCCAGAGGGCATCACATAATGTAGCTCGGCATGTTGAGTATCTGTGCTTGGAATCTGGGAGATCTTGCCCTGAAAAATGAAGATGCTTCAATGTCTGAGTACTTTAGTAAGTTTGATATAATTGCAGTACAGGAGCCATGGGAACAATCCAGCATCCCGGTAATCAGGTTTACTGAATATAACAGATTGGCATGTAAAAGTAGCACCCATGGAAGAGTAAAAGGGGATCTAATGACTGAATTCCAAACTTACTGCAAAGTTCACAATGCTGGATACAAATGAACCTTGGCTATTGCAGTTGCACCTGGATGAGTGAGATAAGCTGACAACCCCACTGGCCCTGGTTAATATATATATCAACCTGAGAGAAAAAATAGGTATAGTGGATAAATTGATTAATCTATAGTTGGAGTCGAAAGCAGACCTGCAGATGAAAAACCTGGTAATCACTGGTGACTTCAATTTGAATATTTTTCAAGATACACATGAAGATGGTTATGAAGGGCCACAAGCTCTGCCTGTTCAAAGATTTCCCCAGCACAAAAGACAAGAACACCTAGGGAAAACAAACTCTTGAAGGCTTGTGAATTAGCTGGACTGATAACGCTAAATGGCTGCCCCCCGGGGAATATCCCACCAGCCTGGACAAGGCCATCCTGCAAGATGGCCTCCTACCTTGATTATACAATGGTGAGTGCCAATTTGTATAGCATGATAATTGATCAAAGATCTCAGAGTGATCATCACCCACAAAACAGTTGGTTCAGTGTCACTAAAACTGTTTTAGGTATTGCCCGGACAGTGCAGGTAGAAACTCACACAGAAAATATTAAACGCCTTAAATGGAGTTCAATTCAAGACCTAGCAAGCGAAGCAGTGGGTATTTTGTAGGAATTATTGGCTAATGAACAGAATCCGATAAAGGCATGGGACTGTGTCTCAGAGAGTCTAGCAGTGAGGTACCTGGCCAATAGCCAGCAGAATGGCACAAGTATTATGCACAAGAGCTCAATTAAATGACCAAAGTCGATTCGCCTTCTCAGATCCCGGATCAATAGAATTCTCTGCCAACTGCGGCCTTCACTGCAGGATTTAGCGTTGCTAAAGTGCCTATGATTTGAGCACAGGAGGTTAAAAAAAAGAGGTATGGTTGCACAAGAAAGGAACATCTGAAGTATTGCGGGCCAAGCTACTCTACTGACATAATTATTACAGGAATTTCTGAAAGCTAATTACTGAGCTTGACATGGCCCCCAAGGTGGCAAATAATGCTGATATAAGTGAGGAAGAATGGGTGAACTTCCTAAGAGCACCCTATAAGGGATGTACAGATGCCCCGTCTGCCTGAGGTCTCACTTTGGGCCGATTTGATGTGAAATAAAGCATGTCCCCATCCGATATGACACTTACTCAACACAACAGCAATGTTGACTTAGACGTTCTAGAATATCTAACAGCGTCTCTGGTAAAAGTAATTAAGAACTCACATACTAACAGAGCTCCTGGATCTAATGGAGTACCACCAGTGCTTCTGAAACAAAATGTAACGATCTGGGAAGGTTTTTTGAGCCCGATGTTTAATCACATATTTCACACTGAAAGTATTCTAGAATGTTGTAGAAGCTATGTTATACACCCCATCTTTAAGGGTCGGGATGCTGCATCCCCAAGTAACTATTGATTGATATCCTTCCTCGATGTGGACCTCAAATATTTCTCAACGCTAATATTGCAAGATCTACTGGAGTGGGCGACAGATGCAAGGAGGTTGCCAAACAACCAACCGGGGTTTACTAAAAAAGCAAGAGACCATTTCTAACCTGATGACAGTGGGCCCCATAATGAAAAGGGGGAGTGATACCCGCACACAGCTATTCATGTGTTTTGTGGACTTTAAAGCGGCATTTGACCGCTGCACTCGAGCTATGCTTTGGGAGAAATTACAGGTTGGAGAATCCTGCAAAAGCTTTTGAGAGCGATCCGACTGCTATAAACAAACAACTGGATAAAGATCAGAGTGGGGGACAGGCATTGCCTGTCTAGAAAAGTTGACACTTCCCTAGGATTGAAGCAGGGATGTATATTAGCACCACTGTTGTTAAATCTGTTTATTTCTGACCTTTGGCCATCTCTTGCTGAAGTAGTGTCAGATGCGCCGAGTCTTGGTGGCCAACAATTGTGTAATATCCTATATGCAGATGATCTGCTCCCGTTAAGCAACACTTGAGTAAGTCTGCAAAGACTGACTATTAGGCTCGCCGAGCACTCGGTTATCAACCAGCTGGAAATCAATCTCAAAAAGACCAAAGTAATATCCTTAAATAGTAAAATATCTAAACAGGGGAGATGGTGCCTCAGACAGGCCATGATTTAGAAAATTGTAACCTATATGTATCTAGGGTTCAAAATGGACTTGAGGAGCTCCTTTGCAGCACAAAAAAGGCCATTATTGCAAAATTAAATGCACAAAAAATTGCTTTCTCTAATCTGAAGAATAGCCTGTGGGGGCATAATCTAATGCCATTGATCACAGTGATAATAATCAAAATTGATTCTGATTATATATAAGGAAGCAAGAGAATGCTAGGTGAAGATTCTGATGTTCTGGAAAAGCTTGTAATACAAATGGTTAAACAAGTGTTTAAGCTACCAAAGTCTGCTTCTTCAGCCTAAGTAAGACTTGAATTCTCTTTGATAAAACAATTACTAGCTAGATAAGAAGCATTTGTTAAATGGTATCATTCATTGCGGAGTGTCTCCGACAGCTGACTGGCACATAGGACTTGGGCGGAAATAAAGCTGCAAATGGGGAAATGCCATTTAGTCAAGTATCAACAGAGAAGCATAGAGAATCTTGGTAATTTAGATTTATGGCAATTGAACAAGTGTGATTATACTTTTAAGAAAAATGTGAATAAATGTCTACAGCAGAAAAGCCACCTCGAGGATAAAGCAACATTGGCAAAACGAGCACATGGGTGGCTAGTAATAAATTCTTACAATACTAGCATGGAACAACCATACTATGAGGCAGCATCGTCATGGACTATTAAGAGGGAATTTACTAAAATGTGATTTGGTTTCCTTCCATCTTTTTACTTAATACCTAAGTGGAGAAGAAGACCCAACCGGAGGACATATTGTGTTGCTTGTGCTATCAGACAAAAGACACCTTCATGAACATACTTTTTGTATGCCATAACTTACTAGTACATCTGAGGACTTTGCTGCGCAAAGAGTTTTTAGCTCTGGAAGTAAGAACCTGTAAGTTGGCTGCCATAGAGGCTTTAAACTCACAGAACCCCATGTTGGACATTCAAAAGGTGCAATCCTTAACAATTTCTATAATCAGACACAAACACTGTAAAGAGAGCTAAATACTGTGGCTTAGACTAGGGTACACTTTAATGGGACTCTAGAAGGTTACTATTTAACAACAGGCTGCTAGGGGGTGAAAACAGAGAATTATTGACTCCTATCCCAGTGTAGTTGTTATATGGTGAAATGGAGGGGCTGCTAGGAGACTGTTATGGGGAAGCCTGTCCCCTCTCCCATCTATTGTTGGGTGGTCAGTACAAAGCATGACGGAGTGTCCATGGGAAAGGATTCATTATTTATGCTTATTTGCACATTGTTTGCTGATGTTTGCACTTTGATTGTTTGCACAAATTTCTTATTCTTAGACAGGTTGATATAGGATGGTTTGTGATCTTAAACTGTTAATGCTCTATTCCACGGTATTTCCTTGATGCTCGCATAATGCACATTTAAAACTATTTTCTTGCGCTTAGAGAGATTGATATAGGATGGTCTATGACTTTAAACTGTTTATACCCTTTGCACAGTATGCCCTTTGTTCACACGATGCACTTTTGTATGATCTTCCTGCTCTTAGTTACAGGTTATAGGATGGTCAGAATTTTGTTGCTGCTTGAACAATGCATTCTTGAATGATTTTCCTGTGCTTAACCAGGTTGATACAGTATGGTGTATTATTTTAAACAGTTTATGTTCCCTTGTACAGTATGTCCTTTGATGCTAGCACAATGGACTTTTTGCATGACTTATTTGCGTTTAGTCAGTTAATTTAGTGATTAAGCTGAAGATGTAAGAGGGATTGTTTTGTTTGTACTGTGTATGTTTATGGTATTTAGTAACAAAAAACCTAATAATAATAATATTGGCCTATAGGAGGTGCAGTCATGCGGCAGTTTTTTCTCTTTATGGATAACCACTATGTTAGCTAATCTTTGGTCTTTGGGAAGCATGCTGGCATTGCAGCTCTCTAAAAACATTTATAAGATTGGTGGGGTACCATTCGATGCTGTCAATTTGTAAAATTCTATAAGAAGGCCACTGGGGCCCACCGCATTTACTCACGCCAAACCACGGATAGCCTGTGTAACCTCGCTTTCTGTCAGTTCCCTACTCCCTACTCTAGAGACACTTTATCAGAATGCGAGAGTTCTGGCTACTGAATGTCGGCATGCAACTCACCCTATTCATCGATTGTGCCAGGGAATAACCGAAAGCGTAATAACCAGCAGACACGTCAGCTATGCCCTGTCTATTCCTAACCCATTCTGCTCTATCATTCAGGATCTTCAGAACCCACGAGACAGTGCCTCTCTCCTATCTAGCCAAACCCGCAATCTACCAGCCCTTTCACCCACTTCACATAGGCGGTGTTGAACAGCACTGTAATGAATCCTGGCGGCATCCACTGCAACATCTTTGTATTCCTTCTGCTTTAGGGATAATGTGTGGTGCAAGTGTCCCTGATTATCTGCCTGATATTGGAATTCCAACTCTTGGATTTCTCCCTCAAGTTGCTCCAGTTGGGCTCTCTTTTCCTCTTTATGGCCCGCTATCAGCGCTATACACTGACCTCTTATGAAAGTCTTTTAAGCTTCCCACAGCATTTGCACGAAATCCACAGAACCCTCATTTTCTTGAAAATAGTGCTCTGTGGTCTCACGGATGTGAGGTATCTTGAGGTACCAGGGATTAAGCATCACACCTCGTCTATTCCCACAGCCTGGGAGATCATAAGTTACGCACACTGGGAAATGGTCAGAAATGCCCCTAGCGAGTGGATGTGCCCTGCCGAAGTAAGGAAGGTCTCGAGCCAGGGTATGTATGTAATTGATACGAGAAAGGTTCCTGTGAGTCCCCGAAAGGCACGTATACTTTTGTGCTCTGGGATGGAGGGTATGCCGCCTGTCGGCCAGGCTAATTGCCAACATAATGTCAGCTAATGGGTGACACATCAGTATCGAAGGGCGAGGTGCCATCGATCGTAGGCCTCACAAAAGGCATTATTAAATTCTCCCCCTAGGAATAAGCAACAATCAGGGAGCCTGAAGCAGAGTGTGCCTAGATCAGCAAATGCTGCATCGTGTAGTCTCAGAGGTATGTAAAGTGCGATGATTTGAAGGGTTTTACCCTCCCATTGTCATGTTAGCACCACATATACCCCATGCAGGCCAAGTAATCTGTACGATAAATGGGAGTGATCTATGTAAAAGGATACCAACACCTCTTGATGCAGTCGTCAATCCCACATTGGCAACCATTTTATAACCTGATCTATCCAGGGAACTTTAGGTATTGCCCTGTAGATGTGTTTTCTGTAATAAAACCAAGTCAGGTGAGCGTCATTTGAGGTGTTGCAAAACCACCCCTCACTTAATTTTGTCTACCAGTCCTTTGAACTTCCAGGAATGGATCTTGAAACTAGAAGTAGATACAGTGGCTGCCATTGAAAATTACAAGTACTAAAGAGTGGACAGAGCCCATAGCTGATGACTCATCAAGGTCTGGGGTAGCATGGTAGGGCGCATCAGAGACCACAAAGGCATGCTAAGAGGCATATGGAGTGGCATGTGTGGGGCAACACCAGGCTGCCCGGCTGGGTTGCGTAACCAGGGAAAAGGAGAAGGGACCAACTATCCTGAGCTGCCGCTGCACCACTGCAAAAATGACACTATAAGACTGATAAAACACAGTGAAAACAAACATGTCAATACAAACCCCAATATCATACCCCCACCCTGGCTCCTTGCATGACGGACCTAAAGCTGCCCCCCCCCCCCAAATGTGCAGAGTGCTTGTCAACCCAAGACAAGATACGAACTAAAGGAGGCTGTGGAAACCACCTAGGTGTTAACCCCCCCACCTCCCCAAAGAAGAAAAGGTAATGTTAATACAGGTATTGAGCACATGCAACGAATAGCAGCTCCCCCTGTTGAAGGGCTTCAACCAGTTAAGCACAGAGACAGCTCCTTCATTGCTTTAGCATCAGTTCAATAGACCCTAAAGTACAAGAGTCATGTGCCGAGTTACTTAAGTCATTCAGCGTGAGGCCAGATCTCTTGGAAAACCCTACAGATTAAGTTAGATCTTCAACAGTTGGCTGCGGTGTCTCTAACTTGGTCCATCGCCTGGCTCACTCGCTGTCTCATTGCCAGCTTGTTGTTGGTTTAAACGGGATCTGCGTCCTGCATTTCCCACAACTCTCCAACCCTCAAACCATTCCCAGACCCCCTACGGGATGGTAAAGTACAAGGTTTTACCATCCGCTATCACTTGTAATTTTGCCAGGAATATCATGGAGTGCTTAATGACACACTCCCTCAATTCTCTTTTAACTTCAAGAAAGTTAGGATGGGTTGTGCCCGATATAGCCAAGGTGCTGCAACCCAAAACAGCGAGCCAGTTTGCATCCCATGGCAGCAGCAAGTCCAGGGTGCCAGTGAGGTGTGGGTGTCACTCTGGTGTGGTGCTTTCAGGTGCTCTAGCCTTCTATGCACGTGTGTATTCCACTCGATTGGAAGCTGAAGTCGGGCTCTACCAGCATACGACCAAGGCCCCCGACACCACCAGGTCGCCACTGTTGCACCCGCTGCCTTCAGTGTAGCTGCAGGCCACAAACAGCCAGTCAGCCTTGGAGGTCACCACAAGCCGGGAGCATCCCCACTTTCCCTGCAATCCGCCACTGTCAGCTCTACAGTAGTTATGTTGGAGGTCGCAGCCTCCTCTCCCTATATAAGCGGCCCCTTCATTCTTGGGCTGTGGCCGATGTCAAATGGCAGCCTGTGATTACTCTATCTGTGACTTAGGGACAGAGTGCTGAAATGCACAGTGGTTGCCCGAACGCTCTTCACCATTGGATCCACGCAGCCCCTTTCACCGTCAGTCTCCTTTAACACCCACGCTCTCCAAATCGCCGGTCCACTCAAGACCACAAGTATACTTTGCCACCCAGGCCACACCTCCGTTTTCAGTCAGAGACTGACACAGGATTTCCCCAGTGGTATGTAGTGTGTCCCACTGTTAATGGGAGTCAGGGAGCAGGTGTTCTCCACCGTGGTTATCGGATATTTGTGCAGATGGAATGGGATTTAGGCAGTGAGTGACAGGAGCAGCTTCAGTGAGTGGCCATCTTCTTTGGCAGTTAGCCACGCCTCTCGATGGATGCATTGTTGAATATGATTTCACTAGTGTTGCAAGTAAAACCCGACTGGATTAAGATCTCGAATTATAAACAAACTAAGGGTGAGGCATCAGCTGATTATTTGGACAGATTTGCTAGAAAGGTATTCGGGCACAGCTCGTCTGATGGAGAGGGCTAGAAAGCTGTCGGTGCTGCTTTTGTGCAGGGACTATTACCGAATGTTGGGAGTAAGTTGGAGATAATATGCATTGGATGGCTGACTAAGTAGCAGGGTGAAATGGTAATGGTCGCAAATCATTGTGTGGCCTCACAAGAGAAAAAAAGAAGTGCTGAATCAATATATTGTCCTTAAAACTGCAAGAATACAGAAGAAATGGGATGTGGAGCCAAACAAAGGGACGGACAGAAGGGAGCATAGGGAGGCAGGAGAGTTGGGAGGGTGAATGGAAGGTCCCACGACAATGCCCCGGGAGCAAAAGGTTCTTGTTTCACTTGTAGTCAGCTGGATCATTGGAAACAAGACTGTACGAATACTGCTTTTAATGGACCAGGTCTCCCCGATCAGTATGGTTTCCATCAAGTTGGCCAAATACATTATCCTGAATTTTAAGACATCCTGAGAAGTTTGGACTGTGTTATGTATACTCTAATCGAACAAGATCGGATGGGCCCTAATGTGTGCTATTCTTTCTAAACATACTACTTTCCTTATTGACATGGGTGCATGTTGCTTAGCTTTAAATACCTCAGAATTTACCTCTTTACCTCTCTGGAGCATGTCCGTAGAAGCAGTCAGTATTTTCAACCAATGAGTTCCCCATTATTGTTCCTGTATCTATTTCTTTGGGACTCATTAGTGATGAGCACCTTTTTTTCTTAGCCCAACCTCCCCAATATTTTTATTTTTTTATTTTTTTATTAGGAGTTTTATATAGCGCTGGCCAGACCTGAGGGTATCGGAGCGCTTCACAACAGATTTAAAGCAGAAATCACATAAAAAGGCAAAGGTAAACATAAAAGATCGTCGGACTCATTGTGCTGTGCATCCTTGAGGTAGGGATGCCCTGAGATAGCATCGATGAGTGCACAATGTCCTGGGTTAAACCTCTTTCCCGGGGGAGGGAAAGAGGAGGGGGGTAGGGGAGCGGGGATGAGGTAGATAGTGGTGGAACATTGTCAAGGGGTTGTAAAGTGCAGGAAGAGGTAGGTTACATTTATTAGACATGGACACCTTATGTGAGCTCAACTACACTGTGTTTAGTACCCTTGGAGGGGCGTTCTAAAATCTCAAGAGCAAAAAAACCAGTCATTCCCACTCCTGCTAATATTATGTGAGCGCTTAAGTCACTAAAGTGAAGTAGGTATGGTTGTTATGCCTCTTGATTGAACTGAATTGCTTTCACAGGTACTGTTCACATTTCTTATTATGCTATTTTATACTGACTATATGCGTGAATAGAATGATTATATGCAGTATATTACTGCAAAAGAAGTTTAGGAAAACATAGTAGACTACTAGGCAAGCCCATCTGCGCCCAATCGCGCTCTGGTCCAGGCTCAGGGCTTGTCCCGCTGGCCCTTTTACATCAGATATTCGGTCTTACTCCAGGGAGCAGCTTATGGGCTGGGATCCTGAGGGGGGCAAGGCCTGCTGCCCAAGGGTCATTCCTAAATTAACCATGGAAGCACAGGCTGAGTGCTGTCCCAAGTGCCATCTTGCATTGCCTCGCATTGCGAAAAATTCCATCAATCTGCGGGGTAATACATCTGGGGACAGGACCAGTCAAACAGGTCAGGCGCCACTTAAATGTCTTAAATGTCTTCTTCTCAATGGTAGGTCC
This sequence comes from Triturus cristatus, assembly GCF_964204655.1. NCBI lineage: Eukaryota > Metazoa > Chordata > Amphibia > Caudata > Salamandridae > Triturus > Triturus cristatus. Next base: position 1,008,470,849 of record NC_140591.1, on the reverse strand, counting down.
TTGATCAAGCATAGTGTGGAATGTGCCTTGCTTATTGAGGATCATAATATTAAATTAGCCCTTACAACAGAATCCTGGTCTGATGAAGCCTCGGGACCTGACCTCGTTAAAGCCACTCCACCTGGCTTCTTCTGCTATACGCTTGATAGACCTATCAAGAGAGGTGGTGGGCTGGCAGTCATTTATCATGACTCTTTGAAGCCCTCTTTTGTTAAGGCTTCTAATCAGGCATGTGAGGCATAGTCAATTAATATTCAAACATCTGATCATGACACATTTAACGCTATCCTCCTCTACCGACCTCCGGGTCCTAGGGGTGTGTTTTTAGATTCCATTGGAATACTTTTATAGGAAGGGCTGTGTGATAAGTTTTTTACGGTTATGGGAGATTTTAATTTTCACCTTGAAGATTTTACCCATACTGACAATGTAAGACTGCAGCAAATCTTCAGTGGAGGCGACCTCAAGCTGCTTGTGGCAGATCCCACTCATTCCGTAGGACATACATTAGACTGTATTTTCTCCAATAACCCTAATCTTATTTACATAGAAACAGTACCAGTTACCTGGACTGACCATGCAGCAATTTTATTTGAATTTAAACAGGCTAAGCGCCATCAACACAAACCTCTCGCTAAGGCCGTTACAACTACAAGGGCCTGGAAAAATATTGATAGTCTAGCATTAGGAAATCTTTTGAAAGCCTCATTACCCGCACCATCTTCTAATGTAGAGGAAGCTATGGCTACCTACACGGAATGGGTAGATTCCGTCTGTAGGAAATTAGTGCCGGGCAAACGGTGCATTCTCAAGCGGGCATCGCCATCTGAAAATTTAAAAACACATAAACTAGACTGTAAGAGGCCAGAGCGAGCCTGGAGGACAGGGTACAAAAACTCAGATAGAGAGGCCTATAAAGTAAGCCTTTCCAACTATAAAAAACTGGTCTCTGAAACTAAAAAGATATATTTCGGGGAACAAATTAGGAATGCTGGATCTTCATCCAAAGTTCTGTTTAAAACAATTTCCATGCTTACTACCCCCTCTAGCCCCAAGATAGAAAGCACCCCTGAACTATGTGAGACACTGGCTGCTTTTTTTCTACAAAAGGTCGGAAAAAGAAATTCCTCCTTTACTCTTACGCCCACTGTCGTCAATGAGGCCTTTATAACAGGGCTCCTTAAGGACAATAGGCCTACTCCCATATTAGATCATTTTACATCGCTGGATTTTACTAAACTACTGCTAGAGATTCAATCAGGCTCCACTCTGGACCCATGTCCAGCCGCTGTACTGAAACAGGTTCCAGAAATCATTGGGGAAGCTCTTACCCCATTGTTCGGTTCCATTTTTAATACCGGTCTTTTTGCGGGACCTTGGAAAACAGCATCTATTCTTCCCCTACTAAAGCAATCCAATCTGGATCCAAAGGACCCGAGTAATTATAGACCTATCTTGCGTCTCCGTTTCCCAGGAAAGATGATTGAGAAGGCCATAAATGGCCAACACAGCTTGTTCCTTCAGACTAACTCTTTGCTAGACACTACACAGTTTGGTTTCCGTGCGTTCACAGCACCGAGTTGGCATTGATCAAATCCACGGAGGAGATCAGAGAGGCCTTGGACCAGGGAGGTGCAGCCATACTCATCATGCTGGACCTTTCGGCCGCTTTTGATACGGTCCATCACGAAGTGTTGATGGACCGCTTATCTACGGTCGGGGTCCAAGGCAAGGCTTGGGATCTCTTGAAATCTTTCCAGACCAGTAGAACACAAACTGTGGACCTTGGTAGAGATAGATCTAGGCCCTTCTCTCTTCCTTGTGGAGTGCCGCAAGGGTCCTCTCTTAGTCCTACATTATTTAACGTGTACGTATCACCAATGGCAGTTTTGATTAGATCCTTCGGGTTCCTGTTAACAATTGTGTTGTACCTTCAGAATGGGTCAGAGGTTGAGACCGGTTCTAAATGCCACGACTGTATGCAGGCGATCGCAGGTTGGATGGCATCAAATTGCCTTAAACTCAATGCAGGTAAAACCGAGGTGATTATATTCAGGAACATCTCCAATCTCTGGACACCTGACTGGTGGCCATCTGCAATGGGCATGCTTCCAGTCCTTGTGGAAAGGGGGAAGAATCTGGGAGTGATCCTTGATTCGAAACTTTCCTTCGGTGACCAAATCAGTAGGGTCGTTTCATCCTGTTTTTTCATTCTTAGAATTCTGAGGAAAATTTAATTTCTCCTTCCGGAAGACAGCCTGAAGATAGCAGTCACAGTGCTCATTCTGTCAAGTCTGGATTACTGCAATAGTCTCTATATAAACATCCAGAAGAGACATTTGGTCAGACTCCAGATCGTGCAGAATGCGACAGCCAGGCTGCTAACAGGTACACCCAGGTTTGTCTCGGTGAGGTTGGGACTCAGAATTTTTCACTGGCTCCCGTCAAGCAACGGGTACAGTTCAAGGCCTTCTGTATTGTTTTTAAGGCCCTTAATGGTATTGGTCCTGATTTCTTGAAACACACAATACAATGGTATGTTCCTGGAAGAGTTTTGCGCTCTTCGCAAGCCAAACAAGTGATCCTTCCCCACTACAACAAGGCCAGTTGGGGCGGTAGGAGCTTTCGTCACTGTGCCACTAAGGCATGGAATAGCCTGCCTTTCCATCTTAGAAACTCAACTGAGCTCCTCCCCTTCAGGGAAAAATTAAAAAACATGGCTATTTACATGAACAGTTACCTCTGATTTTCTCTAGGTAGCTAGCGCACAGCGCCAGGTCACCTCAGGGTAACAGAGCGCTTTAGAAGTCTCAGTAACATAACATAACATAACAAAGCACAGACCCATGAAAGGTGAAAGTAGGAGAGAAAGAGCCGCTCTGATCCAGCTGGACCAATTGCACCCTGTTAGACCTGGCACCGTTGGCGTGAGTCTCCCTTCCATTTTTCGCTGTGTCTCCTCTGTTTTTGCTGGTTATAGATGCTCTGGGCGCTGTGCCACTGCCATTCAGTGCCACAGCGCGAATGCTCCCTTTGTAAAGATGACATGTGAATTGGTAAAACCGTGATTGGCTTATTTGGGTTACCTGTTAGTCCCTAGTAGCGTGGCCTGTGTGTGCCCAGGGCTGGTAACCCGAATGCTGCTGGTGGGCCTGCAGCACTGGTTTGTGCCACCCACAGAAGCAGCCTGTAAAGTGTGTCTCAGACCTGCCACTGCAGTGTCTGCGTGCAGTCCAGAACTGCCATCTTGGCTGTGAAGTGCACCCACTTCCCAGCCCCTGAACCTTCCCTTGGCATCCTCTAAGCCACCCTTATGATAGGGTGCATTGTATGTGTAAGGTAGGACATGCTCTGATGTGTGTAGCATGTCCTAGTAGTGAATTACACCCAATTTCGTTTTTCACTACTGTAAGGCTACCTGTTCTCCATAGGCCAGAATGGGAGGTCTGGGCTATTACATCCTATAGTCCTAACTGACCCACAGAACATGGTAGAAAAACGAATTTAGTATGCCTGAGCTCAGAATATTAAAATACATCTTTTAGTGAAGGTTATTTTTATATTCTGTGTTTGAAACTACCACTTTTAGAGCATAGGTACTTTCTTGCCTAAGCCTTCCAGTGTGCTCTGCTATTATGTGTATTGGCTGTCTGGTTTTGGAGGGTCAGGGCAGGCTGAGTCAGACCTGGGTTGAATAGAGAGATCTGCCTTGGAGTGAGGGGAGGGGTAGCGCCTGAACTTGAATAGGGTTGTGCCTGGCAAGGTGAATGCTGGCTCCACCTCCCACTGTGCGTCTGAAGGCAGACCCCCTCTTTCTGAAAGGAAGGATGCAGCCTGGTAAACAAAGAGCTCCAGGCCTGGGCAGAACTGGCTCTGGCTGGGTTCAGAGCAGAGACTTGTGACTCCTAAGAACAAAGACTTTGGGGGTATAAATATTTGTGCCCAAACCCCTACAATTTGTATTGCTCCTGGACAACAAGAAGAACCTCTGTCCGTGTGACTACAGGAATCTGCAGGAGAAGGACTGTCCTTGTGCGTGTGTGCTGGTTCTTGGACTGGCCTGCAGTGGTTACTACTGGACTTGGAAGAAGAGGAAAAGGACTTTTGAAGGAACTTTTATTTTGTGGCTACAGAAATCACCCAAGGGCTAGAAGAGAGCTAGCCTCCTGCAGGAGTCTCAGGCACACCAGACTCCACCACCAGCCTCCTGTGTCCTCCCAGCGAAGATTCCTATCTGCAGGTGAGGCTCCTGTGAGTTCCAGGGCCTCTAGTTCTACTGCTGAGAAAAGAGTGCTGAAAATCGTCGCTAACCCCCGTTAGCGAGCCGCTGCAACTGGTGAGCGTGAGAAAAATCGTTGCTCTGCTGCCGCCGAGTGCTCTCTAACCCTGAAGAATATCGCATCACCAGTCAGCGGGCCTGAAAACGACCGCTATCCCGAAGATCGTCGCATCACCTGTCTGCGGGCCTGAAAACGCCCGCTATCCCGAAGATCGTCGCAGAGCCTGTCAGCGAGTCTGAAAACTCCCGCTAACCCAAGGATTGTCGCAGTGCTTGTCAGCGTGCCCCGAAGGGCTCGCTAACCCCAAATCATCGCATCAAGCTCATCGCAGCGCGGACGCCGAGCGTTTGCCATTTTCCCCGCATCGTATCAGGATCGTCGCTCCCTCGCGGAGCACCATTTTCTTCCATCACAGCAAGATCGCACACGCAACAGGCTCGGTGCATCATCCTCCCTTAGCGGCAAGGATTTTATTGCATCACCGGCTTAGCGTGAAGAAGTTTGTCGCTTTGTCCTGCCCGCAACCCAGCGCATCATCCTCCCTTGCGGTAAGGATTCAACGCATCGCTGGATAGCGTGAGGAAATTTATCGCTACAACTCCTTAGCAACATTTTTGTTGCTTTGCTACAGAATCCAGATACCTTGTGAGTAAAAGGGTCACAGAGACCACTGCATTGAACTGAACATCATTTTGTGCACCTTGAACTATTTTTGCAGCATTGTTAAAGTAACCCTATTTTTCTAGTATTGTGGATTTTTACTGTTATTGGTCTTGTGATTAAGTCTATATAAATATACCTATTTTTTATAACTACTTGAGTGGTGTCCATTTGTAGTGTTCCTCATTGTATTATTGTGTATGGTCATAAATGCTTCACACACTGCCTCTGAGATAAGCCTAGATGCTCGTGCTACGTTACCACAGGGTTGAGCAGGGGTTATCAAAGGGTGTAGGCTGCTTACTCTGACTTAGGAAGAAGGGTCCCTACTTGGACAGTGGCCAGCCATTGCCAACTAGAGACCCCCATTTCTAACACACCCCAACCCCAAACCTCTGCAGGCATAGATCGAAGGTCCGGTGAATGCATGGGAATCTTTGGGCACAAGTGTGTGCTATCTTTCTCACGTTCTTCACAGGATCAGTTAGAATAAACGCCCGAAGAGAACCCTACCCTCGCCCTCCATTTCCATCCCCATCATCCGTCCATGGGATAAGCTGCAGGCACTAGTCCTGCAGACCCTTTTCCTTCACTATGAAAGGTTGTAGGGAATCACAATGGCGTAGAATGGTCACCTGTAGGTTCTTAGAAGCATAGGTAAACTCACTAATTTAGATGAAAAGAAGCACTTTTAGGAACATTTTGCCTTCAATATATAAAGATTACCAATTTACAGAAAGAATTGAAAGATCTTTAGAAAAAAATTAAACCCTGGCCACTTTTCCTCTAGTGGCATAAGGGGGCACACAGAAATGCATGAATCCCATGTCTGGAGCATGAAACATAAACAGGAAAGTTAGAATTCCCAATCAGCCTCCTCAAAGATAGGGTAAGAATATGTGCACCAGTTGCTCTATCTCCTTCCTACCTATTTAATCAGATCACTATTTACAAGGTGAAGAACGAAATAGAGGAACTAAGGGAGGAGAATTTACTGGATATATTCCCCATATCTGCTCATGAAGCTGGGTGAAGCTGGATATGTACCAGGAAACAAAACAGCACCTGTGCGACCACCGGGGCATGGAGCAAAAGGGGGTAGCACACAAGCGAGAACTACAGTGCGAGAGGCAGATGGCAGAATGATTTGTGCAGAGGCTGATTTAACTGCCAAGGACCAGTCAAAAGCGCAAGTGCGTCCCCACTGGAGTGAAGCAGATGATGAAGATCCATCCCTGGCAGCCATCATTACCTTGAGGGACTACTCAGCAGCCAGGGGTTGGGTTATGGTCCATATATCTTGGGTGACTTCAGATTTAATGAGAATAAAGAAACAATTCCCTTATATTTGAGAAAATCCAACACAGTTCCAAGAGGAGTTGCAAAGTGTGTTTGAAGTTTATAGACCTAACTGGGCAGATGTGAATCAGTTGCTATGATTGACAATGCCAAGAGAAGTGAGAGAGGCAGGTGGAGAAGGCATCATGGCGAAGAGCAGACCTGGGAAATGAGGCAGAGTTGTATCCTTACAACAGAATCCTGGTCTGATGAAGCCTCGGGACCTGACCTCGTTAAAGCCACTCCACCTGGCTTCTTCTGCTATACGCTTTATAGACCTATCAAGAGAGGTGGTGGGCTGGCAGTCATTTATCATGACTCTTTGAAGCCCTCTTTTGTTAAGGCTTCTAATCAGGCATGTGAGGCATAGTCAATTAATATTCAAACATCTGATCATGACACATTTAACGCTATCCTCCTCTACCGACCTCCGGGTCCTAGGGGTGTGTTTTTAGATTCCATTGGAATACTTTTATAGGAAGGGCTGTGTGATAAGTTTTTTACGGTTATGGGAGATTTTAATTTTCACCTTGAAGATTTTACCCATACTGACAATGTAAGACTGCAGCAAATCTTCAGTGGAGGCGACCTCAAGCTGCTTGTGGCAGATCCCACTCATTCCGTAGGACATACATTAGACTGTATTTTCTCCAATAACCCTAATCTTATTTACATAGAAACAGTACCAGTTACCTGGACTGACCATGCAGCAATTTTATTTGAATTTAAACAGGCTAAGCGCCATCAACACAAACCTCTCGCTAAGGCCGTTACAACTACAAGGGCCTGGAAAAATATTGATAGTCTAGCATTAGGAAATCTTTTGAAAGCCTCATTACCCGCACCATCTTCTAATGTAGAGGAAGCTATGGCTACCTACACGGAATGGGTAGATTCTGTCTGTAGGAAATTAGTGCCGGGCAAACGGTGCATTCTCAAGCGGGCATCGCCATCTGAAAATTTAAAAACACATAAACTAGACTGTAAGAGGCCAGAGCGAGCCTGGAGGACAGGGTACAAAAACTCAGATAGAGAGGCCTATAAAGTAAGCCTTTCCAACTATAAAAAACTGGTCTCTGAAACTAAAAAGATATATTTCGGGGAACAAATTAGGAATGCTGGATCTTCATCCAAAGTTCTGTTTAAAACAATTTCCATGCTTACTACCCCCTCTAGCCCCAAGATAGAAAGCACCCCTGAACTATGTGAGACACTGGCTGCTTTTTTTCTACAAAAGGTCGGAAAAAGAAATTCCTCCTTTACTCTTACGCCCACTGTCGTCAATGAGGCCTTTATAACAGGGCTCCTTAAGGACAATAGGCCTACTCCCATATTAGATCATTTTACATCGCTGGATTTTACTAAACTACTGCTAGAGATTCAATCAGGCTCCACTCTGGACCCATGTCCAGCCGCTGTACTGAAACAGGTTCCAGAAATCATTGGGGAAGCTCTTACCCCATTGTTCGGTTCCATTTTTAATACCGGTCTTTTTGCGGGACCTTGGAAAACAGCATCTATTCTTCCCCTACTAAAGCAATCCAATCTGGATCCAAAGGACCCGAGTAATTATAGACCTATCTTGCGTCTCCGTTTCCCAGGAAAGATGATTGAGAAGGCCATGAATGGCCAACACAGCTTGTTCCTTCAGACTAACTCTTTGCTACACACTACACAGTTTGGTTTCCGTGCGTTCACAGCACCGAGTTGGCATTGATCAAATCCACGGAGGAGATCAGAGAGGCCTTGGACCAGGGAGGTGCAGCCATACTCATCATGCTGGACCTTTCGGCCGCTTTTGATACGGTCCATCACGAAGTGTTGATGGACCGCTTATCTACGGTCGGGGTCCAAGGCAAGGCTTGGGATCTCTTGAAATCTTTCCAGACCAGTAGAAAACAAACTGTGGACCTTGGTAGAGATATATCTAGGCCCTTCTCTCTTCCTTGTGGAGTGCCGCAAGGGTCCTCTCTTAGTCCTACATTATTTAACGTGTACGTATCACCAATGGCAGTTTTGATTAGATCCTTCGGGTTCCAGTTAACAATTGTGTTGTACCTTCAGAATGGGTCAGAGGTTGAGACCGGTTCTAAATGCCACGACTGTATGCAGGCGATCGCAGGTTGGATGGCATCAAATTGCCTTAAACTCAATGCAGGTAAAACCGAGGTGATTATATTCAGGAACATCTCCAATCTCTGGACACCTGACTGGTGGCCATCTGCAATGGGCATGCTTCCAGTCCTTGTGGAAAGGGGGAAGAATCTGGGAGTGATCCTTGATTCGAAACTTTCCTTCGGTGACCAAATCAGTAGGGTCGTTTCATCCTGTTTTTTCATTCTTAGAATTCTGAGGAAAATTTAATTTCTCCTTCCGGAAGACAGCCTGAAGATAGCAGTCACAGTGCTCATTCTGTCAAGTCTGGATTACTGCAATAGTCTCTATATCAACATCCAGAAGAGACATTTGGTCAGACTCCAGATCGTGCAGAATGCGACAGCCAGGCTGCTAACAGGTACACCCAGGTTTGTCTCGGTGAGGTTGGGACTCAGAATTATTCACTGGCTCCCGTCAAGCAACGGGTACAGTTCAAGGCCTTCTGTATTGTTTTTAAGGCCCTTAATGGTATTGGTCCTGATTTCTTGAAACACACAATACAATGGTATGTTCCTGGAAGAGTTTTGCGCTCTTCGCAAGCCAAACAAGTGATCCTTCCCCACTACAACAAGGCCAGTTGGGGCGGTAGGAGCTTTCGTCACTGTGCCACTAAGGCATGGAATAGCCTGCCTTTCCATCTTAGAAACTCAACTGAGCTCCTCCCCTTCAGGGAAAAATTAAAAAACATGGCTATTTACATGAACAGTTACCTCTGATTTTCTATAGGTAGCTAGCGCACAGCGCCAGGTCACCTCAGGGTAACAGAGCGCTTTAGAAGTCTCAGTAACATAACATAACATAACAAAGCACAGACCCATGAAAGGTGAAAGTAGGAGAGAAAGAGCCGCTCTGATCCAGCTGGACCAATTGCACCCTGTTAGACCTGGCACCATTGGCGTGAGTCTCCCTTCCATTTTTCGCTGTGTCTCCTCTGTTTTTGCTGGTTATAGATGCTCTGGGCGCTGTGCCACTGCCATTCAGTGCCACAGCGCGAATGCTCCCTTTGTAAAGATGACATGTGAATTGGTAAAACCGTGATTGGCTTATTTGGGTTACCTGTTAGTCCCTAGTAGCGTGGCCTGTGTGTGCCCAGGGCTGGTAACCCGAATGCTGCTGGTGGGCCTGCAGCACTGGTTTGTGCCACCCACAGAAGCAGCCTGTAAAGTGTGTCTCAGACCTGCCACTGCAGTGTCTGCGTGCAGTCCAGAACTGCCATCTTGGCTGTGAAGTGCACCCACTTCCCAGCCCCTGAACCTTCCCTTGGCATCCTGTAAGCCACCCTTATGATAGGGTGCATTGTATGTGTAAGGTAGGACATGCTCTGATGTGTGTAGCATGTCCTAGTAGTGAATTACACCCAATTTCGTTTTTCACTACTGTAAGGCTACCTGTTCTCCATAGGCCAGAATGGGAGGTCTGGGCTATTACATCCTATAGTCCTAACTGACCCACAGAACATGGTAGAAAAACGAATTTAGTATGCCTGAGCTCAGAATATTAAAATACATCTTTTAGTGAAGGTTATTTTTATATTCTGTGTTTGAAACTACCACTTTTAGAGCATAGGTACTTTCTTGCCTAAGCCTTCCAGTGTGCTCTGCTATTATGTGTATTGGCTGTCTGGTTTTGGAGGGTCAGGGCAGGCTGAGTCAGACCTGGGTTGAATAGAGAGATCTGCCTTGGAGTGAGGGGAGGGGTAGCGCCTGAACTTGAATAGGGTTGTGCCTGGCAAGGTGAATGCTGGCTCCACCTCCCACTGTGCGTCTGAAGGCAGACCCCCTCTTTCTGAAAGGAAGGATGCAGCCTGGTAAACAAAGTGCTCCAGGCCTGGGCAGAACTGGCTCTGGCTGGGTTCAGAGCAGAGACTTGTGACTCCTAAGAACAAAGACTTTGGGGTATAAATATTTGTGCCCAAACCCCTACAATTTGTATTGCTCCTGGACAACAAGAAGAACCTCTGTCCGTGTGACTACAGGAATCTGCAGGAGAAGGACTGTCCTTGTGCGTGTGTGCTGGTTCTTGGACTGGCCTGCAGTGGTTACTACTGGACTTGGAAGAAGAGGAAAAGGACTTTTGAAGGAACTTTTATTTTGTGGCTACAGAAATCACCCAAGGGCTAGAAGAGAGCTAGCCTCCTGCAGGAGTCTCAGGCACACCAGACTCCACCACCAGCCTCCTGTGTCCTCCCAGCGAAGATTCCTATCTGCAGGTGAGGCTCCTGTGAGTTCCAGGGCCTCTAGTTCTACTGCTGAGAAAAGAGTGCTGAAAATCGTCGCTAACCCCCGTTAGCGAGCCGCTGCAGCTGGTGAGCGTGAGAAAAATCGTTGCTCTGCTGCCGCCGAGTGCTCTCTAACCCTGAAGAATATCGCATCACCAGTCAGCGGGCCTGAAAACGACCGCTATCCCGAAGATCGTCGCATCACCTGTCTGCGGGCCTGAAAACGCCCGCTATCCCGAAGATCGTCGTAGAGCCTGTCAGCGAGTCTGAAAACTCCCGCTAACCCAAGGATTGTCGCAGTGCTTGTCAGCGTGCCCCGAAGGGCTCGCTAACCCCAAATCATCGCATCAAGCTCATCGCAGCGCGGACGCCGAGCGTTTGCCATTTTCCCCGCATCGTATCAGGATCGTCGCTCCCTCGCGGAGCACCATTTTCTTCCATCACAGCAAGATCGCACACGCAACAGGCTCGGTGCATCATCCTCCCTTAGCGGCAAGGATTTTATTGCATCACCGGCTTAGCGTGAAGAAGTTTGTCGCTTTGTCCTGCCCGCAACCCAGCGCATCATCCTCCCTTGCGGTAAGGATTCAACGCATCGCTGGATAGCGTGAGGAAATTTATCGCTACAACTCCTTAGCAACATTTTTGTTGCTTTGCTACAGAATCCAGATACCTTGTGAGTAAAAGGGTCACAGAGACCACTGCATTGAACTGAACATCATTTTGTGCACCTTGAACTATTTTTGCAGCATTGTTAAAGTAACCCTATTTTTCTAGTATTGTGGATTTTTACTGTTATTGGTCTTGTGATTAAGTCTATATAAATATACCTATTTTTTATAACTACTTGAGTGGTGTCCATTTGTAGTGTTCCTCATTGTATTATTGTGTATGGTCATAAATGCTTCACACACTGCCTCTGAGATAAGCCTAGATGCTCGTGCTACGTTACCACAGGGTTGAGCAGGGGTTATCAAAGGGTGTAGGCTGCTTACTCTGACTTAGGAAGAAGGGTCCCTACTTGGACAGTGGCCAGCCATTGCCAACTAGAGACCCCCATTTCTAACACACCCCAACCCCAAACCTCTGCAGGCATAGATCGAAGGTCCGGTGAATGCATGGGAATCTTTGGGCACAAGTGTGTGCTATCTTTCTCACGTTCTTCACAGGATCAGTTAGAATAAACGCCCGAAGAGAACCCTACCCTCGCCCTCCATTTCCATCCCCATCATCCGTCCATGGGATAAGCTGCAGGCACTAGTCCTGCAGACCCTTTTCCTTCACTATGAAAGGTTGTAGGGAATCACAATGGCGTAGAATGGTCACCTGTAGGTTCTTAGAAGCATAGGTGAACTCACTAATTTAGATGAAAAGAAGCACTTTTAGGAACATTTTGCCTTCAATATATAAAGATTACCAATTTACAGAAAGAATTGAAAGATCTTTAAAAAAAAATTAAACCCTGGCCATTTTTCCTCTAGTGGCATAAGGGGGCACACAGAAATGCATGAATCCCATGTCTGGAGCATGAAACATAAACAGGAAAGTTAGAATTCCCAATCAGCCTCCTCAAAGATAGGGTAAGAATATGTGCACCAGTTGCTCTATCTCCTTCCTACCTATTTAATCAGATCACTATTTACAAGGTGAAGAACGAAATAGAGGAACTAAGGGAGGAGAATTTACTGGATATATTCCCCATATCTGCTCATGAAGCTGGGTGCAGCTGGATATGTACCAGGAAACAAAACAGCACCTGTGGGACCACCGGGGCATGGAGCAAAAGGGGGTAGCACACAAGCGAGAACTACAGTGCGAGAGGCAGATGGCAGAATGATTTGTGCAGAGGCTGATTTAACTGCCAAGGACCAGTCAAAAGCGCAAGTGCGTCCCCACTGGAGTGAAGCAGATGATGAAGATCCATCCCTGGCAGCCATCATTACCTTGAGGGACTACTCAGCAGCCAGGGGTTGGGTTATGGTCCATATATCTTGGGTGACTTCAGATTTAATGAGAATAAAGAAACAATTCCCTTATATTTGAGAAAATCCAACACAGTTCCAAGAGGAGTTGCAAAGTGTGTTTGAAGTTTATAGACCTAACTGGGCAGATGTGAATCAGTTGCTATGATTGACAATGCCAAGAGAAGTGAGAGAGGCAGGTGGAGAAGGCATCATGGCGAAGAGCAGACCTGGGAAATGAGGCAGAGTTGTATACTGCTAAGGATGCAATACTGAATGCAGTGCCAGAGACAAGTCTGGTGAAAACAGATTTGACTTATATTTCTAATTGCAAGCACAATAAATGTGAGGCTCAAGCCCACAGAGCCTCCCTCAATCTTCTCTCAGGCCCTAAAGAAGGATTTTGAGATGTTGGTCTTCCCCTGGTAGTACAACTTAATTCATATTGAGCTAGACCAATGTGATGAAGCAAGGATTCGTAAAAGAAACTTGCTTAGATTCAATCCTCTCAAATAACATGTTACAATGTAATCAATCTGTTTTGTAAATACTAAAACTGCAATACACCACAAACACTTTTATCTAGGGGAAGCTTGTCTATGTGCATTACTAACCCGTAACATGAATGTCCTAAAATGGCTGACAAAACGCGGGATTTCTATCGCGCATGCGTCCACTGCATTTACGTAGTATGACTGTCGCTTTTGGTGGGAAACTTTTGCAGCTGCGCAATGGCACTATAAATGGCCGCTTTGAACTCACACGCTAATGCATCTGCTGCTGATAAACTAAATCTCGTAAGTTATATTAAACACTAATGCAAAAGGTTTAAACAAGTAAATGGGAATAGAGTAGAGATAAGTGGTATACAGTGAAATCATTTGTTTCTGTGTTCTAACGTGTCTTTTTCTGACCTTATTATTAGTTCTTATTTGGGCCTCGGAGGGTGACTGGAATCCCTACTACGAGCATGCTCATAAAGATTGGCCAAAAACACTGACGGCACCCGTGTCACTCAGCCAAGGACACCTTGAATGAAGAAGCCTGGGAAAGTCGCACTGATGACCCCAGCGAATGCAACAATGTTGAATAAAATGTTTAATTTACTGAGTAATGTGAAATGCGTGTGGGAATAAAGCTATGGGAAAAGAAAATTAAGAGGTGGGCACATAGACAATGGTTCATAGAGAAATGTTACATTTTAAGTGGTGTGATGAACTCACCTCCTCATCCCAACCAATCAGAATAAGGGAAGACATAAGAATTGATACTTGGGGGGGTGGTACACAAATCAAGAACAGTATAATTGAGGTAAGATAGCTAGAAACTTTGTCCGACTTGTCAGATCTGTCATTCCGACTCGTCACTGACCCAAAGCATTTGCTGCTCGAGTTCTTGTCCGAGATGCTGTCTCAGGCCCTGCTGCTGCCAGAAACTCTGTCTGAGAGTTTGAGATACTGATCAATAATTCTAACCATCTAGAGGGATTGCGGAAAAGGCACATCCGAGGAGAGTAGTATCAGAGAGGGTTGCAACGCTGGTGTTGTACTTTAGAAGAAGATATCCTTCCAGATCTGAATCTGCCTGTTTCCTCTACCTGTGACCTGCTTTTGAGATTCTATTCTGGCTCCCCTTTACGGAGTTGGGTTCATCTTGACCAATAGGTACATATAATTAGAAAATCTGTCCTTTATGCCTATGCTGTTCTTTTCCCTTTTTTCTTCCTTCCAGGTACCGTCTTCATTGATCACTTCAACTTGCTATGAATTATTTGGTGTATTTTGCCTCTTGACATGAAGGTGGTTACTGTAATTGAATCTTGACTCACAAACTAATTTAGATAAAGATTTTCAAAACTTCTTGAGTCTGTGGTTAGTCAGAGTAAAAGAGATAAAGGTCATTCTACCTTAAACTAGCTTAGCAACCTGATTCGTCAAGGAAATGAAATAAAAATGTATTGAATTGGTAAGACTTGGTAAAGGTGAATACACAAAATTACAGGTATTATTACTCAAAATTGATGCCAGCGGGGTTTCACTAGCTTACTGTATGAATGTGGTTTGGGCCCAGGTGAGTATTAGGTGTATGTGTGACCAGAGCTGGTGACCCACGTTCTATCAAGTGCAAGGCAGACTTAATCTTTCTCCTTAATTAATTGACTAAGAAAGAGCACAACGCGTCTAAGGGAAAAAAGCAGTTTTGCTTTCCTGGAGTCAAATACCTAGGTCGAAAAATCTCAGCAGGAGTACGTCACTTTTCTCCAAAAAGGGTGAGTCATCTGTAAATTGCCCCGTCTTGTGACTGAATCTCAAGTGTGCAACTATTTAGGAATTGCTGGGTATTACAGACAATGGATTTAACGACATGCTGAGATATCCAAACCCTTACAATGTTTGTAAGGAACTAAACCTGAAAACCCTTGCAGTGGTCTAGAGAGGTGGAAACTGCATTTCTAAAGATAAAACAGGCTCTGATTTTCATTCTCTTTTGCCATGAGTGTAATGGATTTGCACTTGGCATATTGGTGCAAACCCACAGTGATCAGAAAAGAACGACATACTACCATTCTTCTACACTGAATCAAGTCGCAGCTGGACTCCCGCTTTCCTTGTTTTGCGTAACGACAGATGCCGGCCTTGAGGAAGTGTCTGAAAATATTATGCTCAGTTCCCCACTAACGGTTGTTATGCTTCATGCTGTTTGCACTTCTCCTCACCATGAAAACACCACACTTGTCCACAACTCAACTATCACGCTAGGAAATGTTGTTATTTGCTTCCCATATTACTTTGGTCCGTTGACCTACACTGTACCCTACTTCACTGAAGCCTACAGGTGAGGAGGGAGAACAACACAATTGCATTCTAGCCACTGAACAAGTTACTAAAACACACATTGGCTTAACAGATGTGCCTTTACTCGATTGTGAATTAACTTATTTTCTAGAAGGCGCATGCCAGAGGAAGGACAATAGTACTTTAGTTTCTGGGTTCGCTGTTTGCCCTGCATGTATTGTTGTAGAGCTGTAACTTGTACTCAGTCAAATCCGCTTAGCTTGTAGAGTTCATCGCACATCCGAGAGCTTGTATTTCAGCAGAATGGGAAGTTATTCCTGGACTGAATTATACCAAGATCCCCTGGTATGAAACCACTGCTCAACTTACAAAACAAACTCCTATGTGATGCTGTTTGAAAAATACAGGCAAAGAATGAGCTTTTCCTACTTGGATCTACACACATATGCCTGCTCGTGTAGGAGATAGCATCCCTTTGATTGGGGTACTGAGGAGTTTAAATGACACTTGCCTGCAACTATCATTTGAGACCTAGATAATCAGATTGTGCTGGATGGAATTTCTCCCTCTTCTATTCCAGGCCCCGAGAAGTTTAATAACACTTTTAATCACAACCTGCCAGACACCATTCACCTTGCAATGAATGAATGAGTGTTCATTTGGGAGCACTGAGGTGCAAATGCATCAAGTATTCCTGTCGGGCAAAGTAAATGCGGTATATCTGTGGAGAACATTCTTTTTGACCAGCACCCGTTTTGAATATCATCTTTTCCATGGACGATTGTTTCTTCAGAAGCAGCCTCAAGGGGGTCATGCGTAGCTCATTTGCGGGTCATAAACCTTCTCTTGGATGTCTTTGGAACTGGACTGGAACTTGTTATCTAGCGTACATTGTGCCTGCTATAAGATACTTTAGTGACGACATGCTAGTATAGAAAGGTGTTAGAGAGCTGTTTTTACCACCTATAGATTATTTTCTGTCCTAATACCCTTATATTGTATGACTTAATGAAAGGGATTTGTAAAGCGCACGGCTACTCCGTGGAGTGTCCCAGCACTGAGTGGGGCAAAAAATCCAACGTCGCACAACCACTGCCAAACTTTACTCTCACGGGAAAAGCCAGGATTTGAGTTTCCTATGGAATGCAGTCTCCATGGGAATCATGTACAATTCCCGTGAGAGTTAATTCCAGGCTTTAGCTGCCAAAAAGGAAAGGCTTTGTCCCCCCTACGGAAGTGCTTAAAACAGGGAATCAACAAGAGAGAGGCTGTCAATAGCCACAGAGTGCAGCTGTGCAATATCTCAAAGGGGGAACCCTTGAGGTATGTCAAAACTAAATTGAGATCCAATTGGGGCATAACATAAGGGGTAGAAGGGAACAAATGTTGAAAACCCTTGAGAAAAAGCATCTGAACTGTGACGAACAGGGAGGATTGATTCAGCAACTACAGAAAAGCCAAAATAGCTCAAAGGAAACCTTTAATACTGCCCAGGGAGTGGCCTTGTTGCGCTAACGACAACACAAACAGCACCACTTCTGACAGAGCTGCAGAAAGGGGGTCTACTTGCCATGAGGAGCAAAAAAACACAAGCTGTTCCCAAAAGCAGGCATATACAGTCTTAGTTGAGGGAGGCCTGGCTGTCAGGTTGAAATCACATACCCCTGGAGGAAGATCAAACACTCTCAACTTTTACCGCTCAATCTCTAAGCATGAAGGCGAAGAGTGAGCAGGTTTGGGTGCAAGACCCTGCCCCGCTGTTGCAACAGGAGATCCTCCCAAAAAGGCAGCCTGATCAGGTGACGAATGATCATGCTCAGAAGTTCTGGATCCAAAACTCTACTTGACCTGTTTGGAGCCAACAGTATGTCCGGTCAGTCCTGATTATCTTGAAAACTCAGGGAAGTAGTGGTATCGGCAGAAATGCTAGTTTCCAAGTGAGAACCGCTTTGTAAACTCCAACTTGCAAAACTGCTAACAGACGCATTCTTGAAAGTTATTAAAGATATAGCCTTGGTTCTCAGCATTCATGGAAGTGAGACCTGGTGTCACTTCTGCATGTAGACACCATTCATATTCCACGAGGCATCAACTGCTGAGTTTATTAGCCCTGGCGTTCAGAGATCCCATCAGGTGTTGTACAACCTAGAAGATATCCTGACATTCCATCTATGTCCAGAGGCTCAGGACCTCCTGGCACAGTGTCCATGGCCTCACTCTTTCCTGTTTGTTGCGGTACTACATGGTGGAAGTGTTGAACATTGTAGGAAGGTGGAATCTGACTAATGGTTGCCCCCAACTTTTTGCCTGGTATTTGAGTGGTTTTTGACTAGTCTGGCTGGGATCCTGCTATCCAGGACCCCAGCCTATCTGCTTTCTCCTTAAAACTGATGTGAGTACCCTAGGTACAAACCCAATTAGATGCTGAGGATGCCCTGACAGTCCCTTGTAGATGATACCCTAGGTACCCAGGGCATGGGTACCTAGGTAGGCCTACCAGGGCTGCAGCACTTATTGTGCCACCCTGGGACAGCCACACAAACTGACACCACCAGACCACTACTGTAGTCTGGGTAAGGTGGTGCTAGCACCCCTTACAGGGATATAGGTACCCTATATCCCACCCCATTACAACACATATACTCTCATACGTCACCTCTATAGCAGGCCTTGCTAATCCTACAAGGCAGGGTGCTGAGGCATGTGTGAGGGGGGACCCCTACATGAGTAGGGCCTCTCTGCAACCTTCGTAAAATCCTTGCTGGGTTGTTTGTAGTGTAGCAATACCATATACTCTTAACCGCATTATAAGTCTATCGCGATAACACGATAACTTGAGAATGGCTACACAGAACCATATCGTGTTTGCTGTCAAACATGTAGGAATCATACCCCCAGTCCAGCCATGGGCCTGAGGGTACGATTCCCCCCTGCTAGAGGGGCGATATGGGAAAAGCGGCAGAATTTAGACACCAATTTAAAAGTGCACACGTAGTACAAAATGGCTACTACCCGCCACCTACACGACCCTGGCTGGCTGTTGCTGGGGAAAATCCCAACCTCGCCAGCTGGACAATAGGGCTCCTGTGGCAGGGAGGTGCTAGCATCTCCCCAGACAGGATAATGTGGATTAGAACAGGGTGGGTGCACCAAATGTCCTTTCAGAGTTGCACGTAGGCAGCTACAGCGCCTGCATTCTGCATACACCGCTTGGAACCGGTTCGGGGGCAACCTGCCCCTTGCCCAGGCGGGAAACACACAAAGGGGAGAGGGTGTAGCCACCCTTTCCCGCCTCACCACTCATTGGTGGACACTACTCTGGACACTCCCCTAATCTCGGGGATAAAGGTGAATAACGTGGCCCCAGAGCCTCAGATTAATCTTGAACTTTACAGTCTTGACCTTCGACTTGCTGCTGCCCAGCTGACGGAAGAAATCTCCCTTGGGGTAAAGGAGTTACCCCCCTGCTTGGCAGGCACCTGAAACACTGCAAGTGACCCAGTTGGAACCTCGCTGCTCCTATGGACTTTGACGACTTCCAGCACCCGTGAGGTGGGATTCCTAAGCATCGCAGAGGCCAGTGAGTGTGCTCAGCGAATCTGAGCACCGTGGACCGCGTGGGTGCCGAGATTCCCAATAGGGGAAGTTGTGCTTTGGCCCATTATTGAGCCAACCACCAAGCAGCATTTGTGCCAAAGACCAGCGCCCTAGCCCCCTCCGGTGGCCTGTGGGCTCCCTTTTACGCACTCCATTTTGCTGCCTTCCGCGGTCCCGTGTCTCTCGACTTGTGGGCCCTAGCGGAGGACAATCTCAACATCTAAGAGTTCTCCTGGGTGCTCCAGGCCTGCTCTACAGTCTCTCCAAAGGAGATCTCTCACAGACCTCGTGGGTCTGCACCAGTAGCTGATTTGTTCATCTTGCGTGGGTTGTGGTTGCCAAGGCTTAGTGGATACATTCCAGACACTAACACCGCAGCGACCCTCATCCGATGTGGGACAGTTGCCCTCCAGAAGCTGGCCTTCCTTGAAGCCTTCCGGAGCCCGTGGCTGCAGATCCAAGCTACACCTGTTTCCACTTGAAGCACCCAACATTGAAGGGCTCTTTGCTTTGAGCTCCCTGGTCACTGTGCCGTGACCCAGACTCTGTCCCCTCTGCTTTCAGGTTCTTCTCTACAACTTCTACAACTTCAATCTTCACGGCATCATCAACGCTTTTGGCTAGCAGCACATTTTGAACATTTTCCCATTGAAAATCAGCCCGCGACCCGACATCGAAAACGACCTATGCACCCGGCTTCCCTGGGGCAGGTAACAGTGGTACCTCGGTACTCTCGTGGTAGTGGGCTCCTCAAAAGCTTAAGTCTAAAGTTTTAACTTTGTACTCCTGCTAGAAGTGACTTTAATCTGTGTAAATCAAACCGCGACATTCTCCATAGGCTTTAATAGAGATCCCGATAGCAGCTATTTTCACTGCAAGCGCCTCCCGTGGGTCCCCTTCCTCATAATCTGGGGTGGATTCTTAAGGAGCCAGCGATCCTAAATGCCCTAGGCATTGTCTGTAGAATTGTCGTGGTTCTTATACCACTTTTTTGATATATGGTTTGGTCCCACCCCCTGGGGCCCTGTGATTCCTGTGCTATTTATTGTGTTTATAAATGCTTGTTTGAATTGTAACTTTGCCACTAGCCTCATAAAGAGACTGTGGGATTCTGTCTAGAATAAATACATATATTTTATATATATACCTGTGTGGGCTACTCTTTCATTTGGTTACTCAAGAGGTTATCTATGGTAAAACAATAAGCTTAACACTCCTTCAAGACTTAGCCTGAAGGCTGCTCTCCACAGCTACCACTAGGATAGCTTTCTTTAAAGATTGTCTTAAACCTATCATCAATAAGAGTCGAATTGGACTGGTGCAAGGTGTCCCCTATAACTAGAAGACAGCATATGCCAGGCCAACTTCTCACAAACATGAACACCTTAACCAGCCTTCCCCTGATGGAAGGAAGAAAAGCTATCTTTTTTTATTTTTATTTTTGAAAGTATCAAAGGTTAAAATACAGATACCATACAGATACCATAGCAACAACATAAACAATCTTATAGCAGCTTATCAATCTAAGCAAAACATTTGCAATACTCCAATAATACCAAGAGTGACTATAAATAAATAGACAGTCAGAAAAATAAACAAAAAAGTATTTCATAGAAACTCATGTAGGCAGTCAGGCATGTGCAGCACAAGCACCTCCCTAGAGGGTGCTCATAGCTTCATCAATTTATGTCTGCTAAGATTATTCGGTATTATCAGAAATTCCAGACTGCAGACAAGAATACATTTTTGTCACCAATCCCTTAGATCTTGTGACTCGCTTTGTAGCAATGCTCTTGCAATACCCAATCTTGCCACCATGATTGCAAAGCAATAAATCCCATCCAAATCAAAAGTATCTCCTTAGAATGGCCCTTAGAATCAAAATTAACATCATGCGTTAGTAGATTATTCAATGTATTGAATACTGCAGCCCAAAATAGATTAACAATTGGACAGGTTATGAAGATATAAGTAGTATTGGCATCTGGCCCACCACACTGAAAACAGTTAGAAGTCCTCCTAAAACCCATTCTGAACAGTCTATGCGACGTATAATGCATATCATATAGGATCGTAAAGGAATGAGCCTCAAGACAAGATACATTAAGCATATTTATGTCCATTCGAAGACTAAATTTACTACCAAAAGAAACCAGCTAGCCCAAATTCTTAGCCCATTTAATCGCTAAGTACAGAAAATGTTGTCCATTGGAGCTGTAGTTCATGAGAATCTGATATGGAGTACCAATAGAGTGATGTTCAGACAAACGGCAAACGCCTATCCAGAAACAAATTATGCTCCTTTGAGACTTCATTATAGGCCTTGGCGTAGTTCGTGGAGTTTTGCTACGCGGAACTCCGCGAAGTTCCGCAAGTGGTGGAGTGCAGTGGGAACTGCAGTTTGTGCTGGTATTCCTGCCGCTCGGGTAGAAATTCTAACCGAGCTGCAGCTCGCGCTCAGAAACTTACCATTTGTGATCGCGAATTTACCGTTCGCGATCACGAGCGGGGAAAACACTCCACTGCACATCGCGAAGCGGAGTTTTCTGCACTCAGCGAGCTCCGCGGAGTGCAGAAAACTCAGAAAACTCAACAAACTCCGCGAACGGAGCAAAGTTCACCGCCCAGGCCTACTTCCTTAGCAGAGAGGCGAGCAATAAGATCTATAAACTGCAGCTATCTAAAAAAAAAAACTGCCCATGTTTTACAATGCCGCAAAGGAAAGCAATACCACATCATCAAACAATTGACCGAGCCTCCCTATACCAATATGGAATCAAAAATGTGCCTAACTCTCATGCAATAGCACAGGCATGTTAGAGTTATGTCCAAGGAACGTATACTGATTAAAACATGAGATATTACAATGTTTTATAATTGAAACCAAAATCTAATGATAGACCAAAAGCATCTTAACCCATGTACGTTTAAAATAAACTGTATCAATCAAACCATGCAAAGGCAACTGAATATAATTCAAAACTGTCTGATGGCCCCCCCAAGCTGACTATATGAGACAACAATGAGGTATAAAAAGTTTTAACAGAGATAATTAAATTATCTCCTAACTCCGTTTTAGCCATATCACACCTCAGGAAGCACCACAAGACCTCTTTCTCTGCGTCCAACAGGTTCAACCTGCGGGCTCCTGAGACGTTGTTGCCACTTCTAAACCTGAGATGGACAGATTGATATGAGCAGTTGAATCAGGGAAGGGATAAGCACATGCTGCATAGTGTCTACTTAGCTAGAAATAACAAATGTCAGTCGATTTGCAGGGATGTGAGTATCAATCTTTGTGTCTTAATTCATCAAAGAGATTGGGAGATACAAACCGCAATTGAGAGGGTCTTTACCGTTTTTTTTTAGTATAAGAACTGAAATGTACACTTCAATCCATGATGCTGAAACCAAGGACAACAAGCATTTGCTATGCAATATGTCTCGCATTTACGTGAGTTTTAGCTATTGGCATTGTAAATGAATATGACTTTTATTTATGTTTCGTTTTTTAAAATGTAAATAAAAGGCATTATCATTTAAAATGCCAATAGCTTAAACTCGCGTAAATGCGAGACCTATTGCATTACAAATGCTTGTCTGGTAAGGTCTCTCTTCTCTTGCCTGGATGGGAGAAGAGGATAACTTATATTGCTCAAAAATCAAACTCACATTAATCATGAGTAGCACATATCTTCTTACTACGTTGCAGCAAAGTTTAGGGAACATTACAGTCTTAAGGGTAAAAAAAACAACATACATGGTGAATGGATAAAATAAAATGAACCCATTGTAGTTTACATCACAGTTTCTGTGATTAGGCTGGCGCCAATGCATTGAAAAACACCAACATTCTCATCTGTTTACTCTCGACCGGGCTAGAGGGGGGCAGGGGGGTTGTGGACACACAGTCACCTGACCTGTGCATCTGATGAACAGCAGTCTGGGCACTTCCGGGGACAGTTAATATAACTGTATGTTACAAGGCAACGACTGAATGAACCTTTCATGGAAAGAGTGGAACAACGCGAGACCAATGCATCAGCATTATGACCCTGAACAACATAATTATAAGCAACATAATTATAAGCTCTTGAACTGACTGCAGTACATTGCAAACCTCTGGACCAATCAAATGATTTTGAACTATTCCACTAAGGAAATAAAATACGACGCTTAAGGGTACTCCTTATAAGTTATTAGAGAACTATGACTTTCATCCCACTTTGGCTAATGCAGTGGTTAAATAAATCACTGCCACAAATCGGGAGTTTTACAAGAAAAGTGCAGCAAACTGAATAGGTGGCAAGAGCAACAAACACCAGAGAATTTTTGAGAAATACCATGTGTCAGAGTCCAACCTGCCCGAGGCAGCCCCAGCCAGATAAAGCACAGTTTCTGAACAGAGAATGTGACAGCCACAACATTCCAGAGTAAGTTAACTCCAGCGTGTACTGGACGCTTTATTTTCCTGACACAAAACAGCGCATGCGCTCGCCGCCTCCCACACTCTCCCACACAGCAGTACTCCACCGTTCCAGCCTCGGCCACCACACCCCGGGGCCATACAGTACTTGCTAGCAGCCAAGAGTAAACAAGGGAAGCACTGACATGCAGCTCCCATCCCAACTCCCAGTACTGAGGTAAGAGGCAACAGGGAGGAATCAAGGGGCGAGGACATGGGAACGAGGGGAGAAATCAGGCGTGTGCGAGGGAAGAGACCAGTAGCAAAGAGAAACAGATTTGTGGGAAGGAGGGCATTGATTCCTAATGGTGAGTGTAGGAGGGAAAACAGGAGCAAGTCTATGAGAAGACGAGACAAAGTAGTTGTTGTGAGAAGAGCAGCGACACCCAGTGGCACGAATAGAAAAGTGCAGCAGAGCAGGGAGGGGAGAGCAGCATGTCACTCCAAGCAGCAAATTGGAAACGTCAGCGAAAAGAAAACAAGCCCGGGAGTGGTGCATGCATGCGCGCGCAGTCTTTACTTTTCAAGCACTACACTCGTGCTTGTGGTGCGCCGCTGCTCGCTCCCGCAAGGTGGATGCCGCCACAAGCACGAGTGCAGTGCTTGAAAAGTGAAGACCGATGGCTAAAGGCCCTCCTAGAGCAACGCATGCGCGCTGCCTAGGCGAGACCTAAAAAGGACTAAGAATTAACTAGTCACCCAAACCTAGGCACAATAATGTCTGAGAAAGCTTTTTAAAACTCAGTTGGAATTTAATCCAGGCCTGAAGCTTTATCCGAAGAAAGCTGAAACAATGCTTCTCTAATCCTCTGTCAAGGCGATTGGTGCATCCAATATCGCACGCTGAGTGGTTGATAAGCAGGATATCCTCAAAGCCTGCAAGTAGTTATTAGCAGCCTCTTGTGAAGGGGGACTCTTTTCCAAATAGGGGACTACGTAGAACTCATGAAATGCAGTTAAAATACCTGCCAGGTCTAATAGTATTTCACCGGCTGAGTTCTGAATGCTTGTAATAGAATTCCTCGAGTGTCTATCCATAATCTGAAATTAGAACAGCTGTCTAATCTCTTCACAGTTTTCAAAGCATAGGGACTGTTTAGTCCACCAATACCGATAGGCCCTGTCTCATATACTCCTCTGCAACATCATACAGACTGTAGTTAATTGCTCGAATACTACCTTCGATCTATCTAAGTCGCCATTGCCAATCAATTTAGAATATTCAGTCTCCAGGCGGAGAAGCTCAGTCTGAGATTGTCCCTCTATATTTTTTCCCTTTTATCCAGCTGTATAGTATAACTTGAAATCTGGCCATGAACCATGGCTTTCAGCGCATCCCACACTATTATTGAAGAAGCTGAGTCTTTATTAAAATAAATAAACTCTTTCAGGCAATCGGATATATAACTTATGCTCAATTTATCCAAAAACGATTTGCTTTCAAAAGAACATCTAGGAAGCAAAATCATAGTAGAACTATGTCTCAATATAATAAAAACTGAAATGCATTATGATCATAAATCATCCATGGATTCAATTCCATTGAAAGAGCTGGAACAACACAGCTACTCACTAAAACCATATCTATCCAGGAAAGCATGTTATGTGATGCCAAATAAAATATTTAGCCTACATCCGAGCCCAGACATACATCCAAGAGAGCATGAGAATTAATAACCTGCCTCAATTCAGAGCAGGACATTTTCATATGCTTCTCAGTTAGCAACGAGCCTTGCCTTAAGTAGTATCAAACCCCCGTGGCAGATTGAAATCCGCACAGATAAAAATGGTGGCAAGCCACCAACTCAGGTCTAATAAGAGAAAATTGAAGGGTCATCCTTATTTGATGCATAAAGAATGCATATAGTCAACTTAAAATTGCCCTTCACAATATAGGCAATAACTCACCTGCCTAACTGGTCAATTTCAACCTCATATACCTTACATTCCATGCTTCTAGCCAACAAGGCCACCCCCCCTTGCAGGAACCCCTCCATCCCGATGCAGTGAGAAGATTATAGCCCAGACTATTCATTTTATTACTCCCCAGCAGGGATAAATGGGTTTCTTGTAGACAATAAGCTGTGCTTTAAGTTCCTTGAGCTCCTCCCTCAACGATTAAGGCTTGGCCGCTGCTCTTAGTTCATTTATATTCCAGCTAAGTAAATGGATAATCAGACCACCATTTTGTGCATTATCCACAATAAGTGAGAATCCTAATTACTGAGTGAATGATGACAACACATTTAAACGCACCTATTGGTATTTTTTCTGTTGCACAACACCTTATCAAAAAACACCTGCTGAAACCCCTCCTGAAACCCCCTCTTAACCTTACCCTGAGCCTCAACACTCCCCCACCCAATAAGTATCCCCCAACCATACATATACTGGTTTCCAGAGGGAAACTAGTATTTTCTCCATCCAACACCATACCACCCCCAAGACCAAGTACAGATTTTGGATAGATGTGGATTAGAACCAGTGCTAAACCCCCAAGTTGTCCTGGAATGCCTCCCTAAGCATGGGACCATAGAAGAATATTTTAAAAGGTTACACAGAGAAGAGATGGGAAAATAGGTGTAGCAAAAGTAGAAGAAGAAATTCTTAGAAAAACCCATAGAAGACCAGGCAGCTGTGTTTTTACGACCTTGAACCACGACTGCCTAAAGAAACCACATTTCTACGTAAAGAACACAGAAAAAGTAATCTAAGAAGCTATATAAATGTTTGTCCTGTCCCCAGGTTTTTGAAAATTCTTGTGCTTTAACCGGATCCTGACAAACAAGTCTCTCCCTGATGAAGGACTCTCAAATTTGCAGGATCAAGAAGAAAATAGCAGCTCCAAGTTTGAAAAAGGCAGGAATCAATTCTCTAAGCTGCCATCTACGCACAACTGTGTGGTGGCATGAATACAATCTAACAAAGAAATCTACCCCACAAGATTTAGCAGTGCTTCATTGGCATGCCAACTGTTATACTAATTGGCAAAAGATATACGTCTGAGATCCTGTGGGCTTTGCTGTTGATTGTTTCATGCACTTCTGTGTCTTGGGCTGTGATGGCTAGTGCATGGTAGCGATCTGGAGCGGACTGGTCAAGCCATGCACTGGGCAGATCAGCAGGAGAGCAGCATGCCGGTGAAGTTCTGCATGGGTCTCTGCAGGCCTGAAAAGCTGTTGTGCCTGCTGGTAGGCAAAGGAATGCAAAAACAACAGTTGATGGACAGAATGCAGAACAATGTCATACATTCACCCCAGTACAGAGATCTGGGCCTAAATCCATCGTTTTTTTGCTCACCATGCCATTCCAGTTTGAACCCAGCCATATGCAAATCAGTCTTGACCCTGTGCCTCATGGGTAGGCAAAGGAAAGCAGGATTACCAGGCAGCAAGCAGCGCTGGAGCAGGACGTTGCAGAATCGTGGGCGACAGGAGAGTCCAAAGAGTACAAAATCAAGCACAAAAAGCCCAAATTGCCCAAGGAGCCCAAAGCACTCGGAAAAAGCTCCCTGACAACAGTAATGGTACCAGTGGATGTGACAATGCAGGAAGAAGCAAGTATGGATACGAGGGGAGCAGAATCTAGTCCATCAGTAGATGAAGCCTCTCTGCCACTGCAGGTACAGACCCCTTCGGTTTCATCCCTATCTTTTGCATTGGCTCGGCAGCACTTGCCAAGTGCTCTGAAACAGGGCTCTTTGAGAGGGGGGGGGGGGGGGGAATGGGGACTTCTGGACTGAGGTGCATGGTCCAGCCCAGGCCTCAGCGCAGGCCCTGTGCAAAGAACCTTGACTGATTTGTTTGGGGAAACATCCCGAGATGTCACATAAGGACTCGGAGGCTTCTAAACCTACAGGCCTACTGGAAGGTTCACAGGACCACTCACAGGATTATTTGAGACTACTGGGCACCCTGCAGGCAGATAAAGCCTCTACCATGATAGGAATTTCTCTGTTTGCCTCGAAGCAGGACTTAGCGGGTAGAAGGGTGGTTTCTGTCGCCTCGTCGGGATCTGCGTGGGTACCGCCCATAATACATTCTGATGGACGGGCGATAGATCAGAGCATAGAGGTGGCAGCACAACAGTATAAAATTACCAGTTCTGAGGTCCCTGATGTTTTCAAAGTTGGGGTATTTTGGTGTACGGATGGGCACATAGGGCAAGCCACCCATTCTCGCTGATCTTCAGTCACAACCAGCGAAGAACAGCTACATGCCTGGCCTTTGATTCACAAGAAATGTTGGAGGCCTTTTTTTCACTCTCAGATTTGTCAGGAGGGAAAGGCCCATGCCCACAATGGACACTGTTTTGGAAACAGAGGCGCCTAATAAAATGTGCCTAGAGGACATGGCATTATGTGAAAAAGCCACTATAGTTATTTCTGGCAAGGAGGGCATTGGTAGGAAAAGCAGAACAAAGGAGCACAAGGTGAAGCCCCCCCAGGCATCTAAAGCACTAACGTCTGCATCAGTAAGTGGGCCCATTCTTGAACTCAGCAGTAGCTCGGATGATAAGGAATTTATTTGAGACTCAGAGAGTATACAATTGATGCCCAAAACACTATGATCAAGAAAGAAAAGATGGCAAATGCACAGGTTGGAGAGGGGATAACAAAACTTCTCTCTTAGTGCCCGGAGTTTGACTGATCGAGGGGGGATAAGGGGCCTACCAGAACAGGCCTTAGTTCGAATTGTTCCCACTTCACCCTCCCTCACAACACCGCGTTACTCTACCACAATACCAACCCATTTACTCACTGGCTAGTATACCAGTGCGTCTGGTCCTCGACCCTGCTCTTTAGCCGAACGTGATGCATTATCTGTCTGTCTATTTATGTCAGTATATCGACATCACATCATGGTTTTAACTGAGAATATTCCATGTATACATGTTTGTTTGTCCACTAGAGCATCACCATTACACTATATATTGATAGCTCACCATCTGAATAACTTGCTGGACAATTACAGTAGTTGGTTAATACCACTAGCACACGGTCGACCAATGGGGGACCTCCTCTTTCTAACTATACCCTCCTGCAAGGGTTGTATATGCTATTATATTTATTTCTTTTGTTTTGTCTCTTTTGTCGTTCCAGATTCTTCTTCTTTAACTAGTGGCACTACGTCTAATTGAGAGTCCACTATACTACACTAGCACTCACTGCACTTTTACATTGGTCCTGAAGAAGCGCAAGGGATGCCCTCCTGAGACCACGCACTGCGCGAAACATGTTGACCTCCAACATGCCCAGTATGGGTATGACACTTGTCTAGCTACCGAGGGCCATTGCCACCCTCAAGCAGCACAGCCTCCAGGTTTTTTTTACTGATGACAGAGGGGCTATTCCCTATTAAATTTACAAGCCAAACCTCCAGCCATCTTTTACTTCACACTTGGACATCACTGCCACCGAGACCTGCACACACCCTTACGGCTTTATCACTTAAAAGATCTCCGATAAAGTGACCCTTCGGGGGACCCATTGGGCATTGCAGCACTGGCCCGATGAGGAGCATTGCCCAATGATGAAGCATGACATCCTTCAGGGTGTGTGAGGGCACAAAGACAAGGACACCAGCCTCCCACTCTCTACTCTACTTCTGTCTTAGAGGAACTATGACTACCACGAGCTACAATTCTATTTTTCAGGAGCACGAGTCACTGGAGCTAGATCGAGGTCCTTGTCCCCCCTCCCCCTTTTTTTGTAAAAACATGGATATACTTAACAGCAGATTGAATGACATTGAGAATCACTCTATGCAGGTACAGGCATCAGTACAGCAAGCTCAGGTTCGGGTGGAGGACCACGAAACAAGGCTCAAGAAAATCTTTCATAAGATGGAGGACATGGAAAATCAAAATGAGCAGCAATAATTGGCGGGTGCTGGGCATGCCTAAGGGAGAGTAGAGTGATGAGGCTAGAGGATATATTGTACATTTATTCAGACAGGTATTCCCTCAACTTAAAGTCTGGGGCATTGACTGCCAGGTACAGCACGCCCACCGATTTCCTTTTCGTAAGCCATTTCGTAATCCAGGGGTAGTGCCTCAAGGTATACACAGGCGATTCTGATCTATGTCAGAGGAAGGCTTTCAATGCCAAGTGAATTGCCCACAGCTCCAGATGGTTGACATGGAGCTGAGATTCTACTGGAGGCCACATGCCTCTGATCGCCGCCTCTCCCAGATGGCCCCCCAACCCGGTAGTGACACATCAGTCACCATCTCGGTGTGGTATCCTGCTGCTCAGCCAGAATGACTGCCTGATGGAATGTTAGTGTTTGGAATGTGTGCGTGCGTGAATCAGTTGGATGAAGGGCTGAGCAGCAGGGAAGCTGCTCCTGGTGGGTATCCTACTAGCTTGGAGTGTCCTTTCTTCAATACTACATCTGGTACCAGATGTAGTACTGAAGAAAGGACACTCCAAGCCAGGTAGTTTACCACGTAGATTTGTTGAGGTGGTAAATTAGATACAGAGAGATAAAGTCAGAGTCTAAGTAGGAGCCCCACCAGGAGCAGCTTCCCTGCTGCTCAGCCCTACATCCAACTGATTCACGCATGCACACATTCCAAACACTAACATTCCATCAGGCAGTCATTCTGGCTGAGCAGGAGGATACCACACTCGGCTCTGGGTGGGAAAGAGAGAAGCTTCTTCATTGACCGAATAATGGTCCACCATTCACTACCACGGACCTGCTGCAGTCTCCTTCAAACTCTGGACCAGACTGGAGAGATTCCACTGGTGCTGCACCCACTGGGACTTCAAATCCCACTGCAGCACCGGCATGAGCCATGGGGCATGCTTCACCAGCAGGATGCAGGAGGACATCAGACCCAGCAGCCTAAGAGTCAATCTTATAGAAGTCCAGGATTGAGGCTGAAATATCCAGATCATAGCTTGAATGTCCTGGATTCTGCTCCAGAGAAAAGGCGTGGAACTGCACCATTTCCAGATTGGCTCAGATGAAAGGAAGTGTCTGAGTAGGAGTCATGTGTGACTTCGGCATGTTGATAGTGAACCCCAGTGAATGCCGGAGTTTTACCATAGTCTGGAGGTGGGTGACGACTGCCTGGGGCAGGCCCGCCTTCAGCAGTCAGTTCTCGAGATAGGGGAAGACTGGAGACCCTGACTTCCGAAGATATACTGCAACCACCACCATCACTTTTGTGAACACCTAGAGGGGCACAATTTTAAACGTCCACTTAACAGAGGTTATTTTGCTTTATTAGGGCAGATGATGCCTGATGCTGCTGCTAATGGGATGGCTGCACTGGGTGGAGGGCTCACTAAAGTAGCTTGAGGGCTGCAGCAGTGGTGGTGCGGTGGACTGGACAGCGTACTAGGCGGGGCTCCTGCATCCTCTGTGGGTCAGTGACTGAGACCATGAAAAGGCTGGGAAGCCAGCTGGGATGGGGTAAGGCTGAGATTTGCGACTCCCATAGAGGCCAGGCCGTGTATGAGGAAGGGACGAAAGGACTGTTGCTGTCACCGGGAACCCAAAGAGAGGCCCAGGGATCTCACTGTGACCTGGCTGTCCCGAAAATGTTCGAGTGCCGTGCCAGCTTTGTTGCCAAATAGACAAGAGCCATCAAAGGTAATGTCAATCAGGGATGATTGGACATTCCTCCAAAACACAGTGGACCTCAAATATTCATGGTGGGTAGGTGCACTATAGAGGCCATGGCCATGCCTAGGGAGTCCATGGTGTCCAGTCTAAACAATCTTTGCTGTGTCCCAACTGTCCTATAACAACAAGGAATCCGTGGGTCTACTGAGACAAAACTGAAGGCTAATGACAACAAGACAAAATGTTTCAAAGGAAAAAGTCCTCATAAAGAGGACGAAGTCCCATCACCCACCAAGGTGGCATGCTTCATCATCTGGGGCCTCCTCTTCACCACACCTGGTGTAGTTAAGGAGCTACAACTCCTTTGCTAGTGAGGAAAAAGGAGGAGCTCACGGATGTTTTTGAAAATAACAACCAAGGTATACTGATCTTAACAATAGGTGAAGCTGCCTAAAGTGTGGTGAAACTACGTGTATAACAAGGTGCAGTGTAGATAGACAGTGTGTTAAAATTGACTACCTAAAGAAAAATTTGTTTATTAAGTATCTTTAGGTGTCAAAAGATAAAATCGAAAGACGTGTTCCCAAATAAATTTCGAACACGCTATAAGCAGATATGGTCAATAACAAACATGGTCAACATGTTTCAGCCAACAATGATCTAACATTTTGATCGTGGCTTTCTTCAGGACCGATTAGTACTACTGCATCAAAAGTGAATAAAAGAAGTGCAAAAAATCACATGACGAAAGCAAAATGGAACGATACCACCTACAGATATACTTGCTTCAAAGAGAATAAGCGGAACGGCAGGGGTTCACAATGGTCACCCGTAATAAATCGGGGATAATCACCTCCACTCCTGGTAACGACCTTGGTTCAGGATGGCTTGTCCTTCTTCAAAGAGCATGGGCAGCAGCTGCGCAGCTGAGTCCCATAGAACAACCCAATATCCGCCCAAAAGAAATGCTGTGTTTACCGACTGCAAGGCCAAGTTAGAAGAAGATAAGATTTGCTTCCCAAAACTATCCAACCTATTGAATTCCCTATCAAGTGGGGTGGAAGGTAATGTACTTGGGTTGACCTTGCCTGTTGAAGCCTGCATCACCAGGCTCCCCGGGGAGGGATGTGTGGTATTCTGCTCTCTTGCTATGCCTTACTTTCTTTGTATCCTGTGCCCTGCTACTCAGTCATAGTATGAATGATGTCATAGAATGTTCATGTGTGCCTGGTTGAGTGAAATGTCAGTTGGAGTGTGTGGGTTTAGCAGCAGGGATGCTGCTTGCGGTAGGTGTGTTAACCTGCTTCTACTACCTTTTAACTTACTATTTCTCTAACCTGTTACTCCTGCTTGTATCTGAAGAATACACTTCCACCTGGTTTCATAATCTTCTCTGCCTACCCTCATTCATACATTATTTCAGGATGGAAGGAGAGGAAGGCTGGATCTGCGGTCCAAGATGATAGCGGTGTTAATCATGTGGTGCACAGGAGCCCCTGTGCAAGATTTGGTCCAGGACCCCAGGAAAACATCGGCAAGGACCTCATTAAAGGGTAAATATGGGTCAGTAGATCTCACCCCTGGAAGAAGCACCTCCATCAAGACATTGGTCTCGACCTTGATGGTTAGCAGTTGCAGGTCAGGAACCACTGCTGCCCTACACATAACGGTTGCGAAAGATGCACCTTCCTCCAAAACAGGGCCCTGTAGGAGAAAGCATGCCAGAGTTTTGGGAGGTATCCAGGCCACTGGCATCACCCAGCTTCTCATACCAGCTTTTGTCTTGTTTGAGGTCATCCTCAAAGGAGCCATATCCCTTCTTCATCCCCCCTATCAGGCTGGAAGGGTCTGTCGAAGGGTGGAAAGTCCATGGGTTGGTATGACAGTGAGCAGCGATGGTGCTGCGCTGTCTTGGTGTCAAAGATCCGATAGGCGTATCATCCTGTGGTGCTAAAGACAGAGTTGGAAGGACTGGGGCCGGGGTGGGTGGTGGCACCAGTGTCGGGGTCAGACCAGATTTCAGGCAGATCCAGAAAAAACATCTGGGATCAGGAGCGAACCAACAAGCGGTAACCCAGTAAGGGCACCCGTCTGCTTCATGGCTCCTGAATGTGCTCCAGAGGGAGTCAGTGGCCCAAAGATGGCATGCATGGAGTCATAGAATTCTTTGAGTTGAGCAGGAGCTGCTCCGGGAAGCCTGAGGAAGTAAAGAGTGGATCCAGCCATCGTCTCCGCAGGTGAGGTACAGGAGTGGGGCCTCAAAGCAAGGCATTTAGATGGCGAAGTCGAAGAATGCATCAACTTCTTCTTGTGCTTCCTGGACTTACCCAATATGGAGGAACATGTTTTGAAGTGAGAAGACGATCTCAGATAGGAACGGCTCCAAGAGTGGCCCTGGGATCTTTCTCAAGAGCAGGACCAGGACGAGAGCCTTCTTCTTCTGTGATGCTGGGAACTTCACAGCCCGCTTGCAAATTGCATTGGGGTGAATTGACCTGCACTTGTGCATTTTACTCCAGGAACCAGAACCAGACCAAGTGGGGTTCAGACATCTGTCTGTGACATTTGCCACAAGGTTTAAAATCCATAAGTTTGTTTGGGACATATCCCTAGCACATGGAGCAATTGGTCAAAAAAGGATTGAGAAAAGACATAAAAAGTTGAGGTGGCACTCCAGATCTGCGCTGTTGGCACAGAAAGCAAGGTACTGATGTCAGGGCACTAAGGTGGCACATATATGGGCACCGTGACATCACTTCAGAATCGGATGGCACCAATGTGCAGCCAGCCGATGCCACCTACCGGGGTGCAGAGGTACTGTTCAAGACTTTCTGGATCCAGTTTGACACCTGGGGAATATGATAAGGTGAGAAATCTTTGATTTAAAGTCCCTATCAGAAACTCAAGATCGGTGTAAGGAGGATTCAATCTATCTCTCAGAGAATTGGCTGATAAAGCCAACAAGGGCTTTAGAAGACAAATTACATTTCTGTCTTCCCTGAGTAAGATACCTTAGTAATGACATCTCTAAGGTAAGTGCCACATGTTCGCTGAACACCCCGTAACTGTCTCCCAGGTACTTACTTTTCTAGGAATAGTTGGGTAGCGTGGACAGAGGATTCTGAACGCGCTGTTATAGTGTAGCCTTTGCAAGAGTATGTTTGAAAAAATTACCCATAACACTTACAGTGGTCTAGTAAAGTCAAAAATGGATTTGTCAGGATTAAAAAAGCATTGACTTCTACACCTGCTTTAGAAAACCTAGTATAGCCAAATCTTACACTTTGTATGCTCACAAATGTAATGGATTTGCACATTATGTTTTGGTACAGACAGAGGGATCATATAAAGTCTACAGCTTTTACTCTTCAATTATGGAGCAAGTTGCAGCTCGGCTCCCATCTTGTTTATGGTCTATGGCAATGCCACAAATCTTATTGACACATCTGAAAACATTGTGTTGCATTCCCCTTTAACCACTGCTGTGCCTCATCATTCTGAGGTTGTTCTCCTCCTCACAAAAATCCAACACCTTCCTATAGCCTAATCATCTCAATACAAAATATTATTGTCTGCTTTCCATAGTACGATGGCCGGTTGTTCCGCTTAGATCCCTGGTTCTTTAATGCCTACTATTGAGGATGGGGAGACCTATATTTGCATCCTCTTATTGCCCACGTTACCAAACACTACATTGATCTGACTGATGTGCCAAGTATTGACTGTGATGTAACAAATCTTGGTGAAGAATCATATGTCAGATATGATGAAGGTGTCCTAGGTGCAGGTTATGCTGTATGCACTATGCAGCAAATTGTGGAGATTTCTCATCTATCAACTGTGAAATCGGTTCAAGTTGAAGAGCTTATTGCTCTCAACCAAGGCTGCATCTCATCCAAAGAAAAGATTGTTATTGTTTACTTGAAGTCAAACATGACTTTGGGCTTCTATGTATGCAAACCCAGAACCAGTATTAAAAATGGGCAATATGTCCAAAATCTTTTGAACACATTGCAATTATCAGAGAAGGTGACAGGGGTGAAGTGTGCTGCACTCCAGCATTCCCCTAATTGTATTGCAACTGGCAATGCCCTAGCCAATTCAGCTGCTAAAAATACCGTGCTGTCTGCGAGTGCTGATGTTGCTATGGCTCTAAAGAGGAGGTCAGCAAACTAGCTCTTGGTAGCCCTGGATTCAGGTAAATATGTAGAGCTCAAACAGCACGGCTGGCCTCTGAGGGTTCAAGGCAGACTCCAGGCAGAAAAGCAAGCCTTCCAGGTACAGCAAAGCAGTCTTGCAGAGTGCACAGCAGGTCACAGCAGCAGGCAGTCCTCTGAGAGTCCTTCTACAGGTCCAGGAATAAACTGAAGCGTACATTTGAGGACCGGTTATTCTACCAAGTCCCTCATTTGAAGTTGGGAGAAGTTTCTAGAGTTTTCTCTTTGGAGTGCTGGGAATTTTCGGACTCCCCTGCCCTGGCTCCAAGCTGGCTGTAGAGACATTGTAGAGGTGCCAAGCCCTTGTGCTGAAGGCAGAGCCCAGCCTATGCAGTTGCAGTGGGGCTGTGCTCAGCTCCACCCCTCCATCCTACTAGTAGATGGCCAATTCTGGCATACCTAATCGGTCTATTGTTTGACTGCCAGGAGGAATTCAAAAAGTCTATCAGTTATGCCCAGTTATGTGCCCTAGGACAGGCTGCAGGCATAAAAATGCTAAGGCCAGTAAAATACCAACTTTCAAAAAGTGTCATTTTCTAAACTGTAAAAAACCAGACTTTACCATTAAAGAGGATTTTTCATTACAATCTCATAGCTACCAAAGATGAAATGCTGCTCTCTCCGCAATCAAAAGTTAGTACTTATTAAATGTAATAAGGCAACCCGGTGTTATCCTATGAAAAAGATAGGCCTCACAGTAGTGAAAAACAAATTTAAGAGGTTTTCACTTCCAGGACATGTAAAACTTAAATGTGCATGTCCAACCTTTTAATTACAAGGACCCTGCTCTATGGGCTACCTAGGGCCAACCTTAGGGGTTATATATTGCCAATTCAAATTGGCAGTTTAAACTACATTTAGGCTGCAAAGGCAGACCAGGGACATGTTTTAAGGGGCTACTTATGTGGGTGGCACAATATGTGCTGCAGGTCCACTAGCAGCATTTTTTACAGGTCCTGAGTACATGATACAGCTCTCTATGAGGGATTTATAAGTAAAATGCATTGGCCAAACAGGTATAAGACACAAGCACTTTAGCACTAGTTAGCAGTGGTAAACTACACAGAGTCCTACGGCCAACAAAAATGAATTCAGAAAAAAAGTGGAAGGGCTGATCCAACCATCAGCATTTCCTTTGTGCTTATCATAAAGGGTCCACCAGTAAATTAGAAAGGAGCAATGGTACTCAAAAGAACACAACAGTAAAGATATACCCAGAATCACAGATTAAATGACCCACTGCCCTACCATTAGTGTTATGGTACCTAAGAGCAATTGCTTCTCAGAAGGAAAAATTAGGCTCACATGAAATAATCATGGGCTGACCGATGAAGCTCCCCTCAAATTTCCCAGTCTCTACTGCCAAGCTGGATTTAAAATGAAAAGATGTGGTTTTACAATATTGCCGAAAGTTTGCACAATGTCTTTACATTTTCTGTTCTCAGGTGCAAGCAACCGTATCTGAGTGTCTAACTAAGGCCTGTCACTCCCTCCTCCAGCCTGGCAAGTGGGTTTATATCCCGGTACACCAGACGGAGACCACAGTGCAGCCTCGTTGATGAGCAGGGAGAGTTTCAGCTGGAGATCCGAGGCCAGGCACAGGCCCAGAAGCAGGAACACGGTTTTATCCAGTATTGGGGTATCTTTCATAGGTTCACATGCTTGAATCATTCCCCGTCGCCGAGGCGGGAGTCCCACGGTAAAATACAAAAGCAGTGCCTAAGTAAGTAATAGTAGTAGGCTAAAAGAAAACCAGAGGCCTAAAACTTAGTAGCCTATCTACATCATTATACGAAAAGAACTAAAATATAGTTCTAGCCAATCAGCTTTTAGTACCCCCTAGAACCCTCACACCAGATGCAGTTCTCCTCAGATTTTCTTAGCACAAGTGGGAAATAGGGATCCCAATAAAAGAACTGTCTCGCCGGGGAGGAGGGTGGGTGCATGTGAATCTATGAAAGATACCAATACTGGATAACTGTAGTTACAGGTATGTAACTTGTTTTCTTATCCAGTGTTGGGGTATCTTTCATAGATTCACATGCCTGAATCAGAATAGCAAGCAGTAAGCCAAAACAGTGTTGTTTGCAGATGGTGGGAGACAGGATTCATAAATTCCCAAAACGCATCCAGAAAGGTTAGAATATTAATAAGCTAATTATGCTGTCAAACAAACAGAATGCACTTTAAGAAACAGTATCTATGAAAAGCAAATTTAAAATATATATAAAGAAATGCATAAAGTCAAAACCATAAATATAATACATATATATATACATATATCTATAACACATGAAACAGTGCAGTATAGATAAAAACGTAAATCTAACCTTGGTTAAAAAGATGTTGAAGTACGGCTTGTCCTACAGCTGCATCCTCCTGCAGAGCACATTGCAGACAGTAGTGTTTTGTGAACGTGTGGACATTCTTCCATGTCGCAGCACGACAGATGTTTTCCAAAGTTACTCCGGCAAATAGCGCAGTAGAAGCTGCCATAGTTCTGGTAGAATGCGCCTTGAACTTTCTTTGTAAAGGTTTGTTGGCTTTGTCATGACAGAAATGAATTGTAGAAGCCAGCCATCTGGCTATTGTTGCCTTAGTTACAGCAGTCCCAAGTGTAGCTTGACCATAGGCTACGAACAATTGATTGGATCGCATGATGTCCTTAGTCTTCTGTAAATAGAACTTTAAACAACGTTTAACATCGAGTGAGTGTAATGCTCGCTCCGCTGAAGTGGCTGGATCTGGAAAGAAAACTTTAAGCTTTACGGGCTCATTTAAGTGAAACTGAGACTGTACTTTAGAGATAAATTTGGGATTCGTCCGGAGAGTTACATAATCCTTAGAAAAATGCAAAAAGGGTTCTGAGATAGTGAAAGCTTGGATTTCGCTAACCCTTCGAGCCGATGTAAGAGCTAGTAAAATAGCAACCTTCCATGTGAGAAATTTAAGATCAGCTTTGTGGATAGGTTCAAATGGTCTTCTCATTAATTGAGCTAACACTGTGTTTAACTCCCACTCTGGAGGAGGTGCACGTATCGGAGGAAAAACTCGAAAGAGTCCTTTCATAAATTGTTTGACTAGCGAAGAGGAACAGAGCGAAGGTTTATTAGAACTCTTCCTGATTCTTGAAAGAGCAGCAAGATGAACTTTAATTGATGAAAACACAAGCCCAGCTTTGGCCAAGGATAATAAATAAGGAAGAATTTGTTCCACAGGAGCCTGTATTGGGTGGACATCATTCACCACACACCACTTTAAGCAATACGTTTTTAATGTCCTCTGGGCGCGTAATTTGGCTAGAATTTCACGACAGTCCTGAGAAATGTTTAGATCCTTGAATTCTAAGAAATCAGGAGCAATGCGTGCAAGCGCAGCGACTGTGGATCCGGATGAAGTATTTGACCCCTCTCTCTTGTCAACATCGTGAGTGTTGGTACTAGACAGATAGGACTGTCCTGAGATAGAAGAAGCAGTTCCAGGAACCAATATTGTCTTGGCCAACGGTGTGCAATCAGGATGAGACGGCAACCATCCATCTTCATTTTGCGGAGCACTTTCAGAATCAAAGATATCGGGGGAAAATCGTACGCACAAAGCCCTGACCATCTCATGAACAGGGCATTCCCTCTTGATCCCTGTTGAGGGAACCTGCTGGCATAATATTGGCATTTCCTGTTCTCTCTTGTCGCAAACAAATCCAGTGCTGGTTTGCCCCAAACTTGGAAGATCCTGTTCACCTGCTCTAATTCCCATTCGTGAGAGCCGGAGAGAGACCTGCTCAGGGTGTCGGCCAAAGTGTTGTGAAGCCCTTTGACGTGCTCTGCTCTTAGGGTTATCTTGTGTGCTGTAACCCACTCCCACAGCTCCTGAGCCTCCTGCGAAAGAGACAGCGACCTCGTTCCCCCCTGTTTGTTGATGTAATGCATGCTGGTCGTATTGTCGGTCCGGACCAGCACTGAAGAGCCCGCAATCCTCGGGAGAAATGCTTGCAGAGAGAGAAAGATGGCGCGAAGCTCCAATCTGTTGATATGCTGTTGACGGTATTCTTGAGACCATCTTCCTTGAATCTGCAAGTCTTGGAGATGGCCTCCCCATCCCTCCATGGAAGCGTCTGTTGTTAGAACGAATTCTGGAGGAGTTGGTAGAAAAGAAAGACCCGGAGCCAAGTTTGCCGTCTGAGACCATCAGTGCAGAAAGTCTATCATTCGCGGTGTTACCATGATGGAGTCGTCAAACGAACCTACGGCTTGCTGTCATTGCAGATGTAATTCCTCCTGCAGAGGTCTCATTCTGAGTCGTGCCAACAGTACAGGGTTTATTGCAAATGAGCACATCCCCAGAAGAGAAGCGAATATCCGGACAGAAACTGACTTTCTTTTTGTGATTGATATTGCCAATTTTTGCAGACGGAGCTGACGGTCGTTTGACAAGAATGCTTTGCACTGTATGGTGTCTAGCATTGCTCCCAGAAAAGGAATCAGTTGAAGAGGACGCAGTTGAGACTTGCTTTCTTTGAGAGTGAGGCCTAGGGTTGAAAAGAGACATAGGCATGCTGAGATAGCCTCTTCGGCTGCCTGCTTCGAAGGACCCTTGAGCAACCAATAGTCTAGATAAGGAAACACCTGTATTCCTTGAGATCTTAGAGTCGCTGCCACTGGTGCGAGACATTTCGTGAAGATCCTTGGTGCCGATTTCAGTCTGAACGGAAGCAACTTGAACTGATAGTGGACGCCAGCTACTGTGAATCGAAGGTATTTGCGATGTTTGGGATGTATAGGGATGTATAGGGATGTGAAAGTACACGTCCTGCAGATCCAGAGAAGCCCTAAAATCCCCTTTGTTTAGGCAGCTCAAAACTTCGGCCAGCGTAACCATCCGGAAACTTTGTTTCTTCAGAAATTTGTTGAGTTTGCGAAGGTCCAGAATCGGGTGCCACTCTCCTGACTTTTTCTTGATGAGGAAAAAGCGAGAATAGAACCCGGTTCCCTCTTGAGATGATGGAACCTTCTCTATTGCATTCTTGTAGAGCATTTTTAAGGCTTCTTTGAACAGTAAGTGAAGACGAGGAGAAGGGGGACCCCTGGGCGGGGTAGTAGGTGGTCGTTTCGTGAATTCCAGGGTGTGACCGTTGCTGACTAGGTCGAGAACCCATCGATCCGCAGTGATCTGTTCCCACTTGTGTGCAAAACCTGAAATCTTTGCGCCCACAGGGAGGGAGGGAGGGATGACTGGCGTCCTGCGTCACTCATTGTTTTCTGTTGGCATCGCGACCCTGATTGTTCGATCGCTTTCGTCCGCCCTGCCGAGAGAAACTTCTTGAGGAAGATTGTCTGTAAGATGATCGCCCGTAAGGCTGTCTATACTGTGTTTGATATTGTCTATTTTGTTGATTTTGATACCCTCCTCTTGATGCAAAGCCACGACCTCTTGTACCTCGGAAAGATCCACGCCTATATTGGAGAGCAGCCAACGAGTTAGCCGTATATGTATCTGTCTTAATAGCAAAGAGGGCCTCATCTATGTGTTTTCCGAATAAGGACTCACCATCATAGGCCATGTCTATAATTTTTGCTTGTACCTCTGGCCTAAAAGATGTTGCTTTAAGCCAACCTTGGCGTCTAAGTACTGCAGCACCAGCAAGTTGCCTAAAGTTGGTGTTAGCGATGTCCAGAGCGCAGTCTATGATCTTGGATGCGGCTCGTTCTCCCTCCAAAAGTATCTTCTTTGCATCTTGTTTACGTTCCTCAGAGATGAGGTCCATAAATTCCGACAACTCTGACCACATCTGGCGGTCATAATGGCTGAGTATGGGCAAAGAATTTGCTGCTTTAATGGAGGTTGCCGCCATAGTGGAAAACTTTTTACCAATAAGGTCCAATCTCCGTCCTTCCTTATCCGGCGGCGTTGATATTGGCGTAGCAGGATTTTTGGATCTTTGTTGGGCGGCTTGTGATATAACGGAATCTGGTCGTGGATGACCAATCAGACAAGATGGAGTTTCCGGAGGAGCACGATATTTTTTGTCAATGTGAGGGAGGACAGCTGGAATGGAGGCAGGTGTTTTCATAATTTTTATCCCTTCATTCCAGATATAATCAATGATGGGAATCGTTCTTGTGCTCTTCTTTAAAGTCATGCAACAAGCAATCCGTGTGTTCCACTGTGACTGGTAATTGAAATCTGGTTGCGGCACGTTGCATCAGGTTGTGAAAGCCGCCAATATCCTCAGGAGGAGAAGACGAAGGCTGAGGAATGGGTGGAGAAGGCATTGGTATGATATAATCATCCCAAGGATCCAGACTAGTGTCTTTATCAGGCACTTCACCCTCTTCGATCTCTTCCTCATCAGAGGAAGTAGTATCATGGTGTGATTGTGGCCCCGAGCCAGGAGGATGAGGCGTCGAACTTGGTATTTCCTTCTGCTGTAGTGAATCTGGCTCTTCAGCAGGTAAAGGTGGTACGTCAGGGACAGCCTGTTGTGGGGGAAACCATTGGAGGTAATCCGCCAACATGGCCTGGAGATCCTGTATGAGCGTAGGAGGGAGATGACTCATTTCCCTATGATCCTAATCCCTTCTGGGATGTCTGTAATGTAGTGTAGAGAGGCCTTCCTGGTAAAAGTGTTCCTGGTAATACTCTTCCTCATCTTCATCTTGGCATTTTATATGAAGTTCCAAGGGGTGCCGAGCTATGCAGAACGGTCCCGCATCATCTTCCTCATCAAAGTCCTCATCCTCTACATAAGTCTCTAGGATATGAGATGGCAGAAGAGGAGATATATTGCTGTAATCCTGTCTATGGAAAGTCTTTAGTTGAAAATGAGTGGAATCGCCTTCGATAAACTCCTCGTCGACGGGCTCTTCATCGTCGACGGGATGGTCGTCGTCGTATTCTTCATCGACGGGATCGTCGTCGTCGACGGGCTCTTAGTCGTCGACGGGATCGTCGTTGTCGACGGACTCTTAGTCGTCGACGGGATCGTCGTCGTCGACGGACTCTTAGTCTTCGACGGGATCGTCGTCGAGGAGCTCTTCACCATCGACAAGCTCTTCGTCGACGGGCTCTTCATCTATGGAATCTTCGTCGGCGACGCAATCGTCGTCGATGGGACCTTTGTCGACGAGCTCGACGTCGACGTGGTCGTCGACGGAGACTTAGAAGATGAACTTTTCGGCGACGAATCTTTCAAAACAGGCTTTTTAGACATAGTAGATATCTTAGAAGACACAATAGGTGAAGAAATAGCCGTAGTGGAGACTGTAGCCGTCGACAGAGGGGCAGCAGAAGTCACAGAAACCATATGAGAGGAAACCAGAGTTAGAGTCTTAACCTGGGTTTTACTCACGGTTTTAGAGGCTGAAGGTCTTTTGGATACCTCAGAGGGTGAAGACAGCGATGACCCAGAGGATAATTTTTGTGACCTCTGTGAATGGTCATAAACTTCATGAGAGGCCTTGTGATGCTTTCTTCCCTCACTGGAAGAGCTGTCAAGCGACCTAGCCCTTTTGCTAGACGTCGAGGCCCTGTCATCCTCCTCAGCCAAGGAAGATTTTAACCATAAAAGCAGCCTTGCCTCCCTGTCCCTTAAAGTCTTAGCAGGGAAGGTCTGGCAAATCCTACAATCCTTAACAACATGCTTAGGATGTAGGCAGTATATACAATCTTCATGTTGGTCGTCCACACGGACCCTTTTCTTTTCACAGGTCCTGCCGGGTCTAAAAAGAGCTTTCTTAGCAGACATTCTGATGAAAAGGTGAAGAAACTGAGTAGGCACTCAGGAAGACTCCCTTCCACACGACGTGCGGTGAAAATCTGAGGAGAACTGCCTCTGCTATGAGGGTTCTAAAGGGTGCTAGTAGCTGATTGGCTAGAACTATTTTTTAGTTCTTTTCGTTTAATGGTGTAGATAGGCTACTAGGTTTTAGGCCTCTGGCTTTCTTTTAGCCTACTACTATTACTTACTTAGGCACTGCTTTTGTATTTTATCGTGGGACTCCCGCCTCGGCAACGGGGAATGATTCAAGCATGTGAACCTATGAAAGATACCCCAATACTGGATAAAACAGTGTTCCTGCTTCTGGGCCTGTGCCTGGCCTCGGATCTCCAGCTGAAACTCTCCCTGCTCATCCCGTGGTTTGCCAGCTGGCCAAGTTCTGCATGTCCACCTTCCATCAAAACCACATGATATCACCTATGCAGCCTCTAATCACTATTAGTTCCATCCAAGGTAAGTGGCTTCCTCCTTCTGCATACCCAATCCCTCTGTGTTTCTGGTCTGCTATCTTTGTCAGTGCCTTGAGTGTATGCTTGGTAGTGGGGCACATCCTCACTGAAGAATGGGAAATGATTTCAAACCTAGTTGTACTGAACTTGTTCTTGAATGGAGTTGCTGCTCCACTGAAGGGAACAAATACGTGTTGTTGCTGGAAAGGTATAAATGATTAAATCTTTCTTCTCGATTTGCTTGCATTTGTCTGTAGATGCAGTGGGTAGTATTCATTTGATTAGCATGCCCATCAGTTACAATGACAGTTGCCTTGGTCTTTTCTACCACAGGCACAGACTGCCATCATGTGCCAGCCTATCACCCACATCTTATCAGAGTCTTGAAAAATGTAACAATCCTTTAAACGGGAACATGTCAAGCGTGACTCATCTTGCACTGACTAAGCCAAGATTTATTTGTGAGAACTAGAAAGTAAAAGTCTCCCATGTTTAGATGGAAACAGTAAATGTGACCTTGTCAATCAATCAAATCAAGCAACATTTGTAAAGCGCAACACTATCACCCCTAGGGGTATCTGGGTGTTGTATCTCCATCGAAGAGCCAGGTCTTGAGTCTCTTTCTGAAGTCTGCAGGCGAGGGGGCTCTGAGGAGCTAGAGGGGAAGGTTGTTCCAGGTCTTGGCAGCCATGTAGGAGAAGGACCAGCTACTGCTGTGGTTGTGATGGATGCCGGGTATGTGTGCGAGGGTGAGTGAAGAAGAGCATAGGTTTATAGTGGGTTGGTGGAAGTTGAGTCGATGGTTGATGTAGGCAGATCCTATGTCATGGGGGGCTTTGAAGGTGTTTGTGAGGATCTTGAACTGGAATCTCTTCTGGATAGGGAGCCAGTGAAGGTCTCTCAGATGGGTGGTGATGTGGGTTCACTAGTGGAGGTCCAGGATGAGTCTGGCTGCAGTGTGCTGTATGGTCTGGAGTCTTCTGAGCTGGGTAGAGATACCGGCGTAGAAGGTGTTGCTGTAGTCGAGCCAGCTGGTGATGAGAGCCTGAGTGATTGTCTTTCTAGTGTTGGGTGGAATCCATCTGAAGATTCTGCAGAGCATGCGAGGTGTGTGGAAGCAGGAGGAGGAG
Organism: Triturus cristatus; assembly: GCF_964204655.1. Taxonomy (NCBI): domain Eukaryota; kingdom Metazoa; phylum Chordata; class Amphibia; order Caudata; family Salamandridae; genus Triturus; species Triturus cristatus. Next base: position 1,008,426,228 of record NC_140591.1, on the reverse strand, counting down.
ACTGCGTTGACTTGTCGTTTCATGGTAAGTTGGCTGTCGAGGATAATGGCAAGGTTGCATGCATGGTTGGTCGGCATAGGTCCGAGTTCTGCAGACCACCAGATGTGGTCCTATGGAGAAGTGTTCTTCCCGAAGATCAGTACTTCAGTTTTGTCAGAGTTAAGTTGGAGGCAGTTATTTCTTATCCATTTGGCTACGTTGGTCATGGCATTGCAGAAGTTGGTTTTGGCATTGGAGAGGTCCTCAGTGAGTGAGAGGATCAGCTGAGTGTCATCTGCGTAGGATATTATGTTGAGTCCGTGAGATCGGACGATGTCTGCAAGGGGGGTCATGTAGATGTTGAACAGATTGGGGCTGAGGTGATGAATACAGGCCCCAGCTAGGCCCGCAAGACACAAGGGTTCGCTCTCCTGTAACGGAATCTATAAGGAAGTTGGCACGGAAACTGCAAAGTACAAAACAACGTTTATTAACCCTTAAGGGTGGTCCTACAATCCACACAACACTCTTCAGTATTGCATGGAGTAGCACAAAGAACATTCGTACACAGTCCCCTTTTATACACAACAGAGGGGCTCATAAGTGGGTGGATACAACATGAGGCCGAAGAACATTACCATTTATGGTCATTCTCGATACTGAATCAATACATGGGCGGAGCCAACACACTCCTTGAGCCCGCGAAAGGACATGGTCAAGCAAAGCTAATTATAACAGATGTGGTCAAGTCTGGGCATGCGCCAGACGGACAAGAGAGAGCTATTTATAAACTGTTGCTAGGCAGATTACAAGAGCAACTAACACAGAGGCCGGACTCTCCTCGTGGTGAACACATGGCAGCATGCCAATACAAAATGGAGTCCGGACTTCGGTCAACATAACGAAGAAAACATGATCAAAAGGGGAAGCATTAATGTTTTCAGTAAATGCTTAATCACATTCTGCCTTAATTTACAACAGACGACCCTTTCAGCATTTACTGAAGACATCCGGTTTCCAAGAATAATCATCATATATATCAATTATCATCATTCCCTTAACCTCTTTAGCTAGACCCTTCTGTCGAGCAACATCGGCAATAGCTTTCTTATCTGGAATGCAGAATGAAATGCATACGGAACAGCACAATGGTCCACATTGAATACACATACAGAAAAGGAACAGAACTGCTATAATAATGCAGAGACCAGTTAAGACCTTCCATCCCCAGGCAGTAACCAACGCCCAAAACCATCCAGAAAAGGACCAAGTGCCGTTTTCTGTGTGGATTTCAGCTGCTATTTTATGCAGCTTGTTAATGGCGTTATAAACGGATGGCGTATGATCAGGGATGAACACACAGCAGCTACTTCCAATAATTTTACAGGCTCCACCTCGATCAGCTAACATTACATCTAGTACCATACGATTCTGCAATGCAACAATCCTAGTTATTTGTAATTCTTCCGTAAGATTCCCAAGAGCGGCAGCAGTCTGATTTGTCACAGCTTCTACCACTCTTGTCAATCTTCGGATCTTCCTACTGTTCAAAGCAGCTCCAACAAAGAAGAACAGTCCTAAGTTAAAATCAATATACTGTTGCAAGCTGGTATCGGTCTGATCCACATCATCAATTGATAGAGTACGTTTATATCTATTTACAGTCACATTATTCAACAGTTTCAAATCCTTATGATATGACGCAGGTGCTAAGAATACAGGAGGTAATAGGAATGATACATAGCATACCCCGGACCACCCTGCCGGCAAACGGTAATAACCTTTATTTCCACATACAAAATAGGTATTATGGGACGCTAGGAAGGTACTGTTGTTCAGCCCGTCGATGTTCAGTACAGTTATACAATCACTGACACCAACAGGGATAAAACCCACACTCTGGACACACAAATCCGCTTGAGCTTGTGCTACTTGGATTACGAATTTGTCCTTCCCCACAGTGTCTCTTGTGTTCGTGAAGATATAGGGGATGGATTCATTGTCCGGTCGGTACTCTTCCCATTCCCAAATTGTCCCATTCGCTTGTGGATACCCATTCTTGTCTTGATGGCATTCTCTGTTAAGTCTAAAAAGCAATCGTCCCACTGTCGGTTTCCGAGTGGCAAACAGCAAAGTGTACCATGCTCTACAAGAGCCATTATGAGAGAAAGGAAGTGGTATGAATGGCGTTCCTCCTTTCTTCTGATGGGCTGGCATCATGCCACATATCCAACAGTTCGTAGCGTTCGTAGCAACGTGGGTGTGATGCAGCATCTGAATGAAAGTGTTATTCAAATAGGATTGTCGATGCTTCAACTCTTGATATGGCAGTGTATAAAAGTAGTGCTCCGCAGGCACTGGAGTCGTCAACACAAGTGTCTTTCGAGCAGGAGTTGCCTCCTCCACAAACCATGTGGTTATCCCAACAATAGCTACTGTTAGCATGAACCCCAACGCACAAAGGATTTTCTTCTTCTCCATGTCAAAAGAAACAATACCCTGATATCTTCCTGAAACTAAAAAGTCTGTCAGAACTCTTCCCCTTGGGCAGCGGTTGATTTCTTCACCAGCGGGCCAAGACGGGTGTCACTACACTAATGCAGGGCTGATCCCCCCCCCTTGCCTCATCGGCTCTCCGTTTCACTAACCCAAGGGCCGTTCTGACAGTATGTCCCGGCACTGGAAACCTTACTTCCTTGGTCGAAGATGATATCGCCTTCCTCCAGACGTCGTGTGGTCCGGAAAGAGCTCCTCAGTGTCATTCGGCTTCGCAGCACGGCCTGTCTCTGCTGCTAGGATTTCTCGTTGATCGGTCAGCACGGCAGACTCCACCAATCCGGGCGGTACCTTTCGGCAGTGCAAGGAATGGATCCAATTCTTCCTGTTCGAGACTCGCACTGCCGTCCTCGTTGCAAGGAGGACTTGTTCAGGTCCTACCCATCTCGGCTCCAAACTGTTCGTTCTGTCGAAAACCTTCACCATAACATGATCTCCAGGCCGGAGACCGTGGGCCCGATTCACAGAACTAACTTAAGACAAAATCCTAAACTTACTATTTATGGTATTCACAGAAGTTAGGATTTTGTCCTAAGTTTGACTTAAGACAAACTTAAGACAAACTTAAGACAAAATCCTAACTTAAGTCTGTCTTAAGTCTGTCTTAAGTCTGTCTTAAGTCTGTCTTAAGTCTGTCTTAAGTCTGTCTTAAGTCTGTCTTAAGTTTGTCTTAAGTTTGTCTTAAGTTTGTCTTAAGACAAACTTAAGACAAAATCCTAACTTCAGTGAATACCAAAAGTAGTAAGTTTAGGATTTTGTCTTAAGTTAGTTCTGTGAATCGGGCCCCCTGTCCTTCACCGGTAGACCGATCAGGGAGCGCCTCTCGGACCTGTTGATGAATAGAAACCAAATTATCCGTTAACTGTGCCAGATAATCGCTCATCATTACACAAGGTACATCATACACAGCCTTAGGCCTTGGTGGACCCCAAATATTCATTGGGCGTCCAAATACGATTTCATATGGCGTAAGGCCAGTTCGAGAGTGTGGCACCGACCTAATTTACAATAACGCCAGTGGCAGGGCGTCTGGCCAAGTCAAAGATGTTGAAGCTTGGATTTTGGCGATCTTAAGCTTCAATGTACCATTATACTTCTCGACTAGTCCTGCAGACTGAGGGTGGAACACGGCATGAAACTTCTGAGTGATGCCTAGACCCTTCAAGACATACTTTATAACATCCGCTACAAAGTGAGGGCCATTATCACTCCACAGAAGTCTACAGACGCCGTATCGAGGGAAAAACTCTTTTAGCAGCAGCTTCGCCGTGGTCATTGCAGTATTGTCTTTCGTAGGGTACGCCTCAACCCATTTGCTGAAGGCGCAAACCACTACTAGAACATACTTCAAATTGTTACAGCGCTCAAGCTGGATGTAGTCCATCTGCAGAACCTCAAAGGGTGCAGTGGGCGTCGCAAATCCTCCTGCTGGAGTTCGAGTGCCTTTCCCTGGGTTATACTTCAGACAAATCATACAGGTCTGCACCACCCTCTTTGCTGTGCTAGCAATCTCTGGATGCTCCCAGACTTGGGTAAGCAATTTCACAATTGCGGAAGCTCCAACATGTGCTAGCCCATGTGCCATTTGAACCATAGGTTGTACGAAAGCCGTGGGTAACTTCCATCTATCCATCTGCTTATTTCTCCAACAGCCCTCATCATCCAACTCTCCCTCGCTAGCCCATTGCTCCCGCTCTTTATCAGAAGCGGTCCTTTGCATTTCTCGCACTTCCTCCTTCGCATCACGCCATCTTTCCACCTGTGACTTTACTACATACATGGCAGTAGCGCCGGGCTGCATCGCAGTCTCCCGTGCTACTCGGTCTGCTAACGCATTCCCTTCTCCAACTTTATCAACTACTTTCCTATGGGCACTACACTTAACAATGGCAATTTTCTTCGGGTATGTCAATGCGGTTAAGAGATTGTGGACTAACTCCCCATGCATTATCTGTACCCCATGTGACGTTAAGAACCCTCTCTCCTTCCAGAGTAGGCCGAAATCGTGCGCTACTCCGAAGGCATAGCGGCTATCTGTGTAAACATTCACACACAATCCTGTACTGAGCTCACATGCTCGTGTTAAGGCTATCAGTTCCGCTGCTTGAGCTGATTTCTGTGGTATGCGTGCTGTCTCCACTATCGTGTGTAATGTGGTAATTGCATACGCTGCTGAAGTCGTACCATCTGGTAGCTTCAGGCATGATCCGTCTACCCACAACTCTCCATCTACCTCTGAAAAGGGCGTATCCTGGAGATCAATACGACCCTTTGTTTGTTCCTCAGTCACAAGAATACAATCATGCGCTTTCTGCGCCTCAGGCTGGGTCTCGGGGTATGGCAACAATGTGGCCGGGTTTAATGTCACGCACCTCTTTAACGTAATATGAGGAGCCAAAAGCGTCAGCTCATATCCCGTTAAACGGGCACTGGTCAAATGCTGCGTCTTTGTTTGATTAAGCAGGGCATCCACAGCATGGGGAACTAACACCAACAATTTATGGGACAACACAATTCCTTCACTTTGGCGTATTGACACAGCTGTCGCCGCTACCGAGCGAAAACACCCTGGTAATGCTCGGGCGACAGGATCAAGCACAGCCGAAAAGTATGCACAAGGGCGCTGCTTGTCGCCGTGCATCTGTACTAAGACTGACAATGCACATCCATCTTTCTCATGCACATACAACGAAAAGGGTTTTGCATAATCAGGGGTCCCTAACACTGGTGCTGAACAAAGGGCCTGTCTCAATTGCTGAAACGCAGCATCACACTCATCTGACCAGGGGATCGGAATGGGCGTGTCTTTTGTCAAAAGAGCTAGTAATGGCTTAGCTATGTGTGAAAACCCCAATATCCACTGTCTACAAAAAGAAACAAGACCCAAAAATGCACGCACATCCTTCTGCGTGGATGGTCTCGGTGTGTCCAAAATTACTTGGATACGATCTGGTGTGAGTGCACGCCCCTCCTTAGACAAAAGGTGACCTAAATAAGTCACCTTTGGTCTACAGAATTGCAATTGCTTCCTAGATACTTTATGATTGTGGGAGGCTAAAAAGGAAAGGAGGGATAACGTGCTCTTTTCACACAACTCCAGGGTGTCAGCCGCCAACAAGATGTCGTCGACATATTGAATGAGGGCGACCCCCTCGAGTAGAACAAAGGAATCCAACTGTCGTTTCAAAGCCTGACTGTAAATACTAGGGCTTTCTGTATAGCCTTGGGGAATTCTACAAAAACGATAAGATCTATTGTTTAATGTGAACCCAAAAAGAAATCGGCTATCAGGGTGAATGGGAATAGAAAAGAAGGCATTTTTCAAATCAATCACTGAGAACATGGTCGCCGTAGGCGGGACCAAGGTAAGCAATGTCGTGATATCGGAAACCACCGGGTACTGAGGTATCACGATCTTGTTTACCTCCCTCAAATCAATTATGAACCGATAGACCTTTGCATCCGTGTCCTTTTTCAAAATTGGGAGAATCGGACTGTTACAGATATTATAGGGAACTTCTTCCACCACCCCTACTGCTATCAAGTCTTGCACAATCTGTATGAGAGCCTCCTCGCCCTCCTGGGAAATACGATACTGCGGGAGGCGTGGTAGCACCGCCCCCTCCTGGACACTAATGTGGACCGGAGGAATCACCATTTGTCCCACATCTGTGTCCGAAGTCGCCCATAAAGCTCGGGGGAGGGTAGCCAACAATGCATCCTCTGATATCGTACACATCCTCCCAGACCGGGGGTAGTTGTCATTCAAGATCACCCTCACACCCTCAGGGGAGCAGCGGATTGTAGCCCTAAAGTACTTTAACATATCAAGGCCCATAATGTTATCCGGTGTATATGGAGCAAGCAGAAACGGACAGGGCGCAGAAAAACAATCAACTTTAAATGCAAGGGGCTGTGAAAGAGGGCTTCGGGAGAGTGTACCGTCAAACCCTACCGATGTAACTATTGAGCCGGATGGGGGAGCCCCCGGAACCAAGTACCTAGACAATGCACTACGTGTCGCTCCTGTATCCACTAGGAACTGATCAGTAGAACCTAAAACCTCAGCCGATACATAAGGACCCGTCTGATCGACCGGCACCTCAACTGATTCGGACCCCCATCCAACGCATTCCTATGCATGCTGAGAATCATGATATCCCGATTGATCGATGTCCGATACATGATACTGGTGCTGGCGATCAAAAACATTTGAGCCATCTCGGTGCCGCCCGGCAGTATCGAAACGGACATTATCGTTAGAATTCCCTCTAAAATTCGAGAAGCCCCCTCTACCTCTCGGGCCACCCGGAGTATGCCCCTGACGCGAAGCACGCAACGCTGGGCAATCCCTGGCCCAATGGCCCAACTGCTTGCAGTACGCACACTGGTTCCTATTCAAATCAGATCGGCCCGAAGGGGGACCATAAGATCCGCCCCTTCCTCTATTATTATTACCCCGTCGGGGCGGGCCATATACTTGTGCTAACATCACCTTGGTTTTGAGATCTTTCGATTTCTTCTCCTCCTGGCCCTGCGCCTCGTGCTCCTGACGCTCATAATACTGAGCGATAGTCAGAAGGGCAGTCGGCGTCGCGGAGGACCAGGAACTCTCGCTCGCTTTTAACCGGGCCGCAACTGCCGGTAGCAGATTAGCCACATATTTGTCCGCGAAAAGGTGGCGGCCCGTGTCGTCAGTAAGCGACTGGCCACTAAAATCATGAAACGTCTCCTCAAAGCGCGTAAAGAAGTCCGCAACTGACTCGTCAACTTTCTGCTTACATGCAGTTAACATATTCCAGTCAATCTTTTTAGGGGGGATAATCGTCTTCAACTTAGCCACAATAGCCGCAGGGAGATCTAAAATATTCTGGGGTGGTTTCTGTGCAGGCTTCCGTTCCCTATCCTCATCCTCAAGGTCGGACCACCGGGCCTTGAAGGCAACCGCATCATCTACCTTTCGGACAGAGCGCCACGTATCCGGCGGTAGGATAAGGCCAAAGAACAGGTCTATATCCGCTAAGGTCATAATGCAAGAATTCAAGGCCCCCTCGACTTCTTCATAGAAGGCCGCTGGATTCTTGCGGGGGTCAGGCAACGCATTCTTTAGTGCCATAACATCGGCCCTATGCCATGGAGTGTAAACCCAGTTATATACAAAATATCCCCTTGCATCGGCGGAGTTAATATCCGAGCTAGTCCCTGCTCCCTTAGGAGGAACATACAAAGGCGCCGCCTCTCGCATTGGTTTAGCATGCACTATGTCATCCTTATCTGACTGGGAGGCGGATGGGTGGCCCCCTGCTGCAGACGAATCCAACTGCTTCCCCTCCTCCGTTTGTTGGCGTGCTTTCTCTCTAAGGGCCAGCACCTCGTCCCGTAAAGCGAACAGCCGCCGAGCCGCCTCAGGAGCCTTAGGGGGAGAAAAAACACCATTACGTAATGCTCCGGCATCCGAAGACACTTCGTCAGGCTCAAGGACACTAGAATATTTTCGGAAAGCAGCAATTACTTCATCCGCGAAATGAGACAGAAAATACACCCTCTCTCTATCTTGCCACGACCCCCAAGTATGGAACAACTCCTCCTTAGACATCTTGCCCTTAAGTGCACGGAGGGAAAGTTTCCGAAGCTCAGCCATATGCTCGGCCGATAACATGGACCGTGTGTCGACCTTACCCGGAGCCGGGCCAGAATCTTGCGGCCGCGGAGCAGATGCGCCAACATAAGGGGGCGGAGAGCGGTCTAGTAAATAAAAATCATCATCAGGATTATTAAGGACAGGATAAAGCGGCTGGCGAACAACATATTGACCCGAGACCTGTAGCCTACGCTCTTTCTCTTGTCTGTCCGTATGCTCTTTGTCCTCCCGACGCTTCGCTTCCTGCGCTCGCACATGGTCATTCTTCCGTTGCTCTTTATCAAACAGCGCTTTCTCACGTTTCTCTCGCTCACGCACTTCCTTCACCCATAATCGCACACACTCAAACATATCCTGACGAGCACGTCGCTTACACATACACTGTTCCACATACTCAATCTTACGTATATCAAACGATCCATACAAAGGCCATCGCAACTCAGGATCCTTCCTCGTGTATTTCCTCCATAGCGTGCTGTACATTATGGAAGAAAGACCATGCTTCACATACATATCCCTATTAGGAGTCCCCTCTGGGGGAGCTGGAGCAGATTCCTCGAGGTTCAACCGGTTACCAAAACAGCAGCACCACTTACGGAGTGCGCTGAAAGCAGGCATGCTCAGAAATAGTGCAAAATATGCAATATTATAAGGAAAAATGGCACTTAATCGTTGCGCCGTTCAAAGTTTACACAGCTCCTGGAGAAATTTCTCCACATTACCTGCCTATATGTGTTGCAACGCATATATTTTCACAAAGACAAATTCAAAATATGACTAGTCATCATCAATCAAAACTCAAATAGCCAACCCAGGCTTCAAAACTCGGAGCAAGTACCGTACAACGGTTCTTACCAATCAAGAGTCCAGGTTCCAACTGCCAAGCTCCACAATCGCCCAAAACGGCTCTCACGGCAGGACCGACAGAAGAGGTCTCAGTCGATGACCGGCGCCACCCAGACGGTCAGCTCGGAAGGGAAGGAAGAAAAACCTCGGGATGCCAGGGCTAAGACGCCGCTGGCAGTGATCACGTCCCCGGCCAAACTCCTCACCTTCGTCGCGACCAGTCCTTCGAGCATCCGAGTCGCCGATGAGCCCCACGTGACGGGCGCCAATTGATGAATACAGGCCCCAGCTAGGCCCGCAAGACACAAGGGTTCGCTCTCCTGTAACGGAATCTATAAGGAAGTTGGCACGGAAACTGCAAAGTACAAAACAACGTTTATTAACCCTTAAGGGTGGTCCTACAATCCACACAACACTCTTCAGTATTGCATGGAGTAGCACAAAGAACATTCGTACACAGTCCCCTTTTATACACAACAGAGGGGCTCATAAGTGGGTGGATACAACATGAGGCCGAAGAACATTACCATTTATGGTCATTCTCGATACTGAATCAATACATGGGCGGAGCCAACACACTCCTTGAGCCCGCGAAAGGACATGGTCAAGCAAAGCTAATTATAACAGATGTGGTCAAGTCTGGGCATGCGCCAGACGGACAAGAGAGAGCTATTTATAAACTGTTGCTAGGCAGATTACAAGAGCAACTAACACAGAGGCCGGACTCTCCTCGTGGTGAACACATGGCAGCATGCCAATACAAAATGGAGTCCGGACTTCGGTCAACATAACGAAGAAAACATGATCAAAAGGGGAAGCATTAATGTTTTCAGTAAATGCTTAATCACATTCTGCCTTAATTTACAACAGAGGGATGATCCTCATGGTACGGTGCATATGATGTCTTTGGGTGCGGAGATAAAGGGAGGCAGTCGGATGCTCTGTGTGCATCCTGTGAGGAAGGAGGCAATCCACTTGAGGGCGTTTTGCTGTATGTCTATGTTGTGGAGTCTTTTGATGAGGGTGTTGCAGGAGACAGTGTTGAATGCCACGGAGAGGTCGAAGAGGATCAGGGCCACCATTTCTCCATGGTAGAGGAGTGTTTGGCTGTCGTCTATGGCGGCGATCAGCGCAGTCTCAATGCTGTGGTTGGCATGGAATCCTGACTGTGAGGCATCCAGTAGGGGGTTTTGTTCCAGAAATTTGGTGAGCTCCTGGTTGATGGCTTTCTCAAGTACTTTGGCTGGGTAGGGGAGCAGGAATATAGGACAACCATTTTTTAGACCTCTGGGATCGGTGGAGGCTTTCTTTAGGAGGGGTCTGATGTCTTCGTGCTCCCATCTGTCCGGGAAGGTTGCTGTGGAGATGGAGGTGTTTAGGATGCTAGTGAGTTGCATGCTGATTGGGTTTGTTGTGAGGTTGAAAAGATGGTGGGGGCAGGGGGCAGTGGGTGTGCCGGAGTGGATGGAATTGATGATGGCTGAGGTGGTCAGGGTGGTGAGGGGAGACATGGTTTGGCTGATGTTTGCTGGCTTGTTGAGGTCAGTGGGGTTGAAGGCAGCAGGTTGGAGGTTGAAATTGTTGTAAATGTTGGTGAAGTAGTCTGAGAGGGTGTTGCAGAGTTCTTGGGAGGGGTGGATGGTGTTCTCTACGGCTGTAGGGTTGGAGAATTCCTTGCCTATTTTGAACAGTACCTTGGAGTGGTTGGCCGCGGAGTAGATGCCGGTGGTGATGGCTGCTTTCTTTGCTTCTTTGATGTGCCGGTGATAGTTGCTGAGGGCTGTTTTGTCATCTGCTCTGTCGGCGGGGTTCTTGGTGGCATGCCATCATTTCTCCAGTTGGTGGCAGTTGCGCTTGGTGGTCCTGAGTTCTGGTGTGTACCAGCTGGCATGTTTGGAGGTCTTGTTGGGTTTTGTAGGTCTCAGGGGAGAGATTCTGTTAGCGCTGTCGGTGATCCAGGTGGTGAAGTTCTGGATGACCTGGTCGAGATCTGTTGAGTCCTTGGGTTGGGAGGTGGTCAGGGCCTGAGACCACTGAGTTTTGGTGACCTTGATACAGTTGTGGTGGGAGGAGATCTGACGCCTGGTGATGGTGTGGTAAGCACCAGTAATAGTGAAATGTTACTGACCCAGTTCAATAAGGACCTCAAGACCTGGCTCTTTGAAAGATCCCCTACCAAAAGGGACCAGCAGACCCCCCAATCCTCAACACCTGGAGATCATCACGGGTGAGTAGCGTGCTTTACAAGCCCATGATTGATTGATTGATTGACGTGTCTGATGGTGTGATCAGTCCAGGTGAGTTCTGTGGTGTGGCTGAATTTGATTCTGTCGCTGGAGGTGAAAATGGGTTCGAGTGTGTGTCTGGCTTTGTGCGTGGGTTCGGATACAAATTGGTTGGGGCCGATGCTGTTTAGATTGTAAAGAACATTTCTTCAAATTGTCCTCCTATGAATTCCGTCTTTGTCACAGACTGTTGTTTCATAAGGGTCATCAGAAAGGGTACTAGGGATACTTCACTTGTGGGTCTAGAGCCTATCCATGGCTGCGCTTAGACAGGACTGGAGCTTGCTACTTGGAATATATTATTCCTGCTAAGCGCCACTTTGTGATCACCTTTTGCAGAAGTAGACAACCTCAACTACAACTATATTCTTTTCTGCCATAATTCCAACCTCAACTACAACTATCTTCCTTTCTGCCTTAATTCCAGCGTATGCTACAACAGCTGCTTTAGATGAAGCAAGAAGAAATTCAGAACTCATGTAAGAGATTTCTAACTTTAACGCATTAGCTTTAGGATTAGTGGTAGACCAATTAGATGCCCATGCCAAGATTCTGGTTGAAATTAGGATGGCATTAGATTGTACATTTGCAGCAACTCCTCACTCATCATACATTAGCAAATAGACTACATCAAGTATAAAGCTACGAGTGCAAGAGTTACAGAATAGACTAGATTTTAATCTCAGTGGCATCTGGATGTAGTTAAGCAGAATATTTGGGCATGAGGGAATGAAATATTTGATATAATCATTGCAATAATTTTAAATGTGGTTGTTCTATAAGTATTACAAAATTAATTATGTTCATCATCCTACACCTTCATGCACATAAAGGAACAGCCTACTTTTTTCCTCTTTCTACAGTCAAGGATGATGAGGACATTGATAATGAAGATGTGAAGGTAGAAGTTTTGAGACCATTTGTGATCAAACTTGCGGGTGAGGGGTTGTGAAAACAGAATTTATTGCTTAGATGTCAACGTAGCTTTTCACCTGTATTTCATAATGTGCACAGATATATGGATGCCACTTTCTTATAATTTCAAAGTGCGCTTTCGACTCAATTCAATTGTTAAGTTTCATGGATCTAGCAGGCTTAGTTGCTATTTTATTTGCTCTAGTACATGCTCACATTTTCTGCATCTCATAGTAAAGTGTTTATAATTAAGATGATAATGCAGTCAGCAGAGTGTTCATGGATTGTATCTTGGTTTCAAGGACATTCACATTTACTTCAAAACACATTCTTGCTATTTACGCATTAGATAATTTTTGCTTAAAGTATTATGTTCCCGTCATGTGTTTGCACTCCATAGACTTGTACAGAGGGAGAAATGCATAAAACCACTCAAATGTGCACGCACTTTTGCACTGCATGCTCAATCTGGCCATTTTGCACATGAGCTCTAGTCAGTTTAAATAATTGTCTATTAATTATTTACTGTGCCGCTAGCTATTTTTGCATTAAACACGTTATACATTTGGCTTACCGACGTTTTGTGTTTTATTTTAACACATTTCAAGTTGAATCACATACTTTCCCTGGGTTAAGAATGTTCAAATACTCTCGAACTAGTGGATCCTGGATCTTTACAATCATCAAGAAGAGATTGAGATTTTCTCAAACTGTGATACAATTAGCTGGGGCAAAATCCTTAAGGATATTGACTGGTCAGATGTTCTCCTGCAAACCTAACTTAATAACAGGTGCCTGTTGTATTGTAACTGTAACAAAGTAGGACCAATGCGTTTAGTGAGCAACCTCAGTGTGAGTTGCAAAAGCAACAATGTACTGATAAACACACAATATTTTGATGTTCTAAATTTTTGTGATTAGAATAAGTCAACTCATCTTAAAACTATTATGAGGTAGGTAGTTGTTTTGCTATGACATAAACGGTTCACAGAGTCACACAGAAGTTTATATAGTTGGTGGAAATAATTAACTGCTTGTCAAAATGGAGAAGCCTATAAAATCTGATTTATACAATCTGAACTGTTTTTCATGAATTATCAAACTTTTTTCAGTGTAGTGAACTTGTCATCTACATTTGAACTAAACAGTCCTCGGTTGTTCTTTTTTCCAAGAATCTGTTAACCATAATTTATGAGGTCATCTTCCTTTTCAGGTAGGCAATGAGGGAACCTCTTGTAAATGCACTACAAGAGTACCTTCTTTAAATCGTTCACAGTATCCATCACTTTGGACACATGGCAGGGACAGGGAAAAGAAGAACAGAGTATTTTAATTGTGTTTGGAAGACTAATTAGTGCTCATACTCGAAAGTGAGCCGCCACGCTTTTCACATTCAACTTTTTTTGAGAAACTTGCTTGAGAAGATAGTAAGCAGTCCTTAATTTGAGCCAGTGGTTGCATGTCGGTCCCACCAGCACACATTTTTGGGCATCAGCACTTATTTTTTCTCATCAAACTTTCACTCAGAGCAATAGAGAGAAAAAGACAAAGGGGGGAAAAGAGGCAGGAAGGGAAAGACGGAAAACAGTGACAAAGGGAGACAGTAGGGATGAAGGAGTTAGATTAATAGACGGAGAAAGTCTGTTGATGGATTATAAAGAAATGAGAAGGAATCAAGACTACTCAGGCTTAGGATTCTGCAATCCCGATATTCAATAGCTCTGGTCGCTGGCTTTTAAGTAACATTTTGGGCTCCAGCACTTATTCTTTTACAAATTAACCACTGATAATAAGGTAGTGGTTAAACCATATTACTGAGGGTTTCATAAAGTCAGCCTAATTGAGGGCAAAATCTTACCCTCCTCCCCAGATAAATATTGCATAGCCCCCGAGCCCATGAAGATATCCTGTTGCCCCACAGAGATGGGAAAAAGAGACTTGAGTCTCACTGGTCTACCTGTGGGCAATGCCATGAGAGTGGGCCATGAGAATGGATCAGGAGAAAGCGAAAGGCCATAACCCTCATGTCGAAGGTGAATTTCCTATCAATGCTTGTGTCCTGAACTCATATAAAGAGTCTGCTGCGATCTATACTAGTTTGTTTGTGCATATTTCCCTGAGTCAGCCTTAATGGGATTTATCTTTTGAGTAGCCCTGTAGGGAGGGTTATTTACTCTGCCATCAACCTGCCAGTTATGTTCTCCTGAAACTACGTAAGACCCAGTCGCGGCTGATGCCTGGAAGCAGCAGTGGGGTGGGTGGAGGTGGTAGGGGGGGGGAGAGCTCACTATAAATAAAAAATTGAAAAATCACTCACCTTGCCTGCCGGCCGCCCCTGCCTCTTCTGCGTCCTCTTCCTGGCTTCTTGTACGAAACAGGAAGCAGAAAGAACCAAGGCTCTCACGCTCTCTCCAGCCAATTACAACGCTGTAATGCAGGTTTGTGATTGGTCTGAGCCCCGTGACACGCTGCTCAGCCAGGGGCTGTCGGGGTGGGCATGTTTCCATGCAGGCTGTAATGAAGACTGCATTGAGAAGGGGGAAGTGTGCCTGACTGGTTTGGGCGGCCCGAGAGAGCAGACCAAATAGTCATTGTGCACTTAGGAGGGTTGTACCCTCCTCCTTTGCTCTTCAGCCCCGCCCCTCACGCAAGCTGCCGCAGTAGCAGGACAAAATAAAATGATAATAACATTAGTAATTATCATTTTATTTTTTCCTTTCTCTTGCTGCTACGAGGCAGTGGGGTGATGCTCCTCCACCGTAGCAGAGGAGCCGCCACTGGTAAGACCATCCTTGAAAGATTACATTTCTCCTGGGAGAGGAAGAGGCAACCTTTAAATCTGCCTGAGCTGATCAGTGGCACCTCCCTGACAAGTACCTGGTTGGGTGTTCCAAAATGGAGAAAGTGGCCACGTTTCTGGTGCCAATCACCACTGGGGGTTTCTTTGAAGCCTTGGAGGGATGAAACCAGCCCTTGGCTGAGAGGAGAGGTGTTCTTCACTTTCACTCCAAGACATTATTTTTGCTTCTTCCCAGCGAGCTGTTTCCTGGAAGTGCCAGTTAGGCGTAGAGTGATAAAGTGGCATCACTGAAGTTGGTAGGCGACTTAAAACCTCCAGAAGGAAAAATAAATGAGAAGAGGAGCAGAAGTCGAGAGGTTGAACAGCCCTGCTATGAACCTCTCTTTCAAGGAAGGAGGCCTCCGTGGACATATCCTGTTTGTGGGTGCCCACTGAGTGGATACTACAGGATCTTTCTGGACACATAGCCACCCTGTAAGCAGCTGAAGTCCTGGGTGCTTAGGGAGTGCAGGGAGGGAGTATGGGGCACTGCTGCCAGGAAGACTCCAGGTGTCATGATTTATAAACTGCATTGACAAGAGATTACAGGTAAGGATGGGTGTGCTTGGAAACTATGGAGAACAGGACTATGAAGACCGAATGCATACACACACTAGATCTCAAAAAGAGTTTTACCTTCATAGAAGGACTTCCTAGTTATTGGTGTACATTCGAGTGCGATGAAGTGGAATAATATTTAAGGCTAAAACAACATGGAACAGGAGCGAGGAAGCACATAGTGTGGTTGATTTCAGTCTCCAATTCATTACGTTTGGAATTGACCATTGTGTTCCTCCACGTTTGTTATTTCCCTTCTCAGTTTCTTCACTGTTCACGGGGGGGGGGGGGGGAGGGGGGGGGGAGACTTGTGTTGGCCCTGGGTTCCAAAAGACCTCAGTTGACATATTATACCCCAATCATGTTTGATTGCCCTGGGGCCTCTAGACCAAGGATGTCTCGCAGCCCCTAAAAATGGAGGCATGCATATGCATCGTGAAAACGAGAAAACATTATTTAATCACTTTTAGTTGACAACAATATCTGTTTGTATGTGCTGCTGTGTGCGCTGAGAGAACCTCACTGGAAAGTAACTAAACAATGAACATTCAGGTTTGCCATTGAGCAGTTATCCCATTTCGGTTTATAAACGGTTTCTGTGTCCCCAGAAAGACTACAGAAACAAGGGAATCCATCATAGCCTAGTCCCTTTCGCGAGCCTAATTTCGCTAAACTGTTACTTTTCTGTACACGTGGATTAATGTAGAGAACTCCACACATATTAAGATTATTTTCAGTGCTGTAGTGAGCATATGTCTTTCGAGGCTCAATGAAACACAGTTCTGGTTTTTCGAATTACTCACAGGTTTCTGTGGGTCCACCTCGACTGAAAAATTCCCGGGATTTGTGTTGACAGCTTCGAACACCAGGGTCTCGTGCGTGGGATTGAAAAGGTAGATACTCTGGCGGGTCCATCTGCAGAAAACGAAAACGTCAATAATCTGGCTACAAATCAGGAAGTCATTAAGTGAATTACTTCATGCCACTATCATATGTCTTCCACATTTTCAGAATACAAGGTTCTTCCAGTTTACATCGTGTAAAGAAAGACCACATATCCCCTACACTTCGAGTCACATTCTGACAGTTCTCTGGCTTTGATTAATTACCATGTCCTCTTTTTATCTCAATCGTGCACACACTTTAACCCCATAGTTATTTTGTGAGTGTAAAGTGAGCCCCACGTCGAAGGATGCTACTAGCTGCTGGCAGGCTCATTTCAGATAGGACGGCGCGAGATGCATTTGCAGCTCACAAAAGCGTTCGCTGCCACCTGGAAAAGCCTTTCAACAGAAATTAAAGATAACCGTGGAACAACCAGCGATATTTCCGCGGTAATGGCAAGCGAGAGCATACAACCGACTGACACATGCAATAGAATTTAATCTGGTGCAGCTAAAGCAGAAAGGTTTTCTGTACACCTCCTCACCTTGAGCGCGCAAACAAGGTTGGTGTACAGTACAAGCTGCACGCGTTGCCTTGCTCTTCAATTACTGCGGGGCGATGCAACCATTTCTGAAGAGGACATATTATTCTCGAAAAGAGACCAGGGGTCGAACATTATGCGTCCTGTGAAGCGTGACCACTGTACCCTATTAGAAGAATACATTTATCACGCACGGCTAATGAGGATGCGTGCTTATAAATCAACTTACAGGGACGCACTGAAAGTAATCTAAAAGTAGTTTGCTTCCCTTTTTTAGGTCTCGCCTACGCAGTGCGCATGCGCTGCATAGGAAAGACACCTTTAGCAATCGGCACAGCTTTCCCGGCAAAAACTTGCACGCATTGCATTGCTTCCAATGGCAACGCGTGCACGTCTGGCAATTCACTTGCCGGAGCGAGAAGTTGGCGCCATATGTTATCAATTATCGCGCCTTGCTGCTCGCTCCCGCAAGGGAATCGCGCAGGCCCCTCCTATCTCCCCTACCCCTGCTGCCGCGCGCACTAGTGCTTGTTTTTTTACTTGAAGGCAAGCACGTGAGCAGAAGCGTTTCAGTTTCTGTTTTTCTTGGCACGTAATATTTTTTTCGAGCTTGAGGCAAGACAGACTTGAAACGTTTGCGGCTGCGATTGCAATGTTTTGTTATGACTTTTACTTAACAAATGTTGAGCCATGCCGAGGCTCGAACAATGGCCCCCAGGTGTCAAGTCGGCAGCTCTAACCGCTAAACCACCGCCTCTCCATCTAGGAATAGCAAATTGGAAATGGGCCAACTGATTACATGCTGTATTTTTCTTCCCTGTTTACTTACTTATGTTACAATGGTGCAACCGCGCGGGTGCCACCATTACAACAAAAGTAAATAAATAAAAGGAAAAAAACTTCTGGCAGCCAGTTTTTCCCTATTCGTGTACTTTCGTTTCAATTGCTGTACCCGTGCTTTAGCTTGAAACATCTGAAGCTAAAGCACGAGTGCCGGGATTACTTTAAAAGTAAAGAAATAGAAAAAAATGCACATTTTCTTTTTCCTTACTTTTGAAGCAATCCCGGCACTCGCGCTTTAGCTTCAGATGTTTAAAGACAAAGCGCGCATGCCGCAATCAGCATTAGGATAGTGGGGTGACGCGCTTGTTTAGGACCTGTGCCCTGCTTGTCTGTAAAACTAAGATCCACACATGTAAAGAAATAATAAATATTTAATTACAGGGGCACTCTTCTGTCAAGCGTACAACCATTTCCTCTGAATTCATATGGGCTGGAGTGACTTAGATGGGCACTGTTAAAACTGTGAGTACTTGTCTGAAAATGGAAACAATGTTGATAGTCCGAGGGCAGGAAACAGCAAAAAGTGCAATTTGCTTGTCGGTTCCACTTTTTACAAATCGGCTACAAGTGCATTATTTCAGCTAGGTTTAACTTCGAATATGTAAATATAACTGTGCCTTGTCAATCACTCGTTTATCTTTGCTCGATAACCCGGTGTAGCGTTTCCTGCCTGTATAAACATATGTTTGCATTATAATTAGAACGGTGAACTTGTTGATGTAAGATTTACATGTCACCGCACGCCTGTCTATATCTATAGAAGGCGCATGCACGTAATGTGCATCCCTCTGTGCCTTTTCAGCCACATCTGACACGAGATAAATACTTTTTCTCACAAATCGCCGCAAGATCGCTATAAGGGCGCACGGCGTCAAATATTTACCATTCTAATGTTATCAATATCTCTCTGACAAAAAGGACGTCTTAATTCAGTTTAATTTCAAGCTACAGATTTTTTTTTATGATTCCTGGTTCGACACCAAAACCGAAACCAGCAGCAGACTGATTACACACTGGGCTTGTTATTAAGCAGGACGAAGAGGAATGTGGAAAAACTACGTCCCTATCTTCCCCAGAGTGCTTATCTTTTTTTCTAGATGGAGATAAAGGAATTATGCGCCCATCAGCCGGTCAATGTTGCATGTCCACGCCAGTTGGTCCAGGGACTTGTTATGATGGTAATGGCTGCCTGAAACGTGAGCCTGGATGGCGGAAATACAATTTCATCAAGCTCTCCCGCAGGGAGAAATATTTTATTATTTCCAGCCGCCTTCCACAGAGATTAGTTGTGCGAGTTTCTCTTTCAATTAAGTTCGGAAGTGTATTACAGTTTTCTCGAGCATATTTGAAATAAACAACTGATATGAAACTTTTTGCACGCCCCACCCCTGGGCCCCAACAATTTCAATCGCACCCATTTAACAATAACAAGCATTGGCATAGCCAATAGGACTCGCCTTTGGGACCTTATAAGTGTTTAGCCCTGAAACACTTGATGTTGTTGCACCAAGGATATTGTGCTGGATAACTAAACACTTATAAGGTCCTAAAAGCGGGACCTATTGGCTATGCCAATGCTTGTTTACCCTTGGGGGAGGTTGTGGGGTCGACACCCATATACCAGAGTCTGCAAAGAAAGGTTAACTGCAAAGAACAAGGCAATTTAAAAAACAGAACACTCCATAGTGTCCACCTGAGAAAATGACGCTTTTTCCATATCTGTAGCCGGAACTAGAGGTGGGCAAGCCACAAAAATTGATACGGAGAACCAACCCAGATCTGTGGCTTGGTCTTGGCAGTCAAAATACAAACCAAGCCATAGAAATAATTGTCTTATAAAAGACTAGGGTGACCGACTGGCATGGGTCCAAATAAAGGACGGCAAGTGTGAAAATTCAGGCAAAGGGTCAAAATTCAGGACAAAAATTCTGGACAGGAGGTAAAAATTCAGGTCAAAACTTCGGGACAAAAGGTACGTTTTACAGACACGTCAGAGGAGGTAGCACAATAGTATATAAGTAAGTGAATAGACAACTGTTGGACTTGACCCTTCTGGCAGGTTCACCCCTGAAACTTTTTGCTGGTAATTGTGACTTGGTGGTAGTGATTTTTGGTTTCTGCGCACTTTACCGCTGTGTCCCAGGGTGAAGTGCGTGCGTGTAGTGAGGTTGGCCTGCCCTCCCATAGGAATGCATGGGGGAATGTATGTGTCCCTGGTAGTTCCTGATGCGTGGGGAGTGCAGGTGCGAGTTTGGTATGTGCGGACTCGTGGGATTAAATGCTGCACAATGATGTGTGCGATGTCCATGCAGCTAGTATGGAAGTGCCACTTCTAGACATGGCTGTAAATGTGCAGTGACTGCCTGTCGCGTGATTGGATTGCTGAGGTCATGTGACGGGCTAGGGAATCCCCAGAGTCAGGAGGAGTCACCCAGTGGTGAATAGGGAGATCAGCAGCCAGATGGGTGGGAGGAGTACACCTAGGACCTGAATAGGGCTGGGCTTTTCCCCACACAAGGCTGGCTCCGCCCCCTGTGGTGCGACTGATGACCCTGGCCTGTTCTCTGAATAGGGAGAGGGGCTGAGCAAAACAAAGTGCTCAGGAACCAGTTGTAACTGGTTCGCCCCTTCCCTGCACCTTGAGACAAAGGAATCCTGTGTATAAGAAGGGGCTGTGACCCCAAGTAAAATGTTCTTTTGCTGATCCTAATTTGAGGGGGGGCCTGCTGCTGCTGCTGGGCGCCAGGAGAGACCGCCACTGGGGACTGCCTCCCTGCCTGGAGGGTCCTGTGAGCTGGCCCCTGGGCCCAGCCCTTGCCTTCCTAAGAACTTTTGTGCTCCTGGACCTTGCCTTCAAGCGCCTAAGAAGCGCTAGCTCTTCACCTTGCCTGGGAAGCGCTATCTCTTCATTTACCAGGGAGCACCTGCATTATGGCCAGCAGCGCTGAGCTGCGATAATTTGCGAGGGAACCCCGACATAGGGATTCCCCCGCTTTTTGCCCGTGTTTTGTGGCGGGAGCCTACCCCGCTTTATTGGGGAATTAATATCCCTAGCGGGTGCCCACCGCGCCAGGGACCTTGCCGCTTTTGTCTCATCATACTCGCGGGTGCCCACCCCGCATCACCGCGATTGAAAGTCACCGCCGCGGCCCCCGCGAAACCGGAAGCCAGGCAACCGGAGTTAGGACGTGGGCGTGGTTTAAGCAGGAAGCAGGCAGGAGCCTACCCCGCGCTCCTGCGTGTGCCCCGGGAGACGCCGTGACCCACGAAACGAAGGAAGCCGGAGCGGGGCTCTCGTGAGTGAGGAGAGAGCCCCGCAGCCCCTGAAGCGTCGGAGAGTTGCCGCCTTCAGAGGAGCTGAGCCCCCGAGGCGAAGTCCCGGTATGGAGAGGGCTCGGGGTGGTTCTTGTCTGCATTGAGTCCCCCACCCGAGGGAGGCTCCAACGACGGGGCCGGCATTCTTTGTTTAGAGCCTCGAGGGAGGCTCCAACGACGGGGACAGCCTTGGTCGTGTCAAAGCGCTAGTGCGCTCCGACGAGGGGACCGCATTGGTGGTTTCCGGGCACGAGTGCGCTCCAACGTTACGGGGGCATTGGTTTCTCAGAGCCCAGCGACGCTCCAGCGGGGCACATTGTTGAAAGAGCCTTGAAGGCTCCAAGAAGTGCACATCGTTCTTGAGCCACGAAGGCTCTAGGGGGCATTTGTTGATTGAGAGCCCAGAGAGGCTCACCCGTGGTAATTGCCCCACCTTCTGCTCAGAGCCCAGTGGGGCTCAGGGGGCCACGAGTGTTGTGTATTCAGAGCCCTGGAAGGCTCCAACGTTGGCCCCAGCATCTTCCCAGATGCCCAGCACTTAGTGGGCAGCTGCCACGTTTAGCCCCCCCCCGACATTGGGACACAGGGCGTCCTAGCCCCCTACGAGGCCAGTTGGCCTAGGGACTGCCACAGGTGGTGGCTAATGTGAGTTTTGCGCTATTGTTCCTAACCTACACCTCTGAATGTGTTGTGATGCATCATGTGTAATGTGCTTATACCCCTACAGGTATTGTGATACCTAGGTGGTTGTTTTTCTCCTAGTACAGGTGGTGCTAGTGAGGTCCTGGTTCCCAGCGCAATATTCTCCTAAGGTGGTTAGGGTTGCGTAGGTGGTACTTACCTGTTACCAGTGGTTACTGGTTGTGCGCTACATTTTCTAATTAGTGCTACAGTGATTGTATGTGCTATGTTCTAAAGTATTATACCTACAAAGTGTTATTCCTACAAAGAGCTAGTTCTAAAAGTGCTGATTTCTGACAGTGGTCCAGGTGGCCCTGTCTTGTACATATCCCCTGTAAATTCTGCCTGTGCCTGTTGGCACATTGTAAAGTGTGTATTTATTATCTAATGTGTTTGGTATAATACAAAGGCTATTTTTATATAATACCTTGTGTGGAGTTTCTTTTGTGGTGGGCCTTGGGTGTTGTTGCTGGGTGCGCGCGCAAACGCTTTACACATTGCCTCTGGCATAAGCCTGACTGCTCGTGCCAAGCTACCAAGGGGGTGAGCAGGGGTTATCTTTGGCGTGTAACTCCCCAGCCCAGTGGTGGTTTCTGCCTGGCTTTGGCGCAAGCCCTAGCCAACCAGAAATCCCATTACTAACAACAACCACTTAAGTACAAGTCAAAATACGTTTATATTAGGTTGAGACAAACGTGCACTTCACTGTTTTTCAGTATGCCCGCAGCTTGCTACCTTAGACGATTCAAAACTCGCATCCCGCTCCAGCAGGTACATTAGTCACAAGACAATGGTGAACCACACCTGAATATAAGTGAGGCCACTTTTATTGTTGATTGAAAACTACTGGATATACAAGGAACTTTGCAGTTCCAGCCCCCAGTAACAAAACCGCAACCCCCCCCCCCCCCCCCTTCCAACCTCCCAGGAAATACCTGATGCCCGGTCCGGCCAGTCTGGCCTTGCTACCACCCTCCAATGGTGCCACTCATCTTCACATAGACCGTCTCTCATGTGTATTTAATTTCTTTTATAGTGTTACTCATCCCAAGTATGCAGGGCAGGGATTCAAAGTGTGTAACATCACACACACATTATATAGAGACAATGACTCATATAAATGTGAAAGTCAATGTATAGGAAATGTTACTTAAGATAATGGGTACTACAAGGTGTAATCATTCTTTTATCTATCATTCAGTCTTTCACCATTCATTTTGCCCTTCCATCTGTGTGCCCATCTATATCCAAACATATTCAACCGTTTGCTAACCTATCCACCATGTGTCCTTCCATCCATCATTTCACTCACCCATCCCTTTATTCAACCTTTCACTCATCCATCCATTATTCATCCATCCACCCTTTCACCCCATCCATCCAAACACTCATGCATCCACTCTTCCATCCATTTATTCACTCATCCATCCAGCCATTTACCCTTTCACCCATCCAGCCATCTTTCACTTACTCATCCATCCACCCAGTCACTTATCCTTCCACCCATTCACCCTTTCAGTCATTCAGCCTCCCTTTCATCCTTTCCTTCCCCTTTTCACTTATCTATCTATCCATCCTTCCATCCACCCAAAAATCTACTTATCCGTTCATGAATCCAACCATTGACCCTATTACTCATCCATCTACCCTTTCACTTCTTCACTCATCTATCCATCCTTTTGTGCATCTACCCCTTTCACTCACTCATCAATCCTTACATCCACTCTTTCACTCATCCATTCACCCTTTCACTTATCAATTCATCAATCCATCCACCCTTTCAATCATCCATCCACCGATCCAATCGCCCATCACCTACCCTTTCTCTCATCCATCCATCCTTTCACTCACCCATCCACCCTTTTACCGATCCACCTACCCTTCCACCCATACATCCATCTATTTACCTTTTCTCTCATCCATTCTTCCACTCACTCACTCACTCACTCACTCACTCACTCACTCACTCACTCACTCACTCACTCACTCACTAATCCTTTCTTTCAGGAGTACAGGATCTCCATTTCTAATGCTAAAAAGTCTTGGGAGGAACAGCATTGGCAGGCATTAAGGGAGGCTTCCCTCAAACGCGACTCTGGCTCCTTCTGGGATATAATTAGATCTAAGTACAGACCAGCCCACGAGCTCCTGACATGCAATATCACTAGCGAGCTCTGGTTCGAGCATTTCTCCAAACTCTACTCTTCCCGGCCTATGGACGTGGGGATGTTCTCTTCCGAAAGGGCATTTTCCTCCGAGGACGCATTGAGCACTGACCCCTTTACTGATGGGGAAGTGCTTCATGCTATTAAGTCCATTGTCCCCCAGAAGGCAGCTGTTCCGGATGGCATCCCTGGCGATGTCCTCAAATTAGATCCATCTAGATGGGGGAAGATCCTTTCTACCCTAATTAATGCCATTACCAATGGTGCTCCGGTCCCCGAATCTTGGGAGGGGGCTGAGGTTGTCCCCATCTACAAAAAGGGGGCTAGAGACGATCCTGCTAACTACCGCCCAATCAGTCTGATTGACTCATCCCAGAAGGTGACCGGAAAAGTGATTTTGGAGAGGATTTTATCTTGGGTGAACGATAACAATATCCTCTCAGACTACCAAGCAGGCTTTAGGGTCGGGACAGGCACCATAGAACAGGTCTTTAGACTGTTCCTCATTTATTGGAAGGTTGTCCTTCTTGGAAAGGGCAGCCTTTATCTTGCTTTTATAGACCTCAAAACAGCATTCGACCTTGTTCCCCGGGATACCCTGTGGCGCGTCCTGGCCAATATGAATATTCCCTCTTACTTGCTGGCCTTACTAATAAAACTTCATGAGGGAAATTATGCCCAAGTACGTTGGGGCCCACAGGGCCAGAAAACAGAGAAAATCCCAGTGAACAGGGGCGTCCGCCAGGGATGTGTTCTTGCCCCTACCCTTTTTTCACTTTATGTGAACGGTGTAGTGGATCATCTGATGAAAGTTCCCTCTGATGCACCATCCCTGGCGGGCGAACGCATTCCAACTCTCCTGTTCGCTGACGATCCTCTTTTGTTGTCCAAATCGCCCATGGGCTTACAAACTCTCCTTGATAGTTTCCAAACCTTTTGTAATGGTAGAGGCCTTATCATAAACGCAGCCAAAACAAAATACTTAATCCTGAATCCACCCAAAAAATTAGGGCGGCCCCCAGTTCTGAACGCAGCTACCCTCGAAAGGGTAAAAGAATTTGACTATCTGGGTATTCGTATCACAGACACTATGCGCTGGTCATCCCATTTACAAAAGATGCTCCTAACCCATAAGAGGATTATTGGCGCCCTTCTCAGGGAACATCGTTCTTCCACATCCAGGCCAACAGCCACAGCTCTGGAGATATACAAAGTAAAAGGCGTGAGCTCGGCACTTTATGGTGCCGAATTATGGGGCCTAAATAATATTGACGAGCTTGTCAAGTCCGATTCTAGTTTTTACAAGGAATTGATGGCACTACCGCAGAGCACTCCTTTAGTGCCCCTATTAATGGATCTTGGGTGTCACACGTTAAAAGACTTGGCTAAAATACGCCCCTTGCTCCTTTGGGCCCGGCTTTGGCGAACTCCTGAGCTTGCCAAGTATGCGGAGGGACTATCCGAAATACTGTCTACACCTTCTTGGCACAAAATCAAATGGTTGAAAGACGTAAAAACCCTGCTCTTTGACCTTGGCCTTAAAGACGCTTGGGTAAATAGAACCTCACCCCCGAAAGCAGAGTTGAAGAAATTATATTGGAGCTGGGTTATTGCACAAAGGAACTCTAACGCACATGGTGGTAGAAGCACCATTGAGTTCCTAAGGCTCAAAGATGAAGTGCGCTATGAGCCTTACCTTGACATTATCCAGAAGCCATACGATCGAGCCCTTTATTTTAAGTTTAGGGTTGGTACTCTTCCGGTGCGTGAGTTGACCGCGCGCTGGAACCCACCTTCTAAGACATTACCTTTTTGCCCTTTTTGTGAGACTAAAGTTGAGTCAATTGCACACGTTTTATTTGCATGCCCAGAATATAAAATCCCAAGATCCTATTGGCTCAAACCCCTATGTAGAGATCTGGGCACACGTGACCATCTCATAGCTTTGCGCATTCTCAAATCAGACACACGATCTCTGTACGTCTGTGCTCTATCGAAATTTCTGAGGTGGTCTTGGCTTATAAGAACCAAAGCCCTTGTAGCCCTAAACTAAGTAGCCTGATTGTTTTTATTGTCTGTTTGTATTCTCTTTTTAAATTGTCTTATTTATAATGTTTATATGTAATTTTAACTTCTTGTTCATCTTGGGACTACGATGATATTATATTCCTATGGCTTGTCTCTTGGTTTCACATATTCGTTTATGTTATATCTGTATGTGCTTTTAAGATATGTTTTTTATCGAAATAAAGCTTATTTCAATTCAATTCATTATCTATCCATTCACCATTTCATTCATCCATTCATCCTTTCACTAATCCATCTAGCCATTCACACATTCCTTCACTTATTTACTCACCCACATTTTCACATTATGAGCTGAGCCTTTGTCTGCACAGTTGCAGACAGAAGAGGCGCATCAAGAACTTCACCTGGCTGTAGTTCCTAAAGCAAGGAATGGGGTGGGAGAGGGTTCACTATGGCCCTACACATAGGCAATCTGAAAACTTAGAAGTCATGAGTCATGCATGATGCACAGTGCCAGGACGTGAGGTGACTGTGACATGGTGTTGTTTCCAGGGCTTTAAGTGGAGTAAAAAAAACTGGGCGGGTCTCTTCAAAGGGGGTGTTCGATGTAATTATGGGCGTGGCTTAAAACACCTAGGCTAAAAATCTGTGCTTAGCATAGTGTTCTGCCTGACTGGTATTATGTTATTTCTGTCATTGCATCCAGATATATAATACAGCAAGTATCATTACACCAACAAATAGCCAGGACTATTGGCTATGTCAATGGTTGTTAGTTGCTTAAAATAAAAAAGCAGCAACCATGGCTTTGTTGAATATAATATTGAAAATGCGTCAGTTATAAAATGATGAGACAGTGAAAGGACTATAACCCGTTCTTTTTAACTTGTTTCACAGGCTTTTTTATATAAACTGTTTTCCCACATTGCAGCATAGGCGTTTTACCTTTTATCTATCTAACAAAATGCCCTGCTGTACACTGAGGCAGGAGGAGGCCACCACATGCTTTAACAGCCCAGACTGCCCCATTGTCATTCTGTATGTGGCAATTAGCCGGCATACAGAATGACAATGGGCGAGGTGGGCCTGCTCTTGTGCTATAGGAGGAGTGCGAGGCGGCCCCATCAGGGGGCTGAGGCTTCTCGCAGGGGAGCAGTGCTGCTTCCTGTAATGGCCGTAATTACGGACAAAAGGTGTCCGTAAAAGGGATCCTCACTGACAACGGATGTGAGGTCCAAATTACAGACAGTCCTTGAAATTTACAGACGGTTGGTCACCCTAAAAAAGACTAAGGGTATCACAAGCAAAGTAAGTACTTTTTTAAAGTATTCTATCAAAGGATATATAAAAGCCTATATATTGATTAGGTTAGGGGGGTACAGTATCTCAGCAACTGGTATTGCCACGCTAAGAGATGGTCTTGGAGTGCGCCCATTTCCAGCCTCACCCTTACATCTCCAAGGCAGGTCCTCTGAGACTTTCTCACACAGAGGTGCCTGTGTGGTAACCACTAGTGCTCTGCCCAGGCAGGTACAGATTATCTGTCTGACCATCGCTTTTAATTTTACCCACTGTCGGACTTTTTCCTCAGACGTGTGAAGTTTTATGGCCCACCCATCAAGTTTGAAAGTGAGATTTAATTTGTTTTTCATGAAGTGGGCAAGCAACCTGTGGATTTTACATACATACAAACACTCTCACCCCACCACATTTCTGCTGCTGACAAATTAACAACTGAGCTATTTTACCCCAATTGTAACCTGTCACAATCCAATTATATATGCACATTATCTGTTGTTGATGCATAACACCTCTGCTCTATTTTACTGGTGCAGCAAAATGCAACCTAGGAGATAGATATCCATAGATATTTGCAGCAAGTGCTGTAGAGCTGTGCCTGCACCCCAGTAGTTGTCTAATTAGGGTTGGAACCAAAAACCTACATGTTACAAAGTTGTCTCTGGCATGCACTTAAATCACAACTAAACTATTTACTCTGGTTGAACTTTTTTGTAATGAAACACTGTTAGAAATTGGGGATGTGGGTTGACTGGGATATGTGCCCTGTTCAAGCAGCAACCGAAATCATAGTCAGGGTAAGAAGCAGGCAAACCCTAAATTAACCTGTGCTCGCCCTCTGGTAGCTTGGTACAGAGCAGTCAGGCTTAATATAGAGGCAATGTTTAAAGTATTTGTGAAGCACTTCAAACAGTAAACAGGGAAAACATGACACATATAGATTCTACACCAAGTAAGAGAACTCGAGATTTAGAATTTTTAAAGAATAAACTGTAAAATAGAGCTTAAAAGCAATACACACTTACTTGGGATATTTGGTCGTGTCAGACAGGACAAAGTAAAAAGTTGCAAAGGAGCACAGGCAGGATACGGGGACCCAGTGAGGACCGTTGAGCTAAAGTACCTTGATCCTGGCTGTGTCGACATCGAAAATGTGGGCCGAAGTGATGCGTCGGTGTCGATTTACGCAGTGGGGGTAATGCACCGGTCCTGATATGCGCAGCAGTGACAATGAGTTGGCTCTGATTAGCGAAGGTCTGCAATGCAGAGATTCAGCGTCGCTGTCAAGGATGCAATTGACGGAGATGTGGAGACCTTGTGCAGTGGTGGTTCCAAAAACATTGCATCTGGGCTGATACATGCAGCAGAGGCAATGCACCGGTTCTGATCATGCAACCGGATTGGTGCGCTGGTTCCGATCCACACAACGGGAGCATTTCGCCAGTTCTGATCCACACAACACAGTCGATGTGCTGGTTCAAGAGTGGATGCCGGATTTTGCTGAAGAAAGCACTGTAGGCCTCACTTTCAAGGGTCCAGGTCTGGGGTGACACCATTTCACAGGGCAGACTCACAGATGGCAGAATCCAGGTGCAGAAGCAGGTATACTGGAAGTCTTTTATGTCCCTGAGACTTAGGATCAGGAAGCCAGGCAGTGAACCCTTGGAGTCAATTTAGGTTCAAGTAATGCATGCCTAGTCCTTCTCATCCAGGCATTGGAACTGCAGGCATCAGGGCAACACAGGAAGGCAATAGTCCACCAAAGCAGCAGTCCAGCAGAGTGTCAGTCCTTCAACGGCCCAGCAGTCCTTCTTCCTGGCAGAGTATCCATATGACCAGAAGTGTACTGAAGTGGTGATTTCAGAGGTCTAGCACTTATATACACTTGTGTCTTTAAAGTGGGGTAGACTTCAAAGACAGGACTTTGAAGTGCACAGAGGTCCTCCCTTCCTGCCCTGGCTTCGGACTCACAACAGGGCAGGGTATGCAGCCCTTTGTGTGGAGACAGGACACAGCTTTTTCAGGTGTAAGTGAGGTTGGGTCCAACTCCTCTCTCCCATATTCCCAGGCTGGCCTAACAAGTCACACCTAAGCTCTCATTGTGAGTGGGCGCATAGGGGTAATACACAAAGCCCAGCTGTCACCCTTGCCTAATGTGTATCAGAGACAGACAATAGGCACCAAATGGCTAAAGTAAGAAAATGCTAACTTTCTAAATGTCTCATATGCAGAACTGTAATTTAAAATCCAACTTCACCATAAATTAGGATTTTAAATTAAGATTACAGAGACACCAGAATTGGAGGTCTTATCTCTTCCCAATTGGAGATTACACTTATGAAATGTAATAAGGTAATCACAATGTTATCCTATGGGAAAGGTGGGCCTTGAAGAAGTGAAAAACGACTTTGGGAGTTTTTCCCTCCCTAGACATGTGAAACTTAAAATTACATGTCCTGTATTTTAAATACATTGCAACCTGCCCTCTGGGTTTTCCAGGGCCTACCTTAGGGGTGACCTATATGTACAAAAAGGGAAGGTTTGGGCCTAGCACAAGGTTGATTTTTCAGTGTGGACTGCACACACAAGCTACGCAATGGCAGGCCTGAGACATGGTTAAGTGGGCATTTAAGTGGGTGGCACAATAAGTGCTGCAGGCGCACTAAAAGCATTTAATTTACAGGCCCTAGGCACATGTAGGGCACTTTACTAAGAACTTACAAGTACATTTAATATGCCAATTGGGGTTTAGCCAATGTTACCATGTTTAGGGGAGAGAGCAGAAGCACTTTAACACTGTTTAGCAGTGCTAAAGTGCACAGAGTCCTAAAGCCAGCAAAAACAATGTTAGAAAAGTCGAGGTGGCAGGCAAATAGCTGGGGGAAAGACCACCCAAGGCTGTCAGGTCTAACAAACACAACAGGAGTTTAATTATTACATGTTCTAAAGACTTTTGCCACATTCTAGTTATTTATACAAGTGCTTGTTGTTCAATCACGGAGGAAACAGTATTTATATCACCCATTCAAAAGATGTACACTGAGGCAGTTAATAGTAGATATTATTGCACTGAGTGGTGCTAATTCTATTAACCCTAAAAGGAAGAAAATCTGAGTTGGCAGCCCTTCTAAAATAAATCAAGAGGTTAACAAACCTGTGGCATAGATTTAAATAACCTGTAGATTTTCAGCGAGCCTTGTTCTAAATCCCTACATCAGAGGGTCTTAACATTTTCATGTTTATGGACCCCCAGTGAAATGAACAGGACACCGGTTACCCTGCATATGCAATTTCTACAGCTTTAACCTAAAACAAAATACACAAAATTACAAAACAAGTATACATCAAAAATACACAAATAATGGAGTCTTTTATTGAACTCATTAACAACACCAAAAGTGAACATTAAAATTTCAAGAGAAGGTTGGAACTTTTTTGCTCCTTTTGCATGCTCTCTTGAGAACAACAACCGGCCATTCTAGATTCAGTTTGCTGTACTTGTACTGCTCCTGTGAATCAAGATAAAAACTTGATTTTTAGCTTTTAGCTTTCAATTTCAAATTCCTTCACATTTATGAGCCTATTAAAACTTTATGTTATCAATGTTGCTTTTTTTTAGCTATGTGTGCTTCATTAATCTGCTACTAATATTTGATTTTCTAAGCAGTCACAGACCGCCTGACTAGGTGTGGTGGACCCCCAAAGGTCCACAGACCACAGGTTAAGAACCAATGCCCTGCAAGAATGTGTTAAGCCAAATGCCTTTTTAAGAGGCAACATCTAAGTACTGAGCGATCAGAATACATGACCAGTCAAAACAGAGATGCTCCGCAAGAGCTCTGTAGATCTGCCAGTACGGAAACATACGAGTGCACAATACCATTCAGGAAAGATGGGCCCACTGCCTCAGCAAGTCCTGGATTTCTGTCTCTATTTTGGTACTCAAATTTGTTTAATCCTTAACCCCTTCAGTGTAGCTGTCGGGTGGCGGCCAACACTGGGGAGGGTTTAAAGGAAATCTCCCGGTGCAAGCACCGGGAGGTTTATTTTTCCAAGTGAAAGGGTACCAGCAAAGCAGAATCTCTTCTGCTTCGGCCCCAACCCATCCTCCCACCCATCTGTGATTTCAGCGTACTGTGTGGCTTGCTGACATCACAAATATCCACCGGAGCAGAGGAGCAAGGAGGTGAGAGCTCTGCTCCCACATCCAGTGGGGTTTTCTTGAGCCAGGATGCTTCCCCATGTTTGATGGAGACATTGTTGGAAAGGAGAGAGTCTCCTCTTTCTAGCAATACCTCCCTCAAACAGGTCCCTGCTTGTGGATCACAGACGTGCCACAGTTCATAAACAGGATCCACTGGACACCAGGGTTTTTGCTTTTTTGAGTGGGGGAGGAGAGGGGCTTGACCGCCAGAGGCATGGGCCAAGACCCGGGTTCATAATTATTTGCTGAAAGGTATGTTTTCCCCAGGGACCCCACTGCACCTCCTAGGAGGGCACACTTAAACCCCTTCAGGGGGAAACAAATGACAGATACGATTTTTCTTTTTTGGGGGAGTAAGCCTCCCAGGATATTGGCCATTTCCCTAGTGGCCTAAATATTTGTTTTCCCAAGGGGGCGCAACAGGGCCACAAATGAGGATGCAGTTAAGCCCCAAAGGAAAAATAAATGGCCCTAATCCACTTGGACCACAAGTGCGTGTGTAGGCCCATGTAATGGCCATGTTGTTGTCCAAATTAAAACTTCCCCAATGTTGAAATGCGGGCTTCTTTTTAGGTGTGGCATTTGATGTCAGTAAAATTAATAAGGGCCATACTTATACATTTTGTGTCGTGTCTTTGTGACTTTTTATATGCATAACAGATGCAAAATCCCTGTTGGGATTTTACAAAGCAACACAAAAGGCTATTTGCATTGCTTAGTAAAATTAGTAAATTAAAAAAATTATTGCAGCTCATTGAGTTCGTTGTGTTACTTTACGTTACTTTGCGTTAGGGAGACTCTACTTGGGTGGTGCATGAGTGTGCCCATGCATCGACCCTTGGTTTTTGCTGCAAATCCATATAAACAAAGACATGCAGATATGAACTTGTGCTACAATCCAGTGCCTGGCTGGTTTTGGCGTAACGTGTAGAAATATTTTACTTCTCATTATTTCCTGTTTGCTTGTGTGCTGCATTTTGCAGCACACATGCAGAGAGGAAAACACCACAAAAGGTAGCTTTGTGCAGAAAGAGGCCCTTTCTTGCACAAAAACTATCCTGACCATAACTGTCCTGACCACTATGGACCAACGTTACTCGTATTGGCACAAGGCAGCAAAATGCCTTCCTGGTCATGGAGACAGCAGAACTGTGACATTACTTGGAAGACAAGGAGCAGTTCTGCTCTCCCCAGGTGACACAGCAGAGAAGTTTTGTTAGCTTAATTGCACCACATTTCCCATGAAGTATGTTGTTGTATTGAGTATTTGGCAAACTGAAGTAATACTTTGGTTTTTTTTTGTCTTTTTTTCGAATCTTTAGAGAAATTCTTTAGAGGAGTTCATCAGATGTTAGCATTAATAAGCTAAATGCTTTCTTGCTTTTACACTTTGTCACACAGATGAACACACCCACACACTGATTTAGGCAGATATTTCTGTTTTCTACGTAGGTCAAAGTGTTTTAGAACAAAGGTTTTAGACCATGAACAGGGATGGTATCTTGGTGGATGACAGCTGCCCAGGTCGTAACCCAAGTAATGTCTGAGAGTTCTGAAGCAGGATCAGATACAGAGACAGCATCCAAGGGAGAGGAAAATGGACAACAAAATCTGATAGCAATTTTTTGTCGGTGGAGTTCAGTCCGATGAGTCCTTTTCCAGAGATTCTTAAGAAAATGGTGATGGCAGACGTGATGTTGCTGCACAAGCACAATCTGTGCTGTGACGAGATAGTAGCAGGGTAGATCACTGGTGGAGTGCTCTCTTGGCAACCCCCAATTTAGTGTAACCCCAAAGTCACCTGTTTACTGCAGATATTGGATATAAAGCCGATACTACCATGTCCATCTTTTTTTTAGATATTAACTCCCTTGAGGAAATGGAGCACCAAACACTTTTTGAGCTGAACAGTTTCTGGGGGAACATGGGAGCCTCTTTGGCATCATTCTAGGGAAAAGCGATGGGTTCCGACTTCAAATATGGAGCTGGAGAAATGTCTACCCTTTACACTAATAATGGGGAAAGTGCACAACCAAAGCATACAGTCCTACTGGTCTACCCACACAGTTTGGGTAAAACTCAGCTTCACACTGGTTATGAGCAGAGATCGTTTTTCTCTATTGTAGCATATGTTGTATTTCAGTAATAATTCTGCTGCAGTGCCCTAAAACCACAACAGGTTGTTCAAAATGTGTCCGGTTGTGAAACAATTGTTTGCCAGGCTTCCAGAGATTTATTCTCCTGGAAAGAATATAGCCATTGATGAGTACTTGATCCTGTACAAAGGCCGTCTGCTGTTCAGGCAGTACATACCGAACAAAAGAGCTTGTTATGGCATGAAAATGTAGATGCTGTGTGGGAGTTCTACTGATTTTGTATACAGCCTGAGAGTGTATAAAGGGAAGGACTCCACTCTAAATCCTAAAGGTTGCCTTTCCACACTAGGAATCACAGCAAATATTGTTTGGAAGCTTTACTAAACACTGCTTCATAAAAGCTATAACCTTTATGCGGACAACAACTTCTACATGGGAGTAGAGCTGTTTAGCTAGCTGTTCAAAGATAGCACTGTGGCATGAGATACAGTTCGCTGGTGCCACAAAGGATTTCAATGGGAGCTTGTTTGTAATAACTCCAAAAATCCCAGAACACTGCGTTGCATTCCAATGAACTGCTCAGTCAAACTCTTCCATAGTTGATATGTGTACATGCTCTCTACAATTCAGGAGAGCGCTTTCTCGATCACGGTTTAGAGTCAGTTGGACAAAGATCACAAGCCCCTCTGTATAGTTGACTACTACAAGTACATTGGCGGAGTACATAAGAATTATCAGGTACTTCAGCCATATAATGTGAATCGTAAAACTGTCAGATGTTATTATAAGCTGTTTACCCGCCTGGTCCACTTAGCAACACACAATGCATATGTTGTTTACTGACAGATCACCACAGGAAGACTGATGCCTTTACTTGACTTTCAGTTTACCGTCACTTAAAGTCTTACTTCTGCAGAAGCAGTAGCTTCTACTTCATCTACTGTGGAGGACAAGGCTAGGCTGCAGGATCAGAGCTTTGCTGACTGAATTCTTTCCCAACAGTGAGGAAGATTCAACCATGTCATCATTAAAGAGTCTGTTCTAAGCAAAGATAGAGGCCGGAAGAACAAGTTACATACCTTTGGTACTGCATTATCTGGTAGAGACTTAGTCTAGCACCAGATTCCTTAACTTTTGAATTCTTCCCAGGCTCCAGACTGGATCTGGAAATTTTTCAGCAGCAGCACATCCACACAGAAGTAAGCATGAATTAATGTATGCATCAGAAATATGGAGAGACAATTGAAGAACAACTGTATAATAAAATGGAACACTTGTCCTAGAAAAAACACTCAAATGTAGAGTGAAGACCAACAGATTCACACTAAGTGTGGACTCCAAAATGTGGAAAGAAGAGCAAGTGCATAAATTATACCAAATGAAGGTAGCACTGTAACAAAGAAAGAGAGAGCACACATCTACAAAAGATATATCCAAACTTGCTCTCAAATTGAAATTGTACACAAGATTGACAATCATACACATATATGTGTCAAAAATATACAAAATGAATATATAAATGCACATATGTATATAGCATGCTATATAGGGTATATATACAGTCATGAATTTGTAAACATCCCAATTACAGACAGAAACCAACACCATGCTGATGTCCAAAAAGAACAAGTAGCATGGAACTAAATAATCAGGAAAAGAATTCCAAAACAATTGGTAAAGAGAGAGATAGTGCCCCCTAACAAAAAACATGGATGGTGCAGCATTAAAAACAATAACAGCCAACCAAGAGCCACAAATGAGGCTGCAAAGACTATAATCCCGAAGAAGACCACTGGAAAAAGAAACCAAGAAAATAAGGATATCACTTGGCCTAAAGAAGACAAGGTGAAGGAAAAACCAATTTTGAAAATCTCAGAAAAAGATATCTATTCTGTTTATTTGACAAAAAGACATATCAGACAGAGCATAAGCTGACTGAGAATTAGAGAAAAAAATACAATATTTAATGAATGGAGATGCAAAAGAATGAACCAGACTGTCAACATGCAAATCATGCACTCCACCAAGCTACCGCCCCTACTGGACTGCAATAGGTGGTCTATATCCCCACAGGGATAGGACCAAACAACGAAAAAGCCAATCCACTGATCAGATGCAAGCTGAACAAGAGCTAAAATGGCTCACTAGAAGAGAAAATGTCTTATAGTACTGAAGACTTCTAAACCACAGCATGAAGAAGGCAGTAATCTGAGAGTCCTTAATAAACCCTGGTATACAAGTAAAAAGAGCATCTTCCGGAAAGAAGTGCAACACATTATAGAATGGGACACAGTCGTAAAAATAGCCCCTAAAGGTAGAATATTAGGACACCTAAAAGAGCACAATAAAAGAGATTTCCATGGACATAAACCACAAGATATAATCAATTTAAAGGAACAACCTAGTCCAAGAAGATGGATGATAACGTTGTGAGAACTAGTAGTAATACACAAAGGAGTTCACCCAAAATAGAATAAACAATCATGTGACATACAGAACTGCCAGAAAGTAATACCGTAACACTGCTGAGGCCATGTGTATGCAAAACTCCAATAAAAAGAGGAGTACACGTATGGAGAGTCTTTGTCTCTGGTTGCATAGAAGAGTGATCATCGAAACATTGATACCAGTATCAGGACCGATGTGATGACCCCCACAGCATATTACCACTTGCTAAAGCATAGTGAAATAGTAGCTTAACAAATGCAGGATACTATTAACAAAGAAACCCCAGCTGAACTATCAGTGAGGCCACTACATAGACTGCAGAGAGGAGACATGATGTCTACTGACTAAGAGGGGAAACTATCAACTGAAGGCAATGAAAGAAGCTCAAAGGATATCCCCTGCAAGGATAAGGTAGGGGAAGAGATTCATCGTCAGAGAAATCATAAGATATATATACATATATATATATATATATATATCTGTATGTATGTGTATGTGTGTATATATATATATATATATATATATATATATTCACTGAAAAAAACAAAGGTTTCAGGGGCGTTATAGTTAGGAATTGGCATTTAAAAAACCTTAGAAATTCACTGAAAAAACCATAGGTTTCAGGGGTGTTATAGTTAGCTGGACATTTCCCTCGTACAAAACCCTAGAAATTCCAATGTTATAGTTAGTTCAGCTAACTATAACTCGCGCCCCCGCAATGCACTGCTGATGACGTCACAAATCACATCACTCATGACATGGTCAGTGACATCACTGATGACATCTCAAATTACATCACTGATGACATCACTGATGACATCATCCTTTGAGTATGTGTTTCTGAGCAGTTTTATTATGTTTAATATATATAGGGAAAGGCCTGTTGAAGAATAAGTGGGTGTACAAGTGTGTGAATGGATGATTTTCTAGGTGCGTAACTGACTCTATAAGTGAGTCATTAAATGTATCTTACTGCGGACTAGTGACTAAACTGTGTGAATGTCTGTATGTGTCTGTGTGTTGGTGTATAAGTGGCTGCATGGTTTTGTGAATAGCTACATGAGTGTCTA
Organism: Triturus cristatus; assembly: GCF_964204655.1. Lineage (NCBI taxonomy): Eukaryota > Metazoa > Chordata > Amphibia > Caudata > Salamandridae > Triturus > Triturus cristatus. The sequence continues at coordinate 1,008,389,034 of NC_140591.1, read as the reverse complement.
TATGGGTTATTGATTGGTTATCTGAGTATCTGTATGGGTGCCTGAGTGTTTGTGTGGGTAGGGTGTGTGTGACTCTGTGACTAGATGTGTGAGTGGGTGATTCAGTGGGTGCATGGTTTTAAGAGTGCATCTGTGATGGACTGTATAGTTGGGTGAGTGTATGTATGGGTGTGTTAGTGATTGAATGTATATCTCAGTTGTACATGTGTCAGTAACTACATATGTGAAACGCAGTGTATATGTGTGTAAGAGTATATAACTATCTATATGTGAGAGTGTGTGATTTTGGGAGTGGCTGTATGCGCCATAGTGCAAGGATATCTGTGTCATGTGCTGTTTGTTTTTCTGCAGGAAGACACAGAATTTGTTAGTATTTTTATGAGTAAGTGAACTTGAGTGTGTTTAACTGTATAGGTGAGTATATTGGACTGTGATTAATTATTTGCATGACTGACTAGATGTGTCAGTACCTCAATGGATGATTGGCGGTGTGTGAGTGTCTATATAGGTGTATAAATGCACAGAGTGACTGTAAGTATGAGTGACTGTACAGGTGAGTGAGTGGACATGTATGTAGACCTAAAAGTCAATGAGTGGGTGTGTAGTTATTGGTATTGGAGTATCTATGGTTGTCAAAATGGGCGTTTGAAATTTTGAGTCGGTGTATCAAAGGTTATATTAGGGTGTGAGAAGATGCACTAATTTATCACATGGATGACGTCATCAGTGATGTCATCAGTGATGTCATTTTAGATGTCATCAGTGATGTCATCAGTGATGTCACTGACCATGTCATGAGTGATGTAATATGTGACGTCATCAGCAGAGCATTGCGGGGGCGCGAGTTATAGTTAGCTGAACTAACTATGACATTGGAATTTCTAGGGTTTTGTACGAGGGAAATGTCCAGCTAACTATAACACCCCTGAAACCTATGGTTTTTCAGTGAATTTCAAAGGTTTTTTAGATGCCAATTCCTAACTATAACGTGCATGAAACCTATGGTTTTTTCAGTGAATTTCAAAGGTTTTTTAAATGCTAATTCCTACCTATAACTTATCTCTGAAGATATCATGTTTTATGATTTTGATTGGATTTCTATATTTTTCAAATTCAGTGTATTAATTTCATTAATTACATTTTTTTTAAAATACTTTTTTATCACCATTTTTTAAACCTATTTTTTCAATTAATTCTTTTAAAAATTAACAAATATTATTTGAACTTAATAGGTTTTTCAAACATATTTTTTTATATTTTTCAAAATATTTTTTTAACTATATGTGCAAAACTTTATTTTATATATTTTTTCAATGTTTTTGGATCCACGCACCCTAAGCGCACCGTTCCCGATCCCTACGCGGTAGCATCCGCGCATGGTACGAGTTGGGTACGTGTTTAGTGCGCGATCGCAATGCGACTGGTACGCGACTCCCAGCCTATACGCGATACGTTCGATGTACGTAACACGACGTTTACGCGCTTCCGCGACGCGTCATCTGCGTCTATGATGCGGTAGGTGCGCGGATCCAGCGAAATATTTAACATTTAAAAAAACATATATATATTTATTTCATGTGAATATTAATTGAAGACAACTCTAAACTAGTCCTAAAACTAATATATTTTTACATCTAATCCTATAATTTTTTTTAATTCAATTTCGCGGATGCGCGCTGGGTGCGTGCTGCGTAAGCGCACGGTGCGCGGATCCCATGTGACCTGCAAAAAAAGAGATTTGATTGGTTCATTACACTTCCTGTTCTAACTACTGAAAGACCCCACCCATTTCAATCATTCTTCTTTGAGCTTCTTTGGAGAACCATCTCTTTGGAGAAAAGAAGATTTTTTAGACTAAGTTTACACTTATCTCTAACTTTTTTGAACCAAAAATGGCTTCAGGGCAGCAGGCATCACCTGCATCACCTCATAGTTCTGAGGATGAATTTTTGCAGGAGGCACCACTCAAAAAACGTTTTTCTTCAGTGGTGTGGACATTTTTTACTTTTCCCGAGGCGCAGAATAAGACCAATGCCACCTTGGTCACGTGCAAGATTTGCAAAAGAGTCCTATCGAGAGGGGATCCTAACAAGAAATACTCTTGCGGCACGGCAAGTATGATGAAGCACATGAGGACCCTTCATCCGAACAATCTTGCACAAGAAGAGTGCCGACGGATGAGAAACACTCCTGCTCCTGCGCCATCCACCTCATCGCAGCCGAGCACATCAAGAGTGCATCCATCAGCCCAAACCTTGGACATCCGTCCTCAATTTCAATTTTTAAAAGTGCTCTGCACTAAGTGCAATGCGACTTTGTGCTATGGTGAGCAGTCGATCGATTTGATCTGCCGCCGCCAAGAAAGTCACATTTGCTAGTTTTTTTTTTATTGTTCCCTGAAGTTCATTGTTTGGTTTCTCCTGTTTTTTTTTTTTTTTTCCAGAAAAACCAAAAAAAAATAAAACTTGTTTAGAAAACCCAAAAAGAAGTATAAAAGAAGAAAGAAGAAAAAAAAAGTTCTTGTAAGAACTAACTTTCCTGGTTTAAAAAAAGAGCTAAATTTCTTTGTTAGTGTGTGAAAGTTTAGATGAATGTATGTGTAGTACGTAATTGGCTCAATGAATGCATTAGTAGCGTATGGTGAATGTATAAGTGCAGAACTATAAGGAAGTGCTGCAGCATCACACAGTAACCTCTTTAACTGCAGTGTGCTGTAGTACTTCCGAAGCACAGGGATGCAACATATGTACATAAATATATTGCAAATCTATGCTTCTCTCTGCACGGCTGCTTAAACTGCAGCCATGTGGTGACACAGGCACCCTTGCACCATAGTGCAAGGATATCTGTGTCATGTGCTGTTTGTTTTTCTGCAGGAAGACACACCTTCCTGCACAAAAACAATGAGAAAATGCATTTTTCTCCTTCAATGTATGCTGAACATTTCAGCATGCATTGAAGATATAAAAATGTGGAGAAATGAAAACAATTCTCCTTGTAGTGCTTTCTACACCAATTTTAGAATGGTACAGCATTCACACACATATCGAGATTTATGATTTCTGATAAATCTAGACATGTGTCTTGTTCTATGAGTATTCAGTGCAATCATGCACAACAACACTTATAGAACACCATATCAACGCAAAGTAGTCTGCATGATGAGGTTGTATTTACATGGAGTATAAAAAGTGCACAGAGTGCCTTTTCCTCTCTTTCTAAATATGAAACAGTATCTTACACAATAACTATGTTACAAATAGTGACATATTTCCGTTTTTAAAATTCCTTGCAAATAATAAAAGTAAGCACAGAGTTTTGTCTGCAAACATGTTCAAAGAAGAATGATTGAAATGATTGCAGTGCTTCAACAGCTAAAAAGGTGAAATATTATGAACCCCTCAAATCTCTTTTTTTGCAGGTCACATGATATCTGATTATGGTCAGATTTCAAAACTACATAAACAGAGTGTTTTTAGAAACGTGTTTCAACTTTGTAGCTTCTTGCAGGCCTCTTCATTCTGCATATTGAGACTTAGTTAAACTTACCTTCACAGTAATAGGAATAAAAAATGGTATACATTTTTTTCTGTTTTTCATTCAAATATAAATTCTTAAAAATTGCTTATTTTAAAATTTGGATCTGTGAAAGAAAACAAAAAGAAAATTATAACATATAATAATACATTTTTTACAACACAACATAATTTCCACAAAGTAATTTGTTTGCCTTTTTTGCTGTTCTCAGAATATATTGAATTTCACTAGAAATAGTGATTTCAATGGTACTCATCACTTAACAGCGGGCAAAAAAAAAAACAATCAGAAAGATTTTTAACAAAAAAACAACATACTATTCTCAGTAAAATACCAGAAAATACAAATCATACATATATGAAATGCTTACAGATTACAACATTTTATTACTTTAACTTATAAAACCTGTAAATGTTGCCGCATTAAAATAATCACCGAATAAATGACCACCAAAAAGTCCATAATTCAAAAACATACCTTTCCTTGAGGCCAAATTGTATTTTTGCACTTCTTCTTTATGTAAATTGTCCAATGGTAGTCCTATTAAATTATAATAATAAATTCCTCAGAGAGTGAATTATCTTCCTAAAACTTTGGCTTTAAAAATATTAGGTAGGAATTTGGTAATTCACTAGGCAAACGTTGTTTGAAAACCAACTGGGCATCATTACAAAGTGTCCAGTCTTTGTCACATTTTAGATAGGCAGTGTAATGTCCAGATGTGGTGGCAGGACCATCATGGAAAATTATTGTAATTGCTACAAAAGTCCTTCCTGATATTGATAGTTGTGCTGCTACCAATTGTTTTATTAAAGTATCCAATTTTCTTCCGTCAGCTGTACAGCGTTGCATCATTAAAATTATGTATTTTCCATATTTTGTTAAGAATAATGTGGATAACATTTCTGATTTACATTGGCTACACTCCATGTTTTGAATTGCACCTTTCACTAATTTATTGAAAGACACTGATTTACAGTTTGGTATTGTTAAATACATAAATCTCTCAGTGTCTACATTGGTGCTACATGTATACATGCAATTTTCACAATAATGTTTCCCATTTGTAAGAAAGGCCAAAAATATTTTCTAATTCTACACCTTCATTTTCAAAAATGGTAAGCATATACATTAAAAATTCCTGAGCATCTTGTTGGATATTTTGTGTAAATTGTGTAGAACCAGAACACACATCCAAAAGACTACGAACATCTGAAACAGATTGTATTTTACTTCTATCTGTTGTCAATTTTTCATAAACAGAATGCAACAGAGAACAAAATCATTTTTCCCGATTCTGCATCATTTGTGCTTGTAAACCTTCCAGATAAAAAACAACATTGACCACTATATTAGCATAGCAGTTGACACCAGAACTATTTTCAAACTGATAACCAACAATCTCTTCAACAGTGTCCAATTTCTTTTTACCTGCAATCACAACATTATCTTGTTCTTTTCTTGATACCTTCAGGACAGATATTCTCTAACCTTCTTTTTCGACCAACCATACACTTTTCAAATACAGGATATTGACCTAAATTTGGAGCATACAGTAGAACCAATGTTCACCAATGCACTGTCTACACTTAATCCTTGAGATTTATGAATAGTCACTGCATATGCCAGAGAAAATGGAAATTGTTTCCTACGGACATATAAATCTTTAACAAGCAAAAAACGAACTGAACAACGACCAATTTCTTTAACTTCATCAATCTGATCAAATTTAATTTTTAAAAATTCAATTCCTTCTTTTTTCTGATAATTCACAAAATCCACCACTTTACCCATTGCACCATTAACTAGACCTTTCTCTACATCCAAATTACTCCTTAAAATTATCCGACAGTTTACACACGCATACAGTGTCTTTTCCAAACCAGCAGTTATAGATATTTTTTTTTCTAAACAATTTAGTTTTGATCTCAACTTACCCGTCAAAATAATAGTGATTCCTTCATGTAGTATTTTATCGATGGCTTCCATATTTACAATTTCTTCATTTTCCAATTTTTATAATTCTTCGTTGAAAATTGAACACTCACGCAGTGTCGGCATTAAGCAAATCACTGACTTATTTTTAGCAATTTACACGTACACTTTTGCAGGAACTGCATTTTCATTTGGAAAGACATTGCAAAGTAATCGACTCTCCAAAGCTTCTTTCCCTTTTTTTGAAAGAATTCCAATTCTTATATCTTGAAGAATACTCCCATATTCAGCATCATTTGCCTGTCGCATATTTGTTGTCAGTTCTTTGTATTCAAAATTACTCCAAATGTTCACATGACCAACACTGCCAAGAGACTTTCTGGTATCTTCATGGGCAAGTGTTTTAAATACCGGTTGTCCTTTTACCGGTGTCAGTTGCAGTAGATCTCCAAAAACTATGACGTGTTTTCCTCCAAATAACACGTCATACTCTGTTTTAAGAATTTGCTGCATTCTTAAATGCACAAAGGCAAGCATCAAGTTTGAAACCATGCTCAGCTCATCAATAATGAGAAGTTTCATTTTCTTCAGCACTCTTGAAACTTCACAACAAGCTTCTCTAGATAGCTTGTGGTATTGCAATTTGTTCTCATGCTCTACTGGCAGCATTAGTAAACGATGTAAAGTAATTCCTTTAATGTTATGTGCTGCCAACCCAGTTGGAGCAGTGGCAACACAAGACAAATGCGACTCAGTTGTTTTTTGCAGATAACTTGTAATTACTTTAATTAAGAAACTCTTTCCTGTTCCAGCTTGACCACTCACATACATTCGGATAGGTTGAAATGATGTACATGAGCACACTCTCTTTTCATGAATTAATCCATGGTCAATCTGCTCTTTTACTTGCTGATATATTTGTTTCTGTTCAACATTTAGTTGCTCTTCCAAGTTTCCTAACTGTATTGCATCTTCTTGTGCTTGATACATTGCTGTTTCCACCTCATTCATTGCAATCGCTGCTTCATTTTCAACAATTGGTTGTCCTAGTGGATCTTGACTCAGTGCAGCAGAACTTTGACTGTCTTGAGAACTGTCTCTAGCAATCTCAGCTGCAATTGTAGCTTCGTGATCAATTTCATCATTCAACATTTTCACATAATTTGCGAAAGCACTGCATTGTATGCTATCTTTACAAACATTAAATGAATCTTCATAGCTGGGAAAATCTCCAAGTAATTCCAGTTCAGAACGCCATGGTTTGAACATTTGCAAAAGGGCTAAATAGTAAAATTCCCTTTTGTCACCAGTGTCGCAACTCAGTTTTCTGTGATTAATTAAATTTACTTTCCTTTGTTTCACCAGACATCCTTCAGAACCAATCACTCCATATTTTCCATCGTTGATGTTCTCTGTAATATTCAGTTTAAAAGTGTAGTTTTGCAGCACTTCATAGAGACATATGTTCTCAAGATGATGACTTCTCTTTGGATAGTATGTGTCCAACATATTGGTTTCCAAAATATCTGTACTTTCAGGGTCATTTTCTGCTAAATATTCAATTTCTTGAACAGATTTCAGTACCTGATTTCGCATTCCTGCAAGACCTAGACTCACCCAAATGATTCTTCTACTTTTGGAATATAGACTTGCAGATGATAACCGATCTGAACATTCATATGCTCCAATTTCATGATACGATAACATCTTCAAACTGAAACTGTATAATTTCTTACTTAGAGTCTTCTCGTGAGAAATCTCTTCCCACATTTCTTTCAATTCAGTCTTTTCTGATTTAGTAATGTAAGACGTTACATATCGAGCAACAGCAATGGAATTGTCCGCAACATACTAAATATCCATGTTAGCGTTCCACATGGATAAAATAACTGGATTGTAGTCATTTATGTATTTTGATTCTTCGCTTCTTCTTAAGTTGTAGGTGTTTTTCGGAGACTTTCTTGTGATGGTATGTCGTACAGCTGACATAAAACTGTTCACTCTTCCTTTGGCTAATACAGGACGTGGAAATCCAAAACGACATTTGGTATAGAACTTATCCTTTGACTTGTACTTTCGTCGACAGTATTTTCCACACCTGTGGCTTTGAAATCGAAAGACTTGTTTTAAGTTTTTCTCTTCTCTGCTATTTGGAAGAGCACATGTAGCATAATTTTCAATGAAAGACATAACAGTTTCATCTGAATCTGTTCCAAATTTGGCGGCGTCCTTGACCCATAACAACATATCTATGTGAGGAGCACCTCTTGCTTGATACTCCTTTCTCCAAAAGAAATCCACAACTTCTCCAAGAGGAGGATTCTTTTTATTGCAGATGAAAGACATCATAGCTTCAAATCTATGATTGAAATATCTGCATACATTGACAGGATCCAAAGAGCACAATTCTCCAGATGTCTTGTATTCAATATTTTTTATATTGGAATTTGCCTCGCGAAGAAATTCAAGTAAATCATCCCAAGCATACTCAGCACAGCTTAGTGCAACAAACCATGTAGGAGGTCCCAAGTTCCTTAGCATACATTTCAGTTCTCCATGTCGACGGTACCAATATTCATTAGTACCACACTGACATGCCATCAGATTAATCAACTGAGATTCTAAATGATCATCTCTCTGATGCACTTTATCCATAAAATCCTTTGCAGTTACATTTTGCAGATGCATTCCAGTTTTTAAAATGTGATTTACTGCATATGAAAGTCCAGACAAGTCACTTTCAAACAGAAGATGAAACATATAAGGGATACATTGTCGAAATCTTGGATCTTCTGCATATAATCTTGTTGTCCGATATTCAGATGCAGGAATCTGCACAGGACGTTCATCATATCGTCCACCTTTTCCTGTTGGAAACAACTGCGGGAAACAACGAGCTTCCAAGCTCTCTTCCCATAAGCTCATGGGACTTCCTGTTGCTTTTTTCATTTGAAACAACTCAATTGTATTCCCCATCACCTCTTTGGAATGAAGTGGATGTACACTGTAAAGTTCATAGATCTCTTCACATCTGGACATGTCCACTTTTTCAATTTGTCCACTTACTGTTTCACTATCTTCTGCTAAATCTATTTCTTCTTCTCCAACAAACACATTTCTATAGTACTCATTATTTTTTAACAGATACAATGATGCCTTTTGCACTTTTCTAACATCCACTAACTCTTGCCAGATTTTCTTATTCTTAGTAGGAACACCATTAACTAGAATGACTAGTGGCTCATTTTCTGCATGATCTACACCAATAGTTTCAACATTTTTCCTTAAATCTAATGGTAAACACACAACACTTCCTTTCAATCCTCTTTGCAACTCTGATGGAGGTAATTTACTTGTTTTGGGCTCCATACGAACAATAGCCTGAAACGGGTGAACACATTATATCAGAATAGACTCATACGTATTTAAATCTATCAGCTCTGGAGGAATAGCAACCAACTCTAGATTATTATGAACAGCTCTAGCAGGCATCTTATTCTCATCTAATTTATTATAACAATATTTGCAAATACGCTGCTCACATCCCAAATCAAAACAATCCTTTACCAACAAATAAGTTGCAAATTCCATCCACTTATCATTATCTTCTATTTCACTTTTTAATTTTAAATACAGATTGACACCCCTAGTCTGATTTTTATAGTGACTTCGCCAACAACAAATACAAGAAACATTTGGTCTTTCACCTGAAATTACCTTAAACTTTGTGATTTCATCCTCAAATGTTTCTGTAATTACAGGTTCTACATTGTCTTCAACATTTTGTTCTACTAATGTGTCAGTTTCTTCACTCTCTTGCTGAGGTCCAAAGTAACAAAACTCAATATCCTCACAGACCTGCTTCACATCTGAAACTTAGCCACGTAAAAGAGCACTGTTCAACTCACTTAACTTTAGTGCTGGACTTTTTGCATAATAAAACCTTCTCACTAACTTCCGCATTTGAGTATGATGTACTGCCAGCATTCTGAAATGGTGAAAAACACTTTCACAAACTTTCCTAGAAAGACAAGCCAGAGAATGACCTTGCAAACCAGTATGTTTTCTCACTCTGCAAGGGTCTAGTCCTTGCAACAGCTTAATCTTTTGTTTTACACTTTATTTAGTATAGATTTGTAAAAAACTACATAATTTTTCAATAGATTCCTGTCGTACACTACAAACACTACTGCAATCCCAAGTGTACACAGGGTTTTTAGCACGTCTCCCTAAAACTTCATCAGCTATCACTTCTTCTGCATTTCTTTCAACCATTTTCTCTTTCTCCATTGGACAACCATCACTAACCTCATAACCTCTACCACTGGTGTCAACTGCATACAATCATTTTTCACTTAGTGAATAACTCTCTTCATTAAAAAAAGGCTCTGAACTAGAACTGTGTTTCCATTCTCCCCAAAAAACATCACACATTTTTTTTTAATTAATAACTCTTTTCCTCCTACTTTTGACCTTCATTACATATATTGGTTTATCTAGTGATAGAATTCTGTTTAACACTAAAATAAACCTTTTTACTTCAAAAGCCTTTTCCACAATGCTTTCAATATGCTTCTTCTTTTTATAAAATAAAGCTCTCTTTTTATATTTCTTCACATCTTTCAGCAAATTATGCACTACTCTCTTGTAAAATATTTTTTTGCGTAATTCCTTATACTGATTTTGTCTTCTTTTACCATACTTTATCTCCTTTGACTGAACATTTGCTTTTTTACTTTTCCTCTTATTTGGATTTTTTTTCATACTTAAAAAATTCTCTGAAGTTGCAGCATTATCTACATTCTGTTTGCTCCTACAAACATTTTTAATAAATTGCTTCGTAATCTTACCAGAAGATTTTTTCCTTTTAGACACATTATCTTGTTCATTCAATTCTTGTGGTTGATGTTTCTTCAAATAATCCTCCTGTCTCTGTTCTTTTCTTTTTCTTTTTTTTTCTGGCATAATTTCTCTATTTTAACGTTGAAAAACAATATCTGCAAAAAAGAATCAGAAATAAATGTATATTAATAACTTTCAAATTTACAGTATTCCATTACTGTACAAACACATTTTATATAAAAACTGACTAAGAAACTATAGCCGTGAACCACAAGTGTGACGATGATTAAAACACTACATATATAGTGCATACTACTTTGAAGCAGTTCATGCCCTAAAGCCTACCTCACTAAAAGACTACATGCTAACTGACTGAATGATTACAGTACTAAAAGGAGACACACTGGGTGATTAACAGGGTGTTTGCTAGAAGTGTATGAATACTAACTGGGGAATTGAAGGTGTGAAAGACAACTATGTAGCTGATTAGAGGACTGAATGCATACTGGATAGGCATTTAAAGCAGTCCATGTGCTAAGGCCTGGCTCACTGCATGAGTACTTGGGTACTAACTGAATAATTAGACTGCAGCAAGGAGACTGCCTGGATGAATTTATAAGTGTTAGGCTTTTCGCACAGGGAATGGATTAGTACTTGGTACTGAATGGGTCACTAGAAGAGTGCAAAGGGAGTGACAGGATGTTTGCTGGACTATATGGATACTGACTAGGAAATTGAAAGTGTAAAAGACAAGTGTCTAGGTGGTTAGAAGACTGCATGCATACTGCATAGGGGTTTGAAGCAGTCCATGTGCTAAGGCCTGGCTCAGTGCATGAATACTTAGGCAGTGACTGAATCATTAGAGTACTCGAAAGACAGTGTCTTGGTGAATTTATAAGTGTTTGGGTTTTGGCACAGTGAATGGATTACTACATGCTGCTGAATGGGTCACTAGAAGACTGCAAAGGGAGTGACAGGGTGTTTCCTGGAAGTGTATAGATCCTGACTAGGGAATTGAATGTGTGAAAAACAACTGTGTAGGTGGTTAGAGAACTACATGCATACTGCATAGACATTTGAAGCAGTCTATTTGGTAATGAATGGTTCACAACATAAGTACTTAGAAACTGACTAAATCATCAGACTACTTCTAGGACAGTGCCTAGGTAAAAATGTTAAATTTACAGTTATGGTGCAGTGAAGACAATGCTACATGGTACTGCACTTTAGTGTCAAAGCATGACTCATTTTATCAATGCATAAGCAAACACTGGCTTCTAATGCTACTAAAACTTGACAACATAACAGGTTTTAAAACACTTATCTGCCACCAAATACACAATGTTACCAAATCCTTCTCTCGCAGTGGTTCCCAAATGCACACAAACTCACAGTGTGATTCTAGACAAGCACCACTTTCCCTAGGAGTTTACCAAAACTCATTCACAACAGTGCAAGTGGTAAGGGAACTGCACACAATCTACATATTTCACGACTACACTTTACTGTCAATACCTGACTCATTTAATGAAAGCATAAGCCATAAATATCTTCTAATGCTACTAAAACTTGAGAACATGACATGTTTTAAAACAGTTATCTGTCAGCAAATACACGATGTTACCAAACGCTTCTCTCACAGTGGTTCCCAAATGCACACAGACTCACAGTGTGATTCTAGACAAGCACCACTATCCCTAGGAGTTTACCAAAACTCATTCACTACAGTGGAAGTGGTAAGGGAACTGCACACAATCTACATATTTCACAACTGCACTTTACTGTCAATGCCTGACTCATTTAATGAAAGCATAAGCCATAACTGTCTTCTAATGCTACTAAAACTTGACAACATGACATGTTTTAAAACAGTTATCTGTCAGCAAATATACAATGTTACCAAACGCTTCTCTCACAGTGGTTCCCAAATGTACAAAGACTCACAGTGTGATTCTAGACAAATACCACTATCCCTAGGAGTTTACCAAAACTCATTCACTACAGTGCAAGTGGTAAGGGAACTGCACACAATCTACATATTTCACGACTACACTTTAGTATCAATACCTGACTCATTTAATGAAAGCATAAGCCATAACTATCTTCTACTGCTACTAAAACTTGACAACATGACATGTTTTAAAACAGTTATCTGTCAGCAAATACACAATGTTACCAAACGCTTCTCTCACAGTGGTTCCCAAATGCACACAGACTCACAGTGTGATTCTAGACAAGCACCACTATCCCTAGGAGTTTACCAAGACTCATTCACTACAGTGGAAGTGGTAAGGGAACTGCACACAATCTACATATTTCACGACTGCACTTTAGTGTCAATGCCTGACTCATTTAATCAACGCATAAGCAAAGACTGGCTTCTAATGCTACTAAAACTTGACAACATGACATGTTTTAAAACAGTTATCTGTCAGCAAATACACGTTGTTACCAAACGCTTCTCTCACAGTGGTTCCCAAATGCACACAGACTCACAGTGTGATTCTAGACAAGCACCACTATCCCTAGGAGTTTACCAAAACTCATTCACTACAGTGGAAGTGGTAAGGGAACTGCACACAATCTACATATTTCACGACTACACTTTACTGTCAATACCTAACTTATTTAATGAAAGCATAAGCCATAACTGTCTTCTAATGCTACTAAAACTTCACAACATGACATGTTTTAAAACAGTTATCTGTCAGCAAATACACAATGTTACCAAACGCTTCTCTCTCAGTGGTTTCCAAATGTACACAGACTCACAGTGTGATTCTAGACAAGCACCACTATACCTACGAGTTTACCAAACCTTATTTACTACTATGAGAACTGCACACAATGTGCATATTTCAAAAGTGCACTTTTGAGTCAAAGCCTGACTCATTTAATCAAAGCATAAGCAAAGACTGGCTTCTAATGCTACTAAAACTTGAGAACATGACAGGTTTTAAAAGAGTTATCTGTCAGCAAATACAAGATGTTACTAAATGCTTCTCTCACAGTGGTTCCCAAATGCACACAGGCTCTCAGTGTGATTCTAGACAAACAACACTATCCCCTGCACTATACCAAAACACATTTCTTCATCTACAAGGAGTACTACATTTTACTGCAGAAACATAACTCAATTCATAAATTCATAAACAATGACTGGTTTCTTATTCTACCAAAATATAAAAACTGCATAGTTATCTGTCTACAAACACATGAAAAAAACAAATCCTTATCACAAAATGGTTCCTACATGCGCACACACTCTCAATAAGATTGTAGAGAAAAAAAAGTACTCCCTACACTTTAGCAGAAGAAATACATTAGTCTGATTAAAATAAAAATAGTCTACATACATCCCCTCACAATTAAATAACTCACCTTTCAAGATGTTTTGTAGATTAAGAAGTCTATCAGTCACACACCAGATATCAGTCACACACCAGATTTTCTTATACAGAACCTCTGCACTGTGCACCTGTCAGCAGAACCAAAGAATGGCAAAGTTTCCCTCTCATTTTCCACACATATACATGTAAATATCAAATCACATTCCTTCTCACATAAATTCAAAAGCAAACAAACATTTCTATTGGTTAAACATTTTAACCCTTTCCAAATGACATAAACTTCAACCCTTCCCCCAATCAGCCTTCTGCCCGTTACCATAGAAACAGGTTATGGAACACTGTACTGAGCACACAGGTCACAAGTCCAGCACACACAATATTACTAATCAAAACAGCAAGTGTCTTGACTTCTCAACATATCAGCTTATCATATATAATGTTCCTTACAATCAGTTTTTGTTAACCAATAAGAATCATGTGTTTAAAAAAACAAATATGCACCCTACCTTTCAGTGTAGAAGGTTGTCAAACAACCAATGATTTCTTGTCTTTTTTCAAAATTGAATCTTAGCCACCATTTTAGAAACATCTTACTTTCCAAACTGCCATTTCATTTACAGAGACCATCTGAGGGCATCCAGACCTCCGTACAAGATGCTTACAGTGTGGATTGTGGGACACAGCTACATTTTCTGGAACCAAAGGTATGCAGAAAACAAAGGCATTCACAAAGACCTAGGTTTGCCAAATGTAGACATTAAATGGATTGGACAGAGAGGGTTAAAGTGGCACCAATTGATGCCATTGGTGAAATCCTTCATGCAAATCCAACACCCTGACCTCATAATAGTGCACTGTGGTGGCAATGACCTAGGCACTTTGACTGGGATAGGTCTGGAAATGCTTATGAAGGACAGCTTTGCAGAGCTGATTTCACTTTTCCCTAAAACTGCCTTTGTGTATTCTAACATATGCCAAAGGCAGAAATGGAACTGGTCCGATCATTTTTGTCCGCAGATTGAGAAAGCTAGGAAACATGTGAATAAATCTGTTTCTGCTTTTCTCCGAGACTACAGAATGGGGTCCATTTACAATAACATTCTGCGCTTTCATATGCAAGAGATGTATAGGAGAGATGGAGTACACTTTATTGATAAAGGAAACAGAGTCTTCCACAACAACTTTAGACTCTGTATAGGTACTTACTTATAAGTACCAAAAACTCTCAATGAACATAATGGCTCTTTTTAGAGCCACTCAAGAACAAAACACTTAAGCTTAATCTTTATCTCCCAACAATTTCATTTTTTTCCCTTGGATCCGCGAGACCACCGCGAGATAATCCGTGCATCCAACGCGATAGGATGCGCGCACCGTGCGCGCATTTCGCCGTTTTTTTATTTTTTAAAAAGGGGGGCCCCAAGCACCTCTAGAGGGTCAGAGTATTTCCACTCTGCCCCCTTTATATGTTTTACACACTTTTTCCCCTTGCTTCTTCAGCCTCGCTTCAACCGAGGCAGAAAATGGCCGCCAACAGTTCCTGGTTTCGAATGTAGAGACACTCGACAGCCAATTAGCATTCAGCGCGCGCTCGGTTCGGGGAAGGTGCGCTTACGGTGCGGGTACGGTCCGCGGATCCTTCGCAGCCATAGATATTTATGTACTTTTAACTCTAATTTTCTCAGGAACTACTGAAGGGATTCACATCATATATCCAAAAGGCACGAGTCCGAACTGAGGACTACCTCTTTGCCAAATTTGGTGTCATTCCGTTCTGCGGTTCGGGCTGTAGCTGCGACAACAGATCCTATGGGAAATTGCATGGGGAAAATGCGTTTTGGGACCCCCCTTTTTTCTCGGCCCCCGCTTGACGAATCACCAGGAAACTTTCAGGGTAGGAGCGGAGCAGAGCTGGCCAAACGTTTGGAAAATTTCACGAGGATTCATCAACCGGCGCCAGACTTATTGGGAATAGAATGTTGCGGATTTCCTATGGAAAATAGGTCCTAACTATAACTATCTACTGGCGACCGCCAGTAGATAATATATGCACACATACATATGTATATGCATGTATATATTTATATATAATCCACGAAGGGTGCACACGTTAGCTGGTGCTTTCGGCAAGGCTGGACCAATCCTTGAATAAATATTTTCCACCAAAAATTAATCCCGCAGCACTCTCCAGAGGTTTTTTTAACTTTAGTTTAATGAGCCATCCTTACTCCACCTATGCGTTTCGACCTACTTGATCACGGTACATGGCCATGTATCGTGATCGAGACCAGTAGGTCGAAACGCATAGAGTTCTGACATGCAGACTGAAACATGCACTTTCAATACCAGCAGCAGACTTCCCTGGTGAGCAGTAGCTTTACTACAGTGATCTAATAAGCAACAAGAGTGCTAACATTCTGAATTTATGGCAAATGTGTGACACATCTGAATGCCTTCTTGATGGAATCTAAGTAAAAAACTGAAAGTATTTCCTACTGAGGAGACTGTAGTAAATGAGGAAATTAGGAAACTTCATAACAAATAGGTCTCCCAAAATGGCCACCAGAGACAAAAGAGCCCAAATGTAGCCCAAATATCACCCAGATGTAGCCCAAGTATAGCCCAATGACAGAATGTCCCAGAGTGTTCTAATGAAAAACTAGAGCGCTAACAGTCTTACTTATGACAAAAGTATGGCACACCTGAAGCCATCTTGATTGGAATAAAGTGGCAACACTTAAAACATTTAATTTACAAAGGAACAAAATGAGGGGGTTCATTTTGCCATAGAAATTATGATTAGTGCTGCAGAAAGAAAATTTAGGGCACATTTTGACTTCTCAAATCCTCTTCTATTACATAAAAACATTCTGACATGCAGACTGAAACATGCACTTTGAATACCCGCAGCAGACTTCCCTCGTGAGCAGTAGCTTTACTACAGTGATCTAATGAGCAACTAGAGTGCTAACATTCAGAATTTATGGCAAATGTGTGACATATCTGAATACCTTCTTGATGGAATCAAAGTAAAAAGCTGAAAGCATTTTCTACTGAGGAGACTGCAGTAAATGAGAAAATTAGGAAACTTCATAATAAATAAATCTCCCAAAATGGCCACCAGAGACAAAAGAGCCCAAGTGCAGCACAAATATCACCCAGATGTAGCCCAGATGTAGCCCAATAACAGAAGTGTGCAAAACACTTATTTTTTGTGTATTTGCAGTTTTATATAGTGCAGACTTGTCAGGTATTGGAGTGCTTTACATGAGCATTGGTTACATCACACAAGATCAAATTCATTTTGCTTGTAGACATGGGGAGATTAAGTGCTTTGACCAGAATCCCAGAATGTTCAGCTGAAGCAGAAACTCCAACCTGGTTCCCCAGTTGCAAAGTCTGCAAATCTGGAAGTAACACCACATCCTCTCCCCTAGGTGCAACATGTAATCAAGTGGTCAACTGGATAAAAAAACATAAAGATTACAAATAATCTAAAAGTTCTTTGTCGCTATTTGAAAACTCAGAAAATATGTCCTCATTTTAGTTTTTTAGTGCACTAACCATAATTTTGATGCAAATAAGACCCTCTCATATATGTAATTTCTAAAGGAAATGCTCTAGGTATTACAGTTTTGATTACATCAAGATGACGTCAGGCGTTCCACACTTTTGTAATAAATATAGAATGTTAGCAATCTAGTTGTTCATTGGGATACTGTTGAGAGGCAGAGGCCAGGGGCACGGTCTCTGAAAATTGAAGGCAGGTAGGAGAGTACAGAGGCAACAATTTGACCACACTGGGCAGGCAGGAAAGGAAGTGGCAGCACAACAGACTATGGAGGGCAGTGGAAAGGGGGGCAGGGGCAACAAACCAACAATACAGGTCTGGCAAGAGAGGCTGTGGCAATATAATAGACCATTGTGGGCAGAAGGAAGAGGCAGTGGTAGATCAACCATACATGCCAACAGACCCTTTTCAGCCAGGAAACGTCAAATGTTTTTAAGCTCAAATGGGCTTTATATGATCTGTCTGCTGTCTACAATCTCCTCTTTTTCAATGTAACTCAAAGGGGAAAATCAATACCCCAGTTTTTTTTCAAAATCTCCCTCTTACCAAGTTCAAAATGTTCGCACGTATGGTACATTGGATCATGGTAGGCAGGAGGAATTGGGGTAGGGACATGGACTCGGATAACAGAGGACAGGAGAGACATGAGAGGTGCACCAAACTGACCCTACAGGGCAGGCATCAGGGTTTGCAGCAGCACAATACACCACACACGGCATGCGGGACGGGAGTGCAACACAACAATCCATAGAAAGCAATAGGGAGGGGACAGGACCACGCACATGGACAACAGAGAACAGAGGGGAAAGAGGCAATGGTAGCTAGCTGACCATAATGGACAGACAGGAGAGAAAGCTGCAGCATAACAGACCATAAAGGGCAGGAGGGACGGATCAGGGGCATTACATTGGAACAAACAAGCCAGGAGGGAGGGAATAGGGGATCTGCATATGGAAACAGAGGGCTGGGGGCAAGGGGGCAGGGCAGGAGCAGCAAGATGGCCATGGAGGTCAGGCAGGATGGGCACTAGAAACAAGACACACCATGAAGAGCAACAATGAGACTATGATGGCATACACACAGACCATGGATGGAAGGTGGGAGGGGGTCAGGGGCAGCGAGCTGACCACACAGAGAAGGTGGGAGGGGCCATGGCAGCACAGAAGACCATGCATGGCAAGCGGGAGGGTTAGTGGCAGCACAATGGCTATGATGGGCAAGAAGGAGGGTGCAGGGGCATGCACAAAGGACCCTGGAGGATAGAAGGGAGGGTCAGGACCTGGGCACAGACAAGAGAGTTCAGGGAAAGGGGCCTCACAACAGACCACGCGGGGGAGGCAGGAGGAGTAGTTGCAGCACCACAGACCAGGGAGGGCAGAAGGGTGTGGCAGTAAAATTTACCATGGTGGACAGCAGGAAGGGGATAGGAGCACGGCATGTGGACAGGCAGGGTGGAGGTGGCAGGGACAGGTTACAGTCATCTGACAATGCTAGGCAGGTGGGAGGGGAGTGGCAGCTCAACAGAACACTCAGAGTAGATAGGAGTGGCAGGTCCATGGAACATGGTGGGCAAAAAGGATGGAGCAGGGGCATGCACAAAGACATCGGAGGGCAGGGGGAAGGAGAATAGGGGCAGCAAGCTAAGCACAGAGGCTAAGCAGGAGGTCAATGATGGGCCATAGAATTGGGCAATGGAGGGCAGGAGGAGTGGACTGGTACATCATGCTAAATGGAGGGCAGTGGCAGCACATCAGACCATGCATGGCAGGAGGGAGGAGGCTAGTCCATGGATTCAGACAACAGAGGATAGGGAGGAGGTGGATGGGGCAGCAAGCTAACTGTTCAGAGAAGGTGGGTATTAGGAACTTTATTGTTTTTAAAATATGTGTCTGTGCGAACTACTTAAAATATGAACAAGTATGCAGCATAATCTCATTTTTATTCAGGAAGAAGAGGACGTTTGTGACTGTGACTCCGGGCTCACTTGGCAGAAACACCCCCTGACCCTCCACCCCCATCGCAAAATGTAATGCCCGTGAAAAGGGTAGGTGGACGCAGTGTTATATAGAACATAGTCCTGAAAGCACGATTGAAAATGAAAACTAGATATAGTATATGGTATAAACTATGCACCAAAATGTGTGATATAGGATGAACCGGGCGTGAAATATATTATGCAATACATTGTGCGCAATGACATAGTCATGAGTGATGTAATATGTGACATCATCAGCAGTGCATTGTGGGCGCGCGAGTTATAGTTAGCTGAACTAACTATAACGAGGGAATTTCAATGGTTTTGTACGAGTGAAAAGTCCAGCTAACTATAATGCCCCAGAAACCTATGGTTTTTTCAGTGAATTTCTAAGGTTTTTTAAATGCTAATTCCTAACTATAACGTGCCTGAAACCTATGGTTTTTTCAGTGAATAGATATATATATATATATCTATATATATATATATATATATTACCTACTGGCAGTCGCCAGTATAGGTAGATATAGTTAGGACCTATTTTCCATAGGAAATTCGCAACATTCTATTTGGAATAACTTTGGCACCAATTGACGAATCTTCGCAAAATTTTCCAAACTTTTGGCCAGCTCCGGTCTGCTCCTATCCTGAAAGTTTCCTAGTGATTCGTCAAGCGGGGGCCGAGAAAAAAGGGGGGTCCCAAAACGCGTTTTCCCCATGCATTTTCCCATAGGACCTTTAGCCGCAGCTACAGCCCGAACTGCTGAACGGAATTACAACAAATTTGGCAAAGAGGTAGTCCTCAGTTCAGACTCGTGCCTTTTGCTTAAATGGTGTAAATCCGTTCAGTAGTTCCTGAGAAAATTACAGGTAAAAGTACATATATATCTATGGCCTTGGAGGATCCGCGCACCCTCCCGATCACAAACTGAATTTTAATTGGCTGCCAACACTCTGAATCAGGAAGTGTTGGCAGCCATCTTGTGCCTTGGTAGAACCAAGGCACAAGAAACCCCCCAAAAAAGTCGCAAAACGCGAAAAGGGGGCAGGGTAGAAACACCCTAGGCCTGCTCAGGGGGTCCCATAAGGACCCCCAAGGCCCAAACAAATATATATATATTTTTTTTTAAACGGGAGGATGCGCTCTGGATGCGCGCATCCTACCGATACAAAAAAAATTCAGTGCGCGCTAAATATGCTAATTTGCCCCTGGGGGGCCAAATCCCCGGGGCATACTGAAAAATTAAGTGTGGGGGGTCACAATCCCCCCCCCGCAGCCCTGGGGACCGCCACCCCCGGGGCTTCTTTAAAATGGGTGGGGAGGCTCTCAGGCCCCCCCAGCCCCGGAGACCACGACCCCCCGGGGCTTCAAAACATTTGGTGTGGGAGGCTCTCAGGCCCACCCAGCCCTGGGGACTGCCACCCCCCCGGGGCAACTTCAAAATGTGGGAGGGGGCCTGCACGACCCCCCTCCTGGAGCTTTGTATAGGCGCTGGGGACCGCCACCCCCAAGGACCGGCTCCTGCAGTGTCCTGGGGTGCCCACCCCCGGGACACTGTAGTTTGCAAAGACAGGGCGGGAGCCGCGAGGCACCCGCCCTGTCATTGCAAACTGCTTTGCTTCATTGAAGCGAGAGCAGGGAAACCTGCTCTTGCTTCAATGAAGCAAAGCAGATTGCTTTTCCACATGGGGAGCAGCATGTTAGCTACTCCCCATGTGGAAAAGCAATGCCGGCTCCCGCAGGACGCGGGGAGCCGGCTGGGACCGTGGGGGGATAGGGGACCCCCCACGGACCCCAACGAAGAGGGCCAGCCCCGGGGGATGGTGTCCCCGGGGCTAGTAGTAGCCCGGGAGGGGGGCCACGCGGCCCCCCTCCTAAATTGTTTTTTTTTAAGAAGCAGCAAAAAAAAACGGCCCGGGGGATGGGGTCCCCGGAGTCATAAGGGGCCACAGAAGGGGGGCAAGGAAAATTATGGCCTCGGGGCAAATTATGGCCTCGGGAGGGAGGCCACGTGGCCCCCTTCCCAATTTTTTTTTTAATTTAAAACAACAAATTGGGGCAGGCCCTGGGGGATGGGGTCCCCAGGGCCAATAAATTAGAAAAAGAAGGGGGGCTACACAGCCCCCCTTCTGAAAAAATAAAAAATAAAAAAGACGGGATCGGGCCGGAGGCCACGCCCCCTCCTTGCACCACTATGCAAACGCGCCCCCTGGTAGAAGGTAGAGTGCACTTGTTTGTTAAATTGTGTAAATTTGTTCAGTAGTTCCCTAGAAATTGAAACATTCATCAGATATACAAATATGACCGCTGAGGATCCACAAACCCTCCCGATCTCATGCCTAAGATCTGATTGGCTGCCAACACTTCAAACCAGGAAGCGTTGGCAGCCATCTTGTGACTAGGTTAAACTGAGTCACAAGAAAAAGGGAAAACAAAGTTAAAAACAAAGAAAAGGGGGTTGGGCAGAAACACCTTGACCCCCCAGGCCTGCTCAGGGGGTCCCACAGGGCCAAATAAAGCATTAAAAAAAAGAAAATTGGCAAGATTTGCGTTGGATCCGCAACCCATCACATTTGTTTTTTAAACGAAGCGCAGGCTCTCGCGTTTCGTTTCCTTGAAGCCCCAGGTGGGCTGGTCCCAGGGGGAATTTAAAAATGAGATGCGGGCCCATGCAGCACCCCGCGCAGCCCGGAGGACCGCCACCACCTAGGGGATATTTTTAAAAGTAAAGTGTCGGTGGAGCTCGAGCCCCCCCACACAGACCTGGAGACCACCACCTCCCCGGGGATATTTCCAATATCAGGGGCTGCGTGGCCCCCCTCCTGAAGCCGTAAATTGCCCTGGGGAGCGCCACCACCCAGGGCTGGTTCCAGCAGTGTCCTGGGGTGCCCACCCCCGGACATTGCAGTTTGCTATGGCACATGCCATAGCAAACTCTGCTTCGCTTCATGGAATCGAGAGCTGGAAAAATGCTCTTGCTTCCATGAAGCAAAGCAGACTTGCATTTGAGCAGAGGACAGCTCCGCTTGCCCAATAGCAATGCTGGCTCCCGCAGGAGGCGGAAGCCGGCAGGGACCGAGGGGGCATTGGGGCTCCCTCTGCAGTCCCCAGGATTTGGCCATGCTCTGGGGGATAGGGTCCCCAGGGGAATATAGGCCTCAGGAGGGGAGCCGCGTGGGCCGCCTCAAAAAATAAAATTAAATAGAGGGCAGGCCCTGAGAATGGGGTCCCCAGGGCCAAAAGTGGCCCAGGGAAGAGTGGCCATGCGGCCCCAGTTCATTAAAAAATACACTTTTTTTAAAAGGCGGGGCCTCGGGGGATGGGGTCCCCGGGGCATAAATCGGCATCGGGAGGGGGGCCACACAGCTCCCCTCCTATTTTATTACCAAAAACAAAATGGGTCAGGCCCCGGGGAATGGGGTCCCAGGCCCAAAAGCATCTAGTGTAGGGGGGCCACACAGCCCCCCTTCTTAGAATGGAAAAAAGAACGGAAGCCGGGACCTTGTTAGCGTGGTGACCGAGCACTACAGAGGAGGCCATAGCTAGAGCGACTGAATCAGTACTATCCATAACACAATGTATAAGAAGTTTGGAAACCTGCTGCCCAACATGTAACAAGGGAGCAAGAGCGGCGCGACTCTCCTTCGGAATAGATGGTAATATATCTGCCAACGAATCCCACAAAGCATGGGTGAAACGAGCAAGGACACAAGAAGTATTAGTGGATCTTAAAGCCAAACTGGTGGAGGCAAAAATGTTCTTGCTACAAGTATCCAGTAGTTAAGCCTCCCTATCCGGAGGGGTAGGTAGAAAAGGACCAATATTTTGTGCAGCCAAAGCAGTCTGAACCACAATGACTTCAGGAGTAGGATGTTTCATAAGAGAGGCCGAGTCATCAAGGGCTGGACGATGTGTATGAGAAATGGAACACTCAATAGGAGGGCCCATATCAGGTTTGGCCCAGGTCCCTAATAAGATCAGATAAAGCTTTGCAATAAGGAAGCACTGACTCCTCTTCCGACTGGCTCTGGTGCAAAATGTCCAACAAAGGGTCCCTGGACACGGCCACAGATGGAAGTGCCATGTTTAAAATCTCAGCAATACGCTTCAACATGTCGGCGGATAAGGAGCTTACCTCTGAAGCTAATCCAGGAGGAGATAGAATGACCAAGGCTGGAGATGATTCTAAACCACTTGCATTTCCCAGCTCACATATTCAACTGTTGTCCAAAGGGGTTGGATCTTATTGGAGAACAAACACATCCTCCAATTCACCTCCATATTCACTTGGTTGAGAAGGAATAGTGGGAGATGGGTCCACAAGGAGCCCAGAATAGATGCTTGAGCCAGCCAGCTCCATAAGCCTTATGTCCGACGCCGCACGGCATTTAGTGTTGTCATCACTTGCGCCTTACATCGCCGCACAGCATCGTGTGGTGCCCTCATCGGAGTTGGAACGGAAAAATTGGTGGTGCATCGTACAGTGCCATTATCGACATTGGATAAACAACTGTTGGCACTAATCGTGGAAGCCTCGGTGCTGTGCACCACTGGCACCGGCAACGATGTCAGTTGTTCGGAGACAAGCACCAAAGGAGAAACCCCGAATGGCTGTCCATCACTGTTGATATGGAAATGGCAACAGATGGCCTGACGGAAAGTGAGGGTGAACCTGTGGGAACGGTAACAGTCCCGGTGTCCTGCACCTCCTTGGGGCCCGAAGGTGCTCCAGGGGAAGGTGTAAACCTGAAAATCTTTTGAAGACAATAATAATCCCTGATCTGAGGTAGGTTTGCCCCGGCTCCAGGATATGTTGGGATGCACGGGCAGACTCCTTTCCTGACTCTGCAGCCGAAGTACGTGTCTGACGTGGCTTGGAGCGCTTGCTTCTTGACTTACCGCAAAAGGAGGACGCTGAACAACGTCCACAAGAATGGCTCCTAGAGCGACCCCACTGATGGTCCGTGGAGTGCGAAGGGAACCGAGGCCTGAGGGATACCTTAGAGGGCTGTGACACTCGCCCGGCCAACAGCTTCATTTGTTGCACCTTAAGTGCCTTAGACCAAAGCAGTTGACAGGAGTCACAAAATGCCGAATCATGGTGATCACTTAGGTACCACATACAGATGGGGTGAGGGTCCATGTCCAACATCTGCCGACCACAGAACCCGCAAGCCTTAAACCCAGAGGGCATGAAAAAGGCACACTGTTTCCCTTGATGAAAAACCGTTGAAAGTCAGCCAAAAATGGCCAGAGGTGCCGCTACTCCAGATCCGCGTGGAAGCGCAGAAAAGAAGATATTGATGTCAGCGCATTGGAGGGCATCTTACATGGACTCTGGTGATGTAACTGACATTGCGGACATGAATGCAGAGTCGTGCGACACCAATTACCAATGTGCAGAGGTGCTACTTCAGAAAAGCTTTCAGATCCAGTCTGGTGCCTGGAGAGAATTCAATATTTAAGGAATCTGCGGCTATAGGTTTCTATCGGATACTTTGTGTTACTGTCAATCTCAGCCAGACCTATGATTTCCAACTTGCTTTACTGTGTACCATACACAAGTGAAGCGAAACTGACTGAGATGGAGCTGTCTTAGTTAATAGCTTTCAATGGGTGTACATAGATAGAACATTTCCATGGTCCACTACTTCATTAGGCAAGCAGCCTTTCAAATTGCTTCCTTTAGTTGAGAAAATCTTGGACTTGCTTATGACCTGCTTGACACATTTATTCAGTCAGAATGAGGTAGATGTTCTGTTCTCTGTATGACAAGCACATTACAGTCACCACACTGCACATAATGGTGGACGGGTTGGATTTCAGCAGAAACATTTGATGTATCCATGTTGCATTTTGTACCATTTCCTGTCACAAGTGGGAGGGCCACCCACACAACTGAGACACCATTTTTATCAGGAGACATGGAGAAACACTGAGTGATAGGAAATTTAAGCCCCCCCATAGTTTCTAGAACTTTTCCTCACAGGAATATAAGGGAACTGTGTGGTATTAGGTAAACCTTGAGGTTGGCATGGCATTGTGGGTAAGAAAACATCTTGTGAGTCAAGCAAAGCACAACACCCTGGACACTTACAGATGTCAACTTTTCATAAATGCCTGGGTTTAGAAGATTTTCATTGGTGGCCGCCAAGCTCTGGCCCATATACCCAAATTGACAAATCAAGTATTTTTTTTACAGGAAAGGTTAACCCCTTCAGTGCCCGCCCCTTTCCCCGCCCTGTGCCGGCTGTTGCATTAGCGGGCGGGGTCTATGACGAGCTGGACTCGTCATGGGCACAGCGCAACCGCGGCCCATGATGAGTCCAGCTCGTCATGGGCACTGAAGGGGTTAATGCCTCCACATTGAGTTTTGAGACCTTTGCTCTTGAAGGCTCTATGTCCATCCAAACAAGTGAGGAGCTATTTTATCTGGAGATGCCTCAGCAGATTCCAGAACTTTCCCTCACAGAAATGGGAGGAAAATGTTTGTGTTGAGGCACGGTTTAAAGTTTGCAAGGCCTTCTGGGTAGAATAAACCTGGTCAGAAGCATGCAAGGCATGCCATCATGGCCTCCCCGGGTGTCTAGTTTTCAGAAATGTGAAGGTTTGATAGGTTTCCATAGGTGGTGGCTGAGCTAGTGCACAAAATATACAGCTACTCAAATTGCTAAAAAGGGTTGGTTTTCAGTGAAAAAGTTAATGTGTCCATGTTTCGTTTTGGGGCCATTCCTGTTACGGGTGCTAGGCCCCCCATATAAGTAAGGTACTAATTTTATCCAGAGGCTTGGGGGAATGAACGCTGGGTGGTAGGAAATGTGTGACTTTGCATATTCTAGAACTTTCCCTCACAGAAATACGAGGAAAAATGTGCTTTTAAGCAAAGTTTCAGGTTTGCATGGGCTTCTGGAAAAGAAATCCTCTTTAGAACCACACAAGTCACACAACCCTGGACACACCTGGGTGTCTAGTTTTCAGAAATGGCGAATATGGTAGGTTTTCCTGGGTGGCGGCTGAGATAGGGCCCAAAATCAGCAACTACCCACATTGGAAAAAAAAGCACGGATTCTGTTGGGTGAAATATGATGTCTCCAGGTCACGTTTTGGGGTGTTCTGTGTCACAGGTGCCAAGCCCAGCCAAAAAAGTGGAGGGCCATAATTATCGGGAGAAATGTGGGAATACATAATAGTAGAACACTTGCTATTACCAAGTAGATTTCTCTGCATTTGAGCCTTCCAAATGTAAGCCAGTGTGTAAGAAAATATAGTTTGCATATGCCCCATGACTCACATGCTAGTGTGGGTACCAACAAAGTCAGAGATTTTTAAATAACAACTGTTTCTAAACTCAGGATTAGGTGTACATTTCAGAAAAACAAAGGTTTCCTACATACCCATTTTCACTCTATAGTTTACCATATCACCTGCTCTATACTCAGTATACAATGAAAAACCATTGTAAGGTGCAAGACAGTTGTTGGCTTCGGGTGCCTCAGGTTTTCAGAGAATCCATAAACCCTATATATCCACATTACCAGAAGGGTCAAGCATAAGTAACGATAAATTGCTTTTTTAAATCAGCCATTGTTACAAGAAATTACAGATTAAAACAAATGCCTGTTTTTTCCTACTCATTTTCAATACTTTTTTTTATTCAACAGTTCGTTTTTTTGACAAAGCCTTCAGGAATCTACACAATAACCCCTTGCTGATTTCCGCACCACACTAATCATTGATTCATGGACGAGAGAACATAAAAAAAAACTATACAAATTCCAGGCTTTATGCTACGCAATCATGAGAAATATATCTGCCAAAACGTTTGCATTTGACTTCAGTGATCCCTATAGCTATAGCTAGGCACAGGTAAATAGTTTAGAGCTTGTCCAGGAAGAAAACTTAAGACAACACTTTATAAAATAGCCATGTAGGCCAAAGAATGTGTGTGCATATCAGACATTGAAAAAATAGGACTATAATCTAGTGTTAGACTAGAAGCTACTACTGACAAACAATGAAAAAACACTATCCGGAAGCGGAAGGTCACCAACACTAAAACAAAAACAGTCACTTTAAGGAGTTTAGAATAAGACACGTTTTTAAACACAAACAAAACAAACAGGAAGGGATACTTTGCAACGAAACAAAAAACATAGATGTTCAGACAAATCTAGCCCAGTAGGGTGACTGCTACATTGGAAGACAAAAAAGCTCATGGTGATAAAAGAGGCATAATGCTTATAGCAAAAAAAGGGATTCGCGACCAAACATTTATTAGGAAAAGCAGCACCTGACTTTTGTGGGCATGAGTTTTCCCTAATAAATTAAGGGCAGTGACGAGGGCTGCTGAAGGTGTAGTAACGTGGATTTCAAGAAAGTACGCATTTTTCTCGCTTTTTCTTTTCACGTGGTAGGATTGTCAAACCTTTTACATCCGTTTACTTTCCCAAAAAACACAAAAGGCTGGTAGCGCAATGCACTGCCTACAACTGAGACGACTCGCACCTATCACGACAAAGCTTGCAGGGCATATTTGAAGCCGAGATCCTTGTTCATTCAGGCTTCCCAGCCAAACACCGTCAACAAAATGGCAAAACAAATTAAAGCATCATTAAATGCTTCAGAAAGCGCCCCAGGGGGACACCCAAGAGGGATTCTTGATGTGTTTTGCAACTCGTTGTTAAGATAGCAAATAAGAGCTTGACTGTCTGTGCTGCAAAGCAGGAATCCGTTATGTTTATGCCTTCATTAAGTCAGAGAGTAATGCAGGCGGCCCACACAA
The DNA here is from genome assembly GCF_964204655.1 of Triturus cristatus. Classification (NCBI taxonomy): domain Eukaryota; kingdom Metazoa; phylum Chordata; class Amphibia; order Caudata; family Salamandridae; genus Triturus; species Triturus cristatus. The sequence goes on along the minus strand of NC_140591.1, from coordinate 1,008,361,041 downwards.
ATTACCATAATGCGTTCCACACTCCACATAAACTAGCACGTTTAGGAGGTGCTAACTCATTATCTTCCACTGTATATATTACATTCCATTTTCGAACACTTGGCTGCTGCTAACCGGTTATCAGGCTCCTGAGTAGAAAACAAACAATTACCCAATTGTAGCCATCCTACTGTATTAACAACGCCTTTGTATGACTGAATAATTCAAACTGATATCTGTGCTTTATGTGTACACCTCAGTGGTGGATATGATTTGAAATGCGGATACAACATGCACAAAATGTGTGTTTTTTTGTAATTTCTTGACAAATTATAGCGCATCTGTAAAAAATAATGTACCCCAAATAGCCTATAATCTTCCAGAATTGAATCAGCAGAGCTCATTTGGAGATCCCCTATGCACATTACTGCAATTTAAGGTCCAAAGTTCTGCTCACTCCTCAAGCTCAGCAGCACAATAAAAGGACAACACGGATGTACATTCACTGTCGATCACAAAAAGGGATTCAGTAGAGGAAATTCGCAACCACAGAGACTGAAAAGTCGGATGGAAGGATGTGAAATGGAAAAATGAAGAAACAAGAATGTAAGGGTGTGACAGGTTAAGACAGGGCACGAAAAGAAGGTGCGAGAGAAGGTGAACAAGAAATAAAGGAGGGAGAAGGTATGCAGTGACTTTGCCACAGTCTTCTCTACTGGTGCATACCTGCGAGCACAACCCGGAACCCATGCACCACACCTCCTCTGCATCTTAATAACACATAAGGTATGGCAAGTGATGCAGCGGAGCTAAGGAACAGCATTAATAAATATGAAAGAGAACATTAAAATATATATATATATATATATATATATATATATATATATATATATATATATATATATATATATATATATATATATATATATATATATATATATATATATATATATATATTTTAGCAGTTTCGTTGATTTGCCATTGCCGTTCCACCACTGTAGAAGGTACCTATGAAAGGGCACTGGCAGGCCCTCATGGTATCTGGGCTATGTAGTTATGGGTGTATCCATAGGAAAAGAATATTGACAGGTCTATGTGTTTGCCAAAGGTGTATGCCTCCTAGAGCTGCAAAATAGCCTTATTTCCAAAGACTAAGGAGTTTACCAACAATCTTACTGCCAGGTCTCACGTAGCCTGCAAATTTGTAAGAGCAAGGACACAATAAACCTGAAGTAAATTCTCAAAGTAAGGCACACAACTTCAGAAAGTCCAAGACTTAGTACAGAAGGAGCCACGAGGCGATGTTGACTGCTAGTCAATCTCTTTCTTGACACCATCCCTGGATGCCTGCCTTTATGGTGCTCCTGGAATCCAGGCTCCAGGTTTTATGGTGTCCTCCACCTCCAGGCTATAGGGTATGCCACCATGCACCTGGTCTCCATCCTTCAGGGTCTGCCTCCGAGTTCTTAAAGATCCCCAGGAGATCTGCTTTCCTCTTTCGCTGATAAAGTATCACAATTAGTGTTGTTATAGCTTTATAGCCCGCCGTAGTGGGCTATACCGGCTATTAAAGGCCCGAGCCGAAGGCGAGGGACTTTAACAAAGCAGCGGGACTTTAATAGCCGGTATAGCACTGCTACAAGGGCTATAAGGCTATTGGAACATTCTGCCACTAGAGGGCAGAATGTTCTAACAAATTAAACAAAGCCTTCAGGGAGCGGGAGGGGATTCAAATCCCCTCAGGCTCCCTGAAGCCTTTGTTCACAGCCAGAGCTGGCACCACAACTAAGCTGACCAATCTGCTGATCCTTGGCTCCCTGGGACTCCGAATGGCTCAGCAACACAGGTGGTGGTTCTCCACATCCCTTGTGGCATGCCCGGTCCTCTCACTAAGTTTGAGGCAAGTATCCCTCATCAGAGCTGCAAGAACCAAACCCCTGTGCACCCTATCGACTTGCAGTTGCAAAGGCTTATTGGTTTCCTTCCACCAAGATCTTCGGACTCCAAGTAACCCAAACCTCAAGCATCTCCTGTGACCAAGATCTTCATCCTAACCACATTACTTGCACTGTGGGCCTGCATCTTTGGTGAGCTGCTCGAGGTCCTCTGTGGTCTCCTTTGATTTCTGTGGACTACTCTGATTGCTCCGGGCCTGCCCTGAAACCCTTGATTGTGGTGAGTCAGCTTGACCGTGCTGGTCCCGACCCAGTACCCTCTTTTTGTATTTGTCACTCCGAGTGGGAAGGGTATGCCCAGATGTCAGTCCACTGCTTGCCATGCCACTGGATTCAAGCTGTTCTGGCTGATGAGATGTGAAACCTTGAAATTAATCTGTAGGAAAGTAGAATCTGCTTTTATGGTTACCCCAATTTTTGCCTAGTGCTATGCTGTTTCTGACTTCTGATTAGTCTGACTGAGATCCTGCTAATCAGGACCCCAGTCTCTGTGCTTTCTCCCCTAAATTGGTATGGTAAGTACTTGGGTACATTCCCGATTGGACACTGGTGTACAATTATCCAGGGCATAGGTTCACCAGGGGTTCCCAAGGGCAGAAGCATGTATTATGCCACCCATGAGAGACCACTCAAACTGTAACTACAGGCCTGTGATTGCAGCCTGTGTAAGCTGGTGCTAGCACCACTTACAAAAGATATAGGTTTCCGTATATCCAAGGTCACTGCACTTAAAACCTATAAGTAACCCCTAAAGCAGGCCTTTCAATCCTGAAGGCAGGGTGCTCGGTTCTAACTGTGAGGGTGCCCCTGCATGAGCAGGACACCCCTACAGCCTTCGGAGTCCTTCTCCCAGGTTGTAAGCGCATCAGCCATTATGATACATCGAGTGGCCATGCGTCATTATGCGATGACCATCCCGAAACTGACTGTAATGAACCCTATCATGTTTGGTATCAAACATGTTGGAATCATAGGAGAAGTGATTCCATGCACTGTAAAGCTGCCCCGGGAGGCCCTCAGTGCTCCCGGTACCAGTTTTCCAGCCACAGACAGCACAACATTCCTTCTGCCGACCAGAGACACAATTCTGCCCTCCAGCTGCTAAGCCAAGCTCCGGCAGGAGAAGGCAGAACAATAGGAATCCAGTCACAGGGAGGTGTGGCCACCTTCCAGACAGGGTTTGGTGTATTGGGGTCAGGTGGGAGCGCTTGATAGCGCCAAACAGTCTGCTTGAAGGGCACATTTGGTGCCCTCCTCGCATAGTCCATTTCCAACCAGCTCAGGGAGCCTTTGGCTCCTGCTCTAGAGCAAAACTGGATAAAAGGCATGGAAGAATCCTCCCCACTGTCCACCCCCTCCCCTGGGAGAGAACCTTAAATCATCCCAACCCTTTCCTTAGGGTCTTTAAGAGATTACCTGAGGGTGGGTCCCTAGATTTTTCGTAGTACAAGATTAATTTCAAGACACCACTTTTTCTTCTCCGACCGCCTGGGCACTCTGGACTTTTCTGGTCTTCGCTCTGGGCATCAAGGATGCAACTGGGAAGACTCCTGCTGCTCCTGATCTCGTCGCCCTGCTCGTCTGCTGCAACGTCCGTGCCTGTGCTCCATACAGGAACCTTCCAAGGCCTGTGGGCATCCAAGACACCTGAAGGAATCTCCCTTGAACTGAAGGAGTCAGTTCCCTGCATCTGCAGGCACCACAACTAAGCTGACCAATCTGCTGATCCTTGGCTCCCATGGACTCCGAATGGCTCAGCAACACACGTGGTGGTTCTCCACATCCCTCGTGGCCTGCCCTGTCCTCTCACTAAGTTTGAGGCAAGTATCCCTCATCAGAGCTGCAAGAACCAAACCCCTGTGCACCATATCGACTTGCAGTTGCAAAGGCTTATTGGTTTCCTTCCACCAGGATCTTCGGGCTCCAAGTAACCCAAACCTCAAGCATCTCCTGTGACCAAGATCTTCATCCTAACCACATTACTTGCACTGTGGGCCTGCATCGTTGGTGAGCTGCTCGAGGTCCTCTGTGGTCTCCTTTGATTTCTGTGGACTACTCTGATTGCTCCGGGCCTGCCCTGAAACCCTTGATTGTGGTGAGTCACCTTGACCTTGCTGGTCCCGACACAGTACCTTCTTCCCTTTCCACGTTGGTTGCAGTTGCAAAGGCTTGTTGGTGCTTCCGACAGACACTGACACCTCAACTCTTGACATTCGACGTGGGACAACTCGTGCACAGCTTCTGGTCTTCCACAGCGTCGCCTGGCCACCCAGCTGCATTTTCAAGGTCACCGTCAACTCTCCAGCAACACTCGACTTCGGTGAGCATTCGTCTTTTGGGCCTCCTGGTCACTTCCAAGTGGCATAGACTCTGTCCCCTCTGCTTGCAGGTACTTCTCATCCTCAATCCACCTTTGGGTTCCACCAGTCACTTTCACCTTCTCCAGCAGGGGCATCTTCCTGAAGTCTTCAATTGAGTTTGACTGCGGTTTCAAAAACACCACTTCACACCTATGCACCCAGCTTCCCTGCTGTAGGTATCCTGGTTCCTAGGGTTTCCACGGGTGGGGTGGCTCTCCAACCTTTTGTCTTCCACAGGGCTTCTTCAGGGTCCGTTGGGAAGGGTCCTTCTTTAAAATTGCAACCGCGACTTACCCATTGACTTGTATTGAGCCCGCCGTCGTGTTCCCACTCTGCACACGGCCTCCGTGGGGATCCTAGTAACTTACCTCAGGTGGTTCCTTGGGTCCCTGGCACTCCTATGTCTTCTGGGTATAGTCTTGACTCGAGTCGTGGTTCGCATACCACTATTTTAGTACATGGTTTGGTCTCCCCCTGGTGACCACTGTGTATTTCGTGCCACTTACCTGTCTCTATTGAAAAGTATTGTGTGTATTGTATATATTTCCAGCTATGAGATATCTATATGTGTTAGTGAGTGTCTTATAATAAACACATAGTTTTATAAATACACTGTGTGGTTATTTTCACTTAATCTATAACTATAAGATTATGTTTTGGTAAAACAAGCTGCTTTACACTCCTGGACTAAGCCTGAAGGCTGCTCTCAACAGATCAGTTTTATCAAAGTTGGACAAACCCAAAGATGTTACTACGATCATTGTCAGACAGTGCTTGGGAACCCACTAGGTAAGTTAAAAGACCCCACACACACCAACCTAGTTGGTGTCATGCTTCATCATTGGGGTCCCAACCGGGTGGCCGAATGCCCCCCGGTTGTGCTACGACGCCTGACTACAGCGGAGCTGGTGTGGTGCAAGGGTGTGATGTAGTGAAAGTTTAAAAATATCTCTGAGAATCCTTGCCGTGGGAAATTTATTTTTGGCGGCTCAGGATATGTTAAAAATAAAATTATGTGGTGCAACTACGAAAGAAATTAGTTTCTAATAGTTGTATGTGTTGTAGGTCTACATGTTTCAGCCCTCATCGAGGTGTCAGGGGCTTTCGTCAGGACCAGTGAGTGCAGTGAGTGGCAAAGTGAAGGGTGCCACGTGAAGGGTGAAAAAATTAAAAAGGTTTATTACCTACACACTCGCTAAGGTGTGTGGACCAGGTGTCTGCGAATTTGCAGACACCGCAGCGAAAAAAGACCTGTGGGAGGAAGAAGACAGCACAGAAACATGTATAACAGTGACATATTGTGCTGAGTATCGCAGCAACTATAAAATGCAATCTTACGTGCTGTGAGGAACAGATACCACTTAGAGAGCTTTCTACGGTAGTCTAAGACCACTAAAATCACCATAAGGGTTGTCTGGATTGGTGCAGGGTGCACACTTACATAAGTGTGCATCATATACCAAGCCAGCTTCTCACACTCCTAGGATGCTTGTTTCAGGTCCAGGGAGGACCTGGCCTGGCAGTTAGGGCTGGACACTTTCCATGGGGAGCAGGGTCAAGACTCATTTGCATATGGCTGGGTCCAAACTGGGTCGGCATTATGAGCAAAAAAACATTGGGGCTTATTTACAAGACTCTTGCGCCACCGGTACGACACTTCTCCCATATTAAAAGTGACGCCACGGCGGCGCAAGAGGCTTGTAAATAAGCCCTATGGATTTAGGCCCAGGTCTCTGTACTGGGGGTGAGTGTTTGACACTATTCAGCATTCTGTCCATCAATTGTTCTTTTTGCATTTGAAAAATGTTGTGGCATGCTAGCCTGGCCACAGAGCAAATACACAATCCGTTAGAACCAATGTTAACAAAAGTATGCAACTCTCACTTCTTTGGGCAGTGCAACCCAATGTAGATTTTTGCTTCCTCTCCCATATGTCTTAATACACATCTGAGATCTAGAATCCTGGATCTAGCCCTGATTACCACTAAAGAAAAGTTGCATTTAAAGATGCAATTTACAAATGCTGTTCTTTTTCAATCCGACGGCTACTTTATGTCTCAGGTAAATTCTGTCCAGTGACTATACCTCTCAGCAAGCATATAATACATGCCTCTATAATGGCGCAAGATTGCTATGCCCTTCTGAACTCACTCAGAGCACCCACCAGATCAGCAGAACATGCTTCTATTTGCTGGAAAATGAATTTAAAAATGATAAAAGGTGAAGCTGCCATGTAGTGTGAAAGTTGTCATTCAGTCACAGCTGGCCAACCGAACATTTCCAAGCACAAAAAGGCCAAGGGCCGAGCAGAGACTTTTTTCATAATGGCTTTTTTTAAATCTTCGTGTCTATATAACTAATGACAGAATTACATTTTAATATCCTGTATTCACTTTCGTTTTTGATTTATTGCTTGGCACTTATTTTATTTAATGTTTCTCTGCTTTTCTCCCAGTGCCAAGGTAATTCATTCATCATATGCCCCGCAGCACTTTACCTTAATAATGCAACGAAAAAAACGCAAAAGTGTACCTCTGTATGCAGTGATCACAGGCTTGAGCGTGTGCCTCTTCCGGAAGATTCTAGATGCAATGCCCAAAAGAGTGTTTTTACATGCTAATTATGTCGTGCATAACTGCAAGCCCCGAGCAGTAAGGCATACCTTCGCAAAGTGACTCAAACTCGGTAGAAATAATTCTTTTTATGGAATAAAAAAATGTCTTTAGAGTACAGCTCCTGCATTATTGTAAGAAATTGGGTGTCTGGTTGAGGAGGGTGAAACCCTACTTAAGCAGCAACCACAATTCTTGTCAAGGTAAAAAACAAGCAAAGCCCAAATAAACGTGTGCTAAACCCTTTGGTCTTTGTAAAGTATTTATGCAGCACACAAGCAGCAATACAACGAAAACACAACTCGAGAAAAAGCCCACAACCATTTAGAAAAATACATTAACATTTAATTAAATATTTGACACGAAAACAACAAAAACCCAATTAGTGGAACCAGAGACATGCAATTTGAATGGTTTTGTGAAAATCAAGCACTGGATAGCAAAAAGCATCAACTGCAGTTATCTGGTCATAGAAGACCGGGCCCAAGTCCCAAAAGTTCAGGCTGACCGCGATGGAACGCGGGCTGGATACAGGACTGAGTTCGGTCCGCTGAATAAGTTCCTTGTAGGGTTAGGTGTCTAGATGCAAAGTCCTTGTGTCGAGATGCGTGGGCCATCGGCATTGAGCTGCAATGCAAGGTCTGACATTGAGAGGCGATGCGCAGTGGCAGAGTCAATGAATGTCGACAAAGAGCTGTGATGCGAGGTACTGTTATGTCATTGAGAAAGCCGGTGGGGCTTGCAGAGACTTGTGCTGCAGTGCATTGGCGTAGCGGATGAGATACGCCATGCTGAGCTGGTGTCGGGATGCATCTAGAATCGAAGCCGCTGCTGAGGACTGTTATGACTTGCGCTGAGATTTGTCAGTGTCGAGGATGAACTGTGTCACGCTGGGCCAGAGTTGATAGTGACCCGTGTCGCACTGCGTCGAGAAGAGTCAACATCAAATAAACCTCTTATGTCCCTGTGGCTTGAACAAGGGGCCAGCCAATTGACCCGTGGCGTTTTCCTGGAGTTCCGGGTACACACAGGCAGGCTGGATTCAGAGGAGCAGCTCAAAGCAGCAGAAGCGTCCTGGTGCAGCACAGCAGGCTTTAGGTGGTAAAGAAGTCCCTGGTCAGCAAGCAGATCAGCGGGGGAGACTTCACAGCTGGGCAGTCCTACTTCCTGCCACCAGAGTCCACAGGTCCAGAAGTGATCTGAAGCGTTGGGTCTGAATGTCTACTATTTACACCTAGTGCCCACTTTGAAGTGGGAGAAGCTTCTAGAGTCCTTTCCCTATAGAGATGTTTGGAATTTCCTGACTTCCTGCCCTGGCCCCAGCTTTTCTGGGGGCACAAGGGAATAGTTTGTGAGTGATGTGCAAGTGTGGTAGGTAACAGCACCACCACCCTACCAAGTCAGAGATGGCCCATACTGCCAACACCAATTCCCCCTTCCTCTCACTGTCTGGGAGAAATACACAGAGAACAACTGCCAGTTATACCTATTTATTTGACCCAGGACACAGGGCACAGGCACCAAATGTTTGGGACAAGAAAATGGCAACTTTCTAAAAGTTTATACATACACAATATCTCTGTTGTCAGCGTGCCTCCGACAAAGATGTAGTCAGAGGGGCAGACAAGGGATAAATCAGATGGAGAGAACAGCCAGGATACAAGCTGTCACTTGAGCGTCGATAACTCTGTGATTATGAAGCTCTTCGGCCGCACAGGAGTGTAGCTCAGAGGCTGCCTATTTAGCATCCAAGAACCTCGTCCCTCCAAGTTTCGTCCGGGTCCCGCTTTTTGAGCTACCGTTATCGACGCTCAAGTGACAGCTTGTATCCTGGCTGTTCTCTCCATGTGATTTATCCCTTGTCTGCCCCTCTGACTACATCTGACTACATCCTTGTCGGAGGTACGCTGACAACAGAGATATTGTGTATGTAAAAATGACAGCTGTAAAGTCCATATCGTCATTGGAGCAGACCATCTCAGCTCTACTAGTGAACTACAGCCACGTTCTGGTGTAGAAACAGCATCTTTGCCTTGCCACATTTTTGGATTTGAGGACCCCTCAGGATCTGAGGACTACCTACCAATTAAGCTTTGCCACAACGGTGGATTGCCACTCTACGCTAGTATCCCCCATCAGTCTTGAAGTTTCCATTCATCTTCATACATACATCTGTTGTAACTTTTTGAGGTTTCAGTTATGGTATACATGGCTTCCTGATGAAGGCACATAGCCGAAACGCGCGTAGGACACAGATTTCAACAGCCATGCCAAAAATGATTGTCCTCTACACTTGCTACATATGATGTATTTGGATACATGTTTCATGATACTGATTGTATCATATGTATTAGTATTTCACCATTGACTTATTGTATTTATTGTATCTATTGTTATCAATAGAATAGAGGACGCTTTTTTTGTTTTTTGTGTAATTTCAATTTGTTTTAAATGATTATATCCTAAAACAATAAATAATATAATTTTTCATGATCAAACAGAGGTTATTTGTACATGCTTCAGATATATAAAAACTCCTTTAGGTCCATAATTATTCTCACTGTTCCTAAAAATTTTATATTTGCACACAAGTTATTCTCCCTGATTTAGGAACCTACTGTCAGGGGTACCCCTATTTTTACATATACAAATGTAGAGGATTGCCTTATCAAAGTGAGAAATTAAAGAGAGTAGGTAATAAATGCAATGTACATCTATGGACAGATAGACGCTGGAATGTGAAAAGAATACATTTTGGCCAAACATACACTTGCTATGCAGGTGAGACATACCTATCATGCATAAGTAATGTACTGAAATGCAGAGTCATAATATTCCAACAACAGCCGATATAGCAGGAAAATGTCAAAGTAGCATTGTGAACCATAGTTCATTTAAACCCACGAAGCACTTACACTCCAATGTAATTGCTCCACCCTGGAGTAGTCTTGCTCCCTTACACTGCAAACTGGTAACCAGAGGCATATACTTGTAGATTATATACATTTCTCCCTAAAACACTTTACATTATGATAAAAGGCAGGACAAAAGCTATTGGCAGAGAGGGAGGCTACATTCAGAGTGCAAACAATTGCTATGAGGTACACGGGCTGAGTATGGACACATTATAAAAATGTTGTGGCAGGGACTAAATAGGATGTTTAGTCTGTCTTCCTAATGTAGGAGCTGTGGGTGATAGAAGACTTAGTTGAACTTAAGTTATTATCTGTTCTCTCTATAATTGAGCATAATCTGAGGAAGGTAGCCATTAGATTAAGATGGAATTTAATATTAATATGATACTGACCCCATTAAATATATGAGAGTAGAATAATGTAAATATAATGCGGGCGTAATAAAGTAACTCGGATGTACTGTAAAAGATCCCGTGTGCTTCGAGTGGCCAGAAATATTGTGATTTTCTTTACTCTTGTTTTATTTATTCCAGTAAGGGTACCTATGTGATCTAAGTCAAAAACAGGCGTGGGGACTACTATTTTGGTGATTCTTTTGTGTTGAAACAGTTTAAATGATTCAATTTTAACGACATTCACCATATGGAAGAAATGAACCCGGTACCGGTCGTTCATAAAGAAAATTGTTTGCACGAGAGGGGTTTCCCCCAGGACCACTTAATTCCTTACTTTTTCCCCTCTTCTTCTCTGTGCTAATGGTGTGGGAGAAAAGGTTAAACTCCCAATCCTCTTTTGTTCTTATGGGCCTCCATCCGTAACAGTTTTTCTGATCCCCTCTTCTTCACACTTTTGATTGCTGTCCCAGTTTGGGTATTGGTTTATGGTAATTCCCCAAAATGGACCTCCATGTGTTTAGATGCATCTCCACTAAGGTCTCAGACTTGCATGGTTACTTAAGAACTCGTTGCTTCAACGAAAATGGTCAAAACCTTCACCCCTCAACAGCCATGCTGGCAAAATGAATTTGACCTGACAGATAAGTTAGGCCTGCTAATTTGCCTAGTTATATCATTGTGTTGAAAAAACACAGTGTGTCCTGCGAAGGTTGTTAAAAGCTCCTTCAAAAACTGCCATAAGTCTTAAGTAAGGCAGGTTGGTAAAAGCTTGTGCTAAACGCTGCCACATGTCTAAAGTAGGACTCAAGAGTAATGTTGATCTCCCAGATCTCCCACTGTGCGCCTCTACAGTCTTTTGGGCCAGACTCGCCATCGTAAGTCACCAACGTTCTAAGATATAAAGTATATTTTAACAAAAAGGACCTGAATTCCTTGTTATTATGTTTGTGAGATCTTATTGATGTAATCTTTGTGGCAACATCTGTTGACTGCCAGTGGTACAGGAGCAAAACCACTATATATAAATTTACGTTAGCACTTTGAAGTGATCAGCATGACCTGTTGTGCTATACACAATTACTAAATAAAGAAAAATATACAATTGTGAGGATACTCACAGGCTGCCAGCGAAACTGCAGCCTTTCAGCTCTATGTCAGTCAGTCAGTCAGTCATGAAAGCTTTATTCGATTTTCAGAGTAAAATCATAAAAGCATACATACATATGAAGAAAAATACATTACATGTTAAAAACAGATAAGAACAATTAAAAAAAGATAAAAAGACATAACATGATTTTTAGGATGGTTGCATTGAGTTCCGAAATTTGATAATCAGTTTTAAAAAACTAGTTACTGCAGAGGTAATACATTCATCTTCTAATTGTAGGAGCCTAGTCATGGCAGATCTGCAGGTACGGATTCCCCAGGCTTTTAAAATCGGTTTTAGGAAGGCGCCTCTGGGCAGCTGATAACATTTACAAAATAGAATACAATGTATGTTTGATTGGACAGAGATATTGTCACAGGGACACAGTAAAATTTCATTAGACCAAAGGTTACAAACAGGAAATGTAATCATGCGGAAAAAATTGCCAAATCTAAGACGGGTCAATAGCGTTCGTGCATAGCAATTTGGCTGCGTTATGAGGTACCTTTGAAGGCCTTCATTGGTAGTTACTTTTTGGAAATCAGTGACTGTAGTTTTAGATTTTTCTAAATTCCATCTCTTAGAGATTAGATGGTTAAGAGCCAACTTTCTTAAGGTTTTTCTGGGTACCATTTCCATACTTGATGGCCTCACAAAAAACTCCAAATGGCCAAGATCGATCAACATATTTTTTACATATGCAAGCCATTTAATGTTTGTCAGACCATCAAGGCTAAAGCAGTCAGTAATTAGATCTCTATTTAGTGAGGTCTCAGGAGTAACCCAGATTTTATGCCACAAGAGTATGGGCGCAATTTTAATAACATCCGAGATGTATAGCATGCCCAGCTCAATGTGTATAAAATAAGTTGATGTTGATTTGGGGACTCCAAGTAAGTAGCGTAAAAACTGATTTTCTGTTTGTTGTATCAAGGATGGATTTTCAATCCCCCAAAGGCCTGCTCCATAGGTGGCGGTGGAAACGCATTTAGCTTTGTAGATTTCAATTAGCTCTTTCACTGGCCTGCCACCTATTTTTGTGGAGAACTTTTTTAGGGCGCCTAATTCTCGAGTGAAGGCTAAGTTTCTGGCATTAATTGCTGCTAGCCAGTTTCCTTTCCTATCAAAATTTATACCTAGATAGGAAAATTGGTCTATGGTCTCTATCCTCTTATTATCTAAGAAGATTGGGCAGGGCGTTTTCTTTGTGCCAGGTCCACAGGCCATCGTAAAGGTTTTTGAGATATTAATTTTTAGCCCTCGTTCTTTCATATAGTTCGAGAATTTCTGGACAGCCCTCTGGAGGCCGATGTTAGTTCGAGACATGATGGCAGCGTCATCAGCGTAAAGAAATATTGGGGCAGGAGTGCCCAGAATTGTTGGGTAGTCGTACTGAGATTCCATTAAGTGTTTACCGATGGAGTTTATGTATAGGGTGAAAAGGAGGGGGGCTAAGATGCACCCCTGTCTCACCCCTCTCTTAATACAAAATTTGCCAGAGCACTCCCCTTTGTTTCCAAAGCGTACCCTGGCTCCTGCATCGCTATAAAGTGCTTTTATAAAGTGTAAGATATTTAAATCTATACCCATCTCTGATAAAATGGACCATAATATCTCGTGATTCACGCAATCAAAAGCGGAACTTAGGTCCACAAACGTAACAAAAAGTTTTCCCTTTTTTGCCTGATTATATTTTGATAGAACTAAGGCCAAATTTAGGCTCTGTTCTATAGTACCTTTACCAGGGCTAAATCCATACTGTAAGTGTGACACTATCTTGTTCTCTTCCGCCCAAGATTGTATTCTATCTAAAATTGCCCGGGCTGCTACCTTCATTAGTGCGTCTAAAAGCGATATTGGCCGGTAGCAGGTGGGGTCGTGCCTGTCTCCTTTCTTAAAGATCGGAACGACTATGGCTTCAGACCAAGACGGTGGGAACCCATGACGGTTAGAGTGGTTTAAAACATTTGTTAGCAGGGGGCCCCACAAGTCAGGTTCGGCTTTGTACACATCTGTCGGAACGCCATCCGGGCCTGGAGCTTTGCCTGAAGGGCTATCTTTGATTGCCTTTGTGATCTCCAGGCAAGAAAAGGTTATGTCTATAGGGAATGAGGTAGGTAAAGTTGTAGTTTTTTGGATAGATAACCCATCCGCCAGTAAGTTATCATAATTGAGATCTTCATGATTATCGTATAGAAGTTTAAAATGGTTCACCCAGGTTTCCCCATTGATGGCTATGTCTATGGTATCTGTCTGGTTATTTCGTAAATAGGGAGCGTTAACAGCTTTCCAAAAAGCTGTATTGTCCTTAGCTTTAGAGGCTTTAGTTAAGGCCAACCAGGCCTCTTTACGTAGCGTTTGTTTCCTCGATTTTACAGCCAAATTATATGCTTTTCTACAGCTACGAATCTCGGCTGGAGATTTATTTGTTTCATGTAATGCCCTTTTAAGAGCTTGAAGAGCTCTAGTGCAATTTTTGTCAAACCAGCCGTGGCTGTTTTTAGGGTTAAAACAATATTCTCTGGTTAGCAATTTTTTAAGCTCAAATTGAATTTTTGAAAAGGAGGTCATAATAACTAGTGGCTCCTCATTTTCTGTTAAGCAGACAGATATATCATTTCGGGAGGTTTCCATTAATTTATAGTGGAAATCTACGGGATTTACCCTATCCCATTTTATTGAGTAGCCATTTTTTGTGGCTAAATTAATGTTAGGGTGATAGGTGAACTGCTCTATGAAGGTCTGATGTTTATTTTTAATTTTTAGATTGAAAGAGATCGGGTAATGATCGCCAAAAATGGCATCATGTGTTACCCAATCTGCAATCAGCCCTGCGTTGGGTAAGGAAATAAGGGTAAAATCAATAATTGAACTGCAACCCCGCCCATGAAAAGTGGGTTGAAAAGGGATATTTGGGGTACATAATTCATTTATAAAAGACAAGTTAAAATGAAAAAGCGCGTTATTGAGGAGATTTCCCAATTTAGAGTGAACAAAGTGGGTTGGGTTATCGGCCTTATGGGGGCCAAGGCCGCAAATTCCTTTAGATCCATAAGGGCAGATTGTACAATTAAAATCACCCACCCAAATCAATAACGACTCGTCTTCTTTCTGGGTCTTAGGTATATTTATACTCTGAATAAAATTATCGATCTGGCTTTCTAGGCTATTGATTGGGATATTATTATAAAAATTAATAAGGGTCATGGATTTTACGTGGCCCCGACTAATAACTAAGATCTGATAAAAATCAGTATATAGATAGTTTACAACTTTTATATCCTGTATCGTAGAGACGTATATGGCCAGGCCTCCTTTATTTCTCCCCTGTGGGGTGAATTGTGCAGGTGCATGAAGGGTCTGATATCCCAATATGTGGAGTTCATCAACTGCCCACGTTTCCTGGAGACAGATGATACTAAAGGTAGATACAATGTCTAACCAGGGTTGATGGGATATTTTGTTAATGAGACCTGCAATGTTCCATGAAATAATGTTATGGGCCAACAATGGCTTGTTTGTGGCGGAATCATTGATAATTTCAGCTCTAAGTATAGGGTTTAAAGTTGTAAGGGAACTAGACTCGGTGATAAGATCCAATTGGGGAATAGCTTCCAGAGGAAGTTTATCAAAATCAGTGTGAATCTGATCATTGGGTGCCTCTTTGATTAAGATTCCCTGGGCACAATGATTATAGGCGTCCAAATCAGGGGTACCAATGTTTGGGTACATATTGGGATTCGCAAGAGACTGTTCATAGAGGTGGGTTTCCGGAAGTGCATCCGTCTGTCAGTCCGGATCGTCTAGGTCTGTCAGTGCTTCAAAGCGATTAGTGATAGGGACAGGCCATGAAGGGTATTGAGGTATATTACGAATGTTTCGATATTGATAAGAATAAGGCCTGTGTGGGAAGAGTGGGGGTGGAGAGTAATCCATCCACTGTCTTGTTGTATTAAAGTGGTGAGATAATGACGAATGCCTCATATTTCTACGTGGTTTTGAGGTGAGTTCATTGTTACAAGGGGTAAGAAGAGATTGGGGATAGAAATAGCTCAAAGCGCGAGTTGATATTCCTTCCCTTCCTCTCTCTGAGAACCAGTCCACTATATGGGTTACTGCTCTTGGGTCTTTAAAGTTGGTGATTATAATATCGCCCTCTATGTCCTTGGGCCTGCATCCCAACCAGGACAGCCTTCTAACATGTAATATCTCACCATTGATATTAGGAGGCAGAGGCCTATGCTTGCTTAACCAATCAATTACTTTATTTTTAAGTTCTGTGAACCCCTCTTTCTTACCCGATGCTAATTTTGGGACTCCTGTCAATATAACGGCATAAGATGCCGCCTCGGGTGGCAGGTCTATGCGCATATCCGTTCTTTTTGGAGACTCAGGTGGAGGAGCTACTCTAGTATTGTTAATGGGCTTACAGCCTAAGGTATTGGGTGGGGGTAATTGTTTCCCTTCTCCTGTAGTGCCAAATGCGGTTCTAGATGTAGACAAGGGGTGTGCATTAACTTTAGGTGATGGTGGAGGGTCCCTTGGAATCATAATAGCAGGGGATTTATGAGTGTCAGTTGTTTTAGACATTACAAGGTCTTTCAGGAGGATGGTATTTGAGGAGGATGCTACTGCTAAAGTGTCTAATTGTTCGGTTAGCCTTTTTAGTCTCTCAGATAGTGGGAGTATTAAGGATTTAACTAGATGTTCAATCCTCTTAATTAAATCGTCATTTAAGTCGAGGACAGCAGATGGTCGGTCCTTAATGGCTTGTGCAGGATGTAGTCTCGGTGTTTTGGAGCGATTGCCTTTCATGCCCTCGCCCCCCCGATTTCTCTTTGCTGTTACCCCAGGTCTTAATTTACTTTGGAGATTATTGGACCTTGATTTTTCTTTGGGTAGTGTTATGAGTGGGGGCTCTGACGGAGTGGAATGTGCAGAGGGGCCCGAGTTAGTGTTAATGATCACAGGTTCTATTGAAGTATCCACTATCAGTGGCTGAGTTTGTCAAAGCAGAGGGATACCTGGATCGGTTATCTGGATAGAAATATCATTCATAGAAAGTGGTGTAGGGGAGGGAATTATTTGAGCGGGACCTAGTGAAGAACGTTTGTTAGGGAATGGGCCGAGCGACAGACGACGCTCTGTATCCGCTATTTGATGGTCTAGTTTCGAGACAGCCTTTGCCAAAAAATGGTCGAGGGTACCTTTCCGTGGGGGTCCTAATAGGGGAGATATCACTTTAGTTCCGTTTTCAGCCAGTTTAAGGGCCATTTTAGGGCGTGACAGGGTGAAATTGATAGGTGACAGCTACTAGCAAAATCTATAAGCAATATAGCTAATAGTCAAAAACAGTGGTATGGATATTATGACAATGGTGGAAAAGTCTTACTATCAGTATTGCTTTCAGTCCAAACATCCAGAGCCAAGGGGGGGGGGCCCGGCCTGGCCTCCCTTGGCCCCTGACGGCCACAGACGGCCCGCCCTCTGCCCGGGCTCAGCCCGGCGCTGCCCGCGCGCGGTCCCGCGTCGCGGGGGTGGTGTCCGTTTTTTAAACTCCTCCGGGCGCGGGAGATGGCTTTGCGCTGCTTCCGGGGTGGGAACAAAGAGGGAGCCTGGGTATTGTAGTCTTTACCTCCCTCCACACTGCGGCCGCGAGATTGGAAGCGCGGCGGCGGGAGGGAGGAGGCGGCAGGAACTGCTGGTATGGCACCACTCGTGAATGAAGCTGCAGAGGTAGGAGCCCACAGGGACAAACGGTGGGTGTATTCAAAAGACGCCCGCTCTGCCGAGGTGGTGTCCGTTTTTTAAACTCCTCCGGGCGCGGGAGATGGCTTTGCGCTGCTTCCGGGGTGGGAACAAAGAGGGAGCCTGGGTATTGTAGTCTTTACCTCCCTCCACACTGCGGCCGCGAGATTGGAAGCGCGGCGGCGGGAGGGAGGAGGCGGCAGGAACTGCTGGTATGGCACCACTCGTGAATGAAGCTGCAGAGGTAGGAGCCCACAGGGACAAACGGTGGGTGTATTCAAAAGACGCCCGCTCTGCCGAGGTGGTGTCCGTTTTTTAAACTCCTCCAGGCGCGGGAGATGGCTTTGCGCTGCTTCCGGGGTGGGAACAAAGAGGGAGCCTGGGTATTGTAGTCTTTACCTCCCTCCACACTGCGGCCGCGAGATTGGAAGCGCGGCGGCGGGAGGGAGGAGGCGGCAGGAACTGCTGGTATGGCACCACTCGTGAATGAAGCTGCAGAGGTAGGAGCCCACAGGGACAAACGGTGGGTGTATTCAAAAGACGCCCGCTCTGCCGAGGTGGTGTCCGTTTTTTAAACTCCTCCGGGCGCGGGAGATGGCTTTGCGCTGCTTCCGGGGTGGGAACAAAGAGGGAGCCTGGATATTGTAGTCTTTACCTCCCTCCACACTGCGGCCGCGAGATTGGAAGCGCGGCGGCGGGAGGGAGGAGGCGGCAGGAACTGCTGGTATGGCACCACTCGTGAATGAAGCTGCAGAGGTAGGAGCCCACAGGGACAAACGGTGGGTGTATTCAAAAGACGCTCTATGTCATATATGATGGCACTTTAGTAAAGTAATCGATGGTCCTGTTGGTGATGGCGTACAAGACACCAGTGAAGTAATTTGCGATGTCTGTTTTAGTGTCCCTAGGAAAAAAACTAATGGTGTTAATATTTTCATTTCTGCATTCAAATATTAAGTCATGATTGAGAGAATTCACTTTCAACGTGGAGATCCTGTTACTTGAGTAGAAAAAATATTTTTTCTAAAATTATATTTTTACAATGGGTTGGCAAAATTAATTTTAATCATGGACGAGAAGACACATTCTCCAACAAATCTCCAATGTGATCTTGTGAAGAACTCACGTCGAGTACTATGCCCTCTGCAGCTTTTGTCCATACATTTTACCTCTATATTGCATGTTCAAGTCAATAGTTTCCAAAGCTGTGTAAGTATCTTTGGACATGGCTGCAGCTTTGCTTGTTTCTTATCAGACACAAAATCCAAAGCTAAAATTGGAAGGCACTAATCTCTGCCTTAGTCAGCCCTTGACCACAATGTGGACTATTCCATGTACAATTAAGAAATGGGTGGGGAAAAGCAGAGGTGCCTGTGGTAGGGTGGGCAGTCATTCAACTGTTGTTGGAAGGCCCACTTAGAAATTTGCAGGGTGGAAATCTAGCAGAGGGAGCTTCTTTCTTTCACCTCACTGGGACCCGCTGAACTGCACTTTGATCCCCTTTGATCCGCTTTGATCCCCTGCTGGGAGCTGATTGCCTTACTGCCGTTGTTGGAGGTCGCGGGGGACGCTTTGCAGGACTAACACCCTGGGTGAGGACTCCAGCCCCCAGGGTGCACCAGCAAACACACAGCTGCCGCGAGTGAGGGGAGGCGTCGTGACCGTGCATATTGCGCTGCCTCTCCCCCCGCAGCGCGGGACGCGCGCGGGACGAAGCCCGGACCAAGGGCGGGCCCGTCTGGGCCGTCATGGGCCGGGCTGGGCCAACTTCCTTGGTTCTGTGTACAGTTAGTGATATCAAGTAGGAGTATCATTCATTGTGTATAGGGTAACAAAGGGTATTTCGGACTGGGACACTGACATTCTTAGGCCTGCTAATCTATAGAAGTATATATGTGAGGAATCTTTGTAGATATACGGTAGGGTACTGTTGTGGTAACACTATATTATTTTTTACATCTCACCTCATACAGGGTTCCTGTGTTGTGTTGGCAAACTCACGTAACCTGTTAGTTGTTACTTATTGATCGTATTTAGAGGGTTTTATTCCGCTATTTAAATTATGGGGAGGCGGAAGACTCAAACCAACCAAGAAGGGCTAAAGGCTGTAACGAGGGCTAACGTTACAACTATGGATGCGTTTCTGCAGAGAGCTGCAACGGTTATTGATAAGGAGATTGAATTAGTAAATAGGCGTCTCTCCAGATCTCCATCCAATGGCCTATTTTCCAACCTGTTTGGCCCTACAGCCTCTTTAAGGGAAGTTACTATTGAATCTCTAAGTTCGCCTTCAATTCTTGGGCCGGATGCCAGTCCACAGGATAATGATATCCCATCCCCCTTGCGAAAAACTCTTTGCGAGGTGCCTTATAGACCTCGCTCCCCAGTTATTGTCATCGAGAACAGGGAGAGTGGTGTTTCTTATCCCATTTCTGGGAATGGAGGCACCGACAAATATATATCTTTAGAAGTGCCCAGTAGTGTTAGACCTCTCCAACAACCCAGTATGACACATAGGCCCTGTGGGAGTATAAAAAGAAAATCTCAGCCATTAGGGAGTAAAGCCAAAAAAGTAAAACCAAATGTAACCGCCAAGGCAACCAATAAAAAGTCGGCATCTGCACCGATAGTTGATAATACAGTTCATCCGGATATGATGGAAGCCTTTAAATCAACTATGAGTAGCTTGTTGGATGCCAAGCTGAGCTCCATTTTGGATAGGTTAAACTCAATTGAGAAATGTCTAGAAGAGCGTAATAGGTCAGCTTCACCCGTTCAATCTGTGATTTTGGACGGGACTAGAAATAACATAGCTTCTAGCACTATATCCGTCCCCGGTCCATCTACAGAACCTTCTGATCGTCCGTTCCCTAGTGGAGTCCAGACACAATCTAAAAGTTTGGCCTTTCAAGAAGTAGGGGGGATGGTAGAAGGTACACGAGAAAGACAGGTATTAAGTGGGGCTTCATCCATTTACCATCAGGGTCTGGCTCCCCAAAGATTAGGCAGCTCATTGGAGGAGATGCAGGGGCAGTCAACATGCGTTTCACAGAATTCACTGGTCATCAATCTTCCCCCACAATCCACACCCTTTGTAGTGGTTCTGGGGAATGTGCCACCGCTTCCGCCAGGGTCCCACAAGGATTTTAATCAACTTAAAAATAAGGTTCTTCATTGGCTGTCGACTAACATCTCTGTGGGTCTAAGAGTGGAATGCAACATTATTATGGTGCGTCGTGTTGGTTGGATAGGAAGCTCGACGAAACCCGGTGGGGGAGATTGTATTATTGTGAATTTTAACAGATCCTTCCTTATGGATAGAATTTTACGGGATGCTTTTCCTGATCACATACATCGGGGTTCGGACATTCAGATTCTTCCTTTGTTTTTTTTTTATAAGGCTGATTTTATAAGGCTCCCTAATACACTCGTTTCTCGCGAAAGGTGGACTCAAAGACCTTTTGAAGCCGCAGTTGGTAGGTACCCTCAAACTCAAAGGGCTTTGTCTTAAACAACTGGCCATTATTCTATTCCCCCATTAGAGTTATCCAACACATTTTCAATCCTATCAATGTTGGATGAGTGTGATTGACTGAATAAGAACATAGAGCTCGCTGTACAGATATCCCATTGACAGGGGTCTCCCTGCCATTCCACATTAAGTGGGGTGGCTCGTGGGACAGAGATGGCTGGGGAGATCAAACCTCAGCAGAGGGTCCCTTTATTGGCAGTAAATCATGAGGTGATCTCTAATGTAGATACAAATAATTTGCTGTCATGGAATATTGCAGGACTGGCAGCCAAGTTTTGGGATCCATTATGGATTAGGTTTATCAGACAATTCTCTGTGATTTGTCTTCAGGAGACATAGCTGGTGAACTGTGACCTATTTTTAGAGGGCTATAAAGCATTTTTCGTCCCTGCTTCCCCATCAGTTCACGGTAGAGCTAGGGGTGGTTTGGCTATCTTTGTAACTTTGGCTGTGTCCTTTAAGATCGAGCCATTACCGACTGTTAACAAGGATTTTCAAGTTATCATCCTGAGGAGGGGAAAGGATAGTATGGGCATTATCAATTTTTATGATGCGATAAGCACACAGGGAGACTGTAAGATTGCCCAGCTGGGTTGCTATATAAGGCAGTCTTGCGGCTTTGCTGCGCATAAACGCATGGTGGTGGGTGATTTTAATACTCATCCCTGTGGAGACCCTAAGTATGCACATATGGATGAGCTGGGATGTGCAAGGATGCGGGGATTCCATTTTGAACATTCTACCCAGGGGGACGCGTTGAACAATTTGCTCAACGAATTTGACTTGATGTCACTAATGTCTTTGTCCGCCCCCCATAGTATATATTCTGTCCCTTCATTTAAAGGGCGAGGTGTGGGATCCTTTATTGATCATATTTTGATTTCATCCGGCTTCCAGTCTGAATTTTGCGGGTTCACAATTGTGGATAGCGCTTATAGCGACCACAATCCCCTCTGTGTACACATGGGAGGCAGGCTGTTGCTAACACAAGATAGGGTGGTAGTACCGGGCCTGTTAGGACTCACAGATGAAAAGCGCCGTCTAAAATGGTCGCAGATATCCCCGGATACTTTTTATGGTGATGTAAAAGTCTCCTGTGCAACTGAATTAGCATTTTTTGTTTCACCTGGCTCCTCTCCGGGGGGCGTTCTTGGTGCTTTTGATGTTATTACCACAAAGGTTGGGTAACTTTTAAGTGCTCCCTCAAATAGGAAAGTGTCAACTGATCCTAGATGGTTTGACCCTTCTTGCTCTAGGGCTGCGAGAAAACTGAAGGAAGCCTTAAAAGTTATCCCAAGAAACCAACCCCTAGTTTTTGCCCATCGAATTGAGTATAAACGGGCTTTGGCTACCCATAAGGGGAAATTGAAGGAGGAGACTTGGAGAGACTTATTGGAGTCAAGTACCTTAGGGAACAGCTCGAGATTCTGGGGTATTGTTAATCGCCCCTATGTTCGAGAAGGACAGGGATGGGGAATTAGGTGCCCATATAACCGAGGATGAATGGGTGGCCCACTTTAAATCCATCATTAGGTGCCTTATAGATCAACTACCATACCATGGTAGGGCTAATATTACCGCCCCTGTGACTTTTGAACAGAAGGAGGTTGAGGCAGGGATTTCAGGGTTGACATGTAATAAAGCTCCCGGCCCGGATGGCATCCCACCAGACCTTTTTAAATCAAACCCACATTTTTGGGGTCCGGTACTGGTGGCTGTGCTAAATGCGGCAGCCAGGGATGGCTGTCTGGCTTCTTGGGCCACCTCAACCATTGTGCCGGTTTTTAAGAAGGGCAACCGTAATAGCACTTTGTGCTATAGACCGATCTCCCTTCTGAATTCCGTGATGAAGGTTGTGAGAGGGGGTGTTATTGGAAATATTATCTTCCTGGGCAGAGGAGTTCAAGATCATTTCCGACATACAATATGGATTTCATCCAGGATGTTCGACTCTGGCCCAATGCCTCAATTTATATATGATCCTAGGGAAGTACACAATTGCACGCCCAGGTACGATCTACATGGCCTTCATGGATCTTTCCTCTGCTTTTGACTGCGTTAATCGGGCGAAGCTGTGGCAATCCATGAGGGCCATGGGGGTGGCGGACAATTTGGTTAACTTCCTGGAGGATTTGCACAGGGCCACTAAAGATAACATCAGATATGCTCAGGATCCCCGTGTATCAAGGGATTTTGGAATTGAGAGGGGGGTTCGGCAGGGATGTATTTTGGCCCCTTTTTTATTCAATGTATATATTAACGATTTGGATATAACTTTGGTAAATACAGGGGTCGACTTCCCATACGTGGGGCGACGAGGTCTACCCATTCTGCTTTATGCGGACGATGCTGTCCTCATTGCCAGAACTGCAAGGGGACTTCAGTACCCTTTTAAAGTGGGAAAGTGCCAACGACCTCAATTTTCTCTTATCTGGGGGTTTTAGTAGATGATTGCCTGAACTGGGAACCCCTTATAAAGAAAAAAAAAGGGGGAGGTTACAAGGGTGAATGCTGCTATTTTCAACTTTGCTGCTAAGATGGGTAAGCGCCCAATCGCGGCAATGTTGAAAATATACCAGGCTAAAAGTGTTGCTACTGCCAGCTATGGGAGTGAAATCTGGGGGTATAAAGCCTGCAGGTGGTGGAAAACACCTTTTTAAAACATCTCTTAGGGGTGCCTAGTGGCACATCAATTCTGGTAGTTCATGAAGAAACGGGGATGCCGTATTTAAGCGACATACTGGCTTTTCGTTCCCTGGTGTTTTGGCTTAAATGTTGGCTAAACAAAGACTTAGCTCTTAACCATCAGAACTTAAGGAAGAGCATAAATCTTGAACATATGTTACGTATACCATGGCTGAAATACATCAAGGGGTGTTTTGAAGAGTTGGGGCGTCCGGATCTCTTTTCAAAGCCTGATTCTATCACTCTGAAAGACATGGAGTTTGTAAAGAAAACTTTTATTAGTTTGAAAAAGTTTGAAAGAGATGAATTAGAATTTGGAAAATTGAGTGTCCGTAAATTTGTGATGCTTAAAACAACCCCTTCTATAGAGCCATATCTTTTGGGGAAATTGTCGACCTATGAGCGCTTTTTATTATCCAGGTTCCGACTAGATTTTTTTCACTTACTACTTGCTGTTCCAAAAGGGAGCTGCAGAGGTCAGGTGTTAGCATCCTGTGGCTGCGACGGTATGTCTCCACAGGATTTGCTACACTTTATGTTTTTTTGTAAGTTTTATGAAGTACCTCGTAGACATTTTTTTACACCACTTTTAAAAAAGTTGCATTTTACTCAGGTCCATCCAGCTCTTTTTTATTTACAGCTGTTGAAACCAGATTGTATACCTTTTATAGTGGGTTTCTTGAAATCCACACTGAGACTTAGGACTTGTATGGATAGTTAGTTCCCCCTTGACGATGGTAGGCATCCCCCATCACCATTGTGTGTATATATCCTTTTAATGGGCCATTTCTCTTGAACTGTATGTTTTTATTTGTAATATTGAAATATGTAACTTTTACGGATTTATCTTAAAGCCGAATAAAGTTGTTTTTGATTGATTGATTGATTGATAGCAGAAATAATTAAATGAATCCTACAAAATGTTGATGTAAGTGACGCAATACGACGAGAAAGGCGGAATTATCACTGCCAAACTTCATGGTGCTGTGGGATTGGGGCAGAGGTTTGTTGCAGATGAACAAGTTACTTACCTTCGGTAACGCTTTTTCTGGTGGATACAGTATCTGCCTGTGGATTCCTCACCTTATGAATATCCCCTCTGCGCCAGCATTCCGGAAACCTTTTGTAGCTCTCTGCGCTGACGAGGTCATCACAGCGTCATGGCTCCGCACGCAGCTCCGCATGACGTCACCGGAGCCATAAAAAGACCACGTCGGCGTGATGACGTCAGTTCCACCCATTTTTTCCGTGCCACAGAGGCAAAACGGGCGGACCGACATAGAGACAACATATAAATGGTATACAGAATTCACACAAATACACTCAGTGTATAAAGAAAGAAGAACACTTGCACTTCAAACATGACAATAGCAAGTAAACAGAGGTAATAAAGTCTTGAGTACACATAATACGTCAAAAAACTAAAACCTCAGCTTTTATGGTATAAAAGGGTGGACAACGGGGAGGTGGGTGGGTCTGTGAGGAATCCACAGGCAGATACTGTATCCAACAGAAAAAGCGTTTCCGAAGGTAAGTAACTTGTTCTTCTGATGGATATATCTGCCTGTGGATTTCTCACCTTATGAATAGAATCCCACAGCAGTACCTCCCCCGGAGGTGGGTGTCCACCCTTCCATACCAAAAAGTCCTGCAAAACAGAACGCGCGAAATGGCCATCCCTCCTCACTTCGGAATCTAAGCAGTAATGCTTCGCGAAAGTGTGGAGGGAGGCCCAAGTTGCGGCCTTACAGATGTCCAAAACAGGTACACCTCTAGACAATGCAGATGTAGAAGATTTAGACCTGGTGGAATGAGCTCTAATGCTTACAGGAGGCTCCTTACCAACTAGACAGTAGCATATCTTGATGCACAAGATGATCCATCGTGATAAAGTGCGCTTGTGCTCCGCCTTACCCTTCATACGACCAGCATATCCAACAAAGAGCTGGTCATCCTGACGGAATGATTGTCACGACAGGGTAGTACGTGCAGGACTCAGGCTGCATTTCAAATAGCACATCGTGGAGGTGGAAGATTTATCTGCCCCTCGGGTGGTTTGACAAACGGCGCCCTAAGAACTGTTTAAACGTCAAAGAACTAAAGGGGGCGAGAGTAGGTGAGCTACTAATATAACAACAGGCCCCAATACTGAAAGCTATCCAGTGATTATAAATATCAAGGTGGCGGCTATCCAGTGATTATACGTATCATGGTGGCAGTTCCGTATTCTACAGACTGTGTCTATTTGAACAGAACACAGGACATTATACGGCTTTTAAAATAAAATAAAATCAAAGTCCACACATCTACAAAAGGATTACTAAGAATCAGGGAATAACATATAGAGAAAACTCTATGAATCATTTGTCTTGAAAAAGATGGTATTATTCGGAAAGATCCATCGGAACGGAACGCGTCGAAGCTACTTTGATGACATAATCTCTATTGGAATGTGGTCTCGTCATTGCACAATTATAAGTTCAACCAGACCACAAATTCACTGTTACAGATGATATGTTTAGACAAAGACTAACTATAGGAGTCTTAAATCGTGTTTTCTCTCTTGTGTGTATGTATTTTTATGCTTTTTAAAACTTTGTCTCACATATATCAAAGTAAAAAAAAGTTTAAATTTATATGTATTATGAACTGTTTGTAAAATTCATTGATTTTTATGTGATTTTAATTAAAGAAATACTTGTAAAAGCTTTAAACTATGTGTTAGAATTCAATTTAAACAGCTCATTATAATTGATAGACTTCAACCTAAGAGTTGTAGGTTTTACCTTGTTTTTTGTTTGGTGTTCATATATATGGTAAATGTTATTTAGTTCTGTTCCAAGGGAACCTGCATTTTAGTCATCCTGGCGGAAGTCCGTTGTTCTGTCCAAATAGAAGCTAACTGCACTCTTTGGATCTAAACGATGAAGTCTCTCCTCCTCCTTGGAAGGGTGAGGGGGAGGATAGGAAGTAGGAAGGGTAATGGTCTGACCTAGGTGGAAGGGAGTCACCACCTTAGGCAGAAAAGCAGCCCTAGTCCTAAGTACCATCCTTTCAGCATATATGATCAGAAAAGGAGGCTTTGAACTCAAAGCCTGGAGTTCACTCACCCTCCTGGCCGACGTGATAGCTACCAGGAAGACCATTTTAAAAGTTAAAAGTCTTAAAGGACAACTATGCATCGGTTCGAATGACGAACCCATTAAAAAAGTTATCACCAAATTCAAGTCCCACTGGGGCATAATAAAAGGAGTGGAGGAAACATGTTTGTCAGCCCCTTAATAAATCTTAAGACTATAGGAGGCTTAAATAAAGAAGGCTGATCAGGTAAACACAAAAATGCCGACAAAGACAACAAATACCCTTTTACAGTGGCCACAGCAAAACCCTGCTGAGCCAAATGAAGAGAAAAACAAAGAACATCAGATAGATGAGCTTTTAAGGGATCAATAGATTTCTACCCACACCACTTAACAAATCTAGACCAACTGCATGAATAGACAGACTTGGTGGAGTGTCGCCTGGCCGATAAAATAACGTCCACCACGTCAGGCGGGAGAGAAAAAGAATTCAAGTTGCCTCGTTCAATCTCCAGGCATGAAGGTGCATGTTCTGGAGGTGGGGGTGTAGAACTTGCCCCTCCATCTGAGAGAGGAGGTCTGTCCTGAGAGAGAGATGGAGCGGAGTGTGCAACGAGAGGTGAAGAAGGTCCGTGTACCACACCCTTCTTGGCCAATCCGGGGCGATCAATATAACTTGGCGAATCTTCCTCAAAACCTGAGGAATCAAGGGTATGAGAGGAAACGCGTAAAGGAGTTGCGAGCCCCAACTCAACTGAAACGCGTCCCCCAACGTTCCCTGCCCCGGAAACTAGAGACTGCAGAATGTCGGGCAGTGCATGTTTTCGTGAGTGGCAAACAGGTCCACCCGAGGAGTCCCCCACGTCCGGAAGATGTGTCGGACTACCTCTAGATGAAGCATCCACTCGTGGTCGGCGGAGAACTGCCGAATGAGACTGTCCGCACGCACGTTCAGCACCCCGGCCAGATGATTTGCCATCAAGCAAATCCCATGGTCCTGAGCCCAGGACCAGAGTCGCAACGCCTCTCTGCAGAGACGTATGACACTACTCCTCCCTGCTTGTTACCATACCACATCGCAGCAGTGTTGTCCGTCAGGACTTGAACCAACTGACCACGAAGGGAAGGGAGAAATGCCTTGAGCGCCAAACGTATCGCCCACAATTCCAAAAGGTTGATGTGAAACAACCTTTCTTCTGGAGACCAAAGACCCTTGATCTCCAGATCCCCCAGATGTGCTCCCCACCCTAGGGTAGAGGCATCCGTTATCACTGTGGTCACCGATGGAAGCAAACAGACCAAGCAGGCGAAGGACCTTCAGAACTGGAACAACCGCTCCATTGTAAAACAAGGGAATCATTTCCTGTATATCGAGAATCCTTTGAGGTGGAGGGAATGCTAGACACACAGTGGTATCCAGTACCGCCCTTATGAACAGGTTGCGCTGTGAGGGCACCAGGTGAGACTTGGGTACATTTATTGAAAAACCCAATTTGTACAACAGCTGGGTTGTTACCTGCAGATGACGACACACAATCTCTGGTGACTCTGCCTTCAGAAGCCAGTCGTCCAGGTATGGGAAAACCGGAATCCCCAACCTTCTGAGATGGGCTGCCATCACCTTGGTGAAGACTCGAGGTGCAGTAGTAAGACCAAATGGAAGAACCGCAAACTGGTAATGTTGCGACCCACCCGTGAAACAGAGATATTTTCTGTGCGACTTCAGGATTGGGATGTGGAAATACGCATCCTGCAAGTCGATGGACACCATCCAGTCCTCTTGCTGCAGCGCCTGAAGAACCTGTGCTAGAGTGAACATCTTGAACCTCTCTTGCTTGAGAAATAGATTCAAGATTCTGAGGTCCAGGATAGGACGTAACATGCCATCCTTCTTGGGAATCAGGAAATACTGAGAGTAGCATCCCTGACCCCTTTCCTGCTCCGGAACAACCTCTATCGCACCTTTTTTAAACAGGGTAAGAACCTCCTTCTGAAGGAGAAGTAAATGATCCTCCGTGCAAAATGCTTGGCAAGGAGGGTAAGGAGGCGGGAATTCCCTGAAGGGAAGGGCATACACATTTTCCACAAGATCTAGGACCCAAAGGTCCAAAGTTGTTAACCTCCAGAAAATGGGTAAGCCGACCTCCCACAGGACCCACATGATCCAGGATGGCGGATCTAGGGCTGCTTTCCTGCATTACCGGGAAGGGGAGGGGAGGTAGAGGAGGAGGAGGAAGAGGGATGTCGTCCAGCTCCATGAAGGCGACCTCTGCCTTTACCTTTGTAGGATTTATACAGAGGGTTTTGCTGCTGTTGTTGCTGGTGCTGAGGCTGACGGGAACGAAAAGAAGACTTTCCAAAACCACAGTACCTTCTGTAACCATACCCTCTCGACTGAGACTGCAAACCCAGAGATTTTGCCATGGCTTTACTGTCCTAAATCTATGCAAGGCCAAGTCCGCTTTCTCCCCGAAGAGCTTAAACCATCAAAAGGGAGGTCCAAAAGGGCAGCTTGCACATCAGGTGTGAATCCTGACGATCTTAACCAAGCATGCCTCCTAGAGGCAACAGACAAACCCATCACCCTTGCCACTGAATCTGAAGTGTCCAGACCGACTGGATTACTTGTCAAGCAGAAGCCTGGGAGTCAATCAAAACCTCACTCAAGTTGTTCCGATCCTCTTCAGACAGCTTAGGGAGAATCTGTTTAGCAGAGTCCATGAGGGCGTGGATATATCTTCCCAAAAGACAAGTTGCATTTGTGGACTTTAAAGCCATACTGGCAGAAGAAAATACTTTCTTTGCTGATTGCTCAAGCTTTTTTGAATCTCTATCAGCCGGTGCTTGAGGGAAAGAGCCAACCGACTGCTTCAAACAAGAAGCTTGAACTACCAGACTTTGAGGAGACGGGTGGGAAGACAGGAAATCAGGGTCTCCTGGTGCCGGCCTATATCTCCTAGAAACAGATCTAGAAACTGCAGGAGCAGAAAGAGGATTACTCCATACTTTCAGTATCGGCTCCGTCAGAGCATCATTGAATGGTAAAAGAGATTCCATCACAGCCGAAGGAGAATGAAGCACCTCTGTTAAAAGATTAGGCTTATATTCAGCCATAGGAAGCTGTAGGTCCAGCAGTTCAGCTGCCTTCTTGATAACGACATGATAAGGAGCTACATCCTTCGAAGGAGAAGCCTTCTGTAAAGCAAAGTCACCTTCCGAAGAGACATCCAAACCACTTGCTTCACACAAATCTTCCAATAAGTCCTCAGACTCATAAATTTCTCCTTCCTCTATGTCACCAGCCCGATATTGTTCCTCCTCAATAAGCCTTTGAGCTTGCCTTCTCGAATGCATCCTCGGCTGGGGTGTCAGCGGCACCATCCGCGGCGTCGACGGATCCGGCAATGGAATCGAAGTAGGCTCCGCTACAGGGATCCGCGTCGAACGAACCCTGGAAGAGGGGACGCCGGACGGAGCCGGAGAGCGCTCAAGTGGCGTCGACACCCTCGGCGCCGGATACTGCCATGACGGCACCATCGGCATATAAGGCATAAAGAGGATAATGCTGAGGCATGCCCAAATTAAATACCAAAGGGCCCATGGGACCCGACGGTGCTCCAGAGGGGCATGTGGCTCTGGTAAAAATACCATACATCGCATTCATGAAATGCAACGGATCCGATCCCGGCGCCGGGAACGAAGGAAACTGCGCCGGTTCGACTTCCTTACGTGGAGTCTCCGGAGTCGGATCCACTGGAGTAACAGGTGGAGCCACAGGAGCAGCAGGAAACTCTTCCTCTACCGGATTCGAATCCCCATCCGAAGCCGGAGAATCAACCGGTGCCGGAGACTGCACCGGAGAACCCAAGACAGGAGACTGGTCTGGAGAAGCCTGTGGAGACTCAGAAGGTGAAGGAGAAATAACATCCCTGGTACGACGTCGAGGAGCAGAAGAAGGCGACTTAGAAGCTCGAGACTTGGACGATCGACGTCAAGACCCATGTCTCTTCTTCTTCTTGTGCCTTCTCTTGGATCCATGCGAAGTCGACGACCTTGACTTCGATCTCTTACGACCTCTTTTCTCCTTTCTCACCTTGGACATGTAGAGTTTGGCCTCTCTCTCCTTCAGCGACTTAGGGTTCATTATTCTACAGGATGAACAACCTTTGACATCGTGATCGCTAGAGAGGCACCAGAGACAGTCATCATGCGGGTCAGTAATGGACATGTGACCTCTGCATTCCTTGCAGGGCTTGAAACCCGACTTCCTAGGAACAGACATAGTCGAAACAATAACAAATAAAGTCTTGAAACAAAGTAACAGTTGAAAGACAGGAGAGTCCAAGAAAATCCGTTAGCTTGTAGCGCGGAAAAAAAGGAACTGACGTCATCACGCCGACGTGGTCTTCTTATGACTCCGGTGACGTCATGTGGAGCCGCGTGCGGAGCCATGACGCTGTGATGACCTCATTGGCGCAGAGAGCTACAAAAAGTTTCCGCAATGCTGGCGCAGAGGGGATATTCATAAGGTGAGGAATCCACAGGCAGATGTATCCATCAGAAATTTCCCTTTTGGTGACAAGAAGAGAATAGCTGGAACTACAAAAATCCTGTGTTTGAAGCCAAAATTATTTTGTTCTTTTAGAATACCCCAAAAGTCATACACCTTCAGCCAAGAGTAGACTTATTTCTACGCCCTGGGGATAATGATTGTCTCTGTTAATCAAGCCTTTTATATTTATATTGATCACAATTCCTGATGTGCATTACAGTGGAAATACGGTTTGGACCAGTCTTTAAATGGGCACATTATAAACACTCAGAAGGGGTAAATATATGGTTGCATCAAATTTCAAAATAAAAATGTTGCAATCAATGTACAGTAGTATGACTGTTAGACTTTAACGTTTCCATTTGTGGTGCATCTTCACTTAATATGACAAGTAAGCATTACGTTATGTAAAAATGCAACCTACTTTCCAAGTTCACATCTTATTTCTGGCAAAGTAACTGGTTCTGGTTTCTCTGATGTCAGATTCAAGGCATACCAAAATTCCCCAAAAGCATCAGATTGGAAAATGACACTGGAAAAAATAAAAGAAATAGATTAATTAGTTCTTAAAGTAATTGTTAAGCATATAACAATAAATTGAGCATTGCAGCAAA
Organism: Triturus cristatus; assembly: GCF_964204655.1. Lineage (NCBI taxonomy): Eukaryota > Metazoa > Chordata > Amphibia > Caudata > Salamandridae > Triturus > Triturus cristatus. The sequence continues at coordinate 1,008,329,467 of NC_140591.1, read as the reverse complement.
TTTAAACAACTTGAAAAATGTTGCAACATGGAATTGTTGGAAACCTATGATTGACTGTAGGCAGTAAAGTCTTCATGCTACGCACATGGTTGTACAACTCTGCCTTTTTTCCACATTTTTGACTAGTCTTAAAATATTAAGGTCCCCTGGTGGTACTCTACAGCAGAGTACAAAACAGCTGGACTGATTCCCAAAGATGCCTTGCTCACTATGGTATATATAGGGTAACTGCTGTCCTCTGGCGAGGCTATGAGGAAGCTGACGACCTGTGGTGGTTGACTAATTATGGAGTGGTATAGGCCTTTTTAAATGTAACCGTTGGAAAAGGTCAAATGTCACAAATGTGGTCAAAAACTTCACTAATGTTATGTTATGTTAGAAAGTATGGGGGCAGTGGCCAACCGCCTAAGATGGCGGTCGCAACGTAATGGGGCTCCGGACCCTGGGGGGGGACAGAATCCGGAAACCCACCGTGCTGCAACGTTGCAGGGGAGCCAGTGAGGTCCCAGAATCTCCCCAAAGTACCTGATTTCCTCCCCGATGCCGTGAGGTGAAGATCGCGGAGCCGAGCGCTGACGGGGCCTGAGAGGACTCCATGCTGGAGTGCGGCCCGCACCGTTCCTGATCGGCTTGCCCGCTTGGTGTTGGTAGGGAGACTGGCGGACCGGCCAGGAGGTACGGAGGGCCGAGCACTGACACCGCGACACAGCGCGGGGGAGACGCGGGGACAGAGACTCGAGCACGGATCGGGCATCTCTGCCTGCTTCCGTTTTTCGCACCGGGGTCTGCCGCATTATAGAGGAACCGCGCGGCGGAGGAGCTACACATGGGAGCTGGCGAGGTGTAAGCGCAAAGTACTGGAGACCTCCTACAAGTGCCAATGCATGAGCGCTGAATGCGGTTTCTTTGCGCCCCCCCTCCCTCTGCACACATTACGGCAGTGACGGCAGCTGGCACAGGCGATATGGAAGGAGCTGTGCTGGAGCTGATCGGGTAGGGGGAGGAGAGTGTGCGGGGACGCTTACGAAGGAAGATCAAGGCGCAGCACCACGGAAACCAGCCTGAAATTAGATGAACCCCTCAGGGACTGCAGTATAATTTGGGGCATCACGAGGCAACAAGGATGGTGCTCAGAGGAGGAGAGGCCTTGCTTCAGAACTTGCAGATGCTGCGAATCACCATCCGGTGAGGAGGGGAATTTACAGATTTAGTCACTGCCAGGCTGCGCGTGGTGAAGACCCATAACACCAGTAATACAGACTACAATTAATTGGCTTTTTCATGATGGGCAGACTCAAGGGCAAAGTCTTCGATGTTGGCTTACCTGCGGGGGGGGGACCCCAGGACTCCGGCACCAAGATGCTGCCTCAGAGTAAATCCGCCTCTGCCCCCATGGAGTCCCACTCGGAGAAGTTGGACTTAATACTGCAGGAAATCCGGGACTCCAAGAAGATGATGGAACAGCAGATCGGAGCCCTCACGACCGGCCTTACTCTACTGCGGGCAGATCATGGGAAGCTCGCTGATACGGTGAGTAGCCATGACACTGCGCTGACAAACATAGACCCTCAACTCAAGGAACAGGCGACGCAAATAAAACAACTGCAACACCAAGTTATTGGACTACAGGACCGGATTGAGGATGCGGAAGGAGGCAACCGACGTAATAACGTTTGTGTTATTGGTCTGCCGGAGAGAAGCGAAGGAGGGAAACCTGCGGATTTTATGGAAACATGATTTAGAGAACATGTCGCCCCGGAAGGTCAGTCCCCATATTTTTGCGTGGAGAGGGCGCACCGGATTCCGACTGGAGCACCAAAAGTGGGAGCCCCCTCCCCCGTGTCCTTTGATAGTCAAAATCCTGAATTATAAGGACAGAGGCATACTACTCCAGAAAGCGAGGGAAAAGTCGAACATCCAATTTGAAAATCAGCGGATTTCATTGTACCCGGAATACACGATCATGGTACAGCGACAGCGGACCTCCTTTCAAGCAGTGAAGAAAAAACTGCGGGCGGCTCAACTTAAATATGCCCTACTGTTCCCAGCCAGGCTCAAAGTCATGCACAACAAGAAATCTTATTTCTTTGACAGCCCCACGGATGTGGAAGAATGGCTTGAGGTGATGGAACTAGGTCCTAGTCAGGAGAGGCTGTCTGGTTCAGTATGACACAGCCCTATACCGTCACAACAGCTGGTACCCAGAAGACGGCGAAGAAGCCGAAGAGACTCTGCAAGACTAGGCCCGACTCCAGCCCAGAAGCGGAAGGATAGAGAGGAGGTGCTGGCGGTCGCTGGATCCTTCCGGGAGGACAATACAAAGACTTCGACGGACTCGGAAGACAGCACCATACACTCGGATTCGGAGCATAGCATAACTCTTTTCCCCTCGGCGATGCCTCAAATGGGAGATGGCCTGCTGGACAGCTGAGGGACGGTCCTGAACTTTCCCCATATCAGGCTCGCATGGGGAGGATCGCTTGCACATGGACACGATCTTACTCATTAGACAGTATCCTTTTTTCATTGATTTTGTAGAGTTGTGCGTCTAAAAGTATATACGATGCCTGTATTGTAAACTGCGAGGTTATGCTATTTTCCTAGGTGCCTGCTTGAGGGGATCCAGAGATTGGGAGAAGAGGTTGATTAGTCTCCTCACCCCTAAGACGACCATAGAGGAGAAAAGACTCAAATGTAGCTGTACAGGTGCTGCCCAGTTTATGCATGGAAGGGAGACCACAGTGTTTATCACATTGTTTCAATCAAGTGGACCTGTACATTTTTGGATTACAACTGTAGAGTGTGATCCACCTCTTCTTGAAGGGACTAGGCGGCGGTTAGCACTGACAAAATATATGTGACAAGATATTCCACCTTGCTACTTCGTACTTGGTATGGAGAGTCTACTTGAAGTGCCACTCTATGATGAATTATAATAAGTTTGCTAGTGGGTCGTTCAGCATTGTGGTTCAGCATATGAAATCATGCCCTGTAGCAACCAGGGCTTGTTGCTGCGCTTTAAAGATTTTCATCTTTCTGAGACCAATAAAAGCAGCGATTGGCAACACCATGCATTTACTGTCAGTACCGAAAAACGACTTTAACAGTTAGCAAGTGCTTTACAAAACAGATTTTTGTTGCATGATTGTGTTAGATAGCCCACAATGCCTTGCATGGCTGCATGCCTCCTGGCTCACAGGACTGAGTGAATCTGTATAAGTGACCCTTCTCGAAAACATCGGAAGAAACTGCATTTCCCAGAATGCCAGGGGCGAACCTTGCCTGAGAGGTCAGCGGTGTGCTCCCACATCATATTGTCTATTTAAAGTACTCCCGAGAGTCATTGATCTGACGGGCTCGTGGATGAAGCACCTGCGTGCCAGTCAGAGGTACTGGACCTGATGTAATGATTGGCAGCCTACTCAGCAAACCCCAAATATTGGCTGTATTCTCTACTGATGACGGTTAATAAACCAGAAACACGTGTCTAGAGATCAGCACTATCTGCGGCAACCTTGGCAAAACACTCGAAAACATCGGAAGAAACTGCATTTCCCAGAATGCCAAGGGCGAACCTTGCCTGAGAGGTCAGCGGTGTGCTCCCACATCATATTGTCTATTTAAAGGGCTCAGTATTGGTCTGGTCTGTTTGGAGAACTTCAGTTAGAATTTGGGTTGGACCTCTAAGTAGGGAGCTCGAGGTCTGACCCGGCAGTTCTAGCTGGACTGTTGCACTGGAGCAGGGTCAAGACTTATTTGCATACGGCTGGGTCGAAACTGAAGTGGTTTGTTTTGCAAAATAATGATAGACTGAGATGTGACCCTGAGTAATTATCAGAGGTGGCGATAAATTCTCACATTCCATCCATCACTTTTTTGTATCCTTTACTTGTGAATATATGGCATCCATGAATTATAAGAAATTCTCGCTTGGGCTATCTTTGTTTCTTGTGTTGATTATAAAACACAAATCCCAGTTAAAAATAAGCAATCTGGCAGATATGGTGCTTGAGTCTTGGAGAAGAGGTTATAAATGAGTAAGGGGGTATCGCTGTTGGCTGTCTGCATAACAGCCTTCTGGAGTGGTTGAGACTAGAGACTGCTTGGCACCAATGGGTAAAGAAAGCAGTGGGGCCCAATGCACTAATCCCTGTTCTTAAATAAGGATGCACTAATTACACACTGACTGGTTTATGAACATGAATGCAATTCGTAATGCAACCAGTGTACAAATTGCCATTGGCAGAGAGTTGCAAAATAACCTGCCTCATGAGTACTAATTAGGTAGGCTTCGGTTTGCGAGCCCCTGCAATTGGCTGTGATGGCAAGGGTGGTAGCCTGCAAGACCAGTAGCACTCAAGCCCATCATCCCTATATATCCAATTCCAAACAGCAAACTTGTTTTTTTGATTTAAGTATCCTTTTTGTTTCACATTTGGGATGACATCGGAGGTAACAGGCAGTTACCTCCAAGCTCCTCGTGCACGCCTACAAAGCCCTTCACAACGCCAGAGCTTCATACCTCAACCACTGCCTCTCATTCCACACCCCCACCAGACATCTCCACTCCAACTATCAGGCCCGAGGCCACCATCCTACGGATCCGCAGGACCGCCGCTGGAGGAAGATCCCCCTCCTATCTCGCTACAAGGACCTGGAACTCCCTTCCTCTGCATCTCAGGAAATCACCATCTCTGCCTCAATTCAGGAAGGATCTCAAGACCTGGCTCTTTGACTGAAGAGCAGACCCCTACAGCGCCTTAAGACCCTTACTGGGGAGCAGTCACGCTCTACAAAACCCTGATTGATTGATTGATCACTGTCGGCGTCGCCCTAGCATACTCAACATGAATCGCAAAGGGTAAGCTTTTCCACTGGGAAATCTTCCCCTTTTCGAATCAAAAATCACCAAGTTGTGTGTTGTATCACAGTAAGAAAGAAGCACTCCTTTAATGCCCCCTTCTAATTGCATTTCGTAATGGGGCACCCATTTTCAACCCCCAAAAATGCTTTTTATACATTGCATCCCTGCATTCTGCCACCGTAAAACCTGTAATTTTATGAATCACAAAATCTAGGGCTTTGCAACCACAAAATACAATAATACATTGGACCATGGTTGAATTATGAAATAAGATACTTAGGTGCACATGCATCAACAAAAGCAAAAGCGATTCCTTAATAGCGATAAATAAGGAATCGGTATCAAGGAATCGCTTTTCAGAATGCATCAACAGATTCGGTAAAATATAGCGATTCTTTAAAAATCGCTATATTTTACCGAATATACAATAACGAGTAAAGAAAACACCGATTAGCAAAAAGCAAAATCGGCATCACCGATTTAGCTAATAGCGATTTCGGTATTAGCGAAATCGGTATTAGCGAAATCGCTATTAGCAAAAAACGTGAAATAACGGGTCGCTCTGGGAACGGCATTATGACATCACCACCAGGAAATACTGCAGCCCCACCCTCATTGCCTCGCCAGAGGAGCAAACAGGAGCTGGTACTGGAGACTGCCTGAGCCCATTGAAGCTAAACTTACAGGACTACCACCCTACACAACCAGGATGGAGAAAGAAGCACCATCCAGCGCAGAAGCTGCACGCAAGAGAAAACGCAAGTTTTACGACCGGGAGCTGGAGCACCTGATCGAGGGGGTGAGCAGCAAACACGATCGGCTGTTCGGGAATCTGTCCCTAAAGGTGCCAGAGTCAGAGAAGCAGCGCATATGGCTGCGCATCCGAGAGAGGGTCAATGCGGTGGGAGTGACGCCCCGCAGCATAGACGATCTAAAAAAGCGGTGGTACAACCTGAGGAAGCGGGCCAAGGAGAGGATTGCGGAGAGGCTCCGGGAGGCATCCAGAACGGGAGGCGGACCTTCAACAGTGCAAGCAAACACTGCCCTGGAGGAGCTGGTGGAAGGGACCATCGAGCCTGAGGCCGTCGTGGGAGTTACCCAGATGGATACCTCCGGCGCAGCCACAAGTGCCCAAGGTAAGATGCATGCCTGTGCCCATACCCAGCATTGCGTTAAACCATTCCCAACCCCCCAGCACGATCAGAGTGTGCATGCAGATTTGCCCCACACAACTTTACTCATAACAGTAGTGCATCATGGGAGTTGTAGTCAAGTCAGCCCGGTGTGCATGCACAGGATAAAACTAAAATTAAAATTCACTACATCAGTAGAGGCTGGATATAGACAGTTTATTTAGTGGATCACAGAGGGACATGCATGTTTACAATACTACGTTGGTGTAACTATCCCACTAACCATGCACTGTTTCACACACAGATGCATCTCCTGGCGATTCCGACGACAGCGGCCGGCTGATCATTTCGGAGACACCAGCCGATTCGGACGTGGATACACCGCAAGAGACGCAATCACCACCTCCACCAGCAACCACACCAACACCACCACCACCACCAGCACCAGCAACACCTGCTGGCGCAACAACTGCAACTAAAGAGCGGAGACGCAGGTCACAAGTTCCATCCATGCAGGTGATGGATACATGTCAAACACCCGCAACAGCATCGGGCCAAAGTCTGAGTATCATCCCACCGCCTGCAGCACCACCAGCACGTGTCAGACCCCCACAGCGCCGCAGGTCTCTGCGCAGTTCACAATCTGTAGGCGACGTTGCAAGCTCCCCAAATGGTGGCATCGAGGAACAGATGCTGCGTGTCCAGCGCCTGCAGGGGAGACACATGGCTACAATCAGCTGTAACATAGCGCGCCTTGCTAAAGAAATGCGTTCCATGACTGCGGCAGTGAGGGACATGAGCACTGTGGTGGCAGAGGGCAATGGGTACCTGAGGGAGGACATACAGGAACTCACCCGTGCCATGAGAGAAGGCCATGACAGCGAGAGGAGGAGGCACCGGCAGAACTTGCTCAGGTCCGCAGCCTCTACAAAGGCCATCACCAGGCTGAGCAACAGCACCGCAGTGTTGGCACGCCGCTCGGTGTCACTGCAGGTGGACCTTGGACACTTTTGCGGTGATGTTGCCAAGGCCCTAGGACAGGTCACCGCTGCAGTTAAACACCTGCAGAGCGGTACATTCAGTGCTAGCGCATTGGGAGGGGAGGACGACAGTGAGGCTGCCTCAAGTGTGAGCAGTGTTTCGGTTGCAGAGGCCAGCACCAGGCGGCGCAGTTCGCGGTGCTCCACAGGGACAGGCCGTGGTGAGGTGGTGGAGACACCTGAGAGGAGGCTTGGCGTTCGTGGCAAGCGCCACTAGACTAACTGACAGTCATGCTTGACCGTGGTGGGGCAACCAGGGTCCTCCCCGATTTGATTGCATGTGCCTGCCTTCCATCAGTGCCCATTTGCTTTTACCTGTTGAAAAGTGCGGCACTCTTTTGGTGCGTTTGGCTTTGCCCAGTCAAGGAATTCATGTGGCCTCTTCTAAGAGGCGATCCTTGGCTTCAGTAACCCACACTGAAATCACTGGATGCTACGGATCCTGGGGATACTTTACATCGGAAAAGCTAAACACTGAATTCAAAATTAAAAACCTGATCTAATACAAGATTAAATGTCATACATCCTTGTCCCTCCTCTTAACATGCACTATTTTCTCTAAAGTAGAGCACGGGATGAAAGCTGCTGAGCGTGGTCGTGCTTGGCATGCCTGAGAGCTCTCGGGGGAAATCAACAGCGCTGCGAGTTTAAGACATATATATAGGGTGCTTCATCTCCTTGATGCTTGCAATTAGACCCTTGAATACAGTTCTGTTTCGGTAGCACCATTCTTTACAGTAGCTGCGCCAGCATAATCACAGGCCCCATCATGCAAACGGGGCTTATACTTCCAGTTTCAATACGTGCCAAGAGAAGCTTAATTAACAAGAAATAGACTGTTACGGCGTTCGACAGGCTGCTGTGGGAAGTTCAGCAGCTCGGCGATGAGTCGAAGCATCTTTGCAAAGCAAGGTCACAGAAGGTCACCTATAACCTTGCCACTGCAAACAGTCCCCTACCGAGACTCATCCCCAGCAGTGCGGGCGGTATCTTTAATTGGAGTGCTTTCACTATTCATTACTTAGCAGATCATTTCTAATTATAGGGGATTTCGGAATCTAAATGATCTCCATCAAGGGTGTTTGTACTTTGATTCTGTGATGCATTCTCCCTACAGAGGTCCAGAGGAGGGCGGCGTCCGCTGCGGCTTATTAAGGCGAGTTCATCTTTCCTGCAGCATATTATGTTAGACAGATTTTTTTCCATTTATTTGTTTCACTCAAAATGTCATAGAGTAGGATTGATAAATTCCCGAGTAATAGGCTTCTGACACTGCAACATTGTCAATGGCTTGGAGCCTAACACATCCATTGTGCATATAGGGCAAAGCCTATGCAAAGCTTATGCCTGTCTCAGTCCTGGACACAAGGGCAGATTCGCACAGTACCTTCAGGAGCCATAAACTTCCTTTTATATGTAAAGTTACATATTTTTAGGGAGTACATAAATCCTTTCCTTGCACCTAGAAAAAAGGGTGAAAGCCATAAAATAACCCTAACCTGGCAGGTTTTACAATGGAAGAAAATCCTCCGGTTTGGGGGTAGGACTAAAAACGTGTTCTCTCTTTCCTATGGAAAATATTTTTGGGCAGAAATCTCTTATTGATAGGCGAGACTTATGATTATGTTTTTAGGGAGCTTTTGTTCAGTGTGGGGCAGTCCACGCAAATTGAAGCACAGGATTACGCGCCCTCACTTGTTCACTTTCGATGCAGAGCTGATGTTTACAAAGTAAGAACATAAAATGAAAATACTATTGTTTCATTAAAAGTAGTCCTACATTCACTTTAATTTCCAGCATTTGTTATTGCTAAGAAACACTTGTAAATCTGTGTAAAAATCCGTCGGTAAGGTTTGTGGATAGACACAAAATGTACATTTTAAAATGTTCACCACATTCCAACCCCTTCCTCCTGCTTTGCAGACACCCATGTTCATATACCTATGGAAATGAAAAGTTTTCCATACTGGCAGTTTTCTCGATGGTATGTGGGATTTAGGGTTGCACAGCATCTCAAACCCTGGTTCTGTTATGCAGAATTCAGAAAATACGACTCAGATAGTTGGTGGCCTGTATATAAATGAAATCTGCATAGTAGGTTGTATCCGTTCCAACCAAAGCAATTTCCTTGCTTGTATTAGGATCCATGGAATGCTTGCTTATAGACTGTCAGCAAATACAGTTTCAAGGACAATATACAATACTAAATAATAAGGCATCAGTGCCTCTGAATGGTGTGATCAACAAATATTAAGCTTTACAGTACTAATCAAATATAAGAGCAAATTAAAAACAAAGATCCCAAGTTTTTACTATACAACTCACCTTCCCTCGAAGATGCCAGTATAAGCCGGTGAATAGATTGCCACGTAGGAAAGAGTCTCTTTGGGCCTTAGAACAAAGCTGGAGTCTCCTGTAAGGCATGTGCCATTCACCAATACATCCAAATGTAGTGCTTCATGTGTAGGATTGGTAATGGGAATTTCTATGCCAACTGTGCCCTGGAAACATAAAGTCAAGTATATCAATGCCTTTTTATATTTTTCACAGTAACAAAGGAAACACAGTAATACACAACTGCTGTGTAGCAATTGAACCTGGTTTCTTCAGAATGTAACATTATCTGTTGTCGTGCTGAGATTGTGTCAACATTACCAGTACCATAATTTTAAACACAGAACGCTGGACACTTTCACAAAAAATACTTTCTGACAGAAACATATGCTGCAAACCTTAAAGAAATCTCATCAAGTCTGCCAGCCGGGGAGGTGCACCACCGCGGAAGCCAGCAGGGCCTAGTGACTTTGACTGTTAGTCACTTTTGCATAGAGTTGGCAGACCCAATGGGGTTAGAAGGTATTGTGTGGGACTACCTTTACCAGCATGCACTAGCATAGTCACATGACGGCCCATCGGGGCGGGACTCTATTTAAAAGCTTACTTTGGCCCAGCAAGAACATGCAGTGGGCACTTTTAAAAGTTACTTTACTTCTAAAAGTTTTTTTAAAGTTTGAAAAATGTTTGAAAAAGTTATTAAAGATCACTTGTCTTTGGCTTCCAGTGGGTCTCTCTGGTGACCACTGTAGCAATACAAACTTATCTTAGCACTCTGTGTACACTGATTTTGTTGAAGGTTGGCAGGCCACCAAGATCACATCAACGACTTGGAAAGGGAGATCAAAGGAGATAAATTGCTGCAGCTCAATCTTCAAATATGGAGGTGCAGGTTGTGCAAACCCGGGTGCAAGACCCTGCCTTGCTGCTGCGACAAAAGCTCATATTTAAATGGCAGCCTGATCGGAGGACAGACGCTCAAACACAGAAGTTCCAGATACCAAAATCTTCTGGCCCAATCCGGAATTGGTAAGATGACTTGGTCACGGTCCTTCCTGATCTTCTTCAGAACTCGGGCAGGAAAGGTAAAGGTAGTAAAGCACAGAGGAGTCCCAGTGCTTCCCTCTAGGCAGAATGCATCTGCAAGAGAGGGCTTTCCTCGAAATACCAACGCTCAAAATGTTACTACTGCTCGTTCTCTGCAGGTTCACAGAGATCGAGCCAGGGTTCTCCCCATTGCTGTTAGACACACTGCACTCTCTCCGTATGTGGGTGCCAGTCATAATCCACTAGACAGGTAATTCACTACCAGAGAGATGTCTGTTCCAGAAGCGCAGAGCTCCGGGCATAGGACGCAGGACATTAATCATCCCTGCTTGTTGCTATACCACATGGTGGTGGTATCGTCTGTGTGAACCTGCATCTTCGATTGTAGGTAGGAAGGCCTCCAATGTCAATCGAATCAATTGCAACTTCAGCAAATTGATGTGGAGGCAGGTCTCTGCTGGAGATTAGAGGCCTCTGATCTCCACCTCTCTGAGATTATCATTACCAATACGTAGTAATGCATCCATTACCACCTTCCACTCTGGGTAGGGAGTGGAATCTGCCACTGGTCCAATTGCAGTTGAACAATCACCACTACTGATCTTTTGCAGTCTTCTCTGTAACCTGGATGGAATCTGACAGATACCCCTGGTACTACGCAGAATAAAACTTCAGATTCCACTGCAGAGATCACATATGCCATCTGGCATTTGTTAGTGAGCACGGTGTAGGAGGCCAGAAGACCAAGAAGCCTCTGAGTCATCCTCACTCAGACCTAGGACAAAGACTGAAGCATTGCAATCATAACTCGAATGTCCTGGACTTGTTGAGCCAAAGGGAAAGTGCACCACATCCACTATGGCTCCAAAGAAAAGAAGCCTATGCAAAGGAGACTTCGGCAGGTTGATTGATAAGCCCAGCTATGTAAGAAAGTTCACTGTTGTCTGGGGTGGTATGCAACTGACTGTGGCAAATCCGCCTTCAGCAGCGCGTTGTCGAGTAAAGGCAAGGCTGGTAGCCCCGACCATCGAAGATGGGCAGCGACCAACACCATCATCTCTGTGGACATCCGAGGTGCTCTGGAGAGGCAAAATGGGTGCACAGCAAACTAAAGATGCTCGTGGTGCACCTTGAACCACAGATAGTGTCTGGGGGCCTGGAAGACAAGGATATGAAAATGGGCATCCAGCAGGTCCAATGACACCATCCAACCTCCTGGATCCAGGGTAGATAGAACTTCAGACAATGCAAGCATCTTGAATTTGTCCTTTCATAGGAAAGTGTAAAAAGGGTGAAAAGCCAAAATAGGATGAAGGCCTCTAGCCTTATTCGGCACCAGTAAGTAGTGGGAATAAAGTTCAATCCCCACTTCCGAGGCCGGGATGCCTCTCCATGGCTCCTATGGGCAAAACAGCCTCCACCTCCTGATGCAAAACAGACAGATGGTCCTCTCAAAGCTGTTCTGATGCAAGTGGCTGGTGTAAAGGGTTGAAAAGGAATAGCAGAGTGTAGCTCTGCAGGATGATTTCAAAGACCCACCTGTCGGAGGTGATGCTCTGTCACCTCCTGGAGGAAGTTGTTTACCTCTAGGGGTGCACTAAAGAAGTTTTGACGTTCTTGATGGAGGGGGGGGGGATTGAGGCATATGCAGTCCCTGATGTCCTGGGCGTTGTCTGTTGAGACCACAACCTCGACCTTGAATGTGCTGGAGAGCCTGTTGTGAGGGCAGCAAGGCCTGGAGCTGCCGATACACTAAGCCCATGGCATATACCCAAAAAAGGCAAAACTGTTGATGAGATTGCTGAACTGATGCTGCAAGACCCATTGAGCGCATTGTGTATCAGCTCTCTTTAAATCACTCCAGGGCAGAGTCTGCTTTTTCGCCAAACAGATGGGATCTATCAAAAGGCATGTAAATTCGGGATGCCTCTACATCCCTGGGCCTGCTTGTGAACTTCATCCACACTTGGTGCTGAAGCACCACGTTTATCTCGATAGCCCATCCTAGACAATCAGTGGTGACTAGGTGTGGCCGGATGACAAACCTAGCGGCATCCTAGCCAAACCGAATGGTTTGGGCTCCGGAGGCCAGTAAGAATTTTGGGACTGCTGGTAAGATCTGGCTAGTAATGTACCAGAGTGCCTGGGGGTCGCGTGCCCCAGGAGGCAGCTGGTGCTGACTGACCTTAAGGCAAGGCTGGCCGATGAAAACATTATCTTACCAAATGTTTCGATATCTTTGGACTCTCTGTCTGGAAGAATAGTCGAAAAGGTGTCAGGGCTCACTCTGCTGGTTGCCTGAAGCTGGTCTATAGCGCAGTGCAACTTGAGGATTGAGCAGAGAGCAAGAGCATGGTTTAGCCCAAGAGCTTGTCAATGAGGGCTTCGTTGAAAGACACAAGACATTCATTTGATGCTAAGCTAAAGGACCTCAGGGAGGATATTAGTTTTTACCTCCATAATGAGCAGTGGCGGCTTGCAGACGGAGTGCTGCGGGGCGGTGAGCCGAGTTGACGATGCAGCGAGCGCAAGGTAAAAAGTTTTATTTATTTGTTTACTTACCTTACTCCTGGCTGTTGTATGTCTGACTCCACTACCCCCCCACACTACCCCTCCCCCGCCCCGCAGCACTCCCTCTGCGAGCTGCCACTGATAATGAAGGTTGGAGGTCAAGGGTTTTAGCACCTCTTCTGATGATTGTGGCAACGGATCTATTTTGCTGAGTGGCTGGTCTATGAGGAAAAAACAATCCAGTATCAGATGAGGTGGCCATCCCGCTGGCATACAGCAGATTAACATACTCTTTTTCCTCATCATAGCCTGGGGGAAAACTCACACTAATCACCCCCATTATAAGAATCATAGGGTTTGAATATTGGCTGTGCCACATCGGGATTGTACAAAAGATTGTGGCTCCTACTCTGACGGCATCGCTGCCTGCGGTGACGTCAACACCTTCTATGGAGATCGAGAGTGGCAGGAAGGGGCCGAGTGTCACTATGAGAAATCTAACATCTTCAATGAGGTCGCACCATTTTTTGAGAATGTGCGACACTGGTCGCGATACATCGATGATGTCTTTTTTATTTGGGCCGGCGACCAGGACTCCTTGAAGGAATATATTGAATGGCTTAATGCGGCTGACTGTAACATCAGGTTCACTGCCCATTTCAGCACTACTAGGCTTGAATTCCTTGATGTCTGGGTGGAACACCATGAATCTAAACTTATGGTGTCCCTCTACACGAAACCGACTGCCAGAAACACCCTCCTTCATTTTGAAAGCTTCCACCCCAGGAGCCAGAAGGATGGGATTCCTTTCAGTCAGTTTCTGCGTTTACGCAGAAACTGTACCTCCATCAAGGATTACCTCATCAATGCAGAAAATATGAAACAAAAATTCATCGATAGAGGATACCCTCCGAGGCTGGTCAGGAACGCCATGAAACGGGCTCGTTTCTATAACCGAGATTCCATTTTTCAAAGTAAATGCCAGGACTCTATGGACAAACTTGTCTGTGTCACTAAACACTCTCCCTTCAACAACAAGATCAGACAGATTGTCAATTCTGAGTGGCATCTTCTGAACCTGGGTGAACAATCATCGGCTATGCCCAAACCGGTTTTTGCTTTCCGTAGGAATAAGAACCTTAGGAATCTTTTGGTTAAAGCTAAGGTCTCTGACCAGAAAACATGGCTACAAAAGTCGATCGAAGGAGCCTCCCCTGTGAGGGGAAATCACAAATGTGGCACATGCCATGCTTGTGCTAATGCCATAGTTGACATTTCTTTTTGTGTAAATGGTTTCACTGCTGTCCTCAAAGAGATGACCAACTGCAGGACATCTAACTGTGTCTATGCGATCCAATGTCCCTGTTCATTGACCTATGTCGGTGAAACCTCGAGAGAGGTTAGAGTTCGCATTGGTGAGCATAAATCTAATATCAGACGGCTCAAGCATGCTGCTCCTTTGGTGGGTCACTGGGCGGAAAAGAACCACAAAGAGGAAGATCTACGGTGGACTATTTTAGAAAGAATACAGCCTCAAAAAGGCACGAATCCAGATAACCTGCGTAAAAAACGCGAGGTTTTTTGGATCTTTGTCCTTGACACGAAGAATAGAGGCCTTAATGAATCCCTTCCATGGGAAAATGCCATCCTATAGGACCTTTTTGCTTACTTGCGTCCCTGAACTCTATAGCTGATGATTTTTTATTTATTTTTTTATTTTATTTTACTTTATTTATCTTGTTGTTTTCTTTCTATTTTCACCTTTTTCATTCCTTTTGTTTTTATTTTTGCTCATTATTGGCACCAATTTTTCTCTGATTAAGGAATATCGATGTCTCTTTCTTTTTCTCCTTTTTCATTGGTACATTGTATCGGCTTTTGACGATTTGGAGCTCTTTCTACTCTTTTCTGCCTTGGCATTTTCATACTTTTAGGACCGCTATGTTGGCCCTTCGCCTAGCTGATCCCTGCGCTATATATATACATTTATTTATTTTACTATTTTTTTGACTTGTCATTAGTTATATATCATTTTCTTGGTCCCCGTACACCAATAGTTATCTCCTTTTTTCGTCCTGGTCCGCGTACAGCCTTTCCTACTGGCTTATATATTTGGCCTCTTTGATTGGTCTATATTTGTCTCGCCCCGTGCTTTGATTTGCTGACAATCTGGGAGGGTCCTATTTGGAGGATTTAAATTTTGCTCTCCTACATGGTTTCCCCTGCGATCATCCTCGCAAGATTCGTATTATTTGGACCTTGGCTAATCGAGCTTTGACGTCGGACCTAATCATTAAGGTAATTTTCGGGAGACTCGAGTGCGGCCCTGTGCTTTTATCCTATACTTGTAATTTCCGTGGCCTGTGTATCAGGTTGCCGCTCTGGGTGTGATTCTATTTCAGTTTCCCCCGTTTTTCTCCATATTTTTTTAGCGATCTGACCTTCTTGGTCTTGCTGCCTTGAAAACGCTTCTGTTATCCGGATAGTGTTTGCCTGTTGGAGTGCGTACCACGGGAAGGCTTTTCCGGACCCAGGTGAGCTGACCTTTCTCTATCAGGCGTTATCTTTATTACCATCGTTTTTTTAATTGGAATTTCCGTAGTTTATTAGCATGTTGTGTGGTAGTGAATTTGCAGCCATCTTTAACGCACTGTCTCGTTTCCCGTGTTTGAATAACATCACTTTTTTTATGTAGGGGCTTGCAGTGCTCTCTATCTTCTTTATCATTCCCACCACGTGTGCTTTATGGTTTTAGGTTCTACGAGAACCGCCTTTGGAACTTTTCCTTGATGATTGGACTGGAAATAGAAACGGGAGAAACAGGGACAGAATCTAATCGCTTCTTTGTCTATATCTAACGGGTAGATGTACTCCCGCTATGTTTAGCCCCCGTGGAATCCAGGTAAATCTTTTCGATACAACATTTACCCACATTGTTTTCTCCAGCAGAGTTGTTAGGATAAACTAAGCTATTAATCCTTGAATAGCACCTCCTGATCCACCTTTGTGGATATCGAGTGTTTTGGCGCTCATTTCTTCTATGTCTCTATTCTGTCTTAGGTATCAAATCTGTTTTTGTCTTTCCTCGACTCGGAATTGGAGGATTTTGTTCTAGAATACTACCGCAAGGAAATTTTTCCCTCTTCCTCTCGTGATCTCTACGCAGGTAAGCGCTTATCTGTGCACCTTCCTGCGTTTTTTGCCTTTTTGCTCTATTGTCTGTGTGTTTGTTAGTATATTCTCTGCATAAAGTTCAGCGAGGTGTTGT
This sequence comes from Triturus cristatus, assembly GCF_964204655.1. Lineage (NCBI taxonomy): Eukaryota > Metazoa > Chordata > Amphibia > Caudata > Salamandridae > Triturus > Triturus cristatus. The sequence continues at coordinate 1,008,313,270 of NC_140591.1, read as the reverse complement.
TTAAACATTTTTTGCTTTCTCTTGGTATTTTTCCATTTTTTCCTTTCCTATTGGTAGTTCTCTTTATTGTTGTTCCAAGTGCCTGTATATGTGTTAGTCTACGTTTGAACTAAATAGTTCTAAAAAGAAAATTGTAGTTACTCATTTTAAGGTTTTGACACTCAGGTTGGAGTCTATTTATTCCCTGTTTTTTTGCTATGTGGCATACACTTTGTATTATTTTCGCGAGGAAATGTCTTTTCTTCCCTGCCTTCTCTCCTTTTTTTGTCCATGCATACATCTGATTTATTTATTTTTCAGTCTATTTTTATTTTATCTTATTTTTACAGGTCCCAGCCTGTGGGGGTCGGTTTGTTACGCCCCGAAGAAGGTGGTACTCCTGATTAGGAGTTGTCTCACCGAAACGCGCGTCGGCGTTGTTTATTGGGCCTGCCATACCCCCATTGATTTTATCTGCATACTTTGATCAACCATCATAGTATCCTGGGATCTTCCATCCCATGTCCCTGGATTGGGCCCACGAGTGTCTTTTGTCTTTTTTGAATGAACTATGTAATGTTGTATGATTGTGAGCTGTTTGCATTTGAGTGTATGTATGTTTGATCAAAAACATTCCCTTTTCCTCTCTCCCCTGGTTTGGGAACCTGTTATTTATTGATTCATTTCTTTCATTTTGTGTCATATCCCTCTCTGTACTAATTTTTAGTAATTTTTGTGCGCTGCCGAATTTTTCCATTTCTGTACTAAAATATTACATGATTTATCCAATGTGATTATTTTCGGTGGAAGTATCCACTAAAAAGATTTTTTACCTATGTATTATAAAAAAGTGACATCAACAAATGAAATAAATTTATATTCCAAAAAAAAGGAAAAAATATTTTTGCTATATTGATTGTTTTGTGTCTTTCTGCCTCTGCATTCTTCTCCATGGTGACTTTATGTGTTTGTTTGCCACATTTTCTTTATCCAATTTGAGTGTCATCCTTTTTGGAGTTAGATATATGATACACTGTACATTTTTCAATCATAGGGGTAGAGTATATTCTGTTGTTTTTTGCTTGGCGCCGAGTCTCACTTGGACTTATTATGCTTCTTTTTTAACTTTCCTGAAGACTTTGACCACATTGAAGATCTGTCAAGGGAAAGACTTTGGAAGAAGGAGCAAGTCCGCACTCTAGACTTTGACATGGACTCGCATGGAGCCTTGTGGTGTTTTGACATGTAGAGCTTTGCCTCGTGTGTCTGGATGGTTTTCAGATTCATCTGGACGCAGTTGTTGCAGGCCTTGAAGTCGTGCACCGAACCCAAACATCTGAGGCGCACCTCATGAGATCTGTCAGAGACGTCCGTCTGTAACAGACCCCACAAGGTTTAAACCGGGTAGTCTTCGGAAGTGACTTGTTCCTTCACGCCCTGATAGAATTGAGAGAAAAATAATTGAGAATAAATCTCTTCAAGGCGCGAAAAAAAGGAGTGGAGTTAAGTATCCACGTCTACAGGCATGGGAAGAAAGAAATAGAAGTCAGCGTGAATGAGTGACATTGATACGCGGCTCCACACATCACTTCCAGAACGGAACAAAGCTGTTGTGGCACTAATTTATGCCATCTGTTGGTACAAAGAAGCACTGCTTTGTGAGTTTCCACATCCAGTTTAGTGCCTGGGGCTCATTACAAGGGGAAAATCTGCGGTTAGAAGTATCACAGTCTTCATCTGAACCCAGGTATGTCTGCTGTATCAGGCCCATAGTAAAATGATTAGTACCAACCTATATTCTCAGGAAACTCCTGACTCTGGATGTGACCTAATGAAGAGTAAATAATCTATTTAGCTCCACGCTTGTCATGAAACCTTTCTTATCGTGACTCTTTATACCACATAGAAAGCCTTGTTTCCAATCTCACAACTAGCTCAAGACCACAAATGCTTTTTCTCAGAACATTAAAGTTGTTGTCAAGCTTGAAGACATTTTGGGAGAGGAAACATAAGTATTATCATCACCTGAATGGTAACGGGGACTATTAGCACAAGTTTGAACAGCACTTCCTGGTTATTTTTATAACTTAATCACCTAGGCTCTATATTGGTAACAGAATTATTCTGAACATACTTCCCATTCCCATAGGACTTTAGCAAACACTGTTGAATTGGACACACTTTCTTCACTGTTCCATTTGGTAAGCGATCAGTACCTTTTCACACACTTTCTCTGGATTTACTATGCCTATACTGTGCGCTTTCACAGACACACTTTGCCTGCTGTCATCATTCACTCACCACTGTTACCTGCGCCTGTTATGTCTAGTTGAAAGGAAAACATCCTTCCCATCATACTGCTTATGCAGGAGCTTGACAGTTCACCTGGATATTATTTGCCACTGAGTCCACCTCTCAACCTGCAGCCTTCCACTGAGGAAGGGATTCAAATAAAGCGAAGTGTGTTGGCAGGAGCCTGGGACTACTGTGGAAATATGGATTTTCCTGGTCAGTTATGTCCCCTATCTTGGACCCCAACGGTTCTATGTGCATGTCACAAGTACATGTAGGTTCCCTCCAGTTCCAGTTATGAAGACGCAAATACATGTGCGTCCAATGTCAACATGTCCTCTGTCAGATCCGCCATGAATAGGCCGGATATTCCATTCCTAAGTATAAAAAGCCATCGGCTTAATATGGTTCACTTATGCCATTTTACAGTCCAGGCAAGTAGGCCCTGATTCTGTCATCAAAACTCCTTTTCCCTTCTGCCTCTGAAAGCTCCGGTCCGAGCCTGCATCTATGACCATGAACTTTGTCTCATTCTCTGCGCGGCTCACGAAGCCTGACATCAGCCTATTCTCTGCCAAGAACTGTATTTCACCTTCGAATTATCTGCCTCTCCCTCAGCCGATGCATTCCTGCCTAGTAGTTTAAGTAAACATTCTTCCAGTTATCAAGCAAAAAGGCCCATCTTCTCTGTCCTCATGCAAGTAATTCATAGCCCTGTTACTAGGAAATATTCCTACCCCCTTGCATTCAGTGTAGACACTTAGACGCTTGTACATGCACGCACAGTCAGTATAGAGTAGATTCTGTCCGAGAGTCCTTCTTTTGTGGATAACATAGTTCTTTAAACATAGGATGTTAGATATGATTTGGGATTAGGTTGACTTGACCCCCCAGACTTCTCGTCTCCACATATAGAGCTAAATGTCAAGTCCTCGTCACCCCCTAGTTACACGTCAATTACACGTCATACTGCTGCGCGCGCATCTATACCAAGTATTATCTTATAGATCCACCTATACATGACATCATAACCAATCATGTTCCTTTTTACTCATTATTACACCCATTTTCGGTTACGCAGACAAACGTCAATGTCCTTATCAAATTGTCACGCCTACTGTATTCACTTCATTATAATGTATGTACTATAAAAGTTACTTCTCTGTCAATAAAGTATGTACTTCACTTCCTGAACCCCCGTGGTGATGGAACTTGAAGCATCCGATTATAATCGATTATTGGAATAAAGCCCATTCCGAAACTCTAATATCACGGATTCTGCCTCTCATTTTACTGAGCTATTTTATAATGTTTCTGTATCAAATTCAGTCCCGGTAAAGGAATTTTTATTTACCACATGATGGCGCCCGAATAGGGACACTTTCTCATCTCACGCGCCGGCGGTGCGTTGCAGGCCCGGTCTCCTGCCACAGCTGGACGGACAATAACGCGTACCAGCAGGATTTCCTGTATCTCCCTCCGGTCAAGCGGGGGCGACTGAGACTGCGATCAACACCCAGACGAGGCGGTGAGAAGTGCGAAGTATCCCGACCAGAGCCTAGCTGAGAGAGCAAGATCCGAGGTATACAGAGACCCACCAGTCCGAAGTCAAGTCCAGTGTCCGACGAGTCGAGTCGAGTCCAGTCCAGTCCGGTTCAAGTTCAAGTTACTGAGGCCTTCCGTTTCCGAAGCTACCCGGTGAGTACCATTGCTGGGGAGGCATTTCTGACGTGCACATAGGTTGTGCCGGTCAAGACGGGTTTGGGTACACAAATCCGGTCTGCACTGTTTTAGCAGTGTATCTGTACTGTTTAGCAGTATATCAAGTATTCCGAAGTATTCCGAAGTGTCTAGTTATTGTCTAGTTATTGTCGAGAATTAAGCTTGGTGATTAGTTATGCAGACGATCATCATTGTTGTTTCAGTTAAAAGTTTAATGTTTAATGTTTAAAGTGTTTAAGTATGTTCTGTATATCGTGGTATGAATGACTGTTCATTATCGTGTTTATTGTATTATGTCTGTTCAAATTCAAGTATCAGGTCAAAATCAAGTATAAGGTCAGTTCTCAATATGCCGCTCTTTTCGAAATTAAGACAGATCACTACCAGAAAAGGGGTTCTCGAAGAAGCCGTCCCTATTCCTCCTAGGGACACTCCAGGGCACTTTATGTATCACAAACATGGCTTAGACGCTATATTATTTCTTGATTTATGGGTAGACTATACCAAGGGATTACCAGAAAGTCAGAGGTGGCCCACAGCGGGGACCTGGGATGCAGAGTGCATCATGAAAGTCGAGGAAGAGTTATGGAAAAGGAAAGTCAGACAGTCACAGAAAGACGCCGTTGAATTATGGCGTAAAGAATCACATAGACGAACAGAAAAAGCACGTAGACAGGAAGAGAAGAGTAAAGAAAGTTCAAGCAAGGTTCAAGAAAAACTATTAATTGAGGAAGGAATCCGAGTGAAATCAGAACAAGTAGACAGACAAAGAAATGCCCTTATGAATGGTATGTATCCCCTTCTGGCCGAAGGATTACCTAAGGCTACTCCAGAGATACCGAAAGACCTGCCACCCCCATTATTTCCAATCAAGGTACATCCTAAGGGGCATCCTAGAACCGCAGAAGATGTTTTTCTTTCCTCATATTTAGATGACGCAGCTCCCGAGTATGCTAATTCCGCCCCACATAGATCGCATACCAGGGAGGTTCAACGCCAAGATCCAGTGCCCGTATCCCTACAGCAGCAAATCGAGTCACAAGTTCCGGCAAGCACATCTGTTTCTGCATCTGTTTCTACAGGTGCTTCCATAGCTGAGTCCACACCTATAGTTGCTGTGTCACGTTCGACGAATCCTTTCACACCCGACGCCCCAGATGGGGCCACGGGAGGTGCTACCAATATTTTTTCTACGCCACCCAGAATAAATAAACTTACTTTTCAAGAGTCAGCGCATTCACGTACACCCAAACTCCTTAGTGCCCGTGCGCTTAAGGAACTTCTTATAGATTGTAGATATGACCCGGTGCCTGGAAAGGAGGACGAAATGACCCTAGCATCATTGCGTATCAGACGAGCCGCAGTGTATTTAGCGAAGTTACCAGGAATGACTGCGCATCTAGATAATATATATCATTTTGTCCAAACAGGGCGAGATCCAGAATGTATTTACAGAGCTATGGAATACCAGAAAGTAGAGATACAGGGGGAACTGTTACGTTTCCTCATAAACTGTGTGATCAGAAATCAAGACCGACCGGGGGTAGACCCGGAAGTAATGAAAATTCTTACAAGATGGAGCCAGAATATATCAGAAGGGAGACATGATAAACAAAATTGTATAATAGCCATGTGTCGAAAGATCCGTAAAGAAATAGAACGCCTACACGAAGAGCGATTAGAGGTAGACGAATTCGAACAAAACGAGGAAGAAGGGTCAGGACTGCCCACAGGACAGTCGGACACCATAGCCTATGTGGGTAGAGGAAGATCTTGTAATAGGAATCAGACTAGATATCATACTGACTCAATACATCCGATATGTCCAGATAATAACAGGAATTTCCAAATACCTATAATTAATATAAGGTCTAACGAGCATTCGTTCCAAACCACCGACAAACTACTCCGAGAACGAAGGGGTTATCATTTCCTCGATTCTATGGATGAACAAGATTTAGCCAGGGCAGCTGTCCATTGGGTGGACAGTCCCGGAAAATATAGCGATGATACAGTAGTACGCACATTTTTGAATCTTACCCCAGATGAACAAAGGTTAGCTGGGATTTATATGATTCAACAACTCATTATACTATATCGGAGTCGGCATTCGGACCCTGGTCCCTTGCCTGACATACTGACTGAATTACTTATGAATAAATGGAGAGGTCCAGGTACTGAATTAATTAAAGAAATTCTAGAATCAAGAAAGCAGTATATTCTTTTTGTATGTTCAGAACATGTTCCATTGTCCGTCAAGGAAAGAACTAGGTATCACATAGATAGGCAGAATCCCTTACGAGAAGTGCACCCAATAAAGGGTGAGGACAATCAGTTTAAACGTGTATTTGTATATACGCCCATATCGAAAATAGAATTGTTAGAAATGAAGAAAGTGGTACCCAGTCATGACAAAGACCCAGCGGGTTTTCACCGAGAAATTAAAGACATGTTACTCATGGGAGAGTATACCTACCCCGACATTATGACAATATTAAAGGTGTTGATGCCTGCTGGCATTTATGAGAAACTCAAGGAAAAAGAGTGGGAGGTAGGAGATCAAAAGATAGAATGGTCAGCATTAGAAGCAGAAGAAAGGGCCCGAGGTCCAGGTTCGGGGCTTGGGGATAAAACTAAAGCACTACCAGGTCTACTAGTACAGGTACTGCCACGTTTATTATCTACTAAAAAGGAAGATTGGGGTACAATTTCAGCCTGTAAACAGAAGCAAGATGAAGACACTAGCGATTACTATGCCCGATTCGAGAAATGTTTTGGTATAAATAGTGGCATAAAAGCAAGTAGCGAATCATACCCGCATCTGTTTGTAACAAAATTAGTGGAAAATGCCCTGCCCCCAGTAAAGAATAGAGTATTAAAATTCGAGAGTACCTGGCAAGGTAACACTCCAACACAAATGTTACAAATGTTACAGTACCACCACAATAGAATTAAAGAGGAACAGGAACATGAACACAGACGCATGAAAGACACGAAAATGAAAATGCTAGTTTCCCAAACAGTTCCAGCTGAAGGACATAAAAAGGGTATGACACATTCCGATTCAACCGGACCTGTAAAAGGGACATGCAATTATTGTAAAAAGCCAGGTCATTACGTACACGATTGTCCAGTCTTAAAACATAATATCGCCATAGGTAAAACACAAGAAAGATCACGGCCACTCAGACAAGATCAGAATGAACAAGGAGCTATGCAGCATGCCCAGGCCATGCCAGCCGCACAACAGCCAATACAGTTTGTGCCAGCTGCACCCCCATTGCCTGTTGCTGCCACACAAACAACAACACGACAAATGTATCAGACCGCACAGTATGAATATCCCGAGTATCAGCGTTACGCATGAACAAGCCTAGAGAGGGAAGTTGACTTACCCCTTATTGAAATTCCAGTAGACCAAGAAGGACCTTATGTACATAGTGAATTATTAGGCCAAGATAGAAAATTTCTACTCGATACAGGGGCAAGTCGAACGACCATAAAACGTAGTGAAGTTCCAGGGGCACCCCTCTCAGGCTCACAGAATATTTCCCTTGGTTTTTCAGGAAAACCTATTGTTAATGAAGTGTCACAACCTCTGCCACTTACGATAGGATCTTTGACCCGAACTACAGATTTATTGCTTACCAAATCATGTCCAGAAAATCTATTAGGAATAAAAACGTTAAAAGCTCTAGGAGCTATAATATGTTGTTCTCCGGAAGGAGTAAGATTGTTTTTACGTGATTTTAAAGGTCACTATGTGTCTAGAGACATGGATCCCCGATTACAGATTTTACCTACACGACTATGGGCACAAGGCCCTACTGATGTTGGATGCATGAATATTACACCATATCGAGTCACATTAAAGGCAGGAGTGGTGCTACCACGAATGCGACAATACAAGTTACCACCAGATGCTGTAGTGGCTTTACTACAAATCATTGACGAGCTCATTGCCCAAGGAGTAGTTGTGGAAACAGACTCCAATATATGTAATTCACCGATAATACCGATTCTTAAACGAACAGATCCGAAGGCCCCGCCAGTATATCGATTGGTTATTGATCTGCGCGAGTTAAACAAATGCATTGTGCCACAATTCCCTGTGGTCCCAGATATCTCGTCATTACTGACAGCTATTGATTCCGAAGCGACATTCTTCACTGTAATCGATCTCAAGAATGCCTTTTTCAGCGTCCCAATAGATCCGGAAAGCCAATATTTGTTCGGATTTAGTTTAAATGGACGTAGCTTTAAATTCTCACGCGCACCTCAAGGATTTACAGAAAGCCCCAGCATCTATAGCCAAGCACTGAAACGAGAACTCGATAGTATCCACATGCCAGTTAACACTGCTCTGCTTCAATACGTCGATGATCTGCTGATCACCGCCCGAAGCGAACCTGAATGTGAAAAAGCATCACTGACAGTTTTACAATTTCTAGCCGAAAAAGGGCACAAGGTGTCCCCTTCTAAGCTGCAATTCTGTGTCCAGCGAGTTATTTATCTTGGACACTCGCTGTCCAAGGAGGGAAGGCAGCTTACACCAGACCGCATTCAGTTAATAGTTAACATGCCGATACCCAAGACACAAAAGGAGGTGCGGGCTTTCATAGGCCTCACTTCATACTGTAGACAGTGGATCCCGCAATATGCATTTCTAGCAAAACCACTCATTCAGTTGACAACCCAGGAGGCAGCCACATCGACTGTTCTCCCTTGGACTCAAGAACATACACAAGTTTTTGAAAGCCTAAAGAAAACTTTATGTCAAGCACCTGTTTTAGCAACACCATGTTACAGAAAACAGTTTACACTCTTTGTTACAGAACGCGAAGGTACTGCTTTGTCAGTACTCACACAGGATCAAACAGGAGCACACAAACCATGTGCTTATTTTTCTAGTACATTAGATCCCGTAGCTCAGGCTTTGCCTGCATGTCTGAAATCAGTGGCAGCGACAGCTTTAGCAATCAGACAAAGCGATGCCATAGTGTTAGGACATCCATTGACAGTTCAAGTACCACACGCAGTAGAGGTTCTTATAAATAGAACACAAACACAACACTTGACCATAGCACGACTTACAGGGTATGAACTTACATTGTTTCAGCCACATATAGAAATAAGACGCTGTAACACATTGAATCCTGCCACACTTTTGCCAGTAACCGGAACAGACCCACTAGCCCATGACTGTATTGAAGTTATTACTGTAACGACAAAACCCAGACAAGACTTGACCGATGTTCCATTGTCAGATCCAGACTTGACATTTTATGTCGATGGTTCATGTATGATAACAAGTACAGGAGAATTAGTGGCCGCTTATGCAGTCACAACAGATACTGAAGTCATTGAAACTAATCGTATAAATACTTTGTCAGCTCAAGCCGCAGAGCTCATCGCTCTGACACAAGCCTGTATTCAAGCCACGAATAAAAAAGTCAACATATACACTGACTCACGTTATGCATTCGGAGTTGTACATGACTTCGGCGTGCTGTGGCGAGAGAGAGGTTATTTAACTTCCCACGGTGCCCACATTCAGCACGGACCCCTCATTCATGCCTTATTAGATGCAATACATCTACCTACTGAAATATCAATTATGAAATGTAAGGCCCATACGAAGGTTACTGATATCATTTCCCAAGGCAATGATCTAGCCGACAGAACAGCTAAACTGACCGCTCAAACTCAAACCCCCGACATGACAAAGACAATAGTCCTGACACCGACACATTGTATGACAGTTAAAGATCCTACTCTTGACGTAATTGACATACAGACACATGCTACACCAGACGAAATAAAGAAATGGACTGAATTAGGAGGGATCCAAACGGACCAAGGATGGATGATGAAGGAAAAGTCTGTATGGTTCCTTCCTGATTCAATGGTCCAAGTTATAATTAACACTATACATAGTCCGGCACATCTAGGAGAAAAAGCTATGCTAGACAGCATTCAACACATTTGGTTTAATAAACATTTACGAGCAGCAGCCAAACAAAAGGTCCGTACCTGTATGATCTGTTGCCAGTTCAACCCAGGAAAAAGTGTTCCCGTAGAACAGGGTGGATTTCATCCTCCTGATCACCCTTTTGAAGTCCTACAGATGGATTATATCCAGATGGAACGATGTCGAGGATTCAAATATGTTCTCGTAGTTGTCTGCGCTCTGTCCCGTTGGACGGAGGCATACCCGGTTTCAGATTACACTGCTCCGACTACTGCCAAACAGTTGGTTCGAGAATTTTTCCCACGATACGGTTTACCACGTGCTGTTTACTCAGATAACGGCCAGCCGTTCTCATCAGAATTAATGAAACATGTTTCACTTCTGTTAGGATATCAGTGGAAATTCCACTGTGTCCGACACCCCGAGGCAGCAGGTCTCGTAGAAAGACATAACCAGATACTGAAAATCAGAATGTCCAAAATATGCAGAGAGAAAGGTGTCGACTGGGTAGTAGCGTTACCAGTTGCACTATTTTACATGAGAATGGTAGCACACTCTCGAACAGGGCTATCCCCGTATGAGGTGATCTTCGGTAGACCACCAAATATGTGGGGGACGCCTATACCACGTAAAATAACTGATATTGACTGTAATATGCTGACAGATTACTTGGCTTCCTTGATGTCTGCACTACAATCTTCTCGTTCACAGGTAGCTGCAGCCTTTCCCGACAACACTGAGGTGAAACCCCATGACGTTGTTCCGGGTAATCTTGTCTTTGTGAGGAATTTCGACCGAAAGACTCAGCTGGAGCCCAGGTGGAAAGCACCCAAGTTGGTCCTGTTGACCACAAGAACAGCCGTGAAGATCGAGGGCCGCAAGGGCTGGATTCATTCAAGCCATATTAAGAAATTTCATGGACTATCCTCGGATATAGACACTGTGCCCTGCACTACCTCACAGACTGATTCAAAACTCCCTTTTGTTGAACCGAACAAATCTGAAAGTTATAAACTAAAGCTTAGGCCCAACCAGTCGAGCAATTTGATTGTTTAAGTCCTCTCCAAGGTGAAGCGGTTGAATTGTCTCTGACATGTATCCCTTGGACCTGAGTAGAGGAAATACCCGTAAAATGTTGAAACAACAGGCGTATTGTAAATCACTGCGTAGCCACTGTATAGTGACATTGTTAATTTTGTTTTTATTGAGTCTTTTAATGATTATTACAAGTATGTTGTTGCACATATATTACCCTATTTCTAGACATGTTTATAATGTTACTGCTGAACATTCTTTTAGTGACTTACCTCCGCATGAATTGTCTTATAGACTTGCGCTGCGCAATAACACTTTCATCAGTATGTTACATCATTCCCATCAGACTAGTAATGCCACCAATTGTTGGGTGTGTGGCCGACTCCCTCCCTATCAGAATTATGAAGGAGTCCTGCCATTCTTTCCACACCCATTTACACACAATGGCTCCTGTGGAGCATGGTTCAGTTTAATCAATTCCATAGACTCAGACACAGCAGTTTACCAAGATCATTGGATATGGGGAAACCTGAACCTAGTTTTACTCAAAGTCTGCTACCCTGACAAGGAGGGTCGCCCCAAAAGAACAGGAACTGATCTAGAAAATGAAGTGTATGGATTAGGTAATTTTACACCTAATCTCATGATTCTAAATGTCGTATCCGAAGTTGAACTAGTCTTACCCACCATGTCAGTATTCCCAGCAAAAGGTGAATTGTGTGTAAGAAAGGTTGGTTCCATACATATGGGCCATAGTAAATGCACTACTATAGTAGAATTCAGTGATCAAGGAAAATCTTCATTTAGAGCTTCTCGCCACTCCTACTTCATATGTGGTCAGACTGCATATATGCGTCTACCCCTAGATTGGGATGGTACCTGCTACATTGCATTCCTTTTGCCACCTGTTTTCCTAGCTCCTCCTGATTATTACAGAAATATTCATTTAGTACACAACAGAGAACGGAGAGATCTCCCCATTGTCGATTACACTGAAACGGCATGGGACAAGTATGTAGATTTTAATAAAGGCATCTTTCCCTATATAGGTACTGTTACTAATAGTAAGCTGATACGTAGATTAACTAGAACCCTTGAAGCAGTAGTGAATGAGACTATTTCCGCCTTAGGCAATTTAACGGAAGAGCAGTCTGCTATGCGGATTGTTGTGCTTCAAAATCGTCTTGTCCTTGACGTCATCCTGGCTGATAGGGGCGGAGCTTGTAGGGTCATCGGATCAAGCTGCTGCGTATTCATACCAGAAAATTCGCCATCTGTATATAAAGCCATCACTCGCCTTCATAAGATTGTAAGCCAGATACACCAGAACCCAGGCACTTGGACTTGGTCCAGTTGGTTTTGGAATGCGGTATCAGCCTGGGGATGGAGAGTTTTATCCTTCCTAGGTATTGGCCTTCTCATACTATTCAGTTGCTGTCTATGTCTACAATGTGGTCCAGCGATTTGTGGTCTGTGTGCCACATCGTGCATTCCACATCAAGATTTACGTTCAGGATCCCGGAAGAAGAAAGAAGAACAAATGATGCTATATGAACAGATCAATGGATTGATGAAGATTGATATCTCTTGAAGGGCAAGTAGGGGACAAGGAGGGAATGTGGAAATATGGATTTTCCTGGTCAGTTATGTCCCCTATCTTGGACCCCAACGGTTCTATGTGCATGTCACAAGTACATGTAGGTTCCCTCCAGTTCCAGTTATGAAGACGCAAATACATGTGCGTCCACCGTCAACATGTCCTCTGTCAGATCCGCCATGAATAGGCCGGATATTCCATTCCTAAGTATAAAAAGCCATCGGCTTAATATGGTTCACTTATGCCATTTTACAGTCCAGGCAAGTAGGCCCTGATTCTGTCATCAAAACTCCTTTTCCCTTCTGCCTCTGAAAGCTCCGGTCCGAGCCTGCATCTATGACCATGAACTTTGTCTCATTCTCTGCGCGGCTCACGAAGCCTGACATCAGCCTATTCTCTGCCAAGAACTGTATTTCACCTTCGAATTATCTGCCTCTCCCTCAGCCGATGCATTCCTGCCTAGTAGTTTAAGTAAACATTCTTCCAGTTATCAAGCAAAAAGGCCCATCTTCTCTGTCCTCATGCAAGTAATTCATAGCCCTGTTACTAGGAAATATTCCTACCCCCTTGCATTCAGTGTAGACACTTAGACGCTTGTACATGCACGCACAGTCAGTATAGAGTAGATTCTGTCCGAGAGTCCTTCTTTTGTGGATAACATAGTTCTTTAAACATAGGATGTTAGATATGATTTGGGATTAGGTTGACTTGACCCCCCAGACTTCTCGTCTCCACATATAGAGCTAAATGTCAAGTCCTCGTCACCCCCTAGTTACACGTCAATTACACGTCATACTGCTGCGCGCGCATCTATACCAAGTATTATCTTATAGATCCACCTATACATGACATCATAACCAATCATGTTCCTTTTTACTCATTATTACACCCATTTTCGGTTACGCAGACAAACGTCAATGTCCTTATCAAATTGTCACGCCTACTGTATTCACTTCATTATAATGTATGTACTATAAAAGTTACTTCTCTGTCAATAAAGTATGTACTTCACTTCCTGAACCCCCGTGGTGATGGAACTTGAAGCATCCGATTATAATCGATTATTGGAATAAAGCCCATTCCGAAACTCTAATATCACGGATTCTGCCTCTCATTTTACTGAGCTATTTTATAATGTTTCTGTATCAAATTCAGTCCCGGTAAAGGAATTTTTATTTACCACACTACTCTCAGGATAAGCTTAGGAAAACCTCTAAATGACATTGTTATCCTTTAGACTATTCGTATATGGCATCCGCCAATGAACTGAAAAAACGCTGCATCTGGCCAGTACCGCCCCTCTGGTCCTGTTTCTCATCTCACAGGCACTTTCCTTCTAGTGAACGCCAGCCCCAACATTCTGTGATGACATCACAAAGTGCCTCAGTTCTGGCTGGCAATAGAACATTCTAACAATAAAGGCATACTCACCCCTACATTCTTTAGAACAGAAAATCACAGCAAAGCCACCAGTAAATACCATAATTATTCAAATAACCAAATGCATTTGGACGTTGTATTACCAGCCAACTCTGAAAAACAGTAGTCCTTATATAGGATAGTGACTCTTTGGGTGTTCCGTGGAGACTGTGTTCCTTTACATATGTAAATTTGTCGTTATTAGATTATCAAAAATCAGTAGAAGCAAAGCTAGCGTTGCAAAAACAGTCATGAGGGTAGGAATTTAAGCCCCAGCTAACCCGAAAATGACACCCTTTTCTGCTTGTTAATTAAATCGAAGCACTCCCTCCTGCTAACCAAGACTAGCCCCCCCCCCCCCCCCCGCCGCCGCCCTCTGAAAAAACAGGAGGTTAGACCTTTACTCCTACTCACGAAACATTCTTCGAACAATGGGGTACCCGGTGCTAAATAGGGCACTTGGATAAGAGTGTGTAAAGTGCACCTACACCCCCCACCTGTGCATTTACTACTGTCGTATGGTGCAGACATTTCATAGTTCCGGAGCTTGGTTAGGTTTGTAATGATTTTGTGCACCTAGGAAAAGCTACAAGAAACAAAAACACATCAGCACTAATGTACAGGTGATTACCATAGAAACGGTGGGAAACGTTATTGGCTATTGTCGCTCAATAGCTTTTATGCGAGGACTCAAATGTTGCATTAATATCTAACCAATTTAGTAGACCAGGATAAATGCAATTTATCATGCACAAGCCACGGATAATAAATCATAAAAAAGACACTTCAGAATCTCCTCCTACTGACTACCACATTACAAGCCGAACAGCAGCATCAGTCACGCCAGACACTGCTGTGCTCGCCACAGTAAGGCTGCTACAGGTGACGTATCGATATTCAACGAGCTCCCACGAAGGTAAGAAGCTGCTGGTGCTTTAATTGAAATCACTCTATGCGCGTGCACCGTGGATAGAACATGCAAAGCAATATGGGGCATATTATCAAGCCAGGCGATAACATTATCGCCGCTTTAGCGGCAGAAAACTGCCGCTAAAGCGGCGATAATGGGCTTGATAATATGCCCTATGGAATTCCAATTGAAGCCCATGTTAGATGCCCTTCACATCTAACATGGGTTTCAATTGGAATTCCATAGAGCGTATTATCAAGCCCATTATCGCCGTATAAGCGGCAGTTTTCTGCCGCTAAAGCGGCGATAATTATATCGCCCGGCTTGATAATATGCCTCTATGAGTCTATGTTCTTTATTTTGGTGGAAGAAGGCGTCTGCTGCAGACCTGCAACGGTGCTTGCAGGTATGACACCGCCTTATTACTGGACATAAATACACTGGTTAAGATTATAAACAATAACATATATCAGAACGAAAAGGATGCAACATAAATCAATTACTTTTTACAACCAATTTAAGGTATCATAATAATTAGCAGGAGGCCCATTTAAAATTTGCACCAAAAGCGTGTGGTCAGAAAGGTCTATTAGGTCTAGGAAGAATATTTTAAGGACAATAGCATATAAACTGAGAAGGCCTTCGTAAATCAAAAAAATATTTTGGCATGGCATGACTACAGGAGTCACTTGACATGGGCCCGAAGCTCACTGTGCTATAGTACTTAATCTGCAGCTCAATAAAACGTTTTAAACGGGTCAGAGGTGGTTGATGTTGTCTAATGAAGGGGGCCCAGCTTGGCAGGGCTGTTGTAATTGGGGCAAGACCTGGGCTGGTTTGCTAATGGCTGGTCTGTCTGGAACGGCATAGTGGGCAGAGATACGAGGGACGGAGATGAGCCCCATCAGTGACTACGATTAAGTCAAAGGTTCCATTCATCAACCTTATAATTTCCTCAGGATTTATTTTTCATCATCAGACTTTAATCCAGAGCAAGAGTCAGAAAACCAGAAAGGGAGCAAGTATGAGGTAGAAAGATATAGGAAAATAGTGGCCAAGGGTGCAAGCAGGGATGAAAAAGAACCCACTGTAATGATAAAGATATACAAGCATAGAGTGGTGGATGAAAGGGGCCGGTGGATGAATGAAAGCTAAGGAGCCTTGGTATTCAACAACCTCGGCAGTAGGCCAGGCTGGCGTAGGTCCTAAGAAAAACTTTGAGCACTTCTACTTATTTATTTATTTCTTACTTAAGACCTGGGCATGTCAAAAGGTCATTAAAAAAAGATATAATGTGGGTTCAGTGAATAAGATCACATCTAATATAATTACAAACACTGCACTATTCAACTCATCATCTTTGAACTTAGAGAGATTTTGTGCACCAAGGTGTACAACATTCCCATCCTGCATGGAAGGCAGACATTTTCGTCAAGGCTTTCTGTGTATAACAGACTATACATTTTAGCTTAAAAATGTTGCCTGCATCACTTCTTCTTTTTTCTTAAAGGCCCTGGAGTGAGGGTTTGTCCCAACATGAACATTGAGGAACGTGACTTGGAACCAGATGGCGCAAAGAGCGTTTTACAATCACTCAGAGTCACTGACCTTACTATGAGATTCATCTCCCCAAACCTACCACAGTCCGTTTAACACCTCCCATGATATGAACAGAATGCACGTGGACAGAACTTAGTTTGTGTAGAGTGCTCAAGCCTACTGCCTACAGTTCATCTTAAGAGCCCGCCAACAGCACTGCTGAAGGACAGGTTTGCTGAACACCAAGTGTGCCCTATCTTGAGCCCACCTCATACCTCTTTCTACCACCACTCTAAACTTCTGCCTTTTTGTCTCGCTTTTGGAGATTCCTTTTCACCCCTGGTTTCTAACTTTGTCACTGTTTTTTTTGCCGTTCTATACATCCTATTTGTTTTCTCCATTTGATGCCCTTCTTTCTTTTGCTCTAGGTCAAAGTACCAAGAGGAAAAATAAGCCGCAAGCCACAAAATGAGTGCCTGTGCCCACCAGCTGCAACCACTGGTGCAAATTAGGCACCCGAAATGGATGATTTAAGGGCGGCACGTAGAATATGGAACATAAAACAAAGAAAGGCAATGTGATGTACGAGCATGGAATTTGAACCTAACGAGAATTTTGTTCTCAGGAAAAGCATTGCTCGCGAGCCATCTAAAAAGTGATTTTAACAAATGCCAATCGGGACGGCTACAGTGAACAACAATAGCTCCTATCTGGGAGGTGTTCAATAGCTGCCACCCTCTGTTAACAGCACATAGATTTCTCCCGCCAAGAACCCCTGAAGTCAGCTGCATTGCTGCGAGGCTTTCCTTTGAGCTGGCAATCGCCTGACATGTTCTGCTGACATGCGAGTGGCTTTTCGTTCCCCCACGTTGGGAGCAGGGTGTAAAGATTTGCTGTGATTCAACAGCAAGGTCAATATTGTGTTCGACCGCAATGTGATTGATGTGCTATTGAGCACGCGGGGAAGATAGTGCCAACTGCAGACAATCAGGTCCGGACTGGCCGGAGTGGGCACCGGGCAATCCCCCGGTGCACCGCACAGGTGGGGGCCGGTTTTGGGCCCCTGGGGGCCGTTTTTGTCACAGGGCCCGCCGAATTGGCCCTGTAACAAAATCGACGGAAAACCGGCCCTGGCAAACAGCTCGGCGGCCCCCCCAAGCCCCGTGGGGGCCGGCCGAGCACTTTGCCAGGGCCGGTTTTGGTTCCCAGTCCGGCCCTGCAGACAATGATATCAGGACATGGCCTTTGGTTGAGCACTAGTTTTTAGATTACATTTATTTGAGAGAGTCAAAACTTTTTACTTTCATTCTGGAACTCTGTTTGTAGGTACTCTTTGTTGAAATTGTAATAGATAATGTGCCCCAGTCAGTGGTCGAAGTGGGGGGGAACGGCAGGGCACGGCGTGCCCCTACTTCTTCAATTCCAGCGATTCCGTTCCCCTACTTTTTTATTTTGAAAATGCGTCCTGGGACGCAAGAAATCACCATCGCCTATAAAGCTCGGCGTTCGAGGACGGGCGGCAGAGAAGTAACATGACTCTGTCTTTTCTTCTTACCCAGAGAAGAAAAATACAGTGTCCGCTTCTGCTCTGTAGCTTCAGCTGCCTTCCCCCCTCCCCATAACTCTTTCCCTCTTCCCTCTCTTTCTGTCTAGCAGTTCTTCTCTTACAGAAAACCTAGATTTCATGACGGGATTTTCACTCTCTTTCCTCTCCTTTCTTTTATTTCCTCCCCTGTGAAATGGATCCAAAAAAGAAAATAATTTTTGCTGGAAATGTGCAGCATCTGGAATAAAAGGTTAAAAATAGGAAAAATAACTAAGTAAAGTAAGTCAGACTGGTAGCCAGAGGCGCTACTAGAGCCAAATTTCGGGGGGGGGGGAGGGGGGTGGCAAAGAAATTTCGGGGGGGGGGGGGGGGGCTTAATCTTTAAGCAATAGGCAGAGTGGAGCTGCAGGGGCTCTTCGGAGGGGGGAAACCACAGCAAGGCCTCATTAACATGCAAATGGTCTTTAAAAAACCTGTGAAGTGCTCGGGTGCGGCTGTGTGTGTGCCAATGGGTGTTGCGCGCCTGCTGGTAGCAAACTGACCAGATTGATTTTATTCACACCCAAACACATTAGCGCCACTTTTACAGCGTTTGCCAGTGAAGCGCTATTTTTGTTTTCTTGTCTTTGTTTTCCCTGGCCTTGCAACTAGTGCCCCAATCCTGGAGGTACTGCAAAGTGTGGATTGGAAAACAAAATGTGTACTGCGGCTCTGCGTCCAGGGATGTGGTCTTTTTACCATACTGCTTACGTTTTGTAAGGATATAAGCAATGGGCATTGAAATGGGTCCATTCAGGGCCCTGTAGTCATGTCCTTAACTTTTCAGGCAAAAGCACTCACTGATTTCTGAATAGTGAGTGTAAAAGCATTAAGGTAACCATGTTCCCATGGTTTGCTAAATTTTGCATTACCTATGAGTGTTTGCTTTTTCCAGGATGTTGTCACTTTTTTTTTGTAGGCTGCATATTGCGCTGCGTCATTTAAATTGAGCCGCATCCAGGTGTTTATAGCTGGCAACAATTGGGTTGTAGTTGAAGGCAGTGTGAGTTTTTCTAATTGGGGCAGTATGGTGTTTAGTGGGGGAGAGGATGTGGCACTATGGCCAGAGCTACTGAATTTGTAACTGGGGAACCAGGTTCAGCCTTAATAACCAGTCCACCAGACCACTCTCCTGAGAGAGCACAATCCCATGCTAGACCTTAGAAGGCTGCGCAAGAGCTTAGAAGCCCTGGTGTCTTAGCACCAGCAGGTGGACCCTAGTAGTGGCAAGTGTGGGTTAACCTTCAAGGTTTGTCCACCACAATCCATATTGAAGTTCACCTCCAGTCTTGCAGACAGGCCTATGAAGCAGCACACCCTAGAGCGACAGTGACTCTGTCACTGAGGTCACAGGACACTTGAGAAGGGCCAGCTCTAGGGCAGTGCAACCGGTGTGACCGCACCGGGTGCTGACTTTGGGTGGAGGCATTATGTTTGCAAGTATATTAAGGTTTTAAAAGTGCTTGCTGCCTCCTTCCTGGCCTCCAGCAATTTTTGGCAACAATAAAAATGTCATGATGACTCTGGTGTTTAATGTTCTTCCTAGAGAGAGATCATTTTGTCTAGTGGAAGTTCTGATTCATGGAAAGGTAGCTCAGAGGGTTAATGTGCCTGCTGCAAAGAACATGTACCATACAGATTGTGAGAAGTTGGCCTGGTATATGCTGTCCACTAGTTATAGTGGGCACCTTGTACCAGTTCAAACAACCCTTATTGATGATAGGTTTAAAGACAACCTTTATTGAAAGCTATCCTAGTGGTAGCTATGGAGATCAGCCTTCAAGCTAAGTCTTGAAGGAGTGTAAAGCAGCTTGGTTTACCAGATTATAACCTCTTGAATTACTAAATGAAAGGAGAACCACACAAGGTATATATAAAATATATGTATTTATTTCTAAACACTCACTACTAATCTCTTTATGAGATTAGAGTCCAAGATACACAATAATACAGTTCTAAAACGACAGTAAATCGCACAATATACAATGGGCCCTAGGGGCGGACCAAACCATATATTAAGAAAGTGGTATAAGAACCACGATTTGACTACACACAGTGCCTAAAGCACGTAGAATCACTGGGACACCAAGAAACCACCCACGGGAGCACTGGAGTACTTGAGTTACCTCACTCTAGGGAAGCCGGGTGCATAGGTGTCAAATGGTGTCAGGGATCGTCGTTGATTTCAATGGCGATCTACTGCAAAGTGCTGCTGCCGGGAAGGAGAAAAGTGTCCGGTGTGATCCAAGCCTGGATCGAAGATCAGAAGAACCTGAAAGCAGAGGGTACAGAGTCTGGGTCACTTGCCAGTGACCAGGGGCACGGTAGACAAAAGCCCACCGATGTTGGGTGATTCAAGTGCGAAGAGGCTAAGCTTGACTCTGCAGCCACGAGGACCAGGAGGTGTCGACGACAACCAGAAGCTGGATTTGAGCTGTCCCACAAAGGATGTCGAGTGCTGGGGTGTCGGTCCGCGTATAGAACACAACAAGCCTTGGCAACAGCAACCCACGCAGGAAGAGAAAAGATGCTTTGGTGCGGACCAGCAAGGTCCTGGAGACTCCCCAAGCAATGGAGAGTCAGGACACGTCTTGAGCAATCAGGTAAGCCTAATTAGAGGTAAAGTTGCCTTCACAGGGACCCACCAGTCGACGGACTAGGGATCGCGAAGGGTCCTCGAGAGAAAACACAAAGGGCCAGCTCACAGAACACTCATGGAGTGTAGGCGGGCAATCTTCAGTGCAAATGCTGCTCGGGGTCAGGGCTAGAAGTAATCCAAAGCTTAGCTGCAGGAGTTGTTGGAAAGCTGATGCTTCTGCAAAGTGACGTGGTGTCCAGGGGTTCGGTTTGCACAGTCGCCACGAGGGATACGGGCCTCAGACTTGCTGTGGGCACTGTTCGACCTCTAAGACCACGGAAACCCACCTCCTGTGTTGCAAAATTCTTCGGAGTCTGGCGGGAGCTTCGGAGCTGCAAACCGGTCAGATCTGTCTTTGGTGCTTGCCTTGCAGAGGAGTAACTCCTTTACTCCAAGGGAGATTCTTTACTTATCTAGTTCAATGTAGATCATTGAAGTTCCAGGATTCAGTATCAGAGTTTTGTCCAGGTGTAATCTAAAGTCCTGTAGCCAGGGGTTCCTTTCTTATACCCAAGGAAGGGGTGGGACAAACTCTAGGGACCCACCTATGGGAGGGTCAGGAAAGAGGGGTGGCTACACCCATTTCCTTTGTCCAGTTTCGCGCCCTGCAACCAGTTTGAGCTGGACTATGTACAGGGACACCAAATGTGCCCCCAGTGCTGAACTTCAAAGCACTCTTGGAGTGCACCCACCCAGCCCCAATACACTAAAGCCTTTCTGGGAGGTGGTGACACCTCCCTGTGACAGGAAACCTATTATCCAGGCCTCCCCTGCCGGAGTTTCATCCAGCAACAGGAGGGCAGACTCGTGTCTGTGGCTGGCAGCATCCATTTTGTGATGCCAGGGCTCGGTTAGCTGGTACCGGGTATACCGGTGCTGTCATGTCTCTCCCTCTAGAAGGGTGGGATCATACTCCCACACCAGTTACTGGTGTGGTGGTATGATTCCAAAGTGTTTGACACCAAATACAACATGTTTCCGTGCAGCCATTCTAAAGTTAGCATTTACCGTTTGGTTATAATGCACTTAAGAGTGTATGGTTTGGCAGCATCACAAACAACCCCAGAATAAAGGTTCTGAAGGCTGCTGAGGGGCTCTTCTCATGCATGGGCACTCTCTCACATAAAACCCAGCACCCTGCCTTCAGGATTGGTAAGGCCTGCCATAGTGGTGACTGATAGGTTTATATGTGCAGTGATATGGAGAGATATAGTGAACCTATATCTTAGTAAGGGGTGCATGCACCACCTTACCCAGGCTGCAGTAGCAGACCTGTGGTGTCATTTTGGAAGGCTTCCCAGGGGTGACACAATACATGCTGCAGCCCCATGGTAGGCCTCTGGGGTGCCTATGCCCTTGGTACATAGTATACCATATACTAGGTACTTATAAGGGTACCCCAGAATCCAATCTGGAGTGTACCTATAGTACTTGTAGTCAATTTAAGGGAGAAAGCAGATAGGCTGGGGTCCTGAATAGCAGGATCCCAGGCAGACTAATTCGAAAGCCAGCAAAATACCAGGAAAAAAGTGGGGGCAACCATGTAGTCAGATTCCACCTTCCTACACAGATCACAAAGTGCACATAATGTAAATAGGTCAGTGGGCTACTGCTTTTGTCAGAGAGCTCATTTTGTTACTTGCAGTTTATAAGTTAAAATCCTAACATACAACAGTGAGCTATTAACTTTCATCTAAGAACTGCATACAACTTGCAAGGTATAAATTAGAGCGTTATGTTTTCCCCCCCAGTCTTTGATTATCCTAATGTTGCAAAAAGTGTTCTTTTGGACAGAAATCAACTCTGATTATTAAAGAACCTAAAATGCAAACCGAAAGGCAATCTGACAGGGAGTATTAGACAATGAGATGGAAGCGCGCGCTTGATTGTCTGCTTCGGAGACCCGTACACCACAGGCTGTGCTTCCGGAGGGGCGCGTGGAGTTCAGAGGACGGGTCCCGGTCCTCTCGTGAAGCGGAGGTGCGTCACTGCTCTATCGGCGACGAGGGTGAATAGTGTGCTCCAAAGCTTGCTGCTTGTATTTCCCTGAACACACACCCTGGAGCTGTCATAGGAAATCGCTCTGCGCTGTGTAATTGGAAGACTTGGTGGACGGGACTGCGAGGACCAGCAGCCCCGTAATTTCCAACAGATGTGTCCTCTTCCCGCCCCTGCTGCCTGAGACTTTATCACTTCTCACGGCCACCGCTTCGCGGGAGCCGTTCGCAGAGGGTGAATAGTGTGCTCCAAACCTTGCCGGGACAAGGGCGGGACCGTTTATGGTCGTTAGTGGCCGGGTGAGGCCGGGACGGGCCCTGTCTCTAACGTTTACCTTAGGGGAAGATACACGTGTGATATATTGTGCGTACTGTTCCTGTGAGTGGCTTTTTGTTATACTGTATTGTAATTATGAATTCATTATCAGGGTTTTCTGTTAACAAATCCCCTTTTAGGGGTTCAGTTGCAGGGACTTTAGATACATTTATTATAAGAGCTTCATCCTTATTAGCCCATGAAATTGAACTCACAGAAAGGAGATTGTCATTGGATATAGTTGCCGATAAACGTTCTTCATTGGGCTCTATTATATATGCTAAATCTCCTACTCCTTCTCATACATTTATATCGGGTACACTTGATGGTACTACGATAGGTAGTAGGAGTTCTTTGTCCCCGCTGGAGAAAATCCCGGAAATTAGGCAAAGGTGTTATCCAATCTCTGAAGAAGAAGGCATGCTCAGTAGTAAGATCCCATGCCGACCTAATTGTTCAAATCCTCTAGTTCCCTCTATTCCATCGTCCCCAGTTCGTACTAGATCCACCTCTGTTATTAAGCAGGGTTCGCCCAAGCTATCCTCTGCTACTGCCCCGAAGGGTACAAGTTCTAAAAGGAAAAGGGGGATGGAAAACGATAAGGGAACGTTGCCAAAAAGTCGCAAGCTTGGTCCTCCTAAAAATAATCTAGTAACCCCTGTAAATCGAGGCCAAGGGAAGGATTTACATGAAGACCCGCCTATCATCTCGGCTCCGGTAGATAATATGCCTATTAATTTGGGTGATGAGTTTTGGCCTAGACTGAAATCAATGTTAAAACAATCTGTTTCATCGATCCATGACAGGCTAGATTGCATTGAAAACAGGCTTTCTTGTCTTAAATTGGCCTTTGCTTCATCCCAAACTAGACATGATCTACGGGGTATGCCATTAATGGAAATGCACACAATAAGAGTTTGTCGAGATCCCCAGTACATTAGTGAAAGCCATGAAACGCTGCCGGTGTTTATGCGCCTGAAAATCCACTAGACATTGTCACTCTCTCAACTGTTTTTATGTCTCGCCTAGCGTTGCTGCACACATGCGCAGCTCGCTCAGCGAGATTTATTGCTAAGGAGTACTTTTAGAAAAGGGCTTTAAGCCCCGCCCCTCATTTCCATTGTCCGGCGTCACCGTTTATGCTAAACGGTGGCCTGCCATTGGAAATGAGGGTTTTTGGTTGCGGCCCTTGGCATGCGATCCGGACTGGGTCGCCTGCTTCACTGCTGGCGTGAAGCACTTTCTTATCTTTATGGGGCCATGTGTTTCTAATCAGAAACACATGGCCCCATAAAGACAAGATATCATGTTTGTTTAAGAGTTGAATGAAATGAGAGACACAGAGTTCGACATTGTCAGTAAACAGCGTTTGATGTCAGGAGTACAAATGGACAGTCCTATGTCTCGCCGTTCTATCCTTTGTACTAAAAACTGCAAACACAAAAACTCTTTCCATGTCCGTTTCTATTGTCGAAAAAAGTGACAATGCACAGCAGAACTTAAATTGCAGAATGCACGCAGCATAAATACGCATAACAAAAATAGATGTTCAGAGTTGCTCTAGGCAGGCAGCTGTGCATAGTGAAATTAAATGAAGTTCTAACAACTACGCCATCCCATCATATGGGTGCAGAGGGGCATAAGTGCTAGACTTGTTTGCAGGCGCATGTACGGAAACACATGTATAAATGCCAGTAAGATGAAATAATGCTGAGGAGGAACAGAGAGAGGCCCAGCTGTTTAAAAAAATATGATGTAAGCGGGAGCCACCATTATGAAGGTGGTGGGTTTGGGTCCTGGAGTGGCTCACCAAGGGTGGGCCTCTGGGGACGCGGAGCCGACGGCTGATGTGCGAGAGTAGCTACCACTACAGCGCCTAGTGCCACGAATGTTGTGACAAAGTGCCTGGGAGCGCAAAGACTTGAGCCTCTGAAGAGACGCAGATAACCGGGGTTTGCAAGGCAGGGCCCGCAGCCGCCTTGAACACCAGGCGCAGGCTCTCTCCAACTGAGTCCCACGAAGCCCGGGTGCAAGACCCGCCAAAGCCCTCGGAAATGCCAAGCACACAAACTTTGAGAGTGGCCCACTCCCTCTCGGCGCAGACACGTTCATGAATGCGCCAAGGGTAATGAAAGGGCAAAACTGATTCCAAGCCGGAGCTCCCTCCCTCCATCCCTCAGCAGGAGCACCGGTCCCTCGGAGCTCCCTCCTTCCTCCCTCCCTCTGCAGGAGACCTTCCTTTCACTCCTTTATTCTTTTGTTTGCATTATATGACACGTACGATTGGTTCAGAGACGGTATTATTTGACAAACGTTTTCCCTCTGTCTTTGGAGTTTATTCGTACACCTCATTTCCCTGCACATTGCCCATTCACTATTCGCGGCCTCTCTGTCTTTGGAGTTTATTCGTACACCTCATTTCCCTGCACAGTGTCCATTCACTATTCGCGGCCTCTCTGTCTTTGGAGTTTATTCGTACACCTCATTTCCCTGTACATTGCCACTTCACTATTTGCGGCCTCGTTCTTCTATGAGGGTTCGCTGGTGTCTTCGCCCCGGGGCCACCCGTGACCCACCCCTTGGATGTTTCTGTGAGGTACGGATTGCCTCGGGCTTCCTCCGGTGCACCTGCTGTGATATTTCTGTCAGCCTTTCATGTTAACCCTTGCGGTGATTCGCGCTCTCTATAATATAGTTTCATTCAGTTTAGCTGCACTCATCTCTCAGTGAACCCACCGCTACCCACGTGTTAACTTCCACATGAACAACCGTACTATTCGACTCTTCAGTTATGTTCGGAGCTCAAGTGTGGGTTTTCACTTCGCCACTTGCATCACTTCACGGGCCCCTTGTCCCCGCTGAAGGGCACCCCCCACAATGCATAGGGACGCTTTGTAATAATGGACGTCTGGCTTTTGACTATTGGATTGCAATATCAAATAGACATGCATTATAATATTGCACAATGCAATTTTGATGAAATAAAACAGATGAACTTTACATATGAATTTGGATGGTTTCATATCTGGAATCATTTTCGGAAACGCAGAATGCATCCCTCATCAGGCAACAAAGTGGTGCATTCAGGGGGCACTTCCCCTGCTGTGGGGAGCGCTGCTGATGGAACAGAGGCCTGTGTCACATCCCATAATACCATGACGCCACGTGATGAAGTTCATTTCTGTGTAAATGCCACTAGAACATTGAGAGGACATCAAAGGAATCCACAAAATGATTACCTGTACTATACTTTATTTATATTGTATCATGAGATCTGTTGCCCTGCTCATGCCTTCTGGTTGAACATGTGGTGTCACTCGTGTGTACTACAGGATCGCACTTCTGCTCAAACTGAACTATAACGGATTGTGTAATGGATGTACGGAGTCACAGCAAGTGAATGCCAGCTCTGTCTCACCTGACTACTTACCTGCACTTACAGCTCCCAGTCACAGTGCCACGGTCGGAGGTGGAGGGTGAACAGCGCTGCGTCTTTACCACTGGTCATATTTGTAAGCCATGGACTTGCAGCACAGAGCCCTGAATGAGTGGTGTGAGCCTGGTGTTGCTTTTGCCTCAGTTGTCTGCATTTCTTTAGTATTGTTTACGCTTACCTGCTTACATAGTTGCATAGAATTCCCTGCTGTCTCGTGCTACAGATACTGTGATATTGAAATTGCTTGCATCCAAGTGTAAAACTTATTATTTTGATTGGGCACTTGTTCAGAATCGGTTTGGGTACCTTGGTTTCTCTTGATTGGCTAGACCTGCATATATCAACCAGAAAAGGGAAAGACAGCACAAGTCTACCACCTCCCCTCATAAAGATGAGCGACTCGGTTCATGTTTGCAATCTTTTAAGATTTTGAAGTAAACTGGCTTTTTTTTGTAGCCTCTCATTCACTCCCTCTCAGTCTCTTCTGCTTTCTAATTTGCCTTCTATTTTCTTTCTCTGCCAACCTCTGCCTGTCTGTCTCTCTCTCTCTGCGACTCCTTCCTTACTCTTTCCCTCTTTTTCGCCGTCTTTCTCACTTCGAGCATGCCCGCTCTTTCTATCCTGTAGCTCTGTCTCGCTTTGTCTCGTACTCCGTCTGTTGTTACTCCTCCATCCCCACTCCCCCGCAGCACACTTGTGTGGCACCCTCCACCCCCGCTCCATTGTTTGTCTCCCCCCCCATCCTCGCCCTCCTCCCAATGTCTGCTGTATGATTTCCACCCACCTCCACCATCTTTCCTTGTTAGGGTAAGATTCACAATTAGCTCATAGATGCACCATATATGTGTGGAACTGAAGACTTCCCTAACTTTCAGTGTCTTAAAATGAGTGCACGCTCAGATGTGTGCACTCCCATGTCCATGATCATACATATAAAGTGGGAATGAAGGGAGGTTCAAACAATGTGTCACCACAAAGGTGTAACCACCAGAGTAAAAAAGCATTTGCAATGCAAATAGGTCTTGCATTTACGTGAGTTTAAGCTATTGGCATTGTAAATGACAATGCCTTTTATTTTTGTTTTACAAACGAAAACATAAATAAAAGGCATTGTCATTTGCAATGTCAATAGCTCAAACTCGCGTAAATGCGAGACCTATTGCATTGCAAATGCTTGTTTAGTCAGCTCTGCCTATTATTGTATGTCTGCTGGGCTGTGCTAATCTGAATTCAGGAAACTAATAACATCTGAAATGTAAAACAAATAGTTAAAACATACAAAATTGATCTTTTGTGTGTAAAGTAATGTCAGGACCAGTTAGCAAATAATAGAGAGAATACAAAGTTACCAACAATGTAATTAAAGTGAATATGAAAATCCACATTATTTTCTTGTCAATTCAGGGTACAATGGAGAACAACTCTGCTTGTTATCCGGCTCTACAGCATAGTTCACAAAATTAAAGAATGGAAATAAGTTGGACAATTAGAGCTTAGAAAGTGTAGCAGGGATTAAATATAAGCGGAAATGCACTGTGTAGAATTAAATGAACCGATGATGCCTTAACTCATTTCAATGACCGTATATAGCTTACACAGATTCATTAGGCCCTCCCAGAGAGGGTGATTTGTGCAGTGCAACAAGTCTCAGAATAAATGCTAGCCGCATGAGTTCCTGAATGAAAACGGTATTCAGCTATAGGGCATCCCCTTCATCACATGAAGGGCTCCCTCTTCATTTTATATACAAAGTATTGTTAAACCCAGTTTATTTAAGACTGAGACATGATATGCTCATTTAGACTCCTGCTCATTGATAGACAACTGATAGACCTGGAGCTCAGCTAGCATACACTCACGTTTGCCAAACATTTCATTCGTTGAATGCATTGGGTGATTCAGAGATTTAAAATGGACCTTCTTTTGCATAGATTTTTGCTTTGCACCGTCTAAAACTGCATTCTACCAATACAATTTCAACGTAAAAATGGAACACCTTTCTTCTAGGCCTTGAGGTGCTCACCCTCTCGAATGGGTGAAATGTAAGCATAAGAATCTCTAAAAATAAATATCAATTTTTCTCTAAGTCTATATTTGAGGATCACAGACTCGTTTTGTATTCAAATGAGGACTATGATATTTCAAGAGAGCACCTGGCTGAAACTATGGTCGAAGCTATGAACAGTAATATAGTGACTTGAAGTAGTGACCGATTATTGTTCTTTGTGTATCAAGATATAAATGATCCTGGTCTCTCCCTAGTCACTATAAACAAAGAATTGCACTAGCGCCCGAGCAGGGCTTTTGAGGTTACTCCTTAATTACAGTTAAGATTGCACATCAGGCTGAGATTGTACCATTCCTAGTACATCACAGGTTAAGTTTGACTGGCAAAGTGTGAGGTTTGGATCATACTTCCGGCTTCCGGTTTGATGGTAGTTATTTGTTTAACATTTCCATCTGTATTTACCCATACTTATTTTTTGGCCAACTTATTGGTATTTATACTGATTTATTTTGTGTTTTGAAAATAAAGGGAGTTGTAAAATGGTATATTTCACATTTATTTAACTGCTAAATGCACGCATGCTTTGATGTCTGGAGCATTTTTATCAAATTAAGAAACCTAATATAGCAAAACACTGTAACCACAGGTACATATTAGCACAATACACTAATATATGTTAGCATATGGCTATATTTAAGGAAATCTCATCCTGTTTTTTTAACTTCCCATGCTGTCCATCTGGGAAGGTATTGTCCTGAAATTCATGGAGGACAACATGGACAGTCACTCACAAGAAGCACTAGTTTCGGTAGTTTTCCAGTTTTAAAAATAAACACAGGCAGGGAACATATTGTTTTCTGTCTGTATTTATCTGTAACAATCAGTAAAAACGAAAAACTGGGAGCCTTAATCATACTGAAGGCCTTCCGACAAGGGGCATATTGTGCCTGCATAACAATACACCACCAAAATAAATGCAATCTGGCACCTTATCAAAGCAGCAAACAAACACCATCCTACCTGTTCACAATGCAGCAGCATACTTAAACTTTACCACCTTCAATTTTATCTTAAAGTTCTTACTGATATTGCAGCCTGACCAACACATTCAAAGATAACATCCTCACATCTACAATCATTAAATACTTCTCTGCAGAAGCATGCACTCCATCGCCCCAACAAAGTCAGGTCCTTCCTCACACAGGACATCTTCCTATATACACACTCTCATCAGGACATACCCTATACCTGCAGATGAAAGCAAATATTTGTTTTATCCTAATCGTTGTGATAATAGAACCCTGAGTTAATTTACTATTTTGCATAGTTAAAACTCTAACCACTAGTATATGTAGTAGTTCTTTGTACTTGATATCACTATTCTGTGATTCTGAGCTTTTTGCGTTTGCATTGATCTCCTGGGTGACTCTACAACGTATTCATTTCCTTTTCTGCTATCCGTTTCTCTTCTTTGTGGGACTCTTCAACTCACTGACTCCCTCCCTTTGTCCTCCCTGACCCTTGCCTTTCGTGGATCCTGTCTTTCTCTGGATCGCTAATTTATCCGGGTATTGTATGTGTTATCTTTCTGTAATTCATGCGATGTTCTTTTGCCGTTTGTTCCCCCTCTGTTGACCTGCCGGTTCCGACCCTCCTCCTAGCCCCCTGTCCACTGTTGCCCTCTGACTAAGCACTTCTTCTCCCCTTGTTGGGGAAAGATCCAACTACTTATACTCTGGAGTCTTAGTGATCCCTCTGAGAGAGTCCACAGCGCTAAGGGAGCCACTCACAGTTGAGGCATGGTATGGCACCCCTTGCCAAAGCTCTCCCTCTCCCCTTTTTGGGGAAGGATCCAGTAGGTAGGCCTTGGAGTCTCAGAGACCCCTCTGAGAGAGTCCACTGTGCAAAGGGAGCCCTCCCCCCTCTTCTTTGATGCTGTGTCTCTCCCCCTCCCCCTCCTCTTTCCCTCCTTCATTCGCTGTCTACTTCTCCTGCTCCTACCCCCTCCCCCCTGAATCGCTCCCTTGCCTACTTTTTCCCCTACGCATATGCCTTTATTGTTTGTCTCGACCGATCATGTAACTATACTCTAATAACTGTGTAACCTTTGTAACGACGTAACCTGCAACTATGGTCTGATACTCATGTAAAGCGCTCTGATACCTCCGGGTCTAGCCAGCGCTATATAAAACCTTTCAAATAAATTTAAAAAAATAAATAAATAACTCAAAATTTGAGACTTTTTTTTTAAAAACATCTTTTTTATTCTTTTTAAGAACAAAGAAAAGAAGAACAAACAATCGGTATTTGCAGTGGCATAAAAAGTATGCATGGCTGAATATGGCCTTTCATTAAGATTACATAATTTTAGATGGAAGTCTGCAAATCAAACATTCATGGAGACATTGGGTCGTCATCAGGAGGAACAGTAGGAGCAACACAGATATCTACCCTATATCAGTTCCACTTGGCCCAAACTCAAGACCATTTTTTGGGGCAACCCAGTGCTACATACACAGTCTTTTCCCGAAACATGCACCAGTCCATATTGCACTTCCACATTGTGACAGTAGGGGACGCCGATCCTCCCCATAATTGAGCAATGTCCCTCTTGGCCACCGTGGCCCCAAGCGTGACCCATAGCTTCCCCGCTGCTACCAAGTCTGTGGGCTCCCACACATTAAGCAAACATCTTTTGATCTCAAGGCTAACAGGTTTGTGCAGGACCTCACCCATGACATTATGTATCCCTTTCCAATATATCTGAATGTATTCACATTCCCAAATAATATGTATGAATGTGACCACCATTCCACAATGCCGCCTACAGTTTATACTGTCACCACGCCCCATGCGGGCCAACTACGGCCCAGTAACATAAATCCTATGAAGGATTTTCAGCTGTATCAGGCTGAGATGCGCAGAGATCGCTACCTCTTTAGGAGAGGCCACTGCTTCTATCCAGTCTTCGTCATCAAGTAGGAGGCGGTCTGCCTCCCATGTCTCACGCAGTTTAATTAGGGGATCTGGTGCGTTGTTGACAAGTTTCTTATATGTCAAGGAGATGGCTTTCTGAGGGAGAAGCCCAACCAGTAACCTATCTTCCAGTGGGGATGAGTCAGGTAGAGTGGATCCCTCGCTAATGGCGGTGGTCAGAGCATGACGGATCTGGAGATAGCGGAAAAACTCTGTATCCGCAAGTTCATACTTTTGTTTCAGCTGGTCAAAATTAAGGACTCGCCCCTTCACCCACAGATCACCCACCCGAGATATACCAATGAGGTCTCACTTATCAAAGCCTTTAGAAGAATGAAGACCACCCAGCTGAGCTGTGTCCCAAAGGGGAGTTGCAAGTGTCAATCTGTGCTCCCACCTGGACCGAGTGAGATGTTGGCCCAGTCAGAGGCAGGGTATTGGGATTAGAGTAGAGGGCTTGGTTGTACTATCCGCCCGGTAGTAGCCATCTATCCATGGCGTATCCCGGATCTCCATGGGTACGGTATGTACCCTGGTTGATGGGAGCGAGGTGTGCCGCCCAATAGTATTTTTTAATGTCGGGAAGGCTGATTCCGCCATCATAGCTGTTGAGGGTTAGCTTATGGAGCGCAATTCTGGGTCTTCTGTCCCATAGTAGCTGCCTCTGTAGTCCTGAAGGGCATAGAGGAAGCGGGGGAGGGACATCATCTTAAAAAGAGCAGCACGTCCAAGCAGTGAGAGTGGAAGTGCCTTCCAGACTGCGATATCCCGTCGCAGACGCTGCAGGGGTGGGAGCAGGTTTCTCTCACACCAGAGCCGGGCATCAGCTGTGACATAAATCTCCAAATAACAGAAACCATTGGATACTACTTGTATTGGACAGTCCCTAGGAAGAGACGGGGTTCTGCCAGACAGGACATAGAGGAGAGATTTTCCCCAGTTGATAGAGTAGCCCGAGAATCTACCGAAGGATGTAAAAATGTCCAAGACACACCTGAGCGATTTGGTGAGGGAAGCCAAATAGAGCAGAATGTCGTCTGCGTAAAGGGAGATGCGGTCCTCCCAATCCGCCGACCAACGCAAACCACTGACAGACCAATCGCACCGGATCCAAGCAGCCAAGGGCTCCAGGGATAGGGCGAAGAGCAGGGGCGACAATGGGCATCCCTGCCTAGTACCCCAACCGAGATTGAAGGACCCAGATCGTTTGTTATTTACCTCCAATTGTGCAAGAGGGGCAGAGTAAAGGAGTCTGACCCAGGAGATAAGCTGCGGGCCAAATCCGAATTTAGAAAGTACTGCAAACAAGTAGGGCCATTTGATGGTGTCAAAGCCATTGACGCATCTAAAGATACAATTACAGCATCTTCCTGTATTGTGCCAGCCCGCTCTATCACCCCGTGAACACGTCTCAGATTTAGAGCAGTGTTACGATGGGGCATAAAACCTGACTGATCAGGGTGTACTAGGGAATCAAGCACTCACGATAGGCGGGTGGCTAGAACCTTAGCGAGTATTTTGTGCTCAGCATTAATCAGGGAGATGGGTCGATAAGATGTGCACCTATCCTTCGGTTTTCCATCCTTCGGGATGACTACTATGGACGCCAGCTGTTGGTCGGGCGGCAGCTCTCCCACCTCTCTGCTATCCTCGAACATGGTGCGCAGATGTGGGGCCAACTTGTCTGGACACATTTTGTAAAGCTCAATGGGGAGCTCATTGGGCCCGGCCACCTTACCCAGTTAAAGGGCCCTGATTGCTTGCGCAATCTCGTCATTAGACATATCACTGTCTAAATAGCTCCGATCATCCTCCGATAGGGACGGAAGACCAATGTCTTTGAGGAGATCAGCCGAATCTGCCTCTACGAGGGATGATTGTGATGTATATACCGCTGTATAATGTGCCGCAAATTCGTCGGTTATTAGAACCGGGTCTCTGACCCTCACACCCGAGTTAGTCGTGAGTTAAGGCACCAGTCGACTAGCTTGCTCCCTTTTATCCAACCAGGCAACAAGTTTCCCAGCCTTATTAGTCGTGAGTTCAGGCACCAGTCGACTAGCTTGCTCCCTTTTATCCAACCAGGCAAGAAGTTTCCCAGCCTTATCTCCCCATTCATACACTCTACCGTCTCTCTCTTTACCCCAGGACTTAGCACGTTCAGTGGCAAGAGCCTTGTGTTCATCCGTTATTAATCGCAAAAGATGTTCAGCGTCAGGGGTACCTTCCCTCCCCACTTCTGCCTCTAGGCGTGTTACATCCCTCTCAATCGCTTCAAGCTCCTTGGAATTCTCCTTCTGGATCCCCGCCACCAAAGAGAGGGCAGCCCCTTGAACGACAGACTTAAATGCCTCCCAAAGCGGCTGAGGGGAATCAACCAAACCCAGATTTTCACAGAAATAATGGTCAATCGCCTTCTGCAGGTCTCTACGAACAGATGGGTCTTGGAGAAACCAAGGATTAACAGGTGCTACCATATCTACTCGGTGGTATCCCAACACCAGTCTGGTCCACATCGGTGAGTGGTCAGATATGCCTCTAGCCAGATGTCGGACCTCGTGCAGATGGAGTAGCTGAGAGGCAGGCAAAGTAATTAGTCAATGCGGGAGAAGCTATGATGGGCTCCGGAGAAGAAGGTGTATTGCAAGTCCCCAGAGTGGAGAGCCCTCCAGGCATCAGATAGTCCGAATGCCTCGATGAAGTCAGGAAGCCAACTATGGGAGGGCCCCATGGCACGTGGGGTCGACGATCCAACTCACCGGATGACACGGCGTTGAAGTCACCTCCCGCTATGAGAAGGCCCTCTGGCAAAGAAAGGAGTAAAGTACCTAGATCCGTGAATGATTGAGCCTGTAGGCCTGGAGGTATATATACCGATATCAGGGTCACTGTTCTCCCCTCCCACTGACCAGTGAGTGCGACATACCTCCCACGTTCATCAGCATGCGTGGATTGGGGTGAGAAAGGAAAGGAAGTTTTGGCCATAATACCTACTCCCTGAGATCCGCTAGTAAATCCTGAGTGGGCAATGAGCCTGTACCCCCATCTGTTCAGCGCTTTACACATATTACCCACCAGATGTGTTTCCTGAAGGAAGACAACGTCCGGTGAGTGTCGTTTGATATACTGTAGGACTACAGTGCGTTTTACCTTGTCTCCCAGGCCATTGACATTGCAGCTAAGTAAAGCGAAACTCTTGTCCCAGTGTGGTCCCATGGTGAAGTAGTAGTGTGGGTTCACATCCCATGACCCCAAGTAAGGATGACACCATATCCAATGCCATGAGCATCATTGAAGCCGATAAAACAACAATGAAACACCCCATCCCCCCAACCCCAGTTCCAACTCCCCCCTCTCTGCCTCTCCCTGCATCTCGGGCAACAACCAGCCCAACAACAAACTGCGCAGAGTGCCTGTCGCCCCAAGAACACCAACACAAGTTAAATGCGGGGATTAAGGACCCCGTCCGCCTGCCCCCCCTCCCCCTCCCCCTCACAAGGAAATAAAACACACCATACATGAGTCCTGATCGAGGAGACAGCTCCCGAGCAGCGGTAGAGGATATATAGTCAGTAGCACCAGCATACCAAGGTCTACGGTGGAGTACCCCCGGCATGTCCCACAGTCAGTCCTCCAGAGCACTTGTGAGCCCCTTCATATAGTTAGATTTCAAATCCACATACCACAAGTATCAATAATCACCAGGCTCAACGTGGGGAATGTGAATCGGTGTCTCTCCAGCCCTCCAGCCAGGACGCTGCTTCCTTCGGATGGTCAAAAAACCAGGCCTTCCCATTGGCCTCTATTCTAAGCTTGGCGGGAAAGAGCATGGAATATTTCAGTCCTTTATCTCTCAAAGATTTTTTAACAGCCAGAAATTATCGTCGTTTTCTCTGGACAGCCTGAGTGAAATCCAGAATTTTTTTTACAGTTGAATTTTCGTATTTGAGAGGCGGTGAGTTCCTGGCATGCTGCATTATCACGTCCAGGTCTCTAAAGTTCAGAAGTCTCGCCAGGATGGGTCGGGGAGGAGACCCCGGTTTTGGGCGACCTCCTGGGACACGATGTGCCATTCCACCGCCAAGAACTTCGAGAGAACTCGTGGCTGGAGTTGGTGGAGTACCAGGTCTTCAACGAACAGGTCCGGCGCCTGCCCCTCTGACTTTTCCTGAAGACCCACGATGCGGACGTTGTTTCATCGCGAGCGCCCTTCGTATTCATCCAGCTTGTCCACCGCAAACTTTTTGAAGGTGTGTAAAGCCTGGAACTCGTTCTGTAGTTGCGATACATCATCCACCAGACTCTGAGCAGTTACCTCCAACTGTTTGACCTTTTAATGGGTTTTCGCAAGATCAGCTCTGATCAAAGTCACTTCCACCGTTATGGTGTCAGTTTGCTGCTCCATAGAGGTGCGCACCCCTGCAATGGCATCCATGACATCTTTAAGGGACAGTTCAGGGAGCGCGCACTCAGACCCTCCAGTGGATACCTGCCGGGCCGGGTGGTCAGGGGCAGTGCTCTTTGGGCAAGTTTACCTGTCCAGCTTGTTCTGCTGCGTCACCTTCGTGCCCCTTCCACTTGCCATTGCGTACTCCACCAAGGGCCCCAGCCGCTGCAACGTGCACTCAACCACAGGGCCCCCCACAGAGGCGGTCACCGGGGATATTTCCACAGACAAGGGGAGGTTTGAGTTCCTCACCAATTGCACAATAGTAGTACCTCGTGGGTGCTTCCGGGAGTCACCAGCCACAGGACAAGAGGCCCCCGCAGGTCACCAGGCCCAGACCCTCCTCTGGTGGAAGCACTAGACCACTTGCGATACGTCCACTCAGTCTCCGGTTCCCACTGGCAGTATTTGGCCTTCTTCAGTCGAGCTCTACTGGGCAGGCTGCGATCAGCAGATTATAGAGGGCGAGCAATCCACCGTTGCCCTAATGCGGCCCTTCGCTGTGCAGTCCGAGGCGGGCCGCCTCCAAAGGTGCTGACAAAAAAGGCAAACAGCGAGCTCAAGTTGCAGACCAGGCCGCAAGACACGACCTCGAGTAGGCGCGTGCCCGCCTAACAGCGCGAGCTCGGCGGCACCAGAAATCACCGTGGGCAGCGGTCTCACTTTATTCCAAGGCCGCTACTTGTTGGCGGCCGTATTCCGTTCCCGTACCACCACCGGAGACAGGAGGCAGACCGGAGGGGTCACGGCACCCGGGGCAATCAGTTCCCGCTGCAGGACTCAGATTATTGAGGCGGATAGAGGGGTTTTCGGGTTAGGGGGTGCTGAGCTCCTCTACAACGCGGCCATCACACAGTAGCGCGTAACCACGTCCCCGTCATTTGAGACATTATTGTTGCATCACTCACTTACCATTCCTTAAAGATATTTTTTTTTAACTGTTGGCATCCAACTGAAAGACAAAACCAACAGGGGCCATCTCCAACATGATTTTCAGTTGGCTTTCAGACCTAAATGCAGCACTGAAGCAGTGACCATCAAGCTCAAGGATATGACCAGCACAACACAGAAAATTGCGCTCCCACCCTCCTTCTTAGTTCTGTTAGATATGTCTGCAATGTTCATTGACCAACAAAGTGATTAAAAGTCGACCATTGTGCAGAGAATTCAACACCACACAGCAGTTGTCCAACCTGTTTAACTGACTGCAACTCATCCAGATTGACATAGTCAGCTTTCAGGGGTTGCCATTGAGTTTCAGTGTTCCTACGGTAGCAGTACTATCCTCAGCTTTTACATGAATTCACCAATTCATTCATGGTACCAAGATTCACAGTACGCAGATGAAAACTCTAATCTAAAAGGGATATCCAATGAAGTACGTAACACTATGTTTCAAAACTCCAGTAGACATCATCAAACAAAGGCACATTTTTGAATGCCCATTGTTAGTGATCATTGGTGATGCAGGACAGGAGAAAGAACTCTTTTTTTCTCTTCACTCATGGCCCCATTAAAGTTTACACAATCAAGGACATCCATCAAGTTAGCTGCTTGGTCTTCATTCAAAGGGGCTACATGGTTCAAACAGAACCGGCTAGATGCATACAATATCAGTTGGTTTCTTCGTCTACAGCAACAACTCCCTTAAATCGATGTCACGAATAACAAATGAAGATAGGCGCCAGTGCTCTGACATACAGATGAAAGCCATACTTTTTCCATTCAGAATTCTGAACAAATTTCCAAACACTAATTCTCTCAGATCTAGATGGTGGCAAATCACTTCTTGTTTGACATCAATAACTGCTACTTTACCAGCAAGTCAGTAACAACCATTTCATTACTCTACCTGCCAAAAACATTAACTATTTCATGATCCAAATACAAGATTTGAAATAAAGAAATGCAAAAAGGAAAAGCCCTGAAGCACAAGCTTCTTAAACTATGCACTCGCCCTTGATACATCAAGCTTATTTCTTTAATCTTGCACGTCAGAAAGGACCTTATACACAGCTTTTGATGACCCCATCATATGTCAACATATGGAGCATCCCTTCTCTCGTGGGCCATAGGCCAAACAACAAGAGATTACAATTTCCTCTATCATTATATGTACTCAATTTCTACCTGTTCCTCTTTACAGTTTTGATGACCAGGACTCTACTGCTCCAAAATTGGGTTCATGGTATATAAATAGCACTATTTTGGGGCACGCCATAAGACGTCTGTGTGATGCGAAGGAGTCTGCTGCTCAGGTGCATCGTTTTTTATCTTCTTTATGCACAGGAGCATTAATCACTAGCTTTATTGAGGAAACCCCGATCTGACTGTGGAAACCTCTACTCAGAAAGAAGAGCTCAAACGTGCCAGCAGTGGGCTCCAAAGGGGGGGGGTGGGGGGATCAATGCAACTACATGGCATGTGAATTGCTTTATTGAAAGAAAACAGTAAAACTGGTGGCTGGAGACTGATGGATAGGTGGTAAAAAGGAGGCTCTCAGTTCACTGTTGAAATACTACAGATTGTGCCACATGATGAATATACAAATATACCGGATCGGATCCTCATGCATTTGAAGAGAGGCATACTGTTCTAAGGTCTCGTGGGGGCCAGCCACATGCCTTGGATACTGAAGAGATTTGCATTAAACTAAAGTAGAATTAAAAGATGCCAGTTGTGTGGCTAAAAAGTGGAGCTCGGGAGGCGTCAAGAATAATAAAAACTAGGATTTCATTGGAAATAGCCAATGAAGCTGTGTATTAACCTGGTACGGGCTGCCTAACAGAGCATGCTATGCTTATTTTACAACACCAGATGGTAATATACAGCCATTTGTATCAGTTGATGCATGTGTACACCAGCAAATACATGCCATAAAACGGTGCTTTTACCAACAGAACAATACAAAACAGCACCTGTACCCAATCCCCCTAAAAGAAGGTAAGCGAGAAAGGTGATCTTCTGTGAAATAACCTTTACCCTCGAGAATGTTCTGGTTTAGTCTCATTTTACTGAGCACTCAAATTAGATTTCTCATAGGAGTACTAATCTCAGGTTTCCTGCCAGCAATCACCGTGCTCAGTCAGGTGAGCTAGGATACTAATTAATTTAGTTCATACTGTTTTAGATTTTACTATTACTCTTGTCATTTCTTAGAAGTCAAGCAACGCTGGTTACAATAATGTGACACTCATGGGTCTGTGATAGCGGCAGATCCGAAGGATTGTCATTGATGGCTGCAGCGACACACATGCAAGGCCGAGTAGAGATAAACAAATTCTCTGTGGATATTCTCTTTCGCAAAGACAAACCACAGCAAAGAAATATGTCCAACATGCAGTGACACCACAATGAAACGTAAACAGAAGGAGATCTATCCCACTGTTCACGTTTCTACCACTATTTTCAGATGTAACATTTTCTAAAAGTAAAGAATTTTTTTTTTTTAGTTGTCAAAAAATCACGGTAGGCTGCTCGAAGAGTATCCTAGGTACTATATCTAATTTAAAATTAAGAACAATGTCAGGTCAGAAAAATCGTCTTTGGTATCAACATAAAATGAGGAATTACATTTGCGTATTATTTTGCAAACATTACAATGTGCGCAGGAGCAAAGCAACATTAACCGATTCACATGCTCTAAAACAGTACTAGAACTGAACAGGTAAGACACTATTGTAAATTGTACAATAACAAGACTACTGTCTTGCAACAACAGCAGAGCAGTCTTCTTTAATAAATGTGAACAAATTAAGGATTTACGAGTGCCAATTTACATTGTGGTCTAGCAGAGCGTTACTATCTTCCACAAAACCATGACCAACAACTTATTTACCTACAGTCAGTGGTAGAGTGTATCTAACTGCAGATTCCTTACCTTGTGATATCCCCATGTGCGAGACTGGGTCTGGTCACTTTTGCTAACAATTACCTCATGTGTTGGCAGGTGGCGTCATGCAACTCCACGTTGTGTTGCTTCCGCAGTGATGTGACTTCAGGGCCCCCATAGATTTGCCACCTCTGCGCACTGATGTCAATTTCTTTCTGATCTCTGTCCATGCCATCTGGCGCAGAGCCCTTGAAATCAGAATATGAAAGTGTGCATACTTTCACACTTGGAACCTTATTATTAGTGGATTAAATGTGACCATTCCACAGAACGGGGCAGAAGGGTGGGTCAATGAGGAATATGTGGTTAGATAGTCTCTACCAGACAAGGTGTTACAGAAGGTAAGTAACTTGTTCTCCTTATAGAGACTTCTAACCACAGATTCCTTACCCTGTGAATAGATACCAAAGCAATACCTCCACAGTTGATAGGTCTGTAGAATGGCTCAGACCAAAAGATCCAGCAGGACATATTGGACAAAATGCCTATCCAGCAGGACCTGGCTGTACAGGCAATAGTGCTTCTTGAACGTGTGGCAGGATGCCCAAGTGCTGTCAGATGCCCAAGGCTGGCTCACTGCATGCCAGTGCAGTAGAAGCAGTCTTCAGGTAGAATGAATGTGTAAGCATTCTGGGGGGCTGCTTCTTAGCCATCCCATAGCAGTTCTTGATGTATAATAAAATCCTTCGGGAGATAGTCCTCTTTTGCACTGCTTTGTTCTTTTTGTGCTCCAGAAAAACCAACGAAAAGTTGGTCATCCTGTTGGTATTCTCTGATTCAGTCAGTATGGAAACTTAGGGCCCTCTTGGGGTACAGATGGTGTAGCCACTCTTCCTCCTTGGTCGGCAAAGTGATCAATTGTCCTATGTGGATGGGCGTCCCTACCTTTGGCAGGAATGCTGCTTCTGTACAGAGAATTTGTTTAGTGGAAAAATTAGGTGTATGGCCCTACCATCGACAACGCCTGCAGTTAGGTGACTCCCCTCACAGATGTTATGGCAATGAGGAATGCAGTCTTGATGGTGAACAGACAAAGAGGTTCAGGTATGTGAGGACCAAACTAAATGGTATTGATGGGAACGTATAGATCAGCCCCTTCAAAAACCGTATCATGACTGGTGACTTAAAGAGGGATAGTTGATCCGACAACTGTAAACAGGCTCAAAGATAACTTTTAACTATTGCTACAGCAAGGCCTTGTTGGGGTGAAGAAAGAACAGGAGAACATCAGACAACTTTGCATTCAAGGCCTGGATGTTTCTGGGAGGAACACCAGACAACAAACGTTTCCCTTCTTTTGTATACTTCCTTGGTAGATGGACTCCTGGCTGGCATAATAACACCAACCATTTTGGGAGGAAGGTCAAAAGCCATCGATTGTCGCAGTTCAATCTTCATTCATGGAGATGCAGATTGCCTGGCTTGGGTGCAGTCTCGCCTTGCTGTTGTGACAGAAGGTCCACCAGAAGGAGGAACCAGATCAGCAGACATGTGCTCGTGGGCCGAAGTTCCAGAAATCACACTATCCTCGCCAAGTCCTGAGCCACTAGGATGACTTGGGCTTAGTCTTTCTTGTTTTTTTTCAATGCTGGTGCAAGGAATCTTTGAAGGACAACTGCCTTGGGAACTCGAACTCGCACACGTTTTGACCTTGCACGTTCTCTGCGCTGGCGAATAGATCAAGCCAGGGTTCTATCCAGTGCTGGAAAATGCCCTTTGCCACCTTCAAGAGTAATTGTCATCTGTGATCCGGTAGCCATCTTCTGCTGAGTTTGCCCACCCTGGCATTTAAAGATTCCAAGTATAGAATAGTCAGGCATATGCCTTGAACATTTAGCTACTTCCAGAGATGTAGAGTCTCCAGGAACAAGATCCACGCCCCCACGGTGCCCTGTCTGTTGTACTTCCACATGGTGGTCATGTTGTACGTGAGAACCTGTACCCCATTCCCCTTTGGTTGGGAGGAATGTCTTTAACTTTGAAGCCATACAAATCTCTCACCATTTCAACAACTTGATGTGCAGGTGAGCCTCTGCTGGAGACTGGAGTCCTCTGATTCCCACCCCTCCCAGGTGGCCTCCCTAACCATGAAATGATGCATTCGTCACCACCATTAACTCTGAATGAGGTAGAGATAGGCGTCTGTCACTGGTCCACTAGTGGTCCAACAGCCACCACTGCAGGTGGTTAGCAGTCTCCTTCGACACCTGGATGGACTCTGGCAGGTCCCTTTTATGCTGAGCTCACTGAGACCTGACATCCCACCGCAGAGTCCACATGTGCCACCTGGCATGGTCCACAAGCAGGAGGCAGGTAGCCAAGAGGCCCAGAAGCCTAAGAGTCTCTCTCACCCAGGTCAAGTGTTGAAACTTCGGATCACAACCCCTATGTCCTGGACTCATTGAGGGGGATTGAATGCTCAGAAAAGCACTCTGTGCAGGGTGACTCCAAAGGGAAGCCATTCCAAAGGAGTCAGGTGTGAATTTGGCACCTTGATGAAGAAACCCAAAGAAGGCAACATGTCGCCCATCGTCTGGAGATGGTTTACTACTTCTTGAAGCACCCACGCCTTCAGTAACCAGTCATCGAGGTGCAGGTAGACTGGTATCCCCAGCCTCTGTAGATATGCTCCAACCATCACCTTTTTGAACACCCAAGGTGAACTGGTTGGGCAGAAAACACTTGGGCCAGGGTGAGCATTTTGAACTTGTCCTCCCAGAAGAAGTGCAAAAGGTGTAGCTTGAGGATGGGGCAAAGTTGTCTGTCATTTTTAAGCAACAGGGATAACAGCCAATTACTCCTTTGTGCAAGAGAGCTTAAACCTCTCTGTGGTGTATCAATACGTGGTCTTCTGGGAAGTGTTGCAGTGTAGGAGGCATATCCGGTGGGTGGGACTGGAAGGGTAAAAAATAACCATGTTCCACGATCTGGCGCACCCATTGGTCAGATGTGATGCTCCGCCACCCAGAGAGGTAAAAGGTGACACATCCTCTGACCACACGATTGTGAGCTGCCAAGGGCAGTCTAAAGTGTTTTTCAGCAGCTGCAGAATGGGGGGCTAAGTGTAGGGTAGGATGTTTTACCTGGGTCTTGGACACTGCCCACTGTATCCCCACCTCTGCCCTAAAAGGAATGGAAGGCCTGTTGCCTTTGAGCCACGTATGGATGCTGCCTCAGCTGATATCCCCTGAAAAACTTCACAAGGGGGGGTTGCTGTGGCTCTGCCATGCAGGTGGAGCTAGGCCCAGAGAGTGAGCAGTGGATTTGCTCTCTTTAAGTCATTCCAGGGCCGCATTTGCTCTGAGCAGCCTAGATCCGAAGGGCACGCCCATGAGGGGCTTCAGATGTATGACAAAATGCCCATGGAGCAAATCCAGGCATTGCGCCGCAGCATTACACTTGTCCCGGTTGCCCTAACTAGGCAGTTGGTTGTATCCAAGCCTGAACGGATGGAGTGTTTTGCCATGCCCCGGCCCTCTGTGTTAGTCATTACAGGGTTGTCTGGATCTCATCTACTACTGCTGGCAAGATGTCCGCCAGTCTGTCCCATAAAACGTG
This sequence comes from Triturus cristatus, assembly GCF_964204655.1. NCBI lineage: Eukaryota > Metazoa > Chordata > Amphibia > Caudata > Salamandridae > Triturus > Triturus cristatus. The sequence continues at coordinate 1,008,269,953 of NC_140591.1, read as the reverse complement.
TGAATATTTCCCCTGGATATGGGAAGAGTTCACAGATCTCAGAGCAAGGATGGTAGAGGAGAATACATGTTTTGTGAAGGTTCATATTTGCTCAGATGCCCGGTCAGGTGAAGTGGTGGGAAAAGCATTGGAGTTCAGGTGACTGGCAGAGGAATGTAACACAGGTGGGGTGCAGAAGTAGGAAATAGGAACCCATGGGAGCGGATCCATGCCACCTTTCTACATGTCTGTTTACAGGGGCAGAATCTTGGCTTTGCCCAGGTGCCCACCAGCACATGTATTTGTGCTTCATAGCATGGCAACCGATGTGTTTGGTTGGCTTGCCCAGGGTAAAGACCTCAGTGAGGACATTTGTGGGAAGAGTGTGGTCTAAAACCTCTGTCGCTCTCCTGATTATAGCCACAAAGAAGGTGGACTCCTCAGTTGCTGTGGCTCGATGTCGGGAGACAAGACCTAAGTGTTCAGACTACTGGCATCTTTCAAGTCATCAAAAAGATTTCCATCATGGTCATCAGGGTATCAGTAAGTATTGTCATCAGCATCCTCCTATCATCATGGTGGGGAGTGTGGGGACATCTCTGGGTTAGAATGAGCATATTGACATTGTCTTGGTGGTGGGAATTGAGTTCAATGAGAAGATAGCTCCACTTCTAGGATCCCTGACCTCAGAGCTTAAGGTGGCGATGGCAGTCGCAGTGCTGGCATTGGATGTCGAGCCGGAGTCAGCCTTGAATCAAGGCTGAGAGGTGCAGTCAGCATCGGGACGCATCCGCCAGTGGTAACCTGACTGGAAGCCACCTTGGATCCCTAAGGCCCGATGGCAAGCCAGAGGGATTCAGTGGCAAACTGAAAAATGTGTCTAAGGCCTTGGTCAGCTCTCAAAGCTGTTGTGCTGTCGCCGATGGCCTGGGAAGCTCAGTACACATAGGGATCAGCATTGGTATCAGCTCCAAAGATGGGTGTATGACACCATAGCCTAGACGTGCATGGGACACTGCATAACTCCGAAACGTGGGAGTGGCGCAGCAACAGGGACTCAGTTTGGACCTTTTCTGCATTTTCAACTTATGCCTTGAGGCATGTTTTACAGCACAGGACCATGTTGAATGGGACCCATAGTTTGAAAGACTTACGTGATGTAGAGGAAACCCCACATGACCAGAGCAAGAGTTTTCTTGAAGTCTAAAGAGAATACAGGGGAACTCAGTAAGATATTTTTTATACAGTGAATGTTATGTTTTAGAGAAACAAGCCAATAATGTGCCTTGATATTCTATGTGAGATGAGGCAAATGTGGTGTTCTACTACCACCTAAGTAAATGTGATTCCTCATATCATAAAACATGGTGCAGCGCCTGCTCCTCGGACAATCAATCTGACTTTTCATACACAGCATCTGTGATGCCTCCACATATTCAGGTAGTTAAGTAAATATTGCAAACACAAGGAGATAATGTACGGAGCGCTGAAACTTTTCAGACGCTCACCCCCAGTCACAGATCTGGGTTGAATCCATCATCATTCTTAAGCTCACTTTGCCAGCTCAGTTCAGACTCAGCTATATGCAAATCAGTCTTGACCCTGTGCCTCATGGGAACAGTCCAGCCCGAACTGCCAGGTTGATGACAGGTGTCACCCAGAAACCGGTCCCAGGATGCTTGTTTGCGGTTCAGGGAAGACCTGGTTTGGCAGTTCGGGCTGGACTGTTCCCATTGGGGTGCAGGGTCAAGACTGATTTGCATATGGGTGAGTCCTAACTGGAATGGCATGGTGAGCAAAAAAACGATGAATTTAGGCCCAGATCTCTGTACTGGGGTGAATGTATGACATTGTTCTGCATTCCGTCCATCAATTGTTCTTTTTGCATATGTCACCCCGAGTGGGACGGGTATGCCCAGACTTGTGTCTCATGCTCTCCATGCCACTGGAGTCAAGCTATCCTGGCTGATGAGGGCTGAAAGCCCAAAACCGGTTCTAGGATGCTTGTTTCCAGTCCAGGGAGGACCTGGCCTGGCAGTTCGGGCTGGACTGTTCCCATTGGGGCGCAGGGTCAAGACTGATTTGCATATGGCTGGGTCCAAACTGGAATGGAATGGTGAGCAAATAAACAATGGATTTAGGCCCAGATCTCTGCACTGGGGTGAATGCATGACATTGTTCTGCATTCTGTCCATCAATTGCTCTTTTTGCATTTGTCACCCCAAGTGGGACGGGTATGCTCAGACGTGGGTCCCGTGCTCTCCATGTCACTGGAGTTAAGCTATCCTGGCTGATGAGGGCTGAAATGCCGAAACCGGTCATAGGATGCTTGTTTCCAGCCCAGGGAGGACCTGGCCTGGCAGTTCGGGCTGGACTGTTCCCATTGGGGTGCAGGGTCAAGACTGATTTGCATATGGCTGGGTCCAAACTGGAATGGCATGATGAGCAAAAAAACGATGGATTTAGGCCCAGATCTCTGTACTGGGGTGAATGTATGACATTGTTCTGCATTCTGTCCATCAATTGTTCTTTTTGCAGTTAATAAAATATTCCCATGTAAGTAACTGAGGTACAAACATTTCAATAACTGGTCGCAAAATAGTGCGACCAGCATTATTGCTACCAGTAAAGAATTTCACAAACTGGTCTATGTACTAATAGGACAGTTTTCAAAATTCCGAATTGTAGTGGGTTCCAATCTGAGACAACATGAATATCAATGACGAAGGTCGTAATTTACTACTTACTACCATTGGAGAGCCTCACAGGGATGGTGTCCTGCGGGTGTCAGCAGATCACTATGTCTGTGATTGCTGTTAAATAAAACAAACGTTTTTTAAAATCTAGTCCGTTTTTCTTAAAGGAAATGGGCCTGTGTTAAAACAGATTTTTTTTTGTTTGCTTCACTATAGACACTGGTCCTGTGGACCGCTGCCTACTCCCCAACAAACTTTTTTTTTTAATCCACAGAGACGAAGAGGTCACAAGGGGACCCCTTCCTTTTTGCAAATTGGTTACCTTCTCCTTTGAGGCCTCAGTACCTTTTCACTGTTTTGTGACTAGATTTTGGTTGCAAAATATTGATACATAGCATATAGATTCAGGATTTGGATGGGGCACTTCCAAAATGTTCCTTCCAGATAATGATTCAGTATGCAATCACAGTCCCAATTTGAGATTCAGAAAAACTTGTCTGACTCCTAAATGGGATTATGTTACAAATTTAGTTTTCTGGTTGGCTAGGGCTTGCACCTAAGCCAGGAAGAAAGCACCACTCTAGTCAGGTAAGGGAATAACACACACTCAAGATAACCCCTGCTCACCCCCCTTTGTAGCTTGGCACGAGCAGTCAGGCTTATCTCAGAGGCAATGTGTAGAGCGTTTCCGCACCACCCACTTAAGCATGTACCAATGTCACCTTAGACCCACCACAAAGGGCACTGGTATGTAAAAAATATATATATCCTTTATGGTGCTTTTAAAAAGAATGCAGTAGTTTCACAAATCACATTTAGCAAAGACTTGTTCCTTTTACTGGGGGCCAGGGAGGTAGCAACTTTCCTGGGTCACCATGGTAAGGGCAATCTCTGGGTGTCAGGTAGCCGGGATGCAGTTCTGGTCTTGAGTCCCACGGGGCACAAAGGTCCTGATATCTTTCCAGCAAGATCTTATCTGCCCCTGAGCCGTTAGGCTGTGTCCCATCCAAGTTTCAGGCTCCACTACTCACAACACCCAAAGAGATATGCCCCTGGGCGAGGCCCAACCTTATTAGTGATTTCGTCAAGTCACACAGGCCCTCATGCGATGGCCCAGTGTCAAGAGCTTAGCATAAGTAATTAGGACATGGCCCCATGAGACATTGAAAAGAGGTATACCCCCAAGAAGTGTCACGGTATTTGTTTTTAAAAAGGTGTTGGGACTTAGCCTGCTGAGTGGAGCATTACCTGTGCCTCAGGCGCGCACCTCTGGTTCTCCTCGTGCCCCAGCTGGGGTGGTCGTGACAACCCGTACTCCTTCCACTCATGACTGACAGTGCCCATGTGGTCACCCCGGCGGCGGGGAAGGCGGAATCTGCCCTGGAGACGGCAGGAGACGCACCGGCCCAAGGCTCCCACGATCTTGGGGCTGGGCGGTGCAATTCTCTTGTGGCAGCAAGTTGCGGTCGGCGTTGGGGAAAGCGTGGCACCTCCTTCTGGCACGGAGTGCCTCCCCGTGACCCGGTGGCTTGGTTTGGTTTCCTGCTGGGCGTTTCTTTAGCGCTGGGGACGGCTGCTAGGCAATGCTTCTCAACCAGCTGTGCCACTTGCTCAGCTCACCAGGAGAGCTGGAATCCCGGACTAAAGCCGAGGGCAGTGAGCGGGCTGAACGCTTCAGACGGCCTCTTCCTCACAGGGAGTGCAATCGAGCTCCCAGCCCTTCTCAGCCCACGGTGAAGCACAGCACATTGTACAAATGTACCCATAGTGCAGATGGGGGCGATAACTTGGAAACTTTGATGTCCCAGAGATTCCTACAACAGGAGGCCAGCATACACAGGCCCTTGGAGACTCCTCTCAAGCAGGGGGTGGACACACACACAGCAAAGTCCTCTTCCTTTCCTTAGCAGAATCAGCTACTGCAGGTCAACCCCAGACAGAACACAGCAAAGGGGCAGCGCTCTTCCACTAGTCTCGCCAGCTCTTCTCCTTGGCAAAGGTTCCTCTTGATTCATGAAGTAGTCTAATTTACTGGGGGTTTAGGGCACATACTTATACCCCAAAATGTCTTTGATGTCTTTGTAGCAAGGGTCTCAGAACATAGTCTGAACCTGTTCTGCATTCACTGGTGCATCATGACCACAGGGGGTGGAGACTGCATTGTGCAAGGAAGACTGGCTCCATTATGGGTTAAGATAAATCTCCTCCCACCACTCTATATGCAGCCAGGGTCTATCCAGCTCAGGGCTGGGTCATCCAGGAAGGACCAGGGACACCTCAACCCCCCCAGAGGCTGTCTACAGGGAATGCACATCCTCAGTCTCTGTCACTCTGAAACCAGACAGTCAATCCACAAACAGGCCGAGGCACAGAGGTGAGTTGGACAAGAAAATAGCCACTTTCTAAAAGTGCTATTTTCAAACACACAATTTAAAAACCCTCTATACTAAAAGATGTTATTAAATTCTGAGTTCAGGGATACCAATCTCTATTTTTCTATTTTGTCCCTATGGGAAGATATGCTTGTCAGATGTCACAAAGCATTCCCCATTCTGTCCTATGGGGCAAGATAGCCTTTCGATAGTGAAAAAATGAAATTGGCATTATTTCACTATCAGGACATGTTACACACACCAGTACATGTCTGACCTCTCACAAACACTGCACCCTGCCCAGGGAGGTACCTTCAGCCTACCATAGGGGTGTCCTATGTGTACTAAAAGGGAAGTGTAGGAACTGACAAGTGGGTGCACTTGCCAACTTGACATGGCAGTTAACAAACTGCGCACAGGCACCGCAGTGGTAGGCCTGAGACATCTTTTCAAGGCTACTCAGGTGGGTGGCATAATCAGTGCTGCAGGCCCACTAGTAGCATTTGATTCACCACCCCTGGCACTCTCAGTGCACTTTACTAGGGACTTATTGGTACAAAGATTTGCCAATCATGGAGAACAAATCACCATACCAATTTATACAGGGAGCACTTGTACTTTGACACTGGTCAGCAGTGGCAAAGTGCCCAAAGCATCTAAGCCAGCAAAAATTAAATCCTGCACAGCATCAAAAACACAGGAGATAGAGGCAAAAAGTAAGGGGAAACCATGTCAAGGATGCCAGGTCTAACAGATTAGTACTGTGCATAGGCATTTTTTACAGTTGCAAAGGCCAAAACATATCTTTTAGGTCCATAAAAGTGCTTAATGCATCTAGCGCTTAGTCTTCTAAAGAAATCTCCCTTCCCACATACTCTTTATGTGAAATACTCCTATGGCTGTCGATGGCGGAGGGGTGAATGAAAATACCACAACCTGTGGAAACTTTGAAGCGGACTGTGGTGAGGCTGCTGACGCTTTACTAATCTTGTGGCGATTTCCTGGGCTTAATAGGAGCTTGCTGCTTGTTTGTTGCACTGTCTGTTGCCAAGTCTTGTCCTATGTGTGTGCTATTTTTACTTTGGCTACGTTTTAACTTTGTTTTAATCTATTTTATATTACTCTTACCTGATGCCGGCCCTTTCTGCCGCGGCTGAGTGCCTATTGTGTGGAGGCTGTGGTGATAGTCCTTTTCGGCCATTTCGGGACGTTTCCTCCACTTCTTGGAGAGGCGGGGTGCAGTCTAGCTTCATCTGCATTCCCCTACTTAACCCAATGTGCAAGTGGACACACAGCGGACTGTGGTGAGGCTGCTGCCGCTTTACTAATCTTGTGGCGATTTCCTGGGCTTAATAGGAGGTTGCTGTTTGTTAGTTGCACTATCTGATGCCAAGTCTTGTCCTATGTGTGTACTATTTTTAATTTTGGCTATGTTTTAACTTCGTTTTAATCTATTTTACATTACTCTTACCTGACGCCAGCCCCTTCTGCCAAGGCTGAGTGATGTTTGTGTGGAGGGCATGCAGCTAGACCTTTTCAGCCATATCTGGCCCTTCCCTCCACTTCCCGGTGAGGTGTGGTGCGGTCTAGGTTCCTCTGCATTCCCCTACTCAACCCGATGTGCAAGCGGAGGCGCAGCGGACTGTGGTGAGGCTGCTGCCGCTTTGCTAATCTTGTGGCAATTTCCTGGGCTTAATAGGAGCTTGCTGTTTGGTTGTTGCACTGTCTGATGCCAAGTCATGTCCTATGTGTGTGCTATTTTTTAATTTTGGCTAAATTTTTACTTCTTTTTAATCTATTTTACAATACTCTTACCTGACGCCCGCCCCTTCTGCCAGGGCTGAGTGCCGTTTGTATGGAGGGCGTGGTGCTCGTCCTTTTCAGACATTTCCAGCCGTTTCCTCCACTTCCGGGTGAGGCGGGTGCGGTCAAGCTTCCTCTGCATTCCCCTACTTAAGCCGATGTGCAAGTAGATGTGCAGCGGACACGTGGCACGCTTGAGGCAAGCCCATCTGTGCTTTTACACACCCGACCTGGACCAGGGGCCAGACCCCTGGTCCATGGCAGTCAGCTTTTAGATGTTATTTATCCCTTACTTTGTAAAATCTCCAACCCTCTCCTAATGCATCTTGCCAGGTCTTTACTCCTGATTCACCCCTCTTACAGTGCTCTTGTTGCCACTTTAAGTGTACTCCTAACTTTCAGCCGGTGGCCGTGCATGACATCCAGCCTGGGAGTGGTGCTCCCTGTTTTTCTTCTAATACTTTATCTGCTTCTCCTTAAAACAGTGAATTTCACTGTTTCAGTTTAAATTGTCGTTTCTTACCTAAACATAAGCTCCATCTTTTTAATTTTCTCACTGACATAGATCCTGATGTGGTCTTTCTAACTGAAACTTGGCTCCATAATGGCTCCCTACCTGATATTATATCAGTGCTCCCTAATAACTTCTCCTTGCTAGGAATCTATAGACCACTCAAAGTTGGGGGTGATATAACCATTATTTTTTAAAAAAACTATAACTGTCGAATTGTGGACCTTCAGATCCCAAACAGTGAAGTCTTGGCCTTTTCTATCCCTTTTACCCATACCTTTTCCTTCTCGGTGCCCTTATTTATCTCCCTCCTGGTCCCTCTCATAACTGGTGCTCAGCCTTTTCTGACCTACTGGCTCCCTACATTCTTCGGGCTACCAATTTCTTGGTGCTTGGTGATCTCAACCTCCACCTGGAGAACCCAGATGATAAATCAGCATCCACATTTATAGAGGACATGAATATTCTCAATCTTTCACTGCAAAATTCACTACCTACTCACATCTCTGGTCACTTTTTGGATCCTATTTTTTCAAATCTTGCTACTTTATCTGTTTCACTATCTGTACAGCTTTGCTGGACTAATCATTTTGCAGTTCCTTTTACCATCAAACATCTTTCTTTCTCTTCTCCTAGGCTGACTCTATTGCCTAAAACTAGGAACTGGTCTAAACTTAAATTATCAGCACTTAACAAAGTGCTTCTTGACAATACATCTTCTCTTGTTTCCTCCCCGATCAAGACCAGCTCTTCATGCACTAATGGCTTACAGCGGCCATCGATTCTGCACTACCTCTCTCAGTAAAGCAACAGCTTAGAATTTATCCTCCTGCCCCTTGGTTTACAGGCTCTCTTAAACAAGAGAAAAAATGCTGTAAAGCCTTAGGGAGACAATGGAGGAAACATTATCTGTCTAATGCTAAGTTGGAGTACTTGGGAGCATTAAAGAAATATCATTCTCCTTGCAGATCGGCTTGTGCAGCCTTCATTATTGAGAACATTTCTAGCTCCCAAAACTGTCAGAAAACTTTGTTTAAAGTGGTGACTAATTTCTCAGCTGCTAGCACTTTTTTGACCCCTCCCTCACTTTCCCTACCTCAATGCGATGAACTATCCCCGTTCTTTCACAGTAAAGTTAAGTCTATCCATGACCAACTTGCTGTGGATGCCTCCCAATAAGGGAATCTAATGTTACCTGTCAATCCAGCAGTAGGGCCCCTTCAAATTTTCCCCCCGGTTCCTGTGTCTGGGATTCTTCTCAGATTAGTTCCTGGCCTCCTTTGGATCTGTCTTCTTTGAAACTGTTGGTAAGATCTATTAAGTCCGGTTCACCTCTTGATCCTCTCCCCACTTCCAAACCTTCCGAACCTATTCTCTTGGACGAGGCCGCCCTCTCTGTGATTCTGAACCTCCTTCATACTTCTTTGAGTATAGGTTCGGTACCTCAGAGGTGGAAACATCCTTCCTTTACTAAAAAATGAAGGTCTTGATCCTCTCAGCTGGTATAGTGTTCGCCCTATTTCTCTCCTGCCTGTGTTCTCCAAAATCCTGGAACGGCACATTAATACTCAACTTTCTTCTTTTGTTACTACTCTTAATTTGCTGCACCCCTCTCAGACGGGCTTTAGACCTGGCCATAGTACAGAGTCTGCTCTTCTCGGGGTCACTGAGCATCTCAGGCAACAACTTGACTCCGGAGGTACTTCCGCCCTCATCTTGCTGGATTTACGTGCAACTTTTGACACGGTGTCACATTCCATTCTGATAGACCTTAAAACTTCTGGCATTGTGGGTGTGGCTCTGAGGTGGTTGATCTCTTTCTTAAATGACCGTACCTTCCAGGTCTTTTCAAACAAAGTAAGATTTAACACTCTAGCTCTAACCTCTGGAGTGTCCCTCTCGGTTCCATTTTGAGCCCTTTGACTGACATTGCTGAGAAGTCTCGACTGACTATTTTTTTATATGCCGTTGATACCCAGATTTTCTTTTCTCTTTCCACTGCCTAGCACCGAGATCCCTCTCTGCTTCAGCTTGGTCAGAGGAATGTCTCCTCGTAGCTGACCAGTAATGCCCTCAAGCTAAACAGCACTAAAACTGAAGTGCTTGTTCTGGGTAACAACCCTAATCTTTGGGGAATGAAACATTGGCCTGACACTCTGGGCCCTGTGCCTGTGTCTGTCCCCAAAGTTAAATACCTGGGCTTCATTATTGATAAAAATCTTTCCCTTTAACCTCAAGTATCCAGGGTTATGGCTTCCTGCTTTGCTGTTCTTAGATGGATCAAGAAAATCCTTTGTCTTATTCCAGCGGCAGCTCAGAGAACGGTTCTGCAGGCTCTGGTGATATCCAGGCTGGACTATGGCAATGTGCTGTATCTGAGTGCAGACAAAATCTCAGTGCACTGGTTGCAGGTCATTCAAAATGCAGCTGCTCATCTTCTTTTCTATCTGCCTACATGCGCCTCTGCGTCTCCTCTGCTTCACCAACTCCATTGGCTTAAAGTCAATAAGCGCATTGAGTTCAAGGCCCTATGCTACATGTTTTGGGTTAAATGTGGCCTTGCTCCCTCCTATTTCCAAAGATTGGTAACACCTTATGTGCCGGCCCGACAACTGAGATCCTCCAGCCTCTCACTGTTTTCAGGCCCCAGGTTTTGGCTAATCTGTCTGAGAGGTTGCTCCTTTTCCTATCTGGACCCTCAGCTCTGTAATGCTCTCCCAACTGACCTTAGGAATTGTCAGTCTCTGTTAACTTTTCGTAAGCGCTTAAAGACTCTGCTTTTCAGCGATCTGGCTTGATGCCTATTCGTCCTATTCATGGCTGTTGACTAAATTACCCTGCCTCCACTTTGTCCAGTGCCGGGAGACCCTGTTGAGTACCTGCACGCTTTATACATTTATAAAATATTAAAATAATAATAATAAGCAGACATTCAAAATGTGTTTCGAGAAAAAGTGCAAGGATGAGCGGGTGGCAGCTTAACAAATTGCCTCTATGAGAAAAGTCCTCAATAAGACTGAAAAAGCTGCATTGGTTTAAGCAGTGTGTGATCAAAGGGTGAGTCCTTCACAACAAGTACATAACAACATTAAACAGAGAAGAGATCAATATCTGGAAAATGGGCCACATTTTGGTCCCACAAAGCCAAAAAAAGATCATCAGCAAACCTGGAATCCTTAGTTCTCAAGAGAAAATTATTCCAATTGTGAACCCTTTAAAGGCCTTCAGGAGAAATTGGTAGGCCTGAGGAACTAGGCTCTCTATTTAGAATCTAACTGCAATATTACATTATAGCCCCCAGGGGTATTCACCTTAAGTAATGGACAACATTTACTAAGCATATCAACAAAGACGCTGGGGTACTCCCCAACCACATTACAAATCCCACTATTCTTACATTCATCTTTCAGTGGTAAAAGGTAGCAGACAGTGTTGGAGAAATCAAATCTGAGTCACTTGCACATCCACGATGGATTTCCAACTATTCAAACTGGCAACTGGCAGGGGCCCAACCAGTACTGAATTGAAGCAAAATAAGTACATTAGCTCACTAAACGTTAGCTTCAATATTTACCATATCATAGATCACAGAATTCACCAGTGTATGCTGGCAAGTGCCCATGAAGCCTACAATTGATGACTGCACAAGGCAAAATCAGAAGATGTTATAAATAATGGAAACGCCGGGGTCCCAAATATGTCCATTTTCAGAGACTCAATAAAGACCAGAATTATTAAGATTTACAACGTTCACCAAGCATTTCTCATAAAAATATTCACTAGAAGGATTTTCTCCTAGAGAAGTAAGAGAAAAAAAATCTAATGTTACTTTACATTGAAATAACAGCACTCAGTGGAGAGCTTCCTCACAACAGTGAGAACTCGGTTCTTTGTGTGAGTGAGCTGAGCTTTTATACTACTTGCGGGGGGTAGTCCTGAATTTGTTAGAGGGTAAGCAAGATTACCTGTGTACAGAAGGGATAAAACCCATATTTGTTTAAGGACAATGACGAGGAGTAAGGACCAAGTGGTAATGGGTGAGCTTGATTGCGAGTCTGAAGAGTGAAAATTATAATTTTTTAGGAGGCAATAATTCACTGATTCCAGAATTGTCTTTCATTGCCAGCAACTGAAAACGTTCAACATTGTCAAGATGCAAATATTGTCTTACTAATTTCAGTAATCAAGCACTTAAGATTTGGGCATTTTCTGAACTAACGTGTACTGCCTCTCAACCAGAAGAGTTGCTTTCTAGCGTTATTTAAGTCCTTTATTTGCGGATTTTATTCCTAATGGTCAAGTGGTCCCGTGTTAGTTGTGGCACCATAACTAGCACTAGAGTTTTATAAAAACAACATTTTGAACACTAGGATGTTTTATGCATATCCATTTCATACATGGTGACTCCTCAGTCACTGATTATAAATAAGGCTTCCTGTTTTCCGTTTTTACTGATTTTTACAGATAAATACAGACAGAAAACATTCATTTTCTTGCCTGTATTTATTTTTAAATGTGGATAAAAACGGAAATTTGGTTGCTTTTTGAGTAATTCCAAATACTGTCTGTCATGACTGCCAAGTCATTAGATGTGTGGATTGATAGATAAGGGGGTAAACATATTTTAGTGAAGAGGCTTTAACAGCATTTACACAAGGTTGATACTGAAATTTAGATATTTTCATATAAGTGCACTGATTTGACTTCTGCATCTGTTCACAGCACTGAAACCTAGCAGACATTCAAGCATGAGTTCATATTTATCTGTTAAATAATTGTGGAAATATACTAATTTCAGCTTACTTTTTTCCACAAAACCCCAAATAAATATGGATAAATATGGATGAAATTAGCAAAAAATAAATATGGATAAATACAGACGGAAATGGCAAAAAAATAAATACCATAACACCGGAAGCTCTAATTATAAAGAAAAGAAGTCGGAACTCAACGGAAATACGTTATTGCAGTCGAGTTCTGACATCACAGTACCAGAGCCAGCAGCCAAGGTGAAAGGCAGGTCAGTTTTTTTTATGTGTTTAATTTTGCACTGGAGATTCTATTTTTATTCATATTTGCAAACATGCTGTCTCTTTCTGAAAGAGCTATGCACCAAGGTTTTAAGTGGTTTGTGGGAAACGTGATGGAGTGACCATGTATTATATGGGATAAAGTACCCCCTGCCATGCATGATAATGATTTTGCAAGTCACCTTGGCGTTCCATAACCTCATAAATAAACTTGGCCTTCGGCCTTGTTCCTCTATATGGTTATGGGACTACTAGGTAACTTGCAATATCCTTTTAATGTAATGCAGGGGGTACTTTAGGCCTTGTGCCAGGGGTTACTGCACCCCACTCTGTGGATTGGCAAGGACCAGGGACATCTGGGTGGCCTATGGCCTGGTCCTGGCCGTGGACAACTAGGGAGTACCAGTGGGGAAGCCTAGTTGAGCCTGAGAGTTTTTTTTTCAATGGGAACCACATGGATTCAGAGTGGCGTAGAACAGGAGGGTTTCCCTGCAGTAGCGGGCCCGCGTCTGTGTTCTATCGCCCAAAGCAGGGAAGCCCATCAAGGTAGTGATTGGACTACCCTGTGTTTTGGCTGGAAGGGGGTTGTGTTGGACGTGGCCCTTTCTGGCAGGTTCACCCCTAAACTTTTTGCCTTTTCTGTGACCTGATGTTGATGGTTTTAGGCCTCTGGGCACTTTAGCACTGTGGTCCAGTGTAAAGTGTGTGCGCTCTCTGTGTTACATTGGTGAGATTGGCCTGCCCTCCCATAGGAGTGCATTGGGGATTCCCTGATCAGTGTGTCAGTGGTAATTCTTGGAATGAGAGGAGCAGTGTGGTTGAGTTCAGTATGTATGAAATTGTAAGATTAAATGCTGCGCGATGGTGTGCGCAGATTTATTATGACTATGGGAGAAATGCCACTTTTAGAAGTTGGCATTTCTGTGTGCTATGTGTCTGCCTGCCTGATGTGAATTGCATGTCTGGCTTGTGAGTGACAGGGGCTGAGAGGTGTGTGTGGCTCCAGGAGGGGCAGGGTGAGCCAGCATTAGTCTGAATGGGACATCTGTGCTGGGAGCAGTGGAAGGAGTAATCCCCTGCCCCTGATTAGGACTGTGCCCAGCCTGGACAATGCGGGCTCCGCCCCCTGTAATGTGTCTAATCAGCTAGCCCTCCCACCTAACAAAGGGGAAGAGGAGCTTCTGGTTTCCCCATGCCCTGCACTACAGACAAAGGAATGCCTAGTATAAGTATAGGGGCTGTGACCCCATCAAATTGGTTCTTGTTCTGTTCTGTGCTGGGGGCTTGCTGCTGCTGGGGCCCAGGAGGAACCACCACAGGGGCTTACCTCCCTGCTGGAGGGTCCCGTGTGCTGGCCTCCCTGGGCCCAGCTATAGACCATGGCCCTGAGGACTGTCTGCTTCATATAGCGCCTGGGAGCGCTTTTGTTTTGGTTTGCCCAAGAGGAGAGTAAGGGTCTGGCAGCTTGCAGCACTGAGCTGCGTCCTCTACCGAGGGAATTCCGATGTGGGGATTCCCCCGCATCGCTGAAGGAGAGCGGGAGCCCACCCCGCTTTGAGCTTTTAAATAACAGCGGGTGCCCACCCCGCTTATGGGTTAATTTTTTAGGCGGGTGCCCACCCCGCACTGTGGAGCTAAAGAAGAAATCACCGTAGCGGCCCAGGCGAAAATGCCGCCTGACTTGGGGTGGAGCTACAGCTGGAGAAGGCGGAAGTCCGGAAATGCCAGACACGGCTCCCGTGAAGCTGAAGGAAGCCCCGCGGACACCGCCACAGAAGAGGATGTAAGCAGGCGGGAGCCCACCCCGCCTATGTGGGAGCTGCAGAGTGCCGCAGGATGTAAGGCGAGGCTCCCATGAGAGAGAGAGCTCTGCGGTGTCAGCGGCGAAGAGAGAACTCCTGCACTGAGAGCCAGTAAGAGAAGGCTCCATGTGGTTGGTGCCTGTTTGAGGCACAGTGTCGAGGCTCATTTCCTAAACAGTAGTGCCAGGGCTGATTATTTTATGCACAGCTGCACCAGCGCGGGCAGCTGCAACGTTTTACCCATATTTATCTAGAGGGTCCCAGTCGGGCTCTCAGGGCACAGTCAGTGCCTGTGCCTAATTTCTTCATCACAGTTGCACAGCAATTAGCGGCAGCTGCAACGTTTAGGCCATCATTTCTTTGGGGGCTCTGTGATTGAGACAGGAGTGGGCTACACTCCTATGACCCAGCTCAATGGCGCATGTGGATTCTGCTGCATTAGCAGCCGCCCTGACACTTTTGGGACATAGGGCATTTGAGCCCTCTGAGAAGGCCAGATGGCCATGGGGACTGTGAGGTTGTTAGGGCACCAGGCCCTACTGTGATTTATGTGGTGCGCAGGAAATGTGATTCATATACTGTGTTTTATGCACCGTGATTTATGCCTCCACTGTGATTTATGCTATGAGGTTTTGCATATTGTAGTTTATGCTGGGAAGGTTATTCCCCACCGTGAGTTATGCCTCTACTGTGATTTATGTTATGAGGTTTTGCATATTGTGGTTTATGATTAGGACGTTATTGCATAATATGTTTAGGCTTATGAGGTTGGCGCATAATGTATTTTACGCCTGAGGTGCTACTGTGCACAATATGATTTATGTTACAGGATGATGCTGAGTACAGTGTTTGCCAGTAGTTACTGGCTGTGTTCTACGTTTATTATAAGTTCTACATTTACTATGTTCACTTTGTGATGGTTCTGACAGTGGTCCAATTGGCCCTGTCATGTGTATATAATCCCCTGTATATATTGCCTAGTGCCAGTTGGCACAGTGTATATTGTGTGATTACTATCCTAATGTGTTTTATGATAATACAAAGGCTATTTTTGATATAACGTTGTGTGGACTTCCTTTTGTGGTGTGCCTAGTGTGTTGTTGCTGTGTGTGTGTGTTGCGCAAACGCTTTACACATTGCCTCCGGGATAGGCCTGACTGCTCGTGCCAAGCTACCAAGGGGGTGAGCAGGGGTTATCTTTGGCCTGTAACTTCCTTGCCCTGACTAGAGTGGTGGTCTCTGCCTGGCTTTGGCGCAAGCCTTAGCCAACCAGAGATCCCGTTTCTAACAACAAGAAATATTGTTATATAGCTTATTTTTTCAAGCCAGATATTTTATTGCGAGTTGCAGGATAAAGTAATTACAGAATAACTTGCTTTCAACATAATATTTGCCATGAGTCAAAAATACGTTCAGGGTCCTCTGTAGACTAAATTACCTGTCAGAATTGTCCAAATGATGCATTATCTGAAATGAAAAGCTTAAAGTATTTCAATTTACCTTTTCAGTTGTATGTGTACAATTCCCAGCCAGCTAAAAAACAAACTGCTGAGCAACACAGATTGCAGAGCACTGACGTCTCCTTTAACCTACGGGACTTTGCCTATTAAAAATAGCTCTCTGAGCAAAGAGACAGCAAATTCAGGAAAACCAAACCGAAGTTTAGTTTTTTCACTCTTCAGTCATAGTTTTCTTGGTCCTCATTTCATATAGGCAAATATACTTGAGTAGGTGGTAAGACTTAGTCTTAGCAGTGCCCCCGCTGCCTCTGGTGGAAGAAACCTTTCACTGATCGCCTAAAGGACTTGGAGACGTCTGGTGCATGAGCCTGCGTTCCCTATAAAAAATGGGCGGTCTGATGCATTTTTTTTTCTTTTTGGGATCTGCTGGAAAAGCCTGGCAGTCCTGGGGAGAAAAAAGAGAAAATTTACCCCCAAGCTCTAGGAGAAAACTCACAGCGCTGCAGGGTCTTTTTTTGTTTACAGAAACAAACACCTGTTTCGGGGAGTTTGTGTTAAAAAAACAAAAAAATGTGCTGACCAGCCACATGAAACAAGGTAGCAGCTCACAAATTCTGAATGCCTTTAGAGTAGCTGCCGTGGTAGCGGCTCCTCTGAAGGCATGGAGGACATCTCTATCAAACAGGCAGTGATCATTAGATACAACGGACGGTAGGCTGTGGGGCAACAGAGGTTATTACATCCACAGCCGGACTGGGAACAGCAACCAGCCCTGGCATACTGCTGCTCGACCAGCTGTGGGGGGATATGCTAGTGATAAGCACCACAACCGCTTTTGTTACAGGGGGCCTGATATTGCAGCACTGCTGAAAAACTGGCCCACAGTAACAAAACCGGCCGTCAAGGGTACTATACCAGCCCCCACCCCTCCAGCCCACCAGGGAAACGCCCGGTGCCCGCAACGGCCAGTCCGGCCCTGATTACATGTGCTCGCCTAGCAGATGACAGGCCTTCCATAATGGACCGCTTTGCTGTGAATGGGATAACTATGGCACCTTGGTCTGTTGTGGAGTTCCACAAGTACTCAACGTGTATCCCTACTGCTAGCCATAAGTTAACACTATTAGATGCTTAAAGCGTATAGTCTACACTTTGGCAGACACTACAGATCATGCTGAGCCTGGACAAAAAAAAGATGTCAGTGAACCCACAGCATGGAAGCAAATGAAACAGGATAAAACAAATATGCCGCTGTAGGAAATTAAGGATTAGCCAGTTCAAACAACTGTAAGCACCTGTGGATTGTCTCTACTTGCCATATGCTCATGAAGTCCAGTCCTCTCTCTATGTCCTCAGTGTAAACCCTAGACCAGAACCTCTCTCTCAATCCATAGGTCAATGGCAAAGAGCTAGCTGAACGTTATGAAGTGAATTGTCCCTTTTGTGACACTTGTTATATGCCTGTTACACCACAGTAACAGGTTGTTAAAGTGGTCTATATAACAATATGGAAGAGGCACATATGAGAAGAGGGAAAATAATATTCATGGGAAACCCTTTAGTTTCTTAAAATTGCCCTCACCCACTTATTAGTGGCATGCTTCATCATTGGGCCGCTAACAAACCCTTTCGCAGACCAACATTCAGGATGGAGTGCAGAGTTTTTTTCAAAACAAACTGAAAAAGGGATCGATCCTAAATGTGCAGAAAACGTGACGATAAAGGGGGTACCCTCTCAATTGTATTATAGGTCCTACTTGGCAGGGTTAAAATCTTGAAAGCCGGGTATACTCGGAAAGACTATGTCCCTGTCCCCCTATCTGCTAGTTACTACCTGCTAGTATCGACATTTTCCAGCCATATCATTGCCATTAAGGGTCACTGACCTTCATCAGGATAAAGACCCCTTAGCTATTACCTTTAAAGAAGTCCTTCCTCCTTACCGTCTGTATGGAGGAGAACAATAGTTTACATGTCATACTTGCCACTTTTAACATTCCAAGAAGTATCCGAGTCTCACAGTTTATGTACCAAAATCGGGGTAATAGTGGGAACGTCGCCCTATAGTCACACATTCATCAAGATACGACGTCTTCCCTCACTGTCGCCACTCTACACCCTCCAGTGCTTTGGTCTGCCTTTCATATAGGCAGAGGTGTAGAGTTCTTTTGTGCTCCTACTATCTCATACGGAGCTTCATGTTTATAAACTGCTCCCTTTGCAGCTCTCCTTAGCTTACTCACAAAATAGCCAAATTTAAGACCCGCTATGTAGTTCAGATTATACAAAGGGGCATATTGTCTTTCTGCTTGGGAAAATATGACAGACATACTCTCACACACATTATATTTGCTTCAAATTAATATGAAGTACTATTAGGATCTTACTGGAACGTGCTGACGTTGACCGTGCATATTTCGAGAACCACCTTCAAACAATCAAAATGTGGGCCTTCAGCACCAAATATATGCCTGGCTTCCACTTAGCCCTAAGCACAACCTCTCTGAATCTCCAAAGACAACTCTTTAGGCATGCTCTGGGGCTTGCCATGGAGTTGTCTAATGATACAAGTAAAGAGAAACACACTGGAGTAGAAGAAAAGTCAGTGGCCCTATCCAAGACAGGTTTCCCGGCCCATGACGTTACTAGCATCGACATCCAACAGTTTAACTGCTTCATAAAAAGCAGATGCCATGGGCCCTCAGTTTAAATGGCAGTGGTGTCCTGATCTACTGACAAGGTGCGATGCCCTAACGAGAGAGTTTCCTATTCCATTGCATTGAAAATATAAACACAAGCATTTTTTGCTTTTTAGCGTACTACTGTGATAAATGAGAAAATTATAAAGCTTGTGGGGGTGACTGAGATCTCTGCATTGTTGGATCCTCCCATCTAACATTCAGACCCTGAAAACCCATATTTTCTGCATTCCCAATACACACACTCCTCCATATCAATACATATTAAAGTGATCTCATTCACAAAACTGTGCTACACAAGTTATTCATTGTTCCATTCATTCATCTCTAAAAAGTGAGGCTTCAGTTCTGCTTGAAAACAAATAGAAATTCTATGTCTTGCATGTTGTTTCATATCTCGCAGTAACCCGATAAACAAAGCTGCTTAAGCATGAAAAAAACAAATGTATATACTTTGATGAAACAATGAGGCATTAATTGAAGTAAGACCTCATTTTATGTTCTCACAAGTTATTTCTATGGTAATCACAGACAGGGCGGGCACTTATCTGCTCCAGCAGCGGGCGTATCTAGACCTGTCACCTAGAGGTAAACTCTAAACTCATTCGAATGCACCAATGCACACGCTTCCAAACTGCATAATAACTATTGACTTACTCAGTTTATTTCTTCTGGGCCTGCTATCATAGTCTTTTTATAGAACATTACTTTTTATGCCACAGATTGTTATGAAAGCACAGTAAAAAAATCAATTCTAGGTCACGGGTCATAACTCCAGGTTAGTCAGTTTGCAGGCGTGTGATCACATTTCCAGCCACAGAGGGCAGCTCAAAGAATTTAGATTAATTTTCACTTGAGGAAAGTTCAATATATGGGACGTGAAATTATTTTAGATCTCGTTTCAGTGATAGAAGGAGTACCCAATATGCAAGGCCCGTGTACTTACTGCAACAAGGGAACTCATTAGGTAAAGATGAATATATATTACAGTTTTTCTGTATAGATCCTTCGGCTTGTTTTGCAAATGTAAAACTAAGCTACAGCACACACATTACTCACAATACAATGTCTTTGATGCAGCCCATCTGCAAGTGAGCGTAACCCAAAAATAAAAGCCCTGCAATTTAAATGAATGGAGAGAATGAATTGCGGGTACATTTATTTACATTAGGGCAAGTTATGGCCATGCGTACAAATGTGGAAATTACAGCAAAGGCGACAAGAAAGGAAAGAAATGAAAACAACTGATCGAAGAAAAACGTGCAACGGTCAGGGCTCTTAAGCACCATGGTTATACAGGTTGATCAAACTCCATCCTGACAGGAATTTTGAAGTTTGTGACTCTCACAGTTAAAGTGGGGCTATGCTCTCAGGTTGGTAGGCCATGTTCTCACACGAGTACCTTTCTTATGGTGGAAGAGGACAATGGAAAATTGCAAATTCTCAAAAAGTCAGGCTGTTTTTTGTTCCCGCAATGTCTCACAACACAGTCATAGTATCTTTCCCATTCAGGAATAATTGCCGTAACTGCAGAACTGAGGCCATGAGCCACACACAGGTGTGAGCCATTGGAGTTTTGCTCAGCACTACATTTCATGGATCCAACCTTGGCTCGAACAAAAGGAGAGGTGAATGCCTGCTGTGCGTTGTTCCACAACGTTAACCTTATCAAGGATGTTCTTGATCTTAATGTGGAAATCAACTCCGTTTTTTCTGCAGTGTTCTTTAATTCCACTTTCAGATTAACAATTTCTAGGTTCTCTGCTTACCTTCGGTATCGCATTATCTGGTACAGACTCTATCTAGCTGCAGATTCCTTAAACTTTCCATTTCCCAGGCATCCGCCTGGATCTGGAAACTTTTCCTGAGCAATACCCCTTGCGTGCGACGTCGAGTGGCTCCATTCGGCTCCACGTGACATTGTCAGCGTCATTAGCGTCGGTTATGATGTCGCAGTGCCTATATAGGCGCTACCCAGGTGGCGGACGTCAGTACATCCACGCCAGAAGGGCAGAACCACGAAGTAACTGATGTAGTCGTGTGCAAAACTAGCGCCCTGAAATAGGGGAACAATCCTAATCCTACAATATCAGTCTGCAAAGCGGGGAGGCATGAGTGGGGCTGTAAGGAATCTGCAGCTATATAAAGTCTCTACCACATAATGTGTAACTGAAGGTAAGTAACTTGTTCATCTGATAGCGACTTCTAGCTGCAGATTCCTTATCTTTGAATTAGATACCCGAGCCATACCATCCCGGTGATGGGTTGCAGACTAACATTCTAAAATAAGAAGACTTGCAGTACAGAACGGACAAAAGGTCCGCCCCTGTGTACCACCCCATCAAGGCAGTAATGTTTTACGAACATGTGCAAAGAAGCTTCCGTAGCTGCCTGGCAGATGTCTTGGACTGGGACACCCCAAGCCAAGGCCATAGTCACAGCATTTCCCCAGGTGGAATGGGCCCTTAATCCCCCCGGGGGCTGCTTCTTTGCCAAGGCATAACAGATTTTGACCCAAAAATCAGGGGAACTAGAGGTTAAGGCTAGGTTTACCCTCCTTACTGTATATAGTTTCACAAAATTCGAGTATATAGGAAAAAAACTAAACTATGGGGGAACTAGGATTAAATGTAAGTTCATTGTAATCACGTTTCTAGAAAAAATACTCTTTTTCTAGAGACCCCTCACCCACCAGGGTTTCCCCTAGGTGGCATGCTTCTTCATTGGGGTTCCTCTCAATCCTGTACGGATTGAGGCGTGCTGCAACTTGCGAACTACGTAGGAGCACTTAGTTATGGACTATGTGGGGTGCAGTGATGTGGAGTGGAAGCAAGATAAGTCTTAAAAATACCTAACTAGTGAGCTACTATTATATTCCCACCCCTAGCTGATATGGTTAAAATCAGGGGTTAATAACAGGGAGAAACCTGACCTTAATGAGTTTGGTTCCCCTAGTATTGCGTCTGAATCAACATGTTTCGAGCTGTCCCCTACAAGCTCTACATCAGGACTACACAGGGTACAGCCCCGTGCGTACCAATCCTAATAAATCCTATAATGAGGATACAGTGAAGTGCTCACCTAAAGTGTACACACAAAATACATATGGTTATTTAATGATACTCCGTATCTGTAAAAGAAGAAGCAAAGAGATACATTAAAAACAACTGCTGCCCACCGGACAAGCCGGCAGGCTATATAGGCTTCTAAATACATGAAGCTCCTTACCTAGATCAATGCAACTGTATATCGTGGGTGCATAGTGTCTATGTTGGGTGCTCATCTAGGGCCATATGTAGGTAATTTCTATTTACCGATTCCTAAATACCGAATTTTACCGATTCGGTATTAAAGAATCGGTAAATAGAATGTAGGTAAAAAATCGGTAAATTTTACCGATTCGGTAATATTCGTTATCACCGATTCGGTATTTACCGAATCGGTAATAAGGAATACCTTCCTAGTCATTCCTATGGGCCTGGAGGCCCATAGGAATGAATGGGAAGCCATTCACTATTACCGATTCGGTAAATCCCGAATCGGTAATAGGGGGAGCATATTCAAGGGTGGCAGGGTGTCACATTGACACCCTGTCGCACCCCTGAATCGTGCATGTGTGCACATGTGGCGCACATACATGCCCTGTATGTCTGCCATATGGCATTTCTAGAAAAGCACACAATTGCTTTTTAAAAGGTATTCGGTATTTACCACCAACCTGTAGTTGGTGGTAAATAACGAATCCTTAAAACAAAAATGCACTCACTTGAGTGCTCCCTACATAGGATTTAAGGATTCGGTAATTTACCAATTCGGTATTTTACCGATTCCTTAAAATAACGAATCGGTAAATTACCGAATCCTTAAATCCAGCCTCCTACATCTCAAATGCCTAAATACCGGTCGGTAACGGGAAATTTACCGATTTTCGGCCGTTACCGACCGGTATTTAGGTACCTACATATGGCCCCTAGTGTGAAGTGAATGTGTCACACTCAATGCTAGTGAAAACACTCTTAATGAAAACTAGTGAGGAAAGAGACCCTGAGACAAACAACACGTAAAATAAATGTAGCATACGATGACACGTACTTCTATCCAGGCAATACTATTGCCTCATGGCCAACAACAGTGGTAGTGGGGTTTGTAGTCACACCCTAGAAATGGAGATAAGACATTTATTTAGCCGTTTTGTCCTAAAGATAAAAAGATAAAAACCGTATGATGGCAATTCCTCACCGGAGTACAGCATGGCCCCCTTATCTTTGTACTTACTTCATTAAAGCATGCCTCTTGGTTCGTTACCTACTTCTGTCCCTGGAGAACGCATTCTAAGGCGTGTGTCTGCCGGGTTGCTATTTGAAGCAGTCGGCGTGGAAGTACCTTGTCATACTGCAGAACTACTAAACCGTGTACTATCAAACAAAATGGCCGCCCCCATTGGGACAATCGTGGGGCCATCTTAGTAGTATAACGAGCCTTTACTTTTCGTTTAAAACTGATTATGGGCACAACTGTGGTGAGACAACGGGGGCAGGGGGTTCTTTTGTTTGTTAGTAAGTGGCCCCTGTAAGTATTAATTTGTATACAGTAGGCCTGAACCTGGGAGTGGACTATTTGTGCATTACTCATGATTACTACTGATGCACTGTGTAGCCTCTGGTAACCAGAGTCATCGATGTGACACTTGTCCCTAAGCGGAGAATATAACCTGACGGGGCTGGATCATCAGGTGCTCAAGAATAAGGATCATGCAGGTTATACCCCTTCACCGATGGTATTTAGGTGTGTGGTATATCTTTACAGAAGATGATTTTTGGGGCTTGATGAGATCCGGACAGGCTACTCATAAAGGATTAGCCAACGAAGAGCCCCCAAGGGATATTGTCATTTAATCCCTCTGTGTCTGTGAAGAGTTTATACACCCATCGCTGCACCTTTTCCAATAGTCTATGTTCCAAATTATCAATGTGACTAAGGTGTTCTAAAACCACCCATTTCAGATCGTTAGGTGTATGTTTATAATCAATGAAATGTGAGGACATTTTTGTGGTAATTCTGTGACACCTGATGTTACTGCGGTGTTCACATATCCTGATGCTTACTTTTCTTGTAGTCATACCTACATAATGTAGGTTGCATGGGCAGGTTACAATGTATACTACACCTGTAGTGTTACAATTCTTTAGCTTATGTAGTTCCTGGGGATTTCTTGATCAACACCCACCCGATAACCCCTTATTTGTACACCATACCCAAGACACACAAGTCATTGAAGGACCCGCCCGGACGACCCAATGATGAGCACACAACATAGACACTAAGTGCATCCACGATATACAGGTGCATTGATCTAGGTAAGGAGCTGCATGTATTTACAAGCATATATGGCCTGCCGGCTTGTCCGGTGGGCAGCAGTTATTTTTAATGTATCTCTTTGCTTCTTCTTTTACAGATAGGGAGTATCATTAAATAACCGTATGTATTTGGTGTATACACATTAGGTGAGCACCTCACTGTAGCCTCATTATAGGATTTATTACAAGTGGTACGCACGGGGCTGGACCCCATGTAGTCCTGATGAACAGCTTGTAGGGGACAGCTCAAAACATGTGGACACAGATGCAATACTAGGGGAACCAAACTCATTAAGGTCAGGTTTCTCCCTGGTATTAACCCCTGATTGTAACCATACCAGCTAGGGGTGGGAATAAAATAGTAGCTCACTCGTTAGGTATTTTTAAGACTTTTCTTGCTTCCACTTCACATCACTGCACCCCACATAGTCCATAACTAAGTGCTCCTACGTAGTTCGCAAGTTGCAGCACACTTCAATCCATAGAGGATTGAGAGGAACCCCAATGATGAAGCATGCCACCTAGGGGTGGGTGAGAAGTCTCTAGAAAAAGAGTATTTTTTCTAGTAAGTTGATTACAACGAACTTACGTTGCATCCTAGTTCCTCATAGGTTAGTTTGTTTTACGATATATTTTAATTTTGTGAAACTATAACAGATTGTGATGCAGAGAATGACCCAGTGTGAGATGGTCCTTTTCTGCACTGCCCTACCCTTCTTTGCTCTCAAGTGCCCTAAAAAGAGTTGGTCATCTACCCGGAACTCTTTTGTGCAGTCAAGGTAGAAAGACAACACTCTTTTTGGGTCCAATCGGTGGAGATGCTCCTCTTCCTTAGAGGGGTGCAGGGTAGCAAAAAAGGAGGGCAAAGTGATCCACTGATCCTGATGGAATGGGCTCACAACCTTTGACAAAAAAGATGCTCTGGTGCGAAGCACCACATTGTCCGAAAAGGACATAAGATAAGGAGGCGAGCAAGATTACGCCTGCAACTCACTCACCCTTGCCATATAATCGTCACTAAGAAAGATGTTTTGATGGGGAACAGCCAGAGGATACAATTGTGCAAAGGCTCCAAGGGAGCACACATCAGATAGGGAAGGACCAAATTAAGGTCCCACTGTGGCATAACAAAGGGCTTGGGTGTAAATAAGTGAGCCAGTCCTTTTAGAAATCTATTTACAATTGGAGACTTGAAGAGAGATGGCTGGCCTGGCAGCTGCAAAAAAGCAGGCAGAGCGGAAAGAAAACTCATGAGAGTTCCCAAACCAGAGCCCTGCTGGGCAAGGTATAGAATGAATAAAAGGACAGTAGAAAGAGAAGCAGAAAGAGGGTTCAGAACCTTTCTGTACAGTATAGTACAAATTTCTGCCAACGGCAGGTGTATACCATCTTAGTGGAGGGCTGCCTGGCTGCCAGAATAATGTTACAGTCTTCAGAAGGAAGGTCAAAAGCTATCAACTGTTGCCGCTCAATCTCCACGCATGGAGGCACAGAGTTGACAGGTTCGGGTGGAGAACCCTCCTCTGCTGCTGAGACAGGAGATTCTCCCGAAGGGGCAGCCTGATCAGAGGATCGATACACATGCTCAGAAGCTCTGGATACCAGACTCTCCATGCCCTGTCCGGATCCACAAGAATGACTTGGCTCCGGTCGTGCCCGATCTTCTTCAGAACCCTGGGAAGGAGGGGTGTGGGCAGAAAGGTGTACAACAGGCCTGTGCTCCACTCGTGACGAAAAGCGTCACCTAGCGATAGCGGCCTTGGAAACTGCAGCGCGCAGTACCTCTGACACTGTGCGTTCTCTGCGGGAGGTGAACAAATCTAACCAAGGTTCTCCCCACTGCTGAAAGAGACCTTGCACCACCTCCGACTGGAGACGCCACTCGTGATCTGCTAGGCATTGACGGCTGAGTTTGTCTGTCCTGGTGTTCAGATAACCTGCCAGGTGTTGAACCAACAGAGCTATGCCCTGCTGTTCCAGCCATATCCAGAGACGAAGAGCCTCTCGACAAAAGGTTCCATGACCCCACCCTGCCCTGCTTGTTGCAGCACCACATGGCGGTGGTGTTGTCTGTGAACCCCTGCTCTAACTTCCCCTTGACAGAAGGAGGAAATGCTTTCAATGCCAACCGAATCGCTTGGAGCTCCAATAAATTTATGTTGTGCCCTGTCTCCGCCAGAGACCAGTTTCCCTTAATCTCTACTTCTCCCAGATGGCTGCCCATCCCAGAAGTGACACATCTGTCACAACTGTGAGATCTTTTTGGGGAAGGGAGAGAGGTCTGCCGTTGACCCAATCACGGTTCATTAACCACCACTGCAGATCTTTTGCAGTCCCTTCCGAGATCTGAACCATGTCGGAGAGATTTCCCCGATACTATGCCCATTGGAACTTCAAGTCTCACTGCAGAGCCCACATATGCCATCTGGTGTGTCTTACCAAGGCATGAGGCCATGGGGCCTAACAGCTTCAGAGTCAGTCTCACCAAAATCCAGGACAGAGGCTGAAATATAGGAATCATAGCCCGAATATCCTGGACTTGCTGCTCAGGAGGATAAGCCTGAAACCGCACTGTGTCCAGAACAGCTATGATGAAAAGGAGCATCTGAGAAGTAGTCAGGTGTGACTTTGCACGTTTAGAGAGAACCCAAGCGAATGCAGAAGGTTTGCCGTAGTCTGATGGTGGGAGTCATATGCCGGGGCAAGGACGTCTTCAACAGTCAGTTGTCAAGGTAGGGGAAGACTGACATCCCTAACCTGTGCAGATGAGCTGCGACCACCACCATTACCTTGGTGAACATCTGAGGGGCACTCTTAAGGCCAAAGGGGAGCTCAGTAAACTGAAAGGGCTTGTGGCCTACCTTGAACCGCAGGTAACACCTGTGGCCCAACAGGATGGGAATGTGAAAATACACCTCCTGCAGGTCTAACGCTACCATCCAGTCTTCTTGCTCTAGGGCAGACAAGACCTGAGCCAGAGTGAGCAGTTTGAATTTCTCATTTTTGAGGAAAAGATTGACGGTCGTAAGATCTAAAATGGGCAGTAGCCCCTTGTTCTTCTTCGGAATCAGAAAGTAGCGGGAATAACAGCCACTGTCTACTTCTGAAATCGGGACCCTTTCTATAGCTCCCTTGGCCTGGAGAGCTGTAACTTCCTCTTGGAGCAACTTTAAATGATCCTCAGTCAGCCGTTCCTGATTTGGCAGAATAGGAAGAGGAAAAGAAAGAAAAGGTATAGAATAGCTCTCCTGGACTATCTGCAAGACCCACTTGTCGTATGTTAAGGATCTCCAGTGGGGGAGATGATGATGAATTCTCCCACCAACTGGAGTAGTGTGGTCCTGCAGAATCAGCCTAGGAGTGCTTGGAGGCTGAGGCTGCTGAGGGCAGTGGGACTGACGACTTTTGGCCTCCATTGTGAGCTCGGAATACACTGCGCCCACATCCTTTCACGGTTTGGCAGTCTGTGCGGGACAGTGGCTGGGTTATAGCTGGTGCGGCTGGAAACCCCTTCCGTTGCCACAAAAGAGGCAAAAGGAAGACTGGCCACGGGGTGTGGAGGAGAGGCCCGTGGATCTGGCTGTAGCTCGAGAGTCCTTGAAGCTGACCAGGGTCGGGTCTGCCTTTTCCCCAAAAAGGCAGGTTCCATCAAAGGACATCTCTATCAAATTGGCCTGGACATCACCCGAGAAGTCAGTTTTTCGAAGCCAGGTGTGGTCCCTCAAGGCCACCATTGTTGAAATCGATTTACCCAGCGAATCAATAGTATCTAGGCCACACAGTATGGTAAATTTTGCTGCTTCTCTTCCATCATTGACAGCTTGGGAGAGCACAGCCCAGGCCTCCTCCGGGACTTGTGGCACCACTTGCGCAACCATCTCCCAAAGGGAATGGGAGAAACGGCCCAATAAGCATGCGGTATTCACTGACCGAAATGCCAGTCTACAGGACGAAAACAAATTCTTTCCGAATGAATCCAGCCTTCTGGGTTCCCTATCTGGAGGGGTGGAAGAGAATGCACCTTGGGACATAGAGGCCTGTACCAACAAACTCTCTGGGGTCGGGTGTTGGCTGAGGAACGTTGGGTCGCCCGGTGTTGGGCGATGGCAGTGTGCAATCATCCTATTTACCGGAGCCCCTGTGCTAGGTTTGAACAATGTTCCTAGAAGGACGTCCATAAGTGTCTCATTAAAGAGCAACAAGGGTTCGGAAGTGGAAGCCCCTGGTTGAAGCACCTCAGTCAGGATATTAGTCAAGATCTGCACAGAGGGCAGCTCCAGTCCACGGACCTCGGCTGCCCTCTTAACCACCATGGCATAGGATGCCCCCACCTCCGTAGCCACTGTTGGAAGAGAGAGCATGTCAGGATCTGGAGGATTATCCAGTCCACGGGCCTCCCCAAGTTCCCCATACCAGTCCAAATTTTCCTCAGAGACTTCCAGGGTTTAAGAGGGTCACCAAACCCCTCCCAATCCTCTCCTGAGCCTAGCACATCCTCAAAGTGCTGATAAAAGAGTTTCACGAGGCCATGCGCCGCGTATTTGAGCGGAACAACCCTGCTGGTGAGCCTTCGGGCCCCACGGGGTCAGAAGGGGCTCCATTGGGTTCGAGGCTGTCGCTCTAGCCATGACGCTGGTGAGGCCTCAGGGATCTGATCCTGGATCTAGTTAAACGCCGGTCGTGCCATCGCGACCTTCCCCGGTGTCGGACCCGAAGTCAGTGCCTGAGATGCCACCGATGCCCGTCGGTGACGCAAACCCCATCCTCATCCCCAATGACACGGAGCTGGAACGACGTTGATCAACGTTGATTCCGACATCAACAGAACCCAGAGGTTCTATGTTGTCGCCTGAGCACCTTACCTCTCTCAACAACAGACGCCAGTTAAGATGAAGACGAAGTCCACTTGGACTTCATTTTCTTCTTATGCCTCTTTCCTGAGTGTTCCGAGGACCTCGAATGGGAGGAAGAGGACTTAGGGCTCAGGAATAGTCCCAAAACCTCCACTTCTTTGATCAGGACCGTGACCTCCTCGGAGTCTCACTGGATGGTGTCGACTGCAGGGCTGCGAGTAACTTCATCGCTCACTCCCTCAAGGTCTTCAGACCTATCGCCCGACAGTCCGAACAAGACTTCGTATCGTGGTCACGCCTGAGACACCAAAGACATTTGCAGTGGGGATCGGTGACTGACAGCATGCGGGAACAAGTCCTGCACGGCTTGAAACCTGTCTTCCTCAAAGACATCCCACGCACACTAAGTCAGAAAAAATCCCCAAATTTTAACAAAAGTTGAGAAAAAACCTGCCAAAAAGCGGCAGAGGGGTAGCTCTTCCTGGATCGGCGCTCAAATGGCGCAGAAAGAAAAGAACTGGCCATCCACGTGCCTGGGTGGCACCTATATAGGCAGCACAATGTCATAACCAATGCTAATGATGCTGACGATGTCACACAGAGCCGAATGGAGCCACCCGACATCTCGCACAAGGGGTATTACTCGGCAAAAGTTTCCATATCCAGCCTGACGCCTGGGAAATTCAAAGGTAAGCAATCTGCAGTTAGAACTCTCTATCAGATAGCGGAGGTTTCAGACTGTCATAGTTGGGGACTCAGCAGGAACACAGTATTTTCTTACAGAACCAAGCCCCCCCTCATTCTTCTGGGTCCTCTGGGAGGCCATTGATTGCTTTGTGAATTTGGTTAGTCCCTTGGAGCCAACTTACGAAAACAGGCTTCGGGCAGGCAATGGGGGCTGAGATATGCCCTTTTGTACCCCATCACTCTCAGTGATAAAGAAACAGAGTCCCGATCATCATTGTCCACTACCAGTCACTGAGAACAGAAAATGAAAGGGAGTCTAATTAGCAGTAACAGGAGAAACGTTTGAGATGATGGTATGGGGAAAAGTATCTTTATTTATTGATTCCTTCAAAGCTGGGCATATTGCAGTGCCTCTCTCTCGACAGCCTCCTATTCCTCCTGCCACGTCTTTCCAGGATTAATTAAATTCATGTGCTAGAACAGGTGGGTAAAAAGGATACTGGATGTGACTCTGAGACTACTGAGTGGAGTAGACATACTAGAATCTTAGGCTCACCTACCTAACTATGGAGGCTGGAGCACTCTCCATTAGACTTTGTACCCAGAAAACCCAGTGAAAGTATCCCATCTTGCTTCACTGCTATTTTTCCAGGGAACCAAGGACAGGTTAGAACAATTTTGAGAGTGGGGTATGTTCAGGCTGGCTACCTATGTAAGTATTGTCATGATTGTTTTCTTCCTTTGGTTGAAAGGACTGCAGTGGGGAACTGCAACATGCTTGACACTACCACCAGCTTGGTTGGTTTGTGATTTCAGTTCTTGAGAGCAATGCATATTGTAAAACGGGCAAATTAGAGTAATAGTAACAGTGTAGACACAAATGGCATAAAAAGGAATAGAGAGAGAATACTGAACTAGGGAGTCCATTTAATGGGCAGAGTACACTCACTAACCCGAAGGAACCATGTGAAAAAGATGTAGGAGTTAGATGAGAATTAATGGATTGAGGCACCGGTGTACCCCAGTGAGGTCACTATGAGGGTAGGTGTTGGACTTCGCCCTCTCTGCAGGGTCATCCACAATCTTTTTGCCTCCACCCTCCTGTTTCCTGAACCAGGTGTTGTTGGCTTGTAGATTTATGTGCACTTTACCACTGCCAACCAGTGCTAAAGTGCTTGTGCTCTCTCCTTTAAACATGGTAAAATTGGCGTACACCCAATTGGCACATTTAGTTTACTTGTAAGTTCCTAGTAAAGTGGTACTAAAAGTACCTAGGGCCCAGTGGCGTAACAAAACTTGATGTTCCCCCTGCAAAGTACATAGAGGGGCCCCTTCGGTCATAATCAGCAGCTCTCAGGACAGGGTACTGTGCTGAGGGGGCCCCTGGAGCTTGGGTGGCCTTCCCACACCAATGGGGGCCTATGGTACGCCAGTGCTAGGGCTTATAAATTAAATGTTACAAGTAGGCCTGTAGCACTAATTGTGCCACCCACGTACAAGAAGCCCTTTTAAACATGTCTCAGGCCTGTCATTTTGACCTGAGAAAATAACCTTTTGCAAGGCCTAAATCTTTTTTTTTAATATATATTATTCACCCCTGGGTAGGCCCTAAACAGCCTATAGGGCAGGGTGCAGTGTGTTTAAAAATCTGGACATGTACTTTTATCTTTTACATGTCTTGGCAGTGAAAAACTCACACGTTTGTTTTTCACCACTGCAAGACCTACCTCTCCCATGGGATAACATTGGGTTACCTTATTACCTTTAAAAAGTGATAACTTTAAATTTGGAGCTGGCATAATGCTGAGTTTGCAACCTAAACATTTTAATTTAAAACTCTCTTTAATGGTAAAGTCAGATTTTATGTCACAATTCTGATAATGCCACTTTTAGAAAGTTTGTATTTTCTTGCCCCAACCATTTAGCTCCTGCAGACTGTATCTTTGGTCACTTGACTAGGTGTAGCCGGCAGTTGGTCTTTGTGTATTGCACTTAGACAGTGAGACAAAGGGGGAATAGGTATTGGCAGGATGGGCCATCTCTGATTTGATAGGAAAGTGAGTCTGTCACCTACTGCACTTGCACATCACAAAGGCTCTGCCTTGGCACACTCACAAAGGGTTTCATACTAGTCTTTTGTGTCCCCAGGCAAGCTGAGGCCAGGGCCGGGAGGAAAGAAATTACAAGCAACTCTGGGGGTGGAACCCTCTTAAAACCTCTCCTACTTCAAAGCTGACACCAAGGATAAATAGTGGACCCTCAGACTAACTCTTCAGTACACCTCAGGCCATGTGGAAAACTCAGAAATACAGTTGTGATGCAAGAAGGCCTGCTACTCTGCTACCTTGCTACTCCGCTGCCCTGCTGGCTGAGAGGAAGATAAAACTGGCAACCTTTATCTAAGGTTGAAGTGACTCCAAGGGTCAGCTGAATGATCTCCTGTTCTGAGCTACAGGGAGATAATCTCCAGAGGACTTCCTGCATCTGCCCAGTTGACTTGCCATTAGACCTGCCTGAGATCTGCTGGCCTGTGCTGGAGAGAGTTGCTAATCCACAAGAGGTGCCCCTCAGGCCCTGGACCCTTGGTGTGGCATAAATTGAGCTCCCCCCTTCAAGGAAAGGAGATATCCTGAAGTTTTGGGTTCTTGCAATTGCAAGGGAGCCTGTTCATGCTAAGATTTTTCCACCAACATTGACCGCCAACACAAAGATCCAGTGAACCCAACTCTTCGTGCTACAGCAACAGCCAGCAACGACCGGCAGCGTAAAATCTGCACTTCCCACTACAGCATTGACAGCACGTGTTGACTGCCAATGCGAATCTCCAGGGATGCCCGTCTATGACACCCAGTCTGCTCATCTTTCTACAGCGACAACCATCTGCGACGCTCTCCCTGCTCCTCCCGCCAGCCTCCACTGTGAACGGAACTCCATGCTGGAGTTTAGAAGGTAACTCTTTCAGCTGGACCTACCTAGTCTCTAAATCTGGCTCATGCTCCATTGCAGTTGGTCTGAACTTGTGACTTTCACCAGGTTTCGCACAACCAGATAACTGGGAGTGGCGCTTCGTACTTATAAATGCCATAATTACCTAAATGTTTAAAATTGCATATCTCCAATTCTACTAATCGCAGTATTGTAGTTTTGGTGTCAAATAATTTATTACATTTTACTGTATTATGGTAAAATGGTGTGGGATTCTTCTTTTGCTGTGTTTTCACTTTATTACTGTTTGAATTGCTGCTTATATACATTAC
Source organism: Triturus cristatus (assembly GCF_964204655.1). Classification (NCBI taxonomy): domain Eukaryota; kingdom Metazoa; phylum Chordata; class Amphibia; order Caudata; family Salamandridae; genus Triturus; species Triturus cristatus. The sequence goes on along the minus strand of NC_140591.1, from coordinate 1,008,237,447 downwards.
ACATTGCCTCTAAGTTAAACCTGACTGCTTTTGAGCAAAGCTACCAGAGAGTTAAGTACATGTTAATTTGGGGTTTGCTTGTGACAACAACCTGGCAGGAATTCTTGTTGCTGCTTGAGTAGGGATTTACCTCCCTCAACCAGAAACCCAATTGCTACAGTATGGTTTAGGCTGATAAAGCTACAAATATTTCAGACAGTGTATTATACTAGGACTCAAATTAAGGCAGCAAGATTCTTCCCCACTTCATTATGGGTAAGGAGGTGTGGGCACGACTGTGCAATATATCACATCCTGTGGCAATATCCGAAAGTGCAGCAGTTTCAGAAATGTGTTAAAGAATATTTGCATGTGGTGGTGGAAACTCCTCAATTACTTCCCCCAAAGACTGTACTACTTGGATTCCTGGGAGAACTGAATATCTCAAAGTTTTGAGATTTCTCACTGGTGGTAGCATAGAGAGACATTGCTTATAAATGTGACGCGTCCAATGTCCCAATATTCAATGTATGGCAATATAATCTAGATTGGTGCTTCAGTCAGAGCAAGTAACTTAAACCACTTCTGATGTCTAGGAGACATTTGTAAGGGTGCAGGGAGCATGTATCCAAATACCTGGATTAATCTGAGACACCAGTAAGGGCCTGAAGAGCTATCGGAGCTAAATTAACTTGTGAGAGAAATGTGGCCTCTGTCGATAGGATTTTGTCACTTTACTGTGAATGTGGTAAGGAACAGAAGGGTCTGGATGGATTCATTATTGGAATTCAACCAGCATAGTTCATTGGACTGAAAGTCTGATTTCTTTTTAACCTCCAGGCTTGAAAACAAATCCTCCACTTTTTTTCCTTTCCAAATCAGATTACCATTGCCAATGCTTTTATACCATCTCAGCTTGATTTTTGTTATTTGCTTTTCTTAGTGAAGACAGCATATGCAAACTTCAGGTCATTCAGAATGCTACAGTGAGCCTCGTTTTCAACCTGCACAAATTCCAAAATGTCACTGACCACTTGAAGCATCTTCATTAGCTTTGTGTCCAGAAGCAAATTACAATTAAAGCGGCTTGCATGGTCGACCGTATGTCTATAGGAGGTTGGTCTTCATTTTTGCCCCAAAGCATTGTGCAAGAAGGTTAGTTAAGTGCAAGACAGTGGATCAACTCTAAAAGACAGTAGAATGCTTACTGTATTCTGAAACAGAGGTAGTGCCAAGAGACTACCAGAGAGTGATAAAGCACTTAAACATAACCAAACATAAATGAGACTGCAGAGCTTCAAAAATGTCAAAGAGGGTACTCTCTAGACTGTATTGAAGTCCTTCTATGTATTGAAGGTAGTAGGGTGATGACAATCCTATAGCTGTGTTGTTTTGTCTTTCTGTAAAAACAATACAAACATTAACAAAAGAATGAATCTCCTGATTACTAGCACCATTCATCATTCCCAGTCTTCCTCATCTCAGGCCTTAAACAATTAAATATGCCTGACTGCATAAGGACAGGGACGAGGAGCTACAGTCCCGATTACTTACCAGTAATCTTCATTACTTTGAGTCCCAGTCTTCCTTGACACAGTTCAACACATTGAGGTAAAACTCACAGTGTAAAGACTTGGACAAAAATAGTTGTCTAGAGAGTTAATGGGGTTAAAGACTGAATTAGATATATTTAGTGTGGGTGGGGTTTGAATGAACTAATATTGGTGCGCTGGCTCTCTCACAGCCTTGTCTTTTCGTGGTCTTGTTTCTCCTAATTTAAAAGGATGAAGGATCCTTGCCTTATACCCTGCCCACAAGCTCGCCAAACTTACCAGGCATGTTAATAGCACACTAACATAAATGCTCAACCTAATTTGCTTTGTGATCTGGAAATTGGTGCACCAGTGAGGTGTTCTATCTGTAGAAAGAGGCATCTTCTAATCTGGCAGTCTTATGATTCCGAGGGCTGGACTGAAAGAAGAAGGTAAGTATGAGTACAGGGAAGGTCAAAAAAAGGCAGGACTCGCTGTAGCGGGCACCGGGCGTTTCACTAGTGGGCCGGAAGGGTGGGGGGCCGGTTTTTCAGCAGTGGGGGACAGTTTTGTTACTGCAGGACGTTTTTTCAGCAGTGCTGCTTCTCACTAGCACCCTACCCCCCCCCCCCCGATCCCATCCCCCAGAGCTGGTCCGGCAGAATTGCTAGGGCAGGTCTGTGTTCCCAGTACGGCCCTGGGCAAAACCTGTAACCCACCCCAGCACCAGACATAATATGCTTCATAAAATACCCAGAGAGATTTTGTTAGCTAAAAATAAAGATTGTGCATTTATGAAGTCACTAAAGCATTTTGTAAAAGCAGTACATAATTAGAATCCACTTGCTAGGGACAGAGACCATGGTATTTGGGAGCCTTCCTGACTCTACACGCCAGTAAGTTGCACAGAAAGACAGACAGTCGGTGCTGACAGAAAAGAGTTCAGTATGGAGAGAATCAGGACCGGTTCTAGGATTTTCGGGGCCCTGGGCAAAAGGGAATGCCCCTGAAATTGTCATAAGTGACACCTTCTGATCTCGGGGAAGCTGCTTTGTGCAGACTCCAACTGGGCTGCAGCTCCTCCTCTCAACCACCCATGCACCTCTTGTACAGCCCATTTCGGACTGAAGGTGTGAGAATTGCTTGGGGGCTGAGTTAAACCTGTGTGGGCTAAAGTGCTGACACTGGGAGCCCTGCGGAGTATCTGAATGGGCAGCCCGAGAGGTGTACCCCTCCCCTAGGCCTTCCCACACCATCCCTTAGAGGCCCCAGGAGGGGGGCCCCCTCTCATGAGCCCAATCGTAAAGAGAGGCATTTCCTTCACTTTGATTGGCAGGGGTACACAAGGACTGGTGGGGTGTTGCCATTGTGCGGGGCCCATCCTGGTAGGCAGAGTGCGAGGCCCTGGACAGCTGCCCACACTGCCCATGCCTAGCGCTGGCCCTGGAGAGAATATTCAAACACATCTAAGAGACTGATAACAGCGCCATGACTGTTTAACAAATAGATTGTACATATCGTACAAAAAGCTGGTACTCTTCTAAACAGAAAGCGAGACAAAGAGAGACACTAAGTATAAGTAGAGCCAGATGGCATATACCGAAAGCCGGACAAAGACATCCACTGGATTAAATTTACAAAAAGCCGACAAAGATCGACAAAACATACAGTAAGATGCACAGAAAGCACATACAGAAAGCTGGACAGAATGCATATACAGAAAGCTGAACATACAAAGACACACTATACACCTAGAAAACCGGTGAGACACACTAGCCTGCATATACAGAAAGCTCAGGGCTGGCTTTAGCGCTGGTGGCGCCTGGTGCAACAATCTTTTTTGCTCCACCCACATGACCTCCTCCTCAGATTCCCTCACTTCCACTGGTAAAAGTACCCCTCAACTCTTCATATCCCCTCTCTCACAGACATTTCATTTGTTTTAAAGTGCTAAGAAAGGCTGGCTTTACTAATCCACCCAGCTATCAACATAAAATACAGATTTGCTCTTTGTAGCAGGCATATTAACCCTCTGCACTACTTTATGGCGATTCAAAGCTGCCACTAGACAAAACTCCTCTCTCTCTAGCAGGAACATTAATCACAAGAGTTATCTTGTCATTTTTTATTGTTGCCTGAAAGCTGGACACACAAGGAACTCTGTAGCAGGTGCTTTTATATCCTAAGGTATTGCTAAATACAACGCCCCCCTCCCCCTGAGGTCATTTCCCCCTCACCTCTAGGTCAGTCAGTGCCCAGTGCCCGCCGCACAGGTCGCACCGCCCTAACGCTGGCCCTGAGAAAGCCCGTCAAGGATAGAAAATATACATATAGAAAAACGCACACAATGCGTGTACAGAAAGCTGGACAGTAGACACACACACCCAGACAAATTACATAGACATAGCAAGAACACCGGCCAAAGACAGAGCCACTAGTCTGCTTGTAAAGAAAGCCAGATAAAGAAAGGCACACTGCATCTACAGAAAGTAATGAATAGTTTGCAAGCCCAGTAAGTACAGACAGCAAGTACAGACGTTGTATATACACAGAGAGGAACAAAATGCATATACTGAAAACTGAACACACAAAAACACGCCTCCTATGAGGAAAGCCAGACAGAAGCAGAAACAATGCGTATGCAGAAGGTCAGAAAAACACTGGCACTGCTGCCACAGACATTCAGAAAGCACAAAAAAACACTGACACGCTGCATTTACAAAAAGCCACAATGCACTAAGAAACAGGCAAAACAGCCAATGCAGAGGGAAAGTTAGTTCGATATTACATAAACCGTAAAGGTGGTAAAGTAAAGACACTGAATCATTATCCTTAAGCAGGTTTATTCGGATAATAAAAGACAATCTATAATATAGAAAAATGGCATATGCCTCCTACATGGTATCCTGGAGTACCCGTCCTTACACGATCTTTGCTGCACGTTATATGTGGAAAAACAAATAAAATGGTTGAAAAAAATAAAAATACAATCTCCTGAGTGATATTTAATAGGCTAAATGTATCTATTTTGATTTATTTAGGGCGGAGAAAAGAACGACGGTGCAATTCAGAGTGTCCTGGTTATAAAAAATAAGATAATTACACTGCAAGGCGAGTCGGTGTTTAGCATATGTGGTGAGAGAAGCCAAAGAAAGTAATCAGGATGTAGTTTCCAGAATAGCTTTTTAACCTCTGCTAATTTTAAATTGGATCTGCTAAACACTTCAATATAGAGTTAATGAGCTCCCTAGAATGAGGTACATAGAAAGAAAACAATCCAGCATTGCTTTGTAAAAGCCTGTCATACAATTCCATGGCAAACAGCATCATTGAAGTTAAACATGCGTTTGTAAACATGTCATTTTCTGTCATTTATCTCAAAGGCCACAGTTGGATTTTTTATTTTTATTTTTTTAAAATTTGTTTTGAGAGTTTTATAAAGCATGAACGTGACCCAAGGTATCAGAGGCTGTACAGAGCAAAGGCGGTTGCCGTTGCATACATAAGTAGAAAGGGGGAACATCGTATAAAACAAAATGAGTATCTTATTGATAAGAAAGATAACTTATAATAGCCCACATATTAAGGGAAATACGTTGCATCAACACAACTAGGCTCAATGTCCTCATGATTTGATTATGGTTCCCCTGCCATGATGTTGCTGGCTTGTGGTGTAGAGTACCAAGTATTGTTGTGTTTTAAACAGACACCTCAATTACAAAAATCCACTTCAGGGTTCTGGAGATATGACTTTTTAAAGAAACAATAAATTGCTGCTGTTCACTTAATGCAAAACATCTTTGTAATCTACTGTGATAGAGGTTTAGGGTTAGCCACAACAAGCAAGTTGAAAACAGGTATATGGGCACTTTTGGGGGTGCCAGCACCAATCTGGAGCTAATCACCGGTACAAATCAGGTGCAGAGGGACAGTTACCTGTCGATTTTAACAGTATATAGTTCAATTCTGAATACTTGGGTGAAACCGCCATTAAAGTCAATGGGGTGGTCTTGATGCAAGGAGTACAGGATGCTGAAGATGCTGGGAATGCTGGGTTGGGGTTGTGGAACTTCCTGTGGCCACAACTTGGTCCTCGAGTTTGGTCGGATGACTTTGGCCTCAGGGTTCGATCTCGCAATGCGTCTGGGTGCCACTGGCCTACTAGTCTATGGTTAAATCAAAACCAGTGGTGTCCTTAAGTTGACGATAACTTACTTACTGGATGGCCAAACAGCACTATGATGACTCTCCTGGGTCCAGCAGACGCAGGCACAACTTTTGAGGGTCAGGATTTGGTCTCCTAGCCCACCCCTCAGCATCCAGCAGCAGTTTGTCTTCTTGGTGCTGGGCTCTCAAAAAGGCAGGCTTCTCAGATTTTATGGTACTGTGGCTGTAGCAGGAAGCCAGTCAACTGACTCTTCGAGTCACTTCTTCTACCTGGCACACATTGGCAACTTTTCGATCAATATGGCACCACATGAATAGTACTCTCTTTGCCAGCCCTCAGGTTCAGCAGGTGCACTCTGGACTTCGGTGAAGTCCCTTTTTGCTGGGCAGTTCTCCTACGGTCAGACGTATAAATATTAAAAACGAAGGTTTGGGCTTCGCCATTAGTTTAAATGACAAAGTTGAGGTAGAAGTTTAAAAACTGCTCTGCCATTCTGCAATGGCAGACTGGGAGTCATGTTGTGCTTTGTGGCACTTGTGGTGACACAATCAGTGCTTCAGTCTAGGAGTGACACTTAACTTACAGGACCTGGGTAGCCCTGGTACCATATACTAGGGAGTTATATGTAAGTGAACTTATGTCAATTATGGGTAAACCAATTAGACATTTACCTTGTACGGGAAAAAGTACTGCCAGTATGATGTAGTCTTGAGATCTGAGTGCACTTTGAGTTGAACTACCAGCAGCATCAGGCCAAACGTTTGGGGGTGATCATACAAAAAGAGGCATTTCCTTACAACAGGACACCGAGGGACACTTTTCAGGGCAGACTTCTAATACTTGAAATGTTCAGCGTTGAATATGGGACTGGCTGTTCAATTTTAATCTGCTTGTAGATTCTTCAGTAAGGAAGGAAGCTGGAGTAAAGTAAATTTCCTTACTAACACCTTGAGAGCATAATGATGGTAAAGTCCATGGTTGGTATAAAGGCCTAACTGTATGATTTTACTAATGGCAAGATTACACCTAGGCTTTAATATACTGTGCTGGGAAGTAGTGCTACGAGGAATCCAGACTGGATGCCCTTTGTTAGCCACAATGCTGTAGACGGGTAAGGTGCTTGTTAATTCTATGCCCTTTTCTCAATAGGATGAAGGCTTCACAGATTCCTTTCCCAATAACTCCAATCAGTTTGGACCACTAATGTCACTGGCATATGTATAGAGTGAAACACTGAAAGGCCGTGACATGAAATAAATATTCAGCAGGAGTTTAAGCACAGTCACCCAATGTCTCAATGTCACCCAAGATGAGAGTTGACTGAAAGACACTCGTAAAACTAAATTCTAATTCTAGCTTGAGGAGTTTGTTTGCAGAGGAAAAAACTGAGCCATAGCAGCTCTCAAACAATAAATGTAAAGAGCCCTAAAGACACTCAAGGGATACTCTATGGTCAGTGTTGTAGAATTCCTCTAGAATGACTATATATAATGGCACAGTGGTCCACTTATCAAAGTATGGCCACTAGTTTAGATGTGTATTCAGTTTCCCCAGCCATAGCTGTGGACTTGTTTAAAACGTAGGAAACTGCAATATGAAAGAAAATGAGATAAAGACTATGTATCTGTTAGCAGTCTATATTTTCCTAAGTCAATGTGAGTTTTGTGACTAACATGCTGAGTTTGCGTAGCTGTAACATGCTGAGTTTGCATAGCTGACCTGGTCTTCCATACGCAACAAAAATAAAACATTACCTTCCCAGTTGTTTTGTGTTAGACCTGTCACCCTCAGGGTGGTCTTCCTGCAACTGTTTAGCCTTCTTCCATTTTTGTTTGCTAATTTCTTTTTTGCTGTCCTTAAGACGCTGCACTTTACCACTGATAACCAGTGCTAAAGTAGATGTGCTCACTCCTTACAACATGGTAACATTAGCTTATCCACAGTTGGCATATTTAATGTACTTACAAGTCCATAGTAAAGTGGAACTATATGTACCCAGGACCTGTAAAATAAACAAAGCACTTATTGTGCCACCAACTTAAATAGCCCTTTAAACATGTCTCAGAACTAGCATTGCAGCCTGTGGGTTAACTTTTAAACTGCCATGCCGACCTAGCAAAATGAACCTTTTCTCAGGCCCAAATCTTCCTTTTTTATACATTTAAGTCACTTCAGGGGTAGGCCCTAGACAGCCCAGAGGGCATGGTGTAGTGTATTTAAAATGTTGGACTGTACTTTTAAGCTTTACATATTCTGATAGTGAAAATGTCTTAAATTAGTTTTTCACTACTGCAAGGCCTATCTCTCCCATATGATAACATTAGAGGTACCTTATAGCAAGAGCTTTACCTTCCAAATGGGTACATGCAATCAGTTCATGTTTGGTGTATTTGGAATAGTAATGAAAATTCTTATCTCATGGTAAAGTTATATTTTAAATTACAATTTTGACAAGCCACTTTTAGAAAGATGGCATTTTTCTGCATAAGCCATTTAGTGCCTGTAGCCTGCCTCTAGGTCAGATGATGGGGTGAAGCTTACAGGTGGGCTTTGTGTATTCCTCCTAGACAACCACACACAATAGAGAGGTTAGGTATGCATGGATGGGCAAACCCTGGCAGGATAGGATGGCGGAGCTGGGCACAGCCCTACTTAAAACTTGAATAAGCTGCGTTTTGCATCCATACAAAGGGTTGCATACCCCCTATAGTTAGTCTGGAGCCAGGGGAGGGGAAGCAGGAAGTCTGTGCACTTCAAGGAGAAACCTCTAGAAGCTTTTCTCACTTCAAAAGAAAGCCCGGGAACAAATATTAGACCTCAGACACCAAATCTTCAGCACACTCTTGGAACAGTGGATACTCTACCAGAAAGAAAGACTGCTGTGCTGCTGAAAGGACTGCCACTCTGCTGGACTGCTGACTGATGCCCTCTTGCCTGGGTAAGAAGGACTGTAATTGCAGCCTGAACCCAGGACTGCCAGAGTTATTTCAAGGGCTAGTCTCTAGTAACCAGCATCTGAACTCTACAACGGTGAGTTCTACCCTGCCAAGTGGTGCCACCCGAGTCCTGGACCCCTGGAAGTAGGCTTGAAGGTGCTCTGTCAGCCCATTTTGTGGATCCAGCAGAATCAACACACCTCCTTTGGTGCACGGCCAACCCCGAGCAGACCCAACTCATCACCTCTGTCACAAAAATTCTCCCAGAGTAGGGACTCCGCTCCAACCTCGCAGCCCACATCGGAACCACTGATGTGCGGCTCATCCTCAACATAGGCCCTCGCATCACAAAACTCTTGTCAATGGTAGCCGCGACGCTGATGTAGGTTCTTGCTTTCCCGCCTCGCAGCTCCTCGACTACTTGACGCCTCCTCGACGATAAACTTCACATTGCAAGCACTTGTGGACGCAATCCCCAATGACATAGGACCTCGCAACGCAGCCTCTCGGAACTGATGCATTGCCTCAGCTGCTGGACCCGGGACCTCGCAACGCTCCGCAAATGGCATTTAAGGTACTCCTGTTGAGCTGACCTAACTGGGTCACTGCAGCCAACCTGTGCTCCATCACAGGCAGTTTGAACTGGTGACTTTGTTCTGGTCAGATGTGACCAGATCTCTTCTGTTGGTACTTTGGGCTTTTTGGCGCTATTCTCACTGAAATCTATAAACCTGCATAACTCAGTTGCAACTGATTGGATTTTTGTTGTTTTGGTCTTGTTTTATTTATTACAATCTACTCTACTTTTCTAAAATCTGGTGAGGGATCCTTTTGTGCTGTGTTTTCAGTGTATTACTGTTTGGAGTCCTGCACAAATACGTTACACATTGTCTCCAAGTTAATCCTGACTTTTCTGTGCCATGCTGCCAGAAGGTTGAGCATAGGTTAATATGGGGTTTGCTTGTGACTTCACCCTGACAAGGATTATGGTTGCTGTTTGAGTAGGGTTTTACCCCCCTCAACCAGTAACCCAATTTCTTACATTGAGGGCATCTAGACATTACAGCTTTTGTGAAGCCTTCCAGCCAAAACCTTCTTATGGCTGCCCAAAGCACAAGGAAAAGGGCTCTCTAAGGGGGCTGGTTATCAGTCTGATAGATTGATGTATATAACTGGCCCTAGAATCAATCCTAAAATGTGCTATTAAAAATAATCATTGAGAGAACAAGGGAGAGACCCTTCAAACTGCTCAGAAATGGAGTGAAAGATAAGGCATTCCCCTTGCCAACAAATTAAAAAAAAATAACCACCAGCCTCAGGTGAAAACTAAATATTCAGAAAGTCTTACACGAAAGGGCACTTTCATTCTAGGATGCTAGCTCTCCTGCAGTATCCTATCTTCCTCACTCCCACACCCATTTTGATCTCACAGCTTCAGTTCAACACACTGTCTTCTAAATGTCTTGAACCGTTGTGACTGGTTTGCTGATAAGGTCTCACCTACAGACATCTTTCAGCTCTATGTTTGTAAAGACCTCTTGTGGACCATACCAAATACTTACAGTGGGCTATCTTGCAATCTCCTGAGGCGGAAGCCGGGAGACCTCCGTTGTTTTAAAAATTGATTATTTCTTGTGTCACCATTAATCACTCTGTATTTTAAAGCGCACTCACCCGGCAGGCACCTCAGCAGCGGGCTCGAGAAACGCTCAAAAAGCGACCCCTTCGCTGCAACGAACAAAGCAAAAAACTCACTTTTTGCCGCCATTGACGGCGAGGAACCGAGGCCACGCCTACCTTAGGCCACGCCCACCCGCCACAATATAAAAACGCTGTTGACAGCGCACAGCAATCAGAATCTTGCAATCTCCTGAGGCGGAAGCCGGGAGACCTCCGTTGTTTTAAAAATTGATTATTTCTTGTGTCACCATTAATTACTCTGTATTTTAAAGCGCACTCACCCGGCAGGCACCTCAGCAGCGGGCTCGAGAAACGCTCAAACAGCGACCCCTTCGCTGCAACGAACAAAGCAAAAAACTCACTTTTTGCCGCCATTGACGGCGAGGAACCGAGGCCACGCCTACCTTAGGCCACGCCCACCCGCCACAATATAAAAACGCTGTTGACAGCGCACAGCAATCAGAATCTCGCAATCTCCTGAGGCGGAAGCCGGGAGGCCTCCGTTGTTTTAAAAATTGATTATTTCTTGTGTCACCATTAATCACTCTGTATTTTAAAGCGCACTCACCCGGCAGGCACCTCAGCAGCGGGCTCGAGAAACGCTCAAACAGCGACCCCTTCGCTGCAACGAACAAAGCAAAAAACTCACTTTTTGCCGCCATTGACGGCGAGGAACCGAGGCCACGCCTACCTTAGGCCACGCCCACCCGCCACAATATAAAAACGCTGTTGACAGCGCACAGCAATCAGAATCTCGCAATCTCCTGAGGCGGAAGCCGGGAGACCTCCGTTGTTTTAAAAATTGATTATTTCTTGTGTCACCATTAATCACTCTGTATTTTAAAGCGCACTCACCCGGCAGGCACCTCAGCAGCGGGCTCGAGAAACGCTCAAACAGCGACCCCTTCGCTGCAACGAACAAAGCAAAAAACTCACTTTTTGCCGCCATTGACGGCGAGGAACCGAGGCCACGCCTACCTTAGGCCACGCCCACCCGCCCCCTTCCCCACCTATAAGGATGTGCAATCATCGGACGCGCAGCGGGCGCGCCGTCAGCGCGCCGAAGGCGCGCCACAGGCAAGCCCGTCTGGGCCCGTCCGGGCCCAGACGGCCTCAGGCCTAGACACTATGCCCAAACCGCAGAAACGTATCTCTTACACCCAAGAGACACTGCTTGCCTGGAATCCAAAAAAACATCCCCAGTGCAATTACATCCTCAAGGAAGACGCTCCCTTTGCAGGATGTATCCTCTGTAACAAATCCGAGGAAACGGAACGCCACCAAGAACTCCGGCTTGGCCTCCTGAATTGCAGATCCCTAGTAAAACACGCCCACGAAACCAACATCCTCGTCCAGGATCTGATGCTAGACATATTGTTCCTGACCGAAACATGGCTAACCCCGCACAGCGACTTTGACATGGTCAATGCAACACCCCCCGGCTACCAAATTTGCTGCCTGAATAGACCAGTCGGGAGAGGTGGGGGTCTAGCCATACTCTACAAAGACCATCTCAAATGTAAAATTGAAGGTGGAACCATCAAAGATTGTGAAAACTGTAATTTCACCATCCAGATCTCACCATCGATCTCCCTCTCGGGACTGTTAGTGTACCGTCCGCCAGGCTCTCTAGGAGAATTCACCAGTACTCTGATGGATTACATTTCACTTAAGACTATTTCAGTCTCTAACTTCCTCCTCATAGGGGACCTTAACATGCATTTTCTTGACCCCACGGACAATGCCGCAGCCAACTTACTGGCTGATCTCACCACAGCTGATCTCCATCTTCGAAACTCTAAGGCCACCCATGAGAAAGGACAACTCCTGGATCCAATCTTTACCAACATCAAAAACCTAAATGCCCAGGATCCCACCTCTCTACCTTGGACAGACCATATGCTAATCCCTATGCACTGGTCACTCAAAACGACACCAGCACTCAAACAGAAAACTAGGATCCGAACCAGACGGTGGTACAAGTTAGTACCAGAGGAATGGGAAGCCAAATTACGTGAAACTAGCGGCCCCCTATCCACGGACCCGAACACGGCGGACAGAGAATTTAACAATTGGCTAGCCCACCCCCTAGACAGTCTCATCCCACTTACCAATACCTTAAAACATGTCAAAAGAATCAACCCCGCTCCCTGGTATACACCTGCCCTCAACGCCCTTAAGAAGGAATGCAAAAAATCAGAACGTACCTGGAGGAAAAACAAATCAACGGCAGAGAAAAGTGCTTACCAATCCTCCATGAAAACGTACAAACGTGCCCTCCACAACGCAAAATGTGACTTCTATGAGGAAAAAATAAAAAGCTCCTCATGTTCAGCCAAGGAGACTTTCTCCATTCTCAAAGAGCTCCTCCATGTCACTGACCCCCCGCAGGTACCCATGTACCCCCAAGCAGCGGAGGAAAAATGCCTCAAGTTGGCTACCTTCTTTGACGAAAAAATCAAAAACATCCTCACTTCCCTTCCTGCCGCTAACCCTGATTCCATAGAGAGAGCTAAAGAACAGCCGCCCCCACCCGAAAAGCCTTATCTAGGGTCGTTTGGCCCAGTTACAGAAGAGGAAGTGATGGCTACACTCACATCAACCAGGAGCGGAGCCCCTAGCGACCCAGTTCCTATACGGTTCGTCAAAAACATCTCTCAGACCATAGTCTCCCAACTGACAGCCCTCATTAACATCTCGTTGACACAGGGAGAATTCCCTTCAAACTGGAAGGAGGCTGTCGTAAAAGGGCTCCTCAAAAAGCCCTCTCTAGACCCGGCAGATCTATCCAACTATAGACCTATCTCACTCCTCCCCTGGATAGGTAAGGTCGCCGAAAAACTGGTAAATAAAACATTGTCGCACTTCCTGGAGTCAAATCAACTTCTCAATGACTCACAGACAGGCTTTAGACCAGGTCAGGGTACGGACACTGCTCTTCTCGTAGCAGTAGAAAAGACTAGGGAAATTATCGACACAGGAGGATCAGTGGCAGTGGTCCTCCTAGACCTGAGCGCGGCCTTTGACACGGTCAGCCATCAGGTCTTAATTCAACGCCTCGATAACATCGGGGTAAAAGACATGGCGCTGAAATGGCTTTCGTCTTTCCTCTCCCGACGCTCCTTTCAAGTTTGGGAAGGTGAAAGCCGCTCCCCCTCCATCCCCCTCCAGTGTGGTGTGCCACAGGGCTCATCCTTGAGCCCCACGTTGTTTAACGTGTACATGGCCCCACTGGAGAAAATGGTCTCACCCTTTGGAGTCACCATCGTCAGCTACGCCGACGATACACAGCTGGTGGTGACGCTCTCCCACCCCAAGCTAGAGCCCTCCAATCTCCACGACTGCCTTTCCAACATACATCAGTGGATGAGTGACTCTGCCCTTAAATTAAACGGCTCCAAAACAGAGATTCTGCTCCTAGGGCATAACACCACGACCCTCCCCCATAATACCTGGCCCGCCTGCTTGGGTGAACCCCCCACCCCCAAGACGGAGGTCAAGAGTCTCGGAGTGTGGCTAGAGACTGATCTCACCTTTAGGACACAGGCAAGAAAGACGGCCGGCATATGCTACGGACTACTTAGATCTTGCAGGAAGGTGATCCCTCTACTGCCTTTCCAGTCGCGTCTCCTGCTGATCCAAGGCCTAATTTTATCTAGGCTGGATTTCAGCAACGCCATTTACCTGGGATCCCCAGAATCCACTCTCCAAACTCTGCAAAAAGCTCAAAATGCCGCAGCCCGAATCCTAACTAACACCCCGGCCAGAATATCTGCCAAGCCCGCATTGAGGACGCTGCATTGGCTCCCCATCAGGGAAAGGGTAACTTTCAAGGCCCTTTGTCTGGCCCACAAGGTACTTCACAACTCGGGCCCCCCAATCCTAAATAACTGGATCAAACCCTATAGACCCACGAGAGCTCTTCGTTCCGAACATGGGAACTTCATAACGATCCCCAAGGTAAAGAAAACCCGTGTAGGTGGCCGTCGTTTTTCGGTCAACACGGGAAAAAAATGGAACGCACTCCCCCTGAGCCTCAGAGCAGAACCAAATCTCCTGAGATTCAGAAAATCTCTCAAAACCCTACTCTTTCCCTGAGCCATTTTCTCTTTTCTCTCCCGACTCTCCCCCCCTGTGAGTAAGAGGTTCAGCGCTGGGATACCTTCTGGGTGACTACGCGCTTTAGAAAAACCAAATAATAATAATAATAATAATAATAAGAGGCCTTCAACTGCTTATCATTGCGTGGGTTTATTATCACTTTCCTATGCCTTCTTCTTATTCGATGGCATACCTTCCTCTTTGTGTGTTTATCTGTTTCTTGCTGAGCAGACTCTTTCCCTTAGTTTTGAAGGGCAGGCTTGAATTTTTTCTCTGTTTCTATTTAGGGAAAAAAAAATCTGTTTTCTTTAAGCACTCCACTCTTATTTTGTGCTGCTCCCCCCCACTCCCCAAAAAATACCCACCTAGCATTCTCCGTTTTGCTCTCTCTTTTTCCCACTTGCTCTCCTTCATGTAATCCTTCTCCTTTTCAACTTTCCCCCACACACTCAATGTTGCTTCCTCTTCCTGCCACCGTATCGATTTTCTTCACACCCCAGCTTTTTATTATTATTATTTTCCTTCTGACCTAAAGGTCACCTATTGCTAGCCCTGTACTCTCTCCATTGCTTCCCACCACCTGCTCTTCAGCATCTCTCACAGTCCTTAAATACAACCCAAAAAAATATGTATTTATTTATTTGGGAGGATCGGGCAGCTGTCATTTGAGGCCGGGAGTCTCCGCTATGCTTTTCTGGAAGTATTTTCCACTCCAAGTGGTGTCAGTCATCTTGGTTTGGTAAATAAAGATTAATAAAACGGCGGCTGTGTTTTTTCTTAGGTGTGCAAGAATGATGATGCATGCATGTAAACACATCATCACATACACATGCGCCTATGGAAAGAAGTGGCCATCAACAGCATCATGATGTGTACACACTCACTCACTTCATTGTGCCTCTTTTCCTTTTATGCCAGTGGTGCACACCATAAACAAAAGCATTGGAAAAGCTTATAGGTCAACAAAGCAAGACCTAAGTGCTTTGCCAGTGTTTGTTTATAATCTTCTTTGAAATACTTTGAGTTAATCACCTGGTAGATGTTCAGTTTTGTATTGCAGTGGCCCCTGGTCCGACTCAGTAACAATTATTATCAGTTCAGAATTAGACTTTGAAGCAATCTATTCCATTAATGCAAGATGCGCACATTCATGCCAATGCAGTCGTAAAGAAGCGGGCGCTGGGCTTTGTAAAAATATGAAATAAAGAAACCCATCAAGAGCCGCAGACAAACTGTATATTCTGCAATGGGCAAGGAGCCTTTTCAGTTCTGTAAGCTAACAGGATACTATCACACATCAATGAAAACCTAAACATTTAGCCTTTTGGGGTGGGGGGTGAGGAGACCCCCGGAAGCTGTGCAAATGGGGAAGGGCAAAGGGTGAAATATAATTTTAGTAAGACCCCAGAAAAAGCAGCTAGCTTATACTGAGCCTCACATCTGCTTCACTGGTTAGTACAAACGTGTTAATTTAACAAAGATTAGTCCTATAGTGAAACAACTGTACTTCTCTAGAATGGAAATAGGGTGTGCTTTTGATTTGTAGATTAGCTTCGCCTTTGGATTTCCGCAGGGAGAGCTCTGCTCCCATGAACTGTTTTACAAAATCTTAGAATACACTTATTTAATTAGACCTAAGTGACAGAAGGGGGGGGAGCTGGGTTTGAGAGAAAATGTAGAGTAGAGCAATACGGTGTTGCCGCAAGTTTGCACCAGTATTATTAATTTCCAAGATAACATACAAAAAGTGCGTAGTGTGCATATTTCGCATACTGACAGTGTCCACCAGAAGGTTTTTGATTGGCATTTTCTCTTGTCCAACTTGTCCAATAGCAGCCTGCTGGCAGCGCGTTTCACAATGGCATCTCTCCCTTACCATTCTGCTCAAAATCGTCCCCCCATAAGCAAGTGGTTAATTGACCTCAGGGGATCCCCATCAGTGTTGTCATCATTCCACTTTCTAAAAGCTTTTTAGCAGTTCTTCGTCATTGAAAATAGTTTATCTTCAATTCATAATGTTTTTGGCCAGTTGGGTGCCTCCACATTTTTTGAGACACGAGTATTGTTATTAATCCGTGAACAGAACAGCTGTCTTTAGACGAAGTGTGTTCTGCGTTTGCAAGAGCTTTAGTCAAGTCTCTGAAACGTTGCTGAGCAGAAAGTATCAGTAGTCAGCAGATATCACACATAAAAGTCTGAATTCTGTTTCAGTCGAAAACACTGCCTAGTATTCGAATGTGAAATTATTTTAAATTATGGCTGCTTTTTAGTTCCATGTAAAAATAAAAGCTGTTTTTCAAATGTAGAGTGGACTACTTCAAGATGTCAGTTCCATTCAGCAAACGAAGATTTCGAGTTGTGTTAAAAATGATTGGTTGTTGCATTTTTCATAAAGCAGGAAATGCCAGCCCCTCAGAGATTCCAATAGCTAAACATTCTATTCCTTTATGGCTCCACAGTTCAGCCAATCGTCGAATGAATTGGTGAAACAACAAAACCAAGTCAGAAGGGAGAATGATTTGGTTTCATGATAAATTGGCCAGGCCACAGAAAGAACTGCTGGCAACAAACACATTCGCGAGCAGTAATGAATTACTTTCTTGCCCTGTTTTGCTCGTGGAAATAGAGGCTGTGTTTTTCAAGACAAGTGTGTTATTTCGAGAGTGCAAACAAGCATTGGCAAAGCAAATAAGTCTCACATATAAGAGCTATTGGCTCTGGTAATGTTTTCTAGCCGTTCTGTACAGCAGCACAGATGCTCTGCATTGTAGTCACAATTATTTTTTTAAAACACTATGCCGCAGACAGGGCTAATGCACTTTTCATTTGTTAAAGAGCATTAGCGCTGAATGCATCATTGTCCTTTTTTTCGTAATATTATACTTAGGCATGCTGCACAGCAGCCACACTGCTATACAGCATTGCTACAAATCATTGCCAAAGTCGGCAATGCCTATGCTGTTCAGCATGGACATAAGGCAATAGCAGAGCCAAAATGTTTCAAATGTGAGAATTATTGGCTTTGCCAATGCTTCTTATATCTCGGCTCAACACCCCTGTGATGTTGAGCAAATCAGTTATTCTCCCCATGAGTGAAAAAGAAAAAGAAATATGAAGTTTGGCAAAAAAGCATAGCACATAAAGAAAGCAACTGCGCCCATGTCGAATGTATGACGTTACTACGCTATCCATTACCCCGCAGTAGGTTACAACGCGGACGTTACATCGTCCGTGTTGTTACCATGCGTGGCTTTACATCGCAAGTTGTTTCTACGACTTGCACTAGATGGCACGCTGGACTTAGGAATAGTATGAATTACTATTCCTACTCCAGTTAGCGCAACAGCAGGGAATGTGTTGGATTTAAAATCCAACACATTCCCTGGTGTTGCGCACTATCTAGCGCAAGTCGTAGAAACGACTTGCGATGTAATGCCATGCGTTGTAACAATGCGGACGATGTAACATCTGCGTTGTAACCATCCTGCGTGGTATTACCAGTGTTGTAAATGCTGTTTCCCGCCCATGTCTTACTGACAATATATTTTGAAGCATAGAAAATCTGTTGTCACAATAAAAGCATACAACATCTGTTGGCACAATAAACATCTATTTCAAATGAGAAAAGGTCTTCTTTGATGTGTGTTTGGCACTAAAATATAGCTGCAAATGGCAAGAGGTTCAACAAGAGTGACAGGGAAGAAGAGGAAAAAATAAAAGTAGTACCTCAATCACAGCGTGATCAGCACAAGGACAGCAATCAAACAGAAGCAATCGGTACTTGGTTCATGTTCCAGTCGCAAGAAGAAGAAGTGAAGCTAGCACATGCTGGCCAATTAGATGCTTGTTTACGGTACAGGAAGGACCTGGCTTGGCAGTTCGGAGTGGACTGTTCCCATGAGGCACAGGGTCAAGACTGATTTGCATATGGCCAGGTCTAAACTGTGAGAAGAATAATGATGGATTTAACCTAGATCCCTTGACTGGGGGTGAATGTTTTGATTTGTTCTACATTCCGTCCATCAATTGTGTGTCTTTTGCTTTCTCGTCCTAAGTGCGCCAGGTATGCCCAGACGTGGGTCCCGGGCTCACTGTGCCACTGGATTCAAGCTATTCTGGCTGATGAGGGATGAAACCCTGAAACCGGTCCAAGGATGCTTCTTTCCGGTCCAGGGAGGAACTGGCTTGGCAGTTCGGACTGGACTGTTCCCATGAGGCACAGAGTCAAGACTGATTATATATAGCCAGGTCTAAACTCGGGTGGCATGTGAGCAAAAGAATGATGGATTTAACCCAGATCTCTTGACTGGGGGTGAATGTTTTGATTTGTTCTGCATTCTGCCCATCAATTGTGTGTCTTTTGCTTTTTTGCCAATTAAGAGGCAGCAAATAAGAGTGACAGTGATGTTAAAAGATGGGCGGGCTGCACTGTCATTGTTGTATACAATATCTCTTGCACGCGAGAGTGTGTGCAGCGCATGCACTGTCGCAGGCGAGACCTAAAAAGCATTCCAGAATTCAGAGCAAACAAATATTGCCAAAAACCAATAGCTCTGCCTTTTCTGTAGTGCTCCCATAGATTAACAACACTACAGCAGACATGAGTCC
This sequence comes from Triturus cristatus, assembly GCF_964204655.1. Lineage (NCBI taxonomy): Eukaryota > Metazoa > Chordata > Amphibia > Caudata > Salamandridae > Triturus > Triturus cristatus. The sequence continues at coordinate 1,008,218,443 of NC_140591.1, read as the reverse complement.
ACAGACTACATAAACACAGGAAAAAACATGGTCACATGTGTACACACAGCACAGATTGGTCCACAGGCATTCGCACAACATGCATACATGTGTCACACAGGCAGGTCATACCCATGTGCTTGCCCGTCTGCATGTTCTCTCTTCATGCATATCTATTGTGTTGTCTGTGCATGCACAATAGGCAGGGTCACTGGGACTAGACAGTCGGGGAACTATAAATTATCTAGAGTTGATTAAATTATACAAGAAAAGGCAAATTATACAGCATGAGGTGCCATTTTGTTTATAGCATTACTTCATTAGTTTGTCATTTTTACACATGGTAATACTGACTAGGAGAGTATCTCACCTCTTTATTAACAGTTTAACAACCAAATTGAGAAAGAAGCAACTGAAAGATGACCAGTTAACCTTTGAGAAGGGCCTTCTACGTGTGCAAATTTGATGAATTTTTTAATTTGTTACTCTTAAAAACAACTACCAACATAAAGAAATTCTTCGGAATTATAGACAGGCCATAGTACAGGCCAAAGCATGCTTTTTTACAGAGAAGATTAGATCTGTTAATAACTCCTCAAACCTGCTGTTTAAAGTAATAAAGGAGTTATCAGAGCCTCCGACACAACGGGTGCTTAACTCCTCTCAAGAGGTTTGCGATAAAGTTGTAGCTTATTTCCAAGAAAAGGTTCTCAACATCATTTAGGATCTTGACCCACCTGTGGTAGAGGAAATCTCTTTTGATAAACCTGCTCTTGGTTCTACTGAGAATCCTTTTGCTGCCTTCCTCCAGATTTCTGCTCGGCAAACCAAGGACCTATTACTGAGTTTAAAATCAGGAGCTCCATCGGACCCGTGCAAGCATTCCATACTTCAACTTGCTCTGGAACATATTGCCTAATTTCTATGCGAGGTGTTCAACTGTACGCTCCAATCTGGAATTTATCCTGGCATCTGGAGGGAAGCAATTATCACGCCGCTCTTTAAGAAAGCCAACACCGATCCCCAAGACATGAAAAATCCTACACACTATTTCCTTATTACCAGCTCCTGCTAAAATCTTGGAAGAATTTATCAATCAGGAGCTGATTAAATTTATTGATACGCAGGGGATTTTTGATCTCTCACAAAATGGGTTTTGGGCTGGTGACAGCACAGAAACTGCCCTTATTGTGACCATAGCCAGCCCAGGTCGATCAGGGTGGGGTGGCTGTCTTGATAAAGCTTGACCTCTCTACAGCATTTGATACCGTCTGACTGGCATAGATAGTTCAGCGTCTGTGGGGGTCAGAGGGACAGCCTTGCAGCTTCTCCATTCATTTTTGTCCAACAGGGCTTAATCTGTCAGCTGTGGCGGCTTCAAGGCTAAGGGTTTCAGTCTCCCCCTTGGGGTGCCACAGGGCTCATGTCTGAGTCTTACCCTTTTCAATCTCTTTGTGGCTCTCTTGGCTGACCTGGTGCATTCATTTGGTTTTCAAGTGCTGACGTATGCTGACGACATGCAAATCATCATCACCATTTCTAAGGACCTCAGTGGCGAGGAAGTTCAACCACTGCATGTCCTTTATCATCTGCGGGATGATTCACAACTCCCTGAAAATTAATGCAGACAAGACTGAAGTGTTTCTTTTCGGTTATCAAAACTCCGGCTGGTCAAGCACTTGGTGACCTGATAGCTGAAGACCTCTCACCTACCCTGTCAGGTCAGCCAAAAACCTTGGGGTCATCTTTGATGACTCTCTGAGCTTTGATGCTCAGGTCAGTTGCACTGTCAGCACTTGCTTCTACATCATTGGGACCCTGAAAAAAGCCATCCCTTATATCCGACTGGAACTGCACCAGTCAGTCATCATTGCCCTGGTTACCTCACGGAATGCAAATAGTTCCTCCCTGAACAAACTTCAGGTTGTACAGAATATGGCAGCGTGTCTCATTATGAACACTCCCATGCGGCATTCTGTTAGGGAGGGAATCTGTTCCCTTCACAGGCTTCCTGTCAGAAAACGCATTGCTTTTAAGGCTTTGTGCCTAGTTTTTAAGGCCTACCTCATAAGGCCTCCTCTCATTTGAAAGCGCATTTCTAATGGTACATTTCGGGGAGGACACTGAAAGCCTCTTCTTGCAAAAAACGTAGGACCCCGAGATTCCTGAAGACTAGATGTGTGGGCGTGCCTTCTCAGTAGCAGCCACCAAACTATGGAATGACCTACCTATTTATATTTCAGATGTGGACTCTTTTATGTCTTTTAAAAAACATCTGAAAACCTGTCTTTTCACATCTTAGTACCCCCTTTCTTGCCCGCTTCGCATCTGCTGACTCCTTTGCTCCGCTATAGCGCCTTGACACCTATTGGTTTTGGTGCGCTCTATAAATTCTATCCTATCCTATCCTTTCTATTCATTAGAAAGTCAGATTTATTTTGTAAGCTCAGTGGACATCTTCATGGTCGCTTATCACTGATGTACCATTTGATGCACTTATCTGAGCAATGTTAATTCCATTGATATTTCCTTTTCAAGCACAATTCAGATTTTTCCCACACGAAGAGTGGCCTCATAGCTCATTGTGGACCGCTGTCATACAAAGCAGTGAAGAGCAACAGTCCCGCAGGCGGCACAATGGCAGAATCAAAGCTTGCCTTTATAGAGGACCCCGTCACCATGCCCTGGACGCGTGAAATTGTGCGCTGCCCCATGCCAATTCAGTGGATCCTGTGGTAAGTACATCAAGACAGTCCAACGCCAGTTGTGCAAGCAGTTAAGTCAGTGAGTGAAGGGAAATGGTCTACCCCTGTGAATGAATATTTATTTATTTGTTGATTAATTAAAACCATTACAAAAAAAGGACAGAAATAAATACAAACCAAACACATTACCTAATTGAACATTCCAGGATACAATGCATAAAGTTGACCACAATCAATTAACTTTTTCCAGTTCGGGATAATTCAACATTATTATTTCATTTTTAAAATAGTTTACAGGACGTGGCAGTTTTCAGGGATAAAGTGCACATGTGCCATTCTATAAAAATAATAAACAATATAAATGGAACAGTTATCTAAAAGTAGTACTCTAAAAACAAACAATTAGTACATTATCTAAAAGTAGTACTATAAAAACAAACAATTAAAAAGTGCCATAAAGATAATTCATCATCATCTTAAAAACAGCAACATCATCATTTACAGCCTTAACAAATTCAACATATACTTTGGGTGTCAACCTTACATAATTTCTTTTCCACTGTAGGTATAAATTTTACAAATTGGTGTATAATATAGACGTTGACACCACTTAGGCAAAATATTAATGCCGATCTACAAGTCCTAAGTCCCATTTCTTTAAAAATAGGTTTTAAAATTATTTTCCGTTCCTTCATCATTTTTGGGCATAGTGTTACAATATCAGCAAGGTTTCGTCATACTGCCCACACAGCCGGCAAATATTTGATGCCCATTTGAACTCCCATTTAGGGGTTCCATCTTTGGTTGGATAAATTCCAAACCTTAGTAACATAAATTTCTTCTTAATTAAGGGTTTTTGGTGATGAAAAAGTAAATAAGGTTGGGCCATCATTTTGTCGAAACAATTGGCAATAGACCAAAAGTGTTTTTTTTTTCTCAGCTCATATTTATCCGACAATTCTGACAGCAAGGCGACGGTTGAATTAATTATTTTTTTATAATCCATTTTACTCTTTGTTTCGTCTTTCAATTTGGGACATTCGAATTTTAGGAGACACTCAGCTAAATATTCCTGCCAGCTTCTAGAGTATTCACTGGTCGAAATCTCGCTCCAACACATATTGGCCAGCGTGCCCTCCTTGGCTCGAGATAATGCCAATAGTGTTTTTACAAATGATGCTTTACGCACCAAGAGCTGTTTCCGTAAGCCAAATTCCAATCTTAAATTGGCACATGAAATCTGACTAGGAATCCTAAATACTGATTTATATGTCCTTGAAACTATGGCCTCCAATACTTTCGCGTCTCTACCCTTAAAAATAATAGACCCATAATCCAGGGAGGGAATAAGTTTTGCTTTCATGACTTTAAGTAGATGGTCATAATTGGGGCATACTAATTTATCTCGTAACTTTCGAAGTGCGAAGGCAAGTGAGGAGCCTTTAGCCTCTAAGTTATTGAAGTGCTGTCTGAATGATAGTCGATCATCAAATGTAATTCCCAAATATTTATAAGTTTTTACACAGTCCACAGACAAACCATTGATACTCAAGTTCTTTACCCCAAGTTTGCCTTTTCCTAATAACATAATTTTTGTTTTTTTTATATTAATTGTTAACCCATTTTGGGTTACATATATATTAAAAGAATGTATTAATCTTTTTAATCCTATCATAGTTTGGCTAAGTAAAATAGTATCATCAGCATACTGTAAGTATTTAATTTCTTTACCCATTACAGAAGGGGAATGTGAATTTACGTCATTAAAATGGGTTGGGAGATCAGACATAAATAAATTAAAAAGACAAGGAGCGAGCACACATCCTTGTTTTAACCCAAGATTTGTCTCAAGGCGGCGGGTAGTATGTCTACCATTGCCGATTTTGACCTGCACCCAGGTATTTGAGTACAATAATTTAATCATTTTTAAAAGAGTTTCTGATATACCCCAATTCATTAGCTTTTTCAAAAGAATATTTCTGGGTACAGAATCAAACGCGGCTTTTAAGTCAATAAAACAAATGTACAATTTTTGTTTCCTACATATGGCTCTTTCTCCTAGTAAAGACAATAAAATCAAATTGGTAAGAGTCGATTCTCCCTTCCTAAATCCTGTCTGAAAGATTGGAATCAATTCTTCTTTTTCCGCCCAAGACTCCAACTCCTCTAACAGACAACTTGCGAATATTTTAGCATCTACGTCTGTGAGGGTAATTAAACGATAATTTGCAGGATTCTCCTGGGGCCCACTTTTGTAAATCGGCTGTTTTATACTTCCCCTCCATGAATCCGGAATACAGCCTGTCTTACGAATTTCATTGAAGAGGACCGTTAATAACTCTGGCCAATACTCAATTTTGACTTTGAAAATAGCGTTCGGCATTCCATTTGGTCCAGGGGCTCCATTTGATCTAATTTTAAGTAAAACCTTTTTAACTTTATCTACCGACCATAACTTAATATTCGTAGAGCCTGGTGTGTCCCTTACACCAAAAGGGTCACACCCTTCAACTGGCTCCAATTTACCTTTGTAATCAAGACATTCAAACTCCTCTATCAGTTGGCTTTGGGAAGTTAATTTATTATTAAAAAAATGTATCCAGCTTAATTCATCTATATTGGCACTTGTATTTCTAAAATTTCCATTTTCTAAATTATTAATTATGCTCCAAAACATTCTCAGGTCCTTAGATTTACATGCGTAATGGAGTTTAGCCCATGACTCTTCATAATACAATTGTTTAGCCCTCCAGATTTCATTCTTGTAACCCCTCTTTAAATTTCTGATTTTAAGCGATGTTATGAAGTAACAAGATCCCTTTGCTTTTCTATATACTGATCTTATTGATTTATTAAGAGACCGTTTCAGATATAATAAACGATGGGAAAACCAACCTGGGTTCCTAGGATTCAAAATTCCACCCCCAGGTCGTCCCCTATTGGGGAATTTATTCAATAGAGATTCACATAAGGTGGGCCAAAGGGCAATCATCGAGATTCCGTCAGAGTATTCGACCCGCGCATTAAGGATTAGAAGAGAGAGAAAGTCAATAATATCTTTCTCTGTTTTCTCATTCCATATTAACCTTTTTAAATTAAAAGTGACCGGGGCCGATCTTAATATTTTAGTCTCTGGTAAATACTCGAAGGGTAAATTGATCGTAAAAACTTGCGGATTGTGGTCGCTCTCAATCCTTGGCACAACTTCATAGCTTTGAACTTGTTCTGTGAGTTTATCTGACAATATCGTATAGTCAATTATGGAAAGACAGTCGGCTTTATTGAATGTTGGAAAATGCTCCCTATCATACAACATCGTTAAATTGTATTTAATAAATTCACAATTAGACCATTGGGATAGAAGATCTGAGAGGGTTTCCCGGTTTTTATACAATAAAAGATGAGTATTAAAATCTCCCGAGATGATCATCTGAGCATCCCTATGATCATAATATAGCACTTTCACCATCTCCCATAACTCAATAAGTTGAAGTGATCGCACCTTTTTTTTCGAACTTAAATAAACATTTAAAATGATCAACGATTGACTGGCTATTAATTTAACACATTGAATCCATTTAACTTGAAGGTCTATTTCATAGTGTTCAACATTAAGATTTAAAGAAACATATATTGAAAGTCCCCCACTTGGTCGACCATGAGCAGCTTCCCTACATGCTGCATTCAAATATTCGTAATAGCCGATCAGCGGTGTGCTGGCCAAATTCCACGTTTCTTGCAGAAGTAACATATCAAACAAATTTAAAAAACTTACAACATTTACATCTTCTACAAGAGTATTAAATCCGTTTGTATTCCAAGAGCAAATTCTGACTGCTGTTGGAGCATTGAATGAAGTACCCCGACAAATTCTGACTGATGTTGGTGCATTGAATGAAGTACCCCAACATCAATCAGTCTTTGCTGAATTTTTTCCAGATAGAATAGCCGGAAGCCAACTCCAGTCATCAGCTGCCGCATGAACCCCTTTTGATTCCTCACACACACGTGACCCTGGCTGACAGCTTTTAATTTTAATGCCACCTAGCCTATTTAGGGCTGAAGATGGACCTGAAGCTCCTTTCAATACTCTAAATTGGTTAACAGCAGTTTGTTTTGGGGCCTCCTTTTTCACTATGGGTATTAGTGGGGTCGGGTATTGCAGACCGTGTAGTCTCCATACTTTAATCCCCCAACATTCAAAGTTTTTAGAATTCGCTAATATTTTATTTACAATATCATCTTTTAGCCAAGTCGTGATGGTTGTCTCCCTATTACCACCATCTATCTTAAACTCTACAGAATCCAGGTCTTCGGTTGCAACATCCTTAAGATCAGGAGTTGCTTTTAGTAATTTCAGAATATTCCCTCTATTCAAAATATCATGTGAACCGCGAGTCGAATATAGGGGGCACAACACCACTTTTCGATTTTCAGCTTGCAGTTTGGGTGATTCAATATTACTCCTAAGCCCTGAATCCGATCTAACCATATTCCCAGCAGACACCAATAGGGAACTATCCTGTAATTTGGGGGATTCAATATTCCTCCTAAGCCCTGGACCGGATCGATCAGTATTGCTCCTAAACCTTGAATCCGATTGATCCATATTCCCAGCAGTCACCAACAGGGGATTATCTGGTCGATTTAAACGATCAGGCTGCCCTGGCTTAGATTGAACCAGAGTACTGGAACCCTTAACCTGTTCATTCTTGTTAGGATGCGAAGGAGGGGGATTTATTAATTTTCCATAAGGTAGCTTTTGGTCATGTACACAGGGCTGTATTCTCGGACTAATCTGGTCCCTGTGCGTAAGGGAAAGGTTTATAATTGTTTCAATGGCCATATGTTTCTCACCTTTTGAGACTACTCCTTCATCTCTAGACCAAACGAACTCTATTTCTTTTGGATAGGTATGTATATTATTATTAGACCCTATTAATTCTTGAACTGGGATGATCTCATTCTGGAAAAGGTTTTCAGAACCCTGATAAGAGTGTGAATCATGCATATGCTTATCTCGCCCTACCTGGTTCTCTCGGATTGACAGTGTCTGGGTTTTAGACCCCACATTTAAAATAGGCTCTTCCTTTATCCCTTCACTTCCAGCTTTACTGCATGGCTTAACCTTTCTATTGGCTCGAGTTGCAGTCGAAGGTGTAAAAATCGGGAAGAGGGCTGCGGGACCGGAATTCAAGTTTAATGGGCCGCTATTGTTTGCAACCCCATTAGTTATTTTTTTATCCCGTACTGCCTTGTTATGTGTTTTTCTCAATCTTTTCCTCGCCCTTTTTGATAATACTTCAGGGACTCCTGTTACTTCGGTGACTGTAGTTACTATTGAGCTACTATTATTTGCCTCCAGATTTATCTTTAAATTAGGGGAGTGTAATGCCTCTAAGGGTACCTCAATATTACCTGCTACGGGTCCGGGGGCCCCACTTTTAACACTAGTCTTCCGCGGAGGCGAAAGTTTTAGGACCGGAGGATTTTTTCCTATGGTTTCAATATTTCTTATATCATCACTCGTCCCAACTTCCCTACCGGATAATAGTTTTACTTCATGGACCATAGAACTAACAATTGATGGCAGATCAAAGATTTTATCGATCAGTTGGGCACACGTGCAGGATATTAACTGATTTTCTTTATCAGCTTGAACTTTAGATATCAGCTTAGTTAATTGAAACAGCTTCGCGTCAATTCCTACAACGTGAGTTGCTAAAGTATTTAAAATATCTACCTGAATGTCTAACTTGTCAGAGTGGAAATTAAGGGCTTTTGTTATAGAATCCATAGTATTAAGCATACAATCCCATGCTCCACACTCAGAATTACTAACATTATTTTCCAGGGTATCTGATTTTACCTGAAAATTTCCATGAAACTTTGTTAGAAAAGATAAATCTGCAGAGTTAAAAGACTTACATTTCTCATTAATATCCAACTTAACCTTATTGCTCCTATTAACCACACCTGGAATCAATACAGACTTATTGACACAAAAGCTATTTTCCAAAATTATACTGGATTTATCCAAATTAATAGGACGAGCTTCCCCAGTTAAAGAAAGATGTTCAATCGGGCTTAGTAAATCATCTCCGCCACCCTTATTAAGTGGCTTAAACACATTATAATCAGCCTCTACGGCCACATCACTGACGTTATGATTCGAACCCGAGGAGATTTCGATTACCGAACATACAACAGTTCCACTCTCTGTGGATCTTTTGTTCGACTCTTCCGTTCCTAAATTTTGTTGGTTCACCATCACACATAGATCGGTAGGCTGCTCAATTAGCTGATCCACCATATTATCACGGTGAATTTGTGCTTGTGCTTGCAGCCTTCCAGTATACACTGGTAGATTTTTCGACAGGATAAGCGCTGGTTCTTGTGTGTCTTTAATTGACTTTGGAAGCTTTTCCTTAGGGCTACTCATTTCCAATGCCTTAAATTGACCCGAAAAAGCTTTAGGATCTTTCAATGGAGATGAATGGCCTACAGTTAGGTTCGAAACCAGGGACACCGGCTCATGCCGGGGCCTTGGTAGAGACGAGGCAGATTTGAGCTCAAGATCTTCACCCAATTGAGCACTATTTAAACATGGTGACGATACAAGAGAAGTAAATGAAGATGATCTGCAATCAACACCAGAGTTGCCATTATCCTTCTTATTTTGAGTTCTATTTTTCTTTTGAGTGTGGTACTTGAAAAAGTAACTCTTAATTGACGGTTGAGCGTCAATGTTGGCAATCTTCTGAATCTTCCCTGGGACTACGGGGGATGAAGGTGGTACACTCAGCTCAGCTAATTCAGTCAGGCAGTCCCCTGATGTAGTAGCCCTCTCATTTTTTTCGTCTGATTTTGACTGTGACCCCACTTTGGTTAATGCATCGGGATTGTGACGCTGTTTTAACTTCGGCAGAGCACCGCGTTGGCGTCCAGATCTCATCATTAACCAGCACCTTGATGTGAATTCAGCAAATTTCAATGACGTAATAAGAGATGATTAAGTTATGATTTGAATTATACCAATGACGTCTAAGGGGTCCTCACACCTCCCAAACAGGACCCCTTGACCCTTTGTTGATCTTTGTCGCTCTTTTTTTTCCCCCGTCCTCTTATACTTTGGGGGTTGCCCTTCACCACCACCTCTACTTTTAACACCAATACAGCTCACCTCCCAGGCCTGTCTGCCCCAAGTCCTGCGCCGAGCCGAGCTCCGAAGCCACCCAGACCTCCAGCCGCAAAGGTAGAATAGCGGGGGAGGTACAGTAACGACAATGCGGCGGTAGCAGTCAAGCACAGGGTTAGTGGCAGCAGCCGTCAGGGAAAGGCCGGAAAAGACCGCAGCAGCGAAAGCGGTAATGGCAGCTGTGGCGGGGCAGGTCGTTAATTGACGTAGCAGCAACACAGCAAAAGAGCACAACACAGGATCACCCGGCCGCCCAGATCAAATGCGCTCAACCAGGCTGGGGAATCCTGAGTCCTGGGTCGCAGGAGGAGAGCAAAGGGAAGGAGAAGCCCTGGAGTCAGCTGCCTTATTCCTTATACTCAGTTCACCACACCTGCGCCGCCTGCCACTGCTGCTGACAGAGGGGGCAGACCTTCGCTTTTCGAGAAAGAAGCCTTTTTGCGGCTCCGGACGCTAAAGCAGAGCAGAGCAGAGCAGGATTTCACTCCTGTGGTTTGTCAGTGCAGTAAATTGGAGGAGAATATTTGAGCAGGAATATGTTTTTAAATATGCTTATGCATGTTTACTTGCAAACACTATTTTCTGAAACCCCCACTAGAGAGAGAATATGTGTGCACGAGTGTGTGTGTGTGTGTGTGTGTGTGTGTGTGTGCATGTATAAGTGTGCTTGTTTATGCAAGCATGAGAGTGTTCAAGGATGTGAGTGCACGTGTGAAAATGATCAAGTGTGTTTGCAGGAGTGTGTGCGTACAAGTGCTTGGGTGGTGGCTTCCCACTGCCCGTGTGGGATTATTTTCAAGCATGGAACAATGCTCGATAGCCCCAATAATGTGCTTTTGTCAAGAAGGAAATTATAGTAAACATCACATCTCATCGTTTTCTTGAAGATAGTCCACAACCCTTCTATTCTTGCAACGCCAGCCGGTAAGATCGGGGGGGGGGGGGATTGGGGGGGATGCTGCCGCCACCCCACAACTTGTGCCGCCCAGGGCAGATCGCCCCTCCACCCTCCTCCCCTTGCTACGCCACTGCATTCTACTGATCTCGAGGACCCCTCGGGGACTACAGAAGATCTAAGAAAATTTGGAGGAATTATGCAAGCGAAAAGGGCTAGCCAATAACACTTTTAAAACCAAGTTGATTACTTTTAAGCTGCACAACTGTTTTAAGAACAACTTCAGGCATGATAGCTCGCCCCTTTAGCAATGTCGATGATTTTGTGTATTTGGGGCCTGAAATGTTTTTACAACTAGTGTGGAATTGCGCAAACCAACTTACACACTGATAGCTCAGTTCAGAAAGTTACAAATTACAATCAGTTGTCCTCTGACCTTCCACATCAATATTCACGAGGTAGGTCGCACATTGCAGACCACCAGGTATATGACCGATTTAAATATTTTTCTTTTAAATGCAGCCTGTTTTCCTTAAAGGAAACAGGGCTAACCAAAAAAAAGCTTTTAAACTTTTTAAACATTTGTTTCAAACTAGGCAGTGGTTCCCTTTTTTTTAACATTCTTTATTGAAGTGTTACTACCCAAACTTGGAGGTCAATGTTTTTTTACTGCTATTCGGTCATAACCCATTGATCCATATGAAAAGGAATAACTGTTTGGGTGGGACACCTACACCACACCTCTTCCAATTAGCAATTCCTTATCCATTTTAAACCCACTTAGGAGTCAAAAAACAAAACTTACTGACTTCTAAAATGGATTCGGTACTTTGCAAAAAACATGTGTGCAGCTGCAAACTCTGAATCAAAATGTTTGCAGCCACAAAAATTCTTTGTACATCTGGTTCTAAAATTTTCTCAGACTTAAAATAGAAAAAAGAACTCATTTTCAAGGAATCTTCTAGCTCATCACAGAAGTTCAATGATACGCTTTACGAGTGATCATGGTGGATGACCTTAACTTTGTAAAGGGGAATCCCAAACTGCTTCATAATATGGCACAGCTATCTGGTAAAATTATAATGCTACATCATTGTCCACATGTGAGAACGGCTTTCTGAAACAACTTCTAAGTCTACCAACTAGCACATATACAGTCACCAGATCGGCCATGCAGGGAGCACAAGGTAAGTGGTTTTATTTAATTTAATTTGACCTTACAGCCCTCCCTCGCCCCGCATCACTGCTCTTTCCTGTGCTGGCCGCCTCTGCATTGCCATGAGTGTACTGGCCAGGTTGAGGAAGAACCCGTTGCTTCTGTGTGCTTTGTACGTTATCCGAAGACCAACAGGCGTAATTTGATAACGAGCGCAGACACAAACAGACCAAAGAAGTTATTTGGAAATATGCAAAATGAAAACTTTTAGAGTTGTTGTGTGTGCTGTGTCAGGTGTTTAATTGGCAGCTTGGTCGATAACATGCCTCATTAATATACACTGATAATACTTTTTATATCTGTAATTAATATTTGCGCTAAGCTATATAGGTTGTTTAGATGTCATGGTATAGCAGGATCAATTGTTAAATGCATTTTAAGATGGATCCTCTTCTTTATTAACTGTTCGTGTCGCATTTTATTTTGTTGTACTTTATAGGATGGTGCCCGCAATAAACGTCACAATATTAGTTGCTTTATGAGGGTAATAAGCACAAGAGAAAGGTCTACTCTTTTGGAACAAGGATTATTCTACAGAGAAATACCTGAAAGGCCAATGGGATACAGCAAGTCCATTTATTACCTTGAGTGCTTTAACATTTTAAAATGTCACCGGCAGTGCACTCCCTTCACATTACTGTGGCGCAGGGGAGCATTTAAAGAGCGCAAAGCAGTGCCTAATTTGCAGATAACTACTCAATTATCCCTTAAAATTCCTAGCTTTTTATGACATCTCTTAAGACATAAGGAGAGGTCAAGTGGTGAACAAATTATTTTTAAAGTTAATGAATAAGAATATCGGCAGCTAATCTGTCATAGTAGATTACCCTCACGCACAACATACACTTACAAAGACAAGTGGACCTACACACCTTGAAATATTTGCAACCCAGAAAATGTATCTATTCCGGTTACCTTAAAAATACCCTCCCAACACCCTACTTACTTTAGAATCAAACACATTTTTGGGGGTTATTATTCATATCATCCAGTAGGGAAATCTATTTCTATTCATCCCAAAATCGCTGTTAACAAGGGTACAGTATTTATCTTAAATTCAGATCAGAGACTACCTTTTGTTTCTGTCAAAAACGACTCCAGTTTTGTTGTCATGTTCCAAAGTCAACTTTAGAAAGGAATAAGAATGGCAGAAGGTGGCACCAGCAGAGTTTGTGGAGTCTCCATACCCTATTGTTCGATGTGCAAGAGGTCAGCATCAAAAAACACATGAGCTCCACACTGTGTGGAGGAGGGAACAAGAGGTGCGGGGTTTTAGGAGCTAGCAGCCTCCAACAATGAATGTTTTACCACAAAAGAGCTGCTCCTAAAGTGTTAACCACTATAAGGTTTGAGTTATATTGTGAGTGGGGACATCTCACAAAAAGTAACGGACTGGTCTCACACACCACCTGGTGTCATGCTTCATCATTGTGAACAAGTGCAGAAGGATGTAAAAACGTGAATCACTATGTTTTTAAAAGAACCCTCACTCACCAACCTAGTTGGTGACATGCTTCATCATTGGGTTCCCACCGGAGAGACCGAATGTCTCCCCGGTGTGCTGCGACGCCTGAATTACAGCGGAGCTGGTTTTTTGTGTGTGGATGCAGTGCAAAGGGTGATAGTGTAAGTTAAAATATGTCACAGTTTCAACCAATAAGGAATTTTAATAGTGGTAAACCGGACACAATTAAAAACAATGTGGTGGACGTTAAAAAACTGGTGATAATTGGGCCAGCTACGTCCTAAATCTAGTGCAAAGTGATTAAAGTGGTCGACATGTTTCTGCTTCTGGCGTTAATACATGAAGCATTCTTCAGGACCTAGTGTGAGACCACCACGGCGGTATACGCGCGCTAAGGCGTACCCTAACCTGTGGGGTCTAGTACCGCTTTAGACTTACGGTCAAGATAACCCTTCAGGAATTTCGGAGAGCTTTAGTTGTGATGTTCAGATCAGTTTCACTACATGAGTCCGGGTGGGAGGCGGGACTTATAGTCACACTTACTCCAAAGTCACCGGCCCTCTGCAAACCTACTTGGCCCTCCTGCGGACTCGGATCCGAGTCCGCAGGAGGGCCAAGTAGGTTTGCAGAGGGCCGGTGACTTTGGAGTAAGTGTGACTATAAGTCCCGCCTCCCACCCGGACTCATGTAGTGAAACTGATCTGAACATCACAACTAAAGCTCTCCGAAATTCCTGAAGGGTTATCTTGACCGTAAGTCTAAAGCGGTACTAGACCCCACAGGTTAGGGTACGCCTTAGCGCGCGTATACCGCCGTGGTGGTCTCACACTAGGTCCTGAAGAATGCTTCATGTATTAACGCCAGAAGCAGAAACATGTCGACCACTTTAATCACTTTGCACTAGATTTAGGACGTAGCTGGCCCAATTATCACCAGTTTTTTAACGTCCACCACATTGTTTTTAATTGTGTCCGGTTTACCACTATTAAAATTCCTTATTGGTTGAAACTGTGACATATTTTAACTTACACTATCACCCTTTGCACTGCATCCACACACAAAAAACCAGCTCCGCTGTAATTCAGGCGTCGCAGCACACCGGGGAGACATTCGGTCTCTCCGGTGGGAACCCAATGATGAAGCATGTCACCAACTAGGTTGGTGAGTGAGGGTTCTTTTAAAAACATAGTGATTCACGTTTTTACATCCTTCTGCACTTGTTCATACCTGATGGACACACTCTTCTGTTGTTGATCTATACCAGCCCTGGGGGACTAAGAGTGGCTCCAAAAAAACTCCCTCCCTCTCCTGTTGTTAATTTATATTATGCTTCATCATTGACCAGTCCTCGCCCTCTAAAACCTTGTTTTTTTTTTTTTTTTTTTTTTTTTGAAACCGTTTATTGCAGTTCGTAAAAGTTACAGGTATGGGCCTACAACCATCCGGCCGGCCGCTAGAATGACAAAAACATATTGCACACATACAGTAAAAGTCTCTAGGCAGTGTAGAGCAGTGAAACAGGAGTAATCAATGGTGCAGGCCACACAGCTCCAAGCCCACAGTACGGTTCCCTTTTCTTGAAACAAAACAACACCAAAAAACCACACCCGCAAGGCAACCCGCGATCCAAAATAACAGCACGTGCTCCATAAGTGGGGGATCCAAACCAGCAGCAGAACTCTGGAGAGGGGAATGGGAATAGATCAGGGACTGGGGGACCGCGCGCCCGCGGCTGAGGGAGGGGGGCCGTCTAGGGAGACGGAGCAGGCGAGGCCGCCTGTAGCAGTGGTGGCTCACAAATACCCCCGCGGTAGGCGCTCCAGGGGCCCCAGATTTTCACCCACGCCCCAGGCTTACCTCTCGCCACATACACCACCTTTTCACGAAACATACACCAATCCATATGCTCTTTCCAGGCCAACACCGCAGGGGGCCTCTGGGATCCCCACAATTGAGCAATGTCGCGCTTGGCTATCATGTATCCCAGAGTCACCCACCGCGTCTGCGGGACCGAATAGTCATTCGGTTCCCATACATTCAGCAAGCATCTCCTCGCTTCAGGCAGCAGCGCAACACGCGTCACCACACGCAGGACCTCATGCACACCACGCCAGAATCGCTCCACCTTCGGGCACTCCCACAGTATATGCATGAAAGTCGCCAACGCACCACAGCCACGCTTACACATTCCGTCACCAGCAAAACCCATACGCAGAAGCCGTGGCCCCGTCACGTAAACCCGGTGAAGGATCTTGAGCTGGACGAAACGAAGGCGAGCCGGGATGGCCACCTCTTTCGGAGAGGCCACCGCGGAAATCCAATCCTCATCGTCCAGCTCCAGCCCGTCGGCAACCCAAGCCTCGCGGAGACTAGTCAGCAGGCACGATCTATCGTTGATCAGCTTTTTGTATATGAGGGAGATCGTGCCGTCCGGGACATGGCCATCTAGGACTCTGTCCTCCAGGGGGGAAGACTCCGGAATGGATGCGACATCCGGGAAGACGGAGCCCAGCGCATGGCGGACCTGTAGGTACCGAAAGTACTCACTGCCCTGCAGCTGGAACTCCGCCTGCAGCGTCTCAAAAGTTTTGAATCCCCCCCTCGTCCAGAGATCTCCCACCGTGCTGATTCCGATCGTGTCCCACTTCTCGAAGCCCTTCGACGTCCACAGGGAGCCCAACCTCTCAGACGCATACAGCGGTGACGCCCGGGTCAAACGGTCCTTCCACCCCATAGCTGCATTAGCCGCGTGCCAGACACGCACCATGACACGCGTCGGTCCCGTCAAACGGGAGTCGGGCGCGCCAGCGTAGAGCGCTCGATTGTAATCGCCACCGGGCAGGAGCATCTTATCCATCTCGAATGCCGGGTTCGCGGCGGGCCCGTAAAGGCCATGATTAATTGCAGCTAGTTGGGAGGCCCAGTAATACCGTTTAATGTCAGGGAGGGCGACCCCCCCATCGTACCACGGGAGCGTCAATTTAGCCAGAGCAATGCGCGGCCTCCCGTCCCAGAACAGGCGCCGCTGGAGGCCCTCCACCTCACGGAAATAGCGTGCCGGGACCAAGTCCATAGTATTCTGGAGGGCGTAGAGGAAGCGTGGCAGGGACATCATTTTAAACAAGGCCGCTCGGCCGAGCGGCGAGAGCGGCAGACGCCGCCAGCGCACCACGTCCTCCCTCAAACGCCGAAGGGGGGGTACCAAATTCCGCTCGTAGCGGGCCCCCGGGTCAAGAGTGATATAGATACCCAGGTACCGAAAACCTTGGGAGGCAATCTGGATCGGACAGTCCCGTGGTAGGGCCGGAGCCTCCCCGGAAAGCACATATACACAGGATTTCGCCCAGTTGATGACCAGGCCTGAGTTGCGACCGAATGAACGCAAAACATCAACCAGGACGATCAGTGATTTACGCGGGGAGGCGAGATACAGAAGGATATCGTCAGCATAGAGGGACACACGGTCCTCATGCTCGGGGGTCCAGCGGAGACCACGGATAGAAGGGTGCCACCGCAGCCACTCCGCCAGGGGCTCCAGGGCCAGGGCAAACAGGAGAGGCGACAGGGGGCAGCCCTGTCGCGTACCCCTCCCCAGCGCGAATGGGGCCGAGACTCGCCCATTCACTACCACCTGCGCCAATGGGCCCGAATATAGCAATTTGACCCAGCTAATGAAACCCGGGCCAAACCCGAATTTTGCCAGCATCGCCCAGATGTATGGCCATTCAAGCGTATCAAACGCCATGGTGGCGTCCAAGGACGCCAAGATGGCCGGCTCCCGCACAAATGGGACACGCGCGAGCACCCCGTGCAAGCGCCGCAGATTGAGCGCCGTGTTGCGGTGCGGTATAAAGCCAGATTGGTCTTGGTGGACCAAATCGCCCACCACGCCAACCAACCTGTTGGCCAACACCTTGGCAAGGATTTTGGGCTCCGCGTTCAAAAGCGAAATCGGCCTATAGGATGTGACCCGTTCACGGGGCCTCCCCTCCTTGTGGATCACCACAATTGTGGCTAGACGCTGGTCCGGCGGGAGGGAACCCCGCGAGTGGGCCGCCAGGAACATCGCGCGCAGGTGGGGCGCCAACACATCCGGGCGTAGCTTGTAGAGCTCGATGGGAATACCATTGGGGCCCATGGCCTTGCCGGATGCAACCGAGCGAATAGCCAAGGCAATTTCGTCCGAGGTGGGAGGGGCGTCCAGCGAATCCCTGTCCTCCACCGTTAGGGAGGGCAGTGCGATGTCCCGAAGCAGGGCATGGGAGTCTGCCTCCGAGCAGGGAGAAACCGGGGAGTAGACTTCGCGGAAATAATCCGCGAAGCAGGAGACAATGGCTTCCGGCTCAGTGACACACGCACCATCAACACTCTCAATCAAAGGCACCACACGGCTCGCTCTCTCCCTCTTATCCAACCACGCAATCAATTTGCCAGCCTTATCACCCACATCATACAATCGCCCCTGCTGCTCTCTACTGAGGCCCCTGGCCGCCTCCGTGACGAGGGCCCGATAGGCCGCCTGCTTTAGGTGTAGAACATGCAACTTGTCGTCTGTTACCCCGCTTCCCAGGTCACCCTCCAGTTCTGCAATCTCGGCCTCTACCCGGGTCACCTCCTCCCGCTCGCGCCGCCGGGCATGGGAGATAAAGGAGAGGGCCTCCCCTCTAAGGACTACCTTGAAAGCCTCCCACAGGGAGATGGCCGAAGAGACCGACCCCACATTCTCATCGAAATATCGCTGTAGGGATTTGATCAAATCAGCACGAATGGTGGGGTCGCGCAAATACCATGCATTGATTGGGGCCACCCTGCCATCCCCCCTCGGGAAGACATCGAGATGCAACAACAATGGGGAGTGGTCTGAGATACCCCGCGCCAGATGGCGCACCTCCCCCACCCTCCCTGCGTGGGCCGCCGGGACAAGGATGTAATCAAGCCGCGAGAGGCTACCATGGGCACCCGAGTGGAAGGTGTACTGTCGCAATGCAGGATGCTTTAATCGCCAGCAATCCACCAGGCCCAGCGTGTCCAGAAGGCCGGGCAGCCACGCCTGTGCCCGGGGGAGGTCCCTAGGGGGATGGCGATCCATAGACCCAGAGGCTACCGCATTAAAATCCCCTCCAACCACCAGCAGGCCACTCGGAAGGTCCAGAAGGAGGCGCCCCAGGTCCGCAAATGTGGTGGCTTGTAACCCAGGCGGGACGTACACTGATATAAAGACAAACACTCTACCCTCCATTCTTCCCACCAGAACCGTGTAACGTCCCCTCTCATCATGGCACACCTCATCAATCTCCAACGGGAGCGAGTTCTTGATCATAATACCCACCCCCCGCGAGCCCGAGGTGAAGCCAGAATGGGCCGCCAAACGATATCCCCGCCGGTTCATTGCATGAAAGGAGTTACCTATAAGGTGCGTCTCCTGCAGGAAGATAACATCTGGTGAAATACGTTTTAAGTACTGCAGGACCACACCACGCTTAATCCTATCCCCCAGGCCATTAACATTCCATGACAACACAGCCAAATCCCTACCCCCCATCATACGTCGAAACAATCGGTCGTCCCCCATCGAGCATCCTAAAAACAACAACATAGTAGCGGGTTTGCCCTGCGGTGCTAACAAACAACACACCCCCCCCACCCCCCGGTCCCAACAAAACTCCCCCCTCCCTGCACCCCTGCATGAGCCCAGACAGCCCCCCCAAAGTGCAGTGTGCCTGTCGCCCCATAGCTAAAATACTAACTAGTCCCCCAGAGGAGGAGGGAAGCCCCCAACAGACCCCGCACGACCTCCATAGGAGGGGAAAATACGCAATCAATAAATGGTGAAGGAACAACGTCCAGAGCACGGCCTATGCAGTCACCCCTCAATTCTGCTCCGGCGGGCCCTCCTCGCCAGCCGCGCCCCCCCCGCCCCCCCGGCCCCGATCTTCAGGCAGAGTGTCCAGCCAGTCCCCAGCCGCCTCGGGCCGGTCGAAGAAGTGCGTGCGACCATCCACCTCTACCCTCAGCTTAGCTGGAAAGAGCATTGAGTACTTGAGGTTCAGGTCCCTTAGGCGACGTTTAACACCAAGAAAGCTCTGCCGCTGCTTCTGGACCGCCGGGGTAAAGTCTGGGTAGAAATGTACCTCCATGTTGTCAAGCTTGACCGGTCCCTGTTGTCTGGAGGTCTGGAGGATAGCATCTCTGTCCCGGAAATTAAAAATCCGGGCAATGAGAGGCCGCGGCGGGGCACCAGTCTTAGGTCTGCCCCCGGGGACCCGGTGAGCGCGCTCCACCGCAAAAAACTTACTCAGCCCCCGGGGCTGGAGATGGATCAGGATCAACTCTTCCACGAAAAGATCCGCCGCCTCCGCCTCTCGTCCCTCCGGCACCCCCACAATACGGACATTATTCCTCCGGGCCCGACCCTCGGAGTCCTCCAGTCGCCGGTCCATCAGGGCGCTCGCCTGGCCAAGCCGGCGCACCTCCTTCTGGAGGGCCACCACGTCTGTCGTGAGGCTCGTTGTGGTGTGGGCCAGGGAGTCGACTCGGTCGTTTGTTTTGGACAAGTCTGCCCTCACAAGGCTCACATCCACCAGGACCGAGTCTATTTTTTGCGCTAAGGTGTCGAAACGCTGGTCCACCGAGGCCTTCATCTCTGCGATGGCGCCCATGACGTCCCGGAGGGTCAGATCCACCGGATGAGCGGATGCCTCCGTCGGGCCCACCGGGGATGCACGCGATGTCTCCGGAGAACCCTTCTGGAGCGTGTAGCGGTCCATACTGTTGGCCTGGTGTGCCATGCCACGGCGGGTCGTCTTCACCTTCGCCCGGTCGCCATCTTGTTTGGTGGACATGCTGGCTCTTCCACCGTCGTGCCAAGCACCCCAAACGGGCCGCTATACCAAGTCACGGGTGCCAGGGGGGGGGGCAGGGGCGACCACCGAACCGCGGGTCAACCCACCGCCGGCGGGTCAGCCGGGCTCCTGGACAAGGCCACACCACCACACCCCGCTCCGCAGTCCGACCCCGCTTGAGAGCTAGGAGGGCGCAAAAGCGAAAGTGAAAGTGCGGGGCACGCCAGTCGCCCAGCCACGTTCGCCGCTGTTATTCACTTTGTCCCCGGATCGCCCCACTACTCCAATCCGGGGGGCCGGCGAGGAGAAGGCCACAACCTTCGATCGATGCTCCCACCGGCGTCCGGGGTCCGATTCGAGCCCAAAAAACGGGTGGCGCCTCAGCTCCGGTTCCCCAACACAGTCCCCTCAACAAGGACAGGATATCGCCAGGATTAATTCAGGAGGTCGCGGAGGTCCTCGGGAGCCTCGCACCTACGCGGCCATCTTGGTTGCGCGCTAGGCTCCTCCCCCTAAAACCTTGGTTTGATAGCAGGTGGGCATGCACCTGATGACAGGGATGCACTTCTAAACTAAGTGGGGGCCTGTGTATAAGTGAGTGAGGTTAAAAATCATTATAGTTGTCCTCATTGTGTTTTTAATGTGAAAGGTAACTATATGATGCTAAAAGTAAGTGACGGTATGTGGGGGAATTAGTGTCCCCTAACCGTTGTGTTTAGAGGTCGACATGTTTCTGCCGTCTTGGCCCAGGGGGGTCCAGGGCATTCATCAGGACCTAAATATGTAAATGGGGGCTCCGTTCTTATCAAAGGTGGCAAGAATGTACCACTGTGTGGGCGTGATCAATGTCACACTCCACAATTGGATGGCTCCTAGATTCAAGCCTGTAAAAGAAAATGCAGGGAGAGAATAAAAATTATAACAGCAAACCGTAGTGGTGGCGAATAACTGAACTCAATACATGCACTGATCCAGTTTTTTGTGTGAGTGACTACTCATGTGCCACTCTATTTGTGTACATGAAAACAGAGATGCAAAGGTGAGAGCACGTGTCTCACTGTTCTTACCCTAAAAACCAAAGCTACTGGCCCCATGGGAGGAGGGGAGGCGAAACCCCTGTTTGTCAGAACCTGTGGGAGAAAAACATATAGATCACAGCTGGCGTGAGAATTATGTGAAACACAAGAAGGCAACAGTTCCTAAAGGGTCACGTGGTCTGAGCGCTAGGTTTACGGACACCTCGTACAGGCAGAATTGTTATCCCCCGGCTGCCAGACGTTCCGCTGCTGCAGCCCTTCCTGCAACACAAGAGGGTTCAGCTTTTTTAGAACTTGGACAAGATGGTTCTTGGACGCAGTGACGTCCCTCCTACCAAGACTCTTGCTGACTTGGCAGTATAGGGCTTTCCCTGACTCCCATTTCTTCTTTTTCTCTATTTGACACCCCGTCCTGAGGAAGCGCATTAGGATCCATTAGGGACCGTTAATAAGCGCGAAACATGCCGACCATTTATGACCCCAAACACATGACACTCCCCTTTCATGGTTTGTGAACAGGTTGGATAAACATCTAACCCTCCCCTCTTATTAATTCAACAGAGAGTCTCCAAACCCAATTTTTTAATTTGCCTCTAGGACCTTTTATTAAACAATTTTTTTAGGGTACCGTGGGGTCATTTTATCATCACTCACTCACTTCACCTTGTCCCACACACCCACATGCACAAATACGGCACCTCCTTGAAAAGAACTCCAACAAAGAGCCCTCTTGTAGGGCCCGTGAGGGACTGCAGCACCACCCCCATGAGGAGCACTGCCCTATGATGATGCGTTACACTCGTTTGAGTGTGTGAGGTCACATAATTATAAGGAGGCACACTCCCATTTTGTGCACACTCGATTAGCTTTCAGAGACAAATACCTTTTCTCTCACAACCATAATCAGACTGTTGAGAACCCTTCCCTCCCCTTTAGGAACTGTTGCCTTCTTGTGTTTACATTTACTTCTTAGGAGCATTGGCACAGGACCTGCCTTCATTTTTCTTAACCAGCTCCTCGTCCCTCTTCTTTTGTTAGTGTTGAAGTGAGAATTATGGTCCCTCAGCCCCACCCTTTTCAACATATACATGACACCACTTGCCAACATCATCCGATCACAAGACATCATCATCCTCTCCTAAGCCTATGACACCCAACTCATCATCTCCATGACGAATAAAACAAACATCACCAAAACCAACTTCATAAACTGCATGACTATGGTAGCAGACTGTATGGACACCAACTGCCTGAAGCTCAACTCCAACAAAATAGACGTACTGGTCTTCGGCACCAAGACCTCCTCAAGGCACATCCCCCGGTGGCTGTCGGAGCTAGGACAACCACACCCACAGACCACGCACAAAATCTAGGGATTTCTAGATGACAAGCTAAACATGACGGCTCAAGTCAATGCGGTGTGTACCACATGCTTCTCCATCCTACACGTGTTGCAAAAGATCTTCAAATTGTTGCCTCAGAACACCAGATGGAGTGTCACACAAGCACCCATCACCAGCAGGCTGGACAACGGAAACACTCTCTACAGCAGAATCTCCAAACAACTCCTACACAGACTCCAGTCCATCCAGAACACTGCCTGAAGATTCATACTCGACCTCCCATGCCAAACCCACATCACACCGCACCTCAAGAAGCTTAACTTCACATGCATACATGCAAAGCACTACACAACACAGGACCAGACACCTACGCTCTGCCTCAGTCTCTCTGCGCACACTCCCCAAATCTGCAAAAGCAAAACTGGAGGTCGCTCATTCTACTACATCACACCCAAGAAACGGAAAGATCTCCCTCAGCACATCAGAGCATTCTGCTCACTTCCTGAGCTCTGCAAGAAGAGGAAGACTTTGCTCTTCGTATAAGCACCCTAGGGACCACACACCTGCCTAATTGCCTGGATACCCTCTTGGGTGATAAGTGCACTATACAAATCAACATAACATATCATACAAAAGAACCATGAAATAAAAATAAACATGTCTATATTTACCATGCTTGGAGATAAAAAGATTGACATAACCTAATGAACAAGTTACTTACCTTCGGTAATGCTTTTTCTAGTGGATACAGTATCTGCCTGTGGATTGCTCACCTTTAGATTTGCCCCTGCGCTAGCATTCCACGGAAACTTTTTTCCTAGCTCTCCCACGTCTGACATCATCGGAGCCACAAATAGACCTCGTTGGCGTGCTGACGTCAGTTTCACCCATTTTTTCCGTGCTTCCGATGCGAACGGGTGGACCAACATCATAATTGAAGTATACACAGTATATATAATATAAACATAAATACCCACAGTATAAAGAATAATAGGAAAAGCAAACAAACTAGGCATTTAATATGAACAAAACAAGGCATTTAAAATACACATGAAAACAACCATGTTAAATAATTCATAAAACCTTTGGTATACGAAGGTGGACAATGGGGAGGCGGGTGGGTCGGTGAGGAATCCCCAGGCAGATACTGTATCCACCAGAAAAAGCATTACCGAAGGTTAGTAACTTGTTCTTCTGATGGATACATCTGCCTGTGGATTCCTCACCTTTTGAATTGAATCCCACAGCAGTCCCACTCCGGGAGGAGGGAGTCCACCAACCTATACCAAAAAATCCTGAAGCACAGAGCGTGCAAAATGGCCGTCCCTCCTAACCTCAGATTCCAAGCAGTAATGTTACGCAAAGGTGTGGAGGGAGGCCCAAGTTGCTGCCTTACAAATATCAACAGCAGGAACATCTCTAGACAGAGCAGAAGAAGAAGACTTATCTCTGGTGGAATGAGCTCTGATACCTTCAGGGGGTTCCTTCTTGGCCAAGGCGTAGCAGATCTTGATGCACAAGATAATCCACCTGGAGAGAGTCCACTTGAGCACAACCTTGCCTTTAATTCACCCAACGTAGCCCACAAAGAGCAGATCATCCAGCCTCAGATCCTTGGTTCTGTCCAGATAGAAACTGAAAGCCCTCTTAGGATGCAAGCAATGAAGTCTCTCCTCCTTCTTGGAAGGGTGAGGGGGAGGATAGAAGGTAGGTGAAGTAATGGATTGCCCAAGATGGAAAGGAGTAACCACCTTAGGCAGGAAAGCAGCCCTGGTCCTGAGAACATCTTTTCTTCATGAATGGTCAAAAATGGAGGTTTGTAACTAAGAGCCTAAAGCTCACTTACTCTCCTAGCTGAGGTAATAGCGATCATAAAGACCGTTTTGAGAGAAAGAAGCCTTAACGGACAACTATGAAGAGGCTTAAAAGGGGAACCCATTAGAAATGTAAGAACAAAATTTAAATCCCACTGAGGCATTATGAAAGGAGTTGGAGGAAACTTATTAGTAAGACCTTTAATGAACCTCATAACAATGGGGGACTTAAACACAGACGGCTGGTCCGGCAAACATAGAAAAGCAGACAAAGCCGACAAATATCCCCTTACTGTAGACCCAGCACAACCCTGCTGGGCCCAAGAAAGGGAAAACTCTAGAATGTTAGACAAACAGGCTTTCAAAGGATCAATGGACCTCTCTCCACACAATTGAACAAATTTGGACTACCTAGAGGAATAAACAGATTTGGTGGAGTGTCTCCTGGATGATAAAATAACATCCACCACATCCGGTGGGAGAGAGAAAGAACTCAGGTTGCCCCGTTTAATCTCCAGGCATGAAGGTGCAAGCTATGGAGGTGGGAGTATAGAACCTGCCCCTGCGACTGCGAGAGTAGGTCTGCCCTGAGAGGGAGACAGAGCGGAGGGTGCGATGAGAGGTGAAGTTGATCTGTGTACCATACCCTTCTTGGCCAATCCAGAGCGATCAATATGACGTGGGCCCGGTCTTGGTGAATTTTCCTCAGAACTCAAGGAATCAAGGGTATGGGGGAAACGCGTAAAGGAGCTGTGAACTCCAATCCAACCGAAACGCATCCCCCAAAGCTTCCTGTATCAGAAACTGGAGACTGCAGAACAACGGGCAGTGCGCTTTCTCGTGAGTGGCAAAGAGGTCCAACCGAGGAAATCCCCACATCTTGAAGACAAGATGGACTACCTCTGGATGAAGCCGCCACTCGTGATCGGCCGAGTAATGCTGACTGAGACTATCTGCACGTACATTCAGCACACCGGCCAAATGATTTACAAACACACAAATCTGACAGCCCTGAGCCCAGGATCAGAGTTGCAGTGCCTCTCTGCAGAGACGAAACGACCCTACACCTCCCTGTTTGTTGATGTACCACAACGCGGTAGTGTTGTCCGTCAGGACCTGAACTGACTGACCGCGTAGGGACGGAAGGAAGGCCTTTAGTGCCAAACGAATATCCCACAATTCCAGAAGGTTGATGTGAAGCAACCTTTCCTCTAGAGACCTTTGACCTCCAGATCCTATGGATGAGTGCCCCTCCCTAGAGTTGAGGCATCCGTGATCACTGTGGCCACCGGTGGAGGAAGCTGAAAGGGTTTCCCTTGAGACAAGTTGCCCTGAACACTCCACCAAGACAGATCCGCTGCAGTCTCTCTGGAGATCCTGACTGACTCCCTGAGATGCCCGTTGTGCTGATACCACTGCCTGTGGAGACACCACTGGAGTGCCCTCATTTGCCAACGTGCATGGTTGACCAACAGAATGCAGGAAGCGAACAGATCGAGCAGGCGTAGGACCTTCAGGACTGGAACAACCGCTCCATCGTGAAACAAGGGAATCATTTGCTGAATGTCGAGAATCCTCTGCAGAGGTGAAAATACTCGATACACTGTAGTATCCAGTACTGCCCCTATGAACAGGTTGCGCTGTGAGGGCACCAGGTGAGACTTGGGTACATTTATTGAGAAACCCAAAACGTACAACAGCCGCGCTGTTACCTGCAGATGATGAAACACCATCCCTGGCGACTTTGCTTTGAGCAGCCAGTTGTCCAGATAAGGGAAAACAGGAATTCCTGACTTTCTGAGATGAGCTGCCACCACTTCCATCACCTTTGTGAAGACTCGAGGTGCGGAAGTAAGTCCAAACGGGAGGACCGCAAACTGGTAGTGTTGGGACCCTACAGTGAAACGGAGATACTTCCGATGCGACTTCAGGATGGGGATGTGAAAATACGCATCCTGCAAATCGATCGACACCATCCAGTCTTCTTGCTGTAACACCAAAAGAACCTGAGCTAGGGTCAACAGCCTAAATTTCTCCTGCCTGAGGTAAAAATTCAAAACCCTGAGGTCTAGACTAGGCCTTAACCTGCTGTCCTTCTTGGGTATCAGGAAATACCGGGAGTAGCATCCCTGACCCCTTTCCTGCTCTGGAACCACCTCTATCGCACCTTTTTGCAATAACACAAGAACCTCTTGCTGTAGAAGTAACAAATGGTCCTCTGAACACTCGCCCTGGTGAGGAGAGTAAGGAGGAGGAAACTCCCGGAAGGGAAGGGCGTACCCATTTTCCACAAGATTCAAAACCCAAAGGTCTGATGTTATAGATTTCCAATCTTGTAGAAAATGGGACACCCAACCCCCTACAGGACCAGCATGCTCCAAGGTGGGGGATCTAGGGCTGCTTTCCAGAGACACCAGTGGCAGGGGCCGAAGAGGAAGAGGAGGAGAGTTGACGAGCTTCACCCTGCAAACGACCTTTGTTCTTCCCTCTGTAAGTTTTGTACTGGAGGTTCTGTTGCTGTAACTGAGGTTGCTGACTGCCTCAAAAGGAAGACATCCTGCCAAAGCCACAATACCTTTTAAAACCAAATTCTCTTGATTGAGATTGGAGTCCTAAAGATTTAGCCATAGCTCTACTGTCCTTGAATCTCTGCAGCGCAGAATCCCCAAAAAGTCTTGACCCATCAAAGGGAAGATCCAGAAGCGTATTCTGAACATCAGGAGAGAAACCTGAAGACCTAAGCCAGGAATGCCTTCTTGTAGCAACAGCAGAGCCCATCACTCTTGCTACTGAGTCAGCAGTGACCAATCCAGACTGTCTTACCTGACGAGCTGCTGCCTGGGTATCCGACACAATCTCCTTAAAAGGTATACAATCATTTTCCGGCAACTTTGGAATTAACTGATTTGCCGAGTCCATCAAGGCATGGATATATCTCCTCAACAAGCAGGTTGCATTGGTTGATTTCAAAGACATACTTGAAGAGGAGAAAACCTTTTTAGCAGACTGCTCTAACTTTTTTGAATTCCTGTCACCAGGAATCTGGGGAAAAGAACCTGTTGATTGCTTCGAACAAGAAGCCTACACCACCAAGCTTTCAGGCGAAGGATGACTCGAAAGAAATGAAGGATCATTAGGAGCAGGCCTGTACCTTCTTGCTATGGACCTTGAAACCGAAGTTGCAGAAAGAGGCTTCCTCCACACCTCCAAAATAGGCTCAGTTAAGGCCTCATTAAATGGCAAAAGAGACACAACCACAGAGGAAGGAGAGTGAAAAAACCTCTGTTAGAATATTCGGCCTAAAATCAGCAGTGAGAAGCTGAAAATCTAAAAGTTCAGCGGCCTTTTTAATAACCGCATGATAAGGCGCAACATCCTGCGAGGGTAAAGATTCTGGTGATGAAAGCTCTCATTCCTGGGGAAGTATAATCCACTTGCCTCCAGAAGGCCTTCAAACTCATCTTCCTCAATCTCGCCTTCCACAGCCTCATCCTGCTGATACTTCTCTTCTTCAAGAAGCCTTTGGGCCTCTCTCCTAGACCTTATCCTCAGGACAGGATTCGGCACCGATAAAACAGGCACCGGCGTCGAAGGCACAGCTTCCGACGCGGGCAACGACGCTGACCGGAGCCGAGAAGAAGAGCGACCTCCAGATGGAGCCGGAGACTGAGAGACTGGCATCGAGAACCTCAGAGCCGGAAAGTGTCAGGACGGAGCCGTTGGCATAAAAGGTATGAATGGTGCCTGGGCATAATGTTGAGGAACGTCCAAATTAAACGCAAGCGGACCCACGGGGCCCGAAGGTGCACCGGTAGGGTAGGCTGCCTTGGCAAACACGCCATACATCGTGATAAGGAACTGCGATGGATCCATACCAGGCCCAGGAAAAGGATGGGAATGGAGCCGTATCCTGATCCTCACGAGGCCGTGTAGGCGCCGGTGAAGTTGGGCCTAAGACTAGAGAAGTCGCTGGCACAGGCTCAATAAAAACCCTCGGCGCCGGCAAAGAGCACGGCCTAGGAGTACTCTTCGTCATCAGTGAACGTGCCGGAGAACCTGTCGGCATCTAAGAACGTGCCGGAGTCGCTGGAGGAGAAGGAGAAGATGATGGAGAAATTACATCTCTAGTACAATGTCTCGGAGCCGGTGAGGGCGATCTCGAAACCCTACCCTTTGACGAACAACGTCGAGAACCATGCCTCCTCTTCATCTGGTGCTTCTTCGACTTCGAAGCATGCGAAGTCGACAACTTCGACTTCGATCTTTTCCGACATCTTTTCTCCTTCCTTGCCTTCGCCATGAACAACTTGGGCCACACTCATTCAAGGCCTTTAGGTGCATCTTCCGACAGATGGTACAACCATCGAGGTCATAGTCCGAAGAGAGGCACTACAAATAGTCGTTGTGAGGGTCCGTGATCGACATATGACCCCCTTCATTCTCTACAAGTTTTAAACCCTGACTTCTTCGACGCCATCACACTGCCACTCCAAAGGAAACAGCAGAAACAAAGTTACTATGAAAATGTTAATTGAGAGGCCCAGAAAACCGTTGCGCGTCGTCGGCGCAGAAAAGAGGGAACTGACATCAGCACGCCGACGAGGTCTATTTGTGGCTCCGATGACGTCAGACGGAGTCGCGAGTGGAGCCGTGTCATTGTGATGTCCTCGTCGACGTGGGAGAGCTAGGAAAAAAGTTTCCGCGGAATGCTGGCGCAGGGGTAATTTAAAAGGTGAGGAATCCACAGGCAGATGTATCCATCAGAAGATAAATATTTACATGCAGTTTTATTGCCGGGCCAATTAACTCAGTCCAAATTTTGAGTGCACTTAACTATTTCAAGTTTATATTACATAGACCCACTAGCAGCTACCTTTCACATTATCCTGCACAGATATGTCCCATTGATTCTGTCAAAGTAACATTAGTCATTTTTAGGTCTCGCCTAGCTATTGCGTTTACGCAATCGCTAGGCGAGACTCTAGTAAGAGGGGCATTTCAAAGTGCTCCCAAAAGTGGATTGCATTGCGAGCAAGCGCACAATCACGTGCATTGTGCCGCCATGCAATCCGTTTGGGGAAGCGCTTCAGCCCACTGGCCTCTGCATCATACTTCAAAGTGACCGCTCCCCCACCTGGAATTCGCTTCCCCACCCCGCCAAGCGTGTGCGCCACGCTCTGCCGCGTCTCGCCATGACAAATTTGCTTTCAATTTTGCGCGGCGGGCGCTCGCTTGCGTCCGGAGCACTTTAGAAGTCGGGCTAGTCTTGTTTTCTTCGTAATACGCATTTGTTCTCTACCTGGCTCCCCTCCTTTTCCTAGGCCTCTGTCTCTCTTACGACCCCATTCCCTTTCGCTTATGTCTGTATTTACTGCTCTCTCTCTCTTCGCTTATGTCTGAATTTACTGCTCTTTGTCTCTCCCGCTCTCCCCATTCTATCCTGCTCTCTCTCACAAGCCTTCCATCATTTCCTATCTCTAACCTGTGGTCCCCGTCTACCTCGCGCCCTCTCCCCTCTTTGTGCCCGCTTCCTTTCTCGCGTCGCCACCTCTTCCATCATTGTACCTCACTGTCCCTGTCTAACCTGCAGTTCCCGTCTACCTGGCGCCCTCTCCCCTCTTTGTGCCCGCTCCGTCGCCACCTCTTCCATCATTGTACCTCGCTGTCCCTGTCTTTCTCGCGCCCCCTCCCTTCCAGATCTCTGTGTCGCTGTGTCTCCTTCCCTGTCAGGCCTCTTCTTTCCTCCCGGTGTCTGACATTTGAGGGTCGCTAATGAGCGCCTCCGCAGTCCGGCTCTCACTGATCCCTCAGAGGCTGCCGGGGGTATGGGATCCTTTCCCTGCAAATAATTAATTTAGCTACGTGTTGCGTAAGAGCCTAAAAGGCTTTCTGCTGCTACCGTGCTGCTCGGCGGCCATTAATATTATATCAGGGCCGGTGCTGTTTCTGTAGTGCAGTTTCATTAAAAATGTGATCTGTAGCTTTAAACATGCAGCTTTCCATGCAGAATTATGTCAAGTAATTCTTGGTCTGCAAACTCGTAATTGCATACAGAGATTCCCGTCGGTACCGGAAATTCGGAACGCCTGGAACGGCTGCATATAGTTCCTCAATACTTTGTCCATTTCTACTAATTGTGTTTCATCAGCTTTTAAGAGTAGCGTTCGGGCCACTCCTTCCCACCCCCCCTCTTATCTAGTCTCCTTCTAGGCCACCTTTTCCATTTTGCTTGGACATTTGATCCTCGTCTTTTGGCTGCCTCTTTCTCTTCTTAATAATTATACTATAATATAATACTTGGATTTGTATAGAGCCGCTAATAACCCGGGAGGGTCTGTAGGCGCTGTCCGTAGGCAGGGGGAAGTGATTTGCCCAGAATCACAGGATGTTGAGCACACGACGAGACTTAAACCTGGATCTCTCAGCGTCCAAGTCAGCTGCACTGGCCGTTAAGCCACACCCTCCCCCTTCTGAACGTAGCATTTGGACCACTTCTTTGTCATTGACTCGACTCTGGAACACGTCCAGGGCCGGACTGGTAATTTAAAACAGCCCTGTCAAAAAGTATAAACTTAGACCCCATGTGCACCAAGTGAGTAACCCCCAGCACATTGCTCAGTAGGATTTTATGTAGCATACTTTTGGAAAAGTGAAACCAAAAGGTGCATGTTAACTGCTCAATTTTTCAATTATATTTGCCACTTTTACTGACTGCTCCGAAAGGGATTCAAATAAAGATTCCAGTACATTAGTGTTTACCACAGTACCGCGAAGCGCTATTTCACAGCTTCTAATCATGCATGCCATGTGCCTGGTGAGAAAAAGGACCTATTTGTTGGTACAGTTATGAGAGGTTTTCTTTTAATGCTTCCATTCAAAAGTATTTGAAGCTCAAATAGCAAGCATTGAAAATGCAACAGGTCTCGCATTTACGCGAGGACGCTATTGGTATTGTAAATGACAATGCCTTTTATTTTATGTTTTAAAAACCAAAACATAAATAAAAGGCATTGTCATTTACAATGCCAATAGCACAAACTTCCGTAAATGCGAGACCTATTGCATTGCAAATGCTTGTTTATTTGGGTGCAAATGTATTAGTATGGGCAACACTAATCCAAATACCCTGAGAACTCACTTGGCAACAAATATAAAGAAATTACAAAAACTGTCACTATTCACCCAGATACTGACAACTTAAGCTACAGGGGTAGAGCTAATATCCTTTTTCAAGGAAACAGAAATGTGTTCACCCACTATAAGAAATTGGCAACTGCGGAAAATATGTTTAAAGGATCAATTAACTGTGTCCAGTTATGGCCTCAGAAGACATCCAAGTACATTTAGATCATTGTAATACAAATGACATACTGTGTAAATAAAATAGAACTGTCATTAAAGCTTAATCAATATTTGGTGAATAGAAAGATGCTCAGTAGAAGGAGAACAGGAAGAGCAATAATATGCCAGAGTAGATTTGAGGTAAAACCGAGTAATGAGAGGAATGAAATGAAGATGAAAATATTCAAGTTCTTTGGTCTATAAGATGTCGCAGAAAACTGCTTATACTGCAGTGAAATGGAGACAATGTTAGAGCATTAAGAAAGAACCAAGCTCGATTACAGAGATTCTCACAAAGTCTTAGACAGGCAGTAAACATGAAACTAAGAAGCATTGACAAGCAAAAAACAAAACCGAAATAAAATCTTACAAGGCTGCCAAATAATTAGTCTCCAGAGAAAGGTCAGCTGTGGGGGCGTGAAGTGGGCAGCAGTGTGGACGCTCCCAAGAAATGGCAGTTGCCCCTTCAGGCAGCAGCAGGATTCCTAATATTCAAATGCACCCCTGGCCCTTCCGATGGAGTTGAATCTGCTTTCTGGAACGACCTCCAATGCACTCCTCCAGTTTCCAAATCTATCCCTAGGTTTCCCCTCTTCTTTAGTGCTCATACTCACTCAGGAAACAGCTGAAGTTTGAAATATTATGTATACAATGTTATCCTCACTTGTTTCCACTGACTATATTTAGAAAACCTCGCTACTCAGACTCAGTACCACTTTCATTCCTACAACGGCTGTTTCTCTGTTTTACTTCTATATCTGTTGAATCACACCACATACCCTTCCTTCACCTAATCTTACTAAGTAAAAAGCTAGCTCCCTTCTTTTCTTCCCGTTCGACTCAAAGTCCTGTCGTCATTACTATAGCCTTATTAAAGGTTATTAAAGGCTCCGTCAGAACTGCTCCCTGGTTTACTGATCAACTAAAAATCACTAAAAGTTTGTGTAGAACCGCCGAAAAACTATGGCGAAAAACTAAAAACTCTGTAGGTTGCGAAAATTACAAGAAACGGCACCATGGCTACATGAACGAAATAAAATTGGCAAAATAATCCTAATTGATCAACCGGATAAAAATGGCAGAAAATTCCTCTAGGAAACTCCATCATATTCTCAAAGAATTCACCGTTCCTATAAATCAGCCCATAGTGTCTGTTTCTCAAAATTGGACTGATTCTCTATCTGAATTCTTTGAGGAAAAAATTATGAATATTCATCGGACCTTTCCTCCCACACCCAACTGCACCCATTCTGAAGAACCTTCTTGCTCTTTACCTGACCCTCCTTGTATTGTAAATGAATTTATGGAATGTGATCGCAAGTCTGTTACCTCGGTCATGTTAAAGATAAAATCAGGCTCTACCGCTGATCCTTTTCCTTCAAAATTTTTCTCTATCATGGCACCTACAGTTTTAGATGGATTGACCGACCTATTTAGGAAGTCCTTTGCGGAAGCTGACTTTCACTCAATTTGGAAGGCAGCTAGAATCAGGCCAATTCTAAAGAAGCCGTCGGCCGACCCAAAGGTACTCTTAAACTATCGACCCATCTCTCTACTTCCCTATTTTGGGAAAATGCTGGAGTCTCTTGTGAATCAACAGCTGGTAAACCATCTTGAAAGCTACGGACTTTTAGACTCCTCTCAGTCCGGCATTAGAACAGCGCACAGTACGGAGACTGCGCTGATCGAGGTTACTGATAATATTAGACTAGCTCTAGACAATCATCAATCAGTTATCCTCATTCTGCTCGATCTGTCGGCTGCCTTTGACACCATCTCCCATAAGATTCTTGAACAGCGACTTTGGGAGGTTGGAGTCAGAGGGAAGGCTCTTAAATGGTTCAGCAGCTACCTATCAGAGCGTATAACTACCGTCCAGATGGGAACCACTACCTCCTGTGAAAGACCAGTAAAGATGGGTGTCCTACAGGGCTCTATCTTGAGCCCCACTCTTTTCAATCTTTACATGACCCCTTTAGCTTCGGTGATCAGAATATATGGTTTCGATGTCATATCCTACGCAGATTCTGGTCACCTTAGGCCCAGACCCTAATGATACTAAGCAACGTTTTAAAAACTGCATGATCCATGTTGATAAATGGATGAGATGTAACCATCTCCAGCTTAACGGAGGCAAGTCCGAGATCATGCTCTTTGGCAAAGCTATTGACCATTGGACGCATGACTGGTGGCCACCCAGGCTGGGCCTGTGTCCTGCCCATAAGAACGTGGTCCATAATCTAGGATTCTACTTGGACAATTGTTTATCCATGCGGTGTCATGTTAATCATGTCGTCGGTACCTATTTCGGTGTAATGCGTAGCCTACGAAAGGTTTTTAAATGGCTTCCCCTAGAGGCACGAAGACCCTTAATACAAGGACTGATTATTAACAGAATGGACTACGGCAACGCCTTATTGCTGTCAATAAACGTAGATCTCATAAATAGACTTCAGATTCTCCAGAACACGGCTGCTAGATTAGTCCTTGATCGCCCATACAGATATCCGTCAGCAGCATGTCTAAATACTCTTCACTGGCTCCCGGTGAGAAAACGAACCCTTTTTAAAATGCTATGTCTAACCCATAAACATATGTATGGAATCGGCCCAAAATATTGGCTGTCAAAGTTACGTTGGTATCAACCATCCAGGACACTGCGCTCTAGTGATACGGCCCTGCTGACTCCCCTTAGAATCCACACTGCTAGGCAAGGGGGCCGCGCGTTTTCTTCTTTGGCTCCAGCATCCTGGAATAAAATGCCCTACTATCTTCGCAGTATGCCAGAACACAGCAGTTTTCGCAAAAAGTTGAAGACCTGGCTTTTTGGAAATTAGATCTAGTCCGTCCTTTCTGAGCTGGCTGCCAGCGCCATGAGACTCATATGAGTGACTTGTGCGCGATACAAATGTTCTTGACTTGACTTGACTTGTGTGGAGAGGTATTTGATCCTCCTACTGACCAGCAGAGTAATTAAGTTGGCCCTGTAGGGGGTGCAAAGGATTGAAATCTGATTATGGACTGTGCCGGGGATATAGGGCAATTCTCTTAGGACCATTAGAGCAGATATTACTAACATGACATTATATCTACACTTGGGGTACAGTTGTCACCCTAGGATTGAAACCTGACTTATATCTCTAGGCCTTAGTGGGTCCAAACTGTGCTGTGGTGAAGATTTCACCCATAATGTATCCATTAGTAACGCACACAGACTTTTCAGTAATCATTACAGATATACACTATGAATGACCACTCACTTTTTAAGGCTTTCACCAAGTCAGCATGGACCCTTGAAGGAACCCTTCTGCAACAGTCTACCTGTGCACAGGTACCGGCCTGAGCAATAGGGTAGTCTCATGCACTCAGCCTGCACAAGTGTTTACACACGTGTGCTCATGTTTCAGTGGAACCAGCTTAGAGGCTCTTAACCTAGCCACGCAGCAGTGGGTTTTTGCTTAAAAGGTAAATACTGAACGTTAGAACTGTAAATCCATCTCCGCAGAATTTATCATAAATAAGACTCAGTTGGTGAGACTCAGTCACAGTAAAAGTTCAAAACAGGTAGTCAAGAAGCAAAATATCCAAATGGCTGGAATCCATTTTGCTACAATATACATAATTTGAGATTATCACCACTTCTGACCTCTTTTGTGTTGTTACATAATTAGACATAACTTAACTTTTCAGTAAAGTCAAATAAAATGGTAAAAGTTACTTGAGGACTGTAGAAAAATGAGCTTACAAATCACATACCTGTGGTTTTACAAGGTTAAAGCTCTCTTTAGTGCTCTAATTTATTTAACGCTAAATAAGAGCTCAGACTAAAATTCGTTAAGGCACTGGCAGATGACTTATAATTATTAACTAATAAAATCAATAATTCAATTCGATGTATCTTCAAAATGGATTATCGATGTGTGCATACATGCAAATAAACTCAATACTGCAGTAATTGTCTCTGAATCAATGATCTAAACTCACAAACAAATAAATGTGATTCCACAATTATGTACTATACAAACATGAAATAGACTGAGATGAATAAGCACTCACTGAAAATAAAGAAAAATCTACTCGATTAACAGAGTCAATATGATGACTATAAAACAATTAAAAAGTGAATTATTCTGCAAGTCTAGCTCTACCTTGTATCTGTCAAGTTTTACTGATTCATTTTGAGACAGATCTTGAGAAAGCACTATTGGGGTATTAAGTGAAGTTGTTTTAAGGTATTATGGGAAATCTATTAAAATAATAAATTGATACTGTTGCAATATTTAAGGGTGATGTGCAGCCCTATTTTTGGAGATGTACTGATTTTTGGGTGCCTGAGCCAGTCAGACTCCGCACCCGGAGAACATTATGCAATTGAGTGATTGGTCAGCCAATACCGGACTGATCCTGCTCCCCAAGATAAAAAGAGCCAGATGGGGAGGAAAGGGCTACTCGTATCAAGCGGCCACACTGTGGAACTCCTTCCCCACTCTGATCAGACTACATTTGAACAAAGCTCTTTTTAGAAAATTGAAAAAAACATGGCTCCTTCCCTAGGATCGAGAATAATTAGCGTAAGCTTCGGTATCCACTCACATCAGCGCCAAGACGCCTCGGCAATAGTGTGCTTTATAAGATCTCAGTCAGTCAGTCAGAAGCACAAGCCCATTGAAGCTTTGTTACCACTTAGAGTGAGCAAAGACTGGCTGTGGTGGCAATTTGGGGTTACCAGGAAATGTATCAGATTCAATAGACTGTCATCCTCTGACGTATGAGTCTTATTGTTGATGTCGTATACGTCCTTGTAACATGTCTTCCCATTAACTAACCTTTTCCTAATTCAGTTCCTTTGTTGAATGCAATGTAATTGTTTTTTATTGCCGATTTATATTGCCAGATCAATTATTGTGGTGTTACCGACACTATTAGAGATCATTATCCTTGATATTATCGTTCACGAACGGTCACACCTAACCATTATAAGTCACATGTATAATGTACTTCCTGTAAAGGTAAAAGACTGTCTCTGTAGAATGACTGGTAAATTTCAACACTGTTAAAGTCGTCAATAAAGTTTGTTAAAAAAAAAAACTAACCTTTTCCTTTAGTGCATAAAGGACTGGAGCAGCATCTGACAAAGTGGGCTAGGATTATCAAATGAGCTACATGTGTTTTCTCTAACATATCCACTGCAAGCTCACGTCCACCTTGTGACCCTCCTCTTCCCCTCAGCTGCAACGGAAGGAACACTTTACTAGTTAAAAGAGGACTGGGAAAAAGGAAGTGGGAGTGGAAATTCCAGATGAGGTACACTGGGCATGTTAGGGTTTACCTTCTCATATAAAGACAAACTATGTGTACATTGCAAAACATAAAGCCCTACAAAATACCTCACCAAAAAAATATTGAATGGCTGTCCTTCTCTACCAGCTTTCCTTCCAACTCAAACTGGTCATATTTCTTATTGATTTGGTGCAACATTTTTTTCATGTACTATTATTTACTTACCTAACACACCATCAACTACTTACCACTATAAAAAATAACTACAACTGTACCTAAAATAGTAATTTAGCCCAGTCCTACAATTGCTGATTAGCAAGTTTGGTGAATTTGAGAATTTCTTTGTAAGTACAAACGTTTTGTATGGCCTTTCTGTTTTTTTACAGTCTACAGGGGCTATTCGCAAAGGTAAAATTACATGTGTTTTAATCTACATGTGTAAATTTACTCTTACACTTTGTATTAAATTCATTACTTTCATCTATTCATCATTTATGAGTGTACATTTACTACAAAGTTTAGACTTAAATGGCCCAACCTCCTGAAACCAGGGGCGTGCAGTTAAATTTAGGAGAATAAAATACTGCTAGTAACTTTTGACACATAAGCAGAGATCTCAGTCACCGGGGTGGAGAGATCCCTATGATAAAGTATAGGTTAAAGTTTATTAAAATATGACATAGTACAGAAATGTAAATGAATTAAGAAAATAAAGTTACCTTTATTTTTAAATTAAAAAATCTAAGTATTTCAAAATAACATTTTTTATTTCCACACAGGTTTCTAACATTAAATTAGATCTCTAGATTTTTAAATAAAAAGTAGAAAAAAATTATCTATTTTAACATTATTTCCTTAGGAGTTCTATTGTAAGTGTGTTCCGTCATTATTTTTTATCGGATGGTGTTGCAGTAAAAGTGGTTGGCCGTGAATGGTGCTGGATTTACTCCAGGTTACAGCTGCAGTATATGAACTTCTGTTTTGGATCCTTTTTGGCTGTAGTAACTACAGTGGTGCAGTTTGTGAACAGGAATGGGCTTTCTCTTTTGTGGGTGGACACATGCCCCTCTTTTTCCCTGCCTTAACAGCTCTTTTGTTTCTCCTAAACCCGTCTAATGTTGTCATATGAATTTCCAATTTACTTGCCATTTCCCACTCTCCCTACAAATGCAGGTGCTCTGCATAAGTAGTACACTAGTTGTCCTATTGTACTAAATGTACAACAAAATGCAGTTTGTGA
Source organism: Triturus cristatus (assembly GCF_964204655.1). Classification (NCBI taxonomy): domain Eukaryota; kingdom Metazoa; phylum Chordata; class Amphibia; order Caudata; family Salamandridae; genus Triturus; species Triturus cristatus. The sequence goes on along the minus strand of NC_140591.1, from coordinate 1,008,180,088 downwards.
ACGGGGTCCTGAAAGTTTGAGTATTCTTGCCATACTTATTTCCACCAAATACCCTTATGAGGCCATGCATGGGCTTAGAGAAACTATGCAAGCATAAGATGGTTTCACCTTATCATTTAAGTCTTTTTCCAGGCATACAAGATGGCACTTAGCGTCTAAGAAATTTGATGGTTGCAGCTTGCCATTTGAGGCCATATTTGGGTATATGAAGCTTTACCAAGCCAAATGACGATTTTCCTAGAGCACATGAGGCACAACCTGCTGACAGAGGAATCCATTTAGAGCAGCAACTGGGAATTGATATTTCACACAGGCATATGTTTGTCACAGAATGGCATTTTAAGATTGTGTCCAGGCATTTGATGAATGCATTTGAGTACCTGATGCAAATGAACATAGCTAATGCCATCTGAATTTGGTCTTTGTAACCTTGACCACCCAGCATTAGCATCTTTCTCTGCACTTTGTAACTACCATGGTACATATGCAATAATGCGACCTCATTTGCATAATCTGTAATTCTTTCACCATTCCTATATGTAGTCTCACCTAATTCCCCTGCAACTAGAAGCAATTACGTTTTGGAATTTGAGCAATAAAGGCAAACTAAAAAATATGCTATCTGTACAAGGATGTCATCCACTCTTCTCAGTACAAGGCTAATAGGACCAAGACCGGTGTCATCATTCTGAACTTCTTTTTTCTGAGCAAAGCACTTCCACTGCTGGCATATGTAAATCAACCAAACCTGTGCTCTGTGTACCACCACTTCAACAGAGGCACTTTCTTCAGTTGGGGAATCTAAGGGTGAATTTAGTTCTGTTTCTGGAGAGGTGCCTAAGCCACTGGTATTTTGCAAGTAGCAAGTTGTCTGCCTCTTCACCATTTCATTATGAGGAACATACTCAAATATTTGAAGAGTATGTGAATCAGAGCCAAAGAGGGCCTCCAGTCTCCTGAAATACTGCCTTCAAGGCAAAGGTACAGAACAAGAGTCACCTTCAAACTCAGGTTAGGGCATTGTAATCATGTAGGGTCAACTGAGAAGTGTACTAGATGACACATGATCCAGAATAGCCTATGGAGATAGAGCAGAATCCAGAATCTTGTTCCTTTGGAGCCGTGACTAGTGTTGGAATGAGAAGAGTGGAAGAACTTACAGCAGGGGGTGTTGAAAGCAGAACAGGCTGAGGCTTAATGGGGTGAGCTAGTGCTGGGAAAGGATTTGACAGTAGAAATCCAGCTAGAGGCCTGATAGAAGCCTGCCTACGGGATTTGGAACCATTTTGAAAAGTTTCAGCATGGCATCCTTGAAGGCTACAATGTGCTGCAGACTCAATAATGGACTGGGTAACCTGAAGTGAATCAGCTTGAGAACTAGAACCGATTCTGAACTAGATGTTGAAGCCATAGTAAGCCCCTTTAAGCCGGGGAGCGGAGGAGAGTCTGGCTTGGACATTTTATATTACCTTTTGGACTTGTCTTTCATCTTCATCCAGGGCTTACTGGAAGCTGGTAAATGGGACCCGAAATTTCTTTGAGATTTGTGGATCCAGACTAATTTCTTGTGTTCAGCAACAAAAGGTTTGGCTTCTTGCTCCATAATGGCCTTTGGATGCATTAGGGAGCATTTGTCTCAGAACTTGGAGCTGTGTTTGGTGTTGAAACACAATTGCCAGATGTCCTGCTGCTCTGTGACCAACATCTGCTTGCAACACATGTAGCACAGCTTATAGACCTGGTGTTTTTAAGGAGGTTTTAAGAAAACTTTGGTATAAAAAACTAAAGTAGAAGGAGCAATGCTGCAGATCTGCAGCATAGGGCACAGAAAACAGGGAACTGGAGTCAGCACAGGGTGGTGTTGGTGCTTTTATGTGACTTGAATGGAACGCCCGAACAGCACCGCATTTCACTGCAAAGAATAGCAGGAAACCTAATGCTCACTGCGACTCGCTCATAGTGACTGCTGTAAGGCAAGAACTGCTTAAGTATTACATGTTGGCACATGAAGAATTATGCAGCACCAGGTAATTTAATAAAAAGCAATTATCTAATTTGTCCTTTACTCATTTGACTATGCTAGTGTCCGTATTTAGAAAAGGTAACACCCTGAGGAAGAACTCTATAAAATGATTATATCCCATGTGAAGGAGGTGAAATGTGTCGGTGTTAGATAGGGATTAGAGAGCACGTAATCAACAAAGGACATTTCCCCGAAATGTAAATTGAAGGCACATTACCTATATGCACTCTCTTGGGGGCCAGTGGAATGCATACACCCCTCTCTGGGACTTCATTTGTAGAAAAGAAGGCAAACCCTAATAAGGACTGAACAACTCTCTATGCTAACTAATGGGACAGCATTACCTCATATTTGTACTTACTTTGGTTTTTGTGTGATTCATTTTGTGTCTTATTTTCGTATGTCATATTTATGTTTGTTCATGTTTACAGTTCATGGAGTGCTTAATAACGAATTAATTTCTGAAATAACACAAGTAACTTGAAAGCACTTTGCTTTGACCCCTTGTTTATCATATTAATAGATGCTTATTTTATGGCAATTGGTGTGTCTTTCTATTCTGTTTTTAAGTATATTGACCCCTCTCTCATAAGCCTTAACAGGATCAAACCCCATTTTCTTCAAGGTTTATGCTGCTCTATATCATCATGTATAGAGACATGAAGGGGGCGGCAACCCCAGAGTGAAGGACCTATTGCAAAGAGTTTGCTGGATTCACTGTGGATCAATTCCCGTGAATCTCTCCTGGGAAGAGTCCTAAGGTGAGAAATCTGAAGTATCCATCAGAGATGCCCAGTTTGTGGTGAAAACTCAAATTAAAATGGTAGATTAACAAAGCAAGTAGAGTCAGACAAGAAAACATCCTAACTAGAAAAAGCATAATATACAAAAGAGCTGATACAATAGTTTAAAAGGTTTGGATTGGAGAAAAAGGATGGGTTTAGGCAGAAGCTTAAGGTTTGGTTACAATTAATGGTTACAGCTAGAGTAAGGTGTTAAGTGAGGGATGATGTAAAGTGAGGTTAGGTTTGGGAAAAAAGGTTTAGGATTAGAGTTAGGCTTTTGTAAGTTATAGATAGGGGTATGGGTTTGTGCTTGGAGAATAAGATAGTATCTCCGCTCACACTCCATGAAATGGCAGACTACATGATATTAAGGGAAAAAGGTTCTGATTCTGATTAAGGATGCAGTAACAGTTATTAGGGGTTAGGGTAAGGCTTATCGTAAGTCTATGTAAAATTCACATAACAAATTAACTGGTACAAATGTGTTCAAAACCCAAATCAAGAGTGTTTTATTTGGGTTCCGCCCAATCAGTACGCCCAGATTTTTTGCTCTCTAGATCATTCGTTTTTGGACTTTTTACTGTAGGTGAGTTCCACTACATGCGTCTCAACCAACATAATGTAAGTGTACACTAAAAGGGAAAGTTAATGTGATTTACTTTTTTGTCCATATTAACACTCTATTATACACATAGGGAGAGAACTGCATTAGAGTGCATTTTTACTCCCCTTAGGCGTACAGAGATCATTGACATCTTGAATTGTAGTGTAACCTGTGTAGGAAAATCCCTTACGTAACTTTTAAAATGATATCTGTTCCATATACCTTATGGGTCATTCAGAGTTTCATATTTCCCTGGCTCAGCTCGTGATCAGAGCCCAGGCCTTTTGTCATCCTGCTGTGCCCAGTTAATTACATTTCTCTCCAGCAGAAAGGCTGCCCCTACAAAAGGAGCAATTAACAGTACTTCTCTCAGCTCCTGAGGAGGAAAGGGGTGAAGTGAAATGATCTATCTCAATCGCTCAGCTGTCACACTGTACCAGAGATGGCCCTGCCCAAGACCACTGAACAAACGAGAGTGCCTAGACAACTGGACCAAACCCAGGAGGGGAGCTTGCTTCGAACTTTTGGTGGGCAAGGCCCTGACAGTGATGTCATTGGGGGGTGGAGCAGAGACCCCAGGAGCTGACGCCATTTTGGACTGTTCTAGCATGCTGTGCATGAGAGTTGGGACAGGGGTGGAGAGGTGACATTGCACTCTAGGAGTGGCCAGGGGTGACTGACTTCTGGAACCTTCTCCTCCCCTTTAAAAACAAGGGAGAGACTCTCTCTTATCTGTAGATTTTCCTACTCTTCACTGCTTGATCCTGGGACCGCCAAGGAGAACTGGAAGGAGAAACCCGCTGACCCAATCAGAACTCAGGACTCTGCCAAGTTGACCCCAGCACCCCCTGAGGACCAGTTGGGGGAAAGCCCTGAAATTCTTGTGCCCAAAAAACAAGATCAGGAGGAGAGCTGACGCACGGAACCAAGAGAACCAGCTCTTTGAGGACTTTACTGCTTTGAAGGTGAGGAAGGTTGCTGCTGCTGGCGCCTAGAAATCGTCTTAAAAGCAAAATGAGCTCAGGATCGTCCAAATCAGTCCAACGGGGCCCAAGTTATGAAATTTTCAAATTTGGTGACCTTTGACCCCCCCCACGCCCCGGAGTGTGTGGGGCTCTGCTGCCTGACCGATGGAATTCCCCTTAGGGTGGGCCAGGGGGCAACGCAAGGTGGAGGTTTCCAGCAATTGCAGGGAGGGGGCATGAGTGGGGCCCTCTTCCCTGATTCATCCTCACCCGGGGATCCCATTTCCCAGACGCGCTTCCATTTCAGGGGGCCAGGACCGCTTCCTCAAATCTGGGTGGCAGGAGAAGACGAGGAAGAGCGCTGCCACTCCCCCCCACATGGCCGGCCCACTCTCCTCCCTATGCCCATGACTGGAGGGAGCGAGAGGCCTGCCACCAACAATGTTCCTGCCCTCAGAAGGAGGCAGGCCAGGAGAGGGCTTCTGGCACCCGTGGCAGCACACTGGATGGCTGCTGGTGTGGGGAGCCAGCGGGGTGGCAGAGGGTATGCTCCTTGTGCTGTACCCCCAACATGGGATAATGCATGTGTGGTGCCCGGGTGGGACCGAGCGCCAGAGGAAAAAACAGTGCAGCACGAGGCCACAAATAAAAAGCATCACGCTGTCCGCACTTAGCGGGAGAGCCAATCCTAATATATTCACTGCTCCCAGAGGAGCGCCCCAAAATGCCCTGCAGGGCCTGGTTGCTTTCACCTCAATTAAGGCAGTTTCTTCCCTTGTGGTGGCCCCAGGACGACAGGGTCACTACCAACAACACCAGGAAGATGCAGCCTTTTGCTACAAAGGTCATAAGGAGTCCCCACCTTCAGTTGGGTGGGACTCAGAAAAGCTAACCACCCCAGTATTTTCCTCATATTTTCAAGCACTCCCCAGGCTGGAGCTTTTCCTCTACAGCTGTGAGTGCTGTGCCTTCTATTTTTAAGCACTCCCCAGGCCGGACCTTTTGCTCTACAGCTGGAAGTACTATGCCCTCTATGGGCTATGTGTATGGCTGCATTCATTATGGCCTGAAAGGGTTAAGGGTGGTTAAAGACAGAAAATGTATTAAAGTGCTCTCTATGGGCCAAATGTATAGCTGCAATGCAGTATAATTACATTATGATGCTCGCTAAGGTCTGTTTTTATAAGTGCAGTTTGATGGTGACAAACGTATAATAAGTACACAGGCACAGGTTTTACTCATTCTAAATGCTTCAATGGTTCACCATAATGATGTAAAAGACTTCTGTTCTAAGTATATGTTTTACCAGTATTAATAAGTGTGTTCATGCTGGAGTATTATTTTTGGCAATTGCATTTACATACACAATGATGATTTTAACATGTGGTGTGTAGCTCTTAAACCTTGACAAAACCAATAGACTCACTTGATATGTTTATGTGACCCCATCAGGAGGGGTCACAGGTGATTACATTGTGTCATATATGGTATTTTCCATCTGTCAATGTATATATTTGTAAATTATTGCATAGTATTTAGTAGTGTGTGTGATAAATGTACTTCTCATTTTTCTAAAGAAAAAGAACTGACTGGCCAATCATTGATTGAGTGTTATTATTGAGTGCCAGTGAATGGTGATTACTAGTCCACACCACCTCCCCTGAGTAGGCCTTTGACTGCACTTTCTCGCTACCCTGAGAAAGTCAAGCGCTACAAGGGGGTGCTTGGTTCCCAGTAAGGGGATTGCGGACCTATTACTTGTGCAGGCCACACAACTAATCCCTATGTGGATGATAAATATTACGATCCTGTAATAGAACACTCATTTAGAGGAGGTAGAGGTAGAGGTGGGAGACAACAGAACAAACGGACACCTAATAATTGGACTTTCGACAATACCTCCAGCGAGGAGGAAGAGTTAGGCCCCCAGTCAAACCCTCCCCGAGTAAGATTCAACGAACATGAGAAGAATAACGAAGACCTAGGCGCTATCCTTCGCTCTTTTTTAGGACAGAGCCACAGGGGCAACAGAGGGGGAGGTCCACGGGGCAGGGGTCGGGGCAGGGGCAACCAAAACCAACAATGGCAAACCCACTCCCCCAGAGTAACACGGAGTCGCGGAAGGAACCAGCTATGATCAAACACAACATAGTGGTGAATCTATCAGACCATGAACTCACCATCAATGAAAAAAGAGTTCTTAATAAAGGGCTAGGTTTTGTCCCCACCCCCACACATGACCCCTTTAAATGTAGGATTGAACTTCATGAAACTTTGCGAAGAATAAAATTGAAAAAATTCTTTGCTAATAAATTACAGGAGTCGCCATCCTTGTTTAACACCACACTCAAGAAACCATCCACCTACTGTCCGTCCAATGCAATGGTAGGCCCGGAAGTATTGGTTTTTGAAAATAAGGTACTGCAGGATATTTGTCGACTAGAACAGGAAAGTGCAATCCCTAAATTTAACAACATGAGTCGGGTGGATTGGGAAGCAGTTAAGGGCCTCCAGAACAACCAGCACTTGACGATTAAAAACGCAGACAAGGGTGGAGCTGTAGTGGTTATGAACACCACCGACTATGACACCGAAGTGAAGAGATTATTGGGTGTGCGCCAAAACTACCGTCCACTTACAAAGTACCCATTGGAGGAACTTTTGGAAATTATTAAAAGGATGGTAGGGGTGGCAAAGGAGAAAAAGTGGATTACGACCAAGGAGGCAGAGTTCTTGGTCAATGATAAACCAAGAACTCCGGCATTTTACATTTTACCCAAAATCCACAAGCCACAACGCCCCCCACCCGGTCGACCCATTGTTTCGGGGATTCAGTCGGTGTTAGAACCCCTTTCGCAATTCGCCGACTTTTTCCTGAGGGAATCAGTTGTTAATCAAAAATCTTTCGTAAAAGATACCACAGAAATCCTCAACATCCTTGAGGATTTCCATTTTGACTCAGGTAACGAGCTTGTGGTAACCATTGATATAGAGTCACTCTATACCTGTATACCACAAGATGCAGCGTTGGTGGCAGCAGCGCATGCTTTGAATGGACAAGAGTGGTTCTATGATGCTCCACAATCCTTCGTACTACAATGCATAGAACTTGCCCTGACACGTAACTATTTCTGCTATAAAGACAACATGTACTTGCAGACCACGGGTACCTTGATGGGCGCGATGATGGCGCCGAGCCTGGCCTGCATTTATGTAGGCCAGTTCGAGGAGCACGTCATTTACCACCAGTCTAATCCCTTCCAGAGTAACATCCGCCTCTGGAAGAGGTATATAGACGACGTGCTCTGCGTCTGGGCCGGCCTAGAGGATGGGTTACTAGAGTTCCTAAACTGGCTCAACCATCAGGACCCCAGCCTTAGGTTCACATGGAACTACAGTCGCCAGACAGCAGTATATCTGGATCTAGACATCTACGAAGAAGGGGGTAGACTATGTTCAAAAGTGCATCAAAAACCCACTGATAAAAACTCCCTCCTGTCTTATAATCCGTACCACCCTAGAGCACTTATGGATAACCTACCCGTGGGACAGTTCCTGCGGTATCGCAGGAACTGTTCATCCATTACAACATTCTTGGACCAGTCAGAAGAACTAAGTGCCAAACTCGAAATGAGGCAGTATCCCCGGAAAATCATCAGACAGGCGAAAAAAAGAGCAATGAACACTCCGCGGAGTGTTTTGCTTCAGAAAAATGAAAAAACAAAAGATGACTGCCTACCTGTGGTCATGACGTTTGACCCCTTAGCCACACAGATCCGTCAGTCCATACGTAAACATTGGACACTGTTGTCCACTGAGGATTTCAACATGCCTCCCCCTAGGTTCGCTTTTAAAAGATCCAGCAACCTAGGTGACAAACTTGTACATACACGCGTCGAAGTGGCACATAGGCCGACCGAGTCGTCCATTCCTTCAGGTCATTACCCTTGTGGACTATGTTCCGTGTGTAGTATAACTAAGAAAACCCAAAGTCTTACCCTCAACTCAGGAAAAATCTGGTATTTGAAGCACTTTAGCAATTGCAATACTGCTAATGTGGTTTACAGACTGACGTGCCAATGTAACTTACAATACATTGGACTCACAACGAGGAAGGTGAAAGTCAAAATACAGGAGCATCTGAGTACTATCAGAGGAGGCAAGCTCACGACTAAATTGGTACAACATTGTCACAACAACAAGCATACCTTCACGTGGGTAGTTTTGGAGAGAATAATGGGGTCACCCCAAAACGTCGAAGATCTACTGGCCTCAAAAGAAGCCAGATGGATTTTTCAGGAGAAATCTGATCAAGGGGGATTGAATGATCAAATTGAGTGGGGGAGGGCAAGATATTGAGTGTCCAGAATATTGAACTGAGTACCACAGTGGAAAACTGATCACCCCACTTTAACATCTGTTCACTCTCCTCCTTGTTTCCCCGGTTGTTTCCCCTGTGGTGTCCTTACTAGTTCTGTGGGGAGGGAATCACCAGATAACAACTAACGGGGAATTGGGTTTTGTTTACATCGGTGCCCAGTACATGTTTTTCATACAGATGCCCAGTAAACCACCAGAAACATCAAATAGAAATCTATGCGCTGTGGTTTACCCTGAGTGCTGTGCTTGAACCCGTTTCTGGATATGCAATATCCCCTTCTCACGAGATTCGCTCTGAGAACAACTTAGTTGATGCAACAGAGACGTAAAACTATAAATCTAACTGGCAAGTTAATAGCCAGCTTTCTAATCTTATGTGTCAACATGGCGCCCACAGTTAATGTAAGGCAGATGTGCGTTTTCACAACAGACTGAGAACCGACAAGTGACACCCCATAGAAACAAACTAGGGGTTATGTACTAGATTTGGGCTCATAGCGTTATTGCCTACAACAGCTATAAACAAAAATAAAAAATAAATAAAAAATAGCAAAATTAAGAAAGGCACGCATTAACGTTTAAACTGGCCCCTGTATGAAATACCTCCCCAATCCAAAATGGTGCGCATATTCACTGCGCGAGCCGATTGGCGGCCACGGCGAAGGAATATAAGCAGACGCGGTAGCATAACACACCTGACCGGCCAAGAGAAAGAGCTCCGTGAGGCTTTGGGTGGTAAGGAGGAGTAGAATGAGGGGGTAGGGGGTTTGTATAACATAGATTGATCCCGTAGATTCTATTGATTTATGCATGGGATGAACATCGAATAAATGTTTAACGAATGGGACAAGAAAATACCCCTGATATAAATACCCCTGATATAAATAGCTCTTCACTACCTGATCGAGAACACTAATGGGGAACTGAGGCTCATGGGTGACTATAGATTAGTGCGTGAAATTTTTGCCCAGTATATCGCTGATAAATGTGTAGAGTAAGATGAGAACAGCAATAACAAGGGGCAAAGTGCATTACTGTTGGATGCGAGGCTGTAGTCACGAGTTTGTAAATATTAGATGTCTGAATGTATCGAAACCATATTATCCATAGATTGGCATTACGGCTGAATGCTTAATCATCACGAGGACTCACACAAGGAGCCTTTGGGTGACCTCCATGAATGAGCCGGTACGAGAGACCATGGCTCCACAAGGGTAACTGATATATTTAAATGAGAGATATTTAAATGAGAGATTTTTCTGTCTCCATATAGAACGAGTTGTGGTAATGGTTAAGTTGTGTGTATCTTTGTTTGTTTTTTACTTTTGGCAGTCCCCTGATGAAACTCTAAGAAGTGTCCTTGACGTGTGCCTAGCGACTGTAGTTGCCCTGATGAAATCGCCACAAATATACTTGGCGATGAAACATGTTGGCACATGCTAATGGTATGCATATTTAGCAACCTTTTTTAAGCTTTGGATTGGGTGCACTTCTAAGGAAGAATAAAGTTGGAACCTATAGAGGGTGCATCCCTTTCATTTTTTAATCTTCACTACTTAGTCGCACCACTTACCTGCAACAGTTTCTTTTGGGTTTATAGTGTGGACACTTTCTTTACTTTTATTTTTGAGCGTGATGGTTACCGATGATGATAAGAGTGGGCAGAGCTGATGAGTACCAGTCAGCAGGCTCAATTGGTGTTGCGCACGTGAGGTGCCATCACGCCTCTTTTCACATTTTTTCTCCACGTTTCTTTCATTAATCAACTGATTAGAGAAACATCTGGTGTATTTTACACGAGCTTTTACACCATGAGGCTCATTGGGGAGACTGCTTTAAGTAAAGTTTTTATTAATTGAAATTGAAGGTGGCGAATCTTTTGGTGACTACCTCAAAATTTGAAAATATGGGGAGCATAGAATAACCTAATTGATAGGGTTTTGAACCACATTGTGTTTGACCAGTATACCTTCTAAAGACCTAGGTCGGTAGAGAAACATATTGATTGAGAGGAGGGCGACCTATGCTTTGTTCCCTCTACAGCTCCTTATTTTTGTACACACAACTAATAAAACAATTTCTCACAAAGAGGTAAACAATTGACTAACTCTACATTTTTGTATTTTCCTTGGCGTACATACTGGGTAGGGTGCCTTTACTATTACTTTGAAGAGAGTTAATTTGTTTATTTTCTGAATTATTACATACAATCAAATGCCAACCTGTGTGAAATTTACCTAGGATGAAATTATATATGCCAGTGCTGGCTGAGAAAACAGTTTCCGAGACCTGCATGCAAGGTAACAATCGGTATTCCCTACTAACCTGGGCTTTTCTGTTTGCAATCTACAATAGAATGGTACAATCACAGCAGTGTAACATTTAAAGCACACTAAAGGGTAACGAAGCGGAAAATGAAACAGTTGGCATCAATGGCTCAATTATAATATGCAAAATGTGAAAGGTATTCATTTTTTGCAATAATAGGGATTGCTCTGCGATCTGTAATTATTCTGCTCATGGCTTTGCCTTAGCAGTTTTTTAATACTGCGTCAGACAGTCATTAATTATAAGATTATTAATGATTTAATTAGGAAAGTTACACAAAAATCCATTTCAAACTAACGATATAGGAGAAGCCGCACGGTTTCCCTCATTTTCACTAAATGGCTAAAATTGAAAATTGAAAATAGCAGCGTTTTGGTCAGATGGCTAATGAAAATTCAGTGCTCGAGGCAGCTGTGAAAGATGTCTTCATAAACGGATGTGGAGTACTGACTGTCATTATAAGAAGTTTTTAAAAAACAGTTTGTGAATTCCTCTGTTTGTCTGTTCTAAATAGAACAGAATCATTTGTAGGATTCACTTGATAGCGGAGCTGTACGCTAGACCTATTGTAACCAATTCTTTAAAGTATACATATAAAGGATTTTAGATCCACCCGGAGGAGTAATTCTCACTAACCTCAAACTTTTGGCTGACTGGCGTATCATTCCACCTCCTATGGAGTATTTGCATTGCAATAAATGAGCGACTATTTTACCTCTCAAAAATACACTCATTTATTATGTTAAATTCCTTATCCCATACATATATTGTACAAAGAAATCAATGTTTTATTCATGCAGTAGGCTTGTTTTAATGTTTTGGTCAGGAATTGTGTGCCAGTCACTCATACATGTACACATATATGTTTCAGCACACATATACATAAGGGTACACAATCCAGCTGCTTAAAACAAAGCAAGCACTGGCAACGCCTGGCTTTAAGGTGACATAGCGGCACAAGAATACACATATACAATTAGCATTCATTAGTCAAACCTAGTGGCTTTGCCAATGCTTGTTTTGAAAAACCGGTGAATACGTCTTTGCAAAAACCATGAGTCCAAGAGAATAGGATCTGGAACTTTATTAATGTGTTTATTCTACTAAATTGCTATCACTAACTAGTGAAACACTGCACTGTGCAGCATGAAAGGCTCCTGATACCACACATACATTTTTCATTTATGTCTTAACCAGTCCACTGAGTAACCTCTCGGTGATTCGAATTTGGTGCTCATGAAAGATGACACATTGAGGGCACTGGCAGCAAAAATTTTCTACGGCAATGAAGGTAAATCACCTTGTTGCCTTATGTGTCTATATCCTGTTCAGATGGATGAACATGTGCTGTGCAGCAATCTGACAAGAAGCGAATAAGGGAAGCCATCCTTCTTTATTGTTGCACCACCCTGGAGCACTCTCAGATTCCATAACTTGTCGAGACTGAAGACAATGTCAAATGAGATGGGGCCCATCAGTGATTCCGTGGGTAGCACACTAATCAAGGTCGTTTGACAGACCAGGATGAACGGCAGGAAGTATCATTGGAATGGATGTGGCATTCTATTGAGTGATATCCTCACAGGTAATTGCTAGAAACTTCAGAGAATCACCCAAATCGACTGGGATCTCCATTTGACTACAGCATCAGCATGCCCTAGAAAAATATGGTTATTGGTTGTTGACAATCTACAGAAAAGTGCTGCACTAGTTTGCCGAGAACCCAACTCTCTATGCAAGGATCAAAAAGACCATGAGAGACAAAGATTTCTTAATACAGGAGAAACTCAAGAGAAAGCAAAAATGTTGCCCCAGGGAGCAAACAAAAGCTGGCTGTGTGTGAAGCGAGATAAAGTGACTATTATTTGTACAGTTCCCACGGCAAAAAAAATAACCTGAAGATTCTCAATTGAGAACACCTGAGCCTGACATTCCCCACCACAGTGACAGGGTTTCTGTTTTGAGCTCCCAAGGTGATCTACTTTGAGAGAAGTGGTTAGAGAGGGCGCAGTTAGGTACAATGGACAATAGAGATTATGCTAACTGAGGATCAGTTTTCAGGTAAATATTGGGACACATTTTAGATTTAGTCGGACACCATGTGGGATGGAAAGAAAAAATAAAACACTTGACAGGGGGTACTCGAGAAAGGTACTGAACAGCATTAAAATTATGTTCAGAATTGTGCTCAGAATTATAAGGGATTTGTGGTAGAAATAGGTTTGTAGGAAACACCAAACGTATGTTTAACTATAGTCTTTCACTCTCAGTCCCTCATAAAGGATAGCCTGAATGAAAATGAACAAACAAACTATACTGTATATTGAATTTGAAAGGCCAAAAGTTGCCATTGTATTACCAATCAGTACCTCAAAGCTGGAAAGCTAACATTTCCGAACCTCAGAAACATGGATACACAATGTCCTGGATTTCAGTGAGCAATTGGGTAAGCATGGAGCAGTAATATACCTTCCAGGTCTGTCTACAAACAGTTCTAGATGTCTGAAACGCTTCATGTTATACATTTTTCAAAGAAGTACCAAACGAATTACAAAGAGCAAGGAGGCTTATGCCCCCTTCAACCACTAGTTTTCATGTTGTTCATTGTTGCTAATGCTTGGAAGGCCTGTACAATAAGGCCATGACATTTGGAGATGTCCCTTCTGTGTTCCTACTAAGTTTTGAAGATAGGGCATCAAGTAGTCTTTTTGTTGGACTAGAGCCAACATGTGTTTTTGTTGTATTTAATATGTTAACACAAAATTTCAATCACTGGTTTGGGACTTTTTTGTTTAGAGGTGTGTGCTGTTTGGATAACTTAGGCCAGTGGTGCTTCACCTTTTGGCTTCTGTGGACCCCACTAAACTACAAATGGAAGCCAGGCACCCCTAAGCCCTTTCAAGGGATTGGCCACAATAATGTAAAACAAATACACAAAAATGTACATACTAGATGACTCAGTGCATCCACGTGCCTCTGCACCTACATATTTAAATATAAGATCATCTGCACACCAGTGTAAGATGTTGGCCATATTCACAAATCAATATGTAATCATGTGAAATAATATCTCTCAGCAGAAGTGGTGAGACCAAAGTAGTAACTGGATTGAGAATGGCCTCGAAAAGGAAAAGGACACCAATCAAGCTTGGTATGGATAAAGCTGGAGACCATGTAGTGTTGCATGATCTTTGTGTCAAAATCTGGAAAACAGTGATTGCATACAAATCTAGTAATCTTCATTCATCACCACCCTTCTTCCCTGAGTTGTCTTACAACTTTAAATGTGTCCGAAAATGTTCCTGTAACGGGTGGTTTTCTTACACAGGTATTCAATGTTTCTGGTGAAATAAAGAAATGATAACATCTATCTTAAACCATCCCAAGTTTAGCAGGAGGAAGCAGCATGTATTTTAGACCATTTTGCCAGAGTATCCATTTCACTGACTGAAATGATCTGCATTGGTGCTGGACTAACAGGGAGTGATCAATGAATATTTTAATCTTCATGCCTTCATATTGCCCTGCACTGTTGGTCCTTGCCTCCTGTATGATCGCATCCATGTCTCTAAAATTCAGGAACTGGACGATGAGGGCCTGCTTTACTAGAGAGCGCCAGTGCTGTACAAACCATATCAATAGAAAACATTTTTAAAAGACCACTGGGATTATCGTGTCAATTATCCATTGGTCAAGGTACAACTTTATAGATGGGCCTTTGCCAATTCTAGCAAAGCATACGTTGTTTTTACAGCATCTGCAACTGCATCATCTATCCTTGTTTCAAGCCCATACACGGATTCTTGTAGTCTGATAATAGTTGTGCGCATTTCTGCCATGTGATTTTTCATAGACTCCACCATGACATCTGTTGTTTTTGTCCTCTTAGCAACTTATTTAAGTCCACCCTGAGCAAGGACATTTCTAACGACCCAGTTTTTAATTTCAAGTTGAGTACGGAGCATGATTCAACGGTGGCTTTCAAAATGTTCATATCTAAACCACATTTGCCTCCACTTGCCTGGAGAGAAGAGCCTGCATGAATAAGGGCTCATATTTATAATATTTGTAATATCTTCTTAGCCTGAGTAGGTTGGCTTGCATTATCTTTCATCATTGCACTGGAAGGACCTTAGTAAAACAACAAAAGTCAGATTTCAGGTGGCACTCGATTCCTTGGCAGTTATAAAGCATCACAGTAGATTTGATCATAGTTACATTGCAAACGTAATTTTCTGACTCCTTTTCACAACTCTCTTCTTTGAGCACCCAGCTTAACTCCGCTAATTTAAACTGCTGAGATAAGGGTCTCTACTATCAGTATATATATTGTTGTAAAATAAGATGATGCTTCAATATGGGATTGTCTTTCTAGTACAGCTGAGCAACATACATAAAGTTGTCAACTATTACAAAATACATAGGCTTAAAAATAATTAAACTTCTTCTCAGAGCACAAGTCATGTGCGCTGAAAAGTGATAACATTCACGAACACCTTATCAAAAGGGAGAAAGGGTGGCTCATCCCAAGGCCCTTTATGCAGGGTATCAGTTGGTTTATCATGGATGCCCATTTCCTTACGTATCGAAAGTTTAAACCCTATGTCTGAAGATCTTAACAAGACTGTAAACGTGCTGCAATCAACTAGAAGTGTGGATGGTATCACCTCATTGACTACACTGTCTGGTGAGGTATCTAAGTTCACTTACATATTAAAAAACATGCAATGCCTCAGCTAATTCTGGTGCACATTTTCACCTTCCCCATATCTAGACTGCTCATAATGCACCCAATCACCAATATAATACCAACCTCCCCACTGCAATGATTCATCATGTATGGCCAATGGCAAAATAATGTGTTGGCTCAACTCAAAGGAATTGCTAGATTTCATCAAAGAACCATGAGGATCACAGGTTGCTCATTTACTGCCTTTTGTGGTGTGCCACTGACTCCACACTTGATACTGCTCTCATAAAACCTTCTGTGGCACCAACAATCCTTTTTCAGAGGCTCCTGTAAGGTCCTCGTCAACCCATCAATAATCAGCATATGAAGAGTCTCATAGGTAACCAACATCTGTGACACCAAACCCTTTCTTCCGTGCTGTAAAGTCGGCATGGTGAGTGTCAGAGACTAAAACAGTTTTTCGTTTGTGAAACACACATTTCTGCTTTAAGTGACTGAAAAATTGTCATTGCCATTTGAGAAGGCACTCAAGCATCACCTGACTTTGTATGAGACACAGACAGGGTCAGACTCTATATCTTAATCTAGAGAGGGGGCATTCACTATTTCAATCTCTTTGAGATAAGTATATGTCTGGAAGAACAGGAGTTACTACGTTATTTATACATTTCCTTTATTCTTTTTAGAAGATGACCATTTAGAAGAAAATCTTTAAACGTCCCCAAAACTTCAGTTGCAAGTAAGAGCTGTTCCTTACTTTCGATAGCACTTTTCACTTCCAGGATCAAACTGACCCAAAAAAATCTGAGTTTCCTTTGCCCTGAGTTCATACCAATAGAAGTTTTGCTAAGACAAGTATTGTATTTTTGCTGTCATGCCTGACCACTAGAAAACGTATAGAGATCATATTTTATACTGCATCAAGAATAGAGCTTTCTTCCCCCAAGAATTGTGCAGAACAAAAAAAAGCAGTGCAGAAGTTTAAACCAGCTTTCAGACACCCAGTAGAGGTTGGTTGGATAATTCAGTTCAGTTCAGTAATACTTTATTCGGCCAGACAGGCAATAAAAGACAGAAACAGCATTACACAACATATTGATACAGCAACATTAAAAGAGAATTTCCACAATTCGAACATCAAATAGGTAAAATTCATTAGAACAGCAAAGTATCTTAATCGATAAATATCAATGTCCAAACACAAAGAACACTTTTAAGTATATAAATGTGAAAAATATCAATGCTAAAACCACTCAAAACAGCATTAAAAAGATAAAAGCGATAAAAGAAATGCATGCAAGGCAGATGTGCCAATCATATAAAAGAAGTCCATCACAACCTTAAGTAATGTATTAACCCTCCATCTCCTGGCTCAGATAGCAGCTTCTAAAAAAGAGCATATTCTGAAATAATTATTCGGAGTGGTTAGCAATTGCAGATGGTGTAATGCTTCATTGCATTGCGAAAACAGAGGGGCAGATTTATAAGGCGCTTGCGCCTCATTTACGCCGCCGTTGCGTCACTTTTGTGACGCAGCGGCGGCGCAAATCCTGCGCCATGGTGCGGGGTACCTACAACGTGACGCATCTGGGAGATGCGTCACGTTGTAAAGCCCTGTGCCACATGTAGGCGTTCTGGCGCAGGGGGGGACGTTCCAGCACAGGAACGCCTCCTAAAAGTGGCTGAGTGAAATCTACAAGATTTCACTCAGTCACTTTTAAGGCCATGCTGCGTCAAAACCCTGCGCCTGCTTGAAGCAGGCGTAGGGATTGACGCAGCATGTTAGGGATGGGGCACCCCCGAGCCTTGTTGGAGCTGCGTCGCGCTTGCGATGCAACTCCAGCAATGCGCCGCATTTCCGACTGGAGATGCGTCACGCAACTGCCCATCCGAGTGCTGCGGTGCGCCGCATTGTAAATGCGGCGCATCAGTGGTGGCGCACAGGTGGGCAGATGCGTCGCAACTCTTCTGTTTAGCAGAGATGCGCCAGAAGTCATAAATCTGCCCCAGAGTTTTTAACAAAGGCTTGAGAAAGTGCGTTCCTACATATTTATAATAAGCAAAAAAAAACATGTAATGCAACAAAGACTGTTCAGAAAGGTTATCACAAGGGCAAAGTGTTGCTGGGTTCCCCAAGTCATCATAAAGGCCAGATAAGCACAAAAGATGCTAAAAGTGTTAGATCAGAACCGGAAATGCAAAGAATGCTCCCAATGAGTAAATTCAAGACCAAGATATATAACTGGCTCAGCAGAGGCGATCAGTCTATTATAAAGGGACACTCTGTCAAGGCTGAGACAATCCATTACAATACCCTGCAAAGCTTGGTATGGGGATTCACTCAGATGATAATCCAAAGCAGCAGGGGTGCCAAGTGGACTGTGTCTTCAATGTAACGCTGATCAAGCTCTGCATGAACGATATAGCTCGAGGTTGTTGGAGGGAGATGTAAAAACATTCGACAAATTCGGTTTTATTCCAACTGAAGTGAAGAATAATTGTGGTAGCCCCAAACCCCTGCCCCATACCCTGCTCTGGAGATACAGTTAGCATTGTACACTTTCAACAAAGGAGAAATATTACTACCTTTGAGTGAGGGGCTGGAGAGATAACAAAAAAACGGCTCCAGCTGATCTCCTGAGTTCAAGCGACAACTCCTGCAGGGTTAAATGTAATTCCCAGGTAACTAAACTCTTTAACACCAACCAAAGGCTGTCCGTTAGAAATAATTCTGCTTAATGTACCTTTGCCAGGCCCACGTGCGATGATTTGTGACTTGCGGTAATTCGTGGTCAGATCAAGATTACTCATGAAGAATACCGAATGGTCCACACTAGCACACATAAGCTTTAGATGTGCGCGCCAATAGGACCGCATCGTCTACATCTAAGAGTGCGGGTACCTGTGATCCCAGTTTCTCGAAGGTCCAGGGATCCGGATCCCAGATGGTATTGCCCAAATGTAGTTTAGATGGGTTGGAGGAGATTAACTCAAGGCACTGGACCTTTCCAGCCTCGATATTGTAGCACTACAAAATATTTTTGAGCATGTACTTCGCCTTTATTATATTTTAGTAGAAGAAGATATCTAATTTCCTTTTTATGAAAAAGCTATTTTTTAACTCTTTTTTGTGTTTTTTTTTATGATCCAACAATATAGGTTACTCCTTGCTTTTCAAGAGTATTATTTAGGTTACATCATTAAAACTGCACCAGCCGACACGTGTTTCGCCCTCATTTGTCAGTCGGACCAGGGCTTTCTCAAGGCTGAAATAGATGTTACTAGGCAGTATGGGTCAATGTAATATGAGGAGCCTGAGGTAGCCGATCACTGAGTGCATGATGTGAAAAGTTTGTGAGTGAAAACAATAAAAATATGTTTTTACAGTGAAGCTGCTGTAGATTATAAGAAAGAAAAAGATCCAGGGGCAAGTGACGAAGATGGATGTGAAGGAGGATTGTGCCAACACATAATGTGAGACAGTCAGTGTTACTAAAGAGAGAAAATAGAGTAACCATTTGAAGCATTAGGAAAATTAAAAAGGGTTAAGGATGCGTTTTCAGTGCTGGCAGGAGATTATAAAGTGTAGCAAATTTGACTATTTTATCATTTTAACAATTTCCGCATGGAGGTATTCTGATTTTCATTTCATATGTTAGTACTTTTTTAGTAATCATGCTGAATTATTTTATAAAATATATTCTTGAACAGCATTAGATATATTAGATAAAAAATAGCATAGTTAGAGTTTTGCTGTATCATTAGTATGTGCCAGGAGGGCTTTAGTTGGTAACTGCACCATTCATAATTGTACAGTATAACTATACCTTCTTAGTACATTGATAGATCTTGGTTATTTCCTTTGAGCATATTAAAAACTTTGACAATCTTCAAGTAAACATATTTATGTCAATGTATAAGGAAAAAGTGGGAGTGGGAGAAAGGGTTACAGTTTCGTAGTGAACACCAAATCTTTAGGATTATGTTTGTCTATCATGCACATCGCAATATGGAGGGCATCAGAGTTATTGCATTATAATGTGCAAATCACGCATTACCGGGTGGCAAAATTGCAGCAGTCTTAGGTGTATTGGCTCGTGAAGACGGTGAAACCAGACTGACAAAAAGTAATCTAGGTGGCTGTTGTGGGGTTCAGCCAGTATTGAAGAGATACTTCCTAGTACTCTCCATAAAATCGTATGTTCGGGCTCTAAGTTACGAGCACCGAACTTGAGAAAGCACTGGGTTAGTGCGTAGCGGGGAGAATTGATTTTGCCGAGTCAGGTGGCAAAACACAGGCATCTACTTACTTCTATTTAGTTAAAGCAGTGGTAATCCCGGGTCAATCACGCATATAAGGGTCGTGACGATCTAATGGCATTGAATGTGGGTGCCATCTTTAAATAGGTAGGAACTGTGCTTGTTTGAATTGATTCCCGCATAAGCTCTGTCGCCATGTTGGAGTGGGTAGTAGTTCATTAAGTTCAAATTAAATTAAATGACAATCGCGCACGTTTGATTAGCTGTATGAGTCCTATGATTACTGGTCTATACAGCGATTTGAATGGTATGCTGCTAGCACGGTTAAACGTGTTGGTAATATGAAAGATGCTCCATGACAATTCGAATCACATTACAGAATTATGGCCTCATAATTAGATAAAATTTGAGACAGGGTCCAGGAAGAATCGAGGAGTTACATCTAGGATTTTACATACTCGTAGAAGAATCAGACACAAGTGCGTTAGCATGTCAAGTGCATGAAAAGTCGAGGCGAATTTGGCCACCATCTTAAGTTTTCCTCGGTGGCGAGTAACAGTCATTTCAAAGTGTCAGACAGTAGACAGTAAAATGCAGTTGCGATCTTATGTGCATTTAGACTGCATGTTTACTGAGGATTACAGTATACCAAAGGTCCAGTGCAAAGTAGTGGTCCATGTGCTAAAACCTTGAACATGGGATGGAGGCCCATGTCGAGGAGGTAATTCTACAAATTAGTCCGAGCCTTAAATAGAAATGAGTACGATATAAGCACCATATGTTAAACTTATCCAATTGTTCATGAGAAAATAGACTGTGACAACAATCTTATGTGCACTGCGGTTGTTAGTTACCAAAAGGCGGTGAGCCAGGAGATAAGGCAGTGACAGTCCGTATAGTTCAAGGGTATTTAACCCTGGGGAAAGACAGAGAAACTAAGAGGAGAAAACTTCTGTATTATGAAACTTATTCAGGAGAAAGAAAGGACTACACGGAGAGACCAAAATACGTAAATTCCTAGCCAGGAGAGGAGAAATGTTTTAAGATTGCTTAGACATTAAAACAGAATCATGAAGTACAAATGTCATAGACCTCTAACATATGTGGTCAAATTGACATAGTTGAAGGCTATTCCACAATGGCATATTGACATCTACAACTTACAATGATGAATCGTTCTGCAAATGAGGTATCTAGATGGCTTGGCAGTTTTATACAGTTCCAGGCAGGTTTGTCTTGGAGCCAGTAGTGCCACTCATTGTCTTTGTTCTGATCGTTCTCCACAGTTTCAAAACGAATGATTAGGGCACTTTCCTGTTGACGTAGTCTAAGCTCATGATTGCCTCCTCTTGCATGAGGCTTCAGCTTTTTAAGGATACAAATAGTGATAGTGTGATGGTGTGGATGGTTAGTCTCACAGTGTTCAACTAATGGCTGGCATATATCTGTTTTGTGGAGGTTCCGATAATGTTATTGGATCCAAATTTTGACAGGATAGATTGTGCTACCTATGTAGTGTTTTCTACAGGGGGAGGTGATTAGATAAATTACGTTTGTGGTCTCACAGTTTATGATGTCTCTGATTTGAAATGAGTGGCAGTTCACGTTTACATCCTTGGTTTTGGACCTACCTAGTTTGCAGATTGAGCAGTTTGAGCAGATGAAAAAGCCATTGGGCCGATGTAAGAAGGTTGGAGGGTCTTGTTTCATTTGTAGAAATGTGGGACATAGAGAGTCTTGGAGATTTTTACTCCGTGTGTAGATGAGTTGTGGTGAATCTTTGAGAGCATCGGATATAGTGGGGTTTTGTTTTAGAAGGTTCCAGTGTTTTTGAGAGTCTTACGTATATGATGTTGTCCGTTGTTGTACTGGGTCAGGAAACGGATGACTGGTTGATGATTTTTTAGATTGTTGTTACGCAGGAGAGAATTGTGATCTGTTTGAGCAAAAAGATGTTGTGTTTCCTTGAGGCGTTTTTGGTCGTATCCTCTTTGGCTCAGACTTTCTGTGATCTTCAAGGATTTTTTTATCATACTCTTTGTTTGAGCTACAGTTGATACTTGCTCTACGATATTCTCCTGATGCAATATTAGCAATTATATGGTGGGGATGGCTACTGGAAGCATAAAGAATGGAATTTGCAGCTGTGGCCTTTCTGTGTATTTTTGTTTGTAATGGGTTTTGTTTAATATAAAGGGTAAGGTCCAGGAATTTGATTTCTTTCTTTCTGCAGAAATTTTCTCTGTAATCGTTCCATATCCATTGGTGTTCCACTTCCCCTATGCCTGGATCCTGATGGGGGAAGTTGAACACAGAAAATTTCTCCAGCTACATAATTCTGTGGGGCCGATATATCAATGATATATTAATTATATGGCAAGAATCAGAAGCCCTCTTGAAAGATCTCATCCATACCCTTACCCCAAACAAGTGGGGTATAGATGTAACCTACACTATCTCTAAGAAAGAAATCGCACAGGAAGACCACAGCTGCAAATTTAATTCTTCATATTTAAAGCATAACACCAATTATACATACAAAAATAAATTTGCAGGCAAAAAAGAGCATTTAAAAATGTATATATATATATATATATATATATATATATATTCAGTGAAAAAACCATAGGTTTCACACACGTTATGGTTAGCTGGACATTTCACTCGTAAAAAACCAATGAAATTTCCCCGTTATAGTTAGTTAAGCTAACTATAACTCGCGCGCCCGCAATGCACTGCTGATGACGTCACATATTACATCACTCATGACATGGTCAGTGACATCACTCATGACATCACTGATGACATCTCAAATGACATCACTGATGACATCACTGATGACATCATCCAGTGAATGTGTGTTTTTCTGAAAATTACATATGTTTTATATATGTATATCTCAAGGTCGATGGAAGAATAAATGAGTATATAAGTGTCTAAATGGATGATTTGTTTTTGAAAAATTGATTGTATTACTGACTGATTAAGTGTATCTTATTGAATACATGGCTAAGTGAGTAATGTTTAAATGTGTAAATACCTGTATCAGTCTCTCACTTTGTGTATAAGTGGCTGCATGGGTTGGTGAGCAGCTACATGAGTGTCTATATAGGTTATTAGTTGGTTTTTTGAGTATCAGTATGAGTGTCTGAGTGTCTGTATGGTTCAGTGGGGGGTATTACGTAGTGCATAAGTACATGAATGAGTGACTCACTGTTTGTATGTGTTGAAGACAGCATATGTGCAGGACTGTATGGGTGGAAGCGTGTGTGTATGGGTGTGTTAGTGAGTGAATGGCTGTCTCAATAGTGTTTTTATGAGTAACTACATATGTTTTAAACTAGTATATGTGACTATTGGTGTATATAAGTGAGTGTATGTGAGAGTGAGAGATTGAAAGAGTTCCTGTATGAATAAGTATGTGTTTCTATAAGTGATTGTTTAAAAGACTAAGTATGTGTAAGTTTCCATAGAAGTAAGTGTGGTGGTGTGTGTATAACTGTATATGCAAATAAATGTATGTTTGATTCTTTATTAGCATGAGTAACTATATGTGTGAGTAACTCTATGGATGAGAGGCATTGTGTTACAGGATGTATAGGTGTATGAGTACATATGATGTGTGAGTACACGAATGAGTGACTGTACAGGACTGTTGGTGAATGAGTGGATGTTTATGTGGATCTTAGAATTATTGAAGAGGTTGCTGTAATTGGTATTGGTATGTCCATTTTTTTGAAAATTTCAGTCTCTATTTTTGAATGTGTGTATCAAAGGTTATATTAGGGTGAGAGGAGGTCTGCCACTCCATCACATGGATGATGTCATCAGTGATGTCATCAGTGATGTCATTTGAGATGTCATCAGTAATGTCATGAGTGATGTCACTGACCATGTCATGAATGATGTAATATGTGACGTCATCAGCAGTGCATTGCGGGCGCGCGAGTTATAGTTAGCTTAACTAACTATAACGGGGAAATTTCATTGGTTTTTTACGAGTGAAATGTCCAGCTAACTATAACGTGTGTGAAACCTATGGTTTTTTCACTGAATTTGCAAGGTTTTTTAAATGCTAATTCCTAACTATAACGTGTGAAACCTATGGTTTTTTCAGTGAATTTGCAAGGTTTTTTAAATGCTAATCCCTAACTATAACATGTGTGAAACCTATGGTTTTTTCAGTGAATTTGCAAGGTTTTTTAAATGCTAATTTCTAACTATAACGTGTGTGAAACCCATGGTTTTTTCAGTGAATTTGTATGGTTTTTTAAATGCTAATTCTTACCTATAACATATGTGATTCCTTTTTTTTTTTTATTGATTTTGTATGATTTTTTTATTATAAATTCTTATCTTAAATGTGTTTTTTTTTTTAAAAAACAAGTTTTTTTTTAACTTTTTATTCTCTTAAAACACTATGTTTTAAAAAAAAAAAATATGCAATATATCAAGTTTTCTCTTTTTTTTTTTTACCAAACAGGTAAGATATATTAGTATAACATAGAAAATATATATATATATTTTTTTATTTTAGTGCGCGTACGGTAAGCGTACGGTAAGCGTACGGTTTACGCATTGTCCGTAATTTATCTACTCTGTTTGCGTATAGTTACGCAATTTGCGTAGCCGCGCGTACTGTGCGTGGGGCGCGTAGGCGTGTACGCTACAAGCGCACGTTACGCGGAAGTGTTGTGGAGTGACTGTTTTGCGCATGCGCGCGAGCGCGTGTCTTTTTTACGCGCATGCGCACTTTTACCGTAAGCGCACCGTAAGCGCACCGTAAGCGTAACGTAAGCGTAACGTACGCGCACGGTGGGTCATGTGATCATAAAACACAACTTTTGATTGGTTGAAACTACTTTCAGTTCTAGAACTCTCCTACACCACACCCATTCCCCTCATTTCTGCTTGTGATCCCTTAGGAGAAGGAGCTGACTTGTCTTTGTGATACGATGGCAGACCAGCACTCTTCTGCTGAGAGTGAGGCTAGCAGCACCACCATCAGGCAGAGAAAGAGGAAACAGAAGAGCTCTTTCATATGGGAGTATTTCAGTTTTCCAGAGGGTGAGAAAAAAGTCAATGCTGCCTTGGTGACTTGCAAGCTGTGCCAGCGTGTACTTTCACGAGGTAATCCCAACAAGAAGTATTCCTTTGGGAATCACACTATGTTGAGACACCTTGAGGATGTGCATCCTAGGACACGTGCACGACATACTAGGGGCAACCCTTCAGTAAGTCGAGCAAGCACATCCACAGCAGCTCAGCCGAGTCCTTCTTCGGAAGCTCAGCTGAGCCCTTCATCTGTGGGGGCACAATCACCTTTTTCAGAACCTCTGGAAACGAACCCTCGGTTTGGTAGGGTTACTATGCGGTGTTCATTTTGCCATGATCTAATTGTTCATAGGGAGACCAGTGTTTCCCTCATTAACAACAAAATAGATCAGCACAAATGTCCAACCAGCTAATGTTCCCATACTTCCTTTCCTCTGTCCCTGCATGAACACAACGGCTCTTTTAAGAGCCAACCTTACCTCTCAACTTTTTTTTATTTTTTCTTTAAAACTTTTTTTTATTTTTTTTTACCGTACGCGTATGGTAAGCGTATTTTTTTTTTTTTTTTTAAAAAACACTAAAAATCAATTACCACATCTCAAGATCCTTGAGGAATTAATAACTAAATACTAAAAATCTTTTTGAGATAAAGTGGAAGAAAGAGACCTTCTAATTTCTCAGTTACCTGTCCCACCCAACAATTTAATTTTTAATTAAAATGTAACTGAAATTACTTGAAAAAATTGTTGTTTTTTTTTTAAAACTTTTCTTTCACAATCTGAAAAAAAAGAAAAAAGTATTAATATTTAATAAATCAATATATTACACAGTACACGTATTATATTAGTCACAAAACGAAATTTCTTTGCCAATTTGAAAGCACACTTACTACTCTTTTTTTTGGCAAGTGATAAACACTTTTACAGACTGACATATTTTGAATCCACTTTTCAGATTCTTAAAAAAGCACATGTCCAAACTGCTTTTTCAGACCAGCACCATGTGTAACCTGGGTGAATGACTACACTCCAGCAAGGGCAACCAGCCTTAGTGATGCTGAATGTATTTGCATTACTGACTGAAACCTCAAACCCCACTCGGTTGTGAATACTGTGCATGATTCCACAGGATAAGCAGGTGGGTGTGTGCTAAGAGTCTGCTTCTGCACAAAAAAATGGCTCCCCCTTTCCATCTAATGCAAATGTAAAATCACCAGAGCAATACGCAATAAATCTCTGCCTGTAATTCCTATTTGCACACAGAGTCATGTTTTCACATTAGTCACAAAACGAAATTTCTTTGCCAATTTGAAAGTACACTTACTACTCTTTTTTTTGGCAAGTGATAAACACTTTTACAGACTGACACATTATGAATCCACTTTTCAGATTCTGATAAAAGCACATGTCCAAACTGCTTTTTCAGACCAGCACCATGTGTAACCTGGGTGACTGACTACACTCCAGCAAGGGCAACCAGCCTTAGTGATGCTGAATGTATTTGCATTACTGACTGAAACCTCAAACCCCACTCGGTTGTGAATACTGTGCATGATTCCACAGGATAAGCAGCTGGGTGTGTGCTAAGAGTCTGCTTCTGCACAAAAAAATGGCTCCCCCTTTCCATCTAATGCAAATGTAAAATCACCAGAGCAATACGCAATAAATCTCTGCCTGTAATTCCTATTTACACACAGAGTCATGTTTTCACATTAGTCACAAAACGAAATTTCTTTGCCAATTTGAAAGCACACTTACTACTCTTTTTTTTGGCAAGTGATAAACACTTTTACAGACTGACACATTATGAATCCACTTTTCAGATTCTGATAAAAGCACATGTCCAAACTGCTTTTTAAGACCAGCACCATGTGTAACCTGGGTGACTGACTACACTCCAGCAAGGGCAACCAGCCTTAGTGATGCTGAATGTATTTGCATTACTGACTGAAACCTCAAACCCCACTCGGTTGTGAATACTATCCATGATTCCACAGGATAACCAGCTGGCTGTGTGCTAAGAGTCTGCTTCTGCACAAAAAAATGGCTCCCCCTTTCCATCTAATACAAATGTAAAATCACCAGAGCAATACGCAATAAATCTCTGCCTGTAATTCCTATTTACACACAGAGTCATGTTTTCACATTAGTCACAAAACGAAATTTCTTTGCCAATTTGAAAGCACACTTACTACTCTTTTTTTTGGCAAGTGATAAACACTTTTACAGACTGACACCTTATGAATCCACTTTTCAGATTCTGATAAAAGCACATGTCCAAACTGCTTTTTCAGACCAGCACCATGTGTAACCTGGGTGACTGACTACACTCCAGCAAGGGCAACCAGCCTTAGTGATGCTGAATGTATTTGCATTACTGACTGAAACCTCAAACCCCACTCGGTTGTGAATACTATCCATGATTCCACAGGATAACCAGCTGCCTGTGTACTAAGAGTCTGCTTCTGCATAAAAAAAAACCTCCCCCTTTCCATCTAATGCAAATGTAAAATCACCAGAGCAATACCAAACAGCTTTCTGAGACCAGCAACATGTGTAACCTGGGTGACTCACTACACTCCAGCAAGGGCAACCAGCCTCACTGATGCTGAATGTATTTGCATTACTGAGTGCAACCTCAAACCCTTAAAGTATTCCTTATTTTTACCAGTACACCTTAAATTTTCGTGAAAACATAGTCCATATTATTTTACATGTTCCTCACATTTAAATTTCTCCCATAAGAAAATAATAAACACAACTTCAACAAAAGGAATTCCAATTCTATTATTCATTTCTTAATTTACCATATACATCCCCTCTCAAACTCTAAACTCACCTTTAAAATTAGTTAATTGTAAAAGAAATGTGGCACTCAAACAGCAGATTATCAGAGCCAGGATCTCTGTTCTGTTCACCTCTCTCCTCTCAGCAGAACCAGATAATGGCAAACTTTCCCTCTCTTTTTCCACACATATACATGTTAATTTCAAATCTCAGTGCTTCCCCCTTTTTTTCAAATGTAATCACACATTTCTATTGGTTGAAAACCAACCCTTTTCCAAAAGTACCCTTCCCCCAACTTGACTTCTGCCTAGTACCCTTCCCCCAACTTGACTTCTGCCTGCTACCATAGCAACAGCTCATGGAACACTGCTGTGTGGAGTTAGGTCAGAAGTTCGCCACACAATGTTTCATTTCCAAAGAGCAGGAGTGCTTGACTTTTCAAACCTAACAGCAAATCCATAGTACTGTTCTTTGGTAACACATTTTTCTGTACCAATACAAAACATGCTTCTATAAATTTACACATACAGCCTAGTTTTTATTCTAGAATGGTATGAAACAGCCAATCAGTTCTTTTTTTTATAAAAAAAATATGTATGCCTCCATTTCCAAACTGTCTTTCATTTCTTTTTACCATTCTACTGAATTACACCTCCTGAGTGCATCCAGTTCTCCTTTGAAGATGTTCACAGTGTGGATTGTAGGGCACAGCTATGTCTTCTGGAGTGAAAAGTATGCAGAGAAAACAGATATGGTGAGAGACCTTGCTTTGCCAAATGTAGACATTAAATGAATTGGTCAGAGAGGGTTAAAGTGGCACCAATTGATGCCATTGGTGAAATCCTTCATGCAAATCCAACACCCTGACCTCATAATAGTGCACTGTGGTGGCAATGACCTAGGCACTTTGACTGGGGTAGGTCTGGAAATGCTTATGAAGGAGACCTTTGCACAACTGTTTTCACTTTTCCCTAAAACTGCCTTTGTGTTTTCTAACATATGCCAAAGGCAAAAATGGAACTGGTCCAATCATTTTTGTCCACAGATTGACAAAGCAAGAAAGCACGTCAACAAATCTGTTTCTGCTTTCCTCCGTGACTATGGTATGGGCTCCATTTACCACAACAACTTGCGTTACGACATGCAAGACATTTATAGAGGAGATGGTGTACACTTCACTGATGAAGGGAACAGAGTCTTCCTCTTGAACCTTAGACTCTGCATCGGTACTTACTTGTAGGTACCACTAAAAAATCAAATCACTTCATAAACAAAACGGCTCTTTTTAGAGCCCCCTAATATCTAAACACTTAAATCTGAATTTTATTTCTCTTTTTTTTTTTTTTTTACCGTACGCGTGCGGTGAGCTCACCGTAAGCTTACCGTACGCGTACCCCGCGATTTCTTTTTAAAATTAATAATTTTTTTTTTGTACTTTTCTGTCCTTCTTTGACCCCCTTTCAAATGTTAGGGGGTCTGTAACTCTCTTCCTTGCCCCCTTTTCAAGTTATCACCCTTTTTTTTCTGAGTGAAATACACAAAATGGCGGCCGCCGCTTCCTGGTTTCGACCGATTCGAATGTTTACTAAGATCTAAGAGCCAATGAGAATCGCGCTCGCGCACGTCACCGTACGCGTACGGTAAGCGCACCGTAAGCGCACCGTAAGCGCACCGTAAGCTGGCTCAGATATATATATTGATTTAAAGGCTATTTTCTCAGAATCTACTGAACAGATTTACACCAAACCTACAAAAGGCACTTCCTTGACCTGAGGACTACCTCTCTGCCAAATTTCAAGTAATTCTGTTCAGCCTTTCGGGCTGTAGCTGTGTCTAAAGGTCCTATGGAAAAATGCATGGGAAAAACGCGTTTTGGGACCCCCCTTTTATCTCAGCCCCCGCTTGACGAATCCCCCCGAGACTTTCAGGGTAGGAGCGGAGCGTAGCGCCCCACCTATTTTGAAAATTTCGTGAGGATTCGTCGACCGGCGCCAAAGTTATTCCAAATAGAATGTTGAGGATTTCCTATGGAAACAGGGTCCTAACTATAACTACCTACTGGCGACCGCCAGTAGGTATATATATATATATCTTGAATACTCCTCCGCTGTCCTTCGTTCAACGGCAATCCCCAAGGATGGACACAAACCCAAAACTGTGTGCAAAATTATTCCGTCTTTATTCCAGATGTCGCCATAACGCGTTTCGGCTCGCCTGAGCCTTGATCACATGACAATGGCATCGAGATATTGCACGCCTTTTAAAGTGACAGTATATCAGTAATCATGATCACGTGACAAGCATTGCGCGCACCTTTTCAATGAACATAAAGAAAAGCTTAACCACAGTCTAATCTAATACAAGAAATTGGACTTGGTTTCAATATTAACGATAATAAAATAACTGTTTGTTTTTCTTTTTTCTTTTCAATTATAAACATTGTTTAAAAAAAAAAAGATCTCTGTATATATATATATATATAATCTACTGGCGGTCGCCAGTAGATAGTTATAGTTAGGACCGTGTTTCCATAGGAAATCCGCAACATTCTATTTGGAATAACTTTGGCGCCGATTGACGAATCCTCGCGAAATTTTCAAAATAGGTTGGGCGCTCCGCTCCTTCCCTGAAAGTCTCGGGGTGATTCATCAAGCGGGGGCTGAGAAAAAAGGGGGGCCCCAAAACACGTTTTCCCCATGCATTTTCCCATAGGACCTTTAGTCGAAGGTACAGCCCGAACGGCTGAACAGAATTACTTGAAATTTGGCAAAGAGGCAGTCCTCAGGTCAGGCATGTGCCTTTTGCATATATGATGTCAATCTGTTCAGTAGTTCCTGAGAAAATTGCAGTTAAAAGTACATAAATATCTATAGGCTCGCACCGTGCGCGCACCGTGCGCGCACCGTGCGCGCACCATAACGTGCGCGAGCTTAATTCTGATTGGTGGTTACATGTCAGTCAACATTCGAATCGGTCGAAATCAGGAGGTGTCGGCCGCCATTTTGTGTGTTTTGTGTGTGACAGTGAAAAAGAAAGGTGGAGTACGTGAAAAGGGGGCAGGGTAGAGAGTTCCTGACCCCCTAGCCTTTGTCAGGGGGTCCCTGAAGGACCCCGAAGGGTGAAAAAAACAATTATTTTTTTTCAAAAAAACGCGGGGTGCACGCACG
Source organism: Triturus cristatus (assembly GCF_964204655.1). Classification (NCBI taxonomy): domain Eukaryota; kingdom Metazoa; phylum Chordata; class Amphibia; order Caudata; family Salamandridae; genus Triturus; species Triturus cristatus. The sequence goes on along the minus strand of NC_140591.1, from coordinate 1,008,149,045 downwards.
GTGAAAAACCTTAAAAAAAAAAAAACATTTTAAACGAGCCATTCCATATTACAGGATACAGTCAATCTATAACTATATACATAGGTAGCTTGTTGTAAAATAAATATATAAAAAATATAATAAAACATACATAACTTAGCATTTAAAAAAACCTTACAAATTCACTTAAAAAACCATAGGTTTCACACACGTTATAGTTAGGAATTAGCATTTAAAAAACCTTGCAAATTCACTTAAAAAACCATAGGTTTCACACATGTTATAGTTAGCTGGACATTTCACTCGTAAAAAACCATTGAAATTCCCCGTTATAGTTAGATCAGATAACTATAACTCGCGCGAACGCCACTCTATCACAAGGATGATGTCATCAGTGATGTCATGAGTGATGCCACTGACCATATCATGAGTGATGTAATATGTGACGTCATCAGCAGTGGATGGAAATTAACATGGGAAAAAACACGTTTTGGGACCCCACCTTTTTCCTGTCCCCACTTGACGGATCACCCTGAACCTTTCAAGCCAGCAGCTGAATGGAGTGTCTAACTAGTTTTGAAAATTTCACGATTTGTCAAACAACGCCAACAAAGTTATTGCCAAAATAAAGAACGCTCTTCCAATGAAAACTTGGTCCTAAATATAACTACCAACTGGGGACCACCAGTAGGTAATATGTAGATATATATATATCTGTAAAACAAATTATTTTTAATTTGACAAAGGGGAGATGTAGTGTCTTGCGACTTAGCGATGAAGGGACCCGTTTGGCTCCAGATGGACTCCGTAAAACTGTGACATTCATGTTTAGAATGTGGAGTTCGCAGTTACACGCAGAAGAATAAAGACATTAAATACTAAGCTCTGTGTGTGGTGTATTCATTTATTAGTACCCAAACTGGGGTGGACACTACATGTGTGTCACCCTTTATAGAGTAATCTGTTTGCAGATTGTGGATGATTGGAGGGTTGATAAGGAATCTGCAGCTATATCAGTTCTCTACCAGATAAGGCGTTACCAAAGGTAAGTCATTTGTTCATCTGATAGAGACTTCTAGTCACAGATTCCTTAACTTAGAATAGATACCCAAGCTATACCTCTCCAGAGACAGGTCTGCGAGCAGATTGAAGACCACAAAGTCCTGGAGGACCAAATGGGCAAAGTGCCAGTCACAATGGATCTTACTGTCCAGGCGCTGGTGCTTTGCAAACGTGTGCAGAGACAAAGCCTGAAAGATGTCCAGGACAGGAACTTGGCAAGCGAACATAGTGGTCACAGCCTTAGCTATGGTGGAATGAGCATGCATGTCATCAGGGGGTTGCTTGTTGGCCCATGCATAGCAGATTTTAATGCAGGGCACAATCCATCCTGATATGGTCCTTTTCTACACAGCCTTACTTTCTTTGACCCAACAAACTCTAAGAAGAGTTGATCGTCTACCCGGGACTTTTTACTACAATTGATGTAAAACAATAACGCCGTTTTGGGGTTCAGGTGGTGAAGTCTCTCCTCCTACTTGGAGGGGGGAGGTGAAACATAGAAGGCCAGCAGAGCGATGGTCTGGCCTAGGAAAAAGGGTGTCACCTCTTCGGTAGGAAAGAGGCACATTTTCTCAGAACCAGTTTATCTGGGGAAGAAGTCACGTAAGGAGGGTGCACAGAAAGTGCCTGCAGTTTGCTGACCCTCCTGGCTGAGTAATGGCCATAAGAAAGACTGTTTTGATGGTCATGAGAGGTAGAGGGCAGCTAAGCATATGATTAAATTGTAAGCACAGCAAAAAATGAAAGCTGATATGGCTGAATGGTATCCTTTAACTTTTCCCAAAGCCTTGCTGGGCTAACAAAACAACAAAAAATAACACCTCTGACAAAGGTGCAGAAAGGGAAAACATTTTTGCTAGCACACGATCCATAAACTGGTCCCAAGGCAGGCGTAAAGTATCTTAGTTGAGGGATGCCTGGCTGCCACAATGGCATCAGACTTCTGCAGGAAGATTAAAAACTGTCAACTGGTGTCGCTCAATTTCCATGCATGAAGGGTGAGTGTGAGTCAGGACCCTGTCCTGTTGATGTGACTGAAGATCCTGTCGAAGGAGCAGCCTCATCAGAGGACCTATGCTTATGCTCAGGTGTTCAGGATCATACTCTCCATGCCCCACACACAGCCACAAGAATGACTTAAGTCCAGTCGTTCCTGATCATCTTGAAAACTCTAGACAGGAGTGGTATTGGCAGAAAGGTGTACAGAAGGCCTGAGCTTCATTCAAGATAAAATGTGTCTAAGAGTGAGAGTTGCCTTGGAAACTCCAGCGCACAGAAGTGCTGACATTGCGCATTCTTGGAGGTGGCGAACTGATCTAACCAAGTTTCTCCCAAGTCGCAGAAGTGACCTTGCATGCACTCTTGATGGAGACTGCATTGGTGATCTGCTAGGCATCGAAGGCTGAGTTTGTCCACTCTGGCATTCAGAGAGCCTGCAAAGTGTTGAACCACCAGTAATATGTCCTGACATTCCAGCCACGTCCAGAGTCGCAGGGCCTCTTGACACAGGGTCCACAATCCCCTCCCACCCTGTTTGTTTCAATACCACATGGTGGTGTTGTCTGTGCACACCTGAACCAACCTTCCCTTGATGGAAGGAAGAATGGCTTTCCATGCCAGGCGAATTTCTCTCAACTCCAACAGGTTGATGTGGAGTCAGGATCCCGCTGGAGACCAGAGTCCTTTTATCTCTGTTTCTCCCAGATGGCGGCCCCAACCCAGGAGTGACACATTTGTCACCACAGACAGCTCTGGGTGGGGAACGGAGAGAGGTCTGAAGCTGACCAAATCATGGTTTGTCAACCACACTGCAGGTCTTTTGCAGTTCCCTCTAAAATCTGGGACATTTCAGAAAGATTACCCTGATGCTGTACCCACTGGGACTTCAGGTCCCACTGCAGAGCTAGCATTTGTCAGTGGGCATGTGGTACCAGCACAATGCAGAGGACCATGAGATCCGGATGCCCCAGAGTCAGACTCACCAAAATCCAGGACAGAAGTGGAAATATCAGAATCATAGTTTAAATATCCTGGACTCATCACTATGGAGGATAGGCCTGAAGCTGCACTGTGTACAGAAGGGCTCTGATGAAAGGAAGCATCTGTGAGGGAGTCAGGTGCAACTTCGGCATATGAATAGTGAACCTCAGCGAATACAGGAGGTCTGTCGTAGTCTGGAATTGGGAGACGACTATCTAGGGTGAGCCCAATTTCAACAGTCAGCCATCGAAGTAGAGGAAGATTACAACCCCTGACCTCCACAGATGTGCTGCAACCACCACCAACACATTGTTTGAGGGGCCCTGGTAAGGCCTAAAAAGAGGACAGCAAAAAAAGGTGCTCATGGCCCACTAACTACTGTGAACCGTAGGTAATGTCTGTGGAGAAGCAGGACAGGTTTAAGAAAGTAGGCATCCTGCAAGTCAAGCTCTACCATCCAGTCTCTGGGGTCAAGGCCAGACTGGACCTGAGCCAATGTGAGCATCTTGAATTTCTCCTTCTTCAGGTAGAAGTTGAGCAGGCACAGGTCTAATATAAGGTAGCTCCTCATCCTTTTTGGGGACCAGAAAGTAGCGGAAAAGCAACCATAACCTACTTCTGATGCCGGCACCCTCTTGAAGACTCATTTGGCCAAAAAGGCCTGCACTTCTTTATGGAGCTGGAAGAAGTGGTGCTCCATCAGCCGGTTTGAGGATGGAGGCATGTGGTACAGGGTTTACACAAAAAGGATGGAGTAACCTCGCTGAACAATTTGAAGAACCCACTTGCCCAATGTCATGGACTGCCAGTGGGGCATTCAGTGTCAGATACTGCCACCAATTTGGTTGTCCATGTTGGTGAGTGGGCAAACTAAAGCAACGTGGATGCTGTGGCCCGGGGGCTGCGGGTGGCAGACTGGGTCGACCTCTGACTGTGTGTCTCACATGGCTTGTGGGTGCTGCATCCATGGCCACAAAATGACGTGGGAGCCTGTTGGTCTTGTTAGCTGGGTGGGAATGGATGCAGCTGGTAGCCCCTGTTATAGACACGAGTGGTGTGAAAGACTGAATGGGGTTGGTGTGGGGACATGGAGAGACCTAGTGACCGGGCAGTGGCCCTGCTGTTCTTGAAGAGCGCCAGAGCAGGACATGCCTTATCACCTAAGAGGTGGGTGCCATCAAAGGACATGTCCATAAGGGATGCCTGGATAACCCCCGAAAAGCCAGTATATCTCAGCCAGGCATGGTATTTGAGTGCCACTGATGACGTAATCGCTCTGCCAAGCGAGTTGGCCATATCCAGTCCACAGCAAATGGTGAACCTTACTGCGTTCGTACTATCGGCAATAGCCTGTGTCAGGAAGGCTCGGTCCTCACCCAAAACCTTGAGCTGCACATGTGTAACTGAATCCTAAACTGTGTATGTACATCGGCCTAAGAGGCAGTCTGTGTTCATCAACTGCAGTGCAAGGCTAGTGGAAGAGAAAATTCTCATGCCAAAGGTATCCAGCATATTCCCTATCCAATGGTGACTTCGGAGGTAGAGGCCTGGACAACCAGGATCAACAGGGTGGAGTGCTGGGTGAGAATAGTTGGGTCCCCAGAAGTGGGGTGTTGGTGTCGGGCAATTGTCTTGTGCAGAGGATTCCCTGTGCAGGGCTTGGCCCATGACCAGAGCAGGACATCTGTGAGGGATGGGAGGTTCTGTGGGGCTGAATGCTGGCTGAAACAACTCTATCAAGGCGTTCGTTTTGACTGCCACTGAGGGCAGCATAAGGTCGAGGACCTCAGCTATCCTCCTCACCACCATGGCAAAGAAAGCCTCTTCCCCCATAGCCACACTAGAAGGATATATCAAGCAAGTGTCTGGGGAGGTGTCCAGACCACTGCAATCCACCAGTTCCTCATGCCAGTTGTCTTCAGGCTCTTCCAAGTGGGTTAGTTAACCACATGGTTTTTCAGATCCTTCCACTCATACTCCTCACAGGGCCTGTCAAAAACATAAAGGCCCTGGCACTTACTTGGAAGGTCCAGTTCTGGCAGTAACCTGAGTCAACGCCAGGCGACGCAGAGCCGGCTCAGTAGTGGAGTCAGGTATGATGACGGAGTCACCCCCACAGTGGGGCATCTGCGGCACCAGTAACGATGTCACTGGAACGGATGCCAGGGATGGTCAGGGTCTCCAGTACCAGATCCTGGGGGCCCGAATGGTGCGTAGGGAAGACCCGCAGGCAGACATCCAGTGGGGGCACCTGCAAACTCATGGGGCCTGAGGCGCTCCAGAGAAGTCATTCTGCCCAAATAGGAGGTGCATAGCCTCATAAAACTCCCTTAATTTAGGGGGGGGGGGCAATCTAGTTCCTGGAAATTCTGGGAGGCACAAAGTGGACCCAGACACAGGCCCCACGGCTGATGCATGTGAGTGGGGTCCAGATTGTTGACTTTGTTCCTGGACCTCATCTGATGACTTTGACTGGTGCAGCTTAGTCAAAGAGTGCTTTAAGTTTTTAGATATTTTTTGTGAGGCTTACCCAACACCTTTTATTGTGATGATGAGCACGGAGAATGACTCTGCGAATGCACCTGGGACCTTCCATGCACCCAGGACCTAGAACGCCGCGGAGTTGACTGGTGTTGAAAGACCAAGAGATTCAGTGATAGCTCCTGCAGTACCTACAGATTTATGGCGTGACTGTCTTTACAGGCATGTGGTGCCTGGGTACAGGCACCAGAGGCAAACCAAATGGGGGTCTGTCACTGACATCTGTCTGTGACAGGAACCACAGCGTTTAAACCCAACATGTTTTTTAGGGGACATTCCAAGCAAACGGGGAGTCAAAGTTCAAAACACACCATCAAAGCGTCGAAAAAGTTTGCCAAAAGTGGACTGAGGTAGCTCTCTCTGGATCTGTGCTGATGGCGCGGAAAGAAAAGAACTGATGTCAGCATGCTGGGGCGGTGCCTCTATAGGCACCACGCACATGTCTAAAACCAGTTTGACAAGAACAAAAGTTTTGCTCTACCTGTCTAGATAACAATAGATCGGATAGATCTCACTGATATATAACCCAAGGGGTCGCTTTCAGCTACACCATTTGAAAGAGAGCACAACAGGCGCACTAATTGGGTTTCCTTTTAATGGAGTTTCCATCCAACAATATACACCAAGGCTTTGAGGAGAGTTTCATTGTGTGCAAAAAAATTGTTTTAAATGTGGTGAAAATGTATATTTGTCGTTTATATATATATCAAGAGAATTACTGAACAAAAAATAAATAAAAAATACTATCTTCAATCACAATATATATTTTTCTGTGTGCTCTCTTTCAAATGGTGTAGCTGAAAGCGACCCCTTGGGTTATATATCAGTGAGATCTATCCGATCTATTGTTATCTAGACAGGTAGAGCAAAACTTTTGTTCTTTTTATTGGTTTTGTCCCCTATTGCTCTTCCTATATTAGAATTGGGGTACCCCTATTGAAGGACTGGGTTATTCTAGAACCCAGCGGTGCCAGGGGACAACACCTGAAACCTTCGTGGGTTACCTGTTCTGGCGTACAAAACACAGAGACACGGGACACTTCCAGCGACGTCAAAGATCAGCGTTTATTTACTGCAGGGATACAGAAGTCACAAGAAGTACACAACGTGTAGGTTCTCGGAGACTGCTTCAAATTGCAAAAGTGGATCGCTCCTTTTATACACGTTTTTACCATTGCACAACATAGCAAACAAAGGTTGCAACTCAGTTCCCACAATAAACTTCAAAAGAGTCGCGTTCATGTTTCAGGAGGCCGGAACATAATTACAGCTGCATTGCCGGTTCCCAACTGTAAAAACATATCATCCCCACAGTTAAACACATTCCATTCTGACTGTAAACACATTAAGAGAAGGGACAAAAACAGATGCAAAGAAAGAACAAGGATGCACGACAGATTGGAAAAGAGTGTTGGGAGTAATAACGGAAACTTGATTACAGGATCAAAGACCTCGTGTCCAATGCATGCACGACTGAAACAATGGACCAGCACGGTAAGATGAGCCTCGAGCAGGGCCATCTGCCTTCGCCGTGTCATTTCCCCTATCATAAAAGTCACCCTCAAAGGAACACGTGTCCTTCGTGTAAGCTTGGGAATCCCAGGGTCACAGAGCGGACAAGGTCCGTTCGCTGGCTACTTGAGGGCAAGAAACAAAATGGATGCCGCATCTAAAAATGGAACCCGAGGGTTCAGATGGCCAAACCCAAAAATGAGACGAACCATACGTGGTTGCATAGCGAAAACGCGTACACCCACAAAACTCGTCATTTGCGGTTCGTAGACACCAAGGTCATCCATACTCGACAACACACAAAAAGTGTCGTTCCGTCTCGCACAGAACCTCAGACGCTCCTTTTGCCCTTATGTAGGCAAGCACTAGTCAATATCAGAATCGATTTCGATATTCATCAGATCGTTCAGCTGCTGCTGGAACATCATTCTATCCATCAATGTCTCCTTGGTAACAGATGGCCGTCTTATACACGTTGTAACACAAAGTCCACATAAGGCAGGACCACACTGCACACAAAGACAACACGTGAATAGAAACGTTACAACAACCCCCACGATCATCAGAATTTTCCAACCCCAAGTGGATATCAAGCCCCAAAACCATCCTAGAAGTGTCCAATTACCTTCGTCCACGTGTATGGACTCGGAAATCTTGTGCAACTTCGAGATGGCTTGGTAGACAGTTGGAGCGTTGTCAGGAATGAAAATGCAACAACTCGAATGGATAACTTTACACACACCACCTCTATCTGCGAGAACAACGTCTAGAACCATACGGTTCTGCAACGTCATGAGTCTATCCGCCTGAAGTTCAGCTGTTAAATTACCAAGGGCACTCGCAGTAATATTAGCAGTCGACTCGACTACACGGGTCAACTGTCTTAGGTTCCTACTATTGACCATAGGTCCCCAAAACGGAAAGAAACCCTTAAAGAAATCTCCTGCTTCTTGACCGGCAGTATCCTCTTTGCTAATAACGCCTCTCACAACTCTAGTCTTGTGATAGTCTGAGGCAACTGTAAAAGTTGGTGGTAAAAGATTCGCAATATAACAGGTACCCGAAAAATCACGGGGTAACCATGTATATGCGCGTTCATAACATACGAAATAAGTGCCCTTAGCAGTCAGAAAAACAGGGGAAGAGAGCATCGGTAGGACATACGTGTCAGTACAAGCACTGTTCCCAAGTTGTGCTCTCGGATTTCGACCCAAGCCTTTCAAGCAGAAATTACCGAGGTGTGGTACAATCCATAGTGGGGACGAACTCTTGAGCTGTCTATCACCCACTGACGTACTATACTCGGCCTCACTCAGATCCTTATAGGCTTGCACCTCTTCATCTGGGATAAGCGATGCATCAAGAACATCTCTATCTAAATCCGCAATCGCTATCGCCAAAGGCTTGTGGTACGGACCAGGACCAAAGTTTGCAGAGCGTGGCTCTCGACTGGGGTAGGAATCTAGTGCACTACGAAACATAGTTTGGAATGCTCGAGCTGACCCTTGGGAACTATAAGGAAGGACCAAATACGGAATACCCCTATCCATGGTATGTGGCATTAACCCACACACCCAACAGTTGGTAGTATTCATCACCAACTGATGCTGATGTAGGAGTTGAACGAAGGAGTTATTCATAAATTCCGCACGTCTAACCTGTTCGTGTTGAGGCAGGGGATGAAAAGAGTGTGGGGAAACAGTGGTGATGGAGCTTAGTTTAGGAGAAAGAGTAGGTGAAACAGAAGGTAATAACAACTGTATTCCAAAATACACTCCGCCCACCAATAACATAGACACAGTCAGAAACAGTAGGAATACCTGAAACAGAAAACATTTTGTTCGTACAATCTTATGCAATTTCGATCTTTGCGTCGACATCCTTTCTACTTCCAACAGCTTAGAGAATGCCATCCTCTACAAACCGTCCGTGACGTACTTGACGCACTTCGTTCTGGGTAGCGATTATCAATTCCCAGGAGTTCCCAGGAATCGACAAAAGTAACCGACCGTGTCAGAAACCTGCTAAACAGAAAGGAGTACCCGCACGGCCCTACGGTAACCCGGATGGTAAGTTTTCTCAAAACATTCAATTTTAATACAAATCTCTTAGCAGTGAAAAACACATAAAAACTCAAAAGGAAAGGATGTAATTGTTCATAATGTCCGTAGTACCAGTAAAAGAAAAAAATATAAAACTAAACTTTATTAGTCCTTGCTATGTGGACGAAGAAAGTATCGATTTCTTCCAGGTCGAGTCTGCTCTACAAACAATTGTTCAGCTGGTGCAACAGTGTTCGATGGAGTGGACGACGATTCAGACCTTGAGTTCTCTGCTACTGATGACTCCACAAGTGTGTCTGGCAGCGACAAATTGTCTCCTACAGGTTGAGCATCACTAAACGGCACAAAGCTTAAAGGGGTCTCAGTTTCCGTTGCCGCAATCCCAGTTCTCACCCAACCATCTGTTGGTGAGGGGATCGGTACCTTTTTCGTATGGCCGGCGTGAACCCAGTTCTTCCTGCCCTCCAATCGAACTGCAGTCCTCGTTGTTAATAAGACTTGAAAGGGTCCCACGAATCTTGGCTCCAAGTTACGTTTTCGACCAAAATTTCGGGTAACAACCCAATCGCCTGGCCGGAGCTGATGTCCAGGACCCTCTGTCTGCGCCGGCAGAGCTTCAAAGACCTGTTGGTGAATTAACCGTAGTTTAGTGGTCAAATCGTGAAGATAATCAATTAGCATTGGATACTCAAGACTATCAAAGGCCTTAGGTCTCGGGACTCCCCAAATGTTCGCAGGGCGGCCGAACACAATCTCATACGGGCTAAGCCCTACTCGAGAGTGTACGGTCGCTCTGGTTGATAGGAGAGCCAGAGGCAAGGCATTAGGCCATGATAGACCAGTCGTAGCTTGTATCTTTGCAAGTTTCAGCTTCAGGGTACCATTGTACCCTTCAACCAAACCCGCTGCCTGAGGATGATTAGCGCTGTGGAATTTCTGCCGAATTCCAAGGCCCCTACATACACTCTGCATCACACTTCCCACAAACTCACTTCCATTATCCGACCACACAATCCGTGGCATTCCATACCGAGGAAAGTATTCCTTCAGCAGAATTTTCGCTGTGGACAGGGCAGTGTTATCCTTAAGAGGATAGGCCTCGATCCATCTGGAGAACGCACAAACCACAACTAAAACATACTTCAGATTATTGCATCTCTCCATATGGATAAAGTCCAGTTGGATAACCTCAAAGGGACAAACAGGGGGAGCAAAATGACCAGGTGGAGTGGGGGTGCCCTTGCCAGGATTATGCATCAAACACACCCTGCAATTCTTAACCACTCTCTCAGCACATTTAGTAATACCCTCATTCTTCCATACAGGGGACAAGAACTTGCATATCCCTTTTGCACTAATATGTGACAACCCATGAGCCATCGTCACGACAGCTAATACGTACGCATCCGGTAACATCCACCTCTGACGTTCCGTCAAGTCAACCCAACATTCATGCATATCCAACCTTCCCGTACTTTCTTTCCACTTGGTCTTTTCGGCTTCAGTGGCCTCGTTCTGAATTGCTTTCACACTCTCAACAGTGTCTTCACACATACCAGTTTCCGTCGACCACCTCGTTGAACTTGTCACATACATTCGAGTTGCAAGATTCTTAGCCGTTTCCTTAGCAATCTCATCAGCAAATGCATTACCACGACCAACATCATCCGTCACTTTCCGATGTGCACTACATTTGACGATCGCCACCTGTCTAGGCAATGTAAGTGCATCCAAAAGATCATTCACGAGCTGCCCGTGTTGGATCTTCGTACCATGCGATGTCATAAATCCTCTTTCTCTCCACAGTCTTCCAAAACTGTGCGCAACGCCGAATGCATACTGACTGTCGGTAAACACATTCACTCGCTTTCCCTTAGACAAAACACATGCTCTTGTCAACGCAATCAACTCTGCCGCTTGCGCTGAATTCTGATTCAATCTCGCAGTTTCCACAATCGTGCTCAACGTCACTACAGCGTACGGCAACTTGAAACAGGAACCATCAACATACAAAGTGCCATCGGGATCTGTCAATGGTGTGTTTTTCAGGTCCACACGACCCTTTGTTTCTTCCTCAGTTCGTAAATAACAATCATGTGGTGGTACATCATCTGATTCCATATTAGTCGGCAACAATGTCGCCGGATTCAGTACATTACAACGCTTGATCTGTATATGACTTGCCAAAAGGGTCAGCTCATACCCAGACAACCTTGCACTCGTCAGATGTTGAGTTTTTGTACGATTCAAGAGAGTGTCAACTGCATGCGGAACCATCACTATGAGCATATTATCCATGACAAGACCTGCGGATTGTCGAATAGACGCCGCAGCTGCCGCCGTCGCCCTCAAGCAACTCGGCAACGCTCTGGCTACCGGGTCTAAGGTCGAGGAAAAATATGCACACGGGCGCTGCTTGCCACCAAATTGTTGCGTTAAAACACTCAACGCACAACCTTCCCTCTCGTGGACGTATAGTGTAAATGGCTTGCTGTAATCAGGAGTACCTAACACAGGAGCCGAACACAACGCATCACGAAGTTCAGAAAAACTTTTCTGACATTCTTCCGTCCATGGCAAAGGAGTCGAAACATCCTTGCACGTGAGAGCGATCAATGGCTTCGCTAACAGTGAAAAATTTGGAATCCACTGTCTGCAGTATGACGTGATACCTAGAAAGGCACGCACATCTCTCTGAGTTGTTGGCACAGTCATTCGAGCAATTGCTGCAATTCTTTCAGGGGTCAACCTTCTTCCCGCCTTTGACAATAAGTGACCTAGGTAGGTTACTTCTTGACAACAATATTGCAGTTTAGAAGGTGACACTTTGTGATGTAAGTCACAAAGATGCTGTAACAGTGACACGGTAGCAGTCTTGCAAATTTGTTCAGTGTCTGCAGCTACCAACAGATCGTCAACGTACTGAATCAAGGCCGCACCAGTTGGCAGCACAAATGCATCAAGTTGACTCTTAAGAGCTTGGCTGATGATCGATGGACTCTTACAGGAGCCCTGAGGTGCGCGTTTGAACCGGAAGCTACAACCACCTAATGAGAAACCGAACAAATCCCTGCTTTCCTCAGCAATCGGAATGCTAAAGAACGCATTCTTCAGATCGATTACCGAGAACCATGATGCAGAGGCTGGAATCAGAGTCAGTAAAGCTGTAATGTCGGGTACCACAGGAAACTGCGGGACAACAATTTTATTTACCTCCCTTAAGTCAATAACTAGACGGTACACAGGAGGCTTGGAGGGATCGGTTCGCTTCAAAATAGGCAACACAGGACTATTACACACGTTACCTCGTGTTTCCTCAATACCATCTTTATCGATCAAATCGTAAATGATCGCTAATAGTGCCCGTTCACCATCAAGGGAGATACGATACTGGGGTATGCGCGGCAATCGCGCGTTGAATTTCAATTGAACAACATAAGATGGTATATCCAGCAGGCCCACATCATTGGGACCTGTCGCCCACAAAGAAGCCGGAAGAGAACTCAATTCCGGTGGGATCTTATCGATCGACAAATACATAGGAGAGATCACTCTCTGACCCAATGTAAGCTCCACTCCCGCAGGAGAGCAGTACAAAGTCGCATGTAACCGTTTCAACAAGTCCAAGCCCAAAAGATTCTCACCACAACCTGTAGTCAAAATCAAAGGAGCTTCTAACTCATGAGCCCCAATCGTAAGGGGCAAGGAACTAGAAACCGGATTGCTAACGGGGCGCCAGAGAATCCAACGGAAACATTCGTTAAGCCAGACAAAGGCGCGCCAGAGAGTTTCGAATGCATGATGGAACTTTTCGCTGCACCAGTGTCCAACAGAAAAGGCTCAACTACGCCCAATGTGGCAACTGCGACATAAGGCCCTCTCTGATCAACCGGAACTGATACTTCTCCCTTCCTCTGTCTATGGCTGTCCTAGTAGATACCGTCCGCAGCAACATCATGCTCGACATAATAGTCGTCCACATGATACTGTGCAGATCTACCAGACGAGAGATCGCGTCGGTCGAAACAATTCTGCGAGTCTGACGAAGTGGCAAGACGCTCGGCCTGATTCTGAGTAACGCCGCGACCTCTACCACGTGAAGCTTGTTGAGGACCACTACGACCTCCTCGAGCCGAAACACCATTGTTCCTGTCACGTAAAACTGGACAATTAAACTTCAAATGGCCCTCACCCCGACAATATGCACATTGATTATACCCCAACACAGAGCGAGGTGCGGAAGAGTCATTACGCACCTGTGATCGAGAAAACTGCGATTGTGATCGATTTGGCTGTTGCGAGTCATTGTAATTCGGGCGCGGAGGATACGCTTGCTGCAATAAGACCTTAGTTTTAAGATCCTTTGTTTTCTTATCCGCGCGTTCGCTTTCTTCCTTCTCTCTGTTTTCGTAGTATTGGGCCGTGGCTAATATCTGAGCAGTGGTAGAAACAGCCCACGAACTCTCAGAATTCTTCAACTTGTTGCTGAGTTCGGGCAACAAGTTCGATACAAATTTATCAACGAACAACCGCTGACCACCCTCCGAACTCATGTCCTGACCACTATGATCAACAAACGCCTCCTCAAATCTCGTAAAGAAGTCGGAGACACTCTCATCCCTCTTTTGCTTGCACGCGGACAACTTGTCCCAATTAACGCGTATTGCTGGCATAAGTGTTTTCATAAGGGTAATTATCCTCTGGGGCAAATCCACAATAAGCTGTTCGGGTTTAGCCCCACCAACTTGTTGGGCGTCTGCCGCCGCAAGTGCAGCCCAGTCAGCGCCTAACTCAGCCGCATGGTTCTCATGACGGATTTTCGCCCAAATCGGCTGAGGCACTACATTACCAAACAACATGTCAATATCGGCAAGATTCATAACGGTAGCATCCACTAGTTGGGACAACTCCTTATAATAACCTGCAGGATTTTTACGAGGATCGGGCAAAGTTTGCTTTACCTGCAAAACTTCCGATCGCTTCCAAGGGAGGTGTATCCAAACTCTCTGAAAACGTCCTGGAACAGGAGGATTAGCATTAGGATCTTCTGGCATCCATACTGGGGGAACTTCCCTCATAGGATACTGACCAGGTTTTGCCATCCACTCTGCAGTCTCGTCTTTAAACAATGCTCGAGGTTGCACTGTACATCGAAAAGATAACAGGCGTTCTAGAGCACATCGAACATTATCACCTACAATCACACCAGTCGTAAATTGATGCTGGAGCTCAGAAACCTCAGACGGTACATTATCGACCACATCATGATCCCACTCTTCCCTCAAAGATTTACACATTTCCTCAAACACGAATCGTTGCGTGGGCGCATTAAACTGGGAAAATGTTTCAAACACTATACGCGAAGTGTACTTAACAGGATGGCGAATCCATTTACGCGCCATTTTTACCAACGACTCACGTTCCCTACCATCAGGAATCTGACTGCGCCTCTGAGCAACATCAGAAAGAGTCGATCCGAGTATTGGCCCAAAAAGCGGAGAATAAAGAGTAGCGACAGCATTAAGGAGACGGCTACGAACAGAAGGAGAAGAAGAAGGAGGTAAAGGAGCAACAACAGTAGGAGTGGAGACAGTAGAAGTGGACGCGGTACCAGGAGTAGCGGGAACGACAGGCTGAGGAGGGACTGGTAAAGGAGCAGTAGGAAGAAAAGCCGGTAAAGGAGGATGAACAATTTGCGGCACAAGAGGATTCGGGAGAGCGGGAGGAACGACGGGCTGACCAGCAGCCGCCAGAACAGCAGGTTGAGGAATAGAAAGAATCATAGGACCCACGGTATCTGGAGCATAGGGAGGTGGTGATTTCAACAGATAAGACAATAGCGAATCTTCTATCACTTCCTCTCCCGTCTTATCAGATTTAGACGGTAACACCGGATAACACTTATCCACCGCCATATGATGAAGTCGAGCACTAACTTCCTGCTCCTTCTCATCTTGGTCTCGCTGATACTGTTCTGCATTTCGCATCACCGTGATAACACCTTCTCTCTTATTTTTCTTACTCTGTTTGATTTCTTTCTGCTTGGCCTCTTTGCGCCATAACCGGAAGGAATCAAACATGGCTGGCCTAGCCTTCTTTTTAAACAGTTTAGCTTCAAGATTATCTAAGACGACAGTTTCGAAACTACCATGTGATGGCCAACTAAGAACGCCATCATTTTTAGTGTAGCGAACCCAATATTCATTATATACGATAGGACCTACGCCGTGGCGGCTATAGAGCTCATAAATTGGAGTTCCAACCGGAAGTATCGGGCATGAATCCTCCAGCCGGGAATCCGTTCTGCAACATTTAAGGAAACCAAACAAAGTCCTACGGCCAGGCATCGTGCACACTAACCGAGTTTACAAACTTCAAGGGCTATCGAATTATGATGTCCTCGCACAAAAAATGCAAGACCCTCGGTTTTTGGCAATTGCAATCGTCAAATAAAACCCAACAACTAAGAACCACAAATGCAATGGAACCATGCAAACAACAAAGTAACTCTGGGAGCGACCCACAAATACTTAACTGAAAGAGCAGTGGCGTCACCAGGAAGGCCCGTCTGTCGTCTCGCTGTACAAAGGACTACGCCAGGCGCCAAAACAGGTCGACAGTCAGGTCATCAGTCCGTCGCAGCCGTCAGGAGGCGGGGATCTTCGCGGGAAAAGACTTCGGGCCACTTATTTCGACAACTGGATCGATGAAGCGGGGTGCACCTTCCCTCGGAGATTTCACACGAAGTTCCTCACGATCGTCGGGCTTTGGACCGGTACCGCTGATGTCGCCCCTCGTTGGGCGCCAACTGAAGGACTGGGTTATTCTAGAACCCAGCGGTGCCAGGGGACAACACCTGAAACCTTCGTGGGTTACCTGTTCTGGCGTACAAAACACAGAGACACGGGACACTTCCAGCGACGTCAAAGATCAGCGTTTATTTACTGCAGGGATACAGAAGTCACAAGAAGTACACAACGTGTAGGTTCTCGGAGACTGCTTCGAATTGCAAAAGTGGATCGCTCCTTTTATACACGTTTTTACCATTGCACAACATAGCAAACAAAGGTTGCAACTCAGTTCCCACAATAAACTTCAAAAGAGTCGCGTTCATGTTTCAGGAGGCCGGAACATAATTACAGCTGCATTGCCGGTTCCCAACTGTAAAAACATATCATCCCCACAGTTAAACACATTCCATTCTGACTGTAAACACATTAAGAGAAGGGACAAAAACAGATGCAAAGAAAGAACAAGGATGCACGACAGATTGGAAAAGAGTGTTGGGAGTAATAACGGAAACTTGATTACAGGATCAAAGACCTCGTGTCCAATGCATGCACGACTGAAACAATGGACCAGCACGGTAAGATGAGCCTCGAGCAGGGCCATCTGCCTTCGCCGTGTCATTTCCCCTATCATAAAAGTCACCCTCAAAGGAACACGTGTCCTTCGTGTAAGCTTGGGAATCCCAGGGTCACAGAGCGGACAAGGTCCGTTCGCTGGCTACTTGAGGGCAAGAAACAAAATGGATGCCGCATCTAAAAATGGAACCCGAGGGTTCAGATGGCCAAACCCAAAAATGAGACGAACCATACGTGGTTGCATAGCGAAAACGCGTACACCCACCAAACTCGTAATTTGCGGTTCGTAGACACCAAGGTCATCCATACTCGACAACACCCAAAAAGTGTCGTTCCGTCTCGCACGGAACCTCACTATTCTTAGTGGATAAAACCAGTTTGACACCTGGAGAATATTCTAAGGTAAGGAATCTGAAGCTAGAAGTCTATATCAGATACATATTTCACAGAGACTGCCAAATTTTTCATATTTATAATCACAGCCACAAATAACTGCACAGCTTTTGTCCATTATTTAAACAACATTTTAATTTTAAAAGTCAAACCAAACCTGAACATTCAAATTTTCTCATTTCAGTCAGTGCCATTGCAGAGATCAGCTTTAACAATCACTACCTTTCCCCGACAAAGAGTTTTTGTGTTTTGTAATACCATATATTCTTATCAAAATATTGTTCTTGTCATTTTTAGATTGAAGCCTAGCAGAAAGCGCAGCTCTCTGGCTGCGAAAAGACTTCTTGGGAGCATTTTGAAAGGTTCCCTGGGATGCATTTCGCCCATTGCTTACCATTGACTTTGTGGTTTGTAACTCACATTTGCTTGCTTTCTAGTTGCTAGTTTTAATTGTTTAGGCTGTGCAGCATGTCTTTATCCCTCCCGTGGAGAATAGCCCGTTTATCACTGCTCCTTGTATTCTTCAACGAGTGCTCGCTTTATGTAAACATGCCTTTAGATTTTGGTCTCATCTTGTCACATTTGCTGTGCATTCAAAGATGGAAGTCAAAAGTCAGGCTCTGTTTTCTGAGGGAGCTTGCTGTTTACTTAGCAGCATTCAAAGTGAGAGCGTTTATGTGACAATCTTGATGGATACTGGAAGAGGGAAAGAAAAGTTTTTTTTCTAGCACACAACAAAATTTAAATGTCTGTAAATAAACTGTGCAAATATTTCAGAATATATCTGAAAAGCACAAGTGAAGTACATTTTTGTAATTCTGAAGTGCGGAGGAAACAAATATTCAAGTATGGTCAAAACAAATCAATACACTAGGAGATGCCATTTCCACGTGTTATCGTTGGTGCCCTGTATAGTTTTATCAGTAAAACCGTATGTGAAAATGTAATGGTAATTTCATTTGAAAATGTGTTGTATGTAATGGCAGTGTGCTACCACATCATGTATGCTCCACTGTACACCACTCCACTCTATGACACTCCATTTAATTCTCCATGACACTCTACAACACTCAACAATGTTCCACTCTATGCCACTCCACGCTACGCCACTACACTCTATGACACTTTATTCCACTCTACACCACTCCACTCCACTTTACTCTACTCTAGTCCCCTCCACTCTATGACACTCGATGCCACTACATTCTATGCCACTCTACTCAATGACTCTACTCCACTCTACTCTATGAACTCTACTCTATGACACTTTACTCCACTATATGCCCCTCCAATCTACTCTACGCCCCTACAATCTACTCAATGCTACTCCACTCTACACCCCTTCACTCTACATCCCCTCCACTCTATGTCCCTCCACTGCACTCTACAGCACTCCACGACACTCCACTCTACACCACTCTATCCCACTCCACTCTATGCCACTCTACACCAGTTTACTCCACTCTAAAACATTCCACAACACTCCATTCTAAAACACTCAATGCTACTCCACTCTACTCCACTGTATGACACTCTGCTTCACTATCTGCTCCTTCACACGATGACCCTCCACTCAATAACAGTCTACTCCAATGTATGCCCCTCAACTCTACTCCATGACAACTACTCAACTCTACACCACTTCACTGTATGCCACTCATCTCTATGGCACTCAACACCCCAACACTCTACACCGCTCTACTCTACACCACTCTACTCCATACAACTCTTTGACACTTCACTCTCCTCCACACCACTCCATGCCACTCTCCTGCACACCACTAACTTTTATCCTTGCTGAACAGCAGCCACGCTGGTGTACAACATGGCTAAAACAAATTTGCAAAGCTAATAGCTCTTAAATAGAGAAGACCTATTGGCTTTGCCAATGCTTGTTTCCTTAGGCAACACAGCAGTATATTCCAGTATTCCACTTACTGTTTTCAATCAACCTTTCCCTCAGTGATGTGCAGAAATGTACAAACAACTCGGCCTTTCGACCAAATGTTTTATAATGTTAACCATACTCCTCAATGGCCATAATATCAAATGTTATGTATAAGCCTACTGGATTAGAACCAGCTAACAAGGATCAAAAGGAATTTAAATCTTGTGTTGTTCCAGCCAGTATCTGTCTGGAAACACAGTAGAAGGTTGTGGAAGATACCCTGTGGGCCATCAATTTCCACCTCCTGGGTGTTTATGAGATGGAATCTACCATGGTCTCATTTGGGAAAATGATCAAAGGTTCAGTGAGGAGGTGGGCGGGGTCATTCCAGTGGGGCCCCCAGGACTGTTAACTTTACATAAAATATAGGCTGCCGATGAGAGACCCATACAGATCCTCTGACACTAACGGTACACTGATACCAGAACAGGGTAGCCCCATCAAAAGAGTTTGTACTGCATAAAGCCAGAAACAGGACAAATGCCACCATTAATGCGAGCACTGTCTTAGTTTTCCCAGATTACAGTCAGGCATTGTAGAGCTCGAGAAAGCACTTACAATGCATCAACAAGGGAATTCTCTATCTGAAAGTCAAGGTATCTCTGTGGCACCCCACGAAACTCACAGTCCTAAACAAGGGCAAGCAATAGGTTGTAGTATCCTGCATATGTATTTATCCTGTTGCTTTCTCCCCAGCTGGTCAGAGAGTGTGAATGTGCTGCGTGGAATGTTGGTGTGTTGATGATGAATGGAATGTTTGGGTGCCTGTGAGGTGCGACAGTTGGAGTATGGGCTGAGCATCATGCAGGCTGCTCCTGGTGGGACTGCTCTACAGGAACTTACTAACCTGTAACTAAGACTAAATAAATCATCTTTATCTAAACTTTGGCTTCCGGACTCCATATTTACACATGTGTTCACAAAGATCGGTGCCATGGAGGCCTTTTTGAAGACACGTCAAAGTTAAACTGGAAGCACTGATGGGGACGGAAGGAATAGGAATTGATAGATTTTAGAATTTTGGAGTTGTATGCCTTCAAAGTAAGCACCAGGGGCGGCTGGTGACATTTGAAAGTGGCGAGGCATAAAACGATTGTCGTACTTCACTGTGGCGAGCGAGCATAGTGAGCGAGTCTGAACCACCAACGGGGGTTTAGGGAAAATTTTGAAAAAAGAGTGGGCAAATGGTGACTTTTCAAGCAACTCCAATATGCACCAACCTCAAATGGGCCCAGAGCCCTAGACTCCGGAAACCCTACCAAATCTCTAGTCTAAACCCTACAAAACTAGCCTCAGTCTTTTCTATTTTCTGGCTTTGCTACCATTCCAGAACTCTATATATGACGACTCCCCATTGCAACAGATTGAGACAAATGGGTGGTACTGGTAACACAAAATAAAGAGGTGCACAAATCAACTCCAACATATAGTTACCACCGAGATGAAACAGGCGCTGCCTTCAACATGTGAGTAAAATTAAATTCGAATTTGGTAAAGCAAGCAGCCTTTTTTCATTTGGAGGACGATATGGTTGAGCAAAAATAATTATGTAAAATTAACACCTCTTTTTTACAGCGCTTAGGAGAAACAAAACAGTAACATGAAGCACTCTACTTGTTATTATAAATCTATTGAGCAAATTAATGATATATGATGCCTCTAAGAGATACACAAACGTCACTTTAAAGTCTTCACAGAACGTGGTATCCTCCCTTGACTCCCACCACCCACCTGTTGCCAATAGCCAATTCTGTAAACTTGCATAGCCATGGTCCGAACCCCAAAAGAGATGACCACGTCGGAAGCTGATTCAAGGCTTATGGGACCAGAAACAGCGGCCATTTCAAACGCTTTCATAAACCGCTGACAGCTCGAAAGCGGCATACCTCCGGATTAAGTTGTGCAAAAAACAATAAATGTACAGAAACATTCATCACCAGTACTCCTCATCATGTGCAGAATTCTGTAAGATCGTTCTTGAATGCCAGAGCCAGTAGTTCATATAAGTGTTAGTTAGGCTAGTGAGAGGCTGCCAGTCAGGTCTTGCGTCTCTTTAAACTGGAAGTCTGCCTCACAGGCAGTCTCCCTTCAGACACTGTCCAAACCAGCCAGTTAGCCTCAAGTGCACACATTGCGTGCTGCATCCTGCCAACTTGGTGCCTGCACCCCCAACACTAAACCCAGGTCCGTTCAGAAGGCAACCGGCTCCTGGCACCGGATCTCAACAAGCCCCATCATAGATGGAAAGCGGGTCTTCCGGTCCAGTTCCTTGCACTGCATTCTGGTACTTGCAGTCCTGGGTTTGTAGCAGAGCGAACAGATCAAGTAGTACTGACAGCACTCGCATTTCCTAAGTCCATGTGAGTAGCCCATCCAGGCCAGATTTGTTTCTTTGCATTGTGGGATTTGCAGTCCCAGTATAATGGGGTGAAGAGCCCTATAAACACCAGAATAAGAATATCAAACCCCAAACTCGTGGAACTGGGAACCTTGAGAGCTCTGCAATGCAAACATACTAAACGCAACTGATTAAATCATTTTGAACCGCCTTCAAAATATCTACAGGGATCTAGCGTTACCATGTGAGTCAACAGGAGTGTAAGCTCAGTAAATAAACACATGTGCCTCTGCTAGATGCTGCAAGGCTTACCACAATCAGTGCATTTCAATACATCTGCAATTACTGGAGGTGATTTCACCGCCGGCTCATCTGCCTCGTTCAGCTCTGCACAAACACTCAGCGTCGTTACTAGCAAGCATGTGACTGCTGCAATGACATTCGCAGCAACTCTGCCTTAAACTAGCGACTTTTGAATAGATCTCTTAAAGACAAGCAGCCCTGCTCCAGCTTCACTGCAAGGAAGGAAGTGATTATTTATCCGGCTGCCTGACAACCAGTAGATGATCGCTGCTCTTTCGGCGGCCTGCTAAACAGCGGAAAACGTCAGTCAGTATCTGTCACTTTATTATACAGTATTGTATTTGTATAGCGCGCGGACATTGTTAGAGATCAGCTAGCTTCACAAACTGGCAAATTGTTATCATGTGTGGACCTTCAGTTTGTCCTAGCTCTTGTTTTTTTAACTCAACATGTTGCATTCTGGTACTTGTAGTTTCTTGTTTAACATCGTAAGTACCAGCCCAAAAATCACAGCATGCAAAGTGCTATTGGCTAAAAAGAAAGTCTCACTCAATCTGTACACTAGTCCTGATCACCTTGTAATATTTCATCGGTTTAAATATAACATATTTTTGGTTGGGCACAGGCGAAAGCAGAACAAAATCACCCCTTTGGCAGAGACATGTGCACATTTAATTACGTCAAGGCAATATAAAAAAAAACGTTTTACCCATGTCCCTGCAGCTTGCGCACAACAAACATTAAAAAAAACGCAAACCAAAAATGCCAGTAAAAATATTGCTAACTTCTTCAAAGGATGCGGGTGGACAGACCTAAGCAAAGAAAGGCTGGGGCCTCTGTGACATGCGAGTCGCAGACTTCATTCACATGCATCCGTTTCTTTTCTTTAATCATCTGAAAGCCTGGTATACCAATATTATAAAGATACATTCCGCTTAAATGGCTGGTGAAAAAAAGCACACTGTGCCCATATTAATTTATCCAGTCACCATCTCGTGCCAGAATATGTATGTGTTACACCAACAGGTATACCACTAAACTATAGCACGTGCTTGTTAAACCGCAAATTCCTGTGAAATCAAAGATAGAACTCAATCATGCTTCAAGTTAAAAATAAAAAATAGTGTAAACCACAAGAAAACGGTTGTTAAATAATGATTAATGACGACAGTAACATCTGCTCTTTTTCTCCATTCCAAACATATCCTCTCAGTGCAAACACACCCCTGTTCTCTTGCTGAATGCAATTCACTTAGTCCAGTTTGGCTATGTTAAACCTTTAAGTGAGAGCATGATGTTTTGTTAAATATCCAAGATTTTTGGTCAAGTACCCAGTTTAAAATACATTTTAAAAAATCCTACCTGAGAGCAGGTCCGCTGTCCGCGCTGCCTCGGGTCCGTCGTTGGCGCCTACAGCCCCTCTCAGCCAATCCTGGTGCTGCCAGCAGCGCCAGGATTGGCTTAGGGCACGGTTACTGCTCGCCCGCCTGCCCATTAGGAGACCGAGGTTTGAGCCTTTGCTCAACCCTCGCTCTCCTAATGGGCATGCGCCAGCCAGAACAGACACTAATGCACATGACTGGGCACGGTGCGAAAATTCGCTCACCTTCCCCACTCATGCGCACTTGTGCTGCTGCCTGTTGCTCCTGCCTGGTCCGTCTGACAAACATGTCAGTCAACATGACGCCGGACCGCCCAACCCACTTCAGACTCTGAAGGGGGTGGGCGGTCGACGTCATACTGACTGACATGATTGTCAGTTCTCCCTCGGCGTCTTTGAACTTAAGTAAACTGATTCAGTTTACTTAAGTTCAAAGACGCCGAGGGAGCTGCGGGTGGGGGGGCTACGCCCCAACGCCCCAATGGACGCACCGCGCCTGGTAGGCACACCACCCACATCTCCAGCTACATGAACTCTGGCACTTCAGAGGATTTATTCACAACCTGCCAAAGGTTGGGTGGCACTTGTGTCATTTTCAGTATCTCAAGAAGTTGCTGTGGATTGTCATGTCCAAATGCCACCTCCATTCAGCTTAGTTACAAGCCGGTACCGACAAACCAATTAAGTTAATCAAAGGCTAAGACACTCACATACTATTTTATTTTCCATTACCGATTTCCATTTACAATATCACATCGACAAGCAATATGTATTTTGCATATTACTGAACTTAATAATTCACCGTTTACTATCTGCAGAAGATCGCAAAACATGTTACTTTTATGAATTCTTCTGAATGTCAGGAAGTGAAAAAATGAAGTCTTACCAGAACAGCACAGGAGACATAAATTGTATTTTCTGGTTCAGCGGCTTTACTGTTAACCGTAAGGAAAAACCATACTTTATGAGGCACGGGGGGCCCACCTATAAAAAAAAAAAAACGAATGTTTTATGTTGTCGGAATTATATCAGAGAAGAAACACTAAAGCCATATCGCTGCTTAATGTACACATATATTTAAGATGACTCCCTCCATCCCTGAGGGAAAGGCACTCCCCTTTACTCGATATAAATATTTTCCATGATTTCTTGCCATGGTCCTATATCAGTTATGAGTACCTGGAGACATTCCCCCCTTTAATTTCCTGGGACCCTATCCCATTCTTTGCCTGTCATACCTACGTGGGCCCTCCCAGGTCACAACTTGTTTCTATATAGAAGGCACTAACCACTAGGGTAGTGATGTGTAAAAGTTTTTAGGGGCTTTAACCCACACAGACGTTAAGCCTTTTCTCACCTCCCTTAGGGCCTCATGTAGGTAGCCAAATACAGGTCGGTAACGGCCGATTTTCGGTAATTATACCGTTACCGACCGGTATTTAGGCTTTTGGTATGTAGGGGGACAATTTCTGTATTCGGAATTTACCGAATCGGTAAAATTACCGATTCGGTAATTTTACCGATTCGGTAATTTTACCGATTCGGTAAATTCCGAATACAGAAATGAGATGTAGGGGGAGTGTGTGGGTGATGTTTTGAGTCGGTATTTACCACCAACTAATAGTTGGTGGTAAATGAAGAATGGATGTGGAAATGCATTTCAAAGCGCCTACAAGTGTGCAATGTGGCAGACATACATGCCCTTAGGGCATGTATGTGTGCCACATGTGCACACATGGCCGTTTCAGGGGTGCAACAGGGTGTCATTGTGACACCCTGCCACCCTTGCATGTGTTCCCCCCATTACCGAATCGGTATTTACCGATTCGGTAATGAGGCATACCTTCCCATCAATGGGAAGGTATGCCTCATTACCGAATCGGTAAATACCGATTCGGTAATTACCGAATTTTAACGAATCGGTAATAATTACCGACTCATTACCTACATAGCATTTACACTTCATAAATACCGAATCGGTATGATTCGGTATTTATGAAGTGGTAAATGCAAGCCCACCTACATAAGGCCCTTAGTAACTGGATACAACGTGTTTCACAACAGTTTTCTCTTAGTCGATCTGCTTCCTCATTCTCTTTGATTAAATCCGGGTAGCAGTGCACTTTAGACAGAGGGCTAGACAGAGTTCTAGTAACTACACAATCTCTTTAGTATAAGCTAAATAGCCTCTAACTGGGCAGATGGAAGATGTATTGCAACACAACACAAGAACACAAGGTATTTTGGAAAAATGCACATTCGCCATGAGCAGCATCTTGGTAATGTTGATAGAGTTGGGTTGTATATTGTTACCAACTCACCCTCAGAAGGCTGACTGGCTAAGAGGCCTCACCAATTCAAAACTGTGACCATTTGGTACAAAACAGACCACAACCATTGATGCATTAATCGACTGAGACATCAGACCAGACTATAAGGCAGGGCAGGTATTTCACGAATTTGTTGGACAGTGGTACAGGCAGCAATCAATACAACTGCTGAATCATGCAATCAGTCGGCACATGTGCATGGAATCAAAGGTGCACCCAGTGGATTGCATGCTAAAATCCCAGGTGGGAAGAGGTGGTCTTACTGAGAGAAAATAATAATCAGCACAACTTTAAAAGGAGTTTCCTGATTAAACATTTTAATGCCTTCTAGTAAGTGGTAAAAAGTGTCGGAGTACTAAAGGTTTGTTCTAGCTAAATTTTGATGATATTACAAAAGTGAATAGATTACTTTTTTAGGTCTGGAGTAAGCCAAAACCTTTGGATTTTAGTCATATTACATATCTAATACTCTTACTTAAAAGGGCTTTCAGCCAGCCTTCTTCAATTATTTGTTTGCTGTTGTGTCATAGGCATTTTAAACCATCCACTACAGCACACTAGGTGGGCAATGGGTCAGCCATTTGTTGACTTCACTGTGAGTATTAGCAGTCTCTCTTTTCACAAGGAGCACATCTGCACACAAAGTAGTCCACTTACTTCCCTGAGATAAATATGGCAACGTGTGCTTTGGAGATTAGACACATATTTTTGCTTTTAGCCAATTTTTCTTTTATTGGCGAAACCCTGGCAACTCCCCCAACAATAAAGTGTTTACAAAAGCCATGACAAAACAAAACAAGCATTGACAAAGTCAGAGGTCCGACAGCCAGCACTAGACCTATTGACTTAGCCAATGCTTGTTTATTTAGGTATATAAAAGCAATATACATTACATCTGGCCGCCCCCAGTTGTTGTATTTGTATTGTCACAAGCATTGGCATCACTTTTCCATTGGAACTCCTCTATCTTTTTTTGAAAGCTTGATAAAATAAAATCCTTTCATTCCTCCATTCTTCTCTGGGTTTACTTGTACAGTGACACTGTGGTGAGCATCTTTGCTTCCCCTGAATGGTAGCTAGATCTGGATGCTAATCTATGTCCATCTGGATTCCTGTTGACGTTGACAACCGTTCCCAGACAGAACACAGCTCTGAATGTATGACTGGCGCACTGGTGGAGGAACAGCCTCTAATCTCGGAGACCCCTGGAAGACAGTAGCTCAGCATACATTGACCGGGTATAGGTTCCATACAGTGCCTGATCCTGCGTCCCTTTAAACCAAATGCCTTCAGCTTACTGGTGATGGAGTGCGTTGGTGCTCTGTTATTTGTAGGGGTGCATCATAATCATGGATAGTCCGCACCCACATATATTCCTTCGTTGAGTTAACATTTGACCATTAGAAAGTGTTCGGTAATAACATGTGAACGTGTAAACGGTAGGGAAAGTGTTGTGCTATGTAAATAGACAACGTAGCATTCATGTTCTAATGTTGTAATCCATAGTATTTGATGTCATTTGCCTAATGAAATTGCTTATGTGTGAATTGACGCTTATGACTTAAATGTGCACCATATTAAAGTTGCACATAGTAGTGACTAATTGCATTTAACGTGTAGGACTTCATAAGCTGATTTCAATAGAAATGCATTGCTGTGCTTTTGTAATGTAATAATGAAAAAGGCCTTATGAAATGTTCACTTATGTGTATATTTGAAAAGCCTATGTATTTCACTCTTTTGTTGGCCGATTTCTGTAGGCCCGTATTGTACTTTCCTTGGGGGCTCAGAAACAGGGCTGCTAGAAATTTCATGTGCATGTTGAATTTGCCCTGTTCATACATTTCTGTTGCAGGTGGAGAAAGTCGTCTTTGTTAGTTAGAATAACATCTTTTGTTTAGGAGAGTTAGGCTGGAGAGGATGTGATACAAATGTGCACGATCCACAGATATTTGGGAGCCGGTGTTCTTTCTCACTGAGGGAGGCCTAGGAATCAAGGTCATCGAGCCAGGTACTGGGAGCATCGACTTTGCGAGGAAAATCAACTTTGGAAAGTGTCCTGTGGGATGAGGTGATCTGTGGGTGTGATCTACGTTATTGTGTTTTGTATTAGGGATAGTGTCCCGGGGTGGAGACAGGAGAAGGGGTGAAGAGAGCCGAAGGGGAGAGAAGGAGCATCTTAGAATAAGCTTGGTAGCTTTGGCAATTAGACTCATACAATGTGAGTGTACTTCTTAGGAAGTCTTCACATGCTGACATCTTTTCCTGGTCTTGCCTGGGGAATGCTAAGTAGGGATGTCACGGTAGTGGTAGGGTAGGGACAGACTAATGCTTTTCATTCATACACCACAGATGAAAACCAAACTTGACGTGGGGGCAATCATTGCCTGTGTTTTGCTTCTGGAGATCGTCATCCTCTTTATGATCTATGGCATAAAGCTAGCCCGTAGGTTTGGATTTGTATTAGTTCCCGTGTACGTTTATAACCTTGTAATGGGGTGCTTGTACATCCAGTTTTTTGGGGGCTTTGTAATAAACCCACTAACTTGGAATTCGGAGTCTGTAGTTCTTTAGAGTCATGCTCTTGTAGATATTTAATTTGGCTTCTACACTTCTCAGCAGGTAACAAAAGGTCCATTGGCCCGGAGTTCCACAGTGAATTGTAGGGAGGAACTCAACCCCATCACCGGGATCCAAGAGCACAGGGGGACACCATGGGGACAGCGCAATATAATCATCATTTGCTGCCAATTCTGCTGTGGGAGAGCCATCAGTCTATACTATAAATCCACCACCTCCTTCTTCAGAAGTACTCTAGACAGTTTACATCTGGCATAGATAATGTATGCCCCGGACTGGTTTTCCCTTCATTCTAGTCACATTTTCCCTATTTTATTTTATAGTAATCTCAATCTATGTGTCTATTTAATATATTGAAAAACTGCCTTGCATTTCTTCTCACTCAAGCATTTCCATTCCCATTCTTTTAAGCGATTTCTAAGATATGTTGTGTTAATACAAATTTAGTAGTTCTGACAATTTTTATTTTCTAGCTAAAAAAAAACGTACGTGAGAATATTCCCCTAAAGCTTGATGATGTTATTCCATGGTTTAATTTCCATGAAAAAGCATGTTGATTTCCTCTACTGAGGTTTTTATTTCCTGTAAGGTGAGCTGGTAACAGATTCTCTGATTTTCAAAGCTTCTCTGTCTACTTGAACAGCTTTATCTTCCTATTGGTGTGGACACATCATTCTAAGCAAGCAAATCCTGCCCATGATTAATTGAAGACTACAATTGTCCAGAAGAGTACATTTTGCAGTGATATATAAAAGATCGTGCTATTTGGCACGGTAAAGGCATGATCTGCCAATTGGGGTGAGACCATGAAGGAGCCTCACAAGAACTACGGAGCATCACAAACTATAAAAAAGAGGAGAGAGTTCAGATTTCATGCAACATTTTGCTTGTCTTAACTTACTTTGTTCTCCCACTATCTTTTTTTAAAAAACTTTTTAATAAAACATATTAGAATCAAAGCAGTGCTCAAGTGTTCTGAAAAAACCGAGGGGGGGTCACTAAAACGGCTGTGATCGAAACAAGCTGTGAATCTACAGGTTGTAAATCCCCCACTACTTCACATTCCAGCAATTTTCGTTCCACCAAGTCCTTATCTACCATGTAACAGTGCTTTGGTTTTTTTTCCACCCCTTTCCCCACCATCCGCCCACTCATTGGTGCAGTCTGCGTCTTCTGGGAATGTTGAGAACCTCTTGGGTACACAAGGCAGGACCTTTAAGTAGGGGACTCGGTATCAAGTGCTTTTGATCCCGTTAAACAGAACGACTCAACTGTTACACAGGCTCTTCTCCGAGTAAATGGGGAGACTGTGGTGCCGATTACGATCCGGTAAAAACCGGGTACGAACCGTCGGTCGGAGAGTTTCCTCCGTCCGACTCGTACTCGGTCGGAAAACTTTACAAACATGGAATTACGATTCGCACGGAAACAGCATTTCCGTACGAATCGTAAAAAACACCGACCGACGAAAATATACGAACGAATGTGATCCGGGAATGCTGCGACGTGACGTCGGGACGCTTCTAGGCAGCGTTTCACGACCCAGGAATTACGATTCGAACCGACAGCAGTCCGGACGGCAATATTTTCACGGCACCCAAAAAGTGCCGCAAATGCGAAGTACGGCGCGAAACGACCAGAGTAGGTGGCCCGGTAAGCGCCGTACCCCCCCCCAGCCCCCGCATGTACGCGCCGTACCCCCCCTGCCCCCGCATGTACGCGCCGTACCCCCCCTGCCCCCGCATGTACGCGCCGTACCCCACCTGCCCCCGCATGTACGCGCCGTACCCCCGTGTATGTACACCCGAGTACGTGTCGAACCCCCCGTGTATGTACACCCAAGTACGTTCGAGTCGTACCCCCCCGTGTATGTACACCCGAGTACGTTCGAGTCGTACCCCCACCCGTGTATGTACACCCGAGTACGTGTCGAACCCCCCGTGTATGTACACCCGAGTACGTTCGAGTCGTACCCCCACCCGTGTATGTACGGTGCGTACCCCCAGCGCTACGGAAGTGGGACGGAAGGGTAACGGAAGTGACTTCACATGCCTCTTGACCTTCACTTTGATTCACACATACATACATATGCTTATACATATAAACACATTCACACATACACACACACTGTATTCAAATGCATACACATTCACACATACACACACTTTCTGACATAAACACACTATAAGGGGAAGGGGGACAATTTTGGTCCAGTGGAACCGATCCCCGGGACCCGCTCACTTTTTATGCTGCACCATGCAGACAGGAGCCATATTTTCATGTGATTTCATGTCCAGTTCAGTGTGGGCAAGGAAACAGATGAAAATCCCTCTACCAGTGACCCAGAGCATTTTTGAAGCTCCCACCTGCTGGGAGTGGACTTGGTGTTTGCTCCTGCTTGGCAGGAGATTTAAAAATGCTACTGCTAAACAAGAGCGAATACAGGTTTCCCTGTCCACGCCGCTGCAAGCAGGGAAACCGTCATGTCCCGTGTTGGGCTCCACGGGACACAGCATCTGGCCAGCCTCGCGGGACTCCCCATAAAGATTAATAATGATCCCGGAGGAGGGTTCCCTGGGTCTGTCAAGGCTCGGAAGGTGGGTCACATGGCCCCTCAGCCCCATTTTCTTTCTTTTCGGCCCTGGGTAGCAGGCATCAGGCGTAGGTACTGGCCCAAGTGGACGGTGTCTGCTACTTTTCCCCCGCTTGCCAAAGATCTTCTGGGGCGTGATGTTTATACAGGCTGCAGTTTCTCTGGCCCCTCACCTCACCGCTAGAGTCCCGGAACAGGATCGAAAGGCACCACCTAAGTAAGCGATCACCTCCTGCGAAGTCGCAGTCCATTGGTTTATGGCAACATTCACTGTTCCAGGTAAGCGGGGATCCAGCGCGTTCAAAAAGTTTTTGATACACCAAGTTACCACAAAATCCGCTGGGTCACTTGTAAGGTTGGCGCTCACTGGGTGCTAGTGGCTGCACCCAAAACATCCACACCAAACTCCTTCGCTGTCGGCAAGAAGCTGAGCACACACGGGGATTTCAGAAACAGCGCTTTAATTAGAACACTCGGCATGACGCGTTTCGTTCTGGCGAACTTCCTCAGATGCTGTAGTATAGTGAACTGTTTGCCGCCCTCAGTTTAAAAACACAGTGATCCCTTGCGATTGGTGGGATACACTACGGGCACTGCTGCAGGGAAAATGTGGTCCGGACCCAACTGTGTGTTTCCGTGTGTAGCAGGCATCAGGCGTAGGTACTGGCCCAAGTGGACGGTGTCTGCTACTTTTCCCCCGCTTGCCAAAGATCTTCTGGGGCGTGATGTTTATACAGGCTGCAGTTTCTCTGGCCCCTCACCTCACCGCTAGAGTCCCGGAACAGGATCGAAAGGCACCACCTAAGTAAGCGATCACCTCCTGCGAAGTCGCAGTCCATTGGTTTATGGCAACATTCACTGTTCCAGGTAAGCGGGGATCCAGCGCGTTCAAAAAGTTTTTGATACACCAAGTTGCCACAAAATCCGCTGGGTCACTTGTAAGGTTGGCGCTCACTGGGTGCTAGTGGCTGCACCCAAAATATCCACACCAAACTCCTTCGCTGTCGGCAAGAAGCTGAGCACACACGGGGATTTCAGAAACAGCGCTTTAATTAGAACACTCGGCATGACGCATTTCGTTCTGGCGAACTTCCTCAGATGCCGTAGTATAATGAACTGTTTGCCGCCCTCAGTTTAAAAACACAGTGATCCCTTGCGATTGGTGGGATACACTACGGGCACTGCTGCAGGGAAAATGTGGTCCGGACCCAACTGTGTGTTTCCGTGTGCTACTGCTAAACAAGAGCGAATACAGGTTTCCCTGTCCACGCCGCTGCAAGCAGGGAAACCGTCATGTCCCGTGTTGGGCTCCACGGGACACAGCATCTGGCCAGCCTCGGGGGACTCCCCATAAAGATTAATAATGATCCCGGAGGAGGGTTCCCTGGGTCTGTCAAGGCTCGGAAGGTGGGTCACATGGCCCCTCAGCCCCATTTTCTTTCTTTTCGGCCCTGGGGAGGGCTCCCAGGGGCCTCTCGGGAAGGGGGACAATGCATGATCTCCCTCTCCATAAAAAGTATTATCAGCCCCTTGGGTGGGCTCCAGAGGCCTTAGGTGGCTCAGGGAGGGGGCGGCACACCCCCCACCCCACATGACCAGTTTTCAGCCTCTGGGTGGACTCCCCAGGACTTTAGAGTCTCTTGAATGGGGGGGCATGCAGGCCTCCCTCCCTTGTATGAAATAAGCCCTGGAGGTAGGTTTTCCTTGGCGTAGGGTATTTCCTTTTGTTCGATCTCGCAAATGTCTTGCTGGATGGATGGCAGCATTTATTTCAATTCTGGCCCCAGGCGGGGTCCCTCTGATGGGGCCTGGGGGGCTGGGTATTTTATGTACTCAAAGAGACACCGCCTGTGGCCAAAGTAGAAAAGATGCTGTCATTCAGCAAGAATATATATATATATATATTTTTTTTTTCACTGAAAAAACCATGGGTTTCACACACGTTATAGTTAGGAATTAGCATTTAAAAAACCTTAGAAATTCAATGAAAAAACCAAAGGTTTCACACATGTTATAGTTAGCTGGACATTTCACTCGTAAAAAACCATTGAAATTCCCCCATTATAGTTAGTTCAGCTAACTATAACTCGCGCGCCCGCAATGCACTACTGATGACGTCACATATTACATCACTCATGACATGGTCAGTGACATCACTCATGACATCACTGATGACATCTCAAATGACATCACTGATGACATCATCCAGTGAATGTGTGTTTTTCTGAAAATTAAAAAAGTTTAATATATGTATATCTCAAGGTCGATGGAAGAATAAATGAGTATATAAGTGTCTAAATTGATGATTTGTTTTTTAAAAATTGATTGTGTAACTGACTGATTAAGTGTATCTTTATGAATACATGGCTAAGTGAGTAATGTTTAAATGTGTAAATACCTGTATCAGTCTCTCACTTTGTATATAAGTGGCTGCATGGGTTGGTGAGTAGCTACATGAGTGTCTATATAGGTTATTAGTTGGTTTTTTGAGTATCAGTATGAGTGTCTGAGTGTCTTCATGGTTCGGTGGGGGTTATTATGTAGTGCATAGGTGCATGAATGAGTGACTCACTGTTTGTATGTGTTGAAGACAGCATGTGTGTAGGACCGTATGGGTGGATGAGTGTGTGTATGGGGGTGTTAGTGATTGAATGACTGTCTCAATAGTGTCTTTATGAGTAACTACATATTTTTTAAACTAGTATATATGACTATTGGTGTATATAAGTAAGTATATGTGCGAGTGAGAGATTGGAAGAGTGCCTGTATGAATAAGTATGTGTTTCTATAAGTGATTATTTAAAAGACTAAGTATGTGTAAGTTTCTGTAAAAGTAAGTGTGGTGGTGTGTGTATAACTGTATATGCAGGTAAATGGATGTTTGATTCTTTATTAGCATGAGTGACTATGTGTGAGTAACTCTATGAATGAGTGGCATTGTGTTACAGGATGTTTAGGTGTATGAGTACATATGATGTGTGAGTACATGTATGAGTGACTGTATAGGATTGTTGGTGGATGAGTGGATGTGTATGTGGATCTTAGAATTACTGAATAGGTTGTTGTAACTGTTATTTGTATGTCCATTTTTTTGAAAATTTCAGTCTCTATTTTTAAATGTGTGTATCAAAGGTTATATTAGGGTGAGAGGAGGTCTACCACTCTATCACAAGGATGATGTCATTTGAGATGTCATCAGTGATGTCATGAGTGATGTCACTGACCATGTCATGAGTGATGTAATATGTGACGTCATCAGTAGTGCATTGCGGGCGCGCGAGTTATAGTTAGCTTAACTAACTATAACGGGGGAATTTCAATGGTTTTTTACGAGTGAAATGTCCAGCTAACTATAACATGTGTGAAACCTTTGGTTTTTTCATTGAATTTCTAAGGTTTTTTAAATGCTAATTCCTAACTATAACGTGTGTGAAACCCATGGTTTTTTCAGTGAATTTCAAAGGTTTTTTAAATGCTAATTCCTAACTATAACGTGTGTGAAACCCATGGTTTTTTCAGTGAATTTGCAAGGTTTTTTAAATGCTAATTTTTTTTTTTTTCTTCTTTTTTTTTTTTACATATTTTTATTTTAATTTTCTATCCTTTTTTAAAGAGTATGGTTAAATTTTTAAAATTCTACAATATGTTTTTATTTTACATTTTTTATAAAATAAACAGGTAAAATTTATTAGCAATACATTTTTTCCTTTTTTTTTTTTTTTTTTTTAGTGCGCGTACGGTAAGCTTATGGTAAGCGTACGGTTTACGCAATGTCCGTAATTTATCTACGCTGTTTGCGTATAGTTACGCAATTTGCGTAGCCGCGCGTACTCCGCGTGGGGCGCGTACGCGTGTACGCTACACGCGCACGTTACGCGGAAGTGTTGGGGAGTGACTGTTATGCGCATGCGCGCGAGCGCGTGTCTTTTTTACGCGCATGCGTACTTTTGCCGTAAGCGTACCGTAAGCGTACGGTAGGTCATGTGATCATGAAACACAACTTTTGATTGGTTGAAACTACTTTCAGTTCTAGAACTCTCCTACACCACACCCATTCCCCTCATTTCTGCTTGTGATCCCTTAGGAGAAGGAGCTGGGTTGTCTTTGTGATACGATGGCAGAACAGCAGAGCTCTTCTGAGAGTGAGGCTAGCAGCACTACCTTGAGGCAGAGAGCGAGGAAACAAAAGACCTCTTACGTATGGGAGTATTTTACTTTTCTAGAAGGCCAGCAAAAGGTAAATGCACCCTTAGTGACTTGTAAGCTGTGTGGCCGTGTACTTTCAAGAGGGAATCCCGACAGGAAGTATTCCTTTGGGAATCACACCATGATGAGACACCTTAAGGATGTACACAGAAGGACACATGCTCGACTTACTGAAGGTAACCCTTCAGTAAATCAACCAAGCACATCCACAGCAGCTCAGCCTGGACCATCATCTGCAGTGCCGAGTCCTTCTTCTGCAGGTCAGGTGAGCCCTTAATCTGTGGGGGGAGCATCTCCTTTTTCTGGTCCTCTGGAAACTAACCCTCGGTTTCTGAGGGTTGAAATACGGTGCGCCACTTGTCATGATCTAATTTGTCATAGGGAGACCAGTATTTCCCTAGTGAACAATAAAATAGATCAGCACACTTGTCGTACCGTCTAATATTCCCATTCTTTCTTTCCTCTGTCCCTGCATGAACACAACGGCTCTTTTAAGAGCCAACCTTACCTTTCATCTATTTTTTATATATGTTTTGAAAACTTTTTTTTTTTTTTTTTTTTTACCGTACGCGTAATTATTATTTGTTTTTTTAAAAAACACTAAAAATCAATTATCACATTACAAGGTCCTTGAGAGACTACAATGAAAAACTGAAAATGTGATTGTGGAGAAGTGGAAAAAAGGGACCATGATATTTTTGACTTACCATACCCACTCAAAAAAATATTAATTCATTTAATTTTTTTTTTAATTGCTTTAAAAATTGTTCTAGTTTTCGAAAATTTTCTATCTCAATCTGAAAAAAAAGAAAAAAGTATTAATATTTAATAAAACATTTTATAATACAGTACACATATTTACATATTTTTCAACTACACTCCAGCAAGGGCAACCAGCCTTAGTGATGCTGAATGTATTTGCATTACTGACTGAAACCTCAAACCCCACTCGCTTGTGAATACTGTGCATGATTCCACAGGGTAAGCAGCTGGGTGTGTGCTAAGAGTCTGCTTCTCCACCAAAAAATGGCTCCCCCTTTCCATCTAATGCAACTGTGAAATCACCAGAGCAATACGCAATAAATCTCTGCCTGTAATTCCTATTTGCACACAGAGTCATGTTTTCACATTAGTCACAAACCGAAATTTCTTTGCCAATTTGAAAGCACACTTACTGCTCTTTTTTTTGGCAAGTGATAAACACTTTTACAGACTGACACATTATGAATCCACTTTTCAGATTTTTTAAAAAGCACATGTCCAAACTGCTTTTTCAGACCAGCACCATTTGTAACCTGGGTGACTGCCTACACTCCAGCAAGGGCAACCAGCCTTAGTGATGCTGAATGTATTTGCATTACTGACTGAAACCTCAAACCCCACTCGCTTGTGAATACTGTGCATGATTCCACATAGTAAGCAGCTGGGTGTGTGCTAAGAGTCTGCTTCTGCACCAAAAAATGGCTCCCCCTTTCCATCTAATGCAACTGTGAAATCACCAGAGCAATACGCAATAAATCTCTGCCTATAATTCCTCTTTGCACACAGAGTCATGTTTTCACATTAGTCACAAAACAAAATTTCTTTGCCAATTTGAAAGCACACTTACTGCTCTTTTTTTTGGCAAGTGATAAACACTTTTACAGACTGACACATTATGAATCCACTTTTCAGATTTTTTAAAAAGCACATGTCCAAACTGCTTTTTCAGACCAGCACCATTTGTAACCTGGGTGACTGCCTACACTCCAGCAAGGGCAACCAGCCTTAGTGATGCTGAATGTATTTGCATTACTGAGTCCAACCTCAAACCCTTAAACTATTCTTTTTTTATACCAGTACACCTTAATTTATTGTGAAAACATAGTCCATATTATTTTACTTGTTCCTCACATTTAAATTTCTCCCAAAACAGAAAATAATAAACACAACTTCAACAAAAAGAATTGCATTTCTATTATTCATTTCTTAATTTACCATATACATCCCCTCTCAAACTCTAAACTCACCTTTAAAATTAGTTAGTTGTGAAAGAAATGTGGCACTCAAACAGCAGATTATCAGAGCCAGGATCTCTGTTCTTTACACCTCTCTCCTCTCAGCAGAACCAGATAATGGCAAACTTTCCCTCTCTTTTTCCACATATATACATGTTAATTTCAAATCTCAGTGCTTCCCCCTTTTTTTCAAATGTAATCACACATTTCTATTGGTTGAAAACCAACCCTTTTCCAAAAGTACCCTTCCCCCAACTTGACTTCTGCCTAGTACCCTTCCCCCAACTTGACTTCTGCCTGCTACCATAGCAACAGCTCATGGAACACTGCTGTGTGGAGTTAGGTCAGAAGTTCGCCAAACAATGTTTCAATTCCACAGAGCAAGAGTGCTTGACTTTTCAAACCTAACAGCAAATCCATAGTACTGTTCTTTGGTAACACATTTTTCTGTACCAATACAAAACATGCTTCTATTAATTTACACATACAGCCTAGTTTTTATTCTAGAATGGTATGAAACAGCCAATCAGTTCTTTTTTTTATGAAAAAAATATGTATGCCTCCATTTCCAAACTGTCTTTCATTTCTTTTTACCATTCTACTGAATTACACCTCCTGAGTGCATCCAGTTCTCCTTTGAAGATGTTCACAGTGTGGATTGTAGGGCACAGCTATGTCTTCTGGAGTGAAAAGTTTGCAGAGAAAACAGGTATGGTGAGAGACCTTGCTTTGCCAAATGTAGACATTAAATGGATTGGTCAGAGAGGGTTAAAGTGGCACCAATTGATGCCATTGGTGAAATCCTTCATGCAAAACCAACACCCTGACCTCATAATAGTGCACTGTGGTGGCTATGACCTAGGCACTTTGACTGGGGTAGATCTGGAAATGCTTATGAAGGACATCTTTGCACAACTGTTTTCACTTTTCCCTAAAACTGCCTTTGTGTTTTCTAACATATGCCAAAGGCAAAAATGGAACTGGTCCAATCTTTTCTGTCCGCAGATTGACAAAGCAAGAAAGCACGTCAACAAATCTGTTTCTGCTTTCCTCCGTGACTATGGTATGGGTTCCATTTACCACAACAACTTGCGTTACGACATGCAAGACATTTATAGAGGAGATGGTGTGCACTTCAATGATGAAGGGAACAGAGTCTTCCTCTTGAACCTTAGACTCTGCATCGGTACTTACTTGTAGGTACCACTTAAAAATCACTTCATAAACACAACGGCTCTTTTTAGAGCCCCCTAATATCTAAACACTTAAATCTGCATTTCATTTCTTTTTTTTTTTTTTTTTTACCGTACGCTTACCGTACGCGTACCCCGTGATTTTTTTTAAAATCAATAAATGTTTTCTTTGTACTTTTCTGTCCTTCTTTGACCCCCTTACAAATGTTAGGGGGTCTGTAACTCTCCTCCTTGCCCCCTTTTCTTGTTATCACTCTTTTTTTTCTGAGTGAAACACACAAAATGGCGGCCGCCGCTTCCTGGTTTCGACCGATTCGAATGTTTACTAAGATCTAAGAGCCAATCAGAATCGCGCTCGCGCACGCCACCGTACGCGTACGGTAAGCGCACCGTAAGCGCACCGTAAGCTGGCTCAGATATATATATTGATTTAAAGGCTATTTTCTCAGAATCTACTGAACAGATTTACACCAAACCTACAAAAGGCACTTCCTTGACCTGAGGACTACCTCTCTGCCAAATTTCTAGTAATTCTGTTCAGACGTTCGGGCTGTAGCCCTGTCTAAAGGTCCTATGGAAAAATGCATGGGAAAAACGCGTTTTGGGACCCCCCTTTTATCTCAGCCCCCGCTTGACGAATCCCCCCGAGACTTTCAGGGTAGGAGCGGAGCGTAGCGCCCCACCTATTTTGAAAAATTCGCGAGGATTCGTCGACCAGCGCCAAAGTTATTCAAAATAGAATGTTGCGGATTTCCTATGGAAACGTGGTCCTAACTATAACTACCTACTGGCGACCGCCAGTAGGTAATATATATATATACATATATATATATATATATATATATATATATATATATATTTACTTAAAAAACCATAGGTTTCACACATGTTATAGTTAGCTGGACATTTCACTCGTAAAAAACCAATGAAATTCCCCCGTTATAGTTACTGCAGGCAACTATAACTCATGCGACCGCAATCCTCTGCTGATGACGTCAGATATTACATCACTGTATTTAGACACTTATTTACCCATGTCTTTTTCCATTAATCTTTAGCTATACATATATTACAAATATTTATTTTTCAGAAAGACACATATGTCATCAGTGATGTAATATCTGACGTCATCAGCAGAGGATTGCGGTCGCGTGAGTTATAGTTGCCTGCAGTAACTATAAAGGGGGAATTTCATTGGTTTTTTACGAGTGAAATGTCCAGCTAACTATAACATGTGTGAAACCTATGGTTTTTTAAGTGAATTTGCAAGGTTTTTTAAATGCTAATTCGTAACTATAACGTGTGTGAAACCTATGGTTTTTCAGTGAATTTGTACGGTTTTTTAAATGCTAAGTTATGGGGGTTTTTTTTTCAGGTTTTACACCGTGCGCGCACCGTGCGCAGACGGTGCGCGAGCGCCCACGGTTCGCAGTGCGCGCAGGGTGCGCGCACCTCGCGATTTAAAAAAAAAAAAAAAAATTGTTTTTTTTTCCCTTGGGGGTCCTTCTGTGACCCCCTGACCAAGGCTAGGGGGTCAGGAACTGTCCACTCTGCCCCCTTTTCACGTTCTCCACCTTTGTTTTTCACCCCCTCAGACTACGAGAGACAAAATGGCGGCCGACACTTCCTGGTTTCGACCGATTCGAATGTTTACCGACATCTAACAACCAATCAGAATTGCGCTCGCGCACGCCAGGGTGCGCGCACTGTACGCGCACGGTGCACGCGTATAGTTATTGATATGCTTTTAAATGCTATTTTCTCAGGAAATACTGAACAGATTTACACCAGACCTGCAAAAGGCACTTCCTTGACCTTATGGCTACCTCTCTGCCAAATTCCACGTAATTCTGTTCAGCCGTTCGGGCGGTAGCTGCGACTAAAGGTCCTATGGAAAAATGCATGGGGAAAACGCGTTTTGGGACCCCCCCTTTTTCTCGGCGCCCGCTTGACGAATCACTCCGAGACTTTCAGGGTAGGAGCTGAACGGAGCACCCCATTAGTTTTGAAAATTTCGTGAGGATTCGTCAACCGGCGCCAAAGTTATTCAAAATAGAATTTTGAGATTTCCTATGGAAACTAGGTTGTAACTATAACTATCTACTGGCGACCGCCAGTAGATAATATATATATATATATATATATATATATATATATATTATTCATTATGTATGATAATATATTTAATGAAAAAAAGACATTAGTTGAATGGTGCAGGGACTCGCCCGACAGTGGTAATTGCCCTCTTGTATGCTGACAACACAGTACTGATGTTTTACACCGCTAATGCCCTTCAATCACAATTAAACGTTTTCCCTGAATTCATGACTGATTTGGACTTTAGGGTTAATTTGGGTCAAACATTTCCCATTACATTTTCTTTCATTTCGGCCCAGGTGGAGGGTCGAAAGATATTGGGAACAGGGTATCCCTAACCTGCCCCCATATATCTTTATTTTTTTACAACTTCAGGGCAGGGGACTAAGTCCCTGAGTCTTGTAATGGCTGCCAGCAACATTATTCTCATGTTGCTGGCAGCTAATCAGAGCGCTTCTGAGAGTCTGACTCACACATGAATGAGATGGACCAAAACAAATGAAGCTCCGTGGGCCAGTCAGAACTGGGCTCCCGAAAGACTGTCTGAGACTCTCACGAGCCCAATCGTCCAAATATCCATATTTGTTTTTTACCCTGAATATTTCCAAAACTACTGAAAGGGTTTACACCAAATCACAAAAATCACAATCTGCGGACCAAAAACTTCCTGCCGGATTTGGTGTAATCCCGTTCAGCCATTTTTGCTGAAGCCCATTTTAAAGAAGTCTATGGAAAATGCATGGTGGATTTTTGTGTTTTGGGACCCCCTTTTTCTCGGCCACTGTTTCCACCACCTTCTGCCGATTGTCCAGTGTGGGTGCCTCCATCCGTAAAGGTGGGCTTTTGATCACATTAATTCTCCAAAATAGACGGGCACTCTTGGGGTTTATATTTCATTGATTTCTTTATTTCAAATGAACAAACACTTTTCGGCAACGCGCCTTTCTCAATGTTTACGTTTCAGTCACTTCAGCAGTAGCGGCGGCTCCTTTGCAATTGCGGAGGAGTATCGCCCCACTCACTGCAGAACAAAAATAAAACAATAATAAAAGACTTTTATTATCGTTTTTATTTTTCTCTAACAGCAAATGCTGCTGAGTCAAGGGAGGGGTGGGCCGGGCATCCTGAGTGACAGCAAGCAGGGGGGGGGGAGGAGTTGTTGGGCACTGGAAGTGCGCATGATGGTTTGGCTGCCTGTCTTAGGCTGGTCAAACCATTATGCACACTTTGATTTCTCCAACCCAGCTGCATTGTACAGACGGTGGAGAACCGAAAAAGGCTACAGTCACTTACTGAGCGCCTAACGAGGCCTCTCAGACCGATCGTGGCACTGCTCTCATACTGAGAGCAGCATCTGGATTGGCTGGTCAGCACTTATATTTATACATGACGTGCATTCTCATTGGAGTACCTTAAGTAAAAATAAACAGAGGACTGCTGAACACAGTCATGCTTTGCACTCTACATACAGTATTTCAGATGTGAAGCACTTTTGATGGATATCATTGTCTTTTAACATGTATTCAACCACAGGATGAGTGGTGTGGTGGTAGGTCACTTGCGGAGAGTTGACAGCTGAACATCATTGAACAATAGAACCTTTGGCCAACTATTGCTGTGAAAAAATGCCACATCTGGATGGTTGGGCACAGGGTCAAGCCATAGGGCAAGCCCAATCCCTAACTCCAACTGTTTGTTAGATGAAGAGTCTGGTGTGACACCAGGCCTTGCAAATAACCTCCACTATATATGTTCAAAGTCTATGCATGGTGGGGGTTGGTCGCTTGTGGAGGGGTGGGTGCGGACCTGGTTACATGCTAAGCTGTGCTTCAATCTTGTCTTACGTACGGCTGAAGATCCTGTAGAGTATTTCTGTGTTATTTGGGTACTATATCGTCACAGTAACCACTTAACTTCTGTGTTATTTTAAGATAAGTTATGGTCAAAGCACCTCACCTAACTATAACGTCACTTTAACCCTTAATTTTTATGAATATATAAGTATATTGTTTGCTTACCAAAATGTCATTACTATAAGATAAGGGAGTTCTTAAGCAATTGAGATTGGGTAGGATGACTAAACAGATGTGGAAAGGAGATAATGTACTTATTCAGATGTCTCTCTAACTATTTTGTGCAACTCGCTGACCCGCAATAAGTGGGTCATATTCTGTCTCTAACTATTTTAACATATAACAAATAAAGTTAATTAAAAAAAGTTAAACACACATACATAATGATTAATATATATATTCACTTTAAAACAATTAATAAACTATTCATTTTAATTTATTAAAATGTTTTAAATTATATATATTATATATATATAAATATATATATATATATATATATATATATATATATATATATACACCAATAACATCAACTCTAATAAAAACATGATATTATGAATTAAAACATTAAACTAGTAAAAGAATATAAACTTATATTTCCCACTACAGTCAGTGCAACAGTAGGTGAAGTGTTGGATAGCGTAAGACACAAAATTACTATTCCCACCCCAGTGACTTCAACAGAAGGGAAAGTGTTGGATAGCTGAGGGTTAAAAGTTACTATTCCCACTCCAGTCAGTGCAACAGTAGGGAAAGTGCTAGATAGGGGAGGGGTAAAAATTACTATTCCCACTCCAATCTCCAATTAGTGCAACAGTAGTGAAAGTGTTGGATAGCGGAGGGGTAAAAATTACTATTCCCACTCCAATGAGTGCAACAGTAGGGAAAACGTTGGATAGCGGAGGGGTAAAAATTACTATTCCCACTCCAGTGAGTGTAACAGTAGGGAAAGTTTTGGATAGCGAAGGGCTAAAAATTACTATTCCAACCAGTGCAACAGTGGGAAAAGTGTTGGATAGCGCAAACAAACAAAATATGAACAACAAAACATTTTTTAAAACAAAATAAATTAAAAATATATAAATATGTAAAAGATTATAATACAAATATATTTATTTAAAAAAAATTAAAACATATTATAATGTTAAATAAATATGACAAACACCTACAAATATTATATTAAATAAACTTAAAAATAATTTTGAAACAAATAAATATTTTTAATTAGAAAATATTTAGAAGCAAACACATGAATTATTACATAAGTTTAGTTATTTTATTTCCTACCCTATAACACCCCACAATTCATAAATCACATCTAATTTTTTTTTAAAGTACTTCCATAATTAACATAATTACTTGCAAATGAAAGAAATATTATTAAACACAAAACAAATTAAAACTCATAAAATTAATTAACTTCCCACACTATACCCCTATAATCCCCACTACCGACAGCTATAATTAAAGTGTAAAAAAACATGAATTACACAATTAAAACGTATTTTCTATTAAAAACTAATAGTATTTAACAACTATTTATAAAGTAAGTAAAATCAATTACACAATTTCCATATTTAATTTCCAATTAATTAATTAATATTAATTAACAACTAATTATTAATTATTTAAACATAAAATACTTCCCACTCTTCCCACACTTTACCCCTATACGCCCTACAACCCTATAAACCCTACCCTATAAACCCTACAACCAACACCTAAAATTAATTAGACAATTACCATAGGTGATTTTCAATAAATTAATTAATATTATTTACAAGTAATTATTAATTAATCACAAATAAATTACTTCCCACCCTTTACCCCTATAAACCCGACAGCCCACACCTAAAATTAATCACACAATTTCCATATTTAATTTTCAATTAGGTAAAATTAATTAACAACTTATTATTAATTAATTTAAAATAAATTACTTCCCACCCTTAACCCCTATTAACCCCACAACCCGCAGCTAAAAAATCTAAACAATTACCATAATTAATTACCAATTAATTAATATTAACAGCCAATTAATAATTACTTATTAATACATCACTTCCCACAATTAACACTATAAAATCTCAATTAAATAAATATTCATAAATAAAAACGAATCGTTAATTTATTATAATTAATTTACTTACCACCCTATTCCCCTATAAACCCAGATCCTGCTACCAAACTAAAAAAAATGCTAAATTTTATTAGACTAAAAATTAAACACATATATTAAAAAACAAACAATTCTTACACAAAAAATACATCACATACATTTAAAATATATACTAAAATAC
The DNA here is from genome assembly GCF_964204655.1 of Triturus cristatus. Classification (NCBI taxonomy): domain Eukaryota; kingdom Metazoa; phylum Chordata; class Amphibia; order Caudata; family Salamandridae; genus Triturus; species Triturus cristatus. The sequence goes on along the minus strand of NC_140591.1, from coordinate 1,008,105,032 downwards.
ATAACACTAATTAAAAAATCGATATTTTAAACAACTATATTTTTGCAAATGGTATTAATGACTTCTATATTTTTTAATTTGATATTACTTACCTTCAAATTGATATTCTTGACGACGATATTCTTGCACTCAATATTTCCACTCCACAATATTTCCAAATCAATATTCAGGTAGTTTGAATTTTTTGACCTCGATATTCTGTCTCATTACAGAGGAAAACATCTACTTAACAAAATAATCCAGCCTCTTGTATTACCTATCAGGAGGGGTGGTGGGAATGTGCCCTGGGATGTTGATGTCTGCAGCACAAATCTTTCAGGGGTGGGGTGTTGGCTGAGGAACTTTGGTTCCCCCGGAGCTGGGCAATAGTGGTGTGCAATTGTCCTATTCACAGGAACCTCTGTGCTAGGCTAGGACCACGTGTTTAGAAGGACATCAGTTAGTGCTTCATTAAATGGCAAAAGGAGTCCAGAGGTTGAAGCCCCAGGCTGAAGCACTTCACTTAGGAGATTAGTACTGACTTACACAGAAGGCAGCTCTATTCTGAGCTGCCCTTTTAACTACCATGGTATAGGATGCCCCCGCCTCCGTAGCCACAGTTAGCACAGATAGCATGCCAGTATCTGGAGAAGTGTCCAGTCCACTGGCTTCTCCAAGTTCCCCATAGAAGTCCAACTGCTCTGCAGAGTCGTCCTGGTGTTCCAAAGGGTCCATATACCCCTCCCATTCCTCTGCTGAGCCTAGCACATCCTCAAAGGGTTCCGGCGACAACATTGAACCCCTGGGTTCAATCGGCGCCGGAATCAGCATTCAGCGATGTTGTTCCGACTCCGTGTTGTTGGGGATAAGGATGGGGCTGGCGCCGCCGGTGGGTACCGGCAGGACTGACTTCGGGTGCGACACCGCTGGATGTCGCGATGGCACGACCGGTATCGACCCAGAATAAGATTCCTGAGGCCCGACCGGCACCGTGGTCAAAGCTGAGAGCTTCGAACCCAATGTGGTCCGCTTTACCCCACAGAGCTCGAGGGCTCACCAGAGGTGTCAGCCCTCTCACATATGCAGCGCATGGCCTCGTAAAATCGTTTAATTTGAGCAGGGGTCGCTAAAGGGATGTAGGGGCAAAGTCAACCCTGGCTCTGGCTCTGCTGAACGTGCCTAGAGCGTCGGTGCTCCTTACCTCTTTCGTCGACAGACGACAGCCAAGGCGAAGATGAAGTCCACATGGACTTCTTCTTCTTGTGCCTTCTCCCTGAGTGTCCGATGACCTCGAGTGGAACGAAGAGGACTTTGGGCTCTGGGAGCAGTCCCACAACCTCCTCTTCCTCGATCGGGACCAGGACCTCCGCGGAGTCTCGCTGGGTCACAAGGAGCTTCATAGCCCGTTCCTGCAAGGCTTTAGGATCCACAGCCCGACAGTCCAAGCACGGTTTTGAATCGTGGTCGCGCTCGAGACACCAGAGACAGACGAGGTGGGGTCAGTAACAGACATCATGCGGTGGCAGGCACCGCACGGCTCAAAACCTGTCTTCCTCAAAGACATCCTTGCACACAAAGTAAGAAAAAAATCAGAATTCAACAAAAGGTCGAGAAAAGGCCTGTCAAAAAGCGACTGAGGGGTAGCTCTTCCTGGATCGGCGCTTAACTGGCGCAAAAGAAAAGAACTGACATCAGCGTGCCTGGGTGGCGCCTATATAGGTACCGCGTTACAGCAAACAAATGATGGACGGAATGCTGACAATGCAAACATTCTCCCCCAGTCAAAAGATCTGGGTTATATCCATTGTTCTTTTGCCCACTACGCCACCCCAGTTTGGACCCAGCCATATACAATCAGTCTTGACCCTGTGCCCCATGGGAACAGTCCAGACCGAACTGCCAGGCCAGGTCCTCCCTGAACCGGAAACAAGCATCCTGGGACCGGTTTCAGGGTATGTCACCCTTCTTCAGCCAGGCTAGCTTGAATCCAGTGGCGTGGTGAGCAAGGGACCCACGTCAGCGTGCCTGGGTGGTGCCTATATAGGTACCACAACATCATAACTGACGTTACTGACACCAACGAAATCACATGAAGCCCAATGGAGCCTCCCGACGGCACACGCAAGGGGATTGCTCAGCAAAATTTGCCGGATCCAGCCTGACGCGTGGGAAATTCAAAGGTAAGGAATCTGCAGCTAGAAGTCTCTATCAGATATAGACATATTTTTTGCATAGATGGAGGGAGACAGCAAGGGTAAAGCTACATTTGAATCCCTCTGTAGTTCTAGCAGCTTTTTCAAAATGAGCTATGCCTTTTAGTTTCTCGTCCCGCCTTCCCCGGGGTCTACACCACGGCACAAAATACCCCCAGCTAGTTTAGAGAACTAAGAAGCAATAACAATCTAGCTTCAGAGCCGGACTGCTAGTTTAGTCCATCTACATTTTCCCAGTGGACTGGAGCCTTTGGATGCCGGTATTTGAGGGCAGAGGGTTGCTGCTATGAGGCTCCCCCAGGTACAGCGCGTGCTCTAGGGGAGAGGGAGAGAGAGGAAGGAGGGAGATGAGAGCATTGCTGTCTTAACGCATGGGCACGCTAGGCATTTGCCCGGGGCCCCCACAAGCATAGGGCCTCATGCAGACCAGAATTTAACCCTCAATTTCTGTTAAACATTTGTATTTCTGTGAGTGCTTGTGTAGGCAGGGCCCAGTGCCTAATATGCTGTTAAGACGGCCCTGACAAGGAAGGAAGAAGTACAGGTGAAAACATTTTTACTAGGGAGGATTTAGCTTATCAGAAAGGCCATGGGCCTCGCCACTGTTCCTTTCTTGCGTCCCCCTTTCATGTTCACCCCGGGGGCAGCAGGACGATGAACCTCACCTCTTACTTCTCTAGCTGCGCTTTCTCTAAAGAGAGTGGAGAAAAAGGCTGCTTGAGGACCTTTAGCCAAAAAAACATGAGCAGCTGAGAGTGCAATAAAGATTCAGCCACTTCAAATATCATCACCAACCACAGAGGAAAAAACTGCACTGGAATATGAGTCCTGCCAAAGAATACAACTATGAGCTATTAGCCAAAGCAACGACTTATCAAGCAAGAAATCGGCCCCTCCTAAACTCCCATTGGTATGAAAACAAGGACTCAAGGCATCCTCTTTAGGATCATATCAAGCTCTTGTTCTGGCCGAAGGACGTTGGTAGTTGTCCCAATACTGGACCTTCAGCTTTATAAACACTGTGGGTAAGGTTTTAAATAAGTAGTCCCACATGCCTGCTTCTTTCTGAAAGTTCCTCAGAAAAATACTGTACTCTAGTTTTTCAGTTACTCAAAGAAGAAAAAACAGAACATTTCTCATGGCCGCAAGGCATTCTACTAGTAACTTTTGGTACTAGAGTACTGCATTAAATCATCTACTATCGTTTGCAGCTTTATCCATGGCCAAACACTTGCATTATTTCAAACTATGTTTAACTGATGTATTCCTTCTGTCCACTAAGAGCTTCTTCCTTGGGGCACTTAGCCGTCTCTTGCTTAAAAATTGCCTCAAAGGTGGGTTGTACTTACTAGGTGGAAGCGGTAGACTTACACACACTTGTACCTCATTATATGCAGTTATTGGCCCTGTAGAGGTTGTAGTGCACAGGCGTGTCCATCTGCAAGTTATGGAGCAAAATTATTAGAAAATCAAAAATGGAAGTGAAAGTAAATACATTTGATGGAACAAATCTAAATAGACCTATCAGTAAACCAGCCAATATTGTCACACTTTTGACCCATACATAAATATTTCATAACTCCAGTGTATTGTTGCTAGTGTTTTGGGTATGTATCTGGTGAGTTATGAACCTGGTGGTCTACAAGGAGACCATCAGACATAAGGAGATCTCTGGGTTAGTTGATCGTCCTTGGTTTACGTATGTTAAAAAGAATACAGTAACTGACCGGTCTTTTTTCACGCTTGCATAAACCTGTGTAGGATACACAAAAGTCCAACTTAAATAGCTGTATTGTAATGAAGTTTGGCAAAAAAAATTCAAGGCTACCTTATATTCCCATCGGATGAGCCAGTACATGGAGGTAAAGTTAAAGCTGGCATAGATCTTTATGTGGACATCATCATGAGGTCGCTGCATCATAAGACCAACCTGTAACAAATCAAAACTGGTCCTCTGCCGGTTGCTGCAGTTGTGACTTGATCTTCTTAAGAAGCCGTAGCTCAGATGGTTGCCCTTCCTGAAACTCTTGTTAAGAAAACATTGCTCATGCCCTCTTTCATTGGCCCTTTTAAAAAGCACAAAGATTGTATTTGTGAATGCCGTACTAGGGTGGGGTGGACGAGCTGATTACCGAAGGGATGAAAGACTTAATACTGGACCCATGGTGACTGGAACACAGACTTTACATCTCCCCCCGGCAGCCGCACCTCTGGTACTGGTGTTAGGGAACATACCACCATTGAGAGAGGGCCAACTAGAATCCACAGTTCAACTGATGTCTAAATCCCTTCATTGGATGATGCAAAAACTGGATGAGGTGCGGGGCAGTGGCAGGAGCTTCCCAAGTCAAATGATTATGGCTAGAATGGCAGCCTGGGTAGGCCCTGCAAGGAAAGAAATGCTGGGAGATTGTGTGGTTCTAAATTTTTAAAATGAATTTGTTGTTAGACCCCTCCTAGAGTATCTAGGTAAAGCTTCCTCTAAGAGCTCCCAGATTACTGGGATATTTTTATAGACTCAAATTTTCATATGCTCACACTTGAGGTACGCACGGAGCCTCGGACGAGTTCACACTGCGCTTGGCTTCCAACGGAGACGGACGCTCCGGTTTTTCGAGCACATTTGCTGTGATCGCATGCCGTGATTGAATCTCTGCCTCGGCTATCCCTCAACAGACAGTGGATACATCGCTACTAGTCTCGACTGATTCCTTTAAGCGACACGAATTAAATGACCCTTCATAGCAAGCCCTATAATCCAGCAATTCTCCCAGTGGAACTAAACCACTAGGTGGTTCAGTTAAGATCACCCACCAGTCAGGTTGCCCCTATTGGTCCTGATGAAGACCCGCAAGGCCAAGGCTTAAAATCCCCCAAGGCCACCAAGACGGGTCGAAACGTCGACGCCCACCCTTTACTACCTGGGACACATTTCCAGTCTTTCGTGCAAGACCACCAATGGGGTCATTTTCTGAACTATACTAATTTTGTATCCAATAAATGTGACCAGGTCTTCTGGCTTCTGGACGGTGAATTACAACCGATCCATATTGCCTGTAATTGATTGATTACTCCTACTACTATGTATCTTTCATTCTTTGTCCTATTCACGCACTTTTCAATCACTTTTCTTTGATGCACGTTTCCTCTTGGAGCAACCTTGTTCTGTCCTATGAATATTGCAAAAAACTGCTAAAAATAAATGTATGTATAACAGCTCTCAGTGTTTTGGATGTTGTCCTTTGTTGGGTTGAATTACCTATTGAATATTACGAGCCTTTGTTCTTAAAGAAAATTTCGTTTAGGCTCATGATTAGCTAACTAACTGACTAAGCAAAATATATATTTCAGATTTATTAATCATTGGATAAGGACCACGGTTTTTGGTACCATTAATCCACCCAGGTCCTTCTTCCTTGGGTTACCCCATTTTTGTAATGGCCACACTTGAGGTACAACAGGAAGGCACGTGGCTCCTAATTAATTTTTATAATAATGACTTTGGCCCAAATATGCACACCATCGTCGGAGAGGTCGTTAAAGCATTAGACAACTCCTTATGTAATATCAAGAATGATGCAGCTCACATCATTTGGCTGGGTGATTTTAATACACATCCCTGAAAATACAACGCAGTCCCTGTATGTGGTTTAGAGGACATGGGGGGAATCCCATATATCACTTTACCCACAATGAATATGGTAATTGTTTAAACAGGATATTATCTTCCTTAAATATGGTAGTAATTAGCGATCCAGACCCCTCAATAGGCAATTCAGTGGGAACCTTCCAGCGAAACGGGTCTGAGTCAACGATTGACTATAAATTACTCACTAATCCTCTTAGTATAAGGGCCATTAAGTTGGGAAATCAATTCACGACTTTTAGCGGGAATGCTATTTTATCCCTACAGCTAAAGGTACTCAAAGGGGACCGATCCCGCCACCAGAATATTGGAACACCAATTGTGGCAAGGAGAAATGGAGTCCCAACTAAAGTGGGCCCACATAGACAAAATAAAGAAGATTCCAGAAATTATATCAGACATACGGGGTAACTTATCAATATGTTTAGAACCGGAGACTGATGCAGGGGAAATGGTGTCCGCCTTTTGCGGCCTCTTAGAGAAGGTAAAACTGGCCTTTACATGCACAAAAGAGTCAAATGCAGCAAATGCTAGGGGCTGTTTTAACTCTTTGTGCACAAAAGCAAGGAAGGCTTTGATGTACGCCTTGTAAACTAGAACCAGAATCCCAGACCAAATAAAAGTATTGCAGACCACCTATAAATTAGCATGGAAAAACAGAGAAAAAGCTATTAAGGATGAGTCTTGGGCAGACCTTGATGAGGCAGCCAGAACTGGCAATAGCTGCGATTTCTGGAAGTTAGTAAAAGCACCATATTTTAAAAATCCCAGAGATCCCACAATAGACATTAATGTAGATGAGGAGGCATGGGTTGCCCACATTGAAGATATTTTTGCCCCAAGTGCTTGCTCCCTAACACCTCCTTCCTCTGTGGAGTTAAACTCTCATGCTCCTCTCATTGTCTCACTCATCAAAGTGCAAAAAGGTTTGATGTCATGCAGCATGGGAAAGGCTCCAGGACCGGACGGCGTCCCAGTTGATTTGTTGCATGAAAAAATGGACCTATGGGCACCCCTATTAACGAACTTCCTGAACAGTATAGCTCTGGTAGGACCACCCCCCCACTTCATGGTCAACGGGTGTCATTGTTCCAATCTCTAAAAAAGGGGACAGGGCCAACCCAAAGAACTACAGACCAATTTCCCTGCTGGACACCACATCGAAGCTCATGGACTGGCTCCTCCTCTCTAAGCTAGAGGGGTGGGCCAAGGAGAATACCATCTTAATCCAGGCCCAGTATGGGTTCCAGCAGGGAAGTGGTACTGTGGATCAGTGCTTGAATTTAGCACTGATAATAGAAAAATATAGTAAACTGAAGAAAGAAAAGATCTACATGGCTTTCATGGACCTGTCGGCAGCGTTAGACTGTGTGGTCCATGCAAAGTTATGGAATATAATGCAGCTGATGGGGGTTGACCCAGCTATAATAAATGTCATTAGACAGCTGTATTCAAACGCCACGGCATCAGTCCGCTATACTAAAAACGGGGACTGCACACGCCCATTTAAAATTGCCAGGGGAGTAAGGCAGGACTGTGTCCTCACCCCATTCCTCTTCTCCATTTATACAAATGGAGTTGAGGACGCTCTCACCGTACCCACATGGGACGTCCCTGTTTTGGATTCCCAACTGTTACCTATATTGGCTTACGCGGATGACGCGGTGTTGATTGCAAGGACAGGGCTTGGCTTACATTTGATAACTGCATATGTCTCGTTCATGGATTCAATAGATCTGAAGGTAAACCAAACTAAGTCCTTTGTAATCATAGCAAGAAAAAGAGATAAAACCCTGTACTTACACGCGGACACTGGAAGAATAGAGGTGGTCGACATCTTTCCTTACCTGAGGGTTCTCTTTGTTAAAGATCAAACGTGATCAAAGTTGGTGGAAGGCAGAAAGTTGGTAATGGAGAGAAGTCTCTCGGCCATAAAATCTTTTGCCCAAAAACTGGGCGCAAGACCACTATTACCGATAAAAAATATCAGGCCAAAGTAAAGGCGGCAGTAACGTATGGGGCGGGTGTCTGGGGTGTGGCAGCGACAACTGCACTTCAAACTACCAAAAATAACTTCTTTAAATCTGTAGTCGGTCTTCCTCTCACTTCCACAAATTACATTGTACACTTGGAACTGGGCTTGCCGTACATTGCAGACTCAATACATTTAGCCCCAATTCTGCTGTGGATTCAATCTGGCAGAGGGATACGGTGTTATTGACACAAACTATAATAAGGAATTGTTTAAGCATGGATAATCGCAGAATGTCTAGGTGGCTCAGCTATGTGGAGTCAGTCCTGAAGGAGATTGGTCTTATTTAAGGATCCACTGGCTTGTAGGAAGATCTCAAAACAAAAGGTCACCAACATGTTTTTATCGATGGTGGATTATGAGCGAAAGGAATATAACAGAGAGAAACGAGCTGTCTGTACCTATCGCCAGAACCCACCATTGATAGAGGGAGGGTATTTCTATCTAGCAAATGTTACCAGTCCGCAACACAGATTTATACTACTGAGGTTTCGTATGAATATGATTCCATTGATGTTAGGTTACCCGGAAAAAACTTATAACCACTCAGATTTAAGTGTGTGCCCATGTGATAACCTTTCAACACAAACCGAACTGCACGTAGTTCTATACTGCAGGTTCTATGAGAAAGGAAGGAACGACTACCTTTAGCCAATTTTGAAGCGAGGGAATTTTAATCAATGCCAGGTCGAACTATATTTTTTTTAATCGTTATCTGATCCCCCGGTATGCTTTTCGGGAGCTACGTTCCTATGGCCCTGCATGAGAAAGAGGAAGGGGGGCTGCTAAAAGTATTGGGCTTGCCATGCAGTAACTTTTCTTTTGCACAATATTATGGGGTTGTTCAGGAAACTAGAGTTTTTAGCATGCGGAACGATTATGTTGTAGTAGGGTTTTTTTATCCAAAGATGAACTATGAACTATTTATTGATCTTATTATGTATTTATCTGTGCTTTTATGATCATTTTTAACTGGATTGAATAAAGATTTGTATGGATAAGGAATGCCATACTCTAAGTGTGGTGATTGAAGTTTCCAAAAGTGTTGGGAGCACCATGTTGCAAGAGAGCAAGGTATATGAAATTAGAACCATGATGTTATAAACAGGTGCTGGAACCACCCCTGTGATGCTGCTAAAATTTGTATTGCTTAACACTGATCTAATGGATACATGTTTAAAGACTGAGGGGCATATTCTCAAGGAGCTATCGCCGAGTTATTCGCACTTTATGGCAGCCAAAGTCGTAATAAATGTATCGCCCCATTCACAAGCTAGTGCTAACAGTCTATATCACTAGTTTACAGGCGATAGCATCCTCAAAAACATCGCCACGGATGACCCGAGCAACTATCGCTAATGACATGCAGAGTAGGCGTTCCCGAGCAAAAAGCCACGACAACACCACACCGCGACATTCTCAACAACCAGCCAGATAGGCGATAAGATCACAAAACATGTGATAAGGCGCGTTAGCACATGGAAATTAACACCTGCTCTGACCGGGTGCAAAGTCGGACGACAACCGGCACCAGAAAAGGGAGCCCAGCCCAGAGCCACACCTGAAGAACAACAGATGCCATGGAGCTACTCATCATGCAGCTCGGAGCCCCAACAGGGCCACAAGACTCACCTACACCACCCCCAGGACCGCCACCCCCCCAGACCCCCACCGTCTCCCCCCCCGGACCACCACAGAGGCAGCGCAAAGACAGCAGACCTTCAGGAAACGCACCAGCCTCACAGACTAAACACCAGAGTATGTCATTGCCCACTACAGACTCAAAAGGACAACCATCCTACGCATTCTGAACATCATTGCCCACAGGCTGATGGCACCAGCACAGTGGACAACCAACATCCCTCGGCAGACATAGCTGCTGGCTGTGCTGCACCTGTTGGCCTCTGGGACCTTCCAACCAACAACTGCCAGAGTCAGAGGAGTCTTACAGCCAGCCAAGTTCATGATAACTGTCTCGGATGCCATCATCAGCTCCATACCCCAGTACCCAAACTCCCCCCACACTGCGCATGAACAGCTGGAGACCAAGCAAGGCTTCTACGCCATAGCTGGCTTCCCGCACATGTCAGGGGGCAACTGACTGCACACATGTCCTACTTGTGCCCCCTGGTGACACTGCACACAATTACCTCAACAGAAAGCACACGCATTCCATTAATGTGCAGGCAACAGTGGACCACTTGGGAATCGCCACCAATGTCGTCGCCAACTACCCAGGCAGTGTGCATGATTCCTACCCCTACCCACAGTCCATCATCAACCAGCGCTAACATGATGGCACCCATGGAAATACACTGCTCGTTGGCAAGTACCAAATAGACACACCACAGCCCCCAACTCCACAATCATGCAAATCACAACTCTGGGAATGCACACGTCACAGACTCACATTCAACATGCCAAACAACATGCCCACGCACCAGACACGACAGCACAACTTACTGTGGCAACCTGGGCTAGCCATGCACATGAGCCATCAACTGCATGGCACCTCAGCCACACAATAGCGGAATGTGGGGAGAGGTGGGAATCAGGCATGTGCGACAGAGGCAAGTGACCCATGAATGAGAAGGTACTCAATGCCAACTGTGGTGGAGATGTGCTGGACAGACTTCAGTATGCAGACCACAGACATATCGATGTCTACATGCACTGCTGGTGTATGGAGTGTAGTGGACAGTGGACGCAACCATGTCACCCCAGCCAGTGGGGAAGATCGTGGAAATGTAGCTTGTGACGTCCCCCCTGTACGCCAGGCCAGCGTAGAGGTGTGAATAAAAAGCATGTAGCTCTGGGCGTGGTTCTCTTCTGGAATGTCCAATGTCTCTGCCAGGGCGGCACCTCCCAGCCCGCCACGAGGCCGACGCCGTCACCGTGAGCGGTGTTGCCTGCGATCATGCGCGCCTGAAGCACCCAAGCCCTCTTGTCCCAGACCCGTCATGCCCGCCTTTGCGCAGCCAGGCCTTACTGCTCACCTGCCGACACCGGTGTGTGTCAAGGAGGTCCCACCACGTGCCGGCGCAAGCCCCAAGCCCGAGGCACACGAGCTTAGCAGCCTCCTCAGACCATCACGGCCTCCGCGACACAGGCTCGCTGTACTCCTTTCTCGTTTACATACTCATCCAGCCTACACAGCTGCCAGGTCGGTCACACATTTGGAACTGAGTCTTGATTACGCAATGGCAGAGTACACACTTTATGGCTGCATTTATGTCACTATACTCCCTTCTATGTGGTGCCACCAACTCTGTGCATAGCATCCTGCATGACACCTGTCTGTGGTCCCTTTCTGACTACTGCCTTCGGCCTACACTGTGGTCAAGTAGGTCACACAGTTGGAACTGAGTCTTGATTTGTGAATGGCAGAGTTCATATCATTGAACGCATGGAGAGGAGTAAGAGGAAGACGTGGTGCAGTCCGGAAGAGAAAGGGATCCTCGTTACGTCATGAGCCAACGACACGTGGCTGTGGGCCTCTTCTGACCGCTGCCTCGGGCCTACACTGCGATCGAGTAGGTCACACATTGGGAACTGAGTCTTGATTCATTTATGTCAGTTTTTATATCATTGTACTGGCCTCATCGCAGACTGCATACCCCTGCAGCTCTGGTGCCACTAAGTCTGTTCCCGACAGCCATGGACACTTACTGGTTGAACTTTGTTGGCGAAAGAGTCTATGGACTGGGGGTTGTCTTCATCATCATGTCAGTGATACAGATTTTTTGGCGACAACAAGGCTGTAGCATTCCACTCCTCAATTTGCCGCTTCCGGATGGCTTCTTCCCTCTGCATCATGTCCTGGAGGACACGTTCCACTGTCCCCCGCAAGCCTCCACCACATTCACCTCGGACATCGATAAGGACCTGCTCAGCTCGCATGGCCCATCTCACTGCAACGCAAGTCACCGTCCCGTGGCGGTGTGCCTGTGCCGGCCGCAGTGCATCCAGGGCCACGAACTCTGTGCAGCTCAAATCAGGGACTCTGTCCAGTGAGATATTGGATGGTCTCTGAGACGATGGCCTTGGGGTCCTCAACGTCATGTGTCTGTGGCCCTGCGCTGTCCGCTTCCTCCGGACTCAAATGCGGTCCACCAGGGCTCACATATCAACTCGAGTTCTGACTGGCCCGGACGTCGCATCACCGCAGGAGGCACACGCCACCACCGCTGGGACCACCTCCAAATGCCAACTGCCAGAGTCAAAACAGCAGTACTGGCAGACTAACGGAGTTGCTCACACCTGTCGTGGATGCCATCATCTGTCTGATACCCTGCTCAGCACTCCAGGTGCCACTGACTCAGTGCACCACGACTCATAGACCATTTCTGAATGAGTTGTGCGCTGTGGTGAGCTCACAAAGCAATGTCACCTCAGGCAGTGTGGGAGACCTGGGACGATGATGAGGAAGATGATGCATGTGTAACACACACCACAGCAGCTGAATCAGGAATAACCCGAAGGGACACAATCCTCGACATTTTTTTCACATGAGCACGCTCATCTCTAGTGCCCCAACCTCAGTGCACTGCAACTCACGGACACTTCTGTTGGCATGTTGGCATGTTGGGTGAGCTGTACTTGCTCCGGTACTACCACCATGATGCTCCACAGTTGTCTGTGTAATGCTGGTGTTTTCTGTTTCTGTTTAAATGGTGTTCACTGTTGTAGTTGTTGCCAGCACCAACCACTCCGTGCGGGCTGGCTTACACTCACCCCACACCCATCCAGCACAGGTGTCTGTATATGTGACCCTGAAAATAGAGGGGCCAGGCGCACGTGCCCATAGCCAGTTTCATGAACTATCTGCGTGTGTCCATGTGGTCATGATGTATGCATGAGGGCCCGGGGCATCCAACATCACATTGTGCTGTGTACAGCGGATGCAACCATGTCCCCGCTGGCAGCGTGTGAGACCTTGGACATGTAGCGTTGTCGTCAGCTACTCAATGCGTAAAAGAAGTGGACTGGGCCATCATACGGAGGTCTGGCGTGGTGGTGTGGATGATGATTCCATGGCTCTGGGCGTGGTTCACTGCAGGAAATGTGCACATGCATTTGTATCTGTCGTGGTGTGGGTCTCCTTTTTGGGGTGTAGGTGGTCCCTGAGGGACTTGAACACCCACGTATTTGATCTACGTCGGCTTCCATGAGCTCTGACCCCACCGCACCTCTTCGGCCACCTCCTTTTGGCATTCTGACACCTGGCATTGGAATGCGATGTGTGCCTAGGTGAAGTGCTGGGAGCCAGCCGTGGTGGCGGGTTCTTCCTGCTGTGTGGTCTGTGCAGGGGCTGGGGTCTCCTCTGTGTGGCTTGGCTGCCCTGCTCCTGGGGGTGGGTTGCCTAAGATGTCCATGGGTTTTTGTAGGGAGTCGGTGTCGAAGGTGTGGTGGTCCCCTCCAGCATCATTGATGAGTGGTCTGGTCTGCTCTTCTGGAGGTGTTGTTTGTCCATTTGCAATGTGAAGGGGAGATGCATGTTGACATTGTGTTGAAATGTATGTTGGCACATTGTTCTAGTTTACATGTAGACTGTATGACTGTGTACATTGTGACTGTTTGGGAGGTGCTGTATATTTGATGTGGGACAGTGGACATTTGGACTACATGACGGATGTGTAGTTGTACACGTACATTTCCGTCTCACAGTTTCCTGCTATGTTAGATGTGATTGGCCTGTTTCTGTGCATGAGCGGACCCAGTTGTGTCCTCTGTTCTGCAGTGTCGGTTTTGCACTTTGTGCCACATTGTCATCGGGTGTGCTGTTATTGCTATGTGTGTGTGCTGCAGTGTGCCACAGGGATCAGGGACATGATCCAGGGTCATTGTGGGTGTGCAGTGTGCTACACACCTTTGTGCATGTGTGACCTTGTGCCCATCTACCCCCGCCCCCCCAGGCCCTGGTAGTTACTCACCCTGTTGATGTTGAGTCAGGTCCTATCGAGCTATGTCCGGACTCCCAACTCCTTGCGCCATCTCCACCCTGATGAATGTGGCCTCCGTTTCCTCCAGCTCCTCCTGTGGAGCAGGACTCCCACCTCCTGTTGCCGTTGCTGCCTTCCTGTTGGCAGCGGGTTTGTGCTTGGTTTGGCTTTTGACATCATGCCAGCGCCTCTTGTCCTCCTCCATAGACTTCCTCGACACACCGACTGCATTCACGTTTGTCATTTTGACGTTCAGTGGGTGGTAGTGTTCTGTCACCTCCGTGACTCTGATCTGGTTTCCCTGCGGACTGCTCCCAGTCTGCCTCTTCCTCTTCTCCTTGGCCTTCCCCGACCACAAGGTTCCTTGCTGGTGGTCTGTGGGGCTTGTGGGGTTCACGTTGGCCTCTGCACTCGGTCCAGGTGAATCCATGGTGCTATTCATTTTCTTTTTTTCTTCCTTTTCTTTCTCTGCTTTCATAGTGCATTTTCCCGCATGACACGTGGGAACTGCAGGCCTGTCGCTGGTTTTCGCGGATTTTTCTCTCGCGCTTGGCCTCATTGCAACTTTTTTTGCGATCGTGTTTCGCATTTTTGCGGTGTCGCGTTGACTTTATTGCGGATATTTGACGCGTTCTCGTGAGACTATCACATGGTACCGCCGGCTTGTGAATACCACGTTAACACGTGTTATTTTCCCGCAATAGACTGCGTTGTGTAGAGTTGCGTTAAGCTACTTTTACGGTAGTTATCACTCGTTCTTGAGAATATCCCCCCTGAGTGTTAAGAGTTTTTTTGCAAATGTACTTTATTTGCTGTAATATTTCTGATGTGTTGCTCTTTTATCACTGTAAGCCCTCAGTATGTATTTTAGAATCATATTGCACTTTGTATGTGTTATTTATAAGCATCTTGTATTTAAAATAAAATATATAGGAAGGACTAAAATCTTACTGCAATACGTGCATTTTATTCTTTCTGAGGAGGGTGGAAACATGTCTGCTTCCAAAGTAGCACTTTCATGCATGGGGCAGGTTCAGGCTTGTCAATTGAATTGTGCTGCCCTGCAAAGTACCATTGTGCTGGCCATTCTTGAACTTGAGAAAAATATATTAACATAAGATATGTCACGCTATTGCATTTTCGTCAATATTCTTGGAAACACTGGCTTCAAAATGCATCACCTGAAAAACAATTCTTGGTGAGGATGGTGTGTTGGGAGAGAGGGGTATTTTTTCTGGCTACTTCCCTGATTTAAAACAATATAACGGTGTGGTAATTTATCCAGTGCTATACAACAGTACCGGTACTCACAAAATATACATTCTCCTTTATAATGCAAAATACATAATACAAATAAATGTAAAAGATGTGTATTAAAAAGTAAGGGAACTAGAAGAAATTATTAACACTGAGATGCCAATTTTAGAATTGTGTAAAATATCTTTTTGCCAGGCAAGTAGGATAGTGCTACATGGTGTGTAAAAAGCAGACAACCTCATGGGAGAGACAACAATTATCATTTTCCGACCTTTATTTCCCGAAATGCCCAGGTCCAAACACTTGACCAAATGCAGACAGACATATATTACCAAGAAAATCCTACACATTCAATGCTCCTTTAAGTAGCCTAACCCATTTTATTTGCGAGGGGCTGTAGGCGACGTGTGCAAACATCCCAATCTTCTTCAGATATTTTTAATTAGACGAGAAAAAACATCCCTAATCTGTTCATATTCGAATGTGATTCCATGGTACCTACCAGCCTACATGCAGATTTACAGAAACAGAATTAGAGCAACCGATGATCTATGCCCTAGGCAGAAGAGGCCCAGCCAGTTTTACTTGTGTTGTGCCAGCATGCAGTACAAACACCTGCTGCCGCATAATAGAAAAATGACACATGAAATCTGCAGGGGACCACAAGTGAGGTGTGTGAAAAATGCATACTAATGAACTCATGTTTCCATTATACAATTGCTATCCAAATGACGCCATCAGCTATCCACAAGCAATGCCTTATAGCATGTTTCTTGTGAGCTGCTTTAGGTTGCAAACTAAAAGCAGATTAATTTACTAGCTGATGGATTAAAAGATTTCTCAATTCCTTTAACAAGAGCACTTGAATAACCCACGGTTTGTGCACTTAGTAAAAACATGTGATCACTATTATCACTTAAAAAATTCAGGGGGGGGGGGGGAAATCAAAAAAACTAACCTCCAAACTAAAACATTTCTGCCATTTTCACAAGCACTGTAGCAGACGACCAACAAGGCACAGCTCAGTTCTCGCTTTAACATGCGTTTTACTCCCGGGTTGAAGTAGTAGGACGTGTGGAGTTTTACAGACACATAGGAGCTTCCAGCATGTATTCTTTAACAACACAATATGACGATAGCCAACAGATAAAGCATTTTTCAGCTTATTTCATGAGAGCAGACTTCCAATCTTACAGAATTTATAGGAACCCCAGTTGCATATTTAGCGTGGAATCCTTGCAACAACAAAATTATTGTCGATCGAAAGAAATGATCAATAGGTTCAAGACAAGGACATCATTTATGGGTCGCAGCTGCAACCCCTCCTGGCTTGCCCCTTGCGACCCCTGGCACGGCATTTGCGACCCCTGGCCTCAGAGGTGGTAAAATCAGTTCCACGAAGACAGGGGCAGCACCTACTTATGGACATCGGTTGGGGCTCCAATCTCATTTGTTTTCATAATTTTTGTATTACACTAATAGTGAATATTACACTATTATTCACTATTAGTGTAATAAGAAATAGAGTGCAATTAGCTGGTATCCTTGACAGCAGAGGAAGTAAAAATAAATTGTAATGTATGCTGTGTGCATGCGTGCAGGTGAGAGTGTGCTTATGTAAGAGAGAGCGTGTGTATATGTAAGCATGTGTGTGTGAGTGAATGTAAAGGTCAAAGGGTGTGTGATGTCACTACTGCTACCCCTGGCCTTTTGGTGAATTGACGTTCATGGTTCAAGAGGCAAAGATAGCAGAACAAAGACAAAGGACATGAACTGGAAACGCTTGTTATGATGTAAATGAAGTTGGAGCATACTTGATGAAGAAATCTTTCTCAGAAGATGGGTATGAAATCCTCCTGCAGACTACTCACCACCTATCCTTATCCTGACTGAAATTGGGCATGGCATCCCAGAGGTCAAGCGTCGGCTGTTGCTGCCCAGCCTTTATGTGGAAGTGGGGAGGGGGGGATGCCATGGGGAAAGTAACTATTATCTTAGAAATATGGTGAGGGTTCAAGTAAAAAACATAAAGTCCTTTACGAAAGGTTTTGACACCATAGCTAAGGAGAAAAATGCGTGGACGACAGCTTCCCGGTATATGAGAGCGAGAGAGAGAGAGAGAGAGTGTGTGTGTGTGTGTATATATATATATATATATATATATTCACTGAAAAAACCATAGGTTTCAGGGACGTTATAGTTAGTTGGACATTTCACTCATAGAAAACCATAGAAATTCCCCTGTTATAGTTAGTTGAGCTAACTATAACTCGCGTCCCCGCAATGCACTGCTGATGATGTCACATATTACATCATTCATGACATGGTCAGTGACATCACTGATGACATCATCTAGTCACTATGGGCCATATGTAGAAAGCAAAATTGCGATCGCAAACGCCGAAATTCGCCGAATTTCGGCGTTTGCGATCGCAATTTTGCTAAGTGGGATGTAGGAAGGCAAATCTGCATGCAAAATAAGGAATCGCAAAATTTGCGATTCCTTATTTTGCAAATGCATTTAAGGAATCACAAATAGCGATTCCTTAAATGCAATGTAGAAAGCACCCAAGTTGTGCTATTTTGGCTTAAGGAATCGCAAATTACCACCAACTTCAGGTTGATGGTAATTTGCGATTTCCTTTAATAATGCAGTTTTTTGCATTATTCAAAGTGCCATGTGGCACACATACATGCCCTTAGGGCATGTATGTGCGCCACATGTGCACCCATGCTCATTACAGGGGTGCAACAGGGTGTCCTATTGACACCCTTGCACCCTTGAAATTGCATTCTCAATTTGCGATTCTCTAATTGAGAATCGCAAATTGAGAATGTCTTCCTATTCATTCCTATGGGCCTTTAAGCCCATAGGAATGAATGGCAAGGTATTCCTTATTTGCGATTCTCAATTAGAGAATCGCAAATAAGGAATAGGTGGGATTCGCAAAAACAATTGCTAATCCTACCTACATAGCGTTTTGCTATTCTCTAATTGCGATTCCCTAAAAATTGCAATTAGAGAATCGCAAAACACAGCCTACCTACATATGGCCCTTAGTGTTTCTATAAAATGTAAATATATTTTATATATATATGCCAAGGTGTATTGAAGAATGAATGGGTGTATAAGAGTCAGGATGGATGATTAAGTAGGTGTGTAACTGACTGTATAAGTGAGTGATTAATTGTGTCTTACTTAATGCATGTGTTAGCGACTGATACAGACATTTACACAGTTTAGGTTGTCAGTTTGTGTGTAAGCGCTTGCATGCATTGGTTAGCAGTTAAATGAGGATCTATATGGGTATTGATTGGTTGTCTGAGTATCTGTATGGGTGCCTGAGTGTCTGTGTGGATGGGTGGGGGTGTGACTCTGTGCATAGATGTGTGAGTGGATAATTCACTGGGTATATGTGTTCAAGTCTATATTTGTGAAGGGCTGTATGGCTCAGTGAGTGTGTGTATGATTGTATTGGTGAGTGAATGGATGCCTCAGTGGTACATGTGCGAGTAACTGCATATGTGAAAGGCAGTATATATTAGTGTTGGAGTGTATAAATAACTATATGTGAGACTAAGTGTTGTGAGAGTGCCTGTATGGATCTGTGTGCTTGTATTAGTTATTGTATTAGAGTGGAAGTACGTGTTAGTATATGTTTAAATAAGTGAGGTGGTATATGCATAACTGTACAGGTGAGTAAATAAAACTGTGATTGATTATTTCCATTACTGACTACATCTGTGAATAACTCTATCATTGAGAGGCGGTATGTGAGCGTCTGTATAGATATGTGACTGGATATGATAATGCTGTATTGATGGCTGACTGTATGTATTATGAGTGACTGTATGGGTGAATGAATGGATGTGTGTGTAGACCTTGGAATTAGTGAGTGGATATGTACTAACTGGTATTGGTGTGTTCATGGTTTTAAAAATTATAGTCTCTATTTTAGAGTGGGTGTATCAATTATATTATATTAGGGTCTGATGATGTCACTGACCATGTCATGAATGATGTAATATTTGACGTCATCAGTAGGCCTGGGCGAAAATGTTGTTCCGGTCGCGGAAATTGCGATAATTTGACATTTTCGCGAAAATGTCAAAATTTCCGCATTCCGCAGCTTAGCGATAATTTGGTTCTTGCTCGCGCTGTAAAATAATACATTCTCGCGCGCGCGCGATCACCTTACCTGAATACCTGCGTTCGCCGACAAGTTTTCTTGATCCGGTCGCGTTCTCCATGAGATTTTGTATTGTTTTTAGCCATTTGTGTTGTCTTGCGACAGTTCACGCCCGCAGTGACGTCATGCGTCGCGCGATCACGTCTTTCTTCTCGCAATCATGCACCGCGAGACAACTGAAAACAAGATGGCCGCGCCCGTGAGCAACCACATGGGTAAGTTGGCGAGCCGCAACCATGCAGAAAATGTCGCGAACATGCGGGTAAAAAAACTTCCGCATCTTCGCGATATTTCCGCGTGCCGCGTGTTTGCGATAATTTTTAACATTTTCGCGATAATTTGCGAACGTGGATTTCACAAATTCCGCCCACCCCTAGTCATCAGCAGTGCATTGCGGGGGCGCGAGTTATAGTTAGCTCAACTAACTATAACAGGGGAATTTCTATGGTTTTCTATGAGTAAAATGTCCAACTAACTATAAGGTCGCTGAAACCTATGATGTTTTTCAGTGAATTTCTAAGGTTTTTTAAATGCTAATTCCTAACTATAACGTCTGTAAAACCTATGTTTTTTTTCAGTGAATTTCAAAGGTTTTTTAAATGTTAATTTCATATTTTAATATTTATAAAACCTATATTTTTTCTAATTTTTGTAATGATATTTTGGAACTCTATAAACCTTTTTTTAACTTTAAAAATTATGTAATGTTTTATATCTTCCAAAAAATAATCTTTATAATTTTTTTTTTTCTGAGAAAACTAGAGTCCCGTACTGGTAGTTTACCAAGCTCCATCAGCACGCGAATCCTATCCGCCATATTGCTAAACTCGTAAAGGATGCGCATTTCGTATCCGACGGGTTCGTGGCACCGCGTCCTGCGTAACATCATATACGTATGTGGTCGCGCCAGCTGCTACTTTGGTATGCGACGGGTACGCAGTACCAAGCCGCGCCTTACGTCATGTACGTATGGGGTCACGCCCGCTGTGTGTTGCGTATTCCGACGAGTGCTCGCTGCCAGGCCCTGTGTTACATCATAGACATATGGTGTCGCACCGGGAACGCAATTCCCTCATTTTTTTTTTGTCTCAAAACTATAAATAAGTTTAAAGTGTATATGAGAACAAGCGATAATCTAAAATATTTTAAACATTTCTATATTTCTAACTGTAATAAACTTATATTATGGTAATATTTTCTCAAAATCGTGTCAGGTGCGGCCACCTTGCGCGCTTGCTGCGTGATTGCCATGTGACCTTAAAGAAAAGTATTTGATTGGTTCATAACATTTCCCATTGTAACAGTTGGAGGACCCCACCCATTTTCGCCATTCTCTCTACAGCGTTTAATGAGAGACTCCTCTTCTGCTTACAGAGCTTTTTTGAAAACATTTTGCTATGTACACATATCTGACAGTACACACAACATGCAACCATCATCTTCATCAATATTCATGCTCTGTAAAAAGTAGCCTTCCACCTGTGATAGCCATGCATCTAAAAGCTACATAACAGAACTTTTCCCCACTGCCAGAGGTAACATGGTTGCATACAATGTCCACAGCACAATCTAATGTGGTACGGCCAAGGGGCAGTATCATGCATAGATAATGAACACACGGACACAGATAGATAGTGGAAGTGGGTACGGGCATGTGCGCTCGACTCTTTTTTATTACCAGGGTCACATATCCAGTGACGTATGTGCTGGATGCGTGTGCAGTGAGTGTAAACCAGCCCTCAGGGAATGGTTGCTGGTAGCATCAACTACAACAGTAATCATTGGATCACACACACAGATTTAATAATAAAAGCGTCAATAGTTTGTGCTGCAGTAAGGTAGGGACAGTAGATGAAAAATAATAGAGAAAAGATTCTATCGTAAAAGAACCATAACTTGTGGTATACTGAGATACAGGCAGTAGATCTGAAATAATACACAAAAAGATTGTATCATAAAGGGTTCAGCAGTTCTAGTGCACTCATATAGCCACATCAAAAGCATTCAGCATGTGCACAGCCAGCGATGAAGCGTGCTGCGAGGGGCCGTACTAGCAGCAATGTCTGTTGCCATCAACACTGCATCATCTGCAATAGCGACTCCATCTCAATTGTGAACACCGCTGTCTGCAGTGTAGGCCAGAGAGAGCGGTCAGCCAAGACCCACAGCTACGTAAGGTGGACTTGTGCTACACAGTTTGTCGTAAGCGCAGCAAGAAAAAGCATGTGTGGAGCCTGCAATGACGTGTATGCATGGTGCAGACAGAGCGCACTGCAGCAATGTCTTTTCCTAGAGGACTGTGTCATCTACAATACCGGCTCGATCTGAATTGTGAACACTACTGTCTGCAGTGTAAATTTAAGCCATTAGTAACACAGACATCCATTAATACTTTTTCTCACTTCCTCTTCCCAAAATACAACATAAATTACAGAAAACTCTACAATGAATAAATCAAAACAATTCGAATTGCGATTTCTACTGTCCACAGTGTAGACTATTCAGTGTTCCTTTGAACTTGCAAGATGAATTTACCATTGTACTAAAAATATAACTCATCTAAAAAAAATTCTTCAAGCAAATATACTAAAAGAATATTCTGTATATTTCGAGACGTTGTAGTTAGTTGCCTACTGAATTCTGTAACTAAACAATCACAACTCGATCTGAATTGTGAGCCCTGCTGACCGCAGTGTAAGCCAGAGGCAGTAGTCATTAACACCTCACAGCCACGTGCCGTTGGATTCGGATGCACGGAGTTGGTTGCACCTCGTCGGAGGGGGTACACAGAAATCATCACAGACTTTAACTTCTGACATCCTCAATCATATAATCAAGACCCCGTTTCACTGTTCGGACCTTCTGTACCGCGGTGTAGTCCTCCGACTACAGTCAACCAAGCCCAATAATCATGTGCAGCAGTTAACTACGGAAGCACAGACACTGACTGATGCACCTCAACGGAAACAGTTCTGTGCAAAGCAACCAGCAGTTAATATCGGACACCGTCCATTGTGGGATCAAGACACCGTTTCACTGTTAGGACCTAGAGTTGATTGCACCTGTTAGAATGGAGTACCTTCATCTCCACTCTCAGATGCAGCTCTAACATCGTCCATTGTGGGATCAAGACACCGTTCCACTGTTGGGACCTAGAGTTGGTTGCACCTGGTGGAAGGGAGTACCTTCATCTCTACTCTGAGATGCAGTTCTAACATAGTCCATTGTGGGATCAAGACACCGTTCCACTGTTGGGACCTAGAGTTGGTAGCACCTGGTCGAAGGGAGTACCTTTATCTCCACTCTCAGATGCAGTTCTTACATTGTCCATTGTGGGATCAATAACCCATTTCACTGTTCGTACCTGCTGTTCCGCGGTGTACTCCAGCCACTACAGTCAGCCAAGCCAAATAATCATGAGCAGCAATTAGCTACGGAAGCACAGAGTCTGATGCACCTCAACGGAGGGAGTTCTCTGAAAACCCAGAAGCAGGTAATATTGGACATCGTCCATTTTGGGATCAAGACACCGTTCCACTGTTGGGACCTACAGCTGCTTCCACCTCATCGAAGGGAGTACCTTCATCTCCACTATCAGATCCAGTTCTAACATCGTCCATTGTGGGATCAATACACTGTTCCACTGTTGGGACCTAGAGTTGGTTACACCTGGTCGAAGGGAGGACCTTCATCTGCACTCTGAGATGCAGTTCTAACATAGTCCATTGTGGGATCAGGACACCGTTCCACTGTTGGGACCTAGAGTTGGTAGCACCTGCTCGAAGGGAGTACCTTTATCTCCACTCTCAGATGCAGTTCTAACATCGTCCATTGTGGGATCAAGACCCCGTTTCACTGTTCGGACCTGCTATATAGCGCGGTGTACTCCAGCCACTGCAGTCAGCCAAACCCAATAATCATGTGCAGCAATTAACTACGGAAGCACAGAGTCTGATGCACGTGAACAGAAGGAGTTCTCTGAAAACCCACTAGCAAGTAATATCGGACATTGTCCATTCTGGAATCAATACACCGTTCCACTATTGTGACCTAGAGTTGGTTACACCTGCTCCAAGAGAGTACCTTCATCTCCACTCTCAGATGCAGTTCTAACATCGTCCATTGTGGGATCAAGACACCGTTCCACTGTTCGTACCTGTTCGACTACTGTGTTAGTAGTATACAGAGCACTCCACGCTGCTCGGCCTCAAACTGAACGCTGTGTGCCTGTGTCGCGGTAGCCAGCGTTGATCTGAGGAATCTTCCAACCTTGCAGACCTCGCCCCGGAGCTTCCGCCGGCGCGAGGTGGGCCCTCTTTCACATAATGCGGTAGCGAAAGGTGAACTGTGGGGCATATGTGCGTCGCAGCGGCCACAACTGTTTCTGAGCACCAGCAGGCTGAGAGCATCATTCACGCAGCCACCTTCACTCACGATGTCAACCTCCTGGCGGGGTAAGCTGCGCAGACCTGGCAGACACGTTCGCCATCCCGGAAGAGAACCACACCTAGAGAAACGTGCCTTTTATTCATACCCCTACGCTAGCCTTGCGTATGTCGAACCAGCCCACTGCGCTAAAGATTTTGGGGGGGAAAGGGCACGTACGCGCTATGTTTTCAAAATCTTCCCTACTGACTGTACTATTATGGTTCCGTCCACTATCTACTTCACTCAATAGACCATCAGTGTATGTTCACATGTACATGTGTGTGCTCTGCATACTCAAGTCTGTCCAGCACATCCCCTCAACACTTTGCATTGTATACTTTTATAATCGAGAATCACTTGCCACCTTCGCACATACTTTGCTCCCATCTCTCCCCGCATTCTGCATTGTGTAACAGAGGTGATATGCCATGTTTGCTTTGTGTACCTGGCTAGCCACGGTTCCCACAGTAAGTAGTGTTGTTGTGTCTGATAGGTGTACATGCTGTTTGTCATGTTGTATGCGATTATATAAGGTAGCGCGTTTATTCACGAGCAGTGGTTTCTCCCATTTACATATCGCTGTCTTAAAGAGCATACAGAAGTTTTTCTCACAGGTACAAACTGTGACCACAATGGCAGTCATTCATTACTATGCAAGAATTTCCAACTGCACAACACTTCTAAGCTTACAGCCCCCAATCTTGCCTGCTTTCTTGAAAGCACGCCAACTCCCGCAATCACACCAACATTTACACAGCTTTCTAACGGCAGTTATCTCCTTCTCAATAACATGCACTCCTACGGAATGTGAGGTGGAATACTGTATGTCCTTACTGTTTCAAACTGAGTAACTTCCTGTAGCAATGTCTATTCCCACCCACACAAACTAACTCCCAAACTTCAACGTGGCCTTGAATCCCTACTTTGCAAACAGATTTCATTAAACTAACCAAACTAAAGCGCTTTTCTTCAGAACAGAAGTGTCCCTCAATTCTGCAAAAGAAATGTATCGCCTGCAGATAGCACGAACTTCCAGTAAAATACAGTCCCTTTTAAATTTGAACCTCCCATTACACTTTGTGAATTGTTACCCAATTTTCAACACATCTCACACTGAAGGTCTGGCACACTTTTTTAATACGATCTCCTTCGGCCTTCTCATAGCCTTTCAAACTGTTTTTGGTATAATACCTCACTTCATTCATTCGATCATCTCTGGAATAACAGGAACAGTGCCCAAAATTCTTGCTCTCTTTGCGGCTATCCTACTATTTTTGCTTGTAAAAATGACCGCGCTCCCTGTGGTAACAAGCATCTCCGACAGAATACGCGTCTACGCGAAGCTACATCAAATACCATGAAAAAATTGAACAACTTTCCGGCTGCCTGCCTCTGTCTATTATAGGAGCCAGCTACAACATGATATTTATTTACACATATGCAATCTGCGTGCAACCATCTTTCTATTGCAAAACTTGCCCGTTCGTCTGGCGAATGGATGTAAGCCTTGCGAACATCCCAACAATCGCTCCCGATATCCAGCAAGTAATGGAGTATCTTGAAATCCATGAACTCGATAGTTCAGGCAGTAGAGCAATGGCGGATGCAACGCAAAAAGGTATCGTGGCGGAATGGGATTTCTGCGCAGCCGCGAAAGATCTACTGCAACATAGACCTTTGACAACATTGCAGATTGCCTGCCAATTCAAATTGCCGCTCCAACATTCGAGGAACATTACTGTCCCTTCGAAGATATGAATTGGATCGCTTCCCTTTTCTCACACGATGGCAACAATGACCTCTTGGAACATTACGCATCTCAAGCCGCTGAAGAACTTCCGGACTGCAATCTCCAAGACTTGTAAGAAATTCACGTTCTTCTTGGATTGATTTTTACCAACTTTTTTGAGTTTTTCCTTTCAATTTTTTTTAATACACTTCAATTGAACTATTTTCACATAATAACTTCTAAGTATGCTCGGGCATTTGAACTCTGTTTTCATTATTGCCCCTTACGTCTCCAATCTAACCAGGGATGGGTGATGTATGGCCTATCCAAATACGCTATTGACTTCCTAAATTAGCCTAAACCCGACATTCATTTTTAAACCATCTCTATTCTTTGTGCACACGTCTCTCTGCCTGCCTGTTATCCACGAAGCCCTTTCACACAAATTTACTCATCCTCAGCCTCTACTCACGAGCTGGCGATCAACATCAAAATCACGACATTGTTTAGGGACTGGTTGCCACCGTCTGCTAATCGTATCCTACCTTTATTTTCATTATAGAATTGAGTCATTCATGTCTAATAGCTATTGTTTATGTCACATGGAACTGTTACATGTAATGTGGAATTCACTAATGCAGCAGCTTCGAATTTGAATATAACAGAATCGGTTGGAGTTTGCCTCAGCTCGGTGCCTTAGCTCCTTGCACAACAAAAAATGTTTTTTGAAAGAGCTGAAGACAATAATATATGGTTTGACGAGAAGGGTACCTAATGTGCTTCTCAGAAGCACAATTTTGTGTTCCTCCTCAAAGGTCCGATGTGACTAGAACTATTACCAATTCTGACACACACCAGATTGAATCTACCGTACAAAAGATTGCTGACTCTTCTACTGTTGATAATTTTGTGTACAACAAAGGAGTACCAGGGTACCGAAGAAGTTTGATGATTACACTTTGCAAATTTTTTTTTCTTTTCGTAAAGGATACATGTGCTAATCGTATCCTACCTTTAGTTTCATTATAGAATTTCGAGTCATTCAAGTGTAATAGGTATTGTTTATGTCACATGGAACTGTAACATGTAATGTGGAATTCACTGATGCAGGAGCTTACGTTTGAATACAGCAGAAGCGGTTGGAATTTGCCTCAACTGAATGCCTTACCTCTTGCACCAGTGGATCCATTTATGGCATTTAAATATAGACACTCTTTATATAACTTTCAGACTCCATCGCTTTATTACACACAGCCACTTTCTTAGACACACCTGATTTCACCATTTCTCTTCTGTGGCATTGCAACAGTCTGCATTATATTGTTCACGATTATTTCTTTATTCCTGCTTCCTAAAACACTGCATTTGAGTCTTCAGAAAGTAGAGGTGAGAAGTTTGCTTCCCACTCCCTGTATCGTATAAACGCATACTAACACTACTTACACAGATATGCTAAAGCGGCCAGTATCCTACAACACCCACACACATCACTTTACAACAATCAGCTCACGGCTTACGCTCACGGTGTCATCCCCGAGTCTTCAGACCAGTACCAGTGAGTAGTTTGCTTCCCACTCCCGCTATACTCTAAACGCATACCAAAACCACCTGCACAGCTATCCTACAGCGCCAGTATGCTACAGCGCCCAGACCAGTTTACACCACTCAGCCTGAGTGTACCGGCACCTCCCCTCAGCACCATCTCACTCTGCACAAAACAGCACTTTCACACCGGTAAGGATAAATACTTCAGCACATCAGTTTACAGCACTCAGCTCACGGTTTAGGTGCACGCTTTCATCCCCGAGTGTACCGGCACCTCACCTCAGCACCCTCTCACTCTTGGCAAAACAGCACTTTCACACCGGTAGGACTAAATACTTCGCTTCACACTCCCTGTATAGCACACCCTAAATACCCCACAGACGTTACAGTGCTCCTTTCCTACTTTTTTCCCCTTACTCGTTTCAACGGAATCACAAAATGGTGGCCAATACTTCCTAATTGCAACCGCTCACATCGCTCACAGCCAATAAGCAGCAAGATCGTGCTCGAAACGCATCAGCCAATCAGATGGCAGAATTCCCAAATATCAATATCTGTATATTTCAATATTTCTCCAAAACTACTGAACGGATTTACACCAAATAAACAAAAGCGTGCTTTCTAGACCAAGCCCCTTCTGCCTGCCAAATATGGTGCAATTCCGTTCACCCATTCGACCTGTAGCCTTGTCTAAAGTTTCCTATGGAAATTAACATGGAGAAAACACGTTTTGGGACCCCCCTTCTTTCTCAGCCCCTCCTTGATGAATCACCCCCACACTTCCCACATAGGAACTGATATGAACAAAGAATTAGTTTGGAAACTTTCATGAAGATTCATCGAACGACGCCAAAGTTATAAGCAACAAAAAAAAATGCTCTTCCTATGGAAACTTGGTTCTAACTATAACTACCTACTGGCGACTGCCAGTAGGTAATATATATATATATATATATATATATATATATATATATATATATATATATATATATATATATATATATATATATATATATATATATATATATATATATAGATAGATAGATAGATAGATAGATAGATAGATAGATAGATAGATATATATATATATATATATAGATAGATAGATAGATAGATAGATAGATATATATATATATATATTCACTGAAAAAACCATAGGTTTCACACATGTTATAGTTAGCTGAAATTTTACTGATAAAAAACCAGTGAAATTGCCCCGTTATAGTTAGTGCTGGCAACCATAACTCACGCGACCGCAATCCTCTGCTGATGCTAATACTGTATTTAGACACTTATTTGCCCATGTCTTCTTCCATACATTTTTAGCTATACATATATTACAAATATTTTTTTTTCATAAAGACACATATGTCATCAGCAGAAGATTGCGGTCGCGTGAGTTATAGTTGCCAGCACTAACTATAACGGGGCAATTTCACTGGTTTTTTATCAGTAAAATTTCCGCTAACTATAACATGTGTGAAACCTATGGTTTTTTCAGTGAATTTGCAAGGTTTTTTAAATGCTAATTCCTAACTATAACGTGTGTGAAACCTATGGTTTTTTCAGTGAATTTGTACGGTTTTTTAAATGCTAAGTTACTTTACGCCATTCGAGGCGTGCGCGCCCACTTAACGCAGTTCGTTCCGTGCACGGTTTTTATCAACTTTAATAAGCCCTGTACATTTGGTGGCCTTCGGCCACCAAAAGCACAGGGGGTGGGGTCAATGTGGATAGTGTTTTTTTTATTTCGATTTAATAATTTCATGTTGCCAAAATTTAGTTTTTTTTACCTATTAAGAAGCCCTGTACATTTGGTGGCCTACGGCCACCAAAAGCACAGGGGGTGGGGTAAGTGTGGATAGTGTTTTTTTTTTTTTTTTTTTTTTACCATACGCTTACGGTAATCGTACGGTAAGCGTACTCGGCGAAATTGCCGAAAAAAAAATAAAACCGTTTTTGCTCTTGGGGGATGTTTGGGGACTCCCTCAACATGACTATGTGGGAGGGAGTTGTCAAAACAGCCCCGTAACATGTTTTTGGCCATCATGTTTGATAAACAACACTCAGTGCGAGAGACAAAATGGCGGACGCCGCTTCCTGGTTTCGGCCGATTCGAATGTTTACTAAGCTCTAAGAGCCAATCAGAATCGCGCTCGCGCACGCCACCGTACGCTTACGGTAAGCGTACGGTAAGCGTACCGTAAGCGGGCTCAGATATATATATTGATTTAAAGGCTATTTTCTCAGAATCTACTGAACAGATTTACACCAAACCTACAAAAGGCACTTCCTTGACCTAGGGACTACCTCTCTGCCAAATTTCTAGTAATTCTGTTCAGCCGTTCGGGCTGTAGCTCGTTCTAAAGGTCCTATGGAAAAATGCATGGGAAAAACGCGTTTTGGGACCCCCCTTTTATCTCAGCCCCCGCTTGACGAATCCCCCCGAGACTTTCAGGGTAGGAGCGGAGCGTAGCGCCCCACCTATTTTGAGAAATTCGCGAGGATTCATCGACCGGCGCCAAAGTTATTCAAAATAGAATGTTGAGGTTTTCCTATGGAAAAGGGGTCCTAACTATAACTACCTACTGGCGACCGCCAGTAGGTAATATTATGTAGAAATAGCGGTTTCTTGGCTTGCGGCTGAAACACGAACAAACTCAAATATACTTTTTTGTACTTCCTCTGAAAGATTTCTGTGTTAGCCCGAAATATCCGAAGAGTAAAATAAAATGGCAACTATGTAATTAGAATGAGGAATCGCTGTTTCACATAATAAATAGGTTTATACTCTGCATTGCTACATTTCAGAAAATGTTCTTAAAGCCTATTGTTATACAACTTGGACTGTGTATACATATTTAAACTGTTATTACTTACTTGAAAGGAAATATTCCCAAATGAACTGGATTTTTTGAGTTATGGATCAAGTAGAACTTTTATCGTGATAACCAATACAGCTTTTTTTTAATTCTACAGCTTTATTGTTAAGAGTACGTAAACTGTGTTTGCACTGGCCCACCATCATACCGAGTTCTTGATTTATTTTTAGCATCACTTATCAATGGCCACGGGCATGTGTGCTATTTACTGACTTTGTAATAGTTTAATTAACGCTGCTCTAACTAATGAATTAAATAAAGAACATAAATTCGAATCACTGTTTTATAAATACCGCCTCTGACCACTTGCATACAAATCCTATTTTTGATGATGGACTGACTACCTGGGTAGAGATGCTGCTACCACCTCTGTAGTTTTAAAATTGATAAGGAACATGAGCAGGAAAAAAGCAACAGAGTACAAAGGGGCCATTGCCATAAAACACACAAAGCAGTAGCAATTTAATTCAGTTCCCTCAACCTTGTAATCTACCTTTTCGCCTCCTCTCGACACTGCTACAATGTTTAAATGAAATGCGCTTCAAAGTTCAAATCAAGGTCAACGTGCCTACCACATCGCATTACAAACCTTCTTATTTTGTGAGGGATGTGTTGTTGAAAATCACTGAAAATACACTGAATTCTTCAAGCGTATTCTCCCATGAGATTCTCACCCATATGCATAAGGAAGCATTTACAATCCCACCTCAAGCATGAACAAAGACCTCATTACCCTCAACGCTTACAATAGACAACATTTCACCACATTCGTTTTTAGGTCTTGCCCACAGACAGCTTTAGCTGTTGGTTGCTGAAACCCTTTTGTATCTAACACGTACATTAAAATATATACATGTAGTGGGATTTGGGTCAGTCCCTGGCTCTTGATTGGATGACGTTGTCTTCTATCTCATTTCCCTACCACTAATTTGATGCATTTCCACCCTATTTGCTGTTTGTCCTGCTTCAGGAGCCTGCCTCTGAAGCATTTATTCTTTATCATGCTTTGGTTGGATTACAGTGTCATTCTTTTTTTATTATATTCAGGAAACTTTTTACCACTCCAAAGGAGTGCAAGTTTTATCTTTAGTTCTTTCTTCCCCTCTCCCCTTCTCCCAAGTGCCTCTTTCCCCTTCACAATCCCGGTGCTCTCAATGAATAACACCCACCCACAGCTTGTGTTGCTTCCCCCATCAATCCTCATTACTCTTTTTTGTAAATATAAATTGTTCCGTGCCTCTCTGATTTCAGCTGTAGGCATTGCTCCCCCAGTTTTTTGTGCCTCAATTCATCCTGGTTTTTTTGTAATGCATTTTATTAACTGTTTAAGATGGCCGGGCAGCTGCAGTATGTTGCCAGGACTCCCCTTTGTAAAAACGTTTTTGCATGTAGACATCGCAGCATTATGACACATATGTGCGCATGCATGATGTCACACGCACGACTTATACATCAAGCTTTTAATTATTTATTTTGCTGATGCTTTCCAACATCTGCAATAACCATTGTCTCTCTTTTTGCAGAGGCTAAACAGCATTGGCAAAAACCACTGAAAGTCAATAGGTCTACATTCGCAAATCCAAGACGACAGAGCAATTAGCTCTGCAATTGTTTATTATTGCTTTTAATAGCAGGTTAATGGTGAAGTGATTTTTACTACCCAATGAGGGTTAAATCACATTGAGGGACTGAAATACAGATGCCTAGCCCACGTCTGGGCATACCCGTCCCACTCGGGATGACAAATGCAAAAAGGACAATTGATGGACAGAATGCAGAACAATGTTATACATTCACCCCAGTCCAGAGATCTGGGCCCAAATCCATCGTTTTTTTGCTCCCCATGCCATTCCAGTTTAGACCCGGTCATATGCAAATCAGTCTTGACACTGCGCCCAATGGGAACAGTCCAGTCCGGACTGCCAGGCTAGGTCCTCCCTGGACTGTAACCAAGCATCCTAGGACCGGTTTCGGGGTTTCACCCCTCACCAGCCAGGATAGCTTGACTCCAGTGGCATGGAGAGCACGTTCAGGCTGGACTGTTCCCAAGAGGCACAGGGTCAAGACTGATCTGCATATGGCCAGGTCTAGAATGGGGTGGCATGGAGAGCAAAATAATTATGGATTTAACCCAGATCTCTTGACTGGGGGTGAATGTTTTGATTTGTTCTGCATTCCATCCATCAATTGTGTGTCTTGGGCATCATGCTCAAAGCCAGTGCAAAATAGGCTAAAAGTTTAGAATTTATTTAATCCTCACACATATATTTCTTCAGAAAAGTGGCAGGAATCTTAACTCTGCAGGTGGATGATAGATAAAGGTGATATACTGCTCCACGTTACTTTAACTAGCTCTGCTGTGTATGCTAGGTGAACATATAAGTATTAAGCCACTGGGAATACATGATTACACCAAGCAGATCAAACGAAGGCTCTGAAGAAGAATTTGTTTAAGAATAAGAATCAGAGTCTCACTTTATTTCAGTTCTACTCTTCCTCGCTCTTTCCATACCAGTGAGCAAATGAACAGATATAGTCTCTTTTCAGTTAGAAGACATTTATAAAATTGGTTAATATAGAATTCTGGACCTCCATGTCGCACATTTATAGATTGCCATGATTAAAGAAACTGAAATATAAATAAAGCATATTTCTCAATCCCTGACTGCAGTCCCACCTACCATAAGCACCAACAACCATATGCATTGGTGCTTGACAATGTTAAGAACTTAAACATTGACAATCCTTGATCACAGAGAATGTTTTTCCCTATTTTGCTTTTGCGTGGGAGTGTTTAATCACTCTCGAATGACTACATCACTGGACATGATTCTTTTACGTTTCTTAGAAAGGAGACCTGTTGAAGAGGTTCAATGGAAGCACATGTTCCTGGAATGAAGGAACCACAGAACAATAAGAAGTTATGAGGGCTCACAATGTGTCTTAAAATATTCACATTACTACCTCTTCACCTGAGAACCACCTGGTCTGAAAATATACACAGCTTTTTTCTATGCTCCGATATAATCCAAAATTAGAGAAAGTTAAACTGTTCAAACAAAATTAAACTCTACGTCAGGAATAAAGGCTTCGGATTATGCTTTTCTTTCTTTACTTCCGTAAAAACAGTAGCCAATCAAAACCTTTACAAATAAAAAACAACATTTCCCATAAGCCCCAGTAGTCCAGTCTCCACCAATAATTGGGGCATATATAGTATAAAAGCCTATGTAACGATAACACTTCCTTTGCTGCTGCACCATCGGAAGTTAAGTCGGTTATTTCTTTTACTATTCATGTTTACTATGTGAATGCAGTGACTGTTACTGCTTTAGTTGATGGTTTAAATGTTTTACTAGCATTTTCAAAAATACCAAGCAAATACAGCAGCAGATTTTGGTCTTTGGAGGCATACAGCCACCTGGAAGCGAAACAAATTTAGGGGCATAGTTACAAGCCCCTTGCGACACATTTGTGCCACTGTTGCTTCACTTCTGTGATGCAGCGACGGTGTAAACCATGCTCCACGTTGCAACTTATTTACAACGTGACACATCTAGGCAGATGCGTCACGTGGTAAAGCACTGCGCCACATGAAACCTGTGTCAGGTTTCATGTGGGCGTTCCGTCGCAAGGTGGGAGTTCCGTTGCAGGAAAGCCTCGTAAAACTGACTCAGTGAAATCTACAAGATTTCACTGAGTCAGTTTTATGACTTCGCTGCGTCAAACCCTTATGCCTGCTTGAAGCAGGGATAAGGAGTGATGCACCACGTTAAGTATGGGCGGCCCCTGTGCATTGCTGGAGCTGCATCGCGCTTGCGACACGACTCCAACAATGCGCCACCCTTATGCCACAAGATGCGACACGCATCTGCATATCCTTGCACCACGGTGTGCCGCATTGTAAATGCAATGCATCCGTGGTGGCGCAGAGGGAGAATTGCGTGTCGCATCCCTGCTGATTTCCAGAGATGCGCCAGAACTTGTAAATATGCCCCTTAATGCCTTGCTGCGGTTGAAACATAAACAACACCAAAAAACAAAGGGAAAACCCCTCCCAAGCGAATCCCCCCCAGCTCCCCCACCCATCCCCACTCACCCATATGCGATATCTACACCCTTGTGTGAATGTAAATGCGATCATTTCTCAGGGTGTCTCTCCGGCTTTGGGACCTCCGAAAGGCGTAAGAGTCTGAGATACTTTGGGCACGTCAATTCATGGCATTCCTGTGATAATAGCGACACATAAGGGTCCCATACCTCCTGAAATTCATCCCTGCCAGTGACATGGAGATCTTCTCCATTCCCAAAATGTGCTAGATCTTGTGTAGCCAGTTTGTATGCATGGGGATAGTCACTGTGCCCAAGTGGGCCAGGTTGGCCTGGGCTGCCGCCCACAGCGCCATTCCAATCTGTCGGCCACGGGTGGATTTTAGAGGGTAATGATAATGGGTTTGGGAGGTCCAGCAGCACATAGGTTGGAAATTGTGGGAGCTGTGTGTCCAGATATCTGTCTATCTCATCGATTACCTGTGTCCAATATTGCTGAATCAGCGGGCAATTCCACAGTGTCAGGGGACCCTTTGTTTCCGCAGCCCCGCCAGCAGCTGTCGCTATGCAAAGGTTTGATTTTATTTATCCTGACAAGGTGTGTAATACCAGTGTGATGTGATCTTAGTTAGTGTCTCTGTAAGGGCCATACTGTGTGCCATGTGGCTGGCCCTGTAGGCTATGCCCTCTCACTCTTTTGCGCTCAGGGGTCGCCCCTGTTCCTCCTCCCATCGTGCCCACCCAGTATGGCATGTGTGAGCCTAGGTTTGAAGCAAAATTTCATATAACTCTGAAATCATGCCTTTATCAGGGGATTTGGCCAGTAGCCACCTTTCATACTTAGTCAAGCGACTCTGCGCATTCGTGCGATTGGAGGGGTGCATGATCCAATGTCTTAATTGGAGATAATGAAATCATTCCGATTCCGGGAGCCTGAAGTCTTCACGTAGTTGGGGGAATGAAAGTAGGCCCTCTGAATCAAAGAGATGGCCCATGGAACGGCATTCTGACACACTACGGATTGTAAAATCCGCCGCCGTAGCTCCCGAGGTGAAGTTCGGGTTCTCAAAAAGGGGAGTCAGTGGAGAGGGATAAGTGGTCAGACCCATTCTAATGCTAGCACTATCCCAAGCCGTCATCGTTATTTGGATTATTGGGGACAGGTACAGGCTCCTTGGCCTGTGTGCTTTGGGGAGAAATGGAATCTTCCAGAAGGCCGTATCCACCACCGCTCTATCCTGAAAGAGCCAATGCTTCTCAGATTCTGGGCGACTCCACTCCACCAGATATTGCAGTTGCGCCGCCTTAAAATAGAGTTGTAAATCCGGGATTCCCAGCCCTCCGGCTTCGGGGGGGAGAAAGCTCCGGGAGTGCTTCATGCGCGCCTTCCGTCCCTTCCAAATGAACTGCGCAAGTTCTGATTGGAGTTTAGCAATCGTACCCCGTGGGGGAGAGAAGGGCATGGTCTGGAAGAGATAAAGTATCTTAGGAAGGGCTGTCATCTTGCAAGCCGCTATCTGACCCAGTCAAGAGATTCAAAGGTGTTTTCGCCTCCCCAGGTCACTTTGTATTTGTCAAAGAAGTGCCCCATAATTGCTGTCTAGTGTCGCTTGAATCGTGCTGGCTAGGTTGATCCCCAGATACAGAATAGTCTCTGAGGCCCACAGCCCCGGGAACTGGGACACAAGAAGATCCACTGCACCCTGAGGCACCAAGAGGTTAAGTGCTTCAGATATATTTATGTTGATTTGGAACCCCGAAACTGCCCCAAAAAGCCTTTGTCTCCCCCATAAAGGCCGGTAGAAAAATAAATTGATGCGCAGGGATGCCAGGTCGTCGGCATATAGATTGTTGGAATGCCTGTCTCCATGGAATGGAACGCCGACAATGTCGGATGATCTCGGATCCTCTGGGCCATGGGATCCATATACAGAGCGAATAATAAGGGCGAGAGCGGGCAGCCCTGTCGGGTGCCTCTGTGTATGGAGAAGGGGGTTGAGGTAAAACCATTAATCCGGACTGAAGCGGTAGGGGCTTGGTAGCAATTTAGGATTCGAGTTCTGCATCTGTCTCCGAACCTGGAGTGAGCTAGCACCTGGTTGAGCTATGGCCAGTGGACCTGGTTGAATGCCTTCTCGGCGGCAACAGCATATATTCCACCTGGAACCTGTTCGCATTGTCAATGATGTGCAACGTTCTCTTAGTATTATCGCTGGACTGCCTATGATGAACAAATCCTGCTTGTCCGGGTCCACTAGGAAGGGGAGATAAGTATTGATTCTGTGGGCAATAATTCTCGTATATAATTTAACCCCTTCAGCGCTGCGCGGATTTCCGCGCGGTGCTGAAGGTTCTGACCGCGGGCGGGGCCATGACGGAGCGGTTCCGTCATGAGTACAGCGCAACCGACGCTCATGACGGAACCGCTCCGTCATGAGCATCGAAGGGGTTAAGGTCGATATTTAAAAGGGAAATACGCCAATAAGAGCTGCAACGTTGTATGTCCTTCCCGGGCTTAGGGAAAACTATTATAGAGGCTTTAAGCAATTCAGGCAAGATCGACCCTAGATCTGAGAAGGAATTACAGAGTTTTGTGAGGACAGGGGCAAGAGTGGAGCAAAAGGATTTGTAAAAGGCTGCTGAAATCCCATTTGGGCCTGGCGATTTCACAAGTTTAAGGCGCGCTATCGCCAAAATTTCCTCCTCAATGCGAATGTCCTCGTCTAGGGATTCTGCCTGATCTGGGGTAAGAGTCGAGGTCTTGGCCCCCTTCAGATACTGGGATACGGCCTCTGCGTCTAGGCTTTGGGAATTAAATAGGTGCTCATAAAAGTCCTTGAAGGTATTCGCTATGTCTGGGCCTTCAGTGACCAGGTTCTCTGCAGAGGAATAAATCTCTGAGATACCCTGTTCTTGTCTTTTAGCCCGGAGGGTATAAGCCAGGCGCCGGCCGCACTTGTCTCCCCCGATATAATATGAGTGCCGTAAGTGGAGTGCAGGGTATTCGGCCCTGTCTGTGTCTCATGCTTCCAGTTGTGCGCACATGTTGGAAAGTTGGCGCCAGACCTGTGGGGCTCCTGTGCGCTGATGTATGTGTTCAAGTGCCCTGGTTCGCACAGAAAGGTCCTCTCTCTTTGCCCTATGCAACTTGTTATCTGCTGAGGAAATAGCGATGAATTCCCCTCTCATGACAGCTTTGAGTGCTCCCCATAGTGTCGCGGGTGATGTTTCGGGGGATCATTATGTGTAAGATAGTCTTCAAGTAAGTGCTGGATTTGGTTTTTAACCTCTTTGTGATGTAGCATTGAGTCCCGTAACCGCCAGGACCTAGGGGGGAGAGCAGTCGGGGAAGAGAAAGTGAGAATGTGACCGCCCCGTGGTTGGACAGCGCAGCTGTATGTATTTCAACGTCTTGTGTGAGTGGAAGAATTTCCCGGGGAACAAAAAATTGTCCAGCCTGGCATATGTTATACGGGCATTGAAATAGTATGAGAATGCTTTGGAATGCCGGTGTTTAGCCCTCCATAAATCACCACCCCCAGCTGCCCCAGTCTCACCTGACCCTCCGTGGACAACGCTCCCGACTGGCCGTACCTCTGTGCTGATCTGTCCATCAAGTTGTCCAATACCAGATTAAGGTCTCCTCCCAGTAGTACTAGTTGGTCCCCAGAACCCAGTGCTCTCTCTAGTGCCCCATGTATGAAGCCTTCTTGTTTCTCATTGGGAGCATAAATTGCACCTCTCGCAAGTGACCTCCCTGCAATGAAGAATCTGTATATTAACAGGCGCCCCCTGATTTCTTCTATCTTATGCTCGATCACCCCTCGGAAGGACTTGGCCACCAGGATTGCTACTCCCGCCGATTTACAAGGGGCGGACGATAAGAATTGCTGTGGGAAGGCCCTAAATTTCAATCTGTGACAATCCCCCTAGAGGAGGTGGGTTTCCTCTTGTAGGCATATATCTGCCCGAAAGGACTCAAGGTGATTGAGTATCGCCCGCCTTTTGATCGTGTTTTTGAGCCCACGCACATTGAGTGTTAAAATGTGGAGAGTGCTTCCTGTCATGTGGGCAATAAACCGGTGCCCACTCTGTCTAACCCCCTACCTTCCCTCCCGAGAACCCAGGAAATCATGCAGTGCATGGTGTCAGTGCGGTGTATAAAAATAGCGCTGCCCCTGTGTGGGTGAGTGTAGACCCAAAAAATTCCCTTTCAGAATTAACAAACAACAACAATATGAAAAAATAGAAATACATTCTCACGTCCTGTCCTCTCTCTTGCTGCGGCTCTTTGCACATGCGTAGTGAGACAGAAATCGAGGAATTTACCGTTCAGTTCAGTGCATGGATGCAGAGAGAGATGCTTGACCTAATTGAGTCTTGGTGAACACCCGACAGGGCAAAATAAACAAGAGTCAATGGCTTTGCCTTAGGAGAGCCAGGTGCCTCCCTCCACACTTCACTTACTTTTGGCAGCTTTTTGGGGCTGTTTGACACTGACACCTGGTTTCCTGAACTAGTGTTTGCACCTGATTAGGGCTATCTATCCCCCTGGAAACTTCGCTTGACCCTCCATATCACTGTTGACAAAGGCATATCATGAAGATGAAGGCGAGGACTATCTGGAATTCGCAGAATTCCCTTTTAAGCAAGTTATGGAGGAGCGTCTAGTAGAGATACTTGATATTCAAGTGCAGATCTCAGTGAACTGAGTCTTAATTAAAGCCTTACAACCATTTTTTCCAACCCCATGCTTGTTATGGCTGTCATTAACTGATTGGCACAGCATGGGGAATGGCTAAACGTGATCTGGCTTAGCAGTAGGCAGGCTTTACTTGCACTACTTCTTGTAGAGGGTCCTCGTGAAGGTCCTCTGACAGTTTGTGCAATCAGTCCTACGGGACCATGGATACGAAAGTACTGATTATTTTGAACCATCTGGTTTCCTCAAGAACTCCACTATCATGGCAGACCCCTCCACGTCCTTCTCAGATTCTCATTCGGACAAGGAGATGCCTTCAGAGGATTCTGAACTGCCGACAAGATCAAACTCAAGGTGCAGCATGTGAGGCCTGATATACCACCCAACAAGAACTTCTTGTTTGACCCCAGGGAGATTATACACCCTCGGTCTATAGAATGGGCGCCCTGTATGGAGGTGGCACACTATGTGCAAGCTAATTTACGACAAGGCTTTGAGAGGGAAGCGCGCAATACGTTGCACTCAGAGTGTCCACACCCATCTCTACTGGGGAAAGGAGACACCAGAGTTCGACCCTAACATTGCTACATTCCTGAAGAAGGTCTCCAAAGACCCCAAGAAGATAGAGCCTGGAGGGGCTGCCAGGACAAAGTATGAGATATTTCCAGCTCCATCACAAAAAATCTTGATCTGGCAGTGCAGGCCAAGGACAATCAGTCCAAGTTGGATACTCGCGAAGTCCTGGAGTGGGCGCAGAGGGCTCTCTGTCTTCTGGGTAACACCAATTGCGCACTGTTCACCGAAAGGCGCAAGTCAATTCTGATGCATATCGATCTGCAGCTAGCAGATTTGGCCTCAAACGAGGATGCCACAATGGACAACTGATTATTGTTCGGCAACAGGTTCGTCAAAGATTTTGGAAAGTATGTGTCGACCTTTTCAGTTCTAGACAAAGCACGAACATCATTGAAGAAGGTCTTTAACAGGAGCCTTTTGTCAGGGCCGGACGTTATCATGGCTAAGTGCCAGGCTGTTGCTTTCAACAGGCTGCACGTTGATATGCCCCCAGAGGAGGAGGAGCCCCTCAACGTTACTCAAACTTCTACCCTACAAGAAATCGAGGCGGACAAGGTCGTGAACGGAGACAGAGACAACACCGCAGATGCCTCTTATGCTGGTGATCTTAGTTCCTCATTCAAAAGTCATGGCGGAGGGACTGAGTCAGTTATTTAATCACAGTTGACCTCTGTGTCCTTAATAGAATTGAAAATTCTTGATGTGATAGCCAGATTTCTTTTTACCGTCTTTCACAGCAAAGCCACTGTGAAATATGCTCACTGCCAGCTGAGAGCAGATACTTTTTAAGGCATGGGTAAAGGCCAGTGCTTATTTTGTTAAAAAAAATAAGTGCCATGGCCCTCGTCAGGAGGCCACTGCAACTTGCACCACCCATTGCCTATGCCAGCGCTGCCAATGACAGTACACCCACAACTACCAACCATCCCACTCATGCAAAAGGGACAATTCAGACTATTCCAGGCCCCCAAAACTATGAGTGGATTGGGCTGCAGGTATTAGTCATTTTTATTGTATATTAAATTAAAGAGTAACTTATTGTACTGGTCTCTGTATTAGACAACAGTGCCACCATGTGACAGAATGTCATAAGTGCTGGTGTCGACAATTAAGTGCCATGCCAAGCACTGGAAACCACCGACACAAATTAAGCACTGAAGGGCCCCTAACTTCCATGGGCCCCGAAGAAAAGTGATCTTTCTCTCACTTCACCTCTGGATATTTCTTTATCTCAACAACTCTCCCTCTCACTGCCTACCTCTACCTCTAACTCTTTCTCTCTCTATTCAGTGTCATTGAAAGTGTTTTTGAGACCCTGGGCAAGACATATTTCAGCTGTTTTGTATGCCTCATTTCTGAAACTGTAAATATAATTCAGTGTTTGGCATTATGTTTAACCCTGGGCGTAGGACTACGCTACGCTCGTGTAGTTTGCGCAACTACGTGCTACGCGAATTGCACGTAGCACAGTGCAAAAATGCGTACCGCAGCGTAGCAGGCATTTTTTGCTTGCTCGCGGTCCTCAACCTCAAGTTGGCGACCGCGAGTGAGCAAAATGACATCCTGGCGAGTCTTTTTCCTTGTTCACGATCAGCAACATCAAGTTGCCGATCGCGAGCATGGAAAATAAACCTACCGGCGAGATTCTCAACGCAGGGAGGTCAGGTTTCTCATTGTGAGTGGTCGCGTATGCTCGCGACTGCTCGCGATGAGAAACTACCAGTCCTCATCAAGAAAACTGCAGCTCGAGTACAAATCTACTCGAGCGTCAGAAAACGACTGCTTCCACTGTGCAAGATGCCATTTGCAATGATTGCACAGTGCGGACAAGCATCCGGCACTGTGCAATCGGTGCGAACAGCATTTTCCCTACCGCACTACGCAGCTCGCGTAGCTACGCGTAGCTTGCGTAGTGAGAAGTGCACTTCGCGTAGCGTAGCGCTACTACACAAACTACGCCCATGGTTAATTATGTGGGCTTGCATTAACATAAATGTAATTCATAGCTGTTCCGAAGAGGGGGCCCCAAAATATATCTTGCCCGGGGCCCCGTAGATCCAAAAGATGACACTGGCTGAGAGTACTCAGATCAATCAAACACTACATCTCTAAGGTGTACCTTAAATAAGCTGTGCAGGCCACAGACACTTCTCTACAAAACTACTGCAAATGTCTCCTACCAGGTGTTAGAGCTTCATACACAGCCCCCAGTATATTACGATGCGGCTGACAGAAGCATCAAAGACACTAGAAAACAGACCACATTTCCCCTATACTTTCACAGGTCAAATAGCTTCCATTAAAGAAAGATGTATCTTTGAAATGGCAAGTACTGTTGACATCCTCGAAACTGAACCCACCTGGATACACCAAACACAAACTCCAAGCCTCTGCAGAATGCTCTGGAACTACAGGTCGCTCTGCCGTATATCAGAGATTTGAAAAATACTCCACTTTACATCTGCATTTTCAGGATTTGTACCTAGAATCTGGAATAATAGTCCAAAAGTAATATGACCAAAACTATGATTTCCCTCCTTAAAAACAATCAAAAGGAAACATCTGATTTTGGCATACCTCCTATTATTAGTTCAGGTGTTTCTACTGTATTGTCTCTGCCCATGTCTCCTAGTGTACTGCTAACTTAAACACCTCTGCTCTGAGACCTGCTTTCTTCTATCTCCTTTGCACCATCACCTATTTTGAATCATCTCAGATTGATTAGCTGTTTAGCACTCATCTCAGAGAACTATTAACAGGTAAATGTGCCCACAAGGGATTTGTTTAGGCATACTTAGTCAGACAATTCATATGGTAATGTGTCGTGGTTCCAGCCGGTAACCTACAGTTAAACAATCTACAATTCAATTGTTAATTACTTCCTAAAATATCTGTAAAATATACTGATGAAACAGGTGTGAATTCTTCTAAAAAGAAAAAGTTTTGTGATGTAACTAGAAAGGGTAAAAAGTATTAGAGCAGCACAATAATGACATAGGTTTACAAACTAATTCTTCACTGTCAACACCTCAGAGCCACTAATGTGACCATCTATTTCAAACATAAATAGAACAGTGAATCTGAACAAGACAGAAAACACTTTCTAAAGAAAACCAATCAAAAAGGAAATAGATGCAGTTGTCGATGTTTCGGTCTTGTTGGTGTTCGCATCCGTTACACCATCTTCAGGACGATCAAATGAACTGTTGTATGACCCTTATGAACATTTCATGGGTAATGTCTAATCATGACTGGATCTGTTATGTAAGTAAAATCTTCTTGGTCAATTGCACGAGAGAAAGCTATTGAAGAGCTCTCTCAAACAAACAAAGAGCGGGGCGCTACTCTTATGACTGGCCGCTGTCCCTGCAGTCAGCGTCCAATTATAAGGCTCTGGTGGAGTCCCCTTTAAAAGCTTCCTTGGTATTTGTGCTTGCAAAAGTCAAATTCAAAATAGAGTGAAACTCCTCTGACAGTCAGGTGTAAATACAGTCGGCGTCTGTAGGAAAAAATGAGTACGACCACTAATACTTATGCCTGTGAACGTCAGACACAAGAGAGAGCGCTACTCCTCTGACACGCTGCTGTCAATACAGCGGCGTGTCAGAGGACAATGTGAACTCAGCATCAGGTTAAGACTTGACATGCTTTGTGACCAACACAATATTGGCCCACACTTATCCCATGCAAGAAAAACTGTAAATGGAAACCTCCGTGTTCAAAAGATAAATTGACACATTCATTGCTTAGGAAAATAAGATGCATTTATATCATAGGCATTATCTCTGATGGGGCATATTAGCACTAACGTATTTTCTGCCTCTATCTTGTTGAATATTTTGGAGCGATTGATAAAGTATTAGATCTGTACTTGTGAATGAAAAGCTATCTCATTGAACAGAAATGCCTTGTATATTAATCAGATAGACGCTGGGCAGGTCTGTCATTTAAAGTTAGCCAAAAGTTCTGTGTGTTTGATTTGGCTAATAAAGATAGCTAGGTCAATTCTCTTACTTTGGGAGTTTCGCCTCTTTTGCTTCTATGTAAGCTAAGAATCTTGTAGCTCATTATGTATTTTAAAGGGTCTCTGTGGCTGATATTTGATAAGATGGGGTTGCAAAGCTTCTGGGAGCTGCCTAAACTTTAACTCCCAACAAACATGTTGGTTCCAAATGGTGTCTGATTCTTAGTGGGTGGCACCAGTCCCATTTCTTTTCTGGTTGTACACTGCACCATATATACCATGTTTGCCCAGTCCAGAAGTATATGTGTTCCTTCCACTTAGTTTTGTCTTTCAACCTGGTTTCTGACCTACGTTTTGGAGATGCTCCCTACACACCCAGATTAGCTTGCCCTGATGTTCATCAGCTCTTATTCTTGCTCATATTGCAGGTCTGAGGTCCTTAAGCAAGTCCCCACAATGGGTGTTTTTTAGTGTTCAGAGGGGGGGTATAGTATCAGTCAATGGGTTTAAAAGTAATGCACAGCTATTAGTCCCCACCTATTTATTATGAAACAAATCAATAAATTAACATAAGATGGACATCACAGTGTGCAATGAAAGTCTTCTAAAAGAACTCTGCTGCGCTAACTCATTTCAACGTATTCTGGGATCTTCAATCCTGTTTTGGTTAGCGAGCCTACAGAATATACAAAGGGAACCTCTCTTGTAACACCATATTGTTTCATCGTCTGGTGAGAAGTGACAAGAAACAATGAATTTGCCTCCTTTGAATGATCCCCTCCTGCCTTTCACTGCTGATACCAGGACAACTCCACTACACTGGCCTGAGAGACTCCGAGACAGAAAAAGTGACACACTCCACTTGTGCCTGATTGCGGTCCGGACCAGCAAAGTCAGGGGGTGCTGGTGCTGATGCTGTCATGGCTTCTATGAAGCCCGTGGTAAGC
This sequence comes from Triturus cristatus, assembly GCF_964204655.1. NCBI lineage: Eukaryota > Metazoa > Chordata > Amphibia > Caudata > Salamandridae > Triturus > Triturus cristatus. The sequence continues at coordinate 1,008,060,950 of NC_140591.1, read as the reverse complement.
TGCTTCCTGAAACTGTGATTTATCATTGGCAAAGGTGCTTGGTGCAGAGGATCACTGGTCACAGGAATTCCAGAATCTCTCCTCCCTCCTGTAAATTGAGTGCCATTTTAGATTAGGATTGGCCGTTAGTTATGACACCACATAGAACTCCACAGGTAGTAATCTTCGTTTATACTTTTGAATCCAGTGCCATATTAACATGTCACTGTGACTCAATCTTCTCAGCCGCACGTTTATTCAATCTGTTTGCTGGTAAATGTACTTTACATGCACCCTGAGCTTCACCCTGGAATCTTTCACTTACATCTCCTATGCCCCCCTGCCTCTGTGACACCACCTGGTGGAGGATAGCACCACCACAGCATTCTTTAGGTTTTCACCTCTTATTTAGACCACTGCAATGATACTCAGTTTCCTCACTATATACAACAATTATGTCATCACCAGATATCTGACAATTCTTGTAAGGTCTGTCTATGGCGAGGAGGTGCTATCCACATTCACCTAGTCACAACCCTGGTGCGTTCTGGCTGTCTCTTCATGCCAGACACTAAACCCTTGTGTGAATTGCTATTTCCTGAAATGGTCTTTGTACGGAAGCAGAGCACCTGACACATGAACTTCCCTCCACCATGGTGAAGTTCACATCACTGATGGCAGACCTGAAACCAATAAAACTCTTTATGTTCACAGTAGAACAATCTACATCGAAAATTAAACATGACAGAAAATACATACTCCTGGAAATTGGCTTTTTTAAAGCAAGATTAGAGAACTGACAGGAGACTGGAGCAGAGGATTCACCTCCGCCCAATGGGCCAATAAATTATGGTCCCGCCAAAGAAAAGGTGGTTAAGTTGGAAGAAAGGAGCAGAAAGGGCAACTAAAGAGTTTTTAGAGTATCGTGAAAAAAGAGGGAGATAATAATATGTCATTCAAGGCTTCCTTTACAGTAAAACTCCTGAAGAAATATTTTGAACCCCCCCCCCCCCCCCCACCCCCGGAGTCTCAGAAGTCTCATAGATGGTCACCAGAGAAGCAGACATAACTGAAGCAGCCAGACTGATTATAAAATGTATACTTAATCATCACCAAGCAAGGCACATTATGATGACTGCCAGGAAACATTGCCCATCGCATTATAAGGGCCACAGGATTGCAGTTTCAGCTGACTTCTCCCATGCAACAAACATTCACCATAAGACTTTTCTGCCACTGAGACCTACCCTTAATAAATGAGAAACGCTTTTGGCCTACCGGAATATGTGCGTGTCAATGCTTATATAAACACCATTGATGAAAAATACAGAATATGTGACTCTGATAAACTAACTCTCTCCCTCTTCTCCCTAGAACATTCAAAAATGCAGACAGTGGCCTCCTGCTCATCTACTGAAGACAATCAAGAGACTTGCTTCATAAACAAGGATGCTTCACACCGTCACGGCCTCACATTGCTAGCTGTATATCCATATGCAACCAGTATCCACCCTCCCAAGAAGAGTTGGTGTTGCCCTCGGGGGGCAAGAATAAATCAAGATCCTGAATTAACTGTCAGTTGACTCCAATGATACTGGTTATGCTCTGCATTGACTGTTGCGTACTAAATCTGCTGTGTAGCCCTGGAATAGTTATAATTCTGTTTATTGGAAGAAAGCACAGCAACTACAAGTATAGCATGATTGCTTAAACTTCTAAGCAATTGACACACATTGTTATTCATTTTCTACCTGTTCACTTAAATGACTCCCCAATATGCGATCACTGCCTGCTCGTCTTCATCATAGTCATCTTTGGGTCAGTTATACCCATACGGCCAAATGAACATCTCTGACCAGATCCTACAGAAGAAATGCTTAATATCTTGGTACCTAATCTCATATGTCCCACCCACTGGAGGCATTCCAGCCTTGACATGTGCTCTCCTTAGGGCTTGTTTTTTGACCTGTCAGCCTTTGAAGTGGTCTTCTGACAAACTATTTGCTTTCTCTCCTGCTGTGTGCTGCAATTAATTTTTGTTGGCTTTAGGACTCTGCACCCTTTACCACTGCTAACCAGTGCTAAGGTGCTTGTGCCTTCTCCTCTAAACATGGTCAAATTGGCTTACACTCAATTTGCCCATTTAATTTACTTATCAGTCTCTAGTACAGTGGTACTACATGTACTCAGGGACTGTAAATTAAATAGTACTGGTGCGCATGCAGCACTAATTGTGCAACCCACTCAAGTTGCCATTCAAAACATGTCTCAGGTCTGCCATTGCAGCCTATGTGCAGTTTTAAACTGACAATTCGACTTGGTAAATTAAACCTTTAACCAAGCCAAAAACTTTCTTTTTAATACATATATGTCACCACAAAGGTAGGCTCTAATCAGCGCATAGCGCAGGGTGTATTGTATTTAAAAGTGTGTTTTTAAGTTTGACATGTCCTGATAGTGACAAACTCAGATATTTATTAGTCACTATTGTAAGGCCTGTCTGTCCTGTGAGAAATTGGCTTACTGGGTGAGTGTAGAGAACCCCTACTAAAGCAGCAACCACAATCTTTGTCAGGGTGAGGCACAAGCAAACCCCAAGTTAACTTGTGCACAACCCTCTATCTTGGAACAGTCAGGCCTTACTTAGAGGCAATGTGTAATTTATTTATGCAGCACTTCAAACAGTAATAAAGTAAAAACACTACACAACAGAAGGAAAAATCCCACACCAATTTAGCAGAATATAGTATTTTTTGATAAATAAAACAAGACCAAAATGACAAAAATCCAATCAATAGAACCAGAGATGTTCAAGTTTAAAAATGTCAGTAAAAATAGCACCAAAAAGCACAAAGCGCCAACTGTGAATATCTGGTTGTGCCAGACCGGGACAAAATCAAGTTCAGGCCGACTGTGATAGAGCATGGGCTAGCTACAGGGACTCAGTTAGGCCTGCTGAACAAGAGTATCTTAAATCCCAGTTTGTGGAGCTCTGCGAGGTTCCGTGCCAAGGATACATCGCACAGCAGCGGCGATGCATAGGCTCCGAGAAGCTGCAGTGTGAGGTTTTGTGCCATCATCAAGAATCCCGCCGATGAGGGCCCGCGATGTCAAGTTCAGTGTTGAGGATGCATCGCACAGTCGTGGCACTGCGCCGATTCCGAAGAGGTGTGAGGCTGCAAAGTGATGATCTGTGACGGAAGAGCTTTGCACAGGCAGCGGTTCCAATGCCGTCTGAAGGGCCGATGTGGAGTACTTGCAATGGAAGAACCCTCACACAGAGGCAATGCTTTGGCTCCAAAGGTGATGTCACACAGCAAAGCTGATGTGCAGGTTCTGCCTCACACTCAAGGTCATCATGACATACAGGGAAGAAGCACAAGAAATCGAAGCATGCTTCGAATTCTCCTCGTCTGTGGGTTGACGTCCAGAAGTAGCATCGATGTTCAAGGCACAGTTCCTTGGAATCGGTGATAGGGCCGACTCTGAGCCTCCCACCTTTAGCGGGAGCCAGAGCGACCCCCACTCAGATAAATGAATTTTACGATGCCACGCGCCGTGTATTTGAGTGGACCAACCCATTCAGCGCACTTTTAGGCCCCAGTGTAATTGGAGGGGGCCCCATCGGGTTCTGTGCCGATGGCTCTGGCACGGAGATGGGATGGCATCGACTAATGCCGACAGGACCTATGGGTCCTAGGTTGGTGCCTGAACCCTATTCCGAATGACTAGGCTTCGTAGAGGAAAGGGAGGGTCACTGTACCCTTTATAATACTAGTTAGAAGGCAAAGAAATAGACTGGTGTGAGGAACTCGGGGAGGCTAGTGGTTTGGACACATCCCCAAATACTGGTATGCTTTCATCCCCTACCATGGCTACTGAGCAAGGACCATCCTATTTCATGGTGGTGAAGAAGGCAGCTGAAGTCTCGGAACTCAAATTGCTCTTGGTGGCAGTCAAGACTATCATCTTGACAGAAGTGCTATAGCTGGGAGAGTTCCCTTCCCAACCCTTGCTCCCTTTTAAATAAGCACTTACGTATGTCCTACTGAGAAAACTGGTTCATGCCCAGCACAGGGGCTCTTGTGAACAACACAACTGCTGGCACCGCCACCGCCCTGCACCTGGGGACCAGAGATTTCTTACTCAACACCCCACTACCCTGAGAGTTTGGTAGTCTAAGCCACTACGTCCCCTGGGGCATTCCCTGTGACACCCCCAGACAGGGAATCCAAGAGGCTGGACAGCCTGGGGAAAAAGATGGTTTCTTCCACCAGCCTTGCATTGCGGTTGGTAAACACTGCATGCTTACTGGGCTGCTGCTCCAAAACTCTGTAGGACATAGTTGTGCGAGTGCTGCCAACGGTCCTGGGCCATGCTCTCCCAAGCAGTCAAGGACAGGAGAGATGCAGTAAAGTTCACTATTAGGTGTGGTTTGGATACGACTGACTAGCTGGGTAGAGCAGTTTCGACGGCGGTGGTGCTTAGACGCCATGCCTGGCTGAGAGCATCTGGCTTCTCAGGAGATGTCCAGGCTTCCCTCATGGAAATGCCCTTTGATGGCAACCATCTCTTCGGAGACAAGTCAGACTTGTGCTGGAGCACTTTAAGGATTCATGGGCTAAAGCCAAGTCCTTGGGTCTCTCAGTTGCCCCGCGTCAACTTAAGTCTGCCATGTCTGTGCAGGGGCGAGAATGCAGTTCATACAGATCTGGTGGGTCAGATAGCCAGAGGTCTGCCACAACTACCAACCCCCCTGTAGCCGCAGCCTCTAAGTCCTCCTAATGCTGCTCTAAAAGATCACTAGCAGTCAGTTGGTGGAAGTATCATCATCTCCACCACTGGCAGTCCATAACATTGAATAGGTGGGTTTTACAGATTATTCAAAGGGACTACTCCCCTCCCCCTTTGCCTCCATCTCACGATGGCTGAGAGAGGGTCATGGCTCTCTTGGCCAAGGGAGCAATAGAGAGGGTTCCGGTGTCAGACGTAGGTAGTGGTTGCTATTCCTGCTACTTTCTGAACATCAAAAAGAACAAGGGGCTTCACCCTATTTTAGATCTGAGAACCCTCAGCCAACATTGAAAGTGTTTTTGAGACCCTGGGCAAGACATATTTCAGCTGTTTTGTATGCCTCATTTCTGAAACTGTAAATATAATTCAGTGTTTGGCATTATGTGTAACCCTGGGCGTAGGACTACGCTACGCTCGTGTAGTTTGCGCAACTACGTGCTACGCGAATTGCACGTAGCACAGTGCAAAAACGCGTACCGCAGCGTAGCAGGCATTTTTTGCTTGCTCGCGGTCCTCAACCTCAAGTTGGCGACTGCGAGTGAGCAAAATGACATCCTGGCGAGTCTTTTTCCTTGTTCACGATCAGCAACATCAAGTTGCCGATCGCGAGCATGGAAAATAAACCTACCGGCGAGATTCTCAACGCGGGGAGGTCAGGTTTCTCATTGTGAGTGGTCGCGTATGCTCGCGACTGCTCGCGATGAGAAACTACCAGTCCTCATCAAGACAACTGCAGCTCGAGTACAAATCTACTCGAGCGTCAGAAAACGACTGCTTCCACTGTGCAAGATGCCATTTGCAATGATTGCACAGTGCGGACAAGCATCCGGCACTGTGCAATCAGTGCGAACAGCATTTTCCCTACCGCACTACGCAGCTCGCGTAGCTACGCGTAGCTTGCGTAGTGCGAAGTGCACTTCGCGTAGCGTAGCGCTACTACACAAACTACGCCCATGGTTAATTATGTGGGCTTGCATTAACATAAATGTAATTCATAGCTGTTCCGAAGAGGGGGCCCCAAAATATATCTTGCCCGGGGCCCCGTAGATCCAAAAGATGACACTGGCTGAGAGTACTCAGATCAATCAAACACTACATCTCTAAGGTGTACCTTAAATAAGCTGTGCAGGCCACAGACACTTCTCTACAAAACTACTGCAAATGTCTCCTACCAGGTGTTAGAGCTTCATACACAGCTCCCAGTATATCACGATGCGGCTGACAGAAGCATCAAAGACACTAGAAAACAGACCACATTTCCCCTATACTTTCACAGGTCAAATAGCTTCCATTAAAAAAAAAAAATGTATCTTTGAAATGGCAAGTATTGTTGACATCCTCGAAACTGAACCCACCTGGATACACCAAACACAAACTCCAAGCCTCTGCAGAATGCTCTGCAACTACAGGTCGCTCTGCCGTATATCAGAGATTTGAAAAATACTCCACTTTACATCTGCATTTTCAGGATTTGTACCTAGAATCTGGAATAATAGTCCAAAAGTAATATGACCAAAACTATGATTTCCCTCCTTAAAAACAAACAAAAGGAAACATCTGATTTTGGCATACCTCCTATTATTAGTTCAGGTGTTTCTACTGTATTGTCTCTGCCCATGTCTCCTAGTGTACTGCTAACTTAAACACCTCTGCTCTGAGACCTGCTTTCTTCTATCTCCTTTGCACCATCACCTATTTTGAATCATCTCAGATTGATTAGCTGTTTAGCACTCATCTCAGAGAACTATTAACAGGTAAATGTGCCCACAAGGGATTTGTTTAGGCATACTTAGTCAGACAATTCATATGGTAATGTGTCGTGGTTCCAGCCGGTAACCTACAGTTAAACAATCTACAATTCAATTGTGAATTACTTCCTAAAAGATCTGTAAAATATACTGATGAAACAGGTGTGAATTCTTCTAAAACTGATTTGATGTAACTAGACAGGGTAAAAAGTATTAGAGCAGCACAATAATGACATAGGTTTACAAAATAATTCTTCTCTGTCAACACCTCAGAGCCACTAATGTGACCATCTATTTCAAACATAAATAGAACAGTGAATCCGAACAAGACAGAAAACACTTTCTAAAGAAAACCAATCAAAAAGGAAATAGATGCAGCTGTCGATGTTTCGGTCTTGTTGGTGTTCGCATCCGTTAGACCATCTTCAGGACGATCAAATGAACTGTTGTATGACCCTTATGAACATTTCATGGGTAATGTCTAATCATGACTGGATCTGTTATGTAAGTAAAATCATCTTGGTCAATTGCACGAGAAAAAGCTATTGAAGAGCTCTCTCAAACAAACAAAGAGCGGGGCGCTACTCTTATGACTGTCCGCTGTCCCTGCAGTCGGCGTCCAATTATAAGGCTGGTGGAGTCCCCTTTAAAAGCTTCCTTGGTATTTGTGCTTGCAAAAGTCAAATTCAAAATAGAGTGAAACTCCTCTGACAGTCAGCTGTAAATACAGTTGGTGTCTGTAGGAAAAAATGAGTACGACCACTAATACTTATGCCTGTGAACGTCAGACACAAGAGAGAGCGCTACTCCTCTGACACGCTGCTGTCAATACAGCGGCGTGTCAGAGGACAATGTGAACTCAGCACCAGGTTAAGACTTGACATGCTTTGTGACCAACACAATATTGGCCCACACTTATCCCATGCAAGAAAAACTGTAAATGGAAACCTCTGTGTTCAAAAGATAAATTGACACATTCATTGCTTAGGAAAATAAGATGCATTTATATCATAGGCATTATCTCTGATGGGGCACATTAGCACTAACGTATTTTCTGCCTCTATCTTGTTGAATATTTTGGAGCGATTGATAAAGTATTAGATCTGTACTTGTGAATGAAAAGCTATCTCATTGAACAGAAATGCCTTGTATATTAATCAGATAGACGCTGGGCAGGTCTGTCATTTAAAGTTAGCCAAAAGTTCTGTGTGTTTGATTTGGCTAATAAAGATAGCTAGGTCAATTCTCTTACTTTGGGAGTTTCGCCTCTATTGCTTCTATGTAAACTAAGAATCTTGTAGCTCATTATGTATTTTAAAGGGTCTCTGTGGCTGATATTTGATAAGATGGGGTTGCAAAGCTTCTGGGAGCTGCCTAAACTTTAACTCCCAACAAACATTTTGGTTCCAAATGGTGTCTGATTCTTAGTGGGTGACACCAGTCCCATTTCTTTTCTGGTTGTACACTGCACCATATATACCATGTTTGCCCAGTCCAGAAGTATATGTGTTCCTTCCACTTAGTTTTGTCTTTCAACCTGGTTTCTGACCTACGTTTTGGAGATGCTCCCTACACACCCAGATTAGCTTGCCCTGATGTTCATCAGCTCTTATTCTTGCTCATATTGCAGGTCTGAGGTCCTTAAGCAAGTCCCCACAATGGGTGTTTTTTAGTGTTCAGAGGGGGGGCACAGTATCAGTCAATGGGTTTAAAAGTAATGCACAGCTATTAGTCCCCACCTATTTATTATGAAACAAATCAATAAATTAACATAAGATGGACATCACAGTGTGCAATGGCAGTCTTCTAAAAGAACTCTGCTGCGCTAACTCATTTCAACGTATTCTGGGATCTTGAATCCTGTTTTGGTTAGCGAGCCTACAGAATATACAAAGGGAACCTCTCTTGTAACACCATATTGTTTCATCGTCTGGTGAGAAGTGACAAGAAACAATGAATTTGCCTCCTTTGAATGATCCCCTCCTGCCTTTCACTGCTGATACCAGGACAACTCCACTACACTGGCCTGAGAGACTCCGAGACAGAAAAAGTGACACACTCCACTTGTGCCTGATTGCGGTCCGGACCAGCAAAGTCAGGGAGTGCTGGTGCTGATGCTGTCATGGCTTCTATGAAGCCTGTGGTAAGCTGCTTCCTGAAACTGTGATCTATCATTGGCAAAGGTGCTTGGTGCAGAGGATCACTGGTCACAGGAATTCCAGAATCTCTCCTCTCTCCTGTAAATTGAGTGCCATTTTAGATTAGGATTGGCACTTAGTTATGACACCACATAGAACTCCACAGGTAGTAATCTTTGTTTATACTTTTGAATCCAGTGCCATATTAACATGTCACTGTGACTCAATCTTCTCAGCCGCACGTTTATTCAATCTGTTTGCTGGTAAATGTCCTTTACATGCACCCTGAGCTTCACCCTGGAATCTTTCACTTACATCTCCTATGCCCCCCTGCGTCTGTGACACCACCTGGTGGAGGATAGCACCACCACAGCATTCTTTAGGTTTTCACCTCTTATTTAGACCGCTGCAATGATACTCAGTTTCCTCACTATTTACAACAATTATGTCATCACCAGATATCTGACAATTCTTGTAAGGTCTGTCTATGGCGAGGAGGTGCTATCCACATGCACCTAGTCACAACCCTGGTGCGTTCTGGCTGTCTCTTCATGCCAGACACTAAACCCTTGTGTGAATTGCTATTTCTTGAAATGGTCTTTGTACGGAAGCAGAGCACCTGACACATGAAATTCCCTCCACCATGGTGAAGTTCACATCACTGATGGCAGACCTGAAACCAATAAAACTCTTTATGTTCACAGTAGAACAATCTACATCGAAAATGAAACATGACAGAAAATACATACTCCTGGAAATTGGCTTTTTAAAAGCAAGATTAGAGAACTGACAGGAGACTGGAGCAGAGGATTCACCTCCGCCCAATGGGCCAATAAAATATGGTCCCGCCAGAGAAAGGTGGTTAAGTTGGAAGAAAGGAGCAGAAAGGGCAACTAAAGAGTTTTTAGAGTATCGTGAAAAAAGAGGGAGATAGTAATATGTCACTCAAGGCTTCCTTTACAGTAAAACTGCTGAAGAAATATTTTGAATCTCCCCCCCCCCCCCCCCCCCGCCCCCCCCGGAGTCTCAAAAGTCTCATAGATGGTCACCAGAGAAGCAGACATAACTGAAGCAGCCAGACTGATTATAAAATGTATACTTAATCATCACCAAGCAAGGCACATTATGATGACTGCCAGAAAACATTGCCCATCGCATTATAAGGGCCACAGGATTGCAGTTTCAGCTGACTTCTCCCATGCAACAAACATTCACCATAAGACTTTTCTGCCACTGAGACCTACCCTTAATAAATGAGAAATGCTTTTGGCCTACCGGAATATGTGCGTGTCAATGCTTATATAAACACCATTGATGAAAAATACAGAATATGTGATTCTGACAAACTAACTCTCTCCCTCTTCTCCCTAGAACATTCAACAATGCAGACAGTGGCCTCCTGCTCATCTATTGAAGACAATCAAGAGACTTGCTTCATAAACAAGGATGCTTCACGCCGTCACGGCCTCACAATGCTAGCTGTATATCCATATGGAACCAGTATCCACCCTCACAAGAAGAGTTGGTGTTGCCCTCGGGGGGCAAGAATAAATCAAGATCCTGAATTAACTGTCAGTTGACTCCAATGATACTGGTTAGGCTCTGCATTGACTGTTGCGTACTAAATCTGCTGTGTAGCCCTGGAATAGTTATATTTCTGTTTATTGAAAGAAAGCACAGCAACTACAAGTATAGCATGATTGCTTAAACTTCTAACCATTTGACACATATTGTTATTCATTTTCTACCTGTTCACTTAAATGACTCCCCAATATGCGATCACTGCCTGCTCGTCTTCATCATAGTCATCTTTGGGTCAGTTATACCCATACGGCCAAATGAACATCTCTGACCAGATCCTACAGAAGAAATGCTTAATATCTTGGTACCTAATCTCATATGTCCCACCCACTGGAGGCATTCCAGCCTTGATAGATACCTTGACATGTGCTCTCCTTAGGGCTCGTTTTTTGACCTGTCAGCCTTTGAAGTGGTCTTCTGACAAACTATTTGCTTTCTCTCCTGCTGTGAGCTGCAATTAATTTTTGTTGGCTTTAGGACTCTGCACACTTTACCACTGCTAACCAGTGCTAAGGTGCTTGGGCCTTCTCCTCTAAACATGGTAAAATTGGGTTACACTCAATTTGCCCATTTCATTTACTTATCAGTCTCTAGTACAGTGGTGCTACAGGTACTCAGGGACTGTAAATTAAATAGTACTAGTGCGCCTGCAGTACTAATTGTGCAACCCACTCAAGTTGCCATTCAAAACACGTCTCAGGTCTACCATTGCAGCCTGTGTGCAGTTTTAAAATGAAAATTCGACTTGGTAAATTAAACCTGTAACCAAGCCAAAAACTTTCTTTTTAATACATATATGTCACCACAAAGGTAGGCTCTAATCAGCCCATAGTGCAGGGTGTATTGTATTTAAAAGTGTGTTTTTAAGTTTGACATGTCCTGATAGTGACAAACTTCGACATTTATAAGTCACTATTGTAAGGCCTGTCTGTCCTGTGAGAAATTGGCTTACTGGGTGAGTGTAGAGAACCCCTACTAAAGCAGCAACCACAATCTTTGTCAGGGTGAGGCACAAGCAAACCCCAAGTTAACTTGTGCACAACCCTCTATCTTGGAACAGTCAGGCCTTACTTAGAGGCAATGTGTAATTTATTTATGCAGCACTTCAAACAGTAATAAAGTAAAAACACTACACAACAGAAGGAAAAATCCCACACCAATTTAGCAGAATATAGTATTGTTTGATAAATAAAACAAGACCAAAATGACAAAAATCCAATCAATAGAACCAGAGATGTTCAAGTTTAAAAATGTCAGTAAAAATAGCGCTAAAAAGCACAAAGCGCAAACTGTGGATATCTGGTTGTGCCAGACCGGGACAAAATCAAGTTCAAGTTCAGGCTGACTGTGATAGAGCATGGGCTAGCTACAGGGACTCAGTTAGGCCTGCTGAACAAGAGTATCTTAAATCCCAGTTTGTGGAGCTCTGCGAGGTTCCGTGCCAAGGATACATCGCACAGCAGCGGCGATGCATAGGCTCCGAGAAGCTGCAGTGCGAGGTTTTGTGCCATCATCAAGAATCCCGCCGATGAGGGCTCGCGATGTGAAGTCCAGTGTTGAGGATGCATCGCACAGTCGTGGCACTGCGCCGATTCCGAAGAGGTGTGAGGCTGCAATGTGATGATCTGTGACGGAAGAGTTTTGCACAGGCAGCGGTTCCAATGCCGGCTGAAGGGCCGATGTGGAGTCCTTGCAATGGAAGAACCCTCACACAGAGGCAATGCTTTGGCTCCAAAGGTGATGTCACACAGCAAAGCTGATGTGCAGGTTCTGCCTCACACTCAAGGTCATCATGACATACAGGGAAGAAGCACAAGAAATCGAAGCATGCTTCGAATTCTCCTCGTCTGTGGGTTGACGTCCAGAAGTAGCATCGATGTTCAAGGCACAGTTCCTTGGAATCGGTGATAGGGCCGACTCTGAGCCTCCCACCTTTAGCGGGAGCCAGAGCGACCCCCACTCAGATAAATGAATTTTACGATGCCACGCGCCGTGTATTTGAGTGGACCAACCCATTCAGAGCACTTTTAGGCCCCAGTGTAATTGGAGGGGGCCCCATCGGGTTCTGTGCCGATGGCTCTGGCACGGAGATGGGATGGCATCGACCGATGCCGACAGACCTATGGGTCCTAGGTTGGTGCCTGAACCCTATTCCGAATGACTAGGCTTCGGAGAGGAAATGGAGGGTCACTGGACCCTTTATAATACTAGTTAGAAGGCAAAGAAATAGACTGGTGTGAGGAACTCGGGGAGGCTAGTGGTTTGGACACATCCCCAAATACTGGTATGCTTTCATCCCCTACCATGGCTACTGAGCAAGGACCATCCTATTTCATGGTGGTGAAGAAGGCAGCTGAAGTCTCGGAACTCAAATTGCTCTTGGTGGCAGTCAAGACTATCATCTTGACAGACGTGCTACAGCTGGGAGAGTTCCCTTCCGAACCCTTGCTCCCTTTTAATTAAGCACTTACATATGTCCTACTGAGAAAACTGGTTCATGCCCAGCACAGGGGCTCTTGTGAACAGGACAACTGCTGGCACCGCCACCGCCCTGCACCTGGGGACCAGAGCTTTGTTACTCAACACCCCACTACCTTGAGAGTTTGGTAGTCTAAGCCACTACGTCCCCTGGGGCATTCCCTGTGACACCCCCAGACAGGGAATCCAAGAGGCTGGACAGCCTGGGGAAAAAGATGGTTTCTTCCACCAGCCTTGCATTGCGGTTGGTAAACACTGCATGCTTACTGGGCTGCTGCTCCGAAACTCTGTAGGACATAGTTGTGCGAGTGCTGCCAACGGTCCTGGGCCATCCTCTCCCAAGCAGGCAAGGACAGGAGAGATGCAGCAAAGTTCATTATTAGGTGTGGTTTGGATACGACTGACTAGCTGGGTAGAGCAGTCTCGACGGAGGTGGTGCTTAGACGCCACGCCTGGCTGAGAGCATCTGGCTTCTCAGGAGATGTCCAGGCTTCCCTCATGGAAATGCCCTTTGATGGCAACCATCTCTTCGGAGACAAGTCCGACTTGTGCTGGAGCGCTTTAAGGATTCATGAGCTAAAGCCAAGTCCTTGGGTCTCTCAGTTGCCCCGCGTCAACTTAAGTCTGCCAATTCTGTGCAGGGGCAAGAATGCAGTTCATACAGATCTGGTGGGTCAGATAGCCAGAGGTCTGCCACACCTACCAACCCCCCTGTCTGCCCCAGACAAAGGATTTGAGTGGTGGGTAACGAACCACGATTGAGTCAGAGGCCGAACTCTCCCTTCCCTAACCAGATCTCACAATAGTGACAGATGCATCACTGCTGAGAAGAAGCAGCGATCTGGGAGAGGTGAAGATCAGAGGACTTTGGTCTCTAGCGGAATCCTGATGCTGCAGCCTCGAGCGATCTGATTGCACTGAAAGCCTTTCTACCCTCCATCAAGAGAAAGCTAGTACAAGTGTTCAGACAACATCATCAATAGGTGGTACTGCAACAAACAGCAAGATCTGGTGGGTCAGATAGCCAGAGGTCTGCCACAACTACCAACCCCCCTGTAGCCGCAGCCTCTAAGTCCTCCTAATGCTGCTCTAAAAGATCACTAGCAGTCAGTTGGTGGAAGAATCATCATCTCCACCACTGGCAGTCCATAACATTGAATAGGTGGGTTTTACAGATTATTCAAAGGGACTACTCCCCTCCCCCTTTGCCTCCATCTCACGATGGCTGACAGAGGGTCATGGCTCTCTTGGCCAAGGGAGCAATAGAGAGGGTTCCGGTGTCAGACGTAGGTAGTGGTTGCTATTCCAGCTACTTTCTGAACATCAAAAAGAACAAGGGGTTTCACCCTATTTTAGATCTGAGAACCCTCAGCCTTTTCCGCAAGAAGTTCAAGATGCTCACTTTGGCACAGGTATTGTCTGCCCCAGACCCAGGAGAATTTTTATATTCCCATCCTGCCTGCCCATCGGTGCTACCTGCGGGCTACAGTAGGCCACAAGCCCCTTCAATTCATTGTGCTCTCCTTTAGCCTAACCAGCGCCCCTCAGGTGTTCAATAAGGTGATGGCAGTGGTCGCCATTCAACTGAGAAAATCAGGTGTGTCAGCCTTCCTCTATTTCGATGACTGACTGTTGAAGGCGGGCTCGCCTCAGGCTGTCCTCTCCCACCTCCAGACTATGGCGAACCTTATGCAGTTGCTGGGCTTCACTATCTAAATGCTGTAGTCACACCTGACACCTTCTCAGACACTCCTTTTCATTGGAGCTGTTCTGGACACAGTGCAGTTTTGGGCTAATCCTCCTGTGCAACAAGTCCAGGATATTCAGGCTATGATACTGATGTTTCACCCTCTATCCTGGATTTTGGTGAGGCTGACTCTGAGGCTGCTGGGCCTTATGGCCTCCTGCATCCTGCTAGTGACACATGCCAGATGGCATATGTGGGCTCTGTAGTGGGACCTGAAGTTCCAGTGGGCGCAGCATCAGGGAAATCCCTCCAACAAGGTCCAGATCTCAGAGGGAACTACAAAGGATTTGAGTGGTGGGTAACGAACCACGATTGAGTCAGAGGCAGAACTCTCCCTTCCCTAACCAGATCTCACAATAGTGACAGATGCATCACTGCTGGGAAGAAGCAGCGATCTGGGAGAGGTGAAGATCAGAGGACTTTGGTCTCTAGCGGAATCCTGATGCTGCAGCCTCGAGCGATCTGATTGCACTGAAAGCCTTTCTACCCTCCATCAAGAGAAAGCTAGTACAAGTGTTCAGACAACATCATCAATAGGTGGTACTGCAACAAACAGCAAGGGGTGGGGTCATGGACCCTTTGTCAAGAGACCCTGCTTATCTGGAAATGGCTGGAACTGCAGGGCATATCCCTGGTGGTTCAACACCGGCCAGGTTCTCTGAACTCAAGAAGATCAGGAACAACTGGAACCAAGTTGTCCTTGTGGCTCCGGACTGCGCACGAAGATTCTGGCATCCCGAGCTTCTCAGCATAGAAAGCGATCCTCCGATCAGGCTGCCCCTTCAGATGGAGCTTTAGTCGCAGCAGCAGGGGAGGGGCCTCCACCTGAACTTGTCAACTCTACACCTTGTTGTGTGGAGATTGAACAGTGACAATTGACAACTTTTGACCTTCTTTCCAAAGTCTGCAATGTTATTCTGCAGCCAGGCGTCCCTCCATCAAGACTGTGTATGCCTGCCAGTAGAATAAATGTGTAATATATTGTACAGAACAGTCTATTGACCCTCTTTCTGCGTCTCTTTCAGATGTCTTCCTTTTTATTTTTATGTTATGTTATATAGTCTTATAAAGCGCACTATCACCCCACGGGTATCCTGGCACTGGATTACATTAGTTCCTCTATTCGCACATATTACATAAAGAAAGTCATATGTTCGTGAAAAATGGCTAATCTACATTATACCCTTGGAAAGAGCCATGTTTTAAACTTTTTCCTGACGATTAGAAAATCTCCTGATTCTCTGAGATTGGGCGTAAGTTCATTCCAAAGTCGAGCAGCTGCAGAGCTGAATGCTCTTCCTCCAAACCTTGATGTTCTATATCTGGGCATTCTAACAAAATGGTCTGAAGAGGACCGGAGACTTCTGGTTGGGGCATACCAGACAAATTTGCTCTGCAGTGGCACAGGCCCTAGTCCATGCAAGACCTTGAAAACAATGCAGAGCGATATGAACTGTAGCCTCTGTGTTATTGGGAGCCAATAAAGCTCTTTGAGGGACAGAGAGGCAGATGATCTGTGTGGTCTCTTTAGGGCCAGCTTCACAGCTATTGTCTGGTTTCTTTGACAATTCTTAATCAAAGAGTTTGGGGCGCCTAGTAGCAGGGCGTTACAATAATCTAACCGGCGCAGAGTGACACTTCTCACCACAAGTGATCTAGCTGAGGTCAGTAGCATGGGAAGTATTTTCCGTAGTGCTCTGATAAGGGAGAAGCACGTTCAAACCATTTTATTCACTTGAGTTTCTAGACTCAGTTTGTCATCAAATACTATCCCTAAATTGTGCACTGTCTTGGAGGGTGTTAGTGGCTTATCTGTACAGAAAGGCCAAAGATTGGCCGGGAGAGGGACTTTCTTTGCTGTGCAATACAGAATTTCTGTTTTAGCTCCGTTAAACTGCAAAGAGTTATCTCTAAACCATCTTGCAGTTTTTTGTATACACTCATGAAAGCTATTGAGTGGTATTGACTGATTCCCCTCCAGGGACAAAATCAGTTGTGTATCGTCCACATAGTTCACCAGACTGATTTTATGTGATTTAATAATTGGAATCAGCGGGCTCATATATACTAAACAGAAACGGACTGATTGCTGATCCTTGGGGACCACCATGCTGGATGGTAACAAAATTGGATAAAAAGGGGGTAAGGCCACTGCCTGTTGTCTATCTGATAGGTATGACTGAAACCATTGCAATGCCATGCCCCATATTCTCAAAAGGATTTTATGATTGACCCTGTTGAATGCGGCAGACATATCCAGCAGGACCCTTGCCCAGCAGGGCTCTACTCTGGGCACTCTATAGGGTTACCTTTCTACTCTGTCTGCTTTTTTGCGGCTGCTTGACCAGTCCTCTTTTTTTAAGTACCCTATTGTGAATAGGTTTTTTAAAGGGCTTGTAAATATGTTTTCTCCCTCTCCTTTCGTTATGAGTTAGTGGGACTTTAATTTGGCTCTCACTTTCTTAATGTGTGCTCCTTTCTAGCCTCTTCATAATTGTCCCCTACGGCTACTCACCATCAAGACAGCCATTCTAGTGGCAATAACATCTGCCTTGTGGGTGAGTGAGCTGCAAGTTTTGTCATCCAAGCCTCCATTCTTGTATGTTTTTCCCGGAAAACTGGTGCTTTGAACTAGGGCCTCTTTCTTGCTGAAAGTGGTAACGCCATTTGATTCAGCCTATCCTTCACCTTGCCCACTTTCTATGCTCCTACACATCCCTCAAAACAAGAGGAGCAACTTCACGTGTGGCCCCAAAAACAGCGTTGTTGTTCTACCTTGAGTGCACATGAGAGTTCTGGGTGGACAACCAACTCTTTGTGGGGTATGTTAGAGTGAAGAAGGGTCAAGCCGTACAGAAATAAACCCTTACGGGCTGGGTCATTCTCTCTATAGAAATCTGCTATGCACTGGCCATGAAGCAGCCCTCTGAGGGCTTAAGGGCTCATTCCACAAGGGCTAAAGCTGCTACCACTGTGTTAGCATGCGGAGCCCCAATCCTGGACATATGCCGAGCAGCAATGTGGCCGTCCCTGCACATGTTTAACAAACACTACTGCCTAGACAGGCGGGTCCAAAGGGATGGGCACATCGCCCGTTTAGTCCTGCAGGACTTTTCAGTTTAGAATTTCTCCGCAGGCCACCACCGGGGATGGTATTGCTTGCTTATATAGTTAAAGGTAAGGAATCTGCAGCTAGATATTTCTATCAGATGAACAAGTTACTTACCTTCACTAAAGCATTATCTGGTAGAGACAATATCTAGCCATTAAATTCCTTATCAACCTGCCTATCCTCCCCGCTCTGCGGACAAATTTCTATGGTTAGGGTTAATCCATTTCAGGGCCCTAATTTGGACACACCAGTGTCAGTGCACTTCATGGCGCCACGCTCCTGGCGTGGAAAGTTGTGAAAAGTAACTGATGTCAGCATGCCGAGTTGGTGCCTCTATAGGTAAAGCAGACGTCACTTCTGGGGCGTACAATGCCGATGATGTCGCACAGAACCAACCAACACCACCTACTGGCGCACAGGGGTACTGCTCATGCAAAAATCTTCCAGATGCATTCTGACGCCTGTAAGAATTCAAAGGTAAGGAATCTGCGACTAGATACTGTCTCTACCAGATAATGCGTTACTGAAAGTAATGGACAGTGAGTTCTGAATTCTGGAGGTTTTGAGAATGGGTACTCCAGCTAGATTGTCTGCTCATACTTCGATCTATCAGCAGGGGGGACTCTCTGACTGGTATCTTGGTCACTAAAAGTACGGCTTCTGCCAGGATTTGATCTTCTAGTGAATGACCCATTTCTTGGAGTAGCTTGATATTGCGGATCTTGAGTCTCAAGCCTGGATTGATTTCTAGGGTGTTCTGGTACGCGCAACATCTGATGACTACGTTCATCTGGAGGTGATCTTGTTTGGGAGTCTCCTAGATCTGGCGAAAACCAGTATCATGATCTGACTCTTCAAAATCTAGAAAATAGACTGGACCAGATAGAGAATAAAAAACATTTTAGGTCTCGCTTACCTCACACGGTAAGCTGTCTCAGGACCTATTGTCAGTTTTTAGTGGGTTAAGAGCCCACCCATTGCTTACCATTGGTTGGCTTTATTGATGCACTCATTTGCTTGCTCCTATTCTTTAACTTGAGGGATTTATTTTCTCTTCTTGTGTTTGTCTCTACCCAGGAGAATGGCCACATCAGTTGTATCCTTACATTCCTTCATTATCAGGTCCTACATTTCTATTTTTGCTTAACCACTCCACGACAGTGCATGTGTTTTCCAACTCTCTCCGTGTACTTCTCTTCCCCCACCATACTCTGTGTTGCTCTCTCTCACCCATGTGCTACTCCTTGCCCCCTGCATAAGGCACTTGCCCTCACACACTTCTCTGCCACATTGTTCTCTTGTCTGTATTTCTCCCCCAGCTCCATGTTGTTCTCCAGTCTGTTTTCTTTTCTCACTTACACTCCATGTTGCACACTTGCAGGGGTGCTTTTCCACCACTGCCCCCATGATGCACTCGCCCATTTGTGTTTCTCCTCCTCGATTTGCTTTGTTGCCTGTGGTTCTCTCCTCCCCAACACCCACGTTGCTCTCTCTTGCCCATTTGATTTTCTCACCAGATGCTCCACATTGCTCTCTTTCTGAATCATTTGCTTCCCTCCACCTGCAGCCTCTGTATCACTTCCCCCCCAAAAAATTCCTTAGCACTTTTGTACTTACAGATCTAATATGAATCAGAAACAAAAAAAAGGCCCCTGCGTCACTTTGTAGGCGGGCACACTCATAGTCAGCGCACGTACAAAATTATGTGGTCAGCCACGTCAAATATTTTCTTTTTAATTCCACTTTAGTAATGATGCACAGCAGCAAGGATGCCATACAGCTGCACTAAAAACCATTTGCAAAGCGAATAAGTCTCAAACGTGAGACCAACTGGCTTTGCTAATGCTTGTTGTTCTTTTCATTCGATTCCCCTACTTTAATTGAGTCCCAAACATCTCAGCTTTTACCATTAATATTAAACATGTCGCCCCTGAGAGTTTAAACATCCAGTGGCGATGGTCATGCAAGACCACTTGTATCTTCTTGCGATGCTGATCAAAATCATTAATCCACCCACCTCCCTAGAGCATGACCTTGTACCCCAGAGAAACACGGTATCAGGACCGTCCCTGCCCAGGGAAATAGGAAGAGATTGAGAAACTCAGCTGTAGCATATCCCAACAGCACAGTGTACAAAATGCTGCAGTATGTTTATTGGCCGCTATAAAGAAGTTTTTTTTTAGTATGCGTGTATTTTTGTTCATAAAATGAGCACCATCTTGGCTGCACTGCCTTTCAACAGGGTCAAGTTTAGCTCTCAAGTACCACACAGAGGGGACCGCCTGCTCCCCCATCTTGAACTCTACCCCCCAATCTCCCTTTCCCTTAAGTGTGGACAAATAAACATTAATCGCTTGTGTCTCACCTGCATTTGCCCACAGAATGTCTGAGTTGGCGCTGCGAGAGAGCATTATGATGAAATCATTTAGTTTAACATTTTATTATTAGACACCTAATCTCACGTTATCAATGGCCAGCAAAAAAAGTCTGATGTTTACATGGAGAAGATGTCCAGGTAATTTAAGTTCACTGGGTGCTTCCTCAACTGCATTATCACTTAGAAAGGGAACTCCAAACTCCAGTTACTGTAAATACAACAGTCTCAATTCACAAAGGCTTTCTATGATTAGTTTTGTCTTTCTCTTGTGTTGTACACGGGTTGCACCTGGAAATCGAGGCCTGTTTCACAAAGTTTTTTCTGAGGATTTATCCCTTTCCCCTAGATGTGTTACACCTGAACGTCGAGGCCTGATTGTCAAATGATGTTCCCTGTGTAGTTTCAGATACAGGAGTAAGCCACACTTAAGCATGGAGTAAATAATCAACTCACAGAAAATTTTCTGTAAATCAAGCCTTCTGAGTCAAATGTAACCCTAATGCCAGCCTACAGTAAGCGGCATAACATAAAGTATAAAGCTTTGTGACAAGAGCATGGACATTCGTGGCTGTTTCACAGATAAACTATAGGATAACATCTACATATTGAAAATACTTTGTGAATCAGACCGGAATAACCAGATTTAACTCGCACCCAAATCTGAAGTGAAACTCACAAACATGTAGAAAAAGCCAGCGTTTTCCCACTAGTCCCTTTCTAGCCAGGCCGCACGGGCCTTTAATTCCACCAGGCATTTCCCGATGGGCTGGAGCCCTTGGATACCGGGTTTGAAAGCTAAGGGCTACCCCTGCTGCATGTCGCTTTCCCCCGAGATCAACTACAGAAGGCACGGGAGCGTTCAAGATAAAAAGTGAGTATGAGGGAGGGAGGAAGAAAGAAAGCGACCAGCAAGAGAGGGGAGGGAGAGGAAGAGAGGGAGGGAGAGGGAGGGAGGGGGAGGGAGAAAGGGAGGGAGGGAGAGAGAAAGAGGGAGGAAGGGAGAGGGAGAGAGAGAGAGAGAGGTAGAGAGAGAGAGGGATGGATGGATGGGTGGATGGATTGGGTGGGAGGCAGAATGGATGGATGGATGGATGGATGGATGGATGGATGGATGGATGGATGGATGGATGGATGGATGGATGGATGGATGGACGGACGGACGGACGGACGGATGGATGGGTGGGTGGATGGATGGATGGGTTGACTGACGGACGGACAGAGATAGCATAAGGCTATGAAGGGAGTGGAGCTGGTTGCAGCATTTTGCCAGGACTGCTTTAGGTTCCCCAGTCCGGCCCTGCTTTCTAGGTCTGTGTGCCATATTCGTTGGGGGTGCTCATGTGAAACCCTCCTAACTGTGCTCTGGCAGGGAAATGAACAATGTTTACGGGCGCCGCTAATACACTTATTCACGGTGATAAACGTACCAGTGCTCGACGCGCCAACGGCTGCTGTCTTCGCTGACGACTTCTGACGGGCCCGTTCGCCATCTGTCTCCTCCCACGTGTCGTAATGCTGGGACTGCCGCTCTCTCCCCTCTTCCGCCACAAATGAAATTACACCTAAAACAAACAGACAGCAGATGTTGTATTAACCGGGGCGTTAGTTTTAAAAGAGGGGCTGCCAGCCAGCCTCGTGCAGGACCCTCGCATGCGCGCGAGGCGACTACGCACGCGCCGCGGCTGAAGGTGCAGGTGTCAGCCTCCAATTAAAATGGATTGCGGCGCAGAAATGTCGTGTGCAAGGAAATGTGTCCGTGTTCACATCCTCTCGCGTAAAGGGTAAATCTGCCAGCCGCTCATGTGAAATAATTACAGTCCAATGGTTTGCAATGCAGGCAAATTAGCCTTTAGAAGGCTTATCAGCCATGGATGACAGTCCCTATTTACTTTCCTTCCAAAGTCATTTTTCATGTATACTTTAGAGCGTGCCTTGCTGACTGCGCGCGTGTCGGGCTGTAACAGGGTTTCCAGGAGTAAAGCAATCTTATATTCCATCACGGCCTAATCTCCCTAACAATATGGTTTCCCCGGACGCCATGTTCTCCCCCGTGAATTTCCATTTGATAATGAACAAGTACTGATGTTTAAATTAGCCGGTGCTGTAAACCAGATTGAGTGTGGTGTGAAGAAAGAAGGTATCAGCGTATATTAGTTCAGCCAAAAGCAAGTCCTTGCACCTGAACTGCACTTGATTTGGATATACATTTTGCAAACCTGACTCAAGGAATAGAAGCATCTCAGACTTACTGGGTGCTCTTTGTTTTTTACGCTGTATTTTTCAAGGATTTTCTTCCTATTCCATCTTCCATTTTCGCAAAGAAGGCCATTTTCAGTCCCGCCATACCAGGGAAGGAAGAATTGTTCTCCACAGAGTGTAAGTTCCACCTACTCAAAAAGTGCATCTCCACAGCAAGTGGCAGTAGGAGAAATCTTTGGGGCAGATTTATGAGCCCCTTGCGCCACTTTTGCGTCACTTTTCCCATGTTAAAAGTGACGCAAAAGTGGCGCAAGGGGCTCATAAATCTGCCCCTTTGTCTTTTAAAGGTCGTAAAGGCTCTGCTTATGTTACCAGTAAGGGTATGCAACCCCCCCCCCCCCCCCCAAAAAAAAAAAAATGAAACGTATTGAAAACTAAGTGAAATTATACGTAAAGGTTTATTCTGAGTGATGCTTCACAGTCAAAAGTCAATCAAAGTACCTGCAATGAACATGTCACATAGCAAAAAAGCATGTTGTGGCATTTGTTTCTCGAACCGGTCGCTCGCCAAAAAGTTTCTGCTCGCACCAGTCCTCTGCACCAAATAAATGTGCAAAATTTCCCGCTAATCTACTTTCTGACATTTCAATGCGAAATTGCATGAAGAACACAAATAGATTAGTACAGCTGGAAATTTTGTACACACCAAGTCACCAGCTGGGTACTGAACCAACTGTTCCTCCAATCTCGGCGTTAACCTAATGCTCTCACAGCTACAAAGACTGATATTTTAAAACCGCCAATAAATAACGTTTATGTGCTGAAT
The DNA here is from genome assembly GCF_964204655.1 of Triturus cristatus. Lineage (NCBI taxonomy): Eukaryota > Metazoa > Chordata > Amphibia > Caudata > Salamandridae > Triturus > Triturus cristatus. The sequence continues at coordinate 1,008,037,971 of NC_140591.1, read as the reverse complement.
ATACCGCCTGTAAAAGTTTTGGGAAGCAAAGAAACAATGCTCCTTGCCTACGCTTTGCTGTGGCTGTCTGCATTACTTGAATTGCCTTACTGTAAATGTCTCTCTTTAGATTTAGTGTTTTAAGGTGCTGTTGCTATAGAAACATGGAAATGAACATGTGGGAATGGCAGTGCTGAAAAGCAACCAGCTACGCACATTCCTGGCTAGTTCCCATTGTTAGTGCTGTCATCTCTGTCCTCATGCAAGGATTTCATTATGACAAGGCATGGCACCTTTTGGGCAGAGGTGTACTGATCAAAGACCTTGCTCAAGGGTGGTGGAGTGTTTGGGCAGATACTTGACAGTGATAGGAAGGGCTTGTCTGCTCTTGTGTGGATAGATCCCACTGGTGCAGGGTAGGGCGAGTTAAGGGTAAAAGGAGGTGTTCCTGTTATTTGCAACACATGCCTTACCCTGATGATATCAAATCAGTAAAACCTTTCCTTCTGTGTCCCTGCTAGCTTCCCCTGCGTTCACCTGGAAAAAGCTGCAGGATTGTGCTGGTTGAAAAAAAAAGAGTAAAATATGTGCTGCGAGTAGATCACGCCACAAGGCTAACACCATTTTGCTTTGTAAAGTTGCAATATTTTGCTGAAAACTGTTGGATTTTGGTCTAAATGTGTTCTGCGAATAAATGTGTAGACCTATGCTTCTTCAATGCTGTTCTTTGCAGCGTTAAAGCACTTATTTCATTGCACTGTGCTTTTTTTGCTTACAGTAAGATGCCCACATCTCAGTTAAGGCCTTTTCTGCAGAAATCTTTGTTGTGTCCATTACAATTGTTGCCAAAATGGCCACCTTTGTAAAGTGATTAGTTGGCTTGGCAAATTTAGATGCATTCATAGGTAGATGTACGGAGCTGGTGAATTCTAGATTTGTTCGCTGTGAAACCAGTCCTGAGGAGTCTGAAGTGTTCTTGGTTGCCTCAGCTCATATTCAGTAAACGTGCATGATAATGTAATGCTATGTTTTTTTCTGAAATTTCTATAGCAAACTAGAACCATTTAGAATATTGTTTGTAACTGAAACCCTAACAGTTTCGATTTTTTATTCCTGACGCTTTCAGTGCTGTCATAAGTAATTCATTTTTTCTGACATAGGAAAAAGTAATGTTTGATAGGTTTTCTATATATAAACCGATCTTGCAAGGTTATGACATTAATCTGAATGTTGTTCTATGCCTTTCTCGCAGTTAGGGAAAAATCTCTTCCTTCAAATTTCTCCCGTTGATATCTGGGTTTTCTAAGATAATTGTGCCAGTGTGTACTTTGGTTATTTTTTAGGGAGCACCATGCAAATTTCCACTGCATGAAATGAGGACCTTGCCTTTCAGATGCTTTAAGAAGCAAAGAATCCTACATATGATCCCCCTCGATTAGTAACCAGTGTAGTATGTATAAGGTAGGTCACACATAGTTGAGTCTTTTTACACTTAAGAAAACCTAAGTTCCTGTGCTGTGGATGCGCCACAATCTTTGGAGTACATATTTCAGGAGCCCACAATGCACATACTTTCAGTTGTCTAGTCTTGATAGTACTAATGCAGCTACTGCTTGGGTTGCGTGTGATGATGTTAGAAGGCCTGATATTGGTTGTAGATTCCTTATTTGAAGAATCCTGTGCTAGGTCTAATGGCAAAGTGTGGAATCATTGCACAATTTGGGTTTATGATTCCTTTTTTCCCTGGTCCGCTGAGTCATGATGCTCATCAAAGGCTACTGACCAAGAACGCCTGAGTCATGGGTACCACAGTGTCTGCACCACCATGAACCCTGGTTATGTGGGATAAAATATACATCATCTTCTTGCAACCATTTATAGACGTCAGAAAGTTTGCAAAATTGTGGGTAGGAGTAACTTTTACCAGGGTTTCTGTGTCATCTGCACAGTTGAAAAAATACACACCAAACGAATCAATGGATCTTATCAATGGGACCAGATTGGCAAAAAAACAAGCACAACTTGTTGATCCCCGTTTGATACACAATTTACCATTTGTGAAGCTAATTTAAGGGGTGAACTATTGAAGAGAACTCTGTTCTCTCACAAGAAATGGTTTAAACTTCTTTAAAACACCCCAATCTAAAGCTGTTCCATTGTATTTATCACTAGGGCATTATCAGTGCTGTCAAAGGTCGATGACAGATCAAGAAAATTCAGAGCTTCCACACCACCTGATCAAACTCCTGCTGTACACTACTGCTTTCCCCGCCAGCTTATATCTCTTTGGAGTCAAAATCCTACTCGTACCAGTTGTAAAAGAACTGCTTTAAAAAACCAGCTGTTAGGACAGTAGAATGGCAGGTTAGGTGGGGAGACGCGCGAGCGCGCGATCCAAGATGGCCGCCGCGTGAAAGTCTACGCGCGTTTTCGGCCCGTTTTTGCCGATTTTAACGCCGATTCCAGTCAGTAAACTGCCCTGGAGGAGGTTGCTGTGATTATACAGCTCTTACCTGCACTGTGGAGCAAATTCAAGCTTTTCTACACGGCGGAAGTGGGTTTTCTCGCTGCCTGGTTCCTGCTCCCTGCACAGCTTTCAGGTACAGCCAGGCTTTCAGTCAAGGGGGCGGAGCAAGCTTCTAGGAAAGGGCCTGGCTTGGGCCTAACCACTCCCCCAGCCCATTTTAGCTGCTGCACCAGTCATTCCTTGGTGTTTTCCACAGCTCTCATTTCCTCCTTCGTCATTTTGTGTCTGCATTTATATTTTTGACTCTTTTTACCTTAAAATGGAGAATAAGAGTTCTGTTAATAAAAGGAAGCAGCAAATTTCACCTCCTCCTGCTAAATCAAAGGTAGTGGAGTCTTCTGAACCTTCGCTGTCTTTAATATTGGAGGAAATTCAGGCACTTCGAGTCAATACAGATACCATTGCCTCTGAAGTAAAAAATGTGCGTAAAGATATGGCCAGCCTTTCAATGAAAATATCAGATAATTCCATCAAAATAAACGATAATAAGGTCAAACTTGACTCATTTACCCCACTGGTGGCAAAAATTTCTCCTATGTGCTCAACATTATTGGATTTGGAGAATCGTAACAGACAATATAATCTACGCATATTTAATCTTCCTGAAAATGTTGAGGGGGATAACTGTAGATTATATTTGGAGAATTTATTACCTGGTCTTCAACAAATTAAATTCTCCGAAAAGTTTGAAATTGATAAAGCCCACAGGACTCCCTCACACAGGAATCCTCAACATACAAAACCGCGACAAATGATTTTCAAAGTTCTTCGACACCACCATTTGGTTTTAATCAGAAAAGCAGCTAGAGAAATCCCTTCTTTGATGGTTAATGGGAATAAAATATTTATTCATCAAGACTATGCCAAAGAAACTGTTTCAATTCGCAAAGAATTCACGGCTCTTCGCCCGCAACTTCGCAGTTTAGGCTATAAATATGGTCTTTTTGATCCATCGACGATGCGCATTTGGAAGGATAATTTTTCGAAATCTTTTCAACGTCCAGAAGATTTGAAGCATTTTTTGGATCAGCAGTCTCTGCACTCTATGGATACCAATGACTCTGCTACTTGATTTTTGCCAGTTATGTTTTTTCTTCTGACACAGTTATGAAGTTTCTCTTTATTGGGCTCCAGCGGTTTCGGTCATGCTTGTACAGCGTGTGTGCGTTTCACATTTCACATTTATGTCTTCTGTTTGTCGTTTTTTCTATGTTTTTTCATTTTTTCCTTTCCTTCTTCTGTCTATGGAGCTACCTCTTTCTCATTTTCTTGATCCTCTTTTATCCTTCACTTCTTGTATTCCTTTCTCTTTTCTTCTGTTATGGCTAATATCCATGATATTAAAGTAATTTCATTAAATGTTAAAGGATTGTGCCATCCAGTTAAGCGTGCAAAAATTTTAGATTACCTTGGTTGTTGCAAAGCTGATGTTTGTTTTATACAAGAGACTCATATAGATGATAAAATTTTAGATTATATGCAGAAAAAATGGGTTGATGTTATTGTCTCTTCTCCTGCCAATGGTAAAAAAAATGGTGTAGCTATTCTCTTTGCAAAAAAATTACACTGTCAAGTTTTGAGTAAATCATCTGATAAGGATGGTAGATATATACTCGTTAAAATTAAAGTCCATGACTCAGTTCTATATTTATTAAATGTTTATGGTCCTACCGCAGATGATCATATTTTTTGGTCTACTCTTACAACAGAGGTTCTAAAGATTGGTAATGTTCCTTTAATTGTCGGAGGTGATTTTAATGTTATCTTTGACCCCTTGTTAGATAGATCATCTCTTACCAAGTTTCGCCCTTCTAAGGTATATTTTGCTTTCAAATCATTTATTCAAACCACTAAATTAGTTGACATTTGGAGGTTACATTTTCCTACAGAAAAATGTTACACATTCTTTTCAAACCCTCATAATTCCCATTCTAGAATTGATTGTTTATTGGTTTCCAGGCACCTAATTGGTTCAATAACTGCTCCTCATATTGGTAACATTGATATTTCAGACCATGCAATGATTTCTTTGGTTTTGAACTTCGAGTCAACTTTTACTAAACAATCTAGATGGCGAATGAACACCGGTGTAATTTTGAATGAGTATAACAAGCCCAAGCTTTTAGCTGCTATTCAAGAATATTTTATACTTAATCCTGAAGGGCTACTTCTATGATAAATAGATGGGATGCTTTCAAAGCTTATATTAGGGGCGTCACCATATCTATTATGGCCCATGAAAATAAAACCTTTCATGCTACTGTGAAAAACCTACAAAAACAAATTGCGAAATTTGAACGACTTTTTATTACATCCAACAATCCTCAATATAAATTTAAACTACAAAAAATGCGCTATGAATTTAACTCAATCCTCAGTAAAAGGGCAGGTATTCAAATTTCTAATGCTAAAGCTAGATTTAGTTTTAATGCCAATAGATCCGGTAAACTATTAGCTAATTATTTGCGCATAAAAAAAGATAAAACTCAAATCAACTCAATTCTTGGTCCTCATGGTAATATTGCTCTATCTCACAATGAAATTGTTAATGAATTTATGAATTTCTACTCGGCATTATATAATAAACCAGATTTTCTGGAGGTTTCCTTATTGGACTCCTTTTTAAAATCATGTAAATTACCCAAGATTTCACAATCTAATCAAACTAGACTTGATGCTCCTATTACCAAAGATGAAATCCTATCAGCTATAAAATCTCTTAAAAAGAACAAATCTCCGGGTCCTGATGGGATCCCTGCGGAATTCTACAAAGAATTTCAGTTACACCTTTTACCATTTTTGCATCAACTTTTTACGTTTTTTGGATCCACTGGAACTACTTCTGGTTCTTTTACAGAAGCTTTAATTATAGTACTTCCAAAACCAGATAAAGATCCCACCAGAGTGTCTAATTATCGTCCCATATCTTTAATTAAACAAGACTGTAAATTATATTCTAAAATTCTTGCTACTAGATTGGGCCCCATTTTAGATTCTATTATACACCCTGACCAATCTGGTTTTATGAAGAATAGATACTCTGCTAATAACACGAGAACTTTGCTACATATAATTGAACAAAGTCCCACGTTATCGATGCCATCTGGAATTTTAGCCTTAGATGCTGAAAAAGCATTCGATAAACTTCATTGGCAGTTTTTATTCCATACGTTGTCCTCATTTAATTTTGGAGATACCTTTATTCGTATGATTTCAGCTTTATATTCTGCCCCTACTGCTCGTCTATTTATTAATGGCCAAATTTCAACTCAATTTTCACTTTTTAGAGGTACAAGACAAGGTTGTCCTCTTTCTCCCCTCTTATTTTTAATTGGCATTGAACCTTTTCTTAACCTAATCAGAAATTGTGACCGTATCAAAGGAATCACTATTAAGGATGTTACTGTTAAAACCCTTGCCTATGCGGATGATGTGCTCTTATTTGTTAGTGACCCTATATCTTCTTTTCCCTCATTAATGGATATTATTACAAGGTATTCTGCAGTTTCTGGATACACTTTAAATACTAATAAAACTGAATTTTTCCCCTTAAATGTTTATTGCACTCCTGATATGCTCCCCATGCAGGAAATTATTTGGCAAAAGAATAAGATAAAATATCTTGGAATTTTATTTTCCTCTTCCATAAAATCGACAATCAATCTAAATTGTGATTTCATCCTAAACTATATTAAAGACAAAACGTCTAAATGGTCAGCATTACATCTTTCATGGTGGGGTAGGATGGATTCTCTTAAAATGACTATAGCTCCTAAAATATTCTATACCCTTGCCATGGTTCCTACTCAATTTCCATTAAAGTTTTATAAAGATGTTGATAAACTTTTGTCAAAGTTTTTATGGAACAACAAACCTCCTCGTATTGCGTATAAAAAATTAAAAGTTCCTAAACGTAATGCTGGATTTGGTATCCCGGACTTTTTTCTTTATCATAAAGCTTTTATCTTAAAACAAAGTTCATTATGGTTTAATTGCTCCTTTTTAAATAATTCTCCTACGTGGCTTCGTATTGAGAAATCAATTACGAATCCATTTCCTTTACCTTCTTTGGTGTCCATGCATAATAATGCCCCATTTATTCAAAAGTCAGTTATTATTAAATCCACTAAAATGTTATTTAATGATCTTGACTTAATTTTTCTTGTTCCCATGAATAACACTGTTGAATTATCTTTATGGTATAGTAATGTTATTAAATTGAATAGGAATGTTAATTTCTGGTTTTCATGGATTAAGGCTGGCATTTTTTATCTTAAAGATGTCTATTCTAATAATACGTTTATTTCTTTTGAAACGTTGCAAACAAGTTTTGGTTTATTTGAATCTGATCTTATTAAGTATCAATATTTGTGCAATTCAATTTTAGACTCTTTTCCTACTGCCATCCCCTCTACTGTTACAGTTGACTTAGCAATTTATATTCAAACAGTTTCAAAATCATCTCATGGGGTGTCTATTTTATATAAAAAATTATCTGATACTCTAGGTAGCAATATAGAGAGGATTTCCACGTTTTGGAATAATGAACTTTCACTTTCCTTGTCCACTGACACATGGAAAGATATTTGGCTTAATAGTATATCTGGGTGGTTGCCTGTTTCAATCTACCAAACTAATTCTTATATCCTGTATAATCGTATATGGACTCCATCACGTTTGTTCCAAGCTAAACTTCTCCCCTCTCCTGATTGTTGGCATTGTAAATCACACCCTGGCTCATTACAACACATGTTTTTTGATTGTCCTTTGGTTTTTAAATTTTGGTCTGAAGTCTGGGATATCATTAAGAAGATTTTTAAATTTCAACTTGATCTTTCCTATCAGTTAATAATCTGTAAATCTGCCATTCTTCCACAAAACATACATGATTTAGAGAGTAAACTTTTTGATTTTCTTATTTCAGCTGCTTTAAAATCCATTACTTTTTGTTGGAAAGATATCTCTGTATTATCTGTTCATGCTTGGTGGTCATGGGTTATTCTTTCCAGAAGAGGTGCTCAATTATCTATGAAGGGGATCACTCATAATTCTTTTTCTTATCAATCTTTTTGGTTACCTGTTGATGAATATTTATCCATTTAATGCTGTATGAATAATTTTAATTCAAATTTGTACTTAATTTGATCAGTTTTATAATGGCATATAGTAGCTCTGTTTGCATTTTCTACGTCAATTGGTATATTTGTACCTTCCCTTCCCCTCCCTCTATTCTCCCTTTTGGTATTTTTTGATTATGTATTTTCTCATTACCTAAGATAATTTTTTCTATGATTTTGCTTACGATATATAATGTTATTTAGGTATTATTGCTTAATCATAATATTTTATGTGCTGTCTATCTTTTTAGTTGTATTTGAACAAAATTCAATAAAATATTTTGAACACAAAAAAAACAGCTGTTATTGTTCGATTACCAATTTTTCTGTTTGTTTTGCAAAATACGGTTGATATTAAATTAAACTGATTGACCAATAGGCCTGGGTCTCCCTGTACTTTCTTCTTTAAACTCATGTTTGAAAAATCTTTTGATTGTCTCCACTTTTTTCAAAGAAGCGCTGTTTTATTTGCAGCTTTTTATAGCACAGATAAGGCCTTCCTCAGAGCACTTCACATGAGAACGATTTCTGCTGCATGCAAACGATTTTCACAAGGGAAGTGTTCATATGCAATAAAATATTGATTATAAAAGGCAAAATGTACATAAACTTGCAAAGCAGCGGTGGTAATCAGGCTTGCAGGTTAAGGGTTTAAGACAGCAAGTTTCAAAAGGTAAGGATTCGAGTGAATGGACGACTAATATGGTGCTAATGAACTTGAGCTGTGCTAAATATCTGGCCAATCCATTATATAGAATAATCTCAAAGACAACATGGCCGACATTTTTGGTTTGATATTAGGTCTCTAATGGCTGCTAGAGATTTCTCAAATGTTCCTGTAGATCCAGTGGAAAACTGGAGGTATGGTACAGAGGGTTGTAGTCGTGCAGAAGTATAATCTTCCCCAAAAACTAAGCTACAGTGCCAGCTGCTCGAGGAACCCAGCTGGCTCGCTCCGGCTTACCCACAATCTCATGAAGCAGAGCCTGAGTCAGCCTTAGTATGGTCAGGCGGGTTGTGTCCCCTATCTGCCGCCACTTTACGCTTGTTAGGGAGCAAATTGTTGCCCTTGTTGAATGGCAAGGACAATGGGGAAGAGGAATCGTCCTTTGCGTATGAGAGGCATGGGCAACAGATTTCAGTAGATCAGCAGCAGGCACTCCACAAGGGTTCAGCAGCATGTGTGCCCCCAGAGATTACCAATGCAGGGGCAATCCCATGTTCCCAGGTTCAGGAGAGGCGGCGCTGGTAAAGCTGCACCGGAAGCAGCAGTAGGCCGACCACAACTTCCCTTTACCGCAGTCCCAACTTGGTGACTCTGAGCAAAAGGAACAAACTGCAGCACTCCATCAAAGCAGTGATCATAAGAAATAGGGTTTTAACACTATACCAAGAAATTATTTGCTTTAACTTTGCAGTTAGGGCAATGTCGACTGGGCAGCCCGATTGCTTGCCCAGGAGATCTCTTTGAAGTTCTTGCACTCCAAGCTCTGCCTTCAGGGGCATAACGAAGGACCTGGGCAGCCCCCGTGGTGGGGGGGGGGGTCCCCAGACTTACCCATATTGGAGGGGGCCCCCTCAGCCCCTGCTGATGTGAGCATGAGGGGCCCATTCAGCATATCTTGCAGGGGGGCCCCACACGTTTTGTTACGCCACTGTCTGTCTTATTAGTCATATGGAGGTACTGAGGATCTAGTGTGGGGTCTGAATGCCTGCTCTGGATTTCAGGATACATATTAACATTCTATATACACTAAGCTACTACTTTAGTACAGCAACCATTCGCAGGAATATCTAATAGCATTGACGCCTTTAAGCATCATGTAGCTCTTTCTATTTTTTTTTTTTTTATTTTTTTTTTTTTTGAAACCGTTTATTGCAGGTTGTAAAAGTTACAGGTATGGGCCTACAACCACCCGGCCGGCCGCTAGAATGACAAAAGCATATTGCATACATACAGCAAAAGTCTCTCGGCAATGCAGAGCAGTGAAACAGGAGTAATCAATGGTGCAGGCCACACAGCTCCAAGCCCACAGTACGGTTCCCTTTTCTTGAAACAAGACAACACCAAAAAACCACACCCGCAAGGCAACCCGCGATCCAAAGTAACAGCACGTGCTCCATAAGTGGGGGATCCAAACCAGCAGCAGAACTCTGAGGAGGGGAATGGGAGTAGGCCAGGGACTGGGGGACCACGCGACCACGGCCGAGGGAGGGGGGCCGTCTAGGGAGACGGAGCAGGCGAGGCAGCCGGTAGCAGTGGTGGCTCACAAATACCCCCGCGGTAGGCGTTCCAGGGGCCCCAGAGTTTCACCCACGCCCCAGGCTTACCCCTCGCCACATACACCACCTTTTCACGAAACATACACCAATCCATATGCTCTTTCCAGGCCGACACCGCAGGGGGCCTCTGGGATCCCCACAATTGAGCAATGTCACGCTTAGCTATCATGTATCCCAGAGTCACCCACCGCGTCTGCGGGACCGAATAGTCATTCGGTTCCCATACATTCAGCAAACATCTCCTCGCTTCAGGCAGCAGCGCGACACGCGTAACCACACGCAGGACCTCATGCACACCACGCCAGAATCGCTCCACCTTCGGGCACTCCCACAGTATATGCATGAAAGTCGCCAGCGCACCACAGCCACGCTTACACAGTCCGTCACCAGCAAAACCCATACGCAGAAGCCTTGGCCCCGTCACGTAAACCCGGTGAAGGATCTTGAGCTGGACGAAACGAAGGCGAGCCGGGATGGCCACCTCTTTCGGAGAGGCCACCGCGGAGATCCAATCCTCGTCGTCCAGCTCCAGCCCGTCGGCAACCCAGGCCTCGCGGAGACTAGTCAGCAGGCACGATCTATCGTTGATCAGTTTTTTGTATATGAGGGAGATCGTGCTGTCCGGTACATGGCCGTCCAGCACTCTGTCCTCCAGGGGGGAAGACTCCGGAATGGATGCGACGTCCGGGAAGACGGAGCCCAGCGCATGGCGGACTTGTAGGTACCGAAAGTACTCACTGCCCTGCAGCTGAAACTCCGCCTGCAGCGTCTCAAAAGTTTTGAATCCCCCCCTCGTCCAGAGATCTCCCACCGTGCTGATTCCGATCGTGTCCCACTTCTCGAAGCCCTTCGACGTCCATAGGGAGCCCAACCTCTCAGACGCATACAGCGGTGACGCCCGGGTCAAACGGTCCTTCCACCCCATAGCTGCATTAGCCGCGTGCCAGACACGCACCATAACACGCGTCGGTCCCGTCAAACGGGAGTCGGGCGCGCCAGAGTAGAGCGCGCGATTGTAATCGCCACCGGGTAGGAGCATTTTATCCATCTCAAATGCCGGGTTCAAGGCGGGCCCATAAAGGCCATGATTAATTGCAGCTAGTTGGGAGGCCCAGTAATACCGTTTAATGTCCGGGAGGGCGACCCCCCCATCGTACCACGGGAGCGTCAATTTAGCCAGAGCAATGCGCGGCCTCCCGTCCCAGAACAGGCGCCGCTGGAGGCCCTCCACCTCACGGAAATAGCGTGCCGGGACCAAGTCCATAGTATTCTGGAGGGCGTAGAGGAATCGCGGCAGGGACATCATTTTGAACAAAGCCGCTCGGCCGAGCGGCGAGAGCGGCATACGCCGCCAGCGCACCACGTCCTCCCTCAAGCGCTGGAGGGGGGGCAGCAAATTCCGCTCATAGCGGGCCTCCGGGTCAAGTGTGATATAGATACCCAGGTACCGAAAACCTTGGGAGGCAATCTGGATCGGACAGTCCCGTGGTAGGACCGGAGCCTCCCCGGAAAGCACATAGACACAGGATTTCGCCCAGTTGATGACCAGGCCTGAGTTGCGACCGAATGAGCGCAAAACATCAACCAGGACGATCAGTGAGTTACGCGGGGAGGCGAGATACAGAAGGATGTCGTCAGCGTAGAGGGACACACGGTCCTCATGCTCGGGGGTCCAGCGGAGACTACGGATAGAAGGGTGCCACCGCAGCCACTCCGCCAGGGGCTCCAGGGCCAGGGCAAACAGGAGAGGCGACAGGGGGCAACCCTGTCGATGTAGCTCTTTCTAGAATTAATTTTTGTGGTTATTGAGCTTCACTAACTCTATTATTACAGTACATACATTCCTCCTTCTTGGTTACTATTTTGTGCTTCCTCTGGTGCACACTATAGTTTTTCTTGTGGTTTATAGAGCCTGAACCAATTGTGTTGTGGTATAAATTTGATGTTGTGCTACTTACTTCCGTTAAGATCCATAGCTTGCCCTATCTTTGCTCTTTGTTATTAATGTAGTTCGCGGTAGAGGTCATTTATGACACATGAAAGATCACAAATGCGGTGTATATTTCATCTATGTTATCACTCTGTTTGTTGTGTTTAGTCCCTAATTGACCTGAGATATTAAAAGTCTATTACATTTGTGCTGGTTATTTTATCTGTGGGGCCTTTTAAGTTTAGGCTTCAATGAAGTGGTATTTTAAATTCAATTTCACTATGGCCAACTACATGATACATACAGGAACTCAGCTGTGAGGACTTCTTTAGCTTGTCCAAACATTAGTTTCAAAGTGTGTACGGCACAAGAAGTAGGACCATGAACGATCTTGCTAAAGTGTCACGTTAGATAGATGTCAATTTCTCAGTGGCCTATAATAGATTTAAATCACACTGACGAGGTTGATATAACATAAAACTAAATACTAATCTACCAAGTAATAAACAAATGTGTGTGTGGAGGAGGGTATAAATTACTGCAAAAGGAGAGTTAGCTGCTGTGTTTGCTGATTTGAGCAAATTGTATTTTTTGCCAAATGTGTTTCCACTGCGAGCTCTTAACTTGACTCAATTTTTCTATCAGTGTGGAATCTGCTTGTTGAAAGTTTGTGCATTATATTTTAATCAAATCTCCACAAGGATCACAAGGTCCAAACTATGTTTAGCAATTCAATCACGTTTAGCGTAAACCTTACTTGCTGCACATCTCACATTCAAAGACATACTTTAGTGACTTTGACTTTCATAATGTTAGTCACTATTTCCTGGATCTCTGGGCAAATACTCTATGCGGGTTGAACAGATGCAAGATTTAGATAGACATTTTGGAGGACCTTACTTCAAAATACATTTATTAAAAAACCTCACTATAAAATTAGGCTTTGGGTATAGACCCACAGCTTTGTGATGTCACCTTAAGTGTACATTATTTGCATGGACATATTTTGTACTGCACTTCCTTCTTTGGCGATCCTGCTAGGTTGGCTATCTGTGTCTGGAAGGGTCCAGAAAAGAGTTCTTTGGGTAAGCTACTAGTGAAGACTTACAGTGCTCTTACTAAATGATGTACCTCTGGGACATACTGTCCAGTGAGATCTCACAAATTACAAACTGCTATTCTAAGACATCGCCCACACTTGTACAATTGTCACCAACACGTTGATATGGTGCAAGATGGCAGCGACACCCTAGTGTGTATGGAGGTCTTCTGAAATAGCTTTGTCCTCCTAACACTTCTGTATCTAGTTCATTTGTTAGATAGCTGAAAGTCGTAAAATCACGCAAAAAATGACAATTCAATTTGAAGGCTTTTCCTCAGCAATTTCAATGTATCTAGGGACAATGTGTTCCAATTAAAAGTGAAAAAACATATGAATGCAAATATTTCTCTTCAAATTATTTCTTATAAGTTAGCAGATTCGCCGTGGACTCCTTTAAATGATGGCACACCCGTTTGTAACCTTCGGAACCAAGCCACAAATCCCTATGCTAGGCCTCCTTTCCACCATAACCAGGCTAATGAGCGTCACAATATCACACTTAGAAGGGAAATATCTTGTCAATATGGGGTTCTTCCTGACGCTTATGTGACAGTTCATCTCTTATTAGATAATTAAGAAGGGATGCAATGGCATGACTTATAAACAACAATGGCAGAAGAAATTTCTATCAAGAGTTTCAATTTAGTAGTAATTCTGTCTCTACAATGTATAAGTTGTAAAGTGTCAAAGTGCAAATAATATCAATATTCAAAGCACTGCTAATCAGCCGTCTGCGCTTCAGCAAATGTGCTGGTTTGCAAAAGACAGACAAAGTTGCACCGTTTGGAGTGTCCTCGTAGTTTTACTCTGTAGAACCCCCAAATTAGACTGTTAAACCTTTGCTATTTACCTAAACCTGCATCGAGTGGAGTTGTGCATTTTGTTTAAGTGGCTTGTGATTGTGGTGATAAAAGTTTGAGTTTACCATCTTATAACTTGTTTTTACGTAATAGTAAGAAGATCAGAGCAATAAATATTGCGTTTCATTCCAAAACCCCTCTGCTCTGTGATCCTGCTGGATTAAGTTGTAAACGTGCTTTACTGGCAACTGCCATTTTGAATGTGAAGGGCAGGATAGTACTGTATAAATGCTATTTTTGTTGTACTCAAATAATTTTTTTTATTTCCTGTGCTTTGTCTTGCTTATAGTAAGGCTTCCATTGTTACTTATTTGGTACTTTTTTCGCAGGAATATATCTGTGAAAACCTACCAGTTGTTTCTAAAATGTTCACTGCTGTAATGAGTAGCCTAGCCTGTATTTCTGCTTTGAGCTTTTGTACACGACTCACCTCCTGTCATATCTTGCCTGATGTGGCCCTACTGATCCCGCTGCACTCACTTAGTAAATGTGCTGCTTTACTTAAATCTGATTGATGTATACATTTTTCAAAGAAAACAGTTGGCACTAGTGACCCATTTTTCTTCATATTCCCCAAGGCCTACAAGGCAGGTCAACCATCAGGTAAAGGCATCTAACATAAAAGCCCATTCTACAAGGTGACTTCCCGGTTTGCCTCAGGAGGATCTTGGGCCAGAAGAACAAGTTACTTACCTTCGGTAATGCTTTTTCTGGTGGATACAGTATCTGCCTGTGGATTCCTCACCTTGTGAATATCCCCTGCGCCAGCAACATTCGGAAACTTTTGTAGCAGTCCACGACGATGAGGTCGAAGACGACGTCACAGAGACACGGCTCCACTCGCGACTCCGCTGACGTCACCGGCTCCATAAGAAGACCTCGTCGGCGTGATGACGTCAGTTCCGTCCTTTTTTCCGTACCTTCGAGGCACACGGACGGACTGACAGCAATATATATACAGTATACACAGTACATAATATACAAAGCAACACACACAGTGTGGAGAATAAATAGGAAGGCAAAAGAAATAACACAATGCCTTTGACAGTAACAAATACATTTTGAAACACCATAATTAAAATTGTAGGTATACATGGGTGGACAACGGGGAGGCGGGTGGGTCAGTGAGGAATCCACAGGCAGATACTTTAACCACCAGAAAAAGCGTTACCAAAGGTAAGTAACTTGATCTTCTGATGGATACATCTGCCAGTGGATTCCTCACCTTGTGAAAAGATTCCCACAGCAGTCCCACTCCCGCCGGAGGGTGTCCACCCTTCTATACCCGAAAGTCCTGAAGGACGGAACGAGCAAAGTGTCCGTCCCTCCTCACCTCGGTGTCTAAGCAGTAATGCTTCGCGAAAGTGTGGAGGGGGGCCCAAGTTGCCGCCCTACAAATATCCTCCACAGGAATACCTCTAGACAATGCAGACGTGGAAGACTTAGCCCTAGTAGAATGAGCTCTTAAACATTCTGGAGGTTCCTTACCGGCCAAAGAGTAGCATATCTTGATGCACAAGACAATCCATCTGGAAAGGGTGCGCTTGTGCACCGCTCTGCCTTTCCTGCAGCCAACAAAGCCCACGAAGAGCTGGTCATCAACTCGAAAGTCTTTTGTCCTATCAAGGTAGAAGCTCACCACCCTCTTAGGGTCCAGACGGTGAAGCCGCTCCTCCTCCTTGGAAGGGTGAGGGGGAGGATAGAAGGTAGGGAGGGTAATGGACTGCCCCAGATGGAAGGGAGTTACCACCTTAGGCAGAAAATCAGCCCTGGTCCTGAGAACCATTCTTTCAGCATGAATGGTCAAGAACGGGGGTTTTGAACTCAGAGCTTGAAGCTCACTTACCCTCCTTGCCGAGGTGATCGCAATGAGAAAAACCGTCTTGAAAGACAACAGTCTCAAGGGACACTTGTGTAAGGACTCGAAGGGAGAACCCATTAGATAAGTTAAGACAAGATTTAAGTCCCATTGAGGCACAATAAAAGGAGTTGGAGGAAACTTGTTTGCAAGGCCTTTCAGAAACCGTAAAACAATAGGTTGATCCGGCAAACAAAGGAATGCCGACAAGGCTGAAAGATGTTTTAATTACATTTTGGCAGTCCACGCGGCACCCCTTACACTGACCTGCTCCCTGCTGACGAGAGGCAACTACCTCGAAACACGTGTCCAGGGATGGCTAACGCAACACATACTGTTCTTTATACATCGTGGCATAGGCGTACTCGCCGTCGCCACTACATTTACCACAGTTCCTTGGGGCAACTTGCTGGTGTGACGAGCAGTGTGCGACCTACCTTTGCACAAGGCTGAAAGATACCCCTTCACAGTGGCTACAGCAAAACCTTGCTGAGCAAGAGAAAGGGCAAACTGAAGAATGTCAGATAAACGAGCCCTCAAAGGATCAATTGACTTCTCCCCACACCAGAGCACAAATTTAGACCACCTATAGGAATAGATAGATTTGGTGGAATGACGTCTGGCAGACAAAATTACATCTACCACATCTCGCGGGAGAGAAAAAGAATTCACCCCAGGACCAGAGACGCAGAGCCTCTCTGCAGAGACAAAGCGACCCCACTCCCCCCTGCTTGTTGACATACCACATCGCGGTAGTGTTGTCCGTCAGGACTTGAACCGACTGACCGCGAAGGGAAGGGAGGAAGGCATTGAGCACCAAACGTATCGCCCGTAATTCCAGAAGGTTGATGTGAAGCAACCTTTCCTCTGGAGACCATAGACCCTTGATCTCCAGATCCCCCATATGCGCACCCCACCCTAAAGTGGATGCATCCGTTATCACTGTGGCCATCGATGGAGGTAGATGGAAGGGCTTTCCTTGAGACAGATTGCCCTCCACGCTCCACCAAGACAGATCCGCCGCAGCTTCTCTGGAGATGCTCACAGACTCCCTGAGATTTCCTTTGTGCTGATACCACTGCCTGCGCAGGCACCACTGGAGCACCCTCATATGCCAACGTGCATGGTTGACCAACAGAATGCAGGAAGCAAACAGACCGAGCAGGCGAAGGACCTTCAGTACTGGAACAACCGCTCCATTGTAAAACAAGGGAATCATTTCCTGTATGTCGTGAATCCTATGTGGAGGTGGGAATGCCTGACACACAGTAGTGTCCAGTACCGCCCCTATGAACAGGTTGCGCTGAGAGGGCACAAGGTGAGATTTGGGCACGTTTATCGAAAAACCCAATTTGTACAACAGCTGAGTTGTAATCTGCAGATGATGAAGCACCTTCTCTGGCGACTCCGCTTTGATCAGCCAGTCGTCCAGATAGGGGAAAACTGAAATACCCGACCTTCTGAGATGGGCTGCCACCACTGCCATCACCTTCGTGAAGGCTCGAGGTGCAGTAGTAAGACCAAACGGAAGGACCGCAAACTGATAATGTTGCAACCCTACCGTAAACCGGAGATACTTCCTGGGCGAGTTCAGGATGGGGATGTGAAAATACGCATCCTGCAAATCGATCGACACCATCCAGTCCTCCTGATGCAGCGCTTGAAGAACCGGCGCAAGGGTGAGCATCTTGAACTTCTCTTGCTTCAGAAAAAGATTCAAGATCCTGAGGTCCAATATTGGATGCAATCTGCCGTCCTTTTTCGGAATCAGGAAATACCAGGAGTAGCATCCCTGACCCCTTTCCTGCTCTGGAACCACTTCTTTCGCACCTTTTTTCAGCAATGTCAGGACTTCCTCCTGCAGGAGAAGAAGGTGGTCCTCTGAGCAAGCCCATTGACAAGGAGGATAATTTAGAGGGAATTCCCGAAAGGGAAGGGCGTACCCATTTTCTACAAGATCTAGAACCCAAAGGTCTGTAGTAACCGATTCCCAATCTTGTAGAAAAAGGGTAAGCCGGCCCCCCACAGGACCAGCATGATCCAGAATGGTGGATCTAGGACTGCTTTGCAGTGGTGGGAGGGGCTGAGGAGGAGGAAGAGGAGGAGGAGGAGAGCTGACGACCTCGAGTGCGACCTCTGATTCTGCCTCTGTAGCTCTTATACAGAGTGTTTTGCTGCTGTTGCTGCTGCTGCTGCTGGGACTGTCTGTAAGAACGAAAGGTTGACCTTCCGAAGCCTCTGTATCTCTTGAACGAGCCCCTTGGCTGAGTTTGAAGGCCCAAAGATTTAGCCGGGGGCTTACTCTCCTTAAATCTTTCAAGCGCAGCATCCGCTTTCTTGCCTAAAAGTCCGGAGCCATCGAAAGGCAAGTCCAAGAGCGTTGACTGGACATCAGGGGAGAACTCTGAAGACTTGAGCCACGCACTCCTCCTCGTGGCAACAGAAGATCCCATGACTCTTGCAACCGAGTCAGCTGCATCCAAGCCACTTTGGATTACCTGACGTGCTTCCGCTTGGGTATCCGAAAGGACCTCATTGAAACTCATCCTATCCTCTTCAGACAGCTTTGGGGCTAGCTGCTTTGCTGAGTTCATAAGGGCATGGATATATCGGCCCAAACGACAGGTGGCATTTGTCGATTTTAAGGCCATACTGGCAGAAGAGAAGACCTTCTTGGCTGACTGATCCAATTTCTTCGCCTCCCTGTCACTCAGGACTTGGGGAAAATAACTTGTTGATTTTCTGGAACAGGCAGCCTGAACCACCAGACTCTCCGGAGATGGATGAGATGTTAAAAAGTCTGGGTCCCCTGGAGCCGCCCTATTCTTCCTAGCAATAACTTTAGAAACTGCAGGAGCAGAGAAGGGCTTACGCCATACCTCCATTACTGGTTCTATAATGGCATAGTTAAAAGGGAGTAAAGGCTCCGATGCAGTAGAATGAGAGTGCAGAACCTCTGTCAGGATGTTAAGCTTAAACTCTGCAGAAGGCTACTGCAGATCTAAAAGTTCAGCCGCCTTCTTAATAACAGCGTGGTATGGAGCCACAGCCTTTGAAGGAGCATCAGCAGGAGGAGTAATCTCCCATTCAGGTGATAAATCCAGGCCACTAGCCTCCTTCAAATTATCAAACACATCGTCCGACTCCATCAGCTCACCTTCCTCTACTTCCTCCATCAGGTACCTCTGTTCATCCAGTACCCTTTGGGCCTCCCTCCTAGATCTGATTCTCACAGCAGGAGTCGGCGGCGCCGTGACCGAATCTGACAGCGCCGGAGCCAGCGTCGAGCGTGGATCCAAAGGGACAGCCGGCGTCGAACAAGGTCGAGTCGGCGCCGGTGAAGAAGGGAGCGGCATCGATGTCCTCGGTACTGGTAGATGCCAAGACGGCGTCGCCGGAAAAAATGGCATGAAGGGAGCCTGAGGATAATCTTGGGGAACTCCCAAACTGAAGGCCATAGGACCCATAGGACCCGAAGGTGCACCAGAGGGGTACATTGCTCTGGAGAAGACTCCATACATAGCATTAAGATAATGCGTAGGATCCTGACCTGGGCCTGGAAACGATGGATAAGGCTCATTCTGAGGCATCTCCGGACTCGGGCTGATCGGTGCCGACGGTGGAATCAACGGAGCCGAAGGCTCACCCGGAGCTGGAAGCTCCTCAATCGGAACCAGAGACGAAGCCGGAGATGGAGCCGGCGTCGGAGGTGGATCCGGAGCCGGAGCCAGAGAATGCTCCGGTGAAGCCACAGGTGACGACAGGCCAATAGGTGAATCAGGAACAGGCGAAGGAGATACAAAGTCCTTACGGCGTCAGGAGGGCGATGTCGATCTCGGAGCCATATCCCTATCCGAGTGATGTCGAGAACCACGCCTCTTCTTTTTCTTGTGCTTCTTGGACTTAGAAGCATGCCCCAAAGTCGACTTCGACGCCGACCTCGATCTCGACCTTGATCTTCTCCGGCCTCTTTTTGTCTTCTTCATCTTGGCTATGAACAATTTTGCTTCCCTCTCCTTAAGAGCCTTGGAGCTCATCTTGCGACAGCAAGAACATCCTTCTACATCGTGGTCTGATGATAGACACCACACGCAGTCTTCATGCGGATCCGTTATCGACATGTGCTTTCCACACTCTCGACAAGGTTTAAAACCAGACTTCTTCGTCATTTCAGCTGAAGAAGAGAGAGAGAAACCAGCAGAAAACAAAGTAACAAGTACAGCTACAGAGAGAGTCCTGAAATCCGTTGGCGTCGACGGCGCGGAAAAAAGGGAACTGACGTCATCACGCCGGCGAGGTCTTCTTATGGAGCCGGTGACATCAGTGGAGTCGCGAGCGGAGCCGTGTCTCTGTGACATCGTCTTCGACCTCATCGGCGTGGACTGCTACAAAAGTTTCGGAATGTTGCTGGCGCAGGGGATATTCGCAAGGTGAGGAATCCACTGGCAGAAGTATCCATCAGAGACCATAATTCTCTATCCATTCGGATTACTACACTTAATCTACCGTTCAGATGCCTCAAAACTCCTTAGAGTGATCTGTGCTCGCCTGTAATTCACCTAAACATGGCTAGGGGTTGCACGTCTTATTTTTTCACATTTGCACTTGTTGCTACTAACAAACTATTCTAAATACCGTTTGTTTCAAGCTATAGTTTATTTAAAGATATGTTTATTGACATTTGAACAAGGTCACATGCAAGGAAAATATCTGTAGGAAACCGAGAATTTTTACCCCATGAATTTTCAATCTACAAAGGTTTACAAATATGTTGAAAATACAGGGAGAGATAGATGGCACGTATCTATAGGTATATACATTGGTTCAGTGCACAATTTGACAGTGTATGTGATGTTCGTTTACAGAATATTCCAGCATGAACAGGTATGTGCAAAGCCCCATTTACACAATTATCAGATTAATCTGAGCCTGGTCCCAAGTGTGTACTCGGTGTCATCCCATATCTTGGGTCTCAAACGACTTTGTAGTAAGGCCAATGGATGAGGGCACACCGGGAGAAATCTTAACAAAGAAAAGAAAACAATAAAAGATTAATCCTGGCCTGCAGGGGGGTGTATCATGTATGATGTGGTCTGGCAGTGGTTATCACCGTATTTATATCATGTTTTGGTCAGAGCAAAAGGATCTTAGTCCAGGGGCAGGGAAAGGGTAGCAGATATTGCACTGTGTGTCAATCTACATGGATCTTGTACGGCATGGAGTACAGAGTGGAATAACCCGAGCCTCAGAGTCGCCTATCCTCCCCCCTCGTGAGTTACCTCTTCAATCCCTCGATCAGTCTTATCCCCGGGCCCCCCCTTCGTAATCATCTGCGTCACCTTCCTCTAAATCCGTGCCACCTTCTGGGTGGTCCCAGCTCACCAAGACCTCTGCACATGGCTTGGCTATTGGGTGCCTTCGATCCCTCTGGCATTTTTTCGTCGAAGGGCTCTTTCCTCTGCCTTAGCCCATGTCATAACGTCTCTCACCCAGGTCTCCAGCACTGGCCCCTGCCCCGACTTCCATGCCATTGCTATTCTACGTTTGGCTACAGCAAGCACCAAGACTATAAATCTAGAACCTACTCTGCATGCCTTGGGCCTGGGGAACCCCCTAGTCGACAGGTTCTCACCATGCAGGGAAGAGTGCATTCCAGTGTGGCCTGAAGTCGGTTGAAGAACTGCAGTCCAAAAAATCTTTAGTGTGGGGCACCCCCATGTCATATGACAGTAATCCACATTGGGTACTCAACATAGCAGATATTCTCAGGGTTCACCACCATATACAACCTGCAATCTATGCGGGGTGAGGTATGCCATGTGGAGATAGTTGAATTGTATATATTGCAGTCTTGAATTGTAAGAGACCTTTTTAGGGTAGGCCAACATCCAATTCCATTCCCCATCCGTGATTCATAGCCCAGGATCCTGTCTCACCAAGTCCTAAAGGCCAATAGTGTTGTCCTCCCTATCTCACTTAGTGCATGGTAGAACCATGTCACTAGATGTGTAGTTGGAGTATTTGGAGTACTGTATGGGGCAGAGGCTCATCCCGTTCCTTGTCCCATTGATCAGCAAAGTCGTACTAAAACTTTGTAGGTCAAGAATTGACCCTGGACAGGGCGTATTGTCCATTAAGTCTTCCAGTGAAATGGAGACACACATCAGGAAGCAATCCCCCACCAACTCGAGCTCAGCCTCTGTCCAGTGAGAAAACTGAGTAGCAGTGAAGCAAGCGAAAAGGTTCCAGTGAGGTGGGCCCACTAGTGCTAAAGCTGGGGCATACAGGGAGGCTCTTCGGGTTCACACAAGACAACAATGCTAGCATTGCAGATCTACCTGCAGCAAGGTACTGGGTTGTGGAATGGTTTCTCGTGTAGAGAATTTGGGCCAATCGGAGTCCCTGATGGGGAGCCAGACCCAGAAGCTCTAATATACCCTTGTGGGTTTCATCAAGCCATCTGGCCACCCATTGCAGCTGCGCTGCCAAACAGTACAGTTCAAAGTCCGGAGCCCCTAGTCCTCCATCATCTGGTGGGCATTTCAGGACCTCTATAGACACTCTATGGTGGCCTCATCCCAAATCAGTTTGCGTAGGAGGGCATCCAACTGTTTGAACCATGCCACGGGGATCTGACCTGAGAGATTTGTAAAAAAAAAAAATAGATAAAAGGGGGAGCATCACCATCTTGGAGATTGATACTCAGGTAATAAGTGAAAGCCGCAGGGATCTCCAAAAAGTGACACATGCCCTGAGGGAACAAAGCGCTCCTCCCAAGTTTCCTTCTCATAGATTGTCCAGGCTGTGGTACCCTCTAATTCTCAAATATTTGAAGTTTGTGTGAGACCACACTAAGCCTAGTTGGAGATCCAGTGGCCAAGGGGCCCCCGGACGATACAGGAATATACATGTTTTGGTTTGGTTGACTCTCATGCCTGATAACGTCCCGATTTCCTCAACGGGCCAGATAGCACCTTGTGTCCCAACAGAGCCATTCAATAGATTTAAAAGGAGATCATCTGCATAAAGCAAGATAATATGATTGGGCCCGATTCACAAAAGTAATCTGAGACAAAATCCTAACTTTACGACTTTCGGTATTCACAAAGGACATTTAGTCACAAAGGACATTTAGGAGTAGTAAAGTTAGGATTTTGTCTCAGTTAAACTTAAGTTTAACTTAAGTTAAACCTAAGACCAAAACTTAAGTTAAACTGAGACAAAACCCTAACTTTACTACTCCTAAATGCCGTTTGTGAATACCGAAAGTCGTAAAGTTAGGATTTTGTCTCAGATTACTTTTGTGAATCGGGCCCCTTGTGATCGTTTACTGTTATACCACTACTGCTACCCTCTTCTCTCTGGAACAATTCTGCCAAAGGCTCAACAGCCAGGGAGAAGAGTAGGGGAGATAGCAGGCATCTCTGTCTGGCCCCCCTGAATATGTTATATGTGGCAGAGATTGTGTAGCCTGTCTTTACTCAGGCCGTCGGGTCCGAATAAAGGAGGGTAAACCATTTAATCCAGTCCTAACCCAGCCCCATCCTATGCATGACTTTCAATAAGAAGTCCCTTCGTATAGAATCAAAGGCCTTCCAGAGGTCCACTGACATGATTAGGGCCTCCGGCATGACCTGTATTTCTGGGTGGTAAAGAATATGATACAGTCTTTAGAAGTTAAAGGAGGAGCTGCAGCTTGGTATGAAACCATTCTGATCTCTGTGGACCAGGCCCGTCATGTATGGGAGTAATCTACATGCCAATACTTTGCTTAGGACCTTGAGGTCCATGTTTAACATGGACAATGGGCAAAACACAGCTGGAGGTAGCTTTGCAATGCTAGCATTGTTGTCATGTGTGAACCCGAAGAGCCTCCCTGTATGCCCCAGCTTTAGCATTAGTGGGCCCACCTCAATGGAACCTTTTCGCTTGCTTCACTGCTACTCAGTTTTCTCACTGGACAGAGGCTGAGCTCGAGTTGGTGGGGGATTGCTTCCTGATGGGCGTCTTCATTTCACTGGAAGACTTAATGGACAATACTCCCTGTCCAGGGTCAATTCTTGACCTACAAAGTTTTAGTACAACTTTGCTGATCAATGGGACAAGGAACGCGATGAACCACCGCCCCATACAGTGCTCCAACTACTCCAACAACACATCTAGTGACATGGTTCTACCATGCACTAAGTGAGATAGGGAGGAGAACACTATTGGCCTTTAGGACTTGGTGAGACAGGATCCTGGGCTATGAATCACGGATGGGGAATGGAATAGGATGTTGGCCTACCCTAAAAAGTATTGGTTGATTGAAGTGACTCCCTATAACAGGCATCTTCAAGTGTTTCTGGTTAGAGCTGCCATAAAGGGATCACCGGTCTGTAGTGGATTGGTCGGAATCCCAGGAGTAGGGGACTATGGTCAGAGACCGGGCGTCCCCGATATTCAGTAATGGTTGCATATTGGCTCTTCCTCCCTGAGGATAGGAATCTATACAGTCTAGTGTGGAGAGAATAAATGTGTGAGTAATAACAGTAGTCCCTTTCTATGCAGTATTGGATGTGCCGGAGGTCTGTCAGTCCCCGGTGTTGAGTCCAGTCTTTGAGGCCAGTCACTAATCTACGAGCTGGTGCTCTGGGCAGAAGGGGTGTGGAGAGGTCCAGAATCACATCTGGGACACATCTGAAGTCCCCACCCACCAATTGTCCCAAAGGAGCTGACAGAGATTGGAAGAATGCCAATTGGTCTTGCTTAGGTGTGTAGACTCTCCCCAGTGTGATCTCCTTCCCAGTAACCTGCCCCTTATCAAGACATACTGACCCTCTTTATTAATTGGCAATTGTATGAGCTCAAAAGGGGTCCCAGCCCTGACCGATATTAGTGTCCCTATCGCATACGCAGAGAACGATGTGGCATATAATTGGCCAAGCCATCTACGGCACTGGCATTCTACTTCTTCCCTGGTGAGATGGGTCTCCTGGAGCATGGTGATGTGTACTACCCTGCATCAAAAGTATCAATGAATGTTGTGCCGCTTGGTTGCAGACACAATTCCGCGGACATTCCAGGTCAAACAGCTAAAACCCAGGTTTCTGTTAGCCATGTAGGTAGTGCTGCCTATGTTGTCGGCCACTTTCATTCAAGCGCAACCCATAAAACCACCCTTCCCATACAACCAGACCTTATCCCCTCTGACAAAAAATAACATGTTTCCCATCAATGAGCTCCCCATTCCAAGGGCAGAGCAGCAACGGCTATCTGTCCATACATATTGCAACCAGTAAATAAAGTCATTAGCAAGATTCCACCAGACTCCTGGAAGGGGTCAAGTGATAGGGGCAGATAAAGATGGTCCAATGTTTCCTTTCCGGCTCCTGCCCATATTTAGCAATCTTATTGGGTGAAAGTGGGGGCCTCCATCCTTGTATGCATGCCAGCTGCCTGATAGAGTTCAAGTTAACCAGTTACCTTACTTTTCCTGCTCAGCAACATGAATAAATCGTAGTATTGAGGTAGATAGTGGGTTGTGACCATGTTTGTCTTGTGCCCCACAGGCCACCTGCTGATAATGAGGCAGAAGATAATGGCCTCAACAGCATTTTATGTGCAATATCCCCAGGTCAAACCAGATTGTCAACAGATTGTGAGGTCACTCTACAGGGAGGCCTCCCTCCTCTAGTGCTGAACTTTCTGTCTCCGAGTCAGCTGATTGTTTCACTGATGGGAAGCCACTCTCCGATCTTGTCTGTGCAGCAATGTCCGCTGTCGCTTGACGTGCCGCAGCTCTCTCCTGCTACGTCTGAGTCTTAGTTGGTTACCTCAGTGCACTCCTACTGCTAGTCCTTCTGGGTCTTTTTCTGGGCTTGCGTTTACTCCCTTTTCTCACCTGCAGGTGGCCCACCAGGGTCAGCCCAGTTTTATAGGTTTTCAGCCAGTTCCATGCCTCCTAAAGTTTCTCGCAGAAGTGGATTTTACCTTACACTAGGTTCTTCAGTTTAGCCGGGAACATGAGGGAATATTGCAGTCCTTCTCTCAATGCCTTTTCACCTTCATAAAAGAAGAAGCTCTCTTAGTTTGAACTGCAGCAGTATAGTCCGGAAACATGGAGACCATACCACTTCCAATGAGATATAGAGCTCTTTGCACTAGTACATCTTGGTCTTTGCAGTGGAGGAGCTTGACCACCTCTGGGCTGGTTATCTGGATGGACACTTTGGGCACGCTACAGGGTAAAGAAGGGTGTTAGGTGGTTCGGGGCAACCTCTGTCCGCATCCAGTTTTCTAGGTAGGATGCCATATCATCTCCCTCCGTGCCCCCTGAAAGGCCTACCACCCAAACATTGTTCCTTCTGTTATGGCTCTCAGCATCTTCAGTGAGATATTCCAACATGCGCACATTGTCCGTCAGGGTTGCCACTTGTCGGGTCAGGTCCAGCTGCGCAGGTCGGTGTTCCTCTATCCCAGACTCCGCTTCCTTCCCCTTGTCCACCAACTTTTGGTGGTCCGCTCTCAGCAGTCCTAATCCCTCTCAGATGGTGATTATGTCTTGCTGTACTGTGGTTTTGGTGTGTGTGAGTGCTGCCAAAATCTTATAGAATTGCATCCCGCCATCATCATTGCCGGGTCAGGTGCACCTGTCTCTGCGCCAGTTTTTCTGACCCTTAGCTTCCCCATGGCCATCCAATGTGTGTTAGTGTGTACAATAGCCACTACTTATTGGTTGAAAATGAGCAGGCTCTCAGAATAGGCCAACCAGGGGTCAGCAGGACCTTACCTCTTGTAGATGGGTCTCAGTCATGTATCGCTATGCACAGGAAATGGGCTGCTTCGGTGTCCAGGCAGTCCCCAGTAGACCAATCTGCATCAGTAGACTTCTGTCCTGTAGCATACACCACGTGGGGGCTCTCAACTCTTGAAATGTAAAGTGATCTTTTTTTCAGGGGCCACAAATGTCTACAAGGTGGCACCTCCACCCAACACTCAGATACAGGCAAGTAACGGTTACAGGCGACCTTTCATTGGTGAGGTAGTGTATGCACTCTCCCAGTGTGATCAGTGGTGGCGGAATTCAGAGTGGGAGAGTCCTCAGTGGGACACCTGTGTCAAGCAGCTGCCTATTAAGTGCGTGCGGGTAAACCCCGGGCATGGTGGCTCTATCATCTCTGCCCCATAGCTTCTGTGCCAGAGCACTAGGGAGAAGGGGCATGTAAAGTACAGGGCCCCTTAACTTCAGACTTTATTATAAGGTCCCTGCAGTAAGTCGTAATTGAAACTCTCAGGCACTAGGTATACAGTGACTCTCTGGAGCAGGCGAGCAAAAGAAGGAGGCTTTAGAGGAATGCCTGTGGTGCCAGGCGAGTGTCTGGGAATGCTGTCACTCGAGGCGGTCAGTAGGGACCATGCATGTAGTGCACCTCTTTGTGTCAGGCCCTCCAGAGTTGCATAGTGGCTTGAGGAATGGGCCCCCTGATTGCGGAAAGGCAGCGTGGTTCCTCAGAAGGTCTCAGGGCTCGTCCCCACCCCGGGCCAATGAGCCAGCGGCAAAGCACAATGGATCCAGGGGCCGCCAGAGCTTGAGATGCTCGCAGGGGGTTAGATAGTCCCTCCTCTGGTCTCCCGGTTGGTGTCGGGAGTGTCTGGTGAACTCGGGGGTGGGGGCAAGCCGGCAGGCACGGAGATCCACTGTATAATGCACAGCCACGCACTTACCCCTCTTTCCGGGTCCGTGCCTCCAGAAAGCAGTCCCAATACAGTCGGGCAAACCGCCTTGGCCAGTCAGCACCAGCAGTCCCGCTTCTTGGGCGCTAGGTCTCACTCAGCACAGGGGTCGGCTCCGATGCCTCAGCTGTGGTGTTTTGCCACTGTGAGAGAGACTCTGTCAGCAGCAGTTTCCTTCTCTCAGTGGTGCAGCCTCCACTTGTCTCTGGCAGCACGCCTGGCCCGGAGGCCGTGATGTACAAGATTGCCTCATGCATCCTCGGGGACAGGCTCCAGCACAATTCACAGTAGTGTGGGTTCTTGCGACAGGTATCAGGGGTCAGATTAGCCTCGGGGACACGATGCAGCAGGAGAACTGCGTGGGCCAGAGCGATGAGGCTACGTGTCTGCCATCTTTGGCTTGCTAGCCACACCTCCTTGTTTCAACTTATAGTTGATGCTTCAAGCCAACAGCTGGCGGTCTTACATGTGAAATGTCATATTGGACCTGGGTGCTACTCCACATCTGGTGTCTTGTGACATCCTGCACTTCAACCCTGCTGCTAACGTAGCATGATTTACACCTATGTGCTAATATCTCGCAGCTAGCTATTGCCTCTGAACTTCTTTATACGGTGATTTATGTTCTTCCATAACTGAGAGGGCATACACATCAGGATGCTCCTCTGATGTTATTCCTTACAGGGTCTAGGAGTTACTCTGCATCTGGGCATGGCATGTGAATGGTTTCTATCTGCCTCTAGATGTTTTTCTCAGTGGATCTCTCTGCTTTTGTCTGTCACTTGAATATCAATACATCACGGTTTTGTCCAAGAACTATTTATTCTGCACTAAAGGGCTACCTGCAAATCATCTTAAGTGGGATGTGGGTGCTACATGGTGGGACATTTGTTTTTTCTGGATTTGTGTGCGCGTGGCAACTGGGCATATTTTGCAGATGAGCGCTACATCCGAAGTGCTCTGTCATGCAGCCATGTGCTGCTCTGTATTGTTTTACAGTGAGATCTGTTTTGCTTGATACCGCCATATTTTAGTGTCAGGAGATTCCGGTTAAATACTGTTACAGCAATGGAGTGTTTCTCATCACCTGAGTAGTTCCTCCGAGGTTTTCTATTCTGCAACATGGAGCACTTCAGAAATAGTTTATTCTGCATTTAGGCACTACTTGCAAATCGTTTATACCATGGAGCGGTATTGGCTGAGTCACGAGGCCACCTATGAATTACCTTCTGTGCTTTTTAGGGTAAAACTGATGTGATGCTCTTATGCCTGCTTGAACCCTAATCTGCACCCAGGTAACTGCTTTTCTGCATAGGGCAGATATATTTGAACTATGGGGCAGATTTACAAGCCCCTTGCATCATTTTTGCGCCGCCATTGCGTCACTTTTTGTGACGCAGCGGCTGGTTAAAAATGCAGCCCATTTACAACGTGACGCATCTAGGGAGATGCGTCACGTTCTAAAGCCCTGCGTCACATTATGCCTGCGTCAGGTATGATGTATGCATGGTGGGTGTTCCCACGCAAAAAAGCCTAGTAGAAGTGACGCAGTGAAATCTACAACATTTCACTGCACTACTTCTAGGACGCTACTGCATCAAAACCTTACGTCTGCTTGGAGCAGGTGTAAGGATTGACGCAGCACAATGAGGATAGGCCTCATCATGCATTGCTGGAGTTGCGTAGTGCTTGCGACACGACTCCAGCAATGCATGACTTTTGCGCAAACAGATGCAAGAATTTCTGACGCATCTGTCAATTCTTGCGCCATGGTGCTCCGTATTGTAAATACAGCGCATCCATGGAGGCGCTAGTGTTTCTCTGGGTGGCGCAGGGAAAGTGACGCATCTTTACAGATGAGTCAGTTTCTTGTAAATCTGCCCCTATGTTTAGGTCTCGCCTGACCCAGCGCATGCGCTAGTCTGGCGAGACTTATTGAGAGGGCTCCAAAAAGTGCTACCAGGCCAGCCTAGAGCTCCAGTGCATGTGCGCGGGCGCACGCACCGCGCTTGACCTCGATTACTTTCACTTTCGCGGCCACTTTGATGTTTGATCGCGATCACTTTCGCGGCCGCATGGTCGCTTGGCATAGCCAATAGGTCTCGCTTTTGGGACCTTATAAGTATTTAGTTATGCAACTTTTGCATGGCTAAACACTTATAAGGTCCCAAAAGGCGAGACCTATTGGCTATGCCAATGCTTGTTTTGTATTGCCTGGTGGTGATCCATAATTGCATAATAGCACATCAGCTTCCTGTGAATTGCCTTCTCCACATTTTTATGCTATTCCACAACTGGGTAATGAATGATAATCATTTTACTCCGAGTAAGGGTACCTGTGTGTTTTCTTTTATCGCACAATGCTGCGTTGACTTTTGTACCTCACCTGGGTGATACTCGGCATCTGGGTATTCCTGGGTATAACTTACTTGTCCTGGATTCTGGTAATGTTTGTGCACTGATTGTTACAGCTTTTGGTTGTTTACTGTTAACTGTTCTGCATCCGATAGCACCAGATTATTGCTCTGCAATTAGCGCCCTTGCAATCGGTTCTATGCATCTTTTCTTACACTACTTCTAAATAGCCTCAGCTGCTTCTGACTTGAGGTATCATTTATAAGTTGATTTACTGCATCGTGTTTCTACCTTAAGAGCAGTTTATCAAAGATATACCAGACACAGAACAGCCAAAAACAAGGTTGCGTGTCTGCATTAACCTTATTAAGTCTGTTCATTGTTTTTTTTTTACTTATTCTTATTACAGTTTTAATGTTGTACAGTTTACTAACACCGACGGCATAAAACTTGCCATCAGTATAACTTTTCAGCAGTGTTACATTGGTAGGCCAAGTCAAATTCCAAGATTCCAGAAATCTACACGACAGTCCCAGAAGGTAAGATGGGAGGGAGCCAAATGCATCTCCCTACACTTCAGCACTTGCTTCTTTCACACTCCACGCGCAACAGGCTCGACCACTGCCTCCCTCTCCCCGGCACCAGCCCTGCTCACACACTGCCCTCCACTGATAGACGCTCCCTTCGGTCCTCACTGTTCTCTGCCCCACCAGAAGTATCCCGCTCCTTCCAGAAGACTCCGGATCTGCATCGACCCCCTGCTCAACCACTGCCAGGCGCTCCAACATTTCCCCCCAGAGCTCCAGGTCACCCACTGCATTTGTATCCACTCTCACCTTTTTCAGCCTGCAATCCTCAGCCACAGCCCACTCCCTGAGGTCCGCCAGCCATCAATTCAATGATGGTGGGGTAGGCCTATATGAGCGTATTCCAATATTCCTCCTCACCAGTACTAGTCCCAGCAGAGCAAAGTGGAAGCTCATCTTCCTCCCTTTAGCAGGAGCCGTCAACAGTCCCAACAAACAGTGCCTCATCTCTTTCACCACTTGGATGTTCGTCACCCTATGCAGACTGTCTTCCACCTCCATCCATTACTCTTCCAGTCTGGGGCAGTCCCATGCCCTATCCCATCCCACCGCAACTGGGGCACCCATTGACTTTCGTCGGGAAAATCCTGAGTAGTCATTGTGGTGTGGTATGCGGGATGCAGGTAAAAGAACTGCGTCAGTTTAAACCACGCGTTACTAGCCATGTCTTGGACCTGAGCTCATGTACGTTTCCACTCCCCCTCCATGAGTTGGTCTCATGCTGCATCATTCCACCCTTCAAGGACCCTTTACATGTCTACTCGTCTATCTCCTTTCAGTGCTGCATATAAGTGCGAGATCAGTCCCCTGTCAGTTCCTTTGTCCAGTATGGTGGGCTTTCTGGATTCAGTAGGCTCAACCGGGAAACTCAACCATATTTCAGGGACCGTGTGGGATAGCTTAGCATGCTTAAGGAATTGGCCAGGCCGTAACTGGAACATGTCGGTGGCCTCAGCCATCGTGAGAAACATCCTGTTCTGGTACAGGTTGCCCACATATTGGCTCTCGCCTGCCGTCAACTGGGACATGTCCCTCAGTGTCTGCATACTGTGGAAGGGTTGCAGCAATCAGAGTGGTACAAGCTTTACGTAAGGGGGCCACCTCAGCACATATTAACTGCCATCCCCCAAACCTTGGTCACCTGTCTCACTATGAACAGAGTCTTCGCCGAGATGCATGACCCACTCATCAAATGTCTGGGGAGATCACTCTCCTTCACCAGTCCGTTCAAGGGATATTTTTCCATATTAATGCCCTCAGTGCTGCATGTTGTAGCTGTCCAGCCATGTAGCACAGTTTGAGGTCGGGAGGCCCAAGCCACCCTCGTCGGTGTCCAGTTTCAGGAACTCGGGTTTGACTCTGCACCTTCGCTCTGTCCACACCAATGAGACCAGAAGACTATCAAGAGCCAAAAACATGGCTCTTGGGATATTATAGTAAAAATTCTGGACAGTATACAAGCATC
Organism: Triturus cristatus; assembly: GCF_964204655.1. NCBI lineage: Eukaryota > Metazoa > Chordata > Amphibia > Caudata > Salamandridae > Triturus > Triturus cristatus. The sequence goes on along the minus strand of NC_140591.1, from coordinate 1,008,006,193 downwards.
CGGATAGAAGGACCATCTTGCTGAGAGCCACCCTGCCCATAACTGAGAGCGGCAGAGTGTTCCAGAACCCCACTGAGGTGCATAAGCCGGTTAGCACACAGCCCATATTAAGATTACATTGGAGTCTCTCCATGTGAACGATCGACACACCTAGGTACCGGAAGTTCTCCACCTCCCAGGCCAGTTCTGTCTCTGATAGATCCACTATCAGTCAACCCTCCAAGCACCCCAGGGGGAAAAGGGTTGTTTTCTGTTCACTGAATCACAGACCCAACATGCCCAAATTCCTCCATGATCCCCAGCATCACCCGCACCAAGCAATTACCAGCTAAGGTATACAAGAGTGTTGTCTGCTTACATCAAAAGGATGTGGGCAGAGTCTCTGATCCAAATACCCTAGTTCGCCAGATAGTGATGAATCCGTTCCGCCAATGGCTCCATTGCCAGTGCGAAGAGCAACAGGGACAGCGGGCAGCCCTTTCTTGTACCTCTAAGAACCTGAACACGCTTTGACACAATTTCCCATATGTACTGTAGCAGAAGGGCTCTCATAAAGCTGGCCAACCCAGAAAGAAGCGCTTCCCTGATTCCCATGCACTGAAGTACCTCCAAGAGATTCCCAGAACTCAATGTATAGAAAGCCTTCTTGATATCAACTGCCACCAGGGTGGCATCCATATCCGTCTCCTGTACTGGGTGCATTCTATGAGAAAGACACAAAAGATTCATGTGTGTTTCCCGCTTTGGTATGAATCCACACTGGTCGTTCCTCACCAAACATGCCACCACTCCCCTCAGCCGCATCGCTAACATCCTGGAGATTATTTTTGTATCTACTCCCAGCATCGTAAGTGGATGATATGACCCCGGATCAGCAGCGTCCTTCCTGTGCTTAGGGATCATGACTATAAGGGCATCTCGCACATCAGGCGGCACCTCTCCTTTCCCCCGAGCCTCATGGAGCGTTTCCAACAGGCGGGTGTGAATAACCCGGAGTCGGTCCAGTAAAATTCCACCTGGAGATGATCTGGGCCCGGGTACTTTCCACCTGACATATCACAGAGGGCTGTTGTCACCTCTTTCTCGCATAGTTCAGCCTCTAACAACTCTCTCTGGGCATCGGTGAGCACTGAGAACGCTATCAAGTCCAGGAATGCTCCAACAGTTTCTGGTAGCCCCCACGGCAGGTCCCTCATGGACCTCCACTAAGTGGTCCCTCAATAGTGTGTTAATACCCACCATCTAGAAACCTGATCACATCTGGGTGGGTCAGAGACAATATCAGAGTGGGGGGTTGCTTCTTCCGAAGTAACCAGGCCATCATGAGGCCTGACTTGCCCCCATCTCTGTGCAGCCGCTGCCTACACTCACACTGAGTGTGGTGGCTGTCCAGTCTGTCCCAAAGCACCTCCACCCTGCATTTCACCTTGAGTAGCTCCTGCCCCCCCACTTGTGTCTCCTCTACCCTTTTCTGTAGACGGTACCAAACTCATTCTCCCTTTGTAAGATGCTGCTCCAGTCTTCATCTGGTGCCCCCAACTTGTGAGAGGATCTCACCCCGTTACCACTACCTTTAGGGCTCCCCAGTCCATACATCGGTGCTTCGTGGAACTCCAACTGGAGTCCAAGAACCCTTCAGAGCCTCACAGAGTTCCTCTCGGAAGATCGTATCCTGCAATGGCTCATGATGAAATCACCACAGCAGGACCGCCGGTCACCCTTAATGCAGCCCCCATTCCAATAGCAGTGGAGGGTGATCGGTCAAAAACTGGGCCTGATAAGTGATGTTTTAGACACACCTTGCACCCTCCTCGGCCACCAGGAATCCGTCTAACCGACTATATGCCACAGGAGTTGGGGTGAAACAGGGGGTTTCCCTATCGGTCGGGTGAAGTTCTAACCAAATGTCCGTGCAGCCCATCCATTCTTTTACCTCCGCAAGTTTGGCCGGCATGTATGGTTTAGTTCTGGCCCTGGTGGGGGACCGATCTAATGTGCTCCCCTGTACGCAATTAAAATCGCCATCCCAAAGGATCGGCATTCCCATATATGGCATCAACTCCCCCTCCATTGCAGCAAAAAAATCCAAGTCATCCACTTTAGGCACATATACATTAAGCAGACGCTCTTCTACTTCATCAAGGGTTAAGTACACAAGTATAACTCCCCCTTCTAGGTTTCCCTTAAACATTTGGAGTTGAAACAAAACCTGTGGCACGCTCCAAATGGAGTACCCTCTGACATAACTTGAATATGTGGAGGAGAATAGCTGCCCCTCCACTTTTTCTGGAGCTTCTCAGCCTCCTCCTTTAACAGATGTGTCTCCTGCAGCATGGCAATCTGCACCCCCATTCTGTGCTGATAGGCATTCAATCTATAACATTTAACGATGTCGTTAGGACCCCACACATTCCAGGTAATCAGGCATGCATGTCCCACCATAGGAGTTCAATACACATCTTCACCCCTCCCCAGGGTCCTGAAACGGGTACCCCCCTGCCCACCCTTGACAGGCCGTGCATTGGATGAAGTCCAAGGTGCGACCCCAATGGACTACATGGTGAAGAAAACACAAAAAAAAACGAAACCCAGTATCCCCCGTACCTTCCCCATCGGGTAAACACACTCAAACCTGAACCGTGTCTTCCGAGTCATGATACCACACCCCTTGCAATCTAAACAAACCCAAGTACTACACTCACTCCAACTCTATTCCGGGGGCGAGACAATTCTCCGGGATCAACCAGCCATGCTCAGGCCAAGGAACCTCTCCACCCTGGATAGACCGCTGCCACTCGTCACACACCCACATTATGTTGCAGTTATCGTGCCACCACAATCATGCACTGTTTGTCTCAGTCACCAATCACTCACCTAAATAACAAACAAAATTAACACAGTGAACAATAAATACAAAACAAGTGGGTGGGATGACCTGCACCCGCCTACCCCCATTGAGCTGCAACTCACCTCTTACCATTCCCAGCAGTGAGCAAGCCAGCAGTTAAACCAAAGAAATCACAGTAATTGTAGTGCAATGTAGTACTTTATCCCTCCGGGACCACCGTTCCCAGCCCGGGGGGATGCAAACCATCAACCAAGTCTCAGGGCACCTCCACCTCCGGCATGTTTATTGACCTATTTTTGTTTGGTGGGCACTTGGGTGGTTCTATCTTTGCCCATCCTCCAAGGGGCCCATGCGCAAAGCAGAGGCCAAGCTCACAAGAAGTCCACTGCACCTCCCGGGCCGGTCACACACAGTACAGTCCAATAGTTGGCAACTTTGCGCCGCCAGGGGCACCAGTCCAGATCTGGGTGTTCATCATCAGGGGGGGCGGGAGGCGGCCCGCCCACCCACCTATTCACAACTATAAATGTTCTCAGGTTCTTGCGATCCAGGAGCCTCACATACACTGAGTGCATCTTGGTTTCTACAGATTCCTGCAGGTGGTCTGGTGCCACAGTGAATTGCCGGTATAAGTCAGTTCACTGTCTGTGCACACGTCAATGACAGTTACCACTGCAGCGACCATGCAGGGATGGTTAGTCATCCACCAGCGGTAGCCTCGTCGCACTCCTCCATGTTGCACTCTGCACCCTTAACGTCTGCTGTACAGGTGCGTCAGACCTAAGGGAACTGCTGGGTGTCCCATACACCATCTCACTCAGTTGCATGCATGTCCAAGTTCATAACCAGGGGACCACCAGCATAGAAAAACCGGGCGGGTTGGCCAAGGAGGGGGCCCCAGCTACCATCCCAGAGCACCTAAGTCTGGTTGTTAGTCCTCTACACTGCCCATTGTCTCCAAGCTCCCTTTTGTGTCTCGTTCTGCCTGGGGAGGGAAAGGCCTCCAAGGCCTGCCGCTGCAGGGCCCCACAGTCAGAAGCACCTCACATGCACGCAAGAAGCTAGGTACTCACCCTTCTAGCAAAATGGTCCTGGACTACCAGTGGGTGCACTTTGCGCAGACACAGTGTGCTCTGCAGTATCTTCAGCTCCCACCGACATGCCCCAGTAAAGCCCTTTCCGGGTGGTGGAGGGGGTGCATGTCTGCCCCTCGGCCTTTACAGTTAGACTCAGTGCTTGGGACTCTAACAGCCCATGGCATTGCCATTTTGATCGGTCCGAGCCGGAGCACACCTCAACTGCAGTCCATGCCCCCAGAGGTCACTGCATGCTTTTACTTCCAAGATTGGGGTCAGGTGATGGCAAGCCGTTCAGAGCTACCCCAAGGGCAATCACTTCAGCCTCGTGTGTATCACAATCAGGCACTCTCCTCATGGCTCAGTCGGTCCAAGGTGCCGCCATTTTCGAAGCTCTGCTCCAGAGCTCATCCCAGCCGTGGCCCAGGCCCCCAGCAGCCACCTTGTCCTCCGCCCCTAGAATCAGGACTGATGAGGGCCAGTAGTCCAGTGGCACCACAGACAGCCACTCCAGCTCCACAGCTTTCCCCACAGGTGGCAGCAAGGCTCCGAGGCTCCTGGGTCTGATCTAGCGCAGGGCTAACCTTGCTGCAGACCTACCCCCCCAGGTGGAGGTGGCCAAGCCAGGTCTGGAGGTGGCAAATCGTGCCTCCGTGTGCCCTATCTTCAGTCCTGCCACACCGGTGCGAGTTACTGCAGTGGTGCGGCAGGATAGTTTAGGATGGTATCAACCAGCCGGGAGCATCGGTTTAGTTCCGGCAGGCAGCCATCTTTTCAGCCACACCCCCAATTCTGTTCATTGATGATGTGGTTGAAACAATTAAGAAGGCTGATTCCTGTTCACCGATAGTGAGTTGCTTACTTGTTGTTGATGATCTGGCACTATTGGACCTAAAACAGTTAGGATTACAGTGCAAGAATTATTCCCTTCAGAAATATCTTCTAAAACAGCTTTAATCAATGAATTTACACATAAAACTAAGATGTACTTCAAAGGCAGCTCTGGACATGACAATAGTAGCACGGGAAAAGAAAACTCAAGGAGGTAGATACATATTTAAAATCAAAAATGTTATTCATTAAACTTTTGAAATGGACGCTTTCATAGAAACATTGATAAAATAACTGATAAGCTGCTCGGTGGCCAGCCTCTTTTCCTGGATGAGCCAAGGGAGGTCCTGCAACATACATCACAAACACTTTCCCGGGGAAGACGGTAGAGTTCTGTAATGATTGCACTTTTTTGTTTTACTTGTGTTTTGAGTTGCAGAGAGAGTGGGATATGATTATAGTCAATTTCTATAACAACAGCTTTCACGCCAAAAGTACTCAGGTGGTGGTCGATTAGAATGCGTCTCTTCAAGGTTTCATCAATGAGCACTCTAAGCCTCTTCAAGTACTCTGCGTAGGCAATTTTAATGTCCACCACTGTAAACTGCCAGCTAAGTCAGTGTGCGGCATCACAGATTCAATGGGTAGGACTTGATGCACTTTGTTCATGACTCTTATGGGAACGCACTGGGGGGCATATTATCTAGACAGGTGATAAAATTATCGCCGCTTTAGCGGCAGAAAACTGACGCTAAAACAGCAATAATGGGCTTGATAATATGCTCTATGGAATTCCAATTGAAGCCCATGTTAGATGTGAAAGATATCTAAAACTGAGCTTCAATTGGAATTCCATAGAGCATATTATCAAGCCCATGATCGCCGTTTTAGCGTCAGTTTTCTGCCGCGAAAGCGGCAATAATTTTATCGCTTGTCTTGATAATATGCCCCTGAATAACTCGTTAGTTAAGTATAACCTGATTGTGATCAATGATGTGAGTACGGTTTTCCAACATTTAGCTCCTAGGTTGTCAAGTAACTAGTGTACATCAACTATTGGTTTTATTGTGGTCTCTGAAATCTGCAGGAACAGTATCAGCAAGTTTGATTCTCTGTTTACATCGTCACAGCAATCATCCGGCACTAACCCTAAAGGTGGGGATTGATGCTTTCCACAGAACACAGTCTAAAGTTAGTTATAATCCCGTCCTGGCACGTAAAAAAGGTTTACATTAGATAGGCCACGGAAGAGACTAATGATCTTTTTACCTCCATTATCAAAGCAAACCATGTAGAAGTAGCTGAATGCCTTGATACAGTTTTGGAGGCCAAAGAGGTTAGGTCAGCATTTGTTGAAATTTCGGAAAATATAAGGCAGTCCTAAATAAGCTCCAAGAAATCCTTCTGTATGTGAGCCTTATGGGTGGTTTGACAGTGTCTGCACCAAAGCACACACGGTCCTTTACACTACCTTCCACATGAAACCCCGAGATGTGGTGCCAATTAGGAATGCATGTGCTCTCTATTAATCAGCTTTGGCAGTCAGGAAAAAGCAGATAATGGAGGATGCCTGGAATTTCCTGCATTTAGCTAGGGTGCACAAAGATATTGCCGCTTATTTTCAGATGGTTAATGCCCCTTATTTCACTGACCCATTGGGTCCCTCCACTGAAGCGCGTATTCCGCAACATCAATGGGGAGATTATTTTTCTAACTTCTATACCACCCAGGGTTTCCTGGAGGTTTAAGTTGAGGATGGGCAAAGGTAATCCATAGAACACATTAATCCCCCCTTAGTCATTGAGTTTACTGAAGTCTGAAGGGTATTGGATGAAAGTAAGAAGGGGAAGGCCCCAGTCTTGAATGGGAAACACTAGATGTTTTCGCAGACAGGACGGATCTATGGGCCCCTATGCTGACCAACCTATTTAATACAATAACTAAGGTAGGCCCCTCGTGAGACATGGAAAAACTCAGTAAATATACCCATCCATAAAAATGAGGATAAAGCCTAGTGAAAGAATTATAGGCCCATATCTTCATTAGATCCAACTGTAAATGTGATGGGCCATATTTTACTACATAGACTGGAGGAATGGGCGGCCGAGAACAACTTAACCTACACCCAATACGGTTTCAAGAAAGGCCTGGGCACTGCAGATCAATTGTTAAGCCTGAGCTTAGGAATAAAAAGCACAGGAGTAAACCCGTTATCCCAGTTGAGACCGGGTGGAGTATATAGCATAAACAACAGTGTCTCAACCGGGAATCATTAGCAAAGACAACTACATGAAGTGTATAAATCACTTGAGGAAGGGGGAAAAAAACCTGAGCTTAGACGTAGGCACGTATACAGCAGCTAAGAAGAGAACTATACATGTGTCATTTATGGACCTTACAGCAGCGTATGACTGTGTTTCATACTCAAAATTCTGGTCCATTATGACTGAGTTAGGTGTGGAGCAAAGTGTAATTACATATATTAGACAACGGTATAAGGATGCCGCTGCCTGCGCCCGCTATGGCAAAGATAGTGAATGCACGGACACTTTCAGTATTAGATGGGGAGTAAGTCAAGTATGTGTTCTTGCCTCGTTTTTAATTTAACGGTATATCAATAGAGTTGAACATTTTTACGTTGAGCCAAGCAGCGTGCAAGTGCTGCTCTGCGAGGCATGCTGGATCTGGTCAGGGCGCTTAAACAATTCCCACCGCTTTACATTTGTTCCTTCTTGCGCCTTTCTTAATTCCTTTCTTCTTCTTGTTTAAAACTTTGCTCTTTGGCCTGCCTTTGGGTATATTTCTTTCACTTTGTGGCGACTGCCCCTGTTACATGTTCTCTTACACTTGGATGTATTTTTCGTTTGTTTGGCGCACTCTATTTTTCACTGAATAGGTCCTGTGCCGTTAACACAGCTTCATCATAGATGCGCTATATTTTTCAACGCTTTATTGTTTACAGCTGCCTGGGCAGCAGGCATGGGAGGCGAACAGGGCAGCTTTGCCAGCACACTAGCCAACCTCGGGTTTTAACCTCAGGAAAGCCAGAAAAGTCTTCAGGAAGCTTGGCCCATCTCCTGTCGAACACTTGTCTCCCTCCTCTGCTGTGATTGCTGGCAGCAGCTTGCCTTACATGGCTCTTCACCTCTTTTTTGGAGGGCCGGTCACAAGCTGTTCACCTGGGTCAGTTTTTTTCACATCCACATACTACCACCTGTGGGGTACCCCAGGGCTCAGCTCTTTCTCCTCATCTATTTAATATCTATATGGCTCCCCTGATCAAGTCACTCAAAGACAGAAACGTGCGGGTCCTCAACTATGCTGATGACCTTCAGCTCCTTCTTAGGGTTGATAGTTCTAACAACTCTATTATAGAATTCCAGGATACTATGTTATATATCCAAACTTGGATGGCTCTCAATCATCTTAAACTGAATCCTGGAAAAACAAAAATAGTCCTTACTGGTGATAGTCATAAGCACTGGGGCCCTCACTATTGGCCCCTAGAACTCGGCCCTCCACCCACCCCTTCCATTTCAGCTAAAACGCTAGGAGTACTTTTGGATAGTGATCTGTCATTGAAAACCCAGGTCGGAGCTGTGGTGTCTAAATGCTTCTTTCAAATGCGCAAAATTAGGAAAATCCACCGTTTCCTCACCCACGACGCTTTGATTCAAGCCATGATCTCTACGGTTCTATCTCATCTAGACTATTCCAACTCTGTCTACTTGGGAATGCCCCACTACTTGTTCAAGCGACTTCAGTTGGTTCAGAACCAGGTAGCGCGATTGATTTTTCATCAACCTAAATGGCACTTTGCCTCCCCATTGTTAAGGAAACTACATTGGCTTCCAATATCACAGCGCTGTGTTTTTAAGACTGGTTGCCTTATTTTTAAATCTTTGCATGGCACCAGCCCTGAGTTCATCAATAATCTGATACTCAGGTATTCTCCTACATGTTACCTAAGGTCCGCTCATCTATCTCTTCTCACTATCCCGGACTTTAAAAGGGTACGTCTAGGAGGCCGCAGATTCGCCATTCTCGCCCCCAAACTGTGGAACTCCTTTCCGCTTGAAATTCAATCCTGCACTAACCTTCTCCAATTCAGGAAACTCCTGAAAACCTGGCTGTTTACACAGGGTTAGCTTCTACCTCTTTGAACCCATATAATGCAGCAGTTTACTTTGTCTCGGCTCCTGCAGTGCAATGTATTTTCTTTCATGGTCATTTCTCGGGGTCCCATGCAGTGTTTGATTGCAAACTCATAGATAAATGCACATTTCATGTCTGCGGGGAAAAGTAGCACCTATAAAGGATATATTAAACCCAGTGTGTGCACCATAATTAGTGAAAGCAACAAACGGATCGTTGAGCACTCATCCAGCCCACTCTGAACACACTAGCATTACCGAGGCTTGCAAGCAATTATACATTCTTACTCTGCAGGCTGCATGTCAAGAGATTCACCCTGGCACGCGTACAAGATAAAATAAAATAGATTCTAGTTTCATCCACTTCATGACGCTAGGAAATTATTTTTTAGGTTTCCAAAAAAAACGGGCTTAATCATGACGTTCTTCAAAATGTATGACAAGTTAGTGTAGTGGTTCTCTGGTAGACAGCTTTATATTCATACGATTTATTTAGGACGGTCTCCTCTGCTTCGTTTCTTGTGTGGGTGTGGTTTATATTGGCCCAGTTTTATTTTGTTTTGCAGATAGTTGCTTTGTGTTTGTATTCTACGCAAAGTATGAGCGTACTTCACATACTTTGTGAAAAAAATATAAACTTGTGTGACTAACTGTATACAGTAGTGCTGTTGTAAAGTGATTGGTACCACTTTGTCATAGGCTTCTCAACCAGTACATATGGCAACATCACACTATGAAGAACATTTGGCTTGTCGTCCCTCCAGACCATAAAACAGGCACATAAACATTCAAAACACCGGCCCATTCATTGACCTCTGAGATCAGCCCATCTGGCACTGCCTGATTGCCCTATAGGCAGGGCCACTGGAATTATGTAGCAGGAGAGGGCCAAATTATGTGGCAGGATTGAGTAAATTATACAGTAAAAAAGGCATTTTGGAATAGTATTACTTCATTATTTAGTCAGGTTAAAAACTAAAATTAAGGATGCTATATTAAATGTGTTAACGCTTAAAAAACACCTTTAAGTACAGGCAAGGACATCTTCTTAATAATCGCTTACAAAGTCTCAAAGGCGAGGCGTACTAGCTATGCCAATGCTTGTTTAAAGTTGACAGCAACTGACACACACTACAGTGGGGCTTTCCCTCTCCTGATTCCTTTATATGCTGATGACACGGTCTTAGTGGCCAGAGCAGGGAGAAGGCTTCAAAGTTTAATCGATGATCTCATTGTTTTTATGAAGGCTCTTGATCGGAAGGTTAACAAGGGGTGATGTTTTCCATAATCTGTGGGGCAAGATAGGCCCAAATAAATTGCTCATTTTATTAATAACTCCAAGGTTTTGGTGGCGGCCACCTTTTCTTACTTAGATATCCTGTTTGATGACAAATATAAATGAAAAGCAATGTTATCTAACAGGAAAGCCCTCTTTGAAAAATCTATCACTGGGCTGTACAGTTTTTGTAAAAAATTGGGCTCAAAACCAGTGAAAGAGATTTTGTTGATCTATGTAAGTAAATGTGTGGCCATTGCATCTTCAGGGGCATGATAGACGTAAAATTGATCCAACAAGTAATAAACTATTTTTTTTAAAACCTATTGGCGGTCCCTCAGACCGAATTAAACCTTCACCCTTTTTACTGTGGAATTCTATATGATTAACGGGGAGACTGTCCTCAACAAGCTTGTCATAAAAGATTGCTTACATCTCCAGTCCGCCCTAGATATTCCGTAGCTCGTAAATGTGAAGTCAGTTTGCGAGATGATTGGTCAACCAGGCCTTTTTGCCACCCCTAAATCATAATAATAGGTAAAGATGCCTTCAAGGGATTTCACTAAATTCTCTAAATCAAAGTTATTCAAGCTAGTTACTTATTGGTCTAGCCCCAACAGGTAACAACCCCTGAGTCATGCCATCACTTTGCAAATGGCACTTTAAAGCAAGTGTTTAGTGAGAAGGCTGCAATAAAGGGAGATTCTCAAGGTAATCTTAAACCCACTGTGCGTGCCTACAACCTGGTGCACGTGGATCTCCAACAGTATCGCTCTTTTATTCTTAATAGACAACAACATTTTGTCCTCACCAGGTTTTGTCTCTACCAGGTTTTGTCTCAATTATCTACCTCTTCTGGGGTTTCCTGCCAATAGTTGCACTTTATCGGGATTATGAGTATGCCCCTGCGATGGGAAGTCTGTTCAGTCGAACTTACATATTCTGTTATTTTGCTCTTTTTAAAGATTTAAAATGTTATCAATGTAGACAAGCTTTGTTATTCTTACAGTAGTTACATACCCCCCTGATATGCTGAATCGGTGGCATGTTTTATCTGGCATATAATAAAAATCAGGAAATGTGCAATACTGTAATTTTCAGACTCTAGAAGTGACTGTATTTTTACAATGTGATGGATTGTTATTTATTTTGTTTGATTTTGTGTTTATTCTTTTCTGCCACAAAAATATGGTGAGTAAAATTATATTTGATTTGACTCATTAACGCAAGACAAAGTGGGCCTAGTTCAAAAAAAGATTACCATCCAAATTTTAAATTGGTGTGCAAAAGGTGCCTGCAGCAGGCGATAATGCCAGATCCTGGTTTATTGAACTAGGGACTGCAGACATTTGTGCCAGTAGACGGATTTTACCACATACTGCATGTATGGTGCATGTATAGCAATCATCAGTTTGGGTTAAGGAGTGAGAACTTGGGTGTTTTCAGGGGAGGGTTTAAGGTTGGCATAGACCATAACATTTTAACTTGTTAACTTTTTCATCACACCCAACTTGTGCATTTTAGTGCCAATAAATAACATAGTAAATGTGAACATCAGTTATGTAATATTCCCAATCACTCTCACATTTACTATACGGTTAGAAAAAAGGGACTTCTTATTGTGAAAAAAAAAGATATGTGAAAGAAATAAATACATGTACAAAACCCTAATTTTTGCAATAATTACTCAACTATCAACTCCTGGGGAAGTTTGTACATTTCGAAATAAACCCTAAGGCAATCATTTGCATGTGCCTACGAATTAAAGAATTATGTCCATATTTATGGATGAGACTGAGAGTTCCTCAAATCTAAGCAGCTTCTTGATTTTTGGACACATTAGCAGGGATGATAAACGCATGTAGGTGAGTCAGATGCTGGTCTGATTGAGTCCTTATACCAGGTTAGTGGCTAATCAACGGTTTTAGCCTCACCCAGGCATTTGTTCGGTACCAGATTACCTGGGAAAGGAGAAATTACTAGTTACACTTCATTTGACTGGAGATTCTCAGCCTTTGGAAGATTTTGTGGAAATCTGAGGTGTGCAGGTGGAAAATCTTGTTCAAAAGTAGCATCTCCCTGCAAAGTGTGAGTGAGGAAACTCTTTGCCTTTGAAACGTTCATCAAGCTGTGATGCTGATGTTATCAAGGGGACAACGTTACCAATTGCTACATCACTCTTTGAAGGCCATTTTCATCACTGCCTTTCCCTGGTGGCTAGGTTTAAATTTGACAACTACAATCAATAAACAAATAATGTGACAGGAGTTAAACTGAAGGGGGCGGGGTCTGATTTCACACATTGTGCCCCCTCTTCAGGTTCATCCTACAACAGTTTTGTGCAGTTCCCTACACCTGAAGCAACTTGCAGGATAAGAGTAATCTAGAGGTGGGCGGCAATCAATAGTAGGAGAGAGGGCTTGAATAAGGCAGACTGCTGGAGAAGATGCAGCGCATCTATGAGTAGGGCATAGTGCTGTGTGGGCCATCGTTACTGAACATGGCTGGTCACAAAACAGAGAAAACAACAATTAGCCAGAAGTCTCATTTTACTTGAAACTGTATAAGGACTCATTTTTGTCACTGAAAAATGTAACCTCAACTTTAAAAAAAACATTTGTAGCCGTAGATGCATTTATGCAAACTGTATTATATTAGGGCCTTTGGTTGTAAAACTGACCTGTAGAGGTTCCCCTCTTCCATGGAGACACAGTTATTTCATAGGGAGCATAGAGTCCTGGTTTAACTGTGAGACTCTCAGGTCCGCTAACCATTGGCAGATCTGATGACACCTACAAAAACATCAATCACACAAAAGTAAAAAGTTTATTAGTTCAATATGCGTAATCAACAGCTTCACTCGTAAAAATGTAAATTAAAAAAAAATATTACAAGTTTCTTGGATGTATGTGCATATTTCAGGGGATTTCCATATTCAATACACTACATGTAACACATTGGTGTTCTGGTAGTCTTGTCTTAAAAAAAACATGGCACTTAACTTCGATAATTTGTTTTTCCAATGGATAATAAAGCTTCACCAGATTCCGTCCATGAACTCCTTTATAAATCACCAGAGTGGGTCTGGAAATTTTAAAAAAAGCAGAACCAAAGAGCTCATTATGATGGCGGGCGGACATGAGTCCATCCGCCATCGTTGCGGTGTGTGGGACCGTCTGCCAGTCATGCGACGGTCCCACCACTTCAATTACAATGCGCCTGCCAGTATGGCAGGCGCATTCCGGGCATTTAACATTGTGGACGGTGCTGCTGGCTGCAGCACCGTACGCAATGTTAAAATGTGATGCAGTGCATTTTCCTGCACTACGTGGGAGGCACCACGCAGTGCCAGCCATGCAGTGCAGGGAAATGCAGGGGAGTGCCATGGGTACCCCCCAATGCAGCAACCCCTCCCCACAAAATGAGGGGGGCCCGCAACGGGCCCCCAAACCCTATCCCCACCAGCCTTTCCATGGCGGATCCCCCGCCATGGAAAGGCTGGCTGAGGCTAGCATTGTTATCTAGCGGACGATGCCTGCTAGGCACCGCCACCATTCACATACATTTGTCGGCTCCGCCAGGCAATCGTGACGAATGCCTGTGGCGGAAGCGTGGCAGGCGGTCATTGCGCTCTTGCCCATCCCCCTCTCAGGCCCCCTTACTGTTTTTCTTGCTGTTTCCTGCCCCCGCTCCTGCCTTCCAGCTGCTTGTCCCTCCCCCTCCCCTACTTATGGCGCGCCACTAGGCAAGCCCGTCTGCGCCCGTCCACAACCCGACCGCGGCCAGAGCAGGAACCCATGATCTCCAGGACCCCGCCGATACAACTACGCCAAACTCCATGCACTCAACCCCGGAAAACACACCGACTGCCAAAGATTCTTGCCTAAAAACACCCATGGACAGTTCTTGTGCAGACGCTGCCGAAAATCCTTCACCATCAACAAAACCACCACAACCGCCGAAGGCCCGCCTGACGCATGTGACGCCGAAACCCTGACATGCATTCTCCTCAACGTGCGCTCCCTGCACCAACACGCCGTAGAGATCTGGGACCTGATTGACACCCTCTCGCCCGACGTCGCATTCTTCACGGAAACCTGGACCAACGCCACCTCCGGCCCGACATCGCCACTGCCATCCCCGGCGGCTACAAGATCCAGAGAAAGGACCGCCCCCACTGCCCAGGAGGAGGACTCACCATCGCACACAAGACCCGCCTCCGACTCTCCACATCCAGCACGAGTGCCCCCCACTCCAACACAGAACACCTCCACTTCCAGATCCAGACCATCGCCAGAACCACGCTACACAGCACCCTTATCTACAAACCGCCGGGACCTCGCACCCAGTCCGCAACTACCATCGCCGAGTTTTCCAAGATGCCTCAAATTCACGTTTAGAACCTACAGTCCTAAAGTTAGCTGTTGTCTACATATGGAAGCATTTTATCACAGTGGATTTGAGAAGGCTATACACTTAACAGATCACTCTTCCAGAGGTGCCAAGAATACTAGGCCCACTGATACCAGTTAGTTAGAAAGATGTGCATGCTGTGGCCTGCTGGATCCTGGAGGGGCATTTGCTTCTAAAGTGCCAGCAAGCTGAGAAAAGACTGTCGCAGTTGAAATTGATAGACAGCTAGAGGAGCCTTAGTCCAATGGTTAGTTAAAATCATCTTGTGTGTTGGGTCCAAAAAAAAAGAACTACAACTGTCACTGGTCTGGTGATATAGGAACCAGTTCTGAAGGAAACCTACCTGGATACAATGCAAAAGAACATGGTATGCACATCTGCTATGGTATACAGTTTGCAACCACTAAGGACTTACTCTCCCTAATCCAATCAACTGGCTGGGGTTCTCTGAGTCATTGGTGAACGTCCTTGGTTTTCTCCTGCCCACAATCGGTCGTTTTTAATAACCAATGTATTCTTAACAGTTGAAAAATGCTTTTTTAAGTCTCCATTATTAGCTATGTTTTATTTAAAAAATGCCTGATGATTGGGGTTTTTGGAAAGCTGGATGACAGTAAGGTGTCTGAAACGCATCACAACCAAAAAAAAGCTACTTGCCTTCAGTAACATTATTTCTGGTGGATACTCTATCTACCTGTAGAACAAACCTAGGCATGAGACTGGATCCGGAAAACTTCAAAGCTCTTAAGTTGTGGGTAGAGGGCACTAGACATGGTCGATGCCATAAGGAGGCGTCACCGAGGTCACAAAGCGCTGACATCAGTTTCCCTCCATTTTTTTCCAAGCCTTTGAGGCAAGAGGGTGGCTTGACACCACTAAAGGATTGCAGTACCAAAATAAAGTACATGGGATCTTATTAACTTTCCCTATAACTCATCCATCAAAATGGATAGGGGGTTGGTCAGTGAGGAATCTGCAGGCAGAGTATCTACCAAAAAGATAGCTCCTACAGGTAAGTAACTTTTTCTTCTAATGGATATTTGTACCTGCATATTTACCTGTAGAACAGATTTCACAGCAATATCCTGCCCAGGAGGAGTGTTGATGGATGGTTAGACAAGGAAATCCTGCAAGACAAACCTTGAAAAGTGGCTATCCCTGCCCACCTCCGAATATAGGCAGTAGTGTTTTGCAAAAGTGTGCAAGGAAGCCCATGTTGCTGCCTTACAAATTTCTACAATTGGGACTCCTCTAGCAAGTGCAGAAGTGATATATTTTAGCCCTGGTGGAATGGGCTCTTATCCCTTCAGGCGACTCTTTCCTGGCTAAAGCGTAGCAGATCTTGATGCAGAGGATTAGCCACTGAGAGAGAGGCCTCTATTGTACTGCCTTACCTTTTTTGGCACCACAGTATCAGACAAAGAGCTGGTCATCTGATCGGAAATCCTTGGTGCTGTCCAAGTAGAAGTTAACCGCCTACCTGAAATTCAACTGTTCCTCCCCATTCATAGAATGAGAAGGAGGGTGGAAGGTTGGAAGCGTGATGCATTGACCGGGATGGAAGAGGGCCCCCACCTTAGGAAGGAAAGCAGTCCTGGTTTGCAACACTAAGTTGTCCAGAAAGAAGGTAGTGAAGGGAAGGGCGACAGATAAGGGCATTCAGCTCACTGACATTCTAGCAGATGTGATAGCAACCAAAAACAGTTTTGAGGGTTAACATACAGAGGGTATAACTATGAAGGGGCTCAAACACAGTACCATCAAAATGGTAAGAACCAGATTCAAATTCCATTGGGGAACCACAGAGGGAGTTAGAGTGAAGAGATTGGTTAAACCCTTGAGATAATGCATTACATCAGGGGATTTAAACAGGGGCAGCTTATCCACTAGACAGAGGAAAACAGACAAGGCAGATAAATATCCATTCACAGTACCAACACCTCAATCCCACTTAGCAAGGAAAAGTGCAAATTGCAGAACGAGAGACAGTTTGGCCTGCAAAGGATCCACACCACTGCACCCACACCACGCAACAAAGTTTCCCCATCTGCTGGAGTAAGCAGACTTAGTGTAGGGGTGATGGGCAGACAAGATTACGTCAACCATTGCCGGTGGCAGCTGGTAGGAGCTCAGTAGTACTCGGTCAATCCCCAAGCATGTAGGTGGAGGTCTCTGAGATTGGGGTGCAGAACCATTCCCTTTCCTCCCCTGACTGGAAGAGCAAGTCCAGCCTAAGCACATGAGCGGAAGGTGAAGCAAAGGACACATGGAGAAGCCTAGAAGGTCTGCATACCACATCCTTCTGCTAATCTGGGGCAATGAGAATTATTTGGGCCTGGTCTTGGAGAATCTTTCTGAGAACTTGAGGAATTAAGGGTATCTGGGTAAATGCGTAATGAAGTGGGAAATTCAGCCTCCATTGAAACGCTTCCCCCAAGGATCACCTCAATGGATACTGGAGAGTGCAGAACTGTTGGCATTGATCATTGAGGCGGCAAATAAGTCCACCTGAAGAGCACTCCACTGGGAGAAGATGTCCTAGAACCTCCAGTAGACGATGCCACTTTTGATCGGCAAGGTGACACCGGCTCAAGAGGTTAGCTCTGACATTCAGAGACCCCGCTGAGTGACTGGTGGGGAATCAGATCTCTAGGTGGTGTGCCCAAGACCACAGTCTCAACACTGAAAGGCAAAGGAGGTGAGACCTTATACCCCCTTGCTTGTTCATGTACCACATCACAGTCATGGTGTTTCTCAAGATCTGGATGGACTGATCTACGATGGAAGGATTGAAGGCATTGAGAGTCAGCGGACTGCCCGCGGTTCCAGTAGGTTGATATGAAAAATACTCTTGCCTGTAGACCAGAAGTCCCTGATCTCCAGATTCTCCAAATGAGCTCCCCACCTAGGGTGTAGGTATCCCTCACTAGTGTAATCATGGTCGAAGGTGAAGTGAAGGTCATCCCACACGTACGACTCCAGGCACCAAAGACAAACTGCATGAGGGTCCTTGATGGACATCTGTCCCTTACAATCCCTACATGGTTTCAATCTTTATTTTTGGGAGGAGACATGGTGCTGCAAAACATTTTAGAATTTGTGATGGAAACCCCTCAGAGAGAGATGGTCTAGATCTGCATCGAAGGCATGGAAAAAAGAGAACGGGCGTTGGTGCACAGGGGAGGGCGCTTTCTGACCTCAGTCATGCCACCTGATGCCACTTCCAGCGTTGACTGGGTCCAGTGTCCACTACCAGCAACTTAACAGCTTTTAAGTTTGCCGGATCCAGTCTGTTTCCTGGGGTTAGTTTGACTGGTGAGGAATCTGCAGGTAGAATTATCCATCAGAACTAAGATGACATTAAGTCACTAAGCTAGTTTGCCATACACCTTAATACAAGCAAGGGAAATGGGTCACTATCTATTGGTTTAGTAGTAAAAGAAAGCAATTATTGTGGGGCAAAGGGCACCTCACACTCTAGCACCCGTGTCCTGTACCCCGGCTGCACTGTTGATAGCTATGCCTCTGTTGATACTCTCCTCACCTTAACTCTCCTCCACCCGCATAAGCACAACCACAGTCCTGTCAAGTACCACGCATCTGGCGTTAGACTGCACATTTTAGAGTGGTGATCTGCATTGCGGCACTAAAATGCATTAGACATGCATTTCTAATGCCTTGACACCACTGGTGCATTGTGAGGGAAACGTGAGTGATCGCAAGCATCAGAGAGGAGCTGCATTAACAACAGGGGTGCGAGTGTGGTGCAGACTGTGCTGCAAGTATCGTATTGGCCTCATTCAGCCAAGTCTGCATGTAAAAAGTGACTTTGAACATCAGCAGCCTGCCCTCACAGTGGGCGCCAACTACGTTGGCCGGTTAAGCTCACCTGACTGCATTGAAACCGTAGAGGTGGTCCCATTCCACATGGCCTGCAGTGTTTCTTTCTGTTTGTAGCAGTGAGTGCAGAGAGAGCCAAATGAATCCGGGGGTGGAGCCTTCCCTGTGCTGCTGTTTTTCAGCGACTGGTGTTTCCCCACCCCCATTAGTGTCACTGACACCTTTTGGTGGCTGCGAGTGGCATTATCTGCAGAGGATCACAATGGGCACTGACTGTTCTTTCTATTTGAATTGGTGCCTTCCACCAGAGTGGGGCCGCTGGCACCTCTCATCAGTGCACGTGGATAGATTCTGTCTCACTATAACGCTGCAGGGTCCGGACTCTAAGCAGACTGCGGCAACAGGATGTGTTTTTAAATTCAATTTCCTGCCAACTGACCTGAGCTTCCAGGAATTGCTCCACCCAACAGAGTTTGGGTGTCCTCCCTGACCTCAACACAGGGACACTTCAGGGCCGTCTGAGGCAGCAGGCTACTGCAGCACAGAGTTGTGAGACTCTGAGGCATACAGGTAAGTAAGTCAAATAATGTGCCTGATGAGAATAATGTTCCTGCTGAGAGGTAGGAGATTTGATTTCTAGGTTTGACTCAACCGCATGACTAGTAGCTCTGATGGTTAATTATCCTCGTGCAAAGAAAGCGTACCATGCTTTAATCGCAGACCTTATATGAGTATTATAGCAGTGAGTTACTATTTTTGTCATAGAGATCCTTTTGTTACTTGTGGAACTTCTACCGCACCACAGCACTTAACATTGGGGGTAAGGGGGTTGACTCAGTTGCTGTCTATTGGGAAATAAAGCCTCCTGCTGCCGAATTCCTTGTGTGTCCAGGACTTTTCGGGCAACTATTAAAATGTCGAGATAACTCTCAGGAATAATGTTCCTGGTGGAGCTTCTTGCTGGAGTGAGATCAGCATTTTGTCTAGTCAGTTGCAAATTTCACTCATCATGAAGTAGAGCAGAGGGTTAAGGTGTCTGCTGGAAAGAACGTGTATCCGGCAGATCAGTGAACTGCATTTTATGCGGCTAGCTCAGACGCTTACTGCTATTGTCACAGAGATCTTTTTGTTACTTGCAGCTCATAATCTACAATCCTAATATAATACAATTACATAAGAACTGCATCAGGGAGCTGGATTCAAAGTGCATGGCATAGGCTAGAACGTCATTCTTCCCCCCAGTCTTTCATTATCCAAATGTTGCTAAAAGGGTTAGTTTGGGTAGAAATACATTCTTTTTAGTAAAGCGAACCATTGTGATGTATTTTAAATCCTGAGTTTGTGGTTCTCCGCACCAAACACTCTTAAAATATTCTGCCAACTAGTATGGATGACATGTGATTCCTACAACTTGTAATCCTCACTGGCTTATGGAGCATTTCCTATAGACTGATTTATAAACGGATGATTTGTTGTCTCTGCATAATGTGTATATGATGTAAAGTGCTCTAACACCCTACACTGGGATGAGAAGCGCTATAAAAAAATGAAACATATGACAGATTAGGGGCATATGTATCAAGAAAGCGTTTTGCGAGTCCTTAATAGCGAATTTTAGCGATTCGCTATTAAGGATTTGCAAAAGGCGTTGTATGTAGGATTCGCAATATTAATTGTGATTCCTACGTATTCCTCAATTGCGAATCGCAAATTGCGATTCGCAATTACGGAATACCTTCCCATTCATTCCTATGGGCCTAGAGGCCCATAGGAATGAATGGGAAGACATTCGCAATTTGCGAGTACCAATTAGGTACTCGCAAATTGCGAATGCAATTTCAAGGGTGCAAGGGTGTCAAAAGGACACCCTGTTGCACCCCTGAAATAAGCATGTGTGCACATGTGGCACACATACATGCCCTAAGGGCATGTATGTGCGCCACATGACACTTTGAAAAATGCAAAAAAGTGCAGTTTTCAAAGAAATCGCAAATTACCACCAACTTGAAGTTGATGGTAATTTGTGATTTCTAAAGGCAAAATCGCACAACTTGGGTGCTTTCAGAATTGCATTTAAGGAATCGCAATTTGCGATTCCTTAAATGCATTTGCAGAATAGGGAATCACAAATTTTGCGATTCCCTATTTTGCGAGGGCCTTTTGGGATGATACATAAAAGGCTTTTTCCCGTTCGCAAACGGGACGATTCTGAGAATCGGCCCATTTGCGAATGGTAAAAAGGCTTCATACATATGCCCCTTAGTGCCCTTCCATTACAGGTGCTTTGCAGCAGTTTCAAGATCTTCTTATGGTTCCTCGTTGCTCATATGGTTGCAACGTTTGGTATTTATCTATTTTCATGGATTTCATTGCTTGATTTTACTCACGAGAAAGTGTCACTATTATGTGTCAACACAAGGAGATGATGGACAGGGCACTAACACTTTTCAGACACTCACACCCAGTCACAGATTTGGGTTAAATCCATCATCGTTCTTCAGCTCACTTTGCCACCTCAATTCAGACCGAGCCATATGTAAATCAGTCTTGACCCTGTGCCTCATGGAAACAGTCCAGCCAAAACTGCCAAGCCTAGTCTTCCCTGAACTGTAAAGAAGCATCCTGGGACCAGTTTCAGGCTAACAGCCCTCATCAGCCAGGCTAGCTTGAATCCAGTGCCAAGTGAGCAAGGGACCCACGTCTGGGCATTCCCTGCCAACTTAAGGGCAAACAAAGCAAACACAAGGAGATGATAGACGGAGCGCTTAAACTTTTCGGACATTCACCCCCAGTCATAGATCTGAGTTGAATCCATCATCGTTCTTTAGCTCACTTTGCCACCTCAATTCAGACCGAGCCAAATGCAAATCAGTCTTGACCCTGTGCCTCATGGGAACAGTCCAGCCCGAACTGCCAAGACAGGTCTTCCCTGAACCGAAAACAAGCATCGTGGGACCGGTTTCGGGCTAACAGCCCTCATCAGCCAGGCTAGCTTGACTCCAGTGGCAAAGTGACTCTTATGTGTCACACATTTGGTCGTGAATGTCACTCATAAGTACAGTGAAACTATGAAAATGTCACACATAAGCAATCTCGAACCTTGGCAGGTATGCAACCAGTATAGACATAGCCCTTCTCGATAAGACCCAAATTACTCCTCTGACAAAGCACACAAGACCATGTGCCTAAGGGAGGAAAAATATCAACCTTGAGAGAGTGGTGTACTCTGCTTTATGGTTCTAAATTGTAAATATGAGTCCTTGGGGAAAGCGCGTAAAGTCTGCGTCATGCCAGTCATTATGCAGTCCAGGCTACATCTTTTGTTTCTTTCCAGAGTGCACTTTAACTGCGGCTCACTGCATAATTGAGGCAATTCAAACCACTGTGTGCACCAGATAAGCCTTTGATGCAAGAGAAAATACGTACAAGGACAAATCAAGGCTATTTTAGTGCCACTGTTCTTGAAATTTCACGTAAACAAGAAAGATGAGTGCGGTTCATTGAAGGATATATTAATCCATGGGCAATGTTTAGAACTAGATTTCAGATCCCGTCTCTAAGCATTGCAGACTCCTCTTCCGACTACTGTTAAAAAGTACATGCGGGACTGATATCTTTGACTGACATAGAGGGTACGGTTTTCAAAGCTTGTGACCGTCCTCAACAGGAGAACAATGCTCAAAGCATAAGCAAGCAGTTAACTAGCATTTCAAAATGAGTTGGTTCCTGCTATGCTATTTCTGTGGCACGTTAGATGAGCCTTCAGCCAATCAGATTGTGGTCTTTGTTCTGCTCTGCTATAGACGTCACTCATCTACAAGCCCAGGTATAAGTCAAAAGGGAGAAAGAACTACCTAACGCAGCATAACACAAAGACTCTGCTTGTAGCTATGGAAAACTTTATTAATTGGACGAATCTGTTGCTACATGTACTACTATGTGTTTACCTTTCAGTCAATATGCACTACCAGAGACAAAAAGACAACCGGTCCAGGTTATCACATTCGAAGCCCAAGCGAAATAAGCCATCATTTTCAAAAGCATCATCTTTGACACGTGCTTGCACAAGGCACTTCTGTTTTAGAAAGGGAGGCGAATGTTTGAAGTACGACTACTGTCTATTTCAATACATTGCCATGTTTTCCTCTGCACGTGTTCTCTTCAGCATTGTGCAGAATGCAGGCCATGGTGCCACCCTTAGCAAGCAGGCGGAACTGCGCATCTCGAAGCACGTTCCCTTGCCTCAAAGACACCCTACGGTGAGATCGGCGTGTCCTTGTGGAAGGTGACTCTCCTCTATACTGCTCTTGTCCCGCTAAAGCATGTTCTCTCCCCTGCTCCGTGCGACTCTCCAGTTCTGACCCCTCGGTTTCTAAATATTCAAATGTCAATAGCTGCAGAGTTGTGCCACTCTCAACCTGCACAACACATGCCACAGGGTAAAACTAGTCTTATCCCAAATTTCCAAAGCTACAGCGCCCTCTCCCACAACCTCTACAGTCCCTCCCAGCATACTTGTAATGTTGAGCTGTCACTTCTAATGCTGATATGTCGTTGTCACTATAATTCTGTGTCTCAGGGAAATAACTTGCCTCTCCCTCGCCATACTTGCTTCGCCTACATTCACCTTTGTTATCAGCCTGCCACCCAGCGGCTCTCTCTTTGTGGGTTTTCTCCATTAAGTGGTCGTTTTGCACTCCACCGGTTCCTACGGTCTCAACTAAGCAGGAGGGCCTCCCCCACATCAGCCAGCCCTGGCAATTCTGCTGGAGCGGACCCACAGGGGGCTGGGGGGTGTTTGTGCTAGTGAGAAGCAGAACTGCTGCCTGTTTTGTTACAGGGGGCTCATATTGCAGCGCTGCTGCAAAACTGGCCCCCAGTAACAAAACTGTGCCCCACAGCTTGGAAACTGGACCCACCCCTCCGGACCAGCCGGAAACGCCTGGTGCCCGTTACGGCTAGTCCAGGCGCGTTCAGTGGTTAATTTGTAAAAACATAAGTGCCGGGTCTCGTCAGGAGGCAACTTGCAGGTTAGTGTTGCCTAAAACAGAACCAACTGCTAACCATGAAAGTGGGGAGAGACTGTGGTGTAATGGCTATGGCTGCCGACCTCGGAGCTGGGTAACTAGGTTTGAGATCTGGTGTTGGCTGGGCAAGTCACGTAATCTCCCCGTAAAATGAATGTGTCCTTAACTGGTGCTCATGAAAAGCGCCAGTGTTGATGATTAAGTGCCAGTGCCCTGAACCGGAAACCACAGGTTCAAATTAAGCAATGGCCTCCCCTCACCCAATCCGTTCACGTTCGGAAGTGGTAACACAGTCCACGTCTGGGCCAACCTCAGGATTAGATGGCCAGCCCTACAGACACCAATAACCCCAATCCCACTGCTCAGCACCAGGATACCCTCTACAAATCCTCTGACATCTTGGCTCCCTGGCTACTCCCTCTTAAACGTTTTTATCATGTAAAGTGTAGTTTTTTTCCCAGTTGTAACTCTTTCAATTTCAGGGGGGCGGAGCTAGCCGGCGGCTATGGCGGACGTGTGAGCGCGGAGCTCCCGCTCGAAACCCCTTTCTATCCGTGCATATGATCCTGAATAGCAGCATTGAACTACGCGCTGGTGCGGGGGGTCCCCCTTGGCACTGGGTGGTGTCACCCCGGGAGTCCGGCGGAGGCGATTGAGCCCTGGTGCACAGATTCCGGCGCACGCGGGGCGAGGAGGCGTGCTGGGCCGCGATCCCCGGACAGGCCTGTGGCTCGACCCGACGTGCGTCAGCCGACGTGCGGCTGCCCGACAAGAGGCGGACCCGACCAACGGGGTCCAACCGGCTGCGTGGTGCGGTCGAGCGCCCTGGACCCGAGTGCGGGGGGTCGGCTGCGGTGGCGCCCCCCCCCCCCCGGATCGCTGACTGAGTGGGCGGCTAAGTGCGGCCTGCGGCCCGCGCCGTTTCGGTCTTCGGGCGCCCCGGGGACGCGGCCACGGAGGCCCACACCTGAGACATCTTGGCGCTGGGAGATGCCACATTTGGAGTAGTGGGGCACCACTCGCGCAGGCACGGCGTGCACCTCCCGCTCCCGCTCTGAGGAGGTGACCGGACACTTGCAGTAACCCATAGCCGCCGGAGTGCGGGACCACGTGGCGGGGAGGTCGACATCGTGTGGAGACGGCGGTGGTCAGCCGGACTGGGCCTCAGTGCAGTGGAGGCGATTTCGGGCCAGCGGCCGTCCCCAGGCGCAGCCATGGGCAAAAGTGATAAATTACAGTCCAAACTGTCTTTTGACCCCCGCAAGCCGAAGGGACCGGTCGAGGCCTCGCCGGCGCGTCCCCCGGACGGGGCGACTGCGGAGAGCTCCATGTGCGCAGACATCAAAGCAACACTGGCTGCAATGGAAAAAGGCCTGCAGGGCAGTCTGACCGCGATAGACACTAAGCTTGATGCACTCACGTACCGCATGGACCGCATGTCGGAACGAGTGGATAAGAACGCAGAGCGGCTGGACGCGACCGAGCAGAGGATAACGCAGGTGGAGGAGACGCAGACGGCATGGGATGCGGACCGCCGGCAATTCAGTAAACTCCTGCAGGTCATTCAGGATAAATCCGAGGATTTGGAGGCCCGATCGAGGAGATCGAACGTCCGTATCACCGGCGTGGCGGAGTCGACGCACACGGGCCGAATGGAACTATTTGTGGAAAAACTGCTGCGGGCCCTGCTCGGAGAGGAGGTGTTCTCCCCAATGTTCGTGGTTGAGCGGGCCCACCGCTCGCTGGGCCCTCGACCCAAGCCTGGTGCGCCTGCCAGACCTATAATAGCAAAACTGCTCAATTACAGAGACAGAGACACGGCCCTGCGGTTGGCGCGGGAAAAGGGGAAGCTGCAATATGAAGGGATGGATATCTCCATCTACCCCGACTTCACGGCGAAGGTGCAGGAGGAACGCAGGCAGTTTGCACCCTACAAAAAACAGCTCCGCGATTTGGGCCTGGACTACGCGATGCTATACCCGGCGCGGCTCCGTATCAACAGGCAGGGGCAGTCGCACTTCTTCACGGACCCGAGGGAGCTGCAGCGATCCCTGAAAGAGTGGTCGAGGGAGCAGCGGCGTGTAATGCTGGACGACACGACTGCCCGCACGGAGGTCTCCGACCTGGGGGACCAGGACTAGAACACTGGCGGTGGCTGCTTGATCTGACTTGTCTCCGGGTGAGTGGACACTGACCCGCGACGGAGGCTACCGCTCCACAGGTGGCTCGGCGACAGCGGGGACTATGTTGGCGTGCAGGCGGCGACAAACGCCATGGAGGACGCTGAGGCTGCGGCTGGGTGAGGCCTTTCTGCTGTGTTGGGGGAGCCCCGGGCTTCGCTGCCCTAATGCCGGTGGGGGGGCGAGAGACTGGACTGCCACGGCTCTGATCGGGGGCGGGGGAGCCCGGTGTCCCTAGGCACTGCGAGATTTTTGTGGGGAGGGCAACTGGAGCGCATTGCATGGATTGATTTGCGAGTAATGGGCCGCGACCTGGTTGGCTGCCCGGGGAAGGCTGGGGGGTGCTGTGCAGATTCGGATGGCCTGGGGTGCTTGCCACTGAGGTGAGGTGTTATTCGCTAGAGCTGCGTTTAGCTTCGTTTGGGGGTCTGGAGGCGGGGGCACGGCCACACGGCGGACTCTTGAGAGTTTTGAGGAGCAGCCCAACGGAGGCCCCTGCCCCAGCGCTAATGGCTCTTTTGGCCCCCACGGGGGCTGGTTCGGGGATGTTTTTGTATGGTCGTTGTTGTGGGGTAGGGTGGGGGGAGGGACGGGGGATCTGTCTGGCCAGGTTGGGGACGGTCGGCTGTGGGAGGGGGGCTGGGAAGTTTGGGGGACGTTCGGCGTTGTGCATTTGTGCTTGGTACTGTCTCTTGCGCGGCAAGTTGTTTGATTCACTGATGTGTGGCTGTTTCGGACTGTCTCAACTAGAGGGGCGGGAGGGGACTTCCTGCTGCCCCGCGTGCAGTGCTGATATCAGAGCGCGTAACTGGGATGACTGGAACGGATGAACGAATGGATGACTCTGACGGGGAAGTTTTTAGAGCGCTGACGTGGAATGTCCGTGGGCTGAATGACCATCGCAAACTCAGAAAGGTCTTAAACTACCTCCACCGACATCACATCGACCTGGCACTGCTCCAGGAGACTCACCTCCCACTTACAAGTAGGTTGCTGGCGGCGAGGGGCCTGGCGGGTTCCAGTGCGGCTGCGGGCTTCACATCGCATTCCAGGGGGGTGATTACCTGGGTGAACCCGCGATCGAGACTCCGGTTGACGTCGCTGCTTGCCGACCCGGACGGGCGATACCTAATAGCGCGGTGCGTTGGTAAAGGCCATGACCTGATAGTGGTCAATGTGTACGGCCCTAACTATGATTCCCCAGACTTCTTCGACGCTCTGGCGGCACAGTGCAGGCAGCACGTGCCCTCTGGCATGGTGTGGGGAGGCGACTTTAACTTCACATTTAACCCGGGGCTGGACCGCTCGTCGGGGCCGGCCCGCCGCCCAGCGACCGCCGCCTTACACATGCAGGCGGAGCTGATCAGGCTTGACATGCTTGATGTCTGGCGACACCGTCACTCGGGTAAAGGGGGCTATACGCATTACTCGGCTTTCCACGATGTGCACACCAGAATAGATTACTGGTTGGTGTCCCGGGCACTGCTCGCGAGCGTCGCGGACTGCAGGGTGCTGCCACGCACGTTGTCAGACCACTCTCCTCTGCTACTGGCCCTGACCACTCCGCGTCGGCGGCTACCGCCGTTCACGTGGCGACTACCGCCGTACTCACTGCTGGACGACGTGTTCCGTGGGGAACTGGCGGACGAAATAGACACGTTCTTTAAGGTAAACACGGGCACTGTCCAGAGTTTCCAAATAGTGTGGGACTCGTTCAAGGCCTATATCCGAGGTGTAGCGATGTCTAAGCATTCGGGAGTGCTTAAGTCTATCCGGCGGCAGCTTGGGGCACTGGAGTCGCAGATAGCTCAACTGGAGATGAGACAGGGGGACTCGGCGGACCCGGAGGTGGCCACGCGGCTGCAGCACCTGGTTGCTGAATTCAATAGTGAAGCGGACCGAGAGGTGAAACATATGGGGAAGTATGCCACGGCCCGCACGTACGGGGAGGGTGAGCGCCCGGGATCCGTGCTGGCGGGAATACTGCGCAATTCTAGGCGACCCCTGGTCATAGACGAGCTCGTCACGGCTGCGGGCGATGTGATCTCCGAGGAGGAGGGGGTCATAGAAGAATTCAGGGCCTATTACGCTGGCCTATACAAATCGCAGTCCTCGCGTATGGAGGTGGAGATAGACGACTACCTCAGTTACCTCAAAATGCCATTTTTGTCTAACGCGAGGCGAGAATTCTTGGCCCTGCCCATACAAAAAGATGAGATCTTGGAGGCATTGGGGAGTATGCGGGCGGGCTCCGCCCCGGGAGCGGACGGGCTGACGGTGGCCTTTTATAAGGCCTTTCAGGACCAGCTCCTCCCGCATCTTCTGACCCTTTTTGATGACATTTGTCTCGAAGGCAGTATGTCCGAGACGATGCGAGAGGCCCTGCTCGTTACAATTCTTAAACCCGGGAAGCCTCCTAACCAGTGCGGTTCCTATAGGCCACTCTCCCTGATTAATGTCGATGCCAAAATATATGCGAAGGTGCTGGCCACGCGCCTGGCGCTCCTGGTCCCGGAGCTCGTGGCGCCGGAGCAGGCGGGCTTTGTCCCAGCCAGGAACCTTACGTACAATATCCGCACGGTCCTAGGCGTCATGCAACATGTGCGCCCAGAGAGTAAGGCCATAGCGCTCTTCCTCGATATGGAGAAAGCGTTTGACTCCGTGGAGTGGCCGTTCATGGTGCGGGTTCTCAGGAAGCTCGGGCTGGGGGAGCCTTTCCTACAGATGATAGGGGCTTTGTATTTCAGACCTACTGCCAGACTTCGCCTTGGAGATCGAGTCACGGAGCCGTTTGCAATCTCTAGAGGGACCAGGCAGGGCTGCCCTCTCTCCCCACTTCTCTATGCGCTGGTGGCCGAGCCCTTGGCGTGCGCAATAAGGGAATACCACAGATTCGAGGGCATTAATTTTCCCTCTTACAAGATAGGTATTTCTACCTATGCCGACGACACGCTACTTTACATCAGAGACCCGGAGGAGAATCTCGCCTCTATACTGCGGGAGGTGGTCAGATTTGGGGCGCTATCGGGCCTCAAAGTCAACTGGAACAAATCGCTGGCATTTCCGCTGACCACAGCAACACTGCCGTTCCCTATGGAATACCCACTGCAGTGGACAACAGACTCGATTCGCTACCTGGGCATTAGACTGCACAGGGACCCGGAGGTCTTGATGAGGGAAAACTATGGGGTGGCTTACTCCAAACTCGTGGATGAGGTGGAAGTGTGGAACAGACTGCCCCTCTCGCTGATGGGCAGGATAGCCATTATGAAAATGATCATCCTACCGCGCTTTCTGTTCCTCTTTGCCAACATTCCTATAGTGTTGCCCAGGTCTTTCTTTGCGCAGCTGACCCAGACCCTCCTCCGGCTGGCTTGGGGAGGCAGACAACCGAGAGTCCAGTGGAAAGTGCTAACGTTGCCATATGAGATGGGGGGGCTTGGAGCTCCGGACCTGGAGAGTTATTACAGGGTGGCGCAGGCGTCCCATCTGCATTCGTGGATACACGCTGACCCAGATGTCCCACATGTGCTGCTGGAGCGCTTGTTCGCGGAGCCGGTACCACTCCCGGCGACGATTTTTCTGCCCGTGGATCGGAGGACTGGACTGTTGGACTCGCTCGGATCCACTAACCACGCGTGGCACATGCTTATGAAACGGCAGGACTGTGCCCTCTTATACTCGCCGCTGATGCGGGTGGAGTGGGCGGTTTGGCTCCCTCCTCTGCGAGAAGCGGGGGTGACGCGGGCTTTGGGCGCCCTGGGTATAGCGAGGATGGCAGACCTGTTCCAAGACGGCGTGGTTAAGACGCTGGAGAGCGTCGTATCGGCACGTCCGGGGTGCACGTTACTCCAACGCTTCCAGTTCCACCGGGTTCGGGGTGCACTGCTGTCTCTTCTGGGGCCGTCTGCGGCGGAGCCGCCCGAGATCCCGGAGCTTACCTATGTCATTAAAGCGGCGGCGCCGTCCAAGCTGGTCTCGACACTCAAAAAGATTGGGGATCAACACAGGGAGCCTCAGTGCTCTGCTGCGCGGCGAGCCTGGCAAACGGACCTCGAAATGGACATCTCGGATGAGATGTGGAGATACTGCTGCTCCAGCACCAAAAAGGTCTCTTTGAACGGTCGTCACCGTTTAATCCACTTTAAGTTCTTGCAGCGGGTATACTACACCCCTGAAAGACTACACAGATATGGGCTGCGCCCCTCGGCGGAATGCGAGCGGTGCCATGCTCCTGTGGCTGACTTCCTACACATGGCCTGGCTTTGCCCAGGAGTGGCCCGGTTCTGGACGGCTGTATTCCGAGAGTTGTGCAAGATCTTGGAAAGGGAGATCCCCCCAGACCCGGCTCTAGCGTTACTGGGCTACTCCAGGCCGCTTCCGCGGGCACTGCGGCGACTGACGGATGTGGCGCTGCTGATCGCAAGGCGAGTAGTGGCGGCCTGCTGGATGAGAGGGCCGCTTCCCACTAAGAAGAGGTGGGCCAGGGATATGTTGTACTGTAGCACGCAGGCGGAAACATATAGCGAACTGCTGCCCCCTAGAAGTCGCCCTAAGAACTTCTGGGCGCTGTACAGCACTTACATATCCGCGGAACATGCTGAGGAGTCTGGTGAAGGGGACACGCAGCAGGAGGCCCCGGCGGTGTGCGGTGGGGTAGTGGAGAGCATGCCTCCGGACTAGAGAGCGATAGTGGTGAGATAAGCCATGATGCCTGTGTGATGTTCGAGAGAGAGACTGGTTGGCGGGAGGAGGGACGGGGCACCCCTTGTATGAGGCGAGGGCTACCTAGAGATGTGCTCGCGCGGCAGGCACCGGAACCGCAAGATTGGCCGGGTCTGGAGGCTTGGGAGGTGAGGTCGGCCCGAAGTTCGATGCCCTGGTCAGAGACAGCGTGCGTGAGTATGCATGAAACGAGTGAAGATAGATGCATGATGGCGAACGAGGGGGGGGGGCGGGTGTTGAGACTCGGATTGCGAAGGTACGGGTACTTGTGCAGACTGCCGGCAGGCTGACCGAGATGGTCGTTTATATTATGGCACGGTCCGGTGGGGCACACGTATCATATGCATTGGAAGCGTTTCAGCCCAAACTGCATTATGTAAAACTGCAATGCCGCCGGTCCTCCGGGATGTCGGCTAAATGGCTGTGTGAGGGCTGCTGGACAACAATAGCCGTTTTTTCTGAAGTAACGAACTGCAGGAGGAGCACACGACAGTCTGTAATGTATATTTACTGTGTCTCAATAAAGGTTTTTGAAAAATCAAAAAAAAAAAAAAAAAAAAAAAACTCTTTCAATTTCAGTGGTTTGGTTACCATAGTGTTTACCTCATTTTACCATTCTTATGACTGTGAAATTAAAGCACTCGCCTACAAGGGTGGCGAAAAATGTGCCATGCCAAATTCACTAGTGACGTTTTTGTACTTACAATAAACAAAACAAGGCATTTCCTTCACATGAAGCAGTGTTCCGATTCCAAGCCATTCTAGAAGTGCCCATGAGTTCTAAGTTGAAGCTTGAAGTCAGCCAGGGCAAAAGGCAGGATACATTTTCTCAAATGTCCCCCTCGGTCACTCTGTGTACACAGATAACTAGAATGGGTAGTTCTCTGGTGGGCCAAGGGTGATGACCTCGGTGACCTGGTTTCTGTGTGCCATGTTGTAAAGTGCCTTGGACGAGGACCAGCAGGCAGGGGGAGTCCTATCCTTCATGCTCGGGATGAGAAATTCTGACCAGAACCCAGGTCAGAGTTCAGCTGGCCTTGGCATGGAAGTCCCCAGTCCTAGGCCCCCTTCTCTGGCTCACATGGTTAGAAAATGCCCACGGCAAGATTCCGCAGGGACGAGGAGGTCTTGCCTGCTTGTACAAGTTCAGAAGCTCTGACTGGGCCCTGTGCCCTGGGCCAAAGCCCTTTTTCTGATCTGTTGTGTTTCAAAGTGCCCTGGGGAAGATCTGACCAGGCCTAGGGAAGGTCTGACCAGGCCATGGGACAGAGCCCAAGTGGGTCCGGGGTGGAAGTTCCCGACCCTGGGCTCCCTTCTCCACACTGCTGTGTCACAAATTGCCCGGGACTGGGTCCTGCAGGCCCGCAAAGGTCTTCCCTGGGATTAGAAGCTCAGACCAGGCCCTGTGTCAGAGCTCTGGATGGTCCTGTGGTGGAAGCCCCCAGCCATGGGCTCCCTTTTCCGGCCCACCATGTAGCAAATTAAACAGGATGAGGTCCTGCAAGACTGGGGCGGTCGCCCCTGCTTATCCAGGTTCAGACGCTCTGACTGAGTCCCAGGTCTTATCTCTGTGAGGCCCCAACCATAGCCCTTTGCCTGATAACCAGTTCATGCTCTGAGAACCTTGGCCTCAAAGTCCATTGACCTCTCCATGGGCAAGCGGAATTATATTCCAAAAGTTATGGTGCAACCAGATAGCTGTCCTTCGAGACCAGGAATCTGGTTGATCTGAGCCCTGGGCATCTGTTTTTGTGCCATGTGTTCCTATGGCATGTCTAGATGACCTGGCTGGCCTGGAAGTGCTGATGAGGGCTCATTTGAATCTTGGAGCCCAGATAGGGTTCCAGGAGGTCAGGTGCATTTCTTCGACGGCCACCTCTGTCACTCAGTGTACATGGATGACAAGAAAGGGGGGTACATTTGCTCTGGATTAGTAGGAGCTGAGTAGTCGGAACCCCCTTTTCGTCTGGCTGTTCTCACCCAGGTACTGCCCGGGTCTTTGGATTCCGTCCAAGCCTGTCCAAAGGGCCTTTTCTCAGATCCTTACTTCTCAGAGAGCAGGCAGGGATGTGAAGGTGACATCTCCATGCAGGGTGGGCTATTCGGGGTCAGGTAAGCCTGCACTGTACTGTGATTGCGATGGCGGGCAGATATGGAAGTCCTGATGAAGGTTCATTTGACTCTCCAGGCTCTGCCAGGGCTCCAGGAGGTTAGATGTGTTCACTAATACAGCCCCCTTTCACTCAGTGTGCATGGATTATAAGAAAGGCAGGTAGCCTTCCTCCAGATTATTAGGGACAAGGTATCAACACCTTTGTCCTCTGGTATTTCTTACCCACTGCCACGATGGCCTGTGCAGGCCTGCCCTGAGGTTCCAGGGGCCCGAGTCTGTGGCTGCCCTCCATCCCTGTCAAATGACCTTTCTTCCAAGCGTTGCTTTCTAGAGCGTAGGCAGGGATGCAAAACTGGCATCCATGTTCTGTACAGCATGCTTGGGCAGTTTAGGTAGCTCTGTACTCTGATTGATTGGGCACACTTGGTACATTTAGGAATGGACTGCCTGGCCAGCCTTGGCTGTTTTTTCAAGTAAAGAGCTTGGACCGTCCGACTTGAGGGTCTGCTTTTTGTGAAGGCCACTCAGCAGAGCAAAGGCCAAGCAGCCTGGCAGCTTGTGGAGTTTTCTGACCAGGGAGAATGGATTTGGGTGGCACTAGTCCCAGATGTTGCCTGGTTGCCTGGGCCCTGTGTGTATGTCCATTGCTCTTCTTCACTCAGTGCATTTCCGCAGCAGCTCGTAATGACCGTTCAGTGGGGTGGCGCGGCTGCCCAGGCTGGGACACAGCATGCCTGTGTTTTGCTCTGGCTGCGCCTTGACCCGCCTCTCCTTTCTGGTGTGCGGGGCAGGCTAAGCCTGTCGGTGCCTGTGGGATAACCCTGTCCGTCAGCCCCCTGCAGGTAGGAAGGGGCTCCCAAAGCAGGCTCCCGAGAGGTGTGAAAGCCAGTCCATGATAGGCGTACAACTCTTCCCCCATACGGCTGGTGCGGCAATGTGATTGATCCTGCCAGTGGCATATGCTTGTCTCAAATATTAAGTCATGCACAGCAGGTACAGTGAAACTGCAAATGGCTCATTAGATCAGTTGTGGTTCCTTTGACCACTCTATTTGTTACTTTGATAACTGTGGTAATTCTAGAGATAATACATGCCGACGAGCACAAACCTCCCAGGATACGTGCATTTATCAGACCAAGACCAATACAGACTGCCTAGCCACTTTGGTGATTTTAGATAACCTCGGGCTGATCTCACATCTGCATGATGGTGACAATACATACGGATATCTGCCTTATTAACTTTCTGTGGTACTTCCGGTGCATTCCATGGGGACTACGGGTAACTAGGACACAAAATTCAATTCCGGATAGTGAGCCTGGCAAACGAGTACCACATTAATGGAAGGCAGCAGGAGTGGAAAATAACCATTCACAAATTGGGGAGGTAGTGACCAAAAAATAACAATACAGGGCTTTTTTAGAGCACTGTAATTGGAATGAGTACACTTTAAATACTTTAACAAGGAGACATTGGAGGGCCGATCTGGTGCCAGCAGCCTCTGTAATTCCAGCTCCAATAGTGTATATTAAAGTTGCTGTACTTAAAAAGCTTATAGTTGGATCTTAGGATCAAACTGGCGTTCTGCCCTGTGGCGAGCTACCGCGTGTCCCAGGCCCTGCCTCTCGGTACCCACCTGATGCCCTTCACCTAGTGTCTTGGCAGCCTGAAGCTTTTAGTTTGGAAAAATGTGAGTTCAAAGTAGGCTGGTTACCTGAATACTTCAGTTAGTAATAAAGTAAAAAGACTCTGTTTCTACTTTTTTGGTTTTCGGAACTGTGGTCATGATTAAGAGGGACGGCCAGTAAAATTTGCATTGTGCCGAGAGGTGAAATTCTTGGACTGGCATAAGATGGTTCCTTCCCCTTTCTGGTACCTATGGAATTGGTCCAGCTACCGTACACTTCAGATTCCGACTACAAGGCTGAGGTAGGGGTTCCAATGCTGCCTCAAGATGGCACATCAGAGGTACGTCTCTCCCCATCTGTCGTGGAGTTGGAGCATGAGCATGTGTGATGGGACCCAGAAAATGGTGAAACATGCCTGTGTAAGACAAAGCCAGAGAAAACTTTGGTGGAAGTCCATAACGGTCCTGACGTGCAAATTGGTGGGCTGACCTGGGTATAGGGGCGAAAGACTAATTGAACCATCTAGTAGCTGGTTAGTTCTAAAGTTTCCCTTAGAGTAGCTGGTGCTCAGACAACCCAGTTTTTTTCTGGTAAACAGAAAGATTAGAGATCTTGGGGCTGAAAAGATCTCAACCTATTCTCAAACTTTAAATAGGTAAGAAGCATGGATCGCTGGTGTGGAGCCAAGAATCAAATGAAAGTGCCTAGTGGGCCACTTTTGTTAAGCTGAATTGGTACTGCGGGTTGAACTAAACGCTGGTTTAAGGCCCTCGATGCAGGCACACATCAGACTAGAAAAGATGTTGGTTGATATAGACAGCTGGAGGGTGGCAATGGAAGCCAGAATCCACTAAGGAGTGTGTATCAAGTCATCTGCCAAATCAATTAGCTCACAAAATAGATAGTGCAGGAGCATCTGGATCTTGACCGGCTATCGCCAACACTGAGAACCGCGGGAGCTAAGCTGCAATGAGTCGGAGGACGACAGTGGTGCACATGAAAGTCCGAGTCGAGGTCCTGGGTTGAGCCGCTGCAGGTGCATATCTTGCTTGTAGCAGCAAATATTCAAAGGAGAACTTTAACAGCTGGAGTAGAGAAAGGTTCCATGTAAACAGCAGTTGAACATGGGTCAGTTGGTCCTAAGAGATGGGCAAGCACCATTTAAAAGGGAAGGGCTATGGCCTCCGTGGTCCTCGGCAGATCAAAAGGGAGCCGGTTTGAGATCCCAGACCCTGAAGTGGCAGAGATGGGTGCCTTTGCGGTGTCCTTGTGGTGACACAAATGATCTCAGAAAACCGGGCCAGAGCCCCGGGGAGAGTTCTCCACTCTTGGTGACAGTTAGGGCGCCCTGGAATGCATTTCCTCTGAGAGGGGACCAAACCTAAGAAATCGTGGTTCTGGCAATGTCAGTTGAGTTCTTGCTGGTCCTTGGAAATCTGGGGGAGATGGTCGCAGCAGGTCTTCAAGGTGAACAGCCGCTGGAATGTTGGAACAATGTAGGGTAACTTTAGGTGAAGGATTAGCTCTAAGTGCTGGGTTTGTCGGGCTCGGGTACAAAGCGGAGCTCCACGCACTACGGGGCTGGACATAGCATCATCCTCGTGGCAGAAGCGACTCTGGATACGAGCTGGGCCCTTTCTGTGGATCCCACTAGCTGCAGTGGTCACCTCTCCGTGTGCCCCTCTCCAGAGCCAGAGTTCTGCTTTTTCCAGCACCTAACAGCTGACTTGTGTCAGACTAAGGGAACATTGACTGTTTAATTAAAACAAATTATCTTGAAGGTCAAAGGTGGGTATAAACGTGATGTGATTTCTGGCCAGTGCTCTGAATGTGATAGTGAACAAATGCAATAAAGCCTTAGTAAGCGGTGGTAGCAACTATGACTCTCTACACCTATTCTCTGTCATAAGGGCCTTTACCTCCTAGTGATACAGCTGGTAACTATCTCTATACTACTATAGAGATAGGTCAAAGATCTACCATGTCAGGATGCATGATAGAGTGAAATGGCAAAGCTTAACAATCCCAATTCCAGATGGGGTAGGTCCTGGACAATAAAAACCCTGCAAAGATGGCAAAAGGAGGTGCTGTCTTTGCCACAAATCATTAACCCTCTTGCAGATTTTGTCAACTCAAAACCTAGCGCCAACAACATAATGCATAACAAAAAATGGAATCACACTTTGTATAGACAATGAGGAAACGTTCAACCTCAGAGAAAACATGGAATTTGTAGCCTCGTCAGCTAAGAGCGGCACAGTCCTATCAGGAGTTGAAAAAACTTCCAGTTGTCTATGAGGTCAATGATAAACCCATTGACAAGAGATGTGACTTCACCTACATAAACACATACTAGAAATATCCCAATAAAAAGTACAACTGAGGGTTTGTGTGGACATAATGGGAACCTTCAAATGTCTTAAGCACCTGGTATGAAATCATTTGTACACATTATTTTGGAT
Organism: Triturus cristatus; assembly: GCF_964204655.1. Lineage (NCBI taxonomy): Eukaryota > Metazoa > Chordata > Amphibia > Caudata > Salamandridae > Triturus > Triturus cristatus. Next base: position 1,007,969,620 of record NC_140591.1, on the reverse strand, counting down.
CAGTTTTATGAGTAGCTACCTCACTGCGATCTATTGAATGTCATCGTCTAATTCAAGATTTTGTCTTGGTCTTTGGACGCCTGTGCACCTTTGCGGTCCCTCTGCTGCCAAGCAGGTGGGAAGTACAGGGGGAAGACCAATGGGAAGCTGCCTCCACCATGGAGCTTTCCACCATGCATCCCTAGGTGAAGGGAGAGGGGCACAATCCCTTGCAGATCAGCAAGGTGAACAGATGGCCAGAGCAGGAAACAGTGGCGCTGCCCTGGGGCAAGAAGTTGGTTGGTGGCTTGAGGAAGGAGCCTCTTGAGCACTGACCGCATCATCAGCTCCCATCTGGGAACTCTCGTCACCAGGTCAGTCCAAGCCATCTGGTCACCAGGCTGCCCAACCATGAAAGTGGTCGGTAGCTGGCAGACCAGATGACTGGCAGGCATGCCGGTGCAGCTAACTCTAACTTTTATCTCCCCACAGGCTGTAGTCAATGAAAATTTCCTCCCACCGCTTCCTGCTGCAGAGTGGGGCAGACTCTGGGGTGTTTGGGGTGTTGACCAGAGAAGGTACCCAATGTAAAGGCAGATCCACCAGGCAGATCCCAGAACAGGCTGGCCTTAGACCAGGGTGGAGTCTATGGCGCCTGTGGGCTGAACATTCTCATGTAGCCATCTATGAGAGGCGGGCGAGCCAATGCTTTTGCCTCGGAGGCCAGGTCCCTGCAGTCCAGGGCTCCAGGCAGGGCCACCTTTCCTACCCAGGTCAGGGTGGTGTTGGACTGGAAGGAGGCTGGGGCTCCTGCTGAATGAACAGCTCCCTTAATCCCCCCATTGGAGGCCTGTCCCTGCAGGCCGCTGTGCCAACCAGCAGGCAGAGCACCTTATCTTGCCTAGGACAGGATGGCACCCCACCCAAAAGTTTTTTGCCAGATTTCAAGATGTTCACCAGTTAGCTTGTCAGCATCAGGTTGGCAAAAATGTCACCAGTGACGTTTCATTCTCAAGGCTGATCCAGACAAAATAATAGTGTGGGTGTGCCAACTCAATGAACCACATAACCAGCCCAGACTTCTTGATTTGAGCTATGCCCAGGCCTAATACTCACGCTTTTCACAACAGCAAGTTTATGGTTGTATGTCGTTATAACGCATTCCGTTGCAACGCATGCCTTTACCACGCATGCGTTACAAAGGAATGCTATTTCCACGCATAACCTTTACCACGAATATACCTTTACCACGCATACTTTTACAACGATTTTCGTTGTAAATTCATGCATGGTAATGGTATACTCTTGGTAAAGGTTATACCCCTCCCCTGTACCCTTACGTGACCCCCCCAGCCCCCAAACCTTATTATAACTACCCCTGCCCGTTACCATCAATCCATATATATATTTTTTTTTAAAACTTATATTTCCCTTACCTCTTCACGTCGTCTCCTCTCCTTGATCTTCCTTTTTGACGTTGTACGTCATAAAGAGGAAGCGTCATTCCGTTTCCTCTAAAACGACGCTGATTGCCTCCACTTCCCGACGTTACAACAGGTTCTGTTTTTTTGGGGAGGGAGACCCCCCAGCCCCCTTTTTTTTCTCACGCATTTATTTTTATTTTTGGGGGGAGACCAGTGGTCGAAGTGGGCGGGAACGGAGGGGCACGGCGTGCCCCTACTTATTTAATTTAGCAAAGTCCGTTCCCCTACTTCTTCATTTCAAAAATGCGTCCCGGGACGGCAGGAATGCTCTGAGCTTAAAAAAAAAACTACAGGATCATCCAGGCCGGTGTGCTGCATAGCGAGAAAGGCCTCTGCAGCTGCCAGGACCCCCTTCCCCTTCCCCACTGTATCTGTGGGCAGGGACCTGCCCAGCAACACTGTAGGAGCCGTGGTGCAATGGAGGAGCAATCAATCGGCACAAAAACTCGGCTACCTCTGATGGGCCCGGCTGTGCTGTGATTTACACCTCATTTAGTGAGGAGGCCACCCACCTGCCCTCACTGTGACCAATACAATGGACACATTAGGACGCATTGGCGGCCCCGCCCTTGACCTCATCTGCCCTTTATTTTCCAGCTCACCCAGACTGACGATGCCACACGGAAAGGAAGAGGACTTCATGTGGAATTCTGTGGCAGACTGTGCTCAAACCTTGGCGCTTTTTAAAACAAGCATTTGCAATGCAATAGGTCTCGCATTTACGTGGGTCTGAGCTATTGACATAGCAAATAACAATGCCTTTTATTTTTGTTTTTGTTTTTAAAACATAAATAAAAGGCAATCATTTACAATGCCGATAGCTTAAACTCGCGTAAACGCGAGACCTATTGCATTGCAAATGCTTGTTCTTTATTATTACGTAACAGAACACTTTTAAATACTTACGTTTTAGATGTGTGCTGTAAAAGCATCTCATACGTTTGATTTAATGGACTATAAAACTATTCCGCGGAGCTTATTACATTTTGCCACAAATGCAAGTCACTGCACAGATGCAGCTGCACGTCTTACGGTTAATGAGCGAGGCGCTATAAGACTGCACTCGCCCTCTGTGGTCTGAACATGTCTTGGGTGGTCTGTTACATATTAGCAACAGCCGCACGTGCTGCCTCTGTGAGCCTTTAGGAAGTGTCGATAGCCATGTTTGTTCCCTTTTGTCTCCTCATCACCGTGCAGTGAATTCACTTGTGAGTGCACGGCTCTAATGGATGCCGTGCAGTGAATTCACTTGTGAGTGCACGGCTCTGGTGGTTTCTGTGCAGTGAATTCACCTGTGAGTGCACACTCTGGTGGATTCTATACAGTAAATTCACCCATGAGAGAATGGCTCTGGTTTATTCCATGCAGTGAATTCACCTGTGAGTGCACGGCTCTGGTGGATTCCCCGCAGTGAATTCACCTGTGAGTGCACCGCTCTGATGGATTCCGTGCAGTAAATTCACCCCTGAGTGCACGGCTCTGATCGATGTCATGAAGTGAATTCAGCCGTGAGTGTACTGCTCTGGTCTATTCCATGCAGTGAATTCACCTGTGAATGCACGACTCTGGTGGATTCGCCGCAGTGAATGCACCCGTGAGTGCACCGCTCCGATGGATTCCGTGCAGTGAATTCACCTGTGAGTGCACTGCTCTGGTATATTTTGTGCGTAATTTGAATTGAGTCACAGCCAGGTGTTTATAATGGGGCAGAATTGGGTTGTAGCTGAAGGCAGTGCAAGTGTCTCTCAGTGGGACAGAAGGGTGCTCAAGGAGGATAGGATGTGGCACTACGGCCAGAGCTACAAAATCTGGAACTGGGGAATCGGGCTTCATGACCAGTCCACCAGACCACTCTCCTGAGGGAGCACATTCCCCTACTAGACCTTAGAAGGCCATACTAGACCATAGAAGCCCTGGTCTCTTAGCACCAGCAGGTGGACCCTACCGGTGGCCAGTGTGGGTTAAACTTGAAGGCCTATCCACCACAATCCATACTGAAGTTCACCTACAGTCTTGCGGGTAGGCCTACGAAGCAGCACACCCTAGAACAGCAGTGACTTTGTCACTGAGGTCACAGGACCCTTGAGGCCAGTCCGCCTCACACATAGGTGCTTCCATTGGCCTTGTTCCAGTGGTATTAATGCAACTCACCAGGGATTGGCAATGGAGGATTTGCATGCACACCAGACTAAGGGGCATGTTTACAAGGGCCTTGCGTCATGCTTGCACCATGGAACGTGGTAAATGCACGTCACAAATCTGCAAATCATATTTATGAAGCCACGCAAAGCCACTTTGCATGGCTTTGAATGGTTTCATAAATATGGATTAAATCAACACAGCGCAAATTGCTGCTTTGACTTACTCTGCACAAGGGAGGCGTTGCAGTGGGTGTTCCCACTCAACTCTCACGTTTTTTATGCATTCCCAGATTTACAAGGACTTGTAAACCTGGGACTGATTCAAAATCCAACGCCTCCCCAAGGGAGGCACAACAAGGAGAAAAATCTTTATTTCTCCCTGTTTTCCTCTTTCTATATGTGCAGCACTCATACAAAGAGGAAAAAGCCTCTCAGGTTTGCTTTTTGCACAAAAACAATGCTGCATGCAACGGAGGTACCCTTGCACCATGGTGCAAGGGTGCCTGCGTTGGCGCTAGGCTGACGAAACGGCACCAGCACACTTGGAAAGGGCAGGAATGCACCGTATTGGATAAAGACGGTGCATTTCTGCCCTTTCCCTGTGACGCAGGGCAGCACAGCAAAGTAACTTGATGCGTTGCACCACCATTCCCGTAAATATGTCCCTAAGTTCTCAAACTTCACGGTGTCTCTTTGCTTCAAGCAGCAAGCACTTTTAACATGTGCTGCCTGCTTTTGGGCCGCTGCAATTACGCAGCAATGGAGGGCAAAATTATGTTGCAGTGTTGACTAAATTATGCAGCAAAGAAAGACTGCTTAATGTGGTACATTTTCTCATACTTTGTTATTTTGACATTTTTACACATACTAACAGTCTCTGTAAAGCTTTCGCCTCATTAATAGCAGCCCTGAGAACGTGACCAGTCAACCTTTGTAAAGGGCCCTCCACTTCACAGCAACACAAGTCACGTTGTTTTGATCCATTTGAGATGCAAACAAATTTTTAGGTAAAACCATCAGTTTATGAAGCAGATGGTGCTTTATGTGGCAAACACGGCAGAGTCATAATTATGTGGAAAACATTTGCAAACTAGGATATTTTGCCATTCATGTTTGAACTTCTCTCATGCAGTCTCTGGTGGGTGGTATTCCTATACACTTACAGTGCTCATGGAGAGACAAAGGAGGAAGGTGCCTAATAGTGATTGCAGAGGATAGTAGCCTGTAGGGGAGAAAATAACTGATTGAAATAATCTGAGGACCACTACCTATTTTTGACTCTACCAATGTTTGAGTCTCATAATTTCAAAATTGATGAATTTGCAATTCTGATAGCTATCCAACTTGAGTGGTAATTACACAAACTACTCATAAAATAGTTGTATCTCACTCATCTGATACTGCTAAAAGCATCTGCAAAACCAACAGGTCTGGGTTGTTTTAGAGTGCTAGGTCTAGATACAATAACAGGAAACTAAGAGGCATCTAATACTGGCTTAATGACATGTTGCGTGAAGCATGTAAAAACACATGAATACAATTTTGCATTGACCGTGGGGCACAGAATGATGTCATCAACAGTGCTCCCCAACACGTGGGGCTTCCTGTCATCGAATCTAAAGCCAAATGTTATGTTCAGAAATGGTTAGAAAAAGGGAGGAGAAGTGCTAATGAAAGAAACTGCATGACTCGGAAACAAATGGCTTATGATTCCATCTATATGCGTATTTGGGACATTCTGTGATTGAATACGTATCCCACATTGTAAATGAATTTTAATGTCAAAAACTCATCTATTAAACCTCAAATAAACGTGTATCTATTGGTTGCATTAAATAACATCATAAGCTGTAACTCGTCAGTGAAATGCCAAACATACTAAAAATTGGGATGTTTTGCTCTTTTTTTTGCCACACCTCTGACTCCGCCCACTTACCCAATCCTCGGAATATTCCCGCCCCCTGATGCCACGCCCACAGTTCCCCTACTTTTTTTCCCCCACTTCGACCACTGGGGGAGACCCCCCCCAAGCTAACCTTTTTCTAATTGTAGCCTTTAACACACGTGAACCGGACGAAGAAGAAGACGTTCCAGTGCAGCTTGCGTGGTAAAGACGGTCGTGAAAGGCATACGTGTGGTAAACATGTTTACGTGGTAAGTGTACCGTTGTAAACGTAACGCGTAGAAAAGCCTTCGTGGTAAAGGCTGTTTCCCCAAGTTTATAGCCACATTGTTAACAACAGGTGGAGTAGCCTGGCATTGTTCACAACAGCCGTTGTATACTCGAATTGCTGGCAATTGTAGGCATATACTTGCATTGTTGACAAAAGCTGCTATAGGCTCATTGTAAGCAACAGCTGGCATATGCTCGTACTGCTCACAAACGCGGAAACCTCTATCCTTATTCCTTTAGGAAAACAGATCCTTCGAGTGTGCAGCTCTAAAATCCTGCCATGTATTGCATTTTAATTACAATTAGTTAATGGTTTCTGGTTCCTTTTAATTACTTGCTGAGACTCCGAACTACTCCCAGCTGCACGCTACAGTTAAATACGTAATGGATTCTGAGCCGCATAGCGCGCGCCGTTGTGCGCACGTGCTTCCACTGAAAGATAAAGTCTCGCGTGTATGAGGATGACGGAAATTAATATAAAGGTATTAGGTGCTTTCTGGGACTCACAAATACAGCACTCAGACGTTCATAATTTACAAGGAATTACCAGCCCAGCTGCCGCCCCGAATTCAACCATTTAGGAAACCTGATAGAAACCCAGCACCGCGGCCGTTTCCTTTGAGGCGCTGAGTACCTCAGAGATGCTAGCAATTTTAAAGAGAACTGTTTTACATGCATTTTAGGCCCTAATTGCCCAAGAATGACTGAAATAAAAGAGTCTCTAAGACTCTAACTAAACGTGTAGATACTCGCTTTTTTCTCACATCTATTTGAAACATTTCCTTGAGAAATATAGTATTTGTGGGAGCCACTGTCGGACACTTCTAAATTTAAGGATCATAATAATATTACCAACAAGTAAGTGATGAATATACATACATATACAACGCCACTGACTGTTCACAATGTAGGTAGCAACATCAGCTCCTCCACTTTACTTTGTCAAAAACAGTGAAAACAGATAAAGCTAGTAAACTATTAACACAGAAAGGACATTGTAAATAAACCTACTACGCATTCTATTTTCATACTTAGAAGAGAACAATCAGTAAGACTTTTAGAAGCAGTCCTTTTTTGTTGCTTTCAAAAGAACAAGAGCTGCAAACACGCCTGCGTCCTGGGGAAACCATTTTTTTAGGACTCCTTGTGCATGGATCTGTGTTCAGTGTCCAGTGGCAAGAAAAACGCCATCTTCTATTAGATTTCCATGCTGATCCCCAGCGGCATAACGCAAAATGATGGGGTCGCCGAGTTCCAGATTACCAAATAGGCAAAGTAGGCACCGGACTATGGGCCCCACTCCTCTTAGGGGCCCCGCCACAACGGATCAAAATAATATTGATTTGAACTTGAAAAAAATATAATCACTCTTTGTTAAATTGTTTCTAATTAATTTTTGTTTAATAACATTAATGATTGTTAATGTTTAGTTTTGTGTAATAAAATAGGTTTATTAAAATTGTTGGTTGGTAAAATAAATTTAAAACGTAAAAGGAGATCATTTGCGAAATTTCGACTGCCTAGGGGCCTCCACCGGGTTTAAATCATATCACACAGGCCTTGACCCGAATGACCAGGAGCCCAAAGCTAGAGGGGGAAGGCGGCACAATGCTGCTGAACATCTTTTTCCTGGCTCCTGGAAGGTTGCCACTCCCTCTGGTCAAAACCAGATGACAGTGGTGTCCGTACCAGCCCGACTGTTGTCCTCCTCCAACAAATAGATCAATAAATGGGGCAAAGAGCCCTTCAGCTATGTCACTTTTCCTAATGTCTACATAAGGAGGAAGGGGATCAAGGACAGAACTGGTGGTGCGTCCTTTTCATCTCTGTCATGGCCTTATTTGAGGAACCACCTGTGTCAACTATGGAGTTCGGTCAACAACATCCACTTCCTACAAGGACCAAAGCTGGAACTGTGTGCCAGTATGCTGGAGTCCAATAATTCTGATGTCTCAAGAAAACAGTCTAACAACCAACGAGCAAAAAAGACAGAGATGTCATACTCACCTCTGGATCCTAGTGTGGCATGCAGGAAACAAAGAATGGAAATCATAGGCGCTCGGGATAATTTCTATAATGCTGTATCATTACATCTGGAGAGGTTTGTGAGGCTCCAGGGCAGGAGTTAGTCCAACACTACATAGCATCCATTCTTGAAATGAAATTCTACTGATTCAACTGGCTGCCTGGGGATACTTTATAAAAACTGAATTCAGCTAGAAGCTGTGTCCATTAGAAGCTGTTTCCAATTCATGAAAAAAGTTCTCATCTTTGTGATCCACTCTGAGTTGTAGCCATAAGCGAGATTAATAGAAATGTATTATAATCCAGATGTTCTACACAGCATGTTCTCGTCGAAAAATACGTAAACATGGTTTGATGCATCAATTGTAATTTTTACTACAGATATCTTCTTGCATGGTTGGATAAGAACACAAGTGTCTCTGGACTCACAATTTAAAACACATCTTTTAGTTAAATTGGTTTTTAAATTGAAAGTCTGAAAATGCCACTTTAAAAAGATGCAATTTTCTTACTTAAACCCTTCAGTGCCTACTGCCTGTCTCTAGAATACACGTATGGGTTGGGTGACGGCTGGGCTTTGTGCATTCCCTCTAGACAGTCACACACACGGGGAATTGAGGTGTGCCACTCATATCCTGACAGACTATCACCTGGCTGATGGATATTCCTGAGCGAGACGGAGGAGCTGCCACTTGCACCTTATGGAGTAATACATTGCTCATCGGACTGCATTATGAGTACTATGATATCTCTTGTGTAACTTTATTTTGCAGTGGCACTCTGATCCAGTGCCATTGACACCTTTGGCAGTAGGGTGTCTGGACATCAAGTGATAGCACCACCACATTATTTTTCTAACAAGATTTATTTACCTACTAAATTGTGTTCTTTTAGGAAGTGCAATCTTAGATACCACTGCACAGATTTGTCTGGAGAAGCAGTGTGAAGGAATCTGTTACTGAAAGCTTTTTTTTCCATTCTTTTCCTCCCTAACCAAGTAGACACTGCCAGCTAAGGTGCAATGGTGCTTTCAGCCACCTTGTAGTGTATAAGAAATATTAGCTCACCTTCCGGGCTGTCGAGTAGGGAGAGATACAGAACCTGCAGGAGGATAGCCCACTGCGCCACTTTATATGTGCTGTCCTCTGGGCAGATCCAAATGTTAACTCTTCAACAAAGCCATGGGTATAGAAGGGTGAGCAAAAGGATCTCAAAACAAAATCTGACAACAAAAAAAGAGTTTGTCTCTTCCCTATATGCACCCTTGAACAATTATCCACTCCCATTTTTTATGTGGTGAGAGCTCTGACAAACAGCTAAAGCTGACACTGTCAGACCCCAAAAAAACAGGAAAGGTGGTCAAACATTGCTGCTTTTTGTCATGGAATGTAGAGGAACAGAGGTAATCATCCGCTCCAACCAGTCAGAGGCCAGATTGGAAAAGAAATAAAACACACACAATGAAAAGCCACATAAAATACAGCTCGGATGGAAGCAATATGATTTTTACCCAAAAATGTTGTAGAAGAAACTGTTAACCTACCAAACTTGGTAGGAAATGCAAGGAAGCGCAGAGTAGAAGCTCTGTATGTACTCATCTCTGCCTTCATTATGAGTGGCCGCTAGATTCTGATGGGGCCAGTAACAGCAGTGTTCATCCCACAGGGATTAGGAGATCTGTGAGAACACAGGAGACTTATGACAACACAGGATATCTGTTTACTTTCACCCAGAGATTTTGGCTGCTTAAAGCAGCCAGTAACTCAGGGTGATGTCATGTCCTCTCGGAAAGGACATTGTATTATAATTAGGTTAGCGGTCTAGCTGGTCCAGACAGAAGTGAGATACCAGGAACTTCCTGAGTGGAGACAGGAAGTACTAGTTTTCCCTCTCATACATCAAGGTAAGCAGAGAGAAGAGGACACGTGGAGAGTAGCTCCACATTAGTAGGCCATGTATAAAAGTTGAGGAGTTAATAAAGATGAGTTAATAGCCTTATGCCAGGTGCTGTGTTTTATGCAGAGTGTTATGCTTGCCAGTGCTGTGAAGAGAAACTGATCCTGAACAGGACAGGCGAAAGCCGGGGACAAAATGCATAATTACAGAGAGATTAGGACCCAGAATGAATGATTCCCTCAGTATTTCATTATTTCTTAGTAGACCCTCAGAGCCCAAATCATAATGGACCAGATTTTTTCCACTCCAAGAGATATCGGTACCAGGGTATCAGTAACTTCAGGAGTGGGGGAAATGGCAGAGTGTTTCTTGGACCAGATGTGATGGAGGGCTTAATTTTTAGCCCCTTTACTGATGAAATCAATTATGAGGCAGAATAAAGATTGATGCCAGGAGTACTCCTGAAAGCTTTGAGTTGCAGCTTTCCAGGAGTACTCGAGGACAACTTTGAATTTACATTTACTTTCATGCAAAGCTATTTCTACCTGGGTAGAAAAGCTTTGCATCAAAGTAAATGTAAATTCAAAGTTGCCCTCAAGTACTCCTGTATTGTGTACCACTACACAAAATAAAAATTGTAGGAGAGTGGAATCTGACTAATGGTTGCCCCCAACTTTTTGCCTGGTATTTGAGTGGTTTTTGACTAGTCTGGCTGGGATCAAGCTATCCAGGACCCCAGCCTATCTGCTTTCTCCCAAAAACTGAAGTGAGTACTCTAGGTACAAACCTAATTGGATGCTGGGCATGCCCTACCAGTCCCTTGTAGATGGTACCCTAGGTACCCAGGGCATCGGTCCCCCAGTAAGCCTACCAGGGCTGCAGCACTTATTGTGCCACCCTGGGACAGCCATACAAACTGACACCACCAGACCACTACTGTAGTCTGGGTAAGGTGGTGCTAGCACCCCTTACAGGGATATAGGTACCCTATATCCCACCCTATTACAACACATGTACTCTCATAGGTCACCCCTATAGCAGGCCTTGCTAATCCTACAGGGCAGGGTGCTGAGGTATGTGTGAGGGGGGACCCCTACCTGAGTAGGGCCTCTCTGCAACCTTCGTAAAATCGTTACTGGGTTGTTTGTAGTGTAGCCATACCATATACTCTTAACCACATTATAAGTCTATTGTGATATCGCGATAACTTGAGAATAGCTACACAGAACCATACCGTGTTTGATGTCAAACATGTAGGAATCATACCCCCAGTCCAGCCATGGGCATGAGGGTACGATTCCCCCTTGCTAGAAGGGCGATATGGGAAAAGCGGTAGAATTTAGACACCAATTTAAAAGTGCACAAGTTACACAAAATGGCTACTGCCCGCCACCTACACGACCCTGGCTGGCTGTTGCTGGGGAAAACCCCAGCCTCGCCAGCTGGACAATAGGGCTCCTGTGGCAGGGAGGTGCTAGCATCTCCCCAGACAGGATAATGTGGATTGGAACAGGGTGGGTGCACCAAATGTCCTTTCAGAGTTGCACGTAGGCAGCTGCAGAGACCTAATTCTGCATACACCGCTTGGAACCGGTTCAGGGGCATCCTGCCCCTCGCCCAGGCGGGAAACACACAAAGGGGAGAGGGTGTAGCCACCCTTTCCCGCCTCACCAGCCATTGGTGGACACTACTCTGGACACTCCCCTAATCTTGGGGATAAAGGTGAATAACGTGGCCCCAGAGCCTCAGATTACTTTGGAACTTTACAGAACCGACCTTCGACGAGCTGCTGCCCAGCTGACTGAAGAAATCTCTCTTGGGATAAAGGAGTTATCCCCCTGCTTGGCAGGCACCTGAAACACTGCAAGTGACCCGGTTGGAACTTCGCTGCTCTCACGAACTTTGACGACTTCCAGACCCCTTGAGGTGGGTTTCCAGCGCATCCCAGAGGCCAGTGAGTGTGCTCAACGAGTTTGGGCACCGTGGACCGCGTGGGTGCCGAGATCCCCAATACCCCGAGACCCCGGCCTCTTCTTGCATAGCACACGACCCTGACCAGTGGGGAAGTTGTGCTTTGGCCCGTTTACGAGCCAACCACTCTACAGCAATTGTGCCAAAGACCAGCGCCCTAGCCCCCTCCGGTGGCCCGTGGGTGCCCTTTTACGCACTCCAAATTGCCGCCTCCCGCGGTCCCTTGTCTTTCGACTTGTGGGCCCTAGCGGAGGTCTATCTTTAAAAACAAGAGTTCCCCTGATTGCTCCAGGCCTGCTCTACAGTCTCCTTGAAGGAGACCTCTCTCAGACCTCGTGGGTCTGCACTGTAGCTGATTTGTTTATGCTTCGTGGGTTGCGGTTGCCAAGGCTTAGTGGATCCAATCCGGACACTAACACCGCAGCGACCCTCATCCGGCGTGGGACAGTTGCCCTCCGGAAGCTGGCCTTCCTTGAAGCCTCCCGGAGCCCGTGGCTGCAGACCCAAGCAACAGCACCTCTCTCCTGAAGCACCCGACATCGAAGGGCTCCTTGCTTTGAGCCTCCTGGTCACTTTGCCGTGACCCAGACTCTGTCCCCTCTGCTTTCAGGTTCTTCTCTACATTCTTCACATCTTTGATCTTCACGGCATCATCGACGCTTTTGGCTAGCAGGACTTTTGACTATTTTCCCATTGAAAATCAGCCCGCGACCCGAAAGCAGAAACGACCTATGCACCCGGCTTCCCTGGGGCAGGTAACAGTGGTACCTCGGTACTCTCGGGGTTGTGGGCATCTTAAAAGCTTAAGTCTAAAGTTTTAACTTTGTACTCCTGCTAGAAGTATTTCTAATCTGTTTATTTCAAACCGCAACATTCTCCATAGGCTAACATTGCGATCCCGATAACAGCTCTTTGCACTGCACGCGTCTCCAGTGGGTCCCCTTCCTCATAACTGTGGGTGGATTCTGAAGGGGCAAGTGATCCTGAATGCCCTAGGCATTGCCTGTAGAATTGTCGTGGTTCTTATACCACTATTTTAGTATATGGTTTGGTCCCCCCCTGGGGCCCATTGATTTCTGTGCTATTTATTGTGTTTATAAATGCTTGTTTGAAGTGTAACTTTGCCACTAGCCACATAAAGTGACTGTGGGATTCTGTCTAGAATAAATACATATATTTTATGTATATACCTGTGTGGGCTACTCTTTCATTTGGATATTCAAGAGGTTATTATGGTAAAACAATAAGCTTAACACTCCTTCAAGACTTAGCCTGAAGGCTGCTCTCCACAGCTACCACTAGGATAGCTTTTTTTAAAGGTTGTCTTAAACCGATCATCAATAAGAGTCGAATTGGACTGGTGCAAGGTGTCCCTATAACTAGGAACAGCATATGCCAGGCCAACTTCTCACAAAAATGTTTTACATTAGTTTAAATGTGCTTTTTTTCCCCTGTGGAGAAACCCCTTCTCTCGAACCCCACCAATTTTGGGGGTGTTTTATGGCAGTTTCCTCCTTGGAAATAAACTGCCCCTGCTTTTGAGAGGATGAAATCTCTGATTGTTTCCAAGAACAGAATGTGTTTTGGAAAGTTTTGTAAGTATCAACAAGTGTGTCACTTTGCGGATATGGACAATACAAGAAGGTATGTTGTTCCTAACATTAGAAGAGAGAAAGGACAACAGGACTAGGTGGTCTTCAGTCCCAAAAGTTTCAGTAGGAATGAGGAATTCCTCCTATTGGAATTAGGGCCCTCACCCACCCGGCAGGGTGTCATGCTTCATCATAGGGCGTGCTCCTCGTCAGGTCAGCGCTTTAATACCTGACGGGCTCCCTATGAGGAGCTCTTTGCCAGAGATGTTTTATTCCAAAGTGCCGTTGGGTGCCATGGGGGTGAGGGGCCTAGGTTTGTAGATGGATGTGGTAAGTGAGTGCTCAAAGTGAGTATTAAAATGGGGTATGGAAGTTCTCCAGAGAATTATTTTAATCAACGAGACTTCCAACCTGATTAAAAACAGGGTGGCGCACTACTGATATAATGTTTTAGGGATAGCGTAACATCAAGTGGTCAACATCTTTCTTGCCTGAATAGTCCTCAGATCTAGTGGCAATTCGTCAGGACCAAAGTTCTAAAAAGCTATTTACACTGTGGTTGGTTGCCTGGTAATGTGACCCTGAATAACCAAACATAAAACCTACAGTTTGGTACCTGAAATTGGATGACCGACCTATAAAAGCAAAATATTATGCATTAGACATAAAAATCATTGATGTAGCCTAACAAAAACCATGAACAACATGGAGTGCCCCCCGAAATGTGCCATGCTATAAACCCTTTGTGATGAAATATTAAAAAACAACAAGCATGTGAGTTTAAACAAGCTAACTAATAACTGGCTTGAAAAACAAGTGTGGTCGAACAACAACCACCGTGGTAGCAGAAAAGTAGATCTGGAACACACCCTATTGGGGTTGACAATGATCTTCAACACCTCTCGGCAGTGAGGACAGTGGGAATTACCTAGTGTCCTTAACGGAGTTGTGCATGGGATACAAACAGCATATTGTGAACAGTGTACAATGAAAGAACACAGGAAGCAAGGAACAAGAAAAAGGCAACCCGTAAACTGCAGCGGAGGCCGAAAGTGTTGCAGGGATATTCACCCTAACTCAGCGGCAAGTACGCCAACAGGCCTACCCACTCGCTGCCGAAATTGGGATGGTAGAGAACCGGTGTGCAGTTGCTCGTTTTCTACACCGTGGTCCGGCGGAAGTGAGCAGAGACTGCTAACAGTGTAAGCTAGAATGTGTCAAGAGGCAAACCCGGAGGCGGAAATGGCCACCATCTTAGAGTGTGTTTTAGGACCGAACTATTTTAAGCCTCTGTTAGTAACTAATCAGAGTGATAGAGGGACGCTATATGATTACATTTCTGTGCTCCTGGATTCGAAATGTGTCTTTAGCAAAACACAACCAGGCAGATTGTGGAAATATGTGAATGAAGTGCTAGAGGGCCTGTATCAATGGCCCACTGCTATTAGGGATTCGATGGTATCAAAACTATTCCCATGCATGCAACAAGAATCAGGCATTGGTTTTTGGAAGGGAAAGAAAAGAGGATGGCATATTAAGACTACTTATCATTATAAATGAATCATGAGATGTTGGTGTGGTATGTGGATCTACAATGGTCACCGATAACATACCGGTATGAAGGATAACATGGACCACTGATAGTGTTTGTAACAATTGTGGCTCCTTATGGTAAACCAGCTCAAGAGCAATGGGTCATGCAGTGAGCATGATCCTAGGTGGTGCTTAATGAGATATTATATTATCTATTGAGCACCTCCAAGAGATTTCCTCATTCAATCCCGATTTGTCTGTTGAAAGACGGTAAATCCACCTTTGTTCCTTCTGGAAGAGGACCCCTTTGCTAATTTTGGGGTGTGCCTCGATTACTACCCAACGTAAAGTGTCTGGTATGTGTTTTTTCTGGTCAAAATGTGTACACATCCTGGTGTTCAGTTTATGGCAACACATGTTGCAATGATGTTCCATAATGCAGGTTTTGAGCATCCTTTTGCTCATCCCTATTTAGCGTAAGTTACGTGGGCATGCCATAGTATAGATACAGTTGCTGATGTTACAATTTTTGTGGATCCTCAATTACCATTTAAATAAGTTGGAGAATTCAATCTCTTTTGTGACCTCTGTCAGTGAGCAAACTGTGTATGACCCACAAGGATAGTGTCCTTTAATGGGGTAAGGCCCTGTAGTGGTCTTTGTGGGTTTGTGGTAGTTAGCCAAGGTCTGGTATGGACTAGCATGTCTTTGAGGTTCTTAGTGTGTTTGAATGCAAATCTCGGGGATTGCAGATCCAATGTCATGGGTGTAACAAAGGGCCCCGCAGACCCCGCAGTGCGGGGTGGCCCCGAGCTCCAGGGGGCCCCATCAGCACAGTCTCCAGGCCTGCGAGATCCTAAGTGAGCCCGAAGGTGGCCCCTCAATGTGCTTTGCAGGGTGGTCCCCTCAAATTTCGTGATGCCACTGGCTGAGCGCCTTCTACCATCTAAGAAAGCGACAGCCCTCGTTAATTTGGGGTGTGTGGCAATTATCTCGCAGCTGCACAAATGAGGCAAAGAGCAAAAGGAAAGCCGAGCATTGAGACTGCGACGCATGAAATATCAAATGACTAACGTGGCCAATTAGATTTACGGTAACTAATGACACGCAAGGAAAGTTCTATAAAAGAAAGAAAAGGACACAACCTGATTTCCAGCTTTTTATCTCAATACCGTTTTCTATAACGTGGGCGGCTTTCTCTGGCAAAGCAGCAGAAAACGCGAGTTGAGTGTTTCCTCGCGTTATTAAGTGCCACACGAGCCTCCACTGAGGATGTGAAAAAAATGAGTATTTCTATCTCTCGGGTGCTGTGTAACAACGGTAATAACCATGAATCTACCCCAGCTCGTTCCTGCTATGTATATCGACTTCAGAAGGATTAAAAGCTGAATATTCCCAAAAATGAATAAAGCTTCAGACTTGATGATTACACTCAGTTTGTCACAACAATAACACAACCAACTGATTTTTTGTAAAAAACAAAACAAAAAACTGTCTTTTCTTTGTAAGAAATTCAACTCAAATGCTTATTTGTGTCAAGCAAAACTTCCGGACGTGTACCAGGATGGTTACTCAACAATGAATATAGATGTTCCCCTTACTCGTTTGTAACCCTACTCGACTCTTGGAATGTGCAAAATGGGATCTCCGTGGCTGGTTGCCACTTCTGTTTACATATAGGACTCGATTCTTGTGGCTTCCCACTGCCCCCATGTCTTGACCCTCACCTGACGCCTCTCTGTGATGCATGAAGATAGAGGTCTTCTTGTGCTACAACGAGACTCCGTTCATTTTCTGGGAGCACACAGGAGAGCATTCTCCTACCCTCTTCAACATTTCACTACAGTGTCCAAGCACAGATTTAATGAGGTCAAGCACAGCCCTCCATGTCTTCAATGAAGTCCTCTGTGAGGTTTCTGATTTCAACACTGCCAATCTACAGACATTTCCGAGATGCCACACGCTCTCCTTCCATCCGGACATACCCCTAATTTGGCCATGTCTACCAGTTTATTTATGATTGGCAGCTACTTTCATTGATCCAATGGAATCCTAAGCAACTAGCCCTGACAGGTAGTTTTCAGCTTTTTCCTCTCACTTCCTTCAGTACCAGCAAATGATCGGGGGTCTTCACATACTTGTACATGTCAGTTTACGTTTTGGCTCATCTAGATGGCCCCTGTTGACAGGCCTCTGGTTCTTCTGTGAAAGTCCTATTGGTGATTTATTTATGGATATTTGACCATGCCACTGCCCTCAGACTCGCTAGTACACGGAACAGGCCCCTGGCGATTTACTAGACTTTGGACTGCTTTCCCCCAGATGTGGACGCGTTTACATGTTTCTGTAATATACTTGGGCTCCGGTTTTGCTCTAGTGCCAGGCACGTATCCTGTCCCTCGTATGTGCAAAGATAAGTGAGCTGTAAAATGGACACTACCTCTATAGACCAGGTCTTTAAATCGAAAAAAAGAAGTGCACATGCTCTCCAAACTGGTTTGTGTGCGGGCAGTGGAGTGGTTTAAGAGTTTGGCTAATGGCTTCAATCTAGGTTATAGGTAACAAGGGAAGTCAAGTGTCATCTAAGACTCTGGGTAACTAATGTGAAGTAAACAGTGGTCCCTCGACCAAAATATCACAATCAATATACAAATACATCAAATGATCAATTTATTTAATTATATATAAAATGGTAATAAAAAAATGTGACGATGGAGTGAATGTGTGGTGAGAAACATGCTCAGTGCTCTCATAAAAGTGATACACATGTGTGACAATACATGATCGGCAGTGTGTATCAAACAAGAACAACACGGCCAATTTTCTTTTTATTTACAATCAAGTTGTTTCCATAGAGGTAGGCAATGATGTTTTGATATTTAGACAAATAGAAGGATCACCATCAGGATTCTGACAGTAAGTGAGCCAGAAAAAAACAACAGAGGATAGGCACCTAATCAATTATTGGTGAAGGCACCTATGCGCTACATCTGGGGAAGATAGAGAATGAACTTCCAAGGATATCAATGCTGCTGGGGTAGATCAAGTGGGTCCTGGAGGATCTGGTAAAGCGAGCAGTGCTATGTGAGCCTCTTTGAGTATACATGCAGGCCTCCAGAGGAGTACCGGGAGTCCCACAGTGACAGCAGACACTATCGTTCCACATTGCTTTCCCTTCTAGAGGCCTGCACACAGTGGCATAACAATTGGCCCCGCAGTGTCTGCAGTGCGGGGGGGGACTGAGCTCCAGGGGGCACCCTCCGGCACTGTGCACGGATGGGCCTGAGAGCTCCTGACTGGGTCAGAGAGTGGGGGCCTCCGTCCAACCAGTTTGCACGGGTCCCCCTCAAGTTTCGTTACGCCACTATCCAATGTGCCAGTCTGTAAAATGCCCCAGTGTTTTCTGATGGTTTTGTGAATTCTGTTAGAATCTGGGGTATAGGCAGGGCCGGACTGGCTGTAGCGGGCACTGGGCGTTTCCCCGGGTTGGGGGCATTTTTGTTACAGGGCAGTTTTTGCAGCATAGATGCAATATTTGCCCAGTAAGAAAATCGTCCGAAACTGGCCCTGGCAAACAGCTCGGCCACACGCCCAACCCCCTGGGGGGGCGGCCAAGCACTTTGCCAGGGCCTGTTTTGGTTCCCAGTCCGGCCCTAGGTGTAGGTCGTTACACAGGTAAGAATGTCTGTAGTTTGTTTTGGTCTTACTTCTAATAGTGCTTCACGATTATTGTTCCTAGGTTGTTTATTCAAGAGTGAAATAATCCTTTTAGGGTATTCTCGACAACCTAAATCGTTTGAAAGTCACTCTGCCTCTGTTTTGAAGTCTTCTACAGAGCTACAATTCCTTCGTAATCTAAGGAATTGGCCAAAGGGAAGATTGTCTTTCAATGCTTTGGGATGATGAATACTGTAAAGAAGAAGGCTATTGCAGTCAGTTGTTTTTTTTGTAGATGGTAGTACTGAGTTGTCCGGCTGTGAGCCTAATCATGAGATCTAGGAGCGGCATGTTCGTGTGAGATATGGTGCTAATAAAACAAAGGTAAGGATTAAGGCTTTTAATCCATGTACAAAACTCATCATAACTGGCTTGTTCTCCCTTCCAGAGGATCAGAATATCATCTATATATCTCCTCCAGAATAGTAAATTGGTTTTGTATGGGTTAGAGATATCAAAGATCAGTATTTTTTCAAACGCCGCCATATACAGATATGCTACACTGGGAGCAAATGTACTACCCATGGAAGTGCCCTGGGTTTAGTGGTATAACTGATTTTTTAATTCAAAGAAACTCTCTGTCAGAACAAGGGTGGCACATTCGAGAACAAAAGAGATCGGGGTGGGTGAGT
Organism: Triturus cristatus; assembly: GCF_964204655.1. Classification (NCBI taxonomy): domain Eukaryota; kingdom Metazoa; phylum Chordata; class Amphibia; order Caudata; family Salamandridae; genus Triturus; species Triturus cristatus. Next base: position 1,007,950,477 of record NC_140591.1, on the reverse strand, counting down.
TCCGAATTTCGTTACTGAGGGCATCCTCTATCACATTCAGAGTGGCTCTTTGAGGAATGTTCGTGTAGAGGGTCTCTACATCCAATGTGACCAATAACCGTATCTCATATGTGTGTTGGACCTCGTCAATCAGGCGTAAGACATCACCTGTATCCTGTAAAAATGAGGGTATCTTTGCAGATATGACCAAACCTTCCAGAGCATCTCTAGGCTTTACCATGAAAGCAGAGTTGCTCATACATTAGATTTAAGGCTCCCAGTTTTCAATTTTTACTGATTTTTACAGCTGAATACAAACAGAAAGCATTGTCTTAAAAAATAAATACCATAAAACTGGCAGCCCTAATTTATATTACACCACTCCGGAGTAATGTCATATGTGAGTAAATCGAATTACGAAAGTAAAATCACCTGTAAAAGCGAATTTACACTCATACATCAAGCAATTTGCACCTATTGAACTTGCACTAAAAAATGGATTTGTGAATTTAGCTTTGTGTAACCAGTCCTGGCTTTCGCTTTACAACTGATTGTTTTCAAGGGCTTTGGTTTAAAGAGAAGCAAATGAAGGCATAAGCTCTCAGAACGTAATGGTTTCTGAAATTAAATCCCAGGTCCAAAACCATTGTGCGCAGTATAATGCAGCAAACAAAATAAATATTTATTTTTCTATCCCTACTCACGCAAAATACGTTTTTTACCACATGACAACAAAATTAGCGACCATTAAACAGGTCCTTTTTTAATTCTTTTACCTGTTCAGCCATCAGCGTCTTTATTATATTTGCTGAAAACTACTTCATTGAAGTAAAACACTGTAACAATATAGAGCCCTCGTTTGAAAAAAGGGACGTGACCATCAATCAGCCAGACACAGAAGTGGATCAAGCAAATATTGCAACAAAAGCTTCAAAGTAATCATTTTACAAACGCACTTTGTTTCTATCAGCACCAGTGAACAAAAAAGGTAATGAATTAGCATGTGAGAAATTAAAACTTCATTCTTTTAGCCATAACACATATATTTCTATATCTTAACTAGTAGCAAAGCCATTTAGAGACCTACAGCCTCAATCCCTTCCTGTAATTTGCCATTGATTGAGCAAACACCGTTAAGTCAATCCTAATAAGTAAAATAAAGCTTCTTTGCTTGAAAATTGATTGTGTCAGTTATGTAAAATCTGATTTTTGGGGGCATTTTCGTATTTCCTAGCACAATCTTTTGAGGATGCACGTGTTGAAAAAAAAAACATAGCGGGACCTCTCCCCAGCAGGTCCGGACTGGCCGTAGCGGGCACCGGGCATTTCCCCGGTGGGCCGCCAGGGTTGGGGGCCGGTTTTGTTACAGGGCCATTTTTGCAGATTAGCTGCAATATTGGCCGCTGTAACAAAATCGTCCGAAACCGGCCGTGGCACACCGCTCGGCCGTATCCCCAACACCCCGGGGGGCCGGCCAAGCACTTTGCAAGGGCCAGTTTTGGTTCCCAGTCCAGCCCTGCTCCCCAGGGGTGGACTGGCCTTAGTGGGCATGGGGCACTGCCTGGGAGGCTGGAAGGAAGGGGGCCGGTTTTCTTTTTGGGGCTGGTTGTGCAGCGATGCTGCAATATCGGCCCCAGTAACAAAAGTAGCAGTGCTGGGGGCCAATTTTGTTAAGCAGCAGTGCTTCACGCTTGCAGCCCCCAAACCTCCATCCTCCCTGTGGTGGGCACCGGTCGGATAAAACTGCCAGGGCTGCTTTGGGTTTCCAGTCCGGCCCTGGCTCTCCTTTGGAGGGCGGGTACCGAACTCCTGGAACGCTATACACTCCTCACCTCTCCAACGAAATAATCATCTTATTTGGTTAAAAAAAAAAAGGAAATGCTGGCATCTTTGCAAGTGTACTCCGATCCACCGAAAATTGGCTTGTCTGTTTTTTTAGGCTAATGCCATGACGCCTTCTTAGATGTACCAATGATTTTTAAAAAACGAGTAAATCATTATTAAAGGCCACAATACAAAGTACAAAAATGGTTTGACAACCAGAGGGTCTGAGGGAAAATGTTTATAGAGACCACACAGGGTTTGTTCCCCCAATGAATACTTAACAACCAAGTGAAACCCTGGGGTCTACGCTAAAGTTTTATAAAATGTAAAGAACTACAATATCATTGGTGGGTCGAAGGATCCCAGATATACAAGTGAAACAAGTGAAACACCGCCTAAGAAAAATAATGCTAATGGGCATATCCCTTGAAAGGACGAAATCCCTCACTCACCAGAGGTGACATGCTTCATCATTGGGATTCTCCAATCCCAGAGGAAACCCCTAGTTCCTCTGGGGGCTACAACTCCCTCACTGTGAGGGAGGAGCACACGGATGTTTTGTTGTACAGATAAATGGGATGTACTAAATCCACAATGGCGAGCCAGTGATATAAGTGAGGGCGCAGCGCAAAAAAAATATTTTTGTTATTTATATTTTATGTGATATGAAGTGAAAGTGATCTTAAAAATAGCTCAAGAGCGTCCAAGCACTGCTTTATTGATAGTGCGTCCTTGGCTACAATTAAAACGTAAGTGCACCACTAGTCAACAATTTTTTAGACCATGGTGATGGTGATAGTTGTCGACATGTTTCAGCCTTAGAGCCTACAGATATGGCACGGCTTTCGTCAGGACTTGAAACAGCTGCTGCGTATCAAACAACCAGAAAAGGATACTCTGGGTCCAACACTTTAAGTCAAGTGCATCACGAGAAAAGACCACCCGTGAATACTGGGTGAGTCAACCAACCTCTCACTGGCAACTGCTCAGGAAAGAGTGCACCGCTCTGTCCGTCGGTACACCGTGGCCTCAATGAGCCCGATGCCGGAGGTGAGACTGCGACGCATGAAATATCAAATGACTAACGTGGCCAATTAGATTTACGGTAACTAATGACACGCAAGGAAAGTTCTATAAAAGAAAGAAAAGGACACAACCTGATTTCCAGCTTTTTATCTCAATACCGTTTTCTATAACGTGGGCGGCTTTCTCTGGCAAAGCAGCAGAAAACGCGAGTTGAGTGTTTCCTCGCGTTATTAAGTGCCACACGAGCCTCCACTGAGGATGTGAAAAAAATGAGTATTTCTATCTCTCGGGTGCTGTGTAACAACGGTAATAACCATGAATCTACCCCAGCTCGTTCCTGCTATGTATATCGACTTCAGAAGGATTAAAAGCTGAATATTCCCAAAAATGAATAAAGCTTCAGACTTGATGATTACACTCAGTTTGTCACAACAATAACACAACCAACTGATTTTTTGTAAAAAACAAAACAAAAAACTGTCTTTTCTTTGTAAGAAATTCAACTCAAATGCTTATTTGTGTCAAGCAAAACTTCCGGACGTGTACCAGGATGGTTACTCAACAATGAATATAGATGTTCCCCTTACTCGTTTGTAACCCTACTCGACTCTTGGAATGTGCAAAATGGGATCTCCGTGGCTGGTTGCCACTTCTGTTTACATATAGGACTCGATTCTTGTGGCTTCCCACTGCCCCCATGTCTTGACCCTCACCTGACGCCTCTCTGTGATGCATGAAGATAGAGGTCTTCTTGTGCTACAACGAGACTCCGTTCATTTTCTGGGAGCACACAGGAGAGCATTCTCCTACCCTCTTCAACATTTCACTACAGTGTCCAAGCACAGATTTAATGAGGTCAAGCACAGCCCTCCATGTCTTCAATGAAGTCCTCTGTGAGGTTTCTGATTTCAACACTGCCAATCTACAGACATTTCCGAGATGCCACACGCTCTCCTTCCATCCGGACATACCCCTAATTTGGCCATGTCTACCAGTTTATTTATGATTGGCAGCTACTTTCATTGATCCAATGGAATCCTAAGCAACTAGCCCTGACAGGTAGTTTTCAGCTTTTTCCTCTCACTTCCTTCAGTACCAGCAAATGATCGGGGGTCTTCACATACTTGTACATGTCAGTTTACGTTTTGGCTCATCTAGATGGCCCCTGTTGACAGGCCTCTGGTTCTTCTGTGAAAGTCCTATTGGTGATTTATTTATGGATATTTGACCATGCCACTGCCCTCAGACTCGCTAGTACACGGAACAGGCCCCTGGCGATTTACTAGACTTTGGACTGCTTTCCCCCAGATGTGGACGCGTTTACATGTTTCTGTAATATACTTGGGCTCCGGTTTTGCTCTAGTGCCAGGCACGTATCCTGTCCCTCGTATGTGCAAAGATAAGTGAGCTGTAAAATGGACACTACCTCTATAGACCAGGTCTTTAAATCGAAAAAAAGAAGTGCACATGCTCTCCAAACTGGTTTGTGTGCGGGCAGTGGAGTGGTTTAAGAGTTTGGCTAATGGCTTCAATCTAGGTTATAGGTAACAAGGGAAGTCAAGTGTCATCTAAGACTCTGGGTAACTAATGTGAAGTAAACAGTGGTCCCTCGACCAAAATATCACAATCAATATACAAATACATCAAATGATCAATTTATTTAATTATATATAAAATGGTAATAAAAAAATGTGACGATGGAGTGAATGTGTGGTGAGAAACATGCTCAGTGCTCTCATAAAAGTGATACACATGTGTGACAATACATGATCGGCAGTGTGTATCAAACAAGAACAACACGGCCAATTTTCTTTTTATTTACAATCAAGTTGTTTCCATAGAGGTAGGCAATGATGTTTTGATATTTAGACAAATAGAAGGATCACCATCAGGATTCTGACAGTAAGTGAGCCAGAAAAAAACAACAGAGGATAGGCACCTAATCAATTATTGGTGAAGGCACCTATGCGCTACATCTGGGGAAGATAGAGAATGAACTTCCAAGGATATCAATGCTGCTGGGGTAGATCAAGTGGGTCCTGGAGGATCTGGTAAAGCGAGCAGTGCTATGTGAGCCTCTTTGAGTATACATGCAGGCCTCCAGAGGAGTACCGGGAGTCCCACAGTGACAGCAGACACTATCGTTCCACATTGCTTTCCCTTCTAGAGGCCTGCACACAGTGGCATAACAATTGGCCCCGCAGTGTCTGCAGTGCGGGGGGGGACTGAGCTCCAGGGGGCACCCTCCGGCACTGTGCACGGATGGGCCTGAGAGCTCCTGACTGGGTCAGAGAGTGGGGGCCTCCGTCCAACCAGTTTGCACGGGTCCCCCTCAAGTTTCGTTACGCCACTATCCAATGTGCCAGTCTGTAAAATGCCCCAGTGTTTTCTGATGGTTTTGTGAATTCTGTTAGAATCTGGGGTATAGGCAGGGCCGGACTGGCTGTAGCGGGCACTGGGCGTTTCCCCGGGTTGGGGGCATTTTTGTTACAGGGCAGTTTTTGCAGCATAGATGCAATATTTGCCCAGTAAGAAAATCGTCCGAAACTGGCCCTGGCAAACAGCTCGGCCACACGCCCAACCCCCTGGGGGGGCGGCCAAGCACTTTGCCAGGGCCTGTTTTGGTTCCCAGTCCGGCCCTAGGTGTAGGTCGTTACACAGGTAAGAATGTCTGTAGTTTGTTTTGGTCTTACTTCTAATAGTGCTTCACGATTATTGTTCCTAGGTTGTTTATTCAAGAGTGAAATAATCCTTTTAGGGTATTCTCGACAACCTAAATCGTTTGAAAGTCACTCTGCCTCTGTTTTGAAGTCTTCTACAGAGCTACAATTCCTTCGTAATCTAAGGAATTGGCCAAAGGGAAGATTGTCTTTCAATGCTTTGGGATGATGAATACTGTAAAGAAGAAGGCTATTGCAGTCAGTTGTTTTTTTTGTAGATGGTAGTACTGAGTTGTCCGGCTGTGAGCCTAATCATGAGATCTAGGAGCGGCATGTTCGTGTGAGATATGGTGCTAATAAAACAAAGGTAAGGATTAAGGCTTTTAATCCATGTACAAAACTCATCATAACTGGCTTGTTCTCCCTTCCAGAGGATCAGAATATCATCTATATATCTCCTCCAGAATAGTAAATTGGTTTTGTATGGGTTAGAGATATCAAAGATCAGTATTTTTTCAAACGCCGCCATATACAGATATGCTACACTGGGAGCAAATGTACTACCCATGGAAGTGCCCTGGGTTTAGTGGTATAACTGATTTTTTAATTCAAAGAAACTCTCTGTCAGAACAAGGGTGGCACATTCGAGAACAAAAGAGATCGGGGTGGGTGAGTTCCGAATTTCGTTACTGAGGGCATCCTCTATCACATTCAGAGTGGCTCTTTGAGGAATGTTCGTGTAGAGGGTCTCTACATCCAATGTGACCAATAACCGTATCTCATATGTGTGTTGGACCTCGTCAATCAGGCGTAAGACATCACCTGTATCCTGTAAAAATGAGGGTATCTTTGCAGATATGACCAAACCTTCCAGAGCATCTCTAGGCTTTACCATGAAAGCAGAGTTGCTCATACATTAGATTTAAGGCTCCCAGTTTTCAATTTTTACTGATTTTTACAGCTGAATACAAACAGAAAGCATTGTCTTAAAAAATAAATACCATAAAACTGGCAGCCCTAATTTATATTACACCACTCCGGAGTAATGTCATATGTGAGTAAATCGAATTACGAAAGTAAAATCACCTGTAAAAGCGAATTTACACTCATACATCAAGCAATTTGCACCTATTGAACTTGCACTAAAAAATGGATTTGTGAATTTAGCTTTGTGTAACCAGTCCTGGCTTTCGCTTTACAACTGATTGTTTTCAAGGGCTTTGGTTTAAAGAGAAGCAAATGAAGGCATAAGCTCTCAGAACGTAATGGTTTCTGAAATTAAATCCCAGGTCCAAAACCATTGTGCGCAGTATAATGCAGCAAACAAAATAAATATTTATTTTTCTATCCCTACTCACGCAAAATACGTTTTTTACCACATGACAACAAAATTAGCGACCATTAAACAGGTCCTTTTTTAATTCTTTTACCTGTTCAGCCATCAGCGTCTTTATTATATTTGCTGAAAACTACTTCATTGAAGTAAAACACTGTAACAATATAGAGCCCTCGTTTGAAAAAAGGGACGTGACCATCAATCAGCCAGACACAGAAGTGGATCAAGCAAATATTGCAACAAAAGCTTCAAAGTAATCATTTTACAAACGCACTTTGTTTCTATCAGCACCAGTGAACAAAAAAGGTAATGAATTAGCATGTGAGAAATTAAAACTTCATTCTTTTAGCCATAACACATATATTTCTATATCTTAACTAGTAGCAAAGCCATTTAGAGACCTACAGCCTCAATCCCTTCCTGTAATTTGCCATTGATTGAGCAAACACCGTTAAGTCAATCCTAATAAGTAAAATAAAGCTTCTTTGCTTGAAAATTGATTGTGTCAGTTATGTAAAATCTGATTTTTGGGGGCATTTTCGTATTTCCTAGCACAATCTTTTGAGGATGCACGTGTTGAAAAAAAAAACATAGCGGGACCTCTCCCCAGCAGGTCCGGACTGGCCGTAGCGGGCACCGGGCATTTCCCCGGTGGGCCGCCAGGGTTGGGGGCCGGTTTTGTTACAGGGCCATTTTTGCAGATTAGCTGCAATATTGGCCGCTGTAACAAAATCGTCCGAAACCGGCCGTGGCACACCGCTCGGCCGTATCCCCAACACCCCGGGGGGCCGGCCAAGCACTTTGCAAGGGCCAGTTTTGGTTCCCAGTCCAGCCCTGCTCCCCAGGGGTGGACTGGCCTTAGTGGGCATGGGGCACTGCCTGGGAGGCTGGAAGGAAGGGGGCCGGTTTTCTTTTTGGGGCTGGTTGTGCAGCGATGCTGCAATATCGGCCCCAGTAACAAAAGTAGCAGTGCTGGGGGCCTATTTTGTTAAGCAGCAGTGCTTCACGCTTGCAGCCCCCAAACCTCCATCCTCCCTGTGGTGGGCACCGGTCGGATAAAACTGCCAGGGCTGCTTTGGGTTTCCAGTCCGGCCCTGGCTCTCCTTTGGAGGGCGGGTACCGAACTCCTGGAACGCTATACACTCCTCACCTCTCCAACGAAATAATCATCTTATTTGGTTAAAAAAAAAAAGGAAATGCTGGCATCTTTGCAAGTGTACTCCGATCCACCGAAAATTGGCTTGTCTGTTTTTTTAGGCTAATGCCATGACGCCTTCTTAGATGTACCAATGATTTTTAAAAAACGAGTAAATCATTATTAAAGGCCACAATACACCACACACATTTAAATATTTAACCATACATATTTGAGATAATCCTCTTTTAGAACATATTTTCAGCAAACAGTAGTCTCCTACAATTACTGCAGCAGTAAACACGACCATATCATGAGTCTGAAACCTGTACTTTGTGGGTGTTTTTCAACAAATAAATGCTTTAATCTCCTGAATGTTACCTTGTAAGTTAACATGCTGTTGGTGTAATTGGGAACCATAAGGACCTCCTTGGTAACTTCTTTGACTTGGCAGCATATCACAATATGATCCAAAGCCACGGGACTCTGGCCAACACCTTTCAGGCTAAAGATGTGCTCGGTGCCATCTGTCTCATTTCTCAGAACAAGTCTGCCCTGTGGAAAAAAACAATTAAAAGCCTTTCATTACTTGAGGGGGAGGGGAGCTCTGGTGCCACACAGGGCCATGTGTTAAGATCGCTTACTTATTCGCTTTTTTTTCTTCTTTTAAATCTATTTATATTATCCTTTCATGAATGTGGAGGTTCTAGACAATCCCCCCGAAAATAATATTCTCGTATTCTACAATGTCTTTTAGGTCCACTAATAAACTATACTGCACTGGAGCTCTTATAATAAATAAGATTTAAGGACAGATAATTTACCTGTGATTTGGACATCACTTAAATTTGGTTTTAATTTTTTGTACAGGAAAACATATAGTCAAATGCACTTTCCAAGCTGTAGCTGCAATAAACAGACAAATACATTACAACAGAGGTGAAACACCTAAAACAGACGCTTAACCCATGCAAAAAACAAAAATATGATTAACGTATGAGATGAAATCAGAAGAGAGACAGCATAGGTGCTTGCTGAAATCAATCTGCAATGCTGCTCAGAAAAAGCTACAACAGTGAGTCAGTCTCACAATACAAAACTTCGATAGGGAACTTCACACCTCTATATTGCATCACATCATATTTCCCAAGAAAACAGCTTGGCTGTATGCAGAGCTGAAAGGTCGGTTAGTGGTAAGGTGTGCGGCCAAGCAAGTTGGGCTGGCTTTGTGCATCAAAGAGGACACTCAGTGTTAAACAAATACCAAACTAGCTAAAGAGCCCTCATCTAATTTGCCTATTTTGAGGGTGCTGTAATTTGCAAATTTTCCTGGGAACAGGCAAGACAGACCCTATTTGCATAAGTCAGTATGGATATTCCAACCTCCCCCAAGAGACAAAGTAGATTTCAACTTGAGTAAATGAATATGATAAGTATGCTTTTAATGAATTCTGGAGCAGCCATTACCCCCACATTGAACTGGGGTTTACATGATAATGTTTTATCGAACATCACTTACACATTTTCCTCCCTAGCCACAGCCCCTAGCTACGGGCTTGAAGACTTTGTCAATGCTATTGGCAGGCAGTTCAAGGTCAAGAGCCACTCTTGCTGTCCTTAAGGCAGGGACCATTTGATGTCATCTGGACTTCAGCATGCCCAAAGCATCCATTTACAGTCAAACTACCCCTCCAAATTTTTATATAGTTTCAGCAAGATTTGAGCTTTATCGGCATACACCTGATGTTGAATGTTTTAGCTCTCACACTAAAAACCAAGACAGAAACACATACGGAATGGATACTCCAATCTGGCAAGTTCTGCAACACTATGCACTTATAATTGGCTCTCAAAGAGGGACACTCTGAGATCCGAAGGAGCCGAGGAACCAGGTTGGAGCCTGAACAGCAATCTGCTCACGCCAAAAAAGCTGGTTCCACTAAGGGGTCAGGAGCACAAAGGGACTCACTTAAAATCTAACCCAAACCACCTTACCCAATATGAAAATAGAGATTAGGGATCACATTCTCCACACTTGTCTCTCTAAACACTCGCATAGCTAGAAGGACTTTGAGCATTCTCAACTCAAGCCGTATTCCAAGAGCCCTTTTATTAGTGGGCTCTCTTACATCATTAAAGAAGAGGTCTTCATGATATTGATGATATTCCCCTAGACCAGGAGGAGATAGCAGAAACTAATTGGTGGCAGTGTCATGTAGAAGAAAGGAAAGATAGGGACAGCTTCAGTTCTTTCTCCAATCTTGTATTTGAGTTGGATGCAAATATACACAGTAGTTGGGGTGCAGGCATCCGTCGAGGCGCATGGTAAAGGCAGAGTGCACATGAACTGGTTACAGCTGTTTGCCCACTCTTTTGCTATCTCCTTCTCTATAAAAGAAAAATCCCTCTCCTCAGTACTTCTCCAAATGAAAATATCATATTGGCTCTTCATCATAAACCTGTAGTAGTACTGGCAAAGCGGTTTAAGGAAATCTGACACCTTAATCAGCTCTCAGTACAAGTCCAATATCTACCACGAATTCACAATGTAGTGGCAGATTGTAAATCTAAACACTTTTGCAATTACAGTGACTGGTGCTTACCTAGATTTGTATTTCAAGCTCTAAATATTCTGAGGGACCCCAACTGCCAACTTATTCCTTTCACACTTACAACTCTCAGATTTTTTTTTTTTTTATATAGCTGGAGGTTAGAACCACATAATCTGATTTATGATGTTTTTCTCCAAGACTGGTCTCAGTGAGTCCTGTATTCCTTTTCCTGATTTTTTTAGCAATGTTGAGATGCTTCAACCAAATTCACACATTGAAGTCTATGGTAGTTCTAATCAGCCTCTTCTTGTGATTATAAGTTTGGTTGCTGACCATTCTCAAAATATTAGCGGACGTCATGGACAGCCTTCTGTTTTTCCATCCCATTACTAAAGAACCCTCATAGTCAATGACAGGACTGAGTTATTTACCACCTGCTTCAACTAACAACTGGGAACATTTCAGGTCAAGTTGGAGAATCTCTGGCCATTAAGGAGAATCAGCCATCAGAGACACTCGGGCCCAGGACTCTATCAAAGCATATTATCTAGATTTGGCCTCAATATTACTTGAAGGGAAACAATTCCTGTTTGGCAGAGTTCATACCAGTTCTTAAATTGCTAAGCTTCCTTGCATTTCAGGTCAAGCCTTCCCTTAAAATTACACATCTACGCATCTGGCATGTGTGGATAGTATGTCAGAGTAAAAGACAAACGAGTTGGTGAACAACTCTGGTTTGCACATTTCTTTAAGGAATTCAACTCCCAAAATCCACTATTCCCAAATACTCTACACCATGGGATGTATCATCATTCCTCTCTTTAATTGAGCAGATAACAAAAATATCTGTCTTAAAGCTTTATCAACATTGCCGGCAACATTAGGTTGTTCGATATTCCCCATCAACAAACACACAAACGGATTCATATTTTCAGCATTCATTTCCCAGAGAATCCAGAACCATAGGATGTATGGTACATAAAGAATACACATCTAGATTTCTACATCTGAGAGCTTCACTTTCAACAGCAACTTCTTGCCTTCTTCAAAAAATCTCACATTCATATTATACTGATGAGCAAGGTATACAAAGAGCTGCAGAGTATGTAACATTTTTAAGGCCTATACAGCTTGCACTAATGTGGCTTTAAGAACCTTCTGTAATGGTGCTAGACTCAATGACACATTTTATTACAAACAGGGCTTTCACAGTTCCAGTTCTAAAAAGCTAGCTTCTCTGCTGCTTTGTCTGATCTACTAGCTCATCTTATCATGATCACCACCCAGTAGCTTCCTCCATCTTGTTTTTTTTGTATATCTCTCTTACTTCTGGGATCTTAACTACCTTCTTTAAACATGCTACAATTGTATTGCTACTATATAAACATAAATATAAATATAAGAAATACGGCATACACAAACAATAGACACTGCCCCCTGAGGTGTTTAATAGGCAGGTCCCTGAGTCCCACTTCCCTTTCACTTGCGGTAATAGTTATTTCCCATTAATTATAGGTGACATTCAGGTTAGTTTGAGTCTCAGAAGTCCCACTCCAACTGAAGTGCAATGTAGCACAACAAGTCACCTTAGGGCCTTCCAGCTCAGGGATCAGCCTAACCCTCTCGGGCAAGAATGACACAATAAAAGTCTCTGAGGGGAGCAGCAGAAGCTGCTCTTGGTGAGTAGCACTCGCAGCTCTGCAGAGGCAGCAGTTGGGCATCCATGGCACTTCTTCCAGCAAGACAGTACGTTTTTCTAATCCTTCCCATGGACATGGGGGCAAGTTGGTCTGGTTCAGATCCTCGGTCAGGGCCCCGGACCCCTGACGAGTGAAAGCATCGTCACGGCGTACTCGGGAGAATCACCCCACACTGGGACAGAAAGTACTGGAACTGTGGTACTTATCCATCTCAACACGCTGCTCCATCTGGGATTCACTTCCCTTTCTGCCGGGACGGATTTATTACCGGCGGAGTGATCTATTATCCCTGCCATATTTGTCCATTAGCCCTGAAGAAGTCACTGGGTTCATACCCTGACAAAACACGTGTTGGCTGGGCATCTGATCACCGATTAAATCCACAAGAAAGAACATACACCATCGGAGCACTGTTTTATTTGTTTTCCTTGTTCATTACTTACAGTTCATTTGTACTGCTGACTCTGGAAACGTGTGCACAGATCTTCTGTTTCTCTGTACTAGACTTCGGTCTGCTCAGGGGGTTTAGGGTTATCCCCCTATCTGTGGCACCGTATTGAATTTTGTTTAAAGGCGCCATTGCATACCGCACTACCTGAAACCCCTGGCGAGATTCAGCCAGACATAGTTGCTGCTGGGGCGCTCAGGGCAGGTGTACAAATCCATCAACAAGCAAGGGACTTTTCCGTCGCAACAGCCTCTTGGGCATAGCACACACCATGTTTCCTCCTGTACAGCATGGGCTTCTATGGGCCTCTTTCCTTTTGCTCTTTCTTCCTATGGTCTTTTTGGTCTATTCTCTTTTTTCATAGAGTCAACTATATCTGAAGTTCTCTCCTTGTGCAACTATGGGTGGCCTCATTTATTGCATCTGCAACCCATCCAAAACTGAATTAAGGTTTCTTGCTGCCCCATCTCTACTTCATAGTCTGCTCCTGCACCAGTTCTTTAAACACTGCTTCCAGTTTGCTTATCTGATTCATGCAGTCACAGCCTTATCTGTGACAGATCTTTTTCTTTCTGCAAACATTTGTACTACTTCCCCATATAGCTGTTTCTAACAGGGGCATAACTATCAATAGTGCAGTTCGTGCAATGGCACTGGACTCCAGAGTAGTGAAGGGGGCAACTGCATTCCAAATATTGATGTATTGTACTACCCAGATGGACTATATAAGAGACCATTTTTTAAACCTATTTTAGGGCTCATGGTACCCCTACCAAGCCACTTGTGTCCAACTCTGTAACTGTAGGAAAATCCAGACCTCTCACTTTCCGTGCCCCTAAATCCTTATTTCTACACCGATTAATACCTGGCTGGACTACTGTTTCCTATTACTCAGACTCTTTTTCTACTCTTTCCCCACTTCAATTTATATTTAATACTTCCATCAGACTTCTTTTTCAGCCTCATCCTTCGTTTTCATACTCTGCATCACTTGCATCTATTCTCTGCCTTCATTTCCAGCTTCACATTCTCTTTAAATGCTGTGACCGTTGTGCTCCTCCATCTTTCTACTTTTGATTTTTTGGTCCACATGTCATCGTGCTTCCTTTTCTGAGTTCCTAGTTTTATCTTTTTTTGGGAGAGTTGTGTAGCCCAAATTCGAACCGAAGATATCAGGTATCAGAGCGCTTTTACATGAGCACCAGTTTCGTTACAGACGGGCATATTTATTTATGTCAGGCATGGGGAGATTAAGGGGCAGATTTAATAGCCCCTTGTGCTGCCGGTGCGTCACGTGGCTTGACGCACCAGCGGCGCAACCTGTTGAGTTATATTTACAAGCACACGTAAAGCCACCCTGTGTGACTTTACCTGTGCTTGTAAATATCCCCCATTTCACGTAACACTGCGTGTTAGGGGCGTGACATGGGTGGTGCTGTGGGTGTTCCCAACGCAACACCTATGCCTACTTGTGCATTTTCAGACTTACGAGCAATCTTAAATCTGGAAATGCAGCAGAATGCTACACCACCTTAGGGGTGGTGTAACGAGGTGTAACAAGGAGAAATGTTTTAATTTCTCCTCGTTTTTTTCCTCTTTCAATGCGTGCTGCATTCTACAGCACGCATTAGAAGAGGAAATCACCTCAATTCATTGTTTTTGTGCAGGAAGGTGCCCCTTCCTGCACAAAAACAATCTCCCCACAATGCAGACATCCTAGCACTATGGTGCAGGGGGGCTTGCGCTGGAACATGCAAGCAGTTTGTGCGTTTGCGCAGGGGAAGCACAGAGATAGGACATATTGTTGTAAATATTTTGCATCTCTGTGCTTCAAAACCAATGCAGCGCATCACAGCAAAATGACTTGCAGCACCACGCTGCGTTCGTTTCTTGTAAATCTGCCCCTAAGTGATTTACCCAGAATCACAAGCTGTTGAGTGTCGGTGCCGAGACTCAAACCCGGTTCCCCAGCTTCGAGGTCGACTGCTCTAGCCGTTAGGCTACATCCTCTCCCCAAACCACCCATCACACATGTGCACAACCACGGTTCTGTGTATTTTCCTGCTCCATAAGAATTGTAAAATCTTGCTTCCCTCTGTCAGCTCTAACTCTAATTTACGGATTTTCTGTCTTCATTTTCAAAACCATCTACTCATAGCTCTCAGCATTAGTGATTGCATTCTTGTTTTTGTTTTCCTCAAGAAAATTATTGCTTTTGAACTTTTTTTATTCTAAATTCTGTTCAGTACTTTGATGAAAGAGCTTTAACCCCTTGCGTGCGCATGACAGAACCACGCCGTCATGAGCCACGGGCTGCGTGTGCTCATGACGGAGTGGTTCCGTCATGCTGCAGCCGCTCCTCCCACGCGGCACTGATTCCCCGCCTGTGCGGGCGAAATAGAGAGTGGGCGGAGTCGTGACGGAACCACTCCGTCATGAGCACAGCTTGCCCGTGACTCATGACGGAGTGGTTCCGTCACGAGCATGGCGGCACCGCGCTCACCCCGCACCCCCCAAGCGCCGCGGTGGAATTCGCGCCGCAGCGAAGGGGTTAAAAATCCAATAAAATTTTGTAAACACAACTACTGTCGACATGCTCTAAAAGGGCTGTCCAATGAACGTTGTCACAATGAATCTCAACCCCAGCTGATATCATCTTACGAAGCAACATTCTAGAATGCCTATTGTTGGTGGCAGAAATGCAGGACTGGATAAAGAGAATAGGTGTTTTTTCTCAATGCTTAAGGCACCGTTTCAAAAGCATATCTGAAGCCAACATTGTGGGAAAAAAATCCAGTTTTCTCCAGACAGGTATTAAAGGAAAGTCTTGATTTTATTGTGAGGGTTCTATGACATTGCAACGGAAACTATTACAGTGCATATTTTTACAACACGGTTTTTACAACGCAACTTCCATTACAACACATGCTATTACAACGCAAGCCATTACAACGCATGTACCATTACAACGTAATTTACTATTCTAACACCGCTGGGTGCTTACCTCAGAGAAGGTGTTGGTCAGTGAGGCATATGCATTGTAATGGCATGCGTTGTAATGGCACCTAGACGCCTCCCAGTCCGGATTCCGCTGCAATCACAGCACCGAGACCACCCTCCTTGCTGCCACTGACGTCATCCGCATGCTACTTGACCAGGGACACATCGCAGGCCTCATCCTACTAAACCTCTCCGCGGCCTTCGACACCGTCTCACATCACACCCTCACAGCTAGACTACACGATGCGGGGATACAAGGCACCACCCTCAACTGGATCCGATCCTTTCTCTCCGGCAGAACCCAGAGGATCAGACTCCCCCCTTTCATCTCCGAACATACAGACATGAACTGCGGGTAACCACAGGGATCATCGCTCAGCCCCACACTCTTCAACATCTACATGGCCCCCCTCGCCGCCATCGTCAGACAGCATGGGCTCAACATAGTCTCTTACGCCGATGACACCCAGCTCATCCTCAACCTCACGAAGGATCCCGAAGACACCAAGCTCAGCTTCCAGGAAGGAATGAAGGACGTCGCGGCCTGGATGAAGGACAGCTGCCTGAAGCTCAACACAGAGAAAACAGAGGTCCTCATCCTGGGATCTTCAACCTGCGCCTGGGACGACACTTGGTGGCCCTCTGCCCTCGGGAGTCCTCCCACCCCGACAGACCACGCTCGGAAACCTCAGCATCATCCTTGACTCCTCCCTCACCATGACCTGCCAGATCAACGCCGTCGCCTCCACCAGCTTCAACTGCCTCCGCATCCTCCGAAAGACCTTCAAATGGATCCCCCCAAACACAGAAAAACCGTCACCCACGCACTCATAACCAGCAGACTGGACTACGGAAACGCCCTCTACGCCAGTATCAACAGGACCCTACTTCACAAGCTCCAAACCATCCAAAATGTCGTGGCCAGACTAGTCCTCGGGACCCCTAGGCATGAACACATGACTCAACACCTTCGAGACCTACACTGGCTCCCCATCAAGAAGAGAATAAGCTTCAAGCTTCTCACCCACACCTAGATATCCCTCCGCAACATCGGATCCAAATACCTCAATGATAGAGTCTGCTTCCACGCACCCAAAAGAAATCTCCGATCCACTGACCTCGCCCTAGCAGAGACCCCCTGCATCCGCAGAAACAGAGCAGGAGGAAGGGCCTTCTCCTACATCGCAGCCAAGACCTGGAACGAGCTCCCAGTCAGCATCAGACGCTCCCCGAACCTACACGCCTTCAGGAAGGTCCTCAAGACCTGGCTCTTCGACTGAACCGGAGCTGCCCACCCCCTCACCCCCCACACCTTGAGACCCTCACGGGTGAGTAGCGCGCTCTGTAAACCCCCTGATTGATTGATTGTAATTAAACATGCGTTGTATTGGCTGCGTTATAAAGCCATTGTGTTGTGATGCATGTGTTGTAATGGATGTTTTCCATTGTAGAGCAGGAAGTGAGAATCAGCCTACTGCTTTCTTTCTTCCAATATATGTTTCACTCTTGAAACTATATACATTATTTCTTCATTTCAACTCCATTTCCATGCATCTTACATGCCAGGCAAAGAAGTTATGGAGATGCCGGATCCAGGTATGATCACATCATGGTTCAATGTTTTCATGTGATGGCTGTCCTTGCTTATGATTTTTTTGTGTGCACGTTTTATATAGTGAGAACTCGACCCGAAGGTATCAGAGCATTTTACATGAGCACCAGTTGCGTTACAGACGAACACATTCATTTTGTTAGGAACAGGGAGATTACGTGATTTGTCCAGAATCACAGGATGTTGAGCGTCCCTGCCGAGACACGAACCCAGCTTCATGTTGACAACTCTAGCCGTTAGGCTACATCCTCTTCATGTTCTGTAACCGACGTTTAAGCATAAAAGGAAGAAAGCTTGCTGGTGGTAACAGGGGATTTACTGACAGACTGATTTGCATTAAATGTATGTTGCATACTTTATGATTTCCTTTTCCTAGGATTATGGCAAATGTATTTATGTTAAGCTTGGCTTCTAGTTAACAAAACGAAAGACTTGAAGCACATCACTCTCATAGATGTCTTTAATACCGGTCTATAAAAATCCGCATTTGCACAACATTTTTGCACCAGAGTTTCTAGAATACAGTTTGACATTGTTCAACAATTATCAATCCATACTGTCATGCAGCCACAGCCAGATTCACAAACAGCCATATTAGAAAGTTGCAAATTTGCTCCTGTAGGACAGTTCTAGTATTCAAACAACATTTCTCTCTATTCAAGAATTCACAGGGAATGTCAAAAGTACTCCTGGAACAGTACACAATCTTCAGACTTCTAGGAGCGCTCTTGTGCATATTATTTACTCATGTGGAAACTCCAATAGGCAGAAAGGATTGTAAGAAGAATTGTTTCTTTGTTCTCACCAAGTAGAACATTTTTTCCATGGTGGAAATCCTTCAAAGCAACCAATGATTTATAAAGGTATTACCTCAATGTTCCTACTTTGGAAACACACTTACTCCTGTCCTGGAAAGGATGTGCATGGAGAAAAACAGCAAGAGGTACATGGATAGGAGCAAACTCACAGGTTTGGATCATTCACCTACATTTTCCTGTAGACCTAGACAATAGCAATCAGAAACTCATGCCTCTGCCTAAGTTTGCAAATGTGGGAATCTGACCTTTGGGCTTAGGAAATTCCACGAATATGATTTCTGATTGCGCACAACACCTTGGCAATGAGGTCTCTAAGGACAACACATCTTTAATGTCTAGAATTCCCCAAGAGGTTTAGGTAAACTTACCATGGTCACAGACTTGGCGATGGGCTTGAACATGAGGGAATACTCAGATGTTTCCCCAGCCTTCACATACATGACAGGGGGACCGTAGAACCCGTCCCCTTCTAAAACAGCATTGAGCGTCCAGTCCAGCTGAGTCATATTGCACTGGAAGACGGAAGCAAACATGTAACACAAATGTTACTGACAAATTAAAAACTATGCATTAAAATACAATGTAAATTGATAATCTCTTAATAGATTGGAAGCATAATGAAGGTTCTGTTAACAAAAGTGCGCAATATTTTCTTTAAGATTTTTCCAACACGTGCAAAGTATAAAGTAGAGAATTAATCCCTACATTTCTGTTGCTGCAGAATCATTCTAAATGTATGTACATTTATGGGGAATAATCAAATACATTTCTTTATAACACATAGGAGCCTGCATTCCCTGTATAAAGGCCCCTCTCTAATTTACTTTTTCTCAGAGAGTCATTAGTCACCTGAAATAAATGAAGTAGTTGCACAGTTGTAATAAATTATTACACCAGACTTCTGACATTACATTATCTGCTGCTAGTTCCAGCAAGCAAGGTGAAAGGCAGGTAGGGGATATTAAATATATTTGCTGATGCAGTTTAAACAAGGAAAACGGAAACTAATTTTTCTTTCTTTTGACATGCTTCTCCAAACAGAAAAAACAGAACAGCATAAAGAAGGTGTTAATTAAACATGTTCATATTTTCCACACCATAGGTCACTACAAGAAAAATATAATTTCTGTATGTTCTACACAATCTGAGCCACAGCATTTCTTAACCTGACTTCTGTTAAAAAAACTTCTAGTATACTTTTGAGAAACATATTACCTGCTTTAAGTGTGGTTATTTTCACAGTACAGGTTCTGTTTTTAGTCTTACAATCTGCAATAGTTATTAAGGAGAAAGACCCTAAGGATTTAGTCGTTTTTTAGGAAGGATGATGGTGTGACTATGTATTATAAGAAATAAAATACCCTCTACTATGCATTAAAAGACTACTGCAAGTCACCTCCTAGTTCCATGACCTTATAACGAACTTCAGCCTTCAGCCACGTTCTTCTAAATAGTCACAGAACGTCATGGTAACTTACAAGATCTTTATAATGTACAGCAGGGGAGTACTTTAACCCATATATTTCTAAAGACATCCAAGCCCTGCTGTGCGATTCAGGTAGTGTGTTCACATTCTACTTCAGAGTGGTCAATAAAATAGCTGATAAAATTGCTGCAGCAGCACTTGCTAACTTTGCTCTAAATATCTTCTTTGCAATGTACTTATAGGTGATTTTTTATGTTAAAAGTAAAAGACTAAAGTTATGCAATAAACCATGCATAGTATCCCCATCTATCTGACGGACACCAATATACTACGAACGAATAGCAAGATAGTTAATTTATCCTCAACTCGCATGAGTTTTCAACTGATTAAAGGAGACGTTAAATATTTTTTCTAAAGAATGATTTTACCTAAGGACTCTTCAGCCGACTTTTGTAGCATATTAGGCTCCTACTGAATAATGATCGAACTATGTATAAACAGTCCACATAACGTAACATTAGATTTCCTAGACTATGAAGAGAAATAGATTTCTCCAAAACAAAAAATGTTTTTCCCTGCATTACCACCATGGATATTTGGGTTAACCCACACCACAAAATTTTCTTTAGTAGGAGTAATCCTGGATATTTACAATAATCATGAATTATGAGGACTATTCCTGGAGATGTCTGTCCATTCCAGAAATTCAGAAAACTACTCCAAACAAGGTAAGAAACCTGCAGGAGTATAATAATTATGTTATAATGGAGGGCATTCTGTGTTTGCTAAGTAAAGTGAGATCAGGAAAGTGTCTGCCAATAATCCAGTCAACTAGATAGCAAAGGAACCTGCGATTTTTTGTGTCTCAAAAGTTACTCAGGTTTATTTCAAATAGCAGTAAGGTGAAACATAGTATATGGACAGGATCCAGTGAAAGTAGAATAGCTGTTGAAACAGATAGACTGACGAAAAGATTCAGAGGAACCACAAAGGGAACAGAACCTGAGGGATACAAGGAGTACTTCACTGCAGAAATGCTTATCCAGTAACTCTGCATCTCGCCCACTTACTATTGGAATGTCTTGAATGATCGGTTGCTGGGCAGGTGTTACAAATTCGAGCTCAGCTGCAGCCCTACTTGCATTCACCAAACACTCAATCGCATAGACCCGAATGTCGTGGATGGAACGAAGGACAATGCGACAAGGGTAACGACCCGGTTCTTTTGGTTGAAATTGGATATGAAGCTGGACTGCAAGGTCTCCATCTACAAAGCAACAATTTAAAAATAAAATGACCATTTCCCTTGAACACTGAGCAAATGACAATTATGTTTAGTAAGAAACCAAAATATAGAAATAACTAAGGCAAAACAGTTGAGTAAGACAGAGAGAAAAGTATTACATGTTTTACAATTTAATACCACATTGGGTTAACAGGCATAACATTTGCAGCACTTTAAATTGGCGCTTGCCCTAAATCTCATCATCATATTAAAAATATCAGTGGATAAGCCAAATCGGCGAAATTGAATATGATCACGTTGTGCCTCTAATGTTTAAAATCTACATCTCATGACCGGTGCTGACTTTTTTCTGCCAGATTTTTTTATTACAGCTTCGTATTTTAATTATCGCAACAAACAAACCCCACCCATCCTAATTGAGCAACACCTTTGCACCTACAACGTCGTCTAAGCCTCCCCTGCCCCCCGACGAAGGAGAAGGTTTTCAGACAAGAGTTTAGAACAAAAACCGTAATAGGACACTGTCATAATCGTTGTAAGATCCATTTCCTTATTTTTCCCCTGACTATTGAAAAAGAGTTGTATTATTGTTGAACTGAACTAACTGTGGACACACATGTTGAACAGTTTTTTTTCTGAACTCACATAACTATGGCAACTGGCCACCTGAAAGTCTATGGAGACTAAGTGGCTTCCATTAGACTGTTTTGGCTCCCCTTTTGTAGCAAGAGGAAGTGACAAAGCAATCGTTAGAAAAAAATGTGTGAGGTTTTATGTGTAAAACCATATTACAATTAAGAAATAATCTGTACTGCACACTAAGTTTAAAAATATATCACTTTCCTAAACAAAATGCTTCAAACTGTAAGAATATAACTAAAAGTCCAAAGAAAAAATAATCTGATTAGAAATAAGAGAGGTAACAGGATATTTATAAAATCAATCTCAACTGCCAAATGTATTTAAGTTTTTATGTACATGTGTCGATTCACTTTATTTCAAAGTTCTGAGAAGTACAGAATTCAAGTCCAAATTTTGGGGTAGGAGGAGCCCAACTGTAAGCAGGGTACACTACTATCCGATGTACTTCACTCAATTCCATCAATCTAGTGTTTTGGCATTGAAACACCAGATTGTGTCTCCCTCTCAAATAAGAACATTATGGGTGTCGGTGCAGAATATGCTACCTTAAATCCAACTCATGTGGTGTGGCAACAACTAGGACTAGGAGCGGTGTAGTCCAGATACGGAATTTGATTCTCCCCAACTTGAGCCGTCACTCCTAATAAGTCAATTTAATTAAAGTAGCAGGTGATAAATATTCATATAAGGATGACAGACCAGGGTTGTCTTTTCAATGCTGTATATAAGAATTTTTTTAGCAGCAAAGCACATAAATAATAAGTAGAAAGAACTTAGTACAGTTCTAAGTGAAATTCGGCAAAGGTTCGCCTCTAAGGTGGGGAAAATGGGTCTCTCTCACATGGACATCTACACATCCTTTTATAGGATTCTAAACAAAGACATTGATACATTCTACATAGGTACCTGAGTCTCAAGAAATGCGCCAATAGGTAACGAGAAATAAGAAACATTTACTGCAAAATATATCTGAAGATTTCCCCAAAGTAGCACCACAATGAATTTGCAGACATTCTCGCAGTTAGTACAGCTATCCAATTGATATTTTGTGTGACAAAAGCCTGGAACAGTTGAAACGTCCTTGGTTAGTTAAAGAGCGAAAAAGGTCTCTGGGAACATCTCTCTCATTATTAGTGTGAGTTTTGCAGTTCTTTATTTGGACCCAAAGAACAACAACAGTTACCATGTGATATTAATGACATTAATACATGATGGATGATATTGTAAACAAAACTTTGGTTAGCTGAAGCCTCAACTGGTGATGCGCTTCAATGGGTAAGGGAATCATCTCTCACATGGGTCACCAAGTCATGCAGAGGAAATGCTAAAAAACACACTATAGCTTTCAGCACAAGACTTTGCAAGATGAATCTTGATCAAAAGGGCCTGGTTCCAAATATTCTTAACATTGTGGACAAGGTTGGTAATGAAGATACAACGGTAATGGCCAAGTTCCAAAGAATATGAGAATTACTCTCACAGTGCACTCTGATCACTACCCAATTTATCCCTTCAGAGAATGTTTCACATTTGCTGTTTACTTGATATTGTTTGAAGGACAATGTTACAGTCTGAAGTTCATGGGGAAAGTGATTTTGAGATGCCCACAAGTAGTCCTGCTAAAATGTTGTCCTCTCATGTCTGATTAAGGATAAATGGACGCCCTGGTGTCCTACGGCCACATTTATTAGACAACTCATCTTTGAAGAACATTTATGTTGGCCTACCTGCCAGGATAAAAAAACTATTTCCCTGAATCATAAGTAGAAAGATTAGAAGGTAATGCATACTGTTCGTCTCCAAGATGTTGATGTGTGTTTGCATCTTTTTTTTTAACATGGTTCAATCATGGAGCATTTATCCATAATTATAAAATAATTTGTCAACCTATGGTGTGCAGGTATGGTGAATGAAATTCCATCTTGGCAAAGATCTGTGGTTGCTCCTGCCACTTAGCTAGCAGTGGCTCAATTCCCAACACTAAGGGGCCAATTACGATGTCATTAGGAAGGGCTCCGAATGGGATTCGGTGTTGTCGAATCGGATTGGAACCCTTGTCCCCTAGAATCATACAGTTTTCTCAACAACCGATTACGATGCCCGGAAACAATTCAAGCAGACCGAATCGGTTGCGAAAGGCATCCGGACAGCCCGAGTCTTTCAGAGCCGATTCGTACAGCTCTGTGGACACGGTTTCCCAGCCGAGCGATTACGATGACTGATTCAGACAGTCATTCCGATTTGATTTGCCCGAAACGGCTGCCGGAATCTGTCTTTGGGGGCCCGTTGCGGGTCCCCCTTCACCCAGAGCCGAGGGAACCCTCTTCCCAACCATGCACAATGTGGTAGGCACCACTGGGTGCCTGCCACAGGTTGCAAGGTTTTCCTCTACCAATCCCTTTTTTCAATGGGAGCCTGTGTTCACGTTTGGAACACAGGCTCCCATTAAATTCAATGCGAGTCCGACTGAACGATGTTGGAAGGCATCGTAATCGGTCGTCCGGACTCACAGGACCTGATTCGTTTGGAAACTAGTTTGGAACCGATTTGTTCGGGACAATTTCCAAATTACATCGTAATCGGTCCCTAAGTGTGAGACATGAAGTTTATCACCTACGGGTAAGTCCTCACCGGAAGCCTACATTCTCAGTAAAAAAAAAAAAGCGGTCTCTAATTTTCAGTTGCCAGTCAGTTGTTTCTAGTCAATCGTAACAAGAAAATGATGTAGCTGCTCACCTGAAATACATTAAGAGAGTTGAGTTATAACATCACAATTACTGCTGCACGAGCCAGCAGCCAAGGTGAAAGGCAGGTCATGGAGTATCATTATAGCTGAAGTTTTTGTTCTTATGATATTTATGGCAACCTTTTTACTGCTTTAAATATTTTAATTTACTAGAAGAAATAAAAGATCTTTCTGCATGCTACTACCTTTGTTGAAAACCTGATTTACAATAAAGTGATTCAAATATGTTTTTTCAACAAATTACTAACTGTTCTTTGGTGTGTTTAATTTTGCACAAGAGATTCAGTTTTCAATCGTTAAAGTCTGCCATGTTAAATAATTTAATTACAAACCTATCAAAGGCCAGCCATGTTGCTTCAGTGAATTTTGTTTCTCTAATTGAACTGTTTCATAATTCTCATTAAATGATTATCAAACTCATGATTAACAGCGAATACTGACTAGCAAATTGAAGACATTAAATTAATGGAGCGCAAAAAATAAACAATCTAATTATGACCACGACTCATAAATTAAATATAGATTTATCGATAACATATAAGATCAAAATGATAATATTTAGAACAAAACATGCTCTTCAAAGTGACTGTAATAATTTCAATTTAAGATGATTATGAAAGCAAAATAACAGAATAAATGTGAGGTTATATTATGGTTATAGAGGGTAAATGGCAAACAAAATTATGATCATCATTTTCAAACCAAAATTTGAAAGGTTTTTAATTAATTATATAATATGTCACCTAATAGGGAGTACATACACAACAGCAATATCAGTGAATCAAGTCATCAATTCAATGGAAAAAAGAGGGGCATTTTGGATGAGTATGGGAAAACATGAAGCAAAGAAAGACTATGGTTGTGAGACTACAATTGTGATGTCTTCATCTTTTGCTGAGGAAAATGTGAACCTTGAAATGCTGATTGGACTAAATGCATATATAAGAATGAGATTTTTTCAGAACATTCTGTTAATAGTTGTCAGAAACTACAATACACAGTGAATAACTTGTCTTGAGTGTTGATGGGAGATGTATGAAAAACTAAATGGTGGCCTTCTGCCCTCAAATAAGGAAATTTAAATGACAAAAGGCATCACAAGAACAACATATATGACAGGAATATGTTTAGAAGGACACTACGGAAAATACATTCAAGAACACAAGCTTTCAGGCTAAGAGCAAGGTAAGATTTATGTTGTCTGGGTATTAAGATGGTCTATATTAAGATTGTAATAATTTAATGTTATAGTTTTGCTTGTATTGTATCCTGTATATGAAGCAACAGTCCAAAAAATGTTATTCTCTAAGCTCCCGATGAAGGGGAACAATTACCCAGGAATACATATTCGATAACGGTAAGACAATCAGCATGAAATCTAATTTTTCAGCAAATTCATAATATTCAGTACGGTGTGAATTTGGAGTTTGATAATCAGTACAATTATTAAAGCATTTATTATAATACACGAAATGGTCACTGAAATTGGTATGTATTTGTAAATTAAATTACTCAACATGTAACAGTAATGATAACAAGGGGAATTATCCTATACTGGATTTTCACCTCACAACACTGACAACTTGGGAATTGAGGAGTTTATGCATCTCAAGTTGAAAGATCATTTAAGGTTTCACCAGAGATTACTTGTAGAGTTCAAATAATAGAGAACATTTTAGAAAACTAAAAAGAGTGATATGGTAAGTCAAACATTTCTGCACATTTGTCATTTGCCATGTTGCAGAAATGGAGTTATGTGGCACAAACATTTAAAAAATATATATATTCTGCAAGCCAAGAAATGTATGCATTCCATGTTTTGTTATACAAATTTGTAGAGCACACTATCTCTTTGGAGGATATCCTGACACTGAGCAGGTGTGAGTCTAGGCACACCCAGGGCCTCGTGGAACTACTCAAAGCCAGGTCTTCAGCTTCTTGCTGAATTCAAGAAGTGAGGAGGAAGCCCTTATGTATAGCGGCAGGTAATTTCACACTTTAAGAACAATGTGGGGGAAGGTTTGACTGCCGGATCTGTTTCCCATTTGTGTGGGTTTTGTGCAAGTAGGAGTCCGGACAAGCAGATATGCATTGGAAAGTTTGTGAAAGATGATACAGTTGTTGTGCTATGTTGGCCAGTTTTATGTAGTGCCTTGAAAGTGTGAGTGAGGGGTTAGAACTGTGCCAGTTTGTGAATGGGGAACCAGTGGAGCTCCTTCAAGTGTGGTGAGATGGGAGTGTGACATAGGAGGTTGTGAGTGATTCTGGTTGCCAAGTTTTGCATGATCAGCAGCCTTCTGGTGAAGTTTTTTGTTGATTCCGGCATAGAGGGTGTTCCCATAGTCTATCTGGCTTGTGACTGGGGCGTGCATGACTGTTTCCGGTTGCTGATTGGGAGTCATTTGAAAATCTCCCCAGATTTTCTTGTCATCAGTGGTAGGGGTGGGTGTTGGTCCTATCTCTCCTGACCACCAGATGGAGTCCCACTGTGATGTGCTCTTCTGAAGATCACAATTTCAGTCTTTTCATTGTTCAGCTGTAGACAGTTGCTCTTCATCCAGTGGGAGATTTCAGTCATGCAGGCATTAAACTTGATCTGGATACTCTGTGTCTTGTCTTTGAGGGAGAGAATGAGTAGCATGTCATCAGCGTGCAAGAGGAAATTGATATCATGACAGTGGATGCTGTTGGCTAGAGGGATCATTTAGCAGTTGAAGAAGGTCAGACTCAGGGAGGATCCTTGTGGAACTCCGGAGATTATGTTGCTGGCGTCCTAGGTGTATGGTGCCAGGCTGACTGACTGGGTCCTTCCAGTCAAGAAGGAGCAGAACCATTGGTATGTGTGTCCTTAAGTTCCAATGTTGTGTAGGCCTTGGTTGAGGTTGGTGTGGGAGACTAAGTTAAATGCTGCAGAAAGATGCAAGAGGATGAGGGCTGCCTTGTCTCCCTTGTCCAGAGGCATGTGGGTGTCATTCCTGGCATTGCTGAGGACAGTTGCTGTGCTGTGCTTGGGTCTGAAACAAGACTGAGTGGTGGTGAGAAGTTGGTGGTCATTAAGGTATTTGGTGAGGCTTCCGTTGATAATTTTCTCTAAGACCTGCACCGAGAATGGTAGTAAGGAGATTGGTCTAAAGCTGGTGAGCGTTGACGGGTCAGCAGAGGGTCTTTTTTAACAAAGAGAGTACAGTTGCCTGTTTTAGAGCATCAGGGAAGGTTGCAGAAGAGGTGGAGGCAGTCAGAATGGGTGTGAGTACTGCCAGGTTGCAGTCCATTGGAGAAGGTGTGGTGAGGGCAGAGATCCGATGGGGCCTTTGAGTGGATGCACTTCATGGTGGTGGCAGTTTCTTCTGTGGTGATGATAGGCCTTGTGCTTAGCACTGGTTCTTTGGAGAAGATCAGGAGGTGTTTGGCAAGTTTTGTCAGATCTAGTTGCAGGCTGAAGTGGCTGTAAATGGCGGTGATTTTGTTGTCGATTGAGATATTATGGTGGAGGTCTTGCGAGAGAGTGATCGAGTTGAAGGTAACTGATTGTGAGGTGAAATGTTTCACAATGGCGAAGATTTCTTTACTTCTGTTGGTACTGGCATCGATATGGTACGCCAGTGTTTGGTGATGCAGATCCTTTGGCAGTAGCTTTTCAGGGCAGATTTGAACATGCTCCTGTCAGCATTCTCCTGGCTCATTCTCCATTTGCACTCCAGTTTTTTGCTGTGGCGTTTCATCTGTCTGAGTTCCTCTGTTTACCAACTGGACTAGGGTGTGGATCTCATTGTATCGTTGTGTTTGAGGGGGCCAGGGAATCAGCACACAAGGTGATTCAATTGTTGACATTCTTGATAGTTTTGGGGAGGCTGTCTTGTGTCGGTGAGTGTTGAGAGCAGTGTTCCAGTCCTTGTTGGTGATACTGTTCCCGTTTCAGCAGGCTGGGCTGGAGGTAGTCCATATGCGTTGGACCAAGACAGGGATGCTGATCTTGGTGAGGTGCCAAGGTCTGTCCGGGCTCCTCAACTCAGATGTTGCCGACGTTGGTGAAAATATGGTCCTGGACGTGTCTGGCAACATGGGTAGGTCCCTTTACTCGTTGGGTGAGGCACAGAGTTCCAAGATTTTTAATGAAGGCTCTTGAGTTAGGGTTAGAGTGGTTTCCCAGGTGGAAGTTCAGGTCTTCGAATAGGATGTAATTGATAGCATGGAGGTTGAGTAATACAATGAAGTCCATGCTGGTGTTAGGGAAGCTGGTGCATGGTCCTGGTGGTCTGCAGATGAGCGTGCCACTTAGGGGAAAGTTGGCTGTGACAGGGGGTTTGAACAACAGGTGTTCTACGTTAAGGATGATATGTTCGTGGATGTGGTGCAGCTGATGAGTGGATTATGGCAATTCCGCCACTGGACTTGTGAAGTCTGTCTTGCCTGGCAATCTTACACCCTGGTGGGATGGCTGTGGTGATGTTAGGTGCCGATCCAGGGTTCAGCCAGGTTTCCGTGACAAAAGCATGTTGTGGCATTGCCGTGCAGCAGGTCCCAGATCTCTGTGGCTTTTTAGGTGAGTGGGCAGGTAGTGAGGAACATGCCTGAAAGTGTGGCATCTTGTGTGGGTGGTTGAAGGACTGCATGAGTGTCACAGAGTGTTGTGCTGGTTGCTGTTGGTGTGGTGAGGGTTAGGTTTGGGTAAGTGCATGAAACCTTGCCGGAAGGACAGGATAATTGCTACCACAGTGTTGTGTGGTGCAGCGAGGCAGCAGAGGTTTAGGGCCTGGAGGTTTGCATGTCTTAAAACAAAGTCAAACTTAAAATCGAATTGCATGGCCTTTTTATTAGCTCCGACATGGACAACTTCTAAATTAATCGGTGGAAGCAAAGTACTTGTGTGAATAGAGGTTTTCTTTTTATCTCAATGAAACATTGCACAAATTGAGATATACCTATGATCATGGGTTTTGCTCATGTGACACACTCATCCTGTGCGTGCATATTTTACCTAGACCTGGTCTTTGACGATGATAGGTTCTGGACCTAGTACTGAACTGGAAGGGATGCACCAAGCGCACCCACATAGCGACAGAAAGCTACTATCCCTGTCACAACTTTCATGCATGGAGCACAGTGGTGGCAGCATACAGTAACAGTGAATAATAGTAATAGGCCTTTTCACATTAGACATGAAACCACACTTACAGGCCCATTCATCCAAAGTTCCTTTGCTCCTCAACAGAAAAATTCTGTGCATTGGTGGGAAAGGGAGAGGGGTCAGCACTAGACACATTCGATGTCCACTAGGGACCACTGCAGATCTTTCACTGTCTTCTACGAGATCTGGACATGGTCGGAGAGGTCCCCTTGATGTGGGCTTACTAAACATCAGATCACAGTGCACAGCCAGCATATGCCACATGTCAAGCTCAACCAGCAGGATGCAAGAGGCCATCAGTCCCAGCAGCCTCAACGTCGAACTCCCTAAAATACAGGACCAAGGCTGAAAGATTTGGATCATTGTCTGAATGTCCTGGACTCTATTTCCCAGGAGAAAGACACAAAACCAAACCATGTCCAGAATGGCTTTGATGAAAAGGAGCATCTGGGAGGGAGTTATGTATGACCTTGGCATGTTGAAAGTGAGCCCCAATGAAGACAGGTGATTTTCTGTAGTCTGGAAGTAGTTGGCGACTTTCTGGTGCAATCCTGACTTCAATGGCTAGTCGTCACTGTAGGGGCAGACAGGCACCTCTGAATTTGCACTGCTACAACCGCCATCTTTTTCATGAACAGCCATGGGGTGCTGGTGAGACCAAAAGGTAGCACCTCAAACTGGAAATGCTCCTCTCCCACCACGAACCACAGAAGACCCGGAATGGCCGGCAGGGCAAGAATGTGGAAAGAGGCATCCTGGTTGGTCCAATGCCATCCACAAGTCTCCAGGGTTTAGGACAGAAAAGACCTGGGATAGGGTAAGCATTTTGAATTTGTCCTTTCGGAGGAAGAAATTGAGAGGGCACAGATCCAGAATAGGTTGACCTGCATCCTTCTTGGGCACCAGTAGTGGGAATAACAACCACATTCTACTTCTGGTGCTGGCACTCTGTCAATAGCCCCTTTGGCCAAAAGGGCTTGAACCTCCTGCTGCAAAATGGAGAAATGGTCCTCCATCAGTTAGTGCGTAGACAGACAAAAAGGAGGGTAAAATGTAGCCTTTGCTAACAATTTAGAGGGCCCACCTGTCTGATGTGATTGCCTGCCAGCTCCGATAGAATAAGTGGATTCTGCCTCCCACCGGGTGGGTGCAACCCTGGAAAGGTACGCTAAAGAGGCTTTGCATGTGGGGCTGCAGGAAGCTGGCAGACTGAGCAGCATGCTGACCTTGGCCATGGGGGCAGTGGACACCACTGTGGGGCACAAAGAAGCAACATAGGGAGACTGTAAAGAACTGAAGACCCAGAGTATGACTGAGGAAAAACTCTTTGATTTGGCACAGCATGGCTGATAGCCCTGGAAACTTGAATTCTCCCGAAACCAGCTGCAGAATTGCCCCTGAAGTCGGCTCAATATGGGAGCTTGAACTGAACCATTGGCACCACCCACACATGTTGTCAGGGGAGTGAGAAAAGTGTGAAGGAGCAAAACATTGCCTCTACTTCTTAGGTTTCTTATACTTACCTGAGGATTTGGAGTGTGACGAAGTCCGGCTTCTAGAGCATCTCCATCGACTCAGAGAATCGGAGAGGAACAAGGAATGAACTTTTGACTTGGCGTACCAGTGCAGCATCTTTTTGCGCTTGGTGCTGATTGCCACCAGGTTCATCGATGCGCAGTCCCCACAGATCTAGTCATGGTCCGACCCCAGACACCACAGGCAAACCTGGGGGGATCAGTCACAGACATTTGTTTGCAACAGTCCTTACAGGCCTTAAAACCCGTTGTCTTGGAGGGTGACATCCCTGGCTCACTGCAGAAAATTTGAACAATAACTGAAAAAAAGCAGTCTCCAAGAGACAAGAGAAGCCTCTGATCTGCATCTGGAGACATGGAAAGAAAGGTACTGACATTAGTGCGCAGGAGTGGCGCCCTTATGGGCCTGCACGACATTTCTGGGGCATAACAGCATCAGCGTGGAGCCACACAGCACCACCATCTTGTGCACTGAGGTACTATGAGAAATTTTCCGGATCTAGTCTGACGCCTGGAGAATATTCAAAAAGTAGAGAATCTGCAGCTAGAAATCTCTATTAGAAACTGGTGTAGAAGAAATAATGACAGAAGTAGGGATGTGAATGATAGTGGGCTAATGATGACCTAGACTCTGGCAACATTATTCACGTGTGGCAGATTATATCATACATGCACCAAAATATAAATAGGGGTGAATATGTTATTCCACCTTTGTTTACAAAGACATCAAGTAAATCGGTACACATAACAAGGTGGTTCAGCTAAAGAAATACATCATTGAAGATGAACAAGTAGCTCAGCACCAGAGAGCATGTAAAAAAGCCAAATTGCATTAAGTTTTTCTATGTGTAGTGACAGTAGCTCATGTTGTCCTAGTAATATGGTTGCAGAGAGCAGAAGGTCGCTTCTTAACTGGGGAAATTCTTATCTTTTCAGTTTTTATGGCAAACCCAGTATAAACCTATTTGCAAACCTTATCTCCCTTTCAACTTTAGTTTTATTATGGAATTGCCTTTGCTTTTTAAATGAAATAAAAAATAATTAAATACTGTTAGCTATATCACAACCCAGCCACACTAAGTCACCCTTAGCTGCCAACCCATCTTATTAGTCAACAAAACTTGAAATGAAATGTGTTTCAGATGCAAAACAAAGGTTATATGATGCGATCAATACGTTCTTGGAGTAACATTGTGCAACACTGATAATATGATGGCTATGTGCATGCGTGTTGGTCGGTCAGTTGGCATATGTGGGCATGTGAACAGGACTCTGACCACAGACCACCATGTAAAAGGTGCAGGTCAGCTTGCACTAACTGCTGCCACCAGTCCTGCTCCTTGGGGAGCTCAAAAATTATGTTGGTCATCGAGGAAGGGAATTAAAATAAGAACAAAGGACTTGAGAGACCTGGGACAACATGAGGCTGTACTTTTAAGATGTCAAAATTCCTTTAAGGATGCCAATGGAAGGACTTCCTAGAAGGCAGAAGAATATAGTCAAACAGCCAATAGCCTACTGTGAGACAAAAAAGCTTCTCTGGGCTGATCCAGCATGTGACTGACAATGACTTACAGCTCGCGCAAGCAAGCCAACGGACTGAAAGGGGCTGAAAGAAAACCAAGTCTCCATGTATTGAAAAGAAGTTGGCTTTGTCAGACCGAAAAAAATGGTGACCTTGGCGACAAGTATCGGACATTCTGGTATTAGATGTTGAGGGGCTTTGTGGTCAAATGTTACATACTTTTACCAAACCTAAAAAAATCTTAAGGAGAAATATGAAAAATCTGGATCACTTCTGTACAACTGTGACCATACCAGTGAATGACTAACTTTATTTTTTTTCCCAGACGTAACACCAGTGAATGATTTGTTTCCTGAACATATCTTCTTCACCTGTGCTGCTATTTTCTTAAAATCTACAACCGCCCCCCCAGAAAACCCACCATCAATTTATACTAATATTTTGACATTCTGAAGAGTCGAGGCAACCTCTTGCACCCAACCTTTACACATGATTCTAATCCATGATACATTTAGTGTTCCAGAGTATTCTAAAAGTGAAATATTCGATTTTTTTTGCAGGCAGCGTGCTGCACTCAGCATCTGGTGCATGCAGTAATTACAGTGCATCTGTGCCCCATTCCTTATGAATCAATCATGCAACGAGAAATCCTAATGTGCTCTGACAAGGCGCGTCCACTGCTGCATGCTTACAAGATTTGCTTTTTCTGTGCTCATTTGTCTCCGAAGCAGGTTTGGTTGAGTAAACAAACACCTGCAGCGGAAAGCATATTAAACACATGCGGTGTCCTCGCGACTTCAAATGTCATTGGCCTTAATGGCGCATAATCACATTTGCTCGCCTAGCAAAGCTTAAAATGCCGAAACCAGGAGTGATCCGTGGAAACACTTGTAGTAAATGTTAAGGATGGCGCATTAAAAAGGAATCACCTTCCGATGTCTCTTCCGAGCATCATCCTACACCGCTAGGTAACAAATGTAGGGGCATATTATCAAGAAACGGCGTTAAAATTATCGCCGCTTTAGCGGCAGAAAACTGCTGATAAAGCGGCGATAATAGGCTTGAAAATATGCCGCAGAGAATTCCCATAGAAGCCCATGTTCACACCAGAACATGGGCTTCTATGGGAATTCTCAAGGGCATATTATCAAGCCCATTATCGCATAAGTTTTCTGCCGCTAAAGCGGCGATAATTTTAACGCCGTTTCTTGATAATATGCTCCGTGGTTACAAACACTGTGACAGCTGTGAATGCTGCGGTCTCAATCTGAAGTTATGCAGAGAAATTGAAATTGATGGGAGATAGGGACTGTCTGTCACCTCGCCAACAGTATCATCCTATGTCTGGACCAGGGTTCTCCAAAGTCGGTCCTGTAGGGCCTGATGGTAAACATCCTTTACAACAACATTTTTTACCCCGCAAAGTCTTTTACAACGCAGGGCTTTCCACCGCACACCATTACAACACATTCCCCATTACAAGGCCCCGGTGGAGTTAGAATAGTAAATTGCGTTGTAATGGACAATGTGTTGTAATGGATTGCGTTGTAAAGCCCTGCATTATAAAATATTTTGCGGAGTAAAAAATGCGGAGTATTGGCACATGTTGTAAAAGCGTGCGGGGTAAAGTGTCATATTCAGGCCGGATCCATGCCAGATATTTAGCATATCCTTGTTTAGGAAAATTTAGTTTCTTAAAAATCTGGCATGGATCTGGCCGTCCAGAACCGACTTTGGAGAACCCTGGTCTAGATACTTCTTGGTCTTTCTGGATTGACCCCTATTCACACTACATTTCTTGAAGTCTGAGTGAGGCCTCCTTTTACTCTGTTACCAACTGTATCAATACCGCACGGAGGTACTTTTGTGCGCCTGCCAACCTTTCTGGGAACAACTTCCATGCCTTAACCCCTGCTGTGCCACGCCCTTTCCCCCTCCTGTGCCGGGCGTTGCATTAGTGGGTGGGGTTCATGACGATATAGTCTCGTCATGGGGACAGCGCAACCGTGCTCCATGATGAGACTATCTCGTCATGGGCACAGAAGAGGTTAATCATGACCAAGTTCCTCCCGAAATCTTACCCTTTACCTTCCTGTCTTCCTTCTGTCGAAGGTATTTTATAAATCCCATTCTCGTCATTGTTCACACATCCTTTCAATGGGTACTCAAATCATTTTATAACAAGGTTTTTTAAAGTGTGAAATATACCTCGGGGCACCAGACAGCAATAAGGCATGAGGAAAAAAATCTTTACCAATTCTAAAATATCCGCATGGTACATTTACAATAAAAAACACAGCATGTATAAGAAGTTCAGTAGATTGGGGTAGTTAACTCATAGTTGGTCTGAGGCAGTGGCCTGTCATCAACAAGGACATCATTTCTAAATAGAAACAAGCTCCCAGATTGCTTAACAGAATTTAGTATATTGGGGGTAATTTATGACTGGGGTGGTTTGTGGTACAGGCCTATCAGAGCTACTAAAATGTGTTTATTGAAGTTCCAGTAGGAGGCACTCAAGAGGAGCTTAAGGGCGAATTAATGCATTCTAGGTCCTTGGGGCACGAGTGGGATTGTAGAAGGCGTTGTAATGTCTTTTCCATGTTCTTATTGTTCCAATAATCTTTATTTTCTGCACCTATGTACAGTTACATCTCCATAGGACATCCACTCGCTCATCTGTCTTATCTATCATAGCCTCAGACCACTCACTGTCTTTATATGGCACTCTTTGCTTATTTTCAAAGACAAAATTACCAAATCACATTAAAATAAACAGAAGCAACAGGTAAACAAACAGAGAAATATCTATTTGCTTAGACACTAGAAGTCGACAATAGGCCAATTTTATTTCACAGTTGTGAGAACCTAACCTATAATGCAACAATAAAACAGCAAAACACGGGGCATATTATCAATCACGCCGTTAAAATTATCGCTGCTTTAGCGGCAGAAAACTGCTGGTAAAGCGGCGATAATGGGCTTGATAATATGCCCTTGAGAATTCCAATAGAAGCCCATGTTGACACCAGAACATGGGCTTCTATGGGAATTCTCAAGGGCATATTATCAAGCCCATTATCGCCACTTTA
Organism: Triturus cristatus; assembly: GCF_964204655.1. NCBI lineage: Eukaryota > Metazoa > Chordata > Amphibia > Caudata > Salamandridae > Triturus > Triturus cristatus. The sequence continues at coordinate 1,007,915,047 of NC_140591.1, read as the reverse complement.
GCGGCAGTTTTTTGCCGTAAAGGGGCGATAATTTTCATGCCGTGCTTGATAATATGCCCCCACGTTTTTAGGAAACTTTAGGTATAGTGGGGCAGATTTACAAGCTCCTTGTGCCACTTTTGCGTCACTTTTCCCATGTTAAAAGTGACGCAAAAGTGGAGCAGGGGGCTTGTAAATCTGCCCCAGTTTTTTAACAACGATTTGTACTTTATGTTCTATTCCGAAAAGACTATTTAGGGGCATATTATCAAGAAACGGAGTAAAAATTATCCTGCTTTAGCGGCAGAAAACTGCCGCTAAAGCGGCGATAACGGGCTTGATAATATGCCCTTGAGAATTCCCATAGAAGCCCAGGTTCTGGTGTCAACATGGGCTTCTATTGGAATTCTTTGCGGCATATTATCAAGCCCATTATCGCCGCTTTAGCGGCAGTTTTGTGCCGCTAAAGCGGCGATAATTTTAACGCCGTGATTGATAATATGCCCCTAAGTCCCTTAGCTACTGTTTCTGGCATGTAAGTACTCTATTTTGATGACTCAATTAGAGATAAATCACTGACTCAAGGGCAGCTATCCACATTTTACTTTATGGGGAAATAAAAAATAAACGACCAACAACAGATGAAAGGAATCGTCTGAAGCTATTTTTGCCAACAGAAATATTAGTCCTAAAATTAGATTGCCATTTGGACACAGCAAAGTAAAATACTTTAAAAAATGACACTGTACATTGGCGTGCGGTAATTGGTTCGTCATTCAGCCCAGTGGTATAAAAATGGGGCGTGCTTATGTCTTCGGTTTGAGCCCGTGCCAAAATTTGATAATGTGCTTTCGCAGAAGGCCCACAACAGTATAGAAAATGCTCAGAGCGTCTGATTGCGACGGAGAAAGGAGAAAAGAAGGGCAGTTATATTCAGCTGAATACAGCCTTTTTACGGCAATGTTACACTGAGTATCTATTTATTCAAACCACACGGAAGTACCTTCATGAAATCTGCACCGTGTTATGAAAAGTTTGAACAGAAACCCTCTGGCACACGCTTTCATCTTTAGATGACTTTTAAAAAATGGGCCTCTCTTAGCTCTTGAGAAAATATCCCAGAGGGCCCCTTACCCGGAAGGCTGAAGTATAAATGGTGCTTTCATCTGCTTAGTGGAGCAAATACAGGCCCTCGAGCAAACGCCTCCTCAGCATTCGACGGGTGGGTGGATGAAGAATGGTTCACTCAAATTGACAGCAGCAATGAAAGTGAAAGCGTAAGTAGCACATTCATGTAGCAGCAGATGTCAGTGCTGGCGGACAGAAATGTTACTCCACCGGGCATTTCCCCGGCAGGCTGGAGCCCACAGAGGACAGTTCTGAAAGCCCAGGGCTGCTCCTGGTGCCTCTGTCACTTCCCCTAGCTTCCCGAGGTTATTTGTAGCAGGCACGGGAAGGCTTCAAGAGACTGCGAGAGGAAGGGAGGGGTAAGGAAGAGAGGGAGAAAGGGGAGGATAGATGGAGACAGAGAAGCGCAAGGAGATCCAGGGAGCAGGCTGGTTGGAGCATTTATGACAAGGTTGCTATTGGTCCCCCAGTCTGGACCAGGACATCTTCAAGCTCCCTTGTACTTCACCTACTGGTTAAACAAAGCTATTGAACAGGGGCGGCTCCTCCATAATGGCAGAGGAGTGTCGCTCCACTGCCTGTGTCAGAGCCAGTTTGCATAGGGAGGGTCGGGGCATAGGGAGGAGGAGTGATATGTGCACTCCTTATGTGAGCATATGTGTTTGGCCAGCCGTCTTTGGATGACCAAAACGCACATGCGCACTAAGGTTTATCCAGCCCGGCTGCATTGAGCAGCTGGGTTGGAGAAAACCCCACAGACTCCCTGGTCTGAGCAGGGCATCTTTACGGCCTGCCCAGACCAATCCCCATGCTGCTCTCACATGAGAGAAGTGCAGGGATTGCAGGGAGTCTGTGACGTAGCCCCAGTGCTTTCTGGGACCAGGAAGAAGGAGGCAGAAAGCAACGCGGGAGGCAGGAGGTGGGCGGCAGTTCCAGGTAAGTTTTTCTTATTTTTTCTTTTTTTCATTATTACTCCCCCTGTGCTCCCCCTCCCGTGCTCCCCCGCACACCCTCCACTCACCCCCTACCTCTTAATTGTGGCGGCCGCCACTTCTATTAAAACCTTATAGCTAGGCTGCCTCAGGCTGCAAATACACTCTATTTGGCAGCCATACATACTTTACAATCCTTCCTGTGGACTTTCATGGGATCCGCCTTTCCTTAAGTTCCTACATATTTAGGGTACCACACCCCCTTACAATTATTATATTAAAGATTATAAATAATGATCTGAAAACAGATTATAAATAGATTTCTATTAGTAATCAAGGATTAACAGTGCCGAAGAAAACCCAAACCAATTTGTAACTTTGTTTCAGAAGAAGGAAACCAATCCCAATCAAAGTTCTTTGAAACTCAGCTGAAAATGCTCCATTTTTTATGAGTATTGTTAGATTTCACAGTTGCCGCTAGCAGTGGTGTCTGCCACTTCGTTTCTCCTAATGCCAGTAACACAAACTATTTCCTGCCTAACTTCTCAATTACAAGTGTTTCAGTGGGAGGACTTAACTCTTGTAACACTGCGCTGTCGAGAAATGCATCCCTCTTCTCATTGTACTTGAAGATATCTTACTGAGATTCAGGAAAGGCCTAAAACCCTTCTTGTTCATAGAGGTCCTCCTAAGTGGACAAAAACAACATCCAAATTGTAATGTGATAAAATCATTGTAGCAAGATTGAATTGATCATGTAGCAGGAGTACAACATGATTTAATTCTCCGAGATCAGGTTATGGACAAAAACCCTGCTCCCAGTAGTAGGAATGGCCCATTGAAGCTTATACCACAAGAATGCAGGCATTATTGCACCTGTTATAAATATCTTTATGAACAATATGTTTTGCAGTAATGGCACATTGGTTTTCCCAAAACCAATTTACTATGCAAGCTTCTCTGAGGGATTCATGCCCCGCCCATTCAAGAGTAAGAATATTTAATTTTGGGTTGGCCTTTTACCCAAGGTCTCCAATGTATAAGAAAGACACCAGGAGTTGCAAATTATTGGAGTACATCATTGCTTGAGATTCCACTGAAAATGGGCTCATCTTAGAATTTTTAAAAAGCAATGGGGAAGAGAGAAAGATGAATGAGGATGCAGATGACCAGCAAGTTCAAGTCTAAATGTTGGCCGAAGAAGTGGTTCTTGAGCCATTTTCAGAATTCTTTGTATACTTACCCCCGATAAAAAGGGTTCCAAAGGGATGAGCCTTATGAATTCAGAGATTCAGGAGAAGACTGCCAAGATAAAAAGTGACTCAATAACTATTCCTAAATATCCATCGCCATCTGTCACATTTTTGGGAGTACACCTAAGGCCAAATTGGGAACCAAAAGCAGTCTTGGTAAATGTGGTCATACTAGCCCCATATGCCATATAGAAATGGAGCTCAGCACAAGGTTTAGGCTGGTCCTCCTCCAAGAACCTGCTTGAAAAACTGGGCTAAAACTGTGCATTTCACAACACATTTTCATCATATACTGGCTGCTTGACAACTGAGCTTCTCCTCTTGGACAGGTTCTCCTGCTGCAAAGCCAGGCACATTCCTTCATTCTCCAAGCAGGCAGGGGTGGTTCTATATGCTAGGCTGACCCACAAGCAAGTTGCAGATTTAAGGTGATGTATCCTCACCTTTGGGAAACTGTCTCTCATGCAGACACCAGGTTTCACAGCAACATTTCAAGTACCCTGTGGAGCACTCCCTTCCTTGGTCAAAAAGGACTTTGAATTGCAACAAATTGGGGTGGTTTGCGGGCAACTTTTATACTTATTTCGCAGAAAGGCGATGTGGTTCAGCTCTCTATGTTTTTGGGTCTGATGAAAGTCTGCCCCAACATACACCCAATTACCATAAAGCTGGGACCACAGAGTTCCTTGTGACCACTGAAGTGATCTTATCCTCAAATCATGGCTGAATAATGAACTAGAGAAACAATGTCATAAGAACTAAGAGGTAAAGAAATATATTCTACTGCAGCAGACACTGAATGGAAGACAAACTAATTTGTAAGCTCCATTCAAAGGCACAAAACGTATAGCACTGACAACAACCAAAGTAATGGTAGGGGCTTAACCCAGTTCTCAGTAGTGATCCACTTTTGCCTCAGAAAAACAAGGTGGAATTATTGAAACAGGCCACCTTTGCACTGGAGGGGAGTGATTTTGTAGTGGGTCCTGGTGCCCACCACCAGGCATCATGTTGGAGAAATAAATAGCCATTTGGAACCTCAAACCCAGTCTCAGTCAAGGCATAGGGATTGTGTGCTTAGTCAGGGGGCCCAAGGCAAGGCCCTGTCATCACTCCCACATCAATGATTTCCATATCAGCATGGGCTGCTCAGCACAATCTGGGGGTGTCCATTGTTGCAGTGTTTTTAGTGGGTTTAGCTGCTGCCTTGTTCTGGTCCGTCATCTTGAGTCAACACCTATGTTGCACTTTAGGAGTAGTCCATTACCCACAACAGGTATCTCCAGGTACTTCACCCCTCCCCCAACACCCAGGAGGGGCCGAGTAGGTCTCCATGGTTTTCCTCCAGTTGAATGCAAAGGACCTGTGCACCTCAGATTCTGTCTGTAACGTGATATGTCTTGTTTTGGCATTCTATGTGATAGGCTGAAATTGTTGACACCCCAGTAATAGAGCTGGGGCAATGGTCTTGGTACAAAAACAAGAAGACATTTTGGAAAGAAATGTAAAAATATGGAAGTCAGCGAGGATGTCCCTGGCCTTTGAGTTGGCCCTCATCTCTGTGGGAGAACTCAATGGACTCTCTCAAGCTTGATCTCAGAATGGGCTTTTCCAAGTAATTCTGAGAATACCACCACCATGAAGGATTCTAGGTTAGTGTCCTCTGCCTCCTGTCTTCCAGGCTTCCCAACAGAATATTAATCCTGAAGGGGCAATTCTCCAGGTCTTTTCACTTTAGGGCGAGGATCTTAGTTTGTGCCTCCAAGGTGGACATCTTTAGTTTGAGAGTGGGCTAAGCCAGCTCGATATTCCCAACCACCTGCGGTACATCAAGTATTCTTGTGCCGACTCTGTCTATAAAGGAGTGAAGGGCATAAATCTAGGCCTCCAGGTCAGTGTTTAGGTCTGAGAGGCCCTGGGCTAACTCTGTTTTGATTTATTCTGTTAGCTCACTTCAAAGGAGCTGCAGATTGATGAAGAGGACCTTAGTGAGGACCATAGCTTTGGGTATGTCCTCACTTGAGCAGGCGCAGGCATCAATCACTGTGTATGCAGGTACTAAGGCCCAGCAGTAGGCAGAGGTGATTAAGTTTGCAACCTTTTCCTGCGTCTGTATCTACAGAGATATTTAACATTTGTCCTTTAGATGGTTACCAAGGGCGCAGTTTTAGCAGGCTGGATAAGTGCCGGGGGTTTAACGTAAAAGTTCAGCACTTCTGCGAGCTGTATCTCCAAAACATCCTGGAGTGGGCCTCGTGTGGCAACAGCAGCAGTTTCGGGACTCCAGATGCCCTAGAGATCCTGTAAATTAATGCTGCCCGAGTCACAGTATGGATAGACTAAAGTGGGTATTATGTAATAGTGCTCTAGAGTGCACTCCAGCTTATAGACATCGCGGAGGCCCAAGCAGGTTATTTATGAGAAGGTGCTGAATTTGGGGGGTGGGGAGACTCGCTACTACTTAAGGCAGGCATTCACTGAGTTTCAAGCTGATAGTGGCAAGATGTGCAGTGCTGGTATGTAAATGACCATAAATATGGTGGAGCCTGGGGCAGCTGGGACACCTGTTTCAGGAGACTCAGCTCGAGGTGTTTATGGTCATTGCAAGCATGGGTGCCATCATGGATGGCCAAGCGAGTTCACATAACTCAGACCCCTCACTTGTCGGAGCTAGATAGTGGTGTTTTGAGGTACAAACTGGTTTCCCTCCCATGTTTCCTCCTCTGTAAGCCACCTCCTCAGAAGCAAAGGGCAAAGGGAGCAGGATCATTTAGTGATAAGGCCCAATGTCATTATAATCATGGCGGCCCAACACAGCGCTGTATGTCAGCTTAGGCTTGTGTCATGGCCACACCCTTTGGGGATTACTTTTATAATTATAACAATAATAGTGCATTTTATAAAGCGCATAGCTACCTTAATGAGGTGTCCCAGCACTATTTACAGATGTCCGCAGTTCCAGGTGTAGCACTGAGCTTCCCTTGCTCCCACCCTTGAAGAACAAAGTTTTGAGTTGCTTCCAAAAATTACCCTTCAACTGGATTTGACAAAATCGACAAAGGCAGAGAGTTCCATATTTTAAGGGCCAAATAGCAAAAGGAGCATTCACCTAAGCATGATCTCTTGATATTCGATACAGACAACAGCCTTACCCCCTGCCAGTCTTAAATTTCTGGCTGGTATATATGTGGCATGATCATTGATTGGGGGTACTGTGGTTGTGTTTTTGCCTAACAGGACCCATACTTAACCGGCAGCCAGTGCAGCTTCTAGAGTGCGTCCCCCATCGACGAACACCTATGAAGATTTAGAAGAAGACTTGCCGCAGCATTCTGTACTCTTTGGAGTCTCTTGATCCGAACCTCTGTGACCCCCAGGTACATCACTTTACAGTAATCAAGCCTCAATACAATCAAAGCCTGAACCATTGTTGTTCTAGCTGACTCTGGCAGGAGATAGATAATCTTTCTTAGCATTTTCAGAATTCCAATTCATTTTCCTGCCACTGCAGTAATTTGGCTATCAAAAGACAGCTTACTGTCCAACCAAATGCCCAGGTTCTTAACCTTAGCTTTAGATGCAGATAGTGGACCCAACTCCGCAGGCCAAAAAGCCAGAGAAGTTGGGTGCATACTCAAAGTCAGCACCTCTGTCTTCCCAGCATTGAGCTTAAGGCAGTTCCAGTTCATCCATCATGCAACTTCTGCGAAGCAGAGAAACAAGGACGAGCAATTATTTGTAGTAGAGGATAGCCAGAGCTCTTGCCTATGTTAAGTAAGTCACAAACATTGCCAATACCCTTTATGCACAAGAGGAAGCAATGCAAAACCAAATGGCTGAAAATTTAGAACAATGACCACAAACTATTCAGAACATTAGATTATCTAACCTGCTAACCTAGTCTACCAAAATAGTCCGATCTTCCTCCTGCCCTGCATCCAAATCTGGTCCAAAGTCATCAAAAACAATACATATTAAATAGAGATTGAAAGTCAGGGGATGCCCTATCAAACACAACCAGGAAGAATTGCACAGTGATGCTGAAGTAATCACACATCTAGCCACAGTTCCCATGTTTGTCCAAATCTGATTGAATTACTCGCAAGGAACAAACACTACAGATGTAAGCCACTTGTCTTGGCTCTGTAGTCAATGCTGCAGGCTAGTGAACATTGGTCATTTTAACTCGCCCCAAATAGAACACTTGTAACAAGACAAATCACTAGCCAAGTATACAGCCCGTAAAGCGATAGAGCCATAGAAATTTAATTTTGCCAAAAAGGCATCATTCTTCACGGAATTCCTATTAGGCACACAAGTTGGGAAGCATTCAGTCTCTTACTAACAATTGCTACATTACCCCCAAAGGGTCTGCTATGGCATGATCATGAAAAATTAGACTGATTCAAAAATATATATTTTTATTGGCTTTTTGTGATTTTTCTTTTACAAACTTTAGCCTGGACATCAAGCAAGGATCAGTACAGTCGTATAACCAGGTCAACGGTATTAAAATGTCACAAAGTCTACAATAACTTGAATTAGGAAAATCAAGCATTTGCATGATGGTGATCATCAGGAGAACTTTAGCAACTAGTGTACATATTTGAAAGAACACGTGTATGTATAGACATTGTAAATCCATTGCAATTTAGAAGTGTCATAGTTTACGACTGCTTACAACTGCAGTGAACAGAACCAGAAAGAAAGAAATCCTGCACTTGTTCAGGGTGACAGAGGAAATGTCATGAGAGATGCAACCCAAATGGGAGGCGCCACTGAGGTCATGCAGGATGTCCGCATATATAAAAAATTAGAATGATTACAAAGATCCATATCTAATGGAGCATTTTTTGTACAATGGACTTCAGTTCCGAAGGTTACTTCTCCCATATATCACATATCTGCTCATAAAAGCATTAGAAAATTGATAAGAAAGGGGTTTTGCGTTGAGATCCCTACGTGAAATGCCTGTTCATTTGTCCTAAGGTCTACATCCTTACTCTTAATTTACCACCTGATATCATGCCTGCTCTTAAAGGACTCTCAGACTGTGACCATCTTCATTTCGGAGTATACACATGTCCTATTCCTAGGAAGCAGGGGCTGTATTGACCATCTTTCTGGGCATGATCAGAGGTCAAGCTTCAACAGCCTGTTTTGTTGCTTGCCATAGCAGACTTCATGCAAAACTTAAGATGAACCGCCTGAAACTGTGCTCATCGTAAAAATAGGAAATTGGATAGTTTCTCCTTTGATAAACACGATGGGAATGAATATAAAATTCTACCTTTGCACTGGAGGGGAGCAGTTTTGTAGCAGGTTCTGGTGCCTTGGATGCTTTTTTTCTAGCGCTTACTGCTGTTAGTAGAAGCTGCTCCTAAGCGCTATAAGCTTTCGGTAGAGACGTAGATTTACATACTAAAAAACAGGAACACCTGCCTATGCTTTTTAAGAAGGACTCTGGCCCACCAATGGAAAGGCACTTTGCCATTAAAACCAATTTCTCATCACCTCAGCACATACCTGATCGCCTCACACTCTAAGTGTTCACAAGGTGAGATTTAGTGGTAGATAAACATCAAGAATAAATCAAAGCTGCCATTTCTACCATAAAAGGACATGGATACAACTATAAAAGTTACAATAGCTAATGTTTGAGATACTTCCACAAGCAAGTTTTACTTGCAACTTAGCTCAGTCACTTTTTAGCCAGCATTTGATTGTGTGTTTCTGTTTTGTAAATGCCCACCAAGGAGAGGCATTCAGTCGTGGTAACAGCACACAGAGCTTGCATTTCTTCTTTTGCCTAGCTTTAATTAAAGGCATTTTATCAGTAGCTACGACTGATTACTTTAAATGACCCTAGAAAACCCTGAGATTCATAAAAAGGATTAATAGCAAGGTGACATCCAGGCTAGGCCCAACTTCTCCCTCTTATAACTACCCACATGCATCGTGTGGCTTGACCTAACTTGTGGTAGCCCTACTTACAAGAGGGGAGAGGATGTGGCATATTGGCCAGAGCTGCAGACTTTGGAGCTGGCCAACCTGGTTCGAGCCTCGGTGTCTGCTCAGCATCCTGTGATTCTGGGCAAATCACTTAATCTCCCCATGCCTACCCAAAAAAATGAATACGTCCTTGTGTGATGTAACTGGTGCTCAGGTAAATCTCACCAATACCTTTGGGTCGAGTAACTCTACCCAAAGGTATTGGTGAGCTTTAGCTTCCCACTTAGAGTGCTTGCTTCTTTCCCCATAGTAGCCAGTGGTGCTGGAACGATTTTCAGAGTGAGTGTGCTGATGTCAATGTTAAATCACTGACGTCACGGAGATTGTGAAAAATCCAAGCCTCACAATACGAACAAGTGCAGTAAATGAGCAACACCCATGCAGCAGGAGTGGTAAGGGTGAGGTATAGATGGTTGTGCATTTTGCAACACGCTATCACTCATATATTTATCACTACAGCATGATTTGGTAGCACACTTTGATTTATAGAGACACCATTTTCTTTGAAATGGCTACTAGATTTGCACATACACACAGTTTTACTGATGGTACTGTAGCCCACACAAAAAAGTATGTGTGGAAATTGAGTTTTACAAATATTTATCATATGCGCACCGCCAAGTAAAGTGCCTTGATTTGTTTTGATTGTATGGAAATATTGGCTTTCATCATACTTCAGAATTACAAAAGTGTTTAATTTCGCACTATTAACTGCTGATATGTTCTGAATAATTTGCACAGTTCATTTACAGGTACTTACATTTTGTTGTGTGTTAGAAAAAGATTGACACCCTACACATTTTCCTTTCACATTTCCCTGTACCCCAGTCACATAGTTTACTTTTTTTCCTATGACTGCAAAGTGAGAGGAGTTTGAAAAGTGAACACCAATTTCCACGTTGGAAGAAAGAGCAGCAATTTGACACAAGACACAGACTTACATTTTACCTCTGGCTTTGTACACACAGTAAGTATAATGCCATAAAAACAAAACGTGAAGACATTTTTATTTCTCATTCACCTTCTGAACACCAGCATGTTTAGTTTAGGGGTACTACAGCGCCCCAGCATGCCTACTTCCTATGACAGCAGCTCTCACAAAGTTTAGCTTTTCATGAGCAGTCCATGCTACCTGCAGTAAGTAAAAGAGTGCATCAAAGAGGCTTTGGGACTTCCTTCTGTAGGGGTACCTCTTTTTTAAAAAAAAAATTATAATTCTTTTTGTTTGCAAAAATCAACTCGTTGGTCATTACACATATATAATCACATTTCTTACAGTGTTGCAGTCGCAGATTCTTATACAAAACATATCACTTTAGATGTCATATTACACAAGCTGTTGGCAGTACAGAAGTCATTACGGCGTTAATGGTTCGTCAAGGAAGGGGATCATGGGAGTTTCACACAAGTTTCCATGGTATTCATTCCATTTTTACCAAACTGCCACCCATTTCCGGGGACAACCCCGGGCCACATAGACTGTCTTCTCTGGCAGCATACACCAGTCCATGTCTTTTTTTCCACTCACTGAGCATTGGAGGTGCTCCCGCTCCCCATAGGCATGCTATATTGCGTTTTGCAATTACCTGTCCGAGCGTCACCCATAGTTTGCCCTTTGCTGATAGGTCCGTGGGTTCCCAGATGTTCAAGAGACACCTTTTAATTTTGGGTCGCAAGTCAACCTCCCAGACTGTACGCATACAGTCATGCACCCGCTTCCAGTATGCTTGTATTATAGGGCACTCCCAAATTATGTGAAGATACATACCCACCTCCCCACACTGTCTCCTACAGAGCCCGTCTGCACTCCTCCCCATCAGTACTAGTCGTGTACTCGAGATATAAACTCGGTGCAATATTTTTAGTTGTATCAGCCTCAATTTCGCCGATATCGCTACTTCTTTGGGGGAGGAAAGAGCCTCTCTTCATTCCTCGTCATCAATCTCTAGACCGTCTGCCTCCCATTTCCTTCTAAGTGCCAACAAGGGGTCAGGGGTGTGGTGTATGAGTTTTTTGTATGTGAGGGAGATAGCCTTTTCCGGTAAATGACCGTCAAGCAGTCTGTCCTCAAGGGGAGAGTACTCCGGGAGCGTCGTACCAAGTGGAATGTTAGAATGGAGTGAATGCCTGATCTGCATGTACCGAAAGTACTCTGTTTACGCTAAATCGTAAGCTTGCTGTAGTGAGGCAAAAGTCACCATCCCGGTGGGCCCCCATAGATCTTTTATATGGGAGATCCCTATCAGATCCCAATTACGAAACCCTTTTGTACGCCCCAACGTACCCGGCCTTTCAGAGACCCAGAGCGGGGTAGCCAATGTGAGTTTGTCAGCCCATCCCAGTTTGCGGCTCACAATATGCCAAAGCTGGACCGAGTGTTTTGTAGGTCCTGTGAGTGGGTCCTTATTAGGTTTAGAGTAGAGCGCAGCCTCGAAGTTCCCCCCTGGGAGGAGCCACCTGTCCATGCCATACCCGGGAAGGGGTACCTCTTTATTAGGGTGTTGTTGGAGCTCATCTGAAGCATGTTAAAAATCTAGCCATTCTCCCACTCCTGCCATGCAGATTCGCACAGACTTATCAAGTAAAATAAACATTAATACACTTAAGCACGTCTATATCCGTACCATTTGACTCATGTGACATTTTAAAATTGAAATGTTATATTGCAGAATACTTTGAATTCAGTTTGATTGACCTGACTTTGTGTGCAAAATGCCACCAAAACAGTTGGTAAAACGTACATTGTTTGCTTTCAGTCCTAAGTAAATTACCTTACACATTTCAAAGAGTTACTTCTCACATAACCACATTCTCAGAATTACATTACAACCAGTCACTTACATTGAGGAACATCAGGGCTGGGAGAATGAAATGTAGAGTGATAAAAGTGTAGCTCTGGCACAATGTGCATGTTTAAAAAGGAACCTCAAAGCTGTCACAGAAGCATATGAAGGCAACATTACCAGCTTCGGTGAGAAAAGAAATGCCCCTAAATAGTTCCATGGGGGAAAAAAAAGATCTGCACATAAAATAGAGCAGCAGGGAGCCAAATCTGTCAGTTCTGAGAGAGAACGGCTAAAGAGGTGCTTTTATTAGTTTTTGATGCAGAGCCTAAATTAGCCAAATAGAGCTCCATCCATAGCCACTGCGATCTGAGGTTTGTTATACTGGCACTCTTTCATCTCCAGCTATAAAATGAGAGAGACCGAATAGCTGTGAAATAAAAAATTGCACAAACTAAACAGCAACATATCTGTCTTATAGAATATGTTTCAATTTGTCTTATTAGATTGGGTTGTAATTCGGAGAATGATAAATACTGAAATGTATCAAAAGGAAAAGAAATAAATATGCAATTTAGTAGCTCCGTGGCTCATTTTACTCATTTCTATACATACAATAAATTCACAATACACCATAGTTAAATGGTGTTAGAAAGGCTATCACAGGCTGCAGAGATGCCTAGAAACTCCAACAGTATCAGGCATCGTGTGCATGTACATAATGCATATGTTGAGACTGCCTGGGAGTTTAAAGTACCTGTTGGAGGAAGGGGCTGCTGGAGGGGGGGGGGTGGCTGGCTCAAATGCACAGTGATCCAACCAGCAAATTTGGAAATCATGCATATTTGAGTACTTTGGAGTAGCAGAAAGGCTAACAATTTTAGGAAACAGAACAGTAACTATCATCTGGGCCCTGGTCCTAATTAGAGATCTCCAGAGATTCATATTGGAGATAGGACCAGAAAAATAAAAACCTATAACAGTAAAAGGTGGACCTCCTTTATGGTATGCCAGTAGAACTGTTCTATTCTATTCTATTCGATTCTATTCTATTCTATTCTTCTGAATTTATAAAGCGCATGGCTACCCAGAAGGGCCTGCCAGCACTAACAAGGCACAGGGCAGCTAGCCAAATGTTTCATTAAATAATAAGTTACTAACGACTGACGAATGATTCCGTTTCTGCATTTTGCTCACATTTACCCATTCCCCGCCACCAGACCTGATGTGAAACTTATTGTACTTGCATGTTACCAGGAATTTTCAGCATGCCTCTTCCTGTGAACTTCGCCTTTTGTTTTATTTTTAGGAAATGTTGTGAAAAATACACAATGTAACCCTTTTTTCTATGCACGGATATCCAATCAAACTGCTTTAGGGTGTCCAGACTAGCTCGCTTCATGAACTTGCTCTGTGCAATTCAGGCAGGGTCCCTATCCCCATCAGTTAGAAGGTTTAATAGCAAACAAACATAAGCATTTTGTAAATATAGTACATTTTAATCACTGAACCCAGAGGAGATCGATTTGGCATCTAACTGATAAAGTAGCCAAAAGAAAGACAATGTTGGTTTTGGAAATGTTAGGGGCCTCCAACTTTTTCTGTAATAATAGTCACCTATGTTTAATCAAAATCCTTCCAAGCTACTAAAATTATTAGAGATGCAATAGCAACCAAACTAAAAGAGATTTCATTAGTGGCCACTATATGCAAGATTACCAGCAGCGAACATATCAGCACCCAGTCACGGTTGCCAGTTGTAATGCAAAAAATGCTTTTGTCAATGTGGAATGCCTCTACATGGGTAATACGTAACACCCATAATTATAACGTCCCTAGCACCAGAATAACAATATTAATATTAATCTCCCCAACTCTGTTTGATTTTGATTACAAAAAGATCAGCTTTAAGTATATTTTGAAAAAATCAGTCTTTTTTCTCCAGACATCAGATTATTATTTCGGAAAATACACACATTTTTGTCTGAAATACATGGTTTTCAATTTGGAGCGGATATACTAATTCAACCTAGCAAAAACTTCTAATTTAGTTCACTAGGCTGCACACAGGCGAGCTACATACAGGTAGCCAGTGAGCTATCAGTAGCTCAAGCTCCGCCCTCGAGAAGCCCGTTAGAACGGAATTCAATCCCAATTTGAATAGCATTAGTACTGGCTGTTACACAGTTAAATGGACAACCCGGATTCACCATGGCCAACTGAAAGTCAAGCACACTGGCCAAACATTTACCATTCACGATAATTGCTTGCAGTTGTTTGTGTGATCAGAGTTCTAATGGATCCATGTCTGGCTAGGGAGAAGCATTATTAGCACCTCTTGCAAAGTGTTAGGCTAACACCCCAAACAATGATTTTTCAAACAATTCCTCATGTTTAGTTGAAAGAAACAAAACCTATTATAAGTAGAATTTCATTGAGAGGCCATTAGTGGCACTTTTCTTACCCCTTCCCATCCCTCAACCACAATGATTATCTACTGCTGAAAGACAGGTAGAATAGGAAGTCAATATCCTCACTAGAAAATACAGACGCAAGCCTCTCTTAACAAGTTAACTATGGTTACCTAGCCTACTAGACCTGAGAGAGGGGTAGATTTTGTGTCATAGGGGGCCCCTGGCCCGTTCTGGCCACACCTGAAGTATGAGACCCTTGTCCTTGCCCTGCCAGCCTAATTTGTAGGCGTATTAAATTGACTAGTGGGTCCTGTGTTGCTATATAGTTACCCTGGGACATCCCTCTCACTTAGCCAGCATAAAACCCCTGTGTAGGCCCTTCTATTCAAAATATAGGCCGTTGTTAAATTGACCATAGTTCTGCCATTATAGTGTATAGCAGTCTGAAGGCAGGTCTGACCCAAATCATATTCAGCTTCACTTTCTGCGAGACCTTCTTCTCCAGACTAGTAGCCCCCACCCTACCCGAGTGCTCAGCTCACTGTATCAGTTCCCTGAAGACTGAGCACTCGTGACTCCTTTCTGGCCGAAGCCTTTGAGTACAAGCACTCGCGTGAGTATTATGCTACCTGACGTGAGAGACTTTTGGTGACGGTTTATGAAAGGAGCGCTTGTGGGTTTTCTGTGTTTTTCTCGGCTCTCGGTATTTCTTTCCTGTCTGGTTGGTCTCGCTAAGGACATTCTTTAACTGTGGAGGCTTGTGTGTGCGGCATGGAATTCTGAGCTGGAGAGTACGGTTAGGAAGTTGTTGATTTATTGTATATCCTTTGCTATATATAGATGTGTGCTATTGTTTTGCCTTGAGTGCCCGGAGGAAAGGCTGCGTCTTGCGTCTTTCACGGGCTCACTTAGCTCCATTTTTTGGTATATTACATTTTATTTTTGTGTGGAAAACAGACATATGGAGAAAGACAAAAAAAAAAAAAAAGTGAATAAGGGATAAGGGAGAGACTGTTTATGTCTGCAGTCTTCTCAGTGGTATTAATTGCTTGCTACAGAGTCTCTCTGTATATAGTGAAACAGAGAGCGCCTCTTTACCAGGGGGTCAAGGGATCGGCCTGGTAGAAGGGAAGGAGAGGTTCGATTTACTATCGTATTCTTTCAGCAATAGTATGGCGCTCCTCTGATTGAATGCAGTGGAGGCTCTCCTACGTCAGTACAAAGTAGGGAAGAGGCTGGATATTTTCGTGCCTGCCTAGCTAACAGGCCACGGGATATCGCCTGATTGATGAAGATTATAGGAGGTTCCACGGGATGGTTTATTGGATGTTATGATTAAGTGTTTTTGGGTATTTTTGTGTCAGTTTCCCTTTTGTGTGTGCCCCATTGTAATAGGAAGAACGTGGTTTTTTTTTGTCCTTCAGTGGGCAAAGTATGCAGTCATTGTTTGAAAATAGAAACCCTAAACGTGCCCGACTTGCTTCTTTCCTGAAACACATGTAGAATTTCAGGACTGTATGATTTCGGATACTGTTTGATGATGCATACAGAGGTTTATTAAGTGTGACAGTAGCACTTTATTGTGGTTGGTGCTTATATGGGCACTGCAGTAAGGGTCACTGGCTGGCACAGAAACTGATTTTAGTAAGGCCATATTATTTACGTGCACAGTTATTTGTTATTTGTATTTTTGATAATATGTTTTATGATATGCAGATGTGTGTTGAATGTATAAGAATATAACGGTTTTGTTAAATTGATGTTGACTGGCCTATATCGATTCTATTAGGGTAAGGCCTGCTAGGTAGGGTTTCCATTGTAACAGAAGATCACTGCCAAATGCAGAAGATTGGTTTGTTAGTGAGATTCAATAACTAGGGAGGAATGTAAATGCTTTTTGTACTCCCACATGTATTGATCTGCCACTGATAACTGTAGTGATTTCTGATTTAAAGTTTGTGTTTTTTGATTTGAAGGTTTTGTGCGCCACAATTATTACAAGTATATTGTTTAGTGCTGCCTTCTTTCCGAACCAGTGACCATTTCCAGTGCTGCTTACAATAACTAGGTGTCACCATGGTTCGAGCAACAGCATAGGTACACAGATGAATAGAATATTTGGTTACAGAACTTATAAAACCGCAGACACCATATATGTGCAGGTTTCTATGGCAGTGCCAGGACTAGAAATACCGACTGAGGTCACCAGCTCCTGGCCCCGTAACCCCCTGCAAAGCAAGGTCCTTCTTTACTACCTTGGTGGACATCCAGGTGCCCTGCAGTTTCCTGATTTCTCACCAGAAGGAGTTGATAACGGTCCAGATAAAAGGGAGATTAAAGAGGCATTTTATTTAACCATCAAAGAGGCATTAGGGGACGAGCTTATACTTGACCACCCTGCCTCCTCCCTAACTATTGACACATAAGGAGAGCAGTATATTAAGAGATACAGATGAGCTATAGTGAACAAGAGTCGGTTGGGATAGTTCTGCACATACTAGATGACAGAATAATAGCGGTACACAATCCTGGCGCACCGACCTTTCATGTATTTAATAAGACCAATAATAACTAGGATTGTAACTGTTGTTATATATATTAGAGCTGTTGCCTTTTTTGTGAATAAATAGTATTATATAATTTTCCTTGCCCTCTAGCCCCAGTCTGACCCATGTGGCTCAGCACCACATTTACTTAGCACAGGTCATTTTCAGATGACTGACCACGTAGTGCACAACAATATATCTCGAATTGTTTAACTATTTCCTCACATTTATATTTTGAAACATGTACTTAGTGAGAGGAGGTTGTGTCTGGCGTCTCTCACCTTGTGCCACGAATATTTGTTTATGGGACTGCATCTGGCAGCTCACATTTGTTTTGAATATTGTTTTGAATATTGATCACTTATTTGGTGTAGATTGCATTGTTTGAACGTTTAACAGTGGTTTTTTTTCAATTGCGAGTTTCCAAAAGCGGAGCTACTTTTCTTCCTCACGTAGCATTGTGGGTTTTCTACCTTAGGCCTGGCAGCGGCCAACGCCTTTTGACTTCTCTCTCCATATTTGTAATGGGTGTCCTCTGTTCTTCTCCTTTTTCAGCTACGTGCGGTGTACTTTAATAGATATCATGTCTGTCACCTTCTCTCGATTTGCAATTTAGCGTCTCTCCCCTCGCTTACCTGGCTTATAGGCCTTTTCCCAGAAGTGACCACAAATGCGTCATGTCCTATAGGTCAGAGGCACCTGATAATGTTGTCCTTTTGTGGTCAACAGTGCATCATTAAAAGAGTATAAAGATATGCTCCTTAATCCATTCAACGGACTACCCTGCTGCAGTGACCCTTTGGGTCACTGACGCCTGTGTGGTCTCCTTCAGCCCTCTATTTGAGCATCTTTGGCTGAAGCTCTAATTTCTTATTGTGCTTTGAAATGGTCTTTTTCTCTCTCCTCTGCATAGCCCTTGTTCTGAAACATTATTGCAAAGCACTAATGGTTGTCCCTCCTAGCTTAATATGTGCATTCCTGGCATTGCAGTAAAGTGTATGTTGCATTTTGAAAGTATTTTCATTGATTTAAAATATATTTGCACTATATGAGTTCGTTCTTCGCTTCAGATATGTGTCTTTAAATGCCAAGACTTTGTTAAGACTTCCAGGCTATATATTGAATTTTCCTTAAACAAAGGGGTTCTTCTTTCATACAGATAAGACAGCTATTTTTCCCTATCGTTCATACGTCTATTTTGTCATACTTTTGCAGAAGCACCCCCTCAAATTATGCTGCCTTGGTGCAGTGCCCCAGGACCATGAAATTTCACCCTTTCATTGCCTTTATATGTAATTTGAAATTGTGAATTCTTGCATGATTTATTCTCTCATTTAAGGGTTTGCCTTCTAGATGATTGAGCGACATGAACATCTATTCTTGTGTTACTATTTTTGGCGGAATACGGTTGTAGTTTTGAATAGTCTTTCTGGAGATTTGATGAATAAAAGTGGCACTTCAACATAAGTCCTTTGTTGTTTAGAAGGGAAATACTTACCATTCATCTCTTATTTTGCTTATGGGCCCTCCTTGTCTCTTTCTCTCACAGTGGTACCACAGATGTTATATGTGGGTGTACGTCTTTTGTGCACTACAGTAAGAAGTGATAAGCAGGAACATCTGGGTTCGTGCCAAGCACACCCACTTTAACTGAGACAGGTTCAACTAGAGACCACGCAACTGGTGCGCGGTGCATCCAGTGAATACTGTGTCTAGCTTCCAAGTAGCTGCCTTTACGACTCTTAATTACGTCTTTTTGTGCACAGTTTTAAATAGGCTCCCCTATTTTAACTCATTACACACTAAATTAAGTATATTCTGTTCCTTGACAGTGACACCTTACGCTTCTCATTTCACCTTTCTGGCGTGCTTGCACCCATAGTACAGGATCCTCCCACTTGAATATTCAGTAAAGTGGTAAGAAGGGGAGGAAGGCTTTTTGCATGCACTTTTCGCCACAACACACAGCACCTTTTTGCATTTTCTGGTTGCTTTACACCCTAGACTTGGCCCAGCGTTAAATGATAGACCAGTCACACAAAAAGAAAGAGTGACATAATAAGATGAGGTCAAGGACTGCCATCCCTTACCGCCCAGAGCACAATGATAGACGTTGTAATACCAGGTTAAATGGAACGGAGCTGTTCCTTATAATATTTTTGGATCATGGCCCACAATATTAAAAGACTAAAAATGCCATCAATATAGGTAATATAGTTTCCTGGCAGAAAAGGAGATACTTTCAGTTTCAAATGCATATTAATATCTCTCTCTTTGGATGGCCAAATTATAATTCACACTGAAGGAGTGCTATAGTACTGAGCAACCAAGTACAGAATAATTTACCCCTACCTGTGTTCCACATTCAGCAGCAAGTGAAGCAGGCACAAGCAGTAGCCCATCATGCTAGGGCAGATCCAGTAAGTGCTGCCACAAAGGGCACACAGTTAGGGTTAGTTAATAGGGAACATTTTGAAATTGTGTCTCATGGCCAAGAAAGTTAGTGACTAGTGACACTTTAGAGATAAAATGATGGAGTGGAATGCACGCTAGATATACCCATGGTTTGACTTCATGGGCACACGTCAAGTGCTGCCAGATCTCCTCAGCCTTTCATCTTTCCAAGTTGGATGAAATAAGTACTATTGAGTGAGGGGAACAGTAAAGGTTTGCTATTTTGCGCCACAATACCATTCTGAGTAAACGTGCGCTTTACAGAAAAGCCATATTATTTTCAACTAAGCTATATTTTACGTACAATTAAAGACAACACGTGTCTGGATGTTACATGGTGTCGAAGGGTTAACAGATTTTTGAGGCTGCCTTCAGAAGTAGCAGTCCTGGCCGACCACAGATTCTGGGCGTTGAGCCAGGCAGGAAAGGTGCTTCCTGTGTTTGGTAATGAACATAGGATTTTGTAGAAAGGAAAATGTATGTGTAGGAATATATTTGTTTGTGGAAGTGAGGAGGAATAGTTGCCTAGAACCACACAATTTGGTAACGGGTGAAGCCGAGATTGAATACAGTGTTTTCAGGTTTCACGTGGAGCAGTTCAGTGAAGGAATATGTATGTGTTTATATACAGATGGGTGAGAGGAAGTGAGGAATACGTTTTCGGATATGCACAGCTGTGTGCAGCCTTCAAAATATGAGACAACCAGAGATTCGTAGGAATAAGATTACCACAGGTAGCCACCACATGCCCCAGTACTAGGAAAATACAAAAGAATAAATAATACGTGCAGATATAGAGTAGATCTTAATGTTGAAGGACTGTATGCAATACTCAGTATTGCAGTGTTGTCAGAATACAAGGTGTGAATTTGGAGAGGCCTTCTAAAATTAGAGTTGCAGACTTTAGAGGTGGTTGGATATATTTTGCAGTTCGACCACTACAAGTTTTTATCGTTCTTGAAAGTTTCTATCTTCTGTTTGGGTTCTTCTTTCGCTTTCTTAGTTAATGGATGATTAGAGGTTATTATTATTAGATTCTTCCCTGCGTCTCCAAGAAGAGTATATTGGATTTTCCGTCTTCGGGATGTTTGCTTACATGGACTCAATGTTATTGTTTTCATCACCTCGTGTCTGGTTCGAAATATAATACAAATAGGAAACTTTATCATTCCACAGGCTCAGGCCTACCACATTTTCCCACACGTTTGGATGACAGCCAGACCATGTGTCCATTATGATATAAAAGCAGCAACAACTTTCAGCAATGCCTGAACAGACTGTTTAAGGGTAATGAATTGAGAATTGAGAGAAAGCAAAAATAGTTTGTTGCCCATGGATCACTCAGTTTTCACTCACAAATATTACAATGTTCTGACAACAACTTAACACCCCATATACTTCTCCCTGATCAATTAATATATGTATAAGTCACATCAACTGGGTATCAAAGTGGCATTGAAATTAAGTAAGAGGCATGTTTTTGTGTAGATTAACAACCGCTGCGAAGCTTCTTTCTACTCAGGTATTTAGGCAGAATAGAAGGGTCCGCCCCATCAACCCTGAGTCCAAGGAAGAAGAGGACGGGTGATCGGCTACAACAGAAACAACGCCATCTTCACAAGCAAGAAGAATATTTGAGTAATAGATTACCGTGTAAGGTGAAAATGTGCTTAAATGCATTCTCAATGCAGTACATTCGCCAGGGACACAGAGGATAGGAGTTAAGAAAAGTAGTAATGATGCGTTTATATTATGTTTAGGTATTGATCATTTGTAATTATGTGCTTCGTATTATAATGTTTTAAGGATACAATGTGTGCAGATTTGATGTGTGTTTTAATAAATAGGTGCAATATTTCAGGGTGTTTGAAAATAGCCTCCTGTAGTCTTATGAATTTACAACAGGTGTATATCTGCACTTAATACAAGGACATGGGTGCACTTTATTTCATGATTTTGCCCCTAATTAGGTCTGGCGTTAACAATGACCTTTTATGTTTAGTAAAATGTTGTCTCTGCCTCCCTCTCTTGGCTAGCTTCACTGTGAGTGACTTCATTATGTTCTTTCACAAGGAGCATATCCACACACATTTGTTTTATCCAGTGCCAGGAACTACTGTGCAATGTGTGATTTTTGAGACCACAACAATTTCTGCTTTTGCCAATGTTTGTTATAATGGCGATGGCCCAGCAGCTCTCACACCAATGAGGAACATATTGGCAAGACAGGTTGTGCATTGACAAAGCTAAAAGGCTGAACAACAATTTCATAGGCTTTACCAATGCTTGTTTATTTTTATGTTACAAAGAAATGGTACCTACCTTATTCCAGTAGTTTAGCTAAATGTTTTGCATTCTTTTTGTGAAGCAAAGAATTATCAGTTTTGCTTTCAAGCTTCTGCAAATATTTGCATCTAATTGAAGAGCATTCTGAGAGCAGTATACATAGCCTCACATTGCTAAGAATTGAAAAAGTGTGTACACATTTTCATACTCTAACCACTGTCAGGAGTGCAGTCTGATCTTACAACATTTACTTAGAGCGATCACCCTGATAATGAAGCCTTTGCATCGATGAACATTCAGCATTAGCACATGGACACAGATATTGTCTTAATTGCAGACAGTGCCTTTCCCTGATCCATAGTGTGGTACTGTAAACTGACAGCCAAAGGGATTGTGCTGTAGAGGGTTGGGCCTACTTGCCCCCAGAGACGAAATATGCATGAAGGCTTGTTGCCCTTGACCTCAAACGGATATGTCCTGGGCGTGGGGCTATAGGAATTACACATCCCTGGGCACAACTTGACAACTAGGAGTGTTTTGATTACTAAAGGTGTTACTGTGACAGAGATTTTCATCTGTGTTTTCTGTTGGGTCAAGCTGTGGTATAATGTTTTAATTCCTCTTTTGCTTTTAAGATATCTTCGTTTTAAGGTCTTGTATAGGGATGCCAAAATCATTTTCGGGTTCTTTTCTTCATTTGGAGTTCCCTCCTTAACTCTGCTGGACAACACATGCAGCGTGCACCTTTAATAACTCAACTATTGCAAGGCCTGTTGCTTCCAGTTTCAATTGTAGAATGTTGCACACACCTCCCCCAAGGACTGTGTATCAATTGGTAAAGAATTTGTTGAGGCAGATGTACAAGAAAGAATAGCAAAGGACACTAAATAAATTATTAAAAGGGCTGGGTGGAAGAAAAGGAAGAAGGGAACAGGGGAGGATGTATGCAAACAGAAAAGGGATATGAATAGACCCAAATGCAAAGGAATGCTTGCCAACCATAATGCTTGCCCCCATGGCCTGTCTTTTTTCATGGTTCATCACTTGTACGATGTGATAGGAAGACCAGACTGTTTTCCTAAAGCTGTATTTCCACTGCCTCAGGACACTTCATTTCCCCACATGAAATGGACTTCATCAACATATCTCCTACTAAAACTTCAAGTACGTGTTGGTTATTGTGTGCATGATCAGCAAGTGGACTAAGGCCTGCCAATTCAAGAACAGCAGTGCACAAACTATTGCCAAATGCCTCCTGACAGAGTTCATACCGCGCTTTTGAGAACCTATGCTTTTGGGTTCTGAAAATGGACCGGCGTTCATCTCACATGTGATTGAGGGGTTGTGCAAGGGGCAAGGAGCCACACAGAAACTACATGTGTTCCACAGAAACTACCGAGTGGGAATGATATCCCAAGTTCACCCTGAAGGGCTGCACGTGCTGCACAGAGGAGAAAGGACGAGTGTGTAAGCGGGCCCCTAGGATACATCACCTAAAGAACGTCTGGAAACATCGACGCCCCAACCCCTCAGTCTACAAGATGTGACAACAAGACATCTTTACCTTTTCTTCACTTTGTTTCTTCATATCGAATGTGCCTAAGTAATACGAAGTGCTTGTAAACCTCTCAAATTACTTGAAGACAGGCACCAACGGTTACTTCTTTGTTTAAAGGTATCATCTCTGAGGCTCTACATTATTATTCAGCAGACCTTTTTTGGAACATGGTACAGACGCAGCAGAAGATAAGACATTCTTCCAACTAACCACACGTACCAACGAGTGGAACAATGCCTCAAGACTTGCTTAAGCCTTTCAGAACAATTAGAGAAAATGATCATGGATGCTACTAGCAACTTTGACCCCCATTGTTGCTATTATAATACCACATTGAATAAGTTGCCATTGATAGAGACGGGACAGGAGGACGGTTGGCAGAGCATGTGTTACAATGTCATACCTGTTTGTCCTAATGTGCAATATCCTCTTCTGTAAATTCACTGAGTACGTAGCAGCTGCACCTCCTGAGAAATGCATAATTAGCAAAGGGAGAACAAGCATAGAACAGGGACTGTGAATATCTTAGCACTTATAGAAGTTGTAGAAGTAACAATAGGACCACACTAAATGCGTCTACCATTACCAAATACCTCAAAGACCTGAAAGGTATGCTGTAAGGATTTTGTTCATATTATGAACAAGAGGAGGGAATGAGAGAGGGGTAGATTTTGTGTCATAGGGGGCCCCTGGCCCATTCTGGCCACACCTGAAGTATGAGACCCTTGTCCTTGCCCTGCCAGCCTAATTTGTAGGCGTATTAAATTGACCAGTGGGTCCTGTGTTGCTATATAGTTACCCTGGGACATCCCTCTCACTTAGCCAGCATAAAACCCCTGTGTAGGCCCTTCTATTCAAAATATAGGCCGTTGTTAAATTGACCATAGTTCTGCCATTATAGTGTATAGCAGTCTGAAGGCAGGTCTGACCCAAATCATATTCAGCTTCACTTTCTGCGAGGCCTTCTTCTCCAGACTAGTAGCCCCCACCCTACCCGAGTGCTCAGCTCACTGTATCAGTTCCCTGAAGCTGTCGACATACAGTAGGCTGCATCCTGGACTGACCTTTTCACCCAGTCCATTGTCAGCATTAAGTGGGTAAATGACGAAATGTCTGGTAAACTCTGCAGACAAAGCTTTTTGGGTAGCCTGATGTAGGTAGAAGTGGCGCAAGATTAGGTTATTGTAGGCACCTCTCATAGCCTAAAAATGATATAAAAGGGTGGCCCACACAGACATCATTGGACTACCTCGCTGTCTGTATGTAGGTAACCGGCTGTGCAGGTTTTTCCCCAAGAGCGAAGAGCTCTTGTCTTTTCCTGCTTAAAAATGTCTTGCTCTGCTTTGCTTGAAGTATCTTGCTTTATTTTACCTATATGCAATGTCATGTTATGTTTAACTATTGTTCTCTTTATTTGTATTCACACAATGTATTCATTGTAATTGCAGAAATGCTTGCTCTAGAGTAAACGCGAGAGTTCCTAGGTGACAGAGTTCTTATACTCTGAAACATTTCTCCTTGGTGTAACCTGTTTCTTCAATTGCACTTATAGATGCGTTCTCTTTCTCTCTGACAGTACAATAGTGCAGATACAGAGGGTATCATGATGAGCTCCATGTGATTATCTGAATTCTGTATTTTGTATTTTATGCCTTTGTCTTGCAGTTTCTTTGAAGTTGCATCTTCTCATTAAACTGCCATTGTGTTCTGCCTCCGATTCCATGTCTCACATGTCTGTTTTCTTCAGTTTTAGAGCAAGCATTCCTAGGCACCACGGTTCAAATTAAGGTGCCCCTTTTGTCCCTGACTCACTCTCCTGCTCAGTTCTGTGGTGGCTCCCGGGGCTCTGAGTACCGCCCCTAGCTTCCTTGACCCGTAATAAATCTTCCCTCCAACAGACCCGTTGTGAGTATAAGGCATCTTGAGTCATCAGTGAAAACCTTATTCTTCTCAGGTTAGTCTGCTACTAGTTCTTGCTCGCCCTCTCTCTCCGTTTATGGGTCACAAAACTATCCTGTCAGTCCTCTTCCCCTCACTGTGTTATTTGGCCAAATATTGAGCATAATGAAAGCAGTTTAACCTTGTGGGCCTCTCCACAATTGCATCTCACTCCTAGTCAATAAGGGAATCCAGAAGGATCACTGCATCAGTATCACTCAATCATCCAACCAGCATGTTTAATTCTGCACCAATGCTCTTATAACACCCATTGTGGTGGTCTTCATACATAATCATTCTCTCTGTTACCATATATGTTTCCCATTCAGTGCCTCCTTCAGATTATGTGCCTGCATTCTCTTCAAGAGAAGCTTAATGATCTCCTTAAGATCACCCATGAAGGCCACATACCCTTGCCACTCTTTTTGGAATCTCTAGCCAAGTATATGAGTGTGGTACGGCCCACCAACATTTCAGACAACAGTGGGCATGGTCAAACTGAGATCTGCCCATGCAGCTCATCTCTAAGAAGAGGTTTATACCATTTTGTCTAGTAACAAAACAAATCTTAATAGAAATTCACTGAAGTACTAAAAAAACTAGGAGTAGCCAATTTCTTCCTCCTTTGCACCTTATCCACAACATTGACCTATATTCAGACCAACCGCCCTGAGAATATTGAACTTTCTCTCATTGGGGATTTGGTGTAACCCATGGACCATCACTTTAAAGAAATTAAAAAGATTTTACTAAACAGATTGCTAGCAGAATGATCTAGATTAGGTTGGCTCCAGGACCCCCCCTCTACACCCAGGATACCCTCTTGCCGATATGCAGCTATCATTAGTCGCAATGCCACTAGGAGAGTGGCTCGGAGTACAAACAATATATTTAGGGGGTTTTGTTTTTCTGATGCTTGATACTTTACGTTAAGTAACAGGTTCTCTAGTTTCTTTGTACAGCACTCTAACCCTAGGGTCATGTTCGCACTTTATAAAACTCTCCAAATAAAATTAAAAATTAAACAGCAGCAAGGGCCTACAGGCAGCTTCCAGTTGTCTTGCAGAAGTCCTCAAAAGAGGTCCAAAATACAACTGTACTCTTACATCCAATCAACCCACATTCTTTTTCAGTATGCTAACAATTTTAAGGGAAAGAGAATTGTTACCGAAATTATGAGCAGAAGTACAAAACAGTAAATAACATCTGCCATTTATATCCCCCACTGCTTAGACACAATGGCCAGTCAATCTTGTACATTTTAATAAAACACAGAAAGTCTTCTATTTTTGACCCATGTGGAATCCTTCCTCCATGTTCCTTCCACCTCCACCCGTCCCTGGCAGTTTATTCTGCACAAATAAGCGTATCCCTTTCATATGTCTACTGAAAAACGCAATTGCTATCATGTGTAATAGAAGTCAAAGAAACCAGTGTAATGAACACAGCAGCGGCCACCTTAAACAAAGGGTGGTGGGGCGGGAGGGGTCACGCGGTGAATCTGGGGGAATACAATATTTAAAAAAAATATATATTAATAATTTTGACGCCTTCAGCATTGTGTTTCATCACTCCGCCTCTACTCTTCATGCCTGTTGATCCCAGCAGCCCCTGGGACAGACTCCCTGTCCAATCCCCTCATTGCAGAGCAGCGCTGGGATTGGTCTGAGCAGGCAGAAAAGATGCCCTGCTCAAACCATGGAGTCTGCGGAGTTTCTCCAGCCCGGCTGCACAATGCAGCTAGGCTGGAGAAAACCTAAGTGCACATATGTGTTTTGGTCAGCCTGAGACGGCTGGGCAAAACACATATGCGCACTTAGGTAATGGGGAGCACATAGCACTGCTCCTCCCCTCCCATGTCTCGGCCCACACCTCCCAACACCGCTGGCTAAGAGTCGGAAAATGTCAACTAAAACGAAGCAAGAACATCGTTTTATTTTACATTTGCTGCCTCTGAGCCAGGCAGTAGAGAGAAGCTCCTCCGCCATTGCGGAGGAGCCACCACTGAATGAACAGTGGAATGATATTCCTTAGAATACCTTATATCCATGCATGCAGATCTTGGTAGTAGTCAAAAAGCAACAGCACTAAAAGATCCTTCAACCATCCCACCTCAACTTTGCCAATCCCAAATTAAAGATGTATCACTGTAACTCTGCACTTTGGATTGCCATCAGTTTCACACAATCTCCTCTAATAGCTGTGTTGTGGGGACAGTCTTAGACCAACCTCCATACACTAAATAGTAAACTCTTGCAACAATACTGTTGTACTAGAAATTATATATAGTAATGGGGTGGTAGCCTCTCTAGGATGCTCAATTTACTGTATGACTCCAGAACTTGATCAGGTCTCTTAATTATTTTGAGAGTTGTATGTTACAAGCAAACAAACATCACTACTTGAAGTACAATCTGCCGAGCCTATCAAGGGAGCATCAGACACATCCTATTAATAATGATAATTTTTAGGTCTAGGCTCTAGACGGCGGGCAGGCACTGACTCGAACTGAGACATACTGTATCTACTTCTGGGCTTAAAGCTTCCCATTGCTTCCCATTAGCTAGCACTATTGTAGCTCCATTTTTTGGTCTCCCAATTCGTCAACAGCATGCATGGGTCATGCCTCTTTCAGTGATTACGCCTCCCCGAGCACATTGCCAATTACTTTTTGAGTATACGCAGAGGCTATTTTCATCCATTCCGGGACTACTTTTTTTAAATGGGTCATTGTGCTGTCGCATGGTCCTGGATGTTTTCCCTATGGAGACGGCAAAGATTTTGGGGATTGCTGTAGTGCTATTGCCTAGAATGCACATTTTGGAGAAGGGCACGATGATCGGCATCCATCCAAAGTATACTTAAAGAGGTCGTTCTTCCATACGACAGTTTGAGCAGTATTTTCAAGCTACGTATAGGCATGTCCAATTCGCTCTTTGGTTGCCTCGGTATATGATTGTTTAATTGCTTGCGACGGATTGGATAACTTATACACCTCGAATGCATTGACAATATACAAGTAGTGAAGCTGTTGTAGGAGCAGTTGCGCTCAATGTTTGCCATGTCAGCATATTGTAATCTTAAAAATGTTTGTTCTTCCAGACAACAGTTTGAGCTATATTTCTGAGCTAGGACTAGGCATGTCCATTTTGCTGTTTGGCGTAATCGGCACATGATTGTTTAACTGCTTGCTACTGAAATGATAGCTAATACACGTCTTTCTCAAATATTCTCTTTAAAAGTTAAAAGACATTTGCATTCGCAATGCCAATAAACAGGGCATTGCCGAAACCTATTGACTTTGACAATGCTTGCGCAGTCTAAGTTGCTGATTGGAATAGTATGTCCCACCCATCTCTCAGATGATCTCCCCCTGTGCCCATACCCAGTCCATGTATGACCACCAACCATCTTCTAATCCTCTGCCCAGTCCCATATGTTTTAGATGTGTTAAAAAACATAAAAAACATGATTCACCCATACCTATGACAAACAGTCTGACTTGAAACAGAAATATTTATGAAAAATTTACGCTTTTACTTTGTGAATGGGCTCTGAGTCCCTTTGGTGAGCAGCCTGCAGCATCACTTCTCTGCCCATATAGCTAGGTATGCCATGATCACTCATGGAGGAACAAAAGGATGAAGTATGGGCAATGGAGCATCTTCCCCACAAAACCTCTGATGGCAGCCAGTCCTTCAGGAAAAGTTCCACAGAGGCCCCACTGTGCAGGACCACAACTCAAATATTGTTCCGGAGTACTCTCCATAACTTTCAGGTCTTTCACTAAGCACAGAGAAAGAAGATCCCAGTTGACCTGTCCCCACTCCATGTAGTGCATGCCAGGTTATTCACACCATATTGAGGCAACAAAATGACGTTGTATACCCATTATAGCTCGCAGAATACCTGTCGCACAAGTTACTACTTGTGTAATGGATAAATCTGTAAGAGACATTAGTTAGTGATAGATTCCTTACCTTAGAATATCCCCAGGCATCAGACTGGATCCGGAAAGTTTTGCTAGCAGTACTCCTGAGCGTCAGTAGGTGGCGTCGTACAGCTCTACGTCCGTCGCTGGCATCGTAAGCGCCGAGATGACATCACAGAGACTACTTAGGCGCCACCCATGCACGCTGACGTCAGTTCTGTACATGACTTTCCACGCCAGGAACGCAGAGCCATGCAAGAAACTGACCACTGGTGCCAAGAAACTAGGGCCCTGAAAGGGATGACCTTAACCCTAGAAATCAGTTCGCAGAACGGGGAGGATGGGTGGGGCGGTAAGGAATCTATCACTAACTAATGTCTCTTACAGATACATCCTTACACAAGTAGTAACTTGTGCATATGAAAGAGACACGCTAGTGATAGATTCCTTACCTTAGAATAAATATCCCAGCAATACCAACCCCGGTGGTGGGTCTGCGAAAAGATTACACCAGAAAGTCACGGAGAACAGAATGGCCAAAGAAGCCCTCTCTACGAACCTGACTGTCAAGGCAGTAATGCTTGGTAAACGTGTGTAGCGAAGCCCACGTAGCTGCCTGACCAATGTCCTGCAAGGGGACGTCGCATTCGAAGGCAGTAGTGGCTGCCGTCGCCCTGGTAGAATGGGCACGCAGCCCCACAGGAGGCTCCTTCTTAGCCAACGAGTAACAGGCCTTGATGCAGAGAATGACCCACCGAGAGATGGTCCGCTTGTGCACAGCCTGACCTCTTTTGGTGCCCACGTAGCCAACAAAGAGCTGGTCATCCACCCAGAACTGTCGTGTGCGCTGCAGGTAGAACGAGAGCGCACATTTTGGGTCCAGACGGTGGAGCCTCTCTTCCTCTTTTGAAGGATGCGGAGGTGGAAAGAAGGTGGGCAAAGTGATGGTCTGCCCGATGTGGAGGGTGTGACAACCTTTGGCAAAAAAGGACGGGTCCTTAAAACCACCTTGTCCGGATGAACTGAAAGTAAAGGAGGTTTGGAAGAAAGAGCCTGGAGCTCACTCACCCTTCTGGCAGATGTGATAGCTACCAGGAAAGCCGTCTTGAGAGTGAGAAGACGCAAAGGACAGGTATGAAGTAGCTCGAAGGGAGCGCACATCAGATATGTCAAGAAAAGGTTTAAGTCCCATTGAGACATTATGAACTGCACGGGAGGAAACGTGTGCGTAATGCCTTTTAGGAAACGGTTAACAACCTAAAAAGAGAAGGCTGATCTGGAAGCCGTAAAAAGGCGGAGATGGCCGAAAAATAACCTTTGATAGTGCCCAGAGCAGAGCCCTGCTGGGCCAAAGAAAGAAGGAACAGAAGGACTTCGGAAAGAGGGGCAGAAAGGGGAACCACAGTCTTAGCTGTGCACCATGCCACAAACGTGTTCCACCTGCAGGCGTATACCATTTTAATGGAGGGACGCCTGGCTGCCAGAAAGACATCACAGACTTTGGGAGAAAGATCAATAGCTGTCAACTGTCGCTACTCAGTCTCCTCGCATGGAAGTGGAGGCTGGATAGGTTCGGGTGGAGGACCGTCCCCTGCTGCTGCGACAGAAGATACTCGCGAAGAGGCAGTCGGATCGGGGGATAGATCGCCATGCTGAGTAGCTCGGGATACCAGTATCTCCGTGCCCAATCCGGAGCAACAAGGATGTGCTGAATCTTCTCCAGTACTCTGGGCAGAAGTGGTATAGGTGGAAAGGCGTACAACAGACCGCAACTCCACTCGCAACGAAAAGCGTCGCCTAGCGAGGGCCGCCTTGGAAATTCCAAGGCGCAGAACTGATAACATTGCACGTTCTCTTCGGTGGCGAATAGATCTAACCAAGGTTCTCCCCACTGCTGAAAGAGACCTTGCACCACGTCCAAGTTCAGATGCCATTCGTGATCTATCAAGCACCGGCGGCTGAGTTCGTCCGCCCTGGTGTTCAGAGAACCTGCCAGGTGTTGAACCACCAAGGTGATGCCTTGATGTTCCAGCCATGTCCAGAGGCGCAGAGCGTCCTGACATAGGGTCCAGGACCTTACCCCGCCCTGTTTGTTGCAATACCACATGGCGTGGTGTTGTCCATGAACACCTGCACCACACTTCCCCAGACAGAGGGAAGGAATGCCTTCAGTGCAAGATGGATCGCCCGAAGCGCCAAAAGGTTGATATGGAGTCGGGACTCTGCCGGAGACCAGAGACCTCTGATCTCCGCCTCACCCATGTGGCCACCCCATCCCAGGAGGGACGCATCCATCACCACTGAGTGCTCCGGTTGGGGAAGGGAGAGGGATCTGCCATTGACCCAATCGCGATTTGTGAGCCACCACTGCAATTGTCGTGCAGTGCCCTCCGAGATCTGGACATGATCGGACAGGTTGCCCTGATGCTGCACCCACTGGAACTTCAGGTCCCACTGCAGAGCCCGCATATGTCATCTGGCATGTGACACCAGCAGGATGCAGGAGGCCATCAGGCCCAGAAGCCGGAGGGTCATCCTGACTGAAACCCAGGATAGAGGCCGAAAAATCGGAATCATAGCCTGAATATCCCGGACTCGCTGCTCGGGAGGATAAACCCAAAACAGCGTCGAATCCAGAACCGCTCCGATGAAGGGGAGCTTCTGAGAGGGACTCAGGTGCGACTTCGGCACCTTATTGGAGAACCCCAGCAAATGCAGGAGGTCGGCCGCAGTCAGAAGGTGGTTGACGACTGCATGGGGCGAGCCCGCCTATAGCAACCAGTCGTCGAGGTAAGGGAAGTCTGACACACCTGACCTGCGCAGGTGAGCTGCGACCACCCGAGGGGCGCTGGTAAGGCCGAAGGGGAGCACGGCAAACTGAAAATGCTCCTGGCCTACCATGAACCGCAGGTAACGCCGGTGGGCCGGCAGGACGGGTATGTGAAAATATGCGTCCTGCAAGTCCAACGCTACCATCCTGTCTCCCGGGTCGAGGGCAGCCAAGACCTGAGCTAGAGTCAGTATTTTGAACTTCTCCTTCCGGAGGAAGCGGTTGCCGTCCTGGAGATCCAAGATGGAACGCAGACCCCCCTTTGTCCTTCTTGAGGACCAGAAAGTAGTGGGAATAACAACCACTCCCTACTTCCAGCCCAGGAACGCACTCAATGGCGCCCTTGGCCAAGAGGGCCATAACTTCCTGCTGGAGAGTTGCCAAGTAGTCCCCCGACATGCGGTGGTACCGAGTTGGCATGGCTGGAGGGGTGGACTGAAAGGGAAGGGAGTAACCCTTGCGGATGATCTGCAACACCCACTTGTCCGATGTGATAGCATGCCAGTGGGGGAGGTGATGGCGAATCCTGCCACCCACTGGCATGGGGTGCTCCACAAAGCTCGGATTAGGAAGGTTTGGAGATAGAAGCAGCGGGGCCGGAGGTGGACTAACCCCCATGCTGATTCCCAGACCCGCCCCTGCGGAAGCCACATCCGCGCTGAGGCTGGTTCTGCACAGGCTTGCTGAAGGAACTTGCCTGGGCACCTCTGCCGTGGCCACGGAAAGAATGAAAACCAGGAGTGGCTGGGCTTTTTGCGGAAAGACCTAAGGACTTGGCCGTGGCCCGTGAGTCCTTAAAACGCTCCAGTGTACTGTCGGCCTTATCGCCAAACAGGCAAGTGCCATCAAAGGGCATGTCCATGAGTGAGCTTTGGACATCTGGCGAGAACCCGGTAGATCTCAACCAGGCGTGGCGACGAAGCGCCACAGTCGTAGAAATCGCTCTACCCAGTGAGTGCGCGGTGTCCAAACCACACCGAATGGCGAACTTGGCCGCATCCTTACCCTCGGCAACAGCTTGGGACAGCACAGCTTGGGTCTCTTCAGGACACTGAGGCAACACCTGTGCAACTGTATCCCACACCGCATGGGAATAGCGGCCCAATAGGCAGGCGGTGTTCACCGACCGCAGCCCCAAGCTGGCCGAAGAGAATAACCGCTTACCGAACTGCTCCAGCTTCTTAGAGTCCTTATCCGGCGGAGCCGTGGGAAAGGCACTCTGTGACGTTGAGGCTTGGATGACCAGGCTCTCAGGCGTAGGATGAGTGGTCAGAAAAGCAGGGTCACCAGGCGCCGGGCAGTGACGCCTGGCGACATGCTTATCCACAGGGGCCCCTGAGGCTGGCCGCGACCCAGTGCCCAACAAGAAGTCAGTGAGGGCATTGTTAAATGGGAGCAGGGGCTCCGACAAAGTGGACGCCGTTTGGAGCACTTCAGTGAGGAGATTTGTTTTGAGGGCCACCGTGGGGAGATCAAGGTTGAGGACCTCAGCTGCACGATGGAGCACCATTGTGTAGGAGGCACCCTCCTCCATGGTAGGAGACGTCGAGGTCGCCGGCCTCCTCCAAGTCATCCGCCCAGTCCTGCTCGGAGTCACACTGATGGGCAAGAGGGTCATCGGACCCCTCCCAGTCATCCTCCACCTCCACTGGAATGGGGAACAGACCACGGCGGCAGAGCAGGAGCCGGAGGAGGAACAAACGGCGTCGGGAACGGTGTCGAATGCAGATCACAGGTATGAACAAAATGGTCCTGGAACCTGGGCAAGGGCGGGACAAATGGCACCCACTGCAGCGCCGGAGGTGGAGCCGAGGGTGGTGCTGGGGCCGGAGCCGGCAGCGCTGGACCTTGTGGTGCCGGGGCCAGAGCCAACGGCGCAGGATCCTGTGGCACCTAAGCTGGATCCGCCGGCGGCGCCGGCGCCCAACAGGATCTGCACACGGGACCGCGGGGCCCGAAGGCGCGCCGGCGGGAACCCGAGGCCTAAAGAGGCGGTCCATGGTAGCAAGAAATTCTTGCACCTGTTCAGGAGTCGCCGACAGACCCGGGTAAGGTGGGTAGGCCGCAGGACTCCCAGGCTCCGAAGGAGCCACAGGGGCAGAACCCCTGTCCCCCTCATCTGCATCCGAGGACCGACGGGGGGACATAGAAAAGCAAACACCCTTCTTCGACTTCTTTTTGTGTCGTCTCTTACCCAAATCCGAGGATGAAGACTTGGAGCCTGAGGAGCGACGACTGAGGCCCCGCAAGCGCTCCCTGGAATGGCCCCTGGACCAGGAACAGCACTGGGATGAGTGCCGGATCTCCAGCAGCTTCCGGCGCTGCTCCCTCAAGGCCTTCGGGGCCATGGCCCGACAGTCCCGACAGGACCGGGAGTTGTGGTCGGTCTCCAGGCAGTAGAGGCAGACATTGTGGGGGTCCGCCACCAACATATAGCAATGGCAGGCTCCACAAGACTTAAATCCAGGCATCCCTACATGCACCAAGGAAACCAAAATTGTACAGGAGACAAAAGTCTCAAAAAGGGTAGTCAAAAAGTTACTGAGGTACGTGCTCTAACCGAATCTGCGCTTTCTGGCGCGGAAAAAGAAAGAACTGATGTCAGCGCGCATGGGTGGTGCCTAAGTAGTCTCCATGATGTCATCTCGGCACTTAAGACGCCAGCGACGAACGCGGAGCTGCAGGACGCCACCTACTGACGCACAGGGGTACTGCTAGCAAAGCTTTCCGGATCCAGTCTGATGCCTGGGGATATTCTAAGGTAAGGAATCTATCACTAATGTGTCTCTTTCATATATTCAGTAAGAGTGCATGTGAATCGGGCATTCAGTCCCCACACGACCAGGCATGCGTGCAACTCAGGGATCAGAATGTCCTTTCCAGAACTGCTTGCCTTCCTACCCTCCAGTCAAGCACACAACCCTGTGCCATACAGTAAGGGAAAGCTCATAAATTCTCCAACACTGCAAACCTGTAACACTGCTAGGACTCGGTAATCGCCTGCAGTGCATACATAGAACTTTCCTCCCATCAACACCAGACCCTTACACAGCCCTATACTTAAATTTGTCTCTACACTCACCTATATTGTTCTCAGCCAACGGACCTCCATAGAGGTGCTTGTGTGAACAGGGTATTTTTCAGTGCTAGGGACGGCTCACCATAATTATATGTGATCCAAAGGAGCTCTGAGGATGGGGAGTGGCAAGCGCCTGCTGAGGCTTGTGTCGCAGAGAGAAAGCAGTCTGAGACATCTTCATGGCACTGTGGGGACCGGGCAATGCCT
This sequence comes from Triturus cristatus, assembly GCF_964204655.1. NCBI lineage: Eukaryota > Metazoa > Chordata > Amphibia > Caudata > Salamandridae > Triturus > Triturus cristatus. Next base: position 1,007,879,717 of record NC_140591.1, on the reverse strand, counting down.
TTACAGTGTCCAATCACTACCTCCTCAGCAGCACTGGGTGCCTGCAAAGCCCTTTTTCTTTACTTCACCCCTGGCACTGCCCAACCACAATGTCGATGCAAAGAACACCAGAATGGGCCAAGTAAATTTAGAGTTGGGGGGGTCTAACTGCCCACTGGAGTTCCGGTGGTGGGAATAGCTTAACATGATATTGGCTGCACATTACAGGAACAATCTTCAACATCACCCACTAAAATGCGGGCAATACCATGCACAGATTTGGTTCCTAACTAAGGAAAACAAATTCAGGCACCAAAGAAACCTAAATAATTAGGACCATGTATGATTAAGGGGCATCCGGAGGTAACAAAGTCCCCACAGCTACGGGGGCCCCCTCCGGCACTGTCAGGTCCCTGGCCTAAGAGCTCCAGACTGGGTTCGAAGTGTGGGAACCGCCCTGAATGTACTTTGCAGGGCGGGGGGGGGGGTCTCAAGTTTAGTTAAGTCTACAAATACATTTTCTGAATAATTTATTATAGTCTATTTCTGGGGGGTACACTTTTGGAGAATTTAGAGCTATCTGCAAAGGCTGAATTTCATGTTGAATGGTATGAGTAGAGCGCGTGACACCAACTAATAAAAGAAACATGCTAGTAGCAGGAAATCTCTTCAGAAACTAGTGTAAAGGGCACTGGGATTTCCCCTTTCATACAGAGGGTATTTTCTGGGTAGGCATACATTCGGGATTGTTGTCTGTTTTCTGTGCATAGAACTCCCTTACATCAAAGTGTAACCATTTGGAAAGTAATTGAGAAGGGAGTTGCACACCTAATAAAAAGGAAGTAACGTTAGTACTGATATTTAAAGAAACGTAGGATTTATCATTTTAGATGTACATTTAGGATGATTTTAATTAGACGAAAATGAGAGCTAAGAAACTCTCCTGGTATTTTTAACTGTAAACTATGCATAGAAATAAATGATCACTTTTTACAATTAGCCGTCTTAGTTGCCTTCTTGAGGCATTAAATATGCACTTTTCATGTACATAACGTGCTTATGTTTTGTATCACTTTCTTGCATCTCTCAATACCAAAGTGACCAATAATAATAGTAATAATAATCTTTATTCAGCATAAAAAAGAGCCATAAAAGAGACAGTTTAAAAGATATCATACAACAAGTATGTGCATCAACTGTATCCAAATATAGAGGACACGAAATCCATGATGTCTTATTTGTCCCAGCTAGATTCCTAAATTCATCACACTCCCACCAGCCATTTCTTAAGTTTAAAAGAAAAAAGACACAATCAATAAAATCCTGATTAACGCCCATTTAACACGAGAGGGCTACACAAGTACTTCTAAAAACGAAAAAAACGTCGGTTCAGTGCATTCATAACGGCCTAATAATGTGAAAAGTTCACAAATCCTCTTGTAACCATCAGTCGCCTTGCGAGGTTCTCAGCCTTAAAGCTGATCTAAAGAAGTTAGAAACACAGAAGAGTGTATGATCATCAGATGACCAATAGGCAACAAGCATATTATGCTTTGCATCAGACATAAACAACTCAATTATCATGCACAAATCCAATTGTCTTTATATTTCACAGTCCCTTTTATCTTTCAGCTGGCAAACACACTTCAGCGTAAAGTAAATTCTCACCACTCTTTCTGTCATACTATCTTATGCATTTAATGTATGTCATTTTTCCTACATAAAGTTGTTTATGTTCTTTGGCCTTTTTGGAAATTACAAGGCCTCACCAGGACAATAAGGACTATACAATTCAAAGTAATATTTTGTTTAACTACATACTGGTTATTTAAAAAAAAAAACAATATACAATAAATGTATATATATTACTTTCGCACCACTACGTCCATTGTTATATGATTGAAGCAATAACATGCAATCAATGACGATGCAATTGAATACATGTTGAAAAAACAGCACCCCTCTCTTTATTCTCTATAATGGTATTAAAAAATGGGAGGCCATATGTATAACCATGGATTTGTTTTCTACTGATAAGACTAGTTCAAAGATGGTAATTAAGATTTACAATTTGTATTAAGCCATTTAAAAATGAGGCATAGTGCAACAAATGCAAGTGGCAACACTGGTCACATCAGCTCTACTATTAGCTGTCAGGGAATCCTAAACTGCTCACATTAGGTGGACTTAGTTATACTTAGCAAAGCAATCAATTTTTGTATTTTTGCAACTTTTTTTACCTAATGGTTTAAAATATACACAGAGTGGGCTTTTGATTATCATATCGACTATGAGATTGCTCTTGTGGTAACTAAACATATATTAGGCTTCACTTGGTATATTATACATAACACATGAAAGGACTTTACTTTTTGTGTCACATGAAGACCCTTTTCTCTTCAAGACCTGTAATAAGAAGGTCTAGGTGGAAGGCAATGCGGGCAATACCAACACATCAAAACAATTGGAGGTGCCTCGACATAAGGACATTAAATGAAGGCGACAGACAAAAGTTACTCTAAATCTTCGCCCACTTGGCGCCTCACTTTACTGCTAGTGCCCGCAACCGTACGTAAATACAGGAAATGAATATCAGTCTAAATTAAAAAGGCCAAAATTAGCATTTGAACAGCGTTATTATGCCACACTCTGTGACTGATTGATTGGTCCACGCATAGGCCAAAGCGTAAGTTCTCTTCCATTGTAGTCTGCAGTCAATCAGGAATGCAGCACAGAATAAAGCTTCTACCTTGGACAGCGCCTCGGCTGTCACAACCATTTACCGTTCTGAATGCACTCCTATCAGCACTGACGTTTTATCAAAATTGACCTCGAATTCGATACCTGGTCTTATTTTGCTGTTTTTTAAGTTGGTTCCATAGAAATGCCCTATCACCTTCTGCCTACAAAACTCGTCTTTGTGTCTGCTGATGCAAAAGACATTTACCTGTTAACAACAGTGATGAATTGACCATTCTCCAGTCGTTTGGCATTGTTTTGTGGTCACACTCCCTTTATGACTTCATGGCCTACAGGAGCATTCTAATGGTTTGATTTGCATTGCCTTTTGGAAATCAGTTCAGAAAATGAGAATGGGGGTGGGGGGGGGGGGTTGACTGTCGGTATCTGGTACCCAGTGGCATAGCAAGGATGTCAAGGGTCCTTGTGCGAACAAGGAAAATGGACCTGCGACCATTGGATGTGTGGTAAAATACAGCAATAATCAGGACTGAGTGGGTCCTCTAAGCCTCCGAGCCCCGGTGCCACTGCATCTGCTGCGCCACTGATAGATACGTCCCTGCGGCTACCTCTGTTTTGTGAATCAAATGGGCGCTAAAGTTATACGAAGGGGAGATTTTAACGCAGAGGTTTTATTGGGTCCCTAAAACTTAAGGACTGATTTAGGACTGCATGTGTGAGTCATTCATCTTGCTCCCACTTTCAGGATGGAGCTACTTGCAGGGAGAAATCTCCATGACCTAAGGTTCGTCAGGATGTAACTGCATGCTTACGCCGCCAACACAGGTGGGGGTACTGGAAATGTACCCCCAAGCTGGGATACATTTCAATTCCCACATTCAAAATGTCATTAGCGTTTTGAGAGGTTATTCCCACCAATTCAAAGGCACTTTGAGGGATTTCTGTGCAAGACTGATCAGGTTTACTTGGCAGTATTGTATATAAGTGGTAAATGCACTGCTTAATTCGAAAACTATTAAGTGCCAGAGTTCAAAGTTTTGCTCAGAATCCCATGGCCTACACTATTGAATGTTGAGTTACTGAATCCCAACACCGCATTGTCTTGATTCCACCTCATGCTTCTTTAATCTACCACAAGACACTCCCTGCCTCTCTGTTTCATATTTGCAGTTTTTTTCCCCAGTCCTAATTTCTCATTTTGTCATGGTTTTTTAGTCTCTCTTCCTCCTTCTTTCCTGCTTGTGTGTTTTTCTCTCTCTTGCCCTGAGTGAAAGTGTGATGAGGAAAAATAACTGCCGGTTCTCACAAAGGAGTACTGGTGGGCCCCACCTTTGAACACTGGATTACATTAAGCACTGGGTCGATGGTGGCAGTTCAGCCTCCTTAAACTGGGTAGCTGGTCTGATGTAATACTCAGCAGCATCACATCCACCAGAACAGACGTCCTCATGGTGAAGCTAGCATAGACTCTGCGACTAAGAGGGCTGCCATCGCTTGCTTTCAAAATGAGGTGGCAGAACACAGAGGAGGCGAGATGAGACGACTCACCTACTCTAAATGAGGCCCTTAGTCTTGACAGAATGTGCAATTTACGTTTCAGGACAGTTACAATTTCCTTATAAATTGGATGGTGAACCCTAGACAGAAAGAACTGCCATTAACTGAGTGGAGCTTACTAACACGGCTACTGAAGCTTTTTCTTTTTTTAAATGATTTTGTGGTCAAAAATGTAAACTTTTGTTTGGAAAAATAATTATTTTGTTGCAAAGCTAATCTATGCAAAAAGAACATTTGATGGACGGAATGCTGAACAATGTAAAACATTTATCCCAGTACAGAGATCTGGGACTAAATTCATCGTTTTTTTGCCCACCATCCCATTCCAGTTTAAATACAGCCACATTCAAATCAGTCTTGACCCTGCTCCCCATGGGAACAGTTTATCCCGAGCTGCCAGGCCAGGTCCTCCTTGGACTGGAAACAAGCATCATGGGACCAGTTTCAGGGTATCACTCCTCATTAGCCAGGCAATTTGACTCCAGTGGCATGGAGAGCATGGGACACACGTTCAGGGCATTCCTGTCCCATTTGGGGTGACATATGCAAAAAGAACAATTGATGGATTTTGCTTACTTGCGCAAAACTGATCTAGGCACAAAAGTATAAAAAGTTGAGAAAAAAACAAAAGTCAAAAAACTAAAGGGATCTTGTTAATGTTCCAGGTTTTGCTTTGTCAGCTGCCTATGCCTATAATGTATCCAGGTAGTTGGCTTAGTACATAAATCAATCCAGTAGGTGTTCGTTTGTTCACTGAAGGATGAATTTGTCGGAGGTTTCAAGGTTGGATAGAGTTGTAGATGAATGAATGAGTGTTGCTGTTTGGATGGATAGATGTGCTCATTGAGTTGAATACTGATTGTTACAACTATTGATGGTGCTGAACCCTTTTGTGTAAACTTCTACAAATAGGATATGGTAAACAAAAAATCCCATCCATAGACCCACTGTGTTGTGATGTGGTCACCTAGGTGGGCCTTCTATCAGAGTGTCAGGGTCTCAGGACACATGAAGGGAGAGTCCTGAGGCATTGGGGAGTAAGAGAGGGAAATTAGCTTAGCTTATATCATGGACCCCACCTTCGTTGCTCAGGCTTTACACAGGCCACACATGTAAAATTGCCTTCAGTGCTGACATGAAGGAACATGCTGGTTGTTGCCCTAAGATCCTGAGCCCCCCCAGGCACCAGCTCACCAGTACCAAGAACCATGCCCTCTTGGGAACCACCTAGCTGACATCGTGCTAGCTATGGCCTTAAGTACCACAAGGACACCAGTCGTGCTCCGTGGTGTACAGGGCCGGATTTAGAACACAAAGCAGCCCTGGCAATCTTATTGGACCGGCTCAGTGGAGGGGAGGGTTGGGTGAAGGTGCAAGTGCTGCTTAACCAAAACGGTACAAAAGGCAGTGGTGATGGACACTCAGTGTGGGAGGGTATGCTCAGACGTGAGTCCCTTGCTCATTGCACCATCAGGATTCAGGCAAGCCGGGCCGACGAAGGCTGTGATGCCAGAAACCGGTCCCCGGAAGCTTGTTTCCTTCCCAGTATAAGAATTGGCTTGGTAGTTTGGTTTGCCCTGTTCCCATCATGCACTGGGACAGGTACAGACTAATTTGCATGTAGCCTGGTTCTGAGCTGGGATGGTGCAGTGAGCTAAAAAACGGTGATGGATTAAAACCATGATCTCTTGACTTGGTAAGAGTATTCTGCATCATTCAGAAACTCTGTCCATCACCACCCCCTTTTTCCCAAATCGATTTTATCCACACTCAGTGTGGGAGGGTATGCTCAGACGTGAGTCCCTTGCTCATTGCACCATCAGGATTCAGGCAAGCCGGGCCGACGAAGGCTGTGATGCCAGAAACCGGTCCCCGGAAGCTTGTTTCCTTCCCAGTATAAGAATTGGCTTGGTAGTTTGGTTTGCCCTGTTCCCATCATGCACTGGGACAGGTACAGACTAATTTGCATGTAGCCTGGTTCTGAGCTGGGATGGTGCAGTGAGCTAAAAAATGGTGATGGATTAAAACCATGATCTCTTGACTTGGTAAGAGTATTCTGCATCATTCAGAAACTCTGTCCATCACCACCCCCTTTTTCCCAAATCGATTTTATCCACACTCAGTGTGGGAGGGTATGCTCAGACGTGAGTCCCTTGCTCATTGCACCATCAGGATTCAGGCAAGCCAGGCCGACGAAGGCTGTGATGCCAGAAACCGGTCCCTGGAAGCTTGTTTCCTTCCCAGTATAAGAATTGGCTTGGTAGTTTGGTTTGCCCTGTTCCCATCATGCACTGGGACAGGTACAGACTAATTTGCATGTAGCCTGGTTCTGAGCTGGGATGGTGCAGTGAGCTAAAAAACGGTGATGGATTAAAACCATGATCTCTTGACTTGGTAAGAGTATTCTGCATCATTCAGAAACTCTGTCCATCACCACCCCCTTTTTCCCAAATCGATTTTATCCACACTCAGTGTGGGAGGGTATGCTCAGACGTGAGTCCCTTGCTCATTGCACCATCAGGATTCAGGCAAGCCGGGCCGACGAAGGCTGTGATGCCAGAAACCAGACCCCGGAAGCTTGTTTCCTTCCCAGTATAAGAATTGGCTTGGTAGTTTGGTTTGCCCTGTTCCCATCATGCACTGGGACAGGTACAGACTAATTTGCATGTAGCCTGGTTCTGAGCTGGGATGGTGCAGTGAGCTGAAAAACGGTGATGGATTAAAACCATGATCTCTTGACTTGGTAAGAGTATTCTGCATCATTCAGAAACTCTGTCCATCACCACCCCCTTTTTCCCAAATCGATTTTATCCACACTCAGTGTGGGAGGGTATGCTCAGACGTGAGTCCCTTGCTCATTGCACCATCAGGATTCAGGCAAGCCGGGCCTACGAAGGCTGTGATGCCAGAAACCGGTCCCCGGAAGCTTGTTTCCTTCCCAGTATAAGAATTGGCTTGGTAGTTTGGTTTGCCCTGTTCCCATCATGCACTGGGACAGGTACAGACTAATTTGCATGTAGCCTGGTTCTGAGCTGGGATGGTGCAGTGAGCTAAAAAACGGTGATGGATTAAAACCATGATCTCTTGACTTGGCAAGAGTATTCTGCATCATTCAGAAACTCTGTCCATCACCACCCCCTTTTTCCCAAATCGATTTTATCCACACTCAGTGTGGGAGGGTATGCTCAGACGTGAGTCCCTTGCTCATTGCACCATCAGGATTCAGGCAAGCCAGGCCGACGAAGGCTGTGATGCCAGAAACCGGTCCCCGGAAGCTTGTTTCCTTCCCAGTATAAGAATTGGCTTGGTAGTTTGGTTTGCCCTGTTCCCATCATGCACTGGGACAGGTACAGACTAATTTGCATGTAGCCTGGTTCTGAGCTGGGATGGTGCAGTGAGCTAAAAAACGGTGATGGATTAAAACCATGATCTCTTGACTTGGTAAGAGTATTCTGCATCATTCAGAAACTCTGTCCATCACCACCCCCTTTTTCCCAAATCGATTTTATCCACACTCAGTGTGGGAGGGTATGCTCAGACGTGAGTCCCTTGCTCATTGCACCATCAGGATTCAGGCAAGCCGGGCCGACGAAGGCTGTGATGCCAGAAACCGGTCCCCGGAAGCTTGTTTCCTTCCCAGTATAAGAATTGGCTTGGTAGTTTGGTTTGCCCTGTTCCCATCATGCACTGGGACAGGTACAGACTAATTTGCATGTAGCCTGGTTCTGAGCTGGGATGGTGCAGTGAGCTAAAAAACGGTGATGGATTAAAACCATGATCTCTTGACTTGGTAAGAGTATTCTGCATCATTCAGAAACTCTGTCCATCACCACCCCCTTTTTCCCAAAATCGGCTTAACCAAAACGGCCCCCAGTACTGCTGCTTTTAATACTGGGGGCCGATAGTGCAGCACTGCTGAAAAAACTGGCCCCCAGTAACAAAACTAGCACCCATAGCCCCAAAACCGGCCCCCACCCTTCCAGCCTCCCGAGGAAGGGCCCGATGCCTGTTACAGCCAGTCTGGCCCTGGTGTTGTAATGCAAAATGAAGGGCCCCCTGCAGAATATGAAGATGGGCCCCTAAGTCTCCATATCTCACAGATATGCACTGCCCTTAAACTGAATGGGACTCCCATTGTGGGTAGCCTGAAGGAATGTATGACGTTACAACGCAAACATTTACAGCGCATGCCTTTACAACGCAGTTTTTACATCGCAACATCCATTACAACGCATTATTTTACATTGCATGCCATTACAACGCATTGTTAGAAACTACATTTACAACGCATTCCCTTACATCGCATCATACCATTACAACGCATACCATTACATTGCATTTAAGGTAAGTGTTGGATAGTGTAGGGGTAAAAATTACTATTCTATCTCCAGTGAGTGCAACAGTAGGGTAAGTGTTGGATAGTGTAGGGGTAAAAATTACTATTCTAACTCCAGTGAGTGCAACAGTAGGGTAAGTGTTGTATAGTGTAGGGGTAAAAATTACTATTCTATCTCCAGTGAGTGCAACAGTAGGGTAAGTGTTGGATAGTCTAGGGGTACTAAGCGCTGTAATGGTATGTGTTGTAATGACATGCGATGTAATGTCTGCGTTGTAGTGACATGCGTTGTAATGACATGCGTTGTAGTGACATGTGTTGTAATGGCTGCGTTGTAATGACATGCAATGTAAAAGATGTTGCGTTGTAATGACTGCGTTGTAAAGGTAGTGCGATGTAATGACTGCGTTGTAAAGATTGTTTCCCGCCTGAAGGGCTGGGGGCCCCCTGCACTCCAGGATTTGCAGGGGCCTGTGTTAAGTCCCTGGTCGTGGTAATGCAGTGGATCGCGATCTCGTTTTAAACAGTCAGTTTTCATATCCCTGAGCAGATCTCTTATTTTTCAATTATGCACATTCCTTATGCAGAGGACTGCCTGGCTAGCCTATTCTGCATATAGTTTTAGAGCTCCACCCCCATATACCTTGCCCAACCACAATGCATCGACTGGCAGGTGGGCTTTAAGTTGTAGTACATAAAATAGCCCTTCCGAGCAGGGCTGTAGATTCTAGGATCTGCTCAGTTACAAACTGCTGGGCCTTTACACAGACTGATTAGTAAGTACCTCTATAAAACAAAGCCTTGCTGTCGATTGTGTTCTGAGGATTTAAACACAGAATGTGTTCCCTATTTATGATGCAGGCGCTCTCCAGCTGTAACTGGATGTGCACAGAGTGACAAAGAAGAGCCTCTGGGAGCCTTCAATCAGGCTTCCCCTGATACTGGACCCCTTCACTCATTTACTCCTGAGAGAAACTTCTTTGACAAATTGGCCATAACAAGTCTCCCACCTGCCCTGCAGCTGTTTCTGTGACACGTCTGATCTAGGTGCCATGGGCGAGCAGTAATGAACACCAAAATAGAAGCAGCAGCAGGAAGCTGGAGGAAGGCAAGATACCGGTTTCTCTTAACTCGGACCGGGCCCTGTTCTAAAATGGCTGCAAGCCTCTGACAGGGAATTCTATAGATTGACTCTGGTGCCACATATTCCAATAAGATGATTACATCAAGAAAGCATGAGCATTCAATGAGTCTGCTCTGCACTTTGAACTGACCAGCCAGTGTCTTTGTGCTTTATGTACCTGACACAGGCTTAGCCGCGGCTCCTGCATGAGAGCTGAGGAGTGTCCCCCTACCTACTGCGAGCACAGCAGGCAAACACACAAAAATAAAATAGCATAATGAGCCATTTTATTTTGCCACCACCTAGCAATGTGTACAGTGCGAGCGTGAGCGGGGTTAAATCCTGCCATTGCAGGATTGCAGCTGCCCTTTCAGTGCGCATGGTGGGTTTGCCGGCTGGCTACCTACGGACAGCCAGATATGCGCACTGTAGACCCAGCAATCCAGCCGGGGGATTACTGGCAAAGGCCCCCCGCCCCATATTGAGCGCTGGTTTAGCCTGCTGCCACCAATCCTGGAGCTGCTGTCACGCTGATGTGCGCAGCTCCAGGATTGGTTGGATTCACTTTCCACTAAGAAGTAAGGAAGTTCTTCCACTCCTGCTTGTGGAACGCCGGGGAGAAGTGTGGCACCCACCATATTTATTAAATGGGAGCCGCCGCTGCACAGGCTGCACCTAGCGTAACAGAGTGCACAGTTTCCGCCAAACAAGGATTGGCTTGTTTAAGGAGTTTTTATAGTGGAGATTGTCTTTGGGTGGAGATTAACTCCTTGCCTGTTTTGAGCAGTACTCTATTTTAAGATCTAGAATTGGCACTTTGTGCATCTTTCTTTCTACATATGGGTTTGCCACGATATGAACGCTTACCTTTTCTTTTCAAATTTCCTGACCTGTCATATTGCTGGTATTCGATTCCTGTCTGCGCCAAACAGTGAGAACATTACATTTTGGCTTATTCAGTATAAGAGGATCTAAATGGTAACAGACTTGTATGATCTTTCTGGTGCTGTACTTGGTGACATCCTCTGTGGGCATTAAAGGAGGGTATTGTTGTAGAATTTACTTAAAAGAAGAGGATAGGGTGTTTAGTTGGATGCATTTCAACTGGTTGGTTACATTTTCATGAGGTTTTGCTTGACCTTAGCACTAGTGTGGCTGTAATGAATGGAATGGAAAAATGGCCTGACTGATCTAATACAGATGGTTGTAAAATGTCCAGTGAGTTAGTTAAGGGAAAAAATCAAGTCTAGAGATGAGGCTGATCCATCTCTGTTTCAGAACTCCTAAGATGGCGCATTCCAAAAACTGTTGGGCGTTATCCTGATCCCCGCAAATTCTTATCTAACTCTAAACGTACTGTGGCAGCCATGGCGCTGCAGCAACAGTGGAACTTTATTTGCATTAAAGAGGGTAGGTGATGGTTCTTATGTTTAGGGCACACTGCAGGAGACATTAGTGATCTAAAAAACAAAAAGGATTTTATTTAAACTTATTGAGTACAATTTGATTATCATATTGTATCTAATTTCCTCAACTCTGGGTTTATTGATATATTGCAGAATAAAACGTTTCTTGGATTTAGAGGCTGACCATGGAGTGAGGAGCTAACCATGATCGCAGGTCACAGAGAAAGAGAAGCTCTTACGGTGACTGGTGCTGCATGCTCACTAAAAAGGCAGGGGTACAGTAATGGGGCCAAGAAAGCAGCACAGTGACTACCGGTTCTTTGCAGATTCTATAAGTGGATAGAGAAGAAGGGCACCTGTTGTGCCTCTTCTGTGAATAGTTACTTAGCACGACTAAAGAAATAGCCACAGAGAGAGCAAGTATAGTTGTAGTGGTCAGCTGGTATGAGGGGATGGTGGCAGAAGCAGGGGCTTCCGGTTCCATGCTGATAATCAGAGGACCTACATAGCAGACTTGAAGATGCCAATGTGAACCTCTGCTCTGGTTAGCAGACTAGGTTTGGAGGGCACTGGTGTGCTGAGAGTGGCCTGAGAAATAAAATGAGAGAAGTGGGTACCTTCTGTCTGAGAAATAAAGGAGAAGGAGAACTTACCTCTATGTGGACTTCGTTACTCCACGCTTATTTTATTAACCCCTTCCATGCTCATGACGAGCTCAGCTCGTCATGAGTCACAGTGGAGCTGTGCTCATGTCGAGCTGAGCTCGTCATAACGGCCGCGGCCCGCCCACGCGCGATAAATTCCCCGCCTGTGCGGGAGAATGAATCAGTGGGCGGGCTCGTGACGAGCTCAGCTCATTATGAGCACAGCTCCACTGTGAGTCATGACGAGCTGAGCTCGTCACGAGCACAGCGGTGCAGCGGACCCCCCCCCTGCACCGTGGGGGAATTAACCCCGCAGGGAAGGGGTTAAGGTACATCCGGGACTTGTGTGTTGAATGTATATTAGGGAGTATGTTTGAGTGATGGGATTTTTTTAACATTTATTTATTCTCCAGAATGGGTCAGCGGCCCAGCCAAATAAAGAAAACTGGTGAAAGAGCCAGCCTTATATAGGTGTTCCCTTCACCATTAGTTTCCATCAGACGCAACTGGGAGGCGCTTAAAAGGAATGATTTTACATATGAATCTGACTCTCTTTAACCATTTTTCTAACGAAGTGGAACCCTTAATTTTTTTCTTCTATGAATACAACCAACATTAATGCTGAAAACAGCAGCATGCTATTCCTCTATGTGCGATCCATGATCACTGGCCAGAGACAAAATTTTATAGAGTGTCATATCAAATTCTGTTTTGCTCTGTGCATTAAAGCAGGGCCACGTTCGAAGTTGTAGCCGGGAGGATATTGCGATGTATCCGTGCTTAAACAATACGTTTTGAAGCTCACAACCCGCACCAAATGGCAGGATTGCTGACAACAAGACTGCCTCATCTTTATTCCACCTCATGACTCTTTCTTCCACAACCATATAGTTCCCTGTTTTTATCTTGGATTTCCAAATTCTTTTTCATGCCATCTTATTCCATTTTTGTTGATTTCTTCCCTACCCTTTTTCCCATTTCTGCCTTTGTTTTATCTAGGGTCAAAGTCTGATTCTGAAAAATCACTCAGGGCCTGATTACAAGTTTGGCGGAGCTGGACTTCCGCCCCAACGCTGCACCACCAAACCTGTGTGCACATCGCCTGCCAGATTATGACTTTTTCAGTCACTAGAGGGCGGTTCTTTGGCGTTTCCACAGCAGTGACTATGAAATAGGTACTGCAATGGGAACGTCAAAGGTAGTACTTGCAGGTCCTGAGGCGCATGCATACAAGGAGGCATAACATGTACTCCCCTGCATACAGAATATGGACCTGAGGCAACACACGGCCGTGTAGGGCCCCGTTTGTTTCCCCTCCACAACAGTTTTCCTAAAGGAGGAACTGCTATGAAAACCATGGCAAAGAGGAAACTTATTATGTGCTTGCTGGGACCACGGTGGTCCTGCCAAGCATATTGCGTCCTCAAGGCGCCGGGCCACCACCAGGGATCTCTGTTCTCTGACGTTTGCAGTGATGCGATGGTGGCACCGCCCTATTACTGCCCCATTTGTAATAGGGTGGTCAGAAGACCGCAACTGCTGTGCCTACACGAAGTCTAGCGGTCCATGGACCACCACACTCGTAATCAAGCCCTCAGAGTTTCGGTACTTATTACCTGCACCAATTAAACCCTGCTATTTTATGATAATAGAACTCCTCTCATAATTGTGATAACAATATTGTTATATCTCATCTGTAATCCTAAGCTTTTTGAAATTCACAAACACAAAAATACATTGTAGTACTTCTGGTAAGCTATTCGAGTCTCCATTAATGTGCTTTGGTTTAGATTTATTTTACACCTGAAAGTCAATCAACATTAGCAGAGGCGTTCGCATGCTTTCACTGCACATTCAATCAAACAGAAGCATTATTTCGCCTATACGCCATAGAAAGCAAACAGTGCAGTACTCAGAGAGGAATTCGAGAATGTTAGGCACTACTGGACAAAATCTATTCAGAGATTGTTAGGAACTACTGGACAAAATCTATTCAGAGATTGTTAGGCACTACTGGACAAAATCTATTCAGAGATTGTTAGGCACTACTGGACAAAATCTATTCAGAGATTGTTAGGCACTACTGGACAAAATCTATTCAGAGATTGTTAGGAACTACTGGACAAAATCTATTCAGAGATTGTTAGGCACTACTGGACAAAATCTATTCAGAGATTGTTAGGAACTACTGGACAAAATCTATTCAGAGATTGTTAGGCACTACTGGACAAAATCTATTCAGAGATTGTTAGGCACTACTGGACAAAATCTATTCAGAGATTGTTAGGAACTACTGGACAAAATCTATTCAGAGATTGTTAGGCACTACTGGACAAAATCTATTCAGAGATTGTTAGGAACTACTGGACAAAATCTATTCAGAGATTGTTAGGCACTACTGGACAAAATCTATTCAGAGATTGTTAGGCACTACTGGACAAAATCTATTCAGAGATTGTTAGGCACTACTGGACAAAATCTATTCAGAGATTGTTAGGCACTACTGGACAAAATCTATTCAGAGATTGTTAGGAACTACTGGACAAAATCTATTCAGAGATTGTTAGGCACTACTGGACAAAATCTATTCAGAGATTGTTAGGCACTACTGGACAAAATCTATTCAGAGATTGTTAGGAACTACTGGACAAAATCTATTCAGAGATTGCTAGGAACTACTGGACAAAATCTATTCAGAGATTTATTTTAAAATACTGCCTTGGTACAATATGAAAGAATGCAAAATGATGAGACATAGTGTGTTTAATACTGCATGTAATTATGTCATTAGAGACCTATACAGAAGTAAGACGTCTGGTAGAAGTAGCGTAACATTATGCTGCTCCAGTCAAAACTATGAAATAGAAAGTCCCAGCACTTTTCGAATTTAGTAGTAGGCCATGGCGAACAATCTAAGCATATTAGCTTACATGCTACCGAGCAGAGAATAATCATACTAGTTTATCAAAACATGTATATACTTTCAAACAGACAAAACATAGTATACACGTAAAGAACATGCAATTTTAATGAGTAAACTAGGGAACTGATGTTGGACCAGGGCGGACGCTATGTTTAGAGTGCCTCAGAGACGTCATCTGACGTCACTTCCGGCGTCGTCTGAAAGCAAGCACCTGGGAAATGGGAGCTTCGCAGTTTCCGGGTCCAGTCCCTGGGACTGTTCTGCAGGTGAGAGGAGTCTGCAGGTAGAAGTGTCCATCAGAATGATACCTTATTGGACTTACAGAAACAGAACCAAAAGTGACCTGCAGAGGGTGATATGGGAGGCAACAGCATCTCTCATTTGATTGACAAGAAGAATGTAGGTGTGGGATTCCTGCAATGGTATTTACATTTTAAACGTTGGCCTTGAACCAGTTTCCTTTTCAATCTTCTGGGGTTATTTACCCTGACCGCCATGGCTGTCTTGGCAAAACCCTTGAGACCTCTTTAATTTGTGTTTGAGGTAAAATGAGTTTGCTAATTATCAAACAATTCCTAGGTTCTACAAAAGATAGGGAACGTTGTTTTGCTTAAATTATTGGTTTTCCTTTATCAGTAAGGAGATGGCAGCAGTGATAGGAAAAATGTACTGCAAACTAAGTGAAGGGCCAGCAAAAAAGGGTGACTGCTACCCTTTGGCTACTACATAAAAAATATAAGCATTTAAAGGCAACCTCTCGCTCAACTTGAAAAATAAAATGTGATAACAGAATGTGTGGACATGACTGCAGAAATGCTCACCAAAAATACTGAAAAAATAAGAGTTCAAATGGAGAATCAATAAGTAAAGAGGCAGTGATAGAGAAAGAATGGCTATTTTTAAAAAATATTTCCCAGATTAAAGTGTGAGCTAACGGTATGGTTTGGATTTATTAATGGTGACGTTTACGTACCAGGGGATACAAAGAGAGTGGCAGTAGGCTGCCAACACTAAATCATATGGACAGGCATGGCTATGGGAATCAGTATGACACACAAGAAACCAAAAAGGACAGCGCAGCACATGCCTAAAATGTGCACACAGTGCCGGCTCAAATAACCGCTGGGTGACATTTACATATGATGGCACATTATTCGTTCATGTCTAGAGGCGAATGCTTTTCCACACTTAATTAACACAAAGTGAATGGCTTTTCTGCTTTGTCTAGAGCCGACGAGGCTTTCCATTTCGTAAAGAGCATTTTTTTTTTTGCAGTTTTGTATTTAGCATAAACTTGACCCGAAGGTACTGGGGCGCTTTACACGAGCACCAGTTACTTTAGCAAGGCTACATTCATATTTTTTTAGACACGGGGAGATAAAGTGATTTGCCCAGAATCACAGGAAGTTGAGCCGACGCCGAGACTCGAACCTCGTTCCCCAGCTTCAAAGTCAGCACCTCTGGCCCTTAAGCCACATCTTATTTGTTAAGGCGAAACTGTATTCACGTGGTGGTATTTGTAAAAAGCGAACAAAGCTTAAGAGCAACAGAGTGCTAAAAGGTGGCTTTGGCCCAGGAGAGGGTCTGTGATTCTTCCCTTAAAGCAGGATATATGTAGGTTTATATCGCGCGGGAAGAGAGCACTCTTGACGAGAAGCCACGCCTGCTGGTCCTTGCTTTCTTCCAGTTCTTCATCTCCATTGTGGTGATGTGCATGTGCTTTCTCAAGATTTGGCACGGTCAGTCTTTGGCTGTAAATATGACCATCACATGAGCAGGGGTCCCAGATTTGGAAGCCTGGTAAAGTCATGCAGCTGGTTTACAAAACAAGGGCTTGGAGGTGGAGTCAAAAAAGTTTCCTCAGTGCTGTCCTGAAGTGGTTAAACAGCTTCAGATCACTGATCTAGCACTTGGATTAACTCAACAAACAGCACACGGCACGTTTCACCAAACCATAAAAACATAAATTTGATGTATTATTATTCAGGTTTGCATGTGTTGCAGTGGTGGTTCCTCTATGGGAGAGGAGGAGCGCCCCCTACCCAACTCCTGCTCAGAAAGCTGGAAAAATAAACTGATAATAAAACAATTTTATTACCATTTTAATATTTCTGGCTGTCTGCCAAATGGAGAGGGCGGGGTCAGTGCATCATTGCTTCTGGTTGGCAGCAATGACGAGTGGCCCTTTCAGTGTGAATTGCGCATGTTGGTTTGGTCCGATAATTTGCTACAGCCAAACAGACATGTACAATTCAACCTCTCCAACCCAGCTGCTGGGTTGGAGAGCAGGCACAGGATTCAGTGCTCTTCGGGTAGCTGAGGCAGCCTGTTCCAGCCAATCCAGACTCTTCTCTCATGTAGCATGAGAGCAGTGCCTGTATTGGATAAGGACCCGTGGGACCTCGCACTCTGAAGAGTCTGGAGCCGGGGACAGGAAAAAGACCAAGAAGTGCTGCAGGCTCAGGTAAGTGAAACTTTTTTTTTTTTCAAATTTAAATGTTTGTTTATTTGTATGTATTTTGAATTCTATTTATGTCGACCCATCATTTTTGTGGGTCACCACCTGCCACAGATGTGTTGCGCACTGCAACCAGAGTTTCAGTTAAACAAGTTATCATTTCTAAAATCAAGAGCAATTCTACTAATGTATTACTTCACGGGGTGCATCACCATGCTTGTAGATCTTATTAAAGTCACCTAAGTTATTTCATTTGATTTCATCCTGCTATAACGTCCAGTTACAACCTTCCCACATCCACTTTACAATTTTTTTTTCTAACCGGGATACAGGTGTTGCACATTTGTTCTTATTTGACCCCTTTCAGCAAAAAAGTATGCGTTAGCGTTGTACTCCCCAACACTGCTGTATTTTCTAACTCATAATCCTGAAAGAGAAAGGTATCACTGGGGATTTTATTAGAAGAGAGGCCTTTGCGGAACACAGGACTGCGTCTGGATGTTTAAGCGTTATAGAAAGAGGATTTGCAAGTAAAGAAGTTTATATTGAGTTTAATTATCTTACTGCTTAAACTCTCTTTTGCACAAGTTTTCAATTGCATTTGTTCAACCAATAATATAGCAAAACAATCACATACTGTATTTAACTGTATTTGATTATTTCATTTCCCTGATATGGGGAGGATCGCAGTCGTCTATACATAGTTTCATGGATGTCAAAGTGCAAAGAATATTCCAAGTAGTAACTGTGGGAAACTGGCTGTCTATATAGTGCACTAAAAAGCAGTATACTGTGCAGAGAGTCCATTGGGTCCCCAATTGGTTAACAGAGTCTAAAGTAGATAATACAAACGCTCTCCTTTGTGGTAGTTCGGACTTAGCAGGGGTAGTGCGAAGCATTTGATGTCCTCACACAGACAATAAGTGAGACACACACTCAAAGAATAAAGCTGAGACCAATTTAGAAAAATAACAAGCCTTTTTATATATATTTTCTAACCAAGAACTATGTTCAAAGGTAAGTACTGTATTTCTTATGAATTTTCAAAGATATGCATGGATAGCTCAGGTCAGGTATCCCCTATCCTAAAGAAACCAACAGCTGACCCTTCGGATCTAAATAACTATCGTCCGATCTCCAACATACCTATGCTAGCCAAACTCTTGGAAAAATGTGTTAACATGCAGCTGAACAGACATATTGAACAATTCAATCTGCTTAACCCCTTCAGCGCGGCGCGGATTACCGCGCTGTGCTGAAGGTTCTAATGCGCGGGCGGGGCCATGACGGAGCGGTTCCGTCATACGCACAGCGCAACCGATGCGCATGACGGAACCGCTCCGTCATGCGCATCGAAGGGGTTAACCAATTTCACTCAGGCTTCCGTGCAGGTTACAGCATCGAATCAGCCATGACACATGTAATTGATGACGCTCTATAAATCCTGGACCAAAACGAAGCCTGTTTACTAATCTTACTCGACCTGTCATCAGCATTTGACACCGTCAAATACGGCAACTTGCTAGAACTCCTGAAACACAGAATGGGACTGTTGGAGCTGTATTTAACTGGTTTGCCTCTTTCCTCCAAAACAGATCCCAAAGATTCAAGGTCAATCAATCCCTGTCCAACTCCATGCCAGTCACGTTAGGAGTGTCGCAAGGCTCCTCCCTCTCACCCACCCTTTTCAACCTTTTCATGGAACCACTCATCGAACTTCTCAGTCTCACCAAGATTCACTTCCATATGTATGCAGACGACACCCAAATCTACATCAAGATCCACTCACTCGAAGACATCAAATCGCTCAACACAACACTACAAAAAACCCAAACATGGCTGGCCGAAAACCATTTGAAACTAAACTCCCTCGAGACGGAGTTCCTCCTAATCGCTCCCCCTAACAAAACATCCACTATCCTGGACTGGCTGAAGCACTTAACAGCTCTCAAAGGAGAACCTCTCATCGTCGAATCAGCGAAATCGCTAGGTGTAACTCTGGACAGTAACCTAAAGATACAGAAGCATATCAGCGCTTCCACAAAAGGAGCTAACTTCCACATGAAGACCCTGCGAAAACTGAAACCCTTTCTGCCAGCCTTCGATTTCAAACAAGCAGTTCAAGCTCTAGTAATCCCTAGAGTGGAATATGGGGCGGTAACCTTATGCGCCCTCCCAAGGTTGGCGACAGCCCCGCTAAGTGCCGCTATCAACTGAGCTGCGAGACTTATCACGGGTTCAAAGAGAACCTTTCACATCTCCCCAGACCTCAGAGCCCTCAACTGGCAACCGCTTGAAGCTAGAATTCATCTGAAAATCGCTTGTAAGACGCACAAGGCCTTACACCACAATTCCCCGCACTACCTAGTTCAGAAACTGGTGCTCTCTGCGGGCACAAGAACCTCCAGGAGTGCCAAGACTCTGAAACCACGATTTGCCAAGAAAAAAACCTATAACCGGCCCTTCTCTGGTATGGCTCCTAGGATCTGGAACGCTTTGCCCATTGAAACAAGATTGAACCCTTCCACTGCCTCCTTCAAAAAAGAAGTGAAAGCGATCCTCATGGCTAAATTCACGTGAATTTATTGACTTATTACTGTACTTTATTACTAGTTCTCTTTTTGTGCTCCATAATGTTTTTTTTTTTTTCTCACTAGTTTTTACATTTCCGAGTATTGTATATCTGATTCACTTATAACTTAGTTCGCTATGTCTTCTCTTGTTTTCTACATCTGACATGTAAAGCGCTCTGATACCCGCAAGGGTGTTGTTCGCGCTATATAAAACCTTCAAAATAAAATAAAAAATAAAATGCATGTATTTCAAAGTCGTGCGCAATTACGCACCATATAATCCTATGGAAGGAAAAAGCAGGTAGGTAAAGCACACAATGCAGACAGTTGTAGAGGTTCATCTTCCAGGTCCAGGGTAGCAGGAAGCCATAGTCCAATGTTCTACCAACAATTTGTTGGGTGCGTCCCTAATTCCGCTAGGAGCAGAGAGTTGGTGGAGTTGGTAGCTGGTATGCTACGAGGAAGATGGTCCCTCTAAAATCTGGCTGCACAGGGGGACTTGTGGGCAATTCTGAGAGCTCCCAAATGGGGCTGGGTTTGCAAGGACCTTAGGGACAAGGGCCCACAGTCATTTTGTTATTACCCAGGCTAAGCGGGCTGGGTGCAGAGCAGGTAGCTAGGACGGCTTTGGTGCGTAAAGGTGCTCTTCGCAGTCACAGACCAATAGCTGGAAGGGGCAAATTCAGGACTGCTGGGCCACCCCAGCCTCGTTTTGGGTCTAGATGTCCCTAAACAGCTGCTGGGCTCTGGTAAAGTTGGCGTTCCGATTGGATTCTTTGATGTTGGTCTTGGTTGCAGGGAATCCAGTACACTGGGCTACCTACTTTTAGGGTGACTACACCCTGTATATGACCACTTCCTGTGGGAAGTGGGCATAACCCTGACCATAATAGGCTAATTCTGACCAACACAAGATGGGGGATTCTAAAAAGTAGGATCCACATCAGCTTCCTCACCTTAGGGGTGGTGCAGGCTAGGTTGGGCACACCTCCTAATCTAACTAATTTCCCTGTCTGTCCTCCCGCCAAGAAGTGGGGACAGGACAGGGGGGTTGGCATCTTCCACTAACTGGAGAGGCCTGGGTCACATTTCAAAGGCAGCATAACCTTTAAAGCTTCCATTCCTGGAATGCACTTCCTGCTTGGACGAGGTATGAACACCTTTGCCAACACCTTTGCTCAGAGCAGGCTCAGTTACCGGGCTCTGAGAGCAAGGGCTCTCACCCCAGGAGGCCAGAAACATGTCTTATGGTGGCAGCCTGATTGAGACCAGTCAGTCAACATACTAATTGTCGGTAGGTTTTCAGGGGGCACCTCTAAGGGGCTCTCTGTGTGCATTTATTAATAGATACAGCACTAGCATCAGTGTGGGTTTATTAAGACGGGGTGTTTGGTACCAAACACCTTGGGGTACAGTGAAGCAATCAGGTAGCTGAGGAACTGGTAATGACGAGTGTCCAACCCATGTACTATTTATGACTTCCCTGTGCACTGGTAATATCTATAACTTAGATATTGCTATGGCATTTCCACTCTCGCTGATATGCCCTTCCATGGATATAGTGCGCACTGCCTTTGGGCTGTAAGGCCTGCCGTAGAAGTGTCTTATTTATGCCCCATGTAGTGCTGGCAGGCATGGCACACAGGGATGTGTGCCATGTAGACTCTTCGGTTTTCTCTGCACCAAGATGCTCAAGCTGCAATGGCAGTGTGCATGGTCTTGGTGAGGGGTCCCTAGGGTGGCACAATTTGTGCTGCAGCCCTAGTGGACCATCTTTATGTCAAATGCCCTAGGAACCAGGGGTACCATTTACTAGGGACTTACAGTGGGGCTGAAGTTGTGCCGATTGTATATTTTAGGGAAAAAAACTCTGGTGCTTGGGACCAGGTTAGCAGGAACCCAGTACACTCCAAGTCAAAATTGCACCTGTTACCAGGTAAAAAGTGTGGGGTAGCCATGTCAAAAGGGGCACTTTCCTACAGGGATCTTTACTCCCGAAAGTCTTTGTGAAGCAAAGGAAGCAGTGTCCCCCTATACAGCTGTTCAAAATTTGCAGGTCTGCCAGTGATATTTCTTTCCCAGTGGCATCAGAAAACTGAAAAGTCAAGTGCAAGTGCTCCATTCCATGTTTTTGTGATAATCATCAATTGTGAATACAGTTCTGCAGATGAGAGATGGAATTTATAATGTCCCTACCCTTTCCCCCCGGGTGACAGCTTCTATGACTGGCCTGGCCATTTTAGGCAACTGAACACTTTTGTAGGCCACTGCGGCTAGGCTAAGTTGGCAGTTATTCTAGCCTCTGGCCTAGCATGTCTCCCACAGAGGAATCAGTCTTCCAACAGCTGGTTGCAAGCAACAAGCAACAGCACATGAGTGCACACCATAAAATGTTTTAACTCTGGTGCCAGAGCATAGTACATTTATGAGTACAATAGTGTCTACAGTTTACCCTCTATGCCTTCACAGCCCCGGGAAATCTAAGAAAAGACCAGCCATTTGTGTGCAAGCACGAGGTGGGTGCATATAATAACCAGTGGCGGCTCCTCTGCAATGGCAGAGGCGTTTCACCCCACTGCATGGCGCAGAACCTGCAAACGAAAAATAAAATGATGCTCTAGCATCATTTTATTTTTCGTTTGCCAGCTTGTGCATTTAGGGGCATAAGAGGGTAAAGGAGGAGTGCTTGTGCTCATGTGTGTTTGGCGGGCCGTCTCAGGCTGACCAAAACACACATGCGCACTTAGGCTTCTCTAGCCTGGCTGCATTCAGCAGCCAAGCTGGAGAACCCCCCAAAGACTCCCTGGTCTGAGCAGGGCATCGTTTTAGCCTGCTAAGACCAATCCCTGCACCACTCTGCAGCACAGGGATTGGCTGGGAGTCTGTCCACAGGGCTGCTGGGAACCAGGAAGAGGCCAGCAGGAGTGACGTGACGCGGGAGGCGGGCGGCAGCGTCAGGTAAGTTTTTAAAATGTTAACCCATCCCCATCCCCTTTTCCCCCTGCACTCGCTCTCCCACCCCCCCCCCAAACTTCGTTAATGGTGGCCGCCAGTGCTTATAACTACGGGAAGGCCTCAAAGGTCCATGTGCTGCTCTGCGCGGGCCTCAAGCCACCACTAGACTGGAGAGCCCAGACTGGCAGCCTGCAGCAGCCGTAGTCTGGTGCAGGACACTGGTGGGTGCTTTGCAGTCACAGACTATGTTGATACTCCACAGTGAACTGCTATAGCTTGACATAGCATATCAAAGTAAATCAAATAAAATGGCAGTGGTCCTTCCATACTAAGGCAATATGAATTCATCCAATGTAGTCATACTTTACATAAAGGGGCAACATGAATAAAACAGAGACTTTCATGTGTCTGAGCAAAGGAGGATTCTGTTAATGACGTGGAGCTTTCAACATCAATGGAGTGTGGATTTTGGCAAGGCAGTAGAGTTTTTCACACCAGGTTAATGTCAATACTACATGTTGCTTTAAAACACAGGCTGATGTATCATGACAAAGGCGCTTTATATATTAAGCACACTGAGCAAGAGCTCCATGAATGGTGAGCCTTCTAGCACAGTGACTAGTTCCTCGGCCATTTCAGCATTAGCAAAGGTAGAACAACCACACATTAAGAGTGCGGCTGGAGTATCTGGCAGCATTGCCACAGGTTTTCATGGGTGAATGAGGACATCTATGACGTTTCCGTAGTATATAGATACCATTGTAATGTGAATTATATGTATTTCAGATTAGAGCACACACCAGTTTGAGATGATATAGGCACTAGAGAAGCTATATGCCACCATCTTTGGCTAAAGGCCACAATCTGGCCATGACCTGGAAAATCTCCCCCTCCGCTCCGTCCAACACTGCACCGATTCAGAAAGGACCTCAAGACCTGGCTCTTCGAATGACCTAAGGACTTCCTTGTACACCCCCCCCCCGCGCCTTGAGACCCTCACGGGTGAGTAGCACGCTTCAAAAATACCTGATTGATTGACTGATCTTTGTCATGTTGTAAATAAGATCAATTTTCAATGCATTATATACATGCAACAGATTTCCGAGTCTTGAATGTGAAAATCAATTGCGTAAAAATAATTAAAGAGTTGAAGTCAATTTTGAAATGCAAATAAATGTATATTTGATTCGACTACTTTTCATATTGGAGTTCCAATTATTTTTTAACAAATTAAATGAAAATAGAGACAAAGTAAAAATTGTATTTTTTGATTGCATTGGCCTCGCTATACTTCCAGTGAATAATTGGCAAAAATAATATATATATATATAGATAGATATAGATATATAGATAGATATATTCTACCGCCCTACTCGTCATTCTCCCTTCTCACAAACGCAACTCCTCACATTCATGGCTTGTTCGGCCAATTCATCCTTCTGATACTCCCAGGTCAACAACCCGCTCTCTTTTCTAAAACCCAGCACATTCTTCCATGTATTTACCTTGGTTGTTTCTGTCAGCCTTTCAACTTTTATACTATACTCTCATCTAGAAAAAACATAAAGCTTCCAATAAGCTTCAGGTGGCGAGATCCGCTTTTCACCGACTGCATAATCATTTATGTATAACAACCCTCTGTAAGGCCTTGATTTGAATTGACAGAGCACAACGAAGACACCTGTGGTAGGACCGTGTAAGCCATATAGCTAGGTAAGCTTATTTTAATTGCTATTACTGTAGCAAAATTACAGCTGTGCGCAATGATATTTATGACTCCCTGCTGAGTTTTTTCAAATGACAGACATATTCAGGGCGCTTGATTGCAATAATGAGAATCTGCAGCGTTGCATCTGTAAAAGCCAAACAAGTATTCATCGCTTGCTTGAATAACCACCGACTGTTTCATGAAGCTTTACATGATTTTTTTTTTTTATCTCTAGGGATCTGTCGAGCTGCAACCCTGACTCATCAGCTCATGATAGTTTCACTTCTTAGGCGTTTCTGCCTTTTTACCACTGTTTGACTTTCACTGTCTAGCTGGCAAGATGGCTGACAGGTTTTCTGTAGTATATTCCATGAATTCGCTTCCAAATATGTTCATTACCCAAGCCACACTCCATGTCTTTCTTCTGCTTTAACAATACCCCTGATTTAGACTCCAATATCAGGGTAGTGATAAGCAGTGCTGGGGGGCTGGGCCGCCGGGGGTGCAGAGGACCCATTATTACCTCGACGCCATGTTTTTTCTGGGCATGTGTACGTGCTTCACCATCTGTTTATATACTTTGAAGCTAGCCTGCCCTGTTTATTAATGGCGAGGTAGCTAACAAGGCTAAGGCTGCTTCCTACTTGATGCCTGATGCTGGAGTTGTGTTTTCCCTCTCTTTGGATGCCTTTTTTTTATTGCTTAGAAACATGTGCTTTTGGCGATTGGGGCCTGGCATGGCGTCCCCTTAAAAACTTCTGATATTCCTGTCCATCATTGTTCATCCTAATTATAGTTTCATACTCCTTATTAGCCTACCCTCCTTAAAAAAATCCTGCCACGGCTGTTGCCTTTATGCGATGAGCACTCATTTCCATAAATCTATTTAGGAGTGTATGTAGGGGTACTTAAAGAACTCGAATACACCTACAAAATACCCGAGTGCTATTTTACATCGTGTATTGCACTTGCATTTATGAAGAACATTAAACCGATTATGAGGAGCCAGCATATAAGTAGGCACATAGCATGCAACCCAGTGGGGGGGGCTTGGGGGCGGGGGAGAAATCAATTAGATTTGTGGCTTTAAGTTGTAAAGGTGGGAAGAGACCTTAAGGAACATAATGTGTGTTCTTTGCATGAATTTATATTCATGTGACTTTACATATATATTTTTTTAAAGTACCATTGCCATACCGATTGTATCACTTCAAGGGAATTTTGGACACCTGATATACTGAATAAAATTACTTGGGATGTACGTTTGGATTTATATATATATTTAAAAAGCTAGGTTTAAAGGAATGAAGGTGACATTTTTATGTTAATGTAAGTGCCGGCTCATGTTACTTCACCAGCCAATCAGAACGATTTTAGGAAAGGCTCAACACATCAATCACACAATTAAAATAATTAACAAAACACACGGGTCTTTGATTTGGGGTATATTTTTACCAAACTAAGCACTGCACCATTGACTGGAAATGTTCCAAATGAAGGTACTTTTGGCAGTGCAGCTGCATGGTTTATGACGTCACTAGCAAACACTCATAAACGCAATTCACTCCAGCTAAATTTAAAGCAGCGTTGTGAAAAGGAGATGGAGGAAGGACAGCAACAGGCAAAATACCTCACGGGTATAGGAATTATTTTTTTAACAATAGTATGCCTCAAGGGCTTCGTGCTGCCAGAAGCATCAACACAAGATGTTTGGACGCCCAGTCTCTCACTAATCAAGGCCTGGCATTTATAAAGCCTACGCAGCAGGAAATGCCATGTAGGGGGCCATCTTGTTTTGAATCATGCACTCGGCCCTTGCAGTATTGTTGCACATGAGGATGTCCTCACCCTGCACATTATTCAAAAAATTATAGGGAGTTCTTTTATGGAAATTTTTATTGAAAGAGAGTCATACAAACTTCAGATGAAGGATTGCTTTCCCAGTCCAGGAACAAAAGGTCATTAAAACACAATGTCACAGGTTAAAAATAAAAACATGTAGACACCACGCCAGCAGAATGCTGGTGTACGAAGGCACACCCTTTCCAGACTTATGAAATATAAATGTAATATTTAATTTTTATTTAAATGATTATGTTTGCAGCATTTTTCCACTATTTTTTGTAATTTGAAGCCATCTTCTAATAAGAGATCTAAAACATGGACATCAAAAAAGCAAGATTTCCAATCATCAGCAAAAATGCTTCGAGAATTTGCTTTTAAGCTTGCTGGCAGAGTGTCTGCTGTAATGAGAGATGTTTTAGAGCTTTTATATCACTAATATCACCTGCTATTAAGATAGAATCCTTTTTGTCTCCTATAACTTCTATCTTCAATAACAGTTCTCAGAAGTCATGATATACACCAACCTTGTTCATCAGATGTTTTAAAGCCATCATAAACTAAAATTGCTTTAAGGTTACATTATAATACTATACCTATTTTTTTTCTCTTTATGACAATAGTTGAAAAATGTTTTATTGCCTACACAATGTGCAATAATTATACATTGACGTTTTATTTTAAAACCAACCATTGTGATTGGATATTTTATGTTATATTACTAATGGAGTTGGCTAATTTATAAACTTTATGCTCTGGTCAGTTAGGTTTTATCTTCCTTACTTTATTCCTTCCCCCTTTTCCTTTTCTGTCTCTTCCTTTCTTCCCCCTTTCAAGATTTTAGATGCAAATTGTATCATCTCAACATTTACTGAAGCGAATTAATCTGCTATAATACATCTTGTGGGGACAGAGTTGCACATCAGTACTGCAGCGTTAAGAAGGGAGAACCTCAATGATATTAATTGGAACATCACTACTACACCCCACCCCCACCCCCTGAAGAAGGCCTTGGGGTGAAGCTCGAAATGCATAGGCAGTGAAGCTCGAAATTCATAGGGGGTAAAGATCAAAATGCATAGGGTATAAACTCGAAATGCATAGGGTATAAAGCTCGAAATGCATTAGGGGGTAAAGCACGAAATGCGTAGAGGGTAAAGCTCGAAAAGCATAGGGGGTAAAGCTTGAAATGCATATGGGGTAGCGCTCGAAATGCATAAGGGTTAACATCGAAATGCATAGGTGGTAAAGATCGAAATGGACAGGGGGTAAAGCTAGAAATGCATAAGCGGTAAAGCTCGAAATGCATAGGGGGTAAAGCTCCAAATGCATATGGGGTAAAGATCGAAATGCATGGGGTATAAAGCTCAAAATGCATAGGGGTAAAGCTCGAAATGCATAGGGGTAAAGCTCGAAAAACATAGGGGGTAAAGATTGAAATGCATAGGGGTAAAGAATGAAATACATGGGGTAAAGCTCAAAATGCATCGGGGGTAAAGCTCGAAATGCATAGGGGTAAAGCTCGAAATGCATAGGGGGTAAAGCTCGAAATACATAGGAGTACAGCTCGAAATGCATAGAAGTAGGGAGTTAGGACAACGCATTGATGATGGACGTTGCATTCTTTCAGCATTGTTGTTTTTGTTTTTTTTAACATAACAGAAAAGTTTGTTAAATGATTCAAAATGTGTAATTTTGGATATCCTGACTGGATGTAAAGGAGAAAGACAAAGCAAGCATATGGGAAAGAAATGTGAGGTCGCATGACGCATGCAAGATTGTGCAACAAAGAGATGAAACCTACAACGTGTGGGGGAAGTGCTAAACATTACAATACATATTATAATTTGGTGTTTTTTTTACATTGTTATTACTTAGCCATTACAGTTATCTGATTACACGGTTATGTAACATTTACTTGTAATTATTAATCAAAATATCGCAAACTGAAATAAGCAATATGAACCCTATGCCATCAAGTACAATCAGAACAGTGACACACCCCAAACACTTTATTTTCCTAGTTCTACTTGTTGTAGGGTCCTGTTCCATCTAAAAGGAAAGGCACTGCTTTTTGCTGCAAAGCTCTCCATTACTAGACTAACATGGGTTAAAACCTACAATTATTTCCCTGCTCCTGTAATTATAGTTTCAACAGAAGCTCAGCGAAGCCGCTATTTATAAGTGAGCAACTTGGATTTTGCTTCTCCGCCCTGCGTGAAGGTCAGAATCCCAATTGAAGCAAATAATAAAAATTTAAAAAAATCAATGTATCGATGGTTATCTGACCTTCTAATCTTCACAGTGTCGTACTACAGTGACATGGGTAACTAAAAAGCAGGGTCTTGTCAACCGCGATTTTAGGGAAGAAAAACACGGCCACAAAAGTGTAAACGCATTTAACACTTCTGTAAAATGTTTGATATCATTGTACAGTGTAACACAGCTTGGAAAAAACAGTTCTTTGTGCTGCAGTGCTATATGCCATACAAGATAAAGGCCATTTCCTGGTGCACCTCTCAAAGGGCGGTGTGATGGCAAAAACTACAATATTATCCCACTGCACCTACACCAGGCTGTAGCGGGCATCGGGCATTTCCCTGGGAGGTTGAAAGGGTGGGGGGGGGGGGGGCGGTTTTGGAACGGCACTGCAATATCGGCCCTGAGTAACAAAAGCATCAGTGCTGGGGGCCGGTTTTGTAACTGGGGCTGGTTTTCAAGTGGTGCTGGAATATCGGCCCTCAGTAACAAAAGCATCAGTGCTGGGGGTCGGTTTTGTAACTGGGGCTGGTTTTCAAGTGGTGCTGCAATATCGGCCCTCAGTAACAAAAGCATCAGTGCTGGGGGCCGGTTTTGTTACCTGGGGGTTGGTTTTCAAGTGGTGCTGCAATATCGGCCCTCAGTAACAAAAGCATCAGTGCTGGGGGCCGGTTTTGTAACTGGGGCTGGTTTTCAAGTGGTGTTGCAATATAAGCCCTCAGTAACAAAAGCATCAGTGCTGGGGGCCTGTTTTGTAACTGGGGCTGGTTTTCAAGTGGTGTTGCAATATTAGCCCTCAGTAACAAAAGCATCAGTGCTGGGGACGGGTTTTGTTACCTGGGGGCTGGTTTTCAAGTGGTGCTGCAATATCGGCCCCCAGTAACAAAAGCATCAGTGCTGGGGGCGGGTTTTGTTACCTGGGGGCTGGTTTTCAAGTGGTGCTGCAATATCGGCCCCAGTAACAAAAGCATCAGTGCTGGGGGCGGGTTTTGTTACCTGGGGGCTGGTTTTCAAGTGGTGCTGCAATATCGGCCCCCAGTAACAAAAGCATCAGTGCTGGGGGCGGGTTTTGTTACCTGGGGGCTGGTTTTCAAGTGGTGCTGCAATATCGTCCCTCAGTAACAAAAGCATCAGTGCTGGGGGCGGGTTTTGTAACTGGGGCTGGTTTTCAAGTGGTGCTGCAATATCGGCCCTCAGTAACAAAAGCATCAGTGCTGGGGGTCGGTTTTGTAACTGGGGCTGGTTTTCAAGTGGTGCTGCAATATCGGCCCTCAGTAACAAAAGCATCAGTGCTGGGGGCCGGTTTTGTTACCTGGGGGCTTGTTTTCAAGTGGCGCTGCAATATCGGCCCTCAGTAACAAAAGCATCAGTGCTGGGGGTCGGTTTTGTAACTGGGGCTGGTTTTCAAGTGGTGCTGCAATATCGGCCCTCAGTAACCAAAGCATCAGTGCTGGGGGTCGGTTTTGTAACTGGGGCTGGTTTTCAAGTGGTGCTGCAATATCGGCCCTCAGTAACAAAAGCATCAGTGCTGGGGGCCGGTTTTGTAACTGGGGCTGGTTTTCAAGTGGTGCTGCAATATCGTCCCTCAGTAACAAAAGCATCAGTGCTGGGGGCCGGTTTTGTTACCTGGGGGCTGGTTTTCAAGTGGGGGGACTCACCTTGCCTTGCCTTGACGCCGCAGGAACGCAGGAACGCCGCTAGACCACCAGGGACGGGACGCACACGCTGTCGGTTCCCCTCGCCGCCACCAGTGCTTGTTGGCCGCAGTGGGGGGGGACTACAGCTCCCGGCATTCACAGCGCCAGCCAGGACTTCCTTCCGGCTTGCTCCGCGCCCAGAGGGGCTATAAAAAACAGAGGCTCCCTCGGTGGAGCGTGGGACTCACCTTGCCTTGCCTTGACGCCGCAGGAACGCAGGAACGCCGCTAGACCACCAGGGACGGGACGCACACGCTGTCGGTTCCCCTCGCCGCCACCAGTGCTTGTTGGCCGCAGTGGGGGGGAAATACAGCTCCCGGCATTCACAGCGCCAGCCAGGACTTCCTTCCGGCTTGCTCCGCGCCCGGAGGGGCTATAAAAAACAGAGGCTCCCTCGGTGGAGCGGGGGACTCACCTTGCCTTGCCTTGACGCCGCAGGAACGCAGGAACGCCGCTAGACCACCAGGGACGGGACGCACACGCTGTCGGTTCCCCTCGCCGCCACCAGTGCTTGTTGGCCGCAGTGGGGGGGGACTACAGCTCCCGGCATTCACAGCGCCAGCCAGGACTTCCTTCCGGCTTGCTCCGCGCCCGGAGGGGCTATAAAAAACAGAGGCTCCCTCCGCGTCGCGGGCGGCGCGCGGGCGGCGCCGGGCTGAGCCCGGGCAGAGGGCGGGCCGTCTGTGGCCGTCAGACGCCATAGGAGGCCGGGCTGGGCCACCCCTCTAAGGCAAGTGATCACGCCAGGTTGGACATATTGTGCAGTATATCACCTGCTGTTGTTTTTTGGAGCTATTTACGCATGCAAGCTTGTATTTTGCACTATCTTGAGAGTTGTCTGGTTACAAGCTTGTTAGAAAGTCTTTTGACCTCACCAGTGGACATATAGTAAACGGTGCTCAATCGGTTGCTGGCTTGCCTGGTGCCTTTACCAATTGTCACTGGCAGAGGTTTCTTGTTACGCATTGAGACTCTAACTGCAGATAGATCTAGATAGTGTTCTTACCCATCATCTTGGCCTAATATATGCATTTATAACTAAATAAGAGGATAGCCGTTAGGTCCATTCTTGTGTGTGTCCCAACCTAGAATTTACTATTGATTGTGTCGCAAATGTGGTGATAGTTTAAGTAATATATCCCGAAGCGCAGGGCATTTAGGGTGGCCATAGACAGTTAAGCAACAGGGCTCTGAACTTAACTGTGATCCATATTGTCAACTTATGGCAAAGAAATATTCAACTATGGATAACTACCTTGTGAAAGTAGTAAGCCAAATTAACAAGGATAGAAGGAAGTCATTGGGCCGCGAAAATAATACTTCCATCGATTCAGACTCTTTGAGTAACAGTGGTAATACCATTGCAAATACTGTGGCACCTAATGTCCCAGCGACTGAGTGTTTGTTAACAGAGTTTATGGCGCTCCCTGAGTCTCCTGTAGTCTTAGAGTGTCTTTTACCTACGCCTGTAGACCCCAACACAATACCCCTGAATTTGTTGGATGAAACTAGAATTGATCCTCATCCAGAATGCTCCCTAAAAAAAAGGGCTGTAAGGGAGTGTAGAAAAATGAAACAAAATAGAGGTGGGGCTCAGCATAAATCGAATTGTGAAGCTACCCCAAAAAAACCCTTCACCCAAAAGGGGACTATGACTGAAAATTGTGGCAATGATATATTTTCAACAAATACTATGTCCTGTATTATTAAGGCCTTTGAGGACAAATTAGAGGCAGTGGTAAAACCACTAGTGGAAAAAATAGATATACTATCAGCAGAAGTGCTCAGATTAGGTGGCTCCCTATCCTCATTGACTATCACTCAGACCAATTCACAGGGTGGGCCAAATGAGCAAGAGAGAAGAAATGTACAAGTCCCGATTAAGGAGAACATTCTCACACCTAATACTACACTACGCAATCAGAGGTCGGACAAAATATCCGCCCCGGATACAGATCTACCTTCTACAGGTTGGACAACGGTTCAAGCCAAGAAAACTCGCTCTACCAATTTACCCCCTCAATGTGAACCATATGTTGTAGTACTTACAAATGTGCCACCTCTAGACACTATGCAGTCTAAGGCGCAAAACGAAACACACGACTCCCTCAAACGGAAAACAGTTTCGTGGCTAAATCACAATTGTGGGTTCCCTGTCAATTATTCGGAACAGATTCTATCAACTAGACGGGTCCCATGGATTGGGAGTGCCAGGAAATCTTGTAAAGGGGATTGCATAATTGTCAATTTCAAGTACCCTCAACACGTGGCGACCGTACTACTTAGAGCAGCTTCATTGGCACCGACAGAGAATAGTGTGGGTGTACATCCTTTAGGCTATTTTTACCAGCATTTAGCTAGGGGCAAGCAGATTAATACTCTGAGCATATCCCAAAATGACTTCCAAGGTTTACCTATCCAGATTAACACAAATAATAGGTTCTTGGCACTAAGCACCTTGGATATGAACGATTGACTAACTCCACCCCCTGTGATAGATATGAAGACTAAGCTAGCAACCCAAGGTGGAAACATGACTCTGTCCATAGTGGAACCAAGTGTTGAAATTTCCCAAATAAGGGTTGAGGGCCCCGTAACTGCACATGGAACCCAGACACTCCACTCTAGGAAATCTTTGGAGCTCTATACAAATCCAAGGGTAACTGTTGATAGCTTGGGTGAGAAGAGACAATGCAGTATCGGGCGCACTAAGGAGGGGGGTTCAATCACCGTAAATTCACCACCGTATGGAAATAATGTACCGCATATTATTGAGGACGGTGTAGCCGAATTCCCACCTGTTAGATTAATATCATGGAACATAGCAGGGGTATCCAGGAATATGCAGGATGAGGGTTGGTGCTCTTATATTGAAAATTTTGACATCATTCTTCTCCAGGAGACCTGGGCCATAGACATACCTCATAGACTGGGTTACAAAACTTTTAGTCGTAGCGCGGTGCCATCTGTGAGAGGAAGAGCATCAGGGGGTCTGGTGATTTGGATAAGGGTTACTGTGGAGGCAGAAATCACATTACTGCCGATTGATTCCCCAGATATAATGGGATTAAGAATGGTAACCATAGGGAAAGAAACAATATATTTAATAAATGTTTATAATAGACCGCATCCCCATAGCAAAGATTCACAGGTGATAGTCCTCCTTGACTCCTTTTTAAATACTTTAAGTTCAAATAAGCAGGTAATTGTTGGTGGAGATTTTAACTGTCAATATGAGCCGATATTGGGCTTGGATACTTTATTTGAATAACAGGATACAGCTAATAATGTCCTGTCATTAGAGCCCAACAATATGGTAAAAAATTCAAGAGCAGCTGTGCAGATTTTACAAATTACAGTAAACCATGAATTAAGGGCGTGTAATGGCCGTTTTCCGTCTGACAGACCAGCGGCTCCAACCTTCGGTAGGGGAAATTATAGGTCTCATATAGACTTTTTAATGGCTTCCATGAATCTATGGTATCTAATAATAGATTTTAAAATAGACCATTGAACAGAGAGCGACCATTTCCCCCTCCATCTATGGTTACATTCAGAACCTTTCGTACAAAAAACAAACAAGATAGACATGTTAAATGTCCCGGTAGGAGAACACCAGGTTTCCAATAACAGACGTGCTATTAAGTGGCCTCACATTCTGGCCAAAGATGAAACGATGATAAATATATATAACTCATTTGCTGATATATTGGAGGGAAGTCATATGCTTGTTCTAGGTACCCAGGATGTCCTAAATTTACATTATAAACGTGTAGATGCACTGATTCCTCATTTAAGTAAAAGCTACAAAAAGGATCAGAGCCAGAAAGATAATTATTTAGCGACAACAAACCAATGGTACAATAAAGATTGTCGCAATGCTAAAATCGACCTGATTGAGGCTGTAAAAGCAAAGGACGCACAGGGAATTAAAGACAGTAGACTAGCATATAAAAAGACATTGTCCCAAGCAAAAAAAGCCTGGGATGAGGCTCTCTGGGATGACCTTTTAATTGCAGCCCACCAGAAAGAACAGGCCACATTCTGGAACCTAATCTCCAAAGGGAATAAAAAAGGCAGATCATCTAGGGATGTATATCTTGATGAAGAAACCTGGTGCAATCACTTCTCCAAATTATATTGCACTACAAATGAGGAGATGGCCACGGATGACATCGAGATAAATAGATTATTTGATAATAATACCCGTTTATATTTTAGCCTTGAAGAAACTGTTGAGGCACTACAGGCTATTAAAACGGGCAAAGCACCAGGTCCCGATAAAATCCCTGGTGACTTGCTAAAGCATGATGCAGGAATTTGGGGACCCTACATTAATTTTCTATGTAACTCTATAGTGGCCGGGACACCAATTCCTGATTCATGGAAAGGGGCTGAAATTGTTACAATTTTTAAGAAAGGGGATCGCTACGACCCAGCAAATTACCGCCCTATCAGTTTAATCGATCTTTTACAAAAAACTTTCGCCAGACATATTTTAAACAGACTTTTATCGTGGATAAAAGGGGAACAGATTTTAACTAAATATCAAGCAGGATTCAGGCTAAAAACCAGCACAGTAGACCAAGTATTTAGATTTATGTGTATTTGCTGGAAATACATTAATATAAGAAAGGGAAGTTTGTACGTAGCATTTATCGATCTAAGGGCTGCTTTCAACCTTGTACCCCGTAAATTACTTTGGTCCACTCTCAATGACATCGCAGTCCCTAGTGAGCTACTCAAGGAAATAATTAGACTCCACACAGGAAACTATGCTAGAGTTAGATGTGGTAAGGGAGGAGAAATCTCAAAAGAGATCCCTGTGGATCGGGGCGTCCGTCAAGGGTGTGTGCTGGCGCCTACACTCTTCTCTCTATATGTTAACAATATACCTAATTATTTAAAAGATTGTAAACATGATTCCCCGAAATTAGTAGACGAGGTAGTCACCGCATTGCTTTTTGCTGATGACACAATTCTCATCTCGCAAACTCCGCAAGGCTTACAAAACCTAGTAAATACTTTTAACAATTACTGTGTGGAAAAGGGACTAGAAATCAATTCATCTAAAACAAAGTACATGTCCATAAACCCTCAGAAATCCTTTAGAAAGAATTTGGCCTTAAATAACCAGAAGCTGGAATATGTCGAGAGTTTTAATTACCTGGGTATTATGCTGGATAGTATGCCTAATTGGAAAGGGCAATTGGAAAAAAGTAATTTAATTTTAAAACAAAACTCAATGCCCATCCTAAAGGTGCACGGCAGTAGCCAATCTAAATCAATTACGCCGGCACTTGAATTATTCAAAGCAAAGGCCCAATCAGCAGCGCTTTATGGCGCTGAAGTCTGGGGTTATTCCTGCAATAACACCTTCAGGAAGGAAGAGAACACCTTCATACGCAGGTTACTTAAAATACCAGTAAGAACACCGATAATTCCAGTTTTTCTGGATATTAATCTTAAAAGAACCGATCATCTAGCCACACTTAGGCCATTACTCTATTGGATTAGATTATGGACAACCCCTGAGTTGAGTGACTACAAGAATGGACTGCTAGAAATAATCAGGATTGACGAATATAGGAGTATCCTTTGGTTAAAACATATCTCCCAGTGGTTCAAAAAGCTTGGGTTTTTTCATTTTTGGGAAAACCCGCAGAATATGTTACCAACTTCAAAAAATCTTTTGAAATCTGCTTTTTGGGCATACGTAAAGAACGAAGTATCTACTAGCACTACACTGGGTACATTGTCACAGAAATTCTTATCTGTTAAGGACACTCCTATATTCGAACAATTTATGGATGAGATAAGACCACCGCTAGCCAAAACACTGTATCTACAATATAGATATGGAGTTCTACAGATTGCTGAAAACACTAGTAGTTGGAGGGGCAATGAAGATGAAAGTGGATTGTGCACCCTTTGCGCACAAAAAGCAAAAGAAAATGATGCTCATGTACTGTTTTTCTGCCCAGCTTACAAAAAGCCAAGAGTTCGATGGATTAAACCCCTGTGTATAAATTTGGGGTTTAGGTTTTTTAAAGAGGCAGAACGTACATTCAAAGCAAATACTTCGCAATTAATAGTCTTTGGTCTAAGCAGATTCCTATTCAATGTATATCTTATAAGGAATAAGAAAGGTTGTAAGCTATAATACTTAAAGGCTGGTTAGTTAATGTTCTTGCTTGATTTGACATTATGAATTTTATTTTTTTCCCCCTTTGTAAAATGTATTATAATAATTTTATATATTATCTGGCTTTTTAACTAACTTATATGTTTTTAGCACAGCTGTGATAAAATTGAATGTGACTGACTCCCTTACCATTGCCTGGAAAATTTGAATTGTGTACTATGTTTTATTTATGTATGTTGCTTTTATGACAAAATATGTCGAAATAAAGCTGAAATTGATTGAAGTGGTGCTGCAATATCGGTCCTCAGTAACAAAAACATCAGTGCTGGGGGCTGGTTTTGTAACTGGGGCTGGTTTTCAAGTGGTGCTGCAATACTGGCCCCCAGTAACAAAAGCATCAGTGCTGGGGGCCGGTTTTGTTACCTGGGGGCTGGTTTTCAAGTGGTGCTGCAATATCGGTCCGTAGTAACAAAAGCATCAGTGCTGGGGGCCGGTTTTGTTACCTGGGGGCTGATTTTCAAGTGGTGCTGCAATATCGGCCGTCAGTAACAAAAGCATCAGTGCTGGGGGCCGGTTTTGTTACCTGGGGGCTGGTTTTCAAGTGGTGCTGCAATATCGGTCCTCAGTAACAAAAACATCATTGCTGGGGGCTGGTTTTGTAACCGGGGCTGGTTTTCAAGTGGTGCTGCAATATCGGTCCTCAGTAACAAAAGCATCAGTGCTGGGGGCCGGTTTTGTAACTGGGGCTGGTTTTCAAGTGGTGCTGCAATATTGGTCCTCAGTAACAACAGCATCAGTGCTGGGGGGCGGTTTTGTAACTGGGGCTGGTTTTCAAGTGGTGCTGCAATATCGGCCCTCAGTAACAAAAGCATCAGTGCTGGGGGCCGGTTTTGTTACCTGGGGGCTGGTTTTCAAGTGGTGCTGCAATATCGGTCCTCAGTAACAAAAACATCAGTGCTGGGGGCTGGTTTTGTAACTGGGGCTGGTTTTCAAGTGGTGCTGCAATATCGGTCCTCAGTAACAAAAGCATCAGTGCTGGGGGCCGGTTTTGTTACCTGGGGTCTGGTTTTCAAGTGGTGCTGCAATATCGGTCCTCAGTAACAAAAGCATCAGTGTTGGGGGCCGGTTTTGTTACCTGGGGGCTGGTTTTCAAGCGGTGCTGCAATATCACCCCTCAATAACAAAAGCATCAGTGCTGGGGGCGGGTTTTGTTACCTAGGGGCTGGTTTTCAAGCGGTGCTGCAATATCGGCCCCCAGTAACAAAAGCATCAGTGCTGGGGGCCGGTTTGGAACTGGGGCTGGTTTTCAAGTGGCGCTGCAATATCGGCCCCCAGTAAGAAAAGCAGCAGTGCCTGGGGCCGATCTCCCAAAATTGCCAGGGCTGCTTTGGGTTCCCAGTCCGGCCCTGACCTACACCAACATGATTTTTTATCATTTTATTGATGATGTATCAGGCACAGGATGACACTGGTAAGCTATTTCATAGTGTCACAAAGAATCTTGGGCACATAGAGGCAGATATATATATATATATATATATATATACATTATCTACTGGCGGTCGCCAGTAGATAGTAATAGTTACAACCTAGTTTCCATAGGAAATCTCAAAATTCTATTTGGAATAACTTTGGTGCCGGTTGACGAATCCTCGCGAAATTTTTAAAACTAATGGGGCGCTCCGTTCAGCTCCTACCCTGAAAGTCTCGGGGTGATTCGTCAAGCGGGGGCCGAGAAAAAGGGGGGGTCCCAAAACACGTTTTCCCCATGCATTTTTCCATAGGACCTTTAGTCGCAGCTACAGCCCGAACGGCTGAACAGAATTATGTGAAATTTGGCAGAGAGGTAGCCATAAGGTCAAGGAAGTGCCTTTTGCAGGTCTGGTGTAAATCTGTTCAGTATTTCCTGAGAAAATAGCATTTAAAAGCATATCAATATCTATATGCGCGCACCGTGCGCGCACCCTGCCGTGCGCGAGCGCAATTCTGATTGGTTGTTAGATGTCGGTAAACATTCGAATCGGTCGAAACCAGAAAGTGTCGGCCGCCATTTTGTCTCTCGCAGTCTGAGGGGGTGAAAAAAAACGGTGGAGAACGTGAAAAGGGGGCAGAGTGGACAGTTCCTGACCCCCTAGCCTTGGTCAGGGGGTCACAGAAGGACCCCCAAGGGTGAAAAATACAATTATTATTATTTTTTTTTAAATCGCGGGGTGCGCGCACGTTGCGCGCACGGCGAACCGTGGGTGCTCGGTGCGCACAGCGCACCGAGCGCCCACAGCACGCGCACGGTGTGTGAAGCGCACCGTGCGCGCACGGTGTGTGAAGCGCACCGTGCGCGCACGGTGCGCGCATGGTGAAAAACCTGAAAAATAAATAAATAAATACATACATAACTTAGCATTTAAAAAAACGTACAAATTCACTGAAAAAAACATAGGTTTCACACACGTTATAGTTACGAATTAGCATTTAAAAAACCTTGCAAATTCACTTAAAAAATCATAGGTTTCACACATGTTATAGTTAGCTGGACATTTCACTCGTAAAAAACCAATGAAATTCCCCCGTTATAGTTAGTGCAGGCAACTATAACTCACGCGACCGCATTCCTCTGCTGATGATGTCAGATACTACATCACTGATGACATATGTGTCTTTATGAAAAATAAATATTTGTAAGATATGTATAGCTAAAGATTAATGGAAGAATACATGGGTAAATAAGTGTCTAAATACAGTGATGTAATATCTGACGTCATCAGCAGAGGATTGCGGTCGCGTGAGTTATAGTTGCCTGCACTAACTATAACGGGGGAATTTCATTGGTTTTTTACGAGTGAAATGTCCAGCTAACTATAACATGTGTGAAACCTATGGTTTTTTAAGTGAATATATATATATATATATATATATATATATATATATATATATATATATATATATATATATATATATATATATGTATGGTGAATAGCGAGACAGTAAAAGAAGAAAAACTGTGGTAAATTTCACAGCTCCCAAGTAGGAGCATTGTAGACTGAAGGCTTAGAGGCTTCAGCAGGGCTTAATTTGTGTCGATGCTTGCAAGTGGTCAGCATCTGTAATTAGTGTGAATACTGGGTCTTATTTGTCATCATTAGATTTTAACGCAGATCGAAAGGAAGGAAAGAGAAAAAGAAGAAGGAACAGCAAGGGAGAAAAACAGTGGCAAACAGAAAGAAGGGGTGAAAAAGAACCTTCAAGACGGAGATAAAAAGACAGGTAGTGTTGGGTGTTGGAGGAAAGCGACATGAGTTGGAATCAAGGCTAAGGTGGTCTCAGTGTCTCGGAAGTCCAGTACATAGCACCATTGGTGGTGGACTCCTACATTTTTTTTATTTTTTAGATCTGCACCTTTTAATAAAAATGTAACACTGCCCAAGTGTCACTGAAAATGAGTGTGACATACATGTAATGGTTAGCTTGAGTGCTCACTCGTCTTATACCTGGTTAGGAATGTAGGAACCAGTGCTTGAAATGGAAAAATAGAGGTGCAGGTACTCTCTACCAGAGTACATACTTGTTTCTGGTACTCTTTAATTAAAAGTATTGTGTCTCTCATGAGAAGTGCTGGTACGCTCCCTCTGAAAATAAAAAAGTGCCAGTACTCAGTACCAGGCAGTACCTGTTGGAAGGTGGCCTAGTATATGCAGTCCACTAATTAAAGTGGGCACCCTGTACCAGTCCACAGAACCCTTATGGTGTATGAGGTCAAAGATTACCTTTAGAAAGCTATCCTAGTGGTAGCTGTGGAGCGCAGCCTTCAGGCTTAATCTTGAAGGAATGTAAAGCAGCTTGTTTTACCAGAATAACACTTCCTGAATGACTAAATGAAAGGAGAATCACACAGTAGTTATATAAAATATGTATTTATTAATATAACACTCTCTACTAGTCTCTACATGCGATTAGAACACAAAGCACACAATACTGAATCAATAGAACATTCGTAAGTAGCACAATACACAGCTGGCTCCAGGGGGAGACCGAACCATATACTAAAAAAATGGTATAACAATCACGACTTGACTAGACACAGTGCCTAGAGCACGTAGAATCACTGGGACCCCAAGGAACCACCAAAGGTAGTTACAGAGGAAGCCCACGGAGGACGGGTGCAGTGAGGAAACACGACTGCGTGCTTCGTACAACTCTATGAGAAAGTCGCGGTTGCAAAGTTATAGTTTAAGGACACTTATACGAGGACTTCAAACAAAACCTTTGGAACATAGGCGGTTCTAGAGCCAATGCACCAGTGAGTACCAAGGTACCCGTGTTACCTATCCCAGAGGAGCCCGGTGCATAGGGTTCAAGTGGTGTCAGAAACCTTCGTCGTTTTCAATGGAGAGCTGCGAAGAAGTACTGCTGCCGGGAAGGCGAAGAGTGTCCGGTGGAATCCAAGCCTGGATTCTAGGTGAGAGGAACCTGAAAGCAGAGGGGACAGAGACTGGGTCACTTCAGGTGACCAGGGGCTCGGTAGTCGAATGCCAACCAATGTCGGGTGCTTCAGGTGCGAAGAAGGGATGCTTGACTCTGCAGCCACGGGGACCAGGAGATGTCGATGATGACCAGGATTCGGAGGTGAGCTGTCCCACGAAGGATGTCAAGTACTGAGGGATCGATGTCCGGCTGGAGCCCCAACAAGCCTTGGCAAATGCAACCCATGCAGTAAGGTCAAACAGGTAACGGTGTGAAACAGCAAGGTCCAGGGGACTCTCCAAGCAATGGGGAGTCAGGGCATCTCTGGAGCAACCAGGGAAGCCCAATAACAAACAAGGTGACCCTCTCCAGGTCCCACAGGCCAACGGACCAGGGATCGCGAGGAGACCTCAAGCAAGTTTGCAAAGCACAAGCCCATGGAGCACTCAGTGCGAGGAGGCCGGATTTCTTCAGTGCAAATACTGCTCGGGTCAGGACTACTTGGAGTCCAACGCACAAGCTCAGGAGTTGCCAACAAGCATATGCACTTGCAAATGTACACGATGCACAGGGGTTCAGGTCACGCAGTCCCCATGAGGGATACTGGTCTCAGAATCACTGAGAGGGCAGATCAACCTCAGGAACCTTTGGAAACCCACCTCCTGTGTTGCTGAAATCTTCGGAGTCCTCATGAGTTTGGGAGATGCAAGTCGGTCAGATGCGCTTAGGTGCCTGCTAGTGCAGGGTAGTAACTCCTTTACTCCAAGGGAGATGCTTCAGTCGTCCAGCATCGTGCAGGCAGTCAAAGTACTTGGTTTCTTCTTAGTATAATCTTATCCAGGTAAAATTTAAAGTCTTGTAGCCAGGTAACCCACTTTATATCCATGGGAAAGGGTTGGACAGATTAAGGGGACCCTCCTAGGGGAGGGGCAGGACAGAGGGATGGCTACACCCATGTCATTTGTCCAGTGTCAGGCCAGAGCAGGAGCCAATGGCTCCCCGAACTGATTTGAGCTGGACTATGGACAGGGACACCAAATGTGCCCCCAGTGCAGACATTCTGGCACTTTCAGAGTGCACCTACCCAGCCCCAATACACTAAACCCTGTCTGGGAGGTGGTCACACCTCCCTGTGACAGGATGCCTATTGTCATGCCATCCTCTGCTCGAGATTGGCTCAGCAGCAGGAGAGGAGAATTGTATCTGTGGCAGGCAGCATCCATTTTGTGCTGCCCGGGTCGAGAAAGATGGTACCGGGTAGACCGGTGACCCACAGTAGTGGTTTCAAAAGGGTGGAATCATACCTCCCACACCTGTTGATTCCAAGGTCTTTGACACCAAACACAACATGTTTCTAAGCAGCTGTTTTAAAGTTAGCATTTACCGCAAGGTTATAATTAGAGCTCCCTGTTTTACATTTTTACGGATTTTTACAGATAAATACAGACAGAAAACAATGTGTTTTCTGTCTGCATTTATTTTTAAAAGTGGATAAATACAGATTATTGTGCTTCTTTTAAGTGACTCTCTGTGCTTTCTTTCATGAATTATCGTCCAGCAGCTGAGCAGATGGACTGCATGGGAAACTTAAATAACAGAATGAAATATCTATAAATAACGGCATATGTCAACATACATTTATGGTATAATGCTAGTATTTACCAGTGGATGTATTGTTAAGTAATATTTGGCAGCTTAAATAGCTAAAACATGACAGACATCAAAGTATGAGTGCGCATCTATCAGTTAAATAGATATGGAAATGTACAGTTTTTACAACTTCATTTATGCGCAAAACACAAAATAAATATGGATAAATACAGATAAATGACCAAAAAATAAATATGGATAAATACAGATGGAAATGGCCAAAAAATAAATACCATAAAACCAGGAGCACTAGTTATAATGCACCTTAACCAATATGTCTGGCTGCATCACAGACAACCCCGGAGAATGGTCTCCGAAGGCCGCAGAGGGGCTCTGCTCATGCAGGGGCCCCCACAAACATAAAACCCAGCACCCTGCCTTCAGGATTGGGAAGGCCTGCCACAGGGGTGAATGATAGGTTTTTAAGTGTAGTGATTTAGAGAGCTGTAGTGAACCTATATCTAAGTAAGTGGTGCAAGCACCATCTTACACAGGCTGCTGTAGCAGACTGTTGTGTCATTTTGAATGGCCTCTCATGGGTGGCATAATACATGCTTCAGCCAATGGGAGGCCTCTGGGGTACCTATGCCTTGGGTACATGGTACACCATATACTAGGGAGTGATAAGGGTATCCCAGTATCCAATCTGGAGTGTACATAAAGTACATATATAGCAATTTAAGGGAGAAAGCAGATAGTCTGGGGTCCCAGATAGCAGGATCCCAGTCAGACTAGTCCAAAAACAGTGAGACATCAGCAAAAAGCGGGGGTAACCATTAGCAGCCGATACTACTTTCCTACAGTACCGTCCTATTTAAAGCACTGGCAAGAACCAGACCAAAACAAGCATTTGCAATGCAATAGATCTTTCATTTATGAGAGTTTGAGCTATTGGCATTGTAAATGGCAATAGCTTAAATTTTCTCAAATGAGAGACCCATTGCATTGCAAATATTTCTTGCTGTTTACAAGCACCCCATATTGGGCTTTCACTTTAATAACAGCAGAGGGCCTTCCTTTAGACGCATGTCATCCAAAGAAAGGGGCGTGGCCTCCATTATCGTAAAAGCGCAGCATGGGGCACTTGAAAACAACAACATAAAAGTGTAAATATGTGGAGGAAAAAAACATGTGCCCGCATTCGGCGCTTCAAATAAACCAAAGGCGCTGCTGTCACTGTGGCGTGCTGAGCTATATAAAAAGAAATAAAGCGTTAGGAGAGAGCGTGTCTTGCCTGCAACAGCAGGCAGGTGAAAACAATTTAAGGAAATAGTGGTCGGAGGCTGTAATTAAAGCCTACCGAGTAACAACACATGTAACAGGGGGTGTCGCCATGGGAGCATACAAAATGAGACAAGGTAGTACTAAGGAGGTACTACTAAGCCTATTGACCAATGAAAAGCCACAGTTTCTAAAGGACAATAACCCAAGCCAATGAAAAATATGAGCAGAGAGTGGGCGGAGCTTCAAGTTTCTACCTCAATACAGCATGCCTCACAGAGCAAAGCATGCGCTGCACAGGTTCGACCTAAATATGACTTCAGTCAGACCTCTGCTGCTTTATAACAGCTCCTCAAAGCTGAAGAGTCTGCAGGAAGTCTCCCCACCCCGACACAGAAGTTCTTGTCATTACAGCACGCAGAGTTCACATAACTGGTTTTCCATCTAGACCCAGCGCATGTTATTCTTTCAGTTTGACTTTAATTTCTATGTTTTCCAAACGTTTGAAGGTGTTTTGTTGTTTTAACATTATATTTTGAGCATTTTTGATGAATTTTATGACGTAACTTCCAGTGATATCATCAATATGCGAATTAATTCTCACTCCTAATGATTCTGACACCTAAGAGCTCCGAAAGCTGTTTGCTCTAACTTTCTGGATAGTCCAGCATGCAACCCACAGGTGAAAAAGTACATGCCTGTGGTC
Source organism: Triturus cristatus (assembly GCF_964204655.1). Classification (NCBI taxonomy): domain Eukaryota; kingdom Metazoa; phylum Chordata; class Amphibia; order Caudata; family Salamandridae; genus Triturus; species Triturus cristatus. The sequence goes on along the minus strand of NC_140591.1, from coordinate 1,007,835,377 downwards.
TCAACCAATGAAAACCACGATTCACTGACATATGCTCACATGAAGGGATATAACCACGAATCAGTCACCTACCTGCCTCTTGCCCAAGCGGACCCAGGCTTGTGTCTAGGTTAGAACGGATTCTGCTCTCTGCCGACACTGGAATGATGAGATTTTTGGGGACTTCAAAGTGCTGGGGCATGCTCACTTCCACACTGTACTCATTAGATGTAAACTTTTTGCATGATGCAGGGGAGACAGGATTCTGGAAAAAAAAGTGGTTTATGCATTTCCATTGCCACCATATTTTTTTGTTTGGCACACAGGCTTTAAAATAGAAAAACGTAGGTATATTAAAACACACCAATATCATAAACATGAAAAATACAGGGAAAACCATTGATTGACGCACAGATTTGGCACCTTAAACCTGAGCTCCCCATTTAAAACGTGCCGCACTAAACTGGACAGTCTTACTTTCTGCTGACAGGAGCAATGTAACGGCTTCCCTAACTGTTTTGCTGCCCGTAAGCATGACAAACGTTTCACCCATCCCAGTGTTTAACTTGAGCCAGTGATTTCCAGTGCTCAGCACTGGCACTTAGTTGTCAGTGCCGGCGCTTGTGACAGCCTGCCACAAAGAAGCGCTGTTTGGCTACTTTAGAGATGACCACAACAACAGCGAATTATTTCTGTAATATACTTTAAAAATGACTATTACTTGCAGTCCAAGCCATTCTTATAGCTTTGGGGGCCTGAAGTAGTCCGAATTGTCACACTTGTAGGAGCGTGATGGTTAGTAGTTGCATTGTTACTATCATTGGCAGCATGGCAGGGTCAATGTGTGGTTCAAGCTGCATTGGCCTTCTGACTAGAGCCCTGGCACTTATTTTTTACTAGTCTCCTTGACGTAGATCAAGCCACCAAAAAAGGGTTAGGATTAACCATCCTTATCATAGTCATTCGATTTGAATAAAACTATTAGATCTGAATACCTCACTATTATAATAGTCAGCGTTAATATCCTACTACAAACATAGCGTAAGACTACAAGTAAGGAACTACATTACCCAAGATACCATCAAAAGTTGCGATGACTCGGACTACGCGACCCCGGAAATGGGCAGGGCCATGCGTCCCCAATCAGAACTATTTCCCCTTCAAATACTGCTACCGCGGAACACTTGTTGCTCTAAGCGGTGGGAACCCCCTCCAAGTAGGACGAGACTCGGGGCAGGACCATTGATGGCGTGAGTAATTGTGCAGCAAAACAGCAACCTTAAGGTATGAGAGAACGCTACCTCACTCGGGCGTAGCCCTCCATCTTTATTCTCACCTTCTCTCTATTTTCTTTTCTCCCTTCCCTCATTCTGGTTTACCGTTTGGGCTTTCTAAATGTACCGCATAATAAACCTGATTCACACGGCCGGTAAAAACCTTTCTGACAATGCAGTGTTTGACTACAGGGCTACCCCGATGTACGGTGAGGTCCCATGTGGAGTGTAACCTCTCCCAGAATGGGGTAAGGAGTATGGATGTTTAAAACAAATACGGAGAGAATGTATTTTAATAATTTGAATAATTTCCACAATCAGGAGAAATACAGCGACTTTTTTTCTACGGGTTTGAGTGAGTGTGAATGACACGGATGCTTCTTTAATGCCGGTCACACACTTGTGGAAATGTGGATTTTCCTGATCAGTTATGTCCCCTATCTTGGACCCCAACGGTTCTATATGCATGTTACAAGTACATGTATGTTCCCTCCAGTTCCAGTTTCTAAGACGCAAACATATGTGTGTCTACCGTCGACATGTTCTCTGTCAGATCCGCCATCAATGGGCTGGATATTCGATTCCTAAGTATGAAAGGCCACCGACTTTAGATGGCTAAGTTACTCCATTTTTACAGTTCAGGCAAGTAGGCCCGATTCTGTCCTCAAAGCCTTTCCCTGCTCTCTGTCTTTGACAGCTTCAGCTTGAGCTCGCATCTGTATCCATGAACTTTGTCCTACTCCCTGTGCAGCTAACGGTGCCTGCCTCGGCCAGTTTTCGCCTGTCTGCCAAGAAGTTGTATTTCACCTTCGAATTATCTATTTTACTCTTCAGCCGATGCATTCCTGTCCAGTGATTTAGGTAAACATTTCCTTTAGCTCACAAGCAAAGGACTCAGCCTTTCCGTCCTCCTGCAAGTGATTCATAGCCCTGTTGCCATGGAAAGTTTTCTATCCCTCGCATCTCATATAGACACTTAGACGCTTGTACACGCACACAGTCAGTATAGAATAGATTCTGTCCGAGAGTTCTTCCTTGTGGATAACATAGTTCTTTAAACATAGGATGTTAGATATGATTTGGGATTAGGTTGACTTGACCCCAGACTTCTCGTCTCCACATGTAGAGCTAAATGTCAAGTCCCCTTCACCCCCTAGTTGCACGTCAATTACACGTCATGCTGCCGCGCGCGCATCTATGCCAAGTATTATCTTATAGATCCACCTATGTCTGATAATTCTAACCAATCATGTTTCTTTTATTCCTTATTACGCCTAGTTTCGATTATGTCACTGTTTTGTCACTTTTCTTATCAAATGTTACGCCTTCTACATTCGTTTCATTGTAATGCACTTATTATAAAAATACATGTCTGTTAATGAATTATTGTACTTCACTTCCTGAACCCTCGTGGTGACGGAACCTGAGGACCGCGACTCGAGTCGGCCATTTTGAATGGAATAAAGCCCATTAGAAAACCTCTTATACCACGGATTCTGCCTCTTGTTATTTTGAGCTATTTACTTTAATTTAAGATTCCGCATGAAATTCAGTCCGGTAATATTTATTTTTATTTACCACATAATGGCGCCCGAACAGGGACACTTTCTCATCTCACGCGCCGGCGGTGCGTTGCAGGCCCGGTCTCCTGCCACAGCTGGACGGACCATAAAACGCGTACCAGCAGGATTTCCTGTAAGCTCCCTCCGGTCAAGCGGGGGCGACTGAGGCTGCGATCAACCCAGACGAGGCGGTGAGAAGTGCGAAGTATCCCGACCAGAGCCTAGCTGAGAGAGCAAGATCCGAGGTATACAGAGGCCCACCAGGTTTTCCGAAATCCCGACGTCCAGAGGGTCCGATGTCCGCAGTTATCGAGTCCTGTCCATTCTCTGAGGCCTTCCGTTTCAAGGAGCTACTCGGTGAGTACCATCGCCGGGGAGGCGTGTTGACGCGCACATAGGTTGTGCCGGTCAAGACGGATTTGGGTACACAAATCCGGTCTGCACTGTTTAGCAGTGTATATGTACTGTTTAGCAGTATATCAAGTATTCCGAAGTATTCAGTTATTGTCAAGAATTCAGCGTGGTGATTAGTTAGGCAGACTGTCATCATTGTCGACCATTGTTATAATGTTTAATGTTTAAAGTTTAAAGTATTCAGAAATGTCTTGCATATTGTGGTATGAATGACTGTTCATTGTTCACTGTTCATTATTGTGTTTCTCGTATTAAGCAAGTTCAAGAGTAAGTATCAGATCAGTTGTAAATATGCCGCTCTTCTCGAAGTTAAGACAGATTACTACCAGAAAAGGGGTGCTTGAAGAAGCAGTTCCTATTCCTCCTAGAGACACTCCAGGGCATTTCATGTACCATAAACATGGCTTAGATGCCATATTGTTTCTTGATCTATGGGTAGATTATACCAAAGGATTACCGGAAAGTCAAAGGTGGCCCACAGCGGGAACCTGGGATGCAGAGTGCATCATGAAAGTGGAGGAAGAGTTATGGAAAAGAAAGGTCAGACAGTCACAGAAAGACGCTGTTGAGTTATGGCGTAAAGAATCTCATAGACGAACAGAAAAAGCACGTAGACAAGAAGAGAGGAGTAAAGAAAGTTCAAATAAAGTTCAAGAAAATCTATTAATTGAGGAAGGTATCCGAGTGAAATCAGAACAAGTGAATAGACAAAGAAATGCTCTTATGAATGGTATGTATCCCCTTCTAGCCGAAGGACTACCTAAGGCTGCTCCAGAGATACCAAAAGACTTGCCACCCCCATTATTTCCAATTAAGGTACATCAAAAGGGGCATCCCAGAACCGCAGAAGATGTTTTTCTTTCCTCATATCTAGACGATGCAGCTCCCGAGTATGCTAACGCCACACCACATAGACCGTCTGGCGGAGGGGTCCAACGTCAGGATCAGGTATCTGTCCCCGTGCAACAGCAAGTCCCGATACAAGCTTCGGCAAGCACATCTGTTTCCGCATCTGTCTCCGCAGTCGACTCTACAGAGGTATCGACACCCATAGTTACTGTGTCACGTTCAACAAACCCATTCACACCCGACGCCCCAGATAGGGCCACGGGAGGTGCTAGCAGTACTTTTACACCACCTAGAATAAATAAACTTGTCTTTCAAGAGTCAGCGCATTCACGTACACCTAAATTCGTAAGTGAACGTACGCTTAAAGAACTCCTTGTAAATTGTAGATATGACCCAGTGGTTGGTAAAGAGGACGAAATGGTCCTGGCATCATTACGTATCAGGCGAGCCGCAGAATATTTAGCAAGGTTACCAGGGATGACTACGCATCTAGATAACATATATCATTTTGTTCAAACAGGACGAGATCCAGGATGTATTAACAGAGCTATGGAATTCCAGAAAGTAGAGATACAGGGGGAACTGTTACGTTTCCTCATAAACTGTGTAATCAGAAATCAAGATCGTCCGGGGGTAGACCCGAATGCAATGCTTATTCTTACAAGATGGAGTCAGAATATATCAGAAGGGAGACACGATAAGCAAAATTGTATAATAGCCATGTGCCGAAAAATACGTAAAGAAATAGAGCGTATTCATGAAGAGAGATTGGGAACAGACGAGTTTGAGCAAGATGAAGTGTCCGAATCAGGGAATTCCGCAAGACAGTCAGAGACCATAGCTTATGTAGGCAGAGGAAGATCTTGTGAAAATACTAGATGTTTTTCTGATCCCATACACTCCGTATGTCCAAATAATAGCAGAACGTATCCGACGCCTGTAATAAATCTGAAGTCTCCTGAACATTCGTTTCAAGCCGCAGATAAGATACTACGAGAACGAAGAGGTTACCACCTCCTCGATTCTATGGATGAGCAAGAATTAGCCAGATCAGCCGTTCACTGGATTGACAGTCCTGAAAAATACGGTGATGAGACCGTAGCACACACGTTTCTCAACCTCAGTACAGATGAACAACGCTTAGCTGGAATCTATATGATTCAGCAACTTCTCATATTATATAAGAGCCAACATGCTGACCCTGGTCCTTTACCTGATATATTAACGGAACTACTCACAAACAGATGGAGAGGTTCTAGTAATAAGCTAATTAAAGAGATATTAGTGTCACGTAAGCAGTACGTCCTTTTTGTAAGTCCGGATTCTCTCTCGCTGCCCCACAGAGAAAGAACGCCGTACTATATGGATAGACAAAATCCTTTACGAGAAGTGCACCCAATAAAAGGCGAAGACAATGAGTTTCACCGTGTATTTGTTTACACACCCATATCAAAAATGGAATTATTAGAAATGAAGAAAGTAGTACCTAGTCATGACAAAGACCCAGCGGGTTTCCACCGAGAAATTAAAGACATGTTACTGATGGGAGAGTACACCTTTCCTGATATTATGACGATATTAAAGGTGCTTTTGCCTGCTGGCATATATGAAAAACTGAAAGAAAAAGAGTGGGAAGTGGGAGACCAAAAGATAGACTGGACAGCATTAGCAGAGGAAGAAAGGAGCCGAGCTGCAGGTTCAGGGCTCGGGGATAAAGTTAAACTGTTACCAGGTTTACTAGTACAGGTACTGCCACGTTTATTAACTACAAAAAAGGAAGATTGGGGTGCAATCACAGCCTGCAAACAAAAGCAAGATGAAGACACAAGCGATTATTATGCTCGATTTGAAAAATGTTTTGGTATAAATAGTGGTATAAAAGCAAGTAGTGACTCATATCCACATTTATTTGTGACAAAATTGGTGGAAAATGCATTGCCTCCAGTGAAGAATAGAATATTGAAATTCGAGAGTACCTGGCAAAGTAACACTCCGTCGCAAATGCTACAAATGTTACAGTATCATCACAATAGAATTAGGGATGAACAAGAACACGAGCATAGACGCATGAAGGATACAAAAATGAAAATGCTAGTTTCTCAGACAGTACCAGCAGATGGTCACAAAAAGGGTGTGACACATTCTGGTGATTCTGCAGTTCCTGTAAAAGGAACCTGCAATTACTGTAAACAACTAGGCCATTATGTACATGATTGTCAAGTCCTGAAACGTAATATAGCTACAGGTATTGCAAAAGAGAGACCACGATTAGTTAGACAAGATCAGAATGAACAAGGAGCTATGCAGCATGGACAGTCCATGCCAGTTCAGCAACAGTCTATGCCAGCCTCACAGCAACCCATACAGTTTGTGCCAGCTGCACCACCGTTGCCTGCTACTGCCACACAAACCACAACACGACAAATGTATCAGACTGCACAGTATGAATACCCTGAGTATCAGCGCTACGCATGAACCAGCCTAGAGAGGGAAGTCGACTTACCGCTTATCGAGATTCCTGTAGATCAAGAAGGACCTTATGTACATAGTGAATTATTAGGTCAAGATAGAAAATTCTTACTCGATACAGGGGCAAGTCGAACAACCATAAAACGTAGTGAAGTTCCAGGGGCACCCCTCTCAGGCTCTCAAAATGTTTCCCTTGGTTTTTCAGGAAAACCTATTGTTAATGAAGTATCACAGCCTCTACCACTTACGTTAGGACCTTTGACACGAACTACAGATTTATTGCTTACTAAATCATGCCCAGAAAATCTGTTAGGAATTAAGACTCTGAAAGCACTAGGAGCCATAATATGTTGTTCTCCGGAAGGAGTAAGGTTGTTTTTACGTGATTTTAAAGGTCACTATGTGTCTAGAGACATGGATCCCCGACTACAGACTTTACCAGTACATCTATGGGCACAAGGCCCTACGGATGTTGGCTGCATGAACATTACACCCTATCGAGTTACATTGAAAGCAGGAGTGGTACTACCACGAATGCGACAATACAAGTTACCGCATGATGCTGTAGTGGCTTTGTTGAAAATCATTGATGAGCTAATTGCCCAGGGAGTAGTTGTAGAAACAGACTCCAATGTATGTAATTCACCGATAATTCCGATTCTTAAACGAACTGATCCTACTGCTCCGCCAGTATACCGATTGGTTATTGATTTGCGTGAACTAAACAAGTGTATTGTACCACAATTCCCTGTGGTCCCTGATATATCATCATTGTTGACAGCAATTGATTCCGAAGCAACATTCTTTACTGTAATCGATCTCAAGAATGCCTTTTTCAGCGTCCCAATAGATCCGGAAAGCCAATACTTGTTCGGATTCAGTTTAAATGGGCGCAGTTTTAAATTCTCACGCGCTCCCCAAGGATTTACAGAAAGCCCCAGCATGTACAGCCAAGCACTGAAAAGAGAACTTGACAGTATCCACATGCCAGTCAATACTGCACTGCTTCAATATGTCGATGATCTGCTGATCACCGCAAGAAGCGAGTCAGAATGTGAAAAAGCTTCTCTGACAGTTTTACATTTCCTAGCCGACAAGGGGCACAAGGTGTCCCCTTCTAAGCTGCAATTCTGTGTTCAGCGAGTTATTTATCTTGGTCACTCGCTGTCCAAGGAGGGAAGGCAGCTTACACCAGATCGCATTCAGTTAATTGCTAACATGCCAATACCCCAGACACAAAAGGAGGTGCGAGCTTTCATAGGCCTCACTTCATATTGTAGGCAGTGGATCCCTCAGTACGCATTTCTAGCAAAACCACTTATTCAGTTAACCACACAGGAGGCAGCCACATCGACTGTTCTCCCTTGGACTCAGGAACATACACAAGCTTTTGAAAGCCTAAAGGAAGCTTTATGTCAAGCACCTGTTTTAGCAACGCCATGTTATAGCAAACATTTTACACTCTTTGTTACAGAACGCGAAGGTACTGCCTTGTCAGTACTCACTCAGGATCAAGCAGGATCATGCAAGCCATGTGCTTATTTTTCCAGTACATTAGATCCCGTAGCTCAGGCTTTGCCTGCATGCCTGAAATCAGTGGCAGCGACAGCTTTAGCAATCAGACAAAGCGATGCCATAGTATTAGGACACCCATTGACAGTTCAAGTACCACATGCAGTAGAGGTTCTTGTGAACCGAACACAAACACAACACTTGACCATAGCAAGACTTACCGGTTATGAACTGACATTGTTTCAACCACACATAGAGATCCGACGGTGTAATACATTGAATCCTGCTACACTATTACCTGTAATTGGAACAGACCCACTAGCTCATGATTGTGTTGAAATCATTGAAATAAAGACGAAACCTAGACAAGACTTGACAGACGTTCCATTGTTAGATCCAGACCTGACGTTGTATGTAGACGGATCATGCATGAGAGCAAGTACAGGAGATTTAGTGGCCGCGTATGCAGTCACAACAGACACTGAAGTTATTGAAACAAATTGTATAGATACTTTGTCAGCCCAAGCAGCAGAACTCATTGCTCTAACGCAAGCCTGTATTCAAGCCACAAATAAGAAAGTTAATGTATACACTGACTCACGTTATGCATTCGGAGTTGTACACGACTTCGGCGTGCTGTGGCGAGAGAGAGGTTATTTAACGTCCCATGGTGCCCACATTCAGCACGGACCCCTCATTCATGCTTTGTTAGACGCAATACATCTACCCACTGCTATATCGATTATGAAATGTAAAGCACACACGAAGGTTACTGATACCATTTCTCAAGGCAATGATTTAGCTGACAGAACAGCTAAACAGACTGCTCAGAATCGCACATTAGACATGACAAAGCCAATAGTTCAGACACCAACACAGTGTATGACAATTAAGGATCCCGCACTTGATGTAATTGACATACAGACACATGCCACAGCAGAAGAAATAAAGAAGTGGACTGAACTAGGAGGGATCCAGACAGATCAAGGGTGGATGACAAAGGAGAAATCTGTATGGTTTCTCCCTGATTCCATGGTTCAAGCCATTATAGCTACAGTTCACAGTCCAGCACATTTAGGAGAGAAGGCTATGCTAGACAGCATTCAGCACATTTGGTTCAACAAACATTTACGAGCAGCAGCTAAACAAAAAGTTCGTACCTGTATGATATGTTGTCAGTTTAATCCAGGAAAGAGTGTTCCCGTAGAGCAGGGTGGATTTCAGCCTCCTGACCATCCTTTTGAAGTCCTCCAGATGGATTATATTCAGATGGAACGTTGTCGAGGATTCAAATATGTCCTCGTAGTTGTCTGCGCTCTCTCCCGTTGGACAGAGGCGTATCCCGTATCAGATTACACTGCCCCGACTACTGCCAAGCAGCTAGTTCGAGAATTCTTCCCACGGTACGGTTTACCACGTGTTGTATATTCAGATAACGGTCAGCCTTTCTCATCCGAATTAATGAAACATGTCTCACTCTTGTTGGGATATCAGTGGAAATTCCACTGTGTCCGACACCCCGAGGCAGCAGGTCTCGTAGAAAGACATAACCAGACACTGAAAATCAGACTGTCCAAAATATGTAGAGAGAAAGGTGTCGACTGGATAGTAGCATTACCAGTTGCACTCTTTAATATGAGAATGGTAGCACACTCTAGAACAGGGCTATCCCCGTATGAGGTGATCTTTGGTAGACCACCGAATATGTGGGGGACGCCTATACCACGCAAAATAACTGACATTGACTGTAACATGCTGACAGATTACTTGGCTTCCTTGATGTCTGCACTACAATCTTCTCGTTCACAGGTAGCTGCAGCCTTTCCCGACAACACTGAGGCGAAACCCCATGACATTGTTCCGGGTAATCTTGTCTTTGTGAGAAATTTCGACAGGAAAAGTCAATTGGAGCCCAGGTGGAAAGCACCGAAGTTGGTCCTGTTGACCACAAGAACAGCCGTGAAGATCGAGGGACGTAAAGGGTGGATTCATTCAAGTCACGTCAAAAAATTCCATGGACTACCTTCAGATATAGACACTGTGCCCTGCACTCCCTCACAGACTGATTCAAAACTTCCTTTTGTTGAAAAGAATGACTCTCAGTGCTATAAATTAAAGCTTAGGCCCAAACAGTCGAGCAATTTGATTGTTTAAGTCCTCTCCAAGGTGAAGCGGTTGAATTGTCTCCGACATGTATCCCTTGGACCTGAGTAGAGAAAATACCCGAGAAATGTTGAAACGACAGGCGTATTGTAAATCACTGCGTAGCCACTGTATTGTGACTTTATTAATTTTGTTTTTCTTGAGTTTTTTAATAGTTACTGCAAGTATATTGTTGCATATGTATTATCCTGATTCTAAACGTGTTTTCAATATAACTGATGAACACTCTTTTAGTGACCTACCGCCACATGAGTTGTCCTATAGACTTGCGCTGCGTAATAACACATTCATTAGTATGTTACATCATTCCCATCAGACTAGTAATGCCACCAATTGTTGGGTGTGTGGCCGACTCCCTCCCTATCAGAATAACAAAGGAGTTCTGCCTTTCTTTCCACATCCATTCACACACAATGGCTCCTGTGGAGCATGGTTTAGTTTATTAAATTCCATAGACCCAGACACAGCAGTTTATCAACAACATTGGATATGGGGAAATCTGAATCTAGTTTTATTCAAAGTCTGTCACCCTAATAAGGAGGGTTACCCCAGTAGAACAGGAACTGATTTAGAAAATGAAGTGTATAAATTAGGTAATTTTACGCCTAATCTTATGATTTTGAATGTCAAATCCGAAGTTGAACTAATTCTGCCCACTATGTCAGTATTTCCAGTTAAGGGTGAATTATGTGTAAGAAAAGTTGGTTCCATACACATGGGCCATAGCCAATGCGTTACTACAGTAGAATATAGTGATCAAGGTAAATCTTCATTTAGAGCTTCTCGCCATTCTTACTTTATATGTGGTCAGACGGCATATATGCGTCTGCCTCTAGATTGGGATGGTACCTGTTACATAGCATTCCTTTTGCCACCTGTTTTCCTAGCTCCCCCTGATTATTATCGAAATGTTCATTTAGTACACAATAGAGAGCAAAGAGATCTCCCAGTTGTCGATTATACTGAAACAGCATGGGACAAGTATGTAGATTTCAATAAAGGTATCTTTCCCTATATAGGTACAATATCAAATAGTAAGCTGATACGCAGACTCACCAAGACTCTTGAAGCTGTAGTAAACGAGACTATAGCCGCCCTAGGCAATCTGACAGAGGAACAATCAGTGATGAGAATTGTTGTTCTCCAGAATCGTCTTGTCCTTGACGTCATCCTGGCCGATAGGGGCGGAGCTTGCAGGGTCATCGGATCCAGCTGCTGCATATTCATACCAGAAAATTCGCCATCTGTATATAAAGCTATAACACGCCTTCATAAGATTGTAAGCCAGATACACGAGAATCCAGGCACTTGGACGTGGTCCGGGTGGTTTTGGAGTGTGATATCAGCCTGGGGATGGAGAGTTCTATCCTTCCTAGGTATTGGCCTTCTTATGCTCTTCAGTTGTTGTTTATGCCTACAATGTGGACCAGCGATTTGTGGTCTGTGTGCCACATCGTGTATTCCACATCAAGGTTTTCGTTCAAAATACCGGAAGAAGAAGGAAGAAGAAATGATGCTCCATGAGCAAATCAATGGAATGATGAAGATTGATGTCTCGTGAAGGGCAAGAAGGGGACAAGGAGGGAATGTGGAAATGTGGATTTTCCTGATCAGTTATGTCCCCTATCTTGGACCCCAACGGTTCTATATGCATGTTACAAGTACATGTATGTTCCCTCCAGTTCCAGTTTCTAAGACGCAAACATATGTGTGTCTACCGTCGACATGTTCTCTGTCAGATCCGCCATCAATGGGCTGGATATTCGATTCCTAAGTATGAAAGGCCACCGACTTTAGATGGCTAAGTTACTCCATTTTTACAGTTCAGGCAAGTAGGCCCGATTCTGTCCTCAAAGCCTTTCCCTGCTCTCTGTCTTTGACAGCTTCAGCTTGAGCTCGCATCTGTATCCATGAACTTTGTCCTACTCCCTGTGCAGCTAACGGTGCCTGCCTCGGCCAGTTTTCGCCTGTCTGCCAAGAAGTTGTATTTCACCTTCGAATTATCTATTTTACTCTTCAGCCGATGCATTCCTGTCCAGTGATTTAGGTAAACATTTCCTTTAGCTCACAAGCAAAGGACTCAGCCTTTCCGTCCTCCTGCAAGTGATTCATAGCCCTGTTGCCATGGAAAGTTTTCTATCCCTCGCATCTCATATAGACACTTAGACGCTTGTACACGCACACAGTCAGTATAGAATAGATTCTGTCCGAGAGTTCTTCCTTGTGGATAACATAGTTCTTTAAACATAGGATGTTAGATATGATTTGGGATTAGGTTGACTTGACCCCAGACTTCTCGTCTCCACATGTAGAGCTAAATGTCAAGTCCCCTTCACCCCCTAGTTGCACGTCAATTACACGTCATGCTGCCGCGCGCGCATCTATGCCAAGTATTATCTTATAGATCCACCTATGTCTGATAATTCTAACCAATCATGTTTCTTTTATTCCTTATTACGCCTAGTTTCGATTATGTCACTGTTTTGTCACTTTTCTTATCAAATGTTACGCCTTCTACATTCGTTTCATTGTAATGCACTTATTATAAAAATACATGTCTGTTAATGAATTATTGTACTTCACTTCCTGAACCCTCGTGGTGACGGAACCTGAGGACCGCGACTCGAGTCGGCCATTTTGAATGGAATAAAGCCCATTAGAAAACCTCTTATACCACGGATTCTGCCTCTTGTTATTTTGAGCTATTTACTTTAATTTAAGATTCCGCATGAAATTCAGTCCGGTAATATTTATTTTTATTTACCACACACTAATAAGTGAAAGATGACAGGATGCGACAACCCGCCGCCACAAAAATGGGCGTTACACAAATATGAATGTGTGATAGACAATGCCAATGTATTACACTCATTCTCTGCGTTTATAACTGTCATAACCTTTTAACATGGGTTAATCAACATAAACGCATGAACATGTGAACAATCCTGAACCTAAATACAACGATGGTAGTGTGTTGTCTCTTTCTTTTCTTTTTTCCCTTCTACAGATGGAGTGATTATACGAGACACACTAGTCCAAAGCAAATAAGCAGCAGCTACCTGCCCTTATATAAAGTAGTATAGGGAAATTCTTTTCTACTTCTATTCCCAGGGGGCACCCAGTCCCGCCCTGAAGACAGTCCAGCACCCTTTATGGAGCAACAGCGGACTGAAACATGTTGGCAATAGGGTCTTAGGACCATAATATCCCTACCGACCCTTTTATTTGTTTTTATTTTCCCGGACAGATCCAAGAATAAAGGGAAACTGGGATCTGTCTGTGGACTTTCAATCTTTATCCCCCTGGCCAAATACATCTCATTAAGCGCTCCCTGAAAGATGGTCGAGCCCACCCTGACTTCTAGGCATCAGGGTGTCCCGATGATGAAGCGTGCCTCCTTTTCCACCCAATAGTGGCGTTATATTGAGAGCTTCACATAGGGTGTTCCATCTAAAGATAGTTCAGGGATTGTTACAGGAAACTTGACCACTTACTAGCGGTTAGGCAATCAGGGGAGTACTTATTGGTGAAATAGTGTTAAAACACGGGACGGTGCACTCCCCACTTGAGTTCCTCTCGGCCCCTCATCAAGCGAGGACATTTTCTTGCTTAATTTGTGTATCACTTATTTTTTATACAAAGTAAGCATTGCCCATATTTAGATCGCGACTGGCAAGCGAGAAACGGAAAAAGGAATATTATGCAATCAATGTCACAAAGTCACATTTGCAGCACAGAGACCAGGGTTTCAGTGCTACCTTTATTAAGCAACAGATTGCACAAGCTGTGGGAAAAACCTCAGTCTAAATGGCAATACATGTGAACATTTCACCCAGTTTCTGGTCATGGCTCCACCTTGTTTTTATACTAAAGTAAGCAGATCCCTGAGTGGACAAGGACGTTCTCATGCATATTACAATTCTCTGCCCTCCCCAACATTCTTCTATCTAGATAGCCATTTTCCCCACTAATAATCCATCCAGCATGGATCATAAATATCGCAGGTCAAGCTATATGGAGGGCTGTCACTGAGGATGACTTTGTGTGTAGGGCAGAAGATTTTGAATTGCATTCTAGCAGTAACATGAGTCAGCAGGCCTGAGACCCGGTTACTTGCCAGAGCCATGTTCTGTATGTTCATTACATTATATGCCCAATGTCCTTTGCTCTTAGTCTGAAGCATGACATATTTAGGTTACCCGAGTTTTACTGCCCTAAGTTTTAACTATGGTTAGTTTAAGCCCCAATAGGGCAGACCTCAACAAACCTGTAACAGGGGGTCCATGAAAAGTGACAATCGTATTTGTAGCAATCTTCAACCCAGCCAAGTTTGCTCTAGAGCATTAACAATAAAGGCAGATTTATATCACTGGAAAGGTAGTGTATTAACGCTAATGCATCAAATCTATGGCTATGTGCTACCACACTATTGTCGTGCAGAGGAAAAATCTGATTACTAATGCTTGACTCTCTCTCACGTACCAATGTGTAGGTCCTTGGTAAACTATTTTCGTTGTAATAAGCTTAGAATGTTTGAAGCACATAATGAACAAGTTGCTTACCTTTGGTAATGCTGTATTTGGTAGAGACTCTATGTAGCCTCAGATTCCTTACCTTAGAATATTCTCCATGGGTTAGACTGTTTCTAGAACTTTTTGAGCAGTACTCTTGCACACCGATAGGTGGCTTCGTTTGGCTCCACGTGGCACCGTCCGTAACTAAAAGTGTTGTGCACAGTGCCTTTATAGGCGCCACCCCAGTGCATTGACCTCAGTTTGTGACTATTTTTTCCACACCAGAAGCACAGAGCCATATTGAGGTGGTGCGACCAGTGTGCCAAAATGAGGCCTTGATGGATCTCTTTGAGGTGAAATGTACAGTTGACAGAACAGGAAGGGTGGAAGGATCAGTAAAGAATCTGTGACTAGATAGAGTCTTTACCAGATAAGGCGTTATAGAAGGTAAGTAATTTGTTCATATGATAGAGGCTTCTAGTCACAGATTCCTTACCTTAGAATAGACACCAAAGCAATCTCTACCTAGAAGTGTGTCTGTGAATCTGTTAAACCAAAAAGTCTTTGAGGACCGAACGGGCAAAATGCCCATCATGTGAACCAGACTGTCCAGGAAGTAATGCTTGGCAAATGTGTGCAGCAATACCCACGTAGCTGCCTGACAAATGTCCAGGACTGGAACTCCTTGAGCTAGTGCAGTTGTCGCAACTTTGGCTCTGCTAGAGTGAGTCCACGAGTCCTCAGGTTGCTTCTTGGCCATTACATAGCAGAATTTTATACAGAGGAAAACCCACCTGGAGATAGTTCCCTTGTGTAAGGTGTTTCCTTTCTTCGCAACCACAAATCCAATAGAGAGTTGATCGTCCACCCAGAATGTTCTGGTACGATTAATGTAGAATAACAATGCTCTTTTTGGATCCAGGAGGTTGAGCTTCTCTTCTTCCTTGGTAGGATAAGGGGGTGGGGGGCAAAGAAAGTACACAGTTTGATGGTTTGCCCGACGTGATAAGATGTGAACACCTTTTGTAAGAAGGAGGTAAGGATATAAAAAGGACCAGCTTGTCCGGAGAGAAAGCACCTGCAATTCGCTAACCCTCCTAGTAGATGTTATGGCCACAACGATACTGTTTTGAATGTAAGCTGTCTCAGAGGGCAGCTGTGATTGGTTCAAAGGGTTAACACATTAAAAAAGTGAGAACTAAATTCAGGATCCCATTGGGGCATAATAAAAGGTGTAGAGGTAAACATGTGCTGCAAACCTTTCAGGAAAAAAATCACGACGGGTGACTTGAACATGGAGGGTTGATCCGGCAACCGAAAGAATGCAGAGATAGCTTAAAGATACCCTTTAACAGTGCCCAAAGCAAGGCCTTGCCGGGCAAAAGAAGAGAAACACAAAAGGACTTTGGGCAAAAGTGTAGACAGAGGATATATGAACTTGGCAGCATACCAAACCACACATTTGTTCCATCGAAATGTGTTTACCGTTTTCGTTGAGGGACACCTGACTCCCAGAATGACATCACGCATTTTCTGGAGGGAGGTCAAAGACTATCAACTGTTTCTGCTCACTCTATGCATGCAGATGAAGTGTGCAGATTTGAGAGCAGGACCCTGCCTTGTTGCTGCAACAGGAGATCCTCCCAAAGACGCAGTCTGATCGGAGGACAGATGCTCATGCTCAGGAGTTTGGGATCACAAACTCTTCGCAAACAATCTGGGACCACTAAGACGACTTTGGCCCAGTCATTCCTGATCTTCTTCAGACCATTAGGCAGGAGTTGTATGAACAGAAAGGTGTACAGGAGTCCTGAGCTCCATTCGAGATGAAATGAGTCTCCAAGCGAGAGCCGCCTTGGAAACTCCAGCATGCAGAAGTGCAGACAATGCACACTCTCAACAGTGTCAAACAGATCTAACCAAAGTTCTCCCCAATCTCTGGATTGAGACGCTTATTGTGATCCTCACAGCATCGACGGCTGAGTTTGTCCACTCTGGGCCCACCAGATGGTGAACCACCAGGAATATGTCCTGAAATTTAATCCATGCCCAGAGAGACAGAGTCTCTTCACACAGGGTTCATGACTTGACTCTGCCTTGCTTGTTGCAATACCACATTTCGGGGGTTTTGTAGGTGAACACCTGAACTAGCCCCCCTTGATGGAAGGAAGAACGGCTTCAATGCCAGGCACATTACTCTCAGTTGCAACAGGTTTATGTGGAGCTGCGATTCTATAGGAGAGTAGAGTCTTGTGAATCCCTCATCTCCCAGATGGCCACCCCAACCCAAAAGATGTGCATCTGTCACCATTGTGAGATGTGGGTTGAGAAGGTAGAGGAGTCTGCCATTGACCCAATGGCAGACATGAATGCAGATTGATTACATTTCCGTATATCTGAACCAGGTTGGCAAGATTCCACTGTTGCTGCACCCACTGGGACCTCAGATTCCACTGCATATGACAATGGGTATGTTTTACCAGCAGGATACAAGAGGCAGGAGACCCAGCATCCTCAGAGCCAGTATCACCGAAATCCAGGATAGAGGCTGAAACATCAGAATCATAGCCTGATTATCCTAGGCTTGCCGTTCCGTAGAATAGAAAGGAAATTGCATTGTATCCTGAAAAGCTACAATGAAAAGAAGAGTCTGAGAAGAAATCAGGCGTTACTTTGGCACGTTTACAGTGACCTCTTGCTAATTCAGGGTGTCCACCGTTGTGAAGAGGTGAGAGATGGCTGCTGGGGCGAGCTCACCTTCAACAGCCAGTCATAAATGTAGGGGGAAGACTGGAATTCCTGATCTCCACAGGCCTACTGCAACCACTGCCATCAACTAGGGAACACCTGCAGGGTACTGGTAAGGGCAGAGGAGAGCACAGAAAACTGAAATGCTCATTTCCTAAT
Organism: Triturus cristatus; assembly: GCF_964204655.1. Taxonomy (NCBI): domain Eukaryota; kingdom Metazoa; phylum Chordata; class Amphibia; order Caudata; family Salamandridae; genus Triturus; species Triturus cristatus. Next base: position 1,007,817,734 of record NC_140591.1, on the reverse strand, counting down.
GTGCATCGCAGGTAACAAATATGGGCAGGCAGGGCACAGCTTTAGTATTAGGCGTCCTGCAAGTCCAATGCTACCATCCAGACTCCAGGGTCGAGGGCAGACAGAATCTGAGCCAGAGTTAGCATCTTTAATTTTTCCTTTTTCAGGAAGTTATTGAGAGCGTATAGGTCTAGTATAGGGCGGAGTCCTCCGTGCTTTTTCAGCAGCAGAAAGTAGCAGGAATAGCAACTGCTACCTACTTCCGCTGTTGGAACTCTCTAAATGTCTCCTTGGGCCTGAATAGCCAGCACTTCCTGTCGCAAGATCGAAAGGTAGTCCTCCATCAAGCGATCAAGGTTGGTGACAAACGTGGCAGGGTCTGTTGGAAAGGTAGGGCATAAACCTGCTGGACAATCTGAAGCACCCATTTGTCTGATGTAATCTCTCACCCTTTTGGGACAAGTGGTGCTGAATCCTGCCACCAACTGTGTACCCATAATGATGTGAGGGTATATTAAAGAGGCTTTCAGGTTGCGACTGCAGTGGAGGAGCGGATTGGATAGACCTCTGGTCTTGGTTCCCACAGGCTAGTGGGTGCCATGTTAGCGAAAAGACAGAGGTGCCTGCTGGCCATGGTTGCTAGGGGAAAAAGAATGCAGCTGATAGCTCCTACTATAGCCATAGAAGCTGCAAACGGCGGCTGTCACAATACCATGGTGCGCCCACATGATCTAGCAGTGGTCGTACTAGCCTTGAAGCGTTGAAGCGCTGAATCCGTCTTGTCGCCAAAAAAGCAAGAGCCATCAATGGGAATATTCATAAGAGACACCTGGACAGTCCCAGAAAAGCCAGTAGTCCTCAGCCAGGCAAGACGTTGAAGTGCCACTTTGGAAGCAATGTCTCTGCCCATCAAAGTCAGATGTATCCAATCCACATTGAGTGTGATCTTCACTGTTTCTCTCCTGTCAGCAATAGCTTCGGAGACTATGGCTCGGACCTCCTCGGAGACCATGTGAAGCACTTCTGCAACGGTATCCCATACAGATTTGGAAAAGCAGCCCCATAAGTATGCAGTGTTGACTGACTGCAGTGCAAGGCTGATGGAAGGAAAATCCTCTTTCCAAAGGTATCCAGCCTCTTGGATTCCCTATCTGGTGATGTGGTAGGGAATGCGCCAAAATTAATTTTGGAGGTGCATGCCTGGACCACCAGGGTCTCAGGGGTGGGACTGTGGGTGAGGAAGGCTGGGTCCCAAGGAGTGAGGCAACAGAGGTGAGCGATGGTCATGTGCACAGAAGTGCCTGTACAAAGCTTGGCTTATCCCCCTAGCAAGACTTTGAGGGCTTTGTTGAAGGAGAGCAGGACTTTTGAGGGGGACACCCCAGGTTGGAGCACCTCTGTCAAGACGTTGTGCTTGATCTCTTCCATGGGCAGTGTCAGGTCCAGGATCTCAGCTGCCCTCTGAACCACTATCGCAAAGGAGGACCCTTCCTCCATAGCCACCGTGGTAGACAAGAGGAGATCAGTGACTGATGAGGTGTCCAGACCACTGGCATCAGCCAGGACCCCATACCAGTTGTTGTTGGCCATGGGCTCTCCTAGGTGGTCAGAATAACCATAGGGACCCTCGGTTCCCTTCCATTCATGTTCCTCAGAGGGCGCTTCAGGAAAATAGGGCTCTATCTCCAATTCAGTCTTTGTGGACCTAGTCGACATCGGTCTAGCTCTGTATCAGAGTCGGAATCACATGGGTTTGGAGGCTGCAGGAACAGCGCCACTGGAAGAGTCTGTCAAGGGGTTTGCAAAATCAAGGCAGATCCACCTAGGGGTACCGAGGGCCCAACAGGTGCCAAGGGCGAACTTACCTGTGGAACCGCAGTCAAAGTCCCTCTTGAACCCATTGAGCCCAAAGGCGCTCCAGAGGATTGAGCTATCCAAAAATGAGGTTCATTGCCTTACAACATTCTGTAACTGGGACAGCCGTCACTTCAGCTCTGGGAAACTCTGGGAAGCACAAAGTTGACCCAGGTTCAGGCATGGGCTCCAGAGAGACGACATGGAAGTAGGGCCTGGACTTGTAGCCTCATTTCTATGCCTCTTTCTATGATTAGGAGGGGCTCAGTGAAGTCTAATAACGCTTCTACTTCTTGGACTTCTTCTTATGGGACTTACCTGAAGGAGTCAGAAATTATGACAATAACTGTTGTGAGCGACTCCGAAAAGGCTCCTGGGACCTCTCTCGCAAACGGGATGTGGAGCGGTGCTAAGTTGTGTGGCGAGCATCCAGAAGTTTTGTGGCCTGCTTGTGGAAGGCTTTGGAGCCATGGTCCTGCAATTAGGGCATGTCTTGAAATCATTGTCCTGCTTCAGACACCCCAGTCACACCAAGTGGGGGTCTGTCACAGACATTTGCCTGTGACAGGCACCTTAAGATTTGAAACCAGTCTGTCTATTGGAAGACATTCTGCAAAAAAAGAGAGGCACACTGGTTGAATGAAGTCAACAAAACGGTTGAAAAACTCAGTTAAAATGTGACTGCGGGGAGATCTGCAATGACAGCACACTGGGAAGCCACCTGTAGAGACACAGTTCATGTCACTTCCGGAGCTGATGATGCAGATGATGCCACGCAGATCCAAATTACTCCACCTACCGTCTGCGAAGGGGACTGCTCAAAAAATTCCAGATCCTGTCGGGGGAATATTCCACGATAAGGAATCTTCGGCTACAAGAAGTCTTCGTCAGATATGCATTATAAATCCTATCATTGATTTTTTTAGATTAAAGATACATTGTACCTTCATCACAATAAATGAAAAAATACATTGCTACTTGTTTGACAAAATTGATTAGAAATGAGTAGTCTTTCAAAAATACCCATCCTCCTAATGACAGAGATGAAGCAAGTGCATTTTTCCTTACAAGCTGAGAGATGAATGGCATGCAGCCACCGGAACACCGAACACACATTCTGAATGCTGGGAGCAAGCAGATACAAATAAACTCTTAATTTTATCAGTGGAAAGAAAAGGACAAAACTTCTTCCATGGCAGAGAAACTAATTTCCATATTGAGGATATAATCACTAGTCCTATGTCACTCAGGGTTTCGCTTTTATACTAATACATCTAATAATCCAATAGCTTTCGGATGTGTTCAGAAGGGAGGCAAGGTTGCCTCAGAAAGGGGGCTAAATTGATCACTGGGTCCCCCCATTGAGCCAAGACAAAACTAGTTATGAACAACAAGAGTATTTATGCTCCTTTTTAGAGGCTTGTTGAAGGGTCTCTCTGAGTCCCTCATAATTTCCTTCCATGGTATGTCTTCAGGAGTTCCTTTCTTGCCAACGTACGACAATTACACGAAATCATGCAAACCCTCACTCAATGAATTGTAGATGCTAGGTGGTGGTGGTGGGAGGAGTTGACACTTGCACCTGAATAGAACTGTGCCTGTTGCCACACAAAGAGCAAGGTGGGTGCTTCGTTTTCGCCCCTGGGCAAGAGTGTGTGGACCTCTTTTTCCCAGCAAAGCCTTTGCTCATTGAGCGACGGCCCCCCAGGTGGGGAGACTACCATGTATGGCACCTGAGGGGGAAAAGCGCAGTCCAGTGGCACCCTCCCTTCCTAGGAGGATATTGCTGGCCATTTAGGACCCCCCCACTCCCCAAGTTGGGGCTGCGTTGACCAGTAAGCCACAGTGCCAAGGAAGGATCTCTGCTGTGGCCGCTGCCTGGAGGCAAGATAGAGCAGGTCTCCAAGCACGCAAGGACTGCAGACAGTGAGTCAGGCTGTGGGGGAGTCCTCCAGCCACCTCACACTTCTTCGTGGCGGCACTGCAGTTGTAAGAAGGCCAGGGGGCCCCGGGTGAATATTGGAGACTGGCTCCTCGTGTACCCTGTGGTGCATCCCTGGAATCCCCAGCAAGGGGATTTCCACTGGTCTCCGCCTCGGAGTGGCTGCATTCTGGTATTACCCCGACATCGGGGACATCCATGCGAGGCCTCCCTGTGGAATTCTGTAGTGTGGCTCAGGCACACACCTAGGAGGCATTGGTTCACTGAATGGCTCTTTGCCCAGCGGGGTAAATCCTCCACAGGGAACCCGTTCATCACTGGGAGATGACTTGGTTTCACATAAGAACTTGCCCTAATTACCATATAATGCCTAATAGGGCACTCCTGTGTCTTACATGGATCCCAGTTTTACCATATAACCTAGAATAGGATTGCAGGCGCACTGCACCCTACATCAGTGTTGGAATATTTGGGGATCTATGCATTATGCTGATGTATGGTACTTCATTTGTTGTGGGTTCATAATCTGCTGCATTTCATGTTCTAAGGATTTACTGATGGTATGTATGTCGTTTTTAAGGCTCACCTTGTCAGGATATTTGTGATTCATGTCATTTTGGTCTTTGTTTTATGTACAATATATGATATATTTTGATATCATCCTGTTTGGTGTCTCTTTTGTGGTGTATTTATTGTGCTACTGGTGTGAGTGTGTCTTGAAAACGCTTTTACTCATTGCCTTTGGGGATAAGCCTGACAGCTCTGTGCCAAGCTATCAGGGGGTGAACACAGGTTATCTTTGGTGTGTAACTTACTTGCCCTGACTAGAGTGGTGGGTTCTGCCTGGCTTAGGTGTGTCAAACAGAAACCCCATTTCTAATAATTGTCACACACAATATGGCCACTGTTTTGGCTCCAACCTAGTCCATTTCTTGCATTGGACAGTCAACAGAAGAAAAATGCAAGTCTTCTAATCAGAAATGGTGTAAAATATCTATGCTCCAGAGGTGGGACCAACACAAGAATATTGTGGAAAGCTTTTCAATAAAGAGCAGGCAACTGAGATGGATGAGAAAGCCATACAATCATGAGCAAGGGGCCCATTGAAAGCTCACTCTCTATATTAGATCATAAAAAATAGGTCTCCAGCAATGGACAGCTAAAGTCATCTGTAGATCAAGAATGAAAAAACATATGCGGCCTATTTACAAACAGCATTCTGTAGTTCGTTTAGTAGAGCTACAAAAGAACAAGTTACTTACCTTCGGTAACGATATATCTGTAAGAAACATTAATTAGTTAGATTCCTTACCTTAGAATATTCCCAGGCGTCAGGCTGGATCCGGAAAGATTTGTCGTCAGCAATACCCTTGCGCGTCGCTAGCAGTCGTCTGCGGCTCCGCGTCTGTCATCGTGATCGCCGGGATGACATAGTCGGAGTACTTAGACGCCGCCCTCGCGCGCTGACGTCAGTTCTTGTACATAGCTTTCCGCGCCAGGAACGCAGAGCCATGCAAGAAACCGACACTGGTGCCATGAATCAAGGGCCCCGAAAGGGATGCCTTAACCCTAGATATCAGTTCGCACAACGGGGAGGATGGGTGGGGCGGTAAGGAATCTAACTAACTAATGTTTCTTACAGATATATTGTTACCGAAGGTAAGTAACTTGTTCATCTGAAAGAAACACGTTAGTTAGATTCCTTACCTTAGAATAGATACCCTAGCAATACCAACCCCCGTGGTGGGGCTGCGAACCAAGATCACACCAGGAAGTCGTGGAGAACGGAACGGCCAAAGAAGCCGTCTCTCCGGACTTGGCTGTCCAGGCAGTAATGCTTAGCAAACGTATGCAGCGAGACCCACGTTGCTGCCTGACAAATGTCCTGCAGAGGGACCACCTGTCCCAGGGCAGTAGTAGCCGCTGTGGCCCGAGTGGAATGGGCCCTCAGCCCCGCAGGAGGTTCCTTCTTAGCCAAGGAATAACAGGCCTTAATGCACAAAACGACCCACCGAGAGATGGTCCGCTTATGCACCGCCCGCACCTTCTTAGCGTCCACGTAGCCAACGAAGAGTTGGTCGTCCATCCGGAACTGTTTCATGTGGTCCAGGTAGAAGGAGAACGCACGTTTTGGGTCCAGACGGTGGAGCCTCTCTTCCTCTTTCGAGGGATGCGGAGGCGGAAAGCAGGTGGGCAATGTAACAGACTGGTCGATGTGAAAGGCAGTAACCACCTTAGAGAGAAAGGAAGGACGAGTCCTGAGAACAACTTTGTCTGGATGGGCAGAGAGGAAAGGAGGTGTAGAAGAAAGAGCCTGGAGCTCACTCACTCACTCTTCTGGCAGAGGTGATGGCAACCAGGAAAGCAGTCTTAAGAGTCAGAAGACGAAGAAGACAATTATGAAGTGGCTCAAAAGGAGCGCACATCAGATAGATTAACACCAGGTTCAAGTCCCACTGAGGCATTACGAAAGGGACAGGAGGAAACATGTGAGTAATGCCTTTAAAGAATCTAGCAACAACAGGGGACTTGAAAAGAGAAGGGTGATCAGGAAGCCGTAAGAAGGCAGAAACAGCTGAAAGATATCCCTTGAGGGTGCCCAGAGCAGAGCCCTGCTGGGCCAGGGAAAGAAGAAAGAGGAGAACTTCAGAAAGAGGGGCGGAAATGGGATCCACAGCCTTTGCTGTGCAACATGCCACAAATTTTTCCCACCTGCAGGCGTATACCGTTTTAGTGGAGGGACGCCTGGCTGCCAGAATGACATCACAGACTTCAGGAGGCAAGTCAAATGGCATCAACTGTTGCCGCTCAATCTCCACGCATGGAGGTGGAGGCTGGACAGGTTTGGGTGGAGGACCATCCCCTGCTGCTGCGACAGAAGGTCCTCCTGAAGAGGCAGTCGAATCGGGGGATCAATTGACAGACTGAGTAGCTTGGGATACCAGTATCTTCATGCCCAATCCGGAGCCACAAGGATGACTTGGACCCGGTCGCGCCTGATCTTCTTCAGCACTCTGGGCAGAAGTGGTATAGGCGGAAAGGCATACAACAGACCGCAACTGCACTCGCGACGAAAAGCGTCTCCGAGCGAGTGCCACCTTAGAAATTCCAACGCGCAGAACTGATGACCTTGCGCATTCTCTTCGGTGGCGAATAGATCTAACCAAAGCTCTCCCAACTGCCGAAAGAGGCCTTGCGCAACGTCTGAGTTCAGATGCCATTCGTGATCCATCATGCACCGGCAGCTGAGTTCGTCCACCCTGGCGTTCAGAGAGCCCGCCAGGTGTTGAACCACCAGAGTGATGCCCTGATGTTCCTGCCATGTCCAGAGGCGCAGAGCCTCCTGACAAAGGGTCCACGAGCCCACCCCGCCCTGTTTGTTGCAATACCACATGGCGGTGGTGTTGTCCGTGAACACCTGCACTACACTTCCCCGTACAGAGGGAAGGAATGCCTTCAGTGCAAGCCGGATCGCCCTCAGCTCCAATAGGTTGATATGGAGCCGGGACTCCGCCGGAGACCAGAGGCCTCTGATCTCTGCCTCTCCCATGTTGCCCCCCCATCCCAGGAGGGACGCATCCGTCACCACTACATGCTCTGGTTGGGGCAGGGAGAGGGATCTGCCACTGACCCAATCGCGGTCCGTGAGCCACCACTGCAACTGTATTGCAGTGCCCTCCGAGATCAGGACGTGGTCAGACAGGTTGCCCCGATGTTAAGCCCACTGGAACTTCAGGTCCCACTGCAGAGCCCGCATTCGCCACTTGGCGTGATGCACCAGCAGGAAGCAGGAGGCCATTAGACCCAGCAGCTGCAGGAACATCCTTACCGAAACCTGTGATAAAAGCTGAAAGATCGGAATCAGAGCCTGAATATCCCGAACCCGCTGTTCTGGAGGATAGACCCGAAACAGCGCCGAGTCCAGAACCGCTCCAATGAAAAGAAGCTTCTGGGAGGGACTCAGATGCGACTTCGGCACGTTGATGGAGAACCCCAGCAAATGCAGGAGGTCGGCCGTAGTCTGGAGGTGGGAGACGACTGCCTGGGGCGAGCCCGCCTTCAACAACCAGTCGTCGAGATAGAGAAAGGCTGGAACCCCTAATCTGCGCAGATGAGCTGCGACCACCACCATCACTTTCGTGAACACCCGAGGGGCACTGGTGAGGCCGAAGGGGAGCACGGTAAACTGAAAGTGCTTGGGCCTACCGTGAACTGCAGGTAACGCCGGTGGGCCGGCAGGACGGGGATGTGGAAATATGCATCCTACAAGTCCAACACTACCATCCAGTCTCCAGGGTCTAGGGCAGCTAGAACCTGAGCTAAGGTGAGCATCTTGAACTTCTCCTTCTGGAGGAAGGCGTTGACGCTCCTGAGGTCCAAGATAGGGCGTAGGCCCCCTTTGCCCTTCTTGGGAACCAGAAAGTAATGGGAGTAACAACCCTGACCTACTTCTGGGCCAGGAACGCGCTCGATGGCCCCCTTGGCCAAGAAGGCCGTAACTTCCTCCTGCAGAAGTTGCAAGCGATCCCCCGACATGCTGTGGTATTGCGGTAGCATGGCTGGAGGGGTCGCCTCGAAGGGGAGGGAGTAGCCCCTTCGGAAGATTTGCAGCACCCACCCGTCTGACGTGATGGTACGCCAGTGGAGCAGGTGATGGCGAACTCTGCCTCCCACTGGCTTGGAATGGGCCTGAAAGGTCGGACTAGGAAGGCTTTGAGGCAGATGCCGCGGGGGCAGATGTGGGCTGACCGGCTCTCTGTCCCCCTGCTCTGCCTCGGCGGAATCCACGTCTGCGACTGTGTTGAGGCTGGTTCTGTGGCCTGTGGCTAGACAGACGTGCGGGGGCGCCCCTTCCTTGGCCACAAAAGGGGCAAAAAGCAGAAGTTTGCGGGCGCGGGACCGAGAGGCCCAAGGACTTGGCCGTAGCCCTGGAGTCCTTAGAGCGCTTCAGCGCACTATCCGCTTTGTCGCCAAAAAGGCAACGGCCATCGAAGGGCATGTCCATGAGGGTGCTCTGGACATCCCCGGAGAAATTTGTGGAGAACGTCCGCCACAGTATCCCACAAGGAATGGGTGTAACCATCCAAAGGACACGCGGTATTAATGGACCACAACACCATACTGAGGGAGGAAAACAGCTTCTTCCCAAACTATACCAACCTTTTGGGTTCCTGATCCGGAGGAGCGGACAGGAAGGCTTTCTGGGACGTAGAGGCCTGGATAACCAGGCTCTCAGGGGTGGGGTGCACTGACAGAAAGCTGGGGTTGCCCGGAGCAGGGCGGTGGCGCCGGGCCATGTTCCGGCCCACAGGAGTGACTGTGGAGGGCTTGGACCAGGTGCCCATCAGAACGTCAGTGAGTGCTTCATTAAACTGCAGTAGAGGCTCCGAAGAGCTTACTGGCGGTTGAAGCACCTCAGTTAGGAGGTTAGTCCATGGCTTCGGCAGCCCTGCGCAGCACCACAGAATAGGTTGCACCCTCCTCCGTAGCCACGGAGGGAGGAGAGATGAAGCCAGTGTCAGGTGAAGTATCGAGACCACTGGTATCCCCCAGCTCATCTGCCCAGTCCTGATTAAACTGGCACTGCTGTGCCAGAGGGTCCTCAGACCCCTCTAAGTCGTCCCCGTCATCCGACTCCTGGTAGACAGGTTGAAAGGACGGAGCCGGGCGGTAGATAAATTGCTCATCTGTCTGTGCCGGACCGGGGCTAAAACTGGGGACGACATCGTCCTAAGACGGCGCTGGGGGCGGCACCATAGGGATCGGCGCCGGTGGAGTGGTCGTAAGGTCAACCGGCGTCGACCAGGATCCAGGCCTGTATCCCACGTGGGCCAGCGGCGTCGGGACCGAAGTCGACGATGGCGCCGGGGCTGAAACCGCCGGCTCGCTAGGCCTCTCAAGCGGACACGCGGGGCCTGAAGGATGCCGACAGGCTGCGACGGTGGAGCGAGACTCCTCATGGCCACGAGGAAGTCTCGAACCTCGTCTGGAGTCGTGTTAGGCCCAGGGACCGGAGGGTATGGGGCCGGACAAGACTCCTGCGGCTCTGAGAGAGCCGCATGGGTGGTGCCACCCGAACTCTCAGCCGAGTCGCGCGACCGGCGAGGGGAGTCAGAAGAGCGATGTCACCTCTTTGACTTCTTCTTACTGTGCCTCGACTTACCTGATTGTGAGGACTTCTAACCCGATGAGCGGTGATGACTTCGGCTCCGCGACCGGTCCCTCAACCTCCTCCTCGACCGGGACCTCGAGCGGCGCGGAGCCGACTGCCGGAGCTCGAGGAGCATGCGGGACCGCTATTGCCTAGCCTTCGAGGTCAAGGCCCGGAAGTCAGGGCACGACTGGGCATCATGGTCGGCCCCAAGGCAGTAGAGACACCGACGGTGGTGATCCGTAACCGACTTCAGTCGGTTACAGGCATCGCACGGCTTGAAACCAGGCATCCCTACCGGCACCAGGAGTCGAGGTTGACTCGAAAGATGAACCAAAAAAGTCCCAAAAGTTAAGTCAAAAAATGACTAAAGGGTATGCTCATTCTCGGATCTGCGCTTACTGTCGCGGAAAAAACAAGAACTGACGTCAGCGCGCGAGTGTGGCGTCTAAGTACTCCAACGACGTCATCCCGGCGATCACGACGCCGACGATGGACGCGGAGCCACAGACGACGCCTAGCGATGCACAAGGGTATTGCTGATGAAAAATCTTTCCTGATCCAGCCGGCGCCTGGGGATATTCTAAGGTAAGGAATCTAACTAACGTGTTTCTTTCAGATGCACTAAATAGCACTACTCACATACAACAAAATGCTGTCCACTAACTTATGTTCGGAGGCCTCCTTCTCTCCTTTCTTTTATACGGGTGACCTCCACCCCAATTGCGGAGTTCTCCACACACTAATATATATATGTTTCAGTAGTAAATGTGGGAGGGACGGGGGAGTGGCTGGAAAATGGGGAATACTTACTACTAAATGGGAGCATTTTAGGTAGGATTAACAAGAGGTTTAGGAAAGAATATGTACCCACTCAAAAAACAGTAATTCCATTACTATTCACAAATTGCACTTCTATAGTTAGTACAGGCAAAACAGACCCAAAACAGTTGTAAATGAAATCCAGATCAGACCTGTAGTAAGCCCCACAAATGGGCAACCACTAGTACTGCAACGACCTTGTATAAAAAAAAATCAACTGAGGAGGAACTTAGAATAGAACCTCCCAGGAAATAATTTATTTCACTATTTCAAACATATATATGTATTACATTTGTTGTTAATATTATTTATGAATTATATATGAATACAAATAAATATGTTTTAGTTCAATACAATTTTAATACACAATAACAATACAAAATTTTAGTTCGGGTGGAAATTTTAAAAAATCTTTAAAACTATTTGTGTGTGTGTGTGTGTGTTTTTAATGGTGCTGTACCAGGTTTTCTTTTGTTCCACATTTAAAATATATACAGTGAATTTATAATTATATTCAACATAAAAAGATTATTTACTGAATGTTTTTAAAAAAGTTCAATAAGCTATTAAAAGTGTCCCTATACGTACAGTATGAAGATTCACTACCGGAGAGACCTACGCTTATGTGGGAAAAATTACTAGTTGTAACTTTGCACTCATAAATGTGGCTCCAATCCCTGTTTCATGAGGAAGGAGACATTCTAGTCTATACTTTGTAGCAAACTTACACTCGGAAATGGTGAATAGAATAAAAATAAAATGTACTACAAACCGCAAGAGTAAATTTACACTTGATGTAGATTTCCTCATGTGTAAATTTACCTTTGTGAATAAGAACCCATCGAGCTCAGAATGACATGGTTCTGAGCTGCTATCTAAACGTCTACTGTGTGCATCCCATGAGGGAGACTATTCTACTGGGGCACAACTCAGCAGAGAACCACTTGCCAGGGGTTTCACTAGCAACAGTAACAAATATCAGGTCTAAACCCATTTTAGGAGTTGGTAAAAGTTTGCCGACTCCTAACATGGGATTCATATATATACATATATATATATATTTAGATATATATATATATTTATTTATTTTTAAAGAAAAAACATTTTTATGGTTGCAAACCCCGAATCAGTGTTTGCAGCTGTAAAAATGCTTTGCACATCTGAACCACAGTGTTTAGGAATATTCGAAATTGCAGAAATCTTTAGGGGCATTAAGTAGGTTGGTGGTAATGGGGCTCGCTCACTCGGTCAGATTTGGCCAGGTTATTCATGCATCACTGCTTTTCAAGCTCACAATCTCCCACAATAGCAGCAGCACACAAAAAAAGCAAATATATAAAGTGTTAGGTTGTTTAAACAGTGTAATAATGTGGAGGAAAATAGGTGCGGAAATGAACCAGTTGTTCATTTTCACGTAGATCGCTGAAGGCGTAAGGTCAGGTGTCGTTTTATGATTTTACGCAGAAACGTTAAAAAGATGAAAAGCATTCTCCCGAGGTGGGAGTGTGACTCTCTACCTCCAATCTTGTCAGGCCCGTGGCTGCCACTGCCGCTCGCAGGCTGCTGCTCTCCAGAGTGCCTGTGATCCTTCTGCGTTCATACTCCAGCGCTGTCATCTGCTTCTGGGCAGCGAGCGCCAGCGCCCTCTCCCTGGCCTCATTAACCAGCGGGACCCTCAGCTCCTCCACCAGCACGCCGTGGTGGCTGCATTTGAAGCACATAGGCTGCTGTGCCCCCCCGGCATCTGCAAAACAGGAAGATATTTGCATAAAGGGAACTTGTGTCCACAAGAACGCATCGAGAAATATCTGTCTGGGAAGAAAGAAGCTTAAATAAAAATAAAAATCCGCCTGAAAACGGCAGCAGCCCTATAAAAAATTTTTTTTAAAAAAATCCTCAAACTCTAAATCAATAAATGCAGCATTTTAATCATTTATTGGCATAACAAGTTGTCCATAGAATGTAAAACCGAAATATAAATGTCACGAAAACGTGCACCTATACAGATTAGTCACAGCTAGAGAGCGTTGAAACGATGTACCTCTGTTGACAGCCGATAATTAACTCATCCATATGGCCTATAAAATATACATTTTCTCCTGATTTTCAATTATGAGGCAGTACTGCCTCCCATTTCATAACTAGGCACGCTGAATATATTAAACGCCCTCGCTTCGTTGTTTTTTGCTTACTCCTGAATCACACGCGCAAGAAAAAAAAGCTCGGCGCAGTAACTTGTAGATGGCTTTTTACACTGCCTTACTGGATTCAGAAGAGGCACATTCATATTAATAAAAGACTCAAATGGCAGATCTCTTTTGTAAAAATTATATAACACAGTTGTAGCTGAACCATGGACTTACCAGGGACTCTCAGCACCACCACGTCCCAAGAGGTTAAACACATTGCATCTTTAACACGAAAACAACTCATCCACCCACTGTCTGTTTACATGTCAGAGGTGAAACATTGGCAACAGAGAAGTGCGACTGGCTCTGCTGTGTATTCCTGAAGTGTGAAGGACATTCTGAGTAGTGACCCCCCGTGACATGGGCACAAGCCATAGGCTAACATGCGGTGCTTGCATCAGGTGGTGCCACATATCGTGTAAAGGTGAGGCTTCCCCCCTCCTTCAAAAGAGGTTGGGACAGAATGGGGGAAAGTGGAATTGATAGCCCTCCCTTGCTGATCACAAGAGCTACTTCTTGTTCCTTCTACGGTGCTGATTTCAAAGTGTAGGTCAGGCCATGTCCCGTCACTGTTGCAGCATAATTTTGGATTTGGAGAAGAGGACAAAGAGAGGGAGTGTGTGCATGTGCAAGCACTTCGGAGAGTAAGTGAATGAAAGGGAGCAGGAAAAAGGAAAATGGTGGCCACAAGCTGGGGCTTATAATGGTTTTCATTCTGGACACCTAGGAGGCCCTCAAAACGTGAGTGCTGCTTTCTTTGGTCTACAGTGGCGCTGGACTTATAGTGACCATCCTTGGCATAATAGGTGCTTTATGGACAAACTTGGGCTTTTCTGGCACAATGGTTGTCTGACACAATGGCCTAGCCACGGGGTACAGAGGACCATCTTTGACATATTGCTGGTACTCTGGACGTCATTGTGGGTATCCTGGCATAATGGTGTTGGACCTCGCCCTCTCTGCAGGGTCACTTCCAAACCTTCTGCCTTCACTCTTTTTGTTTGCTGAATTCATTTTTTGTTGACTATAGGACCCTGTGCACGTTACCACTGTTAACCACTGCTAAAGTGCTTATACTCTCTTTAAAACATGTAAAAACTGGCTTACACCTAATTGGCACATTTCATTTACTTTCAAGTCCCTAGTATATGATACTACAAGTAACCAGGGCCTGTAAGGTAAATGCTGCTAGTTGGCCTGCAGCACTCATTGTGCAACCCACTAAAGAAGCCTTTTAAAACAGGTCTCCGGCCTGTCATTGCAGCCTGTAGTGGAGTTTAAAACCGCCATTTTGACCTGGCAAAATAAACCTTTTGCCAGGCCTAAGCCTTTCCTTTTACTTCGTATAGGTCACCCCTAAAGGCTCATTGGACAGGGTTCATTGTATTAAAATGTATGACATGTTGCTTTAAGTTTTACACGTCCCAGTAGTGAAAAATGTCTAAAGTCATATTTTCACTGCTGTAAGGCCTATCTCTCCCATTGACTAACACTGAGTTACCATATTACACTTAATAGATGATAACATTTGATTGGGAGCAGATAGATATGTAGTGCTTACACTAAAATGAACTATTATTTCAAATCCTCTTTAATGTTAAAGTCGGATTTTATGTCACAACTCTGAAAATGCTACAGTTAGAAAGTTATTTATAAAAAAGAGGGGCAGTCCGAAACCACCTAGAATTGGGGACATATGAACAGTAACACAAACAATGTTTCCAGATGGATCATGAATTTAGAAATTAACAACTTGAATTGAAAATGTGTTAAAACAGTAATTAAACAGAGAGAACACAATTTCAACAAGACCTACTTTACTTGCATAAGTAATTGCAGTGAACTCATAGAATATAGCAGAGTTAAAAAAATAAGTGCTCTCTTCTCACAGTTTCTAAAAAATAAGTGCTCTGTGCTCATAGGATCACACAGTGAGAGGCCATTAGCCAGTGCTGCAGTGTATATAATACAAGGTAAAAATGGAACAATAGTCAAAATATAGAGTATACAGACTTGTACAGTACAAGGGTCTGAAATGATCAGACTCCAGTATAACTGATAGGTATATTTCACATGGCCTATGGTGTCGACTAGGTTTCAGGAACAGGTTTGATCTTCCCTGACGGTGTCCCGGACGGCAACATCTGCAGTCGTCCTTTTCTCCATTTGCTGACACGTGCAGCGCTGTGTTCCCAATTCTTTCGGGATATCACTTTTGAATTTATTTACACCCTTGTCACCAGGCAGCCAAGTAGTGGAATGTTTCCCTGGACCATGATTTATTTCCTGCTCTTGCTTTTAAATCTCTCACTAGTCCTGATGATGACCCTTGTGCTACCATGGGTCGAAACACCATCAACACCTTAGGTCATGTGAATAATACCTATCATTTGTACTGGAGTTGTATCATTGGAGAACTTTGTTCCTTACAAACCTGTGTACTCTGTATTCTCCGTATTGTTCCATTGCCTCCTTTAATTATTCATACTGCACCACTGTCTTATGGCCTCTCACCATGTGATAACTCAAGAACAAAGCACCTATTTTTTGGTAACTGTTATATTGCAGAAGTTCAATACAATTAGTTATGCAAGTCTATAAGGTCTTGTTCAGATTTTGTTTTCTCTTTCTAATTACTATTTCAACATATTTCTAGTTAGTTTGTTTGAAAATGGCCCTCTCTGAATGGTCACCCCAAACGTTTGCCTCCTCCTCTTCTTTTTGTTGGCCATAGGACGCTGAGCACTTTACCACTGCTAACACCCACCAGAAGTGACATCTGTGGCATCCATAGAGGCACCACCTCAGTGCACTGACGTCAGTTACTTTTCACGACTTTCCACGCCAGAAGTGCAGAGCCATGAAGAACAATGACACTGATGTGGGGGGGTCTGTGCTTCAGTCGAAGAGCCAGGTCTTGAGGTCCTTTCTGAATTGCAGCAGCCATGGTGATTGCCTGAGATACAGAGGCAGGGAGTTCCAGGTTTTCCCAGTGAGGTAGGAGAAGGATCGTTCTTCAGCCATGGTCTTGCTGATCCATGGGATGGTGGCCAGGGCCAGTTGGGCAGAGTGAAGCTGTCCGGTGAAAGTGTAGAAGGAGAGGCGGTGGTTGAGGTGTGCAGGTACGGCATTGTGGAGGACTTTGTAGGCATAAGTGAGAAGCTTGAAGGTGATTATTTTGTTAACAGGTAACCAGTGAAGGTCTCTCAGGTGGCTGGTGATGTGGTTGCAGTGTGGGATGTTCAAGATGAGTCTGGCGGAGGGGATCTGGACAGTCTGCAGTTTTTTTGAAGTTTCGGGGTGGTTCTGGCATAGAGTGTGTTGCCGTAGTTGAGTCTGCTGCTGAGGAGTGCATGGGTGACCAGTCTACCAATTAAGATGTTACCAAAGGTAAGAGACTTTTAGCTGCAGATTCCTTACCTTAGAATAGATAGCCAAGCAATTCCATCCCCGGTGCAGACCAAGTTCACAGACGGAAGTCATGCAGGACCTAACGGGTGAAGTGCCCATCCCTGTGGACCCAACTGTCCAGACAGTAGTGTTTGGTAAACATGTGCAGAGATGCCCATGTTGCTGCCGGGCAGATGTCCAGGACCGGAAGTCCACGTGCTAACAGAGTGGTCACAGCTTTAGTTCTGATGGAATGAGCTTGCAAGCCTTCAGGAGGTTGCTTCTTGGCCAATGCATAGCAGATATTGATACAGAGCATGACCCAGCGAGAGATGGTTCACTTCTGCACCGCCTGACCTTTCTTCGCACCAACATACCCCACGAAGAGTTGGTCGTCCACCTGGAACTCTCGTGTGCGATCAAGGTAGAATGACAACGCTCTTTTGGGGTCCAGATGATGGAGTCAATTGTCTTCTTTAGAAGAAAGTGGAGGAGCATAGAGGGTAAGCAGGGTGATCGATTTGCCTACATGGAATGGGGTGACATCTTTGGCAGAAAGGAGGTCCTTGTGCGGAGCACCACTTTGTCAGGATAGAATGAGAGGTAAGGCGGCTTAGATGATAAGGCCTGCATCTCACTGACTCTATGGGCTGATGTAATTTTCACCAAGAAGGTTGTTTTTAGTGTGAGAAGCCTGAGGGGACAGTTGTGGAGATGCTGGAAAGGAGCACACATAAAAAAAGTGAGAACTATATTGAGGTCCCACTGAGGCTTAATGAATGGTGAAGGGGGGAAGAGGTGGACGAGATCCTTCAAAAATCTATTTAAAATAGGGGATTTAAACAAAGAGATCTGGTCAGGCAGCTGCAAGAAGGCAGATAGATCACAGAGCTAGCCCTTAAGAGTGCCAAGAGCAGAGTCCTGCTGGGCAAGGGAAAGAACACAGAGCAAGACTTCAGAAAGGGGATCCACTGATTATTCTGCACACCATGCCACAAATTTCTTCAAACGGCAGGTGTATACCATCTTGGTGGAGGAACGCAGAGCTGCCAAAATGGCATTACGTATTTTGAGAGGTAAGTCGAAAGATGTCAACTGCAGCCGCTCAATCTCCACGCAAGAAGGCAGAGAGTGGACAGGTTTGGGTGGAGGACCCTTCCCTGCTGCTGCGACAGAAGATCCTCCTGAAGGGGCAGCCTGATCAAAGGATTATGGCCATGTTCAGAAGCTTGGGATATGGGACTCTCCATTCCCAGTCCGGAGCCACAAGGATGACTTGGGCCCAGCCGTTCCTGATCTTCTTGAGAATTCTGGGCAGGAGTGGTATGGGCAAAAAAGTTCACAGGAGGCCTGAGCTCCATACGAGATGAAAAGCATCTCCGAGCAAGAGCCGCCATGGAAACTCCAACGCGCAAAACTGCTGACATTGTGCATTCTCAACTGAGGGGAACAGTTCTAACCAAGACTCTCCCCACTTATGAAGGAGACCATGTGCCACCTCCAGGAGAAAACACCATTTGTGATCTGCTAGGAACCGATGGCTGAGTTACTCCACACTGGCATTGAGGGAACCCGCCAGATGTTGAACCACCAGGGATATGCCATGCTTTTCCAGTCATGTCCAGAGGTGCCTAGCCTCCTGACAAAGGGTCCACAACCCAAACCGCCCTGTTTGTTGCAGTACCACATGGTAGTGATGACCATGAACGCTCGCACTAGCCTTCCCTTGATGGAAGGTAGAAAGGCTTTCAATGCCAGTCGGATCACTCAGAGCTCCAACAGGTTGATGTGGAGTTCAGATTCCACTGGAGCCAAAGTCCTCTGATCTCCACCTTTCTCAGATGGACATCCCATCCCAGGAGTGACATATTTGTTACTACTGTCAGCTATGGTTGGGGAAGGGAGAGGGGTATCTGGCTGACCCAATTGCGGTTTGTAAGCCACCACTGCAGGACCTTTGCAGTTCCTTCTGAGATCTGGACCATGTTTGAGAGTTTCTCCTGGAGCTGTGCCCATTGAAACGTTAAGTCCCACTGCAGAGCCCGCATATGCCATTGGGCATGTGTCACAAGTAGGATGCAGGAGGCTATGAATCCCAACAGCATCAGTGTCTGCCTCATCGAAATCCAGAATAGAGGCCGAAACATCATCCAGAACAGCTCAGATGAAAGGGAGAGTCTGAGAGGGAGTCAGGTGTGACTTTGGCATGTTGATAGTGAACCCTCATCGAAATCCAGAATAGAGGCCGAAACATCATCCAGAACAGCTCAGATGAAAGGGAGAGTCTGAGAGGAAGTCAGGTGTGACTTTGGCATATTGATAGTGAACCCCAGCGAGTGCAGGAGGTTCGTTATAGTCTGGAGGTGGGGAACAACAACCTGCAGATGAGCTGAGACCACTGCCATCACCTCGGTGGACACCCAAGAGGCTCTGGTAGGGCCAAAGGGGAGCACGGTAAAGAGGCCCAAGGACTTGGCCATAGCCCTCAAGTCCTTAGAGCATTCTAGCGATGAATATGCCTTGTCTCCAAAGAGATGGGTGCCATCAAAGGGCATGCCCATAAGGGAAGCTTGGCCACCCCCTCAAAAACCAGTCGTCCTCAACCAGGTGTGGCACCTCAGGGCCACTGTCGATGAAACAGCTCTGCCCATTGAGTCGGTCGTGTTCAATCCACAGTGTATTGTGAACTTTGCTGTGTCTCTACTGTCTGCAACAGCCTGGGGAATAGGGGCGGCTCCCCAATTAGGGCGGAGGAGCGTCGCCTCACCGCTTTCTCGCAGTGCGAGAAGCAGAAACATAAAATGGTATTTTAAATGCCATTTTATGTTTCTGCTTCTCGCACTGCGAGAAAGCAGAAGGATATGCCTGGTTGGGGGCGGGCGGGTGGGCGGGTCAGGGAGGAGTGACTTGCCCAATGCTGTGGGCCCTGACTGTTTTGGTCGGCCTCAGTCATGCGGTCTCTGAATTTTCTCTTCGTAGGCTGCATGCAGCCTACATAGAGAAAATGGCCTCGCAATAGGTGCCCGGCTGGGCTCAGTCCCCACCAATCACAATGCTGCCTTGGCAGCATTGCGATTGGCTTAGGGGAGAGGAGGAAGGCTGCCGGCTTCCTGTTCAGCAGGAGAGCAGGAAACCGGGACCCGGCCAGGAGCCGTGACGTTGCGGAACCCTAGAAGGTAAGTTTTAAAAAACATTTTAATTAAACACCCCCGCCTCCCCCCGTGAACCCACGTGAACCCACCACCCGCAGTCATGCCGGCCGCAACTGCTGGGGAAGGATGGTCCATGTCTCCTCCGGGACCTGTGGCACCACTTGCCCAAACGTATCCCACGGTGGGAATAACATCTAAAAAGGCATGCAGTGTTCACAGATCGCAATGCTAGGCTAGCGGAAGAAAATATCTTCTTCCTCAAAGAGTCCTGTCTCTTGAATTCCCTGTCCGGGAGAGCGATAAGCAATGCGCCCTGGGAAGTTAAGGCTTGGACTACCAATCTCTCCGGGGCAGGTTGTTGGGGAAGGAGGTTTGGTCCCCTGGGGGCGGGTCGGTGGGGGCGGGTGATTGTCCTATTCACAGGAGCCCCTGTGTTGCATTTGGACCAGGTCCCGAACAGGTCATCAGTGAGGGCAACAATGAATGAGAGCAAAGGCTCAGATGAGGAGACTCCCGGTTACAGTACCTTTGTCAAAATGTTGGTGTTGACTGCCACCGAGGGCAGCTGAAGGTCAAGGACCTCAGCTGCCCTCTGCACCACCATTGCATATCAGGATCCCTCCTCCATAGCCACAGTAGAGGAAGAAAGCATACCAGTATCTTGAAAAGTACCCAGTCCACTGGCTTCACCCAGTTCCTCACACCAGTCCATATTAGGGTCCTCTACGTATGGCTGGTATTCTTCAGGGTCCAGTGACCCTTCCCAGTCCTCCCCGAACAGGGCTCAGGCTCCAATCTAGAAATCAAAGGTCCTATCAGTGTTGGTATCAGGCGACACCCATCTAGCTCCATGACCCTTACTCGCCAGGTATTAAGCAATAATCATATTGGTACTGGTTCTTGCCCGAAAACAGGGGGAAACCCCTATCCCCCCAAAATAAAGCAGAGTTCTGTAGGTTTGTCTGGGCAAGATTGTTAGTCTTGTTTTTTGAGGAAAAAATTCCAATCCAATGCAAATTGATCCAAAGGTGAGTAATCTTTTATTCGCACTCTCTGTATAGGAGTTTATACGAAGGATGCAGAAAGAGGTGGCACAGCCAACACGTGTTTCGCCCCCTACAAGGCCTTCCGGCCTGGGGCTTCCTCAGGGCTGTACAGTTAAAGGTGCAATGAAACAGTTTAGAAAACATTAAGTGAGATGTATGAGTATATAGCGAGAGAGTGAGGAAAGCAGGTGGGGCGGGGTATTAGGGTCAAGGGAAGAGAGGAGACGGAAGGAAAAAAAAGGAAGAGGTGGGTGAAAGAATGAGAAGGTGTTAATGAACCGAGCCCATATCATTAGAGTTTAGTGAAGACACAAGGAGGTAGTGAACAAATGATGGAAGATAAGAGTAAGGTAGTAATTACACCATTGCGTACAAGAAAAATTATTTGAAGGCAAATATCATTACAACAAGAAAGAAGAAAGGAAGGAAGAGTGAGTAGTTAAAGATTAGCGGGAGAGAGGAGGGGAAGCACATATTGCAATGCAAATTGTTTAGATACATCATATGTTGAGAAAAAACTATAATTTTTGGGAAAAATAACATATGAACATGTATGAAAGAAAAGAGAACAAGGTAATATACAGTACGACAGTATAGCCGGCCATAAAGTAACATCAAAGCGCGTGTGGACCATAGTCATATTGAAAAGGGGGAAAGGTGGAAAGGTGGAAAGGGGCAATGTTGTGTATAATACAAATTTCGAACAACCGTTTGAGAGTTCGCGCGCGTGGTATTACAAGTTGCATGGTGATTCATAATGCAGACCACGTATTCGAGCCGGAAATTAAATAAAAATTAGACATGTAATGGAAAATAAGGGCAGAGTAACAATAGCACCATTGCATGCGCAAGGAAATATTTTAAAGCAAATAAATTACAGCAAGAGAGTAGAATAGAAAAAGAAGTATATTTACAGTAGTGATTTCCGCATCAGGGTCAGCCAGGTAATGAGTTTGTATATGTTTACATGAGAGAGAAGTCACAGTTAGTATATGTCAATATTAATCTGTCGGAAATGCAGTATAGATCAGACTTTAACGAGGTGGTCAAGGAGTTGAGTGGGTGAGTTGTAAAAATTAACGTATTGAAGTGATCTTAAGGTCGTGTAGGGGCGACTAGGATATTTAAACAATTAAGGAATCATGCGTGGTGAAAAGAAGTGGTAGTGGCTCGAGCCAAACTCTCCTGGATGGTAGACGTGGTCTCAGTAAGAGGAATTGACGTAAGGTGATAAACATTTAAGTGAGACGAAAGTGATGGACGAGGGCAAGGTGTTCATAAGCGCTACATGCGTGAAGACATAAGTAATGGAAGTGACTCCAGCTTTAGGTCGGCAAAGCGGCAAGGCGGTCTTGAAAAAAAAAAAATAGGCGTGTTATGATATGATTGAAGCAGTAGTGAGAGAAAGGAATTAACGTGCTCGTAAGCCCGAAGCAATTGACTAGGTTTGTGAGAGAGTGCTAAAACGGGCAGTGCACTTCTACAACTATTAGCGCAGAATCGTAGTGGTAGAATAATATTGATCAGATTAGGGCTTACCGAGTGCTTTCGTAACGAGTAATTTCAGCAAAGTAAATGGTAAAAATACCGAGGGATTCTAGGGGGAGGAAAAAGGAGAAAAATACCTTAGCGCGTGGTTATGGGTGAGTTAGGAAGGTTACAGTACCTTTGTCAAAATGTTGGTGTTGACTGCCACCGAGGGCAGCTGAAGGTCAAGGACCTCAGCTGCCCTCTGCACCACCATTGCATATCAGGATCCCTCCTCCATAGCAGTGTAGAGGAAGAAAGCATACCAGTATCTTGAAAAGTACCCAGTCCACTGGCTTCACCAAGTTCCTCACACCAGTCCATATTAGGGTCCTCTACGTATGGCTGGTATTCTTCAGGGTCCAGTGACCCTTCCCAGTCCTCCCCGAACAGGGCTCAGGCTCCAATCTAGAAATCAAAGGTCCTATCAGTGTTGGTATCAGGCAACACCCATCTGGCTCCATGTCAGGGATCACCAACGGTATGGCTCAGGGGCCGCTGGGAGGGTTGGCATCGGGATTGGCACCAGGGATGGTCGAGGTGGTACATCTAGTGCCAGTCTGGATCCAGGAATCGATTCTTGGGGTCCTCCCAGGGCTGGAGCTGCTGTCACAGAACCAGATGGGGCCCCCTCCAACCCTGCTGGGCCCAAAGGCACGTTGACAGGTTTGGACATCCCAAATATGTGGCGCTTGGCCTCGTAAAACTGATCTAGTTGGGTGGAGGTCACTCCAGGAAAATCAGGAAGGTGTGGAGTTGGCTCAGGTGCAGGCTTCGATGAACAAGGCCTTAAATGCCAATGCTCCCTTGTCGTGCTGGCCATTGGACAAAGATAAGTCAAAGACGGCTTCAACGTCTTACTCTTCTTCTTGTACATCTTACCTGAATGTCCCATTGCACTTGGAGTGGGACCATGATGACTTCAGGCTCCACGAACCTTCCCCTCGACCGAGACCTCAATTTTCAAAGAGTCACATGCCGGGCCACCATGAGCTTCAGGATCTTCTCCCTCAAAGCCTTTGGGTTCATGACCCAGCAATTGAAGCATGACTTTGTCGTGGTCACGCACCAGGCACCACAGACAGATGAGATGCGGGTCGATCACTGACATTGACCGGTGACAAACTCCACAGGGCTTAAACCTGTCATCTTGGAAGACATTTCTACCACACCAGAGGAAAATCCTCAAAAACTCTAAACAAAACGTCAAAATAATCCAGTAAAAAAATGACTGAGGGGAAGCTCTCTTGGACCAGCGCTGGCTGGTGTGGAGAGAAAAGCACTTATGTCAGTGAGCTGAGATAGTGCCTATATAGATAACGCAGTCATCACTCTCAGTGCAGATGACGCTGACAATGCACACAGAGCCGATCGACACAACCTACCGGCGCACAGGAGTACTGATCCGATCCAGTCTGATGCCTGGAGAAATTCTAAGGTAATGAATATGCAGCTAGAAGTCTCTATCGGATATCAATTTTTTCTAACATTGGATTGGATTTTGGGAATAATTGTGTTTATATCTGCCATAAAGCCACCCTCATGACATCCTATGGGAACTCTGGCTTCATAGTGCACCATCCATGACATACTGTGTTCATTCATTCTGGCACATGTGTGACTGCCACTGATATTCTTGTGATCCTTCTTGCTGACACAGTTGATCCTATCCATTGCAAGATGGCGGTCCTGGCATAATAGTGGCAACCTTTTGCATAATGTGTGTATTCTTGACATAATTATTCCTATTCATGTTGTGGTGGGTTTCCTGACATAATGTGCTCAATCCTTGTCATATTTTGAGAATTTATGACATAATTCTGACTACCACTGGCATCATGATGATGTATCTGCCACACAATGCATAGCTCTGCTATTTGATAATAAATCTGTCCATGTGTAGCAGTAGTACATGAGAATACTTGATTAAAATGCCAAGCTGAACTATTGGTACCAAATATGCATTCACTAAAAGTAAAAGCAAGTATTTTGGGACAAACATTGGGACTGATGTACTATATACTTGTCGCAAAATATCCAGTCGCAATTTGCAATCAACATGTATGCAACCAGTATTGAATTTTACAAACCGACTTGGGTGTTAATGGGTCAGTTCAGAAAATTCTGATTCAGGGTTGGTCATAATCTGATCTAATTCATGATTATTAATGAGGTAGGTCATAAATTGTTACTTGTTAGTGTTAGCAGATCACCATGTCTGTGATCACCTTTCAATACATGTTTTTAATACACACAGCCCATTTTACTTAAAGGAAACAGTGCTGCATTTTTCACAAAAAAGGTTTAAGTAATTAGTTTCTAAATCTTGATTCAGAGTTGATAGTGGTCCCCTAGACCTCTGTCAATTGCCCAACATTTTTTTTATCTCTAGAAAGGACCATGGGTACTTTTGCTAATAGCTCACCACCCCTACTTAAGAGTTGGTAATTTTTCAATGGTTTACCACCAGATTTTGGTTTGCAAAATATTGATACGCTTTATACCAGTTCAGTATTGGGAAGGGGTGCATACAACAAGCCTCTTCCAAATATCGGAATGGTATGGA
Source organism: Triturus cristatus (assembly GCF_964204655.1). Lineage (NCBI taxonomy): Eukaryota > Metazoa > Chordata > Amphibia > Caudata > Salamandridae > Triturus > Triturus cristatus. The sequence goes on along the minus strand of NC_140591.1, from coordinate 1,007,793,116 downwards.
GTCGCAGTCCCATTTTAGGAGTTGTTAAAAGTTAACTAACTCCTAATATTGGATTTAGACATTTAAAAAAATGCATTTTTGCAGTCAATCAATCAATCAAAGACATTTATAGAGCGCACTACTTACCCGTAGGGTCTCAAGGCGCTTGGCGGGGGGGGGGGGGTGCCGTTACTGCTCGAACAGCCGGGTCTTGAGCTTCTTCCTGAAGGAGAGGTGGTCTTGGGTCAGGCGCAGGTCGGGAGGGAGGGAGTTCCAGGTCTTGGCGGCAGTTGCAAACTCCGAATCGCAGTGTTTGCAATTTATAAAAATGCCTTACACATCTGGACTATATCGTCCAGGAAAATGGCAAGCTTTTGTTCCATGGGATAGAGCATATTTTAAGTCTGTTTCAGAGCAAAATATGGATATTTTCAGGAAAAAGGTAGGGGATGCAGACAAAATGGTGGCATTCTGAAATTTAGATAATACTGATATTTGAAAAGCATTTAGGAGGAGTTCAGGAATATTGTAGCTGATGTTGTTTCCTTGGCAGTAGCTGTGGTTTTGAAACATGCACATAGATAGGCATTTTGTCATCGATGTTGATAAAGCTTTTTATCACATGATCACTGCTAACTGGGCATGTATGATTGTGTAATCCTGCTCTCTTCTGAAACTGGAAGGGTTCTATAATGAGCAGAGCACCATTGTTGTATACATTTGAAAAATGTGTCTAGATGTGCCTATTATGGCCTGTGATTGTGATAACTATATAACATTTGGTTTTTCCCACCCTGCTCATTCCAAATATATTCTCAGTCATAAACATGTGACTAGTGATATACTTTGGATGGGGCGGACGAAAAATGCAATTGAAAATAGAAGCATTTTAGACTACTTGCTTAATGTATACTTCAGTAGTTACTCTCTCAGGAAACTGTACTGAAAAGACCCTTTTTGTCATAATGTATTCAAAATTTTCTTGGGGAGGATGGACGCACCCCCTCTCTTCTTGGCAGAGCAAGACTTGGCTGATACACCATGAAATGACTTCAATATTTAATTAGTGACCCTTCATTAGCTCTGTCATCTTCGCAAATCTAGGTAGAATGTGCACTATAAACAAATCATTTGGCTGTTGGTTTTTCCATACTTTCCTCAATGGAAGAATCTCAGCCTACCCCCAATCCCGCCCATTTCGAATCTCACAGGAGGGAGTTGGATAAGTGTTCTTACTCATTTGTTACCATTACATTTTACTAGTAGCCACTGAGTGAGAAATTTGTGTAACTATGTAAAATTCAAATTGGGTGATAAATAATCAAATTTGGAGGTCAAATTTGAAAATGCAAAAAGGGCAGGAAAATAAGTTACAGTTTACAAATGCATATTATAGTAATTAATTTTGCCCTACTGTAAAGAAGTTCGGCTAAGATGTCCATCCATCTTGAAGGGGGTGGGCTCTTGTAAAAACCTCCCTTGAGTCAGTGACATATTTCTATTAGATTTTGGACGTGAGAATTGGCACTGGGGTATGGTATGATCTGGCGGAGAGAAAAATGGGTACAGATAGGGAGCAGGAGAGATCTAATAAAACTGAGAAAGAGAAATAGGGATCAAGAGACAAAGGCAGAGAACTAAAAAAAGGTGTCTTTGGTCCTCCTTTCCTCCTTCCCATTGGAATCCCTCTCCCGAGTCTTGAGGGCAATATTAGGCAGTTTCTATTAGAAGTATGTTGTATAAATTCTATCCCCTTAATTCTTTTATTACAATTTCAACAAAATTGCAGTCATTACATATTTCCTTCACCTCACCTGGCTCAGCATTACTGATATGCAGAACATTGGGACTGTTCACTGGAAGCAAGGCTGAAGGCAAAGGAAGGAGACCTGTCCCTTCCAGGAGCTGAACAAAGTCACCTATCTGTAACAAAAAGGACACGTCAGATCTGCAGCACATAGATCAGGACATAGGCATTAAATCCAGAAATACAAACAAATAATATGAACTTTGGGGGTGGGAATCAGCTGAGTCTGGTCATCCCCTGAAAATCCATTTGTGTGCAGTCAAGTTTTCCTATGTAGGACCACGGCTGATGAGCCACAGAATCCAGTTCACACAGCATGCTTGGACACACCCACACTATCCTTACCCAACTCAAAAAGGACTTCTTCATGAACTCAGGAAAGCTTGGAACAATCAAAACTGTAATTTCCCACAAATCGCAATAGTGCCTTGCAAGGAAGCAATCGATATTTGACGATTTCAGCAGAGCACTGACTAAAGTGAATACCTTCCAATGTGTCCCATTTTTTCAATTCCCCATCAGGTGCAACAGCAGGAAAAGTATCAAAAATCAATTTCTAAGCCAAAGCCTGCACAATCAAACTCCCAGGAATGGGATAAGAGGTAAAGTGTGGTGGATCAGAAAGAGAAGCTCTTCAACACAGTCCAGGTTCAACTGAGGTCTATACCAAGAACTCTACACTTGATCTATTAACATATCATTGATTGGAAAAACACCCCCTGAAGCTTAATTTCCAGCCAAAATATTGATGAATAAATATGATTTAGGCTCCACTGTATGTATATGGATTGCCAAGCTCACCATAAAAGTGTACTTATTCAACTGAAACAAGTGATGTGGATCTTGAAAACTTACCTAGAGGGACATTTCAAGTTCACTAGCATTTTTCAAGTCCACCAACAGAGCAGGATCAAATCCAATGTACGAAGCAAATCCTCGGCCTCACTATCATCATCCTCATCTCGCTCCCAAGATCAAGCTGGTATTTAGATAGGATCAGACTTTGTTCCAAATAAATGCTGCATTCTTTGGATAGAGCTTTTAATAGCAGGCTTAGGATTTTCTGGAAAATCAGTAGGATTTGGTTTTCTTTCTTTCTTGCAGATAACAATGTGGACTTTGATTTAGACATTCCGGGCCGTTGCTGAAGTGGGTTCCAAACTAGATGCTGAAACCTACACACTCTATGTTGTTCAGTGCCTCAAAACAGACTTCTTCAATGTAATTTCCATCTTCTACATCATAAACAATTTTGGAGTCAAAGGAGTTACCAAAACACTCTAAGAGGTCATGTACGACACAGAACTTAAGGTCATCTGCATCGGAACAGCCTGAGGAATGGTCACAAAAACTATTGTGAGTGGAAGAGATGTATCAGTGGGGCCCTAACAAAGATTTCCAGCATAACCTGTTTAAACTCTAAGACTTTCTATACTAAGGGACTGGCTTTCTATGAAGGCTCCAGAACCAAATTAGGCTAAGAAGAGGTTTTTTCTTGGACCTTTTGATTTTCCTTACCATGAAGATGTCTGTGGTATCCTTTCTTATGCTTTTTGTGTCTCCTGTATAAAGAATGGCTCCATGAGAAAGAATGGGTATGAGTCCTCCCTGTTGAATATGAATAAAACACGCTCTTCATTTTGCCTCCCTTTCCCAAATTACCTTCAGGATCCTGGGCTCACTGTGCCACTGGAATCAAGCTATCCTGGCTGAAGAGGGATGAAACCCCGAAACTGGTCCTAGGATGCTTGTTTCTGGTCCAGGGAGGACCTGGCTTAGCAGTTCTGGCTGGACTGTTCCCATGAGGCGCAGGGTCAAGACTAATTTGCATATGGCCAGGTCTAAACTGGGGTGGCATGGTGAGCAAAAGAATGATGGATTTAACCCAGATCTCTTGACTGGGGGTGAATGTTTTGATTTGTTCTGCATTCCGTCCATCAATTGTGTGTCTTCTGACACTGGTTGACAGCACTTGAGGTGAGGCTTAATGTCAATGACTTTGGAGGGGGCATATCCCTAAAAATCACAAATGTAATCAAAAGACATTGAATGAAAAACTAAGAAAGGTCAGCAGCTCCTGATCCTGTATCGATGAAAGCACAGAAAAAAAGGAACTGGGTCACCAGTGTCCAGGTGAACTTCAAGTAGTTTAGATGTCAATACCAGCAGAGTCTTTAAACTTCATAGGATGTCAAGGGGTGTCATTTGCATGAGTTATGCATTTGGTAATGGAAAAATGTTGATCTGTGACGTCAAGGGACAGCAACAGACTTTGAGGACGAGGATGACTATGGAAACATTTTCGGATGCAGTCTGTTGCCAGGGAAGGGCTTCAATAAAGGAATCTGCAGGACAAAATTATATATTGGATGGGACTTCTCAATTACTGGGAAGGCAAGTTTCTGATAAAGTGTGACTGCACAGGACCTGACCACCAAAGCAAATTTGAAGAAGACATTTTTAGCAATCAAATACCCACCCTGTTATTCAGACAGTGGTGGTACTGAATGTGCAACAGGGCCAACACCACAGCCAGAATCATAGTCAAAATACACATGTTGGACACCAGACCAAACAGAAGTAGTGGAAACTGGCAGTGTTCATACCCCACTATAAACCGCAGGCATTTTCTGTATAGGGTTGTTGGACCCCTGCATTTGAATGGACGAGGAGACAAAAACTATTGCTGAGAAAGTTGCTGCTTTTTATTGGATTAATAGCTATCGCATCTCCCGGCCTACACATCCACTCACAGGAAGCGGAAGTGGAAAGTGGCGAGAGCAGCGAGAGCAGAGAGCAGAGAGCGGAGAGCGAGAGCAGCAAAACGACAGTGAGCGCGGCCGGCGTCGGGCTGAAGGACTAAGTGCTAGATCCGATCCCGCCGATCCCACCGACCCCGCCAACTCCGCCAGACCTATCGATATAGGACTGCGGCCAGGCCGAAGCCAGGGGGGTCCAGGGTTAAATCGGGTTAAATCGCCCATTTCAGCAAAACCTCCCCCTTACGAGCCCGACCGGCGCGGAGTCGTGCCGTGTTACCAATCACGGCACCGCTAGCAGAGCTGCTAGCAGAGCAGAGCAGAGGAGAGCCGCCAGCGGAGGGGACGACGCCGCTCACGGAGGTTCACTAGGCGGACAGCAGGCAAATCTTCATTTTCCAAACCGGTGAGAACTTTCAGCTGCTGTTGTTGTTAAAACTGCATGTGGTGGAAGTAATAGGTGTAACAGGAAAATTGCAAGAAAGCCCTTCAGGCTTTTGACATGTCCTACTGCACTCCCCAGGCCCGTCCTGCCCCCTACCTTCTTTACGAGTAGGCAACGGAGGGGAAATTGGGTCGCGGCTGAGTGGAGACTTCGGCGTATGCTTCACTGGATAACTGAATCTACATACGCACACAAGAGAAGCAGGGTTAAACCCTATGACCAGAACACAACAACCCACCTACTAACTTCGTGAGCACTGTTATTTTTGTACAGACTTCTAGACTGCAACAACAATAATAATAATAACTACTGGTCTAGGGTAGCATTGATCGCTTCCCAGCAAAAGATAGTGCGCATCTGATTTCTAACCCGAAGCACACAACCGGGAAAACATGAGGTCCGAGGAAAACATGAGGACAAGAAAAGAAAAGATTTACCTAGCACTAAATCGGCACAAAAAGCAAAGAAACCAACAAAAAGGAAAAAAATGCTAGACAACGGAAATCACGAACGTAGCTTCGAGGCTTTTGTTAATGACGATTCGGACGCCCAGAAAGCAAAAAACGCTAAGCTTGAGACTAACAGACACTCTACATCACATCTAAACCCAAGCGAAATAACAACCTCACCGGATGATCAGTTAGTCAACCGGAATCCAGGCCAATCCCCCTCCAAAACCCACTCAAAGCGGATTACGACATCACTAAATGAAAAGCCAAAACCGAATTCAACAATTATCCAAACAACCATCCATATGGCAGGTTCATGCCTAGACCCAGGAAACAAGAGCCTAACAAATATAGAGGGTTCTTTCAAACAAAAGAACCCGTACTCCTTTCAACCCAAGATCTTTACCAAGTTCGCGTTTCTGAAAGACCCAGCATCCATAATATTTTCCAAGACAAGTGACATTAAGGGCCTGCAGACACCTCTACACCCAAGTAACTTCAATTTAATCCTACTCCTGAAGTTGAAATAAAATCAAATCTAAAGCAAACAGTGGCACAAATTCATTCAACGGACTCACAAAAAAAACAATTTAATACTACAATTAGAACCTGAACAAAATGGATCAGACAATAGGCACCTACATAATGCACAGCCTACAAAAGAATGCGACCCAAAAAATGTTGACCTCTTAGACAGGACAAAAACCTTAAATCCGGGACCAGTTAATGTAACAGAAGCCTGCGCTCCACTCAAAAAAGTGGAAGCGGGGGCCCCCGTCACTAAAATCGACAGAAACTATATACAAACACAATCTTACAGTTCTTTATTGCAATCTAAAGACGAAAAAAAAGTCTTGCCACTAACACTAAAGCAAGAACCCTTAATAAAGACAGTAATAACTAGTCCCTACGAGTGCCTTGAAAAATCCAAGGATCCTCAATTCTTGGAGCTAACATCCAAACGCAACCCACCATTACAACTGCAAAATGCAGTTATAAGTATCAATCAGGCAAGCGCATAGAACTCAGAGTATCGAACTGTCCAAACATCGGAACAATTTTTTCTGCCACTCGCTAGCGCTACCTCCTCAGACTGCCAATTAACCGAAGAATGCAAAGTTCAAATAACAGACGACTCTCACCCTCTAGGGACTAGCCAACCGCAATTTCCTAACAGTCAATCGCAACGTTTGACAGCTCAAGCATGCGAAGCACGATCAAACGGAAATGACTTAACTTTACGGCAAAGACAAGCGCAAATCAATAGTGACTGGCTTCGAAAGGAATCAACAATCTCGGAGAAAGAGGAATGCGAAAGAGACGTAAAATCCTCACCGAGGTCTAATCTGGCGACCGCCTATAACTCGGACTGTGATATGTCCTTTCTAGCCTCCCAAGAATGGGAGGACTTAGTAGCCTCATATAACAACAAGCCCCAAAATAACAAAACCAGCACAAAGGCAAAAACCAGCGATAAATGTAAACAGACCAAAGAAGTCCTCTGGAAAACTATTCTTAGTACCATGCAATATTCAACAGAAGCATTAAAATACCAGTCGCATAAAATGGACCTACAATTGTCAGTACTTCAAACCCTGGCAGAATTTACATCTGCTATTGACACAAAGTTGGCCGACCTAAACGGGTTAATTAGAAGAGGACAGGAAGCAGTTCTCAATGACAAACTCCTCCGGCAAGACTGTACCTGTGCCCCAATTATAGACAAACTTTCCATGTTACCGTCACTTCTTAGTGACATATTGTCTATAGCTGTTGTCACATGCCAAACAAGAGAAAGTCTAGCTTCCCCAATAAAGGAGACAACAAAAACAGCAGCACAACACCTGGAGAATCAACCCCTAAACGAGAGTTTACCTCCGATTAAGAAGAATGGAATAGGTGAGTGCAGGGCGTTGCAATCCCCTGAAGTCTCCCCCTTAGGGAAAGCTCCAATAAACCAATTGTCACCAAGCAAGGAAAATACAGGAAAAAACACTGGTCGCAGAAATAAAAGGAAGGGGAGAAAAAAGAAAAACACGGCCCATGCTCAACCTTTGCTTACCTGGCTGTCACAAGATCATGCAGTAACGAAATCAAAAATAACAAACAACCGAAATTCACCCATGTTGCACCCGGTTGAAATTACCACAAGAAACTCCACTTCAATTGGAAAAACGACGCAAATTGACTTGAAAACTAGTTTTAAAACAAACCACCCAGGGGCAAGTACAACAGATAGCGATAAGATCAACGTATGCTCCATTTTGGATACATCTTTAATGCCTATAACCCAGGAGTCTCATGAAAATAAGGAATCTTCAACCACGCAAAAAAAGGCCGAAATATCAAACAAGGTAAATGAGAACTCACAAGTTCAAGAGTCGGCGGTAAGAATACAAAGTTATGAATCATCAAAAATCCAAAATTTGTCTCCTCCTAGAGGCCTAGAAGATAAAGGTTGGCACCCCCAAATTAAATCTTTAAAAGAAAATGAAAAAAGTAGCCCGGGTAACCTTGCACAAGACAGTTTTAGTGCACCCCAGGCCAGAAGCGTGGCCTCCCCAAGCAGACATCAAATTGACGATCACACTGAAGTAGAGGCCTCCGATACGATTATTTTTGTCCCCAGATACAAGTCGCAAGGTCGGATAGATACTCTAAACAGGGGGAATATACTACGCCTCTTACAAGCCATTCCATCCTTAACAACGATTCACAGCTCCGACCTATTGTTTGTTGAATTTTTACCAAATTACAACTTAACGCACTCGGAAGCTTCCAAAACAACTTGTAAAACATCGGAGATAGCATCTAGAATCAGTAAAGAAATAACAATATTTCAAAACTGGGGGATAGCACTAACAACAGTGCCCAAACCACAATCCCAACTCCATTTTTAACTTCAGACAGCCCACTACGCACAACAACGTCAATCTTAAGGGGCGCAAGAAGTTGTACTCCAATAGTCAACCAGCTCACCTCAAAGGATTCTTCGGCCATGAATGGAAGGCAAGGTTTACAACGGACCATTTTGCTAACAAATTCAAACTGACAAAAGACATCGTCTACATTGTTCCCTTATAAGGGCCTTCATGAAATTAAAATAAGTACCTGGAACATCAATGGTCTAAATTCCAAGCAATGCGACCCGGAATTTCTGAACTACCTCAAAATGTTCGATATCATTTTACTCCAGGAGACCTGGGAGGATACACCCTTTGACCTCCCCGGATATATCTCATGTTTCAAACCTGCAATAAAAAACACCAGATTTGGACGCCGCTCGGGTGGCCTACTCCTCTTCTCTTCTATATTGAAATTCGGCGAGACGCACCCGTTAACAATGCAAATCACTTCTCCAAGTTGTATACAAGCCTCAGTAATCAAAATGTTCCTTGACCAGAAAATTCAAAAGGTAATACTGATAAACGTTTACCTCCATCCGAAAAACAAAGCACAATCATCAAAGGAAGTGGTTAAAGAAATATCAAGAATAATGGAAGAGGAAAATACTGATAAAGTCATCCTGTCAGGAGATTTTAACATGCACCTCTTAGGTACAACACAGGAAGACGACCTCTGCCTTGATCTGACTGGCATTTGGGGAGTCCCTAACCAAGGCCTCCCATCGGCAAACAAATCTACAAAGAGCTCAATACTCTTTCTGTCAGAACTCGAACATCTAAATTTGAGGGCAGTTAACGGCCGTTTCAAAGAAGACAACCCTCCAGCACCAACGTATCATTCGTCTAAAGCATCAACGACAATTGATTTCACCTTCACCACACTAACTATGTTCAACAAAATTGTATCATTTCGAATAGGTAATAGTACTCTCAGCGATCATATGCCACAAGAGATGGTACTTCATTCTACAGCAATATTACATCAGGAGTCTGAAACATCAATTGTCTCAGTGGGAACAATAAACCTTCACCGCATTAGGTGCAATCCAACAAATATAGAATACGTAACAGTACAGGCTAAAGATGCGCTGAAGGATGCACAAGACAACTTAGTCCACCCATTGGAAATATGGGAGACCTTCATCTTCTCTCTCGGAAAAAGATTTCCTGTAAATAAAAGTTCAAAAACGCATATAAATGTTCCTCCAAACTGGAAAAGCATTAGTCCAAACTCGAAAAAACTGAAAACAACAATAAACTACACACTAAGACAATTACGGAGACGACCTGGTAACCAAAACCTGCGACAGTCGTTACGAGAAACTAAAGCCCTCCTAAAAAAGAGAAGATGGCTAAGAAGTACAATAAAGAACAATGATTTTTGGGCCAAATTGATTTATGACGCCAAACAAAAAAATAGCGCTAAATTTTGGCAATCAATAAATAAACTGCAACAACCGCAGCATTGCGGAATTAATTCCAATATTTCCGAAGAGGCCTGGGCAAACTTTCTTTTTAATCATTTCAATAATAATGATGAATTAATAAGCCACCCTAAACTCCAAGCTCCTGGGAGCGGCATCAAGATTAAAATTCAATCAGCCCTCCTCAGCCAGTACCCATCTGATAACCATAAAGGAATAGTGCCAGACCAAAAGAAAGAGCATTCCACAGATCTCATAGCAGAACTGCCCACAAATGGAGAGAATACGACCCAAATTACCAAATTGATAAAGAATCAAATAGCAAAGGGCCGACTATCAGGAGCCCCGGGCCCTAACGGCATTCCACCAATACTGTTTAAAGTGATCCGGACTTCTGGAGCAAGGCACTGGAACCCATCTTCCAATATGCAGCTATAAATTTCACAATTCTAGACTCATGGAAAGGCTCAATTATAAGCCCAATTTACAAGCAAGGGGCAAGGGCAGAACCAAAAAATTATCGTTTAATTACCCTGATTGATACAGAGGCTAAATACTTTGCAGGACTCCTCTTAAAAGAAATATCTACCTGGGCTGAAGAAAACAAGGTAATTCCCCTGACCCAAACTGGCTTTCGGAAAAGGCAAGGAACCATAACCAACATAATGGCACTGACCCTGCTCATGGATGCTGCTAAACAGGGAAAATACCCACTTTTTCTATGTTTTATAGACTTTACAGCAGCTTTCGACCATGTCGACCGTGCCAAACTATGGCAAAAACTTGACAGTTGGGGAATTCCTTCCAATCTACTTTCCCAATTAAGGAACCTGCATACTAACACATGGGTTAGGATAAAGCTTACAAACGGTGGTAAAATATCGAGAAAAATTCCCACCTCAAAAGGACTCAAACAAGGATGCGTTTTAGCGCCCATGCTATTCAACCTATTTCTTGCAGACCTACCAGAGATACTGAGCAGCAGCGCAGGCCACGCACCAAAACTAGGGAACGTCCCCTTATCTTGCCTGTTATATGCGGACGACCTCGTTTTGATAAGCAGAACTCCAGTTGGCCTACAACATCTACTGAATGCCACTTTAAAATTCTCGCAAGAAAACGCACTATAAATAAATTATAACAAAACAAAAACCATGGCGGTTAACTACCATAAGAGAAAACACCATAGCTGGTTTCTAGAAGGACATCGCCTGGATCAAGGTGCTAGTTACAAATACTTAGGGGTCATATTGGATCAAAATAACTCAGCAAAGCCACAACTAGAAGCTGTGCGGAGAAACGGGGTAACAACATACTTAACAATCAAACCCCTAAAGAAGCTCTTACCGGACCTATCATTTGATCCCATGCTTAAAATCATGCAAGCAAAATTCCAGCCAACCATATACTATGGGAGTGAAGCGCTGAAGGGAAAAGACGCCGCAGCTCTCGATAATATAATATCTAAGGCATACCGCGCAATTTTCCATCTCCCTAGAACGGCCTCCCCCGCTCAAATTCGACTAGAATTCGGACTTCAAAAACAGTTCTTAGAACGCATGGGAGCTTATGTGAAATGCTTGCACAAAATTAAATACGATGTCAAGGGAACCCTGAACAAGCTACTCTGGACAGAACTCTCCCTCCCATGAAATACTCCGGCAAACGCATACCTTCAGCAAGCGATAAAACAACTGGGGTTAACAGAATTGTGGGAAGTCCAGGGTAACCATCAAATTTTTTAAAAAAACAGTCACAAAGGTAACTCGTACCCTATCTGCACTAGAGGATAAAAATACTCTAGCTAAAAGATCGCATGGCTGGATGGTCTTACACACTTATAACAAATTAACACCTCAGCCCTACCTGAAAGTGGGCTTAAAAACTATTATAAAGGAAAAATTCCTCAGACTAAGACTGGGGGCAGGCCCTTTCAACCAATTCTTGCCTCCCTGGGAGAGAAAGGATGAAAACGACAAATGTCGGCTATGTAGTAGCGGTACAGAAGATGCAATCTATATTATATGCATTTGCAAAAAGTTAAAAGATATCAGGAGTATACTACTAAAACCCGCCTTCAAACAATATGGTGTCAGATCATGTAGACAAGCATTAATGTTGTGCTTTAACCCCGACCGGGTTCAGCTAAACTGTAGGTTAATTAAATTTCTTGACATTACCGCAAAGAGACTAAAAAACCCGGATTGAGTCGCTGAAGGACTAAGTTTTATATGAAATCCAGACTAAAACACCCTCTTCTACAGTTACAATAACAACAACAGCTAACTTTCGAAAAATTGTGTGAATAATCTTATTGATCGTGAAAAAAAAGTTTTAATTGTATATAGTGATTTTATTATGGAATGAGTGGAATTTAATTTTTGTATATGCAAAGGTTTTAATTAATCATGCATAATAATAAATAAACCTAATCTAACCTAACCTATCTCTTCTAAATTTGAGATACTGATGATTAAAGGATTTTACGGGGGTGAAAAGCAGGGACTTTAATTTCGAAGCTTTACAGTAATGTTCTGCCTTCTCCACACAATTTAGTCACTATAAAAAATTCAAATAAAGTAATCGCCCCTCGAAGTCAATAGAGAATTCAATTGTCTTCTGTCTCATATTGCAACATAGTACACTTTCAGTAACCATAGAGTAGGAAGGAAACTACATCTATTGTTTCAATGATTGTTTGCATGGAATCTTAAATGTCATCCTGCAAAAGGTCAGAGAAATACATTCTCAATGATTCATACAACCCGGAGAATGCCAGCATAGCCATAATCCATACAGCAAAGGAGCATCTCAAAAGATGACATGTAACCTGAGTTGCTTTCAAAGCCTGGGTACCTGATCCAAAACCTTGTGACAAAGAGCATTACGGCATTTGAAACCCCTGTCTTAAGGAACAGAAAGGACTGTGTTCCGGGTAAGTGAGAGGCTGAGACCTGGATCATCAAATTGCGGGACTGCATTGGGAGTTCAGAAGACCTGGTCTGAAAGTGCTGGTCTGCTGCTGGAACAGTTTAAGGCTTCTTCCATACTTCACGAACATCTTCACTAAGCAACTTATTATAGGGTATGATGGAGTCAGAGGCTTATCATTCAACATCTACATGCACAGGGTAGATTTTGGCTAGTTTCAGCATAGTGGGATGACAGTGTTTCAGCTCCCTTTTTAATGTCAAAGTAACAATGGTCAAGCTCGGCTGAAGCTGACCGGTTAGGGACCTGGAATTTAATTTCTAGTAAGTTATCAAACCCACTGATATTGTGAAAGTCAGTTGACAGGTCTGTATATAAGGTGGTCCCTAGAAGCAGGTTACTCACTTTGCTATTGTCATCTGGAAAAATGGGCACTGGGCCGACTAAGACATCTGAACTGGAGCCAAAAATATTGATGAAACAAGAAAGTAGTTTCAGACATAGAGATGGTTGGAATTTGAGGGATTTCCTTCTCCTCTAGATGTCTCGACTTTGGCTGAGCCCTCAAAGAATGTAAAATAAGTCTCGAAATCACCTTTGGTTGCATAAAGATTTATCTTGGTAACATCACCATAGGCATCACCTGTGGCTTTGAGAAAGCTTTGTGTTTTGAGGACCTGCAAAGCGGATTAGGACCAGCCAGGGCCAAAGTCAAAGGGCCCGATTCACAGAACTAACTTAAGACAAAATCTTAAACTTACTACCATTTTGGTATTCACAGAAGGCACTTACTCATTTTGGTATTCACAGAAGGCACTTACTCATTTCGGTATTCACAGAAGTTAGGAGTCCTAACTTTAGGACTCCTAAATGCCTTCTGTGAATACCGAAAGTCTTAAAATTAGGATTTTTCTCAATAGTCCTAAACTTAGGACTACTAAATTGAGAAAAATCCTAATTTTAAGACTTTCGGTATTCACAGAAGGCATTTAGGAGTCCTAAAGTTAGGAGTCCTAACTATACTACTACTAAACTGAGAAAAATCCTAATTTTAAGACTTTCGGTATTCACAGAAGGCATTTAGGAGTCCTAAAGTTAGGACTCCTAACTTCTGTGAATACCAAAATGAGTAAGTGCCTTCTGTGAATACCAAAATGGTAGTAAGTTTAGGATTTTGTCTTAAGTTAGTTCTGTGAATCGGGCCCTTTGTCACTGCCACCAGAGTGGCGTCAATCAGCGCAAATGAGGCGGCGGGACAGTGGAGGATCCAAAGATGCACAAGAACCTCAAAACCTGTCAGCACATCTTCTTGAAAAGATTGAATCTGATGGGTGGCGGCTGAAGCTGAAAGAAAGCTTAACTGTTTGAAAAGTTCAACTGTCAGCACAGGATCAGAAAAGGACACAGACCACTCTTGGGATCCCTTATCCTAATTCCAAACACTTGTGCTAGTGTTTTTCATGTTTATTTGGACGAGGACTAATTCTCCTTCATCGAGGTCAAAACTAGTTTACAGTGCCTCTCTCGAACACTCTTGGGGTGCATTTGAGCACACAATTCAGATGACATAGGTTCACACAACCTGCACAGGCACCTGAGGCCGATTGGGTGTAACAGACATCTGTTTGCAATATGACACAGTCCTGTAGACTTCATAGGAGATACCTTCAGAAACAATATGTTTAAATGTTGAAAACAGAGGCTGAGGAAATTCTGCTGCTCTGGGTCCATGATCTCTAGAAGCATAGGGAAAAAAAGACTTCCCAGTAGCATGATAAGTTTTATTTTAGAGCTGCTTTGTCACTTCTGGTTGTTCCTTGCTACTCTATTCCTTGTACTGAACAAAGCCACCTGCTGCCAGTGACATAACATTACTGTGAAAAATATACGGGTCTGGGAAGATAGTTCCCCTAAGGAATCTCTGGCACAGAACATCCATTAGAAGTAAAGAATACCTGGATTCGTGGGATATTGAGGATTAGACACAAAGTCAATCTGAACATGACAGTTACCATTAAAAAAAGTTTCAGATAACCATAGGTAGATAAAAGAAGCAATAACTTGGAATATTGGAGACATTTAGAATAGAAGAATTCGACATGGCGAAAACTAGGAATGAAGCCTTGAACATAAACCAAGAAAGAAGGAAAGAAATGAAATTCCACGTTCTTAACCGATTTGTGAAGATAATTTCTAAATAAACTATAATTGAAATCAGACTAGAAGTTAGATAAATGTTGAAATATTTCCTTCTATATTATAAGACACTAAGGGATTGTATATTTAGACGAAAGTTCTCAGATAAATGCAGTACTTTTTTTCCTAGGACTGAGAACCAAGCAAAGATCCCAGTTTTTTCCTCCATCTCCCACACCACTCTCACGCACAGGTTGTAAGCAGGCATGGAGAACCTGTGCTTTCCATAAAGCACACCACAAGTCCACAGAGACGCTTAGGATGCAGCACACCTAACGCACACGTTCCACCGCTAATATTGTTCAGAAAAAAAAAATACTCAATTCCTAGCTCCTTTCTCATGGGTGTAGCTGGTGCGTTCATGTCTGCTACTGAAATAAGTGCCACCAGTGCTTAATTTGAACTAGTGGTTGCCAGTGGGGGCCACCAGCACTTCATTTTGGAGACCAGCACTTATTTTTCCTTATTGGACATCTCACGAGAGCAGAGATAGAGAAAAACACTAAAAGGGAGAGGAAGGAGGGAACAAAGGAGCAATAGCGGCTGATACCAGACATGGGTGGTGGTGCGGTTGAGAGGAATGTAATTTGGAAAAAGGACTTACTGTTAACAGCCGGCCACCACCTCTCCTTCGTCCTCCATCCTCTTCATCTTCCTGTCCCAGCCGGGAGGAGGAAGCACCCAGTCACACAGGCTCCCCTGAGCCAATCACAATGCTGCAATGCAGTGTTGTGATTGGTCTGAGCGCCGACTGGAACAGGGAGCCTGTGCATGTTCCTCACCAGGTTGTGTAATGTAGCCTGGTATGAACATGCAAAGTGTGCATGAACTGTTTGGTCGGCACAAGAGGGACGGTCAAACAGTTCATGCGCACATAGAGAGTGCAAAGCACTCCTCCCCTGCTCTAGCCAGCCCCACCCCTTGGCAGAGGAGTTGCCACAAGAGAAAGACGGAAAACCTGTTCCAAATGGAGGAAGCAGGATTGTGTGAGAGTGAAAGAAAGAGATAGGGAGTATCTGGTAATGTATTAAAGAGGCGTGAGGTGAACTCCAGATAACAACCCTTGGTATTCTGTGCACTGACTTTTAATAGCGCCAGAGGAGAGTTTCTTAGTTGAGCTTTGGTCACCAGCACTCATTCTTTTACAAATTAAGCACTGAGTTCCACACCGCAGTCAAAAGCAAGCTCCAGACTAGCAAGAATAATTGAAGCAAGGGAACAAATTGGTGCCCTGGTGGATTTTCACAAACAATTTCATACTTTGTAGTTTGCTGTAAATATCAGGTGTCATTATCACCCAAGTTAATGGTACTCAATGTACTGGCCTCTGAGAGATGGAAGACTGGGTTGGCCTTACTGGGATTCTAACTCATGACCCTCAGGCACAGCATATATCAAGCAGCAAGTCACTTTACATGAAACAATAAAGTGCATTAATCATTTTTACCTTTTTGTTCATCAGAATGATGGTGCAGTAGCGCCTTCTCATGTCAAATGGAAGAAAGTCAACTTTCAAGGAAGCCGGCAGTGCTGCGTCTATTTGGAGGTACTCCACCGAGCAGAAAAACTCCCTCAAATGACCCGGTTCAGCCGCTGCCAAAACATAATTTTAGTTTGTAAGATGTATTTAAGTGAACGTACATTTAAACCATATTAAATTCATAGAAAATTTCGGAAAATCAGAAACAAAACTTATTTGTATACAATAAGAGATTAGAATTTCCAAATTCAATATTATGGGCCAGATGTACGACCCGTTTTTGCATGCAAAAACCCCACAGGGCCACGTACAAATGCTATTTAACGAGTCGCAATTTATTTGCGACTAGCTAAATAGCGTTTGCGACTCGCAATGAGGAAGGAGCATTTCAAGGGCGTCCCTTCCTAATTGCAACTCTGAGCCCTATGTATGACGCAAAACAGTTACAATTTACCCCCTACTTCAAGTAAGTGGTAATGCAGTCGCAAATGGGACCCTTTGCAAATGCATGCAAATATATTTTTTAAGTGCAGGCAGAGGTCGCAGGGACCACTGCCTGCCCTTCAAAAATTAAACGAAAACGTTTCATTTTTTAAAAAATGCATCCCGTTTTCCTTTAAGGAAAATGGGCTGCTTTTTTTTTTTTAAAAAAGCTGATTTTTTTAAAAGCAGTTCCAGACATGGTGGTCTGCTGAGCCCAGCAGGCCACCATTCCTGGGAGGACCAGCCATTCTCAATGGGGTCGCAAAATGCGAGTGCCTCATGAATATGATGAGCCTTTGATTTTGCTACCCCATTGGGAATCGCTAACAGTGCCTCTAACACTATTTTACATGTAGAATTGCGACTCGCAAATTGGTTCCCTGGTAGCAACTCGCAATTTGCGAGTCCCAATTCCAAATGGTCGTACATCTGGCCCTATATGCCAAAAAGTACTCGCAACAGTACAGGAAAATAATGCAGGCCACAGAGAAGGACCTGGCAATATAGAGGCAGGTGATCACAGGCTGAGTGCCATTATAAAGCCACGGAAATATGAGGTGACAACCATAGCTAGGGGTATTTTATTTCTTATAATACAGCTCCAATCTCTCTGTTGTTCCGAGATGCCCTGTGCCATGTTTGAAATCTTCAGCCAGTCCTCGCTTATATTTTAAAGCCAAGAGCACTAGGCTTGCTTGGATTTTTATGCCCAGATTTACAATTTAAATATTTAAAGTAGGTCCGGTTGAAAGTTCCTTCATGTTGGTGTAATTCTCGCATAATTTCTTGTTACTCTTTTTATGTGAAATTCCCAAAATAATGCTATTACTCCACATTGCAAATTCCGCAAACAAATTAGCAGAAGTGCACTGGAACAATGCAAACGACCAGAATGCAAGTGGCTGGTCTTTGTGGCGTTTGCAGCCAAAACGAACGCGAGGATACATTTCACACTAAAAAAAGTCATTTCCCTTACTTTTGCTGTGATTTCATGTAATTAAGCAAATACAAATTATGAGAATTTCACACACCCCTGATTGAAACTACAAGCCCAAGAATGTAACATGTTGTTGGGTATTAGGTAAGGAGAGGAGGAAACGTCACCGATTAAACGCTCCATAGCTTGGCAGTTATGAAAAGGCAGTTTGATAGGCAAAAAAAAGCAATGCATTGTCACAGCATGCAGCTAGTTATTAACTTAAAAAGTAATTAACTGGATTCAAAATATAATATTTTCCATTGATCCTCTACTGTACAAAAAACTCAAGGTATCCTCCAGGAAAATCTTAAGCATAGCTATGATCAGTCGAGCCTACTCTCACAAAAAAAAAACGCAACCACTGGTGAAGCCGATAGGTGCAGCTATTTTTAAAGACACGTCACATTTGTATTTTCATGTCCTGTAGAGGATTCGAACTGTTCTGTTCTGTTCAGGTAGGCTGGTCCGGTGTCGTGGAGTGCTTTGTGTGCGTGGGTGTGGATTTTGAAGGTGATCCTCTTGTCGACGGGGAGCCAGTGTAGGTTTGTCAGGTGGGGGGTGCTGTGGCTGCGACGGGGGACGTTGACGATCAGTCGGGCGGAGGCATTTTGGATGCGGTGTAGTCGTCGAAGGTGTTTGGCTGGGATTCCGGTGTAGAGTGCGTTGCCGTAGTCCAGCCTGCTGCTGACAAGGGCCTGTGTCACCGTTCTTCTTGTTTCGGTCGGGATCCACTTGTAGATCCTGCGAAGCGTGCGGAGGGTGTTGTAGCAGGAGGAGACAGTGTTGACCTGTTTGGACATGGAGAGGGAGGAGTCGAGGATGAATCCTAGATTGCGTGCGTGGTCGGTGGGTGTCGGTGCTGTCCCTAGAGTGGTCGGCCACCAGGAGTCGTCCCGGCCGAGGGGTTGGGTCCGAGGATGAGGACCTCCATCTTGTCCGAGCTCAGTTCAGTATGGTAGGTAGTGAAAATTAGGTGAGGCTGGTAGGTTTAATAGGTTTGGTAGGTGGGTATGATAGGTGAGGTATGACCGGTAGGTAGTTATGGTAGGTTAGCTATGGCAGGTATGCTAAATTAGTTAAACCACGTTAAGCCAGATAGGTGAGTATTGCAGGTAAGTAGGCATAATATGTTGGTCCTGTATGGAAATTATGATAGGCCAGTTATGGTAGGTATGGTTGGTTAGGTAAAGTACGGGAGATATTATAGACAGTTAGGTTTGGTAAGTATGGTAGATATTGCAAGTTATCGTAAATTAGGAATGATAAGTAGGTATAGTAGTGTACTTATGGAAGGAAGCTATGTATTGTAGGTTAGGGATGGAAGATACAGTAGCATCTTCCATAGCCTATGTGTTGTATTGTTTTTTTACATATGGTAAGACCTAATATTTTTGTCTGATAATTAATACATTGCTCTTAGTGACCTACAACATCGTGCCATTAAGAATGGAGGTGTTCTGCTGGCTTTAAGACCCGTCAATACAGACCAGTGTTCAAAATATGACACTACTAGGTTATCTCTAATATATACTTTTCCAGATATGCCATTAGTCACTTTCATTGCAGAAGGTCAATTTCCTCAGTTTTTGTGGCCAGAATTTGGCAAATGTTTTTCTTTTGCATTGAGCATTTCCACTTACTCTTCTATTTGAATGTAACCTAAGTCAGCAGAGATAAATAACAAATGTGTCCCATTCGGAATAGAAGGTTTAGTGGATTTGCTCAGGGTCACCCAGAAAATAGACTCACAGTATTCCCAATTGGTGAGCTTATCTGCTGATGATGCCCTCCCCCTCAAGGAAGTGTCAGACAACACAATACTCAGCAGCGGCTCTTCCGTTATTGTGGAGGAGCATCTCCCCCCCCATCCCCACCAGCCTCAAAACCTGAGAAATAAAACTATAATAAAACAGGTTTTTCATTATATGATTCTTCTCAGGGCTGAGTCTTGGGGGCGAGGCCATTGTGATGACAGTCACGGAGGGGGAGTGGTGGGCACTGCTCTCAGTGTGCATGCCAGTTTGACCGGGCATCTTAGGACGGCCACACCGACATGTGTACTGAGAGGTCTCCAACCCGAGCTGCGTTGCCGGGTTGGAGACAGCAGGCACTGGCTCCCTGTCTCTGGGAGAGCAAATCCTGGCCACTCAGGCCAATTCCAGCACTTCTCTCAGGCTGCCAGCAGCATGATGGCAGCATCTGGATTGGCCATAGGGGAGTCCAGGAGCCTGTACTGCAGTGGAGCCAGAGAGAAGCAGAAGAGCGGCGATGCGGCGGGCAGAAAGTAAGTTGTTGACACCAGCCACTACCGACAATACTTCTTTTAATTGGGGAGATACCTCATTGACCTTTGCACCTGCGTGCAACTCTCCTGCAGCAGGCTCACATCCAAGACAGTGCACTTAAATGCCTGCACGTTTTGGGGTCAATAAAAAGCATACCAAAGAGGTGGGTCATAATATATGTAGGCATGTGGAGCTTCTAATCTGCAAGCCTAAAGTGGCAAGAGCTATATAAATGCTATACTATTGTGACCAAAAGCCAATTTGCATTGCATTAATGACATTCTTCGACTAGCCACAGCACATACTGCAATTAAATCACTGATTACAACAAATTATACTGAGTGACACTGTCAAGGGTTGTTGTCAGCTCGACAAGAGAGGGACTGAATTGCACTGCTTTTTTCAAATGAAAGTCATTAACTCTGACTAACACAGTGATCCCAGTGCTTTAAATTACCTCTTAGGCAGCGTGCCTCTCCACAGATGAATGACAAAATCTACAGATAGTGAAAAACTTTCACCTGTGACTAGCCCAGTGATCCCTGTGTTTTACATCACCTCCAGAGGCATTATGCTACTCCACAGACTTATGACCACCGCCCTCCTTGAGAACCTCACCAACATAGGATTGAAGAAACTTGTCTCCACCCCCACTCACACAGCAGCACACACACTCTACCCCATCTTTGCCAGAGGAAACAACATTTGCTTCAGCCACACTGCGGAACTGCTCTGAACAGACCACCACTGCATCCACTTCTCATTCACGAAACCCACCTCTCACAAGTGAACGCTATGCCCCCACGCAGAAGCTGGAACAAAGTTTCAGAGGAACACCTCACCTCCACCCTAACCTGCACTCCACCCCCCCACCACGACAGATGCCAACACAGCAGCAAGCAACCTCCACCAATGAATCACCAACAGCGCCACCACACCTGCCCCCACCCCCCAGAACACCACGGGAAGACACAACAAGAAAGCTAACTGGTTCACCATGGACCTCTGTGAATCCAAGCATTCCTGCTGACCACTGGAGAAGAAGTGGAGAACAAGCAAAACCCCAGAAGCACACTCCGACTACAAAGCTGCTTTCACAACACATAACCAACTCATCAAATCAACAAAGAAAAACTTAATCTAAGACAGAATCTTCTCCAGTGCTCACAACTCCAATGAAGTCTTCGCCATCATACAGGAGCTTGCCAAACCCAACCGCGAAACAACTGACGCCCCTCGTTCCCAAGACCTCTGCAACAAACTCAGCTCCTCCTTTCACCTCAAGATCAAGACGCTCTACGACAACATCGACGACCATGACCACGATACTGCCTCAACCCCCACCGATGCCATCCAAAAGACCTTTCTCAGCTGGAGCCCTCTCACCACAGAAAAAACCTTAAAAACAATGAAGAGTATCTGCTTTGGATTATCTACTGACCCCTGCCCGCTTCACATCTTCCACAGGGCCACCACTGCCATCTCAACCGAGCTACGCCGAACTGTCAACTGCTCCCTCGAGACGGCACATTCCCCCACGACTGGAAACATGCCGAAGTCACCCCCCTCCTAAAAAAGCCCTCCACAGACCCAAAAGATCTCAAGAACATCAGGCCCATCTCTCTGTTCCCCTTCGCCGCCAAAGTCATCGAAAAGGCAGTCAACACCCAGCTAGCACACTTCATAGAGACCACAGCACCAAGATCGACGACATCCGCGCCCTCCTCGACCAAGGCCACACGGCAGCCCTCATCCCCCTCGACCTATCAGGAGCCTTCGATACCGCCTCCCACCGCATGCTAGCCACCAGGCGCCATGATGCTGGCATCCGAGGGATAGCATTAGACTGGATACGATCTTTCCTCTCAGGCAGAACACAGAGAATAAGGCTCCCGCCCTTCCTCTCAGAACGCACAGGGATCAGATGCAGAGTACCACAAGGATCCTCCCTCAGCCCCACACTCTTCAACGTCTACATGGTCGCCCTTGCCACCATCGTCAGAAACCACAGACTCAACATCGTCTCCTACACCGATGACACCCATCTCATCCTCTCCCTCATCAAGGAACCCGACATCACCAGGTCCAATTTGCAAGAAGGTATGAAAGCTGTTGCGACCTGGAGGAGCAACAGCTTCCTGAAACTTAACGTGAAGAAAATGAAAGTCCTCATCTTTGGCTGCACCCCCTCCATCTGGTGGCCCCCTGCCCATGGAAACCCACCCACCCCAACGGACCAGGCACGCAACCTCTGCATCATACTTGACTCCTCACTCTCCATGAATCGCCAGGTTACAGCTGTATCCTCCGCATGCTTCAACACCCTCTCCATACTTCGCAAGATGTTCAAGTGGATCCCCCCGCCCGACTCCAGCAAAACTGTCACCCACACACTCATAACCATCAGACTGGACTACGGAAATGCTCTCTGTGCCAGAGTCAACAAAAATCTCCCCCGCAAACTCCAGACCGTGCAGAATGCCGCAGCCAGACTCATCCTCGACATCTCATGACATGACCACATCAGCCAACACCACGTGACCTCCAATGGCTCCTCGTCGAAAGAAGAATAACCTTCAATATGCTCACACACGCCTACAAAACCCTGCACAACACCGGACCCCAATACCTCAACCACCAAATCTCCTTCCACACCACCAAAAGAAACCTCCGCTCAGCTGACCTCGCCTTTGCCACGGTCCCTCATTTATACAGGACCAGAGCAGGTGGAAGATCCTTCTCCTACCTAGCAGCCAAGACCTGGAACAAACTCCCCCTTCTCCTTCGATGACGCCCGGCACTGCACCAATTCACAAAGGAACTCAAGTCCTGGCTCTTCGGATGACCCCAATGGAGCTGCCCACACCCCCCTCCTTCAGCGCCTGGAGACCCTCACAGGTAAGTAGTGCGCTCTACAAAACCCTAATTGATTGATGACAAATCTACAGAAGGTGAAAGCAAAAAGCCCTTGTGGGAGGATAAACTCAGAAAGAGAGGAAAGCCACCAATAAGAGGAAAGCAACTGGGATGAACATTAAAAAGCCTTCAAATCTTGAGCAAGCATTGACTAACTGGAGTATTGTATACAATGCTGTCTGCGACAGACTGATGGAGCTGTCTGGGGTGGAACTACAAAAACGAACCCTTTGCTGAACACATTTCATTAGGAGAGTTAAGCAGTATTCTCGAAGAGTGTTATGAAATCAAGACAGAATATCAAGTTAATGTTGAAGGTGCTGAACTTCAAAGACAAAGGAAGAGTATTTTTTGTCTAATTAAAAAAGCCTGTGTGCATGTGGCTGTATTTTGACAACAAAAACAGCTGTAAATCTAACAAGTTATAATGATAGCAAACCAAAAGAATTAATTTGCAAGCAAGATTAGTGAACAGCAATTTCCTTTATTTTATGATAGGCTAATGCCCAAAGAGCAATCAGTAAAACCATAAATCAGCAATTAAAATGTTAGTGTGCCAGTAAAGTAGGTATATAAAAGAACACAAAAGGGGTCTAAATTTCAAGCTAAGATTCATGTTGCATCTGCAGTTTAAACAAAAGGATTACTTGATCCCACCACCAAATTCTAACAGGGAACCATCCACAAAATGCCATGGCCATGGAGGTCAACGCATTCAAGCAGCGGCAAACCATGAAAAATACATGATACCCAATGGTTGATCCAAATCTCAAACTCTCTTCATACTTCTTTTTGGAGTGCTGTTCTTGTGGAGATCACTCAGAAGAAGCGATGTTAGCTGCAGCTGTTAATACTTAACATTGCCACAACACAGAACTTAAAGAGCCGAATCCTCTAACATACATACAATTTTACTCCCACATCATCAGTCACTTTTACATCTACATGAAATAGGAACAAAAGTATTTCAAATATTCAAACTGAATCGTAAAATAACAGAGTAAAGCTGTGCAAGTCTTTGTTAGAGATTGATGTCCCTGTTGAAAGTCACACTTTAATATGATCTTGACGAATATAGCACGTTACTACGCGTCCTATTACCACGCATTAGGTTACAACGCAGTCGTTACAACGACCGTGTTGTTACCACGCGTGGCTTTACATCGCAAGTTGTTTCTACGACTTGCGCTAGGTGGCGCGCTGGATTTAGGAATAGTATAAATTACTATTCCTACTCCAGTTAGCGCAACAGCAAGGAATGTGTTGGACTTAAAATCCAACACATTCCCTGGTGTTGCACGCCACCTAGCGCAAGTCGTAGAAACAAGTTGCAATTTAAAGCCACGCGTGGTAACAATATGGTCGTTGTAACGACCACATTGTTACGTACCTGTGTGGTAACAGCAGAGTTGTAAACGCTGTTTCCCAATTTGGACATACGAGAAGGACATTTTACATCGGCAGATGGCATCACACCCACACTGTTTGTATTTTTTATAAACATTTTTATTAGGGTTTTTGAAGTGGAACAGAAAAGACAAAAAAGAGGGATACTAATTGTGCACGTGAAATAGAAATGCAACTGCATACAATGCAAGGAATAGAACACCCATATCATAAAGCTTACAACCATACGTCGATAACTACAGCATAATTATAAGATGTGAGTCTGGATCCACAGAGCTTTAGTGCAACAGTTGTTATACCGTTGCAAATCTCAGATATGTTTTCACTTAATAATGTGCAAATTAAACGAAACGAGAGAAGACCTAAGAGTCTCCTACCAGTGAATTCCAGAAGTGACGACTGTTGTGGTAAAATACAGGGCGTAGTGTCTAAGACGGTTATTGCTGTCATACCTTTTGAGTATCCGGCTGAGTGGGTGAGGAAGGGCTGGGGAAACAGTCCTCAGGTGTATCAGAAATCCTGTGTGAATAGAGGGATTCTTGTCTGTTAGAGGAAGGATACGTCCCCGGTGTACAGCACTCATCGTGATGAACACTAGGCTCATCGGGGAAGGGGGGTTCTACTACTAATGCTACATGTATTTCATTATTATGTTCTAGCATGCTGCTTAAGCGTATCTTAAGGAGCTGAGGAGCATAGGGACTCCTTCAAAGGGATAAGCAGTCGTCTCTAGGGCTGCCACCCAATGTTGCCTAAAGCTCATCCCAGTCCACCAGTATTGGGTATTTAAGCAATCCTCTACTTACCTTTCCGCTTGAGCCCATGTAGAGTCACTGATGAGTGTGCTGGCGCCTTCCACCTACTCATACCTGCCTTCTTGACCAGGAAAAGGCCGAGATCCAGGAACTGTGAAGCTGCTGCAGGTCTCTGGGAACATTGTAAAATCCAGAGAGCACAATGTTCCCAGGTGGGTTGGAGGGGTAGTCCAGTACAAGTGGAGAAAGCATGAAAGACACGATCTCCAATAACTTGTCAGGGATGGGCAATTCCACGTCATATGATAGAAGTCCACTGGTGCCAAACTACAGCGCGAACAAGGGTCGGGTACCCCCGGGAAACTTCTGTAGATCAGGCCTGGAGAGAGATAAGCTTGGTGCAGTATACAAACTGGATCAGTTTAAATCTGGCATTGGCAGATATTGTGCGTGGGTGAGAGAGTGTTCTCACCCATTCTTTCACGTGTAGAACTGTTAAATTCTGTCTCCCATGTCTCTCACAGCTGTTCAATAGATACCCGCAAATGGGAGCACTGCGATTGGGAAAGTTAATTTGCCAGTCTTCTAATTCCCACATACAGAGTAAGTGTCGGTTAATGAATTGCAGGCTTCATACCCACTGCTGCCCATGTGCTACGTAAAACATGTATGAGTAAACCGCATATCAGAAATTGTTCTTCGTGTAAAGCATCATTGGCTCCCCAGGCCTGAAATGATTGTAATCGACTGTTATCAAATAGATCTATTACTTCGAGGCCAGCTTCTGACCAATGCGCAAGTCTTTGACCATCCAAACAGGAGTGATGCTCCGACACGTGATCTGTGTGTACTCAGAAATAAGAAACTAATTGGTTACAAAAGTAAAGCCAAGCAGTTGTTTCCTGCGAAATACACGTGAAGCGTTTTCTAATTGATAGTTTATAAGTTCAATTACCAAACGTTAGACTGTCCAAGCAGCACAGAAGCAACACTGCGGGACATGTCATCCATTATAGATTTCTTATTAATCTTCTAAAATGGTGTGCGAGCATCGAATAATACCATTGGTCTGCGAGGGTCCAGCAATCAGGACGAAACGTCTTTGCTTCCTTGGAGACCTGAGTGCTAATTGACCCAAAGGCGCGAAAAGGTAATGTCGGGTTAATCACAAGACAATACTTTCTGGAAAAAACATCTCTAATGACGAGCCACTTAAAAAAAATGGTTTCTCTGAAGTTCTACATCCTTTCTTCACGAGCGAGGTCGGGCGGTCATTTATAAAAAAAAAAAAACACGAATTGAATTAAATATTTGTGAGAAACCGAACAAGCCGCGGAAGTGAAAGCAGTGCTGCGGCCTCCTTGAGGCTCGTCAGCCCCCAGCAAAACCATTTTATTCAAGGGCCCAATTCAACTGAAAAACCTGTCTCAAGAAGTGGAATCTCAAAGCCATAATCTAATTCATCAATGTCCTCACGCATTGGAGATCTGATTAGAAGCTCTTTCCCTGTTGATTGCAAGCACAGATATCCAGCACCTCTGAAGTTAAGAGAAAATAAGTCGTTTTCAGAAAACAAGGGGACATATTATCAAGCACGGCGTTAAAATTATCGCGGCGATAATTTTTAACGCCGTCCTTGATAATATGCTCCATGGTGCCAATAAATGACGAATAATCTTAAAAAAAGGATATTAGAAAAAATAAACTGCACACTCAGCTCATAAACATACACCCCAGTGGGGCTGTAAATGGATGTTTGGATGCCGCTGACATCCAATTAAGGGGCATATTATCAAGACAGACGATACAGTTATCGCCGCTTTAGCTGTGAATGACATCTAGCATGGGCTTCAATTGGAATTCCATAGAGCATATTATCAAGCCCATTATCGCCGTTTTAGCGGCAGTTTTCTGCCACTAAAGCGGCGATAATTTTATCGCCTGTCTTGATAATATGCCCCTAAGATGGATGGCAACATGGTAAAGTGATATAAATTGAAGTCTCTGGTTCGAGCTCCCTTATTTTGTATGGGGGCTTGAACTTAGTACTTTTGAGATGACTTTTTCAAATTTGTAGCCTGTCTTTTCCAAATGTTATAACCCAAATAACCCAAATAACCTCTATTCAATGGGTCAAGTAAATATATTCACAATTTCTGACATCTCATTCAGATCAACTTCAGCTGTACACAGATGTAAAATTCAGTAGCTACTGCTCTTGAAAACAACTGGTGGGTAGGGGGTGGAGAGGTTTTAGGTCTGAATAATAAAAACCAAAAAATAAGCTCTTACCTGCCACTGCCACCGCCATCACGGGGTTCTTGTGCTCCAGTTCCAACTTTGATTCCCCACGTGCTGGCGCACACTGTGCTGGCTCCCAGGCGCCAATCAATACTCTGCTCTCATACTGGAAATACAGCATGAGAGCAGCGCCGTGATTGGCCTGATCGGGCTAGTTTGACGCTTGGTCAAGTCGTAGAAGCCTGTGCCCCTTCTCCACCCAGCTGTGCAGCACAGCACGGGTAAGGAGGGATCTAACTGTGCATGACGGTTTGGCAGGCCTTAGACAGCTGGCAAAACCGTCATGCGCATCTACAGTGTTCATTATTCCTCCCCTACTGTCATCATGGCCCTGCCCTGGCCAGACTTGGCTGGCTTTAGAGGGGAAATAAAAATAAAAGTATAATAAAATGGTTTTATTATTTATTTTATTTTCCCTGTTTACCTCTGCTGGCTCTCAGCAGGGGGGGCGACACTCCTCCTCTATAGCGGAGGAGCCACCGCTGGTAAAATCCCCAAAGCTTTTTATCGTAAAAGTAGTAATTCCAAATTTCCATTTACACCTATCATACGCCTCAGGGCAGTCCATTTTATTTTTGACACTGGGTGGTCCTTTTGCAAAAAAACAACTTACTAGGGGGCGCTCAGGTTGTAGAGGAGCGTGATAAAACTAAGGGATATCCTAAGCATGCCTACAGAAGCTTAACAATTCCACACTAGAGGACATTGGGATATCTTTGAGAAAACATAACCCTCTACTTGGGATGGCATTGACTGCTAGACTAACAAGCATTGGCATAGCCAATAGGTCTCTCTTTTGGGACCTTCTAAGTATTTAGTTATGCAGCACAATATCCTTGGTGCAACCACATCAACTGTTAAGTGGCTAAACACTTATAAGGTCCCAAAGGCGAGACCTATTGGCTATGACAATGCTTGGTGTGGTTGTGTGTGTGTGGTTGTGTGTGTGGTTGTGTGTGGTTGTGTGTGGTTGTGTGTGTGTGGTTGTGTGTGTGTGGTTGTGTGTGTGTGGTTGTGTGTGTGTGGTTGTGTGTGTGGTTGTGTGTGTGTGGTTGTGTGTGTGTGGTTGTGTGTGTGTGGTTGTGTGTGTGGTTGTGTGTGTGGTTGTGTGTGTGGGTGTGGTTGTGGGTGTGGGTGCGGTTGTGGGTGCGGTTGTGGGTGCGGGTGCGATTGTGTGTGTGTGTGGATGTGTGGTTGTGTGTGGTTGTGTGTGTGGTTGTGTGTGTGTGGTTGTGTGTGTGGTTGTGTGTGTGTGTGGTTATGTGTGTGTGTGGTTGTGTGTGTGGTTGTGTGTGTGGTTGTGTGTGTGGTTGTGTGGTTGTGTGTATGGTTGTGTGTGTGTGGTTGTGTGTGTGGTTGTGTGTGTGTGTGGCTGTGTGTATGTGTGTGTAGTTGTATGTGGTTGTGTGTGTGGTTGTATGTGTGGTTGTGTGTGTGGTTGTGGTTGTGTGTGTGGTTGTGTGTGTGGTTGTATGTGTGGTTGTGTGTGTGGTTGTGTGTGTGGTTGTGTGTGGTTGTGTGTGTGGTTTTGTGTGTGGTTGTGTGTGTGTGTGGTTGTGTGTGTGGTTGTGGTTGTGTGTGCGGTTGTGTGGGTGGGTGTGGGTGTGGGTGTGGTTGTGGGTGTGTGTGGATGTGTGTGGTTGGGTGTGGTTGTGTGTGTGGTTGTGTGTGGTTGTGTGTGTGTGTGTGGTTGTGGTTGCGTGTGTGTGTGGTTGTGTGTGTGTGTGGTCGTGTGTGTGTGGTTGTGTGTGTGGTTGTGTGTGTGTGTGTGGTTGTGTGTGTGTGTGGTTGTGTGTAGTTGTGTGTAGTTGTGTGGTTGTGTGTGGTTGTGTGTGTTGTATGTGGTTGTGTGTGGTTGTGGTTGTGTGTGTGTGGTTGTGTGTGTGTGGTTGTGTGTGTGGTTGTGTGTGGTTGTGTGTGTGGTTGTGTGTGGTTGTGTGTGGTTGTGTGTGTGGTTGTGCATGTGGTTTTGTGTGTGGTTGTGTCTGTGGTTGTGTGCATGGTTGTGTGTGTGGTTGTGTGTGGTTGTGTGTGTGTGTGGTTGTGTGTGTGTGGTTGTGGTTGTGTGTGTTGTGTGTGTGGTTGTGTGTGTGTGGTTGTGTGTATGGTTGTGGTTGTGTGTGTGTGTGGTTGTATGTGTGGTTGTGTGTGTGCTTGTGTGTTTGGTTGTGTGTGGTTGTGTGTGTGGTTGTGGTTGTGTGTGTGGTTGTGGTTGTGGATGTGTGGTTGGGTGTGTGGTTGTGTGTGTGGTTGTGTGTGTGTGGTTGTGTGTGTGTGTGGTTGTGTGTGTGGTTGTGTGTGTGGTTGTGTGTGGTTGTGTGTGTGGTTGTGTGTGTGTGATTGTGTGTGTGGTTGTGTGTGTGGTTGTGTGTGGTTGTGTGTGTGGTTGTGTGTGTGTGATTGTGTGTATGTGTGTGGTTGTGGTTGTGTGGTTGTGGTTGTGTGTGTGGTTGTGTGTGTGGTTGTGTGTGGTGTGTGTGGTTGTGTGTGTGGTTGTGTGTGTGGTTGTGTGGTTGTGTGTGGGTGTGTGGGTGTGTGTGTGTGTGGTTGTGGTTGTATGTGTGTGTGGTTGAGGGTGTGTTTGGGTGTGGATGTTTGTGTGGTTGTGTGTGTGGTTGGGTGTGATTGTGTGTGGTTGTGGTTGTGTGTGTGGTTGTGTGGTTGTGTGTGGTTGTGTGTGTGGTTGTGTGTGATTGTGTGTGTGGTTGTGTGTGTGGTTGTGTGGTGGTGCATGTGGTTGTGTGTGTGGTTGTGTGTGTGGTTGGGTATGTGGTTGTGTGTGTGGTTGTGTGTGTGGTTGTGTGTGGGGTTGTGTGTGTGGTTGTGTGTGTGTGGTTGTGTGTGTGGCTGTGTGGCTGTTGTGTGTGGTTGTGGGTGTGGTTGTGTGTGTGTGTGGTTGTGTGTATGTGTGTGGTTGTGTATGTGTGTGTGGTTGGTTGTGTGTACGTGGTTTGTGTGTGGTTATGTTTGTGGTGTGTGTGTGTGGTTGTGGTTGTGTGTGTGTGTGGTTGTGTGGTTGTGCATGTGGTTGTGGTTGTGTGTGTGGTTGTGTGTGTGATTGTGGTTGTGTGTGTGACAGTAATACTAAAAGCATATCAAAATAAAGGAACACAAACATCGAGTTTGTGGAAAGAGAAAGCATATTGTAAGTCAAACAGGCGCAGCAAAGCATTAAGACAACAACATGTTCTTTGATGTCTGATGTTCTTTGAACGAGAACATCAAAGGGGTGTCGCGAAAGTGATTGCGGGCAAAAGGGAAAGTGATCGGGGGCGCTTAATGAGCATGATGAGGTTTGCCATATGGAGCCTCCTAAGCGCGCGCCCGCGCACATGCACTGTAGCTCTAGGCTAGCCATGGTAGCATTTCTTTATACAAATGCACCCTCTTAGACTAAGAGAGTGTCTCCCTCATGCACTCGAAGAATAAGTTCAATGGTTAATCTTGTGATAGTCAGTTCTTCGGAGTCAATTTAATATAACAGTCTTTGTATATTTATTTGATTATAAGGTGGATTTGAAACAAATAATCTCTTGGTAACATACTAGTGCATGCTTCGAATTAGTATTCATTCAAAGTACCAAATTGCCCAATGCATTTCGGGCGTGAAAGCCCTTCATCAGGGGCTAGTATGCTGTGAATACAAGGAAACAGGGTATCAGCACAAGAAAAATGCAGTAGTCCATGTACAACAATGCTGTAACTGTGCACAGGATGTGTTAATGCTATTGGTGCATTAGTGAGGATGAGCAGATGTGGGTGCTGTGTTTCTCAGGAATAGACCAATTTCACGTGATGTCAATCGAAGGTGCCAATAAAAGATGGAGTGAACGTGTGTCCGTAAGTGACGTCTGTGATGAAAGAATGTGGACCTTGTGAAACAGACAGTTAGCGTGTGCTATCCTGTAAAATTAACAAGGAAAGTGCTCTGGTAGCCAAATACCAGTGAACCACGTACTTCGTGAACCATAATTGCTATGATTGTTAAATGTGGCATGCAGCCGCATAAATGTGCTGGCGTCGGAGTGAGGAAACTATCGTGCGTCTGTTAAAATAGGGATGCGGTGATGAACGGTGTGACCGGAATTCTAGTGCATGGAACGAGTCAAAAAGCTGCGTACTTGCAAAAGTTCGCCAGGATAATGCGCGTTCATGTTACCAAGTGTGCTCATTGTAGATGTTCGTAAAAAAACAGGAATACATGGTGTAACATGCAGCTTATACAGAGCGTCGTGCTCTGATTGGAGATCAATGGGTGTGTGAAAGAGACTTATTCTAGAGTTTGTGATGGATCGAAAGTCGTCCGTCGGAGTAACCGGGGTGATGCGAGTAAGGTGGTTTGGACGGAACTTGGTTAAAAGACCTTGTTAACCCGGAAGTAACCGCTGGTTCGTGGCGCGCTTGCACGGAACTACACAGTAGAAAGACTGGTAGTTCTGCTGTACTGGTGTGCTGTTATCTAAAATACCGGAGGGTGTAAGAAGTGTAAAGAAGGTGCTCGAGGGAAATTAAATTAATGTAAAGAAAGGAAAATAACGGGATGCACGTTAAGTCCCTGCATTTTTTGAGCCCTCACTAAAAGTCTCGCCAGACCAGCGCATGCGCTGGGTCAGGCGAGACCTACAAAGTAGTTAAAAACAAGAATAAAAGTGTCATAGTATATGTTGGACACTTATACATGTTTTGCTTTTCGTTTTCATTATTGTAGTGTCTTGTAGAATATTGTATGTCTTTAAATGTTTCCATTTAATTTCTTGTACTGAGTCCATGAGGTGCTGTTTGACGTTTGGCCTGATTTAGAGTTCAGTGGATGGGTTAGTTGGTCACAAAAGTGACAGATATCCCATCTGCCGTAGTACAAGTTCATTATATCAAATGACATTCGTAATTCGAGGGACGGGATATCCTTCATGTTTGTGATGGGATAACCCATCAACGAACTCTAAATCAGGCCCCAAGTTTACACATTGATAGAGTTACATGGATCAACGGCTAGCGGAGTACTCTTTATGGTATACAGATGCCACAATCAGGGGCATCCAAAACGGATTGCACTTTACTTTGTTATGAGCATTGTGACCCAAACTTTATGGGTAAGTGTCAGAAACATCTGCTCCAATACTTATAGAATCTTCGTTTAGATGAAATGTTTACATTATTCATCCAATATACTTTCTCACACTGCTGTGATAATGAAGTTATGGCTCCCTTTAAGGACAATGTAAACCTCGCAATATGTCCCTACACATGCATCCAGCCATTAATTTACACTTCCAGCCCCTGAGCAGATCAGCTGCTTCTTCTGAAGTGGTGGTATAAGAGGTAGCCTTTCAGGGAGAAGATTGTTGGCCCACTTCTCGTACTCATCAAAAGCAACTAATATAGCAGTATCTCACATACAAGTAATGTTGTTTGTGCCTACAGTTTTTGCTTCCTCAGGTTGCTGCATGCAATCTCAAAATATAGTCTGCATGAATGAATTTAGGGACATTCTAGTGCCGAAAGTTGTGTTTTAAAGCACATTAAATCAATAGCATATGACAATTTGTAAGTATATTCAAACCAATTTACAAAATAATATGGTGGTCTCCCTCAAACGATTTCTGGAGCAATGAAGCTACAACAACTACATTATAATTTTTCTGTAACATTTATAAAACATGTTGTGCTTTAAATACTGTTCAGCACTGAAGGTTTGGGATTCTCCTCCAATAAATGTCTGGAAAATGTACCAGCAAATGGTACATTTTATATTGCCAGAGGTAGGTACTTTTGTCCAAATAGGGATCCTTGCTTCTAGTCAGGATAAGGGGGATACACACTTTGGATAACCCCTGCTCACCCCCTTGGTAGCTTGGCACCAGCAGACAGGCTTATCCTAAAGGCAATGTGTAAAGTATTTGTACTCAAAAGACCCAGTAATACAGTGATAACACCACGATGGACACCACACCAGTTTAGAAAAATAAAGTATCTTTAGCTAACTCAACAAGACCAAAACGACAAAAACCCAACACACAGGTAATGATCGATGACTTTAGAACAGTTATAGCAAAAAACAAATAGCACCACCTGTGGCTATTGCGACGTCGTGACAGCAATAAATCCAAAGCACGGGTCCGACAGAGAGGATCGCGGCGTTGGGCACAGAGTCACACGAACCCCCAAACAAACAGTACCTTGGAAACAAAGTCAATGTTGATGCACGGCGTCATGGATGCAAGGCGTTGGGGCCGAGGTCGAGGCCGGCTACCTGGCTGCAATGGGGATGCGAGGCATTGTGTCCGCGAGGAGGTGGCGTGTTGAGTCCAGGACAGGGTAAGACGGTCGCGTCAGCGGTGAGGTGTCAGTTCAGGTGACGGTGCAAAGTCGGTGAGTTCATGGAGTCCCCCTCGGCAGTTATCGGCGCCGTGATAACAGGAGGCACGCGCTGGCAGTGACGGAGTCGGTGCCATCGCTGGCTTCGGGAATGCTGATAACTGCAGGCGTCGGAGCTGCGGTGCAGGCCGGGCGATGCGTCGTGCACTTCACGTGTGGTGCACCCAGCCTTGGAGCAGGTCACAGCATCACAGCAATGTCACTGACTTCGTCAGAGACAGGTTTTCTCACTTCTCTTATATTTCTCCCAGCTCCCAACAGCATTTACAACCTCCAGAGGACCAAAACTGGAATAGACACCTCCTGGCAGGTCAGAACTGTCAGCAATAGAATTCAGGGGAGCTGGGTGTGAAGTCTTTGTGTCCATGAGACTTCACAACAGGAGGCCAGCACACACAGGCCCTTGGAGATTCTTCTTCAAGCAGGTTCACAGTAACGTACAGTATTTGTCCTTTCCTTCTCAGAAACAGCAACTGCAGGCCAACCCCACACAGTAAAGGGGCAGTACTCCTCCTTACAGCTCTCCAGCTCTTCTCCTTGGCAAAGGTTCCTCTTGAGTCCAGAAGTGATATAAAGTTCTGGGGTTTAAGGTCCACTACTTATACCCCATTTTGTCTTTGTTCTCTTTGTGCAAGGGTCTCTGAGCCCAGTCCAAACCAGTTCTGTCCTCACTGGTGCAGTATGACCACAGGGGGTGGAGACAGCGTTGTGCAAGGGAGACAGTCCCTATTCAGGTGACAGAAAAATCCTGCTCGCACACATGACCCCAGTGTTGTTCTCCATCAGCAGATTTTTACACATATAACATGGACATGTGACCAAGGGGCAGACTTTGCGGAACTGTGACGGATGATACACCTTGAACTTGAGCCTGCTCCATTGTTGGTGGTAGCTGGTTTTATACACGACATCCCAAAGTCCTCACGTCGATTTGTGGTGATAGCGCTGTTGCTCGCCAAAAGAGAACTGGCCCTCACATGGGGCTGTAAAAACCCACCAACTATAAAGCCATGGCTTGTGCTGTTTGACGTATTGTAACACAAACAATGACTTATATGCACAGTTGCAGTCACCCACATCTCAACCACGGGATATCTGGCAATCACTTGGGGCATATTTGCAGGAACTTCAGGACATAGCAGAATTGCAGACTGATAACGACACTCCCACAAAAATCACTGAGGTAGGGAGTAGCACAGCCTCCTCTGCATAATATGAGCTGTAGCAGGCAAGAAATGTATGGCCTGGTATCATACATTACAGAGCATACCGGACGCAGATGTCGTGATGCTGTTTTATTGAAGCTAGTAAAATGTGTTGTATACAATGTACTATTCATATAATGTGCTTGTACGGTACTTTAATTGTTTGAAATTATAAATAAAGTTTAAAAAAATAGGAAGAGGCACACAGAATGGTTAAACAAGAAAATGCCTACTTTCTAAAACAGGCATTTTCAAACACATAATTCAAAAACCATCTTTACTAAAAGATGCGTTATAAAATTCTGAGTTCAGAGAGCCTAAACATTACCCTTCTATCAGGTCCCAATGGGAAGTTATACTTGTAAGATGTTACAAAGTATCTCCCATTCCATCCTATGGGAAAGATAGCCTTTCAATAGTGAAAAATGAGATTCGCAGTACTTCACTATCAGGCCAAGTCACACACACCAGTACATGCCCCACCTTTCACATACACTGCATCCTGCCCATGGGGGGGCCTTGGGACTACCATAGGGGTGTGTTACATGTAAGAAAAGGGAAGGTTAGGGCCGGGCAATTGGGTGCACTTACCAGGTCGACATGGCAGTTTAAAACTGTGCATAGACACTGCAGTAGCAGGTCTGAGGTACCTTTTCAGAGCTACTCATGTGGGTGGCACAATAAGTGCTGCAGGCCCACTAGTAGAATTTGATTTACAGGCCCTGGCACACTCAGTGCACTTTACTAGGAATTTACCAGTAAATCAAATAGGCCAATCAGGGAGAATCAATTGTAATCACAATTTACACAAGAAGCACTTGCACTTTGACAATGATCAGCAGTGGCACAGTGCCCAAAGCATCTAAGCCAGCAAAAATGAAATCAGGCACAGCATCAAAAATATAGAAGGTAGAGGCAAAAAGTTGGGGGAAACAGCGCCAAAGATGCCAAGTCTAACAAGCATTGTGTGCGAAAGTGAATTTTAAGTTTGGGGTGGATGGTAGGCCAACACAAGTAAAAATATCACTATTCTTGTTAAGTCCAGGAAAGGTTTCAGCAATTTAAATCTGAGGTCAAACCCTGCTAGTTATGGCACAGAGCAGACAGGCTTAACCTTAGAAAATGTGAAAACCATTTAAAAGTACCAAAAAAGTTCAAAAGTCAAAAATACACTACAATTAAAATCCCACTCCAATCTATAAAAATAGACAATATTTTAATGAACAAAATAACACCAAAATGACAAAACTCTAATAAAGGAGAACTGGAGAGATGAATTTTTAAAGTTTTAAATAAAATTAGCACCAAAAGGTGCAAAGCGTCCCGCGCGGGCACCTGTTCACACCACACCAGCACAGGATAAAGCAGAGGGATGACATGATGGAACACAAGTAGGATTCACAAGTCAGATTGGTTCCAGTTGAAAAGTTACCTTTACACTTAGAAAGTTTTCAAGAAGATAGGGTCCTCAGCAGCGCAAGGCTGCAGGCTGAATACGAAGACAGGCTTGTCGGCAAAGGGTTGATGAAGGAAGAGGGCTCAGTGGAGATGTCGCCGAAGGCGGGAAATCTCCAAGTGTGAAAAGCTCAGAGTTTGCTCCCAGGAAGTCATCAAAATAGATCAGTTGCTGCTTGGCATCGGGCCCAGTGAAGGTTTATACTTTCATACTTAGACTATTTTCTGGAAGTCTGATTTCCTCTGCGGGCAAGACTGCAGGCTGTAGCGGAAAAGGGTTCAACATCAGATGCCAGATGCCAGTCAGCATCATGCCCATGGAAATGGATTTGGTCCAGGGTTCCGGTATACTTGGTAGAGCCAATTTCACCATGCATTGGGGGTCAGAGCACAAGCATTGGGGTCTGGTTAGCAGAGTCACAGTGCACAAAGTCTAAAATCCAGCACCATCAGTCTAACAAAATTGGGGTGATCATGCAAAAAGAGGCATTTTCCTACAATTTGCCACAGGTAAACTTGGTAGTGTTAAAATGATGTATGTTAGTTCTTACATTCCAATTTCAGCAACTTAGCCATGAGACTATGAGGTACTAGAACCGTCATTCTGGGGCAGCATAATCCAATGTTGCTACATCTCCCAAGGTATGGTTTTTCATAATGCATAAGTTAGCATACTTTACAAGCTTTCATAATCCCCCCACTGAGCATATTTGCTAAACTTTCAGCAGGTAGCAAATTTTCATAATAACCGTTAAAACATGATGTAAGTTTCTATAAATTCACATCCAGCAGACCTTACAGTTTCCAACAATGCCCACCCATCACATTGCAGTTTCCATAATTCTTGTGTGATTACAATTTGTAAATTTCCTGAAGGCCAATTGGCAAATTCCATTATGCCTAATTAGTGGACTTTTCAAGTTTGTAATGTGTGAGTTAGCATATGAAACTATTTCCATAAAACTGCTACCATGCATTCTTTAAAAATGTGTGCAGTTAGCAAAATGCTAGATATTATTTGCTCCAGCTGTGCCTTAGCTTACTTGATGCTCTAATGGAAATCACCTGTGAGAAATTGGGTTACTGGTTGAAGGAGGTGAAACCCTACTCAAGCAGCAACCACAATTCTTATCAGGGTGAAAAGCAAGCAAATCCCAAATGAACCTGTGCTTAGCCCTCTGGCAGTTCAGCACAAAAGCAGGCAGGCTTAACTTAGAGGCGATGTGTAAAGTATTTATGCAGCACTTAAACAGTGATAAAGTGAAAACACAAAACAAGAAAAATCCCACACAAATTTAGAAAAATTTAGTAAAATTTCATACATTGTTTGACACCTAAATGACAAAAATCCAATAGGTAGAACCATAGAGATGCAATTTTAAATATTTTGAAGAAATCAAGCACTAGGAAGAAAAAAGCACCACCTGCGGTTATCAGTTCATAGTGGACCAGGTCCAAGTCACAAGTTCAGGCTGACCATG
This sequence comes from Triturus cristatus, assembly GCF_964204655.1. Lineage (NCBI taxonomy): Eukaryota > Metazoa > Chordata > Amphibia > Caudata > Salamandridae > Triturus > Triturus cristatus. Next base: position 1,007,755,095 of record NC_140591.1, on the reverse strand, counting down.
ATGGAGTACGGACTGGATACAGGTCTGAGTTCAGTCTGCTGAAAAGTACCTTGTGGTCCTAGGAATGGAGATGTGAAGCCCTTGCATCAACCTGCGCGGGTAGTTGTTGAGAAACCGTCAACAAGGGATTGCGATGAAAGGACTGTTGACCAAGAGCTGCAGTGCGATGTCCTACGACATAATCGAGAAAGCCAGTGAGGCTTGCGGAGACTTGTGCTGCGATGTGACAGCACAAGGGACAAGATGTTTTGCAATGGGCCGTTGTTTGGGGTCGAGGAAGCCGCTGTGGCTTGAGAGGACGTGCACTAAGATGCAATGGTGTCATGGTTGAGCTGCATCGTGCTGGGCTGGAGATGATGGTGGGCTGCAACACATTGCGTTGAGATGCGTGGAGTCACATTGAAGAAGCCTGGAATGTCCTTGTGTCCTGAACAGGGGGCCACCTGCTGACCCCTGGAGATTTCATGGTGTTCTGGGTCCACACAGGCAGGCTGGATTCAGCAGGGTAGCTTACAGTAGCAGAAGAGACCCTGGGCAACAGAGCAGCCATTGCTCAGCAGAGCAGACTTCACAGCTGGGCAGTACTTCTTCTTGGCAGAGATATTGTGTGTGTATGATGCCGTCAGGTACAAATGCAAGGGGGAAATTTGGGGGAAGGGGCAAATAAGTAATCTCTTCCACCGTTCTTTCAGATTGTCTCTCGGGCACTGAAGGAGGAAGTTCGAGAGGGCTGTTCCTCAAGCTGCAAATACTTGAGCACTACAGGAAGAGAGTTTTAACAGAGAATTACGCACACACTTAGTAGTTGAGCACAGACGTCTTTGTGGGGAGTGTATTATATGTCCATTGGCAATAATAAACAAGGCTGCGTATGGTGTATGGTCAAGCAACAGAAAAGACTGCAACGCATACAGAATGCCTCCGCACGCCTCATCCTGGACATCCCCCGCCACAGGCACATCACCGCCCACCTGAGAGACCTGCACTGGCTCCCTGTCAACAAGAGCATCACGTTCAAGCTCCTCACCCACGCACACAAAGCGCTCCACAACGCCGGACCCGAATACCTCAACAAACGCCTCTCGTTCTACGCCCCGACTCGCCAACTACGCTCAGCCAGCCTAGCCCTCGCCACCGTACCACGCACCAGAAGAACAACAACAGGCGGCAGATCTTTCTCCTACCTCGCCGCCAAGACCTGGAACTCCCTCCCTCCCCACCCACCTCCGACTGACCCAAGACCTTCTCACCTTCAGGAGACACCTCAAGACCTGGCTTTTCGAGCAGTAGCAGAACCCCCTCCACCCTCAGCACCTTGAAACCCTCACGGGTGAGTAGTGCGCTCTATAAATATACTGATTGATTGATTGATTGATTGATTGATTGATTGATTGATTGATTGATTGGCATCATGAAGCAAGGTAAGTAGCCTCTTAACTGGGAGTTAGTAAAGCATTCTAAGAATGTATTGCAGAGGATCCCTTCTGTTTGGATTAGAAATTATCTGGGTGGTTGAAAAGGTGTCACATTAATTCACTCTGAGAACAGCCACGGCCCATGCAGGTAAGAGCGGAGGGCAGTGGGGACAGGTGAGGGGGGATTTCCACAGACGACGAAGAGGGAAAATGAATTATTTATTTAATTTTCCCTCATCATCGTCTGTCAAAATCCCCCCCCCAGCTGGTCCCACCACCCTTACCTGCACGGGCCGCAGCTGTCTGAGAGTGATTAGGGCTTGGGTGACTGATGCTAGGTCAGCAACTGAGAGGAATTTACGCATGCCCCTGAGGTATTTTAGAATGAAGTTGCCAGAGGAGACCAAGGAATTTATCTGAGGTCGGTCAGAAAGGATTATGGCAGTGATAATTGGAGGGCTTCCTTTATTCTACTTAAACTTAAAATGGAGTGTGAGCCCAAAAAATAAATAAATCCTATTACACCCATCCCTATTAAAAGTGCACTATTGGAGTAGTGGGGGGGGGGGGTGACTGAAGATAAAAAGGCCCACCACAACCCCCTAGCCTGCCACTATGGAGATCTGGTATGGGTTGGTGCGCTAAACAAGAAGAACCCATTTACCAGCGGCGGCTCGTCCTTTAAGGCAGAGGAGCATCGCTACCCTGCGCAAGTACCGCAGAGGTGAAAAATAAAATGGTAATACATTCTATTTATTACCATTTTATATCTCCCTTTCCCCTCCCCGAGACAGTGTTTGGAGGAGGGATTACTACTGCTGACTGGCAGCTGGGGAGTGGTGCTTACTTTAATAGTTTACACTGCGCATGTCACTTTGGCTGGCTGACTTGCGATGGCCAGCCTGACATTCGTGCAGTGTAAACCTCTTGTTGGGTAGAGAACAGCCACAGTCACATAGTGCCTGTAGGAGCGTTGAGGCAGCCCGCTACAGCGAATCCTGGCGCTGCTCTCATGCTGCTGAACATTATCAGCAGCATGAGAGCAGAGCCTGAATTGGTGCAGAGAATTCAACTGCTTCAAGCTTCCAGGGACTGAAGCAGAGGTCCGCAGGTGGCGAGCCAGCAGAGTGGGTAAGTACTCTGCTCATTCTGACCTTTGCAGCGCCTCTTTCTGCTACTTTCTGACTATTATTTTTCCTCTTTCTGCTCGTTTCTGACCTTAATTTTTCCTCTTTCTGTCTGTTATTTTTCCTCTTTCTGCTCATTTCTGACCTTAATTTTTCCTCTTTCTGTCTGTTATTTTGCCTCTTTCTGCCCATTTCTGCCCGTTATTTGTCCTCTTTCTGCTCGTTTCTGACCTTCATTTTTCCTCTTCCTGCTCGTTTCTGTCCTGGCTCCTCAACTAATATATCGCATCTGCAGTACCCAGACACACTTAGGGGGCTCATAGATTGAGTGCGCATGATTACACCCACCAAACCCCCCATTTGCCTGCCCCACCACTCACAGGGGTTGCCAGTCGCTGCTGCAATTTACATCGCAAGAGGCTGACCTCAGAAATTCCACAATATTTGGGGTAAATGATGGAAGTACTATGGTTAGTCCTCAATAAAATAAAATGCCCCCAACAGGTAAACCGATGTCTGTGCAACTGATCGAGACCTGAGACGGGTGGAATAACTGGACCTGATTGGGAAGCAATTCTATTGTTTACTGTTTATTTCGTTGTCAGACTTACTATGAAACGATAAAATTTGATTATCAAAAAAAGAGCAAAGGCCATTCTATATTGTGATAGAGTAAGCAATCTAAATGCAAGTGAGAAATGAGATATATTATGCAAGTGAGAACATGCATAACATCCAATGTGGTCTACTTTTCTACATCAAGTTAAGGAAACGTCTTCAGTTAGTTTAAAGTGTAGCTAGGATTCACAGTACAGTGGGATCTCAAAGCTTATTTTTGTTCATATCCTTGACAGAAGGTTTAAACTAGCAACACAACACAATTCAATGCAGTAAACGCAACAAGCAGGCACCAATTACATTACAAACAAGTTGCAATAACCAACAGCATTATTCAGAGGATATTACTACTTAGATTTCCAGTGCATGCAAGCTACATTCCCTTTTTAAGACATAGCAGGTCAACAAGCACTTTAGGTTGAACTACAGATAGATTAGTTACCTCTGTAAATGGATTAGAATGGATCAATGACGTGAATTCTGCCTTGTCAATTTGCATCTTAAATCAGATGCGCCTACGGATATGCTCTCGTCCATGACTTGAATGTGCACTGCAGACTCTGCTGCAAATGGAAAATTCCACTCCAGGAGCCACAAACTGGGATGTGGGAGTAATGTTGGGACAGAGCGGCAGACATCTTGAGAGGGGTCATAGTCATGATGACTTGCAGTGTCAATAAAAGTCAGCCTACAATCTGGCAGGCATGTGCTTTATTATTATTTACACACTCTGCTCCAAATAAATTAACAAGAAACAAGTTAGCATATGGAATGAACTGTAATATGGCTGAGGGTATTGAACACATGCTGCAGCTATGAACACATAGCCAGTAAGCCTCAGGAGATAATACTGGGAAGATAGCTCCTGTGAGTAATATGTCCAGCTCCAGCGTGCTTTACAGGTCTTAGTCATCATAAAATAGCTTAGTTGGTTAACACGGCTGCCGCAGAGTACTGTGCCATTGTTGAGTAACATGCGGGTGACTGATTTGCTTTGTAAGTAACACAACACAGTCAGTTGAAAACGTTTATTGCCAAAATCGTTTGTAACCTGCAGATCTCACATTACAATCATGGAAAAATAACAGTGTGTTTTATGCACCAGTTGCATGTAATCTATAAAGTAGGAGTTGCAATCCTTGCAGGTTTGAACCCGAGCCTTCATTGTCTCAAACTGCTAATATGTTGTGGGTTCCATGAATAATAATACATTCTTCATGCGGTGCCACAAAACAATTCAGTTTGTACTTCACACTCTATAAATGGCTGTGATTAATGCAACTACATACAGGCGAGTAGCAAGCGGGCCGTCGCTGGGCGGCCGCCAAGGAAATCGTTAGCACCTCCCCCTCCACTCTTGCACACGGCCGCGGGGCGGCAAATGCATGGACCGCCACGGGCGACCATAGGTCTAGCTACGCCACTGACTACACGCACCCCAGGCATTCCCACAGAAGAAAACATAGAACTACCAATGGTGTAAAGCACAATGACCCCCCTTGCACAATGTGATAAGGGGCCCGAGTCTCTAATATCGCTCAAATATTCATATACTTTGGTCTTCAGGGGTTTAGTCCCCTGAAGGGTTACGCCGCCCCCCCGCATCGCAGGGGCTAAACGACCTGTGTTACACCCCTGTGAACTACGCACCCCACACACATAGCTTGAGAATGCAAAAATAAGTACTAATTGTCATTTATCTCTTATTATCCTGCTAAATGACTTTCTGTATGTTAATGTGTATGTCCTGGTGGAGGATAGGCCTGATACTGACGTCTGTGAGTATCCAAAGAAACCCATATGAACTCCAGCAGCTGGTTCCAGGAGGGAAACATTTTAAACAAAGGAATTCACTAATTTAGAGGAAAACAACTTGGGGGTGGCTAGGATTTTCAAGAGGAAGGTCTCCTTTGCTTCCTGCTTTACTGGCTTCTGAACTGTAACAAGAGTGATTGCATTTGTGCGCCACTGCAAATGCCCGAGTAGGCAGAAATCACTGGTGTCGGTTGGGAACCAAGTTCTGGCTGAACAGTATCTGCCCAAACCAGAATATTGCCGGTTCCTAGTCTATATTAGCACTAAATGCAAAAGCATTTGTTGATGTCACTGTACCCATAAGCCAGTTCCTATGAGCGAAGAATCCAACATGGCCACCGCGATACATTTTCAAACAGAGGATAACGGTCTAGTGGTGACAAGGCCCACGTATGTGAAGCTGGAGAGGCGGGATCATAAAGAGTAGAATTTGGATGTAAAGGGCGTCGTAGGAGCAGGAGAGGAGAAAGGGAGAGGAAGCAGCAATTTGTGTGGTGACGTGTTTGAGACGGAGCAGATGCAGGACATAGCAGCAAGACTGGAGACTCAGAAGGTGTAAGGGGCAAAGGAGAGTTGAGGAGACGAGGAGTGCGGAGAAAGCAAAGGAGCAGGAGGATAACCGACAGATCTGCTGGGAGGAGCAAAGGTTCCTCGGGAGCAGAGTGATCTGGCCCTATCTGCTATGGTTCTAAACAGGAGCCGTGGCCCCAGGCATATACCACTCTTTATTTTTAAGGTGTGGATTTCTTGGGGGAAGAGTTCAGCCCACAGATAAACCCCCAGCACAGTCACAGGGTGTTAACTTCTAAGTTCTCACTATTAGGAAATAAGGACAAGAGGGCTGATAGTTGAGCACAGACCAAAATTGCATGTAAAACACAAGGGTGACATTAGAGGGAAAACATTTATATATTGATATAATTGGTTATAAGGACCTGTTTGTGTTCTCCCGAGGGCAACTATGAGAATGTGGTAAAGGAGCAGTCAGGAGAAAACTAAAACACGAATAGGACATGTTACAATGCAAACTTTAACAATGCATGCCTTTACAACGCGGTTTTTACATCGCAACATCCATTTCAATGCATGATTTTACTACGCATGCCATCACAACACATTTTTAGAAACTACACTTACAACGCATTCCATAAAACGCATTCCATTACAACGCATACCATTACCGTGCATAATACTTTTAGGGCAACAGTAGTGTAAGTGTTGGATAGTGTAGGGGTAAAAATGACTATTCCCACTCCAGTGAGTGCAACAGTAGGGTAAGTGTTGGATAGTGTAGGGGTAAAAATTACTATTCCCACTCCAGTGAGTGCAACAGTAGGGTAAGTGTTGGATAGTGTAGGGGTAAAAATTACTATTTCCCATTACTTACCTTATAATGCGTTGTAATGGTATGCGCTGTAATGGCATGCGATGTGATGACATGCGTTGTAATGGCTGTGTTGTAATGGCATGCAATGTAAAGGATGTTGTGTTGTAATGACTGCGTTGTAAAGGTAGTGCGTTGTAATGACTGCGTTGTAATGGTTGTTCCCCTCAAATATGAACAGGGAAAACAGAACCACTGGCCTTGAGCAACGAATATGGCAGAGACTGACATATGCAGCAAATATGACCCTTAAGTTCTATTAATGAAAATCATTGCTTTCTTCTTCTAACTTTTGGTGTTTTCATGCCTGTACAGCCTGTTACAGTGGTGTCAGAAGTGGGATTATCGTTCCTCAGGCTGCAGACATGGCTCAATCAATTACCATGGAAGACATGGTCACAGTTGGCAGAGGGGCAAAGACGCTTGCAGTTAGAAGTAGAGTAGCAAGCACAGACGGCCCAGCTGGATAGGGAGAACTTGCACACTGACTTAAAAACCCAGGCCACTGTGCTTGCAGATATCCAACAAGCTCACAATGATGCTAAATAAACTTACAGAGGCCATAGCCAACGCAAAAGTTCACTTGAATGAGCTAAGCTCAGTGCTACAATAATATTAATCTGGAGACGATCCTGATTTTTTTTCACAAATTTTGAGAGAGTGGCAACCACCACCGCCTGGCCTCCTGACCATTGAGGTCAATATATGGCCCCTCTGTTATCCAAAGAATTACAAACAGCATATCAGGGATAAAACTCTTCCAGCACAACCCCATAAGAGGACATAAAGAAAATTATCATGGCATGGTTAGGGTAAGATACCAAGCAATACAGGGCACAGTTTAGGAGAAGTGGGGTCTCAGTGATAATCCTAGGGCTCTCTTCTACCACACACAAGACCTGGGTAATGAATGGCTGAAACCTTCCACCTCTACCCTGAAAGAAGGGGTAGCAAAAATGTGTCTTAAACAATTCTTGGAAACCCTCCCCGGGCTTACATGAGCATGGATCTGACAACACCTGAAAGTAACAGTCACTACTACTATAGGTCCCCAGACTATAAAAAGCGCTTCCCAAAAGGGCAACCTCCCCAACATTTACCTGGGAAAGTAAACCCCAAACCTGTTCCTCAACATTTTCTGGACACCAAGCAGATTATAAGAACGGCTGTGAAGTAGCAAGGACAAGGGCCTCAGTGCTTCCAATGTGCTGAGTGGGGTCACTTAGTAAGAAATTATCCAAAGATGTTGTGTTCTCTTGAACCTATGGACATCGATTATTCATAGGGCCATCCACTGTGCATAAGAGGATTCCGTCTGTCACTATTCCGTAGCTCGAGGGAAATGGGTAGAGCCCCGACAGCTACAAACCAGGGAGGAGGTAACCATCATGTGATCTCATGGAGGCAGTAAAGCGTATCCTGTAGCTATGGCAAGTAAAGAACGGCGAGGAATTGTGGAATATTTAAAGGTAGGAGTTATACCCAGTTTAGTTGAAGACATAAGTAAAAGCACTGACTATAACCAACTCCACTCCTCAGTCCTATCAGCAGAAGAAGAGTTAAAGGAGCATAGCTGGCTTGCCGAGGCTAAACCTAAACCAAGGAAGTCTAGATCTGAAAAGCAAAAGAACAAAAAGGCATTCAGGTTTAAAATGCATTCTGTATTTACTTCCAAAGATAAGCAGGAACATCTGCGTAGTTTCGGGACAGCCCAAAGGGAGGATACCAACTTAGTTCAGGCTTGGACTTGAGCTGTTCAAGGTGAACAAATCCTGGTAGGATCATATATCTTTATGGAAATGGGGCTTTTATTTCAGGGTGTACCCCAGAATGGTTAAAGTAAGGCCTAATTGGTCTTTTCTATACACTTTCAAAATAAAGTATTACATCTAGCTCATAGCCAAGTAAGGGCCAGACAAAATGGGTGAGAAAAAACCGAGGAGTACTTATTAAGGATATTTTATTGGTCCAGAGTCTATTCTGACATTAGGAGGTTCTGAGCTACATGTGAGCGCTGCCCATTGGTTAACCCACCCAATGAGCCTAGAGCTACGCTAAAGCCACTTCCTGCTATTGTTATACCTTTTTCGCGGGTAGGAATGGATTTAGTGGAACCCATATTGGCTTCCTTAAAGGCGATTGCCAGCTATGCTACCAGGTATCCCAAGGCTATACTGCTGACTAGTATGACGATTCCTGTGGTAGCTCAAGCCATGATTGAGGTCTTTTCCAGAGTGGGCTTCCCAAAAGAAATATTAATCGACCAGGGGACTCACCTTTATATCTTGACTTATGAGACACGTCTGCCAGAATTGAGGAATACAACAAATATGGACCTCTGTATGCCACCCCCAATAGATGGCGAGGTAGAGCGATATAATCGCACCATCAAAACAATCCTCAAAAAAGTTGCCTCAGACATTGGTAGGGACTGGGATAAAAAAACTGCCGTTAGTCTTGCTTGCCATCCGAAAGCATGCACAAATTTTAACCAGGTTTATCCCCTTTGAGTTGAATTTTAGCCACTAGCCCGGAACTTTGGTTGCCATGGAGGCTGAACACCGGGGGGGAGGAGGAGGATGAAGCCTAGGATCTGCTAAACTATGCAGCGAACCTTCGCGAAAACATTAGCATGCTCTGGGAGGAGGTGAGGCTCAATCTAGAAAAGGCACAGGGTAAACAAAAAATAAATATGATAAACATTCCATGGTCCCTGTGTTAAAAAAATGGAGAGAATGTGTTTGTTTTACTCCTATTGACAGATAATAAGTTGCTAGCAAAATGGCAGGGTCAATTTACAGTTTTGGTTAAAATAACCCCAGTCACTTACCAGGTAGCAGTCTTGCTTCAGTCAAGAAAAGGCCAAATGTACCATATAAAATTGTTTAAGAAATGTGAAGAGTCACACCAACAGAACTCTCCAGGAAAGGTGTGACTATTAATTACTGATTCTTAACTCTTAGAAATTGTTGTGGCCCCTATAGAACAACCTACCACAGTGAGTGACACAAAATGGGATCTTTTATTAGTTTTGATGAGAAAGCCCAGCTACAAGAAGTCATACAACAGTGTCATGATGTTTTCTCAGGAAAGCCGGGGAAAACAATGTTAATCCAACATAACATTGCTATTAAAGGGGACCAATTAGTAATACTACGATCATAAAGGATACCAGAGGCTAAGAGAGAGGCAGTGGAAAGAGAGGTTAGAGGTAGGCATCATAGAACCCTTCAACAGTGCCTGGTGTTATTCGACTGTTCTTTTTCCCTAGCCCAATGACCATTAGGGTCTGTATAGACTTTCGCCAACTCAATAGTATATCTAAATTCGATACCTATCCGATGCCCCTGTTGACGAATCGATTGAGTAATTAGGAAAAGCTGTGTACCTCTCCATGCTCGATCGCACAAAATGCTATTAGCAGAATCTCCTCACTTACAGTGCGAATGAGAAAACAGCATTCTCGACCCCTTCAGGGCTTTATCACATTAGAATTCTTCACTTTGATCTTCACTGGGCTCCGACTACCTTCCAGCGGGTTAATGTATATGACCTTACATACTCATCACCAGTATGCTGCTGCCTACTTAGACAGAATTGGAACATTTAGTCCCACTTGTATTTTCTACCTCCAACAGCTAAGGGCTGTCTTTGAGGCTCTCACTGTGAACCCCAGGAAATGCCTCCTCACTGCCAACTCAATCCGTTATTTGGGCTACCAAATCCAGGATGGTCAGATACGGCCTCAAACAGACGAAGTGAAAGCAATTAGGGACATTCCTAGATCTGTTACAGAAATGTGTATCTGCTCCTTTTCAGCCAAGGTAGGCTACTATAAGCGGGTTATTCCCCACTTTGCAGACCTGTCTTCAGCCCTCACTGACCTCCTTAAAAACAACCAACCAGAGACATAAATAAATTGGTCCATGGATCAGCCACATAGTTTTGACCTATTGAAGGAAATCTTATGTTGTGAACCGGTTTTGACATGCACAGACTTTCAGAAACAGTTTGTCATTCCGACTGATGCCTCAGGATGGGGACAGGGTGCAGTCGTGTTTCAGCCAGATCAACACACTTTTTTACTCCCTGTGGTGTACATTAGTTGTAAACTCCTTCCTCATGAACCACATTATCCGACTATTGAATAAGAATGTTTGGCCATTAAGTGGGCCATCAAATTCTTTCAATATTACATGTATGCATTGATAGAATTAGTTATAATGACCTGTTTGTGTCCTCCCGAAGGCCACTACGAGAATGCGGTAAAGGGGCGGTCAGGAGGAAACTCAAATAGGGAGAGGGCAAACAGAACCACCGACCTTGAGCAACGAATATAGCAGATACTAACAGAAGTAGCAAGTGTGACCCTTAAGCTCTGTTAATAAAAATATATTTTTTCTTCTTCTAACTTTGGGTGTGGTCGTGCCTGTAGAGCCTGCTACAGCCAGTAAATCCATTATTTTCAAATTGTAGCTTAAAAAGATTTTATGTCCTCTCAAATTTAAAACAAGTTTGCTGTTGGGATCAGTGGAATAGTGCATGGTAAGTGATCAGAAACATACATTTATGGACCTCTCTTCAGCAACAATGTTGTGTGTGAGATGAGTGCTTCAAGAAATTCTGCCTTAGGCCTGTTCCTTTTCAAAGGAGGAAACACTGGAAAGAAGGGAATCTGCTAACGCCTGGAATCAAGTATAATCCCATCATTTGAAAAGCGAGCAAGAGTCATACACAATAAAAATAGAGATGATTGGAATTGAGAGCAATGATGGGTTAACATGATGATTATAAAAATATAAAAGAGAGGAAAATGTGTTATTGTGCGACAGCCCAAACATTAAAAGACATCAATAAGCCTTATCTTCCCCGCAGAAATACTGTGTCATTGTGAGGCATAGGTCTTGGTATTTTTAGGTTGAGCTATAACATAACGTATATTTGCAAAGCGCATGTTAACCCAAGGATGTCTTGGCACTGAATAACAGATGTTTATTGTTATCCAACTCATTGTTACTCATTTTATTGACCTCAGAAGGATGAAAGGCTGAGTGGACCCGCTGGCATTTGAACCTGTGATCATGAGGTCAAACACAAGCCCCTACAGTGGACACATTAGGCCACTGAACCACCAGACCTTGCTTGCAAAGTGTATTGTGTACAGTAGAGAGCTTGGAGTCAGAACCCGCCCACTGCTTATCATTCCTAGGCTACATGTGCACTCTTCTTTGCAGCCACCAGATTGGCCAGTGAATGCTGAGCGTTACTTCCTCTTCTTTCTGCGGTGCATGACCAAGCACAGATTAATTCAATTTAATTAGTTTCCCTACTCTGTCCAACTACCTCTCGTCCTGAGTTTCAGGTACTATGGGGCATATCAGCAACAACCGGCTATAATTATCGCTAAGCGCACTTAGCGCTAGGATAATTATCGCCGGCTAACGTGGATTTTTATCGCTGAGATGGCATGCTATTAGCAACGCTTATCTCAAAAGCGATAAAAATCCTAGCGCTAACTGCCAAATGTGAGATTATCGCTGGAAACCCAGCGATAGTCTCACGAAGATTGGCGTTAGCTTGATGATAGGGCCTCACATACTTAGCCATGGTATCCACCTTCCATAGGATATCATTGCTAAGTCAGTCCTGAAACAGGCGTAAGGAAAGTAGCGATAACAGGGGTTATCGCTACTTTTCTTGCCGCTATGCTTCATAGCGTGGGGCTTGATGATAGGAAAAATGTTGCTTAGCGACATTTCTCCAGTCATGTCAGGTCAGGAACGCCCACTTTGCATCTCATTAGAGATGCAAAGCTGGGCTTTAAGAATCCGGGCGCTAATGCAAGGTTTCACGCGATAGCGTGACTTAGCTGATTAGGCGATAAAATTATCGCCGCTTTTCGCCCGAAAACGGACGCAAACGCGGCGATAGTTTTATATCGCCTCGTTGCTGATATGCCCCTATTTTCTTTATTTGCAAAGTGCTACAGTGTTTTTTTCGTGGAGGGGGAGTGGTGGGGGGGGGGGTGGTTCTGCCAGAAGCGTGCCTCCAGGGCAAGAGACACAGCGGATCGTCAACTCCAGCAGCACATTAATCCCGTGTGTGTCAGATGGCTTAGTGCAATGAGCTGAAAAATCACAGGCACTCGTGTGCTTGTTTAGGGTCTGAAGCAGAGCAGCTCTATTCAGTGGCTTGGCAGTGACGCTGAAATTGACTAATTGTAGAGCGCTGATTAAGGCTGCAAGGTAATGAACCACAGGAGCTAATGAGGTCCACGCTGTCGGGTAGATTTGGTCATGCTGCTGCTTGTTTTCGCTTTTGCACGTTTGACTCGCTTTTGGAAACGGATTCGCGTTTCTTTGCACTTAGTTACTTTGCGTGCACTAGTGCGCGTTTTGTTTCTAAGCACATGTCCATGTTCGCTAGAAAGGCACAGTTTTGTATCTAATGCAAACGTGGTAGCTACCACCACAGTAAAAACATAAACATAGATTATGGAAAAGAATGTCAGTATACTCGCAGAGGTGCCCGTCACTGTTTTACTTTTATGGTAAACATCCCGATGATTTTGACAAATATTTCTAATAGTACGATATCTGAGTACTGAATTCCATGAGAGTGCCTTCATTTCTTTAACAAGCATGGGCACGCATAGATCTAAGGGCCCGGCTTGTGGGCATGGTTCTGACCCATGCAGAGTGTTAAGTAGCTTCTTAACATGCATTTTCAGGATAATTGATGAGCACGATTCCTTCTGTTTGGAAAGTTAAGTTATTCATATGATCATGATATCAACATTTTGCAATAATTATTTTAATCCACGCGAGTGAATCATCAACTTTGTCATGGGGCGCGTTCAGTGCTTAACCCCTTGAGTGCCCATGACGAGATGGTCTCGTCATGGGCCGCGGTTGCGCTGTACCCATGACGAGACTATCTCGTCATGAGCCCCGCCCGCTAATGAAACGCCCGGCACAGGGCGTGGAAAGGGCGGGGCACTCAAGGGGTTAATTTGTAAAGAAATAAGTGTAGCTTGCACCACCCATTGCCCTGGCCGGCGCTGCCGATGACAGTACAAACACACATACGAATGCCATACTCCTTCAAGTGTGCCCCTTCAGACTATTCCAGGACCCCAAAGCTATAAGAATGGCTTGGGTGGCCGGTATTAGTCATTTAAATGTATATTGAATCAATAAAGGAAGAGGTGTGGCGCTGCAGCCAGGGCGACTGACTCCGGAATCTGGGGATCACGGTTCAATCCCAGCGGCAGATTAGCCCAGCACCATGTGACTCTGGGCATTAGCTTGCTTAATCTTCCCAACGGCCCCCAGCGCCTAGAGACCCTTACGGGTGATTGTTCGCGCTTTACAAATGTGGATTATTATTATTATTATAAACAACTGTTGTTGTGCTCATCTCTAAAAAACACAAACAGCGCCACCATGTGGCAGACTGTCAAAAGACCCGGTGTTGGCAATCAAGTGCCGGTGCTGAGCACCAGAAACCACCGGCTCAAACTAAGCACTGGACGGGGGGGGGGGTAAGTGGCATTACAACTCCTAAATTCGTTTAAATACTTTGATGTAAAGGAAAGTGTAATCTACTCTGTTAAGGTACGTTCAATGGTGAGTGGGTTTCTAGAAAGTCCCATACTTATAGACACACATTTTAAGTGCTACGTGTCCTCCTTAAGGTGGAATGTAGTGTGTAAAAAACACCCAATTAAATTAATAGACATATACAGCGATTCACTTTATCTATATTTCTATATTTTGCCTTCGTCCCATCAAGTAGGAAAGTGAAATCTGATTTTCTTCAGACTTCTGAGATTACCATTTTCTTTTGGCATTGCAGATCCTAGAAAGCAGACTTAAAAAAAAGAAGTAATTGAAACATGGCTCAGCATTCTCGCGGCATTACAATATCAGATCTTGGACATATCTTTTAAAGGGACCACTTAGAGGCAGGCAGTAGTAGGACATCTGTCAAGGACTTGCCAGTTGAACAGCCTTGTGAGTCTCCTTCTAGATTGACTGAAGAAAGCCACTGTGTCACCCTGCAAAGAAAAGTGTATGTGAACGCTGCCAAGTGTCTCCTTAAAAGACACTTGGCAAGGAGCAACACACATTGGCAAAGCCAATAGGCCTCATCTGTGTGACATTTATTTGCCAATTTTTTTTAGTCATGTTGTACAGCGCTAGGGTGTGGCCAGCATCAACCATATCATAGCACATTTAAAAAAATCTACTTTCAACCATGCTGCACAGCAGTCGCGCTGCTGTATGAAACGGCTGAAAAACATTGACAAAGCCAATAGATCTAGCGTGGGTGAGACCTATTGGCTTTGCTACTGCTTGTTTGTTTCCTCTTGGTCCGCGATCAGAAAACTGTCCAGTTGGAAAGAGCACAGATAAAAGGAGGTAAGAAATATATAATCAATACAAGTTGACAAAGTCTTATGAAAGTTCTTAGACGATGTATTCCACAATGTTCTTTTGAAACATCTAATATAGTGTCAAAGAATCTCCTCTGGTGCCTAAGATTGCCTTCGATTGAGAAAGACAGCGGATATAAATGGAAAATAGCCAGGAGATTGCAACAGGCTAATGTGCTAAGAGAAATAAAAGTGAATTTGCATGTTTTGGTCATCCTTAGCAGTCCTTACGTTTTGAGGGCGAACCTCACTCCAAAGACCGGCAACCCCCTTGATTGGCAGAAAGATTTTGGTATGCTGCTGGAAGTCCAACACCAACCAGGTTCCCGCTCTTTTCTTTCCTTACTTGTTCCTGCTACGGTGTCTCCTCTTCCTTGCTCATGAACTGTTCCTTGGTCCATCACTGTACCTCTTTCCATCACAAGTTGAAAGAGTGGGTGGGAGATCGAACGGCCACAGGGAACAACTGACCTGGCCTCAGTGTAATGATGCTTATCAGGAAGTAAATTGGCAATTCAATAACCATTCTGTACCTTACAGACACTGGGATGAACTTCAGTATCATTCAGTTGTGTGCACAAGAAATTCAGAGAATGGATTATTGAACTCCTAATGTCTGCCTCCTAAATGTCTGCTTTCAGAAGCAGGATGTTTGTAGCATTCTTCTGAAACTGCTTGTTAAAGGGTCTGTTATGTAAATATTTGGGAAATATTTTCAAATAAAATCTGGTGAAATCACCCAAGTATGTCGTACTAATTTGAGTGAGTTCCTTCAGAAAAGAAAATTAATTCATCCTTGCATAACTAAATCTTTTTTTGAGTATTTGATATCCCATTTAAATGGAGCCTTTGAAACACTTTATAGGAAAGAGTACCACTCTATCTCCTGGATTAAATACATTTGCACATTTCATGCTAGGGTCAAATAAGGACTATTTGGTCTTACATATTCTATATGAGTATACAAGTCATTGAGCAGTCTGGACTGCCACAGAGTCGAGTTAGAAATGGCGGCTTTCATGATTCAGCTTGCATGGGAAACCAACCAAACCACAAGATGGTCAACTGGTGTAAATTTCAATGTGTACTGGTATACATTTGGAGAGTTGTCCATATGCCAACACTTCTTAGTCTAACCTTTTCATAATGCCCAAAAAAGCTTGAGTAAAATACGTGAAAAAATAATCTATCATTAAATGCAGTTATCAAGGTACATGTTCTGAACATCTTGACAGCGAACTGCTTTTGGTAAGCCTTTTGCCAAGGAATTTCATCACAGAATCAAATTTTAGGCATAAAAACAAACCCTGCTTTTTGGAACCATGATCTAGGGATTGCTTGCACAACAACTTTTTTCCACCCACTGATGACAACCACCTGAGAAAACAAGTGTGGTGAATAGGACACATGCTGTATGAAGGACCTAGGGCCATATGTATCAACACATTTCCCCATAGACACAGAATGGGCAAAACCCTTTGATACATCTGGCCCTAGTGACTACAACCAAAAACATGACAAACAGGGATAGATTGATGGAAGACAAATATTAAATATTTAAATTTGTAGGAGCCAACATTTCCCTAGCTAAGAAGCATACAAAAAAATATACCGAAAATAATTTCTGTAGAAAATATCCAGTAGGGAGCTTAATTTGGAAGGACAATGTATTTTCAAATCACCATTAGCGATTCACACATGGGTACTTAATATTTTACATTCTGCCATTCCAAAATGAATTTTTGAATTTCATTGGTGAAGAAGCTGCATGGTCAGAAAGGCTTTTTAAATTTGACCCAATTTAGTATTAAAGGTCCTTCTAACTGGCTCAGCACCTCAGAAATATTTCTAAAACTATAATCTGCATTGATATTATATCCTGAAAAAGTACTTAAAAAATTCATTGAATAACCTGCCATACTTCGAGAGCTAAAGTTTAGGGCTCTCTCAGGTATTAACGTCAATTGGGAGAAGTCTAAGCCATTCCCATTAATGACTGCTACACAACAATTTCAACTGGACTTTTCCCTCCAATAAAGGACACGGTCAACCGATGAGGAGCCAAAATCACCCAGTAGCAGGAAAAACGATCTGAAAACAACTGTAAACAGTGGACTTTCAGCTCGTTTTAGGAGGCAGTAAGCAGCCGATGTCCATTAGGAGGTGTGAAAGCTCCCTTGGACATCGGAGACGGCATCAATGACCCTTTGTTGTTATTTTTTTGGGAGGGGCACGGGGGGCTTGGTGAGGGGCAGACTACCTCTTAGGTAGCTGTCGGCAAGAGGCCCCGCCCACCCCAAGGCACCGCCCCTGCTCACACGGTGGCATTAATTTGTAAGTTGGCAGGTATGCACTACTAAGGATACGTTGGGTCTTCCGATATCAGGAGCAAGATATCCACATCTGTACATTCACACTACATCCAGGGAGATTAAGGCGGGAAACAAAACAAGCTTTGGTAAAGTCAGCAGGTCTGCCTTTTTTTTGTGCAAGCAACACAAAATACACACATGCTATCTGCATGCATTAGGACATACTTGGTGCCCCGAGAGTTAGCTGCAGAAGCATGTGGTGCCAAGTGTGAGCTGTACCTATATGTCCCAAGATTAAACAAGCATTGGCATAGCCAATAGGTCTCGCCTTTGGGACCTTATAAGTGTTTAGCCATGCAACAGTTGCATAACTAAATATAAGGTCCCAAAAGCGAGACCTATTGGCTATGGAAAGCGGCTGTGCGGCCTCGAAAGTAAAAGTGATCGCGATCAAACATCAAAGCGGCCGCTAAAGGGAAAGTAATCGCGGTAAAGCGCGGTGCGCGCGCCCGCGCACTTGCACTTTAGCTCTAGGCTGGCCTGGTAGCACTTTTTGGAGCCCTCTCAATAAGTCTCGCCAGACCAGCGCATGCGCTGGGTCAGGCGAGACCTAAAAAGGGAAGCCGAAAATGTATTACAATGGCACTGCAAAGTAACTGATATACGTTTATAAATATTTAATACATGAGATATTAAGTACAATTGAACAAATAACCAGCAGCGTAGAAGAACGGCAACATTCATATGTGCGATGTTAAAGAAGTCTTCAACGGCAGAAATAACATGGAAGGAAAATCACAAAGGCCTACATTTATTGGAGAGCCATGCTCACAATCGGAAAAAGAAAGCTGGCAATTGACTCTGGAAATGAAGCAGGCAGGGGAATGAGCCAGTGCATCGAAGGATGTTTCTAAACCCTGGATAGTACTTGGTAGCCTATTTATTATTTTTTTTTTTTTTTTAAAGAAAATACTTTTTTAATGCAGTTTTTTTTACAAGCCAAAAATAATTAACTGTAATGCAGAATGCATTTAGACAGGAAAGCCTACTTTTCAAGATGGCTTCTCCATTCACCAAACCGTGACTGCCACATGGTGAAAACAAAGCACCAAGATGTGATGGAATGGAACCACTTCCAAGGAAGCAGATTCATAAACAAAAATATTCATTAACATGGGATGACAGATGTTAACTCCTCTGGAGCCCATTTTATGTATATTTATCAGAAGAGTAGTGACATAAGCTTAACCAGACAGCAGTGCTGACAAGGCAAACCTAAAAATGTGATGGAAACTCAAAAACTGCTCTTTCTGGGTCACTCCAGGACGGATTTGTGGAAGATTTTCCCCTCATCTACAGTGTCGTAGATTAATTAAAAACGACGAAAATGCCATCAGAAGTAAATCACAGAGTTTTGGCAATATTACGCTAGAAATATCCATCACAGTTTGATTGTTGTTGGATTACAAAACACAAAATACACAATTTTATGTTGCATTAAACCCCTTTCATTTTACAACAAAATCTTGGGCTATGATTGGAAATTTTTTAACAAATGTTGCCAACTACGAGAGCCAAGTTTAATAGTAAAAGGGCGGAAAATATCCTCAAGATGTATCTCCCCTAGAACTTTGGAAAGAGACTTAGACATAAAGCGATTTTTTGCCAAAGTTCTTCATTGGATTTAGCTATAAAATATTAGAAGAAAAAAACTGAATCATTCGGAAGCACTACGGGGCATATTATCAAGAAACGGCAATAAAATTATCGCCGCTTTAGCGGAAGAAAACTGCCGCTAAAGCGGCGATAATGGGCTTGATAATATGCCCTTGAGAATTCCCATAGAAGCCCATGTTCTGGTGTCAACATGGGCTTCTATTGGAACTCTCTGCGGCATATTATCAAGCCCATTATCGCCGCTTTAGCGGCAGTTTTCTGCCGCTAAAGCGGCGATAATTTTAACGCCGTGCTCGATAATATGCCCCTACATTAGGTAGAAACATGGGAGCATATAATCAAGAAACGGCGTTAAAATTATCGCCGCTTTAGCGGCAGAAAACTGCCGCTAAAGCGGCGATAATGGGCTTGATAATATGCCCTTGAGAATTCCCATAGAAACCCATGTTCTGGTGTCAACATGGGCTTCTATTGGAACTCTCTGCGGCATATTATCAAGCCCATTATCGCCGCTTTAGCGGCAGTTTTCTGCTGCTAAAGCGGCGATAATTTTAACGCCGTGCTTGATAATATGCCCCTACATTAGGTCGAAAACATGGGGGCATATTATAAAGAAACAACGTTAAAATTATCGCCGCTTTAACGGCAGAAAACTGCCACTAAAGCGGCGATAATGGACTTGATAATATGCCCTTGAGAATTCCAATAGAAGCCCGTGTTCTGGTGTGAACATGGGCTTCTATTGGAATTCTCAAGGGCATATTATCAAGCCCATTATCGCCGCTTTAGCGGCAGTTTTCTGCCGCTAAAGCGGCGATAATTTTAACGCCGTGCTCGATAATATGCCCCTACATTAGGTAGAAACATGGGAGCATATAATCAAGAAACGGCGTTAAAATTATCGCCGCTTTAGCGGCAGAAAACTGCCACTAAAGCGGCGATAATGGGCTTGATAATATGCCCTTGAGCATTCCCATAGAAGCCCATGTTCTGGTGTCAACATGGGCTTTTATTGGAATTCTCTGCGGCATATTATCAAGCCCATTATCGCCGCTTTAGCAGCAGTTTTCTGCCGCTAAAGTGGCGATAATTTTAACGCCGTGCTTGATAATATGCCCCTACATTAGGTCGAAAACATGGGGGCATATTATAAAGAAACAACGTTAAAATTATCGCCGCTTTAACGGCAGAAAACTGCCACTAAAGCGGCGATAACAGGCTTGATAATATGCCCTTGAGAATTCCCATAGAAGCCCATGTTCTGGTGTCAACATGGGCTTCTATTGGAATTCTCTGCGGCATATTATCAAGCCCATTATCGCCGCTTTAGCGGCAGTTTTCTGCCGCTAAAGTGGCGATAATTTTCACGCCGTGCTTGATAATATGCCCCTACATTAGGTAGAACCATGGGGGCATATTATAAAGAAACGGCGTTAAAATTATCGCCGCTTTAGCAGCAGGAAACTGCCACTAAAGCGGCGATAATGGGCTTGATAATATGCCCCCTAGAACTGAAAGCACCTGAAACATGTTTGACCCTCACATTTTGTGGTCACATCTCCCTAGCAGGTGACTCTGAACAGTGAAATGTGGTTCTCGTAGTGAAGACTAGAAACCTGGCCTGCTGTTCTCTCCTGTGTACACGGCCTTCGTAAAATCAACACAATGAACGCCACGGCAGTTGCATCCAGCAATGAAGCGCAACATCTGCCACCCCATACTGCATAGCGTTCTACAGAGGCTGAAGCATACACCTCCCACACTGCTTGGCGGGATGTAAACCAAAAATTCTTAATTAGGAAAAGCCTGCAGTCATTAATTCAGCGCTGAAATGTCTCTGAAAGTTCATTTAATTATAATCTCCAAAAAGTATAGCCTGGGTTGCTTTAATTTATATTTATTATATTAAGTGTATTTTTCTTGGCTCGCAGCAACTGAATATATTAGCTCTTCCACAGTCACTACTCAAAGAAAATGAAAAGTGCAGCGAAAAACAGACGATGAGGTTACTGTGCATCAGTTTAATAAGAAAAAAGAACAATTGATGAACAGAATGTTGAATAATGTCAAACATTCACCCCAGTACAGAGATCTGGGCCTAAATCCGTCGTGTTTTTTGCTCCCCATGCCTGGCTTGGCAGTTCAGGCTGGACTGTTCCCATAAGGAGCAGGGTCAAGAATGATTTGCATATGCTTCCAGGTTTGCAGGTCGAACCTCCTCCGGCTTTAATGCATTTTCAATATTGCAATATGTTTCACAGATAAAGCCAAGACATTGGGCCTGATTCTTTATATCCATAGAACACAGAAATCTATGCCTATGGATAAGCCGAAATCTCCTCTTTTAGATAATTCCCAAAACTTCACCATGTGAAGGCTTACGATGATCCACCAACAATTTGAGAATGCAAATGATGAATGTGCCACCGTCTTCCTATATAAACATAACACTATGGATGCACAGATTTTCTGTTGCAAACATGAGTAGGAGCAACTTTATGAACACATTATATATGGGATAAAGTACTCCTGACATAAATTATAATGATATTGCAAGTCACCAAGGAGTTCCATAGCCATATAGATGAACGACGCTGAAGGTCGAGTTTCTTTATAAGTTTATAGAATTCCTAGGTGACTTGCAATATTCTTATCATGTATGGTGGAGGGCATGGGGGAGTGTGGGCGAACGCTGGTGCGGTAGAGCTTAGGAAACCGAGCTCCTGTCCTGTGAACCCCATCGAGCAAAATCCTGGCTACCAAGAAACCCTAGAGAGCCACCTACAGCACATAGGGGACCCTGGGACAGTGAAATGCTGCTGATGAGCCCGGGAGCTGCTTGCAAAACTTGATAAAGTGAGCCAGAGAGGAGCGTCTCAAGCTCCATGCTAACAGAGCTAAGATGACGGCCGCATGAAAACGCTTGCGGCGGAGGAGACCTCAGAGCGGCAGCGCTGGTGACCTTCAGCGGTGGGGCGGTCCTGGGGAGGCCCCGAGTGTGACGCTCGATAACAGAGCCCGACAAGCTCCCGGACCCAGAGGATCTGCTTGAGTGACTGGGAGGCGCAGAGCCGCTCTGTGCCTCCTGAAGTAAGTGCTGCTGTGAGCGGAGACGGGGAATGGCGGCGCACAATAGGAACAGCCGCGGCCCTCGCCGGCAGGAGGCTTCAGTGGGACTCGAGTGGCTGCTCCTGTGAGTGAGAGAGTGTCGCACCAAGAGAGGGAGGCAGAAATATGAAATGAGACTGTACTGCCCATGGGGGAACATAACGCTGGGGCCTCCTCTGTCTTGCCCCCGGACTGCTAGGAAGAGTGCTCGGGGGGTTCTGGTCAGAGATTTTAAGCCCACCCGGCGCTGTGTGGGCAGATTGTTTCTTGACTGGTGGTGCTCAGTAGAGAGCCGTAGAAGCCCCTGGGATGAAGCACGGTGAGGCATACTGTTGGAGACCCGCGTAGGTGTGGTCCCAGTCCAGTGCCAACAGGGGGTCTCCTGTGGGAACTAAGGCGAGGCCTGGGCAATCAACAGGAATAACCAAGGATTGCAGAGAACATGGAGACCCCTGAGATTATGGGACACTGAACTAGTCTAACTGCAGAATGGTGTAAATGATGGAGGCGTCTGATGGGGAACGCGGTCCCTAGGTAAAGTTGGAGGAGCTGTTTAACCCTGCTGACCCCACACGACTCTGCACATCTAACCCCAGCCGGATACACTGGTCAACTGAAGTGCACTCTAAATGGCGCTAAATAGAGTGTATAAAATATCAAGAACCTGATCATTGCCTGAGTGACCTAGATGAGACAGTGAAACTTACCCCTACCCCGCAGCAGACTTGGATGGGTCCTGGCTGCCAGTAGAAGAATGACAAGACAGAGAACCAGTCTTGGGCTGTGGATCAGGCTGGGGGGCAATGAAGCTATTAGGGAGGGGCCTGGAGTGCAGTGCTGCAGAGAGGATACGGCAGCTGAGGCCCAAGCCCTGCAACGCTCTGTTGGTCAAGTAATGACACTGAACACATTGTCAGAACAAATTCTCCAGTAAGGAGGAGCCAGGCGGAACTGCCTTGTTGGAGGAGAGAAGCAGTTGTGCTGTCTGATAGTGTGCTATTGAGAGTGCTCAGGGAGAGAGCAATCCCACGTTACCCACAGACAACCATTGGAAAAGTGAATAGGAAGCGGGAACCAAATACCACTGGCCCACCGACATCGACAAGCCTGACGGGTGGGGTGGCGGAGCCTCTGCTGCTCCCTCTTAAAGTTGCTCAGAACCGTCTCACACTCTGTGATATCATGCAGGCTATCACTGCGGATCGAGGGGTGCTTGAAATTAAGATTGATGCCCTAGGAACAGGTCTGAACTTTAAATATGACCACCGGCATCTTGCATAGCAGGTCACAGCGGCTGAGAGTACACTGGCAGATGTGCCCCTGGAGGTCACTAGACTGTGGGATAGGCTGACCGCTTTGGAAGATAAAATCAGAACACTAGAACTGCGAGCTGAAGACAGTGAAAACAGATCGTGATGGAATAATGTGCTGATTATTGGCCTGCCGGAACACATGGAGGGTATCAGCATGTTAGACTATTTGGAGGGGTGGCTTAAGGTAGAGGTGGCGCCAGAAGGAATTTCCTCGTTTTACCCCCTCGAAAGAGCACATAGAGTGCCGGCACACCCGCCAGGCCTGGTGCACCCCACGCTCGACAGTGCCCAGACTCCTCTATTATAGAGATCACAATCACATCTTAACACATGCCAGGCTGCGGGGATACCTTCAAGTAGATAATAGTAAGGTTATGATCTTCCCGAACTCCACAAGGGAAGTCCAAAAGCAGCGTTCCATTTTCTGAGAGGTTAAACGCCGCCTCCGACAGCTGATCACTCCCTATGTCATGCTGTTTCCAGCCTGCTTGTAGGTGGTCACGCCAGATGGTGTGCAGTTCTTCAGAACCCTACAAGAAGTGTGGGATTGGATTGAGACACAACCACAAGGTGAACAGAGCAGAGAATCCCTGCAGCGAACCACCAGGTGACTGAGGTTGAGGAGAAAGCAAAGGGAGCCCCATTGGGAGCGGAGGCGCAGCGTAAGCGGCAACAAGTGATCAGGTAAGTGGCAGAAATTAGCAGGAACGAATAAGCTCATGGTCCTCTCTGAGTGAGATGGGCGGCCCAAACTCTGACTGTACCAAGGAAACCAGTTCAGCGGAAGATACAGATACTGACCTGCCTAAGATTATTCTTTGCATGGCAGATGACATTATAAACTGGGTGCATTGGGGGGGAACTATGTTGGAGAAGATGCTGGTTCGGGGTGAGCAAGATTGCCCACTGGCCTGCAAGTCATTTGAAGTTCCAGATCACAACACTGGGGAATTAGTCATATCATATCCTGCTCAGGATGGGGGGGATCGAATGGAGAGGTTCTACAAACGTTCTGGTCACTCTTTGCTTCTTTTACCCCCTGTTGCAGTTCTGTGGGTGTAACCACATATGGAATGCCACTTGGTATCATGTTCAAATGGGGGACGTAGTTCTATTTGTCCTGGGGAGTGGGAGTTGGGGTAATTGTTGCTTGTTTGTATTACTTTGGGGTTTAAGACGCACCTGGCTTGTGGTGATCTCTACATATGTACAGAAGAGGGACAGTGATTGCGTTGCACTGCGTGCTGCCAGAGATCGGTGGCGATATGTGAGAGCTGACTCATGGTGCCCACTGTAACACAGAAATGATTTAGTGGACTGTCAGAGAGATGAACACCATGTCTAAATGGCATAAGGTATTTGCATATCTTAATTGAAAGGGGGGTGCAGATAGCACTACTGCAAGAAACACACCTTATTTACTAAGGATGGGATGACACTGGAGCGTAGACAGTGAGGACAAGCTCATTACACTGACTACTCTGCCTTTGCAAAGGGCACACTGGTGTGGATTAAACTCGGAGTCCCATTTCAACATACCAGACATTTGGTAGATCCTGAGGTTCGATATGTGGTGGTGACTGGTAAATTAGATGGCTGCGATGTCACTATTGCAAGCACTTATGGTCCGAATGTGGACCATGTGACATTCCTAGTGGGACTCTCGATAATACTTGCCCATACTTGGTGGGCCGACCCTGCTGGGGGAGACTATAATTGTGTGGCGGACCCTGGTTTAGATCGATCGCACCCACCCCCAGAGGACTACCCAGTTGTCAGGCTGGCCAGAGCTTTTGTAGAAAGGCAGACCCAATGGGGCTTCATAGACTCATGGAGAATGCTACATGGAGGGGAGCGGGGCTATTCCTTTTTTCCGCACTTACATAAATTACATGTGAGTTTGGATGTGATCCTTTGTATGCCTCATGTGCAAGAACTGGCCATGACTAGTAAATACTGGTCTAGAACGATGTCTGATCACAGCCCCTTGCTACCTGGGCTGACCCTGGGACAGACCGGCCTTGTATACTGACATGGCAGCTGAAACCGGAGGCCCAGGAGGAATAGGTTTTTCAGGACACTATACGATTGGCTCTTAGGCAATATTTTACTGAAAATGAAGGTTAACCTTCGATCCCACTAATAGAATGGGATGCGTTTAAGGCAACGATTAGGGGCAGGTGTATCTCTGAGTCAGTGGAAATCCAAAGGACTCTACTGATAGATATAACAGCAGCAGAGCAAACATTGAGAGATGTTGAGAAGCACAGACCTGAGCACCAAGAGGAACAGGTACCTCTGCTAGCGGTACAAGAAAAAGTAGCATGTGGATGATCTTTTACCCTTCCTCCACAATGTGGATTTGCCTCATCCATATTCATGAGGCAGGTCGCAATTTGCGACCCATTGGGAATGAGCAATAACACAGGGATGGTGGCCTGCTGGGTACAGCAGACCCCCCCCATGTCTGTGTTTGCTTTTTAAATAAAGCAGGTTTTTTTATTTTATGCAGCCCGTTTTCCTTACAGAAAAGCAGGAAGAATTTAGAAAATAAAAATGAAATGTTTCAGTGCCATTTTTAAGAGTAGGCAGTGGTCTGTGGGACCACTGCCTGTTCTTAAAAAAACATTTTAGCTACCAATACATTGGGGAAAGAGTCCCCTATGGACCCCTTTCTGTTTGTGACTGGCTTACCACCAGTTTGTAATTGGTGGTAAATGTGATTGTTTTGCAACCGCAAATGTGATTGCAAAAAATCTTACATTCCCCTGCGACTTACTATTAGGAAGTTTCGCCCCTGGCACATCCCTTCCTATTAGCGACTGGCAAAACCTATTTTGCGAGCCGGTAACAGGTTATGACTCGCAAAATACGTTTGGTACATGCTACAACCCTTTTTAGATGTCGTAAATAGGCCGATTTCCCGTTTGCGACAGCTAAATCCGCTCGTACATCTGGCCCATAATCTCTACTGCAAATTTAAACACATCAAAAAAGTTGTGAGATACTTGTTGCAAGATGATTTCAGAATCATATTAAGTTAGGAACGGGTTTTATACAGGAATAGCAGAATCCCATTGATTATGAGTATTCAGATAAAGTTACACAAACACAAATTAAAAGGAATACTACGCTACATAAATGTACATCTTAAAAATCCATAAATTGTTTGCTTCTCTCAGGAGGAGCACCCCAAGTGTGATAGTTATGCCCAGGTCTGAGTCCCTCAGCTCATTGTGATATAGGACCCAAGCTCCTTTTCACTGAAAGGCAAAAAAACGTGAAAACAGTTTGGCGTTACATGCATTCCCATTCAGAGTAGAATTCATGCCCATTCAGAGCAGGACCGATGCCTAAATTGAGCTGGTGGTTGCAGGCGGGGCCCATCGGCACTCATTTTTGGGGACTGGAGCTTATTTTTCCTCAATAGACTTTGATCCAATGCAAAAGAGAAAAATGCAAAAAGGTAAAATAATGGAGAATAGAAAGATGGAAAACAGTGACAGAGAGAAAGCAGATAAAAAAAGAACCTCCAATAATGAAATAGACAAGGAGTGTCTGTTGGTGCATTAATAAGGCATGAGGTGGAACCAAGACTATGCAGCCTTGGTATTCGGTCTCCTCGACATTCAATTGCACCAACTGAAGGCTTCCAAGCTAAGCTTTGGGCTCCAGCACTTATTATTTTACAAATTAAGCACTGACTGCAGGCCCGGTTTTGCATATGGTTGACCCCTCTATGTAGTGGCAAAGTGATTTAAAAAAAATAACGTTTGGCATAGCGAGTTTTCCACCCAACGTTTTTTGTCAAAATAACAAACATGGAATATACAACAATAAATGGTATAACGAAACACCAAAATAAAATGTGGGGGTTAATATAGATCAACAAGGCATGATATCTGGGAACAAGGTGTGGATACTAACTGTGAGTTTAACACCAAAGGCAGATAAGCATATATATATATACATATATATATTCACTGAAAAAACCATAGGTTTCAGGCACGTTATAGTTAGGAATTAACATTAAAAAAACCTTAGAAATTCACTGAAAAAACCATAGGTTTCAGGGGCGTTATAGTTAGCTGGACTTTTCACTCGTACAAAACCATTGAAATTCCCCCGTTATAGTTAGTTCAGCTAACTATAACTCGCGCGCCCGCAATGCACTGCTGATGACGTCACATGTTACATCACTCATGACATGGTCAGTGACATCACTCATGACATCACTGATGACATCATCCAGTGAATGTGTGTTTTTCTGAAAATTACATATGTTTTATATATGTATATCTCAAGGTCAACGGAAGAACAAATGGGTATATGAGTGTCTAAATGGATGATTTGTTTTTGAAGAATTGATTGTATAACTGACTGATTAAGTGTATCTTAGTGAATACATGGCTTAGTGAGTAATGTTTAAATATGTAAATATCTGTATCAGTCTCTCACTTTGTGTATAAGTGGCTGCATGGGTTGGTGAGTAGCTACATGAGTGTCTATATAGGTTATTAGTTGTTTTTTTGAGTATCAGTATGAGTGTCTGAGTGTCTCTATGGTTCGGTGGGGGGTATTACGTAGTGCATAGGTGCATGAATGAGTGACTCACTGTTTGTATGTGTTGAAGACAGCATGTGTGCAGGACTGTATGGGTGGATGAGTGTGTGCATGGGTGTGTTAGTGAGTGAACGACTGTCTCAATAGTGTCTTTATGAGTAACTACATATGTTTTAAACTAGTATATGTGACTATTGGTGTATATAAGTGAGTATATGTGAGAGTGAGAGAATGGAAGAGTTCCTGTATGAATAAGTATGTGTTTCTATAAGTGATTGTTTAAAATACTAAGTATGTGTAAGTTAATGTAGAAGTAAGTGTGGTGGTGTGTGTATAACTGCATATGCAAGTAAATGGATGTTTGATTCTTTATTAGCATGAGTGAATATGTGTGTGAGTAACTCTATGGATGAGTGGCACTGTGTAACAGGATGTATAGGTGTATGAGTACATATGATGAGTGAGTACATGTATGAGTGACTGTTTAGGACTGTTGGTGAATGAGTAGATGTGTATGTGGATCTTAGAATTACTGAATAGGTTGTTGTTACTGGTATTGGTATGTCCATTGTTTTGAAAATTTTAGTTTCTATTTTTGAATGTGTGTATCAAAGGTTATATTAGGGGGAGAGGAGGTCTGCCACTCTATCACAAGGATGATGTCATCAGTGATGTTATTTGAGATGTCATCAGTGATGTCATCAGTGATATCACTGACCATGTCATGAGTGATGTAATATGTGACGTCATCAGCAGTGCATTGCGGGCGCGCGAGTTATAGTTAGCTGAACTAACTATAACGGGGGAATTTCAATGGTTTGGTACGAATGAAAAGTCCAGCTAACTATAACGCCCCTGAAACCTATGGTTTTTTCAGTGAATTTCTAAGGTTTTTTTAATGCTAATTCCTAACTATAATGTGCCTAAAACCTATGTTTTTTTCAGTGAATATCAAAGGTTTTTTAAATGCTAATTTCTAACTATGCCTACAGAGATAGGACATGTGAAGAAAGAAGAAAAAACGCACAGAACGAAAAAAAAAGAAATGCAGAAAGAAGCACCAGAAGTCCTCAAAGACGAAGAAAAGTGCAGGAAGAAGGATAACGTGCATAAAGAACAAACAGAAGAGCAGAAAGAAGCCTTGTTGCAAAATCATCCTGTACCCTCAACTTTTTCAGACAGATACTGGTGGTAACTGAGTCTGACTAACTAGTCCTAGAGCCAGTACTTTGTTAAAAGACACTCAGAATACAGTGAAAATACCTACATACACTAGGGAACACTATACGTTGGGGTCCCCCTGTGATTAGCATGACCTCCTCTGTAAGCCCCTAGTATATAATAGGGCAGGGGATTAAAACTACCTCTTAAAACGCACCACAGGGCGTGTTTGCACAAGTCACCTCAGGCCCGTCCCCTCCCTTCCCCACTATGTAAACACGCCCTGTGGCCATTTTAAGTTGGGAGATTAAGTCCCCTTGAATCCTGAGGGTCCCTAGGGTCCAACTAGACCACTAGGTACCTCCAGTAAGCGACACAGAGCTGTGTTGCAGAGAGATGTAAAAAGGGGCACGGCCTAGACCACCTCTCTGCAATGCAGCGCAGTGGCGCTTACTGGAAGCACCTGGTGGGCTAGTTGGCCCCCAGGGTTCCTCAGGATTGAAGGAGAATTATTTCCCCAACTTAAAACGCGCCATAGGGCCTGTTTGCACACGTCACCTCAGGCCCCGTCCCCTCCCTTCCCCACTGTGTAAATACGCCCTGTGGCCGTTTTAAGTTGGGAGATTAAGTCCCCTTGAATCCTGAGGGTCCCTAGGGGCAAAATAGCCCACTAGGTACGTCCAGTAAGCGCCATTTGCAGAGAGGTGTAAAAAGGGGCACGGCCTGCACCACCTCTCTGCAACGCAGAGCAGTGGCGCTTACTGGAAGCACCTGGTGGGCTAGTTGGCCCCCAGGGTGCCTCAGGATTAAAGGGAATTATTTCCCCAACTTAAAACGCGCCACAGGGCGTGTTTGCACACGTCACCTCAGGCCCCGTCCCCTCCCTTCACCACTGTGTAAACGCGCTCTGTGGCCGTTCTAAGTTGAGAGATTAAGTCCTCTTGAATCCTAAGGGTCCCTAGGGTCAAACTAGCCCACTAGGTACCCCCAATAAGCGCCACAGAGCTGCGTTGCATAGAGGTGCAAAAAGGAGCGTGGCCTCAGAGCACCTGTCTGCAACGCAGCTCCCTGGCGCATACTGGAGATACCTGTTGGGCTAGTTGGCCCTCAGGGACCCTCAGTATTGAAGGGGAATTAATTCCCCAACTTACAACTGGCCAGGGGGTGCGTTTGCAGAGTGCTGCAAGGAGGGGGCGTGGCCTCCAGCGCAATGCCTGTCTTTTATTTTTTTTATTAAGAAGGAGGGCTGTGTGGCCGCCCTTCTTTTTCTAATTTATTGGCCCTGGGGACCCCATCCCCCAGGGCCTGCACCCTAATTATTTTTGTTGAAAAAAATAAATTTGGAAGGGGGCTGCGTGGCCCCCCTCCCAAGGCCTTAATCGGCCCCGGGGACCCCAACCCCCGGGTCATGGCCTTTTAAAAAAAAATTCTTTAGGAGGGGGGCGGCGTTGCCCCCCCTCCTCAGGCCACTTATGGCCCCGGGGACCCCATCCCCAGGGGCCGGCCTTTGTTTTTTAATATTTAAAAAAAATATATATTTATAGAAACACCTAGGACACGCTGGACAAACCGTATGTACCTATCACCATGACGATTTACGTGATATTCATTAAAAGGCGACTATGCATACAATGAATCCACGTGGAATGTATTTACACCGCTAGTGAAGCTCTGACGTGTCTGACGTCCTACCGTGCCTAATCCCGGCGCCCCCGCCGGTGGGTACTCCCCAAGTAGACACCCTTGTTGTTTATTTATACAAACATGGGTAACTATTGACGGGCACATTTAATATACACGCACACCTAGCCATTCAAAGGGGATTCGACAAAAATTCGACCAAACTATGCAAGAAACCCCCCCTCACGGTTAACAAAACACACATCCACCACCGGATGTGTAATACTTTCTATTTTACTCTCTGGAAAGGAGACGAACCTCACTTGAGAGTCACAGCGTGCTCCTGGCTGAGCCCAATGCTGTGTTACACCCACCAGTGCCCGCCGAGCGCCACACACCTCTGTGTGTTATTCCACCAGCTAGTGCGTATGCTATGACACTCTCTAGCCCATGTGCACTGTAACACCACCATATACTATATCTAGTTTTCATTTTCAATTGTGCTCTCAGGACAAAGTTCTATATAACACTGCGTCCACCTACCCTTTTCACGGGCATTACATTTTGCGATGGGAGGTGGAGGGTTAGGGGGTGTTTCTGCCAAGTGAGCCCGAAGTCACAGTCACAAACGTCCTCTTCTTTCTGAATAAAAGTGATTATGCTGCATACTTGTTCATATTTTAAGTAGTTCGCACAGACACACATTTTAGAAACAATAAAGTTCCTAATACCAACCTTCTCTGAACAGTTAGCTTGCTGCCCCATCACCTCCTCCGTATCCTCTGTTGTCTGAATCCATGGACTAGCCTCCTCCCTCCTGCCATGAATGGTCTGATGTGCTGCCACTGCCCTCCATTTAGCATGATGTACCTGTCCACTCCTCCTGCCCTCCATTCCCCAATTCTATGGCCCATCATTGACCTCCTGCTAAGCCTCTGTGCTTAGCTTGCTGCCCCTATTCTCCTTCCCCCTGCCCTCCGATGTCTTTGTGCATGCCCCTGATCCATCCTTTTTGCCCACCATGTTCCATGGACCTGCCACTCCTATCTACTCTGAGTGTTCTGTTGAGCTGCCACTCCCCTCCCACCTGCCTAGCATTGTCAGATGACTGTAACCTGTCCCTGCCACCTCCACCCTGCCTGTCCACATGCCATGCCCCTATCCCCTTCCTCCTGTCCTCCATGATCCATTTTACTGCCACACCCTTCTGCCCTCCCTGGTCTTTTGTGCTGCAACTGCTCCTCCTGCCTGTCCCACGTGGTCTGTTGTGAGGCCCCTTCCCCTGAACTCTCTTGTCTGTGCCCAGGTCCTGACCCTCCCTTCTATCCTCCATGGTCCTTTGTGCATGACCCTGCACCCTCCTTCTTGCCCATCATAGCCATTGTGCTGCCACTAACCCTCCCGCTTGCCATGCGTGGTCTTCTGTGCTGCCATGGCCCCTCCCACCTTCCCTGTGTGGTCAGCTAGCTGCCCATGACCCCCTCCCACCTTCCCTCCTCGGTCTGTGTGTATGCCATCATAGTCTCACTGTTGCTTTCAATGGTGTGTCTTGTTTCTAGTGCCCATCCTGCCTGATCTCCATGGTCATCTTGCTGCTCCTGCCCTGCCCCCTTGCCCCCAGCCCTCAGTTTCCATGTGCAGACCCCTATTCCCTCCCTCCTGGCTTGTCTGTTCCATTGTAATGCCCCTGACCCATCCCTCCTGCCCTTTATGGTCTGTTATGCTGCAGCTTTCTCTCCTGTCTGTCCATTATGGTCAGCTAGCTACCATTGCCTCTTTCCCCTTTGTTCTCTGTTGTCCATGTGCATGGTCCTGTCCCCTCCCTATTGCTTTCTATGGATTGTTGTGCTGCACTCCCGTCCCGCAAGCCCTGTGTGGTGTATTGTGCTGCTGCAAACCCTGATGCCTGCCCTGTAGGGTCAGTTTGGTGCACCTCTCCATGTCCCTCCTGTCCTCTGTTATCCGAGTCCATGTCCCTACCCCAATTCCTCCTGCCTACCATGATCCAATGTACCATACTTGCGAACATTTTGAACTTGGTAAGAGGGAGATTTTGAAAAAATACTGAGGTATTGAATTTCCCCTTTGAGTTACATTGAAAAAGAGGAGATTGTAAACAGGAGACAGATCAAATAAAGCCCATTTGAACTTAAAAACATTGGACGTTTCCTGGCTGAAACGGGTCTGTTGGCATGTATGGTTGTACTACCACTGCCTCTTCCTTCTGCCCACAATGGTCTATTATATTGCCACAGCCTCTCTTGTCAGTCCTGTATTGTTGGTTTGTTGCCCCTGCCCCCCTTTCCACTGCCCTCCATAGTCTGTTGTGCTGCCACTGCCCTTCCTGCCTGCCCAGTGTGGTCAAATTGTTGCCTCTGCACTCTCCTACCTGCCTTCTATTTTCAGAGTCCGTGCCCCTGGCCTCTGCCTCTCGACAGTATCCCAATGAACAACTAGATTGCTAACATTCTATATTTATTACAAAAGTGTGGAACGCCTGACGTCATCTTGATGCAATCAAAACTGTAATACCTCGAGCATTTCCTTTAGAAATTACATATATGAGAGGGTCTTATTTGCACCAATATTATGGTTAGTGCTCTAAAAAACTAAAATGAGGACATATTTTCTGAGTTTTCAAATAGCGACAAAGAACGTTTAAATTATTTGTAATCTTTATGTTTTTTTATCCAGTTGACCACTTGATTAAATGTTGCACTTAGGGGAGAGGATGTGGTGTTACTTTCAGAGCTGCAGACTTTGCAACTGGGGAACCAGGTTGGAGTTTCTGCTTCAGCTCAACATTCTGTGATTCTGGTCAATTCACTCAATCAAAATGAATTTGATCTTGTGTGATGTAACCAATGCTCATGTAAAGCACTCCAATACCTGACAAGTCTGCACTATATAAAACTGCAAATACACAAAAAATAAGTGTTTTGCACAGTTCTGTCATTGGGCTACATGTGGGCTACATCTGGGTGATATTTGGGCTACATTTTGGCTCTTTTGTCTCTGGTGGCCATCTTGGGAGATTTATTTGTTATGAAGTTTCCTAATTTCTTCATTTACTGCACTCTCCTCAGTAAGAAATACTTTCAGTTTTTTACTTTGGTTCCATCAAGAAGGCATTCAGATGTGTCAAACATTTGCCATAAATTCTGAATGTTAGCACTCTAGTTGCTCATTAGATCACTGTAGTAAAGCTACTGCTCACCACGGAAGTCTGCTGCTGGTATTCAAAGTGCATGTTTTAGTCTGCATGTCAGAATATTTTTATGAAATAGAAGAGGATTTGAGAAGTCACTCAAAATGTGCCCTAATTTTTCTTTCTTCGCCACTAATCATAATTTCTACGGCAAAATGAACCCCTCATTTTGTTCCTTTGTAAATTAAATGGTTTAAGTGTTACCACTTTATTCCAATCAAGATGGCTTCAGGTGTGCCATACTTTTGTCATAAGTAAGACTGTTAGCGCTCTATTTGTTCGTTAGAACACTCTGGGACATTCTTTCATTGGACTATACTTGGGCAACATCTGAGTGATATTTGGGCTACATTTGGGCTCTTTTGTCTCTGGTGGCCATCTTGGGAGATTTATTTGTTATGAAGTTTCCTAATTTCCTCATTTACTGCAGTCTCCTCAGTAGGAAATACTTTCAGTTTTTTACTTTGGTTCCATCAAGAAGGCATTGGTTCCATCAAGAAGGCATTCAGATGTGTCACACATTTGCCATAAATTCGGAATGTTAGCACTCTAGTTGCTCATTAGATTACTGTAGTAAAGCTACTGCTCACCAGCGAAGTCTGCTGCTGATATTCAAAGTGCATGTTTCAGTCTGCATGTCAGAATTTTTTTATGAAATAGAAGAGGATTTGAGAAGTCACTCAAAATGTGCCCCAATATTTCTTTTTGCAGCACTAATCATAATTTCTATGGCAAAATGAACCCCCTCATTTTGTTCCTTTGTAAATTAAATGTTTTAAGTGTTACCACTTTATTCCAATCAAGATGGCTTCAGGTGTGCCATACTTTTGTCATAAGTAAAACTGTTAGCGCTCTAGTTGTTCGTCAGAACACTCTGGGACATTCTGTCATTGGGCTATACTTGGGCTACATCTGGGTGATATTTGGGCTACATTTTGGCTCTTTTGTCTCTGGTGGCCATTTTGGGAGACTTATTTGTTATGAAGTTTCCTAGTTTCCTCATTTACTACAGTCTCCTCAGTAGGAAATACTTTCAGTTTTTTACTTTGGTTCCATCAAGAAGGCATTCAGATGTGTCACACATTTGCCATAAATTCGGAATGTTAGCACTCTAGTTGCTCATTAGATTACTGTAGTAAAGCTACTGCTCACCAGCTAAGTCTGCTGCTGATATTCAAAGTGCATGTTTCAGTCTGCATGTCAGAATTTTTTTATGAAATAGAAGAGGATTTGAGAAGTCACTCAAAATGTGCCCCAATATTTCTTTTTGCAGCACTAATCATAATTTCTATGGCAAAATGAACCCCCTCATTTTGTTCCTTTGTAAATTAAATGTTTTAAGTGTTACCACTTTATTCCAATCAAGATGGCTTCAGGTGTGCCATACTTTTGTCATAAGTAAAACTGTTAGCGCTCTAGTTGTTCGTCAGAACACTCTGGGACATTCTGTCATTGGGCTATACTTGGGCTACATCTGGGTGATATTTGGGCTACATTTTGGCTCTTTTGTCTCTGGTGGCCATTTTGGGAGACTTATTTGTTATGAAGTTTCCTAGTTTCCTCATTTACTACAGTCTCCTCAGTAGGAAATACTTTCAGTTTTTTACTTTGGTTCCATCAAGAAGGCATTCATATGTCACACATTTGCCATAAATTCAGAATGTTAGCACTCTAGTTGCTTATTAGATCACTGTAGTAAAGCTACTGCTCACCAGGGAAGTCTGCTGCTGGTATTGAAAGTGCATGTTTCAGTATGCATGTCAGAATTTTTTAATGAAATAGAAGAGGATTTGAGAAGTCACTCAAAATGTGCCCTCATTTTTCTTTCTGCAGCACTAATCATACTTTCTATGGCAAAATGAACCCCCTCATTTTGTTCCTTTTTAAATTAAATGTTTTAAGAGTTACCACTTTATTCCAATCAAGATGGCTTCAGGTGTGCCATACGTTTGTCATAAGTAGGACTGTTAGCGCTCTAGTTGTTCTTTGGAACACTCTGGGAAGCTGCAGTAGAACACAAAGGAATCAACTGACAGTCTCTGCCCTTGTTGGATGTACATGTTTTACTGAGAATGTCAGACTTCATTCTCACATGACTGAGAAAGATAATGTAAATTTAGAGAAAATATGCTCTCAGTTTAGCTTATAGATCATCTTCCAAACCTCTGTGGGAAAAGCATGAGAAAATAGTTTTCTCTCAAACATGATTCATGATATCACAGCAGAAGGCTTTTTCACATGGTAAAATCACCTTAGAACACACCACAATTCCTAAAATGAGTATGGTACCATCAACAAATGATTTATAATGTAACTAAAGTCTTAAAACCTTCTATTAACTGCAATGCTTTTTAATGAGGTGCTATCATGTATATTGGTCCCAAGATGGCTGCCAACACTTCTTGGATGAAGTGCTGACAGCCAATCAGATCTCACGATGAGATGTGTGGTTAGGCTCCGCCCAGATATATATGTGATTTTACTTTTGATTTTCTCAGGAACTACACCATTTAAGCAAAAGGCACAAGTCTGAACTGAGGACTACCTCTTTGCCAAATTTGGTGTAATTCCGTTCAGCAGTTCGGGCTGTAGCTGCGTCAACAGATCCTATGGGAAAATGCATGGGGAAAACGTGTTTAGGGACCCCCCTTTTTTCTCGGCCGCCGCTTGAAGAATCACCGTGAAATTTTCAGGATAGTAGCGGACCGGAGCTGGCCAAACGTTTGGAAAATTTTGCGAGGATTCGTCAATCGGCACCAACGGTATTCCAAATAGAATGTTGCGGATTTCCTATGGAAAATAGGTCCTAACTATAACTACCTATTGGCGATAGCCAGTAGGTAAATATATATATATATATATATATATATATATATATATATATATATATATATATATATATATATATATATATATATATATATATATATATATATATATATATATATATGTGTATATATACAGCTGAGTTTACACAGGACATGTGTTAGCAGAAGCTGTGTGAGGGGTGACATCTGGGCCATGCAAACTGTACTAATGGACAGACTATTTTTAAGGCAGCCTTTAAGGAATGACAAGCGAAAAAAGCCTGAGCTTTAACGGGAGGAAAGGAGATGAGAGGGTTTGGAGTTTAAGTGTTGTAATTGAACAAGTAATAGGATTCAAGACACAGACCCTGATGATTCTAAGTGGACTGGATTGGGGCAAGGTATTTACCACACCTGACAAACACCATCACACTGGGGTAAGGTGTTTATTGGATGGTAAATACCTCATAAACCAAGTTTCTGTAGTTGTAAATGGGGCTAAAGAAAGAATCAGTGCTTAAACCACAAAATTCTCCAGATTTTGTCTTTTTTACCTAGGCTTTATTCCAGACTAATTTTGGTAGGTTCGATCTGTCACACACCTGTCAGGATAAAATCACTGGGATATGGCAACGCAAAACTCAAACTCCAGTTTGTACAGAGATCGGAATTTAGCCCTGAACTTGTAACCAGGGTCTCAGTGCAGAGTAGCATGTACTTGAGGTCAGTTCTTCTCAAGCGAGCGATATTAAATCATATGCTGACTATTTTCACCAGTAGTTTCGGTTGCTTTGGCTAGGGAGGCAGTTTTATAGGCATTATTTTGGATATCCTAGTGCAGGTGATTTCAAAGCCTCTGTACATAGCCCATTGACATCAATCTGATCTTTAGAATGCCCCATTCCTTTTTGTTTGTTTGATCTTTATTCGTCAATCAAAAGATAGTCGTAAAAGTACATCATACAAAGAAAAAACTTGTTTTGTATATGGGTACAATCAAATTGATAAAATCATTTCATTTCTTATATTAAACCGTACATCCAAGTTCATATTAGTACATCACCAAAAAATCAAGCCTGAAAAATTACACATGAAAAATCTAATACTAATATTCTAAAATTCCATGGATCATGTAATTTCCTTTCTGCTAGATACTCATAGTTTTTCTCATTTTAATAGCTTTCAGGATAAACATGGCAACACAGTATCAAGTCAAGGGATCACCCAATGTCACCAAGAATTTCAACGCTTCTTTATGTGACCTGATATGATGGGTGAAAAAAGAGGCTTCAGATAAAAACATCTAAAATTCTTATAAAAATTACAAAATAGCAAAAAATGCATTGTACTCTGCTTACTCTCTGTTGTCACATGGACATGACATCTTCAGGCGGATGAATCCGCATAGAAGGGAAAGCTACACGATAATGAGCAATGCCACATCTTAATCTAATTAGCACAAACAAATGATGGGCGTAGGTCACATATGACAGATCATTTTTTGTGCTTGCCTCTATGCTATTTGATATATACTGTACAACAATAGATTTGTCCTTTTCCGCCTTAGATCTCAGGTCCAGCCTATGCTCTAGAATTTTTTTTTTTAATCTCTTTCTTTGTGTACATCAGTGTTTTAGAAATTTCTGGCCATATTGTTACCTTATACACGTTTTCCAGAGTGGAATTAATATATGACAACCATGGTATTTTAAGTGCAGCATGCGATTTAAGACAATCTATAATAATTTCTTTTGTAAAAGCAGTTTCTTCCCTTTTCCATACTGTGTCCCAGAATACTAATATTGAACCAATAGTAGGTCATCAATAAACTGAAGACCCGTCTCATAATGTGCGATGGTGTTTGAAGCAGATGGTGGTAAATAAAGCAAGCGTTTCAGGAAGGGGTTTTCTTGTATTTGCAAGGCGATATTATTTGTGTAACCCCATAGCCCTGCCCCATTAAGGGCTGTACTTGCACATTTGGCTTTATACAAACCTACCATCTCATAAATCGTCCGGTTCCCTAGTTTGGAAGACAATTTTAAAATTCCCTGGGTTGCCCTGTTCATTTTGGCACTAATATTAGTAACATTTGGAGACCAAGAGCCGTTATCCATAAAAAGAATACCTAAATAGCAAAAGGAAGTGACAGTCTGGATAGCGCTTTTTTCAATAAAAAAAGTTTTGAGCGGTTTAGGCCCACAGATCATGGTGTATGTTTTGGACTTATTTATAACCATTTTCTTCTGTAACATATAGGTAGAGAATGCGTTCATCAGTCTCTGTAAGCCTATCGCGGTTCTTTCTAAAAATAGGGCATCGTTCGCATATAATAAGACAGGCATCAAACGACCTGCCACCATAGGGGCATCTGCCTGCATTGTCTGTAGGTGTTTATCTATTCCATTAATGAATAGAGAAAATAAAGTTGGTGCAAGAACACAGCCTTGTCTTATTTCCCACCCCACTCTAAATTTGGGTGTACATTCTCCTTGGAGGCCAAAACGGACCTGACTAAATAAATTATTGTACAGCCGGGAAAGAAACCCTACAATCGCCCTAGGTACTCCCATTGAAATTAGGGTTGTCCAGAGCAAATTATGGTCCACCAAGTCAAAAGTACTGCTTAAATCGACAAAGCAAAGGTATAAGGAACCTGCCTTTGCCCTGGTGTATTTGCTGATAAGCAGCGCTAAATTTGTACATTGCTCAATGGTCCCAATTCGCTTTCTGAACCCATACTGCACCAGTGTTAAAATTTAGTATTCGGTTGCCCATTCCTCTAATCTTATCAACAATACCCTACTCATCACTTTCATAGATGTATCAAGGAGTGAGATCGGTTGATAGTTTTTGGGATCCTCTTTATCCCCCTTTTTAGGTCTCACCTGACCCAGCGCATACGATGGTCTGGCGAGACATTTAGTAGGTGGGTTTAGAAAGTGCTACCCACCTTTTTGTGCGGGCGACAAGCTACAGTGCACGATGGCGTGCACGCGCACAGTTGCTCCCCGCATTCCCCCCTCCCTTCTCGCCCAGCCATCCTGCGCCAGCCTTCAGCACCACACCCCTCCCCCCGCTGCTGCGTGCGGATCCCTAGTGTGCGTCATCGCGATCATGTTATATTTTAATAACGCATGCAGTTACTGTAGTCTTACTCAGCTCCCTTGTAATTTTTAAGCGTGCTCAACCCCGCTATCCAGAGTCGCCATACTCTCAAAAGGCCACCACAGATGCCCAGAGCCCTGCATAATTTAGTAGCACTGCCGACAGCAGTGATTGGCGGGCTGTAAGCTCTGAACTACCCACTCAGCCATTCGAGAAGCTGCCGTGGGAAACACCTAAAAAACACCTTCCTTAGCAGTGATTGGCCGGCTGTAAACTGTGAGCTGCCCACTCAGCCATTCGAGAAGCCGCAGCGGGAAACCCATAACAAACACCTCCCCCCATGTTCACACAGAGGAACAGCCTTTCTCTTGGCTGCTGTCTGCATGACCCCCCCCCCCCACTTATTAGAATTGCTATGAGGAGGGTATGCCGGCCACGATCAGATGTTATTACCTGTTTTAATATCGCTTGCGTTACTCAGTCTCCTAGAGAGTGTTGACTCCAAATCAAACTGTATACACCCACTACCTGAGGGAAGAGGACTGCTGAGGTATGTATTAAAACCTTAGCGACACGTGCAGACTTCAATAGCCAATGAGTACTATTAAGCTCAATATAGTGCCCTTTGATTGGTTGAGGTAGCAGAAATCTGCCAATCCTATATTTTCTTACACATTACAAGTCCACAGAGTGCCAATGAAAAATAAAATATGTTCAACCGTCGGGTTGGGCTGTTATACGACCCGGAAGTATTGATATTAAGGCCCAATGGTGTCCAATAAGAGAGAAAGATTACAGACGCTGGGCAGGGCTTTGCGGATGTCCGAAAGTAGCGGGCTGAATGGTCGTCCCTGAGTGTTGCTATGCTAACTCACCTTACGCTCTCTGTGCCTTGGCCCCCATGAGGTGGTGGTACATGGAACATTGAATGCGTTTTGTTATGGAAGTTGGCAACTGTTTCCGTGACTATGACGACTTTAAAGAAAGCTTTGTGTCTTTTAAGAAGGAATCAAAATGCCAGTATGGTTTACGCAACTGTGTAATGGTGAGATACTACAACAGAAAAAATGAAACCTACATCAGGGACGAAATCACGTAAGTACTTTCTTATATGTTTGACAACATTTTAAAAGCTACACACTCTCGCCCACACCCCCGTCGAGTGCCCTAGCCGGCCTGATGCCACATTCAGGACACACACTTGTTAGCTGTTGTGTACCTATTTCCCCTGGAGATGGGGCCTCGGTGATCGCCTCTTCCAACGTATTTTGCAGTTCACCCAGACATGGAAGTGCTTTAGAAAAAAATACGTGAACTGCAATCCTGAGTGCAGTGGGAGCAGGGACGAAACTATTTTCACCTTTTGTGTAACCGCACATAAAATATAACCCAGAGACCATAAATGAAAAATAAATGCATGTCAGAATCAATGCTGTTTGAGTTGTTGAAAATGTTACTGTTCATTTAATTCTGGTTGGTGCAGTAGAGAATAGTGACGTGTTTTCATAGTGCTGCGAAGTTCCATTCTGTGACAGAAAGCACTTTGAACATAAAAGTCATTATGTTAAAATTATGTGACACAGTATAATATACTCACAAAAATGTGCAAAGATGTTTCGGTCTGATTTAGAGTTTGAAAGACGGTTAATCTGTCACAAAAGCAAAGAATATGCGGTCCACCTTATTACGAGTGCAGTTATCCTAGTGCACTTGTAATTAGGTGGAAAAGA
The DNA here is from genome assembly GCF_964204655.1 of Triturus cristatus. Lineage (NCBI taxonomy): Eukaryota > Metazoa > Chordata > Amphibia > Caudata > Salamandridae > Triturus > Triturus cristatus. Next base: position 1,007,713,692 of record NC_140591.1, on the reverse strand, counting down.
TATCCCGTCACAATTTTGACAGAGTACACGTCTACCAAAATCGAATCTTGTTATTAGTATTTAATGTAAGGTAAGTGCGCAATTGCTGATACCTGTGACCCAGTCTTTTCAGACTGAAACTCGCCAGGAGGCTGCAGTGGCTGATTCAATTGAAATCAAGCATTGGCATAGCCGATAGGTCTCGCCTTTGGGACCTTATAAGTGTTTCGCCATGCAACAGTTGATGTTGTTGTACCAAGGACATTGTGCTGCATAACTAAATACTTATAAGGTCCCAAAAGCGAGACCTATTGGCTATGCCAATGCTCGTTAAATATTGGTATGATAGTTGATTCTCTCCATGACTTTGGGATTTTATCTATAGTTGCTATGTTAAACACCCTAGTTAAGATTGTTGTATTCCGCTTTAGGTGTCCATATATAGGTTTTCCTGAATCATGTCCTTAAATAGGCACAATTTGCTTTGCCCTTATATAGGCATAAGGTCCCAGTCTTTATTTAGGCGTTAGCCATGCTATCCAAATACAGGCATGGTCACCTACATCCGTCCACCCCAACATCACAACGAGTTCTTAGAAACCAGACCCATAAGCTCTTGGGAGTGTCCCCTAGCATAGGATTATTGATTTCTCCAAGAACTCATTTATTATGCATGAACCGCTATTCCTTAAGGGTTCATTCATGACGTCTTCCCCTCTGCCGACTTTACGTCAATGCAAACATTCCTGAGCACCTTCCAGGTATAAATATACCTTCCCTTGCCACGGCAAGTACGTAGGAGACCTCAACTTTAGAGGAGTCCATGTCCCGGCCTGACGCACTGACAAGAGACGCTGTCATCCCTGCTCGCAGAGAATCCGGCTTCCAGTGTTCTGACTACCTTCAAAGGGTGTTAGAGTTCGATACCCGGAAAGAGATTCCCACCTCTCTCTTTCTCAAGGTATGGAGCTGACTAGAACCTAGAGGGGCTCTTGGCATACCAGACTTGGCATACTAGACTACAGCATACCATACTATACTGAACTATAGAAAAACATCCTATAGAACACAGCACCTACTTCTTACATAGTACTACACTTAGGTTAGGTACACTGGGGTAGAACTAGTTAGAGAAGCATCTCATGAGTACTCGCATTTTTAGCCTATGTTATTTATGTATATGAATATATGTGTCATAGCTAAAAGATAATGCTAGCACCGTATTATTTCTTTCTACTGCTTACGCTGTACATAATATATCTTGCATACTGTCTTGTGATTATAACAGCTCATATCTCTTACATGAGAAACAAGGCTGTTCAATAAATCCTTTTATTGAAACGCCTGTCTATTCTTACTGTGTAACTCTGAAGAAACTAAGCATGCACGATTAGCTGAGTGAAACTGTTATCTGTTGTTTCCACGATTCTGAGACGTGTTCCGATTTTAAAGGAAAACAAAGTTGTCATGTTTATGCGGTTGCCAGAAACTACTCCCTTCTTGTTTTCAATGAGTTTCTAGTGGCCTCTGAGTTAGCTGGTACTAATTAATTAAGTTTAATATACTTGATAGGGGCATACCGACCTCAGTTCTATGCCAAATCTATAGGGTATATTATTCCAATGCGCAGAGCCTATTAGGGAAATAGGAACTACACTACATGGCGCCCAAACGTTTGGTAAGGCACTAATTTAACGCTAGATACTGAGTAACTCAGTCGTGCTTTTCTCAGAGACCCCTACTCACATACTCCATAAGACATCTGGAGTGGGTATGGTTAAGTATCCGCAACAGCTGACTAGGACAAAAATCCTATATATTAGCTATTTGGTTTGTTCAAAGTTAAAGGATACAGTGTTCCAAAATGTTGTGCACCTTATCTTTGTTTCCTTGAAACTTGTTATACATTCTCTCAAAAACAATGTCCCAGAACCGGGATAATGCTGAGACTGATCCAGTCAAAGCAGCTTTTAATTTTATATGTTTAAATGAAACCGATGAGGGTGTTATAAACATCCCTCCAAACTTAAGGAGAGCCATCACTCTAAAACTTATAAAACATGGCCTAACACCAAGAGGTGGAAGAGCAGTTTTCGTGATAGAGGCACACAAATCTTTTCAGACAGAGGTATTCTATTCATGGATTGTATTCCCAGAATCGAATCCAGTAACAAAAGTATTTCACTTCTTTAAAGAAGATGAACCTCCTGAGGAATATATTCCTTTTGAGGATATTGAAATTCCACTCACATACCAGGAGCATAATCTCTGGTTTAAAGGCGCCCTAAAACATCACAAAACCATTACCATTCTCGGTCCTCTAAGTAGACCAGGAGCAACATGGCGGATTTTAGCCGGCTACACACCTCAGCCTGATATCGAAGAAATGTCAGACGAAGAATTACTTACTCAACTACAAGAGTTAATAAACATTTACAGACAATTAGTCCAATATGTCATGGGGACTTTCACAGTCCAACCACCAATAACCATTCCAAATCAAACCCCTCAACAAGGGAATACACTAAACATTACTCCACAGACGCTCATAAGTCGCTAGCTCATCCAATGCATAGTCACCTGGCTGTCTGCCATGAAAGGTTCTCTGAAAGTACTTCTAGTGGACTGGCAGGAGCCCTTTTGGCAAAAAAGATTGCTGGTCATCACTCTTAGCCACGGCATACAGCTTGGCAATTGCTTTTGATGGTCAAAGAGAAACCCCCAAAAAAGCTATGTGCAGAAGTGCTTAGTATTTTCACCATGAGTATGAAGATTATTTGAGCATTGTTCATCAACATGCTGCACGTGGCTGTACTGCACAGGAAAAAACGGAGAGAAATGAGATCTGACGATGGGCCGCACTTAAAAGGCCACCACCTTTGATGCCATCAATGACAGTGAATGGGAAATAGGAAGTGGACGTGGTGCTTTTTTCGTTTTTTTTTTCGCCCTTCCCCAGATTCTCCAAGTCTGAATATAGGTGAAAGCGAAGGAAACCTCAATTCTGTAGGCAGCAACCTTGCATTGTGAGCGTAACGCCATTAGTGTTTTTTTTTCAATTCCACCTCATCTACTGAGACAATACTTTATGGAGCAACTAACCTTCCCTTTTATACATGTACTCCATTATTTAGGAGTCTGCTCCATTCAGGCTTATAACAATATGTCATGAGACGTAGTCCTGAAACAGGCATTCTGCTTGAAACTCTTCTCTTCAACAATAATATAGTCACATTGTGTGTGAGTGCTTGTATTGTATCATGGCACCCCACATACAGATCGTGGTCTAAGTATCCCACGCAGTATTTATCATTGGGATTACCACTTAAGTACCTCTTTTGAGGAAGATTCCTACTTTGTCTCTGTCTTCACATGTGCCATCCAGAAAAGTATACAGTACCGAGGTGTGGTCACGGCAATCGTTTAACTAACACCAAAACCATACTTTTCTTTGTTGCTATACGCGTGTTTGCTCCCCTGCGGATTCTAGTACGTCCACGTGTATCTATTACATCCTTTCACATCAGTCGAGCACTTTGAGATCATCAGACTTCATACAATAATCAGAAAGTCCTGGAATAAATATTTTGAAACTGCTGGACTAACAAAGCCAGATCCCAACGCAGCTTTCAGATTAGAGACAAACAAAACAACTTTTGTTCTAGGAGTTAAATGTGAAGAGGCAAAACTAGATACACATGGAACAAATGTGATTTCCCAAAAAACCCTACCCTTGATTTTAGCAATATTTCTAAAAAAGACTAGTAAAATGTGACTGGGCCTTCCTGCTTCTTATCCCCAAAGCACAGGAAATTAGCTGCTCTGCATGCCTCTAATACCACTACATAGCTCGTTTATAAGGGAAAAACGTTACACTACTTTAGTTTAATGTTCGCAATTTGTACTTGTATATATCTCAAAGAAAAAACGCTCTCTGACAGATTAACTTTTTCGGTAGTGTAAGGGAGAAAAACATCGAGCAAGTTTTTGGTCATAACACAAATTTGAAAATCATGATTTTCTTGCAGGAGTTCTGAATGCACAAAACTTACTGCTAATCAGAGGGTTGTTATAGCTGTTTCGTCCACTTGTTCCATTCGTCGTTCCTTTTGAGGTCTCCATTTCAGAAATAAAAGCACTACAAGGGGGGTAAAGATAGAATTCAAAAACATTCTCTTAACACATGCCTTCAATTAAAGTCCTGTTCCAAATTGTGATATCCATTTGCATTAAATTCAAAATCATATACATATGATAGTAAGACTGCAAGTTGATGTTTCTTGGCAAGATGCAGTTGTTAAAACAATTTAATATTTAAACACTAGCAAGCCCTCATACAAAATGACCAATGATTTTCCAAACAACAGTACAAAGAGTGCTAGCTTTACCAGAGGTCTTCCTCCTTTATAGGTCAAATCCTACATGACAGCACAATAGTATGGTTGATAAAGACTTTTTGGTGACATTCTGAAAGCTGACCTAAGAATGCATTCAGCCCATTGCTTACCACTTCCTTTGTGATTTTTTACTCACTTATGCTTGCTTTATATTTGCTGGTTTTATTTGTTTTAGGCTGTCCCAACCATGAAGCATGGCCTGTTTACTGTAATTGTCCACGAGTGCTCGCTTTCTGTAAACAGGCCTGTAAAGTTTGCTCTTATCTTGTCACATTTCCATGCATTTAAAGTCAGATGTCTTCTGAGGGAGCTTGGTGTTTATTTAATTTCTCTGACTTCAAAGTGAGAAGGTTTATCTTCTGGGGGCGTGAAAGGAAAGGCCTTTTTCTAGCACACAACAAAATTAAAATGCCTGTCAATAAACTGAGCAAATATATCAGAATAGATCTGAATTGGGAAAGCACAAATTGAAGCACATTTTTTTGTAAATCTTAAGTGAGCTGGAATCAAATATTTTATTATAATCAAAACAAATCAATACACTAGGTGATGCCATTAACACGCGTTGGGCCTAATCACGATGTCGGGCGGTTGACGTCTCGGGACCGACCGACCTCTGGTCGGCGGTCCCTTCACAGCGATTACAATGCGACTGTACATGGTGCAGTCGCATACTCCCATTTGTCTATGGGAGCTTGTGCTGCAGGCATAAACGAGCTGTAGCACAAGCTCCTATAGGCAAATGGAAGATTCTGTTAATCTCTGCACTGCAAGGCAGGCACCTCAGGATGCTTGCGGGTGCCTGCCACACAGTGCAGGGATTAACAGGGGGGAACCATAGGTGTCCCCTCGTCCAACAACCGGAGGCTGCAGGGCGAAGGGGGCCCTGCTATGGGCCCCCAATGTCGCTTTCCGAGAGGTTTTCCATGTGGGAAAGCCCGACGGACACCGACATCGTAATCCCTACGGCGGAAACGCCGTCCATAGGGTTTACGGGCAGGCCCTCAACTGGCCGTCAGGCTCTTTGAGCCTGTTGGAATCCAGCCAGAATGAACAGCCAGTTTCACTTTCGACAGCTTGCATCATAATGCAGCGGTCAAAACTGAAACCGCAATGAGACTCGGAAAGCCTCCGTTGTCGGAGGCTTTCTGACTCGCATCGTAATTGGGCCAGTTATCATTTGTGCGTTGTATAGTAAAACTGCATGCCTGTGCTAATGTAAATTCAATTGAAAATGCGTTGCCTGTAACGCAGCTCATTACCACACCATGCATACTCCACTCTCCACCACTCCACGACACTCCACTCTAGGCCACTCTATGGTATTCTACTTTAGGCCACTCTACACCACTTTACCCCACTCTATGACGCTCCATGCAATGCCACTCCACTGTATGACACTTCAATCCACTCTACGCTACTGCCCCTGCAACTCTTTACTCCACTTTACAACTCTTTACTCCACTCTATGACACTTTACTCCACTCTACGACACTTTGCTCTACTCTACGTCACTCCACTCTATTCCACTCTACTCTTTTCCACTCTACTCTTCTCCACTCTAATTCACTCTATGCCACTCTACACCACCCTAATCTACACCACAATATTCCACAACACTCCCCACCACAGCACAAGACTCCCTAGCACTCTATGCCACACCACTACCCTCCACTCTACACCTCTCCACTCTAAGTCACTCCACAATACTTCACTATCCGATATTCCAATACATTCTCCTCTACACCACTAAAGTTTTGCCATGCTGAACAACAGCCACGTAGGTGTACAACATAGCTCAAACACATTGGCAAAGTCTATAGCTCTTGTAAGACATATTGGATTTGCCTATGCTTTTTATTTTTTTATTTATGTATTTATTTGGTATGCTCTCTGAACAAAAATGCATTATAGGCAACATCAAAGGGGATGCATGAAGGTTTTTTCAGTGTTCAGTCACACAAATACCGATGGGAGTAAAAGGATGGTGGAGCAGCGTAATTTAGGCTCCACCCTGTATACATCATGAAAAATAAGTTACATACCTTCGGTAAAACCTTATCTGGTAGAGATTCTATTTAGCCACAGATCTCTTACCTTAGAATTATCCCCAGGAGTCAGACTGGATCCATGAATTTTTCTTGAGCAGTATCACTGTGCTCCAGTAGGTGGCGATGTTCGGCTACACGGGACTTCATCTGTGCTGGAAGTGACGTTCACTGTGCCTATAGGTACCACCCCAGCATGCTGACATCAGTTATCTTTCACAACTTACCCCACCAGAAGCAAAGAGCTATAAGGCACACTGACCACTGGAGTGGAAATCTAGGACCCTGAAAGGAGAAAACCCTGTACCTCGAAATCCGTTTGCAGACCAGGGAGGATTTGTGGGTCAGTAAGCAATCTGCAGCTAGATAGCGTCTCTACCAGAAAAGGCATTACTGAAGGTAAGTAACGTGTTAATCTCATAGAGATTTCTAGCCACAGATTCCTTACCTTAGAATAGATACCCAAGCAATACCTCCCCAGAAGTGGGTCTGAAGACCAATTTCAAACAAGGAAGTCCTGCAGGACCAAACTGGGAAAATGCCCGTCCATACGGACGTGACGTTTAGGCAGTAGTGTTTGGAAAACATGTGCAAGAAAGCCCACATTCTTGCCTGGCATATGTCCAGGACCGGAACTCGGTGTGCTAATGCAACAGTTGCAGCTTTAGCTCTGGTGGAATGAGCACACACCCCCTCAGCCGGTGGCACCTTAGCCAATGCGTAGATTTCGAAACAGAGCATGCTTCATCGTGAGATGGCCCTCTTCTCTACAGCCCTTCTTTTCTTCACTCCGACATATCCTACAAAGAGTTAGTCATCCAAACGGAACTCACATGTGCGGTCAAGGTAGAAAGGCAATGCTCTTTTTGCACCCAGACAGTGAAGTTGCTCCTATTCCTTTGACGGATAAAGCAGAGCATAAAAAATGGACAGAGTGATGGAAAGGCCTACATGTAAGGCAGTGGCCACTTTGGTAGAAAGGAAGCTCTTATATGAAACACTGGTTTGTCTGAGTAGATGTTCAGGTAAGGAGGCCTGGATGACAACGCCTGAAGCTCACTGACCCTCTGGGCAGATGTTAAAGCCACAGGAAAGGCAGTCTTGATGGTAAGGAGCCTGAGTGTACAATTGTGAAGGGGCTGGTAGGGAGCACACATAAGAAACTTGAGGACAAGATTGAGGTCCAACTGGGGCATAGTAAAAAGAGAAGATGGTTACAAATGTTGTAAACCTTTCAGAAACCTATTTACAATAGGGCATTCGAAGAGGGATGGCTAGTCAGGCAACCGCAGACAAACTAAGATAGCAGTAAGGAAGCTTTTGATAGTGCCCAAAGCAGAGCCCTTCTGAGAAAAAGAGTGAATGAAAAGGAGAACGTGAGAAAGAGGGACAGAAAGGGAAATCGATGTGTCTTTCTGTACTACAAGCCACAAAATGTCTGCAACAGCAGCTGTATACCATCTTGGTAGAGGGACGCATAGCTGCCAAAAAAATGTCACAGAACAGGAGAAAGGTCGAAAGCTGTCAATTGTTACCACTAAATCTCCACACAAGAAGCTGAAGAGTTGACAGGTTTGGGTGGAGGACCCTCCCCTGCTCCGAGGATAGACGGCCAAGCTCAAGAGCTCGGAATACCCAACTCTCCATGCCCAGTCTAGAGTCATGAGGATGAGTTGGGCCTGGTCATTCCTGATCTTCTTGAGAAATCTGGATTGGAGTGGTATCGGCAGAAAGGTGTATAGGAGGCCTGAGCTCCACTTAAGACAAAAAGCGTAGCTGAGCAAGAGCAGCCTTAGAAACTCCAGAACACCGAACTTCTGGGTCATCACGTCTCATCAGCCAGGCTAGCTTAAATCCATTGTTGTAGTGAGCACGGTACCCACGTCTGCGCATACCCTTCCCACTTAAGGCGACAAAAGGAAAAGGAACAAATGACGGATGAAATGCTGACCAATGCAAACATCCACCCCCAGTCAAAAAGATCTTGGTTAAATCCATCATTCTTGGGACTAGTTTCGGTGCCACTGGATTAAAGATAGCCTGGCTGATAAGGGTTGATGCCCCAAAACCGGACCCAGGATGCTTGTTTACGGCCCAGGGAGAACCTGACTTGGAAGTTCGGGCTGGACTGTTCCCATGAGGGGAATAGTCAAGACTGACATGCATATGGCTGGGTCCAAACTGGGATGGCATGGTGAGCAAAAGAACAATGGATTAAACCCAGATCTTTGTGACTGGGGTGAATGTGTGCATTGTTCAGAATTCAGTCCACCATTTGTTCCTTTTGCTTTTGTAGCCCAAAGTGGGATGGGTATGTTCAGATGTGGGTCCCATGCTCACTGCACTACTATATTCAAGCTAGCCTGGCTGATGCGGGGTGATGCCCCAAAACCGTTCTCATGATGCTTCTTTCTGTTCCATTTAGGACCTGGCTTGGCAGTTCGGGCTGGACTGTTCTGATGAGGAGCAGGGTCAAGACTGATTTGCATATGGCTGGGTCATAACTGGTGTGGTGTGGTCAGCAAAAGAATGATGGATTAAACTCAGATTTTTTGTGACTGGGGTGAATGTGTCCATTGTTCAGCATTCCGTCCATCATTTGTTCCTTTTGCTTTTATGGATGGTAAAAGGGCAGATTAGGAGGGTTTGGAGGCTGAGACTGCCAGGTGGGGTGGTTCGGGGGGGATTTGGAGGTCTGACCCAATCGTTGACTGCCCTTCTCACGAGGCCGGTAGATACCGTGCCCTCGGCCACATAGAGGCTGTGAAATTTGTGTACCGCGGTGGCTGGTGGACACAGAAGCTGCTGAAAGCCCCTTTTGTGGCCGCAAAAGGCGTTTTCGGGGTGGCAAGGGGCATGGAAAGATCCAAGGACCTGGCTGCAGCCCTGCTGCCCTTAAAGTGTTCCAGCGCTGAATCTGCTTCATCTCCAAAGAGAGGGGAGCCATCAAAGGGCATGTCTATAAGCAAAGCTTGGGCATCCCAACAAAACAAGTCATCCTCATCCAGGTGTGGTGTCATAAAGCCACCGTCGATGAAAGTGCTCTACCCAGTGAGTCGGTCATGTCTAGTCCACATCAAATCGTGAACAACGCTGCATTACTCCTATCGGCAACAGCCAGGGAGAAAACAACCTGGGACTTCTCTTGGACTGTTAGCAGCACCTGCACAACTGTATCGCACACAACATGGGAAAAGCAGCTCAAAAGGCACACAGTGGTCTCAGACTGCAGTGCAGGCTGGTGGAAGAAAACATTTTCTTGCCGATCTTGCGGTGCGGTTGGGAGTGAACCAGGATTTATGTGAGAGGTGGGGTGTTGTGTGAGAAAGTTTGTGTCTCCAAGTGCGGGGCTATGGTAGCATACAATTGTCCTGTTAACAGGAGCCCCTGTGCTGGGCTTCGACCAAGTCCCAAGCAGGACATCAGTAAGAGTCTCATTAAAAGGGAAATGTGGTTCTGATGGGGACACTCCCGGCTAAAGCACTTCTGCCAAGTCATTCATCTTGGCTGCCACTGAGGGAAAGCTGAGGTCCAGGACCTAGGCCGCCTTCCTCACCACCATTGAGAAGGAAACTTCTTCCTCCACAGCGATGGTAGGGGGAGAAAGCATGCCAGCATCTGGAGAAGTGTCTAGTCCGCAACCTTCACCCAGATCCTCACACCAGTCCAAGGTCCCATAAGGCTGGTATTCTTCAGGGTCCAGCGACCCCTCCCATTCCTCCCCGAGACCTAGCCCATAAGAATAGGGCTCAGGCTCTGGCCTGGAAGGCATGGCTCCAGTCAGCGCTGAAGTCAGCGTTTGGCGACACTCCTCAGTCTCTGTGTCAGAGTCAGGATATAAATGGAGATGGCGCAGTCGGTGGGTGCCAGTGGAGCCGGAAGCATGGGACTTGGGACTGGAACCAAAGAAGGTTGAGATAGCAAGACAGATGCTGATCTGGATCCTTCTGTGGAACCCTGGGGTGTGACTTTTGCCAGGGCCACTGGAGTGGATTCAGTAGGTTCGCCTCCCGAACCAGTGGGCCCGGAAGCGCATCAGAGGATACAGGCCACCCAAATATGAGGTGTATAGCCTAATAACAATTTATTTAGTTGGGCGGGGTCACTACGGTTCCTGGAAATTTTGGGATGCGCAGAGACGGTACAGATGCTGGCTCGGCTAGGGAGCCAGGCCCTAAGTAACGCTCCCTCGTCTCATCGGCCGACAGACGAGGTTAAGTCAAAGCATGCTTCGACTTCTTCTTGAGGTGGGCGTTACCTGAATGGACGGACGACTTCGATTGTGGCAAGGATCTCGGAGTCTGCGACCTTTTCCGGGACATTCCTCTTTACCATCGTGTCATCGCACGTTGAGCCGCCAGGAGCTTGAGAGATCACTCCTTCATGGCTTCACTCCTGCATGGCATTCGGAGCAGGCCTTCAGGGTGTGGCCGTGCTCGAGGCACCAGAGGCAAACAAGCCGCGGATCCGGAACCGACATCAAGCAGTGACCAGCGTTGCAGGGCTTCAAGCTGGTCTTCTTTGATGGTATTCCTGCCATACCAGGAGGAAAAAATCTCAAACAACCTCGACAAAACATCAAACAAAGTTAGTAAAAAACTGACTAAGAGGTAGCTCTTCTCAGATCTGGGCTGACAGGCACAAAAAGAAATTTACGGACTTCACACACTGGGGTGGCACCTGTATAGGCACCGCACACATCACATGCAGCAGAACGACGCCAAGCAGAATGACGCCACCTACCAGCGTGCAGGGGTACTGCTCAAGATAAACTTTCCGGATCAAATCGGACACCTAGGGTTAATTCTAAGGTAAGGAACCTTTTGTTTACCCGCACCTGATTCTAGAACTTCATCGGAGTACTCTCCGCTCACCAGATTACTCATTGCTTCATTGAAATCATACGCTGACTGGGACATACTCCTGGAGTCACACCTCAGATATTTGGCTTTGTAATTTTACTGTTGATGAATACTGACTGAAATATTCATCCTACTCGCGACTAATACCTTTGTATCACATGTTATTTAAGCAGAGTATATACTTTTTATGCCCTGAGGAAGTCGTTTGGGCCACTTGCCCTAAGACGAAACACGTGTTGGCTGCAAACATCCTTGGTCTGTTTGTAAAATACGAGACCCTGACAACCGAGACAATAAAGAAGAATATTCCTTATATATACGGATTGGACTCTATTCTTCCATAATTGTTACTTTTATATTGGACACTGTTTTTTTCTTGCTCGGGAACAACCCATTGCTTTTATGGCACCTGTATAGGCACCGCACACATCACATGCAGCAGAACGACACCAAGCAGAATGACGCCACCTACCAGCGTGCAGGGGTACTGCTCAAGATAAACTTTCCGGATCAAATCGGACACTTAGTGTTAATTCTAAGGTAAGGAATCTTCAGCTATAAGTCTCTGTCAGATTATGCATTTGTATGCTCATATGTGACATTAGTATTCAACATGTGATTTAACTTAAAGTTTGTGTTACATTTAAACAAATTAATAGGGTGTACTTCAAATGCTACAGATTTATGCATAAGTGTATTATGTTGATCTATAGACTGCTGTAATCATGTTTTTCAGACTTACATCTAGCATCAATGTTTGCCTCTATAATATATATGAATATGTATATATATGTGTGTGTATGTGTGTGCGTGTGTGAGTGTTTGTGTGGATAGATAGATAGATAGATAGATAGATAGATAGATAGATAGATAGATAGATAGATAGATAGATAGATAGATAGATAGATAGATAGATAGATAGATAGATAGATAGATAGATAGATAGATAGATAGATAGATAGATAGATAGATAGATAGATAGATAGATAAATAGAGATAGATATACACAATTCTATAACAGGCTTAGCTTGGCATTTGGCCTTGATTGAAAATACCTATTTTATTGCTACCAGTATGCTAATCCTTTCTTCTGCAGGTGTGTTGAACAAGTTACTTACCTTTGGTATCTCATTATCTGTTAGAGACAATATCTAGCTGCAAATTCCTTAGAAGTTCTTTTCTTTCCACTCCAGTTAGTGCTGAACAGGAGAAGAGCTACCCCTCTGTTTTTTTTTTACTGACTTTTTTCGACAGCTTGTCGAGATATTTTTTCTTGTGTTTCGTGGAATGACCTCTAAACAGGTAGGTTTCAAACCCTTAGGTATCTATTCAAAGGTAAGGAATCTGATGCTAGAAGTCTCTAGCAGATACCATGCATCTTGTTTGCTAGAGAAAGGCTTATTGTTTGTAATAGACAGACTACTAATAGGTATTCGGGGAGGAATCTGGCAACGAAGTCGGACAAATGAGAATGAAAGGAGGCCTTCTGTTTATGGCATACCTGGAGAGTGAGATGTCCAAGGCTGCCAGCTGCATACCTAATTCCAAGGAGACGAGAAATGTAAGGAGTATGTCAACTGTCTTCTTGCATGGTGACTTGATTGGCTCGTGGTTGTGGAGAGAGATGTGGGTGTTCCTTAAGCTACTGGTTATATTTAAATGTTGTTTCCACAGTTAGCTATGTAGACTTTCCCTTGACTCTGAGAGGGAACAGATCTTTTTGCTGAGCTTTCCCTGAGTGTAAAGCTTCATGCTGATCATTTCTCCTTTTTTTCTTGATGTTCTAGAGATGTTTGACTCTATGCTGACATTGTCTGTGCTCCCGGCTAGGAACCCTAGGAAAATTTGGCTTTAATCTATGTTTAGATTAGAAAAGGGAAGGTTTTTTTATGGGACAGCTTAACGCAACAATTGTTTTTCTTTACACTGTGGCTGTTACAGTTTTGTATCTTGTTTTATTATGATTTAACTTACGGGCACATTTTGTCCTTCAAACAATATTGAAATATATTCTGAATTTATTTTTTCTTCACATATATACTGGATGGATTATTGTCCTAAAATAAACCCATACATTTGAATTAATTGATTCCTGATCTTCAATGTGGAATCACATTGGCTTCACAAAATTGAAAATGTATTTTTGATGTTAGCTCGGTTACAATGCTTCAAGTTGATTAACAAAGGTCCATACGACCAACGAGGAAATATATTCAATGACTTTACTAAGATATACAGGTGTAGATACCTGTGCGCCATCAATGGCTAGGGAGACAGTTTGACAAAGAAATAATAATAGCAGCTGTATTAGTAATAATAAGAATCATCCTCTTAAATGACTTAAAGGACTCCAAGATCTGTACTAATATGGATTTTACTTATCTCACTGGTAATCAAAGTCTTGATCCATTTCGGTTTCTTAACTTGGGTTTTAAGATATGGGACATACAGTGAGTTAATCTTTCTACAAATGTCCACCGTAGCTGGTTAGCTGTGAGCTGTTGCTCTGTGATTTATATTAGTCATTAGATTAGTACATATTATGTTAGAATAATGTTCCAGAATCCACGTTTTTACTTTGTTTCGTAGTAATGCCCATGTACGTCAGTTTCCATGGGCTTTTTACCATATGAGTAACATTATCAGTGTTTCATTTGGTGAATGAGCAATGTTTCCATGGTTTTCTGAGGCCCAAGTCCAGAGTCTTCAGGGGGTGTTGAGGCTGTTGGTTGTATGTTTTAAGGAAACCCCAATGTTTATTAGTAGATTGTTTTAATGTGTAGAAATAGTAATCATGCAGGTCACTCTGCTGTTTTCTGGTTTCTTGTAGAGCTCAGACAATCCCTATTAAATTTTCTTTCCCGCTTCCTAGCTTTCTTTACAATCCTAGTTGGGTAAGACCTCAGTTTTATACTTCAGTTTTCTGCATGAGTGTCAAAACTTGAACAGTTTCTGCATATTATCAGATATTTGCCAATGGGGAGATTTTTGTTTAGGACTTGTGGGTGATGTCTATCAAAGCTCAGCAAGGAATTACAGTCTCTGGAATTTGAGAAAACCATAGTCTGCCGTTTCCCATACGTGGCTAGGATATTAAGACCAAGCAATGACAGCTTGCTCTTGTTCATCATCCTGGTAATTCATAGTTCACTATTCCTTTCATTCAGCCATTCCAAAAATGTTTCATCCATGATTTCATCACCCTCCAAAATAGTTGAGTTGTCATCAACATGTCACTGGCATTTGCTTATATTGTTGTAAAAGGATTGTACAGAAATGGTAAATTGTCATTTGTTTTAAAAAATACACATGGGGCCAGATGGTTTTAGGACTGTTTGCGACCGCAGAAAACATGTGGCCCATGTACCAACCCTATTTTGCGAGTTGCAAACAATTTGCAACTCGCAAAATAGGGTTTAGCGACTCGCTATTAGGAAGGGGCATTCCCTTCCTAATACCGACTCTAAAAGCTATGAAAGAATGTATTGTGACCACAATTGCAGTCGCAAAACACTTGCAGGTTACCACCCTTCTCGGAAGGGTGGTAAAGCACTCGCAAACGGGAAGGGGACCCCTTCCCCTTTGGGAATGCATGCAAAAACATTTTTTAAGGGCAGGCTGTGGTCCCAGGGACCACAGCCTGCCCTTAAAAAATGAGAATAAAAAGTTACGTTAAAAAAAAAAAAAAAAATGCATCCTCTTTTCCTTTAAGGAAAACGGGCTGCATTAAAAAAAAAATGCTTTATTTAAAATCAGTCCCAGACATGGAGGTCTGCTGACCCCAGCAGGCCACCATCCCTGGAGGTGCTAGCCATCCACAATGGGGTCGCAAATTGCGACAGCCTCATTAATATTCATGAGGCAAGAAATTTGCAACCCTATTGGGAATCGCTAACAGTGTCTCAAACACTGTTGTGCATAGCATTTTGTGACTCGCAAATTGCGACTCGCAATTTGTCGCAATTTGCGAGTCGCAAAATGCTATGGTCGTGCACCTGGCCCTTAGAGATTTGCCAGACTTAAGTGCAAAGGGACAGCCCATACTTATTTTAACAAGTTGAAGAAAGGGAACTTCAAACTGAAAGAAGTTCTTGGTTAGTACTAGTCGTGCACACAGTAAAACAGAATATATTGGGGTGTACTAGTTCAATTCTGAAATGCTTAGTTGTTCCACTATTGTCCACAATGTAGCTACATGATGAATACCTGTATGGATTACTTCTACATCTAAGGAGATTACTTGTTGTTTCCCATGGTTGTAATTTGGGTCTTTAATGATGTTTAGGTTGTCCTTTGAATTTTTTAGAAGGAATGACCTCTTAACCAGTGAGCCAGTGTTCACCATTGTTAACCAATGCCTGAAAAGATTGGCCTCCCCAAAGGAGGAGTTCATTCTTGTAAATGTTTGGGAGTGTTAGAATCTGGGGTCTCTGGTTGGCGCAGGTATGCACTTGCGACAAGCAGGGACCCTTTCCTCTAAGTCGGGGCGAAGGATTACTCTGGGAAAATAACCCCTGCTCACCCTCTAGGTAACGTGGCGCGAGCAGTCAGGCTAGGTTCCAGAGGGCATTAGGTTAAGCATTCAAGATGCCCCACACAACAACCACCAACCCACCACACAGAGACACAAGACTGTATTTTTGTAAAAATAAAATCTTTATATAAAAAGCTTTCTTCATGCATACACAGTTCTTCACTTCAAAGTAGGTTCCAGTTACTTGTACTGACTTTTCAGGAGTCCACAGTTCTTAAAATGGCAAGTCTTGGTTCAAAATACACTTATTTGAGGTCTGTGCGCTTCGTAGTGCCGTCGGTACGCTTCGTACGAGTTTTTGGACGCATCGTGCCGTTCCTCACGCTTCTCGCGTGAGCACGTGTACTAGGACTTAAGCCGTACGGACCGTACCCTCGTAGGTACGTGTCGTACCATTCCGGTACGCCTCTTGCCAAACCTCACGCTTCCCGCGTGAGCAACATCTATATATTTTCAACTGTACGGACCGTACCTTCACTGGGACACTCCGTACAGCTGGTGCGACCCGTACCAAAGCTCACACTTCACGTGTGAATAGCGTAGCACGACGCCAGCGCTGGTATGGACCGTACAAAGGCAAGTACGGTTCGTACAAGGGCGCTTTCAGCTCACAGTACCTGGGATCTTTTTAGGGAGTTCGTGGCGGCCTCAGCAGTCCCGCAAAGGGCGTCCCGAGTCGCGTTGCAGTCCGTGGACGGCGATGCTTCGGGGGGCGCTCGGGGACGTCTCAGCATACCACGGAGGTCGGAAGCAGGAGGGGCAGCTCGGGGGTGATCCTCAGCGTGTCGCGCTGTCGGCAGACACCAGGATCGGCGAACAGTGCACCTTGGGTCCTTACAGTGGTCTCGACGGCTCAGGGTCGCAGAGGCTCGGCGCTTGGATGCAGGTAGTCTCCCTTCACGTTGCGAGCTGGTCTTCGCGGTGCTCACATCAGCCCGGGCAGCCAGAGGTCGCGGTGCTCAGCGAGGTGGGGGCACACAGGTTCTTCTGGGGTCAGCGTTGCAGGGCCACCCACAGCAGCTTCCTCTTCTTCCAGGGAAAGGTAGCGCCCACTGTTCCTGGGGCGCAGTTCAGGGGGCAAGTTCACACGTAAGCCCTTGGAGATTGTTTGTAAAGCACAAGTTGAATAAAAAGTCTTTTCTTCAGTCTTTTTTCCTCTCCTTCCAGCAGCAAGGTACCCACCACAGGCCAGTCTCTCAGGCTTAGAGACAGTACTCCTCCATGCAGCTTTCCCAGGTCCTTCTCTTCAGGCAGAGTTTCATCTTGGCGCAAACAGGATCTGATTCCTTAGGAGCAGGGCTCCTTCTTTTATACAGTCATTCTTTTGTTCTTTGTCGCCAGGGGGCCTGGGCCTGGCTCAGTCCGGTTTTGGAGCACTTTGTTGTGGTGACTCTGCTCTTTCCTTTCAGCAGCAGGGCAGAGACATCAGCCGCTCCACAGGGGGCGGAGCCGGCATTGTGGTGGCAGAGCACAGGTCTATTCAGAGTCAAGGTGTACTCCTCCCACCCATCCTGGTGTAATCTCTCTACCCACCACCTGGCAGCCAGCCTGTCTCCTGGAATTCCCCAGCCCTGCTCCCCACTGAAACTAGGCAGCACACACACACACAGCAGAGGCGGACTGAAATTGGCCAGGTCAGTAAATACTAACTTTCTAAAAGTAGTATTTACAAACATAGGATATTAAAATAAACTTTACTAAAAGAAGTACTTTATTATTCTGAGTTCAGGCATACTAAACTTGACTTTCTACCATGCTCTCTGAGTCCACTGGGATTACAGCGTGTAGTAATTCCAGCAGCCCATTCTGGCCTATGGAGAGCAGGTAGCCTTCAATTGTGAAAAACGAAAATGGCTGTAATTCACTATTAGGACATGCCACACACATCAGGGCATGTCCTACCTTATACCTATAATGCACCCTGCCCTTGGGCCTACCAGAGGGGTGACTAATATGTAGTTAAGGGAAGGTTTAGGGACTGGCAAGTGGGGGCACTTGCGCAGTCAGCATGACAGTACCAGACTGCACGCAGGTTTTGCAGTGGCAGACCTTAGACACATTTTGCTAGGCCGCTTCTGTGGGTGGCACAACCAGTGCTGCAAGCCCACCAGCAGCATTTGTATTTACAAGCCCTTGCACTCCTGGTGCACTTTACTAGGGGCTGATAGTAAACCAAATAAGCCAAACATGGAAACCAATCAATGTCAACATTTTATCATAGGGAGAGCATATGCACCTTAGCACTGATCAGCAGTGGTAAGGTGCCCAGAGTCATAAAACAGCCAACAACAGGTCAGAAAAAATAAAGGAGGAAGGCAAAAAGTTTAGGGATGACCCTGCAAAAAGGGCCAAGTCCAACACAACCCCCTTCCAGCCAAAACGCAGGGCAGACCAATCACCACCGTGATGGTCTTCCCTGCTTGGGGCGATAGAACAAGGACCTGGCCCGCAACTGCAGGGGCAGACTCCAGTTCTATGCTAATCTGAACCTATTGGACTCCCTCTGTCCATACTCTCAGGGCCCACCTAGCCAATCCATGGGGAACACTTCTCCTCACCTGTGGACACCACCTGTGCAGCACCTAACCTTAACTGGCCCACAGGTGTGTCCCAACAGACAGACAGCAGAATGCTACAGTGGCCACTGACAGTAGTCAGGGATGAGACCCAGGCCGTATGCCTCTCAGGGCTCTCAAACCTCTGTGGCGCCAGGGAGCGGGGGCAGTAGCCCCAGGTGCTTGGCACCCTTTGTCCATTCTCCCTCCTGTCAGGTCAGATATGACATCCTGGCACTGACCCACCAGCCCCAGGCCTGTACCCGGCGACTGGACCAAAGACTGGGGTGGCCTCTCCCACACCCGGTCCTCCTCCTTGGGGCTCTATACCCTCCCACCTGGAGTGGTACCCCCTTCCAGAATTGCCAGGGCACCTGGGGCAGGTGTCCTGCGCAATTTCCCCACCAGTTCAGGGGTTCTATCCTGCAACTGGGCGTCCAGGTCAGGGGGGACACCCTGAACCTGGCCCTCCAACCTGGGGTCTAAACCCTTCAGTTGAGCCGGGGTCAGAGGCGAGGACTCCCTCCCTCTGCACCCCCTTCCAGAGTACTGCACACTCCCAACTGGAGTGGTACCCCTAGAAGCAACCTGGGTCAGGACACTGATTACAGTTGTCCCACCCTCCAGGTCAGATAACACCTGAACCTGGCTTCCCAACCCTGGGACCAACCCATGCGGTTGAACGCTCGCCTGGCGCACCAGGACTTCCCAGGGGGCACGCATGCCCCCCCTGAGGGTGACACATAACTCATGTGTCGTGTGACAGTCTGCCTGGCGCTGATCTCCCGACCCCTGTCTATCTGACAGTGCATGAAGATCCCCCAGGACAGAAGTGGTGTCACCATGGTCATTCACTGGTGACGCAGCCCTCCTGGCTGGCCCTTGACCCACTGGATTTTCCACTGGGGACTCTTTCCCCCTCTCACCCCTCAATCTGGACTTCTGCACCCTCCCAACTGGAGCGGTACTGCCAGACACCAGAACTGAGGGAGGCTTGCCTACAGACACTCCCCGTTCACCAGACACTAGGGAATCCCGCACAACGGGCAGCCCCTCAGGACAGACTAGGCCCCCCACCTGGTGTTCCCTTAAAGAACCATCCAAGCTCTGAGACTGAGGTTGGGCACTACCGGGACATAACCCATTCTCACTCCTTCCCCTTAAAGACAGGACGTGAGACCCTACACCCCTCTCACTATTACAGGACCTAGTTGGGCTACTCTGAGCCACTTCCACCACACTGGGTTTGAAGATACCTGAACCACTCCTCTTGGGATCGCTCCCCAATGCTTTTCCAGACCCTCTGGACTCCACCAAAAGGTCTGCCTCCAATGTGAGCTCCCTGCGGTCAGAGAACTCACTCTCCAACAGGTGTTGGCATAGCTCTGGAAAACAGGGACTTACAATATGCTCTCCTACAATTGGATCACACAGCCCCCTAGCAGGGTTGACCAAACTATCCTTCACCTCACCATCCAGTGCCTCGCACACGTACTCCACACCATTCTCCAGAGACTGGCAAGACAGTATCTGACTGTCTCTGTCACACAACTCACACTCTTCTGGGCGGTCTTCACACTCACCCACCAGGACTTCAATTTTGGGGGAACCCCTCTCCCTGCACCTCTCAGCTAGAGTCAGTAGAGTGTCCCTCCCACCACTAGGACCATGAACCCCTGCGCCAGTTACTCTATTCCCTTCAGGGATACTGCGCACTACTGGAGCTACCTCATGCCCTTGAACCTCCTGGTGTATGTTAACCCCCTCCTTCAAGTCAGGCGCCACATCTCTGGGTGTGCGTACTACTCTCTCAGCACTATAAAATTCAATATTGCTGCCACCATCTGAGCTGGATTCCTCCTCCCACTCAGCAAAGCTCAATCTCTGAGCTACGCACATTTCTTGTCGCTGGGCTGAGACACTCATGGCCTCAAGCCTCTCGAGCTCCATCCCATATTTCCTCATTATGAAGTCATGCTCCATTCTTCTTTCTTCAAGAGCCATTTTCCTGCTCTCTAGCTACAATTGGCCATTTATTTCCAGCTCTGCCAACTTCAATTCATGATCCCTGGTGGCCTGTCTGTCTGCCAGCTCCTCTGGCGACAGGACTCGGTTAAAAATATGAACGCTCTCTGCTGGTTTCAATGGTGTAACTTCCTTAGTTGCACCCCTTGATTCAATCCAGGCTTTCAGCGCTTTGTAGAGATCTGATTTGTTCTTGCATCTTGCATGTGGAACCTTTAGCTTCCTGCAGAAGTGCTTGAGTTCAGTTTTCTTGTAGCTATCCAGTTTTGACTCATCCCATTCAATTCCTACTATGCTGTTTGGGCCCGGCATGACTCCAAACACAAGGGATCTTCTTTCTTGGCAAGCAAAAATAAAAAGTTCTGTGGCTTAAGCTACTGGACTGTCCTCACTGTGCAATGGATAGTAATCACTGCGCAGACACCAAAAATGCTAATCCGTAAATCCTCACCGCTGCTACCAATGTTAGAATCCGGGGTCTCTGGTTGGCGCAGGTATGCACTTGCGACAAGCAGGGACCCTTTCCTCTAAGTAAGGGCGAAGGATTACTCTGGGATAATAACCCCTGCTCACCCTCTAGGTAACGTGGCGCGAGTAGTCAGGCTAGGTTCCAGAGGGCATTAGGTTAAGCATTCAAGATGCCCCACACAACAACCACCAACCCACCACACAGAGACACAAGACTGTATTTTTGTAAAAATAAACTCTTTATATACAAAGGTTTCTTCAAGCAGGCTTTAAAAATACAGTTCTTCCCTTCAAAGTAGGTTCCAGTTACTTGTACTGACTTTTCAGGAGTCCACAGTTCTTAAAAAGGCAAGTCTTGGTTCAAAATACACTTATTTGAGGTCTGTGCGCTTCGTAGGGCCGTCGGTACGCTTCGTACGAGTTTTTGGACGCGTCGTGCCGTTCCTCACACTTCTTGCGTGAGCACGCGTACTAGGACTTAAGCCGTACGGACCGTACCCTCGTAGGTACGCGTCGTACCAGTCCGGTACGCCTCTTGCCAAACCTCACGCTTCCCGCGTGAGCAACGTCTATATATTTTCAACGGTACGGACCGTACCTTCACTGGGACACTCCGTACAGCTGGTGCGACCCGTACCAAAGCTCACACATCACGCGTGAATAGCGTAGTGCGACGCCAGCGCTGGTACGGACCGTACAAAGGCAAGTACGGTTCGTACGAGGGCGCTTTCAGCTCACAGTACCTGGGATCTTTTTAGGGAGTTCGTGGCGGCCTCAGCAGTCCCGGTTCTTCCGTGGACGGCGATGCTTCGGGGGGCGCTCGGGGACGTCTCAGCATACCACGGAGGTCGGAAGCAGGAGGGGCAGCTCGGGGGTGATCCTCAGCGCGTCACGCTGTCGGCAGACACCAGGATCGGCGAACAGTGCACCTTGGGTCCTTACAGCGGTCTCGGCGGCTCAGGGTCGCAGAGGCTCGGCGCTTGGACGCAGGTAGTCTCCCTTCACGTTGCGAGCTACGGCTCGAGGGGGCAGTTGTTTGCTTTGGTCAGACCAGGCGGGCTGGTCTTCGCGGTGCTCACAGCAGCCGGGGCAGCCAGAGGTCGCGGTGCTCAGCGAGGTGGGGGCACACAGGTTCTTCTGCGATCAGCGTTGCAGGGCCACCCACAGCAGCTTCCTCTTCTTCCAGGGAAAGGTAGCGCCCACTGTTCCTGGGACGCAGTTCAGGGGGCAAGTTCACACGCAAGCCTTTGGAGATTGTTTGTAAAGCACAAGTTGAATAAAAAGTCTTTTCTTCAGTCTTTTTTCCTCTCCTTCCAGCAGCAAGGCACCCACCACAGGCCAGTCTCTCAGGCTTAGAGACAGTACTCCTCCATGCAGCTTTCCCAGGTCCTTCTCTTCAGGCAGAGTTTCATCTTGGCGCAAACAGGATCTGATTCCTTAGGAGCAAGGCTCCTTCTTTTATACAGTCATTCTTTTGTTCTTTGTCGCCAGGGGGCCTGGGCCTGGCTCAGTCCGGTTTTGGAGCACTTTGTTGTGATGACTCTGCTCTTTCCTTTCAGCAGCAGGGCAGAGACATCAGCCGCTCCACAGGGGGCGGAACCGGCATTGTGGTGGCAGAGCACAGGTCTATTCAGAGTCAAGGTGTACTCCTCCCACCCATCCTGGTGTAATCTCTCTACCCACCACCTGGCAGCCAGCCTGTCTCCTGGATTTCCCCAGCCCTGCTCCCCACTGAAACTAGGCAGCACACACACACACAGCAGAGGCAGACTGAAATGGCCAGGTCAGTAAATACTAACTTTCTAAAAGTAGTATTTACAAACACAGGATATTAAAATAAACTTTACTAAAAGAAGTACTTTATTATTCTGAGTTCAGGCATACTAAACTTGACTTTCTACCATGCTCTCTGAGTCCACTGGGATTATAGCGTGTAGTAATTCCAGCAGCCCATTCTGGCCTATGGAGAGCAGGTAGCCTTCAATAGTGAAAAACGAAAATGGTTGTAATTCACTATTAGGACATGCCACACACATCAGGGCATGTCCTACCTTATACCTACAATGCACCCTGCCCTTGGGCCTACCAGAGGGGTGACTAATATGTAGTTAAGGGAAGGTTTAGGGACTGGCAAGTGGGGGCACTTGCGCAGTCAGCATGACAGTACCAGACTGCACGCAGGTTCTGCAGTGGCAGACCTTAGACACATTTTGCTAGGCCGCTTCTGTGGGTGGCACAACCAGTGCTGCAAGCCCACCAGCAGCATTTGTATTTACAAGCCCTGGCACTCCTGGTGCACTTTACTAGGGGCTGATAGTAAACCAAATAAGCCAAACATGGAAACCAATCAATGTCAACATTTTACCATAGGGAGAGCATATGCACCTTAGCACTGATCAGCAGTGGTAAGGTGCCCAGAGTCATAAAACAGCCAACAACAGGTCAGAAAAAATACAGGAGGAAGGCAAAAAGTTTAGGGATGACCCTGCACAAAGGGCCGAGTCCAACAGGGAGGCAATAGAAATATGGCATAGTGTGGTATTCTGTGCAGAGAAAAACACTTTCCTCTTTGGAAAATCCTCTGTGTCTCTCAGCTACCTCAACAAGGACTATGATTTCTCAATCAATGGAACTGGCAGGGTTGCCTGGGAGTTTTCTAAAGCTATTCTCATCAGACAGCAGTTTGTCATATTCTTTTAGGCAATTTCCCTTGATTTGTACTACTATTGCTCCACTTTTCTCTGTTGGTTTATTGATAATTTTATGCCTAGGGGCATATGTATCAAACGATTTTGTATTCGCAAACGCTGCGAATCGCAAAAATACAAAATCGCAAAATGAGATGTATGAGGTATTTCAGCAGCCCATTCTTAAGGAATCGCTAATTTTGCGATTTCTTAAGTTTGCGTAAGCATTTAAGAAATCGCAAATTGCGATTCCTTAAATGCTATGTAACACACACCCAAGTTGTGCGATTTCTCCCTAAGAAATCGCAAATTACCACCAACTTCAAGTTGGTGGTAATTTGCGATTTCTTTGAAAAATGCACTTTTTGGCATTTTTCAAAGTGCCATGTGGCGCACATACATGCCCTTAGGGCATGTATGTGCGCCATATGCGCACACATGCTGATTTCAGGGGTGCATCAGGGTGTCATCATGACACCCTTGCACCTTTGAAAATATTCTCAATTTGCGATTAGCAAATTGCGATTCGCAAATTGCGAAAGACTTCCCATTCATTGCTATGGGCCTCCTGGCCCATAGGAATGAATGGGAAGGTATTCCTTAATTGCGATTTTGCAATTTGCTAATCACAATTAGGGAATTTTAAGAATTCGCAAAATTTGTGCGAATTTTTAGATACATCCAGTTTTGCAATTCTCAAATAGCGATTCTCAAAAAATCGCTATTTGAGAATCGCAAATGGAGATTTTGATACATATGCCCCTTAGTTTTTAAATTTATGAAGACGCTACTTTCAGCACTAGAGCGGTTGTAAACAAAAGTGGGAGCTTTTTGCATGTTTAAATGTCAGTATCTAGGATGGGACCATGCTGGATGGTGGTGTGAAAAGGTACTTTCTTTTAAGCTCTAACTTTTTTTCATTAGGCTGAGCCAGTGCATGATCCTTAAAGGAGTAGTAAAAAATGCTGTAGTTCAATTCTCCATTCAAATGTGTGATCTTAATTAGTGAAGGTGAAACCAAGCCTCATATCTAAATATGTGCTTCATTTCTATCAAGGGAGCATTAGAAAGGTTTACTACCATACTTAAAGGAGACTCTGTTGTTAGTTTCTGCCTTTGTTCTGTGTAGTCATTTGTGTCACTTTTATCCTTTCTGTAACATTTTGAGTTTTGTTTCTTCCTCTCATTCTCTCCCTTCCTCTGCCTCGTACTTAAAAAAGGCATGTTCATGTTACCAAATGCTGAATTGTAAAGAAAGAATGGGGACCAAAAACCAGTGTCGTAAGTTAGTCCACTGCTTATTCGTTCATCTCCACCACCCTCTTCACTTGACATGAAAGTCCATATGCTAGGACCTCTTCTGTTCTCATTGCCTTCCGATCTATGAATCACAAATTTCTGACTTGTGTAGTAACCTTCTTCCAAACAAGCGTTGCACTCTGGGTTAACGATATACTATTAGGAAATTGAAAT
This sequence comes from Triturus cristatus, assembly GCF_964204655.1. Taxonomy (NCBI): domain Eukaryota; kingdom Metazoa; phylum Chordata; class Amphibia; order Caudata; family Salamandridae; genus Triturus; species Triturus cristatus. The sequence goes on along the minus strand of NC_140591.1, from coordinate 1,007,688,664 downwards.
GGTTCTCAATTAACCGACCTCTGAAGGATGAAAAGATGTGTGAGCCTTGCCGGGATTTGAAATCGTGACCTGCAGTCTACTGGATAGCTAAACCGCAATGTTTATTTCACTGAGCCATCGTGTAGGGACCTGGAGACGTAGGAGACAACATCAGTAATGTGTTGTAATAATTCAGAGACACAAGTGGTTGGTCGATCGATTTATTGTTTGTACACACAAGACACCTTTGCTGACTAGACTGTGACATTTAGTTTTAAATATCAGGGGGGCATATTATCAAGCACGGCGTTAAAATTATCGCGGCTTTAGCGGCAGAAAACTGCCGCTAAAGCGGCGATAATGGGCTTGATAATATGCCGCAGAGAATTCCAATAGAAGCCCATGTTGACACCAGAACATGGGCTTCTGTGGGAATTCTCAAGGGCATATTATCAAGCCCATTATCGCCACTTTAGCGGACGTTTTCTGCCACTAAAGCGGCGATAATTTTAACGCCGTTTCTTGATAATATGCCGCTGAATTAATTAATGGAACCAATTTACACTAGGAGCGGCCTCAAATGTCCACTGTAGGCTCCTGCGCCAGTGTGCAGGGAGCTTGAGGATTGCTCCTGTAGGGGAAAGCAGCTTTATCCCAAATGTATTCAATATCGTGTACAGTGTGCATTAGGTGGGAACACAGGTGTTACCGCAAAACTCCAGCAATACTAAAAAAGCATATGGAGCAATTTCCTAATAAAATAACGTGATTAACCCCTTCAGCGCGGCGCGGATTTCAGCGCCACGCTGAAGATTCCGTGCGCGGGCGGGGCCATGACGGAACGGTTCCGTCATAAGCACAGCCCAACCGACGTGCATGACGGAACCGTTCCGTCAAGCGCGTCGAAGGGGTTAAGATATGAAATAGGTGATTTATTTCTAAAATGTGATATGGTTTGTAATCTACCAGAGAGCATTTATAATTTGTTTATAAGAAAGATGCGATTATACTTGCATCAACCATCGGATGAACTGAAATTGGAATTAAGATATTTTACACGAGAATGCCAAAGTTTCAGCATGATTTCTGCTTAATCCTAACCAAATCGCATGAAGCTTTCAGTCACTGGTGACCAAAGCAAACAGGATAGGATTTCCAGTAATTTTCGTGATCTCAATACTCGAGCAACACCAGAAGACTAAAACAAACGTCCAAAAGACCTGCGTGTTCCGGTCTAAACCAGGGGATTGACCAAGTCCCAAGGGGTGACCAAGGTAGAATAAGGTAAACCCTGGCCTCATACTGACATCAGCATGGATATAGAAAGGAGACTATTACAGTATTGAAACATAAAAATAGCTGAAAACGTACCCCCACACTGCAACTATTGAATGCATGCGACAACGCTACTTTTCTGCATTGAAATCGCTGTGCTTGGAGGAAATGGCCACTCTCGCCTCCTACACACAATGCAACTGAGGAAGCGGCTAGGAAGCTAAAGATTGCTCTGCTGGACTTCGAGTCAGAGAGGTAAATAACTAAATAAATTGAACTATTGCTGTAGCCCCTGCCAATCCACATGTGAGACTGGCAGGCAGTGCCAGCCAATCTCTTATACACACTTCAGAGCCTGCAATTCCAAGACTTAAATACAGCTGAGGGATTGCAGCCACAGGCCACTAACCTCAAAATAAGCACTGAGTTAGCCTGCTCCAGCCAATCCTGGAGCTGCAGCAAAGCTTCAGGATTGGCTGGTTTTTCACTGTACAAGAGAGGAAGTCCTTTCCTTCCCTCCCTAGTCGCCACTAACGGAGGAGAGCGCCAGGAGGAGAGAGAGAGACGGCAGCCAGACCCTCCAGCAAAGGCAACATCCATATGGTGAGTTTTTTGGGCATCAACCCCCATCATATTCAAATGTTGCTGGCAGGTGCTGTATATATGTATATTTCGGACTACAGATCTTTAGAGAAAGCGGTCTGCATGCCTGAAGAGCAATTGTCGTATGGTTTCCACTTTCACAATAGGATCAGTTTGTTTGTTGGATAACATAAAGGATGGGATGGTGCCAGACGGATTCCATTCACCCCCTCAGGATATGTTGGCCTATAGACGTGCTAGCTCGTAGTGCCACCATAAGTACCCCTAAACCAGGCAAGATCATGAATGGTTTTGTGCAACTTCAGAAAATGTCAACCCTGACTCCCCAAGAAATTGTGGTAACAGATCTACAACCTTTTCGCTCAGTCACTCGTAATCACTCAGAAAGGTACACAAGAAATACACAAAGGGGCGTTTCAATATTTTTAAACCATTGTGATTCTTGTATAAAATACATGCGTCACAATGATTAACAGACAGAAGCAGATAAAAGTGATTAGCAATATAAGGACAGTTAAAGGGATGAATGATTCCACCATCGTGTTAAAACAGTGTATACATATATATGGTGGCATAGAAGTACTGGGTATAGTATACTCCTACTATGAACTCCCTAACCCAGTTGCCTAGGGCCAAGAAGCCCTTTCTGGATGATCTAAGTCTCCATTATGTGGCAAGGTATGGAGGTCCCAACTTTGGTCAAACGTTGGACATCCCGCCTCACAGAGGAACAGGAATCAGCTGGACTGAGACTATGACACAGCAACGACCTCACAATGACAGCAGAGACTCCTATCCTTTGAGCCCAGAAAAGTGTGTGTACTTACCTTATCCATGCTTCTGTGTCGAGGTTTCAGCCTGGCTGACTTTGTGATAGCCATAGACGAATAACAAACAACATTTGCCCAATGTGTGTCTAGGCCTTGTACTAAATGTTGAAGGTGTTGTGATAGTGTACTTAAGAAATGGAATTGTAAGCAATGTGGTTTCATAGAAAGTAATCCTGCGCTGTCTATTTACAAGATAACTACACCACCCCATCCTGGCAACAGAGCCTAAAAAGACAGATGCACCCTTAAGTGCAGTCTTCAGCTATCAACCCAGAGACAGTAAGCAATCAGTAAACTGCTTTTGCAATGCAGGTAAGCTAATAAGGGCTGAACTATGGTGCGAGGGCGTAATTTCATATATAAAGTTTATGGCCTAAAATAACACTAATGACATTCGGCTCAGCGGTCAACAGCCAATTGTAACTTATACCACCTTCATTCACATAAGACATATTTATTAGAATAGTTATCCATCACTACTACTGTACAGCCAAAAAACAGACATCATCAAATATAAATAAACAGGCATGGAATATCTCAACAGATCTGAAACACACTGCTTGACAGTAGAGGACTCTAACATAGTCCACCACTAGAGATCCCAAATATCTATACGCTCTGACCATTTCTTGACATCTCACAATGATTCTCAGATATGGAAGATAGCAAAAATATGCCCATCGCAGCAGATCTCTCATCTTATCTCTCCCTCCAACAATGCCAGTTCAGGACCACAACTATACACAAAATATAAGATTGGACAACACAGTGCAGTAACCAGCTAAGCAGGTTGTAATCATAATAAACACCATAAATGGGTCTGCAAGTTGTACAAAGCTACAAGCACGCTGAAAAACCATAAAACTGTGCGTCTGTCTCTCACACCTCATCATCCACCACACTGCTACGAGCTGCGTCCCTTATCATGAAAACCACACCTCAGGGGTCCTCACTCACAGCATGGAAACACATCCCACATATTACAAAACAAAGTCAACACCCCTCCAACCACACATCCTACATGGCGTAGCTTGCTACACATGGAGTTAAGCGCTTCAGTGCCCCACATATGGGTAGTAAGCACTATATAAAAGCTGCAATACCATACAATAAAATCGAATAAACCACACAAGGGTAACAACACAGCACACTTTAGTGAGTGTGCATTTTCCATTTGTCATATACAATATGCAATCGACTAATGAGCGCTTGGGGTAGTGATATCAGACAAAAATACTTCATTGGCATGAAAAATCTGGCAAATATTTCTACATCGAATGCGTAAGCCACATAAAGCTTGGCAAAAAGTTAACTTTCGAATATTGCCTTTCCATAATGCTTGAACCTATATCTCACACCCACTTCAGGTGTGCACTTTCAGCTTTATTAGGCCCTATTTTTGATTGACTGTGCAACAGCCAGTGACCCATTCACATACCCCGCTGACACATAAATATACACAGAGACAGTGGACACTCCACTGTTTTCAGCAGTATGAATTTCATAAAAGTAGTTCGAAGAAGTGGTCCAGGTATAAAAAAATTAAAAAAACACCCACTAACTGAAGTAAACACTAGCCTAGTGCAGCAGATCATTAGTATTATTTGTGTATTACTGATGTGCTGCCTCAGTTCTTCACCTTCATAGTGCTAAAAATTACAAGTATTGAAAAAACAACACATGCACTGGCAAATTGAGAATGCTTGGCTTAGCCAATGCTTTTTATGTAGGTTAACCCTATTTTTATGCAGTCGAACGTTTCCTTGGCTGTCTATAGTGACTTTTCATATTGGATAATGAATATATCTCAAACCCAACAATAAAGTTGTCAGCTAACATTACTTGATGTAGATAGATTGTAATGGAATAAAAATGCTCTATGTCACAAGCAGTGCAAAAGATAGCAAATCGTTATTTTAAAGATTCCAATATTTCAAAGCATGTATGGACAAGGTTCGTAGGGGCTCTTGTCACTTAGGACACCTTTTTTTTTTAACCAGATATCCCTTTAGAAACAATAGCACTTTCAATGTCATGATTTATAGGCCTGTTTGTAAAATGGGAAAACAGAACTACAAGTGCCAGAATGCACAGCCCTTTTGGTTAGAAAGTCGGAACCAAATTTGGCCAAAGGTAACAGAGGAAAAGGGTATTCCAGGTGATTTTGTTTCTTTCTCTTTATGTCTGGCGTAGGCTAAGCCCTTTTGATTCTACTAACATTTTTTTTATAATGCACTTACGTATAGGGGCTTTCAGTGAACCATCCTTACCCATTATCTTTTACTGTGTCATTCGCATTTTTCTTCCATCCATTACAATTGAATGCAAGAGACAGTGGGTCAGCCCACTTTAGCCGCTATATAACTTCACTATGCGTGACGCCATTCTCCTTTTTCACAAGAAGAACAGCCGTGCACGAAGTAGTGCTTTTCAGGGCTGTACAATATGTGTATCTTAAGAGCAAAGACTTTATTTTGGCTGCTAGTCAATTTTTTATATTGGCGAGGGCCTGTTAGCTCTTCCAACCATGTTACCAGGCTGCTTGTATCCCATCAGACAGATGCACTTAATTCATTATTTAAAAAAAACTAAAATGGCCACCCAAGCATGAGTATGTGTCTGTATGCATGGGCAGCCATATTTAATGTTTTTGATTTAATAAAAAAATAATTCAAAGATTGCTGCCCTATGTACACACATAGCTAGCCATTTATCTTTTTATTTTTTTATTTTAATGAAAGTCATTCAAATATGGCTGCCCATGCAGTAAAACTATTACAAAAGTAATTTCCAGAAGGCCACCAATAAATGCCCATACACAAGTATAGTTGGACATTTTTGCAATGGCTTTGTAATAACGTTTCGCAAAAAAACAAGGATTATTAAGGCCATAAGCTCGCAGCCAAAGTTAGACCTATTGTCATTGCCAATGGTTGTTAAATCTTCTTTTGTTTATAAGGTCTTCTCCTTTTCTGCAATGAAACATAGTTTGGGGGTACAACGTCTTATGGCACACTGAATATAGTTTGGAAACTATAAGCTACAGCTCAGAAACGTGATAAAGGAGCACAGTAATTGGAAAGCAGTATCACTTTCTTTAACAGTGAACAAATCTGAATCATCGACTAAACCATAATGTCTGGTTTCAACAAGGTTTCTTTCAAATAATAGGAGTACATACTTCAATGTAAAACAGGGGCACATTTGGAGAAAAAAAGAAAAATCATGTATCACAGAACTAAAAAAAAAAAGCACCATATGGAGTGATTACAAACCGAATACAATATTTATCTTTTGCACATATTTAACAATGTGTGCAAGGCTCCATGAAGACCATTTGTGCCACAGATGGAAAAAATTACATTGAGTAATTCTAGTTATCAGATACACAGTCAAATCATAAATCATATCATTTGGCACCTCATCAGACAGAGTCTAGGGACAAAAAGTAACTTGGAACCATTTAATACTAATTTAGAGGAAAGCCAATTTGCCTCAGTAGAACTTTGTATTCAATAAAGAGGAGAAGACCAAACTTAAAATAGTCGTGTTTTACATGATAAACGGGGAATTTGTTTGCTCCATTTCGTGCTTACGAAGTGATTAGAAAAAACAAAGACTCAACTGGCTCCCTTTTCTGCAAATTGATTTTCCGCTTTTAAAGTCAAATGTAGCCGGTGGTACTCTAATAGAGAAAGCTGGGGTAGTGAGAACCATCTCAATGAAGATACAACAGGCAGTATATTTTCAAGCCAGTTTGGTAATCAATACGAGGTGCTCCTGGTGTTGACCAGTCGATCCTCGGCCATGATCGTATTCTTTGGGTTCTGTGTACAAGGAGCTCCAATAATGAACAAGTTGTCACCACCCTAAGCGGCCATCAATATCACTAGTATATTTAATGACAGCGCAGCTCATATACACATCTCTGTAGGAAATACACGTACAGCGAGCCATGTCGATGAAGAGAATTTAGAAAACATTTACCGCCTTTTGTCGAAATTGAAAAGACTCCAAAATGCAGCAGATCTAGATATACAGTGACTTCCCTGGAGAGAGAACACAACTCCAGCTCTGAAAAGCTTGCACTGCCTTCCTATTGAGTGACACATACAATACAATTCTCTTTGTATGGTCTATAATGGCCTTCAACTCAGAAGTTAATGCTTTCTCCATCAATGTTTCTATCAACCTTCCAGACATCTCAAATTTGCAAGCTAGCTCAAAATCTATATTTCACAGATCAGATGTACGAAATAGAATTGTCGTGTTGTCTCGGCTTGTGCGGCTAAACAGTGGAACACCTTGCCCAAAACCAGTGTGGCATCCGGTATTTCAAGCAGGAGGGGGAACGGGAGGGTCACACATGCGCACACCTACACTCACTCATATAATTGCATGCTTATTCATACCCCCATTCATTCACATGCGTAAATACATACACCCATCATTCACAAGAACACATACATTCATTCACAGCACACTCACAAATACACATACATTCATGCAGGTATACACTCACCAAACATTAAAAAACATAACCCTTATCTTCTGTAAATTCTCACTGAGGGAAGCCTTGTGGTCCCAGAAGGGATGAGACTCTTCCTCTTGTCATTGGCTGACCTTAGGCCAGCCAATGAAAACAGGCAGCAGTCCCTATCTCATCACAGAATGTGATGAGGTCAGTGAGACTGCTGATTCCGCCCCACTCTGTGATAAGGGGTCAATGATCGACGCTGGGCCCTGGGCACTTCAGGGCTTAAAACTGAAGCGCCCAGGTCCTAGGCTATCAGTGATGTTCCCCTTCGTCATGAGGGGAAGGACTTGAGGGGCTTTTCTATGCAGAAGAAGTCATGCCCACAGGGCTGTGAAATCTTCAACCCAGCAAAGTTCACCTCAGGAAGCCAGGCACCTGTGCATTTAGCTCATGTCTAGTTCCTGACAGCCTGACCTGAAAATAAAGGGTGTCTGTTGGGATGACCTTTGCTCAGCCTGACAGATACTCTTTTATGTTGACCACAGGGTAGGGGAGTGTGGCCACTCCCCCTAAAGGATGGGCCGCTGCTGAAGAACCTCATACTTTTCATAAGTAATCTAAAAACTTAGCCTAGTCTACTTCCTCATAACCCAAAATATTTTTCTTCAAACCGCCTTGATTTCACTTCTTTTAGTGCTTAGTAAACCACATAAGTGTTGATGTGCACTTTACAAGCTACCTTAACAGAACACAATAGTCAGTGAAGCTTAAACTGCTGCTGCACATAATATACATATTCTGTCTGAGTGAACAACGGTGTACAGGTATGTCCTGTGTTTTACCTGATCTGTGTGTTTGCGGGGAGAGGGCTTACACTGCCACCACTGCACCTACCCCTGTTTGCCTGAGGGAAAAGCCCACTAATCAATCCCCATGCTCTATCTGTGTTGTGCGTTAGTGAAGTATGGTAAAAAAAAACTTTGTGCTAACAAGAACCAAAACAATTAGCATTACCAGCGCCTGTGTTTAAAGATAAGAATATGCCACAAAATTGGATCATTTCAGTCTTTTCGTGAGCAGCTTGTTCCATGTACCGCTATGGAAAATTACAGAAGAAGAAAAAGGCGGGAAACGTTGTGGAAATCAGAGACCGCTGCAGCTCCTTCATTAACCTACATGGGGAATAAGCAGGGGGACTTGATGCTTAATTATACAGATAAGGGATCCAAGGGGACTGTTTACTAATGGACTGGCTATCGCTAAATCACTATCAGCCAAGAGCTGGAGAAGGCTTCTTAGTTCATTTATCTTTCGGAGATGCAGAAAAAGATTCCCCGGACAGTCTATGCGCTCACTGAGTCCCACCAATAAAGCCTCAGTAGGATAGTTTTAAATTGGCTGGGCCGGACACGCATTTACGTAAATTATTCAGCACCTCAGTGCGATTTGTGCAGATTCCAAAAGCCAACATACATTCTTAAATATACTCTAGACACACAGTACATCCGGAAATAAAGTAGGGCACTCATCACAGCTTTTCCATTTACCGTGCAAATTTATGGGCAAAAAAACCTTGCAACTGAGTCACTTCTAGAATGTATTTCACTTCTTTTAAGGGGTGGGCTTTGAAAAACTGGAATACACTAAAAGTTCAGGCAAAACAGGCGAAACGCTGAATTGCAGAATAGCTTTTTGAAAAATAAAAATAAATCAAAGGATAGTTTTCAAAGGAATGCATTTTTCTTGCAGGATGATAACTGTGATCATCTCATAGCAGCCATGGCGGCATATAGTAAGAAATAGTTATCCTTTTTGATATTACAAACAATGGGGTGACCCAAATTTAACCTGAAGGACCCGGCTAATATATGATACACATAAACAGCAGTTCGATCAGGGCAAACAAACAAAACAAAACAGGGAGAGATTGATTGTATCACTATCTCCTAACAATATATGAAAAATGAGGGAGACATAAATTACTACAAAGTATAAATATATCAGCAAGAATGAGTGACACACACACAGAGTTTTCTTATACACAAACAAATTTTCAATTGTATTTTTTTTTAAACAGGGTAATTTAAGCATTAAATCCATAAACATATAAATCAAGAGAGTAGTTGCCCGTGATTAAAGTCGAAATTAGAAGGTAAAGAAGGTGCTCAGAGGGAGTGATTGTGAAGGTGCGTGAAGGAGAGGAAACGGTAGGGTTCCTGACTATTTTCTTTAACTACATTTCTTCGTCTAAGAGCCTATCTCAATACATATGGATGAACTTTACTCCATCCCATGGAGGCAAAGCTGATAAGTGACAATTGCCACCGGACGGATAGTAATTGATAATCCAAGCCCAGATCGGACCACTGTTTATGTGTATCAGCTATCCTTTTTGAGCCATACTACAGATTTACCTGTGAGCCAGAGCTCATATCATCAATACCAACAAAAGAAATACAAAGAGTCGGTGTTGTATTGGCCCCTTTCAGCCACTGCTATCTTGCCGCAGTCTTCTTCAGCGATTTCTTCAAAGCGATGTCCTTCATCAACCCTCCAGACAGATGCTATTCACCTCTCAGATCAGCCACAACATTTTGCCAGTGTTTACATTTGCAATTAGTTTGCATTGGTGATTGGAAACATAGTAGTTTGTCTCCGCTTTTGTCGCTGCTCATCGCATCCCTTCTTGCGTCACTTCAAGGCATACAGGGGAAGCTTGCCAATAAACACCATCAATGATAGCAGCTGAACTTTGCAATCCAGATCTCCCCATTAGCTCATGGCAAACCAGTTTATCTGGCACAAGGTTTGCATACACGGCTAAAGCTTCCAGGTGTACCCTGCTTTAATGGCTGTAAACGTTATCACATAACATGTAAAGCAATCTGATAGCTTGGGGTCTAACTAGCGATATATAAAACTCAAAAATAATAATAATAATAAAGGTAGTGCTACCCTTAGCGGCCCTGTTCTTTGAAGGAGGACTCACAGGTACTGGCAACAACCGCTAGCAGACCCAGGTTGTATTTCTGCCATGGCCCTTTATTGTGTTTGCTACATGTCTGAAGGCAAACCGAGGTCTGAGAATTCAGGCGAACATTTCAAAGAGGTTTTTACAATGTTTAACATTTTGATTGCATCTTTGTTTCAAAATTGCTATTTTCCATTGACTGTTTGGCCAGCCTGATCTCTCCCCCTCCCACGAAGGCCGCTTTTGTCTCCCTGTCTTACAAACAGAAGGGGGGACAAACAGGACAGAGTGGCGAGCATGCCCGTGGTCCTGATGGTTCTGTCCCTAAACAAACAGAAACACTTCAAACAGGGGTGTAGAATGAGGGTCAACATGTTTTTCAGCGCACCAAAACACAAACTTGGCCAAATGGCAGGCATATACAGTTTTTGCTGATGGACGCCTGGTTGCCAAAATGTCACATATGTCAGCCAGGAGGTCACATCCTCAACTGTCGCTGCTCAATCTCCATGTATGAGGGTTGAGAGTGCACAGGTTTAAGTGCTGGTCACAACCCTGCTGTTGTGACAGTGATCTGCTGATGAGATAGTAGATATTTCTGAAAGGGCAGTCTGATCGGAGGATAGATACTAGTGCTCAGGTGTTGTGGATAATATACTCTCCTCGCCCAATCCAGAGCCACCAGGCTGACTTGGGCCCAGTCTGTTCTGATCATGTTCAGAACTCGGGGAAGAAGAGGTATTGTCAGGAAGGCATATAGGAGTCCTGTATTCCAGTCTAGTCAGAACGCATCTCTGAGTAAAAGTCACGTAGAAAACTCCAGTGCGCAGAAGTGCTAACATTATGTGTTCTCAGTGGTGGTGAATAGATGTAGTCAGGGTTGTTCCCAGTCCTGAAAGAGACTTTGAGGAACTTCTGAATGTAGATGCCATTTGTGGTCCACAAGGCTTCGACGGCTGACTTCGTCTGACATGGCATTTAGAGATCCCGCCAGGTGCTGCACAACCTGGAAAATGTCCTGATATTCCAGCCATGTCCAGATGCTCAGAGCCTCCTGGCACAGGGTCTGCAACCCCACTCCGCACTGCTTTCTGCAGTATCACATGGCAGCACTGTTGTCCGTGAACAAATGGACCAGCTTCCCTATGATGGATGGTAGAAAAGCTTTGAATGGTGAGCGAATTGCCCTCCACTTCAGAAGGTTGATATGAAACAGAGTCTCAGCTAGATACCAGAGACCTCTGATTTCCACCTCCCCCAGATGGCCGCCTCACCACTCTGAACTCTGGTTGGGGAAGGGAGAGGGGTTTGCTGCTGATGCAATCGCCACCTGGTAGCCACTGCAGCAGATCTTTTTCAGTTTCCTTCTAAATTTGAACCAGGTCAGTGAGATCCCCCTGGCACTGCACCCACGAAGACTTCAGATCCCATTACAAAGACCACGTAAGCCATTAGTGTATTTCACCAACAGGATGAAGGAGGCCTTCAGACCCACCAGCCTAAGAGTCAGTCTTACCAAAATCCAGAACTGAGGTTGAAACATTGGGATCATATCCAAATGAGAAGGAGTGAGGTGCATCTTTAGCATGTTGATAGTGAACCTCATTGAATGCAGGACGTTCACTGTAGTCTGGAGGTGGGAACTACTGCCTGGGGTGAGGCCCCCATCAGCAGGTAGTTGTTTGAGGTAGGGGAAGACTGGGCCCACTGATCCCTGAAGATGTGTTGCAACCACCGCCATCATCTTTGTGAACATCCGAGGGGCACTGGTGAGGACAAAGGGGAGCACAATGAACTGAAAATGCTCCGGGTCCACCGCGAACAATAGGTAACGGCAATCAGTCTGAAGGACAAGGATGTAAAAATAGGCATCCTGCAGGTCCAATGCTACCATCCAGTCTCCAGGATCTAAAGCAGACAGGACCTGAGAAAGTGCTAAAATCTTGAATTTCTCCTTTTTAATGAAGGCCTTGGGAGGGCACAGAGCTAAGAAAGGGTGGAGGACTCCATCCTTCTTTAGCACCAGAAAGTGGCGGGGATACCAACCACGACCTCCTTCTGATGCAGACAACTTCTCGATGGCTCCTTTGGCGAAAAGAGCATGCACCTACTGGTTTAACAAGAAGAGGTGGCCCTCTGTCAGCTGAAGTGAAGATGGTAGAGTGGGCTGCGGGTCTCTAGCAGTGAAAGGGCTTAACCCTGCTGGACAACCTGGAGCACTCACTTGTCTGTAGTAATGACTTAACATTGGAGTAGGTGGTGTCTCAACCTGCCTCCAACAGGGTGCCCGTGTTGTGGTAAGTGCATACTAAAGGGTTTTGCAGGCTGCCGGTGAAGGTGCAAACTGGGCCTGGATGTCTGGACGTCCCCCGACAAGCCAGGTGATCTCAGCCAGGTGTTGCAGTGGAGCACCGACAAGGAAACAATGGCTCTGCCCAGTGAGTCTCTTGTGCACAGCATACATCTGATGGTGAGCTTTGCTGAGTCCCCACCACCGGCAATAGCCCAGTTCAGTATGGCTCGGGCTTCCTCCGAGGCAATAGGCAGCACTTGTGCAACAGAGTCCCACACAGTGTGGCTGTATCTGCCCATAAGGCCCACAATGTTCACTGACCACAGTGCAAGGCAGACAGAAGAGAAAATCTTCTTCAAAGCTATCCAACTTCCTGGATTCATTGTGTGGTGGAGTGGTTGGGAGCGTACCATGGTAGGGAATGCGCTGGAATTCACTCTTGACCTTGAAGCTTGCACCTTCGGGTCTCAAGGGTAGGGTGCTGGGTGAGAAAAGCTGGATCATCAGGAGCGGGGCAGTGGTGACATGCAGTCATCCTGTGCACAGGGGTGCCCATTCCCATTCAGGGCTTGGCCCAGGCCTGAGTAGGACCTCAGAGAGGGCTTCATTGAAGGGAAGTAGGGGTTCTGTGTGGTATACCACAGGCTCAAGCATCGCCTTCAGGACATTAGTCTTGACTGTCATGGAAGCAACTGAAGGTCAAGGACCTCAGCCGCCCCCCTCACCACCATAGCAAAAGATGCTCCCTCCTCTGTAGCCACACCAGGAGGAGAGACCAGGCCAGTGAGGTATTCAGGCCACTTGCATCCGTCAACTCCTCATACCAGTTGTCATTATTCAGCTTGGATAAAGATTCTTCGTGGGGGTCAGGGTAAACATAATGATCCTCAGATTCACACCAGCCAAAATATCCACAGGACCTGACACAGAAAGGAGGCACTGTTTCGGACAGACGCTGGGGTCCTGTCGGCACTAGTGTTGATGTTGGACGACACCGGTCCGGCTCCATGTCATGAATGACTATGGGTTCAGCACCACCAGTCCTAGGGATAGGCCGCACAGGACCGAACCCCAGCACAGGTCATGGATTTGTGGCCAGAGTTGTCCTGATCATGGAACGGATCCAGAGGATCCAACCGGTGGAGGGGGCAAACTCACCGGCAGAAGTCCAGTCGGTGCCCCTCTCAGACCCATGGAGGCCGAAGGCACCCAAGAGGGGTCCACACACTGAAATATGTTGTGCATGGCCTCATAAAACTCAGAGAGTTGAAGGGTTAATCTGGCTCCAAGAAATTCAGGAAGACACGGAGGAGACCCAGACTCGGGCACTGAGGGTGGAGTGCGGGATTGGGACCTAGAATAGTGTTGTCATACCTGTGCCAGGTATAATGACTAAGACCGGCACAGTGAAGTTAAAGAGATTCCAACTTCTTTTGTTTGTGTGACCTACCCGACGATGACTTCAACCATGACAGTGACTTACAGGAATGACTCAGAGAGAGGTCCTGGGGTCTGGAATGTTGCAGAGTCTTTTTGATGTAGATCCACCAGCACCTTAGTCTCCCACTCAACAAATTGCTTTCAGATTCATGGTACAGCAGTCGGTACAGTTTCTGGAGTCATTCTCTGGCTCCAGACATCACAAACAAGCCAGATATGGGTACGTCATAGAGATTTGCCTGTGACAGGCTCCACAGAGTGTAAACTCCATTGGCTTTTTAGGCGACATTCTTGGCACACTAAGAGCAGAATGCTCAAAAAAGTACAGCAAAATGCCGAAAAAGTTGTAAAAAAATAATCTGGGTAGCTCTTCTGGATTCGCGCGATTGCTGCAGAAAGAAAAAAACTACTATCAGCGCACTAGGGTGGAGCCTACGTAAGCACCATGCATTTCACAACCGGTGCATACGGTTATGCCTTTTTCGGTAGGGACTCTATCTAGCTGAATATTCCTTACTGACCCTCCCATCCTCTCCATTCTGTGACCTGGGCTTTTCCACCTTAAAGGTTCTTGTAGGCCCTTAAAATGTGCACACTGGTCTATCAGCCTTCGGACGTGGCTTTGTGGGTCAGGTGCAGAAATATTCACAAAAATAAACTGATGCAGTGAGCTGGGTAGCGTCTATATAGGCAACTCGCATGCAATATCTGGCATGGGTGACGCAGCGCTCTTCAGTGCCAACTCCTGGCACACAGGGGTACTGCTCAAGATTTTCCGGATCCAGTTTTAAGTGTAAGGAATATGCGACTAGAAGCCTCTGTCAGATCCTGTTTCTCTGCCTCTTCTGAACCGCATTTGAGGATTGTGAAGTAGATTGCTAAAGTCCACGTACTGCTGCAATATGTGCACTTATCCTCTTTTCAGTAGTTTACTTGGGAATTAAAGGTTGCAGATTGGGTGATAGTGGATAAAATTCTTATGGTATGCTATTGTAAGAGAGGACTGGTCACCTTTCTGTTGCTTACTGCTATATTTAGGTATTATTCTGGTACTAAAGAGGTGCAACTAATGCCCAGGCAGTGTTAACAAGTTTAAAATTGACAACATAATGAATACTATCACAAAATGCGCTGTATAATGCAGCATAATTTGCCTTTTCTTGCCACATTATTTACTGAATCCTGCCACATAATTTTGCCCTCCTTTGCAGAATAGATCCAGTGGCCCTGTTTATAATTCGAGGAAGTGCCCCTGCAAATAATGCTAATTGTATGGACGCTGAGACGTTTAGTGTGGTTTTGGAATGCCTTTCAATTGGTCCTAT
This sequence comes from Triturus cristatus, assembly GCF_964204655.1. NCBI lineage: Eukaryota > Metazoa > Chordata > Amphibia > Caudata > Salamandridae > Triturus > Triturus cristatus. The sequence continues at coordinate 1,007,673,471 of NC_140591.1, read as the reverse complement.
CTGAATGACTATTTCACTCCTTTATTGTATGACCTTAGGTACTGCAGTGAAACTGATTGATGGTACTGAAAATGTGACTAGGTGCTACCACTACAGCAAACACACACACATAAGAAAGAGAAAGACAGATAAAAGTAAACCCTGCATAGACCGAAATGCATGAAATGATCTACTACTGTTGTGCCCTTGCTTTAAAGCTTGGTTTGGAAACCTTTCTGTGCGCACAAAGGATCCGACTGCTCTCTGGAGAGTATATTTCGATTTTCACCACCATAAACTCTGGTGACAGGAAGCGCTATGGTTTAATACCATCATTACTCAATAACGCAGCCAACCTTTTGGAAGCTGTTGCTGAATGGAAGGTGGAAAAGACTAATAGTTACATATTTAATAATTTACCCCATTTCCCTCTCTCTCTTCCTTGTCCATTGTTCACGTACTTCTATGTCATGCTGTTATCTCAAGTGTGACAGTTTTGTTTCTAAATATAATATTGCAGTTTTGGGTGAAGATCAATATATCGAAAATAATTATGACTCTATTTTAATGTTCTGCAATATGGAGGTTCTCTAATTTTTCATATGCTTAGTAGACAGTGTAGATAGGAGTTACTATTATGATTTTGAACTGAATATGAATTGTTAATTCAACGTAACAAACAATATTTTAAAAAACATGAATAAAGGTAGTATATTTATTATCCATCTTCTTTTGGATAGGTACAACGTGGTTCTTGTATAATTAACATTGACAGTCAGGATACGGCTCTTTTTATTTGAAATATTTATTATCTTATGCTTTTATGATAATTCACAATAATGGAACACCTTTTGTTATAGAAAGCAGAAAGTGTTTATCTCCCAAATGCAAAAATAAAGTTTATGTTTATTATGTTTACCTACAACCAAAACAATAAGACAACGGTACATATCATGATTACTTGGATCAGAGGATTAGCATTGGAGATAAATCAAAAATACGAAGATCGACCGAAAATATCACAGGGGGACTGAATCTGGGTGAAAAGAAAGGTTGGGAGTCGATGAAGCTCTGTCCCTTATAGAAAAGTAAACTGCCCCTGGCAAATCAGTCTTTCTGCCCCTGGGGTATGGTTATGGGGTGTTTACCTCCAATCAGCCCCCAGGGGAGCAGAAAGTTCACTAGGGTGAAAGAAAGCACCCCCGTACACATGAGCCTGTGGTCCCTCCTGCTCATCCCCAAGTACAACGGTTTTTCTGTCCCCACCTTACCAGGGTGGCAGATGGGAGGTTTTTGCTGTGCTCCCCGCCCGACGGAACAACAGTTTTTCTGTCCCCCTGTGCCTCAGCCGACAGAAAGCCCATTATGCCACCAAGGAATACTTTCATATGCTTGGGGAAGATGTTTTTTGCCAACCCCCAGAGTCTTTACTCCCAACCTGTCCTGTGCGGGGGTGAAGATCTTCTCGACCAGCAGGGAATATTTTAGATTTAATTTTTAGGTGAGTAACACCCAGGGCATGGGCCTGAGCTACCTGTCCCCAACATTACATTCGGATAGGGGTGTTTACCCCCAATCTCCCCTCCACCCAGGGTTCCAGAAAGCCTAGCAGACTCCAAGGAAAAAGGTCTAAAAAGTAGGGGTCGCCTGTCTATACAGTCAGCTGTGCCCCCACCCCAGAATGGCCACAACATGCTTTCTTCCCCCTGCAGGCGTAGGAAGCTCACTAGACAACAGGAACAACAGCCAAACATAAATAAATAAAAAGTGGCCCATCCAGGCATCAGGCTATGCCCCCACCAGAGAATGAGCCTAGCAGTCTTTCTGATCCCAGGATTTGATTGGGGGTTTGCCACAATTCTGCCATCAGAGGGGACAAAAACCTACTAGACACACAGAGATTCATTGTTTTGTTTTACAAAAATCCATTGCCAAGATAGGTCATTTTTGGACAAGAAAAGTTGATGTCACTGTGCTGCATATTGAGGACTTTTGACAAGTGGGGTAGGATATTTATTGGGAGAAGTGTAGGGACACAAGATAATAGTATTTTTGTTGTTATGAATTGAATTTCTCTCTATTATTGGCTTCCAAAAGTAAGCCACTGTGCAGAAAAACGATCATATTTTCCAAATTGTCCTCTAAATCACAATAGTAAGGTTATCCCAAATTCAGAGTTGTATAAATACCAATCATTCCTAAATTCAGTATTGTGTGACATTTCACAAATACATAGGTTTTCTTCAAACACATTTTTTGTTTATTAGATTTTACCCTACAGATTACTACATGGTCGGTACACAAATTAAAATCTTTACAAACTGCAGCTCATTTGTTGGTTCTGAGTATTGTGTGTTTTTGAACGACCAATAAACACTACATCCACGCCACTAAAAGTGTCTGATGAGAGTAATAGTATGTTACATTTGTAAACTGGCAATTAGAGCAATACATTACAGATGAACATGGTGTCATCAATTGCTGTTTTCATCTACTTATTTTCAATATGTTTTTTATTTCTAAAATTACTTTCTTTTGGACAACCATAAGCAATGTAAACCGATTACCCATTTTTGTATTTTTATTGCTGTCTAGTTTTCAGATATATAGCTTTCCAGGTCCAACCCTGGGCTTCCCACCTGTTTCCATCACAAATTGCAAGTAGTTTGAAAATGGAAAAAATTGGAAAATGGACTACCAATTAGAAATAAATGCAAAAACAGTGGTAACAATGTTTTATTTTTAATTAACACTATGCCTATTCCTCAAAGCTGGTGATCTTAGCACAGCAAACCTTTTATTGTCATTTTTAGGAATAAAAAACAGTGCTTTCTAGACAGCACATTTTCCCCATATTTCCAACAAACTAACATTTTTCTATATTTTGGCTAATTCATTGGTTACCACTAGGGGACTCCACAAACACTGGATACCTTTAGAATCCCCAATATGCGGAGAAAAAAGAACACATATTTTGGCCAAAATTCCTTTTGTAAGTCTGAAGGCCCAAGTGAGAAGTGTTCCAAACATTTAAAAAAGGACTCAGCCCTGGGGTGGAAAAGCCTCAGCAGCGAAAAGGTTAATCGTACCATTATCATAGAACTTCAGCAATAACAATTAAAGTCATGTCATTAGGATTAAGGTCATGTGACCTTCCTTCCTGGAAAAAATCGGAATCAAAGGTCATATGAGGTCACTTCCTGTGATGTCAAAGTGTGTGTGATGTAACTTCTGCTCTCCCTGGAATTTTTGGTGAACGGTTGTTTATGGTGGCGTAGTAGCTGAAATCTTTCAGATGTCCACGGGCGTTGTTAAATATATATATATTGCACCATTAAATATGTTACATCTTCTTTTTATATTATCCTCATGTGGTGCAGGATCATTTCCTTGGTCTTTTTCACTGTGTTACCCATACAGTTCACCTGACAATTGCGTTCCTGTACATATATTACATATTGGCCCCCACAAGTAATGTGGGTTTGCATCTCCATTGTTGAGCTACTGGCTGTTTCAAAGGTTTTGCAGTCGTGAACAGACTTCTACGCTTTATATTTCCCACAACCACAAAATAACTTGACCTGTATATTCAGCCTATTAAAGACACTTTTTTTTTATTTCCTATGAAAAATTGTATGTCTCAATATCTCCCAATGATTTGGATTTTTAGCATGTCACATCTTAGTGCATACTTATTTTGCTTTAAATGTCTGTATCAACAGTCAGCGCTCACCAATATTTTTGTAATATTTACTTTATGTCTTTTTGTTCTTGGCAGTAAGTTGTCATAAACCTGGTCAGCTCCCCTCCATTTCATTATCCATGAATCAGGTTTCTTATCAAGCGCGACTACTCACCCGTGAGGGTCTCAAGACTCTGAGGGGTGGGTGTGCGGTTCAGTTGGAGAGACAGGTGATTGCCTGAGGTGCAGGTGCAGGGAGTTCCATGTCTTCACAGCGAGGTAGTAGAAGAATCTTCCTCCGGCCTTGGTCTCGAAGATCCGCGGAATGGTGCCCTGGGACAGTTGGGCTGAGCAGAGATGTCTGGTGGGAGGGTAGAAAGAGAGGCAATGGTTGAGGTATGCAGGTCCAGCAATGTGCAGGGCTTTGTAGACATGTGTGAAGGGCTTGAGGGTAATTCTCTTGTTGATAAGTAGCCAGTGAAGGTCTATCAGATGGCCAGTGATGTGGCTGCGGCATGGAATGTTCAGGATAAGTCTGGCGGAGGTATTCTGGAAGTTTCTGGGTGGTGCCGGCATAGAGTGCATTGCCGTAGTCGAGTCTGCTATTGATGAGCGCATGGGAGACTGTTTTCCTGGACTCAGTGGGGATCTACTTAAAGATATTACAAAGCAGGCGGATTGTGTGGAAGATGGTGGACGAAACAGCATTGATTAGGAGGTTCATTGAGAGCAAGGAGTCCAGGATGATCCTAAGGTTTCATGCGTGGTAGTAGGTGTGGGGGGTTCAGAGTTCTGTGGGCCACCAGGATCGTCCCAGGCAGTGGGGTGGAGCCAAGGATGAGGAATTCGGTCTTATCTGAGTTAAGCTTGAGGTAGCTGTCCTTCATCCAGGTGGCAACTGCCTTCATTGTGTTGTGAAAGTTGCTCTTGACGATTGGGTTTGATTGTGAAGGAGAGAATCAGCTGGGTGTCATCGGCATAAGAGACAATATTATGTCTGTGCCTTCTGACAATGGCTGTAATTGGTATCATGTAGATATTGAAGAGAATGGGGCTCAGAGAGGATCCATGAGGCACTCCGCAGCTGTTCTCTGTGGCTTCTGAATAGAACGGCAGACATGTGACCCTGTGTTCGGGCGGGTGAAGAAGAAGCAGATCCATTCTATGGCTTTCTCATGAATGCCGGCATCATGGAGTCTTGCACGGAGGGTGGGAGATGATGTCGAAGGTGGCTGAGCGGTCCAGGAGGATGAAGGCAGTAGTTTTGCCTCGATCCAGGAGGGTGCGGATGTCATCTATAGCAACAAGGAGAGCGGTCTCAGTGCTTTGATAGCTTCTGAAGCCACAAAGGTCTAGGATGTGGTTTTGCTTAGATGAACTCTGAGAGTATGGTGTTGATGGCTTTCCTGATGACCTTGGCTGGGAAGGGGAGCAGAGAGATGGGTTTGTAGTTCTTGAGGTCCATTGGATCAGCAGAGAATTCTTCAGCAGGGGGTTGATCTCTGCGTGCATCCAGTCTTCTTGGAAGGTTGCGGACTTGATGGAGCAGTTGATGGTGTGGTAGAGTTTGGGTGCGATGGAGGTGCTGGCTCTGTTGAAGATGTAGTGAGGGCAGGGATCCAAATTGGCTCTGAAGTGGATGTTCTTCATGATCCTGAGAGTGTCTTCGGCGGTGAGGGAGGTCCAGTTGGACAAGATCTGCTGAGGTCTGGAGTCATTGGGTGCGGTGGTTGCGGGTGCAGTGGTTGCAGGTGCAGTGGTTGCGGGTGGGGTGGTTGGGTCTTGGGTAATTTGGACAGCATGCATCATTTTACTGCGGTCTGCTTGTTCTGAGGTCAGCAGTATGCTTCTTAGGGCTGCATCATCTCTTTTTATCCACCTCACAAGGCTTTAATAAAAACCAGGAAGAACAGGGAAATAAAACATTAAATAAGGATACCAATAAAATAACAAACATGTTATCCTGTGTATTGCTAAACACTAGATCCCTAATAAGGCACAACTGCGAATCCCATTTATTTATGGAAACTCACAGACCAGTGTTGTTTTTCCTTACGGAAACTTGGGCTGACGCTGCCTGTGATATAGATATACAGGCTGCTTTACCACAGGCTTTCAACATTTACAGGTGTGACAGGGAACATAAGCACGGAGGCGGAGTTGCAGTTATTACTAGAGAAGATCCTATATCAAGCTGCAAATCCTCATTAGCCTCTTTTGGCGAAATGATATCTTCTTCCATAGAAATCAATAGGCAACAATCTTTCGAGGGCAAAGTTCTATACAGACCTCGTAGCCCCAAAAAAGATTTTCTACAGGAAATAGCTTGTGTTTTGGGGAATGTAATCCTGGAAACAAACTATACATTTATGGGATACTTTAATTATCATTTAGAGTTGAGCACTGACCCCGAAAATGTCACACTTATGCAAACTTTTGTGAAATAGTTCAAGAACCAACACACTTGGCAGGTCATACCTTAGATGGGATTTTTACTAATAATCCTAACTTAGTTAATATAAAAACTTCTCAGATACCATGGTCTGATCATAAAGCAGTCTTTTTTTATCTGCCTCTTCCGCAACCTAGATCCAACAGGGGAAAATCACCGTCTGAAATTCTTTCAAGAAACTGGCAGAATGTGCAATCTGATCATTTTAGGAAAATACTTGAGAATACTCCTCTAGCATTAACTAATGATGTGGAGATCGCAGAAAAACAATATAATAACTGGTTGGAAACGGCATATAATCAAATAGCTCCTGTCAAAACTGTTAAAATAAAGAGACAAAGTCCTTCTGCCCCTTGGTTCTCATTGGAAAATAGGAAATGCAAGCAAAATTGCAATAAGCAGGAAAGAAGGTGGAGAACAGCCTACAAAGATGAAGAGAACGAAAAATATAAACAGTTGATAGCTATCTATAAAGATCTTATCCTAAAAACTAAAGCCGAATACTACATGAAGAAGGTTGAGGAAGCTAAAGATTCCACAAAAGAGCTATTTTGAACAATTACAGAGTTAAAAAATACTTGTAATAAAAAATCTCTGACAGCAAATCAAGCCTTCTGTGATTCATTAGCTGATTTCTTCTTAGATAAAGTAAATTCCAACTCGAATCTATCGTCTTCTACAAGCTCTACCAATATAAGCAAACAGCCATTGGGGGTAGATAAATTAATGACTGAGTTTGTTGCCCCATCAGCTGAAGAAATTTGCAAGAAACTACCCCCTCGGGTTCACCATGTGACCCATGTCCGCCCAACATAACTAAATTAGCATATCATTGCATTCAAATTAACACCAATCTATAAAGTAATGTGTGAAACAAGCATCTTCCCTAACATCTGGAAAAAGCAGCACTGATACCTCTTTTAAAAAAGGCGTCACTGGATGAGAATGATCCAAGTAATTATCGTCCAATTTCCCTTCTCCCACTACCAGCTAAAATAGCCGAGAAATTCTTAAATGAACAATTGGTGTTCTTTATCGAAACCAATACACTTTTTGACACTACCCAGTTTGGTTTTCGAAAGGGGTATAGTACGGAGACAGCTTTGCTCAAGGCAACCAAAGAGATCCGGCAGGCTTTAAATAATGGAAAAGGGGCTGCCCTTATCCTGCAGGATCTCTCGGCGGCGTTTGACATGGTAAATCATGAATTATTGCTAAGCCGATTAACAACTTGTGGGGTTACAGATCAGGCATGGAATTTGCTAAAATCCTATTTAAAGGATAGAGAGCAAATAGTAAAGTTAGAGAACTTTACTTTACATCCATTTTCCCTTCCATGTGGAGTCCCACAGGGATCCTCGTTGAGTCCCACCCTTTTTAACATTTATGTCTCCACATTGGCAGATTTGATAAGAAGTTTTGGTTTTTCGCTTACCTCCTATGCCGATGGTACCCAGATTGTTTACCCCATAGGAAAAAATGACACTGACACAGGAAGTAGACTCCATGATTGCATGATGGCGGTCCATGATTGGATGAACAACAACTGCCTTAAATTAAAAGCAGATAAGACTGAAGTCTTACTTTTCGGACCACAAGAATCTTTTTGGGGTCTGTCAGTTTGGCCAGCAACTCTGGGCTCCATTCCCCTCCCAGTGGAAAAGGCCTGAAACCTGGGAGTCATTATGGACACTAAAATCAATTTTTCTAATCACATGAACAAACTTACTTCCTCTACGTTTAATACCCTCGGAATCATTAAAAAAGTTATGCCGTTTATACCCGATAATCTGCAAAATACATTAGTTACTTCCCTAATCATGTCTAAGATAGATTATTGTAATAGCTTGCTGCTGACCACTCATAAGTATAATATTAACAAACGTCAGGTCTTACAAAATACTGCGGCCAGAACTCTGTGGAAAAATCCCAAATTCTGCTCAGTATCGAAAGAGCTACAAAATCTACACTGGCTCCCCATAAAACAGAGAATTAACTTTAAGGCACCATGGGCCATATGCATCAACACATTTTCCCATAGACACAAAATGGGCAAAACCCTTTGATGCATCTGGCCCTATGTCTAGCCTATAAGGCAGTCCATGGTCTTGGTCCATATTTCCAGAAGCTGAGCTTTAAACAGTATCTCCCTGCCAGAAATCTTCAGTCAGCAAAGGCACATTTACTAGTAGTGCCTGGATACAAACAAGCAGGATGGGGAGGTAAAAGCATTGTACGTGAAGCTTCTAAAACATGGAACCTACTTCCTCTTGGTATAAAAACAGTGCCCAGCCTCCTTGCCTTTAGGAAAGTGGTAAAAACCTGGTTATTCAGGACTTAGCACATCTTTTAACCCTTCCTGATACTTGTATCAATTCTGTTATAGCGCTTAGAATGCCTCAGGGTAGTAATGCGCTTTATACATTTAAATAACATAACATAAATAACATACAATTTAATGGTTGTTGGACTTGGCCCTTTTTGGCTAAAGTTCCTTAAACTTTTTGCCTTCCTCCTAGACCTTTTTCTGACCTTGTGTTGCCAACTTAGATGCTTTGGGCACTTTGCCACTGCTGATCAGTGTCAAAGTGCAAGTGCTCCCTGTATAAAGTGTTATGGTCATTAGTTGTCCATAATAGGTATGTTTGTCTTACTGGTAATGTCCCTAGTAAAGTGCATTATGTGTGCCAGGGCTGGTAATGCAAATGTTACTAGTGGGCCTGTAGCACTCATTGTGCCACCCACATAAGTAGCCCTAAAAAGAGATCTCAGGCCCGCCACTGAGGTGCCTGCACGCAGTCGTTAACTGCCTTGTCGTCCTGACAAGTGCACCCACTTGCCAGGCCTTACCCTTCCCTTTTTATGCACATCAGACACCCCTATAATAGGCCCACGGTACCCCCCTGCGCAGGGTGCAGTGCATGTGAAAGGTAAGGCATGTACTGAGGTGTGTACCATGTCCTGACACTGAAATACTGCCAAATTCGTTTTTCACTGTTGCAAGGCCATCTTGCCCATAGGACAGAATGGGGAATGCTGTGTCCCATCTTTTCAGCATTTCTTCTCATAGGCATAAGATGGAGAGATGAAGTTTAGTGGGCCTGAATTCAGAATTTAATAAGACATCTTTTTATGGAGATGGTTTTTAAATTGTGTGTTTAGAAACCACACTTTTAGAAGTGGCTGGTTTCTTGTCTTAAACCATTCTGTGTGTCTCTGCCTAGTTGTGTATTGACTGTCTAGGTTTGGATGTGACAGGGTCTGGGGAGTGTCCTGACACCAGGGAGGAGTAGGTGAGACAGCACAGGCTGGCCCACATTTGGTGTGGGGGGAGGAGTAGCCCCTTTGAAGCGAAGAGGGCTGTGCTGCTGCCACAAAAAAATGGCTCCACCTTCTGCGGAGTGTCTGGGGGCGAGACCCTCACTATCAAAGGAAGAAGGTGTGCACTGGCAGGAAGACACCCAGAACTGGTTTGGACTGGGCTCAGAGCCCACTGCACACAAAGACTTCAAAGGCATTTAGGGGTATAAATGTAAGAGCAGAAACCCCTGAACTCAAGACTGAAATCCAGACTGAAAAAGGATTGAAACTACTTTGTGATCAAGAGGAACCTCTGCCAAAGGAGAGCAGCTGAAGAGACTGAAGAGAAGGACTGCCCTTGCTGTGTCTTCTGGGGCTGGCCTGCAGTTTGCTGATTTGACTAAGGAGAGGACAAGGGACTTTGTTGTGTGCTGTATCCCCCTGCTTGAGAGGACTTTGCTGTGTGCTGGGTCCTGAAGTAACTTGTCTCCAAGGGCCTGAGGAGAGCTGGTCCCCTGTTGTGGAAACTCAGGAACATCAAAGTTTTCAACCGTTTCTCAGCGTCGCTTGGTGCGTGTGCTTTTGCAAGCCTGGGACTGCCATGTGGTCTGTGATGCTGTTTACGAGGTGCCCCGTGACCGCATTGCCCCCGCAGTGTGAAACATCGTCCACGCTGCTGTATTGCTGTTTTTGGCTTGAGCCGTCATCGTAACTGAGGCTGTGAGTAAGGATCGCTGCCGCCGGCCCAAGCCGCAACGTGCTAAAGGATTTCTTTAAGCTAAGGAAGCTGCAAGGTGAAAGGGATTGTGATCGTTGTTCGCCAAGAGAAACCTGCTCATGATCGTCAATGAAGGAGAAGGTAGCGCCGTAACCTGTCAGGCTACAGAATCGCCTAGCAACGGAGCTGAACGTCGTTGGGCCGCCCAGCAGGACGTCTGACGAGAGGGGAGAGAGAGCGAGGCAGCGCACCCCCCAAGAAAGGCTTGGACTCCGGTCGGGAGCTGCAAGCATGTGTGGCATGGGTAGGCCTGCAAGAGGAGTACAGGAGTGCTCCAATCTCTCTCCCGCTGCACCGCGTTAAACGCGCTGAGTCCCGAGCAGCCCCTACCTGCCCAGCAGTACCGGAGCCGCCTCTTTAAGCTTACGACCGTTGTCTCTGCTATTGGAGCTAGTGGTGCCCGAGTTGACCGCGCAGATTGGCTTATAACATTATTCCATGCATTACGAACTGCCTGATTCTTGCATTAGGAACCGCATATTTCTTGCATTACGAACTGCCTGATTCTTGCATTAGGAACCGCATATTTCTTGCATTACGAACCACCTGATTCTTGCATTACAAACCACATTATTCTTGCATAAAGGACTGTCTTATTACTACATTACAAACTGCATTACCAACTGCATAGCATTGCATTAGGACTGCATTAGATCATCGTGAATGGCTCATTAATACCGTAAGTGATTGTTGGCCTAATAACAGGCAAAGTGAAATATTACGATTACGCATATGTTGGATTTCTATCGTTTGGTCTCATTGTATTCCTTTTGATAAAGATACCGCTATTTTTATAAAACCAGTGTGGTGTCCATTTGTGGTGTCATCACTGTGTTACTGGGAGTGTGGTTGCAAATACTTTACACTTTGCCTTGAAGGTAAGCCTGGCTGCTCGTGCCAAGCTACCGGGGGGTGAGCAGGGGTTATCTAAGAGGGTGTCCCTCCTTTTACTGACTTGAAGCAAGGGTCCCTATTTGGACTAAGGTACCTACCTCAGCCAACTAGAGACCCCCAGTTCTAACAAAGGTTATTGCAAAAAAAAGGCCAAAATGTTGATGGCTTCTGTTTTTAATCCGCAAATTGAGAACATAAATGATTTACATGCAACAGTTTACCATAGATTATGGGTTATGTACGTATGTAATACTATGTTAGAGGCCATTGCTTGTTTTCTTTACAACTTTCCAGCTAGCTTGTTCTGTTTGACATTGATTGTTACATTTAGCAGTAGGATCTCTTTGGGGCTGATGTTGGATGGCAATTGTGAGTTAATGCTGATTCAGACCAGAAACATATCTCCATGCTCTCTTTTCTCTACACCAGAAATTGTTTCATCTGTCTGATATACCCAGGCTATTATTTGCTCTTAGTACCCTGTGATGTGGTTGACATAGATGGCAGCAAATGTATTTCCATTCACTGGTCATGTCATTTGCTTTTAAAAATTATCATCTAAAGCAAAGTCACTGACGTATAGGCAGGAATCTATCCCAGTTAACAGCATGTTTGCATGCTATTGGAGGTTCATAAGTTTTGCTTTCAAATTTTAATTTTATTTATGGATTTTTTACCCAGAGGCATTGCAGCGTTTCACACAGACAACAAAGTCAAGACGTTATGAACAAGAGATGGTTACATAAAAGTAAACATAACAGTGTTATTGGACAACAATAAAAGGTGTGCATGTTTTTATGTGACACTGATTATTTATGGAGGTGTTTAGGGGTGACATACTCATAATTTATATCTTGTCATCCTCTTCCAATGGAATGCTATTGATTACATTTAAAAGGGCTATTGTATTCTTGAGTATGGAGAAAGTTTTTTACTATTTAGAAAAGAAAAATATCAATACACCTCAATATGTTTTCATGGGGTACGTCACTGTTGCCCCAGTGACTTATTTGTATTTTTCTCGATTTTTTATGATTAACTTTATTGTGTATAGTATGTGATCTTCCCTTTTCTAATACTGGTATTCTTACCAATCCAATTTCTTTGCTTGTGTTCAGTGTCTCAACGTCTGACCCCATTTCGGCCTTAAGTGCTATGTTGTTTTTGCTGGAGGATTTAATATGATTCCCTATCTTGCCATTGCTGTTTCAGCATTTGCTACATAATTTGTCCATGCTTACCAAATTACACCCTTTGTCCGAGACATATCTGTTCCTTTCTGGTTTCGCATGGCAGCTGTCCTCTGCTGCAGAATTACAGAGTTATTTATTTTTACATTTGCTATTTCTCCATGTCCTGTACAATTACTATTGTGTATTATAACGATCAAGCTAGCAGCTGAAAGTACTGATTTCAATTCAGATTTTCTTTTCATTTGACTGCTTGCAGACTCCTTCTAAGTAACTTCCAAGTATTGATAAAAAAAAAATTGTAAACAAATTTTATTCAGTTACAGCACAACAAGTAGGCTCTTTACAGAGGAGTGGAAGAATGCCAGCATAAGGTTAATAATAGTCATTGACAGTCATGCTGATGAGTATACATTGCTAAGTACGGCTTCTCCTCAAGTGTCACTGTTTCTTAAGGTGCATCGGCATTCATCCATCCTATCAGTATTTGCAGGAGAATCACGTTCCATGTCCCCATACTGGGAAATCACCTTCATAAGTGTCCGTACCAGTCCTCATTCATATCTACCCCAACAACCAATGAAATAACAAAGTGCCCCCTCCCCTCCTCCCCCCTCCGGCCCTACCCACCCCCCTCCCCCCTTCAGGCATGTCACTCCATCATCTAGCTCTCAGTGTTAAGTAGTATTTAATCACGTAGGGCATCTGGCTGCACACTTCAAGAAAGTGGATATCCACTTAGGAGGGAGCCACTATATAGCACATGCTTGCCAACTCCCAAATACCTGCTCAGGTAAGGCAGTGGTTCAATTCTTTTATACAATTCTCCTCACTCAGGGGGTGGTTCAGTGTCATCAGCCGGGCGCTTAAGCAGGTCCACTAACGCCACCCATGCTCTCGCCGTTTCTAACATTTTATCATTGCTAGTTCTCTGAGCCATTTGTAATCTAAAAATCCCTTCACAGTCAGCCCATTTTATGAATTCTCGCAGCCATCGTGAGGTGTTAGATGCAGTGGCCGCCTTCCAGTGGCCGGTAATTTCTCGCTTAGCCAGGACTAACCCCAGATCAATGAACTTGCTGGTAACTTTATTGCGGGCAGTATGAGGGAACCAGTGTAATAGGCAAAATCCCAGGGACAAGGAGCTATCTCTGTCTGTTATTTCACCCAGTTTAGCCGTTACTGTTTTCCAGAAATCTTCTAATAAGGGGCACTCCCAGAGCATGTGCAAAAATTCAGCATTTTCCAGCTTGCACCTCAGTTAGACTGTTCGGGACCCAAAGAATTCGTTAATTTTGTGTGGGGTGAGATACGCTCTGTGGAGGACATAGAATTGGATCAGCTGAAATCACGCGTTCCTGGAACACTTCCACGCTCGTTCTACCAGTGTTTTGCACAGCTTTTCCTCTATAGGGATACCAAGGTCTGCTTCCCATTTGATATGCAGGCTCTCCAAAGGGCGCCTGATCTCCTGGGTAATTTGCCTATACAGGCAAGTAACCGCCTTGACCATTCCAGCTGCTGATACCACATACTGGCATGGGAGAGAGGTCGTTGGTTCCGCCATCCCCTTCTTCCAATGCTTACGGATGGCTGCAGTCAATGCGGCATGTGAGAGGAAGTCATGCCGGGGCAGATCGTATTGTTCTAATAAATCATTGAAGGGTAGGAGGGTGTTGTCCTCGTAGAGCTCCCCAATAGTGGAGATCCCCACCACTTCCCAATCCCGTAGTCTCTGCCAGTCTCCCCCGTGTGGCAATGTCTCGCAAACCGACAGTGGAATCTCAGGCGCATATGGGAGTCTCAATTTGGTTCTTTTATTGGCCTGATTCTTGCCACATCACCCACAAATCTCTCGGAGCCTCTCTTTCGCTTAAGGGGAGCCAGAGAAGCACTCGAGAAAGCTGTCTCAGGTCCGGGTCCATGCCCCCATGGGCCTCCCCAGTACGCAGTCTCCCTGCCATCCATTTTGTGAACCATTGAAGTTGAGCTGCGTAGCAATAGGCCTCGAAGTCAGGGACTGCGAATTCCCCCTCCTGTCTAGGTCCCAACATGGTGGCGAGCACTACTCTGCGCCTCCCAGAACCCCATAAAAATCCTGTAATCATAGTGTTAAGTTGGGTAAAAAACATTCGCGGTATCCATAGGGGTAGGGAGCTAAAATAGTAAAGTAGTCGTGGTAGAGTGACCATCTTTAGCAGCGCCACCCCTCCTGCCACTGATAGCGGGAGGGTTCCCCAAAATTCAAAGTTGCTCCTGGTGGTTCGCAGTGCCCATCCGACATTACAGCAAGTCGGAGGGTGCATGGTAAATCCGCACTCCTAAGTAAGTGAGGCAGTTACTTTCCCACACCACGTCCAGCGCATCCGGTGGGTCACCTCTACCACCCAAGTTGACCTTGAGACCCGCTACTCGTCCCAACTTGGCCAGCAGTACCCTAGTGCCCCGCAACTCATAGGTAGAGTTGGCGAGGAACATTAGTAGATCATCCGCGTATAATGCAATAAAGTGGGACTGACCCATCCCGTCCAGGCCCCGGTAGTATCGCCCTGATCTCGCATGGACAGCCAGTGGTTCCACTGCCAGTGCGAACAGGAGGGGAGACAACGGACAACCTTGTCACATTCCTCTAACCACAGTGCAGGCCTCTGATATCACTCCCCCTGTGCGCACCCAGGCAGTCGAGTTCTTGTACAATATTGCCGTCCAGGCCACGAATCCCTCGCCCAGTCCGAAGTCTCGCAGAACCCTGAAAAGGTATGACTATTCGAGGCTGACGAAGGTATTCTCGATGTCAATCGACAGGATACACGCCTCATCCCTGTCGCGTGTGGGGTCATCTAGCAGTCAAGCAGTCGGCGTATATTCATGGCCATATTTCGGGAGGAAATAAAACCTGCTGGGTCTACTTGTACCAGTGTTGTCATGTGGGTCATCAGACGGCTAGCTAGAATGCGGCTTAATATCTTGTAATCAAGATTAAGCATAGCGAGGGGGCGGTAGGCGGTGTGATTCCACGCTGGCTTATCCGGTTTGAGGAGTGGTATGATTATCGCTTCCCTGGTTGATACAGGCAAGCAGCCATCCTGCTTCGATCTATGATAGAGGGCTAGTAAGCGGGGAGCTAAAATATCTACATATGTAGAATAAAACTCATTTGGAAGCCCATCTGTGCCAGGGGTTTTGTTTCTGGCCATGTGTTTTATGGCTCCCCTGATCTCACCAAGTTCTATATCCCTGACCAGGGACTCTGTGTCATCTGCCTCAATTTGGGGAAGTTCAATATCCAAGAATCCCTCCTCCTCTAACACCAGTGGGTCCAGTTGACTTTGGTACAAGGTAGTACAGTATTCCAGGAACTGCGCATTAATAGCTTGCTGTCCATAATGAGTTGTTCCATCTCTCCCTCTTAATTCTAAGATTGGTGTCCCTCTGCGTGCTGGGTTGACCAGCCAAGCCAACAGCGCCCCAGATTTGTCCCTCTCGGCATGTGCTCGAGCCGCGTATACCCTATGGTCAAAGCATCTCAATCGTTCTACTTGGACCGCTAGTTCTTCTCTAGCTCCAATAAGATCTGCCTGTCTGTCCTCTTTTTCAGGTCTATCCCTTTCCACATCTCTGAGCTGTTGTTCCGCTTTCTGTATATCCTTCAGAAGGGTCCTGCGTACCCCCACCGCCTCCCTAATACAGCGGCCCCTTATGACTACCTTGAATGCATCCCATTCAATGTGAGGGTTGGTGGCCATGTTAGTGTTATTCTGAAATTACTCCTCTATAGCAGTGCCTATTGTAGTTTGAAAGACCTGGTCTTCCAGCGTCTCTGGTCGGAGACGCCAACTAGGGATTGTGGGCCTAACTCGCATCCAGTTCAGGGATACCAGAAGGGGATTGTGGCCGGATATCGTCCTGGCTAAATACTCGCTCAATGTAACCCCTACATGTACATCCGGGGAGCAGAGAATAGAGTCCAATCGAACATGCAGCTCATGTAGAGCTGAAAAATAATATTAGTCCCTCTCCCCCGGATGATGGGCTCTCCAAGTGTCTGTCAACCCCCAGTGTCGTTGCCAGTCTCGTCGGGCTTCTGCTACTCTGTGTGTGGGAGCGTCGGGAGTGGAGGATGAGATCGGTCCAAAGTAACCTCAGTAATGCAATTGAAATCCCCCCCCCCCCCCAGACCATGGATCAAGTCAGAACTTGTGCTAATGTCTGAGAGAGCTGTGCAAAGAATGCAGGCTGATCAACAATAGGGTCGTATAATCTTCCTAGAGTAATATCTCGGTCATCAAGGCGCCCCATCACCACCACGAATCTGCCCTCAGGGTATATTATCTGCCAGATACATTGAAAGGGGACTCCCGCCCGCACCCATATCAGGTTCCCTCTCGCAAAGGCTGAGTATGTAGTGTGGTACACCTGCCCAACCCACTGGCGGTGTAGCACTGCCCCTTCCGTCTTGGTTAGGTGGGTTTCTTGTAGTAATGCAATTTGCACCCCTCTCCGTGTCAGATAAGCATGTATTTTGTGCTGTCGGCTCATAGTGTGCATCCCCCTAACATTCCAGGTCATAATTATGATGCCTACAGAGGTACCCATAATACAATCTCTAGTCTCTGAGCGTGTAACTCTCCCATAGCGACATGCCTGTCCTGAAACCAGTTACCCTCAACAATGAAAACGACCCAATTCCCACTCCCCAGGACAGGCGCACAAGAACAGGTTCCCATCCAAACAAAGTCACTCAAACAATAAAGGTGGTGGTGCGTGCTCCGCTACCGGTGTGCCCGACCCCCTCCCCCACATGGAAATCTCTCAGTAGACCCCAATGGTGCAAACATGCCCTCTCGCAGTGCACAAACTGGGACTCTAGGGCCAAGAGCCAACTTTGGCCAACCAGTCATCTTCTGCCCATACAACCTGCAGTCCGATCAGCCGAATACTCCATCCGCCGTCTGTGGAGTAACGTCCGGGAGTTCAGTGTCAGAGAGCCCATGAGCACTGCTCGATCCCGAGCTCTCAGATCCATCTCTCCCGGGGCCCGTGACGTTGCTAGTCGGGCTGGCATCCCCATGGCTAATGTCCGCTACTGCTTAGACTGCCCTGTCTCCTTCATGTCGCCGGCCAGCAGGTGAGGGGGCCCTCTGCGGTGGTGAAATGGAGATCGACCATCGCCTGGGCGAGTTCAGATGTGGAGAGCGTGTGTTGTTGCCCCGTCGGGTTTCTAGCCAGTCCCAAGCATCGCGTGGGGTAAGAAACAAGTGTGTTTCCGCATCTGCAGTCACCCTAAGGCGGGCTGGGAACAGCATGGCGTAAGGGAGACTAAGCTGGCGCAACTTCCGCTTAACAACCAGGAAGGAAGATCTCTGTCGCTGCACTTCTCTAGTGTAGTCCGGGAATATCATCACCCTGCTATTCCCGATCTGTAGAGTCTGTTTCTCACGGGCTCGTTGTGAGATAAAATTCCGATCTCGATAACGTAATAATCGTACCACCAGCGGGTGGGGTGGAGCCCCAGGTTTTGGTGGTCTAGCCGGGACCCTGTGGGCACGTTCCAAGGCATAGAAGGGGGAGAGACCCTCCAGGGCTACCTCCTTTTTCAGCCAAGTTTCCAGGTACTGGACTGCATCTGACCCTTCCTCCCGCTCTGGGACACCTACTATATGGAGGTTATTTCTTCGCGAGCATCCTTCACTGTCTTCGGCCCTCAACTCCAGTACTTTGATCCTGTTTTCCACTTCTTTCAGAGCATCTTTCAGAGTGGCGACCGTGTCTGGTATGTCCTTCATGGCAGTCTCATTGGTCACCACTCTCTCTTTAAGCTTTCGGTGCTCGTCTTTCAACAGGGCGAGATCCGTCCCAATGCCATCCTTCTTCGCCTCCAGCGCTTCCCGCGAGGAGGTGATGGCTTGTATGATGTCGGCCAGGGTGGGGTCACCAGTTGGTCTCCCCACATCTCCCAGCCGCGCTCCTGTCGTCGTCTGTGTGCTGCTCCGGTTCATCCAACCGCAGGACCTCATATCCCTTTATTCTCGACACCCTTCCCATCATGCAACCAGTTGGTGAAGGTGGCGAGCTGCTGGAGTAGTGTCAATATATAGGGACTCTGGGTGGACGCCTTCGGGTTCCCAGGAGCGCAGGAATGGGCCGATCAATAGCGTAGGCTCAACGCCAGGCAAAGGTCGAGCAAAGAGGCAGTAGCGTAGCGTTACCTCTGCAATGCCTCCCGTCGTCAGGGCCTGGGCCCGGTGTTTCCTATTCACATGGAAGGCCCGTGCGATGACCAGCAAGTCAGTGTTCTCATGCCTCTAGTGCTCCATATACCACGTGGCCCACACGTCCTCCCTCCGGTGTTTCTGTGCGCAGGGGAGCAGTGTTGTGGGCAGCTTCGTGCCCCTCTTGGGAGAGCCAACACACTCTCAGCTCCAACTCTGGGTTCTTCCACTCATCAGGTTGTGGGTCTCCAGATCTCTCGGTTCCCACCTGCCTCTGTTGCTAAGGCTCACAGCCTGCTCCGATGCCCCAGTGTCCAGGGGGGCTCTCTAACTGCAGTCCTGTGTAGTTAGATCCCCAGGACACTTTATAGCAGGTCCACATAGGGGGGCAGCCCAGCTTCTGTCAGCGTCTCCGCATTGCTCTCAGGACCCCCCGCGCCACTGTTTCTAAGCCGGACCTCTTCTTTGCGTTTGGGCTCCCGCAGGCACAATAGCTAATTCACAACGGTCTTGTGCAGGGGGATCGGCTCAGCAGTTAACGGCTCCCCCACAGCACCCCCAGAGCCCCCTGCTCCGCCACTCCAAAATCAGGTGTCCCCTTCCGGGCTTGTGCAGGGCACGCTGCAGTGCTCTTTTCACTTTGGCTATGTCGCCTATGGGTAGTTTGTTAGGGAGGCATATAATAGTTCTGTGCAGGGGGTTCCGCTCTGCCGCTACCAGCACCTCCACAGCACCTTTGAAGTCCCGGCGCCGCCATTTTAGGGTCAGGCGTCTTCCTCTGGGCCTTTGCAGAGCACGCTTCAGCCCTCACCTTGGCTCTGCGATGTCGCCCAGTTGTCTCACGGGCAGGTTCCCATCTCTGCTCGGCCCCCAAGCTTCGGTCCGCCAGTTAGAGGTTGCTTCAGGTGCAGGAGTCTTTATTAACAGTGGGAGCGTCTACCGCCAGGCGCGGCTGCCATTTTGTCCTCGACCGAGTCGGAGCGCGCTCGGAAGGTAAAATCACAGTTTTCTCTGCGCTTCGCCATTCTAACTTCTTGGAAGGGCAGCTAGGGCTGCATCAGGCATTCCGCCACGATTTGCACTACCAGGGGTCACTGCAGCTTATCAGGATCACTTGTGGTAGAGGGAGGCAACGGAGGAGCTCCGAGGTCCGCTGCTCCCTACATCAGCACCAAGCCACGCCCCCTTCCAAATATTGATCATCATACCGAAAATTCTTATAGCTGTTGTTTCACTTGATTCACTTCCAACCGCCATTAGGTCCATCAGCACAGATCTATCTATCTATCTATCTATCTATCTATCTATCTATCTATCTATCTATCTATCTATCTATCTATCTATATATAGATTCACTGAAAAAACCATAGGTTTCACACATGTTATAGTTAGCGGAAATTTTACTGATAAAAAAACCAATGAAATTCCCCCGTTATAGTTAGTGCAGGAAACTATAACTCACGCGACCGCAATCCTCTGCTGATGCTAATACTGTATTTAGACACTTATTTGCCCATGTCTTCTTCCATAAATTTTTAGCTATACATATATTACAAATATTTTTTTTTCATAAAGACACATATGTCATCAGCAGAAGATTGCGGTTGCGTGAGTTATAGTTTCCTGCACTAACTATAACGGGGGAATTTCATTGGTTTTTTATCAGTAAAATTTCCGCTAACTATAACATGTGTGAAACCTATGGTTTTTTCAGTGAATTTGCAAGGTTTTTTTAAATGCTAATTCCTAACTATAACGTGTGTGAAACCTATGGTTTTTTCAGTGAATTTGTACGGTTTTTTAAATGCTAAGTTACTTTACGCCATTCGTGGCGTGCGCGCCCACTTAACGCAGTTCGTTCCGTGCGCGCACTGTGCGCTTCGCGCACCGCGCGCCCACTTTACGCAGTTAGTGCCGTGCACGCACGGTGGGCACGCGGTGCGCTATGCGCACCGCGTGCCCACGTTACGCTAGATGGGCCATGTACGCACGATGCGCTTCGCGCACCGTGCGCACATGGAGGACATATGATGCGCTTCGTTGTGAAAGGTTACATTTTTTTTTTTTTAAGTGTTGATAAGCCATGCACAAATGGTGCCCTTCGGGCACCATTTGCACACGGGGTGGGGAGGGTGTGGATCATTTTTTTTTTTCAATAATTTTTTACCGTACGCGTACGGTAAGCGTAATCAGCGAAATTAACGAAAAAATTTAAATTGCGTTTTTGGCCTTGGGGGATCTTTGGGGACTCCCTCTACATGGCTAGGTGCTTTGAAGCTGGCTAAACAGCTCCTTTACATGTTTTTGCCCTTTGTTTTGTAATCCACACTCTGAGTGCGAGAGAGAAAATGGCGGCCGCCGCTTCCTGGTTTCGACCGATTCGAATGTTTACTAAGATCTAACAGCCAGTCAGAATCGCGCTCCCGCACCGTAAGCGCACCGTAAGCTGGCTCAGATATATATATTGATTTAAAGGCTATTTTCTCAGAATCTACTGAACAGATTTACACCAAACCTACAAAAGGCACTTCCTTGACCTGAGGACTACCTCTCTGCCAAATTTATAGTAATTCTGTTCAGCCGTTCGGGCTGTAGCTGTGTCTAAAGGTCCTATGGAAAAATGCATGGGAAAAATGCGCTTTGGGACCCCCCTTTTATCTCAGCCCCCGCTTGACGAATCCCCCCGAGACTTTCAGGGTAGGAGCGGAGCGTAGCGCCCCACCTATTTTGAAAAATTCACGAGGATTCGTCAACCGGCGCCAAAGTTATTCAAAATAGAATGTTGCGGATTTCCTATGGAAACGTGGTCCTAACTATAACTACCTACTGGCGACCGCCAGTAGGTAATATATATATAACCTACTGGCGGTCACCAGTAGGTAGATATAGTTAGGAACTATTTTCCATAGGAAATCCGCAACATTCTATTTGTAATAACGTTGGTGCCGATTTACGAATCTTCACGAAGTTTTCCAAACTTTTGGCCAGCTCCGGTCCGCTCCTATCCTGAAAATTTCATGGTGATTCGTCAAGCGGGGGCCGAGAAAAAAGGGGGGTGCCAAAACGCGTTTTCCCGATGCATTTTCCTATAGGACCTTTAGCCGCAGCTACAGCCCGAACTGCTGAACGGAATTACACCAAATTTGGCAAAGAGGTAGTCCTCAGTTCAGACTCGTGCCTTTAGCTTAAATGGTGTAAATCCGTTCAGTAGTTCCTGAGAAAATTAGAGTTAAAAGTACATTTATATCTATGGCCTCGGAGGATCCGCGCACCCTCACGATCACGAGCTGAATTTTAATTGGCTGCCAACACTCTGAATCAGGAAGTGTTGGTAGCCATCTTGTGCGGCAGTAGAACCGAGGCACAAGAAAGTAAAAAAAAACGACGCAAAACGCGACAAGGGGGCAGATGCTAATGCTAATCAGCAAATGCTGATTGTGCCAGTAGCTCAGATAAGTCCTCAAGGATGGGCTGTGGTGGTCCTGGGGGGCAATAGCTGTTTTGTAGACGAATTGGGAGGAAGTTTTGAGTTAACAGTTCTGCTTTCAGGTATTCGCATGAGGAGTAGCCTGGGTTAGTGATAAGGAAAATCTGAAGTTCCTTTTTGAAGATAATGGCTAGCCCTCCCCCAACTCTGTTAGGTCTGTCTTTTCTAAGAATAGAGTATCCCGGGGGGAGAGAAGGTCAAGTATGCTCGTTGAGTGGTCATTTAGCCAGGTTTCAGTGAGGAATGCAATATCAATGGATTCACACAGGATGGTTTCCAAGATTTCTGTGGCGTGTAGGACCGCGGAGGGACAGTTAACTAGCATGCATTTCAGTGGTTTGGGTATGGAAGGTGGGCAAGAGTGAATCAGTGAAAGTTGGGGTGGTGGTCTGGGGGAAGCGGGGGAGGAGGGGGTTCTATTTGTCCCTATGATAACAGGGATGGGGGCATAGGGGAGTGGAGGGTTGGTGGTTGGCAGATTAGGAAGGTAGGAGTTACATAGGTCGGCGAGGTCGGAAGGGGAGAGATGGTTCGAGGTGTGGAGAGGTCTATGCTTACGGCATCGGAGAGGGAGTGATCTCCAAAGGTTGTGTTTGTTATTGGGGATGTTTGAGGGAGGGAGGATGGTGGTTTTATGGTGAGGGAGGGTACTGGTGCTGTGGACGAAGAAGTCTTTTCTGAGTCAGGCAAATTCCATAGTTAAATTAGATAGGTCACATTCAATGTTGTGTAGGATCTGGGCAATTGAGGAGAGGGGAGGTATCGGGAGTGTGTGGTCTGTGTTATTTGCAGAGGGTGGACTAATGTGTGAGGGGGGAGATGTGGTAGATGGTGTGGGGTGAGGGGTGATGGGGCTGGGAGGAGTGAGGGGTTTGGAAGTTAAAGTAGGTAGGACGAGTACAGTGTTGTGTAGGCTCGGGGTATTCCGGGTACAGGGAAGGAATGAAGGGGCATAGGAGGTGGGAGGAGAATGGTCTGGGGATAGGGAGTGGTCATGATTAGTTGCGGATGGAGGCCTGCTGTGTGAGGGGGGAGATAGGGTAGTAGGTATGGAGTGATGGGTGGCAGAGCTGTTAAGTGTGAGTGGAGGGGTTAGGTTATACAGGGGACAGAAATCTTCAGGTGATGTGGTCAGAGGGGATAAAAGGGCATGAAGCGAGTGAGAAACGAATATATTGGTGTGATGGGGATGTGTGATTATTGAGGGTTGGGGTGAGGAGGTGTGAGGGAGATGGGTGTTTATTGGGGGTTGAGGTGGGGGGTTGGGTAGGTAGAGCCTGAGGGGGGCGGGTAGAGAGGAAGGGGAGGAGCAGCGAGTGTATGGGATTGGTAGGAGTAGGGGGGTGAGGAGTTGTGATAGGTGATTGCGGGGAAAAGACGGTGGAGTAAGTGAGTGGTTGGGTCAGGGGGAGGGAGGTTTGGGGGACAGGTGGAGGGCGGGTCAAGGGAAGGGAATGATAAGCAGGTGACAGGAGTTTGGGGCTACCGTTATTCATGAAGGGGTCCGAGGAGTTAGGGTTAAGGGGGTTAGGGGGAGAGAGGGAGATAAGTGGGGGATGAGAAGTAGTTAATTGGGGATGGGGGTAGTCATTATCAATAGGGGGTCCAGGGAGGGAGATGGTGAGGTCAATTTTTGGAGGTTGAGAGTGGAGGTAGAGTGGGGGGGAGGGGGAGGAAGAGGTTTGAGGTGTTCTGTTCGTTTGGGGAGGAGGAGTGTTAGGCGCTGAATGGTTAAGGAGTAGAGACATAGTGCTAAAGTGGTGTTTAAAGATAGAGAGGTGGGATAGCGAGGCTTGTATGAGGATGTTACCTGTTTTGAAGATGGACATATCAATATCACCATGAAAGGCTGGGGAGGAAGCTGTGGATATTTGAAATCCATATGGTATATTGGTTGATTTAGAGATAGGGAGGTGTTGAAGGAAGATGCTCTTCCATTTGGAAGGGCGTTTTGAGTAGAAGATGTAGTTGGTGATAATGGGGGAGGTGAGGCTGCGGTAGTTATCGACAATGAGTGTTTCAGGGTTGCGGATGAGGAATTTATGTTTGAAATTTTTCCTTGCATGTTTGGAGAGATTTGGGGGGTAGAGAATGGTCCAGGAGTTGGGGCCGTGTTTAGAGAGGGTATGGTCCTCAGGGTGATGGTCAGTGCTGTGAAGAGGCATGTTGGGTGGACGTGAGAGGGAGTCAGAGTGAAGAAAAGGAAGTTAAAGGAGATGTGGGTAGAGGAGGATTGGGAGCCAAGGGGGGTGGCGCTGGGAGAGTGTGGGGTTGAAAAATTGGGGGCAACATAAGGAGGTAGTGTTAAGCAAGAGAGGAATAAAATCAGGAGCAGATTCGATAGCAAAACAAGTTACATCACTGATGTTCAGTAGGGTAGAAAAGGTAAAACAAGCACAGTAGATATGATGAATCAAGCAAGGGGGAAAATAAGCGAGGAAATACGGTCAGGCGCAGATAAGATTGTAAAAGCAGATTCCAGTGCTAATATGGATCACATTAAATAGGTAAACAAACACGATAAAATAGGGGAGTAGGATAAACAAGGGAGGAATTAAAAATCAAGAGTAGATTAGGTAGCAAAACAGATTACATCGTAAAATTGGAGCAAATTAAATAGGTAAGCAAACACAAACCTCAAAAACCAAAAGATAAAATCCAAAAACAATAGTCTGTGGGGGAGCAATTATATTATATTAATATTATAATGTTATATCATATTTTAGCAATATGAAGCAAGTAGCTTGGTTTGATAGGCTTGATTTCCAGGGTTTACTCAGGATTTACGCCAGTGACGATCCCAAACCTCCGGGGCCCACAAAAAGAGCTCAGTCTACATCAGCCATCTTTTAGACGGTCAGACAATGCTTCCAGCGCTCACATCAGGCTGCAGTCCCCAGACAGCGCCTCATCCGGTGGTGATTTGTACCAGCCACTTTCCTTTAATGTCCGCTGTGCTAGTAGGCGCTCCTTCGCAATCAGCCCTCAGGCACCGCTCCCCCTCTAGTCTCAAACTGTAATTATTTAGTAAGTTCTCGTGCCTCAAACATAAACAGCACAGAGCACTAGGCACAATAGGCGATCCAGTGCCAAACTTCACAGTTAGTGCGGTGCCACAGACACTCCACCAGACAGGTTCACGCGATCACCACACCAGGAACAAACCCTGTACTCTCAGCAGATTTCTTCAGAATCAGTAAGGGTAAGGGGGTAAGGGTAAGGGGGTGGACTGGTTGTCCACCGGTGGGAGGGGCTATCCCCTCCCCCAAATCTAACAAACACCGGTTGGCTAGGGCCACGGTGTATTTTGGCTCATCAGGTGGGCAGGCGGCGAGGGGCTGCCTGCCCTGGGATCGTCCATAAGATAACCCACCATGTTGGCATATCTGTTATGCAAATAAACCTGCAGCAATTTTCTCCAATAAAAATGTGTCTTGTCAGATTATTTCTCTAAGTGATTGCTGTGGGAGGGATGTGGAGTGTTGCCGATATTGGCACTAAGGCTCTTTCTTCCAATGCGGGGGGTCTCACTCAGGGTTTCAAGTCCCTACAGGATCAGGAGTACATCAGACTGTTTGTAGACCCCCAGGCTGATCTCCTCAGTCACCTACCACACCATGTATCATCCCCCACCACGGGAGTCCCGTGTGTCACAATTGAGCATCGAGTTAGGCAGTTGTGTAGCAGAAGTGGGGGGGTTGGTTCTCTATGGAGCATGCCTTCAACTGCTCACGACCTCCAACAGCAGCCCCCTCTGGGTTATCCCCAGGGAGAGGGGGCTATAATCACACCAGCACCACCGCAGGCCAGGTTGACTTTGCCTGCGTCGCACCCATACTTTCATTCTTGCTGCCACCTCTCCCTCACCAAAGCGTCTTTTTCGGCAACTGAGGGCTCCAATGGCAATAATGGGCCAAACGCAGCTCCCAGGGAGACCCTCTGTAGTAGGCCTCCAGCCACCACTCACATTCGCTCTGCACTCGCATCCGCATCAGCCCCAGAAAATGAAGTAGCTCGCCTCATGAGGGTTGTTCGCAAGGCCCGACTCTACTGCAGGCTACAGCGGGTTCCGCAGCTGCTGCACCCAAGTCAGTCCAGCCGCTCACGTACCGTTCACGGTCTCTCCTTCTTGCCAGGGTGGGAGATGGGCCACATCAGTCAGCAGTCCAATGCTCTCCTGTCTACAACGGCAGCCCGTATCATCCTCTGGGTTCCGTGCACAGCGGGCGATCCACCGCTCGCAAACACCAGGCCTTGTTGTACACAGCTGCCCCTGGCACAGGCCGAATCTGCAAGCGCGGCCTGTGAACTTCCACTCACCAGCTTCGGAGCGTGCTCTCCGCCAATTTGCATTAATTCGGGCCCCGGGTGATTGTTAAAGCCGGAGCATTCATGCCGTCGTGTTACAGTCACGCTGCAGGGGGCTCCTCTCCTCGCTCCCTCCCGGTGCCGCTGCACCCTGTCCGTCGCTCCCGTCCGCCGGTCCTGCGCCTTGCGGAGAGCAGTTCCTGCTCTTACTGTCTGTTTCTTATTGTGCCACTCCTTCCCTTTTTTGGGTGGTCCTGGTCCGCTTCTGTGTTATTGAGCGCCTGTTATCCCTGAGGCACTGGAGATTGATTATGGTAATGCCATCCTTATTGGAATCCCCAAGGTACACCTAGCTCCAATCAAAGCTGTGCTCAACCTTGCTGCCAGGCTCATCACGGACTGCAAACGCTGCGATCATATATCCCCGGCTCTTAAATCTCTTAAATGGCTCCCTATTGAAGGCAGATCTGCCTACAAAACCGCCTGCATTACTCATAATGTCCTCCACCAAAACACTCTGCAGTACCTCTCAAAGTAACTCCACACTGCGGGCTCCACTCGACCTCTGAGAAGCACCAACACCCTACTCCTAATCCCACCTCTGCATAAAAAGAAAGCTACACAATCTCGCTCCTTCTCTGGCAATGTCCCTATTATCTGGAATGCCCTCCCAAAAAACCTGCGCTGTAATCCCTCCTATTCTAGTTTCAAAAAAGACCTCAAAACCCACGTCCTCAATAATTATTGGGGTTCCTAACCTGTGTCCTACTCCTGATCTCTTATCAATCTTACTATATTTGTTCAGTAATATATACCCTGTTCTCCTGTTTCACCATTTACCTAATTACTTAAATGTATAGCTCCTGCCCCTGTTTATTTATCTGGTTTTGTATAATGCTCATGTTGTTTGTACTTTTAATATTTCAAATTTTTGTTATGCTACCTTTCATATGCTTTTATACCCTATGTGCCTTATACTATGCTTATCTTGTAAAGCGCTCTGATACCTCTGGGTCTAGCCAGCGCTATATAAAACCTTCAAAATAAATAAATAAATAAGTAGAAACACCCTGACCCCCTAGGCCTGCTCAGGGGGTCCCACAAGGACCCCCAAGGCCCAAAATATTTCTTTTGTTTTTAAACGGGAGGATGCGCACTGGATGCGCGGATCCTCCCGATAGAAAAAAAAAAATCAGCGCGGGCTCCCACGCTGAATATGCTAATTTGCCCCCGGGGGCCAAATCTCGGGGGCATGGTAAAAAAAAAAGTGTGGAGAGGTCCCAATCCCCCCCACACTGCCCCAGGGACCGCCCTTCCCCGGGGCTCGAACATAGTATATGCGGGGGGGCTCATGGCCCCCCCGCAGCCCCGGGGACCGCCACCCCCGGGGCTTCTTGAACAAGGGTGGGGGGCTCTCAGCCCCCGCCAGCCCTGGGGACCGTCACCCCCCGAGGCTTGAAATATTTTGGGGTGGTGGGCTCTCAGGCCCCCCTGCCCCAGGGACCGCTAACACCAGGGCAACTTGTAAATGTGGGAGGGGGGCCATGCGGCCCCCATCCTGGAGCCTTGTATAGGCCCTGGGGACTGCCACCCCCCAGGGCCGGCTCCTGCAGTGTCCCGGGGTGCCCACCCCCGGGACACTGCTGTTTGCAATGGCAGGGCGGGAGCCTCGCGGCTCCCACTCTGCGATTGCAAACTGCTTTTCTTCATTGAAGCGAGAGCAGGGAAACCTGCTCTCGCTTCAATGAAGCAAAGCTGATTGCTTTTTCACATGGGGAGCAGCATGTTAGCTGCTCCCCATGTGGAAAAGCAATGCCGGGGAGCTGCTGGGACCGTGGGGGGATTGGGGACCCCCCATGGCCCCCAACGAGAGGCCAGGCCCCGGGGGATGGGGTCGCCAGGGCCATAAGAGGCCTGGGAGGGGGACCACGCGGCCCCCCTCCACCATTAAAAAAAGAAAAGAAAAGAAAAAAAAGGTAGTCCCCGGGGCCTTAAAGTGGCGTAGCCCCCCTCCATAAAAATATACAACAATTTTTTTAAAAAGGCCCATGCCCCGGGGAATGGGGCCCCCGGGGCAAATTATGGCCTAATAAAAAAGAAATTGGGATCCCCAGGGCCAAAAAAATAGAAAAAGAAGGGGGGCTACACAGCCCCCCTTCTAAAACAAAAAAAAGACAGGATCGGGCCGGAGGCCACGCCCCCTCCTTACACCACTCTGCAAATGCACCCCCTGGCGCGTTTGTAGAGGGGGAACTAATTCTCCTTGAATACTGGGGGTCTCTGGGGGCCAAGTAGCCCACCAGTTACCTCCAGTATGCACCAGGGGGCTGCGTTGCAGAGAGGTGTAATGAGGCCACGCCCCTTTTTACACCTCTCTGCAACGCAGCTACGTGGCCCTTACTGGAGGTACCTGGTGGCCTAGTTGGCCGCCAGGGGGCCTCAGGATTCAAGGGGACTTAATCCCCCAACTTAAAATGCACCACGGGGTGCGTTTGCACAGGGGTGAAGGTAGGGGGCGGGGCCTGAGGTGATACTGTGCAAACAGGCCCTGTGCTGCGTTTTAAGTTGGGGAATTCATTCCTCTTCGATCCAGAGGCCCCCTAGGGGCCAACTAACCCACCAGGTACCGCCAGTAAGCACCACGGAGCTGCGTTGCAGAGTGTTGTAAAAAGGGGCGTGGCCTCTGAACACCTCTGTGCAACGCAGCTCCCTGGTGCATACTGGAGGTACCTGGTGGGCTAGTTGGCCGCCAGGGGACCTCAGGATTCAAGGGGACTTAATCCCCCAACTTTAAACACGCCACGAGGCGCATTTGCACAGTGATGAAGGTAGGGAGCGGGGCCTGAGGTGATATGTGTGCAAACACGCCCTGTGGCGTGTTTTAAACTGGGGAATGAATTCCTCTTCAATCCAGAGGTCCCCTAGGGGCCAACTAGCCCACCAGGTACCTCCAGTAAGCGCCATATGGAGCTGCATTGCAGAGTGTTGTAAAAAGGGGCGTGGCCTCTGAACACCTCTCTGCAACGCAGCTCCCTGACGCATACTGGAGGTACCTGGTGGGCTAGTTAGCCCCCAGGGGACCGCAGTATTGAAGAGGAATTAATTCCCCAACTTAAAACACGCCACAGGGCGTGTTTGCACACGTCACCTCAGGCCCCGCCCCCTTCCTTCACCATTGTACAAATATTCCTCTAAAATCAGCCGAACTACGAATTCCAATTTACTCACCTGTTATCAGGAGATAACCCAGTGCTGCATCTTTTAGACCAGCACTGACCCTGAAAAGTAATTCTAAGCGTACTTACCAGTAACTTGTATTTCTTTCCATAGGAATCCATTGTGTGGTTTTCAGCAGAAAACTTTCTGTATTCACTTTTGAAACTTACAAATATTCCTCTAAAATCAGCAGAACTACGAATTCCGATGTACTCACCTGTTATCAGGAGAGAACTCGGGGCTGCATCTTGTAGCCCAGCACTGACCCTGAAAAGTAATTCTAAGCGTACTTACCAGTAATTTGTATTTCCTTCCATAGGAATCCATTGTGTGCTTTTAAGCAGAGAAGTTTCTAAGTGTCTATTTTCACAAACTAAAAATATTCCTAAAAAATTGTCTGTATGACTTAAACACATTCTTTCAACTGTTTGCAGAAGATTCACCTGTGCTGGATCCAGGATCCACCACTGAGTAAGAAAAAGTAACGATAACACTACTTACCTGCTAAGTGAATTTTCTGCCGTAGAATAACATTGGTGATTCTATGTGAAAATTGTTCTAAGTGTCAACTTTTAAAATACAATAATAATCCTTAAAAATCACTACTGTAACCAAAACGATTTTACTCAACTGTTTGCAGGAGATGTCCAAGGACTGAATCTAGGATCCAGTCCTGTGGTTAGAAAAGTAATCCATAAAGTAACTAATTGCATTTGACTAGAATTTCACATTGAGCTCAATGTTGCCTTGTGTTTGAAATTGTGCTGCCCATTGCAACAACTGTAACTACTGTACTTAAAAGTCTATCTCGCAAAACCAAAGAGGCCCTCGACACAGGCTAGCTGGTACCCCACGGAACTGAGAGCTACAAAACACAACTGCAAGCAACTTGAAAGAAGATGATGCACCACAAGGACACCACAGACTGACCCTCCTTTAAAACTTCACTCAACCAATACGACCAATGCCCCAAGAGGACTAAAAAGAATGCACTTGCCACCAGCATTGAGGCCAGCTCCAACCGCAGTAAAGAGCTATTCAAATTCGTCAGGGAGTTCCCCAAACCCTCAGCCTCCGAAAATCTCTTACTCCCTCTCAGGAACTCTGCAACATAGTGGTAGACTTCTTCCATGACAAGAACTTCGACATCTGCAAAACCTTCAATCCCCAACCCACTGCCATCAACATCTTCAGCCTTGTTGCTCCTGCAGGTGCAAACCCCAACCATCTGCTAACCACCTTGGACTAGCTTAACACTCAAAACACCATGGACATCATGAACTCCATCCACTCACGAGCCCCTACGGACCCCTGTCACTACCACAGTTTCAACCTGTGAAACAAGTCGATCAGCAAAGAACTCACCAACATCCTCAATGCATCCATTGTCACTGCCCCCTTCCCAGAGAAATGGAAACACGCTGAAGTCAAACCCCTTCTCAAAAAACCGCCCACCAACCCCAGTGAACTCAAGAATTTCCAGCCCATCTCTCTGTTTCCCTTTTCCACCAAAGACCTAGAGAAAGCCATCAAACGCCAACTTACAGAACACCTGGAGAACAGCAAACTCCTGAACACGTCCCACGCTTGATTCCGAACGAAACAGAGCACCAAAACTGCACTCATTGCTGCCACAGACAACATCAGAGCCCTCCTTGAGCAAGGAGAAACAACCGCCCTGATCATCTTCGACCTCTCAGCAGTGTTAGACACCGTATCCCACAAAACTCTTATCAAGAGGCTCCAGAACATTGGAATTCAAGGAGATGCCCTCAGATGGATCACCTGCTTCTTCACCAGAAGAAATAAGAAAATCAGCCTTCATACCTTCACCTCCGAACATAGGCGTATCATCTGCGGCATCCCTCAAGGCTCTTCCCTCAGCCCCACCCTATTCAACACCTACATGAACCCCTGTCCCCAACTAACATCGTCTGAACACATGGACCGAATGAACCTCATTTCCTACACCGACAACACCCAGCTCATCCTCTCACTCTCAGAAGAGCTCGCCACGACGAGGGACAACTTCCACAGGTGCAGAACGAACATCTCACACTGGAAGAAAAGACAACTGCCTGGAACTCAATTCTGACAAAACTGAAGTTCTGCTCTTCGGGAATAAAACTCACCATGGAATGACCCCTTGTGGGCCTTCGAACTAGGAACATCACCCATGCCTAAAGACCATGCCCACAACCTCGGAATCATCCTTGACAGCAAGCTTAACATGAAAAACCAGATCAACGCTGTCTCCTCTGCATGTTTCCTCACCCATTGCATGCTTTGCAAGATCTTCGAATGGCTCCCAGTGAACATGAGACGAACCATCACCCAAGCCCCAATCGCCAGCAGACTGGACTACGGCAACACACTCTACAAAGGAATCCCCTAACATCTCCTGAAGAGAATAAAGATCATACACAATTCCGCAGCCAGACTCATCCTCGATCTCCCCAAGCTGCCCCACACCACCCCCCACCTCAAGAAGCTCCACCGGCTCCCCATTCAGAAGAGATGTCACTTTAAGATGCTGATCCACACGTAAAAGGCCCTGCACAACCAAAGACCAGCATACATCAACCACTGTCTGAACTTCCACCAAACCACCAGACACCTGCTCTCCCACCTTCCTTCACCTTGTTCACAACCCTCGGATACGCTATAGCTACAGCGGAGATCGTTCCTTCTCCTACCTGGCGGCCAGATCCTGGAACAACCTCCCTCTTCGCCTCTGGACCTCTTCCTGTCTGCTGGAATTCAGGAAAGGACTCAAGACCTGGCTGTTTTACTGAGACACCACAGCAAGACCCTCAGCACCTGTATACCCTCACAGGTGATGAGCAGCGCTTTACAAATCCAGTTGACTGATTGATCTGTTAAGGGAAAAAAAGAGCAGGCAGGCGCTGGTGTGGGCTGCATTTGCTAGTGATAGGCCAAGCATAGTCAGAAGTCATGAAGGGGCTGGGTACAGCTCTCAGGTTAACCTTTAAAGTGCCGGAAGTGCTGAGTAAAACAATTAAGCCACCCTGCTCAGGAGAGGAACACCCTCCACCACACCCAAGGCTAAGGCCCTGTTGTCCCCTGTCTGGAAGGAATAAACATCACACCACAGGAGAGCCATTAAGGTCATGTGACCCTGGACACCAGCAGAAAGGTCCATTTTGTTAGGCACAAAAATGCCAACTTTCTACAGTGCCATTTTCAGAATAGTAATTTAGAATCCAACTTTATTATTCAAGAGGGTTTTAAATTACATCTCCAATGAGTGGAGGAAGCATTTCTCTATCTGCTCTCAAACTGAAGTTATCACTTATTAAGTGTAATAAGAAACCCACTGTTAGTTTTTCACTGCCAGGACATGCAAAACATGAATTTTCATGTCCTACTTTTTAAATGCCTTTCACTCTGCAACAAGGAGCCTTATGGTCTAATTTAGGGCTCACGTTTGAGTATTAAAAAGAAAGGTTTAGGCCTGGCAAAAGGTTTATTTTACAAGTTGAAATGGTAGTTTTAAAATTGTCCTACAGGCTCCAGTGGCATGCCTTAGACATGTTTTACAGCGCAGCTTTATTGGGTGGCACTAGTGCTGCAGCCGGATAGTAGCATTTAATTTACAGACCCTAAGTACATGTAGGACTTAATACTGTGTCATTCTTGGCAACTCACTTAATCTTCCTGAGCCAAAAAAAAATTGGAATTTCAGTGTGTGAAATGTAAAGTAATTGTTTAATTCCCAATTTACGTACACGATCTTGAACACCTCCCGAAAAAAGTGCTTTGTTAATCCCTTGCTAGGTTTGAGCTAGATAACTAACAATATATACACACACACATTAGGTAGATGACCCTTAAGACTTGTTTTAAATATAACCGCTTATAAAATCACAGATTAATCAATCAATAGTCCCGTACAAATCGTTTTTTCTAAAGTTTTTTTCCTTCAGATAAATCCATACAGTTCTTAGGAAACAATTTTATATTTTGTTCAAACTGAAATCCATCACAGATAGGCGAGTTCTCACGAGTGCCAAACCTGAGCATCTGAAGAGGGAAACCTACTCGAGGCCAGCGAGCCCTTGATGTTCCGACGTTGCACCTGCAGCTGAACGAGTGAGTGCAAGTGGAATCCTCGGGTGGCAGCCACGCGAGGGAATAGCACTGGAAAATGTTGAAAAATTGTTGCCATTTTAAAGCACTTTCACAAAAAACATGCAGAGTAGATGTTCTTTGTCAGCCAATCGGTCGTATCTAAATAGAAGCCAAAGGTTTTCTTTCAGAAAAACTTTGAGCAAGCCTCCAGTGGAAGGTGGATAATTCAAAATTTGAACTATCTTTGTCAGGATTCTGACTGAAAACAAAAACGAGCTTCTATCTACGACTGCACAGCGTTCTTTGCTAAAGGGATGTGTGGAGATGAATGCCTAAAAGCAGTTTCGTCTATTTTAATTATACAAATGTCAAAAGCAACTTCCTCCCATCCAAATAATCTGCCTCATAATGTGCTAAAACTTTTTAATACCACGTATGTAGCAATTATTTCGCACAAACCCTCTTGATCGCATCCCCCCCTCATCCCCCCCCCCCCCCATCACCCCAATCGGCCCCCGGATTCGCGTGGGGACCTTTTTTTACATATAATGCTAAGCTTTCGAGTTTGCTAATGGCGTTTTAATGCCAATAAAAGAGTTTGATGAGCAGATGAAATAATCCTTATAGGGAGTCGGCTGACATCTTAAAAGTCACTAAGGGCTAAAAACAGCAATTTGGGAGATCCTGGGGTATGACGTCATCTGTTTCATGGTATCGTGATTGATCAACATGGCAGGGTAAATGGCGACCGGGGGATTTGGTGGCCTTTTCTTCTTTCTTCTTTATTTACTGGGCGGATGTAACAGAAATTTAGTTTGGAGGCAGGCATATTTCTTGACATGGCGTTAACGTTTAGATACCTTTTCTAACACAACAGTTAGGGTTTACTTTAGACAATTCCACCC
Organism: Triturus cristatus; assembly: GCF_964204655.1. Classification (NCBI taxonomy): domain Eukaryota; kingdom Metazoa; phylum Chordata; class Amphibia; order Caudata; family Salamandridae; genus Triturus; species Triturus cristatus. The sequence continues at coordinate 1,007,638,976 of NC_140591.1, read as the reverse complement.
AGGGGCGTAGGAGACACTAAAATTCTGGGGGGGACAGGGACAACCTTGTGCACTTTCCAGTGACCCTATACAAATCACCGCCCGTTAAACAAATACAATTGCATACTTTCGAAGTGAAATATTGAGAAAAGCGGGCATGTAGTCACAGTTTGCATGTATGCTTTATTGTTATTTACATTCATATAGTAATGAGACCAAATGTTTAAAAAAAACATATATATGAATCTTGCATATTAATGCACAAAGCAAACAAAGGCCACTGACTTAGGGTGGGGGCGTCGTGTTTGCAAGTGCATTATGGTTTGAAAAGAAGCTGCTGCTGCATTCCTGGTCTCGAGAAATTTTCAGGCAACAATAAAAATGTGAAGATAACTTTGGTGATTAATGTTCTTTTTTTGAGAGAGATCGAAGGCTTGTCTAGTGAAAGTTTTAATTCAAAAGGTCAGTGAGTTACTGCTTTTGTCTGAGATATTCTTTTGGTATTTGAAGTTTACAAGTTAAAATCCTAACATTGAACAGTGAGCTATTAACCGTCATCAAAGAGCTGCATAAAAACTTCAATGTATAGATTAGAACGTTATGATTTTTCCCCAGTCTTTCCCTATCCTAATGTTGGAAAATGGGTTCATTAGGATAGAAATCAATTCTGATTATTGAAGAGAACCCCCCAACCATGGTGTTATGTTTTACATTCTGAGTTTGTGTTTCTCTAGTGTTGCGAAGCCGCCCTGGGCACTCCCCAACTTTTTTCTGACTGGTACTGGTGGTACCTGACTGACTGACCCTGGCCTCTGCCTAAACAGCCAGTGCTATTCTGAAAGAGGCACTTAAAAATACAGTGAAAACACCTACATACACTAGGGTGCACTATGGGTTAGGGTACCCCTATAATTGGCATGACCTCTCCTATAAGGCCCTAGTACATAATAGGGCAGGGGGATTAGAACTACTTTTAAGTCCCTAGAATATAATAAGGCATGGCAGTTTAGAGGCCAGCAGCCCTTTCTGCGCTTGCATGTGTGCACTGCTGAAGCCTGAGGTCAGTTTAAAAGTAGCCCTGTGTAATAGGTCTGCTTTTAAAATGCAAATTGTGCCCAAACTCGACTTTTGCGTTTGGGGAACTTACAAATTGATCAACTACAATGTTGGGGCAAAATTAAGTGGAAAAATGTTTTCCACTTAACTATGGCTGTATCATATTTGCCACATAATACATCATCTGCTGCATAATCTAACGATTTCCTCCAAAACAATTTTGTAGCTCAAACGGATCCCAAATTACTAAAAGAAATGTGACTTGTGTTGCTGTGAAGTTTAAGGCCCTTTGCAAAGGTTAGTAAAGAAAACAATTCCTAAGAAAACAATTGGTCCCAGACACTCCTAATGACACTCAAGTTAATACCTGTAGAAGAGTGTAGTATGCAATCAATTCATACAACCGAAAATGGGAAAAAGGGAAATCTCATAGATAAGAGGCCAACCAAAGTCAATTAAATTGCAAACATCAATTTATTTCCCGTTGAATCATATTCATAAAATGCAAACTTAGGGGCTGACTACGATGGCAGGCGGACTTCAGTACCACCGCCATCGAATCGGGGAATGGGACCGCTGGTCTTCAAGGTGGAGGCCCCACGATAGGCATTACGATGCGACTGCCACTACGGTGTTCGCAGTGCCTATCTTTTACACTGCAGCAGGTGCTGCTGGCTGCATCATCCGCCGCAAAGTAAAAAAAAAAGGAACATGTTAAATATATCGGTGCCTGCCACATGGTGCAGTGATATGTTGTGGGGCATCATAGATGCCCCCCAGGACCCATATCTGGGGGCCAGGGGTAAAGGGGCCTGCTACGGGCCCCCAATGTCCCTTTCGCCAGCATTTCCATGGCAGGTGACCCGCCATTGATAAGGGACATCGTAATCCCTGCTGCGGTGCATAGTAGGCACCACCAGCATTGTAGGAACCACGAGCCCCTCCACCACACCGGCGGGCTCAAGAAGCCCGTCGGGTGCGTGGTGGTTGGTCTTTCCGACCGCCAGGTAACCACCCGCCATTGTAATATGGCAGGCTGTGATGCAGTCACCAATGGCGGTGGGACCGCCACCGACGGGGTGACGTGGCGGTCCCACTGCCATTATAATCACCCCCTAAGTTTGGTGTGCATGCAAATCCTACATTGCCAACCCCTGGCAAGTTGCACTGCTAGTGCTGGAAAAAGGCCAATGGAGGTACCAATGGCTGAGGTGGACTGGCCTCAAGGGTCTTGTGACCTCAGTGACAGATTCACTGTCGATCTCGGATGTGCTTCTTCATATGCCTGCCCGTAAGACTGGAAGTGAACTGCAGTATGGATTGTGGTGGACAGGTCCACCTGCGGGTGCTAAGACACCTGGGCTTCTAAGGTCCATCGGGCCTTCTAAGGTGTAGCATCGGAATAAGCTCTGTCAGGAGTGTGGTATGGTGAACTGGTTATGAAGGTCTGAACATGGTTCACCAGTTCCAAATTCAGCAGCTCTGGCCAGAGTGCCACATTCTCTCCCACACTGAACACCATACTGCCCCACTGAGAGAAATTCGTACTGCCTTCAGCACAACTCAATTGTGCTGCGACTAAATTCAAATTATGCACTAGACAACAGTAAAATGCTGCCTGAAAAAAAATGAATAACACCCTGGAAAAAGCAAACACTCATAGGGAATGCAAGAATAAGCAAAGCATGTGAACTGTAATCAGAAAAAAACATGTTTACCTTAACGGTTTTAAACTCATTATTCAGAAATCAGTAAGTGATTTTGCCTGAAAAGTTCAAGACATGGCTACAGGACCAGGAAGGGACCCCTTTCAATGTCCATTGCTTATATCCTTTCAAAATATATGCAGTTTGGTTTAAAAAAGACCACATCCCCAAACACAGAGCCGCATTTTATAAGCTAAAATAATTAAAAAGTTGAAAACAATCATATTAAACGTTTCCACTCTACCCATCAACCAGGTGCACTTCCCCACCCTGGGAAAACAATGTTGTTCAAAGAAAGAAGATAAAAAGAAAGTAGCGCTTTTACTGGCAAACTCTGTAAAGGGGCGCTAATGTGTGTGTCTGCTGTCCACTCTGTATTGCTTTATTTAGGTATTTAACTATTTTTTCTCTCCATTCCGAGGTTTTTCTTTTCAATAGAAAACGGTCAGAAAATGAGGACATTTATAGCCAAAGTGTTCAGCCTTTTTTGGATCAATTTCACAGGGGAACAAATAAAGAAAAGGAGAGGCAAGAGAGAGTACCTTAAGAGCTGCCTCTTAAAATCAGCACGTAAGCAGGAGCGAGACAGAGACAGAAAGAGATGGAGGAATAAAGAGAGGAGGGCAGCCGCCAGAGGCAGATCAGGAGTAGTGGACACGGTCCTTGCCATGAAGTAAAAGAGACAGCGTTTATTTTTTCTCCGTTCTCTGCCCTTCCCAGAACGGCTGAGCCTTCCAGCAGCATAACAAAAGGCAGAGGGCGGGTGGCCTCTGACTCCAGGCAGGTCAAGTGCAGGGCCATTAGGTAGAGCTTTCGCGTGCTAATGGCCCTGCGATAACAGAAGGGAGAGGGGAAATTCCTTTGTCCCCTCGTCCCCCCCACCCTTGTCCCCCGTGTCCCCCCCACTCCAAAATCTGGGGGGGATATATCCCCCGCGTCCCCCACACTTCCTACGCTCATGATTCCACCTCCCACATCTAGAGAGGGTTTTATTAAGTATACTCCGCTAACAGAGAGAGTGTGTGAGGAGAGAGTGCGAGTTATCTTCTCTAGGTGTGTGTGTGTTTTGTCTTCAGAGATGCGCGCGCGCTCACACACACAGTTGTATGACGTTACAATGCATGCTTTTACCCCGCATGCCGTTACAACAGAATTTTTTACCTCAACTTGCTGTCGGGGGTGCGTTGGAGTTTGGAATCGTATAATTTACTATTACAACTCCAATCTATGCAACAGTAGGGAAGGTGTTGGAGTTAAATCCAACACCTTATACCACCTACAGCAAGCCATTTTCGTTGTAATGGCATGCGGGGTAAAAGCATGCGTTGTTATGCATGCAGCGTAATGGTTGTTTCCCAACACACACCTGCCTGCAGTTGTGTGCCCCTGCCTGACCCTTATAGTGTGTGCGTGTGTGTCTGGCACCACGGGTGTTTCAGTGCATTGTGTGTGGCTGGGACCTTGGGTACGGGGATAAGTGACTGCTCGTATGCTTGAGAGGCTACTTTGTGCATAACAGCCTTCTGGTACTGTATAAAAGTGCTGGATGGTGTTGTACAAAGCTGACAGGCGCCATGCAAAGCTGTTCTAATACTGATGAGGGGAGAGGATGTGCTGTAACAGCCACAGCTGCCGACTTTGAGCTAGGGAGCCAGGTTCGAGTCTCGGTTCAACATCCTGTGAATCTGGACAAATTACTTAATCTCCCTGTGCCTACCAAAAATTAATTTGTCCTTGTGTAATGTAAGGGGTGCTCATGTAAAGCGCTCCAATACCTTTGGGTCGAATTTGCGCTATATAAAACTGCAAAAAAATAATAATTGGTGCTCATGCAAAGTGCTCCAATCAATACCTTTGGGCTGAACTCCCGCTATATAAAATCATCCCAAAAAAAGAATTAAGTGGAGTAAATATTCAAGAACTGTTCAGACATCAAAGTTATCGATGCATATATCGATATTATAATGATCATCGATATGAAATGTGGAACTTGTCTGTTTTGGGATTTGGATGTATTGAGTCTAGCAGTATATAATCTGGGTCACCAAGAATTTTACGATGATCCTACCACTATGCTCAGGATATCTAGGAAGGACCTTAAGAAAGAGTCCTTAGGTTTTCTTAATGACCAGAGGCTCTGTATAGAAATGAACAAAAAAACGGTCCAGGCGCATAACCTTATTTTAACATCTTTTAAATTGCAACCATACCTAGACCTGACAGTATCTGACTATGAAAAATTTCTTTTAACTCGTTTTCGTTTAGGCATTTTACATAGATTAACTAGCTTCCCTACAGCTAATGATTGGTCAAATGTACTGTGTAAATGTCCTTGTGATGATACGTCAGGTCAATCGACCATTCATGTGGTATTTTTTTGTAAATTTTATTCAGCGCAGAGGAATTTATGGATTATTCCTCTGTTAAAACTACTTGGTTTGAGGCAATGTCGTCCAGCCCTTATAGTCCTTCAACAGTTGGAGACACCTTATGTAATGGCCTCTATAACAACCTTTTTAAAAAATGTTTTTAGGTGCAGGAAATCAATCCAAATGTAATATGTATTGATATAATGTGTTTTTTTCTCTTTTTAATTGGACAACTGTTTTAACTAGCATGTAAATATATGACTTTTAAGAAGTGTTGTATTGTAATTTTGAGATGTAATGTTTTGCACTACTTTGATCCAACTCTGCACATTCAAGCACTAGCACTTTCCCCCTCAAAGACAAATGTATTGCTCCCGGGACAAACCTTATACCCTATATCGCATTTTGTGTCAACATGGTACTTTATGACTACCCTATTTTATCTTTTTATGTACTCTTATAATTTTTAACGTATCCTCATGTATTTTTGATATATTTGCACATGTGTAAATATTCTGTGAGTGTATTCTTTTATGGTGAGATTTTTCACACCGAATAAAGATTATTGGATTTGATTTGATTTGAGTCTAGCAGTATTATAACTGTTCTTGCACAGGAATACTAATATTTTGACGCAGCAAACAAATGTCTTCTAGAGAGGTCTGCATTGAGTTGGATACGTAAAATTAGAATTATTCTGGAACAGACATACAGAGAATGATGCCACATGGAAAGAGCATGTTTCTCGCATAGAGCCCCGAGCTTTCTTGTGATTGTGTTCAACTATGTTTGAAATTACCTGCCAACAGGCAAAGCAGGGAACACATATAGCAAAACAGGAAGTGCGCAAGACAAAAAAAGAAGGAATGGCTGTCAAGCAACCAATTTGGTACAGCAGTGACAAAATCTGGGGAAAAATGAAGGAAACAAACAAAAAATACCCCCTACACATATTATTTAGATATATAACACAAGTGCACAAGTAATTACTTGTAATGCTGGATTGACTGTGTTTAACTTATCACCTTGCCCTGTTTAACACATAGTTTTCCAAACACCATTTTGGCCTTCTAGAGTCTATTAGAGTATCAAGGAATAAAATATGTAAAAGAGGGTAGTTAACAAACAGATATATGGATGAGACAGGTTGAACTAATGCAGGTGTGTAGATAAATAAGGGAGCACAACTCTGTGACACACAGCTTTACAAAGGGTCACCAAGAGAATCGCTTGCACAATCACAGACTCTGAGAGAGAAACACTAAGGGCCGATTACGATGTCATTAGGAAAGGCTCCGGATGGGATATGGTATTGAAGAAACCGATACAGAACCCTTGTTTCCTACCGAATTGGACAGATTTCTAAACAACCGATTACGATGCCCGGAAACCATTTGAGCAGACCAAATCAGTTCTAAACGGCATCCGGACAGCCAAAGTCTTTCAGCGTCAATTTGTACAGTTTTATGGACACGGTTTCCGGTTGAGTGATTACGATGACAGATTTGGACAACTGTTCTGATTTGATTTGCCCTAGAGGAAACGGCTGCTGGAATCGGTCTTTGGGGACCCATTTTGGGCCCCCCTTCATACTGAGACTTACGAATGAAGCCCATGGGGGTACCCAAGGGATCCCTTTTCCCAACCATGTACAATGTGGCAGGCACCATGGGGTGCCCGCCACAGGGTGCAAGGTTTTCTCCAACCACCCCTTTTTTCAATGGGAGCGTGTAATCTCGCTCAGAACACAGGCTCCCATTGAAGTCAATGCGAGTCAGACAGAACAATGTTGGGAAGCATTGTAATCCGTCGTCCAGACTCACAGAACCTAATTTGTTTGTAAACTATTAAAGAACCGATTTGTTCGGGACAGTTTCCTAACGGCATTGTAATCGGGCCCTAAGTTGGACACCTAGAAATACTAGCAAATGTGATAACTCTCAGAAGGGCCAAACTCTCCAGAGAAACACATACACGTCTGGGAACAAACACACTCCACGAGAAAACACAGACTCTTTGGGAAAAACACACAGACAATCTGGGACCACCACATCGACACTTTGTGAATACCAAAAAGACACTCTGAGAAACAGTCACAGACACTTTGGGAAAATGGGTGGGAATAGGAGAGAAATAGGCCCGGTCATCAAAATATAAGTAGCACTTAGTAGCAGACGTTAAAGAAAAGTGGTGCATGTTTACATATAGGGGCACTGTTGAACTTGTATAGATGCGCTGCATAGGTTTTTTACAATGTATAGTAGACTGTATGCATTTGTACTTACTGCAGGCAATGTTTGTCATAATATCAGGTAATAACAGTACAAACCAGCCCATCATACCATAAACCAGCCCCCAACACAGACTTGTCAGACTAGCCCTTCAGGTCCTGCCAGATTGCCCTATAGTCCAGTCTACAAAACACACAGACACTTTGGGAAACACTGTGCAGACACTCCTGGGGACAAACACTCCTGGGGAAAAACACAAAGACTCTCTGGGTCTTTTCCCTGTGTATCCGTGTCTTATCCTTCAATGTCCGTGCCTTATCCCTTAGTGCCCGTGTCTTATCCCTGAGTGTCCGGGTCTTTTCCCTGAGTGTCCGGGTCTTTTCCCTGTGTGTCCATGTCTTATCCCCGAGTGCCTGTGTCTTATCCCTGAGTGTCTGGATCTTACCCCTGAGTGTCCATATCTTATCCCTGAGTGTCTGTGTATTATCCCTGTGTGTCAGGGTGTTATCCTTAAGTGTCCGTGTCTTATTCCTGAGTGTCTGTGTCTTATCCCTGAGTGTCTGAGTCTTATCCTCAAGTATCCGTGTCTTATCTCTGAGTGTCCGTGTCTTATCCCAGAATGTCCGTGTCTTATCCCTGGATGTCTGTGTCTTACCCTCTAGGAAAATAGAGACTCTTCAGGAAAAGACAGAGTTTATAGTCAGTGGCAAGTTTTTGTGCATTCCCATGAAGGTTAGATGAAAATTATCTCCTTAAGGCCCACTTCAACACTCTCTAAATCCGAAGAGTGAGAACGAGATCCCACATGCTAAAATGTCAGTAATTATTATGTAACAGGATCTCTCAAATTCCAAATCGCAATTAGAAGCAATTTCAACAATATATTTAAAAAATATTAAAATGGTAAAAGGCCAACCAAAAACTGCCTTGTACAACAGCAGTTCTTCCTCTATCATGGGACTAATTCCAGGAATTAAATTATCTTTATCAACCAAACACTGGCACACTGGATGCAGGCAGTGTGTCACAGGGTCATTTTCTTTTTTACGCCATCCCCTGGATTTCCACCAAGTGCAGTGGGACAGTAGGTGTGAGAGGAGTGGAAGATGTTGGTGCCTGAATGACTCCTACTCAAGGAAAAATGTGTGTACACAGCAGTCGGGGCTAAATAGAGGAAATTCTAAAAGTCAATGATATGGGTGATACACCTCTGGAGACAACTTGGACACTGAAAAGGCAGTGGTAAGTGGTTACATTATGGCAGGGAAGCAGTTGACTTGGAAGAATACAAGAAGTGGCAATGGTACAACTTATCAAAGATGCTCATACAAATACCTGAGTTCTTCATGTCAGGGGACGACTTTGGCTTCTTGACCTGAACTAGGCAATCTGTGCCTTGGCTAGAGTAGCAAAGAGATTTTATGAAGGGGTAATAAAGCTGGAAGGCTACTGTTGAGATTACCCAAGCGCTCTGGCTCCTCAATTAGGGATGGCAGGGGGAGGGGCTAGTGGGAGGTAGGCATCTTGGAAAGGTTCCACAGGCTGCACCTAGATAAATTTGGTGCAAACAACACAGAGAAAGGGAGTAGCTGACTATTTGAAATATGAGGAATTGGATAAGCTCACAACCCTGCAAAGGAAGGAGCGAACTCAACCTATAACAAAAAAGGATTAAGGCCCCTAAGGCAACTGGCCCTGATGGGCACACAGCATAATTGTGTAAGGTCTTCTGGCTCAGGACCACAGATGATACGACTAGACTGAATTGCTCATTTGAGACTACATCTGTAGTGATGCCAGCTATGGTGGAGGCTTGAATCTCGTCCTCATCAAGCCTCGGATGGATAGGCAAAAGTATGGGTAAAAGCACAGATGTGCACATTTTTGCAAAGTTACTGGCATTTGTGTTGAATTGGGTTGTACCCAGTTGATACAGTACGACCAGTTGGACTTTGTTGAGGATGAAGACTTAAGTGATAACACAAGGACAGTGCTTCACTTTCTCGACTTGGCACTCAGACACATGAGGAAGGTAGAGTTCTGCCCCTGGACATCCAAGGACTTTGATAAAGTAGACTCAAGTTCCTGCAGGGAGACTATGAAAGCAAGAGTATAGAAGACTAATTTTTAATCATGTATGGGGGTATGCAGCTTCAAATGCAAAGATCAGAATAAATGTGCAGGAATTGGGTTTTATAAGTATAGGCTGGAGTACAAGATAGGAGTGACCACTGCTTTTTGCACTGTACATAAAGTTTTTGGAGCAAAGGTTCAGGAATGACCCATGGATCAGTGGTGCAGGTCTAGGACCCGACTAGATTACCCTCAACACTCACAGTTGATGTTCTGGTTTCCGTGACAGGCCACATTAAATTCCTCTCAATGCTAATGCAGTAACTCCACAAAAACTGGTCCTGAACCTATATACTATGCTTCACCACTCTACTCTACTTATGGAGGAGCACACTCTTATACTGAGCAAAAGAAATAATAATCTGTTGGATACTTGGGTTCAACCACTTCCCTATTGAAGACCTGTGTGGGAGCTCTCTTCGAGTCAATCAAAAATGACCTACAAAGAAGGTATGCATAACATTTTGTCATGGCTAGGGCGTCTATTGACCATAAAGATGGCAACGCTGCTGAGGACCTTTTCATTTATTCAGGCCATACCCATCTCAGTCCCCAGGAGATTCCTGGAAGGCACACAGACTGCATGCCTCAATTGCATGGAAATAGGGAGGGGGATGAGGGTGGGATGTAGGCATAGCCTTATCTAGACTAAGTAGAGAAGGCTGAGAATCCCAGATCTGGTTTCATACTACAGAGCAACTCACTTACAATGTATTGATTTTGGTAGTAATCCACTAATTCCTGTTGAATCACATCACAAAATGGTGGATCGTCTAGCCATGTTGGTTGAAATCTCCAGGTTGGGACAAGAGATGTTACTGAGTCCAGTGGAGGCCCAGCTCCAGGGGGCAGTGATAAGACATTGTTTTCCCTCTGTAGTTGGCCATTTAGACCACTCTCTGGAGGGATAGTGAGTATATTATACAGTCTAGGCCGACATGCAAGTTATGCACTGGGGAATATTAGGAGTATTCCTGGGTCTCAGGGTTCCGTAAGTACCAGGAGTCAAGCAGGTACCAGCTGTCGAGCCCATAGTTAAGGGTTTAGCATTTCACTATGTGGGTTTGCCAGGAAGTGGTGGGTGTGAGTGGTTGACCATATGATCTAGGATGCAATTACAGTCACACCCTAGCAGCCAAGGGATATCTGTCCAGTTTTCCAACACTCTTGTGAGGTCATCAAGGAAATGGGGTTGGTCTACGTTTGGAAACTACAGGCTCCCCACTACCACTGGGTGTCCATCTGTGTGTCCTCTTAGGAGGGCATACTGCCCCTCAGTGTTGATTCATGCTTCTGTGACTGCAAATGGAGTACCAGGACTCACCCAGACCACTGAGCCCCCGGCATAGACCAGGAAGATTGTATGGTAAAATTAGCCTCTCCATTTGTTTTTAACTTTGGTGCCTTCAGTCTCAGTAGGATGAGCTTCCTGTAGGAATGCTATGCTAATATGTCACCTTTTCAGGTGCAAATGTATTTGATATCGTTTAGTAGGATTGCCCATATCCTTCATGTTCCATGTAGTAAAAAGGTAGTTACCTACTTGGCTCATCTTCACTAGGATACTATGGTGATGAATTCGCTCCGCCCCGTCCCCTGATCAATAGGTAGAGGCACTGGGTGGAAATCACGGAGTTGGACATGTGTGTGTGAATGAGACTCTCATCCGCTATGTAACTCCCACCCTGGAACTCCTGATCATATTCAAGAACTAGTGTAGAACAAACAACGTAAAAGACAGTATACAAAACACAAGAAAATATAAAAATATAACATGGTAACAATGTCACTGGCACGTGTGTTGTGGGTTCACTGTCAGCATGTCGTTCAGTCATGTAGTCACAGGAACTCTATTGCGAGCCCGAGTTTCAAGACATGTGGCATTAGACATATTTTGGGAGGTCCTCTGTGGCAGAGTATCCTCGCCTTCTAGGGTCAGGATATTGGGCCATTTATGAAGAGGCTAGACAGTGTCTGGTAGGGGACAGAATAGGTAGCCACTCAGATTCAAGAGAGGTTCGAGCCCCGTCAAGGGGCAGTGGACCACCGTCTGTATGCATACGTGCCTGGTAAGTCAGAACATTTCATTGGCAGTTTGTGGAGTTACTCGCAGCAACTGGTCCCAAACCACACTGGCTTCTGTGTATGCAGCACTATCGTCTGGGCTTTCAGAGCTCCCTAATCAACCTGGTCCTTCCAGGGCAGCGGCCATGACTATAGCACATCTCCTCTCCTTCTTGGACTGCACTTGGGAAGGCGTTGAGGATCTCTTAGTTCCTGGCTGCTGTTTGCGAGTGCGTTGCTGTCGGGGTTTATTTTGATTCCAACAGACCATTGGAACAGCTGGGCAGGTTCCAGGGACTAGCTGTTATTGGTCAATAGAGGTCAACTCTTCCTCAGTCATATTAAAGAGAGTCTGTTGGGATATCATAATTTTCAATTTAGCAGGAGCATCGGCTCATATTTGATATTCAGATCCCTAAGTCATTGTTTAACTGCATTGAAGGTTGCTCTGCATCTCTGCACTGCTAGGGTGAAGTCCGGGAATATCATCACATTGGAGTTGTCTATTGTAATACGGAAGGCTGAGTGGAAGCATGCAGAAATGTGTCTCGATCGCAGTAGCTTAGGATCTTGGCTATAATGGGTCTCAGAGGCGCTCTGTGGCCCCTCTCAACAACAAAGCACAGTGACTGGCCTGTCAGCGCTAAGGTGGTTTGTAGCTGGTTTTCAATTAATTTAATGGCGTCGGCCACCTCAGAACACTTGGGGAGCCCAACAATGCACAAATTATTAGGTCTGGAGCGGCCTTCCACATTCTCCGCCTGATCTTCCAGTATCCTTAATAGCTCCACCATCGTTTGTATCTGCTCAGATATATCTTTCAGTTATGGTGCCAGTGCCGCCAGTGTAGATTTGTTGGCATGGACTTTGCCCTTACACATGCAGCCTAGCTTATCTGGTTCAGTTAATGTCCCCGCGATTGCTTGGGTACCAGAAGCGGTAATCACTGAGGGGGGGTCGATGGTATATCGAGCGCATCTCCCGTCTGGGACAGTGTCTTAGCTATGCTATTTTTCCCCATCATGCGGAAGGTATGCTCCTGTGGAGTATTAGTGAGTGTGTCAGGGACTACTGCCAGATGAGACCCACCACGGCACAGCCCACCGGTTGCCAGTTGTGGCTGCAAAGCGGGAGGCACAGCTCAGGGGTGCCAACTATTGTGAAGGGCCCTCTCCACAAAAAAGGGGTTCTTCAGTTCTCGGAGGTGGAGGAAAGGCCTCTGAGTTGCCATCTCGCGCCAGAGCATCGTATTGGGCAGACGGTGTCTATCAGGCCTCCGACTTGTGGGGGCAGAGGAAGGCACTCAGTCTGTGGTGGCACAGGGGCAGCCCGGCCACTCTTCTCACCACATGGGCTCTCGTTAGGATCTCAACCCAGTTCCCCATCTACCCAACATGGACTGGTCAGGTTCCCCCTAAGCTTGTGCAGAGGCCCGCCTCAGACTGATGGCTGCATCGGTTCCCAGAGCCACTCTAATTCGGGAACAAGGGTCATCAAAGGTACTGCCCTCGTCAGAGTGGTCAGTTGATTTTCCAGGTGCTCCACAGAGGGGTCAGGTGTCATGGTCTAGGGACCCACTTCTTTTTTACTTCAGTGTGCCACCAGGCTCCCCTGTCAGCACCTCTTCGGCTGGACTCCCCTTTCTGGCAGATCAAGGTAGTACGATGGGCCAGTGGGAGAGCACCTGCAAATGTGTCAGTGGCGCGCTCACTCACCGCTCACAGTATGTCCTCTGCCGGCTCACCAAGTCCGCTCTCGCCCATTGATGGGGGGCTAGGATCAATACACATCAGTTTCAACCGCAGGCCCGGGTTCTGTCACAGCCTGCTGGCAGAACCACCATCCATCCAACCAGGTCGCCACATCTCAATCGGGGTGCCTCAGCATCACATCTAGGCCTTGGCTGATGTCAAGGGGGCTCCAGATGTCAGGAGAGTCAGGAGCCATGTTATGCCTGATTCTATTGTCGGCCTCCTTGGTGGATGCTGCAGGATTGGTTCAGGCTCGCCAAGATAGCTTCCGTGTTATGCGTCCGCCATGTTTAGCAGTTGGCCACGCCCCTTGTGTGGGTGACTTGACATTGGTTCACAAAATTGAGATCCAGGCTGTCACCTCTAGGAGAGGATTCATTTAGGAAATCTGCAGGTTGAGTTCCAATAAGAAAGCAAGAAATATTTCACATGCTTTAACAGGTTGATAGAAAAGATTTGCTTGTGTTTAAAGAATATATCCTAGAAGGAAGTATTGTTTGCTTATTGAAGAAGCTTTTATAAGTTTATATATCATGGTAAACATTATCAAGAATGAGAATGTGTCTCCAATTAGAAAGAGTTCATATTTTCTAACTTGTGTAGACTAAGTTGAGGGATCTAATGTTTTAATGTCTGTTTTGGTGTCCACAGATTAACAGTTTTTTGCAGGAAAGATATAACCATATTTCTTCGTGCAGGAAAAAGACTCTTCTATGCAGAATTGGTGGAAAGGTGGCCTGTCAAACACACTTCTTTGAATGCTAAAAATATGTTATGTTTTCTATACGCTTCATGGATGCTGAGTAAGATCACAGAGATGGCAACCTCACCCCTATTTGGAAGAGATATTTACCAGCTAGATTTAATAAGGGTATCTGAGAAAATAAAGCCTTACTTTGATATTGTTTCTGAGACACCATCATGGGCTTTTTCATGAGGGCTTCTTGGACCGTCTCCTTTTCAGGGACCATTATAATGCCCACATTGATAGTGTGATACATTGTACTTCACTTCCTTCTGAGGTAATGATAACCAAATGCTCCAACAAGCATGTAGTTCTTTCAGGAGGGACATGAGCAAGCACCACTATCATGAATACACAAATGCCCCTAAGGTGGTCCATGATACTTGCAGAGAAGGTCCAGTTCAGCTGCCATATGCTAAAGCCACGAGTACCTGAAGCGACTGCAGCAGTTCCTCACATACAGGCATTAACCATAAACTAAATCTAGAAGCTGGTGACAACTCTATACATGCATCCATTTTGCTACCACTATAGAAGATAAATGCCCGCAAGAGATCAGTATAGACATTGCAGACTAACCAGCCATTTCTTTTTACTCAGATTAGCACAGCAATGGTAATGTGTAGGAATGGAAATCTGCCTGCAGATGACATGAAGCTCCACCCTAACGTTTTAGGACTTGGGGACATGGCAGGATTCCAGGTTTCAGACTCCAACCACGATATTTGAAGCCTGCTGCAAGTTCCAACAGGGAAAGCATAAAACAATGATGAGGTTAGCCTCCTTAGGTAGATGAAAGGCCACACCAATACAAATCATACCCAGAAGAATTAGGTTTCCCCGATCAGAGAAGGAAAGGAAGGACTTTCAACACAGACATTTACAAGGAGAAAGCTGTAGCCAAGGGCAAGAAAATGTATATAGACCCAGTTCCCTATACATTCCTCAAGAAGGCTATGGTTCCTCCTGGGGGTCCAATGAATGGTTCCCTTTTCCCATTAAGCAAGTGTGATTGGAATAATACATAGAGGGTTAGAGTTTCATGGTACAAGAAAAAGGAGGAAGAAAGCTTCAGTTTATTTGGAAGTATAATAGGTGGTTCTCTTTTACCTTCAGGATCCTACATGAGGGAACCTGAAAACCATGGCAAAATCCATAGTGGAGACACTTAGCTCATAATAGCTTTACTAATGAAAGGAATTAATTTAGAACCTTAAGCTACAGATGTATGATAAAGAGAATATATTATTAAGCTATGCCTCTACATACTAATCACGTAGAAACATGTATCTGCAAGGAGCATACTATTAGAAGTCAAACAGAAAGAAACCTTCAAAGGTGTTTTTTCTACGAGCAGCATCAAACTTAATTACTTACTTGAAAAGCAGCTCATAAGGCCCAAGTGGTAGAGACAATGCCATAAGTGAAGGAATTTCCTTCAAATACAATTCTCAAAATCGTTTAAATGGTTGTGAATGTGTAACTGTAGACAAATTAGGTCAAGTATATTATAGAAACTTGCTAAATAAAGTTAAAGTTAGAGCTGTGAATTCCATATTCAGTGGCAACTCTATTGGATACATGTTCAGCAAGCTTGCAGAGATTGCTGCTTTATATGAAAATTGGTAGTTTAAGGACATCTGCCTTCTCTGGGATCACTCCAGATTTTTTGTAATTTAATGGGTGTAGGACTCTTTGGACTTTACTCCTGCTAACCATAAGTAAAGTGACGTTTCTCCCCCTTTAAACATGATTGAGTTGGTATATTCCTAATTGGCATATTAACTTGCCTATACGGCCTTGGTATATGGTATAAAGTGTACTCAGGGCCTAGAAGTTACATGTCAGTAGTGGACTGCAGCACCTATCATGCCATCCACCAGTGTAGCCTGACTGTAGAGGTGCAAAAACTGCAATTCGACCTTTCATAATAAACCTTTCTAACAGGTCAAAACCTTGTTTGGAATAATAATAAGTCACCCCCTTTTAGGCCTTGTAGTCCACAAGGCCGGGTGCATGGTATTTATAAGTGGGACATGTAAATTATTAATATAAAACATGTCCTTTAACTAAACAGTCCCCAAAGCATATTTTCACTGTAGCAGGCCTAAATGTTCTATCTAGAAAACCAGAGAACAGAAAAAAATCTTATTAAGGTATCTCAGGATGGGACTAGATAGAAAGATAGTTAAACAACTATTTTTTAATAGTTATTAACAAACCAATTCAATGGTGAAGACATATTTTTATTAAATGTTAAGGAAAAGTAACTTTTAGGAAATTATCTTCCTCTGGCGGAAGTTCCTGGAGGCTAAATTAGCATTTGGTCTCCAACTTTTTGCAGCCAGTAATTAGCAGTTGATTAGCTGTGAAATGCCCCTCGAGCAAACAATAGGTTGACCTGAATGGGCAGATATGACACCTCTGAGCCTCAGAATTACACTGGGAGCACACTTGAAGGAAAGAAAAGGGAAACAGGATGCAAATAATTTTTTTGTGGCTCCAATGTCCATTTGCTGGAAATCCCCACTTTTGTTCAACTAGACGCATGTCTCTGGGTTTATTGGTGGAACAGTGCCCATTTCAAACTGTATTTTGGTGTTAGATGTGAGAGGACAGTAGAATAACCATAGTACACTCCCCACTCACACCCCCAGCCAAAGCTTAGTGTAGATGAATAATTTTGCCACCTTTAAATGCCCAAAGTGGATAGGGTTAGCCCCAGGAACATTTACCCTATTGATTAGGGTGTGCCCAGGAATCATTCTCATCCACTAGATCATACCAGACATAAATGTGGCAAATACAGGCATCTACTTACGAATCCTTCCTGTACCTGTAAAAGATCAGAAGAGGAGTGGACCTGCTTTCTGTAAGCTGTGAAGAGCCCTGAGGGACTGGCTGCTCCCTTCTGTACCCAGGACAAAGAAGTGGGCTCCAAGGGTCGATTGGCTAGCCTCCTGTGTGGCTACAGGGAGACAACAAGCTACATGAGGCCTTTTCCTACAACTGCCCATCTGGCCAGTCCCAAATGGACAGGCACTGGACCTTGCTGCTTGTCTCTGTCTGATGTTCTGCAAGTCTCTAAGTGCCTCCCCTGAAGTCCTGGGGCTTTAACAGTGTATTCCTGTGGTGAATTGGGACTTAAAGGACTAAGTCAGAAGGTTGGTGTGCCCAACCTGCGCTTCATCATGGTTAGCCTCAAACTATGCCTAAGTCTTGGTCTACCACAACCATTGATTATCATTAGCGCTTTCTACTTTTTGGTGCTATTTCTACTTAAAACATGAATAAATCTATGGTTCCACATATTGGATTGTTGTCATTTTTGTCATTTTGCTTATTACATTTCACTCTATTTTCTAATTCGATTTAGGATTTTTGTTTTGCATTTTGTCATTTTACTGGTTTGGATCTGCATAAATCCTTTACACATAGCCCTAATTTAACCTGCCTGCTCTGTACCATAGCTACCACTGGGTTAAGCTCAGGCTAATTTAGTGACTGTGAGGGTTTACCTTGACAAGGGTTGTGATTGTTCCTTGAGGTGGGTAGTCTCCTACCCCAAATAATAAACCAATATCTTACAATAGACATGTGTGTAAACATACAAAAATCTCTTGGGATGTCTGCAGTCACCACTTCCATGCACTCTTGTTAATATTGATAAATTAATGCCAGTATTTATAATGATAAATTCCCACATAAGAACAAAATTGCATCACTATTATCAAATTCGCCCGTCAAACCAAACTCAGAAATACGTGGTCACGCAGGCTCTGTGACCTATGCCGGAGTTTACTGATTGACAGCTCACAGGTGGGGTGGCTCGTAGCCAGGAAACAAATGCGCAAACAGGAATCTCAGGTCCATTCCCCAGATAAGCGCAGCAACACCAATATAGTCCAGGGAGATTGGCCCCAATAAACCACACATGACTATAGGGGTGTGCGCACTCCCAAAGCACCATGAAGCCAGATGCCACATGAAGTTAGGAACACACAGCCAGTCAGGACACAGCACACACAGTACACACAGTGATCACATGTTACCCACTGGCCCTCATTGTGTCCACCAAGGCTGCGTTCCACCTGCATTTTTCATCAGGGACCTTATTTATGACTTCAGGGACAAGGTCCAAATATGTTTACCAAAAAAAGATAGACAGAAGTACTTTATGATACCCAAAGAAATGTATAAAAGCCTGTTCAGATTGATTGTACTTTGAGACAGTCCTCAGACCTTCTTCTGTAACTGTGCTCCCAGCCGTAGTGTTTAATTAAACCAATATTTACTGTTTTGCCAAACGCCTCTTGTCTTTTGTTTCTTCAACGTAAATTCATATTCAAGCAACAGCCTATAAAATTGGCAAAAGGAGCTGCCTAATATAACACTGCAAAACCCCAAATGAGGAGGTTTTACACAACTTTGAAAGTAGGTGCCCTTACGATTGAGTTGAGACAATAAACCAGTTGTGCTTTGTGTCCACTTCACTTCAAGATCTGAATGTCTCAGTTACAAACATATGCGAGACAGGCCATTGGGAATATCAAGCACTTTTACATTTCTTCTTGCAGCTTTTGGGATAGGTTTCAAAGAGTACCTATATTTTCAAAGGTTGCGTTTGCTGCTATTGATCATGTTTCTGTAGAGAAAAGGATTAACACCATGACATGTTGAAGTCGGCAAGACAAAAGACTGTTCTTTAAGAACAGCTCAGAAGCAAAGAAAGGAAATTCCAACAAGTTTTGTTTCTTCAAATTGATTATTACCCTAGATAACCCTCACAGAGAAAGCTGCACCTCTAAACTTAAACACATGCATTTTTTTCTGGCTACCATAATGGATGTTTCATTTTGCATTGGACTCTGCTTCGGATGTGGTATTCCTCTTAATTAGTAGTGTCTCTAAATGCAAAATACTATTACTTCTTTTCTACAACACCCATAATGTCTTCAGTTATTGGATGGAATTCACCCCTGATGTAGAAGGGAGTTATCTCAATCATCATACTGTCTACAGCATGGTTTGATTTGATTATATGCTTTCTGCTAATTCTGTTTTACAGGTCCATTTTCTGTGCTACATCCTTGTCTCACGAGAGGAGGAATGCGGTCCTCTGTTTTGTTACAGACAGCATAAGAGGTTCCCTGTGAACTCTAAATCTGAGACAATTTTTATTGATTTAAGGCATATAGTACTTCAAGTAAGTCATTCTGTTTTTATTTTTATTAAAATAGTGGGTAGACAGAATTAGGTCTCAAACACTTTAGTTTGAGATCATGATGTACTTTATCATTGGATTCCCAACGGACTCAAATACAACCAAAATTACAAGTTGGAAGATGTTTCTCTACTAGTGGTCATGGGATCAATAATCCAAATAAAGATGTCTCTAATAATGAACGACAAGTCAACAGATTTAAATCCCCCACCATGCATCAATCATATATTTAAATCCACTGATAACTAACATCAATTTCCTTTACCAATAAGACAAGTCCTTAACCTCAACCAGCAAATCAATGGACAAAAACAAAGGCAGCCTGTGGATCTCACACACATCCCAGGCTTGCCAACAATAATAACTTAGTCCAGTCACCCACTGGACACATCCTTAATGACCCACAATATGACTAAGACGAGGCAACACACCCAAAGGCAAGATCTCAGCCCTGAAATGTTTGCCCATCAAACCAAAAGAGTACTTAGACACATGCCCTTGTCAAATTCATTAGGACTTTTAGCAGAAAAAGAAGACTGTGTGCAAAGTCATCATACGCACAAAACATGTTCCCTAAAAAAGGATAAACATTAGAAACACGTGAAAATTTGGTAGCCCTGGCCTTCAAGCATGCTAGTGAAAGAGCGGTGACAAGAAAAAAATATTCACAAATATCTTGAATCAAACAACCTAACAGTACAATAGAGAGAATGGTTAAACACTCACTTATCCTAACTTTTCAGTATGAATTATTGTTTATGCCCCACAATACGGCTAGACCCCATTCTGGTCTGACAAATCTAAATGGTAAACAAATTTGATTTTCAGACCTTATGCCCTGCAGAGTGTTATCAGAAAACTCTATGTCATCAGCACTCATGTTTCTAGTTTAGGGCCTCCCTTTAACAGACATTAATTTCAGATAAGTTACTTAAATTGGTTCAACTGACTGCACTTTGCTTATAGTTTAGACTAAAAATTCCAGTATGCATCAGTTTGTTAAATGAAAGCAGAACTGGAAACAAGGAGTCCTTGTGACATATAATCTTCTGCTAACTCTAAAATATGGGGCACGTAAGAGCACAACATGTTGTTAGCCTGGAGGACCATATTGAAGCTTTTGACCTAAAATAATATAAACTCCCAATAAAAGATCCTCCATTTAAAAAAACAAACTCTGAATTATGCTGGAAACAAATGGAACATCGTTCAACCAGTGAAACCATTCAGTAATATTAGACGAGGATTGAGAAGTGCTGATGCCAGAAATGTTACAGGAACAAAGGGTCAAAGTAAAAGATTGTGTTTTAGGTCTGGCATTGGCCAAGATCTTTTGACTTTATTACAACTATTTGTATATTATACTTACTTTTAGGACCTTCCAGCCAGCCCTCTTCACCCATTGGTCAGTTACATGTCATTCCAATTTTTCATTCCCCCACTGAAGCATGCATCATGGGGGAGTGGGTTAGCACACTTCAGCCATTGGCTAACTTCCCTCTAGAGATGGCATTCTGTCCTTTTACCAGGAGAACATCAACACACAAAGTAATTCTCTTAAGTGCCAGAAACGACTATGAAAACATGTGCTTTTTGAGACCAAAATTGTTTTACAAAATTAAGCCAATTCTTTATGTTTATTCGGCTTGATGACAACCTGGCAGCTTTCTCAACAAAGTTTTGAAAAAAACATGAGATAACGAAACAAGCATAGACAAAGCTGAAAGACTGACAGCCAGTGACATACCTATTTATTTTCTCAATGCTTGTGCTTTATGGTTCAAGCCAAAAAGTAACCCACTTGCTTTCTGTCTAGCGGGAATAGGCCACGTTACACCGCATGAATTTAGAATGCATGCCATTACAACAAATGCGTTGTTACATCACAGACCATTACAACGCAAGTCATTATAACGACTTACTGTAGGGGGCGCTGGATGGGTGGAATAGTATAATTTACTATTCCAACTCCAGTCTGTGCAACAGTAAGGAAGGTGTTGGATTTAAATCCAACACCTTCTACCCCCTACAGCAAGTCGTTGTAACGGCATGCGATGTAACAACGCGGTTGTTGTAATGACCGTGTTGTAATGGCATGTGATGTGTAAACATCATTGTAAATGATGTTTACCATCTTGCGGACTCCCTAATCCCAATCAGAAAGCATAAACTGTACTCCAGTACTCCTGGAGTACAGACTTACTCTTACAATACCCTCACTCTACCTTGCTCATTGTCAGCAAATTGTTTATTTAAAAGCTACTTAACGGACATCTAAACTTGCCCTGGAATGTCCCACAGAATTCAGTCAGAGGAAAGCTTTAAGAGGTTTCACATGGTTATGCTGCATACTGATGTGTCAGAGCTCATTTGAAGGCATACCTGTGTGGCTTATCTTGTTTTATTTCACTGATGTATTCCAAACATCCAGGGAAAGTTAAAGGATTTGTAGATTCCACTATAAAGACCCTGAAAAGAAAAATGAGAAATAGTTCACAACAATGCAAGGCTAATAAATATCTATCCAAGTTAGTAGATGTATAATGCACCTATGGTCATGGTTGGCAATTAACATTTTATCAATTTTCATTCTAAAGTTTTTTCTTTTCAGCTGTAGATCTTTCCTGATACAGAGCTCATCCTCTTTTTGTAGGGACACTGCTGAGATGCTATTGTATTGGGAGTGGAATCTGTGAAATACAAGTTACTCTTAAATTTCTACACTGGCGGCTGCCACATACAAAAAGAGTTGGGCAGGGTGTGCAGAAGGGGGTGTGGGGGAGGGGGAGGAGGAAGGAGGGACTTTAATAGTAATAAAAAAAAAATTTAAACGCACCTGCTGCCGGCAGTCTCCGGCGTCGTGCCATGGTGCTGGGTCTTCCTTGTCCCATCGCCACTGGGACCCAGGAGTCCTATCATGTCGACCCATAGTTCTATGTCACATACTGCATCTCATCAGAGCAGACTCTACAAAGTCGGCAATCCTCAGCCACCGCTCACTCCAACAAGCCTGCCCTTCAATTGTTTTCCACTGGTGGCGCCAGGCTTGCCCAGTGGATAGCGATGCACCGCCTGGCTAAGAGCAGTCCCAATTTAGTGAACCTATACCTCATTTAGTCACTATTTTCGGGAGTGGCAGCGGCCCTAAACAGCTGCAGCCCATGCAGGTAAGAGTGGTGGGGATTTCGACAGACGATAGAAAACAATTATTAATTTGGTTTTCCATCGTCGTCTATCGAAATCTCACCCCCACACCTGGCCCCACCGTTCTTATCTGCACCGGCCGTGGCCGGACCGAACAGCCAGCGTTGCACTGTGAAAGTAGCGTCTACACTTGTCACTCTCTGTCTTTTCCTCCCAAAACGGGCCTATTCTCCTACAAGCCCACATAACAAGTGTGAAGTCTGCGGGGGTGACCCCACAAGTTGTGCACCCAAAGGAGCGTGATGGGTACACCATATGCAAACGATGTGGTGTTAAATAAGCCCTGTGAAGGTAATAGAAAAGGGACAGTTTGAACCTAGCATTACTAATGTTAATTTTAATGTTAATTGGGATTTGTAGAGCGGGTCTCTAAGCACTACCTCCTACACCAGGTCCCATGTGCGCCTCCACTTCCCATCTGAGAGGGAATCCTCCAGGTCCCTGTCCCAGTTGGCCCTCACAGACATCAAATCTACAAGCCTATCTTCCTTTAGGGCTCAATTTGGCCGGTAGATGATTGCCTTGGTGGGCCTGGGGTCCAGCAACATCCTCAGGACATTTGATTCTTCACGTTTGGCTGGGAAAGTCATCCACAGTTCCCTGGTTGAGTGTGATATGCTGGCATATTGCAGAAACTTCCCAGGGCCTATGTCGTAGTGTATACCCGTCCTCCACTAATGTGATAAATGCAGCATTTAGGTATAAAAATCTCCTGCTCTCGGACAACTGCCCTCCATCCAATTTGTAACTTCCATTAAGTCCTGTATGAGTGTGGATAGGAGTAACCACCAAATAGGATGTAGTTTTGCATAGGAAGCATGCAGCAAGACAAGTGTGACTGTCCTTTCCCAAGCCTGTGGGACCAGTCGGACTACAAAGGAGGTGTCCGCTGGCTTCTCTATGGCCTCCCATAAGCAGTTTGGGGAGGCCCTCTATGATGGCCAAGCACCTCAGCAGTAGCTTTTCCCAGTTGGGCTTGTCATTGCACCACATGGCAGCGTATCGGAGCATCCCTGCCAGGTCTCCTGCAGACACAGACCTCCATCCACTATGTCCAGTTTTAGGGCCCCCCGTCGGATCTTACTCTTCCAGACTGCCCACACCAAAACGGCATCCTGCCTTTTGAAGAGGGAGGCTGGTAGCATGCAGAATGAGTTTTGCATAGCGTAGAGGCTTGTGGGCAGGAGTACCATTTTTTGCAGTGCTACCATCCCTTTGACAGATAGCGGCAGTGTGTATCAGAACTTTACTGAGGTTTTGAGGCCCTTCAACTCTTTCCCCCTATTAAGATCAAATTGTAGGCATCAGTCATGTGTCACCTGCATCCCCTGGCAACAAAACTGTTGTGTTTTCTACAGCAAACCAACCTCAAGAAGACTAGCCTCCTTCTTTAAATAGGGCTGTCATATGTCTGTAAACGTGGAGTCCAGAACGATGATGGTTTTTCAACCCAGATCTGTGACTGGGGGTGAGTGTCTGAAAAGTTTTGGCACTCCATCCATCATCTCCCTAAGTTGGCAGGGTTTGCCCAGACATGGGTCCCATCCTCACTTTGCCATTGGAATCAAGCTAGCCTAGATGATGAGGGGTGTTACCCTGAAAGCGGTCCCAGGATGCTAGTTTTCGGTCCAGGGAAGACCTGGCTTGGCAGTTCGGGTTGGACTGGTCCCATGAGGCACAGGGTCAAGACTGATTTGCATATAGCTGGGATTGAACTGGAGTGGTGAAATGAGCTAAAGAACGAAGATGGATTCAACCCAGATCTGTGACTGGGGTTGGGTGTCTGAAAAGTTTTGCCGTTCCATCCATCATGTTTGCTTTGTTCGCCCTAAGTTGGCAGGGTATGCCCATTCATGGGTCCCTTGCTCACTTTGCCACTGGATTCAAGCTAGCCTGGCTGAGGAGGGGTGTTACTCCGAAACTGGTCCCTGGAAGCTTGTTTCCAATCCAGTAAAGACCTAGCTTGGCAATTCGGTCTGGACTGTTCGAATGAGGCACAGGGTCAAGGCTGATTTTCATATAGCTGGATCTGAACTGGGGTAGCGAAGTGAGCTAGAGGACGATGATGGATTCAACCCAGATCTGTGAATGGGGATGAGTGTCTGAAAAGTGTCAGTTCTCCGTCCATCATCTCTTTGTGTTTGCTTCGTCCACTCCAAACCTGGCTATAAGGTGTAGGATATAAGCTACAAAATGACCTGAATCCATCAAGTATATCAGTGTTCCGTCCGTGTATGCTGAGACAGCTTCAGTGGTGTCACCCAGCCTCACACTCCAGCCCTCCAGTGCTAACCTCAAGTGTATCGCCAATGGCTCCATGGCAAGCGCAAACAGGAGCAGAGACTATGGGCACCCCTGTCTAGTTCACCATTTGATGTGGAAGGCATCGGACACTATGTGTCCAATGTGTATAGCAGGTGGACACATTACACCTACCAGCAAGTTCAGACCCACCCCCATTAGTTCCATTACCTCCCACAGATAGTCCCATTATTGTGTGTCAACTGCCTAAGGCAACGAGTGCCGCCTCCATGGCTCTGTTCCGGGTCTCATGCATCACATGCATCACATGCAAAAGCTTCTGGAGGTTCATGTGGGTGTCTCTGCCTGGCATAAAACCACTCTGGCCGCTATGCACCAGGAGAGTGACCAACCTTTCCAAGAGCAATAGCAGTACTTTTGTGAGGAGCTTGACGTCCACATTAAGCATGAATAGTGGCCGAAATGAACCCGGGTCTGATAGATCCTTACCTGTTTTCAAGAGCATAATTCTGAAGGCCTCCCACATATGGGTCGGGAGGATGCCATTCACACAGGCCTCACTTAGGGTCTCCAGCAATGCTGGTAACAGAGAAGCAGAGAATGCCTGATAGTACTCGACCAGAAGACCATTGGGACCTAGACATTCACCTCAGGCCATGTCTCGAAGAGCCGCTCCTCTAGTTGAATACCCTCATCTAAACCCTCCACTTGGGCCTGCGTTAGGTTGTGGATCTCAACCTGGTCCAGAAAACCCACTTGCTCATGTTTTCCCAAGCCCGTCGGCCTTGCACATACCCAAGTAAATGGTGTCGCAGTAGGGAGTTAATTGCCCCCTGCCCCATTGCCACCCACCTCCCAGCCGATTAAGGGAAAGTATCGAAGGAGTGGGGCACTCACATTTGAGGAGCCAGGCCAACTTGCACCCAAAAGTATCACACTTCTTTCGTAGTCTTTGCCTATAATATTTATGCACATGACAGTCCAGTCTGTCCCATTCTGCAGCCATGCATCTCTGTGCCTCTGGCAGTTCAACACGTCCCTCCACCAGTCCTGGTGATAGTCTGGTAAGAGAATCCTCTTCTTCTTATAGCGCATGCTCCAGCTTATGTCTGGTGCCATAGGTCTTACTGAGGCTTTTGCCTCTGACTACCACTTTTAGTGCTCCTCACACTACCCCTCATGACCCAGCCGAGTGCCAATTGATGTAAAGTGGATGTCTATCCTATATTTGGGGTCGTCCAGTGACTCTGGTCGCAATTAACACAATGGAATGTCTGGCCTATTGCCTCTGAAACCACACATCAACAGCAAGGGGGCATGATCTGACAGGAAACGGACTTGGTATTTTACTGCCTGAATATTCAAAGACCCATCGTCCATTAGTAAGAAACAGTCTAGGCGACTATAGGCCCCATGAGTTGGTGTGCAACAAGAGTATTCTTCGATAGTGGGGTGGAGGTCCCTCTATATGTCCATCTGTTGCAACCTGTCCATCGTATCGCGTGATCCCACCACTATGTGTGGCTTCATACCAAATTTGGGGGGGGTCTGTCCAGCCTACCATCAAGGACACAATTACATTTTCCTGCTCACATGATAGTGATTTCCACATGAAGTATTAGTTCTGCCTCCAATTGCCTGTGAAAGTCGCCCTCATTATTGTTGGGAGCATATACATTAAGTAGGCAGATCACCCTGCCATTCAACAGGCCATGGAGGAGCACCTGCTACATCCGCTGTGTGGCCGCACAATTGAAACGGGACCACTGGCGCCACCCATATGGACATTCCTCTGTCATGGGAAGAGAATGTGTATGAAAAGATCTGCTCCATTCACCTCCTTTGCAGTTTTTAGGCTTTGCTGTCTAACAGGTGTATTTCCTATAGAAGTGCGATGTAGGCCCCCACTCCCCCAAGGTATGAGTGAGTTAGTCCTATATCTCTTGACAAACCAGTTCAGACCTTTCACGTTCCATGTGAGAAACTGAATAGCCTAGCCCATCTAAGCCTAAGTTAAGTAAGTCCCCCTTCGCCTCAGCACCCCCCACATCCCACCCAAACCAGAGCCGCACTGCGCTACTTGTATTAAAACTTGAAAACACAACTGCCCCTCCTCAACACCCACCCCGGGTAAACACATTGGAACCTAACTAGTGTCTTCTCACCCATGTAATGCAGCACCCTCCCAGTAATCTAACCCACTATCAGAAATACGTGAGCAGAGATTGCCCAGGGTCTAACTGTGTCCAAGATCAACCAAGAGGTAGGGTGTGGCCAGACGAGCCCGAAGGTGGCCCAGCCTGAAGTCCAAACCCTAAGGTAACCCTACAGATCTGCATACTCAATCCCACCCCAACAGTCACACCCCGAAACTGGAAGGTAAGAAAAATTAAGGGAAATATAAAGAGGACACGGTAAGGAGAGGGAATAAGGTGAAGACAGGGACTAGGCTAAGGCATGTCAATGGCCCAAATTAAGGAAGCAGCCCCTGTGGGCCTTGTGAAGCCCAGCCCATGCCACAGGTCTCAGAGTGTTATTCACTATCTAGCCAAAGTCAAGTTTCAAACGTCAAAGTTCCTCTCTCTGTGAAACTAGGGGAGAGAGACATGTACGTAACTTAACAATACCTTATAGTGCAGGACCCTTCCGGCCTGTGCCTGCCATCTGACCCACCCAGAATCCCAACTGTCACTTAGAGTGGCTACAGCCCACGACCACAACCTCCATCAATCCCTGGCAGTCTCTGACTCCATGAGTTGCGCGTCCTCCACCACATCCGAGCCAGCTCCAGAGGGTGCAGGAGAAGTAACCGACTCCACCAGCGCCCTAGCTGCCTCTCTCTCCTGTTGTTGCTGTTCCAGGTGTAAAGTGCCATCTCATCAGACCACCACCTTTGTCCCTGATGCGGATCCTCACCTTCGCCTGCTTTTCCTTGTCAATATGGGAACCGATGTCCAACCCCTCAGATAACAGTCTCTGATGTCCTGGCCAGAATTCAGTCAGCACCTCGGATCTCCAACCAGCCCCAGGCATCTTCCGAGGACGAGTAGAAATTAGAGCGATCCAGTACAACAATTTTAATTTTACAGGGTAGGGTAGCATGTAAGTGAGACCCATGGCGTTAAGTATTTCTTAGCCCCACTAAAGGACTACCTCTGTATTTGGACTGTTCTGCTGTAATCATGTGTATCATGTGGTTCTCGAAGGAGCTTTCCCCTCTGTGATGCACTTCCTGCAGCATTGAGTCCAGGTCCCTGTAGTTTAGGATCTTTGCAGTAACAGTGCGCTAGGGGGCTCCCGGGCATGGCGGGGGGCCCAGCAACTGGTGTTCCCTCTCTACTGTAAAGAGCAAACTGTATAGCTGGTTTAGTCCACTTCTCTAGGAACATCTCCGGGACGCTCCCCTTGAGGAACAGCACAAAACGCAAGTTGTATCAGCGTGACTGGCCCTGCACATCCTCCACATGCGCCTCCAGTGTCTGTGACCGGGTCTCGAGTGCAGACACCTTGGTCTTTGGCTCAGTGAGTTCCTCTTGCATCTTGGACACCTGCTGTTCAGTTTTGATTGACCTCTATGCTACCTTGCATAAGTCAGTGTGCAGAAATGTAACATTTATAGCCATGGCCTCAATCTTTGCCTGCACCACCATGATGGAAGCCTCATTGAGACCACATTGGTTGCTGTGGGCCCCACAGCTGTTCGCTATCCTCCGTTTGTGGGCCCGTGGCTGTCCGCTGGGCTGGGCTGTGTAGTGGTCATTTGTTGTCCGCTCAGCCCCCCCTGGGTGCACAGTCCTTGCCCATTGTGCGCTATGGTTGAGAGCTTCAGTGAGGTTGTGGGGAGAGAGCAAGACACTGGTCCCTGCAGTCAGTGTCCAGTCTCCCGATGGAGCACTGAGTATTGCCCACTAATGATGACCCTGAGCTCCCCTACATGTCTCTGCTCCTACGTGACAGTGGGGGTGGTCTGCAAGTAGCGCTTTGGCTGCCTGCCCGACAACTACAATCCAAAAGGGTGCTGACGTGCAACTCGCTAAGTAAAAAGTCCTCCACCACAGGGGCGTCCCAGGGGGATGTTCTGCCGCTTCCGGCCCTGCCATTCTGTGGGTCAGGAGTGGGACTGTGGCCACCCTCCATATCCCAGCCGTACAGGTGGAGCCCCCAATACCTTATCAGTATGCTGGTAGAACATGGGTGGGAGCAGTCAAGAAGTGGGGCAAGGCGGAGGAAACCACACTCAGAACGGAGGAGTCCCGGGGGATGCGCAAACACCCGATCTCCATGCGCTGGGCCATGTTAATGCACGCTTTCGCGCAGGAAACAGCGGCTGTGGCGAGTTCAAGACTGATTGACCCCCCCGTGGGTGCCCACGACTCCGGAGCCCACCCCGGGTAATGTGCAGGCAGTCCAAGCACCCGATGACTCGCAGAGGCAGACACCACAGGTCCCACCGCCGGGTCCCTCATAGGCTATGATCGGTGCTCCCGCCTCCCTTGCCCCCCTTTCCTCCTCCGCATCCGTGACCACCCCGACTTTATCCCACACGATGGTCCAGCTCTCAAGCGCACAGCTACAAGTATTCCTGATAGGCGACATAGTGCACCCCTTTTCCCTAGTTCTCTGTCCCCAGTTAGTTAACAGTTAGCTAATGGCTGCAACCCTATAGCCTCTACGACACCCCTTACAGGGGTTCACTCACATTGCACGGCACCCAAGCGGCGAGGCGATCACTGCGCGCTCCAGCAGGGCATGCCTAGAGGCTGGTCCCGGACACATACCTGCAGCCCCACTCAGGGTAGAGGCGAGTGGCCTGAGGGCCCACAAGACTGAGAGACCGAAAGGGCTGTGACTGGGCGCTCCTGATATGTAAGCCTCTATGATAATGGCGCTATCGCCTGTGCCTGCGTGTATAATTGTTTATAAATGCCAATAAAAACGTTTTACAAAAGAATGCTGGTAGAACACGTGGAAGGAGAGGTCCCTTGTGAGTTCAGGCGTCTCCGGTGCGGTCTTCCCCCCAGCCATTTCACCTTGTTCCTGCAGGGCAATGTGTGGGCATTATCAACAGCACCACGGGGACTGCCAGGACCCATGACAGAGGCCAACTTCTGTGGCGCCATCCCCTCGCCTCAGGACAGGGGAGATCAGTTCCAAGGATGGCAACCAAGCCACCTTGTGGGACAACGCTACACCAGCGGTAGCAGAGAGGATGAAGTGCAATCAGGGAGGCCCCACTTGGGTGTTCGCTCCTCTGGCGGCCTGCTATAATGTCCTAGCAGGCCACATATCCCTAGATGTTGCGCCACAAGCCCTCTGCCCCATGGCCATTCGGCAAATCCTATCAGTTGTGCAGGCCATGGGAAGGGGAGAGGAGCCCCACCTCATCAGTCCGGTCAGGCTCCTCCACTTCGGACCCGATCACCCCCCAGCACCCAGCTCCCGCACCACAGGCCCTGATCTGCGGCTGCTCCTGAGACGGTCGCACAGCTCAAACCTGCCCCAAACGCCACTCACAGTCACTGTGACCTGGGGGAGGGATGGGATCAGAGTCCCTCCGGAGAATGAGACCCCTCCAGCCGGTCCGCATCCACTGCCATCGCCAGCTTCAGCCTAGGCCACGGGTCACTGCAGCCGGAGGCCTCGATCTTCCCGCGGGCCACGCCCACCCCCTCAGGACAGACACGCAAAGATCTCCACTGACAATAGGGAGGCCACCAAAGGGGTCACGAGCTGCCCGCACAACCAGAATTGGAGGTCTGGACTCCGCAAGGCAAACAGAGCGGCATGATAACAAAGGATCAAAGTTCTGGGCTGGGAACACTCTTATAGTGCAGCCATCTTCCCAGCCATGCCCCCCCCCTCCCAAAAGTAATCTCAAATGGATTGGTCTGTGCAAACGTAAGGTAGGGCAAGGCAGAATATGGAAAGGAATACTTCAAAATAGTTGAGGTGAAGTCGGAACTGGAACAGCTTTCACAGTTTCCTGAAAGTGAGAGTGTCCAGCTGTGTCCTGGGTAGTTGCAAGAAGGAGTATATGGCTCTGGTTGTGGCTTCCATAAGGAAGTGTTTTAGTGACAGAGAAGTTTTGAGATTGAGATAGAGAGTGGCCTCTCTGTTCTCTGGATATTGTGAGCAGTGATACCACATATCGAAGGGTAACTAGGGGGAAGAACCTTGGAGGGAAAACAGAGGTTAAATTGCATTCAGGCCTGCATTGTTAGCCAAAGAAGTACTTTAAACACTGGTGAAATATGGTCTAATTTAAATTGGTCTAGGGAATCTCCTTCTAAACCTTGGTTCAGCCCTGAGCTTAAAGCATTTAAACACGAATGTAATATTCTTGAGGGAGTGTGGCTTCGCAGTGATTACTGTCCCGCAGTCAAGCGGAAGCTAAGAATCAAACAGAAGGTCTATTATGAGGCCATAACTACCGCCAAAAGGCAATTCTATTCAAATCGTAATGACTCAGCTAAAAACAACGTTAAAGACATTTTTGCTATTGTTCAGAGCTTTAAGTCTCCTTCGGCTCAAGCTAGTGTGTCATCTTCCTCAGTCACCTGGTGCGATACTCTCTCGAATTTCTTCTTGGATTAGATCCGCACTATTCAGTCGGCTTTTTCGCCCGGTGACAATGGGACCGTGGCAACTGTGTTGCCTTCACCTGCTGGCGTTGAACATCGCTTGGATGCTTTTAAGCTGGTGGACTTGCCTGACTCTCTTAAAATTCTTAAGAGTTTAAAATCGGGGTTACCTCTGATCCTTGCCCTGCTAGACTGCTAGCAGCAGCAGAGACAATTAATGTAGAGGTGAACAGTATTATCAATTTGTCTCTCCAGACAGCCAGTGTCCCAGTGGCCTGGAAGCAGGCCAGGATTCTGCCACTTTAAAAAAGCTGTCACTAGACCCTCTCAATCCAGGGAACTATCGACCCATTTCCCTCTTACCTGGCCTGGCCAAGGTGTGCGAGAAGGTTGTCAACAAACAACTCACCACGCCCATTGAGAGGGAGGGTATTCTGAATCCAGCACCGTCAGGGTTCCGGGCTTCCCACAGCACCGAATCGGTCCTGGTGGAGGTCGTGGAGGCTATTCGGGAGTGTCTGGATGCCGGCGGGAGGGCAGCATTAATTCTGCTTGACGTCTCTGCGGCGTTCGACACAGTCCCACATTCTCTTCTCCTTTCGCGACTTACCAGGATCGGTGTGTCGGTTACTGCCTGGAATTGGCTTCGATCCTTCTTAGAAGGTCGGGACGAGCAGATTTGGATTCCTACATCCACCTCCTCTCTACAGTCTGTGATCACGGGAGTTTCCCAGGGGTCTTCCCTTAGTCCCCTTCTCTTTAACATTTATGTGACACCTTTAGTCTATTTGGCCGAGAGCCTGGGGGCCAAGGTGATGGCCTACGCCGATGACACCCAGCTGCTATTTACTTGGGACGATAACGATGAGTCAGTCTCCTCGGTTCACCACTGTCTCTCATCCATTTTTTAATGGTTAGCGGCTACGCAATTAAAGTGCAATGAGGAGAAGTCAGAGATTCTCCTCTTTGGAAAATTCCCTCCTAATTTCTGGGAATCTCTTTGGCCTCCTGAGTTCCCATGCCCACCTCTGTAGGGAAGTCTGCCAAGAATTTGGGGGTGTGGTTTGGCGAGAGCCTCTCTTTTTCAAACCATATCAAGAAGCTGTCCGGCAATTGTTCTGGTCTCCTCAAGACTCTCAGGAAGTTCTTCCTCTCCTTCCTCAGGCAGCAAGAGAAACGGTCACCTGTGCACTCATTCTGTCCCGGCTAGATTATGCCAATGCTCTATACATTGGGATTCCGGGCTACTTGCTGAAAAAGCTCCAGGAGATCCAAAATGCGGCAGACAGACTTCTTTTGGGCATCTCCGCCAGGAACAGCGTGCGACATCACCTGCACTCACTGCACTGGCTGCCCGTGGCGGAACGGGTGAAGTTCAAATCGTTGGTTTTGGCCCACCGAGCTCTGCATGGCCTCGGCCCATTCTATCTACAAAAACGGTTCTCTTTCTATGTTCCATCTAGACAGTTGCGCTCTACGTCCCTTCGCCTCGCTCAGGTTCCCCGATTCAAATACCAGAGGCTAGGAAGCAGTTCGTTGGCAAGGAAGGCCGCTGCTCCTTAGAACACACTGCCCCTCGCCCTATGCAATATTCAGGACCCAGCAGTATTTAAGAAAAACTTGAAAACACATCTTTTCGCTTAAACAGACACCCTCACCCTTTTTGGCATCGTGCCGGTACACTCGTGAGTATCCGTGCGCGGTACAAATTAAAATAACATAATATAATATAATTTTCGCTTTGAAGACATTAAGCAAGCATTGGCAAGAAAAAAGTGTTGTGAAATGCAATGTCTGCAGGACCCGAAATAATAATACGGCATTGCCAGTGTCTGTCTAGGGTGTACTCGGTGATATGAGTTAAAACAGTGGGTACGGCGACCCCACTATTTTATGAATGAAAATAGCCTCTGAATTGCTATGAGAAAATGTGTACAAATCTCACATATTCCACCAAAGCTGCATTAAGTGCAGTGACAACTAGATATTTATAGCATAAAAAATAAACTGAGGGCTACTTATAGCAAAGCAGAACTTGAACTTTATTTGGAAATGCATATAGCTCTCAAAGAGATATATAGCTGATAGAACAAAGACTTTAACCTCAGTACAGATAGTTGTGGAACTTGCAAGCGTTTTTGAACCAGATTCATAAAGAGCAGCGCTGTAAAGTGGGAAATCAATTTCAGAGGTTTAGGTTAATGAGATTCACACAAAAATCCCGAAAGTACTCCTAAAAATTTACAACAACTGCAAATTTTCTGGAA
Organism: Triturus cristatus; assembly: GCF_964204655.1. Classification (NCBI taxonomy): domain Eukaryota; kingdom Metazoa; phylum Chordata; class Amphibia; order Caudata; family Salamandridae; genus Triturus; species Triturus cristatus. Next base: position 1,007,605,404 of record NC_140591.1, on the reverse strand, counting down.
TACTCCAATTCGCAAAATGTAGCCACTCGGATTTTCCAGTAGGTGGAAACTTTTTTCTTTTCTACAGTGAAAAATATTGGTCGGGTTAGTTGCCATTTTCCACCTTAAGAGGTACTAAATCCCTTCTTTCAGTGGAGGACATTTGGGGGCTGTTTTTACGGTAGGAAAGTGGATGTGGTACTTATTTAACTGCTCACAAACATACAGATATTTTGGTGTTAACCTACCTCTATAAATCATCTGACGTTCCACCTCTAACGAAGGCAGATCCTTGTAACTGACAGATCATTTACATTCTTAATTGCGAGTCATGAACAGCAATGTCCACAGACACCTATTCAGTTTAACTTACATGAGAAAAAAAAACACTCTGTGAATCAGGCCTACTAGTCTCTGAGGTCAAGTAACATAATGGCTATGAGAAATTGGGATGTCGGTTGACTGGGGTGTGATCCCTGGTCAAGCAACAGCCACAATCCCGTGCAGGGTGACCCACACAAAGTCACTAAATCAACCTGTGCTTAACCCTGGGTAGCTTGGCACAAAAAGCAGTCAGGCTCAACTCGGAGGCAATGTGTAAAGTATTTATGCAGCCCTAAAACAGTAATAAAGTGCAAATACAACACAAGAAAAATCCCAAACCAATTTAGAGTAAACTTGCATAAATTATTTAACACCAAAACAACAAAAAACCAATCAGTAGAACTGGAGGTATGAATTTTTAAGTGTTTAGTCAAATGTAGAACCCAAAAGGTCATCAAGCCAACAGCAGACATCTTGTCGTGCTGGACTGGGTCAAAGTTGAAAGTTATGACCCACTGCAATGGAGCGTAGTTCGGACACAAGAAGTTGATTGGGCCCGGTCAGTGCTTACCTTCTGGTTTCAGATTCCATGTACCACAACTCCTCTCTATGGGTTTTAACACATTTGAAGAATAATCCACTTTTAAAGTCTTACTGTCTTTAACCTATATTTTCACAATAAATGAGACAGCAGTAATGCTTCTGTCATAGCTTTTGTAACAAACCGAGCCAAAACAATGCATCTGACATAAGTTTTTATTCAAATTAATCTATCAGGTGTGTAAACTTCATCATTGGCTTGTCACAGTGACCAACAATGACCTATTCTATTGAGCATAAGCTTTGCCAAGGCAAGTACCAGGCTTATGCTCATAAACTTACAAAATATGCTCAAAATACGTTTTTTTTATCAATATACTGCTATTCGTTGTAGGGCCAAAAAGGGTCTCTCGAAATGCAAGTCTTCTACCACAAGGGTTTGTCAGAGAGGGTAACCAACACAAAAACCCTTGCCTACTGCGGTAATCTGTGAGATTCTATGTCATAAAACACTCTTGTACAGGTTTTACCACAGTTTAATAACAATGCACTCCAACAGACCTACTGACTTTAACATAAGTTTTTCACAATAACTAAATCAGTTCTACTGACTTAGTTTTAGCTCTCCATAATAAAACATCAGACGTAGTGCATCTGAGAAATAGCATAATCCATTTATCCGCATAACCAATTTAGGCCTACTGTATTGAACACAGGTTTTCTATAAACAATCATTTGCATAGCCAGCCCTACAATTACAAATGTCTGCAAAAGTGACGTTGGCAAAAGAATATCCAGCTCCTCCTAATTGAGCATAACGGGGGTTCTCACAGTGGTAAACTTCTACTCAAAGGGTTTATTAGACAGGGTGAACAATACCAAAATCCTTGCTTACTATAGTAATTTGTGAGATTGCCTGTAACAAAACACCTGTTTAGAGGCTTTAACGCAGTATTTTCACAATCTACCCTTAAAGACTATTGACTAAGAAATGCTTTTCACTATAAATAAGTCAGGCATACTGCTATTGTCGCAACATTTCATGAAAACACATAGCATCAGTGACTTGTCTCCATACCCAATTCAGGCCTAATGTATTTAGCATAAGCTTTCCAAAACATAAACTGTAACACAAGCACTCTTTCAGCGGAAGCCCACAACCAATGCCCACTCAAATGCTGTAGTTAAGAAAATTAACATGTGGGAGGAGCCAAAGTGCCTCTCCAGTAGTGCTTCTTAAAGATTGTTTTCTGTTGATCACATATAGCAGCCATGCTGTCACGCAGTCAGACCTAAAAATAGCACTGTGATACCAGGGAGGTTCCAGAGATAAAACAATGATGTATATGGTTTGCTTTAGAACACTAATCTTGCCAAAAAGTCAAATGGAGGATTGTCCCCTGACAAATATGTAAACATAAAATCAAGGAAATAATGTGAAAAGGAAAGGACGTCTGTAGCACATCAGTGGGTTTGAGCTGAAGGTTTGTTATTCAAGAGGAGATGTGCTTTCTGTTCTATTTATACATACACATGCTGTTTTGTTCAGCCATCTCGGCTGTCATTCTTCCCCTGTGTCTTCATATCACACTTTAATGATTTCAGGGACGGGAATGCGGCCTCTGTTCCCCTGGCAAGGTGGTTCAATGGCAGTGTCTATGTGCCACATTAAGTGGCCCCACGTGTACAGGATAGTAGCTGACTGACGGCTTGTTATTTGGCAGAAAGACAGCATCTTTTATTACTTTGCAGGTAAACTAAAGACATTACTTTAATAATAAATAGCCACCTCCCATGCATTTTGGAGGCAGGCCAATTTCTGCAAAGTCTAATAAATAGAATTTGATACTGCTATGTGCAATTTTATTTTAGTTCCAGATCCAGCTGCTTACAAGGTCTACAGTCAGTTGAACTGAGACTAAACATGACGGCTCAGTGCGGACCTTAAGCTATATTGGCAATGCCTTCAACTGTTTCCATGTGTGCATGTGCCAAGCAGGGCACTGTAGTCATTAAACACTCTAAAGGACACTAACTTGAAACGATGGGTGGGAACGCAACATAGCGCCTAGTCCTGGTCAGTCCCGATGTAAACTCTTATTGCATGGGTCACCAGGTAGTCCATGATATTCTATCCTCTTTTGGAAAACAGAGGAAAAGGAGCAAATGTCTGCCAAATACAAGCTGTGGGCATTATGTGTAATTATGAAGCTTTAACGGCATGTCAAGAAATGCATTAAAAAAATGGCCTCAATTGAAAAATATGAAATTTGATGCATTGGTGAGTCAATCAATCTTTTGTAACATCTTTATTATATTAATTACATTTAACTTTTCTTTTTTGCTCTGGCCAGGTGCTGGAAGCACACCAAACACACCAGACCATTCACTGCTGCGAGCAGTACAGTGTGGCACTACTTTGCCACTGGATTCAAGCTAGCCTGGCTGATGAGGGGTGTTACCCTGAAACCAGTCCTCAGGTGCTTGTTTCCTGTTCAGGGAAGACCTGGCTTGGCAGTTCGGGCTGGACTGTTCCCATGAGGCACAGGGTCAAGACTGATTTGCATATAGCTGGGTCTGAACTGAGGTGGCAAAGTGAGCTAAAGAACTGTGGTAAATATTTAAATTACCTGTACTATTTTTTATGCGGTAAAGTCTAGTAAGAATAACTCAGTCAAAATAAGAGGCAGAATCCGTGGTATTAGAGGTTTCTGAAAAGGGCTTTATTCCTTACAAAGGAATCATAGTTCGAACTAGGCAATCTTATTCCATCACCACGAAGATTCAGGAAGGGATAGGCAATACATTATTGACAAGTAACAATATATATATGAAAAGCATTGCACTAAGACAGATGCAGGAGGCGTAACAGCTGATAATACAGATAAGAATACACATACGTAATGAAAATGGGCGTAATAACAGGCGTATACTAGAAACGTCATTTAAAATGATGTCACAAGTGGGTGGATCCATAAGAGAATCCTGCAGTGTCAGCAGAAATGTTTGGCAGAGATGCGCGCGCAGCCGCATGACGTGTGATTGACGTGCAACTAGAGGGTGAAGGGGAATTGACATTTAGCTCTACATGTGGAGACAAAAGTCTGGGGGGTCAGGTCAACCTAATCCCAAATCGTATCTAATATCTTTGTTTAAGGAACTGTGTTATCCAAAAGGGAAGGTTTCCCGGACGGAATCTATTCTATACTGACTGTTAGTGCATGTATAAGCGTCTATGTGTCTACATGAGATGCGAGGGGGCAGGAACCTTCCAGGGTAACAGGGGCATAAAGACAGCGAGGCCAAGCTCTTTGCTCGGTAGCTGGAAGGATGTTTACCTAAACTACTAGACAGGAATGCATTGGATGAGGAGCGGAGCAGATAACTTGAAGGCTGAATACAGTTTTTGGCAGGCAACAGGCCGCGTCAGGCACCGTTAGCCGCGCAGGGAGTAGGACAAAGTTCATGGATACAGATGCAGGTCCAAGCTGGAGCATTTCAGAGGCAGAAGCAAAAAAAAAGGCTTGATGGCAGAATTCAGGGCCTACTCGCCTGAACTGAAAAACGTGAAAAGTGAACCATATAAAGTCGGTGGCCAATCATACTTAGGAATGGAATATTCGACCCATTCATGGTGGATCTGAAAGAGGACATGTTGACGGTGGACGCACATATATTTGCGTCTTCATAGCTGGAACTGGAGGGAACATACATGTACTTGTAGCATGTACATGGAGCCGTTGGGGTTTAAGATAGGGGACACAATTAACCATAAAAATTTCATATTTCCTCATTCCCTCCTTGTCCCCTACGGACCCTTATGAAATATCCATCTTCATCAATCCATCAATCTGTTCATATAGCATCATTTGTTCTTCTTTCTTCTTCCGGGATCTTGAATGAAAATTCGAAGGCGGGATACACGATGTGGCACACAGACCACAAATCGCTGGCCCACATTGTAGACACAAGCAGCAACTGAATAAAATGAGAAAGCCAATACCTAGGAAGGATAGGATCCTCCATCCCCAGGCTGACAACACGCTCCAGAACCAACCGGACCAAGTCCAGGTGCCTGGATTCTGGTGTATCTGGCTTACGATCTTATGAAGTCGAGTTATGGCTTTATATACTGACGGCGCGTTTTCTGGTATGAAAACACAGCAACTTGATCCGATGACCCTACAAGCTCCGCCCCTATCGGCCAGGATGACGTCAAGGACAAGACGATTTTGAAGAACAACAATCCGCATCGCAGACTGCTCCTCTGTTAAGTTACCTAAGGCGGAAGTAGTTTCATTCACTACTGCTTCAAGGGTTCTAGTTAATCTACGTATCAACTTACTATTAGTGACTGTACCTATGTAGGGAAAGAAACCTTTATTGAAATCTGTGTATTGCTCCCATGCTGTTTCGGTGTAGTCGACAATCGGGAGATCTCTCTGCTGTCTATTGTGTACTAAATGGGTATTCCTATGGTAATCAGGCGGGGCTAGGAAAACAGGTGGTAGAAGGAATGCAATGTAACAGGTACCATCCCAATCTAGGGGTAGGCGTATGTATGCGGTGTGACCACAGATGAAGTAGGAATGACGAGAAGCTCTAAACGTAGATTTGCCTTTATCACTGAATTCTATTACAGTGGTACATTTACTATGGCCCATGTGAATCGAACCATTCTTTCTTACACATAATTCGCCTCTAACTGGAAATACTGACATAGCGGGCAAGATTGGTGTAGCTTCAGATTCAACATTCAGGATCATGAAATTAAGTGTAAAGTTACCTAATCCATATACTTCATTTTCTAGATCAGTTCCTGTTCTTTTGGGAAGTCCCTCCTTGTTAGGGTAGCAGACTTTAAGTAAAACTAGGTTCAGGTTTCCCCAAACCCAGTTGTCTTGATAAACTACTGAATTTGAATCTAGGGAATTAATCAAACTAAACCATGCTCCACAGGAGCCATTGTGGGTGAATGGATACGGAAAGAGAGGCAGAACTCCCTTGTATTTCTGATAGGGAGGGAGTCGGCCACATATCCAACAATTTGTAGCATTGCTGATCTGATGAGAATGATGTAACATACTAATGAATGTGTTGTTGCGCAGCGCAAATCTATAGGACAACTCATGCGGGGGTAGTTCGCTAAAAGAATGTTCGGCAGTAACATTGAAAGCACGCTTGGAAATAGGATAATACATGTGTAATAACATACTGGTAATGATAATCAGAAGACTTAGGAAAAACATAATTAACAATGTCACTATGCAGTGACTACGAAGTGATTTACAGTACGCATATTTTTTTAGCTGTTTCTGTCTATTTCTCTCTCTATTTCGGTCTAGAGGATACATGTCAGAGACAAATTCAACCGATTCACCTTGAAGAGGACTTAAACAATCAAATTGTCTGACTTGCTAGACCTTAGTTTCAGTTTATAGTTTTCTTTTTCGGTTTTGTCAACCAGGGGGAGTTTTGAGTCAGTCTGTGAGGGAATGCAGGGCTGATAATTCAAGTCGGATGATAGTCCATGAAATTTTTTGATATGGCTCGAGTGCAACCACCCTTTACGTCCCTCAATCTTCACAGCTGTCCTTGTGGTCAATAAGACGAGTTTAGGCGACTGCCAGCGAGGCTCCAGCGGGTTCCTTCTGTCGAAGTTCCTTATCAGTACCAGATCTCCCGGAACCACGTCATGGGGCTTCACCTCAGTGTTATCGGGAAAAGCTGCAGCTACCTGTGAACGACAAGATTGTAGTGCAGACATCAAGGAAGCCAGGTAATCTGTCAGCATATTACAATCAACATCAGTTATTTTACGGGGTATAGGCGTCCCCCACATATTTGGTGGTCTACCGAAGATCACCTCATACGGGGATAGCCCTGTTCGAGAGTGTGCTACCATTCTCATGTAAAAGAGCGCAACTGGTAAAGCTACTATCCAGTCGACACCTTTTTCTCTACATACTTTGGACAGTCTAATTTTCAAAGTTTGGTTATGCCGCTCCACGAGACCTGCTGCCTCGGGATGTCGGACACAGTGGAATTTCCATTTATAGCCTAACAAAAGTGAAACATGTTTCATTAGCTCGGATGAGAACGGTTGGCCATTATCTGAGTACACGACACGGGGCAAACCATACCGTGGGAAGAATTCTCGAACTAACTGTTTGGCAGTAGTCGGGGCAGTGTAATCTGAGACGGGATACGCCTCTGTCCACCGGGAAAGAGCGCATACAACTACGAGGACATATTTGAATCCTCGACATCGTTCCATCTGGATATAATCCATCTGGAGGACTTCAAAAGGGTGATCGGGGGGTTGAAATCCACCTTGTTCTACAGGTACGCCTTTTCCTGGATTGAACTGACAACAAATCATGCAGGTACGTACTTTCTGTTTAGCTGCTGCTCGCAAGTGTTTATTGAACCAAATGTGTTGAATACTGTCTAGCATAGCTTTCTCTCCTAGGTGCGCTGGACTATGTATTGTGTTAATGATGACTTGAACCATTGAGTCGGGGAGAAACCATATAGATTTTCCCTTTGTCATCCATCCTTGATCCGTTTGGATCCCTCCTAATTCAGTCCATCTCTTTATTTCTTCTGGTGTAGCATGTGTCTGTATGTCAATTACATCAAGGGCGGGATCCTTAACTGTCATGCAGTGTGTTGGTGTCGAAACTATTATCTTTGTCGTGTCAGTTGTATGAGTCTGATTCTGAGCAGTCTGTTTAGCTGTTCTGTCAGCTAGGTCGTTACCCTGAGAAATAATGTCCGTCACTTTTGTATGGGCTTTACACTTCATAATCGATATTGCAGTCGGCAGATGTATTGCATCTAACAGAGCCTGAATAAGGGGACCGTGCTGGATGTGGGCACCGTGAGAAGTTAAATAACCTCTCTCTCGCCAAAGCACGCCGAAGTCATGGACGACTCCGAATGCATAACGTGAATCTGTGTATATGTTGACTTTCTTATTTTTGGCTTGAATACAGGCTTGTGTCAGAGCGATGAGCTCTGCTGCTTGAGCTGACAAGGTATCTATGCAATTTGTTTCAATAACTTCAGTGTCTGTTGTGACCGCATAAGCAGCCACTAATTCTCCTGTACTTGTTCTCATGCATGAACCATCTACATACAATGTCAGGTCTGGATCTGATAATGGAATATCTGTCAAGTCTTGTCTGGGTTTCGTCGTAATAGTAATGACTTCAATACAATCATGTGCCAATGGGTCTGTTCCACTTACTGGCAAAAGTGTGGCAGGATTTAATGTACTACAACGTCTGATTTCTATGTGTGGCTGGAACAATGTTAATTCATAACCCGTCAGTCTTGCTATGGTCAAGTGTTGTGTTTGGGTCCGGTTCAAGAGAACCTCTACTGCATGTGGTACTTGTACTGTCAATTGATGTCCTAACACTATGGCATCGCTTTGTCTGATTGCTAAAGCTGTTGCTGCGACTGATTTCAGGCACGCAGGAAGAGCCTGAGCTACGGGATCTAATGTACTGGAAAAATAAGCACATGGCTTGTGTGATCCTGCTTGTTCCTGCGCGAGTACTGACAAAGCAGTACCTTCACGTTCTGTAACAAAAAGTGTAAAACGTTTGTTGTAACATGGTGTTGCTAAAACAGGTGCTTGACATAAAGCTTTCTTTAATCTTTCAAAAGCTTGCGTATGTTCCTGAGTCCAAGGGAGGACAGTTGATGTCGCTGCCTCCTGTGTTGTCAACTGAATGAGTGGTTTTGCTAGAAATGCATATTGAGGGATCCACTGCCTACAGTACGAAGTGAGGCCTATGAATGCCCGTACCTCCTTTTGTGTCTTGGGTATCGGCATGTTAACAATTAACTGGATACGGTCGGGTGTAAGCTGTCTTCCCCCCTTGGACAGCAAGTGCCCAAGGTACACAACTTGCTGGACACAGAATTGCAGCTTTGAAGGGGACACCTTGTGCCCCTTATCGGCTAGGAAATGTAAAACCGTCAGTGATGCTTTTTCACATTCAGGTTCGCTTCGGGCGGTGATCAGCAGATCATCGACGTATTGAAGCAAGGCAGTGTTAGCTGGCATGTGGATACTGTCAAGTTCTCTTTTCAGTGCTTGGCTATAGATGCTGGGGCTTTCTGTGAATCCTTGAGGTGCGCGTGCGAATTTAAAACTTCGTCCATTTAAACTGAATCCGAACAAATATTGGCTTTCCGGGTCAATTGGGACGCTAAAGAAAGCGTTCTTGAGATCAATTACAGTAAAGAACGTTGCTTCTGAATCTATGGCTGTTAGCAATGAAGAGATATCTGGGACCACGGGGTATTGTGGTACAATGCATTTATTTAATTCTCGCAGATCAATAACTAATCGATATACTGGTGGTGCTTTTGGATCAGTTCGTTTAAGAATCGGAATTATCGGGGAATTACATATATTGGAGTCCGTTTCTACAACCACTCCTTGTGCAATGAGCTCGTCAATGATTTGCAGTAAAGCCACAACAGCATCTGGCGGTAACTTGTATTGTCGTATTCGTGGTAATACTACTCCTGTTTTGAGTGTAACTCGATATGGTGTAATGTGCATACAACCTACATCAGTGGGGCCTTGTGCCCATAAATGTGCAGGTAGATTCTGTAACCGGTGATCCATGTCTCTAGACACATAGTGACCTTTAAAGTCACGCAAAAATAGTCGTACTCCTTCCGGAGAACAACATATTACAGCTCCGAGAGCTTTCAATGTTTTTATACCTAACAAGTTTTCTGGGCATGATTTTGTGAGCAATAGATCTGTAGTCCGTGTTAATGGACCGACCGTTAATGCAAGCGGTTGCGATACTTCATTAATAGTGGGCTTTCCTGAAAAACCAAGGGAAATATTTTGTGAGCCTGAGAGGGGTACCCCTGGGACTTCGCTGCGGCGGATAGTGGTTCTGCTTGCCCCTGTATCGAGTAGAAACTTTCTGTCTTTCCCTAATATTTGACTCTGTACGTAAGGACCTTCTTGATCTACGGGAACCTCAATAAGGGGTGGGCCAACTTCCCTCTCTAGGCTATTTCATGTGTAGCGCTGATACTCTGGATAGTCATTTTGTGCATACTGGTACATCTGTTGTGTCGTGTTTTGTGTTGCAGCAATAGGCTGTGGCTGTTGTTGTGGTTGTTGTTGAGGTTGTGGTGCGGTCTGTTGTGGAACTGGCATAGGCTGTATATTCTGAGGTACTTGTTGTTGGATCTGATCCTGTCTAGGCGGACGTGGTCTCTCTTTCGTTATACCCGTAGAGATATTATGTTTTAGAACTGCGCAATCGTGTATATAATGACCTGGCTGTTTACAATAGTTGCATGTCCCTCTAACAGGACCTACTGAATCATTGGACTGTGTTGTACCCTTTTTATGACCCTCAGCTGGAACTGACTGCGCAACAAGCATTTTCATTTTCGTGTCTTTCATACGTCTTTGTTCATTTTCTTGTTCTTCTCTAATTCTATTGTGATGATATTGTAACATTTGTAACATCTGTGACGGTGTGTTACCTTGCCAGGTACTCTCGAATTTTAATACTCTACCTTTAACTTGCGGCAGGGAATTCTCAACTAATTTTGTCACAAACAGATGTGGATACGACTCACTACTTGCTTTTATGCCACTATTAATACCAAAACATTTTTCAAATCGGGAATAGAAATCACTAGTGTCTTCATCTTGTTTTTGTTTACAGGCTGAAATTGCACCCCAGTCTTCCTTTTTCGTAGTCAATAGACGTGGTAGTACCTGCACTAATAATCCTGGTAATGCTGTAGTCTTTTCCCCAAGCCCTGAACCTGCAGCTCGGGCTTTTTCTTCGTTTTCCAATGCTGTCCACTCTATCTTTTGGTCTCCCACCTCCCATTCCTTTTCTTTGAGTTTCTCGTAAATACCGGCAGGCAATAAAACCTTTAATATTTTCATAATGTCAGGATAAGTATACTCTCCCATGAGTAACATGTCTTTTATCTCACGGTGGAAACCTGCTGGGTCTTTGTCATGGCTAGGTACTACTTTCTTCATTTCTAATAATTCAATTTTTGTTATGGGCGTGTACACAAACACGCGTTTAAAAGTATTGTCTTCACCTCTGATTGGGTGCACTTCGCGTAAGGGATTCTGTCTGTCTATGTGATACGTTTTTCTTTCCAACTTGGGAGGAACTGAAACATGTTCTGGGCATACGAAGACAATGTATTGGTGTCGATATTTTAGAATTTCTTTAATTAAATCAGTACCCGAACCTCTCCATTTATTCGTGAGTAATTCTATCAATATATCAGGTAAGGGACCAGGATCGGAGCGTTGGCTTCTATACAATATAACGAGGTGCTGTATCATGTAGATACCAGCTAAACGCTGTTCGTCTGGGGTAAGATTCAAAAACGTGTGTGCTAACGCATCATCACTGTATTTTTCAGAACTGTCAGCCCATTGTACTGCTGACCTGGCTAATTCTTGTTCATCCATAGAATCGAGCATATGATACCCCCTTCGGTCTCGGAGTAATTTATCAGCAGCCTGGAATAAGTGTTCAGGGGACTTCGCATTTAGCATAGGGGCTTGAAAATGTCTGTTACATTCTGAACGTATCGGACGTATCGGGTCATTAAAGTATCTGATATTGTTACAGGGTCTTCCCCTACCTACATAAGCAATCGTTTCTATATGTCCTGTGGGCATTTCTGATTCTTCCTCCTCCTCTCCCTCTGATTCAGTTTTATCTGCCTCCGATCTGGCTTTATGTGTTCGTTCTACTTCCTTGCGGATCTTTCGGCACATAGCTACTATACATGTCTGTTTATCATGTTTTCCCTCAGATATATTCTGACCCCATCTGGTGAGTACTTGCATTTCGTCCTGATCTACCTCGGACCTATCTCTGTCTCTGATCAAGCAGTTTATGAAGAAGCGTAACAGTAGTCTCTGTACATCCACTTTCTGGTATTCCATGGCTTCGTCAATACTTTCAGGGCCTTGCCCTGTTTGGACAAAGCGATATATATTGTCTAAATGTTTAATCATTCCTGGTAATGTCGTTAAATACGTTGAAGCTCGTCGTATACGTAGTGATGATAGCAGCATTCTGTCATTTTTACCGGGCACTGGATCATATCTACAATCTATAAGATGTTCCTTAAACATGTCGGACGTTGCTATTTGTGGTATACGTTGGTTTGCTAAATCTCTAAGAGACGATTTACTTCGTAATGGTGGCGTGGCGAAAATTGCTGCCGCACCTCCTGTCGCACCTTCTGAGGTGCTAGGCATAAAAGGGTTTGTGGGATGTAATGTAGAAACTGTGGATGCAGGAAAAGTTGGATTGTGCGGAGGAGTTTGTGGTTGCGGAGTTGGGGGCGGATGATCTCGGCGTTGAGCACCATCGACAGGTGGTGTGTGTGGCGGAACATTAACATATTCGGGAGCTACATCGTCTAAATAGGAGGAAAGGAAAATATCTTTTGCGGTCTTGGGATGTGTTTTAATCGGGAGTAATGGGGGTGGCAAATCTTTCGGTATTTCCGGGGTGGCCTTAGGTAAGCCTTCGGCCAAGAGAGGATACATACCATTCATGAGAGTGTTTCGTTGTCTGTCTACTTGTTCTGTTTTTACTCGGGTACCTTCCTCAATTAACATATTTTCTCGGGCTCTATTTAAGTTCTCCCTACTTTTCTCTTCCAGTCTGAGCGCTTTCTCTGTGCGCCGATGCGATTCTTTACGCCATAGTTCAATGGCATCTTTCTGCGACTGTCTGGCTTTCTTTTTCCATAATTCTTCTTCTACTCTCATGATGCAATCGGCATCCCATGTCCCAGCTGCGAGCCATCTCTGACTCTCTGCTAAATCCTTGGTGTAGTCCACCCATAAATCAAGATATAATACGGCATCTAGGCCATGCTTATGGTACATAAAATACCCTGGAGTATCCCTAGGTGGAATGGGAACAGCTTCTTCGAGTACTCCTTTTCTAGTTTTGATCTGTCTTAATTTTGAAAAGAACGGCATTTTTAAACCTTGCTACTTGATTCTTACTTGAACTGAACTTGAACACAATTAATACGAAAAACACAATAATGAACATTCATTCATACCACAATTTTTGAACACAGTAAAACATTTAACATTTAACATTTAACGAACAATGATAATTAAGAGAAAACTAACTACTGACATAATACTAATACTAGATAATACTAGATTATATATATACATGAACATACTGGATATACTGCTAAACAGTACAGATACACTGCTAAAACAGTGCAGACCGGATTTGTGTACCCAAACCCGTCAGGACCGGCACAAACCAATGTGCACGTCTAACTGCCTCCCCAGCAATGGTACTCACCGGGTAGCACGGAACGGAAGGCCTCGGAACTGAACTGAACTGAACCGGACTGGACTCGACTCGACTCGGAAACTTCGGAACCTGGTGGGCCTCTGTATACCTCGGATCTTGCTCTCTCAGCTAGGCTCTGGTCAGGATACTTCGCACGTCTCACCGCCTCGTCTGGGTGTTGATCGCAGCCTCAGTCACCCCCGCTTGGCCGGAGGGAGATACAGGAAATCCTGCGGGTACGCGTTTTTGTCCGTCCAGCTATGGCAGAGGACCGGGCCTGCAACGCACCTCCGGCGCGTGAGATGAGAAAGTGTCCCTGTTCGGGCGCCAATTATGTGGTAAATATTTAAATTACATGTACTATTTTTTATGCGGTAAAGTCTAGTAAGAATAACTCAGTCAAAATAAGAGGCAGAATCCGTGGTATTAGAGGTTTCTGAAAAGGGCTTTATTCCTTACAAAGGAATCATAGTTCGAACTAGGCAATCTTATTCCATCACCACGAAGGTTCAGGAAGGGATAGGCAATACATTATTGACAAGTAACAATATATATATGAAAAGCATTGCACTAAGACAGATGCAGGAGGCGTAACAGCTGATAATACAGATAAGAATACACATACGTAATGAAAATGGGCGTAATAACAGGCGTATACTAGAAACGTCATTTAAAATGATGTCACAAGTGGGTGGATCCATAAGAGAATCCTGCAGTGTCAGCAGAAATGTTTGGCAGAGATGCGCGCGCAGCCGCATGACGTGTGATTGACGTGCAACTAGAGGGTGAAGGGGAATTGACATTTAGCTCTACATGTGGAGACAAAAGTCTGGGGGGTCAGGTCAACCTAATCCCAAATCGTATCTAATATCTTTGTTTAAGGAACTGTGTTATCCAAAAGGGAAGGTTTCCCGGACGGAATCTATTCTATACTGACTGTTAGTGCATGTATAAGCGTCTATGTGTCTACATGAGATGCGAGGGGGCAGGAACCTTCCAGGGTAACAGGGGCATAAAGACAGCGAGGCCAAGCTCTTTGCTCGGTAGCTGGAAGGATGTTTACCTAAACTACTAGACAGGAATGCATTGGATGAGGAGCGGAGCAGATAACTTGAAGGCTGAATACAGTTTTTGGCAGGCAACAGGCCGCGTCAGGCACCGTTAGCCGCGCAGGGAGTAGGACAAAGTTCATGGATACAGATGCAGGTCCAAGCTGGAGCATTTCAGAGGCAGAAGCAAAAAAAAAGGCTTGATGGCAGAATTCAGGGCCTACTCGCCTGAACTGAAAAACGTGAAAAGTGAACCATATAAAGTCGGTGGCCAATCATACTTAGGAATGGAATATTCGACCCATTCATGGTGGATCTGAAAGAGGACATGTTGACGGTGGACGCACATATATTTGCGTCTTCATAGCTGGAACTGGAGGGAACATACATGTACTTGTAGCATGTACATGGAGCCGTTGGGGTCTAAGATAGGGGACACAATTAACCATAAAAATTTCATATTTCCTCAGAACGATGATGGATTCAACCCAGATCTGTGACTGGGGGTGAGCGTCTGAAAGGTTTCAGGGGTCTGTCCATCATCTCCTTGTGTTTGCTTTGTTCACCCTAAGTTGGCAGGGTATGCCCAGACGTGGGTCCCTTGCTCACTTTGCCACTGGATTCAAGCTAGCCTGGCTGATGAGGGGTGTGAACCCGAAACCAGTCCCAGGATGCTTGTTTCCGGTTCAGGGTAGACCTGGCTTGGCAGTTCGGGCTGGACTGTTCCCATGAGGCACAGGGGCAAGACTGATTTGCATATTGCTGGGTCTGAACTGAGGTTGGGAAGTGAGCTAAAGAACGATGATGGATTCAACCCAGATCTGTGACTGGGGGTGAGTGTCTGAAAAGTTTCAGCGCTCCGTCCATCATCTCCTTGCGTTTACTACTTTGTTGGCAGCCATCCTTTTTTTCATTTGTTAACGTTCTTTACAATTCATGATCTTCAACACATTCTTTTCAACCTGGCAGCTACGTTGAAAAGATAATGAATGAAACAAAGCATTCAAAGATGGTCACCTGTACCGGTGCACAGGTGATCATCTTTGAATGCATTTTATCTTATTCTTTAGCGCAATGTGTTGCTCTGAAATATATTGACCATTTTCTAGCAATAGAAAATAATAAAGAGTGTTAAAACATTGTAAAATATCTACTAATGTATGCACATGCACTGGTGGCCATTTTCATATTTTTTTCTCTTTCTTTAGCTTTACTTTATCTTTCCACGATGGCTGACATGTTGATAGCATGCCAGCCTTTGGAAAGGTAAACTAATAGCAGAACATACCAAAGGAAACAAACATGGGCTGAATATTTTTTCAATTTCAAAAAAAGAATTGTCTTTTTGATTCCTCGTTGCTTGAACATTTGGTTGATATGATGCAAAATGTTGAGCCGATGACAGCATACAACAATTTTCGAATTGTTAATATTAAATTCTGCCGAGGGCAGGACAAAATGGCTCAGGTTGAGGGCATGACCATATTGTGTTTATGAAGCGATCCATTTAGTTACATGCCATGGAACGTCTAACTGAACTAGTCCTACTTATTTTTGCTAAATGTAACTGACACTTGTTCACATGTATATTAACAGAGCCCCAGATCATTTGGGTTCATATGATTAAGACAAGTTACTGGGGTGCACACGGAACACAAAGTGAAACTGCTTCCTCTATATGTATGAGTAGAGGTACCTCTTTGAAATATTCGAAGATATTCTACAGCCTTAGTCTAATGGTAGCAAGACCAAATATATCTAGTCTGTATGGAGAAAATCCCCACTCCTCCCAATTAGGAATGTGGGAAAAGGATATTGACTGGTGCATGTGAGCGGACAAATAGGTCTATGGATGGAAGGGATATGCTAAAAAATAGGAAAAGATATGGCACCAGTGGAAAATATATAGATGTGAACTATTAGACCACCTGTCCTAGGAATGGAGTACCAAGATATGCTACGTGGAAATTGACTCTCAATGCAAATGAATTAATAGTTGTGTTGCTAAATGTGCAGTATTCTGTCTACTGATGTGGTAAACGCACAACATGACTGTATGGTGAGACTTCTTGATCTGTGCAATTCAATAAAAAGATGTTGTTTAAAAAAGTGCTGGAGGCAGAAAGGGCGAAAGGATTCTCAAAGATTTCCAACTAATCCAATGAGGTGATGAGTGCACAAATTAGAAGGTTGAGGGCTATAAAGGCGACCCTGGTAATGGCATTTAGTACAGAAGAAAAACTACCTCAAAACACATTCTACATCTATTATTTCTATTTTGAGAGATTCTCAATAAACTGCCCATTCATTATTTTTTTTAAGAAAAGTACGTTGAAATAGTTCAGTCTTCGACCATTATTCCCGCAAAATCAACTTGAAGATTTCAACCTGATGAAATGTCATGTTTGTATTGTCAGATCAAAGTCCTCAAATCAAGCTTGTTGAATACATTCTGTATTGGAAAAATCTCTTACGTAAGTTTAATGATCCTTCCAATTTGAGGTTTACCTACATTTCTAAGTGCCTTTAAGGTAAAGGGTATTTCAGTGTCCCCCGCTCCACATACATTTTATATTCGGATTTCAAATTTTCACGTGGAGACACGTTATTACCTCTCACCTGCTCAACTTCTTTTCCATCCTTCCAAATCCATTTCACTTCTAATTTTTTCATCCCGGGCAGCTCATCATGTCTCACTATGGGTTACCTTTCCCAACTTTCTATTCTATTATTTCTTCCTTGGTGTTTATCGCCTTACAGTAGATTCTATTCATCTTCGGTCCTGTCTGTGCTCCATATTTCTCTCTTCCACCTGTCCTTTGCAGGTGGTGGTTGACATAAAGAACAGACTATGACAAATAATATTTTTTTACATGTTTTAATGCTAACCCCTATAGCCGCCTTGTGTTAATTGTTCCACTCCTTTTTAAGGTATTAGGAACTGTGAGAATGTCTCGGATTTGCGATCTCTGCTAATCCGGTGCATCCCGCTCTCGACGGTGAGCGAACAGCTGCCGATAGATACACGCATCTTACTATCATGGCCCCCAAAATAAGTGCTCGGGGGGGTCGTGCAGGACGGAGCACCCAGGCGCAGGCTTCGGCTCAAGCAAACACCTTAACGGCTGGCTCTCGGACGGCCTCTGCCTGCCTCGTTAACAAACAAGACCGACGACAAATCTGTCGAGTGCGGGTAAGCCTCTGATCCGACCCCCCCTTTTGGTCCCCGTAAATGTCACTCAGGGGGAAAATGAAGAGGGGCCCTCTGTGCATAGTGGCGATCACGCTGATTCAGGGGGGTCACTGATATCTGGATCTAGCCCTGATGAATACACTTTATCTCCTGGGATTACATCATTTGGTACACTGAATAACCTATATATTCCGGCTATTGCTACTTTTGGAAAATACTGGAAGGACAGGAGGGGAAGCGGCAGTGACGGGATGCTCCAGTGCCCAGGGGGGGGCCCTGCCTAATAGTGGAAACTTGGATGGAGTTGGGCTCGAATATGTGTCAAATGAGATAACTGGCACCCTCCGTTCGGAGACTCCGGGCTCTGGCTTGATTAATGTAACCAATGGAGATGACGTGATGGACTCTGTTGCTCCTGTCCCCTCTCCATTAAACGGCCTCAGTCAGGGTTCCCGGACTTTCTTGTTACGGGCCAGTGAGCCCCCAGACGGTGGGGCAGTTGATTTGGACGCTGATAATGCCTCTGGTCTGGATAATACTGGCATAAACTGCAATAATGAGGAGTGGGACTCTAACGATGAGATGCCAGATCCCCCGAATCTGCCAGTAGACTCTGCTAAGGAAAATATATCCAAAATAAAAGGGAATTTAAAGGTCAAGAGCAGGTCTAAGAAAGGTAAATCTCCAGCCTTATCCAAATCTAGCACAATTATTTCAGATCTACACAGGCGCTCTGTCACAGATAAAAGCCCGCTCCATAAATGGATCAAGGCTAGTGGGAGAGTCAAGAAAATGGCTCTACGTCTCTCTGTTAATATCATAACATTGGGAGATCAGACAAAAGATACGCCCCCAAATCAACCCCTAGCACAAGTGGATATAGCGGATACAATGGATAAAATGACACTGCTTATACCTCCTTCCGCCGATGCTCCTACTAATCTTCTGCCTGTAGTCCTCAATCCACTGACTGGGTTTGACTCTACGATTGAGGTTTCCACTGAGGGGAAAATATCCTCAGGTAATGTCCAAACTCTTAAGTTAACTTCGGCTGATTTTGCTCCTACATTAGATCCTCCAATTATCCACCCCGTTTCAAATCTTAATAGTTCCGAAAAACAACACCAACCATTTAATATCATTCTACAGACTCTTCTTGATCAGCATAAGGAAACCCAACAACATTTCCTTCAGCTGAGGGAAGATAATACCAAGATGCAGAGTTCTATGCAGGAACTAAATAATAAACTTGGGGGGGTTGTTCAGGACCTGGAGACTCTACGGCAAAGGGTCTCATCGGTTGAGGAAACATGCGCCTCCAATCAAGGTGTCGCCAATAGACAACAGGAGCAAATTGGGCAACTACAAAACAAGCTGGAAGATATGGAAAACAGGCAAAGGCGACTTAACCTTAGACTTTTCGGCATACCCGAGGGGTCTGAAAGGGGTGACCCGAGGGCTTATATGGTGTCATTATTTCAGAAGGCCTTTCCTGATCTCTCCGATTGGGATTGGGATTCCCAGCTCCTAAGAGTTCACAGACTGCCACTCTATGCATTGAATAAGGGTAATAAATTTCCTCGCCCTTTTTTGATTTATTTAGGCAATTTTCTGCTTAGACAGGCGGTCTCACTTAAAGCCAGGCCAAACTCCCCGGTTCTGATAGATTCTTTGTCTTTTTTCGTAAGATCTGATCTAAGTAAAAGCACCATGGATAGGCGTTGGCGGCGGCACCAGCTCATAGATCCCTTTAAGGCTTTGAGCGGTCAGGCCTTTTTACAAGAACCGGCCCGCCTAAAGGTTATCAATGGGGGGTGTACATACACATTTACTGACGAGAAGGAGGTAGAACAGGTGCTTTCTAAACTAACATCTTAGAAGAGGCAGAGGAAAAACTAAGCTATGATGACGAAATAGAAAATAGAATAGAAGGGGGGAAAGGGAAAAGAGTGCATAGACCTAGTGATTATTGATGTGGACACCTACTCACTTAATAAATTGTTTTTTTTGGAGCTTATGAATAAATAAATTTATTGTTTACTGCAGGTTGATCTCTCATGCTGCTACTCCTCTGAGCTGCCCCTCCAGCGGCGGCGGCAGGGTATAAGAGGTTCTCCTCCTCTTGGGGAATGGGGAATGGGAGTGGGGGTTCAGTCTGAACCTCCCTGGGTTGGGTTTGGGGGTTTTGGGGTTTTTGGGTTTGTGGGGGTATGTTGGGTGGGGGGGAAAAATGTTTAAATGATCAGGACGAGAGGGATTTTTATTTAGGTTTTTCTTTTGAACGATATATGGATCTGCAAAAGAATGTGCAGGGAGCCGTGATATACACATATAATGGATATAATTAGATGTTTGGCATGGAATGTCGCAGGTCTCAACAGCAGGAACAAAAGACGACTTGTCACTGAAGAGCTAAACATGTATAAACCACAGTTGGCTTTACTTTCTGAGACTCATATCACTTATACTGACCGCAAGCTTCTTCAGCAACTAGGATATGAAGTGGTGGCCTGTTCAGAATGTAGCACTCCCACTAGAGGTGTAGCAATCTTAAGACAGAAGGGTCTAAATTTAGTAATAATTAATACTAAGGTGGATAAAGCTGGGCGTTGGGCCATTGCCCAAATAGAATGGTGTGGTAATACCTATACTTTTTGTGTACTATATGGTTCAAACATAGACGATCCTTCTATTATAGACAGGCTAAATATTGAATTGCTCGAAAGCAGAGGAGAACTTATTTTAATGGGTGACTTTAATCTCATTATGGATTATAACATTGACACTACCCGCCATCAATCATTTCGGAGGATGCGTCGATCTAGAGCGGCTATCATCGAACTTGGACGCATCCATAATATTAAAGATGCGTGGCGAACACTATATCCTTCCGTTGCTGGTTTTACTTATTATTCAGCACCACATCAACTTTGCTCAAGAATTGATATGGCCTGGGTTTCAGACAATATACTATTAAACAGCTCCATGGAAATCTGTCCGAGAGTTGCCTCGGATCATAATCCTATCATATTAATGTTTACTAATCAACAGAGCCACCCAAAACCAAGATCATTTACATTTCCACAGCATCTTCTGTCTAATAAGGACTATATTTTACAGTTAAAAGCACATTTAGTGGAGTTTATCTCATTTAACATAAATTCTGCCACACCTAGTACAGTGTGGGATACGGTCAAAGCAAGTATTCGGGGTTTTACACAACACTACGTTCTCAATCAAAACTCACAATACAAACTTAGCTTGGATGTCTTGGTTAATGCCGTAAGCATATTAGAAAAACAACTTTCAATGGCTCTGACTCAAGGCTCATCAAATATAGTAGATATTTGCCAAAAATTAGCCCGCTCTAAACTTAATATTAAAACAAGGCTTATGGAAAAAAATGCGGTTAACCTACATAAGTACCATCTTTCTCAGTATGAGAGCGGAGACAGGATAGGCAAAATTCTTGCGTATAAAGTAGCAGACGATAAATCTAGAACTCTCGTAAAAGAAATCAAGGGCCAAAATAACATAGTATATACTCAACCAGAGCAGGTTCTGGAACAATTTGCTGTATTTTATCGAGCATTATATACTCCAGAGGATCAACCGACTATGAATCAGATCCAAGAATATCTAGATGCAAATTTAGTTAAGGACCAACAGCTCGAAGGATTTGAGTTGCTCTCCGCTAATATCTCCGAGCCAGAGATAAGACTGGCCATTAATTCACTTCCCCCAGGTAAAGCTACTGGGGAGGATACTATTCCACTTGAAATATATAAATTATGTTCAGAGGAACTTATACCTTTATTACCTACCGTGGTAAATAATATAGGTAGTACTGGGAAGGCCCCTGAATCTTGGAATACAACTAGGATTGTTTTTTTTTTTTTAAAAAGGTAAACCAGGAGACCAATGTGGGTCATATCGACCCATTTCTCTAATTAACGCAGACGCTAAAATCTTTGCTAAGGTATTGGCCACACGACTAGCTCCACACATACCGCATTTGGTGACTCCCTTTCAACATGGCTTTGTTATGGGAAGAGATACTACTTCCCATATTAATACGGCCATTACTGCATTTGATGTGGCTGGGACTAGCTCAACCCCACTCGGTATGATACTCTTGGACGCCGAAAAAGCGTTTGACCGAGTGGGGTGGGAATACCTTTGGTCAACACTGATTACTATGGGCTTTAATGGCCAATACCTCAATTGGTTACAGGCTTTATATGACTCCCCAAAGGCTAAGCTTAGCTATGCGGGGTTAACCTCGCTTAGCTTTCGAATCTCTCGCGGAACACGGCAAGGGTGCCCATTATCACCCTTGCTTTTCGCGCTATCTCTGGAACCCTTCCTAGCAGCTCTACAATCCCACCCTAAAATTATTCCTTTTTCATATGGTCAGATTTCGCTAAAAATTACGGCATATGCCGATGATATAACGGTTTATTCTTCTAATGCATCTGAAGCTCTAATGGGTATTATTGATGTGGCTAATAAATTCGGGTCTGTGTCTGGTTGTAAACTCAATACTCATAAGACACAGGTTATTTTGAACTACAAGCCGCCTACTCCGATCTCAGGTACTTGTCGAATAGCTACATATCTTGGCATTAAAATTTCTTCTAATATAAATGATATAGTTACTCTGAATTATGATGATCTTCTTAAAGAAACAGTTATAACACTAAAAAAATGGCATAAGGTACCTCTTAGCATCATAGGGCGAATTAACCTAATTAAAATGAGCATACTACCCACATTTCTATGCTTATTTAGGTCCATACCACTTAATGTTAGTAATTCTTACTTTAAGAAATTAGATGGGATCTTTAGCAGATATATTTGGGGATATAAAAGGGCCCGCAGATCAATTAACCTACTCAAACTGCCCTATCACAAAGGTGGTCTTAACTTTTCTGATTTTAGATTATACTTTTTCTCAGCCTTTCTTAGCTGTCTACGTAGCCTGTTTATTCGTAATAAGAATACATGTTTTTGTTATCAACTCTCATTGGGTGAGGATTCTAATATGTTCTTAGCTAAAATGAACGATCCAAACTACTTTAAACGAGTTAAATTTAAGACTGCCAAAGATAGTTTTAAAATCTGGCAATCGATCCTGACCAAATGCAATACGACGCTCTACCATCCCCAACTATCTTTATGGATGAATCCAGGTCTCCCAGGAATATTTCACGACGGGTCATTTAAAATTTGGGAAAATGCTGGAATAAAAACACTTGGCAATTCATATGGCAATGATGGTTTTCTGACTTTTGAGACTCTTAGTAGACTTTACGAATTACCTGAAACATCACGCTTTAAATATATACAGATTCATGATTATCTTATTCGTAAAATGAATCTTTTAAATATTCCTGGCTCTGATATTTGGGAATGTCTCTATTCCAGCAAGGATAGGTCATTTATTAGTGTTGGATATGGTATCTTAACTCTATATAAACTTGATGATTGCGGGAAAATAGCAGCGAAATAGAGCTCTCGACTAGGCTTAAATAGTAACGTTACTGCTAATCAAATTTCTTCTGCTATTTGTAATATAAATCGTATAATTCATTCTTCCAGCTTGAGGCTACAGTATTATAAAACTATCTGTCAGCTATATTACACTCCTGAAAGACTCTCTAAGTGGTATAGTAATAGTACTGATAACCAACGGATCAGTTGCCCCAAATGTGACCTTCCTGCGGCAAGTTTAGAACATATGTTGTTTACTTGTTCTAGACTTGCGGAATTCTGGACTAAGGTAAAACAAGGAATGGCCTTGATTTTGTCTAGACCAGTAACACTAAACATAACTAACGTATTGCTTGGTATTCAGATCTACAATAATCCATCAGTAGACTCATATTCAGATCTTTTTAATATCTTAATAGGTTGTGCTAGAACTTGGATCGCAAATAATCCACCACATGTGATGGATTGGTGGACTCTTGTTAAAGAAATATATACTATGGAATCTTCTCTAGCTAAAATCAGAGGAGCTAAATCTTTACAGAAGCTAGATAGAATCTGGGGGTCCTCATTCACTTGACCCCCTTTTTTTTTTTTTTTTTTTGCTGTACTGTCTCTTGCTGTTTGTTATACCTGCTATTTGAATAAATATGAACTTTCCGTTTATGAAACTCATTTCGATATTTATATTCATGCCCTGCAAGATATACTGATATGAATATGTATAAATTATTTCTGTACTTCTAAATGTACTGTTGATTTGAACTCTTGTCCTGATTTCAATAAAAAGTAAAAAAAAAAAAAAAAGGAACTGTGAGAATGTTTTATTCACTTGTTCGTGTTCACCTTTGGAGCTGGGATTCAAAACCAGTCTATGGGAAAATTTGTCAATGTGTGTACTGCTTTAATTTTACTAAATGTTACCTTGACCATTTGACAAAACTAACTTTAGGTAGATTCAACACATCAGAATTATATTGCCCAACTCTTAGTTTCATCATATCAGCCAGTTGGCTTCAATCGTTTCAATCAACCATTCAGCGAGGATAGCTTTGAATCATGCACCCGGAGACCTAATATAAGGCATTGAATGATTCCAACTTTTAATCACTCTTCTAAACCTATTTGTTCATCTGGTCCATGAAAGAATAGGTCTGTTTGGTGAGTGTTTTCACCATTATACCAAAAAACTAAAATCTAAAACTAAGTATAGAGCAGAGATTCGAAATATTTCACTAAATCCAAAACTAGATGCCAGCTGCCCATTTCAGCATGACTAACGGCAGCAGCTTTTACCGTGCGTACCCCAAGGAATGAGGAAGAAAAGAATTACTGAGATATTTCATGAAAAACTGTAGAATACTGGGTTATTAATCTAAGAGGGGAGATGCCCCAGCCTTGATAGCTCCACTAACTAACATTTAATTCCTATTAATTTACAAATTGCCATAATGAATCCTGCCCATGCCCTTTGTAACATATAACAAGCAAGCTACCTATCCTCAGAAAAAGTTGCCGGTAGTACATGAACAATATCATAAACACAACATTACAATTAAAAATTAATACGTTAAAATTCCCAAACTAGGAAAATAATAATTGTTCCAACACCAAAAGGACTAAAATGGGATAGATGAATTTATAAAATTTTCAAAAAGCAGCCACGGAAAACAAAAGGAAAGGTAAAATCCATTTTAATCCATTAGGTTGCAGTTGACTAGGTAGTGCAGTACCCTCCAAGGACAACTAACAAAGGAGTATGGTCAATTTGAGGTTGCTTGTTTCACCTGACTAAAAACTGTGGTTGAATGGAACCTCAAGACTTTCACGGCAAACTGGTGATGTAGTTTTGTTCGAAAAAGAGTTGTGATTTGTCTTGGTCATAAACTTTTACCCCTGACTTAGTCTGTTTTCTGAAAGTTGAAATTCATCAGCAGGGAACTGTGGATGAGAAGGGCTCTACAGAGTCCGATTAATTGATTTTGAGGTCTTCCCGATGCTCCAGCTCTGTAGCAAAAAACTGGGAGTGGTACAGTCCTAAATCGTTGTCACTGAGACTGCTTTTTCATTGAACATTTTAAATTACACTTCCATGCTCTCACCATTTACTTTGGGACTCTGAAAATTTTGTGGAAGTCATAATCAGTCTACCAGGCAATTCTGAAAAATTCTGACATGTTGAGTGAAACATATACTTCCAAGCGCACTTGTTTGATAGGTGATTCCAAATTGTTCTACCAAACGGTTTTCCCCGGAGAGTTCTAATGAACAAATGAAGAACCAATTCTGTGTTTATGACAAATGGCGGCACAGCCACATGTCATATTGCTACAATAGGAGTTGTGGTATTTCTCTGCTATCATAAAGCCAAATTACATATCAATGCCACCTCAACCTTCCTCTTCTTGGCTACACATTCACAAAGGAGCAAGACTACCACCACACAAATTTGGAACACACTCATATTTCCAGTGCATCGTATGTTCAGATAGACGGGAAAAGCCAAATAAACTGTTCAATTAACTTTAGAGGTTTCATGTTTATAAAGCTGAATATGCCGGCTTTAGCACTGGTGGCGCCCTGTGCCACAATGTTTGTTGGCGCACCCCACAGACTCCCTCACTACCACCCTTTCACAGTGCCCCCTCAAGTCTCCATAACCACTTTCTCTCACATGTATTTAATTAGTTGTATGGCACCTCCTATACCAGTGTAGGGTGTCAGAGCACTTTACATCACACACACACTACACAGAGACAATCAATCATAGGTGTGTAAATCAGTGTATAGGAAATGTTACATAAGCCAGAAGACTTCAAGGTGTAGGAATCACATGTCATCCATACTGGTAGACAATTTAGTTTAAGAGTGCTTGGTCTGGAGAAGCACAGACTCATAATTGAAAACATAACCCCATGATTTGGGGTTACATTTAATAATAGAGATTTTTTTATTCTTACCAAAATGAACCCTTTTTGAAACATTAGAATAATGATAGACAGAGGAAAAATATAATGCTCGAATCTATATCTTGCAGTTTGCATGCAGCTCTTTGACAGTTATTAGCTCACGTGTTAGGATTTTAACATCTACACTGCCAGTAACAAAAGGATCTCTCTGTCAAAAGCACTGACTGATTTAAAATATATGCACTTTCTGCAGCCGCGGTCGGTAGTAGGAGTAGCTGCCGGGCGGTGACGTGGGGAGGGGGAGGGGCAGGGTGGGGGGTGGTAAACTATGGATTACGAAGGTTTACAGGTAAGTTAACATATAAATTAATAAAACGAATTTCGGTGAGTGCACTGCATCCCCAAATGCGATGCAGTGCACGCAACGAAATCCGTTTTATTAATTTATATGTTAACTTACCTGTAAACCTCCTTAATCCATAGTTTATTACCCCCCACCCTGCCCCTCCCCTTCCCCACATCACCACCCAGCAGCTACTCCTCCTACCGACCGCGGCTGACTTTCTGATCTGCATGGTACACATTCTTGGCAGCAGGCATATAAACCCTCTGTGCTACCATAAAATGAGTTAAAACTTCCACTAGACAAAACTCCTTCTCTCTTCAGGAAGAACATTAATCACCGTAGTTATCTTGACATTTTTATTGCTGTATGAGAATTGCCGGAGGCTAGCAATGTAGCAGCAGGCGCTTATAAAGCTATGAAATACTTCCAAGGACGGCACCCCCTTGAAGCGTCAGCACCCGGTGCGGTGGCACCGGTCGCACCGCCCTGGAGCCGGCCCTGATTGTACTACTTTTATAGAAGATATCTATCAATATATCAAACTATATCATACTGAATTTGAACTTACACAGAGAAGCAAACAGAACTGGACAAACACTGATTCTTTTACAATAAGCTTATTAGTCGAAGTTGTTTTCAAGCCAACTTACAAGCTGGAGATTCACTTGCATATCCAAGTTCAAGACTACCATACACAACCTTGACATAAACAATCACCTTAAGGAAGGATGATCTTAAGGGGGTCCTTTGTGCCACTAAGTGAATTTCCAGTCCTCAACCCCATGTGCCGCTGTGGGTTGATGTTAACTCTGATAGCGGGAGTGCTTGATACAGAGCGATTTCTTGCTAATTGCATATTAAATTGACACCAAAATACGATCATTAGCCTTCAAAGATTTCACCCTAGTAAACCTAGGTAGTTGCCCAGAGCTTCCACTTACCCTCGTATGACTCTCAGTCAGGCGTCTTAAGTGGCAATAAAGGAAGGTAGGTGAACCCTGCGAAGAATAAGGGCAGCCAGCCTAATTGGTTTGAGAAAGATTTGGATGCAGACATTGATGAATATGTTCTTGATTTAGGCTATGATTATGGATTTGATGAGTTTCCTGGAATAGAGAGTTCAATAAAGAAGGAAGTTAAAGAGCCTTTGGGGCAGGCTCTATTCAATCCCTCAGAGATTAAGCACCTTCGTAGTTCGGAGAGGTGGCATTTGGCTCATTTTGCTAATATATTAAGTAGTGGTTCAAAAGACCATTAGAAAGGAATGAACGAAATCTGAAAAGGGTGGAGTCCTCACTTCCTGTTATTGATTTGGAAGAAACAATGACCCATTATTTAGACACAGATCAAATAACATACATATTTAAACTGGGTTGTGATCCAAGGAAGGGCCTGGAAAGGTCCTTAAATCAATGCGAGGATAAACTCCTTGAATTTCTGGGTCCTGTTGCCAGAATATTTGATATGATGGAGAAATACTATTTGAATGGCACCTTTTTGGATATTAATCTTTTGAGGGGATGGAGCCAAAGGGCAATTTGGTTTTTAGCCAGCACCAATGTGGGCCTCATAGCAAAAAGTCATAAGGTTGTTTATCTGAGAATTAGTCCTAAATTGGGGGATTTGGCCAAAAAAGAATCCAGTGATGAGTCCAAGGGACGTTTGTTTGGTGACGGGTTAGTGAAGGCTTTGGGAAAACATGTCCAGACCTTTACAGCCCTAGACAAGGCTCATACCTTTATTGGAAAAGTAGAGAAGGAAATTTATATGGCAGGGCAGGAAGGAAGGGTCAGGATTCCAGCCGATCTTACTGCAGAGACCCATATGGTCAAGGTAGAGGTGGTTTCAGAAGAAATTGTTACTGAGTAAGTTTTTACCCTCAAAGAGAGATAGGTGGAAGAAACAGATCGGCCCGTGGAAGATCTCAGGGCTCCCAGGCAGAATCAAATTCAGGACAAGTGGAGTAAGAAGAGTTTTCTAGTTCTATCCAGGGAAACACAGGAGGGAGGCTGATGCATTTCCTCCACGCTTGGGAGACAATAACAAGCAACCCTTGGGTATTGGAAACAATAAAGGGTCGCAAAACAATCGTACATCCCCCTGCGACTCACTATTAGAAAGGGACAGCCTTGGCATCCCCTTACTAATCGCTACTCCCAAACCCTAGCAAGTGAGTCATAGGTTACCAACTCGCAAGATAGGGTTTGTACATTTTATAACCCATTTTAGCAGTCGCAAATGGCCTGATTTTCTGTTTGCGACTGCTAAAAACGGTCATACATCAGGCCCTTTATCTCTATCATTTAACTGCTGTTCTTAACGTGCAGCCTTGTAACGTCATCAATTAATAATTTAAGTGAACACCGTAACTTGAAAAAACGTTAAATCAAGAACAGCAAAGGAATAACCTGCTTTCCATTACTAAAAATAAAAATGCAAAGACGAAAGGTGCAAGTGCTTTGATCTCGTCGCACCCATGGAGATCATGAAGAGAATTCAGATCAGAAATGTTTTCTTGAAAGTCGCTGTGACAGCTTGCAGTTGCAAGTGACCTTATTTGCAAATGAACTGCATATCCCTTGCTGCCTGCAAAGCTTTAGCAGTGAATACACAGAAACAGTGGCATCACAAGAGAGCTCTGCAAGCAGATGTACTGTCTAGGCTTGTGCAGGTTCATATTTACAAAGTTTGGGCTGCTCTGTGTTTTGATCCCCTGAGGGTACCATCCTCTTAAGTGCCAGGTTTTGAATACACCGATTCAGCAAAGGCCAACGTTAGGGCTAACGGATTCGATGTGCTCTGTGGATATTATTTTCAAAATTTAAAGCACTTGAAACATCACACATACAGAAGCAATCAATTTTATCCACGGTTTTGACTAACTGACACTAATTTACGGCTGCAGGGACTCAAAAGAGTAAATGCTTGATTTTAATTACTTTAATTTATTTATTGTTCTTCATTTATAAAGTTATAAAAATAATTCTCTTTAGAGTTCTCTTGAATCATATGCACATGAAAAAGAAGCTTTGATAGTGCTAATAGCTTTGGCTTTTGTGGAAGTAGAAATAGTGAAATTACTTCTCTATTGACTACAAGTTTGAATGTGATGAAAGCAAGATTTAGTTATCAGATGGGTGGATGAATGCATGAGTGCATGGATTAACTAGTGAGTGGGTTGATGGATGAGTGAGTGAGTGAGGACATGATGGCTGTACCAGCCTCATCCTAAAACACCCGTACAGTCTGGGAGTCCCAGTGGCTGATGAACAATGTGAACTCTCCTAATTAGAACGCAACCAATCCAAAGCCATCACAAATTTCCAGCCAGTGCTACAATATGTTTCTTCCTATGGCCCTGGATGCAAATATATGCTCACCCATGTGCTGACTCATCTTACTGGGATTATGGGAGAAAACACTTCAGGTAATATAGTTAATGGTATTGCCTTAAAATGTTGATATTGCCTAAAGATTGTGAAAGTAACAATTCTAATAGTTATTAATCCTAATAATAAAAGTATTTGTTCTCCAAATGCATTGCATTGAGGACAATGTGGAAGGGGTTGGGGGCAGAAGAAAAGGTTCAAAGTATAAGGTTAAGGGTATACGGTTCTAAAGTATGTGGTTAGGGGATACTGGTGTCCAGGAATATGGTTAAGAGTTGGGGTATGGGGTTAAGAGTGGGAGCATAGACTATAGGGATTTGGAGTTAGGGATTTAAGTGATAGGGATTACAGGTATAGGGTTAAAAGTTTGGCATACATGGTTGAGGGTTCGGGGTATGGGTTATGGATACACAGATTAGGGTATAGGGGGTAAGGGTATGGAGGAAGGCTATATAGATTAATGGTGTGGCTGAGACTAAAAGTTACAGGATATAGGGTTAAGGGTTTGGGGATATGGTGTTGAAGGCATGTGGTATAGAGGCTAAGGGTACAGGTTTAAGGATGCTGGGGTTATAGCTCAAGTTCGGGATATAAGACTTAGGATATGGGATATGAGTTTATGGGTTTGGGATTGAAGGATTAACTGCTATGATTCCATTGGTTTAGTGCAGCACTGGAAATGTGTTTCAAGTGTGATAATGACTTAATTCCTTAACTGCTGGTGCTTTCTTCCGAGTGCTGAGCCCCTTTTTGGCTATTTAGGGTAGTTGCCACTTAGAGCCTCATAACTGTTTTCCACATAAGGTATCTACACCACATTTGCATCTCTTTTTATCCAACATACTGGGGATTCTAAAGGTACCCAGAGTTTGGGGATTCCCCTGGAAGGGACTGAGAAAATAGGCAAAATATAGCTATATGTTACGTTTTTTGGGGGGGAAATAGGAAAAAAAGTGCTCCATATAAAAATTTCAGGTGTTTTTTCTCCTTAAAATGGAATCAATGAACAATTCAATGGGCTAAAGTCACCATCATCCAACTTTCAGGAACACGCAGAGCTGAATTTAAAAAAATGAATTTCTTACCACATTTTTGTCATTTTTCAAAGAGGTAGCCAATTGTTTCTATTTTTTGTGCTTGCAGTCTACATCCAGTTTGTGGAGGAGACCAATGTAAAACCTATGGGTAACCCAGAAAAGCTATAGATTTCTGGAAAGTAGACAACATTTCAAATGCAGCAAGTTCTCATATGTGTAGATCCATCTGTTTTCGCAAACAAACTAACTTGTAAAATAAAGAAACATTGAAAAGAAGTAGGGTTTGTAGGTTCTCCAAGAAACCAAGGTACCCAGAGCCAACAACAAGTTGCACCATACAATTGTTTTTCATTGTGTACCGAGTATAGACCAATTTATATGGTGACATATTTTGAATGGAAACGGGTATTGAGAAAACCTTTCTGAAATTTGTTTAGAAGCAGTGGGTATTTGTACATCTGTGAATCTGTGGGTACGCATACTTGCATATGATTTAGAGGGTATTTATCATAATGTATTCTTTCTTTCAGACTGGCTTCCATTTGGAAGGCACAAATGCAGCAAAATCCAATTGGAAATAACAAATCTTCTAATATTTTATGCTCCCACATGTCTTTCGATAAAAATGGTACCTCATTTGTGTGGGTAGGCAATGTGCCTGGTACAGGAAATGGCCCAAATGCAACATGTATACATCAGATTTTTCCACTGAAAACTGACCCTTTGTTTGTAAAGTGGGTAGCTGTGGATTTTCGTCCCTAACTCAGCCGGCAACTAGAGAAACCTTGCACATTTTCTAAAACAAGACACCAGCGGGAATCCAGGGTGGGGTGACTTGAGTGGCTCTAGCCAGGTGTTTTAAACCAGAATGACTTGCAAACCTTGACTAAAAAAAACACATTTTCCTCCCATTTCTGTGATGGAAAGTCTTGGAATCTGCTGGGAGCCATATATTTCCTGCCACCCACCATTCACTAAGTCTCCTGATAGAAATGGTACCTCCTTTGTGTGGGTCGGCCTAGTGCCAGCAACAGGAGACAGCCCAAAACACAATATGCATACATCCATTTTTTTCACTCAAAACTGAGCCAAAGTGGGTAACTGCCGCACCCAGGGAAATCTAACACACCTGCACAATTTTTAAACCAGGGGAGTCCAGAGGTTCATGACTTGCGTGGCTCTCACTAGATCATTTTACACAGAAACCCTCTCAAAATGTCAAACTTTGGTACAAAAACACACACTTTTCTCAAGTCTCTGTGACGGAAAATTCTGGAATCTGTGGGAAGTCACAAAGTTCCTACCACCCTTTGTTCCCACATGTCCCTTGATAAGAACAGCACTCAACTTGTTTGGATGGGCAAAGAGACCATGACACAAAAACCCCTAAAGCGATACATTGATAGATAAGCAGTAAGGGTAGCTGTGGTATTTGGAACCATGTTTTGTGCCACCCATGCAAACCTATAAACCACAGAGATCTCTGAAACCTAAACAGCCATTCAAGGATTCCAGGGTGGTGTGCCTTGCATGGATGCAATGAGATTTTATTATCCACTTTACAGCCCTCGAAAGGGGACTCCTGGCCCACCCACACTAGTGAGGTATCATTGTTGTTGGGAGACTTGGGGAATGCTGGTAGGAAATTTGAGGGTCTCCCCACATTACACAAGCTTTGCTCACAGAAATGTGAGGGAAATGTGTGTTTTTAGTCAAAGCTTGAGGTTTGCAGGGCATTGTGGGTAAGAACATAGCGTAGAATCCAGGTGAAGAACCCCACCAAGGACTCCCCGGATATATAGTTTTCAGAACTGTCTGGGTCTGGGAGGTTGAATACCCTATCCACCCACCAAGGTATGGGCAGCAAGTTGTTTCGGCCCCTGGGCGGAGGACCATGGGTCCATACCTAGGGAGGGCCTCTCCCCTCCCCAAAAATATTACATGAAAGCAGTCCCTATTGTCTTGTGGGCTCTCTGCCCCCATGGGCAGATTGGGGACAATTGCCCTATCTGCCCACAGGGGTGCTGAAGGCCTGCCTGCTTTGTTTTTGAAGTGGGAAGCATGGTCATGCCCATAGTGGGTAGACCCCACCCCTATATTTAAAAACAAATGCTCTCCCTGGCGTCTAGTGGGATTTCTGCTCCCTCGGGGGTAGATCTGGGGCAATTACCCCACTTGCCACCCAGAAGGGCATTTAAATGGGGTGGGGGTATGACCATGTCCATGGTGGGTAACCCCCACCCCTATTTTTACAAAAAGGCTTTGCTTGGTGCCTAGTGAGCATTCTGCCCCGCATAGGGTGGACAGATTGGAGGTAATTACCCCCATACTACCCCGGGGGAGGCAGAAAGACTGATGCTCCATTTAAATTGGGTGGGGGCATGCCCATGGTGGGCAGCCCCCACCCCGATATTTAAAAATAATCCTTTCCCTTGTGTCTAGTGGGCTTTCTGTCCCCCCACTCTGGGGGCAGATCAGAGGTAAATACCCCCATCCAGCACCCAGAGGGTCAGAAGGACAGATACATTCATATATGCTGGGAGGAGCCCATGCTTAAGGGGCCATGCCACCATCTCTGGTACCTAGTGGGTGGATCCTGCTCTCCTGTGGCGATCACCAAGCAGGGATCCATGGGGAGAGGTAGCATTGAAAGGGGAGATATTCCTCTTTCAAAAGAAACCTCTCTCAAAAGAATCAGTAGTCTGGGTGCTGAGATATACCTCCCGAACACTGAGACAGTGAAAGCAAAATGAGCCATCAGCTTATTTTACTTTCACTTTAACTGTAATTACATTTATTTATTTATTTAATGCGATTTTATATAGCGCGAACATTACCCGAAGGTGTCAGAGCGCTTTACAACAGAACCAGCTGCATTACATAAGATCTTTGGATTACATAAGTTACATAAGAGATATAAACAGGAAAAAAATTGCAAATGTACAAGTGGAGCGAAAGGAGGGAAATATTGCAAATGTACAAGTTGTAAAGTCACTCAAGGAAGAGATACAAACCGATAAACTCTAAAATCACATAGGAATGGTAGTAAGTACAAAGGTCTACTACATATACTAGGGGTTAGAGTTATATATACAAGTGGAGTGAAAGGAGTGAAAAATTGCAAATGTACAAGTGGAGCGAAAGGAGGGAAATATTGCAAATGTACAAGTTGTAAAGTCACTCAAGGAAGAGATTCAAACAGAAACTCTAAAATCACATAGGAATGGTAGTAAGTACAAAGATCTACTACATATACTATTAATTAGAGATAAATATATATACAAATTGCAAATTCACTCAGGATTACATTTTAACAGCGATTAGGCTTGGACAATTATATATGACATATTTACAGAGCAGGAAAGTCTTGTCACCGTTCAGCCTGGTGTTCAGGTAGTGTTGCACTCAAGGGTGGTGGTCTTGGGTCTGGAGGGATCCCAGAGTTGGAGATGTCCATGGGGTAAAAGGCCAGATGGTGGTGGGGGAAGCAGCATCCTGATCTTGAGGTCATGCTGGGCTCCATCTTGTGGAAAGAGGAGGGCGCTCAAGGGCAGGCGGAACTGTGCCATGAAGTCAGGTCTCCCGCCTGGCTCAAGCACCCACAGTGAGGCCCCGGCCATCTTGGTTGCTCCTATCTAGCACAGTCAGATGCTGGGTGTTAACTCTGCCCCATTTTATCTCCCAGGGCAAGACACCGCTTGTGTGGAACCCCAGGATCACCCCAGCTGGCCAGTTCTCAGCTGCCACGTTCCCAGGGAGGATCTCTGCGATGGATCTCAGTCCTGAATGCAGAGAGATGCGGCCGCCATATTAGGGTCAGGCAGCGCCAGGCGCGGGTCCGTTATGCCGCCAAATCTGCAAATTAACCGTTTGAAATGGCACCCGCTATGGGTGCCCTGTGCACTAATCGTCATTACAGTAAGGAGAAAATAAAGACCTAGGCTGCTCTGGAAACTCTTCCTAAACAGCATGAACTTAAAATCAAATAAAGGAATCCTACTGGTGCAGAGCACCAGAAGGGACTTTTGGGGAGGTAGTTGGGCTGTCAGCTATTGGCTGACACAGCACTAAAGGGGTTAATTATCCATTTGCTCAAAAAAACAAAACCTACAGGGCCCGATTCACAAAGGTAAACTTAGGCCTGAAGTCTAGGTTTAGACCTGAAGTCTAAGTTTAGACATCAGGTCTAAATTAAGACTTCAGGTCTAAACTTAAACTTCAGATATAAGTTTACCTTTGTGAATCAATGCCAAATGTAACAGTACATTTATTTAATTTCAATGAAACATACTACAATTTTTATTAAGTGATTCAATTCAATGTTAAGAATGAACTAATGACAATTATCAGTAAAGAATTCAAACTAACATGCTACCACTAGTATAATGTGTTACTGTGCGTGGTGTGTGCAGTTTTAACCAATGGCAACACATTCTGGACAGCTGTTTGCCCTCATGCACAAAACGTCACTCCTTTCTGGTATCAGTTATCTTATACTCCATATCTGTGCATGCGTTGAGATTTGCAGGGTGCTTCGTAGACATACTTAAAGATGTTCAGGTTATTGGGGTGCTGTGTATTCTGCAGTACAGTGTGTGCTGGATGCTGTGCAGGTGTGCAGGTGTGTTGCTCTGTGTGAAGGTGTGCTGGGTGCTTTGAGAGCTTTGTAGGTGCCCTAACTGTACAGATCTTCTGCTTTTGGTCTTCTCTTGATGTGCTTTGTGATACGTACATGTTCTGTGGGCTGCACTGTGTGTCCAGTGTGATAAACTCTCTGGAAATATAGTGATGAGTCTGCTGGGTGTATTACTTTGTGTGCTGGATGTTTTTAAATTGGCTGGGTGCTTCATACACATAAGAGCCTGTCACTTTGTGCACTTGTGTGAACTTATTTTTGTGGAGTGTGCCCTGGATTTAAGCTTACAACACAACCAACCTTCTCTTCCTCCAGCATCTATTTTTCCCTCTCCACTGTGGGACATGACAAAAGTTACTGTCTATGCTTTTGAGACTAAGCTGCCTGTTTGCTGCTCCTTCATTTAGTGTAGGGCTGAAGTCCCAAAGCCAACTGAGGCAAGGGCAATGCAGACCATATAATTGATAACAAATACAGAATAACATGAGGTGAGAGCGGGGTCCTGAATTACCGATGTGTATCGGAAACACTGTGGGAAATGAAGAAAGAAAGGAGAAAGGCCAACAGCAAGGAGAGGTGAGTGTAGAGTGAGTTGTGTGGGGAAGGCAAAATGACTAAGAAGAGGAGACCACATGCTACTTCCAGGATTGCTAAGAAAAGATTGGCATCCTTATGAATTTGTGTTGGAGCCAAATATACACTAACTCCAAACTTTCACTTGTCATTAATTAAAAGGGGTAGGGAAGTCACCTGGTACCTTCCCAATGTGGTGCACTCTCTTAGAAAAATAGATGAACTAAACCACCAGATACAGGAATCAAAATTCCTGTTGCAGATGCAGGTTGGCTGCCACAAGTGACCAATGGTATTTACTACAATCCATGCACTTTCAACCACCCCCCCCCATCTGTTTTACCACATTAATTAGTTATTTTCATGAAGCTCAAGACATTTGTATTTTTATTTCTTTCTAAGGGTCATTTTAAATTAAAGTTTAATTCTAACCTGTAGTTTTAGTGAAGAGTTGTGTTGTATTTGTCAGATTTCTGGAATAGTTAGCATTTGTTGAAAAAAATCTACCCACCAGTGACAATCAGATTACTTTCTATACATTTTGCGGTAGAAACTCCGAAAATTCCAAGAAAGGTTGTCAGATTTTACAAACATGATGCACTCAAGAAGAATGTCATTAAAATCAATCAGCAACTGTTGCAGATTATATGGGTAGTCACATTATAACATGTTCCTATGTTAAAATGCATGTGACTCATGGTCCTTCAAAAGAATACACTGTTTAAGGGAACAGATGTTTTCAAGAACAACTACTCCAACACTTTTCTGTACAACTGACTTTGATTGGAGGAGCAGTTTTTCACATTAGCAATGTTTCAATGTGTTTCCTTTTTACCCACTAAATCTTACACCTGCTTCCTCTAAGCAATCAATTTAAAGAACGGCTTTAAAGACAATAGAAAAAAAAAGCAAAAAGAGCACACCACTCAAACAGGATTTCTGACTCAAAATGTCCCATGAAAGAATTTCACAAAATACTAGCAGAATTTCTAAAGCTGGAATGAACCTCTGGGTCAATGTTCAAACACAAAAACTGATGTGATATAATGATAATAAATCAGTTTGTGATGATTGAAGTTTAAGGTGGTTCTAACATGCAGATACTGGAAGAACTAGGATCTGTTCACAATAGAACTGAAGAACTCACATACCACTCAACAATTCCGTAAGAAACCTAGAAAGTTTCATGGACTAAGCCCTCTCCATTTTTAGCTTTGTGGCAGAATTAATAGAATATGGGGTGCTAGGTGTGACCCTTGAGGTACACCTAATGGCTTGGAGGTGAGGCTGAAGTTTTTTTTCTCAAAGTGATTTTACTGGAAATGATTAGTAAGGAGGTAGGAGAACAGATAATCAAGATAGCAATACAGTTTCCATAATTGATGATGTCAACATCCACTTAGATGTCTAGAAGAACCAACAGAAAGCACCCTTCAGAGCACTCAGCTACCTAATACCAGTATTGTGACAGTCTCAGTGCAGCTGTTTGAGTTACCACCTGTCTGTGGCCAGTGGAAAATATAGGTCCCGGTCAATGTGCCTGGCCTTTTATGTGTGTCATACATTGTGCAGAAACATATCTGCACTCATGGGAGAAGGCAAGATTATAAATATAGATTTATGCACCAGTGCTTGTTTTAATCACTTGCCAGGGAGACATTAACGAGAATAATTGGTTCACCCCTGCACAAGTGTAGTCTTTTTTTGGGTTAGCCATTCGGTGTTACTAATTTATCTTTCTACTCTCGGTCTTGGGTAGATAGTAGTTAACAAGAAGGTACATACATATCAGACATACAGATCGGAGTGAAAACACACATATCTAAATAATGGATACCCTCCTAAGGCACCAATTATAAAAATTACTGTGTTTTTTCGTAGTATTAAATGGAGGGGTCCCATGCAACACCATGTGGGTAACACTTCTATGACATGCTGGGCCTAACACTAGACCTACTCAGTGTCTTCTGGTCTATATTGTTAGGGTGAAAATACAAAGACACATATCACACATTTTGTTTAGGCAGTTTCTGTCCTTCAACCATTGAACGTTTTCATCCAATAGTCTCCCAGTAGATTTTACTCATTCACAACCTGGAGAAGCTGTTACATAACACCACCTAATTACTCTGCCCCCCCCTCCAAAAAAAAAAACATTGTAATTGAGCATTAGTTGGATACAGTGAAGTTTAGGTTTTATAATGAGAGCTCAACCATGTCAATTTGTACAAATCCAACAAATGTGACTTGCCCGGAATGAATCAGAAAGGACAGGAAGCCTTGTTCACTGGGATACTATCATGAGTATAGGGAGCTGGATGACTCCCATTTATCACACTGAAAAGCTCTGCTTTGCTCAGGGGGAAATAAATCAGCCCCAAAGGCGGTACACCCCTTACACTGACCTAGATGAGCTGTCAAAAACACAGAAGTAATAACAATGACGCCCCTCCGGGATTTCGTTCTAGAAGTAATCAACGTTGATCAAAAAAATTGTAATATATTTCTCAAAACAGAATCTGCTATATTTTCTCCAGATGAGATACTTCCATTTACTTTTTTATCCATAAAGTTTCAGGCTAATAAAATGTGCTTTGTACTTAAATAATTGCATCTTCATAAGCCCCTTGTTTAGTTTTAAGAAGACTAGGAGGAATCTGTTAAACTTGCCTTTTACCATGGTCTGTTTCCGTACTTCACTTTGTCTATTCAAAAACATAAGTCAAATAACCTTGCTTTGAATAAATCTAAAATGGCAATCTCGAACACCAGCTTCATAGTGACCTCCACCATGAAGAACTGTTACTCTTACTACAAATAGTATCCACAAAGCTGATCTTTCTGAATACAACTGCAAGGACATTCAAATAATATAAGTGGCCAGTCATCTCAGCACTCCAAGATTGTGGCAGAGGCCCATGTAGTGCTCCCTATACTTGCAGAATAATGTTTTAAGATACGATCTGGTAAAGACCCTGCATTCATCTCCAAACAACATATTACCCGTTGTGTTTAGCCCTAGTCACCACTACTTTATCAAAATAATTATGGTGATGATCAATTATTTTCAGTCCATAGTGTTCTACAAATTCTGTCCCACATCACCTACAATGTTGTAGAGATCACGGATTCAGGAAGGCTTTCAAGCACAGCTGTTTCAGCAATGTTTATCCTGCTATACGCTTCAGGTTCAGCAGAATTGCAACTGATCCCAAATCAGCAGGATCTATGTGGTGGCCTGGTACTACATGTGAAAATATAAAGAAAAACCAACAATATTAATATTGTTGGAATTCTATTACTACAATAGAGGAACACCTTTCAGATTCTAAGTAAAATCAAGCTTGCAAGGATGTGGCAAAGGATAGGTAATCTGGAGTGTAATTTCTTTCAAGTCAAGATATACAAGTTAACCTAGCAGAAAAGGGGATCGCAGCATACACATTATGGGGTTCAAGTGGGAAAAACAAATCCAAACTAAACTAAACACAACTTAATGGTGAAGAGGAAACCAAGATCTTATCTCTAAATCCATTCTAAGGTTTAGATCACAAACACCATATATACCAGCTCATATCCTTAAGTGACAATGCACTCACCTTTTTCTGCTAAATTGACACAAGTACGTGCATCTCCTAAATATACATAGATTTTAAATCCAATGAATGGACTTCCAGGAGCACAATAGGCTATACATAGACACATGCAAAGGGGCCTCAAATATAGTGTAAATCTCACTGAAAAGATGGTATAACTATTTCTCATAACATACTCAAAAACACTGAAATGAGGTTGCAGCAGGGGAACAAAACTGGGACAAAATATCAGGTGTGTATTTCTAGAAAACATACACAACCCGAACAACCACTCAACAGGACTTTAAGTAAATGGTTTCTCACAGGAATAAAAATCCTTAGTTCTGGTGGTGGTCAGGAGAATAATTTCTAAAGAATCCACTAAAAGTCTTAGTCCTGCTTTAGCTAATCTGTATATTTAGACTTCACTCGCATTGAGAAGCAACTGCAACCACTAGATTCTCAAAGAAAGACTCTGAGGGGAAGAGTTCTTACTTGCTGAGTTATCCCTGAGATGATAGCCAGGAATTATTAAAATATAAGTCTATTTTAGAAAGCTGTCACTAAGGAAACTGTTGGGTATATAAGAGAACCTACAATTGGAACCTAAATAATGTTTTGTGTAAGTGTTCTGCCTACCCTAAGAAATATATGATGCAGTTATACAATTAAAGGAAACTAGGCTAGTTTGCATCTGACTGAACAGGTAAGGACAGGTGGGGATAGAATTGCTACAGTGTTTGAAGTATGGACATAGAATTCCTCTCAGCATATAGTCTTACCACACATACAGACCAAGCACTGCATGGAAGGACTAGAATGCCTCGGGTGTCTGTGACTGGGAAAATGGTCACTTTGCTGCAGAGACGTATATAGACTTTAGATGTACTATAGAGCAAGGTTTCGACAATGTAGTAATTGTTTAGCATATTTAATGTAACTTATCCAGACTAAGAATAAAAGTTGAAACCATACATTATCACTCCAAGATGATTTCTTTTTCTGTTTGATAATACCAGTAAACCATCACTTTATCATCTTGTTGACAATCGTATAAGTATCCAGTGTTGAAGAGGATGGGCTGCATACTATATGAAAAACAAGCTCTAAAAAGGAAGACATGCTAGCTACCACCAAAGAAGCTGAATGTGGCAGAGGCCACACTATTACTATCTGTTTGGGCAGCCTTCACTCTGGCCCAGGAAGGGGAGCCCTAAACACCTTCAAATGTTTGGAGGTAGTCAGTGAATGGTACAACCACTAAGGGGGCTCCAGTCCCTCATCAATGGCTGGTGGTGTGGCATTTGCATGGGAACATAGAGTGGCCAGATAGTATTTCTGTCCTGCATGGTCTCCAGAGAGCGTTTTTTTATTTTCTGTAATGAAGAAGAAGACCATGGTCTGATTGTGGTTGTGTACCAGCACAATTCGGGATTCTGCTCGCTTGTGTAATACACTGTGATGTCCTATTCTTCAAGTCTGCAGAACGTATTTCAAGATGTGATATCCAGTAAAGAAAAGGAAGCTTCCATACTCACTAACCATTTGCTGTAAATGTATGCATAAATTGCAGTTTAACCTTAAAGTGAAGATAAACTATCATTTGTAGCACTCTTACCTGAATTTTCCATCTATGTTAAAGGGATTTCGCACAACTAGGTTTATTTCAAGGAGCTCATAACAAGGCGATTCATGTTTGGTAGCACCCTGAAAGATAAGAGACAATACCTGCAATTTAAGTGGTAACTGATGATGTTTCAGAACATGTGTGGTGAGGTAAAGAATCAACATTACCTCATTTTGATCTTGCTCTTTTCTTTACAACGATTTCTAGTGCTGATCAACAGTGCACTGTTATGTGTGAAAATTAAACTTAAGCATTTCAAACTTATGAGGTTTCAGAATTTTAGTTCACCCCTTTACTTCATTTGACAATTACTTTCCTGCACCTATATCGATAGCTTCTTTACTTTGTCTGAATTTACTGATTCAAGCTGGCATTGCACCCTAAGCATCAAGAAAATACATTTCAAAGTAAATACAATCATTGTTAAAAACTGCTAACCCAATAATTTATATTTATCTACCTTTATTTAGGTTAATTTAGGGTTAGTGTCAATATGGCTGCAATTCACTGAAAATGAATCTAATTAAAAATAAGGGGTTAGCTTAAGAACAATATTACTTACTATTTTATTACACTTAGTTTAAAGGAAATCAGTAGCACTCAGTTGGGGACAGGACCAGTATTAAATCAATTGAGGGAAATACACATTAAAAGCATTTAGCAAAATGTAAGATCAGGGTTTGAATATATTATAAAATTATGTTTACGATTAGGGTAAGCAGTCATTTAAAACAAAAGACAATTTCATCTGACTATTTACATGTAATTAACTATAAGTTTAGTAATGGGAATACAAACAGGTTATTGCATTTTTCATTTTATTAAAAATTAGAAATAGGGTTACAGTTCAATTAATCGTCTTGCATTATATAAAAAAATTGAAGTGGTTTTATTATATCTAATTTGAGGGTGGAGTTCGTATATGAATAGGGGAAACAACTAAATGAATTCAAAATAACTTAAGCCAATGTATGATATAGTATTAATAAAAATGTAATAAAATGTAATGGTGGGGTGTATGGGTACAGATAAGAGCTAAAGTAAACATACGAGAAAGGGATGAAGTAAATGTCCTTTCAATGTTCCTGGCGAGAGGTGGGTGCAATTCCCTAAGCAAACGGAGGAAGTTCCTCCTTTATTTCCACCTGCGGAGCAGAACTGGGGATGTTCTGCTGCTCCATGGGTGGGAAAAACATCCCTAAAGCACAGTTGCTTGTTGAAGCTCTGTGAAGGGCTGAGTAATATAGTTATTTTAAAGCTAACTGCATAAAGGTGAATAGATAAATAGATTGCCTGGACCCCAACAGTGCACTGCAAAACAAGGAAGTCTGTGTGCAGCACCTGCCTGCAGGATCCTCCTGGCAGGCAGACACCACACACAAGCTCCCCTGTTGTGAACGTTGCTTTGAAGAGCACTGTCAGTAGCTGGCCATTGTAATTAACCCTATTTAATCACCATGAAGTTAATTTCAATTGTAACACTGCCACACCCCCCCCCCCACTCCAGACAGTGC
Organism: Triturus cristatus; assembly: GCF_964204655.1. Lineage (NCBI taxonomy): Eukaryota > Metazoa > Chordata > Amphibia > Caudata > Salamandridae > Triturus > Triturus cristatus. The sequence goes on along the minus strand of NC_140591.1, from coordinate 1,007,562,855 downwards.
CGGGCAGCACAAGAATTCCTCATTCTTTGCATTCATCAATGTCCAGAATGCCGACATTTTGTTTTGCCTAAGATTTCACCTATATTCTTCATTTTCTCAATTAAGGGCAGGCAGATGCAGATAAAATATAATTTCTGGCAGTTTCACATCAGCTTACCGTGGATGGGGGAAAAGGAATTTCTTACATTCCAACAGGAAAATAAAGGTAGAGTGAAGTAAAGTGGAACAGTAATGGTACATGCAGCCATTTAAGCACAGCTAGCTCATGTGAGGATCCCGCATATAAATACAAAGTTCTTAAAAGTTAGACTGTAGCATATTATCTGGGATGGAATGTTTTGAGCACCTGTCAAATTCAGAGTTAAATCAATTGTTTTTATGGATAAAGTGGTCCTTTTCGAAAACGAACAGAATAGGCATATTGGATCCTATAGCGCAGATGAAAAAAAATATTTCATAAAGACCATACACAATATCACACAAGGAGGGCCATACCTGATTTCAGTGGAGTGCAACAAAATGTTTCAAATCATGTACTACAATTATACATTTTAATGAGGTCATCAGCATGGGCCATGCCACGTGATACAAACTTTAGTGAACAAGAAGAGCTACTACTTTGAATATGGATAGGAGTTTATGAGGCAACTGGAGCTTCTGGTCCCATAACGTAGAACTACTACTGAGGTGACAATAATTGTGTTCACACCATAGGTGGGGCGTCTGTGGGCCTACAGGGCTGGTTGGGCGACTTACAGTACTATAAAAGGGTGCAGTGGTCTCTCATTGTGATCACAGGGCTGTTTGGCAGTAGTTAACTTGTTTGGGAAAATCACTGGATCCTTTGTATTTTTAGTGATATAGGGAAGCAGCTATTCACAGTGGATCTCTTGGACAGAATATATGACTCGGTACTGGCGGGAGGATCCTGAACTCTGCCAGTTGCAAACTGCTACGCAGTCATACAATTTGGAAAATAGTTTTTTGCATAGGAATGTGCGGTAAAGGACCACTAAACTGCCTCAGTTTTCTGTTAGGTGCAAAGCACTGATTTTGACATGGCTCAGTGCAAATTGTAGTTTAACACCAACACATTCAAGAAGAATACAGAGAGCTTGATAAATTGCAACCCACAACTTCCCATCCCGGGACTTGGTGTTATAGATCGCTTCCATGACATAGAATAGTGACACTGACAGCAGTGGGAATGTGACCTAAATCTCAAAAGTGTGGCTACTGTGGCACCACAATACCCAATGGAACTATCATAGGGTGTCTGATGCAAACTGCTCGTTCTCTACAGTTTATTACTAGAGGGTCTCATTGAAAGACAGGTGAAGACAGAACAGCTGAAGCTTTGTCTAATTACATTTGGTGAACATCAGTAGCAACAAAAAGATGGAGATTTAAAGGTGTTTTTTTCTCTATAGCAATATCTTTTGTTTTGCAAATATATTTCACTATTTTAAATGCACATCTTAGGAAGACAACAGCATATATAGTTTGATAAGTATAACTGGTTGCCCAATATGGAAGAAGTTTTTGTAAAACAGTCCTCATTACCTCAACCTATGCCAGTATCTCACACTCCTGGCAAGGGTGTAGTCTGTAGTGCATTGGTGCTGCATCTTTTTGTATGCATGCCAAGGGCATAACATAAAACGCATGCACAATGTAGACTACCCAGGTGCTGCTAGACTCGTATTCTTCTCAGCTGTCTGAGTTCTGATTTCATCCTTGAAGGCCATCTTTAAACTTAGGCCGTATAATGGAACGTGCCCCAGGGGCAAAACAGGGTGTGCGCCCGCTTTGCGTGCCCCAGGGCACTTTGGTATTACAGAGACGGCCACAGATGCTTGTGCGACACTTTCTATAATACAGATAGCGCTGACGCACATATAATGCCAGTGCTATCACAAGAAGGTATTTCCTCATTGGTATGGGGGCATGCAAACGGTTGCTCTCACTCTGCTGTACTGACCAAGCGGAAAACAAACCAACTTTCTTATTGAATCAGATATGAATAGGAATAGGGGCGCCTACTCCCAATGACCTATGCTGAGCAAAAGTGAGGGTTCAATGAATGGACTGGTTTGCAACATTACATATTGATGTATGGTAGGCTTCCTTAGTTTGATGCTTTACCTATCAAAGCATCTTATGTCAATAAAATACCACTTTACCTAGAATTAGCCTGCTTGCATATGATTGTTGGGCTCTTAAAAGTGTGGGTCTACCCAAATTCGCCAGGGGCTGTTTAAAGTAAGACAACCATACAATAGCAAGCCCTTTGTTACACTTCAAACAGTCCTTAATAACTGCATGGTTAAGTGTGGCATGACAATAAGTCAAAATAGATATCCAAAGTGACAAGGTGCAAGCTTAATTAGGTCCTCGATATATGAAAGAACCAGATCTTCATGAAATATATAGCGAGAACTACTAGGGGGTATTGAGAGTAAACACTGGCAAAATCGGTTTACTTCATTTTGCACCGATTAAATATTAACATAACCCAAATCACAGCAACATAAATGGCGGTCGGAAGTCTTATATATTTGAAGAAAAGCAACAAGGGGTTTACCACCAAGGGATGGGATCAAATTAAAAAGGGCTCTTGCAGATTGAGTAAGTTTTTGGCACCATGCTGTTATATTAATATGACAGTGTTGGGTAGTGTCAAACATTATGCCCAGATATGGAAGACAGGACACCATTAAAAAAGCCTGTTAATAGTAATAGAGAAGGTGCACGTGTTTTCCAAGTTCCAGACCATGTTCTGGGACGTGGTATAATTAATGCCAAGATCGAGCGCAGCAAAAACAGTATTGTATGCTCTCACCAAATTATTTAAACTTTCAGGGTACAAGCTAGCAGCACAGCATTGTCCACATATAATAATGTGAGGATCGCAGTGGAATTGATCATGGGCACATCCTGTCCCTGCTCACCCAAAAATGAGATCTAGCTGTTATTATTCAGAATGAACAAGACTGGGGCCAGGATGCAGCCCTGACGGATTCTGTGTTTCAATATGAAAGTGTTTGAGCACTCACATTTAGGGCAGTATCTGACCCCGGCAGCTAAATTACTATGGAGAACTGAAAGAAAATGGACCAATGATATATCAAGCTCCATGTCGAGAAACAGCAACCATAATTTAGACCTATTATTCCTTTCAAATGAGCATGAAAGGTCTATGACGGCAAGGTACAATGGACCACGTTTAGCTATGGAAGAATTACCAATGATGAGGTAGAGATTTAGGCACTGCTTCATTGTACTGAGACCCTCTCTGAACCCGTATTGACAGGGGCTCAAAAGTCCATGTTCATTAGTCCAGAGCCTAATTCTGTTAAAGATGACTCTACCCAGTACCTTGATTCTGGAGTAAATGAAGGATATTGGTCAATAACATTGTGGTTCCGTATGAACCCCCTTCTTAAAAATTAGAACAATAATTCAGTTTAACCAAGAGCGGTGCGAATTAGTGTTACTTAGATTTTTTTAAACATTTGTAAGCAAAGGTGCCAATAAAATTGATGTTACATTTGAATAGATCAATTGGTACCCTGTCCAGTCCGGGAGCTTTTCTGGGGGAGTATTCTTGCAGCTCAGTGACTTTAAAAGTTCTGCACTGAACTTGATGGAGGTGAAGGAAATATAGAATTTATTCACACAGCAATCACTTTTAGAAGGCAATTGATACATGTTTGAAAAAGTCAGAACCAACTGCTCTGCAGGAATCTGAGAACTGAAACTTGTCATGAAGCTTTGACCAGATCTAATGGAATTGACCGCGTGCCAAAAAGTCTTGTGGTGTTTTGATTTGCTGGATTTGGCAAGCTCCAAGCAAGCCTCAATTTGTTGTTCTTTGATCTTAGGCTATGATGTCATTTGGGAACACTGCATGTCTTGAGCAAAGGATCAAAGAGTCCTGCAGTCAGGGGGTTGTGATCCTGGATATTCATATCTAACATGTTGCATGATAAAGGACAATTCATAAGCCTACTAGATAGGAATAAGCAATCAATTGATGATGAACACCCTCTGTCAAAAAAGGGAGGAATTAAAGGACACGTGTTATCCACCCTCTCGTGACTATTAACTAAATCATGTTCTGGAATAAGATTGCAAAGCTCAGCCCCTTTCTTGTCACGACAAGTGGGAATTGCAGCTGTGGCTTGGCATGTATTTGAATAGGCAACAGCAGTAGTTCCTGTTCTTAATCAGACTTTAAAGTTGTTCCAGATATCCCAGTCAGATGCAGAAAAAGGGAATTTTGACGAAACTGATAGGTTATCAATACAATTAAACACTTAACAGAAATTGTTAATATTTGAATAGGAAAACTCATTCTAAAAATTAATTACATACAATGTTAACTCTTTACGACACATGACAAAAATGTCCTAGATCCCTCTGTTAACAGAAATAGCGGTGAACTGCCGGGAATGAAATAAAAATTTATCCATTGCAAATGTGATCTGCCCAGGTCTTCTGTAACACTACAATGCCATATGCATTCATAAAAGACAACAATTCCTTATTTTGAATTTTGGTGACAAGGCCTGTAACATTCCCACAATGCTTATCATGGGAAAAGAAATCGATTGTAAAAAATCATGGCAGAAATGTTCACTCATGATACTGACAGATGGAGTCTCTAAACTTGCTAGGAGTTTTATAGGGTTCAGTCAATCAATTTGACCAAAATATTGCAGTTTAGAAAACCTTTTGTAAAGTGATAAGGGGCACCCACTGACAGTGGCACTGACAGCGCGGGAACAAAATGTGACAAGGAAAGGGAAACTTTAATTTCATACATTTTGTTTGTAAACTTTTAACATCTATTTCTACAATGTGTACATTATTACCATATTTCCAGTAATTGCGTAACCTGCCATTTCGTTGAAATATACAATATGTGACAGCACTCCAGATTAGATTTTACAGTAATGGCAGTACTTTTTAAGTATTTTTTTTAGGATAACATGGTTTATTTAGGAAATATATATGTTTTAATTTTAAACTATAGGTATTCATTTTATACAAAGGATGTATTTCATTGTAACTGGAAATCCTTTCCCATGTGTTTTCTTAACATTTAAATACCTTCACAGGCATACATCCACAAAAATAAATCACTTTATTGTAGCACTTCACAGCTAATGTTACTGATCTATACATTTTACTGGGACAACAGGTGGAATCTGGGGTAGTGGTCTGAAAATCTGTTACACCCTTTTTTGCATGTCGGGATTATATGATCAATTACAACGGTAGAGCTGTCCAGCATAGAATGTATTATATAACTTTTGTATGGGAAATAATTTTGATAGATACCTCATGTTACTACTTTCTGTAGTTTGTCACCTTAAACCATTATGAATTCTTATTAATTGCTCATTTTTAACACTCATAAAATGATGATGGTGATGATGGTAAAGACTATTCCGAAACAGTGGTTAATATAGGTCAGACTAATCACACTGACGATCTTAACCCACATCGTAATCCTAAGTATTGTAATGCAACATTTATATAGTGCCTAGTGTGGGTGAGTGAAGTGCTTGCCTACCTGGCTAGCATGTTTCGCCTTTTAACCTCTTCAGTGCCCATGACGAGATAGTCTCGTCATGGAGCACGGTTGCGCTGTGCCCATGACGAGACTATCTCGTCATGAACCCCACCCACTAGTGCAACGCCCGGCACAGGAGGGGGAAAGGGCGTGGCACTGAAGGGGTTAAGGTGTGTGGTTGGAAGGGTGTTGTCTTTGTTTTTTAACCGACATGGGATGTGATTCCATCCTGTGAGTGATAACAACTCGAGTGTGGTTATCATGTTAAGGGATGTAGCACTTAGAAATGTGGTGGTTTTCAGTAAGCTGTCAGCTTTGAGCAGCTCTGCAGAACATTTAATGGTATTTCTTGTGATCATAGTCCACTTAGCTAGTTAATGGAATGTGTTTTCCAACAGATTTTTGTTTAAAAGTTTGTGGTCAGGAGCGGGCATGGTTGAAGAAGAGAAATGGTGGGGAGACGAGCTGTGAAAGACTTTGTTACCATCATCCCATATCTGATTGTCATTTTTAAATGTAAAGAAACTGTCATAATATATAATTGGCCTGCTGTATGTAGCAGATCTTCAATTATTCTATGCCAACCCAGGTGGTGATAGCTAATTTATGATCTGGTACGGAAGAAGGCGATGAATGAGATCTGTAGCCGATCTGTCTAGTGTGTCACAGAATTAGGCAGTATAAAGGAGTTATTATGCAGTCTGTGTGAACTACAATCAGCTGCCTACAGCTCAGAGTTATGGTATTGGCGTTGTTGTGGGACAAAAAGGGTATACATGTATTGGCATTACTATACGATACTCAGGCTAGCATAAGTCAGTCCTTTATAACTTTTCTAGATTTAGAACATAATGTGCTGGTTTGGCTGAACCAGACCTGTAAAAGTGATTGCTGTGCCAATAAATTCTTCATTTCCTTCACCTCCCTCAAGTTCAGTGCAGAACCTCACAAAGTCGCTGAGCTGCAAGAGTACCCTTCCAGGAAAGCCCCTGAACTGGACAGGGTACCAATTGATCTATTGAAATGTAACATCAGTTTATTGGCACCTTTGCTTACAAATGTTTTAGGCTGTATGCTGTACATTCTACTTGAACATGCAATTATCTTTCCTGGTTTTATCCCAGGGTTGTGAGATGATGTAGTTATCTTTGAAACAGTTATGTTTTCAACTTCCCTTCGAAGTGTAAATGCTCCGAATGCATCGAGTCTTGGATAGTAGTGAGTACCGGAGTTTAGCTGCTTATACCTAATAAGCAGTGCCTCCTATAGATTTCGTATAGTAAGGTAGTATGATGATCCATGGTGAAAATCTGGAGCAGATTGCCCTATTTTGTTTGTATTGCTTGGACTTCACTTGTAAGTATAGTTGTCCTTTTCTTTGGTAGGCTCTGTGCAAAATGCAGAGTGCCTTGAACACTGAAGGTGGAATGATAGCAAGTCTGGAGTCATGCAATCTCATGGGTAAGGGCGGATGAGGATTTCAGCAACAATTTGGATTAGCTGCATTTTTGGTATGATGCAACTTAGTGTAGCAAAGATGTTGGCTTAATTAAGCTTGGAGATTTTGAGTGTGAGGGTAGCTTGCAGCCTTTGTTGGTATCTAAATTTCGGGAAGATGCAATGCATCATCTTCAATTTATTGAAGGTGCTTTTTGTTAAAATGTTGACACATGGTGTCAAGGACAGGTCTGAATATGGTTATCCATAGGTTTTTTACTTCTCTTGATGTTGTTGGATGGACCTCGTAATACTTGTGCCTTAACGAGGTGGCTGTTATTTGTGCCATTGTCCTCAGGTTATGATTTCTGTCTGCTGTGTTGAGCTTTATGTGGCAACTCATCATTCATGTATTTATTGCACAAATGCAGTTGTCATGTTTTGAGTTCTAGATATCTTCTGGGTCATTGTTGTTTGGAATGATTTGTGTGTCATCTGTTTAGTTAAACCAGGTGAGATTGAATGATGTAATAAGCTCTGGTAAAGGGGTTAAGTAGATGTTGAATAGAGGAGATATGATGTACGCCTAAAGTACACCACATTGTCGGGTGTAAGGAGCTGATAAGAAAGGTGGTAAATGCAAAGTTTGCCAGGTCTGCTTGCAATAATGTTTGACACAACTGTTGGATAAGAGGTAAGTGATACAGGGATTTATAAGGTGGTCTTGATTGATGCCAGCAGAAACATGAGACTCAACTGATAATCAATCATAAGTTAAAAGTTTATGTTATTTTTTGTATGTAACACAAAAACCCACAACAGGAGCACCCAAGCGAAACACAGAAGTGCATTTCAATTTTAAAAGGATGTAAGGCAGCTGGATTTTCAATGACATTGTACCTAAAGGTAACAAAATATAGATGGCATGTCCTGATCTGTTTGTTTTCTTTTAAGACAAATATGAAACATACATCTGCAAATGTCACAGCAATATTTTCCTGTCGATGCTGTAATTCAGGTTGGTGCAGAAAAGTGAAAATCAACAACTTGATTTAGGTGAAAATATTAGTCAAATTTAGAATCTAAGAGCTTTAGCAATGACATTGGAGAAAAAGTAAGTCCAAACACCATTAATGCACATTTTTACAAACTCGCAAAATAGAACATTTCCCAAACATATAACAATCAGAAATGGCACATAAAGGACAAAAGCATTTCACTTTCATAGTTCATCTTAGATGTCTATAACAATTATTATTCTATTATCCTTGTATTAGATAGAAAAGACAGAAACATTTAATTATGCTTCTCTTACAAAGTACCATAAACCTCAAAACGCCATGACTTACATTGGTTTCAATGCTGTTGATTTGAGCTTTCAATGAGAATGCCATGGTAGTACCCCCAGCTCCATTTATAGGACTAGAAACAAGTATCAGTGTTGCCTCCGAAGGATGTACAAAGCGGTAGGTATATTCCAGACTTAGGCCTACTTGGCTCCTGGTACAAAAGAATAGAAAGGAGGATTACAGAGGACCCAAAAATATATAGCTAGTCATTTGCACATTTTAACAGCGTCCATGAAATGGATATTCTCAATTGAAAGGAAAAGGAGCTTGAACTTCCAAAATGGTGATCTTGAGCATACTGTAATATATTACAACAACCCATAACCACCTATCCTACACTAACCAGAGTGAAACTTACCAGCTGTAGGAAAATGCCTTTGTTTGTAGGGTCACCCTCATTGTTTCTGGTCTGATGTTGCTGTTTGACTCTTCACCCTGGGGCACTGTTAACCAGGCCACAGTGCATGTCGAAATTAGCCACACTCATGATTCTCATATCTAACTTACCTATAACACTATAATTCCCTAGTATATGGTACCAAAGTGTTGCCAGGGCCAGTAAGTTGGATATAATTAGTGGGCTCCAGCACATATTGTGCCACCACTAAAGTGAAAATACAGAACATGTCTCCAGGCCAGCCCCGGCAACCTGTGGAGACAGTTTTAAAACTGTCAATTCGACCTGGCAAAATAAACCTTTTGCCAGGCCTAATACTTACTTTTTATAGTACTGATATGTCACCCCTAAGGCAAGCCTTAAATGCCCATAAGGCAGGGTGCATGGTATTTAAAAAGTATGGTTTATATGTCCGGGCAGTAAAAAAATCCCCAGAGTGGTTTTGGCCAAGTCGTATTTTATATTGCTATTTAGAAAATTACACTTTTAGAAAGTTGTAATTTTCCTGCCTGAGTCAATTGTGCCTATTTGTCAATTTGATTGAAACCCGGGAGCTAAATGCCTCTCTTGATGATGTGTGAAGTGGCTTCCGGAGCTGAGACAGGATGACCATTTAGGCAGTACTCAGGAACATAATTTTCTTCAAAGTGGCTTGCCTATCACAAGCAGATGTAGCTCACACCTCAACCTGCCTTCTCTATTGTCTTGCTTGCCAGCCTCCAAACCCAGTTGGAGAGGATCTTCCCCCAGAACTGGTTTTGAGTGACCACAGAGGAAGAGTTGCTCATTTCCCTGGCTGCACCTCTGGGTGGGCACAGGTGGCTCTGTGCAGGAGAAGAAAGGTTCTGCCATGTTGATTTTAGGTAGAGAGAGGCGCTGTGGGATAGTTTACAGGAAAACACACAGGAGGTGCTGCAAAAGTAGGTAGGGTCACCTTTGGGATAATTTACCCAATTGTTTAGGGAGAGGCTGATGCTTTCCCCTGCCCACAGGTTAGCACTGGGAACAAATGTGGCAGCCCCTGAACCGTCTTCAGAAGACCGGTGGAAGACAGAAGAATGATGTTGTGACCTGTGAGGAGACACCCAAGGGCTGGAACTGATCCCACTTGTACCCAGGACTTAGAAGTGGACTCAAAAAAGTCAGTTAGTTGACCTCCCATGAAGATATAGGAACAAAAAAGCTGCAAGAAGCCCACTTTCTTGAAGAGCCTAGCTGACCAGTTCCAACTGTGCCTGCCCTCAACCCTGCTGGTGGCTTCTACTACAGTGGTGTCCCTAAAATCCTTGGGATCTAAGGTAAGGTCACAGTGTTCTCCTCCTGCCTAAACCTAAAAGCTAGGACTTGGAACCTTTTTCAAAGATTATTGCCTGGCGAACCAACAGAAGACCAAGACTAACCTGCCAAGTCAATCAAACAAAGGTGCATTGCCGCTGTGCCAAAGATTCAGGTTGCGCCCGCTTGGAGCTTTTAAACAGCAGCAAATCCCCTTCAGTTGGATGCCGTGAAGAAAATTTCTGGAATCGTGTTTTGCTACAGCTTGCAGCTTTACCCCACTGGAGGAATGTGGGATCCAAAAAAATGACTACGTCCAAAGATAGAAATCATCACCGGGCAAAAGGCACCAAAAGTATCCGACTGACGAAGGACCTTCCTTTGAGCTTTCCCGTCAAAAGTCAACAGCTTCATCTGATGGTTATCAGGCCTCATGGAACCCATATTGGCCACACCCTGCTGCTTTACGGTATTCAAGATTTTTTATTTCAATTGCAGAGACTAAGTCAGAAGGTAAATCTTCCGACCGAGTTGAACCTGGTCTCTGTATCTGACCCGTGCTCCATTATATATTTTGCAATAAGCAATATACAAATCAATTACCTATGCCCAGGAGTTTCACTGCTAAGGACATTTGTTAAGATTTAGAATATTTATTAAGAGCTAAAACATTTGAATTATCTACTTCAGAGGATTAGAACTAATTATGTGGTTACCTGACTAAAATAAGATGCACTGAGTTACTATCTTCTTTCAGGTTAGTATGAGAAAAGGAATAGTCTACTTTTGTGTGTTTAAAGCAAAGTTCCAAAGAAGCAAGCATATTTACAAGCACTCTAAACTGTTGATGGTATTATGTGTTGATATACTCACATTCAGTGGTAGTTCCTAGGGAATATAGCATGTTACAACGCATGCTAATACATCATGTACTATTACAATGTGGTTGTTACAACGATCGCGTTGTTAGTACGCTACACCTTTACATTGCAAGTCATTACAACGACTTGCTGTAGGGGGCGTGCTTCACTTAGGAAGAGAATTATTTATAGGGGTGGGCGGAATTTGCGAAATTCACTTTCGCAAATTATCGCGAAAATGTTAAAAATCTCCGAAAACACGCGGAAATATCGCGAAGATGCAGAAGTATTTTTCCCGCCCGTTCGTGGTATTTTCTGCGTGGTCGCGGCTCGCCAACTTACCCATGTGGTTGCTCGCGGGCGCGGCCATCTTGTTTTTACTTGTCTCGCGGTGCATGATCGTGAGAAGAAAGACGTGATCGCGCGACGAATGACGTTACTGCGGGCACGAACTGTCGCCAGACAGCGCAAATGGCTACCAACAATCCAACATCTCGTGGAGAACGCGACCGGATCGGGAAAACTTGTCGGCAAACGCGGGGATTCAGGTAAGGCGATCACGCGCATGCGAGAATGTATTATTTTACAGCGCGAGCAAGCAAAAATTTTCCGGTAAAATGCGGATTGCGGAAATTTTGACATTTTCGCGCTCTCTCCGCAGAACGCGAAAATGTCAAATTATCGCAATTTCCGCAAGCGGAATGGATTTTTAGCCCAGGCCTAATTATTTACTATTCCTACTCTAGTTTGCGCAACAGCAGGGAAGGTGTTGGATTTTATATTCAATACATTTGCGCCCCCTACAGCAAGTCATTGTAATGACTTGCAATGTAAAGGTATTGCGTACTGACAACGCGGTCGTTTTAACGACCGCGTTGTAATGTATTGCGTTGTTTTAACAGTGTTGTAAATGCTGTTTCCTGTTCCTAGATCCCCCCAGGACATGCGCGTTTTGGATGACCTAAACTGAGGGCTTGGTTTGCAAACAGACTCTGGACAACCCCCCAGGGTGAGTCAGCAGTTAGACCAACTAGCTCTACAGTGCAACTACCACCCCCAGTATTCTACAGCAGTGTAGGTCGTTTTTGGCAACCACTGAACATGTCAATCTGGATTCCTCAGGTATCGTGGAAAACAATATGGTATCTTTCGCTCATTCACTCGTACTTACTTTCTCAGAATACACATATAATGACGAATGGAGCGGTTTCAATAATTATTTATTGATCAAGCGTCAGTCTAGTATGAAACATATTCGCTGCGACAATCAAAAGACAGGAGCAAACAAATGTGATCGTTTGCATCAATATCGTGAATAGCAGGTACATTTCTACCATAGTGCTAATAAGATGAATAAAAGCAGATTATATAAAACAATAGCATTGGTGTACTTCTACGATGCGTGACCTACCTAAATGTACCAAGCCTAGATATGTAGGTGAAGCATGTGAATGTAAGTGCTATGATATATCCTAATAGAGCCAAGAATCCCCCTGGGGGGGAGGAGCCTAGCGCGCAACCAAGATGGCCGCGTAGGTGCGAGGCTCCCGAGGACCTCCGCGACCTCCTATGACTATCCTGAACATATCCTGTCCCAGATGAGGGGACTGTGTTGGTGAGCCCGAGCTGAGGTGGCGCCCGTTTTCCGCTTCCAAATCGGACCTCGGACACCGACTTTAGCACCGATTGAGGTTTGCGGCCTTCTCCTAGCCGAACCCCGGATTTGCGTTGTGGGGCGATCCAGTGACGAAGTGAATAACAGCGGCGGACAGGGCTTGGTGGCTCGCGTAACCCGCACTTTCACTTTCGCTTTCGCCCCTCCTTGCTGTCTATGCGAGGTTGGGTCGCGGGGCTTTGTGTGTTGGTGTGGCCTCGCTGGGGGACCCTGCCTGCCCGCCGGCTGTGATCCGCCCCGCGGATCTGGGGTGGCACCCCCCCGGAGCCCGTGGACCGGCTTGCCCGCCCTTCACGACGTGGCTGGTGCGATCGGGAGACTGGGACCATGGCCACGAAACAAGATGGCGATCGGGCAAAGGTAAAATCGACCCGGCGTGGCGCAGCCCATCAGTCCAACAGCATGGATCGCTATACCCTCCAGAAGGGATCTCCTGAGGTGCCACGCAGGTCCCCTGAGGGTCCTACTGATGCTTCCGATCTGCCCACGGATCTGACTCTGCGGGATGTCATGGGCGCCATCGCCGAGATGAAGGCCTCTGTGGGCCAGCGTTTTGACACACTGGCGCAGAAGATCGACTCGGTCCTCGTAGATGTTGGCCTGATAAGGGCTGATCGCTCCAAGACCAACGACCGAGTCGATTCTTTGGCCCACACCGCATCGGGCCTTACGACAGATGTGGCGGCCCTGCAAACGGAGGTGCGCCGGCTTGCTCGGGCGAGTGCGCTGATGGATCGTCGCCTGGAGGACTCCGAGAGTCGGGCCCGGAGGAACAACATCCGTATCATCGGGGTGCCTGAGGGACGTGAGGAAGCTGCGGCGGACCTTTTTGTGGAAGACCTGATTGTTACCCATCTCCAGCCACGGGGGCTGAGTAAATTCTTTGCTGTGGAGAGGGCCCACAGGGTTCCCGGGGGAAGGCCTAAGGTCGGAGCCGCTCCGAGACCTCTCATCGCCCGGATTTTTAATTTTCGGGACAGAGACGCTATCCTGCAATCCTCCAGACTACAGGGACCGATTAGACTTGACAATATGGACATTAATTTCTATCCTGATTTCACCCCTGCGGTCCAGAAGCAGAGACTGAGCTTCCTTGGTGTCAAGCGCCGTCTTCGGGACCTAAATTTCAAATACGCCATGCTTTTCCCAGCTAAGCTGCGAGTGGAGGTGGAAGGTCGCACACACTTTTTTGATCGTCCCGAAGCGGCCGGGGACTGGCTGGATACTCTGTCTGGAGATCGGGATCGGGGTGGCGGGGGGGGAGCGGCCGGGGGAGAGGGCTCGCCGGATCAAGACTGAGGGACTAATATTAGGCCTCGCTCGGGACAAAAATGATACCACTTTTGACTATACGTCGGATTGCTTAAGTTCCCCTCCTATGGAGGTTGTGTGGGGTCTCTTGGGGGTTCTCCCTCCTCCTCTGGGGGTCTAGTTAGTTTAACTATCTATGGGGCGACAGGCACACTGCACGTTGGGGGGCTGTCTGGGCTCATGCAGGGGTGCAGGGAGGGGGGAGTTTTGTTGGGGTGGGTGGGCAGGGATGGGGTGTTGTTCGTTATTATCACAAGGCAACCCTTTTTTTGTGTTGGTTCTACTGTGCTCTCGGGGGGACGAATGATGGTTTCTGTGTATGATGGGGGGTAGGGAATTAACTTTGTTGTCTTGGAACGTCAATGGACTGGGGGACAGGATCAAACGAGGTGTGGTCCTACAGTATCTGAAGAGACTCTCGCCTGATGTGGTCTTCCTGCAGGAGACACACCTTATTGGCAATTCCTTCTGCGCCATGAATCGGCGTGGCTACCGCCTCGTGGCCCACTCGGGCTTCACGTCAGGCTCGAGGGGTGTGGGTATCATGGTAAAGAACTCGCTCCCGTTAGAAATTGATGAGGTGCTCAACGATGACAGGGGACGTTACACTGTCTTGGTGGGGAGAATGGAGGGCAAAGTGGTTGTCTTTGTGTCAGTGTACGTCCCACCGGGGTTGCAGTCGACCACCTTTGCAGATCTGGGGCGCCTCCTCCTTGGCCTTCCGGGGGGGCTTCTGGTGGTGGGGGGGGATTTCAACGCGGTGGTTTCCGGGACTGTGGATCGTCACCCCCCTAGGGACCTCCCCCGGGCACAGGCGTGGCTATCCGGCCTCTTGGATACACTGGGATTGGTGGACTGCTGGCGCTTAAAACATCCCACGCAGCTGCAATACACTTTCCACTCGGGGGCCCATGGTAGTCTCTCACGGCTTGATTATGTCCTTGTCCCGGCGGCCCATGTCGGGAGGGTGGGGGAGGTGCGCCATTTGGCACGGGGTATCTCGGACCACTCCCCGCTATTGTTGCATTTTGATGTCTTTCCGAGGGCTGAGAGCAGGGTGGTCCCAATCAATTCCTGGTACCTGCGCGACCCCACCATTCGCGCTGACTTGATTAAATCCCTCCAGCGCTATTTTGAGGAGAATGTGGGGTCAGTGCCTTCAGCTATCTCCCTGTGGGAGGCCTTCAAAACAGTACTTAGAGGGGAGGCCCTATCCCTTATTTCCCACGCCCGGAGGCGCGAGCGGGAGGAGGTGACCCGGGTGGAGGCTGAAATAGCTGAGCTGGAGGGTAATCTAGAAGATGGGGTGACGGATGCTGCACTACATGTCCTCCAGCTCAAACAGGCGGCTTATAGGGCCCTCGTTACGGAGGCGGCCAGGGGCCTTAGTAGAGAGCAACAGGGGCGACTGTATGATGTGGGTGATAAGGCTGGTAAACTGATAGCGTGGTTGGATAAAAAGGAGAGAGCGAATCGTGTGGTCCCGCTGATTGAGAAAACGAATGGTGTGTGTGTAACTGAGCCAGAAGAAATTGTCTCCTGTTTCGCGGAGTATTTCCGCGAGGTGTATTCCCCGGTCTCTTCTTGCTCGGAAGAGGATTCCCGTGCCCTGCTCAGGGATATCGCGCTGCCTTCCCTGTCCGGGGAGGACAGGGTGTCGCTGGACGCCGCTCCCACCTCCGACGAAATTGCCCTCGCCATACGCTCGGTCGCTTCTGGCAAGGCCATGGGCCCGAACGGTATCCCTATCGAGCTGTATAAGCTGCGACCGGATACATTGGCGCCTCACCTCCGCGCAATGTTCCTCGCGGCCCACTCGCTGGGCTCCCTCCCGCTTGACCAGCGTCTGGCTACAATCGTGGTGATCCACAAGGAGGGGAGACCTCGGGATCGGGTTACTTCTTATCGGCCTATCTCATTACTGAATGCGGAGCCCAAAATTCTCGCTAAGGTACTCGCCAATCGGCTGGTCGGTGTGGTGGGAGATCTGGTTCATCAGGACCAGTCTGGCTTTATTCCCCATCGCAATACAGCCCTTAATCTGCGGCGTTTGCATGGGGTGCTTGCGCGCGTCCCATTTATACGGGAACCGGCCATTTTGGCGTCCTTAGACGCCACCATGGCGTTTGACACGCTTGAGTGGCCATACATCTGGGCGATGCTTGCGAAGTTCGGATTTGGCCCAGGATTCATCAGTTGGGTCAAATTGTTGTATGCGGGCCCATTGGCGCAGGTGGTCGTGAACGGAAGAGTATCGGCCCCGTTTGAGCTGGGCCGGGGCACGCGACAGGGCTGTCCCTTGTCGCCGCTTCTTTTTGCGCTTGCCTTGGAGCCCCTGGCGGAGTGGCTGCGGTGGGAGCCTTCCATCCGTGGTCTCCGTTGGACCCCCGAGTATGAGGACCACGTATCCCTATACGCTGATGACATCCTTCTGTACCTAGCCTCCCCACGTAAATCACTTATAGTGCTAGTTGATGTTTTACACTCGTTTGGTCGTAACTCCGGTCTCGTCATCAACTGGGCTAAATCGTGTGTATGTTCTCTCTGGGGAGGCTCCTATTCTCCCGCGGGGCTGTCCGATCCAGATCGCCCCGCAGGGATTTCGGTACCTGGGTGTCTTCATTACTCTGGACCCGGAGGCCCGGTATGAACGGAATCTGCTTCCCCCCCTCCAGCGTCTGCGGGTAGATGTCGCACGCTGGCGGCGCCTGCCGCTTTCGCCGCTCGGCCGGGTGGCATTGTTCAAGATGATGTCTCTGCCGCGTTTTTGTACGCTTTGCAGAACACTATGGACTTGGTCCCGGCGCGCTACTTCCGTGAGGTGGAGAGTCTGCAACGCCGCCTGTTCTGGGACGGGAGGCCGCGCATTGCTCTGGCTAAGCTGACGCTCCCATGGTTTGACGGGGGGATTGCCCTCCCGGATATTAAACGGTACTATTGGGCCTCCCAGCTCGCTGCCATTAACCATGGCCTCTACGGGCCCGCCTTAAACCCGGCATTTGAAATGGACAAGATGCTCCTGCCAGGTGGCGACTACAATCGAGCGCTCTACTCTAGCGCGCCCGACGCTCGTCTGACGGGCCCCACGCGTGTCATGGTGCAAGTCTGGCACGCGGCCAATGCAGCTATGGGGTGGAAGGACCGTTTGACCCGGGCATCACCTCAATACGCGTCTGAGCGGTTAGGTTCCCTGTGGACCTCTAAGGGCTTCGAGAAGTGGGACATAATAGGTATCAGTAAAGTGGGGGATCTTTGGACGAGGGGAGGATTTAAAACGTTCGATGTGCTGCAGACGGAATTTCAGTTGCAGGGCAGTGAATACTTTCGGTATTTGCAGGTCCGTCATGCGCTGGGCTCCGTCTTCTCGGACGTTGCCTCCATCCCGGAATACTCCCCCCTGGAGGATAGAATGCTGGATGGGCACGTCCCGGACAGCACGATCTCACTTATATACAAAAAGCTCATAAACGACCGCTCGGGCCTGTTGACTGCCCTTCGTGCGGCTTGGGTTGCCGACGGGCTGGAGTTGGACGACGAGGACTGGACCTCCGCGGTGGCCTCCCCGAAGGAGGTGGCCATACCGGCTCGCCTTCGCTTCGTCCAGCTCAAGATACTCCACCGGGTCTACATGACGGGGCCAAAGCTTCTGCGTATGGGCTATGCTGGAGATGGGTTGTGTAAGCGTGGGTGTGGTGCTTTGGGGACCTTTATGCATATTTTGTGGGAGTGCCCGGAGGTAGAGGGGTTCTGGCGTGGTGTACATGAGGTGCTGCGACTGGTTACGCATGTGGCGCTGTTGCCTGAAGCGAGGAGATGCCTGTTGAATGTGTGGGAACCGACTGATTACTCGGTGCCGCAGACGTGGTGGGTGACTCTGGGATATATGATAGCCAAGCGTGATATTGCTCAACTGTGGGGATCCCAGAGGCCCCCGACGGTCTCGGCCTGGAAAGAACACATGGACTGGTGCATGTTTCGCGAAAAGGTGGTGTATGTGGCGAGGGGTAAGCCTGGGACATGGGTGAAAGTATGGGGCCCCTGGAACGCCTACCGAGGGGGTATCTGCGCACCACCGCTGCTGCCTGATGCCTCGCCAGCCCCATCCCCTTAGCCGACTCATTCCCCCGCAGCCGGGCATTGGGTTCCCCCAGTCCTCGCTTTGTTCTCTTCCCCCTCCTCACACTTCTGTGTATAGTTGGGATCCCCCCTCTTGGGGAGCACGTGCTGCTATTTTTGATTGTGGGTTGCCTTGTGGGTGTGGTTTTAATTTTTGTTGTTCTTAATTTAAAATGAAACCGCATAATGGGGCCTGGATGATGTGGCTTTTGACACTGTTACCTACTGCGAAATGCTCCTCCTGTAATACCACGTGTTCCATAAATGTATGTCGTATGTTCCTACCATTGCTAGCGGCCGGCCGGAAGGTTGTGGGCCCATACTTGTATACTTTTAAGACTTGTAATAAACGGTTTCAAAAAAAAAAAAAAAAAAAAAAAAAAAGAATCCCCCTGGGAAGTGCTAACCCATCACCTGGTGGTTCTGAATGAAGGACCCCGTCCCTGCGTCGAGGATTGCACCCGCAAGGGATGTCAGGTCTCTGCCTGTCAAAGGATCAGCCTGCAGAGTTTCGGTTCAGCCTGGAAGGAATTCTCCTCTCTGTCTGTGAAGGGGAGTGAGGGTCTTTTATACTAAAGTGGTCACTCCAGGGTTTCTTCTAGAATCAATATGTTCGAAAACATTCATTAATCCTTTGCTTATCCTTTTCTAAACAAAAATACTCATGCACAGATAAAAAAAAGTGGTGACCCTTATACAGAATAAATCTGCTGTGCATGGGGACATGTTTGTGTACATCAGGTTCAGGGATTAAGATAGGGTATCGAGAGCCTGGTGTCAAAGAGACAGAAGTAAGCTACTAGGTAAAAGGTCACCTGTGTAGGACCGTTGTGTCGTGTGGATGGGACAAAATATATGTAATTGGTATGTACATGATGCGACTATCCTAAAGCATATGACAGTGGTAACTGGACTTATTCAGGTTCCTAGATTCCACATGGTCTTTTACGACAGAAAGAC
Organism: Triturus cristatus; assembly: GCF_964204655.1. Lineage (NCBI taxonomy): Eukaryota > Metazoa > Chordata > Amphibia > Caudata > Salamandridae > Triturus > Triturus cristatus. The sequence continues at coordinate 1,007,543,894 of NC_140591.1, read as the reverse complement.
TCAAGGAAAACATGTCAAATAATGCCACATAGATCTTGTTTAAATAACTAGAGATGACTTGTGCGACTAGACAATATGTTTTATCTCTTGACACATATGCAACTCTACACTTAATAGACTGGTGAGGGAACAAAGATGTTTCACTTATGGGCAAACCTCACTTTGTAGAGCGGGATGCCTGCCAGTTCCCAATAAAGAATTCAACAAGAACAATATAAAATATTGCCTGTAAGCTGCTGCCTTTTGTGGAGGTTACAAAAATACACATAGACTACACACGATTGTCCCTGTGTTCATTAACCATGAAGGGTAAGAGTTTATGTAAGATAACCTGCGGTTGGCTGCAATCACAGGTTCTGCAAGTGGTTAAGGTAGGTTACTTCCTCCTTTTCTCTCCAAGGACACTCCTCGGTTTCTTCAGCAAGTGATCACAATGGAGGTCCTTGTGATGTTAGGTCCATATTCTGCCACAGAGGTGTATATACATTTTATTCAGAAATCGTCTCCAGTGTCAGCAAAGATAAGCAACTCTTGGTCTTAAAACACTAGGAAAATGCAGCTTTAGTGCTACACTCCTTTCTTAATATTGTCTGTTGGAGGCACTCCAAGGTTTTTTAAAGATCTTGTTAATTACCTATCAAGTGTGCTGCAACAGATACCCATTTAAATCAACAATTAACCTGGGACCTCATTGCAATCTAATTCCCCTCTCTTACTTAAAAAAAGGAAACCTTTGAGGGTGCTCACTTGAGTAGATTCTTTTCAGTTCCTCTTCCTCAAATATAGTATGACCTTCCATGCACTTGCAAGCAATTATATTTTAGAAAAAACAGGGCGACCCAATATCCTGCCAGGAACCAGGCGTATAAATGTCAACAACAATGTTCTGCATGGGGAGGTCTTTTGCAAGAACATGGAGCTCAGGCATAACCTTCAAATCTCATTGGAAATGTCTCCACTTAATGAAACAGAGAATATTGTTATTCTTGCTTTAGCCTTTTGAAATTATATAAAGATAAAATGTATCTTTTCTCGTCCTAAAAGACCAATGTGTTTAGAGAGAGTAGAGTACTGTTTACATACTTAGGAAGAAAAAGGGCAGCTCACACAATTATGTTGTAACATGGTGCAGGAGGCAGAATGAAATGCTCATGCTAAGGACTAAAATATGTACAAATATAATGCACTTGTTTTCATCAAAAATCAAGAGTTCATAGCTATAGTTATTTTTCAATATTATGAATCCATTCCATTGCATTTACGGACATTTTGCCCCATAAGGTCTAGAATTAGATGGGGTCATTTTCGAGATAGGTAGCACGAGCTACTTGAGATCACCAGCATGCTGTTTGACACAGAGATACAAAAACAGGCCCAACTGTCACTTAATGATAATATAGAGACATTTAATGTAAAAACTAAAAGAAATTAAATGATAATAAGGTTCTATAGAGATGAAAGGGAGTAGCATAAAAACACATCATATACTGCGCAAGGTCTGGTCAACAGACCTCAGACCAGAAGTCTGGTAATCAAGAAAATGTAGTTGCAAGGTTGAAATTCTATAGGCCAAATGGAATCCTTACATATAGGCAGTGGCATCACTAGAGATGGGCCTGTGCCCAGCAATATTACCCTAACCCTCTCCTAGATGTCCCCACCCCTACACCTGTTGAATAAGCCAAGAGACAGCACAGAGCAAATGTTAGACCTGGCATCTTTTGGAGTGTTTGCCCTGTCTTTTTGCTTTCTGACCTCCCAGTTTTGACTCTGTTTTTGCTGGTTTGGTGTCTCTGCACACTTTTTCACTGCTGTTTAGTGTTAAAGTGCAAGTACTCTTGTTGTAAATTGTTATTATGGATTGGTGTTTCCATGATTGGTATATTTGATTTACTAGTAAGGCCCTCGGAGAGTGCACTGAGTGTGCCAGGGCCTGTAAATCAAATGCTACTAGTGGGCCTGCAGCACTGATTGTGCCACCCACATGAGTAGCCCTGAAATGGTATCTCAGACCTGCCACTGCAGGGTCTGCGCGAAGTTTGTAACTACAATGTCGACCTGGCAAGTGCCCCCACTTGCCAGGCCCTAATCTTCTCTTTTCTTACATATAATTCACCCCTAAGGTAGGCCCAATGTACCCCTGTGGGCACAGTGCTGCGTATGTTTAAGGTATGACATGTACTGGTGTGTGTGACATGTCCTGGTGGTGAATTACAGTGTATTTAATTTTTCACTATGGAAAGGCTATCCGTCCCGTAGGATAGAATGGGAGGTTACTTATAACATCTTATACGCATTTCTTTCCCTTGGGACAAGATAGAAAGTTAGAGTTTAGTATGCCTGAACTCAGAATATAAAAGTATATCTTTTAGTAAAGATTATTTGCATGTTGTGTGTTTGAAAATACCACTTTTAGAAAGTGGGTGTTTTCTTATTTAACCATCATGTGTGCCTGGTTTGTGGATTGACAGTCTGGCTTTGGAGTGACAGGGGCTGGGGATGTGCATTCTCTCAGGCAGCCACGGGGAGGGGGGGGGGGGGGGTGGGGGTTGATGTTTGGCCTGCCTCTCCTGGATGAGTCAGGGCTGAGCAGAATAGACCTGGGCTGCATTCAGAGTAGTGGGAGGAGTTTTCACTAGCACCTGAATAATCCTGGTCTGCATTTAGAGTGGTGGGAGGAGCTTTCCCTTGCACCCGAATATGCTATGTCTCCCTTGCACAATGTTGTCTCCACCTCCTGCCGGGAAGCTGGACCAGAGAGGACAGAACCTTTTGTATGAAAAGCAGCTTCTTAATACGAAACATATCCACGTTTAATTAAATGACTGTGGTGCTTCAAGATGAACAATGTCAGGAATATCAGAGTTGTGAGGTCTTCCTTTATCAACTTGTAAACACTGTTCTATCTGCAGATCTCTTCTAGAAACGGCAGCAGTGTCCTAAAGTCAAAACTCTTCATGTGCCAAAAGTCCTCAGTCTTCCTAAAATAAACCCACAGAACACTGAATGTCTTTTTCACTGTAAAGAACTTTCTTTCCATGAGTCCATGAGTAAGCTCATATTGGACAGAAGAACTACAATTCTGTCACTTAAAATGCATCATGTGAACCCAGAGAAACGCTAATCAGATTTCTTTCAGTGTAAAGCCTGGAACAGAAGGCAAAGTGTCATGCCTTTAGCAAAACAATGTACTGAATGTTCACCTTGGCTGGTTTGATGTATAGAACTCTTGGTTCTTTACCATTCTCTGTCGTCATTAACCACAGTTGCACGTGCTCCTGGAAGATCAATTTTATTTTTACTAGTTAAGAGTGTCCAATCTTAGACTCGCTAAAGCACCGATTAGTTGCTGAAATGAGGAATATCTTCCTAAAGTATTATTAAATGGTTATCTGAAGGAAGAAATATTTTTAAATATATATAATTAGGAGCAAGTGTAGTTGTCCCTCCATGCAATTTTGTAGATTTTACAAATGCATGTTTTTGATGTTTTTTTTAACAAATTCTTTACATAGTTTATGTAAGATAAAATAGAATATTAATTAATGTGACCAATTGAGCAATACATGTGTACTCCAACTGAATGCCAAAGGATTGAATCTCAGTAGAACAGACTATCAAGATTCTGAGTAAAACTAGGACCGATTATTCAAGCACCAGATAGAATTATTTAGTTTCTGGTGTGCACCATACAAATACAAGTATTATTCTCCATTCACTAGAAAAGCAGCAATTTAAGATGAGACACGTTTTTTCTATGGAACTTCGGTTAAGACTACATCCGAGAAAAATAGAAAATATCAAAGTCAAAAGACTTGCTCCACTGAGTCTAATACTGTAAAACTCCACAATGAATTGTGCTCATTATTAGTTTTTCGTGTGCTTCTGATCATCTGCCTCATACGGTTTTGTGCATGGAGTCATCCGTGACAAGGTGAACACCAGGTTTATTACGCCCTGTGGAAATGCATTTACTGTACAGGCCCAACATAATGCAAAATTAATTCCTGGCTGAGCATCCATTTGTCTTTCTCATGCGTGGGCGCACGAAAGTAAAGTTAGTAGAAGGAATATTAAACAGGTAGCAGGGAATCATTTTTAAAGTAATGGCGCCGGCTCAATGAAAACAAACGAAATGCCGCATGGCAAGAAAGGATCTAGCATCCATTTTGTTTCATTGGCAATTATTCTTCAGGTTAAGAGGGATGGGGAGTCCATACAGCACAAGCAAATCCCCTGGGAACGTTTATGCCGAGGACAACATTAACTGCTGCGGGTGGCTTGCAGAGGAAGGCAGTCAGCCATTAAGGAATTCATGGAAACTAATGAGGAGGGCTAAGAATAGATACCAGTACAGCACATCTGCATAGGCTGTGCTGCTTAAAGGCACCGAGAACACATATATGTAGCAGGGGGTAAAGACATGGGCGAGGAAACAGTTGAAACAGTTAGAAACTGTGCTTCCCGTCTTCTGCTGTCAACCCTGCTAAAATGTTGTGGTGCTTTCATATCAGTTTTAGATATACTCATAAGCATGCCACATACAATTATTAAACAACAGGGGCAAACACAATCGTGTATGCTTTATACTGAATCAGTATATTCCATGAACAATAGGTGTAATGCTTAAATCTGTAGAGAATCGTTGAATAGATGCATGGTTTATACATCTATTTAAAATATTGAAATAGCACAACTTACCAAGGGTGTAACAGACTTAGGGCCTAATTATGACTTTGGTGGTCTTGGAGTGGGGTCACCGTGCCGCCGCCCTGCTCCAAGATGCACTGACACTGCCAGCCAACTTTTTTAGTCTCTGGCAGGCGGTTCTTTGGTGGCCCCACGACTGTGCCTATGAAAATGGCACTGCAATTGGAGCATCAAAGGCAGTTCCTGCATGGCATGGACTGGTGAAGTCCATGCCGTGCAGTAAGTGTAGTGCATGCACACATGAGGGCACAACATGTGCCTCCCTTCATGCACCCTATGGCCCTGAGGCAATAGGGGGCCCTGTAGTGCCCCCTTTGTTTCCTCTCTACCACAGTTTTCATGGCGGGCTCACCGCCATGCAACCCGTTGGGGAGAAGAAACTCCTAATATGCCTGGTGGGGCAGCAGCGGAAACACAGAGCTGCATGGATCCACCCACCCACTGCCCCCGCACATTTAGGAAAATTTTATCAGGCATGACTCCCATTGCTTCCACCACAGGGAAACACACAACCAGGAGACAACAGAATATCTACTGAAAAGGACAGGGACAGAATAATATACCTTCTGTCACAGGAAAAAATCTCACTGAATAAGTGCCGGACTGCCGCACTTCAGGGTTGCCGAATAGGAAGGCTGTCTATTATTGATTCTACCTCATATCTCTTTCATCCACGCTGCCTATTTTTCAAACTCACGCAAGGTTCTTTTTCATTCCTGCCTTGTCCCTTTCTTGGCTTTCTTTTCCCCTTTTTCCACCATTTCCGCCTTTCGCTCTCTTGTATGGGTCAAAGTCTGATGATGAAAAATAAGTCCATGTCCTCAAAAAAGAGTGCCGGTGGACCCCACCACCAGCTCAAATTAAGCACTGCTCCCACTGCATTGTAAAACCTGCAGATTAGTCACAAACCCTCAAGCTTTACAGAGTGCTACTGATGCCACCACATTTTGTTTGCCATTCATTACCTCTCGTTACCTTTGCGCCGTTTTCTGAAAAGTGAATACTTATAATTGGCATTTGACAAATTAACCTATTTAGTAACTGATATAACCTTCATACATCGGCATGTAGCAGCACTTTAATAATATCTTCTTGAAAAAGAAGAAAGGTACTACTCACTTCACATACAGAGCAGCTGCCAAAAAAGAATATGTCAGTGGAAGCAATAAGACACCAATTTAAGAGAGCCCAAATGACAGTGCAAGTGCAATTTCTGTCTTCAGGGACAAGAAGAAAGGACTTGAATATACTGCGCATAAGCTCTCATTATGCCTTTCCTGGATCTAGGTGCATGGATATGGGAGGGCTGGAATGCCTGAATGAGGCTAGTATCCCTGCACCTAAATCCAAGTACTACTAGTTATTTCCACCAGAGGGGGCATAACATGTATAGTAAGTAATACTGGGTCCAAATCTGTGCGTTTCTGACTTTTTAAGGCAAATAAACCGGAATCCACAAATACTTATAATTGCTAGAGACAGAGGGTAATTGCCTATTGAGGCTATTTTTTAGGGCTGTGACTGTAGATGTTGCTAGCAGGAGGGCATAGTGGACATAGTGGGTAAAGTTACAGCAGGAGGAAGCGTTTGATGCTCCATCCATTCTTCTGTAAGAGGGTAACATGGGGCGGGTGCAGCATCTGGCCAGAGTTCAGATTGCACCACATAAGACTCTGTAGTTTCCAGTTTAAGATTAGATCATCTGGTATTTTCAGAGCCAGTAATCCTGGCATGAAAATATCAGGCATCACAAAATGGCCTGAATGGCATCACCTCACAACCACTGAGCAGACTACAAACCAACCAAAATGCTGCAGCCAGGCTCATCCTCGACCTCCCGAGAAGAGCCCACATCACCCCCCCACCTCAGAGTGCTCCACTGGTTCCCCGTCCAAACTACTGACCCATGCCTACAAGGCCCAGCACAACAAAGGGCCAGCCTACCTTAACCTCAGACTGAACTTCCACCAACCTGGCAGACAACTATGCTTCGCCTCCCTCTCCCACAAAAGCATAAGCGGCAGCCGCACCTACTCCTACCTGGCCGCCAAGACCTGGAATGAACTCCCACTCCACCTCTGGACTGCACCCACCCTAGAGAAGTTCAGAAATGGCCTAAAAACCTGGGTGTTCGACTGACAACTCCCAGCAGCAGCCCCCCCTCCCCCCAGCACCAGGATACCTTCACAGGTGCTAAGCAGTGCCCTACAAATAGTTGATTGATTGATTGCTGTGGCTGGCTTTCACCGTTTTAAGTAAGTACTGTGATGAGAATGGAAGCCAGACAGAATGCATGCAAACAAGTGACTACTGTAACGTCACAGCACCTATGAAGTTCAGTCTGTCCACCATACAGCTTTCTGTGCCATTCAGTTTTTCTTAAAATATTGTAGCTATTTCAATTATATAGAAAATACACAAAGTACTAGTCTGCTTACCTAAATATCTTTCAACAGCCTCATCAGCAGTCCTATTTGCACTTTTATATACATGAACTCGGCCCAAGGTCATTGGAGTAATTTGCATAGGCACTAGTTACATCACACAAGCTCAGTATCTTTTTTATTTTTTTTGGTACGGGAGATTAAGAGATATTTTCCAGAATCATCGGATGCTGAGCTAATGCTGGACTTGAAACTGGTTCTCTAGCTCAACAGTCGGCAGCTCTGTCAACAACGCTTCATTGTCTCCTTTAGAGTGTTTTTAATGGAATTACCTAACACGCAAATTTTTAAGGAGAGAGGTCTTCCCACAGCCTTTAATGAAGAAATAAGGTATATGACAAATAAGGGACTACTTAACTCTCCCTAGTAATATCAACTATACAGGCCGCTGAAAAGTAAAATAAACTATGTAAATATTAACTAAAATAAATGTCAACCAGACGGATTCTACAGCTTTCACAGATGAGACTGGAGACAAATAACTCAGGCCTTTGATCATTTGGTGAACAATAATTACTTGGCGGCATGGAAGAGTTAGAATTTAATGATAGCAGCAAGGTTGAAACCTTTACTGATTCCTAGTAGCAATAGGATTGGATACGATTGGCTCTACTTTTGACCATGAGCCCCTGCATTCTAAATATAAATAGCTAATATGGTTCTTTCTAGACTCCTTAAAGTAAGCTCACTTTACAAGAGTGCAGCGAAGCTGCAGAAATGATGGCTGTGGGGGAAAAATATCTCCATCTCTTAGAACTAGGGGGCTCAGAGCATTGTAATAAGATATGGTTACACCTATTTGTCCCTAATCTTTCCTAGCGTACTTTCATCAATAAGATCAAGTACTTTGCTAATAAAGAGTTGGTACTCAAGGAGAACGATGGCGTCTTTTAATAGTCTCCCTCATGACAATTTGACTCACCACCATGGACTCTTTCCAAACACTTCCACAAAGGGCACAGTGAGACAGGAAATTCCAGAAATTTTTTAAAATTAAGTTTTAGTGCAGTGATTTACGAAGACTGGAAGGGCATTCTTCTTCCAGATTGAATATAAAGCAGAACTCATGCATCAATTGCTAGGTGCAAAAACCTTTGATGTTGCATGAGTGTTGGGAAAGAATGTAAACATAGCAGTCAGTACATGATCGATTTATACCAGGGTTTGTAAAAATTGACTTGGGTGTTAATGTAGTTGTATGGGTAGAGTACTTACTCAATGACAGCAGTTAATGGGTAATCAAAAAGAGGGGGCTTCCAGACGGGGAGAAGTTTACAAGTGGAGGACCTTAGAGGGTTACAAGGACAGTTTGTGTTTTCATATTGAAAAATGATCTAGGACAATATCTGGAATGCGGTCTTAAGTTGATCTACCAGGTGGAAAAACAAAACGTTTCTTAATCCAGCTGCCTGGCCAGTCTTTTCAAAGATTAAGAGAGACATAATCTGCAGAGACTCTCTAGAGACATATTGCTGATGACGGGCAAGATGAACCTGGCTATGAGCAAGTACTTGTGTAGTAGCAGGATGTAAATATGTAGCTGTTCAGCTTGTAAGGATCTTTGGTTATCTTGGATTGGTTTGATCATCCAATGTGCCTCTTAGTTAAATGCCAAACATTGTAAAAGTCTGTTTTAAATCCATGCATTCACCATCATCATCATCTTCTCAGAAGGTCTGTCTCACGAACCTTCCTGCAGCTCTCACTACTCTTCTTTCGGATTGATACAAGATTCTACTAACTCCCTTCTTGGTATGTGTTGTGTTCCTATGTGTGGTTTGCTATTTTAGTGAGTACATAAATCTTTATTGTACAGATTAATTAAAACCATGGCATAAAACATTTTGCACACCCTTTTTCGTTGTTTAATAATTATTGCCCAGGGGGACTAAGAGTGTGTCTCTACCCTCCCTCTCTTGTTGTTTTTTCATAATTTAGGCAGCGTTTAGTTGTGAGAGGATTTTTGATTCTCGTGATCCTCTGACTACAGTTTTCCTATATCTATCTTCGGCACCAACATGGAGAATACAGGGCTTTCGTATACTGATGAAGAGGTAGATGCCCTTTTGGCAGACCCCTCCCTTTTTTCTGACCCTTCAATAGCGCAGACCATTTCCCAGACAACAGAATGGGATAAACTAACTGAACAAAAGCGCAATCGTATTCGTACCATTTTATATGGGACGATATTGACTGAATATTTCCGCAACTATGTAGCCCCTAAAGGACTCCTGGTTACTAACGCATCCCGCATATTTTTGGATGATCCCGTTTTTAGAAAGGAATGGGCCCAGATCGCGTGGCACTGTACCCGCGACTGGTTAGTTTTAATTATTAAAACAGCACTAAGACTCTCAGAAGCACTAATGGTAGAAATACAACTTACAGAAACGCATTTTAAAACAACTTTAACTGGTTACAAGAAAAAACTTGAGGAGCTGACTAAGGAAATTAATGAGTATAAAGATACACTTACTCAATCTAAGGCTCAAAAATTCCAAAAAGATTTAAAGCGTTTCTCTTTTACTAAAGTTTATCCCTATGCCCACCCTGACTACACTCCTCCAATTAAAAACACAGATCAGTCAGAAACTTCAGATGATAATGACTCATTTTCTAGTGGGTCTAGTGGGGAGAGTTTTAAATCCAAACAACGGGGTAGAGGCAGGAATAGACCCTACCATTATCAACACAACTGGCAACCTCATCCCAATAAAGGGGGCCCAGGCTATCACAATCAGTTCCAACACCCTCAGTTTCCCATGATGGGCTGGAATCCTGGATATGTGCCAATGCCTCCATTTCCTCAGAACACGTTTTGCCCCCCTTTTTTAGACAGGGGCCAGCGAGGTCGTGGGAGGAGAAGAGGAAACAACCAAGTCCACTGGGATCAGGAGGAAGCAGTAGGGAATCACACACGCAGCAAAGCCGGAACCAGCAATCAGAGAGTCTAGTCACCAATCTCTCTTCAGTAGTATTAACACAGATAGAAAGTCAGGTCCTTGAAAAGGGATTAGTCTTTGTCCCTACTGCACGATTAGATTGTTTCCGTTTGCATTGTGAACTATCTGAATTTTTCAGAAAGTTGAAACTAAAGTTTTAATTAAACGTAAATCTGATGACCCTCTAGATCGTCCAAGTGACACTGGATTACGCCTGAAATCTACATTAACCCCTCCCCCTCATTTGATTCCAGCAGAAATAACTGCCTTTGAGCAAGCAGTTTTTAATGATGTTGAGTTCTTTCAGGACAAAGGAGTCTTTAAGAATATGAGGACTGTGGAATTTCAGGCCCTTCAGTCACTACATATGAATTCTTCGATTGTCATAAAACCAGCAGACAAGGGGGGAGGGATCGTGATTCAAGATGCTATTGACTATGATCGAGAATGTAGGCGCTTACTAAGCGACCAAAAAAACTATACCCCTCTATCTGCTGATCCTTATCTGCAACTTAAAGCCATAATTCTCAACCTTGTTGAGCATGAGGAATCTAGTGGATATATTACTAAACACAAGGCAGAAGGTATTATTCCTTATTTATATACCTTGCCGAAAACTCACAAAAACAAGTTGCCCCCTCCGAGACGACTGATAGTTTCGGGCATAGGGTCCCTTTTAGAGCCCCTCTGTACATATTGTGATTTTTTCCTGAAACTGCTTATCCAAAACACCCCCACCTATTTGAAAGACACCAAAAGCTTTTTAGCATCATTAAAAGATTTGAGGGTGGACAATGATGCAACCATTCTTGTGTCATTAGATATTGAGAGCCTTTATACTAGCATCCCTCAGGACGACACTATCAAGGTCCTTGGGGAGGCCTTAGGCTCCGCCAGTTGGGATTTTCAAACACCTAAACAATTTGTTATTGAGTGTGCGACCTTGGCATTAAAAAATCATTTTTTGGAATATCAGGGTACCCTTTATCTCCAGTCCACAGGTACATCGATGGGCAGCACATTTGCCCCTACTGTGGCAGGGTTGTATGTTTATGATTTTGAATGTAAACATATCCTGAGTTCGTCAAATCCTTTCACTTCCAATCTCTTATTTTGGAAGAGATATATAGACAATGTTTTTATCATCTGGCAAGGTCCTGAGAATATACTAATCAATTTTTTTACTTGGATCAATACATGTGATCCTAATTTGACTTTTACCCACTCCTTCAATACGGATGTGGTGGTGTTTCTTGATGTTGTAGTTACCAAGGCAGAAGGATTGTTATTGACTAAGACCTATTACAAACCCACAGCTAAACACAATATATTAACTTTTTCCAGCTTCCATCCTAGACCATTACGAGAAAACCTCCTTTACGGGCAATATTTGCGCATTCAACGCAATTGCAGTAAGGTAGAGGACTTTCGGAAACAGTCCAGTGAGTTGACCCAAAAATTGAGGGACAGAAGTTATCCTGAAAAAATTCTGAGGAACAGCTGTAAGAGGGCTAGAAATCAACCAAGGGAGGCCCTTCTGGAGAATTCCTGTAAGCAAGTTGCGGAGATTCCGCTCACTTGTGTTACTACATATAATGTTGCATCGAATGCCATCTCGAACTCAATTAAGAAACACTGGCGGATTCTCGAAAGTAATAATATCAAATGGGAGAAACCGCTGTTTTCGTTCAGAAAGGCAAAAAGCATTAGAGATTCTTTGGATCACACTAGACCCAAGAGTTCAAATAGCCTTGAAGAGACGTCTGTCCTGAACGCTTGGGGACTGCCACCTATCTTGGGTCATTTCCCATGTGGCTCATGTAGTGTCTGTCACCTTACCACTACTACACTGAATCTGGAAGATGTGAAAATATGGACACAACGTGGTCACACCAATTGCAATACTATGAATGTGGTGTATTTGATTATATGTCCCTGCGATCTTAAATATATAGGGATGACCACTCGCAAGGTTAAACAACGTATCTGCGAACATCGGAGTAATATCCGTTGTAAGAAAAACACAACCAAATTGACTGAGCATTTTTTGCGTTTTAACCACACTTCGGACGATCTACAGTGGACCTTTATTGAGCATATTAAATCAGGGCTCAATTCACCAAATCTATTACTCGAAAAAGAACAGTGATGGATTTATCGCTTGTCCACCCATCTGGTTGGGCTAAATGAAAACATTCCTTGGGGTACAGTGATGAGACGCAGTGTTTAGTAGTGCTTTCTTACTTTCTTTTTTACTAACAAAGCTTGGTTAGAATAGCACTACATACTTCTATATATACATACATGCCCTATACTTATGACATTTCCCTTGTCTGAATATTAGTTTTCTATCGTTGCACTCTTGCACCTACGACTAATTAGGACTATAGTTTTGTGTGATTAAGCACAATACACGACATAGGGAAATATTTATGAACAGATGTTGAATACCCTATTTCATGATTGTTATTGCTCGTAATTTGATTCATCAACACAGTTCCTTTTACAGACTCTTTTAGGGTTTGAGTTTAATTCCGGCATGGTTTTTAATTTTTCACTCAAATTGAATCTGTGATCCTTTTTGTGGAAAGATACCCTAAATGTGTCTGCGCTGTTGTAAGGTTTTAATAAAGTTTTCCTCTCACCGTTGTGGTGAAGAGGTTGGCAGTCTAGTTTTTCTCCCTGCCTTTCAGTTCCGTCCATGATGATATTCACGTGACCAGTGATGGTCATGTGATACGCGGAGGTTTCCGCTCAATGCGAGCGAGATTTCCCGCCATCCTGATTTTCTCTCTATATATTCTCAGGCATGGAATCTACTTTAGTCTCCAGGCCCGTTGGGATGCACTAGGTGTTTTTGTTTGGCGGTCTACTCTGATGAAGTAAGTGCCGCCTTTGAGTGAGATTGGCTATGACAGCGGTACTAGTTGGGTGTTCAGTTAATTGTTGTTTTTTTTCTAAATCAGCCTCCCCGTTCACCTTTTATTACAGTTGTTCGGAGTCCCGCTACCCATCGTTTGCCCAAGGAGCGGTATGAATTTTTACTAAACATAAGCCCAGTTTTCTCCTCCTTCAGAAATTGTGATTGTTTTTATCTATGTTAGTTTTTTGCCTTGCTAGGCCATTACTTTCGATTTAGCACCTGTAGTCATGTTCACTGAATCGTGTCCAACAGTTTATATAAAATATAAAAAGATAAGCTGTGATATCGAGTGAATCCACCCGTTTTTCATGAATAATCAGGAGGTTAGCTTATAGAGTTTGGGCTCTCTTCTGATTTTGTTAAGATTGGACTAACATCTAATATTGTTAGTTCTGTATGCTTTAATAATGAGCTTTAAGTACAAATATGAACAACTGCCTTTTGACAAATCCATTTTTTGATGAAGTAAAAGATGATACTTATAATGTTGTGCAATACATATATTTATCTGCTTCTTTACATATATGTTTTTTCTGCAGACATTTTATGGCTTTTGGGAAGTGCTTGAAGGCCTCTTCAAAACCGTGAGTCTATTTGGTTTCCTGCACCCCAGGTTAGGATAAGCCTTAGCGAGCTTATACCGCCGAGGTGCCTTTTTTGTGGGCCCAGAAGAAAGCTTCATGTAATTACGCCTAGAAGCTGAAACATGTCGACCAATGAATAGGATGTACCTGGCCAATTATAACCAGTGATAAACATCCAATTTTTTCACCTGTTTTTATTCAGTGCCAGGTTTTCCACCATTAAAAGTGTTTTGGTTAAACCCTGTGCACCTTTTAAATCAGCACCTTTTTTTGCACTTATCACACAAAAAAACCTTTTTGTTTGGTACATGACTAACCTCGAGCTCCGCTATAATTAAGCATAGAAGCACACCAGGGGTGCAGTAGGCATCTCTGGTGGAACCCTATGATGAAGCATGTTACCAACGAGGTTGGTGAGTGAGGGTTCTTAGACCAAATCTGAGTGATTTGTCATATGCGCACAGATATATACATGTGTCCCTTTTCATGTATATATATCCACGTTTTTCCTCTGTATTTGCACACTCTTTCGTTGTTTAATAAATAAAACATTTAAAGCATTAAAGTAGTTTAAATATTCAGATAAACTCTTCTGTTAAAGCCCATCAGATAATTGTGTGGTAATGTGCCTATTTTTTTTTTTAACGGAGTTTTATATAGCGCAAACTTGACCCAAAGGTATCGGGTATCAGAGCGCGTTACACGAGCACCAGTTGCGTTACATGACACATTCCTTTTTTTGTTAGGCACATGGAGATTAAGTGATTTGCCCAGAATCACAGGATGTTGCGTGTCGTTGCCGAGACTCAAACCCAGTTCTCCAGATTTGAGGTCGACCACCCTAGCCGTTAGGCCAACTCCTCTCCCTATTATAACAGAAAGTAAAAAGGATTGCTTAAAAAGTTTCCAGTATTTTTCATTGAGGATCAGATTTTAGCATGTAAAAAATACAATATATTTGAATAGCCAAAACACATCACAGGTCATTTACCCCATCATAACTTAATACAACTATTGTATACCAAACCAGCTGCGGTACATCCCATAGCCTCAACCTAAGCTGTCAGCATTAACCTAAATGACTTGCTGGGATTCCCCTCTTAAAGAAAGACCAGTTTGTTAATAATTTCCAGTGCAGTGCTCCCCACTGTAGTATAACAACATCATAGACACAAATCAATGACACCATGGACATCAAGGACATCAATGCACAGCCTCCCTGGAAATCTGAATACCAGTCCGAAAAAATGTGGACCTAATCCAAAACCTCAACGATTGCTGCAGTGGGGGACATAGACACAATATGTGTACTTCTGTCTCTCCACCGCTTTGTTAACTTAGTGCTACACTGACAAATAGCAAATTACCTTCATCCATCTGCCTTACAATACCAGCTAGCAGGTAATCAGACAACATCAAACATAGTACTTTTACAATGATTTTTTCCCATTGCCCTGGTCAACTTACAAAATGCTAAAAGTTGTAATGACTATTTCACCAGAGTATGTTTCACGGTTAAAAGGTAACACAAACTTTTGTTTTTCTGTTGGTCACCAGGACTAATTTATAAAGACATTTCACGCAATAGCTCTCCATGAAAATCTCTGGATACTTTAGATGATTTGTTCAACATGCTAAAACATTATGGTTTGACTAATGTCTACCCTGAGTGCTGCATCTTGGTATCTTATGGCTCAGCCCTGGGTGTGTGGAACCGTTTTCAGGGTGTGTCTCGCCATGACTTTTTGCCTTTGACAGTTTTGCTTTTTTACTCTAGATTCCTGGAAATTCACCTCTTATGTGATTGTACCTTTCTTCAGGCTTTGCTGATTTGAGGCTTGGGAGTGTCTAGTACTAGCATTCACGTGAAACTTTGCAATACTGGACTTCACTTCATGATTATTATTCTGGACTCATCAGGGCCTCAACATTGGGTTATCCCATTGGATACAGAGTTCTGCTACACTGCTGATCTCCCTCAGTCTAGTGGTTCTCCCACTAGGGAGGTATATCTAAATCTACTAGTCGTACCACAAAGTTCACTCACTTAGGCTGTCTTGTACTCATGCTCTATGTAAAGTGAGATTAGTACTTTGCAATGACAGTGCGTCACCAATAATTGTTCCATCGCCCTAAACCACTGTTAAACATTCTTTCTCAACTGTGGTTTGAATAATTGCCCATCAGCAATCAGGATCTGTTTCTTGTCTTATGTTATGTTATGTTAGAAGACTTATAAAGCGCAACTGTAACCCTAAGGTGTCCTGGCGCTAGCTACAATGCTCTAGAAAGCACAATGCGAGAGACCCGGGTGAGCGGTTAGTCAAATAGCCAGGTTTTTAAGGCCTTCCTGAATCCAAGTAAGTCAGAGCTATTTCGCAGGTGTATAGGAAGGTCATTCCAAGCCTTAGCAGCACAAACACAAAAACTTTTACCTCCCCATCTGACTCTTTTTATAGGTGGTACAGTCACCAGTGTCGCTCCTAAAGAGCGCAGTGGTTTATTTGGCACATACCACTGAAATTGCCGCTTTAGATGGTCAGGTCCTGTGCCATGCACAGCCTTAAAGACCATGCAGAGTGATTTAAACTGCACTCGTTTCCTGACAGGTAGCCAGTGGAGTCAACGGATTTCACTAGAAACGGATGAAACTTTAGGTATATTTGAAAGCTTTATAGCTTATATCACTGCTTACCTTTCCACTAATATGATTTATTGTGTGAAGCGCTAGCAGCAGAGTGCACAACAGTTTCAATCTGTGCTTTGAATCAAATACAGGATACAGTCCTGAAGTGTGCCAATGGCGTCAACTTACCTAAATGGACTAAGATCTAGCTGGAGAGACACTGATAGGTCTGTCACATATTTCGACATATCAATGCATCAAATAACTACACATTCCTATTTACTTTAAAAACAACTGGATCTCAGTACGAACAAAGCGATGCAAGCCTTTGTATAACTGTGTCCTGTATTTCACTTGGAGCACTATTTATATGCCATTCATTGTGGGATTAAATTCCATGTTTTTATTACATGCTCTGCATTATGATTATTTAACATGAGAATTGAAGTCTTTCAAGCTGTGGTTCTTAAAATATTGATTACTTTTACACTCCAGAGGTAGCACCACTGACTGAGAAACCATTCACCACTCTGGACTCATCTGAAGTTTGGATTCCTTCAGAGTAAAAGAGGACACGTTCTGGAAAAGTCAAACATTAAATACATCAGTAGGTATCATAATGAGGAAAATAAAGAAAATGTATACATATGTTATAGCACAAATGAAGGTATGAATAAATGACAAGACCACCAGATTACATCTTCAGGGTATCAGCTCTTCATGTTTTGAGAAAGTATGGGACTACAAGGACCAGAATGTATCAATGTTATGTGAAATCTGCCTTGGAGTGAAAACCATGCAAGGTTTGAAATGTTTTGGGCAGTGTTGCGTAGTAAGCAGGAGTGCTGCCACAACACAGCAGGTTTCCGAAAGACTTGCCTGCTGGGAGGATGGCAAAACCCCACTGTGTCCAGAAACCTTTGCAACTTTGAAGCACTCATGCTCTTTGAAGCAGACACTTCCAAGTAGACAGGTCTAATAACCGATCCAAATATCTCTATGGATCAGGTTATAATAAGTGCTGAACAAGTCCTTGTCAGTGCATTGGGTTGTTGAGTAGCTTTCTTGGTTGCCTGAAGAAGGTGAGATTTCTACTAGCAGGCGCATTGTCATCCTGCACAGAATAATATTAGTGAACGTATCAAAGTGTGTCTCCTTAAGCGGGTCCCAGTTAGGAGGAACAACCCAAAGGCTATAAACCCTCCTTTGGCAAGTCTGACATTCTTGATGAGGATGAAGGTAAAACAGGAATAATCAGCAAGGCATCAAACTGACATCAGTAAGGAGAAAAGGGCATGGAAACACTAAGAGAAGAATCCAAAAGTAAATCATTGAAACTGTCAGAAGCAAAAATCAGAGACGAAAATGGTAGCAAGGTGCGAAGATCACAATCAAAAGTCCAGGAATGTAATGTGTTGCAATAGATTTGCAGACATTTCAACGTGTGGCACACACCGACTCACTCTGGATGCCTGTTTGCCCAGTGGTGATTGCCTCTTTTGTTTTTAAGAGGGGAGTGCCCCTCAGTACCCCAGCTCCCTTTCCCATCTTGCTGACGGGCATTTCTGCTCCTACAACTGTTTAATTAGGCACTTCAGTGCAGGTGGCAAAATATCCGTCGGCAGGAAAGATGTGGCACAACGTCTGCATACCATTGCAACACTTGTAATGCCCTCTTGTAAGGCCTTCTTTATATATGGTTTAAACAGGAACTGACATTAAAGTAAAATACTTTCTATATCTTGAAATGGGAGCCACAGAAGACATCTTTCAATGGACAGACTAATATTTTAAAAAGAGGTTTGTTCAAGGTTTTTTCAACCCCCTTTCCAGGAACTCATGGTGTTTGTTCAAATATGGAAAAGCCCAAGTTTGACATCCTGCACACAGTAGCATCGGTGGCACCCTGTGCAACAATCTTTGTTGGCACCCCTCCCCCAAACCCCAAAGATCTGCTTCTTCACAAATGTCTTCACTACGCCCCTCACCTCTCCATGGCACCTCTCTCACATGCATTTCATTCTGTTTTATACCGCTACTCATACCAGTGTAGGTTGTCAGAGCACCTTACATCACAAACACATTATTCAGAGACAATGGCTCATATGTGTGTAAATCAGTGTATAGGAAATGTTACATAAGACAATGAGGACTACGAGGTGTAGGAGTCACTTGCCATCCATAGGATCAGGTATTATATTTTAGGAGTGATTGGTCTGGAGAAGAACAAGCTCGGGATTTAAAAGTAACACACTGGTAGGGGTTGGCTTTACTAATAAGAATGAGTATATACCAAAACAAATTCTGTTTAGTAACATTAGGATAATTAGGGACTGGGGAAAATCATAATGTTCTAATCTATACCTTGCAGTTTGCATGCAGCTCTTCAAGCCAGTTCATAGTTCACTATTCTACATTAGAATTGACTTTTGAAGTGCAAGTAACAAACGGATCTCTGTGACAAAAGCAATAACGCACTGAGCTACCAATTTAAAATATAATTCTGTGATCTCCATGGTGTACGTTCTTTACAGCAGGCACATCAACACTCTGCACTACTTTAATTTGAGTCAAAACTATCACTAGGCAAAACTCCATCCTCTCTCCCACAGGAATATTATTAACTAGCGTTATCTTGACATTTTTATTGTTGCCTAAAAACTGCTGGTAAGACAAGAAACTCTGCAGCAGGTTCTTTTAAACCCAAACATTATTTTCAAACGCTGCGCCTCTAGGTGAGTGCCAGGTACGGCTGTGCTAGTTGCACAGCCCTAAACCTGACCCTGTCTGCATGCCACTCTGGATTCGGATGTTCCATCCCCACTGCCCCTTTCACACCTCATGGAAAATCCCTGTGGGTGACTGTGTGTTATGAAGCTCCAGATGACTCCAGTTGAAAGAAATCACAGTATATATCACACGTGGCCCATTACTGGGAGGGTTGGAGGGAGTGGGAGCAACTTATGCCCTCTAAGGGGCAAGGGACCAAGGTTCGTACTCTCCATTTACAATATTGTTTCCACCAAAACACGGACAGGTCCTAAATCATCAAGTCCACTTTTTGTGGTCTCATGCCACGTTATTATATAAGTGTACTTCTATTGACGGAATGTTTAGGCTACTATTAGATTCAAAAGTTATTGGACCAGCACCGTAGTGTGCTCAAAAATGTACAGGATGGCTTCACTTGCCTCCCAGGTGTCAGGCTTCATCATTGGCCATCCCACGTTCGCCAAAGAATCCTCTAATGGTGAACGAGCCCATATTATGGGCTGTGATACCACTATTAGTAGGAAACTAAGGTGAAGAAGAAAAAGGAAAAAAAGGGGGGGGGGGTTTAAGTAAAAACCCCTACCACCTGTCAGTAAATTCTGCAATCTTTATTCATTGGTGATGGAGGATGATTAGAAGCAGAAAATCTAGGACAATAATAGCCCTGCGATGGTGCTCATTGGCCGCTAGGTCAGAAGAAATCACAGACCTCTGCCATAAAATTATCATTTCTTCAGCGGCGGCTCCTACATAGGAGCTGTGGAGCGTCGCCCCCCCCCCCCAAACTCCAGCAGAAAGAGTAGAAAAGGAAATGGTAATAAATTATTTTACTCTGCAGAACAGAGTGTGGGGTTGGCGCCAGTACGTCATTGCTGCCGGTGTGAAATGCGGTTGTATGACGTTTCAACGCATTCCGTTGCAATGCATGCCTTTTCCACCCATGCGTTACAATGTGAATGCCTTTACCTCGAATATCCTTTACCACGAAAATGCCTTTCCACGCATACCTTTACAACGATTTTCGTTGTATAACTATGCATGATAATAGCATTTTCATGGTTAAGGTTTTAAAATTTGTATAAAATTATATACTCACAGTTTTTCTTTTCTTTCTATGGGCGTAATTCTCCTTTTTCCTTTTCTGTTTTATTTTTTCCTTTTTCTATTTTTTTTTTAAACGCTGTACGTAGATGCACATACACAATAACGTTGTTAGTGATGCTCCTCGCCCGAAGGACAAGAAGCACAGAAGAGCGTTGATCAGGTAAAATTTTACTTTTTTTGGTTGGGGGTAGACCCCCCCAAGCCCCCTTTTTGAAACCCATGCTTTTTTTTTGGGGGGGGAGACCCCCCAACCCCCTTTTTTATTTTTACCTTTAACTCACATTCCTTTACTACGTATCTCGTAGTAAAGGAATGCGTGGTAAAGGTCATACGTGGTAACCACACATGCGTTGTAAAGCATGCGTGGTTAAGTGTATGCGTGGAAACGGCCACGTTGTAGTGGCCGTTTCCCGTGAAATGCGCATGTAGGTTTAGCCGGCTATATTGTTACGGCCAAACCGAAATGTGCAATTCAAACTCTCCAACAGCTGGGTTGGAGAGTCGGCACAGGCCTCCAGTGCATTTTGGAGTGCTGGGGCAGCCTGCTCCAACCAATCCAGATGCTTCACTCATGCAACATAAGAGAAGCATCTGGATTGGATAAGGTAGTTGGCTGTCTTACGTCACCTTGCGCTCGTAGGAGACTATAGCCAAGGGCTGGAGACCATCGAGGTCATGCTGCAGGAGAAGGTATATGAAATTTTTATTTTTCATTCATGTAACTTTTAATATAATGAAATGTTGGAGTGTATGTATGTATGTTTGTTTTAATGTATGTTGAGCCCAACTGTTTTTTAAGTCACCAACCGCCAGTGCATGTCTTACATCATGCTGATGGAGTGCTTGTACAGCACTCCTTGTCCCTCTGAACTAAAGAGGTGCTACTGTTTCAGTTGCACCAATTAATCTGAGGCTAGATCCATTATCTAACTACTTATTTTTTATGTTGATATGTATTTAATGTGGTCTTCATTTGATTGGTTTCTAAATCTATGATGGCTTCTTCCAATAAACCCATTACAGAGGTAAACAAGTTTATCTTCTAAAGAGTTTTCTTTCTTTCTTACATTCTCCATTTAAGCAGCTCATTAGTTTTCAGATGTTTTAAATTCCATACATTTAAAATAAAATAAAGAAATTACAGGTAGCAGAGTATTTTAACTGCACTCAAGCATCAAGTCTGAGAATGCTTATAGACAACACCTGCAAGGCACTGAGAATTTATCAGACCCAACCCTTAGCCAGCGCCCACTCAAAGAGAAAGATTTAGTTTGAAAAAAATCTTTGATCAGTGGGCACAAACTCTGCCACACTCGCTAGGACTCTTGCAAGCCTGGCTCTGTCCTAAAACGTTACCTTGCTGAGGGCTTCAATGTACAGAAACACATTTCTCAGACTTTTACGTTGATCTCCACCTAAAGCAACATCTCTAGGTTCTCTTTCATGCTTGAACACTTGGGTGCTTTGTTCCATGTTGAATCATCTAGCTGTGGGTCTCATAGGAAGACTATGTCTGCTTACTTTGTCATCTGTTAATTGCTTTTGGATTTGGCCTTTTCAACCCCATCTCCATTCCCTTCAATAAGATTCTGTGCAGCAGGTTCAAATACTCAGGTTTCGCACAGCTATGTCTCTTTCGTCATGAGATCCCAAAGGAGAAGAATCACCCATTACACTTGGAACATGCTTACTTATCAGGTATCAGCGCTAAAGGATGTCACTCTGCTGGGAAACAATCTTCAGGGCTGTTTCCTTTTGAGTAGCTGAGACTCTTGGTTCTTTGGCATTACGAGCTCCCACTAGCATTGAGCCATCATGAACATCCTGATGCTCTTCTGCTTGCTGTAACTCCATAGTAGTCCTCAGAGTAGAGGCGCTTAACTTATCAACGTCACACAAATTGATGTTATATTCACAACCTGGAAGTAAGCTCCTTTTAAGCCTAGAACACTATCGTCCAGGATTTGGCAGGTACAATGAAAGAGCTTTCATTTCATCTTGGTTAAGTCACCTCAACTAACAGCACTTGGGACTGAGAGTTCTGCCCATTAAATAAGTGCATCACACCTAGCCCTGTATATCTACAACTAAATTTGTTTGGAGAGACTGCATTACACCAGCTTCCAGATACCACCACAGACTTTCAGTGACCAAGAACATTAGAGTTATGTCAGTGAATTACTAGCTCTTACCCAATTTAATAGTGACTACATTTCAGCATTACAGGCAGATGCAAGATCTTTTATCCAGCAGTGTATTAATCATCATGAAATCATATTAAATAAAGCAGCAAATATTTTATAATGAATGTCATTAAATAATCCACCAATGCGTGCCAAAGGAGAGCCAGTCTCAAATTCTTGGAGAGAAAAATGACGGTGAGATAAATTCTTGAGAAATTCAAGTTTCTTTACTTCGAATCTCCTATCCTGCCAATAATACACTTTTGTGAGAGATGAGTCAGAAAATAGGCAACTAGTTTTTTTTCATGCTGAAGTGGGAAATAGTAAAGTGGAGACTGTATTGTATTGAGAACAAACTGCAATAAATAGCTTCTGGCACCATAAAAGGCACCAAAGTGAAATATTCAATTTTAATATTTTCTGTAAGCTTTCAGTAACTGGGACATTTGAGAGAGGAAACTAAAATGATGGCTTTAAGTTTCTAAGATCGATGATGGATAATCCTGTAAAGGTTTCAATGACAAAGGGTTGAAGAAAGCACAGGAAAAAAAGAAGACTTACAGACAAAGAAAAGAAAAAAGCTGTGACGATGGTAATGGAAAGAGCATACACGTTATCACAAAGTAGAACACTTAAGCAGGTGAGATAAAAATAAATATACTGAAGAGACACAGACATATCTTACAAAGACAGGTGGGAGTATCTGAAAATCACATACAAAGTAAAGACTTTGCACAGGGAATCTATAAATTGATAAAAGACCATAATAATAAATGGCTGAAAGAACAGACAAATGGGTTTTTCAAATGGATAAACTGTAAAACATATAGGGAAGCAGGCAATGCAAATATAGCAGCACTAAACAGAGACTGCAGTGGTAACATTAATGTTGGACTTGGCCCTTTTTGGCGAGTCATCCCTGAACTTTTTGCCTCCCTCCTAGCCTTATTTTTTACATGGTGTTTGTGGTTTTAGGACTCTGGGCACATTAGCACTGCTGTCCAGTGTAAAGTGCGTGTTTTCTCTATGGTAAACATGGTAAGATTGGTCCTTCGGCATGCCTGCAAACTAGTTTTCTGTTCCAGTGATTGTTGGTATCAAAAAAAAAAAATACCAATGACGGTAATTTTGGGGCAGGGGGTTGGGGATTACTTATCTGAGAGTAGGCAATAATATACAAAGCCTGAAGAGGATGCCCATGCTCTTGTCATTCATGACTCACAGATGCTAGTAGAAAAGATACATCACCTGAATAGCTGAAAATGTACTGAATGATGTGACTCCCACTAATCTCAGGATAATAGTTCCTCATACATTGTACACCTAACCAGAACTTCTTTTATTTTTATCTAAAAACCTCTTATACCAGAAAGTCAATAGTCATACTTCCTACTTAGAGGGGCAAAGATAGAATTACAGATTTCATTTGCGTTTTGCTGAGGCTCTCAAAAAACCTGATGCAGACAATTGAGTGAAGGCAGCTTTGTTTCTATTGGACTTGGCCCTTTTTGCAGGATCATCCCTAAACTTTTTGCCTTTCTCCTAGCCTTTTTTCTGACAAGGTGTTGGTGGTTTTAGGACTCTGGGCACTGTAGCACTGCTGTCCAGTGTAAAGTGTGTGTGCTCTCTGTGATAAATATGGTAAGATTGGTCTACACCTGTTTGGCATATTTAATTTACCTGTCAGTCCCTTGTAAAGTGGCATCTCAGATACCCAGGGCCAGTAAATTAAATGCTACTGGTGGGCTTGCAGCGCCAGTTGCGCCACCCACCAAAGTAGCCTTTCAAACCTATCTCAGGCCACTGCCATTGCATGACCTGTGCGCGCAGTATTACTGCCGCAGTGACGAGGCACCAAAAGTGTGTGCCACGTCTGTGACCCCCCTTTTACTGCATGTCAGTCACCCCTAAGGTAGGCCTTTAGGTAGATAAAAGGTAGGACATGTACCTTAGGTGCGTGACATGTCCTGGTAGTGACAAACAGCCATTTTGGTTTCTCACTGCTGTGAGGCTGCCCTCTCATAGGAATGCATTGGGGATTCCCTAATAAGTGTTTCAGTGGTTATTCCTGATATGAGAGGAGCAGCGTGGCCAAGTTTGGTATGTTTGGAATAGTAATAATAAATGCTGCGCAATGGTGTGCGCAGATTTATTATCACTATTTTAGAAATGCCACTTTTAGAAGTTGGCATTTCTGTGTGCTATGTGTCTGCCTGCCTAATGTGTATTGCATGTCTGGCTCTGGAGTGACAGGGGCTAGTGATGTGTGTGTAGCTCCAGGGAGGGCAGGGTGAGTCAGAGCTAGGCTGAATAGGAGATCTGCATTTGGAGTAGTGGGAGGAGTAGTCCCCTGACCCTGAATAGGTATGTGCCTACCTGGGTGAATGCTGGCTCCACCGCCCGTGGTGTGTCTGATGACTGAGCCCCCACCTGACAAAGGGAAAGAGGAACCCAGTAAACAAAGTGCTCCACTACCACCAGAACCAGTTGCGACTGGTTCCCAAAGCCAGGTGCCAAGGGCAGAACAAAGGAAAAATGTGGTATAAGTACTGGGGCTGTGACCCCATGAAAGGTGTGCTTCCTTGTGCTACTTGGGGATACTGGCTGCTGCTGGGCCCCAGGAGGAACTGCCACAAGGCACTGCCTCCCTGCTGGAGGGCCCTGTGAGCTGGCCTGCCTGATCCCAGCCTTTGCCCTGGAACTTTGGACGGCGTGCCTCGTGAGCGCTACATCTTACTTGCCCAGTGCCAGGACGGGAGAAGCGCTGCAGGCTCCTGTGATCTTGAGCCCCTGGTGTGAACTCTTGTTGGAGCAGATCAGCCCTGGGCCGGGAAGCGCTACAGGATTCCTGTGCCCCTGATGTGGGCTCGTGTTGTAGTAGCGCGGTGTTGGCGCTGTTCATAGTGCCAGGAAGGGGACCTAGAAATTGTGCCTGGCAGAGACTACGATCCGCATTTCCCGATCTGCGAGAACCGGAAGTCAGGCACCTTACCTGGTTAGGGGCGCAGCCAGAGGTGAGGCAGCATGACCCAGAAGCCAGACAGATCGCGCAGGAGGAAGGCGGGGCCCCTGTGTGCCGGTGGGAGCCCCGCATGTCTGGCACAGAAGAAGCAACCCAGGCAGGAGCCTACCCTGCCTTGGTGATTGCCAAAGAGGGAAAGGAAAGGAGACCTCGCGCCCTGGGCCGGTCGGTCCCGGCCCGGCCGGAAGTCAGTCTGCCTAATCAGGGGCAGAGCTTCCCCCAAAAGTGACGGGCCCGGAGCAGCTCGCAGCCGCGGCGCACTGCCGGTGAGCGGGGGCCTGGGCGGAGGCACTGTCGGTGCCTACGAGAGCCCGTGAAATCCCCCTGCAAGAGGAGCCCCGGTGAGGAGGGCTCCCAGGGCATGAATGCTGCCGAGTGAAGTGC
The DNA here is from genome assembly GCF_964204655.1 of Triturus cristatus. Lineage (NCBI taxonomy): Eukaryota > Metazoa > Chordata > Amphibia > Caudata > Salamandridae > Triturus > Triturus cristatus. The sequence continues at coordinate 1,007,518,200 of NC_140591.1, read as the reverse complement.
ACCAAGAGGAGCCCAGTGAACCGGGCTCCCTAAGGCACTGTTAGTGCCAGCACTTGTGTCCACAGCTGCCCCGCCGGCCAGCGGGCAGCTGCAACATGGGGGCAATTTTGTTCATCACTCTCGGAGTGGGACCTGAAATACACGGTGGCGCCAGTGCTTGTTGGGTACCGATTTCTTCACAGCTGACCCGCCCGTTGCAGGGCAGCTGCAACGTTGGGCAATTTTGTCTTTAGAGTCACAGTGGGGGCTCAGGAGGCACTGCAGTGCCATAGGTGATTCCTCAGCTGCACCCCAGGAGCGCGGGCAGCTGCAACACGGGGGCATTTTCTTTTCTTGCTGAGGAAGGGGTGAGTTGCATACCCCACCCCCAGTGCATTGCGCGCTTTGAGTTTGCTGCTTTGGCAGACAGAGGGCCACTTGGAAGGCTCTAGCATTACGCCCTGACATTTGGGACAGAGGGCATTTTGAGCCCCAGAGAAAGGCCAGTTGGCCTGGGGTCATTTTCATGGGTGGTACCTCTGTGTACTGGTAGGGCGCAAGGCCCTAAGGGATTGCATAATGTGTTTATGCTCATGAGGTTTGTGCATAATGCGTTTTATGCCTAATGTTATTGCCTAATGTGGTGATGCCTAATGCAAATGTCATGCTATGATGTTTTTGCCCAAAGTGATGCAGACATAATGCGTTTATGTTGCTAGGGATAATGCTGAGTTCATTATTGTACCAGTAGTTACTGGTTGTGTTAGTTTTGCTACTTGTGATTTGTGATGGTTCTGACGCTGGCCCGATCGGCCCTGTCATGTATAGAATCCACTGTAAATTATTACCTGGTGCCCGTTGGCACAATGTATATGTGTGATTATGATTCTAATGTGTTTTGGATAATACAAAGGCTATTTTCTTATATAAACTTGTGTGGAGTTTCTTTTGTGGTGTGCCTAGGGTGTTGCTGCTGTGTGTGTGTGTGTGTGTATGTGTGTGTTGCGCAAATGCTTTACACATTGCCTCTGGGATAGGCCTGACTGCTCGTGCCAAGCTACCAAGTGGGTGAGCAGGGGTTATCTTCAGCGTGTAGCTCCCTTGCCCTGACTAGAGTGGTGGTTTCTGTCTGGCTTAGGCGAATGTCATAGCCAACCAGAAATCCAATTTCTATCAATTAATATGCAGTCTTTGTATTACGATGCCTATAAGGTAAGCTTTAGGTTGATAATATTACAAGTAAATTGGTGAAATTAACTCACAAACGTCTTAGATGTATCAAAAATCAAGACATGAACTGCCAGGAGAAACATGAAGGTAATTGGGATAACATCAGATTATTTGGTCTTGACACAAGGAAGAGATCAGATAAAAGCTTGGAAGAGGTTGGAATAAACACTATATAAGTACAGATTTTTTTTTTTAACTGTAGACAATGAAGGGTTAAGCATAAGATGTGGAATACAGAGTGTGTATACATAGACAGTGACATATGAGAAAAAATGAATGGTTCTGACTGTTCACCAAACATATGAACATCAACCTTCTCTGTAAGTGGCAGTGGTAATGGCAGAAATGGTCATAGTGGAGAAGGGAAATGCAGCAACACTGATCCAATGCTTTCATTCCTGAACCTCGATAAAATCCATCAGAGGCCCTGGTATTCGCATGCATTGGGAAACTGACAAACCAGACATTATGCTCGCCCTCCGCAGTCTCCCTCATAAGTAACTAGACTAAGCTAAACATGTGATTTATGTACCTCATTAATAGCCAATTATCACCAGCTATGTCATTCAAAAAAGTGTCACCTCAAAACAGGAACCTCAGTCCCATTACATAACTTGTTGCCAAGCAATTAATCAATCTTCACATACCTATTTCACATAATTAGTATTACATTTCCCTTTGTCGCATATCTTCAAGGATAAAATGTCATTAGCCCATGTTTTTGAAGTTGCCCTAATCTTCGTCTAAAACAAACTCACGTTGCTGCTCGTTTTAAAACACCTCACATGTATGATTTGCCTCAATCTTCTGCATCATATATGAGGCACATTAAAAGACTAATTTGGAATGGTTCACATTGCACCATTCGTCTGTGCATGCTCTTCAATCCTCAATTGCTGCATTTGCTACGTGGCAAACCTCCGCACGCTTGGCTAACTGGTCTCAGTACCTTAGCCCTTTTGCTCCCTTTCTGGTCAACTTCGTGCCAGTCCCTCTGAACATAGCACTGCCACATGGCTGATATCAACCCTGCCTCTATGCTACGTTTCTTCACACTTAGACACTTAACTTTCTACGATAATATGCATTATCTCCTGGTATCTCCTTCCTATCTTTGCTTCCTGCTTTCTACTTATTGTCTCCTTCCCTTAGAACCCTCACTTGAGTGGTCACAGCTTTACTGCCTGCATTCACCCAGCGTTCCCCCTTCCAGTACTTACTGCCCGCATTCCTTCTTATGCTCATGGTTTAACAGTTTGACTCCTCTCCTCTACACTTATTGAGGTTTATGGCTCAATGGTCTAAGCTCGAGGTGAACTGGAGCTCAACGTAAGAGCTCTCTTTCCTGCTTGCCCTTCCAACTTAATCATCATGCATCTATGTCAATCTGCACAGATGTAGACCATAGCCTCTACATGACATCAATATCATCTCCTAAGCAGATGACACTCGGCTCGTCCTCTCACTCAGCAGAACCCACCTCAATGAAGACCAACTTCCACAACTGCATGAAGAACATTGAAAAATGGATGAAAGACAACTGCCTGAAACACAACATGGACAGAACAGAAGTTCTGATCTTTGGAAGACACACCACCCTTTGGAACGACTCCTGGTGGATAGAGGAGCTTGGTAAACCCCCACGCCGAAAGATCACCCCCGCAATCTAGGCATCATCCTGGACAGCAAACTCTCCATGAAACGTCAGGTCAATGCCATCTCCTCAGCCTGCTTTCACATGATCTGCATGCTCCACAAAATCTTCAGATGGCTCCCCATCAACACAAAGAAAACAGTGACGTAGGCCCTCATTGTCAGCTGGCTTGACACCAAACTCATGCAAAAACTCGAGACAATCTAGAACTCAGCAGCCAGAATGATCCTCAACCTGCCCAAGAGGACACACATCACCCAGCACCTGAAGGACCGCCACTGGCTCCGTCTCCAGAAGAGATGCAATGTCAAACTCCTGACCCACACCTACAAAGCCTTCCACAACCAATGGCCAGCCTACCTGAACCAACGCCTGATATTCCACCAACATACCAAAAACCTCCACTCCGCACCACGGCCGGACTGACTACCGGGAATTTTGGAATTCTGCCGAGCAGGGGGCTGATTTCACTGCGGTGGGGGCTGATTTCGTTCATGGAGACCTGCGTGTACTTCAAAATAATGAAAGCAAAACGAATTTCGTTCAGTACACGCAGGTCCCCATCAACGAAATCAGCCCCCAGCTCAGCAGCATTCCAAAATGCCCGGTAGTCAGTCCGGCCCTGCTCCGCACACCTCGCCCTTGCTCAGACACCACGTATCCAACGCAGCCACTCCGCAGGATGCTTCTTCTCCCACCTCACCAGCAAAGTCTGGAACGTTCTCCACCACCGGACGGCACCCTTGCTGAACCAATTCAGGAAAGGACTCAAGGTCTGGCTCTTCGACCGAAACCTGCAACGCAGCGCCTGGATACCCCCGGTATGAGTAGCTGCCTTTATACAAATACTACTTGATTGATTGATAGCACTATAAAGAGAACGTGACACCTCCAAACGGTGCCGACTCCACTGCTAACGTGTTTTTGCTCCCTGTTTCACCATGACTCTTCAGTCGCTGTAAAATGTCACCGGTGAAGCTCCAGTTCCCACTATAACTTTGTACAATCTGTTAAAGGTACATGGTTCTTGCACTCAACCCTGTATTTCAACTGAAAAAATGGGTTGCTTTTGAATGTACATTGTGTTCATACACCTCCTGTTCAGAGCTTCGACAACCTCATTGGGCCTGGCCTGTGCTATATAAAACTGCAAAAATAAAGTAATCACAGCTACACCACTTTCTTAAAGTACATTTGGAAACAATTTTCGTTGGTGAAATTGTATATGCTAAATATAGTGCGGATCCTTCTGTGAATATCTAACTTTATTCCTTGAAAAAATAATTTGGATGCGGATTTTATCGCATAATATGTTTTTAGTTTTATTTCATTAGTGTATCACCGCCCTTCTGGGGGTCTGTGAGCATCTCTAAAACGGTGTACAAGACAACGAAAGGCTTTGTGTATGTTCATATATAATTCACATAAATGCATTTGCAGAACAAATTACTCTATGGCACTGCAGAGCAGTCAAACGCATGCAGTATATTGCGCATAATTTCATGCGCTGACAGCATGATTAATCCCTCCGTGGACAATAAAGCATTGGTTTGCTCTGCCCTTAATTAATTTTATTGTCTGCCTGTCTGCGGATCCAACTGGGCCCATTTTCTCAACCCCTTGATCTCTGCGGGCTGTTCTTTCGAATATGCGGATATCTAAAGCAGACTGCGACTATTCCTGACTGACAACGGAGCAATGCGCTGTAATTGGCCATCAAGAGAGTGGTAGGTGACGTACCACGGCTCTGCAACAAGAAAGGAGACCATTTAAGTGCATCTACTTATACAGCGAAGAAGGGAAACCGAGCGAAGGAAGGTGGAAGCTTTCACGCGGCCACGCGGAGAGCACGCGGACACGCATTAAAGTACACATCCGCTACAACGTAGCTTGCAAAACTGCATCATCTGTGCAATGTTTATACCCCATAATTGTTTGGGGTTAATTTTACTGTAAGTAATGTTCTTAATGTTAATTAATTAAATATTCAGAGACACTCCTACCAGGGTCACTGTGGTAAATTATAAATGTAACTTTTTTACTTTAATGTCGGTACTGACAAGAAAAATAATTCTAAATAACCAGAGAGATTGGAATAGAAATTTAGAAACAGACAGATGAAAGGCCATTTTAATTGCATCTCCACCATCTGTAGATAGCACATTAACTGTTTTGTATGCATTTTATAGGGTCCGAAATTTCTCCACCGGAAGGTCACCTCGATTTCGACAAAGATGATGCCTTTTATGGTTGCAAAAGTAACATCTAAAGTTACCCACAGAAAAATATCGCATAGTAGATACTTTTGACAAACTGGTAGTATTTTCGTTGCATCTTTCAGAGGACCTTTATGAGCACACATCTTTACTTTGTGACCAAAACAGTTGTATATCCCAAAAATTATTATGGCAGCAAGGTGAAACAAATGAACTTGCAAGAGTAATTCACGATTAGCTGTTTGCATTAATGAGAGGCCAAGTAATACAAACACCATTCATAAAAAAAGCATAAATAAGCAACACAGAGTGGTCTGAAGTTATATGTTGCATCTGCAGTCTAACAAAATGTCTAAACCATGGCCCCATTAACAAAATATGATGGGAAGACAAATGGGACAGTGTAACATCCTCAGAATGCCATAATGTAAGAAATTGGGTTAGTGGTTGAGGGGGTGAAACCCTACCCAGGTAGCAACCACAATCCTTCTCAGGGTGAAGTCACAAGCAAACCACAAATTACCCTGTGCTCGGCCTTCTGCAACTTGGCATAGAGCAGTCAGGCTTGACCTGGAGGCAATGTGTAAAATACTTGTGCACCACTTTAAACAGTAACACAGTAAAAACACGCCATAAAAGGATCCCACACTAGATCAGAAAAAAGGGTCATCTTTAATAAATAAAACAAGACTGAAATGACACAAATACAATAAGTAGAACTGAATATATTCAATTTGAAAGATTTTTGTAAAAATAGCGCCAAAAGGCACAAAGCACCAAATGTGGATATCTGGTCGCGCTGGATCAGGAGAAAGTTCAGGCTGACCGCAATGAAGCCTGGGCCAGCTACAGGCACATAGTTAGGCCCGCTACACAAAGTACCTTAAATCCTGGTTTGCTGAGCTTTCTGAAGTTCCACGTTGAAGATGCGTCACGTAGTCGAGGTAATGTGTCGGTTCTGAGATGCGACGAGGCTGAAGTGCAGGGTTCTGTGTCATCGTCAAAGATGCAGTCGACCAGGACTTGCGATGCAAAATCCGGCATCGAGGATGCGTCGGTTCTGCGTTGCTGCGAGGCTGCAATGCAGACTTTGGTGATATGGAGCATGCCAGTGACGAGGGATGCATAGCCTGCGCCATGCATTCTTTGTGTAGCGGCGGTTCTGGTGACATGGCAGACTGCACTGCAATGTGGGTCTTTGTGACGCAGCAGAGAAGATGCTCAGTTCCATTTGATCCTCAGTGGCTATGAGGAAATATGAATTTTGTGATCAGTTATGTCCCCTATCGTAGACCCCAACGGCTCCATGTGCATGCTATAAGTACATGTATGTTCCCTCCAGTTCCAGTTTCGAAGACGCAAATACATGTGCGTCCACCGTCAACATGTCCTCTTTCAGATCCACCATGAATGGGTCAGATATTCCATTCCTAAGTATGAAAGGCCACCGACTTTATGTGGTTCACTGTCCACATTTTACAGATTCAGGCGAGTAGGCCCTGAATTCTGCCATCAAACCTTTCCTGCTTTCTGCCTCTGAAAGCTCCAGCCCGAGCCCGCATCTGTATCCATGAACTTTGTCCTACTCCCTGCGCGGCTAACGGTGCCTGATCCAGCCTGTTGCCTGCCAAAAACTGTATTTCACCTTCAAGATTATCTACTCCGCTCCTCATCCGATGCATCCCTGTCTAGTAGTTTAGGTAAACATTCCTCCAGCTACCGTGCAAGAGGCCAGGCCTCACTGTCCTCGTGCAAGTAATTCATAGCCCTGTTACCATGGAAGATTCCTGCCCCCTCGCATCTCATGTAGACACTTAGACGCTCGTACACGCACTAACAGTCAGTATAGAATAGATTCCGTCCGAGAGACCTTTCCTTTTGGATAATACAGTCCTTTAAACATAAGATATTAGATATGATTTGGGATTAGGTTGACATGACCCCTCAGACTTCTGTCTCCACATGTAGAGCTAAATGTCAAGTCCCCTTCACCCTCTAGTTGCACGTCAATCACACGTCATGCGGCTGCGCGCGCATCTCTGCCAAATATTTCTGCTGACATTGCAGGATTCTCTTATGGATCCACCCACTTGTGACATCATGTATAATGACGTTTTCTAAGTTACGCCTATATGTCCACCTTTTTGGTTACGTATGCATATTTTATCTCTCTTATCAACTGTTACGCCTCCTGCATCTGTTACACTATAATGTATTTCTTATAAAAGTGATTACCTGTCAATAATGTATTGCCCTTCCTTCCTGAACCCCCATGGTGATGGAGTGGGAAGCCTGCAATTCGAATTGTATTTCCTTTGTAGAGGAATAAAGCCTTTTAGAACCTCTAATACCACGGATTCTGCCTCTTATATTTACTGAGTTATTCTTACTAGACTTTACCGCATAAAAAATAGTACCGGTAATGAAATATTTACCACAGAAATTGGCGCCCGAACAGGGACACTTTCTCATCTCACGCGCCGGAGGTGCGTTGCAGGCCCGGTCTCCTGCCACAGCTGAACGGACAAAAACGCGTACCCGCAGGATTTCCTGTATCTCCCTCCGGCCAAGCGGAGGTGACTGGGGCTGCGATCAACACCCAGACGAGGCGGTGAGAAGTGCGAAGTATCCCGACCAGAGCCTAGCTGAGAGAGCAAGATCCGAGGTATACAGAGGCCCACTAGGTTCCGAAGTTCCGAGTCCAGCCGAGTCGAGTCCAGTCCGGTCCAGTTTCAGTTCAGTTCCGAGGCCTTCCGTTCCGAGCTACCCGGTGAGTACCATTGCCGGGGAGGCACTTAAACGTGCACATAGTCTGTGCCGGTCAAGACGGGTTTGGGTACACAAATCCGGTCTGCACTGTTTCAGCAGTGTATCTGTACTGTTTAGCAGTATATCTAGCATGTCTTGCATATAATTCAGTATTCTCTAGTGTTAGTATTATGTCAGTAACTAGTTTCTTATTAGTCATCATTATTCGTTAAATGTTAAATATTAAATGTTTTATACGTTCTATACATTGTGGTATGAATGACTGTTCATTATTGTGTTTATTTGTATTAAGATTGTTTAAGATCAAGTAACCAGATCAAAAATGCCGTTCTTTTCGAAATTAAGACAAATCAAAACTAGAAAAGGGGTACTCGAAGAAGCTGTTCCCATCCCACCCAGGGACACTCCAGGGTACTTTATGTATCATAAGCATGGCCTAGATGCCGTGTTATTTCTTGATTTATGGGTGGACTACACCAAGGATTTACCAGAGAGTCAAAGATGGCCCGCAGCGGGGACCTGGGATGCAGACTGCATCATGAGAGTAGAAGAAGAATTATGGAAAAAGAAAGCCAGACAGTCACAGAAAGATGCCATTGAATTATGGCGTAAAGAATCATATAGACGTACAGAAAAGGCGCTCAGACAGGAAGAGAAAGGTAGGGAGAATTCGAATAAAACCCGAGAAAATTTATCAATAGAGGAAGGTACCCGAGTTAAATCGGAACAAGTAGATAGACAAAGAAACACTCTTATGAATGGTATGTATCCTCTTCTGGCCGAAGGATTACCTAAGGCTACCCCGGAAATACCAAAAGACTTGACTCCTCCATTGCTCCCGACAAAAGCACATCCTAAAACAGCAAAGGACGTTTTCCTTTCCTCCTATTTAGATGACGTAGCTCCCGAGTATGCTAATACCATACTACACACACCGCTTGCCGATGGTGTTCAACACCAAGAGCATCCGTCTGTATCTCCGCAGCAACAAACTCCTGCACTAGTTCCAACAGGTCCGTCCGTTTCTACTGTTTTTCCCGCATCTACAATTTCTATCTTACGCCCAACGAATCCTTTCGTGCCTAGCACCTCAGACGGTGCTACAGGAGGTACGACAGACATGTTTGCCACACCACCACGAAATAAACAGACCCTTAGAGATTTAGCACTCCAACGTACACCCCATCTAGTGACATCCGACATGTTTAGAGAACATCTTGTGGATTGTAGATACGATCCAGTGCCAGGTAAACAGGACAGATTGCTAATATCATCACTACGTATAAGACGGGCTACATTGTATTTAATGACGATACCAGGAATGGTTGAGCACCTAGACAATATATATCACTTTGTCCAAACAGGGCGAGGCCCAGAAAGTATTAACGAAGCTATGGAATACCAGAAAGTTTTTACTTGATACAGGGGCAAGCAGAACAACTATACGACGCAGTGAAGTTCCAGGGGCACCCCTCTCAGGCTCACTGAATATTTCCCTTGGATTCTCAGGGAAGCCTATCATTAATGAAGTAACACAGCCTCTTCCACTTACGGTTGGTCCATTGACACGTACTACAGATTTATTGCTTACTAAATCATGTCCGGAAAACTTGTTAGGTATAAAAACGTTGAAAGCTCTAGGAGCTATAATATGTTGTTCTCCGGAAGGTTTACGATTATTTTTACGTGATTTTAAAGGTCACTACGTGTCCAGAGACATGGATCACCGGCTGCAGAGTTTACCTACGCATTTATGGGCACAAGGCCCCACTGATGTTGGTTGCATGAACATTACACCATATCGAGTCACACTAAAAACAGGAGTAGTACTACCACGAATGCGACAATATAGGTTACCACCAGATGCTGTTGCGGCCTTACTGCAAATCATTGACGAACTCATTGCACAAGGAGTGGTTGTAGAAACCGACTCCAATGTATGCAATTCCCCGATAATTCCGATTCTTAAAAGAACGGATCCAAAAACATCACCAGTATATCGATTAGTTATTGACCTGCGCGAATTAAATAAATGTATTGTACCACAATACCCTGTGGTCCCAGATATCTCTTCATTACTAACTGCTATTGATTCAGAAGCAACGTTCTTCACTGTAATTGATCTCAAGAATGCTTTCTTTAGCGTCCCAATAGATCCGGAAAGTCAATATTTGTTCGGATTCAGTTTGAATGGACGAAGTTTTAAATTCACACGCGCACCTCAAGGATTTACAGAAAGCCCCAGCATCTATAGTCAAGCACTAAAACGAGAACTTGACAGTATCCACATGCCAGTTAACACTGCCTTGCTTCAATATGTCGATGATCTACTGATCACCGCCCGAAGCGAACCTGAATGTGAAACAGCGTCACTGACGGTTTTAAAATTTCTGGCCGACAAGGGGCACAAGGTGTCCCCTTCTAAGCTGCAATTCTGTGTCCCGCGAGTTGTCTACCTTGGGCACTCGCTGTCCAAGGAGGGAAGACAGCTTACACCCGACCGCATCCAGTTAATTGCTAACATGCCACCACCCAAGACACAAAAGGGGGTGCGGGCTTTTATAGGCCTCACTTCATACTGTAGGCAGTGGATCCCTCAATATGCATTTCTAGCAAAACCACTCATCCAGTTGACAACACAGGAGGCCGCCACATCGACTGTCCTCCCTTGGACTCAAGAACATACACATGCTTTTGAAAACTTAAAGAAAGCTTTATGCCAAGCACCTGTTTTAGCAACACCATGTTACAATAAACTGTTTACACTATTTGTTACAGAACGCGAAGGTACTGCCTTGTCAGTACTTACTCAGGAACACGCAGGATCACACAAACCATGTGCTTATTTCTCTAGTACATTAGATCCAGTAGCTCAGGCTCTTCCTGCGTGCCTGAAATCAGTGGCAGCAACAGCTTTAGCAATCAGACAAAGCGATGCCATAGTGTTAGGACATCAATTGACAGTACAAGTACCACACGCAGTAGAGGTTCTCTTGAACCGCACACAAACACAACACTTGACTATAGCGAGACTCACCGGTTACGAATTGACATTGTTTCAGCCACACATAGAAATCAGACGTTGTAATACGTTAAATCCTGCCACACTGTTGCCAGTAAATGGAACAGATCCATTAGCACATGATTGTATAGAAGTCATTACTATCACGACAAAACCCAGACAAGACTTGACAGATATCCCTTTATTAGATCCAGACTTGACATTGTATGTAGATGGTTCATGTATGAGAACAAGTACAGGAGAGTTAGTGGCCGCTTACGCAGTCACAACAGACACTGAAGTCATTGAAACAAATAGTATTAACATTTTGTCAGCTCAAGCAGCAGAGCTCATCGCTCTGACACAAGCCTGTATTCAAGCTAAAAATAATAAAGTCAACATATACACAGATTCACGTTCTGCATTCGGAGTCGTCCATGACTTCGGCGTGCTGTGGCGAGAGAGAGGTTATTTAACTTCTCACGGTGCCCACATCCAACACGGACCCCTCATTCAAGCCCTATTAGATGCGATTCATTTACCTACTGCAATATCGATTATGAAATGCAAAGCTCATACAAAAGTTACCGATATCATTTCTCAGGGTAATGACCTAGCTGACAGAACAGCTAAACAGACTGCTCAGAACCAGACTCATACAACTGACGAGACAAAGACAATAGTTCCGACACCAACACATTGCATGACAGTTAAGGATCCCGCCCTTGATATAATTGACATACAGACACACGCTACACCAGAAGAAATAAAGAAATGGACTGAATTAGGAGGGATCCAAACGGATCAAGGATGGATGACGAAGGAAAAATCTATATGGTTTCTTCCCGATTCCATGGTTCAAGTCATCATTAACACAATACACAGTCCAGCGCATCTAGGAGAAAAAGCTATGCTAGACAGTATTCAACACATTTGGTTCAACAAACACTTGCGAGCAGCAGCCAAACAGAAAGTACGTACCTGTATGATATGTTGTCAGTTTAATCCAGGTAAAAGCATCCCCGTAGAACAGGGTGGATTTCAACCTCCCGATCATGCTTTTGAAGTCCTCCAGATGGATTATATCCAGATGGAACGATGTCGAGGATTCAAATATGTTCTCGTAGTTGTCTGTGCTCTTTCCCGTTGGACAGAAGCCTACCCGGTTTCAGATTACACTGCCCCGACTACTGCCAAACAGTTAGTTCGAGAATTCTTCCCACGGTATGGTTTGCCACGTGTTGTCTACTCAGATAACGGCCAGCCATTCTCATCCGAACTAATGAAACACGTTTCACTCTTGTTAGGCTACCAATGGAAATTCCACTGTGTCCGACATCCCGAGGCAGCAGGTCTCGTGGAACGTCATAATCAAACTCTGAAAATTAGATTGTCCAAAATATGTAGAGAAAAAGGTGTCGATTGGATAGTAGCCTTACCAGTTGCACTCTTTTATATGAGAATGGTAGCACATTCTCGAACAGGGCTATCCCCGTACGAGGTGATCTTTGGTAGACCACCAAATATGTGGGGGACGCCTATACCTCGCAAAATCACTGATGTTGACTGTAATATGCTGACAGATTACCTGGCTTCCTTGATGTCTGCACTACAATCTTGTCGTTCACAGGTAGCTGCAGCTTTTCCCGATAACACTGAGGTAAAGCCCCATGACGTGGTTCCAGGTGATATGGTCCTAGTGCGGAATTTCGACCGGAAGACCCAACTGGAGCCTAGGTGGAAATCGCCAAAGCTTGTTCTACTGGCAGCAAGGACAGCCGTGAAGATCGAAGGACGTAAAGGGTGGTTGCACTCGAGTCATATCAAGAAATTTTATGGACTACCGTCCAGTGTGGATACTGAGCCCTGCATTTCCTCACAGACAGACTCAAAGCTCCCCTTGGTTGAACCCTCGAAAACAGAACTTTATAAACTGAAATTACGGTCTAGCAAGTCAGACAATTTGATTGTTTAAGTCCTCTCCAAGGTGAATCGGTTGAATTTGTCTCTGACATGTATCCTCTAGACCGAAATAGAGAGAGAAATAGACAGAAAAAGCTGAAAAAACATGCGTACTGTAAATCACTTCGTAGTCACTGCACAGTAACATTATTAATTTTGTTTTCTCTAAGTCTTCTGATCATCATTTTTAGTATATTGCTGCATATGTATTACCCTATTTCTAAACGTGCTTATAATGTTACTGCTGAACATTCTTTTAGTGAATTACCTCCGCATGAGTTGTCCTATAGATTTGCGCTGCGCAACAACACATTCATTAGTATGTTACATCATTCCCATCAGACCAGCAATGCTACTAATTGTTGGATATGTGGCCGACTCCCTCCCTATCAGAACTATAAGGGAGTTTTGCCCCTCTTTCCGTATCCGTTCACACACAATGGCTCCTGTGGAGCATGGTTTAGTTTGATTAATTCCCTAGATTCAAATTCCGCAGTTTATCAAGACAACTGGGTATGGGGAAACCTGAACTTGGTTTTGCTTAAAGTCTGCTACCCTAACAAGGAGGGACTTCCCAAAAGAACAGGAACTGATCTAGAAAATGAAGTATATGGATTAGGTAATTTTACACTTAACCTCCTGATTCTGAATGTCGAATCCGAAGCTACACCAATTTTGCCCGCTATGTCAGTATTCCCAGTTAAAGGGGAATTATGTGTAAGAAAGAATGGTTCCATACACGTGGGCCATAGTAAATGCACCACTGTAATAAAATTCAGTGATCAAGGCAAATCTACATTTAGAGCTTCCCGTCATTCCTACTTCATATGTGGCCAGACCGCATATATATGTCTACCTCTAGATTGGGATGGTACCTGTTACATAGCATTCCTTCTGCCACCTGTTTTCCTAGCTCCTCCTGATTATCACAGAAATACCCATTTAGTACACAATAGACAACAGAGAGATCTCCCGATTGTCGATTACACTGAAACGGCATGGGAGCAATACACAGATTTCAATAAAGGTTTCTTTCCTTATATAGGAACAGTCACTAATAGTAAACTGATACGTAGATTAACTAGAACCCTTGAAGCAGTAGTAAACGAGACTACTTCCGCCTTAGGCAATTTAACAGAAGAGCAGTCTGCTATGCGGATTGTTGTGCTTCAAAATCGTCTTGTCCTTGACGTCATCCTGGCCGATAGGGGCGGAGCTTGTAGGGTCATCGGATCAAGTTGCTGCATTTTCATACCAGAAAATTCACCGTCAGTATATAAAGCCATAACCCGCCTTCATAAGATTATAAGCCAGATACACCAGAGTCCAGGCACCTGGACTTGGTCCGGTTGGTTCTGGAGCGTGTTGTCCACCTGGGGATGGAGGATCCTATCCTTCCTAGGTATTGGCTTTCTCATACTATCCAGTTGCTGCTTATGTCTACAATGTGGGCCAGCGATTTGTGGCCTGTGTGCCACATCGTGTATCCCACCTCCAAGTTTTCGTTCAAAATCCCGGAAGAAGAAAGAAGAACAAATGATGCTATATGAACAGATCGATGGATTGATGAAGATCGATATCTCCTGAGGGTCCGTAGGGGACAAGGAGGGAATGAGGAAATATGAATTTTGTGATCAGTTATGTCCCCTATCGTAGACCCCAACGGCTCCATGTGCATGCTATAAGTACATGTATGTTCCCTCCAGTTCCAGTTTCGAAGACGCAAATACATGTGCGTCCACCGTCAACATGTCCTCTTTCAGATCCACCATGAATGGGTCAGATATTCCATTCCTAAGTATGAAAGGCCACCGACTTTATGTGGTTCACTTTCCACATTTTACAGATTCAGGCGAGTAGGCCCTGAATTCTGCCATCAAACCTTTCCTGCTTTCTGCCTCTGAAAGCTCCAGCCCGAGCCCGCATCTGTATCCATGAACTTTGTCCTACTCCCTGCGCGGCTAACGGTGCCTGATCCAGCCTGTTGCCTGCCAAAAACTGTATTTCACCTTCAAGATTATCTACTCCGCTCCTCATCCGATGCATTCCTGTCTAGTAGTTTAGGTAAACATTCCTCCAGCTACCGTGCAAGAGGCCAGGCCTCACTGTCCTCGTGCAAGTAATTCATAGCCCTGTTACCATGGAAGATTCCTGCCCCCTCGCATCTCATGTAGACACTTAGACGCTCGTACACGCACTAACAGTCAGTATAGAATAGATTCCGTCCGAGAGACCTTTCCTTTTGGATAATACAGTCCTTTAAACATAAGATATTAGATATGATTTGGGATTAGGTTGACATGACCCCTCAGACTTCTGTCTCCACATGTAGAGCTAAATGTCAAGTCCCCTTCACCCTCTAGTTGCACGTCAATCACACGTCATGCGGCTGCGCGCGCATCTCTGCCAAATATTTCTGCTGACATTGCAGGATTCTCTTATGGATCCACCCACTTGTGACATCATGTATAATGACGTTTTCTAAGTTACGCCTATATGTCCGCCTTTTTGGTTACGTATGCATATTTTATCTCTCTTATCAACTGTTACGCCTCCTGCATCTGTTACACTATAATGTATTTCTTATAAAAGTGATTACCTGTCAATAATGTATTGCCCTTCCTTCCTGAACCCCCATGGTGATGGAGTGGGAAGCCTGCAATTCGAATTGTATTTCCTTTGTAGAGGAATAAAGCCTTTTAGAACCTCTAATACCACGGATTCTGCCTCTTATATTTACTGAGTTATTCTTACTAGACTTTACCGCATAAAAAATAGTACCGGTAATGAAATATTTACCACAGCTAGCAGAGCACCTTAGGCCCACTTCCAAGGGTTCAGGACTTGGGTGGCACCACTTGGCAGGGTAGACTCACAGATGGCAGAGTGCAGGAGTCGAGGTTGCTGGAGCCTTGGTCCCAGAGGCTCAAGTCAGGAGGCCAGCCACCAAGCCCTGGAGTCACTCTGGGGTTCTGATTCAACATATGCAGGTCCAGTCCTTCTCACCCAGGCAAAGCAGAGGCAGGTATTGGGTCAGCACAACAGGGCAGCAGTCGTTCAAAGCAGCAGTCCAGCAGAGTGTCAGTCCTTTCAGCAGCACAGTAGTCCTTCTTCCTGGCAGAGTATCTACAGATCCAAAAGTGCACTGAACAGTGGGTGTTTGAAGTCCAATACCTATACCCAGTTCTCCCTTTGAAGTGGGATAAGTTTCTGAAGATTCCTCTTTAAAATGCACAGAGGTCCTGCCGTCCTGGCCCTGGCTCCAGACTAACTACAGGGAGTATGTAATCTTGTGAACTACATTGGCTCTGATTCAGTATTTCTACCTGGGATGGAGGCTGTTGCTTTTACTTTTCACAAGAATAATGAGGTTTGGAACATCTGTACTCATTTTTTCATTCATTATGTTGTTATTTTCAGCAGTGGTACCACCAGTGGACACCAACACAAGTACTAGACCAGTGAGTGAAAAGACCAAGACTTTTCTCACTCAGTGGACGCCCCTCTGCTCTACGGGGGAAAACGAACCCCTTGGTGCAAGTCATTGTTACTTTTCTTCTGTTAAATTCTTAGTAGTAAAGGTCATACTTAAATAAGCTGTGAAATGTTTACTATCCTGCCACATGCAGTACTCAAGGGTGGCTGTTTCAGGCTTAACCTATGCAAGTCTGTCACAGCAGGCAATCCCTGACGAATGCAAATACTTATGAGACCACTGAAACTAAAGCCTCACAAAATCTGACCTCTAGACACTTTTGTGACAGAAAAGGGAAATTAAAGATATAGATGTGGCATAACTTTTTATACTCTAGGGAGCCATTAGATTTGGTGTCTAGTTTAGTGCCCTCAGTGATACCCTGAGAAGTAAGTGGAGCTTACACTGGCAACGCCTTCCCGTCTGGCAGTGGATTGCCAGGCTTTTGGCTTTTTCAATACTTGTTTTGCTCTGGTGTTCATAAAAAAATCTTGTGGGAGCAGCCTGGCCCTTGATGATATAAAACAATTGTGGACAGCAAAACATTTGTTTTTGCTCTCAAAAAGCGCACATTGCCATAGTAGTCCCTGGAACTGAATGGAACTACTTTATGTAGAAATGTGTACCTTGTGGAAGAGCATAGATTTTTCACTCACAGTGTGCTAGCAGTGACTGAAGTGGGCAGACCCATTACCCCATGCAGCATGCTGTAGTGGACGGAAGAAAAATGTGAATGACATTGCCAGACAAATGGAATAAAAGGGCCCGCTGAAAGCCCTTGCAAGTATTTTATATATATATAATTTTAGCAAAATAATTTCTTGGCTAACACCAGACCTAATAAGAGTGCAGGGCTCCATCATGGCAGCAAGGCTATTTTGCAGAAGGGAATAAACACCATTGCGTTACCACATTTTTTACTCCTTTATTTTTACAGCTGCAAGAACATTTAGGAAGCGAGTTAGAGGCAAACATTCCACCAGCTTCAGAGAAGACAGTTTGCCCTCATTAAATACAATAGCATTCCAAGCGACTGACCTTTTGCTTTCTTTACATTTTTCATTTCACAGGGCAAAGAAATGAATAAGTTATTCTTCTTTAAGATTATCAACTGGTAGCTGAACACTAAAGTCTTCCCTAGGACCTCATCTCAAGTAGAGCAGTAAAAGAGGAGGAGCAAAACAAGAGTAGCCACCTTGTGTACACCTGCTATAATAAACAAAGTAGCATCCTTTAATAAGAGGAGAAACACATTAGCCTGCAGTTCTGGAAGGTTGAGAGTCCATGAGAAGAGGGTCATGCTGATCCAGAAACTGTTATAAATTTCAAGGTGAAGAAAAAGACTTGGAGACATCATTCTTCCAGATGCGCATAACAGAAGGGTCGAAGAGGCCATATTTGTATCCAGCTTCATGGAGACGCGGTCTCAGTTCAGAAAACTGACGTCTGATTTGAACTTTCTCTTTTGCAAAGTCTTGATGTATAAACACTGTTTCCTTCTATCAAAAGAGATGGGATCTCTCATGCAGTTTTCCTTATAAGAAGTAGGTGGTGATGCCTCAGAACTTTAAATATGATTTGTCGCGGTTTAACCTGTTGAGGGTTTCGAATAGAGGGGATTCTATGAGCTTTATCAATTTCAAACCGGTCTGAAAATTTGATGTTTAAAAGCTTGGGTAATAAATTTTCTGAGAAAAGACTACAACTTTGCCCTTCAACTCCTTCAGGAACATTAAATATGTGTAAATTGGACTGCCTGTTTCTGTTTTCCAAATCTAGTAAATAGAGCTGAAGAGAGGCAGCCTGAGGGACAAGTTGAGCCATATTTGTAATAGCTCTAGAATTGTCACGAATTTTAATCTCATTGTCTGCGACTTTCACAGATAGGGAGGAAATGTCTCTTTGAATATTTTTAATATCCGAGGAAAAAGCGTCAGTATTTGTATGAATAGCTTTAAATTCCTTCAATATTTTAGATAATGAGGTGTCTTGTGAGTCCATAGCTTTAGACTTTGCAGGAGGCGGAGAAACAGCTTGCTTCCTTTTATTTAAGTGGTTAGATAATGATTTAGATTCCATGTTGTAATACCGAGAGATATATAGTAATAATGAGTGACAAGTGTTGAAATAATTAACAACAGGTCAAACTGAAGATATTTATGGCTCTTATAACAGTTATCAATGTAAGCTGAGGGGAAACACAGCAAAAAGAGTTTAAATAAAGTTCTAGTATTGAAGAAGGAAAATATCCCCTTTAAAGTTAATGAATAAGGAATTCAGGAAGCCAGGTTAAACAAAATCCCTTTAAGGGGGCGGCAAACTTCTCAGAAGGGGAGGTGTTGATGAAGAAATGCCCACCTACACCTCACCTCACACCAAGCCCAGCAGAAGAAAGGAGCCTCAGTTGAGGAGATCAAAACAGAGTATACCTCATAAAATGCCTCCAAACTGCTCCTGCAGCCTGTCCACAGAACAAAGAATGTCTGCCTATGGAAATCGCTCCCCACAAGCACCTCTATCGGCAGAAAACGACCGTTGATAATGCAGGTGAGCACGGAGCTCAGATAGCGGTGGCGATCTTGGTTCGCGTGCGCTGCCATCTCCCACATTAAAGTCTTCTGATAACGGCAGTGACCATAAACAGGTTGCAGAGAGAATTTAAAGTGATCTAAAGAGAAGTCTCAATAAACAAATGTTGCATTTTGGTGGATCTCTATTGTCCAGTTGTCAGAGAATGGAATATATCTAATACCAGCTCTCCGCCCTGGATGAACAAGACTGACTGATGAAAACAGGGAGTAGGGAGAGCGAGACTGAACAAGTCACCAATCGCAACACCGGCGTTATAAGCCCTTTAGGGGTACAGGTTTCGGAACCAGGGGTATTGGACTCAGATTTAGCACCCGGTCCCGTAGCAGGCCCAGCGAGGGAAGCGGACACCATGTCACCGCTAGTATACTGCTTAGAAACGCGCCCTCCCCCAAGAAATTTACCTGGAGCAACTAGGGGCCCAGACCCAAACCATAAGGAATTGAGGATGATTTCCTGGAACGTTGCAGGGCTTGTAGCCAAGATTCAAAACATAGATTGGCTAGATTTCATCAAAAAATACCACATCATTTGTCTTCAGGAAACATGGGAAATAAGCAGTAACGCGCTATTTCTTGAAGGATACAAAATGTTTTTTGTCCCGGCCCGGAAATCACCGAAATCATCGATGGGCCGTGCCAAGGATGGATTAATTCTGTATGTGGCACTGGCACTGCAAGGGAGGTGGGAAGACCTGGGGTGGGATTCATGCTGCCTCCAGGGTGTAAGATATACAACGAAGGGCTTAAAGCTCATTTTTATAAATTTTTATAATGCGGGACAATCTCTGTCAAACCTGGCTGAGCTGGAGGAGAGATTGGTTAGCCTACATGACACACAGGATGCAGGCACCCAGTTAATTCTTAAGGAGGAATTTTAATTGCCATGAATGCCCCTACCTGAAATGGGAAGGTGGTACTTGGGATGCATGTCCCTCTATCAAGGGATAGCATCCGGAGCATTCTAGAGAGGGTCTGGCATTGAGTACAATTTTGAGCAAGTTTGCCTTAACCCACACGATGGATATGATTGAGCGTGGGATGGTTAACACAATAACACCTTCCTTCAAGGGAAGGGGAAGCGACTCAATCATTGATTACATTTTTATATCCAACGTTTTAAAAAGTAGGGTAGGCCACTTTAAGATAGTGCCCAGCGTGTTTAGTGACCATAACCCCCTGGCACTGTCACTGATGGACACAATCTGCACCAATGTGGTCAAAAAGACCACTGTGGGTAAATATAAGGCAAGGGACCAGGGGAGGAGAATTAGATGGAGCAATATTGACGGGGAAGAACTCCATAGAGTGCTCCTCGCCAATGCCGATAACTACACTTGGAGGTGCCTAGATCTTACTATAGAGGGGACGGACTTGATCGCAGCGTTCGAGGGCACTGCCCAGCACATAGATAGCCTTCTAAGGAGCAAACCAAAGACACAGGCAGATTTTTGCCCGAGGTGGTTTGATAAGAACTGTTCAAGGGCCCACAGGGACTTGAAGAGGGCACTAATAACAGTCCCAAAGGACAGAGGAATGATCGCTGCCTGTAGGACTCGCTACAAAAAGGCGACCAAGCTGCGGAAAATTTCCTTACAACGGGAGGCTTGGGACTCCCTAAGAGAGGCTGCAGAGCGTAGAGATATGAGTAGTTTCTGGAGGGTAATAAATGCTCCGTGTTTCCAACCCCCAAACAATCCCCAAGTGGCGTCTCACATTTTGCCAGAGGCATGGGTGGCGCATTTCTCAAGTCTGTATAACCGAGGGGAATCTGAGGAGCATCTAACCCCAATCACAGGACTTTCTAGCTGTGACTGGACACCCATTACGGTAGCCGAGGTCAAATTGGGCATAGAGGGTCTGGTAATGAGAAAGGCGCCAGGGCCTGATGGGATACCCCCCGATTTAATTAAAAGTCAGGTAGATCTCTGGGCTCCCATACTAACCAGGGTGTTTAATACAGCCATAGAAGTAGGCATGCCCAGATCTTGGTCCACGGCCGTTATTGTGCCAATATTTAAGAAGGGCAACAGAAATGAACCACAATGCTATCGCCCAATATCCCTCATAGATGTTACGGCGAAAGTCTTGGGGAGAGTCATTCTAAATCGCTTAATGGACTGGGCTGATGAAAACAATATTATCACGGATGTTCAGTATGGGTTCTGGAATGGGCGTTCCACAACTGATCAATGCCTTAATCTTTACCACCTGGTGGCAAAGTACACTGTGGCCAGGGAAGGTACAGTTTATTTGGCATTTATGGACCTCTCAGCAGTATTCGACTGTGTTAACAGAAGAAAGCTGTGGGAGATCTTGGGATCCATGGGTGTGGACCCAGGAATGATCAGTGTGTTACAAATGCTTCACCAATACACCACGGCTCGGGTTAGATTTACTGACGAGGGGGACGTCACAGAGGACTTTCGGTGTCGTGGTGGGGTGAGACAAGGATGCATCCATGCGCCTTTTCTGTTCACGCTTTACATCAACGGGCTTGACAAGGCGCTTGGGGCTTTGGAGGCAGACTGTCCCTGCATTGGAAGGAGACGTATACCCGTCCTCCTATATGCAGATGACGCGGTCCTTCTGGCGCGCACAGGAAGGAGCTTGCAGGCCCTCATTAGTGGATTTGTTTGTTTCATGGCAGACCTCGACCTAGTGCCTAACCTTACAAAGTCATACATTATGGAAGTGGGCAAAACACCCTCTAAGAATTGCACTTTCACTATAGGAGCACATAGACTCGAGAAGGTCACATTTTTTAAACTATTTGGGGATCCTGTTTGATAAAGATCTTAATTTTAAATCCCTTGTAAGACACAAATGTAGCCAACATCCTAGTGCGGTGGGGGCAATTATGAATTACGCAAGCAGACTTGGTCGCTGGTCACCTAATGAAATATCGCACCTATATACTTCGGTATGTTGCGCCAAGACTCTGTACGGGAGTGAGGTGTGGGGTTTCACAGATGGAGAAAAAATTCAATTGGAGGAAAATAAGTTTTTAAGAAGACTCCTGCAAGTGCCTCAATGTACCCCTTCTTTTATAGTTCATGAGGAGCTGGGTATCTCCTATCTTAGTGAGAGGGCTTGCCTTAAACCTATTATTTGTTGGATTAAAATCTGGACAAATCCAGAGGCAAGTCTAAGTAGACAAATCTTGGAGGACTGTATGAGGGGGGACAAGGGGGTGCAAATACCCTGGCTTAAACACGTAAGGGACGTATTAAATAGATTAGGTCACGCTAACCTTTTCAATGATCCCTCCACATTAGTTAATAGAGATAAGGGTGTCATAAAGGCAGATTTCCTACGGTATTCAGCCAGGGTTAGAGAGGAAAGAGAAGGGCGGAAAAGCACAGTAAGACAATACCAGCTCACAAAATCTTGTTTGGGCATGGAATTTTACCTGTCCAACATTCACAATAGACAGGACAGATTCCTGATGACCAGATTCAGGTTAAATCTTCTGCACCATATCCTGTCAGTCCCAGCTGGTTTTGCAAGTGATGTAAGTACAAAAGGGTGTTGCGGCTGCGATCTAAGATCTCCGCAAGATACCCTTCATTTCGTCCTAATCTGTCCCTTTTATGCATACCCAAGGTCCCGGTTTTTAAAAACTATTTTAAGACGCTCCAAAATACGACAGGCTAAAGTAGCTCTTTTATTTCTTAAACTTGCCACTGGCCCCTTTGTCCTATTTAGCACCATACATTTTCTGCGATTGGCTGTCAAACTAAGAAACACTAGAGGAGAGGACTAACTGCGCTGGTCGCATCCAAGCCTATAGAACTTAAAAGTCTGCACCTAGATTCAGTTTGCACTAACCACTGCAAGAAAGTTGTACATAATGAATTACAGTACCTGATTGTCCCGTTTTTAACCTACATGTATTTCGGGGTTTTATTATTATTGATTTTATGCGTATTGTGTATAATGATTCAAATTTTTTATGTAAGTAGGATTGTTTTATGATGTGTATCTTTTATGGATATTTTAAATACCCGAATAAAGATTATTTTGAATTTGAATTTTTGAATCTAATACTAAAAGAGGTGCCACGGTGATCTGACCAGCATCCACAATTAGGGTCCTCAACAGTGAACTATATCAATGGTCGGGAAATTAGATTCAAGACATTACCAATCTAATAATCAAGAAGAGCTAAGCCTCAAGAGGTTAGGCACATGGGGGAAATTACAAAGAAGAGTGAATACATAACAGAGTTCAGGCTTACAGTTCAAACACATTTTTATGGCTACTACCTTCTGTGTCCGGCAATGACATTAAAAAATCTGTTGTTGAGGCTTAAAATAAAAAATAAATGTTAAGTGATCTCATACTTACCTGCAGGAAAGCCATCAATGACATGCATTTTAGTGGAAATGTTGTTATATTAAAGCAGAGTTCTTCAATCTGTGGGGCGCAACACCATCTCAGGGGGGGCGCGCACTCCGCTCTAATCTTACTTTCTTTCCCTGCATCGCAAATCTTCTTTGAGAACTCCGGTATGGTAGGAGGGGGGAGGGAGGCGAAATCGATGGGGCACTACCTGTCCATGCTTTTGTCTTGTTAATTCTCCCAGGATGGGGTTAATTGATAGAGCTGTAAAAATGCTTCAGCTGCT
The DNA here is from genome assembly GCF_964204655.1 of Triturus cristatus. Taxonomy (NCBI): domain Eukaryota; kingdom Metazoa; phylum Chordata; class Amphibia; order Caudata; family Salamandridae; genus Triturus; species Triturus cristatus. Next base: position 1,007,494,696 of record NC_140591.1, on the reverse strand, counting down.
GTGGGAGGCAGGACGTCTCCTCTGCGAAAACCAAAAGCCAACCAACACAGTCCTGTTCATTTGCTATCGATATCGCGGAGGAGACCCCTGCCTCCCACTGCAGCTGAAGCATTTCAGCTTTATGAAATAACCCCCTCCTGGGAGAGTTAGCTCTTCCCAGAAAAGATTCCAGAGACCTTTTAAGTCATGGGCAAAGTGGACTCTGGCCCAGGGCCCCAGCCTTTCAAAGGCGGTGGGGTGGGGGTGGATGAAAGAGCCACCTCTGTTCTATGGAGTCTTGCCCTCATGACCTTGAATAATTTTTAAAGACAATGTTGTAAATAGCATTTTTCTATTCATTTTTAATGTGTAAGAGTCTATTACAGACATTTTGCAGACAAAATGTGTTTATGTGTCATGCATATAAAAAGTTTATTTTAGCTCAATAGAGGAGCTCACTTATGAGAAATGGGAGGACAGATTATTTGCAGTAATATTAGTGAACTGCAGTTGTGTTACATACCAAAAACACACATCACTATCACTGAATATCAGATGTATACACATTTTGCATTTGACCAAAGAAGGCATGAAAGAGCTGAGACTGGATCATAAAATCAAAGCTGGTCCGAACAGGGGCCCCCAAAATACATTTGGCCCAGGGCCCCCAAAATCCATAAAACGTCCCTGAAAGTTTCTTTTAAAATTACACAGGCAGGCGCGCAAAATGCCAGCCAGCCATGTGTTTAAACAGCCTGCAAATTGCTTGTCTTGACACTAAATATGATTATAAATAAAGAAGTATGTATTCATTTGTAATGTGACTTTTCTGTCTTTGTTCCCTTTTATTATCAGTCATTGATCATTCAGGCAGCTCTAGAAAACAATTAAAATTACTCTCTATTTATATTTGCTGTTCAAAGTATACACAGACAAGTGCTGAAAATACAGCTTTAGGAGACTGCTTATTTTATACCATCTGTGACATCAAAATAATGAACTGGAAACCCTAATCATAAGACTGGAAGTTTGTTGAGGGATCAGCACATTATTTATTTCCTCCACCCTGATCCCTGGTTACTGCCATAATAGCAATAGTCTAACACATTTGAAACCATACGCTGCCGTCAATAACATGCTGAGTTACTTTAAGTGTCTGGGATTGCACCTTGCATTCAGACAACTCGCTCCTCATTCTCACCCTTCACTTTCACCCTCACCCTGCGCTCACACTGATCACATGCACTCACACCATTCACCCGCTCACCCTGCACTCACACTGATTACATGCACTCACACCATTCACCCTGCACTCACACTGATCACCATGTACTCACACCATTCACCCGCTCACCCTGCACTCACACTGATCACCATGCACTCACAGTGATCACCATGCACTCACACCATTCACCCGTTCGCCCTGCACTCACAGTGATCACCATGCACTCACACCATTCACTTGCTCACCCTGCACTCACACTGATCACCATGCACTCACACCATTCACCCGCTCACCCTCCACTCCCAGTGATCACTCTGCACTCACAATGCACTTGCGCTGTTCAGCCTGTACCTCCTCCTGGAGTCACACGAGCACACTACTCAACCTGCACTCGTGACACTTCAGTCACCTGTCCCTCTCACTGCTCAATTTGCAATCTCACTCAAATAAGCCCACCACTACATTCATTCTTCCCACTCTGCACTAACATGCGCACCCAAATTCATATGGTCACCTCACTCATCCCTGTACACAAGTATGGGCATGTCGTGCTCCATCAAGGTTTTCGTCCTAAATTACAAAAGGAGACATCTAAATGCACTGCAATCCAGCCTTCCAGGGGCCCCTTGATAGAGACAGTTCTGTTTTTGCCCTGATGGCCTGGAATAATTCCTAAACAGATTCTTGCAAACACCGTTTTGTTTAATTTCTTTTTAATGTGATTGATGTGAGGGAGTCTATTACTATTTGCAGAGAAATGTGTTTGTTTCATGCAACAACCATAAAGTTAGATCCAAGCGGGTCCTCACATATGAGAAATTGGAGGATATCACAGATATTATGCACTGTAAAATTAGTGGGCTGCTGCTTTGTTACAACAGTGAAAACACATCACTATCTCTGAATATTAGATGTAAATGCTTTTAGAATTTCGACTACAGTGCCTGTGCACCGTTAGAAGCCTGGCTAAATAGGGTGTGGCAGAGCTGAAAGTAAATCATTTAAACTCAAAGCTGTACTGAACAGGAGCCCCCAAATTAGTTTTGGCCCAGGGCACCCAAAATCCCTAAAATGTCCCTGCCATCACAAAGTCTGCCAGACAACATTACTCTAAAGTAAAATAGACAACATCATGAATTTATAATTAGTTCTATTTTTTGTTTAAACATAAGCCTGACGTGTCCTAAACCCGCACTGCTTCAGGCATGCAACTTATCGTACCACTAAGGAATTCTCAATTAGGTGTTTGTTCAGGCCCCCTCTGTGGACTTTCACCTGTCTTCGGCTCCATAACTGGTTGGTGGGCAATTATCCCATTATGATGCTGCCTAAAACATTTGTTAATGATTTCTAGAGAAGATTTGTTTCTCTTGTACCAGCTCTGAGCTAGGGAGTGCTCGAAAAATCTGTTAACACGGTCTCCCTTACAGTCCCTGTCTTGGCTGAAAATGTCTGCAGAATATTCAGCTTTGAGAGAAACTGCTATCAAAACTCTCTTGCCTTTCAGCTCGTCCTATTTATGCGAGATTGGGTTCTCAGCACTTGCGGTATTAAAGACTAAGTACCGTTCAGACTGGATGTGGAGCTCAACCTGAGGATGGCAGTAGCAAAAATTCATCCACAGATTGACTGTCTCTGAAAAACAGGCACACCTGTCACATTTATGTTGGTGGTGTTATTATCAATCTATGCCATGTGTAAAACAAAGCATCCTAGTAAAAACAATTTGCGCACATTTCATCTTGGAAAGTGGTGTTTTGAGCTGTGTAATAAGCCTCTGTCATTTCACCACACTCACTCACAAACCTGCAGTTTACCAAACACTCTTAATGTATTGAACATTATTTGCTGGATATGCCCGGAATATGCGTGTGGTGGTCAATTCCAGAAATTTCTGTCAGGTGATGGTGGGGGGGGGGCGGGGGGGGGGCAACATCTAAAAAAATTCAGCTGGGGGGGCTCAACCTACAAAAGTTTGTAGACCCCTGTATCAAAGAAATGGTACATACCACTTAATGCAAAAACAATCTTTTAAAGATTTTGCATATAGAAAACAAAACTGATTAACAAAAAGGTATGGTGAGGTTCACACTGTACATCCTTAATTAGCAGTAGCAGGGCAAACTTTTTTACTACTGCAATATACAGAATCAAGAATGACGAGGCACATACAGAGCGCACTGATAAATCAAATCAAATCCTGAAACCCTCACTGATCCTCATTTTTTATGATAAAACTTGGGAAAATTATGTTCAACTATCCACCATATCGTCTCTTCTTCAGTATATTAAATAGAGTCAAATAAGCAAAAACAAAATGACTCTCATACAGCACACTGGTAATAGTTAACACATTGAAAACAAGGACTGCAGTTGTGGCAGACGTGGGATATTATTCACCCTGAAAAAGTAAATATACCTTCAGAGGCACACTTCAGTCTGAATATGCAGGTCAATGTATGTACTGATGTCTCTAAGGTGTATTGTGATGGGGGGCAGGGGAGTAGGGGACTAGAGTAGGGCCTCAGAAGATAGAAGCAGAGATTGGTCTGGCTCTCATGATCATTTTACTTTCACCCTAACAGATAAGGAGCCAGTTAGCCTGATGACACTCCAACTGTAGCTGTCAACAAAGGAAAAGAAGACTTTCATCATTAAAGCCAGAATAGCCCACCTATGGCTACTGGACTGATCACTACCAGTCAACTCACACAATGGACACAGGAAGGAGTGGTGACAATTGGGTCACTGTTCATAGATAAGGCATTAGCAGATCATGGAAATGTCTCTCGTACACTTGGTGTCCCCCAGACCTTGTTTATTCTACATCAGGTGTCGCCAATGAGTAGCTCGGGAGCTACTGGCAGCTCGCCAGTACCCTGAAAGTAACTCTCAGAGTTGAAGACAAGCCAAGACAATCTCAGAGAGTCTATGCATATTAAAGAAGGCAGCACCACTCATCTCAAAACACTTGAAGTGAAAGCCAACCAAAGCAATAACAGACCCTTTTAGTAACACTCAAACACAAACTGAGTTGGGTTACGGGTCTGCCACATGACCATCTGTATCCACTCTAACTCTAAATCACAAGGAGATTGGCCATGTTATACGCCTTGTTCTTTCAGTCCCAGCACATATGAGAACAATGCACTATCAAAGAATGACAGTAGTAATCAGTGCTGACCCACCAAAGTGTGGGACTGTAGGACCCGGAGAGAAAATTTGTTAGGAGCATGATCAACCCAAGAGCTGAGAGGAGCAGAGTGTGGATCCAAAGCAAATAAAAAATAATAGCCTCATCTGCATTTATTTATGTGTCGCATGTCTGATATGGTGTCGCTCCCTAATAAACAGTGTTGTTTCCTGGAAGCTACTTCTAGAGTCAAGGACCGACAAATGTGTATGCTGGCCTGCATCATAAGGGTTTTATCTTTGGTGCAATTGTTTCCGTTCATGGCATAATAGTGCCCATGCTGTAATAATGGTCATCCTTGACTATTACAGGTATTTTTTAGTGTAGTTTTCCAATACCAGCTGCCATCATTGACATATTGACTGGCCTTTTTTTAGCCACCCCTGACAAAATTATGACTGTTTTTTGCATAAAAATGGCCATAACTGATATACGTTGGGCATCCTGGATGTTATGATGCCCAGCCTTGGAACGTTGGCCCTGGTATTACGGTGGGCATTATTTGCATCACAAAAGCATACTTGGAGCTATGGTGAGAATCCATTACCTATAATTGTAATACCTGGGCACTTTAAATCTATCTGTCTATGTGAGGCATTTTTACATGATAGTACTGATATTTGTGGATTGTGTGTTTTCTCAAATTTAAAACTGATATTTTAATGGCAAATATGTTTTTTAGAAAAGATTTTTATTCTGGAAACTGAGTTTGTTTGCCCAAAATGGAAAGTGGTATTTGCGAGAAAAAAAATGCGTATTTTCTATAACTAATGCTGACGAAGACAAAATGTTTTATTTCTAAAACACATTTAAAGTTGATAGCCGAATGCTAATGCAAGCTGAGTTGGGGGGGACTTACTTCTCTAGTTCTGTCCTCTGTTCCGCAGAGCATTTGATAATTTGAATGTAACTTCATTAGTGAGGGGGTGGCATTTCATAGTGAGAAATGCTTTCCTGCTATTTCTGCTGGTAACCTTATCTTGAATGCTTGGGTGATTACTACTGACAATCGTGCTTAGAGTGGTCATAGTGTAATGTTAACACATGTTGCCACTACTTTACAGTGATAACATATGCTAGTAGCTCAGCAGGACTTTCCTTGAGCAGAAGTAGCTCTCAACACAGAAATGGTTGGAGACCCCTGTTCTACATGCTGCCATCTCCCATTATATTAAACAACACTGGTCCTCTGATGGAGTGGAGCCTTCTACTCATGAACTAACACATGCGATACATTTAATGGGTGAAGGGCAACACCTTACCAGCTGGTTATATAAAGGTATTAGGGCACATGCAAAAATATCGCTCACCCCTCTGTGCGCAAAGTGGGAGGGAGATTTGGCCAGGAATTTTACGGAAAAAGAATGGGCAACTATATTAGTATTTCCTAAAAAGGTATCTAGGAATGCTAAATTTAAGTGTATACAGTGTATGATCTTACATAGGGCATATCTTACGCCACGCCGTATTAATAGTATGTTTCCGGATGCCCGACTCCCCGATGTCAGGAACCTGATGCGGATATACTCCATGTGTTGTGGGGGTCACCGCGTCTAAGGGGATACTGGCACAAAATAGGATACCTAATACAAGAACTAACGGGCACTAATGTCTGGACTACTCCAGAGAGCTGCCTATTGGGTTTAGACCATTGCCCGAAAGGGAAGAACGTACGGTATAGGTTTGCAGACATGGCCATCCTTATAGCAAAGTGCGCTATTACTCTGAGATGGAAATCAGCCCTTCCCCCACACCACTCACCTGACACACAGAGATGACTCGCTGGGGCAGCGCAGAGAGTGCTATAATACGAAAAGAAGAATCCAGAGGCTTACGTAAAATACCCATATCTATGGACTGGGATCAGATGCTCAAATCATTAAAAACTATAGATCCACTAGAATACCCAGTTTCCAAAGATGTAGTTCCATCTTCCCTGGTAACGCCTGCCTCTACGATTATACCCGATTAAAGTTATATACTGAGAGAAACTGCAATGCTTAGATGATGTTTGAGATACAGTAATCTCGAATCCTACAGCTATGTATGAGCTCACATACCTCCTTAGAGAATGTTAGCTTGTGTGGAGGCCAGAAAAATGGGTGGGGGGAAAATCCTTAGATTAAGGACTGTTAAGTTGTAATGTTATGAGTAGAACTAAATCGCATAAACCATGGATGTTTGTAAACTGTGGCGGTCACCTTATGTGGAATATGATGGACCACTTGGACACTGGAAAATATTTTGATTTTGTAAAGAAAAACTGCCTCTGCATATGTATGTACCATCAAACGATAATTACATTTGTATATATCATTTGTTTGTAATAAAATCAATAAAAATGTATTTAAAAAAAAAAGTCAGAAAAGCCTATTCAAATCAATGGCTCTCATAGAGAAGCAATGACAAATTTAAAAGTTAGTGCCTGTGACATTGGGGAGAAGACCTAATTGCTTTGCCAATACTCTGCCCCCGAGGACTTCTGAGTGGTTGCACAAATAGCAGACATCTTGCCAGCCTTTTTATTGTGATATAAGGAAAAAAAACAAGATGGCTGCTGAACGTAGTTGAACAAAGCAGACATCTTGGAATGCTTTTTCTTAAAGCATAAGAAAAAACAACTGATGTTTGTCATCTTGCGAGTGCACCTACACAGGCATCTCACATATGGGTGACCATCTCTGAATGGTCTAAAATCTAAGTAAAGATGTTCACCTGCTGATACAGCATGGAACTGCAGTCAAGGCATCAGGAGTTGGAGGGCAAACAGGCACACAAGCAATTCTCCTACAAACATGTCAACATACCTTTCACTTACACACACAATGCTGTTGCAAACATACATGAATATTGTGGTGGTAGCATCAGTGGAGGTGGAGACAATAGTATTAGTGGTGATAGTAGTAATGGTGGTGATAATGGCAGCAGTACCAGTGGAGATGGTTTGGTTAGTAGTGGCCGTGGTGGTGGTACCGATAGCGATAATGGTAGTAGTGAGGGTGGTGACAATGATTGTGCTAAAGGTGGAGATGGTGTTAGTGGCGATGGAGATGACGATACAGACAGCGGTGGTGATGATATAACTGGTGCAGGTGGAAGGAGTAGTGACGGTGATTATGACGATGACAGTAGTAGTATTGATGTGATAGTGGTAGTCCAGTTTATGGTGATGTTGGTTGTAATGATGGTGGTGGAGATAGTGGTAGTGGCAATTGCAGTGGTGGTAATGGTAGTCGTAATGTTAATAATATTGATAGTACTAAAAATAGTGGTAATGGCTGTGGTGGTGCATTTATTCCTGAAAGGTAATCAAAATGGAAACAATGGTGGTTTTGATGGCAGGTGGTGGAAATAATGGTGAAGATAATAATGGGGGCTGTAATGGTGGTTCTAGTGTTAGTTAAAATGGCGGTGGTAAATGAGCTGGTAATCATAAGTGATGATTGTGTTAATGATGATAGTGGTGGTGGTGATAGTAGTAGTGATATTAATGCTGGCAGCAAGTATTCATGTGGATGTAAATTGTAGTGATAATGGTGTAATGGCAATGCTGGTAGGTGTGGTAATGATGGTTTGTTAATGGCAGTGAGGTGATGCTATTGGTGCTAGGGACAGTTACGGTAATGATACAAATGGCAATGGTGTTGGTGGTAGTTGCATTGTTGAGGTTTATTGTGATAGGGTGGTAATGGTGTTAGTAATTTTGGTGGTAAAGAAGTTGAAGGTAACGGTGATGGTAGTAGCAGTAACAGTAGTGGGTAATGGTGCTAATAGTAGAGATAACTGGTGGTTGTAACACTGGGAGGGGGAATGGTGGTGGTAAAGTTTGAGGTGTTGGAAATGGTAATGATGGTAATCATAGTGGTGGCGACAATTGTCATTCTCATAGTAGTAGTGGTGGTAGTGATAATAGTGGTGCTAAAGGTGATAATGGAACTGGTGTCCCTTCTAAAGATGGAGGTAACTGTGGTTGGAACAGTGGTGGTAAAGGTTGTTGTATTGGTACTGGTAAAAGTGATAATGGTTCTGCTGTAGATGGGGGCAGGGTTGCTGCATGGTACATGCGCACAACTGCTTGCCAAGGCCGCACTGGTTAAGAGTCATGCAACAATGAGGGATGGTAGAGGCTGGCGTGAAATCCATCACATGAAGGATACATATCAAAGAAGGTGCCTGCCTGGGAAGGAGCAGGGAAGGTGCAGAGAAGAAGCGAGGAATCAAGATAAGACTTGTGTCTGAAAGTTCTGCTTTATTGTTTATTTACATCCTTATCTGTATATACATGGACTGCAGTGTTGCAGCAAGGGCAGCACTGCCAGCAGTGAGGATGACCTTGTCAGGTTTGTGCTTCTTTACACGATTCTTTGCATATACACACACGCAATACAATAGCAGCAGTGGAAAAATAAATAATCAGAAAAGCAGTGACTCTGTAAAGAGTAATATTCTAGCTGCAGCAGGGAATTTAGCTCCAAAGCTATGATTTTTTTTCTAAAGATACAAATTTGAAGAAGCAGCCAAAAACACACCCTAAGCACTGTCAGTTTTACTGTGAGAATGTTAATATTGCCTCAGTGGCAAGAACACAGCTGCTGAAATTCAAGAAAACAGTCCTGCCTAGAAATTCTGCTTTATGTTTATTTGTGTCTTTCACTGCGCCGATTACAATGCTGCAATGTTAAAGGTCATTGCTTCTATGCTCTATGTTCTGATTCGGTTTCATTTTTAAATTTGTTTTGAAAATATACCAAGCACTTGTTTAATCTTCACTCTTTACTAAACAGCAGCGACAGAGAGAGTGTGGGTGGCGACAGAGAGCGTGTGGGTGGGGAAAAAACAACAGTGGTAACGGAGGGGAGGGGGTAGAGAAAAAGAAGGGGGACAGTGTGCCAGCAACAGAGATGAACGTGTACCATGAGATACATACACATGGGTGGGGGGCAGCCAGAGGGCAAGGCAACACGTCAGGGGGAGGGAGTTGGGCGATTGTCAACAATGTGGAGCATGGGGCAGCAGAACGTGGGAGAGAAAACAACTTGGTGTGCTGGGGGTGGGAAGAGAGGCACACAAGAGAGACAGTTGGAAATCACATGCACTTGCAACCCTCATGGAGTGCTTCACGAAAAAGAAAACAATAGTTCCTGAAAAGAGGACCCAGGTAGAGGCATGGAAGGAGTCAGTCAGAAATATGGTAAAAAGGCTATGCTGTATGGGAGTGACAAACACAAGCTGAGCGAGCTAAAGAAAATAAACCCAGCAAATCGAGGAAAAAAAAGCAAATGTGATTTGACAAAAAACTAGTTACTTACCTATACACTGTGGTTCTCCAGTACTGATATCTTTCATAGATTCACATGCTTGAATCTTCCCCGCCGTCATGGTGGAAGTCCATGATAACGGGGAAGATTCAAGCATGTGAATCTATAAAATATATCAATACCAGAGAAACTACAAAGCCAATGGTAACCAATGAGCAGAATGCATTCCTATGTCCACAGTATGTCTTTGCAAACAGACTGCTGAACTGTCTGTTAGGCCAAATACAGTCATTGGTAGATCCCACTGTAGAGGATTTGCTGCTGTGGAGAAGAGGGTAATGGGAGATGTTGGAAGGTCTATCCCACTAGCAATGCACCTTCCTCGAATCGGCTTCCAGGTAGGTCCCAGTCTCCTGCCAATTTTCTGAGTTTTTCTGGAAAATGTTCTAAATCCCAGGTTTTGAATTTTGTTAGGAGGGATCCACTTTTGGATGACACCAATGGTCCAGAACCTGGGGGCACCACTTTGGGGCTAGGACACACTCCAGCAGGGATCAGCAGCAGCAGGCAGGTATGTTACAGGCTCTCTGGAGTTGGTTGGCCCCTGTAGGTCAGAACTAGAAATTGCTTCTGCACTATATTTGTGGAAACATTGAAGGTTGATATCAGATGGCATATATATATATTGACCATAAAGACATATACGTGACTGCCAAACCAGCCAGTATCATAAGGGTGTGATTTCTCAGCTGGCCTCAAATCGAAGGGCATGTACGTTCATTTACAGGATCACTCCAGTGTGACAGGCCATGTAAAATTGATATGCCTCTGCATACTGTTCCAGTGCAAGGAAGGTGAGGCCTTGATGAAAAAAACAGACCTTATGAGTCAGCACAGGACCTTTGGTCAGAGGAAAGGAATTTTTTGTTACCAGAGACTTGAAACCTTTCCGCTGTGTGAAGCCGATTGGGGAATTCATTGGTGGAACAGTCTACCAAAAATTATTAGGTGAGAATGAAAACTTAGACATTTGAAAGCACATTGAAGGCTATACTCTTCTAGGGTCCTTGTTCTCAATGGCAAAGATGACAGGTGATTATATGAGGCACTTTACAATCATAATAAATATATACACTGGCAGGTGCTGTACTGAATGTGAAGTGAGACAGGCGCCGTGTAATATATATGTTAGCCTTTTATAGTAAAAAGATGACTGCTGACTTTACTTATGGCCTGCAATGTGGCCTTTGATAATCTTCTGCAACTTAGGGTATCATTTCTTTGAATATTTGTCTAAAAGCAATGGTGACTTTGAATTAGACACTGCAGAAGTAGACTTGCTTACCCTTTGGGGTTTCCGCTCTTGTCTACCCATCATAAACGAAAGACAGTCAGAATTGTGAACCCCAATAGGTGTAAGAAGAAAGGCTACTTACTTTGGCGGAAGAATCACTGTGTTTCCTTTTGGCAATCTGAAATCAGCAGAATTGTGTCCTAAAACTGTAGCGTTATAGACCAAAGATTTCGAGCTTGGGTTTTTCAAACGGACCTGTGCACAAAATATAAACAAGGAACCTCATTGTTTGTAATAAATGTAAAAATACTGAAAGGTGTTTAGTGTGACAAAATAACAGATTCCTTAAAACAGAGTGCACTCTTTAATTTTCACCGGTGATACCTCATCCTTTTAGTACTACTAATGGGAGGGACCATGGACAGACATGCAATAGTATAATGGGTATTGCTGCACTTTAAACACAGAAAACACAAGTACTCAATACCATTTAAAGTTCAATTTTGGCGGTGAAAAATATTCGCTTTGTTCCTTTATTTTTACATAATATTGTATTTTAGTTTATATTTTATTGTAGGAAGTGTTACCTCAATATAATACCTCAAAACAATCTATAAAAGTGAAGAACAGAATAAGAAAACCATACAAATATAGCATATGATCTGCTTCCTTGAAACCTCTTTTTCAGATGACAGTCATTCACTACCTGCATCCATGTATAATTTTTAAATACATTTTTTTTTTTTAATTTTATAAATCACTATGCTGCTAGCCACATCTATAAAACGAAGATAGGCTAAATACTGACTTCTGCGACCTGTGTCTTTCGCATGATCTTCACGCTTAAGATGCGGGAGCATAAGTAGACGCTCACCTGCTACACCTTCGATTCACGCGCAACTAACTGGGTCAAACTTTGCCGCTTTGATTGGCACGCTAATAACTCTGGGACTGCTCTACAGCCATTCTGAAAGCTATATACAGACTCTTTTGAAGCACTGGAAATTCAATGTCACTTCAACCTTTTTTCCTTTCATGCTGATCAGATACTTCATCCCTTCTATATTACCACACTACAAGGAAGTAGGCCACATTTTTCTCTCAGATCTTTCAGCAGAGGATTCATCAAATGAACCCATTTCACATATTCCAATCAATGATTATTTCCCATATCATGCTCCTTTTTTCGTGAAATAAGATAAGCCAAAATACATTTCAATTAATTGTTTATATAACAAAGGATCCTCAAAGTCCACGCCCATCAAGCACGCTGCAACAATACTTATATCATGGAAAGTGCTTAGTGCTTCATGTGCAACTATAAATATTTTAAAATATTTAACATCCTTTGATGTTTTTCTCTAGCATCAGCTGTTTGAACTGCAGGCTTGATCTAACCCAATTCTTTTAATACGGCACGTCAAATTCACTTTTGCTTCTTTCACATTTTCCTGTACATTTTTCCATCTCGCCGCGGCAGTTATTTGCCATAGATGTAAATGGAATGTCCCTTGGATCAAAGAAGTAATACTGTAGCGCACCCTCTCCTTGAAGGCTCATGCTCACTAAATCTACTTCCAAATGCATCAACTCTCTACTTGAGAAAGGGACTTCTCTTCATCTCAAGCCCCAAGCCTCTATCATCTTCAGACAGACTTTAACCACTGGTGCCCACGAAGGAGATAACAGTGGTGCTAATTTCAGCTGGTTCACTTTGCGATTAAAAGTGATGGAAAGACTGCCATAGCCCTCCCACAACAACCCTGGTCCTAGTTTCATTGCTGCTAAAGGACTTGACCAGGATACAGAAGGTGAAAAAATCAACCTAGATAGAGTGCTGTACTACCTTTAAGTTTTGGCCTTTTACCCATCAAACTCCCCCCAGTTTTTTCATCTAAAATGATTTTATTCTGCAATAATTACTGTTAGTTTATTCAGGAACATAAGGATTTCGGGGGCCATGGACCAAACACGTTTTGGGGGCCCCTGTTTGTAACAGCTTTGAATTTATGATTCTATTTCAGCTCTTTCATGCCCCGGCCACTGACATGTCACAGGCACACTGGTCCAAATTCTGAATGAATTTACATCTAATATTCAGAGATAGTGACGTGTTTTCAATATTGTAATCAGCAGCAGCTCACTGATATTATTGCTAAGAGTCTTTGTGACCCCCTTCTGTTTCTCATAGGTGAGGGTCTGTTTTGATCTAAAAGAAACTGTTTTTATGGATGTTGCATGATGTTGAAAAACGAATAATTCTCTGCCAAATGTATGTAATAGACTCCAATACATCACCGACATAAAAAATAAAGAAAAACGGTATTTAAAATATTCTGTTAACAATAATTCAAGGTCATCAGGGAAAGGACAGAGCTGGCTCTTTGGGGGGGGGGGGGCGAAAGGCTGGGGCCCTGGGCCAAGGCCCACTTTGCCAATACCTTAAGCCCTCTCTGAGTTTAGTAGTATGGCAGTACATTTTAACAGCCACAATTTTTCTGCGAGTTCTGCCTGAGGCCTTTTCTAAATGAAGGGGTTTGTCCACTTTTTGTCTTATATACCACCCAGTCAAGAAAAAACCTCCTTGTCAACAAACCATTCAAACCGATGCACCTTTCATACCAAGGGGATGAGGATGGACAGCAGCAGCATAAAACACAAATAAGAAGAAATAAATCAGACAAGTTTATTAGACATGATAAAAACGATGTACACAATCAAAAATGTTGATAATGCAACAGAAAACAATTTCATTGTATCAGTGTATGAGTATTAAAAAACATTTAGTACAATCAAAATTAAAAACGACCTATACAGTAATGAAAAACACAACATTAAAATTGGGAACAGCATACACCTCTTGGTGTGATATGAATGGAGTTTGATTGTTGCTTGGATAGGGTGAGAATGGATGGAATACGGAGGATGCTCTTGGACAGCTGGCATTTTTTAAGAAGAAATAACACTGATAATTATTGGTAGAGACACAATATGTTAATAATAATTGTTTTTATGTTATGTTCCTTATAGGGCTACAATTATTGGGACTACATAATGTCTTTTTGTATCTCTATAGGATTTTAACTATTGGGACTGTACTATACTATTCCTGAAGAAGGTGCTGGCTGTGAATCTAGGCCCACCGAAACGCGTTGATGCTTTTAAAAAGGAAACCACTTAAAATCTAGCAATATTGGTCTGTGTGACATATAATCGAAAAGGACACTGATTCGGGTCACAATTAATGCAATTTTTTGATTTGGTGATTTCCTTATGTCAATAGGATTACAAGTATAATATCTTCCTTGTATGCTGTTTCCAATTTTAATGTTGTGTTTTTCATTACTGTATAGGTCGTTTTTAATTTTGATTGTACTAAATGTTTTTTAATACTCATACACTGATACAATGAAATTGTTTTCTGTTGCATTATCAACATTTTTGATTGTGTACATCGTTTTTATCATGTCTAATAAACTTGTCTGATTTATTTCTTCTTATTTGTGTTTTATGCTGCTGCTGTCCATCCTCATCCCCTTGGTATGAAAGGTGCATCGGTTTGAATGGTTTGTTGACAAGGAGGTTTTTTCTTGACTGAGGTCTTATCTGGTGCCCCTCTCCTTTGTTATTGGGGTCCCTCTCCCGTTTTCTGAAATTATATACCACCCAGAGCAGACCAGCCGCAGATGGGTTCTAAGTGAAATATTTCGATAGCAGACGCTGTGCATGCATATTCATTAGAGAAATTGCATACAATATATATACTTCAAAAATAGGAAAATAATCTAAACGTCATATTATCTGCAGATTTCAGGTTATTGCGTGAAAAAAGGAAGATTAATTGAAAAAACAGAGTGCCACACTCGAATGAATGGATGGGTTCCAGTCCCTTTCTCGCTGTAGAGTTATGTATTCGGACGCAGGGACCTTCCCATTAATGCGTCCCGAGTTTGTGCCAAAGGAACATAATTAAGCTTAGGATAAATATTCCACATTTATGGCAAAGGCCCGAGACAAATAAGCCATTAACACATTATTTATTTGTTCCGCGAGTAAGGAAAAGACGCGTTTTGTTTTCTTCCAATTCGCACTACATCTTTTCAGTTTGTCGTCAGTTCCATTAAAGCAGATCTGATTCACAGTGTGACATGGGAAGTAATGATCTAGATTTCACAATAAAGCGCTGAGGTAACATTGCATTTTACCTCAAAAAGCTGCAAGTAATTTGCAGTGTACAGTACACGCGCTTTTCCATAGATCCTCTGCAGGCAGCTGACACACGCCTGCTCTAGTCCTCCTCGGGCGTGGGTGTAATTGTTGCAGCAGCATGGGCTTATTACTTCTAGGTAACTTGGAGGAGCCGGTGGAAAATTAGAGTCCGAGTCAGTCATAAACATTCCTTTTTGCACTTTAGCACAGCAGAGATTTACAACTTCTTTCCGCACACACGTCTCCATGTTCCGGAACATGTAAACATTATGCACATATATATTCATGGTTTATGTCCGTCTGTCTGAACCCTATGGGAACGGAGTTACCTCTGTTTGGAGTCAGTCGCTGTGGCCTAAACTTTGACAATATATTGCCATTCCCCTTTTTCTTTTCAAGAAAGAATTATTAACTACAACCTTTCCTTCCTCCACACCTTAGCCACAGTTACGAGTGCCATTCTGGCAACCGCGTGCATACCTGCCAACCAGTGCTTGAAACGGGAAAATAGAAGTGCAGGTACTCTGTACCAGATTACCTGCCTGTTTCTGAGAAATGCCGGTACTCGCCAATTAAAGGTATTACGTCTCTTTCTTAAGAAGTGCAGGTACTCAAAATAAAAAAGTGCCGGTACTCAGCACCGGCCCATTTAAAGCACTGCTTCCAACTGACACGGCAACACAGTGTGTCACGCGGTCAGGCTGTGAAGAGCTGAAATCACACATTGGCAGGCAAGACAAGCTGGAAACCACTGCACAAAGTGGCTTTCTATGGAGGCAGTAAGTAGCTAATGTCCATTAAGGGATGTAAAAACACCTCAGTACATTGCAACAGCTTCAGCAACACTTTTTTATGTTTTTTTTGCAAATGGGGGCGGGGCGGCTTGGTTGAAAGCAGTGTGTCTCTAAGGTAGCTCTGGCATGAGACACCTCTCCCTTCAAGGCCCTGTCTTCTCCTCACAGGGTGACATTTATTTACAAGTTGGCAAGACTGCAAACCACTGCTTGGTCAGCTAAAATAATTATGAGTTTGTCAAAATGTATCAACATTTACATGCTTCCTTAAATAAATTGAGGATGGTCAGACTTGCCAAAATTTACCAGGTGAAAGTGCTTGGTAAATTTTAGGACATGAGTATTTTGGTGTGCAAGCACCACAGTCCTCATGTTAATCCCCATTTAAATGGAGAAACTCATAAAAGGCATTATTTATCACATCAAATTAATAATGATTCCCACCTTATTGTTACTTTTTTGGTTCGATAAATCACACCAATACAAAGCCACTTGCAATCACGGCATGACTGAAAACTGATAGTGTTGTTTCACTTCCTTAAATTTACTCCACTGTTACCTCTGGATCATTGAAATGTAAGTCTGGAAAGTAAACAGATGCGGGTACGCATTAGCAGAGGCGGCTCCTCCATGTGGGCGGAGGAGCGTTGGCACACTGCTTTCTCGCAGTGCCAGAGGCAGAAACATAAAATGATATTATAAATACCATTTTATGTTTCTGCTTCTCGCACTGCAGAAAGCAGAAGGGTTTTATTTGGGGGGGGGGGTTCTGCTCCAGGGCAGAGGAGGAGTGTCTTGCCCACTGTGGTGGGCGCTGACTGTTTGGTCGTCCCCAGGGCTGACCAAACCAGTCATACGCATCCCCAAAGACGCCTGTGCAGTCAGCGTCCCAGCCAATCACAATACCCCCATTGCAGCATTGTGATTGGCTTAGGGGAGGGGAGGAAGGTTGCCAGCTTCCTGTGTGGAGGAGAGGACACGGAACGACGCGGGACCGGACCGCGAGGCAAGTTAAATTTTTAAAATGTATTTAAAATTAACCCCCCCTGCACGACTCCCTCCATGCGTGACCCCCCGCCCCCACACCCACGAGTCATGCCAGTTGCGACAGCGCATTAGGTATCCTTATGAAAAGCCACAGTTCTACTAATATGGGTCTACATAACTTGCATTGCTTTATCCCAACAATTCACCTGACCACCCTTGGAACACTCACTTCCACATATCTAAGAGTCATTTATGACTAGATAAACCCTCAATACTTAGCTTAACTTCTGCATGTGTAGCTAACAAATCCTCTTGCAAAACTGCTGGATAAACAGTGAATTGGCGTGTACGTTTCAGTCTCTTGTGTCACAAGTACATGAGATCATCCTCAGGACCATAAGCATTAACGGAGTTTCCCAAAGATCCACCATAATAAATAATTATTTAATGAAGCTCTGCTGAAACTATATAGCGAGAGCAATAGCCAGTCACCTCGTGTACCAGCAAATTGAGTTGAATTTAGTAATTACTTGGTTCCAAATGCCACTATACACACACTTAGCCCTTACCTGACTCACTCATTCTGTTAAATATAAAGTACAACATTAAGCTGACTAGTACCAGCTACGTTTATTATTGTGGGTCATCGTGAAATTCCTTTGACATTTATTGTCCTGAGGATGATCGTGTGTGCTTGTGACATAAGAGACCGAAACATCGACATTGCTCCACTTCTCACACATTCATTATTGCATCCTTGGATTAATTGATGCATACAAAAGACTGATTCCATTTATTAACTGAGTGGGCTTGCCATGTATTATTCTATGATGTTTTAATAAGATCTTTGGTTTACTGCACATGATTAATGTATGTTAAGTTTTCTATTCCTAATGTACCATACAATTCTGAATTTCTCTATTTCAAACAATGTAAGTTATTACTTTGAATTGTTTTGAGTATACAGGTTTCTTTTTTTCTTAACAAATCTATTTGATTAAGCATTTCTGTCCGTCTCTTGATTAATTCTATTTGACAACTATCTAACTGATGCTTAAATAGGTTCACATATGATCCCCTTGCTAGCAATTTATTTTATCAATCCTTGACACCTGAACTGCTTCTATCCCCTTTGTAGACACACTGTGCAGCTGTCGCTCCCTCGGCATAGACCACCTACAGAGTAATCCACCATCCCATTTCTGGAGCACTACCCGCGAGGAAACTCGCCACCTGATCCGAACACTGCCTACAAAAATCAGATTCACCCTTAATCTTAATCCACCATGGGAGTATTATGAAATCAATTAGGCAACATTGATTCTCTAAATATTTTCTGAGTGGTGGGTGTGCTTACTCTCTCCAGCACTTGATCTCGTCCGACAAACATATACAACTGGCTATATGGTCTTCAGCCATGTTTGAATAAAACATACACCTTATATGACTTGCATAGTGGACATGTATTGCTGTGTCAGGTTTTCATGATGTGTTACAAAAAATTACGTTAATCTCATTCTGCCTCATTTTTTATCACAGGTTCTTAGATTAATTCATTGTTTCTCACAGGTCCTAACATTAAAGGCCCTAGAGCTTTTGGTTGGTCACGAACAATAGGAAAGCTTAAATGTTTCAAAAGATTCAGAGTGTTTTGAAGATTCTAAGATTTATAAGGTGTTACGTGTGATACGTTTCTGAGGCTATTTCTGTGCACATAAATGGAATCTCATACTACTAAGCATTTTTTCACTGATAGAATTGCATAAATCACACAAGTCTGGAGCAAGGGATCAGGAGTGTTCTGCTGAATAGTAACTGTTTTTGGTCTAGGCTGATAAAAAGATGAAGAAACCTACAAAACATTAATTTTGCTTCAGTAAAACCAATACAAATGCAAACAACCATCTTTTGTACTATGGTTTCTTAGCTGTCACTAAGATTTAATCAATAATTTAACAGATGATTGGTCCATAATACTACAAAACACAATCCTATGACTTGATGGCGTCTTGTGGAACGGTGGTCAGAGACCTAGGATGATACTAGCACAGAGTTGTAGAGGTGATATTGTGCCTGCCTGGTGGTGTTGGATTGAATTCTACTAGCATTAGGTTAAAGGGGTGACGCTGTGCTCCTCTCATGGGGTTGAATTCAAATTCTCAGTCCCCAATCAAGGTCGGATAAATTAACCACAGGCATGTTTTCCTCCTTTGTCCATAAACATTCTCAAATGTCAATTCCCCAGAGATAAACTGGCAATCCAACTTTTTCAGAAAAAAACAGTAGCCATTTGTTTGTGGTTCAGAGTGAGAGACTACCAATGGATGTCCAAATGTGTTTTTATAACTAACTCTCAATTGCCATTTTTACACTCTTTTTAAGTCATGTTTATCAATGTTTACCCAGTCCAACATTCCAGGGTAAATTCAAGTTGGTACATTATTGGGATGCCAGAAGACCCTTGATGCAACTCTAATAGGTTGAGAGTATGCTGTTTCCTAATACTTAAAAATGTCAGCAATTTAGAAAGGTAAACACACAAACATTACAACAGTATTGTCGCTTGGTGACCTAGGATGAATTTGGATATTTATGATGGCAATTCTACTAAAGAAAATTGAGATTTGCAACCCTTCATAGGTGTGAATATGATGCCCACAGGGTAGCCTCCCCAGCGATGAGGGTGACACTTACTTTATAGTCAATGCTTGAAATTTTCATGAAAATTTGTTAATCCGTTAAAGGAAAAATGAACAGTTGTTTTCATATGAACCCAGAGGCCACCCAGCAACTTTCAGTGAGAAACTTTCAGCGAGGAAAATCCAAAAAGGATTCCAGCTTCATGCTTTTCTGTGGAACTTCCAGGCTAAGTCAGCATTTTTGGGATTCTCTAGGCAAATGATTCTCATCCTAGCATTGACAAGATGAGAATTATGGATCCTGTGCATTGAAGGGTAATAAATGTTTGTTGAGAAAACAAAAAGTGTACTAGCAGATGTATAGCATAGTAAAATTGGCAACCTATCCATAGTAATATATACATTTCAGACAAGACAACATTTCTGAAAACTAACTTTGTTACATTTGTTTTTCAGTTATACATTCTTGAAACATAGCTGGTCATTTTAACTAAGGTTAGTGTTAAACGAATGTCCATATTTTCCATATCTCCAGTTGTGTTGTACGGTTTCCACTTTCTCAGGAGGAACTGTTTGTTGGAAAACATAAATGTTGGAATGATGCCAGACTGATTTCATACAGTCACTCAGAATATGTTGGCCTATTGACCTGCTAGCTCACAGTGCCACCTTATGTACCCCTAACCCTAGCAAGGTAACAAATGTTGTGGTCAACCTCAGAACATGATAAACCTGACTCCCCAAGGAATCGTGGTAACAGATCTACAACCTTTTCATTCAGTTACTCGTGCTCACTCAGAAAGGTACACAAGTAATACACAAAGGGGCGTTTTCAATATTTATTGAACCATTGTGATTCTTGTATAAAATATATTAACTGCAATGATTATTAAATGAAGCAGATAAAAGTGATTAGAAATATAAGAATAGTGAAAAGGATAAATGATGCCACCATCATGCTAAAAAAGTGTATATATGCAGGCATATAAGTACTGTGTATAGTGTACTCCTACCATGCACTCCCCTATCTAGGTGCCTAGGGTGGTTGTTCTGCCATTAATCCTCTACTGGATGATCTAACTCCCCTTTACCTAAAGGCAAGATATGAAGGTCTACGTCTTGGTCACAAGTTGGACATCCCTCCTTGCAGAGAGTAAACAGTAATCCGCTGGGCTAAGACTCCAACACAGCAACGACCTCGCAATGACATCAGAGTGAGTGCTCGTCTAATTTGAGCATGGAAATGTGTTTGTATTTACAATAACATCATCCGTGCTTCCATGTCGAGGCTTCAGCCAGGCCAACATTGTTTATTGTCTTTGTGATAGACATGTTGCCTCATGGACGAATACAAAACACCAACATTTGCGCAATGTGTGTTCAGGCCTTGTACTAGATGTTCAAGTTGTCGCGATAGTGCACTTATGAAGTCGAATTGTAAGCAATGTTGATTTCAGAGAAACTAATCCTGCACTGTCACTCTAGGAAATGTGTGTCAAAAGTCATTGTGTAGAATAAGAAGGCAACTTAAGAATCATGCACATGTAAAATGGCAAGGTTTCTTCTCAGACCTGACCTTGCCACATGACAGAGAGTATGAGTGAGACACCTATTCTGAGACATCTATTCTCCTGTAGTGTTTTTATATTCTTCTCTTTGCATAGTTTTGGCATTTAATGTTAAGGGCGTTGTGAGTAAAATCTATAGCTTTTGAAGCTAGCATATGAGGACCAAGTTGCTGATAATATGTTTTTTTGTGTTAATTATTTAAGAATGGATCAGGTATTTTATGTATTCTGCAGTTGTGACTCTAATGGGGATAGCTTGGCCGCAGGTCTATGTGACCCTGCCTGCACCCTGAATGGGGTAAATGAACAAATCTTCCTGGCTGATTGAATAAAACTTATCAAATTCTCTGTCAGTCCCTGTTTTGTGTATATGTTTTGGTAGCTGGGTGCAGTCAGAAATGGAGAGATTAGGCTCAAAACCTAGTTGAGTGGGTAATTCTGAGCATTTAGTCTTAACTGATGAGTGTGGAAGAGTTATTATCCCTTCTTTGGCCTCCTGAGGGGAAGTCGAAAATTAGAAATAGTGAGTTTAAATATGAAGAATTCATGTCTTTTAAACTTATAAAGCCAGGCTGTATTGAGATATAGTTTATTCTTCTCCTGAAGTTAAACTTCTCTGGCCTCACTTATTTAAAAGTCTGGTTGCTGCTTAGGCTGCGTGTTTTCTTCCTAGTTCTCTGTCTTGAAGATATCTCATCTTGTACCCACCTCAACTGTACCAACTTGAGTTTCTTCTAGACTAAGAGTTGGGCAGAAACAATTTTCACTCTCTGTGAACCATTGGAGGATTTTTAGGATTAAATCCCTTTCTGGCTACAGATGGTGTAGGTGGTGTCCATTTTTAGGTGTAAATATCCACTGCTGATAAGCCTGTTCTCTTACCAAGTATATATATTTCTTATTCACTTACCCTACTTGACAAATGGAAGGGGGATGCACAGTGCTAGGGAATCAATATTTGCTATTTCCAGCACATCATTTGGGCCCTGTTATTTTGTTAACATAAATGTTACAGATATATGAAATCCTGAGGAGAGAGTATTCTTTCTCGTTAGGGTGAATTACTATGCTGTCTCTCCATCACATGCGTACAGCAATGTGGAGTGCTTATTTTTATTTTAGACTTACATGCTGCAGTAGATCCTCTCAGGAAATGTCTTACCTACTGGCAGTAGCACAATCTGTGCAATTCTGAACAGTCCCACAAGGGATCCCTCTTCATTGAGGAATAATCCCAAGTGCGCTCTTCTGTTAAGCATGTAGGTCTAACTAAAGTAAAACTTGAGACGCAGCACAAAACTGGTCTTGTTTTCAAGATCAAGCAACAAATTGTAGACCTCCTTTCTTTGAAAGAACTGCCAGAAATGTTACTATTTGGAATCTCAATCACTGAAGAAGACCCTGGTTAGCACACAGTAATGTGTTGGTGCATGGAGAGGATTTCTTTCATACTGATTAAGTATGCTTAATGGCCCTCCCAAACATTTTCTTGGATAGGGGACATTTTGTAGACACCAAACGTTTAAATTCAGCAATGCTCTCAAGTGACATGAGGATTCTGAGACAATAGAATGGGCGGCAGCCAGCAACTGCTACCTTCGCTGTATTTTTTTTAGAACTTGTTTTTATTGAAACTGTGCACAGCATGTTACATTCCTGGACATCACATGAGAACATCACAATGAAAAGGAGCATGTAGCGAATGCAGTCAGTAAAACATTGAGATGAACCATATATTGAGCCTATGTACGTTGCCGGCGATCCCAGTGCATGAGCATCATGGAAGAGTCAACATCAACATACCACCCAAAGAAAAACATAAAAACCATCAGCAACTGGGGCAGCAGCAGGGCAAGTAGGCTTAAGGGCCCACGGCAGCCAGTCAAGAATAAAAATGGGAACAGGATCCGGAGCCCCGGGTGCCCGAGGGAGACCAGTCACCACCCCCAGACTGGGGCAATAGGAGGGGTGAAGAACAGAGGGTCAGGAGACATAGAGCCCAGCTCTTCAAAAATGGCAGCAACTCATCTAGAATCCAGTGTTCTCATCTGTCACAGGGACACAGCCAATCCCAGGTGGGTTCCAACAGATACCAATAGGGAACCCAGTCAACTCCACCCGCAATGCCTCCGTGTATGTCCCCTCTCTCCATTCCCGTCCTACACCTGCAGAATCTGCAGTGCATCCTTCAGACATTCTAGGAGTTAGTCTCCGGTGTCACCGTAGATGCAGCGCACCTTAGTGTCTGAGAATGTATAGATGGCAGAGCCCTTGGCTCCTCATCAGTTATAAGCCTTTCAAACAAGTCCCCCCCATATTTCTAGGTCACGTTATGCATTGTCATCAGTGCGGACCAATTTTAGTTGCCGCTCTTCGGCCGCTCCCCATTCACTCAAATCAGCCCTCCATTCATCCAGTCTGGGAGGGGATGGGATGTGTTCTATGTAATGCAATGTGGCCCTTAGCCAGCACCAGTCCCTGTAGGACGAACCTATGTCGCATTTGTGTTCCGGTTTTTGGGGTCTGAAGAACATCCAAATGACAGTGCTTAACCAAGAGCTCACCATGGACCCCAGTGACGCCTTGCAGCACACCTAACACCTCTACCCAATAAACTTGCAACATTGCACAATCCCAAGTCATATGGAGCAACGCTGGTGGCTTTAGACCCCACCGAGGGCACAGCAGAGGGAGCACTGCATTAAACTGATGTAGTCTGTGCATCTCTGCGGTGTCAAATATGTTCGATGTAAGTGATGGAACTGCATGAGCTTAAAGTGGGCGTTGCTAGCAACCTCCTGGATCTGCACCAACTCCCTCTGCCATTTGCTATCCATGAGGGGCAGCAGCAGACCTGACAACCACCTGTCCCGGATCTTTGTCACGTCAACCCTATGGTCTGCCTTCAGGGCTTCAAATATGCATGAGATTAGTCCCCTAGAGGAGCCTGAGTCAAACAGTAATTGTAATGTCTGCGTTTCTTCCGGTTCGTCTGAAAAGGCAACCCATAAACCATGGGCTGTGGGGGAGATCTTTGCATTTTACAAAAATTGAGCAGGCAGCAGTTGATAACACTCCATCGCATCTTCAAGCAAAAGAAAGGTACCATTAAAAAAACAGATTTCCTACCATCAAGCAACCCTCAGCATACCACTGTGTAAGATTCATCACATTCTGTATCCGGTGGAAGCTGTGTACCATCAAAGAGGGGGCAGTCGAGCGGATGGGGGCCTTGGGAGCACCAAAGTGACCGTTCGTTCCCAAACCCCTGTGACCTGATGAACTATAATTGGAAAGTCAGCAGGAACCCATGATCCCATCATCAGACATCCAGTGGAGACTGCCTCTTCACCCCATGCTGCCAACAAGATCTTTTCAGAAATCGGGCCCTCAGCACATCAATGTGCTGCATACTGCAGCAATCCCACCAAACTCCATATCTAGCTCAAGTACCTCAAGCTTCACCCTACTGCATCCTCCGACCCACACCAGGGAGATCAGAAGACTATCCAAGGCGGTGAAAGTGGAACATGGTATGCAGCAAAGAGAGTTTTGAAGGACATAGAGGCAATGTGGGAGCAGGACCATCTTACTAAGCGCCACGCTACTCATAATGTTGAGTCGTTTCCAGAATTGAATGGAGGAGTCAAGATTCATAATAACCGCTCTCATGTTTAGAGCATGATTAGTGTAAGCCATATGGGCGACCCGTAAACCCACATACCGAAAGTGGTCACATTACCCCGGGAATACCATTGCGGGGAGCGTGGCAACATCCACCCCAACCAGCCCTGCCAGTGGGAAGAGAATCGCTTCTGGCAGTTGACGTGCAGACCCAAGACCATCCCAAAGGAGGACAATACATCCAAGAGTCCTCTGGGTGGCTAACATACAGTAATGTGTCATCAGCATATAAGGAGACGACGTGAGTGCAATCCACTGGGCCATATCTTGCCACAGCCGGGATAAAAAGAAGTGGGGGCAGCAGACACCCCTGCCTCATGCCATTCTCTATAGGGATACCCTTGGAGATCATATTCCCGCTGTGGGCAGTTCGCCATTGGTTGGTTGTAGAGTAGTCATACCGAGGAGATGAACTCTTGGCCCAGTCCCATCCTACCCAAAACTTCCTAGAGTTAATCCCAGCTCAGGGTATCAAATGCCTTCTCGATATCGATGGCCACCACTGTTGCCGGCATGTCAAGATATGTCACCGAATTAATTACGTGGGATAGCCGCCGCAAATTCATATGCGTACCCTTGCCTGGCATAAACCCATATTGGTCTTCATGAACCAGATGGGACACTATGTGGCCTAGGCACATCGCCAGGGTCTTAGCCAATACTTTTGTGTTCACTCCCAGCATGCACAGGGGATGATACAAACTGGTGTCAAGTGGATCTCTGCCCAGTTTGGGGAGTATGACAATCTGGGCCTACCTCATTGATGACGGTAGGACACCCACACGTCTGGATTCCTGGAGAGTCTCCAGCAGGTGTGGCAACAGGGAGTCAGCGAACGCCTGATTGTATTCCACTGGAAGCCCATCCGGGCCAGGGGCCCTGCAACAGGCCATACTTTTCACAGCCTCCCACAGGTCCTCCAGCACGAGCGCCTCCCCAAGATCTTCACTCTGTGCCTGGGTGAGGTACGGCATAAGTAAGTCATCTAGAAACCTCTCAATCACAGTCAAATCAACCCGCAGTCACCTCCTTTATTGGATCGCTAAATGATCTTGCAGCAGGGTATTAATACAGGCCTCGGTGGTAGCCTGTACCCCGTTGGGGAGTCTTAGCGTTAGTATAAGCGAGGATGGGTGTTCCTACCTCAACAGAAGTATCCTGGATTTGTTGCCTTCCCAGTGTAATAGCCCTCGCGTATAGTCAGGCCATCCAGCCTAGCCCAAAAATCCCCCACTCTGTGCTGCGGGCAGAGTAGAGGTTCACGACACGGTTCTGTAATGAGTCTTAGACCCTGCAGGCCAGTCAGTACCTCCTCTGCCTCAGTTAGCTCCCTCTCCAGCCATGGCCTGGTGCCTCCAAATCTTGACAGACATTCCCCAGGGGTCACAGGTTTCAAAGCGTCCCATTCCAGCTTCCTAGCAGCGGTGGACATCCAATTAGAATCAAAATACCCAGCTGTCATCACCCTAAGTTCTTCTCAAAACAAAGTATCCTTAAGGGTCTCCAGCTGGATGCGCCACAGGGGGACCCGTGGTTGGACTCCGCCCAATCCCCACTCCAATAGCACCGGGCGTGGTCCAATAGGAAGCGTCCCAGGGTTCACATGTGCATCACAAAGACCGCTACCTCGCCTGAATCCAACAACCTGTCAAGTCGCCTATATGCAGTAAAGGCAGGGGTGTAGCAGGTGTACTCTTGCAGCCCGGGATGAGTAATGCGTCAGACATCTATACAGTGTAAACGGTCCATCACTGTGCGCAGGGCATCCATCCTGTAGGGCTTTGTATATAATCATGGGGGGTGCCTATCCAGATCGCCATCAATAACGCGATAAATCCCCGGCCCACAAGAGAGGCCCTCCCATGTAGGGAAGTAGCTGCTTCTCCAGCTCCAAGTAAAAACCACCATCATCCATTATTGGGGTATAAACAGTGAGCAGGCAGACCACCACACCATCCGTCATACCATGCACTAGGATAGATCCCCTTCTATGTTTACTGTAAGGCATAGAGCCCGAAAGGGGACCTATGCGGCCACCTAGAGGAGCACACCTCCGGCATAAGTGAAATATGTGGCAGAGAACAACTGATCCCTCCACTGCCTTCCTTTTGGACCTCAGACTGTGACAAATGTGTCTCCTGCAACATTGCAACATGCACTCCATGCCTATGAAGATAAGTCTGCACCCTGTAGCGCTTCACAAACAAGTTGAGCCCTCGAACATGCCATGTCATAAATTTAAATTGACTAATTCTGCTGATTCACATCACCCCCTGCCCTTGCACCCAAGACCTATAATAAATACAAACAAAACCCCCTTCCCACTTGGTAAATGCACTAAAATCTTCCCAATCATCATCAACACCCCCAACGCCTATACTAAAAACAAAATAATAATCAAATCACGCCGACTAAGTATTCCCGCTCAACTAAGGGGAAGAGAGAAGGTGAAAGGAAGTAGCCACTGAAATACTACAAAAACTCACACCATTCGTTGTCCACAACTCACTCCACACCCAACCAATGCAATATTTAGCACTGGGGGGAGCGTACCGGCGCCAACCTTGTTGCAGCTGCACTTGGCGACAACCCACCACCTCTGACCCGCGTCACTCACTGCTGTCACTCACCCTTACACTATAAACAACCACCTCACAATCCCACTAACCCACCATTCAAACAACACATCCTCTCATACATAATACCACTAACAAAACAATACCTGTTCTCACAAACACTTTGTTCACCCCTAGTCAACCTTGATCCCAGCTATCCAAAGTTGCAACCAACGAATGGGGGCTGGTGGCATTGCCTTTGTTGTACAGGGCATGCCAGCAGCAACATACCTACCTGCACACATTTCATACAGAATCATGAAATCAGTACCCCCTATACTGCCCATAAAGACCAACATGGGCCAACCCCAAACCTCCCCAGTGATTGGGAGCTTGAGGTCAATATCTGCAGCCTGCGGGCCACACAGCCAGGGAATCACACGCAAAACAATCATCGCCCTCAGGTCAGTAACCAGCAGAAGCTCCCCCCCCCCCCCCCCTCCACCCCCTTGGACTGGAGTCGCCTACATCCATCTCATGTGCTGTCATCTGAGTTGGAGTCTCGTATAGTCAGGGAATATGGAGATCACATGGTTCTCGAACTTGCAGTCACTGAACTGTCGGACCACCTGCAGGATAGTATCCCTGTCTCTGTAATTGAGCACCTTTGCTATCATGATGCGGGGGTGGCTTAACAGGGGCTTTCGGCATCAGGGCACACCTCGGTGAGATCCATCCTCAGTAGTCCAACATCCTGGAAGACAGCCTCAATCTTTGACTACCACTGTACTACAGGTCCCTATCGCAGCAAGTATTTGGACATGTGTGCCATCGTCCCATTGCAGGGGGTTGATAGCCGAGCCCGCCACGGGGCTGTAAGTTGATCCAATTTGGTTTACTATGCTCTACCCTGAGGTCTATCTTTTCCCATGTTTGGGACTAAGCTCACACAACCTTAGCCAAACTTCAGGTCAGAGCCAGGGGTCTCCACAGATCAGGCAGCAGTCTGCAAAAATAGGGAGGGGGAGGTCAGACACCATGGTCCCCTCGAATAGCTTGCAGCAGCCCCCTTTGCAGCTAAGAACTGGCGGCGTCCAGCTGGAAGGGCTTTCAAACAATGATGAGGGAGAGCCACACCCCTAGTACCCGGGGGAGCTCCAGGTGAGGGGGGCAGTCACAGGCTTGCAACAACCCAGCAAAGACTCACCAATAATCCGGTTCAGTTGTCCAAGGGGTGGCGTAAGGGCCACCGACAGGGAGGCAGCAATCCAAATGCCAGCGGATCCCAAGAACCACTGGTTACTCCACACAGTCCCCCCAGGGTACGGCAGTAAAGATGGGGCAGTTTAATCCCCCAGGTTCTCAAAGATGGGGCTTCCTCAGGCACCAAGACTGATGCAGGCTACAGTTCCTAAAAGCCACCAGAAGAGGGGGAGGGCACTCCCTCGTGCAGTTCTCTAGCATGTCTCAAACTGCCTGACGGGGGTGAAGGCATGTCTCCTATCCGGTCCGCACACCCCGAAGAGGCAAGTATGCCAATGTGGCTGTAGTGGGTCTGCAGGCGCGGGCCAAGCAAGCGCCCCCTCCCAAGTGCACTCACCAATCCATCCATGTGCTCCTCACACCAGAGGGGGTCACAGTCTGTTGGCCAGCCTCCAAGCTGGGGCCTACAAGATTGCAGTCACCAAAGGGCACACAAATGGGGGCGAGGTACTCTCTCCACATGCCCCGCCACACCCAAAAAAGTATCCAAGCATCCAGCAGCCTTGATACACCCCAGCATCTCCAGGGCATCAACCTCACCTCACCAGGTCTCCCTCGGGTCAGCTCCACCACAGTCTCAGCCCTCCGGGTGCTCCAAGCCGATCATATGCCATCCGTGGTGCGCACTAGGGCAGCAGCAGGGTAGCACCGGCCAGAGGGCTGTACTCTTAGTCACAGACAGTGGCAAACTTGGTGGAGGACAGCAGAGCCCCCGCAACCAGAAGCTGTAGATCACCACCCGGGTAAGGCTATAGTACAGCCCTGGAATTTGCACAGCAGAAATCGGCTCCAGCCACGCACTTCACCACCGTCTCATGTCGTCCTCTGCGACGCCCCAGCTGCTCTCCACTGCAGCCATAGCATGCACTCCCAATCTCACCACACCAGGCCATAGTGTATGCTTTACACTTTAATCCCTGGCAGCATGAGTAAGCCTGCCTAGTCTGTTGTTGCCTTGGATCTGGACATGCAGTATAGTTCTGAGTGTGCATATTGTGCCGTGCACTGTATCATTGAACGATGCACAGCAGTACCACAAGAATGGTGGACATTGTTGCACTGGATATATTTTCCATCACACCAACATATTTAGCTTGCTCAATCCCTGTCTTCATGTAAATCTAAGGCCATCAGTACAAGTTCCAATAGGATTGGTAATGCCTATTACCACACATATTGGAATTGCGAGTTTTGTGATAAATATTGGCAGGGTAAATAATACGATAATTATGTGGGGAAAATGCCCGTAAATACTGGAATATATGATTTTTTGTGTCGTAACCTCCAAAATCCCCAAATTATTCCCCAAATAACTCTAGACAGGTTATAACAATCGCACCAATAATTTTATAACACACAACTCACCACAAATGCTGTAAATAACAGGCGTTGCTATTGCCCAATCTACCAACACTGAATTTTGGCACCTTGGAAAGGTGAGTGCAATTACTCAAACATGTGACCTTTATATCACTACACGTCTCAACAGTGTGTTCAACTCACTGAGCCACGCAATTGGGGCTTTATTGTTCATACCACCAAGCAGAATCCTTTTTACCAACTCCAGAATAACTAAGATTGAGTTTACTTGCAGATTAAATATAGCTGTTTGCAGAAGGCAAAAACTCCCTGAGCCGCTTTACCAGGATTATAATGTGTTACGTGCAGATTACTTAAGGATCTCGTCAACAAAGTACAGCAATTCATGATGAATACAAATCTGGGATCCAAACCTTAATTGTAAGGGTGGGCGGATTGTTTGGGTGAATTTCGTAATAAAGTAATTTCGCTTTTGAGTCCGCCCTGGTAGTGCCATCTTACCACGGTGGGGAGAGGATGTCTATGATGAAGGATGACACTAATATGTGTGTGAGACATCTTCCATTAAGGATGGCTTCCCTCATGTGACATTCAACCCTTTTCTAAGTTATTATCAACGGATAAGACCCCCTCTAGAATCTTAGGACTGAGTCTTTTCTGTGTATCCGTGATACAGGCACCCTGCTTTTTATTAGGTCGAGCATTCGAGACCTCTTGTATATACTTTAGTATATACTTTACTATATATACTTTAGTATATACTTATATGTGTATGTACTTTGTGGGCTCTGGAAATAAGCCCTAGGACATGCCTGCTTCCGCTTAGGGACAGTTTTCTTTTCAACTGCCTCTATTTAACTGTCTTGATAGAAAATGACCAGCAGAGGTCAGTAAAATACCAAAATTGCTTTCTGCTGAGGGACTTTATTTTTTAAATTTTTCTGGCAACTGCCTCTATTTAACTTTCCTGATAGAAAACGACCAGCAGAGGTCAGTAAAATATCAGAATCACTTTAGCATTCTCTAGATTCAGGTCCATAGAAATTGTCTTCCACAAGCACTCGTAGACAATAATATTTTTTTCAAATCTTGTATTTTCAGTGATATGACCACTGAAGGCCTTGCTTTTATATTAAAGAAAGAGCTTTGGACTATACCATTCCCTGCTGAACGGAAATATTTCTCTCCATGTGTTCCCAAACCTGGCGTGTCACGCAGTTTGGTGCTTACTTTCCCTCCATGCTAAAGAACAGTAGATGTTTCAGCATCCAAGCTGATGTGCTGCATAGCTAAATACATAGAAGGTCCCAAAGGCGAGACCGAATGCATTGCAAATGCTTGTTGGGTTAGCTACTAACTGGAGCCAACAGTGCTAAAATATTGCTCCAGCTAACACTCCACAGTAAACTACAGCTACATTTCTTAGCTTTTAATAATTTACACCTGTAACTAAAGGCACCATAAAGCAAGTCAGAAATACAGCCTGCCTTTGAACGTCCGCACTGTATCTTACAACGCAGAAAGATTTAGTGTGCCTTATAAATGGTATCTTTGCAGTTTTGACATAATGACGGCAGGCTATCATGTCCTTGATTTGTAGCAATCGTTTCCCCCCTAAGAGTCTGGTAAGATCATAGCGAGTGCTTTTCTAATCCATCCTTGCAGTTTATGAAACAGTACAGCTCCAGGAGAACATTAGAGGCCATGTGTAGAAACTATAGAAACATCACTTGTCCATAGCTCTCGGCAAAGCTATCATCGTGCGTTGAAGTGCAATTGTTTTCTTAACATTCCTTTCCACTATTGCCACTTACGGAAATGGCTTTTATTTTTCTTTGCTAGTGTCTGTTCCACAATCACAAAAAACTAGTGTTACTGACTCATTGTAGAACTGGTTGAAGCTGGGGTTGGTGTATTGCCTCTGTAGCATTAAGTTGCCCTATTGAGGTTTTCAAGCTTGATGTGCATTTACAGTTGCAAACTGTGATTCACAAAATCACAGGCGTGGTGATCTCAAAAGGACTTTTCATAATGTACAACAATTATTTCTACTTGTAAAAGGGTTTGCAACCTTTTCCAGACCGCAAATAGGAGGGGTGTGAAATGGGGTTGGAAGGTTGGAAAGGTATAAGTTGATGGCTTGGCTTGTGATTGCAACTATGTTGGCTAGCCATTAATCAATTACTGACCACTGAGTTGGGGCGGTAACTGATTCATAAAGGGGAAGGCGTCCCGTGGAACAGCGACTCTATGGCGTTCATGTTGGGCAGCCCAAGGGAGGAGCTGGTAGTGGTCCAGAGGATCACGGCCTTCTTCAAAATGTGTTGACATGTCCTTACTCTTCTGCTTTGATGCTTCTGACAATCAGTAGCATCCTGTTGATATACAAGCATGTCCCAAAACATGAATATACAAATTTTATAAATAGATGAAATGGGGGAACAACCTTTACAACGAAACTTTGACAACGTGTGCAGTTACATCGCGGATTTTACAACGAACGCGATGTAACCACGCAATGCCATTACAACGCAAGTCTTTACATCGACTTGCGCTAGATGGCGTGCTAACATTGCAAATAGTGTAGTTTACTATCCCAACACCTTCCCTACTGTTAAGTGGACTGGAGTTGGAATAGTAAATTACGCTTTTCTAATGTTAGCACGCCATCTAGCGCAAGTCGATGTAAAGACTTGCGTTGTAATGGCATCCCGTGGTTACATCGGTTCGTTGTAAAAACCGCGATGTAACTGCATGCGTTGTAAACACACGCGTTGTTACGTCATACATCCGATGAAATGGATTAACAATTTATCACCTTCTACAAGAGCCTATATGCCAACCCTCTCAAATGGAGGAAGCTAACCTTATCAACATTTTAGAGGACAGAAATTACCTCCACTACAGCAGCTGCAGCTAGACATGGTATTTAGTGCCAGAAATACAGACCACATTGTCGGAATTCTTTTAGTACTTTCATAAGAGCAAGGTCCAGCTATAAACCTTTATGAAAAAGTACTGACCTACCGCATCCTAAACACATATACTACACTGAACTTATAGAGAACAATTAACGTTCCTTTGGTAATGCACTTTCTGGTGGATACTTTATATAACCACAGAATTCTCAACTTTAGAATAGCCAGAGGAGCCAGGCTGGATGCAAAAGATTTAAACAGCATTGCCCCGCCCCCCAATGGAGGTAGGTGGCGCCTGGTGAGAGTGATGGATTGCCAAATGTGAATAGCAGTCATGACCATTGGCAAAAAGGCTGCCCTGGTCCTCAACACCACTTTATCAGTAAAAAAGGTGGTGCAAGACAGCTGCACCGAGAGCACTTGGTGTTAACTCATGCGACAAGCCAAAGTTATTGCAGCCAGGAACTCTGTCAGACTCAAAGGACTTAGTAGACAGCTGTGTATTGTTTCAGGGGAGTGCACACAAGGAAAGTGAGGATCAAATTGAGAGCCCAATGTGGGATCACAAAGGGTTTGTGGGGAAACATAGGTGTCAAACCTTTGAGAAACCTCATCAAAACAGATGATTGAACAAGGACGGCTTGTTCGGTAAACATAAAAGCCGATAACAGTGTCCACTGCAAGTCCTCCTTTGGCCAGAGATAAAAAAGAAACAAGACAACTAACAATTTGGCATGTAATGGGTTTGTGTTATGGGTGCCACTCCAGGCTACAAACTTGACTCAGTGCCTAGAATAAAAAGACTTTGTAGATGGGTACCTAGCGGCAATGGTGACATCCACAACTTTGGTGAGAATATCTAAAGCAGTCAACTGTGACTACTCAATTTCCATACATAAAGTTGCAGATTGTACAGGTTCGGGTGGGTGTAGGACCCTGCCCTGCTGCTGTGAGAGGGATCCTCCCGAAGCACTAGCCTAATCGAAAGCTGATGCTTATGCCCAGACGTTCTGGGTACCACACTATCATTGCCAAATCTGGAGCCACTAGGATGGCTATGGCCCAGTCATTCCTGATCTTCTTCAGAACTCTGAGCATGTAAGGCTGAGAAAGAAAGGCATCCTGGAGTACCACGCTCCACTCTATCAAGAATGCATCTCCGAGACAGAGTCTTCTTAGAACTCCAGAGTGCAACCGTATTGACACTGCACAAACTCAGTGGTGTCAAAAAATTCTAGCAAGGGCTCTCGCCATTGGTGAAAGATGTCCTGTGTCACCTCAGGATGTAACCTCCATTTGTTATCTGCTAGGGCCACTGGCAGAGCACATCTGTCCTGGCCTTCAAAGATCCCACCAGGTAATTTACAACCAGAGAAATGCCATAACGCTCCACCTAGCTCCAGAGACATAGTGCTTCCTGACACAGGACTCAGGCCTCCACCCTGGCCTGCTTAATGCAGTACAACATAGCTGTAGTGTTGTCCCTGAGAACCTGATTCAGTCTCCCTTATATGGATGGTAGGAAGATTTCTGGAATCAAGCAAATGGCCCAAACCTCAAACAGGTTGATGTGAGACGGACCTCCGCTGGTGATCAGAGTCCTCTGACATCCACCTCTCCCAGATGACCTCTTCATCCCAGCATTGGCGCATCCATCACCATCGTCAGCTATGGGTGAGGCAGAAAGAGGGACCTGCTGCTGCTCCAATTGCAGTTAAGCACCCACTGCAGGTATTGTGCAGCCTCCTTCAAAACATGGATGGAATCAAAAAGGTTCCTCTAGTTCTGGGCCCACTGAGACTTCAGGTTCCATTGCAGAGCCTGTGTATGTCACCGGCCATAGTAGACGTGCAGAATGCCAGGAGGTCTAGAAGCTTTAGGGCCACTCTCACTGATGACCAGGACTCAGGCTGAAACATCAGGATCATAGCACAAAAGTCCTGGACTAGCTGTAGTGGAAGGAGGGCTGAAACT
This sequence comes from Triturus cristatus, assembly GCF_964204655.1. Lineage (NCBI taxonomy): Eukaryota > Metazoa > Chordata > Amphibia > Caudata > Salamandridae > Triturus > Triturus cristatus. Next base: position 1,007,459,836 of record NC_140591.1, on the reverse strand, counting down.
GCACAGTATCTAAGATGGCTCAAATGAAAAAGAGACTCTACAAAGAAGACAGATGACTTTGGCACTTTGATAGTTTAAACCAACAATGTTAGGAGGTTTGCCATCATTTGGGGTGGTTGAAGACTGACTGCGGCAAGCTCTCTTTCAACAGTCACTCATCAACTTAAGGGAAAACTGGGATCCCGAACCTACTATGGTGCGTTGCAACCACCGCCATCACTTTTGTCAACACCTGAGGGATACTGTTGAGGCTGAAGGGGAGCAAGGCAAATTGAAAATGCCACTGGCCTACTCTGAACTGCAAGTAGCATTAGTGGACCTGAAAGGCAGGTATATTAAAGTAGTCATATTGCAAGTCCAAAGTCACCATCCAGTCGCCTGGATCCAGGGCAGACGGAACTTGGGCACAATGAGCATCTTGAATTTGTCCTTCTGTAAGAAGGCATATAAAGGAAGGAGATCTAAAATAGTATGAAAGCCTTTGTTCGTTTTTGACACAAGAAAATAGAGGAAGTAACAGTCAGCCTCTACTACCTAGGCTGGGACCCTCTCAATGGTTTATTTAGTCAAAAGAACCTGCATTTCTTTGACAAAACGGACAGGTGATTCTCTGAAAGATTCTCTGATGTAGGTGGAAGTGGCATGTCTAAAAAGAATAGCAGGGCATAGCCTCCTTGAACAATCGGAAGGGCCTACCAGTTGGATGTTATAGATCCCACCCTCAGAGAAAATATCTGATCCTGCCTCCCACAGAGTGGTCTTGTGCCACTTGGAGAAAACTAAATCAGTTTGGAGCCTAAAGCCGGAGGGTAAGGGACTGGGAAGTTGGCTGCCTCTGGCGGCATGGCTATTGTCTGCTTGATTCCTACCCCTGGCTTTGAAAAGGATAAAGTACCTGTTGCAGACGCATTGGACTTGGCATTGCCGGTATGCCAAACCTCTGGAGTAGCCCCAAAGGGGTGAAAATTCAAAGGGTGCTGCCTTGCCTGAGAGGAAAGGCTTAGTGAGAGAGTCATGGTCAGGCTTTCTTTTTAAGAGCTCCAATGCAAAATCGGCCTTTTAGTCAAACAGACAATATCTGTCAAATGGCATAGCCATCAAAGAGGCCTGCAAGTCACCAGACAGAACCCTGGATCTCATTCAAGAGTGGCACTGAAGCACTAAGCTTATTTCCACTGCTCTGCCCAAACACTTGGCAGCGTATATTCCAGAGCAGGTGATGTACTTGGCAGCATCCTGACCATCCTGGATGGTTTGAGCCAGACTGGCCCTAAATTCTTCTGGAACAACCAACAAGATCTTGCCAACAATGTAACATAAAGCTTGAAATTATTTCTCTCTGGCAAACAGCTGGTGTTAGCTAACCAGACAGCAAGGGTGGCAGAGGAAAACATATGCTTCCTGAATGCTTTGACACCTTTCAAATCTCTGTCTGAGAAAGTCATAGGGTATGAAATGGGTTTCACTCTCCTGGTGGATGCATGAGCCACCAGCCTTTCTGGCACAGGGTGCTGTGTCAGTAAGTCAGAGTAACGCGGTACCGGCTTGTGGCACCTGGCAACCTGCCTATTCACTAGTGGACAAGAACAAGACTTAGACCAAGTGTCCCATTTGAGTGTCCATCACGGCTTCAATGAAAGGTAACAGAGTATGACAGGTCGCCAAGCCAGGCCGCAACTAATCTGTTAAAAGATTCACTTTGCCTTACATAGTTGGCAGCTGTATGTTTAATACCTCTGCTGCCCATCTAATCACCACAGCAAAGGAGGCAGTCTCTTCTGTTGATGGTACAGAGGGAGAACACAACCCTGTGTTCAGGAAAGTGTCCTATCCACTGGCCTCCTGTAAGTCCATGTACAGGCTATCATCATCATGATTATGGTGCCAGAATGGAATTTGACTTTGACATCAGAACGAAATCCAAGACCGATTCAGGAGGCACAAATGGCACTGAGGGCAGACCCACCAGCGGTAACCCAACTGGGAGTCTCTTTGGATCCTTGGGGTCAGAATGCACGGTAGAGGGAGCCAGGAGAGTGCCAAAGATTTGCAACATTGCCTCTCTGAAGGACTGTTGCAGCATCAGAGATGGACCTGAAAAGTCTGAGTACATTGGGATCAGTTGCAGGATTGAATCCTCAGCTGGGGACGAGGAGTGAGACCACAAAGCAACCTGATGTTCTCATGACTTCTTATGTTAGTCATAATTTCTTTTAAAGTACCTATACTGCCGCTGATGCTGTCGTTAACCTTATGAGGGGCCATCCTGCCACAGAAAAGATATGTGGAAAACTAAGGACCTTCCATATGGGTATGCTCAGTTACCAATCCTTTCTGGTCTAATGTGTGGGTTTTTTAAAAGCAGGGCATCCCAATAGTTCCCCTGACTCCATGTAGGTTCCATTGAGAAATAATATGTGTCTGTTAAATGAGGCACATATATCCCAGAAAGTGATCAACAAATAACTCTTTTCTTGCAGAAAGATGATTTTGATATCATGGAAGATTACGGCCCTATCAACCACAGGATAGGACTCCTTTTATAATCAAAGAGAAATAATTCTGCAGAACGCACTAAACACAAAAAGCAGGAAGACATTTAGGCCAGAATTAAGTATGTGCTGAAGAAGATAAACGGCCCTATCTGTGTTGAATTTGACGACAATGCACGTTTTTTAACAACAGCTCTGAACGATTGACTTAAATGTATGACTTAAGGTCTATCATTTCAACTATTTGTGATTTATAAATTGAATTCTAGAACCTGAAATTGTGTTAAAAAAACCCTATGCTTGTCGATTGTGAAATGACGTAAGGCCTCTTGAAGATTTTGATCAAATTTGTTTTATCACCCAATGTTTGCCTTTGTATTTCCATTTTGATCCTCAATAAACATCAGAAATTGGTGCTTTTTTAAGGTTATTGAGTCAGTTCTTGGGGAAGTAGATTCCATTGAAGCCACAACACAGAACTCAAATTTAACCTAGACATTTGATAACTTACAAACCCTCCTAGAGGCTCTTTTATTACCTCTTAACTTTCTTTGTTTTTGCCAATTGTAGCTCCATAAAGAGCAAGTTACTTACATTTGGTAACACCTTATCTGGTAAAGACTCCATCTACCGTTGATTCCTTGCCTTAGATTATTCTCCAGGCGTCAGATTGGATCTGGAATTTTTTTCAGCAGTCTTTTTGTGGGCCAGTAGGTGATTTTGTTCAGCTCTGCATGGCATCTCTGGCATCGTTCCCGCCGGAAGTGACATGCAGGGTGCCTATATAGGCACCACCCCAGCTCGCTGAACTCAGTTTTTGACTGTCTTTCTGTGCCAGAAGCATGGAGCTAAGCTGAGGAGGAATGACTAGTGTGCCAAAAGTGAGGTCCTGAAGGATGTCTTTTATATGGTAATACAGTTCGCAGAACAGGGAAGATGGGAGGATCTGTAAGGAATCTGTGGTTAGGTAGAGTCTCTACAAGGCAAGGTGCTAGCAAGGGTAAGTCACTTGTTCATCTGATAGTGATGTCTAGCCACAGATTACTTACCTTAGAATTGATACCAAAGGAATCTCTCCCACGAGGCAGGTCTGTGTAATGTTTAAAACAAAAAGTTCTGGAGACAAATTTGGTAAAATGCCCATCTCGCCAGACCTGACTGTCTAGGCAGTAGTGTTTGGCTAATGTGTGCCTGACAGATGTCCGTAACTAATACTTCTCTAGAAAACGCAGTGGTCACAGCATTGGCTCTGGTGGAATACACTCTTAAGTCCTCAGGAGGCTGTTTCTTGGCCATTGTGTAGTCAATCTTAATACAGAGAATGATCCATCGAAGAACAGGTATTTTTTGACTGCCTTTCCCTCCTTTGCCCCCAAAAATCCAACAAAGAGTTGATTGTCCACCCTGAATTCTTTGGTAGAACGAAAATGCCATTTTTGGATCAAAGCGGTGGAGTCTCTCCTCTTACCTGGTAGGATGAGAGGAGAGGAAAGGAAAGGGTAGGCAGGGTGATGTTCTGTCCAATGTGGAAAGGTGTGACTATCTTTGGCAAACAGGTTGCCTAGGTTCTAAGAAACAGACTGTCTGTAAAGAAGTAAGTGTACGGAGGGTTAACAGAGAGCGCCTGTAACTTGCTATGCCTCCTTGCAGATGTTATTGCCGCAAGGAAGACAGTCTTTTTTTTAAGAGCCTTAGGGGGAAGCTGTGCAATGGCTCATAACAGTCAGAACTGGGGGAAAGATATCCTTTAAGCATGGCCAAAGCAAAACCTTTCCTGGCAAGAGAAAGAACAAACAAGAGAACTTCAGACAAGGGTGCACATACAGGATCAACAGATTTGGCTACCCCCCAAACCACAAACTTGCCCCATCAACAGGCTCATATAGTTTTAGTAGAGTGGCGCCTAGCTGCCAGAATGACATCATACAATTCAGGAGGAAGGTCAAACACCCACAACTGTTGTCACTAAATCTCCACACATGTAAGTGTAGAGTGTGCAGGTTTGGGTGTAGGACCCTTCCCTGCTGCTTTGACAAAAGATCTTCCCAAAAATCAGCCTGATTGGAGAATACATGCACAGGAGTTTGGGATACTATACCCTCCTTGCCCAATCTGGAGCCACTAAGATGACTTGGGCCTAGTCAATCTTGATCTTCTTGAGAACTCGGGACAGAGGGTGTATCGGCGGAATGGCATATAGGAGTCCTTAGCTCCACTTGAGCTGAAACACGTCTGTGAGCGAGAGTCGCTTTGGAAATTCTAGCAGGCAGAAGTGCTGACATTGGATATTCTCAGAGGTGGCGAATATATCTAACCAAAGTGCTCCCCAATCTCTGAAGAGTGCTTGCACCACCTCCTGATGAAGATAGCTCTTCGATCAGTAGCAGCGCCCCCCCCAGCACCTTGAGACCCTCACGGGTATGTAGTGTGCTTTACAAGTGTCTTGATTGATTGACTGATTGATTGATCCTCAAGGCATCGACGGGAGAGTTTGTCTGCTCGGGCATTCAGAGAGCCCACCAGATGTTGAACCACCAGGCATATGTCCGGACATTCCAGCCATGTTCAAAGAGGGTATTCTCAGAGGTGGCGAATATATCTAACCAAAGTGCTCCCCAATCTTTGAAGAGAGCTTGAACCACCTCCTGATGAAGATAGCATTCATGATCCGCAAGGCATCGACGGCTGAGTTTGTCTGCTCTGGCATTCAGAGAGCCCACCAGATGTTGAACCACCAGGCATATGTCCGGACATTCCAGCCATGTCCAAAGAAGCAGGGCCGCTTGACCGTGGTGGGCGGAACTCACCGTGTTTCACTCCGTGGAATTCTGCAGTTACATGAAATCCCCGCAAGATACCGCAGAGGTCAGCGAATGGGCGAATTAGGCAAGTTGCGCTGCTTGTGTTGATTTTTAGCACCGGGAGCTCGTTCCGCTCTGAAAAATCGGTACGAACGGCACCACACAGCACATCAGAGGGCGCTGCTTCTCGAGTTGATTTTCTACTCAAGCAGCAACTTTCTGATAGTGAACGGTAGCGACTGCCTGCGTAGGGGAAATCTCGCCGGGGGCTCTCCTAGTGACCAAAAATCACACTGGGGACGCCAAATCTCGCTCGCTCTCACCAACTTACCATTGGCGAACTGCGCATTAGAAAAAGCTCCGCCATGCAGCGGCTGGCAGAATTTGGCTTGAACTCCGTATTGAGTGGCCAAAACTCTCCTAACCGAGCAGAATTTATTGTCCACCACTACTGTTGACAAAGGGTTCACAACCTCACCCTGCCTTGCTTGCTGCAATACCACATGGAAGTGGTGTTGTCTGTGAACACCTAAACTAGCCTTCCTTGAAATCGGATCGCTCTAAGTTCCAGCAGGTTGATGTGGAGCTGAGACTACGCAGGAGACCAGAGTCTCCTGATCTCCACCTCTCCAAGATGGCCCCCCCAACCCAGGAGCGATGCATCTGTCAACACTGTGGGTATGGAATGGAAAGGGGTCTGATGCTGAATCAATCGCAGTCTGTGAGCCACTACTGCAGGCCTTTTGCAGTTCCCTATGAGATCTGGTGCAGGTCAGTGAGATTTCCCTGATGCAGTTCCTACTGGGGCATGTTTTACCAACAGGAAGCGATAAGGCCCAGCAGCCTCAGAGTCATTTTCACCAAAATCCAGGATAGAGACCAGAACATTACAATCATAGCACAAATATCCTGGATATGCTGTTGTAGAGAACATGCCTGAAAAGGTACTTTATCCAGAATAGCTCTGATGAAATGGAGAGTCTAAGAGGGAATCATGTGTGGTACGTTGATAGTGACCCCCAGCGAGTGCAGTGAACCCCAGAGAATGCAGAAGGTCTGCCGTCGTCTGGAGGTGGGAGACCCAACAGCCAATCATAGAGTTAGGGGAAGACTGGGAACCGTGACCTCCATAGGTGTACTGCAATCACCACCATCACCTTGGTGAACACTCTAGGGGCACCGATAAAGCCAAAAGGAAGCACCGCAAACTGATAATGCTCTTGGCCCACTGAACCACAAGTAATGTCTGTGGGCAGGCAGAATGGGGATGCGGAAATAAGCATCCTGCGAGTCCAACTACCATCCAGTCTACAGCATCGTGGGCCATGGTGAGCATTTTGAATTTCTCCTTTTTCAAGAAGTAATTGAGAGGGCACAGGTCTAGGACCAGTTGGAGGCCTCCATTCTTCTAGGGCATCAGAAAGTACCGGGAATAGCAACCATGACCTACTTCTGATAATGGCACCCTCTTGATGGCTCCTTTGGCCAGAAGGGCCAGTGCTTCCTGCCGTAGGAGCATAGCCATTCGCCAATTGGGGGATGGAGGAAATGGCGTCAGGGGCTGTTGGAAGGGGAGAGCATAACCCTGTTGGACAATCTAAAGCACCCATGTGTCTGAAGTGATCTCCTGTCATTAGGGCAGTTACCCGGTGGCCAATGCTGGATCGAGGGCATATTAAAGAGGCTTTGACTGTGTGGTTGCTGGGGGGGTGAGGAGCGGTTTGGCCGGGCCTTTTGAGACTTTTGGAAGTCACATTCGCTGCCACAATAGGACTGTGCCCTGCTGGCCGTGGTGGCTACAGGGAGCCCTACTGTATCCACAGAAAGGGCGGAAGGTGGAATGCAGCTGTTGTGGGACCACGGTGAGACCCAATGACCTCTGAGTGTCCCATTGTCTTTGAATCTTCTAAAAGCCGAATCTGCCTTTTCGCCAAAAAAGCCAATCCCACTGAATATCATGTCCATAAGGGATGCCTGGATATGCCCCAAAAAGTCAGTATTCCTCAATAAGGTGTGACGTCAGAGCACCACTGTCGAAGTAATGGCTCTGTTCAGTGAGTCGGTTGTATCCAACCAGCATCTGATCATGAACTTCGCTTCCATCAGCAATAGCTCGGGAAACTATGGTCGGGCCTCATCCAGAACTATAGGCAACACTTGCACAACCGTATCCCACTCAGTATGGGAATAACGCACAAATAAGCACACTGTGTACATGGACCACAGTGTCAGGTTGGTGGAAGAGAAAATCCCCTGACAGAAGGTATCCAACCTCTTGAATTCCCAATCTGGTGGTGGTGTGGTGGAGAACACGCTGTGATTAATCTGAGAGTTTGAGGCTTGGGCCTCCAGGCTCTCAGGGGTGGGGTACTGGATGAGGAAGGCTGGTTCCACTGAAGTGGGTGATGGAGGCAAGCAATAGTCTTGTGCACAAAAGTGCCTGTGCAGGTAGGGTGTGACCAAGGTCCCGAGCAGGAAATCAGGGAGGACTTCATTAAAGGGTAATAAGGGTTCTGAAAGAGATAACTTGGGCTGAAGCACTTCTGTCGAGACGTTGGTCTTGACCTTGACCGTGGGCACCATTCGGTTCAGGACCTCAGCTACCCTATAGACCACCATTACAAAATAAGTCGCTTCCACTGTAGCCACTGTGGGAGGAGAGAGGAGTTCAGTATCTGGTGAGGTATCCAGACCCATGGCATCAGCCAAGATCTCGTACCAGTTGACATCCGCCATGGACTCTGCTAGAGGGGCTCAGAGTAGCCATAGGGCTTCTCATATCCCCTCCATTCACGTTCCTCAGTGAGCTCTTCAGGCAACTAGGGCACAACTTCCAATTCAAGTTGTGCCGGCCTTGTCCATACTGGAAATGACTTTGTGCAACGCCCGTCCACCTCTGTATCAGAGTTGGGAATCATGATGGGTTTAGCACCACCAATGGGTGTCTGAGGCGCCACTGGAATGGTCGCCAGAGGAAGTCGCAAAGCCGCGGCGGGAGCCGATTTGGATCCACCAACGGATCCTGAGTGGTCGATTGGTGCCATGGTCAGACCCGCTGGTGGAGCCCCAGTCGAATATCCTCCTGAACCCATGGGGTCAGAGAGTGCTCCAGAAAGGTCCGACTGCCCAAAAATGAGGATCATTGCCTCATAAAACTCGGAGTTCGGTAGAGGTCATTCAGGCTTTGGGAAACCAAGTAGTGGTCCGTCTCCGACATCTGTCGTTGACAGGCTCCACAAGGGTTGAACTCGGTGGGTTTCTTCGGGGACATCTTCAAAAAAAGGGGAAAGGAAGGCACACTAGATGTTGAAAAAATGTTGACTAATCCAGGCCAAAAGAGAATGAGGGAAGATCATCCGGATCCTCGCTGATGGCATGAAAAAGAAGGAACTGAGGTCAGCGCGCTGGGGTGGCGCCTATATAACCACCGCAAATGTCACTATTGGCAGGAACGATGCCAACAATGCAACGTGGAGCAGAATGACATCACCTACTGGTGCACAAGGGCATTGCTAAAAAATTTAGAGAACCAGTCTGGCGCCTCGGGAATATTCCAGGGTAAGGAATCTGAAGCTAGAATTCTCTATTGGATATGACTTTGTTTCTTTTACTGCAGTTTCCTTATGGAATGTAATCTGATGTTTCGCTTTTATATTTTTTCACGTACTTGGGAGACATCTTTAGGCTGAATTGTAGCGCCATGCACATATTAACAAAACAAAATAAAAATGTACGGTTTCAAGGAAAGAAATGATCTGGACAAAGGTTCAGTGAATACCCCCAAAAATTATACATTTGGAAAAGGATCAACTTACCTCTCTAGCAACAGTAGAATGGAGAGCACCTTCAAATTCCACAGTCTTCTTTGGAACATACAGGGGCATCTTTTCATACAGGTAGACGCACAGCATAAGCATCATGATTGGGTTTGGGTCACATATGTCAGTGGCCTAAAACAGACAAATGTATTAATTCACCTAAAAATTCAGTGTATTTTATGCAGGATTACATTTTTAAATTTGTATGGTGTCTTCTGTAGCAGTGTATTTTCCTATCACCCTTGGTCTACTCAGACACCTCAATGAAACAAATTCCATTTTGAAATCGGAAAAGGGGCTTCCAGGGGCAAATGTCGTATAGCATGAGCTGAATAGATACCCCAAGCTGACTAAAGCTCACTGTGGCAGAAACAAAAAGCAGATCTCAACTGTTTCCATGCAGGGGATAAGCCGCACCTTGAATTTAGCTGGCGGATGGATGTGCTGGGCAGAGTTGGGGATGCAGGGAGGGAAAGGTTTTGTGGTGAAGCCGCAACATTGCAGCGGCATATCCCTTGTTTGTTCCTTTACGTCTGCATGATGCAATAGCTGGGAGGATAGAAATTACCTTCAATGTCCAGGAAAGCGGCTATTTTGAACTTTCCCCACGCTCATTTTACAACATATTTTGTTTGCTATTAGCCCACCTAGAACCAATATATTCACTCCACTCATCAGGTGGACAAGAGGACACAACCTTGCTATGTCTAGTAGGCCACTTCCACCTGTCTGGCAGAAAACCTATACTGAACTGGACGCTACTGCATTCTAGTGACTTGTTCAGACCACATGGTGAAAAACCCACAGTGTGACAGGCTTCCAGACCTCTCCTGCAGTTAGCATCAGCAAGGTGGGACCAAAATATAGACCCCAATTGCTGGAAAAGCTCTGAGCTTTACCAGCCCCAGACGTTAGTTCATTGGAAGAGGAGGAGATGTATGCTTTCAGGTAGACAAAAGCTACACTTTTCATGTATGCTTATTCGGGTGCCGCATTTTCAAGGGCCCTTATTGCTAATTTTCTTGCCAGTCAAAGTGTCATTATTACCATGATGTTCATGATCTACATACTAGCTTAGGCAAGAGGACTTTGTACTGAGCGTTTCATGCCTTTCACCTACTACTGTTATAGACAAGTGAGTGAAAGAAGGGCCAGTCACTACCAGGCGGAAGATCGCATAATAAGAGATGGAGCAGAAATCAATTACAAGTAGTCATTTTTTAATGAAGTATCCAGTGTTTGGTGTGTTTTTACAAAACAACTGAGGGTAAGTTAAGGTTGTATTTTAAAAAAAATTGTGTAGAGGGCCAATTTGGTACTTCGATGCAGACATTTCAGAGCCATAATAGACACGACCACTGCTGAAAACTTGCTTGACACACAAACTATATGAAAAACTAAATTATACATCATTTTTCTCAGTTAAATGGAAGCTGCATTGCCTTACTTATTCCAGGTTTTGCGATTGATCACGCTAAAGTATGAGGCACTTAAAGCAAATCATACATCAACTTATTTTAAAATATTTGCAGCTCATTTTCGCAGCTGCTTCCTAATCGTTTTGAAGGACTTCATTTTCTAAAATAAGCTTGCCATCCTTTGCAAGCGAGAGAGCAGAATGTGTGCAAACAACTTCCATGGGAACATTCCTCCATTCATTATGAGTCCCCCGTGGTGCCTTTTTATAGTCTCGTTTCATCACACAAGAGTATGTGACATGGTTTAAATGCAGACTATACATTCAGTAATAACACATTTTCTAACCTTTACATTACTGTGTCCTCCAGCAAAGGCACACAACTTCATGCATTGCTGTGGGGAACGGCTAAGCACTAGATTACACTGTGAAAGACAAACAGGCAGTGTGATTTATTACAGCCCTCCCATGGTGACACCCACACTGTTCTGGGTTCAGCCAGTGGCAATCCTCCGTGCATAAATCAAGATGTACAAGCATTTATCAAAGGCCAGCGATGACAAACTATAACCAGAGGGAGGAAAGCAGCCAGTGGAGAGAAAACATTTCGCAGTCCAGTTAGAGCCTTCATCCTCCTATGTAGTGCTCGTGATTCTCTAGTTCAAGAAAAGAATTGTCATTTCAAAACTTAAATGCATCTGACCATCTCCCAGCAAACTAGACCAGCTAATGTTACAGTTCTGGAAATCACTCCTGCTACCTTTTGTCTAATGTTAGGTGGCATATGCTAAAAATCAGAGATGAAAAACAATTACCCGTTCATATTGAGTGATGTGGACCTCTTAATGACTGGTTGTGTAAAAGCCAGTAGGGCTATTTCCTTGGGTGGAGCATTGCTACTGCCCACAGGGCCATCGTGGGGTCCTGCGTTGTAGTGTTTGAAACCACCATGGTAGTGCCATGCAGGTGGAGGATATTGCCATGGGGTTCTATACATTTACCACTTCAGTCACCACCAGCATGCCTGTTACATTTAACAATCAGTGAAGAATGTGTTAGCACCAAATTTAAGACCAGAATGCACCTTCTCAAAGGTCCTTTAAAACAAGGTCAACCTGACAAAAACTCACCATGTCAAAAGCCATCATGCACTTTACATGCACTAAGGCACAGTCGCCTGGCAGTCTGAGCCAAGATTTGCCAGACTGATGATCTCACAGACCTGAGAGCAGAGACCTAATCAGTTCGGCAAAGATTTGTGAAGTCCTCCCTCTCAAAGCGTGGAGGAGCGTCACCGATAGAGTCAGCCATGGGCGCTTCAGGTTTGAGCCTTGAAGTGCCCAGGGCTGAAAGTCTATCAATGACACCTCGTCACAGAGTGGGGCGGAGTGAGCTAATATCACTGAGCACACCCCACTCTGTGATGAGTTAAGGAAGGTCCTCCTCTCATTGACAGACTCATGACAAGGTCAGCCAATGAGACGACTTGAAGGGATCTTCCATTTGCTCCCGGAAGCCCCCAGCTCCTTCTGGGGCCTTTGTGCTTCTCCCTCACCGCTGCAGCCCAGTAAGTGCTTATTGAATTTTTGGCTGCCTGCATGTATGTTTGAATGTATTTATATCTGCACATGTGTGAATAGGTGTGTGCAAGTATGTGCTTGTGAATGGTGGGTGTGTGCGCATGTGCATTAATGAGGTGAGTGAATGTGCTTATGGATGGGTGGGTGTGAGTATGTGGGCAAGCTTGTGAATGGATGGGTGTGGGGGTGTGTGCTTGTACTTGTGAGTGGATGGGTGGAGATGAGTTTGTTCAAGTATGCCTATCTCACTGCAGCCCACTGAAGGGCGGAGCAAGCAACGTGCTGAAATAGGTGCCTCCATGCCTGCACTCACATTCGAATGCCTGTGAACAAGGAGCTGTCTTGCTCCGAAACACGTCAGGCGAGATTAAAGGTCCGACAAAAGAGGAGCCGCAGGCCGTCAATATCCCGCGTCCGAGTGCGCCTTCGAAACGTAGGTTTTTGGGAAACAAAATTATCGGCGGCTGTCCTAGTCATGAAGACTGCACCACCTAACAATAAAGAAGGGACCACGGAGACATAGAACTGTGCGACGTCTCCGAATTGGTGGAAGTGGGAAAGGAGAAACTGCGGTGACCTTTCTAATCGGAGGCCCACTGTGGCAGAAAACAATATCGTCAATCAGTGTGATTGTAGGACCCACTGAGGGTAAAACAATTGTGACGGGGGCACGGGAGCCTACAATAGGTGAAGTAACTACTACATATACCAGCATGCAGCACAAGCAAAATTCATCTGCAGCCCACTGAAGGGCAGAGCAAGCAACGTGCTGAAATAGGTGCCTCCATGCCTGCACTCACATTCGAATGCCTGTGAACAAGGAGCTGTCTTGCTCCGAAACGCGTCAGGCGAGATTAAAGGTCCGACAAAAGAGGAGCCGCAGGCCGTCAATATCCTGCGTCTGAGAGCGCCTTCAAAACGTAGGTCTTTGGGAAACAAAATTATCGGCGGCTGTCCTAGTCGCGAAGACTGCACCACCTAACAATAAAGAAGGGACCACGGAGACATAGAACTGTGCGACGTCTCCGAATTGGTTGAAGTGGGAAAGGAGAAACTGCGGTGACCTTTCTAATCGGAGGCCCACTGTGGCAGAAAACAATATCGTCAATCAGTGTGATTGTAGGACCCACTAAGGGTAAAACAAATTGTGAAGGGGGCACGGGAGCCTACTATAGGCAAAGTAACTACTACATATACCAGCATGCAGCACAAGCAAAATTCATCTGCAGCCCACTGAAGGGTGGAGCAAGTAACGTGCTGAAATAGATGCCTCCATGCCTGCACTCACATGCCTGTGAACAAGGAGCTGTCTTGCGCCAAAATGCGTCAGGCGAGATTAAAGGTCCGACAAAAGAGGAGCCGCAGGCCGTCAATATCCCGCGTCCGAGTGCGCCTTCGAAACGTAGGTCTTTGGGAAACACTAACTCACTAGAACTAAACATTACGAGCCACTACTGGATGACATGGGGCTCTTGTAGCCCTCAAAAAGAGTTTGTTAGGTTACCTTAATGAGAGAGACACTCCTATGCCCTTTCATCCACCTGGAACTCCAGGACAGTATCGACGGTTCTAGGAAATGACTCAATAAAACAGTCGCTGGCACTACCCCTGAAGACTGAGTCCCTACTCGATTCTTGTGGCTGAGTTATATTCTAAATTCTCCATTTATGGGGAGTGATCAACTACAAAAAATGTGATCAGTGGTATAGGGAGAAGTGCATGTTCCTTTAAAGATATTGGTATTTGCTATGATTATATTTCAATCGTTTTTCAAAATATGTTTCTCCCCCATGTTTTCATCACAGCTAATAATAGTTTTCAAGCAAGGTAGGAATACACCAGAGTCCACTGATGGGACTATTGTTAGAGAATTACAAGGGAGAAGTTGTAGTTGGCATGTCTACAAGTGAAGGTTGAATTATTCTCACAAGGTCAGTTCACTTTATACATTTCTGTATATATCGGAGAAGGTACTTGTGACTTGTCATGGCAAGTGGCAGCTCGTTTAGGTGAAAAAGATTAGCCAGCAAGACTGCTCCTTGAATTACGTGGACACTGCTAGCACATGGTGTGGCGTGCTGTTCCCAAGTTTGAATCCGGCCGAGACCAATTCAGCCTTTTGTCCTCCTGGATTTGATAAATAATATTTTTTCATGAAGCGCTTCTTACCGTATACCTGCCATGCTGTAGTTGTTTAAATAACAGGTGCTCCAATTTAATAGTGTTCAATCTATTGATCTCTGAAAAATGTAAGGTTGAGTTCGTCTTGCTGCTAGTCAAAGTCATGACCTGCGGGTTGTCGGGTGTGTCAGGGCGAGTGGTTAACTCACTGAGACATCTTACAAGCCATTAATGAACTGAGGATCATTAAATGTAGTGATACTAACACCTGCTATTTTCAGTGTTTAGAAATGGAAATAAATGCAGCACTAAACACAAGGTATTACTGTCATTATTATTACTCTCCTTTAACAACACTGGGATGTAGGGAGAGAATGAGAATATTTGCTTATAAGGCAACATCTACAATTCCCAGTCTCAACATACATTTTGCAGCTGCCAGATATCCCTTTCCTGGTGGGGGGAGTCAGTGTGCTGTGTGGGTTCCAGCTCTTGCTGGCTCACTGCTTCTGAGCCCTTGCGCTTTCTTGGGCATGTTGTTTAAGGTTGGTGGACCTTTTCTTGGGACGAAAAACGGCGGGGTGAGCTGGGGCATGGACTTACCGCTATTTCCCCCTGTGAGTATTGAATCGGATTTGTAGGGGTATAGTTGGCGGGGCAGTTGATTGGCCAAGCAGACTGAGGAGATGCTGTGTATGTCCAGGAGTTGGTGCATTGGTCAATGAACCTTGCCACCAGATCAAGACCGCTCCTGCCTGGCAGCTGGCTTAAATAAACAAGGGCTCTTATTATTTTTATTGCTGAAAAACAAGATTCACAAACATAGAATTGTGACATTCCCCATCCCCTTCCACCAGCACACCATTGACACACAGAAAGACAAGTCTCAAGAAGGTGTAATGCATCAACGAACCTATACAGATGCATTGTCTTGACATGGGATATTGTGTGTTAGTGTATTTTCACTTACCTGAACATCAATATTAAGGCTGACGGCACGGAAAGCATTGACCAATATCAAACAGTTGTGCAGACACTGCTCTGGGATGTATGGGTGAGTGTACATGGCCACAAAGTGAGAAGAAATCTGCAAAAAAGATGAACATATATGATTGTTAATCTCTCTCTAGAAAGGTTAGGAAGGCAGATGAGAATCTATTAGATAGTCGGATTTGGATTTGGTGTGGTGACTCAGCCCCTACATACTGATCTTTCATGGTCTCAGGCATAGTTCTGTTTCTGAGCCGAATCCCCGCAACAAATTAATGTAGAATTCGGTGGGAAAAAACATACCATTAAATAAAAAAGTCAACTTCTTCCAGTTTTATCGGCAAAATGTAAATATCTCCAACCTCTACTTGAAAGCTCCCTCACATACAAGACTATGATGCCAATAAAGTCTACCAAGATGTAGGATCAAAGGTCCCAAGCATGATTTTTTTTGGCCAACCTGTTCCTAGGGAATCATATTTGTTGGCCCTTTATGTTGTATGAAGAGAACCGAGACAGATGCTCTACTTATTTTATACAGCATTTCCTCCCTGAGTTCTAGGCTGTGATAAATGGTAGCTCCCCATCTGAAATTACCAAGTAGTGTTCTTTTTGTCATGGCTGATTGTCATCCCTATAACAAGGCCGTGGCTTGGCTTGATTAGAAATTTGAGGCAGCCAATCTATAGGTCCGTATTACGGGCCTTTTGCATGTATACAAAAGGAGGGATAATGCCTGTTGGTTCTCTAGTTTTATAGTCATATGACCACCTGCACAGCTCTTTCAAACGCCCCAGTATCCCTTCCTGTTCAATGGAAATAAAAGGATGCTCGTGTCCAACTTCTCAGGATCAAACCAGTTCAAGTAGGTCAGCCTTTAACTCAAGAGATGAGACATTTCAAAAAAGAGTCCCTGAAATTGTAAGATACTTTTACAAACTAGATGGACTGTCTGTCCATACCCCTCAACCTGTGTATAGATCCGCTAAGAAAGCAGATGTCCACCAACAGCCCCGACTGGTTGGCAGTCATTTGAGTGTGATACACATTGAAGTGGACATTATTGCATGTCTTCCATCCCTGAAGGAAAGCAAGGTGATTGTGCACCTTTTGGGAATCTGGTTACCAAAGAGTGGAACGACACTTCCAGTGAGCTACATTGAGTGACAAGTATCAAACTCCAAATATTTGGGGACAACTTTGAATTTCTGTGGATAGTTGGCTTCGGCTCAGCTGCCAATGTTTATTGATATAAGCGGGCCAGCAGCTTTTATTGGTGTACAGAAATCCTTGGAACTTTTAGCTGCAAGGATTTCCATCCTTTGGTACAGGCCTGGATGAGGGACAAAAAGACTGAGTGCTCCACACTCGTCTTTCCTCAAATGGATGCAGAACATGCATCATGGATGAGGAAAATCAACTTGATGTTGTTAACACCTGAGGGAAGGAGGTAGACTGCCTTGTGAGCTCAATAGCTGCTTGCCTAAAATATCTGCATGGTTCAGCTGACATGAATCAATGCCATTAATCGACTTGCTCTACTGAAAAGGAGCCGTCAAGAACAGAATGCCACTGCTCAGTCTGAACTTAAGGCTGCATCTCAACAATGAACCAGCTGCTCGTCTGTACGCAACTTTTCTTCTTGGTTTGAGAATAATAATACAGCAAGTTGCACCAGTGGTGTGGGGAAGGGAGCACAAATACTCTCAGAGTGCAGACTGTTCATGATCAGGCATCTGCCTGAGAAGCTTTACCCTCCTTGGTTATGCTCATCTGCCATCCCTCAATGTATCACTCTGCCACACAAAGGGCCCTCATAAGCTGCAAAGCCAACACCTACTAATCACTCTATCACACAAAGGGCCCTCATAAGCTGCAAAGCCACCACCTACTAATATCAGGTGACTGATGGACTGAGAGCTGCGATTTATAACTCACCATCCATACATATTGAAGGCATCTGAGGTTCCTCCTTTAACAGTAGAATCCCATGACACTTACCCTGCATGTGCTGCCCTGGCTGACATACACTCTGAGCATGCTGTGAGAGGAAAACTTCACAAAGGGTTTAGGTGCTTCATGGTTCAATTTTTCCTGACTTCCATGACACGTTATGCAACCACTAAGACATATAAGCATAAGAAAATGCTAAATAGACCATTGAACTTTCCATATCCTTATCAGACAGGCAACCCTTAGGCCCTCCTGAGGCCCCATTTGACCTCACCAGCACAGTGTTTCATGAAGTGGTATGTAATAGAAACACGGGAAGCCCCTACATAAGCTGGCTTTGTGTTTTAACTACTAGCCATTGCATGTGTGCTAAGCTACTAAAGTTGAAAGAGTAAAAGTCCAGCTCTATCGTTGATGAACCAGACATAAGATACTAAACTTAAACAAAATAAAAGTCCAGTTCTATTATTAACTAAGACATAAGCTACTTAATAACAATAAAGTTATATTCTATTAACATTTTACTACACATGACAATATAGGACATTGTGAACTATTTACATGTCAACTGGGTCTGAGTTCTCCCCTCCAGACTTCATCAGACACCCTTCACTGTTTGACCTCAGTACCCTCAGAAAATCAAAGCCCAAAAAGAGGAACTTGGCAATGTATTGACCTTGCAGTAGTCACTTGCTCCTGTGGTCCAATGGACAATGCTAATACATACTGCAAGTATTCTGGCCTGGATTCTTGGGCTCACACTGGTTCCTATACCGGAAGTGGCTCTGTTGGGCTACACGGTTAACCTCCCTAAAAAGTTCCGGAAACTTGCTTCCCTTGGTCTTTTCTTGGCAAAATGAGAGATAGCGGTGCTCTGGGGCAGCAAGGCTGTCCCACGCTGCAAGACTGGCTGAATAGCTTAGCACATTGCAGTATAAATAACGAAACATACCCCAGCCTATTGCCCAGCGCAGCCCGCCTAAGGGATATCTGGGGTCCGTATAAGGCATATATTGACGCCCTGCACAATCCCTCCACTTTCTAGCCACACTCGGGGACGGTACCCAAGGGTATAGGATAGAGCAGTTGGATTCCACAGGACTAGGTGACATATGGCTCTGTATTGCACTGCTGCTTCTGCACCGCCCTCTTATTAGCAAGCCCGCTCCTTTGCTGTTCTGGGAGGGGTAGCCAGCGGCTTGCTGGACAGATCCGAATGTTACAACAGGCGGGGAAGAGATGCTGTGACACTTGATAGGCTGGTCGACAAACGTTCGACATGTAGGGTGTTGCATACAGTATTGCGCTAATGACATTGCATGGCATATATGTTCTTTACAATGTAAACTGTGCATGATAACAAGATATCTAGGCTGTACTTACCAAAGATGACTGTTACGGATGAACCATACATCCTTGTTCTTGATAATCAATAAGAATAAAGTTTAAAAAAAAAAAAAGTATTCTGGCCTGGCAATCATTTTGCAGTTGGCATTTAGGGAGCTCTAGCACTTGAATAACTAACTAGCTCTTCTGAGTAAACCGAATGGCGCACTTAATGTATTCCCGCCACAAATTATATCCTAGGAGTTCGTGCTACTCCACCTTAAAGATGACTTGTTTTTAGATGTTTACATGCTGCGTATTTACATTTCTGTTCTGTGAAGTACAGGCGGAACACACAAAATCTTTTTAAATGGATTAAGATAAAAAATAATTGATATTAGGTAAAAGCAAATGTGAATTGTGTGTCTCAACCCTTGGGTCCAATTGATTGGAAATGTGCCACTAACGGACTTACACATAAGAAAATAGGAAAAAAACACTTCAAAAATACATTCATTTTTATTAGTGAGTCGGATGTAGACAAATGGTCGCACTAAAGACATGTAGTTTACTTACATATGTTGTCAAACAAAATTTTTTTTATTTAGCATGTTATATACATTAGAAAGGCAGGTCCTACTTACCAAAAAAGGGCAATATGAAGCCATCACAGCTGCAAGCACCAGGCCATCCAGAAGGTCTCTTTCAAAGTTTACAACCCATCTCTTGGGTGGGACTTTGCCTGTTGGAAACAATAGAAAACACCAAATGAAGCGATGAGAAACAATACTTGTAAACAGATTTCAAGTACTAATTAGCATCCATAATCTATACATTGCCGGCACTCCCCAAGTCACGATTTTCAAAAGTCTTGTTTTAATACAATGAGACTGGAGAGCAAATTAGGGTCCTGATTAGCAAGAGCTTAGGTGTGTAACAACATAAAAATGAAAACGTTGTAAAATCTTTATGCACAAACAACATGTGATTCATGGAACTGTGGCCGAGCATCCCACGCTGGTGAGTCACCGTGGATCAGTTGTAAACTAGGGGCAAGTAAAAATTAAATTACACTGGAGTCACTCGCGTAATTTCTGGAATTTTGTGTTATGCTTGCTATGTGGAATTCCCGAAGTTACGCCATGCCTACTTATGTCAACAACAGCAGAAGGATGCACTTTGTGCAAAAATGTAGCGCTAAAATACATAATTGCATTTTGCTAAATTATGCATAATTTCCCCAAAATTGTGTATACCTATACAGCGAATTACACAAATTTTGCACTCCACTGTAAACCTTCAGTAAGAAGCCGCTGCTTATTATCAACTGACAGTTCCCTAAAGCTGGTGCTTTGGCGCATTCAACATAGCCTGTGGTGTAAATGGTATGGTACCATTTAAAACCTAAAGACAACAAATTAGAAGTGATAATGCAGCGTACCACATAGGAATGTTGCTTAGGACAACCACCTAATCAGCCAAGAACGTACTTAGTTAAGGATATTGTCACCAAGGGCACAATACACAATCAACTCATTCAAAGCCACATTTGACTGTCCACATTTCAGCCATTAAGGGAAAACTAATGATAATGTGACTTCATCAGTATTCCCCTTCGGCCAGTGTCACTGCCATACAGTACATATCCACCCTTACCTGAAAAGCTACAACTCTTACATGAAACCAGGTGGCAATTACATAGCTACTGGGGGTTATGTGAGAACAAACCTATGAAAAACATGACATTTTTGGACGTCCGCAACCACACTATACTAATTACCATGAAACCTTGATTGAACCAAATAAAATCCAGATAAATGAGCAATAGCCAAGAATCATGATTGAAATGCAGAAGGATATATTAAAAGTACACATGCTGTATGAGACTTAGGGTAATAGAGGAAGAGGTTATGCTATATCTCACTTAGCTTTCACCTGGCCACAGTGGTGCAACAAAGGCCCCCACAGTGCGGAGGGGCCCCGAGCTTCAGGGGGCCCCCTCACCACAGTGCCCTGGCTTGAGAGCTCCTGAATGAGTCTGGAGGAGGGCCTCTCCATGTACTTTGCAGGCCCCCCCTCAAGTTTCGTTACGCCACTGCCTGGCCACACCTACAGGAAGCACTTTTAACACAACCCTGTGTACAGGAAGGCACATGGGTATCTTCTCCAATAAGTTATTCAAAGAACGTTTAGCTGTTTGCAAGCAAGGTGAGCACAGTAAGCAGGATCACTAATTAAGGTAGCATAAGGAGGTCAGTCAGAGCAAAGGATTAGTCAGTGCAGAAGATCAGGAGGGATATCCTATCATGCCCACTGCATAGGAGCAGAGGTAAGATAAACACACCTAACAGCAAGCAACACACAATGAATCTGTGCTGATAAAATGTAAACCCTTTTGTTACCATTATGGTACAGCATAGGTTAATTATTAGAGTTCACAGGTTTAAGGACAATATTTGTTTAGACAATCAAGTTGAATAAACTTGGCTTGATGAGATACGACAGTCAATCTATTCACAATTCAAACCTTCTGGTTACTTCTGTAACATATGACCAGTGTTGGCTGCTCTGTTTGAGCAGAGGAGCGCCGCCCTCCCCACCACTAGCAAATAAAACGATAATAAAACGGGTTTTAATCTCATTTTATTATCGATTTATTTTAATCCACTGGACTCTGACGAGTCTTGGGGTGGGTCAAGGGGATGAAACTGCTGATGGGGGAATGGTGGGCACTGCCTTCGCTGTGCATGAGGTCTTTGGCCAGTCATCTCAGGCCGGACAAACCCCTCAAGTGCAGTGAAGCTCTCTCCTGTTCCAGCTGCGTTGCTGTGGCTGAAGAGAGCAGGCACAGATTCCCAGTCTGCCTGGGAGCGCAAGTTGCAGACGCTCAGGCCAATCCTGACGCTGCTCTCATGCGAGAGCTGCTTCAGGACTGGCCGCAGTGCAGGGTGGAGCCAGTGCCCAGGGCCAGAAGCAGGAAGAGCGCAATGTGGCGGGAGACAGCAGCGGCGACGTTAAGGTAACTTTATTTTATTTTTTATTATTATTTATTTGTCCCTGAGCCATTCCCGTCTCCCTCCTCCTGCCCGACCAACCCGGCCCGCCCATCCACTCCGGCAGGGGACGGGCTGCTACTGAATGTGACACGTATGTATAATGATAGCACAGACGTTATTCTCAGCCTTTAGACATGATTTAGCACCTATGAATTTAGTAATATTTTATCACAAGGATGGTTAGCAATTACCACAAGCTGCATGTCCCTTCATTAACGAGGCACAGTACCTCTTGATATTAGCAGATTACTATAGTTGATAATCTGTAAATATATAAATATGTCTCTCTAATCTAAAAAGAAAAAAAAGAATAAAATATGCAAACAACTTTTGATGCTTAGGCAGTTTGGTGGCATTAGTCACTTTTAGATTGTTTGATGCACAATTCGGTCTCCTTCACGTCGAATTAGCAGTGTGGAATAACCTTAATCACAATTTATTTTTACCCTGAACCCGATTGTTTTCAACTATTTTCAGAATCTGCCCAAACAACATCCTTGTGAATTATGTTATTTCATCCAGTGAAAGGCCAGGGACATCGGTTTCTCCCTTTCCCTTCTCTGTAGCTACTTAGTCTCCACGGATGACACAGCATTAAAATAAGAAAAATATTAACGCACACTGCCCAGCTTCATCATTTCCCAGTCTCTCTTGGGCAGCAAACAATATATACATAAAAAATCACCTTGTGACCGATATAAATTAAGCACCGCCAACCAAACTGTATAGAACTTAATGTTGTAAATAAACATTTTCATGATTGGAAAAAAGGTATTTGTGCACTCAAACTGAAATAAAGTTTGTAATACAAATATACAGCAGTTTCATTCATGTATTATGGTACCCAAAATTGATCAGACATTTACAATCAATGGCATCCTTGTACTCTAAGGGGTAGCTACCCATTCTAAAGCCCAGATATATATTTAATGAACACCTTACTCACACAAAAAAGTAATGTAGCCTCAGTCTGTCTACTGCACTGGACAACATGTCTGATGAGGAAGTATAAACCATCCTAACAACTCAGTGAATCCACTGTGTCTAACTTGTTTTTCATTTTTTTTTTTGATCTCCTAGTTTCTAATTGTCTTTGTGCTGCTGTCCTGCATGAGATGGTGTTTGTTCTGGGAGACCCTGGGGTTGCTTAACTTCACATCACCTTATGAGGGTAGTCCATCTCTAGAATGTAAAACCAGCAGGAAAATAGATCCACCACTGATGCAGGGCCTTCACCAGGACATTTTTAACAATAGGGAAGGTAAACAATTATTCTACTTTATTTGAGACTCCCTTCAACAAGGTTAACACCAGGATGGTACTTTGTTCGCCATTCTTGTTGAGTGAATACGTTTCTTTGTGTTAACGTTCTTACTAGGGGACGGACACATTAAATGGGACTCAAGCCTGGTCTCATTCAACCCTACATTTTCCACGGTCAAATACTGCGGTGTGACAGAGCCGTCAGCCTGGAACACTGTCCACTCATTCTCCTAACACAATCAGAGATCATGTAATCTCTGACCATGGGAGGAGCAAGGTGTGAGGACTTCTCCAAAACAGGGTTTTCGTGCAGTCTTCAGTCTTACACTAATCCAGGCTTGTGAGTGCCATTAGAGATACAGTGGATGGGGTATTGGGACACTGGTCCGGAATAAATTGACTGATTGAAAATTGCTTTCCCATCAAAAAGGAAAATATTTTTCCCTCTGCAATTCAGGAAGCAGCGTAGCTTAGGGGGGTGTTTGGGGTGTTACACCCCCCTAATAAATGTATTATTTAATAAATAGTTGGGTACAGAAGCTTTCTGTTGGGTATGATAAGGTGTCTGTAGGATTTCATCTGGAATTTTTAAATACTCACTCAAACAAAAACACGCACACACATGTACTCTTGTCTCTCTTTTGAAGGTCTTCTTTAAACATGGTTATTTTACAAAAAACTGTTTTAAGCACCCCTCTCAATCCGCACTAATTTCCCTTTCCACTGGCCATTAAGCCCCCCTCAGCCAGCGTTGTATGAAAATCTGACGCTCATACCCCCTCAGTCTTAATGACCAAACTACGCCCCTGAATTCAGAGTTGAACATCCAGTCCCAAATAGGCGTTAGAAATGCCTCGTCTAAAACTTTCATCATTCTGAAATACAAAGGTTTACCTTAATACGTATTCTCATATACCCTTGTCACGTGTATTTTGTGAAATTCATTACTTCGCGACTTCCAGATTCTCAGATTAGGGGCAGTGAAAACAGGATATCACAACAGTAAAAAAAACTGCTGTTATCTTTCTCTTTGGCTGCTCTTATCTTTCTCTTGAGGTCCCTATTTCTTCGCCCTCCATGCTTCCCTCACATTTCCAGCCATTACCAGACTGAGGACGGGAAAAGAAATGGACAAAGTGATCGTGGCGCATGCTGATGTTATGAAAAATATAAGGGAGTAATAGCTGCCAGAGAAATGCAATTTAAAGCAGATTTTATGTCGGTGCGTGTAATGCCAATGTGTTGCAAAATTTAAAAAAGAAAAAAAATACTCGCAGTTTAACCAGATATAGATTAGAACAATGCAATCCCACAAAAAAAAGGATCCAAATCATTCCTGTGTCATCAAATACGGACTCTATTTCCTTAAAACAAGCTTACTACTAAACTTCCTCCTAGCTTGTCTGATCACTTTTAAACTGTATTCTAAAACGTCTAGAACTTTAAACTTCTACCTTTAGCAATCAGGCGCAAAACTGAAAAAAAACGCAGGATGTGGATATGGACTTTAGACGAAACCATAACATACTTTTGTTATGCATAGAAGAAAACGAGATGCCTGGTGCAACTTTTAAGATCATGCCAGTGGCATAACGAAACCTGAACCCCCCCCCCCCTTGCAAAGTACATGGAGTAGGGACTCTCCGGAACCAGTCAGGAGCTCCCAGGCCAGGGGCCGGCCACCTGTGCACAGTACAGGTGGGGGTCCCCTGGAGCTCCGGCCACCCCCCCCACACACGGCAGGGGCTGCGGGGGCTATTGTTACGCCACTGGATCATGCTTGAATGTCCGTTATGGGGGGCATCAGGACCATGAGGAACAGCAGTTGTTAATCTTACTGGTCAGTTTAATAATCAAAGGAAACAGAGGTGCAAGTGATAGGGGCAGTTTCAGAGGTGACCTTAAGAGACTGGTAGGTGCGACATGTAGGCCCTCCTTTTCTGCCTTGCAGCATGTGCTTTCTGGCATCTGGCAGAGAAGTACTGAGTTTGGTTTTACAGCACATTTTCTTGTGGTAATTGCACTGCTACTGATGAGCATGGTGCAGTGTTTGTGATAGTGTCTGTAGAGCGTTGGCATTTAGCACCCGTTGCCATATAATACATTGTGCTCCGTGGGTGCAAAGGGTATGCGCACCAGCTTTGTGTGCCCCAGGGGCACAATGGTATTACAGAAGGGGCCTGAGATGCTTGTGCGACCCCTTCTGTAATACTAATAACGCTGGCGCACACATAGCGCCTGCACTATCATGAGAAGACATTCACTCACTAGCATGAGTGTGTGGTCCCATACCAATGAGGGAATTGGTGATTATATTAATTGAAGTTCACCACTGACTTTGTTTTGTAAGACCCTGTTGATTACGTTTTGTCAGATATGATCACTATGGGATAAACAAAAATCTCACGATTCCCACCAAAATACATTGAGTCAGAGATTAAGTACATTTTCTGTAACTACTATTGAGGGGAAGAAAAAAATCAAGGAAAATAAAATGCAGTTCTGTAAAAAGAAAACAAGTACTCCGGGTGGGATATCATGAGTCGCATTAGGATTTCCAAGACTGGGAAAGGAAATTGAGCCACTCGTTTTGTGCTGAATGTAATTAAGAGAGTGTAGAAAATTGAATTTTCTTTTTTTTTCTATCGTGCTCAGCATATGCTTTCTAAGCAAATTCCATCTGTGATGAACCCAAGACCTGTCTTGGGATACGTATTCAACCGATATTGGTCTCTTTGTTAATCAGTTGTATCAGGTTTCAATTTCTGATCTTCTCACACTACAAAAAAGAATCCGGATCAAAGCCTGATTTTCTGAAAGGTGATGGTCAAGGAATATGAAAATTCATTATTTGCCAACACTACCTGAGAACTTGAATGCAACAGCTGTAGGGTAATGTCAAATGTTCTTAATGCCAGAGGACGTTATTGAATTTGCAGACTGCATTAGATGATATTGCTTGCCTTTAAGTTTTTTAAAGGTCTTTTAATTTTGTCATGCATTTGGAAGTACTGGGTTGAGTTGTGGGGCAAGTGAGAATGACGGATAAAGGAACACTATACAAAAATAGAAAAACTTTGGGGAATTCCTTCAAAGTTGGAAAGACCCAGGAGTGGGCAGATAAGTGATCTGGGGCGTGGGTGTGTCAAGTAATAATAGCACTATTCCAAACTAGGTCCAGCTAAGTCTCAATTTGAAACTGACCTCAACTCTTGGTAGCTGTGGGGAGAGGAGTTGGCCTAACGGTTAGGGCGCTCGACCTCGGACCTGGGGGAACTGGGTTTGAGTCTCGGTAACGACGCTAAACCTCCTGTGATTCTGGGCAAATCAATTAATCTACCCGTGCCTAACAAAAAAAAAAAATAATAATATATGAATGTATGTCCTCATGTAACGTAACTGGTGCTATGTAAAGCGCTCTGATACCTGATTGGATTCGGGTCAAGTTTGCGCTACATAAAACTCTGCTAAAAAAAAAAATAGAGCAGCCAAGCTTAAGTTAAGAGAATATGTAAAGCATTTATCAATACCAAACAGTAAAACGTAGAAAAAATAACACTGTAAAAATACTCCTCCAATTTATAACACCAGAGAACACATTAATGAGCAAATAGACACCAAAACAAGAAAAATATGATGTAGGGAACCGGAGATATGATGTTTTAAAGTTTTACATAATTCTAGTGCCAAAAAGAACAAATCGCCAATCTCTGGTTTCTGGTTTTGGTAGACAGGGTCAAAGTAAAAAGTTATGGCAGAATGAGATGGAGCATGGGTCAGAAACAGGGACCAGGTTCGGCCCGGTGCAAAGTTTACCTACTCACTTAGTTGTTCTTCTGGTTAAAAGTCGTTGTTGACAAGGTCGTCGGTGGCTTGGTATGCCAGCTGGATCTGACATCAGCAGCGCGAAAACTCAGAGCGATCAAAGTCTAAACACAGGAAGGTGTTGTTGTCATCTGGATGCTGCTTTGCCTTTGTCCCCTTGAATTCCTCTACATTCAGACTTATGAACTTTTCTGGAAATCAGGATCATTTCAGCAGGACAAACCAGAAAGCTGAGTCTTACCAGCAGATCGATGTTGGTGCCTGTGTCTCGGCAGCAGTCTAATGGCAGCCTATGGTTCTTTTTGCAAAAAGTTCAGAAAAGGTTTTTGAGTGTCCAATCTTGCAAGTTCGACAGGGTAAAGAATACACTCTACCACCAGCCAAGGGTCCAGGAACTTTTGGCACCATTTGGGGCTTAAGGCTTAATCTCCCAGAATCCACCAGCAGGGTCCAGGTGAACCTCCGTTGGAACTGGTCAGCTGGCCTCAGCAGAGATTTGAGCTTCTTTCAGCTTTTGCATTCCTGGAGCTGAACAGGAAGCTAGTCAACTAGCCCTCAGAGTCCACTCTTCTGCCAGGTAGAAGTGGTGAGCTGGTTCAAAACTTGGGGTATCTCTCTACAGGTAAACAGTAGGTGCAGTTCTCCTTTTGTCTTCCACAGGTTCAGAGGTGTTCTTAAGAGGGTACTGAGGATGCCACTTTTATGCCCAGTGCCAGCCTGGGGTGGGGAGGAATCTTGGCAACTCCCTAACCAATGGGATAAATGTTCCCAGCGTGCCCCTACCGACATTTGCAGCACTTCCTGTGCGCTGTACTGTAACCTATCTCAAAATGCCCCTCTCTACCAAAAACCAATATGGTAGAACATTTCTTCTGTTGGGCAGAGCTCTAGGCACACCCCTAAAGTGTATATAGGGTAAAGAGAAAACCCTCCCCCATAAACCAGTTCTAGAATCTGTTTTCCCCTCACTAGGATTGTCACCGCTCTGGCTCCCTGTAGCTGCATGCCCAGGTGTGAGTTACATCTGCCTGTGAAAGGGGATGTCCCTTTGAAGCCTGTGCATTTGGAGTACATATTCCCTCAGGCCATCCTTTCAGGAGGAGGTCACCCATTCACACCTCCTTGCAAGGGCCAGCAGGGTGCTAGGTGTCAGTGTGGGATTAACTCTGAAAAGGCTACTAGAGGCTCTAGGCAGGAAAAAGCCAACTTTCTAAAACTGCCATTTTCAAAATAGTAATTTAAAAGTGGACTTGATCATTAGATTCGGTTTTAAATTACTATAATTTGAGTCCTTGAATTCCTACACTGAAGTTATGTAGTATAAGGTATTACAATGTACTGCAATGCTTTTCTATGAGAGAGCCTACCTTGCCACAGTGAAAAACTATTTTGGAATTTTTCACTACCAAGACATGCAAAACGTAAGTGCACATGTCCTACAATTTAAATATAATGCATCTTGCCCTATGGGCAACTAGGGCCTAGCTTAGGAGTGACTTATAAGTATTAAAAAGAGTGGGGTAGGCCAGGCACAGGGTTGAATTTGTCAGGTCGAATCTGCGGGTTTAAAACTACACATTCAGGCTGCAGGGGCCAGTCTGCTTTGGTTTGCCACTTAAGTGACACAATGGGTGCGGCATTCCACTGATGACCCTTAACATTCAAGCCCTGGCTGCACAGAGTACCATGTAGCAGGGACTTATAGATAAATTACATTTGCCAATCATGGATTAACCAATTTGACATGTTTTAAAGGGTCAGAGCACACACACTGGGTGATGGACACCCCAGTGTTCAGAGTCAATACACCAGCAATAAAATCCAGAAAAAAAAATGGGGCTTGACCACACCAAAAGAGCCTTTTCTTACATACTTCCTTGCTAATTCTCACTTGCCTTATTCTAGAAGGATGTCTGATATATTATTAACAGTAGTAGTAGTTTAAGTGGTAGTATTAACAGTATTAATAAATCAGATAAATGCACTCTTCTAAATGCTGCCAAGATGTTACAGTTAATGCCAACAAATATTCATGCAACTGTAATGTTTTAAACAATAAGTTTACGCCTGTATTCATTACTTCAGCAGAGGCGTTTTTCACAATGCTGTACATGCACTTAAAGTCCTCATTTGCATTCAAAGCCTCATTGCATCTTTAACCTGGCATGCTCTATTTAGAAAAAAGATTTGGCACAACCTTATTTACTGCAATTTAAGTAAATCAAGACAGACCAGCAGCATGTGCAGCTGCATGTCAATACAATCACTTTTATGGGAGCATGTAATTTAGTCTTAAGGGATTTTGAGGCTCCACTTATTGAACAGGCAAGAAACATGCTCCACTATAAAACTAAACAACTATTTGTGAAGTATGATATTAGCTATATACTGCAAATATTCTTATAGACGACACTTCTTAACTGTCCAAACCCTTTAGACTTCTTTCCATGTGCATACAGGGAATCAGCACAAAATGAGGCTTCCCTTCCATGTTGATCCAGACAGTAGTCGACAGAAGTATTATTTGGATGCCTTCCTCAGATATTATTTGCATCATCTTTTATATATTGGTCGGTGTCTGCTTACTTAGAATTCAATACAAAACCTATTTGTCTTTGAAGAACCACATACATTAGCGGGTTTTACAAAATTAATCAAAAAATAAATACAAAATAAATAAATAAAACCTGGGTCTCAGCAATTGTATTTAGAACGGCTAGGCCTCATTTAAGCTGTACACCTTGCAAAATAGCACCAGAGCTAATTTCTACAGCCTGTGTCCACATCATACTTTCAACAGTGATTAAACTGTTTAGTCCATCTAAAACCACAACAAACAGGCCATTTAGTATTGGTGGTAAAATCTTGCCCGGTATACCCATTTGAGTGGCACAACTGATAAACCTTCTTAGATTGCAATAAAATTCCTCAAGGCTGCCGTCAGAGCCTTAATATGTTCGCTCAGGCATTCCAGCTCTAGGAATAGAGAAATTACTTAAAAAGATGGATTTTTTATATGTCATAATTATTGGTAAGGATATAGGAAATCATATCTGATCAGTCATGATGGTATTTGATCATTTGAGGGAATATCTTCCAGCACAGCCGAGTTGGAGAACATGTACATCTCAAATTTGGGGCAACAGGCTTTGTCATGATCTCATCAGGAAAATGTCGTTACACAGCAATGAATGTACAATGTGCCCTGGGGATTGCAAATATTCAGTGTCTTAAATGAAGTAGATTTCTGTTGAGTGTCTTTGAGTAATGTTTTTTTGGAATTGAAGTTAGTTGATCCCTAAAAACTTAATTAATCCCCGGGGGATGATGTCCCTTTGTCCTGAGGTCCTCAGGACAAAAGAGGATCTCATCGTCCCACCACCAGTGCGCCAAGAGGCACATTTGCAGAGTGGTGTATAAAGGGGCATGGCCTCGGACCACCTCTCTGCAACGCAGCTCTGTGGCGTATACTGGAGGTACCTGGTGGGCTAGTTGGCCCCCAGAGACCCCAGTATTCAAGGGGAATTAATTCCCCAAATTGGAACGTTTGCAGAGTGGTGCAGGGAGGGGGCGGAGCCGGCTTTAAAAAAAGAAATGTTTTAAGAAGGGTGACCCCCCCCTTCTTTTACTATTTTTTCGGCCCTGGGGACCCCATCCCCCAGGGCCTGACCCCTATTTATAATTACTTTTTGTAAAACAGGAAGGGGCCCGTATGGCCACCCTCCCAAGGCCAATTTAGGCCCCGGGGACCCCATTCCCCGGGACCGGCCTTTCAGTTTTTTTTCTTATTTTTTTATTTTGCAGGAGAGGTGGGCCCCAATGCCCCCATGGTCGCGCCGACTCCCCGGCTCCTGCGGGAGCAAGCATTGCTTTTGCACAAGGGGAGCTGCTGAAATGCAGCTCCCCTTGTGCAAAAACAATCCTGCTTTGCTTGATTGAAGCAAGAGCAGGTTTCTTGTGATAGCACTTACCAAATATTTTGAACTACATAACTTTATAGCTAATCAATTTTTATGAGGTTTTTGTATTTAATCTATTTAACTGTGTGTATAAGTCTTACAATATAATTATTCTAATAATATTTTGCACATTTTTTGCACTCAGCACTTTATAGCCAAATTTGCACTCTCAAACATACACACTTTTTCTCATTTGGGACCAATCCTGTGTGACAACGTTTATTAAATGGCTCAATATGAAATAACAAATAATGCTTTTATCTGCAACTTTCATCTATCCTATATTTATATTTGGGAATGAATCAGCCGTTTATTCAGCTATTAACATCAACAATACATTTATGCATTTGACAGTTGATCGGTCTTTCCAAGACAAATGGCATTTATGCAGCTATCTTCTCTTCGGCCCGGTCCTCTATCATGCTTTATTTTAAACAAGGCACTGGATTAACGGCATTTTTGATTCTATGATATTATGTATAAAACTATTTATAGGATATGTGTTTAACACTGTATTTATACATTGACTTGCAAAACATTATGTTATTTTACAGTTTGATCTATGCACATGTGACTTGGTCTTTCTTGTTTACAGGAAAGCAACCTGTATAAGTAAAGTATGTTTTCTATATCTATTTATCATGTGACATGCACGCTATCACTTTAAAAAGCACTTCTTGTAAAGCCAGCCTCATGTGATCAAGGCCATTTTACCGGCCGAAATGGGTCATGACAGACAGAAGGGAGTAAATAAAATATCAACCTATTTACCGACGAAGAGGAGTTTGGGCGTTCATTTCGGCCACACGCTACGCGCTGGATGTCGATGAATGCTTCTTGTTTACATATAATTATATATATATATATATATATATATATATATATATATATATATATGTATATATATGTATATATATATATATAAATATCCCTATAAACGGAAGTATAGTCCATATACATACAACAAGTATATAGACAACCTCATCTACATAGCTTGACATACATATTTGGTGATATTTGAATATACATGAAGTAACATTTTTGTTTTTCAAAAATCGAAATATATTATTGTACCATAATAGGAGGTCTTCAAAATAATATGCATAAGTACAGGGTAATTTGATGCTCTATCATATATGCAGAAGCATAAACCCATATACACTCATAGACAAATATGTCATCTACATCATATGCCATACATGTGTATGGAAAACAAAAAACATACATTTATGGTAAATAACGCAATTACATTTCCTGACAGCATTTCCTCCTTCTGCCTGCTCACCTGGGCCTTGGAGTGACAGATAAAGACTGAAATCTATTACTGAGCAAGGGCCATCTCAGCTGGTTTCCAAGAATATTCCATGGTCGATTTCTCAGCCAATATGTTAGATACCATAATTTTCCCTTTTGTATCTTGGAGTCAAAATGTTTATCTTCTTCAAATTGGGATACCTCTTGTACCAAAACAGGAGGAAGCTTGTTGTGAACTGGAGTAATGACTGGTTTTAATACAGAAGTGTGGAAAACAGAGTCATTCAATGCAGGACACGTTGCTGGTCGATAATGGACTGCAGCAATTGTTTTAAATACTTCATATGGACCAATGTATCTAAGAAGAAATATCTCAAGTGTGTTAACATGAAAATGTCTTGTGGAGAGCCACACTCTATCTGGTAATTTTTGCTTGTCAGCTTGTTTCCTGCAGGTACTCTTGGCTTTTCCTAAATGTCTTCTTTATTTGTAAGAAAAAGTCTTGTCTTATCTGAATCTTTTCTATCAAAGCTGGTCCTTGTGAATTTGTGGGAGTGTCAATTGGTAGTAATCTAGGGTGCTACATGACTCCCAAAGAAAGCTGAAAATCCTGTGAGCCTATGCCTATTGCATATAGCTGGGTCTGAACTGAGGTGGTGAAGTGAACTACAGAATGATGATGGATTCAACCCAGATCTGTGACTGGGGTGAGTGTCTGAAAATGTTCAGCACTCCATCCATCTTCTCCTTGTGTTTGCTTTGTTCACCCCAAGTTGGCAGGATATGCCCAGACGTGGGCCCCTTGCTCACTTTGCCACTGGATTCAAGCTAGCCTGGCTGATGATGGGTGTTACCCAGAAACCGGTCCCAGGATGCTTGTTTCTGCTACAGGGAAGACCTGGACTTGGCAGTTCAGGATGGTCTGTTCCCATGAGGGACAGGGTCAAGACTGATTTGCATACAGCTGGGTCTGAACTGAGGTGGCGAAGTGAGCTAAAGAATGATGATGGATTCAACCCAGATCTGAGACTGGGGGTGAGTGTCTGAAAGGTTTCAGCACTCCATCCATCATCTCCTTGTGTGAGAATTCTATAGCCAATTCAGCAAGCCATCTAAGAAGCACTGGTATTCAAAAATAGCACCTTAAATACTGTTTTAGGGTCTGGTTTATACACTCAGTCTGTCCATCAAAATGAGGATGAGCACTTGTGGATAAAGCCGGAGCATGTTAACAGCAGAGTACCATTCTTGACAAAATTGTGCAATAAATTATGATCTCCGATCAGATATGATAAATGATGGAATTTCATGGAGTCAAACAACATGATTTAGCAACTGAGTTACCTGTGCTTCAGTGGGTAACTTTTTACTTGGAATAAAATGAGTCAGTTTAGTCAAGTAATCTACCACTACCTGAAATACGGCCCTGCCTCGATCAGGGAGTAGCGAGACTATGAAATCTACTGAATTTTTTCCCAAGTTGAAATCAGAGCGGGAAGTGGTTGCAATAGACCTCTGGTTCCTGTATGGCCCCCTTTGGCTTGGGTCTCCTGGTTGAGAGTATGCTCGGGATGGCCTCTGAAGATGATGTGCTGAATTAGGCCCCTGTCCTGGTGCAGTCGGAGTTGGCATTCATTGTTTCTCTTGCTGAGAGAGTATCTCAGCTTCCGGCTTGAATCCCTCCATCAGAGAGAACAATGGATAGAAATCCATTTGATATTCTCTTAGGGAAATTTCCAAGTAGTTTACGTTTTTTGATACCTGAAACTTCTATGCCTAATCCTATAGCACCCCCACCATGTCTGTGATTGTACCACCTCTAGTTCCTTTCACAGCACTGGCTATTCTAAAAAAAGGCTCAATATTTGCCACAGAAGTGGAATTATATCTCACCTGCCGGCCTAATGCACCCCTGATGATTAAACTCACACTACATTTTTGAGTTCCTATTCAGTGGGGGATGCAACACAGGTGGAGAGACCTTTGATGAGGCAGGACACCCCAATTTCTGACAGTGATATATTGTGGAACATCGTACTGGTATTTCCACTCCCTCCAACTGCTATGGAATTAAGCACTGGTTCAATTCCAAAATAGGGGAAATTGCATTAAACGTGAAGGTACAAGTCAAGTTCCCTGAAGAACATGCTTCAGTACTAGCATCTAGGCTGGTTAAAATTATTACGCAATTGGTCTAATGTGGTTGCCCTCAGCTGTTGCTTCTGTTTGCACTAGCTATGATTCAAATGGGGATTAGTAATAAGCAGGTGAAGCAGAACCTAGGTAGATTGAAAGGGGAAAATCTATGTAAGGCCGTTAGGGGAACCTCGCATTGAATAGTGTTTGGGCTAATACTTCAATTAACCTTTTCAGTCTAATCTCTTAGCTTGTTGAGAGCACAGGTGCATTGTATCGAGTTGATGGATTTACTATTTGGCCTCTGAAAACCAAGGCTTCTTTCTTATCATACAGCGTCTCTTTTGTATAAGTACATTGATATATAATGTTTTATTGGGTGTTTTTAACTCATTTTAATGTATTTTATGACATTTGAAGGCCATGTTTATTTTGTTTTTGTATATTGCATATAATCATATTGACTTTGTATTTTAATGTTTTTGTTTTTTTTACTATATATGCATGCCTCTTTAATGGCGTGTGGCCGAAATAAAGAGTTTTACCTGACTGAATAATATTGGTTACAATCAGCCTCATGCATCAACCCAAAATCCAGTCGGTAAAATACCGATTTGCTAATAGCTCCCGGTATTAAGTTAAAAATACCCAATCCCAATGCATCAACCCAAAAGCAGAAATCGCTATTTAAGGAATCCTTAAATAGCGATTCTTTAAATAGGGATTCCTTAAATACCGATTCCTTAAATAGGGATTCCTTAAATACCGATTCCTTAAATAGCGATTGCATTTAAGGAATCCCAAAGTGAGATTCCTTAAACGCAAAGCATCAAAGTTAAAAAATTAGCGATGTCGCTAATAGGGGGAGCAAATTACCATGAAGATGAACTGCATGGTAATTTGCAAAAACTTTGAAAAATGCACTTGTGTGCATTTTTCAAAGTGTCATGTTACGCACACACATGCCCTTAGAGCATGTGTGTGTGCAACATATGTGCACATATCATTTTCAGGGGTGCTATAGGGTGTCATTTTGACACCCTTGCACCCTTGAAATTGCATGAGCAATTAGCGAGAACCTACTGGTACTCGCTATTTGCTCATGCAATCTCCGAATCATTCCTATGGGCCTGGAGGCCCATAGGAATGATTGGGACGGCATTCCTTAATTGCTACTCGCTATTTGCTAGTAGCAATTAAGGAAAGTTAAGGAATCGCTATTTGAATAGCGATTCCTACATGCATAGCCTTTTGCTATTCCTTATTAGCGAATCCTTATTTTTCGCTAATAAGGAATCTCAAATGCTAATGTTGATGCATATGCCCCAATATTCCTTGTTTTTGTAAGTGAGAATACATATAGCCAAAATTATTTTACCTAGGGAGCTGTATAAACATCAGTGAAGACACTCCTTTTCAGCTAAAAAGGGGACCTTGTTGAGAAATAGCCTGTTTGGGAGATGGGGGAACTTCGATCCCGCTATCCTTTCAACAGAACATTTCAATAGGGCTATATCAACCATTGTAAATTGAGATTGAAAGCAAGCATCTAAAGTCATCATTCTGGTTACAGTAACCCTTCAACCTTCTAGACTTACTACACAGTTCCATTCCCACTAGACAGGGATTAGTTAAGGGCTTTGAAGGCAGGGAGTATATTGAAGAGAAAATAGTCAGTAGGAAGGCAGCTAAAAAATCATAGACCTTTGTGCTGTTCCTACTCTATTATCCTTAGGACACTCTTGCAAGACCACAACATTTGAAAGGCTATGGTGCATAGCTGGTGTCCAAAGATGTTTGCTGAGCCTTCTGTTTCATGAACGAGGGCTACCGCCAACATTTGCTGAAGATGCCTGACCTGTCAGCCTCCATGTTAAGGTTTCTCTAAGGCAAAGTACAGAGAAAGCACAATCTTGTTTCCCAGGACCACGAGACAAGACAATAGGTGCCGGCAGGCCAATTGGAGTGTATTCTGCTATGTACTGTATTTCCTCAAGAGGATTAAGGAGACTGTGAATTTGTGTCGACTAGTTTAAATATTAAATCTTACCCCGAAATATCATCATTAACCGCTTATGGGAAGCAAGTTTAAATCGGTTGAGTGGACAAGGCAGATCAGCTAGCACTTGATATGAAAAAGCAAGACCACATAAGTAGGACACATGAGCAGTGGTGCCGGAATGACGATATAGGCTAAGCCGCCATACCCCATCTGTAGTAGTAAATATTAGGGTGCAGTAGGCCCATCACATCAATGAGCCCCGGTGCCAATGCACCTGTTCCACTATTGTCAACTATGCCCCTGAATTTGCAGATAACATCCTCTCCATTGGTCGATTGCTACTGCGGCCTGCCCGCCAACAGATGAGATATCTGTGATTCCTGTTTATAGAGACACAAAGAAATTCACCGATGCGAGACAAAACACATATTCAAGTCTAATTTAATAAATCCCTCAGTGAGCGTACACGGACGAGGATTACTGATTCAAATAACCGTAGTAAACACTGGCCGTGAATAGCCCTCGACAAAGATGGCAGTGGTTCATTTACAATGCACATATGTCCCTATTTCCAGGCTCTCGTCTGGCGTCACAGCTCAGTTAACTGCAGCGACTGATATAGATTATGCCAGCTGAGCGGGGACATTGGGAAATTCACGCTGTAAAGAGCTGCCCACTGTTAGACTGTTTAGTAACACAAAAATCCATAAATATAATTGCGAATATTTCCAAATTATTGCGGTACGAGCAACGCGCATACACTGTTTGCTGATGGCTAAACCAGAAGGTATACAGCCAGCCTTAAAATAGCTATTTAATTCAGAGTTTACAGACCTCTTCGCAAAGAAGCGACGGTGTAACTAGGCCTGGGCAAAAATTTCGTTCCGTTCTCAGAAATTGCGATAATTTGACATTTTCGCGTTCCGCGGAGAGCGCGAAAATGTCAAAATTTCCGCTTTCCGCAGCTTGGCGATAATTTGTTTCTTGCTCGCGCTGTAAAATAATACATTCTCGCGCGCGCGCGATCGCCTTACCTGAATCCCTGCGTTCGCCGACAAGTTTTCTTGATCCGGTCGCGTTCTCCATGAGATGTTGTATTGTTTTTAGCCATTTTTGCGCTGTCTCGCGACAGTTCGCGCCCGCAGTGACGTTATGCGTCGGGCGATCACGTCTTTCTTCTCGCGATCATGCACCGCGAGACAACTCAAAACAAGATGGCCGCGCCCGCGAGCAACCAGATGGGTATGTTGGCGACCCGCAACCATGCAGAAAATCTCGCGAACATGCGGGAAAAAAACTTCTGCATCTTCGCGATATTTCCGCTTGTTTGCGATAATTTTAAACATTTTCGCGATAATTTGCGAAAGTGGATTTCGCAAATTCCGCCCACCCCTAGGTGTAACTGCTAATTAAAGGGTCTGTGATGCAATGAATTTGTATTTTAACCCTGAGAAGATTTTTCCCAACAGCGATGTGGCATGGGTATAATCAAAATATGATATATTTTGCTGTACCTTCCTCTTTGCATTAAATAAGTATTTGAATCAGCTTTCTCAAACCGTGATGCTTTCGTAGGGAAGATCTTGAAATGCAAATTTAAATAGATTAGTAAGGAGAGCCGATTTTGTGACCTGGCTCCGAGAAAATTATTAATGTCTGACACGTTTTTATCACAATTTAGTTTGTATGCAGAGTAGGGCTTACAAACTGCTACTGAAGATTAGTTTTATTTGAGCAACTCCAAGCCAATATGTGGGATTATTTGGTCATAAAAGTTTGAGGCTCTGCATGTTTTCTTTCGTGTTCTTCATTCCAACATGGTTTTTGGACAAATTTACTGTTTGAAAGAACGGGATGCTCGTTGCAAGCACTTGATCATAAATACATGAAAATATTTGTTGTGGAAGAAAACAAGCAAAACTTACAAATTACAAAGCATAGATGTTAGGAACATTAAAAGCGCAGAATCACAGACAGTGTTGGTAAAAACGGCAAAAATCCAGCAGCTGGAGAACTTTGAACGTGGTGGGGCTGAAGACTAAACCATGAATTTATCTGAGCAGGCACTGTGCCACTGTTACATGGGAGATTTTGGGGGTTCCTTCACGATTTTGTTTTCTTTTTTTTAACGGTTGTTAATTGGTCCATTTTCCAACACAATTTATCTAATAAATAAACCAAAAAGTAGTAGATTTTATAGGAATTTGTAAAGAGAAGCCAAATATTTTTCAGAATTCCTGAATTCCCCATTAACCTTTCTAAATTTGAATTCTCTTACCGAAACGTCAGGCTCATATTTTGTGGATAATGGGTGCTGGGCGCTGGCCAAATAGGCCAGGTGCTGGCTGCCTAATATGTTAGTGATGTTAAACAAATAGGTCAGAGCTGTCTTCATTAATTAAATACTAACAGTATGTTTGACTGTACTGTTGCCCAGTGGTGGCTGTCTCTGTACGGGATGCGTGGGGGATGGGGAGAGGGGGAGGCAAGATATAAAAAAAATAATAATAACTTACCTTCTTCGCCACCGCTGCACGTCTCTTCCATTGTCCTCGCAGAGCACCAGAAGCACCCAGTCTCCCGGACCCCACCAGCCAATCACGACGCGTCGTTATTGGTCTGAGCATCCAAAATGGCCGCTCAGGCAGTAACTGGAAGGCTGGGCATGTTCTCCACTGGGCTGTGCAACACAGCCCAATGGAGAATATGCCAAGTGCGCATGACTGTTTGGACAACTCTAGAGGGCCGATCAAGCCGCCATGCGCACTTAGGGAGGGGGTGTAAACCACTTGTGACCCCTCTGACGTGGCGGGAGACCAACCCGCCCAACCTGGCTGGAGTCGAAGTGCCGCTAAGAAAAATAAAATGATGATCACTTCTTGATATTATCATTTTATTTTTCTTTTGCACTGCTCAACAAGCAGTGGGGTGATGCTCCTCCACCTTAGCGGAGGAGCCGCCACTGCTGTAGCCAGATGGACCATGAAACTGACAGTGGGTGCCATACATTTGACTGATTATGCACACACAACTTGCCCATGTGCAATCAGTCTAATAACTTTCCACTGCATCTCAGAGGTACTTTTCATTTTTGGGGTCGCAGTTTAATTGACTGATTTCAAAGTGGGTCACTCTAGATAGGTAGGAGCAAATGGGGTAAACATGTCAACAGCTCATTGCAGCCAGTCCAAAGCCACCCTAGCCAGCCAACAGCCCACTGCATCCTCTTCAGGAGTGTCCCCCATGTGAGATCTATTGGCTCTGTCAATGTTTCTAAGACATGTTGGACAATAGTGCAAGCTGCTATGCAACATGGTTAAAGTGTTTTGATGGCCAGCGTTGACCACGTCACAGCGCTTTTTTTTAAAGTCATGTTGCACAGCAGCCAGTGCTGCTGTGCAATTTGATAAAATAAATGCAGGAGGAGTGGAGGCAACACGAGGGTGCAGGGGGAGCGAGCAGCAATAACAGACAGCCGGAAGAGGGGTGAATGGGGAAAACAAAACAAGGGAGGTGTGGGCATGAGGGAAGGAGTACTAGACGGGGGAAGAGAAGTGG
This sequence comes from Triturus cristatus, assembly GCF_964204655.1. Taxonomy (NCBI): domain Eukaryota; kingdom Metazoa; phylum Chordata; class Amphibia; order Caudata; family Salamandridae; genus Triturus; species Triturus cristatus. The sequence continues at coordinate 1,007,420,285 of NC_140591.1, read as the reverse complement.
GAGTGGTGAAAAAGGAATAGTACATCAATCATGGCACGAGCAGTGGATGGGCACTGGTTAAGTTGAATTAATCTGTCCTTCGTCCATGCTCCACTGAAAGGAATGGAAGTGATACTTGGCCTGTGCTGGCCAATTAGAATGCTGCAAAGAAAAGTGACACTGAAGCCAACAAATGGTAAGCAATGGTCGAGCTCTAAGCCATCTACTGTACACAAAAGTGTCTCACAAGCAAGAAGACATGCAGCGCATGCACCATTGCAGGTTCACCCTAAAAATATGGTGTCTCTGTGCTTGTAGCCCTCATGTTAATTTTCATTCTTTCTTCAGTAACCCAGTTTCCTGCACTCACCTTCCTTAGTCCTACTGTCCTTTCCAAGGCCCTCTTTTCTTTCTTGTGTCTTTTGTGATCGGCTCATTCCCACAGTGTCCCGAATGGTCTTCAATAGGTATGTCCATGTTTGCTTTGAGGGATGCATAGGCTGGGACTCACATATCCAATGAAGGCTAATTTGCAGTGATAGCTCGCTCTTCAGTGCCTCCCAAGTCCTGACCCAATAAAATGCTCACCTGATCCAGAAGGGATTCGTGGTGTCTCGCTTATGCCTGGTAAACTACTTACGCATTTAGCACAGCACAGAAAAGTTCGCTCTAGAGCTTGCCCAGTACATCCCATAGCGATGTGGAACAGCACAATTCATGCTGACACACTGCACAGCCTCCAGCCTTTAGGTGCTTGTCTGAAACCTCACCTGCTTTAACCCCATTCTTCACAACTCATCACAGGGTGGGGAGGGGGTCAATGGGGCTTGCTAACCCAGTCCCCGCCCTGATACAGGTTGTAAAATGGTGGGGTGTTGTGGCTCAAGTCCCATGCACCACAAAGGTGAAGCCTGAAGTTGGCAAGGCTAATGCTACCTCCATGGCATCAGGGATCCGACCTGAAGAGCAGAAGGCTATCGTTTGTCGGGCTGATAACATCAGCATAGCAAATGTTGTCTGTGACTGCACATTGCCACTGGCTTGGAAAGTGCTGTCTGCCCTCACTGTGACAGGCACCGCAGTCAACCTTACCTGCAACAATGCTGATAATAGTACCTTTTTGTTTTCAATGGTCATTAACATAACAATATAGCAAAACTGAAAGCAATTAAAATGGGTAGAACAGAGCAGTGCTAAACACATCAATGCACAGCCGTTAATGCAAAATCAAATTTGCCCATCAGACATGTATTTTGTGTCAATTGCTGGATAAATTTGAATAAAATTGTGTGTCACTTCAGGCTATTCTCAGAACAACTAATGCATAGTCCCTACTTTATGACAAACTGTTTATTTATTTACTTAGGAGGTTTAACTAGTGCTGTGTGTGCCTGCCGGTAACCTCAAAGTGTTGAAACATGAAGAGATACAGCTTGTTTGTTGGGAGGTGAATTAACATCCAATTGGAGGATGTAGTAATATTGAGGGTAGTCTTCAACACAACCCATGTTCCACGCTAATTACAGTTGAAGGCAAGTCTAAAAAATGTCCAGTTTTAATAGTTTCCTAAATTTCAACGGTTAGGTTCCACTCACAGGTTGGGTTCCAAGGAATTCCACAGTTTTGGTCTTTGCACTCCCAGAAATCTGTCATCACATTTCATCCTCTTGAAGAATAGTTGGTTGATCTAGTGGGCAGATCTTGAGCAAAGATCTTTGGTGGGGATGTAGGGAGGCATCAGTTCCTGTAGATATGGAGGATCTTTATCCTAGTACCCTTTATGGATGATGCACAATACTTTGAATATAGTCTTAGTCTCTAGAAGGAGCCAGTGGAGTTAGTTAAAGGCTGGTTTATTGTCATCCAACCTACAGGGTTTGAGGCACAATCTAGCTGCCTGGATCTAATGTCTTTTGGAGCTTGGCAATAACATTCTAGGGGAGACCAGAACACATGATGTTACAGAAGAAGTCTACTTGCACCAGGAAGAGTGAATCTAATCAGCTTGATTATGTGATAAACCCAAAAAAGCAGGAGAATTGTCCAGGGGCGAGAGAGAGCTTCATTGACCCGAAGACCAGAGGTGAGGCCAATGTAAAAACGAATTTCATTAAGGTGACTCAGGCTCAGAGGCAAGAGAAACAGTAGTGCACTAAACTCAGGCTGTCCAACCTCTAAAATCTCTTAGAAACCCTCTTACATCCAATAGAATATTTAATCTAAGCACACTATGATTTCAGTAGGAGTCCTTGGTCCATTTTTCAAGTGGAAGTGGATTCGTATATTATTTAATACATTTTGAAGCTCACATGGCACTTCTCACACAGATCAGCCAGCTGGTATATGTAGATGGTGAAAAGATGAATAGATATGAGACTTGTGGAACACCATACCATATCGGATGTGTCGATGATTTGCTTCTAACTTTTATGGCTGCAGTTGGCGGAGAATGACAGTTGCACTGTACAGTGCAGGTTCGGAGATTCTGGGCTGCAGCTCAAGCTTTTCCAGAATTTTTGCGTGGTTAGTGGAAAGCTGAAGGAGAATCAGGACAACTTTCCTATTCTTATTCAGGGAACAAGAAGCACTTCCTTTATATTGGACCTTGCTATTTGGGTTCCACTTCCACACTGGAATCCACAGTTATTGTTATAGTTTGCAGATATACAGGTAATTGTCCAGTATTTCCAAATCAGATATGAGGAAAGTGTGATTATAGCATGGTTTATGTTCTAGGGAGAAATTCTGGAAAAAAGGGCATAGAATGAAAGTCAGCCATGTCTGTTGCATTAGGGGGAATAGTTTTTGGAGGCATGCAGCTGAACTTGCTTGTGTCTTGAGGAATATGTTTAGGGCCTCAATGGCTTTCTAAGGATAGAACAAACTGAAGCAGATTGTAGTGAAGAGGACAGAAGGGGAGATGGTGAGATTCTCAGAGGTTGCTGATGATGAACTCTGGAGTTTTGGTAGCAATGCTTTAAAGAAACAAATATCAAATGTTGGCCATCTTGGCTACAAGACAGAGGATGCTTTTAGAGGAACACTTGAGTGCAGCAAGTGGTGTAAGGCAATAGCAGAGACTTGAAACATTTTGAGATGGAGTATCAATAATTAGCAAGACTATATAAAACTTTATAAAAACCTCAAGAAATAAAAATTTGGGAGGCCAATCCAGACCCTTTATTTGAGGAAAGGAATAATCTTGTTGATCAATCAGTATGGCAGTGCCTTGGAATAAACAGATGTTACGTTCACCCTTCCCATCTTTAACCTCTTTATTTCTCCAGTATACAGACATAGGCTAACCAAATATTCCATCAGTAGAGAAAACTGTAAAGGTTATGTTGGTTCTTCAGTCTGGTCTGTCTATGGAGATTTATATGACACAGCTAGGTGACCACAAAACAGTTGAAATCTTGGGGTCAGTGAACAAACTATGAAAAAAGTGTATACAAATAATATTCAAAATGTATCAACCTCTAAGATCTGAACCAATGACTAGACCTCACAGCATAAAGCTGTGGGCATATCCCTTTATAGGACGAATTCCCTCACTCACCGTAGGTGACATGCTTCATCATTTGGGAATCTCCTCCCTGGGGAAAACCTAGATCCTCAGGGGGCTACAACCTCCTCTCTACGAGGAAGGAGCTCAGGGATGTTTTGTTTCAAAATATAGGTGGAATTTACTAAATCCACAAATGATGAGTTTTTGGTAAATGTGAGGAAAGACGCAGCGCAAAAAATAACTAAATGTGCAGGAAGTGCAATTTAAAACTAGTTAGAGAGTGTAAATCGGAAACTTTATTCTCATACATTCCCTACTAGGATTAAAACAGACAGTGCACCAGCAGTATAGATTTAAACTGCTTGAGTGAGATGAAAAATGGTGGTCGACATGTTTCAGCCTAAAGCCCCATCGTGGGCAAAGCTTTCATCAAGACCTAGAATGGTGCTGCTGCGTAAATGTGTGTATGTGGTGTCAACAAAAAAGGATACTTGAACAGGAACTTGGATCAGTCGTCTGTTCTTCTAAAAAACATTACCCGCAATCTGCTGAGTAACCATTTCACCTCAACCTGGCAACAGCTCAGGATGGGGCACCACTCTCTCCGTCGGTACTCCGGGCCCTAAATGAGCCTGTAACAGCTAGGTGATCACCAGCCATGACTTTTGAACTGAACTCTAATCATTAGCTTTCATCATCTAGGACATCCAATTTCTCACACCTGATCTGGTCAGCTCCCTAGTGAAGAAGCCAACTCAATCTAACCCCTTCTCAGTACACAATGAAGTAAGGACTGCTAGTTCTGTCTCACCAAATGGGCTTTTCACAAACTTAATTATTTTCTCTGGTTTTGTTATACACTTTCCATCCTATGACGAACTAGATTCATCTGGCTGCAGTAGTAGTGATCAAAATAAAGCTTTAGTTACCACTGCCCCACTGATGGCTCCCAGCCATACTGGACCCTCAAAACATGTTGTGGAAAGAGGAACAGAAGAAATGACTGTAGTAGTGCCACATATAGCCTGCTTGGTTCACCATCTTTGGTGCGCCCCATACAACACCCTGGGATAGAAGTGGAGCTCTCTATACAGATAGAATGTGAAACATGTCACTCAGTCCAAGACTGATAGCTTGATATTATAAAGTATAAAAGATAAGGACTAATATCATGGATAATATAGCATTCATTAAAACTTTTAAAGAAACCTAAAAAAGTTAACACTAAGAAGTGAACAGCAAATGTCTAGCAGACAGTAATATTCTCAAGTTAGCATAGCTACCTTTCTTCTAGAAGTGATCAACCTATGTTAATTGGTTCTTTTCAGCTAAATCTTAAAAGTACCTAGGGACAAGAAATGTTGGAAGGACATTGTGTGCAGCATTCGAATATACAGTATAAGCTTGTGTTAGGTGATGATAAACATACAAGGCTGTTTTGTCAGGAGCATTTCGTCCAGTCAAGACGCAGAAAGAAAAGGTTTCATTTTAATATCGTGTTTATGCAGTAAAACCTCCGAGACCTAACCTTAACGTCTGCTTAATTAAACTGAAAATTCACAAGACTTTCATGGCTGGCCCCGTGGAGATCTTTTTGTCGGGTCTTGTTAATTTTGACAGCTCGGCCCCTTACAGCACACAATTCAATGCATGAGCACATCACACAAACCACGCAATAATATAATTATTTATCAGCTACGACCAGTAGTATAAATGAAGCACTGAGCATGTTAAGAGGAATCCCAAAAATGCAAATCACAGTATTTTCCGTTATTATTATTTTATTTTTTTAATAAAAAAAGGTTAGTCCGTGTCTACTACTATGTGGAGTTTAAACCCATTCCATGATTGGAAAACAAAAGAAAACATTACACTGACGACTCTACTGATAACAAATGCAATCAAACCTTCCCTAATTCCAACACTGTAACTACATGTTTGATTACATGAACAGTAATGTGCAGATAGCTCCACAAAAGATTCATAGCTACATCCAAACTAGTTACCTTAATTAACAGGGAAGTGCTGTTCTTTGTATTAAAAAACTAGATGTCTATCGCCAACTTATTTAAACGCCTATGTTTTGGTTCTAAAATAATAACAACTTGTGATTCAAATATTTTTTAAAACAAAGATCTAAAAAGTGGATGATGGGCAATGTAGTCTCTGTAGCTATACAGATCACTTCATTCGTTTATTTACTGGCTGAACTGAGAAAGGCATTAGTTGGGGAGCCGCTATTCTAATGAGCCCTTCAAGGGACGAAGGTCGCGAGAATAAAGTTATTTTCTCAGGAGTTCAGAGTATGGCTTTCTACTGGACACATGCAAATATCAATCAACTTTCAACATTGCGTCCTTTGGTGCTATGATGTTTATTTTCTGATTTTACTTACTTAACCCCTTCCCCACTCATGACGGAACCACTCCGTCATGAGCCACGGTTCCGTCATGCTGCGGCCGTTGGCGGCCGCGCCGCCCACGCGGCGCTATTTCCCCGCCTGTGCGGGCGATTAGCGCAGTGGGCGGAGTCATGGCGGAACCACTCCGTCATGAGCACAGCTCAACCGCGGCTCATGACGGAGTGGTTCCGTCATGAGCACCGCGCCACCGCGCTGCCCCCAAATTGCCGCCGCAGCAAAAGGGTTAATTGCATATCTGCAGGAAGAAGCCTGACAAAGCCAATTGCTTTATATTTTGACTGGCGAAAAGACTTTACCAAGTTTCACTAACACAAAGCACCTGTACCAGCAGTGCAAACTTCGCTCTACACACAAACTGGTACAAAACAGACAGCAGCAGTGTAAGCTTCTTTCAGGAAAGTGTAAGTAACTGACACCTTATGTGCAGTAGAAATCCAAACCTACTTTGACCCAGAGAATAGTTTCACAGGTAACCATGAAATATGGAAAATATGTCATGTGCCCTGTGAAATATGGTTTTCAAATTCATAATGCAAAAACAACAATTGATGGACAGAATGCAGAAGAATGTCATACATTCACCCCAGTACAGAGATCTGGGCCTAAATCCATCGTTTTTTGCTCACCATTCCATTCCAGTTTGAACTCAGCCATATGCAAATCAGTCTTGACCCTGTGCCTCATGGGAACAGTCCAGCCCGAACTGCCAAGCCAGGTCCTCCCTGGACTGGAACCAAGCAGCCTATGACCGGTTTCGGGGTTTCACCCCTCTTCAGCCACGATAGCTTGATTCCAGTGGCATGGAGAGCACGGGATTCACGTCTGAGCATTCCCGTCCCACTCAGGGGACAAATGCAAAAACAACAATTGATGGACAGAATGCAGAACAATGTCATACATTCACCCCTTTACAGAGATCTGGGCCTAAATCCATCGTTTTTTTGCTCACCATGCCATTCCAGTTTGAACCCAGCCATTTGCAAATCAGTCTTGACCCTGTGCCTCATGGGAACAGTCCAGTCCGAACTGCCAAGCCAGGTCCTCTCTGGACTGGAACCAAGCATCCTAGGACCGGTTTCTGGATTTCACCCTCTTCAGCAAGGATAGCTTGATTCCAGTGGCATGGAGAGCACGGGACTCACGTCTGAGCATACCCGTCCCACTCGGGGTGATAAATGCAAAAACATGTCTGAACTGGGGTGGCGTGGTGAGCAAAATAATGATGGATTAAACCCAGCTCTGTGACTGGGGGTGAATGTTTTGCCAATGTGCAACATTCCGTCCATCATCTTGTGTGTTTTGCTGTTCGCCCTATGTGGGAAGGGTATGCCCAGACGTGGGTCCCGTGCTCACTACGCCACTGGAGTCAAGCTATCCTGGCTGAAGAGGAGTGAAACCCCGAAACCGGTCCTAGGATGCTTGATTCCGGTCCAGGGAAGACATGGCTTGGCAGTTTGGGCTGGACTGTTCCCATGAGGCACAGAGTCAAGACTGATTTGCATATGGCCATGTCTGAACTGGGGTGGCGTGGTGAGCAAAATAACGATGGATTAAACCCAGATCTGTGACTGGGGGTGAATGTTTTGCCAATGTGCAACATTCCGTACATAATCTTGTGTGTTTTGCTTTCAAATTCATAATGACAGACCTCCAAATTAGTCTGCAAAGGTATAGCACTGCTGACGTCACAAAGATTAGATGGCATCAAGAACCAACATTATGCAGCAAGGTGACCTTTATTATGCAGCAAAAAAAAAACACACACATAACGCAACACATTTTCTGGAAGTATTATTTTTATCCATTGCAACTAAAACAATTTTTTCATGGTATTTGAAAATTATATATTTATATATATATTTGTCCATCCACAGGATGGTGTCGAGAAACTGAAGGACCAAAATTGTCTTGAGCACACAATCTTTATTCAGCACTAAGAAGTAACAGTAGTGGCACGATTTGCATTTCTATGCCCCAGACTCTCTCAATCACCCTTTCGCATCTACAGAATCTCTGATGCACCCACTCACATCCCATATAACCTTTCATACACCCAATCCAATTTCCCCACTACCATTCTCAAACCCATTCACACACCCTTACCATTACTTAAGCCACTCACTGATTCATAGATCAACACACACAGCCACTCACTCATCCACTCATACACCCACTCACTAATACAGCCATTGGCATTTCCACCCATAGACACACACTGAGTCAGTCACCCATAGAGCTACTCACACAGCCACTTACTCACCCATACAGTTACACACACACTAACTTACTTACACATACAGATACTAACACATACTGACCTATACGGTCACTGACAAGCACGCACTCACCCATACAGACACACTCACATTCACTCACTCACCCCTACGGTCACTCACGTACCACATCACTAATCCATACAGCCACACACCCCCTCACCCACCCACACAGCCACTCAGACATCCGTAAAGGTACTCAGACAACCAATCACTCACCCACATAGAAACTCACGTACCCACTCACTCACCCATAGAGCCACTTAGAAATTAACTGACAGATAGATACAGACATTAACACAACCAGTCACTCACCCATCCATTCACGGACACACCTAATCACTCACTTATACAGTCAGTCATGCACCCATGAAATCAGCCAAAGAGTCAATCATACACCCACTGGTTCACCAATACACCTTGGTATATATATTTAACACAGATAAACATTTTTAAAACACTCATAGTCACTGGATGAGGTCATCAGTGATGTCACTGACCATGTCATGAGTGATGGAACATTTGAGGTCATAAGCAGTGCATTCCCGGGGCGCGGGTTATAGTTAGCTCACTAACTATAATGACTGAATTTCACTGGTTTTGTACAAGTGAAACCTGAGCCTAACTATAATGCCACTGTAACTTTTGTTGAAAATGTCAGTTAAAACATTCTGTTTTAAATTAACAAAACAACTGAAATTCAACAGATACACTTTTCTCAAATAACTATAGCTTGTGCCCTAAAGTAACTATAACTTGCACCCCACGATATACACAGTGTTATCAACAATGATGTAATTTAAGATATTACAGTCATGTTATCAATGATGTCACAGAACATGTCATGAGTGATGTCAAATATGAGGTTATAAGCAGTGCATGGCAAGGGCATAAGTTATAGTTACTGTAGGGCACAAGGTATAGTTACTTGAAATAGATATAACTGGTGAACTTTAGTTGTTTTGTTTGCTAAAATAGTATGTTTTAACTGACATTTTTACCTAACTGTAATTTCCCTTTAACCTTTGTTTTTTTTCAGTGAATATCTAAGGTTTTTTTTACTGTAATGGCAATGAGGATTTTATAAAGCACACATTCATCGAAGGTTATCATGGCGTTAACGCTCAGCAGGGAGACAGGAGATGATATAGCTGTACCTATATCTTGCGGGCACATGCTTCCTCAAACAACCATGTTTTTAATGCCCATACAGATGGTTCTAGTGTCATTTTTGAATGAATAGCTGCTGGAAGATGGCTACAGATTTAAGTGCAAAACCTGAAAATGTATGCCCTCCCGTTCTTGCTTTTCAAAATCTAGTGGCAGTGAGCAAGTTAGCCTTAGATGAGAGCAGCACCCTGACTGGAGCATATATAACTACTCATTTAGCTAGAAACCCCAGGGCTAAACCATGGATAGCCTTAAAGGCAAGACAGCAGGCCTTAAATTAAATGCGCTGAACTATCGCCAGCCAATGATGCAGTTTCAACAGCAAGAGAGTGAGCTCTATGAGGGACTTTGAACACCAGTCTGGTGGCAACATTTTGCAGTAGTTGAAGTCTCTTTACATCACAGTCTGGTAATCCCTGGCACATGCTGCTGGCTTAATTGATTCTCCCTCCGATCATAGCTGTAAAGACTGTTTTCAAGGCATCAAATGAAAAGTAAGGCCTAAGTTTCCTCACTGTCAGTAGGTAAAATTTTTCTTTAGAGACCATTAGACTACTGGTTTGCGACCTCAGAGACAATTTATGGTCCACTATGATTCCTAAACGTTTTGCTACTATATTATGTGTGGGTAGCAGGCCCATTTCTCTGGGCCAGTAATGATCAGTCCATGCTTTGTGGTGGTCATTAAAAACAACCACTTCTGTTTTTTGCATGTTTAATTCTAGGAAATTGGTCTTCATCCACCCAGAAAATGAAAGTTAGAAATATTAGAACATGGTTTAATTTGCATAATTAGTTAAAATCATTGCAAAAACGTCAACACTAATTTCATTGTAATTCAGTAATCAACAAAACATGGCTGACACTTGCCAATCTAAGAAAAGATGTAATCATGTAAAATCTAGATTTAGCTAAATGTTAAGTAATGATCAGATGGAAGAGTACTCTTCAGATGCATTGAACATTTGATCCACTCAAATAAAAAAATTGGTGAATCGACAATTCAGGGACGTGTCCACCAGTTTGAAGCAGACAATTACTATCTGTCTGCATGTTCGAATGCCCCTTGTAATAAAATATGCTCTTAGGAGGGCTCTCTTTTTGGTTAGAAACTTAGGGCAGACTCACAGCAGATGAATAATGTCTTCCATACCTGTGCCACTTAGACGGCAAGTGTTTGTGGTTCCAGGGTGGAGAGTACGGTAAAGAGGAAAGGTGACCAAAGTTGAACTTCATAAATGTTTTCATTAAATAAGGAGACCACCCTGCAGACAAGTAGTGCGGAGGCTTCATGGTTATCTTACATTGCTAAGAGCTTCTTCATTGAGCGATTGGTTAACCATTTAAAAACAAAGGGGGTATTGTTAAGGTCCCAGAGAGAACGTATGCCCCAGGTAATGTTTAAGGTATTATAAGGTGAAGACTTCAATTTATGTCAGGTCTTAACCCCTTCTGTGCCCCGCCCTTTCCACGCCCTGTGCCGGGCGTTTCATTAGCGGGCGGGGTTCATGACGAGATAGTCTCGTCATGGGCACAGCGCAACCGCGCTCCATGACGAGACTATCTCGTCATGGGCACTGAAGGGGTTAAGGTAAGTCTCCTTTCAAATGATTGATTGTTTTATCAATCCAAACTCCAACTAGATATGGGCAGGGGAGGCTTTCACATGTAAGGTGAAAAGTCACCTATATGTTTTTGTTGTAAGAAAAAATTGAAGTTTTTGGCTCCCGAGTCGGTCCCTCTTGAACCTTCCCAGTAGGTCTAGGGGATCGGGGGATCTCTACCCTGCCCTTCATAACTTTTTTTACTTTAATGTAGGACAAGTGACTGTGTCCCCAATTCCTATGTTGGCTGCCGCCACAGCTTATTTGATCTGGTGGAAGCCAATCAGATCTCATCTTGAGATCTGTCTGCTCAGTGGATCCTCTACAGCATTAAATTTACATAGCTTTAGATCCTTAATTTCTCCAAAACTAACAAAAGGGTTTATACCAAATCACAAAAAGTACGCTTTCTGAACCAAGATCTAGCTTTTCTAACACATTTGATGTAATTCTGTTCAGCGGTTTTGGCTGCAGCTGAGTCTAATTTTTCAATGGAAAAATGAATGGGGAAGAAGTGTTTTGGGACCCCGTCCATTTTTTTCTCAGCCCCTGCTTCACAGATCACCCAGAAACTTTCCAGGAAAGAGCTGAGGTGGGTGAGAGTTTTTTTGGGAGCATTTCGTGAAGGTTCGTCAATGTTATTAGCAAACCAAAAAATGCTTTTCCTATGGAAATATCGTCCTAATTATAACAGCCCAGTGGCAACTACCAAAGGGTAACTATACAGAGAGAGGAGGACGAGGAAGAAGAGGAGGAGGAGTGGGAGGAATAGGAGGAAGAGGAAAGAGAAGAGGTACAAGATCGTGAGAGAGCAGGGCAGTACACGCGAGCACTGTCTGTTGGTTATCTGGTGAAGTTTGTTGCTGAATTTCCTCTCTCCACAACAAACTCACATTTGACTTCTGGGTGTATGTCACCTACTTTCACATACAGATGGCCATAAGAAACTTTGTCACTAAAAGGAAATGCTTGCATTTAGTGATCCCTTTCAGATCTTACCTCTTGTCACACAGTTTTCATAACTAGTAAACTAGTTAGAAATTTACAGCTACTCTATCTCGAATATAGAGCTAGAATATGTCCTTGATTAATTATACTACAGCTCTTCATCATGACTCAAGCTCATTCTTAAAATGTCCTCTCATGGCTGAATTAATCTCAGAATATTTTTAATCAGAATTGCAGTGCCATATCCTGTGTTTCCTAAAGATAGTCACAGCTAAAAGTAAAATCTCAACATTGCACTCCATGCTCCACAAAGTATTTAGAATGGAATAGACACTAGCTCAAAAAAGAGTTGTACACACAGAACTAATAACAATGATTCCCCTCCCAGGATCTCCCTTCATACAGTTCAACATTCCTCATCACCACAGTGCATGGTTGGAATCTTAAAAAGTGGCAAGGCAGAGGTCAGTTCTGACTTGGCAGCTGGCACAGGGAGTCTGCTGTTCTGTTCTATTCCTGTATATCGATTAGTGACCAAGGTCAGCGGACACGATAATTCTCGCCTCGGTGCCCACTCTAACCATGGATCCCACTCAGCAACTCTGGTCAATAGCTTGCTTAATCTCCACTTACGGCCCCATCAGCGCCGGGGATGCTTGTCTTCGCCTTGGAGATGCCCAGTAGGGACCATCTCACAGGGAAAGCCAGGATGGGTTCCTCAGCAGCACTCAGCGCCGGGACACTCTTGGGAGTAGCCGCGCGCTCAACAAATACCCAGTAACATAACATAACAGTGACAGGAATAGCCGTCAGACTGAAAAGATCAGGAAAGCAGGCTTGTCATGTTGTTCTCCCAGGAGAAATAAATACAGCACCATTGTATAAATGGTTGAACTAAAGCAATCCCGCCCAGAGTCCTGGGAAACGGGAGGGTCACATGTCTTATGAGAGGTGCTTCATTTATTTTCCTTCTTCAATAAGAGCAGAAAGGCGGAACTGAAGGAGCAGAGACTCAGTAGACCTTCCCAATATAAGTCATTCATTGATGATATTCAATGAGAGAACAGTGCAGGCAGTGTTGCTGAATCAGTTTTCCTATTTCTCTAAAAGATCTGTACAACTCCAGATTTATCTTAAAAGGTCACTGGTGTTGACACTGTTTGACATAAATGCTGGAAGGTCATTGTGTTATCATATTAGATAAAAACAAAAATATCATGGCACTAGAAAGAGACACACCCACACATCTGGCAGCAAATATTTTATTTCACAGATACTCTTTTTTCTTTATTATCACTATGAACCCATTTTTTTAATATTTGAGTTCAGAATGTGCATTGTTAAAGCACCTCTAATATTTGATTTAATAGCGTGTCATGGTGCTTCATCAATAATAAAAATCTAGCCCACGTTTAGGGTTTACATGACTACTTTCTTGTCACTTAAGGCCACATGTACGTAGGTTGCATTTTGCGATTTTCTAATAGCAAATTTTTGTGATTCGCTATTATGAAATCACAAACACCTATGTACTAATGTGTCTTTCGCACATTTAGCGATTCCTAATGTGGTCGCAATTGATCTACCTCATTAATATTCATGATTTAGGTCACAATTTGCGAACCATCGGGAACTGCAAAAAACACAGGAATGGTGGCATGCTGGGGTCAGCAGACCACGACTGTGTTTGCTTTTCAATAAAGCATTTTTTTTAAATAAAGCCCGTTTTCCTTAAAGTAAAATGGGATGCATTTCAAACAGAAAAATGAAAAATTTTCTTTTATTTTTTAAGAGCAGGCAGTGGTCCGTAGGACCACTGCCTGTTCTTAAAGAATGCTTTTGTAACCATTTACAAAGGAGGGACCCCTTATTACTGTTTGTGAATGGGTTACCACTTACATGCAGTAGGCGGTAAAATGCAAATGTTTAGTGACCGCATTCCGGTCACAAAACATTTGTACATAGCATTGTGAATCGCTATAAGGAAAGGACGCCCTTCCTAAAACCGAATCGCTAACCCATATTCTGATATGGTAATGGGCCTTTGTACATAGAAAAGTCTTTTTACCAGTTGCAAACGGCCCAATTGTGCAAATAGGGCTGTTTACGAATGAGAAAAAGCTACATACATGTGTCCCCTGGTTCACTAATGGCATTGTCGTAGGGGGGAGGGAGCCGTCATTGTTTCTAAAACTATTACATTGAATAAATGTCTGTCTAAATACTGATATAATCTGATGTACTAAGGTGAAACGCTTCCATATGTTAAGTCAGACCGCCATTGAAAGGCTGTATGAAAGGGATATCGTAATCCCTACAGCGCTGCCTGAGCGGGCACGGCCCTATTGTAGGGTATTCCATTCCGACTGATGGTCAGACGGGCTCCTTGAGCCCGTCAGAAGCATCTGTCCTTCTGCCTGCTGCTGCCTCCGACCGCCACGCATCATAATGCGGTGGACGGATTGCGGCGGTCGGACTACAACTGACAGCCTGTCGAATGCGATCCAACAGACATTATAATGAGGCCCTATGTTTGGAGGCACACCTAAAAATGAATTTGTTCCCAGGAGATTGCTATGCATTCCTAGCCTAGAATTCCAGGGCTCCTGGAGAGTTATTGGACAAGCAAAATCATCTGTTCTGCCTCTGTGCCACGGGCTCAGAGACTATTGGCCTTCGAGTGAAAACATGTGATTTAATACTCCTAATACTATGACCTTCTATGAGATCAAAGTACCCCCTCCAAAAGTGGGGTTAAAACCGCCTGGTATTTCGAAATATATCGACCGACTACTCGATGATGAAGCATGCCACATAGTAACAGTTGTCTCTTGGCACCCTGGATTCTGACCAAGAGGAATTAAGAAGGGGGTCACCTCTCTTTTGGTTGACTCATGGAAGTTATAGCACTACTTTTGACACAAGGGGTAGTGCAAAAAGTGTTTTACCAAACATTTTCTTCTTACTATTTTCGTTTCTTGCTCAATGTTATCACTTGTCGACCTATATATTTATTTTACGTTATATAAATAAGGGTTTTGTATTAAATAGAAGGCAGCAATATTGTCAATTTTATTTATGCCATTTTTATTTCTCCCCTACAGACTTTCCCGCGTTCTCACATATCAGCAGTAAATCGTGTTATACATATGCACCGTGGGGGTAGAGCGGAGAGAGCTGATAAACACATCAACAATTATTTTTAAATGATTGCAGGCTGAGAGTGTGTTTGTCTAATGCCTCGTGTTATGCTGACAAATACCTCAGACAATCACTGCGCCATTCAGCCCCTTCAGCGATAATGACTAGGCCGCTAATATCCTCTCGTCTCTAATGTTAAGTGCCAAGCTCATCATCGCTAGTTATACAGCTGCTCCGGCGCGGGTTTGCCGTCGGTGCCGTACAAGGAAGCAAACTCGAGCGCTAGATAAAACGGCTAATTCTAGAACCTTCAAGGGTTATTGATGTGAGGAGACCGAGGCCGGGATAGAAAAGCGTCAAGCTCGGCGACTGAACACAATAGCGAAGAGGAGATGCGGCGTAGTGGCTAGAGCTGTCGACCTTAGAACACGGTGACGCGGGTTCGAATCCCTGCATCGGTCGAACATTCTACGGTTCAGGGCTGATCACTTAATTCCCTCATGACTAAAAAATTGGAAAACGTGTAATAGTGTCTTTCATGTTGTAAAATGTGCCCTATGACAAAACTGCATATATGAAGCATGTGAGTTTTATTTTAAAGAATTCGTACCATAATTAAATGTGCCAAGAAGGCAACAGAATTATTTAAAGATTTTGGAAAAAGCATGCGCACATTTGGAACGGCGTATCTAACGCCAGTTAAAGCACGAGAGGGTTACATCCAGATGCTGTCTTTGAACTAGGCTGTGATTTATAACCTGGCCCTTGGCATTCATTTCCATACGGTATTGTAATCTGTCTTTTTTTGTCGCAGTAATGTCGCCTTCAAGACGCCAGCTGACAACGCTTGCTCTGCAGAATCACATTAATGCGGCTTTTCGACGCTCTTCATGTCATGGCCCTGGGGATCTCGGCGACCTGGTTTCTTACTCCAGTCGGCATCTGAACACACTGGGCCTTATGGTAATGAGGGCAACTTTAGCTGCCGAAAAACACCATCCCCAAAAATAAAAAAAAATACAAATTGTCCTACTTTTATTTTAGGGTGGGTGTCATGGGAGAGTACGCGAAGCGACTTCTAACGCAGACTTTAAGAGCATTTTGAAGTCGTGCCTTGGCCCCTGCATTTCAAAGTTTACAACCGACTGCGGATAAGTAACTTTTATTTCACCAGCATAGCTGTTATGGACACACGCTCAGTCTTGTATGCAACAGCAAACTGGCCTTTAGCCGAGGTATACCTGTAGTTGAAGGTCATCTGCTAGAATTCTAGGCCATTAACAAGGAAAGCAGAGTCCCTTTTCTATTGCTGTGAGTTGGTACTGGTCACCACAAATAACTGTGGCTATCCGTAAAGTTAAATAGAAACATTTTGGAGATTGGCACAAAGTATTGGTAAGAAAGTACTTTCTATAAAGCACAAACACAAATTTCTATGAAGTTCTGAGAATGGAGGGATAAAGGAGAATGGTTGGTACTTGCTATGCATATGGTTTTCTGCACACTTTGAAGCAGACATGTCCAACAAGGAAATCAAGAATAGGCGAGGTTGCCTCTTAAAAGTTGTCACACAATTGAAATCAGTATGTGAACCTCCTGGACATGTAAGAGAAGTCTGAGAATACTCCCATACAATGATCACACTTCTTCTGTTTCTACCATGCTTAGGAAGAAACGCATATAAGGAATCTGAGAGAATATTGCCAACGCATGTATAACAATAAACGTACAATTTGCATATATTTTTGCAATTCACATAAGTATGAGCCAGCTCCCCAAATGTTTTTGAGAATCTGGCCCAAAGGAACAGGCTGAATTGTCGTGTTCACAAAGTAATTTTCATATACTCACTAATACTAAATCAGCGTGTCTGTGTAAATTCAGAATCTGTTATGTTGGGAATTGAAAGCTACACCCTACCAGCAATAATTAAACCACGGTGCAAATAAGAAACCGACCTGACTGTGTGTGTGTGTGTGTGTGGGGGGGGGGGGGCAAAGGAGGATTATTTTAATTTAGTTCCTCTCTTACAACTCTGTCTGTCCCAGCCACGTTTTCCAGTAAAGACTCATAAAATGCATGATTTGAATATAAAAGTAAGGAGTTTAAAATGTGGCGCTATGCGTATATGAAAAATTGCTAGTCATCTGTAATTTCAAGAAGGTTGCTACCCATTTCTTGTATCATGATCGTTGTTTTGGTGGAATTTCAGGACAGAAGATAAATTGGAATAACTGAAGTCTTACCTATTACACCTTTCTATTTTCTCAATAGACTTTTAAAAAATCTTGAATAAAATATTCTCAAGAGGGTATGATATCTTGGTATTGTCTTACAATGTAATGTTAAGAATATACTTAGGAAAAATCTAGATAATGCCTTTGCAAGGAATGAAGAGGATTGTGCGAGAAAGGAGAGACTGCTATTAAACAACTGAAAGGCAAAATTAACACAATTACAGTGTCTGTTTTGCCCTAGATCATGTATGTTTTACAAACCCTTCCACTCCCAGGCTCCTCTAGTCTATTATAAAGATTTGATTTACTGATAATGTAAATTTTGAGGAGTCGAACAGAAAAAATCTGAAGTGGTCCAAAATTTGTTATGCAAGGTAAATACAGAAGGAAACTTTGGGCACACTTCTTTTATAAAATATCAAAAGGCATTTTTGATTACGAACTACTATTTTTGGTATCAGGATAGAGTTGTATTACCCAACTGATGAAATATTGAGGAGAAGTCTTTGAAACCCCCTAGTTTAACTTCATTGCCTATTAAAGGGAAATTACTGTCCCAGAATAGAATACTTCTGTTAAATGCACTAATGGTCTTTTGTAACATATATTACAATTAGGGCTCCCGGTTTTATGGTGTTTATTTTTTTGCCATTTCCGTCTGTATTTATCCATATTTATTTTTTGGGCATTTTTTCTGTATTTATCCATATTTATTTTTGCCACAAGCAAAAGACAACGCTACAGCTAGTATTTTTCCACATTTATTTAATTTGACAATGCACACATGCGCTCGGTTTTTTATTGGTCAACACTATACATTCATCTGAAAACGTTGCCATTTGCAGAATGTTCCAAATGTGCTTAAAAGTGCTATCACAAGCCATTTGTCTCAGAGCCTTGCAGTTTCTGTCTTAGGCAGAGTGCCACATCCGCTCTCTCACTGAACACCATACTGCCTCACTGAGAGAAATTCACACTGCCTTCAACTACAATCCAATTTGATCTGCTATAAACACCTGGATGCGACTCAATTCAAATTACGCACTAGGCAAGAGCAATATGCTCCCTAAAGGAAATAACAACACCCTGGAAAAAGCAAACATTAATAGGGAATGAAAGATTAAATAATGAAATATAAGTAGGAACACAATGGTGAACTTAACGCTTTGACACTCACTATTCAGAAATCACTGAGTGCTTATGCCAGAAAACTACAGGGCCCAGAAAGGACCCATTTCAATGTCGACTGCTTATATGCTTACAAAACATAAACAGTATTGTTTAAAAAGACCACATTCGTGAACACAAAGCCGCCGTACACATTTTGTTTTCCAATCCACCCATCAACCAGGTATTGCTGTACCTCCAGGTTTGGCGCACTTCCCCACAGGGGGAAAACAGCGCTTCACTGGCAAACTCGGTAAAGTGACACTGATGTTTTTGGGGTTTGAATAAAACCGAACCAGCCACATTAAGAACACTCCATCTTGCTTTATTTAGTTATTGATTTTTCATACTTTAAACCTTTTATTTCCGTGGCTGCACTTTGGAATAGAAAAATGTCAAAACGGCATTCCCATCAAAAGTGTTTTTCTTTTTTGCATCCATTTCACAGGGGAATAAATGAACGTCCGGAAGATACAGAGGGTGAGAACCATTTCTTGAGTCACGGTTCTCGGTAAGTGAGGAGGAGTTAGACAGACAGAGAGGGAATAAGAGTAAGAAAGAGAGGGGGGGGCAGCTGCCAGCGGCAGAGCAGAAGCACACACCTTCCTCGTCTTGTCTGGGCAGGAAGCAAGAGACGGAGACCTTTTCCTTCTCTGCTCCCCGCCCGTCCCCGAACAGCCAATCATGCCGAGCCTTCTTTGCAGGCCTTGGATATTGTAAAACCCAGTCTGCGAGGAAAAGATGGGTGCTGGTGCAATCGGCAGAGGCTAAGGGTGAAGGAACATCAAAGCCTCATTAACAAGGAAACGGTCTTTCAAAGAACTGTGAAGTACTCGGGTGCGGCTGAGTGTGTGCCCGGGAAGCGGTCTCAGCCCGGGCTGACACCTCTTAACCCTCTAAGGAGGGGGAGACACCAGATGGTCAATGACAAAATATACTAGTATTTTCCCGTTTTTATATATAAATACAGATAAAGGAAAACTTGTTTTCCGTCTGTATTTATATGTAAAAATCCGTTTAAACGGAAAACCAGGAGCCCTAATTACAATGCAATGAGTATTTCTTTAGTAGGTACATCGATGACTCGTTGTGGTACAACCCAGATAAAAAAATTAACAATAGATCCAATTTTTGGCGATCATGCATTTTGCCAGACACATTTCTGAATCAAAATGTGCAGCAACAGAATATTATGTTTAAATTAAAATTCCTAAAAATTAAATAGAAGACTAAGAACAAGGAACTTATTTTTTTGCAGAGATTTATATAGCGCGAACTTGACCTGAATAGGGTATCAGTCAGAGCGCTTTACATAGCACTGGTTACGTTACATGAAGACACACATTCATTTTTGTTAGGCATGGGGAGATTAAGTGATTTGGCCAGAATCACAGGATGTTCAGTGTCATTGCCAAGGCTCAAACCCAGTTCCCTAGATTCAGTCGACCGCCCTAGCCGTTAGGCCAACTGCTCTCCCCTACTTATCATCTTTGGAAGTCTTCCGGTAATTGTATCGCTATCAACAACCATGCTCTCCAACACAATGCTTTCTGAACATGTCTCCTGACTGCTCAAAAAGAATATTTGTTTTTCAACTCGTGCCATAATTACACTTTTTGACATGCTAAAATGCTTGTGCTTTTCCACTAAAACATGGTATTATTGGCACATTTAATTTACTTATATGTCACTAGGAGAGTGGTACTAAATGTACATAAGGCCTTTAAATGAAATGCTACAGGTGAGCCTTCAGCACTTGTGTCACCCACTAAAGTAGCTTGGTAAAACATGTCTCAGGCCTGCCATTGCAGCCTGTGCGTAGTTTTAAACTGCTAATTCGACCAGGCAAAATAAACCTTTTGCCAGGCGTAAACCTCCCTTTTTATTACATATGGGTCACCCCTATGGGAGTGATGGAACAAGGACTCGTATAAAAGGAGACTTGCTCGGAAACAATCGTCTCAAATAACTCGTAACTCCGTAATAATTGTGTTTGTAAATACTAATCTGCACCAACAATTCGTACATTTCAATCTAGGGGAAGCTTGCCTATGTGCTTACTAACAAGTAACCCGAGTGTCACTAAAAATGGCTGCTAAACGCGGGATTCTGCATTGCGCATGCATCTACTGCATCTAGATAGTATGACGTACTATTGCTTGGAGGAAAATCTTTGCAGCTGCGCAGTTACTTCCAAAATAGCCGCTTGAAACTCACATGATAATGTGCATGTTTTGCTGAAACTAAACCATGCAACTTTACTAAAATGCTAATGTGAAAGATTTATATAATTAAATAGGATTAAAGTAGAGATAGGTGGTATACAGTGAAATCATTTATTTTTGATTTTAATATTCTTTTTCTTTGACCTCTCTATTAGTTCGTATTTGGGCCTCCGAGTGGGACTGAAGCTTGTGTACCATGTGATTATTTCACATGTGCAGTAGTAACAAGCCAGGAGTCGCAATGCAAAGCCTTGAATGCCATCCAGAAGAAAACAGCAACATACCCTGGGAACCAGCATGATGTCCTGTGAACGGAAAGGATTTTACCCCAAATTGCATACATTGTATTGATTAACTTATGAATACGGGTGGGAAATAAAGCTTGGGAAAAGTAAATTGATGGACGGGAACATCGAACAATAAGCTTTAGAAAATATTAATACTTAGCATGGTGTGATGATCATCTCCCTTTGTTTGTCCAATCAGAATTAGGAGTTTCATAAAATTGAAACATTTAGGGGTGGTGTTTAACATTAGAAAAGTATAATTGAGGTAGTTTAGTTAGTCACATACCTGATGAGAACTCAAGATGCAGAGGTACTGAGAGACCGAGATGCTGTCTGAGAATTGAGCAGATCCTAAGCAGAACCGAACTTCAGAACTTAGAGCCAAAGCTAAATCAGAAGAACATCGCGGGAAGATTCGAGGAGGGAATTGGGTAAAGAGTGAGAAGAAGATCGCAGAAGAATTGAGGAGGAAGAGAGTATCAGAGAGGGGTGCGACACAGGCGTCGGATCTAGAAGAGGTCACCTATCCTGTCCTGAATCCTGTCCTGAAACTTTGCCTCCTGACCTGTCCCAGGGAACCCATTCCAGCTCCTAGGCCAAGGGGTTGGTTTCCACACCATCCTAGGTAACTATAATTCTGTGTAGTATGTCATTGTATTGCTCTCTCTGTTTCTCCCTTTTCAGATACTGTCATCATTATAACTTAGTCTAAAGTTTCTGACTGAGTTTGATTTTCCTACTTGAAGAAAACGGTGTTCGAGTTGTACTTTGCATTTTGGTTCACATGAAATTTACTAAATAAACATTTAAAACTCTCCTGAGTCTGTGGTCATTTAAAGTATTTTTCTTTAATGATATTACACCTATACTGCTAACAACTAGGTCCATTGACCAGAGGAAATTATATACGGATGGAAGGGTTGAAAAGAATTGGTGAGGTAAAATTCATCTTGCAGGTATTAGCACAATAAATTGATCCAAGCGGCGCTTACTAGGTTATGTATGAATGTTTATGGGCCCAGGTGAGTATGTGATTCGTGTGTATCCTTAGCTGGTATTTCCCTGCTCGATCAGTAGGCTCTAAACAGCCCATAGGGTAGGGTGCATTGAATTCAAAGGACAAGCCATGTGGGTTTAAGTTTTACATGTCCTGGTAGTGAAAAACTCTCATATTCATTTTTCACTACTGTGAGGCTTACCTCTCCTATATGATAACATTGGGTTACTTTATTACATTTAATAAGTGCTAACTTTTGATTGGGAATGGGTAGAAATGTCTTATTTGCACTCAAATGAATTGTAATGTAAAATCCTCTTTAATGGTAAAGTCAGATTTTAGTTTACAATGTTGAAAATGCAACTTTAAGTTTCATTTTTTTGTTGTTGCATACTTTCGTGTGTCACCCTAAGTGGGATGGGTATTCCCCAACAAGGGTCCCGTGCACACTGTTTCACTGGAACCAAGCTATACCTGACAGATGAGCCCTAAATAGGGCTTAGCCAGTCCTGGGCTGCTTGTTTTCTGGTTCACGGAAGACCTGGCCTGGCAGTTTGGGCAGGACTGTTCCTATTGGAGCTGGGTCGAAGCTGATTTGCATATGGCTGGGTTCAAACTGAGGTGCCATGGTGTGCAAAATAACATTGGACTGGGATGCGGACCGAATAATTACCAGTGGCTGAGATGAATTCAAGCATTCTATCCATTATTTTTTGTATACTTGTAGAAAGATTGCCTTTTCCTGCCCTAAACTTTCTGAGGCCTTGTAGGAGTTTCCAGCTGTCAGGCTAACCTGAGTGACTCCAAGAGTCAGTTGGCTGACCTACTTTCTGAGCTACAGAGACACAAAACACTCAAGAGACCTTCCAGCAACTGTCCAGCTGACCTGCTGCAGCTGGCTCTTCCTGGACTTTCAATTGAACCTGCCTGAGACCTCCTGGCTTCTGTTAGAGTTAGTTCCTGAGCTCTAAGAGGTGCCGCCCCAAGTCCAGGACCCTTGGGTGGCATCAGCTGAGCTCCTCCTGGGAAATCCTGAAGATTTGAACTTTGCACACTGGACTTTTAGAAGGTAACTTTTTCAGCTAGACTAACCTGGTCTCTGTATGACTATTCCTTAAAGCTGATGCGGATGCAGTTATGATATACACTTTGATGTCGCTTCACAGTGGGAACACACAATGTGGTGGGCAGGCAACCAAAGCTGTGATGCAGTGGTGACTGAGGGCGCTTAGGATTTCTATGGTTGCTAAGGACCTAGACAGAACTACAACAAACAGTGGCAACTTGGTTTACTAGAGAAAAGATTAAGTTACATGTTTTCGGTAACTATCTTTCTGATGGGTACATGTATTTGGCCAGATTCCATACCAAGCACCAGACTGGATCCAGAAACTTCGAGCACCAAATTGTCAAATCACAGCATTAGTTGCAGATCCAGGAGACCACAAGAGACAATGCCAATTCAGAGGGTTTGTGACCGCAAAAGGTTTAGTACATCTGGCTCTTAGTTCTAGTGGCTAAAGGATCTACTTACCTCTGATGGTGGGATCTCTAAAATCTACTAGTGGTTCTTTTCCCAACAGTATATTTTAACCAATGTTAAGATTTATCTCGAAATGGTTTGCTGTTTGACAGACGTGCCACACATAGCAGCCTAAGACAAGGTTTATAGAAAACCTGAAATCTTTAGCCTTTAAAACAGAATGATTAATAGCTCTCCTAAGATGAGGCATGTAAACTTCCTTCCTACTTAGACAAATGAGAATGCAGTGAAAAGGAAGCAGCAAAAAACCTATGACAGATGAAATTATGTAACCATCCCAAGTAGAAAACACTTTTTTTTACTCTTAAAATAACCTTATTCTTAAAAAAAAGTCAAACAGTGAAATTGAGAACACTGAACTCAAGACAATCTACTAGCAGACATTATGGCAAACAAAACAAGATTTTAAACGACAAATACTTAACATGATTTAAGAGAAAGGAGTTATGAGGTTAAAGGAAAGGGGTTATGAGTAAGGTAAAGCAGCTAAGGAGGTATGGGGTAAGGATCAAGGGTCAAAATTGTGAGGGCTAATGTGCAAGTGTGTAAGAGGTTAAGGAGGTGAAGGTAAGGGGGGTAAGAGTAAGAGGTTAAGGGCAAACGAGTTGAGTTAAGGGTTTCATGGGGTAAAGGGAAGGTGTTGAGGGTAGAGTTGAGGGTAAGGGGTCAAGGGTGTAAATTTAAGGGGTAATTGTAAGGAGTTATTGGTATAGTGTTATGAGTAAGGGGTTAAGATTAAAAGACAAAGTGTTAAGGGGTTCTGGGGTTATATATTCATAAAAAGGAAATGATTATCTATTAAAAAAAGGGTAAGATAAAAGTAATGAGATAAATGTACAAAGAACGAGATGGTGATGAAATGAAAATTAAAATCTTACGTTGAGAGCTGGGCACAAGCAGAATGAGCTGCACTATGCCTGGAAGAATATAGAGGAATGCAGGAAACCCTAGGCAGAGCAGGGGATGGTGGTGTTAGCTAGCTTCACTGAAGCAGAGATGCAGTAGTCCTGTAGCGCAGTCCAAAATGACAAGGGTGAAGGCACTCTTCCTGAATCTCTCCTGGTGGGTGGAGAGACCTGCCCCCACACACACACCAGTTTGTAACAGAAACTCACCACTATACTCTCCTTTTCAGCATCACTGTTACACCGATTTACATGCTGATATAAGTGTGAAACTGTTTACACCATTAAGCATGGTTGTTTATGTTAGTTCTATATGGTTTCTCTTTCTGCCCGTGGGTAACTTTATCCTTGAAAGTGGTTCTTAACCTTTTGGCTTCTGTGGACCACCACTTATTCATTACTGTAACCCGGGGACCCCCAGACGGCCATCATTCGAAGCCGGGGAGCCCAATTTGGTCATTAATAGAAGCCAGTGACCTCTGCTTAAGCATTTTTGATGATTTGAACTACAAAACAATACAAAAAATATAGAGAACATTCATTGAATAATTACACAAAATATTAAATATTTAAATCGCAAACAAATATAAAAACAAATCTAAATTTTTATTATAACATGAAGGTTGGAGCTTTTCTAAGTACAGTTGAGGCCATTCATTGTCCATACTATAGTCTGCTTGATGCACTTACACTGCTCCCACAAATCAATCTGGGGAAAGTAACTTAATTTTTAGCATCCAATTTCGGATTCCTTCACATTTATAGAAAGTTTGAAAATTTTCAACTGTACATTTTGCTTTTTCATTTATGTACACCATATTCATCTATGAATATTCTTTTATGTTCAAAGCAGTCACAGACCCCCTGAGTAGGCTTTGCAGCCCCCTAGCTGTTATTCGGACCAAAGGTTAAGAACCACTTTCCTAGAACATTTCTTAATGCATTACCCTGAACATAATTGATTGTGCACTGCAT
Organism: Triturus cristatus; assembly: GCF_964204655.1. Taxonomy (NCBI): domain Eukaryota; kingdom Metazoa; phylum Chordata; class Amphibia; order Caudata; family Salamandridae; genus Triturus; species Triturus cristatus. Next base: position 1,007,394,904 of record NC_140591.1, on the reverse strand, counting down.
GACCAAGCCACATTTTCAAAAGTGAGCAATTATTGCATAATGCATTAGATACTTCTGAGAATGTGTTGGCATTATTGTAAAGTTGTAAAAACTCAAAAAAGAAATTAAAAAAAAGGCTTACCCACAAAATAACGGGATAGTAGAAAATGAGGAGAAAGCTGTGAGGAGATGGTGAAGAAACAAACAGCAAGCGTGAAAATAGTACGTATCCAAAGAGGTCATATTTCAATCAATACACTACAGTATCACTGCACCAGCTTTTCTAGATCCACCTTGACCCAATTAAATTAAAATTTATTTTAAAAAAAACAAATAAATAAAGAGCTGAAATCTCTTAGAGCAGGTGAATGATTGAGCTACCAACACTCCTCCAAAGAGAACCTGCGCAGCTTATAACACTCCTGCAAAAGCAATAGGAAGCTTACTTGAAGTAAAATACAGATTCTTCAGAAACTAGATGAATATGGCCAAAATCACCCTAAAAACCTCCTTAATATACTCTGCGGACCAAAGCTGGACTGCATGAAGTAGATATATGCAATGACAATGCGGAGTTGTTCGCAACATTTCCACCACTGACTGCCAGGCCCTATTGGGCCCCATAGATCTCTAAGTCTACATTGTCAGTTTGTAAAGGCACATCATGCATTTAGGATTTGGTCTGTGGTTTTGGGCCTCCAATCCACACCAATGAGACTCGTCATTTGACTATCAACAAGAGTAGTTACGTAAGACTTCTAATCACTATGGGCACTTCAGTCACATATCCTAGCAACAGAAATTTGGGAGTCTTGGGTATGCAAACATGATAAAGTGATAGGCAGAAAGCGAGAATAAAGCATGTGTGACCATGGGTCCAAAAAACAGGTAGAGTGTGTCTCCTATTATACTGCTGTGAATTGAACATATTGAATTTGCTTACAGCAAGAGAGGATTCTCAGCCTACACATATGCACAGATGCAAAGGTGCAAAAGAAACAGGGTCAAGACTGATTTGCATATGGCTGGGTTTAAACTGGAACAGCATGGGGAGCAAAAAAACGATGGATTTAGGCCCAGATCCCTGTACTGGGGTGAATTTTTTACATTGATCAGCATTCTGTGCATCAATTGTTCTTTTTGCATTTGTCACCCCGAGTGGGTCGGGTATGCCCAGACGTGGGTTTCGTGCTCTCCATGGCACTGGAATCAAGCTAGCCTGGATGATGAGTGGTGAAACACTGAAACCGGTCCTAGAATGCTTGTTTCTGGTCCAGGGAGAACCTGGCCTGGCAGTGCGGGCTGGACTGTTCCCATGGGGAACAGGGTCAAGACTGATTTACATATGGCTGGATTTAAACTGTAATGTCATGGGGAGCAAAAAACGATGGATTTAGGCCCGGATCTCTGTACTGTGGTGAATGTTTGACATTGATCAGCATTCTGTCCATCGATTGTTTTTTAGCATTTGTCACCCCGAGTGGGTCGTGTATACCCTGACGTGGGTCCCGTGCTTTCCATGCCACTGGAATAAAGCTAGCCTGGTTGATGAGGGGTGAAACCCCGAAACTGGTCCTAGGATGCTTGTTTCTGATCCAGGGAGAACCTGGCCTGGCAGTTCAGGCTAGACTGTTCCCATGGGAACAGGGTCAAGACTGATTTGCATATGGCTGGGTATAAACTGGAATGGCATGGGGAGCAAAAAACAATGGATTTAGGCCTGGATCTCTGTACTGGGGTAAATGTTTGACATTGATGAGCATTCTGTCCATCAATTGTTCTTTTTGCATTTGTCACCCCGAGTGGGTCAGGTATGCCCTGACGGTTGTCCCATGCTCTCCATGCCACTGGAATCAATCTAGCCTGGCTGGTGAGGGGTGAAACCCTGAAACCGGTCCTAGGATGTTTGTTTCTGGTTCAGGGAGAACCTGGCCTGGCAGTTCAGGCTGGACTGTTCTCATGGGAACAGGGTCAAGACTGATTTGCATATGGCTGGGTTTAAACTGGAATAGTATGGGGAGCAAAAAAAGATGGATTTATGCCCAGATCTCTGTACCGGGGTGAATGTTTGACATTGATCAGCATTCTGTCCATCAATTGTTCTTTTTTGCATGACATGCAAAAGGTGGCAGTTTCTGAAATTAATTTGTAGTCTTTTCTGTTAGTTTAGATTTTTAGTGGGCTGTGCTCACGTTAAGTACCTTGCAATTGATATTGGCATGGTGCTGCCCCATGGGCTGCATTAGCAGTTGGTTCAACTGTATATGTGTGTTTGGCTAATCAAAAACGTATAAATAAATAATAAGGACTTTAAAACGATATAAAATGAAATACACATTCCCAATTCTGTTCAAAGGTTTTACAGGATTTCCAGTTAAATGACACAAGACATATTGCTTTCTAAATGTATGCATGTTGGGAAACAGAGCTGTGGAAGTTGCTGAGAGCCCAAAAAGTTACTACAGGTTTCCTTAATCCCAAAACAGAGAGTATCTAGCGACAGAAAAAAAAACCCGAAATATTAAAAAGTGGAAATCAAATTTTTCTAAAAGTATGCCCTTCTTGAACCAGCCGACGCTTGTTCATGATTCGAAACCTATACAGTGTATGTATAGAAAATATGGGCAGCAGTAAGTATATGGGCATTGAGGTAGGTCATAGTGAATAAGATTCTGACGACACAGGAGAAGGGCTGTTTGAGTTTTGTGAACTGCTGAACGGACCACAGACATTATTTATCTTCAATTAATGTCTTTCACGAATCTCGTACATTTCGCGTCTTTTAACCCAAAATACATTCTATAATTTTATAGGGTATTATGACAGATGAATGAGAAAAATAAAAGTTCTGAGAAATAAGTAGGTGCCAATAGAGAAAAAGCATCTGTCGTGTGTTAACATTAGAGGGAAAAATACAATAAGCATTCTTTTCAATTCACAGTTACATTGGAGTCCTTCCCTCATTCAGGTCAAAATTAGAAGGATGGTAGTAGCATCAGTCATTTTGATTTTCATTATGTCTGAAGGCAGGACTGGACTAGAACGGTGTTTGAAACATCTTAGAACGGTGTTTGAAACATCTATTTCAAAAAGGCATGCTGCTATTTCCTATCTGACAGGGGACTGCACTACATTGTTCATGTGGTGACGGACAGTCTCTGAAGAAGAGGAAGTTCCCTTACTTTATTCACAGATGTGAAATGGCACATTCAACTGAGGGAACTCACACTATGCTGGAGTGTCACATTGTTCAATCTTTAAGACTACCCAACGGGATTTTATTTGAGACTCTGTAGCGTCGCATGATTTAAAATACGTTAGTACTTTCAATATAAGAGTGCATTGTACTGTGATTCTCTATATTAAAAACGTGTTTGACACAGGAAAAACACGATTCTTTGAAGACATCTGATAACGTTTGATTTTATCAGAGTCAATTTCCAGGCAGATGCAAGGCTTGTCTGTACCACCATAGTCATTCTGGCAGCTGGTGCAAAATAAAGGACTTTTGTACATCCTGAATAAAAATAAAGAAATAAAATATAAAATACTTTGTACTACTTAGGTGCATTGGTTGCGCTCTCTGTTTTACTTTTCAAAAATTTACAATAAAAGTTATTTGAAATAAAAATAAAGGAATAAAATATCAAATAAAATACATGCCCTCCACGCGGCAGTTACATTGTTTGTGGATCCAAAAGATTAGAACACCTCTCTCTTATCCCAACCAATCAGAATTGGCTCCTTTTCAAAAGCAGAAGTGTCCTAAAATTGGCATTTATGCTATACAGAGCCTCACGCGATGAGCCACTGACCTACCTAGTCAGAAAACTAACGACCACTGGAGACACCCGTACTCTACGTGGTGCCGACATACTAAGTCTCGAAACCACATGAGTCTGAAAGCCAAAAAAGCTCCCAAAGTTTGGAATTTCCACCCCCTTGTATAAGGACAAGTCGATCCTATGTGTCTTTAAAAAAAGGTAGAACTCCAAGTCTATTTTTCAACGTCACTTTACCCAGTAGCTGTATCCTACCGCAAGTTAGCAATCTTTGGAAGCTGCATTGATGTAAAAATCATGCTATACTGTTCTGGCTGTGCAACCACACCTCTTTCCTTTAGCTAACATTTAGAGCTCAACTATATTCTGACATGGACTCCTCCTATTACTCTATACCCTCTTCATATTTGTACTACACTATTCTTCCGAAACACAAGTGCAAGGCTCCCCAACGGTGTCTTGTTAGCATTATATAAAACCACATATAAATAAATGTCACATGCACCATGTTGTGTGCTGTTCCTAAGTACCCAAAATTCTACGAACGACCAACATGTCACCAACATAGGATGTAGGGCAAGTCCAAACTTTAGGTGGGGACATAGGGCCTGATTTAGAGTTTTTCAGAGGGTTACTACAAACATGTCTGATAGCTCATCTGCCTTATTATACGTGTGATAGTATATAAACCACTTATAAAAAGGCGGACAGAATATCCATCACGTTTGTGGCAGACCAACATGTCCAACAAATTCAAAATTAATCTCATAATGTCAAATCAGGATAATAAGCAAAACATGACCAAAAATACTGGGAACACTAGTGTATCCCAGAAAAAAATGGAACAGATGTCCCAGGTGCTCACGAGGCATTATACATGATTATTGACTTCCCCACCCATGGAAGTCTCATGGATTCACAGCCAATAATGAGCAGCATTGTAAAGGAACAGTGAATTGTACAACTTCAAAATGTCCACATCCACATCCAGCAAATGAATTTTGCAGAAAGAAATATCCATTAGAAGCAGCTATTGGAAATGCCAAAATATTCAAGCTGGAATTAGACATATTTTATTTAATTGGTCTACGTTTGATTTATTTTTCATTAAGGCTTAGTCACGTGCTTCCAGCAGCAGCATAACACAACATGATGGCCCCCCTTGCAGAATGTAGTGAGAAGTAAAAGCATTACACAACATATTTCAGGTTTCCAGTTTTCAGTTTATACTGATTTTTACAGAAAAAATGCAGACAGAAAATAATGTGTTGCCTGTCAGTATGTATTTTTAAAAGCAAAAAAATATTGAAAATAGTGCTTCTTGTGGGCAACTCTCTCCGTGCTCTCTTTCGTGATTTCCAGGAAAACAGCTGAGCAGAGAGAGAGCATAGGAAGTTAAAAAACAGGTTCAGATTTCCCTAAATACAGGCATGTGTTAGAATATATTTGTAATAGAATACTGATATTAATCTGTGGGTCTAATGTTTGACTATATTTGTCTGCCTAATTTGCTAAAAACGCAACAGGTAGCAGTGCATGTTTATCAGTTAAATAAATGGTGAATTACACCGTTTTCTGACTACATGTATTCTCAAAACACAAAATAAATATGTATAAATATCAATAGGAAGGCCAAAAAATAAATATGAATTAATACAGAAGGAAATCTTGAAAAAAATATAGCCTAAAACAAGGAGCTCTAAACATAATGCCCCCTCCCCGCACATGAAGAGCTCCTGAGACTCCCAAAATGTAACAAATCCTCAGACTAGGTTGAATTGGGACCTCCGGCACAGCAGGGTCGTGCGTCATGACCCTGGCTCCTAGACCTGGATTATCTTGCTCTCCATTCATGCTGCTATAGTTTGGGGTAGTGGGATTTAGCAAAACCATTTGGGGCATCCTGCTGCCATGGGACAGGGCAATATATTGGGGGTGAGGAGTTAGATAAACATGAAGATTGCAGTATGGCTTCTTACTTTGAAGGATGCCATGTGCGAATTTGTGGGGTAGTTTTAAAGGTCTGGGACAGTGCTGAAGTCACACCAAAGGAAAACCTGTCTTGGTCAGTCAGGGCCATGGACATGCAGTTGGCAGGAAATGCTAAACCTGCTGGTATTGAAGGTGCAATTTCTCAGTTGATCTACTCACCCCAATTTTTCATGTGAAAAATAAATCTGTTCACACTTTGGCTCTGCATGTTATGAAATTAAAACAATTAGAAAGAAATACGCTTGTGGTTTGGTTGCTCTGATAGCAGGGATCCCATTTCTTAATTCCGATCATCCTAATAACTGAGAAGGATTAAGCAAGGGACACATTATAGAACACCTATTTGTTTAGCAAAAGAGTACCTTTCTTGAGTTCAGTTGAATTTCAGTTCTTTCCTGAAAACTGATCATTTTGAACTTTCTCAGAGATAACAAGTGGAATACGCTCTTCCTTATAGAAAATTGGCTTTATGAAACAGGGCGCCCTAATCTAATCCTACTAATGCAAATTCCAATCGTATTTAGGATTCTCCTTAGGGATATATTTGCTAATGGAAGAAAAGAGTTAGAGTGATTTTGAAGGACCAACTAAATACACTAAATACTAACTGGCATATATGGTCCCTAGAGCTTTTGTTTGTTTAATAAAAACATTCTGCAGTGTGTGTGCTGGACCGAAATCTCCCGAAACCTCAGAAACACCACTCTGTCAATATCCAATCGCTTAAGTACCTGAAATTTATCAAAAACCAATCAGCTTCACCATTACTTAGACCAGGAATATGCTTAGCCACAACAGATTTCCTTTTGCTCAAGCAATATTCATGAATACCTGTGCTAGATCCGTTAATCCCTTTGAGCAAGGGCAATCCATCTTGTTGCATATCTCACCGCTGACACATTGTCCCTGCAAAGTGTCACACAACATTTCATCATCCCTTGAGTATAATAGTTAATTGCAAATGAGCCTGCCAACAATTTCAAACAATTGATGTGCAAGTTCTTCTCTTGCTCCATCCAACGGTCACCTGCGGTCATAGTTCCACATCTCACACCCCATCCTTCCAAGCTTCTGATCTTCGAACCACAGCGACAACCATCTGCGACGCCCAGCCTACTCTTCATGCTACATCGACGACCATCTGTAACGCTTTCTCTGCTCCCTGCAGCCCCCACTGCAAGAAGAACTATTCACACTGGACTTTTAGAGTTAAGTCTTTCAGTAGGACTAAATTGGTCCCTGTATCAGGCCCCTTACCCATTGCGGTCGACCTGAACTTGTGACTTTAACCTGGTCTTGCCCAACCAAATAACTGGGAATGGCGCTTTGTGCTTTTAGGTGCTATTCTTACCTGAAATCTTTGAAACTGCATTCCTCTGATTCTAGTGATTAGATTTTTGGTCTCTTTTGTGTTGAATTATATTCTATTTTTCTTAATTGGAGTGGGATTTTTCTTGTGTTGTGTTTTCACTTTATTACTGTTTGAAGTACTGCATAAATACTTTACACATTGGTTCTAAGTTATGCCTGACTGCTTTTGTGCCAAGCTGCTAGAGGGTTGAGCATAGGTTAATTTGGGGTTTGCTTGTGTTTCATCCTCAGAAGAATTGTGGTTGCTGCTTGAGTACGGTTTCACCCACCCCCTTAACCAACCAACAGAAGCAACCTTTCCCCTCCTGAGGCGGAAGCCGGGAGGTCTCTTTCTTTTACTTTGTGCATTTTAGCATTCTCCCTGTATTTTAACTTCGTGTGATTTACATCGCTTGATTAATAAGCGTTAGAGACTTAGAGACTTCCTTAGCGCTCCTAAGCGCTTTGTGTTCCTTCCCCCCTCCCCTGCCTCCGGATCGCCCTCAGCCGAGTATCGACGCCGAGGGCTGGGTTCCCGGTTTTTGGCGGCCATATTGGGTGTGGGCCAGGCGGGTGACGTGCTCTAGCAGCGCTTTAAAAAGGAAATAGTGAGCCTGCTCCAGTGATTACCAACAGAAGCAACCTCTCCCCTCCTGAGGCGAAAGCCGGGAGGTCTCTTTCTTTTACTTTGTGCATTTTAGCATTCTCCCTGTATTTTAACTTCGTGTGATTTACATCGCTTGATTAATAAGCGTTAGAGACTTAGAGACTTCCTTAGCGCTCCTAAGCGCTTTGTGTTCCTTCCCCCCTCCCCTGCCTCCGGATCGCCCTCGGCCGAGTATCGACGCCGAGGGCTGGGTTCCCGGTTTTTGGCGGCCATATTGGGTGTGGGCCAGGCGGGTGACGCGCTCTAGCAGCGCTTTAAAAAGGAAATAGTGAGCCTGCTCCAGTGATTACCAACAGAAGCAACCTTTCCCCTCCTGAGGCGGAAGCCGGGAGGTCTCTTTCTTTTACTTTGTGCATTTTAGCATTCTCCCTGTATTTTAACTTCGTGTGATTTACATCGCTTGATTAATAAGCGTTAGAGACTTAGAGACTTCCTTAGCGCTCCTAAGCGCTTTGTATTCCTTACCCCCTCCCCTGCCTCCGGATCGCCCTCGGCCGAGTATCGACGCCGAGGGCTGGGTTCCCGGTTTTTGGCGGCCATATTGGGTGTGTGCCAGGCGGGTGACACGCTCTAGCAGAGCTTTAAAAAGGAAATAGTGAGCCTGCTCCAGTGATTACCAACAGAAGCAACCTTTCCCCTCCTGAGGCGGAAGCCGGGAGGTCTCTTTCTTTTACTTTGTGCATTTTAGCATTCTCCCTGTATTTTAACTTCGTGTGATTTACATTGCTTGATTAATAAGCGTTAGAGGCTTAGAGACTTCCTTAGCGCTCCTAAGCGCTTTGTGTTCCTTCCCCCCTCCCCTGCCTCCGGATCGCCCTCGGCCGAGTATCGACGCCGAGGGCTAGGTTCCCGGTTTTTGGCGGCCATATTGGGTGTGGGCCAGGCGGGTGACGCGCTCTAGCAGCGCTTTAAAAAGAACGGCTATGACTCCGCGCAGCGGACGCGTACTGCGGACGCGCCGGAGTCGTGCCAGAGTCCTGCCCGTCTGCGCCCGTCCGCGACAGGACGGGACCAAGGGCCATGGGCCCGACACCCATGCCTATCACTCCTGCAAGGGCCCTTCACATCAGGTATCCGGCGCAAACTCTGTTACACCTTAGACCAACCCCTCTCACAGAATGCTCCAGAGATTCCTGGCCGTGCCCTGAGGGCCCTTTCTCTTGCATATATTGCAAATACCAAGCCTCTCCTACAAAACCCAGCACTGAGATGTTAGATAAAAGGGAACAAACTCCACCTAAAGGGACAAAGGGGACAAAGTGCCTTCTCCTAAATGTTCGCTCCCTACCTAGACATCAACTAGAGGTATGGGACCTAATACACACTACTCAACCCGACCTTTGCTTCCTAACGGAAACTTGGTTGAAACCTCATACGGTCCCTGCTATTGCTGTGGGGGTTCCTCTTGGCTACAAGTTTGTCCATTTTGACCGCCCAGAGAAAATAGGTGGTGGCTTAGCCATCATGCACAAAGAACATCTGAAGATCACAACACTAGAACAGAAGCACAGCCCTCTCTTTGAGATAATAATTTTTAAAATGCTATATGCCACAAACAGATTCTGGAAAGGAGCCTTAGTCTATCGTCCTCCGGGGCCCTCTACAGGCTTCTCCCTTGCATTATTGGAACTCTTGGCCCCACATTTTAAAGCAAAAGAAGATTTCCTCCTTCTTGGCGATTTTAATGTCCACGTTGATAATCCTGCACTCCCTGAAACATTCTCCCTGGTTTCTGAATTATCTTCCCTCGGTCTGACTCTGCAAAACCACAAGCCCACCCATATAGGTGGTCACCTTCTCGACCTGGTATTCACCAACTTCCCCAAAGTACAATGTCTTTCCCCGGTTCAAATAATTTGGTCCGACCACTTCATCGTGGAATTCTCAATATCTAAGGCGGATAAGCCCTCCAATAAAAACTCCCTACCACCTGTCTGGCGTCGACAGTGGCATAAAGTCACCGTAGAGGAATTGCAAAAGGAATGGAAGCAGCCCATTCCCACAGAGACAGATAGTATAGAGACCGTTTTAACCAAATTCAACAATTCCCTCAAAGAAGCACTTGATAAAATAGCACCTCTAAAATTACACAAACAATACCCTGCCACCAAACAGGAAACATGGTATACTGAGGAGCTTAGAACAGAAAAACAAAAATGTAGGAGGTTGGAAAAGAAGTGGAGAAAAACACGAACCGAAGAAAACAAGAAAGCACATCATGAGGCACAGACTAAATATTACAAAAACATCAAACTTGCTCGGAGGAATAGCCTCTCTCAACAACTCGCAGAAGCGCGAAATCGATCCAAGGAATTATTTAAAATTCTTCAGGAGTTTGTAAAACCTTCCGTATGCAAAAGCCCTGATGACTTCTCCCAACAATTACGCGATGAAATCTCCTTGTTCATTGAAAATAAAATCAATTTGATTTACGACAAAATTTTATTGGTCTCCAATCAAAATAGTAATAACTCTCTCTCCCCTTCCATCCTGCCCACACGGAGTAAAACCACACTTACGATATTTCCAGCAGTCAATGACTCAGATCTCACCTCCCTTATGAGCCATATAAAATCTGGATCTCCAGATGATTTTTTATCAGCTAAAATAACTGCCTCCCTGCAAAATCTGCTTAGGCCCCATATTCAAACACTGATCAACCATTCTCTTAGGGAAGGATCTGTGCCCACAGAATGGAAAAAAGCAGTGGTGAACCCAATCCGAAAGAACGCAGCAATTCCATGGACCGACCTTTCCAACCTCCGACCCATCTCCCTCCTACCCCTTCTCAGCAAGATGACCGAGAGACACGTAAATACTCACTTGTCCAAATACATCGAGGCAGCGGAGGGCCTAGACTTCTCTCAATCTGGATTTAGGCCCAATCACAGCACATAATCTGCCCTCCTCTCAGTGACTGATAACATCAAGATGTCACTGGATGGAGGAAACTCAATGATTCTAGTGCTGTTAGACTTATCCGTTGCCTTCGACACTGTGTCTGATGAGATACTTCTCGATCGTCTGAGGGAGAGGGGAATAGAAGGTGTGGCTCTTTCTTGGCTGGAAAGCTTTCTTTCGGATCGCCAACAAGAGGTAAGATTGGGCTCCCACCATTCTATCTCAAGGGACTCACCAAGGGAGTGCCACAGGGCTCATGCCTAAGCCCCACACTCTTCAACGTGTATGTGGCCCCCTTGGCAGATATTGTAAGATCTCATGGGTTCACCCCTGTGTCGTACGCTGACGACACTCAGCTTTTGTTCCCCTTTAAAACCCTGATGCCCGCAATACTAAAATCTTTTGCGGACGGAATGAGGGCAATATCTTACTGGATGGCCACTAATCTCCTCCAGTGTAATGTAGGCAATACTGAGGTAATGCTGTTTGGGGAGGCCACACTTTTGTGGTCCCCGGTTTGGTAGCCCCCGGATTTAGGACCAACCCCAAGCCCCAAACAGATTGTCAAAAATCTCGGTGTGCGCTTAGACAAATCACTTCTGTTTAAAGAGCACACAAATCAAATAGCAAGTTCCTGCTTCCAGGTCATTGGACTGCTACGACGAGTCTTCCCATTTCTATCAGATTCTTATAGGAAGACTCTCGTCCAGGCCTTGGTTATAAGTAGACTGGACTACTGTAATGGCCTGCTGGTCTCGGCAAATGAGGAACAACTACAGAGACTACAGGTGGTCCAGAACACTGCTGCGAGACTAGTTCTCAACGCCCAGCCAAGGTCTGCATCACTTCCCCTCTTGACAAAACTCCACTGGTTGCCAATTAGACAGCGTGTAAAATTTAAAATCTGCTGCACTATTCACAGATGTTTGTTTGGCAATGGACCTAAATATTTAAAAGAAATATTCAAACCCTACAAACCTAGTCGTACCCTGCACTCCAGCAGTCAGCAACAACTCCAGGTTCCTAGGAAAAAAAAGCTAGGCAGGGAGGGCGAGCCCTGTCCTACAAAGGCCCCATCCTTTGGAAGTCACTGCCCCCTGCTCTCAAAAATATTATCAATTTTCAATCCTTCAAGAAGTCCCTGAAATCGTTTTTATTTGTCGCCTGTTAGGTTTCTCCACCCTTCATTTCTTTGTTTAGTATAAGATCCTGGCTCCTGGGTAAAGCGTAAGCGCGGAGATACCCTTTCGGGGGTTGACTTCCAGCGCTATACAAGAGTACAAATAAATAAATAAATAACCAGTAACTCAAATTCCTACAGTAGCCAGTGATGTTACTCTTCTTAGTAAAAATACTCTAGGTCCTAAACTTGTGATGCTTCCATTAGAAATATAGAAAAAATTACACTTGCTAATGGCCTTAAACTACATGAACTCCAGTTTAGGTATGAACAACAAGCAGATTGAAGTAAACACTTTTCAGAGCATTTACATACCTGCCTAAGTGATGTCTTACTGCATAGTGTACCGTGTGAGAGTGCTTGTTTCAAGAACTTTAAGCCTCTGGTTTTGTGATGCAGTAGCAGAATAATTACATGCTTGCATTAATAAGGCTAAGAAATGCCCATATCAACCTTTTTCCGTCTTTAACTCTTTTCTGAATTCGATCTGCTTTTACAATCAAGGCCCTTACTTCACATACTTTTTGTGATTATTTGGTGAAATCTTTCAACCCTAAAATTAGTAATATCTACTTCTGGGTACAAACTTTGGAGATCTCTCTCCATACCACATATTTCCTTGCCTAGAAAATACTTGTTTTTTTTAGTGTGGCAAGTATGGAGGAGGTGAGTTTCCAGCTAACAGGTTTTAAATCCAGATCTTCTCATAACATGTGAGTGAATACTCTTTGATTCATGCCTTCATAGATCATGTCACTGAGCTAATTAATGTGTCTGCCAACTGTGCTAATTATATTTAAATAGAAAACAGGAATTGCCTCTCCATTGTTTAATGAGGACAAACTGGAAGACAGTATTGTCAATATCTATTGTCCTTTGAGGATTCTCATGCCTTTCTGCAAACGTCTGGAAAAGTTTGCAGCTAAAAAGCTTTCTGTGTTACTCGAGATAAAATATATTTTAGAAAACTAGTAAGTTAGTATTCACTCAGGCAGTGAAATAGAAATTTGTTTTGCAATTGTGACTGATGAAGTTTGGACAATGACAGAGACGTGGATAGACAGATCTAATTGGACGTCTATACTGCAATGGATACTGTGGATCATACAATCTTGATCCAAAGAGTGGCAGAGTTTGAAACACGAGGCAAACTATTACTGGGGCTACTTCATTCACAGAATATTTTACTCAGTGTCTTGCTTCCTTCATTATTCCCCAAGAGGTTTTTAGTTCATTGAGCAGTTCGACAGGATGCTCCCCTGTACTTCATGCTGGTCCATATTTATATCCAGTCGCTGGCTAGGCTGATCAGATGCTTCTCGTATTGTGCATCATCTTATCCGAATGACACACCTGCTTGTCCAGCTGGATGTATCGATCCATTGTCCTATATCACACTTGAATGGTTGTTTCTGGGCATCCAACAATGGAAGAACAATAATATAGCTGAATAGAACTAAAACAGAACAACTATTCAACTGCAATTTTGGCCATTATGGGCTATAATATAGACCATTGTAATCCTACACATCTCATACGTCGCAACTACCAAATACACAGGCTACTGGTCATACACAACCAGGCTGCTAGATGGTCATCTTAGCACCGCCTTTTTCCTCAGCAAACCCCATTTTTCATAAACGTCATTGAGTTCCCATCCACAAAAGGACTCAATTTAAGACTTTATGTCAGATCTGTAAGGGCTTGAGTAGAACTACTCCTTTAAATGTTCAAATTATGTTCTGCATTCTTCTTACTCTAACCTTCTAAATAATACATGTTTCAATAAATCTTAATTTGGTGATAAATATGGGGGATGGCTCCCAGTGATTTCTTGCAAACCATTGAGAATACATTTTTTAATTATTTTACCTCCCTTACCCAGTCATACTCGAACTATGTGCTTCACATGGAACTGGCTCTAGCATACATTATGGACTCGATCAAAATGGCACCACTCCTGCTGTGGCTCTCCATTTGGCACATGGATAAAGTCCCCCTAACGCAAAATTTAATAACAACTATTTTAAAATCAGACAACTACAGCAGGATTAGGATGCTAAAGTAGGTGGAGTCGGAAGTAACCGCAATTGATCTAAGTCGGCTTTTTAAAGATCCATCTCCTGCAAGTCCTTAACAAAGCGGAAATTGGCTGAGATATTCACTTTGAGGGTGAAATATTTAAGAAGGGAAAGAAACTTCCACACCCAGACAGTTTGTCTGTATGAACTAACTCCAGCACTGGAGGAGGAAAGTTATTTTTACCTGGCTGATGTCACATTGCCACACCACAAATATATTTTATTAAGATTTCGTCTAAATCTGATTCCACTGATGGTAGGGTATCCAGGGAAGAAATACAAACATTCTGATCTTTCCGTCTGCCAGTGCAACAATCTATCCCCACAAAATGATCTTCAAGTTTTATTCTTTTGTGGTTTTTACCGTCAGGAAAGACATAACTTTATTGTACCGATTTGTAAGCGTTACAATTTTAAATTTTGTCGTGTAGCGTTGTTTTCCCTCAAATCCTTGCCGAATTCTTTTGTGTGTTTTCGCTCGCATCATTTTTATGGGCATGTTCGAAAAAGAAGAAGCAGGTTGGCCCATAAGACGAATCAGGATTCTCTTTTAAACATTTTTTTGTATCCAGCTTATATATATAGATTAAATGGATTTTATGATCAATTGGTTAGTAGCACCTTTTTAATTATTAGGATTTATGCTAATTTTTATCTATGTTGTTTTATAAATTGTAATTGTAAGTACTTTTATGATCTTATGTGTAAGATCGAATAAAGGATTTTGAATTGAATTGAGATAAATCATTTTCTGTCTTTGCCACTCGTCTCTGGAACAGTCATCCCAGTGCACTGAGGTGCCCCCTTCATCCTTGGCTTTTGGAAAAGAACCCTAAACTTTATTTCATACATAATATTCTTCGTTGTTCCAGCACTAATCTGTGCTCTAATGCCAAGAGAGCTGAAGGTGTATGTTCTGCAATACAAATACTGTATAACATGCTATCACATCATAATCATAAACGGTGAAGGGATTGTGCCTTCTGGCCTGAACCTAAACATCTAGAAGCTTGTCTGGACCAAGAACTGTCTTTCAAAGAGTTTTTCACTGCAGTTTTTGGATTTCCATCTGTTGCGACTGTTGAGGAAGGTTCTTTCATTTCTCCAAAAGAAGCTTCATGCTTAACTAGTAAACTCTTGTATTCTCTCAAGGTATGGCTACTGTAACAGATTGTATCTTGTTTTGCCATGGTGAAAACTGTAGACAGTTCAAGATTGCAATGAAAATGTAAACAAGTCATCCATTGATAAAGTCTGATCATGTTTTCTAGGCCATTGGTGCCTACATTTGCTTCTGGTTTAAAGAAGAGTTGTGTATAAGAATTTGTGCTTGATCTTTGAATTTGCTATAGCTGTGACCCTGCGTGCTTTCTGAGATACCTTTTCGACCAAAGGTCCTCTAAGCCTCTAAAGTCTGGGCAAACCTGATACTTCACTGCAACCCTCTTTCAGGTCCTGCACTATCATGCCTACATCCCCCCAAATCCACCTGCCGGAAGCCCCCAGGCAGAAATATAGAAAAGCACCTGAACCAGGGCAGGAGTAGGCGAACAAACACATTCAGGGTGTGAATTCAAGGAACTACGACACTGCATGAATCCATAATTCCAAAGAACAAATATGTCATGCTGATGTATGCCACCCGAGAAACACATTACTCTAGTTGCTTCCTGTGCATCATTCAGCTTTCCTGTGGAGAGCCTCTTCCTGCATTTGTCTGCTCGTGGTTTATAAACATTGCATCTTATCAATTTACAGTGGTCTTTGTTATCACTGTAGGCAGTCAGTGCTCCAACCTAACCTTAACAATAATTTTGGCCATTCTATTGAAGGAATTCCTGCATGACTGTATTGTTTTCACTTTCACTACATGCCATTGGACAGCTACTCTAGCTCCTCCTTTCTTTTGCCTCATGTGACAACCCCTGCCTGAAGTGTACTCTGCTGCTAGTTATAAACTCTCCCCGTATCTGGACAGAGTTGCTTGACTGGCCCTGGCCCTGTTCTTTTAGAGAGCACCCCAACAGTCAACCAACGTCAACTGCCAACTGGAGCACATGAATGTTGTGTTTGCAGGTGATACTGGGTGGCTGAATGGATGGAGTCATAACTGGGGTAACTTTCATCCATTTGTCTTGTTTCAGTGTATGGGTTGTTCTAAGTTTCAAACCGCCTCCTGCCATCCAGATACCACTTACAAATTCTGCACTTACCAACACCAGCAACAATAGCATTTTTCAGCTCTAGATACTTCTACGTTGAATAGCAACCATTCTAAGCCAATCACCACTCCCTGCATCACCCCAGGTACCGTCCCGGACAAACCTCTTCTCAGTTAATGTCCTAATTGATTTCAACTCCCTATTAAGGGTTCTAATTGGGATTGGTTTGTTTCCTGTTTGTGCGTCATGTGTCACAAGAAACTACTCGTTGATAAAGGCTCAACGTCTCACATACCTAATCAAAGAATCAATCACTGATCAATGTGTTTAAAGGCTGTTCTACAACCTGAATGGTTGAAAGAGGTAGAAGGCACAGAACAACATCTACAGAAAATTAAAAAAACTCCCTTGTTCAAAGACACAACGAACACAGATATTTTAACTTCAATTCAAAACAGTCAATGGTATAATATGGAGCACAGTTGTGTCAAAAAAAGTAATTACTGATGTGTCATTAGTTAAAAAAAACGAATGAACATTTAAAAAGAGTTGCTGTATGGCTGTTGAAAACACATACTCTCCAAATGTAAAGATCAAACATACATACCAAAAGAGATTCTTAAGGACTATTTGAACCATATAATTTATGATTTTATGGTAATTTGCCTATGTTATTACTGATGTGTTTAATTAACAGATGCTGTAAATGAATCCTCCCTGCTGTCCTCCCAGTTTGATTGTTGGAGTTTGTTTGTTGTAAGAACTGGGCCACAGCATGCGTTTACCAGTACAAGGCCTTGTTGCCGTTAGAGCGAGATCTCGTGCCGACATGCTGCTGTTTGATTCATTCATTTGAGAAGATTTAAACTACTGTGAAGTCAAGTCTACCACAGTTTTGCAACCCATTTCATATATAGTCCAGGTACCAATAAACGTGCCCTCCGGTCCAGTTCTTACTCTGGAGTCTGAAACCTAATGGGGGGGGGGGATCTTATGAATCACCCTATGCATAAACAAACAGTCCTGAAGATGGTCTCACAGATTGTATACACTGGAGACCAAAACGTCGACAGTGGTTCCACTTCTCTGCCGTGAATTATACCCCTGGTATTGATGACCACAAATCAACTGCTTTATTCAATGGACTGTTTCCTTAGGGAGATAGGACTGGTCATACATTTATCTACTGTCACTATATGCATTGAGATCTGTGTTATTTGTAAATGGTGAATGTATGGCTGCTGCTAGTCTTGTTGATAAAATCCTTGCATTTAATAATTATTATTTAGCTCAACAACCATAAAATTGCATATGTGTACACCTTTCTTACTCAATATTCTTGATTTGTTCCACTTTTTACTTTGTTATTAGAGTTTTCTACTACGGTCCAATTTACACATTCAGGGACATACAAATAATTTATAAAAGTGTGAGTATTGGTGTTAATGATCCCCTTTTTTACCTTCTTATAAACGGATACCCAAGTTCACAAGGGGTTACTGGATGCCCATTTACTTTCAGTACACAGCCTGGAGCAGCCACTAACCCATCTTCAGCACTGAAGGACATAAGGCGAGGTACAGTGCAAAAAGACAGAATTGTGGGGGACGATTTGTGGATTCATTCCAATCAATAACTATTCTTTCCTTGGGGTAGTCAGGAAATCATGAAGAATTCACCATTACTTTCCCCAATGAGCACAATGTGCTTTGGCTTGCACACCACACAGCAATACCTGTCTCTCGGGAGAAGAGTAATTCAATACCGACTACCCCCACTTACTGTAAAAAGTTATTATCTTACTACGTGTATACCATAATATTGCCCTCGGACATGGATGTGCAGTATTGTGTGCTGAGAGCAAAGTACTGATTAGACACTGATAATATATCTCTCATTGAGTTTGGATTCTCTACCCCACACCAGTTCTCTTAGTAAGCCTTGAACTGCTCAACTTTGCTACCTTGAGGGAAAAGTGCTGAAGGAGTATACTTGGGGCTCAATTATGGGTTCAGCAGTAAGGTAAAGGCCCATGGTGGTAAAGAATTCTCATTGTTACAATTTGAGCCCAGTAACTCCTAATTGCACTGCAACACCAGAAAACGTTCCCACAATAGTTATTAGGTTTTTATTGCATGCTGTAGTCTTTGAAAGTATGTTAAGATACAAGTGCACACACACAAACACACACATACATATTCACTGAAAAAAACAAAGATTAAAGTGATGTTATAGTTAGGAATTGTAAGAATATCAACATGTACATTACAAAACCTTAGAAATTCACTGAAAAAACAAAGGTTAAAGGAATGTTATTGTTAGCTGAAAATGTCATGAAAACAATACAATTTGAAACTAACAAAACCATTGAAATTCACCAGTAATAGTTATTTCAAGTAACTGTAACTTGCGCCCCCGCCATGCACAGTATTATCACTAATGATGGCATTTCAGATGTGTTTAGAAATGTTAGAAATGTAGTCAATGAATATGGCATGAACGATTTCATATGTAAGAGCAAAAGCAGTACATGGTGAGGGCGCACTTAGCAACTGGGGAATCAGGTTTGAGGTTCGGCGTCAGCTCAACATCCTGTGATTCTGGGCAAATCACCTAATCTTCCGGTGTCTAAAACCAAAATGAATACGTCCTTGTGTAATGTAACGTATCCTCATGTAAAGTACTCCAATTCCTTCGGGTCCAATTCTGCGCTATATGAAACTGCATGAAAACCAAAATGATGCGT
Organism: Triturus cristatus; assembly: GCF_964204655.1. Taxonomy (NCBI): domain Eukaryota; kingdom Metazoa; phylum Chordata; class Amphibia; order Caudata; family Salamandridae; genus Triturus; species Triturus cristatus. The sequence continues at coordinate 1,007,376,064 of NC_140591.1, read as the reverse complement.
TTTGCACAATTCCGTCAATGGGCTATACTTGGGCTATGTTTTGGTAATATTGTATTGCCCTAAATGTGGACTCTTTTTTTCTCTTTTGGCCATATTGGGAGATTATGTTTTTTATGAAGCTTCCTAATCTCATCATTTACTGCAGTATACTCAGTAGAAAATGCTTTCTGTTTTCTACTTTGATTCCATCAAGATGGTGTTCAGATGTGCCACTCTGTTGTCAAATTCAGAATGTTAGCAACTCTAGTTACTCATTAGAACACTGTGGTAAAGCTCCAGTTGATCCCAAGGACATCAGGAAATTAGCTGGTAATCTGCTGCTGGTGTTGAAAGTGCATGTTTCAGTCTGCATGTTGGAATGCTTTCATGAAATACAAGAGGAACGTATTTGAGAACTCCATTAAAATGTACCCTAATTTTGCTTTCTACACCATCATAATTTCATTGAGAAAACAACCTCATTCATTTTGTTCCTTTCTAAATAAAATGTTTTAAGTTTTACCAGTTTAACTTAATCAACATGGCTTCAGTGCTGCCACAATGTTGTCATAAGTAAGACTGTCAGCGCTCTAGTTGTTCTTTAGAACACTGGGAGGCTGCAGAAGAACATAGGGTAATCAACTGACAGGCTGCTGCTGTTAGAAGTACATGTTTGACTCAGAATGTCAGACTTTATTCTCACATGACTGAGTAAGATAGCCTGAATTTACACAAAATGTGTTCTCATTTTAGCTTCAAGTGCACCTTCAGTAACCTCTAAGTGAATAAGAGAAAACAATTTTCTCTTAAACATGATTCACTGGATAAAATAACCTTAGAACACATCACAATTCCTAAACACAGTATAGTATGGTACCATCAAAAAATGATTTATATTGTAACTAAAATCTGTTATCACTCTTTGTAAGTGCTCCTTTTGTGACCCTGATAAATGCCATTCACTACAAAGCATTTTAATGGGGTCCATGTCCCAGAGTCCTTTAACAGCTGCCACAACATGTTGTCCATGCTGTGGCCAGACAATAAAGAGGGGGTCCGTTTGAACCCCCCCCCCCCCCACATGCCCTTTGGGGTGTGGGAGTGCTCACCCTGCCTTCTTACAAATTCCTGTAATGGCTGCCAAAACACATTGCTCAGGTTGTCACCAACCAATCAATATTTGCAAGCCTTCTTTAAATTGGCCAATCAGACCATATCTGGACACCAACTGATGAGATATCTATAAATGTTAAACCTTAATTTCTCAAAACCTACTGAATAGATTTACACCAATTCACAAAAAGCCTACTTTCTGGATCAAACTTCCTGCCAAATTTGATGCAATTCCGTTCAGCATTTTTTGCGGTAGTGCTTCTTAAAAAATCCGTTGAAAATGCATAGGGATTTCATGTTCTGGGACCCCACACCATTTTCATGGCCCTTGACTGATGGATCACCCCAAAACTTTCCATGCACAAACTAGGCAAAAAAGGCTCTTTGTTTGTAAAGTTTTGTAATGATTCGTTGAAAGTCACTAAAGTTATTAGCAGAACAACATAGGCGCTGTATGCTGGGTACTCTCCCAATTACATTCGAAATAATCAGTTAATGCCTCTGATATCATTTCCTCATAGACTGGGTCTGTGAGGGTCTCAGTCCTCATCCACCACAGTGGGACTCGGGGTATCCACCTAATCAAAGAGTATGTTAGAAGGAGGGGTGAGTGATCAAAAATTCATCTTGCCAGATAAGTTGTATCCGTCACTTGCGGAGTCACGTCCGTCTTTGTGAGGAAATGGTCCAGTCTGCTGCATGTATCTGCAGCTGGCGTGTAACAAGAGTATGCCCGAGTGCACAAGTGTTTAGCCTTTTAAATGTCTATAAGTCCCGCCCCCTGCATCAACTGTTTCATGGCATTAGTCAGTTTGGGTTTAGTGCCCAATCGTGGAAGGCAATGGTCCACCAAGCCGTCCAATACTCAATTACAATTTCCAGCCACGATCAGCTTGGAAGAAGGAATTTCTGAGACATTCATAGTACGTCCCCAAAAAAGGTCTTATCCTATACATTGGGAGTGCAGATATTGGCTAAACAGAAACTTGTGTAAATCTACGGTTCCCTGCAGGATAACACACTACCCACCCAGGTCCACACATACCTGTAGCTTATGGAAAAGGGACCCTAGGTGCCACCCATATGAGGGCCTCCCTTGCAAATTCAGAGTATGAGGTAGCATAGATATGGCCCCGCCATTTATGCCACAGCGCCAGAATACAGTCACCCCATAAATGAGCCTCTTGTAAGAACGAAGTTGATTTTCGGGAGTGGTTGAGGAAGGTGTGTCCTCTATGGCATTTCTCGGGTCTGTTCAGACCACGACATTCCACGTAAGAAACTTGTATTAATGTGCCATATCTGGCATGACCATTTGCAACTAAATCTAAGGCACTCCCACCAGGCCACAGCAGTGTTGATAGTGCAACTGAAGAAGCACAAGCATTCAGAGCACCTTGCATACAACAACAACAAAAACAACAATGAAACTCTGGAACAGTATCTTCGGACACCCTCAGGCGCCACCAGGCAGATTGTTCAGAATACCTTCCAGTAAACCCCTCGGCCAGAAGGAGACTGGTCACCGCCCCCAAATCCCACCAACTACCCAACCACCCTTTCAACTAGTATGGATCCTTGGTGTGAAACAGTCTGAGGAATCGTGTCCCTCACGAACTGCGAGGCCAAAACAGGTACTCTGCCAGTCCTCGCCGCAGAACAAAGCAAAAGAGTGATCCACCCCCCACATAGAATATAGCAGTTAGTGGTAAAACTAGGTTGCATGTATACCCCAGCAGCCCACATAAATCAGCTCCATGACACAATTACAAAAACATTCATGCATATATACAGTGATGCAACGTTACAGGTAGATTGCTGAGTGAACTCTGTATCTTCTACCAGGTACTTCAGATCACGTAAGTTCAGTGGGTGCTGGCATCGTCACCACCGAGCACCAAGTCAGATAAACGTGTGGTCACAATTGTAGCGAGTTGAAAGTGAAGAAAGCATGTGCCCGGCCTGCCAGGGCATGTGTGGGATTTCCCAGGCCCCAGCACATGCTAGCACGCCTCCGTGTTGTCGCTAAAGGTGTCGGGCACCCGTCGTATATGAGAGACGGCGTCCTCGTCCATCGAGCCAGGGACTTCCGATCGCAGAGTGCCATCCAGGCAAACAAAGATCCGATCTCCAGCAGGGGCTCTCAATCGCTCCAGGCCTCCCTGAAGTGTCTTCTTGTTGTGGCCTGAGCGTTGCACAAGGCGCATTCTGAACCCTCAACACCCAGAAGCTCTTGCAGAACCCCTACCCCCCCGACCCAGGGGGTCCAGCCAGTCCAGCACCACTTGCGGGGACTCACAGAAATGCACCTGGCCATCCTACTGTAAGCACAATTTGGCAGGAAACAACAAGCTATATTTATTATTGCCTTTTCTCAGTTTTCATTTTACCGACAGGAAGTTATTGCGCAGGTTCTCAACTTTAAGAGTGTAATCTGGCTAAAGGAAGATTTGTTTGTCTTCATATCTGAGGGGGTGGCTGTGAGCGTGCATATGTTTAAACAGGTGAGCTATTATTGACCTATGCATTCACTCGATGGTGAAGAAGTTAGATATTCTCGGGTGCCGGAGGGTTTTTGTGATCCATTCCTCTAGGAAGAGCTCGATAGAAAGGCCCTCTGCCCATTCTGGGAAGTCCACCAGTCATATATTGTTGCATCAGGAGCGTCTGTTAGCATCCTTCAGGCAATCCTACACATGTGTGGCATTGCATTTCATTTCTTCTACCGTGGCTCTTAGCAATTTAACCTCCCGTTTCAAAGCGTCTTCATCGTCCTCCACTGTCATGGTGCAATTTGCGAAGTTTTGAAGGTCCAGGCGCAAGTGGTTGATCTAGATAGCAAAATATCACACTGGATATGTGCATGCATTGAAGATCTATGAATGAATCAAAGGTTCCCATCACCCACTTGCAGTGGCTTGCTTCATCATTTGGGAGACCAGGGACTTATCTGAGAACCGGATTCCACCAGGTGAACGTGGGTCAAGGTTCAAAGTTTGTCCCGGATGCAACTATAGCAATGTTGCTCCAATGAAAAGTCCACTCTTGAAATTAGTGTGGGGTGATGTGTGCAGTGCAAATAAAGTGAATGTGATATGATAAAATTGGGAACAAGGCACGGAAAATTATTTATTAAAGTGCTGCCTTGATGCCAAATTAAAACAGTGCTTGTAACAGTTTTAACAAATAACTGTGTTGGAACTGGTCGACATGTTTCAGCTTTGGGTGAATGTGCCCTAGCTTTCGTCAGGACCATTATAAGCTACTGCATCTTAAATGTGAAAAAAGGTAAATCATACAACCTGCACCTGGGGTAGGTGTGGGAGAAATTACCCGAATGAATCTATGTATTCGCCTCGCCTCACCTGGCAACTGCTCAGGCGTCAGGAGGCACCGCTCTCTCCGTCGGTACCTCGGGCGGCTCGCATGCATGCACATATCCAGTGTGATATTTTGGTAGAAATACATTCTTTGTTTAGTAGTGATGGTGTAGCTGTATGAAGGTCACCTAGCCTCATAGACTCACAGTTTTCTTTGTATTTAGATTTAGGATTGGGATTTTTACTGTTTGAGTCTTTAAACTTATATCCCTTAGACCCTCCACTCTTTTTGAGATTCTTTTTATGGTTGATCTAGATAGCCATTGTATCCATCTTTCCTTATAGGGTGACTCAAGAGTTCTGTATCACTGCTAGGAGGTCTGCCACAGTGGGCCCCCAGTCCAATGAATCAATGAGCCATTTCTAGTCATGTTCCAAACATAGGGTCCCAGGCCTGACACCGTGTACAGGTCTATTTTGTTATTCTAAGGCATCTTTGCCTGCCTGTGTTTTCCCATTTTTGGCAAAAAGCTAGAAGGACTCTCCATTGCAGGAGATGTTAGGTAATGACAGGGAAGCAAGGGCTCTGTTCACTCACTCATCTGCAGGTAGTGGCCCAGGCAGTACGGGCCAGAAACACCCAGGGTGTGGAGCATAGGTCGCATCCAGCCAGTCAGGTCCACGGCGACCACCACACAGGGCCAATCGTAGAACTCTCCCAGTTGCCAGCCAGGGTCACAAAGCTACTTCTCAAGGCCTGATCAGCCCCGGGGCCTGGCAGCCCGCCCCCACACAAAGTGTCATGGGTCCTTGCATATCACCTCTGATGTCCCTCACAGGCAGTTGCAGTATTTCAGAGGAGTATGACAACACTGTATTTGCCCATGCAAGGTGCCCAGCTGTGTGACACTGAGTTTAGGGAAAGATCAAGACCCAACGCAAATCCCTTCCATTGGGACCTGGACCCAGCTCCATGCCACAGTTGCCGAGTCCCCCATGAAAGGTGGGTTCTGATACGTAGAAGGTACAGGTTTGTGAAGTTTGCCAGCAAGAGTAGTAGACGTGTGTAGATTCAATATGTAGAGAGAGGGGACTGTGCAGTTGGCGGACATGTAGTGGGACCCAAGATGGGTAAAGTCAGGGGTGTGCACACGTCACATGGCACCCTGTCCAAACCAGGATATGGTGCAGGGCCTTCAGATATCAGCGCTCATGGAGTTATGCACTTTTCAGCACAGGGAGTCGCAGTGCTACACCCGGTCGCTTTTCGGGGCATGGGACACCGCCCACGACACCCAGTAATCGTTGCAAGGCAATATGTAGTGATGGGGAGAGTGACTCACTCATTGTGGCATAGGAAGAGCAGGGCCATTCTCAATCCACTGCCGACTCACTCACAGGCAGGCCATTGAAGCCAATGTTGCGTGAGTCACCGCAGGAGGAGGCCGGCAGCCCCTGGTCACAGGGTACATCTATGGGCACCGAGGCAAAGAGTATAATATCAACTGGTCCACACTCCAGAGCGTAGAACCACTAGTCGGGCATGCCAGCCCATTCGTCATGGTCGCCAGTTGCTGCCCTTGAGGGCCAGGCCACACTTCACAAAATTAAGTGGAATGGTGTGCCTCCAAGCAGTCACACTGGATCACCGTAAATGTCCTCAGCCTCCTAAGCCTCCAGGTCACTGCACAGGCATTTTATAGCTGTGGATGGCCAAGGACTGTTCTGGACTATCGGTTCCGCGGCAGGAGCTTACGGGAGTCACAATCAGATAGCCATCTTGCCAGCTCCTGCCCCCATGAAGAGTGTAACATGCTATTTATAATCATTTTTGAATGTAGGGAATGACCATGTTGTGTGGGTCATGATGCCCCCGTTCATTAACAATAGTAATATTCAGCATAATACACTCGGAGCATCTGTATATATGGTTAATGTCATGGCATTTATAATTCATATTCGTTTAAAAATAAGATCTTTAACCAAAATCAGGATACAATAAATTAATGTGTACAATAGGGTAAAATCCCAAAGAAGAGGCCTCAAGACTAGTAGAAGAGTTGATTTCCTATGTAAAGTAATTGTTACATGCAATCTATGAGGTCCTAAACAGTCTTTTCCATGATGTCTAGTAATAATGTTTATGCTGTTATTTCCAGCGGGACTTCAGGATTTTGAAACTGGCACTTTTAACACAGAAACGGAAGGTTTTAATTAGGTGTATAGCCATCCTCAACCTCATAGACACAAGTTATCAGAGGCTTTACCAGTTTTATGAGGTGCATACTTGTATAATAGACTCAATGTAGGATGTGTAATTGCACCACCAAAATCCCTTTTTCGTTGCAACTTCTCTGGATACCCAAGAATCGTCTCACATTCCCCATCATCAAGAGCTCCCAAGTCACTCTCCTACTGTTCTTTCAATTTACCCAGGGGGAAAAGAGTGTTGATGACCAGTGTCTTGGAGATTGCTTTGCTAGATAGGAGATCAGACAATACCTTATTGCCTAATGAGGGAGTCAGCAAACTTCCTCCCCTTCTTCAATTCCAGAAAAGATCCCATACATCAGGCAACACATAATGCTTGTTTGAACCTTGCCAGATGCATAACCAATTTTGAAGATTGCCTCCCTATGGTCCTGTACCTTCTGCTGCCCACCGCTATTCCCCTCTTCCACAACTATACACACCTAACTGACTTTCAATCCAACACACACTCACCTCTGTATAAAACCCCATAGATGTACAGCAAGATCCACAATATACAAATAATATGCATAACTATATTAAAACTTGCATACTAAATAATGTGTAAATTAAGTAAATAAAAAATCTTGGATTATGCCACCTCATCCCAATGACTTCTAACATTTTATTTCGCTGGTCTCTGGCAAACTTTCTAATTAGATGCCAATCTCTTTCTTGTCTAAAGACAATTAACAACCATATATGTTGTAATTACTAAAACAAATATTAGTTTAAAAATGTGTCGTGTTTTGCGGTGTTTCTGCGTGCGGATTTTCCTATCTTGCATTAGTCACAATCTCAACCTTTGCCTTTCACAAATATGCCCCATGAATGTTTCATATTTATTTGTCTTTCATTATATTATTTTCTCATTATTGCAGGAGACAAAGATCGGTCAATAATACTCAGGATAATTGGACTGCCAGTGGCATAGCTAGCCCTTTGGCCACCCATGGAGGTCCCTGGGGTGGGGCTGGCAAGATTCCTCTGTTTCTGTTGCCAATTGGAGAGCGGGGGGGGGTGCCCAGGGTGGACCGTCCCCTTCGCCCCCTTCCCCCCTTGCTACGCCACTGTGGACGCCCATACATGTAGTGCAGGTTGAACCACTACCAGGATAATAGGTTATAACAAAACATACAGCACCAGTAGTCTGGTGTTACAACTGAATGGACAGAGAGAACTGAGCACTTGGAACAGATAATTGCACGGAAAAAGAGGAACTGGAGGATTTCTTTGGATGCCAAATGGCTAGAATTGTTATGGCAACCTGCTTTAAGGAGAATGTTAGTTTTTCTTTTTTGAAGTGCAAAATAGTCAAATATGCAGTTTTGCAGCAATGATACGCTTACTCAGCAAACTCATATTTTAGATTGATAGCATTCAAGACTATACGGGTTTCTTCTCTTAAATTTATTTTTCACCTTGTTTTTAAAAGTATTGCTGTTTTGGCCTAGTACTCAACGGTTGTCGACAGAGCAAAATTATATGATTGAAATGTACATGAATGTATTATTTTAAGACACAGATTAAAGAAAACATGAAAGGGGTTCAAAAATCTATTTTCTGTTGCACATCGGTTTTCTCAACGGGATTAGCTATGAACATAAAACCAATGTCTTAGCGCAACTGGAACTGCTGCAGCCATGTTTACTTGCTCATACAAACCATGCCTAGTTGGTCATCCGTTCATCCATCTAGGGGTTTAGAGCCTCTTTTTCACATCTTGGCTCTCAAGATGATAGAGAGATAATTAGCTTTCTCAGGCTAATAATTCTACATTCTGATTTGAACTGAATGATTTCACCTTTCTTTCTCATGATCCCAGTCTCTGACGTGTGTATTCCCATTAAAAGTCTGTTTGTACATTAGTATACATTTGTACTTCATTTTTGGGCGACTGTTGAGGGGACCCCTGTCATATAAATATGTATATAGTGTTAGGTTAATAAATATTTTGCCTGTACACAGTTTCTCTGACAGCTGCCTTTCTCTGCTTTTAGAGAGTAATATAACTTCCCTGCTCCAACTTCGAATCTTAACAGATTGTAGTCCTATAACATAGATTTCGATTTCCTTTGAATATCAGAATTCTTGCTGTGTTTTATTGACACCTAAAGCATACAACTAGAAATATAAAGGCTCTACACACTTTCTGAATTATTAGCCCTACTGCTCTGAAACCAGTCCCATCAAGCCACCCTCTCAAACACAGCTAGGAACTTCTCAAGGCAAACCCCCATATTTGCTCAAATGCAAATGCAAACCTGGAGCTAAATGTAGCTGTGGGTGGGAAGATCACTAGAACCCTGTGCATGTACGCCCACCTCCATATTTATAACACTGTCATATTTGCTGATTTTCTGCCAGAGCAGCATAAAGAAAATGGCCTTATATCTAACTTAAGTTGAAGCTTAAATGCTGCAGTTGCCATTTGAAAGATTGAAGTCTGGAGCATGAAAATTAAGTTGAAAGGAAGGGATACGTGTGCTCTTGTACTCCTGCAGTACATCTCCTCTATGCGCCATTCTACACATCTCACGTACATCTGTAGAATATTTTTCTACAAATAGGAGTCGCTTTGCTGTTGTGAATGACATGCTTCTATCTAATCACAATAGTAAAAGTCTCATAGTTGTGTCAAGCCTTAACACCAGAAACAACTTTTATTTCTTCACACATGGCCTCTATGTCCTTATTATCCTATCACTGTCGTATCCAAATCTTTGGTAATAATGACATAGGTCTCCTCAAAATCCACAATAAAGAGAGTGTACTTCTATTTTGAGGTGTCCTGATCTGCACTGTTATTGATCAAACTCAGCAGTGGAATAAGTAAGCTTGAGCTTTACTATCTGACCTTATAATTAATATACCTGCTAACAACTTACCGCCAAAACTACTGCACATGAGGGTCAATTTCCAGCAATTGCCTACTGTGTGCCACAACCTATGCCATGCTTTTATAGATATAAAGACAAACGTTGTCAGCAGGAGCTCTTTCGAGAAGTGGCTCCCAATTTTCCCTACGAAAGTCAGTTTTCAGAATTTGGGGTTTTGTTTCATACTCTTGGAAGAATTTAAAAAAGATAAACAATATAGATTAGCTTTTTGCAAATATGATCTTAATCGTTAGGCAATGTTCCAGTTCTCAAAGATTACCTCTCTCGCACATTACTCCGTATTTCTAAAGTATCAACAACACAGAACATCTGTTTATCAAGGTCTCCAATTACCTTATTGATATATTTAGCTTTTCAAAATCACTGCAATTAAAGTTCTGAAGAGTTGGTAGGACAGAAACCCTGTCAAATTTGCGGTCATAAACAAGGATAAGATAATCATCCATGTAAAAATCATGGATCACCATGGACCGTACATGAACACCTCACCCATGTTATCTGAATCTCTTTCCCGCAATACCACTGTCTTCTTAGTATGTTACAATTCACTTTTGCAGCAGGCCATTTCGTTACATTAGGATTTTGTTGACCCGATACATAACAATATTGTCAATAAGATGTAAATAGGCAGGTGACTAAAAATACACCGTCATGTTGGCGGTTAAGAAGACCACCCCTTCAGTCATCCTGTCAAACACTGACCGCATCATGCACAAACAAAATGATAAATGTAAAAAAGTACATTATGATTTTACCTCTCTGGCTGTCTTTCCATATATCGTTTCTCATCTTCTCATAATGTATATTCAGCCAAGTGAGGAGGGCTCTTTCTTCAGGCGAATAGATGTTGCTGGATAATGGTGCAGGACTGATTCTTGGCATGCCTTTCAAGACACTGCTTTGATCACTGTTGATCTCTAGGGCTGAAACGCGGGAAAGAACCAATATCTAAAAATAGAATGAGGTACCCATTTAGGTGGTATAAAAGAAATTTGCCACGAACAAGCAACATAAACATGTTGGGTTGTTTAAAAACCGAGCACATGGTTTGTAGACTTAGGGAGATGTTAAAAAGGCGAACAATATTGAAATGAGTAATAAACTGAAATACAGTTAACCGCATTGTATGTCTTAGATGGTGACATGGACATGTATTGTCTGAATTTCCTGGCAAGTAGTATTACATTTAGGATGAAAAATGTCAAAATTTTGTATGTGGAATAAATATAACGTAAAAGACATGTTCCAGCAAAGGGGTGCTAAATTAATGCTTCTAACCCACCTAGGTTTCCAAAATCAGATAATGAATTGCCTTAAATTTGATTTTTTACCCTTTAACTTTCTTGAAACTTACTACAGGTGCTTGTAATTAGTGTGCATTATAGGTCTACCCATAGTGGTTTAGGATTAATTACTGTTTCCTTAAAACAGAACAAAATAAAGGTTGAAAACAACCTGTTGGCTATGTTAATAATTTCATGATAGGCTGGATTTTGTGAATTTTCTCCAGGATTTTGTGAATCTACGCAATATGCCTTATTTTCTCTCATAGTAGATTTTAAGAAGGGGATTAGGTTTGTTATACATATGTGCATACAAAAGAACATTCAATATATGTATATTTATACCCTTTTAAGGCCAGATGTGCCCTTGTTTGAACTGCAGAAAGGATATATAGCAAAGTTTTCTTCAAGAAATCAAAAGAGTTCCAAGGCCCTACTGAAGAAGGAATGGAGAATTGTTAGATCTGGGGGTCTCTAGTTGGCAGGGTAGGTACCACTGTCCAAGTAGGGACCCTTGCTTCTAGTCAGGGAAAGGGGGATACACTGTTAAGATAACCCCTGCTCACCCTCTAGGTAGCTTGGCCTGAGCAGTCTAGGCTATCAAAGGCAATGTGTAAAGTATTTGTACCAACACTCACAGTAACACAGTGAAAACACCACAGATTTACTCCACACCAGTTTTAGAAAAATAAGGTATCTTTACTAAAAACTTCACAAGACCAAATACTACAGACAAACCAACATATAATTCAAAAAGGTTACTTTAAAGATAGTTCAAGAGTTTGCAGAAAGTACTCCAGGATGTAAAAGTCAGTGTCTTGCACAATGCGACTCTCAATGCACAAAATGCGACACTTTCGTGCCCAACAGTACCTGTAGTTGCGATAAGGTTCCCAAAAGCTATAACAAGGAAGATGGCAAAGGCGATGCGATACTCCTGAGATCCTGGGGAGGCTTTGCAGCAGCCCTGCTTCACGCAGCAGAGGTGGATGCGCCGGCTCCGATCTGTAGGGGGAGGATGCGATGACTTTGGCTTTCGTTGCGTAGGTTTCTTAGGGGGAAGCTTCACGCACAGGTTCGATGCGACACGCTTCGATGTGGCACGATGCGCGGCGCAGCGTTGACTTCCGGCACCGCAACTCTCGATGCGCCACGGAACGGGACTCTGCGTTGACGCACACGATGACTGGAGACTTTCACGCACCGGCAGTGGTGCGGCTCGCAAACTGGTTCTGCGATGACCCTCGCAATGTCAGGAATCTTCACGCTTCGGGGCGATGCTCGACGCACTCGGCGATGCGGGGACCCTGCGTGTTGCGATGGTGCCGCGATTAAATTTTCCACGCACTCTCGTTCTTGCGACACGCAATCGGATGATGCGTTGGGTACCAGTTACTCTTTTCACGCTTCTGCTTCCCAGCTCCCAAAACACAGCAAACGACCTCCTGAGGCCCCAAGACTGGGCAAGCACTCCAAGGCAGGTCAGAACTCCTTCAGCAGAGTTCCAGGGGAGCTGGTGGTGAAGTCCTTTTGTTCCTGGGACTTCTTAACAGGGAGCCAGCTCTTCTCAGGCCCTTGGAGATCAGAATCAAAAGAAGGGGACACAGCAAAGTCCTTCCCCTCTCCTTGGCAGCAAAGCAAAACAGCAAGCAGGCAGTCTTCTCCTCTTCAGTCCTTTTCAGCTTTCTCCTTGGCAGAGGTTTCTTCTTAGTTCCAAAGTGATCTAAAGTTTAGGTGTCTGGGGTCCTCTTCTTATACCCCTCCAAGTCTTTGTCTCTCTTTGTTCCAGTGGGGGGATTCCTCTGCTCAAACCGGTTCCTGGGTGTGCTCTGCTCTGGAGCACCTGGTTCCTTTCAGAGTGAGGGGTAGGGTCGTTAGACGCTCAGCAGGAGGTGGAGCCTTCTTTGTGCCAGCAGAGGCAGAGTCCTCAGCCTGGCCAGCAGGGGGTGGAGCTAGCTTTGTGCTGGCAGGGGCAGCCCTATTCAAACCCAGGGGCTACTCCTCCCACCCATCTAAAGCAGATCTCCCTATTCACCCTGCTGCTGACTCATCCAGGCTCCTGGAGCCACCTAGCCCATCACATGACACCAGTCAGCCAACCAGCACACAGGCACACAGGAAGGTTAAACAGGAGAATAGCTACTTTCTAAAAAGTGCTATTCTCACACAGTGAATTTAAAAACCATCTTGCTAAAAAGATGTATATTAAATTCTGAACACAGAGATACCAAACTTGGATTTTCTATCTTGCCCTTATGGAAAGATAGGCATGTAAACAGCCTTCCCCATTCTATCCTATGGGCAAGATAGCCTCTCAGCAGTGAAAAACGAAAATGGCTGTAATTCACTACCAGGGCATGTTACACACCTCAGTACATGCCCTACCTTTCAGATACACTGCACCCAACTTAGGGGAAGGGGGGTACCTAGGGCCACCATAGGGATGCCTGACATGTACAGAAAGGGAAGGATAAGGCCTGGTCAGTGGGTACACTGGCCAGGTCGACATGGCAGTCCTGGACTGCACATAGGCACTGCAAGCAGGCCTAAGACATCATTTTAGCGCTACTCCTGTGGGTGGCACAATCCTTGCTGCAGCCCACTAGTAGCATTTGAATCACCAGCCCTGGCACACGCAGTGCACTTTACTAGGGGCTAACAGGTGAAACAAATATACCAATCATGGATAACCAATCAATATAACAATTTACCAAGGGAGCACTTGCACTTTGACACTGATCAGCAGTGGCAAAGTGCCCAAAGCATCTAAACCAGCAAAAACGAAATCCAGCATAGCATCAAAAATACAGGAGGTAGAGGCAAAATGTCAGGGGTAACCACGCCAAAGATGCCAGGTCTAACACGAATTTTAAAGATGAGCCAAAGGAGGATTCTTGCTCCTCTTCTTGAAACTATTATGATTTTTAGTGCTTCAGAATAAGATGGTACCAGGGGCATAATGTTTCAACCTCTTACACATAAGTACAAGAGGACACTGAATAGTAATGGCTATTTAAGTCATGTCAGAGAGAGACCTAGTACAAAGTCTTTTACTGTACAGCTATAGGCAATGAAGACATAGGCGCAGATGGAATCTTCTCTATCTCACTTTTTTGTTTTCTTGTTTGTCTTTTTTGCCTACCTCCAAATTTGATAGATGTTCAAGAACAATACTCCTCTTCCACTATTTATGTTTATGAGAGCTATGTAGGGCAGAAAGAGAGGCGACTGTGATTCACCCTACTTGGCATTGCTCTAATTTTCACTGTAGACCAAAAAACACAGGACACACTAAATAAGTCCTCAATGCTGCTCAGGATTGTGCTTGAGCTCAATTGTTCTGACATGATTGCATGTGGAAATACAGAGGAAGCCTTTGGCAGAGTTACTGTGTGGTTTTTCTTTGGTAGTGTTGCATAAATTCAGTTTTCTACTTGCTTCAATGATGGCACCAAATCACTTCACTTGGAACCATCTACGTAGATATGCATTCATGAGACCGTGTCCGAACCACTTAGTTTCAAGAAGGGCACTTGTCTTAGGGAGCTCCACCCCTGAGGTGCGATTTGCAATAACTGTTGAGCCTCTAGCTGTAGCAGTAATGCTGTGACTACTATCATTTCCTTTTGTACAGTTGAGAGGTGTTTTCAGGATTTTGCGTTTTTAGGTAATTCAACTAATGTCACTGAGGAACCAAAGATGCCTACCAACAACTGCCCGGAATGTAAGTCATCATTTAAGCAATAAATTAAACTCAAATTACCTTGGTTCACCTCCTAATATTTCAGTCCTATTAACTGAAACAGTAGGCCTACAATTATGGGGTTAATCTTATTTCAAAGTGAAATTGCGTTTGTCCAATTAATTTCAAACCTCATCTTTAGATAACTACTATGCATTCATCTCTCTTATTAGTTAGAATAACCTTCTAAATATGGCACCACTCTTGTTACTTCTTTAACATTTTCAAGTCATTCCAGACCAATACCTAGTCTCATTTTATTAATATAAATTGAACTATAATCATTGCTTTCATTTGAGAGAAAACAACATCTCTCCAGGTATACAAATAGCTTTGTTGTCAGCCGAATTTGTGACAAAGTTGGACCTCTAATAAAACATTATTGCTCAAAAAGTTAATTTTTAACTCACTGGCCACAGATACATTTTTACGTCAAAATACATCAATCTATAAACATTTTCACTCAAGATATTTTATAAAACACATGAAAGGTAAAACTGCAGCTAATCTACAATTGGGTTGAAATTTAACACAAGGTCAACATTCTAATAATACATAGGCTAACTGAGATTTTAGCCAAAGTCTGTTCTGATAACTGAACAGATTCCATAAAAAAATGCGAGGCACCTGGCATGCATTGCATTGAATACATAAACAACCCCATGCTATGATCACAATTCTTGAGCCGGCTTGAATCTGGATTGCAGTAATTTAACTGGCAAATAAATTCTCAGAACACGGGGACATCAAAATGAACTATTCTTTGCTTTTACACA
This sequence comes from Triturus cristatus, assembly GCF_964204655.1. Lineage (NCBI taxonomy): Eukaryota > Metazoa > Chordata > Amphibia > Caudata > Salamandridae > Triturus > Triturus cristatus. The sequence goes on along the minus strand of NC_140591.1, from coordinate 1,007,360,701 downwards.
AGTCCTCAAATGACTTTCTAAGCACACAGAGAAATATGCACTAGGCGCTGATAGAGAGATCGAAAAGGCAGACCAGCTTAAAGACTTTATTATTGTGAGGGGGCATTAAACATGGCCAACCATCAAATACAACAGCACAAGACTATTTTGTTGAAGATGTCACTAACAGATGCTTTATAAACTTTCAACAGTGGCAAATGCTTTGCAGGGCTTCTGTTATGAGTTTAAGCTTACAGCAAATTGAGAGCTTTATTAACAAAATGTCACTCAAGCTAACATTAGAGTGGGTAAAATGTCCCATGAGAACAATTTATTTACCTTCTTTAACGCATTTTCTGGTGGATACAGTATCAACGTGTGGATTCCTCATCTTTTGAATATCCCAATGTGCCAGCAATCCACTGAAACATTTCTTTACAGCTCTCCCACGTCTACGAGGACGTCATAATGCCACAGCTCCGCACGCGTACATAAGAAACCCTTATTGGTGTGCTGATGTCAGTTTCCACCCATTTGTTTCGTGCATTTGAGATGATTGGGTGAAACCAACAGTACATGGTAGGTCTCAAAAAAAGACATATATATATGTGATCAAGATCCCTAGAGGTTCGAAATGCGTCAGGCGAGTGAAAGGGTGTAAGGAATGGAACAATAAACAATCTTGCACTTATCTGTGGTCCGTCCTCCATTGGTGTCTAACGCTAGAAGCTGAAGCGGTGTATGGAGTCTCATTCATATATATATATATATATATATATATATATATTCACTGAAAAAACCATAGGTTTCACACATGTTATAGTTAGCGGAAATTTTACTGATAAAAAACCAATGAAATTCCCCCGTTATAGTTAGTGCAGGCAACTATAACTCACGCGACCGCAATCCTCTGCTGATGCTAATACTGTATTTAGACACTTATTTGCCCATGTCTTCTTCCATACATTTTTAGCTATACATATATTAAAAATATTTTTTTTTCATAAAGACACATATGTCATCAGCAGAAGATTGCGGTCGCGTGAGTTATAGTTGCCTGCACTAACTATAACGGGGGAATTTCATTGTTTTTTTATCAGTAAAATTTCCGCTAACTATAACATGTGTGAAACCTATGGTTTTTTCAGTGAATTTGCAAGGTTTTTTAAATGCTAATTCCTAACTATAACGTGTGTGAAACCTATGGTTTTTTCAGTGAATTTGTACGGTTTTTTAAATGCTAAGTTACTTTACGCCATTCGTGGCGTGCGCGCCCACTTAACGCAGTTCGTTCCGTGCGCACACGGTGCGCTTCGCGCACCGTGCGCGCACAGTGAGCACGCAGTGCGCTTCGCGCACCGCGCGCCCACTTTACGCAGTTAGTGCCGTGCACGCACAGTGGGCACGCGGTGCGATGACAAAGCAAGAAAGCACGTCAACAAATCTGTTTCTGCTTTCCTCCGTGACTAAGGTATGGGTGCCATTTACCACAACAACTTGCGTTATGACATGCAAGACATTTATAGAGGAGATGGTGTGCACTTCAATGATGAAGGGAACAGAGTCTTCCTCTTGAACCTTAGACTCTGCATCGGTACTTACTTGTAGGTACCACTAAAAAATCACTTCATAAACACAACGGCTCTTTTTAGAGCTCCCTAATATCTAAACTCTTAAATCTGCTTTTTATTTATTTATTTATATTTTTTTTACCGTACGCTTACCGTAAGCTTACCGTACGCGTACCCCGTGATTTTTTTTAAAATCAATAAATGTTTTTTTTGTACTTTTCTGTCCTTCTTTGACCCCCTTACAAATGTTAGGGGGTCTGTAACTCTCCTCATTGCCCCCTTTCCTTGTTTTCACTCTTTTTTTTCAGAGTGAAATACACAAAATGGCGGCCGCCGCTTCCTGGTTTCGACCGATTCGAATGTTTACTAAGATCTAAGAGCCAATCAGAATCGCGCTCGCGCACGCCACCGTACGCTTACCGTAAGCGTACGGTAAGCGTACCGTAAGCGGGCTCAGATATATATATTGATTTAAAGGCTATTTTCTCAGAATCTACTGAACAGATTTACACCAAACCTACAAAAGGCACTTCCTTGACCTAGGGACTACCTCTCTGCCAAATTTTGAGTAATTCTGTTCAGCCGTTCGGGCTGTAGCTCGTTCTAAAGGTCCTATGGAAAAATGCATGGGAAAAACGCGTTTTGGGACCCCCCTTTTATCTCAGCCCCCGCTTGACGGATCCCCCCGAGACTTTCAGGGTAGGAGCGGAGCGTAGCGCCCCACCTATTTTGAGAAATTCGCGAGGATTCATCGACCGGCGCCAAAGTTATTCAAAATAGAATGTTGAGGTTTTCCTATGGAAACGTGGTCCTAACTATAACTACCTACTGGCGACCGCCAGTAGGTAATATATATATATATATATATATATATATTACCGTAGGTATAGTTAGGACCTATTTTTTATTGGAAATCTGCAACATTGTATTTGGAATTACTTTGGTGCCAATTGACGAATCTTCGCGAAATTTTCCAAACTTTTGGCCAGCTCCGGTCCACTCCTATGCTGAAAGTTCGTCAAGCAGGGGCCGAGAAAAAAGGGGGGTCCCAAAACGCGTTTTCCCCATGCAATTTCCCATTGGACCTTTAGCCGCAGCTACAGCCCAAACTGCTGAACGGAATTACACCAAATTTGGCAAAGAGGTAGTCCTTAGTTCAGACTCGTGCCTTTTGCCTGGTGGGCTAGTTGGCCGCTATGGGACCTCAGGATTCAAGGGGACTTAATCCACCAACTTAAAACGCCCCACGGGGCACGTTTGCACAGTGGTGAAGGTAGGGGGCGGGGCCTGAGGTGAGATGTGTGCAAATACGCCCTGTGGCGCGTTTTAAGTTGGGGAATTCATTCCTCTTCAATCCAGAGGTTCCCTAGGGGCCAACTAGCCCACCAGGTACCTCCACTAAGCACCACGGAGGTGCGTTGCAGAGTGTTGTAAAAAGGGGCGTGGCCTCTGAACACCTCTCTGCAACGCAGCTCCCTGGCGCATACAGGAGGTACCTGGTGGGCTAGTTGGCCGCCAGGGGACCTCAGGATTCAAGGGGACTTAATCCCCCAACTTAAAACACCCCACGGGGCGGTTTTGCACAGTGGTGAGGGTAGGGGGCGGGGCCTGAGGTGATATGTGTGCAAACACGCCCTGTGGCGCATTTTAAGTTGGGGAATTAATTCCTCTTCAATCCAGAGGTCCCTTAGGGGCCAACTAGCCCACCAGGTACCTCCAGTAAGCGCCACGGAGCTGCGTTGCAGAAAGGTGTAAAAAGGGGCGTGGCCTCTGAACACCTCTCTGCAATGCAGCTCCCTGGCGTACCTGGTGGGCTAGCTGGCCCCCAGGGGACAGCAGGATTGAAGAGGAATTAATTCCCCAACTTAAAACGTGCCACAGGGCGTGTTTGCACATGTCACCTCAGGCCCTGCCCCCTTACTTCACCATTGTACAAATATTCCTCTAAAATCAGCCGAACTACGAATTCCGATTTACTCACCTCTTATCAGGAGAGAACCCAGGGCTGCATCTTTTAGCCCAGCACTGACCCTGAAAAGTAATTCTAAGCATACTTACCAGTAACTTGTATTTCCTTCCATAGGAATCCATTGTGTGGTTTTCACCAGAAAAGTTTCAAAGTGTCCAATTTTGAAATGTACAAATATTCCTCTAAAATCAGACGAACTACAAATTCCGATTTACTCACCTGTTATCAGGAGAGTACCCAGTGCTTCATCTCTTAGCCCAGCACTGACCCTGGAAAGTAATTCTAAGGGTACTTACCAGTAACTTGTATTTCCTTCCATAGGAATCCATTGTGTGGATTTCACCAGAAAAGTTTCTAAGTGTCCATTTTTGAAACGTACAAATATTCCTCTAAAATCAGTCGAACTACGAATTCCGATTTACTCACCTGTTATCAGGAGAGAACCCAGTGCTGCATCTTTTAGCCCAGCACTGACCCTGGAAAGTAATTCTAAGCGTATTTACCAGTAACTTGTATTTCCTTCCATAGGAATCCCTTGTGTGGTTTTCACCAGAAAAGTTTCTAAGTGTCCAATTTTGAAATGTACAAATATTCCTCTAAAATCAGATGAACTACGAATTCCGATTTACTCACCTGTTATCAGGAGAGAACCCAGTGCTTCATCTTTTAGCCCAGCACTGACCCTGGAAAGTAATTCTAAGGGTACTTACCAGTAACTTGTATTTCCTTCCATAGGAATCCGTTGTGTGGTTTTCACCAGAAAAGTTTCTAAGTGTCCATTTTTGAAACTTACAAATATTCCTCTAAAATCAGTCCAACTATGAATTCCAATTTACTCACCTGTTATCAGGAGAGAACCCAGTGCTGCATCTTTTAGCCCAGCACTGAACCTGGAAAGTAATTCTAAGTGTACTTACCAGTAACTTGTATTTCGTTCCATAGGAATCTATTGTGTGGTTTTCACCAGAAAAGTTTCTAAGTGTCCAATTTTGAAACGTACAAATATTCCTCTAAAATCAGACGAACTACGAATTCCGATTTACTCACCTGTTATCAGGAGAGAACCCAGTGCTGCATCTTTTAGCCCAGCACTGACCCTGGAAAGTAATTCTAAGCATACTTACCAGAAACTTGTATTTCCTTCCATAGGAATCCATTGTGTGGTTTTCAGCACAAAAGTTTCTAAGTGTCTATTTTCACAAACTAAAAATATTCCTTAAAAGTAGCCTGTATGACTTAAACGCATTCTTTCAACTGTTGACAGGAGATGCACCAGTGCTGGATCCAGGACCCACCACTGAGTAAGAAAAAGTGACGATAACACTACTTACCTGCTAAGTGAATTTCCTGCCATAGGATAACATTGGTGATTCTATGTGTCAACTTTTAAAATACAATAATATTCCTTAAAAATCACTACTGTAACCAAAACGCTTTTACTCAACTGTTTACAGGAGATGTCCAAGGTCTGAATCTAGGATCCAGTCCTGTGGTTAGAAAAGTAATCCATAAAGTAACTAATTGTATTTGACTTGAAATTCACATTGAGCTCAATGTTGCATTGTGTTTGAAATTGTGTTGCCCATTGCAACAACTGTAACTACTGTACTTAAAAGTCTATTGCCTATTTTCAAAGTATTTAAACTAAAGTAATTCATTCTGAGAAAGTATATTTTGTATTGTAATGTATAATGTAATTATAATGTAATTTAAAAAAAATATCTAAAAATAAATATTTTTAAAAATGTAGTAAATCAGTATAAAAAAAATCTGAATAACAATTAATACATTAAAAATTGTCATTTACAAAACCTTTGAAATTCACTTGAAAAACCATAGGTTTCTGGCCTGATATAGTTAGGAATTAGCATTGAAAACACCTTTGAAATTCACTGAAAAAAACATAGGTTTCAGACCTGATATAGCTAGGAATTAGCATTTAAAAACCCTTGAAATTCACTGAAAAAACCATAGGTTTCAGGCCTGATATAGTTAGGAATTAGCATTTAAAAAACCTTAGAAATTCACTGAAAAAACAATAGGTTTTAGGGGTGTTATAGTTAGCTGGACATTTCACTCGAATAAAACCATTGAAATTCCTCTGATATAGTTAGTTGTACTAACTACATCTTGCGCGCCCGCAATCCACTGCTGATGATGTCACATATTACATCATTCATGACATGATCAGTGACATCACTGATGACATCTCAAATGACATTGCGGGCGTGCGAGATGTAGTTAGTACAACTAACTATATCGGAGGAATTTCAATGGTTTTGTTCGAGTGAAATGTCCAGCTAACTATAACACCCCTAAAACCTATTGTTTTTTCAGTGAATTTCTAAGGTTTTTTAAATGCTAATTCCTAACTATATCAGGCCTGAAACCTATGTTTTTTTCAGTGATTATATATATATATATATATATATATATATATATATATATATATATATACATACCATATATGTGTTTACACACACACACATTTATATGCTTTCAGAAATATAAACAAAATACACAACATACAAATAGCCTTGTTTTTGGCATATGCAGACAAGCAACAGGGAGGAAGGTGGGTCAGTGAGGAATCCACAGATAGATACTGTTTCCACCAGAAAAAGCATTACTGAGGGTAAGTAACTTTTGAACAGAATTCCCAAGCAGTCCCTCAGTCAGAGGTAGGTTCTTGTCTGCCTATACCAAAAAATCTATCTTGCAAAACAGAACAGGTAAAGTGACCATCCCTCCACACTTCAGAGTTCTAAGCAATAGTGCTACGCAAAAGTGTGAAGGGAGGCCCAAGTTGCTGCTTTACAAAGGTCAACTACAGGGACACCGCTAGCTAAAGTAGAAGTAGAAGACTTATCTCCAGTAGAATGAGCTCTTATACTTTCAAGTGGTTTCTTGTTAGCCGTGGCGTAGCAGATATTTCTGCATTGGATAATCTATCTGGACAATGTCCTCTTATGCACTGCTTTTCATTCTATATTGCCCATATACCAACAAACAGCTGATCATCCCGCCGGAGATCATGAGTTCTGTTCACACAGAAACTAACAGCCCTTCTAGGGTCCAAACAATGAAGCCTTTCCTCCTCATTTGATGAATGTGGAGAATGTGTGTTATACCACTTCCGGATGGAGATGCCCCGCATGATCGGCCAAAAAATGCAGACGGACTGTCCACACGTATGTTCAGAACTCTGTCCAATTGATTTGCCATGATGCAAAATTGATGGTCCTGGTCCTCCACCCTGTTTTTTTATTTACCACATCGAGGTAGTATTGCCTGTTAAGATTTCAACTGACTGACTGTGCAAGAAAAGGAGGAAGGCCTTGAGAGCCAGACGTATTGGCTGTAATCCCAACAGATTGATATGCAACATTTATTCTACGGGAGGCCAATGACCCTTGATATCCAGACCCCCCAGATTAGCTCCCATCCTAGAATGGAGACATCATTATTACTGTGGCCACCGGAGGTGGAGGGTGAAAAGTCTTCCCTTAAAACAGATTGCCAGCCACACCCCACCACTAAAGATCTTCTGAAGTGTCTCTGGAGATCTTGACCTACTCCTTGAGATCTCTGTTGTGCTGGAACTGCATCACTGGAGGGCCCTCTAGTGCCTGTGTGCACGGGTGACTAACAGAATGCAGGTAGCCATCAGACCTAGTAGTCACAAGACCTTCAGGACTGGAACCATACCTACATTGTGAAACATCGGAATCATAGCCTGAATGTCCCAAATCCTCTGAGGCGGAGGGTAGGCTCGATTGGGCGCAGTGTCCAGTACTGTTCCATTGAACAGGGGATCCTGAGAGGGCTCTAGGTGAGATTAGGGCACATTGATGGAAAAGTTCTGGCTGAACAACAACTGCGTTGTCAAATGCAAGTGATTCAACAGCAACCCTGGAGCCTTGGCCTTGATCAGCCAATCGTCCAAGTAAGAGAACACTGGTATTCTCCACCTTCTGATATGTGCTGCTACCACCACCATCACTTTTGTGAAGACTCGAGGCGCAGTTGTAAGTAAGCAAATAGTAGGATCGCAAACTGATAATTTTGAGAGCCCACCGTGAAAAAGACATTTTTCCTGTACGATTGCACAATAGGGATATGAAAATAAGCATCCTGCAATACGATCAAGACCTTTCAGTCTTCCTTCTTCAGCACTAAAAGCACCTGTGCAAAGTTCAGTATCTTGAACTTTTCCTGCTTGAGGAACCAGCTCAAAATCTGGTTGAGGATCAGTCGCAAACGACTGTCCTTTTTGGAAATCAGGAAGTACCATGAATAACATGCTCCTGCTCTGGAACCAGCTCTACTGCACCCTTCTGAAGTAGGGCTTGAACCTCCCGTTGGAGGAAAAGAAAGTTTTTCCGAACAAAAGCACTGTTCGCGAGAAAAGGGTGGAGGAAACACTTGGCAGGGTAGGGCATACCCATTTCCCACAATATCCAAAACTCAAAGATCCATTGTTACAGATCTCCATTGAGGTAGAAAATAGGACAACCATTCTCCCACTGGAAAAGCAAGCTCCAAGATGGTGAAACTAGGGATGCTTTCCTCTGACCTTGGTCAGGAAGAAGAGAAGGAAGATGGCTGATGGGCAGCCCCACGCTGTCTGCCTCAGCCCCGTCCCCTATAGCTTCTGTAAAGAGGATTGGAGGTCTGCTGGTGTTGCTGGTACTGGCTTCTGCCTCAAAAGGAAACGTTCCAGCTAAACCCCTGAAATCTCTGATATTACCTATCATCGTTAGGCTGTGACTGAAGGCCTAAAGATATCACCATTGCCTTACTTTCCTTAATCTCTCCAAGGCCAAATCCACCGTGGCACCAAACAGCCTTGATCCATCAAATGGTAAATCCATTAAAGTGGCTTGTACATCCGGCAAGAAACCAGATCCCCCTTAATCAAATGTGTTCCATTGCGGCAACTGAAGACCCATTGCCCTTGCGACTGAATCAGCTGTATGTAAACCTGATTGAATGACTTGGCGGGCAGCCGTCTATCGTTCAGTATTGCTGAAAAGTGTCCTTGAACTTCATCAAACAATTTTGGGACCACTGCCTTGGCTGACTCCTTTAGCACATGGATGTATTGACCTAACAAAGGTTGCATTGGTCGACTTCAAGGCCTACTATTAGAGAGAACACCTGTTCCATTCTCTTCGACTCCCTACCCACAGAAGTCATTGGAAAAGACCCTGGAGTCAACTTCGAGGAACAGAACGCTTGTACAATCAAACTTTCAAGTGTAGATTGTGAGGACAATAACCGAGGGTCCCCTGGAGCAGATTTATACATCCTTACAATGGACCTAGACACTGCTACCGATAACAGGCTTCTGCCAAATTTCAAGAATAGGCTCAGTCAGAGCTTCATTATATGGCAGAAAAGGTGCCAGTGAAAAAGTTGATGAATGTAATACCTCTGACAACAAATTGCTTTTGAGTTCAGTAGATGGCAGAGGTAGCTCCACCATCTTAGCTGCCTTCCTTACCACAGCATGATATGATGTCACTTCTGGAGATGAAATGCCTTTCGGGGACAAAAACTCTGACTACAGAGAGGTATCCATGCCACTTTCTACCTCCAGGCTTTCAAAGTCTGGGTCCAAAGAAACTATGTCACCTTCCTCCACATCTGGATTCTCTCAATAGAAATACTGCTCCTCCTCAAGAAGCCTTTGCGCTTGGCTCCGGTGTCTATGTTTAAGCACCGGCATTTATGAAAGCAAAACCAGCAACAATGGCAATGGTGCAGAGGACTTCAGCACCTGTTCATAAGATGTCAGTGGCACTGGAGTGGAGCAGTGCGATGCCAGTGTGGATCCAGTTGCTGCTGGCAGAGGCTCAACTGGCACCAGAGACTTGCTAAATCTCTTCTGTCTACAATGAAGTGATCCTTCTTGGCACCGGAGGGGGCAATTTAACTTGAGCCATCAGCATAAACAGCAAGGATGGAGCTTGCTGGTACTGTGCCAGAAACACCAATGAATAGAAAAGCGGACCCATGGGCCTGCAGGAGCACTAGATGGAATCACAGCTCTAACATAGCATTCAGAAAACTCAACAGGTCAGAACCCGGAATTGGGAATGCTGGATCTTCCTGCTCCTGTCTAGGGGCCATGGGCTGTGGCAGAACCGGAGGAAGAACTGGATCTGGTACTAGCTACAGGTCAGGGAGTCCAGGAGGAGGTAAGGCACTTGGACTTGAGGTTGACACCGGAGTGACCCCCTCATCTCTGCTTTGAGTGTCTTCGAATCATGGGACACGAAACTTGGAGAGTCATCTCTAGAACACCGGCACTGGGACTCATGATGTTGCTTCTGCTTCTTCTTCGACGACATCGAAGAATGAGGAGACGGCGACTCCAACTGAGGATGACACCTCTGAAAAACTACTTTTCTCCTTCCTCACTTTGGCCATAAACAGCTTCGTCTCCTTCTCCTTCAATGCCTTAGGATTCATTTTTTGGCATGAAGAACAGGCGTCAATGTCATGGTCTGAACCCAGACATCACAGACAGTCGTCGTGTGGAACGGTGATGGACATCAGACCTCAAATTCCCTGCAAGGCTCAATCTAGACATTCACGGAGGATACATTCTTCCCTATAACAACGTTGCCATTACCTGGGAAAAATGTTGGAAGACTCCTAACAAAACGGAGAGCTTAAGAATTTACACGTCAAAAGCGTGTAAAAAAGGGAACCGATGTCAGCACACCGATGATGGCTTCTTATGGCTGTGATGAAGTCACACGGAGTCACGTGCAGAACCGTGTCATTATGACGTTCTTGTTTACTTGGGAGAGCTGTAAAGAAAAGTTTCCACAGAATGTTGGCCCATTGAAATATTTAAAAAGTGAGGAATCCACAGGTAGATGTATCCATCAGAAATAAAGATTGGTTCTCTCTGAAATATCGCAAGATGTTTGGAAACTTCTGACTTCCACATGCACCTCTCCTTGGTACTGGAGGAAGGAAAAAGTACAAAGTGCAAAAGCTTTTCCCTTTCTCTCAAAACTGATTTCAGGAAACCCCAATGTTGTTCCCATGAAGGGGAAAAAACAATATTCCAGTCCTGACAATACATCTTTTTTCTGTCACAGTTATATGTACAAGGGTTTAAAGGACTCCTGGTCTTATACAGCAGCATTCAATCCCCCGCTTCCCAAAAAAAGTTCCCAGGCAGAATTGGTCACCAATATTTCTAAAATATCCTGAGCAAATTCATCGACCAGAGTTGGCTGTTCCTCGTTGTGCTCCCATCACAGAGCAAGAACCTACAAACTTTGCCTCAATATTCTTAACCCCAGAGAGACCGGGAACCATCTCTCATGTGCACACTACTTATTGGCAGTGTTGTCACCTGTAAAGTGTCACCGTCCTCTTAAGGTCTACACCATTTTGTAATGAAATCCAGTCGCGTAAAGAACATGATGGAGCATCACTTACCACTTGAACAAGTAGTCGTTGTGTTGAATAATGTTGAGGAACATAATGTAAGCATGATAAATTTGTTGTCAAGCAAATTCATCTCATACATTGTCTTCAAGCTTAACACATGGTAGTGCAGGGCAAGAAAGCTGTAGAGCCTTCTCTGCACATGGTGGTCGTAAAGTCGTGGATGATGCGTGCCAAGGAAGAACTATTTACTTACCAATGGTAATGCTCTTTCGGGTGGATATTCTAACAGCAGATCCCTCACCTTGTGATATTCCCCCAGGCATTAGAGTAGTGCGGCTCTGCACTGATGTCGTTTTGCTCTGGAGGTGATGAGCAGAGCCATATAAGCGCCACCCAGGGGCACCGATGTCATATGCTTTTGAAGGTTCATCCACACCCACAGCCACAGTAAGGAATCTGCAGTTAGATATAGTATCATCAAGAAAGAGTATTACGCAAGGTAACTAACTTATCCATCTGTTGTATATTTCTAACTGCAAATTGACATCAAAGCAGTCCCTCCCCAGGACTAGGATCTGTGGAATGGTTCTGATGAAATAGTCCTAAAAGGCTGAATGGACAAAATGTCCATCTCAACATACCTATCAAGGCATTAATGCTTCATGCACCTGTTCCCTGATGGCCACACAGCAGCAATCAACAGTTTTCCAGGACTGGTACTCTGTGTGCTAGAGCTGTAGTGAAAGTCTTGCCTCAGGAGGGATGTGCTCTTAATCTTTCAGGTGGCTGCTTCTCAGGTTGTGTGTCGCACATTTTTATGCAGATGACTATCAACCTACAGATGGTTCTTGTCTTCAGTGTCTTGCCCTTCTTGCTCCAGAGACACCTGCAGAGTTGATCACCCTCTGAATAGTTATTTCCTTCTCTTTCAAGGGGAGAGGCAAGGTGGAGAAAGTTAGAAGGGTGCTAGCATGCCAAACATGGAAAGGTGTTACTACTTTTTGAAGAAATCCAGCTGGAGTTCTCAAAAAGAGATTGTCAGGATAAAAAGTTGTGAAAGGCCACTTGACTGACAGTGGCTGTAGCTCATTCACATGAAGAGCTGACGTTACTGAGACGAAACTGACAGCTTTCAGGGTCAAGAGACATAATGGAAAACTGTGGTTCATAAGGGTTGCACATTACAAAACTGAGAACCAAATTCAAGGGGCTTGAGCAGAAACATATGTTATAACCTTTAACAAATCTCTTCACAACAGATAATTTAACACAAAAGATTTAAACAAACAAGGCTTATCCAGCAACTTAAAAAAAAGGGACAGACAAAACATAGCCTTTAAGAGTACCCAACGAAAGTCCTTGCTGGACCAACAACAAAACAAACAATACTTCCGACAGCTTAAATGGTTGAAGGTCAGTCTGATGGGTGCTGCACCAATCTACTAACTCAACCCAGCACCCAGTATTCACTGATTGTGTAGATGAGTGTCAGGCTTCCAGAATAACATCAAAGAATTTATGAGGAACATCGAAGGAGACTAGCTGCCGACACTCAATCTCCACACGTGAAGGTGAAGAGTGAGGAGGCCTGGGTGCAGGACCCTGCTATGTTTTTGCAATAAAAAATTCTCCTGAAGCAACTGCTTGATTCGAGGAAGATGCTCAAGCCAATCTGGAGACACTAGGATGACTTGGGGCTGGTCACTCTTGATTCTCTTCAGAACTTGAGCCAAGAGGGATAGAGGCAGAAAGACTTACAGGAGTCCAGATCTCCATTTGAAGTGAACTGCGTCTCCAAAAGAGACCCTTCTTGTGAATTCTAGCATGTAAAACAATGACATTGCACATTCTCCGCGGTGGCGAAAAGATGAGCACTGTTTATCCCCATTGACGGAAAATAGGCTGTGTCACTGCCATTCATGATCGTCAAGGTATCGGCGACTGAGGTTGTCCACACAGGCGTTTAGAGATCACGACCTGAGAAATGCCCTCGTGAGCCAGCGATGTCCAGAGGCATAGAACTCCCTGGCACATGACCCAAGACACATGGCAGCAAGGCACAGGAAGGGATGGCGGTATAGTTGATAGGGAATGGGCACCCAAAAGGATAATTCCACTTAATATTTATATGTGTTTTTACAGTTGTTACGGTGCTGTAGGGTAGAGAGAACCACCAGCTTCTCTAGAATCTGTGGCCTAGGCAACAATCAACTTAATTACTGATCCCCAGCACACGTAATATATAAATGACATCAGTTGCATTCGTAAGTCACACAAAATTTCGAAATAAATCAATCCAAGTTATTTTTTTGCCCTTTTATTCCTTCTTCGAGCTTTTCTTTGTGAATAGATTCCAAGCCAACACGTGTCCATTGAAAATAAATTCATCTCATGAGGCCTTTAACAGGGAGGCTTGGTAGATATGACCTAAGTCCTTCATCTTATGGACTGCTGTGAAGTAATTGTGAATCTTGATGTAATACTTGTGGAAAATTGTCAGGAACTGACTGAGCTGGCTTATTCCCTGGAAGGTGAATCAGGTCCTGTCTGATGGAGCAGTACAGAAACTTCCTTTGGCAAACTATATATAGACTGTACATAGTCGCAAAGCAAGCTGTGCTGCATAAGCAAAATTTACACATCACTGAGAATCTCATTAGTGTGTGCATAGTTGACGCTACATCTGTCAGTCTCACAATAGGTGGTATTCTCCTGTGGATACATTTGGCCTAAAATGGCAGGTAAAAGTTTCTTATTAAAAGATAAAATTTGAACATTACTAATCAAAAATACACCAGTAACCTACTTTGTAGATCTGCAGCAGCACATCTGTCCACACACGCTTGCTCAACGCCTCAAAGGTGCTGTCCTCCATATCGAGTAAAACAGTTTTCCCAGTCGTGTTCACGTTCTTAGATGAAGAACTCTGAAGCTCGTTAACCTGGGCCTGAAAAAAAGAAAAAAATATTTAGCTTGATACCAAAAATGATCCTATAAGACATGTGATAGGCCCCAAGACCAATTAGTAGAGCTATTAGTTAGTTTGTGCAAATGGCAGAGTTCAATTTAATATAAAGCTATAACAAGCAATAACACAAACATAATAAACGTCATCAATATCAATTTCATATGACAGCCTTTATCAAGCATTTTAAAAAACTATTATACCCATAAACTAAAATATATTGCTCTTCCATTAAAATATTGGCATTTGGTGCCATAATTAAACTCTTTAACCTCTTCAATGCCTATGACGAGCTGGTCTCGTCATGGGCCGCGGTTGCGCTGTGCCCATGACGAGACCAGCTCGTCATAAACCCCGCCCGCTAATAAAAGCGCCGGCACAGGGCGGGGAAAGGGGCGGGCACTGAAGGGGTTAAATAGGGTACTAAAGTGAGCGGTAGCAACTCTAGGTTTCAAGGTTTCATCAGCATCAATGCACACCATGTAGACTTCCATATCTGGTTTGTGTTTGATATTACAATAAACAATAGCCTGCACATTGTGCGTCAACAGTAAAAAACAGCTCCAAAGAAAACTGTTTATTGTTGTTCAATGAATTTTAAAGATAGACAGGGTAAATCTTTTTTTTTAATTTTCAGGCAGTCTGCAGAATGCCCTGTTCAGAACAGCTTAATTTGTACAAAAATCATTGTAGGAGAAATACGTTTTCTGAGGAGCCCAGCGCTGTGCAATGCGGCCATTGCAGAGTAGCAAGTCTATCTAGTCTTGATTCCACCTCATGCCTCATGTTGCCCGAGCTACAGTTCCTATCTTTTTACCTCACCCTTGCAGGGTTTTTTAAATCCTGCTTTTTTTTGTTTAGCTGTCGACTTCGGAACTGGGCAACAAAGTTTGAGTTCTGCACCAGCTCAGCATCCTATGATTTTGGGCAAATCACTTAGTGCCTGGTTCATTAAGGTCACTTACTCTTTGAGTAAGTTTACCCTTTGGAGTAGGTTTATTACCTTTTAGTATTCGCAAACTCAGAATGTAAACTTATTTCACATGGGTATGTTACATTACTTCAGCCCCAGAGTAATGCAGCTGGCTTACTTTTTTGTGTGGGTGGGTGCCATTCCTCCCTATACCCCGTCTTGATCCTCTCTAAACCACCTTACTCCTCCCGATTCCCATTGCCTTTAGTGATATGTCTGTGCTTTTTGCCACCCATTCCATACAGTCTCACTCCTATTTACTACCTAAACATATATTTAAGTGTGTTGAAACTCCACAGTTGGGGAAACAAATTCCACACATATAAGTATAGGTAATGCAGTGCCATAAAACGCCACACGTACTTTGTGAATTTCAGTTTGTAATACATTTCGTAATACTACAAAACATACCAAAAAGTGCAGTTTGTGAATCAGGCTCTTATCTACCTAGGCTTAAAAAAAAAACAACGAAAGAAATATACATGAATATATAACCTTGTGTAATGTAACCTGTAAGGAGCTCCAATGCCCTTGGGCCAAATGTGCGCTATATAAAACTGTAAATAAATAGATAAATAAAGGTGTACGAGGCAACGCAACACTACATGCCTTTGTGATCATGTTGCCATTTCGCTCCTCCCTGATCACCTATTCGGAACCTCCAATTATTCTCTCACATCTCCTAGTGGAGCAGCAGAGAGAAGGGTGATGCTGTTAAACTCTTCTAGCTGATACAACAACCACCAGAGACAATTCATTATTTGAAGCAGTAACCAAGTACAACATCACAGCTAAAAGTTTGCTTTTTTGATTTCCTTTAAGGGCATCTGATTGTGTGTTTTTATTTAATATTTGAGCTGATTTTAAACAATTTCTCTCCCTCAGTGCATGGTCCACTAAATGCTGTATTCATATAGTTTTTCAAGATATACCGTGTAGATAGTGTACCTTTTTCAGTTTTCTGTCACTCAGCAGAGTGTCCTGTTCAGTTTTCTATATAAGAAAAAAGACTAGTCCCAGGCCTCAATGCACATGTCATTGTGTTGTCTTGTATTCCTCGATCCTCAAATATGATTGGAGGCTTTCCACTCCCCAGGTATGTGCCCTGGTTAACTCTTCCCATGGCCATCTTGCCCAGGTGCCAAGGTAAAAAGTGAAAAGGTTAAAGAACCCAATAGTTAGTCCCTCACAGGGCCTTCTCTCCCATCAATTTGAACAATTGTATCCTTTAAGAAGTGACCCTGAATCTTACAGGAGCTGAATCTTCCTGCAGATTCTACCTTAGCTGTTTTAGGGTGCACACAGCAGACCCATCAACTTAGTTTGTCATATAGATGTGTCTTTCTGTGTGTTGTGCACTTTTACATCTTTCAGTTGAACCCCACTGGCTCAATTACCTGCAAGTTTTTGAAAATTGTCTTTTGTGTCCTGCAGGGGAACCACTCCTAGGTGTCACAAAATGTACAAATATGTAACATTTGACCTAGTCATCTACTCCTTGCCTCCCCCCTACCCATTCTGTTCCTGTTAATTTTCTCTCACTTCTAAATTCTGTCCTGCTCTCATCTTCCCCATCTACTCCTAACTTACCATTTCCCTGCCCCAACAACTCTTCTAACCTTCCTCCCACTTTACCCGCACATTCACTCTCCTACTCTCTCCACCTCCTCATGCTTTGCTTCCTATTTACTCACCATTCTCCATGTACCCTCTCCCCCATGCTACCATAATCCTGACTTGCTTCTCTCCTCCAGCTTACAAATCTCCTACTCCTTACCACCTTTCCAATGACCATTCTGTCCCCTACTCTAATCCCGCTCCCACTCTTTCAGCTCTTCCCTTTTAATTTTGCTCTTACCAATTCCTAACCTCCTATCAAGCAGTTTTTCTAGTTTGCTTTTATAACCCCACCTTCTTCCTGTTATACATCCTAAAACGTGATTTACCCGCAACCCTGGGTACTCCTCAAACATGAAATTGATTAGCTCTCCTCCGGCACTCCATACCTTATTGCTCCCACACAAACACAGAACCACTCATCCTCACACAACCCAACAAATGAAGGTACTTGCCAGGCTCTCTCACTTCTTTTACCTACACTATCCTCTTTTTCTCTTTTCCCTTCACACTCTAGAGGCACCTAACTTTTGCTTATTATTCCCTCAAAAAACAACCACTTCCTTTTACATCTCCCTTCCTCTTCTAAGCCCTCAAGGCCCTTTTCCAACTCTTGAAACCCGACATCGGGCCTTATAACTCTACCTAAACTCTCCTTTTCCCCCTACCTTCGTGTTTCCCCATACCAAGAGTTGCTCCCTACTAACTACCCCCTCAAGCTCCTACACATCTCTCTCAGCAGCCAGATTAGTCCTCAACAGCCCACTCCAAACCACTTCACACCATACCTTAGGGAACTCCACGGGCTTCCGATACACAAGTGCAAATATTTTCAAACAGCACTTGGTTGATGCTCCATAGCAGGCACACGAAGGGACGCAGACTGAAGCCCAGGAGAAAGCAGGCGTCAACCAATAGCAAGCAAGGAAATGAGAGAGACATGGTAGCAAATAAATGGTAAGTAATAGGTGGGCTCTAAGCCCATTTTAAGCTTTTTTTTTTTTTAAAGAATATCTTTCACTGACAGCGCACGCGTGCTGTAGGCGAAACGTAAAAACTGCAACTTCTTAAGAAAATATAGTGAAAGAAGCATATCCTACAAATCCCCCTCCCCCAAAAAAAGTCCCACCTCGGCTATACCGGTCTCTTACTAGCCCACACCCCACACATACACTAAAGCAGAGAAGGGGCTGATCCTTCTCGTACCTAGCCACTAAAGTCTAAAACGACCTCCTACAACACATCAGAGCCTCCTCCTGTCTTCTTTACTTATGCAATAAGGTGATATACTGGCTTTTCAAGTATGCCCCCAGGGCTGGCCTCACAAACCTGCTACAGAGTGCCTGGATACCCTCACGGGTGATTACCATGCTATAAAAAAAACTATGACATCCGTCAAAGCACTTTGGTGCCTTATCAGTGTTATCAAGCGATGTACAAAGACAGCTATAATGCAATAAAACTTTAGGAACTATAAATCCGTAATTGCTTTTCAGTATTTAAGACAGTCCAACTGTTTCCGGTTCAAGTCCTTAAAGGGATACGAAGGTGGACTGAAACCACCTGTAGAGCAGAGCACAACATATTGTTTCAATGTTTTCCAGGATTTCCATTTATCTTTTATTAAAGAGTGATGCCATTTTGAACATTGTAACAAGAGTGTGACACATTACTGATTAAACAGCAACAAGCATGGGCTAATAAACAATGTTTTTGTTTTTATATTCTAAAGTGCTTATACATTTCCAGATTATAACAGAACAGGATTCCAAAGTAGCTAAACTCCTTCAATTGCTTGACTTCTTTACCATCAAATAATGACTATTTTACCTTTTTAGTTTACAAAATTGTGTTTTTTTTCTTTTAAATATGTTCCCCTTAAATTTAGTGTGAAAGTGCAATTTAGGGCAATTGGGTCCCAGTGGGAAAACATTTGAAAATAATAATGGGAGTGATTCAAAATGTTTTAGAGTGAAAGAATCCATTAATGTATCTGTGGAGGTATGATAGCTACGAGTTAATATAAATTGTTGCAAATATGCAACATTGCTTTAGATAGTTGGCTATTCATATTAATGACCTGTGACAACCTACTTGGTTTCGTAATTTGTGCTAAAGTATAACAAGCATTGGCAAAGCCAATCTGCTTTGACTATGCAAGACCATTTAGCATTGTCAATGTTTTCTTTTTTTTTACGTTGCACAGCAGTGAGAGTTGCTGTGACTCAAAGTCAATAAAAAAAAGTGTAATGGAGCGGCCAGTGTTGACTGTGTCATAGCACTTCTTTATGTTTACTTTAAGTCATGTTACACAGCAGCACATGCCGCTGTGCAACATCTTTACAAAATATTAACAAAGCCAAATAGCACTGCATGAGCTATTTGGCTTTGTTAATGTCTTTCAAAGAGGATGTGGCGCTACAGCCAGACCTGCCACCTGCAAGACTGGGAAACCAGGTTCGAGTATCAGCGCCAGCTCAACACTCAGTGATTCTGAAACTCCAGAGGCAAAAAAAAAAAAAAAAACGTAATATGTCCTTGTATAAAGTAAATGGTGCTTACTTAAAATGCTCCAATACCTACGGTTTGAGTCAGCGTTGCAAACCTGGAAAACATATATTTTAAACAGGCAACAAGAGAGAGGAGGGTAGGAAACAAAGGGGGTGGGGTGAATGGATAAATATAATGGGGGTGCGACAAGTAAATAAAAAAAGTCTCTCTAGGAGCCTGTGGCCAGTGGAAGGACACAGAAAGCAGTACTTGGTCCATGCTCCATGACAGTGACATGAAGGGACAAAGACTGAAGCCCAGGAGATAGCTGGAGTCGCCGACCAATAGCAGCAAGGAAATGAAAGTGGCATGGGAGCCAACCAATGGTAAGTAAAGGTAAGTAATAGGCGGTCTCTAAGCCTGTTTTAAGCTTTTTTTTTCTTAACGAACAATACCTTTATCTGACAGCTCATGTGTGCTGTAGGCAAAACCTGAAAACTGCAACTTCTCAGACGTACATAAAAGTTTATTACTTATACTCTTGGAAAGCAAATATAGGGAAATACACAAGTCCCACAAAATTGAATAAATGCTTAATTTCTTAGAGGAAAAAAAGCATAAAAATTGATGTGGTTTGCTTTATTCATCTCTTTGTCATGCAAACCAAGCTCATATATATGGCCACTGTTGGACAAGCTCAACTAATCTCTCCCATTTCCCTTCTTCCAATTGGTCACTCCGAACTCTGTGCCAACAGCACACAGGCTAGGGGCTGCTGAAAGGTAGTCTCCTGGAAAATCCAAATCAGGCAGTGAATCAAAGAACGTGCACGGAGTGACTATTTCAATAAATATACAAGTATCAGCTCCCTGTTTTATTTCTAAATACGGCAACATTTGAATGGCCTTTGAAACCAACACATTTTCCCCTCGTAAGGCCCAGTGAATGTACCAAGTTGCTTTAATCTCCTGGTTTAGGGCTACTATAAAGTAATACTTGTTTTCAATGTAAAGTTCCTATAGAGAGTTAATGTTTTCTTAGCTATCAACAGATACGTGAATGTATAACTAAAAGATAGGCAAACTTACTTTCCTGAGGCAGGAGTTCTGTTCACAAGCTGTAAAACACCGATCAGTTAATCCATCCTTTTTAAAACAATACAGCGAATATAGGAGATCTGAATAAGCACTAATTCATGGGTACTCACAAACTTTCTCTTGGGGTCCAAATTTACAGTGTGGTTTGTGGCCGAGGGCCACACCGGTGGGGGCGGGGTCAGTGGGGGAGGGGCGGGGCTAAAGCAAAAAATAATTGTGACCATGAGGTTGAACACAGGTCCCTGCAGCAGACGCCTTCGTCCACTGAGCCACCAGGCCCAGGATACACAGATCTCTCTCTCTCTCTCCCTATCTCCCTTTCCCTCCCTCTGTCTCCCTCCCTCCGTCTCTCTCTCTCTCTCCGTCTCTCACCCTCCCTCCGTCTGTCTCCCTCCCTGTCTCCATCTCCCTCCCTGTCTCCGTCTCCCTTCGTCTCCCTCCCTGTCTCTCTCCCTCCCTCTGTCTCCCTCCCTCTCCCTCTGTCTCTCTCCCTGTCTCCCTCCATCTCCCTCTGTCTCCCTCCCTCTGTCTCCCTCCCTCTATCTCTCCCTGTCTCTCTCCCTCCCACTGTCTCCCTTCCTCTCCCTCTGTCTCTCTCCCTCTGTCTCTCTCCCTCTGTCTCCCTCTCCCTCCCTCTGTCTCCCTCCCTCCGTCTCCCTCCCTCCGTCTCCCTCCCTCCATCTCCCTCCCTCTGTCTCTCTCTGTCTCCCTTCCTCTCCCTCCCTCTGCCTCCCTCCCTCTCCCTCTGTCTCCCTCCCTCTGTCTCCCCCAGACTGCACCTCTCTGTCTCCCTCTCTCTGTCACCCTCTGTCAACCTCTGTCTCCCTCTCTCTTCCTCTGTCTCCCTCTCCCTTCCTCCCTCTGTCACCCTCTGTCATCCATCAGCCCGGGCTGAGAAAGCTTCCCAGCGCGCACACACAGTCGCACCCGAGTACTTCACAGGTCTTTAAAGACCATTTACATGTTAATAAAGCTTTGTTGTATTTCACCTCTTAGGCCCCTCCATCTCCACTTTGACAATCACTGGAATCCCTCCGGCCCCCACAGAGCAGAGTCTGAGTCCGGGCTGCTGCAACCGGCAGTGTTTGCTAACACTATTTAAAAAAAAAAAAATTTAAACACAGGTAGGATGTCTGCAAGGTGCGCGGGCCACCAAGGAAGGTTTGCCGGGCCGCTAGCGGCCCGCGGGCCGTACTATGAGTAACCGTGCACTAATTGCATACACTTACTGCAAATAATCCACATGAAAACAAAAAAAAAACCTTTTACTAATCTACTAGATTCTTACCTCAACTACAGCTACTCAGCACAAAGCGCTTGTGGTAGAAAGTGTCTTATAAATACAATTAACAATTCCAATTTATCTAGGCCTTTTCTATTGCCACAGGGTTGTTTGGCCAATGCCAGTAGAGCGATAGCAACAAAATAGCTACCTTATCTCATAAATGAAAATTAATTAATTGTTCATGTTTTAAGATCAGTAATGATGAAGTACCGATATACGGGTATGGCAATTTAGCTTTTAATTCTCTAACAAACTAGTTTATGGAGAATGTAGTGTTGTGATCATGATTGTGTCAGGATCTAAATCTCACTGTTTTGTGGTAAATATTTAAATTACCTGTACTATTTTTTATGCGGTAAAGTCTAGTAAGAATAACTCAGTCAAAATAAGAGGCAGAATCCGTGGTATTAGAGGTTTTGAAAAGGGCTTTATTCCTTACAAAGGAATTATAGTTCGAACCAGGCAATCATATTCCATCACCACGAAGGTTCAGGAAGGGATCAGCAATACATTATTGACAAGTAACAATATTTATATGAAAAGCATTGCATTAGGACAGATGCAGGAGGCGTAACAGCTGATAATACAGATAAGAATACACATACGTAATGAACAATAGGCGTAATACTAGAAACGTCATTTTAAAATGATGTCACAAGTGGGTGGATCCATAAGAGAATCCTGCAGTGTCAGCAGAAATATTTGGCAGAGATGCGCGCGCAGCCGCATGACGTGTGATTGACGTGCAACTAGAGGGTGAAGGGGAATTGACATTTAGCTCTACATATGGAGACAGAAGTCTGGGGTGTCAGGACAACCTAGTCCTAAATCATATCTAATATCTTGTGTTTAAGGAACCATATTATCTGGAAGGAAAGGTCTTCTCGGACAGATCCTATTCTATACTGACTGTTAGTGCGTGTACAAGCGTCTATGTGTCTACATGAGATGCGAGGGGGCAAGAATCTTCCATGGGCCTACGAATTACTTGCATAAAGACAGCAAGGCCGGGCCCTTTGCTCGGTAGCTAGAAGGATGTTTACCTAAACTACTAGACAGGAATGTATTGGATGAGGAGCGGAGCAGATAACTTTGAAGGCTGAATACAGTTTTTGGCAGGCAACAGGCCGTGTCAGGCACCATTAGCCGCGCAGGGAGTAAGACAAAGTTCATGGACACGGATGCAGGTCCAAGCTGGAGCATTTCAGAGGCAGAAGCAGGAAAAGGCTCGATGACAGAATTCAGGGCCTACTCGCCTGAACTGTAAAACTAGAAAAGTGAACCATATAAAGTCGGTGGCCAATCATACTTAGGAATGGAATATTCGACCCATTCATGACGGATCTGAAAGAGGATATGTTGGCGTTGGACGCACATGTATTTGCGTCTTCATAGCTGGAACTGGAGGGAACATACATGTACTTGTAGCATGTACATGGAGTCGTTGGGGTCTAAGATAGGGGACACAATTGACCATAAAAATTCATATTTCCTCATTCCCTCCTTGTCCCCTACGGACCCTCATGAAATATCCATCTTCATCAATCCATCAATCTGTTCATATAGCATCATTTGTTCTTCTTTCTTCTTCCGGGATCTTGAATGAAAATTTGAAGGTGGGATACACGATGTGGCACACAGACCACAAATCGCTGGCCCACATTGTAGACATAAGCAGCAACTGAATAGTATGAGAAAGCCAATACCTAGGAAGGATAGGATCCTCCATCCCCAGGCTGACAACACGCTCCAGAACCAACCGGACCAAGTCCAGGTGCCTGGATTCTGGTGTATCTGGCTTACGATCTTATGAAGTCGAGTTATAGCTTTATATACTGACGGCGCGTTTTCTGGTATGAAAACACAGCAACTTGATCCGATGACCCTACAGGCTCCGCCCCTATCGGCCAGGATGACGTCAAGGACAAGACGATTTTGAAGAACAACAATCCGCATCGCAGACTGCTCCTCTGTTAAGTTGCCTAAGGCGGAAGTAGTTTCATTCACTACTGCTTCAAGGGTTCTAGTTAATCTACGTATCAACTTACTATTAGTGACTGTACCTATGTAGGGAAAGAAACCTTTATTGAAATCTGTGTATTGCTCCCATGCTGTTTCGGTGTAATCGACAATCGGGAGATCTCTCTGTTGTCTATTGTGTACTAAATGGGTGTTCCTATGGTAATCAGGCGGGGCTAGGAAAACAGGTGGCAGAAGGAATGCAATGTAACAGGTACCATCCCAATCTAGGGGTAGGCGTATGTATGCGGTGTGACCACAGATGAAGTAGGAGTGACGAGAAGCTCTAAATGTAGATTTGCCTTTATCACTGATTTCTATTACAGTGGTACATTTACTATGGCCCATGCGTATTGAACCATTCTTTCTTACACATAATTCGCCTCTAACTGGAAATACTGACATAGCGGGCAAGATCGGTGTAGCTTCGGATTCAATATTCAGGATCATAAGATTAAGTGTAAAGTTACCTAATCTATATACTTCATTTTCTAGATCAGTTCCTGTTCTTTTGGGAAGTCCCTCCTTGTTAGGGTAGCAGACTTTAAGTAAAACTAGGTTTAGGTTTCCCCATACCCAATTGTCTTGATAAACTACTGTATTTGAATCTAGGGAATTAATCAAACTAAACCATGCTCCACAGGAGCCATTGTGTGTGAATGGATACGGAAAGAGGGGCAGAACTCCCTTGTATTTCTGATAGGGAGGAAGTCGGCCACATATCCAACAATTTGTAGCATTGCTGATCTGATGAGAATGATGTAACATACTAATGAAGGTGTTGTTGCGCAGCGCAAATCTATAGGACAACTCATGCGGGGGTAATTCGCTAAAAGAATATTCGGCAGTAGCATTGAAAACACGCTTGGAGATAGGGTAATACATGTGTAATAATATACTGGAAATAATAATCAGAAGACTTAGAAAAAACATAATTAACAATGTCACTATGCAGTGACTACGAAGTGATTTACAGTACGCATGTTTCTTGAGCTTTTTCTGTCTATTTCTCTCTCTATTTCGGTCTAGAGGATACATGTCAGGGACAAATTCAACCGATTCACCTTGGAGAGGACTTAAACAATCAAATTGTCTGACTTGCTAGACCTTAGTTTCAGTTTATAATTCTCCTTTTCTGGTTCATCAACCAGGGGGAGTTTTGAGTCAGTCTGTGAGGGAATGCAGGGCTAAAAATTCAAGTCGGATGATAGTCCATGAAACTTTTTGATATGGCTCGAGTGCAACCACCCTTTACGTCCCTCAATCTTCACAGCTGTCCTTGTGGTCAATAAGACGAGTTTCGGCGACTGCCACCGAGGCTCCAGCTGGCTCCTCCTGTCAAAATTCCTCACAAACACGAGGTCCCCCGGAACCACGTCGTGGGGCTTCACCTCAGTGTTGTCGGGAAAAGCTGCAGCTACCTGTGAACGACAAGATTGTAGTGCAGACATCAAGGAAGCCAGGTAATCTGTCAGCATATTACAGTCAACATCAGTGATTTTACGAGGTATAGGCGTCCCCCACATATTTGGTGGTCTGCCGAAGATCACCTCATACGGAGATAGCCCCGTTCGAGAATGTGCTACCATTCTCATGTAAAAGAGCGCAACTGGTAAGGCTACTATCCAGTCGACACCTTTTTCTCTACATACTTTGGACAGTCTAATTTTCAGAGTTTGATTATGTCGTTCCACTAGACCTGCTGCCTCGGGATGTCGGACACAGTGGAATTTCCATTGGTAGCCTAACAGAAGTGAAACATGTTTCATTAGCTCGGATGAGAACGGTTGGCCATTATCTGAGTACACGATACGGGGCAAACCATACCGTGGGAAGAATTCTCGAACTAACTGTTTGGCAGTAGTCGGGGCAGTGTAATCTGAGACGGGATACGCCTCTGTCCACCGGGAAAGAGCGCATACAACTACGAGGACATATTTGAATCCTCGACAACGTTCCATCTGGATATAATCCATCTGGAGGACTTCAAAAGGGTGATCGGGGGGTTGAAATCCACCCTGGTCTACAGGTACGCCTTTTCCTGGATTGAACTGACAACAAATCATACAGGTACGTACTTTCTGTTTAGCTGCTGCTCGCAAGTGTTTATTGAACCAAATGTGTTGAATACTGTCTAGCATAGCTTTCTCTCCTAGGTGCGCTGGACTATGTATTGGGTTAATGATGACCTGAACCATTGAGTCGGGGAGAAACCATATAGATTTTCCCTTCGTCATCCATCCTTGATCCGTTTGGATCCCTCCTAATTCAGTCCATCTCTTTATTTCTTCTGGTGTAGCATGTGTCTGTATGTCAATTACATCAAGGGTGGGATCCTTAACTGTCATGCAGTGTGTTGGTGTCGGAACTATTGTCTTTGTCGTGTCAGTTGGATGAGTCTGATTCTGAGCAGTCTGTTTAGCTGTTCTGTCAGCTAGGTCGTTACCCTGAGAAATAATGTCCGTCACTTTCGTATGGGCTTTGCACTTCATGATAGATATTGAAGTAGGCAGATGTATTGCATCTAACAGAGCTTGAATAAGGGGACCGTGCTGGATGTGGGCACCGCCTATACCTCGTAAAATCACTGATGTTGACTGTAGTGCAGACATCAAGGAAGCCAGGTAATCTGTCAGCATATTACAGTCAACATCAGTGATTTTACGAGGTATAGGCGTCCCCCACATATTTGGTGGTCTGCCGAAGATCACCTCATACGGAGATAGCCCCGTTCGAGAATGTGCTACCATTCTCATGTAAAAGAGCGCAACTGGTAAGGCTACTATCCAGTCGACACCTTTTTCTCTACATACTTTGGACAGTCTAATTTTCAGAGTTTGATTATGTCGTTCCACTAGACCTGCTGCCTCGGGATGTCGGACACAGTGGAATTTCCATTGGTAGCCTAACAGAAGTGAAACATGTTTCATTAGCTCGGATGAGAACGGTTGGCCATTATCTGAGTACACGATACGGGGCAAACCATACCGTGGGAAGAATTCTCGAACTAACTGTTTGGCAGTAGTCGGGGCAGTGTAATCTGAGACGGGATACGCCTCTGTCCACCGGGAAAGAGCGCATACAACTACGAGGACATATTTGAATCCTCGACAACGTTCCATCTGGATATAATCCATCTGGAGGACTTCAAAAGGGTGATCGGGGGGTTGAAATCCACCCTGGTCTACAGGTACGCCTTTTCCTGGATTGAACTGACAACAAATCATACAGGTACGTACTTTCTGTTTAGCTGCTGCTCGCAAGTGTTTATTGAACCAAATGTGTTGAATACTGTCTAGCATAGCTTTCTCTCCTAGGTGCGCTGGACTATGTATTGTGTTAATGATGACCTGAACCATTGAGTCGGGGAGAAACCATATAGATTTTCCCTTCGTCATCCATCCTTGATCCGTTTGGATCCCTCCTAATTCAGTCCATCTCTTTATTTCTTCTGGTGTAGCATGTGTCTGTATGTCAATTACATCAAGGGTGGGATCCTTAACTGTCATGCAGTGTGTTGGTGTCGGAACTATTGTCTTTGTCGTGTCAGTTGGATGAGTCTGATTCTGAGCAGTCTGTTTAGCTGTTCTGTCAGCTAGGTCGTTACCCTGAGAAATAATGTCCGTCACTTTCGTATGGGCTTTGCACTTCATGATAGATATTGAAGTAGGCAGATGTATTGCATCTAACAGAGCTTGAATAAGGGGACCGTGCTGGATGTGGGCACCGTGAGAAGTTAAATAACCTCTCTCTCGCCAAAGTACGCCGAAGTCATGGACGACTCCGAATGCATAACGTGAATCTGTGTATATGTTGACTTTCTTATTTTTGGCTTGAATACAGGCTTGTGTCAGAGCGATGAGCTCTGCTGCTTGAGCTGACAAGGTATCGATACAATTTGTTTCAATAATTTCAGTATCTGTTGTGACTGCATAAGCGGCCACTAACTCTCCTGTATTTGTTCTCATGCATGAACCATCTACATATAATGTCAGGTCTGGATCTGATAATGGAATATCTGTCAAGTCTTGTCTGGGTTTCGTCGTAATAGTAATAACTTCAATGCAATCATGTGCCAATGGGTCTGTTCCATTTAATGGCAAAAGTGTGGCAGGATTTAATGTACTACAACGTCTGATTTCTATGTGTGGCTGGAATAATGTTAATTCATAACCCGTCAGTCTTGCTATAGTCAAGTGTTGTGTTTGGGTCCGGTTCAGGAGAACTTCTACTGCGTGTGGTACTTGTACTGTCAATTGATGTCCTAACACTATGGCGTCGCTTTGTCTGATTGCTAAAGCTGTTGCTGCGACTGATTTCAGGCACGCAGGAAGAGCCTGAGCTACGGGATCTAATGTACTAGAAAAATAAGCACATGGCTTGTGTGATCCTGCTTGTTCCTGCGTGAGTACTGACAAAGCAGTACCTTCACGTTCTGTAACAAAAAGTGTAAAACGTTTGCTGTAACATGGCGTTGCTAAAACAGGTGCTTGGCATAAAGCTTTCTTTAAGTTTTCAAAAGCTTGTGTATGTTCCTGAGTCCAAGGGAGGACAGTCGGTGTCGCTGCCTCCTGTGTTGTCAACTGAATGAGTGGTTTAGCTAAAAATGCATATTGGGGGATCCACTGCCTACAGTACGAAGTGAGGCCTATGAAGGCCCGTACCTCCTTTTGTGTCTTGGGTGGTGGCATGTTTACAATTAACTGGATGCGATCAGGTGTGAGCTGTCTCCCCCATTTGGACAGCAAGTGCCCTAGGTACACAACTTGCTGGACACAGAATTGTAGTTTCGAAGGGGACACTTTGTGCCCCTTGTCGGCTAAGAAATGTAAAACCGTCAGTGATGCTTTTTCACATTCAGGTTCGCTTCGGGCGGTGATCAGCAGATCATCGACGTATTGAAGCAGGGCAGTGTTAGCTGGCATGTGGATACTGTCAAGTTCTCTTTTCAGTGCTTGGCTATAGATGCTGGGGCTTTCTGTGAATCCTTGAGGTGCGCGTGCGAATTTAAAACTTCGTCCATTTAAACTGAATCCGAACAAATATTGGCTTTCCGGATCGATTGGGACGCTAAAGAAAGCGTTCTTGAGATCAATTACAGTAAAGAACGTTGCTTCTGAATCTATGGCCGTTAATAATGAAGAGATATCTGGGACCACGGGGTATTGTGGTACAATGCATTTATTTAATTCTCGCAGATCAATAACTAATCGATAGACTGGTGGTGCTTTTGGATCAGTTCGTTTAAGAATCGGAATTATCGGAGAATTACATACATTGGAGTCGGTTTCCACAACCACTCCTTGTGCAATGAGCTCGTCAATGATTTGCAGCAAAGCCACAACAGCATCTGGGGTAACTTGTATTGTCGTATTCGTGGGAGTACCACTCCTGTTTTGATTGTGACTCGATATGGTGTAATGTGCATACAACCTACATCAGTGGGGCCTTGCGCCCATAAATGTGCAGGTAGATTCTGTAATCGGTGATCCATGTCTCTAGACACGTAGTGACCTTTAAAGTCACGCAAAAATAATCGTACTCCTTCCGGAGAACAGCATATTACAGCTCCTAGAGCCTTCAATGTTTTTATACCTAACAAGTTTTCTGGACATGATTTCGTAAGTAAATAGATCTGTAGTCCGTGTTAACGGACCGACTGTGAATGCAAGGGGTTGTGATACTTCGTTGATAGTAGGCTTTCCTGAGAAACCAAGGGAAATATTTTGTGAGCCTGAGAGGGGTGCCCCTGGAACTTCATCGTGACTGATAGTTGTTCTGCTTGCCCCTGTATCGAGTAGAAACTTTCTGTCTTTCCCTAATACCTGACTCTGTACATAAGGACCCTCTTGATCTACTGGAACCTCAATAAGGGGTAAGCCAACTTCCCTCTCTAGGCTATTTCATGTGTAGCGCTGATACTCTGGGTAGTCATTTTGTGCATACTGGTACATCTGTTGTGTCGTGTTTTGTGTTGCAGCAATAGGCTGTGGCTGTTGTACAGCTGGCATAGACTGTATATTCTGAGGTACTTGTTGTTGGATCTGATCCTGTCTAGGCGGACGTGGTCTCTCTTTCGTTATACCCGTAGAGATATTATGTTTCAGAACTGCGCAATCGTGTATATAATGACCTGGCTGTTTACAATAGTTGCATGTCCCTCTTACAGGACCTACTGAATCATTGGACTGTGTCGTACCCTTTTTATGACCGTCAGCTGGAACTGACTGAGCAACAAGCATTTTCATTTTCGTGTCTTTCATACGTCTTTGTTCATGTTCTTACTCGAATACCTTCCTCAACTAATACGTTTTCTCAGGCTCTATTTGAGTTCTCCCTACTTTTCTCTTCCAGTCTGAGCGCTTTCTCTGTGCGCCTATGCGATTCTTTACGCCATAACTCAATGGCATCTTTCTGTGACTGTCTGGCTTTCTTTTTCCATAATTCTTCTTCTACTCTCATGATGCAATCTGCATCCCATGTCCCAGCTGCGGGCCACCTCTGACTTTCTGCTAGATCCTTGGTGTAGTCCACCCATAAGTCAAGATATAACACGGCATCTAGACCATGTTTATGATACATAAAATACCCTGGAGTGTCCCTAGGTGGAATGGGAACAGCTTCTTCGAGTACTCCTTTTCTAGTTTTGATCTGTCTTAATTTTGAAAAGAACGGCATCTTTAAACCTTGCTACTTGGTTCTTACTCGAACTGGACTTGAACACAATTAATACGATAAACACAATAATGAACACTCATTCATACCACAATTTTTGAACACAGTAAAACATTTAACATTTAACGTTTAACTTTTAACGAACAATGATAATTAGAAGAAAACTAGTTACTGACATAATAATACTAGATGATATTGAATTATATACATGAACATACTGGATATACTGCTAAACAGTACAGATACACTGCTAAAACAGTGCAGACCGGATCTGTGTACCCAAACCCGTCAGGACCGGCACGAATTAATGTGCACGTCTAACTGCCTCCCCAGCAACGGTACTCACCGGGTAGCACGGAACGGAAGGCCTCGGAACTGAACTGAACTGGACCGGACTGGACTCGACTCGACTCGGAACTTCGGAACCTGGTGGGCCTCTGTATACCTCGGATCTTGCTCTCTCAGCTAGGCTCTGGTTGGGATACTTCGCACTTCTCACCGCCTCGTCTGGGTGTTGATCGCAGCCTCAGTCACCCCCGCTTGGCTGGAGGGAGATACAGGAAATCCTGCGGGTACGCATTTTTTGTCCGTCCAGCTGTGGCAGGAGACCGGGCCTGCAACGCACCTCCGGCGCGTGAGATGAGAAAGTGTCCCTGTTCGGGCGCCAATTTATGTGGTAAATATTAAAATTACCTGTACTATTTTTTATGCGGTAAAGTCTAGTAAGAATAACTCAGTCAAAATAAGAGGCAGAATCCGTGGTATTAGAGGTTCTGAAAAGGGCTTTATTCCTTACAAAGGAATTATAGTTCGAACCAGGCAATCATATTCCATCACCACGAAGGTTCAGGAAGGGATCAGCAATACATTATTGACAAGTAACAATATTTATATGAAAAGCATTGCATTAGGACAGATGCAGGAGGCGTAACAGCTGATAATACAGATAAGAATACACATACGTAATGAACAATAGGCGTAATACTAGAAACGTCATTTTAAAATGATGTCACAAGTGGGTGGATCCATAAGAGAATCCTGCAGTGTCAGCAGAAATATTTGGCAGAGATGCGCGCGCAGCTGCATGACGTGTGATTGACGTGCAACTAGAGGGTGAAGGGGAATTGACATTTAGCTCTACATATGGAGACAGAAGTCTGGGGTGTCAGGACAACCTAGTCCTAAATCATATCTAATATCTTGTGTTTAAGGAACCATATTATCTGGAAGGAAAGGTCTTCTCGGACAGATCCTATTCTATACTGACTGTTAGTGCGTGTACAAGCGTCTATGTGTCTACATGAGATGCGAGGGGGCAAGAATCTTCCATGGGCCTACGAATTACTTGCATAAAGACAGCAAGGCCGGGCCCTTTGCTCGGTAGCTAGAAGGATGTTTACCTAAACTACTAGACAGGAATGTATTGGATGAGGAGCGGAGCAGATAACTTTGAAGGCTGAATACAGTTTTTGGCAGGCAACAGGCCGTGTCAGGCACCGTTAGCCGCGCAGGGAGTAAGACAAAGTTCATGGACACGGATGCAGGTCCAAGCTGGAGCATTTCAGAGGCAGAAGCAGGAAAAGGCTCGATGACAGAATTCAGGGACTACTCGCCTGAACTGTAAAACTAGAAAAGTGAACCATATAAAGTCAGTGGCCAATCATACTTAGGAATGGAATATTCGACCCATTCATGACGGATCTGAAAGAGGATATGTTGGCGTTGGACGCACATGTATTTGCGTCTTCATAGCTGGAACTGGAGGGAACATACATGTACTTGTAGCATGTACATGGAGTCGTTGGGGTCTAAGATAGGGGACACAATTGACCATAAAAATTCATATTTCCTCAGTTTGATGAGGAGTAAATTAGAACTGTGAATATGAGTTTTAGAAGTTAGGAATGGTTACAACTCGCAAGTTTGACAATATGGTCCAAGGAGACTACTTGCTCATGTTAGGTGAACTATGGCAGGAAAGGAGAATTATGCAATTCTCACTGAAAGATATCCATCAGAAAAACACCACGTCATGAATGATGTAATATGTGACATCATCAGCAGTGGATTGCGGGCGCGCGAGAGGTAGTTAGTACAACTAACTATATCGGAGGAATTTCAATGGTTTTGTTCGAGTGAAATGTCCAGCTAACTATAACACCCCTAAAACCTATTGTTTTTTCAGTGAATTTCTAAGGTTTTTTAAATGCTAATTCCTAACTATATCAGGCCTGAAACCTATGGTTTTTTCAGTAAAATTCAAAGGTTTTTTAAATGCTAATACCGAAGTATATCAGGCCTGAAACCTATGGTTTTTTCAGTGAATTTCAAAGGTTTTGTAAATGACAATTTTTAATGTATTAATTGTTATACTGATTTTTTTTACACTGATTTACTACATTTTTTAAACTGTTTATTTTTAGATATTTTATTTTTTTAATTACATTATACATTACAATACACAAAGCAACATTGAGCTCAATGTGAATTTCTAGTCAAATGCAATTAGTTACTTTATGGATTACTTTTCTAACCACAGGACTGGATCCTAGATTCAGTCCTTGGACATCTCCTGTAAACAGTTGTTTAAAAGCGTTTGGTTACAGTAGTGATTTTTAAGGATTATTATTGTATTTTAAAAGTTGACACTAAGAACATTTTTCACATAGACACCAATGTTATCCTATGGCAGAAAATTCACTTAGCAGGTAAGTAGTGTCATCGTTACTTTTTCTTACTCAGTGGTGGATCCTGAATCCAGCACAGGTGAATCACCTGTAAACAGTTGAAAGAATGTGTTTAAGTCATACAGACGATTTTTTAGGAATATTTTTAGTTTATGAAAATAGACACTTAGAAACTTTTCTGATTAAAAGCACACATTGGATTCCTATGGAAGTTAATACAAGTTACTGTTAAGTACGCTTAGAATTACTTTTCAGGGTCAGTGCTGAGCTAAAAGATGCAGCCCTGGGTTCTCTCCTGATAACAGGTGAGTAAATCGGAATTCGTAGTTCGGCTGATTTTAGAGGAATATTTGTACGTTTCAAAAATGGACACTTAGAAACTTTTCTGGTGAATACCACACAATAGATTCATATGGAAGGAAATACAAGTTACTGGTAAGTACGCTTAGAATTACTTTTCATGGTCAGTGCTGGTCTAAAAGATGCAGCACTGTGTTCTCTCCTGATAACAGGTGAGTAAATCAGTATTCGTAGTTCGGCTGATTTTAGAGGAATATTTGTACGTTTCAAAAATGGACAATTAGAAACTTTTCTGCTGAAAACCACACAATGTATTCCTATGGAAGGAAATACAAGTTACTGGTAAGTACACTTAGAATTATTTTTCAGGGTCAGTACTGGGCTAAAATATGCAGCCCTGGGTTCTCTCCTGATAACTGGTGAGTTAATCGGAATTCGTAGTTCAGCTGATTTTAGAGGAATATTTGTACGTTTCAAAAATGGACACTTAGAGACTTTTCTGGTGAAAACCACACAATAGATTCATATGGAAGGAAATACAAGTTACTGGTAAGTACGCTTAGAATTACTTTTCAGAGTCAGTGCTGGTCTAAAAGATGCAGCACTGGGTTCTCGCCTGATAACAGGTGAGTAAATCGGAATTCGTAGTTCGGCTGATTTTAGAGGAATATTTGTACAATGGTGAAGGAAGGGGGCGGGGCCTGCGGTGACGTGTGCAAACACGCCCTGTGGCGCATTTTAAGTTGGGGAATTAATTCCTCTTCTATTCTGCGGACCCCTGGGGGCCAACTAGCCCACCAGGTACCTCCAGTAAGTGTCAGGGAGCTGCGTTGCAGAGAGGTGTTCAGAGGCCATGCCCCTTTTTACAACACTCTGCAACGCAGCTCCGTGGCGCTTACTGGAGGTACCTGGTGGGCTAATTGGCCCCTAGGGGACCTCTGGATTGAAGAGGAATTAATTCCCCAACTTAAAACGCACCGCAGGGCGTGTTTGCACAATATCACCTCAGGACCCGCCCCCTACTTTCACCACTGTGCAAACGCGCCCTGTGACGTGTTTTAAGTTGGGGGATTAAGTCCCCTTGAATCCTGAGGTCCCCTGGCGGCCAACTAGCCCACCAGGTACCTCCAGTATGCGCCAGGGAGATGCGTTGCAGAGAGGTGTTCAGAGGCCACGCCGCTTTTTACAACACTCTGCAACGCAGCTCCGTGGCACTTACTGGAGGTACCTGGTGGGCTACTTGGCCCCTAGGGGACCTCTGGATTGAAGAGGAATGAATTCCCCAACTTAAAACGCACCACAGGGCGTGTTTGCACAGTATCACCTCAGGCCCCGCCCCCTACCTTCACCACTGTGCAAACGCGCCCCTGGCACGTTATTAGTTGGGGGATTAAGTCCCCTTGAATCCTGAGGTCCCCTGGCGGCCAACTAGGCCACCAGGTACTTCCAGTAAGCGCCACGGAGCTGCGTTGCAGAGAGGTGTAAAAAGGGGTGTGGCCTCATTACACCTCTCTGCAACACAGCCCCCTGGCGCATACTGGAGGTTCCTGGTGGGCTAGTTGGCCCCAGGGACCCCCAGTATTCAAGGGGAATTAGTTCCCCCTCTGCAAACGTGCAAGGGGGTGCGTTTGCAGAGTGGTGTAAGGAGGGGGCGTGGCCTCTGGCCCGATCCCGTCTTCTTTTTTTGTTTTTTGTTTTAGAAAGGGGGCCTTCTTTTTCTATTTTTTTGGCCCTGGGGACCCCATCCCCCAGGGCCTGCCCCCAATTTCTTTTTTTTTTTTTAAATCGGGAAGGGGGCCGCGTGGCCCCCCTACCGAGGCCATAATTTGCCCCGGGGACCACATCCCCCGGGGCATGGCCCTTTTTTTCAATTAGTGGATTTTTATGGAGGGGGGCTGCTAGCCCCCCTCCTCTGGCCACTTTAAGGCCCCGGGGACCACATCCCCCGGGGCCTGCAATTTTTTTTATTTTTTGTTCATTTTTTTATGGTGGAGGGGGGCTGCATGGTCCGCCTCCCTGGCCACTTATGGCCCTGGGGACCCCATCCCCCGGGGCCTGGCCTCTTGTTGGGGGCCGTGGGGGGGTCCCCAATCCCCCCACAGTCCTAGTCGGCTCCCCGCATCCTGCGGGAGCCGGCATTGCTTTTCCACATGGAGAGCAGCTAACATGCTGCTCCCCATGTGGAAAAGCAATCAGCTTTGGTTAATTGAAGCAAGAGCAGGTTTCCCTGCTCTTGCTTCAATGAAGGAAAGCATTTTGCAATGGCAGGGTGGGAGCCGCGAGGCTCCCACCCTGCAATTGCAAACAGCAGGGTCCCGGGGGTGGGCACCCCAGGACACTGCAGGAGCTGGCCCTGGGAGGTGGCGGTCCCCAGGGCATATACAAGGCTCCAGGAGGGGGGCCGCATGGTCCCACTCCCACATTTACAAGTTGCCCCAGAGGGTGGCGGTCCCTGGGGCTGGGGGGGCCTGAGAGCCCCCCCACCCCAAAATATTTCAAGCCCTGGAGGTGGCGGTCCCCGGGTCTGGGGGGGTGAGAGCCCCCCCTCCCATGTTCAAGAAACCCCGGGGGGTGGCGGGGTGCGGGGAGGGTGAGCGGATCCTCCGAGGCCTTAGATATATATGTACTTTTACCTCTAATTTTCTCAGGAACTACTGAACGGATTTACACCATTTAAGCAAAAGGCTGAACTGAGGACTACCTCTTTGTCAAATTTGGTGTAATTCCGTTCAGCAGTTCGGGCTGTAGCTGTGTCAAAAGGTCCTATGGGAAAATGCATGGGGGAAAAATGCTTTTGGGACCCCCCTTTTTTCTCGGCCCCCGCTTGACGAATCACCGTGAAATTTTCAGGATAGGAGCGGACCGGAGCTGGCAAAAGTTTGGAAAATTTCGCGAAGATTTGTCAATCGGCGCCAACGTTATTCCTAATAGAATGTTGCGGATTTCCTATGGAAAATAGGTCCTAACTATATCTACCTGCTGGCGACCGCCAGTAGGTAATATATATATATATATATATATATATATATATATATATATATATTTACACCAAAGTTACCCAAAGGCTGGCACACCCAGGTAAGTTGCGTAAGTTAGGTATGAATGGAAATAAAAGAGGGAACGCATTAGTAGTTGACACAGTTGCTGTCATGTTTTTCTAGGTCCATGAGGAAGGGCGATGTGCTTGAAATGCGTCGGACCAAATCAACTGTGGGGAATCATGCCTTTGGATTGCCGTTGAATTGTCAGGAGCGCAACTTACCTGGGTGTGCCAGCCTTTGGGTAACCTTGGTGTAAATAACTTAGTGGCTAACCCGGCCACTGCTTGGCACCACTGCGGATTGAAGCGGGTCCGCCTCCATCTCCATGGTACGAGGGCGGAACAGGAGGTGCTCTGTTGAATGTTTAAAAGCGGCACTAAAGGATTAATTCTGCGTCTAGTAAGAACTTTGTTGAAAGGATTCTTGCCAGCATGTGACCCACTAGGGTAGAATTCATACTACTAATCCCATCATGCATTATTGTTGTTCATTGTAACATGCATTGGCGGAAGAATGGAAATAAAAGAGGGAACGCATAAGTAGTTAACACAGTTGCTGTCATGTTTTTCTAGGTCCATGAGGAAGGGCGATGTGCTCGAAATGTGTCGGACCAAATGAACTGTGGGGAATCATGCCTTTGGATTGCCATTGAATTGTCAGAAGTGCAACTTACCTGGGTGTGCCAGCCTTTGGGTAACTTTGGTGTAAATATATATATATATAGGTAGTTATAGTTAGGACCCTCTTACCATAGGAAATCCGCAACATTCTATTTTGAATAACTTTGGCGCCGGTCGACGAATCCTCGCCAAATTTTCAAAATAGGTGGGGCGCTGCGCTCCGCTCCTACCCTGAAAGTCTCGGGGGGATTCGTCAAGCGGAGGCTGAGATAAAAGGGGGGTCCCAAAACGCGTTTTTCCCATGCATTTTTCCATAGGACCTTTAGACACAGCTACAGCCCGAACGGCTGAACAGAGTTAAATGAAATTTGGCAGAGAGGTAGTCCTCAGGTCAAGGAAGTGCCTTTTGTAGGTTTGGTGTAAATCTGTTCAGTAGATTCTGAGAAAATAGCCTTTAAATCAATATATATATCTGAGCCAGCTTACGGTGCGCTTACGGTGCGCTTACCGTACGCATACGGTGACGTGCGCAAGCGCGATTCTGATTGGCTGATAGATCTTAGTAAACATTCGAATCGGTCGAAACCAGGAAGCGGCGGCCGCCATTTCGTGTGTTTCAGTCAGAAAAAAAAAGGGCGATAACTTGAAAAGGGGGCAAGGAAGAGAGTTACAGACCCCCTAACATTTGAAAGGGGGTCAAAGAAGGACAGAAAAGTACAAAAAAAACATTTATTAATTTTGAAAAAAATCGCGGGGTACGCGTACGGTAAGCTTACCGTACGCGTACGGTAGAAAAAAATAATAAAAAATGAAATGAAATGCAGATTTAAGTGTTTAGATATTAGGGGGCTCTAAAAAGAGCCGTTGTGTTTATGAAGTGATTTTTTAGTGGTACCTACAAGTAAGTACCGATGCAGAGTCTAAGGTTCAAGAGGAAGACTCTGTTCCCTTCATCATTGAAGTGCACACCATCTCCTCTATAAAAGTCTTGCATGTCGTAACGCAAGTTGTTGTGGTAAATGGAACCCATACCATAGTCTCGGAGGAAAGCAGAAACAGATTTGTTGACGTGCTTTCTTGCTTTGTCAATCTGTGGACAGAAATGATTGGACCAGTTTCATTTTTGCCTTTGGCATATGTTAGAAAACACAAAGGCAGTTTTAGGGAAAAGTGAAAACAGTTGTGCAAAGGTCTCCTTCATAAGCATTTCCAGACCTACCCCAGTCAAAGTGCCTAGGTCATTGCCACCACAGTGCACTATTATGAGGTCAGGGTGTTGGATTTGCATGAAGGATTTCACCAATGGCATCAATTGGTGCCACTTTAACCCTCTCTGACCAATCCATTTAATGTCTACATTTGGCAAAGCAAGGTCTCTCACCATACCTGTTTTCTCTGCATACTTTTCACTCCAGAAGACATAGCTGTGCCCTACAATCCACACTGTGAACATCTTCAAAGGAGAACTGGATGCACTCAGGAGGTGTAATTCAGTAGAATGGTAAAAAGAAATGAAAGACAGTTTGGAAATGGAGGCATACATATATATATATATTTTTTTAAACTGATTGGCTGTTTCATACCATTCTACAATAAAAACTAGGCTGTATGTGTAAATTTATAGAAGTATGTTTTGTATTGGTACAGAAAAATGTGTTACCAAAGAACAGTACTATGGATTTGCTGTTAGGTTTGAAAAGTCAAGCACTCCTGCTCTTTGGAAATGAAACATTGTTTGGTGAACTTCTGACCTAACTCTACACAGCAGTGTTTCAAGAGCTGTTGCTATGGTAGCAGGCAGAAGTCAAGTTGGGGGAAGGGTACTAGGCAGAAGTCAAGTTGGGGGAAGGGTACTTTTGGAAAAGGGTTGGTTTTCAACCAATAGAAATGTGTGATTACATTTAAAAAAAAGGGGGAAGCACTGAGATTTGAAACTTACATGTATATGTGTGGAAAAAGAGAGGGAAACTTTGCCATTATCTGGTTCTGCTGAGAGGAGAGAGGTGTACAGAACAGAGATCCTGGCTCTGATAATCTGCTGTTTGAGTGCCACATTTCTTTCACAACTAACTAATTTTAAAGGTGAGTTTAGAGTTTGAGAGGGGATGTATATGGTAAATTAAGAAATGAATAATAGAATTGGAATTCCTTTTGTTGAAGTTGTGTTTATCATTTTCTGTTTTGGGAGAAATTTAAATGTGAGGAACATGTAAAATAATATGGACTATGTTTTCACGATAAATTAAGGTGTACTGGTATAAATAAGGAATACTTTAAGGGTTTGAGGTTGCACTCAGTAATGCAAATACATTCAGCATCAGTAAGGCTGGTTGCCCTTGCTGGAGTGTAGTCAGTCACCCAGGCTACACATGTTGTTGGTCTCAGAAAGCTGTTTGGTATTGCTCTGGTGATTTTACATTTGCATTAGATGGAAAGGGGGAGGTATTTTTTTCTGCAGAAGCAGACTCTTAGCACACAGCCAGCTGCATATCCTGTGGAATCATGCATAGTATTCACAACCGAGTGGGGTTTGAGGTTTCAGTCAGTAATGCAAATACATTCAGCATCACTAAGGCTGGTTGCCCTTGCTGGAGTGTAGTCAGTCACCCAGGTTACACATGTTGCTGGTCTGAAAATGTTGTTTGGACATGTGCTTTTTTAAGAATCTGAAAAATGGATTCATAATGTGTCAGACTGTAAAAGTACTTATCACTTGCCAAAAAAAAGAGTAGTAAGTGTGCTTTGAAATTGGCAAAGACATTTTGTTTTTTGACTAATATGAAAACATGACTCTGTGTGCAAAGAGGAATTACAGGCAGAGATTTATTGCGTATTGCTCTGGTGATTTTACATTTGCATTAGATGTAAAGGGGGAGCTATTTTTTTGTGCAGAAGCAGACTCTTAGCACACAGCCAGCTGCTTATCCTGTGGAATCATGCACAGTATTCACAACCGAGTGGGGTTTTAGATTGCAGTCAGTAATGCAAATACATTCAGCATCACTAAGGCTGGTTGCCCTTGCTGGAGTGTAGTCAGTCACCCAGGCTACACATGTTGTTGGTCTCAGAAAGCTGTTTGGTATTGCTCTGGTGATTTTACATTTGCATTAGATGGAAAGGGGGAGGTATTTTTTTCTGCAGAAGCAGACTCTTAGCACACAGCCAGCTGCATATCCTGTGGAATCATGCATAGTAATCACAACCGAGTGGCGTTTGAGGTTTCAGTCAGTAATGCAAATACATTCAGCATCACTAAGGCTGGTTGTCCTTGCTGGAGTGTAGTCAGTCACCCAGGTTACACATGTTGCTGGTCTGAAAATGTTGTTTGGACATGTGCTTTTTTAAGAATCTGAAAAGTGGATTCATAATGTGTCAGACTGTAAAAGTACTTATCACTTGCCAAAAAAAAGAGTAGTAAGTGTGCTTTCAAATTGGCAAAGAAATTTCGTTTTGTGACTAATATGAAAACATGACTCTGTGTGCAAATAGGAATTACAGGCAGAGATTTATTGTGTATTGCTCTGGTGATTTTACATTTGCATTAGATGTAAAGGGGGAGCTATTTTTTTGTGCAGAAGCAGACTCTTAGCACACAGCCAGCTGCTTATCCTGTGGAATCATGCACAGTATTCACAACCGAGTGGGGTTTGAGGTTGCAGTCAGTAATGCAAATACATTCAGCATCACTAAGGCTGGTTGCCCTTGCTGGAGTGTACTCAGTCACCCAGGTTACACATGTTGCTGGTCTGAAAATGTTGTTTGGACATGTGCTTTTTTAAGAATCTGAAAAGTGGATTTAAAATGTGTCAGACTGTAAAAGTATTTATCACTTGCCAAAAAAAAGAGTAGTAAGTGTGGTTTCAAATTGGCAAAGAAATTACGTTTTCAGACTAATATGAAAACATGACTCTGTGTGCAAATAGGAATTACAGGCAGAGATTTATTGCGTATTGCTCTGGTGATTTTACATTTGCATTAGATGTAAAGGGGGAGCATTTTTATTTATGCAGAAGCAGACTCAGCACACACCCAGCTGCTTATCCTGTGGAATCATGCACAGTATTCATAACCGAGTGGGGTTTGAGGTTGCACTTAGTAATGCAAATACATTCAGCATCACTAAGGCTGGTTGCCCTTGCTGGAGTGTAGTCAGTCACCCAGGTTACACATGTTGCTGGTCTGAAAAAGCAGTTTGGATATGTGCTTTTTTAAGAATCTGAAAAGTGGATTTAAAATGTGTCAGACTGTAAAAGTACTTATCACTTGCCAAAAAAAAGAGTAGTAAGTGTGCTTTCAAATTGGCAAAGAAATTTCGTTTTGTGACTAATATGAAAACATGACTCTGTGTGCAAATAGGAATTACAGGCAGAGATTTATTGCGTATTGCTCTGGTGATTTTACATTTGCTGAGCTGCTGTGGATGTGCTTGGTTGACTTACTGAAGGGTTACCTTCAGTATGTCGAGCATATGTCCAACCGTGTACATCATGAAGGTGTCTCAACATGGTGTGATTCCCGAAGGAATACTTCTTGTTGGGATTCCCTCTTGAAAGTACACGGTCACAAAGCTTACAAGTCACTAAGGGTGCATTTACCTTTTTCTTGCCCTCTGGAAAAGAAAAATACTCCCATATGAAAGAGCTCTTTTGTTTCCTCCTTCTCTGGCTCAAGGTAGTGCTGCTAGCCTCACTCTCAGAAGAGGTCTGCTGTTCTGCCATCGTATCACAAAGACAACTCAGCTCCTTCTCCTAAGGGATCACAAGCAGAAATGAGGGGAATGGGTGTGGTGTAGGAGAGTTCTAGAACTGAAAGTACTTTAAACCAATCAAAAGTTTTGTTTCTTGATCACATGACCTACCGTGCGCGTACGTTACGCTTACGGTGCGCTTACAGCAAAAGTACGCATGCGCGTAAAAAAGACACGCGCACGCGCGCATGCGCAAAACAGGCACGCCCCTTCACTTACGCGTAACATGCGCGTGCAGCGTACGCGTTACGCGCTGCGCACGCGTGACGTACGTCTACGCAAATTGCGTAAATGAACGCAAGCAGCGTAGAAATCTAACGTTATAAAAGCAAGACGTGCGCTTACCGTACGCGCACGTTAAAAAAATACTAAAAAAAAAAAAAAAAGGGGAAAAAAAACCCACATGTTATACTAATAAATCTTACCTGTTTAGTTTAAAAAAATGGTAAAAATACAAAATATATTGTAGAATTTTTAAAATTTAACCATAGTCTTTAAAAAAGGATAGAAAATTAAAATAAAAATATGTAAAAAAATTGAAAAAAAAAAAAAAAAAAAAAAGGTAAATATAAGAATTAGCATTTAAAAAACCTTGCAAATTCACTGAAAAAACCATGGGTTTCACACACGTTATAGTTAGGAATTAGCATTTAAAAAACCTTAGAAATCCAATGAAAAAACCAAAGGTTTCACACATGTTATAGTTAGGAATTAGCATTTAAAAAACCTTAGAAATTAAATGAAAAAACCAAAGGTTTCACACATGTTATAGTTAGCTGGACATTTCACTCGTAAAAAACCAATGAAATTCCCCCGTTATAGTTAGTTCAGCTAACTATAACTCGCGCGCCCACAATGCAATACTGATGACGTCACATATTACATCACTCATGACATGGTCACTGACATCACTCATGACATCACTGATGACATCTCAAATGACATCACTGATGACATCACTGATGACATCATCCTTGTGATAGAGTGGCAGACCTCCTCTTCCCCTAATATAACCTTTGATACACACATTCAAAAATAGAGACTAAAATTTTCAAAACAATGGACATACCAATACCAGTTACAACAACCTCTTCAGTAATTCTAAGAACCACATACACATCCACTCATTCACCAACAGTCCTATACAGTCACTCATACATGTACTCACTCATCATATGTACTCATACACCTATACATCCTGTTACACAATGCCACTCATCCATAGAGTTACTCACACATACTCACTCATGCTAATAAAGAAACAAACATACATTTATTTGCATATACAGTTATACACACACCACCACACTTACTTCTATGGAAACTTACACATACTTAGTCTTATAAACAGTCACTTATAGAAACACATACTTATTCATACAGGAACTCTTTCAATCTCTCACTCTCACATATACTCACTTATATACACCAATAGTCACATATACTAGTTTAATAGATATGTAGTTACTCATAAAGACACTATTGAGACAGTCATTCACTCACTAACACACCCATACACACACTCATCCACCCATACAGTCCTGCACACATGCTGTCTTCAACACATACAAAGAGTGAATCTCTCATTCATGCACCTATGCACTACGTAATACCCCCCACCGAACCATGCAGACACTCAGACTGATACTCAAAAAAACAACTAATAACCTATATAGACACCTATGAAGCTAATCACCAACCCATGCAGCCATTTATACACAAAGTGAGAGACTGATACAGATATTTTCATATTTAAACATTACTCAGTAAGCCATGTATTCACTATGATACACTTAATCAGTCAGTTACACAATACATTTTTCAAAAACAAAGCATCCATTTAGACACTTATATACCCATTTATTCTTCCATTGACCTTGAGATATACATATATAAAACATATTTAATTTTCAGAAAAACACACATTCACTGGATGATGTCATCAGTGATGTCATCAGTGATGTCATTTGAGATGTCATCAGTGATGTCATGAGTGATGTCAGTGACCATGTCATGAGTGATGTAATATGTGACGTCATCAGTAGTGCATTGCGGGCGTTAGCTGAACTAACTATAACGGGGGAATTTCATTGGTTTTTTACGAGTGAAATGTCCAGCTAACTATAACATGTGTGAAACCTTTGGTTTTTTCATTTAATATATATATATATATATATATATATTACCTACTGGCGGTCGCCAGTAGGTAGTTATAGTTAGGACCACGTTTCCATAGGAAATCCGCAACATTCTATTTTGAATAACTTTTGTGCCGGTCGACGA
This sequence comes from Triturus cristatus, assembly GCF_964204655.1. Classification (NCBI taxonomy): domain Eukaryota; kingdom Metazoa; phylum Chordata; class Amphibia; order Caudata; family Salamandridae; genus Triturus; species Triturus cristatus. The sequence continues at coordinate 1,007,316,967 of NC_140591.1, read as the reverse complement.
ATCCTCGCGAATTTTTCAAAATAGGTGGGGCGCTACGCTCCGCTCCTACCCTGAAAGTCTCTGGGGGTTTCTTCAAGCGGGGGCTGAGATAAAAGGGGGGTCCCAAAACACGTTTTTCCCATGCATTTTTCCATAGGACCTTTAGACACAGCTACAGCCCGAACGGCTGAACAGAATTACTTGAAATTTGGCAGAGAGGTAGTCCTCAGGTCAAGGAAGTGCCTTTTGTAGGTTTGGTGTAAATCTGTTCAGTAGATTCTGAGAAAATAGCCTTTAAATCAATATATATATCTGAGCCAGCTTACGGTGCGCTTACGGTGCGCTTACCGTACGCGTACGGTGGCGTGCGCGAGCGCGATTCTGATTGGCTCTTAGATCTTAGTAAACATTCGAATCGGCCGAAACCAGGAAGCGGCGGCCGCCATTTTCTCTCTCGCACTCTGAGTAGGGCAGCATAAATGAAGCCCAAAAATGGGTAAAGGGGCAGTATATTGAAATAATAATCACCCAGCAATGATATACGGGCCCCCAAACAACCCACAAGGCCAAAAAAATTTTTTATTTTTTTTCGAAAAATCGCCGATTACGCTTACCGTACGCGTACGGTAAAAAAAATTTTTTAAAAAAAAAAGTATCCACACTCTCCCCACCTCATGTGCAAATGGTGCCCGAAGGGCACCATTTGTGCATGGCTTATGAAATAATTGAAATTAATAAACAAAACATTTCACAACGATGCGCATAATATGTCCCCCATGTGCGCACGGTGCGGTCGCGTGAGTTATAGTTGCCTACAGTAACTATAACGGGGGAATTTCATTGGTTTTTTATCAGTAAAATGTACAGCTAACTATAACATGTGTGAAACCTATGGTTTTTTCAGTGAATATATATATATATATATATATATATATATATATATATATTACCTACTGGCGGTCGCCAGTAGGTAGTTACAGTTAGGACCTATTTTCCAAAGGAAATCCGCAACATTCTATTCCCAATAAGTCTGGCGCCGGTTGACGAATCTTCGCGAAATTTTCCAAACTTTTGGCCAGCTCCGGTCAGCTCCTATCATGAAAGTTTCGGGGTGATTCGTCAAGTGGGGGCCGAGAAAAAAGGGGGGTCCCAAAACGCGTTTTCCCAATTCAATTTCCCATAGGACCTTTTGACGCAGCTACAGCCCGAACTGCTGAACGGAATTACACCAAATTAGGCAAAAAGGTAGTCCTCAGTTCAGACTCGTGTCTTTTGCTTAAATGGTGTAAATCCGTTCAGTAGTTCCTGAGAAAGTACATATATATCTATGGCCTCGGAGGATCCGCGCACTCTATGCGCACCCTAAGCGCACCCTCTGTGCACCTTGCGCGCACCCTCCCGATCACACGCTGAATGATAATTGGCTGTCAAGTGTCTGTCAACATTCGAAACCAGGAAATGTTGGCAGCCATTTTGTGCCTCGGTAGAAGCGAGGCTGAAGAAGTAAGGGAAATAAGTGTGTGAAAGATGTAAAGGGGGCAGGGTAGAAATAATCTGACCCTCTAGTATTGCTTAGGGGCTCCCAGAAGGATTCCCAGGGCCCCTTTTTTTTTTTTTAAACGGCGTGGTGCGTGGATCCGGCCGTAAAAAAAAAAAACGACCGCAACCCCCTGGGGCTAGAAAATAAATAGGGTGGGGGGGCTGTAAGGCCCCCCCAATCCCCAGGGACCACCACCCCGGGGCTTTATTTATTGAGGGAGGGGGACTGCGTGGCCCCCCTCCTGGAGCCCTCGAGGGCCCTGGGGACCACCACTCCCCAGGGACGGCTCCTACAGTATCTTGGGGTGCCCACCCCCAGGACACTGTTGTTTGCTATGAGAGGGTGGGAGTCTCCCGCCCTCCCATAGCAAACTTTGTTTGAATTTTGAAAGAGAGAGCAGGGAAACCTGCTCTCTCTTTCAAAATCCAAACCATATTGCTTTTCCACACGGGGAGCTGCATGTCAGCAGCTCCCCATGTGGAAAAGCAATGCTGGCTCCCGAAGGACGTGGGGAGGCGGCTGGGACCGTGAGGGCGTTTGGGCTCCCCCCACGGTCCCCAATGTGTTTTTATAAGCCCTGGGGGATGGGGTCCCCGGGGATAATAAAAATTAGTGATAGGGGCTATTTTTTTTTTATGGTAAAATTAGGCGTCGCGCATCCTAACGCGTTGGGTGCACGATTTCTCTCGTGTAGGGTGCGCGGTCCTAACACATTGGGTGCGCGACTCCAAAAAAAACTTGTAAAAAAAAATAAAGTATTAAAAATATAGTTTAAAATATATGAAAAATATATAAAAAATAGTTTTTAAAAATGTACATTTAAAAAAAAAATTCATTAAAAGCAAATATATTTTTTAATTTTTAAAAGAAATAATTGAAAAAAACACTTAAAAAACTGGTGAAAAACAAAAAACATAATTAAAGGAATTGATACACTGAAAAATAAAGGTTTAGAAATCCTATGAAAGTCATTGCTTTAGAGATAAGTTATAGATAGGAATTAGCATTTAAAAAACCTTTGAAATTCACTTAAAAAACCATAGGTTTCAGGTATGTTATAGTTAGCAATTAGCATTTAAAAAACCTTAGAAATTCACTGAAAAAACCATAGGATTCAGGGGCGTTATAGTTAGCTGGACATTTCCCTCGTACAAAACCATTGAAATTCCCCGTTATAATTAGTTCAGCTAACTATAACTCGCGCCCCCGCAATGCACTGCTGATGACGTCACATATTACATCACTCATGACATGGTCAGTGACATCACTGATGACATCACTGATGATATCACTGATGACATCATCCAGTGTCTGTGTGTTTCTATTAACTTTAAATATGTTTATTATATATAGGGAAAGGCATATTGAAGAATGAGTGAGTGTATAAGTGTGTGAATGGATGATTTTGCAGGTGCGTGACTGACTCTATAAGTGAGTCATTAAATGTATCTTACTGAATGCATGAGTTAATGACTAAACTGTGTGAATGACTGTATGCTTCTGTCTGTTGGTGTGTAACCGGATGCATGGTTTTGTGAATAGGTACATGAATGTCTATATAAGTTATTGATTGGTTGTCTGAGTGTCTGAGTATCTGTATGGGTACATGAGTGTTTGTGTGGGTGGGATGTGTGTGCATAGATGTGTCAGTCGGTGGTTCACTGGGTACATGGTTTCAACACTAGTTCTGTAATGGAGTGTATGGGTGGGTGAATATCTGTATGGTTGTTTTAGTGTGTGAATATATATTTCATTAGTACATGTGTAATTTACTACATATGTGAACGGCAGTATATATGTATGTTGGAGTACAGAATTGACTATAACTGAGAGTGTATGATAGTGTGAGTGGCTGTATGGAGGAGTGTGTGCTTGTATCATTGATTGTATAAGACCATAAGAATGTGCTAGTATTTGTATGAGTAATTGACCTTGTTTGTGTATAACTGTATAGGTGAGTAAATGGCAGTGTGATTAATTACTTGCATGACTGAGTATGTGTGTGAGTAACTCTATGGATAAGTAGCGGTGTGGGAGTGTCTATATAGGTGTATGAGTGCATATGATAGTCCTGTACTGAGTGACCATAAGTATGAGTAACTGTACAGGTGAGTGAGTGGATGGGTGTTTAGACGTAAGACTCTGTGATGGGGTATGTACTTATTGGTGTTGGAGTGGCTATGGTTTTGAGAGTGGCAGTATGTAATTTAGAGTGGGTGTATCAAAGGTTATATTAGGGTGTGACAAGAAGCATCAAATGATCACATGAATGACGTCATCAGTGATGTCATCAGTGATGTCACTGACCATGTCATGAGTGATGTAATATGTGACGTCATCAGCAGTGCATTGCGGGGGCGCGAGTTATAGTTAGCTGAACTAACTATAACGGGGGAATTTCAATGGTTTTGTACGAGGGAAATAAGTCTCCCAAAATGGCCACCAGAGACAAAAGAGCCCAAATGTAGCCCAAATATCACCCAGATGTAGCCCAAGTATAGCCCAATGATAGAATGTCCCAGAGTGTTCTAACAAACAACTAGAGCGCTAACAGTCTTACTTATAACAAAAGTATGGCACACCTGAAGCCATCTTGAATGGAATAAAGTGGTAACACTTAAAACATTTAATTTACAAAGGAACACAATGAGGGGATTCATTTTGCCATAGAAATTATGATTAGTGCTGCAGAAAGAAAAATTAGGGCACATTTTGACTTCTCAAATCCTCTTCTATGTCATAAACAAATTCTGACATGCAGACTGAAACAGGCACTTTGAATACCAGCAGCAGACTTCCCTGGTGAGCAGTAGCTTTACTACAGTGATCTAATGAGCAACTAGAGTGCTAACATTCAGAATTCATGGCAAATGTGTGACACATCTGAATGCCTTCTTGATGGAACCAAGTAAAAAACTGAAAGTATTTCCTACTGAGGAGACTGCAGTAAATGAGGAAATTAGGAAACTTCATAACAAATAAATCTCCCAAGATGGCCACCAGAGACAAAAGAGCCCAAATGTAGCCCAATTATCACCCAGCTGTAGCCCAAGTATAGCCCAATGACAGAATGTCCCAGAGTGTTCTAACGAACAACTAGAGCGCTAACAGTCTTACTTATGACAAAAGTATGGCACACCTGAAGCCATCTTGATTGGAATAAAGTGGTAACACTTAAAACATTTAATTTACAAAGGAACAAAATGAGGGGGTTCATTTTGCCATAGAAATTATGATTAGTTCTGCAGAAAGAAGAAAAATTAGAGCACATTTTGACTTCTCAAATCCTCTTCTATTTCATAAACAAATTCTGACATGCAGACTGAAACATGCACTTTGAATACCAGCAGCAGACTTCCCTGGTGAGCAGTAGTTTTACTACAGTGATCTAATGAACAACTAGAGTGCTAACATTCAGAATGTATGGCAAATGTGTGACACATCTGAATGTCTTCTTGATGGAACCAAAATAAAAAACTGAAAGTATTCCCACTGAGGAGACTGCAGTAAATGAGGAAATTAGGAAACTTCATAACAAATAAATCTCCCAAGATGGCCACCAGAGACAAAAGAGCCCAAATGTAGCCCAAATATCACCCAGATGTAGCACAAATATAGCATAATGACAGAATGTCCCAGAGTGTTCTTAAGAACAACTAGAGCGCTTACTGTCTTACTTATGACAAAAGTATGGCACACCTGAAGCCATCTTGATTGGAATAAACTGGTAACACTTAAAACATTTAATTTAAAAAGGAACACAATGAGGGGGTTCATTTTGCCATAGAAATTATGATTAGTGCTGAAGAAAGAAAAATTAGGGCACATTTTGAGTGACTTCTCAAATCCTCTTCTATTTCATTAAAAAATTCTGATATGCAGACTGAAACATGCACTTTTAATACCAGCAGCAGACTTCCGTGGTGAGGAGTAGCTTTACTACAGTGATCTAATGAGCAACTAGAGTGCTAACATTCAGAATTTATGGAAAATGTGTGACATATCTGAATACCTTCTTGATGGAATCAAAGTAAAAAACTGAAAGCATTTCCTACTGAGGAGACTGCAGTAAATGAGGAAATTAGGAAACTTCATAACAAATAAATCTCCCAAGATGGCCACCAGACACAAAAGAGCCTAAATGCAGCACAAATATCACCCAGATGTAACCCACATGTAGCCCAATGACAGAAGTGTGCAAAACACTTATTTTTTGTGTATTTGCAGTTTTATATAGTGCAGACTTGTCAGGTATTGGAATGCTTTACATGAGCATTGGTTACATCACACAAGATCAAATTCATTTTGGTTGTAGACATGGGGAGATTAAGTGATTTGACCACAATCACAGAATGTTGAGCTGAAGCAGAAACTCCAACCTGGTTCCCCAGTTGCAAAGTCTGCAGCTCTGGAAGTAACACCACATCCTCTCGCCAAGGTGCAACATTTAATCAAGTGGTCAACTGGATAAAAAAACATAAAGATTACAAATAATTTAAAAGTTCTTTGTCGCTATTTGAAAACTCAGAAAATATGTCTTCATTTTAGTTTTTTGGAGCACTAACCATAATTTTGATGCAAATAAGACCCTCTCATATATGTAATTTCTAAAGGAAATACTCTAGGTATTACAGTTTTGATTACATCAAGCTGACATCAGGCGTTCAAGACTTTTGTAATAAATATAGAATGTTAGCAATCTAGTTGCTCATTGGGATACTGTTGAGAGGCAGAGGCCAGGGGCACGGACTCTGAAAATTGAAGGCAGGTAGGAGAGTGCAGAGGCAACAATTTGACCACACTGGGCAGGCAGGAAGGGCAGTGGCAGCACAACAGACTATGGAGGGCAGTGGAAAGGGGGGCAGGGGCAGCAAACCAACAATACAGGACTGGCAAGAGAGGCTGTGGCAATATAATAGACCATTGTGGGCAGAAGGAAGAGGCAGTGGTAGTACAACCATACATGCCAACAGACCCGATTCAGCCAGGAAACGTCCAATGTTTTTAAGCTCAAATGGGCTTTATTTGATCTGTCTCCTGTCTACAATCTCCTCTTTTTCAATGTAACTCAAAGGGGAAAATCAATACCCCAGTTTTTTTTCAAAATCTCCCTCTTACCAAGTTCAAAATGTTCGCAAGTATGGTACATTGAATCATGGTAGGCAGGAGGAATTGGGGTAGGGACATGGACTCGGATAACAGAGGACAGGAGGGACATGGAGAGGTGCACCAAACTGACCCTACAGGGCAGGCATCAGGGTTTGCAGCAGCACAATACACCACACAGCGCATGCGGGACAGGAGTGCAGCACAACAATCCATAGAAAGCAATAGGGAGGGGACATGAACATGCACATGGACAACAGAGAACAGATGGGAAAGAGGCAATGGTAGCTAGCTGACCATAATGGACAGACAGGAGAGAAAGCTGCAGCATAACAGACCATAAAGGGCAGGAGGGATGGATCAGGGGCATTACAATGGAACAGACAAGCCAGGAGGGAGGGAATAGGGGGTCTGCACATGGAAACAGAGGGCTGGAGGCAAGGTGGCAGGGCAGGAGCAGCAAGATGACCATGGAGGTCAGGCAGGATGGGCACTAGAAACAAGACACTCACGTACACATGGCATCTAACGGTTTTAACTTTTACACGCAATGTCTACGTTGCATAACTTGTTACATCACAAATGCTTATAAAAATGCTTATAAAGATGCCTGGATGAAGGCTGATTCCTGGTTTTCTCTCTTTTATAGTGCTGCCTCTCACGGGCCCGAAATGCATTGGGCACCTTGAGCCATTTTTTGGAATATATGGAATGAAAGATAATTCGTATATCAGTTTGTAATGCTTTAAAACTGGACTACGTTTATACCGATTACTTTAAGGAATAAACTTCAAACTGTTTTGATTTACCATTGGATGATTTATTTTCGCATCGGAGTGCAACACGAGCGACGCGCTCTTAGTCAGAACGTGCTTCATCCTGATTATATCCCTACTCAGGGGGATCTACTTGGTTGCACCCATAAACTCAATAATTTGATCACTTTAGCAACTTGTCGAGTGCGCATCCTCTGCCTATTGTCTGTCGCATTACCCCTTCCTGAGCAAGACAGACCGCGCACCACCTGACTAATGGATGACATTGATACTAACAAAGAAAGTAGAACTGACACCTTTGTGTATACGCCCGAAGAAACACAACGAATATATGCACTATTTGAGGATACTGCAGGAACCAGCTCCAGTACGACTTCCATCCAATCTAACATAAAACAGTTACTCTACACTCCTAAAAGAGCCATTAATCAACGACTCCATGCTAATACTCTCATCAGGTATCACAAGGTTCAACGAATTGCAAGAGGTCTGCGAATCGCACTAAAATCCACTTTATGTAAGAACAATCCACGGTTTACACTACGTTGGGAGGCCATTCTCAACAAATGTTCATTAGATTTAATCTTGTTGATCGTCGAGGAATTGTCCAAACTTTTGGAGGAACTCAACAAAGAAATAGACGATCTACGGCAAGATATCTCTACAAAATTGTCAGACACTGATTGGAATGCTACTTTAGCAGATCTTAACAAACAACTTGATTCTTACACCAATGAAATTAATGAAAGAAAGACCAGAAAATTCAAACGTGACACAGTGGACTACAAATTGGGAGAAGTTTACACCTGGGCCGAAGTGTATGCCAGCAGAAGACAACAACATAAACAGACGGGCCGAACCTTTGATTCAGACGCTACATCCTCTGAAGATTTTTCTACTAACACCAGACCGTCTAACACTTCATTTTCCAAGTCAACTACGGCAACCCCAGAAACAGTAGATACACTACAACCAGACAGTGAAGACCCTTCAACAAGCAATAACAGACAACATTTTTTAGGATCAGGCACAAAGCCACTAGGAGAACCCGGAGGAAAAATTACACCAAAAACTGTTGCAAAAAGTACACGCAGTCAGGAAACCTTATAATTAACATTTCCAGTTACAAGCTCACATAATTTCAGATACAAACTTTACAAAAAGGAACTTCATTTGTACCCACGTACCATTCTAACCAACTAGAAACAGAAGTCAGTTTTTTCAAATTTATGAGGTCTTTGAGATTGAAACACTTTTTTCATAATATCATAAGTACGCCGGATATTCCACGTGATAACACACTATTAGGACTGCGAAACAAAAGTACATTTATGGCCCCCATGAGCCACAAGGTACTAGATGCGTTTGAGACAATTGTCAAGAAGGAACTGAAAAACATCTCCTATCACACTAAAACTGTTTGTAATAATATCACGCAAAAATAACAAGACACACTCAAACAATTAGCGAGCAAACCCGAAATAACCTTCAGAGAAGCAGACAAAGGAGGAGCATTGGTTCTAATGGATTCCACTTTTTGCCAAGAAAGTGTCAATGCACATGTACACAACCCAGAAATATACATGTCGGTATCATCAGATCCAACTAAAGAATTCATGGACATTCTTACGACCATTGTTAACACCGCCTTTGAAAACGGAATAATAAAAGATGATGACAAAAAGTACCTAATTAAGGATAACCCAGCAACACCCTACATTTATATGCTACCTAAAATTCATAAACACACCACCAAACCTCCATTCAGACCCATTGTCTCTACCGTCAATTCACTTCATGAACCCGTGAGAAGATATTTGGACAAACATCTACAACCGCTAGTACAATCCATGACAACCTACATCAAAGACACCACAAATTTTCTTAACATTCTTGAATCAATCCAGAATCAAATTACTCCAGGCATAGTACTGTGTACCATTGACGTGAAGTCATTATATACATCAATTCCCCATGATAAAGGAATCGAGGCTATAGAATCATTCTTACTGACCACTGACAAACCCAATGATTTGAAGATTTTCCTTATGGAACTCATTCACTTTACACTCTATCACAGTTACTTTGAATGGTCTGGAACATATTACATTCAATGCTCTGGCGCTTCTATGGGCAACATTGCTGCGCCAACATATGCCAACCTGTACATGTACTGTTTTGAACTTGATAACATCCTAACAAAATCTGACTGGATTGACAATCTGATCCTATATAAAAGATATATCGATGACATTTTTGTTATCTGGAAAGGTCCTGTTCAACTTTTAGAACTTCTCATAGAAAAGCTTAACTCAGTTGATCACCGGATTGAATTCACTCACTCAACAAGTCATGACGCTGTAACATTTCTAGATGCCCTTGTTACCAACAAACGTGACCATCTAATCACACAAGTCTTTACCAAACCAACGGACCGCAACAATCTATTACACTTTGGCAGTTTCCATCAACCCTCACTCAAAAAACATTTACCATATTCTCAATTACTCAGACTGAAAAGAATTTCAAGCACTGGTGACCTTTATAAATCCAGTAAAAACGAATGCATTGAGAAATTCAGACAACGAGATTATCCAACAAAAATCTTGGAAAACGCTATTGTCAAAGCAGATAAATCGACACGACAGAAGCTATTACAACAACAATCTTTGGAAAAGTCTGAAACCAGAAATGTATTTGTCTCAAAATTCTCCACACAAAGTTATCAAATTAAAAAGATTATTCTCAGGTATTGGCCAATGCTAAGCAATGAAGTGGAATTTAAACACATTTTTGACACACAGCCCAGATTTGCTTACCAAAGATCACGGAACCTCAAACAAATCTTGTCCACCTCTCAGACCCATATTGGTACGGATTTCAAGGGAACCATTCCTTGTTTAAACTGTGGTAATTGTAATTCAATCATTAAAGGTAATACCATTCCACATCCACACAAAGGCTACCCAATAAAACTGATGGTAACAGCCACTTGTAACAGTCAGAATGTCATTTATATGCTTAAATGTCCATGCGGACTCATTTATGTTGGGAAAACTGAGAGAAAAATGCGTATTAGACTGAATGAACACAAGAGTAACATACGCACCCGACAGACGAAATCTCCAATAGCCAATCATTTTCATCTTCTTCAACACAATATTTGTCAACTGCGTTTTCTAATTCTTGAACAAATTCCATTTACTAGAGGACGCAACAATACTCAATTTCTACTACAACGAGAAATATTCTGGATGAACAAACTGGATTCGATTCACCCGAAAGGGTTAAATGAACGCTATGATCTTGGCTGCTATTTGTAGTGTAATCTCCTGTCTCGACTACAGTGTTGTTTACACATTTCTGTACTTTATTATGGTTGTGAAAATTGTCACAGTCTTGATTTTCACAGACATTGGCTGGCGTTACTGAGTGTACCCTGATGATCATAAATCTTGTTTCTTATCTTGTTTCCTACTTACCTCATGGCCTACCGTTTGTATAGTATTCTTCATATTCATAACTCTCCATTTTTGTAATTCTACTACATATACAATTCTTTATATAACTTTTTCTTTCTCTCTCTTCTTCTCTTTTTCACTCGCAGCACACATACTTTTATTACACACATTTCTCAATATTATTTTGTACATCTGCATATTGACATGCCCGTAATATCACTCAATTTTATTACTTATGTGACATCTACACACTCTGTTCTCTCTTACATTGTTTACACACTTTTATTATCTTTTCTATACACGATTATGACACTTTGTGTATCCTTTCACATTACCCTCTAATGAAACTACGAGTCTGTTTTCACTGTAGTTCTTTTTTCTGAACATGTTAACCCTCCTTGATGTTTACCTTTGATTACGAAACACCAATGAGAATATTTCTACCTACGCGTGTCTTCTACTTTCCCAACGTGATTTGTTCGCATGATCATGAGGTGTACCTTTACCTGACCTTTATTCACCATTCTACTAACGCCCACAGTGATTGGTTTCTTTCTTCGATCGTAATAACACACGATTCGTCTATAAGCTCACATCTCCTCTGATTGGTTCGTGTGACTACCGGGAGTATTCAAATCTACTTTGGATTAACATGGACTTGTATGTCCTGATTTGCCGTAACATCGCCTACAGACACATTCGTTCTTAAACGACTGGGCTACTCGCTTTTTCCACTATTCGTAAGTCTTTCAATCACTATTGTTTTAATTGCTCTTTCTTACGGGCCTATGGTCTTTTGTTTTACTTAATTTTGTTTCTCTTTTGTTTCTCTTGTGTACATCACAAACTTATGCGTTAATTAGGACACTATAACACACACGTTAAACTATCACGTTTTTCTCCAGTTTCTTTTTCTGTTCAAATTCCTCATGCACTTCACCGACTAATATATAGATTAACCTCTTCTTTACCACAAACACTCACGTACACATGGCATCTAACGGTTTTAATTTTTACACGCAATGTCTACGTTGCATCATTGGTTACATCACAAATGCTTATAAAATGCTTATAAAGATGCCTGGATGAAGGCTGATTCCTGGTTTTCTCTCTTTTATAGAGCTGCCCCTGACGAAGGGCCACGGGCCCGAAATGCATTGGGCACCTTGAGCCATTTTTTGGATTATATGGAATGAAAGATAATTCGTATATCAGTTTGTAATGCTTTAAAACTGGACTACGTTTATACCGATTACTTTAAGGAATAAACTTCAAACTGTTTTGATTTACCATTGGATGATTTATTTATAACTCAATCTCCCAACTAAAAACGGCCACAGGGTGTGTTTACACAGTGGTGAAGGGAGGGGACAGGGCCTGAGGTGATGTGTGCAAACACGCCCTGTGGCGCGTTTTAAGTTGGGGAAATAATTCCCTTTCAATCCTGAGGGACCCTGGGGGCCAACTAGCCCACCAGGTGCTTCCAGTAAGTGCCACTGCTCTGCGTTGCAGAGAGGTGGTGCAGGCCATGCCCCTTTTTACACCTCTCTGCAATGGCGTTTACTGGACGTACCTAGTGGGCTATTTTGCCCCTAGGGATCCTCAAGATTCAAGGGGACTTAATCTCCCAACTTAAAAAACGGCCACAGGGCATGTTTATACAGTGGGGAAGGAAGGGGACGGGGCCTGAGGTGACGTGTGCAAACACGCCCTATGGCGCGTTTTAAGTTGGGGAAATAATTCCCCTTCAATCCTGAGGGCCCCTGGGGGCTAACTAGCCCACCAGGTGCTTCCAGTAAGCGCCACTGAGCTGCGTTGCAGAGAGGTGGTCCAGGCCGTGCCACTATTTACACCTCTCTGCAACGCAGCTCTGTGGCGCATACTGGAGGTACCTAGTGGGGTAGTTGGACCCTAGGGACCCTCAGGATTCAAATTAACTTAATCTCCCAACTAAAAATGGCCACAGGGCGTGTTTACACAGTGGTGAAGGGAGGGGACGGGGCCTGAGTTAACATGTGCAAACAAGCCCTGTGGCGCGTTTTAAGTTGGGGAAATAATTCCCCTTCAATCCTGAGGGCCCCTGGGGGCTAACTAGCCCACCTGGTGCTTCCAGTAAGCGCCACTGAGCTGCGTTGCAGAGAGGTGGTCCAGGCCGTGCCACTTTTTACACCTCTCTGCAACGCAGCTCTGTGGCGCATACTGGAGGTACCTTGTGGGCTAGCTGGACCCTAGGGACCCTCAGGATTCAAATGAACTTAATCTCCCAACTAAAAACGGCCACAGGGCGTGTTTACACAGTGGTGAAGGGAGGGGACGGGGCCTGAGTTAACGTGTGCAAAGAAGCCCTGTGGCGCGTTTTAAGTTGGGGAAATAATTCCCCTTCAATCCTGAGGGACCCTGGGGGCCAACTAGCCCACCAGGTGCTTCCAGTATGCACCACTCCGCTGCGTTGCAGAGAGGTGGTCTAGGCCGTGCCCCTTTTTACATCTCTCTGCAACGCAGCTCTGTGGCGCTTACTGGAGGTACCTAGTGGTCTAGTTGGACCCTAGGGACCCTCAGGATTAAAGGGGACTTAATCTCCCAACTTAAATCGGCCACAGGGCGTGTTTACACAGTGGGGAAGTGAGGGGATGGGGCCTGAGGTGACGTGTGCAAACACGCCCTGTGGCGCGTTTTAAGAGGTAGTTTTAATCCCCTGCCCTATTATGTACTAGGGGCTTACAGAGGAGGTCATGCTGATGACAGGGGGACCCCAACGCATAGTGTTCCCTAGTGTATGTAGGTGTTTTCACTGTATTCTGAGTGTCTTTTAACATAGCACTGGCTCTAGGACTGGTTAGTCAGACTCAGTTACCACCAGTATCCGTCTGAAAAAGTTGAGGGTACAGGATGATTTTGCAACAAGGCACTTTCTGCTCTTCTGTTTGTTCTTTCTGAACGTTATCCTTCTTCCTGCACTTTTCTTCGTCTTTGAGGACTTCTGTTGCTTCTTTCTGCATTTCTTTTTTTCTTTCTGTGTTTTTTCTTCTTTCTTCACATGTCCTATCTCTGTAGGCATAGTTAGAAATTAGCATTTAAAAAACCTTTGAAATTCACTGAAAAAACCATAGGTTTCAGGCACGTTATAGTTAGGAATTAGCATTTTAAAAACCTTAGAAATTCACTGGAAAAAAGCAGAGGTTTCAGGGGCGTTATAGTTAGCTGGACTTTTCACTCGTACAAAACCATTGAAATTCCCCCGTTATAGTTAGTTCAGCTAACTATAACTCGCGTGCCCGCAATGCACTGCTGATGACGTCACATATTACATCACTCATGACATGCTCAGTGACATCACTCATGACACCACTGATGGTATCTCAAATGACATCACTAATGACATCACTGATGACATCATCCTTGTGATAGAGTGGCAGACCTCCTCTTCCCCTAATATAACTTTTGATACACACATTCAAAAATAGAAACTACAATGTTCAAAACAATGGACATACCAATACCAGTTACAACAACCTATTCAGTAATTCTAAGATCCACATACACATCCACTCATTCACCAACAGTCCTATACAGTCACTCATACATGTACTCACTCATCATATGTACTCACACACCTATACATCCTGTTACACAACGCCACTCATCCATAGAGTTACTCACACACATAGTCACTCATGCTAATAAAGAATCAAACATCCATTTACTTGCATATACAGTTATACACACACCACCACACTTACTTCTACAGAAACTTACACATACTTAGTCTTTTAAACAATCACTTATAGAAACACATACTTATTCATACAGGAACTCTTTCAATCTCTCACTCTTACATATACTCACTTATATACACCAATAGTCAACTCATAAAGACACTACTGAGACAGTCTATCACTCACTAACACACCCATGCACACACTCTTCCACCCATACAGTCCTGCACACATGCTGTCTTCAACACATACAAACAGTGAGTCACTCATTCATGCACCTATGCACTACGTAATACCCCCCACCAAACCATAAAGACACTCATACTGATACTCAAAAAACCAACTAATAACCTATATAGACACTCATGTAGCTACTCACCAACCCATGCAGCCACTTATACACAAAGTGAGAGACTGATACAGATATTTACACATTTAAACATTACTCACTAAGCCATGTATTCACTAAGATACACTTAATCAGTCAGTTATACAATCAATTTTTCAAAAACAAATCATCCATTTAGACACTTATATACCCATTTATTCTTCCATCGACCTTGAGATATACATATATAAAACGTATATAATTTTCAGAAAAACACACATTCACTGGATGATGTCATCAGTGATGTCATTTGAGATGTCATCAGTGATGTCATGAGTGATGTCACTGACCATGTCATGAGTGATGTAATATGTGACGTCATCAGCAGTGCATTACGGGCGCGCGAGTTATAGTTAGCTGAACTAACTATAACGGGGGAATTTCAATGGTTTTATACGAGTGAAAAGTCCAGCTAACTATAACGCCCCTGAAACCTATGGTTTTTTCAGTGGATATATATATATTACCTACTGGCGGTCGCCAGTAGGTAGTTATAGTTAGGACCCTGTTTCCATAGGAAAACCGCAACATTCTATTTTGAATAACTTTGGCGCCGGTCGACGAATCCTCGCTCCTACCCTGAAAGTCTCGGGGGGATTCGTCAAGCGTGGGCTGAGATAAAAGGGGGGTCCCAAAACGCGTTTTTCCCATGCATTTTTCCATAGGACCTTTAGACACAGCTACAGCCCGAACGGCTGAACAGAGTTCCTTGAAATTTGGCAGAGAGGTAGTCTACAGGTCAAGGAAGTGCCTTTTGTAGGTTTGGTGTAAATCTGTTCAGTAGATTCTGAGAAAATAGCCTTTAAATCAATATATATATCTGAGCCAGCTTACGGTGCGCTTACCGT
Organism: Triturus cristatus; assembly: GCF_964204655.1. Lineage (NCBI taxonomy): Eukaryota > Metazoa > Chordata > Amphibia > Caudata > Salamandridae > Triturus > Triturus cristatus. The sequence continues at coordinate 1,007,301,153 of NC_140591.1, read as the reverse complement.
ACGCGTACGATGACGTGCGCGAGCGCGATTCTGATTGGCTGTTAGATCTTAGTAAACATTAGAATCGGTCGAAACCAGGAAGCGGCGGCCGCCATTTTCTCTCTCGCACTCTGAGTGGGGATTAAAAAACAAAGGACAAAAACATGTAAAGGGGCTGTTTAGACAGCTCCTAAGCACCTAGCCATGTTGGGGGAGTCCCCAAAGATCCCCCAAGGCCAAAAACGGAATTTTAATTTTTTCGATAATTTCGCCGATTACGCTTACCGTACGCGTACGGTAAAAATTTTATTTAAAAAAAAAATTATCCATACTCTCCCCACCCCATGTGCAAATGGTGCCCGAAGGGCACCATTTGTGCATGGCATATCACTGATGTGAAAAATTAAAATATTACCTTTCACAACGAAGCGCATCATATGTCCTCCATGTGCGCACGGTGCGCGAAGCGCATTGTGCGTACATGGCACATCTAGTGTAACGTGGGCACGCGGTGCGCGTAGCGCACCGCGTGCCCACCGTGCGTGCACGGCACTAACTGCGTAAAGTGGGCGCGCGGTGCGCGAAGCGCACCGTGCGCGCACGGAACGAACTGCGTTATGTGGGCGCGCACGCCACGAATGGCGTAAAGTAACTTAGCATTTAAAAAACCGTACAAATTCACTGAAAAAACCATAGGTTTCACACACGTTATAGTTAGGAATTAGCATTTAAAAAACTTTGCAAATTCACTGAAAAAACCATAGGTTTCACACATGTTATAGTTAGCGGAAATTTTACTGATAAAAAACCAATGAAATTCCCCCGTTATAGTTAGTGCAGGCAACTATAACTCACGCGACCGCAATCTTCTGCTGATGACATATGTGTCTTTATGAAAAAAAAATATTTGTAATATATGTATAGCTAAAAATGTATGGAAGAAGACATGGGCAAATAAGTGTCTAAATACAGTATTAGCATCAGCAGAGGATTGCGGTCGCGTGAGTTATAGTTGCCTGCACTAACTATAACGGGGGAATTTCATTGGTTTTTTATCAGTAAAATTTCCGCTAACTATAACATGTGTGAAACCTATGGTTTTTTCAGTGAATATATATATATATATATATATATATATTACCTACTGGCGGTCGCCAGTAGGTAGTTATAGTTAGGACCACGTTTCCATAGGAAAACCTCAACATTCTATTTTGAATAACTTTGGCGCCGGTCGACGAATCCTCGCGAATTTCTCAAAATAGGTGGGGCGCTACGCTCCGCTCCTACCCTGAAAGTCTCGGGGGGATCCGTCAAGCGGGGGCTGAGATAAAAGGGGGGTCCCAAAACGCGTTTTTCCCATGCATTTTTCCATAGGACCTTTAGAACGAGCTACAGCCCGAACGGCTGAACAGAATTACTCAAAATTTGGCAGAGAGGTAGTCCCTAGGTCAAGGAAGTGCCTTTTGTAGGTTTGGTGTAAATCTGTTCAGTAGATTCTGAGAAAATAGCCTTTAAATCAATATATATATCTGAGCCCGCTTACGGTACGCTTACCGTACGCTTACGGTAAGCGTACGGTGGCGTGCGCGAGCGCGATTCTGATTGGCTCTTAGATCTTAGTAAACATTCGAATCGGCCGAAACCAGGAAGCGGCGGCCGCCATTTTGTGTATTTCACTCTGAAAAAAAAGAGTGAAAACAAGGAAAGGGGGCAATGAGGAGAGTTACAGACCCCCTAACATTTGTAAGGGGGTCAAAGAAGGACAGAAAAGTACAAAAAAAACATTTATTGATTTTAAAAAAAATCACGGGGTACGCGTACGGTAAGCTTACGGTAAGCGTACGGTAGAAAAAAAAAAAAAAAAAATGAAAATCAGATTTAAGTGTTTAGATATTAGGGGGCTCTAAAAAGAGCCGTTGTGTTTATGAAATGATTTTTTAGTGGTACCTACAAGTAAGTACCGATGCAGAGTCTAAGGTTCAAGAGGAAGACTCTGTTCCCTTCATCATTGAAGTGCACACCATCTCCTCTATAAATGTCTTGCATGTCATAACGCAAGTTGTTGTGGTAAATGGCACCCATACCATAGTCACGGAGGAAAGCAGAAACAGATTTGTTGACGTGCTTTCTTGCTTTGTCATCGCACCGCGTGCCCACCGTGCGTGCACGGCACTAACTGCGTAAAGTGGGCGCGCGGTGCGCGAAGCGCACCGCGTGCTCACTGTGCGCGCACGGTGCGCGAAGCGCACCGTGCGCGCACGGAACGAACTGCGTTAAGTGGGCGCGCACGCCACGAATGGCGTAAAGTAACTTAGCATTTAAAAAACCGTACAAATTCACTAAAAAAACCATAGGTTTCACACACGTTATAGTTAGGAATTAGCATTTAAAAAACCTTGCAAATTCACTGAAAAAACCATAGGTTTCACACATGTTATAGTTAGCGGAAATTTTACTGATAAAAAACCAATGAAATTCCCCCGTTATAGTTAGTGCAGGCAACTATAACTCACGCGACCGCAATCTTCTGCTGATGACATATGTGTCTTTATGAAAAAAAAATATTTGTAATATATGTATAGCTAAAAATGTATGAAAGAAGACATGGGCAAATAAGTGTCTAAATACAGTATTAGCATCAGCAGAGGATTGCGGTCGCGTGAGTTATAGTTGCCTGCACTAACTATAACGGGGGAATTTCATTGGTTTTTTATCAGTAAAATTTCCGCTAACTATAACATGTGTGAAACCTATGGTTTTTTCAGTGAATATATATATATATATATATATATATATATATATATATATTTTCCATCAAAGCGCTCAGCTGTAAGGACGCACTCCACAAACAGATGGCTCTCAAGACCTTTAATTTTCAAACCGGCAAATGCATTCCGAAATTTCTTAGTGCCTGACGCGTTTCGAAGCAGGGCTTCTTTCTCAAAGGCAGTGCATGTAGATTTCCGGCGCTGTTGGCGCATTGCGTTATGGGTACGCTTAAGTAGCTTTCCTGACATAGCACAATGCATTCTGGTCATCGCAGTGCGCCAAATTCATTATTTCCCTTGGTAGGTCCCGAAAATGCATACATTATTATTGCAGTTATTAAACCCTCAGTGGGCTTCAGGCAGCACTCCGGTTATTGTATCTGAACTCTGTTTGTCCCGTAGAAGATGCTGCAAAGTTCCCAGCTCCTCCGGCCCCACACAGCGGTGCAAGGGTGGTGCAGTCCTTCACGACCGGAGCCGTCGTGTTAATATTTTCCATCAAAGCGCTCAGCTGTAAGGACGCACTCCACAAACAGATGGCTCTCAAGACCTTTAATTTTCAAACCGGCAAATGCATTCCGAAATTTCTTAGTGCCTGACGCGTTTCGAAGCAGGGCTTCTTTCTCAAAGGCAGTGCATGTAGATTTCCGGCGCTGTTGGCGCATTGCGTTATGGGTACGCTTAAGTAGCTTTCCTGACATAGCACAATGCATTCTGGTCATCGCAGTGCGCCAAATTCATTATTTCCCTTGGTAGGTCCCGAAAATGCATACATTATTATTGCAGTTATTAAACCCTCAGTGGGCTTCAGGCAGCACTCCGGTTATTGTATCTGAACTCTGTTTGTCCCGTAGAAGATGCTGCAAAGTTCCCAGCTCCTCCGGCCCCACACAGCGGTGCAAGGGTGATGCAGTCCTTCACGACCGGAGCCGTCGTGTTAATATTTTCCATCAAAGCGCTCAGCTGTAAGGACGCACTCCACAAACAGATGGCTCTCAAGACCTTTAATTTTCAAACCGGCAAATGCATTCCGAAATTTCTTAGTGCTTGACGCGTTTCGAAGCAGGGCTTCTTTCTCAAAGGCAGTGCATGTAGATTTCCGGCGCTGTTGGCGCATTGCGTTATGGGTACGCTTAAGTAGCTTTCCTGACATAGCACAATGCATTCTGGTCATCGCAGTGCGCCAAATTCATTATTTCCCTTGGTAGGTCCCGAAAATGCATACATTATTATTGCAGTTATTAAACCCTCAGTGGGCTTCAGGCAGCACTCCGGTTATTGTATCTGAACTCTGTTTGTCCCGTAGAAGATGCTGCAAAGTTCCCAGCTCCTCCGGCCCCACACAGCGGTGCAAGGGTGGTGCAGTCCTTCACGACCGGAGCCGTCGTGTTAATATTTTCCATCAAAGCGCTCAGCTGTAAGGACGCACTCCACAAACAGATGGCTCTCAAGACCTTTAATTTTCAAACCGGCAAATGCATTCCGAAATTTCTTAGTGCCTGACGCGTTTCGAAGCAGGGCTTCTTTCTCAAAGGCAGTGCATGTAGATTTCCGGCGCTGTTGGCGCATTGCGTTATGGGTACGCTTAAGTAGCTTTCCTGACATAGCACAATGCATTCTGGTCATCGCAGTGCGCCAAATTCATTATTTCCCTTGGTAGGTCCCGAAAATGCATACATTATTATTGCAGTTATTAAACCCTCAGTGGGCTTCAGGCAGCACTCCGGTTATTGTATCTGAACTCTGTTTGTCCCGTAGAAGATGCTGCAAAGTTCCCAGCTCCTCCGGCCCCACACAGCGGTGCAAGGGTGGTGCAGTCCTTCACGACCGGAGCCGTCGTGTTAATATTTTCCATCAAAGCGCTCAGCTGTAAGGACGCACTCCACAAACAGATGGCTCTCAAGACCTTTAATTTTCAAACCGGCAAATGCATTCCGAAATTTCTTAGTGCCTGACGCGTTTCGAAGCAGGGCTTCTTTCTCAAAGGCAGTGCATGTAGATTTCCGGCGCTGTTGGCGCATTGCGTTATGGGTACGCTTAAGTAGCTTTCCTGACATAGCACAATGCATTCTGGTCATCGCAGTGCGCCAAATTCATTATTTCCCTTGGTAGGTCCCGAAAATGCATACATTATTGTTGCAGTTATTAAACCCTCAGTGGGCTTCAGGCAGCACTCCGGTTATTGTATCTGAACTCTGTTTGTCCCGTAGAAGATGCTGCAAAGTTCCCAGCTCCTCCGGCCCCACACAGCGGTGCAAGGGTGGTGCAGTCCTTCACGACCGGAGCCGTCGTGTTAATATTTTCCATCAAAGCGCTCAGCTGTAAGGACGCACTCCACAAACAGATGGCTCTCAAGACCTTTAATTTTCAAACCGGCAAATGCATTCCGAAATTTCTTAGTGCCTGACGCGTTTCGAAGCAGGGCTTCTTTCTCAAAGGCAGTGCATGTAGATTTCCGGCGCTGTTGGCGCATTGCGTTATGGGTACGCTTAAGTTTGCCGGTTTGAAAATTAAAGGTCTTGAGAGCCATCTGTTTGTGGAGTGCGTCCTTACAGCTGAGCGCTTTGATGGAAAATATTAACACGACGGCTCCGGTCGTGAAGGACTGCACCACCCTTGCACCGCTGTGTGGGGCCGGAGGAGCTGGGAACTTTGCAGCATCTTCTACGGGACAAACAGAGTTCAGATACAATAACCGGAGTGCTGCCTGAAGCCCACTGAGGGTTTAATAACTGCAATAATAATGTATGCATTTTCGGGACCTACCAAGGGAAATAATGAATTTGGCGCACTGCGATGACCAGAATGCATTGTGCTATGTCAGGAAAGCTACTTAAGCGTACCCATAACGCAATGCGCCAACAGCGCCGGAAATCTACATGCACTGCCTTTGAGAAAGAAGCCCTGCTTCGAAACGCGTCAGGCACTAAGAAATTTCGGAATGCATTTGCCGGTTTGAAAATTAAAGGTCTTGAGAGCCATCTGTTTGTGGAGTGCGTCCTTACAGCTGAGCGCTTTGATGGAAAATATATATATATATATATATATATATATATATATATATTTTAACGCTGCACGCCTCCTCTCACTCCAGAAAAGACACAGCACTCGCGGGGGAGAGTCAATAGATTTATTATGACTCACAACGCTCCAACCAGACGCGTTTCGGCAACGCCTTCCTCGGTGGTATAAGGGCGCGCCAGAAACGGCCATTTTTTATATACATTTGCATCTGACCACATTTCCTGTTCAGCAACATCAACAAAGGACTAATTCATGTAATTCATGAGCGCCATTTTGGAATGGTATATATATCATTTGTCAATTGTAGTTCATACTTAGAACAATTTCCTGATAGTCTTTTAGCGGAATGGGCTGAATACACTGCGGGTTCATGCAAAGGGATGCTGATGATTTTGATCAAATTCGCATGGAGTGACCATGAAAAGGCTCGCAAGGCGATTGATGAATTGGAGAAGGAAATAAGTAAAGATGATGACAAAAGTAAGCAGAAGGAACTAAGAGCAGCAATGATAAGAAGATTAAAGGCATATGAAGGCAAAATAAGGTAGCGAAAGCAGGAGAAGTTTGAGCGCGATGAACGCGACTACGCATTGGGGAGAGTTTTAACTTTTGCCAAAAGATATGAAGCGCCAAGGCAAGCATTGGTGAATAAGCAGAGTCTGCCAGTAGTGAGTGATCAAGGTGATACAACGGAATCAGAAGTATCAGAAACAGAACTATCGGAGAAAGCAGGTGCTCCAGGGCTAGCAACAATGAGGAAGACCCCTTTTCACGAGGAATTTCAACTAATCAGACAATCATGGCAAAAGGGTGGAAGAGGCAAGCCACCCGAGAATCAAAGAGGCGGCCGACGCGGAGGGGAGGCGAGTGGCGCAAAAAGCAAGTACTCACCACCCACAACCAGGAGCAACCGCTACAACAAACGGAAATAGGCGCAGAGTTGGATAACAACTTAACAATCATAAATCTAACCCCCAAGAATCTAACAAAGAACGAAGAATCGGTATTAAAATTGGGATTATCCTTTTGCCCTCAGAAACATCTTGAATATACACAAACGAGAATCGATTTGTTTAAATTCGCCCGGAAATTGAAACTACATAAATTCTACAAACTCAGGCCAAAGAAACAAACAGCAATGAATCAAACAGGGCTGCAAACGGACATTCTAACTGGACAAGACCTACCAGCATTACAGACCCTGAAAGAACTGGGAATGGAAAATGAGGATACAGTTGGAAGAGATATTTCTGCATTAACAGGAATAGAACAAATTGGAGGTGGCAGTCCATTTAAACCCTATAAACCAAAACTGGGCTCTGGCTCAAAAAATCAGCTGGACTAAGCCGAATTAACTAAACCAACAAAACATCTTGTCCAAACTGAGACCTATTAGACAACAGTCTCTTTTCAGAAAAAACCTATCATGAAGTGAAACAGGAAAGGAAGGCTTTACAAATTGCCTATTACTCAGAAAAACATTTATTATTTATTTCATATTTTTCTTTTTTGTGTGATCAGCAATTATTAATTGCACATTTGAAATTTACAAAAAACCATACATTAAACGTACAAATATATTGAAACACAATGACACCGGACTAAAAATACCCTAGGGGTTTTTTACACTACGTTCATTCATCAAGCATTCTTGGCCAATCCATTCATACCAGAAACTGACATACACTAAACAAAACAGGTCCTTATGACACCTCTCCCTTTTAAGATGAATTGTTATCCACACTTTATGTGTATTGTGACATTTTCTCTTTTTCCATATACAATTAAAGAACCAAAATAAACATGTAGGGCAGAGCTTTCAAAAAGGATGTACGAAGGACCGACTGGTCGACGCGTTTCGAACCTCTATCTTTATGAGGTTCTCCTCAGGACCAACCAATTTCTTACGAAAAAGTGTCAGAATGGAACCTTAACCTTCTTTGGCCTTCAAACAACTCTAACAGCTAGAGCCGGAGCCTGAATTCCTCCTGTAGTCTGACTCGTTGTATGGGCTGATGAAATATTTCCGTCCCGACGTGGTCTCTACCAATCCGGTTTGGGCTCGATGTGCCTTACGTGGAGTCACGGGCTCGTGGCATGCCGTAAAAGAGAAAAATTGGTTTCAGTTTACGATAAGAGAAAGGAAAGGTACACGACTAAGTACCCAGCAAACTTGTAAAAGGTAGAGACCACGTCGGGACGGAAATATTTCATCAGCCCATACAACGAGTCAGACTACAGGAGGAATTCAGGCTCCGGCTCTAGCTGTTAGAGTTGTTTGAAGGCCAAAGAAGGTTAAGGTTCCATTCTGACACTTTTTCGTAAGAAATTGGTTGGTCCTGAGGAGAACCTCATAAAGATAGAGGTTCGAAACGCGTCGACCAGTCGGTCCTTCGTACATCCTCTTTGAAAGCTCTGCCCTACATGTTTATTTTGGTTCTTTAATTGTATATGGAAAAAGAGAAAATGTCACAATACACATAAAGTGTGGATAACAATTCATCTTAAAAGGGAGAGGTGTCATAAGGACCTGTTTTGTTTAGTGTATGTCAGTTTCTGGTATGAATGGATTGGCCAAGAATGCTTGATGAATGAACGTAGTGTAAAAAACCCCTAGGGTATTTTTAGTCCGGTGTCATTGTGTTTCAATATATTTGTACGTTTAATGTATGGTTTTTTGTAAATTTCAAATGTGCAATTAATAATTGCTGATCACACAAAAAAGAAAAATATGAAATAAATAATAAATGTTTTTCTGAGTAATAGGCAATTTGTAAAGCCTTCCTTTCCTGTTTCACTTCATGATAGGTTTTTTCTGAAAAGAGACTGTTGTCTAATAGGTCTCAGTTTGGACAAGATGTTTTGTTGGTTTAGTCCATTTAAACCAGCGTCAACATTTCTACCTCAAGTGCCCAATGATAATATTGATGTGTTTGTGGAGGTAGTGTCTAAAGAACTGATGAAATGGCGAACGAGATCTATGGGAAACAAATCAAATTTGACTCAAGGCCAGATTAAGGCTATAGCAAATATTAAAGCAGACACTAATATAATTGTGAAACCCTCGGACAAGGGGGGGAATGTAGTGCTCCAAACCTATGAGGCTTATAACGAGGAGGCACTATGACAATTATCAGATCCCTCTTGTTATGAGAAAATCGATAAGAAAATCTATCTTGAGAGTATATCAAAGTGCCACCAACTACTTAGAAAATGGTATGAGCAAGGTCTGGTGGAATCGGAAGAATATTTGTACTTGAGGTGTTTAAACCCAGTGATTCCAAGTTTTTACCATCTACCAAAAGTACATAAAGATAAGAACATGCCACCAGGTAGACCCATAGTGAGTTCACAAGGTAGTCTGCTTGAACACATGTCTGTCTACATTGATTACTTTTTGACTGATTTTGTGAAAGCCTGGTACAGGTATATAGATGATCTTTTCCTAGTTTGGAGAGGGTCACAAGAATCAGCTTTGAGATATACGGACATTCTAAATGTTAATGAGAATAATCTGCGCTTTACAGTTGAAATAAGCTCTGTAAGTGTGAATTTCCTTGATTTAGAGGTTTTTATTGATGCGGGGAAGATTAACACACGATTGTTTCGAAAACCAACGGCTGGGAATTCCACTTTACACTCAACAAGCAGTCATCCTCCTAGATTGGTCCTTAGCATTCCCTATGGCGAGTTGCTCAGGATAAAGAGAAGCTGTACTAGTGAGGCAGATTTTATTTCCTGTGCAGAGGCTAGCATAGGAAGATTTAAAGCTCGAGGGTACAATGAACAATCATTGCTGGCATCCCTCGAAAAAGTGCAGTCTAAATCTAGAGAAGATCTTTTAAAACCTAAAATTACTGTAGAGAAAAAAGATCAGTTCAGAATGATAACAACCTTTTCTAGTGGAGCAGGAGAGTTAAGAACTATACGAAAGAAAAATTGGAACTTGCTGAGAACAGATACCATTATTGGTATGGATATACCCAGACATCCTATGCTTACCTTCAGAAGAGCGAGAGCATTGAGGGACACTTTAACTAGAAGTCATTTTATACATACAGTCCCTAGACCATTTGGGGAGGCACCACATGGTTTCTACCCTTGCGGTAGATGTAAATCATGTAGGAACAGCAAGAAGGTCCTGTCATACACTGTCACGGGAACTAAAAAGCCCAGGTGGATCAGCACTTAACTTGCAGTGCCCCATATACGGTATATTGTCTGGTATGTCCATGCGGCTTAAGATATATTGGAAGCACCATTCACCAAACAAAGATCCGCATCCTAGAACACACACGAGCAATAAAAAACAGGGATACTACGTATCCCGTTGCAAGACACTTTCAAGCGTACCACAACTGTAATAGTGATCTATTATCTTTTTTTGCATTAGATCATGTGCCTGTGAATATGAGAGGAGGGGACAGAGTAACAAGACTGCGAAGGTTAGAGTCAAGGTACATTATAGATCTTGGTACCAAGACCCCTGGTGGACTTAACAGTAATGACGAACTTACTGTGCATCTAGGATAGAGGGATTTCTACCTTAGGAATGGTCACACCAATCAGGGTATTCAACTATATTCAGGAATTCAGAATAAAAGATACACTTCAGAAATGAATTAAAGATATTGTAGAATATCTAAGTATGACTCTGATGATTAATGCATAATGTATTCTCTCTGTCAACTGAGGAATGAACTAATTTTAATGAGGCTTTAATTTTTAATTTTTTTAATCTTTGTTGTTCTTTGTCACTTTCCTGCTAAATTGTGTCATTGTAGAAAAGATTGGGACTCATATGCTGGTTATCCGAAATTTTAGGAGGATCGATGTAATGTTAGCGCCTGGGCCCATATAGGGCTTAATTGTTTTGACATTTCCATGTAGACTTTAAGGCCCATACAGGGCTTGATAGAGTTTAGGAATAATGAATCATGTGAATATAAATGTCATGGTACTATCAGGAAATTGTTCTAAGTATGAACTACAATTGACAAATGATATATATACCATTCCAAAATGGCGCTCATGAATTACATGAATTAGTCCTTTGTTGATGTTGCTGAACAGGAAATGTGGTCAGATGCAAATGTATATAAAAAATGGCCGTTTCTGGCGCGCCCTTATACCACCGAGGAAGGCGTTGCTGAAACGCGTCTGGTTGGAGCATTGTGAGTCATAATAAATCTATTGACTCTCCCCCGCGAGTGCTGTGTCTTTTCTGGAGTGAGAGGAGGCGTGCAGCGTTAATATTGGCGGGAGCACCCCCCGCCGAACAGCACCCGTTCGAGAGTGCGAGACATTGGTGCAAGTGAAGCGGATATATATATATATATATATATATATATTACCTACTGGCGGTCGCCAGTAGGTAGTTATAGTTAGGACCACGTTTCCATAGGAAAACCTCAACATTCTATTTTGAATAACTTTGGCGCCGGTCGACGAATCCTTGCGAATTTCTCAAAATAGGTGGGGCGCTACGGTCCGCTCCTACCCTGAAAGTCTCGGGGGGATCCGTCAAGCGGGGGCTGAGATAAAAGGGGGGTCCCAAAACGCGTTTTTCCCATGCATTTTTCCATAGGACCTTTAGAACGAGCTACAGCCCGAACGGCTGAACAGAATTACTCAAAATTTGGCAGAGAGGTAGTCCCTAGGTCAAGGAAGTGCCTTTTGTAGGTTTGGTGTAAATCTGTTCAGTAGATTCTGAGAAAATAGCCTTTAAATCAATATATATATCTGAGCCCGCTTACGGTACGCTTACCGTACGCTTACGGTAAGCGTACGGTGGCGTGCGCGAGCGCGATTCTGATTGGCTCTTAGATCTTAGTAAACATTCGAATCGGCCGAAACCAGGAAGCGGCGGCCGCCATTTTGTGTATTTCACTCTGAAAAAAAAGAGTGAAAACAAGGAAAGGGGGCAATGAGGAGAGTTACAGACCCCCTAACATTTGTAAGGGGGTCAAAGAAGGACAGAAAAGTACAAAAAAAACATTTATTGATTTTAAAAAAAATCACGGGGTACGCGTACGGTAAGCTTACGGTAAGCGTACGGTAGAAAAAAAAAAAAAAAAAAAATGAAAATCAGATTTAAGTGTTTAGATATTAGGGGGCTCTAAAAAGAGCTGTTGTGTTTATGAAATGATTTTTTAGTGGTACCTACAAGTAAGTACCGATGCAGAGTCTAAGGTTCAAGAGGAAGACTCTGTTCCCTTCATCATTGAAGTGCACACCATCTCCTCTATAAATGTCTTGCATGTCATAACGCAAGTTGTTGTGGTAAATGGCACCCATACCATAGTCACGGAGGAAAGCAGAAACAGATTTGTTGACGTGCTTTCTTGCTTTGTCATCGCACCGCGTGCCCACCGTGCGTGCACGGCACTAACTGCGTAAAGTGGGCGCGCGGTGCGCGAAGCGCACCGCGTGCTCACTGTGCGCGCACGGTGCGCGAAGCGCACCGTGCGCGCACGGAACGAACTGCGTTAAGTGGGCGCGCACGCCACGAATGGCGTAAAGTAACTTAGCATTTAAAAAACCGTACAAATTCACTGAAAAAACCATAGGTTTCACACACGTTATAGTTAGGAATTAGCATTTAAAAAACCTTGCAAATTCACTGAAAAAACCATAGGTTTCACACATGTTATAGTTAGCGGAAATTTTACTGATAAAAAACCAATGAAATTCCCCCGTTATAGTTAGTGCAGGCAACTATAACTCACGCGACCGCAATCTTCTGCTGATGACATATGTGTCTTTATGAAAAAAAAATATTTGTAATATATGTATAGCTAAAAATGTATGGAAGAAGACATGGGCAAATAAGTGTCTAAATACAGTATTAGCATCAGCAGAGGATTGCGGTCGCGTGAGTTATAGTTGCCTGCACTAACTATAACGGGGGAATTTCATTGGTTTTTTATCAGTAAAATTTCCGCTAACTATAACATGTGTGAAACCTATGGTTTTTTCAGTGAATATATATATATATATATATGTATATATATATATATATATATTTTCCATCAAAGCGCTCAGCTGTAAGGACGCACTCCACAAACAGATGGCTCTCAAGACCTTTAATTTTCAAACCGGCAAATGCATTCCGAAATTTCTTAGTGCCTGACGCGTTTCGAAGCAGGGCTTCTTTCTCAAAGGCAGTGCATGTAGATTTCCGGCGCTGTTGGCGCATTGCGTTATGGGTACGCTTAAGTAGCTTTCCTGACATAGCACAATGCATTCTGGTCATCGCAGTGCGCCAAATTCATTATTTCCCTTGGTAGGTCCCGAAAATGCATACATTATTATTGCAGTTATTAAACCCTCAGTGGGCTTCAGGCAGCACTCCGGTTATTGTATCTGAACTCTGTTTGTCCCGTAGAAGATGCTGCAAAGTTCCCAGCTCCTCCGGCCCCACACAGCGGTGCAAGGGTGGTGCAGTCCTTCACGACCGGAGCCGTCGTGTTAATATTTTCCATCAAAGCGCTCAGCTGTAAGGACGCACTCCACAAACAGATGGCTCTCAAGACCTTTAATTTTCAAACCGGCAAATGCATTCCGAAATTTCTTAGTGCCTGACGCGTTTCGAAGCAGGGCTTCTTTCTCAAAGGCAGTGCATGTAGATTTCCGGCGCTGTTGGCGCATTGCGTTATGGGTACGCTTAAGTAGCTTTCCTGACATAGCACAATGCATTCTGGTCATCGCAGTGCGCCAAATTCATTATTTCCCTTGGTAGGTCCCGTAAATGCATACATTATTATTGCAGTTATTAAACCCTCAGTGGGCTTCAGGCAGCACTCCGGTTATTGTATCTGAACTCTGTTTGTCCCGTAGAAGATGCTGCAAAGTTCCCAGCTCCTCCGGCCCCACACAGCGGTGCAAGGGTGATGCAGTCCTTCACGACCGGAGCCGTCGTGTTAATATTTTCCATCAAAGCGCTCAGCTGTAAGGACGCACTCCACAAACAGATGGCTCTCAAGACCTTTAATTTTCATACCGGCAAATGCATTCCGAAATTTCTTAGTGCTTGACGCGTTTCGAAGCAGGGCTTCTTTCTCAAAGGCAGTGCATGTAGATTTCCGGCGCTGTTGGCGCATTGCGTTATGAGTACGCTTAAGTAGCTTTCCTGACATAGCACAATGCATTCTGGTCATCGCAGTGCGCCAAATTCATTATTTCCCTTGGTAGGTCCCGAAAATGCATACATTATTATTGCAGTTATTAAACCCTCAGTGGGCTTCAGGCAGCACTCCGGTTATTGTATCTGAACTCTGTTTGTCCCGTAGAAGATGCTGCAAAGTTCCCAGCTCCTCCGGCCCCACACAGCGGTGCAAGGGTGGTGCAGTCCTTCACGACCGGAGCCGTCGTGTTAATATTTTCCATCAAAGCGCTCAGCTGTAAGGACGCCCTCCACAAACAGATGGCTCTCAAGACCTTTAATTTTCAAACCGGCAAATGCATTCCGAAATTTCTTAGTGCCTGACGCGTTTCGAAGCAGGGCTTCTTTCTCAAAGGCAGTGCATGTAGATTTCCGGCGCTGTTGGTGCATTGCGTTATGGGTACGCTTAAGTAGCTTTCCTGACATAGCACAATGCATTCTGGTCATCGCAGTGCGCCAAATTCATTATTTCCCTTGGTAGGTCCCGAAAATGCATACATTATTATTGCAGTTATTAAACCCTCAGTGGGCTTCAGGCAGCACTCCGGTTATTGTATCTGAACTCTGTTTGTCCCGTAGAAGATGCTGCAAAGTTCCCAGCTCCTCCGGCCCCACACAGCGGTGCAAGGGTGGTGCAGTCCTTCACGACCGGAGCCGTCGTGTTAATATTTTCCATCAAAGCGCTCAGCTGTAAGGACGCACTCCACAAACAGATGGCTCTCAAGACCTTTAATTTTCAAACCGGCAAATGCATTCCGAAATTTCTTAGTGCCTGACGCGTTTCGAAGCAGGGCTTCTTTCTCAAAGGCAGTGCATGTAGATTTCCGGCGCTGTTGGCGCATTGCGTTATGGGTACGCTTAAGTAGCTTTCCTGACATAGCACAATGCATTCTGGTCATCGCAGTGCGCCAAATTCATTATTTCCCTTGGTAGGTCCCGAAAATGCATACATTATTGTTGCAGTTATTAAACCCTCAGTGGGCTTCAGGCAGCACTCCGGTTATTGTATCTGAACTCTGTTTGTCCCGTAGAAGATGCTGCAAAGTTCCCAGCTCCTCCGGCCCCACACAGCGGTGCAAGGGTGGTGCAGTCCTTCACGACCGGAGCCGTCGTGTTAATATTTTCCATCAAAGCGCTCAGCTGTAAGGACGCACTCCACAAACAGATGGCTTCCAAGACCTTTAATTTTCAAACCGGCAAATGCATTCCGAAATTTCTTAGTGCCTGACGCGTTTCGAAGCAGGGCTTCTTTCTCAAAGGCAGTGCATGTAGATTTCCGGCGCTGTTGGCGCATTGCGTTATGGGTACGCTTAAGTTTGCCGGTTTGAAAATTAAAGGTCTTGAGAGCCATCTGTTTGTGGAGTGCGTCCTTACAGCTGAGCGCTTTGATGGAAAATATTAACACGACGGCTCCGGTCGTGAAGGACTGCACCACCCTTGCACCGCTGTGTGGGGCCGGAGGAGCTGGGAACTTTGCAGCATCTTCTACGGGACAAACAGAGTTCAGATACAATAACCGGAGTGCTGCCTGAAGCCCACTGAGGGTTTAATAACTGCAATAATAATGTATGCATTTTCGGGACCTACCAAGGGAAATAATGAATTTGGCGCACTGCGATGACCAGAATGCATTGTGCTATGTCAGGAAAGCTACTTAAGCGTACCCATAACGCAATGCGCCAACAGCGCCGGAAATCTACATGCACTGCCTTTGAGAAAGAAGCCCTGCTTCGAAACGCGTCAGGCACTAAGAAATTTCGGAATGCATTTGCCGGTTTGAAAATTAAAGGTCTTGAGAGCCATCTGTTTGTGGAGTGCGTCCTTACAGCTGAGCGCTTTGATGGAAAATATTAACACGACGGCTCCGGTCGTGAAGGACTGCACCACCCTTGCACCGCTGTGTGGGGCCGGAGGAGCTGGGAACTTTGCAGCATCTTCTACGGGACAAACAGAGTTCAGATACAATAACCGGAGTGCTGCCTGAAGCCCACTGAGGGTTTAATAACTGCAATAATAATGTATGCATTTTCGGGACCTACCAAGGGAAATAATGAATTTGGCGCACTGCGATGACCAGAATGCATTGTGCTATGTCAGGAAAGCTACTTAAGCGTACCCATAACGCAATGCGCCAACAGCGCCGGAAATCTACATGCACTGCCTTTGAGAAAGAAGCCCTGCTTCGAAACGCGTCAGGCACTAAGAAATTTCGGAATGCATTTGCCGGTTTGAAAATTAAAGGTCTTGAGAGCCATCTGTTTGTGGAGTGCGTCCTTACAGCTGAGCGCTTTGATGGAAAATATATATATATATATATATATATATATATATATATATATATATTTTAACGCTGCACGCCTCCTCTCACTCCAGAAAAGACACAGCACTCGCCGGGGAGAGTCAATAGATTTATTATGACTCACAACGCTCCAACCAGACGCGTTTCGGCAACGCCTTCCTCGGTGGTATAAGGGCGCGCCAGAAACGGCCATTTTTTATATACATTTGCATCTGACCACATTTCCTGTTCAGCAACATCAACAAAGGACTAATTCATGTAATTCATGAGCGCCATTTTGGAATGGTATATATATCATTTGTCAATTGTAGTTCATACTTAGAACAATTTCCTGATAGTCTTTTAGCGGAATGGGCTGAATACACTGCGGGTTCATGCAAAGGGATGCTGATGATTTTGATCAAATTCGCATGGAGTGACCATGAAAAGGCTCGCAAGGCGATTGATGAATTGGAGAAGGAAATAAGTAAAGATGATGACAAAAGTAAGCAGAAGGAACTAAGAGCAGCAATGATAAGAAGATTAAAGGCATATGAAGGCAAAATAAGGTAGCGAAAGCAGGAGAAGTTTGAGCGCGATGAACGCGACTACGCATTGGGGAGAGTTTTAACTTTTGCCAAAAGATATGAAGCGCCAAGGCAAGCATTGGTGAATAAGCAGAGTCTGCCAGTAGTGAGTGATCAAGGTGATACAACGGAATCAGAAGTATCAGAAACAGAACTATCGGAGAAAGCAGGTGCTCCAGGGCTAGCAACAATGAGGAAGACCCCTTTTCACGAGGAATTTCAACTAATCAGACAATCATGGCAAAAGGGTGGAAGAGGCAAGCCACCCGAGAATCAAAGAGGCGGCCGACGCGGAGGGGAGGCGAGTGGCGCAAAAAGCAAGTACTCACCACCCACAACCAGGAGCAACCGCTACAACAAACGGAAATAGGCGCAGAGTTGGATAACAACTTAACAATCATAAATCTAACCCCCAAGAATCTAACAAAGAACGAAGAATCGGTATTAAAATTGGGATTATCCTTTTGCCCTCAGAAACATCTTGAATATACACAAACGAGAATCGATTTGTTTAAATTCGCCCGGAAATTGAAACTACATAAATTCTACAAACTCAGGCCAAAGAAACAAACAGCAATGAATCAAACAGGGCTGCAAACGGACATTCTAACTGGACAAGACCTACCAGCATTACAGACCCTGAAAGAACTGGGAATGGAAAATGAGGATACAGTTGGAAGAGATATTTCTGCATTAACAGGAATAGAACAAATTGGAGGTGGCAGTCCATTTAAACCCTATAAACCAAAACTGGGCTCTGGCTCAAAAAATCAGCTGGACTAAGCCGAATTAACTAAACCAACAAAACATCTTGTCCAAACTGAGACCTATTAGACAACAGTCTCTTTTCAGAAAAAACCTATCATGAAGTGAAACAGGAAAGGAAGGCTTTACAAATTGCCTATTACTCAGAAAAACATTTATTATTTATTTCATATTTTTCTTTTTTGTGTGATCAGCAATTATTAATTGCACATTTGAAATTTACAAAAAACCATACATTAAACGTACAAATATATTGAAACACAATGACACCGGACTAAAAATACCCTAGGGGTTTTTTACACTACGTTCATTCATCAAGCATTCTTGGCCAATCCATTCATACCAGAAACTGACATACACTAAACAAAACAGGTCCTTATGACACCTCTCCCTTTTAAGATGAATTGTTATCCACACTTTATGTGTATTGTGACATTTTCTCTTTTTCCATATATAATTAAAGAACCAAAATAAACATGTAGGGCAGAGCTTTCAAAAAGGATGTACGAAGGACCGACTGGTCGACGCGTTTCGAACCTCTATCTTTATGAGGTTCTCCTCAGGACCAACCAATTTCTTACGAAAAAGTGTCAGAATGGAACCTTAACCTTCTTTGGCCTTCAAACAACTCTAACAGCTAGAGCCGGAGCCTGAATTCCTCCTGTAGTCTGACTCGTTGTATGGGCTGATGAAATATTTCCGTCCCGACGTGGTCTCTACCAATCCGGTTTGGGCTCGATGTGCCTTACGTGGAGTCACGGGCTCGTGGCATGCCGTAAAAGAGAAAAATTGGTTTCAGTTTACGATAAGAGAAAGGAAAGGTACACGACTAAGTACCCAGCAAACTTGTAAAAGGTAGAGACCACGTCGGGACGGAAATATTTCATCAGCCCATACAACGAGTCAGACTACAGGAGGAATTCAGGCTCCGGCTCTAGCTGTTAGAGTTGTTTGAAGGCCAAAGAAGGTTAAGGTTCCATTCTGACACTTTTTCGTAAGAAATTGGTTGGTCCTGAGGAGAACCTCATAAAGATAGAGGTTCGAAACGCGTCGACCAGTCGGTCCTTCGTACATCCTTTTTGAAAGCTCTGCCCTACATGTTTATTTTGGTTCTTTAATTGTATATGGAAAAAGAGAAAATGTCACAATACACATAAAGTGTGGATAACAATTCATCTTAAAAGGGAGAGGTGTCATAAGGACCTGTTTTGTTTAGTGTATGTCAGTTTCTGGTATGAATGGATTGGCCAAGAATGCTTGATGAATGAACGTAGTGTAAAAAACCCCTAGGGTATTTTTAGTCCGGTGTCATTGTGTTTCAATATATTTGTACGTTTAATGTATGGTTTTTTGTAAATTTCAAATGTGCAATTAATAATTGCTGATCACACAAAAAAGAAAAATATGAAATAAATAATAAATGTTTTTCTGAGTAATAGGCAATTTGTAAAGCCTTCCTTTCCTGTTTCACTTCATGATAGGTTTTTTCTGAAAAGAGACTGTTGTCTAATAGGTCTCAGTTTGGACAAGATGTTTTGTTGGTTTAGTCCATTTAAACCAGCGTCAACATTTCTACCTCAAGTGCCCAATGATAATATTGATGTGTTTGTGGAGGTAGTGTCTAAAGAACTGATGAAATGGCGAACGAGATCTATGGGAAACAAATCAAATTTGACTCAAGGCCAGATTAAGGCTATAGCAAATATTAAAGCAGACACTAATATAATTGTGAAACCCTCGGACAAGGGGGGGAATGTAGTGCTCCAAACCTATGAGGCTTATAACGAGGAGGCACTATGACAATTATCAGATCCCTCTTGTTATGAGAAAATCGATAAGAAAATCTATCTTGAGAGTATATCAAAGTGCCACCAACTACTTAGAAAATGGTATGAGCAAGGTCTGGTGGAATCGGAAGAATATTTGTACTTGAGGTGTTTAAACCCAGTGATTCCAAGTTTTTACCATCTACCAAAAGTACATAAAGATAAGAACATGCCACCAGGTAGACCCATAGTGAGTTCACAAGGTAGTCTGCTTGAACACATGTCTGTCTACATTGATTACTTTTTGACTGATTTTGTGAAAGCCTGGTACAGGTATATAGATGATCTTTTCCTAGTTTGGAGAGGGTCACAAGAATCAGCTTTGAGATATACGGACATTCTAAATGTTAATGAGAATAATCTGCGCTTTACAGTTGAAATAAGCTCTGTAAGTGTGAATTTCCTTGATTTAGAGGTTTTTATTGATGCGGGGAAGATTAACACACGATTGTTTCGAAAACCAACGGCTGGGAATTCCACTTTACACTCAACAAGCAGTCATCCTCCTAGATTGGTCCTTAGCATTCCCTATGGCGAGTTGCTCAGGATAAAGAGAAGCTGTACTAGTGAGGCAGATTTTATTTCCTGTGCAGAGGCTAGCATAGGAAGATTTAAAGCTCGAGGGTACAATGAACAATCATTGCTGGCATCCCTCGAAAAAGTGCAGTCTAAATCTAGAGAAGATCTTTTAAAACCTAAAATTACTGTAGAGAAAAAAGATCAGTTCAGAATGATAACAACCTTTTCTAGTGGAGCAGGAGAGTTAAGAACTATACGAAAGAAAAATTGGAACTTGCTGAGAACAGATACCATTATTGGTATGGATATACCCAGACATCCTATGCTTACCTTCAGAAGAGCGAGAGCATTGAGGGACACTTTAACTAGAAGTCATTTTATACATACAGTCCCTAGACCATTTGGGGAGGCACCACATGGTTTCTACCCTTGCGGTAGATGTAAATCATGTAGGAACAGCAAGAAGGTCCTGTCATACACTGTCACGGGAACTAAAAAGCCCAGGTGGATCAGCACTTAACTTGCAGTGCCCCATATACGGTATATTGTCTGGTATGTCCATGCGGCTTAAGATATATTGGAAGCACCATTCACCAAACAAAGATCCGCATCCTAGAACACACACGAGCAATAAAAAACAGGGATACTACGTATCCCGTTGCAAGACACTTTCAAGCGTACCACAACTGTAATAGTGATCTATTATCTTTTTTTGCATTAGATCATGTGCCTGTGAATATGAGAGGAGGGGACAGAGTAACAAGACTGCGAAGGTTAGAGTCAAGGTACATTATAGATCTTGGTACCAAGACCCCTGGTGGACTTAACAGTAATGACGAACTTACTGTGCATCTAGGATAGAGGGATTTCTACCTTAGGAATGGTCACACCAATCAGGGTATTCAACTATATTCAGGAATTCAGAATAAAAGATACACTTCAGAAATGAATTAAAGATATTGTAGAATATCTAAGTATGACTCTGATGATTAATGCATAATGTATTCTCTCTGTCAACTGAGGAATGAACTAATTTTAATGAGGCTTTAATTTTTAATTTTTTTAATCTTTGTTGTTCTTTGTCACTTTCCTGCTAAATTGTGTCATTGTAGAAAAGATTGGGACTCATATGCTGGTTATCCGAAATTTTAGGAGGATCGATGTAATGTTAGCGCCTGGGCCCATATAGGGCTTAATTGTTTTGACATTTCCATGTAGACTTTAAGGCCCATACAGGGCTTGATAGAGTTTAGGAATAATGAATCATGTGAATATAAATGTCATGGTACTATCAGGAAATTGTTCTAAGTATGAACTACAATTGACAAATGATATATATACCATTCCAAAATGGCGCTCATGAATTACATGAATTAGTCCTTTGTTGATGTTGCTGAACAGGAAATGTGGTCAGATGCAAATGTATATAAAAAATGGCCGTTTCTGGCGCGCCCTTATACCACCGAGGAAGGCGTTGCTGAAACGCGTCTGGTTGGAGCGTTGTGAGTCATAATAAATCTATTGACTCTCCCCCGCGAGTGCTGTGTCTTTTCTGGAGTGAGAGGAGGCGTGCAGCGTTAATATTGGCGGGAGCACCCCCCGCCGAACAGCACCCGTTCGAGAGTGCGAGACATTGGTGCAAGTGAAGCGGATATATATATATATATATATATATATATATATATATATATATATATATATATATATATATATATATATATATATATTCACTTAAAAAACCATAGGTTTCACACATGTTATAGTTAGGTGGACATTTCACTCGTAAAAAACCAATGAAATTCCCCCTTTATAGTTAGGTCACATAACTATAACTCGCACACCCGCAATCCAGTGCTCATGACGTCACATATTTCATCACTCATGACATCACTGATGACATCATCCTTGTGATAGAGTGGCGGTCGCGCGAGTTATAGTTATGTGACCTAACTATCAAGGGGGAATTTCATTGGTTTTTTCCGAGTGAAATGTCCACCTAACTATAACATGTGTGAAACCTATGGTTTTTTAAGTGAATATATATATATATATATATATATATATATATATATATATATTCACTTAAAAAACCATAGGTTTCACACATGTTATAGTTAGGTGGACATTTCACTCGTAAAAAACCAATGAAATTCCCCCTTTATAGTTAGGTCACATAACTATAACTCGCGCACCCGCAATCCAGTGCTCATGACGTCACATATTTCATCACTCATGACATCACTGATGACATCATCCTTGTGATAGAGTGGCAGTCGCGCGAGTTATAGTTATGTGACCTAACTATCAAGGGGGAATTTCATTGGTTTTTTACGAGTGAAATGTCCACCTAACTATAACATGTGTGAAACCTATGGTTTTTTAAGTGAATTTGCAAGGTTTTTTAAATGCTAATTCTTAACTATAACGTGCGTGAAACCTATGGTTTTTTAAGTGAATTTGTACGGTTTTTTAAATGCTAATTTTTTGAATTTTTTTATTTTTTTTTATGGTTTTTCACCATGTTGACACCGTGCGCACACCCCTCGATTTAAAAAATATAATAATAATGTTTTTTCACCCTTCGGGGTCCTTTAGGGACCCCCTGACAAAGGCTAGGGGATCAGGAACTCTCTACCCTGCAGCCTTTTCACGTTCGCCACCTCTCTTTTTCACTCGCGCACCCACAACAAACAAAATTGCGGCCGACACTTCCTGATTTCGACCGATTCGAACGTTGACTGACATGTAACCACCAATCAGAATTACGCTCGCGCACGTTAGGGTGCGCGCACCGTGCGCGCACGGTGCGCGGCTATAGATATGTATGTGCTTTTAAATGCAATTTTCTCAGGGACTACTGAACAGATTGACTCCATATATGCAAAAGGCACTTCCCTGACCTGAGGACTACCTCTCTGCCAAATTTCAAGTAATTCTGTTCAGCCATTCGGGCTGTATCTTCGACTAAAGGTCCGAAGGGAAAATGCATGGGAAAAACGCGTTTTGGGAGCCCCCTTTTTTCTCGGCCCCCGCTTGACGAATCACCCCAAGACTTTCAGGGTAGGAGCTGAGCGGAGCGCCCCATTAGTTTTAAAAATTTCGCGAGGATTCGTCAACCGGCGCCAAAGTTATTCAAAATAGAATTTTCAGATTTCCTATGGAAACACGGTCCTAGCTATAACTATCTACTGGCGACCGCCAGTAGATTATATATATATATATATTCCCCCGTTATAGTTAATGCAGGCAACTATAACTCACGCGACCGCAATCCTCTGCTGATGCTAATACTGTATTTAGACACTTATTTGCCCATGTCTTCTTCCATAAATTTTTAGCTATACATATATTACAAATATTTTTTTTTCATAAAGACACATATGTCATCAGCAGAAGATTGCGGTCGCGTGAGTTATAGTTGCCTGCACTAACTATAACGGGGGAATTTCATTGGTTTTTTATCAGTAAAATTTCCGTTAACTATAACATGTGTGAAACCTATGTTTTTTTCAGTGAATTTGCAAGGTTTTTTAAATGCTAATTCCTAACTATAACGTGAGTGAAACCTATGGTTTTTTCAGTGAATTTGTACGGTTTTTTAAATGCTAAGTTACTTTACGCCATTCGTGGCGTGCGCGCCCACTTAACGCTGTTCGTTCCGTGCGCGCACTGTGCGCTTCGCGCACCGTGCGCGCACAGTGAGCACGCGGTGCGCTTAGCGCACCGCGCGCCCACTTTACGCAGTTAGTGCCGTGCACGCATGGTGGGCACGTGGTGCGCTACGCGCACCGCGTGCCCACGTTACGCTAGATGGGCCATGTACGCACGATGCGCTTCGCGCACCGTGCGCACATGGAGGACATATGATGCGCTTCGTTGTGAAAGGTAATATTTTAATTTTTCACAGCTGCTATATGCCATGCACTAATGGTGCCATTCGGGCACCATTTGCATATGGGGTGGGGAGAGTATGGATAATTTAAAAAAAATATATATATTTTACCGTACGCGTACGGTAAGCGTAATCGGCGAAATTATCGAAAAAATTAAAATTCCGTTTTTGGCCTTGGGGGATCTTTGGGGACTCCCCCAACATGGCTAGGTGCTTAGGAGCTGTCTAAACAGCCCCTTTACATGTTTTTGTCCTTTGTTTTTTAATCCCCACTCAGAGTGCGAGAGAGAAAATGGCGGCCGCCGCTTCCTGGTTTCGACCGATTCGAATGTTTACTAAGATCTAACAGCCAATCAGAATCGCGCTCGTCACCGTACGCGTATGGTAAGCGCACCGTAAGCGCACCGTAAGCTGGCTCAGATATATATATTGATTTAAAGGCTATTTTCTCAGAATCTACTGAACAGATTTACACCAAACCTACAAAAGGCACTTCCTTGACCTGTAGACTACCTCTCTGCCAAATTTCAAGGAACTCTGTTCAGCCGTTCGGGCTGTAGCTGTGTCTAAAGGTCCTATGGAAAAATGCATGGGAAAAACGCGTTTTGGGACCCCCCTTTTATCTCAGCCCCCGCTTGACGAATCCCCCCGAGACTTTCAGGGTAGGAGCGGAGCGTAGCGCCCCACCTATTTTGAAAATTTCGCGAGGATTCGTCGACCGGCGCCAAAGTTATTCAAAATAGAATGTTGCGGTTTTCCTATGGAAACAGGGTCCTAACTATAACTACCTACTGGCGACCGCCAGTAGGTAATATATATATATATATATATATATATATCACTGAAAAAACCATAGGTTTCACACATGTTATAGTTAGCGGAAATTTTACTGATAAAAAACCAATGAAATTCCCCCGTTATAGTTAGTGCAGGCAACTATAACTCACGCGACCGCAATCCTCTGCTGATGCTAATACTGTATTTAGACACTTATTTGCCCATGTCTTCTTCCATACAGTTTTAGCTATACATATATTACAAATATTTTTTTTTCATAAAGACACATATGTCATCAGCAGAAGATTGCGGTCGCATGAGTTATAGTTGCCTGCACTAACTATAACGGGGGAATTTCATTGGTTTTTTATCAGTAAAATTTCCGCTAACTATAACATGTGTGAAACCTATGGTTTTTTCAGTGAATTTGCAAGGTTTTTTAAATGCTAATTCCTAACTATAACGTGTGTGAAACCTATGGTTTTTTCAGTGAATTTGTACGGTTTTTTAAATGCTAAGTTACTTTACGCCATTCGTGGCGTGCGCGCCCACTTAACGCTGTTCGTTCCGTGCGCGCACTGTGCGCTTCGCGCACCGTGCGCGCACAGTGAGCACGCGGTGCGCTTAGCGCACCGCGCGCCCACTTTACGCAGTTAGTGCCGTGCACGCATGGTGGGCACGTGGTGCGCTACGCACACCGCGTGCCCACGTTACGCTAGATGGGCCATGTACGCACGATGCGCTTCGCGCACCGTGCGCACATGGAGGACATATGATGCGCTTCGTTGTGAAAGGTAATATTTTAATTTTTCACAGCTGCTCTATGCCATGCACTAATGGTGCCATTCGGGCACCATTTGCATATGGGGTGGGGAGAGTATGGATAATTTAAAAAAAAAAAAAAAATTTACCGTATGCGTACGGTAAGCGTAATCGGCGAAATTATCGAAAAAATTATAATTCCGTTTTTGGCCTTGGGGGATCTTTGGGGACTCCCCCAACATGGCTAGGTGCTTAGGAGCTGTCTAAACAGCCCCTTTACATGTTTTTGTCCTTTGTTTTTTAATCCCCACTCAGAGTGCGAGAGAGAAAATGGCAGCCGCCGCTTCCTGGTTTCGACCGATTCGAATGTTTACTAAGATCTAACAGCCAATCAGAATCGCGCTCGTCACCGTACGCGTATGGTAAGCGCACCGTAAGCGCACCGTAAGCTGGCTCAGATATATATATTGATTTAAAGGCTATTTTCTCAGAATCTACTGAACAGATTTACACCAAACCTACAAAAGGCACTTCCTTGACCTGTAGACTACCTCTCTGCCAAATTTCAAGGAACTCTGTTCAGCCGTTCGGGCTGTAGCTGTGTCTAAAGGTCCTATGGAAAAATGCATGGGAAAAACGCGTTTTGGGACCCCCCTTTTATCTCAGCCCCCGCTTGACGAATCCCCCCGAGACTTTCAGGGTAGGAGCGGAGCGTAGCGCCCCACCTATTTTGAAAATTTCGCGAGGATTCGTCGACCGGCGCCAAAGTTATTCAAAATAGAATGTTGCGGTTTTCCTATGGAAACAGGGTCCTAACTATAACTACCTACTGGCGACCGCCAGTAGGTAATATATATATATATATATATATATATATCACTGAAAAAACCATAAGTTTCACACATGTTATAGTTAGCTGGAATTTTACTGATAAAAAACCAATGAAATTCCCCCGTTATAGTTAGTGCAGGCAACTATAACTCACGCGACCGCAATCCTCTGCTGATGCTAATACTGTATTTAGACACTTATTTGCCCATGTCTTCTTCCATACAGTTTTAGCTATACATATATTACAAATATTTTTTTTTCATAAAGACACATATGTCATCAGCAGAAGATTGCGGTCGCGTGAGTTATAGTTGCCTGCACTAACTATAACGGGGGAATTTCATTGGTTTTTTATCAGTAAAATTTCCGCTAACTATAACATGTGTGAAACCTATGGTTTTTTCAGTGAATTTGCAAGGTTTTTTAAATGCTAATTCCTAACTATAACGTGTGTGAAACCTATGGTTTTTTCAGTGAATTTGTACGGTTTTTTAAATGCTAAGATACTTTACGCCATTCGTGGCGTGCGCGCCCACTTAACGCAGTTCGTTCCGTGCGCGCACGGTGCGCTTCGCGCACCGTGCGCGCACAGTGAGCACGCGGTGCGCTTCGCGCACCGCGCGCCCACTTTATGCAGTTAGTGCCATGCACGCACGGTGGGCACGCGGTGCGCTACGCGCACCGCGTGCCCACATTACGCTAGATGGGCCATGTACGCACGATGCGCTTCGCGCACCGTGCGCACATGGAGGACATATGATGCACTTCGTTTTGAAAGGTAATATTTTAATTTTTCGTAACAGTTATAAGCCATGCACAAATGGTGCCCTTCGGGCACCATTTGCACACGGGGTGGAGAGAGTGTGGATAATTTCTTTTTTTATCATTTTTTTTTTAAATATTTTAGTTTAACTCATATTTAATAAGCCATGCACAATTGGTGCCCTTCGGGCACCAATTGCACACAGGGTGGGGAGAGTGTGGATATTTTTTTTTTTTTTATAATTTTTTACCGTACGCGTACGGTAAGCGTAATCGGCGAAATTAGCGAAAAAATAAAAATTCCGTTTTTGCCCTTGGGGGATCTTTGGGGACTCCCTCAACATTGCTATGTGTGTGGGAGCTGTCTAAACAGCCCCTTTACATGTTTTTGTGCTTTAGATTTTAAACATCACTCTCAGTGCGAGAGAGAAAATGGCGGCCGCCGCTTCCTGGTTTCGGCCGATTCGAATGTTTACTAAGATCTAAGAGCCAATCAGAATCGCGCTCGCGCACGCCACCGTACGCGTACGGTAAGCGTACCGTAAGCGCACCGTAAGCTGGCTCAGATATATATATTGATTTAAAGGCTATTTTCTCAGAATCTACTGAACAGATTTACACCAAACCTACAAAAGGCACTTCCTTGACCTGAGGACTACCTCTCTGCCAAATTTCTAGTAATTCTGTTCAGCCGTTCGGGCTGTAGCCCTGTCTAAAGGTCCTATGGAAAAATGCATGGGAAAAATGCGTTTTGGGACCCCCCTTTTATCTCAGCCCCCGCTTGACGAATCCCCCCGAGACTTTCAGGGAAGGAGCGGAGCGTAGCGCCCCACCTATTTTGAAAAATTCGCGAGGATTTGTCGACCGGCGCCAAAGTTATTCAAAATAGAATGTTGCGGATTTCCTATGGAAACGTGGTCCTAACTATAACTACCTACTGGCGACCGCCAGTAGGTAATATATATATATATATATCCTCACACGAATCTCCGTTCAAGGAGTCTTCAACCCTTCGGGGCGGCCTCTCAAACAGTGGACACGGAGGGGCCCACCAATCACGGCAAGTGAACAAACAAACAGAGGCCCAATTCCTGAGCAGCAGTCCTTTAATCGTGGAAAACCAGCACAATGCCTCCCATAACCCGACATGTTTCGGCACCTGCGAAAGAGGCAGTTCACAAAGTGCTTACGTGCGTATGGTATTAAAATGGTCGTGACTCACGTGACTGTTCAGCCTACGTCTCCCACAATGCAGCAGAAGCATCAGGTAAGTGTTGGCATTCTTTCGGACAGTTCTCAAATTAATGCACAGATTGTAAGGTTGCATTTTCTCACTTTCCGCTGCATTTAGTAATCGTTAAATCCAGATGGAACACAGTCACGTTTTACGACTTGCCAGCAGGGTGCAATTATGATTCGGGGAGCTCCGAAACATGTAGGGAAAAGGCCTTGATATATCCGTGACTGCTGCCGTTTTCCTGAATAAAAGACATTGCAGGTTTGCTGTGTTTATCTTGCCCTTGTGTGCGCCTCTGTTTTTGGACAACTCTTGGATGAATTTATACGGCCGGTCCGGTCGGGGAGGCAGCACCATCAAACATTGAAATGGACTGTTATGTCTGATACACAGACATCGATATGCAGGAGGGCAAGATGGCTGGATTTTGAACGACGGCAATATCGGAGGCTGAAGTGGAGTCCAATGTGGATAATATTTTAGCCAAGATGACTACGGGTCCCAGCATGCCTGTGGATAACAGGAACCATCTGGTGGGGATAAAAGGCTAATTAAGGGACTCAGTCGGTTTGCATCCACTCAGAAGAAGCCATTAACCCGTGAGCAAGGGGCCGGGGAGCTCCGAAACTTGTAGGGAAAAGGCCTTGATATATCCGTGACTGCTGCCGTTTTCCTGAATAAAAGACATTGCAGGTTTGCTGTGTTTATCTTGCCCTTTTGTGCGCCTCTGTTTCTGGACAACTCTTGGATGAATTTATACGGCCGGTCTGGTCGGGGAGGCAGCACCACCAAACATTGAAATGGACTGTTATGTCTGATACACAGACATCGATATGCAGGAGGGCAAGATGGCTGGATTTTGAACGACGGCAATATCAGAGGCTGAAGTGGAGTCCAATGTGGATAATATTTTAGCAAAGATGACTACGGGTCCCAGCATGCCTGTGGATAACAGGAACCATCTGGTGGGGCTAAAAGGCTAATTAAGGGACTCGGTCAGTTTGCATCCACTCAGAAGAAGCCATTAACCCGTGAGCAAGGGGCCGGGGAGCTCCGAAACATGTAGGGAAAAGGCCTTGATATATCCGTGACTGCTGCCGTTTTCCTGAATAAAAGACATTGCAGGTTTGCTGTGTTTATCTTGCCCTTGTGTGCGCCTCTGTTTTTGGACAACTCTTGGATGAATATATATATATATATATATTACCTACTGGCGGTCGCCAGTAGGTAGTTATAGTTAGGACCACGTTTCCATAGGAAATCCGCAACATTCTATTTTGAATAACTTTGGCGCCGGTCGACGAATCCTCGCGAATTTTTCAAAATAGGTGGGGCGCTACGCTCCGCTCCTTCCCTGAAAGTATCGGGGGGATTCGTCAAGCGGGGGCTGAGATAAAAGGGGGGTCCCAAAACGCGTTTTTCCCATGCATTTTTCCATAGGACCTTTAGACAGGGCTACAGCCCGAACGGCTGAACAGAATTACTAGAAATTTGGCAGAGAGGTAGTCCTCAGGTCAAGGAAGTGCCTTTTGTAGGTTTGGTGTAAATCTGTTCAGTAGATTCTGAGAAAATAGCCTTTAAATCAATATATATATCTGAGCCAGCTTACGGTGCGCTTACCGTACGCTTACCGTACGCGTACGGTGGCGTGCGCGAGCGCGATTCTGATTGGCTCTTAGATCTTAGTAAACATTCGAATCGGCCGAAACCAGGAAGCGGCGGCCGCCATTTTCTCTCTCGCACTGAGAGTGATGTTTAAAATATAAAGCACAAAAACATGTAAAGGGGCTGTTTAGACAGCTCCCACACACATAGCAATGTTGAGGGAGTCCCCAAAGATCCCCCAAGGCCAAAAACGGATTTTTTATTTTTTTGCTAATTTCGCCGATTACGCTTACCGTACGCGTACGGTAAAAAAAAATAAAAAAAAAAAAATATCCACACTCTCCCCACCCCGTGTGCAATTGGTGCTCGAAGAGCACCAATTGCGCATGGCTTATTAAAGATGAGTTAAACTAAAATATTTAAAAAAAAAAAAAAAATTATCCACACTCTCTCCACTTCGGGCACCATTTGTGCATGGCTTATAACATATACGAATAATTAAAATATTACCTTTCAAAACGAAGTGCATCATATGTCCTCCATGTGCGCACGGTGCGCGAAGCGCATCGTGCGTACATGGCCCATCGTGCGTGCACGGCACTAACTGCATAAAGTGGGCGCGCGGTGCGCGAAGCGCACCGTGCGCGCACGGAACGAACTGCGTTAAGTGGGCGCGCACGCCACGAATGGCGTAAAGTAACTTAGCATTTAAAAAACCGAACAAATTCACTAAAAAAACCATAGGTTTCACACACGTTATAGTTAGGAATTAGCATTTAAAAAACCTTGCAAATTCACTAAAAAAACCATAGGTTTCACACATGTTATAGTTAGCGGAAATTTTACTGATAAAAAACCAATGAAATTCCCCCGTTATAGTTAGTGCAGGCAACTATAACTCACGCGACCGCAATCTTCTGCTGATGACATATGTGTCTTTATGAAAAAAAAATATTTGTAATATATGTATAGCTAAAAATGTATGGAAGAAGACATGGGCAAATAAGTGTCTAAATACAGTATTAGCATCAGCAGAGGATTGCGGTCGCGTGAGTTATAGTTGCCTGCACTAACTATAACGGGGGAATTTCATTGGTTTTTTATCAGTAAAATTTCCGCTAACTATAACATGTGTGAAACCTATGGTTTTTTTAGTGAATATATATATATATATATATACGTATACGTATACGTATACAGATATACATAGATAGATATTGATAGATATATATAATATTTTCACATCACAATCTGTTGTAAGAATTGCTCATTTAAAGGGAAACTGAAAAAATTGCAGTAATCACTTGAAAAATGCAAAAAGTACAAAACTATCACTTTTATGGTGGTAATCACCAGATTTTAAAATGGCATTTTCCACATTGTAATTAACTTCTTTTTCAGGTTTCTCCAAAATAATATTTGTATGTGTGTGTACTGCAATTTTTTCAGTGGCACTTTAAATGAGCAATTCTTGCCACTTATTGTGATGTGAAAATATTATTTTATAGTTAAGTATATTTTAACTGGCACCCCGAAAGTGTGTTTGTTATCTGGTATGTACTAATTAGCATTAACATCTAAAAACCCCGGTTCAAAAGACTGAGGAACTGTTCAACTGAATCTGAAAATAATTATTGACCAGGCTGACAACTAAAATATTTTCTAACTTGGGTGGATGAGGATCAGTTTGAGATAGAAGAATTTGCGAAATTTAAAACCTGGGCACTTAACAGTTTCTCAAATTAATATTTTTTGGTGAGCACTACTGTCAAGCCAGTGGGACTTCAACAACGTTAGTTATGTCTCACATACACACAAACACACACTAGCAGGTAAAGATGGCTGGAAATGAGTCAGTAACATACTAAGCCAATGGTCACACATGAAATGTGCTAGGCACTTCTTTAAACAAGCATTGGCAAAGCCAATAGGTCCTGCCTATGCAAGAGCTATTGGTTTTGCCGATATGTGGTAGCAATGTTGTACACCAGAGTGACCGTTGTTCAGCACGGCTAAAAGTTATTAGAGTAAAGGAGAGTGGCTTGGAGTGTCATAAAGTGGAGTAGAGTGCAGTGCCGTAGAGTGGCGTGAAGAGGAGAGTAGTGGAGTGTCATGAAGTAGTGTACAGTGTTGTGGAGTGTCGAGGAGGGAGTAGATTGTCTTAGAATGGAAGGGTGTATAGTTGAGTGGCATAGAGTGGAGCACAGTGTCAAAGTTGATTAGGGTGTAATAGAGGAGAGTGGCATAGAGTGTTGTGGAGTGGTGCAGAGCATGATGGAGTGGCGTAGAGGGTGTTGCGTGGAGTAGAGAGTTGTAGAGTAGAGTGGTGTACAGCAGAGTAGATTGGCATGGAGTGGAATGGCAGAGTGGAATAGAGTGGAGTAGTGTGTCATAGAATAGAGTGGAGTAAAGTGGCATGGAGTGGCATAGAGGGATTTGCGTACAGATTCTTAGAGTGGAATAGTGTCGCAGAATGGCATAGAGTGGAGTAGAGTGCTGTAGAATGGAGTGGCATAGAGTTGAGTAGAGTGTCAGTGGAGCAGAGTTTAATGGAGTACAGTATCATAGAGTGAAGTATCATGGCGAGTCGCGGAGTGGAGTGGAGTAGCGTGTCTTAGAGGGAAGTGGCATAAAGTACAGTGGTGCAGAGTAGATTGGGGTACAGTAGATTGGCATAGAGTGCAGTGGCATCGAGTGCAGTGGCGCAGAGTTGCCTACAGTGCAGTGGCATAGTGTAGGACAGTGCAGAGTTGATTGCAGTGGCGTAGAAGGCAATGGCAAAGAGTGGAGTTAGGTAGAGTGGTGCAGAATAGAGTTGAGTGGTGTAGAGTTGAGTCGTACAGAGTAGAGTGCAGTGGTATGGAGTAGAGTGGCATAGAGTGCAGTGGCATAGAGTGTATTTGTGCAGAGTGCAGTAGAGTGGCATAGAGTTGTGCAGAGAGCAGTGACGTAGAGTAAAGTGGTGCAGAGTAGAATACAGTGGCATAGAGTGCAGTAATGTCAAGTGCAGTGGTATAGAGTGATGTGGCATGCAGTGGCATAGAGTAGAATGTTTTAAAGTATAATGGCATAAATGCAGTAGTGCAAAGTAGTTGTCATAGGTACAGTGGCGTAGAGTGCACTGATAAACTTTGACTTTGAGTGCTGTGTCATAGAGTGCAGTGGTGCACAGTAGATTAGAGTGGAATGGAGTGCATGAGCATAGAGTACAGTAGAGTGGCGTAAAGTGGTGCACAGTAAAGTGGCACGGAGTAGAGTGGTATGGAGCAGAGTGGCACAGAGTAGAGTGACAGAGAGTGCAGTGCTGCACAGTACTGTGTTGCAGAGTGCAGTGGTGCAGAGTAGAGTGGCGTAGAGTGAAGTGGTGTAGAGTGCAGAGGTGTAGAGTGGTGCAGACTGAAGTGTTTTAGAGTATAGTGGCATACAATGGTGCATAGTAGATTGGTATAGAGTGCAGTGTTAGAGTGTATTAATTTTGAGTAAAGTAGTGAGGAGAGCATTGGTGTAGAGTGCAGTGGCATAGAGTGCAACAGTATAAAATTGAGAGGCGTTGTGTGGAGTGGCATAGAGTTGATTGGCACAGAGTGGAGTAGAGTGGCGAAGACTGCAGTGGTATAGAGTAGATTGCTTCAGAGTAGAATGAAGTGGCATAGAGTGCAGTGGTATAGATTAGTGTGTGTCGTAGAGTGCAGTGCTGCATCGTAGATTAGAGTGGCTTAGAGTGGATTGGCGCAGAGTACGGTGGCGTGGAGTGATGCAGAGTACAGTGGCGGAGACAGCAGTGTTACATGAGTACAGTGACAGAGTGAAGTAGCACAGAGTGGAGTTTTGCAGAGTGGAGTGTTGAAGGCTAGAGTGAAGTGGCATAAGAGTGGAGTGATGCAGAGTAGCGTGGTGTAGAGTGGATTTGCATGGAGTAGAGTGGAGCAGTGACGTAGAGTGCAGTAGGGTGGCATAGAGTACAGTGGCATAGAGTGCAGTCATACAGAGTAGCGTGTCAGACTGCAATGTCGTAGAGTAGATTAGAGTGGCATAGAGTACAGTGATGTAGAGCACAATGGTGTAGAGTAGAGTGGCAAAGAGTGCAGTGATGTAATACGCAATGGTGTAGAGTGACGTAGCCTGCAGGGATGTAGAAGGCAGTGGCACAGAGTAGAATCTTGTAGAGTATAGTGGCATAAAGTGCTGTGGTGCAAAGTAGTTGGCATAGGTACAGTGGCATAGGGGCATTGGTTTCGAGTCCAGTGGTGTAGAATGAATTGGCATAGAGTGCAATAGTTTAGAGTAGAGTGGCATAGAGTACAGTGGCAGAGAGTGCAGTGGCATAGAGCGATGCAGTGTAGAGTGGTACAGCTAGTGTGCAGTGGAGTGGCATAGAGTGCAGTTGCATAGAGTGCAGTGGTATAGAGTAGGTTTTTTAGGTTTGAGCAGTGCAGTGTAGAGTATACTGGTGCAGGGTAAAGCGCAGTGGCATAGAGTAGTGGCGTAAAGCGCAGTGGCATAAAGTAGGGTGGCAGTGAGCAGAGTGGTGCAGCATTGATTGCAGTGGCATAGAGTGAAGTGGTGCAGAGTGAAGTAGAGTGGTGTAAAGTGCAGTGGCATATAGTGCAGTGGAGTATAGTATGTTGTTTCAGACTAGAGTGAAGTGGCATAGAGTGGATCGGTGCAGGGTAGAGTGGAGTGTATAGAGTAGTGGCGCAGAGTAGAGTGGCATAGAGTGTCGTGCTATAGAGTAGAGTGGCGTAGAATCAGTGGCATAGAGTACAGTGATGCAAAGTAGAATGGAGTGGCATAAAGTGCAGTGACGCAGAGAAGAATAGAGTGGCGTAGAGTTCAATGGTGTCGAGTATAATGGCATAGAGTGACTTGGTGCAGATTCAATTAGCGTAGAGTGCATTGGCTTTGAGTAAAGTGGTGTTGTGTGCATTGACGTAGAGTGCAGTGTTGCAGAGCAGGGTGGCATAGAGTGGAGTGGCCTAGAGTGGTGGAGAGTACAGTGTCGAAGAGTGCAGCGGTGCATAGTAGAGTAGTGTGGGTAGATTGCATTGGCACAGAGTAGAGAGGAATGGAGGGGTAAAGAGAAGAGTGAAATGGTGCAGAAAAGAGTGCAGTGACGCAGTGTGGAGTGATGCAGAGTAGAGTGGAGACATGGAGTGGTATAGAGTAGAGTGGGGTAATGTAGAGCATACATGGTATGGTAACAGGCTGCCATTATAGACAACACATCTTCAACTGAAATGACCATTACCTTTGCACTCACATGCAGTTTCACTGATAAAAATATACAAAGCACAAACAATAACGTGTACAAATGTCATCATCCAATTTATTGATTTGATAGTCAGATCAGTTAGTTTACAGATATTTACATTTTGTTGTGTGCTAGAGAAAAAATAACATCTGTGCAGCCTTCCTCAAAAAGGTCCCCTCTAGCCAGCATGATTGTCAAAAAAATCTTCACACTTTGAAGTTAGAGAAAGAAAAATAAACACCAAGTTCCCTGAAAGTCACAGCCTGACATTTGACCTCTGTCTTTGAATGCACAGCAAATGTGACAAGACAAGAACAAGACTTAAAGGCCTCTTTACAGAAAGCGAGTTCATGGAAGAACAAACTCAAGCTGGAAGGCCTAATGCAAACAAAGCCAGAAAATGTGAGTTACAAACCCTATTGCCAATGGTAAGCAATGGTCAGAATGCATTCCAAGGTCAACTTTCTGAATGTCCCCAAGATGCCTTTAGCAAACCAGACAGCTGCACTGTCTGGTAGGCTACGATGTAAAAACATAAGCAGGGCTTCCAAGAAATCCCCTGCTATCCAATTGCTTTCTTCTCTGCCTGACTCTCTTGAACCCTGACTAGCCAAACGGGTTAACTTGTATGTAGTACAAATACACAGCGAGACATATGTACCCGTACAAGCAAACAAGCAGATAGAGCAAGACATGAGAGAACAGCTCCCTCCTCCCATTTTTTAATGAAAGACATCGGGGGCGTTCTTGTCTTTAGAAGAAGGAAAAACCAGAATGACTAATAGAACTATAAATTAAAATTAGATTTACAATTTCTTCAATGTGACTGATGGGCAAAGACATCCAATACCATTATTACACATGAGTAAATTAAATGAAACTAGCAGCTGCCATTTTAAGCCACCTTCAAGGAATGAACTGGCACTGCAGTGTACAAGTGACCCATCCAGTTCATTTAGCAGGTTCCCTGCAATCAGACCAATTTACAGACAACCTAAACTAGACGAATGATCACATTCGAACCATTGCACAATCCCTTCTATTATCAGGTGACAATTATTTACACTAGAAGCCAGACACTCAGAACCATGCGCAGGTTGAGCAGTTTTCTTAGTTACCTGTAGTGCTCTCCATTTCTTGTAGTCTTGTGGCTCTAGAAGAAATTCCGGCTTGACGTGAGAAAGAGAAGCTTTTTGGTTTCTACATTAGGAAGCAACAATAAAACAATAGAAATTTAAAACACAATATCTAAAAGCAGCTAATTTCATAACAAGGCTACATTTGTGTTTCATGATTAACACATATTAAACACATTTGTTACAAATGGATATATGCTTTAATAGACCATGAACCTAAAATCTCGTTAGCAAACCTATCTTTTCACTTTGCAGTAATTCTTATTCCACAAGTCTTCAAATAATGCTCTTCCAAATAAAACTATTAGCACAATTCCTATATTGAGAAATTGTGCCAAAACCCCATACACAGTTTTGGTATTCATAGCTGGGCTTAACCAATCTGTAAAACACATATATAGTCTCCAAGTAACAATAATGGAGCCAACAGTGTACCCACAAGGACAAGTAAAATAATTACTAAATAAACTGTGTGTGTTGCTTTTAATTCATTGCAGTGATGAAATATTGTACAGGACACTAGTTGGGAGGCAAGTCCTTACACTGGCTCTCCTCCTACCTATCAGCTATCACAGTCAGTAATGCCATCTTCTAGATCTTCTTCCTGAATTGTGGCCTGCCATGTACCTCAGGGTTACTCACTCATAGCATCCTGTTTTATCAGCATGTTACTCCTCGAACCATACTACTTTGCTCGTTCAACCTTTCCTTTAAGCCTTATGCTGATGCCACTTAGCTCTTATTGAGGCTAGGAATGCAGCAATTTCTCTGTGGTTGTACTGTAGTTTTAAAATAGATGTCAAACAGTTGCCTAAAACTTAACAACAACTATATTAGGTGGTCATTTTGGGGGACCCCCTTAATCTGGTCCTCTGCATTGTGGCCGGCCTCTTTGTGACTTTGCTTTTACCTCACAAGATTAGTCAGGAATGTTGGTTTATGCTTTGATGATGAGGTCACCTTTAAATCACCAAGAGATAGGATGTCTGCCACCAGTTTTATAAACTTTACAATTCTTAGGAAGATTTTCAGTTTTTTTCCCAGAACACATGCACTACACAGTTCTCATAGCTTTAGTTAGCTCGTACCTGAACTATTCAAAATGCCCAGTATTAGGCAGTGGTGTAACATAAAATGATGGGGCCCCCTGCAGAATGTGAAGCGGGGTCCTCAGTCTTCTAGGTCTCACAAATATTCATTGGCCTTGGAAGGAAGGGGGCCAATCTAAATGAATTGGGAACCACTAAAGGGTTGGGGGTTCCCCTGCACCTGTGCTATGCTCCTGGTATTAAGGCTTCCTTCCACAGCTATAGATCAAATGTAATTGGTTCAAAATGCAGGAGCCCATCTCCTTCTCAAACTGCCTTGCCATAAACATATTTCCATCCATCTCCATAAGCTTTACTGGCGTCCCATCCTCAAGAAGTTGATGTTGAAGAGTCTTTCTGTTTTAGGGCCTTGCAGAGCCCAGGCCCCTTACATTTGGCGACTTTGTTCCTGGTATTCCTCGACGTGGCATTTTACTTTCTTGTTAGCTCAGTTACTGAATATTCCCAAGATCAATAAACAAGGTCAAGGAAGGTGGTCGGGCTTTCTCAAACAAAGTTGCAAAATGTGGAATTTCTTGCCTCTGGGACCTTCTGGAAAGCCATTAAAGCCTGCCTTTTCGCATTTCCTTGATCTGATGGCTAGCTGGACTGCCCTTCAGATTCTTTGCACCAGGACACCCTAACACATATGCGTGTGTTTTACAAACTCTAAATATTATTAAACCATCGAAATATTATTGTCCCAAACTGAAAAACCGTAATTTGAGATATTTTTAACACAAACAACGAATACAAAAATGATTTGTTTCTGCCAGCCTGAAGTATTTGGGAAAAAGTGATGGTTTTCAAGGTTAATTCCACCATTCAGTATTGACATTAAGGTCTTAGTGGAGATAGCCACAATTTAAGCATAACAAGAAAAATGTTCGTATGCATATTTCACAGGACACCAATGTGTACAATGCTTTAATATAATATTAACCACCAGCTGAATAAAAGTTAAGACTAGAACAGAATAATTAATGGCATTCAGTTGCTGATGTACATTCGGAATAAATTAGAGCCCCTCTATATTTACTGTTTACTATGGTAACAACTGTTCATTTTCTTTTTGCAGTACACTTTCTTTTCCACGTAAAAATGTGTAGGAAAAGTAAACCTGGTACATTGATTTTCAATCAAAACACAAAGCAGATTTTTTTTCCTAGCGAAAATCTGTATGAGAGGTATTTTCAGACTTGAAGAGTCTGAGTATTAGGTCAGCAACAATAGGTAAGAACTATGTAGGGACATATGAGGAGCCTACATTGGAATTGGGGGAAGAGCAGGTAGACAAAGAAATTCGATTAATTTCGTAAATGAACAGGAGAAGTAAGGGGGCGGCAAGTGAACCAACCTTATATCCTAAAAAGTGAATTGGGAATGATGTAACCTTACAAGTCCAATTGAAACTGCACATGGACCAGAGGCAAAAACAAGATTCAGCAAGAAGAATGGGAACTAGAAGCTAAGCATGCAGTTTTATGCATTTTATTTTTTCACATCCGTCAAAGTTTATAAAATGTTGACAACGGCTAAACATCAATGCTGATAATATTTAGATATTGCACATTAAGAAATATAAATCAAGCAGGTATATGCCTAGGCCCTTCATGTTTACAGTCACATTTCAAACTTCACAAGAATACAATGCAATGAGTTCTCTTCATCCTATATTGCAAGCTTTTTGGAATGGTGTGCATCTCCCATGTTGCTGAGGTGTTCACTTTGCCCCCATCCCCCTTACGTCCATGTGCTCATGTTGTGGGACTTGAGTCACAGGTTGCATCCCTGCATCAGGGTGCTTCATATTTGACCCCAAATGACACCCGCAATTTCATATTTGACCCTAAATGAAACCCGAAATTTCATATCTGACCCAAAATGACACCCAAAATGTAATATTTGACCCCAAATGACACCCGAAATGTCATATTTGACCCCAAATGACACTCTGTTGTCTTTTTGTTAACACCAATGACAGCTTTCATGTCATGTTTTTGCACACATGTGATGAGTGGGATTATGTACTACATTTGACACCCTGAAATGGCATTTCAAATACGTGACACCCTAAACAGCCTCCCTGTACAGAGGTGACATACCCACCATCTATTTGCTATTTGTGAGATTGTTAGTACTCAAGTTTGCACCTACACTTGTCAGAGTGATGTGCTAATGCAGCGGACAGACATGCACACAGGGAATGTGTGTTGCAATGAATTTATTTGCACATGCTGGTCATGTGGTCATTTGTACTGTTCCATGATTGCTAAGGACAGTCACAATGTGACGTGGTCATGCAAGGAAATTATTATTGATTGTGTTCCTTCGGGCTATTCCTGCTGCAGCTGCAGTGGGGTGTGGTCCACCTGCCTCATCTTCCTCATCATCGTCCGGTGCATCTGTCACTTGGATCCATGGGGCATTGGTGCGTACACATATGTTGTACAATACACAACATGCAATGATCATCGTGCACACTATTTCTGGGCTGTACATGAGTTTTCCACCTGTGATGTCCAGGCACCTGAAACGTGCCTTTAACACGCCAAATGTGTGCCTGTTGGACCTGGCCTCGTGGCGTGGTCCTTAACCCCCTGGATTGTGGCCGTTCCCCGCCCCGGCCGTCACGGGCCACCCGTCTGGACTGCACCAAGGCCCTTCACCCGGAGCTACACGTGGTCGCATACTCCTCGTGGCTCCGCCATCTTGTTGGCATCCACGTCACACCGTGCCCCAGCCGGCGCGACCCCGCTCAACCCAGCCTCGACCCCAACGAAGCCCCGACATCGAGGCACCACGAACTGGCCAGGGGGTGCCGCAGGAACCATTCATCGCCCCGGCGGAGGACAGTATCGATGGGACCCCCAACTGTCCTCCCCTCTCGAGGTGTGATCACCCTGCAAACTCCCATGGGCCTGGCGCCTCTCCTGCTGGGCGTCTGGCCACCTCCACCCGGCCACTCCGCCCCCTCGGGCGCATAGGTCCGGACATCAAAGGGCTCCAGACCTATATCTGGGGCGACCCCACCACAGCTCGGCAGTTGTATCCCGGAGTCGAGAGCCCTGCTGATTGAATCGCGGCTGACCCTACGGAGAAGAACTCTTGTCGGAACCATCACGAGCCCTGCTGACTGCGTCGCGGCTCCCTCCCGTGAACCCTTTTCTGAACCACCTGGAACATCGGAGCCCTGCAGACGCCGTCGCGGCCCAACCTCGCTGGAACCTTCCTCGGAGCCTTGCTGACGACGTCGCGGCTCGAGCTGAACAGAGACCATCTTGAGAGCCCTGCTGATTGAATCGCGGCTCTCCACGAACTGTACGCCAGAGCCCTGCTGACGCCGTCGCGGCTCGACCCCTCCGAGATCGGAGGTCCTCCAGCGTGAGGATAAGAACTGGGCCCCAGGTACCCTCGTACCACATTCCTGCCAAAGACTGTCCCGCTACCCCTACCCTTCCAAAGAGACATTGAGACTTTAGGTGGATCCCTCGATCCCTTCGTGTAAATATTGAGCTCGTAACCTTTTATTGATGATAAAGAATTGCTTGTCTTGAGACAACCTCCTTGAGTCCGGTGTGGTGGTGTTACTGTGCTAGTACGGGATAGGAGAAGGATCTCTCAGGAGACTTCTCGGCAGCGCTCGGCTACTTCGTGCAGTGAGAGGGCCCCCCCCCCCTTGGTGGTCTCACCGACTCCTCGGGGTCCGCCTTCCAACATTTGGTGGCCAGCGACGGGATCCGAGCCGAACGCAGTACGTACCAGCCAGTACCCACTAGCTACCCATCCAAACGAATAGCATCATGAGCAGCCAGGAAAACAATGCGACAATGGAGTTCCAGCCCGAACGGCTGGAAGAATATACGCACAAAGAATTAAAACAGTTCTGCAGAGACAAAGGCATTGCAACCACCAGCCTCGGTACCAAGGAAGAGATGCAGAAAGCTCTGAGGGCATGGTTGGAGGCTGGGGCAGGCCCCTCCCAGGAAGAAGGGCCCTTGCCCCTGACGGAGACCACAGCAACCGCACTGACCCCGGCAACCGGAGGAAGAAAGAGCCTAGAAACCGGCCTCTCCGAGGAAGAAATACGAGAGCGGGAAAAGGTCCGGAGCCACGAACTAGAGCTCGCCCGACTGCGGCTGGACGGCGAACTCCAGCTGGCAGAAAAGAAACTGGCCCTCGAGCAGCTACGCCTTCAAGAAGAAATAGAAGAGAAGAGACGACACCGGGAGTTGGAGGAAAAGAAACTAACTCTTGAGCACGAGCGCAGTCTCAAGGAGCTCGAGATCAAGGCCAAGAACGGAGGGACCAACACCCCCAGTACTAGAGACACTCTACCGCCCCCCGAGGCCAAGGTGCATATCCCGAAGGAGGTCGTCAAGGAGTATTACAAGAATGACGATATCCAACAATGGTTCAAGGCCTACGAGGTGGCCATGACCTCCCATCGGGTGCCCCGAAAAGACTGGGGCGCAGGCCTGTGGGGGCGATTCCTGAGTGAAGGGCAGGACACGCTGCTCCAGCTACCGGAGGAGGTGATGACCTCCTACGATCACATGAAGGAGGCCCTGCTCACCCGATACGGGCTAACAGCGGAGATGTACCGCCAGCGGTTCCGAGACTGCAAGAAAATCCCGGGTACCACATGGGTGGAATATGTGGACTTTTTCAGTCGGGCCCTAGAAGGGTGGATCAAAGGCAGCAAAGTAACCACCTATGGACAACTGGTCGACCTCATCGTCTGGGAACACCTTTCCAATAAATGCTTCGTGGAACTGAGACAGCACCTCCTCGACAGCAAAATGACCGACCCGCGAAAACTTGCCGTTGAGGCCGATCGATGGGTCAACTCCCGGGTCCCCCGGAGCTCAATGGGGGAGTACCAGAGGAACC
This sequence comes from Triturus cristatus, assembly GCF_964204655.1. NCBI lineage: Eukaryota > Metazoa > Chordata > Amphibia > Caudata > Salamandridae > Triturus > Triturus cristatus. The sequence goes on along the minus strand of NC_140591.1, from coordinate 1,007,259,009 downwards.
CCAACGGACCCCCACGACAGCGCGGTGGGGGGGAGGGCCGAACAGGAACCGAGACCCTCCCGCTGGGGCCCCCAGGAGCCCCCCTCGAGGGCCACCGCAGCCACATCTCTCCCCGAGCCTAGCGCGAAGGGTGGGCCCGGCCCGACCCGGACCACGGCCACCCGTGACCTGCTATGGCTGCCAACAAACCGGACACTTTGCCAGCGACCCGGCCTGCCCCCTGAACCGAAGAAACGGGGCCGGCGGGCCCCCGCCCCGGCAGCTGACAGCCGCCGCCTTGGGGGGAGAGGAGGAAGAAGAGGCCCTCGACCGAGAAAACACTGAGTGGGAGCCGGCAGCCATGTCCCTGGTCTGCCTGGGTAGCCGAGAGATGGTACCCTGCACCCCCATCCCAACCAACACCCAGAAGTACCGGCAGCAGGTCACGGTCAACGGACAACGGGCCGAAGCCCTTCGCGACACCGGCGCCAGTATCACTGCTGTCCGCTGCCACCTGGTGACCCCTGAACAGATTCTACCGAATGTGCTGTGCCCTGTGCGGACGGCCGACAACAGTGAAAGCCTATGCCAGATGGCCCTGGTCCCCTTCGAGTGGGGAGGGGTGACGGGCCTGCTGAAGGTGACGGTGCGCGACGACGCCCCGGTCGACTGCCTCCTGGGGAACGACTTGGAGAGTTCCCCCTGGGCTCAAGTAGAACGACGAGAGCACCTCCGAATGTTGGGACTGGCTGATTGGGCCTGCGCCATCACCCGGTCCATGACCGCCCAGGCCCCCCGCTCCTCCTCGACCTCCGGGACGGCCCGACCCGAGGGGCTCACACCCCCTCCCGCCAGCAGCGAGGAGGAGGCGGACACCGACCCCGGGCCCAGCGAATCCTCCCCCGAAGAGATGGCTTCTCCGAGCGCCCTACCAGAACTGACGCAATGGCAACATGAAGGGGGCCCCACCCGAGAGCAGTTCCAGCAAGAGCAACAGTCCTGTCCCTCTCTCGAAGGGGTCCGACAGCAGGCGACCGCGCAAGCCAACGGTGACCAGACCGGCACCCACTGGATCTACTGGGCCGAGGGCCTGTTGTACAGTGAACAGAAAGTGGCAGAACTCGGGGCCGGCCGCGTGTTGGTGGTCCCCCTCCGCTTCCGGGAGTTCCTTCTCAACCTGGCCCATGATGTGCCCCTCGCCGGACACTTGGGGCAAGACAAAACGTACAGTCGTCTGGTGACCCACTGGTGCGTCCACGACGTCGACACCGGGGAGAACCCCCCCATACGACACAGAGCCTACCGGGTGCCTGACCGAGTGCGGGCCTGCATCCAGGCCGAAGTAGCGAAGATGCTGGCCCTGGGGGTCATCGAGCCTTCCGACAGCCCGTGGGCCAGCCCTGTCGTCCTGGTGCCCAAGGCCGCAGCTCCCGGTCACCCCCCGGAGTTGCGATTCTGCGTGGACTACCGAGCCCTGAATGTAGTAACCAAGACAGACGCACACCCGATACCCCGGGCCGACGAACTGATCGACCGCCTAGGGGCCGCTCGCTACTTGAGCACGCTGGACCTCACCGCCGGGTACTGGCGAATCCAGCTCACCCCCGGCGCCCAAGAAAGATCCGCCTTTTCGACTCCGGATGGGCATTACCACTTTCGGGTGATGCCCTTCGGAATGAAGAACGCCCCGGCCACCTTCCAAAGACTGGTGAACAAGGTTTTGGCCGGGCTTGAGGCCTTCAGCGCGGCCTACTTAGATGACATTGCCGTGTACAGCAACCACTGGGCCGAGCACCTCCTCCACCTGGAGGCCGTCCTGGCCGCCCTCCAGCGGGCCGGGCTCACAATCAAGGCCAGCAAATGCCAAATCGGCCACGGATCCGTGACCTACCTGGGCCATCAAGTGGGGAGCGGGCAGGTGGCCCCCCTCCAAGCGAAGATAGATGCCATCCAGACCTGGGAACCCCCCACTACCCAGACCGCTGTCCGGGCCTTCCTGGGCCTCACCGGATACTACCGGCGGTTTATCCGGGACTATGGGAGCATGGTTGGCCCCCTCACAGAGTTAACGTCCAAAAAACAGCCCAAGAAGGTACACTGGACACCCCGCTGCCAAACAGCCTTCGACACCCTCAAAACGGCCATGTGTACTGCTCCGGTGCTGCAAGCCCCGGACTACCAGAAGGAGTTCGTGGTACAGACGGATGCCTCCGAGTATGGGATCGGGGCCGTCCTCTCCCAAACTGACGAAAGGGGGCTCGACAGACCAGTGGCCTTCATCAGCCGGCGACTACTGCCCCGGGAGCAACGCTGGAGCACTATTGAGCGCGAGGCCTTCGCTGTGTTGTGGGCCCTCAAGAAGCTCCGGCCCTACCTCTTTGGCGCCCACTTCCGGGTCCAGACCGACCACCGGCCCTTGCAATGGTTAATGCGAATGCGGGGCGAGAACCCCAAGCTGCTGCGATGGTCCATCTCGCTACAAGGGATGGACTTTGACGTCGAACACCGGCCCGGCAATGACCACGCCAACGCCGACGGCCTGTCCCGCTTCTTCCGCCTTGACGAGGAGAATCCCCAAGGAGATGGGTGACTCTCCATGCCTTCGGCTGGGGGGGACGCCTGTTGGACCTGGCCTCGTGGCGTGGTCCTTAACCCCCTGGATTGTGGCCGTTCCCCGCCCCGGCCGTCACGGGCCACCCGTCTGGACTGCACCAAGGCCCTTCACCCGGAGCTACACGTGGTCGCATACTCCTCGTGGCTCCGCCATCTTGTTGGCATCCACGTCACACCGTGCCCCAGCCGGCGCGACCCTGCTCAACCCAGCCTCGACCCCAACGAAGCCCCGACATCGAGGCACCACGAACTGGCCAGGGGGTGCCGCAGGAACCATTCATCGCCCCGGCGGAGGACAGTATCGATGGGACCCCCAACTGTCCTCCCCTCTCGAGGTGTGATCACCCTGCAAACTCCCATGGGCCTGGCGCCTCTCCTGCTGGGCGTCTGGCCACCTCCACCCGGCCACTCCGCCCCCTCGGGCGCATAGGTCCGGACATCAAAGGGCTCCAGACCTATATCTGGGGCGACCCCACCACAGCTCGGCAGTTGTATCCCGGAGTCGAGAGCCCTGCTGATTGAATCGCGGCTGACCCTACGGAGAAGAACTCTTGTCGGAACCATCACGAGCCCTGCTGACTGCGTCGCGGCTCCCTCCCGTGAACCCTTTTCTGAACCACCTGGAACATCGGAGCCCTGCAGACGCCGTCGCGGCCCAACCTCGCTGGAACCTTCCTCGGAGCCTTGCTGACGACGTCGCGGCTCGAGCTGAACAGAGACCATCTTGAGAGCCCTGCTGATTGAATCGCGGCTCTCCACGAACTGTACGCCAGAGCCCTGCTGACGCCGTCGCGGCTCGACCCCTCCGAGATCGGAGGTCCTCCAGCGTGAGGATAAGAACTGGGCCCCAGGTACCCTCGTACCACATTCCTGCCAAAGACTGTCCCGCTACCCCTACCCTTCCAAAGAGACATTGAGACTTTTGGTGGATCCCTCGATCCCTTCGTGTAAATATTGAGCTCGTAACCTTTTATTGATGATAAAGAATTGCTTGTCTTGAGACAACCTCCTTGAGTCCGGTGTGGTGGTGTTACTGTGCTAGTACAGGATAGGAGAAGGATCTCTCAGGAGACTTCTCGGCAGCGCTCGGCTACTTCGTGCAGTGAGAGGGCCCCCCCCCCCTTGGTGGTCTCACCGACTCCTCGGGGTCCGCCTTCCAACAGTGCCCTACAATGCTCCAGGTGCGTTTGTGGGCCACACTATCCTGCTTCTGGGCCGGGGTGTTCGGGGCTAAGAGCGGTGTCATCATCCACGGGTAAAGTGAATATCCTTGATCACCTGAGATAGGTAAGTGAGATTAGTGTAAATTGGTGGTTCTGCATGCTGTGTTGGCAGACTTACAAGTTTTGTGGTGTGCGATTTGTACAACTTTGGGATTCATGTTTGCCATGTATTGCTTCTGGCAAATGTGCGGGATCAATGTGTATTACGTAGCCTCTCAGCTGCTCCTCCCTCCCCCCTAGCCTATTTACTTGTGTGCGCTGCGCTCTTGCATTACTTGCACTCCTACGGCACACCATTGTCATGCCTGTCTGCGCATGTCCGCAAGCCTGACAACAACACTGTAATGTTGGCAGTTAAAGGTGGGCGGCCACGTGTGTGTAGGCCGATGGTAAGGATAGGGCGGACACAGATGTAGAGTTCAGGCCTGGCTGAACTCTCGCTGCGATTGAGGCTAGGCCTTTGGCTTATGCTGCATCAATGAAGATACACACACAACAGTTGGCATGTATGAGCCAAGACCCCGAGCGGTGTTGCGCTGCTTTATTTATCCATTCGGGCGAGCCCGCCCTCCGGGTGCATGCTACATTGCAACATTGTCGATTAAGGGCCGGATGGCACTGACACTACAACAGAGACACCCGCCATAGTTACGTCTGTGGCCAGCCCGGAACTGAACCACGCCCAGAGCCCAGAACTGAACCACGCAGAGAGGCCCGGGCCATTTCTTCACACTCCTCACACGCCTACACGTGGGCCGCTGCCACGGTACTGGGATGTCGTGCGCTTCAGAGTATGTCCCCAGACGTTCCACCCAGGCTTTCCAGTGGCCAGCCTGGGACGGGGGTGGCCCCGTGACTGTGAAGGGCTCCAGTGGCGTTATCGAGGACATACTGTTGGCTGCTGGAGGCGGACTTGTGGGGTAGCCCCATGGGACGATGACTTGTGGTACACAGAGGTAGTGGCACCTGAGGCACTGCGTCCGGCACAGACCTACCGCCAAGTGGCGATGACTTGCAGTGCACTGAGGAAGGCCCACCTGAAGAGCTGAGCGGGTGTGCAGCCTGCGATGATGCAGTAGGCCTGGAGGTCCGGACTGGATTTGATTTGTGTGAGACCTGCTGGACCGCAGTGTAGGCCGGAGGGAGCAGTCAGCACACAAAGAACTCCGGGGTGCGGTGCCGCAGAGCATGCTGGGGGCCTGTTGCGCGGAAGCCAGCGGTCGGCTGAGGAGGCTGCCAAGCTCGCGTGCCTCGGCTTGAAGATTGCGCCGGCACATGATGGGCCCTCTTGGAGACACGCCGGTGGTGGCAGGTGAGCAGTGAGGCCTGGGTGCACAGGGGCGGGCAATCACCGCTAGGTGCCGGATGGGTCTGGGGGCCAGGGGGCTGGGGTGCAGCAGGCTCACAGGATTGCACAGGCACCACCAGTCACGGCGGCGGCCTCGTGGCAGGGTGAGGGGCACTGACCTGGCAGACACCCCCCTGCAGGCGATGACGACATGTGCGCCGGGTGGCGTGTGACGTAGCCACCTCGTCGCCAGTGTAAATTTGGCTGTTTGAAGGTGGTCGGCCATGTGTGTGTAGGCCTATGGTCAGGATATGGCAGACACAGAGACACACGCAGTAGTTACTTTGGTGGCCATCCCAGAAGTGAACCACGCCCAGAGCCCCGGGCTACTTATTCACACTCCTACGCTGGACTGGCATACGCCAGCCCAGCCCACTACTCTTACGCTTACAGGGGTTGACATAGCTACATGTCCACAGTCTTCCCCACTGCCTGAGGTAACATGGTTGCGCCCACTGTCCACAACACTACAAACACCAGCAGTATATGTCTGCATGGACATGTCTGTGCTCTGCATACTCAAGACTGTCCAGCACATCACCGCACACTTGACATTGTCTACATTCATATTCATGGGTCACTTGCCACCTTTGCACATTCTTGGTTCCCACCTTTCCCCACATTCTGCAAATGTGTGTCAGAGGGGCTATGCATTTGTGGATGGTTTGTCTACATGTCTGGCCCCTATTACCACAGTTACTTGTGGTGTCGTGTGCATTCCCACAATTGTGAGTTGTATGATTGTGGAGTTGAGGTGTGTTCCGTTGGTACTTACCAACGAGCAGAGCATTTCCATAGGTGCCATCCTGAAAGCGCTGGTGATGGCCTGTCGGAAGATTTAGGAATCATGCACACTGCCTGGGAAGTTGGCGACGACATTGGTGAACAGTCCCCGGTTGTCCACTATTGCCAGCACATTGATGGAATGCGTGTGCTTTCTGTTGCCGTAATTGTGTGCAGTGTTGGCAGGGGGCACAAGTAGGACATGTGTGCAGTCAACTGCCCCCAACACGTGCAGGAAGCCAGCTATGGCGTAGAAGCCTTGCCTGGTCTCCAGCTGTTCCTGCGCAGTGTGGGGGAAGTGAAGGTGCTGGGGTATCAAGCTGATGATGGCATCCAAGACAGGTGTGAGGAACTTTGATAGGGCTGGCTGTGAGACTCCTCCGACTCTGGCAGTTGTTGGTTGGAAGGTACCAGAGGCCAACAAGTGCAGCACAGCCAGCAGCTTTGTCTGCGGAGGGATGTTGGTTGTCCACTGTGTTGGTACCGTAAGCCTGTGGGCAATGTGGGTCAGGATGCGGAGGATGGTTGTCCTTTTGAGCCTGTAGCGGGCAATGACATCCTCTGGCGTTAAGTCTTTGAGGCTGGTGCATTTTCAGAAGGTCTGCTGTCTTGTTTTGCGCTGCCCCGGTGGTATCCCGGTGGGGGGGGGCGGTCCTGGGGGTGGTGGCGGTGGGTTTTGTGGCCCTCTTGGGTCTCCAAGATGCATGATTAGTAGCTCCATGGCATCTGTTGGTCTTGAGATGTGGCTCTGAGCTGGGCTCTTTATACTGCAGGTTTTCGTCCTACTTAAGACCAGAAAAAAGCAGGTCTTAAGTCTCTGCTGCTAACGTGCCTTATCACCTGTTTTTGGACCGCATCGCCGAGCTGGCTGGTCGTTGAGAATATCGCGAAGTGGCGTTATTGCAAGTTTTTGCATGGGAATGCCTACTCTGCATATGATTAGCGTTAGTTGTCGCTGTCAGCCTTGGCGATGTTTTTAGTGGCAGCTATCGCAGGTAAACTGACAATGTCGGCTGTTAGCGCAGGCTTGTGAATAGGGCGATAACTCTATTGCCACTTTCATTGTGAAAAAGTGCCGCTAAATCAGAGATGAGACCTTGAGAACATGCCCCTGAGAGACCTTCTCTGGATTAATCTGTGCAGTCTCTTTATTGATTTAAAGAGGGTCAGGAAAAAAATGGCAATGAAAAGAATGGTTAAGTTGAAATCTGTCAGCACCTTAAGAGGAATGGCAGATTCACTCTCGACATCTCTATTCCTTTAAAAAATACCATGCATGGCACCAGACATAAATCTCACACTAGGAAGAGTATGTTGCTGTCTGGAAAGGCTTTAAGGCAAGGTAGTTAACATTCGAATTAACCAATTGCTCAAACGTCAGAATCACCACAAAGTTTAGGTCCTTCTGCAAAATAATACGGTATAGGCGGTACATCAATTTATTCACTCACAAGTTAAGATTCCATGGTATCTCAAACACAGAAGAATCATGATAGAATGAACAACCGAATAACCTTTACCCACTGACACCTACAAGTCTTCCTTGATGAGGTGAAAAGAGAAAAACAGTACTTCAGACAATGGAGCAGTCAGTTATCCAGATGCTTCTAATCACACAATTCACAGAAACTCATCAACATACGTTTATAAAGACTGCTGGAGTCTTCGGCCTGACACTCAATATCAAATTGGACCCATCATGAGAGAAGTCAAGTGCAATGTTTTGCATTTATTTTATATTGAGCAAACTTGACCAACGGTATTGAAAAATACACATGAGCACCAGTTACATTACAAAATGTTACGTAAATATTTTTTTAGACACGGGGATATTAAGCTATTTGCCCTGTATTACAGGATGATGAGCCCATGTGGAGACTCGAACCTTGTTCCCCAGATTCAAATTTGGCAGCTCTGGCCGTAACACCACATCCTCTTATTAAAGGCAATTTAGATCAGCGTAAAACAAACCCTTCCTGTGACTTAAGGACCAAAACTGAAATTCATTTTGACCTTCACCATGAATGTCAAAGCATGAGGGATCACAAGATGGTGGCAAAGCAGGTCCAATGGCATCAAGGGTTGGTCTTCTGAAGCCACAGCACTGAATTCAAAGTGTTGCTCATCACTTTGGAGCAAAAGAGTCAGGCATGTTCTCCATAAAATTATCAGTTGCAAGCGGCTCAATCAGGATCAAAAAGGGCAACTGCTCTCTGTCTTATTTGAGATACAAATGAAAACAAAGCAGTTTTGAAAGACTTGAAATGGACCTTGGTGTCAAACATTTGAGCCTGTGAACCCTTCTTACACTCTTTCTCATGTACACAAAAACTCATCCACAGAATTAGCAAAGGCTCAGAACCCACATTTCAGCCTTTAACCAAACAATTCTAGGACCAGCTCCATCTCTTTGTAGTGGTATGTACAGAGATCATCAATGTAGATTTTACACATGAGCTGCACTCTTGAATCACTCAAGCCATATCTTATGCCAAACTTATTACAGCTAAAGTAATGATAATTAAGTAAATTAAATTTTAACATTAAGAAATCCCTGAAGGTGGACCTGGTAATGTAGCTATGTTGATGAAAAGGCATGGTTATCTGTAGAATAAAAAAAACATCAGTTTTTAAAATAAGGGATACTGGAATAAATTCCTAAATAGTGAGGATATAAGGAATGGACAGCTAACCAAGTATTTATATGCATGTTGGCTCCTTGTCTGGGTACTTGTCAGTTCTGCCAGGTCAGCCTTTGTAAGCGTTTTCTCCTATGGCATGTAGTAATGCAGTGGGTTAGTATGGATATATTAATTAAATGGCTCAACTTAGAAGAATGGCTTTGTTAAATAGTCTCTTTTATAACAATGAAGGCACAGTTGCTCAATGCATTCTGTTTTTCTAACAATTTAAGATGGGTTCTGTAAATGAGTGGATTCTGTTTCATTTACATTTGGTGCTTTTGTATATGAATGCACCATTTTGTGCAACTTCTGGAAGGTATCAATATTGTTCCTTGTGTCTCTCTTCCATCTTTTTGTTTACATCTATGTCAATCTAACTGGTGTAGCGTGTTGTGTGTGGGAAATCTAAAGATTACCAAAGCCTATTACCAACTCGTTGTATGAAAAATGTAATTATTACTTTAATTACAGAGTAAAATTATATATTTTATGTAGAATATGAGAGGCTTGAGCACACCACCATACCTTAAAAATTGTTACTGCTACTCAGGTAATAACTGGCAGATGTAGTTATTTTTTTACTGGAAACTCACTTGGCATTCACATATTCATTTCTGTATGAAAGGCAAATTTGATAGAGACATTTCTAGCACTTTTGAAAGTAAATCAAGAATTACATCGTTTTTATTTTACAAATGTTGTAGATGTATAATTGGGGGAGAGATTACAGATTTGGAAGGGAGATATTTGTTTGTACAGATTTGGGCAGATGTCTCAGGCCTGACTGACGAAATACATATTCTTGAAATTCAGAACTAATCGCTCTTTAAAAACATGAATTTTATGTTTGCATAAAAGTTGAACATGGATTAAATGACAGTTTTTTTTATTTTTATATTGGGCCGAGGCCATTATAGGTTCCTGTGTTAAAACAGTAAGTACCATGGGCACTACCAAAAATTAGTGGTCTTGCAAATGAGTTTACATTTGAAGGATGCCTGGAGACTATTCATCTCAGAGAGAAGAGTACTTTTCCATTTACATCGGTCATTCTAGAATAGTTTATATTTTTTCTATTCTGTTAAAAATGTGTAATAAGCATCATTTAGTGAGATTGTCCTATCAGACCATACTCCTGTGAGGATGGATATTGAAATCTCATTATTAGAAGACCAGCATCTTGTGTATGTATTGATAATGTTTCACACAATAAAGTCACCAGAGTGATTTTCTTAAAACATTTTCTAATCTATAACATTATGTAATATATCCATGTTATACCAGATGACCTCACACACCACCAGGTGTCATGCTTCATCATATGACTCTCTTCAAAAACCCGGTTTTATGATGAGTGGCCCTATGTCCAAGTATATACTTCTCATGGATCAGTAGTTAGTAATATGTACCTCCCTGATTTCAGGGGGTAGGCCAGCTCTTAATCAAACTGAGTTTTTGAAGAGCGTAGGGAGTCCTATCATGAAGCATGACACCTGATGGTGTGTGAGGAGATCCAGTCACATTTCTGTGTATGTCTAGGAGCAGGCTGGTATGACATGAATATATGACATAATGTGATAGATCAGAAATGTTTTACAAAAATCACTGAGGTGGCTTTATTGTGTGTAACAGGTTGTGTCTGGAGGCCAGCTCACACTTGACGCCCTGTAGCCTCTGATTCCCTACCATGGATATTTCCAAGGTTTTTGGACTTGGTGTATTGATAATGACAGGAATATATTTGTGGGGGTAAATTAGGTCCTACTAATGATACTGCCTTATTTTGAGAAGCTTGGAGGTATTTTCAGCAGCAATCTAATAGCTTTGACGGATAAAAGAGCCTTATTAGTGTAATTTTATTTTACGCTAAAGGTTTTTGACTTTCCAGTACCTAAAAGTGGCACATGAGAAGTTCTCTTTACACAGATCAACAAGATAATGTTGTCAACTCTCTCTTCTGCTCTTTGACTTGCTTTTTGAGATGCATATTAATGCAAATTGAGCAAATAAGTTAGTTGTGGATATACAAATTATAAATTATCAGCATATAAGCATGACATAACAATGCAACTTTTTGATGTGCAACTTTTAATAGGACCGGCTCTACATATGCTTGCTCAGTAGAGTCTAGATTCAGTAGTGAAAGCACTTGCTGAAGTTTACAGAATCAGTGTGACTGATGTGAAAGATCATCACAGAGAACATTACATACTACATAAGAGATAGCCCTCCTGCTCCTTTTTATACTCACATTATCTGATGCTATGACTATGCTTTACAATTCTCAAGAGAAGCATAGCTAAGCAAAACAGCTGCTCTTGTGTCTGGCTCTATGAAGAATCCAAAATACAGGAACCCCAGCAAACATCAGTGGGAGAATGTGAGCATGCAGCTTGCCCCAAAAAATATAAGGAAACCACAGGAGGCAAGCAATGCCTGCAATAATTACTATTTCCAGAGAATACTTTAAAACTCACTGTGCAGCTTATAGTCCCCTTACACATGCAGAGAGCCTACTGCACTTTGCTACGAACACCCAGTGCTAGTCAAGTTCTGTCTATGAAGTTCCAACAAAGGAGAAGTAGGCCAAGATAACTATCAAGGGTAATTCTAAAGACAAGTTAATTGCAGCATCTTGACTAGGCCCAAACAGCAGAAAATGTGATCATGTAATCAGAGAATGTGCTTTGAAAACCATACCAAGATGGCTCAGTGAGTTAACTGTTTGCCTGTGACATCTGCTGTGATGGACAAATCAGGAGTTTGATCCCCAGCAAGTTAAATTTAGCCTTTAAGCCCCTGAAGGTCAGAATTGTGGGCATCATTAAACCTGGCAATGGCAGCAATTGTAAGTTACAGAGTAAAGAAATAAAAGAAGCATTTATTAAGCACTATATAAGGGGATATTGTTTTAGTGTTTTTGCTTTAGAGTAGCACAGGAGCTGTATTGCATGGACTTTTTTTTTCTAACTCACAACGTCTAAATAAAGTATTGAACCAGTTTACTGTTTGGGTTGATTATGCTCTCAGTCACATGAGAAGTTTGTCATTAGGTCTATTGTTAGTGAAATAACTCGATGTAAAATAAAGTTTGATTTAAGCAAATAGTTCCATTTTACCAAGGAATTACATTTCATATAGGTGGTAGCGTACCAATGAACATAATTGCTTTTAAAGGATTAAGCAAACAAAAGATATTAAATGCAACTCAATAAATGATGGGTCTTTTTCACAAATCACAGGACATACTAAAGAGGTGCTGTGATTACAACTCAATATGTACTAAAGTCATTCAGTAGGAAGCACTGAAGTCAGTGGATGAATGTGCTGATATTACCATTTCTGTCCGGAGGAGAAGGCACAAAATTTTTATAAAGACGCTTTACCAATCACACATTATAGCCTTAACTATTCATATCGCCACCGTTCTCGAAAGTTGACACCTTGTGCATTACTGTAATACACACACACATATATTTATAAATATTAACTAAACAAAAACAAAGATTAAAGTGACTATGACTTCATAGGTATAGTAATATTATCTTACTTTGCATTAAAAAAAACGTAGCCATTCACTTAAGAAACCAATATTTAAAAGGACGTCGTAGTTAGGTGAAGATGTAATTTAAAAAATACAGTTTTAAACCAACAAAACCATTGCAATTCACCAGTTCTAGTTATTTCAAGTAACTATAGATTGTGACCTAAAGTAACTATAACTCACAATCCACCATGCAGTTTTGCCATCAATGGTGCAGCTTCAAGTGTTGCAGTGATGTTATAAATGATGTCATAGAAGATGTCAAGAGTGATGTAATATGTGAGGTCATAAGCCGAGCATGGCGAGGGCATCCTGGTTCCAGTTAAATCAATTTTGTTAAAGGAAGTACACATGAAAATAAATCATAGCATAATCGTATATGCAGAGATGCAGAGCAAATTATTCTATTAATAGCATTGTTGAAGAGGATGAGGACATCGTAGCTCACTGGAGTCATTGCATATATATATATGTGTGTATATAAATGTGCGTGTGCGTGTTTATGTAAATTTACTGGGAAAACAAAAGTTAAAGTGACTTTATAGTTAGGAATTAAAATGAGACAACCACTAACCTTAAAAAAACCCACTGAAATACACCAGTAATATTTTAGTTATTTAACTATAACTTACGCCCCCATTGTGCCATGCGTATTACCTGACATGTTACCTCGTGGAATCATGGTACTCATTAGTAATCTGATCTATGGATTCATATCATCAGTGAAGTCATTGAACATTTTATAGGTGAGGTCATAAGCAGTGCATGATGGGGGAACAAGTGATAGCTAATTTACTAAACTATACTAGGTGTATTTCCGTGTTTCTTAACATTGGTTTTTGTATCATTTCAACACCTAACTATCATGTCAGTTTAACCTTTGGTTTGTTTGTGTGCAGTTTTGTAATTTTTTTTATCATACTCAAAATTGTCCCAGCTCCTTAAGCCATGTGCACTGGGGATTGACCACAAGAACTGTGCAGAATCCTCCATAGGCATGCTTACATGTTGCAAATAAAGTGCACAGCAAGGAAGTGGATGCTGTACTTATGCAGACATTTTGCTCTTTAACTATTTGTAGCTCCATTTAAAATTATTAAAATCCCATACCTGGGTCAACATCTCACTGCTCATTAACTGCAGCCTGCTCCTCAGGAAAGACATTACATTCAACAGCTCCGAAAAGGCATTCAGGAGTACCTCACTTTCGTCTTAAATATAAAATGGTCACGCTTTAGTTGTTCATTAGAACTATGTGGTTTTATCACTAGAAAGGTGACTGACTTACTACTTACTGGTGTGGGAAGTGCATGTTTCACTCAGCATATCAAATTTTTTTACAGGCATGGATGAGGGAGATATTTTAGAACCCATAGAAAATGTGTTCTGATTTTAGCTTTCTAGAACACTAATCATAATTTCTGAGACAAATAAACCTCTCATTTCTTCATTTACTGCAGTATCCTCTGTAGCAAATGCCTTCAGATTTACAGCTATGATTCCATCAATATGGCACTCAAGTGTGCCAGACTTTTATCATAAATGTAGAATGCTAGCACTCTAATTGTTCATTATAATACAGTGGTGGAGTCTGCAGTAGAAGGTGAATCAACTGACAGACTACTTCTGGTGTTTGGAGTACAAATTTCATTCAACATAGCAGACTATTTTTATGACAGTGATAAAGAGGATAGAGTGAACTTATAGAAAATGTGTTCTCATTTTAGCTTCTTGAGCACCTTCCATAATGTCTATGAAATAATCATGAAAGAAAACCGTTTTCTCTCAACCATGATTCATCAAATCCCAGCAGAGGAGGAGCAATTTTCAGAGGGCAAAATCACCTTAGAACACAACACAATTTCTAAAATTATTATGGTACCACCAACAAATGATATTTAATGTGACTAAAATCTAATAACACCCTTCCTATGTGGTCCTTTTGGTGACCCTCAAAAATAGACTTTCACTACATGAATTTCAAAGGGGATTATGTGCCTGAATCCGTGTAACTAGTGAACATGTTGTGGCATGCTCCTGAGGGTTAGAGTGTGCTCACCCTGCCCCCTTTTATGTTGCTTTATTAATTTTCAGGATGCAGGGACCATGTCTTAGAGTCATGTAATGGCTGCCACAACAGATTATTCCATGATGCTTTATGAAATTCACACGGGTGAATGTTATTTGTATAAACTGGGCATTGCTTACTACCCCTGACAAGTCATTAAAGAGCTCTGCAGCAAGTTGAATGCTACTCCGTAACCCAATATTAGAGATAAGTTAAAGTTAAATAGTTAGTTCATTTGTAATATGCGCTTTCTTGTTTTTTAGTTGTGGATTAGTTGTGGTAAGTTTGTTAAGTTTTTGCACTTTATATCTTGTGTTTAGTAGTGCTTTGAGTAGAGATTGAATGATGGGAGTGTATTAGAAAAGGGAACTTCTAAGTTGTTGTTGGGAGTATTGGGCATGGGTACATGTTAGATGGGTGAATTGCCTAAAAAGGAGGTGGAAGTTGGAAAAGGATGCTTGGGAGCTCATAGTAGTCAGACAGGTTAAGGGGGAGTCAGAGGGAGGAGGGATGGGACAATGGGAACTGTTGAAGGGAATATAATTTAATTTACCAAACAACTAAAATAACCATATACATGTATAGAGACATACCCACAGATCTAAATATGTAGTGATGTGATATGCATGCGTATATACACCTGTTACTTTGCAAATTTGTAGCAGCCGGCATAACCCCCTCCATATATGCACCCATTTGTACATAGAAGTAATATTTACATGATGTTATACACACATGTATCATGTATACAAAGCTTGTTGTTTTGAATATCTAAATATATTGTAATACTCTTTTGGCTACTTTCCCTACAATCAGATATACATACTGTGCAGCCATGTATTTTCATAGAAAGAAATGTAAAGCCACATACAGCCACTCCTTGTCTTATATGTTATGGATATAAGACTTTGTATGTACTATGACATATATAATGCAAAATACATGAACTTGTTATTTATATTTATTTTTTATTTTATTATTTTTCTTCCTTTTTTGCCACACCTAAAAAAAATACTTAGACATATGTACATGCCCACACATCTATATCCAACTGTGTTCAGTAATATATTATTAAAGTGATATACATAACACACACATAAGCATTATACTTATTAATATTAATGTACATGAAACAACTTCCTATATACCTGTATCTAATCCATATGTAGATGCATGTAATAATAGTTTCATGTTCAGACATACCCATATATGTTGTGAATATACATAGACTGTACATACGTGATTTTTTATATTTTGTTTTTATATATCAAATATATTGTTATACACTTCTATTATAGGTGTTTTCCCCTCTAAGCATATTTACATACTCTACAGTGACCAAACGAGTAGCAGAAACCTAAATGTGGACAACCATCTGTATATTTTTTTTAAATACAATGAGATAATGAAGGACGTAATGTATAAACATAAATGTCTTGTTATATATGGAGTTGTTGAACTTTTTATAAATATATCCAGACATAAAACATACATACATATATATGCATGTGTTCACATATACATACAGATAAGTCTCATCCCTATATGAAGTATAGACCTATACATCTCCATATATGTACATAACAATGCTGATGCCTCTTTAGAAAAACATCTATATATGCACACAAGATTGCAAACGTATGCATATAGCACAGACACTTACACACATATATAGGAGAGTGCCTAGTACATACTGTTATGTTGTGTTGTGTTGTGTTGCGCTGTAAGTATAGTGGTCATATAGGGTATAGCAGCTCTTTGTTAATCTTCTGAAGATGAGACAGTGGTCAGTGGATCTTTTGTTTGTGAATAACGAATTCCATAGTGTGGCTGCTTACATTGAGAAAGATGTTAGTCTCATGTTTCTTTTTGTATGCTGATATTATGAGGAGAGGTGCCATTATAGAACACACATTCCTTTGTTGTGTGGATATGGTGAGTTTCATCCTGATAGATAGAAAAAATGGTCTTTCGCTATGTATTGCTTTGAAGCAGCTTAAAGGTGGATCTTCTGGCAACTGGTAACCTGCAAAGGGCACTCAAGGCAGGGGATACATATTTTTAGAAAGATGTTGAAGACCTGGCTTTTTGCAGCCCTTGATTTGCACGGTTATCCCTTAGTCTCTGATTTATTATCCTTCTTTGGATTTTTCTTGTTTAATTGAAGCACTGCTGTTTTCCATCTAGCGCCAGGTTGCTACTTTGGGAGTGGTAGAGAACTCTACAAGTACCTAATTGAATTGAGATGTGAACTTGTTGCTTTAGATGTAAAAAGAGTCTGGCAACAGTTTCTGAATTCTCGTTAATCTTCTCATAGTTGATAAAGGTGCAATGGTATAGACCATTAGAGTAATTCAGTTTTGATAAGACAAGAAAGATTGTCGCTTGGACCTTGTGGAGAAATCCTAACTGTAGGAAGATGTGTTGCAGCATTTTCATCGTAAGAAAGCTTGATTTGGCTTCCTTTTCCACTTGCCATTCATTGGCAGCTTGGCCACATGGTAATTCAGTGTATATATATTATAAGAATTCCAAGGCTTTTTACCTCCCTTGATATGGAGAGCCTAGATAATCAGGCCAGGCACAGAGGGAATCATAGGTTTTACAGTCACCACAGGTGAGTAATTCAGTTTTGGACCACATTCAATTTGAAGTGGCTCCAGGTCATTCATTGGTCAACGGCCCGGAGGCTAATGAAGAGTTTGAAGAGTTTGAATTTTTCAATGTCCTTGCATGTCATCTGCACAGTTAAAGCATTTAAAGTGATTGATCAGTTCCAGTGATGATTTCATGTAGATTTTGAAAAGCAAGTGTGAGATGATTGAGCCTTGAGGGACTCCTGCTTTAATGCTACATGGTTTTGAAGAGAATGGAGGAGTATGGAGGAGATTTGTCTATTCAGCAGGTGGGATGTGATCTTAAAAAGAGCTGTGCCCTCTATTCCGGCTTCCTTGTGTCTTCAAACTACTGTGCTATGACCAACTGTGTGAAAAACCACAGAAAAGTGCAAGAGAAGAAGGGCAGCAACCCCGTTCTGGTCTACTGTGTTTTGCAGGTCATCTGAGATTGAGATTAGGGTTGATTCAATGACTATTCCCAGATGGAATCCAGTTTGGAAGTCGGAAAGAAGGGAATTGTCTTTAAAGAATTTTGACATCTGGGTGAACACTGCTCCTTCTATACGTTTGCCCACACATAGTCAATTTGCCATAGATCTGTAGATGTCGGGGTCTTGAGTGTCCAAGATACTTTTCTTTAATAAAAAACATATGTAGGTTTTAAATCTTCTGGGATTTGTTAAGGGCTTTTCTGCCTGGGATGGCTGCTGAAGTTGTTAAAATTATGTTTTTTAAGATTTGAGGTGAACTGGGTCAGGGGACAGCCAGCTAGCTTGCTCGCTTTGACAAGATACAGAAATTCAGTTGGTAATAGATCTTTAAGGGAGTTTAAAGGCTGCAATCCCATTCCCGTGGAGGGGTTTGTTGCAAATGGGCTGTGGCTATCATTTATTTTGTTGGTTAAGTACAAATCCAGAATGTTTGCCTTACTTGTGTAATGATTTGCCAGTTTGTCACAAACATCTTGAGAAATGGGATTAGTACCTTCTGTGCATTTGAGTATTTATACATTTCTTTATTGGTACATTTTGCATTGTGAATTCAGCTGGAATAGTATATTTTTTTAGCTTTTGTGATTGCTGATTTTTATATTCTGTTATGTCTGTGTAGGTGTATTTTGTCTTGATGGTTGTTTGATTTTATCCAGTTGCATTGAAGCCTAGCAATTTGCTTTTTGATCTTTCTTAATTCTGCATTCATCCAAGGAGCATGTTTTATGTTATGTGCAGATCCTTCCAGTGGAATTAAGAGATTAAAAGCTTCCTGGAATGTTTGTACATAATTTATTGTGACCAGATTAGTGTTGGAGGAAAGCAGGTCTTCTAGTTCCTTCAAGTTCAGCTTGTTCCAAGGCCAGTATAGAGTTTCAGCTAAGATAAGTATAGCTGGGGTGAATTGTGGTGATTATTGTTGACCATGTATTGCTTGGATTGTGATTTGGTTTGGGTTACTGAAAATGACATCTAAGCTGTGTCGTGTGGTGTATATGGGATTGGGAATGAGCTGTTGTAGGGTGTGAGTCTGTGTGTGTGTAGGCGACTGAGGATTGTTCTGGGGTGTGGCATATTAGGTTTGTCAAACCATATGTTTAGGTCACCAAGGATGCATAGGTTTGAGTATGCTGTAAGAAGGCTAGATATTGTGTCTAGAAATGTGTCTGGGAATGTTGCAATGTTAGGTGGTGGTCTGAAGAGAAAGAGAAAGCTAAATGAAAAGGTTGTAATGAAACATCCTCAGCTTTGGTAAGATGTGTTGTTTCTTTAAATATGATGGCTAACCCCCTTCCTCTTTTGCCTATCCAATCTTGTGTTACAGTTTGATAGCATGGCTGAATTGCTTCATACAATACAGGTGCCATATCTTTCCTTCAGTCATGATTCAGTTAGGTTCTGTATCTATCAATAGGTCAAATATGTGGTACTTGTTTTTTTAAATGAAGTGAGCATTAATCAGTAGGCAGTCTAAAGAATGATCTTTGGAGGTGGTATACGACTGTTGTGCAGGAGAGTGAGTACTGTCCTTTGAAGGTGTGGGTGGTGTGTTATTGTTGGTGGTGTTAACTGTTGCAGGACAGAGAAAGTTTGTTTTTGTTCATCGTTATTTCCCTTCAAAAGGCTTAAAATAAATTTTTCAGGGCTGCATGTGTGGGTGGTGGTAAGTCTGGTTGAAATGGAGGGAAGGGGATGGGCTGTGAGGCTGTGCCAGAAAGACAGGCTTGTTGTGCAATACACAAGCGGATGAGAGGTTATGATGAGTATTGTGGAGTTACTTTCCTTTGTGCATGTTAAGGGGGAAGGCGTATGGGTTAGGGTTGGTGATGGAGGATGAAGGTCATGTTTATGGTTCTGATTTCAGCAGTTGATGACAGATGTGTGAGCAGCTGTGGCCGGTTCAGTTAAAAGCGGTGGGGCTGGGTGGGGGGGATTTCGACAGACGATGACGAAGGAAAGCTAATTATTTATTTAATTTTCCTTCATCATCGTATGTCAAATTCCTGCCCCCCCCACCCGGCCCTCCGCTCTTACCTGCATGGGCCATAGCTGTGTGTGAGTGAGTGTTGTTTTGAGTTTGTGGATTGAGCAGTTTGTGTATTTGTTGCATGAGAACGTGAGGTACAGATGGGTTTAAATGAGTAATGCTTACGTTGGTATTCGGAGAAGAGTGGATGTATGTAGGTATATTGGGCTGGTTGAGTGTTTTTGAATGTGTGAGATTATGTTCAGACAGAGTTTGTAAGTGTGTTTGTTTTTGTGGGGCAGTATTAGCTAGCATTTTGTTAGTGACTTCACATGGAGGATTTAAGTGTGAGGGACTGGTGATTTGTGTATGTTGATGGGGAAGGGGTAGGATTGGGTATGAGAGCAGTCTCTGTGTAGTGTGAGAGCACGTAATCACAGGTTTTGGGAGATGGTTGAAAGGGGATGAATTTGCCTTATTGGTGGAGGGGAGTGTTGACAGAGTGTTGTCCCTGGTCTTATGTGAGAAGAGGAGGGTTGTGGGGTAAAGGTGTATGATTGAAGGTTGAAAAAGGGGTTGAGAGAGGTGGCAAGGGCAATGTTAGGAATAGGCCAACAGTAGTAGAAGAATTTTATTAGAAAGGGTAGATGTTTGTGAGATTGAGGGTGTGTGCTTTGTGAGTTATAAGTAAATAAGCAAAATGTCTTTATGGTTGTATTGTAGTACATAGCTGTGGTTTGTGTAGGAGTGAGTGGCTTTAGAGGTACACGTGCATGCAGGAATGTACTATACGACTGGGAAGTGTTTGGGGAGTATTAGGTAGATTCATCTTGTTTGTTGGTAGAACGATGTGTGTGTTTGTAGGGAGTATTGTGTGCATGGCTGTGTTTCTGGCTTTATCTTAAAGAGATTGTGAAATGGGAACATCTCTACCCTTCGCACTTCCCAGCTCAGACTGGCAGCAGACATTGTCCTCTCTGCCCTTAGCCTCGACAGCCAGGCTGAGATGTTCTTGGAGGAGGGCTTGTAGAGGCCGGCGGTGACACTTTCTCAGCATCTTAGGGTCACCTGCAGGCCCAGCTAAGTTGTTGCCCAGCAACCACCAAAGAGTGCACTTGGAGGAGTGGTGTGTTAAGCTTTCTAATCCACAAGGAAGGGAGGTAGATGCAGGAGGCAGAACATGAACACAGGCTCACAACTCCAAATATGTTTAATAGAAGCAATACATGATTGTCCAGTCAAATACCTGCTTTTATGAAAAAAGGAGTATTTATAAACAAACACAAAGTAAAATATAGCATACACAAAACATACACTCTGGGGCTGATTTGCAAAGGGCCTCCACACTCGTGGTAGAGGCCCTGCAGTTGTGGTGGTGGGGGGCTGCACTTGTGGTGGGACCTCTGCAATGGGTAATTGCAGTACAAAGGTCCCACCACAAGTGCAGGACCCTAACCACCACTGTGAGGCCTCCTCCACAAGTGCGGAGGCCCTTTGTGATTCAGGCCCACAGACCCCTGAAGTCAAGGTTCTAATGTTTGAGAGACAGGTCCCTGCATCACACTTCTCTCTCACTAATGGTAGTGGTTATTCCCCATTCACTATAGGTGCCTTTGGGTTAAGCCCCATTGGTAGTACAAGTCGCAGGAGTCCTACTTTGACTCTTTCAAAGTCAAAAGTGTTCCAGCATCCGAAGCGCTAGGCAGCAGAACAAGTTTCCCCGGAGCTTTTTGGCCCTGTAATCAGTCTTACCCACTCCTGTAGGGGTTGCGCTACCAGAGTCCCAGGGAACACTTCACTCTCTTTTATTTTTATTTTTTTAAACATCTTTTTATTCTTATTTTAGAACACAGCAGCAAAACACAGTGCACTCAACAGATTTAAGAGTAAGGCACACTGAGATATCATACATCGATACAGCTTATTGGCACATAGGGAACTGAGGTTTCATAAACAAGTGTACATCCAGACACTCATCTCCCATCACATCATACATCCTCATCGTGAGATGGTGCTTATTAGAGAATCATAAAGAGTACAGTTAGGGCCCTGGGGTAAACTTTTGATATGAAACAAACAAAAGGGGGGGAGAGAGAGGTCTGGTTCGCTGTGGACTCAGCATCCTTACTTACGTAAGTAACCAAAAAAGAGTCCACCCGTACTTGAAGTAACAGTCCTCTCAATGGTCTTAATAATGGTTCAGGGAAAACGATGAGTTTTCATAAAATAACCCTCACCCACCAAAATGTCCCATGGTGGCATGCTTCATCATCGGGTTCTTCCTGCCCCGCTGCGGGACGGGGCATGCTACGACCGACGGAGACATGGGAGCACTTTGTAGGGTGTTGACTAATAAGTGATTAGGTGATAAGAAGTACGAGAGTGGGAGGGTCAAGGAAGTGCGTTTAGTTAAAAATACCTGCCTACGTGGAGTCTACATTTTATTTAATTGTAGCTGGTACTGTTAAAATGGGGAGAGTGGAGACTGAACACTGTGATGGGTGTCTGCCTCCTGGTCTACAAGTTTCGAGCCATTCCCCTATGGCTTTTCATCAAGACCAGAGTAAATGATCCATTGTTCCACTCCTAAAAAACACGAGTCGGTCTTCTTACTTATTTTGAAGGTGAAGATATATAATGAAGAAAATAATTCTATTCTCATGCAAATACAGTACGTATTTAGGTATGTTCCTTGGATTAAGATCTGGAAAGATAGGACATCCTGCCATGGCAGGTCAAAATAAAATGCCAATACTATTACATTAATATCATTTTATTTTTTCCTTTCTTTTGCTGCTTTCTGGCAGTGGGGCAATGCTCCTCCACCTCAACGGACGAGCCGCCACTGGTTCCTCTGGACATTCTCAAAACGTAGCATTATTTATACCCTTTCAATTTGGACATCAACGGTCTATAAGCTGTGGACTTCCTACGAATTTAGTCAACAGGAAATTTACTCTATGAAAGACCAAAATTATTGATGTTTTGTTATTATCCAATTTACTTAATGAGTGAGCTTTGTCTCCCCTTTCTTACCTATAGGATTGTTTTCAACAGTAAACCTAAGTTGCACTTGGATTTTATTTTTTACTGTAACTACTAATAACTGAGCATAAGGTATGAAAGGGTAGGTCTTATAATTTTATTATCCTGGTGCCTCCTTTAAGGATCTGTTTCTTTCACACAGAGAGACTATTGTGGATTAAAGGTCCTCGCAGGACTCATGCTAAATCTATTAATATCTACCTTACCGCCAAGTCCAATCCTGTAATTTCTGCCCACTCAAGCCTGCAAAGGACAATGCAGAATGAACCTGCTCTGGTTTGGTGAGTACATCCAGGTACTCTGTTCGAATGAAAGATTACGCCTCTGTAATGTAGACACCCATGTCTTCAGCACTGCTATGTAATATTTAATCTGTAGAGTGACAGAAATCCAGCAGGGAGTTGGCCCAGGGTATAGCTAAAGCAGTCTGTGGATTGATGTGGTCAACTCCATCAAAGTGGTCTGGTGTCTAGCTATTCCTCTATGAGACTTGATTCTGTAAGCTGCAGAGCCCTGAGCATTTTCATCTACAAAAGTCCAGCAGGCTTGGGTATCTTTCGATTACTTTGATATTGGGTCAGAGAGTGTGCCTTTTAAGATGTTGCTCTGGGACTGCACCTATTTGTTGCACATGAGAAACGGCAGGAAGGAACAGCCTTATGAGAAAAGAGTGCCAGGCACCACACTGTCTACCAACGTGACATAATGCTCTCTGCTTTAAGTTAAAGTTTGCAGCCGACTCGCCTTTTGACTGAAACAAAACAAACAATATTCTTGAGACATGATTTTCTCAAGGGGACACAGGATAAGACATTTAGTGACAGAAATTAAAGCCCTTTACTTGCGTTCAAAGCATTTAACCTACCAACACCGGATCATGCCACATTTTTAAAGATCAACTATCTTTCATATTTCTCGAAAATCAATATTTCTTATAACAGTCTCCAAACTGCAATTAAACATGTAATGCTGGAAAGAAAATACCTGCTCAGGAAAGAGATGGGGTGGGCTCAGGATATGAACCATCCAATGCATTTATTCTTCTAAAAGGAATGTGTTTACTGTACAATGCTATCTACTCTCTGTACAGAATGTTATATTACTCAGTGTCAGTTAACTATATATTGAATTGAGTGTATGATTAATACTAAATCCGGTAGAAATGACCGAAAATATGAAGACAGAACTAAAATCATCACGATGAACAAATTTGTTTATTAAATCCATGTGATTATATGAGGTCAGTGCCTAAACGTTTGTCACTGTGTTTTCCAGTGACCTGCTCCACAAATAAAGGGTGGTGGGGCGGGTGGAGGGAGAGTGAGAAAGAGGCGGGGTCACGGGCGAGGGGGGGAGGGGTAAATGCAAAATAAAATGTTGCAAGAACATCATTTTATTTTACATTTGCTGGCTCTGAGCCAGGCAGTAGGGTGACACTCCTCCTCCATTGCGGAGGAGGTGCCGCTGGTGTTTTCTACTACTGAAGTTAGCATACCACTATAGTATGATGAAGAAAGGTGAACATATTCAAAGCTCATAGAGATAAAGTGTCCACATTTAGAGAAAAGGGAGGTGTCCTTATCCTTTTGGAAATGTGCCCCATTTCTGGGAGGGGGGGGGCTGTGGAAAATTAGTGTAATTGGCTTTTGTGTAATTACGAAAAATATTGTCAACATTATGCAAAATGCAAATCCATCCTTTAGTGCTATAATTTTCGGACAGAGTGCAACTGTGCATCAATCCTTGATACAAGGATGCGATTTGTGCTAAAACAAGAGGTGAAAAACACAATTGCTGCAAACAACAGCCACTCGGGTTCTGGTTGTTCACATAAATTCACATGTTCTCATACTATAAGTTTTGCTGTGAATGGCAGCGTAATTATGCAATGTAGCTTGATGGTGTAATTTTAGGAATTTTATGTAGCAAGCGTAATGAGAAGTTCCCGAAATTAAAACACTACTCTGTCGTAATTTAAATTTCGCCCCGGGGAATATCTTCAGGATAAGCATTATAATACAATGCTCAGCGGTTTTGCATCCTAGACCTAACACATTAAACCAATAGTAAGCGAAGGACTTGGTTCAATTGATACCATGTTTCTGTGATCTCTTGAGCAATATTGACAACCTACTAAAGTGAATATTTCCATTTATGGGGAAAAGGACCAGCAGATTGTGTATAAAGCACAGAACACCACTGTGAACACAATAGACAACAAATGTAAAAAAACAATGTCACCATTTTCAAGAATTCCTGATCACGACAAGGCATCGTGGTTGGACCATTTTTACAAATTTTACTTCAAGGAGACCAAGTGTTAGATTTCACAAGATATTTACATGTCCATGCTGTGCAGATCTATATACCTATGCATACGTGTACACTATGCAGATTACTTAAAACACATGCCATGCATAATTTTGCCCCTAGCAGAGCTTCCTGTACTCTAGACTCCTTTATAGTACTCAGGGCTGGCTGAAGATAAAGAGTCCTGTTTGAGGTCAGTTCCTGGGGGTGCCTGAATATCAAGAGCCCCACAAAACAGTTCTATGGGATTGATTTGCCCAGTTAAAGTTTAAATATATACCCTGTATGAATTGATCAGCTAACAACAAACCTTCAAATAAACACATACAAGAGCCTATCAAAGTGAAACAAAATTGTTCTATATTGGTGTCACACAGTAAAATAACATAGCCTAGACAATAGTGCATACTGGTAATGGTGAGTGTGCAAATCTTATTGAAATTATACATATAAATCCTGGGTGTTCAAACATTAGATAAAAGAGAATGTCCATCATGGATTTTTTGTCTCCATTTGGATCAATCAAAAAACAGCATCAGGAGTGTCATTCACTGGTCAACCTGGAAATTTTAGTATACGGATCTCATCAGGACACATGCCAATATGTCTATGAAACTGTGAAGTCAAAAAAGGTAAACTAAAGGGGACCCTTAGGATATGTGTCTGGGGTTACATTCTCTATAGTGTGTGTCACACTGTCCATCTACCTAGTTCTATCATTTATTTAACAAGGGTATGAGCTTCTATTCACCAATGAATGGGAAGCATTTGCCTTCAGATCAGACTCTCATCAACAATGTTTCATTAAAACTAAAAATGAATCAGGCATGACACATAATTTGGAAAGGGTGGTGCATATCTAACCACCAACATACAGCACAACCACTAGTGTCGCTAAAAGGTACCCGAGACGTTGTAACCTACCTGTTTTAATGCATCAGTATATGAGAGCACATGAGTGTCTCAGGTTGCTGAAGTGTCAGAAAATTGGCAATAATTACAAACTCCAGCATTAATTACACGGGTGTCTGCATTGTGTAGCAGGTATTCATTTTTGGGGACTAGCACTTATTGAATCTCATCAGATACTTTGAGAGCAGGAGATGGAAAACACACACAAAGGAAAAAGGGAGGAAGAAGGAGCCTGCAAGAGTGATATAAAGGACCACAGAGAGCTTCTGGTAGTGGACTAAAGAGGCACGAGGTTAATTCAAGACCAAGCAGCCTTGGCTTGGTGTTTGGTGCCCTAACATTAAATAGCACCGGACATGAGCACGTGAGCAGAGCTTTACATACCGGCACTCATTCCTTCACAAATTAAACACTGCGTTTTGCTGAACTCACAATCTGGTACAAACACTAGTGACAGAAGTTGGTTCCTTATGATCTATCGAATTCTGCCATGATTTAAGGTCTACTCATTAATTTGAGAGACCATTGAGAGTTGTATAAACGAGTAAAGACACCTCTAAATCTAAAAAGCAAGCTATCACCAGAGTCTGATTACAGAAATTGACAAAGATATATGTTGTTTGTTAAAAATCAAATACGTATATTGCTATTAACTCATTCATCGAGTCCCAACCATCACCAATCTTGTGACCCATTTATGTGCTTTCATATAATGAGGTATAAACACAGGCAGACTAATAAATGATGACCTTCACACAACAGTATCTGGGGTGTGAGCCTTTTAGTGACACTCGTGGTAATGCAGTATAATGCGGTTTATATATGCAACATCATTTACTACTGCATGTCTCATGCCGGATTACTTTTCAGTGAAGCAATGTTGATGATGAAAATCTGATCTGTAGGCAGACACTTACCGTTCATTGGTGAAAACAAAATCACTCCCTGGGTCAGTAAATTATAGAATGAGGTACGTGCACATTGAGACACATTCACTATATAGACTGTAACCCCCAGTCATACAGAGCATGGGCCCTCTTGCTTACTTCACATATCCACTCATAGATCACACATGTCCTGATGAGGCCCACAGACTAGCTACTCCAGGTTGTTATTTATTGATTGCTCATAAAATGGAGACAAAAACATCAATTTTGGACATTTTTTGATAACTACTGTTTGATAACCCAGGATGTACAAGTGCAAATTCAAAAAGATTCACCAACTCACCATTTTGAGCACTGCCCTGTCTGCACTATTGTCAGCTATTTTACTGTGTTACACAAATACAGAACAATTGTGCAGCCTGTTGACAGGCTCTTGTATACATTAATTTGAAGGTTTGCAAAGTGCATGATTACTTCATGCAGGGTATGTATTTACACTTTACCTGTGGAAATCAACCTTGGGAGATAACCGAGTAGATAGTAAGAAGATTTAACAATCAAATGTGTTGACGCCCACTTGGGCAGAGATAAGTATTGAATTTCAAATTAATAATGTCTCATAGTGTTGTATGAGCTTATTTTTATTATTAAAAGACTATAAGTTAATTGATTACAAGGTCTTAAAAAAAATTAGATGGAAATCATACAATGTATATATTTACTGTTATTAAAGCATTGTTACGGAGAGTGCACAACTTCTTAAGGTATTTTGTGAACGTATCATACATACTGTTAAAGGATAGATAAATCATTAAATCAAAATAGAAGATGATTACACTTGAAAATGAGAAAACAGGATTTAAATGCCATGAAATGTGCGATTTTAACATGGCGGTGAAAAACCAAAAGAAGCCGACATAGTCCTTTCTTTATGCTTATGTAAAGTGATCACATTATTTGTGATGTAAAAACTGTAATTGTGCAATGATCTACATCGTGACCAAGATGCAGCAGCACCGAAATGCATAGATGCTTCTAACGATAAAATAAATTAATCAAACTGAACAGCTTTGGAGTGCCGTGGTTTCTTCATATCGCAAAAGAAATGGGTTTAATTATCATTCGCATCGTGTGGTGGAGCGCTGCAACATGAGCGCCGCCAGCAATTTGTCAGCACCCTGAAAAGATATATATATATATATATATATATATATATATATATATATATATATATATATATATATATATATATATATATATATATATATATATATATATGCACACAAAACCTCTCCAGTCGGAGGGATATAAACGGGACGAACTCGCATATTCTTTTCTTTTTGCACTTTCTATTTTGATTCCTTCACAGTAGCGGGCTGTTTAGGCACAGCAAGATATACGCGTTTCGGAATGCCCTGATTCCTTGCTCACGATCAACCTGACTTATGGGCATGCCCATGTATATATTCAAATGGCTGTTACATCATTTCCTGCCACAGTTCAATGTGCCCCTATGCCTTCTGGAGGATGTAGTTTTTTCCTTTTTTAACTTTTTTTAATAAAACGTGAAAGTGACATTAATCAAAGTGATACTTATTTTTCAAAGTCAAAGACATTAACAAAAATGATTCTTTGTGCACTTAGTACCCATTTCTTTTCCTTTTGGAAACGGAGGCATGTCATCTTTTTATTACTTTATTTTTCTTCCCTTCAATGGGAAATGACCAGTTTGTTACTTCTTCTGTCCTTTACTTTAACGCCTTTCTTCCAGTAACTAAATTTTTAACTCAAGCTCATTTTCAATATTTTCTCTTTTTTATTGTTTTAAGCTGTTATAGTTCTTTCCTTCCGTTCCTTCTTTTTTCTGTATTATTAATTTTCATGTGTCTAGTTTTTCTCTTTTCTTTGTCATTCTTTCTTTTTCTTTTTTCTTTTTTATATTCTGTTTTCACAATTACCATGAGAAGCTATCAAAAATTACAGATGAATATACAGTTCTTCCGACTGATTCAGCCCATGTGGATGCAATGTTCGTAATTTTTAAATGTAAAGCGATTCTTTCTGGCGTAATTGTTTTTCACGATCACCACCCCGTTCTTTCTTTGGGATCGTATCAATGCCATAAAATCTTAATTGTTTCCAGTCTCCTTTATGATGGTCCTCCATATGTTTTGCTACAGCAATTGTTCTGTCCTTATGTATTGTCGCCCTGACGTGTTCCAAGATTCACTTCTTTAGTTCAAAAATAGTGCTCCCCACATATTTTAGGGGGCACGGACATTCCACAATATATATTGTATATTGAGTTTTACATGTTATCAGTTGACGGATTTGCCATGTTCTGTTGTCGGTCATCTTGATTTCCTTTGTTTGTTTCGCCATTTGGCAAGCTTTGCACATGTGACATTTCACAAAACCTTTCGTGTTGAGCCATGTATCTTCCTTTTTCTTCCCTTTAAAGTGACTATGGATCAAATGATCTTTTAAGTTTTTGGCTCTTCTGTACGTCACTGTTGGATGTTTCCCCACTATATATATATATATATATTGATATATATATATATATATTTTTTTTTTCCGTCTTCAAATGGATGGCTCCAAGAACGGACACGGACGCAAAGTAAGTGCAAAAAAAGAATTTTTTACTCCGCGGTCGTCATAACGCGTTTCGGCTCCCGTGAGCCTTGTTCACATGACATGATATATATATATATATATATATATATATATATATATATATATCATATCTACTGGCGGTCGCCAGTAGATAGTTATAGTTAGGACCGTGTTTCCATAGGAAATCTGAAAATTCTATTTTGAATAACTTTGGCGCCGGTTGACGGATCCTCGCAAAATTTTCAAAACTAATGGGGCGCTCCGCTCAGCTCCTACCCTGGAAGTCTCGGGGTGATTCGTTAAGCAGGGGCTGAGAAAAAAGGGGGGTCCCAAAACGCGTTTTCCCCGTGCATTTTCCCATAGAACCTTCAGTCGAAGGTACAGCCCGAACGGCTGAACAGAATTACTTGAAATTTGGCAAAGAGGTAGTCCTCAGGTCAGGGATGTGCCTTTTGCGTATATGGTGTCAATCTGTTCAGTAGTTCCTGAGAAAATTGCAGTTAAAAGTACATAAATATCTATATGCGCGCACCGTGCGCGCACCTTGCGCGCACCTTAACGTGCGCAAGCGTAATTGTGATTGGTGGTTACATGTCAGTCAACATTCTAATCGGTCGAAATCAGGAAGTGTTGTCCGCCATTTTGTGTGTGACAGTGAAAAAGAAAGGTGGAGAACGTGAAAAGGGGGCAGGGTACAGAGTTCCTGACCCCCTAGCTTTTGTCAGGGGGTCCCTGAAGGACCCTGACGGGTGAAAAAAACATTTTATCTTTTTTAAAAAAATCGCGAGGTGCGCGCACCGTGCGCGCACCGTCGCAAGGTGCGCGCACGGCGGAAAAAAAGTCATAAAAAAAATAGAATTAAAAATCTAATTTAGGTGTTTAGATGTTAGTTGGCTCTAAAAAGAGCCGTTGTGTTAATTGAGGAACCGAGGAACAAAAAAATGAAAAAAATTATGGGGTGCCGCATGTGTGCTGCTGTATCTTGCTCTCTATTAGGGGAATGCTGGTGTCCCCATAAGAGAGAAGAGCATTGCACGCATTGCACCGTATATGCACCCTCTTGAACAGAGGGTGTATATCCAGAGGAACAGAAGCAGGTGAAGCTACCGCCGCAGATGAAGTGCTCGGCTGAGCTGCTGCGGATGTGCTCGGCTGAGCTGCTGCGGATGTGCTCGGCTGAGCTGCTGGAGGGTTGTCTCTAGCAGCTCGAGCAAAAGCCACAGGATGTACTCCTTTAACGTGCCTGATCATAGTGAAAATACTAAAAGAGTATTTATTTTTAGGATCTCCTCTTGATAAGACAACACCACAAATAGTGCAGGTGACTTTTGGAGCATTCACCTTCTTCTGCCCCTCTGGAAATCTAAAAAATTGCCAGATACAAGAGTCTTTCTGTTTCCTCTGTCTCACAAGGGTCTCCTGCTCACTCCCAGAAGATGACTGCTGCTCTGCCATTCTCAAGTACTGGAGTACTGGAAAAGCTGCTCAGCTCCTTCTCCCAGGGAATCAGAAGAAATAATGAGGGGAGTGGGTGTGGTGTTGGAAGTTTCTGGAACTGAAACTACTATAAACCAATGAAAAGTATTGTTTCTTAATCACATGACCTGAAACTACTATAAACCAATGAAAAGTGTCGTTTCTAAATCACATGACTTGCAGTGCGCGCACCGTGCACGCGCGCATGCACGTACGGAGCTCGCATGACGTACGTATGTGCACGTGGAGTACGTACGCATGCGCACATGGAGCACGTACGCATGGCGCACCGTGCGCGCACCATAAAAAAAAAACATTTTAAAGTGTTTATAAGTTTATAGAAGATATTAACTATGCTGTTCAACTTTATCCAAATTAAAAAAAAAAAAGAGCTGAGCCATTCCATATTACAGGATAAAGTCAATCTATAACTATATACATAGGTAGAATTATTGGAAAATAAATATTTTAAAAATATAATAATACATTCATAAATTAGCATTTAAAAAACCTTGCAAATTCACTGAAAAAAACCATAGGTTTCACACACGTTATAGTTAGGAATTAGCATTTAAAAAACCTTGCAAATTCACTGAAAAAACCATAGGTTTCACACACGTTATAGTTAGGAATTAGCATTTAAAAAACCTTGCAAATTCACTGAAAAAACCGTAGGTTTCACAAATGTTATAGTTAGCTGGACATTTCACTCGTAAAAAACCAATGAAATTCCCCCGTCATAGTTAGTTCAGCTAACTATAACTCGCGCGCCCGCAATCCACTGCTGATGACGTCACATATTACATCACTCATGACATGATCAGTGACATCACTCATGACATCACTGATGACATCTCTAATGACATCACTGATGACATCATCCATTGAGTATGTGTTTCTGAACAATTTTAATATGTTTAATATATATAGGGAAAGGCCTGTTGAAGAATGAGTGGGTGTACAAGTGTGTAAATGGATGATTTTCTGTGGTGCGTAACTGACTCTATAAGTGAGTCATTAAATGTATCTTACTGCAGACTAGTGACTAAACTGTGTAAATGTCTGTATGTGTCTGTATGTTGGTGTATAAGTGGCTGCATGGTTTTGTGAATAGCTATATGAGTGTCTATATGAGTTATTGATTGCTTGTCTCAGTATCTGTATGGGTTCCTGAGTGTTTGTGTGGGTAGGGTGTATGTGACTCTATGCATAGATGTTTGAGTGGGTGATTCTATGGGTGCATGGTTTTAAGCGTGCATCTGTGATGGACTGTATGGTTGAGTGAGTGTATGTATGGGTGTGTTAGGGATTGAATGTATATCTCAGTGGCTAACTACATATGTGAAAGGCAGTATATATGCGTGTAAGAGTATATAAGTAGGTAGATGTGAGAGTGTGTGATTGTGAGAGTGACTGTATGGATGAGTGTGTGCTTGTATCAATGATTTTATAAGAGCGTAAGAATGTGGTACTATTTTTATGAGTAAGTGAACTTGAGTGTGTATAACCGCATAGGTGAGTAAATGGGAGTGTGATTATTTGCATGACTGACTAGGTCTGAGAGTACCTCTATGGATGATTGGTGGTGTGTGAGTGTCTATATAGGTGTATAAATGCATATGATAGTCTTGTATGGAGTGAATGTAAGTATGAGTGACTGTACAGGTGAATGAGTGGAGGTGTATGTAGACCTAAGAGTTAATAAGTGGGTATTTAGTTATTGGTATTGGAGTATGTATGGTTTTGAGAATGGAACTCTGAAATTTTGAGTCGGTGTATCAAAGGTTATATTAGGGTGTGAGAAGATGTGGTAATTTATCACATGGATGACGTCATCAGTGATGTCATCAGTGATGTCATTTGAGATGTCATCAGTGACGTCATGAGTGATGTCACTGACCATGTCATGAGTGATGTAATATGTGACGTCATCAGCAGTGGATTGCGGGCGTGCGAGTTATAGTTAGCTGAACTAACTATAACGGGGGAATTTCATTGGTTTTTTACGAGTGAAATGTCCAGCTAACTATAACATTTGTGAAACCTATGGTTTTTCAGTGAATATCTATATATATGTATACACACACACAAATATAGCTACACATACATATACGACACAGCTATAAATATACAACTAGTTACTGGCACAGTGTGGCCTGTGGCCACCTGGGGTGGGAACAAAGCATATTATGAACATGTATAACTGCTGTTAACTGATGCTATAGATCCAAACCTTTGGTTCTGCCTCCCAGTGGGTGATTTTTCAGGATGAAGAAGCAGATATGCGTAAGATTACGCAATAGTTTTATTTGTGCATACACCCAGTAAAGAGTACACGTTTTAAATTGTAAAGCCCCACCAGATTATGATGGTGCTGACAGTCATGGGTTTGTATTTCATAGAATCTGTCAACATCTTTTAGCTGGCCTCCCCTTACGCACACTAAATACGCTTCCTTAAAGTGGGAGCACAAAAATCGGTAAGAGTTTTGTTCACTTTGACCATGCTGTCTTGTACAATTGGTAAAACGTCAAAAGAACGAGAAGGAAGTATGCACTTTTGTTTACTGCTGACAATCCTACATTAGACACCTGAAGAAAGCCTACACTGACACGACAAATGGAGAACTATCATTGACATAAAGAGAGGCACTTGCACCTGATTGCACCAGAAACTTCCTATCACCAAAATCCCTTGTCTAACCAGAAGATGCATCCTCCTGCCATCATCATAATGATCATTTCAATCACAACAAATTTCTTTGAAATGATTAATTTCTCCATTTGCATAACTAACAGAGTACTTTGCTGATCCATGTAGCCAATCACTTCCCCACATATTTCTGTCCTCTGTGTGCCTACTTACTTAAGGAAGGTGAGAAGCGTGGTGTGTTGCCAATGCAGCTGTAGAACCCTTTCGGTAGGGTCTGAGGGCAGTGCTTGACTGGCTGTGATTCCTGGAAGCATTTGTCCGCTCAGGTAGAACAGCATGTCATACACTGTTTTTGTCTGTTTGCCAAGGTTGATTTGTTTGGTAACTTTTCGATCTGATTTAGACAGTTGGATTTTACATAAGCCGCTAGGAACGAAAAAAGAAAAACATTATATTGGGCAAAATGTATAAAGAAGCTAAATAAATATGTACAAAGCTGAAAAAGCATGAGAACACAAACTAAAAGAAAAGACAGACAGACAGAAAAACATTTTTAATAGTACACCACACAGTCAAAGTTGCAACATAAGAGTACCAAAATGCCACATTTTATCTGAGCTATACGTTTTAAACAGTAATCCCTAAAGAAAGAATTGACTTATGATTCGAAGGACAAACATCTAAGTTTCTCGAGAAGTATTCTTATTTTATATAAATCACAAAACCATAGCAGAACGCCTTCCTACTACATGTTATACTGCAAAAGGACTTTATGGGGCCTAGCACTACTCTCTTGTTGGATTAAATAAATATTATTATACATTCCAGCAACAGGTGTGTACAAGCAGGATATCTGATAAAGTTAAACAAATGTTTCATAAAGATTACACAGCTTTACCTAGTAAAAGTATGGCAAAAAGATCCACACTACCAAAAACAAATGAAGTTTTTGCACAGCAGTGTTTCTAAAATTCACCATGGAAATTCAAGTGGGTGCCAACGCTACATTGATTTTGGCACCCACTGCGACCCTAACCTTGTGCAATGAACGCCATCCCCAAGAAAAAGCCAGTCATGAAGGCACTCATTTTTTCATCAATGGCAGAGTTCGCAATGTGAGCCAGTGTTGTACATCGGACTGCGCGACTCAAGAGACTAACACGTAATCACCATGTATTAACACAGGAAAATATGCCCACTTAGAGGCACGAAGACAGATATGTAGGATCTTCCAACAAATTGAGGAAGGATCAGAGACTGCTTAGGACACTGGCTAAATTGTGTTAACCCTGTGTGTGGACGGTCTCGAGCATGCACATACCATTATGCATCCATCTTATTTCTATCCAGTTTATATGATCCAGTTTGTACATCTATGTGCTAAAATGTGCAAGGGAAATCAGATGGCATTAATGCTTGTGCTACCACCATCTTGACGGGAATTTAGGGCCAGATGTATCAATAAACCGTTTTGCGATTCCCTAATTGCAAATCCTTGAGATTCGCAATTAGGACAACGCAAAACGAAATGTATGAAAATGTGTTGAACATTTTCTGTGATTCCTAATGGGTCGCAAATGACCTACCGCATGAATATTAATGAGGTAGGTCGCAATTTGCGACCCATTAGGAATCGCAAAATTCACAGGGATGGTGGACTGGTGAGATCAGCAGACCACCATGTCTGTGATTGCTTTTAAAAAAAGCTAACTTTTTTGTAAAGCATCCCATTTTCCTTAAAGGAAAACGAGAAGCTTGACAAAAAGTAAAATTAAAAGTTTTCTTTTCATTTTTTTAAGACGAGGTAGTGGTCCGTGGGACCACAGCCTGACCTTAAAAATGCTTTTACAAACATTCACAAAGGGGAAGCGGTCCCTTGGGGACCCCTTCCCATTTGGTAATGGGTTATCACCTACTTGAAGTAGGTGGCAAAATGCGAATGTTTTGCGACGGCATTCACTTCCACAAAACATTCATACATACCGCAGAGATTCGGTATTTGGAAGGGACACCCTAAACACGCCCCTCCCAAATACCGAATCGCAAATCCATTTTGCGATTCGTAACAGGATACCAAATCGCAAAATAGGGTTTGAGACATTTAAAAAGCATGTTTGTGTTTGCAAACAGGTCAATTCTGAGAATCGGGCCGTCTACGAAAGCAAAATTGCTTGTTACATGCGGCCCTAAGTGATAACAGGTATATGAACTTTTATGATCAACTTTATCAATTACCGAATAAAGTAATTTTGAATTGAATTGAAGTAATAACTTAATGAACATTTGAGTTTTGTTTCAAAGTGATAAAACAGAATATAACATTGTTAGAAATGGGGGCCTCTAGTTGGCATTGGCTTGCACCCTGTCCAAATGGGGACCCTTCGTTCTGGTAAGGGTAAAGGGATTGCAAAGCTAAAATAACCCCTGCTCACTCCCTTGGTAGCTTGGCACAAGCAGTCAGGCTTATCTTAGTGGCAATGTGTAAAGCATTTGTGAATAAACACACAGTGACACAGCAAAAACACTACAAATGGACACCACACAGTTTTAGAAAAATAAGTAATCTCTATCTAAAAAAAACAAGACCAAAACGTCCAAAATCCAACAGACATAAGCAAAGATATCGCCCTTAAAACGTTTAAAACAGTTCAGTCCATATGAAGCTATGGATGCATAACTTTTAGCACAAAGTACCCTATATGCATCAACATCAGACAAAAACAGGCAAAGGGGAGGTCAGGTGACGGGAAAAAAAACGATGCGTCAGTACCTTACTCCCAGGGGAGGTGATACATTGGTTCCTTACTGCCAGAGGAGGTGATGCGTTGGTTCCTTACTGCAGCTCAGGGTAGGTGATGTATCGGTTCTTTACTGTGAGAGGAGGTGGTGCATGGATTTCCAGACACATGGTCTTGGTTCCTTGCTGCTGGTCAACGTCGATAGAGAACGTGGCCCACAGGTGCGATGCGTGGAAAATCCAGACGTGCTAGGGTCAATACGGCGGCAACAAAATAGGTGCAGCGTTGATTTTTCCAGCCATGAGCAGATGATGTGTTGATTTCTTCAGCCACACACAAGAGCCTGCATCTTATGGTTTGAATCTCTTTGGGGCATATTTCAAGCACGGCGTTAAAATTATCGCCGCTTTAGCAGCAGAAAACTGCCACTAAAGCGGCAATAATGGGCTTGATAATATGCCGCAGAGAATTCCAATAGAAGCCCATGTTGACACCAGAACATGGGCTTCTATGGGAATTCTCAAGGGCATATTATCAAGCCCATTATAGCCACTTTAGCTGCAGTTTTCTGTCGCTAAAGCGGCGATAAGTTTAAAGCAGTTTCTTGATAACATGCCCCTTTATTCTTTTAACTGCAAGAGATAACTTGCAAGGCGATAGTGTATACAACACCGACAGAAGAATCCACCAGTCTTGGTTTGAATGAGCAACAAACAAGATCAAAACATAGAACCTCGTTATCCCTCCCCCTACCCCCCATAAAATGCTCAGGGTGCTTCAGAGCCATCACATTAATATTAAAGCAAACAATAAGGTCATGAGGCAGTCTCATTACCAATGACGGAGACCAGTTCTGACAATCGTAGGACGCGAAGGTATTTGGGCAAGTTAGTTCTCTGAATTCTTGTGTAAGGAGGGATATGTAAGGGTGCCACAATTTCCCAAAACACAGTCATTGATCTGTAAGAAAGAGGGTGTTCGTCTCCATACCCAGAATAAGCCGAAGGAGGTGAAGCCAGCCCAAGTGTGTGGGTAAATGTGTCATCCCCCAGTGTGACAGGATGTTCAGAATCGCTGTGCCCAGGGCTCGGCAAATCTGCCTCCCCCATCTGGATTTAAAGGGGTAAAGTGAGTGGGTTGGGTAACCCCAGGATCGTGTCGATGTCATCGAGCTCTTGTGATCAGTATGCCTGAATGCAAGGGCAATCCCACAGCAGATGTACCAGTGCCTCCCCGCATCACAACCCCTCCAACAAGTTGTACTTTTGGTCAGATCGATCTTGTGCATGCTTCCAGTGTCAAGTTCCAGCACGTGGCTACCATTGTGAGTGTTTCGGTAAGGGCTGAATTGCAAGTGGTATGGCGGGCCCTGTAATATATACCTTACTAGTCAGATGTCTCCCTAGTTCTTTTTCCCAGCAAATCAGATTGGATTTAAAGATATGCCTGGAGGGTTGGTTGAGGAGAGTGTAGGCAGTTGAGATCAGTCGTCTGTCAGGTGTCTTAGAAACCAGCCATTTTATATATGGGGTGAGATATCTCTGCACCGCCGTCTTGTTGTCAGGATGTAAAAGGCAGTGACGTAGTTGCCAGTAGTGCAATTGCTCTGTCTCCGGAGTAGCATAGTCTACGTGTAGTTGTGTGAATGAGATCCCTTCCTCATCCATCGTATGTCCCACTGAGCAGCAGGAGGACTTGGGCCATCTGGAGTATGCCCGAGGTTATTGACTGGTAGGAAGTCAGGATTATGAAGTAGAGGCGTCAAGGGAGAGGGGAAGGAAGATAGACTATATCTGTGTGGTTTCTTCAGAAAGGGAATCTTCCAAAGGGAAGTGCCGGCTACCGCCCGATCCTGGAAGAGCTAGTGTCGCTCTGACCCATCCCTTTTCCATTAGACTAGCTACCTTAATTGGGTTGCCTGAAAGTATATGTTCAGTATACCAAGTTCCCCTGCACCTGAAGGTAAGTAGGTAACCTCTTTCTTCATTCTGGGGCGTTTACCAGCCCATACAAATTGGTGCAGTTTTGATTGTAATTTGAGAATCATCCCTGTCGGGGGAGCTAGGGGAAGAGTTTGAAAGAGATACAGGATTTGGGGTAAAATCCTCATTTTAATGGCTGCAACTCTACCCAGCCATGAAATTGTGTGTGATCTCCATCGGGCCAATTCAGCCTTAAGGTGACTGTATAAAGATTGATAGTTAAGCACTGAGGTTGCCTGGGCAGTGGAGGCCAGTTTGATCCCTAAATAAGGGACCATCGACTTTGCCAATTGAATAGGGTATCGCGCCGCAAGGAATTAGTAACGTTAACTTGGAATCCCGAGGTGAGTCCAAATGTCTCTAGCTCAGCCATGAACGCAGGTAGGGACCTTGCCGGTATGTCCAACGTTGCCAAAACATCGTCAGCGTGCAGGCTGACCCTATGTTGTTCCCCCCCAAAAGTGGTCCCAAAGATGTTGGGATTGTCGTAAATGTAAATGTAAATGTGTGTGTACTTGTAAAGCGCACTATCACTTCTGTCGGAGTATCCTGGCGCTGAAGACCGCTGGGGAACCCGTCCTGGTTTTCCCTGTGAGATGGTCCCTTACTGGGTATCTCCAAGGTGAAACCAGGCATCCCCGGCGTCTGTGGGGGGCCGTTGTAGAGATGAGGCAAGCTTAATGCCCAGAGTTGCCGAGTGTGTTCCTGGTTAGAGTAGGTACCGAGGCGAGAATTATCGAGTCCGTTTTGACCCTGGTCCACGACCCTGCCTCGTCGGGAATTGAACCCTGGTCCCTGGCCGATTCTCTGCTTACGGGTCTGCCGCCTCTAACCAGTGAGCCACACCTCTCTGGGCCAGAGGCTCCTTGTAGAGGGGGGACAGCAGGGGGGCAGGGATCACCCATGCTGAGTCCCCCAACCGATGGCAAAGGGAACAGAAATACAGCCATTCACCCTGACCGACGCTGTGGGAAGGTGATAGCAGTTGAGAATCCAAGACTGGAACCTCCCAGATATCCAGAAGTGGGCCAAGAATTGTTCCAAGAAAGGACAATGCACCCTGTCAATGGCCTTCATGGCGTTGATAGCTAGTAGCATATACTCTCATGGGGCGCGTGAAGCCTTCTCTAAGATATGCAGCCTTCTCTTAGTGTTATCGCTGGTCTGGCATTAGGAGATAAGGCCTGCCTGATCCGGGTCTATTATGGACAGCATACAGGAGCCCAATCTGGACGTCAAGATAGAGGTGAACAATTTTAGGTCGACGTTCAATAAGGAGATTGGAAGGCATGAGCTGCATCGTTGCCTATCTTTACCAGGCTTGGGTACAACCGCCACCAGCGCCATCAACATGGAGGGCGGAATAGCTCCGGAAGACAAGAAGGAGTTGAAGAGATGTGTTAGGAGCGGGGAGAGGTCTTGACAGAATATTTTATAGAATATTGATGGGAAGCCGTCGGGCCTGGAGACTTCAAATTCTGTTGTTGAGAGATTGGTGAAATGACCTCCTCCACTCAGATCCCCTGATCAAACGAGGCTAGTTGGTCGGATGTGAGAAGGGATGTGTGTGAATCGGCAAGGTATGAGGTACCTTCTGCAAGCTCCAGACTAGTATATAGGTCAGCATAGAAGTATTTAAATGCATCCAAAAAGAATGTCACCCGTAGCCTGGCAGGGAAGGTCGAACAGCTGTCCCTAGTGATGCCCATTGCACGGTGCGGGGGCTAGTGCGGTGCCTCAATGAATTAGCTGTTACAGTGTATGCCTAGCATCGTAGCAATATTGAACCTGAGTTTACCCCAAAGTTAAACAAGAACCCCTGAAAAACAAGAAGCAACCAAGCATATGTGAACATGGATGGTCCACCAAGGGAGTAGCAGTTCCAGAGTTCCAGTTGTCAGTTGTAAAGGTCAAACCGTGGTCTCAACCCCCCCCAACCTGCTGCCCAACCGCCCATATTGCAGTCTGCGATCACTTCTGCCCAGCTGCATCACCGGGAGTCAGCTTTAGCTAGTGACTCAGGAATCAAGTCTCATGCAGCCTGTTGACCCTTGGCAATCGTGGCCAGATCCAGGCGGGCAGATTCCTCCCTGACTCACTGGAACGCCACTAGGACGACTACCAATCATGCAGGTTGGGGATATCTGAGTTTTCCGTTGACAAATTAATACCCAGTACCCTACAGGTCTCCTCCAGTGACTGCAGATGAAAGAGCTTCCCCTCTTAGCAGACAATGAGGTAGAGTAGAGGGGGGACCCCCACGAGTACGACACTCCGATTGTTGCGAGAATCGCTGGTCTGAAGGCGCATCTTTTTTGCAAGGTAGATGCCACCAGGTCCTGGAAGAGAGTGGGTATTTGATCTCGGAAGGTGAGGGGATGCTTCTCTCGAGCCTTACGTAGAATGTCATCCTTTAGTTGGAAGTCATGTATGCAGACCACAATGTCTGCTGGGGTGGCTGCCTCCACTCATCAGTTACTAACTTGGTGAGCCCAGTCTATCTTTATTTCCATGGTCGGGGTGGATCAAGAACCGCTCTGAAGAGATTGCGACAAAGCCAGCGAGGTCCCTGCCTCCTGCCTTGGAAGCTATACCCCTAATCTTGATGTTGTTCCAGTGGGATCTGTTCTCAAGGTCCTCTGTGTGTGCCTGTAGAACCAACTATTGATCGTGGAGGATTTCCTGCTGCAGCAGCTTTATGTCTGACACGTGGTCCTCCAGGGCCGCTACACGACCGTTTAGGGAATTCATATCTCTCCTGAGTTCCCTGATATCGCTGGAGAAATCTTTCTTAATTTCCTGTAGGTCTTCTCAGAGGGAGGTGGACAGGGATTCAAGGATGGAGTGGGTCACAGGCTCCTCCAAATTCTTCTCATGAGACTCAGAGGGAGCAGTAACTGCAGGGGCCAGTCCCCAGAAGCTCACCCCACTGGCCTGGAAAGCATGTCTTTCACACTGCTGTCTTTTTTAGGTCTGGTTGTAGCCATCGCTGATCAGTTCAACCAGAGCCAACAGGATTTCTATGTGTGTTCTCCTCTGAGAACCCTCTGGCACGCCGAGACCAGTGACCAGCTGGGCCCGGCAGTCCCCGCTGTGGTGGAGGCACAAAGCAGTGGTAATCGCTTAGGACCACGTCTCCTTCCGTCTCTGTCCCCAGTGTCAACCTCCTGAAGGGATGTAGATCCGTATAGTTTAAACTTGTGCCTTTGCCCAGGAGAACCCCCCGGCTGCGTGACCAATGCACCCAATCCACACGGGCACCACCCTGGGCCCCCCGGCAGGGGCCCACTCTCTTTCCCACTTCAGAGGACGCTGGTTGAGGAGTATTTTGGTGTGCAGCTGGCGTACATCAGCAGGAATGGCTGAGGCTTACAACTGCAGCCTCTGCCGCAGGGTCACTCTGCCCCAGTCCGCTCACCTCTCAGGGCCGGTGCGCTGGGCCTCGAGCTCCACCTGCAGCCGGCAGGCTCCCCGGCCCCTCCTCAGTCACTGCAAGAAGGTGGCAACTTCACTTGGCCTGTTTCACGCTGGGTGGGCCAGGTGGCTCGGACAGGTCCAGGCTCTGAGGCATCCCTGACACACCCTCCAGTAGGCCTCTCCATCTAGGTTCTCCTCTGCTCTCGGTCTGGGCACCTGCCAGACCCAGGCAGTCTGCTTTTTCATCGTCGCCGGGACCCAAGCCGAGACCGGTAAACATCACTCACCCCGCATCCGTGACCCCGCATGTTATTACAACGACCGCGTTGTAACAACACAATACCATTACCTCGAAGTCGAAACCATGACTTGCAGAGGGGGGAGAGAAGGTGGTGGATTTTAAATCCAACACCTTCCCTACTGTCCGAACAGATTGGAGTTGGAATAGTAAATCATACTATTCCAACATCCAGCGCCCCCCTCCGCAAGTCGTAGTAACGACTTGCGGGGTAATGGTATTGCATTGTTACAACGCGGTCGTTGTTATGACCGCGTTGTAATAACATGCGGGGTGAGGGAAAGAGAGAAAAGGAGTGTTTTTCATCTAGACTATCAGCCAGGGCTGCTGCCCATGCCGCTCAGGCTGCAACCACCCACTGGCCCAAGGCGGGGCGACTGCAACAATTAGAATCGCCCGGGCCAGCGCTCCCCCTCTTAGGCCACTCTTGGCTCGCCGGCCTCCAGCACGGCCAATGGGCTCCTCAGTGCCAGGTTGGGTCTCAAGGGGACACCAAAGTCGCCTGGCAGGCTCTGCTCCCCAGCTTCTCATGGTCAAGGATCTCCCTTGCCGGATCACCTATAGTTCATCCCTATCCTCCTCCCAATGCCCGGCATTGGGAGGAGGAAAGACATCGGGAGGAGGGTAAGGATACACTGTAGGTGAACCGGCAAGGGAGATTCTTGATAAAGGTGTGACTACAGGACTCCCTCCCCCATCCCTCCATGAGGCACATGATTTAGCTATACAGGATAGTTTCCTCTTGGCACAGAAGGACCCGGAGTGGACTAAGGGCCAACCGGGTATTGTATGCATGTAAATTAGCACGCATGTAATAGGGAAGCACTATGGGGACATATAGGATTCAATTTGGTCCTGAAGAAAGCCCTGGACCTCTGTAGGGGCCATTTTAGGGACTGAAACATGTCGACCCAATTTACTAAACAGACCTGATTGTTTATAATCAGACATTTAGCACCATAACAGGGTTACTCTTGTTCATTTGCTTTTTAACCATCCTCCTCCACCAAGGAATAAAGGTTCTAAAATTTTACCGGTAAGCGGTAGGGATTTTTAGTACTGGACCCCTTTCCCTTATCTTTTTCTCCCCAGTTTCCTGCTAATGCTTGAACCACAGCCCTAGTATGGGCGTGTTTGCCATTAGAGGATTATTTGGTGAATCTGGTTTGGCTGATGATTAAGCCTGGAACCTGGAAGGTGTGTGAGGCAATTCTATAAATTTTCTCGCACAATTGTGTGGGCCCATAAATATCAGATAAACAGAGTAGGTAGAGTTTTTCCTCAGTGAAGGAACACCTATATCATAAGGTGTGTACAGGCCCCCGTAAGAAGCTGGACTAGTAAATATAGGGACGCGTTTGTTTCTGTGGTGGAAGGATGATCCAAGAAATCACCACAAGATTTCAACAGCTTCATTTTCTTGCTGAAACATATGCTTTCCTTACTCCATCAAATCTTTTTAATGATAAATATGAATGTCAACTAAACCATGATCATGATGACATTAATAAGGAAGAGTTGCTCGTTGAGAAAAAAAGACTTCAGAGTTTTATTTCTGTTGCTTCTACGCAAGACGAAACAAAGACATGGAAGGACAGTCCCCTTGAACCTTTGCAGTTCATTCGAAAATAGAGTCTTGAGCTCCAAATATTGTAATACTACTGCAAATGTTCCTCCCAATTGCTGTAAGTGTTGCTTGTTGTGAGAGGAGTTTTTCCCAAAATGAAAAATGCTTAAAAATTACCCAAGGTCTACAATAAGTACCTTGTGTTTAAGAGATCTTCCGACACTGTCTATAGAACAGCAACTGAGTGATGAAATAGACTTCGACAATGTCATCGACGATTTTGCTTACAGAAAAGCAAGGAAAAAAACATTCTAGATGGTTTGAATTAAAGTTTTACTTCAAAAATAAACATAGTGT
Source organism: Triturus cristatus (assembly GCF_964204655.1). NCBI lineage: Eukaryota > Metazoa > Chordata > Amphibia > Caudata > Salamandridae > Triturus > Triturus cristatus. Next base: position 1,007,215,435 of record NC_140591.1, on the reverse strand, counting down.
TTTAATGTATTTTCCTATATGTTGTTTTGTCCATGGCACCGCGCTCCAGTCAGTGCAACCGTAGTATTTTTGGTGTGCATGAGGGGAGGCAAACTCAGGGACCACCCTAGGCAGCAAAAGCTCTCCAGCTACATCACTGACACATCTTATGAAATGAACACATTCCACTGGCAAGACACTCGAAAGTGTTTTACAGGAATGTCACACAGCATTACCAATATTGGCACTATCTTGGAAAGCACTGATACTTATTTGCCATTTGTCACTAGATATATTTGCAGAGTGATTGTTATTTTAACCTTCAGCTGTTGAATGTTATGGTTGCTTCAGCTTTCTCTCACTAGTAAATACCCAGGATGTTTTATTAACTGCTGGTTATTTGGAATTCTGACATACAGTTCAGAGCCCATTCGTGTGGATTGTTCTTTTCTTTTTTTTGGCTAAAGGCATTGGTCAAGTAATTTTTGTCGTTACTCATGTTAAGGCTGAATTTGGTACATTCTTTCTTCACCATTATTAATTCTGACCTAGTTGTATACTCCTATAAAGTGGTGAAGTCCTGCGGTTTCCACTGTGAAGCAAGGACCTTGAACTAATCCACCTTTAACATGGCTTCACAATGTTTTCCAGTTTCCTCTCTTCAACCATTTTGGCCAACCCCCAGTGAACTGTGTATGAGAAGGTTGGAATGGAAAGAATATTTTCTGAAAACTACTTAGCAACTGTAAAAGAAAGAATATACATGTCGGTGGAACAGAAAAAAAAGGATAATTTACATTCCATTAGGCCAGCTAGTTTAAAAACATAATATAGTCTGATCAAAGAGGGAGGTGATGGGGATGGTAATGTGTTTGATAGAGTTATTAAGGATTTAGACAGCTATTTTTCTCCAAATGTTTGTATTGGTACAACAAGGTTCACATGTTTTTAAAGGCAACAGGAGACAGGGGAATCTTTTGTTAGATTGCAAATCTGATAATTTACAGGAACAGATGATTTGTAATCAAGTCGTTATGAACTCCATTGATCACTCCATTTAATTCAGGAGGAGTTATTGATTATGGGGATTCCAAACTCAAATACATTTTGGCAATAGTCAGGAAAGCAGAGTTGTCTAGTAGAAGTCCTCAAGCTGTTTTGAAGGAAACAAAAGGATTCTGTGAGTGAATCTAATATTGTGAAAAAAATTAAGGGAAGATAATAAGTAGTTAAAGAATACCAAGAAGGGAAAGAGAAAAAAGGAGGACATTAAAACAAATTTACGGTGTTACAGATATGACAGCAACAATCAATAAGAACTATTTAGCTTAAAGTAAAAGTTATCCTACCCTTAAACAGAAATGTTTGAGCTGTGGGGCAATAGGGCACTTGGCAAGGGTGTGTAAGAAAAGAAAAGGAAGAGCTAAATTTGATGAAAATGTGTGTGATTCTGAGGAGGATGATAGTGAAAGTCTTTGTTCCAAATTGGCCAATTTTGTGTTATTTGTTTCTGAGGAAGATAAGGGTGTCACTATATGTATATCAAAATTTGACAACAGTGTTTTAAATGCTTCTGGTACTAAGGGTATAGGAAGGAAGGTAATTTGTAATGAGTTTAGGTGGGACTCAGCTGAATGTGTATGCCGATTCCGGGTCTCCATAAATCATTATTAATGAATTCGTTTGGAAGGGCAAATTTGTGGGGAAAATAAAAACAACTTTACAGGAACCTGATGTTTCTCTTGAAGGTTGTGGTGGAAAAAATAAATGGAGTTATAAAGGTTCAGAACTTTCATTTTTATATTCAATCACAGGAACTATGTAGGAAAATCATATGTAGTTAAGAAAAGACCCTCAGGGTTGGCACGATCAAGGAGAACTTCACTTTATAGTGGATACGAACAATGAGGAGCAAGTTCTGATCCTAGATGACAGTGAAAATGTCAGTAAAAGGATGTTGAAAAGTTTTCCCAAAGTGTTTAGTGGTAATGGTCGGAGAGTGGTAGGTTTTAAGCAAAATATAATTAAAGGACAATGCTGTTCCTAAAATTCATAAATGAGAAATGTACCAAAAACAGTAAGAGGAGAAAGTTCCAACGTCTTGCACAGACTACTGAATTTCAACATAATGTAATCTGCAGAGACTTCTGATTGGATTGCTCGTATATTTGTGGCACGCAAATCAAAAAGGAAGATTTGCCTTTGCATAAACCTAACCCACTTAAATAACAATATTCTAATTGACCGATTTCTTTCCCTGAAATATCAGAAATAATCATCTTGATTAGAGGGGTTCGTGGGTATCGAAGACTGTTTTATCTTCGGCTTAACACCAAATTCCACTGAAACAGGAAAGCAGAAAACTCATTAGGTTCATCACTCAAAAAGAGTACTTCTAATTTAGATGCATGTCTTTTTAGTTTGCGTCAGCAGCAGGTGTCTATCAGCATTTAATGTTCAAGCTGTATTGCCAACTCAAAGGCACTCTTTGTTTTCAATGTGACATACTGGTGTTTGGTGGAGATTTGAAAGAACAGAACTCAAAACCTGTGAAGGTTCTGAAAATTCAAGATGAACATGGGCTTACGGAAACACATTCTAAATGTTCTGAACTTTTGCTGAGAATCAGGTTAAGTATTCAAGTCCTGAACTGTGTGAATATGGTATTAAACCTGAACCGTGTTTAGTGAAAGCAAACTGTCAATCTCCAGATTCCTGTAGCAAAGAAGATGTGAGGCCATTTATGCTTAGTAGAGTTTATTCTAGGTATGCATGTTATTTGCTGAAAGAACTTTTGTATATTAGACAACATCTCAACAACAAGAACACATTTGAGTGGAATGAGCTATTTCAAAGAGATTTCAAGTTCATTAGGCAAGCTATTTCTAGTGCCCATGCGCTTAAAGGTTTTGAAATGTCAGAACAAAGTTTTGTTATCACTGATGCCAGCTCAAAGGTTTTCGGTGCTGTATTAATTCAGAAAGGACAGAGTGGAGGTTACCACTACATTTGCCTCATAATCAGTTCAAGTTCAGTTCAAATAACTTTATTCGATTGTAAAGTTTAACAATCATAAAAGCACACTACATGAACAAACATTTCACAAATAAATTGCATAAAAAGTTTAAAAAGAACTGTCCAATACTTTTATATGATAGGCGAACTGTGTAAGCAATATGAGTAAAGGCAACAAGCAGGATAAACAGGTTAAGAATATAAATAATTTATACAAAGTTAAAAATCATTAGGGAATAGAACAATAATAGCAGCATAGTTATCCCTCCATACTTTTCCTGAAAGTGATAGCTAGTTTTAGAAAGCTGCTTACATATAAAGTGCAGTCGCAGTTCAAAAGTTGAAGGAAGTAAAGTGCTGGTTTAATCTGTGTGAATTTTAATTTCTTTAAACAGGGCTTTAGATATAGCCTTCGAGGTACCGAGTAATAAGAACAGAAAAATAAAAAGTGCGCCAAATCTTGCGGAGACTTTCCGTCGCAGCCGCAAGCAGGCAGCACTTGTCCACGATGGGACCCTCTTGGTACTGCCAATAGGAGGTGGAACAGGTCAAAGCGGAACCTTGTCAACAAAAAACGATCATAGCCAGATATAGGCCATGAAAGATATGGTTCCAAATGTGAACATGTTTTAAGTAAGGCGTGTTTCCTGACACTGCCTTTCACAAACTCGCCCTCCTCCCGGGCAAAGTACCTGGTTGTAGAGAATGCTTTTTTCACGAATGTGACATCAACTTTGGTTATAGTGGATGGAGTTAAAAACAGGGCTGGCCGTCCAAGTTCAGTGAGGCAATCTTTTATATATTTCAACCATGGGACCTTGAGTCTACCATCCCAAGTTAAGGCTTCTCTTAATATATCGTGGGTAAGGGATATGTCATTATTCAACCAAGAGTTCAACCAACAAAGTATGGGATTTGCGGCTAGTCTATCGCTAAGAAAGGGCACACCTAACTCCTCGTGAACCGAGAAGTTTCCAGTGCCCCTTGGCAGCCTTAGAATCTTCTTTAAAAAATTATTTTCTGTAACCTCTAGGTCTCGCGTCTGACTGTAGCCCCATAGCTCGCTACCATAGCAAGCAACGGCGATGCTCTTTGCTTGGTATAATTTAAGCAAGGCCGCCACCGGGCTATTGCCCATTTTTCTCGCAAATCCAAGTATGGCTGCGTTAACACGAGTCATTTCGTCCTTTTTTTTAAGGACTGCTGGGCCCCAAGATAATTGGTCATCGAGAAGGACGCCGAGGTATGAGAAAGTTTTAGATGTTGGAATTTTTTCCCCATTTATAGTAAAAGAGTTTGGTTTTCTTGAACCATGGCCAATTTTCATGACAAAGGACTTAGAGTTGTTAATACTAAGGCCTCGAGACTCCATAAAAAGATAGAATGAATTTAGAAGTGTCTGGAGACCATTTGCTGTCCTTGAAATCAGGACAGCATCATCTGCATAAAGCAGAACCGGGACTCCTCTTCGACCTACATAGGGATAATCCGTACCTGTTCTCAACAAGTAGTCCTCTAACTCGTTGATATACAGGTTAAAGAGGAATGGGGCCAAGATACAACCTTGTCTAACACCCCGATTAATTCTTATGTCCCCAGTCACTTTCAAATCTTGGGTGTAGCAAACGTTTGCTCTTGTGTCAGAATGCAAATCAGCCAATAAATGGATTAGGTTGTGCTCAACACCCATCTTTAACATGATGTCCCATAGTTTACCCCTGTCCACACAATCAAAAGCGGACGATAGGTCCATGAAAGCCATATGAATAGTTCCCTTCCGGGCCAAGGTGTATTTACCTGTAATCAAGTATAGATTCAGGCATTGGGTTACTGTTGAGTGTCCAGGTCTGAATCCATATTGTATTGGAGATTGAATTTTGTTCTCGTAGGCCCATGTTGTTAGTCTAGTCAGCATTACACCCCCCACTACCTTTGCTACCGAATTTATCAATGAAATTGGTCTGTAGCATGATGGATTGCTACGGTCACCCTTTTTAAACACGGGAACTATAGTCGAGTGCCCCCATGTCTTCGGACAGCCCGAAATCGTAGCAGCATTTATTACATTAGTAAGTTCGGGGGCCCAAAGTGAAGTGCAAGATTTAAAAAGATCCGGAGGTAGGCCATCCGGGCCTGGTGCCTTATTTCCAGTTAGCCCTTGAATGGCCTTTTCTACCTCGTTGACCAGAAAACACAGAGGGTTCACCCTTATAGTTAAAAAATCATATTCTGCTTGTTGCTTATTACTTTTAAAAATTGCACTAAAATGATTAATCCAGGCCTCCTCTGGGATATTAGTTCCTAGGGCAGTATCACTGGGATTGTCAAAAAGAGGTTTGTTAATAATTTCCCAGAATTTACTGCTGTTACCCAGAGTTGAGGGGTCAAGCAGAGATTCCCAGGTAAGGGCCTAAATTTCCTTTTTACGTCTAGCAAGTGCTTTTTTATAAGTCGCACGAAGATTTTTAATTAGGCCTGAATCTCTAGGTTTAATTTTCAATGCTTTTCTTAAGTCTTTGCTTGCCTTGGAGCAGGTGTGGTCAAACCATTTAGGGTTATTTCTGGTTTGTCCCTTCGCTGGAACTAGCAGCATAGAACCTACGGTGGACACCACAACCTCAAACGTGGCTATAATTTGTTCAGGAGAAATAAATGTTGATGCACAAGCCGCAAGTTCCTGGCCACATAACTTATTGATTTAATTATACGAATTTTCATGATTTACTAGATTCCATTTCAAACGACGTTTTCCATTAATACATTTTAAGGTTCCCCGATCTTCACAATACCTGCGCGTTTCAAAAACTCCTCCACCCAGTTTAATAGTTAAGGGGTTATGATCACTATAAATATTCGAATGAATAGTGAAACTAGAAGCCTGGGTGATAAGGTCTGGGGATAAGAATATATGGTCTATAAAGGACCCGTAGGCAGAACCTTTAAATGTTGGTACATCATAAACCTTGTCCTCCGGTACCAAAGACATAGCTACGAACAAATTGTTTTCATTTAGCAAATCATTTAGGAGAAGTCCACACCTAGTGTGGTTGAAATGAAAACGGTTCACATTGTTACATCCCAGAGACCCCATAGGAGTATCTCGAGGATTACCACAAGGGTGCACATTAAAATCTCCTACTATTAATAAATTACATGACATTACACCTGCGCCTTCTGCCAACATTTCTTTCAAGGACAATATATTACAATCCCCTTGACTGGATGTAGCATTATAAAAGTTAATCAAAGTCAGATCACGTTTACCTCTCTTTAAATCAAGTATTTGGACATTTCTGTTTGCGTGCTGTCGGTTACATATACGGCAGGAAAGAGCCAAGTTTATAAAAATAGCCAAACCCCCCTTTGCCCTACCACTAGCTGAGGGAATTGCTGGACTAATAAAACTTTGATATCCTTCAATATAAGCGCTATTATCTTCCAACCATGTCTCTTGGAAACATATGATGGTATATTTTTTAACAAATGCCAACCAAGCAGGATCACTTATTTTATCAGCCAATCCTGCTACGTTCCAGGAGACTAAAGACACGTTATAAGCATCATATGACTCAAAGCCAGGGGGAACATCAATAGAAGAAAATTCTAGTGAGCAATATGATTGGTCAACATGTGTAACTCCCGGATTTTCCATGGTGGAAGAATTTGATTCTACAAGATGTAGATTAAAAGTATCAGTCAGATGATGTGGTATACTATTGTGCTCATATTCGGCTAGTGCAGAGCTGTCTCTTGGAAGGACTATGTCTGGCTCAACATAGCTATTAATGACTGGTTCAGCAGTTAAAGAGGGAAGGATTTCTGCTTGTAATAACCTGATTTTATCATGGATAGAGGTATTAAGCTTATAGTCGGTATATCTGGGTATGACTGTTATCTCATACTGTCAATCAACCCCCTCCATGTCATTCTGCTCGTGAAAAACATCAAATCTGTTTGAAATAGGTACGTTGTAACCGATGTCAAGATGTTTGTTTTGGGAGTGATTACGGTGATAATACATACCGTGTGGGACCTCCCAATTTTCATAATAAGATGTTAAATAATCACTCTGTACAAGCTCCCCTGATGCATTGGTCGTAAACTGCTTATAGTTTCTTGTAGTGTAAGGAGCATAACTCATTGGAGTTACAACATTATGATATAAGTTACGGTTACCATGATTTGACTCCTGTTCTCTGTTGGGATTAGAAAGTAGTTTATTAGAGCTGTGAGCACTTGGGGGATAGAAATAACTTAGATCCATGGTGCGGATCAGGCTATTAATCGAGCCTACCCTCCAGCTGGTGATGTGCTTAACTGTACGGGTATCCATAAAAGTGACAACGATACAGTCACCCTCGGTAGATTTATATCTTTGACCCACCCAATCAACCCTCCTAACATTAGTAATTTTACCACTGATATGGCGAGGGATCGGTCTATGTGCAGTAAGCCAGTGGCTAACTTTATTTTTCAAATCCCCGTATCTCTCAACCTTGCCCTTATCAAGTTGTGGGACACCTATCATTACTAGGTAGGTAAAGCTTTATTCGATAAAAAATATCATAAAAGCACAACATACAGAAGAATAAAAAAGATCAAGTTAGATAATAAAAGAGACAATCGTCATAAATATATCTAAAAAGACTGTAAAAGTGGATAAAAGCAATATGTGCAAAGTACAAAACGCTTCAGGACCCAAAATTCATTATAGCAGATAGACGGTGGGTAGAAGAACTGATCATGTGGGAAATTTAATACATTTATCGTGCAAGATTTTTCTTCCGCAGTATCCAAGCAGCACCCAGGTACTTAGCAATACCACAAACAATGGTAAGGGACGAAGTATCTGTTTGTAGGATGCGTAACACAATACGGTAGTCACGACTACCGAGTAATCTACAAATCGGTCTCAGCCACTTGGCTCTTGCTCTTCTATATTGGAAACAGGCAAATAAAAAGTGGGGAATAGACTCTTTAGGTGCTGTACAGCTGGGGCAGCCAACAGAAATAGGAGGGAATCCCTTCCATCCAGCGGTGACACAGTTAAGAGGAAGGGACCCCAATCTGAAGCGTACATACAGTGATCTGTCTAGGGGAGTCTGAATAAAATCAAGATAGGGTTCGAGTTTGATGAGGGATTTGTGTTCAAAGAAGGCTTCGCTCAGTTTCCCCATCTTTACATTGGTGAGCTCTCTTGTGTTTACCCAACTCCAGTAGGCCTTCTTGAGGTCCTGTTTCGAAGGGGGTGTCTGTGATTCCCAGCAGTCTTCGTAGCCAATGGACCTCAGCGTTTGTTTGACATAGGAGATCCATTTTAACCTCTTCCCAGTATCTGCTGATATGAGTTCACTTGAGCCTGCAGCATAGTTGGCAAGTTCTGGTGTCCGTCGCAGTCTTGCCCAATAAAGTAGGGGTCGAAGGCGTGCAATGTCCTGGATAGAGTGTCTGCCTAGGTCATAAAACAAGGGTTTCAGAGGAGATGAAGTGGGAACAGAAATGAGGTTCCTCATGAATTTGTTCTCGGACAAGACCAGGTCATGGATGTTTTCATAGCCCCAGATTTCTGCCCCATACAAGGAGCTAGATAATGCCTGTGCTTCATATACCACAAGGGCCGGTGCCACTGGACGACTGGTAGAGAGATGTTGTTCTCTAATAATGGCACCAGACACCCTCTTGTGGCATAGAAGCATCTTGGTCAGGTGCGACCTCCACTTCATCCCCTTTGCAATGCGTATGCCTAAATAGTCAAAGGAATCCACGATGTCTAACGGTGTACCATCCAGACTAAAGGCATATCTGAAGCGTCGCGGAGGATTGATAACCATTAGTTTGGTTTTCTCTGTGTTTATGATGAGGCCATGGGATTTGCAAAATAAATCAAACCTATTTAGAATTTTCTGGAGGCCAGCCGGGGATTTGGAAATCAGGAGAGTGTCGTCGGCGAACAGGAGGCTGGGGACTTTTTCGCCCGCCAGGACTGGAGCGTCTGCTGGGACCTCCCTAAGGAGATCCACCACCCCGTTGATGTAAAGAGAAAACAGGGTGGGAGCTAAGACACAGCCCTGGCGTACCCCCCTGTTCACCGCAACACTTCCTGTAAGCTGGCCCTGATCACCCCATCTAATGTTAGCATGATTATTCTCGTGGAGAAGCTTTAAAAAGGCAAGAATCACTTGGGGGACACCTAAATGAGCTAAAACCTGCCACAGCCTATGACGGGGTATTGAGTCAAAAGCAGACTTTAGGTCTATAAAAGCTAAATATAAAGTGCCTTTGCCTAAAACTACCACTTTCCAGTATATCATAAAAAATCTAAAAACTTGATCCATAGTGCCTACCTTTTGTCTAAAACCTGCTTGAAAGTGTGATAAAACATTCCCATTCTCAATCCAACACCTCAGCCTCATAAGGAGAACCCTGCCAACCACTTTCTGTATCACATCGATTAGACTAATAGGTCTGTAGTTGGCAGGGTCCTCCCTATTGCCCTTTTTGTAAATTGGAATCACTACTGCAGCTTTCCAAGACTCAGGTACTCTAGAGCCCTTGGCTATAGCGTTCATTACAACAGCGATAAAAGAAGCCCACGGGATTGGATCATGTAAAAGAAGGTCACCAGGTAGGCCGTCAGGGCCTGCCGCCTTGCCCGGCGCAATGCTTTTAATAGCAAGGATCACTTCTTGGGTCCCAAAATTGGTCTCAACAGGGAAATTAGTGGCAAGGGGCAGGTCGTCCTCCACAGGAACCACATGGGCTGTCTCACCCGCATATATAGCAGAGAAATGGTTGAACCATTGCAGCTCCGCTATATGATTGGGGATACTAGTCGTTTTGGCCCGTTTGCCTCGATTTAATAGGTCCCAGAAAACCGTTGAATTTCGGTTTAATGCTGCCTCTTTGAGTTCCTGCCAGTGCGTTTCCTCCCAATTCCGTTTGGCGACTGTCAAAGATCTCGAGTAGTCTCGCCTCGCCTTCCTAATTGAGTTTCTATCTTGCTTTCTTAGGGCTTTTGACAAGGTCTCTCTATCCCTTCTGCAATCCTTAGAGTACCAAGGATTGGCACTAAACGTTGGGTCCACCTTACGGCGGGAATTCTCACCCGGAATGAAGAATTCCCCTATCTTATTGATAGTCTCATGGTAAAGGGAGGATATGAGTTGGGGATCATTCGTTTCCTTGCTAGCATCGCAAAGCTCAATATGTTTCCTAGCTAATATATCTTTAATGGATGCGAGCTTCCCCTCGTGGTGCGATATCCCATGCCATTTAAGGCGTCTGTTACATCCTGCCAATGATATTTCCTTGGTTACCATCAAAGGGAGTTGATTTTTCACATGGTGCGGGGTCACCCAAACATCTTTAAGTTGTAAACACAGTGGATTGTGGTCGCTATCTATGGTATTTTTAATAACCATATCCAGAATGTTCCCCCAAAAATAGATGTCAACAAGGATGTAGTCTATTCGAGATGGAGTAGATAGTCTATTAAAAGTAAAAGCACCGCCCTTGTCAGATATGGATCTGCCATTCACTGCTCGTAGATTAAACTCTTGCGTAAGGGCATTCAATTGAATAGCCCTTTGAGACCATTTCTTGATTGGGCTGAGCTCTAAGGGCGGGATTCCCCACTTACGGTCAGATTCACTGGACCCCAATAAATCTTCCGAGGCTAGGGGTTCGAAGGTACAATTGAAGTCGCCACAAACAATGGTACTAGAGTTAGGATCAATATGAGTTAGTTCATGGTCCAGGGCAGAGATTGTCTGGGATGTCTGTCCTCCTACCGTACCTCTAGCATAGATATTAAAAACTTCTAAAGTAGGACCGCCATGTGGACCATTTATAGTCAAGTGTAGTAAATCTGGGGAAACATTATTATGGGTCTGTACCGACCAATTGTGCTTAATATTTACCCACACAAGTAGTCCCCCCGATGGGCGGCCTTTCCCTGAACTTATAGCCGATAAAAACATATGTAGTAAACCCTGATTTATGTAAAGGGATTGTGCTCCAAGTTTCCTGGAATGCACAGACGTCAAAGGTGTTTATAAAATCGTGCCAATCGGGGATCAGGAGTTTTTTGGCAAGCCCTGCGATGTTCCATGAGACAAAGTTAAGAGATGGTTTGGAATTTTCGAGAGCTGTAGTTGCCTGATTGTGGGGGTGTGGAAATATGGATTTTTCTGGTCAGTTATGTCCCCTATCTTGGACCCCAACGGTTCTATGTGCATGTTACAAGTACATGTATGTTTCCTCCAGTTCCAGTTATGAAGACGCAAATACATGTGCGTCCACCGTCAACATGTCCCCTGTTGATCCGCCATGAATGGGCCGGATATTCCATTCCTAAGTATGAAAAGCCACCGGCTTTATATGGTTCACCTATGCCATTTAACAGTCCAGGCAAGCAGGCCCTGATTCTGTCGTCAAACTCTTCTTGCCTTCTGCCTCTGAAAACTCCAGTCTGAGCCTGCATCTGTGACCATGAACTTTGTCTCATTCTCTGCGCGGCTCACGAAGCCTGACATCAGCCTATTCTCTGCCAAGAACTGTATTTCACCTTCGAGTTATCTGCTTCACCCCTTAGCCGATGCATTCCTGTCTAGTAGTTTAAATAAACATTCTTCCAGCTACCGAGCAATGGCTCGGCTTCTCTGTCTTTATGCAAATAATTCATAGTCCTGTTACCATGGAATATTCCTACCCCCTCGCATTTAGTGTAGACACTTAGACGCTTGTACACGCACGCACAGTCAGTATAGAATAGATTCTGTCCGAGAGTCCTTCTTTTGTGGATAACATAGTTCTTTAAACATAGGATGTTAGATATGATTTGGGATTAGGTTGACTTGACCCCCCAGACTTTTCGTCTCCACATGTAGAGCTAAATGTCAAGTCCCCTTCACCCCCTAGTTGCACGTCAATCACACGTCATGCTGCTGCGCGCGCATCTATGCCAAGTATTATCTTATAGATCCACCTATATATGACATCATAACCAATTATGTTCCTTTTTACTCCTTATTACACCCATTTTCGGTTACGCATATGAATCGTCATTTTCCTTATCAATTGTTACGCCTACTGTATTCGCTTCATTGTAATGTATGTACTATAAAAGTCATTTCTTGTCAATAAAGTATGTACTTCACTTCCTGAACCTTCGTGGTGACGGAACTTGGAGCAACCGATTATAATCGTTCATTGGAATAAAGCCCATTCCGAACCTCTAATACCACGGATTCTGCCTCTCATTTTACTGAGCTATTTTATTATGTTTCCGTATCAAATTAAGTCCCGGTAATGAATTTTATTTACCACATGAATGGCGCCCGAACAGGGACACTTTCTCATCTCACGCGCCGGCGGTGAGTTGCAGGCCCGGTCTCCTGCCACAGCTGGACGGACAATAACGCGTACCAGCAGGATTTCCTGTATCTCCCTCCGGTCAAGCGGGGGCGACTGAGGCTGCGATCAACACCCAGACGAGGCGGTGAGAAGTGCGAAGTATCCCGACCAGAGCCTAGCTGAGAGAGCAAGATCCGAGGTATACAGAGGCCCACCAGTTTCCGAAGTCCCAAGTCGAGTCCAGTCTCCGCAGTGTTCGAGTCGAGTCCAGTCCGGTTCAAGTTCAGTCCAGTTTCCGAGGCCTTCCGTTTCCGAAGCTACCCGGTGAGTACCATTGCTGGGGAGGCATTTCTGACGTGCACATAGGTTGTGCCGGTCAAGACGGGTTTGGGTACACAAATCCGGTCTGCACTGTTTTAGCAGTGTATATGTACTGTTCAGCAGTATATCAAGTATTCCGAAGTATCTAGTTATTGTCAAAGAATTATGCTTGGTGATTAGTTATGCAGACGATCATCATTGTTGGTTATTTTAAAGGTTAAAAAATGTTTAATGTTTAATGTTTAATGTGTTAAACGTCCTGCATATTGTGGTATGAATGGTTGTTCATTATTGTGCTTTTGTACTAAGTGTGTTCAAGATTAAGTATCAGATCAGTTCTCAATATGCCGCTCTTTTCGAAACTAAGACAGATCACTACAAGAAAAGGGGTACTCGAAGAAGCCGTTCCTATTCCTCCTAGGGACACTCCAGGGTACTTCATGTATCATAAACATGGCTTAGACGCTATATTATTTCTTGATTTATGGGTAGACTACACCAAGGAATTACCAGAAAGTCAGAGGTGGCCCACAGCGGGAACCTGGGATGCAGAGTGCATCGTGAAAGTAGAGGAAGAATTATGGAAAAAGGAAAGTCAGACAGTCACAGAAAGATGCCGTTGAGTTATGGCGTAAAGAATCTCATAGACGTACAGAAAAAGCACGTAGACAGGAGGAGAAGAGTAAAGAGAATTCCAATAAAGTTCGAGAAAATCTATTAATTGAGGAAGGTATCCGAGTGAAATCAGAACAAGTAGACAGACAAAGAAATGCCCTTATGAATGGTATGTATCCCCTTCTGGCCGAAGGATTACCTAAAGCTACTCCAGAAACACCGAAAGACTTGCCGCCCCCATTATTCCCAATAAAGGTACATCCTAAGGGGCATCCTAGAACCGCAGAAGATGTTTTTCTTTCCTCATATTTAGATGACGCAGCTCCCGAGTATGCTAATTCCGCCCCACATAGACCGCCTATCAGGGAGGTTTAACGCCAAGACCCAGTACCCGTATCCCTACAGCAACAGATCGTGTCACAAGTTCCGACAAGCACATCTGTTTCTACATCTGTTCCTACAGCTGCTTCTATAGCTGTGTCCACACCTATAGTTGCTGTGTCACGTTCAACGAATCCTTTCACACCCGACACCCCAGATGGGGCTACGGGAGGTGCTAGTAACATTTTTTCTACGCCACCCAGAATAAATAAACTTACTTTTCAAGAGTCAGCACATTCACGTACACCCAAACTCATAAATGCCCGTACGCTTAAGGAACTTCTTATAGATTGCAGATATGACCCTGTGCCCGGCAAAGAGGACGAAATGATCCTGGCATCATTGCGTATCAGACGAGCCGCAGTGTACTTAGGGAAGTTACCAGGAATGACTGCGCATCTAGATAAAATATACCATTTTGTCCAAACAGGGCGAGATCCAGTATGTATTAACAGAGCTATGGAATACCAGAAAGTGGAGATACAGGGGGAACTGTTACGTTTCCTCATAAATTGTGTGATCAGAAATGAAGACCGACCGGGGGTAGACCCGGAAGCAATGCAAATTCTTACCAGATGGAGCCAGAATATATCAGAAGGTAGACATGATAAACAAAATTGTATAATAGCCATGTGCCGAAAGATCCGTAAAGAAATAGAACGCCTACACGAAGAAAGATTAGCGGTGGATCAGTTCGAACAAAGCGAGGAGGAAGCATCAGGACTGCCCACAGGACAGTCAGAAACTATAGCCTATGTAGGTAGAAGAAGATCTTGTAATAGTACTAGATGTCTTACTGATCCGATACGTCCGATGTGTCTAGAAAATAACAGGAAATTTCAAACACCAATAATAAATATAAGGTCTAACGAGCATTCATTCCAAGCAGCAGATAAATTACTCCGAGAACGAAGGGGTTATCATTTTCTCGATTCTATGGATGAACAAGAATTAGCCAGGTCAGCTGTTCATTGGGTTGACAGTCCCGGGAAGTATAGTGATGACACAGTAGCTCACACATTTTTGAATCTCACCCCAGATGAACAGCGTTTAGCTGGGATTTATATGATTCAACAACTTCTTATACTATATAAAAGCCAACATTCAGATCCTGGTCCCTTACCTGATATATTGACTGAATTGCTTATGAATAGATGGAGAGGTTCAGGTACTAAATTAATTAAAGAAATTCTAGAATCAAGAAAGCAGTATATTCTTTTTGTATGTTCAGACCGTGTCTCATTGCCCATCAAGGAAAGAACCACGTATTACATGGATAGACAGAATCCCTTACGAGAAGTGCACCCAATAAAGGGCGAGGACAACGAGTTTAAGCGCGTATTTGTATACACGCCCATATCAAAAATGGAATTGTTAGAAATGAAGAAAGTGGTACCCAGTCATGACAAAGATCCAGCGGGTTTCCACCGAGAAATTAAAGACATGTTACTCATGGGAGAGTATACCTATCCCGACATTATGACAATATTAAAGGTATTGATGCCTGCTGGCATTTATGAAAAACTCAAGGAAAAAGAGTGGGAGGTAGGAGACCAAAAGATAGAATGGTCAGCTTTAGAAGCAGAAGAGAGGGCCCGAACTGCAGGAGCAGGGCTTGGGGACAAAACTAAAGCACTACCAGGTTTATTAGTACAGGTACTGCCACGTTTACTAACTACAAAAAAGGAAGATTGGGGTACAATTTCAGCCTGTAAACAGAAGCAAGATGAAGACACTAGTGATTACTATGCCCGATTTGAAAAATGTTTTGGTATAAATAGTGGCCTAAAAGCAAGTAGCGAATCATACCCACATCTGTTTGTAACAAAATTAGTAGAAAATGCTCTGCCCCAAGTAAAGAATAGAGTATTAAAATTCGAGAGTACCTGGCAAGGTAACACTCCATCACAAATGTTACAAATGTTACAGTACCATCACAATAGAATTAGAGAGGAACAAGAACATGAACACAGACGCATGAAAGACACAAAAATGAAAATGCTAGTTTCTCAGACAGTTCCAGCTGAAGGACATAAAAAGGGTATGACACATTCCGGTGATTCAGCAGGACCTGTAAAAGGGACATGCAATTATTGTAAAAAGCCAGGTCATTACGTACACGATTGTCCAGTTTTGAAACATAATATCGCCATAGGTAATACAAAAGAAAGACCACGGCCACCTAGACAGGATCAGAATGAACAAGGAGCTCCGCAGCACGTACAGTCCATGCCAGCTCCACCACAGTCTGTACAGTTTGTGCCAGCTGCACCAGCGCTGCCCGTTGCTGCCACACAAACCACGACACGACAACTGTACCAGACCGCACAGTATGACTATCCTGATTATCAACGATATGCATGAACCAGCCTAGAGAGGGAAGTTGACTTACCCCTTATCGAGATCCCTGTAGATCAAGAAGGACCTTATGTACATAGTGAATTGTTAGGCCAAGACAGAAAATTTTTACTCGATACAGGGGCAAGTCGAACGACCATAAAACGTAGTGAAGTTCCAGGGGCACCCCTCTCAGGCTCACAGAATATTTCCCTTGGTTTTTCAGGAAAACCTATTGTTAATGAAGTATCACAGCCTCTCCCACTTACGATAGGACCTTTGACCCGAACTACAGATTTATTACTTACTAAATCATGTCCAGAAAATCTGTTAGGAATAAAAACACTGAAAGCTCTAGGAGCTATAATATGTTGTTCTCCGGAAGGAGTAAGGTTGTTTTTACGTGATTTTAAAGGTCATTATGTGTCTAGAGACATGGATCCCCGACTGCAGACTTTACCTACACATCTATGGGCACAAGGCCCTACTGATGTTGGATGCATGAATATTACACCATATCGAGTCACATTAAAGGCAGGAGTGGTGCTACCACGAATGCGACAATACAAGTTACCACCAGATGCTGTAGTGGCTTTACTACAAATCATTGACGAGCTCATTACCCAAGGAGTGGTTGTGGAAACAGACTCCAATGTATGTAATTCACCAATAATTCCGATTCTTAAACGAACAGATCCAAAGGCCCTGCCAGTATATCGATTGGTTATTGATCTGCGCGAATTAAACAAGTGCATTGTGCCACAATTCCCTGTGGTCCCTGATATCTCGTCATTATTGACAGCCATTGATTCCGAAGCAACATTCTTTACTGTAATTGATCTTAAAAACGCCTTTTTCAGCGTCCCAATAGATCCGGAAAGCCAATATTTGTTCGGATTTAGTTTAAATGGACGTAGCTTTAAATTCTCACGCGCACCTCAAGGATTTACAGAAAGCCCCAGCATCTATAGCCAAGCACTGAAACGAGAACTTGACAGTATCCACATGCCAGTTAACACTGCCTTACTTCAATACGTCGATGATCTGTTGATCACCGCGAGAAGTGAACCGGAATGTGAAAAAGCATCACCGACAGTTTTACAATTTCTAGCCGAAAAAGGGCACAAGGTGTCCCCTTCTAAGCTGCAATTCTGTGTCCAGCGAGTTATTTATCTTGGACACTCGCTGTCCAAGGAGGGAAGGCAGCTTACACCCGACCGCATTCAGTTAATAGCTAACATGCCAATACCCAAGACACAAAAGGAGGTGCGGGCTTTCATAGGCCTCACGTCATATTGCAGGCAGTGGATCCCTCAGTACGCATTTCTAGCAAAACCACTCATTCAGTTGACAACACGGGAGGCAGCCACACCGACTGTTCTCCCTTGGACTCAGGAACATACACAAGCTTTTGAAAGCCTAAAGAAAGCTTTATGTCAAGCACCTGTTTTAGCAACGCCATGTTACAGAAAACAGTTTACACTCTTTGTTACAGAGCGCGAAGGTACTGCCTTGTCAGTACTCACACAGGAACAAGCAGGAGCACACAAACCATGTGCTTATTTTTCTAGTACATTAGATCCAGTAGCTCAGGCTCTTCCTGCGTGCCTGAAATCAGTGGCAGCGACAGCTTTAGCAATACGACAAAGCGATGCCATAGTGTTAGGACATCCATTGACAGTTCAAGTACCACATGCGGTAGAGGTTCTTGTAAATAGAATGCAAACACAACACTTGACTATAGCGCGACTTACAGGGTACGAACTTACATTGTTTCAGCCACACATAGAAATCAGACGCTGTAACACATTGAATCCTGCCACACTTTTGCCAGTAACCGGAACAGACCCACTAGCCCATGACTGTATTGAAGTTATTACAATAACGACGAAACCTAGACAAGACTTAACCGATGTCCCATTGTCAGACCCAGACCTGACATTGTATGTAGATGGTTCATGTATGAGAACAAATACAGGAGAGTTAGTGGCTGCTTACGCAGTCACAACAGATACTGAAGTCATTGAAACAAATCATATAAATACTTTGTCAGCTCAAGCCGCAGAGCTCATCGCTCTGACACAAGCCTGTATTCAAGCCACAAGTAAAAAAGTCAACATATACACTGATTCACGTTATGCATTCGGAGTTGTACATGACTTCGGCGTGCTGTGGCGAGAGAGAGGTTATTTAACTTCCCACGGTGCCCACATTCAACACGGACCCCTCATTCATGCTTTATTAGATGCGATCCATCTACCGACTGCAATATCAATTATGAAATGTAAAGCTCATACGAAAGTCACTGATATCATTTCTCAAGGCAATGATCTAGCCGACAGAACAGCTAAACAGACTGCTCAAACACAAACATCCGACATGACAAAGACAATAGTCCCGATGCCGACACATTGTATGACAGTTAAAGATCCTACCCTTGACGTAATTGACATACAGACACATGCTACACCAGACGAAATAAAGAAATGGACTGAATTAGGAGGGATCCAAACGGACCAAGGATGGATGATGAAGGAAAAGTCTGTGTGGTTCCTTCCTGATTCAATGGTCCAAGTTATAGTTAACACTATACATAGTCCAGCACATCTAGGAGAAAAAGCTATGCTAGACAGCATTCAACACATTTGGTTCAATAAACATTTACGAGCAGCAGCCAAACAAAAGGTCCGTACCTGTATGATCTGTTGCCAGTTCAACCCAGGAAAAAGCGTTCCCGTAGAACAGGGTGGATTTCATCCTCCTGATCACCCTTTTGAAGTCCTCCAGATGGATTATATCCAGATGGAACGATGTCGAGGATTCAAATATGTTCTCGTAGTTGTCTGCGCTCTGTCCCGCTGGACGGAGGCATACCCGGTTTAAGATTACACTGCCCCGACTACTGCCAAACAGTTAGTTCGAGAATTCTTCCCACGATACGGTTTACCACGTGTTGTTCACTCAGATAACGGCCAGCCGTTCTCATCCGAATTAATGAAACATGTTTCACTTTTGTTAGGTTATCAGTGGAAATTCCACTGTGTCCGACACCCTGAGGCAGCAGGTCTCGTAGAAAGACATAATCAGACTCTGAAAATAAGATTATCCAAAATATGCAGAGAAAAAGGTGTCGACTGGGTAGTAGCACTACCAGTTGCACTCTTTTACACAAGAATGGTAGCACACTCTCGAACAGGGCTATCCCCGTATGAGGTGATCTTCGGCAGACCACCAAATATGTGGGGGACGCCTATACCACGCAAAATAACTGATATTGACTGTAATATGCTGACAGATTACTTGGCTTCCTTGATGTCTGCACTACAATCTTGTCGTTCACAGGTAGCTGCAGCCTTTCCCGACAACACTGAGGTGAAACCCCATGACGTAGTTCCGGGGGACCTTGTGCTTGTGAAAAATTTCGACCGAAAGACTCAGCTGGAGCCCAGGTGGAAGACACCCCAGCTGGTCCTGCTGACCACAAGGACAGCCGTGAAGATCGAGGGCAGGAAAGGATGGGTGCATTCAAGTCATATCAAGAAATTTCATGGACTTCCTTCAGATGTAAACAGCCCACCTCGTGTGTCCTCACCAATTGACTCAAAACTACCTCTGGCTGAGGCCGACAGTAAAGAACTCTATAATCTAAAATTAAGGCCTAGGCCGTCGGACGATTTGATTGTTTAAGTCCTCTCCTAGGTGAAGCGGTTGAATCTGTCTCCGACATGTATCGCCTAGACCTGAATCATGGACAGTCGCGAAAAATGATGAAACGACAGGCGTATTGTAAATCACTGCGTAGCCATTGCATAGTGACATTATTAATCTTGTTTTTCTTAAGTCTTTTAATAATTACTGCAAGTATATTGTTGCACATATATTACCCTATTGCCAGAAACGTTTACAATGTTACTGCTGAACATTCTTTTAGTGACCTACCGCCACATGAATTGTCTTATAGACTTGCGCTGCGCAATAACACTTTCATTAGTATGTTACATCATTCCCACCAGACTAGTAATGCTACTAATTGTTGGGTGTGTGGCCGACTCCCTCCCTATCAGAATTATGAAGGAGTCCTGCCTTTCTTTCCACATCCGTTTACACATAATGGCTCCTGTGGAGCATGGTTCAGCTTAATCAATTCCATAGACTCAGACACAGCAGTTTATCAAGACCATTGGGTATGGGGAAATCTGAACCTAGTTTTATTCAAGGTCTGTTACCCTGACAAGGAGGGTCGCCCCAAAGGAACAGGAACTGATCTAGAAAATGAAGTATATGGATTAGGTAACTTTACTCCTAATCTCATGGTTCTAAATGTCGAATCCGAAGTTGAACTAGTTTTACCAACCATGTCAGTATTCCCAGCGAAAGGTGAATTGTGTGTAAGAAAAGTTGGTTCCATACATATGGGCCATAGTAAATGCACTACTACAGTAGAATTCAGTGATCAAGGCAAATCTTCATTTAGAGCTTATCGCCACTCCTACTTTATATGTGGTCAGACTGCATATATGCGTCTACCTCTAGATTGGGATGGTACCTGCTACATTGCATTCCTTTTGCCACCTGTTTTCCTAGCTCCTCCTGATTATTATAGAAATATTCATTTAGTACACAACAGAGAGCGGAGAGATCTCCCAATTGTCGATTACACTGAAACAGCATGGGAAAAATACACAGATTTCAATAAAGGCATCTTTCCCTATATAGGTACTGTTACTAATAGTAAGCTGATACGTAGATTAACTAGAACCCTTGAAGCAGTAGTGAATGAAACTATTTCCGCCTTAGGCAATTTAACAGAAGAGCAGTCTGCTATGCGGATTGTTGTGCTTCAAAATCGTCTTGTCCTTGACGTCATCCTGGCCGATAGGGGCGGAGCTTGTAGGGTCATCGGATCAAGCTGTTGCATTTTCATACCAGAAAATTCGCCATCTGTATATAAGGCCATAACCCGCCTTCATAAGATTGTAAGCCAGATACACCGGAACCCAGGCACCTGGACTTGGTCCGGTTGGTTTTGGAGTGTATTATCTACCTTTGGATGGAGGGTCCTATCCTTCCTAGGTATTGGCCTTCTCATACTATTCAGTTGCTGCTTATGCCTGCAATGTGGACCAGCGATTTGTGGTCTGTGTGCCACATCGTGCATTCCACATCAAGATTTTCATTCAAGATCCCGGAAGAAGAAAGAAGAACAAATGATGCTATATGAACAGATCAATGGATTAATGAAGATTGATATCTCTTGACGGGCAAGTAGGGGACAAGGAGGGAATGTGGAAATATGGATTTTTCTGGTCAGTTATGTCCCCTATCTTGGACCCCAACGGTTCTATGTGCATGTTACAAGTACATGTATGTTTCCTCCAGTTCCAGTTATGAAGACGCAAATACATGTGCGTCCACCGTCAACATGTCCCCTGTTGATCCGCCATGAATGGGCCGGATATTCCATTCCTAAGTATGAAAAGCCACCGGCTTTATATGGTTCACCTATGCCATTTAACAGTCCAGGCAAGCAGGCCCTGATTCTGTCGTCAAACTCTTCTTGCCTTCTGCCTCTGAAAACTCCAGTCTGAGCCTGCATCTGTGACCATGAACTT
This sequence comes from Triturus cristatus, assembly GCF_964204655.1. Lineage (NCBI taxonomy): Eukaryota > Metazoa > Chordata > Amphibia > Caudata > Salamandridae > Triturus > Triturus cristatus. Next base: position 1,007,193,821 of record NC_140591.1, on the reverse strand, counting down.
TGTCTCATTCTCTGCGCGGCTCACGAAGCCTGACATCAGCCTATTCTCTGCCAAGAACTGTATTTCACCTTCGAGTTATCTGCTTCACCCCTTAGCCGATGCATTCCTGTCTAGTAGTTTAAATAAACATTCTTCCAGCTACCGAGCAATGGCTCGGCTTCTCTGTCTTTATGCAAATAATTCATAGTCCTGTTACCATGGAATATTCCTACCCCCTCGCATTTAGTGTAGACACTTAGACGCTTGTACACGCACGCACAGTCAGTATAGAATAGATTCTGTCCGAGAGTCCTTCTTTTGTGGATAACATAGTTCTTTAAACATAGGATGTTAGATATGATTTGGGATTAGGTTGACTTGACCCCCCAGACTTTTCGTCTCCACATGTAGAGCTAAATGTCAAGTCCCCTTCACCCCCTAGTTGCACGTCAATCACACGTCATGCTGCTGCGCGCGCATCTATGCCAAGTATTATCTTATAGGTCCACCTATATATGACATCATAACCAATTATGTTCCTTTTTACTCCTTATTACACCCATTTTCGGTTACGCATATGAATCGTCATTTTCCTTATCAATTGTTACGCCTACTGTATTCGCTTCATTGTAATGTATGTACTATAAAAGTCATTTCTTGTCAATAAAGTATGTACTTCACTTCCTGAACCTTCGTGGTGACGGAACTTGGAGCAACCGATTATAATCGTTCATTGGAATAAAGCCCATTCCGAACCTCTAATACCACGGATTCTGCCTCTCATTTTACTGAGCTATTTTATTATGTTTCCGTATCAAATTAAGTCCCGGTAATGAATTTTATTTACCACAGGGGGACAGCTCACAAAACGGGGAGGACGACAATGAAATTGGTGAATTTTGGGGCGGTGCAATAGTGTGTATATGTACTATGATATATGGGTGAGATTCTGGAGGGAGATTAATATGGATGGGTATTTTATTTTGTTGTCGCATCGTGGAAGGTTGCGCTGGACGAGTAATAGTAGCTGGATTTTCTATTAATATGGGCCTTTCAGGTCCAGCCAGGACAGCAGGTAGAGCAGGAGGTAAACCTTCCGTAGCCCATTCACTGTCTTCGCTATCCACTAATGGGTCGACTAGAGTGGTAGATATAGTCGGCACCACTATTATTCCGTTGTTTTCACTTGGGTGTAAATTTGGTTCATTGTGGCCTATTTCACCCAAGGAAAAGGGAGGTGACGGGTTAGGATCGCAGATTTCTACGTTGTCGATCTGTGTGGATGTTGTCAAAGATTTAGGCATGCTTATGAAGTCCTTGCTCAGAAATTTCTCAAGCTTCACGAAAAGTTGTTCAAAACTACATAATTTATCTCTTATGGGTTGGAGAAGGGAACAAAGTAGCTGCTCCAGATCCGTTAGATGTAGTTCCTCTAATATACCCATCCTCGCGGTTTGACTTGACTGGTCTATTTGGGTTTTAATATTATCATGTTGTTTTTCCTTAGGATGTAATACATCTTGTTTAGAAGAGTTTAGACTTATATTAGGAGTATTTTTAGATAATTTGGCCAGTCTAAAATTTTGCCAGACATCTTTTGCTGAGGGCTTGTGATTTCCTAGCGGTCTATAAGTTTTCCGCACAATTGATTTGGTTTTTTTACCGTAGCGCCGTTTCAGCTTTTTTGGGGGGGATGAGATGTCTACAAATATGCTGTTAGAGAAGGGAGAGCTATCTAGAAGTGCTTCCCCAGGGGAATTTGATGGTAAGATACCTGGGTGAGATAAGCATAGGTTTTCTCCGCTACTAATGACTGGTACGGGGCTTCCTACTGTACCAATCAATGGCATAGGTGAGTTTGAGAGTGTGTTATTTAAGCAACTTTTAGTGGTAGGTAGCCCGGTAAAGGAATGTGCTAAAAGTGAATCCTCAGTATCTGAAGAGGACTCCAAAGTTATATTATTGGCAGTTGTGTGTAAGTCAAGATTTGGAAAGCACAAATTTAGTGTTAATGAAAGACGCCTTTCCGTGTTATGAATGGCGTCAGCAACTACACCTATGGTTTTTTGTAACATTACATCTATTGCCGTAAGTGTTGGTAGTGGTGTAGAAGATACATTTGTATTTCTGGTGATTGATCTTGTTGCTACTGGGGTCTTTCTTAATTTAGACATTTTATACGGAGACACCAGAGAAATAGCTATCACACTAGACGAATAGATGATTATAGCACCCCTTTAAACAAGTATACGGTCCTTCACTTAACCTCCTGTGACCTATCACAGGATTACCACAATCACCTCAGAGTCTCGGTCCACGCTGGGGGGCCTCGTTACAGGGGGGGTGGCCCGTCCCGTCTCCTTTGGTCCCCTGAGGGCCACAGAGGGCCCGCCCTTTGCCCGGGCTTAGCCCGGCGGAGCCCGCGCGCGAGACCGCGACGCGGGGAGTGATTCAAGTTTTAAAGCGCCTCCTGGCGCAGCTTCCGGGATGTTGGGGGCCGGGGAGGCTGGGTAATGTAGTTTCTTTCCCCCGTTTCTCCACACAGCGGCCACGCAGTAAGCAGCGCGGCGGCGGGAGAGAGGGGGCGCCGAGGTGAATGGTCTCAGCGCCTCGCTGACAGGCACGAGGTAAGGCTCAACACAAACAGCCAGGAACACTGCAGATGACGGCACACCCGCTCCACCGGGAGTGATTCAGGTTTTAAAGCGCCTCCTGGCGCAGCTTCCGGGATGTTGGGGGCCGGAGAGGCTGGGTAATGTAGTTTCTTTCCCCCGTTTCTCCACACAGCGGCCACGCAGTAAGCAGCGCGGCGGCGGGAGAGAGGGGGCGCCGAGGTGAATGGTCTCAGCGCCTCGCTGACAGGCACGAGGTAAGGCTCAACACAAACAGCCAGGAACACTGCAGATGACGGCACACCCGCTCCACCGGGAGTGATTCAGGTTTTAAAGCGCCTCCTGGCGCAGCTTCCGGGATGTTGGGGGCCGGGGAGGCTGGGTAATGTAGTTTCTTTCCCCCGTTTCTCCACACAGCGGCCACGCAGTAAGCAGCGCGGCGGCGGGAGAGAGGGGGCGCCAAGGTGAATGGTCTCAGCGCCTCGCTGACAGGCACGAGGTAAGGCTCAACACAAACAGCCAGGAACACTGCAGATGACGGCACAACTTTTGTATATTAGACAACATCTCAACAACAAGAACACATTTGAGTGGAATGTGCTATTTCAAAGAGATTTCAAGTTCATTAGGCAAGCTAGTTCTAGTGCCCATGCGCTTAAAGGTTTTGAAATGTCAGAACAAAGTTTTGTTATCACTGATGCCAGCTCAAAGGTTTTGGGTGCTGTATTAATTCAGAAAGGACAGAGTGGAGGTTACCACTACATTTGCCTCATAATCCCTCTGTCCTTCAGAGGACATGTACTCAGTTTTCAAGAGGAAAAAGTTAGCATGTGTGTGGGCCCTTGAGCATTCCACTTGTACTTGTGGGGTAAACCTTTTGTAGCACATAGTGGTCACAAATCGTTGATCAGGTTCTTAACTACTAAAGGAATGCTAAGAGCATCTGCGCGTACAGCCAGGTTTTCTATGAGGTTGCAGGATTTTACATTCAGCCTAGGGAATGTTTATGAAAAAGAAAATGTAGTGGTGTATTCTTTGTCAAGAATGCCTTTAAACTTGATGGCATGCAAGGACAATGTTTGGGACTAATACAAAATTGCATTGGTTGCCTGAGGTATGTCCTTATTTGACAAGCTAGGAGTGTCATAAAGAATATGCTAAAAACAATATACTTACTAGCATTAAGAAGTTTATCCAGTGTAGTTGGCCAAGGAAGGAGATTTGAATAAACAAATGTAGACCCTTTTGGAAAGTCAGAAATGAACTGTCATAGATGGTATTGTGAGGAGAGGTGAAGAAGTGGATCCACCTTACACTTGAGGAATATCATCATTAATCAGAACCATGAAGAACCTTTAGGCAGTGTACATGCTAAGAGAAGTGCAAACAATCTATATTGGTATCCAGGTATGGATAGTGCTATAGAAACAGTTGTCATAGAGTGTTTACAATGTATTAAGGCAGATAGAAGTTTGAAAACTTTGAATCCTCCAATCAGAGATTATGTTTCAACCAAGCATCCATGGGAGACCAATGCAATCGATATGGCGGGCCTATTAAAACAAAGCATAAGTATATTGTGTCTACAACAGATTTTTTCAGATTGGCATGCAATCAAGTTATTAGAAAGAGCTAACACAGTTGTTTTTCTTAATTTCTTGATTTGATTTTCACTACAGAAGTATTACCTATTAAAGTAATTAGCAACAATGGAGTGCAATTTATGTCTAGCAAAGCAAAGACGTATTTAGAAAGGATGAGTGCCAAGCATTAAACCCCATCTCTTTACAACCCAAGAGCCAACAAATGATTGAGAGATTTACTTTTGTTCACTAGGGCCCAGTACAATAGGCTGCGTATCCTAGTGGGGATTGGGAAACCCAGATTGTCAAACCTGTCTGGATGTAGAGAACTATGCTGAATGATGCCACAGGTTTTTCAACATTTGATATGATGAGGGAAATACTGGTTGGAACTAAGTGTACTCCTGTGTGGTTGGTACAGTCTACTGTCATGGATATACCCATTGGAATGTAAGGATTAATTAAAAAACACATGCAATAGTGTCAAGAACTATTACAACAAACATGGAACTATGTCTGTTAACATTTTATTGGACAATAGGTTAAGGAAAAAAACATAGAATGTTTGCAAAGTATATGGTGTATTTTTGGTCCTTCCTAAGTGAATGGAGTGTGAAATAATCCTGTTCATTTGAGTGATGCCAAAGTATGGAACTTGAAAAGCTCAGTTGTGTGCTTGGTAGTTGGGGATGACGACTAGATCAGAAAACAACAGGTTTGAACATGATGATGAGGTTAGTATTAGTAACAACAGCCTGAGATGGGTACAGTAATTGACGGTGCGTTGGAGAGGCATCATAATGTACAGGTAGATTTAATGCCTGATAATTTAACAGGTGTGCTGGGACATGGTGGAGAATGTGTTTCACTAGATAAAAAGGCAGGGCACTCTTACCACTTGTAAGGGGATTCAGATGGAAGTAATGAAACATTTTCAGGTGATAACAGGAGTAAAAGTGACAATAAAAGTTGTGGGAGTAAGGATGGGACTGTAAATGCAGACTGTGTGCGTAGGGCAAGAGACAGGATAAGAGATCCACCCAAATGGTCACAGGACTAGGCAAGTGAGTGTGATTGAGAGTGAGTAGGTCCACTTTACTTAATTTTTTTATAGGATAGATTATATTTAAATATTTTGTGGTGGGATAGTAAATTGGGGGAAATGTGTTATGTATTTATTCTAAGTGTTAAAATGTGATGCATTGCTCAACAAGGAATTGGTATTCATATGGAGTTTACTAAATACAACATAAGTCACAGAGAATGTTGCTAGTGCTAATAATATTGGTGACAACATAAGTATTTAAGGTGCCTTGACTATGTTGTCTTGTATCGATGCAGATACCTTCGTACTCAGAGATCTTACATTAATTTTTAATAGTCCTGATCACAAAACCAAAACTTCAGTGTCTTTAATTGTGAAGATTAAAATCAGTTCGTAGTTGAGCATGTTATATTGTGTATTTTGATTTTCAACAAATTGATATTTCTCTAGAAAATGTTGAGCCTATCCAGAACAAAAGTAAGATTTAGAGGTTTACCTTCGAAGAGATTTGGGAATGCAAATGGGGTTACTGCCATTTGGCCATCCAAACAGACTGAACCATGTCTGGACTGCAGAGACAACTTTCTGGAAAAAGGTTTTCTCATCAGTGTCTTCTTCAGGAAAAAATGAAAGGGCAAGCACATCCTTGGCACATGGAGCATCACCACTCCCATTGTTCGTCTTGCCATTGTCATAGTAGCTGTCATAATCTCCATCTACACAGAATTGTTGAGAAGAGTAGTTAGTTACAAGATAACATTTCCTTCGGAGCTATGCTTTAAAATAAGAACAGTTAGTTACCAGATAACATTTACTTTGGAGCTATGCTTCAAATTATTGCCTACATGAATTATGTTTTGTTCAGTCTTTGCTCTACCCACTGCCATCAATCACCATGGGAGAGCCAATCACCATGGGAGAGGGGGAGTGGAATGTGTCAGGTGTAATCTACAGCAAACTGGCCTTTTCTAGGGAATTTAGCTCATGGGATTAAAATTGAGGGCTTCTTACCAGCAACCGCTGAAGACATCCAACACTCTACTTGATATGCACTTAATGCGTGAAAATACTTTCCGTTAACACAGCTCAAGGTGTATTAAGAGAATTATTAGCACAGTTCTTCATGATTTTTTCTTCACCTTGCAGTTTAACTTTAGAAAAAGCCAACACAGATGATGAATTTCCTTTCATTCCCTTACTTCAGATAGGCAGTTTTTTAATTGTTGCTCTTGTCTCATATAGAATAAGGAGTGTAGCCGTAGCCAAGGTATGTGAGAGGCGGTGAAATCTTCCATGTTAAAAAAGGAAGGGTATCAGTGATCACAGCTGGATAAATGGGGGAGAATCAAAAGTGCCGGCATGAGTCATTTATTTACATTTATTTACTTAACATGAAGTGAGCTCTTTTGACTAGAAAAGCTGTACATAAGAACTACAGTAAATAAGGACATAAGCAGTTTGTGTGGCATATGCATAGAAGAATTTTGGGCAAGCTGACCATTGTCAACGTGAAGCACATGATGTGGCCCTGCCCTACTTGCTTACACTTCTTCTGCAATTACATCACACCTTAACCAGGTCACAGGCTGTTCTACCCCACATAATTGGCAGGCTTGTTCTCTTGGGCTGTTCAAACGTTCCAAGAAACAAACTCAAACAGCACTTTCTAGACCTGGCACTACTGCTGGCTAAGCACTTGGTGACCTGGCATTGGAAGGCAAGTGTACCCCCTCAGAGCGGATGTGGATGCAATCCATAACAGTATGGGCAGAAGCTGCGGGCAAAGCACTAAGACAAGAGGAAGTCAAAGGACAGATTAAGCGTTTCCTATTGCTGAGCAGGGTTGAACTAGTGTTAGCATTAGGTCATGCGTGATTCCTTCCCTCCTTAGACACACAATTATACAACGTCATCACCTCAAAACCTATGGCTTGCAGCGACATCGCCATGACTGCTAGGTCAATAGGCCGTTCTCCTGACCTGCACAATATACTTTCATGGCACCCCCGCCACCTCTTGGTTCCCTTCTTAGTCATACGGCTTAACACACAAGGATGGAGTGCTGTGATCTCCATATACCTCACTGCCTGAAATTAACCGTTGCCTGACAACTCGCCACAAGCATCAATTAACTGTGCAATCACAAAGCCACATTTTATGCCCTCCAAAAATCATCTATGGTTTAACATAGATCTTTAAAGTTTCTGCTTTGCATTTCTATTTCACCAACATCCTGCCGAGACCGAGGGAGATGCAGTTCTCGCTTTCCATAGCAACAGCACAGCTATGATGCCATGGACTGCTTGTGCTGCTCATTCACACAATCAGTCTTTAAATTGACTGTAAATGTAGGTACTCTGATCATTATGTTTTCTGATGTACAATAAAAGACATGTTTTCTTTATTTGTTGTGCCTGTTTAAAAACTCAATAAAAAGATATTTAAAAAACAATAACACAAATAAAATATATTTGGGAGGTGCATGGTGAGTAGAAGAAATGAATATTAATCAGACTAGACATAATTATGATATTAAACAACATAATAGGGAGGCAAATAGGAGATATATATACATATATATATAAATAATTCAACAAGTTCATGTTGGGGGCTTAGAAAGAGTTTATAGGTGAATTGACATGAGATAATTTAGACCACCTTCCATTCTTGGCAGGTGGGCCTTTAAGGCAGGGTTGAAAGTGTAAAGGGAGGAGATGGAGCATAATTAGCCAGGAAGTGTATTCCATTGGTAGGCATTAAGTAACTAAAATGAGTGAAACTGTGAGGTAGCACAGGTGGAGAGGAGGGCTTAGGAGAGGTTGCATGGGGGAGATATCTGTTTAACATTTGTGGTAGGCGACCCTAAATAGATTATGTATGACTTTAAAGAACAAGATTAGTAGTTCTAGTTAGTGCATCTAGCCTTGGGGTTTGCTGATAAACAGTCAGTTTGATGGCGATAGTGGAGTTAATGTGTGTACCTAGGAAGAATTTAGTGCGTTCTGGTGGCAAATTTTAGAACTCCATCCAATGGGAGGAAAGATTATTAAGAAAGGCCAATTAGCAGGTTATTGCAGTAGTCTAGCACGTTATAACCGGGTGCAGAGAGTAGTGATTTAGATGTGTGAAACGGAACATGGGGATGATGTTATGAATATTGAGTTCTTGGTATCTGGCAACACAGTAGCTGATGGATTCCAAAGTCACTATGGAATTAAATAACACATGGAGGCTTCTGGCTGAATGTCTACTGGTGTAGCACTGGGGAGCGAATAAAAATTAGGTGGTGCATAGGTTCTGACTTGATATGATCCATGTTTCTGTAGCAGCAGTGAAGTGTAACAGAGGTGTGTAGCTATCAAAGGTATCAGTGATGAATTTGGTTTTGTTGCACAAAGTATAGGTATTCCATAGACAGAATGACATTCTAGAAGGTAACTCAGTGAAGCAGTATGTTTCAGGCTGTGATTTGATTAGGATTTATACGCTCTGAAGCCAGTGTTTTTTTGAGTCTCCGGAGAGAAGAGATATAGAAATCGGAATTTTGGAATAATAGTGATGTGTGAATGAGGGGGAGTAGATGCAGAGAATAGATAAATAGGCATGTCATTCAATATTATTAGCAGATATAGAAAAAGGATATGTAGAGCATTGCAAAGCATTGCATGGCTTTTTAAGGTAGATTTAGTGTAAAGTTGTGCCAGGGGTTGGGAGTGGAGTCATTGGAAACAAAATTCAGCCACTGCTTTGTAGAGGAGAGGAAGAGAAAATTAAAAGCTAGAGGCTACATGTTAGAGTGGTTCAGCTGAACATATCACGTAGAATGCCAACAGTGCTCACCATTTATTAATTATTTATGGTGCTTAGAAAGTTGCAGAAGATGTAAATAAATAGTATATGGAAATTGTCAATCTCTATGGCATTTATTCAGCAGCATAACATCATGAAACAGTCTGTTTATGGGACTGGAGGTGGGAAATCAGAGTCAAAATTTGAATGCTGTGGGGAAGCACCAATATCAGGTGGTACTGTTTAAACAATAAAATGTGCTGCAGGTAGAATTAGGTAGTGCATAGCCAATGTTCATATACACATATGAGTTAATGTGTAGAGGTTCTACCAGTGGGTAGACTTTTAAGTCTTTGTGGAGTGCAATATGATATGTGTCTTTTAGTTTACGCTTCCAAGTCACAGAAAATAGACTTTTTGTTCCCTTGTAGGGGAGTTCAAATAAAAGATATCTATAAAACTACATAGATAATGGGGCAATTGTATATGGACTGCAAGATAGAAACAAGCATTTGCAAAACCAGTAAGACTGACTAGCATTTTTAGTTGCAAGCCAGACTCATTGGCTTTGCTGATGCTTGTCAGCATAATCTCAGTAGCAGGATGAGAGGAAGCCAATGGGCAGTCTGAATATCAGCAGAAGACCAGTGGCAGGATGAAACTTAGCTGGTGGGCATGCGTAATGGAGGCAGAGGCCTGGTGGCAGGTTGACACAGAACAGACAGAAGGCTGAAAGGGAGCCACGGCTGGTGGCAGGGCAACAGGGAGCTGTCAGGCATACTGAGAGCTTGCAGGGGCCCAGCTGTAGGATTAAAGGGAGTCACTATGTTAAGGGGAAAGATTACAGCGCTCTGGCAGAGGATAAATCGTCGTCACTGGGGGGAACACTGATAGCCAGAAGTATAACGGTAGAAATAGGAAAAGGAGCCATCAGCCAAGCTGAACGCTAAAAATGGCCTGGCAGTAGGATGAAAAGCAGTTGCCAGTTATGCATAAAACTTGCAGCAAATGGGCAGCAGCCTGAAAAGGAGCTGCCAGGCATGCTGAATGTATGAACAGCACCCAGTAGCAGCAGAAAAGCTACAGGGCATGCAGGGAACACATGAGAGGCACGATGGTGCAGTTCAAGTTACAAAACATTTGCACTGGCTTGAAACAGGACATCCTTGCACCAAGACCGCTGGATAAACACTTGTAAAATGGTATAGCCATCTTAAGATTCAACTGCACCAATCTGCAAAGGGACATGTTGATATAGATGTCATGATAAAATTAGGCCGCGACTGAACTCCCGGCAAATGCATTAGAGAAGCTTGCTATGGGGAAAACTATTAAAACAAATAATGTGTAGAGTACAAGTATGACAAATATTTGAATGTGTAATAATTGGGTGCACTTTTTAGAGCTAAAACAGGTTCTCAAGAACTTCAAAACAAGTACTTTATAGGAAGAAGAATGACATACCAATCAGACAATATCTTGTTGGGATGGATTCAAAGCCCACTAAATGTAGATTTTAAAGAACTGTTAACTAAGGTCAGCCTGACTGCTAAAGCTGTTTGTCGGCAGACCTAACATGGGAGCAGAAGGGGAACACCACAGATTTATCAGCACTTTAAGGCAGAAAGTTATGCAACCAAAATACAAAAATATGGCGACCGACCTTTACAAAGCAGTTGTTTCACCGTGATACATTTACATTACGGTCATTACAACGCAAGTCGTTACAATGGCTTGCGCTGGATGGCATTCTACACTAAGGAATACTATGATGTACTATTCCAACACCTTCCCTACTGTTACACACACTGGAGTTGGAATAGTAAATCATACTATTCCTAAGTCCAGCACCTCTAGAGCAAGTCGTTGTAACAACTTGCTTTGTAATGACCGCGTTGTAACGTACCGCGATCTAAATGCTCGTGTTGTAACGTCATATATTCAAAAAATATACAAGTGGTGTGGGGAACAACTAAAGTGAATGTCAGGTTGTTGATTGCCAGGGAAAGATGGAAGTAAAGGACCAGGAAGAATAGTCTTAAGCCTATGGATGAAGGCCCAATGGCCTTATTTCTTGAGTACATCATCTCATGGCACGTTACTCTACTGTGCCCCTCAATTTACCTGGCAATATGTCTTAGGATGTGACCTGCCATGGGACCATTCTAGAAGTAGGGAAGGACTCTATATTAGGCTCTGTGATGATGACTCGCCTTGCAGAGTTGGCGAAGGCAGGGTCATGAACTTCTTGGCAATGGTGGATTGAGGCGGAGCCACACTCTCAACCCCTTTGTCCTACCCACCTTCTTCACTGGACTTCTTTTCTCCCAACAGCACCCCATATTTAATGAGTATGTGGCTTCAGGAATGTGGTGGTGTTGTAAGCAGATTAGGCCATTAGCCTTGGTCATACCATTGAAGGATGTAAGGTCTACTTTAAGGGTGGGAGGGAGGCGTGTGTTATTGCACATGCATATTGCCAAAACAGGTCTGAAAATGTATTTGCCTTAGAGAATCTAAGGATACCTATCCTGCCATCTGCCACTGCATGGACGCCCAACTTGTCATCAAAGATCCATATTACAGTCAGAACCAGAGGGGTGTCTTCCACCATAAGCGTTTTTTTGGACAGTAGGGGGGTCTATTGCATCTTTAAGCCACAACCACTAAATGTCTGATCCCTCCACATGTTTGGTACTAAAAGGGTAATACCATTACAACTTGAAAGCTCTCAGCAGTCTCCTAGTCTGACCACAGAGACCCTTTAAAATAACTGTTATTTCAACTCTGAATTGCTACAGCTGTAGTGGTATCTTAAAGGGATGTATATAAAGTCAAGAAAATAGCCCATATACCCACTACAAGCCTCAGAATGTATTAATTCCTTTCAATATACGTTGCATTTAAATTTACAATCAAGTTCCATCCCATAGACCCATCGGCTAAGGATACAAGGAGATACTGGGGGCTTAATATACAGCCTCTTTCAAGACTTTCCTGAAAACCCATGCCACAGCCTTGGAGTCAAGATTGAGATAGCCATGCCTTATAAGTATATGTATTGCATACATGTCCACGTGGAAGAGTTGAATACTCTGCAGTATCAGTATATATCCTTGCATTCACCAAGCCTATACATAGAACAACACATCTTGCATCTAATAAAATCACTGTGCTATATTGCATATTATGCTTCCATTACAAAAAGCAAGCCGTCATTTTAGCGTTGATGTGTTCTGTATTTACTAACCTGAAAGGAAAGATTTGGCAATACCTTCGAGGTATGCTAAGTAATTAGGCTACTATACAAAAAATGTTTTCCACGTACAACCCAGGAGTTCTCTTAAATGCATTGTACTTCACAAAATAACAAAATACTGCAGCTTTATGGCTAGGTGTTACATCTTGCACCTAGCCTGATCACAGTAATTAATAAGTAAGAAATAACTTGGTGGAAACAGTCTACTTTAATCTACTTGATGTACCTGAGGTTGGGTACAAGGGATACTTCATGTTGTATTTCAATTTTTTTTATTGGATATTGAAATGTTATGTATTTCTTTAAACTTAAATCAGCCATTTGAAATTGGAATGGGAACTTAACATTGATGTTGTTTTTCAAAACATAGAATAATTTTTTGTCCTAGATGAAATCAACTTAAATTGACCTCACCTATGAAATTGTAACTCCGAACACCTGATTTTGAACTTTAAGGATTTGTTAGAATATTGTTTTATTGAACATATTCACATCACACATGGTCACATAAAAATTAAACATCAAAATATAATCAGCCTAGGCAGCTAATGTGACCAAATGCAATTTTGTTTAGAGGGGCAACTATAACTCTTTCCTGGATAAATTCTAAAGTTGGGTCACTTCCAACATACTTTCTTTCAAACAGAGCACACTACTCTCTCCAGTCTCTCAAATCTTCACATATGTTTTTTATCGGTTCTAACTTTGCATTTGCTCAACATTCAACCACTCTTGCATATCACCACACAGTCTTTCTATTTAGGCACCATATTTTTTAATTCGATGTATCACCAGTTATTTCTTTTCAAGTAAGTCTAGTGCTATAAATATACAGTGCACAATTATTTTTCTTAGATCTTGGGTGTAAATCCAAAACTCAATGCTTTACAAACAAGAGAATCAATTTAACACAATTTTAATCAGCTAGGCTACTACCTCTTCCCACTAAGCAGTCTCCACAATACCAAACAATCTGTATGAAGGCTGTGTTTTTTCCACTGTTTCTGGGGGAGGTTCCTGAGCATTTTGAGCTAATTCTATTTATAACTGCAGAGATAAAATAGGTCTAGTACAAAGGTTTTAATTGTGTCAGGTGGAATTGAGAGTTGTGGGTCAGCGTATTATTGTGTCCTAGGATTTGGCACATCCTGCAACTGATATGTTTGTTACACAGTCTCTTTCCCTTTTCTCTCTGACCTGCTTATCATGCTTTGGGCACTATGCTATCAAAGTAGTGTATAAAGAGGACAACGGTTGTCCATCATGCCCAAGAGTGAGTTTAAAGAACTGAATATGTGAACTTGTATAATGTCCATGTATCACAGGATGCTTTGATTACACTGGCATATAGCCATAATTGTCCTGCCCTCACATGAAACTAAATTCTAGTATGTTCATAGATCAGGAAACAGTTGCACAAACAAATCACCGATTAGTGAGTACACTCATTTGTGGAAACTCTCCAGCCCCCAAAGCAGTGCTTCAGCTTCAAACAGTGGGGTTATGTTTCCCACCCCACATTTTACCATCAGGGTAGCCAACTCGAATACAATTTTTGACAGAGGTTGCTGTAAGGTAATAACTGGTATTTTAGCAGCATGTCAAAATGGCAATCCGCCAACACCCCACTATCGTCATCAGGTAAATCATCAAGATATTTAAGACTATGCTGTAACTGGGAAACCGGGTAGAACATTCCATTTCTCGTACCTCTAACTTGCCACACGCATATAGCAATTGCATTGTCTTCAACTTGACTCTGAGTTTAGTGTCTACCCAGACCAGGTAGGACACAAAACTATATAATTCACTAAATATTCTCTTTGGTGGAAGGGAGAATATTCCCTGGAAAATGTATAAGCACTGTGGGGCCACTTCACAGAACTAATCTGAGATAAAATCCTAAACTTACTACTTTTGGTTCTCACAGAAGGCATTTAGTAGTAGTAACGTTAGGACTCCTAACTTTACTACTACTAAACTGAGACAAAATCCTAACTTTACAACTTTCGGTATTCACAAAAGGCATTTAGTAGTAGTAAAGTTAAGAATCCTAACATTTTAATTAATGCAGTTCTACACCCCTGATGTATAATGGAAGCGTCTTCAAGAAAGAGAGACAGTAGCAGATATTTGTGAGCACTCTGCTCATGCTCAGGTTAAAACAATCTTCCGTTTAATGTGCTACTCTACTTTCTAAATATTACAAGTCTCTGACCTGCCACTCTAGGCCAAGATCTACAAGTTATTTTATATCTCAGCACCTCAATGTTCACAACGGGGATTGGGATGTAACTTGGCCCCTCTTGTATATAGTCCAGATTTCTTTCCCAATTCATTCAAGTTTTCTAGCAGATTTTGGACAAACATTTTGGGAACTTTTAAGAGGAGCAAAGTGTCACATGGATATCAAGATATGACGTGTGAGTTTTGCTCTTTACTTATTCCCCAGTCCAACATATTATGTCAAAGCATGTCAGTCATATGTTTCATTTCCAAGAGGTTATAGGAGATCTCCCTGTCTGATGTCCCTTTCCAATGGCCAGACTCAGAAATCAACCTGCCCATCTTAGTTACTAGTTCTGGGCTGCGAGTATAATAATTTTGTCCACACAGTAGGGACTAGACCTGGAATATATATAAAATATATAGAAAATAAATTTCCACCCAACGGCATTAAAGACTTTTTCAGTACATGGAATTTCAGCAGGGTATAAAACCCACTGATCAGAGTGGATCAAATGTGGTATTAACCCCATATTAACCTTTGCTCAACCCTCTGGTAGCTTGTCACAGAGCAGTCCGGCAGAACTATAATAATAATAGTAAGACTTGTAGAGCGCATGTCTACTTCGTCGAAGAGACCTAATGCTAAAAGTCCAGCTCCCGGAGGCCCAATGACATCTGAATCTTCATAGAATCAGCCCAATCTGAATAGCCAGGTATTTAATTTTTTACGGAAGAGGGATTCCAATAGGGCTTGACGTACAAGAGAGGTAGAGAGTTTCAGAGTTTTGGCGCTAGGTAGCTAAAAGAACTGCCCCGATGCACACTCTATTCACTTTGGGGCTGCTAGCCAGTAGGGCCCCAGAGGATCAAAGGTTCCTAGAAGGTAGGTAGGGTTTAATAAAGGAATGCAGATACCATGGCTTCTTGTTTGCAAGAGTATTGAAGCAATAGGACATGGCTTTGAAGGAAAGGTTTATCTTCCGTGGAAGCCACCGCAGCTTAGAGAGCCCGGCTCCCATAGATGCCCATTTAGGGATTTCCAGCAGAAGACAAGCCACTTCGTTCTGCACTCACCAAAGTCTCTTCAGCAGAGTGTGTGAGTTTCTTGTCCAACCATATGCCCAGGTTTTTAACTCTGGGCTTGAGAGGAGATAAAGGACCAATGGTCTCAGTCTACCAGGTGGTGGACCAGATAATAGGTTGTTTGCCCAGTATCAGAACCTCAGTCTTTCCAGCATTCACCTTAAGACAATTTAGATCCTTCCACGAGGTGACCTCCGTGAGATAAGACTATAGACAGGCAGTTATGTTGGCTGAATTCTGTGACAGGATGATGATGAGCTGAGTGTCATCTCCTTATGTAATGGTGTTTAATTCATGTCATTCGATGACCACCGCCAGTAGATGCATGTATAAATGAAATAAACTTGGACTCAGGGAGCAGCCCTTGGTATTCGCTGCTGCGACAGGAGCACCTGAGAGTGAAAGGGTTTTTGAAACACGACAGCAAGCCAACACTGCAGTTCCACAAATGCTCGATCAGGAGGTTGTGGGACACGGTGTCAAATACCTCGCTGAGAGACTAAATTTGCAGTGCTGCGTTGTCACCCATGTCCAGAATTTGGCAAATGGATTCTGTGGCAATCAGCAAGGCCGACTCTGTGCTATAAGCAGGGGAAAGCCCAAATGAGTCTTATGGAGTAGGGCATTGGCCTCAATAAAAAGTGGAGAGCTGCAGATTGACATACTTCTCCTTGATCTTAGAGAAAAATAGTAGTAACGGGCTGGGACAATATTTTCAGGCTGGGTAGGATCTAAAAAAGGCTTTTTGAGGAGCGGGACCACCATAGCGTGCTTCACCACTGTGGAACCTGTCCTGACACCAGGGATCTATTTAATAGCTCACGAGGCAAAAGCTAGGGCTCGGGCATTGCAGCCATCCTCTGATGACGAGGAGGAAGCTTAGAAAAATTCAATAAAAGTAATTCCCGCCACTCAGTAGTTATGGTTATGTCAAATATTCAATTGAAACCCCTATTAAGTCTTGCTTAAAGGCAGCCTTTAGCTGCCTGTTGTCAAAGACCTATTGGGGACAATACAAATAATTAGAATGGCCTTTATATCAGCTCATTAGGTATTTATTGGCAGCTTTCATGCCAGTTTCTTTTGCGTGCTTCTTATGCTTTCCTTCCTTTCCTTGTGCTTATCACTTCCTTTGAGCATAGCTTCTTAAGCATCCTTTTGATAAGGAAAGCTTGTATTCTTCCACGGCAAATATCAGGAAACTACTTTTTTCTTTTTCTTGAGAACGCCATAGATTGCATGTGCAGCTCTTGCTCTTTCTCCCATATGCCGCTTCCAGATAACAGGTATGTTGCTGCCAGGTTTGGCTAAAGAGCAGGCTTTATCAGGTTTGTTTTCTTTTATGTTCCATTTTCTGCATGTTCCATGAAAGTCCAGGCTTTGGCAATTAAAGGCATCATTTAAAACTCAGAGTCACACATTTCTTCCTGAGCAATTACCAAAACCCCCAAAAAAATTTATTGATGGAATAAATTCAGCGGATACTGGCTTGGTTAGCAGACAATATTTAACATGTGTTTTACCGCCATCACCAAAGCCAGGGGTCGATTTCAAAGGCAGAAACTCTCAATATTAAAATGTTAGACAGTTTCAACTCTCTCTGTGTAATTGATAAGTCCACAATGATATTTTTATTGACTTTACAATTGTATAATAAAGTTGCCATTTTCACAATAAACAACACTCTTTTCTAAATAAGAGATGTCAAAACAACAGCTACCAAATTTAAAAGTGCTGCTTTCTGTCACTGACAAGTTTAGGCAAATTCAACAGGACTGGCATTGACAGGCTGTTTTGATGGTTATTTGTTTTTTTTTATTGCAAGAATGTGCAGCAAAAAGAAAATGAAAGAAAAAACACTTATAGCCACTATTCGCTTGCAGTAAAAGTATTAAATAGAAAAACTTTCATTGATGTAGCCATTTTAATAGTGGTTCTTTTTAAATTAAGTCTTTCAATTGTGCCATGCATTTTATTATTTGTGAAGGCGATAAAATACATCACCAGCTAACCAAGCACTCAAATTGCAGGCAGCTAACATATTACTATGTAATATAAACACTTTAAAGCTTTGAAAAGGAGACAGAAAATAAATCACTATCTAAGACTGGGCACCTAAAATGTGGGCAAAATAAAGAGCCTCTATTTAAAGTAAATATAAAAGATAACTAAAATAAAAAAAGCACACTTGGAGCAAGGTGTACCACTAAAGAGGAAGGAACTGTTTTTAGGTGGATTTGAGCAATGTGAACAGGCTTTATGCAGACACTCAAAATGAAGGGAGCCAATTGGTAAAGTGGGCTGACCCACTGCCCTGTGCAATATGCTGTGGCAGGCATAAACAACATATAAATTACAGTTTAATTGGCCAGTGGGTGAAGCCTGCTGACCTATGCCCCTCTATTAATGTATGTATGCCCCAGATGACCCCTGCCCCCCTAAACTATGGAAATTATGTCTTCTACCTTCGCGGGTGCTCTACTTCAGATCTGGAACTCCTCCCTTGATATGGGTGTTTTTCCAGACATCTGGAAACATCTGGAAACACCGACGCTTCTCCCCCTGAGAAAAAAACCTAATGGTGAACCAGGAGATCTTAACAATCCTAGGCCTATCTCAATGCTCCCTGATCCCAGTAAAATGCTAGAGAAGCTGGTCCAGCGCCAACTGTCTAATTTTATCGAAAGCAATGAATCCTTGCATGATACACAATCCGGGCGGGTTTCAGTACGGAGACTGCTCTCCTAGAAGTGGCTGAGTCTGTGAGATGGACGCTAGATTCCGGGACATCAGCGATGCTGGTGCTCCTGGATCTGTCTGCAGCTTTCGACACTGTCGATCATGCCATATTGGCCCATAGATTACAAGAAGCAGGTTTTGGGGGTAGGGTGCTGGACTGGCTGATTTTGTATTTGCACGGTCGCACCCGGAGAGTCGCCTTAAAACCGTTTGAATCAAAAGCTAAACATCTCTGGTGTGGGATCCCGCAAGCCTTAGCGCTGAGCCCTTTACTTTTTAATTTCTACCTAGCTCCGCTCTTCTCTTTGATTACCAACTGAGGTGTGAAAGCGATTTCTTATGCTGACGATACCCAGTTGGTTTAACCCTTTCAGGAGCAGACGGTAGATGCTTTTAAGATCTTTAAAGGGTGTCTGAGGGACATAGCACTTTGGATGAACTCCAACAAATTAAAGCTCAATGCAGGAAAGACAGAAGTACTGTTTTTCGGTAAGGGCCCAGTACCAGCTTCAGACCTATGGTGGCCACCAGAGATGGGACCACCACCTTCTCCCACCGCTAGTATCAGAAACGTAGGTGTGGGATGGGAGGCGGATCTCGCTTTTTTGGCCCAAATCCAACAAGTCTCTGCGACCTGCTTCAGTAAACTAAGAAACCTCTGGAAATTCCTACATTTCCTATCGGAAGATTGCCACAAGGCCGTGGTCCATGCCACAGTGACATCTAGGATTGATTATGCTAATTGCTTATACCTCGGCCTTCCCAAATATTCCATTGTTCGCCTTCCGATGATACAGAATGCGGCTGCGAGACTGGTCAGACGCATTCCGTTTCAGAACCATGTCTCTCCGCATTTACGTGAGCTTCACTGGCTCCCATTTGAAAAAATAATTGAATTCAAGGCTATGACCCTGGCCTACCGTTCCTTAAATGGGAAATGCCCTGGTTATCTCAAACTAAGACTTTGCCGTTACAAACAAAAGCGATTCTTGAGGTCAAATTCTCGGATTCTGCTCTGCAGCCCCCGCTTTGAGAAAGCGCGCCTGGGGGGCAGAGCGCTCGCAGTTAGAACGGCCTTACTGTGGAATGCCCTTCCTGTGAACCTTCGCGAGGCCAAATCAGAGTTCTTTTCAGGGATGACTAGGCCTGGGTCTTAGTGCTTCGATTCCTTGCTTGCTATGTCTGCTACTACAGCGCCGGGACACCTCTGTTTGAGATAGTTGTCGCGCTGTTACAAGTATCAGTATTATTATTTTATTATAATCCGTATGATTTTCATGTATAATCCGTATGATTTTCTTGGAAAAACAATAGTCTGTCGAGACAGCTAAAGGGTGTTTCAAAGGCCTGACCTAAAAATGATGGAGGAGTGGGGCAGCGAAAGAGTAGAGGTCAACAAACAACTCATTAATTTCTTACGGCCTTTAGTTAAATGCTTCGATAACCATTCAAAGTGATGTTTGTGTGATCATAACCCAACTGTAATAATCAAGGCAAGGTTGATCATTCTGCCCCACTGTCATTTTCCCAGTGGACTGGGGGCTCTGGTAAAAACAACACTTGTTGTTGTGCAAGTGCAGGAACAAGAGATTTAAACCCAAAATACAATTAATGGGCTTAAGTGACTACTCAGCTCGAAAAGGAGTGTTGCTGATGTTTATTTGTCACGGACTAGCATGTTTTGCTTTGATAAATGACTGATCTAGAATTTAACTTCAACACATACTGAGCTGCAGAAGTTCAATACCCATTTTACTATCCACACCACAGTGTGAACAACCGACATGAGCTCTTAAAATGTGTTATCTTGATGGTGTGGGTGGGCACCGTGATATCACAATTACCCCATGTAACACATCCACGCATGTCATGGCTGGCCCGCGTTCCTCAATACATCCCGATCCTTCCACTGATTTCTTTAGTTATTTATCTTTGATGATGCTCATCCAATGGTTGAGGAGTATCTCGGCATGAGGCAAGGTACAAGGGAACTGATGCAAACACTCACAAGCAGACACAGCAGCCAACCAGAAGTCAGCAGAAAATTCAGAATTTAGGAAAGAAGGGATAGAGAGGGGAAGAATGCTGGAGAGGAGCTGGCAGAATGCATGTAAAAAGCACATTTAAAAAAAACACGCTCCAATCCATATTCATCTGGACCACAGCAACTGTTTCCATTAAATTGATGGTGGGCCCAACTATGGTTGATATCCACTCTAGTAATTTTTCCATGAGTAAGATTAGGAATATTGTGGGACTGCTCTTCAATATATCTTGGAGGCAAGGTTTAGACAGTTTCACTTTGTGAATGAGTAATTGACTAAGTGTAATAGCTGTTCTACAAATAGTTTCATTAATATTGCATTATTATTTTGTTTTTGCAGTTTTATATAAAGCAAACTTGGCTCAGGGGTGTTAGAGTGCTTTAAATGAGAATCAAAATACTTTATGCATTTCTTTTAGCCACAAGGTGATTGTTATGTTATGTTAATTATATATGTCGCACAAATCACCGCAAGAGAAGTATCTTGGCTCCAAGACCAGAACATGAAACCAGGCAAGAGACTTCTGCATTAAAAGAGCACTTTTCAGAATTGGAGATGATCCGTGCATCTGCAGACGTGCAATGGTAACCTATTCCAGTACATAGGGGATAAGTAGGAAAAGGATCTGCCTCCTGAGCGGGTCCTTCTGACTTGTGGAACTGTAAGCAGCACTTTTATCACTGGATCTAAGCAGTCTAGGAGGGGCGGTGGTGCAATAGTCGAGGCGATAGGTAACTGGGACCGTCTCTATGCAAGGGACTGAGTTTCAGACAGCACATTTTAAAGATAATCATTTTACAGATTGGTAACCAGAGCAATGACCATAAAAGAAGGGAAAGATGCAGCATCGGATGGAAGATTGTAAAGGAGACAGTTTTGCACCACTTTAAGTTTGAAAATCAACGTCTCATGTGCTGAGACCAATAGGGCTTTACCATAAGCCAAACGGCTTATGACCAATGCTTGTACCAAGGTTCTCCGTACAGAAAGAGGGAGGAAGGAGAACACTCTTCTCAATAGGCGCAATATATAAAAACATGTGCCAATAGTAGATTAAACCAGCTCCTTCATAGAAAGGGTTTGGTCCAGTTAAACACCCATATTTTGACCACTAGTTTGGGACTTGGGACTGAGTCAAGTTCTGGAGGCCACCAGTCAGGGGACCAAAGCTGTTGGTCCTTACCGAACACCATGATTTCAGTTTTACTTGCATTCAACAGGAGGCAATTAACTGTCATCCAGTCAGCAAATGCTATCATCCCGACTGAGAACCGTTCTTTAGTTTGGCCAGGTCTTAATCACAGGAGATTAAGTGAGTATAATCTGCATAAGATGTAACCTCAAAGGAAAGGCTTTGATGTTCTTAGCAAGGGGGGGCCATATGGATGTTAATATGGTAAAAAAGGTAGGGCTAAGACAAGCGCCCTGTGACACCCCCTTGTCCTGTGTCATAATGCGGGATTTTTAAGAACTCATTGGAATAGTTTGGTACAATTGGAAAAGAAATACTTAATCCACTGTAATGCCAGGCCCTGGATTCCGATCTCCAGCAGTCTGTGATTTAGCCTGGGATGAGAATCCATATCAAAAGCTGATATGATTTTGTTATGAACTTCAAAGGCTGGATTCTTCTCACAGGTGGGGGCAAATAGTTCACAGACATGGAGACACTGTCGAGACGTTTCAACTGTCTCATCTATTTTGACTCTCATGATTTCAATATATGTGGTATTGGGGAACCTGAAGTGTCTTGGCCATATGTATTTGGTGAACCTTAGCTGAGAGTATGAAGGGCCTTTCCTGTGAAAAGCTGAGTTGAAGATGGAGGGTAGCAAACATTTTATGAGGGTTTATCTAGTGATAATGCTGTTCTTTGAAGACTGCACTTGGGGTGCCAATGTTCATATTAGATTTTGGCTCCATCTTGGGTCCTAGATCACTGAGCAATTTAAAGGGTCAAAAAGGTTAACATCAATTGATGTATTCATAATATATCACAATTTGAAAGAGGTGCAGAGGTCTCAGAAGAAACAGAATGCCATGTAGAAATGAGTGGGATCCCTAAATTTGTATTAATAAGAGCTTCAGAATTATAGGAGACCTCATCTACAGGGTCGAGGGGAGATGGCAATCTCAGGTTGAGTATCCAGCAATAACCAAATCAAAGTAGCATCTCTCTGAATAAAGATAGACTCATACAGCAGACAATTAGCGGTGGTACAAAACTAGGAAATAAGTTTTAATGGAGCTTTTGAAAGTCAATCTGTGGTATGAGTAATTAAGTGCTTTGATCTATTACCATTTGGATCCACTACTTAAAAACCTTGGATTATTGTTGATGAAGAGACTCTATAATAAACAAAAACAAAAGCCGCAACGTTAGAGGCTTTCACAACAGAAACAGTTCTGTAAGTGATCGATACTCTGGTTAGAACAGCTTAAATGGCAACCCTCCTGTCTCCTTTTTTCTTGAAACACAATATCTATAGGACTAGAAACCTTAAAGTGCTAGACCTTAGTAATTGTAAAGCACAAAAAGGCAGAAATCCCGCTCCCCATGCTAAGGTACACAGGACATTGGTTCATGTCAATATTTGACCTTTACATAAAGAATATTTTATGTCAAACAATTTCTGATGGGCAACCAATGCAACTTTGCTAAAGTCACAGATAAAGAGTCTAGCTTTTGTGCTGATCTATTTGCGGTGATAGTGCTCTGAATCCTATTAATCAGATAGGGTCAGCAGACCATCATAAAGGGAGGTAGCATAATCTAAATTTGAATTCATAATGGCCACTATAGCAACTTAATCTAACAAGATATGAATTAAAGGTAGGCCTAGTTTCAACTGCTTCTAGCTAGAAGTCCATATTTAGACCTTGATTCCACTATACTCTGAGGGATTTTGCTTTTTTGGCAAAATGCTAGTTTATGGCCAGATAAAACAGGCCAGAGAAAAAACTATTAGCAATTGCAAGTTGCAGATATAACATAACGGAAAGCAAATTACACATAAATAACTAATTGTGCTTGCAATTTTTTCTCAGATACATCCATCTCGAGCCATACATTTTATAGAGTGTTACTGTAAGCATACCTGATGTAGAGTCATCATATGTTGAGATAGTCAATGCACCCTGAGAACTTGAAGATGTGCTAAGAGATGGAGTTGATGGAATATAGCAGGGTCTCAGCAGTGCTTCTCCTGTATTGTTGGTTCTTCCGTTTGTTCCATTATTTCCTACAAGAAAGAAAAATGTAATGGGAAACATGCACTCACAGTTTTAATAATAAAAATATTCATTGTTTCATTATAATCAACAATGTCTTTCCTCCCTGCCCAGAGCCTCCTCTTTATCAACGTTAGCTTAAACAGAATGTTGACATGCTCTACTTTTTCATTTATGTATGTGGTGTATTGCCAGACTACTTCTATGAATAATTTACATCAAAACAAATGCTAAAAAATATTGGGTTTGCTTGTAATATATAGATTTTTCAAACTTCGGTGAGAACATACCAGAGGTTAAAGCAAGAAAAACAAACACTGACAAAGCCAATAGGTCTAAGTAATAAAAAGGAAAAATACCATCATTTAAAAGGTGGCATGCACCAAAAAAAAGTAAAAAATACCCATTGCAAAAATAAAATAAAACAATTTAATAAAAGCAGACACTGGTCCATCAGCATCAGTACTGAAATGGTATACCTTTTAAGTGAAAGTGCACCTGTGCTCAAGCAAAATGCTGCCATTCATGGCAAAGTGAACAAATGGATGAAGTGGGCTGACCCACTGCTCCATGCGGTAAACTGTAGTGTGAGGAAGCTAGAGGTGAATGACAGTTGAAGAGATGGTGAAGGCTGCACAAAAGCGCATCCGGGTCTGGTGGCTTAGTGGACTAATGCATCCACTGTAGGGACCTGTGTTCGACCTCATGGTCTCAGGTTCAAATCCCGGCGGGTCCACTCAGCCTTTAATCCTTCGGAGGTCGATAAATGAGTACCATTGAGTTAACAATAAAAATCTGTTATTCACTGCCAAGATATGCTAAGGTGAACGTGTGCTTTACAAATACACATTATGTGTGGGAGAGAGGTTGTGATTGTTGTGTGTACATATTTTTTCACTGAAAATAAAGGTTAAAGTATGTTTACAGTGATGCGTTGAAATGAGATAAGAACTAATATTTTAAAAAACGAATAACGTCTGAAATTCATCAGTTATAGTTTAGTGAACGAACTATAACTTGAGCCCCCATCATGCACTGCTTATTACATCACTGGTGATAGGAGGTTCGGCGTAAGGCCCTGACATCTGGCCACACAATGCACCAAAGCCGGCCAAGGGAGCCAAACCCCCAGGAGTCTACGGCCTTTTGGAACAAAATATTGAAACAGCTAGCTAGTAAGAGCACAGTGTGTGTTACAAAGGTTGTCTTAAATTGCAAATTGTGCTGCATAATGTGCTTTGCTTGTTCCATATTTTATGCACCCCATGGTATAACTTGGCCACCAACTGTAGGGCATGTCAACTAGGGGCCTTGTTATGATGTTGCTACAATAAAATGCTGGTGAAACTCTTGCTGGTTTATTTCAAACAGCCATTTATGCTGCTCACAGATGCCACATTTCTCCACCGAGTTGCCTTATATGCACAATTAGGAATTTAGATCAATTAAGCACAGATGTATTTTAAAATGCATACAGCTTTAAACACTACCGAACATATTTTGCCTAGAAAAACAGAATTGTTAGTGCTTCAGTCAATCAGCTCTGCTAGTGGTCACGGATAACATTAGGATGACCCTAGACAAGGGCCACTCTACGATTCTGGTGCTGTTGGACCTATCCGCCGTGTTCGACACGGTCTCACATCAGATATTGCTCCGGAGACTGAAGGAGATTGGATTAAGAAATTCCGCTTTCCAGTGGATGACGAGCTTTCTATCTACTCGCTCCCAGACCGTCAACCTGGGCCCGTTTCGCTCGGCACCCATGGAACTGTCCAAGGGAGTACCTCAGGGCTCATGTTTGAGCCCCACATTGTTTAATATCGATGTTGCTCCCTTGGCCAATCTCCTGCGGATGCACGGGTTCACCCCCATATCCTACGCCGACGATACACAGCTGCTCTTTCCTTTTGACAAATTCACTCCATCTGTACAGTTGACCTTCTCTTCTGGTATGAGAGATACTCTGAAGGAGCACAGACAGCTGGTGCCTGCTTCCATACATTGGGTCTACTTCATAAAGTCTTTCCTCTGCTTCCCGATTCAACTCGGAAAACTTTAACTCAGGCACTTATATTAAGCCGTCTGGACTACTGTAACGGTCTGCTGATCTCCACTAATGAGACTTCGCTTTGCAGACAGCAGGTAGTCCAGAATACAGCGGCTTGACTGGTCCTCAATGCCCCCCTAAGACTGCCTCCCACCCTCTTCTATTGCAGCTTCATTGGCTTCCAATACTCCAACGGGTAAAATGTAAAGTCTGCTGTACCATCCATAAGGCATTACTCAATCTTGGTCCCACCTATCTCTCTGAAAAATTCACACCCTATCGTCCATCTAGGTCTCCCCGCTCGGGCTCCAAACATCTCTTTGAAGTCCCCCGAGTTAGGAGGGCAAGACTAGGGGGACAATCCCTTTTGCTATTTGGGTCCACGCTACTGGAATGAGTTCCCCCTGCATTTGAGACAATGCCCTGACCACCTTCAATTTAGGAAGCTGCTCAAGACTACTATTTTCTGTCTCTGATTCAACTGTAGTAACACTGCAACCATGCTGCCTGTCCGAAGCGCAGAGATACCCCTTCGGAGGTCGATTTTGGCGCTATAAATAAATAAATAAGTAAACATGTAGATTTTATCGCATTTTGGTTTTCACCATTATGCTTGCAGTGCTTTGAGACCCCTCTATTCATCATTTGAAACATTCACATCTTGTGTGATGCAGCAGCACGTGGTCATGCAATCTCTGTGTTATTGATGAATAATTGCATTTAATACCCTGGGGATGACTAGCAAAATATATAGATTAATATTAATAACATACTACAATTCAATGGATATGTGCACTCTGCGGACTATATTTCGACACTCTTGATAACTCAATTTTATAACTGAATTTGTTTTACTATAGTTACCACCAGGGCACTCTTCCGAACCAAAATAGAACAAGGAAGGGGTGGGGGTGAGAGACGGGAGAAGTGAAGAGGTAGGGAGGGATCAGAAACTAGAACATAGTAGTTAAATCTGGAATCCTTGGCTTGGTTTTCCTCTAGCTTTTCGCCTTCAGATCTCCTGTTTTTGCTGACTTTGTTTTTGCTGGCTTTAGGACTCTCTGCACTTTACCACTTCTAAACAGTCCTAAAGTGCTTGCACTCTCTCCTCTAAACATGACAACATTGGCTTATGCCCAATTGTCATATTTAATTGACTTATAAGTCTCTAGTAAAGTGGTACTACATTTGCCCATGGCCTATACATTAAATGCTACTAGTGGGCCTGCAGCACTGATTGTGCCACCCACTTAAGTAGCACTTTCAGATGTCTCAGGCCTGCCATTGTAGCCTGTTTGTGTGCAGTTTTAAACTGCCATTTCGACCCAGCAAAATAAATCTTTTGTCACCCCTATGATAGGTACTGGACAGCACAGAGGACAGAGTGCAATATATTTAAAAAATTGACATCTACTTTTAATTTTTGTATGTCCTGGTAGTAAAAAACTCCGACAGTCGTGTTTCACTACTGAAAGGCCTACCTCTCCTATAGGATAACTTTGGAATTACCTTATTACATTTTATGAGTGTAATTTCCAAATGGGAACAGATTATCAGTTCATTTTTGGTGTCTTTGGAATTGTAATGAAAAATCCTAACCTATGGTGAAGCTGGATTTTAAATTACAATTTTGAAAATGGCACTTTTATAAGGTTGTCTATCATTACTGGGAGTGATCCAGTTGGGGTATTGGGGGCTGGACCATATAAACTAATACTGAAAATAGTACCCCCTACATCAGAGATTTATCGATGTGCTAATTCTGAGACCATGTGATTATTCTATCTCTCATTGGCCAATGAAGGCACCTAATTTCCTTAAACTGTTGCCTTTCACACTTTGATATTGTTAATGATAGTATAGTAGATATATTTATGTCTCATATAATATATACTGGCACAAATAAAATAAACAGGAACCCTTAAATAATAACAATCCAACTAACATAAAACCTTTTACTGTGGATCTTTACATCAGACCACGCAGTGTATTCATCATTAATAGCACTTATAAGACACCAAAAACATTTCCCTTTCTACTTTTTTTTATCCTTCTATAGAACCGGGACTACACAATGGGATGTTTTAAATACAAATGCACATATCTGGGAGACCCATAAGAATAAGGTATGCTACATAATCACAAGGGGATCCTCACAGGAATAGTCATGTGGTATCACAATTAGAACATCGATTAATCTATGGTGCAGGGGGTACTATTTTGAATGCTACTTTTATAAAGCTGGCATTTTGTCTGCCTTAGCCATTTGGAGACTGCAGTCTGTCTCTGGGTCACATGACTGGGTGCAGCTGACAGTTGGGCTTTGTGTATTTCTCCTAGACAGCCACACACAATGGGGATCATAGGTGTGACTGGATGGGCCATCATTGGCAGGATGGGAGGGAGGAGCTCGACCCAGCCCAACTTACATTTGACTAGGCTGTGTCCTCGCTCCACACAAAGGACTGCATACCTCCTGCAGTTAGTCTGGAGCCAGGGCCAGAAAGGCGGGGCACCATTGCACTTCAAAGGCCTACCTCTAGAAGCTTCTCCCCACTTCAAAGGCACAACTAGATATAAATATTGGACTTCAGACACCAATTCTTCAGTACACTTCTGGACCTGTAGATACTCTGCAGGAAGAAGGGCATCTGTGCTGCGGAAAGGACTGCCACTCTGCTGGACTGCTGACCTGCTGCCCTCTTGCCTGGGTGAGAAAGCCTGGATCTGCATCTCTTGAACCCAGAACCCCAGAGTGACTACATGGGCTAGTTGGCAGGCCTCCTGATCTGAGACCCTAAGGATACAACAGGCTTCCTTCAATCTTGCACCTGCCATCTGGGAGTTAACCCTGCCAAGTGATGTTACCCCAGCCCTAGACTCTTGTAAGTGGGTTTAAGTTGCTCTGCCATTCTCTGTGATCCAGAAGAACCAACACATCTCCCCTGCAGCACAGCACAATCCCGAGCAGAACCAACACATCACCGCAGCTGAAAGGATTGGACCCATCGCAAAGACTCTTATCACCTCCCAGCTCATTGGAACTGCCACTGCGCAACGCATCCTCGGCACCGGCACTCACATTCATTGTCGATGGTAGGTCTTGACGACGGACCCCTCATCGCAGCTCTGTGGAACTGATGCACCACGTTGACTGAGCGTCACATCCTTGACTACGGACACATTGCAAGCCCTCGTCGATGGGATCCTTGAGGACATCGGAGGAGCTTGCACTGCAGAATCGCCACATCTCGGAACCAACACATCACTTCGGCTGCGCAAAGTATCTTCGACGTGGATGCTCGCAACGCTCCGCAAACCAGGATTTAAGGAACTTTGTTCAGTGGGTCTGACTGGGTCACTGATTCCGGCCCACCCTCTATCACAGTCAGCCTCAACTTGAGACTTTGTTCCAG
Source organism: Triturus cristatus (assembly GCF_964204655.1). NCBI lineage: Eukaryota > Metazoa > Chordata > Amphibia > Caudata > Salamandridae > Triturus > Triturus cristatus. The sequence continues at coordinate 1,007,164,761 of NC_140591.1, read as the reverse complement.
TATGGCGCAGCTAGATAACCAGAGTTGGCACTAAGTGCTTTTTTGGAACAATTTTCACTAAAATCTTTAAAAATGCATTTCTCAAAACGGTGCAGTACTGGCCACATGGTGCAGGGATATTTAACCTGATCCCCTCCACAACTCGAACGCACAGATGCCACGGAACCACAAATAGTACTACTATCGCAATATCCGGTGATACGTAGGTACCCGGAACAGAAGTGATTGAATCCTTCACACGAACAATAGTGTGGTCACGGTATTCTGGTTACGTGCAAATCAGAGGGGATAGACAATAATTGGTCTCATCAACGGGCAATTGATATGCCCCGTGAGTGAAGGGATACAACGACTCTTCAGATATGTTGCCTCATCAATCTACTATACTACGTTTGGTATACTCTTCTAAGAAATCTTCCTTAAGGATGCCGACCCATCTTAAATTCACTACTTGGGCGGGATACTCGGAAGACCTAAGAGTTCCTGGATACCTCAATTATATAGAGATTTTAGCAATAATTATAAATATAATCTGTCCTGAAGAAAGTGATGAATATTGTCGTGTTCACCGAAACGCTGCGTCAACACTCTTTATGATTCAGCCAGTCCAGTAGGAACTTGCTGATACTTTAGAAATTCATCCCTATGAAATGTGTATGAAAGTGCTACGAAATGATTCATGTATAAATGAAATTAGGGATATATGCCTAGCAGTATTGCATTGTAATAACATTGTTTTAATTGTGTGCAGAACTTTAAACATATATTTGTAATAATTGTTTTAGCTTTGTGTTTTTTTATATATTATGTGATATTGATGTGCTTTATAAATTGTTTTAAAAAACATTAATAAATAACAATAGTATACAGCTCTTTGTGGAACAATTGATATGGTCTTTCTTTTTTAAATTGTTTGCTTTATGTTCACTCATTGATGCATTGTAATTTTTCAGCTGCATTTATTTCGGTTGCTTAGGGCCTGACTGTCCTTTTGGATATAGAGTTTTAACGGGTATATCTTTTGGGGAAGTTACAATACCCTCTTCTTGCCCAATTATCAGAAGCATATATTCATGTTTATAATTTTGGAAACAACAAATCTAATTCAAATAAGCAAAGGGAACACTTTTTGTTTTCGATATGTAGGGGGGCACCATAGGTGCCCCCCAGGGCCCATATTTGAGGTCCAGGGAGGAAGGGGGACCCGCTACGGGCCCCCAAGTCACTTTTCACCTGCATTTTTATGGCAGGTTAACCACCATGAAACGGCCGGCGGAAACGGACATTGTAATCCCTATGGCAGTGTGCCTGAGCAGGCACCCCCATCATGTAGGGATTACAGTCCGTCTGACGGGCTCAAGTAGCCTGTTGGATTAGTGGCAGACTGTCTCTCTGCCCGCCGACCATCCGCCCGCCATCCTAATGCGGCAGGCTTGGATGGTCCAATGGCAGTGGGACGGCCACCGATGGCCTGATGGTGGCAGTCCCACCGCCATCGTAATGAGGCCCTAAAATTGTTTAGGGACTAAAATGCATAGCTAGGTCTTAAGGAAAAAAGAGTGTACGTTAGGAAAACCTAATGTTGTTTATAGGAACAACGTTTTGTTTTCTATAAATAGATGGTGGTATTTTGGGAGTCGAATGACAATGAACCTGGCAGATATTTGGGGCATAATTTGCACATTTATTGGATATTATAGGCTGATAGATCAACCTATCCTGGTGTTCCTCGTGAAAATTTCATGACTTCGGTGATGGCATTTTATGATGCAATAGCCAATAAAGATGTTATAATCATATTTAACTGCTGTCACAGGCCCAACTTGTAAAATGGAACCTACTTCTCTAATCTAAATGTGTTTTATTTTGAGAGGTATCCTGCTATGTAATTCCAGAAAATGAGCTCTGTTTAACTCTTCATCAGCCTATCCTTCCGAGTGGCTTTACATTCCCATTAGTACAGATGATCTACTTTGAAGGGGAAGGCTTGTGAAATGAAGTTAAGCGGAAGCTACAACTGAAGGAAGTTGCGTCATACATTTGGGAAAAAGTGAGCAGTCTGCGTCAGATTTAATACTAATTTTATTTTGACAGTCTGTAAATCCTACGCCGCTGTTAGATACAAACTATTTTTTTAATTGTTATTTTGAATGCAGGTTTTCACCCCATTACTTCACTTTCTTAAATTGACAAACACTAAAAGTATTTGTGAAAGCCATGTTCGCGTCGCTATTAAGTACTAACATACTTCACGAAATTTCCTTCTGGAAAACAATGTTTAGTTTTAAACTATTTTCAGCTGTCTTTGGAGGAGGAGAGGAGGATGGAGAGAGCTAGGTCCACTTGCTTTTTGTATTTTTTTCAGGATATTTATAACATACCTGGTTGAAAGCTCACCCACCAGTCCACATGACTCTCACTCACATGAATGCGTCTCTTTGGTTATGTTGTGTGTCTTTCTCCCTCTTGACTCACTTTTAATGAGAACTTCCAGCAATTCTAAAAAACAATAGCTTAAAAATGCTAATATCCATTTGAAATTGTCCATCGTGTGATGCTATTAGGACGTGCCAGAATGGCTGAATCCCATACATTAAATACCTGTAAGCAGTGCTTAATTTGAGCCGGATGATGCAGGCGGGGGCCACCAGCACTTATTTTTGGGGCCCGGCGCTGATTTTTCCTCATCACATTTTCATCCAGAACAAGAGAGAGAAAAACACAAGTGGGAAAGAAGGAGGAAGAGAAAGACAGCAAAACAATGATAAAGTGAGAAAATACCAATGAAAATGAGTCCGAAAGAGTGAGCTAAAGAGGCCAGGAGTGTCCGGTCGATGAAAGTGGTATGAGATGGAACCAAGACTAATGGTCTGATTTAGATATTGGCAGATGGTTTACTCCGTCACAATGGTGACAGATATCCCGTCCATCGAAATGTAAATCCCATAGGATATAATTGTGACGTTGTGATGGAGTAACCTGTCCGCCAAGATCTAAATCAGGCACTAAGCTGCCTTGATACCCGGCACCAAGATATTCTGGCACCGGCCATGGGTTTCTGAGCATAAGTTTGGGCACAAGCACTTATAATTTTACAAATTAAGCACTGCCTATAGATATACCAACAGTCATACAGCTATATCTCAATTAGTTATAAAAGATGCACTACAAATGCTCTTCTACAATAGATTCTAAACAAACTCATGCATGGCAAACCAGTGGGTGCTCTTTGCATGGACTCCTCCAGAACAAGGTTCTAGCTCCATCGAGTCTCCGTTTACAACTAGGCTTCATTCTATCTCATGTAGACCCAACCACTAATTTACTGGGTCTTAGGTATGACTGCAGACGCAAGGCAGCTCAACAGCTGTGATAATCTACGCTTGAAAATATTTTCAGAAGCAGCAAAATGAGAAAAAAAAGATACCTGTGTGACCTACCACTTTTTAGGATGACTTGCTCATCTGTACGGTGAAGTGCCAAGTGTGGATACACAGTAAGAAGGCAGTTTTCAGCTGTCCCAGCAACCTGAAGTGGAAACCTAAAAATAAACACAAAATCAATGCTGAGCATGCAATACCACAACTTCAATTTACGAAAAATGCACGCTAGCAGAATCTATTGTGGATATAATTAAATCATAAATAACATGTTTATTTCTGGATTTTAGTAAAGAGCTAAGTTACTTGTTACTTTAGAGCACTAGTAAAGCGGCACCCAGTTAAAGTACATCCCATTAGAGAAAACCGACTGATATTTTCATTGCATTCTGAAAATGCATGACAAATTTAGTTATAGTTGAGGAAGTAAAATAGTAAAACATATGTAATCTGGTTCTTCAATCTGGTTTGGACCCAGGACATTCCAAAACCTTGATCTTTGGACTCCATGAGTATTAACCCCATTTCTCACTATTTGAAGGCTCTTTTGGGATCAGCTGAGCAGTTGACAACCTTAAGCTTTTGTGGGGGTCATAGAAGGATGGCAATATCTGCATGTACCTAGGATAATTTCCTCGATACAGTGTTTGAACATTGTAGAGATCCCTAATCCCACTGGAGTGCTTCTATGGCAGACTTGATTTAGTCTGTCCTATGAAGATTAAGTCTAGGCCTGGAATCCTGATTTCAGAACTTTTTGTAATCTAATAATGCTTTTTGCTGGAGTGCAGTGTGTATGATATTGTGATAATCAAGGTGTGCCATCGCCAGCTTGCCAGCTCTACCCTTTGGAAGGTTCAGAGCTGGTTGCCACCACCTTCACTTGGTAAATGAATCAGAGCTCAAAGTCTAACAGAATTCCCATTTTCTTCACTCTATTGTTGCATAGAAGGGGGATCCAAGTTCAATGTCCAGGAAAATGGCAAGGAATAAGAGGTTACTCTTCAAGAGTTATTAACTTAACCTGTACTCCAGTTATGCTCACCAAGCCTCTTTCCTCCAGAGGAATCATGCTATTCTGGTTAAATGATCCATTTTCCAGGTGGAAGTTGATACGAGTGTTGTCAATGTACACTTTGTATTGGTTAAAGAGTTGTGTCAGAGAGCACAACTACATTTTAATTAGAAGGCAAAATAGGACTGTGAACTTTGAGGGACTCTGCATGGGAGGAAGATTGAAGAGATTATGTTTGTAAGAGGTGCAAGCTTGCCCAGGGAGGGTTGATGTTTTTATAACAGAGGTTTTCCAGGAAGGCTGCATGGTCAGTAGTGTAAGGAAAGTTGGTTCTAATGGAGCTGGAGAAGGCTTCAAATTCCTCTGCTGTTATAGTACAGGACAGTGGTACTGAGATCTCATATTTTTGAAGAAACTAGATGCTTGTTTCGAATCTAGTATGTCAACCCACAAAGTGAAGTCACCCATCATCAGAATCTCCAAGTCCAGTGTTTGTAGTTGTGGAGAAAGCAATTTGCATTTAGAAATTAGGTACAGAAACCTGGAGGATACCAAATCACAGTCGGATGAGTGAGCAATTGGGCCCGATTCTAAACTGGGCAGTTAAACTATCAAATGATGCAGGTTGCATATCACAATTTCTGTAAAGATTATTCAGCTTTATGAAAAAAAGTTACTCCGAATACCCTCTTTGCTTTTCTGATCACTTCTGTAGTCAGTCAAAGTAAGTTACCTTCTATAGGTCAGCAATTCAATTTATAACACCTTTCTCATTAATAAAACATTAATAGAATTTTGGAGCAATGAAAAGCCAAAATTCCAAATAGCTGCTTTCTGCCCTGAACTAGGATATTCATTTAAGGGTGTCACACGAGTCCAATCACAAAAAAGGCTATGGGTATGCTAAACTCTGATAAGGAACACCCACTGTATTCCCTCATTGTTTCTCAGCAAACATTCAGAGTAAGGTAATAATATAAAATAGTGCCCCAGCCAATGCCAAGACAATGAGGATGCCAAATATCCAGCCCTTATGACCCTATGTTCAGTGTGCATCAGGGCTGAAGATATAGCTTACTGACAAGGCATATGTAGGTTGAAACTTGTCTGGGATTGCTTGCATTCCCCACCAGAACGGACTTGGATTGGCAGTTTGGGCTAGGCTGCTTTGACTGGAGCAGGCCCAAGGACAATTTGAGTATAGCTGGACTATGCTTGAAGTGGCATAGTGGGTGAACACAAAGGACTGGAATGTTGCCCAGGCAACTATTAGTGGCTCAGACTATCTGCAAGCATTCCACCTATCACCTTTATGTTTACTTCAGTATTAATAAGAATGCCAGAGCAGGTTTAGGTCTCATCACAATCTCTAATCGTGCACAGGTAGCATGAGACTCTGCATTCCTACATCTCTCCAAGAAGAAAACATGTGTGGTGTTTTGATCATTCACTTCAAGAACGTGATAAGGAGCTAAAAAATAAAATGGGGGATTTTGTCAATAATTTACAATGAGGAAACATGAAGAGAAAAGCCATCAGTAGAGAGCAAAAGTTAACAAGAAGCAGAGAAAAGTCATCAGGGGTTGCTGAAATGGTGCCCAAGTCTTCTCAGGTCACAGTACTTCTCCACAGGCACACAGGTGCATCCCAGCAGAGCTCGTCAGCTCGTTGGCTCAAGGGAGCCTTTTAAACACGGGGGGAGCACACTGCCTCTCATCCCAGCACAGTTCACCCCATTGCATCCTGGTAAATGCAGTACGCTTACTTTCAAAGTTGCTGTAGTCTTTCACCAAAGTTGGTGCAGGTAGTGCTGTTATCTCTAGACACGTGTTTCTGGGTTTAGCCCGTTATCAGTAGAGAGCAAAAGTTAATAAGAAGCAGAGAAAATTCATCAGGGGTGGCTGAAATGGTGCCCAAGTCTTCACAGGTCACAGTACCTCTCCACAGGCACACAGGTGCATCCCAGGAGAGCTTGTCAGCTCGTTGGCTCAAGGGAGCCTTTTAAACACGGGGGTGCACACTGCCTCTCATCCTAGCACAGTTCACCCCATTGCATCCTGGTAAATGCAGTACGCTTACTTTCAAAGTTGCTGTAGTCTTTCACCAAAGTTGGTGCAGGTAGTGCTGTTATCTCTAGACACGTGTTTCTGGGTTTAGCCCGTCATCAGTAGAAAGCAAAAGTTAATAAGAAGCAGAGAAAAGTCATCAGGGGTTGCTGAAATGGTGCTCAAGTCTTCACAGGTCACAGTACCTCTCCACAGGCACACAGGTGCATCCCAGGAGAGCTTGTGAGCTTGTTGGCTCAAGAGAGCCTTCTAAACACAGGGGTGGAGGGATCACACTGCCTCTCATCCCAACACAGTTCAACCCATTGCATCCTGGTAAATGCAGTACGCTTACTTTCAAAGTTGCTGTAGTCTTTCACCAAAGTTGGTGCAGGAAGTGCTGTTATCTCTAGACACGTGCTTCTGGGTTTAGCCCATCATCAGTAGAGAGCAAAAGTTAACAAGAGGCAGAGAAAAGTCATCAGGGGATGATGAAATGCTGCCCAAGTCTTCACAGGTCACAGTACCTCTCCACAGGCACACAGGTGCATCCCAGGAGAGCTCATCAGCTCATTGGCTCAAGGGAGCCTTTTAAACACTGGAGGTAGGGAGCACACTGCCTCTCATCCCAGCACAGTTCACCCCATTGCATCCTGGTAAATGCAGTATGCACCAACTTTGGTGAAAAACTCCAGCTAATTTTAAAGTAAATTTGAACTGTGTACTACATTTACCAGGATGCAAATGGGCGAACTGTGCTGGGACTGTGAGGCAGTGTGCTCCCAACCCCCATTCTGTTTAAAAGGCTCCCTTGAGCCAGCAAGCTGACGAGCTTTGGAGATGCACCTGTGTGCCTGTGAGTGGTACTGTGACCTGAGAGGAACATGGCAGCATTTCCTGCAACCCCAGATGATTTTTCTTTGCTCCCTAATACTGCTGCTCTCTACTGATGACGGGCTCAACCCAGAAACACGTGTCTAGAGATATACAGCAATGTCTGCACCAACTTTTGTTAAAAACTCCAGCTAATTTTAAAGTAAGTTTGAGCTGTGTACTGCATTTACCAGGATGCAAAGGGGAGAACTGTGCTGGGACTGTGAGGCAGTGTGCTTCCAACCCCCATTCTGCTTAAAAGGCTCCCTTGAGCCAGCAAGCTGACGAGCTTTGAATATGCACCTGTGTGCCTGTGAGTGGTACTGTGACCTGAGAGAAACATGGCAGCATTTCCAGCAACCCCAGATGATTTTTCTTTGCTCCCTAATACTGCTGCTCTCTACTGATGACGGGTTCAACCCAGAAACACGTGTCTAGAGATATACAGCAATGTCTGCACCAACTTTGGTGAAAAACTCCAGCTAATTTTAAAGTAAGTTTGAGCTGTGTACTGCATTTACCAGGATGCAAAGGGGCGAAATGTGCTGGGACTGTGAAGCAGTATGCTCCCAACCCCCATTCAGTTTGCAGAATTTGATGCTCTTCTGGGAAGATCCTAATCAATAAGGTTTAATGCAAAACAGGCAGGCGTTTGATGATATGAGAAGGGTGTTGCCTTTTGTGGACAAGTCTAATAAACAGAAGATCGCCATGATGATAGTAGCCTTAGATGCTCAAAATGTATTTGATTAAGTTGACTGAACTTTCTTGAAGTATGTTTAAGATAAAAACCAGTATAGGCCCCATATATATACATTATAGTCAGAGATAGAAATAAGATATTAGCTTATATATATTTTTTTTTTTAAATGAGGGGGGCGTGACTAACCACTGAAGATGGTGGTAGCATAATGGCTAAGCTCCCGGGCCTGGCCTGAAATCCTAATACATATCCACTTCCGCAGAGGCATCTTGCTACACAGTTTCCACCAGCCACCATCCCGGTCTACCATTGACTGCAACCATTGTTTGTCTGGTGACCATGGATGCCTGCAAAGCCCAGGCCAAGCTGACCTCGTCCTGTCGGTGCTGTCACATGGTTTGCAGCCTGTGCTCTGTGGTCGCGAGAAGATGTGATGGCCTCACAGCAAGAGGAACAGCTGGGCTGCACGGTGTTTGCTACGGGCTGGACCCCACACTCCGACATACCTCCCCTGGAGGAGAGGTCTCTGCAGCCCAGGTGGGTTTGAGACAGGGCTGTGACCCTGTCCGGGCCGGGTGAGACCAATTTAAAGATGCTCCGAGTGGTGGTTGGCTGATCCGCAGCGTGCTTGCCCGCCAGGTGAGGTAAAGGCAGGGGGTCTCGTGCATACTTGGGCCTGTAGGCTGGTCGGTGCTGACACGAGACGGCCATTGCTGTGCTGGAGGGACTGCTCCTGGGCCTGCCACATGATGCCCCAGGCTCTGCATTAACTCGCTCACAGGAAACACGGCACCCATCTGCACAGCGGGCCCTTTATGAACATTACCAGGGGTGCAGCTGTTCCCCCTCCAGTCTGAGGGGCCCTGAACAGTACTAGAGTCACCTACCAGTGGGGATTTGGTCGAGGACGCATTTGGCACATGTCAAGGCTTAGAGACAGTGGAAGTGACTTGCTTGGACCTCTGTGCTCCCAAACAGTGCTGATTTGAGGCCCAGACTGGAAGCAGATGCTGTTTGCAGGCGGGGGCAGAGCAGTGACTCTTACATCATAAGAAACCTTAGCATACTGGGCCCAAACGCTTTGGCCCCCTTTTTCACAAAGTCTTTTCTGCCATACACGTGTCGTGCCTTCCCTGTCTATGAAACCCCCTGGGCGCTCACCTTTCAGTGTGACAGGGCGGGAGGGTCCTGCCGCATGCCATCTTGTCCAGGAACAATGACCTACGCTTGACTATCCGCTGCAAATGGCGCTCACATCATCCTTGAGTGACAAATTCTGGAACTGCTTCCATCTACTGACTACACTAATACAATTAGTATTTTGGTACGCATTCCAGCCAAGGCCCCCGCACGGCACCATGATATTAGGGCCACCCATGCAGTTGCAGACTGATTCACATTTTCTTTTTGCCATATCGCCCTCGTGGCTGCCTCACAAGCTACCACAGAATGGGGCACACAAGAGGCAGAACCACTGAACCCACAGAACACTCTAATGCTCCCTCCCCCCATCTGAGGGTTCGTCCATCTTGACACCTGAGGACTGTATACCACCAACTTGAATTAACCCCAACGCAGACAAGCTGGATATCATCTTACATAAAATCCGGAACTCATGACTAGCTATTGAACAATGTCTTGGCGCTCTCTCTTCATATCTTACTGTTCTTAAAGATGACCATAAAAAGCTGAAGGATAGAGTAAAAACAAAGGCAGCTGCCCTCTCCTCACTGACGCCATGGCAAAAAGGACAGACGAACAAGTTACTTTCCTTTGGAAACGCTTTTTCTGGTAGATACAGTATCTGCCTGTGGATTCCTCACCTTGTGAATATCCCTGCGCCAGCAACATTAGGAAACTTTTGTAGCAGTCCACGCCGATGAGGTCGCAGACGACATCACAGAGGAACGGCACCGCTCGCGACTCCGCTGACGTCACCGGCTCCATAAGAAGACCTCGTCGGCGTGATGATGTCAGTTCCGCCCCTTTTTTCCGTGCCTTCGAGGCACACGGACGGACTGACAGCAATATATACATAGTATACACAGTACACAATATGCAGATCAACACACATAGTGTGGAGAATGAATAGAAAAACCCAAGAAAGACATAAAGCCTTTGACAGTAACATATACTTTTTGAAATACCATCATTAGAATAGTAGATTGAAACATTATTAACAGAACCTTAGGTATAGAAGGATGGACAACGGGGAGGCGGGTGGGTCAGTGAGGAATCCACAGGCAGATACTGTATCCACCAGAAAAAGCGTTACCGAAGGTAAGTAACTTGTTCTTCTGATGGATACATCTGCCAGTGGATTCCTCACCTTGTGAATAGATTCCACAGCAGTCCCCACTCCCGGAGGAGGGTGTTCACCCCTCTATACCAAAAAGTCCTGAAGGACGGAACGAGCAAAGTGTCCGTCCCTCCTCACCTCGCTATCCAAGCAATAATGTTTTGCGAAGGTGTGGAGGGAGGCCCAAGTTGCCGCCCTACAAATGTCCTCCACAGGAACACCCCTAGACAAAGCAGAAGTGGAAGACTTTGCTCTAGTGGAATGAGCTCTTAAACCCTCCGGAGGTTCCTTACCAGCCAAAGAGTAGCAAATCTTGATGCACAAGACAATCCACCTGGAAAGGGTGCGCTTGTGCACCCCTCGACCCTTCCTGCAGCCAATAAAGCCCACAAAGAGCTGGTCATCAATTCTGAAATCCTTTGTCCTGTCCAGGTAAAAGCTCACCGCCCTCCTAGGGTCCAAACGGTGAAGTCTCTCCTCCTTGGAAGGGTGAGGGGGAGGATAGAAGGTAGGAAGGGTAATGGATTGCCCCAGATGGAAGGGAGTTACCACCTTAGGCAAAAATGCAGCCCTGGTCCGGAGTACCATTCGTTCAGCATGAATGGTCAAAAATGGGGGTTTTGAGCTAAGAGCTTGAAGCACCTTGCCGAGGTGATTGCAATGAGGAAAAACGTCTTGAAAGACAACAGTCTCAAGGGACACTTATGTAAGGGCTCAAAGGGAGAACCCATAAGATAAGTCAATACCAGGTTTAAGTCCCATTGAGGTACAATAAAGGGAGTCGGAGGAAATTTGTTTGTGAGGCCCTTGAGAAATCTAAGCACAATAGGTGATTTAAATAATGACGGCTGATCCGGCAGGCAAAGGAAAGCCGACAAAGCCGATAAATACCCTTTTACTGTAGCCACAGCAAAGCCTTGCTGAGCAAGAGAAAGGGCAAACTGCAGAATGTTAGACAGACGAGCCTTCAAAGGATCAATTGACCTCTCTCCACACCAGAGTACAAATTTAGAGCACCTATATGAATATATAGATTTGGTGGAGTGTCGCCTGGCCGATAAAATAACATCCACCACATCTGGCGGGAGAGAGAAAGAATTCAGGTTGCCCCGTTCAATCTCCAGGCATGAAGGTGTAAGCTCTGGAGGTGGGGGTGTAGAACCTGCCCCTCCGATTGCGAGAGGAGGTCTGCCCTCAGAGGGAGACGGAGCGGAGGGCACGAGGAGAGGTGGAGAAGATCTGTATATCACACCCTTCTTGGCCAAACCGGTGCGACCAAAATAACTTGGGCCCGGTCTTGGCGAATCTTCCTCAGAACCCGAGGAATCAAGGGTATGGGAGGAAACGCGTAAAGGAGTCGTGAGCCCCAACTCAACTGAAACGCATCCCCCAACGCTCCCTGCATCGGATACTGGAGACTGCAGAATGACGGGCAGTGAGCATTCTCGTGAGTGGCGAACAGGTCCACCCGAGGAGTTCCCCACATCCGGAAGACGTGACGAACCACCTCCGGATGAAGCCTCCACTCGTGGTCAGCGGAGAACTGCCGACTAAGACTGTCCGCACGTACGCTCAGAACCCCGGCCAGATGATTTGCCATCAGACAAATCTGATGGTCCTGAGCCCAGGACCATAGACGCAGGGCCTCTCTGCAGAGACAAAGAGACCCCACTCCTCCCTGTTTGTTTATATACCACATCGCGGTTGTGTTGTCCGTCAGGACTTGAACAGACTGACCGTGAAGGGAAGGGAGGAAGGCCTTGAGCGCCAAACGTATCACCCGTAACTCCAGAAGGTTGATGTGAAACAACCTTTCCTCTGGAGACCAAAGACCCTTGATCTCCAGATCCCCCAGATGAGCACCCCACCCTAAAGTGGATGCATCCGTTATCACCGCGGCCACCGATGGAGGCAGATGGAAGGACTTTCCTTGGGACAGATTGCCCTCCTCGCTCCACCAAGATAGATCCGCTGCAGCTTCTCTGGAGATCCTCACAGACTCCCTGAGATCCCCTTTGTGCTGATACCACTGCTTGCGGAGGCACCACTGGAGCGCCCTCATGTGCCAGCATGCATGGTTGACCAACAGAATGCAGGAGGCAAACAGACCGAGCAGGCGAAGGACCTTCAGAACTGGAACGACCGCTCCGTTGTAAAATAAAGGAATCATTTCCTGTATGTCGAGAATCCTTTGAGGAGGAGGGAATGCTCGACACACAGTAGTGTCAAGTACCGCACCTATGAACAGGTTGCGCTGAGAGGGCACCAGGTGAGATTTCGGCACGTTTATCGAGAAACCCAATTTGAACAACAACTAGGTTGTATCCTGCAGATGGTGCAGCACCTTCTCTGGCGACTCCGTTTTGATCAGCGAGTCGTCCAGATAGGGGAAAACTGAAATCCCCGACCTTCTGAGATGGGCTGCCACCACTGCCATCACCTTCGTGAAGACTCAGGGTGCAGAAGTAAGACCAAACGGTAGGACCGCAAACTGATAATGTTGCGACCCTACCGTGAAACGGAGATACTTTCTGTGCGACTTCAGGATTGGGATGTGAAAATACGCATCCTGCAAGTCGATCGACACCATCCAGTCCTCCTGATTCAGCGCTTGAAGAACCTGAGCAAGGGTGAGCATCTTGAACTTTTCTTGTTTTAGAAAAAGATTCAAGATTCTGAGGTCCAATATCGGACGCAATCTGCCGTCCTTTTTCGGAATCAGAAAATACCGGGAGTAGCATCCCTGACCCCTCTCCCGCTCTGGAACCACCTCTATCGCACCTTTCTGAAACAGCTTCAGGCCTTCCTCCTGCAGGAGAAGACGGTGGTCCTCCGAGCAAGACCCTTGACAAGGAGGGTAATTTGGAGGGAATTCCCGAAAGGGAAGGGCGTACCCATTTTCTACAAGATCCAAAACCCAGAGATCTGTAGTTACAGATTCCCAATCTTGTAGAAAATGGGTAAGCCGGCCCCCCACAGGACCAACATGATCCAGAATGGCGAATCTAGGGCTGCTTTGCGGTGGTGGGAGGGGCTGAGGAAGAAGAAAAGGAGGAGGAGAGTTGCCGGCCACAAGTGCGGCCCCTGATTTTTCCCCTGAAACCTCTGGACGAGGAACTTTGCTGCTTATGCTGCTGCTGCTGGGTCTGCCTATAGGTTCGAAAAGATGTCCTTCCGAACCCTCTATACCTCTTAAACGACCCCCTCGACTGAGACTGCAGGTCCAGAGATTTAGCTGTCGCCTTGCTGTCCTTGAATCGCTCCAGAGCAGCATCTGCCTTCTTCCCAAACAGACCAGATCCGTCAAATAGCAGGTCCAATAGAGTTGACTGCACATCCTGTGAGAACTCAGAAGATTTTAACCAGGCACTCCTTCTGGTTGCGACAGAAGACCCCATGATCCTTGCAACAGAATCTGCAGTGTCCAGCCCACTCTGGATCACCTGACGTGCTGCCGCCTGAGCATCAGTCAAGATGTCACTGAACTCAGTCCTCTCCTCCTCAGGCAGTTTTGGCACCAGTCTTTTAGCCGAATCCATCAGTGCGTGCACATAGCGTCCCAAAAGACAAGTGGCGTTTGTTGATTTCAAAGCCATGCTGGCCGATGAAAATACTTTTTTTGCAGACTGGTCCAGCCTTTTAGCCTCTCTGTCCCCAGGAACCTGAGGGAAAGCCCCCTTAGACTTTCCCGAACAAGCTGCCTGAATCACCAGGCTCTCCGGTGAAGGATGTGACGTCAAAAATTCCGGATCCCCTGGGGCTGCTCTATATCTCCTAGCAATTGTCTTGGAGACAGCAGGAGCAGAAAAGGGCTTGCGCCACACCTCTAATACAGGTTCCACTATGGCCTCATTAAAGGGAAGTAAAGGCTCAGATACCGCCGTGGGAGAATGTAGTACCTCAGTTAAAATGTTCGACTTAAACTCCGTAGATGGTAGCTGGAGATCAAGCAGCTCCGCAGCCTTCCTAATAACTGAATGGTAGGGAGCAACGTCCTTAGAGGGCTCATCCGACGGTGGAGTGATCTCCCACTCAGGAGACAGATCCAAACCACTAGCTTCTTTAAGCTCTTTGAATATTTCATCCGACTCCACCGATTCCCCCTCTTCCGCTTCCTCCTGAAGGTACCTCTGCTCTTCCATTATCCTCTGAGTATCCCTCCTGGAACGAATCCGAATCATCGGCGTCGGCGGCGCCGTATTCGAATCCGATGGCGCCGGTGCCGGCGTCGAGCGTGGATCTGCTGGAGCCATCGGCGTCGATCAAGGTCGAGCCGGAGCCGGCGAGGATGGAAGCGGTGTCGACGTTCTCGGAGCCGGAGGATTCCAAGACGGCGTCGTTGGGAAGAAGGGTATGAAAGGGGCCTGCGGATATACTTGCGGCACCCCCAAATTAAATGCCATGGGACCCATCGGACCCGCAGGTGCACCAGTGGTGTACATGGCTCGAGCAAACACCCCATATATCGCATTTAAGTAATGCGAGGGGTCCTGACCTGGACCAGGGAAGGCAGGGTACTGGTCAGGCCTCACCGGACTCGGGCCAACCGGCGCCGACGGTGGAATCAGCGGCGTCGCTGACTCTCCCGGGGCTTGAAGTTCTTCCGGGGCCGGAGACGGAGCCGGAGATGGAACCGGCGTCGGAGTCCGTGCTGGAACCGGTGAAGCCGGAGACAAGGAGACCACCGGAGATGAAGGACCAGCAGGCAAATCCGGCACAGGAGAGGGAGAAACAGAGTCCTTCCGACGCCGAGCAGGTGACTTCGGCTTCGGCGCCGAGCTCTTATCAGAATGGCGTCGAGACGAGTGCCTTCTTTTTTTCTTATGCTTCTTGGCATGAGAAGCATGTCCCGAAGTCGACTTCGACACCGACCTCGACTTCGATCTAGACCTCGACCTCGTTCTCGATCTTCTTCTCCCTCTCTTCTCCTTCTTCATTTTTGCGATGAAGAGTTTTGCCTCCCATTCCTTAAGAGCCTTCGTGCTCATCTTCCGGCAGCTAGTACAGTCATCCACATCGTGGTCCGACGATAAACACCACACACAGTCCTCATGAGGATCTGTGATGGACATATGCTTGCCACACTCCCTGCAAGGCTTAAAACCAGACTTTTTTGTCGACATCTTCGACAGAGAACAGGCATAATACTCAGAATACACAAAGTATCAACAACGCTAACAACAGCGATTCCCGAAATCCGTTGGCTTCGACGGCGCGGAAAAAAGGGAACTGACGTCATCACGCCGACGAGGTCTTCTTATGGAGCCGGTGACGTCAGCGGAGTCGCGAGCGGTGCCGTTCCTCTGTGATGTCGTCTGCGACCTCATCGGCGTGGACTGCTACAAAAGTTTCCGAATGTTGCTGGCGCAGGGATATTCACAAGGTGAGGAATCCACTGGCAGATGTATCCATCAGAAAACTACAACATGTCTCCTTAAACGTCAAGTTGAAATTTTACAAGGACACGTTGAAGATGCAGAGGGGCGGGCGTGTCAAAAACCACTTAAAAATTATCGGTATGCCAGAGGGAACAGAATATCCCAACACCACACAATATGTCGAAGAATGGCTCTGCACCAGAGTTCCACCAGATGGCCTTTCGGATCTGTTCACAGTAGAAAGGGCCCACCATGTCCAAGTGAAGAAGCCTAATCCGGGTGCAACACCAGAACCTTTTGTGGCCCTTATTCTGAACTACAAAGATGGGGACACAATTCTCCCTAGAGCAAGGAAAAAAACAAAGATTTGAATGGACAATGCCCGAATGTCTGTTTTTCCTGACTACATCCTCGCAGTGCAGCATAAGCAAGGCTCTTTTCAAACAGTCAAAACTCAGCTTTGTTCCTCTGACCTCGCCTATGTCCTCTAGTTTTGGCTAGGGTCAAAGTGAGTATGAACAGAAATTCAATTTTTTCGTGGTTCCAAAGGAGGCATGGGACTGAAAGGAAAGACAGTTCCCTGACACCTAGAGACCATGACTACCCAATCAGAGATTTGAACAGGGCGGAGCCCACCCCGAAGTCAGCGGGAGAGGCCACTTCGAACTGGAAATAGAAGCATGGCTCCGTCCCCTCAGCGGGCCCTTGCTGGCCAATAGGCTGCAATACTTTCGGCAACTTCTCTCCGCGCCAGCCTATCTGTCGTCAATCCCAGTTCTTCCCAAGAAAGGGCTTCTGACTCAGACTCTGGGGGCAGTTCAACGATTTTCCCCATGATCACCCCACAGATGAACCATGACAAACTGGGTTAGGCACTCTGTAAGTCCGGGTACCCTTGTGGCACCTGTTATCTGCACATTGTGGTTGCTTGTATCGTAGTCCCATCACACCTCTGGCTATCTCCCCAAGCGACCATGGCTGGATGCTGATTAGTTAGTGGCCTACAAAGCTGTTTGCTCTAGTATGCTGCTTCATTGTACCTACTGACACTAGAATGCTGGGCCCCGAGAAGACAGCAGCCACTGATACCATCACCACTACTACTCCATGTTTGCAAGCTGTTTGGCAAGGACCCCAAGAGCGATTGCACGTACTGATATGCTATATTTTTGTTTACAGTTCTGGTCAAATGAGTTTACATCGCTTGACCTCGTATTAGCGATGGTTTATGTTTTGGTTAATAATTGTGGGAATAATAAATCGTAACTTTACAATTATATTACTCCTGTTGTCAAGCTCCAGCCATGGTCACAATATAGTTGCTTGTACCAGTTTGTTAACGATGTCTGTTCCACATAACTATAAAATGATCACTTGGAACATCAGGGGCAAGGGCTCTATACAGAAACGGTACAGGATTCTGGCCGAATTACATCGTCATAAGGCACATGTGGTGTACTTACAGGAAACTCATCTCATAGCCAGTGAGGCATTCAAAATCTGCAAAAAATGGAGAGGTCAACTCTTTCACACTTCTTACTCCGCATTCTCTAGAGGAGCAATGATTTGGCTCCCCATTTCCTGCTCATGGCCCCCTCCTACTGCAGGTTGCCCTCTCATATTGAAAGATGGCCTTACTCTACATTGATCCACAAGTAACCTCTGCTCCTAATATGCCACTAATGGGCCTCCCAACTGCCTCTGGTGCTCTCATGGCGTGTAGACTGCAGCTTTGGACACACGGTGAAGTTGCAACAGTTGATGACCTTTTCTCAAAGGGCACCCTATTTATTTAATTACGTAGATTTTACACACATGCGAGGCCTCCTAGATACCCAATTTTCAACTCATGCCAGTATTACTCATTATGTGCGATGACACTGGGCGCCTAAGGAATAGAGCCTTCTTCTCATGAACTACTCCAAGCTTTGCACATGATGGTTGTCACTTAGTTTGTTCGCTCTACTGTGGCATTCGTGCACGTTTAATGATTCCTCTGACCGCCTTAAGGGCCAAATGGAAGAGGGACCTAGCACGAAACCTCCAAGATAAAGAATGGGATTTCCTTACGGTATACCCCCGGAAAATCTCCCGCAACTCCTGCTTTAAATTAATACAGTTTTCCACCTTACACAATGCTTACCTCACTCCACATAGATTCAAAGCTATGTTTCCCACAGTACCCTCAGGTGCCCCCAATGCAGAATGCCTGATGTCAATTTATTACACATGTTATGGGACTGCCCAATAGTGTCCTCCTACTGGTTGCACATCACTGCTAATCTATCAGAGCTTTCTGAACTAGACCATTGGCATACCATGGAGTGCTTAATCTTAGGTCTGTTTCCACGACCCAACAGCACAAGAGTGATTTCGCATTTTGTGAATGTGGCACTCTTTCTGACTAAACGCCTAATAACGTACCATTAAAAGTACCAAACCACGCATATGGTTTCACAATGGCGGGAGGAGATGGTGCGCTCCGCCGTGAGGATTACCAGAGTCTGTAGTAGAGACCCATAGCACTCTAATGGGATACCTTAATAGAGTCATTTAAAGCTTTGGATAACCCAGAAACTTAAGTGAGCCAATCCAACCCATTAACGGATACATTTTATACCATATGTTCCAAGAGTAATTCAGCCTCGCATAGATGTACAGACATCATAGTTTGCATGGACCATGTTAAGATTCTTATCGCACCACAGTGATAACGCCACATCTGACAGCCTCTTTCCCTGAGCTTATACCAGTCTAGTAACACTAAAAAGATACAGTCATGGTGTGTGGCACGCCTGGTTCGGAAGTATCAAAACTGTTTATCAAGCACTACCAAACCATGTACTCCTATATGCTCTGACATGTATACTGGCTCTTAGTTGAATATGATAGTATGAGCTACTATGGTTTATTGATATGTACCAACTGTTGGTATAATGTATATATCAAAAAATGCAATAAAGATTGTGCTAAAAAAAAAGTTTTAAAAAATCCTACAATTGCACTGAAAAAACAAAAGTAAAAGTAATATTATACTAGGCAATGAGATGAGTTAAAAATGAATGTTTAAAGAAACAAAAAAACAACTGAAATTCGCCAGTTATAGTTCAGTGAGCTAATGATATCTTGAGCCTCCCCCATGCACTGCTTATGGCTTCACATATTACATCACTCATGACATGTTAAATGAAATCACTGATGATCTCAGCCAAGCTCCTGCTCCTCAAATTATCTATAAACCGCTTGATCATTTCAGTAAGTAAGCCAAGTTGTAAAGTGCCCACAGACATATACACCATGCATTGACTGTATGTACTTTTGTGCTTTTATGAAATATAAACAGTGTACTCCTGGAGACTTGTTTGATTCAGCTTGGTAACATTGATATGGTGCATAGTTAAACTACGGCCAAAATGTTAAGTTCAAACGGTGCTTCATTTACACAAGATAGAGACTGAGTGCAACTAGTGTGAGTTGCAGATGTACGTTACAAATAGGTTGTGGCTTTAATCAAAGGCCCGTTGCTAAAATATGTGACAAAAACAAAAGCTTATATTTACAATATGTTATTGACTCGCTAATGGCGCTCAATTGCGAGACGCAATCTACTATTCGCTAAATGCCATGTACAACAGTGTCTGAGACACTGTTAGCGATTCCTAATGGGGTCGCAAATTGCATGTCTCATGCATTTTAATGAGGCACTCGCAATTTGCGATCCCATTAGGAATGGCTGGCCCTCCCAGGTATGGTGGCCTGCTGTGCTCAGCGGACCTCCATGTCCAGGACTGCTTTTAAATAAAGCTCTTTTTTTTTTTTAAATGAATCCAGTTTTCCTTAAAGGAAAACGGGATGCATTTAAAAAAAGAAAAATGAAATGTTTTCGTTTCATTTTTTAAGGGCAGGTACTGCCTGCCCCTAAAAAATATTCGCAAAGGGAAGGGGTTTGCGAGTGCTTTACCATCCTGTTGAAGAGGGTGGTAAATTGCGAGTGTTTTGCGACCTAGGCCGAGGCCTCTGACTCGCTATTAGGATGGGACCCCTTGGAACGCCCCTTCCTAATAGCGACTCACAATTCCTATTTAGTGAGTTGCAAATAAATTGCGACTCACTAAATAGGGATTGTACATGGCCCTATTAGATTTTGCATGCGCAAACGAGTCGCAAACCCATTTGCGCATGCAAAAATAGGGGTGTACATCTAGCCCCAGTAGATGTCTGTGCACATGCTGACAAAGAGTTGTTATGTTCCGCTATCAGCTATTGTTTTTTATAAACTGGTGATTTAAATGGTACTGATATTTATTTCTAGAAATTCAATTAAAATTCTGAGACATAAATTGTTGAAAACAATATAATGTATGGGTGACTCACAAATGTCACAGAATGACTGTAAGAGTTGTTCTAATGGTGTATGCCATTCTGCTCATGTCAAGAATATGTGTCATGTATTTTAACAAACATGCATTATTAGTGGCTAAAGTATAGATATGAAGTTGTTGAAATTCATTGGCAGATTTGGTATTTAACAGGTGCATCTGATTAAGGTAAATAATGACACTCTTTTGAATAGTATTTAAGGTTTACAAAGTCGCTGATTGCACTCATGGCTACAGAGACATTATGTTTCATACACACCTGAATAGCAGTAAAAAAACATATGCTTTACTAAAAATTACTGTTTTCATTAATTTGGTTTATGTCCTGCATGTTACAAAATGTTACACCTATTAGCACTACAGCGGTCTTAGAAAATTGGGTCTATGTGTAGCTTGCTGATACCTTCCAGTATTAAAAGCGTATAGCAAATGGTCACATTCAATGGACGATTTGATCAGTGATGAAATTAATGCGGTTTCTTGAAATATTATTGATGCTGTCATTTAACATGTCATTTCGGGTTTAATATGTGATGTCATAGGCAGTGTATGGAAGGGGCATAAGTTGTTGTTTGCTCACTGTAACATCACTGACCAATTCCAGTGGTTTTTTTTTTAAGCGTTAGTTTTTAACTCATTTCAACACTTAACTATTTGGCTACTTCAACCAATTTTGTTACTGATTGACTATATATGTAAGTATATATATATATATATATATATATATATTACCTACTGGCGGTCGCCAGTAGGTAGTTATAGTTAGGACCCCTTTTCCATAGGAAATCCGCAACATTCTATTTTGAATAACTTTTGCGCCGGTCGACGAATCCTCGCGAATTTCTCAAAATAGGTGGGGCGCTACGCTCCGCTCCTACCCTGAAAGTCTCGGGGGGATTCGTCAAGCGGGGGCTGAGATAAAAGGGGGGTCCCAAAACGCGTTTTTCCCATGCATTTTTCCATAGGACCTTTAGACAGGGCTACAGCCCGAACGGCTGAACAGAATTACTAGAAATTTGGCAGAGAGGTAGTCGCTAGGTCAAGGAAGTGCCTTTTGTAGGTTTGGTGTAAATCTGTTCAGTAGATTCTGAGAAAATAGCCTTTAAATCAATATATATATCTGAGCCAGCTTACGGTACGCTTACCGTAAGCTTACCGTACGCGTACGGTGGCGTGCGCGAGCGCGATTCTGATTGGCTGTTACATCTAAGTAAACATTCGAATCGGTCGAAACCAGGAAGCGGCGGCCGCCATTTTCTCTCTCGCACTCTGAGGGGGGGGCTGTAAACAAAGGCAAAAAACATATAAAGGCGCTGTTTAGACAGCGCCCATGCACATAGCCATGTTAGTTGAGTCCTCAAAGATCCCCCAAGGCCAAAAACGGTAAATTTTTTTTTTTGGAAAATTTCGCCGATTACGCTTACCGTACGCGTACGGTGCGCTTACGCTAAAAATTTAAATAAAAAAAAAAAAACACTCTCTGTGCATGGCATATTATTGTCATCACTTACAAATTAAATTTAACAGATTACCTATCACAAGGAAGCGCATAATATGTCCTCCATGTGCGCACGGTGCGTAACGTGGGCACGCGGTGCGCGTAGCGCACTGCGTGCCCACCTTGCGTGTACGGCACTAACTGCGTAAAGTGGGCGCGCGGTGCGCAAAGCGCACCGCGTGCTCACTGTGCGCGCACGGTGCGCGAAGCGCACCATGCGCGCACGGAACGAACTGCGTTAAGTGGGCGTGCACGCCACGAATGGCGTAAAGTAACTTCGCATTTAAAAAACCGTACAAATTCACTGAAAAAACCATAGGTTTCACACACGTTATAGTTAGGAATTAGCATTTAAAAAACCTTGCAAATTCACTGAAAAAACCATAGGTTTCAGACATGTTATAGTTAGCGGAAATTTTACTGATAAAAAACCAATGAAATTCCCCCGTTATAGTTAGTGCAGGCAACTATAACTCACGCGACCGCAATCTTCTGCTGATGACATATGTGTCTTTATGAAAAAAAAATATTTGTAATATATGTATAGCTAAAAATTTATGGAAGAAGACATGGGCAAATAAGTGTCTAAATACAGTATTAGCATCAGCAGAGGATTGCGGTCGCGTGAGTTATAGTTGCCTGCACTAACTATAACGGGGGAATTTCATTGGTTTTTTATCAGTAAAATTTCCGCTAACTATAACATGTCTGAAACCTATGGTTTTTTCAGTGAATATATATAGATATATATATATATATATGTGTGTAAGTATATATATATATATATATATATAGCAGGATACGTTCCACCCGTCTGTGGACAAACCTGGAGGCACTCAATGGGGAAGTTTAAAGTTGAGGGTTTATTCGGCAGGTAGCATCAAAAACTGATGCGTTACGGCAAACACGCCTTCTTCAATATCAGTTACTATAACAAGCAGATTTGTTTTTAGGCATACGGGAAAGGAAACATCGTCAAGCACATTCGAAAGTGAAGCTGTCCCACCAAGTGAAATCAAAGCTTTCGTGTATGCGGCGGCCATCTTGGCAGTATACAGTTGGATACAGATTAATCTTTAAACCACAGCTGTCTGCATATCTCAAAACATTTCATGATAGTGTGGAACCTCATTTGGCAAAAAATTCAAAACAATCAGAAAATTTGTATATATAGATTGTGCAATTTCAAAACGGAACGTGATGTGAGTGGCGACCTATATAAACCTAAAAGAGACTTTATTGTCAGTGGCCAGGAAGAAATCTAACTTCCAATGTATCGTGTGCTCGCAAAAAAATCCTGTGGGCAGCATACGTTATTCTAAATTCATAAGACATGATACAAAATATATATATATATATATACAACCTCTATGGAGACAATCAAGCCCTAAATGGGCAACTTCCATACTCTCATCCTGTGCTGGCAAAGAAATAATGTAGTCAGCACATGTTATTCAAAATTCATAACACATGATCATATATATATATATATATATATATATATATATATATATATATATATATATATACACACAACTCTTGTAGAGGCAATCAAGCTTTTTGGTGTCTAAATTAAAACTTTCTGGTACACAATATTTATATATATCATAATCTCAGACAACAACCTGCTTATCTAATTCATATGTAGGGAGGTGAGGTGATCGCAGCCTGACCTATGTGCACCCACAATTCTTCCTCATTATTTAGGCCTAGAGGAGTCTTGGTGGACAGTTCAACAATATATCTGGATTCCAGACATCTAAGCTCTTTGACCCTATCACCTCCTCTCTCCTTCTTACCAATCTGGTCAATACAGAAGAATCGTAGTAGATCATGATTGCTTGTATGTTCTTGTTCAAAGTGTCGTGCCACTGGGTAGGTTTGATCTTTCTTAGCAATTGCACCCATGTGCTCAAGTATCCTTTTCTTGGCAGGATGAATGGTACTGCCAATGTATCTTTTCGGACAGGGACATTCTAAACAGTAAATGGTGAAGTCTGAATTACAATTAAGTAATTTATTTATTTTCCTGTATTCCTTAGAGCCCTGTCTTTCCACCTCATACTCTGTAACTTTGCTACTAAATTTACCGGCCTTACAACTAAGGCAGGGAAAGAACCCTTTGCATTTGTCCTGCTTGGTAGGAGTGGTATGTGAAATGGCTGTGAACTAAGTGATCCTTAATGAAGGTAGTACGCCTGTATGTAATGAGTGGGTGTGGTGGTAAAGCATGCTTTATCACATTGTCAGTCTGAACTATATGCCAGTTATTTCTGAAGATCTGAGTAACTCTATGAGATTTCTCATGAAACCCCGTAATCATTCTGATGGGTCCTGTTTTAGTATCAGCTTTCAATTTCTCTGCTAGGAGTGTCTGTCTATGTATCTCTTCAGTTTTGCAGACAGCTAATAATATATATATATATATATATATATATATATATATATATATATATATAAACACAGAGTTTGTAGCTGTTCCCAAGCCTCTATTCCGGCGGGCTCACGGCTGGGGTAGCCACCCCCAAAATTCTCACACGTACAATCCGGCGAAATCCCTTTCAGGTATAACGAAGGAATCACACAGGAGCCGTGGCCTCTATTTTTAGTGCAGATTTATTGCAGACACAAACGTATATATATATATATATATCAAAACATACATATACACATATATTTTCTACTGGCAGTCGCTAGTAGATAGTTATAGTTAGGACCGAGTTCCCATAGGAAATCTGAAAATTCTATTTTGAATAACTTTGGTGCGGGTTGACGAATCCTCGCGAAATTTTCAAAACTAATAGGGCGCTCCGCTCAGCTCCTACCCTGAAAGTCTCGGGGTGATTCGTCAAGTGGGGGCTGAGAAAAAAGGGGGGTCCCAAAACGCGTTTTCCCCATGCATTTTCCCATAGGACCTTTAGTCGAAGGTACAGCCCGAACGGCTGAACAGAATTACTTGAAATTTGGCAAATAGGTAGTCCTCGGGTCAGGCATGTGCCTTTTGCATATATGGTGTCAATCTGTTCATTAGTTTCTGAGAAAATTGCAGTTAAAAGTACATAAATATGTATAAGCGCGCACTGTGCGCGCACCATAACGTGCGCGAGCGTAATTCTGATTGGTGGTTACATGTCAGTCAACATTCGAATCGGTCAAAATCAGGAAGTGTCGGACGCCATTTTATGTGTGACAGTGAAAAAGAAAGGTGGAGAACATGAAAAGGGGGCAGGGTAAAGAGTTCCTGACCCCCTAGCATTTGTCAGGGGGTCCGCGAAGGGTGAAAAAAACATTTAAATTTTTTTTCAAAAAATCGCGGGGTGCGCGCACGGCGGCAAAAAATTCGTAAAATAATAGAATTAAAAATCAAGTTTAAGTGTTTATTTGTTGGTTGGCTCTAAAAAGAGCCGATGTGTTCATTGCGTGTTTTTTGGTACCTACAAGTAAGTACCGATGCAGAGTCTAAAGTTCAAGAGGATGACTCTGTTCCCTTCATCTGTTAAATGTACACCATCTCCTCTATAAATGCCACTCAGAAGCATTGGTTCATAGTAGTTTCTGTTCCAGAATCTTCAAACACCACATCCCACTCCCTTCACTATTTCTTCTTATTTCCTGGGAAAAGGAGCTGAAGAGGTATCAATTTTACTTGAAAATGGCAGAACAGCAGTCTAGTTCAGGGAGTGAGGAGGAGACCTGGATGCACTCAGAAGGTGTCTTTCAGTAGAATGGCAATATGAAAAGAAAGATAGTTGTAAAATGGAGGCTTACATACTTTTTTTTTCAATAAAAAGAGCTCATTGGCTGTTTCAGACCATACAACACTAAAAACGAGGCTGTATGCTTACATTTTTAAAAGCATGTTTTGTATTGGTTCAGAAAAATGTGTTCCCACAGAACATTACTTTGGATTTGCTGTTAGGTTTGAAAAGCCAAGCAATCTTGCTCTTTGGATTAGAAACATTGTGTGCTGAACTTCTGACCTCTCTGTTCACACCAGTGTTCCATGATCTGTTGCTATGCTAGCAGGCAGAAGTCATGTTGGGGGTAGGAATCATTTGGAAAGGGTTGAAATTTGCAACCAATAGAAATGTGTGTTTCTATTTAAAAGAAAGGTGGAGAACGTGAAAAGGGGGCAGGATAGAGAGTTCCTGACCCCCTAGCCTTTGTCAGGGGGTCCCAGAAGGATCCCGAAGGGTGAAAAAAACATTTTATTTTTTTTCAAAAATTCGTGGGGTGCACGCACGGTGCGCGCACGGCAGCAAAAAAATTGTAAAAAAAAAAGAATTAAAAGTCAAGTGTAAGAGTTTAGATGTTGGTTGGCTCTAAAAAGAGCCGTTGTGTTCATTGAGTGTTTTTTGGTACCTACAAGTAAGTACCGATGCACAGTCTAAAGTTCAAGAGGAAGACTCTGTTCCCTTCATCTATGAAATGTACACCGTCTCCTCTATAAATGCCTTGCATGTTGTAACGCAAGTTGTTGTGGTATATAGAACCCATACCATAGTCTCTGAGGAAAGCAGAAACAGACTTATTGACGTGCTTTCTTGCTTTCTCAATCTATGGACAATATTGGTTGGACCAGTTCCACTTTTGCCTTTGGCATATATTAGAATATACAAAGGTAGTTTGTGGAAAAAGTGACATCAATTACACAAAGGTGTCCTTAACAAGCATTTCCAGACCTACCCCAGTTAAAGTGCCTAGGTCATTTCCACCACAGTGCACAATTATAAGGTTAGGCTGTGGGAGATGTAGAAAGGATTTCACCAAAGGCATTAATTGATGCCACTTTAACCCTCTCTGACCAATCCATTTAATGTCTACATTTGGCAAAGCAAGGTCTTTCACAATACCTCTTTTTTCTGCATACTTTGCACTCCAGAAGACATAGCTATGACCTACAATCCACACTGTGAACATCTTTCAAGGAGATCTGGATGCACTCAGAAGGTGTCTTTCAGTAGAATGGCAATATGAAAAGAAAGATAGTTGTAAAATGGAGGCTTACATACTTTTTTTTTAAATAAAAAGAACTCATTGGCTGTTTCACACCATTCTACACTAAAAACTAGGCTGTATGTTTACATTTTTAAAAGCATGTTTTGTATTGGTTCAGAAAAATGTGTTCCCACAGAACATTACTTTGGATTTGCTGTTAGGTTTGAAAAGTCAAGCACTCTTGCTCTTTGGATTAGAAACATTGTGTGCTGAACTTCTGACCTCTCTGCTCACACCAGTGTTCCATGATCTGTTGCTATGGTAGCAGGCAGAAGTCATGTTGGGGGTAGGAATCATCTGGAAAAGGGTTGAAATTTGCAACCAATAGAAATGTGTGTTTCCATTTGAAAAAATGTAGGAAGCAATGTGATTTGAAGTTAACATGTATATGTGTGAAAAAAGAGAGGGAAAGTTTGCCATTTACTGGTTCTGGTGAGAGGTGTACAGCTCAGAGATTCTGGCTCTGATAATCTGCTGTGTGAGTGCCACATTTCTTTCTCAACTAACTACTTTTAAAGGTGAGTTATGAATTTGAGAGGGGATGTATGTGGTGCATTTTGATATAAATAATAGAAATTTGTTTCTTCTTTTAAAGTTGTGTTTTACATTTTATGTTTTGGAAGATATTTAACTGCCTTGAACTTGTAAGATATTATGGAGTATGTCTTCACCATAAGTTAAGGTGTACTGGTATCACCCAGGAATACTGTTTTGTGCCTAGAATCACACCATGAGTCTGTCTGCACACAGGAATTGTTGTCAGAGATTTAATTTGTGTTGCTCTTGTTCTGTAAGACTTGCACTCGCAGGAAAGGGGCAGCTTATTTTCTTGAACTGTGATAGTTAGCATTCAGCACAAATCACTATCTCACAAATGAGAGGCAAATGCTAACACATTTGAAATCAACAGGGTAGATTTTCCTTCCACTCCTGCAATGGGTGAGGTAGTTCCTACATGTTCAAAACTCCAATTAACCCTTACCACACATGTACTCTTACATACATCTCTGCAATCTTCATGCAGTTGTGCAAGCGTCCATGCAGATCTCTCTTGCACCTGACAATACACAGTCTCCAGAAACACACTCTTAGCACACAGGCAGCTGCTTGTCCTGCACTCCCATGCTTACTATTCAGCACTGTGTGGTATTTCAGATAACAGTGTGTAACGCTAACACATTCAACGTCACCAAGGCTCATTTCCTTTGCTCTAGTCTAATCACTCACCCAGGTTCCACATGCTCATGATCTCAAGTAGCTGTTAGGACATGTGCTCTTTTCTGCCTCTCTAAACTATAAGGAAAATGTGTCAGGCTGTTACAGTAATTATCACTTGCTCTACCACAGTAGTAAATGTGCTTTGAAATTGCCAATCAAATATCGTTTTCTGCCTAGAATCACACCATTAGTCTGTGTGCACACAGGAATTGTTGTCAGAGATTTAATTCGTGTTGCTCCTATTGTGTAAGACTTGCACTCGTAGGAAAGGGGCAGCTCATATGATAGGATTTGAAAAGCTCAAAAAAAATATAGTAATATATTTAAATTACATAAAGGTATTTATTTTTTAGTTTCTTTTAGGTATTGCTGAACAACACTGAAATAAATTAAACATGACTATAAAATCAAGAAAGAGAAAAGAACAGCAAAAACATCTATATTTGAAGACAACTGGACAACACAAATTAGTTGAAGAACCTCATGTTGGAAAAAAGAAAAAGTCTTCTGGTAAGCAGACTAAGGATTTTTTTTTAAATATCCTCAAACAAAGAAAAAATGTAAAAAATATATCCACTGCAAATAGTGTTTCAAGTAGAAAACAACAAGACAATCGTAAGAAAATACTAAATGCTAATGTACAATTAGAAGCAAGAAAGAATGACTTAAAAAGAAAAACAGAATTTCAAAACATTCGTAGAAAAATGTTTCAGAGAAGAGTGATGTTCAATTTGCTAAAGGATGTGAAAAAATATAGGAAGAAAGCAAAATTTTATAAGAAAAAGAAACATATTGAATCAATTGTTGCAAAGGCTTTGGAATTAAAAAGAAAACTATTCATTTTAATTTTGAACAGGATCCGTACATTAGATAAAATAGTCAAGTAATGAAGTCAAAAAGCAAAAGGAAAAGAGTAGTGAAAAAAAATAACTTTTGTAAAGTGTTCTTAGGAGAATGGAAGCATAGTTCAAGTACTGAACCATTTTTTAATGAAGAGAGTTATCTTCAAAGTAATAGTTTGCTGCATGCAGTTGACACCAGTGGTCGAGCTTATGAAGTTAAAGATGGTTGTGTAATGGAAAAGGAGAAAATGGTTCCAAGAAATGAGGAAGAAGTGTTAGCTGATGAGGTTATGGGGAAACGTCCTAAAGCCCCAGTGTACACTTGGAATTGTAGTAGTATTTGTAGTGTACGACAAGAATCTATTGATAAATTACGTGACTTTCTAAGAGAATATAGTAAAAAAAAGTGTTAAACAGAAGATTAAGGTGCTTCAAAGACTAGATCCATGCAGAGTGGGAAAGAATACTGGTTTGCAAGGACATTCTCTGGCTTGTCTTTCTAGGAAAGTTTGCCAAAGTGTTTTTCACCATTTTAGGATGCTGGCAGTACATCATACTGAAATGAGAAAGTTTGTGAGAAGATTGTATTTTGCTAAAAGCCCAGCACTAAAGTTAAATGAGTTGAATAGTGCTCTGTTCCGTGGATCTGTATCAGATGTAAAGAAGGTTATTGATGATATTCAGTTTTGTTACTTTGGTCCAGAGAAAGAAAGTGCAGGAATTGACACAGTTATTGAGGAAAATGTGGAATAGAATGTAGAACTCACTGTTAGTAAAAATTTTGAAGATCAAATGACAAAATTTACTATCATCTCTAATGAAAGGCCAAATATTACTTGTATTTGTTGCCGGAGAAGCCATTATAAAACTCAAACAAGGAATGTTGATCGCTATAAAAAAAGTGAAAAAGAAAATAATTATGAGTGGAAGGATTTTGCTACATATTTATTTCTGGGAAATTGTTTTGATTTGGGTGAAGATCAGCGTATTTGTAAATACTGTTATAACAAGTTAGAAGAAAATAAAATGCCAGCTGGAGCTGTACATAATAATTTAGAATTGGTTGATATTCCTCCAGAACTTAGTGATTTAAATACGTATGAGTCTATACTCATTCAATGTGTCCATCCGTTTCAGACTATAATTTGTATGGAGCCCAAAACAGGTAAATTACCTCCTTCAGATTTACAAAGAGGTTTAAAAGGAAGAGTTGTCTATTTGCCATTAGATTTGAAAAAAAATATTGAAACAATTGATGCAGATAGTTTGGAAACTGAACCACTAGTTATTCTGGTTAATGGTGTACCTACAAAGAGTAAGAAAATTTGGCAGGAGCTAGTAGATGTACGAAAAGTTCAAAGAGCAAATTTATAATTGAAAAGAAATAATAAATGGTATGAATCAATTTGTATGGATGAAGATGAAGAAGATTTACTAGCAGACACAGGAATACCAACTGGGCAAATTGAAAAAGTGGATAAGTCAAAAGAAGAAGAAGAAATTTATGAACATTTCAGCATACATCCTCTTCATTCTAAAGAAGTTATGGGAAACACTATTGATCTGTTTCAGATGAAAAAAGCAAAAGGAACTCCCGTGAGTGTATGGGAGGAGAGCTTGGAAGCTCGTTGTTTTCCCCAGCTGTTTCCTACAGGAAAAGGTGGACGATATGATGAACGTCCATTACAGATTCCTGCTTCTGAGTATCGGACTACAAGATTATATGCAGAAGATCCAAGATTTCGTCAAAGTATTCCTTATTTGTTCCATCTTTTATTTGAAAGTGACTTGTCTGCACTATCTTATGCAGTAAATCACATTTTAAAAACTGGAGTACATCTACATAATGTGTCTGCAAAGGATTTTATGAACAAAGTGCAACAGCGAGATGATCATTTGGAATCTCAATTGATTAATCTGATGGCTTGTCAGCGTGGAACTAATAAATATTGGTACCGACGCCATGGAGAATTGAAATGTATGTTACGGAAGTTAGGAACTCCTACATGGTTCCTTACCCTAAGCTGTGCTGAGTACGCTTGGGATGATTTACTGGATTTTCTTCGAGAGGCAAATTCAAATATTGAAATCATCCAATACAAGACAGCAGGAGAATTGTGCTCATTGGATACGGTTAATGTTTGCAGATATTTCAATCATAGATTTGAGGCTATGATGTCCTTCATCTGCACTAAAAAAAATCCACCTCTTGGAGAAGTTGTGGATTTCTTTTGGAGAAAAGAGTACCAAGAAAGAGGTGCTCCTCATATTCATATGCTGTTGTGGATCAAGGATGCCCCAAAATTTGGAACAGATTCTGATGACGCAGTTTTATCTTTCATTGAAGAATATGCAACATGTGCTATACCTAAAAGCACAGAAGAAAAAAAAATAAAAGAGCAAGTTTTACGTTTCCAAAGTCATTGGTGTGGAAAATACTGTCGACGAAAGTACAAGAGTAAAGATAAATTCTACACAAAATGTCGATTTGGATTTCCACGACCTGTTCTTTCAAAAGGAAGAGTAAACAGTTTTATGTCAGCTGTGCGACATACCATTACAAGAAAATCTCCGAAAAATACCTACAACCTAAGAAGAAAAGAAGAGTCAAAATATATAAATGACTACAACCCAGTCATTTTATCCATGTGGAATGCTAACATGGATATTCAGTATGTAGCTGACAATTCTATTGCTGTTGCTCGGTATGTCACATCTTACATCACTAAATCTGAGAAAACGGAATTGAAAGAAATGTGGGAAGAGATTTCTCACGAGAAGACTGTCAGTAAAAAGCTATACAGTTTCAGTTTAAAGATGTTATCGCATCCAGAAATTGAGTCATACGAATGCTCGGATAGGTTATCATCTGCAAGTCTGTACTCCAAATCCAGAAGAATAATTTTGGCAAGTTTAGGCCTTGCAGGAATGCGAAATCGGGTACTGAAATCTATTCGAGAAATTGAATGTTTAGCAGAGAACGAACCAGAAAGTACAGACATTTTGAAAACAAACATGTTGGACACATATTACCCAAACAGAAGTCATCATCTTGAGAACATCTGTCTCTATGAAGTGCTGTAGAACTACATTTTTAAACGGAATGCCACAGAAGACATCAACAATGGAAAATATAAAGTCATTGGTGAGGAAGGATGTTTGGTGAAACAAACAAAAGGAAGTTTGATTAATCACAGGAAGCTGAGTTGCGACACTACTAACAAAAAGGAATTTTACTACTTATCACTTTTACAGCTGTTTAAACCATGGCGTTCAGAGGATGAATTACTTGGAGATTTTCAGAGCTATGAAGATTCCTTTAATGCATGCAAAGATAACATAGAATGCAGTACTTTTTCAAATTATGTACAAATGTTAAATGAAGAAATTGAACAAAAAGCTACAATTGCAGCTGAAGTAGCTAGAGACGGTTCTCAAGACAGTCAAAGTTCTGGTACGCTCAGTCAAGATCCCCTAGGACAACCAATCGTAGAAAATGAAGCTGCAATAGCCATGACTGAAGTGGAAACAGCTATGAATCAAGCTCAGGAAGATGTAATAGACTTACAAAATTTGGAACAACAACTGAATGATGAACAACAACAAATTTATGAAGAAGTCACAAAACAAATTGATCATGGATTACTACATAAAAATAAAGAGTGCTCATGCACATCATTTGAAGCAATCAGAATGTATGTGAGTGGACAAGCTGGAACTGGAAAAAGTTTCTTAATTAAAGTAATTAGAAGCTACCTACAGAAAAAAACTGATTCAACTTTGTCTTGTGTTGTTACTGCTCCAACTGGGTTAGCAGCATATAACATAAAAGGAATTACCTTACATTGTTTGCTAATGTTACCAGTAGAGCATGAGAACAAAATAGAATACCACAAGCTAACAGGAGAAGCATGTTTTGAAGTTTCAAGAGTGTTGAAGAAAATGAAAGTTCTCATTATTGATGAGGTAAGCATGGTATCAAACTTAATGCTTGCCTTTGTGCATTTAAGAATGCAGCAAATTCTAAAGACAGACTATGACGTGTTATTTGGAGGAAAACATGTTATAGTTTTTGGGGATCTACTGCAGCTCACTCCAGTTAAAGGACAACCAGTATTTAATACTCTTACACATGAAGACACGAAAAGGTCGTTAGGAAGTATAGGTAATGTGAATATTTGGTCATACTTTGAGTACAAAGAACTCATTACCAATATGCGGCAAGCAAATGTTGATAATTATGCAAGTATTCTCAAAGATATCAGAATTGGACTACTCACAGAACATGGCAGAAAAGCTTTACAGAGTCGATTGCTATGTAATTTGTTTCCAACAGAACAAATAGTTCCAGAGAAAATATACAAGAAAATTGCAGAAAAAAATACTGTACTCTGCTTAATGCCAACACTACATGAATGCTCTATATTCAATGAAGAACTTTTGAAATTGGAAAATGAAGAGATTATAAAAATGGAAGCCGTGGATAAAATACAGCATGAAGGAATAACTATTACATTGACAGGCAAATTGAAAACTAGATTGCATTCTCTAGAGAAAAACATATCGAAAACAGCTGGTTTAGAAAAGAATCTTTATATTTGTATGAACTGTCGAGTAATTTTAAGATGTAATTTGAATGTAGAAAAAGGTTTAGTGAATGGAGCTATGGGTAAAGTTGTGGGTTTTGTTAATTACCAGAAAAAAGTTGGAATTGAATTTTTAAAAATAAAATATGATCAGATTGAAGAGGTTAAAGACATTAGTCGTTGTTCAGTTCGTTTTTTGCTTGTGAAAGACTTATATGTACGTAGGAAGCAGTTTCCGTTTTCTCTAGCATATGCTGTAACTATTCACAAATCTCAAGGATTAACTGTAGATAGTGCTTTTGTAAACATTGGATCTAGTGTGTTTAAAGAAGGTATGTTGCTTTGTCACGAGTGAAAAAATTATCTGGTTTATTCATGATAGACTTTGATGACTCAAAAGTTAGTGCTGATGCAAATTGTGTAAAGGAGTATAATAGATTAAGAAGAAGCTATGCTCCTCATTTAGGTCAGTATCCTGTGTTTGAAAAACGTGTTGTTTGTCGGAAAAGGAGAATTGAGAATATCTGTAATGAGGATGTACAGAAGAGAAAACAAAAAGAGAGTGATGTGATTGCAAGCAAAAAGAAAAAGGACAATGTTGAAGAGGTTGTTGGTTGTCATTTTGAAAATAGCTCTGGTGTCAACTGCTATGCTAATGTAGTGCTGAATGTTGTATTTTATCTTGAAAGTTTGCAAGAGCAGATAATACTAAATCATGAAAAAAGATTTTGTTCTCTGCTGAGTTTCCTTTATGAGAAGCTGAGTAATGATAAAACTAAAATAGAAAGTGCTTCTGATGTTAGAAATCTTTTAGATGTATGTTCTGGATGTACACAGTTTACTCAAAATGTCCAGCAAGATGCACAGGAATTCTTAATGTATATGCTTATGGTACTGGAAGATGAAGGGGTAGAAATAGAAAATATGTTTGGTCTCTCTTATAAATGGGAACATTGTTGTGAAAACTGTATGAACACATGCAGCACTAATGTTGATTCTGAAAGGTTCACACATTTAACATTACCAGAGAGTAAATCAGTGACTTTTAGTAAATTAGTTAAAGATGCAAATCACAACATGGAATGTTCTCAATGTAAATCAGAAATGTTATCAACGTTATTTTTAACTCCTTCAGTGCCACGCCCTTTCCCCCTCCTGTGCCGGGCATTGCACTAGTGGGTGGGGTTCATGACGAGATAGTCTCGTCATGGGCACAGCGCAACCGTGCTCCATGACGAGACCATCTCGTCATGGGCACTGAAGAGGTTAAAGAAATATGGACAGTATATAATTTTAATGATGCAACGTTTTAGAGCTGATGGAACAAAATTTAACACTTTAATACAGAAGTTTGTAGGAAATCAATTATCAATATCAGGAAAGACTTTTGTTGCAGTTGCAATAATTTTCCATGATGGACCTTCTATAACTTCTGGTCATTACACAGTTTATCTAAAATGTGAAAAAGGCTGGACACTGTGTAATGATTCTCAATTGATTTTAAAGCAACGTTTGCCTGCAGAATTACCAAATTCCTACTTAATTTTTCTGAAAACAAAATTTTAGATACAAATTGCAGCATCTGAAGAAACCATTATTTCGATTTTATAGGATTACCATTGGATATTTCACCTAAAAAGGTTTTAAAAATTACCATTTGGCCTCATGGAAAGGTAAATGTTTCTATTGTGGACTTCTTTCACAGATATTATTTTGGTGTATGTGCTTAAGCAACAAGATTTACAGACGTTATTTATTGCAAATAGTTATTGTTCTTAGAAGATATTTTTAATATATATGTTACATTTCTATCAAGGTATGTTTTGCTGAGGATAGATTCAGGGCTTTTTTAAACAATCTTTCAGATTGTTTATTTTTTGCCCGCTGTTAAGTGATGAATGCAATTGATATCACTATTTTCAGTGAAATTCAATATATTCTGAAAACAGCAAAAAAAGGGCAAAAAATTACTTTGTTAAATATGAAAATATGTGTACTGTTTTCTAAAATGTATTGTTAAATATTACTACTATTTTTCTTTTTTTTCAGATCAAGAAAGAAAATTTAGGAAATTGAATCCTTTTTTCTTGCAATTAAAAACAACCATTTATTTCTAATTAAGTTATTTTGTTGGTCAGGTAAGTTTGAAATATCTGTATTTCTCACCCCTTCACTTTCATGCTCCCTTTTCTTCACTTCTCCTCACTCTGCTTTTCTCATTCCCCTTCTCTCTCTCTTCTTCCTTTACTGCTCTTTCGTAACTCCCTCACTCCTTCTCTACTACTCCCCTAGGTTTACTGCCTCCATCACTATTTTTTCAACCATGTTTCTCTCCCTGTCTCCATATGTCTCAGTCATTCTAACTGCCTTACTCCTTCTCAGATCCTTGCTCTCTGTCTCTGTTTCTGTCTCTCTCCCTTTGTCTGTTTTACCCTTAATTTTCTTAACACGTCTGGGGCAGATTTACAAGCCCCCTGCGCCACCACTACGTTACTTTTCATGACGTACTGATGGTGCAAGGAGCTCCTCCATATTTACAAGGAGAGGAAAAGCCACCCTGCGTGACTTTTCCTCTCCTCGTAAATACAGCCACTTCATACGCAGCACTGTGCGTTGGAGGGGCGTTCCATGGGTGTTGTTGTGGGTGTTCCCACGCAACACCCATAGAACTAGACACATCTCCAGATTTACGAGAAATCGTAACTCTGGAGATGCGTGTGAATGCTACGCCACCCTAGAGGTGGCGTAGCGAGGCACAACGAGGAGAAATGTTTTCATTTCTCCTAATTTTTTCCTCTTTCAGTGCGTGCTGCATGCTACTGCATGCATTGAAAGAGGAAAAAGCCTCTTGTGATTGTTTTTCTGCAGGAAGGTGTCCCTTCCTGCAGAAGAACAATCTCCCCACCACGCAGGCATCCTTGCAGCATGGTGCAAGGGAGCCTGCGCCGGCGCATGGCTGCAGTTTGTGTGCCAGCGCAGGGGAAGCATAGAGATGCGACATATTCTTGTAAATATGTCGCATCTCTGTGCTTTGAAACTAACGCAGCACGGTGCAGCAAAATTACTTGCTGCACCGTGCTACGTTAGTTTGTTATAAATCTGCCCCTCTTTTTCTACCACTCCTCCTCTCTTCATCACTCATTTTCCATCTATGTTAATTTTTTAACCTTCTCCGTCATTCTCCTTCCCTTACCTTCCCTAACTGTCACTATCCTTTTCTCATAGTCACTCCTATTCTCCTACTTCACTTCCTCCTGTCTCAAATGACATCACTGATGACATCACTATATAGACACATATATATATATAGTGATGTCATGAGTGATGTCACTGACCATGTCATGAGTGATGTAATATGTGACGTCAAGAGCGTAATTCTGATTGGTGGTTACATGTCAGTCAACATTCGAATCAGTCGAAATCAGGAAGTGTCGGCCGCCATTTTGTGTGTGACAGTGAAAAAGAAAGGTGGAGAACGCGAAAAGGGGGCAGGGTAGAGAGTTCCTGACCCCCTAGCCTTTGTCAGGGGGTCCCTGAAGGATCCCGAAGGGTGAAAAAAACATTTGATTTTTTTTCAAAAAATCGCGAGGTGCATGGCAGAAAAAAATTTGTAAAAAAGAATTGAAATCAAGTTTAAGTGTTTGGATGTTGGTTGGCTCTAAAAAGAGCCGTTGTGTTAATTGAGGAACAGAGGAACAAAAAAAAAACAAAAAAAGAAAAAAATTATGGGGTGGAGCATGTCTGCTGCTGTATCTTGTTCTCTATTAGGTTAATGCTGGTCTCACCATAACAGAGGGTGCATATCCAGAGGTCGAGAAGCAGGTGAAGCTGTGGCCGCAGATGATGTGCTCGGCTGAGCTGCTGGAGGGTTGTCTCTTGCAGCTCGAGTAGACTCCCGAGCATAAGCCACAGGATGCACTTTTTGGAAGTGCCTTATCATGGAGTAAATACTAAAGGAGTATTTTTTTTTTAGGGTCTCCTCTCGATAAGACCACTCCACAAATAGTGCAGGTGACTTTAGGAGCATTCACCTTCTTCTGGCCCCCTAGAAAAGTAAAACATTTCCAAATAAATGAGTCCTTTTGTTTCCTCTACGTTGGTGGCACAAAGGTCTCCTCCTCACTCCCAGAAGATGACTGCTGCTCTGCCATTTTCAAGTACTGGAGTACTGGAAAAGCTGTTCAGCTCCTTCTCCCAGGAAATAAGAAGAAATAGTGAGGGAATGGGTGTGGTGTTTGAAGATTCTGAAACAGAAACTACTATTAACCAATGAAAAGTGTTGTTTCGTAATCACATGACATGCCGTGCGCACACGGAGCACGCGCGCACGGAGCACGCATGACGCACGCATGCGCGCAAGGTGCACTCACGCATGCGCGCATGGAGCACGTACGCATGCATGCGTGCACGGAGCACGCACGCATGCGCACACCATGCGCACCATCAAAAACCCTAAAAAAAATGAATGTGACTCTTTTTCTGGATGGGACTACTAAAGCCAGCATGCACTGCAGAACATCGAGCGGCCCACTGAGGGCGTGGCATGAACTTAACCAATAAAGGTAACCAGAACTGCCTGCATGAGTCTTTTACTAAGCGACCTCTGATGAAAGGCAGCAGCCTTGAAACGCGTCAGGTCTAAGAAAAATTAATCCAAGGAATATCAGCGCCAGCTCTTGCCTTGAAAAAACAACCGAAAGGTTCAGCCTGCCGAGTGTGCGCTTTCAAAAGCTCTTGGGCATTTGGTGGACAATACATATATATGTATACACATATGTATATATGTATACACATACATATATAGGTATACACATATATATATGTATATTCACTGAAAAAACCATAGGTTTCACACACGTTATAGTTAGGAATTAGCATTTAAAAAACCTTGCAAATTCACTGAAAAAACCATAGGTTTCACACATGTTATAGTTAGCGGAAATTTTACTGATAAAAAACCAATGAAATTGCCCCGTTATAGTTAGTGCTGGCAACTATAACTCACGCGACCGCAATCCTCTGCTGATGCTAATACTGTATTTAGACACTTATTTGCCCATGTCTTCTTCCATACATTTTTAGCTATACATATATTACAAATATTTTTTTTTATAAAGACACATATGTCATCAGCAGAAGATTGCGGTCGCGTGAGTTATAGTTGCCAGCACTAACTATAACGGGGCAATTTCATTGGTTTTTTATCAGTAAAATTTCCGCTAACTATAACATGTGTGAAACCTATGGTTTTTTCAGTGAATTTGCAAGGTTTTTTAAATGCTAATTCCTAACTATAACGTGTGTGAAACCTATGTTTTTTTCAGTGAATTTGTACGGTTTTTTAAATGCTAAGTTACTTTACGCCATTCGAGGCGTGCGCGCCCACTTAACGCAGTGCGTTCCGTGCACGGTTTTTATCAACTTTAATAAGCCCTGTACATTTGGTGGCCTTCGGCCACCAAAAGCACAGGGGGTGGGGTCAATGTGGATAGTGTTTTTTTTATTTCGATTTTATAATTTCATGTTGCCAAAATATAGTTTTTTTACAGATGTAATAAGCCCTGTACATTTGGTAGCCTACGGCCACCAAAAGCACAGGGGGTGGGGTAAGTGTGGATAGTGTTTTTTTTATTTCTATTTTTTACCGTACGCTTACGGTAAGCGTACGGTAAGCGTACTCGGCGAAATTGCCGAAAAAAAAATAAAACCGTTTTTGCTCTTGGGGGATGTTTGGGGACTCCCTCAACATGACTATGTGGGAGGGAGTTGTCAAAACAGCCCCGTAACATGTTTTTGGGCATCATGTTTGATAAATAACACTCAGTGCGAGAGACAAAATGGCGGACGCCGCTTCCTGGTTTCGGCCGATTCGAATGTTTACTAAGATCTAAGAACCAATCAGAATCGCGCTTGCGCACGCCACCGTACGCGTACGGTAAGCGTACGGTAAGCGTACCGTAAGCGGGCTCAGATATATATATTGATTTAAAGGCTATTTTCTCAGAATCTACTGAACAGATTTACACCAAACCTACAAAAGGCACTTCCTTGACATAGGGACTACCTCTCTGCCAATTTTCTAGTAATTCTGTTCAGCCGTTCGGGCTGTAGCTCTGTCTAAAGGTCCTATGGAAAAATGCATGGGAAAAACGCGTTTTGGGACCCCCCTTTTATCTCAGCCCCCGCTTGACGAATCCCCCCGAGACTTTCAGGGTAGGAGCGGAGCGTAGCGCCCCACCTATTTTGAGAAATTCGCGAGGATTCATCGACCGGCGCCAAAGTTATTCAAAATAGAATGTTGCGGATTTCCTATGGAAAAGGGGTCCTAACTATAACTACCTACTGGCGACCGCCAGTAGGTAATATACACATACATATATGTATGTATATACCTATATATGTATGTGTATACATATATATGTATACACATATATATGTATACATTTGAGATGTCATCAATGATGTCACTGACCATGTCATGAGTGATGTGATATGTGAGGTAATAAGCAGTGCATTGTGGGGGCATGAGTTATAGTTAACTCAGGTAACTAAAACGGCTGAATTTCTCTGGTTTTGTACGAGTGAAATGTCAGCCTAACTATAAAGTTCCTGAAACCTTTGTTTTTTTCAGGAAATTCCAATGCTTTTTTTGATTGCTAATTCCTAACTATAACATCCCTGTAACCTTTGTTTTTTTCAGTGTTTTAAACAGCAGTCATATTTGCAGAGTGGTGGAGAAAGGGGGCTGGGCTTCCGACCAGCTCTCAGGAATTCCGCTGCGTAGGCCTTACAGGATGTTCCAGGAGGATTTGTATTACCTCCACTAAGTCCCATGCAGCAGGATTACTGAGTTCTGCTAGCGGGCCCTTCCCCTTTCATCACCACTCTACAAATGCTCCTCCTGGTGCGCTCTTGGTTAGGGGCCGAAGTCCCCTTCGCCGGTGAGGGTCCTTAAGGGGCCAACTAGCCCTCCTGTTACCTCCAGTTAGCCCCACACAGTGAGGTTGCTGAGAGTTCATCAAAGGCTATGCCCCCTTTCTCCACCACTCTTCAAAGGTGTCTCCTGGCACACTACTATTTGGGGGATGAAGTCCCCTTGCCTCTTGAGGGTCCCTGGGGGCCAACTAGCCCTCCTGTTGCCGCCAGTAAGCCCCACACAGCTAGATTGCTGAGAGGTGGTCAGAGGCCACGCCCCCTTTCTCCACCACTCTGCAAACCCACCTCCTGGCGCACTGCTGCTTGGAGGATGAAGTCCACATTAGTCCTGAGGCCCTCAGGATGCAAGGGGACCTCATCGCCCCACCAGCAGTGCACCAAGAGGCACATTTGCAGAGTGGTGTAAAAAGGGGTATGGCCTATGACCGCCTCTCAGCACTCGCACTGTGTGTGGCTTGCTGGAGGTAACAGGTAGGCTAGTTGTCCCCTAAAGACCCTGAGGAGCAAAGGGGACTTCATACCCAACCAAGAGCGCACCAGGAGGCGCATTTGCAGTAGAGAAAGGGGGGCAGGGCCTCCGGCTTTGCTTTTTTTATTTTATTTTAGGGAGGGGGCTGTGTGGCTCCCCTTCCATTAACCCTTTTGTGCTCCCTTCCCTTGACCTTCCCATTTTTGGCCCTGGGACCCCATTCCCCTGGAGTCAGGCCATTTATTTTAAGGTAGTTGTGTTACGGGGCCCCCTCCCCAGGCTGATTTTGGCCAATGGGACCACATCTCCAGGGGCCCGGCCATTCCTTTTTTTTTTAAATGGAGGGCCAAGCGGCTTACCTCCCGGGCCATTTTCAGCCCTGGGGTCCCCATCCCCGGGGCTAGGCCATATATTTACTTTTTTTTTTATTCTTTCTAGGGAGGGGGGCCACGTGGTGGTAGTACCTGAGGCAGCGGGGGAGGCCATAGAGGCCTCTCCTGTATTAATGTTTAAAGAGGCCCCGGGGAGTTGGTGGTCTCTGGGGCATAAGCCTCAGGAGGTGGGACCGTGTGCCCCCTCTTTTTCTGCATAATGCCCCAGGGACTGGCCCATCCGGGGGCCAATAATTAACAAAGCACGGAAGCCCGCACTTCATTTAAAAAACAAATTTCAGATGGATTCTCACCACAGTTTCCTCCCCACTTCACTGAATATGAAAAGCTAGAATTACTGTTCGTGTCTTTACAGATCTGGAGCAGGGAGGGCGTTGTGGTGAGAATTGCCCAATATACACACATGTTGTATCAAGTTAATAGATAGGCTTCTTTATTGTACTTACGGGCATGTCCTTTTATTGTGTTACAGATCAATGAAACACAATAAAATGTTGTTAAAGATAGTGCCATTCAGAGTGCTTCTTTATAACGGATTTATTTTAACCCCTAACCAGGACCTTTAACAATTTTGATATTCACAGGTATATTTCCTATGTTTATGCTAGAATTTGAAATGCAGTGAATGCTTTTGGAGATACAGGAAGTTCAAGATGAACCTGATATTAAAATAACATTATTATGCAAGGTGAACATTCCAAGTGATGAATATACACTTCAAATGCAAATGAACAATTGATGGACAGAATGCAGAACAATGTCATACATTCACCCCAGTACAGAGATCTGGGCCTAAATCCATCGTTTTTTTTCTCACCATGCCATTCCAGTTTGAACCCAGCCATATGCAAATCAGTCTTGACCCTGCGCCCAATGGGAATATACACTTCAGACATTCGACAAATGGGCAAACTATTTTGCTGTACAGTGAATAGTTTCTTCATACCTTTATGAGTAATTGTTTCTTCATACTTTTATCCATGTGTGGAGTGCGTCATCAATATGGACGAAAGACAAATGGTCAGCCTTACCTTTTTTCTATATTGCAGTGCAAGTGGTAGTGGAGTGTTTTGCAATGCACAAGAAACTGTTACTGCAACATTTCAAAAGTACCAAGAAAACAATGAGATGACAGAATAGTGAGCAAAATGCATGAATGGTCATATGTTCAGTTTAATCTGGGTGATAATCGAAAAGATTATATAAGGATGCTATGTATCCAGAACTATAGGAAATTGGCTGGTTTCTTAGTCAAAAGGGAAGAGAGTTCTGTAGGATGATTACAGCACCACTGAATGATTGCTTTAACATTTGGAAGGTTTTGAATAACTAAGTTTCTAACTGAAGTGATCTTTGCTCATGAGACCTTGTTAGCCACCAGAAATGTTAAGAAAGCTAGTCAGCTAGTACAGTTGAAAAAGGTTACCTAACCTCTTCTCGAAATGTTCTTACAATGTTTTAGATTTGGAGAAATGCTGAAATGTGATGGTGCACTGAGGGATGAATGAATGAAACAGCATTTCTTGAGCGCATGGCTACCCGAGGGCATCCCAGCGCTAAACGGTATATTCATGAACTACGAACATTAGGGAAACAGAAAGGTTTTAATGAGTTTTTGGAAGGTCAGATGGTTAGCCTCAAGACGAGTCAGAAGAGGAAGGGAGTTCCATAGCTTAGTGACATTGTAAGAGAAAAGACGTCCTCCACTTCTTGATTTTCCTATTTTAGGGATTGTGGCTAGATATTTACTGTCCGACCACAAGGCCCTGCTTGAGCGATCAGGCAGAATAATGGAGTGAATAATGGGTGGTCCCTTGCCTGCTAATGCCTTGTGGGCAATACACAGGGCCTTAAACTTGATTCTCTCCTGCATAGGGAGCCAGTGCAGAGTGGCGAGAGCAGACTTTGCCGATTGACGGTTAGGGATTCTCAATAGCATACGTGCTGCACAATTCTGGACAATCTGTAATTTTGTAGTGGCAAGGCGTGGGGCTCCTAAATAAAGGGCATTCGTTTAGTCCAGTCGGGAAAGGATCAATGCCTGGACCAAAAGTCTTCTGGCGGGGAAAGGTAGCAGGGGAAGGACCTTTTGCACCATCCAAAGAATGCCGTAGCAGCTAGCTGCTACCTTCCGAGCCTGCTCCGTAAAGTCCAGATTGCAGTCAAGCCAGATGCCCAGGCTCTTGATCTGGTCCTTGGGAGAGGGGGCAGGGCCAAGACAAATTGGCCAGAATGCTCCTATATTTAAAGTGGGGGACTTGCCAAGAAGCATTAGCTCCATCTTAGCCCCATTAAGTTTCAGGTAGGAGCGTTCCATCCAGATTGCCACCTTTTCCAGACACCGAGCTAAATCAGGCACTGTGTTGTCACGATGGTTAAAACTGTCATCGGTGTAGGTAACAATCTGGACTCCAAAAGGCTTGACAATTTCTGCCAGGGGGCTCATGTAAACATTAAATAAAGTGGGGCTCAGGGAAGATCCCTGTGGGCCACCACATCTGAGGGGCATATGTTTGGAAGTAGTTTTGTCTTCAAAGACTTGAAAGGACCTGCCCTCGAGAAAGGATTGCAGCCACTTTAAAGCCCCCCCATTCACTCCCACATCCCTAAGCCTCTGAATCAACAGCTGATGGTTAACAGTATC
Source organism: Triturus cristatus (assembly GCF_964204655.1). Taxonomy (NCBI): domain Eukaryota; kingdom Metazoa; phylum Chordata; class Amphibia; order Caudata; family Salamandridae; genus Triturus; species Triturus cristatus. The sequence continues at coordinate 1,007,121,106 of NC_140591.1, read as the reverse complement.
AAAGGCTGCGCTGAGATCTAAAAGAATGATAGCGCACAGCCTCCATCATCTAACATTTTTCTAGATGCTTCTACCACTGCCAGGAGGGCGGTCTCTGTACCTTGCTGGTGTCTGAATCCAGTTTGTGAGGGATGGAGGCAGTTATGGCTCTCCAGAAATGCAGAGAGAGCTGAATTAACATGCTTCTCTGCGATCTTGCTAATCCCTGGCAGTAATGAAATAGGACGGTAATTTCCCCACACCTCTTGGTCTAAATTAGGTTTTTCTAACAGTGTTTTAACCATCGCACGTTTCCAGAGAGGGGGACAAGTCCCGACCAAAGTGAGGCGTTGATCAGTTCCAGAATAACTGGGGCTACCATATCAAAGACTTGATTTAAGATGGTAGGAGGAGCTGGATCTGTGGTAGAGCCGGACTTTAGTCGGTCAAAAATACCTCGCAATGATATCAAGTTCAGAGGAGGAAACTCCTCTACAGAACATTCTGAATGTTGCGGACCAGTATCCATAGAGGGTAGATTTTGTTGGGCCATCGCCTGAGGGAAGGAGATATAAATCTCTTGTATTTTATTGAGGAAGAACTCTGCCAGTCGGTTGCAACGAGATGAAACATCATCGAACACGGCAGGTGGGGCAGGCGGTTTAAGTAAAGATTTTACAATGCGGAAAATTTTGTGCGGGGAGTTCAATGCCAGTGTAATTCTATCTACATGGTAGAGATCTTGAGCATATTTAATTTCATCTTTATAGATTTTTATCGCCTCCCTTTATTTAACTTAATTAGTAGGAGAGAAGTCCTTCCTCCATCTTCTCTCCAGTTTTTTTGCAAGTATGCTTAAGTTGACGAAGCTTGGGAGAATATCAGACTGTTCGATTGGCACCGGCTTGTTACCGATCCATTTCTTAGGGAAAACAGTATCTAGCGATGATTCAAGCCATTTGTTAAATGTATCATTGGCCGTAATAGGATTTACGTCAGGTAAAGGTCTGGTGTTTTGGAGGATTGAGGCCCAGCAGTTTATTGGAAGTTTAGCCAAGGGCGAACCTGTCTTCTAGCTTCCAAAGAGGGCGTAGGGGCGGCCTGAAGAGCCCAGGTATATGGGACCAGGAAATGGTCTGACCAGAGCACCGGTATGGGGTCCCCGACCAGGAGATTCTCAATGTTTGAAATAACAGGGTCAAGTAAGTGGCCTTTCGGATGGGTAGGACCAATAACTTTCTGAGTCAGATGAAACGTCCCCAAATTGTCCACCAGCTCACAAGTAGCTGTATGTGAGATATCATCAAAATGAATGTTAAAATCTCCTAATAAGGTAAAATTAGGGAGGGAGCTAGCTAAATTGGCTGTTACATCAGGAAGGGCCTTACAAAATTGTTCATGGGCACCTGGGGGTCGATAAATTTAAATCCTAGAGCGAGTAAAAACATGGGATAAGCCGACTGCGAAAAGAAGGTTCTCGCAGTCGGGTAGGGGCCCAGCAGAGATCCGGCGATTAAATTCAGTTCTGAATACAACAGCAATGCTGCCTCCTCTGCCTAAGTCGCGGTCTAGCCTCTGAATAGTATCCCGGGGGGAAAGAGCCTGAACAATGACAGGATCTGCCTCACTATTCAGCCTTGTTTCCGTTAGAAACAGGACATCAGGACCCTCTTCCTCCAAGAAACGCCGAATTTCTGTAGAATGTTTAGGAATTACATGCTACTTCAGAAACATTGGCAATTAAATGGTCATTATCATTTCACTTTTCGTTTTCAAGGTTTTGCAATAAACACAAATATTATTTCCATTTATGCAAATCGTGGAATTCAATGTCAAATATTTTTGGGTGAATTGTAAAGGAATCACATTGTCAGAGTCTGTACTTTTTTGCTACCTGCTTAAAGATTATTTTAATTTAATGTGGCATAGAACTGATGTTGGTATTTAAGGATTAAAATACCAAGGTCATAAAGTGATTTATGGAATGTGAACACTTCTGATTTGGTGTAAAGTGACTGGAACAGTGCTTAATTTGAGCAGTTGGATGCAGGTGGGGCCCACCGACGTTCAATTTTGGGGACCAGCAATTATTTTTCCTCAACAGGCTTTGATCCAGAGAAATAGAAATTAAAACGCAGAACAAGAGAAATAAGGAAGAGGAGAAAGACAGAAAACAATGACAAAGCGAGAAAGCAGGGATGAAATGGAACCTGTAAGAGTGAGATAACTATGCAGGGAAAGCCTTGTGGTGGATTAAAAAGGCATGAGGTGGAATCACAATTAGGTAGCCTTGATATTCTGCACCACAACCTTCAGTAGCGCTGGCCACGGACTTCTGAGCAAAACTTTGAGCCCGAAATTAGGCACTGAACTGAAAGGTCATTCCACAGCTTGGCACCAAAATAGAAATCCATGCAAGTGCTCCATCTTTCTGGAATTTAAGAACAGTTAGGCAGAGGTAGGAGGTAGATCTATAATGTCAACTCAGAATTCGGGGACAGAACGATATTGTGTAAATAAAGTGGGCCAGTGTGACAGAAGTCTTGATGCGCCAGACTAAGGCTTTTGGGAAAAATGTAGGTTGTGACTGTTAGCCAATGTAAAGTTGATAATAGCAGGCGAGTGAGTGCACGCTGTGGCAGTCTGCATACCAACCACGTGGCTATGTTTTGAATGAATAAATGATGAGACGTGAAGTCCTAAATAAAGGGTTTACTTTATTAAAGATGATATAAAATCATAGCTTGGACTGCTACTTGATAATCCTTCGAGGGAAGGAAGGGAGGGATTTTACGTAGAGTCCCAAAATAGAAAAGACAAGAGATAGTGATTTGGTTAATCTGGGACGAAAGAAAGAAGGAACTAGCACAACAAACAACAACATTTTGAACGGACACGCTGGTAAAGGCAGGCCCTAATGTTCCCTGGCCAGCAACCATTGGACCAAATACACAACAGTTATTCAGGCTACAGTTTAGTAGCTTGGAGCCATATTACATACAGTGCTCCAGATGCGAAATGGGCTTGTGTGTGCGTTTTCTGCACCCCCATGGCACTGTAGTATTACGGAAAGGGCCGCAATACCAATAGCGCTGGTGCTACCTTAATCAGGCATTATAGCATTTGCCTGGGGGTGTGGCCTCCATGCAAGTGAGGGAAAAGACTACCTCTGCACGTGAGCTGCATAATGGACACGGAAGGAAAGGCCTATCTACTCCACCCTTACCCCACCCCAAGGGCACCTTAAGAAAAGGGGGAACAGAGTTCCATGGACACCTGAATCATCTGCCTCGAGTGGAGTACAGTCACTAACTACACCCTCTTGTAGTAGGATCCCCGACACCCCCTCGCAGAACAGGTTGAATGCAGTCTGAACTGCGAAAGACAGCTGCTGCTTCCAACAGCCGCTGTGCCTTTCAACAGAGGGCAGTGCATCAAATGTATTAGGATGTTCAATGCGCCCTAAGTATAATGTGACCCCTGGCATGTGAATTTATCACTTCTACATTAAATCTGCCACATGCACAGAATCAGAACAAACTTTAGGATCCTTGATTGCAGAGGATGACTAGTTCCATAATGTCAGTTTTCAAACTTGGGAAATGGGCCTCCTTTCTCATGAAAGCACAATTTGTGAAACATAATGTCTTGAATTGTATTTGCTGGTTTACTTGAAACCAATGGAAAAATGGCACTGGTGTGATGGAACCATGTTGGGGAATTTTCACTAGGAGAACCACCTCATTCTAAACCCTCTTAATTTGTTTCTCAAGGTGAAGGAGAGCAGTTTCAACATGATGAGAAAAGAAAAAGTGCTTACAATGAACTTGCATATGTAGGGAAACAATTTCAATAGCTGACTCAGTAACCTTTGTTGAAGAAAACAACGTCCTGAGACCATACTCCTCTCTTGTCTGAAAAAGAGGTCAATTGCATGGAACCCATCCCAACCCCATTACATCTGGCAAAAAGCAGATGCACAGATGTTTAGGGAATGATTAGTTATAAGAATTTACCTTTTTGATTTACTCAAAGTTAGCTCATTTTGGTTCATCCAGAAGCGGATCTTAGGAAATCATAGTTGACTGGCATCTCAACCAGATTTTCCTCGAAGGTGTGGAGAACCTAGGTGCCGTCATAACACATGTGAAATTGAAATCTGAATTACTTAGTCTGCCAGAGATTTTATATCAGCATTGAAAACAAGGGGACTTTTTCAATTGAGTTAAATGGCTGATAGATATATCGCTATTACTTAATAATAGAATCTACAGGGTGGTACAGATCCTTGCCTGCCTAAGGCACTCTACAAGTTTGCATGGTGGTAAACCCACCCTCCTCTATTCAGAATCCTAGACTTATGTGTAAAATTAGACCATATTCATCCTAAACGCATTGTTCCTTGGCAAAACAATGAGAACAGTGTACTGTAGGAAACCCACCTTTTCTGAGTGGTCACCTGATTTTTCACCTTTTGCTAGACCCTATATTTTTGCTGTTTTGGAATTCTGTGCAGTTTAACTCTGCTATTCAGCGGTAGCTTGTCCCTTTGCTCCCCTTTAAACATAGTCAAATCCACATATTCCTGATTGGTATATTTAACTTATCTATAGGTTCCTAGTATATGGTACAAAATGTAACCAAGGCTGCACGATAAATGTCAATAGTAGGCTGTAGCACCTATTGTGCCATCGACTACAGTAAACATACAAAAGGTGAGGGAAGGAATGCTTGCATCAAGTCTAACCACTGGCAATCACTCAGGTAGCATTCCAACCCATTGTTCCTTTGCTCCCCATGGCACCTCAGTTTGAACTCAGCATAAGCAAGTCACTCTTGACCCTGATAGAGCGCTTTCAGCACTCTATATTGTATGGGTGCATTATACTCATGGTTAAGACGCACTCATGTGTATTCTTATCGTTTGCAGTGTTTTATGATTATCAAGATGTATTTAGTGGAACCATAAGTGTTGTGGATACATTTAAGTAGGAGCATGTATGCATTGTAAGTCCTGAATGTATAAGGTACAGGCTGATATTATATTCATATAATGTAATTGTGTTTAGTTTAAGTTGCCCGAGTCTAGGCCCAAAAGCGCAGATTGTTTATAATTTCACATCTCCTTGGTCTCTCGAGAAATAAATAATTAAATGTGTGTTGTGTTCGAAAAGCAGAGTGCTCTCATTCTACTGCAGGTGCCGGAATGCAAACTCATTATTTTCAGATTGAAGGAGATACCCGGAATGTCTTTGAAGATGGCTGAAAGGCGAGAAGGGAGGATGCCTTCCATGTCTGTCCTATCTGGGAACCAAGACCATCCGAACAAAGAAGGTTCATCATGCCCCTGGCTGGAAAATCACCACACTGACAAAGTTGTAATGGAAATTTTCTGATGACTTATTATCAGTCGAACCCCATTTTTTGTATGATGTACAGGGACAGAGAGATCAGACTTCTGCTAGATTTCAGAGGAGAAGGAGCCTCTTAGAGCGAGCTCCAAAGCCTTAAGCTAATCAACCCATTTGACCTGAGTACTTCTTAGGAAGTCAACACGTGCTGACACCTTTGGGAAATGATAGAGGGAATTAGGTAGGATCTCCATTTAGAATAGTGTAGAGAAAGCTTTTGTTCCTTCCTAATGAAAAAGGATCTGGACTCCGCATCTATTCTTTGTTGCATTCTGATTTTGGAATTCATCATCCTATGCCTTTTGGGTCGAATAACCTATATTCGTAGACTCGGTTCTGTATTGATCTTTCAATATCTATATAATTTGATTCTCTGCTGTGTCTACATCCAATTGTTTTTGGCCTTATAATAAATCGACAAAACTGAAGTTTGGAGTCTGTGGTCCTTTAAGGCATGTATACATTGTATAACCCTGAATTGTTTTGCTCCCCTCAGCCACTTTTAGTAGGTAAATAAAAGATCATCGGTGCCAACCTAGTAGGATAGATAAAGGGTGCAAGTTGGCGTAATCAACCCTGCTCTAATAAAGATGATCCAGCCCAAACTTGTAAGCCAGATCCTCCCTGACCCGGAAGACAGGCAACCCAAGACCGGTTTTACCCTGACTTGGGATCTTAGGTTGGGTGTAGCTTGGTTCCAGTGGCATACAGGGGTAGATCCTCCATTAAGGCGAAGCATCAACCCACTAAAAAATTGCCCCCAGAGATGCAAAAACAAAATGGCAAGAAAGTTGATTTATTACCATTTTATTTTTTTAAACCTTTTTCTGAGCTGAGTGTCAGGACAGGGGCAGGGCTTTCTGCTGCTGCCAGTCAGGCAACAGCAGAAAGCAGGGCAAGGCAGGGCATTTTCCATTTAAAGTGCACGTCTTTTTGGCGGGACTTCTTGTGACAGCCAGCCAGACATGGGCATTTTAAACCTCTCTAACCCAGCTGTCTCAGAAAGCTGAGTTAGAGACAGCACAGGGCTCCAGTGTCCTCAGGAGTGCCAAAGGAGGCTGGTCACTCCAATACTGGCCCTGTTTTCATGCTGCATGAGAGCAGCACCATGATTGCTTAATGCAGTTTTGCTGTGTCCTGCTGGAGCTTATCTGCCTGGAGAAGAAGACCGGAGTGAAGAGGACGTTGCACCAGGAAGGTAAGGGGAATTATATATTTTTGTACTTATTTTTTTACTTTTATTTTTGTCACCCTGTTCCTCTGCCCTCCTTACATGCCAGCTGCCAGTGGTGGCACAGTGAGCAAGGGACCCAAAGCTGGTCATACCCTAGGGCACATAGGGCTATACATCAAACACACTAAAGGTGATAGTAGGATACTTGCAACAAATCTAACTACTGGCAATCGCTCCGGGTAGCATTCCAACCCATCTCTCTTTGGCCCTCCATGCCACCTCAGTTTGGTCACAGCCATATGCAGAGCTAAAACTATCTTGGGTTGCTTGTGTTTCGGTTCTGGGAGGACCTGGCCTGGCCGTTCAGTCAGGACTGTTCCGATTGGAGCAAAGTCAAGACTTATTTGCATACTGAGGTGGGCAAAAGAACGATGGGTTGTAGTGCTACCCGAGCAATTGCCAGTGGTTAGACTTATTGAAGCATTCCTCTCATCACCTTTTATGTGCTTGAGCATCCACTACAGTGACAGTGTTAATCATGGGTTCAGAGATACCATTATAAACAGACTGGGGTAGTTTAAATACTGCAGTTCGTCTTGTCAAAATAACTGTTTTCAAAAGGTCTCCAATTCAACTTTATGTATGCCTTGCACCTCCCAAGGCAGGGTGCATAGTATTTAAAAGTGGGAAATGTAGAAATGTAATGTTAACATTTCCTACAGTGACTAGCCCTCAAAAGCTGTTTTTCACTGTGGCAGACCTAGCTTTCCTATGTAGAAAAACAGAGTACAGATTAACATCCTAATACTATATCTCAGTATTGGAAATGGGACTGGCTAGAAAAATAATTAAATAACTATTTTAATAGCTATTAAAAAATCTCTTTCAATGGAGAAGTCCGATTTGTAAATTAATATTGGGGAACTGTAACTTTTAGAAATTTAACTTTCCTGCCTGAAGTTCCTGGAGGCTAATTTGCATTTGCTATCAAAACATTTCCCAGCCGGGAGTTAGCATTTGAATAGGTGTGAAAGTGGAACAGCCCCTAGAGCAAACAATAGGTTGAACTGAATGAGCATAGGTGCCTCCTCTGAACCTTACAGAACAAGTAGGGTAGTGGCTATGAGCACCATTTTTGACAACACAGAGTTAAACTCTAGTGGAGTGCCAAATCCTGCTTTACAGGTTTGCTGAGTTTACATGCAACACTGGGGGTGCACATGAAAGCAAGGAAACAGGATGCCAAGACAATTCTTGTATATTCACTGTCTGATTGCTGGAAGACCCTGCTTTTGTTCTATGAGAGGTCTGACTTTGGGTTTATTGGGGATGCAGTGGCTCATTTAAACAGGATTTTAATGTTAGATGTGGGAGTACAAGAGGATTACAATAGTACACTTTCCATCCACACCCCCAGCCTTCAGAGCCGAGGTTTAGTGTGGCCAAAGACGTTTGCTATCTTACAAATGTCCAAACTGAGTAGGGCTGGCCCCAGACATCAGTACCAACCATTAGCTTATGCCAGGCATTAATGTGGCATCTCCAACCACCAACTTCAGAACACGTTCTGGAACTGAGAAAGAATAGAGGAGGAATAGACCTGTTGTCTCTGGCCTTAGAGGAACCTTGGAAAACTGGACCTGCTCCCTTTTGTACCCAGGAAAAAAATAGGACTCCATGGGTCATAAGTGTGACCTCCTGTTTAAGCTACAGCAATACAACAAATTAAAAGAGGCTTATCCACCAACCGCCCAGCACAACAGCGGCAGCTGGACCCGAACTGGAGGCTGCTATTGAATTTTGCTTTCCTTTTGTCCCGGGGGGCTTTAGAAGTGGTGTGCTGATTTCCTTTTTTATCTGTACCCAGCCTTCACTGCAATTACGGGGGACAACAGAAAAGTCCATGTCTGAGTGCACACAAGGCAATACCCTAAAAATATGCACTGACCTAGAGACCTGATTTGGCTAAAAATAGCAAAACTCAATATGGGCATACAGTGCTAACATTTTTAAGTTGATCCACTTGAAGACCACATAATACTGGATGTGGCAGAACATAACATGGCAGTTCATTACTGTAGTGATTTACTACAATGCCTTACTTACATTTACCAATTCCTATAAACTGCATATTGAGATTTAATTAATCTCCACTAATCCATCTTTCAAATATATATTACACCAAACAGCAATAAATAAGAACTGACTCACCTTGCTGTTTTTAGAGAGTAAAATATGCTATTCACGAAAAGCTAAATTACCACCTACCTGTCCTATGGTGTGGGTTTACAATCATAACAAATCTGACTAAGAAAGAGCAATGAATCGGTTCAACCTGTTTACTAGATAGTCACAACAGAGGTATCACCTAGATCCGTCAGTCAATGTCTTCCCTTTGAGGCTTTACTGTGTTTTACCAATTCCGGTGCTTGAACCTTACAGGGTCCTATGTTTAGAATATAATCCTCTCAGCCTCGTGCAGACAAACAGTGTGACCAGCTGTTTTAAAATGAGGTGAATCATCCAACTCTATCAATATACAAGGGTGGCCCTAGACTGGAAACCTTCAATAAAGAACTCCAGTGCAGGGACAGATCTTTCATATCTTCACTTGCAACATTTCAGCTACCAAATATCTTGTTGAGATAACAGGCAGACTACTACCCTTTAACATTTTAGACTATCACACTACATTAAGCCTCGTCAGATATTATGACCAATCATTTCAATTCTCAGCTGTCCATGAAGACTGCCCATAACCCACACTCATCGGCCAAACACAACAGCCTTCTCATAGCTTCAGACACATTAATGTTAATGAGAATGCTTGCAATTAGCAATCACACTAGATAAACATTTACAACACTCCAGTCCAGCAAGCATCTGCCCTGGACAGATGCTCTCAGTGGCTTTTAATGAGACAATATGAATTGTAAAACAATCAATTCAGCTAGGATAATGAACACAATAGCTTAAAATATAAACCAATATCAGTGGTACTAGTTATTTATAGAGGAAAACTAAACACTATGAGATGCACTCCCTCAAGCTCAAGGACCAAAAGATGGAGAGTAAGGTCGAGAGATTGAAACAGTTCCAAAATGCCCATCACAAATGAAGGTGGGGGGAAAAGAATCAACCTACAAGGTCATGGCTCATCTTCATACAAAGTTGTGAAAAGAACGGTGGTTTCATGCTGCTGCGACTCTCCTCTGGTAGAGAAACATGTTGCCCACACATTTGCCTTTCCAGTGGAACAAAATAATTTGCCTATGAACTGAAAGCACAAAAAGTGAGACACATAGAGCAACAGTGTAGAATAAATTAAAATTTCAGTAAGGATCAAACAAAATAGTGTTGGGCAAATATTTTTCAGCACCATTATGAATTTTTTTAAATTCCATTCTGGAAAACAGCTTCACAATAAACTCTGATACAAGGCTATTAAGAGTACTGAGTGAAAAAGATCTTAACAAACCTAAAACAAAAACATAGCTGTAGACAGGCTACTCGTTGATTCAGTAAAAATATTAACAGGCTGACTACTACCCTTTAACATTTTAGACTATCACACTACATTCAGCCTCTTCAGATATTAAGACCAATCATTTAAATTCTCACCTGTCCATGAAGACTGCCCATAAACCACACTCATCGGCCAAACACAACAGCCTTCTCATAACTTCAGATGCATTAACATGGTAATGAGAATGCTTGCAATTAGCAATTACACTAGATAAACAATTTCAACACTCCAGTCCAGCAAGCATCTGTCCTGGACAAACACTCTCAGTGGCTTTTAATGAGACAATATGAATTGCATAACAATCAATTCAGCTGGGATAATGAACCCAGTAGCTTAAAATATAAATCAATATCAGCGGCAGTAGCGGCTCGCAGAGGGAGTGCTGCGGGGCAGGGGAGGGGCAGGGTGGGGGGTAGTGGAGTCTGACATACGACGGCCAGGAGTAAAGCTAGTAAATAAATAAAGAAAACGATTTACTTTGCGCTCGTTACATCGCCAACTCAGCGATGCAGCGAGCGCAAGGTAAATAGTTGCATTTTTCTTTACTTACTTTACTCCTGGCCGTCGTATGTCCGACTCCACTACCCCCCCACCCTGCACCTCCCCTGCACCTCCCCTGCCCCACCTCACCACCCCGCAGCACTCCCTCTGTGAGCCGCCACTGATCAGCGGTACTAGTTATTTATAAGAGGAGAGCTAAACACTATGAAATGCACCCCCTTAAGCTCCTGGACCAAGGGATTGAGAGAAAGGTCAAGAGATTAAAGCAGTTCCAAAACACCAATCACAAATAAAGGTGGGGGAGTACAGAATCATGCAGGGGGGAGAACCGAATCAACCTACAAGGTCATAACTCATCTCGATACAAAGTTATGAAAAGAACAGTGGTTTCACATGGCTGCGACTCTCTGATAGAGAAACGTGTTGCCCACACATGTGCCTTTCAAGCTGAAGAAAATAATTCGCCTGTGAACCAATAGCATATAACGTGAGACACACAGACCTACAGTTTAGAATAAATTTAAATTTCAGGAAGGGTAAAACAAAATGGTATTGGGCAAATATTTTTCAGCTCCATTAATTTTGTTTTTTTATTCCATTTGGAAAACAGCTTCACAATAAACTCTGATACACCGATATCAAGAGTACTGAGTGAAAAAGATCTTAATAAACCTAAAACCTAAAAAAAAAACATAGCTGTAGACAGGCTACTTGTAGATCCAGTGAAAATATTATTTTTTAAATCCCAAAGATTTTTTGATTTTAAGCAAATGTTGAGGAAATATCACAACAAGAACAACTGGAAATCCTAGTTGATGTGAGAAACTGAAGATGGGGAAGACTTTTGTAAGGGATCAAACATAGAGGAGTCATACAAGAATCAATGAAAATGTCTGAAATCTAGTTACCCTTTGACAAAAAAGGAAAACCCAATGGAATATTTGACATTCTGTACGATTCAAATATATATGCTTTGGAAACATTGTCAGTGAACGTTCCATGTAAACATCAGAAATAGTTTCTGGGGAACTACTAATGAGGGCCCTGTCCCTTGTTGTGAACAAGGAATGACTAGGTTCTTTGTTGACAAAAACAATCAAGGGTGCTAATTATAAAGACAATGCAGTTAAACATTGTTAGAACTGTCATCCTTACGATGGCCCACCCCCTACTGTCAGGACTCTGAACACTTTACCACTGCTATCACTGCTAAATAGTGCTAAAGTGCATGTGCTTCCTCCCCAAACATGGGGACATTAGTGAATACATGATTGGCAAATTTACTTTACTCGTAAGTTCCTTGTAAAGAGGTATACCATATACCCAGGGCCTGTAAACTAAATGCTACTAGTGGGCCTACAGCACTGGTTGTGCCACCCACACAAGTATCCATTGCAAGGCCTGTGTGTGAACTTTACAAAGTCCTAGGTAGCTTTAAGGACAGGGTGCTGTGTAACTAAAAGGTAGGAAATGTACATTTAAGTTTTACACGTCCAGGTAGTGACAAACAGCGAAATTAGTTTTTCACTACTGTGAAACCTACTCTTCTCATTGGCTAGCATTGGGAATTCCTTAAAACACTTTAGACAATCACAGAAAGAGTGGGTGTGACAGAGACACATCTTCATTCATCTACATTCTGATAGCTCTTCCTAGGCTGGAAGACAGAGGAGGAGCTGACACTTACACCTGAATAAGCAGTGCCCTACGTCCCACACAAAGGGCTGATTACCCCCTACAGATAGCCTGGCAGACAGGGCTGGGATGAAAGGGGACCTGTGTACTTCAAGGGCCTGCTTTGAAGTCACGCCCACTCCAAAGGCACATTTGGGTCTAAGTACTAGGGCTCTGACCCTACCAAGACAGTACACTACTGGACTTGTGAAGAACTCTATCAGGAGTAAAGACTGCTGTGCTCCAAGGATTGCCACTTTGCTTGACTGCTGCTCTAGAAGAACTGTTTTTCTGCTTTGCTGCCTGCTGATCTCTGCCCTGCTAGGACAAGGACTGAACCCATCCTAATTGAACCCAGAGTAACTCCAGGAGCTTGCTGGCTTCCTCCCTGCTCTGAAGTCTCAGGGCAATCAAAGACTTTCTGTGCAACCCTGGAAAAGCACCTGGACTGTGTCCTGCCTTGGTAAGTGGTACCCAGGCATTCCTGGGCCATTGGAAGTGAGCTTCTGCTGTGCAGAACTATCAAAATTGACTCAGTGACAGCTTTGCGCCGATCTGAACTAATGCATTGCCCTTCAATGCGGTTGCAGGAGCTAATAGATGACATCACTTCGACAAACTGCGCGGCTCAATGACGACAGATAGCACGGCTCAACGATGACGCATTGCTTGCATCGTAAAATGGTTCGTCAGCGAAGCCTTCAATGACTGCGCAGATTGGATCTGACGCATAGCCTCCATCCACAAGATTGGTGACGATGCAGCACCTCCTTGACTCCTTACATCGCTGCTTCCTTCACCCAAGGTACTTTTTGAGCAGGACCTGCGTGATGTCACAGCTCAAGCCTCTTGTACCATCAAATGGCCCCATTGTTAGTCAGGGGTAGCAATTCCTGCTCTGCAGAGATAGAGAACGTTTTGCGAGATTCCCTTGCCCTGCTGAAGAAGGACAGAAATTTATACACGCTCCCTTAAGGGGCTGAAGAAGGACAGGAATTCATACACGCTCCCTTAAGGGTATAAACGCAGCCCAGCAGATGGACCCAGTGCTTGGCTTCCGGAAACTTCACCCTTGAGACCACGCGCATTTCCTGTTCCTTCGTGGAGATCATCCTTGCTGTGGCTGAAACACGTTTTTCTGTGGAGGTATTAAATCCTATTTCTTTTGGGCTGCCAATCCTTTTTGTTCCTTTTCTTTTGCCAGCTGGCACGCTACCGCTCCCTGATTCTTTTTGTGGATGGAGCATTTGCCTGTTATTGCGCAGTAGCGCTAAAGGCATTTAATGAGCAGCACCTATTTTTTAAAATTATTTGAGCAGTGTGTGACTCCGCGGCCGCGTTTGAAGGTAATTCGCGGCCGCATTCAGATTGCATTCGCGGCCGCGTCCTTTTTCTTGCTGCAACCACGGTCGCGTATATATCTAATGCGCGACCATGTTTATTACAGTAGCACCTCTCTGAGTATTTTTTGGCTTAAGCATCAATTCATGAACATTTCTGGCCCCAATATCAAGTGGCAACATTGGGCTGAATAAACGCCCCCAAAATAAAAGGCCTTTTGGGAAATTCAACCATACTCAAGCTTTTTTATTTTGTGCCAAAGTCCCTATGTTTGGAATTCTCCATATGTTCTCAGTAATAGACTGTGAATGCTCTTAAGAGGCCTACAAATTTGTAAAGTCAGACTTTTTGTGGAATTTACGCCTTTAAAACATGTTTGGACATTGAAAGCAAACCTTTGTGGATTTATCTGCCTCTTCTTCTTCCGATTTTCTGAGGACTGTGAAGGAAATAACTGATGTGCCTGATTTACCTTGTTCTTCGAATCACTCACAAAGTTCATACGTTTCTTATCAAATCTGGCTGGTAAGTGGAACGACTGTCTCTGCAGGACAGGCATAATATCCTTACGAAGTTTTTGAGATTTACATAAGGGGATAGAATTTCATTTGGGGCATTTCTTGTTTTCTCTCCTAGGACACTCATTTGAATTCGCTTTCCTTGAACCTTTTGGGGAGTCAGAAGAGGCTACCTGTGTTGGATATCATTCCCTGCATCTCCCTGGGCTAGCCTTCCTGTATGAATGAATCTCTTTTCCATATCAGGGGGGCTGTCTTTGGGGAGTGTGGAGATCTCTCTTCGTTCCCCTGGACTGGGCATCACTTCAGGTCAGTGGATCTGGCGACAGAAAGCCAAGCCCACAAATTATCGTCCACCTGAGCGAAGATGGATCTAGAAGGGGCATGTTCTCCCTTAAACCCTACACTCCAGAGACCCTCATTATAAGATCTTGCAGCAGCTATAGTGGATTTACAGAGTGAGGTTGGTAGGTTGAGGGTAGAAAATCAACGCCTCCAAATTGAATTAGTACAAGCTCGACTTCAGTCGTCTTTAGATAATAGTGAGACAGAAATAACACAAAAGAATAAGAAAAATTATATTCAGCCGGCTTGATTCACGATTCCCTCTACCACTATGAATCCAGTTTCCCCCACCACTGAGACTCCTCCACCCGTACATGTAACAGTTCATGCTCCCAACCCTGTTCCTTTGGCCCTTGCCTGAAAGATTTAATGGGGATAGCTCCAAATATAGTGTCTTTATGAATCAGTGTCTTTTGCATTTCATGTGTAAAGCAACGTCCTTCTCCGATGATGCCGCCAAGGTGGCTTTTGTCATTTCTTATTTAAGTGGGAATGCAGCCAAATGGGCTATACCCCTAGTAGAAAACAATGCTCCGCTCCTCTACGATTTCCAGCAATTCAAGGAAAAGATGCGAAGCCTGTTTGCTAAACACACGTTTGTCCAAGCCAGTGATAATGAACTATTGAATCTCAAACAGGGGTCTAAAGATCTACTTACTTACCTTACGGAATTCAATAGACTCATAGTCGAAACTCATTCGCCAGAGGAAAAGAGAACCTCCTTATTCTACCATGGGTTAAGTGATGATTTAAAAGACCTTCTCTCCCAAATAGTTGATCCTCCAGAAGACTGTAATGCTTTAATTGATTTGGTGGTTAAGCTTGATCATCGATTGAACGAGAGAAA
Source organism: Triturus cristatus (assembly GCF_964204655.1). Taxonomy (NCBI): domain Eukaryota; kingdom Metazoa; phylum Chordata; class Amphibia; order Caudata; family Salamandridae; genus Triturus; species Triturus cristatus. The sequence goes on along the minus strand of NC_140591.1, from coordinate 1,007,105,790 downwards.
GGGTGAGAAATCACGCACCACTCTGTCTCGACTTGTTCTAGCACGAGAGAAGAACAGAGAAGTTAGAGACACCAAAGTCACGAGTGAACCCATGCAGATAGGTGGTTTGCGGGCCCCCTTATCCATGGAAGAAAAAGATAAACGTAGAAAAAACAATCTGTTTATATTGTGGTAAAGGGGGACATTATGGTTAAGAGTGTCCAGCTAAAACCCGCTCCTTCTCTAAAACAATAGCTGGAAATCAAAATTATGCTTCCCCATCGGAAAACTAAACAACTTGAGGAAACATGAGACCGGTTCCTCAAGTCGTGGGTTTCGTGAGGTCTCTCAACATTCAGCCCAATTAGCAGCCCCTGTTGCAAAACATTTTGTCTTGTCTGTGACACTAATTATATCGAATCAGCAGAGAAAAGCCATCTCCATCCTTTTAGATTCTGGTGCAACCAGTAATTTTCTTGATATCCGGTTAGCTCATAAGTTAGGCATTCCTTTTCTACCTAAATCCCAGCCTGAACCTGTGAGGGCAGTAGATGGGAGTGAACTGTCCTCTGGGTTAATCACTTATCATACTCCCGACTTAATCCTGGTATGCAGTAATGGTCACTCAGAATCTCTTCAATTTGATTTGATAGATAGACACAATTTTGGAGCCATTTTAGGAGTTCCATGGTTGCAGACTCATAATCCTCTTATAGACTGGACTAAGCATACAGTTACCCTGAAGTCCCCCCATTGCCTGTTACATTGCTATAAAGAAGCCAGCCGGATAGAACACCCTATGTGTTGTGCCCTTGATACACTTGAAGGGACCCACAAAATCCCCTCTATCTATGAAACTTATAAAGAAGTCTTTGATGAAGTTAGTGCTACTGCCCTTCCCCCACATAGAAGTTATGATTGTAGAATTGATCTGGTTCCAGGAGCCGTGTTACCAGTCAGTAGAGTTTATGCCTTGACAGATTCTGAAACAGAATATTTGCAAAAATACATAACAGAAATGTTGGAGAAAGGGTTCATTAGACATTCTACTTCCCCTGTATCATCACCCATTTTTTTTATTCCTAAGAGAGAAGGAGGTCTGCGTGCCTGTTTGGACTATCGCACATTGAATAAGGTAACTATAAAGAATAAATATCCCTTGCCACTCATTCCAGTGCTATTAGACCAAATACGCGGAGCCAAAATCTTTATCAAATTAGATCTTAGAGGGGCCTATCAACAGATAAGAGTATATTTCGTACTACCAAAGTAGAATTCCTAGGCTTTGTGATCTCTCCCGATGGCATTCACATGGACCCCAAGAAAATAGAAGCCTTGATTAACTGGCCCAGCCCCACCTCAGTAAAGGAAGTACAATCCTTTCTAGGTTTTGCAAATTTTTACAGAAGATTCTTTGACCATTTTTCTGATCTTATTTCACCGATCACTCGGTTACTTCGAAAAAAAGAAGTGGTCTTTAAGTGGTCCCATGAGGCAGAACAGGCTCTTGCACAATTAAAGAAAAGATTTACTACTTCTCCTATCCTTAAGCATACAGACAACACCCAGCCTTATTATGTTGAAGCAGATGCTTCCCAATTTGCGGTAGGAGGAGTTCTGTCACAACGTGATCAGATAACTGGCAGTTTGCATCCAGTAGCTTATTTCTCCAAAAAACTCCTCCCAGCAGAGCAAAATTACACCATAGGAGAACGGGAGTTATTGGCCATAAAGATGGCTTTCCAAGAATGGAGACATTATCTATTAGGCTCCCCTCACACAGTTACTATTTATACAGACCACAAAAATTTACAGTTTTTTAAATCCGCTAGAGCCTTGACTCCCCGACAAATGCGATGGGTTCTATTCTTTAGCGAATACGACTTCATTATCACATATCGCCCTGGCTCTCAACAAGGAAAAGCAGACGCATTATCGAGACTAGGTCAAGAAGATCCATACGAGCACATTCTCTCCCATCATACCATGTCATAAAATAATAGGGGTAGGAGATCGAGTAGAAAACCATGCTCCATCGTTTTTGTATCGACTGACACAGGCTTATTCTACCTTCTCCACACCTGACTGGTTAAAAAACCCCAAAAACAAAATATTAGAAGGCTTGTATTACCATGAAGGGAATTTATACATACCAACTGTAGACTTACAACAACAAATCATTAAATGGTGTCATGATACTGCGTTAGCTGGACATCCAGGTGGGGAGAAAACAGTACAAACATGCCAACGTTGGTTTTGGTGGGAAGGGATGTCTAAAGACATATTTACTTATGTTACTTCTTGTCCAGTTTGTGCAAGACAGATATCGTCTTATTCAGCTCCTGCAGGACTACTACCACCTATAGCAGTTTCCGAAGTACCTTGGCACTCCATTAGTATGGATTTTATTACGGATCTTCTGCAGATACGAGGCTATAATACTATTCTTGTGGTAGTCGATATGTTCACTAAAATGGCCCACTTTATACCGCTGAAAAAATTACCCTCCTCTAAAGAGTTAGTTCAAGTGGTTCTGGAACAGATAGTCCGGTTACACGGCCTTCCCTCTGTAATAATTACAGACAGAGAGGCTCAATTTGTGTCTCGGTTTTGGCAGGGAATTTGTGGCGCTCTTGGAATAGATCATAGACTCTCTACTGTTTTGCACACATTAACTGGCAGTCAAAGCAAAAACGTAACCACACATCAAGGGAAGGAGTGCACTCGCCATCTTCACACTTGCTTAGCAATTTATCATCGTCCCAAACGCGAGTTTGCACCCCAGAGTTCAATAATCATTGAAACAAAATTATTGCGCGAATAAAAAGTATCACTTCAAAGACAGCTATAACATCGAAAGATTTCGAGTGAACAGTTGAAAGGGTCATCAAGTTACAACTGCATATATACTCTTTTTTTGATCCAAGATTAAGTTGCACGGACATTTTTAAGGCTGCTCAATACATCATGATTTTTGTGTTGAACTGAATGCAATGGTCTTAAAGCATCGGACCGTTATGTTTAATTTATTACGATTGATTTTACATGATTACATACGTCATTGTACTTCACAATCTAATATTGATTTGTTTTATTGTTTATTATTTCAAGGTTGAATCTGTTCGATAATAGTTGGGTTCAAAGTTCGAGACATACTTGGTTAGTGCATTATGGGAATAAAAGGCAGCACAAGACACGCAGGTCACGGGGTTCCCTTTCATTAGGGATTAATTAGGGAAACGTGAGTGAGAAGGTTTAAAGAGAGGTTTTGGTTGGGAGGGGGGTGATGATTTTCTGTTTTTGAAGGAAGGCACGTACACTTTAAACTGCCGTCTGTGACTTCATGAGGTAAAAGAATACATTTTGCTTTTGGTGAATTTGAGGGAGAGGGGTTGTAGTGAGTTTTTTATTGTCACTTTGTGCTCACTTTATTTTCACTTTGGTGTGGTAGGGATTCATTTGGTCGGTTAAAGCAGAGGGACAAGAAAAATATGGGAATTATAGTTGTTGTTGACACTACATTTTTTAAAAGGGATTTAGTAATAAGGGTGGCATTATTTCGTTTTTAAGTAATGTTTGTGACAGTGAACATTGATGAGGTGGGGTAAGGAGGGAGGTTACGAAAAAATAGGGTAATGGATATTGGTTACAGTATGATGATTATCTTCAGGCATTGAGCATGTTGTTTATGTAGCTTTTTCTGATTTATTGCAGAACCCCTGACGAAGAACTAATTAAGTTCGAAATGCATTGGGTTGTTTCACAGTGTTGGCTCGAAGGAAGGTTGACAGCACGTGTCTATGTACAAGCTTAATGGGCAATATACGGCATTTGAAAATGCGGAATAAAGTATTCCAGTTCAACTCAGCTGTCTCAGGAGTGATTTTATAATAAGGATTACACGGAGCAATTGTAAACCATTAAACCTGAGGATTACTATGGATTACTTTGGTTTAAAAAGAAAAGATTTGGTTCACTTTACGAGGTAAATTTCCTCATTTCCGCAGTGCAGCAGTTGGGGGGCGCCATTGTCGCCCTCTCGAAACTATCATTGTTGATTAACTGTGTTGGGACGGTCACAGCGCTGTTTTGCACGCATTAACTGGCAGTCAAAGCAAAAACGTAACCACACATCAAGGGAAGGAGTGCACTCGCCATCTTCACACTTGCTTAGCAATTTATCATCGTCCCAAACGCGAGTTTGCACCCCAGAGTTCAATAATCATTGAAAAAAATGATTGCGCAAATAAAAAGTATCACTTCAAAGACAGCTATAACATCGAAAGATTTCGAGTGAACAGTTGAAAGGGTCATCAAGTTACAACTGCATATATACTCTTTTTTCGATCCAAGCTTAAGTTGCACAGACATTTTTAAGGCTGCTCAATACATCATGATTTTTGTGTTGAACTGAATGCAATGGTCTTAAAGCATCGGACCGTTGTCGCCCTCTCGAAACTATAATTTCCAAGAATGGAGACATTATCTATTAGGCTCCCCTCACACAGTTACTATTTATACAGACCACAAAAATTTACAGTTTTTTAAATCCGCTAGAGCCTTGACTCCCCGACAAATGCGATGGGTTCTATTCTTTAGCGAATACGACTTCATTATCACAGATCGCCCTGGCTCTCAACAAGGAAAAGCAGACGCATTATCCAGACTAGGTCAAGAAGATCCATACGAGCACATTCTCTCCCATCATACCATTTCATAAGATAATAGGGGTAGGAGATCGAGTAGAAAACCATGCTCCATCGTTTTTGTATCGACTGACACAGGCTTATTCTACCTTCTCCACTCCTGACTGGTTAAAAAACCCCAAAAACTAAATAATAGAAGGCTTGTATTACCATGAAGGGAATTTATACATACCAACTGTAGTCTTACAACAACAAATCATTAAATGGTGTCATGATACTGCGTTAGCTGGACATCCAGGTGGGGAGAAAACAGTACAAACATGCCAACGTTGGTTTTGGTGGGAAGGGATGTCTAAAGACATATTTACTTATGTTACTTCTTGTCCAGTTTGTGCAAGACAGATATCGTCTCATTCAGCTCCTGCAGGACTACTACCACCTATAGCAGTTTCCGAAGTACCTTGGCACTCCATTAGTATGGATTTTATTACGGATCTTCTGCAGATACGAGGCTATAATACTATTCTTGTGGTAGTCGATATGTTCACTAAAATGGCCCACTTTATACCGCTGAAAAAATTACCCTCCTCTAAAGAGTTAGTTCAAGTGTTTCTGGAACAGATAGTCCGGTTACATGGCCTTCCCTCTGTAATAATTACAGACAGAGGGGCTCAATTTGTGTCTCGGTTTTGGCAGGGAATTTGTGGCGCTCTTGGAATAGATCATAGACTCTCTACTGCCTATCACCCACAAACAGACAGTCAAACTGAAAGAACTAATCAAACACTTGAGCAGTATGTACGATGTCTACTCGCCTCTATCACCTCTGATTGGGTTCATGCTCTTCCATTGGCTGAATTCGCATACAATAACACCACACATTCTTCTACTGGTTTCTCTCCCTTCTTCCTTTTACAGGCTCATCATCCTCGCATTCTACCCCTCCCATTACCTGCCACATTAGTGGATATCCCTGCTGTAAACATCCATCATACAGTTCTTTTAAACAATTGGAAGAGAGCAAAACATGAGTTATTAGTAGCGAAAGAAGCCATGAAGCAACAGGCAGATAAACATCGTAGTCCGACACCAGAATATAAAGTGGGAGACCAAGTTTGGTTGTCCACCAAGAATTTAAAACTAGAGGGTGCCAGAAAATTACAACCCCGATATGTCGGCCCTTACACTATTAAGAAGGTTATCACCCCTGTTACTTTAAAGTTAGAGTTACCCGAAGAACTACGCATCCACCCCGTATTCCACACTTCATTGCTCAAAAGGTATATTCCCTCTTCTGAACCTGAGATCCCTCCTCCACCTGTCTTAGTAAACGGAGAAACGGAATATGAAGTGAAAAGTATCCTTGACTCACGCAGATACAAGGGTAAACTACAATATTTAATAAACTGGGTAGGTTATTCACGTGAAGATAGATCATGGGAAGCAGCAGAAAATGTACATGCTCCGGTTTTAGTACGACGATTCCATGCCCTCCACCCCACAAAACCCCGTCCTGTGAAAAGACCTTTGGGAGGGAGAACTGTCACAGCTCAAGCCTCTTGTACCATCAAATGGCCCCACTGTTAGTCAGGGGTAGCAATGCCTGCTCTGCAGATATAGAGAACGTTTTGCGAGATTCCCTCGCCATGCTGAAGAAGGAGAGGAATTTATACACGTTCCCTTAAGGGGCTGAAGAAGGACAGGAATTTATACACGCTCCCTTAAGGGTATAAATGCAGGCCAGCAGATGGACCCAGTGCTTGGCTTCAGGAAACTTCACCCTTGAGACCACGCCCACTTCCTGTTCCTTCGTGGAGATCATCCTTGCTGTGGCTGAAACCTGTTTCTCTGTGGAGGTATTAAATCCTATTTCTTTTGGGCTGCCAATCCTTTGTGTTCCTTTTCTTTTGCCAGCTGGCACGCTACCGCTCCCTGATTCTTTTTGTGGATGGAGCATTTGCCTGTTATTGCGCAGTAGCGCTAAAGGCATTTAATGAGCAGCACCTATTTTTTTGTATTTATTTGTGCAGTGTGTGACTCTGCGGCCGTGTTTGAAGGTAATTCGCGGCTGCATTCAGATTGCTTTCGCGGCTGGGTCCTTTTTCTTGCTGCAACCACGGTCGCGTATATATCTAATGCGCGACCATGTTTAATACAGTAGCACCTCTCTGATTATTTTTTGGCTTAAGTGCCAATTCATGAACATTTCTGGCCCCAATATCAAGTGGCAACATTGGGCTGAATAAACGCCCCCGAAATAAAAGGCTTTTTGGGAAATTGAACCATACTCCAGCTTTTTTATTTTGTGCCAAAGTCCCTATGTTTGGAATTCTCCATATGTTCTCAGTAATAGACTGTGAATGCTCTTAAGAGGCCTACGAATTTGTAAAGTCAGACTTTTTGTGGAATTTACGCCTTTAAAACATGTTTGGACATTGAAAGCAAACCTTTGTGGATTTATCTGCCTCTTCTTCTTCGGATCTTCTGCGGACTGTGAAGGAAATAACTGATGTGCCTGATTTACCTTGTTCTTCGAATCACTCACAAAGTTCATAAGTTCCTTATCAAATATGGCTGGTAAGTGGAACGACTGTCTCTGCAGGACAGGCATAATATCCTTACGAAGTTTTTGAGATTTACATAAGGGGATAGAATTTCATTTGGGGCATTTCTTGTTTTCTCTCCTAGGACACTCATTTGAATTCACTTTCTTTGAACCTTTTGGGGATTCAGAAGAGGCTACCTGTGTTGGATATCCTTCCCCGCATCTCCCTGGGCTAGCCTTCCTGTATGAGAGAATCTTTTTTCCATATCAGGGGGCTGTCTTTGGGGAGTGTGGAGAGCTCTCTTCGTTCCCGTGGACTGGGCATCACTTCAGGTCAGTGGATCTGGCGACACGTGAGTCCCACAGCCGGCCTGCCCTCCATCGCAGTCGGCCTGAACTTTGGATGTACCCCGTTGTAACCCTATCAGATATCCTTGGTTGGCACTTTATGGATCTGAGCAGTATGCTTCCATTTAATCATCAAAAATTCTTACCACCGGTTCTACTTATTGGATGTTTATCATTTTATGTTTGTTTACTCATTACCATATTTTCTCGTGTTCTGACCCTGTGTGGAGTATTTTTATGGTGTATTCATTGTGTTACTGAGTGTGTGTGTTTCACAAATAGTTTATACATTGCCTCTTATGATAAGCTTCACGGCTCTGCCCCATGCTACCAGAGGGGGAGAACAGGTTATTTTTTAGTGTGTATCTAACTTACCCTGACTAAAGTGCTGGTTTCAGCTTTTACGGGTGCATACTCTGACAACCAGATACTCCAGTTCTAACAAACACATACGAGATGGAGTGAGCACAGAGGTCTCCAAACATTACCACCCTAAGCAAAATATTTTCAAGTCGGGCCCCCCTCCAAAACTTATTTTGGGCGGGGGTGGAAGGGTGAGGGGTGAGTGCAAGAGACAAGCTTATTATTCAAGGGGTACTTTTTTCTATAGCTCATAATCCACATTAAATATGAGACGTATAAAAGAGCAAATAGATCATTCAAAAACAGAAATTTACCAAAAAACACTACTCTCCATAAGTGGCATGTTTTCAGCCCCATAGACTCCTGGGACCCAATGCACCTACACCTGCTGCACTAATGACAGCTGCGGCCCAGAGTAGCAGGCAGTGTCCTACTTTCACCCCACTCCCACCATGCCAGGCCATCACTCTAATCTTGAAACAGATTAGCTGTTCCTTTCAGAATTAAATTAGCTCCACGTATTGTACACCACATTGCCCTCAAACTAATGCGATCAAGGAAAATGAACCTCCATGCCTCTTCTATAAAGTAAGGCCATCATAACTGTGATTTATTGGGTGCCTCACACTCTTGGGCCACGGGATCTTCTTCACTAATGAGAGCGACTACCTTGCGAAGTTGTCAATTCACTCTGCCCCTTGTTGAAAACATGGGCGTCCATCTTGCACCGATCCGAGCGGAACCATCCCTCTGAGGCTCAAGCTAAGTGTCTCTTCTGCTTCAATTTTCCCCTATCTTGGGCAATTGGCCGAAACCCAAACAAGCACTGGTGCAGAAATGGTTCACTGGTGCCTAATGTAAGAAAGAGGGATATTAAAAAAACACAAACACTAATTGGTAATTAGCCCCTCACATCCTAGCCCCATGACACTGCACGTACGGCAAAAATTATACCTACTTGTATGTGAACTGGGCATACCAAATCCAGCGTTAAAATAAGTATTTTAAAGATACAGTGAACATTGCAGAGCAATATACTATAGAAATGTACTAAAAGAGGCCGTTTTTGGGGGTTTCAGGTCATTTTGCACTAACTGTTAATTTTATTGAGTCTTAAAAACACATATTTTAATGCTTGATTTAATATAAAAGCAAAGAAAGAAAAAAATTCCTCCTTCAGAAATATTTAAAATGGCAGTCGTGACATCAGAAACATATTTAAAATGGCTATCGTAGTTGATTGTAGCAGGAGATATTTAAGACCTTAAATGCCCCAATGCCGCTTAATGTATGGGGGTATGTATTCCTAAATGGCATTATCAGGAAGAAGGTTTAAATGGGTAGGTAATAGAAGTGTCAGCAGTTCAGTGTGGCAGAAATGCTCCGGCTTCAAAGAGTTCTTTATCTAAAATGCCATATGCTGACATCTCACTAATGCGGTCTTGAAAATCCATTCAGCGTGGTGGATAACGAGCCGGTCCTTTGGCGAGCTAAATGCATCCTGAGGTTCTGGGAGCGACAGAACACAACAGGAAGGAGAGAAGGCTCAAATTAATTCCTGCAGTAGTTGTCTTACTGGGAAGCCATTACAACTCAACCGCAACAAATGAGAGAAAACGATTGAGGCGTTCGCAGCTAAGTGCAAACTTTCCCCAGTGCCTCATGTATCACTACCATAGAGCGTTTATTTGAGTGCCTGAGGCGTAACTCACCTGCGTAAGGGGTTGGAGGTTAACAGCTTCCTCGTGGGTCTGTCAGTATGAAAAGAAGCAAGTTGTAAAACTTTAAAGAGCAGAAATATTATTTTACTAAGTGTACTATAAATGGGCAGACACTGAGGTTCTTGCCACTCTTCTAAATACTGCTTTTTTGAATTTTTGTTTAATTTATTTATTTTAATTTCAGGCCTTTGTATAGCGGAGATCTAGTTTCTAGAAACCAGGAAAACCTTTAGGTAGAGTTTTTGGATTGTAGCAAGGGCATCTTGATCATGAGATGTTGTCCATAAAACAGGATGGGGTATAGGGTCCAGCTGATATTATTTTGCAGAGACCAGGATGCAATGGCTAACAGGGACACGCCACTGACAGAGTACTGACAGCGCAATCTACAGATGGATTGTTAGTTAACAAATTTACATTTTGGAGCACAGTGAGAAAGGGATTTACTCCCCCTTCCCTCCCTGGAAATGCTCTAAAAATGCCTTTGATATGAGTAAATGTGCATTGTCCTTATTGGGTGGGAAACTACCAACACCCACAAGCTTACGACTATATGGATGTTTATTTACATTTATAAGTGGTTTAGAATCCCAGCACTAACCCTAAACCTACCAATGTGGCAATTTTACCTTAGTGACAGAATTTTGAAATTCATAAAATTACACCTCTGAATTATGACTGGGGTTGGTGGATGCTTGCTGGGTGGAATGCCCCCAACCAGATGACACTTCCAATAGAAGAATTTTCTTTACGAAGGAAGCTAAAAAAGCTAGGGCTCCTGACGCAATACTTCCTGTCACGAAAAATGACCCATCAAAGTTGCTTCCAAATATGGCTCTCCACACGAAAGCAGCAGCCAGTACTTAGGTTACAGTTTAGGAAAGCCAAAACAACTAAGACTAAATAAACTTGATAATGGGCATGTTGCTTGTCCCAGCCACTTGAATCATCAACCCCTCCCTTCTTCATTTACTTCTATTTTTCCTCTTTTCTTTTCCCCTAACTTCGGTAGGCAAACGCCATGATACTGTTAAATGGCATTAAAACCTTAAATTAATATTACTATACAGATGCCAATCAATATAGTCAATTCATGTACAAATGTGGCAATTTGACTATAGTGACAAAATTATCTTATTCGTACATGTATCTTATGAATTTAAAATTACACCCCTCCTGATTCTGTAAATCAGTGAGACCACAACTATTAAATATAGCACCAAAAAGTCTCTTTTTTCCTAATGAATTTTTTCTTCCAGGCGATTCTTATTTCCTCGATAGACTTCCAAAGCAGTGTCAAGCAAATTGGACCATAGGAGCCTAGCAATCCTAGAAGAACTGCCATTTTAGCTAAAAAAGGATCTATATGAGTGAGCAAAGCATTCTTATGAACATCAAATTAGAAGTGGCTGATTGAACTCTAGTTTCTGAACCGTTCCTTTAAAAATCTCAATGCATGATACAATTGTTCAAACAAGTATCTGCTCTGGGATGATTTAGCATTTTGATGCTCCCAAAATATCCAACATGCAGATTAAGGACACGTCCCTGCCACACACCGCCATCTTTATTGCCTATAAATAGATTATAGACGGGAAGTGAAGCATGAAATAGGGTAGGGCCAGAAAACTCATTTATGTCAATAAAATATTAACATCAAGCCTTCTTTCAAAAGGGAAGACAAAATGGTCACTGGTAGGACCCTACCCTAAGGAGCAATAGTCCCCAATGACCATTAATGTCCAAATATGCAGGTACCTGCAAGCAAAGGTGAAGCAATAATTGTATGCATTGTCGACTGTGTTATAAAAGGCCTATCATCACAAACAGGTTTGTCTCAAGGCATCCTGGTAGGCAGAGATCCTGCCCAGTATATAAACGCCACAAACTGAAAGGCTGAGTCACTGTAGTACACAGGGTATCACAAAACAGTGAACTCCCAGCCTTTGGGGCATAAAGGAATACCTTGAACCATTTTATATGGCCATTTGTATGTGTGCATATGTGTTGCTCTTTGTGACTCACTAATGTATTTCAAGTTGTCAGTTTCAAGAGCCTTTAGATTCCTCATAGTATTATTTTCAATTGCATAAAACTCAATTGGGTAATTTTTCAATATCTTAATTTTGTGGCCCTATTCATTAGTGCAGTGCAAGGAATCTTCAGTACCGCCAAGATCCGTTTATGGAACACAGTGAATGACCATTTGATCCTCACTGTTATCAAATGCATGGCCTTGTGAGCCACCCTCAAAGACAAGTGTGCGGACAGTATGTGGGTATCCAAGGCAGTGACTATCACAGTGGATTCTCCTCCGCTCCACGTTCAATTATTATTATTTTATTTTTTGTATTGAGCTTGCAGTTGAACCCAGGTTTGGTTAGTGCAGCCCGGACTCCCTGAGGTCGAGGGATGAGGAGTGATGCCTGCATCTTAAGTGTGCATGACGACTAGGCTGGCCATCACGGGCCAGCCAAACCATCAAGCACACTTTGCATGTTCATCACAGGCTGTATTGTACAGCCTGGGTGGAGAACATGCCAGCCTCCCAATCCCCATCTGAGACCCGAACCACGGCCATTAGACCAATCACAACGCTGCATCGTGATTGGCTAGGGGATTCTTGGAAGCTGTGTGATTACTGCTGCGGAGAAGTGGACAGAGGAGAGGCGGCAGCTGGCGGGAGTCAGGTAAGTTATTTTTATTATTTTATCCCCCTACTTGTCCTCCCTCCCTGCCCCACCACCCCCGTTTGGTAGCAGCCACTACTGATAGTGCACCATTAACATCTCCCCCCCTTCCTTACCAAGTGTTACACTGAGGGAAAGGACCAGAGACCAGTCGTCTGTGGAAGCCAAACCTCACCTAAGGACAATCCAATCTTGTCAAGCACAATTATGTCTATTACTAGTAACAGGTGGATCGTGTTTAGAAAGCACTGGGGATGCCTGAGACAGCATACCATGCTAGGATAATAAGCGAAGGCATTGTTTTGCAAAAAACCGAACAATTTTCTTTCAACTGTCCCTCTTACTTGGGAGAGAAAAGGCAGTAGCTGAACAAGTTCCATGTACTGAGTGGAATTTGAAGGAGGCAGTAAGCCTTTAGTTTGCCTGTTGGAAAGGAAAGAAGTTGGACACCAGATTATGGATATTAAACATATTTTCTTTTTCGTAAGTGAAATACATTTTTGGGTGGTGCGTGCTCTAAACAAAATATTTTCAGGACGGGGTAAGATCTACTTTGTTCTTCTGACCCTTGGAAATGAAGGGTTTCAAAAGGCATGAAGAATTCGCAGACTCTACTAGTTGAAGGGAAGGTTACTAAAACAGCATTCCAGAGAAGTATCATTTAAATGCAAATATATGACTTCTTCATTTTTATTAACGTTTCTGGATATATCACTCAGGGATACGAGCAAAAAGGTAGCACGAGGTCAACAGAGAGCACGCAATTGGGTCCAGATGAGAATAACACCATAGTCTCGCAGGAATCCTCCAGTTCCATGACAGAGAGCTCGCTGCCCATTTCTGATATGTAAACACAACGCTGAGTGGTGAATCTCACAAAGAGTAGCACACAAGGGCTGTCAGAATAAAGAACATATATGAAACAGGCCTGAAATTGCAAGATCAGGTATCTGAACAACACAATTGCACTGGAAGGTCAAAATGGAATCATAGAAATATGAAAACGTGAAAAATAATCGATCTCTCCAACAAGTAGGCAACTAGATATGTGTCACAATTTCTCACATGCTTAACTAAACGCTGAGCTTGACATTTTGTGAGAGAAATAATATATATATTGCATTAACTGCCACATAAAGCTTGTAAGCACTAACACACAATTTTTAAGCACGGCTGGTCTGCTCCCATGCTCTGTTGTTCTTGCAAAAGGTTGACAAAGCTCTATGGTAATGCTGATGCATGGGCTTATTTGCAATGTGGCTCTATTTAACAGAATCTAAAAACATCCATTTATTTCCAATTGGAGTAAATACATATATGTGCTCCTAGAAGCACACTTAATGTGATAGAATGTGCTAGGCTGCTCAAATGCAGCTATCAGCTCTCAATTGCTTAAAGGCAGGCAAACATGTTTCTGCTGGCTAGGACCCATTAGCTGTTCTGCTGTTTGCATACTTATTTCCCTAATGCATACTTCCAAAGAAGGGAGAGGGAAGAGACAATAGTCATTAAGTGTATGACGTTCAGCAACATTTGCAGCCTGCTGGTAACCGGAAAGCTCAAACTCCAATCTCGAGCACAAAACTCCTGAGACCTGAATTGTTTTTCTCCGTAAAAATGGGATTTTGAAATCAATTTTATTTTAGACAAGACTTCTTTTTCACGCTATGAATTGAGCCTGTTCCTATCGTATAATTCAATATATATTTATTTTATGCAGTTTTCAAACTCTCCAGTTGGAAACTTCCAGGGTTTAAATGTTTCATTCATCCTGAAGTACAATGGTTTCGCTCATTCACCGGATTCTAAGTAGGCCTGGGCCAAAATTCCGTTCCGTTCGCGGAAATTGCGATAATTTGGCATTTTCGCGTTCCGCGGAAAGCGCAAAAATGTCAAAATTTCCGCATTCCGCAGCTTAGCGATAATTTGTTTCTTGCTCGAGCTGTAAAATAATACATTCTCGCGTGCGCGCGATCGCCTTACCTGAATCCCCACGTTCGCCGACAAGTTTTCCCGATCCGGTCGCGTTCTCCACGAGATGTTGGATTGTTGGTAGCCATTTGCGCTGTCTCGCGACAGTTCGCGCCCGCAGTAACGTCATGCGTCGCGCGATCAGGTCTTTCTTCTCGCGATCATGCACCGCAAGACAAGTGAAAACAAGATGGCCGCGCCCGCGAGCAACCGCATGGGTAAGTTGGCGAGCTGCGACCACGCAGAAAATACCGCGAACAGGCGGGAAAAAAACTTCTGCATCTTCGCGATATTTCCGCGTGTTTGCGGAGATTTTTAACATTTTCGCGATAATTTGCGAAAGTGAATTTCGCAAATTCCGCCCACCCCTAATTCTAAGCTGCCCCCTACGACATAATCTCCGAGGCAAATCAGCTAGATGGTTGTAAACCTATGAACGCACCGGCTGTAAAAGATAGCATCTAGAATTACTTCATGTGTTAAAGCAGCGCTATGAAGGTATTATCATTCATTAACTCATTACTTTTGTCATAAAACCCAAAACCCATCTTTATGCGATCAGTGGGAAATGTTACAATTTAACTTCTTTGTAAATATTCGAGGCCAATATGTCTCTGAAAAATGTTGAAATGTTTACACAGATAGGGCAGTGCGCGTGAGTTGGGCCAGCTGGAACTTTATGAAAGTCACCGATTGATAATTTCATTCATCACCAAATCCCTCAAAATGCTTATACATACGAAATCAAAATATTAAATCTTAGGTTAGAATTATCTTCAGCATAAACCAACAGACTGATAGAGTGATAGGTCCTGGAAAATGCCACAGACTGTCGAGATCAATGTCATCATGATGTAATAGGTCCTCAGTATATCAATATATGACACGAGAGAGGATGTCTGTATGATTGGGCAATGAATAGCGCTGCAGACGTAGGTACTAAGGGGCAGATTTACAAGCCCTGTGCGCCACTTTTGCGCAGCCGTTGCGTCACTTTTGTGACGTAGCGGCGGCGCAAAGCTAGCGCCATGTTGCGGCATATTTACAACGTGACGCATCTAGGGAGATGCGTCACGTTGTAAAGCCCTGCGCCACATTAAATCTGCGTCAGGTTTAATGTATGCAGGGTGGGCGTTACGTCGGAAAAACTCTCGGAAAAGTGACGCAGTGAAATCTACGAGATTTCACGCAGTCACTTTTCCGACACTGGTGCGTCAAATCCTTAAGCCTGCTTCAAGCAGGCGTAAGGCGTGACGCACCATGTTAGGGATAGGGCAGGTTGGAATAGTGCTGGAGTTGCGTCGCGCTTGCGACACAACTTCAGCACTGTGCCAACCTTACGCCGGCAGATGCGTCACGCATCTGCTTGTCCTTGCACCACGATGCCCTGCATTGTAAATGCGGAGAATTTGCAGTGGTGCAAGGGCAAACTTGCGTGACGCATCTTCCCTGGTGCATCCCTGCTGATTTGCAGGGATGCGCCAGGGAACGTAAATCTGCCCCTAAACGTAGAGAATGCACACGCACGTGTCGGAAGCAATGGCTATGACAGTATGGCTTGTGAGGCATTCAACACAATGCTTCAGGTGTAGCTCTGGCCACAGTGGGCATGCTTACATTTCAAAGACAACAGGCCAATAGGGTAGGGACCGATAACACATGGAGAAGGTGCAGAGGGGAGGGAAATCCTTAGTAAACTGACAGGTTTTTCCAACCAGACCCTATTGGGAGCTACAAAGAACCCAGAGCCAGGAGGCAAACCCTGATGCACCAGAAATCAAGGTAGATAAACAAGGTGACCTTGAGTGAAGAGGTAAGGAAAGTGGGGCAGGTTATTACACAAATTTAGACCATCAAAGGCATGCAGGGCCTGTTGATGCCTGTGGGGCTCTGCTTGCTGGTGATCGCAATGGGCCATACTGAAAATCCAGCTCACACTTTTTGGATGAATGTGCCACCTGGACAGCGATGTATGAAGTGCCTTCCGAGTATTTATGTGGATATTACTTTCCATTACCAAATGAGACGCATGGGTTGAAGTGCCTATCTCTGCAGCCCAATGATATTCATGAGCCCTCTCACCTGCACATTTTCATATACGAAAGGCAGTACTCTTGTCTGTTAGTACCAATATATGCTTCTCCTACAAATGAGGGCAAAAGCCATCTAACCCAAGCCTTGCAACTCATCAATATGCTCACAAGATATGTTTGTCTTGATTCCCCAGGCCAAATCCTAACAAAAATATAGTTTCTATACTGACCTAGGTTCTGCAATTCTAACAAGCCATGAAAGAGACCTCATTCTCATTCAAACCTGTAGTACTAAAAGCACAGGAAGTCATGAGATCTAAAAGTCTCAAAAACTGAAATGGTGTGTCATGTTTAGAATGAACACTGTTATCAGATACAGAAAAACTTTCTTCGTAACCTTACAATAATCTGAAGGTATAAGTTATGATTTTGGAAGTTTCAAAGAAAAGTCTAGATCTAACATAAGAAGGGTGTATTTATAAGCACAATAGAAATAGAAAGAGTTGGTAGGAAACATATCCCAGAAGCTAATTATTCAAATAAGAAACAAATCTGAGATCCTGAAATCAGGTCAGACATGAGAAGAGAGAAAGTCTTCATCTATGTTCCCAGGACCTGGAACAACTGTCACATCAGCATCAGAAGTGCACCTACCCCCCTGAAATGTAATAAGAAATTGGAGCTCCATCTCTTCAAAGAACACTATCAAATAACAACAGCAGCTCACACTACCCTACCTCCCTCCAAACTATACTGAATTGTATCCCTGGCGTTTACTTGTTTAGAGCTCCTTGGCTCCCCAGATAGGTCAACATTATTTAGGAACTACTACATTCCTTTAGGACCTTCAAATGAGAGTGCTGCTCTCCACACGCGAAGCCCCTTCTGTGATACAGCTCAATAGGGATGTGGAAGTAAGTATCTTCTATGTGGACAGAAACCATCCAACCACCCCCAACACTGTCCCTCAGAGCTTCTAGAATCTGAAAGAGAGACACAGTCCTAAAATCTTCTTTTAGTGTCTAGTTACAGACAGCTGCAAACGTTTGATATATCTGTAGGATTTTAGGTGTTAGGGCATATTCGTAGCAGAAGAGAATCACATCATAAGCCGAAGAACCAAGTCTGGGGTCTTAATTTCCTATTCTACATGCAAAAGTAGGTAAATCAAATTTTTACTGTTTGTTTAATAAAAAAAACATTTTGATGTATTAACAAGGAACCATCATGTTATTTAAAATAGGCTAGTTCTTGCATTATTCGTGGTCTCTAATATTCACAAATGTTAGGAGGACAGATGTGTAATTAGCACATACAAGTAATAGATTAGTGCAACCTGCCCCTGATATGGACCTATCCCCAATAAAGTCAATAAAACTAACTCACAGGAGCACTGACAATGCAACACAAATTCATTTTAAAATTACACAAAAAGAGCCCAATCTAGAATTTGATTATTGGTAGGCAAATTCAGAATTCACCAAGCATAACCCATCCTTATCTACCATTGTTTCCAAAGTGAACGTGGGCTTTTTTAAATCAAGCAATTGAATAAGATTCAACTTTAGTGAGCGTGAATAAGCCTAAGCAATCATGAGGCCAAAGTAATCCGCTTAATCAGATTCAAAGAATGTTACTACCGTATAAATGCTTTTTGGTAATTTTCCACTCAGTCAATATAGCACGGTGGCGTTTCAAGTATAAGCACCAATTGAGTTAAAAAACAAGTGTTAACGAAAACCTTTACTCAATGTCTAGTGCAGGACAAGTGCAAATAAGGTGCCTTATAGACTACTCGAAGGTCATTCAGATGACAAGAGGGTGCTTCAGTTAACAGGTTTTTTCTAGATTGTTAAATCATATTAGGGAAAAGTGCAACGACCTCAAGCAGAGACACTTTGATCATATTATTTGCAATATGATTTCAAACAAATAACTTTAGGGGAATTGCGCTGTTGTCAGCAAAAAATGAAAAATAAACTTGGGGATAAGGGTCAGCTCCAGCATAACACCCACCCGTGTATTTTGAATGGGTTGCTGAAGAACCAGCCAAACCTAGATGCAAATAACAAGAGCTAAATTTGATTATGTTAGTTAAATTCATGACATAGAGCCATTTGACCATACCCGTGCTCCTTAACTTCACCCACAATAACGATCTGCTAAGAGGATCAAAACAGTTGGCAAGATCTAAAAGGTATCAGCAGCCCCTCACCCCTGACTATTTTTAAAGCACCCTTATTTAATAAATATCAACAGTCACCCGTAGATCACCCAGGTTCCGAGTTTGTTGAAGCGCTTCTGCACTTCCATGTTAATTTGGCCCCATTGACTAGGTCTCCAGGAGCAGAATGACTTTGAAACTAGTCATAAGATTTCTCCAATCCACATCCTTAAGTTTTAGATGTGTGCTGGCAATGATCCTGCTGAACAGTGAGAGTTTGAAAAGGGATCCTCTGAGCCTTTCTTGAGCAGGAGATAGATATCAACCATGGACCTAAAGTATACGGTAATGCAGACAGCATGATTAAGCAATTGGTGGCAAGCATAACCTGGTGCTATTCCATGGAGAATATGTACCATCTCTCCATGGTTCTAGTTAATAAAAAGCTTTCACTTTACTTTTTCAGTTTTTAATGGCAAGCCTCCATTCCATCACCACAACTCTCCCTTACCTGGTTTTTAAAATGTTCTTTGCACCACCTAGGTTTGTGTGGCTGAAAGGTGAAGACTAGTCTTAAGCATCATCAGCCCTCTTCCTTCTCTCTCCTAATGAGGCGGCAACTGAAACTGTTGAACGCTTCAAGATGCTTCTTTTATTGGTTAACAAACATCAGTCTGCACTCATACCCTGCATAAAAGTATTTCAGTGATGCCAACAGAATCAAAGATTTAGCTGACTGAATCAACCCGTCAATCTTTCCAATGTGAGCTCCACTTTGCCTCCAACAAGGTGTTCACCGTCCAGTGGTACTTACACAAACTGCAATTACACATCAGATTAAAAACTATGTGGGCACGGCAAGGTCGCCTCGTCATATGTACTGAAATTCTGCACATAAATCTCACTGGATAATGTGTTATGATTATCCATTCTCTGGTCAGTTCATCCAATACCACTAATATTAAGGCCTCTGCTTGTTTGTCAGGCATGGGATAAACAGCTTTGTAGATATAATGGCAAAATCGTTATCTGAAACTGTTTCCACTGCTGGCAGCATCATCACATCTTCGAGGAAAATCTTATAATATGGTTGCCAGAACAGATATTCTTTTGCACTTTACGAAGTACTTTAATGTGGAAAAGTTGAAAATGTTCCACCAAAATGCTCCACATTCACTACCACAGAATCGTATAGGTATCTGGTAAAAGTTATATAGGATCATTTTCTATTAGTTAATACTTACTTAAAATAGCTTTGAAACTAGTAGGAATCAAAGCTGCCTCCTCCAAATTGTCTGCATCAGGTTTTTTGAGAGCCTCAGCAAAACGCAAATGAAATCAATGGTTTCATCTTTGCCCCTTTAAGTAGAAGTATGACCATTGACTTTCTGGTATAAGAGGTTTTTGGATAAAAATAAAAGAGGTTCTGGTTAGGTGGACAATGTATGAGGAACTATTATCCTGAGATTAGTGGGAGTCACATCATTCAGTACATTTTCAGCTATTCAGGTGATGTATCTTTTCTGCTAGCATCTGTGAGTGATGAATGACAAGAGCATATGCATCCTCTTCAGGCTTTGTATATTATTGCCTTTTGGCAGATAAGTTATCCCCAACCTCCTGCCCCAAAATTACCGTCATTGGTATTTTTTCATTTTGATACCAACAATCACTGGAACAGAAAACGAGTTCCCAGGCATGCCAAAGGTCTTGCAGAATTACAATGATTTCCTCCCGAGGGGGCTATTGGGGGAGAGGGTTGGGTCCTGGGAGGGGAACACACCCTCCCCACTGAAGTGTGCTCTTCGTAATATTGTTATATTACTTTGAGATAAGCGAGGAGGGAGGTCTGGTATTAGAACAACCTGAAGATCTGCTCAGAAATCCAGGGTCCCACATAAGGAGGTGGTACAAAGTTAAGGAGTGAGCTAAGTGACTTTCCCATCACGGGGTTAGGGTTTCATCCATGGTGCCATCACACAATGTCGTTCAGAGCCTGTCCCATTCCTACATGATTGGATATTTATCCACTCTATTTCCTCTCTGTGGAGGACCTTACTTTCTGCTGGAGACCACTGCAAAAATCACAGAGCATAAGATGCTACTGAAGGGGCCGCTGGAGACTTCCAACTCATAACTTCCCTTTAAGCCAGAAGAAGAGCGCAAAGCTCCCAAGTGGGTCAGACACAGACCTGTATAGTTGGCCAACACCCGAAAGAAATTAGGCCAGTACTCCATCAAGGACGAGCAATCCCATAGTATATGATACAAGGCCGCCGGTGTCCAGTGACAGTGCGGAAAGTAGGCTGAGGCACCTGGAAAAAATATTTGTATCCAGACTGGAGAAAGATATGCTCGGTGTATGGTTTCCATGCTCAACACCATGTTCAAGGTCACATACTGGAAATGTTTTTTAAGCATTTCTGGTAAGGGTGCTGGCAACAGTCCTATTTTCTTTATCCTAATTTCATAAAATGCATATTTCTGAGACCTAGCCTATTTCTCTTCTGCCTTTTGAGTGCCATTCATGCTGCAAGAAGGCACCAAACATGCCATGGCCATATTTGTTTTTTGTTTGCATAGAGCAGTACGCCTTCAAGCACTGTGCTTTTTACATTTCAAGCCGCATTAAGTTTTTAAGACCTTTGTTTTTTAAATACAAAATTGTACAAAGGTCGATGGCTGTAGAGCTGCGGTCAAAAATGTGTTATTTAGATGTGGCAGTAAGAATTGCTCAGTTGTCATATTCTGACAAACAGAGTTTTAATGATGGATTAAAGTGGGGGTGGGCGGGTTGATGGGCTCACCTGACCGGTTTTAAATTAATTTACACTTATTTATTTATTTTCTTAAAACTTATAATGCGCAACAGCTACCCGCAGTGGGTTTCCCGGCGCCAGGGATAGACTCAAGAAGGAAAGAGAACACAATACTATGTCAAAAACCAACTAAAGCAGCAAATCAGACTATAGAAAAAGCAGAGTCTTAAGTTTTTTTCGGAAACCGAAAAAATTGGCCTCCAATTTAAGGGCAATAGGCAATGTGTTCCAAAATTTGGGGCCTAAATGGGAAAGGGACCGACCACCCATTTTTACAAGTTTAAATCTTGGGACAACAAAATCGCCATTTGCAGAGGATCACAGAATGCGATTGGGTTTATAGATCTGGACAAGACTCTTTAAATATTTTGGGGCCGAGCCTTGTTTGATCTTAAAAAGGTAACAAAGGGCTTTAAATTTTATGCGGCTTGGGATTCTCAACCAATGCAAATCGCGAAGAGCCTGTGCAGCTGAGGATCTCCGTGGTAGCTTACACTGTAACTGTTTTATGTGTTTTTAGAATGTGTTATGAAGAATTGTCCAAATAAACTTGTTTTCTACCTACCATGCCTCCATGCAGAAGTTTTAGGAGATCAATTTCACATCACTGTCTTGCACTCATTGAACATTTTGAACCAGAAAGCTTCATTATAAGAGCAAGAAAAAAGGACAAGCCAGATAAAATTCATATTTGCACCACTGGTGTTGTAGTACATAGGTGAATATAACACCTAAAGCACTATGACAGAGTACTAATCTTCACGGATAACCAGCAGATGCCTCGAACATGTGACTGATAATTAATATGCAAAGATAACAGTATGCAGTCCAAAAAACATTTATTTTCGAATAATACCACTGGGTCGAATGGAAAAGCAAACCTTGAGACTTTTGCAAACTACTTTAATTCTTAGCTAAGTTTATATTGCAAAGACGTGGAGGATGATAGAACTGCCCAGCATTGACTTGTGGCAAGCGTTTGTTTTTTTGCAGAGTTTTATATAGCGCTAACTTGACCCGAATTCAATCAGGTATCAGAGCGCTTTACATAGCACCAGTTACGTTACATGAGGACACACATTCATTTTTTGTTAGACACGGGGAGATTAAGTGATTTGCCCAGAATCACAGGAAGTTCAGCGCAAGGCCGGACTGGGTACCAAAACCGGCAGTGGCAAAGGGCTCGGCCGCCCCCTCCCCTCCCCTCACGGGGGGTTTGGGGGTGCCGCCGAGCTCTTTGCCCGGGCCGGTGTTCGGATGATTTTGTTACAGGGCCGATTTTGCAGCTATGCTGCAAAAACGGCCCTATAACAAAAACGGCCCCCAGGGGCCCAAAACCGGCCCCCACCCATGCGGCGCACCGGGGGGATTGCCCGGTGCCCGCTACGGCCAGTCCGGCCCTGGTTCAGCGTCATTTCCGAGTCTCGAACCCAGTTCCCCAGGTCCGAGGTCGAGTGCCCTAGCCGTTAGGCCAACTCCTCTCCCCGTTCATGTGACGAAGCAACAATAAAAACTATCATGCAGGTAATAACTAACATGAAACTGCTACTACCACAAAAAAAAGTGTGTCGGGACATACTTGGACTTTAAAAAGAGCAAGAAAGATTCTTCTTGTACTGGTGACCTGATAACAGAACAAAACTAATGTATATCACGCTAAGGAGAGTGTGATAGACGCTAAGGGAGTAAGTAGTCAGTGGACAGGAGAGAAGAATTATGGCTGCTATGCTCAAACAGTTCGAAGTTCAGTGGTTTTTAGATTTTAAATCATAACAACATTTTCTTCAACTGAAAGTTTTCATGGTGATTTGAAAAATCCTTCTAATGAAAAGTTCTAGTTTTCTCACCTGAATGAAGAACCATTACTCCCTATTAATATGCATGTGAAGCCTTTTGATTTTTGCAATGATATACTATTCCCTTGGCCAAGGTATGAACATTAGGGGCGCTCAGCACCTGAAGAGCACTTAGACCTTCATCCATTTCCACTCGCCTCAGAATCCACTATGACTGCTTTCAGGCTTGCCCTGCGCCCAAGTCTCTTTCCTCCTCACTATGCACTTTGTACTGAGCGCAGGGAGGGGGCCTCTGATCTAGTCCTGTGCTCAGCCCATTCGGAGCCATAGATATCACAAAGACATTTTGAGGGCAGGCTATGCTCCTAGAGAAGCTCATCTAATTTTTGCTATGGTCAGATTGTACTCCAGCCGCCCGCACACCTCACACAATTTTCACATGACTTAGCATATGTTGATACTCCACAGATCCTCTTATCATATAATGGCCAGCTGCAACAAAATCTTCTTGCTGTGGCCAGCCAATCAGACTATTCAGGTCTGCAGGGAACCACCGACCATAAGATGTACAAATGGTGAAAATTCTCGCCTTGGCTAACCAACTTCTAATATTTTTATTTTTTCATTTTTCATCCCCTGATTGTCTGCAGATGAACACCTTCAACACTGAAAACACTAAGCCCTGCTACAACCCAAACAGAGATTTGTGCCATACCTGACATACTGTCTATGAATAAATAAACATCAGAAGTGTAGAAATGCAAGCTGTGGTTCTCTGTGCACTGACAAAGAAGAGAGGCTCTGCAGAGACTGGGGAATGACAGGAAGGCCCCACTCCACCACCGTTTAGTGCATAATCGAGCCACGCGTTCCTTCAGCCTACATCCCTACTTTTTCTATTCTATATGGAAAGGGTCAATTGGGTGTCACCCACCACAAATATCTCTTGGCTAGTGGGACCTACAAACTGCATTATTCTTTTTTTTAACAACTATGAAGACCACTTTTCTGAAGAATGAACATAATAACTATTATTATACTTCACATTTATTTCTAATTAAGAAGGGCCCTTCGGAAGAAACAAGGTGCATCATTTAAAACATAGCCTGTACTAGGTGAGGACACTAGGGAAACTGTTGGCCATATAAAAGTATAACACTAACAAAATGTGGTAAGTGCAGGAAGTGCAATAGAGTGTAAAATGTACCAATGATGTGCGTGCCATGCAGAATTCTAGACAAAGAAAAGTCCAATTACCTACAGTGCTTAATTTGTGCCGGTGCTTTCCGGTGCTTAGCACGGGCACTTATTTTTTAGGGCCGGGTCTACACGAGATGTCAGCTTACTACGTTCACATTTTCTCCACAGTGAAGAGCTGATCTTGCACGGTAAATTCATACCTGGGTTTCAGTGTTTCCTGATTGGGCTACATTTTTGCATAAAATATTTAAATATGGATGCAGCGGCTGCTCACCTAAAAATGAGACACGGACGGCGCGCATAAATAATGTGCCTGCATGGTGTTTCTACAGCAACTAGGTTTTCTAGCTGTGTACCCTCTTTAATTTCTTGATCCGCACAGTGTTGTGTTGTTTCTTACTTTATTTTGCAGAGATCTTTAAAAAGCACGCCGAGCCGAGAGTTAGGACTTTATAAATATAAAGAGAAAGTGAAACCAATGGTAATAGGGAATGAGGAGGACGAGTTTGCTTAAAACATGAATGCTGGAGATTGCAGTATTTGTGGCACAAGGATTTAAATTACTAAACGATAAATAAACCCCCTCATAATTGCAGTTAAGGTTTGAACTATGTCCAATAAAATAATTATATTACATTGTATTAAATAATAGTACAATATGCACATGTAGTAGACGAGAGTGAAATCGAGTATGTCAAAAATGTGTCTTGGAATCGGTTAATGAAATACAAGGCACATTTTATAAATTCTAATCACAATGAGGTTCACTTCAGGACATAGGCTTCAGAATGAAAAATCTCCGGCTTTAGTGTCAGGTGTAGTATAGTTACCAAGGAAGTGGTTTCCCTAGCAATACGAACCACGTTAAAAGTGTACCTCAAACTATTCTTGTGGCTTATTCACCACTTCTGAATTTTGGAATGGGGGCAGCAGGGTTGATCACGAACATCGGATCGAATGACCCTGCTTATTTTCACCATGCCGACCAGATTTGGATGACTTCTAATAACTTGAGAGACAGGACTCTCACCTTGGATTTTCTTTAACATCCCATTGCATTCTGTGATCTGTAATCGTGTTTTACTTTAATTATAAGTGCATGAGGGAGACACTCTCTTAGTTCAAGAGAGTGCACTTGCATCGTACAATCATCCTCATACTCAGGAGGACTTACCTGATTGCACCACCAACCTGATCACTAGACGAACCAACTTCATTTTACCCTGGCGTGCCTTACTCTGATCAACCATTACTTTAATTATACCCATTGTACTAAAATGAGATTACACAGTTTACTAAAACAAAAGCAAACGACTGGATTAGCCTTTCCCTAATGATGTAGATCCATTAAGTAAATACACAGCAGCGTCCCTTTGGATGGATTTTTAGCATAACCAGTAAAGTACCTTGGTTTCCATGGGTGACGTGGGGGTGATTTTTCCCTGCGATTAAGGCAAACAATCAATTGATCTGGCTATCAACTTTTGCTATATACAAAACCAGAGCGCACCACATCATGAGGATCATTGGTGTTTTTTTAACCAGCATTCCACAGATTCAAAGAGGGCATCAATATTCTTTACTAAAATGTTGTTATTGGCAAAACAATAAATAACTTTCCACCTCCATACCTGTGTATCAGCCCCTTCGTTACTTTGCCTGTCCATCCACTCTTGCCTATATGTCTTTCTTTGCCAGCTCAATTTTCCCCAACTTCTATTTTTTTCAACAGATGTACTCAATTTCCCTCTTTTTAGACCCTCGTTCTCTTTCTCCCATATGTCTCTAGCTCTCTCTTTTGCTTGCACTCTTCATAGCACTCGCTCTTACTTCATCCTTCTCATTAACTCGATTTCTTTCTCTTCTTCATGTTTGTCTCTCTCTTTCAGGGTCTGTCTTCTCTATCTCTTGTTCTCTATCTCTATTTGCATTCTATGCTTCCACCTTGTCCGCATCCACTCATTCGGTCTCTTTTTTTGCATTCCATTCCTTTCCTTTAATTCAGTTTCCCTCCCTCCATTTGGCTTCCTATTTTGCTTTTTGTTTTGCTAAACACATCTGTGTATCCTCTTACATTAGTTGTACTTTCAGGTCCCCTTTCTGGTACACATGCTGTTGAAGATCTTTCAGCAGCACTACACCTACAGGGTCAGAAACCCTTGGCCTACCCAGCAGTGTAGACGTTTTAAGGCATGGGCAAAGCGGGCTCGGGCACAGGGCCCCCAGCCTTTCAGGGGGCCCCCTGACAAAACCTGCTCTGTTCTGCAGAAAGTCTTGCCCTGATTACCTTGACTAATTCTGAAACAAATTGTTTTAAATACCATTTTTCTTTTTAATGTGGGTGATATGTGAGAGTTTATTACATTACGGACAAACTGTGTTAATGTTTCATATACATGTATATATTGTTCTTTTAGACCACCCATCACCTCTCAAATTAGAAATGGGAGGATGTCACAGAGATTATTTGCAGCAGTATTAGTGTGCTGCTGCTGCTGTGTTAAATATTGAAAACACAAGTCAATATCCCTAAATATTAGATGTAAACATGAAGCCTGCACTACTGGGCACTCATTGCATTTGCCGAAGGTTTGAAGCACTTGGCTAATATCAGTTGGCCGTATAATATGATTATGCCGGAGGTACTGGGCAAATATCAGCTGCCCATATATTGTACATATGTAAATGCTTTCACAACGTGCCATATATAATAGGCCAACAAAACAGAAGCCTGCACATGTGGACATTTCTGACTTGGGTTTGTGAGGTTTGCAGACCTTCATTGTATGCGCTGTAATGCTTAAGTTTTCTGCACATCTTAATTTTTATGCTGCGCATATACAAAGAGTCTGAATTGTATAGTTTAGGCATACATGTTACATACATTTTACATGAGCCTATGATATATGCACATTTTGGAAACCTGATATTTGCATATAATCGGAGGTTTTAGATGTCCATATTGGGCATATTATAGTACTGAATGATGTGCATAAATCAGTTACAGACAGTGCATATGCCAGAGAGGTGCATACTGTGCATCTAGCAGAGTCCAATATGTTCTTCATGTATTAGATGCCTTCATTGTGGGCTCGTACCTCCAGCTCTATGATATCATATATTCTTGGGTAACAAGATATACATATATCAGTGTAGTGTGAATTCCCCAAATTCTCAGAGCAAAATAATTGAGAAGTGGGTAAGGTGTGGTACTCTCTTCTATTAGTAGACTGGTCCTGGGCAGTTTAGGGTATTATTTGAAAATAAGCCTGGGAAGACACAAAACACAATAGAAGTAGATAGTAATGACAGCATTACTTTACAGTCAGGCCTTTCATGGTCAGAAAAAAGTTCATTATCTTTGGTTCCAAATGTTATGACATCCAGTCTCTTTTGTGGGTTTGCCTTGATTTTATTAACAACATGCTTTGCTGAAATTCAGCTCAGGTATTACATCTGCCTTTCAGTGCCAGTTCCAGTTGAGGATGTGGGTGGAGCAAATACAGTAAGTGGGTGGAGCCAGTAGAGGAAGTGGGTGGATCCGGGGGAAGGGACTGTGGCTTCCTACATAAATGTGAGCACCTGTTAATATCTTACAAATCAAGCACTGATTACCTAATAGCAACTTCACCTATTTTGCAGGCGGGTACCTGGTAGGTGGTTGAGCATACCGAGAGCACTTTACAACCTCATGCACATTTTACTCATTTAGGAAAAGGATGAAAGGACGATTCAGAGACACTGGGATTCTAAACTGTGGGCACTTGGTTACAGATATGTGTGCATCAATGAATTATTATCTTATCACAAAAGATTGCATGCAGTCCTGCCCATCTACTTCTAGAGAGAAAGCAATGGGTGGTCAGGGAGATGTGGTGAACTTTTTGCAGCACTAGCATTGGAGGAGCACTACGAGAAGTAATGCATATTATCGCATTAGAAAACAAATGTGGTTCTCAAACTTCTTAAAAGTTAAAACAACGAGTCCCCAGCTCACAACTTCAGCGCATCTCTCAACACAAGTAAAAGATCAGCGTACCTGTTCTTCTCTGTATCAACGAAGATGACATCCACGATGAAGGACACTGGTTTGAAGGATCTGAAGCTGATATGGCAGGTGAGTGGCGCACTTGTTCCCTCTGGTGATACCACAATATTTGGACCATTGGGGAAATGAGCAGAAAGGGCTTCAATCTGATCTCCATCTTCAAGTTCTAGCGCGGGCAATTCAACGAATAACAAGGAGTCACTGTATTAAAAATCAAGAAGGACAGTTACTTCACAGTGAAGCAAGGCACTACCAGCAACTTGCACATTTTTTATACGTTGACCTGCTCAAAAGAACAGGAACTGGCGGTCAGATGTGTTCCTAAAGATGCTGGGCTAAGTGAAGGTGTCAGAACAGATTTAAGTATTTTCAGACATCAAATTTACATGTGTTTTCTGTTATGACCACCTTGAAGACCTGGGACACACTCCTTGTGACATCTTGACTCTCTATTTTATCTCTTTTGCTATTATACTCCAACAGTGAGGGCTCATAGCCAATCTGAAGTGATACCAAAGGCTATACATAGATTGTGTAACATTACACAACTATACTGAGGCTAGGCAGAACAGTAAGTCAACAGATTCCAAAAAGGCAGCAAAGAAGTGTCATAAACATGCCTGCAGACGTTCGGAGATCAAGGCCATGAGAATCTGCAGTCATCATTATTGTACTTGAGTGGGTCACGACAAGAGGTACTACTTTTCTGAACATCTTGGTTCAGACGAAGACCCCGTTAAATCAGCCTACTTGAGTCAAAGTGTCATCATTCAAGATTTTGGGGGTGTTCACCAGGGGAATCACTACTCAGAGGCATGGACTAAGACATTCCCTCAGACTTTGAGCATTGCATTAATATTTAATACAGCCAAACTCCCTGTATTTTTAGAATATCTCTGATCTCATTTCTACTTCTTTCACAATTGTCGTTTCACAAAAGTTGTACTGCACGATCACCTTACACTTCGTTATGCAGCAACATTCTTTTGAGTTATGCTTCTTCTTTATGATAATGTCCTTAGACTGGAAAGAACCCAATTAAAACACTACTGCTGGCACATATTACTAAATAACTATACCTGCAGTTCTATCTGCTGATGAAAAAGTGAATTACCTAAAGTGACGCGCTTCCTGGTGGATACTTAATCTAACAGCAGATTTCTCGCTATTTGAATATCCCCAGGTGTCAGACTTGATTTAGAAGACTTTTCAGCATAGCCCTTGTGCATCAGTGGGTAGTATAGTGCAGCTCTGCATCATGCCCTCAGAAGCAGAGCCCCAAAAAATAATTATGTCAGCCAGTTTTAAGATCGAGAATTTAGGACCTTCATAGATGGAAAAAAGGCCATTCTACAGAACAGGGAAGTGGGAGGGCAGAAAGTAATCTGCATGTAGATACAGTATGCACAAGAAAGAGCATTACTGAAGGTAAGTAACTTTATCTTCGGTTGGATACTTCTAAGCGCAGATTCATCACCTTTGGAATAGATACCAAAGCAATACCTCCCAAGGTGGTGGGGTCTATGGAATGGCTAGACCAAAAAGTCTTGTCGTTCCAAATGTGCAAAATGCCTTTCCACCCATACCTGGCTGTCAAGGCAGTAGTGCTTTGCGAACATGTGCATGGATGCCCATGTTGTGGCCTGACAGATGTCCAGAACATGCACTCCCTGAACCAGCGCAATGATAGCGGCATTAGTACTAATGGAATGGGCTCTCAGTCCCTCCGAGAGCTGCTTCTAAGCCAGTTCTTAATGTGACTATCCACCTAGGCTAAGTCCTCTTTTGCAATGCCTTGCCTTCTTTTGCCCCAGAGAACCCAACAAAGTGTTGATCATCCACCACATGGTCTTTTTGGTGCAATCAATGTAAAAACCCAAAACGTTTTTAGGGTGGAAGGGATGTAGTCCCTACTCCTCTTCTGAGGGATGAGGTGGAGCAAAGATAGTCAAATGTGTGAAGGGCTGTCCAACATGGAAAGGAAGCACCTCTGTTGGCAAAAAGGCTTCTCTAGTCTTCTGCACCAGTTTGTCCAGTAAGAAGGTGGCACATAGCGGTCTGGAAGAGCCTGAAGCTCACTACCATAACCAGCTTAAGTTATCGCGATGAGAAAGACAGTCTTCAGAGTCAGGAGATGTACAGGGAAACTGTGTATCAGCTCAAAAGGCAAGCACTTAAGAAAAGTGAGGACCAAATTAAGATCCTACTCTACCTCCACAAAGGGTTTAAAAAGAAACACGAGTAAAGCCTTAAATAACTCAGGGGCATAGCACCAAAAAACAGCGATGAATAACACAAAGCTTCGCTTAGCGCTTTGTTATTCATCGCCGTCTATCTCTGTAATTTATCACCCTGGTAGCGCGTTATCAATAACACGTTGCTCCAGGGCGATAAAGATTCCAGAGATAGCGGGGGAAATCGCTGTTTTGCAGGGAACATCGCTGGTTTTCCAGCAATGTTCCCTGCAAAAGGGCGATAACCTTGCTGATACGACCCTGTGGTCGTAGCAGCATAATCCACCCCCTATGTTAGGGATGGGTAAGTCAGGATTTTAGCAGATGTTAGTTTTTGGAGAAAACAGCGTTTTTTTCCAAAAACTAACGTCTGCTAAAATGCTGGGGCAGCCTTGTAAATATCGCGATGTGCACATCAGCGATATTTGCAAGGCTGTACTACCCAGTGACACCCACTTTGCATCTCATTAGAGATGCAAAGGGAGGCATCGGGAAAAAGGGTGCTAACATGTGATTATGCATGTTAGCACCCTCTTGTAAATAGGGCGATAGTTTTATCTCCAAAAAAGCGGAGATAAAGCCCTTGTTAATATGCCCCGAAGTGATTTAAACAAGGACGGCTGGTATGTCAATTGCCAAAAAGCCAAAAGGGTTGACAAATAGCCTTTAACAGTGCCCACTGCAAGTCCTTGCTGGGCCAAGGACAAAACAAACAACAATACATCTAACAGTTCTTTGGCCATATTACGGGTGTCACACCAAGCCAAAAACGTGTTCCAGCATCCGCTGTTAAAAGACTTTGTAGAAAGACACCTGGTTGCAAGGATGAAATTCAGAAGGCAGGGGAACTCTAATCCGGTCAACTAGCGTCACTCAGTCTCCACGCATGGAGGCGTAGATTGCCTAGGCCAGGTGTAAGAGCTCTGACTTGATATAATAGCAGAAGATCTTCCTGAAGCATTAGCCTAATCTGGGGGCAGATGTTCACACTCAGAGGTTCTGCCTAGTATACTCTCCTGGCCCAATCCAGAGCCACTAGGATAACTTAAGCCTGGTCATTCCTGATTTTCTTCAGAACTCAAGGCCGGAAAGGCAGTGGCAAAAAGGCATACAGTGCTGACGTTGCATGTTCTTGGCAGTGGCGAAAATAATGACTTGTGATTCTCCCCAGTGCTGCAAGACACCTTACACCACCTGTAGGTGCAACTGCCATTCATGATCTAGTAGACAACACTAGCTGAGATCAGCCCCCACTGGCATGACCAGGGAAATGCCCTCCAAATTCAGTCAGTTCCAGAAGCACTGGGCCTTTAAGCACACGACTCAGGAACCCCACCCCACGCTGCTTGTTGCAGTATTACATGGCAATGAGTTGTAAGTGAGAATCTGAATCAGCCTCCTACAGATGGGCAGCAGGAAGGCTTTTAGCGCTAAGCAATTGCCCCGGAATTTCAACAGGTTGATGTAAAGGCTGACCTCCTCCAGCGACCCGAGTCCTCTGTTCTCCACCTCTCCCAGATGAGGCTCACAGCCCAGGAGCGATGAGTGTGATACAATTGTCAGCTTTGGGTGCAGTAGGGCGAGGGGCATTCACTGGTTGAGTAGCCACCCCTGCAGATCCTATGCATTCTCCTCCACAACCTGGATGGAATCTGGTAGGTTCCCTTGGTTCTGGGCCCACTGAAACATGAATACAACTGCAGAGCTCGTACATGCTATCTGGCAATGTTGGCAAGAAGGATTCAGTAATCCAAGAGGCCAAGAAGCCTCAGAAGCACTCTCACTGAGACCCAGGACCGAAGCTAAAACATCAGGATCATAGCCCAAATGTCCTGGGCTCGTTGATGCAGAGGAAAAGCCTGATAACGTACTGTATCACTGGATGGCTCAAATGATAAGGGGCCTCCGAGATGGATTCGAGTGTGACATTGCCAAACTGTTGGAAATATCCAAGATTGTCAGTAGAGTGTGAGGTGGTCCATGACTGACTGCGGCAAGCTCACCTTCAACAGCCTGTCATCAAGGTTGGGAAAGACTGGTATCCCTGACCTCCACAGATATGTTGCTGCCACTGCCACCAGTTTCAAGAACACCCAAAGGGGCACTGGTGAGAACAAAGGTGAGCATGGTAAACAGAACATGCTCCTGGCGCACCTTAAACCACAAGTAGTGCTTGTGGGCCTGCAGGACCAAAACATGGGAATAGGCATTCTGCAGGTCCAATGATACTATCAAGTCTCCTGGATCAAGGGCAGATAGAACAGAAGTGCATGAGCATCTTGAATATTTACTTCCACAGGAACAAACAGATACATTGGGGTCCTAAAATAGAGCAAAGGCCTCAGTCCTTTCTTGGCACTACACACTAGGGGGGATAACATCTAGCTCCTATTTCTGAGGCTGGGACTCGCTCTATGGCCACTTTAGCCAAAAGAACCTTTACTTTCTGCAGCAGGATAAGGGCTCCTCCGAAATTTGATCTGATGTGGGTGGAAGAAGAGGTGGGTCAGAAAGGAACATCAAGACTTAGTCCCATTCTATCTGAGTGACTACCCTGTCAAATGTTTTGTGATCCCCAGAAAAAATGACAGATTCTGCATTCCACAGGGTGACTGTGTGCTGCTAAGGGCAAACTAAAACGGCTTGGAGGCTGCTACTAAAGGGGCATATGACAGGGAGGTTCACTCTCCCTGCTGGCATGAATGCTGGCTCCCCATCCAAGGTTTGAAAGCTCTGGGGTGCCTGTTGCTGGCATGGTGGGCCTATGTGTTGCCTGTATGCAAAACCCTTGGGGTGGCTTTTAACAGGAGCAAAACTAGATAGAGCCTTTCAGGAGTGGGGTGACTAAAAGAGAATGCTCAGGCTCTCATTTCTTTGAAGCGCTCTAGTGTCAGGTTCAGAACTCTTTCTTCGAACCTTTAGGTGTGAAGATGTTTCCAGGTTCCGGGTCTTGACGGTTCTGGTCTCTCCGAGGTAGGGGCGACCCTTTCTGGTAGCCATGGTGCTGTTGACAATTCACCATCAGGGCAGACAGTGTCTTCCAGAAGGAATCCCAGAGAGGAAAAAACCCTGAAGCGAACAACCTCTGATGGAAGCAGTGACTCCAGAATTCGGCAACAGGACACGTCAAGGAGGATAGTCAGCAAGGTGACGACGGACCTGGGAATAAGAGGAGAATTGCAGAAGAAGGAACCCACAGGAACGAAATACCAAACTGCAAAAAAGTGTCACCAACAGATGTGAATGGACACCAACAGGAGCGAAGAGACACCAACAGGAGCAAAGAGACACCAACAAGAGCGAAGAGACACCAACAGGATCAGAGAGTGTTGCAATGCAAGGAAAATGAGAATTCCAGCCCTTTATATACCCAAGGACAGGAAGTGACGCAACAGAAAAAGAAGAACCGCCATCTTGGTTTGGGAAAAAAAAAGGTTAGAAAACCTCTATCTTGGAAAGGTGAAGAAAAAACAGTACCCAAGGCATTCTGGGACCCAGACAGAGGAATTATGGGAGGAAGAAAAACAAATAAATGGCCACTAAACCATGACTGCAGGCAACTCATTATAAGGTCCCTCCAGATTTCAGGTAAGTCTACTGCACCTGGTATTCCCAGGCAGTCTCCCGTCCGGGTCTTAACCTGGCCCGACTCTGCATAACTTCTGAGATCAGATGAGATCAGGTGCTTTCAGGTCGGTATGGCTGCAGGCAGGCCACCGCCTACACTGACGGCATACCCCAAGAGAAAATAGAAGTGTTGCAGGACACATCTTTGTGCCCTGAAAAGAAAGGGCGGGCTGCCGCACTGAGCTGCAGTGTGCCTGGTGTCCAGAAATAGGTGCCACGGACCCTGTCACTGCCCACAGCGGTAAGGTAGCAGTGCCATGGGCCATGTTATGGCCTGCAGCAGTGAGGCGGGAGGTGTTCTGTGCCGTGACCCGGTCCACAGCATAACACTCTAGTGTAGAATTGGCCTTCTTGCCAAATAGGTGAGACCTGTAAAAAGGCTGATCCATGAGCAATGCCTGCCCATCACCCAAGAAGCCTGTGGATCTCTTCCATGTGTGGAATTGGAGCAACACGCTAGTCCTGACTGCTCAGCCTAATCAATCAGAAGTGTACAGACCTGATCTCATAACATATTTGGCCGCACCCTGGCCATTTGCAGTTGTGTGCATTAGGTTGGCACATAATTCCTCTGGAACTGCCTGCAAGATTTCGGCGACTGTGTCTCGAATGCGTGAGAGTACCAACCAACCAAACAGCTGCAGTTAACTGACCTAAGGTCAAGGTTAGCCTAGGGGAACATTAATTTCCTGAGTACCTCAATTCTCCTTGACTGTCTGCATGGGGGAGGCTGAAGAAAATTAGCTGGGATTAATTCTGCTAATGGATGCCTAAACTACCAGGATCTCATGAGTAGGTACTGTAGCAAGAAAGCAGGGTTACCAGGATCTGGTGTAGGCCATTATGCTACTTGTCTATTCATGATGAGCAGAAGCAAAGCTCAGACAAGTTACCCTTGAGTGTGTCAGTCGGGACCTCGTTGGATGGCAACCAGGGTTCAGGCAATGTCTGCCCAAGATGCAAAACCTCTGTGACAACATTGGTTTTGACCTTAAATGAAGGCAACTGTAGATCCAGGACTTAAGCTGCTCATTTGGTGACTCAAATGATGCTGTCTCTTCTGTTGAAGTCCCGGGGGGTTGGGGGCTCAAACTCCTGACAGGGGTAGTGTCAAATTCTCTGGCCTCTTGTAGGTCTAAATAGAAAATATCATCATCATATGGTGAGGGTAACACATCTGCATCAACTCTATCATCAGAAAAAGCTGGTTGACTTTGGAGGAGCACTGGAGGGCAACTCCTAGGTTAAGGTACTGTTTAGTCAGAATCATAATGAACTGGGGCCAGGCATGTTGGAACTGTTCCAGGATACGACCTTAATTTTGGAGTCAGACAGGAAAATAAACACAGGGTCCTCCTGAGGCATCACTGGCATCAGGGTCAGTGTTGATGTGGCAGGAACTGGCATAGATCTTAGCAGCAGATGTGGAGTTGGTTCCAGAGTTAGAGCTGAACCCAATACAGATTCAGGAGGCAAAGACAATGCCAAGGACTAATCCACCGGCAGTAACCAACAGGTGTGTGAGAAGGTGGCCTGATATATGCTCTCCACTAGTTCTAGTGGGCACCTTGTATCAGTCCAAACAACCCCTTATGGTGAATGGTTAAAGACAACCTTTTTTGAAAGCTATCCTAGTGGTAGCTATGGAGAGCAGCCTTCAGGCTAAATCTTGAAAGAATGTAAAGTAGCTTGTTTTACCAGTCTATAATCTCCTGAATGATCAAATGAAAGGACAACCACACCAGGTATATATTCAAAATATATGTATTTAAGATAGAACACACCCCTCTAGTCTCTTTATGAGACTGGAGTTTGAAGCCCCTTGTTTACAAGTTAGCAAGTATCAGTAATAGCACAAATACAAGTTTGGGCCCTAGGGGCGTACCAAACCATATACCAAAAAAGTGGTATAAGAACCATGACTGGAATAGACACAAGGTAGTGACACAGGCGACCCATGGGGACTGTATGCAGTGTGTAAACACGACTGCGGGTTCCCATTAGCTTCTATGGGCAATGTCGCGGTTGGAAATTTAAAGATTAGGGACACTTAGAATCAAGTCAGGACCGAACCCTTTTAGACTTAAGAAGTTCTGGGGCTAGCACCCACGGGGGCACCGGAGTACTCGAGTTACCTCACCCAGGGAAGCCGGGTGCATAGGTGTCTTTTGGTGTCGGGTCGCGTCGTCGATTTCAATGGAAGCCTGCAAAGAACTGCTGCTGCCGTGAAGAGGAGAAGTGTCCGAAGAGATCCAAGCCTGGATCTAGGATGGAAGGAACCTGAAAGCAGAGGGGACAGAGTCTGGGTCACTAGCCAGTGACCAAGGGCAGGATGGACCAATGCCCACAGATGTCGGGTGCTTCAGGTGAGTTGATGGGTGTCTTGACTCTTCAGCCATGAGGTCCAGTAGGCGTCGACGAAGTCCACGAGCCGGATTCGAGCTGTCCCACAAAGTCTGTCGAGTGCTTTGGTGTCGGCGACCAGAAGGGACCCAACAAGCCTTGGCAACGGCAAGTCACTGGAGTTCAGAGAAAGGACCAGCAAGGTCTGAGGGACTCACCCAGCAAGGGTAAGTCAGGGCACGTCTGGAGAAACCAGGAAAGCCCAAGTAGAAGAGGAGTTGCCTTCGTGGGGACCTGCTAGCCAACGGGCTAATGATCGCGAAGGAGCCTCGAGCGGTCGCACTTGAAACTGGCCCCCGGGTCACGAGTGGAGGAGAGCAATCTTCGGTGCAGGAGGTGCTCAAGGCTGCGGCTACTCGGAGCCCAAAGCACAACTTTGAGGAGGACCAGGAAGATAGTGTTGCTGCAAAAGTCCACGGTGTCCAGGGGTCACGGTTCCACATCACCCACGATAGCCACGGGCCTCAGCTATGTTGTGGACTCAGGGTAGCCTCGGGGAAGTCTGGAAATCCACCTCTGGTGATGCAAAGACTTCGGCGTCCAGCGGGAGCTTCAGCGATGCAGACCGGTCAGTTGCTTCTTTGGTGCCTGCCAAGCAAGGGAGTCACTCCTTGACCCCAAGGGAGATTTCTTCAGTCTTCTAGTCAGGATAGACCGTCGAAGGTCCAGGATATATGTTACAGAGTTTCGTCCAGGGTAATCTAAAGTCCTATGGACTGGATTCCTATACTTATACCATGTTTAGGGGATGGACTAACTCTAAGGCCCCACGTATGGGTGGGCTTGGAAAGAGGGGTGGTTACACCCATTTCCTTTGTCCAGTTTCACTCCAGAGCAGGGGCAGGTAGCCCCTGCAACCGGTTTCAACTGGACTATGCACAGGGACAGCAAACGTGCCCCCAGTGCAGGTCTTCAAAGCACCAGAGAGTGCTCCCGCCCAACCCCAATACACATCTGCCTGTCTGTGTAATCACCTCCCTTCGATAGGAAACCTATTGTCCAAGCCTCCCCTGCCGGAGTTTCGGTCAGCAGCAGGAGGCCAGACCCGTGTCTGTGGCAGAGGCATCCATTTTGTGATGCCAGGGCTCAGGAAAGTCCTACCGGGTTTGACCAGTGTGAACATGTCTCTCCCTCTAAAAGGATGGAATGCTACCCCCGCCCCCAGAACTGGCGGGAGGGTAGTATTCCAAAGCGTTTGATACCAAACACGACATGTTTTGATGCAACCATCCCATAGTTAGCATTTACCGCGAGGCTATATGCACTTAAGAGTATATGGTATGGCTGTATCACAGAACAGCCATAAGGAAGTATTTCCGAAAGCTGCATAGGGGCTCAGCTCATGCTTGGGCACCCTCTCACACAAAACCAAGCACTCTGCCTTCAGGATTGTCAAGGCCTGCCATAGGAGTGGCTTATAGGTTTATATGTGTCTGTATATATATGTGGATATAGGTAGCCTATACCACTGTAAGGGGTGCAAGCACACCCTTACCCAGGCTGCAGTAGCAGACCTGTGGTGCCATTTTGTAGTGCTTCCCAGGGGTGGCATAATACATGCTTCAGCCACTGGTAGGCCTCTGAGGTACCTATGCCCTAGGTACATAGTATACCATATACTAGGGGCTTATAAGGCACTCCAGAATCCAATTAGATATGTACCTAATGTACATGCAAACAATTTTAGAGAGGAAGCAGCTAGGCTGTGGGCCTGATTAGCAGGGACACAGCCAGACTAAGGTCGAAAAACAGTGAAACACCAGCAAAAGGTGGTGGTACCCATGTGAAGCGGATCCTACTCTCCTACAAGGTGGCTTCTGTGGTTCTGTGGGACCCAAACGCATGCCAGAGAAAGCCATCAGGTTCTCAATGATTTGCAATATGGCTTCCTTGAACACCTCAATCTTTTGCAACAACATCAACAGCTCCATAAATATAGAGTGTGTAAGGATTTGGTGCGGAACCCACTCTCGGCAGCGGACCAGGAACAGGACTAGGGTGCACCTTGGACTGCCTCATGACTTCTCAGTAAGAGAGTAGAGATACAGGACAAGTCCCACCTTGCCTTCGGTGCTTCTTGTTGGACTTCCAATTACCCGGAGACTTAGAAAGGACGGTAGGAAAGGTTTGCGCCCTCAACTTTTAGAAAGGGATATGTTCCTTTGCACACTGAAAAAGAAATTTGAGGGAAAAAACTTGTCAAATGAAGAGAAAAAGCTAGAAGCTATCTCCAGATCCACATACAGCACACAGAAGAAAACGGAACTGACATCAGCGTGCTAGGGTGGTGCTTATATGCATCTCTGACGGTCAATTCTGCAGTGGAACATGGTCGATGTGGAGTCGCACAATTTCACCTAATGACACTCTAAGGATCTGCTGAAAAAGTCTTCCCTATCCAGTCTGGTGCTTGCAGATTTTTTAAAGCTGAGGAATCTGAGATTAGAACTTAAGTTATTCAGCAGAGATCACAAAAGCATTAAATTGTTATACTACCACCCAAATTAACAATAATAGTATTATCTCCAAAGCAATCACGTTTTCAAAGCCTTTCATACATTTTAAAACTACTCAAGATTGAATAGCAAGCAAATTCTTTCTAAAATTAAAACTCCATGGAACTTCATCTTCTGTTCGTGAAATTTCTTTGCACTGGCAATTCACCCTTGCAGCACTGTCACGTGTGTACCTTTTTACAGGAAAGGTCTTTATATTTCCACATTACTATAAATTGACACTCTGGTAAGACAGCACTCATGTGGCGCATTCCTTGCACCACTGCACATTGTTTATAGAAGAGATTTCAGGAACCATGCAGTCTTCGCAACATTTGCCATAAGCCACATCGCTTGCTATATAATATTGAATGTGATATTTATTATTTACATTTTAACTTTTAATTGAAAACAAAATGCTATCAAAATAAAAAAAAAGTTATGCAGCAAACATATCTATTGCTTACAAACATGATAAAGTAACAGCACACAGTGGGTTTGGCTAGTCTCTTCATGGCCTGGCACATATAGAATGACCTACTCTGGAAATGAATGCCATACCTGGGATAGTCTGAAGGAGAAATTGTGAATTCTGCCATTGTGTCAGTGTCCAAGGGAACAGGAGTCAGAATTACAAATGGTGGATCAAAGGATAACTTTGGTGATTTTACATTTCCAGAGAGGTATATGGGTGTGAAGTGATTAGTTGGGTTATCGTTCAAGATAACTGGCACTTCTGCTTTGTACGTGCCCTGACAAGCTGATGGGGATAAAACAGAAAAAAAACATCATGTTAACCATGTGGGACAATTCATTTTTAAAGCCACCATTTCACAAATGCCAAAATAAGATAAATCAAATATCAGTTTAAATATTATAACAGGACACTAATGCTCATATATTAAAAAGATGGATTTATTGTGGTTGGAAGAAACATGCGAATGCATCATGTAACGGCCATCTACAGAGCATTATTGGAAAAAATATTGTCTTCCAAAAGAAGGAATAGCTTTTTATCAATAAAATAGACCTTGACCTACCTAATCTCTTTATGATAGTCAGCAAACATTGGGCTCTAAAAAGCATTTTTCATAGTTAATAACAACTGAAAAATGCAGAAGCAAAACAACTGTTT
Source organism: Triturus cristatus (assembly GCF_964204655.1). Classification (NCBI taxonomy): domain Eukaryota; kingdom Metazoa; phylum Chordata; class Amphibia; order Caudata; family Salamandridae; genus Triturus; species Triturus cristatus. The sequence goes on along the minus strand of NC_140591.1, from coordinate 1,007,065,573 downwards.
TGTAAGTGAATGCAGTACAAAATATAATACTTCAAGAATGTAATCCAAAATGCTAACTGATCAAAGCTAAACAGTTCCACCTTAGACCTCCAATGACATTTTGTGCTAAAAATATATTTTGTACATGATTGTGTTCTGCAAGGTCAATTATGATATTGCATGCACATTCTGAAATTTGATAACATTTCAGAAATCAACAGACGTTATTGACATGGATGTTTCAATTTAACAAAGGTTTACTGAATCTGTTCTTCCACAACAAAGGGGATACTGCTTAAAATTAAGAGAGGATAACAGAGAACATAAAGTCAGCCAACACAAGGGTGGCCATGTTATTAGTAAATGCAATTTTTTTAAACAAAATTAGGAATATCTTACTCTGATTGAGGAGAGAAAGTAGACCAGCACCTCTACAACCAAAATATCAATGCCATATTAAAATAATGATGTCTATGTTAAAATATAAAAGTATATCTAATCTATAGAACTATATTTATATATTAATGTGGGTAGACATTGCTGACCCAGGCCGAATTTTTTGGGATGACATTTTTAAAAATGGTGTGTGCGTTGCAGTGATGCTGTAATATCTCAGGAACCATGAGACCTATATACTTCATTTTGGCATCAAAACATAGGTTTGGACGGTTAAGTAGTCCTATAGAGACAGAAAAAACTCCTCAGAGCAACTTTTCCGCCATTTTTCAAAATGACGGCTATAATAGAGGAAGAAGAGACATACATAGAAATTAAAGAAATAATGATAGTTTTTAATCTTTTTATGTATACACCAAGCAATGTTTATGATTTGAATATGAAAAATAAATAATGTTTATCGCTCCTTTTTAGACACATTTTCACAGTTCGCTATATTTATTTGTTTCGGCAATCGCTCATGGTACATTTACAGAATGCTAAACATTTGAGAAGAGCACATTGACAGGGACATCTTTTTGTAGCACAGGTTTTGCAAGGACATGTACATGTAAGCTCTGTGGGTACAGGTTTTAGAAATTTTGTAGGTTTTAGCACCCCATCAATGTCTTCCCAACCAATCTTCACATGCATCTTTCTCTACATATGCATGATCCAAAACATTTACACATCTTCTGATCAAGTGGAACACTCAATGTGTCCGCGCACATAATATGACTTCGGTGGAAGGTCATTTAGTAGGACTGATCTCTTGAACTCCCTGTATCGGAGATAGTTAAACGTGTGACAGTCAGAACTCTGTTTTCACACATGCACAAGGTATTTTTCGACATCTTTAAAGGCACATTCTTTTTCCGTCCCAGCAAATCCTTTTAGAAACGTCACATGTTCAGCAGTTAAAGCGCCAAGCTTTGTTCTAATTTTGCTCATAGTGTGATCACCTGTAAGAATATGTGCCGATAAGAACGTTGGGCTTTTCTGGGTCAAGTTTCTTGTGCAGAATTCCCTTTGGTTTTGCTTTGTTCGCCCTAAGTTGGCAGGGAATGCCCAGACGTGGGTCCCTTGCTCACTTTGCCACTGGATTCAAGCTAGCCTGGCTGATGACGGCTGATTAGCCAGAAACCGGTCCCAGGATGCTTGTTTCCGGTCCAGGGAAGACATGGCTTGGCAGTTCGGGCTGGACTGTTCCCATGAGGCACAGGGTCAGACTGATTTGCAATGGCCATGTCTGAACTGGGGTGGCGGAGTGAGCTAAAGAATGATGATGGATTAAACCCAGATCAGTTGACTGGGGGTGAGTTCTTGCATTGTTCGACACTCTGTCCATCATTCCCTTTGGTTTTGCTTTGATAAGAACGCTGGGCATCTCTGGGTCACGTTTCTTGTGCAGAATATGGAGCAGGATTAAGTGTCTTTTATCGCCTGTTTCATAGCATATCCATAACTCCAACAATTCTTGACCTATGAACATTGCAACAAATCTAAGTAGCCCAATAATAACATCTTTGTCATTTGACAGTACAATGGCTCGATTTGAACCATTTCGAACAGCCCACTCAACATTTGGTACAACACAAAGGTCAGCTTCCTCCAATTTGCTGTTAAGTTCCTTGAATAATATGGCCTGTCCGTTTCAATAGATCTCTGCAGGCACCAGCTCCTCATTGACGATCATTCCAGTTGCAATAAATGGAAATTCAGTGTTCACTATAGCATCAGCAAAGTTTTGCAAGTTAACATCTCCAAGTTCATCATGTTTAATGTTGATGACCAGAACTTATCAGGTTGCTCAGGTAAAGGTGTTGAAATTTTGATGCAGGCAAGGTCAATTGTTCCACTTGTAGACATTCGTCTGATTCTCTCACATTCTTTGACAGGTAGTTCAAGATAACTGTCAAAGGCAATGTGCAGTTCTTACATGGTGCACACTGACTTTCAGATCTGTAGAATAGTCTGAACCACCTCTCCGAAATTTTGCATGGATGAAATCTTGACCATTCGCAATTGTGACATATAGTCCACAATAACAGCAGTTTTCAATGAAGACACTTTTAGAATTGAAATTCTTCAGGTGAAAGTTTTTTCGAGCTCTTGTACGAGGTTGTGCTTTACCGGATTATTGCACCTTCTTAATCAACTAACGCATTTGTTGGAAGAAGATCTTGTGACAGAATGTCCTTAATAAATTCACCCCTTTCTTGTGCTACATTCATCTCTCTATGTACTTACAAAAGTTCTTTTTTTGTAATCTGTTTTGTAGTGGCTGGTTGGACAAAACACTTACTATGGCAATTAACTAGTAGAAGTTTTGTTTAGTGATTATGTCAAACAGCTTTTTCTCTTTCAATACAAATCTCTCCTGCTTCAGTTCTGGTTAAAGTTATGATCAATGTTACAGGACATGTTTTAGACATTTCTTTATATCCTTATCCACATATTGTTTGGTCACGAAGTTGTATTATCACATAGGCTCAGTCATTTTAAAGGGGTTTCTTTGCTGTTGCATGAAATGAAGATGGCTGTCAACATGTTAATTGAAACGTTCCCCTTTCTTTCCCACAAGTTTGGGGTGAGGAACAGTTTCACGATGGTCCCTTAAATTTGAATTTGCCATCTCTCTGAAAATGTTGCAAATAGAAAGGATTTCATGCCTTTTTACCCTAGTGGTAATAGAAGTTCGCAACGCTAATTTTAAATCTGTTAACACATTCATCTACACTAATTACACAACACCACTAATTGTGGATCCATCAACAGTACCCACAATTTGTTAAGGGCTGAGAATTGGCTATGAAGACCATTTAAAACAAACAGCTTTGTAAAAGATTGACTTTAGAAAATAAGGCAGTCTTTGGCAGTGGCCTTGATTGTTTATGGGGCTTAACTAATCTTCATGAACCATCCAGGACTGGGAAAGGAATCAACTGATATCACAAAGTTGAAATTCTGGCAGAAGACTTGTTTTGAGAGGTCATTCATTAACTAATCTTTCCAGGTGCCCTCAAGAACTAGATGATAAACAGCACTCACCACCTGCTCGTAGCAGGATACAGGTTCTGAATTAAGGCCTGGAACACTATACTGTCCTTCAAGGCATGGGAAATCAAACATCACTTTTTTATTGAGGTAAGAATATATATAGGTAACTATCTCAACAAACAGCCTTTAGAGTGAGACTATATTGGCTTGAATTCAAAAGGAAAATGTTCAAAGTCTACATCCAAAGTTAAGTCAACAGTAGCTACAAAGAAATAATACCTATTTCTGTAAGCAGATAAATACTTACATAAATTAACTTATTTTACCCTGTTAAGGAACAATGAAATATACACAATATTTTCTCACCAAATGATTCAATAACATAAATGAAGGTGATATTTTTCAGTCATAACATGCCAAGAAATGTCAGGCCCGACTTTAATTTATGAATTTTCTTTTTCTACACAATCTCATAAATTAGCTCTAGTGTGATCTGATATGTTGATACTAAGGCAAACTTATCAGATCTGGTAGGAACAGACATTGCAAATATCTAAATTACAATAAACATGATTAAACTGGATTTAACAAGTTCGACTTAATCTAAAGAAGAACGAAAAACTGAAGTATAACCATAACAAAATAATTTTATATCAGACTCACAATACAAATGAGTAATTTCATTAAGCATACGGTGCCTTCTAAAGTACATGAAGCCAATATGTGAACCACAACACATGAAATGGATCTAGTGAAAGTCTAGTGCCTATTTTATTGTTCAGGGTCTTCAGCCTTTTTGCAGCATGCACAGTTGAAGACATTCGTCTATGACACCTTCTCTCTGTGACAACCAACTTAGAAAGACTGATAATCAATTTAGTAACCACTGTTGCACTTGAGATAGAATGAAAGGTTGGTAGCATATATTCAGCTAAGAGAACCTTATGTGTCTTTTTGGAATTGGGATTTTAAACGTATCTAGGATATATTTTTTGAACTTCCTTTTTAGGAGACCAAATACATTCAATGAGTACATTTTCTAGATGCAGATGCATGTATATATGATCTTATAAGGGAATGGCTAAGTACTGATAGATATAATATCACACCAAAGTTGCAGGCCATGACAGCAGTGAAAGACTTTTTTTATTTGATAGACTTTTGTTGGGCAGTGCTAATAAGGCTTTTTACATTATGTGTGATGAGGATCCTAAATCAAATACACACTTCTAGAAATGGGAGTGAGATATAGTTAGTTTTCCTAACTAGTTCAGAGATGGGATTAGGAATTATTCAGGCCAATTTGTTGTGTAGTCTGAGAGTTTATGAAATGTATTTCTTAGGTCAAGAATTTGGTTTTTGATACAGAATATACCAAATCATCTGCAAAACGGAGACACATTGCTGCCTATTTTATACTAGAAAGTATTGCAGCTGCTAGGGTTCAAATGATAGATTGAACAATAAGCGAAACAGTGGCATCCGTGTTTTTACTCTTGCATTTGTTAGTGTTTCTCACTTGATGTTGGGTATTGATCGTGGATATAAAACTTTAATATTGTTGCAAAACCAAATACCCCAAAACACAATAACTTCTATGGCATGTGGATGTTCAATCACATTATTTAACTTTTTCAATAATGGTCTACCTCGCTCAATTGCTGTGTAGGCCAGAATGAGTTACAATACAAAACTTCTTCAACAAACTAAAACAAAAAACACGCAGCCATTTTAACAAGAAGTCAGTCTTCCCACAAGGTCAGTCAACGGTACCTCTATGTAACATCTCCAGCACTGACTTATTTTTTTCCTGATCACTGGAGATACAGCAGGGAAAATACCAGTTTGATACTGGATGCTGACATACACTGTATATGACTTGGTCACCTTCCATGGAGTTATCTAGTTATTGTGCTGTTAGCTATGGACGGTGGATAGGCAAAAATATTACCTTTTTCTAACTGTAAATATTTTAATTAATTAAAGTCTCTGAAACAATCCTGTGCGTTTTCTCTGACCATCTGTCTAAATTTTTTATTGATAGCTTCATGAGCAGATGGTCTGCTTCGTCACCCAAGCAAATTTTAAATGGAATTAAGAAAGATGTTTGAAGGGCAGTACAGTGTTCTATCTTGCGTTATTTTAGAGCATAAGAAAAGGTGCTTGCCACCTGCCATGTTACTGAGGTTGCTGTTTTAAGATAGTACCACATTTAGAAAATGATATGGAATACATTTGCAAAACTCAGCGAGTGTGAAAAGATATACACTTTGTACCTGGGCAGAAGCTCACAGTGAGGATGATTGTTTGTCCTGGGTCAAGATACCCAAACTTTCTGGTGAATCTGAATACCCCAGCATCAACAGCTTTTCCTGCTTGATCAAGATCCAACTTCCAGGTTACCCGACCTTTCGAGGTGTTGGATAGTTCAAGTGTCTGAAACGTTTTTTTGAGAGAGAAAAGGATTAGACAGAAAAAGTGATGAAACATTCCTAGTAGCACTAAAGGATCCAAGTTGTGTAAAATAACACAGTGCCCAGGTCTGCTCTGCTTCTTCTATGATTACAATTTTTCAGATTCGACTTGTAGTTTAAAAGCAATACCCTTTTATCATGAAAAGAAGAAAATAAGCTTGTACATTTAATAAATAATGTATGGAGTGAACAAAATATTCATTAGGACCAATATTACTGATGGCATTAGCTTTCAACTAATGTATGCTATTCCCTCTATTCCTAAGTATGCTGAACTACAATGGACATATAAGAAATGTTGCACAGAAAAATATAAATAAGGGCAATTCATTCAATTCTCATTTACTACTTCTGTTATAGGGAGTTTTCGCGGAATAGGCTGTTTTCACAGACGTCTTCCAGTTTATAGAATATTGAATGGAGGAAACTGTTCACTTTTCAACTGTGAAATATGAGCCTTTATCCCAATACTGTTGCTCTATTGTTATCCTGCAGCATTTTTTGCTGGTAGAAAAAACTGTACAAACTGTGCACTGGAATAAAAAAGGGTTACAGGGACGTTACAGTTAGTTAGGCTCAGATTTCTTTTATACAAAACCATAGAAATTCAGCAGTTAGCTGACCTAACGAGAACTTACGCCCACGAATGCACTGCTTATGACCTTGCATTTTACATCACTCTTGACATGGTCACAAACATCACTCAAGACATCATGGTGACATCTCAAATGATATCACTGATGACATTGCTAATGACATCATCCAGTGAGTGTTTTCTTATTGTTTCTGAGTGTTAAACAGATATTTTAAGATACTATAAAAGTTAAATTGCTATACTTTGTGTACTACTAATGAGTGAAACTATTTCTAACATATATTATGTGAGTGGCTGTGCGACTGTGTGTGTCCATGTGTGAGTAGGTGTCTGAGAGGCTCTACAGGTATGGGAGTGGTTGTATGGGTGAGTGAGTGGCTGTGTGAGTGGGTGAGTGACTGTGTGGGTGAGTGAATGGGTGGGTGTGTCAGTGTTGTACGGGTGACTGCGTGGGTGTGTGAGTGACTGTATGGGTGAGTGATTGAATGTGTTATTATCTGTATGAGAAAGTAAGTGGATGTGTGACTAACTGTATGGGTAAGTGAGTAGGTGTGTGAGTAGCTGTATAGCTGACTGATAATTAGCTCAGGAAATTATAACTGCTAAATTTCTATGGGGTTTGAACGAGTGAAATCTGAGCATAACTATAACGTCCCTGTAACCTTAGGGTTTTTTCAGTGAATTTCTAGGTTTTTTTTAATTCTTATTTTCAAACTGTAATGTCCTTGTAACCTTTGGTTTATTAAATGAATTTCTATGTTTTTTTAATTCTATTTCCTAAATGTAACAACTAAACTTTGACAGGGAGTGTGTGAATGAGAGCATGAGTGTCTCAGTAAGTCTGTGAGTGGGTGTGTGAGTCTCTGAGTGGGTCTGTGAGTGGGTGTGGGTATCTGAGTGCTCTCTGTTTTGCCTTCTACTGCATATTTTCTGCCCTTTTTCTGCTCACGTCTGACCTTTATTTTGCCTTGTTCTGCTTGTTGCTTACCTTTATTCAGCCTCTTTCTGCTTGTTTCTCACCTTTATTTTATTTTGCTTCTGTCTGCCTCTTCCTGAAATGTATTTTGCCTCTTTCGTGCACCCCCTACTTTTATTAGTACTGCATTCCCCTGTACCAGGACTACCCTGGGGGTAAGAAGTTGAGAAGCGCGGGAGTCCACGCTGTTTAAAAAATATATATATGTTTTTTCTTCTTTTTGCAGCAGGAGTCATGGATCCAGCACGGCTCTTGCCAAATTTTTCTTAACAAATGCATTTCTGCCCCAGTAGTCGTCCCACCCAAGAGGCCTAGGGGGTCAGGGTATTCCTACCCTGCTCCCTTCCCTTTTTTTAACTTTCTTTGAGGGACTCGGCTAAAGCCGAGTCTCAAGATGGCTGCCAACACTTCCTGGTTGAAGTGTTGTCAGCCAATCACATTTCAGAATGGAGACTGTCGGATCCTCGGAGGATCCACATCCCTATATATACAAATTTGAATTTCTTTTAATATCTCCGTAACTGCTGAGTGGATTTACACCAAATTACAAAAAGCACTGTTTCTGGACCAAGAGCTACCTTTCTGACAAGTTTGGTATAATTCCATTCAGCAGTTCGGGCTTTAGTTGTGTTTAAAATCCTTATGGCAATTAACATGAGAAACACACTTTTTTGATTCCCCCCCCTTTTTTTCGGCCCCCACATGATAAATCGCCCGGGAAAAGCCAACTTGCTCTGGGATTTACTTCAAAAATTCCCTTGCCCGCTCCGCACAGTGGTGTGACAGTGGATTGCCGACCCCCGCATCCGGAACTGCCTGACGACCGGCGGCAGTGGTGGAAGAAGGAACGGTCGAAGGACGGAGCCTTCTAATCCATTCCATGCTCCGTATCAGGTAAGCCGCTTTTGCGTGGGGAGAGTGCACACACATCCATTGGTGACGTGAGCTATACGGAGATCGAGATTGAAGATTATTTAGTAGTCTCGTATCATAGGAAAGTATTGTGTTTACACAGCTAAGGCAAGCTGTGCGTCGCATCTTTAAATAAAGCTGTCGACATTGAAAATGTCAAACACTAGAGACACCAGGAGACGTGAAGCAGCTACCAAGCTGTTCACTAAATTACCGGTCAACCATGATAACACAAGTGCACAACAGCCCGCCTCGAGCACTGTGATTGACAAGAGAAAACTTTGGGACAAACTCTGGAAAGTTTTAAAAAAAGAACAATCGAAGTGGTGGGAAGCAACAGCTTTACAGCAGTATGTAGACTGCAACAGAATACCAAGGGGATTAAGAATTTTTATCACTCCCACGCTACAACAACCTGATCCAAATATGATTGAAGAATGGACAGCGAACAATCACAGTTGCTCTATGAACATGTTGAACATATTGATCAAATATGCTGAAAAAGAAAGTCGTGAACTAACCATTGAGAGTGAAACGATCATTGCCAAGTTAAAAGAAATGCACACAATAGAGGAGTTTGAATTGGAAATGGCAAAAATGGACAAAAAATTGGAAAAAATAGAAGAAGATATTAAAGCAAAGAAACTTAGTAAATTTCAGAGAGATGAAATTGATTACAACAAGGGTCGGATACTTACATTTGGCAAAAAATTCGAGAAATTAAGGAACGATACCAACGAGGACACTGATACTGAAACAAGACACCCAAAGTCTGTTGTTACACCAGATTCTGACATGAATGAAGTAGCTACCACATCAACTATGGACACAAGTGATACTGAAGAAACAGTAGCCGCAGTACCACAAGACCCAAATTCAGTAAAAGCATGTTTTTTAAAAGAGTACACGCTGATGGCCAAAGAAAGAGTAAATGTACAGGCACACAGCGGAAGCCCAAGAGGAAATCGTGGGAGAGGCGGCAGAGGAGGAAACAGACCAAAGTCAACAAATATAAGAGACAGCCCGGTGGGAACTCGAACAAGGGGCCGATTTGCCAAAAAATAATGAACAATAAGACAGTGGTAAATCTTTCTGATTTCACATTGACTCAAGATCAATTGGATGTTTTATCTTTGGGGTTATCATTCTGTCCTACGTCTTCCTTTAATTACACGGAAGCTCGTATTAATCTTTTTTTCTTTGTCAGAAAGTTGAAACTCAAAAAATGGTTTGCTGTGAAAAAGAGTACAAACCAGTGACAACATCTAACGTACCTTCTAACCTTATCATTAATGATATAGAGGTTTTACAGACAGTCCATGAGTTAGCAGAAGTGGCAGGTTTTTCGGAAGACCCCCTTGTCAATTTAGCTAATACTGAGATTAATCTTGAAATGGGAGGTCATACTAATTTCAGATCCAAATCCATTTTCCTACCACAAATTACGAATGAAGCAATATTTTGTTTCGAAAAAGGTATGATTAATGAACTGAAAAAGTTAGCCAAATGCAAATCTACTGGAAGGCCCAATTTAACTAGAAAACAAATACAGGCCATAAGCGAGCTCGAAGCCAACACTGATATTGTCATTAAGAAATCCGATAAAGGGGGGAATGTGGTGATCTGGCCACGTAAAATGTACCTTGAGGAAGGCAGACTACAATTATCTGATACAGCTAGATACAGTATCTCCAATAAGACAGAGTATGACAAAGCAGTCAGCGAAGTGGCCAATAAATTAACATCGTGGAGAGAGAGTGGTCTGATCAGTGATGATGAATTCAAATTCCTACACTGTAAGAATCCGAAGATTCCGGTACTTTATCTCCTCCCTAAAATTCACAAAAATGCCACGCAGCCACCAGGGAGGCCAATAGTGTCATCACGTGACAGTCTCCTGGAAAATGTTTCTAAATATGTAGATCATTTTTTGCAACCATTAGTCCAATCACTACCATCATATGTAAAGGACACGGGTGATTTTTTAAGACTCATAAATAATGTTGAGTGGGTTGCCAATTATTTACTTATGAGTATGGATGTGAGTAGTCTTTACACCTGCATTCCACACGAACTTGGGATACAAGCTTGTAGATTTTTTCTAAAAAACAGATCACTGTCATTCCTTTCCCACACTGAGATGCTACTTGACATGATCCAATTATGTCTGAGCAAGAATTTTTTCATCTTTGATAATCAGATGTTTAAACAAATACAAGGGACGGCGATGGGAACCTGCTTCGCCCCCAGTTTTGCAGGATTATACCTCGGCTGGTGGGAGGAGCAGGTAGTCAATAACATCCGACTATTCAAAGACCACGTCGTCCTTTGGCTAAGATATATCGACGATATTTTCTGTATATGGAGAGGTACAGAAAACTTGGCTAAAGAGTTTGTTGATGCCTTAAATCAGAATGATCTCAACTTACAATTTACTTGCAACATTAATGCCACCAATCTTGAATTCCTTGATCTACAACTGTCAATCAATGATAACGTATTGAGTACTAAACTGTTCAGGAAGGCAACTTCCGGAAACAGTTTACTACATGCCAACAGCTGTCATCCAAAAAATCTCATTCGCAGCATTCCCTTCGGAGAATTATTAAGAGCACGCAGAAATTGCAGCGATGATGAGCAATATTTCATTGAGAAAAATGTTATGACTGAAAGATTCTTAGCTAGAGGATATGATAAAACTTTAGTTAAAGAGGCTTCAGAAAAAGTTGAGATGTTAAACCGACAGGAGTTGTTATGTCCAGTCGATACGAATGCTAAGAAGGACACGAAAGAACGTTTAAGGTACATTACCACCTTCAATAATCAAGCTTGGGAAGTCAGAAAAAGTCTTTAAAAATTCTGGGAAGTACTAAGAAATGATGATGATTTAAAAGAGTACGTGGGTGAATATCCATCACTTACTTTTAGAAAACCCAGATCATTAGGTGACATATTATGTAAAAGCATGCTGTTAAACAAGAAAAAGAGTGACATAAAGGGATTTTTTGTGTGCAATAATTGTAAAGCCTGCAAATTCAGTAACAACTGTAAATCTATCAGACTTTCGAAAGATGAGGCACTATTTGTTATACAAAAACATGTGAATTGTAATACTGAATACGCAGTATACGCACTTAGATGCCCCTGCAATAAATTTTATGTAGGAAGCACCATACACAAGTGCAATATTAGAATACTGGAACACCGCAGAGCAATCACCAAAAATGATAAAACCTATCCGATTGCACGACACTTCAATGAGTTTCACGGCCAGAATCCAAATCTTCTCAAGTTCGTTGTTATGGATGACATCCCTCTTAGGTGTAGGGGTGGTAACAGGACAAGAGAACTTAGAAGATTGGAATCAAAGATTATTATCAAATATAATACCATGGCCCCTACTGGCCTTAATCTTGATGAGGAGCTGTCAGTACACTTGTGAAGTCATTTACAACATATTTCGGTAAAGTTCTCCTGAGTGTTTTTAACTTTTTGTGTTAATTTTATTTGGTTAGTGCACTTTAGATTGCTATGACAATTTGTCTTTTATCCAATTTTTTACAGGTGACTTGACGGAACTGGGACAAATTACGTGGAAGATTATATAACATATTCTTTTGAGCGTGTTGAAGAAAATTGCTTACCGATAAGGGTTTAACTTTGGCCATTTCTATTTACTTTGAGAGAGTGGTATCGAGCATTTACTGTGTCATACAAAGTCTAACTTGTCTAGGAATTTTCCGAATGATTAACTAATGCCCACTGGGGCTGTATCTTTAGCAATGTGGATGTTTGTTCGTTATGGTTCTAAGAGGGGGAGTGTTTTACCCGTAACACCAAAGTATATTTTTATGAACACAGTTCAGACTGGGTTTTGCACGAACCTTTTTTGACTGTTGATTTAGCCCACTGGGGCATGACGTTCAAGTGAGGTTGTTGATTTTGAGCCAGCAAGGTAAAGGCATTTCTCTCGTGAATTGTGACGCATGCACTTGCGAGTTTATAAAGCTCGATTTGTTCAAAAAACTCAATAGGAAGCATTACATTTTGGTAGAAATATGCAGCGCATTGCCAATGATTATTTTTCTGTTTCCACACAGTATGTTTTTTTTATAATCAGTCCAATGCATGTCAAGTCATCTAAAAATGTAAAATAATAGGTGTAAAATACGAGGGATAGTATTTTCACCATGTTCATAGCACGTGACCGGCACTGGCACTTTAACTATGCAAAACAAACACAGTCTGTTGCCCGTGACAAAGGAGTGCGAGTAAACTCCGAAACGCGTCGGACCTAGTGTTTAAATAAACACACTTTGATTTGTGGCCGCGGCTCCAGTGCTTTCTTTCGTCCTGTTATTTGGAAAGTAAGACGCAGTGGATTATTTGGTATATATATATATATATATATATATATATTTATTTTTTTTCACTGAAAAAAACATAGGTTTCAGGCACGTTATAGTTAAAAATTAGCATTTAAAAAACCTTAGAAATTCACAGAAAAATCCATAGGTTTTAGGGACGTTATAGTTAGTTGGACATGTCACTCATACAAAACCATAGAAATTCCTCCGTTATAGTTAGTTCAGCTAACTATAACTCGCGCCCCCGCAATGCACTTCTGATGACGTCACTTATTACATCATTCATGACATGGTCAGTGACATCACTGATGATATCACTGATGACATCTCAAATGACATCACTGATGACATCACCGATGACATCATCCAGTGACTGTGTGTTTCTCTAAAGTTTAAATATGTTTTATATATATGCCAAGGTGTATTGAAGAATGAGTGGGTGTATAAGTGTCTGGATGGAGGATGTATTATAGTGCGTGACTGACTGTATAAGTGAGTGATTAAATGTGTCTTACTGAATGCATGGGTTAGTTACTAAACTGTCTGAATGTGTGTATCAGTATGTCTGTTGTTGTGTAAACTGCTGCATGTGTTGGTCAGTAGCTACATGAATGTCTATATGGGTTAATGATTGGTTGCCTGAGTATTTGTATGGGAGACTGAGTGTGTGTGTGTGTGTGTGTGTGTGTGTGTGTGTGTGGGTGGGTGGGAGGTGTGTGACTTTGTGCATAGATGTGTGAGTGGTTGATTCACTGGGTGTATGGGTTCAAGAGTGCATGTGGAAACAGCTGTATGGTCGGGTGAGTGTGTGTATGGGTGTGCTGGTGGTAGATTGAATGTCTCAGAGGTACATGTCCAAGTAACTACATATGTAAAAGGCAGTGTATGTGAGACTGGAGTATATAAATGACTATAAGTGAGAGTCCGTGACTGTGAGAGTGGCTGTATGGATGAGTGTGTACTTGTATCAGTGCTTGTATAAGAGAGTAAGTATGTGTTAGTATATGTTTGAATAAGTGAGGAGGTGTGTGTATAACTGTATAGGTAAGGAAATGGGTGTGTGATTGATTCTTTGCATGACTGACTAGGTGTGTGAGTAACTCCATGGATCAGTGGCAGTGTGTGAGTGTCTGTATAGGTGTATGAGTGCATATGATAGTGTTGTATTGATGAGTGACTGTATGTATGAGTGATTGTATGGGTGAATGAGTGGATGTGTGTGTAGACCTAGGAATCAGTGAGTGCATATGTAGTAACTGGTATTGGTGTGTCGATGGTTTCGAAAATGGTAGTCTGTATTTTACAGTGGATGTATCAAAGATTGTATTAGAGTGTGAGGAGGTGCATCAGATTTTGACGTGGATGATGTCATCAGTGATGTCATCAGTGATGTCATTTGAGATGTCATCAGTGATGTCATCAGTGATTGTCACTTACCATGTCATGAATGATGTAATATGTGACGTCATCAGCAGTGCATTGCGGGTGCGCAAGTTATAGTTAGCTGAACTAACTATAACGGGAAAATTTCTATGGTTTTGTATGAGTGAAATGTCCAACTAACTATAACGTCCCTGAAACCTATGGTTTTCATTGAATTTGAATGTTTTTTTAAATGCTAATTTCTAACTATAAAGTGCCTGAAACCTATGGTTTTTTCAGTGAATTTCAATGGTTTTTTAAATGTTAATTTCTAACTATGCCTACAAAGTTAGGACATGTGAAGAAAGAGTAAGAAAAGCGCAGCAAGAAGCAAGACATGTGCAGAAAGAACCAACAGAGGAGCAGAAAGTCCTCCTGTGCCCCCAATATTTTAGTGACGGGTACTGGTGGTAACTGACTCTGATTAACCAGGACCGGAGCCAGTGCTATACTAAAAGACACTTGGAATACAGTGAAAACACCTACATACACTAGGGAACACTATGTGTTGAGGTACCCCTGTAATTAACATGACCTCCTCTGTATTTGCCATGAGTTAGTGCCTGGGTCGTTGCATGGGTACATGGGTAATGACTGGATGATTAGAGTGCTGCAAGGACAGTGCATGGTGATTTGATAACTGCTTGGGTTTTGGCGGAGTGATTGGATAAGTACATGATGCTGGATGGCTGATTTGAGGAGTGCATGGGTAGTGACAGAGGGATTTCTGGAGTGCATGGGTACAACCTGGGTAATTGGAGGAGTGAATCAGTACTGTGTAGGTGGATAGAGGTCTGCATGGGCAGTGCACAGGTGAGTGTAGCAGTGCATGTGTTAGTGCCTGAGTCACTCCATGAGTACATGGGTACTGACTGGAAGATTACAGTACTGCAAGGAGAGTGCATGGTGAATTTATAAGTGCTTGAGTTTTGGTGGAGAGATTGCATAAGTACACACATGTCACATCATGCCCCACTCCCTTTGTTTTTCTGTTTTCTTGTGAATCAGTTCTACCAAGTCACAAGATAGCTGCCAACACTTCCTGGTTTGGAGTGTTGGCAGCCAATTAAAATGAAGCTCATGGTCGGGAGGGTTCGCAGATCCACCACGACCCTAGATATCAATATTTGTTTTTTTTCAATTTCTCAGCAACTACTGAACGGATATACACCATTTTTAAAAAGGTCGCTTTCTGAGCCAAGCAGCGCCGTTTTGTCAAATTTGGTGTAATTCCATTCAGAAGTTCGGGCTGTAGCCTTGGCTAAAGTTTCCTATGGGAAATTGATTTTTTTACTCTTATTTTTTTAATTTCTCAGCAACTACTAAACGGATTTACACCACTTAAAAAAAGGTCACTTTCTGAACCAAGAGCTACCTTTTTCCCAAATTTTGTGTAATTCCGTTCAGCAGTTCGGGCTGTAGCCTTGGCTAAAATGTCCAATGAAAATTAACATGGAGAAAACACTTTTTGGGACCCCCTTTTTTCTCAGCCCCCCACTTGACAAATCACCCCCAAAGTTTCAGGATAGGAGCAGACCTAGATAGACCTTTTCCTTGGAGAATTTCTAAAAGATTTATCAAACGGTGCCAAAGTTATTGGCAAAACAAAAAACGCCTTTTCAATAGAAACGAGGTCCTAACTATAACTACCTACCGGCGACCGCCAGTAGGTTACATATATATATATTACCTACTGGCAGTCGCCAGTAGGTAGTTATAGTTAGGACCTATTTTCCATAGGAAATCCGCAACATTCTATTTGGAGTAACGTTGGCGCCGATTGACGAATCTTCGCAAAATTTTCCAAACTTTTGGCCAGCTCCAGTCCGCTCCTATCCTGAAAATTTCACGGTGATTCGTCAAGCGGGGGCCGAGAAAAAAGGGGGGTCCCAAAACACATTTTCCCTTAGGACCTGTTGACGCAGCTACAGCCTGAACTGCTGAACGGAATTACACCAAATTTGGCAAAGAGGTAGTCCTCAGTTCAGACTCGTGCCTTTTGCTTAAATGGTGTAAATCCGTTCAGTAGTTCCTGAGAAAATTAGAGCTAAAAAGATAGATATATCTGGGCGGAGCCTAACCACATATCTCATCGTGAGACCTGATTGGCTGTCAGTACTTCATCCAAGAAGTGTTGGCAGCCATCTTGGGACCAATATAAATGATAGCACCTCATTAAAAAGCATTGCAGTTAATAGAAGGTTTTAAGACTTTAGTTACATTATAAATCATTTGTTGATGGTACCATACTCATTTTAGGAATTGTGGTGTGCTCTAAGGTGATTTTACCATGTGAAAAAGCCTTCTGCTGTGATATCAGGAATCATGTTTGAAAGAAAACTATTTTCTCATGCTTTTCCCACAGAGGTTTGGAAGGTAATCTATAAGCTAAACTGAGAGCATATTTTCTGTAAATGTACGTATTGCACACCTGAAGCCATCTTGATTGGAATAAAGTGGTAACTCTTAAAACATTTAATATAAAAAGGAACAAAATGAGGGGGTTCATTTTGCCATAGAGAATATGATTAGTGCCGCAGAAAGAAAAATTAGGGGACATTTTGACTGACTTCTCAAATCCTCTTCTATTTCATAAACAAATTCTGACATGCAGACTGAAACATGCACTTTGAATACCAGCAGCAGACTTCCCTGGTGAGCAGTAGCTTTACTACAGTGATCTAATGAGCAACTAGAGTGCTAACATTCAGAATTTATGGCAAATGTGTGACACATCTGAATGTCTTCTTGATGTAACCAAAGTAAAAAACGGAAAGTATTTCCTACTGAGGAGACTGCAGTAAATGAGGAAATTAGGAAACTTCATAACAAATAAATCTCCCAAGATGGCCACCAGAGACCAAAGAGCCCAAATGTAGCACAAATATCACCCAGATGTAGCCCAAGTATAGCCCAATGACAGAATGTCCCAGAGTGTTCTAACGAACAACTAGAGCGCTAACAATCTTACTTATGACAAAAGTATGGCACACCTGAAGCCATCTTGATTGGAATAAAGTGGTAACACTTAAAACATTTAATTTACTAAGGAACAAATGAGGGGGTTCATTTTGCCATAGAAATTATGATTAGTGCTGCAGAAAGAAAAATTAGGGAACATTTTGACTTCTCAAATCCTCTTCTATTTCATAAAAATATTCTGACATGCAGACTGAAACATGCACTTTGAATACCAGCAGCAGAATTCCCTGGTGAGCAGTAGCTTTACTACAGTGATCTAATGAGCAACTAGAGTGCTAACATTCAAAATTTATGGTAAATGTGTGACACATCTGAATGCCTTCTTGATGGAACCAAAGTAAAAAACTGAAAGTATTTCCTACTGTGGAGACTGCAGTAAATGAGGAAATTAGGAAACTTCATAACAAATAAATCTCCCAAGATGGCCACCAGAGACAAAAGAGCCCAAATGTAGCCCAAATATCACCCAGATGTAGCCCAAGTATAGCCCAATGACAGAATGTCCCAGAGTGTTCTTAAGAACAACTAGAGCGCTTACTGTCTTACTTATGACAAAAGTATGGCACACCTGAAGCCATCTTGATTGGAATAAACTGGTAACACTTAAAACATTTAATTTAAAAAGGAACACAATGAGGGGGTTCATTTTGCCATAGAAATTCTGATTAGTGCTGAAGAAAGAAAAATTAGGGCACATTTTGAGTGTCTTCTCAAATCCTCTTCTATTTCATTAAAACATATTGATATGCAGACTGAAACATGCACTTTTAATACCAGCAGCAGACCTCCGTGGTGAGCAGTAGCTTTACTACAGTGATCTAATGAGCAACTAGAGTGCTAACATTCAGAATTTATGGCAAATGTGTGACATATCTGAATACCTTCTTGATGGAATCAAAGTAAAAAACTGAAAGCATTTCCTACTGAGGAGACTGCAGTAAATGAGGAAATTAGGAAACTTCATAATAAATAAATCTCCCAAGATGGCCACCAGAGACAAAAGAGCCCAAATGCAGCACAAATATCACCCAGATGTAGCCCACGTGTAGCCCAGTGACAGAAGTGTGCAAAACACTTATTTTTTGTGTATTTGCAGTTTTATATAGTGCAGACTTGTCAGGTATTGGAGTGCTTTACATGAGCATTGGTTACATCACACAAGATCAAATTCATTTTGGTTGTAGACATGGGGAGATTAAGTGATTTGACCAGAATCACAGAATGTTGAGCTGAAGCAGAAACTCCAACCTGGTTCCCACAGTTGCAAAGTCTGCAGCTCTGGAAGTAACACCACATCCTCTCCCCTAAGTGCAACATTTAATCAAGCGATCAACTGGATAAAAAAACATAAAGATTACAAATAATTTAAAAGTTCTTTGTCGCTATTTGAAAACTCAGAAAATATGTCCTCATTTTAGATTTTTAGAGCACTAACCATAATTTTGATGCAAATAAGACCCTCTCATATATGTAATTTCTAAAGGAAATGCTCTAGGTATTACAGCTTTGATTACATCAAGATGACGTCAGGCGTTACACATTTTTGTAATAAATATAGAATGTTAGCAATCTAGTTGTTCATTGGGATACTGTTGAGAGGCAGAGGCCAGGGGCACGGACTTTGAAAATTTAAGGCAGGTAGGAGAGTGCAGAGGCAACAATTTGACCACACTGGGCAGGCAGGAAGGGCAGTGGCAGCACAACAGTGAAAAGGGGGGCAGGGGCAACAAACCAACAATACAGGACTGGCAAGAGAGGCTGTGGCAATATAATAGACCATTGTGGGCAGCAGGAAGAGGCAGTGGTAGTACAACCATACATGCCAACAGACCCGTTTCAGCCAGGAAACGTCCAATGTTTTTAAGCTCAAATGGGCTTTATTTGATCTGTCTCCTGTCTACAATCTCCTCTTTTTCAATGTAACTCAAAGGGGAAAATCAATACCCCAGTTTTTTTTCAACATCTCCCTCTTACCAAGTTCAAAATGTTCGCAAGTATGGTACATTGGATCATGGTAGGCAGGAGGAATTGGGGTTGGGACATGGACCCGGATAACAGAGGATGGGAGGGACATGGAGAGGTGCACCAAACTGACCCTACAGGGCAGGCATCAGGGTTTGCAGCAGCACAATACACCACACAGGGCATGCAGGACGGGAGTGCAGCACAACAATCCATAGAAAGCAATAGGGAGGGGACAGGACCATGCACATGGACAACAGAGAACAGAGGGGAAAGAGGCAATGGTAGCTAGCTTACCATAATGGACAGACAGGAGAGAAAGCTGCAGCATAACAGACCATAAAGGGCAGGAGGGACGGATCAGGGGCATTACATTGAACAGACAAGCCAGGAGGGAGGGAATAGGGGTCTGCACATGGAAACAGAGGGCTGGGGGCAAGGGGGCAGGGCAGGAGCAGGAAGATGACCATGGAGGTCAGGCAGGATGGGCACTAGAAACAAGACACACCATGGAGAGCAACAGTGAAACTATGATGGCATACACACAAACCATGGACGGAAGGTGGGAGGGGGTCAGGGGCAGCTAGCTGACCACACAGGGAAGGTGGGAGGGGCCATGGCAGCACAGAAGACCATGCATGGCAAGCGGGAGGGTTAGTGGCAGCACAATGGCTATGATGGGTAAGAAGGAGGGTGCAGGGGCATGCACAAAGGACCATGGAGGATAGAAGGGAGGGTCAGGACCTGGGCACAGACAAGAGAGTTCAGGGGGAGGGGCCTCACAACAGACCACACGGGGCAGGCAGGAGGAGCAGTTGCAGCACAACAGACCAGGGAAGGCAGAAGGGTGTGGCAGTAAAATGGACCATGGAGAACAGGAGGAAGGGGATAGGGGCATGGCATGTGGACAGGCAGGGTGGAGGTGGCAGGGACAGGTTACAGTCATCTGACAATGCTAGGCAGGTGGGAGGGGAGTGGCAGCTCAACAGAACACTCAGAGTAGATAGGAGTGGCAGGTCCATGGAACATGGTGGGCAAAAAGGATGGGGTAGGGGCATGCACAAAGACATCGGAGAGCAGGGGGAAGGAGAATAGGGGCAGCAAGCTAAGCACAGAGGGTAAGCAGGAGGTCAATGATGGGCCATAGCATTGGGCAACAGAGGGCAGGAGGAGTGGACTGGTACATCATGCTAAATGGAGGGCAGTGGCAGCACATCAGACCATGCATGGCAGGAGGGAGGAGGCTAGTCCATGGATTCAGACAACAGAGGATAGGGAGGAGGTGGATGGGGCAGCAAGCTAACTGTTCAGAGAAGGTGGGTATTAGGAACTTGATTGTTTTTAAAATGTGTGTCTGTGCAAACTACTTAAAATATGAACAAGTATGCAGCATAATCTCACTTTTATTCAGGAAGAAGAGGACGTTTGTGACTGTGACTCTGGGCTCACTTGGCAGAAACACCCCCTGACCCTCCACCCCATCGCAAAATGTAATGCCCGTGAAAAGGGTAGGTGGACGCAGTGCTATGCACCAAAAAGTGTGATATAAGATGAACTGGGGCGTGAAATATAATATGCAATACATTGTGCGCAATGACAGATTTATTGGAGAGCGCGAGATAGCACAGGCACTAGCGCGTGCTATGCGATATGCGCCTTGGATTGTAATATGCACAGGGCAGTGTTGTGTAACCTAAAGTTGCAATATAAAATATGTGCTGGGGAGTGTAACATTGCATATGCACTGTAACAAAGATCTGGATCCCAGATTGTAATATGTATGGCATAGCGCTGAGTGTTATAACATAGGCATCGAGGAAGGCACGTTAGATGGGCCAATATAACCCGTGCGAAGGCAAGAGTGGCATGACCTATTCACGGGGTGGTGTTACAGTGCACATGGGCTAGAGAGTGTCATAGCATACGCACTAGTTGGTGGAATACAACACAGAGGTGTGTGGCAATTGGCGGGCACTGGTGGGTGTAAAACAGCATTGAGCTCAGCCAGGAGCACGCTGTGACTCTCAAGTGAGTTTTGTCTCCTTTCTAGAGAGTAAAATAAAAAGTATTACACATCCGGCGGTGGATGTGTGTTTTATTAACAGTGAAGGGGGTTTCTTGCATAGTTTGGTTGAATTTTTGTTGAATCCCCTTTGAATGGCTTGGTGTGCGTGTGTATTAAATGTGCCCGTCAATAGTTACCCATGTTTGTATAAATAAACGACAAGGGTGTCTACTTGGAGAGTACCCATCAGCGGGGGCTCTGTGATTAGGCACGGTAGGGCGTCAGAGCTTCACTAGCAGTGTAAATACATTCCACGTGGATTCATTGTATGCATAGTCGCTTTTTAATGAATATCACGCAAATCGTCATGGTGATAGGTACATACGGTTTGTCCAGCATGTCCTAGGTGTTTCTATAAATATATACCTTTTTTAAAAATAATAAAAAACAAAGGCTGGCCCCGGGGGATGGGGTCCCTGGGGCCATAAGTGGCCTGAGGAGCGGGCAATGCAGCCCCCCTCCTAAAGAATAATAATAAAAAAAAAGGCCCTGACCCGGGGGTTGGGTTTCCCGGGGCCGATTAAGGCCTTGGGAGGGGGGCCACGCGGCCCCCTTCCAAATTTATTTTTTTCAACAAAAACAATTAGGGTGCCGTCCCTGGGGCATGGGGTCCCCAGGGCCAATAAATTAGAAAAAGAAGGGAGGCCACACAGCCCTCCTTCTTAAAAAAATAAAATGCAAACGCGCCCCCTGGCCAGTTGTAAGTTGGGGAATTAATTCCCCTTCAATACTGAGGGTCCCTGAGGGCCAACTAGACGAACAGGTATCTCCAGTATGCGCCAGGGAGCTGCGTCGCAGACAGGTGTTCTGAGGCCACGCCCCTTTTTACACCTCTATGCAACGCAGCTCTGTGGCGCTTACTGGAGGTACCTAGTGGGCTAGTTTGACCCTAGGGACCCTTAGGATTCAAGGGATCTTAATCTCTCAACTTAGAACGGCCACAGGGCGCGTTTACACAGTGGTGAAGGGAGGGGACGGGGCCTGAGGTGATGTGTGCAAACACGCCCTGTGGCGCATTTTAATTTGGGGAAATAATTCCCTTTCAATCCTGAGGGACCCTGGGGGCCAACTAGCCCACCAGGTGCTTCCAGTAAGCGCCATTGCTCTACGTTGCAGAGAGGTGGTGCAGGCCGTGCCCCTTTTTACACCTCTCTGCAATGGCGCTTACTGGACATACCTAGTGGGCTATGTGGCCCCTAGGGACCCTCAGGATTCAAGGGGACTTAATCTCCCAACTTAAAATGGCCACAGGGCGAGTTTACACAGTGGGGAAGGGAGGGGACGGGGCCTGAGGTGACGTGTGCAAACACGCCCTGTGGCGCATTTTAAGAGGTAGTTTTAATCCCCATCCCTATTATATACTAGGGGCTTACAGAGGAGGTCATGCTAATCACAGGGGAACCCCAACGCATAGTGTTCCCTAATGTATGTAGGTGTTTTCACTGTATTCTGAGTGTCTTGTGTCTTTTAACATAGCACTGGCTCTAGGACTGGTTAGTCAGACTCAGTTACCACCAGTATCCATCTGAAAAAGTTGAGGGTACAGATTGATTTTGCAACAAGGCTTCTTTCTGCTCTTCTGTTTGTTCTTTCTGCACGTTATCCTTCTTCCTGCACTTTTCTTCGTCTTTGAGGACTTCTGTTGCTTCTTTCTGCATTTTTTTTTCTTTCTGTGCGTTTTTTCTTCTTTCTTCACATGTCCTATCTCTGTAGGCATAGTTAGAAATTAGCATTTAAAAAACCTTTGAAATTCACTGAAAAAAACATAGGTTTCAGGCACATTATAGTTAGGAATTAGCATTCAAAAAACCTTCAAAATTCACTGAAAAAACCATAGGTTTCAGGGGCGTTATAGTTAGCTGGACTTTTCACTCGTACAAAACCATTGAAATTCCCCCGTTATAGTTAGTTCAGCTAACTATAACTCGAGCGCCCGCAATGCACTGCTGATGATGTCACATATTACATCACTCATGACATGGTCAGTGACATCACTCATGACATCACTGATGACATCTCAAATGACATCAATGATGACATCACTGATGACATCATCCTTGTGATAGAGTGGCAGACCTCCTCTCCCCTAATATAACCTTTGATACACACATTCAAAAATAGAAACTAAAATTTTCAAAACAATGGACATACCAATACCAGTTACAACAACCTATTCAGTAATTCTAAGATCCACATACACATCCACTCATTCACCAACAGTCCTATACAGTCACTCATACATGTACTCACTCATCATATGTACTCATACACCTATACATCCTGTTACACACCGCCACTCATCCATAGAGTTACTCACACACATAGTCACTCATGCCAATAATGAATCAAACATCCATTTACTTGCATATACAGTTATACACACACCACCACACTTACTTCTACAGAAACTTACACATACTTAGTCTTTTAAACAATCACTAATAGAAACACATACTTATTCATACAGGAACTCTTCCAATCTCTCACTCTCACATATTCTCACTTATATACACCAATAGTCACACATACTAGTTTAAAAGATATGTAAATACTCATAAAGACACTATTGAGACAGTCATTCACTCACTAACACACTCATGCACACACTCATCCACCCATACAGTCCTGCACACATGCTGTCTTCAACACATACAAACAGTGAGTCACTCATTCATGCAGCTATGCACTAGGTAATACCCCCCACCGAACCATACAGACACTCCGACACTCAAACTGATACTCAAAAAACCAACTAATGACCTATATAGACACTCATGTAGCTACTCACCAACCCATGCAGCCACTTAAACACAAAGTGAGAGACTGATACAGATATTTACATATTTAAACATTACTCACTAAGCCATGTATTCACTAAGATACTCTTAATCAGTCAGTTATACAATCAATTTTTCAAAAACAAATCATCCATTTAGACACTTATATACCCATTTATTCTTCCATCGACCTTGAGATATGCATATATAAAACATATGTAATTTTCAGAAAAACACACATTCACTGGATGATGTCATCAGTGATGTCATTTGAGAGGTCATCAGTGATGTCATGAGTGATGTCACTGACCATGTCATGAGTGATGTAATATGTGACGTCATCAGCAGTGCATTGCGGGCGCGCGAGTTATAGTTAGCTGAACTAACTATAACGGGGGAATTTCAATGGTTTTGTACGAGTGAAAAGTCCAGCTAACGATAACGCCCCTGAAACCTATGTTTTTTTCAGTGAATTTTTAAGGTTTTTTAAATGCTAATTCCTAACTATAACGTGCCTGAAACCTATGGTTTTTTCAGTGAATATATATATATATACATATATATATATAGGTCCAAGTTCATTCAAATGTGCATTGAAGAAGACGGCACATCAAGTAGCTTGCACTAGGATTTAATGTGCAAAAGGGAATTACGTGTTTCAGCAATAAACCTTTATCAAGTTGATGAAGGCTTATTGCTGAAACGTGTCGTTCCCTTTTGCACATTAAATCCTAGTGCAAAACTTCATGGTGTGCCGTCTTCTTCATTGCACATTTGAATGAACTTGGACCTATGTACTGATGGTTGCTGCACCATTGACGGCACCAGCATTGTGAGGCCAGTAGCAGCATCTTAGCAACGCGGTTTGGAGAATTTTTTTTTTAATATATATATACACACACGTATATCTACACATACATTAATGTATAAATATATGTACATATAGATATAAATATACATATACATTCATTTATTCACTGACTAAGATGTTTTAATTCAAATCTTAGGCAAATACTGATTTATAAACAACTTCTTATGTTAACAATCCAGTGAATGCAGATGCACACCTTTTTGTATATTACAGCTCAAGAAAACTTTGCGTACTATGTTCCACATCACACATGCAGCAAAAGTCTGCAAATAAATTTGCTCTGTTCCTGCTCAAATTAATAATAAATCTGTGATATGGCCATTATTAGTAATATTTAGGTAATGTATATGAGGGAGGTTACGTAGCATAGGGCGTACTTGCTGAAATGATTAATCTAAGTGGTCATGTTTGCTGCCCCAAAACACTCTTGTACAAGCCTCAATCCAAAAGATTCCTTAGTGTTTTAAGCAGAGAATCTTGAAATATAATGACAGAGAGTTGTCTTAGAATCTAATCTGTAGAATAAATAATCATTTTTAAGTCGGATAACCATAGATACAACTGATTTCCCCTATTGGCTAAACTTACGCAAACTAGAAATAACATTTGAACAGTAGGATTATTTCACCTAACATTTGTACAAATACTCAAAGGAAGGAGCAATTACCTGAGCATGGAGTGACCACAAGTTATGACACTGTTCTGTCATGTATGGCACTGGGCCAAACGTTCCTTAAACCCAAGAATTGAGCGAGCACCCAGATCTCAACAAGCACATGCAAAGCTAATGGGTCTGTCTTGCAGATTTCAATTATAAGCCCAACCTACTGGCTTTACCAATGCTGACGCCTACATAATGTGTTGCATAGGAATAGTTAAGGAAGAGTTGGGACTATTAGAGGATTCAGTAGAAAGAGGTACATCGGTACGGACGAGCAAGGAGAGGTACGGGAAGGGTGCAGAGTAGTAGAGCTCCGAGCTACGGCAGGTACAGGCATTGAGAGGTGCATGCACTGAGCTGTTTGGATGAGAGAAGCGCTGTCTGAGAAAGGTACAAGCAGGAACATATTTGGGCTTGGAAAGGTGCAAAGAGGCAAAGGTCCAAGCAGGGACAGTTTCATATGGATAGGGCACAGACTGGGAGAGGTGCAGCCCAGGTGTAGACTGTGGGATTTAAGGGAAGAGAACTTACAGGCAAGAAGATGAGAGTGCAATAAAGAATGAATGCCAGGTGAAAGCTAGGAGATCTATGGACCGTGCTAGCTACTGGCTGAGAGTGGTGCAGCAAGAGTTGCAGTTTTGGAGAAGTACATGGAGGGGGAGGGTGGAGCTGGCTTGACGGCAGCTCCACAGACAAGTCACACAGGCCTCACCACGGTCAGATATATAAAAAAAATTACTACTTTCAATGTACTGCTTGAAGGTCATTGTAGTCACTATGTGCACAGTAGAGAACACCAATTTGGTTTAGTGTCACTTCGAAGTAGAAATTACAATTCATACACTTTGATTTTAGAAAGGGGAAACAGAATATGAAAGGAACTGCACAGGACAAAAATAGAGAAACACCACAGATGTCACTACTTGCGTCCTTCCAAAAAGGTGGAAAAAACAAGTACTCTGTGGAGTTTTTGGTGATGCACTAAAAGAGGAGCTCGCACAAAAGTCATTCATTACCAATACACTCCAAAATTTGTTTGAAGTGACAGGTATTTAGTAAAATGTTTTTGTCAGTTCCTCCTTGCAGTACAGACAACTAGGTGGGGAGGATGAGTAGCACAACAACAGCGTACTTGATTTTCTGACATTAGACCAAATGGGAGAGCCTTAAATTGAAAGGGCCTGCGGTCCATCATGAAAGGAGGTACTTCTAGTGAGCTGGCAGAATGGGAAATATGAAAATGAGCATTTTGTATAGTGAAGGAGACCATTCAATATACCCCTTAGACTATAATTAGAATTTGAGCAAGACAGCCCCATTATGGGGGTGTGGCAAGCAAGAAATCAGACAAATGCTAAAATGTTAGAGTCCGGAGGGCCTTTTAATATCCTGTGTGATCCTGTGAGATACTGGAACAGTGGTGCACAGTTTTATACACAAAATAGTGTAAAGGTGTGGATACCTGCAGAGTGGAGTGTTGCTGGTCTGAGATGCAGCTGTTCCCCGTGCAAGGCGATGAAGCTGAGCCCCTCTGCACCTGTACTCAATGGTGCCAGGACTGACCAGCAGGAACATAGATGGAAATGGGGGCTGAAAATTCAGACCAATGTAGCTGATATGGGGCAAACACTGGAAATTCAACAGCAGAAGAGAGAGTGTGGGAATAGACATACATAGTACTCTCTGTAGCCACAACTTTGCATTGAGTTGGCATGAGGCAGGGAGAGTGGGTCCTCAACTCAGGAGAGCTTGATCGTGGTGAAGACCTCAGTGCTAAAGATGGTGTGAGACCTTCTGCTGCCCTCGAAGCGAACGAGGCAGTGAGCACCTGGAGGAGTGATAGTTCCATTACTCAAGAAGTTATCTGGGCGCCTAGCAGCTTCTACTTGGGTTGTTGGTGCAGTAATGTCCCCTGCATGTTAAAGAGGCACGTGGCCTGCCTGGAGCGCCCAACTGCATGTAAAACTGGTATCCTGTCTTTTATTTTGGCCTTGGCATCACACTAACCTACTGTTTACACAGAGGCCTAGTACTGTCCCTGACAACAAGAGGTCCAGGGCCGATCATGTGACATGGAGTAGTGCACCAAGATGTCCTCATGTTAGGCAATGGACTTCTGTCCTTGCCCTCAGTGTATCACATAAAGTGGGGGAGTCAGCATACCGTGATTTGTGAATTTATAATGTGACCAGATATTTTCCATCAGGGTTATGGAAAGCGCTCTCTCTCTCATGTAAAGTTTCTCTGTTCTGTGAAACCCAGAACTTTGAGCTGAGATACCATTTGTATTGTAAGGGTGTGCGTATGTGTAGTACATATGCATGGTAGTAGGATTCCATGTGCTGTATGAGTCACAGAGTACTGGGACCAGTGGGATTTTTTTTGGACAACCCTGGGTTAGCATGGCACAAGATGGAGGGTGAGAATAACCTCCTCACAGCCTCTGTGCTGGAGAGTGGAGACCCAGACACTGAATGGAAGAAGATGGAGACGTGGCTATCTGTAGAAATTCCATGAGAGCTTTGCTAGCAAAAGGATGCCGATTAGTTCTTCCCAAGATGGTAGGTGTGAGGCTGCAGTTTCTATTGTTCATGGTGAGAACGTTTCTAGGTAGAGCCTGGTCTTTTGTTTCTTTAAGATTAATGCATCAGTAAAGTGATGGCAGCTGGGTGCAGAGAACTCACATTACATTGTGCCCATATTTTCAATGTTACTGCTTGGAGTCAGTCCCATTGGTGCCTACTGTTAGAACCACCAGTTTGCACATAGGCTGTGTCTGAAGAATAACATGGAAATTAGATGTGAAAGAGAACCAACTGATACTGGACATGAAGTGTGCGGCAGCTGATTCATTTCCCCTGTCTGTTAAAGGAGTTTAAACATGGAACTTAAATCACACTACTCTGTTCCTGTTTTAAGTCCTTCATGACCAAGCAAGGGCACGCTCCACAGAGTACTTGAAGGACTGCTATGTGATCAGGGCTGGTGTTTGCCTGACAGCCAGACTCCCTGAGAAGAGGAGACATCAATTGAAGTCTGCACTTTCTGCTGGAGGAGCTGGAGTTATGCCTAGTGCCTAGATACCTGCCTGCTGAGAAAGGGGAGGAGTCTGCCTGGCCCTGCAGGAGGATAGACTGTCCAAGTGTATAAGCCCTGTATGTTCCAGGCATGGAGGACACCTAGAGAAAGTGGACTTTCTGAGAGAGTAAACCGGGGGCCACACATGCTCTAGCTGGGTCCCCAAGTCTCGCTCTGCAATTACTGTTGAGAAATGCACTAACAAGACTATTGCAGTACCATTATCCATATGTCTCCTGATGACCACTGTGGGCTGTGACTTAGTGCTGCCTCCACTGTTGTGGAAAGTCACAAAGCTGGTCAGGGGGAACAGATATGCCTAAGATGGCTTTAACAGCAGAAGCATACATCCTCGGATAAATCAGACTGGTGGAGGGTCACAACTATATTGCCATCTGCATCGACCCAGAAGAGAACTGCAACTGCCTTGCAGTAGTATTCATCTGCCTAGGCCCAAAAGTGGGATGCCCAATTCTACTAGGTTGCATTGATCTGTTCAGCAGATATGCCATGCATGCCAAAGATATGGACTGTACCAGATCTTTCTCTCAACCACAAAAGGACCAACAAGCGAGTACCACAGGCTTCTGTCTCTAGCTTGCTGGAGAAGGGGAGGGTCTGCCTAAGCACATTGAAGTCTGCCTGCCAATTCAGCAAAGAAAGAGGAGTGCCTGACCCAGCAGAAGGAAAGACTGTCCAGGAGGTTATGTCTGATGTGTTCAATGGTGTGGGGCACTGAGAAGTAGTCAACTGCAGAGAAGGAATGAACCCGGACTTCACCTAAATTCTGGAGGGCCCTCCGGTCTCCCCTGTTGCAGCTCCCACCTTGAGCTGCATATGGAAATATTCCTCAAGTTGTCGCCAGTAAGCTCAGCATTCCTGCCAACAAACCAATGTATATTACAGCCACTACCACTGCCAGCCAATGTACCAACCTGACAGTAGCTGCTGCATCAGCCTCCAGGGCCACAATTGTCAAAGAAGAGCACCCACCTGTATCAGCCTCCAGGCCACTACTGCTGAAGATGATCGCTCACTTGTGTTGACCTAAAGACTGTGACTGTCAACAGGCCAGCAGAGAGAGTTGCTCTGTGCTGCATTTCTGAAGGGAGCTAACTGCGGTTTGTACTTCATTTCTGAAGGGTGCTAGATGCGATTTGTAGTCTCCTGCCAAGACGTCAAAGCTCAAGAGTGTGAAGAGACTGATTTCATCTGCTCGCGCCAGGCACTCACCAGCGTCATTGATCAGATAACACGGTACTGTGTCTACATAAACTGAGAGACTCTGCCTATATACATGCAGAGGGAAACTGCTGTTACTAACTCTAAACTTTGCCTTCTCAGATTTGTCAGCTCAAAAGACAATTCCACAGGCCTGCACGAAAACCTCTGGGGTAATCCCTAGTGATATGCGCTTTTGCATACAATATTCCTAAGCTCATATCTTTTGCGGATTTATGCAAAAGAGATAAGTGGGAGGGAGCAGGCACTATATGGATATTTGCACTTCATTAGATCCTGTAGGGTGTATACAACCCTGCAACCAAACCACCTTTGGAATATGCAGTATTTAGTAACACTGTAATTTCTTTTACTTAGAAAGACTAGCACTGGGCTGGACATACTTTATTGTGTTTGTTGCTTGAGTGATACGTTCTCAGCTCTTGAACTCTATACTACTTCCCCAAATGAGCCTGGGACTGCTTACACTCACTACCCTGAGAATCAAGTGTAGAAAGAGTTATACTTGGCTCAGTTTGCAGACCCATAGTAGACCAGAACCTAAAACACCAGTGACAAATGCCCTCAACCACCATGGTTGGGATCAAGAAGGCCGGCTTTCAACTGTGTCCTACCCCTCCGAATAGAGTATGGCATGGATTAAGCTAACTGATACAGCGGCCTGGCCCGACGAGATACCAGTGTGGGCCTCTGGATAGGTGAAGCCCCAGAGCTAGAAAGAGCAGACCGAATAGGTGCATAGACACTAACACAGTGCACATAGGAGATGTTAGTGAGCCACATCTTGAGCGGGTAATATTCAGCGGCATGCTGGAGGCTACACAGCACTGAGGTGGGTGCGCAGTGAGGAGGGCTGTGAAGCACTTTCAACAGAGCTACACTGGTTGTCTTGAAGCCCCACAAAGTGACACTGAGCCTAGATGTTGACGGGGAAATGAAGTTGGTTATTCCCATTGGGGTGCATGAACCAGCGGTGGGCATCATTACTTGATGCATGAGGGGTGATTTCAAAACCACACTTTAATACACTGCCACTACCGAGGGAGATCACTGGGTGACCCACATAACTAAAAAAGGCCATTAAGCCCACAACCAGGTGGCAATATGGAAAAGGAAATATCAATATACCATGTAGGCAACCAAAATACTGCACTACAATGTAGACCAGTGGAAACTGCTGTGGAGCCCCTAGTGAGTCCAGGGACAAGCAGGGCGGTGCAGATATCCACATGCAGCCAATGTCTGAAAAACAATTGCATCCTAAAGAACTACTTTGGAAGGAAAACAAAAATCACCTATGTAACAGTTAAAATGCCTGTAATTAAGAGGGACATAAGGAAAGTGGATGAGAGGATAAAAGCTAAAGAGAAAGCAGTTGACACCATCAAGCATGGAGTGGCAAAAATGTGCAACTCCATAATTAAACAGTGAGAGTCTACCCAAGTGCAGGAGACACCTGTGGAAGATGCCAAAGCCAGCAGACACTGGAATAATTTGCACTTTGTAGGCTCTCTTGACAGGATGGAGGACAATTTGATGGAATTTCCCTTAGAATCATGGATCCTCTAAACACCAAGCCCCAACAAATTAACCAAACTTTTCTCCAACCAGAGGGCCCACCAGGCCCTGGTGCCTCCTCCTAGAACTGTGGACTCCAGCATGGAGTGATCTCCAGATTTTATTATTTTAGGAACAGAGAGACAATATTTCAGAAGATGTGAACGGTCAATAAGGCGCACTACAAAGGTGCTCAGGATTCAAATGTTCTCAGACTACACACAGATGGTCCAGCTTAAATCCAAATCATTTGAAGCTGTTTAATGGAAACTAGCTGAAAATGGATTGGTATACATGTTGTAACATTAAGCTAAGCTTTGTGTGATTAGGGTTGGAAATTCACACTTCTTCCAGTCCTCAGAGATGGCAAGTGACAGATTGGAGATCTGTTAAAAACCCAGAGGACCCCGTAAAGACACACATGCCAACGTAGATGACACAACCAGAATAGTCACTGCCTGAGAAGACTGAGAGGACTGAAAATCCAGATGAAAAGAATGAGCTCTTGATTAGAAATGTCCTGGTGAATGAAGATGCAACATTATGTATTGGGAAGTGACTCTATTGCAAATTTGGAAAGAGCACCAAAGACTAAGGAGATCGGATCAAACTGAAACACCATAATGTTTTCTAGGTAATGAAGGGCTGAGAGCCAGGAAGTGCCCCTCAGGTTTTATTTCAGACGGCAACTTGCAGGTCGTTGGAAAACACACCGAAAGTTATATTACATAATGATTTGTATTGCTAGCATAGCTAAGGTAAGAGGGTGGGGTAAAACAGTAGCTGTACTTGTAGAGAACAAATTGTGTTGCAGTGAATGTTTGAATGCAGTTACTAGCTCCTAAGAAGGTGGGGGGGATGGTTGCTGTGTTGGTTTATGTTGGTTGAAAATGCAGTAAAGAAATATACAGACAGATAGGGTAGTAAGTAAAGTGGTAGGAGTAAGAGAGGCAAATAGTGATGATGGTTCTCAGCAGACAGTGGCAGGCAGGATGAGATTAATGCCCTGGAATTTCTTGGATTTAAAAAAAAAACACTGCAGTGTACATACATGCTTTGAATGGCAGAGTGGGAATTCCCTTCTTGCAAGTGATATTTGACAGCAGTGAAATAGAGTGAACTCACCCACAAACTGAGAGGCCATCTTTATTCTACTACTCCTATATACGTGACAATATGGGTGGCTAGGAAAGCCAAGTTTCAAAAGACAGAAATTAATCAAGATCTAGAGGATAGGTTTGTCCTTGTGTATAGAACACTTGAAAGCCAAAAGACATGCTTCCTCAGCAGCAATGCCCGATGGTCTCTGGAATAAACTTCCTGCTGAAACTAATAGAGTTGACTACAATGCGGATGGTCATTCTCATATTCTGGATGGGGTTAGCAATTGTGTCGTGTCTGGGATACAAAATAGGCATTCCTCTAGGATGGGTACAGACACAAATGTTTTGAGGCAGCTACAAGAGACACAGGAAATGATGCATTTGGTAGAGGTGTATACAGAGACTCGTTCAATGTAATCTTTTTATTAGCCCCCACATGAGACATAAATAGGTTCGATTATATACTGGTTGGTCTGAGCAGCTCTGATAGGTGCTTGAACATCTACTATCTGGGCTGGGTGTTGTTGGATCCTTCCCTACAATGTCTACAATACAGCTGGAATAAATATAGAGCTAGTGTTCCCACATGGAGGTTAAAAGTAGAGTCCTTACAGGATCCTGCCTGTCATACATATGTGGGCACAGCCCTAAGAGAATACCTCGCTGATTACTTGAGCACAGCATCAGACCCAGCCGCAGAATGGGATGCCATGAACGTTGTAATGAAGGGGTCCTACATAGGCAAGATGTATGGGGTCAGCCAAAAAAATGAAAGCTGAAATCAAAAGGGTGGAAGAGAGAGAATCATTGACCTGAATGGGAACCCTGCACTCATGTCTGAATTAGAGCAAACAAGAAGTACAAAGAGAAGTTTATGTTCACATCACATAGACAGAACGTGTACCAATCGGGGGCAGAACAGGTAGGCATTTGGTCTGGTTACTGGAGACAGAGACATCAATTTCTTGCATATTGTGGATCCGATAAAAGGGGTTAATACTACACACAGAGGGAGTAAACAAAGTATTTGAGAAGTACCCTGTAATACTGTACGAACATTCGGTACTGACTCGCAGACACTGAGAACATTTCTTGAATCAACAGAACTGCTAGGCTTATCTTCAAAACAAAGAACCAGATGGATAGTCACCTGTCAAAAGAGGAAATGTTGGCCTCACCCAAGTTGATGAAGAATTGTAAATTTTCCAACCTAGAGAGCCTTGCCACTATGTGTAATTCAGTCAGACTCAACGAAGATATACCCAAATTACCCTTTTATACCTGGGTATGGGACGTAGTTTTATACAATAGAAAATGATATAAAGAAACAAATACAAAACAATTTTTGAGTAGAGCACATTTAATTACCCTCTCCACAATTATTATTCATGATGAATGTATCAAAACATATTTATGACGCACATGAACAATAGCACCTAATCAATGAAGTAAACACAGAAATGACATAAATCACAACATTCTGTACATAAATAAAAAACAAAAATACATAACACAGTAACCCTAACAAATTATTCTCACTAGTATCCCCCTTACAATTCTGGATGGACCACTTAGAGGTAGTCCAGGTGGCACACTTAAGGCTAGTCAACTAGTACACCTCATTCTAGTGTGACACCCTACAAATCCACAAATCACTATAATTCCAATGACTCCTCCTTAGAAGTGTTGATGTGACCACGTTTCAGCCTTTTCTTCTTAGGCCTCCTCAGGACAGGGTTTATGCATTAATATTTCAAACCATCAAAATACCGGGGTTCAACAGATACAACACCAAGTAAGTTTCTCAGTACTCTGGATACAATTAACCTCCCACTTTATGTGGTGGAACACCTTCCGCTAGTGTGCATTTAGTCAATCACCATCCGCGTCTTGTGTGTCCATTCCATATATTCACAAGTAATTAGCTCTTTCTAGTTATCTGAGGATATTAATCTCCTTAGTTTTCTTCTGTTTGTCGCGGCCGCCAAAGTGCATGTTTAATTCAGCTTACTCTGCAACACTGTTAAAAATGTTGCTAGAGGGTTAACCAAGGCAAACAATAACAGGAGTAAACCTGTGTACCCAATTGAGACCGGGTAATATATGGCAACAATACACAATGTCTCAACAGGCAAATCACGTGAGGGGTAAGAGAGATGGATCGGACAATACCGATAGCCGAGAACTAATCAAATAACCAGGGCAATGACCAATTCGAAGTCCAGTTTCTGGGAAAGGGGGGGGGGGGTGAATGTGCGTATGGGAGGGAGGCAGTGACCGGGGAAAGAAAGCAGGATCGCGGAATAGGAATAAATCACGAATAAACCCACGCGTAACAAGTAACAAATACGTGTGCTGGCCTTAATCCTCATCCTGTCTAGCTGCTTGGATTAAGGCCAGCACTCGTATTTGTTACTCGTTACGCGTGGATTTATTCGTGATTTATTCCTATCCCGCGATCCTGCTTTCTTTCCCCGGTCGGTATTGTCCGATCCATCTCTCTTACCTTCATTTATTGATAACAGAGCACTTTTAATGATTCACGTAACCATCGTCCTGATGATGACCTCGAATTAGAGAGGTCGAAACGCCGTCGACCCCGCAACGCCAATTGCGGCCGGCCCAATGGTCAACCATAAATAATGAAATTATGTCCGTGAATGTGAAATAATTTTGTTGACCTATACCATTTCTCGGATTGTTCGTGCCGCTGTTCGTTGTTTTTTACCACAGTTGTCACTGCGCCGTTTACTCACTTTACACTTTCAGTGCACCTTGGTTGTTATGGTTACCGCAATCTAATTTTGTGCTTTTGTGTCTCTATATGCGAAATAACAACTTTTCACCCTACTTGGTCTCCCTCGCCCTTCCATGTGCTATAGGATTGATTACTTATTGAATAGTCCCCTCACGTGATTTGCCTGTTGAGACATTGTGTATTGTTGCCAGAGGGTTAACCAAAGCAGTTAATAGGGGTTGGCCCCAAATAGTATGAAGGAATTACTGATGGTAATAATACCAAAACCAAGAGGAACCCTGACGGCTTAAAGTACTATGGACAAAAGTCAATGGTTGCAGAGGATACCAAAACCCTCAGTAGTGCCATAGCAAAGAATACTGAGTGATTAGCAGAACTGATCCACACAGATCAATTGGGAGATGATCCAGGCCTTAACATCATACATAACTTAAGTTGGCTTGTTCAAGTGAGGTTCTACCTTGCCAATAAAGAGAGGAGATACGCTGTGGTCTCACTCAATACTGAAAAAACATTTGATGTGGTGGCATGGGACTTCATGCTCCAGGTTCAGGAAGTGTATAAATTTGGTCCAAGCAGCTTTGCTGGATACAGCTACTGTATGCCAGGTATACAACATGAGCGAAGACTGCCAAAGTGCTGTCCAATTAATGGACTCTAAACAGCTCTCCCACACTGATTGCCAGGAGGTTACCTCTTCTGACTTTCACTTGGGCAAACTCATTAACTCACTTGGGGCCAGATACTACTCTACAACAACATCTAGAAGATTACCTCTGCAGAACCTGTACAAGAGCGGACAAATCAACTCAACCTGGCACTGAACAAACCAATAACAAGCTGACCTCACTGGGGGCCAAACCAACCCCAATAAGAAGCTGACTTCAATGGGAAAGAACTCGCACTGTACAGGGACGCAATCCCTATGCATGTAGGCGACTGCAGTGGTCGTGCACAGAGATTTAAAGATAAAACTAGTCCCCCAACATAACTGACTGGACTCCATATGCCCACAGTATCATACTCGAGCCCTACATCTTCAAGTCCTCCCTCCATGCTCAACAGGTAGGACACGTCCCACGTCTGCCTTGCTTTGACGAGCACCGACCCAGGCGCACACAGTCTCCTGCACCGCTGTCAGTCTTATAGAAACCAAGGTGAACGCAGCTAACTCCAACACTACTAGAGAGGCTCCACTTGGCCACAGATAACACTTGTTTTCAAGGATATCCCTAACAAAGAGTCACAACGCCACTAACCCAATTTTGATCTCTTCTACTAAGGATGGGTTTACAAGCTAACCAGCTTGAGACAGGACACATAAACACCTCCTACCCTACATGCAACAGATGAGCCGGGAACTGATTTGCCACCCTATCCCCTTTCTATATAGAAACTTCACATTCACCCCCATCGAAGCACACTGCATTTACAAGGCTGTATGCATCATCCATAAAACAGTCCACCATGGAACTCCAAAATACCTAGCACAAAAATTGGCAAGATCGGGAGGACAGCGCTTGTACACAGTACACAGTACTGACTCAATGCTTCTGGAACAGCAAGACTCAAGAGGGAAAGACTGCATGCACAATCCTTTTTTAGGAAATGCCCAAAGAATCTGGAACTTACTGCCTCCATAAGAAAGAACTAAAACCTCTATGGCCTTTTCTCCAACAGAAATGTGAAAGCAATTCTGCTTGAGAAATATCTTAATCCACAATCCCTGTCCTCCACAAAACCAACCACAGACGGAGAAATCGTATGTAATCAGGCACTGTGCCATTGCCTGTACATACGGTGGGTCAGAAACTAAGGCTCACGCTACCTTATTTTAACGGTACATAGTGTAAGTAAGCAACACCTTACATTTTACTCCGAATTTCTCAATTATTAATTGCTACTTACAAATATTGTAAGTAAGCTTACTCGTATGTATTATTCACACCCTTTATTACAGTAACATGTGCTGTGTACAGCACTCCGGTACCCTCGGGTCTTGTTTGTGCTCAATGAAACTCTCAAATAAAAAGTAAATATGAGAAGGATCAGGATCGATTGATTATGGAACAATATTTACCAATATCCAAAACGTCACAAAATTAACAGTGACAAGCCCCATCACTCCTCTGCAACAAGTGAAACATTGGCAACTGTAAACCTCTAACTGAAGCATCCCACACCTGGTTATTAAAATAGTTTTTGGAAAAAATAAAAAAAAGCACTTGCTAAAGAAGTGGAAAACAAAGCATGCCCTTTGCATCCATAGTCGGAGCTTTGCTATTTGAAACATACAGACTTTATAAAAAGGAGCCTATGATCCTCCGAGCCCCTTCCAAATAATAAGGAGAGGATGTGGCCTATCGGCTAGAGCGGTTGACCTCGAAGCTGGGGAACCAGGTTCGAAGCTGTAGCAGGGTCGCTCAACATCCTGTGATTCTGAGCAAATCTCCCCATACCTAACCAGGGCCGGCTCTAGGGCGGTGCAACCAGTGCCACCGCACCGGGTGCTGGCTTCCTGGGGGCGAAGTGTTTGCAAGTTTATTATGTTTTTAAGCACCTGCTGCAGCGTTTCTTTCCTCCGGTAATTACCAGGCCTCACAAAAATGCCAAGCTAACTCGTGTGATTCATTGTCTTCCTGGAGAGAGATCAGCGATTTGAACACTTGGGGTTTTGACTTATGTGAAGTTAGTGTAGAGGGTTAATATGCCTGCTGCAAAGAACGTGTACCATGTAGATTACAGAGTGCATATAATGTAAACAGATCCGCGGGCTACTGCTTTTAAAAGAGACATCCTTTGGTTACTTGCAATTTATAACTTAAAGTCCTAATATACTACAGTGAGCTATTAACTTTCAACATAGAACTGCATACACACGGCAAAGTATACATTAGAATATTGATTAATGTTGCATAAAGGGTTAATTTGGCTAGAAACCGATTCTTATAATTAAAGAAACACCCAACTATGCTGTTTCTTTTTGGACTCTGAGTTTGTGCTTCTTCACATCAAGCACTCTTAAACTATACTGCCTACCAGCATGGAAGACATGTGACTCCGACACTTTCCTATACACTGATTTACACACGTATGATTGATTGTCTCTGTGTCATGTGTGTGTGATGCAAAGTGCTCGGACACCCTACACTGGTATGAGTGGCGCTATATAACGAATTCAATGCATCTGAGAGAGTGTGGTTATGGAGACTTGGTCACTGTTAAAGGGTGCTAGTGAGAGAATCCATGATGGAGGTGGTCATTGGGGGGGGTCGCCAACAGGCACAGGGCGCCGCCACCGCTAAAGCCGGCCCTGTGCCTAACAAAAATGAATGCGTCTCTCTGTAAAGCAACTGGTGCTCATATAAAGCACTACTTATTTTATCAGTAGTTTAAGGCACCACCAATGTACAGCACGTTGTGAATAAAGTGGGCACAAATATATTGTATGCATCATGAACATAGTCTTAATTTGTGGAAAAGGGCAAAACTGGGGGTGAAAAGCAGAAAGCACCAACGGTAATCAGAAAAAGAGGGAAGAAAATGTTTATTTTGTCCGAAAAATAAAAAAAGTTTTTTTACATGTCGCTTACAATAACATCTTTACAGTTTAAAATGCACGAAATATCTTTTTTAATGACACTCAAATTATCGACCTTGGACAGATAAAAAGGAGAGGCATAAGACCACAAAATAGATCACTTCATTTCAGATCACTGCCAGATAGATCTTTCTCACGAGAAGGAGGGGGAAACCGAATCAGATACTTCGTTCTCGGTCAAAACCCTTCACATGACGCGCGAGCGCACGAATTCAAGATGGCCGCCACCCGGTGAGCTCCTCCGCGTTTTCGCCCGTTTTTAATGATATAACGACGAAAGTCTGTCAAAATTTTGTTTAAAAAGAGGTCGCTGCGGTAATAATAGGCTTACCTGTACTGGGAAGCGGTTTCAAGCCTATCTGGTTGTGGGAAGTGGTGTTTCTGGCTCCCTGGTTCCTGCTCCGAGCTCTGCACTGAGGGACTGCCTGGTTAGTCTGTCAGGGGGCGGAGCATACTTCAGGAAAGGGCCTGGCTTGGGCTTAGCCACACCCCTAGTCCAGTTTAGCTGCTGCACCAGTATTTTTGAGGATTGCTTTGCATCTTTTTGCTCTTTTTACTCATAAACTGTTCATTTTTATTCAAATTTCATTATTTATTCTCAAAAATGGATAATAAAAATCCTCTCAACAATAAAAGAAGACAGCAGATTTCACCGCCCCCAATAAAATCAAAAGTGGTGGAGTCATCTGAACCTTCGCTTTCTTTAATTTTAGAGGAAATTCAGGCTCTTCGTGCTAATACAGAAACTATTGCGACTGAAATTAAAAATGTACGAAAAGAAATGGCAAGTATGTCAATGAAAATATCAGACAACTCAATTAAAATACAGGACAATAAAGTTAAAGTCGACGCTTTTACTCCATTTGTGGCGAAAATATCACCTCTGTGCTCACATCTTTTGGACATGGAAAATCGCAATAGACAATACAACCTTCGCATAATTAATTTACCAGAAGAGGTTGAGGGAACTAACTGTCGACTATACTTAGAGAACTTAATTCCTGGTCTTTTAAATGTCAAATTTCCAGAAAAATTTGAAATTGATAAGGCTCATAGAATTCCTTTGCGTCGCAATCCTCAGCATACCAAGCCTAGACAAATGATATTTAAAGTTCTTCGTCACCATCATTTGGTTATGATCAGAAAAGCAGCTAGAGAAATTCCTACATTGATGGTCAATGGTCACAAAATCTTTATTCATCAAGATTTTGCCAAGGAAACTGTTGCAATACGTAAGGTATTTACTGATCTTCGCCCACAATTAAGAAGCCTTGGATACCAATATGGCCTTTTTGACCCTTCAACTATGCGCATTTGGAAAGATAATTTTTCAAAATCCTTTCAGCGTCCTGAAGATCTGCGACAATTTCTGGATCAACAATTACAGCAAACTATGGACACTCAGGGTCCTACCACTTGATTCTTTCCTGTATGATCTTCTTTGACAGATTTATATAACTCATAATATTTTGGGCTCCAGCTGTTCTGGCCATGCTTGTAGAGCGTGTGTGCGTCTCAATGTTCATATTTATGTATTTTGTTTGTCTTTTTTGCTATGTTTTATTTCTTCCATTCCCTTTTGTGTGTTCTGGAGCTACTTTCTTCTTAACATTTGTGTCTTTTTCTGACCTTCTTCTTTCTAACCCTTCTCTCTTTTTATTTTGTCATGGCTAATATTAAAGTAGTGTCATTGAATGTTAAAGGTTTACGCCATCCTGTGAAACGTACAAAAATTTTGGATTATTTGGGTTGTTGCAAAGCTGATTTTTGTTTTTTACAAGAAACTCATATAGATTATAAAATTTTAGACTATATGAAGAAAAAATGGGTTGACAATATTGTTTCTTCTCCTGCTAATGGCAAGAAAAATGGTGTAGCTATTTTATTTGCGAAAAAAGCGCATTGCCAAATTTTGAGCAAAATTACAGATACGGATGGGAGATATTTAATTGTTAAGGTTAAAGTTCATGATTCTATCTTATTTCTATTAAATGTTTATGGCCCTACTGCAGATGACCCTGTTTTTTGGTCTACTCTTTCAACGGAGGTTGTAAAAATTGGTAATGTACCTTTAATTGTTGCAGGTGATTTTAATGTCATATCTGATCCTTTATTAGATAGATTATCTCGTACTAAATTCCACCCCCCTAAGGTTTATTTTGCTTTTAAATTATTTCTTCAAACCACTAAGTTAGTTGATATTTGGCGTCTACACTTCCCTACAGAAAAATGTTTTACTTTTTTTTCTAACCCACATAGTTCTCATTCTAGGATCGATTACATATTAGTTTCGAAACAGCTGATCAACTGTGTTAGTACCCCTAAGATTGGCAACATTGACGTCTCTGACCATGCTATGGTTTCTTGTATTCTAAATTTAAATTCAACCATTACTAACCAGCCTAGATGGAGAATGAATTTTGGTATAGCTCTTAATGAACATAATAAACCAAAGCTCCTCTCTGCCATTCATGATTTTTTTCAATTTAACCCTGAAGGTACTACTTCAATGGTTAAGATGGGATGCTTTTAAAGCTTATATTAGAGGGGTTACTATTTATATTATGGCTCACGAAAATAAGATTTTTAATGCCAATATTAAAAAGCTAGAAAAGCAAATAGCGGAAAATGAACGACTTTTTATTTCGTCTAATGATCCTCAATATAGAGTTAAGTTGCAAAAGCTTCGATATGAATTTAATACAATTCTTAGTAAAAGAGCTGGCGTTCAGATTTCTAAGGCCAAAGCTAAATTTAGTTTAATGCAAACAGATCTGGAAGATTGTTAGCGAATTACTTACGTATCAAAAAAGATAAAACTCAAATAATTTCTATTCACGGATCCAATGGTAAAATTGCTTTATCTCATAAAGATATTGTGAATGAATTTTTGGATTTTTACTCTAAGTTATATGATAAACCTGACTTTCATAATGACTCTTTAGTTGATTCTTTTTTATCTTCATGTGGTCTACCTAAAATTTCTCCATCAGATAAAATGGGGCATGACTCTCCAATTACTAAGGATGAAATTTTAGCCGCTATAAAATCTCTTAAAAAAAATAAATCTCCGGGTCCTGATGGTATCCCGGCGGAGTTTTATAAAGAGTTTCAATCCCATCTTTTACCCTTATTATTTCAACTTTTCACAACGTTTGGCTCTACGGGAATTACTTCAGGATCCTTTACTGAAGCTTTAATTATCGTTCTTCCCAAACCTGATAAAGACCCCACCCTATCTCTTTAATTAATCAAGATTGTAAATTATATGCCAAAATATTAGCCACACGATTATCCCCTGTACTAGATTCTATTATACATTCAGATCAATCTGGTTTTATGAAAAATAGACACTCTGCAAATAATACAAGAACTTTATTACATGTCATTGAACAGGGTCATACGTTAACTACTCCTTCAGGAATTATGGCTCTGGATGCTGAAAAAGCCTTTGATAAACTGCATTGGCAATTTTTATTCCATGCTTTATCATCATTTAACTTTGGCGATAATTTTATTCGTATGATTTCAGCTCTATATTGTGCTCCTACTGCTCGTCTATTTATTAATGGCCAAGTTTCAAATTAATTTTCCCTCTTTAGAGGTACCAGACAAGGATGTCCCCTTTCCCCGCTATTGTTTTTAATTGGCATTGAACCTTTCCTTACCTCTATAAGAAAATGTGATAATATTAAAGGAATTATTATTAATGAGATTATTATTAAAACTTTAGCGTATGCTGATGATGTACCCCTTATCCTCATTTCCTTCTTTATTAGAGATTATAACAAAATATTCTATGGTGTCTGGCTACAAATTAAACACTAATAAAACTGAATTTTTCCCTTTAAACATTTATTGTACTCCTGATATGATACCTATGAATGAAATTGTTTGGCAAAAGAATAAATTAAAATATCTTGGTATTTTATTTTCCTCATCCATAAAATCTACAATGACTTTAAACTGTAATTTTGTCTTAGATTATATTAAAGATAAAACGTCTAAATGGGCACCACTGCACCTTTCATGGTGGGGTAGAATGGAATCTATTAAAATGAATATTGCTCCAAAAATATTTTATACTCTTTCCATGATTCCTACTCAATTCCCATTAAAATTTTATAAAGATATTGATAAACTTCTCTCCAAATTTCTTTGGAATAACAAATCACCTCGCATTAGTTATAAAAAATTAAAAATGTCTAAATGTAATGCTGGATTTGGTTTCCCAGATTTTTTTCTTTATCACAAAGCTTTTATTTTAAAACAAAGTGCCATATGGTTTATTCATTCCCCTTTACATAATCCACCTTCTTGGCTCCAAATTGAAAAATCTATTGTGAAGCCGTTTCCATTACCAACTCTGTTAACTATGTCTAACAACTCATCATTTTTTCATAAATCTATCATTCTCAAATCCACTAAAATGGTTTTTAATAATCTAGATTCCATTTTTCTATACCCCATGTATAACACTGTTGAATTATCATTATGGTATAGCAATATCATTAAATTAAATAGGAACATTAGTTTTTGGTTTTCGTGGATTAAGGCGGGTATTTTTTATCTTAAAGACATTTATTCCAACAATACTTTTATACCGTTTGAGGATCTACAAACAAGGTTTGGTTTATCTCAATCTGATCTTATTAAATATGAATATTTAACTAATTCAATTTTAGATTCCTTTCCGCAAGCTATTCCGACTAATGTTACAGCTGACCTATCCGTGTATATTCAAACTATATCGTTGACAGCTCATGGTGTTTCTATTTTATATAAAAAATTATCTAACACTCTAGGAAGTAACATAACTATGATTGCAACCTTCTGGAATAATGAACTTTCACTTACATTGTCTAATGATTCATGG
Organism: Triturus cristatus; assembly: GCF_964204655.1. Lineage (NCBI taxonomy): Eukaryota > Metazoa > Chordata > Amphibia > Caudata > Salamandridae > Triturus > Triturus cristatus. The sequence goes on along the minus strand of NC_140591.1, from coordinate 1,007,021,880 downwards.
GAAATTATATGGATTAGAAATATTTCTGGTTGGTTACCTGTCTCACTTTATCAAACCAATTCCTATATTTTATTTAATTCTTTATGGACTCCATTACATTTATTCCAGGCTAAACTCCTTCAATCTGACACTTGTTGGCATTGTAAATTACACCCTGGTTCATTACGACATATGCTTTTTGATTGTCCTTTAATTTCAAAATTCTGGACAGAAGTTTGGGATATTATTAAGAAGTTGTTAAATATACATGAAGACTTATCATATAAAATATTAATTTGCAAATCAGTTACATTATCACAAACTCTAAGTAATCTTGAATGTAGGCTTTTTGATTTTTTGATTTCTGCTGCGTTAAAATCTATTACCTTTTGTTGGAAAGATGTTTCTAAGTTATCAGTTCATGCTTGGTGGTCTTGGGTTATCTTTACAAGAAGAGGTGCTCAGTTATCTTTGTCTGGGGTTAATCACAATCCTATTTCCTATCACTCTTTTTGGATTCCTGTTGATATCTATTTTGCATCTTAAGGGTATATTTATGTATTGTACCACTTTTTATGGTTTTTATATTAATCAATATGTCATAGTAGCTCTATTTATTGCTTAAACAATAATTTGTTATTAGATGTTTCCCTCCCCCCCCCTCCTTTTAGGTTTATAAGAATATGACTATTTTCTTTTCTATTGAAATGAATTTGATAATGATTTTGTACGAATTGTATTAGATATTTTAGTTTATTATTACTCTTTTTTGTATGTCTATGTTGTTGCTGTTCATTATAACATTTCAATAAAATATTTTGAACACAAAACCCTTCACATGATCAGTGCTGAAGAGAAGAAAGTCGTCAAAAGCCACTATCATTCAAACAAGTTAATGTCCAATAGAAACTATTCTTTAGAACCCTTACCTTTATTGCGGGGCTGTCGCCCTGTATTCCCAAATCCAAGAATCCAGAAGGGAGTTCAAATTCAAGCTTTGTAGTGGAGAATGTTAACGGTTTCTGCAGCGCTACAGGAAAAATATACAAAAGTAACTGCAATGGATAATCTAATATGCAAAACTGGCAAAAGGAAGCTATATGTACGTATGCGCTATACAAACTGAGGGGCAGATTTACAAGCCCCTTGCGACACTTTCGTGCTTCCGCTGCGTCATGTTTTGTGACGCAGCGGTGGCATAAACAATGCGTCAAGCTGCGGCCCATTCACAACGTGACGCATCTAGGGAGATACGTCATGCTGTAAAACCCTGCGCCACATTACATCTACGTCAGGTATAATGATTGCAGGGTGGGCGTTCCCAGGCAAAAAGCCATGTAGAACTAACACAGGGAAATTTACAACATTTCACTGTGTCACTCTGCGCCTTCACTGCATCAAAATCTCTACGACTGCTAAGACCAGGTGTAAGGAATGACTGATGGCTTTTTGAATTGGACTCACCTATCTGTTGTGGCACAGTGCTGGAGTTGCGTCACTTTCATGAGCAACTCCAGCAATGCGCCACTTTGTGCCAACAAATGCGTCAGAATTTCTGACTCATCTGTAAATCCTTGTGCCATGGAACACTGTACTATAAATAAAGTGCATCCATGGTGGTGCAAGGACATTTGGCGCTGGCGCAAGGAAACTGACGCATCTATGCAGATGTGTCAGTTCCTTGTAAATGAAGGCAGACATTTTTAGCAACTCCTTTAAGTCATGCAACTAGATGCACTTGATTTGGGAAATGTATAGACTGTAAAAGAAATGTGAATGTAAACTTCATCCACAAACATGTGTTAGTTATAGAGTCCAATCATGGTAGAACTAGGATTAGAAATGTACGTCTGCCCATTTGACGTAATGTTTTGACAAGGTAATGACCAAGATCAAAGTAACAATACGGTCAAGATTACATATGAGATAAAGTACCCCCTTCAATGCTAGGACCAGTAGGGCCCTAGTCTCCACGCACAGTTGCGTTCAGGACAATGCCTTGAAATAATTCTCAAAACTGTAGTTCATACTTAATCCAGCATTTGTAGTGAATGAATTAAATCAATGTCTCAGTGATTAAAGCAATTTATTCATTGCAAAAATATTCGTTAGTTAAATCTTCATTCAATCCTTCATATAAATCCAAATTACGCTCTTACAAGAAGTTCACTTTTTGTGAATGCCCAATGCATTTCGAGCCAGCCGGCTCTTCATCAGGGGCTACGTATCTAAAGAAATAAATAATGCATATTTACACATTGACCATTACAATGATGGCAAAAACATCAGTTTGCAAATACATGATCAAACTCAGAAATTCATAACAACATTCCATACTGAAACAACTAAGTGAATAAGTTGAGTGACCGCATAATGACCCAAAATGACCATCACCAAGAATGTTTAAATAAAGTTGTGTAGACGGTGAAAGAAGCCGAAAAAACTCAGAGAGACTGTTACCTTGTTGGGCAATAAACAACCGCTTTTCAAAACGAATGGATCAACCTGAAAACAGAACACACTAGAATGTCGTCTCTGAACGTAGAGAAAGAAACTGGCAAGAGAAATGAAGAGAAAATTCAAAATGAGAAATCTTACCGACACAGTACAACGTGGTCGATTCAATGAAAGGAACCTGTTCGACTGCTGGCTCAAAAAATCACCAGGTGAAAATCATGGCGGTATGTTGGGAGCATGCGCTTAAATCAGAGCATGTTTAGACATAAAAAAGGTGACTGAACAACGATACCTTACTCAAAATGGGAGGAACTATCTCAAAAAAAGTGACTAATGATACATGGACTATCATCAAAGGTAAAACTGGTTCCACTATAAAAATAAACGACATGACAAAGCGCAAAAGCCTGAATCAAAGTGGAGGTAATACTCGCGTGCATACTGTGCTACTGAAAAAACATTTTTAAACAAGGTGGCTGGATGAATGGTGCCGCCATCTTGAAAGAGAGCGAAAAATGAACCTGGACATGAGAAAAATGGTGAAAAATTTAAAAACGTTAAAAAATAGTCGGAATGACCGGAACAAATAAAACGTGTGTTGGTGAGGGTCACTGGTCAGGGTAATCTAACCCAAGAAGAAAGGTTGATCACATAGGTATATATGAATATGCAGTCCTATCCTGATACAAAAAAACCTTTGACACAAATACATCATAAATAACAAGCATAGTCTATTTTGTCATTAATGCCTTTCTCCATTAAGGTGTCCAAACGCTTAATCCAATAGGTTTCCCTCTGTAGGAGACTTCTGGTCAGATCTGTATCTTGACGTTGCTCTACTCTTTCTAGGACAGAGAATCTGAGTTGGGCGATACTGTGCTTCTCTTCATTCCAATGCATGGCCAAGCTGCTGTGTTTGTTGAGTGTTCTGATTGTACTTTTGTGCTCAGAAATCCGGGTTTTAATTTTTCTTTCGGTTTTGCCCACATACAACTTGCCACATGGACATTTGATGTAGTAGATGAGTTTATTTGAATTGCAATCAGAATTATGGTGAAGTCTGATGATTTCTCCAGTACATGGATGGTTTAATGTATTGCCGGTTATAACGTTATTGCAATGAATGCATTTATGACATTTACTCATTCCTTTGTGGGCAATGTTCCCTTGCTTAATGGGAGTATTGATGATTTCTTTGATGTTTTTTGCACGTTTATAAGCAAACATTGGGGGATCTTTAAAAATGTTGTGAAAGTCAGGCTCATTCTGTAACAATTCCCATCTTTTGACGATGATGTTCTTCACTTTACCGGATGCTGTGGAGAATTTTGATACAAAGACTTGTCTGTTTGTCTGTTTTCGTGGTCTACTTGTTAAGAGACTCTCTCTATTGAATTTGGATGCGTGTTGTTTAGCTGATTCAATCACTTCTGTAGGGTAACCCCTGGCAAGATACATCTGCTGTTGGAGTGATAAGTTCTTCTCCGTATCCTCTGCAGTAGAGCATATCCGTTTTATCCGCAAAAATTGGGACAATGGTAAGTTGTGTTTTAAGCTATTAGGATGGAAACTTTGGAAATGGAGCGCGCTATTCACATCTGTTTGCTTTTTGAAAACCTCCGTTTTTATGTAACCCGCTTCTTTGGTAAGGATGACATCAAGGAAAGATATTTTAGTCTGGTCAATTGCATGGGTGAACTGAATGTGTTCATCTATTTGATTTAGTTGTTCAATTTTACTTTCCAACATTTCCTGAGTGTTAATCCAGAGAATAAGAATATCATCAATGAATCTGCAATATAACAATAAATTTCCAGTCCATCCGGTATCTTTGTAGATGTAGTCTGATTCGAATTTGGCCATGAAAGTGTTGGCATATGCCGGCGCCCCGGCAAAGCCCATGGATGTGCCTTGCTGCTGCAAATAAAAATCATTGTTCCAGTGAAAATAACTGTGATGCAAACAAAAATGTAAAAGTTCCAAAATGAACACTTTATCTGCTCTGAGCGAAGATTGGCGCAGTAGAGCCCATTCTACCGCCTCCATGACAGCTGAGTGAGGAATCGAGGTATATAAAGACTTGACATCTATAGTGCAAAAAATGATGTCTTCCATGAACTTTATTTTCTGTAGCTTAAGTAAAAAGTCTGTCGTGTCTTTGATATACGAGGGCCATTCTTGAACCAACGGTTGTAGGAAATAATCAATATAGTGTCCCAAGGGCTCGAAGATGGTTCCACAACCCGTTACTATGGGCCGCATCGGTGGGTTAAACAAGTTCTTGTGGATCTTTGGCAACATGTACAGGGTGGGTTTCCTTGGATACTCTACTGTCAGAAATTTTTTGGTGGTTTCACTGATCCATCCCATTTCCAAAGCATGATCAAGAATGCTTCCAAGCGTTTCCTTAAGCTCAAATATAGGATCTTGATCCAATTTCAGATAAGTTTGAATGTCTGATACGTGTTCTTGTACTGCATTGATGTAAAATGAGCGATCCATAAGAACAATTGCGCCTCCTTTATCTGCTTTTTGAATCTGTATTTCTGTATCCTTCTGAATTGATTTCAGTATATTTTTTTCTTGTAAAGTTAGATTAGAATTCTTCGCTTTCCTGAATTGTAATTTTTGTAGATCTTTCCTTACTAGATTATCGAATGAATCTATGATTTTATGCGAAACTGGTGCCTGGTATGTGGATTTGGGTTTGAATTCAAGAAACTCTTTGGTTTGTGTGTCTTCCTTGGCTGGTAATACATTTGTAAAAAAATGTCGTAATCGTAGGATTCTGGTGAATTTGTATAGGGCTAGTTCGCATTCCAGTAGATTGGTGTCATAAGTTGGCACGTATCCAAGGCCTTTGTTCAATGTTTGAATTTGTGCATTGGTGATTTCCTTTGAAGAAATGTTGACTACTAGATTTACTTCTGGCTCCTTGTGCACCCTTGTTTTGTGGTTGCTTCTCCTGGTTTTGCGCTTTTTGATGGACCCGGTGGTTGACTTGTGTCCAGGTCCCTGGACAAAAAATGTGTGGATCCAGATGCTCCTGATTCTTCGATGATATCTTTGGTGATATCTGTAGTTGGTTCTGGACTGGGTAGTTGACTTTTCGCTGTGGGTCTGGTGGTTGTGGTGTCGGTGTCTGTGGCTATACTTTCTTCCGAGGAAGTATTCGTGGTTGGTTTTCTGGATTGTGGTCTTCTTTGTGCATAGACTTCCGCCCATGTATAAACTTCGTTGAGTTTATAATCCAACGTATCACGTTTATATTTTCGTAATTTACCTTCCTGTATTTCTTTCGTGTATTTGTCCAGTCTCATGTTGATATCATCTAAAGCTTTTTTGAGCTCATCATCATTCATTCTGGTTGATAAATTATGTTTTATTTCTGAAATCTCCTTGGCAAGTTCATTGATAACTTTGGATAATTCTTCTACTAACAATAAAATTAGATCAAGTGAACATTTGTTCAATATTGAATACCACCGTTCCATGAAATCTTTGTTTAGATGAAACCTGTATAGCATGGGTTTAATGGACATCCTCAACCCTCTTGGAATTCTTTTGGCTCTATGATATTGTATCAGGGTAGATGCATGAAGTCGTTGGTTCATTTCTCTCTTCAAAGAGTACTCTAACTGTTTTAATTGCTGGATGACCGTGTTGCCTTGCAAATCTGACGCTTTTACATCCTGTATCAATGCATATATTTCTGATGCTTGTTCTGTTGAATACGCTAGGGTACTAGCTCTGTTGTCTGTCAAACTTGAAATGGAGTCAAATGACATGATTGGGTGCTCTCGTACCAGATGACTGTGATACTGAAACAACAAAATGGGTGGTAGAGGCACTCCGAATTTGTTTCAGAAACAAAGTTTTACTCGTTTAACACTTCTTCTCAATGGCGTGCTGTGGAGTGGATTCCAACAGTCATGGATTCCTGACACTTCAAACCTTCAATGCTAGGACCAGTAGGGCCCTAGTCTCCACGCACAGTTGCGTTCAGGACAATGCCTTGAAATAATTCTCAAAACTGTAGTTCATACTTAATCCAGCATTTGTAGTGAATGAATTAAATCAATGTCTCAGTGATTAAAGCAATTTATTCATTGCAAAAATATTCGTTAGTTAAATCTTCATTCAATCCTTCATATAAATCCAAATTACGCTCTTACAAGAAGTTCACTTTTTGTGAATGCCCAATGCATTTCGAGCCAGCCGGCTCTTCATCAGGGGCTACGTATCTAAAGAAATAAATAATGCATATTTACACATTGACCATTACAATGATGGCAAAAACATCAGTTTGCAAATACATGATCAAACTCAGAAATTCATAACAACATTCCATACTGAAACAACTAAGTGAATAAGTTGAGTGACCGCATAATGACCCAAAATGACCATCACCAAGAATGTTTAAATAAAGTTGTGTAGACGGTGAAAGAAGCCGAAAAAACTCAGAGAGACTGTTACCTTGTTGGGCAATAAACAACCGCTTTTCAAAACGAATGGATCAACCTGAAAACAGAACACACTAGAATGTCGTCTCTGAACGTAGAGAAAGAAACTGGCAAGAGAAATGAAGAGAAAATTCAAAATGAGAAATCTTACCGACACAGTACAACGTGGTCGATTCAATGAAAGGAACCTGTTCGACTGCTGGCTCAAAAAATCACCAGGTGAAAATCATGGCGGTATGTTGGGAGCATGCGCTTAAATCAGAGCATGTTTAGACATAAAAAAGGTGACTGAACAACGATACCTTACTCAAAATGGGAGGAACTATCTCAAAAAAAGTGACTAATGATACATGGACTATCATCAAAGGTAAAACTGGTTCCACTATAAAAATAAACGACATGACAAAGCGCAAAAGCCTGAATCAAAGTGGAGGTAATACTCGCGTGCATACTGTGCTACTGAAAAAAAATTTTTAAACAAGGTGGCTGGATGAATGGTGCCGCCATCTTGAAAGAGAGCGAAAAATGAACCTGGACATGAGAAAAATGGTGAAAAATTTAAAAACGTTAAAAAATAGTCGGAATGACCGGAAAAAATAAAACGTGTGTTGGTGAGGGTCACTGGTCAGGGTAATCTAACCCAAGAAGAAAGGTTGATCACATAGGTATATATGAATATGCAGTCCTATCCTGATACAAAAAAACCTTTGACACAAATACATCATAAATAACAAGCATAGTCTATTTTGTCATTAATGCCTTTCTCCATTAAGGTGTCCAAACGCTTAATCCAATAGGTTTCCCTCTGTAGGAGACTTCTGGTCAGATCTGTATCTTGACGTTGCTCTACTCTTTCTAGGACAGAGAATCTGAGTTGGGCGATACTGTGCTTCTCTTCATTCCAATGCATGGCCAAGCTGCTGTGTTTGTTGAGTGTTCTGATTGTACTTTTGTGCTCAGAAATCCGGGTTTTAATTTTTCTTTCGGTTTTGCCCACATACAACTTGCCACATGGACATTTGATGTAGTAGATGAGTTTATTTGAATTGCAATCAGAATTATGGTGAAGTCTGATGATTTCTCCAGTACATGGATGGTTTAATGTATTGCCGGTTATAACGTTATTGCAATGAATGCATTTATGACATTTACTCATTCCTTTGTGGGCAATGTTCCCTTGCTTAATGGGAGTATTGATGATTTCTTTGATGTTTTTTGCACGTTTATAAGCAAACATTGGGGGATCTTTAAAAATGTTGTGAAAGTCAGGCTCATTCTGTAACAATTCCCATCTTTTGACGATGATGTTCTTCACTTTACCGGATGCTGTGGAGAATTTTGATACAAAGACTTGTCTGTTTGTCTGTTTTCGTGGTCTACTTGTTAAGAGACTCTCTCTATTGAATTTGGATGCGCGTTGTTTAGCTGATTCAATCACTTCTGTAGGGTAACCCCTGGCAAGATACATCTGCTGTTGGAGTGATAAGTTCTTCTCCGTATCCTCTGCAGTAGAGCATATCCGTTTTATCCGCAAAAATTGGGACAATGGTAAGTTGTGTTTTAAGCTATTAGGATGGAAACTTTGGAAATGGAGCGCGCTATTCACATCTGTTTGCTTTTTGAAAACCTCCGTTTTTATGTAACCCGCTTCTTTGGTAAGGATGACATCAAGGAAAGATATTTTAGTCTGGTCAATTGCATGGGTGAACTGAATGTGTTCATCTATTTGATTTAGTTGTTCAATTTTACTTTCCAACATTTCCTGAGTGTTAATCCAGAGAATAAGAATATCATCAATGAATCTGCAATATAACAATAAATTTCCAGTCCATCCGGTATCTTTGTAGATGTAGTCTGATTCGAATTTGGCCATGAAAGTGTTGGCATATGCCGGCGCCCCGGCAAAGCCCATGGATGTGCCTTGCTGCTGCAAATAAAAATCATTGTTCCAGTGAAAATAACTGTGATGCAAACAAAAATGTAAAAGTTCCAAAATGAACACTTTATCTGCTCTGAGCGAAGATTGGCGCAGTAGAGCCCATTCTACCGCCTCCATGCCAGCTGAGTGAGGAATCGAGGTATATAAAGACTTGACATCTATAGTGCAAAAAATGATGTCTTCCGTGAACTTTATTTTCTGTAGCTTAAGTAAAAAGTCTGTCGTGTCTTTGATATACGAGGGCCATTCTTGAACCAACGGTTGTAGGAAATAATCAATATAGTGTCCCAAGGGCTCGAAGATGGTTCCACAACCCGTTACTATGGGCCGCATCGGTGGGTTAAACAAGTTCTTGTGGATCTTTGGCAACATGTACAGGGTGGGTTTCCTTGGATACTCTACTGTCAGAAATTTTTTGGTGGTTTCACTGATCCATCCCATTTCCAAAGCATGATCAAGAATGCTTCCAAGCGTTTCCTTAAGCTCAAATATAGGATCTTGATCCAATTTCAGATAAGTTTGAATGTCTGATACGTGTTCTTGTACTGCATTGATGTAAAATGAGCGATCCATAAGAACAATTGCGCCTCCTTTATCTGCTTTTTGAATCTGTATTTCTGTATCCTTCTGAATTGATTTCAGTATATTTTTTTCTTGTAAAGTTAGATTAGAATTCTTCGCTTTCCTGAATTGTAATTTTTGTAGATCTTTCCTTACTAGATTATCGAATGAATCTATGATTTTATGCGAAACTGGTGCCTGGTATGTGGATTTGGGTTTGAATTCAAGAAACTCTTTGGTTTGTGTGTCTTCCTTGGCTGGTAATACATTTGTAAAAAAATGTCGTAATCGTAGGATTCTGGTGAATTTGTATAGGGCTAGTTCGCATTCCAGTAGATTGGTGTCATAAGTTGGCACGTATCCAAGGCCTTTGTTCAATGTTTGAATTTGTGCATTGGTGATTTCCTTTGAAGAAATGTTGACTACTAGATTTACTTCTGGCTCCTTGTGCGCCCTTGTTTTGTGGTTGCTTCTCCTGGTTTTCCCGGATTTCTGAGCACAAAAGTACAATCAGAACACTCAACAAACACAGCAGCTTGGCCATGCATTGGAATGAAGAGAAGCACAGTATCGCCCAACTCAGATTCTCTGTCCTAGAAAGAGTAGAGCAACGTCAAGATACAGATCTGACCAGAAGTCTCCTACAGAGGGAAACCTATTGGATTAAGCGTTTGGACACCTTAATGGAGAAAGGCATTAATGACAAAATAGACTATGCTTGTTATTTATGATGCATTTGTGTCAAAGGTTTTTTTGTATCAGGATAGGACTGCATATTCATATATACCTATGTGATCAACCTTTCTTCTTGGGTTAGATTACCCTGACCAGTGACCCTCACCAACACACGTTTTATTTTTTCCGGTCATTCCGACTATTTTTTAACGTTTTTAAATTTTTCACCATTTTTCTCATGTCCAGGTTCATTTTTCGCTCTCTTTCAAGATGGCGGCACCATTCATCCAGCCACCTTGTTTAAAAAAAATTTTCAGTAGCACAGTATGCACGCGAGTATTACCTCCACTTTGATTCAGGCTTTTGCGCTTTGTCATGTCGTTTTTTTTTATAGTGGAACCAGTTTTACCTTTGATGATAGTCCATGTATCATTAGTCACTTTTTTTGAGATAGTTCCTCCCATTTTGAGTAAGGTATCATTGTTCAGTCACCTTTTTTATGTCTAAACATGCTCTGATTTAAGCGCATGCTCCCAACATACCGCCATGATTTTCACCTGGTGATTTTTTGAGCCAGCAGTCGAACAGGTTCCTTTCTTTGAATCGACCACGTTGTACTGTGTCGGTAAGATTTCTCATTTTGAATTTTCTCTTCATTTCTCTTGCCAGTTTCTTTCTCTACGTTCAGAGACGACATTCTAGTGTGTTCTGTTTTCAGGTTGATCCATTCGTTTTGAAAAGCGGTTGTTTATTGCCCAACAAGGTAACAGTCTCTCTGAGTTTTTTCGGCTTCTTTCACCGTCTACACAACTTTATTTAAACATTCTTGGTGATGGTCATTTTGGGTCATTATGCGGTCACTCAACTTATTCACTTAGTTGTTTCAGTATGGAATGTTGTTATGAATTTCTGAGTTTGATCATGTATTTGCAAACTGATGTTTTTGCCATCATTGTAATGGTCAATGTGTAAATATGCATTATTTATTTCTTTAGATACGTAGCCCCTGATGAAGAGCCGGCTGGCTCGAAATGCATTGGGCATTCACAAAAAGTGAACTTCTTGTAAGAGCGTAATTTGGATTTATATGAAGGATTGAATGAAGATTTAACTAACGAATATTTTTGCAATGAATAAATTGCTTTAATCACTGAGACATTGATTTAATTCATTCACTACAAATGCTGGATTAAGTATGAACTACAGTTTTGAGAATTATTTCAAGGCATTGTCCTGAACGCAACTGTGCGTGGAGACTAGGGCCCTACTGGTCCTAGCATTGAAGGTTTGAAGTGTCAGGAATCCATGACTGTTGGAATCCACTCCACAGCACGCCATTGAGAAGAAGTGTTAAACGAGTAAAACTTTGTTTCTGAAACAAATTCGGAGTGCCTCTACCACCCATTTTGTTGTTTCAGTATCACAGTCATCTGGTACGAGAGCACCCAATCATGCCATTTGACTCCATTTCAAGTTTGACAGACAACAGAGCTAGTACCCTAGCGTATTCAACAGAACAAGCATCAGAAATATATGCATTGATACAGGATGTAAAAGCGTCAGATTTGCAAGGCAACACGGTCATCCAGCAATTAAAACAGTTAGAGTACTCTTTGAAGAGAGAAATGAACCAACGACTTCATGCATCTACCCTGATACAATATCATAGAGCCAAAAGAATTCCAAGAGGGTTGAGGATGTCCATTAAACCCATGCTATACAGGTTTCATCTAAACAAAGATTTCATGGAACGGTGGTATTCAATATTGAACAAATGTTCACTTGATCTAATTTTATTGTTAGTAGAAGAATTATCCAAAGTTATCAATGAACTTGCCAAGGAGATTTCAGAAATAAAACATAATTTATCAACCAGAATGAATGATGATGAGCTCAAAAAAGCTTTAGATGATATCAACATGAGACTGGACAAATACACGAAAGAAATACAGGAAGGTAAATTACGAAAATATAAACGTGATACGTTGGATTATAAACTCAACGAAGTTTATACATGGGCGGAAGTCTATGCACAAAGAAGACCACAATCCAGAAAACCAACCACGAATACTTCCTCGGAAGAAAGTATAGCCACAGACACCGACACCACAACCACCAGACCCACAGCGAAAAGTCAACTACCCAGTCCAGAACCAACTACAGATATCACCAAAGATATCATCGAAGAATCAGGAGCATCTGGATCCACACATTTTTTGTCCAGGGACCTGGACACAAGTCAACCACCGGGTCCATCAAAAAGCGCAAAACCAGGAGAAGCAACCACAAAACAAGGGCGCACAAGGAGCCAGAAGTAAATCTAGTAGTCAACATTTCTTCAAAGGAAATCACCAATGCACAAATTCAAACATTGAACAAAGGCCTTGGATACGTGCCAACTTATGACACCAATCTACTGGAATGCGAACTAGCCCTATACAAATTCACCAGAATCCTACGATTACGACATTTTTTTACAAATGTATTACCAGCCAAGGAAGACACACAAACCAAAGAGTTTCTTGAATTCAAACCCAAATCCACATACCAGGCACCAGTTTCGCATAAAATCATAGATTCATTCGATAATCTAGTAAGGAAAGATCTACAAAAATTACAATTCAGGAAAGCGAAGAATTCTAATCTAACTTTACAAGAAAAAAATATACTGAAATCAATTCAGAAGGATACAGAAATACAGATTCAAAAAGCAGATAAAGGAGGCGCAATTGTTCTTATGGATCGCTCATTTTACATCAATGCAGTACAAGAACACGTATCAGACATTCAAACTTATCTGAAATTGGATCAAGATCCTATATTTGAGCTTAAGGAAACGCTTGGAAGCATTCTTGATCATGCTTTGGAAATGGGATGGATCAGTGAAACCACCAAAAAATTTCTGACAGTAGAGTATCCAAGGAAACCCACCCTGTACATGTTGCCAAAGATCCACAAGAACTTGTTTAACCCACCGATGCGGCCCATAGTAACGGGTTGTGGAACCATCTTCGAGCCCTTGGGACACTATATTGATTATTTCCTACAACCGTTGGTTCAAGAATGGCCCTCGTATATCAAAGACACGACAGACTTTTTACTTAAGCTACAGAAAATAAAGTTCATGGAAGACATCATTTTTTGCACTATAGATGTCAAGTCTTTATATACCTCGATTCCTCACTCAGCTGGCATGGAGGCGGTAGAATGGGCTCTACTGCGCCAATCTTCGCTCAGAGCAGATAAAGTGTTCATTTTGGAACTTTTACATTTTTGTTTGCATCACAGTTATTTTCACTGGAACAATGATTTTTATTTGCAGCAGCAAGGCACATCCATGGGCTTTGCCGGGGCGCCGGCATATGCCAACACTTTCATGGCCAAATTCGAATCAGACTACATCTACAAAGATACCGGATGGACTGGAAATTTATTGTTATATTGCAGATTCATTGATGATATTCTTATTCTCTGGATTAACACTCAGGAAATGTTGGAAAGTAAAATTGAACAACTAAATCAAATAGATGAACACATTCAGTTCACCCATGCAATTGACCAGACTAAAATATCTTTCCTTGATGTCATCCTTACCAAAGAAGCGGGTTACATAAAAACGGAGGTTTTCAAAAAGCAAACAGATGTGAATAGCGCGCTCCATTTCCAAAGTTTCCATCCTAATAGCTTAAAACACAACTTACCATTGTCCCAATTTTTGCGGATAAAACGGATATGCTCTACTGCAGAGGATACGGAGAAGAACTTATCACTCCAACAGCAGATGTATCTTGCCAGGGGTTACCCTACAGAAGTGATTGAATCAGCTAAACAACGCGCATCCAAATTCAATAGAGAGAGTCTCTTAACAAGTAGACCACGAAAACAGACAAACAGACAAGTCTTTGTATCAAAATTCTCCACAGCATCCGGTAAAGTGAAGAACATCATCGTCAAAAGATGGGAATTGTTACAGAATGAGCCTGACTTTCACAACATTTTTAAAGATCCCCCAATGTTTGCTTATAAACGTGCAAAAAACATCAAAGAAATCATCAATACTCCCATTAAGCAAGGGAACATTGCCCACAAAGGAATGAGTAAATGTCATAAATGCATTCATTGCAATAACGTTATAACCGGCAATACATTAAACCATCCATGTACTGGAGAAATCATCAGACTTCACCATAATTCTGATTGCAATTCAAATAAACTCATCTACTACATCAAATGTCCATGTGGCAAGTTGTATGTGGGCAAAACCGAAAGAAAAATTAAAACCCGGATTTCTGAGCACAAAAGTACAATCAGAACACTCAACAAACACAGCAGCTTGGCCATGCATTGGAATGAAGAGAAGCACAGTATCGCCCAACTCAGATTCTCTGTCCTAGAAAGAGTAGAGCAACGTCAAGATACAGATCTGACCAGAAGTCTCCTACAGAGGGAAACCTATTGGATTAAGCGTTTGGACACCTTAATGGAGAAAGGCATTAATGACAAAATAGACTATGCTTGTTATTTATGATGTATTTGTGTCAAAGGTTTTTTTGTATCAGGATAGGACTGCATATTCATATATACCTATGTGATCAACCTTTCTTCTTGGGTTAGATTACCCTGACCAGTGACCCTCACCAACACACGTTTTATTTTTTCCGGTCATTCCGACTATTTTTTAACGTTTTTAAATTTTTCACCATTTTTCTCATGTCCAGGTTCATTTTTCGCTCTCTTTCAAGATGGCGGCACCATTCATCCAGCCACCTTGTTTAAAAAAATTTTTTCAGTAGCACAGTATGCACGCGAGTATTACCTCCACTTTGATTCAGGCTTTTGCGCTTTGTCATGTCGTTTATTTTTATAGTGGAACCAGTTTTACCTTTGATGATAGTCCATGTATCATTAGTCACTTTTTTTGAGATAGTTCCTCCCATTTTGAGTAAGGTATCGTTGTTCAGTCACCTTTTTTATGTCTAAACATGCTCTGATTTAAGCGCATGCTCCCAACATACCGCCATGATTTTCACCTGGTGATTTTTTGAGCCAGCAGTCGAACAGGTTCCTTTCATTGAATCGACCACGTTGTACTGTGTCGGTAAGATTTCTCATTTTGAATTTTCTCTTCATTTCTCTTGCCAGTTTCTTTCTCTACGTTCAGAGACGACATTCTAGTGTGTTCTGTTTTCAGGTTGATCCATTCGTTTTGAAAAGCGGTTGTTTATTGCCCAACAAGGTAACAGTCTCTCTGAGTTTTTTCGGCTTCTTTCACCGTCTACACAACTTTATTTAAACATTCTTGGTGATGGTCATTTTGGGTCATTATGCGGTCACTCAACTTATTCACTTAGTTGTTTCAGTATGGAATGTTGTTATGAATTTCTGAGTTTGATCATGTATTTGCAAACTGATGTTTTTGCCATCATTGTAATGGTCAATGTGTAAATATGCATTATTTATTTCTTTAGATACGTAGCCCCTGATGAAGAGCCGGCTGGCTCGAAATGCATTGGGCATTCACAAAAAGTGAACTTCTTGTAAGAGCGTAATTTGGATTTATATGAAGGATTGAATGAAGATTTAACTAACGAATATTTTTGCAATGAATAAATTGCTTTAATCACTGAGACATTGATTTAATTCATTCACTACAAATGCTGGATTAAGTATGAACTACAGTTTTGAGAATTATTTCAAGGCATTGTCCTGAACGCAACTGTGCGTGGAGACTAGGGCCCTACTGGTCCTAGCATTGAAGGTTTGAAGTGTCAGGAATCCATGACTGTTGGAATCCACTCCACAGCACGCCATTGAGAAGAAGTGTTAAACGAGTAAAACTTTGTTTCTGAAACAAATTCGGAGTGCCTCTACCACCCATTTTGTTGATAAAGTACCCCCTGCCATACATTATGGGAATATTGCAAGTGATCGAGGAGTTACATGAACATATATGGCAATTAGGCCGAACGCGGAGTTCATTTATAAGTTCTTGAAAGTCCAAGATGACTTATAGTACATTTTAATGTACAGTAGATGATGTTATTGCTTATTATACTTGGTCACAACCATCACCCTTCCCACAAACCACAGGTGTCTTGCTTTTTCATGATTTTGCAAACAAGATAATCAATCAATCAGCCCAATATAAATCATATTTAAAAATGCTGTGACTCGGGTTATGTAGAAAGGTACAATGGATTTGTTTTTAAATAAATATCTCTGTTTTACTGAGGACTTTCATTTTAGAAAAACAGGACAAGTCAGTTCCTGTTTTTCTAGATTAAACTGCAGCTGTAATGATCTTCATGACCTGCAAGTCACCCAGGCTGGTGGCTCCAGACTCATTGTGACCTCATGTTTCCGAAGATGTTTTAGGGCAAAGTGGGCTGGCCCATGGCCCCAGCCTTTTGGGGGGGGGGCCGTTAGAGCTGGCTCTGTTCTGCAGTCAGTCCTGCCCTGATGACCTTACATCATTCTTAAACATAGATGGTTTTAAATACTGTTTTTCTTTGATTTATTTTTAATATAGGTAATGTGTTTACATTTTTAATGTGGTAATGTTTTGTCTGTTACAGGAATTTTACAGAGAAACATTGTGTTTGGTTTGCAACACCATGCACCATCCAGAAAATTGTCTTTTAGATTAAAACAAACCTCACATATTCGAAATGAGAGAGGGTCACAGAGATTATTTGCAATTATATTAGTGAACAATATTGAGAACACATGTCACTATCCCTGAATAGATGGAAACACATTTAGAATTTGGACCAGTGTAACTGTCAGTGTGTCGAGGACCTGACCAAAGAGGCCATTTAAGAGCAGTAATTAGATCATACATTCCACTTCAAAGCTGTTCTGAACAGGGACACCAAAATACATTTGACCCAGGGCCTGGGAAATCTTTAAAATGTCCCTGCATAGTTCAACCGGTAAGACTTATCACAGAATAGCAGCTATGACATTTCTTTGTTGTAGGCAGGGCCGTAGCGGGCATTCAGCGTTTTCCCGGTAGGTCGGAAGGGTGAGGGCCGCTTTTTGCAGCAGTGTGGGCCAGTTTTGTCGGTGAGGGCCGGTTTTGCATCGGTGCTGCAATATCGGCCCCCAGTATCTAAAGCAGGAGTCCTTCACACTTGCACTGCACCCCCTCCCTCCCACGCCAGGGTCTGGTCCGAGACAATTGCCAGGGCAGCTTAGGGTTCCCAGCCTGGCCCTGACTGCAGGTGACTAGAGACGTCACAACTCAGCTGTAAAAGGAAACTAGAGAAAGGCTTCTACATACGGATTGCACTCTCCCATGCCTTACATAACTATTAAATGTTATTTTTTTCAAAACCATGTTGTCTAAGTAAACACATACATAGATGTCTATTTTGAAATATTTCTCACTTAATTTCTAAAATAATTGGCATGACTCACTAAATGTTTTGCGGACTTTAGTGGAACTTGGTTGTAGAAGGACATCGAATTAAAACTGTATAATGCGCAGAGGGGAATCCATTATTATGATTGATTATTTTTCACTTTTATGACTATAGCATGGGGAGAAATTAGGCTTTTCCGGAGTAGTGTGGACTGCAAAATACAGTGAGGAAGCACAAACCTGAGAGTGACTGGGTATTCCAAAGCACTTACCATGGAGTACAGCACCCTGGAAACGCATGTACAGTAACTGGTGTGAATGATATAAGCAAGCTGCTTCCATTTTGTGGAAGTAGAGAGGGGTTGTGGCACATGGAAAAATATTTCCCCAATGTAGCACAGTACATGTGCAAATACAATTCTGTATTATTCACTCATACACATTTTCCACTGGGGAAATCAACATAAATACAATTTACAAAGTATGAGAGCTCGGTAAAATCTAGGAATTTCAGATTTCCAATATTCTTAGAATATGTTCTGAATCCAAAAAAAGTGAAACATCTATCGTAATAAAGCAATCGGAGAATATTCCATTCTTAATTAAACTGAAAAAGACCCAAAAATCCATGGGACTAGGCCTCATTCCGAAGTCCCTCACACGAGAGAAGCAGTTTCCGATTGACATCGATGGGTGAGGAAAAATGAAATTGACGAGAACGCATTGACACCAGGGCCAGACTGGCCGTAGCGGGCACCGGGTAATCCCCCGGTGCGCCGCACGAGTGGGGGCCGGTTTTGGGCCCCTGGGGGCCGTTTTTGTTACAGGGTTGTTTTTGCAGCATAGCTGAAAAATCGGCCCTGCAACAAAATCGGCCGAAAACCGGCCCTGGCAAAGAGCTCGGCGGCACCCCCGCCCCCCGGGGGTGGGGGGATTGGGGCCGGCCGAGCTCTTTGCCAGGGCCGGTTGTGGTTCCCAGTCCGGCCCTGATTGACACGAGGGGTGGCTGAGTCGCACGTGTCACATACGCATGCATACATTGTACTGGCAGAGAACTACTCTGTCACAAACAGCTACAGAATCAACGACCTCCCTAGCCACATTTCTGCGTGACATTTGCTCACATCAGAACGGTAACAGTTTTAGTCTAGAATGAAGCAGGTGGGACCGCTCATATTTATATATAAAAACAGGGCTGTAGGTGGGCCGGGTCTCACCGGTGCTCAGCACCAGCAGTTTTTTAAAGGGGGTCTCGAAACGGGTCTCTATCGGGCTCTGTTTTGTGTCCTGGCACAGGCGGTCCATGTTTTTTCCGGACTGCAGTGACAGCAGGCACATCGTGTGCGCGTGCTCTCACTGCACTTCTCACTAGTGGAGAAGTTACGGCATGACGTCATGCCAGGTGACCGTTGTAGGGGAAGGGAAATCCTTTAAAGAGTGTAATTTTCTCTCTGGATTTCCCTTCTCTTTTTGAAACTCAGGAGCAGCAATATTGTCGTGGTGCCACCAGGGCTTTAAGCGGAAGCTTTTTCAATATTATATACAAGCCATAGTTGCTGCTTATATATCTTATACAACCGCTGACAAAGCCAATAGTCCTGACTTGTTGTAGGTGTGATGTTACTTGTAGTATCATATATTTGAATGCAATGACAGAAACAGCAAAATACAAGTCGGGCAGCACACAA
The DNA here is from genome assembly GCF_964204655.1 of Triturus cristatus. Taxonomy (NCBI): domain Eukaryota; kingdom Metazoa; phylum Chordata; class Amphibia; order Caudata; family Salamandridae; genus Triturus; species Triturus cristatus. Next base: position 1,007,002,755 of record NC_140591.1, on the reverse strand, counting down.
TGATAAGCACAGATTTTTAGTATAGGTGTTTTTAAGCCACGCCCTTAATTACATTGGCCGCGCCCCTCTGACTGGGGTAGGGGTGATGGGCGAACTGTTGGATTTAGGATGAGGAAGTAATACAAGCATTTGCAATGCAATCGGTCTCGCCTTTGGGACCTTATATGTATTTAGCTGTGCAGCACATTAGCCTGGGTGCTGAAACATCTACTGCTCTCTAACATGGAGGAAAAGTAAGCACCAAACTGTGTGACACGCCAGGTATGGGAACACATGGAGAGAAATATTGCCTTTCAGCGGGAAATGGTATAGTCCAAAGCTCTGTTTTTAATGTAAAATCAGGGCCTTTGTTGGCCATATCACTGAAAATACAAGGTTTGAAAAAAATATTATTGTCTACGGGTGCCCATGCAAGACAATTTCTATGGACTGGAATCTAGAGAATACTAAAGTGATTCTGGTATTTTACTGACCTCTGCTGGTCGTTTTTTATCAAGAAAGTTAAATAGAGGCAGTTGGCAGAAACATTTTAAGAAAAGAAAGTCCCTCAGCAGAAAGCAATTATGGCGATTTTACTGACCTCTACTGGACCTTTTCTATTAAGACAGTTGAATAGAGGCAGTTGAACAGAAAAAAAAGTCCTTAAGCAGAAGCAGACAAGTCCTAGGGTGATCTCCAGAGCCCACAAAGTACATACACATATAAGTATATACTAATATATATGTATATACTGAAGTATATATATATATATATACAAGAGGTCTCAAATGCTCGACCTAAAAAAATGTTTTATTTCTTTCTGACTTGAGATCGTGCGTTGCAAAGCAGGTTTGAAAGTGGGATGGATGTAGGGCGTATTTCAGTGGCGAGTGAATCCCACAGAAGAGACCTCACTAGGTTAAACGAGGCTCTGCAAGGAAGTTTGAAATGATGATGTCTGTTAAGCAGTATGTACAGGAACGTCGAATACAGCACAGGAGTGTTGGTGATGATACGTTACATTTATTTGCACCGATTTTTACAAACCTGTCGCATTCACTAGACGTGTTGGGGCCGTCAAATGCACCGCTTGAGGCCGAGGGGTGACGATGTGCTTTTCAGACGCTGACGAAGTCGCAGGAACAGGGCTGCAGGATGGGGACTCGGGGCCAATGGAATTAACGTACACTGGAAGTTTGAAGTTATACGCTGCCACCTAGTGGGGAAAAACATATTCGGATGTAATCTTCAAAAAAGCAGTCAGGTTTTTGCGTATGCTGTAAATTATTGAAATAAAAAATGACAAATATTGACACGTGAACGCTATTGTTTCGCAATCACCGATTTAACATGACGTACCTCCACAATAAAAGTGAGAAGCTCACAATTTTAATTTGCACTATAGTTGTTCCCATTAATTTGTTATCGCATATTAGTTTTCTCTGGGTAGACTTTCTAACGCTAATGTTACTTTGCTTAATAACTGGGGAAGTGCTTAAGTACGGAAAAAAGTGCAGGGAATAATAAAAGTGGAAATAACGACAATCGCACCCAGACTGAAAAGAGAAATGTAACTCTCAAGTCAATGTTTATTTATAGAGTAAGCGGTTGAAACGTTCCTCATAAAATAAGTGACTTGCACATCAATCAAAGGGTGACAAATCTTCACATCAGAGCTTTGAATTATGGCTCGAAAATAGGTCAAATCTGTGTTCAATTACGTAGTCTAGACATTTAACAATTTAAACACTGTAAAAGATGCCATCATATTTATCACAGTAAAACAATATGAAATACTGTATTGATCTAAAAGTAGTCTATGTCACGGAAAAAGAGCTGGCGCCAGCAAGAAATTAGTCTGCGGATTCCGATCATCTGTTTCTTCCGTAAATGCCTTCCTTGTTTCATGAATAGTGCTTTTTTCATTCTGTCAATTTCCTATTTTAATATTCTCCTTTCATTTAAATCTCACTGGGTTAAATTGCCTCCCACGATTTTCTTTCCAGCGTTCTTCTATACTCTTGAAGCTACTGCCACCCAGTGGCAAGAATCATAATCTATTTGTGAATAGGTGCTTTTTCTTTGGTCCTTCTCTGCATCCCAGCCCTCTACGGCATGCCGCAGCGTTTTCAGACCTCAGTTCATCACTTTCGAATCTATCTGCCTTAACATCCACCCAGATGTTTCAGAGTGCACGTTGGTTACTGTGCAGAGCCGGTGCTCTGCCATTAAAAGCTTTGCGCCCCTTGTCGAGAAGTGACCTTTCAAACAAAATGGTGCAGCTAGTCAGTATCTGACAGTACCGGTCAGCACTGCCAGTCTCTTTTATTACACCTGGTAATACCGAGAACCGAGAGTGGTAATGTACAGGTATGTAGCTGACTGCCTCTCCATTTATGCAGCAAAGTTATAGTTACCTAAATTCCCTGGAAGCCTGGCGCCTGTAGTGTTCACTGAAGTACTGAGCAATGAGCAGAGTTCGCTGGAGTAATGGGTAGAGTTCACTGGGGTAATGGGTAGAGTTCACTGGAGTAATGGGGTAGAGTTCACTGGAGGAATGGTCAGAGTTCACTGGAGTACTGGGTAGAGTTCGCTGGAGTATTGGGTAGAGTTTGCTGGAGTTATGGGTAGAATTTGCTGGAGTAATGGGTAGAGTTTGTGGGAGTAATGAGTAGAGTTTGCTGGAGTAATGGGTAGAGTTTGCTGGAGTAATGAGTAGAGTTTGCTGGAGTAATGAGTAGAGTTCGCTGGAGTCATTGGTAGAGTTCGCTGGAGTAATGGGCAGAGTTTACTTGAGTAATGAGTAGAGTTCGTGGGAGTAATGAGTAGAGTTTGCTGGAGTTATGAGTAGAGTTCACTGGAGTAATGAGCAGAGTTCGCTGGAGTAATGAGTAGAGTTTCCTGGAATAATGAGTAGAGTTCGCTGGAGTAATGGGTAGAGTTCGCTGGAGTAAAGGGTAGAGTTTGCTGGAGTAATGAGTAGAGTTTGCTGGAGTAATAAGTAGAGTTCGCTGGAGTCATGGGCAGAGTTGGCTGGAGTCATTGGTAGAGTTCGCTGGAGTCATTGGTAGAGTTCGCTGGAGTAATGGGCAGAGTTTACTTGAGTAACAAGTAGAGTTCGTGGGAGTAATGAGTAGAGTTTGCTGGAGTAATGAGTAGAGTTCACTGGGGTAATGGGTAGAGTTCACTGGAGTAATGGGGTAGAGTTCACTGGAGGAATGGTCAGAGTTCACTGGAGTACTGGGTAGAGTTCGCTGGAGTATTGGGTAGAGTTTGCTGGAGTTATGGGTAGAATTTGCTGGAGTAATGGGTAGAGTTTGTGGGAGTAATGAGTAGAGTTTGCTGGAGTAATGGGTAGAGTTTGCTGGAGTAATGAGTAGAGTTTGCTGGAGTAATGAGTAGAGTTCGCTGGAGTCATTGGTAGAGTTCGCTGGAGTAATGGGCAGAGTTTACTTGAGTAATGAGTAGAGTTCGTGGGAGTAATGAGTAGAGTTTGCTGGAGTTATGAGTAGAGTTCACTGGAGTAATGAGCAGAGTTCGCTGGAGTAATGAGTAGAGTTTCCTGGAATAATGAGTAGAGTTCGCTGGAGTAATGGGTAGAGTTCGCTGGAGTAAAGGGTAGAGTTTGCTGGAGTAATGAGTAGAGTTTGCTGGAGTAATGAGTAGAGTTCGCTGGAGTCATGGGCAGAGTTGGCTGGAGTCATTGGTAGAGTTCGCTGGAGTCATTGGTAGAGTTCGCTGGAGTAATGGGCAGAGTTTACTTGAGTAACAAGTAGAGTTCGTGGGAGTAATGAGTAGAGTTTGCTGGAGTAATGAGTAGAGTTCACTGGAGTAATGGGCAGAGTTCGCTGGAGTAATGTGTAGAGTTTCCTGGAATAATGAGTAGAGTTCGCTGGAGTAATGGGTTGAGTTTGCTGGAGTAATGAGTAGAGTTCGCTGGAGTAATGGTCAGGGTTGGTTGGAATAATGGGTAGAGTGTGTTGGAGTAATGGGTAGAGTTCGCTGGAGTAATGGGTAGAGTTCGCTGGAGTAATGAGTAGAGTTCGCTGGAGTAATGGTCAGGGTTGGTTGGAATAATGGGTAGAGTGTGTTGGAGTAATGGGTAGAGTTCGCTGGAGTAATGGGTAGAGTTCGCTGGAGTAATGAGTAGAGTTCGCTGGAGTAATGGTCAGGGTTGGTTGGAATAATGGGTAGAGTGTGTTGGAGTAATGGGTAGAGTTCGCTGGAGTAATGGGTAGAGTTCGCTGGAGTAATGAGTAGAGTTCGCTGGAGTAATGGTCAGGGTTGGTTGGAATAATGGGTAGAGTGTGTTGGAGTAATGGGTAGAGTTCGCTGGAGTAATGAGTAGAGTTCTCCAATGCAGCGTGATTGATGATACTGGAATGGGGCAATCAACAATTTGATTTTCAAGAAAATGATTCGTGATATAAGAACTCTCAGGATGTAATCACTTATATGGACTATCTGCCCTGAAGAAGAGGGTATACCCCTCGCAACATGTGTTGGCTGGCAGTATCATAATTTCAAATAAAGACAGATTTTTCTTTATAAAATCATACAAAAGTGAGAATGTGGACTCATTTCGAAAAAATAAATTTTAAATGAGATTACACTATATGAGGATTAGAGATTATCATATATCTCCATGGGTTGGATCAGACATAGCTTTACCTACACCCATCATCCTTCATCTGATGAACAAGCCTATAGAAACATAGAAGAAGTGCTAGTCTTAAAGATTAAGGTGATCGCGGAGAAGGAAGCCTATTTATGAGCTGCCAAAACTCTGGATCACCATCAGATATAACCCATCTGCGAATGATAACGGAAGGAAAAAGAAACAGTTAAAAATAAAACAAAATTACAGCTCTACCTGCCTATCGCCAGTGAATGCCTGTAGGCAGTGATTAATTTGGCCTGGTGCCGTCCACCAGCACTTTTTTTCCTCATCGGACATTCCCTAAGAACAAGAGAGGGGAAATCACAAATCGATAAGGAAGAAGGGAGAGAAGATGGAGCAACTAGGGAGAAGGCAGGAGCCTGCAAGAGTGAAATAAAGGGGCAGAAAGTATCTAGCAGTAGATTAAAGAGGCATGAGACCAATTCAGGACTATGAAACCTTACTATTTAGTTCAGGGCCCTTTAATAGTACTGGCCGAGGTCTTCTGAGCAGAGCTGTGGCCACCAGCACTCATTATGTTACATATTAAGCATGTCCCTAGGCCCACTCTTATGTAGTCCACTCCTGTGTGCCAGCTGTGAGGTGGGACATTAGTAGGTGAGACAATCAGCAGCGAATTGCAACACCACAGTGAGAGCTGAACAACATGAGGGAGACTGGGCCAAAGCTAAACTCCCACATCCACCCCCCGCACAGCTCTAGTCCCCACTGGTCTGCATGTCTCCCTCACCCAGGTATCTGCTCACCCAGCAGGCATATAGTGCAACACACACTGCCACAACGAGCCATTCCAGCATTTGGTTCTTGGCCTTCTAGACCAATGTGGTCCCATGTGCCCCCTCTAGCTTGGATCCTTTTTTAATGTCTCCTCTCACATGATGAAGCACCTTTTCTACTCACTCCTTTCACCATGAGCTGTCAGGCCAAAAATCACTCCCTAGAATCATCTGTCACTTTTATCCTCCTTACTGCAAATGAAGATAACTGTACTCCTACAAATGCATGAAATAATTTGTACTGAGGAAGTCTCTAACTCTCAAAGGTAACAAACAGGCAACATCTATTAACCCTAGAAGAAAATCAATATCAAAAGACTTTCACACATTATCTATTAATGAAATAGAAACAATTCATACAAAAAAACGGAAAGGCTATTGCATGCATACCTTACATGGCATAAGGAACAATAAGAAAGCCCACTGCACAAACCTTGTGACTGAACCTGGAATAAGCATTAAGGATAGAAGATTGAAGAAATACCAAATTCAGATCATGCGTGTTGGGGATCTGGCCGGCCCTCGGGAGGCTGGCCCACGGGGGCCGGGAGGCTGTGACATCGAGGTTCGGCGTTGTTGCAGGGTAGCTGGCTGGTCGGAAGGACCCACGCCACGAGGCCGGTCTCACACGGGCCCCCCCCAGCTGAAAGGCGGGGAGAACTACCCATCCACTTGGGAGTTCTCCTCGCTGAAGCGGAAGAATCGGGACAGGCCGTCCGCATTGGCGTGGTCCGTCCCGGGGCGATGTTCCACCGTGAAGTCCATCCCCTGGAGGGAGATGGACCAGCGTAGCAGTTTGGGGTTTTCCCCTCGCATTCGCATCAACCAGTGCAGGGGTCGGTGATCCGTTTGTACTCGGAAGTGTGTTCCGAACAGGTAGGGCCGTAGCTTTTTGAGGGCCCAGACTACTGCGAAGGTCTCTCTCTCAATTGTGCTCCACCGCTGGTCTCGGGGCAGCAACCTTCGGCTGATGAAGGCTATGGGCCGATCTATGCCCTTGTCGTCGAACTGGGAGAGGACTGCCTCGATGCCGTGTTCCGAGGCGTCCGTCTGGACCACAAACTCCTGGGCGTAGTCGGGTGCTTTGAGCACCGGAGCCGCACACATGGCGGTTTTTAGGGTGTCGAACGCCTTCTGGCATTCGACACTTTCTTGGGGTGTTTTTTGGAGGTTAGTTCTGTGAGGGGGCCTGCGATGCTGCCATAGTTCTTAATAAACCTCCGGTAGTACCCGGTGAGGCCCAGGAAGGCCCGGACTTCCGTTTGGGTCGTGAGGGGTTCCCAGGACATGATGGCGTCGATCTTTGGCTGGAGGGGGGCGACCTGCCCGCTTCCCACCTGGTGCCCCAGATAGGTTACGGAGCCGTGCCCAATTTGACATTTGCTGGCTTTGATGGTGAGGCCGGCCCGGCGCAGAGCCAGCAGGACTTGTCGGAGGTGCTGGAGGTGTTCGGTCCATTGGGAGCTAAATACCGCTATATCATCGAGATACGCTGCGCTGAACCCCTCTAGTCCGGACAGGACCCGGTTCACCAGCCGCTGGAAGGTGGCCGGGGCATTCTTCATTCCAAACGGCATCACCCTAAAGCGGTAGTGCCCATCCGGGGTGGAGAAGGCGGAGCGCTCCTTGGCTCCCTCGGTGAGGGCAATCTGCCAGTATCCACTCGTTAGGTCGAAGGTGCTGAGGTAGCGAGCGGCCCCGAGGCGGTCAATGAGCTCGTCGGCACGGGGGATAGGGTGAGCGTCCGCTCGGGTGACCGCATTGAGTCCTCGGTAGTCCACGCAAAACCTCAGTTCGGGGGCGACACCCGGGGTAGCCGCTTTCGGAACCAGTACTACCGGGCTGGCCCAGGGGCTGTCGGAGGGTTCAATCACCCCGGGGGCCAGCATCTTCGCTACCTCGGTCTGGATGCTGGTTCGGACCCGATCAGGGACCCGGTAGGCCCGGTGTCTCACGGGCGGGCTGTCGCCGGTGTTCACGTCGTGGACACACCAGTTGGTGACCCCAGGGGTTAGGGAGAAGAGGTCCGCGAACTGCCTTAGGAGCTGGCGGCAGTCGGCGGACTGTTAGGCTGTGAGGGTGGTTGATAGTCTCACCCCTTCCACGGAACCATCGGTCTCTTTCGCCCCCAGGGGGTCTGGAAGGGGCTCGGTGTCTTCTTCGGCCCCATCGTCGGTGGCCAGGAGCAAACTCAATTCTGTCCTTACAAAGTGGGGTTTGAGGCGGTTCACGTGGAGAACCCGGAGGGGGTTCCGCGGGGACTGCACATCGATGAGATAGGTGACTTGGCTCTTCCGCTCGACCACCTTGAAGGGTCCAGTCCATTTATCTTGGAGGGCGCAGGGCTTCTCCGGGGCCATGTCCCAGACTTGTTGGCCCGGCTGAAACTCGACCAGCGTAGCATTCTGGTCATACCAGCGCTTCATCTCTTCCTGACTAGCCTCGAGGTTCACTTCTGCGAGTTCTCTGAATTTCCGGGTCTGGTTGCGGAGCGCCAAGATGTATCGGAACACATCCGGAGAGGTCCCCCGGGGGGTCGTTTCCCAACCCTCCTTGACCAGGCTCAGGGGTCCCCGGACGGGGTGTCCATATAGCAGTTCGAATGGGCTGAACCCCAGGGATTTTTGGGGAACCTCCCGGTAGGCGAACAGGAGGCATGGGAGGAGGACGTCCCACCTCTGGCGTAGGGGTTCCGCGAGGCCCATGATCATTCCTTTCAGTGTCTTGTTAAAGCGCTTGACTAGGCCGTTCCCTTGGGGGTGGTACGGGGTGGTGAACTTGTACGATACTCCGCACTGCTGCCAGAGGGACCTCATGTATCGGGAGATAAAGTTCGTACCCCGATCACTCACGACTTCGCGGGGGAACCCCACGCGGGAGAAGATCCCCATCAAGGCCCGGCCTACCACGGGGGCCGTCACGGTGCGGAGAGGGATGGCTTCGGGGTAACGGGTGGCATGATCCACCAGGACGAGGATGAACCGGTGGCCCTGGGCAGTCTTGGGGTCCAGTGGTCCCACAATGTCGATCCCTACCCGCTCAAAAGGGGTACTGACGACTGGGAAGGGTTGCAGCGGAGCCTTGCGCTTCCCCCCACTCTTTCCGCTGGCCTGGCACGTGGGGCAGGATTTGCAGTGGGCCTCCACATTTGCTCGCATCTTGGGCCAATAGAAGTGGGTGACGAGTCGCTGGTAGGTCTTATCTTGGCCTAGGTGTCCGGCCAGGGGTACATCGTGGGCCAGGCCCAGGAGGAGACTTCGGAAGCGCAGGGGTACCACTAGTACTCGGGCCGATCCCAACTCAGCCGACTTCTGTTCGCTGTACAGGAGGCCGTTTTCCCAGTATACCCAGTGGTTGCCAGTCTGGTCGCCTGCTGCTTGGGCCTCGGCCTGTTGTCGGGGTCCAATGAGGGACAGGCAGGTGGATTGTTCTTGGCAGAATTCTTCTCGGGAGGGGCCTCCTTCGCAGTGCCACTGGGCCATTTCTGGCAGGTCTTCGAGCTCGGTCAGGGGTTCGGGGTCAGAAGGCACGGACCCCTCGTCGGGAACGGTCGCTTCGTCCGGAAGGGGGTCGTTGGCCTCGGGTGGCGCATCTGGGACCTCGGGGATGGTGGCGGTGCTCCGCGGCATGGCCTCCCCCTCCTCGGAGGAAGGCACTCTGAGAGTCATCGAGAGCGTGGTGGCGCATACCCATTCGGGTAGACCCATCATCTCGAAATGGGCTCTTCGTTCCACTTGTCCCCACGGGGAATTCTCGAGGTCGTTGCCCAGGAGGCAGTCCACGGGCTGGGAGGTACGTACCGCCACCTTTAACTTGCCGGTGACTCCCCCCCATTCGAAGGGAACCAGAGCCATCCGGCAGAGGCTCTCGGAATTGTCTGAGGATATGACGGGACAAAAGGCGCCGGGCAGGATTTGATCTTCGGAGACCAGGTGACAATGAACCGCCGTGACACTCGCCCCCGTGTCCCGGAGGCCCTCGACGTGGTGACCGTTGACCGTCACCTGCTGTCGGTACTTCTTCGTGTTAGCGGGCAGGGGCGCTCCGGGGACCATCTCCCGGTCCCCTAGGGAGACCAAGGCCATGGCGGCGGGTTCCCATTCTTCGGAGTCTTCCATCTCTTCCCCCAGGGCTACGGAGGCCATTTGTCGAGCCGGCGGAGTTGTTGTGGCGGTTCGCTGGTACATGGGACATTGTGGGTCGCTGGCATAGTGTCCGGTCTGTTGGCAGCGGAAACAGGTGATCCTCACGCGAGGCCCCGGCCTCCCCGGTGGCCCGGTGCAGGCTGGAGGTGGAGCTGGAAAGGGTGGAGGTTGTCCTCTGGGGGCTGCGTGGGGATCCCCCCGGAAGTTCCCTTGGCCGGCCTTGATTCCCTCCGCCCCTCTGGCGGGGGGGGCCTGACTGTGGCAGCCGTAGTCTCCCACGGGACCCCGGGAGGCCCGGGTGTTTACCCACCGGTCAGCCTCGACGGCCAGTTTTCGAGGGTCTGTGAGTTTGCTGTCCAGGAGGTGCTGGCGTAGTTCTACAAAGCAATTAGCGGCCAAGTGTTCCCAAGCGATCAGGTCGAATAGCTCCTCAAAGGTGGAGACCTTGCTGCCCTTGATCCACCCGTCCAAGGCCCGGCTGTAAAAGTTCACGTACTGCACCCAGGTGGTACCGGGTATCTTCTTGCAGTCTCTAAACCGTTGCCGGTACATTTCAGGGGTGAGCCCATATCTGGCTACTAGGGCCTCTTTCATGTGACTGTAGGAGTTCATTACCGTGGAAGGCAGGTCCAGCAGGGTATCTCTTCCCTCGCTCAGGAACCGGCCCCACAGCCCAGCCCCCCAGTCTTTCTGCGGGACTCGGTGGGAGGTCATGGCGACTTCATAGGCTTTGAACCATTGCTGGAAGTCGTCGTTCTTATAGTATTCTTTCACCACATCTTTGGGGATGTGGACCTTTAGTTCCACGTTGGCGGAAGGGGGTCGGGTTTCCGGGGGTCTGACTTCTGCATTCTTAGCCTTGAGCTCGATCTCCTTCAGGCTACGTTCGTGCTCTAGCTGGAGTTTTCTTTCTTCGTGTTCTCTTTGTCGTTTCTTTTCCTCAAGTTCTCCTTGTAGGCGTAACTGCTCTACCGCCAGTTTCTTTTCGGCCAGCTTTATCTCTCCTTCGATTTTCAATTTTGCTAGTTCTAGTTCGTGGTTGCGACCTCTTTCTCGGTCCGCTGTTTCCTCTGGGGATAGGCCCCCCTCGGGGGTGCCGTTCCTCCCCGGGCTGCTTCGGGGTTCATTAGGAGGCTCTCCTTCTGTTTGTGTCTGGGGAGTCCCCGCCTCGACCCAGGTTCTTAATGCTTCCTGGAAGTCCTCTTTCGTGCTTAGTCCGGTGGTAGCGATTCCAAGGTCTTTGCAAAATTGTTTCAGTTCTCGGTGCGTATAAGATTCCAACTGGTCCTCTCGGAATGTCGTGCTCGGGTTGGTGCCGGCGGCACCTAGGGAAGTTTCTCCTTCCATTTCTTCTGGGTAGCGCGTTAGCCGTCTACTGCACGATCTCTAGGTGTTGGCTCGGATCCCACCGCTGCCACCAATGTTGGAAAGCGTTCCCCCGGGATGTTGCGGAATACGTTCCCGACCACCCGGAGGCCCACCTCTCCTCGAGTTCTGCCGAGCAAGAGCGGGGAGGCCCTTCCTGGAAGGGTCTCGTACCTAGGATCGCACACGCTGCACTACTATTTTCAGATAGAGGGACACCACACAGTAGTTCTTTGCAGGATAATAGATTTTATCATAGGTTATTAGGGATCTTTATGATCCGGAAGGCAGGAGCAGAATTAGTGCCACAAGCAGCAGAGGTCTCGTGATGAGGGGTAAGGGGTAGCGGGACAGTCTTTGAATCAGTGTCTCTCCGGAATACCCGCCGCACAGCTATCAATCCTCGAGCTGAGGGGGTGTTGCTTCTCTCGGCAGTCTCTGCCGGTTCTCTTGGAGGAGCGGGCCGCGAGTCACTCAGCAGGCACCGGAGGTTCGTAGTTCGAGGAGCCGCGGCGACGTCGGCAGGGCTCAGATGGATCAGAATTCGGGGAGCCGCGACAGCGTCAGCAGGGCTCAGATGTTTCAGAGTTCGAGGAGCCGCGACAGCGTCCGCAGGGCTCGGATGGTTCAGGGTTCGGGGAGCCGCGACAGCGTCAGCAGGGCTCGGATGGTTCAGCGTTCGAGGAGCCGCGACAGCGTCCGCAGGGCTCGGAGGGTTCAGTGTTCGAGGAGCCGCGACAGCGTCAGCAGGGCTCAGATGATTCAGAGTTCAGGGAGCCGCGACAGCGTCAGCAGGGCTCAGATGTTTCAGAGTTCGAGGAGCCGCAACAGCGTCAGCAGGCTCTCGTCAGTCCAGGTCTTCTCTTCCTCCCATCCCTTCAGCACCCCTTGTTATACTCCCCCTCCTCTTTGAAGTCCGGAGTCCTCGTGGAGAGGGGTCTGGTGCCTGGGGCGGTGTGTCGGGGTTCTGGTCCTTTGATCTGTTCAGGGGGGTCCTGGAGGGACTCCAGACACCCAGCGGGTGAGGCGCCTGCTCACCGGGAGCCTGATGGTCGATCGAACCTCCCTCGGGGAAGAGACCAGAGGTGTGACCGGATCGGCGCCTCTCGGTCTGGTTTTGGGGGGGTTTCGCCCTCCCTCAGCCGGGCATGCGTGTTGGGGATCTGGCCGGCCCTCGGGAGGCTGGCCCACGGGGGCCGGGAGGCTGTGACATCGAGGTTCGGCGTGGTTGCAGGGTAGCTGGCTGGTCGGGAGGACCCACGCCACGAGGCCGGTCTCACAACAAGGATCTGGAACTTTCTTCCATCAGGTCTACGCACTACCTCATGTCTTGCTATCTAGAAAAAGGAATTCAGAACCATCCTATTCCAAAGACACTTTAGTTACTAATTGTTCTAAGCTACATTAAAAATCTCCATTGCTTTGACATGACTGTATCGATGAACAAGTTACTTCTCTTTCGGAACGCTCTTTCTGGTAAAGATTCTATCTAACCACAGATTTCTCACCTTATGAATATTGCCCAGGCGTCAGGCTGGATCCAGAAACTTTTCAGCAGTACCTATCTGTACCAGTAAGTGTCGCATACAGTTACGGACAGATGCCATTCCATGCGGAGTTTATATAGGCACTATTCCAGCACATTAACGTCAGCTGCTTCCAAGGAGCCTGCAGTCTCCAAGATTCAGAGCCTTCCTAGACTTGGGATCATATTAATAGATAGAGTCCACGCACAGAACAGAAAGGATAGGTGGGTCAGTCAGGAACTTGAGGCTAGACGGAGTCTCTACCAAAAACACTGTTACCAAAAGTAAGTAGCTTTTTCTTCTGATAAAATTTCTAGCCGCAGATTCCTCCACCTTTTAAATAAACCCCCAAACATTATCTCTCTTGAGGTCGGTCTGTGGATAGACTAAGACAAGAAAGTCCTGCAGGACTGAAAAGGTAAAATGCTCCTCTTGGTGAACCCAACTATCCAGACAATAGTTCTTCATGAACAAATGGAGGGGAGCCCACGTAGCCATCTGGCAAATGTCTAGGACAGGGACTCTGCATACCAAAACAGTATAAGCAGGAAAGGGGACCTGTATACTTCAGAGTTCTTTTGATGTCGCCCCCACATGAAAGGCCGTTTTAGGTACAAGTACAGGGTCTCTGACCCCATCTAATCAGACACTTTTTGGACATGTAAACATGCATCACTGGATCTACATTGCCCATTGTCAGAAGGAATTGCTGTGCTGCCAGGAAGGACTGCCAGTCTGCTAACTGCTATGCTGTGTTGGCCTGCTGCTTGTTGAACTGCAGGAGGGACTACCACTTTGCGACCCGCCTTGCATTGCTGGACAGCTGCCTGCTCCTTTTGCACTGCATGGAACTAAGAGTGTTCTCCATGGGCTTGTAGGCTTTCCCCCATTTCTAGAAGTCTCAGGCCCATAAAATATTTTCATTGCACCAGCTGGGCTGCAATGTCTGCCCTTGCAAAGAAGCCTGCTGTGTTTGTGGTGGTGTTGTATATCTGCACGCGTCTGCGCTGTATGCAAACTGAGATCGCCGTATTTTAATGCGGTGTGCCAGCCTAGTTATGGGGTGGGTAAAACAGCCCTTTGTGGGAACACAGGACACTACCTATTCAAGTGGTGTTATCTCCTCTCCTCCCTGCAGCCCAGGATGAACCATCAGTAAGCAGATGAATGCAGATGCACTTGAGTGTCCCAAGTTGCGGCTTTCTACATGGAATGCATAAATGTAGCTGTCACCCAGCCCAGTCCAGATGTGTATTGGAGACAGTGTCAGGCACCCAGAGCAGTATGTGCAGAGAAATGTTCACTTTCTAAAAGTGGCATTCCCAAAATAGTTAAGTTAAATCCAATGTCACCAGCAAGTAGGATTTATCAATACCATTCCAATCATATGATATATCAGAAACTTACTCCTCTGGTCAGGAATTACAGCTTAAAGGATTATTAAGGCATTCCCAATGCTACCCTATGAGAGGAGTAGGCCTCACAGTAGTGAAATATGAAATAGGCTGTTTGTCACTACCAGGACATTCAAAACTTAAAGGTGCATGTCCTACTTTTACACTTTCGTAGCACCCTGACCTTAGAGCTACCTAGGGCCTACCGTAGGGGTGACGTATATGTAATAAAAAGGGAGTTTAAGGCTTGGCAAGTAGGTTTTAAATTCCATGTCAAAGTGGCAGTAAACTGCGCACACAGGTCCTGAGAAAGCAGGCCTGAGACAGGTTTGAAAGGTTACTTCTGTGAGTGGCACAATCAGTGCTGCAAGCCCACTAGTAGCTTTTAACCTATAGGCCCTGGGTACACGGGTACCACTTTACAAGGGTACTTACAGGTCAATTAAATAGGTCAATCAGGTATACACTAATCACCAACATGTTCAGGGACAAAGCACATGCACTTTAGCACTGGTTAGCAGTGGTAAAGTGTTTAGAGTCCTAAGGCCAACAAAAATATACAGCAAAAATGTGGAGGTCCAAAGCAAAAAGTTTGGGGGAAGACCACCCTAAAGCTGACAGGTCTAACAACTGTCTTCTCTGTGAGAAGGCTCAAGGAGTAGCTGTGAAGCAGCACATCAGAAACATAAGGGCGAAGTTAAGCTCCCACTACGATGTGACAAATGGAAAGGAAGGAAAGACATATTGTAGACCTATTACAAAACACAACAACCAGAGACTTAAATATTGAGGGCCAATCCAGCTCGACCAGGGATAAAACAAATATAACATAACAACCTTGCCTGGAGGGAATTTATATGCCGAGTACCGCACCAAACCACAAATTTATCCCAAAGACAGGAATACATAATTTTTGTTGAGGGATGCCTGTCTTCCAAGAGGACATCATTTCCCTCCAGAACGGGAGAACCGGCAAGCAAGATGGCCGCACCAATGTGAGGCTATTACTGTCAGGGGCACATATCCATCACAATCCTACCCCAGAAGACCCCATCATGCCTTTGAAATATGCGGTCTGTCAAGTGGACACCTTCGCAGGAAGAATACTACTGCTACTGTGCAAAACAGTGGTGGTTATACCACATTGAGCGGCCTCGATCATGTCTGCCTCCACTAACGCTGAATGACTATAATGGTGGTTGCAGTGCCTGGCCCTCGAGGTGAGAACTAGGTGCTGAGGTGGATTGCGATGTGGCCCTGTTAGAAATGGGATTTCTGGTTGGCTAGGGCTTGCGCCTAAGCCAGGCAGAAACCACCACTCTAGTCAGGGCAAGGGAGTTACATGCTGAAGATAACCCCTGCTCACCCCTTTGGCAGCTTGGCACGAACAGTCAGGCTTATCCCAGCGGCAATGGGTAAAGCGTTTGTGCAACACACACTCACAGCAGCAACACACTAGACACACTACAAAAGAAACTCCACACAAGGTTATATCAAAAATAGCCTTTGCATTATCATAAACACATTAGGAACATAATCACACATTTACACTGTGCCAACTGGCACTAGGCAATATTCACAAGGGATTATATACATGACCAGGCCAATCGGGCCACGGTCAGAACCATCAGAACAGGTAAGTAAATGCAAAACACAACCAGTAACTACTGGTACCATAATGACCTAGGCATTATCACATTAGCATTATACACCATCCTAAAATATCATGATATTAGGCAATAAATCACATTAGGCCCAAACCTCATTAGCATAAACACATTATGCACTAGGCCTCACCAGCATAAACACATTATGCATAAACGTCCTAAACATAAACACATTATGTCATAGGCGCCACAAGCATAATTCACATTATGCAATCACATTAGGGCCTTGCGCCCTACCAACACGGAACTGACCCCCTGCCTTTTACTGGGGCTCAAATGCCCTCTGTCCCAAAATGTCAGGGCTGGCTGCCAATGCAGCAAACTCCAAAGCAAAGTGCACACTGCGCCGGGGCCTAATCGTTGCAGCTGCCACTAATTGGTCTGCAGCTGTGATGAACTGTAGGCATGGGCACTCACTGTGCCCTCTGGGTGGGTCCCCACTGGGACTCTCTGACAAACATGGCCAACGTTGCAGCTGCCCGCACTGGTGCAGTGCGGCAGGGAACAAGAAATCAGCCCTTGCACCACTGTGCCGCCTGAGCCCCTCTCTGGGACTCTCTAAAACAACTGTGGCCAAATGAGCACCGGCAATGTGCCCCTTCCCTCCAGGTCAGGCAGATCCTGAACCTGGCCTCCCAACCTTGGGGCTGAACCCCGTGGCTGAGCACTTGCCTGGCATGCCAGGACTTCTGGGGATGCACACAGTATTCCCCCCGAGGGTAACACATGACTAATGTGTTGTGTGACAGTCTGCTAGGCGCAGATCTCCCGACCCCTGTCCATATGACAGTGCGCGAAGATCCCCCAGGACAGAAGTGGTGTCGCCATGGTCACTTCCAAGAGACTCAGCCCTTCTGGCTGGTCCCTGACCCACAGGTTCTTCCACTGGGGAACACATCCTCCTCTCACCCCTCACTCTGGACTTCTGCACCCTCCCAACTGGAGCGGCACCGCCAGACACCAGAACCGCTGGAGCTCTGCTTACAGACACTCAACGTTCTCCTGACACTAGGAGATCCTCCTCAATTGTCCTACAAGTACAGCCTAGGCCCCTGACCTGGCGCTCCCTTAGAGAACCCTCCAGTCCTTGAGACTGGGTTTCGGGCACCTTGGGACACACAGTCCCACACTCACTCCTTCTCCACTGAGACAGGACGTGAGCCCCTATACCCCTCCCACTACACTGGGACCTAGCTGGGCTACACTGAACCTCTTCCACCACACAGGACTGGAAGATACCCGAGCCACTACTTTTGGAATCACTCCCCAATGCCTCTTCAGACCCTCTAGCACACAGCCAGAGGTCTGCCTCCCGTGCAAGCTCCGTGGGATCAGAAAACTTGCACCCCAACAGGTGTGGGCGCATCCCCCGGAAAACAATTACTGAACACGTGCTCTCTGACAACCAGATTGAACAGCCCTTCAAAATCATTTGCCGTGTTAACCATCACCCAATCGTCCAGTGCAACACAAACATTCATCCACGAACTCCCCCCAAGACTTGTGAGACAGTTCCTTACTGCCCTAGAATCTCAACCTGTACCCCTCTAACTGGGAACCCATACTCTGGGAATGAGACTACCTGCACTGAACTCCATATTGCTGCCACCACTGGATCCCACCCTTACTGGTGAATCCAGACAACTCAAACTACACTCAGGGGATAACCTACCCTACAGAGCTAGCTTTTTCTCCTCCACACTCAGCTGCACTAGCTCCACATGGAGCCTTCCCAACGCCAGCTGATGCTCCCTTTATTCCCTCCTATCTACCCACTCCTCTGGGGACTGGGAAAGGGATGGGGCACTGCCCCCGGCACTGGAGCAAGCAATGGACTCCCTATCTATGGGATCCTCCCCACCTACTGGCGTCCCCGCCCTGTCATTTTCTCTCTTCTGCCACCAAAATAAAAGCGCAGAAAACACCATTTAACAATGACACTCTTGAGGAGAATACAAAATCAGAAAAAATAATCCCCAAACCTGTGATTACCTAAGTGCACACTTTGTAGTGCAACCAGTTGTCGCCGTGGTACTGCGCAAACGCAGGTCCTATCCTCACCGCTGACAACCAATGTTAGAAATGGGATTTCTGGTTGGCTAGGGCTTACGCCTAAGCCAGGCAGAAACCACCACTCTAGTCAGGGCAAGGGAGTTACACGGTGAAGATAACCCCTGCTCACCCCTTTGGTAGCTTGACACGAGCAGTCAGGCTTATCCCAGAGGCAATGGGTAAAGCGTTTGTGCAACACACACTCACAGCAGCAACACACTAGGCACACTACAAAAGAAATTCCACACAAGGTTATATAAAAAATAGCCTTTGTATTATCATAAACACATTAGGAACATAATCACACATTTACACTGTGCCAACTGGCACTAGGCAATATTCACAAGGGATTATATACAGGACCAGGCCAATCGGGCCACGGTCAGAACCATCAGAACAGGTAAGTAAATGCAAAACACAACTAGTAACTACTGGTACCATAATGACCTAAGCATTATCACATTAGCATTAGACACCATCATAAAATATCATAACATGACATTAGGCCCAAACCTCATCAGCATAAATACATTATGCACTAGGCCTCACCAGCATAAACACATTATGCATACAAGTCCTAAACATAAACACATTATGTCATAGGCGCCACAAGCATAAATCACATTATGCAATCACATTAGGGCCTTGCGCCCTACCAACACGGAACTGACCCCCTGCCTTTCGCTGGGGCTCAAATGCCCTCTGTCCCAAAATGTCAGGGCTGGCTGCCAATGCAGCAAACTCCAAAGCAAAGTGCGCACTGTGCCGGGGCCTAAACGTTGCAGCTGCCACTAATTGCTGTGCAGCTGTGATGAACTGTAGGCATGGGCACTAACTGTGCCCTCTGGGTGGGTCCCCATTGGGACTCTCTAACAAACATGACCAAAGTTGCAGCTGCCAGCGCTGGTGCGGTGCAGCTGGGAACAAGAAATCAGCCCTGGCACCACTGTGCCACCTGGGCCCCTCTCTGGGACTCTCTAAAACAACTGTGGCCCAATGAGCACCGGCAATGTCCCCCGATCGTCACTGCCGTGCCCTTGGACTGCCCACACACAATGCCCCCAAAGGAAGGAGCACGGGCACTAACTGGGCCCTCTGGGGTCCCACACTGGGACCCTTAAAACAAAACGTGCCCCCCTTGGTGCAGCTGCCCGCTACAGCGGTGCAGCTGTGAACATAGACAAAGGGGCACTGGCATTAACGTGCCCTGGGTCCCCCACTGGGATGCTTTAAACTAATGTGCCCCAACATTGGTGCAGGTCCGCTCAGAGCAAGCACCAACAACGTGCCTTGAAAGGCACCAACCAGTCACACATGGAGTCCCCACTCACCGGGACTCTCTGGGCATCTGCTCCTTTCTGCGCCGGTCCTCCAATTGCCAAGGGAAGCCCCCACTCCTCGGGGACTTCTACCATTACCGGCGACTTCTACCTCCCCTTCTGGCAGGAGGGGGGGTGGCTAGACTGGAGCACGCACTGATCCAATTTCTCGGGTGGCCACGGGGCTCTCTCCAACTCACGAGAGCCCCGCCTTCTCCTTCGTCCGTGCCGCTTCCGGTTGGCCTGCCCACAACCAGGCAACGGTGCCTGTCTTCCGGATCGCGCTAGCAGCAGCCCGGCAGCTCCCTCAGGCAGCGGTGCAATGCGGGGTGGGCACCCGCTACAAACTATAGATAATTGCAGGGTGGAAACCCGCCATCAAAAAGGCACAACACAGCGGGGTAGGCTCCCGCCAATCTCAAAATAAAATTACCAATGCGGGGTGGGCACCCGCTCGTTGCCGCCATAAGCGGGGTGGGCTCCTGCTCGGTTTCAGGAACGCAGGGGGGGAATCTCACATGCCGGGGATGCCCTCGCCACACAGCACTGCAGGGGACAGTTGCTCCTCACCTCTTGGGCAATATAAATATAGCGCTCACGAGGCCCTGGGGGTAACAAAAAAAAGTACTTAGGTATCAAGGGGCATAGCGGGGCCCAGGGAGGCCAGCACACAGGGCTCTCCAGCAGGGAGGCAAGCCCTCGTGGCAGTTCCTCCTGGGCCCCAGCAGCAGCAAGCCCCCAGCAAGTCCAGGAACAGAACAACACATGGGGTCACAGGGGCTTGGGGGAACCAGCCAAAACAGGTTCAGGGGTGAACTTGTGCACTCTGTTGAAAGGGCTCCTCTTCTCCATTGTTAGGTGGGGGCTCGTCAGCAGACACACCACAGGGGGGCGGAGCCAGCATTCACTAGGGCAGACACAATCCTATTCAGGGACCAGGGACTTCTCCTCCCACCACTACAAATGCAGATGTCCCATTCAGCCTAGCGCTGACTCACCTTGCCCCTCCTGGAGCTACACACACCTTCTAGCCCCTGTCACTCAAAAGCCAGACATGTAATTCACATCAGGCAGGCAGACACATAGCACACAGAAATGTCAACTTCTAAAAGTGGCATTTCTAAAATAGTTATAATAAATCTGCGCACAACATTGAGTAGCATTTATTATCACTATTCCAAACATACCCAACTTGACCAGGCTGCGCCTCTCATATCAGGAATTACCACTGAACACTTATCAGGGAATGCCCAATGCATTCCTATGGGTGGGCAGCCCCACAGTAGTGAGAAACCAAAATGGCTGTTTGTTACTACCAGGACGTGTCACACACTTAAGGTACATGTCCTATCTTTTGCCTACAATGCACCCTGCCCATAGGGCTAGCTAGGGCCTACCTTAGGGGTGACTAACATGCAGTAAAAAGGGGGGTCACGGACATAGGACACACTTTAGGTGCCACGTCACATCGGCAGTAACACTGCGCGCGTAGGCCCTGCAATGGCAGAGGCCTGAGATAGGTTTGAAAGGCTACTTTGGTGGATGGCGCAATAAGCGCTGCAAGCCCACCAGTGGCATTTAATTTACCAGCCCTGGGTATATGAGATACCACTTTACAAGGGACTGACAGGTAAATTAAATAGGCCAACCAGGTGTAGACCAATCTTCCCATATTTAACACAGAGAGCACACACACTTTACACTGGACAGCAGGGCTAAAGTGCCCAGAGTCCTAAAACCACCAACACCATCTAAGAAAAAAGGCTAGGAGAAAGGCAAAAAGTTTAGGGATGACCCTGCAAAAAGGGCCAAGTCCAACAGGCCCACTGCCAAGGAAGAGCCTGAGACACCTGTTGGTTCCCCCTCCTACGACTGAGGTGTCACCCTGCCCAGGGAAGGCAGCGGCCGAGGGATCCATTTGGGGAGGCCTGGCCCATGCCGTGTGAGACCTGTTGCAGCAGGGCCTGGCCATGCTGTTCGGCCGACCTGGGAAGTGACCATTGCCTATGGCTGATGGGTCCCCTTTGTCCCCTCAACATCCTCCGCTGACACCCGAGGGTGGTCCGAGGCAGATTCCGACCTGGAGAGATGGGTGTTGATGGGCCCAATAGTACGTCGACCCATATCAAGGTGGGGCATGCATCAGACTCCGAACGGGGTCTGCACGGCATGGGTCACTGTTGACGCCGGCTGCCGATCGGATGGATATTGGAAATCCCTCACGATGCCTGCGGCCTGGGGGAATTCCAATTTCAGCCGTGCCCCACAGGGCTGAAAATCAAGTGAGGCTTTGGGGCGCCGGGCTACGCAGGACAGCACGGGCCTCAACCATCTGCAGGCTTGCCTGAAAAGCAGTATATGTGAGACACGGGAGGCAGCTGCACCATAGCTGACTGATGATGCCGGTGGTGATCTCATAATGTAAAATAGTCTTGAATGCTCTGCCCTCCCTGACATCTGGTACTGATGCACCTGGTAGTGGGCTAATCGGGGGTTAGTTGAGGAGTGCTGTGGTTGGATCCTGGTGGAGCTGCTGCCTGCTCCTCTCTGACCAAATAAGAGTGAAGGTTATTTGGTATACAGCGCACTCTCCTGCCTGCTAACCCTTGGGTTCGGGGACCGCAGTTGGAAGTTTTCAGCTAGAAATCAATCTGACTGACTCGCTAGAGTCTGCTTGTGCCCCCAGCTTGTCTTATGGGGGAGATGCGGGACTGGGAACAGGCGGTGATCCTATCCCTCCACTCCTGTGTAATTGTGGCCCGACAGATATTTCACCATGGTGGGACAAATTGGATCCTCCCATAGTTTCTCACTTGCCTGATGTGCTGGGGGCTACTTTCTACACCTGTGTATAGTGCAATTGGATCTCATTACCTACCAACACGGGAAAAGTTGACGGGTGACAGCCTAATTGCAATTTGAAGCTCACAAATCCTTCTGAGCCACTGGAGGCGGTGCACATCACGTAGGTCCAGAAGACCAAACTAGGGACAAACCTGCAAAAGAAGCAGACATGAATGGCCCGATTCACAGAACTAACTTAAGACAAGTTCCTAAACTTACTACTCATGGTATTCATAGAATGCACTTACAACTGTCCTTAGTTTACGCCCGCAACCGGGCCGGAATTTCCGCACCCAGAGTGTAAGCTCCACACCCGGAGTGTAAGCTCCACATCCGGAGCGGAACTTCCACCATCGGGCCAGAATCTCCGCTTCCGGGCCAGAATACCCACAATCTGGTGTTAATTGACTATATCTGATGCATTGTGGGCATTCTGGCCTGAAAGCGGAGATTCCGGCCCGATGGCGGAAAGTCAGCTCCGGGTGAGGAGCTTACACTCTGGGTGCGTAGCTTGCACTCCGGGTGCGGAAATTCCGGCCCGAGTGCGGACGTAAACTTAGGACAGTCGTAAGTGCATTCTGTGAATACCATGAATAGTACATTTAGGATTTTGTCTTAAGTTAGTTCTGTGAATCAGGCCCGAAGTCTTCGGTCATCGCCATGAAACACAGCCTTACTTCCACTGAATTCAAAATGGACACCATGTGTGCCAGGATGGACTCCATCACACCAAGTTAGAAAAACAAAATGGCCACATTACTGAAATGGAAAAAAGAATCTTGAATGTCGCGGATACATTCTCCTGTCTGGGTGAACAGATGCTCAATATGGAGACAGTAGTGAAAATAATATCTGCCAAAAATGAAGACCTAGAAACGAGGTCTTGCAGAAATAACGTACACATTATGGGAATCCCTGAGTCTGCCAACACGGGCACAATGAAGACCTTTATGAGCACTTACTCACTACACTCTTTGGTGTGGAGTCTTTTTCCAAGTTGCTAATAGTTGACAGGGCCCACCGTTTACTAATTTCCTGCCCTCCACCTGGTGCTCCAAGGCCAATAAGTGCTAGAACACTAAACTATCGCAGGAACTGGCAGTGGAGTCGGGGGTGCCCCATTATGGGTTCAGAGGGTCCAGCTGGTCCTGAGGGTAAACCCGCTGATGGTAATCCAGGTGGAGAAACTCTTGGTTCCGTGGGGCCCACAGGTACACCAGAGGGAGTAGACAAGCATCTGAAGAGTAATCTTAGAGACCACAGTAGAGTCAGGATGTGTGCTCGTTGCTTCATCAAAGGAACAAAACTCTAATTGGACAGTCTTTATGCTGGACATAAACTTGCAGCCAAGGATGGAGCTATATGAGATGGTGCTATCTGTCATCAGAAAAAGAATTTGCTAGAGTAATGAGATTAACCATATCTGCTATTGATATGCTGGAGTGCAATAGTGATATTATTCACTCCCATCTCAGGTGTCAGGTGTTGCATTTGTGCATGTCTATCTACTTCTTCGAAGCAGCACCTGGATCCAGGTATTGGGTTGAGTGGTTGCGGGGTGATGAGGAGCAGACACTGTAAGACACACAGAATAATAGGACTGTGCTACAAGATACCTAAAAGATAGAACTTCATTGCAAACATCATGCTTCCCAGCAGAAAGGTCCCCTCCAGCACAATCCAAGATCCAATAACTCTGCTAAATTGTGGTTAATGCAAGCCTGCTCCAGTGTTTGCTCTGGTGGTAGATATCAAGAGATCACAAACAAATCCATGGTAGACAATTAAAATGTAAAGTCCAGCGCCACCTACCTTTGTCCAGCTCTTACACCAATTCAAGTTTCATCCTAAGATCTGTGAGCTGAACTTGTTCTGTCACTATCAGATAATGCAGCACATGTTTTAGTGCTCATCACTAGCTGTCTCAGGCCACCAGTTACAATCAACAAATATTTGAGGTGATAATGGCTGCCGCGCCAACAGTAGTTGATAGAACTCTAACCCAATATTTCAGTGCCCATACCCTGATTATTATTAGTAGGAAGGGATACATTTCAGAGAGACCCAAGCCTAGAAAATGAGAATATAGCAACATGCAAGCAGTGATTAAAGAAAGCAAGTAAGTCATGGAATCATAGAGAACTGGAAAAGACTGAAGACTTCCATGACATAACGGAAACCTGTGTATATAGGAAAGGGTTGTTTACGGAAAAGAGAAGCTGTATCAGAGATATGTGCTCAGCATCTGGTAAAAGTCTCTTAAGCAAGATAGACAAACCGAGACTGGTTACAAAATTGAAGTATTCTGACTTGGGTAGGCAAACGGAATGCCATTAATGGCTTTATGGTTGGCAAACTTAAGGAAAAGTAATACAATGCTTTAGAAACCAAAAATAATTAAGACTGGACTAGGACAGACAACAGATCCCATATGCACTATACAGAACACATGTACTATGTGAATTGTTATCCTGCATGACTGTCAACACAAGAGGCTAAAAAAAAATTCAAAATAATTTATATCAACTATGGATCATCCTGTAGGAGGCGAATAAAAATAGACCAAGGTGCCAAAACTGCCTTCCCGCTATTGTCAAAGATACTCATGATCTATACATTTTAAATGAAGGTTGTACTTTTATGTTTGTTTCCAAGAACAACTATTTAGGTCTGAGTGGTCACATGTGTGACAAAAAGGTTTAGAAGTTTACTTTGCTCTGTCTTTGGGCAGGTTGAAATTGTTATCATTTGAACTATTAAGATATTGCTTAAAACACAACTGAAAGTTTTTTCAATTAAAAGTATAATTTTTATGCAGTGTATTAGCAGAATTTGATCAAAATTAATTGCTGTAAATTGTAGAACCCATTTGCCACACAGGGAGGGGATATTATTCAATACTGTTTACAAAGTAAGGGAGAGGTTAGAAATACCAGGGTATCCAGGGACTGTTGGTAAAGGCTCTTTACAATGGATGAAGCCATAAGAGATGTATGCCTATCTTTCCTGATGAACCAGAGCAATGGTGAAAGCCTGATGTGTGGAAGGATATTATTACATTATCAGGGCACACAGACTGGTGTTTGGTTCCAGGGTAAAGAGTGAAAAATAATACATGAAAAATAATTACCATGTAAAGAAATCGTATTGTTGGCAAGTTGTTGGTGTAGATAAGGTTTACAGATATACTGAGATAGTGCTTTCTGAAAATCCTGTTTGTCTACCGCAGAGTTTGAGTTTTGCACATGAGAGATCTTCAGGCAAAGGCCACTAGCCCCTTCTCTCCACAGGTGGAGCAATAAGGGCAAATAGTCTTTGGCTTTTAGGAGCACCCACTCCAGTGTCTGGCTCTTCTGTTCTTCTTGGGCTTTTACGGCTACCAGGACATGCAGACTCCCAGACACTTGAGGATTCAAGCAGGAGGCAGACAAAGCAGCAGACAGAACACCTATTGGTTTGAAGAGTAAGTTGGCTCCTTCAACTCTGGTAGTTAAGTTAAGCCTACAAGGAACAATGGCAGAGGGCAAAATGTATTCTCTTCTTTTTTCTTTGGAGAAAATTAAGATTTTCACTATCCTAAACTGCTGCAAAGTTAGTGGGCTCCAGCTAAACATTCTATAATCTAAGATCTGCTCTTATTATTGCAATTTCTAAACAAACTGTGGCAAAGTAAAACTCTGGGAAGCAGAGACGTGTGAGTGTTCAGGTTACTTCCTCCTTACAATCACACTTTGAACAGAGCAACGTTGTGCACCAGGCAATATTTCCAGTGTAGTCTTTTTACATAAAACGAGGTTATTGTGCATTAGATCAAAAGCAAGAGAGAGATATATTGTAATGATACATAAGGCATATAGCAATACTGACAAAGAACACTGTGACATACGCAGCTTGGTGGTCACTGCTCAGTCAAAGGCAGGTACCGAACTCCACATGAGCAGCAATGTGTTTGCCTGGTATGTTTGGCACTCACACGTCATACACAAATTGTGAGGCACTGCATGGCTCAGAACATACCAAGTTAATGTGGTTCAATTGATTTTAAATGTTTAACCCAAAACCACAACCACACAGTGAATTAGTATATCTGTGAATGAGAATGAGTATAGAATGAATGAGTAAAGAATGAATGACAGTGACTGGGATTAAGAGTAGATGTGAGCGAGAAAATGTGGCTTATTGAGAGCAAGAGTTAAGGTAAGAGAGACTGAATGTGAATGAATGAGTGTGGATGGGTGAGTCAGAGTGTGTGAAAATTAGTGACTGTTACACCTGAAAACCTTAGGGTGGTCGTACCCTAAACTTTATGCCTTACTCTTCCATACTTTTTTTTATCTCATTTTTGTTGACCTTAAGACTCTGTGCACTTTACTACCAACCAGTGCTAAAGTGCATGTGCTTACACCTTAAAACATGGTAACATTGGTTTATCCCCAATTGGCAAATTTAGTTTACTTATAAATCCCTAGCAAAGTAGAACTACATAAGCCAAAGGCCTGTAAATTAAATGTTACTAGTGGGCCTGCAGCACTGATTGTGCCATCGCTTAAGTAGCTCACTAACCATGTCTCAGGCCTGCCATTGCAGCATGTGTGTGCAGTTTTAAACTGTCATTTTGATATAGCAAAATAAACCTTTTGCCAGGCCCAAACCTTTAATACATGTAATCATCCCAGGGTAGGCCCTAAACTGCTCAAGGGGAAGAGTGAACTGCATTTAAAAAGCAGAACATGTATTTTTAAGATTAAAAAAACTCAAACTCCTACATTAGTTATCACTATTTCAAGGCCTACCTCTGTCAAAGATTAAAATGGGAGTTACCTTATTACATTTAATAAGGATATCTTTCAAATGGGAGCAAGTAAACAGTTCGTATTTAGTGTCTTAGGAATTGTAATAAAAAAATCATCTTTTATGGTAAAGTTCGATTTTGAATTACAACTTGGAAAAAAACACTTGTAGAAAGTTGGCATTTTCTTGCCTTAGCCATTTAGTGATTGCAGCCTATCTCTGGTTTACATGAATAGGTGTCGTTGACAGTTGGTCTTTGTGTATTCCTTGTAGAAATCCACACACAATAGAGCGCTTAGTTGTACATGGATGTGCCATCACTGGCAGGATGGTAGAGAGTAGCTGGACACAGCCCTGCTTATACCTGAACAGACTGTGGCCTGCCTTCACACAAATGATGGCATAACCCCTTGTAGTTAGTCTGGAGCCAGGAGAGGAGGGAAACCTGAGCCCTTCAAAGGGAATCCTTAATACATTCCTCCAGCTTCATAAAAGGCACCAGGTATAAATATTGGACCTCAAATACCAACTCTTCAGTACGCTTCTGGACCTGTGGAAGACTCTGCCAGGAAGGACTGCTGTGCTGCTGAAAAGACTGCCACTCTGCTGGACTGCTGCCCTAAAGGACTGCTGCCTGCTGTACTGACCTGCTGCCCTTTCACCTGGGTGAGAAGGACTGGGCCTGCACCCTGTACCCAAAACCACCAGAGGGACTCCAAAGGCTGGTTTCTTGTAACCAGCACCCGGAGTCTGCAACTCTGCAGTCCTACTCTGCCAAGTGGTGCCACCCGAGTTCTGGACACTTGGAAGTGGGCCTGAAGGTACTCTGCCAGCCCATATGAGGATCCAGCAGAACAGAAGCTGCTCCCCTGCTGCGCGGTATAACCCCGAGCAGGACTGACACATCACCTCTACCGCAGAACCGCTGCTGCGTGACGTATCCTCAAAGCAGGTCCTTGCATTGCAAGCTACTCGATGATGACAGCCTCGACAACGATGCAGGACTTAACATTGCAAGCCTGCAACTTCTTTGGAACCAGTCGCTGAATGACACATCCTCAACGCAAACCCTCACATCACAAGCCCCCTCATCTATAACCTCCTTGATGACAACACAGGACCTCGCATCGCAGCCTCACAGCCCCCAGAAACTGATGCTGTGCCACATATCTCCAACCCCAATCTTCTACCGCCTCTGCTGCGCAATGCATCCTTGACGTGGGACCACACAACGCTCCACAACCAGGCTTTAAGGCACTTTTATTCAGTGGGCCCATGTAGGTCCCTGTGGGTGCCCGCGTTCCATCGCGGTTTGCTTGAACTTGTGACGTTGTCCCAGTCTGGCTTTGTGCTTTTTGGCGGTATTTTTACTTAAATTTTCAAACTTGCATATCTCCAGTTCTACAAATTGGATCTTTGTCATTTCGGTCTTGCTTTATTGATTAAACCTTACTCTAGTTTTCTAACCTGGTGTGGGATCCTTTTTGTGTTGTGTTTTTACTTTGCTACTGTTTGATGTGTTGCACAAATACTTTACAGATTGACTCCAAGTTAAGCCTGACTGCTCTATGCCAAGTTGCCAGAGGTTTGAGCACAGATTAATTTAGGGTTTGCTTGTGCCTTTCTCCTGACAAGGATTGTGGTTCACGATCGAGTAGAGTTTCACTCACCTCAACTAGCAGTCCAATTTCTTACAGTGAGAATGTGTGAGAATGAGTCAGTGAGCGTCAGTGTGTCTGTGAAAGTATGAGTGAGAAAAAGTAAGGATGAGTGAGTAAGTGTAAATGAATAGATGATAGTAAGAATGAGTGAGCG
Organism: Triturus cristatus; assembly: GCF_964204655.1. Classification (NCBI taxonomy): domain Eukaryota; kingdom Metazoa; phylum Chordata; class Amphibia; order Caudata; family Salamandridae; genus Triturus; species Triturus cristatus. The sequence continues at coordinate 1,006,974,401 of NC_140591.1, read as the reverse complement.
AGTGAATGTAAGAGCATTACTGAGAATGTGGTGATAAGCTTGCAAATCTGCCATTGGCCCTGGCACACTGAAGGTAATTCCTGGTCTGTAGAAGGCACCAATAGCAAAATGTTGGTGTTGTATATTTGAGGCAATTCTTAGCACAAGAGACATCTGATGGGACACAGATAGCGGCCAAATTAAGTCGGATTTTCAATTGCAATATTACTAAGGAGGAGATTAACGAATCTCTGGAAACTATAGACTCAGCAGTAACCTCAGTTAATTTGAAACTCCAGCAAAACAGATTAATTTGTATGCTTTATTATACTCCGGAGCAAATATCTAAATGGGTTACCAGCCCCAATAACGCAAAATCATACTGCCCGAAATGTTTGGAATTTGCTGCGGATTTATGTCACATGTTCTTCTTGTGTCCCTAAACTGAAAGAATTCTGGGCTGGAATCTCCCTTGCTCTTGCAGTCTGGGCTGGGTATGACAAAGTAGTCACTGAGAAAGAGGTTGCCCTGGGAATATTCTCAGAGGTAGGCTGTCTTACTAAATCTTTTGTCTCCATTGTATCTGTTTGTGCCCGCCTATGTATAGCTCGTTCTTGGATTCAGAGCAAGGGCCCAAGTGTAAACGAATTTTGGGGTTTATTAAGAGATATCTACGAAATGGAGATGGCATTAGCGAAAGTTAGAGGCCCTCGGTCGTGGCGTAAATTTGAAAGGACGTGGACTTGCCTACAATGGGACTGAGGGGCAAAAAAACAAAAAGATAAAATGCAATGTGGATATGTCCCTGTTTTCCGAGTATATCTGTACATGCTCTCTGGTCTTGATTTTCTTTCTTTGGCTCCCCCCGGCTTTTTATTTATTTCTTTGTCTTTGCTTTCTGATCGGTTTTGGTATAATAGTATATCGTGTGTAAGAAATTTTTCTGTCCATGTAACTTGCTGCAATTTTATTTTTGCTTGGGACTATAAAATAAAAAGGATTTAAAAAATTTTAAAAAGCAAATCTGCCATTGGCCCTGGCACACTGAAGGTAATTCCTGGCCTGTAGAAGGCACCGATAGCAAAATGTTGGTGTTGCTTATTTGAGGCAATTCTTAGCACAAGAGACACTTACGACAAAATACTGGCATACTGCAGGCAGTTTTTCGCACATGGGGCACTCATTGTAAAATGCTGGTACTGGCGTACCAGAGGTAATTGTTCACATAAAGGGGACCTATAGAAAATTGCTTCTGCTAACATACTTAAGGAAGTTCTAGGCATTGGGGGCACCCATGGCCAAAGTTTGGAACTAATGCATTGGAATTAATTGTTGGCATAAAGGAGGACAACTGTGGTATATGGAGGAGGGGGACAATGACAGAATACTTGCCCTGGTATACTAGAGGTCATTTTTTATTTAAGGGTCAACCATGGTATATGGACAGCATAAATGCCAACAGTCTGGTATGTGCATATTGTATGCAATTTTTGGCATAATGAGGCACCCATGGCATATGTGAGTCCCTATGACAAAAAGCTAGCCCTGACACACTGAAGGTAATTTTTGGGTTTCGCCTACACAACGCTTGTGCTGCTTTTGTGAAATCTATTGTATTTAATATAAATCTTATAAGGGGCTTATATCCTACCTCCTTGCTTGTCATTTGTTCCTGTGCATGCCACCTACCTTTTCTCCATTTACATTGGCTGTAGCGTGCTGTTTCCTGCACTTACCGATCCTTGGTCCTCTTGTGCTTCTCTTATCAGTTTCCCTTCCCGAAGTACTGTTTCCATCCATGCTTCTGGAACTATTTTCTTTGCCATTGAGCCATCATTCCCCTTCCTCTATCACTCTTGCACTAGTTTTCCTTTCTCCCACTTCTATTTCATTAGTTCTCAATGGGTTTACAAAATCATTCTCACCCTGGCTGCAGCATTTCAAGTATGCATGCCGGCTCTGTTTTTTTTCTTTTATTTATAATTACACAAGGCTTGGAATGCATCGTGCTCCAAGCCTCGCTTTCAGCCCTGAACCCCGCAAAGCCTCAGTCATTTGTTAACTTGACCGAAGGTATCAGAGTGCTTTACATGAGAACCTGCTGCACTACAGATGGACATATTCATTTGGTTATGCACAGGGAAATTAAGTGATTTGCGCAGAATCACAGGATGTTGGAGCGTCACTGCCGAGACTCGGACCTGGTTTCCCAGCTTCCAGGTCAACCGCATTAGCTATTAGGCCACTTCCTCCCCCCTGTTTGTTTCTCTTCCTGATTCTTTGTGGTTTGTTTTGGTGATCTAGCATTTTCCCGTTTGAGATCTGCCACTAATTTTCCTTGTGGCACCAGCTTTGTTTATATGGCCAGTTGCAGCAGCTGCTGTCCCAGGAGCTGAGCGTGCAGAAGTCACCGGAGGAGTCCTACGCCTTGATGCTGCAGAGAGTCCACAATACAGACATGCACTCGTGCTATCACAGCAGTGCCTCTGCCTGGCTAGCACCCTCTGACGCCTGCTTCTCTCAGGAAGCGTAGTTGCAATTCGGAGGAGTTTGAGCAGCAGGGCATGTTATCAGGAGCTTGCTTGAGAAGCCTCTACGCCTCATGCTAGAAAGAAAACCATTCCCGTGCCATGGGATATACATTTTAAAACAATTACTCAACAGCTCAATACTGGATGACTTTACCTCTTTTGGCCTTGGCAGTGTACGTAGCTCAGTGAAAACTTAGTTAAGAATGCTGCATTCCGAAAGCATGTGGAAACTGACCGCCTCAAGTATGTACCTAGGCATGCATTGCGGCAGTATGCATCTTACGGTGTAATTCAATGCGGCCTGCTGGGCTGAAGTTCCAGAGGAAGCATGCAAACATTTGCTTTCACATTTTTTGAAACTGCTGTGTTCTAAATGGGATAGAAGGAAGGGGAAAAGGCGGACATGAGCAAATTCAGGGATTGCACGAACAGTGCCGCAGGGCTGTCATTTCACTTTTTTGCCTTTCCTTCAATGACAAAGGATGAGTCTTAAAGATCTTTGTATGAGAATGAAAAGGTCAGCCAGTTTGACCTTCACAGAACCCAGGCTTTAAAAAGCACTAATATTGAGTTTAGCCCCTTCAAGCAGGGCCGGACTGGCCATAGCGGGCACCGGGCATTTCCCCGGTGGGCCGCTAGGGTGGGGGCTGGTTTTGGCCCCCTGGGGGGGCAGTTTTTGTTACCGGTGTCAGCAAAATCGGCCCCCTGTAACAAAATCGGCCCTCACAAACTGCTCGGCTGCACCCTCCCTCACCTCCGGGGGGGGGGGGCGGCTGAGCAGTTTGCCTGGGCCGGTTTCGGTTCCCAGTCCGGCCCTGCCTTCAAGTACATATGTAACAGCGTTCATTCCCTCAATGATGTTTGCAGTGATGCCATGTCAACATGTCTGGTGTGTAGTCGACAAAGACACTTAGGTGGTATTTACCAGTGTTTTGTGCTCGCGCTACGGAAAGTATTGCATCAATTTACTAATCATTATGAAAGCCCACAGTTGGAGTGCAAAGCTGCGCAACACCCTGCAAGCAACCGCGCCATCCTTAGTAAACCTAGGCTGTAAAGAGTTTTTTTTTATCAACGTTGTAGTATCCGGCTGGGTACAGTCTAGTGTTCCACTGCTGATGTAACCCACACTAGACACCCACCCACCACAGGTGTCACCAGTTAGGTGGCCCTGTCAATAAAAGGGGCAGGGCGCACGTGCCCTGGGCCGGTTACCAGCACCCCAACTATGTCTGTATGTCATTAGTTTGTTTGCATGTGGGCCTAGGGCCCAAGATACCACGATGGCGATGAGCGGGTCGATCCCCACGTGTGGTATCTGTGGACCGCTGTTTGCCTTGCCCCCGAAGGGGTACTGATAACACATGTATGCAGCATTCCCACACCCACGGCGTGAGCGACGGCTCGCAGGCAGGAGGGGACACCACCACTTCGCCAAGGAAGAGGAGTGGGGAGAGACAAAGAGTGAGCCTGCCAAAGTCCGCTGCCCCGCTGCCATCATCCCGCTGAGGGACTAGACAGCGCAGGGAGAAGAGGCCGTCGTCAGGAAAGGAAAGCATCCCGGGACCCCCGCGAGGTGAGTCAGAGCCCCTAGCTCAGGTTTGGCATGACTGCAACCCCTCCAATAAGCCAACCGGCATCCACCCGCATGCGTGCGTCTCCTGCTCCCATACTGGCTGAGGATTAACTGAATATGCCTGCACGACAGTAAAGCAGCCAAAGCGAGCGAAGGAACAGCGCCCCACGCAACGTGTCCAGCCCATCCCAGCATTGAGCAAACCTCACACAGGCAGTCCCAGCCTGATATTGCCGGTCGGTTTACCAGGACAAGGGGGAGCGGCGCCCGTGCAAGGGAGAGTGGACCCTTACAGAGAGAGAGAAAAAAAAAGGCAGAAGTAAAGCTGGCGAAGGATCGCAATTGTGCCGTCACTAGGCAGGCGATAGAACTTTGGAATATGCTGCGCTATTACAGTACCTGCTATGTGGCCCGCGTGACACCTGAATTTGGGCAGCGTCCACTGGAGCCATGCCGCGCCCGCCGCATCACTTACAGGAAAGGCAGCCGTGACTCAGGCATGCTTCAGTGAGCATCCGACCTCACAGGCCAGTAAACCTGCCTCAATGGCCTGCGAAACACTGTGTAGCAAAGAAGCAGTGCAACCAATCAAGAGGTGCCGCTGTCCGCTGTCTGCTGAAACCCCATCCAGGAGAAATATAGAGTCTGTCCTGCACTCGCATGACGCACGGTGGGAGAACTTTGCCGAGGCCCGAGTGCAGCGCCCCCCCTAGTGGCCAAATGCCTCCACTGCCACCGGGTATGAATAAGGAAACCGGCAAGCACAGTGGCCTCCTCCACAGGCCCCAGCTATAAACCATGAGTGACGTCCTGGCAGAGGAAGACCAACTCTGCCCGCAGTCGCTACAAGCCCTTCATGCCTCAGCACTCTCACCCCTGGCAGCTAACAAAGACCTGAGCCAGCAGCACAGCCTGCCACGTAAGTGAGACTGTCGTGTCCTCACAGTACAGGCAGCTGCAGCGCCACCTAGCGACTGCCCAGCATCTGCACCCGGAGTGAAAGTCTCTAGAAGCCATGTCGCGCTGCTGCCTCCTGGAGGAAGAGCCCTACCTCCTACACTCACGGGACTGCGCCCATGACAGCTGCTGCTGTCCGCTAAGGAAACCATACAGCACTGCCATCAACCGCAAGAGACAGTGAAAGGCCAAGACAGGTGCAGAGAGCACCGTCTAGTGGCCCTCTTCAGACACAGCCAGAAGAGATATTGCTGCCTGCTGCAACTGCCCACATCAGCTCACAAGAAGAATAAGGAGGGGAAGCATGTTCACCGCCAGCGCCTACAGCTGCAACGCATAGGGGAGGTAGGATCATGGGAGTGCCCAAAGTTGCCGTAGCAGTCAAAAATACATGAATCCGGCCACAGACTAGGAGAGCATGTACCTGCGTCAATGAAGAAGACAGTAACCCAGCCACACGCAAGATAAGCTAAAGAGACTGAGCACTGCTCCCAGCACACTTGCAGAGAGTATCCGGAACGCGGCCAACTGTTGAAAGGGAGTGAGGCTGGAAAACCCCTGATAGACCCAATACGCACAAAGATACCTCAGCCAAGAGAAGCAATAAGTGGCCAAACAAGGTCCAGCAAATGTACAAAGAGCAAAGGCAGCCAAGCATGCTCCACAGAAGGCGCAAGGAGAAAGGAGAGTGTGCGCGCACTCCCACATGGCTGTCTGATGTCAGCACAAGAGAGAGAGAAATTAGCACCACACGCCCCCAGTGTTGTGAATGGACAACACCGCAACCTGAAAACAGGCACGCCAAGCGCCAGAATAAGGCACTGCGAAGGAACAAGTACCAGAAGAAAGCGTCTTAGAATAAGACTGAGCGCACTGAGCCAGATGCACGCAGAAGGCAGTGCCAATGCATCTGCCAGCACGGGCAGGAACCCAGGAGATAGAGACATCTCCACCGAGAGAGGCACTGTTAAAAGCAGCACAGAGAGCGACCACATCTCTACTGCACCGAGATTGAAGAGGAGAACACAGCACCAAGGAAGTGCACAGCAGCACAGAGACAGCTGCCACCGTTCCAGGAGTGACAGACCGAAGAGAATGCGAAGCCAGCGCGTCCAGTGAAGCAAACGAAGGGCGCAGTCAGATGCGTGCCAAAAGTGAAGCCGACCTGCCAGACGATTGCAATGAAGAAACACTGCTGGAAGGAGATCCCCTACATCTCCACCGCCTCAGCGAAGCCCTGCAGTGGGCCGAAGGCAACATAGTGTCCTCCCTCGCACTTCCTCAAGACGGAGTCGGCAGGGACCCAAGGAAGGCAAGAGAGGAGTCGCACACTCCATGTGGCAGGACGCCACAGCGACAGGCGCTTCGACAGCATAGCGACACATGACCGGACGTCACAACACGCAACGACCGATAAGCCGTCACGCAAAGTGACCAGTCTGGACAAGTGCACCGAAAGAAAGGAAGAAGTGGCCGCCACGATGGCGCAGCCTCGAGGCGCAAGCACGACGCCCTCGAGCGAAGAGACGAGGGACACCGTGAAATCCCAGAGGAAGAGATGGTGCCACTGGAAGTCCCCAAGATGTACATGCAAGTCCTACTGACAGGACAGGCCTGCAACAGGCCCGCAAAAGAGAAGGAAAGATCGACATAAGAGCAACGCGACCAGTGAGACGTCCATGTGAAGCAAACATGAGGCAGGTGGCGGGATGCCACATCCACGTAAAAGCCTGGTCGGAAGAAGGAGAAGAGCGTGGCACGGCGCCACTCCGCAAAGGAGGAAAGAACAGTGGCATGACGCCACAGGGCAGGCAACCACCACAGGTGCGCCGGATGGAACGGAGAAGAGCGACAGGACCAAGGACTTGCACCAGCACTGAGAAAGGTGTTCATCGACACAAGCCAGCCACCGGGGTGCAGAGACGTCCCTGGAGACAGCTTCGCGGGAGGACCTACCGTAAGCCGTTAGCAAGCACGATCTGCGTCCTGGCCCCACGCTTCGCAGTTCGACCGTCCTCTCACCTGTCACCGGTTGCTTGGTATCGATAGCACCACACCTCGCAGTGAACCTGCCTGAAGTCAACGGAGCGGTGCCAAGAAGTCTATCAAGTCCTTCTCACTCCTTAAGGTCGCCCCGACAGAAGATCACCGCCTGTCTGCCCACTGAAGAAAACTAACATCCTTTTACCACCTCCCAGGTGCATCATCACCAAGGAGCATCGCACCACCCGAGTGAATCCACACTCCCCGAACAACCGGCGCTCAAGGAGGCGAATCACTCAGGAACAGTCTGTGCACCCCAGTCAACCTACAGCCTGCCGAAGTCGAGCACACTTGGCAAATGGAAGATCCACCCTTGGGGACTACACAAGACTTGGCCATGGCCCTGTTGGAAGTTCTGCAGCGACCCCTAAGCGTGGCCTACGAGACAGCCCCCACAGCCCACGTGGTCACGTAGCAGTCCAGGGGACAAGGGCTTAGACGGAGTTCCCGTGCGAAGGGAGTCTGAGTAGGAGAGATGTGTCGGCTGCAGCTCCACGCCAGGTGCAGGAAACACGAAGGTCACGGAGGAAGACTGGTCACCCACAAGATCGCCAGAGGAAAGCGCAGAACCCGAGTCCAGATGGCGACGACGCCCAGACGACGACACCACCCTCAGAGGCTACATGAGCGACTTGGCTGTGAATCCGTTGGCAGTTCCTCAGCGACGCCTTTGCATGGCTCACGCGAAGCCCCACACGGTCCACACGGTCCCATGACTACCAGCAAGGAAAGCCATCCAAGAGGCTCCAGTGGCAGAGGAGGCAAGTCGAACGTCGCTCAGCAGTCAGGAGTAAGGAAGGTCACCGAGCACGTCACACCCACAGGAAGGCCTCCCTCACAGAGATCGTCTCCGAATCCAAAGTGGATTTCACCACAGCCCCAGATGCATCGACACTGAACTTTTATACATAGACTTTCTACACCGCAAGACCAGGCCGGTCTAAAAAACATCGCCAAAGCGACTGAAGGCATCCCCACCATGCGGTCCGAGGCTCCAGCACTGCCTGGCTGACAGCCTGTATAGACCTATTTGGTGCTATGTGTTATTTATGTGTTTTTATTACAGGTTGGACTCTCGTTTGTTTCTTTCATTAAAGTTTGGGAGGGATGTAGTATCCGGCTGGATACATTCTAGTGTTCCACTGCTGATGTAACCCACACTAGACACTCACCCACCACAGGCATCACCAGTCAGGTGACCCTGTCAATAAAAGGGGCCGCGCGCGGGTACCCTGGGCCGGTTACCAGCACCCCAACTATGTCTGTATGTCATTAGTTTGTTTGCATGTGGGCATAGGGCCCAAGATACCACAAACGTGACCTTCAATTATGAAGACGTACGTACGCACACGCTAAAAACTCACTGTGCTTCTTTAGTGAATTGTTACTCCAATGATGTTATTATTTAAGAGTAATAATACACCCCGTCTTAACACAGGATTAACAGCCAGAAATTTACGAGGATCTTAAGTGAAGATTCAGCCGGCTTCTTTAAGGGGAGGCTTTATAGCGCAGTGCATTATAAAGATGCAGGAAATTGTATCTTTTACTGCACCTGCCTGGTGCAGGGAGCCATCCTAAACTAGCATTTGCTGGCAGATTGATTTACAATTTTCCTTGTCTCCTTTCAAAGATGAGCAGGGAGATATATATTTTTATGTCTGGGCTGAACGCACGTTTCATTTAATGGGCCTGTGATAGAAAAGATAATTATTGAAATAAACAGAAGTTAAATACTGCTTTACCATATGCACTTTGAATATATTTTCGTGCACCAGGCAAAACAACTCATTGGAATTTCTGAAAGAAAAACGTACTTGTGCCACTGCTAGGTCGGTGGAAAGGTTGTATCAGGTAAAATGGCTCAGTGAGTTAACCACTCGCAGCTGACAACATTTTGTGACCTGCAGATTTTTAGTCTGAATCCTGCAAGACCAGCTCACCCTTCCATTCTTCCCATGTCACCCAATTGAGAACCATTATATTACTGCAAAATATGACATTTACAGCACTTCAAAACTACAGGCATGCGGTATGAAATGCCATATTTAAAAAGTGCAGGTGCAACATTTCACTGCAAGAGTTTCTCTCTATCTAAACTGGTCCCCAAAGTATGTTAATTTTTTAACACCGGTGGATAATTTGACTGCGAAATTTGCAGAATCAACAGTTTAAAAAAATAAAACACAAGAGTGATGTATACAAAATACCAAGGGGACAGCAGGTTAATATCCACCTTGGTTTATACTGTAGGCCCTTCGCTCCCTAAACCGCTATCATAAATTTATGTCCAACTTAGATCTAAAAATTAACACAAAAAGACCTTTACAATTACCTCTGGAAAAAAATCATTAAAGGGTCATGGTACCTACATCACAAACACCAAGATTGATTATACTACAACTTACCCCTATCTAGGAGTGCTGATAGATGAAAAGGGGACTTGGACAAGGGCATTTGAGGCCAGAAAACTCCAGTTTTTGAAAGCAACGATGGCTCTAGTTACCTTCACTCAGAGACTTGGAAAGAGACCCCCTAAAGAAATCCTTGAAGTCTTCCGTCCAAAGTGCATTACCACCGCCACCTATGGCGCAGGCATATGGGGATACGCTCAAGTGGACTCCATTCAAAAAATTGAAAATAGCTTTCTTAGATATCTACTAGCAGTCCCCCAATCTTCATCTACTTATTGCTGCCACCAAGAACTGGGTCTGTCATATATTTCCGACATCATTCGAATGCAACCAATTCTGCTGTGGCATCGCATTTGGACATCTGACAAGTTGCTTTTCACCAAAGCAATCATTCAGGACTGTCAAAAACTAGAATACTCCCAAAAAATCCCCTGGTTACATTACGTACAGAGATTTCTTATTGACCTGGGCCATCCAAATTTCTACTCAGCTCCTCAGGATACGGCAACCATTTCACGTAACCTATTAAAGGCTGAGTGTCTAAAACATCTAGGCGATCTTCGTTTGGCTGTTGAAGCCAATAAACCTTCCGTCCAGCATTCCATACATATTCAAACCTCATGCAATATCGAGCCCTACCTAACTCTAAATTTGCCAACTTATGATGTCTTCTTACTCACTAGATTTACACTCAATATCTTTCATCGCTTTATCACCTTCCCAACATTAATGACTGGTCAAAGGAGCTTTCTTGTTGCCCTTGTGATGATTCTTCCATACAGTCTCTTCTACACGTTACTTTCTTTTGCAAATTTTATCATGAACCTAGAAAACGGTGGTTGAAACCTCTTTTGCAACAAATGGCCCTACGTGAATGCCGCCCGACCTTGCTGGCACTACAAATGTTGGACTCTCTCTTGATATCTTTCAGTATTGCAAAATTTTTAAAATACTGCATTAGGCATCGAACAAATTTATAATCACAACTTTTGATTCCATGACTGCCAGTAGTATTTTAACTAATCTATAAAAATCTGTTTTAAAACTATCTATTTACTTGAAACTTTAAATGAACTATGCATATAAGGTATTTATAAATGCACCTTTTCTGCTATTTTGCACTTGACATTTTCCGTTACCATTGCACTTATACATTCCCAAATAGAATCAATGGTCTTTAAGAAAATGTCCGTTTGTTAGAAATCTGAGTGTTATATCTTTATTGTGTAAACTTTCATTTTTTAATCATGTGTACTTGTATCTTGCTTTTATGGTTTTGCCATGCATTCCGAATAAAGCTTTTATTGATTGATTGATTGATACTGTAGGCACTCAGTGCACCAAGCTTCTATACTCCATAAATTGTGTTTTAAAACATGTTTGTCATTTCATAGCGTTTTATACAATCAATGTTTGCATTAACCTACTAAATGGTACTCGGTTACCATCCTAACAAAGTGTAGAGGTCGACCGTGCCATGTCAGCTTTCAAACATGACGCCCCAGATCACTTCAGTGTATGATTGTTACGAACAGTTTTACCAGCCAATAGAAGTTGAGGTGGGACACTTATTTGTATTCACTTTACAAACTGAAAATGCTGTAATAGAAGTTTTGGCTACAGCTGAAACTAAGATCTTTGGTTAGTTCAAGCAATTAAGCTGTGAATTATAGCCAGAGCCACTGGAATTATGCTGCAAGGGAGGGCAAAATTATGCGGCATGGTTGAGTAAAGTATGCAGCTAGAAAAGGTAAATTATGCGACGAAATGTGGCACATTTTTTGATAGTATTAATTCATTGCTTTGTACTTCTTAGTTTTCTTCTGCACAGCGCTTGCGCGGTGCTTGTGAAATGTCTTGTATGTAACATATCATAAAAGGGGGCTCTTATCAGTTCCCTTTGCTAAACTACAGTGTCCATCGGCTGTTGTGCTGAATTTATTTTTTTGGTTCAATTTCCCTGGCTGCACACATTGAAACAGAAGTGTTACATTCCTAATCTTTTCATTGTGACACCACTGAGGAGTATTCATTTGATCTCACTCTACATTTTATGTGGGCTTAGGTTCTTGAACTCGATGATATCACTTTGTTTATGGGCAGTTATAATAGTATGCGAGCTCGTGTGAAGATCTCATGTCACACTCTCCCCACATTGGAAGAACTGGACAACACTGCCATCTACTGGTTATTTCTTTTAATTGAATATAAAAATTGCTCTTGCATTTTCTCTTCACGTTTTATCTTGCTCAGGTACTGAACAGAGTACTAGTAGTCGACTCAGATATCAAGTCGGATATCTTTGGTTTTAGGTTTTGCCTGTACAAACAGCTTATTGTTAATCATATAGGCAAAACCTAATGAGTTTACTAATGCTTGCTTACTTATATGGGCACCCGCAGCACATTTTGAAAAAAAAGTGGTGAACTACTGGAGAGATGAAAGGTTTAATTGGCTTGGAACACCATGAAATTACTTGAAAATCTAACTAGTGCCCTTTCCTTGTCTATGGCTTTTTAGTACATTTATGTAAAAACTATGCCTTAAAATGCACCGATTTGACCCAGTTTTTAAAAATATTTCTCAGGAGAGAACCCCAAACTCTTCCTATGAGACATCTGGTTCAGCGGCTTAGCTTGCTCACTACAATTTAGGACAAGTATGATGCCCCACCACTTGCAGTGATCATGTTCGCACCATAGTATAGGAAGGGCCACTAAAATTATGTGATTGTGCGGCTGTGGCGATTATTGCATAATTGTATATTTGCTGCATAATCCATCATCTGCTGCATAATCTGTGGATTTTAAAAAAAACAATTGGTTTGTAGCTCAAACGGTTCAAAAGTTACTAAAAACACAGCAGCGCGTGTTATCACGCAGTGAACGGCCCTTTGCAAAGGCTGGATGGACACCTTTCTGTTGCTTACTGCTACATTTGGGTATTAAACTGGTGCTAATGTGGTACATTCAATGCCCAGACAGTGTTAACAAGTGCAAAAAGTACAAATCATAATATTATTTAAAAATGTACCGCATTACACCACACAATTTGCCTTTTCTTGCCGCATAATTTACTCAAACCCACTGCATAATTTGGCCATTTCCTCCTGCATAATTCCAGTGGCTCTGAGTATAGGATGTATCTAAAATAGACATTTATGTTGTTATAGTTATCATGCAGTTATTACGGAATTGCAGCAATGTCAATAATTGTTATGTCATCAGAGTTAAGGTTATGTGAGAAACTTCACGGAAATAGTCAGGGTCAAAGGTGATATGATGTCACTTCCTGTGATGTCATTAACGTGAAAGGGCTACGTGAGGTTACTACTGCTAACCCTGCCATTTTGTTGAATCAATGTGCATGGCAAGCACTTACTTCTTTTGGGTTAAAAGAAAGCAAACATTCCAAAGTGTCCTTTCCTTCAAGCTCCACAGAATACAGGTATGGCTTCTCACGATCAAACAGAACACCTGCAGGAAAAAAATAAAATACATTCTTAAACCCTGGTTGCTATGCAACAATCTTACAAGTCTTGTCAAGGTCCAGTTTGGCTCGGTAAGCTTTCAGCATCTCCAGTTACTGATTACGCACAGCACCGCATACAGTGTTCAAAAGGACTGACATATTTGTTGAAAGCACTTATGTGCATCTAAGGTTACGCATCAACGACAATAAAAACGAGTTCAGTGCAGAAAAAACTGTGAACAATAAAGCAATTAAAGGCAGTGGTGGCCGCCACATACGAAAGGTGGTGAGGAGGGGCGGGGGGGCGCACTGGAGGGGTACTTTAATAATTTAAAAAAAGGTAAAACTTACCATAAGTTGGCAACCGCGTCCCGCATTGCACCTGGTCTTTTCTCTTCCTTGTCCCAGCAGGTACTGGGGCTGCATCAGACTCCCTGTCCCGCGCTGCTTTCATGCTATGAGAGCAGCGGGGGATTTGCCTCAGCGGTCTGAAAAGACGCTTGCTCAGGCACAGGAAATCTGTGCTGTTTCTCTAACCCGGCTGTTCAATACAGCCAGGCTAGAGAAACCTAAGTACGCATGTGTGTTTGGCCAGCCTGAGACGACTGGCCAAACACATATGCACACTTAGGGAAAGCATATAACACTCCTTCTCCCCCTCCCATGCCCTAGTCCTGCCTCTCCCTGCACAGCTAGCTGAGCCAGCTGCTTAAAAATACAACAATAATGAAATATCGTTTTACTTTTTAGCAGCTCCCCTACATTTGCAGAGGAGCCACCCCTGAATAAAGGCAGCTAGTTAGGCGAAGAATGATACGAAATTGGAACTCTGAAAGCATGGTCGAATCACAAAGCCATTTTAAACTCAAGATTAAAACTCGACAGATTTGCTCTGTTCATATATACTTCAAGATGGCGGTATGTGCACGTTAACTGGTACCTATTCTTTTAGTATGAACTCATGGATAGTACAAAAAATAAAGATTATGTTAGCCCTTAATTAACGTACATATTGTAGAAGCTTTACATCCTGCTGTCAGTGTTCTCTGTAGCCTGGAAAAAAACCTTTTTCAAAGCACTCTTTACAAGGGTTCCTTGTTCAAAACTACTTCAAATTTAATGTGCCTTCACTAATTTACAAGTTTGTGCGCAGTGAGGCATCGGCAATTTATCTGAAATGAGCGGCTGGGTGCGTTCATTCAAAAAATAATCAAAATCTCCATTCTTCGCTGGGTATTCTGTCCCCTAAGCCCAGATCTCTTAAACTCTTTTAACAATCTTCTTAAGACAAAGTCGTCTCTACTGCAGCTCCTTAAATTTCCTGAAATATTCTTAGGCAAAAAAAATGTCAATTTCTACTTCCCTCCATTATGCCTTAAATTAAAACGTGTTGTACTACAGAAAAGAGGTTCATCAGAGAGAAGCAAAGCTTGACAGGATGTGACGTAGAAGGAGGAATGGTAGGAATCACACATCTGGAAACAGGGGGAGAAGAATATTCCGATTCAGTAAGAGGACTTGAACAAGTACAGCTAACAACAGAAGAAGAGAGGACAGGATAAAGCCCAGCATAAATATGTAGGAAAACCCAGGGGTATAGCGAACGTTGAAGAGCATACAGCACTGTGCTTTCAGCGTGACACGACTGCACCAGAGTGGAGCCAGGAGTGCTCATTCATTCGACTTTCCACTGCTGCGTGGCTGCTCTTTAGGACGGCACTGGTGATGTTCAAGACCTCTCCTGATTGAACACAGACTAGAGTGTAGCTGAGAATGCTCACAGCTGCATCTGCAAGAGCAAGACTCTCAAACTTGACTTTTCTGGAGTGCGGAAGATTTGAATTTTTGCCTACCACTCAGTGCTTAATTTGTAAAAATGTTTTAAAAAAACACAAGTGCCAGGGCTCTCGCCAGGAGGCCACTGCAGCTTGCACAACACATTGCCCCTGCCATGCTGCCAATCATGGTGAAAACGCAACTGATAAAAAATCACACTCCTACAAGTGTGACAATTCAGACTATTCCAGGCCCCCAAAGCTATGAGAATTGCTTGGGCGGCAGGTAATAGTCATTTTTAATGTATATTGAATTATTAATTAAAAAATGTTGTGGTCATCTCTAAATTAGCCAGGCAGTGCCACCTTGTGGCAGACTGTCAAGTGCCGGTGCTGACAGTTAAGTGCCAGTGCCGAGCACCAGAAACCACCGGCTCAAATTTAAGCACTGCTACCACCTCAGTGTTAGGCTTCCTTTGACAGGTCATTCTAAAATCTTTGCATTTAGATAGCCACAAAGTGTTGTTGTCATACCAGTGCCTCGAGATTTTTCTTTTGAGACCAAAGCAAATTTTTCATTACTAGAGATTTTCAAATTTGGTTGGATAAGTCTATTTAATCTTTTCTAGATCTGCATTATCAAACCTAGAATCGCTTACACCAGAGCAACTGGTATACCGCTCAACTCTCTCTGATCGATACTCTAGATGCAATCTTTGGGCACCCTCGGTCCTTCACCAAAAACATGCCATCAACATGCCATCAAGCTTCCATCTCAATCAACCTACTTTACAGACATGGCCAACAAGCCCAAAGAAACAATTCTATGGCCTGGATACCTTGCCTGCCTACCCCAGGACATCAGTACTGTTGTTCAGCATCCTGATATTTTCTGACTTCGACGTTATGATCCCAAAACTTCCACACCTCCTCAAAACTGATGTACTGAATACATTGAACACAGTATACTCTAAAAATAGAGCATTTAAAAGACACAGCAGAGCAATAAGGACACACTTTGATCACAACTTCACAGTAGACTTTACAAACTCACAATTATACAACCATAAACACCACTAAGTGAAACTGCTCGATGTAGCAACTTGCCCCTGAAGAAAACTTCACAAAACCATGTAGGTACAATGGAAGACATAATTCACTTCCCCTGGTATGTTCTTGTTCAATTCACAAAACATTTGCAACTTGTTGACAATTCCCTTTATCCCCAAAGCAGATATCCTGGTTACCTATCTCATACCGAAGACAGTGGAAGATTCTTTAACACCTCTGCCCCTCACCAAGATATCCCACTCAAAGGTGCCCCTCAGATTACCTTCCTTCAGCAGCTCTCCACCGACTAACTCAAAGGCCTTCCCAAAGCCATTGACACTGCTGCATCCCCTGCAGATCTTTGCCCGCACATCTTCAAAGATATCCTACTCACTATTACAGAAACACATTTGTCTACCTACATCATCAACCATTCCTTCAACTTTAGCTTCATTCCCAGGGACCTTCAATCTTCCCACGTCAAACCTATACTGAACAAGCATTTGCAATGCAATGGTCTCGGCATTGTTAAAGTTAGAGCTATTGGCATTGTTCATGACATTATATTTGTTTATGTTCTTAAAACATTTAAAGAAACTGCACTGTTATTTACAATGTCAATAGCTTAATCACTCTCAAATGCAAGACCTATTGCATTTGCACCCACACAGAGCCACACACAAAGCCACCCACACACACAGAGCCACCCACAGAGCCACTCACATAGAGCAACCCACACACAAATAGAGCCACCCACAGAGTCGCCTACACACACACACACGCAGTAGCCCACTGACCTATTTACATGATGTGCACTTTGTGATCTGCATGGTACATGTTCTTTGCTGCAGGCACATTAACCCTATGTGCTACCTTTCCAGGAGTCAAAACTTCCACTAGACAAAACTCCGATCTCTCTCTAGGAAGAACATTAAACACCAGAGTCATCATGACATACAGTATACTGTATTTCAGCAATCTGGCACCCCCTACTTAAAGTCTCACCTTGCTCTTAACAGTCACATGGAAAGCCTGCAAGGTTTGCACCCTAATAATAGGTCTCCCACCCTCTGTAACTCGACAGCCCTTTATTTGAGACCGGAATTAATTTTCCGTTAATACTCCTTTCACAGACGTCTTCTGTTCGTATTCACGGGAGAGCGTTGATTTTTTTTTAGGTCTGGCTTGAGTGCAACTGTCACCCGACCTTTTAACCAGTCATTTTCAACATCTTACACCACTCCTAGATTTTCCAACAACGGTACTACAAGTCCCACAGTCCACATCCAGCTGTGGGCAGTGTCATAGCCAGTGACCGTTTGGCTCTCCAAGAGAGAGACTAAGCTGTTTGGAGAGTACGTCCATTGATATCTAAGGGGTTGAAAACAGTTTTGGAGGGTGGGAAGATTTTCAGACCTGATGACCCACTAAAGTCAATGATGGGAAGGGAGGGGGGGGAGGGGGCATTTTGTATATTTTGGGGCTGATGAAGAGTCCAAGGAGGGTGACATACCCGCAAAAAGAGTGCCTTTAGGTCTATGTTATGTATGTTATCCATGTTCCCATTACCGCTAAATGTGGTTAATAACATCCTGACTGTATTTAAATGTGTACTTATTGGGCTGAAGATTGCCTACAAGTTTACCATGGCAGTCACACTTGTCCGCATTGTGAAGTGGGACTCACGGGTCTCCTCGAACACTAAGCCAGGTAGCCAGAATTACCTGTATATCACAATGTTTTCTTTGTAATGAACGGGAACTAGGCTAACGCAAGATGTCTGCCGTTAGAAGCTGTTCGTTTACCCTCACCGGCGGCCACCAACAGTTCCGCGCTCTTGACGTATATCCAAGCCCACAACCATTCATAGTCACCCCGACCGACTATGGCGGCAGCGGTATGGGACCATTGGCATGGTTCTGAGAAAGCCCCGTCTTAAGATGGCCGCCACGCCAGCGCCCCGCAGATTGTAGGCAGCCCATTGTACTCCTTTTTCGGAGGTGGGCGCACGCGCAGTGACCTCCCGGCGGGTATTAATGCAGGATGGGCATGCGAAATGTGTGCATTACTGTTGGGTTGCGGGTAATAGGAGCCCTTTGAGATTAAGACAAGTGGACGGGGAAAGACTTGAGGGCTCGTGAGTAAATGCGAGGGAGCTGTGCCTGTGAACCTTTTGGGTGAAGTCATAAGTGGGTTGAAGTCATAGGTGGCTAATGGGTAAGACGTTGGTGAGCTCAGGTTAACGGCTCAGACATAAAATGCTTGATAGTTCAACATGGGAGGATAGCTTTTGGCAATGGGTTCGACTTGGCTTACCTGGCGAGAGCCATGAACACCTTCGCCTTTCTCTGAGGCGAAGCAGAAATGCCTCGGAGAAAGGCAGCGGCGTTTCCGGATTCGGGGGCGTGTTTTTCTGT
This sequence comes from Triturus cristatus, assembly GCF_964204655.1. Taxonomy (NCBI): domain Eukaryota; kingdom Metazoa; phylum Chordata; class Amphibia; order Caudata; family Salamandridae; genus Triturus; species Triturus cristatus. Next base: position 1,006,956,188 of record NC_140591.1, on the reverse strand, counting down.
TCTCTCCTCTTGCCATTGGCTGGAGGAGATAATGAGAAAAGTAGCAAAAAACACGCCCCCGAATCCGAAAAGGACGGGGCCTGTTCGGAGAGACAAACCTCTTCTCCAATGGCTGGCCAGCATTTAAGAGGCCAGCCAATGGAGAAGAGGCGAGAAGAGGGGCGGGTTCAAGCTCCTCTTCTCCAAAACATTAAATCTCGGAGCGAGACTGCGCAAGCGCAGCCTTCGAGCCGAGACCTAAAAAGGCCTTGACCCCTCAGACAAAACAAGCCATTGAAAGATCACAAATGCAGCCATCATAGCCAGCCGCATTGAGACAGCAGACTTTACACTATTATCTTTCCTCTTTGAAGAAAATCACCTGCAGTTTGACTACCAAACAGAACCCTACCCTTGGCTGTGGCACAGTACCCTGGTCAAATGCTATCTGGAACATTCTCAAATCTTTATATCAGAATGAGGCTCTGCCTCCAACCACTAGACATCTTTGACCCTTGATACAATACACCACCCTACCTTGCTACATTGACTGGACTACAAGGGATTGCACTGGAACGGATCTCATCATATCTTAATAAGAATTCAAATAATCTCCCTTCTGTCCTTATCCTCGCTCTGTAACTCAGGCATTCCCTCAAGGCTTCACCATTAACATCTCATGTTAACTGTGAGGAAACAGGCTTTTTGCAGGTTTCTTTCCACTTTTTCCTGCATTTGGACTACAAGCTGCCGGTTTCTCGTCTCAGAGTGCACTGAGACCAGTTAAACAGACCACAGTGCCAGGGTTCTAAATCCTTACAAAATGCATGTTACATTGGCTGCTCTCAATGGGCATAAACTGACTTACTTATAGGTCCCCAGTGTATGGTACCCAGGCCATGTACATTTGACTGCCCACCCATGGCTGCACCACTGATTGTGCCACCATGCATGTGAAAAAGGACATAATGGCTCCCAGCTTGCCACTGAAGCCTGGAAGTCCAGTTTAAAACTGCTAGTTTGACTTTGCCATTTAAACCAAAGGCAAACCCCCACTTCACTTAACAATATATATATATATATAGGTCTCCCCTAAAGGAGGCCTATTAAGCAATAAGGCCATGAGCTGTATATTCTTAAGTGGGGTATACTTTAATATTTTCTAATAGCAAAACTTCCAAATTGTCACTTTTACTGTGGAAAACCTAGAAGCCCCATTGGCTAGTACAGAGTTAAAGGCTGACATCTAAGTCCTGCTAACTTCAAATGTGACTACTAACTTTTAGAAGGTTGCCACTCTGTTGCCCAGCTTAACCAGTGGCCTTTTGCAGTTGCTGGCCATCAAAAAGCCTTCTGCCCTCCTGGGGAGTGGTTTGAATGACTTCTAGGCTCAGGAACAATAGAGGCCTACCACAGAGGGAGGTGTTACCCCCACCCCCTTGCAGGAAGCCAAACAGGGTGTTGGTCCAAAAGATGAGCTTCACATTGGAAGCCTTCTTTGGTAGACAAATGACAATCACCCTCTAATAGGACTGCCCCTTTGTTCAAGAAGGCAGGCTGGAGGCTTGAATGAAGAGGGGAACCAGTTGCCAAACAGTTTTTTCTGTGAATGTGTAACCCACAGTTAGGCACATCTCTAGGATGGGCTACCAAGCTACTAACTTGCATTGAATGGTTCAGACATCTTGAGAATGGGCAGAATAATGCACTCTGGGATTGGTAGATGTCACACATAGCCGGAAACAGTCATAGGGCAGGAGGGATGCTGGTAGACTACTGGCTAGTGACCGCATCGTCCTCCCAGTGCACTTCCTGAGTATAAATATGACACTCCTTAACCTCAGAGCACATCTGGACTGGAGAAAGGACCGTCCTCTGACCCCTGGACTTGCCAACAGACCAAAAGAAGCTGAACCAAGTGCTGGACTGCACCTGCTGCTCCTTGGGCTAGCAAGGAGAAGACTGTGCCTGTGGTGCCTGGCTCAAGGAAACGTTGCTGCTGAGCCCCAGACTGAAGCAGTGACTCCAAGGGTCAGTTAGCTGAACCCCTGTTCCAGCAGCTGAAGTCACCTGTTCGGTCAGTCAGTAAGCACTAGCAAAGAATCATAGGTGATAGCTGACGTGCAGTCAAGAAGACCTCCACTCCAGACTCAAAAGTTGCACCCATGTCTGCCGGACCCAAGAGTCATCGGAGTGTGGATTGGTCACCAAAGGCGGACACTAGCCCTCACCAAAGGATACCACTCGACTTGCTGTGACTGGAGAAAGGTAGCCCAGCAGCAGCTGGCCTTCTACTGGCTCAAAGAGGACTTCAAGCGATATGACCCCTCTGCCCAAAGTTGCTCCACCTTACCCATAAACCAAGGACTGAGGAATAACCCCAGGAAGGCCCCCATCGACCGCACAGCACCCAGAGCATCTTTCAGCATCCTCAGAATCCTGCAAGTCCAGCATCAGCACCACTCTATTGAAGTCTATGGCAGTCTTGATAAAGAGTAAGGAACTGGACTTGAGACTGCTTTAGTGACCACGTCACTGTCCAAATATTCCTAATTGACCCCCTGACCTTCTCCCTGTTGGAATAGGTTGCCCAGTCCAGGCTGGAGTAACTGAACACAACTCCTTAAAACTTTTCTAAAGTTTACAAACTTTTTGGTTACCAACGCTCCTTTGCACTTTGCACTAAAAAAACTGAGATTTAAACTTTACTTAAAAATTAATACCAGTGGAACCCTCTGGTGGATTTTGCTCTTCTTGGTGTCTAAACATTCATAAAAATATAATGAATTTGTATATAAATTAGTGTTGGATTTCCTTCAAGTTGTGTGACATTCTTATTTAGTTTGGTGCTTCTAAATGCTTTACACTAGTTACTTTGTTTAAGCCTTACTGCTTGAAGGCACAGCTACCCAGGGTTGAGCTAGAGCTTTTACAAATGAGCCTGACATGACCCAAGATGGTTTTGTGAGTGTATTACACAGTGAGGTCGCAAAACCATACAATATAATACATTCAAAACTCACATTAACAATTCACTAGAGACACACTGATAGTCCTCAAACTGAAAAAAGCTTTAGTCCTTGACACTTGCCCCTCTAGCACTTGGCAAGTGGATGACATGCAATTACCTAAAAAGAGTTCAGTGCCGAAACTGGTACATGCACTAACCCAGGGCCTAGTAGTAGCTGAGAACTAGAATTCATCCCACTTAATAACCAACAGCCAAGCAATAAACCCTGGGTGATCATGGACACTAGCCGCAACATTCTAACCATAGGTAAAACAGGTTAACAAACCTACTTTACCTTCAAGAAGTTGTGTCACATTTTACTGCACCTTGCCTTTCCTTGCAAGATCCAGATCACCAATTTTGTAGATCTCTCTAGTCTAAATAATGACAGGGGATTCTACGTGGGCACTCAGGTTTCTGCCTGTACAGACTTCAATGTATTCAGAATACCAACAGTGACTGCAACTAGGCCTTTGCAGTCAGGTTCACATTGCCCCTACTCTGCTTCAGTGGAGCAGAATGCCCGGTTTAATTCAATCAAGATCCTCTGCATCACAAATAGAGCAGTCCTTGGTGCTGAAAATTATTTTATGTAACACAAATTTCACACCTACCATCTGACATGAAGCCTCAGATCTGGAATGCTGCCTCAGATCTGGAATGCTGCTGCTCCAGAACATCTCCAACTTCATACGTTCAGAGTTCGCACAATCACTTAAGCAGTAAGGATGGCCTAACAAACATTCTCCCCAACAATTATCAGAAACCTTCCCATCCTCTTGGAGTTCTGAAGAGCTGCGAAGACCTATCTGGTTTCAATTGACAGAGCCTCTCACTTTTCCAAGATTATCTTACAACATGGGCTTCAGCATCGAGGCAGGACAGTGGCTAAGAACTCAACTCAAGATTTTAAGTAGTAACAAGCATGTCTCCACCTAGCCCACATTAGTTTCCATCACAGGAATGTCACAGCAAGTCTGAAGTGGCATTACTGGGGCACCGCCCATGCACTGCAACCACCACTTCCCACATTGGTCAAACTACATCCACTCTAGCAACAAGACACACTAGAAAGGACATTAGTATGTTTGAGCTATCCGCTCACAGTCATTTGCATGACTGGTATGTTAACCAACTTCACCAATGGTTGAAGTGACTCAGCTGGAGCAGCCCTCATGGAAAACCAGTGCATCGCAAAAGCATCACACTATAGACATACTTATGAGTCCGGTTTACCGCAACCTTTGGTCCAATAGTTACAAAGGAGCAGCCTGCAAAGGTCTAGGCCTGAAACAGAAACAAACTAGCTTCAGTTGGGAAGAAGGAAAGCACCAGGAGACAGTGATGTCTTTCAGGTCTCCAACCAAATAAGGGGATGGATAAGATTATATATGCATGGCAAAATGATAATGCTATTGTCAAAATTATTACCACTATTGCTGCAAAAGCTGCCGGATGTTTGGAGTGTCAAGATTGACTATGGTGGAGGGGTTTAAAATTGAGGTGTTTTACCAAACTGCCAGAAGCATACAAGATAACTGTGCTGTCAGCTGCATATACTGGCTAACAATGTTGCTGTTGTTGAGGATCACACAATAATAAAGCAACACAATTGTATGCCTAGCACCGCATTCCTTGTTTTGCCTCGAACACCCTAAAGTTCTTAGTTTTTGAGGCAGTAACTATGCCCAACACTAAAATCTCCATTTTTGTCAGAACTACTGTTAGACATGTGAAGTGGTTCAACTGTAGCTCTAAGTACTGAAATATTACTAAGCTTCCTGAAACAACTGAGCAATGCTAGGCATACATTCAGCACCTATGGTAACAACAGATAAAACCAGAAGTTGCTTTTAACATTTAAGAGAAAATACCTGACTTATCTGGAAAGGTCAGTGCAAAATCTCGATACTTGGTCATGTCGAAATCCACTCTGGCTCGTGCTACAGCTTTATTCTGCAGCAGAAATGGAATTGTCTGTGTAGAATCGACGTAAACTCCAGGAAACAAAAATGATTTCTACAAAAAGAAAACAACAAAAAGTAAAAGTCATTTTTAGCGGAAGAAAACATAGACTGTTTAACCAGGACAGCACTACTGCCTTTCTGATACTACACACTTCTTTCATATGGGATTTGTCAGACTGGGAAATTCTTAGTCCATCCAATGCTTCCAACATATGCAAAACATTATAACACAGTTAACAGCTGGCCCACAGAAACAGGGTAATTTACCCTTTCTGGCTTTGACTATCAATATCCTAAAAGAGTTATATTTAAACCACTCAGTTTTGTTGAGTCTTACTAAAACACTGTGCTCCTTTTCACCAGTGCCCAGCTCCAGAGGTACTAAGGCAAGAGTACACACCTGCCGTTTCACCAAACCTAGTGTGCCCCCTTTCAAGATGGCCAGGGCTTGAGCCCACCGTTTCTGAGTTCACAGCTCATGACACGGGGACGTTTTTTTCCAAACTGCATGAAGGGAACACCGTCATCAAAATAATGCAATAGGTTTTTGCTTCTTTGCATTCCTTATTTTGTCACACTTGGTAAAACAGTGCAAAGACGCAGTTCTGAGCAAAAGGACACGATAAAAACTTTAACATAACACTCGTGGCACAGAGCCATAACAGAGCCAGATACATATATTGAAAGACATAGTTGAACACTCTTCTTCAGGATAAAGTTACATTAAAGCACCCACAAATAAAAAGAAAGGTGTCTTTTATCTTACAGCACACTCACAGAGCAACCCTTTGGCTCAAACCCTATTTAATGTGTATGCAGTACTTAAAAAAGCAATACATTTTACTTTTCTTCCTTTGTGTTTCAGCAACAGGTCTTCAAGCCGTTGCAGCAAAAGAAGGGCTCTTTTTGTTGGGGGGCTGGGAGTTTTATATAGCGTGAACTAGACATGAACGTATCAGAGCGCTTTACATGAGCACCAGTTGCGTGACAGACAGACACATTAATTTTTGTTAGGCACGGGAAGATTAAGGGGCCGATTCTGATCCGGGTCGGAAGGGCACCGAACACGATCCGGCCGGAAAAACTACGAGCCGTTCGCGTGTTTTCCACCCAACTCGTACAGCTGTACGAGCGAGCCAGTATGATGCGAGCTACAAGAAATTCACCGGCCGAGTCGTTTCCGGGTCCGAACCGCTCCGTACATCTCGGTCGTAAGCTAACCGTGGCGTGCAATGGATGCGATTCACGACCGAGCCAGTACGATGCACGCCTCGGACAGCCTGTGCGAGCCGGAGTGTCTGGCTCGCAAAAGCTCCCAGAGCCAGACTTCAGGGGTCCGCATCGGACCCCCCGACACCCGCAGCCGTACGACTCGCACACAGGGGGAGACCCATGGGACTCCCCCACACAGGCATGTACAGCGCGGATGGCACCGATGCGTACCCACTGTAGGGGGCACACTTGTTCGAGACGTACCCATTCAGTCAATGGGAGCGCATGTACGCGTCATACAAACGGCTCCCATTGACTTCTATGAGAGTCCGACCGAACCGAGTCCGACAGCATACGTGCGCATCGTACTCGCGCAGTCGGACTCAGTCGGAAAACACTCCGGATCCGACTCGGTCAGAGTGCTTTCCGACCCAGTTCAGAATCGGCCCCTACGTGATTTGCCCAGATTCACAGGATGTTGAGCGGCCCTGCCTAGACTCGAGCCGGGTTCCCCAGCTCCGAGGTCGACCGCTCTAGCAGTTAGGCCACATCCTCTCTCTCCCCTTGGATGGGTTGGAAGTAGCGTGTGGATGAAGCTGAATTAGCGAGAGCAGAGCAGGGTCCAAGAGCTGGATGGAGTGTCTACTGCTTGATGATGTAAGAAGGGTGACACACAAGGGAGTACATTGGTGTGGGGCACTATTTACTGCAAAAGGCTGAAGGGACCTGGGCAACGTTCTTTACAATTCAGATCAATGCCACATTACTTTAAATAGTTGGAAGAGAACGTATTCTCACCTGTTTGGTATATCTGTAATTCAGGCTATAAATTACATATTTAGTCATATGAATAGCATACATTTGATCAGATGTTTAAATTTTAATATTTTGTCAAAAGTCCTAACATTTGGGGTACATTTTCCGCTATACTTATAACTATCAGTATGTAATATGAATATGAATTTCCCAGACACAAAGATGAATTTCATATTTGATCAGTACCTGCAGAATGAAAACAGGTGGAGTGAACATGCTTGTCTCACTGAATAAGAGTAGCCCAAAGAAAACTTTCTAGTGTCAATGTATAAGTGTTCAGGACTTGTGTATCCCTTACACAGCTATGTTTTAAGCAGTAAATCAAAATACCGGACACATAATTGTCATCTTTTAAATTATTTTGGGGTGTTGTAGGGATTACTTTGTTAGTATTAAACTGGTTTTCCCTCAACACCCAGGTCCCTTAAGGAAACCATTACTTGTCAGAGCAAATCTCATGATTCACATCTTCAGTAAGGAAAATATCATGATCCAATCCACCAGAGATAATCTTGAACAATTCAATTACATTTCAAAACCCTCCACTAATATGAACAAACATTTTCCTTACATACTTTTCCCTTGTTTTCTTTCTTAATTCTTCCATTCTAGAAGATCCTAAATCCAACCCACCTCATCCCGACAGCCTGTTGTACTCTCATCCTATCTCTTCTAGACTTCCCTCACCACATCCCACCACCCCTTCATAGTTCCAATTTAGTTCTTCTGTTCTAACCTTCTCACCTCATCTCCTGCTTCCTCCAAGATGAATTCTAGGCACAACTCACCATCTGGACACATCGGAGCATCACTGTGCGTAGCCATCTAATACCTCCCTCGCTAATCTCAGCCAAAAACTCTACTCACACCTCTCAGAACTATATTTTCTCTATATGATAAACTCTCCGATTCTTCTATTATGGAAACCGGTTGGACTAACAATGCCCGCATCCACATCTGCATCTTAAAAGCATTGTATATACTCAATCCAAGTAAAACAGTTTCCAAGACTTTCACTGAGTTTGGACACGATACTGTCACTGCTTTCAACACTTCACCAAAGAAATGGAATCAGGTTAAATCTAAAACTCCTATGTGTCAATGGCTAGATGCTGTAGAGTATTCTTCAAGCTGGCCTTGACCCATGTTATGGGCAATGCCTCCGCTAGCCAGTTTTGCTCTGCACAACATGGAAAGTTGAGTTGCACAGTGTCTGAGAAGGAATCCCAAAAGAGGATGAAGCCAAAGGAAAAAAAAAACTCAGACTAGGTAGATGGGGATTGAATCGAAGCTCATAATCATGACTGTTGGTTGGCAGGGAAATCGTTCAGGATGGACTGAAGAAAACAGCAAACTGGAGGAACACGATTTCCGGTAGAATTCTAGAACAAGGCGAAGAAACTGTTTGAAAGTTGAATGAATGGGAACTCCCCCTCTGTGTCAACTTCATCAACTATGAAAAGGTATTCAACAGCGTGGACAGAGAGATCCTTTGGAAACTCCTCCGCCACTATGAAGTGCCACATACACTCGTAAGAATCATCAGGTACTCTTACGAGGGAATGACCTGCAAGGCAGTCCATGGAGGACAGCTCACAAAAACCTTCCAAGTGAGGACCGGAGTCATCCAGGGCTGTTTGCTTTCACCTTTTCTCTTCCTGCTGGCCATAGACAGGATCATGAACACATCCACAGAAAGGAGCAGAAATGGGATCCAGTGGACACCTTTGATGCAGCTCAAAAACCTGGGCTTTTCAGATGACCTGGCCCTAATCTCCCATACCCATCTGCAGATACAAGAGAAGACCGACAGCGTGGCAGCCACATCAGAACAACTTGGCCTCAACATCTTCAGGGGGGAAAACCAAGATCTTGAAGGGGAACACAGCCAGCAGAACTGCAGTCACTCTTGCAGGTGATGCACTGCAAGAGGTTGAGACCTTAACATACCTGAACAGTGTGAGACAAGCAGGACGCCACAGACGCTGATGTCAAGGCAAGAATCAGCAAAGCAAGGGCAAAGAAAACCCCAGGGGAGAGAGGACAAGTGTCCCGATTGATGGCCTATACCCCAGAAGGAGTAGTAGACATAAGTAAGTGAGTACAGGACTTCAACTGCATTCCAAAACAAGGATAAGGAGATCTGAATCTCTTTACATAGAGCTGAAACAGTAAACATGTGAACAGGAAGTTCTGGAGGAAGGTTAAATGAAGGTTCTAGAATTTTCAGGCAAAAATGGCTTTGTGACATAATAAATCCCCCTTGGCTATTTTAATACATTTCTGTATTAAAGATATAGCCTTCTGCCATGTTAACACTATATCTCCGGGATTTGGTGAGCTGTAGCGTGGCAGGGACACAACAGAGCAACTCCCAAGCAGTGCAAGAATGCACAAACCTGGTTTAACAAAACTTCACAATCCATCATGGGTTTCCTCACCCCATTCAATTATTCTATTATCTTCCTCAATGAAGAAAGCAAGATAGGGGGTTGTGCTGCAGTGATTTTTAAAAACTCCATCCACTGCAAGTATGTGAATTCTGAATTATTCCCACACTCCCATGCACAGTTGTAGAACTTAAGTCCATTGCTGGCGGACAACTCCTTTATTGAATAATGCTTGGAAAAGGTCATCTCTTTAATGATTCTACTCAGCACCAACATATTTGTCAGTGATCTTAATTAGAACTGGAACTGCCCTAAAGAATCCTAATTCTAATGCATCATTATCTGTTTTCTACACAAAATACCCTGACCTAACAGTGTCTGAAATCCACACAGATCAAAGGTGCTATCCCTCACGAGCACCCAGAGCAGGCAAATGTCGTCTCACCATCTGTTTGTAGACTGCTGGGTCAAAGAAAGGTTTTTCCCATGCAGTCACGACAAGATCCGTGAGGGCTTCTTTGAAAGGAAGCAAGTGCTCCACCAATGAGGAGCAGGGTCACAAGATTGCAGCTATAATGTTAGACTTCGCCTCAGCAGAGGACAAGGTCAATTTCAAGGCTTTGTTTGCTTTTCAAACTACAGCTGTAAATTAGGAAACTTCCTCTGAAGCAGGACCAGACTGTAAGGGATGCACCCTTCTGGTGAAGTATCCTGGCCACTCACATTTTATGTCCAGCTATAAGCCAACATCGGTATTATAGTGGCAAAGGTAGTTAACACCCTCCAAATCATCATCCTCAGTACAGCCATATTTTTCAGGCATTGGCAACAAAGGCTAAATTCTCCTCCATTTGAGCAAATCTCCAAGTGCGTGAGAAGTGCCCTGCAAACGGAACATCGTTAAAGTTCATCTTAAATTTTTTCCTCAACCCACACACATACTTTTTTGCAACACTGGCTGCACCAAAAGCAACCCTGGAGTCCACTTTGTGGGCAGAGTTTGTTTCACGAATGAAGCGTCTTCCCCCAGAATTGGGATGGAGTCTTGGCAGGCATTCAATTCTTAAGAGTAGACGATTGGTGTCGGTGTCGAAGCCACTTGAGTAGAAAAGCCCCCAAGAGAGTGCTCCGCCATCAGAGGACAGTCCTGAGGGTGTAGGAGCTGTCCTGAACAGATCCAGCACAGCATACCGAACAGACTCGACCTGCTTAGGGTCATCCAAAGGACCCAGGAACATTAGTTTCATCCTTTTTGATGTCGGGATCTTATCTAACGACAAGGACGTTTGGAATTGAGACCCCAAAAAATCCTAAGAGTCAAACCATTACCTTGAAGAAGACTACTTTTTGTGCCTACTGCTTTTTCTTTTTATCGGAAGATTTTTTTAGCATATCCTTCTTTCATAGGTGATTTACCTGTGGGTGAACAGGCAGGGTCATTTAGGCAGCTCTATGTATGCCTTAGCCAGAAATAACTTGGCCTCCAATCCAAGATGGCCGCTGGTAGATGGCGTTAGTATACAAACTCAGTTTGAATCCAGTCATATACAAATCAGTCTCGACCCTGCTCATCCTGCAAAATAATGATAGATTTGGATGTGGCCCGAGTAACTACTAGTGGGTGAGATTAATTCAAGCATTCCACCCATCACTTTTTTGTATACTTAAGTGCATTGCCCTAAGTGGGAAGGGCATACCCAGACATGGATCCTGTGCAGACTGTGAATTGAATCAAGTTATACCTCGCTGATGAGCCCTATCTAGGGTGCTGGGTCAAGACAATTTTGCATATGGCTGGGTCCAAACTGAGGTGGCATGTTGTGTAAAATATCGATGGACTGCGATGAGGCCCCAAATAATTAGCAATAGCTGAGATTATTTCAGGCATTCCATCCATCACTTTTTTGTATACTTTAGCACTTCCTCAGATGGCACAAGAATCTGAGGTCATGACCCTGTGCTCCGATCTCAGGCACCATGTGCAGCGTCATATTCATCAGAAAGCATGTCTTCTTGTGGGATATATGACAAGGTTTGAAACCACAGAATGGGGAGGAGACATTTTGCCTAGTTGCTGTCTAAATGTACAGGAATTTAGTCTGTGGGATACCAAGAAAGAGCTAGAATCATATTGGTGAGGCACAGAAGAACAAGTTACTTACCTTCGGTACCGCTTTTTCTGGTGGATACAGTATCTGCCTGTGGATTCCTCACCCTGTGAATATCCCCTGCGCCAGCAACATTCGGAAACTTTTGTAGCAGTCCACGCCGATGAGGTCGAAGATGACGTCACAGAGACACGGCTCGCGACTCCACTGACGTCACCGGCTCCATAAGAAGACCTCGTCGGCAGTTCCGCCATTTTTTCCGTGCACACGGATGGACTGACAGCAATATATACACCGTATACACAGAAAATAATATATAAAGCAACACACACAGTGTGGAGAATAAGCAGAAAGGCAAAAGAAATAACACAATGCCTTTGACAGTAACAAAACACATTTTGAAACACCATTAACAGAATTACAGGTATAGAAGGATGGACAACGGGGAGGCGGGTGGGTCAGTGAGGAATCCACAGGCAGATACTGTATCCACCAGAAAAAGCATTACCGAAGGTAAGTAACTTGTTCTTCTGATGGATACATCTGCCAGTGGATTCCTCACCTTGTGAATAGATTCCCACAGCAGTCCCACTCCCGGAGGAGGGTGTCCACCCTTCTATACCAGAAAGTCCTGAAGGACGGAACGAGCAAAGTGTCCGTCCCTCCTCACCTCGGTGTCCAAGCAATAATGTTTTGCGAAGGTATGAAGGGAGGCCCAAGTTGCCGCCCTACAAATGTCCTCCACAGGTACGCCCCTAGACAAAGCAGAAGTGGAAGACTTTGCTCTAGTGGAATGAGCCCTTAAACCCTCTGGAGGTTCCTTACCAGCCAGGGAGTAGCATATCTTGATGCACAAGACAATCCATCTAGAAAGGGTGCGCTTGTGCACCGCTCGACCTTTCCTGCAGCCAACAAAGCCCACGAAGAGCTGGTCATCAACTCTGAAGTCTTTAGTCCTGTCCAGATAGAAGCTCACCTCCCTCTTAGGGTCCAAGCGGTGAAGTCTCTCCTCCTCCTTGGAAGGGTGAGGGGGAGGATAGAAGGAAGGAAGGATAATGGACTGCCCCAGATGGAAGGGAGTTACCACCTTAGGCAGAAATGCAGCCCTGGTCCCGAGTACCATTCTTTCAGCATGAATGGTCAAAAACGGGGGTTTTGAACTTAGAGCTTGAAGCTCACTTACCCTCCTTGCCGAGGTAATTGCAATGAGAAAAACCGTCTTAAAAGACAACAATCTCAAGGGACACTTGTGTAAGGGCTCGAAAAGAGAACCCATAAGATAAGTCAAGACAAGGTTTAAGTCCCATTGAGGCACAATAAAGGGAGTAGGAGGCCCTTGAGAAAACGAGGAACAATAGGTGATTTGAATAATGACGGCTGATCCGGCAAGCATAGGAAAGCTGACAAAGCCGATAAGTAACCTTTTACAGTAGGTACAGCAAAGCCTTGCTGAGCAAGAGAAAGGGCAAACTGCAGAATGTCAGATAAATGAACCTTCAAAGGATCAATTGACTTCTCTCCACACCAGAGAACAAATTTAGACCACCTATAGGAATAGATAGATTAGGTGCAATGACGTCTGGCATACAAAATTACATCTACCACATCAGACGGGAGAGAAAAAGAGTTCAGGTTGCCCCGTTCAATCTCCAGGCATGAAGGTGTAAGCTCTGGAGGTGGGGGTGTAGAACCTGCCCCTCCGATTGCGAGAGGAGGTCTGCCCTGAGAGGGAGACGGAGCGGAGGGCATGAGGAGAGGTGGAGAATGTCTGAATACCACACCCTTCTTGGCCAATCTGGGGCGATCAATATGACTTGGGCCCGGTCTTGGCGAACCTTCCTCAGAACCCGAGAATTCAAGGGTATGGGAGAAACGCGTAAAGGAGTCGTGTGCCCCGACTCAACTGAAACGCATCCCCCAACGCTCCCTGCATCGTATACTGGAGATTGCAGAATGACGGGGAGTGAGCATTCTCGCGGGTGGCGAACAGGTCCGTCCGAGGAGTCCCCCACATCCGAAAGACGTGACGAACCACCTCCGGATGGAGCCTCCACTCGTGGTCGGCGGAGAACTGTTGACTGAGACTGTCTGCATGCACGTTCAAAACTCCGGCCAGATGATTTGCCATCAGACAAATCTGATGGTCCTGAGCCCAGGACCATAGACGCAGGGCCTCTCTGCAGAGACAAAGAGACCACACTCCTCCCTGCTTGTTGACATACCACATTGCGGTAGTATTGTCCGTCAGGACTTGAACAGACTGACCGCGAAGGGAAGGGAGGAAAGCCTTGAGTGCCAAACGTATCGCCCGCAATTCCAAAAGGTTGATGTGAAGCAACCTTTCCTTTGGAGACCAAAGACCCTTGATCTCCAGATCCCCCAGATGCGCACCCCACCCTAAAGTGGATGCATCCGTTATCACTGTGGCCACCGATGGAGGTAGATGGAAGGGCTTTCCTTGAGACAGATTGCCCTCCACGCTCCACCAAGACAGATCCGCTGCAGCTTCTCTGGAGATCCTCACAGACTCCCTGAGATCTCCTTTGTGCTGATACCACTGCTTGCGGAGGCACCACTAGAGCGCCCTCATGTGCCAGCGTGCATGGTTGACCAACAGAATGCAGGAAGCAAACAGACCGAGCAGGCGAAGGACCTTCAGGACTGGAACGACCGCTCCATTGCAAAATAAAGGAATCATTTCCTGTATGTCGAGAATCCTTTGAGGAGGAGGTAATGCTCCACACACAGTAGTGTCCAGTACCGCACCTATGAACAGGTTGTGCTGAGGGGGCACCAGGTGAGATTTGGGCACGTTTATTGAGAAGCCCAATTTAAACAACAGCTGAGTTGTATCCTGCAGATGATGAAGCACCTTCTCTGGCGACTCCGCTTTGATCAGCCAGTCATCCAGATAGGGGAAAACTGAAATCCCCGACCTTCTGAGATGGGCTGCCACCACTGCCATCACCATCGTGAAGACTCGAGGTGCAGTAGTAAGACCAAACGTAAGGACCGCCACCAGATTAAGGTGCGATCCTACCGTAAACCGGAGATACTTCCTGTGCGACTTCAGGATGGGGATGTGAAAATACGTATCCTGCAAGTCGATCGACACCATCCAGTCCTCCTGATTCAGCGCTTGAAGAACCTGAGCAAGGATGAGCATCTTGAACTTCTCTTGCTTCAGATAAAGATTCAAGATCCTGAGGTCCAATATCGGACGCAATCTGCCATCCTTTTTCGGAATCAGGAAATACCGGGAGTAGCATCACTGACCCCTCTCCTGTTCTGGAACCACCTCTATCGCACCTTTCTGCAGTAACTTCAGGACTTCCTCCTGTAGGAGAAGACGGTGGTTCTCTGAGCAAGCCCCTTGACAAGGAGGGTAAGTTGGAGGGAATTCCCAAAAGGGAAGGGCGTAGCCATTTTCTACAAGATCTAGAACCCAAAGATCTGTAGTTACAGATTCCCAATCTTGTAGAAAATGGGTAAGCCGGCCCCCTACAGGACCAACATGATCCAGAATGGCAGATCTAGGGCTGCTTTGCGGTGGTGGGAGGGGCTGAAGAGGAAGAGGAAGTGGAGGAGGGCTGACGGCCACGTGAGCGACCCCTGATTCTACCTCTGTATCCTCTAGACGAAGAGCCTTGCTGCTGCTGCTGCTGGGTCTGCCTGTAGGAACGAAAGGATGCCCTTCCGAACCCTCTGTACCTTTTAAAAGACCCCCTTGACTGGGACTGAAGGCCCAGAGACTTAGTCGTTGCCTTGCTCTCCTTAAAACGTTCAAGAGCAGCATCTGCCTTTTTGCCAAACAAACCAGATCCATCAAATGCCAAGTCGATTGTACATCCCGGGAAAACTCCGAAGACTTCAGCCACGCACTCCTCCTGGTGGCAACAGAAGATCCCATGACCCTTGCCACTGAATCCGCCATGTCCAGCCCACTTTGGATCACCTGGCGTGCTGCTGCCTGGGCATCAGTCAAGATTTCATTAAAACCAACCCTATCCTCCTCAGATAGTTTTGGCGCCAGCTTCTTAGCAGAATCCATGAGCGCATGTACATAGCGTCCCAAAAGGCAAGTGGCATTCGTTGACTTTAGAGCCATACCGGCCGATGAAAAGACCTTCTTGGCCGACTGGTCCAGCCTTTTAGCCTCTCTGTCCCCCGGAACTTGAGGAAAAGCACCCTTGGATTTCCCTGAACAAGCCGCCTGAATCACCAGGTTCTCAGGCGATGGATGCGATGTCAAGAACTCAGGGTCCCCTGGAGCTGCCCTATACCTCCTAGCAACCGTCGAGACTGCGGGAGCAGAAAAAGGCTTACACCACACCTCCAACACAGGGTCAACAATAGCCTCATTAAAAGGCAACAACGGTTCTGAAACTGCAGTAGGAGAATGCAACACTTCAGTCAAAATGTTTGATTTGAACTCCGTAGTTGGCAACTGAAGATCAAGCAGTTCCGCAGCCTTCCTGATGACTGCATGATATGGAGCCACATCCTTGGAGGGTTCATCGGAAGGTGGAGTAATCTCCCACTCTGGGGACAAATCCAGTCCACTAGCTTCCTTAAGCTCCTCAAACACCTCATCAGACTTCACCAGCTCTCCTTCTTCTGCTTCCTCCAGAAGGTACCTCCGCTCATCAACCACTCTCTGAGTCTCCCTTCTGGACAGAATCCGTACAAGTGGCGTCAGCGGTGCCGTGTTGGAATCCGACGGCGCCGGCGTCGAACGTGGATCTGCAGGAGCCGCCGGCGTCGAACGAGGTCAAGCCGGCGCCGGTGAAGAAGGAAGTGGTGTCGACGTCCTCGGCGCCGGTAGATGCCAAGACGGCGTCGCTGGAAAAAACAGCATGAAAGGGGCCTGCGGATAGACTTGCGGCACCCCCAAATTAAATGCCATTGGACCCATCGGACCCGCAGGTGCACCAGTGGTGTACATGGCTCTCGCGAACACCCCGTACATAGCATTTAAATAATGCGAGGGGTCCTGACCTGGTCCAGGGAACGCAGGGTACTGGTCAGGCATCACCGGACTCGGGCCAACCGGCGCTGACGGTGGAATAAGCGGCGTCGCAGGCTCACCCGGGACTTGAAGTTCCTCAACCGGGGCCGGAGACGGAGCCGGAGATGGAGCCGGAGATGGAACCGGCATCGGAGATGGAGCCGGAGCCGGAGAAGAAGCCGGAGCCGGCGAAGCCACTGGAGAAGAAGGACCAGGAGGTGAATCCGGCATGGGTGAAGGAGACACCGAGTCCTTTCGGCGTTTGAGTTGGAGACTTCGACTTCGGAGCCGAACTCTTGTCCGAGTGGTGTCGAGAAGAGTGCCTCCTCTTCTTCTTGTGCTTCTTGGATCGTGAAGCATGCCCCGAAGTCGACTTCGACGCCGACCTCGATCTCGACCGTGACCTCGACCTCGTCCTCGAATTCCTTCTTCCTCTCTTCTCCTTTTTCATCCTTGCGATGAAGAGCTTCGCCTCCCTTTCTTTGAGAGCCTTCGAGCTCATCTTGCGACAGCAAGAACAACCATCCACATCGTGGTCAGATGACAAGCACCACACACAGTCGTCATGTGGATCCGTGATCGACATGTGTTTGCCGCACTCACTACAAGGCTTGAAGCCCGACTTCCTTGTCGACATCTTTCTTGAAAGAGAAACAGAGAAAACCCAGAAAAACACAAAGTAATAGTGAAGCTACCAACAGCGATTCCTGAAATCCGTTGGCGTCGACGGCGCGGAAAAAAGGGAGCTGACGTCATCACGCCGACGAGGTCTTCTTATGGAGCCGGTGACGTCAGTGGAGTCGCGAGCGGAGCCTTGTCTCTGTGACGTCGTCTTCGACCTCATCGGCGTGGACTGCTACAAAAGTTTCCAAACGTTGCTGGCGCAGGGGATATTCACAAGGTGAGGAATCCACTAGCAGATGTATCCATCAGAAAAATACGAACTAATGCCATTGTGCCAGACGGCACCTAATATACTATGGTATCAAGATATCTGGTGCTGGAGTCATGGATGCGGGACAGATTTTCCAGACCAGTCTTAAGCCTGTAAGGGTGATATATAGGATTAGGAATACGCACAACATTATGTCCATCTATAATCATTTAGTTTACACTAACTTTAAAAGTTGGAAACTATCTTATGCAAACTAACAACATATTGAAAATCTACAAAACAGTTTTTGAAGTTGAGAACTATGATATATGTGTACCATACGAACCACAGAAATGTCCACGTCAGGGGCTATTACAGAACCACCAATCCTCAGCTCCAAAGGTTTAGCATTGCGTACAGCTACCTAATTTAATAAAAGGAGAAAACATTGTTGAAAATAAAAAGCATTATATTGAAAGAAAAGACACATTTGTGTGTTACAAAAATAAAGGGACTCCAGCAAACCTAAACCATATGTGCAATACATTTATATGGGATTCCTTGAACCATGATATGAGGAACAGAAACTGATTAAGTGTTTTGAACATTTGTACAGGACAGTCGCTAATCTACCTCTCTTGTGAAAAATGCTCTTAGGTCTGACCAATGTAAGCCTACCAAACAAACAAAAAAGAGAAAAGTACTCACAAGCCCATCTCTTAATACTTTTCATCTTGTACATCACTTACATGTACTAGCGCAGCACCAAATCCACAGCGGGATGACTGAGCACCCCTCCTAACACAACATCCAACACTTCCTATATATGTCACACTATAAACATACACTCTACTAGCCAGTCACACCACATAGGACAAGAGCATGTGTGACTTAACAGGCTTCTGCGTCAATGCCATACTTAAGTGCAGCACCAAGGACACAGAGAACAACTGTATAGCCCTCTGGTTTTCATGTTCGACACCCAATACTTCCCATATTGGTAGGATGAACTCTGAAGATATTTTAATAAATGCTATGGTCATGAAGATGGGTTATGCATAGATTTATATTTGCCTAAAATGAAACTGGAATTCAAATTTATTGTTAATCTTGTAAAAACTCATTTTACATCCTACTGGATCCGAGGGTGAATGCGACAACACAGTTTGTTAGATTCACATTAATGTTGGGCTTATTCAGTCATTTGGAGGTACTTTAGGCCATTTAATGAAGACTCAACATACCGGTTGTATTCACTTTTTCAATTTCTTCAACATCTGGAATGCTTTAACCTCAAAATAATTGCAACCCTGAAAAGGTACAACTATTCATTTTGCTTGAATATCCAAGGAAAGACCTGGCAAATGCAACCATGGCATTCCATGGCTTCAGGTGTCACCAGAAAACCTATCACTTTATGTTCACAATGTAATCTGGAATGAATTATCTGCTCTGAAGAATATATTCACCATCTTATACATTGTGGCCAAAGGATGATTGTGTGTACCTCTGAGATATGCTTTATAACCTTGTCAGCAGTCTCAAAATTGTAACAGAGTACATCCCTTGCAGAATTAACTGTAATGAAAGTCAAAGAACCTAAAAAATACATGTATTAGTTATAGTAACTCTATTTTAAATGCTGATCTGGTGGATGAGTATAAGTTAATTTATGGTCATCCAACAAAAAGCATCTTCACTACTAGGCCCATATTTTCCTAACACTAAAGTATATTTGAACGAGTTAAAGTGAGCTTGTTCAGCATACCCATGAGTAATAGGTACACCTCTACATTAGATTGATACCTGCACAGGTCTCTACCATTCCTGTCTAATGGGAAAAGGTTCCACACAAATATTCCATTCAGAGTTAGGGAATGCATTAGAAAAAATAACCAAGATCCACTTAAATATTTCACACATGCAGTAAACTCCCCACAGGCCAAATTCAGCGTACTGTAACTTCAGAAGAGATAGGTAGCATATTTGCATAGAAGGCATGGTGAGTACCCTTGTACCCATTTTACAGCTTTCTGCGTATACAGAACATATATATACCTGCCACAGTCCTGTTAGAACATATTTTAAACCTCCTGGGGGTTAAGACCATTGTAGGTAGGTCTGTTTTTAACATTACCAGCTCCAGTGACCTATTAAAGTTTCTTAATCCACAGGGGCCAGGTCCTTTTAATTTCACTTTTTTCATTCACTCTTGACCCTTCCTCTCACTACCCCTACACCACACATAGTACTGAAAGATCAGTGCTCCCGCGTAGTCGCAGGTCGTAGCACGCCCTGTCCCGCAGCGGGACGGGAAGACCCCTATGAAGAAGCATGACACCAAGGGCCCTTTAGGTGTGTGAGGGGTATTTAAGCAAACACTGTGTGCATCCAACCAATGTAGGAAACACACTTTTGACAAAGAGAGAATCTCAACCGAAAGAACCCCTTCTACAGGTGGATCCTTGTGTTTTGTAATAACATCTGTATAACCATACACTTGTCTTACTAGCTGCTCAGAGACATCATACAGTAACTATTTCTTTGACCCAGAATGAATCACCTTTCAAGGACAACAAGACATCAGGTTGACATTTTTCCATTCAAACTAGTGAACCTAAACACACAGTACATAGTGGAGAACAAAATAAAAGTAAATATAAAGAGATAAGTGCACCCAATGCCAAACATACCAGGGTCTAAAAAAACACACAGAGAAGTGGAAATTAAGAATGCCAATAGATGTAACATACTTACATTGCTGTTAAATGCAAATGCCCAAGAGCTATAAAGACACATTTGTACTTTCAGATATTAACCTCTAGTACTTGAGAAGTTCCTATATAGTTCTAAATAGTTATAGGACATATAATACCAACATAATGTGACATCATGAACCAGAAAGGAAAAAGGGAAAATAAGAAAAAGTTTAAAGTAAGCTGCATAAACCCAAGGCTAGCTTTAAAAAAACACAGTAAGAATGAGTGAGCAAATATACAATTTCACAATAGTTAATGGACTTAACTACTCTTTCTTACCTCCACTCTAGTATCAAATTTGATTACAGCATTAGGTGCAAAGTTGACCTGAAGTTGGGCAAAACCTCCCACAGGTATCACACCTTGTGATGGAGTGATGGACATTCCAAGAAGCGGATACACATCCAAAACCTGAAGAAACAACATTCAGTTAGTCATTGTATTACTTAAAATGAAGGTACTACAGAATACTAGTTCGTATTCCTTTTTCAAAACCATAGCTTGCTCCCTGAATCCAAGCATCTCATGAACCAAGTTAAATTTATCATCCAATGTGTTTAGTTAAGGCACAACACTTGAATAGGGAGATCTCCACTTTCTGGGCTTGATCAAACTTAAAATCCCCAAACCATGAATATTTTGCATACACGATACTATGTAGTTCAGTACATTAAATCAAGTCAGTAAATTGTCTAATAAATCGCCAAAAACATTGGAAACAAATACAATCCCTAAATGTTTGTGGAAAGCAGTAAGCCTAAAAATGAAAAAAAAGTTGTTACATAGTATATCTGTGCATTGCTAGAGTTGCGGAACTAAAACAATATACTATATATAGCGAATGCTCTTGTATGTGGAGCTATCCAATTACTGAACTTCATTTACTATAAAATGGACCACCTGAAAGAAGCTCTTAAGTCAGTAGCGTAGGAATATTCAACACACACAATGATAATACCCCTAATGTTGCAAGGGGAAAAAGTATTTTTTTTGTTCAGCATCTCTTTAATGGTCTCAAAACCCAACATTACTGGACTTACATTTACTCAAGCCTTCCACTATAGAAGAATAAAGGTGTCCTTAAGAGGCAAACACAGATGTTCCCATCTCACAAACCGAGGCCTTGCATTCAAGAACACCCCGGATTGACACTGTGAAGCAACATAACCCTCTGGATTTTATCCATGTTAAATGAAAACAAGTTTAAAATGGATGCCTTGACACTGCATAGTAACAGGACACATCTTTCCATATGCCAGGTAACAAGAGCCCAGTTAAAAAACAAGAGCTGCATCTGAGGAAACTGAAAGCAAGATCGACAAAGCCATGCCCCTAAAAAGGAAACCACTGGACATGCCTGTGTGATGGCAAAACTGGACTATCATCACTAGTACATACAAAGGTCTAGATGCCTACCAAGAAAGTCAGACAAACACCATTGCACAAGTTGACCAATAAAAAAACTGTTCAAGAAAAAAGTGTCATAAAATCTTTCAAGGAAACTGCTTAGAAAGCATGGAGATGCTGGGTAAAACACCAAAATGACTGAAAAAGAGTTGGGAGTGAAATAGAAACTGCTAATCCATATATTCATAAAAACCTCCAAATGTACTCCATGTCTCAAAGCTCACTCCTCATAAGATCAGACAGTTGACAGAGGATACAAATAAATCAAATAGTGCTTGAATCAGAGCTAATCATATGGGAACAATTCAGGGCAGCTTTTAATAAGGACTGATCAACCCAACATACCTGGGACCACATAACAGTTGGCAAGTGGGAACTACCTCAGTCAATGACCCCACACTTCAGCCATTTAAGATAAAAGAGCACAACTTTAGGAGCAGGAATATGCAGGTCATGGGCCCAATTTTAGCTTGAAAGAAGCATCTTTATGCAGATAGCCACCATACAGTACATATCCCCATATTAACAGTTTTTCTGTTACTGACCATAGGGAATAATATTGTCCCTTTCAACGTGACTCACAGACTGATCACTTACAGTAGTTGTTCAGGATGTTCAACCGGTTGGCAGAAGAGTCACAAAAAGCACATGTTGGCACTTCCCTTTGAAATGATCTGCAACATTATTCCAGTCTCCATACTCTTCCCTCCTATTAATTTGGAATTTAGCAGTGGGCAGACAGAAGCATACCAGGCCTATTTTGTAATTAAGCAGCGCACAATCTAAATGACTAAGATCTGCTTGGGGAAGGTTTCCAACATGCCTAATCTATTCTACTAGTGTTCAGCGGGGTGGTGGGTGGGGGGTTGGGGGTTGGTGTCATAGTATCAGACGGGGGCTCAGGTCCACGTTTTGACATAAGCTTCTAAAAACCTGCCAGATACAGATTTTATAGAAATACACATGTCTGCACGCCAGCCAAGACCATAACTGTATGACTATAACTATAACAGCTCTACACCCCCGCGCCGCACGGCCACCAGCTGCTGTGTGTGCCCCCTCGCCTTGCCCTCTGCCTCGCTGCCTGCCTCGCTGCCGGCTGACGCCGCTGGCGTCTGTTTTTGCTTGTTTTGTCTAGCATTTGTGCTTGTTTGAACTGCATTTTCCTCCCGTGTTAGCAGCTTTTGTCTGACTTTTGTGCCTGTATTTTTTCTAGTCAGTTTCTGCATTTTCCTCCCGTGTTAGCAGCTTTTGTCTGACTTTTGTGCTTGTTTTGTCTAGCATTTGTGCTTGTTTGAACTGCATTTTCCTCCCGTGTTAGCAGCTTTTGTCTGACTTTTGTGCCTGTATTTTTTTCTAGTCAGTTTCAGCCCTTTGCGTTCTCCTGCCTGTCTGCCCGCCTACCTCGCCGCCCTCCGCCTTCCCTCCCCGCTCCCCGCTTCCCGCCACCACCGCTGACCACGCCCCTTTTTCCTTTCTGTTCCCTCCCCGCTCCCGCCTCCCAGCTGCCCCGCCCACCCGCGCACTTGGCCTTATATGGCGACCGTGCGACGCAGGTGAGTGTGACCCACTTGTGGGACACCCCCGCGCCGCACGGCCACCAGCTGCTGTGTGTGCCCCCTCGCCTTGCCCTCTGCCTCGCTGCCTGCCTCGCTGCCGGCTGACGCCGCTGGCGTCTGTTTTTGCTTGTTTTGTCTAGCATTTGTGCTTGTTTGAACTGCATTTTCCTCCCGTGTTAGCAGCTTTTGTCTGACTTTTGTGCCTGTATTTTTTCTAGTCAGTTTCTGCATTTTCCTCCCGTGTTAGCAGCTTTTGTCTGACTTTTGTGCTTGTTTTGTCTAGCATTTGTGCTTGTTTGAACTGCATTTTCCTCCCGTGTTAGCAGCTTTTGTCTGACTTTTGTGCCTGTATTTTTTTCTAGTCAGTTTCAGCCCTTTGCATTCTCCTGCCTGTCTGCCCGCCTACCTCGCCGCCCTCCGCCTTCCCTCCCCGCTCCCCGCTTCCCGCCACCACCGCTGACCACGCCCCTTTTTCCTTTCTGTTCCCTCCCCGCTCCCGCCTCCCAGCTGCCCCGCCCACCCGCGCACTTCGCCTTATATGGCGACCGTGCGAATGCGCAGCGGTCACGCGCAGCGGGCGCGCCGATTGTGCGCCGAAGGCGCGCCAAAGGTAAGCCCGTCTGCGCCCGTCCGCGACCGGACCGCGCCCAGCGCCAGGACCCCTGGCCAACGAAGATCCCGACCGACCCGCCTGACGTACTCCACCGCCACCCTCACCGCACTCAACACCGGCCGACTCCCAGAATGCCATCAAGCCACTCCACGACGTACCCACGGACCTTTCAGCTGCCACGCCTGCAAGTTCACCTGCATCCGGACCAGCCTCGCACCAGCACCCACCAAGTCGAACACCAGCAGCACCCACCTCAAGTGCATCCTGCTCAACACCCGCTCCGTCCACAGACACGCCATCGAACTCTGGAACCTTCTAGACGCCACAGCCCCTGACGTCGCCTTCCTCACGGAGACCTGGATGAACGCCTCTTCAGCTCCCGACATCGCCATCGCTATCCCAGAGGGCTACAAGGTCGTCCGGAGGGACCGAAACGCCAACCAGATGGGAGGAGGCATCGCCATCATCCACAGGAACACCATCCGTCTCACGACCAGCACCGGCAACACCCTGACCAGCGCCGAACACCTGCATTTCCAGATCCACACCAACCCGAACACCACCCTCAGAGGCACCCTGATCTACCGACCCCCTGGACCACGCACACAATTCAGCGAGGACATCGCCGACTTCGTCAGCCCGCATGCCCTCCCCTCCGCCGACTACATCCTCCTGGGAGACCTCAACTTCCATCTGGAGAACAACAACGACCGCAACACCAGCACCCTGCTCGACAACCTCGCCAACCTGGGACTCAAGCAACTGGTGTCCACCCCCACCCACCTCGCCGGACACACACTCGACGCAGTCTTCTCATCCAGCACAGACATAGACTTCAGCCACGCCACAGAGCTTCAATGGACGGACCACAGCTGCGTCCACTTCACCTTCAAGAGAACGACGACCCACCAACACCAGCAACAGGCAGCCCGCAGAAGCTGGAACAAGATCACAGCAGACCAGCTCGCCACCTCCCTGAACCAGCACCCTCCTGCCAGCTCAGCGAACCCCAGCCAAGCCGCCGACAACCTCACGAAGTGGATCAGCAACTGCGCGGACGAACTCGCCCCACTGAGGACCCCGCCTAGCAGACCCGGCAGCAAGAAGGCCCCATGGTTCACCGACGAACTCAAGAGCTCCAAGAAGAACTGCCGAGCCCTCGAGAAAGTCTGGAGAAGGGAACCGACACCAGACAACAGGACCTCCTTCAAACTTGCCACCCGGAAACACCACCAGCTGATCCGCGCCGCCAAGAAAACAGCATTCAAAGACCGGTTGGACAACAACGCACACAACTGCAAGGAACTCTTCAACATCGTGAAAGAGCTTTCCAACCCCAGCGCAGGAAACAACGACATCACCCCATCGCAAGACCTCTGCAACTCCCTCGCTTCATACTTCCACAACAAGATCGCGGACATACATAACAGCTTCAACAACCAACCAACGCACACCACGACCGAACAACCACCCCCCACCACCACCCTCCACGCCTGGACCCCGATCAGCACCGAAGACACCATCCGCACGATGAACTCCATCCACTCCGGATCACCGACCGACCCCTGCCCTCACCACGTCTTCAACAAGGCCGACGCTGTCATCGCACCCCACCTGCGAGACATCATCAACACTTCCTTCGACACCACCATCTTCCCTGAGAGCTGGAAGCACGCCGAACTCAGCGCCCTACTAAAGAAACCTACAGCGGACCCCACCGACCTCAAGAATTACCGCCCCATCTCGCTCCTCCCGTTTCCAGCCAAAGTCATCGAGAAGACCGTCAACAAGCAGATGGCCGCCTTCCTCGAGACAAACGGATCCCTCGACCCCTCACAGTCCGGCTTCCGAGCCAATCACAGCACCGAGACCGCCCTCATCGCCGCCACCGATGACATCCGAGCCCTGATGGACAATGGAGAAACAGCGGCCCTCATCCTCCTAGACCTCTCTGCGGCATTCGACACGGTCTGCCACCGCACCCTAGTACGGCGCCTCAGCAACATCGGAATCCAGGACAAGGCGCTGGACTGGATCATCTCCTTCCTCGACGGAAGAACACAGAGAGTCCGCCTACCACCGTACAAGTCAGAGGCCTCCGAAGTCACCTGCGGCGTCCCTCAAGGATCATCTCTGAGCCCCACCCTCTTCAACGTCTACATGAGCCCCCTCGCGGCCATCGTACGCAAACACAACCTCAGCATAATCTCCTACGCCGACGACACCCAACTGATCCTCTCCCTGACCAACGACCCCGCCGCCGCCAGATCCAACCTGCACGAAGGGATGAAAGAGGTAGCCGAGTGGATGACGACCAGCCGCCTGAAACTGAACTCGGACAAGACGGAGGTCCTCATCCTGGGCTCCTCACCCTCCGCCTGGGACGACTCCTGGTGGCCTCCCGCCCTGGGCACCGCACCCAAACCGACAGACCATGCACGCAACCTGGGCTTCCTCCTGGACTCCTCCCTCTCCATGACCAGGCAAGTCAACAACGTCTCCTCGGCGTGCTTCAACATCCTACGCATGCTACGGAAGATCTTCTGGTGGATCCCCACCGAGACCAGGAAGACCGTCACCCAGGCCCTCGTCACCAGCCGACTGGACTACGGCAACGCCCTCTACGCCGGTACCACCGCCAAGCTCCAGAAGAGACTCCAGCGGATCCAGAACGCCTCAGCCAGACTCATCCTCGACATCCCACGAACCAGCCACATCTCCGGACATCTGAGAGACCTTCACTGGCTCCCCGTCAACAAAAGAATCACCTTCCGCCTCCTCACCCACGCACACAAAGCCCTACACGACCAAGGCCCGAGCTACCTCAACAGCCGAGTCAACTTCCACGCTCCGAAACGCCACCTCCGATCAGCCAACCACGCCCTCGCCGCCGTCCCCCGCATCCGAAGAGCGACTACAGGAGGAAGGTCCTTCTCCTACCTGGCCGCCAAGACCTGGAACTCCCTCCCTACCGACCTGCGCCTGACCCAAGACCACCTCTCCTTCAGGAAGAAGCTGAAGACCTGGCTGTTCGAGCAGTAGCGGCACCCCCCCCTCCCCCCCCCCCCAGCGCCTTGAGACCCTACGGGTATGTAGCGCGCTTTACAAGTGTCACTGATTGATTGATTGATACAGAGCAGAAGCTGCTAGCCACTGAAGGTACATTCAAGAGCTTATTGAAAACAAAACTCCTGATAGCTACTGCAGCCCATCAATACTATCTCGTATAGCAACTTGCTGTAAGAGGTTTTTGGCTCTTAAAATGAATTCATGATCAAGGGTAAATTTCCAATAGTACAAGAGATGTCAATAAATAAAGTGCATATTGTTTGTCCCATGGGTAGTTGTAATAATGAGGGGTGATACCCTGAAACCGGTCCCAGGATGCTCGTTTCCGGTCCAAGGAGGACCTGGCCTGGCAGTTTGGCTGAACTGTTCCCATGAGGAGCAGGGTCAAGACTGATTTACATATGGCTGGGTCCAAATTGGGGTGGCATAATGAGCAAAAGAACGATGGATTCAACCCAGAACTCTTGACTGGGGGTGAGTGGTTGAAAAGTTTCACTACTCCGGCCATCATCTTGTTATGTTTGCTAGTTGCAATAATAACCTATTCTGTTTGAAATAAAAACAAATTGTGACACTAAAGAAAAGACAAAAACACACTGGAAGTAGCACAAGGTGATAAAAAAGCATCTGCAAAAAGAAACACTGACCTTACCTTATAGTAAGCATGATGCGCTCCTGTATTTTGAATGACAGCGGTCTTTGAAGTCATCAGACCGAGAGGGGTGTGGTTAAACATTAGCCTTTGTTCTGTAAACTGGACATTTGTTGGGCCAAGCTAACAATTATAAAAAAAGACAAAAACATCAATGTATATATTGTATATCCATAAAATGTTTTGACTCATAGTGTAACAACTTTACATTCACACATCCCTAGTGAAAAGACTCCCATAGAATGAAGTTGAATTAAAGTGTGCACTGAAATTCTTTCGGTCACAATCGCACTATTTTATGTTTCACAATGGTTTCAATAAAACTGTCCTACTTCCGTTTGTTGAATAAACATTACGTTTAGGGTAAGCTTCGGTAGGTGTTATTTTGACAGATATATTTTAATAGAGGCAATGTTCAAGACCAATAAATACATGTTTTTAACAAGGTCAGATAAAAGTAGGGTTAAAATAGTTGAGTGCTTAAACACAAAAATCGAGTCGAATTTTCAAAATGTACTCGGACACGGGGAAGAAAGCTGTTCAAAGGCATTAAAGTGCATGTAGTACATATTTTGAAAGTATGCAATAGGTGTCAAGGGTACTGGTAGATTGTTTGACTTCTTGAAACAAAAAAAACACCTACACTTTTTCCAATCAACATGGTGTGGTGTACTGCGATTGGATTCTTTGGCACTCCACCAGTCCTTGATACCCACAATGTGCCATGTTAATCAAATGTCACTCAAAGCACCAGAAAGGAGTAACTAAGAAAGTCCAGTTGTCATCGATCCCACACACACAACTTAAACCAACCCTGAAGCCAAGCCGTCACTTCAGAACTTCCCTGCTCTCATCAGTTAACCAGAAGAACCCATCAATGGCAGTGGTGGTGGGAAATACATGAACGCATGAGAGGCAGTCGGTGCAAGCAGGATGCCAGCTGGCTGCTGAGAATCCCATGACCTCATACAGCTGCAAAGAACAAGTTACTTCCCTTCAGGAATGCATCTTTTTGTAGAGACAATATCTAGCTGCAGATTCCTTACCTTTGGATTTCCCAGTCGTCAGACTGGATCCAGAAATTTTGATGTGAGCAGTACCCCTGCGTGCCTTCGGGTGGCTAAGTACAGCTTCGTGTGACGTCGTTGGCATCGGTTGTGACGTCGCAGTCACCTATATAGGCTCCAACAAGGTGTGTGGACGTCAGTTCCGTTTCACTTTTTCCAAGCCAGAAGCGGAGAGTCATGAAATGAACTGACTTGTGTGTGTCACAACTAGGGCCTTGAAAAAGGAGCAACCCTATAAAATGATTTGTTCATCTGATAGATACTCCTAGCTGCAGATTCCTTACCTTTGAATAGATACCCAAACCAAACCATGATGGTGGGGGGCTGTGGACAGATTTGCTAGAATATAACATTCTGCAGGACCGAATGGGCAAAAAGCCGGTCCCTATGGACCGGACTGTCCAGGCAGTAGTGCTTGGCAAACGTATGCAGAGATCCCCATGTTGCTGCCTGGCAGGTTTCGAGATCTGGAACTCCACGAGTCAATGACGTGGTCACAGCCTTTTCCCTGGTGGAATGAGCTTGTAAGCCCTCAGGGGGCTGCTTTCTAGCCAGCGTGTAGCAGATTTTAATGCAGATAATGACCCAGTGCAAAATTGTCTGTTTCTTCACTGCTTGCCTTTTTAAGGTGCAACGTAACCCACAAAGAGTTGGTCGTCCACCCGCAACTCTTTTGTGCGGTCAAGATAGAATGAAAATGCTCTTTTTGGGTCCAAACAGTGGAGACGCTCCTCTTCCTTAGAAGGATGCAGGGGGAGAAAAAAAAGGTGGGCAGCATGACCGATTGACCCAGATGGAATGGGGTCACCACCTTTGGAAGGAATGAGGCACAGGTGCAAAGCACCTCCTTATCCAAGAATGTCATCAGATAGGGAGGCTTGGATGACAAAGCCTGCAATTCACCCACCCTTTGGGCAGATATTATCGCCACTAGAAAGGGTGTCTTGATGGTAAGCAGCCTGAGGGGACAATTGTGTAAAGGCTCAAAGGGAGCATACATGAGATATGTGAAAACCAAATTGAGAGTCCACTGTTGCATGATAAAAGACATAGGTGGAGACATATGTACAAGCCCTTTTAAGAACCTATTTACAATAGGGGCTTTTAACAAGGAGGGTTGGTCCAGCAGCCACAAGAAAGCAGACAGAGCAGAAAGATAACTCTTAAGAGTATCCAAAGCAGAGCCCTGCTGGGCAAGGGTAAGAATAAAAAGAAGAATATTAGATAGAGAAGCAGATAGAGGGTCAATAGACCTTTGTGTACAATATTTGTTACAAATGTTGTCAACTGCAGGAGTATACAATCTTAGTGGAGGCCTGCCTGGCCGCCAAAGTAACATTACATACTTCGGGAGGAAGGTCAAAAGCTATCAACTGTTGCCACTCAATCTGCACGCATGGAGGTGGAGAGTTGACAGGTTAGGGTGGAGAACCCTCCCCTGCTGCTGCGACAGAAGATCCTCATGAAGGGGCAGCCTAATTGGAGGATTGATGCTCTTTCGAAGAAGCTCTAAATACCAGACTCTCCATACCCAGTTGGAGTCACACGAATGATTAGGGTCCAGCCGTTATTAATCTTCTTAAGAACTCTGGGCAAAAGCTGTATGGGCAGAAAGGTGTACAGGAGGCCTGAGCTCCACTTGGGACAAAAAGCGCTGCCGAACGATAACCTCTTTGGAAACTCCAGCGTGCAAAACTGCTGACAATGCTCATTCTCTTTAGAGGCGAACAGATCTAACCAAGACTCTCCCCACTGCTGAAAAAGACCTTGCACCCCCTCCGACTGGAGTCGCCATTCGTAATCCGCTAGGCATCGACAGTTGAATTTGTCTGCCTTGGCGTTCAGAGTACCTGACTGGTGTTGAACCACCAGGATTATTCCCTGCTGTGCCAGCCATGTCCAGAGATGCAGGGCCTCTTGACAAAGCGTCCACGATTTCATCCCGCCCTGCTTGTTGCAGTACCACATGACTGTAGTGTTTTCCATAAACACCTGCACTAACTTCCCCTTGACAGAGGGAAGAAATGCTTTCAATGCTAGCAAGATCGCCCGAAGCTCCAACAAACTGATGTGGAGCCCCGACTCCGCCGGAGACCAGTGTCCCCTGAACCTCACCTCTCCCAGATTGCCACCCCATCCCAGGAGTGATGCATCTGTTACTACTGTGAAATCTGGTTGGGGAAGGGAGTGGGGTCTGCCTCTGATGCTATCGCAGTTCGTCAACCACCACTGCAGGTCTTTTGCAGTTCCCTCTGAGATCTGGACCACATTGGAGAGATTCCCCTGATGCTGCATCCACTGGAACTTCAGGCCCCACTGCAGAGGCCACATACACCATCTGGTGTAATTTACCAACAAGATGCAGGAAGCCATGAGTGCCAGCATCCTCAGAGTCCTTCTCACCGAAATCCAAGATAGAGGCTGAAACATCGATAACATAACCTGAATATGTTGGACTCGCAGCTCGGGATGATAAGCCCGAAACTACGCTGTGTCCAGAACAGCTACGATGAAAGGAAGCATCTGAGAAGGAGTCAGGTGTGACTTCGTCACGTTTAGTGAACTCCAGCGAATACAGGAGGTCCACCGTAGTCTGGAGGTGGAAGAAGACAGCCTGGGGCATGGACGCCTTCAACAGCCAGTTGTTGAGGTATGGGAAGACTGACACCCCTAACCTGCACAGATGAGCTGCAACCAGGGCCATAATCTTGATGAACACCCGAGGTAAGGCCAAATGGTAGTACGGTGATTTAAAGTTTTCGTGGCCTACCTTGAACCACAGGTAATGCCTGTGGGCAGGCAGGATGAGGATGTGAAAATACGCATCCTGCAAGTCCAACGCTACCAGCCAGTATTTCTTGGTCTAGGGCAGACAAGACCTGAGCCAACGTGAGCATCTTGAATTTATCCGTTTTGAAGAACAGATTGAAACCCAGATTCAGACATGATTATGGTGGACTTGCAAAAAGGCTTATGTGGCCAAAGTGATGCCAAGAACAAGGATCAGATTCTCTGGTCAAACGACTAACTTAAGCATGTTAGAAGCCCTAATTTAGAGGAGGGTGTTTGGGGTGTGTGCAATTTAATTGCCCTTGAACACTCAGACTTGAATTATCTCTCAGTTCTGCTTTAAGCAGTACTTTGTTTGCATATTTAATTTAGCAGTGTATCTCCTGGGCAGATCCCAGTTTTCTCCTTAACCTTAATAAAATGAAATTGAAGGTAGGTCCCAGTATTGAGGGGAAAAAACAATGGAGAGCTTTAATAAATTCTGTCATTGCTGGGTCTGAGGGAGTAATTGTTGAGCCAGACTCTTACTATGTAACAATTTAAGTCCCTAATACGGAGATGAGTTAAGGTCTTCTCATCACATGCTCAGCTCACTCACCTGCAATGCAGACTGAAGCTTGTGATGTATGCAATAGTTTTACAACTCATAAGGATCAACCTTATCGTTCCATGGGTTTTTGCCATATGGCTAGATATTCTTACTTGATGTGCTAAATAGGCATTATACCTTTTGTGGAGGTCGCAGAGGCCTGGTTGAGCAAGAGCAGTGAGGCATGACTTTGCGAACCGTGAGAGAGTGTTGGTCCAACATATTGTCAGGTCATGTAGGGCATTGAAATACATCTAGAAAGAATTTTATTTTTCTTGAGCTGTATAATCTGCATATATGCATCATATACATCTGGTACTTTACGTAGGTGGTATTAGCAAATGTGGAGATTCAAGCATTACACTGATTTAGTTTCTCACTTATGCCCTATAATTCTTAAAGCTGCACATAGGGAAATGTCTTTGGAAATTAATTGTATGTGTTTATATCACATTTCATGCAGAATATTTTGTGGAGTTCATTGGAGTAATCTGCCTCTGTTGCAAAGGTTCTTCGTCTGCAAAGCTCCAAAGTATGAAAATCCTTAGGCTAATGAATTGTTTTCCGATGTTACTGTATTTTGTATCTAATGACTTCTGTATGCAGGATTGACATGCAAAGTGCATTTACATGATCTGGCATTTCTATATTTGATTTTTATAACTCATGGTTCTCTGTACGAGATTGTGGAATATGACATTGTTTGTTGATGTTTGTTAGGTTTTAAAAACCTGACAACAGACTTAAAGAAAAAAAAACATATAGAACTGACACAATGTCAAAATGGTTTGTGTTAACCTGATGTAAAAAACGGTTTAAAAAAGATGAGACAGTGCAATTTATTGCAAACTAAAATGGAAAATGAGTATCTTTTACTGGGTCTCTAAATTAATCAACCCTCACTTAAAGGTAAAGAAAAAAACAAAACCAATTAAGTTATAACAAGGAAAAACAATGATGTAAAGAACTGATAAAATGTGATTAAATGTGTCTACAAGTCCTGAAAGCTGTGTGCGAAACGACTCTTAAGACATCTACAAGAAACTAACAGCAAATTTTAGTGGGTTAGGGTATTATGTAGGTCCAGAGTCTGTTTACACAACCATTAATGTGAATTGACTTCAAACGTTTTCAGAGATCCTTCACATGCTACCCGCTGACATTCTGCAAAACAAGCAACTCAACTGATTTAATGTTGAAGATTGAATATTTGTTTTTTTTGTCTTTGAACTATTTGTCTTAGAATAAATTTGACATTATGATGGACATCATCCTGAAAACATATATAGTGAAAGCAATATGAAACAGAAAAGACTAAGCGTTAATATACAAACAAACTAGCAGAAATGTCACAGCACACAACATCACAGTACACAACAGAATCTGAAATTTTAAGCATACCTGGGCAGTGCATTTCAGCTTAGTTATGTCTCCATGGTGGACACAGAGGTTGAATTCTCCTTCCTCTGGAGAGAAAAAGCCTGGATGCCACACTACTTCACATTCAATATCTTTGAAAGCGTCCACGGTGCCTAAGCATAGAAGTAAACAAAGAAGCACATGCTTTACACAAGTTTCTAGATCAGTTTTTCTTCAAACTGTGGTCCGGGGATCCCTTGGGGTCCGCAACACCTACTCAAGGCGCCGGCAGACTCCTTATAAAATGAGATAATATTAACTGGTTAAGTGTCCATAAATAAAGAAGCAAAATATAAAACTGAAACATGTAAAACTTTCTGTAAGCATGAAGGAATTTGAAACTTCACTAAAAATTAAGTTGGTATCCTCCGATTGATTCATGGAAGCAGCGTCAGTGCATCAAACAGAATATAGTATGGACAAATGGATTTAGAAAAGCTCCAACCTTCCCATTAAAATTTAAAATTTTGAATTTGTTTGTGAATTAAATAAAATATTTTATCATATATGTTTTTGTTTGATAGATATTTGTTTCAGTGTTTTGTGCATTGTTTTGCTGTGCAAATCATCGAATATGCTTACGCCGGGTCCCATATTACAATAATAACTTAGTGGGGGATCCCCCAATTCCAATAATTATTCAGTGGGAGTCCCCGGATCTCATTAATGATTAAGTAGGGGTCCTCAAAAGTTTAAAGCTTAAGAACCACTGGTCTAGACCATTTACCAAAAGTGTTAGGAGACTCCTATTAACCTACCATGTATCACAAACAGTCTGCAGAGAGTATACTCACATAAGCCCTCCCACAGACACACAACCCCCACCTTCCTTCTGACCTCACAAGGAGTTCTTACCGCTGCGTATAGAGTCCTGTGTAGTCCCTGCTTAAAATATCACCAACAGGGTTGAATTAACCATTAATCAAAATAAGCACGTGCTTAGGGCATAAAGGGAAGGGGGCACACAGAAATGTTCCATTGCTGGTTTTACTATGGACCATAAGGTGCAAAATTGCAAATGGTGCAGCTGCACCAGGTTCCACAAAAAGGGGTTCCCACAATAAGTGAAAAAAACACACAAATATAGATATATCTACATATATATATATATATATATATATATATATATATATATATATATATATATATATATATATATATATATATATATATATATATATATACACACACAATGATAAAAAAGAATAATAAAATAGTAATAATAGAGGTTAATGATAAAATTGATCCTGGGAATACAACAAAATTAGACTCTGTTAACTGTCACACGGTCCAAGGAGGCTCATGTGATCGTTCTGTGCTTGGTCATGTCGGCTGTTCCGACAGTCAGGGTTCAGTCGTCCACTGAGAATGAGTTCAGCGGCACTCAGTAGCTGACTTAGCGTCCAGTCTGCAGCGTGCCAACAACACAGTGCTAACATTGTAACTTTGTAAGTAAGCTGATTCCTGTTTTTTTCTACTTCTACTTTCAATTTCACAACATGAGTGTTTTTATTCTCATGCATGTGGTGGTGGCAGTGACTACATTTATACAAAGAAATAGCAGAGAAATGTTTTAAGTGATGTGCCACATAATGTCTCTTCATCATCTACTGGAATTGAAAGGTATTCTCAGTGTTGTCATAGCTGATTTATGCTTACCCAGAGGGCATGATCACTAATTTTGCAGCTGAGCTTCAGCAGTTTCACTCATATATGCGTCATACGTTCAGTGCAACAAAACATTTTAAAACAAGATTCAGTCATGCTGAACTTTATAAAATAATTGTAGAAGACAATATTGAGTGTGCCTTGCCAAATGGAGACATTTGCTTTCATATATTTCTAACATTAATGGTCGCAAATTGTTCAGCTGAGCGTTCATTTTCCAAACAGAACAACAATGGAGCAAGGCAGGCTGGATGTCTTCTCTGTGCCAAGTATAGAAGCAGATGCGAGGATCTAATCAAAGACTTTTCAATTAGAAAAAGTAGGCAAAAACGTTTCAAATATAAGTAAGGGGAAGTATACAAAAATAAACATTAATTACTGTAAGTTTTGTTTCATTTCGAAATATAAAAATGTATTTTACGGTTTATTATTGTTTATATTTTGAATTAGCTGTATATGGGGGTACCAAAATATTTTAAGTACTTAGTGCCTCTAAAGCAGGTGTCTATAACCAGTCAGTCGTGAGCTGCCAGTAGCTCACTGACACCTTCAGAGCAGCTCACAGTCTTGAGTCCATTTTTTTATCAGCACAGGTTCACATTTTCCTTTTAAATTTAAGGGAAGTCTGTGTTTATTTCACATTATCATCTTCAAGCTGCAGATAGCAGAACCTGCTAATGAGCAGTGATGGAGTAATATTTATGACCCAGGGTACAGAGGTGAAGAACAGATGCACTGAGGTATTTGAATCCTAAATAAAAGTCCTTGTCAACTCAGTATGGAGCAGAGATCAACATGATGTTTCTGAATGTTTTTAAAAGGGAGCAAATTCAAATAAAGACTTCATTTAATGATTAAGTGAACCCATCATTTTGAATGTATCCCTTTTCAAAGTGTTGAATTTACAAACAGCCGGCCTCTTGCTCCCAGTGGCCAGCAAACACCCCATATTTACAGCTCAAAAATACTGTCATTTTTTTCAGATGGGCGAAATTTAATGTGGATACAAATGTTTCTATGGAACATTGAGTCAATGTTTTTCTCCACTTTCAATTAGCCCAATTATGTCTTAATATTTTATAAAGCATGTTTCTTCACTTTGAATTCCTCCTATTTAAACAAATGGCTGTATATGTCTGTTGAAAATATTGCACCATGTCTACGGGGCCTTTATACACAGCAAACATCTTGCTCCCAGTGGCTGGTAGACAGTATCATATCTATAACTGGAAAATACAGTCGTTTTGAAGTGGGAGAAATTTAAAGTGCAGAAAAATGTTCCATATCATGGACATTTTTTTACAGAACATTTTTCTGCACTTCATATTTCTCCCATTTAAAAAAATGGTTGTATATTTGTGTTATACATATAACAGTGCCACATATTGAGAAAGTTATGTCCTGTGCCACAAGTACATATGACAGACTCTCATTCACCGATACACATATATCCCATTCATACACACATGTTCATAGTTCATACATCCCCAAAGACCAATCTCTTAATGACCCACATAGCAGTCCTGTCAGAGAGCCCTTAGTCAAAGTATTTTGTTCCAACCATAGTCTTTGGCTCTATGGACATTAGGCATAATCAACTAAACTAGGCGTGGGGGTGTCTGGTGATATTGCGCGTGTGGCTTGGCCTTCATTAGCTCAAAATGATTTTTACTTATCAGACGTAGCTCACACTAGGGAAAAGGTTGGAGACCCCTGCTCTAAAGGTCTTAATCCGGCCCTGATCGCCAACCCACTTCCCAGCACCAACGAAACAGTCCTTGCTGATTCAAAACTATTATCAAAGGATTTCATTGTATACCCCAGCATTTATTCCACACACCCCAGCATTTATTCCATACAGGTCAACACCCTTAAATGAACAAGGCAAAGATATGAAGGAAAGATATTACAGGACGAGTTTCTCGCATTGTCTTTTGCTCGGAGTTAAATTTTTTCAACTCGATGTAGGGAGCTCGTAGTTATTGTTGGGTGTTTTCCATTCTGATTTTTGGGTACATTTCAGTAAAGTATTTGCTGTGGAATCCGAGAACTTTTTGGACACAAGACCACGTATAGCCAGCCACAGAAAAAAGTGCGGATCACGTTTATAATACTCTATGCAATCAAATATCCTGAAATATCCTGAAGCAGATTCTACTCTTTTCAAAACATTTTAAGATAGATAATAAATAATAAATATTTTTGCATTGCATGAGCAACTTCAAAAGATTAGATTATTCGGTGTAAAACAAAAGTACTGTGCCTAAATCCTAAATTACAATTAAGATGCAGAGGAATACTGCTCTGTTCAGAAGCCATAACAACATAAATATAGATAAACATTTCTGGTTCTAAAAATGATTAACATTTTTATTGCACACAGTAAAACTCTATTCAGGAATATTGCACATCATTCAAATAAAATTAGTGTATTCTTAGATCAGAAAACATCAATAACGATAAAAAAACAGCAGCATATAGCACAATTTAAAACGAGAAATAATAAATTCAACATTTTCATTAAGCACATTATTATTTTTGGAAAATACGCCTATATTAATATAAAAAGGGGGGTAAAAGTATTTCATAGCTAAACCTAGGGCTCCATGAAAACAAAGGGCAGTCAGTTTATTAGCACTTATACCACATTTTCAGTCTGGAGCAAGATCAAAAACTTTTTTTTAACTTGTCTTTATTCAATACTGCACTAGTATCACATTACATGTTGGCCCTTCAGGCCGCATAACAATGGAGAAGACTAAAGAACCACAGATCAGCGTACACTCCAGGTGACCAGTGCAGGATATCACAGCGGCATGAATGTTTGCCCATAAACTCCGCTCACAAGTGTCATTGAGGCGTGCGTTGTCTTGAGCGACATACAGTGCAAATCCCCATGTAGAGAAACATGCACAGCAGAAACCAACATAACAATCAAAAACTATAATAAACAATGTGGCAGCGAAAGATAGGCGGGTGACAGTCCCTAATAAAGAGAGAGAAAAAAGGAGAACTAAAAAGATCTTCAAGTAGCAGAGAAGCAGATATGGAAGTGTGCAAAGCCCCTCAATTCCCCAGTGGCACTGTTACACTGCATCGGGCAGTGAAAAGCATACCCAGGTAGCAATCAAGAGCAGCACAGTCTGCCGATATAAATGTATACAGTCCAGCTGTGCTATGAAATCAAATATGGGTGTGTGTAAGTGAGCAGTTCTCTTTCATCCCTCCAAACTCCTCCTCCGGGTCATTGGCCCAACCCGCTGTCTGCCCAGTCACCAGCGCTCCCACCCACACATCACACGCAGCCCTTGTCTGTACATCAGCTAGGTCAGCCAAGCAAGGGTTTTAATCCTCCACAGTTAGCGCAGGAGTAGCAGGGTCCATTATCTGCGGTGAGGCTTCAGCCCCCCTCACCCTGACCCTCATCCGTCTGCAGGCTCTCCAGCAGATCAAAAACGCAAGTGCCCTTTTTGCTTCCAAATTCTTACTGCCTGATGCCATGCCATTCATGATTTTAGTAATTCATATCATAAAAGTGCCAATTCAGCTAATCCCTTGTTAATTAACATAGGTATCAATAATCCAGCATTCTAACTGTATTGAAACTAGGTTTGTAATATAACTGTGTAGTCGTTCAAAAACGTTTAGACCCACATTTTCCTTATTCTCTGGTGATAATCACTTAACACTTATAATTTACTGTTAATTATCCCTGTAAATGTCTTCCCCAAAAGAAAAATGACAATTTATATGTTCATATATCTTCATCAGTAATGTATAACAAGCATTGGTAATGCATCGGTTTCGCCTATGTGATGAATATTAAGCTGTTTTTATCAATCACCGCCCGGGACAAAGGAAAGAGCTCACTGACAAGTATCACAGGTGTGGAGAGTATTTGGCACAGCAGCCAGAGCTGCTGACTTGAGAGCTGGATAACCCATTTTGAGTCTTTGGCAGAGCAAACGTCCTGCGATTCTGGGCAAATCACTTAATCTCTCTGGGTGATAAATTGGTCTATGTAATCTGCTGCAAGACCCAAAAGCAGAAAGTGGCAAAACGTAACGAAAAAATAGTTCCACCAAAGCGGTTGTTAACAGTATTTCGGCTACGGGAAACTGATAAGAGAAGCAGACAAGGAACAAGCATTGGTAAATGTAGGAAACTATGCTACAGCCCATAGAAATGGTGGTAAAGCAAGTGGCAAGCACAGGAACCAGGAAAGAGAGGGGGTGGGATGTAAGCCCTTTTAATTTTTTATTAAAAATAATAGATTTCACAAGCACCGCACAAGCACTGTGCAGGCGAAACCTAAAAATATTGAGTCTCCACTAAGTATCCTAAAAGAAAACGCAGCAGAAGAATATTTTCCAGTGCCTAAACTTTCATTCATAATCAGACATGCTGTATTTTAAGAACACATAAATTAAAAGAATAAAAGTACAGAAAAATGCTATCACCCAAAGGTAAAGGCCATATGCTTGCAATAAAAACGTATGCGAAAAATTAAACTTCACTCTGGTTAATATCTTGGAACGCTATTGTGCATAGTGTATCATTGATTCAGCATTTCAAAATGTCTGTCACATTTAAAAGCAACGTGGCAATTATCTTCGCCCAGTAAAACACTTCCTACTTTATCCACAACTACATTCCAAGATGGCCACCCAGTAAATATTGCAAGACTGTGATAATGTAGTGGGTATTTTGTGAAAGTAAAACAATGATACACTATGGAAAATACCATTACTATAATTTCACAGAGTTCAGAAGCAATGGGCAGTCAGGATTAAGTCCACTGCATACAGAACAAGCAGCCCAGCAGAAGGTGAAGTGAGTAAGCTGCCCAGTAGCATTGTATAGCTAGCTGTCAGCCACTGTAATTATTCTGATAGGATTAAAGAGAAGGTAGGGACTAAATGAGTGCCCCCACCAACACCGGCACTGAAGCACACTCATTTTCACGCAGATGAACACTTGACCAGACAATATACACTCCCTCAACTGGACAATATAGCCAGAGCCACTTGAATTATGCAATTGTGTGGCTGCTGCAATTTTCACATAATTATGTATTTGCCGCCCCATAATCCGCTGTATCATCTCAGATGTTAACAAAATTTAAAACGAATTCTAGCTCAAGCAGTTCAAAAGTTACTAAAAATGCAGCTACATGTGTTGATGCACAGTGAAAGGCCCTTTGAAAAGCTGGACTAATCACCTTTCAGATGCTTATTGCTATATTTGTGCATTAACCTGGTACTGATGAGGTGCAACTAATGGACAGACAGTGTTACCAAGTTTAAAAATGATGCCATAATGTAGTAATAATATTACAATGTGTACAGCAGTATGGCATGTAATATCATTTGCCTTTTTTTGCTGCATAACTTACTCAACTCAACCCTACAGCATAATTTAGCCCTCTCCTGTCGCATGATTCCAGTGGCCCTGAATATAGCCAACAGCTGTACTGGACTGACCCATTGTCCAACACTATATGGCGTCATGTGTGGAAGCAAACAGTGAATGACAACAAATGGCTGAAGGGGCTGACCCATAGCCCCTCTATGTGTAATTTTAAGACATTGGGTTATTGGTTGAGGAGGGTGGAACCCTTCTCTAGGGACAACCACAATCCTTGTCAGGGTGAACCACAAAAGTCACTAATTTAACATGTGCTTAACACTCTGGTAGCGTGCCACAAAAAGCAGTCAGGCTTAACTTGGAGGCATTGTGGAAATATTTATGCAACACACAAACAGTAATAAAGTGAAAACACAGCACAGGACAAATCCCAAACCAAATTAGAAAAAGACTACATTTTAAGAAATGAAATTAGACCAAAATGATAAACATCCAATCTTCAAAACCGGAGATTATGCAATTTCAAAGTTTGAGGTTGATAAAGCACATAAAAGCATAAACCACAACTCACGGTCATCTGTTTGTGCAGGTTGTATGTCAGAACCAGGGAGGCATTTACCATGCCTGACTTAACAAAGCAGTCTGAACCACGAGTAAGTCTTTACAGCACATTCCTTTACCACGCAAGTCATTACAACGGCTTGCCCTAGGGAAAGCGCTAGACTTTTGAATAGTATAATTTACTCTTCCAACTGCAGTCTGCGCAACAGTAGGGAAAGTATTGGATTTAAATTCCAACATCAGTCCAACAACACTTTCCTTAAGGCAAGTCATTATAATGACTTGCGTGGTAAAGGAATGTGTCGTAAAGACACATTCGTGGTTCAGACCACGCTGATAAGGCACAGCGTGCTTCAAGACGTGATATAAAGGCTGTTTCCCATTCGTGCTAGACCAGGGGAAAGTCAAGTTCAGGTTGACTGCGAAGGAGCGTGGGCAAAATACAGGGACCAGGTTAGTCCCATTTAAAAAGTTACCTTCTCAAAGTCAGGCGTGTAACATACAGTTCCAAGGGAAGGAGGACGCGAGAAGCAGTAAGAGCGTCATGGATGCTCATTGCTGCAGCGCGAAGAGCAGGCCTGGCGTCGCACACAGTTATTGATGGAGGGTGATGATCCTGTTGGGCGTCGCGGATGGTTTTTGCTGGAACCTTGTATTGGTGGTCTCCATGGGCTGTTGTTGATGTAGCAGAAAGTACAGATCGCTAGTTGCGGGTTGTCACTGGCAATTGCTGTAGCATGAAGAGTTGGCTTCATCAGAGCTTCGCGTTGGGGGTCGTCGCAGGTGGCAGAGTCTAGGTGCAAACGGACCCATTCACAGTTAAGAACAGCCCAAAAATTCAGGATTTCTCCTCTCTTTTAGAAGAGTGCACTCCGGGCCAGGCAAGGGTCTAGGGCCTGTAGAAGCACCTCTTGGGGTTCAGGGATTCACTTTAGCACAGGCTAGCTGGGAGGGCGCAGGCAGGTACAGTTGCACAAGGTCAGCTGGGCAGTTGCAGGGAGGCTTCTGTAGCTTGCAGTGTCCCGTAGCTCAGAACAAGTGGGCAGCTAACTAACCTTTGAGTTACTCTGGTGGCCCTGGGTTCACGTAGCAGGTCCACTCTTCTTTCCTCAGGCAGTAGGGCAGTCCTTCCAGCAGCAGTACAGTCATTCATCTGACTCTTCTATGAGTCCAGAAGTGATCTGATGAGAGGCTTAGGAGGTCCAGCCTTTGAAGTGGGGGGACTCCCTATACTACCCCAACATCCGATTCTAGAACATTCCTTCATTCCCCAGCCTAGGCTCCAAGTAGTCTAGGGTGACAAAAGACTGGTGTCAGGTTTCTTTGTGAGTGTGATGGTGGGGGTGTTTTGAAGTGTAAGAGGAACAGGGAACAGCTCCACCCAAGCCATCCAGCCAACACCTAGTGCGCCTTTGTCTCACTGTCTGGGAGGAATACTCAAAGGGCAATTGCCAAGCTATTCACAGTCACGTGACCCAGGGCACAAGTAGCAGGCACCAAATGGTTAGGACGGAAAATGCAAACTTTGTAAAAGTGGCAGTTTAAGAATTGTGACTGTAAATCAGACTTTACCACTAAAGAGCATTTTAAATTACAAGCATGACAGGCTGCAATGCCAGGCCTGAGACATGTTTAAAGGGCTACTTAAGTGGATGGCACAATAAGTGCTGCAGGCCCAGTAGTTACATATAATTTACAGGCCCTGGGTACATGAAGTACCATTTACTAAGGACTTACAAGTGAACTAATGTGTCAATTAGGTGTAGGCCAACTATTTCATGTTTTTGGGAGCGAGCACAAGCACTTGGTAAAGTGGTAAAGTTCACAAAGTCCTAAAGCTAACAAAAACAAATTGAGCAAAACAGGAGGACTGAAGGTAAAAAAAAGGCTGATCCTGCAGAGAGGGCCAGGTCCAGCAGTATAATACACACATATATCATATACATATATGAAAAAGTTACTTACCTTTGATATTGCCTTATCTGGTAGAGACTATCTAGCCACAGATTCCTTACCTTAGAATATTCCCCAGACGTCAGACTTGATCCGGAAATGTTTGGTGAGCAGTACCCCTTTGCACCAGTAGGTGGCGTCGTTTAGCTCTGCATGGTGTCGGCGGCATAGTATGTGCCGAAAGTGAGGTGC
Source organism: Triturus cristatus (assembly GCF_964204655.1). Classification (NCBI taxonomy): domain Eukaryota; kingdom Metazoa; phylum Chordata; class Amphibia; order Caudata; family Salamandridae; genus Triturus; species Triturus cristatus. Next base: position 1,006,913,159 of record NC_140591.1, on the reverse strand, counting down.
ATGACACCTATATAGGCACCATCCCAGTTCTCTGATGTCAGTACGGACTTTCCACATCAGAAGCGCAGAGTCATGAAGAATGACCACTGCTGCATGAAGCTAGGGCCCTTAAAGGGGAAAAACCCTTCAGTCTGAAATCCGTTGGCAGAGCTGGGAGGATGGGTGGGTCAGTAAGAAATCTACAGCTAGATAGAGTCTCTACCAAAATAAGCCATTACCAAAGGTAAGAAAACTGTTCATCTGATTGCAGCTAAAAGCCTCTGATTCCTTACCTTAGAATAGATACCCCAGCAATACTTCCCCAGAGGTGGGGCTGCAAAATGGATTAGAATAGAAAGTCCTGTAGGACTAAACTGGCAAAATGCCAGTTTCATAAGACCTGACTGTCCAGGCAGTAGTTCTTTGTAGATGTGTGCAGGGAAGCCCACGTTGCTGTCTGACAGATATCCAGGACAGGTACTCCGCAAGCTAACGCAGTAGTCACAACCTTGGCTCTTGTGGAAGGAGCTCATAAACTTTCAGGAGCCGGCTTTTAGGCCAATACATAACATATTTTGATGCAGAGCACTATCAATCATGTGATGGTCAATTTCTGCACCGTCTTTCCATTTTGTGGCTCAGACCAGAACTCTTGTGGGTAAAGGTAGAATAGCAATGTTCTTTTTGGGTCCAGACGATGGAGTGTTTTCTCTTCTTTGGAGGGGTGAGGTGGAGCTTAAAAGACGGGCAGGGTGATGGACTGCCCTACAAGAAAGTGGGTTACCAACTTTGGTAGGATGGATGCTCTAGTCTGAAGGACCAGTTTGTCTGGGTAGATAGTACGATACAGAAGCTGAAATGACAGAGCCTATATCTCACTGACCCTCTGTGCAGAAGTTATCGCCACCGTTTTTATGGTAAGGAACCTGAGAAGGCAGTTGTGTAATGGCTCGAAGGGAGCACACATCAAGAATGTGAGGACTAAGTTGAGGTCTCACTGTTGCATTATGAAAGGAGCTAGTGAAGACATATTTTGAAGACCTTTGAGAAACCTATTTACAATAGGGGATTTGAAAAGGGATGACTGATCTGGCAACCTTAGAAATGCAGATATGACAGACAGATAACCCTTTAATGTGCCCAAAACAAAGCCATGCTAGGCTAGGGTAAGAATATACTAAATAACTTGGGAAACAGGTGCAGATAGAGAGACAACTCGCTTATCTGTACACCATGCCACAAACTTGCTCCAACAGCAGGTGTATTCTTTCTAGGTGGAGGGATGCTTGGCTGGCAAGATAACATTGCAGCCTTTCTATGAAGATCTAAAGCTCTCAACTGTCGCTGCTCAATCTCCACTCATGAAGGTGAAACATTTTCAGGTTCGGGTGCAGAACCCTGCCCTATTGCTGCGAGCCTGACCAGATGACCCGTGCTCATGCCCAGCAGCTTGGGATATCAAACTCTCCTTGCCCAATTTAGAGCCACAAGAATGACTTGGGTCCAGTCCTTCCCGATTTTCTTGAGAACTCTGGGCAGGAGTGGTATAGGCGGAAAGGCAGACAGGAGACCTGAGCTCCAGTTGAAGTGAAAAGTTTCTCAGAGTGAGAGTCACCTAGGAAATTCCAGTGTGCATAACTGCTGACATTGCATCTTCCCAACAGAAGCGAACAGATTCAATCAAGGGTCTCTCCATTCTTGGAAGAGACCTTCTGTTACCTCCGGATGGAGACACCATTTGTGATCCACTAGGCATGGACAGGTGACTTCGTCTGCCCTAGCATTTAGAGAGCCCACCAGTGTTGAACCACCAAAGATCTGCTATGATGTTCCAGATATGTCCAGTGGCACAGCACCTATTGACAAAGGGTCCACGCCCCACCCCACCAAGTTAATTGCATTACCACATGGCCGTGGTGTTGTCCATGAACACCTGTACCAGCTTTCCCCTGATTGAAGGAAGAAAGGCCCACTGCAGAGCCCTTATATGCCAACGGACATGTGTCACAAGAGGGATGCAAGATGTCATGCAGCCCAACAGCCTCAGATTCAGTCTCACTGAAATCCAATATAGAGGCCAAAACATTGGTATCATAGCCTGAATATCCTGGACTCGCCGCTCTGGATGATAGGCCCAAAACTGCACTGTGTCTAGAACAGCTCCAGTGAAAGGGGCGAGCCCGACTTCAACATCCAAACATTGAGGTAGGGAAAGACTGGAATGTCTGAACTCCACAGATGAGCTGCAACCTCCACCATCACTTTTGTGAACACCCGAGGGGCACTGGTAGGGCTGAAGAGGGCAAACACAAGGAGATGATGAACTTTTCAGACACTCACCCCCAGTCACAGATCTGGGTTGAATCTATCATCCTTCTTTAGCTCACTTCACCACCCCAGTTCAGACACAGCTATTTGCAAATCAGTATTGACCCTGTGCCTCATGGGAACAGTCCAGCCCGAACTGCCAAGCCATGTCTTGCAACTCAAAATGCTCTCAGCCAACTATGAACCGCAGGTAACACCTGTGGGCAGGCAGGGCCAGGATGTGAAAATAAGCATCCTGTAAGTCCAGCGATACCATCTAGTCTCCTAGGTCCAGCGCAGACAGGACTTGCGCAAGCGTGAGCATTTTGAATTTCTCCTTTTTCAGGAAGAGGTTGAGAAGACGCAAGTCTAAAATAGGACGAAGGCGTCTGTTCTTCTTGGGCACCAGAAAGTAGTGAGATAGCAACCATGACCTACCTCTGGTGTCGGCACTTTCTCTACAGCTCCCTTGGCAAAGAGAACTTAACACCTCCTGATGGAGCAAGGAGAGGTGGTCCTCTGACAGCTTGTTGGAGGTAGGCGGCATGGGTGGAGGGATCACAAAGGGGACAGAGTAGTCTTTTTGGACTAGCAGCAACCCGACAGTCGATGTTAATGACCTCCAGTGGTGCAGGTGATGGCATATCCTACTCCCACTGGATGCCCATGGTGGTTGGTGGGCATACTAAAGGGGTTTGGGGGCTGCGGCTGCAAAGGGGGTGGTGGACTGGCTCGACCTCTGGCCGCCTGTCCCATGTGCTCTGTGTGAACCGCATCCTCTGCCATGAAAATATTGTGCGGTATCTTGACCAGAGTGGCTAGGCATGTAGAGGAGCGGTTGGAAGCCCATTCTTAAACCATGAAAGGGGCGGAAGGCCGACTGGTGTTGGGAAGTGAACATGGAAAGGCCCAAGGACCTGGCAGTAGCTCTGCTGTCCTTAAAGCGGTAGTGCACTAAGGCCACCTTCTCTCCAAACAACTGAGCGCCATCAAAGAGCATGTCCATGAGCAAGGCCTGGACATCCCGCGTAAAGCCAGTGGTTCTTAGCCAGGTGAGGTGCCTATGGGCCACCGACGATGAAATCCCTAAGTGCAGCGACTCTGTTGTATCCAGCCTACAGGTGAAGTTTAACTTGACTGCGTCCCTCCCCTCGGGCGTCCTCTGAGAACATGGGCAGCACTTGCACACCGGGTCCAAGTTAGTGTGGAAGTATCAGCCCAAGAGGCATGTGGTGTTCACCGACCACAGTACCAGACTGGTGGAAGAAAACATCCTCTTCCCAAAGGTATCCAGCCTTTTGGAATCCATGTCCAGTGGAGAGGAAGGGAATGTGCCAGTGTTAGCTTTGAAAGTGGAGGCCTGGCTCCCCAAGCCCTCTGGCGGTGGGTGCTGGGTGAGGAAACTGGGGTTTCATGGGGTGGGGCAGGGCGATGGTGACAGGCAATTGTCAGGGCTTAGACAAGGTCCCGAGAAGGACCTCAGTAAGAGCTTCATTGTATGTGAGTATCGGTTTGGTGAGGGCAACTCCTGGCTGAAACACCTTTGTCAAGTTGTGTATCTTGACTGCCACTGAGGGTAGCATAAGGTCTAGGACCTCAGCCACCCTCCACACCACCACAGCAAACAGGGCACCCTCCTCCATTGATATGTTATGAGGAGAGGCCAGGCCAGTGTCTCGGGAGGTGTCCAGTCCACTGGCATCTGCCAGATCCTCATACCACTTGTCCTCAGGATCTTCTAACTGGTAGGCATGAAATTCCACAGACCCCTGATATCCATATCCCAATCAGGCCTGTCATCTGAACAAGGAACTGGCTTCATCATGAGAAGAATACCCCCTGTCGGCTGCCACAGTCAGACGACACCCATCCAGTTCCATGTCGGAGTCAGGGATGATGATGGGGATGGTGCTGGCTTGTCGGAACTGGAGCAGCATAGGGAAAGACTGAGATGGCTCGACCAGCGCCTCTCCAGATCCAACAACAGGTCCAAGGGGCCGAAAGGCACTGGGGGCAAACCTGCTGCTGGAAGAACAGTAAGGGTTCCTCCTGAGCCCGCAGTGCCCGAAAGCGCTCCGTCAGGGACGGGCCGCCCAAATAGGAGGTGCAAGGCCTCATACAATTCAGATAACTGGACGGGTGTCGTTCCGGCTCTCGGAAACTCTGGGAGGTGCGAGGACGGCTCAGGCACAGGCTACTCCACAGAGTGAAGTCTCAAATGCAGACGCTCATTTGTCTCATCAGATGATTTCGACAGACGTGGCAAAGTCAAAGATCTCTTCAACTTCTTGTTCTTCTTGTGCCTCTGAGACTTACCAGATTTCACGATCTCGTCTGCAATGACGATCGCTTGGAGTGGCTCTACAACTGGTTTTGGAAACTCTCTGTTGACCGAGATCTTGAGCATTGCGGCAGCGAGAATCATGATTGCTCCCTCAAGACTTTGGGGTGCATGGCATGGATGTTGACGCTGGTCTTGTGTCGTGGTTGCACTCCAAGCACCAGAGGCACAATAAATGTGGGTCTGTCACGAATACCTGTCGATGTCAGGCATCAAACTGCTTGAAACTATCTTTCCTATCTGACATTCCTGATGTACCAGGAGACAAGTCTCGAACAAATCTCAACAAAAAGTAGAAAAAAGATCAGTAAAAAAAGATCAGTAAAAAATACTGGGGGAGCTCTTCTCCGGATCTGCACTGACTGGTGCAGAAATAAAAGAATTGATGTCAGCACACTGGTGTGGCACCTATAAGGGCACCTCACACATCACTTCCGGCACAGACGATGATGACAATGCCACGCGGAGCTGAACGATGCCACCTACCGGTGTACAGGGGGACTGCTATTCTAAAAATTTCCAGATCCAGTCTGACGCCTGAGGAATATTCTAAGGTAAGGGACCTGTGGCTAGAAGTCGCTGTCAGAAGTATAAAGATATTCTTTTATTACAAGTGCATTGCATACAGCTAAAACAGTCAGTCCAAACCTAAAATGGGTCAATGAGCAGGAAATATATCTAATTTTGGTCTTAATAAGTCACTGCATCTGCTAACTCAACTTGTGTAGAAGGAATACTCAGCTTCCCTGTGAGAAGACCCTCGGACAAGCCTTCTCGCTTGACAAAATCTAAAAGGTAGCACTTCTAAAAACAACTGTCTCCCACTGCTCTCCATAATTTTACTTTCTGAACTTGCATTTTACTTTTTCCACTCACCCACTCACTTCTCTAATTTTTTATCTTGCTTCAGACAACAGCATTACCAAGCTCAAGGTTAGCAATCCAACCCATTGATCTTGGTGTATGCAATGATTGGTTGGAATGCTACCCCAAGTGATTTTCTGCGGTTAGACTCATTGCAAGTATTTCTCCGATCACCTTTTGTGTGTTTGATGTAACTACTACCACCAGCAATTCACTGATGATGCCCATCTTATAAAGGGCACTTCTTAAAAAGAGCTGAAAATTGAAGTTTTCTTGACAGACAAAGGGATTAGCCTTGAACTTTTCACTTAAATACACTTCAGGGAATAAAAGATATAAATACAACCTCTCAGTTAGGCGGTGTTTTCAAGAACAGTGGGAGGGTGTCAGGTTCTCCTTTCACCGTGGCTGTTGCTGTTCCTTACTCCTCAGAGGCAGATCCTCTGCTTGGTCATTTAAGGTTAAAGGCAGGTAGTGGTTGTAAGTAACTGTGACGACTCGCACATTAGCCATTATTCCTCATATAGTTTCACAACAGAAGATTCTGGAGCCGAAACTCTTTCATGGGAGAACATTTGCCTGAGTTTGCCAAAAGGTGACCTAGAACCACACAACGCAGTACATTGTGGACGGAAAAATTAGGTTGTAACAGCAACCTACCATGATTTCAGAAGAGAGAATGCAATAATCTGATCAAAAGGCTGTGAAATCTTAAGTTGTTTTCTTAGAAAAACCCATTATCAGCAACTAAAGAATAACACCTTAATCTCCGAATACTCCAAAATAGGTGCATATGAATACTTTTCACCAAGGAAATTTCCCGAACAAATACACGCAAAGAAATATGAATCTAGGGGCAAAATGACACCAGAGGGGTCAACAGCAGCAGCTTCTTACACAGTAATATTCAATCTAGGACTCTTTGTACGTGTTGGCTAATCAGAACTGCGGTTATAGGGGTCCTCCAAGTATGTGGCACAGAGTGGACTAGTCTGCAAAAACACTTTTATTTGTATTTTTGTGATTTGTTTAGAGGCCTTTGCAAGCAAGACTGCATCTCGTCAAATACCCCTTGTTAAGATTGCTAAATATTATGGAAATCAATTTCTAAATTGATTACCATAGTATCGCCATAGATTTCTGAAAGCACCGGATAGAAAACTAAGTAGCTGATCAATACTGAGGGGTTTTAATATGGCACCTTCTCGGTGTATACGATTAATTGGCATAAGTCGGTTCTGTATGGCCCACGACCTGAGGTAATATGGCCCCCTCTCCCAGGGGCTCTCCTGGTTACGCAGACGGGGTTCACGTACCTGGGGATCTATATAACCACAGACAGAAATCTCTCCTACCAAAAAAACATTCAGCGAGTCATAACGAATTTTACAATAGATGCTCTATGTTGGAAAACGCTCCCCCTTACGATACTTGGCCGAGCCGCCATGTTTAAAATGATAACGCTGCCTCGCTTCCTGTATGCCCTTCAAAATGAATATTTTCCTCTCCCTCGCCAGACGTTTCAGACGATAGCAGCAGAACTTCGTTCGCTGCTATGGCTAGGGAAACAACCGAGGATTGCGTTAAGTACATTGTAGCGAAACCAGTATAATGGGGGGATATCCCTACCGGACATAGAGGCCTACTATTGGGCGGAACATCTAGCGCCGGTGAATGATTGGCTCCATGCCCCGGCGGATCACCCCACCTAGAGATTGGAAAGGGACACCATGGCACGTCGTTCCTGCCTGTTTTATTTATATGTGGGTCCGGGTAGGAGACGCCTCCTGCCGGCCACGCAAATAACCATTGAGATTTGGGACAGGGCGACTAAGGCCATAGGATGGACGTGTAAACCGACTAAACAAACACCGATATGGAATTGCACCTGGTTGAGGGAACTTCACAAACTTAAGGGCTTATGAGGCTGGGATGACATTGGAATCTTCACCCTGGGGGATGTGGTGGCAAAGGGGAAACTTAAAGCCTTCGGGGCTTTGGCGCAGGAGTTCGGGCTACATCCCACCCAAATTTTCAAGTACGCCCAACTACGACATGCGTGGAGGGCAGAGACCGTGCTCTCTGACCCCCTGCCGGATTATGCCCCGCTGGAGGGTCGCTTACTACAAGAACGGATAGCCAACAAGACAGTATCTCTGACATATAGAACCCTGAATAATAATATGCCAGACAAACTAGGAAAATTACGAGAAACATGGGAGCATAACATGGGCGCGATGGACACGGTGGATTGGGAGGCTGCCGTGATGCATCATAGGGAGGTTGCGATCAAATCACGCCTCCATCTCATCCAATACAAAATACTACACAGGGTATACTTCGACAGGGCTCGACTTCACCGAATAGGCCGGGCAAGTGATCCCAATTGTCTGCGATGCGGCCTTCCACAGGTGGACTTCTACCATACCATCTGGGACTGCCCCGTCATCCACACATACTGGTCACAAATAATGGGAGAGTTGAGTAAGGTGCTTGAGAGTACACTTCCCCTAGACCCTAAACTTGTACTGTTGGGAATATCCCACGATGTTGACTTGAATCGCCCACAACTTATCTTTGCATTATTGGCATTAGTGGAGGCAAAAAGGGATGTGGCTCGTGCCTGGGGGGCAGCGCTTCTCCCACAGCTGGGTGAATGGAGACGGGGAATGGACCTCTACATGGCGGCAGAAAGGGTTACATATACAGCGAGAGGGTGTCCCGGAAGTTCCGTAAGGTATGGGGGAAATACAGGAAGTATCATGGTCTCGATGGGGGTTTGGACCTTGAATAGCGAAGGGTGGGCTTCTTCGAACCTTACTGCGGTTGGGGACGGAGTGCTATGTGACATGTGTAATAGACTATGGGGGAGGACAGGCGGAGAGGGAGGTAGACTCCCAAATATGTCACCGGCTCCAGAGGAGGCGTTCATCCAGGTTTCCGTGAGGAAGGCGACATCTGGTGATGTGGTGTCGAGCAGGTTCCAGAGTTCGACGGCGTGTCTGTGGACGGAGCGGGTGTTGAGCAGGATGCACTTTAGGTGGTTGCCGCGGGTGCTCGGCTTGGCGGGTGCGGTGCAGGTCCGGAGGCAGGTGAATTTGCAGGCTTGGCAGGTGAAGGGTCCGTGGGTGCGTTTCGGGGTGGCTCGTTAGCAGGCGGGGTTTCGGCCGGCGTTGAGGGTGGTGGCATCGTAGGTCCGTCGTGTGGGCAGGCGTCTACATGGACCAGGGGTTCTGGCGCTGGGCGCGGTCCAGGCGCGGACGGGCGCAGGTGGGCTTGCCTTTGGCGCGCCTTCGGCGCGTCTGCTGCGCGTGACCGCTGCGCGTCCGCGCGGTCGCCATTTAAGGACAAGTGGGAGGGAGGAGCAGCTGGGAGGCGGGAGCGGGGAGGACACGGAAAAAGGGGGCATGGCCGCGAGAACGGCGGCGTGGAGCGGGGCTAGGCAGGCAGAAAGGTAAATGCACAATATTAAAACAGAATTAAAACCAAAAATACAACAATACAACAATAACCACGAAACAGCAGGGGTACAATACAGTGAGGCAGTGGCAACAGTACCAGCTAGGGAGGCAGGCGGAACGGCAGATCGAGACTGCGAGCAGCAGCGAGGGGCACACGAGGGGCACACACACAGCTGGGGGCCGTGCGGCGCGGGGGTGTCCTGAGAACAGGTCACACTCACCTGCGCCGCGCGGTCGCCATTTAAGGACAAGTGGGAGGGAGGAGCAGCTGGGAGGCGGGAGCGGGGAGGACACGGAAAAAGGGGGCGTGGCCGCGAGAACGGCGGCAGGAAGCGGGGAGCGGGGCTAGGCAGGCAGAAAGGTAAATGCACAATATTACAACAGAATTAAAACAAAAAATACAACAATAACCAGGAAACAGCAGGGGTACAATACAGTGAGGCAGTGGCAACAGTACCAGCTAGGGAGGCAGGCGGAATGGCAGATCGAGACTGCGAACAGCAGCGAGGGGCACACGAGGGGCACACACACAGCGGGGGGCCGTGCGGCGCGGGGGTGTCCTGAGAACAGGTCACCCTCAAGAGATAAAGCATGTCAAAATGCCTATGCTCCATCAACTAGAATCTACTTCACACACCAAAATCACACTGTGGCAGAAAATGCCAAGGGGCTCTGCAGTTCATGGGTCCAAATAAAAAATTATCCCACCCCTAACTGGGGGAACTTTTGTGTGAACCTGGGTGGAAATACACAGCGAAGGATAAACCAGATGGAGGACTCCCCGTAAGCCTCAGATACAAAAGAAAGGAGCGGGAGGCTGGATGGGGACGAGGGATTCACCCGTGGAAATATAGTATGTATAAGGCTTTGTACAAGGTTTTTGGTAAACCACATTATGTCCTGTCAAAATTCATAAAAAGATTAATTTTTTTTTTAAATGATCCCACCCCCAGCAATATGGACACAACAAAGTAACACAAGGCCTACAAAAGGAAGCTAAAAACTAGACTACCCAAATATTTGTGCCACCTCCTCTTTATGCAGGAAGCATCCAGGAGTAATTCAGTTTCCAGTGTTGCACTCTTTAAGCATTCCTATTATCCCGGTCATCCAAACTTAACATGGCCTACTTCTTAAATGGTCAATGTATTTTTAGCATTCTGGCATATTGGTGCAAACGTTCAGAAAAATAGGGTATATAGAGAAAGAGTATCCGAGAGATATATCTTACCTCTGGCTGGGCGTATTGAAAAAGCAATTCCTCTTTCTGTAACAATTGGCTTCCAGCTAAATTCAGCAGGATAATTCCTACGATTGTACAAAGTGATTGTTGTTCTAAACCCACTCTCTGCCAAGAAGCAAGAGGATGGGTACAGAGTTAAGTAATTGGCAGACATCTCAAGGGCAACACGAACTGCCTCAGCTATTATTAACACATGGCCAGTGTGCTTCTGGTTAATGGAATAGGATATTGACCTACGAACAAAACAAAACAAAAAACCATTACAAAGCAGAATTATGCATCGTGTGGTAGACCATTCCTATGATCAAATGCATTTTTATATAAGAAAAATAGAGTTTAGTGAAGCAGTACACAATATTTTGAATCAGATTCTAATACTTCTTAGCTTTCCTACATACCTATCAATTTAAATCCCTCCACAAAATATCAGAGAATTAGACTCTAAAAATCAATCCATGCATGAAGTACAATAACCAATTAGGCTCACAGCGGCTTCAAAAGCCCATATTTTCTTATCCCGAAAGGAACGTTTCCGAATGTAAAAAAGTTTACACGTGGAGCAAAACGGGAAACAACACATTTCAAACATAGATTTCCAACAATACTAAACATGATGGATTCCCATTATACTGACAATTCACAGTAATGAGCTTAGACTGGAGAAGTGCACACCTGGAAATCTAGGATGACTGTAGATTTTGGGCCAGTCTGTTGTACTTTAAATCGATGAAAATTATAAAAGTTTACAAATATTATATTTACTCCGATTTTGTTGCTTGGGCTCGATATATTTTGCTCTGGAAAGAATGAAGAGTGAAAAGGCTTTGACCAGATTTAGTCTACATTACAACATATCGCCAGGGCCGGTCTGGGAACCAAAACCGGCCCTGGCAAAGTGCTTGGCTGCCCCCCGTGGGGTTGGGGGTGCCACCGAGCTCTTTTCCAGGGCCGATATTGCAGTTATGCTGCAAAAACGGCCCTGTAACAAAATCGGCCCCCAGGGGCCCAAAACCGGCCCCCACCCCTGGGGCGCACCGGGGGATTGCCCGGAGCACGCTACGGCCAGTCCGGCCCTGCATATCGCCCTGCTCGACTGGCACTCTGCTTTTGGATCTCAGCTACGGGCATTGAGACCCCAGGAGAATGATAAAACCATGCAAATGTGTATGTACCTGGAACCACAGTCAATAGGTTCATTTTTTCTATTGATCAAAAGGCAACAGGAGTGACTGGTACACACTTGACAATAAGGCTAGGATAGCCAAGGAAAGAAAGGACAAAGCCCGTTCATATAGCTTTAAAGCCCGTCATAGCGAGCTATAAAGGCCAGCTCCAGCATTAAAGGCCTCAGTTGGCCTTTAATGGCCAGTGTAGCCTACCAAAGCAGGCTATAAAGATGTTAGAACATTCCACCCCATGAGGTCAGAATGTTCTAATTAAAAAACATAATGGTTTCTAGGACCCTGAGGAAGTTGAAATTCCCCTCCGCGCTCCAAAACCTTTGTTTCACAGCTTTCGCTGTGAATGTTCCACAGCTAAGAGCTAACGGCTGTTAGCTGTTGAACATTCATAGCAAGAGCTGTGAAAGGGTGCTGAAGTCTGCCCCTGTTTCTCCCCAGCTTGGCTGAACTTCTTTTGGTAGTTCAGCCAAGCCAGGGAGACCCAGGAGCTGATCAACATTCACCCTCCTTCCTTATGAAGACTTGCTGACACTGAGCTACAGAAGGAGGAAAGAGTGAAGGATGCTTGTGTCCTCCTGCACAGCCTCTGCCTTTCGCTTTCCTCTGCCTAAATACCATATTTTCGAGAGGCAAGGGAAAGAGAAAGGCAGATGCTATGCATTAGGACACTGAAATGTTGAGAGCCGCAGGCCTATACTATGCAAGTTCATAAAGGCTGCTGCTGCCCCCTTGTCTTCAATGGCGCTCTCAACATTCTAATGTTCTAATTAATGGCACAGTTCAGTAAGTGAAAGCCATGTGCAAGAAACTTGAATGATAAGTAGGACGGGGGAGGGGTGTAGAATGAGATTCCACAATGTTGAGAAAAGAGTGCCGAGAAACTAGAACACGATTTCTGAGCAATCTTGGGGTTACCCCTAGCAGTTGTGGGCCAAGCAAACAGTCTCCTTCAGAGAACCAGAGAAAATGAATGCAAAGTATGTTAGCAGTAACAAATCAATCTCAAAGTCTAGAAATTAATCAGATAAATATCCCAAACTGACTTGGCTAAAAAGAAAAATGTAATGAAAAAACACCAACTCAATCAAAATTGGTTATGGATATCTAGAGTTATGAATTTTTTAAGAAAATAGTAGAAAACAACTGCGGCCAAAATCCAGTGCAAGTCACCAGAATGCAGTGGATCAGGACCTTGGCATCTTGCACAGCAGACCAGAAATCGAGAGAGGTGGGACAGAGTATGTGTGTTCACCCTGGCCATGCTCTATAGGGGACATGCATTTAGGCACCATCTGCAGCTGAATGGTGGTGGAGGGAGCAAGGAGAAGTGGTTCATTCTGGTCAACAGTTTTACCTTTGAACTTAGAAACTTTTTTCAGAGCTCGAAATCATTCAACAATGCGAGGCTCTATGTGGTTGTTGAATAGGGCTTCATAATATTGAAAACATGCTTTTTGCAGTCACAAAGTAGCCTTGGACTTTGTGCTCAGAAGCTTCAAGCAGGAAATACCCAGATAAAGCTTCTGTAAAGTTTTTTTTTTTTTTTTAACACACTTTATTTAGATACCATCATATCAAAATCCAATGCAGTGAAAAATTACATAGGGGCGGTCATTTTCTTCTTACCATAAATAATGCTTAAATACTTTACAGGGTTACCATATTTTCCCCCTCCCTCCATAAGGCTGAAAAAGGGGGGTATTAATAAGGTCTGGTGACCTCATGTATAGCTGCCCACTGCAGGAATGGCAACTAAATGCATAGCGTAGTGTTATTACTTTTTCCAGTTAACATAAATAACAAATGCAACTTTGTCCCTTCCCACCCTAGCCCTCCCATCCCTCCCACTCCTGGTCGTACAGTGTTTTCTATGTCCAGTAGGACCTCAAGGGGGAGTACTAACAGGGTAGCACGGACTGGTACTCAGTAATCATGCGATGCGATGTATGGGTCACAAACTTGAGGCCTACTGTGGTATAGTCACCTATTCCCTCTAAGTGTCTACGAAACTTGAGTACCCGGAGGGGGCAATAAGTCAAGTGATTGAAACTTGTGTAGCATTGCCTCCCAGTCCATGGAAATAGGCTGCTTCCAAAGCCCCTTCTCCTCCTCCCTCCTAAGTGCCGCCCCTTCGGCCTTTCTCCATTGTATCATGTCAGCTTGCCAACTGGATAACGCTGGACACCTGGGGGACTTCCACCTCATAGTAAGAGTTCTTACCGCTAAAATGAGGGCTAGGTCTATGAATCTCAGTCGTACTTTCTGGACTCTCAAGCGTTTGCGGAGGCCCATTAGGCAGTTCAGGGCGTCATCTGATATAGGGGTTTGTGTGGTTTCACCTAGAGCTTCACGGATTCCCTCCCAGTAGTTCCGGAGATGTGGACAAGACCACAGCATATGGAGAAAGTCCGCCTCATCCCCTTTACAGCGGGGACAATTGTGTGAGGCATCAGGAAACATACAATGGATCCGCTTGGGGATAAGATATGCCCGATGTAAGATCATGGTCTGGATGAATTTTAGTTTGGCATTGCGGGAAACTCTTTTGGGGTGTTCTAGCATGCACTGCCAAGCCTTATCAGTAATCTCCAAATTAGAGTCCCCAGACCATTGCTCTCTTAGTGAAGTTAGCGGGATTGAAGCGTGCGTCCGTATTCCTGTGTATAACCAATGCACCAAATGTCCCCCTTCCCCATATGATATAACAGATGTACTAGGTTGTGCTGTTGGGGTTCACTGCGCTGCGGTGCCCATGTGTTCTTTATGTAGTGGGATATAGTGGCGTGCAATAAATGTAAACGTGGCGAGGCGCCTGTGGTCTGCAAGAAGGTGTCATGGTCCATCAAGTGTCCGTCAGTAAAGAACGCTCCAATGTCCTCTACTCCAACATCTATCCAATCCTGTATACTGGTCTTTGCTAGCCTGCCCTGTGGTGTGGGGATACCTAAAAGAGAGATGTTCGGTGAGTAAGGAGTCGCCATGGAGGTGTATGTCAATGCCTCCTTCCAGCATTGTAAAGCGGTATACAAAAGGGGGGGGCTGTCCGAGGGGATCTTAACCTTGGGCAACAGCAGAGAGTGTAGCATCCCCCGGTCCACCTCCCCGGATGAGTACCCAATTTCTTGTAAATGTCTCTCCGCGATCCAATAGGATAGCCACTGGAGCTGACTAGCATAGTAGTAGGCACGGAAGTCGGGAACTCCCAGACCCCCACCTCCGCTCTCGAGTTGAAGTTTCTGTAGGCTGACACGCCTGCGGCCCTTGCCCCAGATAAGGTCCAACAACAAGGTGTTTAATGTGTTAAAGGTAGACTGTGGTATTATGACTGGCAGGTTCACAAAGTAGTATAATAGGCGAGGGAGCATCACCATCTTAGAGATGGCAACCCGCCCCATTGCTGAGAGCGGTAGGGAGGCCCAGAAGGCCACACTGGCCCAGAGTCTCGTTATGGCTCGTGTGATATTACCTTCTATCTGATCTGCCTGTGTTCTATATATTTGAATACTTAAGTATTTAAAGGTGGTGAGTGCCACTGGCAAGGTATAATCGCCAAAGCGCAGGGTATCTGGACCTGGTCTATCCCTGAAAAAGAAGACCACAGATTTCTCCGGGTTTATAGCCAATACTAAGAGGCGCTCAAAGGTGTCAAGGATATCCGGTAAGGGAGCGTTGTCGGCCGACAAGTCCCGTAAATACAACAGGATATCGTCTGCGTAGATGGAGGTCAGGTGGGTCACTCCATCGATTGGTATACCAAGCTGGTCTACCGACCTTTTGAGTGCTATCACTAAAGGTTCTAGTGCGAGTACGAATAATAATGGCGATTTCGGACAACCCTGTCGTGTGCCCTTGTGAATAGGATATTGATTAGAGATGTAGCGTCCCGTGCGGGCCCGGGTCGTAGGGGCCGTATAGAGAAGGCGTACCCATTTCAGGTATGTGTCTGGGAATCCAAATCTTTGAAGGGTTGCGAACATAAATTCCCAGGAAAGAGAATCAAAGGCCTGACGGAGGTCTAGGGCGATGCAACCCGCCGACTGATGAGCCTCCGGAGTGGCCTCCATTACATAATGCAGTCGCCTGGTGTTGAGGGATGTACTACGATTCGGCAGGAACCAGCACTGATCGCTATGTATGAGCATATTGAGGGAGGACTGTATTCGATTGGCAAAACCCTGCTTAAGATTTTATACTCCGTTGCAAGTAAGGAGAGGGGCCTGTAATTATGGAGATCCAGGCTGTCACGTCCTGGTTTGGGTAAGGATATGACCAATGCTTGCATGGTAGAGTGTGGTAAGTGGCCTTCCACGAAGGCTGTATTATATACTGCTTCTAGCACAGGCACCAATACCTCCGAATACGTTTGGTAAAATTCAATGGGTAGCACGTCAATCCCAGGCATTTTATTTCGATTTATATCTTTTATCGCAACTCGTATTTCTTGCTGTGTTATTGGACCATCTATACCCGCACGTGTCTCTTCAGGAAGTAACGGCATAGGTAAATCCCGCAGGATAGAGGAGTTTTTGACAGGTGGGGTCGTCGCATATAGTGTGGTAAGATAGTCCTGGAAGGCTAGGTTGATGTCCTGAAGCTTCTGTAAAGTTGAGTGTTTTTACAGGTGGGACTTGGTGCCTTGTCTCAGTCCTTCAGAAGTCAAAAGAACTTCTAAGTCCCAACTTTACTAAAAGTTTAATATTTTCCAACAGAATGCTGAAACTGCTCACATACTTTGAAGAGTTTCCCAACTGCTATTTTCTAGACCAATCATTAAGGTCCAGTACCAACTAGGCCTGCTGACCTTTCTCCTCAGAGGCTTATGGGGAGTTTATCAACAAGGAGTATCTTCTCGTAGATCAGCCCTTGAACATTCTTCCTCCTGTGGGTTGGCATGAAACCACTTGTCTGAACCTTGAGAATGACTTCCAGCTGTGGTGGTTCAAAAGGAAGGAGGCTTTGCCCTTAGTCCTTCTCCATTCGACAGGAGTATGCCTTCTGTAGTTTCTTCTGGTATTCAAATGAAAGCAGTATTCACATGTTTAGGTCATGGGAAACCAAGTCTTAAAGGTGTAACAACTAACTAAATCTACCCTTGCAAACTTTCACACTACCCTCCCAAAGTTTACTGCCCTTCCTGACTTAACGCTAAAGCTATATCAGAAGCACTATGCTCTCATTTTTTTCAAGATGGTAAAAGGGAGACACAAACTAACTCAGATGTGGGGGCTTCTGAAGCCCATCCATGTGACTTTCCTTGTAACAAGATAACCACTCACTCCCCACAAAGGATAACCTACTTACAATGTCCCTCTCTTCTCTGGGTAAGAGGTGCCAGTGGATCTGTGGAAAGGTCGGCTTTAAAAGGGGATTACTGACTTTGATATGCGGATGACAATTTGAATGGCCTGCATCTCGGTGTGGGTCAGTGGCTCAGGTTCCTTAGTGCCATTGTTAACTAGACGATAAGTACAAGATGGGGATTCCTGGGAAACTAAATGTACCTTTATTTCTGATAATGAGCTCCTCCCATTCTAGCTTCCTCAAAACAGCCATTCTCCTCCTGGTTGAGGACTTAGCTGTAATGTACACAACACCTTTGTGGAATGAGCTCTGGGATAGGGGAAAACTAATTACAGAGATCTCTGGAGGTGCTTATCTGGTTGGGGGGCTCCTGTTCATGGGGCAATAATTAGCCTTTCTAGAAATCGGTGTTTTGACATTTGTACTAAAATTTGAACTTTTACAATTAATTAGAGTTTCAATGTTTAGTAAAATCAGTCAGAAATCAGGTCCACTTTGTTGCTAATTACTCGTAGCTTGAAAACATGGGGAAGTCTTTTTCAATGGAGGCTGCTTTAGCCTATAGAATAAGTTGCACTATTAGGTCCCAGTTGCTACAGAAGCATGCAAGTAAACATTTTTTGCATGTTTCACTTGTGAGCATTAGGGAACGGAACCCACAGAGCTCCAAAGCATGCCCTACAATAGACATATTAATGATAGAGGTGAGATTTAATCAAACATTCCAGTACAGCAACTTACTGCAACCAGCACTGCTGCCTTATTTTGATTCACAAATGAGATCTGTAAAGCCAAAGGGCAGGCTCAACAACTCATTTTTAGGTCTCGCCTGACCCAGCGCATGCGCTGGTCTGGCGAGACTTATTGAGAGGGCTCCAAAAAGTGCTACCAGGCCAGCCTAGAGCTACAGTGCATGTGCGCGGGCTTTGATCGTGATCACTTTCGCGGCCGCATGGCCGCTTGGCATAACCAATAGGTCTCGCTTTTGGGACCTTAGAAGTATTTAGTTATGCAACTGTTGCATGGCTAAACACTTATAAGGTCCCAAAGGCGAGACCTATTGGCTATGCCAATGCTTGTTATGTTTTATGATAAGGGGGGAGGATGTGACCGAACGGCTAGGGTGGTCGATCTCAAATCGGGGGAACCAGGTTCGAGTCGCACAATGATGCTCAACATCCTGTGATTCTGGGCAAATCACCTAATCTCCCAGTGCCTAACAAACATAAATGTGTCCTTGTGTAACGTAACTGGTGCTCATGTAAAGCGCTCCGATACCTTAGGGTCAAGTTTGCGCTATATAAATCTTCAGAAAAAAAAGCTAGTGTGTTTCCATAAATTAAGCAGAATATGGCAGTTTTTATTCTTCTGACTAAATGAATTATAATGAATGCCTAGAAAAAATACAAGTGAGAGTAAACACAAGTCTTACATTCATATACACATAATCCATTAAACAACCTTACTTCTTAAAAAGTCCAATGTCATTGGTCTCAAATGTGACAGGAATGTGAATCTGTGACATGGGTGGCACCACGTGGGACAATGGGCTTGTCTGCTGCAATTCTTCGCTGTCAATCTCAACTTGGAACCAGATGTAAGTGGGCAGGTTGTTGACAATGCTCATGTGCTTGGTATTTGTGGAGCCCACACAAACTTCACCAAAGTCTATGGTAGATGGGCCTGAAAAAAATATCAATGTAGAAACGTGAACTTGTGTTAATTAGCAATCACATGAAGTAAACGAGCATTTAATGAAACCTATGTTGCAGGGCGGAACATCATGCTTTGTGTGACGGTGGAAAAAAAACCTTTTCAAATGAGATTTACAGGAGAAAACAAGGTCACGGTGAAGTGCTTTTAAAGGTGGTCGCTTCTGTGTTGGAACAAATTAAATGCTGATCGAGCCAGCCTTTGAAATCATTGTAATAGTTGCAACAGCTCAAATCAGTTCAAATCAAACGAATGCTTTCACAAACACATGCAAGTTATCACTTGATTGTGAAGTTCATTCGGTACGTTTAAGGTGTACTACTAATACAAGTCCAGTTTTCAAATCTGTCTCAAAGGTGGTAGATTCTGAAGTTATAAATGCAAATCCACTCTCAGATCTGCTTGACTAAATTTTTCAGCCAAGAGGATTCAAATTCAAACTACTGATCAAGTCAGCTCAAAGCGATCCTACAAGCGACTGCGAAAGCCAGCTAAAACAGGTGCATAGCTTCCATTAGTGCAGCAGGGGCAGTGGCACTCTAAAGACTGGTTATGCTTTATTTCATGTTTCAATTTCCTTCCTTGCAAAAGGGCCCATGACACACTGGCTGCTTCATTGAGCCAAAACAAATAGGCAGCTTTTGGTTAACCGACCATAACAAATGCAAGTTGTTGCAGTGTCTTGCATATTTTATATAAGAAAGGAGTACGATTCTCAAAGTTTTTTGCACTCCAGGTGCCGTATTACACAAGCTGCTTGGGGGGGGGTGCAATGGGTGTTTCTGCCCGCTTTGCACGCCCCCGGGGCATGTTGGTATTACAGAAAGGGCCACAGACACTTCTGCAGCCCACATACAGCGCCAGCACTTTCTCAAGACGGTGTTCCCTCATTTGCAATGGGGGCGTGCCCCATGCAAATGAGGGAATCCCTTTGCCTCTTCGCCCACACCGTATTCCAGATGTGGGCGCAGAGGCAAAGAAGCTCTCAGTGCACCTCCTAAAAGGTCAGTGCGCCCCTAGAGAGCAGCCCTTTGGAAGGGGGAAAGCGGGTCCCATGGACCACCCCAGACATCCCCTTGCAGGCGGGTGCAGTCACTGACAGCATCCGCCTGCAAGGGGATCTCTAATCCCCGTTACAAGTGCAGGCAGGTTGCTGCCTTCACTGTGAAACAGGGAGCCTCTGCTTTAAAGCCGCTCCATATTTACTCCAGGGCAGCATGAGTTCGCAGCTGCCCTAGGGGTAGCTCATTCCATGTAATAAGGCGCACGTTACCGGTTTGCATCCGGCGCATCTGTTTTAAGGTGCGCCAGGCGCAAACAGGTAAAGTGCGCCCTTTACATAATAGGCAAAAGACACAAAATTGATGGACGGAATGCAGAACTAATCAAAACATTCACCCCCAGTCAAGAGATCTGGGTTAAATCCATCATTCTTTTGCTCACCATGCCACCAGGGCTGGACTGGCCGTAGCGGGCACCGGGCAATCCCCCGGTGCGCCGCACGGGTGGAGGCCAGTTTTGGGCCCCTGGGGCCGGTTTTGTTACAGGGCCGTTTTTGCAGCATAGCTGCAAAATCGGCCCTGTAACAAAATCGGCCGAAAACAGGCCCTGGCAAAGAGCTCGGCTGCACCCCCAACCCCTGGTCAGGAGGGGGGCGGGCGGCCGAGCACTTTGCCTGGGCCGGTTTTGGTTCCCAGTCCGGCCCTGCATGCCACCCCAGTTTAGACCTGGCCATATGCAAATCAGTCTTGACCCTGTGCCTCATGGGAACAGTCCAGCCCGAACTGCCAAGCCAGGTCCTCCCTGGACCGGAAACAAGCATCCTAGGACCGGTTTCGGGGTTTCACCAAAAAAACAATGGATTTAACCCAGATCTCTTGACTGGGGGTGAATTTATGATTCATTCAGCATTCCGTCCATCATTTGTATGCGTAACACTTTACATAATAGGGCCCCAGATTTCAAAGTCCAAAAATGGTCCATAAAATATCATGCGTCTCAGGTTAATATAATTGGAGGTTCAGCCGTGGACCCACCTCCCCCACCCCGGAGCATGTTACCCTCCCCCAAGCCCGAGCATTTTAGAAACAGAAAGCGTTAGAGGCACTCATCGGTACAAAGGCAGTTCACATACAAAACCTTAAACCTGAACCTGGAACCAGTGAGTTTAACATTTATATAAAACGTGAATCCTGTGATCTTTTTGTGAAAAAATATATTTTTCAAAACAAAAAATCATTAGCCATGCACAACATTAGCAAGCTTTTGCTAGTGAAATGGCAAAGGAGTCTATCATGATTAAAAAATACTCGATGACTAATTTTGCAGAAAATGTTTGTGAATGTTATTATGAATAGAAAACTCATTTGGGCCCAAAACCGACCTAACATAGATATTTTAGGAATAGAGCACAAGGAATGAAGTGTATGCTGCATTTACTCTCCAGAGGTCAGAGCCTGATTGGCAGAATCAGGATGAAGAAATAATGAGTCCATTACCAAGACTCTAGATTTAAATAAAGAGTTGGCTCTTTGCATTTAATTTTCCTAAAAATATTCTGATAAAACCAATTTTAATTGGGCCCAAAGACGACGTATTAGAACTTACCGATAATAATGCGATGGAGCTGCTGTGGTGTCAGAGTCAACGCACAATCTTCTTTCTCCTGCTTGGATGTTGGAACTGCACTGAGACCATCGTCGACCTGAGAGATGATTTGAAACAGAACAAATACAATTTGTAAAACCCTTTACATGAACATAAGTTGTTCAAATTAATGTATATATTATATATGTATATAATATAAGTATATATAATGTATATGTATACAATATATATAATATATCTATATAATATATAATGTATATAATATATATCTATAAAATCATCAATATAATATATGTGTGTGTGTGTATATATATATATATATATATATATATATATCTTCCCATAGTTGCTCAAACGCTTGAGGCCGCAACCCGCTGCTGGTAGAGGAACATCCTTTATTTAGCTGAAGACAGGCAGTTATAAATCCAGTATTTTTCACCCTGAGCCTGACGCGTTTCAGAGATTCTATCTCTTTCTTCAGAGGCTGTCGATACATGAACGGTGAGTTTCAAGCACACTGCAAAACACCCGGCGCGCTTTTGACTTGTTCTTAATTGGCCCCTGGTGTGCCACAATTCACGTCATTCTCCAGTTGCACGCTGGTATTTGTAGTGATATAACCGCTAAGTTTCGCCCTCCAATGGGTCCATTCATGTCGATTGTTCAACAGGGCACAATTCAAAGCCCTCCATTGGGCCCCCAGATCGATTTCTACCTGCTTAATTTAGAGCACCAGCAGCGCCATTCACAAGACAAAAGTTTATTCTGTGTGAATGGCGCTGCTGGTGCTCTAAATTAAGCATTTATAACTGCCTGTCTTCAGCTAAATAAAGGATGTTCCTCTACCAGCAGCGGGTTGCGGCCTCAAGCGTTTGAGCAACTATGGGAAGACATATATATATATATATATATATTACCTACTGGCAGTCGCCAGTAGGTAGTTATAGTTAGGACCTATTTTCCATAGGAAATCCGCAATATTCTATTTGGAGTAACGTTGGTGCCGCTTGACGAATCCTCGCAAAATTTTCCAAACTTTTGGCCAGCTCCGGTCCGCTCCTATCCTGAAAATTTCACGGTGATTCGTCAAGCGGGGGCCGAGAAAAAAGGGGGGTCCCAAAACGCATTTTCCCCATGCATTTTCCCATAGGATCTGTTGACGCAGCTACAGCCCGAACTGCTGAACGAAATTACACCAAATTTGGCAAAGAGGTAGTCCTCAGTTCAGACTCATGCCTTTTACTTAAATGGTGTAAATCTGTTCAGTAGTTCCTGAGAGGATCAAAAGTAAACTCACATATATATCTGGGCGGAGCCTAACCACACATCTCATCGTGAGATCTGATTGGCTGTCAGCACTTCATCCAAGAAGTGTTGGCAGCCATCTTGGGACCAATATACATGATAGCACCTCATTAAAAAGCATTGCAGTTAATAGATGGTTTTAAGACTTTAGTTATATTATAAATCATTTGTTGATGGTACCATACTCATTTTAGGAATTGTGGTGTGTTCTAAGGTGATTTTACCATGTGAAAAAGCCTTCTGCTGTGATATCATGAATCATGTTTGAGAGAAAACTATTTTCTCATGCTTTTCCCACAGAGGTTTGGAAGGTGATCTATAAGCTAAACTGAGAGCATGTTTTCTGTAAATTCACATTATCTTTCTCAGTCATGTGAGAATGAAGTCTGACATTCTCAGTAAAACATGTACATCCAACAAGGGCAGAGACTGTCAGTTGATTACTTTGTGTTCTACTGCAGCTTCCCAGAGTGTTCTAAAGAACAACTAGAGCGCTAACAGTCCTACTTATGACAAACGTATGGCACACCTGAAGCCATCTTGATTGGAATAAAGTGGTAACTCTTAAAACATTTATTTAAAAAGGTACAAAATGAGGGGGTTCATTTTGCCATAGAAAGTATGATTAGTGCTGCAGAAAGAAAAATTAGGGCACATTTTGAGTGACTTCTCAAATCCTCTTCTATTTCATAAAAAAATTCTGACATTCAGACTGAAACATGCACTTTGAATATCAGCAGCAGACTTCCCTGGTGAGCAGTAGCTTTACTACAGTGATCTAATTAGCAACTAGAGTGCTAACATTCAGAATTTATGGCAAATGTGTGACACATCTGAATGCCTTCTTGATGGAACCAAAGTAAAAAACTGAAAGTATTTCCTACTGAGGAGACTGCAGTAAATGAGGAAATTAGGAAACTTCATAACAAATATATCTCCCAAGATGGCTACCAGAGACAAAAGAGCCCAAATGTAGCCCAAATATCACCCAGATGTAGCCCAAGTATAGCCCAATGACAGAATGTCCCAGAGTGTTCTAACGAACAACTAGAGCGCTAACAGTCTTACTTATGACAACAAAAGTATGGCACACCTGAAGCCATCTTGATTGGAACAAAGTGGTTACACTTTAAAACATTTAATTTACAAAGGAACAACATGAGGGGGTTCATTTTGCCGTAGAAATTATGATTAGTGCTGCAAAAAGAAAAATTAGGGCACATTTTGACTTCTCAAATCCTCTTCTATTTCGTAAACATATTCTGATATGCAGACTGAAACATTCACTTTGAATACCAGCAGCAGACTTCCCTGGTGAGCAGTAGCTTTACTACAGTGATCTAATGAGCAACTAGAGTGCTAACATTCAGAATTTATGGCAAATGTGTGACACATCTGAATGCCTTCTTGATGGAACCAAAGTAAAAAACTGAAAGTATTTCCTAATGAGGAGACTGCAGTAAATGAAGAAATTAGGAAACTTCATAACAAATAAATCTCCCAAGATGGCCACCAGAGACAAAAGAGCCCAAATGTAGCCCAAATATCACCCAGATGTAGCCCAAGTATAGCCCAATGACAGAATGTCTCTGAGTGTTCTTAAGAACAACTAGAGCGCTTACTGTCTTCCTTATGACAAAAGTATGGCACACCTGAAGCCATCTTGATTGGAATAAACTGGTAACACTTAAAACATTTAATTTAAAAAGGAACACAATGAGGGGGTTCATTTTGCCATAGAAATTATGATTAGTGCTGAAGAAAGAAAAATTAGGGCATATTTTGTGTGACTTCTCAAATCCTCTTCTATTTCATTAAAAAATTCTGATATGCAGACTGAAACATGCACTTTTAATACCAGCAGCAGACTTCCGTGGTTAGCAGTAGCTTTACTACAGTGATCTAATGAGCAACTAGAGTGCTAACATTCAGAATTTATGGCAAATGTGTGACATATCTGAATACCTTCTTGATGGAATCAAAGTAAAAAACTGAAAGCATTTCCTACTGAGGAGACTGTAGTAAATGAGGAAATTAGGAAACTTCGTAACAAATAAATCTCCCAAGATGGCCACCAGAGACAAAAGAGCCCAAATGCAGCACAAATATCACCCAGATGCAGCCCACATGTAGCACAATGACAGAAGTGTGCAAAACACTTATTTTTTGTGTATTTGCAGTTTTACATAGTGCAGACTTGTCAGGTATTGGAGTGCTTTACATGAGCATTGGTTACATCACACAAGATCAAATTTATTTTGGTTGTAGACATGGGGAGATTAAGTGATTTGACCAGAATCACAGAATGTTGAGCTGAAGCAGAAACTCCAACCTGGTTCCCCAGTTGCAAAGTCTGCAGCTCTGGAAGTAACACCACATCCTCTCCCCTGAGTGCAACATTTAATCAAGTGGTCAACTGGATAAAAAAACATAAAGATTACAAATAATTTAAACGTTCTTTGTCGCTATTTGAAAACTCAGAAAATATGCCTCATTTTAGTTTTTTAGAGCACTAACCATAATTTTGATGCAAATAAGACCCTCTCATATATGTAATTTCTAAAGGAAATGCTCTAGGTATTACAGTTTTGATTACATCAAGATGACGTCAGGCGTTCCACACTTTTGTAATAAATATAGAATGTTAGCAATCTAGTTGTTCATTGGGATACTGTTGAGAGGCAGAGGCCAGGGGCACGGACTCTGAAAATGGAAGGCAGGTAGGAGAGTGCAGAGGCAACAATTTGACGACACTGGGCAGGCAGGAAGGGCAGTGGCAGCACAACAGACTATGGAGGGCAGTGGAAAGGGGGACAGGGAAAACAAACAATACAGGACTGGCAAGAGAGGCTGTGGCAATATATTAGGCCATTGTGGGCAGAAGGAAGAGGCAGTGGTAGTACAACCATACATGCCAACAGACCTGTTTCAGCCAGGAAACGTCCAATGTTTTTAAGCTCAAATGGGCTTTATTTGATCTGTCTCCTGTCTACAATCTCCTCTTTTTCAATGTAACTCAAAGGGGAAAATCAATACCCCAGCTTTTTTCAAAATCTCCCTCTTACCAAGTTCAAAATGTTCGCAAGTATGGTACATTGGATCATGGTAGGCAGGAGGAATTGGGGTAGGGACATGGACTCGGATAACAGAGGACAGGAGGGACATGGAGAGGTGCACCAAACTGAACCTACAGGGCAGGCATCAGGGTTTGCAGCAGCACAATACACCACAGAGGGCATTTGGGACAGGAGTGCAGCACAACAATCCATAGAAAGCAATAGGGAGGGGACAGGATCATGCACATGGATAACAGAGAACAGAGGGGAAAGAGGCAATGGTAGCTAGCTGGCCATAATGGACAGACAGGAGAGAAAGCTGCAACATAACAGACCATAAGGGGTAGGAGGGACGGATCAGGGGCATTACAATGGAACAGACAAGTCAGGAGGGAGGGAATAGGGGTCTGCACATGGAAACTGAGGGCTGGGGGAAAGGGGGCAGGGCAGGAACAGCAAGATGACCATGGAGATCAGGCAGGATGGGCACTAGAAACAAGACACACCATGGAGAGCAACAGTGAGACTATGATGGCATACACACAGACCGTGGAGGGAAGGTGGGAGGGGGTCATGGGCAGCTAGCTGACCACACAGGGAAGGTGGGAGGGGCCATGGCAGCACAGAAGACCATGCATGGCAAGCGGGAGGGTTAGTGGCAGCACAATGGCTATGATGGGCAAGAAGGAGGGTGCAGGGGCATGCACAAAGGACCATGGAAGGCAGGAGGAAGGGGATAGGGGCATGGCATGTGGACAGGCAGGGTGGAGGTGGCAGAGACAGGTTACAGTCATCTGACAATGCTAGGCAGGTGGGAGGGGACTGGCAGCTCAACAGAACACTCAGAGTAGATAGGAGTGGCAGGTCCATGGAACATAGTGGGCAAAAAGGATGGAGCAGGGGCATGCACAAAGACATCAGAGGGCAGGGGGAAGGAGAATAGGGGCAGCAAGCTAAGCACAGAGGCTAAGCAGGAGGTCAATGATGGGCCATAGAATTGGGCAATGGAGGGCAGGAGGAGTGGACTGGTACATCATGCTAAATGGAGGGCAGTGGCAGCACATCAGACCATGCATGGCAGGAGGGAGGAGGCTAGTCCATGGATTCAGACAACAGAGGATACGGAGGAGGTGATGGGGCAGCAAGCTAAACTGTTCAGAGAAGGTGGGTATTAGGAACTTTATTGTTTCTAAAATGTGTGTCTGTGAGAACCACTTAAAATATGAACAAGTATGCAGCATAATCTCACTTTTATTCAGGAAGAAGATGACGTTTGTGACTGTGACTTCGGGCTCACTTGGCTGAAACACCCCCTGACCCTCCACCTCCCATCGCAAAATGTAATGCCCGTGAAAAGGGTAGGTGGATGCAGTGTTATATAGAACATAGTCCGGAGAGCACGATTGAAAATGAAAACTAGATATAGTATATGGTATAAACTATGCACCAAAAACTGTGATATAAGATGAACCGGGGCATGAAATATAATATGCAATATATTGTGCGCAATGACAGATTCATTGGAGAGCGCGAGATAGCACAGGCACTAGCGCGTGCTATGCGATATGCCCCTTGGAGTGTAATATGCACAGGGCAGTGTTGTGTAACCTAACTAGTTTCTAAAGTTGTAATATAAAATATGTGCTGGGGAGTGTAACGTTGCATATGCACTGTGACAAAGATATGGATCCCAGATTGTAATATGTATGGCATAGCGCTGTGTATTATAACATAGGCATCGAGTAAAGCACGTTAAATGGGGTAATATAACCCGTGCGAAGGCAAGTGTGGCATGACATATTCACGGGGTGGTGATACAGTGCACATGGGCTAGAGAGTGTCATAGCATACGCACTAGCTGGTGGAATACAACACAGAGGTGTGTGGCACTCGGCGGACACTGGTGGGTGTAACACAGCATTGGGCTCAGCCAGGAGCACGCTATGACTCTCAAGTGAGGTTCGTCTCCTTTCCAGAGAGTTAAATAAAAAGTATTACACATCCGGCGGTGGATGTGTGTTTTATTATCCGTGAGGGGGGGTTTCTTGCATAGTTTGGTCGAATTATTGTCGAATCCCCTTTGAATGGCTTGGTGTGCGTGTGTATTAAATGTGCCCGTCAATAGCTACCCATGTTTGTATACATAAACAACAAGGGTGTCTACTTGGAGAGTACCCACCGGCGGGGGCGCCGGGATTAGGCACGGTAGGGAGTCAGACACGTCAGAGCTTCACTAGCGGTGTAAATACATTCCACGTGGATTCATTGTATGCATAGTCGCCTTTTAATGAATATCACGCAAATCGTCATGGTGATAGGTACATACGGTTTGTCCAGCATGTCCTAGGTGTTTCTATAAATATAGATTTTTTTTAAATAATAAAAAACAAAGGCCGGCCCCTGGGGATAGGGTCCCCAGGGCCATAAGTGGCCTGAGGAGGGGGGCAATGCAGCCACCCTCCTAAAGAATAAAAAAAAAAAAAGGCCATGACCCGGGGGTTGGGGTCCCCGGGGCCGATTAAGGCCTTGGGAGGGGGGCCACGCGGCCCCCTTCCAAATTAATTTTTTTCAACAAAAACAATTAGGGTACAGGCCCTGCAGGATGGGGTCCCCAGGGCCAATAAATTAGAAAAAGAAGGGGGGCCACACAGCCCTCCTTCTTAAAAAAATAAAATAAAAAAAAGACAGGCATCGCGCTGGAGGCCACGCCCCCTCCTTGCAGCACTCTGCAAATGCACCCCCTGGCCAGTTGTAAGTTGGGGAATTAATTCCCCTTCAATACTGAGGGTCCCTGAGGGCCAACTAGCCCAACAGGTATCTCCAGTATGCGCCAGGGAGCTGCGTTGCAGACAGGTGCTCTGAGGCCACGCTCCTTTTTACACCTTTATGCAACGCAGTTCTGTGGCACTTACTGGGGGTACTTAGTGGGCTAGTTTGACCCTAGGGACCCTTAGGATTCAAGGGGACTTAATCTCTCAACTTAGAACGGCCACAGGGCGCGTTTACACAGTGGTGAAAGGAGGGGACGGGGCCTGAGGTGACGTGTGCAAACACGCTCTGTGGCGCGTTTTAAGTTGGGGAAATAATTCCCTTTCAATCCTGAGGGACCTTGGGGGCCAACTAGCCCACCAGGTGCTTCCAGTAAGCGCCACTGCTCTGCGTTGCAGAGAGGTGGTGCAGGCCGTGCCCCTTTTTACACCTCTCTGCAATGGCGCTTACTGGACGTACCTAGTGGGCTATTTTGCCCTTAGGGACCCTCAGGATTCAAGAGGACTTAATCTCCCAACTTAAAACGGCCACAGGGCGTGTTTACACAGTGGGGAAGGGAGGGGACGGGGCCTGAGGTGACGTGTGCAAACACGCCCTATGGCGCATTTTAAGTTGGGGAAATAATTCCCCTTGAATCCTGACGAACCCTGGGGGCCAACTAGCCCACCAGGTGCTTCCAGTAAGCGCCACTGCACTGCGTTGCAGAGAGGTGGTCTAGGCCATGCCCCTTTTTACATCTCTCTGCAACGCAGCTCTGTGGCTCTTACTGGAGGTACCTAGTGGTCTAGTTGGACCCTAGGGACCCTCAGGATTCAAGGGGACTTAATCTCCCAACTTAAAACGGCCACAGGGCATGTTTACACAGTGGGGAAGGGAGGGGACGGGGCCTGAGGTGACTTGTGCAAACACGCCCTGTGGCACGTTTTAAGAGGTAGCTTTAATCCCCTGCCCTATTATATACTAGGGGCTTACAGAGGAGGTCATGCTAATCACAGGGGGACCCCAACGCATAGTGTTCCCTAGTGTATGTAGGTGTTTTCACTGTATTCTGAGAGTCTTTTAACATAGCACTGGCTCTAGGACTGGTTAGTCAGACTCAGTTACCACCAGTATCTGTCTGAAAAAGTTGAGGGTACAGGATGATTTTGCAACAAGGCTTCTTTCTGCTCTTCTGTTTATTCTTTCTGCACGTTATCCTTCTTCCTGCACATTTCTTCGTCTTTGAGGACTTCTGTTGCTTCTTTCTGCATTTCTTTTTTTTCTTTCTGTGTGTTTTTTCTTCTTTCTTCACATGTCCTATCTCTGTAGGCATAGTTAGAAATTAGCATTTAAAAAACCTTTGAAATTCACTGAAAAAAACATAGGTTTCAGGCACGTTATAGTTAGGAATTAGCATTCAAAAAAGCTTAGAAGTTCACTGAAAAAACCATAGGTTTCAGGGGCGTTATAGTTAGCTGGACTTTTCACTCGTACAAAACCATTGAAATTCCCCCGTTATAGTTAGTTCAGCTAACTATAACTCGCGCGCCCGCAATGCACTGCTGATGACGTCACATATTACATCACTCATGACATGGTTAGTGACATCACTCATGACATCACTGCCCTTCCTGCCTGCCCAGTGTGGTCAAATTGTTGCCTCTGCACTCTCCTACCTGCCTTCAATTTTCAGAGTCCGTGCCCCTGGCCTCTGCCTCTCAACAGTATCCCAATGAATAACTAGATTGCTAACATTCTATATTTATTATAAAAGTGTGGAACGCCTGACGTCATCTTGATGTAATCAAAACTGTAATACCTAGAGCATTTCCTTTAGAAATTACATATATGAGGGTCTTATTTGCATCAACATTAGTGCTCTAAAAAACTAAAATGACGACATATTTTCTGAGTTTTCAAATAGCGACAAAGAACTTTTAAATTATTTGTAATCTTTATGTTTTTTTATCCAGTTTACCACTTGATTAAATGTTGCACCTAGGGGAGAGGATGTGGTGTTACTTCCAGAGCTGCAGACTTGGCAACTCGGGAACCAGGTTGGAGTTTCTGCTTCAGCTCAACATTCTGTGATTCTGGTCAAATCACTTAATCTCCCCATGTCTACAACCAAAATGAATTTGATCTTGTGTGATGTAACCAATGCTCATGTAAAGCACTCCAATACCTGACAAGACTACACTATATAAAACTGCAAATACACAAAAATAAGTGTTTTGCACACTTCTGTCATTGGGCTACATGTGGGCTACATCTGGGTGATATTTGTGCTGCATTTGGGCTCTTTTGTCTCTGGTGGCCATCTTGGGAGATTTATTTGTTATGAAGTTTCCTAATTTCCTCATTTACTGCAATCTCCTCAGTAGGAAATGCTTTCAGTTTTTTAGGTATTCAGATATGTCACACATTTGCCATACATTCTGAATGTTAGCACTCTAGTTGCTCATTAGATCACTGTAGTAAAGCTACTGCTCACCATGGAAGTCTGCTGCTGGTATTCAAAGTGCATGTTTCAGTCTGCATGTCAGAATTTTTTTTATGAAATAGAAGAGGATTTGAGAAGTCAAAATGTGCCCTAATTTGTCTTTCTGCAGCACTAATCATAATTTCTATGGCAAAATGAACCCCCTCATTTTCTTCCTTTGTAAATTAAATGTTTTAAGTGTTACCACTTTATTCCAATCAAGATGGCTTCAGGTGTGCCATACTTTTGTCATAAGTAAGACTGTTAGCGCTCTAGTTGTTCGTTAGAACACTCTGGGACATTCTGTCATTGGGCTATACTTGGGCTACATGTGGGTGATATTTGGGCTACATTTGGGCTCTTTTGTCTCTGGTGGCCATCTTGAGAGATTTATTTGTTATGAAGTTTCCTAATTTCCTCATTTACTGCAGTCTCCTCAGTAGGAAATACTTTCAGTTTTTTACTTTGGTTCCTTCAAGACGGTATTCAGATGTGTCACACAGTTGCCATAAATTCTGAATGTTAGCACTCTAGTTGCTCATTAGATCACTGTAGTAAAGCTACTGCTCACCAGGGAAGTCTGCTGCTGGTATTCAACATGCAGACTGAAACATGCACTCTGAATACCAGCAGCAGACTTCCCTGGTGAGCAGTAGCTTTACTACAGTGATCTAATAAGCAACTAGAGTGCTAACATTCTGAATTTATGGCAAATGTGTGACACATGGGAATGCCTTCTTGATGGAACCAAAGTAAACAAGCAGTGAAAATGCAATAGGTCTCGCCCTCGTTTAAGTTAAAGCAATTCTGTTTGTAATTAGGTGTCTTTTTAGCTTTGCTTTTATTAGTGGTTTTGAAACTTTCATGTACATAACATGCATATGCATGCATATATGTATATGTATATTTATGCATGCATTTATATTTGTATTTATATAGATATGCAGATTATATATATGTTTATATATGTATGTATATATATACACACATACATATATAAATGCATATGCATATATATGCATATATATATGTGCATATGTGTGCATGTAGAGAGCTAGAGAGAGGTAGAGGTGTAGAGGTAGAGAGGTAGAGAGGTAGAGGTAGAGAGTAGTAGAGAGAGAGGTAGAGAGAGGTAGAGAGGTAGAGAGTAGAGGATGAGTAATAGAGAGTAGAGAGAAGAAAGTGAGTAGTAGAGAGTAGTCAAGAGTGAGTAGTAGAGAGTAGTAGAGAGTGAGTAGCAGAGAGAGAGTAGTAGAGAGTGAGCAGTAGAGTGAGTAGAGTGAGTAGTAGAGAGTTAGTAGTAGAGAGAGAGTAGTAGAGAGTAGTAGAGAGTGAGTAGTAGAGTAGTAGAGAGTGAGTGGTAGAGAGTAGTAAAGATTAGTAGAGTGAGTAGTAGAGAGTAGTAGAGAGTGAGTAGTAGAGATTAGTAGAGAGTAGTAGAGAGTGAGTAGAAAAGAGTGAGTAGTAGAGACTAGTAGCTAGTGAGTAGTAGTGAGTAGAAGAGAGTAAATAGTACAGAGTAGTAGAGAGTGAATAGTAGAGAGTGAATAGTAGAGAGTAGTAGAGAGTGAGTAGTAGTGAGTAGTAGAGAGTGAGTAGTAGACAGTAGTAGAGAGTGAGTAGTAGAGAGTAGTAGAGTAGTAGAGAGTGAGTAGTAGAGAGTTAGTAGAGAGAGAGTAGTAGAGAGTGAGTAGTAGAGTAGTAGAGAGTAGTCAGTCAGTCTCAGTCAGTCAATGTCAGTCAATTAGTTTAAGTCAGCGTCAGTCAATCAGTGTCCGTCAATCAGTGTCAGTCAATCAGTGTCAGTCAGTGTCAGTCAGTCAGTGTCAGTCAATCAGTGTCAGTCATTGTCAGTCATTGTCAGTCAATCAGTGTCAGTCAGTGTCAGTCAGTGTGAGTGCCAGTCAATCAGTGTCACTCAATGTCAATCAGTCAGTGTCAGTCAGTGTCAGCTAGAACAGCTCTGCTGACCTGGTTCTCTGGCTCTAAAGCAGCTCTGCTGACCTGGTTCTCTCCCTTTAACCCCTACAGCGCGGTGCGGATTACCGCGCTGTGCTGAAGGGTTCTTGCGCGGGCGGGGCCGTGACGGAGTGGTTCCGTCACCCGCACAGCGCGACCGATGCGCGTGACGGAACCACTCCGTCACGCGCATCGAAGGGGTTAAAGCAGCTCTGCTGACCTGGTTTCTCTGGCTCTACAGCAGGTCTGCTGACCTGGTTCTCTGGCTCTAGAGCAGCTCTGCTGACCTAGTTCTTAGGCTACAGAGCAGCTCTGCTGATCTGGTTCTCTGGCTCTACAACAACTCTGCTGACCTGGTTCTCTGGCTCTAAAGCAGCTCTGTTGACATGGTTCTCTGGCTCTAGAGCAGCTCTGCTGACCTGGTTCTCTCCCTCTAGAGCAGCTCTCCTGACCTGGTACTCTCCTTCTAAAGCAGCTCTACTGACCTGGTTTCTCTGGCTCTACAGCAGCTCTGCTGACCTGACTCTCTGGCTCTAGAGCAGCTCTGCTGACCTGGTTATTAGGCTCTAGAGCAGCTCTGCTGACCTGGTTCTCTGGCTCTAAAACAGCTCTGCTGACCTGGTTCTATTGCTCTAAAGCAGCTCTGCTGACCTGGTTCTCTGGCTCTAAAGCAGCTCTGATGACCTGGTTATCTGGCTCTAAAGCAGCTCTGCTGGCCTGGTTCTCTGGCTCTAAAGCAGCTCTGCTGACCTGGTTCTCTCCCTCTAAAGCAGTTCTGCTGACCTGGTTTCTCTGGCTCTACAGCTGCTCTGCTGACCTGGTTCTCTGGCTCTAGAGCAGCTCTGCTGACCTAGTTCTTAGGCTCTAGAGCAGCTCTGCTGACCTGGTTCTCTCCCTCTACAGCAGCTCTGCTGACCTGGTTCTCTCGCTCTAAAGCAGCTCTGCTGACCTGGTTCTCTGGCCCTAGAGCAGCTCTGCTGACCTGGTTCTCTGGCTCTAAAGCAGCTCTGCTGCCCTGGTTCTCTCCCTCTAAATCAGCTCTGCTGACCTGGTTCTCTGCCTCTAGAGCAGCTCTGCTGACCTGGTTCTATGGCTCTAGAGCAGCTCTGCTGACCTGGTTCTCTGGTTCTAGAGCAGCTCTGCTGACCTGGTTCTCTCTGGCTCTAGAGCAGCTCTGCTGACCTGGTTCTCTGGCTCTAAAACAGCTCTGCTGACCTGGTTTCTCTGGCTCTACAGCAGCTCTGCTGACCTGGTTCTCGGCCTCTAGAGCAGCTCTGCTGACCTGGGTCTCTGGCTCTAGAGCAACTCTGCTGACCTGGGTCTCTGGTTCTAGAGCAGCTCTGCTGACCTGCTTCTTAAGCTCTAGAGCAGCTCTGCTGACCTGGTTCTCTGGCTCTACAATGGCTCTGCTGACCTGGTTTCTCTGGCTCTACAGCAGCTCTGCTGACCTGGTTCTCTGGTTCTAGAGCAGCTTTGCTGACCTGCTTCTTAAGCTCTAGAGCAGCTCTGCTGACCTGGTTCTCTGGCTCTACAACGGCTCTGCTGACCTGGTTTCTCTGGCTCTAAAGCAGCTCTGCTGACCTGGTTCTCTCCCTCTAAATCAGCTCTGCTGACCTGGTTCTCTGCCTCTAGAGCAGCTCTGCTGACCTGGTTCTATGGCTCTAGAGCAGCTCTGCTGACCTGGTTCTCTGGTTCTAGAGCAGCTCTGCTGACCTGGTTCTCTGGCTCTAAAGCAGCTCTGCTTACCTGGTTTCTCTAGCTCTACAGCAGCTCTGCTGACCTGGTTCTCGGCCTCTAGAGCAGCTCTGCTGACCTGGGTCTCTGGCTCTAGAGCAGCTCTGCTGACCTGGGTCTCTGGTTCTAGAGCAGCTCTGCTGACCTGCTTCTTAAGCTCTAGAGCAGCTCTGCTGACCTGGTTCTCTGGCTCTACAATGGCTCTGCTGACCTGGTTTCTCTGGCTCTACAGCAGCTCTGCTGACCTGGTTCTCAGCCTCTAGAGCAGCTCTGCTGACCTGGGTCTCTGGCTCTAGAGCAGCTCTGCTGACCTGGGTCTCTGGTTCTAGAGCAGCTTTGCTGACCTGCTTCTTAAGCTCTAGAGCAGCTCTGCTGACCTGGTTCTCTGGCTCTACAACGGCTCTGCTGACCTGGTTTCTCTGGCTCTACAGCAGCTCTGCTGACCTGGTTCTCTGCACTCACGATGCATGCACCCGACTTCGCAAAAATATATTTAAAAATAATATAAGTTTATTATAAGTACAAATATATTATTTTTATGAATATCTTCAATAATCTCTTGCCCTAATATATATATTAAAGACACATACATGAGACCAGTAGACAGTTTTTGTGACTTGTGCAAGCAATCTAGGAAAGGCAATACTGTTGTACTATTTCCAATCCACATATTGATTCCATATATGCCTTAAGTAACACCAAAACTGTTTGGGGATCAGTTGACTTAGCCAAAATAATTATAAATTCCAGGTAACATTCTCTAACATCTGCAGTGATCAGGACACAAGTTCGAATACAGGCATGGTAGACTCAGCCTTCCACCCTTCCGAGGTTGTCAACTGATTCTCAATAAACTAGACAATAGAAATATCTTCCATAACCAGCACTTAGAAGTGGCAGAAGTGCTGTATGAAGCGCTATAAAAAACACAAGGCATTTTTTATAGTCAAATATCTTGAAAACAACAGGCTTATAAGCATTTCTGCCTTTACATTTAGACAACAGGATGTACACCACAAGACAGGAAATAACTTTTGGTGAGAATTCTTGAGACATTTTCTTTATATGAACTCCGATAACGTGGTAAAACTCTTCCTTAGCAATATATACTGTTTTGCTGGTAAGATGCAGAGTAATTGACGTTCAAGAAATTCTAGCATATCAAGCTGCCTCTGAGTTAAAGAGGAGTATGTACTCTCGTGATTAGAGGCATGGTGTAGATTAGTGATTGGGATACCTCCTACCATGCCCTATTGCCCTCTGATTTACTTTGACCAGCTGCCAAGCAAGCAAGTGCTGGCTGAGCGACATGATATGACCTTATGAACCACAGCAGGGATAGAGAGCATAGGGGAACTCTTTCACAAGGGGATTCCCATGCCTTATGCAGACATTATGGGCACTCATACCATGGAGACAGGCCACTTCCTGACTTACCATGCCATTCAACATGTGGTGAGAAACACGTGGGGGTTGGTGATGTGGATCCACCGCAATCACCCATCCTACATGTCCTCATTTCACTGGGTGGACAGTGTCGAGCAACCTCAATGCTATATGAGGCATTATCCGTACATAACCTAGCGGACGTGAAGAAGGAGCTGACTCGCTGGAATGGCAGTCTTCTACAACCACAACCACTGACGGCGAAGGATTGGACACGAGCACTTCAACATGAGAAAGAGGTGTCGAGAAATCCCAGATTCCGCTTTACTCAATTTAATTACATACACCAGGCATATCTTTCCCCCAACGCATTAAGCTTATGTTCCCTGCATCTACACCTGAGTGCCCGCGATGTAAGCTGATAGAAGCAGAGTTCTATCATATGGTTTGGAGCTGCTCTCCGCTACAACAAATGAGGATGGAGATCAAGGCACCCATGGCTGAGTATGCGGGCCATGCTTTAATCCCTATCCCCAAATCATGCCTCTTTGGGCGCCGCCCCAAAACCAGAGGGACAAGCACCTGCACAGACTTAACGATCTTGCGGTTGTTATTCAAACGGTAAACTGCAATGAAATGGAAAGCACCTGCAGTACCAGGCATCACAAAATGGCTCAACACATTAGTGCAATGGGCACGGGCAGATGCAAGTGCATTACATTCCCTCCATGACAGAGGAATGACAAGAGTGGAAGGTGGGAACTGGGACACCTACATTGTGAATATCAGGGTCAAAAACAACATCCGCCCACCTTGAAGGGGACACTCGGTGATCACAATGTGATATATCATGTAATGGATGCATATAGGGACCATGGTCCCCTTACAGTATTGAACCCTAGTGAATACTGGTCACAGAATTCAAATCTGGACCCCGGGAAACATGCCTGCTCATTTAGATTACTGTGCACCACCCACCTTCCTCGATTTCTCTTGCCTCCCCTAACACACAATTTGGCAAGCGAACCTCCTCCCTCTTTCATCTCACAAGAACCTATGCATCACTCACATACCTTTTGTTTTCTGGCCACTACTTTACCACTTCTGTATTAATTTTGGTTTTTATCACGACTCTGTATAATGTGAGCACAATTCTGGACTGAATGCTTTATTCATGGCTTCACTGTTAGTTTTTTTTGTGAAATAATAAAAAAGATTAAGAAAAAAAAAAAAAAAAAGATAAGAGGCCAGGAGTGAAGGAAGCAGGTGTGGATCAAGACAGACAGCTCTGAGCTTTAATAGGTCTGAAATTAGATCTGTAATTCAAGGGCCACCAACCCACCTTATGCTCTGCAAATACATACTTCACTCTTTGCAAGACAGGCAATGGATTCACCTTGGCTCACAGCAGAAGTCAGTGAGAGAATCGGCATGAACCATCGGATGAACCCAAGATAATTCTACTATACTATACTCCTTTCGCACACAAGTTATGTGCAGATCTTTCTAACATCTTCATGCATCTCAATCTCCTTAAAGCACTGCATCTACCAAGTCCATAACTTGACTAGGCCCAAGTGGAGGTTTCAATTCTGCCAGCGGAACCAAAGGAATTTTGGTACTTCCATGTTACTCTTCTAACACAGGATTACCGATTAATTAAAAGTAAGCCACTCTGACAGCGGAATTAAATTATGCAGTGGTTCCTAAAGTTTAGAAATCAATGCATACCACTTGCCCCCTTGCATACTCTGCAGTGTTTACATGTTGATCAATGCAGAGTATACAAGGGCAACAAGTGGTATTTAGCCGATTTATTTTCATAGCGCAAAAGGCACACTCGCATCCATTTTTTGACACGAGGGTGCCTTTTCGACTCTGAAAATAGCGCCAAATGCCTCCCCATTGCAGAATTTCCCGGAATCTAGCAGAATTTTAATGCAACTCTGTTGAATCAAACTCTGCCAGTTCCACCCACCCTTACTATTACCACCCCTCCAATCAGTTTACCACTAACCTAGCTTCATGGTCACTAATTCCCAAACCATTTGCTACCCAATCTGAAGCCTAGCTATACAGCCTACTAATTATACAGGATTTATTGTCACCCAATCATAACTTCCCACTGTTCATCCTTTTCCACCATCTGAATGACATTAATGTCATTCAGCTTCACTGCCTGATACATGGCAGGGAAATTCCTAGTAAAGCTACTTTTCAGGGTACCACTGGGGGGCATAATGTGAATCCCAGAATGGCATAGAAATAGCAAAGCGCAGGGAGACTGTATGAGATTGCACAATGGTGATGGTAAAGCAGAATTCCGCACCTAGCTCCTTTCACTTCAAGCCAGGCCCAAGATTTTGGTTTCCCCAACAACAGTAAGATCTAAACTGAGTTTGTAGCCAATTCAAAGATATTTCAGGACCATATTAATTTCCCATAGGATATTTGAAAGAACTTAATCTAAATAGGGATACCCATATATTTGCTAGATTTTCACTTTTCAATTTCTGGTGCTTTTCTTGCTGTCAGACCCATATCTTTCTGTAGAAAAGTCAAAACAGGCAAAAGTAATAAATCACTTGATCGTTCTGTGAAGGGGTGACTGGACTAGAAATTAGATCTTGATTATCATATATGTGATAAAGTACCCGCTGCTATACATTATAAGTATACTGCAAGATACCGAGATGTTCCCATGACCAAATAGAGGATTGAGGCAGAAAGTAGAGTTAACTTATAAGCTTATGACTCTCAAAAGTGACTTTCAGTATCCTGATCATATATAGCAGCGGGGATTGTATTCCATATAATACGTAGTTATACCATCAAACATTAAGAATAAAAATAGAATTTCTATTGAAAAATGAAACACATCACAAACGTTGTTAGATATTTCTTGCAAAAAGATATTAGAATCAAATTAAAACAAGTCAGTTTTTTAAGAACAGGTGCAGGTCGGAACATGCAGAACATGCATAAAGATTCTTAATTTTCTATAATTTCCTAAGGAGTGCAAAAAATAAACATGTTGACATAAATATCTCCTTTCTGCTTGACACTATTACAGCTAGAAAAAAATGAGCAGAAAAAAGAAAAACAATGTTTTGCTTCTTAAACAGCTACTTTAATTAGGCTCCTAACCTGACCTGCCTTTCACCTCAGCTTCTGGCACTGACAGCAGTCATTTTGACATCAGAACTCTGCTGTAATAAGCTATTACAGGTGAGTTCTGACATAATTTCTTTATAATGGGCAACTGAGTGCATCACAATTTGCCTATTATAAAGAAATTAGAGGCCGGCTTTTATAAAGGGATTGCAGAATCTCACGTATCATAGCCATTTTATAATCAAATGAAGGTGCAACCAAATGAGAACTTACTTGGAGAATCATACCTTTTATACTCCTCCAAATCTTACTTGCCAACTCAAGCATGCAGAAATGTCTCTTCCTGAGGGCAGGTCGTGAAGGGTCTCAGAAAAAACGCTAGCCTACGAGCTGCCTTCTTCAGTGTATTTTGTGAGATGAGGTGGCATTCCACAGGCCTGTCCATGCAGATTAGGGGGAGAGATAGTAGGACAGCCATTGGTCAAGTTGGCGTCCCGTATTGAGAAGACAAGTCCTGTGGATTTGGGAGGCGTAGCTTCCCCCAGCACAAAGAAGAATTCAAGATGGCACAACCTGGGTCTCCTTGCTGTTGTGGGACCCGTGTTGCCAACACAGCAGGAGAGTTTATTTCTCTTGTGGTGTTCCTGAAGGAGTGGCATGAGCAGAAGGTATAGCAGCACTGAACTGGTGCCGACCTTGTTCTTCCCACCTGAAGACTGCTGTTGCACAGGAGAAGTAAGCTGTCCTGTCCAAACAATCAGTTGATGAAAGGGCCCTTTTTTGAAAGCTTTGGCATCATGGGGGATCTGCGTGTAGTGAGATACTAGCCTTTCACCACAATGGAGATTAAGGCCCTGATGCCGAAAATGGCAGTTAAATAAAGATACCCTGGGATAAGTAATGTATCTGGTGCGATAAGTAGCACCTATTATGAGTTTTTGGGAAATAACATGCAGATTTCGGTGCTTACAACACAGAAATGGGCATGGGATGATAAATAATCTAAATTGTTTCTCATTAAATTCTAGCAGATTTGAACTGAAGAAATGTAATGAAGGGTGAGATATTTAGCATACCCAGTAATTACTCAATTTTGGGAAATGTAAATGTAGAGGTTTAAGCCAGAGTCAGAAAACACCTACCTACTTATTATCAGGACTTCAGTGTGGAAATGACTTACAAGGGATCCCTGTTGAATGTTGCCATGTCCCAAAATGACAATAGGAGGAGAAAGGAGTATTATTTCAACTATAGCCACTCCGCACAGAAGATTATGCACTGAGAAAGACAATAGTCTGGAGAACATCAGGAGGAAACACTGATCAAAGTGAAACCTCTCCTGACAGCAGTTATCAGAGAGTTACAAACCACCTTTCAAAGCAATGAGGCTAAAGTAACTAGCATAGAGGCACGAATGGAAATACTGCAAGATCAACTGGGGGCTGTGGAGCATTCCCCTGGAAGCAATCACAGGAGATGGGTGCAGTTAATGGTGCTCTTGTGAGTTACTGAAGGCGGGAACAGATAGTGGAAAGTTCTGAGACTGTGTGGTGAGCTCAGTTCACTGCTTGGACAGTAAAGTGGAAAAACTGTAAAACAATGCAAAAGTCCCAAATATATGTACCCGAGGTTTTCCATCATTTCAGGAAGTAGTTTCCTGACTTCTGATATACAAGATTTGTTGTAAGTTAAGGTTTTAAGAGTAGAAGAAGCAGTGAGTGTCAATGTAAAGAGGACAATTTGTTTTCTTATTTTGGGGTCAAATGACTTAACTTCTTAGTTGGGCATTGTGATAAGGAGATCTGGGCTCTGGGAAGGAGAGAGACACTACAAGCAACAATTTGGAGATGATCACTCGGCATGGATGAAGCTCAGATCCTTATCTTCAGCATGAAACCTGGCAAAACACAAGTAGCTCAAGGAAATCAAGAAGAAACTGGGATAATTGAGACTGAAGGATCACGTCCAGTAATCCTGTAGGGTTTAGAGTAGTACAGAAGCAAAATATCCCTGTTTTTGCTCATGTTAGTGCAGTATCAAGTCCAGTAATCCTGCAGGATTTAGAGTAGCACAGAAGCAGAATATCCCTATTTTTGCTGATGTGAGTGCAGGATCAAGTCCAGTATTCCTGCAGGATTTAGAGTAGTACAGAAGCAGAATATCTCTGTTTTTGCTCATGTGAGTGCTGTAAAGAGTTTTGTTGAAGATATTGGGAATGGTCAAAGTGAGTCTGAGTATAACACAATGAATGATGACAGTAATGTAACTGAGATTCACATACATAGTTGTGTTTAAAGTATGCAGTGGGGTCCATTGTATGAAACATTAATTGTGGATACAGTAGAAAATGAAGGGCTTCTAATTATCAAAGGCTTAAGGGTACATATGCAGCACTACATTACAGCCAGTGAAAGTTACTTGCTAGTTTGCAAGATGGTGGATATGGTCACTGATAAGGATAACCAAGTCACTTAGTGAGGGTAACATCCACCGTGTGAGGAGTGCTCCTGGGCATAGACAGTAAGTAGCAATGAATAAGAGGTATGTTAAGGATGCCTTTGTGAGAATTAACTTTATGTAACTCTAGAAAAACAATGAGATTGGATAACAAACCAAAAACAAGTAGGGAAATCAAATTCATTTTCTTTCTCAAACTGCACAGGAAGGAGTTAATGTTTTTGTAGAGAAAAAGAGGACAGCTACTAACTTATATGGGGTGAAGATAGCTATGAACCCTTTAGAGTCTCTCATTTATGAGGGCCAATATGATTTAACATTGCAAAGCAACTATCTCAAGGCCCTAAGGAAGAGAAGCAGAACCCAGGATGAGGACACACTCTGTGTAGGCCTGTCGGCATCTAAAGCAAATATGATCAATTAGGTTCTTACACAGAAAGATCAAATGTTTAAGACAAAAGAGAATTATAACTCATATCAGATCCAGCCATTAAGGGTCTCTGAAGAGACGAAGAATATTCACACCCTTATAGTGCAGCTAAGATTAAGAATTCCAGCTAAATCTGATAGGTAATACTTGAATAAGAGCAGAAGGAATATGTGTTCCAAAATCTCATACATATAGGGTATATTTTATGTGTTATGGATATTATATGAATTATTGAAAAGGCAACCACCATGTGGAAAATCAGAATGTTGTGGTCTGTTTAGAACAAACGCAGAGGAATTCAACTTCGCTGTTAATTTGAGGTATATACAGTTTATTGAAATATATATCATGCTGGAACTTTAACAATAATACAAAGTATTGAATGTTCTGGAGGAGGAGGTATTCACAGGTAACGTTTCTGGGTTTGCATGTTTTAGATCACAGCGACAGTGGGGTGATGTTCACAAGAGCTTTCTCAATCATGTTCTCAAATGATAATTATGGGTACTGCGATATGCTTTCATGTCACATTGCTTGACGGTCGCTTATAAAAGGGGTCTCAATAAGCACTAGGGTTGCTTTTTGCAGAGAGGCAAGTATTTGCCACTTCTTTGAAAGTTAAAGCTTCTCTAGAAAGACTGGTAAAAGCTACAGTCCTCTAGATTACAATTTAAAAATGTCTTTTCTAAAGGTTTGCATCCACAACTTGTATGCTAACGCAAAACAAAATCTCCACCCGCTAAATTCCTAAAACACTGCATGAAAAATTGACTCTGACATAAACGTACTAATTTTTTCCTCCCAGGTTTATTTTGAATGCACCTCTCCTTCTACCTCTGCATGCCTCTAGTATATATTGACTACTCTAAATTTTAAGCCTGTCATAATATTTCTTTCTTTGAAACTATATATCTCTGCAACCTAACAATATCTATTCTTTCCATCCACCATTTGCTCATCACAAAACCCCCTCTCATGATCATAATCAAGTCATTAATGTACCACAAAGAAACTGGAGTAAATGCATGGAATGGTTTCTTTGAGAGCACAAGATAAATCCGAAACAACAGTGCCAGGATACCTCTCAGGTGAGTTGTGTGTTCTACAAATACCATAACATGGATTGAACACTAGCTTTGGGTTCCTGGTAGCGAGCTACTCTCAGCAAAGCATTTCAAATACCTTGTCAGAGGTAGTAAGCACCATATAAAATCAATCTCAATATCATAAGCCACAATAAAATGGTTTATTTACATTTGAAAAGAAAGTTAAAACTTCAAGGTAGGTGATTTAAACATATGGTTTTGCAAACAATACATAGTAAAAAACATATTTTAATCAATTCGGAAGGGTTGTCTCATTCACAGGCATACAGAATTTTGGGTCACTTGTATCAAGCAATTTTGCGTTCGCAAACAGGCCAATTTGCAGAATCGGGCAGTTTGTGAACGAAAAAAGGTCTTTTTTAAGGTATCACACTTTATTTCGCGATTTTGTAACTTGTTTGCAAAATAGATTAGCTATTCGCTATTTGGAAGGGGTGTGTTTAGGGTGTCCCTTCCAAATCCTGAATTGCAGCGGTATCCAAATCCTGAATTGCAGCGGTATGCAGCTTCAAGTTGGTGGTAACCCATTCGCAAATGGGAAGGGGTCCCCAAAGGACCCCTTCCTCTTTGGGAATGGTAGCGGAAATGGTTTTTCAGAGCAGCCAGTGGTCCCATGGACCACTGCCTGCTCTTAGAAAATGAAAAGAAAACTTTTATTTTTTATTTTTTAAATGCAACCCATCTTCCTTTAAGGAAAATGGGCTGAATTTAAAAAAAAAAAAGAATGATTTATTTAAAAGCAATCACGGACATGGTTGTCTGCTGACCCCAGTAGGCCACCATCCCTGTGATTTTAGTGATTCCCAATGGGTTGCATATTGTGACTACCTCATTATTATTCATAAGGTAGGTCAATTTGTGACCAACTAGGAATTGCTATATGAAACACATGGAGGTAATCGTTATTTCCAATTTTGATACATGCGGCTCTTTCTATGTTTATTGGATGAAACAGCTTTTTCTAATAGTCTGATATGTAACAAAAGTGACCGATAAATAGCTGGCCAAACATTAGAGGTAAAACAAATACCTACTTCATTTGCTGCAGCTTTGAATTCCTCCAGTTCTCGCATAGTCAGCAGACGTCCCTTCCGTGAAGGAGGTGGTTTAGATTTTACTTGCTCTTTGTAAATATCTTCAACCGAGATCTTAGGTGGTCGGAGACCTGATGCTGGTTTAAGGCCAATGTCCACTGGATTGTTCACTTCTTCAAACTCCCTGTAAAAGTAAACCAAAATATAAAACCCAATTAATATGTCATACCAATTGATGTAATTGTATGCTGCATGTTGGGTCCCCCCACATTAGCAAAAAAAGACAAAAACTCTTACTATGTAACAATACGTCATGTTCAGTTACACTCATCATCATGATGCGCATTAGTTTATTGATAAGGCCTGGCAACGCTAATCTGGTTTTTTGGAATCTCGCCCTGGTTTTGAGGATTCCATTGCAGACCATTCTGGTGTTATTTGTGAGTTGTAGTAA
This sequence comes from Triturus cristatus, assembly GCF_964204655.1. Classification (NCBI taxonomy): domain Eukaryota; kingdom Metazoa; phylum Chordata; class Amphibia; order Caudata; family Salamandridae; genus Triturus; species Triturus cristatus. The sequence continues at coordinate 1,006,868,897 of NC_140591.1, read as the reverse complement.
TAATATGCAGTATGAGCATATTTGATGTTTTGTTGTTGATAAGATATGTTTAAGGTGTGCTGGGAAGCAGAGTGGGTCAAGCTCCAAGGCTTACGCCACCATAGAAGACTTGGTGCAGGTTCCCCCTCATTCCAGCTTGCCCGGAACATTCAACAATTGAGCCGGTGGTCTACCACTGCTGTCAATTTTGGAGAAAGGGATGGTGCTATCACAGATGTGATATAGTGGAGAGCAGATTGCAGACAGCTAGCTATAGAGTAGAGAAGCAGTATTACCCTTGCTGAACCCTAGTTTAAAATGGTGTACCAAACCTGCTTTGGTCTGAGTGGTGGGAGCAATAGTGCTCCGGTACCGAGACAGATTTATCTGAGGCAGTGAGCAGGGGGAACCCTGCATCAACCTAGTGATTCTCCAGTGGGCCAAACAACCAGACTTTGCTCTCAGTTTGAACTTAACTGTTAAATTGCAGTTAGAGTATTTAGCCTTTTAGCTGTTTGTTACTAGGAGAGCATTGAATATTGTATTGTGTTTTAGCTCTAATAAAATGCTATTCAAAAAACGTTTGTTGGCTTGGACCACAGGTCTAGCCAATGTGCTTTTGTGTTAACTAGGTTATTTGAGTTGTGCAATGCTAGGCAGAGTTCCTGGTTGCCTTGCCCCTAGACACCGGAGATCTATGGGCAGACGACTACAGTTCTTTTTTCGCAACAGAAAAATCAAGAGTACGGAACAGTGATGACATATAAAAAAAAGTCAGGCATGCGGCTGTTGGCAAAGTTATGAAACTGTTGTGCTAGAGAGTGCAAAATAATTCTTTCAATGTCACAGCGCATGCGCACTCTATGGCATGAAGAGTTTTAAAAATGTGACTTTGTATAGTATTTTTACTTCGTTTTGTAACAACACAAAGTTCAGGTTTATATTTTGGAAGAACTGCAATCATTTATTGTTCAAGTTTCAGTGCAGATATTTTTGCTTACTCAAGATTTAAAGGAAAGAGTGAAGATTTAGAAATAAATATAACAATAATATAATTGTTTAATGTGTTGTTGCATTTCTGAAACCGATTGATGAATCAGGTAACATCATTGTCCTCTTGCCCTAAATTCTTGGATTTTGGCCATATAGAATGTGGGGCAGTTTACTTGGGGTCCTAGTTCTGCATGCATGTACATTTAAGTGAATAATGGTAGAATCACTACTTCTGTGGTATTTTTCATCAGAAGAAAAAATGTCAACCACTGGAACACGGGAAAAAAACATCAAACCTACATATCTTTTCATCCCGCACTGTCTATGGAATCTAAAAGTAGGTGGCCAATCTATCTCCCGAGTGGGTGACCATGAGATCATGCAGAGTTTGCATGAGATAGCCAGAAAGCTGACATTTCCCCTTTAAACCTTCTTAAGCAGTAAATTGGCCAGGTCAGAAGTGAAACCAAATCTATTCACAAGTCTCTCCTAATTGTAGACAGGCTGGGAATGTATAGCTTCTTAGTAGACTCTACAGTCTATCAAGATTCTTTCAATGCTCCGAGATCGCTCACAGATGGGAAGAGAGGGGTGGAAAAAGGAGGAAGGAGGAAACATTTCAATTATTCTTAATCTCTTACAAGCATAGTTTAAAAAATTAGGTTTGCCAATGACTTTATGGAGACTCTGGACTTTCGGGTAAACTGTCAGTTGCATCCAATGATATCACTTTAGGAGTAGAGCAGAAGAGAAGGAAGGACAGGAGAACCGAGAGAGTTAGAAACAAAATGCTAACGCAAGCATGAGCTTCCGTAATATAGATGGGGTGTGGACCTGGGTGTGAGGAGCCGAGCCTGGACAAGTGCGTGTTGAGCTCCAGTTTGTGAAAGCAGTGGGTGTCCTGTGTCTCTCCCAAATGTGCAATCAGAATGTCTTTTTTACTGCATTTCATTGTCTACTCCAGACCTGCCCTTCCAAAATTTTGTTTTTTAAAATCCGGACATTAAAAACACCTTCAAACTGTGGTGAACGTAAATACATGAACTTGCCCTGGAATTACCAACCCTCTTCTTAATGGAAGGACGCTTGCATGTTTCGATTCCTTCGATTATACATATTCTCACTTGGTTGTGGTTGCTGTTCTGCATTCAGGTCCAGCATTTCCCCACTTTCTATTTTATTTGTGCTGCCAATCAAGCAGAAAATGCTACAGCAACACATTAAAGGAGAAAATGGGTGGATAGCTTGGGCAGATGATTCACAGAAGAGGAAAGCACTGGCCAGTGAGAGGCCACTATTCAAAGGACCACAGTCATCTACAGACGGCTACTTCGAGTAAGACGGTCTCAGAGCATGGTCTTTGACCAAGGTGCAGCTTTGTAGCTTGTACTGCCAAGGTGGGTGTCAAGTCGTTTGCAAATCTCAATTTGTTATGGCTCATTATCACTGAAGCCCAGTGACATAGCGTCACTCAGATTGAGTGTGCTATCTGTTAAAACTTAAATTATCTTACAAAAGTGTAATATAGCCTTGGAGCCCGTCATAGCGGCCATTAAAAAACCACTCCAGCGTTAAAGGCCCGAGCAGAAGGCGAGGTGTCTTTAACAAGGGAGCGGGCCTTTAATGTCCAGTAGAGTCTGCTATGGAGAGCTCTAAGACTATTAGAACATTCCGCCACAAGAGGGCAGAATGTTCTAATTTCTAAAACAAAGGCCTCAATGAGTCCGAGGGTATTGAAATCCCATCGGGCTCCGTGAGGCCGTTTTTTCACAGCAACAGCTGTGAACAAACACTGGAATGTTGGAGCTCCGGGCTTCTACCGGCCATTAGAAGCCCAGAGCACTCCATTGTTTTCGTTGGTGCACCCAACATTCCAATGTTTTAATAAATGTATGCATCTCACAGGCTGCTTCAGAGAGCAAATATGGTTCGATCTGGTCAATTGGTCCGTTATTGTCAATGTTGGTGCAGTAGGCAAAATATAACTTTGCACTAGCTAAAATAGCACTTAAACATTTTTGTTTACGGGGCTCTTGTGTACCTTGAGTGCCTCATTTCCACTCTAAACTGGTAAAGCGAGTCACTTAGAAACCTTTCACCTATGACTGTCAGGGAACATTCCTCGGATATAATAATCCTATATTTAGGTGATGTCACGGACAGTGTCCTAATGTTCTGAGCTCATTAATCCACCCACACCTATCAGCACAGATTAGTCAGTACCTTGAACTGGACCAGTTTAACAAATGCATGGCAGTGTGAACTGGTCTTCTTCAGTGAGAAATGATCTCTAGAGCCAATCTACTCAACTGCCAGCTTGCTTTAATTTTAGGATTGTTGGAGACTCTGGAAGTATCAGCTTGACCGTCCGATATGAAAGAAACTTCCAAATGTATCCTTCTGGGGGAATGCTACCTTCAGAAGGGTAATGCTTTATAGAGAGTGCAGGAATTGACTATTCTTTATACTTTTCTCAAGGTCTGTTATTTCCTCAAGTCACTTTATCCTATATTGAAGCTAGCTTTCATGCCCAGTAAAATGAGCAGTGCAACCCACAGAAATCCCACTATGGTATGGAGTTGTGACTAGTCAGTTCCATGACATAGGCAGAATCCTGGATAAATAAAGTAAAGGGAGCCATGCTATTTAAAAAAAAATATTAATACTTACATTATTTCGGCTAAAAAGCCATAGAAGTATTACATCCAATACATTAAAACAAATTAAAATAAAAACAATTATAATGATCCGCGTAATCATCAACAGACAATGAATAAATACATGTGGAAATTAAAAGTCAAGTGCATATACTACAATATTAATTGATCTTAGAATTTCCTCAAATAAATACAACCAAGCGAATGAATAATCATTAAAATAGATCATCAGAAGAAAAAAAGAGAACCAAATGTGTCAGACTTAAACACATAACGGTAAGAATGCAATAACAGTCATTGACATCCGACTCATATGAGGCAGGACTTCAATATTGTACTACACAGTTTTCTGTATGGGCCTCCTGGTAAAACAAAAGCTAAGTAAAAACCAATTGATGAAATGATGCCTCTCGTTAGCGTATCAAGATGAAAATCATTATGGAGCAGTGTTCTCAATCTGATTTTCCATGCCGTCTGCAAAAAACGAGAGGCAGCAAGCACAATCTGTTCCTTCAGGTCACACTTCAGGATTCTTAAGGCCTCCCAATAATGCCTCACACTCTTAAGCTTACAGACTGCGATGATCCATTTCTTGCGGGGCAGTAAGTAGCTGGGACAAAAGAAGAAAAAAAGCACTCCTCCGACTCTTTTAAGCTGCGGACAGTATGGACAGTGGTTTGTAGAGCGACCTAATTTATCCCACTTAGATGTAAATGATCTTAGCGGTAATACACCACATCTAAATTGTACATATAAATGTTTTGTTTGAAAGGGAACAATTCTGTTCATGTATGGTTCAAACCTAGGAAGCCAGTTATGACTCGAAAACTGCCTGTTAGGCTCCCGTCAATCTGGTCATTCCAAGTCCACACCATAACATTTTCCCAGTAAATTATTTTCAATTTCAGAGAGAGCCATAATTTACCCATTTTAAACAATTCACACAACCTATTGACTTGTTTTAGCCATGGGGTGTGGACTTGTTTGTAACAAGAAATAAAATTTCCCCACAGGGTGTCAACTACAAGGTTGCCCAAAGCTGCACCCAATATCAATCCATCAATCATATCACTTGTAAAACGCACTACTTACCCGTGAGGGTCTCAAGGCGCTAGGGGTGGGGGGGTGCTATTGCTTGAAGAGCCAGGTCTCGAGGAGTCTTCTGAAGGTCAGTAGGTCTTGGGTCTGCCGTAGGTGGGTGGGGAGGGTGTTCCAGGTCTTGGCGGCTAGGTGGGAGAAAGATCTGCCGCTGGCAGTCGTTCTTTTGATGCGGGGGACTGCGGCGATGGCGAGGCCGGTGTCGCGGAGCTGGCGGGTGGGGGTGTAGAAACTGAGTCGTCTGTTGAGGTATGCTGGTCCGGTGTTGTGGAGTGCTTTGTGTGCGTGGGTGAGGAGCTTGAAGGTTATCCTCTTGTTGACGGGGAGCCAGTGCAGGTCTCTCAGGTGGGGTGTGATGTGGCTGCGGCGGGGGATGTCGAGGACCAGACGTGCAGAGGCGTTCTGGATGCGTTGCAGCAATCTCAGGAGTTTGGCCAAAGTTCCTGCGTAGAGGGCGTTTCCGTAGTTCAACCTGCTGCTGACGAGGGCCTGGGTGACCGTTCTTCTCATTTCGGTGGGGATCCACTTGTAGATCCTGCGGAGCATGCGGAGGGTGTTGAAGCAGGAGGAGGAGACGGCGTTGACCTGCTTAGTCATGGAGAGGGTGGAGTTGAGGATGACCCCTAGTTGCGTGCATGGTCTGTGGGTGTTGGAGCTGTTCCCAGTGTGATCGGCCACCAGGAGTTGTCCCAGGCCGAAGGGGTAGAACCGATGATGTATAGCAGAGATCATCAAATGAATGGAGTTTAAAGCTAAATAAAGTCTCAAAGGTATGAGAGGAGTGCTCAAGGGTAAATTAAAAAGAGCCCTAAAAAAATTACTTGCTACCTGCGGGAGGAGAGCTCAGTAAGCATAGCCCCATATTGTGGCCCCATAGGCTGCTGCAGCCACTGCTGTGGCTCTATATACACTAAGAGTAGGTGACACAGAGCCCCCTGAGGTGGCCTTGTACTTCCTTGTGATTGCCAATGCTCTCTGGTAAAGAATAGTTTTACTCTTCCTCACTTGCGCCCCGCAGGACAGATTGCTTGATAGTCTTACTCATAAATAGTCCGACTTTTTTACCTGTTCTATCGGGGCGCCCTCGATTGTCATCCTGCCCCTGAAAGATCAGTGAAGGTTTATTACCATGAACTTCGATTTAGATGGATTTAGTTGTAGGCCCCTGCTTGTGCAAAAAGGTGCACTGGAGTCCAATTGGGGTTCTAGAAATGAGGAAAGTATTGTTGATAAACATGAGGAAAGGGATGGAGACTCCTGCAAGCTTGGGTGCATCGTGCTTGCACTGAGTTTACCATTTTACCGCTCCATTGATGTGGAGACTGAAAAATGTAGGTGCAAGTACATATCCCTGGAAATGGAAATCCTATCCGTGAGATCCCCTCCATTACTCCACCTCACCTTAGACTAAGTTTCAGTATGTAGTGCTCTTAGTATCCAAAGGAGGTCACTAGGGACTCCATAGGTTTCCAGGAACCAGGTCAAATGCTGCTCTCAGATATATAATGGCAAAATAAGGATGATCCCTCTTCAAGGTAACATACTTCCAGCAAAGTAGCTTGAAGCAAAAGACCTGGCCGAGGGTACTGACTTTATTTCTAAAGCCCGCCTGTGTGACTTCAAGAATGTGGTTTTGGAGCCTTGCCAGGACCTGCCTAGCAATATTTTTTTGACTGTTACCTTGTAAGCTTATGGGTCTATAATTTATTGGCATATCCCTGTTCCTCTTTTTATTGATCAGGATAATAGCTGCTCCACACCAGGATGGAGGAATGGCCTCATCCCTCATAATAGCACTGCTCAAAGCATTAAGATATGAGACCCACACTTCAGGCTGTGATAAGTACAAGTCTCCGGGGTACCAAACAACCCAGGGGCCTTTTCTTACTTCATCTGTTTTAGAGCATGGGCTGTTTCAGCTAGAGTAAAGCTTGTGACCTCCCTGCCATTATTTCCACCTTTTCATTTTCAGCTATGGCAGCGTACTCTATTACAGAACCCTTCTCCTGGACCCTAGCCTAAGTCTTGTCCTGATTTTACTCACTATAAAGAGCACTAAAGTGAACTATCCACTTGTCTGGCTGAACTACTGCTTCAAGGTGGTTGTCAATACAAGCGAACCTACCAAAACTAACATCCAGAAGAACAGCCTCAATTGTTTCTTTTATTATTCAAGGTTGTGCTTCGTTGCACTAATGAATAGCTCATTTTGTGTTTGCATACCTTTCCTCCTATGTAGCCCTGATCCCACTCTCAAAGAGACGGGCAACGGGCTGAGTAACCTTGAAGCTAGGATAGTGTGTTCCTGGTCTCAGGATGGTATCTCATCCTTCTGTGCCTCCATTGTTAACCTGCTCCAACTTGAAATTTCCAGTCTGGGCGGGTACAGTTGGGTGTTGGAAATGTATAATATCTTATGATATGTTGGTGAGGGTCAGTCCCTCGACAGCTATCGAAGGAGGCTTGTCAGACGACTCCGCTCGAGCGATTACTAATAAAATAACTATGGTTTGTATTCTCTACTGTCTGACAGCCTCTTCATTTGTATGGAAGGCTGAGAGGTGGTCGTGAGTGACCCAGGTGGCCCTAATCGGGTCACTTCCTTCATGTATCAACCTTATAAAATCGTGTTGTGGATCAATACTGCTGAAGCATGTACTATAAACAATGTCTTCCCTTATGATGGATCTGCAGCCTTTGGCATGTCTCAGTAAATGGATGTTTTTATTTACAAATGGATTATGTGGTTATCCCTTGCACAATACAACATTTTAGGGACATTGATCATATAGATGTCATGGGGCTTATTCAAGGGCTCATAGGGGTCAACGCTGTTATTCCACCTATAGCTACTCTGTGTAGGAATCTCTCTTTGCCAGATGGTAAATTTGAGATTAACCTCCGCTATGAATTAGGAATATCTCGAGCCAGCCATTTCCTCTCTAGCGCTTATATTGGGAAGGGCCAATTCAATTCTAGTGTAAATGCAAGTACCTGAGTAGTCCACTATGGCCTTATGAGGGTTTGAGGTTTGATTGGGATGTAGTTTAGCATTGATTAGGGAAGCCTTTTTCTTAGTGTGATATTAAAGTGCACTACCAAGACCGAGTGACTATCCAATTTCTCATTTAGCCAATCTACCCATACATTTAAGCAGGCTTCCAATCTCTCCCCTTAAGTAATTTAACTGTGCAGTTATATCATCGCTTCCCCTGCTTCTAACAGCCTTTGATTGTTTAGTTCCTTTTCCATCGGTCCATGGGATGTTTCCTAAGGACCCTAGTACTGCAAACCGATTAGAGCCCTCTATTTTAGGTATATGGGTGGTGGGTGTAATCCCTGGCTAAGACGGAGGGGGCTGCGAAGGAGCTTCTAGAGGGCTTACTGGGGGGGATGATGAGTTTGTCCTTGCTACTAGCTCCACGGGCACATCCATCCTTTGTGTTACTAAAGAATGATCTAATACCCTTCTGTGGATTCCCATTCTCCCACTCCCCCTTCTCTGGTTGATAGCCCTTTGCTTTTGGAGCAAGTAAATCCTTCACTTCTTCTATCTATCATGAATTTCATCCAGAGTCAGAGTTCTGTTCTATGCTGAGTGTTGAGGAAGTTTTCTAGCTTCTCCTGCTCTGAATATTTTATAAGAGGCCTTACATTTCACCATGATTGCAAATTATCCCTAAATGTTTAGCATACACTAAGGTAAAGCTATTTCAAATGAAAGAACATTTAGGATTAAAACAAAGTATGTACTGCAGTGACTACTTGGGTTCTACAATTGCAAGCCATTTAAGCAATTAAACACTGTATTTCTATGCAAAGCACTATTAACCTGCTCACCTACCATTATCAGCGGTAACCCTTTTAGGTGCACAAGAGAACAGAAAGTTAGTACCAGTCAGTCCATCTATAAGCTTTCCCCACATTCACTTTGGGGCACCCCATGAGCCATCTCAGTACAAAGTGGAGGATCAGTAAAATAACAACCGCCACTTCAGGAGCCGAATGATATAAAACACTTCACTCTTGGTCTCAACTAAAATGTTAGAGTCAACGAGTGATCAAGATAGCTTTAAGTCCCCCCTGTGTCAAGGGGCAGACAATTTTTCTCTTTGACACATGGGATCCGCTGACTTAAGAAAACTATTACCAGATGTCGTAGTGGTTAAGATCAGGGCCAAGGAGGGTGACCCTGCCCTCCTCTTTCTGTCGCTGACGGACACAGGACGGGTCCGCCCTTGCCCCAGCTTTGCCCGGACACAGCCCACGTGCACCCTGCACTGCGGGATAGCAGGAAGCATTTTCAGCCTGTGGCTGGCCCCGCTCCCTTACAGCTGCACTCAACCACGCCGCCTGGTGCTTTTGGTGGTGGGGGATGAAGTTCCCTGAAGCAAGTGAGGTCCCTGAAGGACAAGTAGCCCCTCTCTAAAGCCAGCGAGTCCTGCACTGCGGGATAGCAGGGAGCACCTTTCAATGCGTGGCTGCCCCTGCCCCCTTACAGCTGTACTCAGCAACCGTACCCTCCTGGCGCTTTTGGTGGTGGGGGATGGAGTTCCCTGAAGCAAGTGGGGTCCCTGAAGGACAAGTAGCCTCTCTCTGAAGCCAGTAAGTCCCACTGTTCATTGCACTCTTGCAACTGTTGACAAATGAGTGCCTTCACTACATTCACCCCGGTAGGTAGACTGGATAATGGGGCGATAATCTGACAGCTCAGAATGGGACATTTTGGACCTTTTTTCATTTTGCCAATGCAGTGAGTATAGTGGAGACCTTTTCTGGGGGGCAATAACTGAATGATTTGGTCAATACTGGGGATCATCTGTCTAGACAGACCTCTCATCAATGTGGAAGAAAAGTTTGGACTGGGAGAGGATGACCATCAAACTTTGTAAATAGGGGCCTCATGTACAAAATTTACATTCGCAAAAAGCTGTCACATATTGCACACCATCTATCAGTGAATGGTAAAATAATTGTATTATTCAGTCTATATACTAAAAGGTCAGATCACCACATTTTGAATCGCAGTGGTTTGCAATCTGGCCTTTCTCATCCACATTCATGACTAAGGTTGGGAATTGCCACTCACTGCAAATTGATGCCATACCAAGGCTGGTGATCTGCTGGGGTTAGCAGACCACCATTTCTGTGATTCCATTTACATTCTTTTTTTAATGCAGTCTATTTTCCTTAAATGAAATGTGAATGCATTTAAAAATCTAATTTATTACATTTTTTTAAAGTTTGTTTGTGAGTCGGCATTGGTCCCATGGACCACTGCCTACTCCCCAGCATTTTTTTTTACATTCACAAGCAGAAGGGGTCCACACTCTTTTTGCGAACATGTGACCACCCCTACGCCGGAGTAAGTATTTTCAATATTTTGTAACTGAATTACGGTCCCATAATAGTGATATATCCCGTAAGTAATTGCTATTTGTAAGATACTTCCTAATCATGTTGCTTCCAAATAGCAAATTTATCATAGGTTTCTAAACACATTTTGCTGTTCAGTAACCTGCGACTGAATCTCAAAATGGGTTTAGTACATACCAAATAGACATTTCACAGTCACAAACGCTGTCATTTTGCAAATCGCAGGATATGCGACTGCATTTTCTACCAGTGAAATCCGCTTTATTGGGTCCAGCTTATCAGGCTGGTTCTAGGGGACCTCCTACAGGGTTCTCTGGAGTAAGGGCTTGTTAACAATCTTGCTTATTTTGATTTTGTTTGTAACTAATCTGCAAATGCCTTCCATCATCTCCTTCGCTGGTGTGCGATTGCATGAAGGCGAAAATAATTATTTTATCCGCTCAGTCAGAGTCCTGGAAGGTGACCTTCTTATCTGTGGTCTTATTATCCATCTTCTTTAAAGATCAACTGCAAAGCGCCACCATTGGTTGTTAACAGCGCTATATAAACTATAAATAGATATTAAAGGTAGGCTATGACATCAATATGAGTAGCTCAATATGATGACTAAAGAGGCCAGTGCTCGTTTCACAGAAGACAATACCAATTACGTGTCAATATTAAAAGATGAGTCTAACTTTACTAAAAATACAAGCAAAAACAAATATTTAAAAAACACATTCACACTCCTAAATCAATGTTGTTGCGGAACATATTGGGTATTTACACAATTTTCTGTAAGAAATTCCTGCTTTGAAAGATTCTATTGACCAAAGGACTACACTCAACCAGGTGCATAACTTGGTCAATGAGACTGGGGTTGTGTGATCCTAAGCTTTTCCAAAAATCACGCTGGCTTATAATGTTAAAATACATTATACCACAAGGAAGGCGCCTGAGAAGGTTTTAAGGGATAGTGAAAAGGGAGAGGAGTGCGGATTAGTAGAGGTACTAATTGAGCGGAATCACAATATTTTGTAAAATAACCAACATTTTTTAAGTCTTTCAAAACCAGAGCGAGGGAGACTGTGTATGTGTTTTTGTTTGAGGATGTAAAAGTTCCTGGTGAAATCTGGCAGACACCTCACCATACCTGACTGAAAGAACCTGTACCCAACTATTTATCAGAAAATACATTTATTAGGGAGGTGTAACAACCCAAACACCCTTCAAGCGACGCTCCTGCACTCAACCATTACTACTCCCCGTATTCTGCCCAGTGGCGTAGCTAGGGGGTGGGGGTCCGCCCCGGGCAGCATGAGTTTTGGGGCGGCAAACGCAGGGGCCGCCACAGGCTGGCAGAGGGCTAGCTATGCCACTGATTCTGCAAGATCAGTACTTACAGTCTCTTAAATCTCGTTCACAGGGCTGGCTGCTTCACTCATGAGCGCTGCTGACACCATAAACATACGGCATTTTTAACCACCCCCGCATGATTTGACAGATACCCACATTATGGCACAAAAATAGATTCAGGTACAAGTTAACTGTAAAAACCTTCAACAAGATGGAACGCCCATTTCTCACCTCGCTGCTTCTTCTTGTACTCTCTCCTCCCTTAAACTGCGGAGGTATTCTGCATATTTCTCCTTATGGGCTTGCCTCTGTGCTTCTTCCTCTTCAGTGTAAGCATAATCTGGATCCACATAAGTGTACCTCTCAGCTTTTGTAAATATGGTTCTAAAATGGAAAGAAATGAATAAATACCCCTGTGCGCATGCAAGGTATTTCAGTGAGTGGTTAGGGTGCAAAAACTACAGCAGTTGAGTATTGAATATTTATATTTATTTTTTCCATTCTCCCACAATGCATGTTTAGGGAAAAATCCAAAACAGGCGAGACACTGTTAAAACATTTCTCTTAGTAACAAGTAATATTATAGAGCTCAAATTAATCGGAGTTCAAAAGTTTTGCTTCTATAAAATATCATGTTTCTTTTTTAAAATATTGTTTCCTTTCACCATATTGAGTTCAACGGAAAAGAAGTCTTCCATGCTCAGGTTAATGATAAAGTAATGAGAAATGGTTTGTATACATGGACCTTGTAATTAGAGGGTTTTGCATTACCAAATTGGAATTAGTCCTACAGAAAGATGTAAAACTGTTTAAATTAGACTATGTAACATTGGACACAATTACATTACAATATCTAAAAGGAAATGTTTAACTGCACAATCTTCAGACTTCCAACCGATATCACTCCTGGGGTTGATAACAGACTATCATATCCTCTGTGATAGCCCAGGGGGAAGCTAATTACTGTGCTATTGTGTGTGGCTAAACAAGTGACATTGGTGGCTTAGGGTACTGACAGAACCAGATCATATCCAGTGGATACACAAGATTTGGTAGCTCATAAGTATAGAAAAGAATCTCCATGACTGAGGAACAAAAAGGGAAAATCTGAAAAACGCTGGTACCCGTGCCTGAAACTGCATCCCAACGAGTTTAAAGAACTGACTTGTCCCAGATACCTTACCAGTGGCGTAACACAGGCCCCCGCAGCCATCACAGTGCGGGGGGCCGTCTGCGCACAGTACCCCGACCTGAGAGCTACTGATTAAATCCAAAGCGGGCTTCCTTCATGTACCTTGCAGGAGGGCCCCTCAAGTTTCGTTATGCCACTGTACCTTACATTCTCCATATCACAGTGCCGGAGGGAGAGCGGTTCAGCAACAACACCTGAGGACAAGTGCAGGAGATAGGTGGTAACACTGTACACAGAAGCATAGCAACATGCCATAGAGTTGATCGCTTTCCAGATGTGGGCTTAGAGGTATTGGCAAAGGGAGGGGTGGGAAAGCAGAAGTTGATTTTTTTTTTACATTTCTTTGTCGCTTTAACTCACTAGCCATTGGGATGTAGGCGGGATTATGTTGTAACCTTGATATATTGTCAAAAAAATAGAATTCATTTTTAAAATGAATGAACAGGCATACAAACTATGCTACAATCTTCCAGAAAGGAAACGATAAAATATGAATCAGTCTACACAAATCATCTTATTCTGGTCCCACCTGCAACCAAAGTGATCAACTTCTAAATAACTGCGCAAGAGGTCTTGATGTGCCTCTAACAAATGCTGATAAATCTGGTGATTAAAGATAAAATAACTGACAGGCATAAATGACGTGGCTACCTACCAACTAATACCAAACCAATCCAATATATGGCAAATACAGGAAACGGACTTCACAACGCGCGCTGAGCCACGTGTGCTGTTTCCCCGCAAGTGGAACCACATTTGCCTTCACCACAGGCAGTGCACTGTCTAGATGTGTGGATGGGCGAGCACAGGAAGAGGAAGGATCGGAAGAGGACACAGTCTGGTAAGTGGGGATGGGGCCGGGTTTTAAGGAGGGTGGGGGTAGATTTTAGGGCTCAGGGGGTCAGGGTTGTTTATAGGGCAAGGGCCGAGTTTTAGGGCTCAGAGTAAGGGGGAGGGTAGTTTGCAGGGGTGGGGTACATTTTTAGGGCTCAGGGTGGGGGGCTGGGATCAGGGAAGTTTTTAAGATGTTGGGGATCATTTTTTAGGGCTCAGGGTGTGATGGGTAGGAAAGGGACAGTTTTCAGAGCTGGGGGCAATTTTAAGGCTCAGGGTGGGAGGGCTGGGTCGGGGAAGTTTTTAGGACATTGGAGTGAGTTTTAGGGATAATGGTAGGGGGCGAAGGGACAGTTTTCAGGGCTAGGGGCAGTTTTAGGGCTCAGTGGCAGGTCTGGGCTCAGGGCAGTTTTTAGTATGTGGGGCTGGGTTTCAGGGCTCAGAGCAGGGGGACTGAGGTGTGATCTTTACCACACATATCCCTATCTATCATGCCTTTACCGTGAAGTTGCATGGTAAAGGCATGTGGGGTAAAGGTATGCGTTGTTAAGACATATTCGTTGTTGGGGTAGCATGGTAGAGGCATGCGTGGGTTAGCTATGTTTTGGTTTTAGGGGGATACTCCCTACTTCCGGGAATAGTTCACCTCATGGAGGGGCTGGTGGAGGAGTCCTGTAACCTACAATGTATCCCTTTCCTCCTCCTGATGTAGGAGAAGGGACTCATCAACAACAGGAGAGTCAGAGCAGGCAGCAAGCAAGCAGGGTAGCCAACTGAAGCAAGAGAAGACCGTCAGAAGGACCCACAAGCAAAGGCACAGGAGGAGTCGCAAGAGGACCTTAAGCAGCTCACTAAGGATGGAAGCCCACGGTGCAGAGGATGCAGTGAAGACAATGATCTTGGAGGAAGAGGTGCTGGAGGCTGGAACTTCTTGAGGCCTGAAGATCTCTGGAGTACAGAGCCAACAAGCCTTGGCAACAGCAAGTCAATAAGGTGCACAGGAGTTTGGTCCCAGCGGTTCTAATGAGAGATACTGGCCTCAAAATTCCATAGAGGACAGGTCAGGCCTGAGGGAGTTGCAGAACCACCACCTGTGTTGCTGAGCCTTGGGAAGTCAGTAGAATGACAGGAGCAGCAGACCGGTCAGCTTCGTTGCCGTGCATGCAGATGCAGGTGAGTGATGACTCCACTCCAAAGGAGATTTCTTCGGTTGTCCACAGGTGTGTTGAGGAACCTGGATGAAGAACAGACACAGACGACGAAGAAGACTTGAAGAACAGTGAGACCAGGAACACCAGGAGTTTTCCAGTCGAGGTTCATCGAAGTCCAAGTGTCCAGACAATTGAGGAGTGATGTAGTTTCAGGGTTGAGTCTTGCCCCACAATGAATCAAAGGACCCACCCACAGGTAAGTTCCTAAATACCCTAAGGAAAGGGTTGGAACGACTCTTGAATCTCACCCAGAGGAGGGGCTGGACAGAGGCGAAGATACTCCCATGTCCTTTGTCCAGTTTTGCACTAGAGTGGGAGCCAAAGGCTCCATGAACTGGTTCAAACTGGAGTAGGCAAGGAGGACACCAAATGCGCTCTTCAAAACAGTCGGGTGGGGCGGGCAAGGACACCCAACCCAATACACTAAGTCCTGTCTGGGAGGTGGTCACACCTCCCTGTGACAGGTAACTTATTGTCCTTCCTTCCCCTGCTCGAGCCTGGCTCAGCAGCAGGAGGGCAGAATCCTGCCTGTGGTCTGCAGCAGCACTAGCTTGCAATCAGACCCTGAAAGACTGTTACTGGGAGTACAGTGGGGTCTCCTAAGGCACCACCCCATACATGGGATCATACTTCCAATACGGGAATCGGTGTTGGGGTATGATTCCAACATGTTCCGTACCAAACTTGACTAGGTTTGGTGCAGCCACTATAGAGTTGGACATCTCATTATGCCTGATGTCCACTATGTGTCTAAAAATGGCTCACCACGCTTATAAAGCCTGGAGAATCAACTCCAGTGTGTGTAGGTGTGCCCTGCTCATGGAGGTGCACCATCACACTTGTAACCAAGCACCCTGACCCCAGTACGGAAGAGCCAGCCATAGAGGTGACTTACAGGTTTTAAGTGCAGTGACCTTAGATATAAGGAAACTTATGTCGGTCGTGAGAGATGCAAGCACCAACTCACACAGACTTCAATGGCAGGCCTGTAGTCACAATTTAAGTGAACTCCTGTGGGTGGCATAATACATGCTGCATCCCATAGGAGACCCCTTGTGCACCTATGCCCTGGGTACCTTAGTACTATATACTAGGGACTTATAAGGGCACAGCAGTAGCCAAGTGTAGAGGTACCAAAGCACTTGCCATGTCAATTTAGGGGAGAAAGCACCATTTCTGGGGTTCTGATCAGCGGGAACCCAGCAGACTAGGTCAAAACACACTGACACCAACAAACAGTAATAAGAAGAGCATGATTAGCCAAAGCATAAAACTGATAGCAAAATCAAACATGTAGGAAAGTGTGCTATTAATCTGCCACTGAGGTACCTTCAAAACTGGTATAGATTAGCTGTCTCACCCCAGTTAAATGCTTTACCTTCTGACTTAAATATTTTTGAGTTATTACAATCCAACAGGGACGCAAGGATGGGATATTTACCTCTACTCCAAAGTCCAACTAAACAAGTTTTCGACACAAGAAAAATCTATGAGTATGATGAACCAGATTTTCTTGCCCACAGAGGGTGCACCCTGTGTGGGAAATCCTCAGCACTTTGCCCAGAGGTAGAAAACATGACTAAGTTCCAGTTATCTCCAACTGCTGGGAAAGATCCTTCTGGTCATTGCTGCAGGCTTCAGTTCTTTGGGGTATGCGTCCAGGCACCAGGCTGCTTTCTAGCCAAGGTTCCCGCCAGATCCTGTCAGCAGTGATCAGCTGGGCCCTGTTTGAGTCAGGAGCCACTCAGATTTTTGTGTCTCAGAAGCAAACAATAAGGAAGTCAATCCTTGATCCTCGGAGAGAAGTTCCATTCCTTCGGTGCCAGCAGGAATCAGGAGTCCTTGTGTCTTCTCCAGGACTCTGGCAGAGTCTTCCTCTTTCAAGATATGTTCTTCCCAGCTCCATAGGTGTTCTGAGGAGGTGGTGAGGTGTCAATCATATTCTCTGCACAAGCCGGCATCTTACACATTTTCTACAACCTGTCCCCATTATTCTCTCAAACTATCTCCCCACCTGCTTTTTCAGCAGTTCCTCTCTTGGTTTACTGCAGAAATTCCCAGAAGTGTGAAAGTCAAAATGAATGGTGCCATTCTCTACCTGGAAGAGCTTCAGTCCTCAACTTACCACTCCTCAATATAGATGAGTTGTTCTTCTATCTTTCAAAGTCCAAACTGGTTTACTTTCCTGCTTGGGTTGGAGCCAGTAGGCCTATGGTGGCCCTGGGAATGTAAATGTGCAATTTCTGCCAGCCACATTTGGAATCACCACATCAAAGGAGAAGTGGTAAGGCTGTACCTTGCTCTTCCAAATGATCCTGGCCCATCCTAGATGGGTAACCCCCCCGCTAAGTAACCGTAGGAGACAACATCCCTGACTTCCTGGGCTCAGAAACCAAACCATTGTCCTCTAGGAGCAGGATTGTGAACACTCGCCAGGAATATGTTTTCAGTCTCTAGAGTAGAGTTCAGAGTCAAACTGGTTCTATACCAAATTCTCTCAGGTACCACAAGCTTTACTTTTTCAAAGTTACTTTTCCACTAAAGAGGAAACATCTACTTTCACCACTAAATTAGATTTTTAAAGTAAGTGATAAATAACATTGAATCATGTGTTTTTCCAGATACATATATAAAATAATGATTTTATTTAGGTCTAGGCCTGTTCATTGCAAAAGCAAATTTCCCTACACAGTGAAAATAGCTTTGGCAAAGCATTCACTGTGAGGGTATACTCTTCCTAATATGTATTATGTCACATTTGTAAATATTAATCACTCAGCACTGTGAGCTTAAAAGCCACACTGTATGATTGACTTTTCTAATATAAATATAGGATTTCCTACAAAGCAAAGGCACTTTTCCCTGCCATGTATAACTGCTGTGCTTTTAACAATGCCAGAGCACAAGAGGCCTCCTGCTAGTCATAAATGTGTCCTATACAGGTGTGGTGTAAATACACACTCCATATATGCACTTAACTTCTACACCACTAATGCAATTTCTGGGCATAATTACAATGGCCTTACTAGAACGATAAGTACACTAACTGGGCGAAACCAATTTTACAGTACGATTCTAGGGCAGAACACAAACTGTGGCACTGAAAGGCAGTGTCACAGAGCGTAGAGACCTAATACCTGCAAAAGGACCCATTACAGGCAAAGGAATCAAGATAGACCAAGCAGAAAAGGTGACTTTGATGGGAAAACCCTATCTGGGCCATTCTAAAAATATTTCTAAGATTTTTCATAAAATAGGCTGCTTTATATTGCTCTAATTTTCAGCCATGGTGTGTTTCAAATCTGATACAAAAACAGGTCATTTGGACGAGAGTGGCATCCAAAGCATAGGTAAAGAAAAAGGATGTTCAGAAAGTTAAGCTGTATCCAAAATGTATATATTCTTCCCTAAGCTTACCAAGGGAGTTACGCTAAGACGCGTAAGGCATAGTATGCTCCTAAACGTACTGTGACAACGTCAATGCAAACATACCATTGCAGAGATATCTAAACCTTTGGCTTAAGAAAACAATGCAATTCCTGGGTGTGTGTGTTTTTTTTAATCAAGAAAGGAAGGTGAGTTTTTGTGTAATCAAAGACAAAAATATCAAACAATTTTGCAGTACTCAAAGACCCCAGATGGAGGATTTCATTTTTTATGGGCTTCAGTGCAAAAAAAGATGCAAACACAAAACGGCTAGACACACTCTAGGGAGAGCAAACAAAGGGGTTTTGACAATCCTCAATAAAATTAGACCTGTATGCAACAATGTTTACATCAGGGATGCCGATCTTCGAAATGTGGATTCCCAGGATTCACTTACAAATGATGAACATAAGTGGAGGCATGCAAGCCACAGTCCAGCAGAACTGGAAAAAACTGAAACAAATAATCAGTGTGCTATGAGACAAATAGCAAATTATTCACACAAAGGCAGGGACTCAATAAGGTTTAGGAGACATTTCTTACCTGACACAAGGGCCTCATGCTCAGGTTGCAATACTTGTTTTCAATCGAATGACTGCAAACTCTCATTTTAGAAACCTCAACAGAACTTACATGAGGCCAATGATCATAAAGGCAACTCCAAATTGCTTATTGGTCCAATATTTTGGGTTTGAGGGTGGTGATGGTGGTTGGGGGGTAGAGGTGGGGTGGCGGGTGATCCTATCAATCACCCTAATGGATGGACTTTTTTCTGGTGCGCTTAGAAATAATTGCTTTAAAAAACAATTGCATTGCATAAATATTTAGTTTACATGTACATATACTATGCAGTTGATAAATATTTATTTCCTTATTACTTACCTATATTTTTTCTGCCGGTCACTGGGCCGCAGACTGCCTGATCGGTCATTAGGAAAAGCCACCAGTGCATCATCCTCTACCTCGTTACATTTGAGGTGACTGTGGAGTTGTGTGTTTGCAGCGTTGAGCATGGCTACTTGAGCTGGTCCAGCATAAGTTCCAGTTTCATCTGGTGTCACAAGTACAAAATGCCCAGTTGCGTTGGAAATCAGTGGAGTTATACCTAAAAGCAGATTCACAAAACAGATCCTTTTTGACTCAGAAGATAGAAACAGGCTTATATAAAAACAAGGATCCAGCATACACCAAGACGGCATTAACTCTCCAGTATTATCTCTTAGGTATAAAAAGCATAATCATGCACAGATATCAGTCAGCTCAGAATCTGCTGTTTGCTCATTTAATTCTTGATATCAACTGTATATATCAAACTCAAGTGGCTTGATGCAATGGAACAAAGGGGCTTTTCTTCTGTCCCACACCACAAGCCAACTCTTTCAGATTCCACATTAACTCCATACTTACAACCACTAAGCACATAGATAAACGAATCCAAGAAGCCTAGTCCTGCAACATCTATGATTTTATGAAGCAAAAGCAGAAAAAAACTCCATGCAAGCCTTTCCAGTCCTTGCCATGAAGCAATAGAGTTCCATCCATTTGCAGTTCCCACTTGCCATCACAG
Organism: Triturus cristatus; assembly: GCF_964204655.1. NCBI lineage: Eukaryota > Metazoa > Chordata > Amphibia > Caudata > Salamandridae > Triturus > Triturus cristatus. The sequence continues at coordinate 1,006,849,229 of NC_140591.1, read as the reverse complement.
TCACAGAATTCAGATAGAAAACTAAAACACACTCTCTTCAGATAACACAATGTTTGTGATTCTGGAAAAAGGAGAGAATTAGAACTGAACTCTGTAAACTTTAAGGCAGTAAACACATCTCATAACTCAAGGAAAGAAAAATATTTAACACTGTACATTTTAAACGCTCTTAAAGTGCACTAGCCTCAATATAACCCAATTTACTTACGCACACTAACATCAGTTATTTTGCTCATTACTTTTCTGTCCTACCATCATAAATACAGTCGAAAAACAGCAAAGATTAAAGTCCATAACTTGATGGTGTAACAACGCATAATGTGTTGCCTAGATGGATTTCTCTTGACAGCTGCTCAACACAAAGTTGCTGAACACATCTCTACTCCATGGTTGAACCCTAATCCTAACAAATAGGCAATACTCATGCCTCTCCAGTCCTTGCCATCTGCCACTCCATCTCAAATATATCATATACCAGCATGGTTGTAGAGAACAGGATGACAAGTCAATCCTATGAATATGTAGAACACTTAGAAGAAGTAGATAATTACACTGATAGTCTTCAATCTCTCCACTACCTAAGACAGAAATGGCCACAATAACCTGCTAAAATGCTTAAGAGTGGACCATGACCTTGGGAAACAACCTTGAGTGGATATTATTTCTTCCATAACCATAGTCAAAATATCAGGATAGGTGACCTCCAACACTTCAAGAAAAGGATCAACAGTAGTATACACCATAGGTTATACCTCCCACTATTGTCTTTCAATATAAACAAGTGAACCTGGTACCAAAGAATAGAAATCAAACATTAAATTAATAATACAGGCTTGGGATCCAAATCCTACTCTAACAAGAGAACGGGTCTAAGAGAAACAAACATTGATGACATTAGAAGCAACATTTTATAAAAGGACATAAAAACCATTTTGCCTTGAACTGTCATGGAGGTCCCGGTATGAACCACAAAGCAGGTCACATCACACCCTTCATCTGGCTGCGTTTTCTAAGAGAAACCCTCAGCCCAGTCCTGCTCCAAAATTAAAATACATAAGCTTTCTCAATCAATCACTTTTGCCTTTCTAACATCCAGAGCAAACGTTTTAACCTACTGCCAGCATGATTTATTTTCCAAATAGAGCACACCTGGGTTAGTCTAAGAGAATTTACATGAGGCTACCCATAATTACATCCACAAGCAATATTTGTTACAAAACAATGCATTTAGGATGATTACAAAGAATAAGAAAACACAAAACTGGCTACAACATATGTCTTAGAAGTGTTCGGTTTCCTCCAGGCTAGAATACAAATTACAATTGACAGCAATCTCAATCATTCATAGGGCCTTTGGAGCAAGAGTCTAGTCTTGCTGCAAAAATGTTCAAGAAAGGTTTAGTCTAACTATACATTCCTATCCATACAGTCAAACTTCAATCAGTTCAACCTTCGAAGCAGGTCTTTTTGTGTGCAGGACAGCTCTGGAAACACCGAATCAATCCTGAGAATTCTAAGCAACAATCCACTATTTAAGAAAAATGTAAAAACTGCAGGTCCAACGAGTCTTAGTCAGTAAGCATCCACAAGCACACCCTCATGAAGATTCATATTTGGTAATCCACCTTTTTAATCGAATGCATAACCTTGGTTATTAACAAGTCACTGCCATCCCCAATCAAGCTTCAATGCTTCTGCACACCCTTTGCGTCATGAAGTGTTCTGAAGTTGTTGTAAAGAGATATATTTGCCGCTTTAAGTAATAAATAAAATATGGGCTTGTCTATTGTCTCCATATATACCTAGAAACACATCCATCCATATAGCAATTGATCAAGTCATCTACTAATTCAGGTATCTGTATGATGTTCTGACAACCCTCCTTCCCGGCCCCATCATCCACTTGGTATTTCTATCTAACCATCATTCATAAATAAAACCCAGGAGGCATAAACATCATGAAATATACATGAGCTCTTAGTAACATACCAGGATTGAGTTTCATCACAATCTTTTTGGTAGCCGACCGGCAAATGGCAAAGAAATTAAGACTTATTTGGTGGAAGGCTTTCATCTTCAGCTGCTGTGCATTATCCTCCATCACTGGACCAATTATATCGATAATCTGCTTCACTTTAAAAGTTCCTACTTGGTGTGGCACAAAAGAAAGCATAACATCCTGTAAAGATATAAAGAAAACTGTGAAGATCGACATTCAAAAAGATAACAGACATGTTTCATAAAATGATTTCAAAATTCATACTGATGGCTCTATCATAAATTATTGTTCCTTCAATAATAAATGCTTGTTGTTTCCTGTGTGCAAGAAGGGAACCCTTAAAGGAAGTATTCTTATTGGTTATTCTCTATTATATCTTGCATGTGACATTTGTATCTTACTAGTTATTTTGTAAGCACATTAATGCATTCCTGGTAAAGCATTGCATTAGCAAATCGTGAATAAATGTATAATTCAATAGGAAAATAGGTTTTGTTTGGAATCATACTTTGTAACAGTTCACAGAGCTATCATGTGGATGGAGACTAGCAGAGACTGAAAATAGAAGTTGACTTCCATAAAGTGTTTGTTTACCAATCTAGAAAACATAGCAGACTCAAAATATGTTTCCATTCAGTGGAAAATGTAGTTCATTGATAAGGCAAAGCATGGCCTAGAGCTCTCCCACCAGTAGCAAGGCCGGGAGCCATGAAAACCTATTCTGGAGTACGCTCACTTGAATTTCAACAATGCACACTTTCAAATGTATTTTCCATATCAAGTGCCACATGACCTCAGAATAAACAATGCACCAAAGTGGTGGCACTACTGATTTTTAGTAGGTTGTCATTCACACATATTGCTCAAGGTCGATCATATTTGGGATGAAGTGTAAAAAATCTGAGGTTCTCAATCACTCAATTAATCAATCAATCAATCAATCACTCCGAATTTATAAAGAGCTGCTATTTACCCATGAGGGGATCCAGGTACTGGGAGCCAAGCTTCTGGGTGGAATCAGTTGAATAACCAGGTCTTGAGTCCCCTTCTGAATTCCTGAAGGGAAGGTGAGGTTCAGAGGTGGAGGGGGGAGGCAGTTCAAATACTTCACAGTGAGGTAGGAGAAGGAGCGTCCTTCACTGTTGTTTCAGCTGATGCGGTGGTGTGAGAAAGGAAGAAGGAGGCGGCGCAATGGTGTCTGGAGGGTTGGTGGAAGCTCAAGCGGCAGTTGAAGTATGCTGGTCCTTGACTGTGGAGGGCTTTGTAGGTGTTGGTCAGCATCTTGAAGTGGCATCTCTTGTGGAAGGGGAGGCCGTGTAGTTTCTTTAATTGTGGGGTGGTGTGGGTCCATTTGGGGAGGTTGAGTCTGGCTGCTGAGTTCTGTATGGTCTGCATTCTCTTCAGGAAGTGAATGGTAATTCCTACGTAGAGTGTGTTGCAGTAGTCCAAATGGCTGGTGATGTGAGCTTGAGTGACGGTGCATCTGGTGGGGACTGGGCGCTATCTGAATAGCTTTCAGAGTATGCGAAGAGTGAGGAAGCAGGAGGAGGAGACTGCGTTTATCTGGTTTTTCATTGTGAGTTTGCTGTCCAGGATGATGCCTAGGTTCCGGGCTAGATCTGGAGGAGTGGGTGAGGGTCCCAGTTCATCAGGCCTCCTGGAGTCATTCCAAGGGGAGGTGTTGTTCCTGATTATCAGTACTTCTATTTTGTCTGTGTTGAGTTTGACGCAGGTGTTTTGGATTCAGTCTGCAAAGATGGCCATTCACAATTGGAAATTGGCACTCGTGGTGGAAGGGTCATAAGATACAGACAGAATGAGCTGGGTGTCATCTGTGTGGGAGAGGATGCTCAGTCCATGGGTTCTGACTATGTTGGGCAAGAGAGTCATGTAGGCGTTGAACAGAGTAGAGCTGAGAGATGAACCTTGAGGGACGCCACAGATAATGTTATTGGGTTTCGAGGAGAACAGCGGAAGGCAGATTTTCTGTGTTCCTCCAGTGATAAAATATGCAATCCATTTGAGGGTGTCCTCCTGGTTTCCGATCTGATGGAGTCTTTTTATCAGGGTGTGGTGGGACATGGTGTTGAAGGCTGCTGCGAGGTCGAGGAGGATCAGGGAGGCCCCATCTCACCAGTCTAGGAGGGTTCTGATGTTGTCCGTGGCTGCGATTAGGGCGGTTTCGGTGCAGTGGTTTGTGCGGAATTGGATTGGGTGGAGGCCAGAAGATCGTTGTTCTCCAAGTATTCAGCGAGTTGGCAAATGATGGCCTTTTCGAGGCCTTTGGTGGGAAAGGGGAACGGGGAGTGGGGCCGGCAGTGGCAGCTCCTCCACCAAGGCAGAGGAGTGTTGCCCCACTGACTTCAATACAAAAAATAAAATGATAATAACATATCGTTATTCTCATTTTGTTTTCCTACTGAAGTCAGTAGCTTTTGGGGCGGGGCAGGCCAGAGCAGGAAAAGGAGTGGTTTGCACTCCTTAAGTTCACATGACTTTGTGGCCGGCCCTCTCGGGCCAGCCAAACAGTCCTGCGCACTTTGCATCTTCCCAACCAGGGTTGTTTTACACACCCTGGTAAGGAACATCCAAAGCCTCCCAGTCACCCTCTGAGCACCGAACCACGGCACTCAGACCAATCACAACGCTTCATTGCAGCGTTATGATTGGCTATGGGGAGCCCAGGTGCTTCCTGCTGCTGGTGGAGACAGGAAAAAGAGGAGAGGCAGCAGTTTTTTTTTCATTTCATTCCCGCACCCCACACACCACCACCCGCCCCCACCACACCACTCCCGATCTGTAGCAGCCGCTACTGTGGGCCGGTAGTTCTTGAGCACATTGGGATTGGCGTATGGTTTCTTGGGGACGGGTTTGACATCAGCGTGTTTCCATTCTTCTGGGAAGGTGGCCGAGGTGATGGATGTGTTGAAGATGGTTGTCAGCTTGTTGCTGATAGTCATGTTGCGAGGTTGAACATGTGGTGGGGAAAGGGGTCTGTGGATGCTACTGAGTGGATGGAGTGTATGATGGCGGTAGTGCTCTGCATGGTAAACTGGTCCCAGGCAGTGATCTGGTGGTCGGAGTTTGCTTTTGTGGGAGCATGGAGGCTGAGGATGTCAGAGTTGGCAAGTTGGGGTGCAAAGTGTGTGTAGATGTTGGAGATTTTGTCATGGAAGAAGTCCACCAGGGTGTCACAGAGTTCTTGGGAAGGGGTGATGATGTTTCCATTTGCTATGAGGCTGGAGAACTCCTTGGCGATGCTGAAGAGCTTTTTGCTGGATTTGGTGCTGGCTTCGATACAGTCAGGTAGGGCATTCTTTTTCGTCACTTTCAGGAGTCAATGGTAGTGGTTGAGCGATGTCTTGAAGGTGATGCGGTCAGTGGGCTCCTTGCTGGGGTGTCATTTCCTTTCTAGCTGCTTGCAGTTGTGTTTCGTGGTTCTCAGTTCCGTGGTGTAACACCTGGCATGTTTAGTGGATCTCTTGAGTTTGGTGGGTTTGATGGGGGAGACTCTGTTGGTGCATTCAGTGATCCAGGTGGTGAAGCTCTTGGCAGCCTGTTCCACATTGGTTATGGTGTCTGGGTGGGCGTTGTTAAGGGTGTTGGTTCATTGGCTTTCGGAACCTTTGCTCCAGCTGTGATGTGAGGTTCTGGGCGGCTTGGTAGCGGTGCTGGGGGCTGCTGTGATGGTGAAGTGGATGACTGAGTGGTCCAGCCAGCTGAGCTCAGTGACATGACTGTACATGACTCTGTTGCTGGCTGTAAAATAGGGTCCAGCTTTTGTCCTGCGTTCTGTTATTGACTAGTTGGGTGGGGCCAATGTTGATCATGCTTTTGAGGAGATTGGCTCTGTTGTCATTGTCAAGGGGAAAATTGAGGTCTCTGAGGAAGATGTAGTGCTCAGTGTCAATGGCCACGCACCGATGAATTTAGCGATAGAGTCACAGAAGCCGGGGCGTGGTCCTGGAGGTCTGTAGGTGAGGGTGCCTTTGATGGTGGATTTGCAGTCTGTCTATGGCAGTGGTATAGTGGATGGTTTCTTTGTGGATGATGGCGATTCCACTTCCATTTATGTTAATGCAGTCCACATGTGCTATTTTGTAGCCGTTTGGGCATGGTGATGTCAGGTGAGGATATAGGGTTGAGCCAGGTCTCAGTGAGGGAGACAACTTCGGAGTGAGAGAGGTGATGGTGTCCTAGATCTCCGTGGCATGTTTGCAGAGTGATCAGGCTTTTGAGCATGAGGCAGTGGAGTGGTCCAGGCACTGTTGTGGTTGGCATGGGAGTGGAGGTTTCATGTGTGGGTGCTCTGGTGTTGCAGGAGAACAGGCAGTGGCAGCATGTGAAAAGTCTAACTGATGAGCATGGAGAGGTGTGGCAGCGGTTGTTGCGGAGTCTGAGGTCCAAGGCTATGACCTCGGCGCTGGTGTAGCTGCAGGTGACGAGAGATCCAGGATTCCTGACGCAAATCGATGGTCAAGGTGTGGACGGGGCATGCAGGCAGTGCCACCGCTGCGTGGCCATGATGCAGCCTCTATTAAGTAGGTCCTAGGAGAGAAGCTGGGAGGCAGGAGGCGGAACGGGCCAGCTCACTGCACAGAGGCAGAAATAAAACACAAATTAAACAAGGTAACAAGGCACAGCTACAATAACTGCGCAGAAAACAACATTGATGGGAGTAACCAGGTGCAAAAACAGTAATAATGCACAGAAAACAACAGTGAAGGAAGACTGAAAAAGAACCCAAAGGCAAGCCAGGAAAATAATCATTAAGCTTACGCCAGCGAGAGGGAGCTGACACACACACACACCAACTCCCATAACATATCTTTATTCCTGGGGGATGAGATCACTTCATGCATTAGACGTCTTATAGAAAAATCTTTGCACTGATAATTTTTGTTTACTATGTGGGTATTTGTTGGACAAGTACTGATTCCAAGTAGAAACAGAGGTTCTCCTAGAAGATAGAGGGACTGTCCTCAAAACTAAACTGTGACCATCACTACCTGTCGCTGGGGACTTTCATGTGAGATTAAGGGGTGCCTGGTCTCATACACCACAAGGACAGAAAACATAGGGCAACCTCCCATTTCCTTGGCTGGGGTTTATTCTTGGCCAAATGCTTAATCACTTAGAAATGGGAATTGCCTGGACCCCCCACGCTTGCAGCCTGGACACAGTCCATGACTATGTGGACTCAGGCAGAGAGTATTGCCCTACACACGGGAGACACAATGTGTTAGCGCAAATATCCCATCAAAGTCAACTGAGGAGGGTAGGGACGGGAAGGGGTTCGGGGGGGGGGGGTGAGTCGGGGAGGGGAGAGTTAAGTTGCAGTTAAGTTTGATATCGTTCATAAAAATGAAAAGGAACATTGAAAGGGAGGACTCCTCCGCGGACGAGACCTGTGGTCTAATTCCTGATTTGTATTGTTACAAAACCATGCTCCACCTCGGCTGAGATGGAATTGGTTGATGCTGATTATTGTATGTTGTCTGCTGATATGGAGGAACACCTAATAAAGAAATTAAAAAAATTAAAAAATCACAGTCAACTGGGATACTATCCTGACTGACCTTCACACTGCTTTACAAAGCGCAAACAGCACCCCAGACCGCTCACTGAAAACCAGTGTGGTGGTGGCAGACTTGTAGGGGGCCCTTTAGCCACACAATATCCATGTGACACGTTGCCGTTTCCTGCACGGTCTGACCTATTGGGATAAACTGAGATCTATTTCAACTGCTATGTTGATGTACAGTGCCACGTGCTTTTGTGTTGGAGGGATGTGGGTCTGTATTTCATTTTTATTGTTTAATGCAGTGGTTCCCAGACCTTTCCAACCTGCGGCTCCCTTGACCCATTGTCCATTGCCCGTGGCTTCTCACTGTTACTTCTTGTTGGAGGGTGGGGTGGATGTAAGCCCGGCCTCGGAAGTACTTGCATTTTTCTCCCAGAAAATAGTTGGGATGAAGCTGATAAAGGTATGATAATCCTATACGCAGGGTATTTCGTATTACTAAGGTGGCGCCTCTAATAAAATATTCCTAGTTACACTTCTCTTCTCAAACTTTTTTTATCCCACTTACAGTGCTAGATACCACCCCTGTGCATATAGGCTCTATTGCCAAAGTGTTTCTGCGCAATTTTTTAAACCACATACAGCTTTATTTTTGCTGTCTCTGCCTTAAAATTGCCTCCAAATCAATGCAGGTAATATAAATTCCTCTGTTTTTTTTTCTTTAAACGTCCCTTTTTCTTGCTTCCAAATGTTGACCTTATGCCGTATATGGTGTTTTACTTCCCTGTGCTCAAGGAGAGAGCAGGCCTGTCTGGAAATGTGTGTGTACTGAAAGAAATGTGTACTGCAAGTACCTTTTATTCAAGTACAAATGTCAATACTTGATAATACTTAGAGGCAGATTACGATGTCGGCTGGAAAGGCTCCAAATGGGATTTGGATTCTCCAAATTCGATCCGGAACCTATGTTACTGACCACGTGGATACATTTCCGACCGACCGATTACGATGCAGGGAAACTGTTCCGGCTGTCGAATTCAGTTCCAATCAGCATTCGGACAGCCCAAGTCGTTCGAAGCAGAATCGCACAGCTCTATGGACACGGTTTCTGACTGAGCGATTACGATGGGCAATTCTGACAGCCGTTCCAAATCGGTTTGCCCGACACGAAAAGGCTGTTGCAATCTGACTTTAGGGGCCCGTAGCAGGCCCCCTTCACCCGTAGCCTTCCGGTTGGTGCATGTGAGGATACCCATGGTTCCTCTCTATGCAACCATGCACAGTGTGGCAGGCACCATGAGGTGCCTGTCACAGGGTGCAAGGTTTTACCCAACCACTTGTTTTTTAAATGGGAGCCTGTGTTCTCGCTCGGAACACAGGCTCCCATTGAAGTCAATGCGAGTCCGACCGAACGATGTTGGGAAGCATCGTAATCGGTCAGTCGGACTCGCAGAACCCGGTTCGGTCGGAAACAATTCAGAAACCGATTTGGTCTGAAGTGTTTCCGACAAACATCGTAATCGGCCCCATAGTGTGTTTAATTGACCTGACAACTGTACTTTCCTGATAACTTGCGTTGGTGTAAAATGCATTTGGGAAAAAACAAAACTATTAATGAGCCTAACAAAATAAATCAGTAATTTTCCGCTTACTTTGGGAGTGTTGGAATGTGGGCATCCAGTGAAATATGGAAGTCATCTCTCTCGACGTGCAATCAATTAAGCACTACGTTTACAGATTTAGGCATGTCACTTACAAATCATCAACATCATGCAGGTAAATATAATTAGTTTAACTGAAGCCAACAGACCCTTCAACATTAAATGCATTAAAGTGCTTGGTGCGCAGCTCCCCTGGCTAGGTTTGATGGCTCCCTAGGGAGCTACAGCGCACAGTTTGGGAAACACTGGTTTAAAGATTAACAGTTTATCTTTTGCTTCTTACTTGAGTAACACTGAATCCTACCTTTGTTATGTAGAGCTGAACTGGTTCCTAGCTCTGATACAGTCGCTTGTAACATAGACAGAAGATTTGGGCTCAATACTGAACTGCACAGTAAGTACCGTCTAATACTGTTTGACACAAATTGTAGTATTCATTTGCCGTCCCTCTCCGAGTGAAGCAACTGTTATGGACATGGTATATGCATTGTTGTATGTCGGATTTACCATGATTAAAACCCCAAAAAAGATTCAAACAAAAAAAGGGGTGCCGGGTCTCCTGATTGCTGAATGAAGCCAAGGGTGACCAATCAGGTAAACCACCAGCATGGTTGAATCATACAACCCCATTTACAGGGGGAGTCAGTTAAATTGTGTTATGAAGAGCAAAGATCGAAAAATAGCTTATGTTGGAACCCCCTTGGATTCTCCCGCTAGCATTATATTAATAGCTGAAACGAGAACCTCATTGATGTTGCCAGTACTTAAGCGGAGCCTGGCAGATAAATATGCCAGAAAATAGTGTTAAGCAATGTAATAAATATTGATGATCTGGCAAGTTACTGTGCCTTCCAATAGCTGAAATTCCTGCTGGATGCACAGTCAACACTCCATTCTACATTACTCCTGGCTAGTTTGCAGAAGTAGGTTGAAGTCAATAGTATCCTGAGTGCTTTGCAGACGAGATTCAGAGAAAGTAGTAGAACCATAGATCAGGTCTTGATGTGGTACCTGAGTCAAGTAAAATAGGTTATTATAAAGCAATTTACACACCAACTCACCTTTAGCTATCTGGAACTGCCCTTTAATTCAATTAAGTGAAAACTATTATGCTATGCGTAGAAGCACATGGGGTGGATGTGTATGTAGAGGAAGCAAGTGGGATTCTTAAATAAGGCCAACTAGGCATGAGTAGTTCTGGTCCATTAGGTAAAATAACCCCAGCAATGAAAGACAGTTATGTTACGTGTAGGGATCTGAACAAATAAACTCGACATTAAAAAAGAAACAATCTCTGATTTACACCAGATACCCTAAAGCTTACTTGCATTAAAGTCCTCCAAGTTTCAGTTGAGCAGTCCATTTTAACTTATCATATACATCCTTCCTTTTTGCCCTCAGCCTGATCTAAGACCACAAAAACCAATAACAAACCTATAACTGAAATCCTCCAAAGAGAGCTAGGGCACCAGCTTCAGATGGAGAAGATGCCTGTGGGCTGTATGATGGATCCAAGCATGTACTTACAATGCATGCTTTTACCACGCTTTTTTTACCACACATTTCCTTTACCACAAAAATGTAAGTATATATCAGGTAAGTGAAAATATATATATACATACATACAAACACTATCCTCAAAGCATCCCAGGAAGAAGATCCAGCCACTTCGGAGTTGCGTTTCAAATAACATATTTTTACTGTGGACAGACGAAAACGCGTTTCAACTGTCTTGAGTCTTGGTCACAAGTAGGTCATATATATATTTTACCTACTGGCGGTCACCAGTTGGTAGTTATAGTTAGGACTAAAGTTTCCATAGGGATAGTGTTTTTTGTTTCGCCAAACTCTTTGGCGCAGCTAGCCGAAGCTTCACTAAAACTTCCCAAAACTCCCCTTTTTTGGTTCAGCTGCTGAGTTGAAAGTTTCAGGGTGATCCGTCAAGCGGGGGCAGAGAAAAATGGGGTCCCAAAACATTTGTTCCCCATGTTATGTCTGTGAGGGATTTTCATTTTTGGAACACGACTACATCCCGAACTGCTGAACGGAATTATAGCAAATTTAGGAGAAAGCTAGATGTTGGTACGGAAAGCGTGCTTTTTTTTTATTTGGTATAAATCCATTCAGTAGTTTCAGAGAAATTAAAGGTTATAAAATATCGATATCTTGGGAAGCGAATCCTTGCAGTGGGCACACAGATCCTACTAAAATTTGATTATTTGATTTGATGGATAGGAAATTATTGATCAATAAATCCAAAACCCACATTTTGGAATGTGGTTTGGGCTCTAAAAAACCCAATTCCTATTTCATCGATGGACAAAAAGTGCAAACGGTTAATTCCTTCAATTATCTTGGCATTAATTTTACTAAGAATGGCTGCTGGTCCAGTGAGATTACTTATGTCCGGGCCAAGATGGCCAAATGTGCCAACGGGGTGTTTAAGTTTGCCAGTAAAATTGGGGATAAGCGGGTTAAAGACATGCTAACAATTTACCAAATGAGATGTCTTTCAATTGCTCTATATGATGCTGGAGTCTGGGGCCATTACTCGGCCCGAAGCCTCCAAGTAGAAGAAAACCTTTTCTTAAAGAGACTTTTGTGTCTACCAATATCTGCCTCTAATGAATTGACGCATAGAGAGCTTGGGATACAACATCTCTCAGATAATATTACTTTAAGTCCTTTAATGTTATGGCGAGCCGTTTGGTCCAAGGATGAGACATCTTTGAACAGAGCAATCATTAGTGATTGTCTTCAAATGGATGATCATATGAGGATCCCTTGGATCAAATTTGTAGTCAATAGCTTCTCAGAAATCTATGGATTTGATATTAGAAAGGATTCACACATTGCTTCTAGTCTGTCCAAGGGCGAAATGAAGTTCATTTTCATGAGCCATATTTCCGATGGGCGGGCGATGTTGGGTGGACATTCTTCTACAAGCTTGGTTTATGGAAGGTATTGCGAGACTGTTGGCTACCAACCATATTTGAGCTACGCTAACAGAGTTTCCCACCGTTTTGTATTAACCAGATTACGATTGGGGATTGTACACCATTTGGTCGCTTTCCCCATTATTAAAAAATATCCAAATGGCCCCTGTCTTTGTGATCACAAATCTGCACAAAGTACTATGCATCTTTTACTGTTTTGTAAATTTTATGGTCATCTTCGTTCAGTCTTCCTAAAACCTATCTTCTTAAAATATGGTACACGTAATGTCCATGATTCAATGAAGTTGTTTTTTAACCTTAATCCTGATGTCTGTTTTTTTACTGCAACCTTTCTCCTTCAAGTGATCAAAGCTAGGAATAGCATGATATTTTAATGGTTTTAAAAAAAAATTTATTGATTTGTATTTATGATAATTGGTTTTGTTTATTTTGTTTTTCGATGTATGTATACATGTGCTTTTATGGACTTTGTGTTAAGCTCCGAATAAAGCTTTATGAATTGAATTGAATTGATTAGCTGCCAACACTTCAACCAGTAAGTCATCTTGGGACTTGGCTTGAAGACGAATTCCAGAAAAAGAGTCACAAATAAAAAAGGGGGTAGGGTAGGAATACTCTGACCCCCAGATACGTTTGTGGGGGGGGCTCACAGGGACCCTGCTGGGGTTTAAAAGCTTTTTTTTTTATTTTGCCACAGACTCGCAGGTGGATTCGCGAATCAAAATTTAAAAAAACAAGACGTACGGTCTCCCGTTTTTCTTTCTTCTAAAGCCCCTGAGTAGGCCAAATCCTGGGGGTAAGAGGGTAATCAAGGAGGGGGACTCATGGGGCCCCCCTCCTAGCCTTTTCTTAAGCCCCAGGAACCGCAACCTCCCCAGGGAACTAAACATTATAAATGCGGGGGCACTCGGCCCCCTGCTGCCCCAAGGACTGCCACCTCCCCAGGGCACATACATCATTTAAAAGAAAAACAATCCGGGCCAGCCTCCCTCGCAGCCCCGGGGACTGCCACCTACCGGGGTACTGTAGTATACATGTGCAGGAGGCCCGCTCACCCACCCCGCTGCCCCGGATACCACCACCTCCTGGGGGCACATAAACATTTTAATATTTAGAATGTGGGAGAGGCCCTATGGCCTTCCCCACAGCCACGGGGACAGTCACCTCCCCGGGACTACAATTAAATAATGAAGGGGGTCTGTCATGTGCCCCGGGGACTGCCACCTCATTGGGGGCAAATTCAAAGAAAGGAGGAGGGCTGCACCGCCCCCCCCCCCCCTCCTGGAACCCTAGGTGGCCCTGGGGACCGCCACCCCTCCGAGCCGGCTCCAGTAATGTCCTGGGGTGCCCATCCATGGGAAATTGCAGTTTGGTATGGCTTGGCAGGAACACCGCTTTTGCCAAGCCATATCAAACCTGCTCCACTTTCAGCAAGCAAGAGCAGAAAATGTTCTTGCTTGTTGAAAGCGGAGCATGTCTGTTTCTCTGCAGGCTGTCAAGTGAGGAGGAAAACAGACAAATTGATTTGAGATTCAGGGAGCTGCATGTTAGCAGCTTCCTGGGTCTCAAAGCAATGCCGGCTCCCGTAGGAGGAGGGGAGGTCGTAGGGACCGCTGGGGCCTTCAGGCTCCCCCGCTGTACCCATGGGTATCCTAGGTTGGATCGGGGCATCCAGCCTAGAGGCTAGGCCCTGGGGGTAGGGTCCCCTTGTTTTTATAAGTGGATATATATATATATTTTTTTTTTATGTCCACACAGGCAGTCACTTAGAACCACCAGAAACGAGTGTACTCACAGGAAGTTTGAGTAGCAAAGTGCTTTACTGTGCAAGCCCCAAAAAGCACTGACAGACGCGTTTCAGCACAACGCCTTCCTCAATGTGGAAGGTGTCATGCCTTCCACATTCAGGCACAATGTGTTGCTACTCAAACTTACTGCAAGTTCACTCGTTTCTGGTGGTTCTAAGTTACTGCCTGTGTGGACGTATCTGATAGCGGCTCACCACCGCTAGAGTCTTGCCCCCGGAACGTGAGGTGCGGCAGGAAGTGAACCTGTGCATTGAATATATATATATATATTTATATATATGGGTTTCGCTTACATGATGCATACTTACATTTTCGCGGTGAAGGCATATTCGTGGAAAAGACTTGTGGCAAAGGCAATGTGTGGTAAAGGATGCATATTAAAGGTTGTTTCCCATGGCTGTGAGCCATGCACAGCACTTAACCTGACCTTGATATAAAGGAGACCTAGTGACTGGTGCACCACCAACACACCAGTTTCTTTGCAGCAGAACAAGTATTCCAAATGTCATACAGCCACAACTGCATGGTCAGTATATTTGTCTTATTCGAGTGGCATGTTCAAATGTATGTCAGTATTTCTATTAGCATTATCCTTGAACAGTGAAGTTTCAATCAGAGGTTTACTAGGAACTTATGTGGCAAGGTTGGCTCATCCCGTCCCACGGCACAGACTTGCTGAATCTGTTAGAAATAGGAGCCGATCAGTTGTCATCATTGCCCTTCTGATTGGTCTTAGAACTTCTCGTTTTGCTTGGTATCCAAAAGCCCTTCAGCTACTCCCAACACTTCTCCAATAAGTGCAATAAAGACAATTTGCCAAGTTTGGTCACCCTATATTTTGCAGGAAAAAGCAGCATGCATTTTAGAATATCCTCACATACCCATAAGTTTACTGCACTATAGTTCTTTCTTAGTTGTGAAAACATAGGTCATTTTCACAAACTGCATTTTATAGTACGTTCAGTAGTACTACAGTAATAGTACTAAAACACTACAAAATGCCATTCACATGTGTATGAGTGAAAATCTCCACCTCTCCTACCTTTTCCATGGGGAGATAATCACACATGTAAGTTTTACTACTTATAGTAAATGTGCGCAGGAATAGAGGGAGTGGCTGGAAAAAGGGACATACTTACTACTAAATAAGAGGAGTGTACGGAGGAGTAAGTAGATGTTTAGGGTGGGGTAGGGAAGTGTTTAGGGAGAGAAATGCACCCACCCACAAAAGAGTAAGCCTATTGCTATTCATAAACTGCACTTCTAAAGTTATTAAAGCCAAAAAGGGACCAAAAACAGAAGTAAATTATTCCAGATCAGTGCTGGAGTAAGTTCAGCACCACAGAGCTAATTACTGGTACAGCAACAGCCTCCAATTGAAAATAATGGAGATAGGGACTTAAACTAAAACTCCATAGGAAATAATGTAAAATTCAATTATTTAAATGGTTAAAAATATAAATTAATATAATGTAATGGCAAGACATATTACATTAATGATAAAATATGAGGAAAATGAAAAAGTTTATTAAACTTTATAATAAATTTGCAAAATATTTGTCAAGAATTAATGTAAATTAATTTGGCATATTTAATGCAAATGTAGAACAAAATAAAAAAGTGCTGCAGCATTTACTTAATAAATACATATTTAATTTAAATATATTATTTAAATAAAAAAAGTTTTCTTTAGTTTAAGTTAAAAAATTACTTCTCACCTAAGGTTTTTTTTATTACGCATAAAGAGGTATTAAATGTGATGTACAAAATGTATTAAAAGTCATTTAATTATATTTCAATAAAAATAAATGTTACATTAATTTATAAAATCAAAAAGGTTGTTAAAAAAACTTTAATTAAATAATAAAGACTTTTTTTAGATATTTGTGTTAACATTAAATTAGATTTCTTTTTTCAACAATTGTGAATAATTTATATTGAACTGACATTATTTCTAATAGGGTTTTATTTTAAGCCCCTACCTCAATTATTTTCAATGGGAGGATGTTGCCGTACCAGAGGTTGGCCATTTGTGATGCTGGACTAAATACGGTTTCCTTTTGGCATAAGTAACGTAGATTGGCAAATTTAGCTCCACCCACTTTTATAGGGGGTGGTGACATTTACATCTACACTTGAGTAGCTTTATACTTTGAGTTTGTGAATAGCCTAAAGTAGTATAGTTATTCAAAAGTGTAAAAGAAAATTACACGTGTAAACTACTCACAAGTGCAAGTTACCTTTATAAATAGCCCGAAAGTGTATAACCACTCCCTCAGAAGAGCTATTACCATCCTTCCAAATCAGTCAGGTAAACTATCTTAGGCAAGCCAGTACTCTTCAAGGTAAATAGGGCCAGCAGGCCAGCCCAGAACATTCAGTCCTCTCTCTGCAGTCGCCTCTTTCCTACGCATTTTATGTGGGATGATTCAACCCCAGACAACTGTTCAGCCCACCTCTGCGCACATTGTGGCTCTCACTGGAAATGCCCACAATCTTCAGTAGTTCAGAATGTGATGGCACCCACCTCAGTAGTGGCATGGTGGTGGCGAGGGAGCCAGTCCATCATCGAGCCATGATCACATTCTAGTTAATACCTTTTCTATACAATGTTATGATGTTTTTTACCAATAAAAACGATGCTAAAAATAAGCACATTACCTGAGAACAACCTGGTGAAATCTTTGATTTCTCAAAGAAGATCTGAAATTGAGGTATCTTGCGGAAATTTAAAGTAACAGGAAGAGACAGACACTCATTTTTCAGTTCGCTAAGGATATCTAAGCGCTCTCCCATGATACAGTCCTTAAAATCGAAGTATGGGCCTGGGGTAAAAGTTAAAGTGACAGGCAGTCCAGTGCCTTTGATGGCCAGTTCCACGTGTTGTTTTTTCTTTCCTGTAAGATAATGAAAAAAACGAATAAAAAAACATGTTGAACCTGAAATAAGCACATTTTTCCCATATCCTAACCAATGTGCTTGTTCTTGTACATTTGATCATTTTTTTAACATTATTAATATTTAAGAATTGAGTTATCATTTATGGATGAACTAATTGCTAAATCAAGCAATACAAATGCACTTGTGCTGTGCGCTAATGCCATACATTCTGCTTTGCACTGAAATTAAACGTAGACCAAATGCCAAACTGCTTTTAAAAAGTAAGGACTAAAGTTGTTTACACCATCAAGTTTATGTAATATGGCAATGGGCAGGGTGCGCATGGTGTTGGCAGTGATCTAGCTTGGCTCGGCACCTTTAACCTGCAAAACGATTGTCTTATGACCCCCCCACCCCCGGCCCCAATTGTGTTGGAAGTGGGTCCACGAGGCGAGCACGTCCTCAGAGGCACCTGGCTGAAACAGCTGCACGGCGATCGGGCGGGATCCACTCGAATCACTTCTAGCAGAGGAGCCGCAGCGGCACCCAGATTGCAGCATGGCCAAGAATGGCTCCAGGACAGGGGTGATGAGAAGGGTAGGCCTCTGGGGGAATCTGACACAAGAGACTGTGGGTGTTGCATGGGAAATCCCTCCCGGATACACTAGGGACCGAACCGAACGGAGGCTCAATTACGGCACTAGCCACCACGTCTGAAAGGGCGGCGCAGTCGCACTATGATTATAGAAGAGAGGAGTAGCCGGCTCCGGGAAAAAGAGTGGTATTTAATTAATGGGACTGGAGATTGGGCATGGAAACGAAGGGGGGTAAGATGCCTGCTTTGAGGCTATGCCCCGGAGGAAAGCTCAGCTCTATATGGCACCTAAGACAGCGATGTTATGGGCACGGCCCGGGGAACCACTGAGCGACAACAAACACAAGTTACAGTAAGCCGGGGAAGGGGTGGGGGCCCCTCTACCGGCCCCCCACCCGAAGTAAAAGTGAGACAGCATGCAGAGTGCATTGGCAGCTGTGCACCCCCCACCTTTTTATTTTGACTGGCCCATGTAGAAGTGTTGTCTCCTTTGACTCACAGTGGTGGTTCCCCCGCTAAGGTGAAGGAGCTTCGCTCCACTACCAGGAGCAGCAAAGAAAGGAAAAAATGAAATGATAATAACAGAAAGTTATTATTATAATATTTTTTTATCCTGCTGTGACAGTGCGTGAGGGGGCGGGGCGGAGCTGCAGGGAAGGAGTAGTAGAACATTCCTGTGCACAATGACTGTTTAGTCTGCCCTTTCAGGCCACCCAAAACAGCCATGTGCTCTCCCTTGTTCTCCATGCAGGCTGCACTACAGCCTGCATGTGACTGAGCACAGTGTCACGGGGCTCAGACCAATAACAACGCTCCATTGGAGCGATGTGATTGGCTTCGGGGTGGGAGTCCGGCTGCCTGCTAAGTGTTCCGACCTGGAGTCAGACACAGGAGAACAGGAGAGAAGATGTGGGGCCCAGCGGCAGCAAGGTAGGTTTTTTTTTGGTCTTGTTTTTTAAAGAAGCCTGTGTCGCCCTCCCTCACTAGGCCTACCCCCCTCCCCCCATTCGCGAGTCGTGCCAGCCGCCCCTGCCTGGGAGGAGATAAAGAAGCATACATATTCATTTTTGGGGGTCAAAGACTATGAATGTGACTCTAGATGACCCACACAAGCAGGATCGAAGCTGGCAAGCCTGATGTGAGGCCCAGGGGCAGCAGTGAATGGATTTGCATGCTAGCTGCCTGAACCTACACACGCCTGGAACTACAGTGACGGAGGAGAGCAATAAGTGGCAGTAACATACCCAGCAGACTTGTTGGACCCAGGAGAGGTCCAGGTGGTGGAGACAAAAAACTGTGGACAGAGGAGGTGAAGAGAGGAGCGTTGGCGGTGCACATGCCCTGGGAGCCATAGTAAAGGAGACAGAGAACGTGTGGAGCGACGATGTAATATTAAACATTTTTCCTATTGTGATGGGTTTTTGCACTTCCCACCAGTTAAGGAAGGCACATATCATCTTCGACTAACTGCTGGCTCCTGTCGGTGGCAGCCCCTTACTTTCACCCTTTCCTGGCATGTGTTGCTGCTGCATGACTCCCTCAGATTCCTTGTAAACCCCACTGACATATGTCTTGTGAACACTGGTGGCACTGGATATCTGAGTTGCTCCGCAGCAATAGACCTCGGGTTACACTGAAGGGGATAAAACAGCATCTAATGGGGACCACCTTCACATCTGGCTGAGATCTGACTATTGCAAGAAGTGGTAGGTTGTGCTTGTGCCTGGGGGCCCACCAGAGAAAGCCATAATCAGAGAGGGGTATAATACCAGGCCAGTCTTCCATGATACTGCACTCGCGGGACCAGTTTGTGGCGGCCCTAACCACAGCTTTTGGGAGGTATCTTGAGAGGACAATGAACCACACAATGTGATGGCACTTGAGGAGGTGTTCATGGTACACCCAAAGGTGCTCAAGACCCTACACCAAGATCCATCATGACAGTCGGGTACTGATCGGGACCAAGATTAGATACAAGAGATGGATGGGTGCTGCAGCTGCGAAACGTTAGTCTACAAGGAGCGGGGTTGCCCGAGGAAATTTGAGACTGTGTGGAGGGATGGACTTGATTTGCTCACTTCTTTTAATCATTTTCAAATTGGTGAAACACGCCCCCAGTGGGCTTAGCTTGGCGTACAGACCAGATGGTCGGGAGCACCGTCGAGTGCCCTCTCATTGCTTTCGGGCCATTGGTTAAAAAATATTACATGGCTGCCCTGCCGTGGAGAGGGGCACCATTTCGACAATAAAGAAAGGCTGTGAAGGGAAACAATTCCGCTTCTTTCAGCACGGCGTTCTGAATGCACACTAAGCCCGCTTTCTGTTGCCTTCCTACTAAGGATGTTAATAATGTTTTTATAAAATTCATTTTTTGCATTGAACCTACTAAGGAAACAATGTGTGCTTACCTCCTAGGGACTACAAATCCCATGATGCCGCAAAGACTCTGCACCAAGCTAAGCCCACTGGGGGCGTGTTTCACCAATTTGAAAATGATTAAAGGAAGTGAGCAAATCAATGCAAATCTTGACTCAATAGCCCATGAAGAAGAGGCGTGTCAGCCTCGAAACGCGTCGGCATGAAACCAATGCTGGCAACACAAGGCGAGCTGCAGCGAGGCGTACAGACCAGATGGTCGGGAGCACCGTCGAGTGACCTCTCATTGCTTTCGGGCCATTGGTTAAAAAATATTACACGGCTGCCCTGCCGTGGAGAGGGGAACCATTTCGACAATAAAGAAAGGCAGTGAAGGGAAACAATTCCGCTTCTTTCAGCACGGTGTTCTGAATGCACACTAAGCCCGTTTTCTGTTGCCTTCCTACTAAGGATGTTAATAATGTTTTTATAAAATTCATTTTTTGCATTGAACCTTCTAAGGAAACAATGTGTGCTTACCTCCTAGGGACTACAAATCCCATGATGCCGCAAAGACTCTGCACCAAGCTAAGCCCACTGGGGGCCTGTTTCACCAATTTGAAAATGATTAAAGGAAGTGAGCAAATCAATGCAAATCTTGACTCAACAGCCCATGAAGAAGAGGCGTGTCAGCCTCGAAACGCGTCGGCATGGAACCAATGCTGGCAACACAAGGCGAGCTGCAGCGAGGCGTACAGACCAGATGGTCGCGAGCACCGTCGAGTGCCCTCTTACTGCTTTCGGGCCATTGGTTAAAAAATATTGCACGGCTGCCCTGCCGTGGAGAGGGGCACCATTTCGACAATAAAGAAAGGCTGTGAACGGAAACAACTCCGCTTCTTTCAGCACGGCGTTCTGAATGCACACTAAGCCCGCTTTCTGTTGCCTTCCTACTAAGGATGTTAATAATGTTTTTATAAAATTCATGTTTTGCATTGAACCTACTAAGGAAACAATGTGTGCTTACCTCCTAGGGACTACAAATCCCATGATGCCGCAAAGACTCTGCACCAAGCTAAGCCCACTGGGGGCGTGATTCACCAATTTGAAAATAATTAAAGGAAGTGAGCAAATCAATGCAAATCTTGACTCAACAGCCCATGAAGAAGAGGCGTGTCAGCCTCGAAATGCGTCGGCATGTAACCAATGCTGGCAACACAAGGCGAGCTGCAGCGAGGCGTACAGACCAGATGCTCGGGAGCACCGTTGAGTGCCCTCTCATTGCTTTCTGGCCATTGGTTAAAAACATATATTACACGGCTGCCCTGCCGTGCAGAGGGGCGCCATTTCGACAATAAAGAAAGGCTGTGAAGGGAAACAACTCCGCTTCTTTCAGCACAGCGTTCTGAATGCACACTAAGCCCGCTTTCTGTTGCCTTCCTACTAAGGATGTTAATAATGTTTTTATAAAATTCATTTTTTGCATTCAACCTACTAAGGAAACAATGTGTGCTTACCTCCTAGGGACTACAAACCCATGATGCCGCAAAGACTCTGCACCAAGCTAAGCCCACTGGGGGCGTGATTCACCAATTTGAAAATAATTAAAGGAAGTGAGCAAATCAATGCAAATCTTGACTCAACAGCCCATGAAGAAGAGGCGTGTCAGCCTCGAAACGCGTCGGCATGTAACCAATGCTGGCAACACAAGGCGAGCTGCAGCGAGGCGTACAGACCAGATGCTCGGGAGCAGAGTCGAGTGCCCTCTCATTGCTTTCGGGCCATTGGTTAAAAAATATTACACGGCTGCCCTGCCGTGGAGAGGGGCACAATTTCGACAATAAAGAAAGGCTGTGAAGGGAAACAATTCCGCTTCTTTCAGCACGGCGTTCTGAATGCACACTAAACCAGCTTTCTGTTGCCTTCCTACTAAGGAGGTTAATAATGTTTTTATATAATTCATTTTTTGCATTGAACCTACTAAGGAAACAATGTTTGCTTACCTCCTAGGGACTACAAATCCCATGATGCCGCAAAGACTCTGCACCAAGCTAAGCCCACTGGGGGCGTGTTTCACCAATTTGAAAATGATTAAAGGAAGTGAGCAAATCAATGCAAATCTTGACTCAACAGCCCATGAAGAAGAGGTTTGTCAGCCTCGAAACGCGTCGGCATGGAACCAATGCTGGCAACGCAAGGCGAGCTGGAGCGAGGCGTACAGACCAGATGGTCGGGAGCACTGTCGAGTGCCCTCTCATTGCTTTCGGGCCATTGGTTAAAAAATATTACACGGCTGCCCTGCCGTGGAGAGGGGCACCATTTCGACAATAAAGAAAGGCTGTGAAGGGAAACAACTCCGCTTCTTTCAGCACAGCGTTCTGAATGCACACTAAGCCCGCTTTCTGTTGCCTTCCTACTAAGGATGTTAATAATGTTTTTATAAAATTAATTTTTTCCATTGAACCTACTAAGGAAACAATGTGTGCTTACCTCCTAGGGACTACAAATCCCATGATGCCGCAAAGACTCTGCACCAAGCTAAGCCCACTGGGGGCGTGATTCACCAATTTGAAAATAATTAAAGGAAGTGAGCAAATCAATGCAAATCTTGACTCAACAGCCCATGAAGAAGAGGCGTGTCAGCCTCGAAACGCGTCGGCATGTAACCAATGCTGGCAACACAAGGCGAGCTGCAGCGAGGCGTACAGACCAGATGCTCGGGAGCACCGTTGAGTGCCCTCTCATTGCTTTCGGGCCATTGGTTAAAAATATTACACGGCTGCCCTGCCGTGGAGAGGGGCACCATTTCGACAATAAAGAAAGGCTGTGAAGGGAAACAATTCCGGTTCTTTCAGCACAGCGTTCTGAATGCACACTAAGCCCGCTTTCTGTTGCCTTCCTACTAAGGATGTTAATAATGTTTTTATAAAATTCATTTTTTTGCATTGAACCTACTAAGGAAACAATGTGTGCTTACCTCCAAGGGACTACAAATCCCATGATGCCGCAAAGACTCTGCACCAAGCTAAGCCCACTGGGGGCGTGTTTCACCAATTTGAAAATGATTAAAGGAAGTGAGAAAATCAATGCAAATCTTGACTCAACAGCCCATAAAGAAGAGGTGTGTCAGCCTCGAAACGCGTCGGCATGGAACCAATGCTGGCAACACAAGGCGAGCTGGAGCGAGGCGTACAGACCAGATGGTCGGGAGCACCGTCGAGTGCCCTCTCATTGCTTTCGGGCCATTGGTTAAAAAATATTACACGGCTGCCCTGCCGTGGAGAGGGGCACCATTTCGACAATAAAGAAAGGCTGCGAAGGGAAACAATTCAGCTTCTTTCAGCACGGCGTTCTGAATGCACACTAAGCCCGCTTTCTGTTGCCTTCCTACTAAGGATGTTAATAATGTTTAGGCTTTCCTGTTTTCAGTTTCTATTTTTGGTAAATTCTGTGGTGTTTTTTCAGTCTTTTCCAGTGATTTCAATACCTCGAAAAACAGTGCTTTTCAGTGGTTACTAATTTTCGCGCCATTAAAAACAACTGAAACGGTGTTTTACCGGTGTTTATGGGACGCTTTGCTTTTATTATTGTTTGCTTTCTTAATTGGTGCATGGAATATAGACAGTCTATGTACAGTGTATATGAGGTTAAAATAAATTTTTACAAGTCGAATTTATTGTAGTACACCATACAATATTTCTTCAGTGAATCTTTGGTCATTCGCGCTCTCTCTTTCATACCCATGTGCACTTTTATTTGGGAAAAGGCCCTCTCGACATTGGCACTTGAGACTGGCAACGCCAAAACAGACAGTACACAATTTGCCAACTCTGGCCACTGATGTAGCTTTCCATGCCAATACTGGTGCACCTCAAGGTTGACATTGTCTGGGCCAGGTTCTGAAACATATGAGTTGAACTGGGTGCATAGGCCCTCAGAGGTGTTAAAGCGGTCAAAAATGAAGCTGTACTTCGCAAAGTCTGGAGAAAATTCCCCTTTACGGAAGGGATCTAACACTTGCGCAGAGTACCAAAGTGAGGCTTCATTGGCTTCAAACGCCATGGTTGGTGAAGAGACATTTCTATGCATCATAGCTAGCCATTTCTCATGCATTCAGGGAGTTGCGACTGGGGGAGACTTGTCTCCATATTTACAATACAAACACTGGAGATTAGTATCTCCACACTAACTTCAGCCTCTTGCATTGTCAATCCCAACTGCCGCCTTAAAACATTATTTCACAATGTGATCTCCAAGCAACACGCTCTAATGCTGATGCAACATTGGGGGTATAAGACCACAAACCCATTACAAATTATTTCACAAAAGGAGATGCTGCACTCAGGGCCGGCTTTAGGGCGGTGCCACCGGTGCCACCGCACCGGGTGCTGGCTTCATGGGGGCGCCGTGTTTGAAAGTTTATTAAGCTTTTGAAGCACCTGCTGCAGCGTTTCTTTACGCCGGCAATTACCAGGCCTCACATAAATGTCAAGAAAACTCGTGTGATTAATTATCTTCCTGGAGAGAGATCAGCATTTTGTATAGTTGAGGTTTTGACTTAGGCGAAGTTAGTGCAGAGGGTTAATATGCCTGCTGCAAAGAACGTGTACCAAGTAGATTACAGAGTGGGTATGATGTAAACAGATCAGCAGGTTACAGCTTTCAAAAGAGACATCCTTTTGTTACTTGCAATTTATAACTTAAAGTCCTTATATAGAATAGTGAGCTATTAACTTTCATCCCAGAACTGCATACACACTGCAAAGTATACATTATTAGAACATTGATTAATGTTGCAAAAAGGGTTAATTTGGCTAGAAATCGATTCTTATTATTAAAGAAAACTCCCAACTATGCTGTTTCTTTTTCGACTCTGCGTTTGTGCTTCTCCACACCAAGCCCTCTTGAACTATACTGCCTACCAGTATGGGTGACATGTGACTCCTACACTTTTAGTCCTTTGGCTTATGTAACATTTCTTATACACTGATTTACACACGCATGATTGATTGTCTCTGTGTAATGTGTGTGATGCAAAGTGCTCGGACATCCTACACTGGTATGAGTGGCGCTATATAACTAATTCAATGCATCTGAGAGAGTGTGGTTATGGTGACTTGGTCACCGCTAAAGGGTGCTAGTGAGGGAATCCGTGGTGGAGGTGGTTATTGGGGGGCGCCAACAAACATTGTCGCACAGGGCGCCACCAGCACTAAAGCCGGCCCTGGCTGCACTCCCAGGGACTTTTGCAAAATCCATTTATTCGATCAACAGTCTTGAAGCTAAAACCCTACGATGTGTGTCGACCGCTGTCATCTTCAAGTAAGTGGGGTTTATAGTAAGATCAACTTTCATGCTAATAACCTTTAACAGGCCTTATTGGAAATGTGTCTTTATAGTTCCAGCGCAGTGCTGAGCTATTTTAAACCTTTTCAGTTGTTTCCTTTATAGTAAAATCCTATGACCATTGCACTTTTCTTTGCTGTTCCAATCTGAAAAGATGAGCTGCTGGCCCCTTGACCCTTTCTCTCAAAGCAATAATAGACCACATCAATGTCTTTGGTGCAAGGGACTGGTGCTCTCCATATTGCTCGTCAGATAAGGGTGAAGTTGCACTAGGTATATTTAGGGAATTACGACCGCGGAACACTGACTTATACATGCCAACATTTCAGAAGAGCAAACAGGGAGATTTTTTAGAAAAAATCGGGAGAATGGGGCCTTGAATCGGGTTACTCTCATGTATGGGCTTTGGAAGTGTGTTGCTGCAGGATCGGACATTTGAAACGCAAATGCACGTTTTTTTCTTCATGGAGCGCAATGGCAGGCAGAGAGAGGGTGATGCAAGTATTGTAAACTGGCCTGGCAGGTTGCTGGCAGTGCATACACCCCCGGGCAAGCACACAGCCGCCCGAGTACTTCACAGGTCTTTAAAAGACCATTCGCTTGTTAATGAGGCTTTGTTGGGTTTTCACACCATCTAGAGCCCCTGCAGCGCCACTCTGACTATTGCTGGAAGAATTAGCACAGTACACAATACCAATACCTGCTCCTTAAAAACATGCGACTATTTCATGTCTTGTGAAACAAAATTTGAATACGTGCTCTTGATTTACTGTTTCTTTAAAGTCACATAAAACCTTAAAGTTTCGAGATGCAGGCAGGGACAGACTTTATACCGCCGTTTGTTAAATAACTCCGCATTTATGACACCAGTTCCTACTCCAAACACAACTACATAAAGCCCTTTCCACCGACGAGGTGCACTCATTCGCAGTACGCCAGACCCAAGCATGAATGCACTACAGTGTTTATTCAAGCGAGAGTTTTACTGTACACGGCGACGGACATTCGGTGGCCTAGGCAGACGCATTTTCTGTTTTGGTTTAGATAGCCGCGCGGGGACGGGGGGACAGGCATGTTTTTTTTTAACCTGGAGCAGCTAAAAATAACAGACATGATAAAACTGCATTAAGCCTTTAAAAATGCATTTGTTGTAAAAGCCGAGACGTACTGTGGCTTCGGCCAATAGGTCTCGCTTTTGGGACCCCGAGTTCTCTGCTGTTCTTATTAGAATGGATGCGCTGCTATCCCATGGACTATTTCTCCCAAACCAATAACAGGCTGCATCAATGTCTTCGGTGCAAGGGACTAGTTCTCTCCATACTGCATGAAAAGATCGTCCCTGGAGGATTAAGTCGTATTAGGCGCATTTACGGAGTTGCAACCGCAGGCCACTTACTTGTCTCCCTGTGTACAGTACACGCTACAGTATCTAAAGCGTTGGCTCCATCAAGTGGCCAAGTGGTGCAACAGCAACGAAAATCAGTGACACTCGGTTTAAACCGAGTCCGCTGATTTTCGTCCGGTATGGTACTGTCGGTCAGATTCGGTTAAAACCGAATTCCGGACAGCCTAATAAGGTTTTTATAAAATTCATTTTTTGCATTGAAGCTACTAAGGAATCAATGTGTGTTTACCTCCTAGGGACTACAAATCCCATGATGCCGCAAAGACTCTGCACCAAGCTAAGCCCACTGGGGGCGTGTTTCACCAACTTGAAAATAACTAAAGGAAGTAAACATTGCCTTCCTACTAAGGATGTTAATAATGTTTTTATAAGGATGTTAATAATGTTTTTATAAAATTCATTTTTGCATTGAACCTACTAAGGAAACAATGTGTGCTTACCTCCTTGAGACTATAAATCCCATGATGCCGCAAAGACTCTGCACCGAGCTAAGCCCACTGGGGGCGTGATTCACCAATTTGAAAATAATTAAAGGAAGTGAGCAAATCAATGCAAATCTTCACTCAACAGCCCATGAAGAAGAGGCGTGTCAGCCTCGAAACGCGTCGGCATGTAACCAATGCTGGCAACACAAGGCGAGCTGCAGCGAGGCGTACAGACCAGATGGTCGGGAGCACCGTCGAGTGTCCTCTCATTGCTTTAGGGCCATTGGTTAAAAAATATTACACGGCTGCCCTGCCATGGAGAGGGGCACCATTTCGACAATAAAGAAAGGCTGTGAACGGAAAAAACTCCGCTTCTTTCAGCACGGCGTTCTGAATGCACACTAAGCCCGCTTTCTGTTGCCTTCCTACTAAGGATGTTAATAATGTTTTTATAAAATTCATTTTTTGCATTGAACCTACTAAGGAAACAATGTGTGCTTACCTCCTAGGGACTACACATCCCATGATGCCGCAAACACTCTGCACCAAGCGAGGCTCACTGGGGGCGTGTTTCACCAATTTGAAAATGATTAAAGGAAGTGAGCAAATCAATGCAAATCTTGACTCAAAAGCCCATGAAGAAGAGGTGTGTCAGCCTCGAAACGCGTCGGCATGGAACCAATGCTGGCAACACAAGGCGAGCTGCAGCGAGGCGTACAGACCAGATGGTCGGGTGCACCGTCGAGTGCCCTCTTATTGCTTTCGGGCCATTGGTTAAAAAATATTACACGGCTGCCCTGCCGTGGAGAGGGGCCCCATTTCGACAATAAAGAAAGGCTGTGAAGGGAAACAATTCCGCTTCTTTCAGCACGGCGTTCTGAATGCACACTAAGCCCGCTTTCTGTTGCCTTCCTACTAAGGATGTTAATAATGTTTTTATAAAATTCATTTTTTGCATTGAACCTACTAAGGAAACAATGTGTGCTTACCTCCTAGGGACTACAAATCCCACGATGCCGCAAAGACTCTGCAACAAGCTAAGCCCACTGGGGGCTTGTTTCACCAATTTGAAAATGATTAACGGAAGTGAGCAAATCAATGCAAATCTTGACTCAACAGCCCATGAAGAAGAGGCGTGTCAGCCTCGAAACGCGTCGGCATGGAACCAATGCTGGCAACACAAGGCGAGCTGCAGCGAGGCGTACAGACCAGATGGTCAGGAGCACCGTCGAGTGCCCTCTCATTGCTTTCGGGCCATTGGTTAAAAAATATTACACGGCTGAACTGCCGTGGAGAGGAGCACCATTTCGACAAAGAAAGGCTGTGAAGGGAAACAATTCTGCTTCTTTCAGCACGGCGTTCTGAATGCACACTAAGCCCGCTTTCTGTTGCCTTCCTACTAAGGATGTTAATAATGTTTGTATAAAATTCATTTTTTGCATTGAACCTACTAAGGAAACAATGTGTGCTTACCTCCTAGGGACTACAAATCCCATGATGCCGCAAAGACTCTGCACCAAGCTAAGCCCACTGGGGGCATGTTTCACCAATTTGAAAATGATTAAAGGAAGTGAGCAAATCAATGCAAATCCTGACTCAACAGCCCATGAAGAAGAGGCGTGTCAGCCTCGAAACGCATCGGCATGGAACCAATGCTGGCAACACAAGGCGAGCTGCAGCGAGGCATACAGACCAGATGGTCGGGAGCAGCGTCGAGTGCCCTCTCATTGCTTTCGGGCCATTGGTTAAAAAATATATACATATATATATATATGTTATAGTTAGGACCTTGTTTCTATTCAAAAAGCGTTTTTTCTTTTCCCAATAACTTTGGCTCCGGTTGACGAATCTTCGCGAAATTTTCAAAACGTTGGTCCTGCTCCGGTCAGCTCCTATCCTGAAAGTTTCAGGGTGATTCACCAAGCGGGGGACGAGACAATAGGGGGGTCCCAAAACGCATTTTCTCCATGTTATTTCCCATAGGAAAATTTAGACACGACTACAGCCCGAGCTTCTGATCGGAATTACACCAAATTTGGCAAAAAGGTAGCCCTTGGTTCAGGATAAAACCTTTTTTTAAATGATGTAAATCCATTCAGTAGTTCCTGAGAAATGTAAAAAATAGAGGTCAAAAAATCAATTTCCCATAGGAAACTTTAGACACGGTTACAGCTGAAACTGATGAACGGAATTACACTAAATTTGGCAAAAAGGTAGTGCTTGGTTCATAAAGCAACCTTTTTTTTAAATGGTGTAAATCCGTTCAGTAGTTTTCGAGATATAAAGGAAAAAAATATTTATATATCTAGGCGGGACCTAACTACACAAGCACGAGCTTGGCTCTAATTGGCTGCCAACACTTCAATCCAGGAAGTGTTGGTAGCCATCTTGGTGCAATGCTTTTTACGTCTCGCCTAGCGACGCAGCGCATGCACTGCTCACTACACAAACACAACTGCACTGCCCTAAACCCTAAAACACTACCCCAGCACGAGCCCCTACACTGCAGGAACACCACTGCACTGCCCTAAACCCTGAAACACTATCCCAGCATGACTCCCTACACTGCACGAACAGCACTGCATGGCCCTAAACCCTGAAACACTACCCCCAGCACGACCCCCTACACAGCCCAAACACCACTGCACTGCCCTAAACCCTGAAACACCAGCCCCAGCATGACCCCCTACACTGCCCGAACACCAATGCACTGCCCTAACAACAGAAACACTACCCCCATCATGACCCCCTACACTGCCCGAACACCACTACACTGCCCTAAACCCTGAAACACCAACCCCAGTACGACCCCCTACACTGCCTGAACACCACTGCCCTGCCATAAACCCTGAAACACCACCCCCAGCATGACCCCCTACACTGCCCGAACACCACTACACTGCCCTAAACCCTGAATCACTACCCTCAGCAAGACCCCCTACACTGCCCGAACACTACTGCACTGCCCTAAACCCTGAAACATCACCTCCAGCAAGACCCCCTACACTGCCCGAACACCACTGCCCTAAACCCTGAAACACCACCCTTAGCAAGACCCCCTACACTGCCCGAACACCACTGTACTGCCCTAAAACCTGAAACACCACCCCAGCACGACCCCCTACACTGCCAGAACACCACTGCTATGCCCAAAGCCCTGAAACACCAGCCCCAGCACGACCCCCTGCACTGCCCGAACACCACTGCACTGCCCTAAACCCTGAAACACTACCCTCAGCAAGACCCCCTACACTGCCCGAACACTACTGCACTGCCCTAAACCCTGAAACATCACCTCCAGCAAGACCCCCTACACTGCCAATACCACTGCCCTACACCCTGAAACACCACCCCCAGCAAGACCCCCTACACTGCCTGAACACCACTGTACTGCCCTAAACCCTGAAACACCACCCCAGCACGACCCCCTACACTGCCAGAACACCACTGCTATGCCCAAAGCCCTAAAACACCAGCCCCAGCATGACCCCCTGCACTGCCCGAATACCACTGCACTGCCCTTAACCCTGAAACGCCAGCCCCAGAACGACCCCTTCACTGACCGAACACTACTGCACTGCCCTAAACCCTGAAACACCAGCCCCAGCACGACTCCCTACACTGCCCGAACACCACTGCTCTGTCCGAAACCCTGAAACACCACCCCAGCACGACCCCCTACACTGCCCTAACACCACTGCCCTAAACCCTGAAACACCACCCCCAGCAAGACCCCCTATACTGCCCGAACACCACTGCCCTATACCCTGAAACACCAGCCCCAGTACGTCCCCCTACACTGCCCGAACACCACTGCCCTAAACCCTGAAACACCACCCCCAGCAAGAACCCCTATACTGCCCAAACACCACTGCCCTAAACCCTGAAAAACCACCCCCAGCACGACCCCCTACACTACCTGAACACCACTGCACTGCCCTAAACCCTGAAACACCACCCCCACCAAGACCCCTTACTCTGCCCGAACACCACTGCTCTGCCCTAAACCCTAAAACACCAGCCCCAGCATGTCCCCTACACTGCCCGAACAGCACTGCACTGCCCTAAATCCTAAAACACCAGCCCCAGCACGAACCCCTACACTTCCCGAACACCACTGCACTGCCCTAAACCTTGAAACACCAGCCCCAGCACGACCCCCTAACCTGCCCGAACACCAATGCACTTCCCTAAACCCTGAAACACCAGCCCCAGCATGACCCCCTACACTGCCCGAACACCAATGCACTGCCCTAAAACCAGAAACACTACCCCCAGCATGACCCCCTACACTGCCCGAACACCATTACACTGCCCTAGGCCCTGAAACACCAACACCAGTACGACCCCCTACACTGCCCGAACACCACTGCACTGCCATAAACCCTGAAACAACACCCCCAGCATGACCCCCTGCACTGTTTGAACACCACTACACTGCCCTAAACCCTGAAACACTACCCTCAGCAAGACCCCCTACACTGCCCAAACACTACTGCACTGCCCTAAACCCTGAAACATCACCTCCAGCAAGATCCCCTACACTGCCCGAACACCACTGCCCTAAACCCTGTAACACCACCCCCAGCAAGACCCCTACACTGCCCGAACACCACTGCACTGCCCTAAAACCTGAAATACCACCCCAGCACGACCCCCTACACTGCCCGAACACCACTGCCCTAAACCCTGAAACACCAGCCCCAGAACGACCCCTTCACTGACCGAACACCACTGCACTGCCCTAAACCCAGAAACACCAGCCCCAGCATGACTCCCTACACTGCCCGAACACCACTGCTCTGTCCGAAACCCTGAAACACCACCCCAGCACGACCCCCTACACTGCCCGAACACCACTGCCCTGAACCCTGAAACACCACCCCCAGCAAGACCCCCTATACTGCCCGAACACCACTGCCCTATACCCTGAAACACCAGCCCCAGCAAGACCCCCTACACTGCCCAAACACCACTGCCCTAAACCCTGAAACATCACCCCCAGCAAGACCCCCTATACTGCCCAAACACCACTGCCCTAAACCCTGAAAAACCACCCCAGCATGACCCCCTACACTACCTGAACACTACTGCACTGCCCTAAACCCTGAAACACAACCCCCAGAAAGACACCTTACTCTGCCCGAACACCACTGCTCTGCCCTAAACCCTAAAACACTAGCCCCAGCATGTCCCCTACACTGCCCGAACACCACTGCACTGCCCTAAACCCTAAAACACCAGCCCCAGCACGACCCCCTACACTTCCCGAACACCACTGCACTGCCCTAAACCCTGAAACACCAGCCCCAGCACGACCCCCTAACCTGCCCAAATACCACTGCACTGCCCTAAACCCTACAACACCAGCCCCAGCAAAACCCCCTAACCTGCCCAAACACCACTGCACTGCCCTAAACCTGGAAACACCAGCCCGAGCACAACCCCCTACACTGCTCGAACACCACTGCACTGCCCTAAACCCTGAAACACCAGCCCCAGCAAGACCCCCTACACTGCCCGAACACCACTGCAGTGCCCTAAACCCGGAAACACCAGCCCCAGCATGACACCCCAAACTGCCCAAACACCACTGCACTGCCCTAAACCCTGAACCACCAGCCCCCGCTCGAACACCACTGCACATCCCTAAACCCTGAAACACCAGCTCCTGCACGACCCCCTACACTGCCCGAACACCACTGCACGGCCCTAAATCATGAAACACCAGCCCCCGCACGACCCCCTAAACTGCCCGAACACCACTGCACTACCCTAAACCCTGAAACACCAGCCCCAGCACGACCCCCTACACTGCCCGAACACCAATGCACTGCCCTAAACCCTGAAACACCAGCCCCAGCATGACCCACTACACTGCCCGAACACCACTGCACTGCCCTAAACCCTGAAACACCACCCCCAACATGACCCCCTACACAGCCCGAACACCACTGCATTGCTCTAAACCCTAAAAAACCACCCCAGCACGACCCCCTACACTGCCCGAACACCACTTCCCTAAACGCTGAAACACCACCCCCAGCAAGACCCGCTACACTGCCCGAAAACAACTGCCCTAAACCCTGAAACACCACCCTCTGCAAGACCCCCTACACTGCCCGAATACCACTGCACCACTGCACCACTGCCCTAAACCATGAAGCAACACCCCGAGCAAGACCCCCTACACTGCCCAAACACCACTGCCCTAAACATTGAAACACCACCCCCTGCAAGACCCCCTACACAGCCCGAACACCCCTGCACTGCCCCACGACCCTCTACACTGCCTGAACACCGCTGCACTACCCTAAACCCTGAAACACCACCCCCAGCACGACCCCCTTCACTGCCAAAACAGCACTGCAGTTCCCTAAACCCTACAACACCCCCCCCCAGCATGACCCCCTACACTGCCCGAACAACACTGCCCTGCCCTAAACCCTAAAACACCACCCCCAGCACGACCCCCTACACTGCCCGAACTTCACTGCACAGCCCTAAACCCTAAAACACTACCCCCAGCACGAACCCCTGCACTGGCCGAACACAACTGCACTGCCCTAAACCCTAAAACACCACCCCCAGCATGACCCCCCACACTGCCCGAACACCACTGCACTACCGTAAACCCTAAAACCACCCCCAGCGCACGACCCCCTACACTGCCCGAACACCACTGCACTGCCCTAAACCATAAAACACCAGCTCCAGCACGACCCCCTACACTGCCCGAACACCACTGCACTGCCCTAAACCCTAAAACACCAGACCCAGCACAACCACCTATACTGCCCGAACACCACTGCACTGCCCTAAACCCTAAAACAGGAGCACCAGCACGACCCCTCACACTGCCCGATTACCACTGCACTGCCCTAAACCCTGAAACACCACACCCAGCACAACTCCCTGCACTGCCCGAACACCACTGCCCTGCCCTAAACCCTGAAACACCACCCCCAGCACGACCCCTACACTTCCTGGAACACCACTGCACTGCCCTAAACCCTGAAACAGCAACCCCCCTGCACGACCCCCTACACTGCCTGAATACCACTGCACTGCCCTAAACCCTGAAACACCACCCCCAGCATTACCCCCTACACTGTCCGAACACCACTGCCCTAAACCCTGAAACACGACCCCCAGCAAGACCCCCTACACTGCCCGAACACCACTGCACTGCCCTAAAACCTCAAACAACAGCCCCAGCACGACCCCCTACACTGCCCGAACACCACTGCACTGCCCTAAACCCTGAAACACCAGCCCCAGCACGACCCCCTACACTGTCCGAACACTACTGTGCTGCCCTAAACCCTGAAACACCAGCCCCAGCACAACCCCCTACACTGCTCGAACACCACTGCACTGCCCTAAACCCTGAAACACCAACCCCCACACAACACCCTACAATGTCCAAGCACCACGGCACTGCCCTAAACCCTGAAACACCAGCACCCGCACGACCCCCTACACTGCCCGAACACCACTGCACTGCCCTAAACCCTGAAACACCACCCTCCTGCATGACCCCTTACACTGCCCGAATACCACTGCACTGCCCTAAACCCTGAAACACCACCCCCAGCACGAACCCCTACACTGCCCGAACACCACTGCCCTAAACCCTGAAACACCACCCCCAGCAAGACCCCCTACAC
Organism: Triturus cristatus; assembly: GCF_964204655.1. Taxonomy (NCBI): domain Eukaryota; kingdom Metazoa; phylum Chordata; class Amphibia; order Caudata; family Salamandridae; genus Triturus; species Triturus cristatus. The sequence goes on along the minus strand of NC_140591.1, from coordinate 1,006,814,604 downwards.
TGCCCGAACACCACTGCACTGCCCTAAACCCTGAAACACCAGCCCCAGCACGACCCCCTACACTGCCTGAACACCACTGTACTGCCCTAAACCCTGAAACACTAGCCCCAGCACGACCCCCTACACTGCTCGAACACCACTGCACTGCCCTAAACCCTGAAACACCAACCCCCACACAACCCCCTACAATGCCCGAACACCACTGCACTGCCCTAAACCCTGAACCACCAGCACCCGCACGACCCCCTACACTGCCCGAACAACACTGCACTGCCCTAAACCCTGAAACACCAGCCCCTGCACGACCCCCTACACTGCCTGAACACCACTGCACTGCCCTAAACCCTGAAACAGCATCCCCAGCACCACCCCCTACACTGCCCGAACACCACTGCACTGCCCTAAACCCTAAAACAACACCCCCAGCATGACCCCTAAACTGCCCGATCACCACTGCAGTGCCCTAAACCCTGAAAAACCACCCCCAGCACGACCCATGAGGAAATTCAAATTCGACCCCATCCCGTTTTGGTAACATCGTTGCGCTGTTGCCCTCACTCAGGCACCTTAAACCTCTATAGCGTTTCTTTAGTATTTTATGCTGTTGTACATATTACACGACATCTCCTCTTCTCTTGAGCTGAACCCATCCTGAACCTCGTGAACCTCGGTTCGAAACAACCAATTCTCGAGATAAGCATCTATTGACCCTTGGTGACCGTTCTCCGGCCCCTACAGCTGTTTTACAAATCATCATCTCCAGCATGCACACGCGCCCTGTCATAAAGTAATTTAACTAAGGAATGGCTAAGCCACCCTACCTGTCGGGTCGGGTAGAGAACACGACCTTAGGGAAAGAATGTGTATTGCCCATTATCCAGCATCTTGTACGAAGAATGTGTCCTTATGGATGATTTGTATTTTTATTGCACATGCAGGGGGGTTGTTGCTTTAGAGGATTCCAGCGCTACAAAAGATTGTGAGCCACAGATTGAAGTGGCAGTCTCCTAAGAACCTACTTACGATGTGCTTCTGGGACAACTGTACCTAGCTGCAGCTAAATAAATTGAAGTTCCTATGCTAACAGAGTGTTCCGTGTCTCTGTAACTTGGAAGGCGAACTCAGAAGATTTCAGGCGTACCCTGCGCCACCTGGCTTAAGAAGCCCGGTTCTTCAAATGGTGCCCTCTGTGAGGCGGATTCAGAGGACGTGGGTCCAGCCCGAGGATCGTGAGGAGCCCCGCCAGGAAATTCCGGAGGACGCGCACCACGTGATCGACCCCTGCATGTAGTAAGTGGACCGAAGGTTTTTACAGCGTGGCTTCTCCCTTCCGACGGCTGCGAAGACCTGCTGCCCTGACTGCCGCCACGCTTTGGCCCTCTTGGTTTTGGTATGGCGAGACGTTAGAACGGACCTCTGTTGGCGTGGGACTCATCTGGTTAAGTTAAGTATAGTGGCCACTCCTTTGTCTTTGTTTTGTTTGGTTCGACTTTTGCAAAAGCCGAAACTGAGGGGTGAGTGCAGTTTGTGTACCGTAAAGTGACTAATTAATCCCCTTGACGTTTGTAAGAAACTAGTGAGCTAGCGATGCCTGGTTTCAATAAGTTTGGTAATTGGTTTGGTTTTGGTTGCAATAGGGATTCCCGACTGGAGGACTCTTGTCCAATTCCTCCGGCTGGGACTCCCACTTATGAAGTATACTCGAAACATGGTATCGGGCCCATAGCCTTTAATGAGGCGTGGGTCCGCTATACTAGGAAAGATGGTGTTTTACGGTGGCCGCAGCACGGCAGTTATGAGCTCAATATCTTAGATAATTTGGAAGACGCCCTGTTTAAACGGAAAGCCCGGCCGGCTATGTTTGACTCCTTTCGCTTATGGCGCAAGGAGGCCAAACAGAAAGAAATGAAACAAGCTAAAAAAGATAGGAGAAATATGACTATTGTACAAGCTGCTCAGCAATTTAAAATTGACGAGACCGATCGTGCGATTGAGGTTTTAGATAGGCAACATCGTATGGCAGTCGATAGATGTTATCCAGTGTTGCCAACACCCCCTGCAGAGAAAAATGCGGACCCTGAGAAGGATCCCTTAATGTCCCACCTGTTGAGACTACCACCGCCCTATGCGCAAGGGACTAATGTACCTCCCGTACTGCCGCCTCCCCCGGGAGTGAATGCACCCTTATTGTTAGTGCCTGCCCCACCTGTTGTTCCACTCGTCGCTACCCAATTGGTTCCTGCACCCCCATTACAGCCTCTTCCGGTATTACCGAGCTCTCCCTTGCCTTCGGCTCCCCTCGTAAATGCTACCCCCTCACCTGCTCCGCCTAATATTATGTCTCCTGTCCTAATGACGAATTCCCCTTCCGCTCGGAAGCGGATGATCGATACCGTTTCCGGCCTTTTGTCCCCTCTCTTTGGGACTTTGCAAACTACCCCCGTTCCTCCTCGCAGGCAAACTCGTAGCCAGCTCCCCGGTCCTGACGAACGGGAAGTGCTAGACCTCCTTGCCCGACGGTGGGCCACGAAGGGCTCCCAGTATAATTTGCAGGATATTATGATTACCTTTAACCAGTGGGAAGCGCCAACACAAAGATACGTTTTTGATGTGATGTGTAATGTTTTAAGTCAAGAATGGGAAGATCTGGGATTAGGGCCAGTTCCCCAGGGCCTGCTAGATGTGCAGGCCGAGTTTGATAAAGGATCGATTGTGGGCGCTGAGGTCGAGGACGCGGTAGGGACGCTCGTCACGTTCAGAATGATGTTTGCTTGCCGGTCTTTGCCGAAACGCGATTCTTCTGTTAGGCGAAAATTAAAGCACTACCCTATGAGGGAGGTTCCCCCAGTGTGGAGAGAGGAGGTCGCAGCTCAGGGAAACAATCCTCTTATACCTGCTCACTTCCAGCGTGTGTGGGTGCACGTTCCTTGGAAACGTTCCGAAGTATTGGCCCTTAAGCAGTCGTTACCGGACCCCCGTAAAAATCCTGCTGGGTATTATAAAGAGTTGTCCCAAACTGTCGACGCATGTGTTATGAATTTGGCCGACATAGACATGCTCATGGGTAACGTAGTACCACAACCATTATGGGCCAGAATTCGGAAGGAAGACCACCCTGCGGAATTGGGCTGCCATACTTGCCGCAGACAGACTCCAAGTGGGTGGTGCTAAACCGGAGCCGTTAGTTACGGAACTCCCACCTAGAATTATTGCCTTACTGAAAACTATGATGCCCCCTCTGCGAGTTAATTGGGATAAACTAGCAGCTTGTAAGCAAAAAGCGGACGAAAATGTCTCTGATTTCTTCACTCGTTTTGAGGAGACGTTCATCGATCATAGTGGTCAGGATATGAGCACGGAAGGTGGCCAATGACTGTTTGTAGATAAATTTGTGTCTAATTTGGTTCCGGAAATATCAAATAAATTAAAGAATTCCGAAAGTGCGTGGGCCGTGTCATCTTCTGCCCAGATACTGGCCACTGCTCAGTATTATGAGAATAGGGATAAAGAGGAGAGAGAGAAACTAGATAAAAAGACGAAAGAACTGAAAACGAAAGTTCTCTTGCAACAGGCTTATCCTCCTCGCCCTGCCCAACAGGAATATCAGCCGCCTCCACAATTTCAGAGACCGTTGCAGAGGTCTCGGCCTTTTATTCCCGACCGGCGCTGGGCCAGAATCAATGCGCCTATTGTAAAGAAGACGGCCATTTAAAATATAATTGCCCAGTTTTGTTACAGCGTATGTGTGGCATCCCCGGGTCGCGAGGCCGGGGTGGTTATCAGTCAGCATCGAGAGGTAGAGGGCGGGGCACACAGCCTAATAACCCACGTTCCATGCCCCCTGAAAACTCCACGAACTATTTTGATCAGCGCAATGTTCAGTCTACCAACTATTACAATGATGATTACTATACCGAGGATGAGAGCCAGAATTGCCAATCTAGTTAGGACAGCCTTGGACAAAGTAAAGGAGTAGTATCAATTCCAGTGGACCAAAACGGGCCTTATGTTGATGTGGTAGCACTAGGTGTTACAGAGCCATTCCTATTAGACACTGGTGCGACAAAGAGCTCTATGATTCACTCTAAACTCCCTGGGGCACCTTTGTCTGGCTGTACGAATGTGTCTGTGGGTTTTTCTGGCGCCCCAGTTCAGAACCCAGTTTCACGCCCTTTGCCGATTTCAATACGTCCTTACAAATTGGAGGCCCGCTTCTTTTAACAACTGGTTGTGGTGAAAATTTGTTGGGTTTGGATTTATTGAAAAAATTGTATGCGACACTGCACTGTTCTCCTTCCGGTGTGCGTCTTACCCTAGGTAAGAAATTGACGTCATCGATGTATTTGTCCACAGACCAGCTTCCTCCTGAATTACAGTCTCTTTCTGCCACCCTCTGGGCCATGGGCCCCAATGATGTGGGCCTCTTACAAATTCCACGCTATATTGTAACCATTAAGCCCAATGTTAAATTCCCTCGAATTCCACAATATAAAATTTCCAGTGACGGCGAAAAGGCTCTTTTAACTATAGTTCACGATTTGGTACAAAATGGTGTGGTCAAAGAGACTAGGGGTAATGTATGCAACAGCCCTGTTCTGCCCGTTTTTAAACGGACCGACCCTTCCCAGCCACCTGTTTATCGTTTTGTGATTGATCTCAGAGAAGTCAATAAGATTGTAGTACCTCAATTCCCTGTTGTCCCAGACATTAATGCCATATTGACAATGATACCTGCCTCAGCTTCCTAGTTTTCTGTCATTGACCTCAAAAATGCTTTTTTCAGCATACCTATTGCTGAGGAGAGTAGGGATATTTTTGGCTTCTCCTTAGCAGGCCGAAGTATCCGGTTCAAGAGGGCTCCCCAAGGGTATTGCGAGAGCCCCTCGATTTACAGTCAAGCATTAAAATCACAGCTCGACACTATGCCTTGACCACCAGGTGCCACTCTTATTCAATATGTGGATGACCTGTTGGTTGCAGCAGATTCGGAGGACACTTGTAAAAAGGCCACTGTTTCATTGTTACGCCACTTATCTGACCACCACCACAAGGTTTCACAGTCTAAATTGCAATATTGTTGCCAAGAGGTTACCTATCTAGGTCATCTCTTGTCAAATAAGGGACGACGATTGACCCCAGAACGTATCCAAGCAATTGCCCAAATGCCTATTCCATGTACGCAAAAAGAGGTGTGTGCTTTTTAGGTATTACCTCTTACTGTAGACAATGGATCACCAATTTCTCCCTTCTGGCAAAACCCTTGTTGGCACTGACTCTTAAAGACACACCACACCCTCTCCAATGGTCAGCGGAATGCCAGAAACGTTTCACTGATTTACGTACTGCCTTGTGCTCTGCTCCTGTGTTAGGTACTCCTGATTACAGTAAACCATTCACACTCTATGTTCATGAGAAAGAAGGTTGCGCATTATCAGTTTTAACGCAACGATTTGGGGACAGGCAACGTCCCTGTGCCTATTTCTCTGCCACATTAGATGCAGTGGCCAAGGCTTTACCTACCTGTTTGAGAGCAGCAGCAGCAGTTTCCATTCGCCAGTCTGCCGGATTGGTATTAGATAATACCCTCATTGTCATGGTGTCACATGCAGTAGACACCCTCCTAAACAGAACAAAGACGCAACACCTTACGAGTGCTCGCCTTTCGGGGTATGAACTGACACTCTTGGCTAGCCACATACACATTAAACGATGTAATGTCCTGAACCCGGCAACATTGCTGCCGATTCCAGTAGAAAATAGTACACCGGAGCAACATGATTGTTTCCTCCGCACGGAGGAAGAGACAAGAGGCAGAGTTGATTTGAAGGATACTCCACTCCCGGACCCGGATGGGACCCTATGGGTGGACGGTTCCTGTTTTAAGCTTCCCAATGGCGAAACAACTGCAGCCTATGCAGTCACTACCTTGTACACTGTTGTGGAAACAGCACGGATTATGCATAATTCAGCCCAGGCAGCTGAATTGATAGCACTGACCAGAGCGTGTGTGTTGGCTGAAGGAAAAAGGGTGAATGTGTTCACTCATAGTCAGTATGCGTTTGGAGTGGCCCATAGTTTTGGCCGCCTGTGGAAGGAAATAGGTTTTCTCACATCCCATGGCACTAAGATACAGCATGGCCAATTGGTAAATGACCTTCTTGAATCGCTTACCTTGCCCACTCAGATAGCAATTGTAAAGTGTAGCGCACATAGGAAGATTACTGATGATGTAGGTCTAGGAAATGCTTTTGCAGACCAGATAGCGAAAGAGACAGCTAAGGACACCACTAGCCGCATGTACGTTGTGGACTCTGCTAGATGGGTTGCACAAGGTGGGATGTGTGAGAATACTGTGGACAGTGTGAAAATGATCCAGGCGGAAGCCACAGAGAAGGAATTAAGTACGTGGAAAGAAAGTATGGGAAGGTTGGATGTGACAGGGTGCTGGACAGATTTATCAGACCATCAACGCTGGTTGTTACCAGATGCTTACGTGCTACCAATAGTGACCATGGCACATGGTCCAGCCCACATCAGCGCAAAAGGTATATGAAAACTTCTGGCCCCAGTATAGCAGAATGTGGGGATACCTAAATGCGCAGACAATCTGGTTAAACACTGTATTGTATGTTTGATGCATAATCCGGGGAAGGGAACACCAACACCGGCAGGCCACTTTGCTCCCCCAACGTACCCTTTTGAGGTATTACAAATAGATTACATTCACATGGAATGATGTAACAATTCGAAGTATGTTCTTGTTGTGGAATGTGCCTTCTCCCGATGGATAGAGGCCTATCCTCTGAAAGATAATACTGCTCTATCAACGGCGAAAGTCTTCTTAAAGGAATTTCTGCCGAGATTTGGGTTACCTAGAATTATTTAGAGTGACAACGGGATTGAATTTGTGGGCCAGATCATGCAGAAAGTATGTGCTGGTCTTGGCATCAGTTCCACGCAGCAAACCATCCCCAGTCAGCAGGTTTGGTGGAATGCTATAATGGCACTCTCAAGCTTAAGTTAGCGAAAATTCAAGCCAGCACGGGTCTGGCTTGGCCTGATGCCTTGCCCTTGGCTCTCTTATCTACCAGAACAACCACCCATTCCCGTATGGGGCTTAGTCCCTATGAGGTTGTGTTCGGACGCCCGGCAAATGTTTGGGCAGTCCCAAGGGCCAAGAAATACTCTGAGATAGAGCATCCATTGTTAATTGATTATTTGTATGAACTTACCACTAAGCTACGTGTCCTTCACCAACAGGTACAAGATACTTTGCCTCAGGCTTCAACTGATCCTGGTCATACCATACGGCCGGGAGACTGGGTCTGCGTTAAAAACTTCCAGAGGTCGAAGAACTTGGAACCTCGCTGGAGAGAACCCCACCAAGTACTTCTGACAACGTGCACTGCAGACACTGCCCAAATACCACTGCCCTAAACTCTGAAACACCACCCCCAGAAAGACCCCTACACTGTCCGAACACCACTGCACTGCCCTAAACCCTGAAACACCCCCCCAGCAAGACCCCCTACACTGCCCGAACACCACTGCCCTAAACCCTGAAACACCACCCCCAGCAAGGCCCCCTACACTGACCGAACACCACTGCACTGCCCTAAACCCTGAAACACCACAAACTACACTGCCCAAACACCACTGCACTGCCCTAAACCCTGAAACACCACCCCCTACACTGCCCAAAAACCACTTCTCTGCCCTAAACCCTAAAACACCACCGTCTCACATGCCCCTACACTGCCCGAAGACCACTGCTCTGCCCTAAACCCTAAAACACCAGCCCCAGCAAAACCCCCTACACTGCCCGAACAATCCTGCACTGCCCTAAACCCTGAAACACCAGCCCCAGCACGACCCCCTCCACTGCCCGAACACCTCTGCACTGCCCTAAACCCTGAAACACCAGCCCCAGCACGATCCCCTACACTGCCCGAACACCACTGCACTGCCCTAAACCCTGAAACACCACCCCCAGCATGACCCCCCTACACTGCCCGAACACCAATGCACTGCCCTAAACCCTGAAACACCAGCCCCAGCACCACCCCCTACACTGCCCGAACACCACTGCACTGCCCTAAACCCTGAAACACCAGCCCCAGCACCACCCCCTACACTGCCAGAACACCACTGCACTGCCCAAACCCACAAAAAACAGCCCCAACACGACACTCTACACTGCCCGAACACCACAGCACTGCCCTAAACCTCGAAACACCACCCCAGCACGACCACTAAACTGCCCGAAAACCACTGCACTGCCCTAAACCCTGAAACACCACCCCCAGCACGACCTCCTAAACTGCCCAAACACCACTGCCCTAAACCCTAAAACACCAGCCCCAGCATGCACCCCTCCACTGGCCGAACACCACTGCACTGCCCTAAACCCTGAAACACCAGCCCCAGCACGACCCCCTACACTGCCAGAACACCACTGCCCTAAACCCTGTAACACCAGCCCCAGCACGACCCCCTACACTGCCCGAACACCAATGCACTGCCCTAAACCCAGAAACACCACCCCCAGCATGACCCCCTCACTGCCCGAACACCACTGCACTGCCCTAAACCCTGAAACACCACCCCCAGCACGACCACCCACACTGCCTGAACACCACTTCACTGCCCTAAACCCTGAAACACCACCCACAGCTCGACCCCCTACACTGCCCGAACACCACTTCACTGCCCTAAACCCTTAAACACCACCCCCCTGCATGACCTTCTACACTGCCCGAACACCACTGCACTGCCCTAAACCATGAAACACCACCCCCAGCAAGACCCCCTACACTGCCCGAACACCACTGCACTGTCCTAAACCCTGAAACACCACCCCCAGCAAGACACCCTACACTGCCCAAACACCACTGCCCTAAACCCTGAAACATCACCCCCAGCAAGACCCCCTACACTGCGCTAACACCACTGCACTGCCCTAAACCCTGAAACACCACCCCCAGCAAGACCCCCTAAACAGCCCTGAACCCTGAAACACTACCCCCTATACTGCCCGAAAACCACTGCTCTGCCCTAAACCCTAAGACACTACCCTCTCACATGCCCCTACACTGCCCGAAGACCACTGCTCTGCCCTAAACCCTAAAACACCAGCCCCAGCACAACCCCCTACACTGGCCGAACACTGCTGCACTGCCCTAAACCCTGAAACACCAACCCCAGCACGACCCCCTCCACTGCCCGAACACCACTGCACTGCCCTAAACCCTGAAACACCAGCCCCAGCACGATCCCCTACACTGCCCGAAAACCACTGCACTGCCCTAAACCCTGAAATACCACCCCCAGCACGACCCCCTACACTGCCGGAACACCACTGCACTGCCCTAAACCCTGAAACACCAGCCCCAGCACCACCCCTTACACTGCCTGAACACCACTGCACAGCCCTAAACCCAGAAACAACAGCCCCAGCACGACCCCCTACACTGCCAGAACACCACTGCAATGCCCTAAACCCAGAAACACCAACCCCAGCATGCCCGAACACCACTGCACTGCCCTAATCCCTGAAACACCACCCCCAGCTCGACCCCCTACACTGCCTGAACACCACTTCACTACCCTAAACCCTGAACCACCAGCCCCCTGCATGACCTCCTACACTGCCCGAGCACCACTGTACTGCCCTAAACCATGAAACACCACCCCCAGCAAGACCCCCTACACTGCCCGAACACCACTGCACTGCCCTAAACCCTGAAACACCACCTCCAGCAAGACCCCCTACACTGCCCAAACACCACTGCCCTAAACCCTGAAACATCACCCCCAGCAAGACCCCCTACACTGCCCTAACACCACTGCACTGCCCTAAACCCTGAAACACCACCCCCAGTAAGACCCCATACACTGCCCAAACACCACTGCCCTAAACCCTGAAACACCACCCCCAGCAAGACCCCCAACACTGCCCGAACACCACTGCACTGCCCTAAACCCTGAAACACAACTCCCTGCACAACCCCCTACACTACCCGAACACCACTGCACTGCCCTAAACCCTGAAACACCACCCCCAGCATTACCCCCTACACTGCCCGAACACCACTGCTCTGCCCTAAACCCTGAAACACCACCATACACATCCACCTACACTGCCCGAACACCACTGCTCTGCCCTAAACCCTGAAACACCACCCCCAGCAAGCCCCCTACACTGCCCGAACACCATTGCCCTAAGCCCTGAAAAACCACCCCCAGCAACACCACCAACACTGCCCGAACACCACTGCATTGCCCTAAACCCTGAAACACCACCCCCTACACTGCCTGAACAGCACTGCACTGCCCTAAGCCCTGAAACACCACCCCAAGCAAGACCCCCTACACTGCCCGAACACCACTGCATTGCCCTAAACCCTGAAATACCACCCCCAGCAAGATCCCCTACACTGCCCGAACACCACTGCCCTAAACCCTGAAACACCACCCCCAGCAACACCACCAACACTGCCCGAACACCACTGCATTGCCCTAAGCCCTGAAATACCACCCCCTACACTGCCCGAACAGTACTGCACTGTCGTAAACCCTGAAATAGCAACCCCAGCACGACCCCCTACACTGCCTGAAAACCACTGCTCTGCCCTAAACCCTAAAACACCACCCACGCACATGCCTCTACACTGCCCAAAGACCACTGCTCTGCCATGAACCCTAAAACACCAGCCCCAGCACAACCCCCTACACTGCCCGAACACCGCTGCACTGCCCTAAACCCTGAAACACCAGCCCCAGCATGACCCCCTACACTGCCCGAACACCACTGCATTGCCCTAAACCCTGAAACACCAGGGCCGGCATGATCCGTTACACTGCCCGAACACCACTGCACTGCCAAAAACCCTGAAACACCACCCCCAGCACAAACCCCTACACTGCCCGAACACCATTGCCCTAAGCCCTGAAAAACCACCCCCAGCAACACCACCAACACTGCCCGAACACCACTGCATTGCCCTAAACCCTCAAACACCACCCCCTACACTGCCTGAACAGCACTGCACTGCCCTAAGCCCTGAAACACCACCCCAAGCAAGACCCCCTACACTGCCCGAACACCACTGCATTGCCCTAAACCCTAAAATACCACCCCCAGCAAGATCCCCTACACTGCCCGAACACCACTGCCCTAAACCCTGAAACACCACCGCCAGCAACACCACCAACACTGCCCGAACACCACTGCATTGCCCTAAGCCCTGAAACACCACCCCCTACACTGCCCGAACAGTACTGCACTGCCGTAAACCCTGAAATAGCAACCCCAGCACGACCCCCTACACTGCCTGAAAACCACTGCTCTGCCCTAAACCCTAAAACACCACCCACGCACATGCCTCTACACTGCCCAAAGACCACTGCTCTGCCATGAACCCTAAAACACCAGCCCCAGCACAACCCCCTACACTGCCCGAACACCGCTGCACTGCCCTAAACCCTGAAACACCAGCCCCAGCACGACCCCCTACACTGCCCGAACACCACTGCATTGCCCTAAACCCTGAAACACCAGCCCCGGCATGATCCGTTACACTGCCCAAACACCACTGCACTGCCAAAAACCCTGAAACACCACCTCCAGCACAAACCCCTACACTGCCTGAACACTACTGCCCTAAACCCTGAAACAGCAGCCCCAGCCCGACCCCCAACACTGCCCGAACACCACTGCACTGCCCTAAACCCGGAAACACCAGCTCCAGCACGACCCCCTACACTGCCCGAACACCACTGCACTGCCCTAAACCCGGGAAAACCAGCCCCAGCACGACCCCCTCACACTTCCCGAACACCACTACACTGCCCTAAACCTTGAAACACTACACCCAGCACGACCCCTACACTGCCCGAACATCACTGCCCTGCCCTAAACCCTGAAACACCACCCCCGCACGACCCCCTACACTACCCAAACACCACTGCACTGCACTAAAACCTGAAACACCACCGCCCTGCACGACCCCCTACACTGCCCAAATACCACTGCACTGCCCTAAACCCTGAAACACCACCCCAGCAATACCCCCTACACTGCCCAAATACCACTGCCCTAAAACCTGAAACACCACCCCCAGAAAGACCCCTATAGTGCCCGAACACCACTGCACTGCCCTAAACCCTAAAACACCACCCCAGCAAGACCCCCTACACTGCCCGAACACCACTACACTTCCATAAACCCTGAAACACCACCCCAGCAAGACCCCCAACACTGCCCGAAAACCCCAGCACTGCCCTAAACCCTGAAACACCACCCCCCTACACTGCCCGAACAGCACTGCACTGCCCTAACCCTAAAACACCCGCCCCTGCACCACCCCTTACACTGCCCGAACACTGCTGCACTACCCTAAACCCTGAAACACCAGCCCCAGCATGACCCCCTCCACTGCCCAAACACCACTGCACTGCCCTAAACCCTGAAAAACCAGCCCCAGCACGATCCCCTACACTGCCCGAACACCACTGCACTGCCCAAAACCCTGAAACACCACTCCCAGCATGACCCCCTACACTGCCTGAACACCACTGCACTGCCCTAAACCCTGAAACACCAGCCCCAGCTCCACCCCCTACACTGCCCGAACACCACTGCACGGCCCTAAACCCTGAAACACCACCCCCAGCAAGACCCCCTACTCTGCCCAAACACCACTGCCCTAAACCCTGAAACATCACCCCCAACAAGACCCCTACACTGCCCTAACACCACTGCACTGCCCTAAACCCTGAAACACCACCCCCAGCAAGCCCCCAACACAGCCCGAATGCCACTGCACTGCCCTAAACCCTGAAACACTACCCCTGCACAACCCCCTACACTACCCAAAAACCACTGCACTGCCCTAAACCCTGAAACACCACCTCCAGCATGACCCCCTACACAGCCTGAACACCACTGCTCTGCCCTAAACCCTAAAACACCAGCCCTAGCACAACACCCTACACCGCCCGAACACCACTGCACTGCCCTAAACCCTGAAACACCAGCCCCAGCATGACCGCCTACACTACCTGAACACCACTGCCTGACCTAAACCCTGAAACACCACCAACAGCATGACGCCCTACACTGCCCGAACACCACTGCACTTCCCTAAAACCTGAAACACCACCCCCAGCATGACTTCCTACACTTCCCAAACACCACTGCACTGCCCTAAACCCTGAAACACCACCCCCAGCACGACGCCTACACTGCCCGAACACCACTGCACTGCCCTAAACCCTGAAACACCACCCTCAGCACGACCCCCTACACTACCCGAACACCACTGCACTGCCCTAAACCCTGAAACACCAGCCCCAGCATGACTCCCATCACTGCCAGAACACCACTGCACTGCCCTAAACCCTGAAACACCATCCCCAGCACATCCACCTACACTCCCCGAACACCACTGCACTGCCCTAAACCCTGAAACACCAGCCCCAGCATGACCCTCTACACTGCCTGAACACCACTGCACTGCCGTAAACCCTGAAACACCACCCCCAGCACGACCCCCCACACTGCCCGAACACCACTGCACTGCCCTAAACCATGAAACACCACGCCCAGCATGACCCCCACCCTGCCCAAACACCACTGCACTGCCCTAAACCCTGAAACACCAGTCCCAGCATGACTCCCAACACTGCCCGAACACCACTGCACTGCCCTAAACCCTGAAACACCAGCCCCAGTACGTCCACCTACACTCCCCGAACACCACTGCACTGCCCTAAACCCTGAAACACCAGCCCCAGCACGACCCACTACACTGCCCGAACACCACTGCACTGCCCTAAACCTGGAAACACCACCCCACACACGACCCCCTACACTGCCCAAACACCACTGCACTGCCCTAAACCCTGTAACACCTCCCGCAGCACGACCCCCTACACTGCCCAAACACCAATGCACTGCCCTAAACCCTAAAACACCAGCCCCAGCACGACCCCCTACACTGCCCGAACACCACTGCACTTCCCTAAACCCTAAAACACCAGCCCCAGCACGACCCCCTACACTGCCCGAACACCACTGCACTGCCCTAAACCCTGAAACACCACCCCCCACACGACCGCCTACACTGCCCGAACACCACTCCACTCTCTTAAACCCTGAAGCACCACCCCCAGACGACCCTCTACACTGACCAAACACCACTGCACTGCCCTAAACCCTGAAACACCACCCCCCACACAACCCCCTACACTTCCCGAACACCACTGCACTGCCCTAAACCCTGAAACTTCACCCCCCACACGACCCCCTACACTGCCCAAACACCACTGCACTGCCCTAAACCCTGAAACACCACCTCCCAGCAAGACCCCCTACACTGCCCAAACACCACTGCACTGCCCTAAACCCTGAAACACCACCCCTGCACGACCCTCTACACTGCCTGAACACCACTGCACTGCCCTAAACCGTGAACCACCACCCCCAGCAAGACCCCCTACACTGCCTGAACACCACTGCACTGCCCTAAACCCTGAAACACCAGCCCCAGCACGCCCCCCTACACTCGCCAAACACGAATGCACTGCCCTAAACCCTGAAACACCATCCCCCTGCACGACCCCTACACTTCCCGAACACCACTGCACTGCCCTAAACCCTGGATCACCACCGCTAGCAAGACCCCCTACACTGCCCGAACACAACTGCACTGCCCTAAACCCTGAAACACCACCCCCATCACGACCCCCTACACTGCCGGAACACCACTGCACTGCCCTAAATGTAAATGTAAATGTATGTGTCTTGTAAAGCGCACTGCTGCCCTGAGGCGTCGTGGCGCTGTAGACCGCTGGGGAACCCGTCCTGGCTATCCCTGTGAGATGGTCCCTCCTGGGTATCTCCAAGGTGAAACCAGGCATCCCGGCGAATGTGGGGGGCCGTTGTGGAGATGAGGCAAGCTAATGCCCAGAGTTGCCGAGTGTGTTCCTGGTTAGAGTAGGTACCGAGGCGAGAATTATCGAGTCCGTTTTGACCCTGGTCCACGACCCTGCTGCATCGGGAATTGAACCCTGGTCCCTGGCCGATTCTCTGCTTGCGGATCTGCCGCCTCTAACCAGTGAGCCACACCTCTCACCGAAACACCACCGCTAGCAAGACCCTCTACACTGCCCGAACACAACTGCACTGCCCTAAACCCTGAAACACCACCCCCATCACGACCCCCTACACTGCCGGAACACCACTGCACTGCCCTAAACCCTGAAACACCACCGCTAGCAAGACCCTCTACACTGCCCGAACACCACTGCACTGCCCTAAACCCTGAAACACCACCCACAGCATGACCCCCTTCACTGCCCAAACACCAATGAACTGCCCTAAACCCTGAAACACCATCCCCCGAACGACCCCCTACACTGCCCGAACACCACTGCCCTAAACCCTGAAACACCACCCCCGCACGATCCCCTACACTGCCCGAACACCACTGCACTTCCCTAAACCCTAAAACACCAGCCCTGGCATGACCCCCTACACTGCCCGAACACCACAGCACTGCCATAAACCCTGAAACACCACCAACAGCAAGACCCCCTACACTGCCCAAACACCACTGCACCGCCCTAAACCCTAAAACACCACCCCAGCACGACCCCCTACACTGCCCGACCACCACTGCACCGCCCTAAACCCTGAAACACCACCCCTGCACGACCCCCTACACTGTCCGACCACCACTGCACCACCCTAAACCCTGAAACACCACCCCCTGCACGACCCCCTACACTGCCCAAACACCAATGCACCACCCTAAACTCTGAAACACCAGCCCCATCATGACCCCCTACACTGCCCGAACACGACTGCACTGCCCTAAACCCTGAAACACCACCCCCAGCACGACCCCCTACACTGCCGGAACACCACTGCACTGCCCTAAACTCT
Organism: Triturus cristatus; assembly: GCF_964204655.1. NCBI lineage: Eukaryota > Metazoa > Chordata > Amphibia > Caudata > Salamandridae > Triturus > Triturus cristatus. Next base: position 1,006,798,655 of record NC_140591.1, on the reverse strand, counting down.
GAAAAAACCAGCCCCAGCACGACCCCTCACACTGCCCGAACACCAATGCACTGCCCTAAACCCTGTAACACCACCCCCCTGCACGACCCCCTACACTGCCCGAACACCACTGCACTGCCCTAAACCCTGAAACACCACCGCTAGCAAGACCCCCTACACTGCCCACACACCACTGCACTGCCCTAAACCCTGAAACACCACCACAGCAAGACCCCCTACACTGCCCAAACACCACTGCCCTAAACCCTGAAACATCCCCCTGCACGACCCCCTACACTGCCCGAACACCACTGCCCTAAATCCTGAAACACCACCCCCGCACGACCCCCTACACTGTCCGAACACCACTGCACTACCCTAAAACATAAAACTCCAGCCCCAGCACAACCCCCTACACTGCCCGAACACCACTGCACTTCCCTAAACCCTAAAACACCAGCCCCAGCACAACCCCCTACACTGCTCGAACACCAGTGCACTGCCCTAAACCCTAAAACACCACCCCCACACGACCTCCTAAACTGCCCGAACACCACTGCACTGTCCTAAACCCTGAAGCACCATCCCCCAGATGACCCTCTACACTGACCAAACACCACTGCACTGCCCTAAACCCTGAAACACCACCCCCCAAGCGACCCCCTACACTGCCCGAACACCACTGCACTGCCCTAAACCCTGAAACACCACCCCCCACACGACCCCCTACACTGCCCAAACACCACTGCACTGCCCTAAATCCTGAAACACCACCTCCCAGCAAGACCCCCTACACTGCCCAAACACCACTGCACTGCCCTAAACCCTGAAACACCACCCCCAGCACAACCCCCTACACTGCCCGAACACCACTGCACTGCCCTAAACCCAGAAAAACCAGCACCAGCACGACCCCTCTCACTGCCCGAACACCAATGCACTGCCCTAAACCCTGAAACACCACCCCCCTGCACGACCCCTTACACTGCCCAAACACCACTGCACTGCCCTAAACCCTGAAACACCACCGCTAGCAAGACCCCCTACACTGCCCAAACACCACTGCACTGCCCTAAACCCTGAAACACCATCCCCAGCAAGACCCCCTACACTGCCCAAACACCACTGCCTAAACCCTGAAACACCACCCCCCGCATGACCCCCTACACTGCCCGAACACCACTGCCCTAAACCCTGAAACACCACCCCCGCACGACCCCCTACACTGTCCGAACACCACTGCACTACCCTAAACCATAAAACACCAGCCCCAGCACAACCCCCTACATTGCCCGAACACCACTGCACTTCCCTAAACCCTAAAACACCAGCCCCAGCACGCCCCCCTACACTGCCCGAACACCACTGCACTGCCCTAAACCCTGAAACACGACCCCCTACACTGCCCAAACACCACTGCACTGTCCTGAACCCAGAAGCACCACCCCCAGACGACCCTCTACACCAGGGTTACTCATAGGCCGCTGGTGGCCCTCGGATCTTGTTCGATTACAGTGTAGTGTATGAGTAACCCTGGATTACACTATGCCGCCCGCAGTTCCTTCATTGGCAATAAACAGGGAAGATGGCCGCAGGAGCAAACGTTGTGAATATGCTTGAATACGTATTCACAACGTTTCCTCCTGCGGCCATCGTCTCTGCTTACTACTTGCCTCTGATTGGCCTGCCTGCCTCTGACGTCACACATGGACACGGGCGCGAAGCTCAGGCCCTTTAAAAGTCAGCTGTAACTAGCGCTAGTTACAGCTGACTTTTAAAGGACCTTTTGGTGAGCTTCCTGTGTCCCTGTTGACGACGTCCTTCCAGCCCGCAGCCCCGGAGAACCTTCACAGCAGCCTGGTGCCCGGAAAATCTTCAGCGCCTCTTCGCCTGCACAGGTATGTTTTTTTTTCTTTATTCTTTATGTGTTTTACTACCCTATTGAAAGTGCAGAATGACATCTGTAATGCCAGACTTAGACTCGCCATTCACACATTGCAACGTGTAAATATGCTCCCACTTCCTGCTCCAGCAGCACCTTTTGAAAGGCGCTAGATGTCTACTGCTCATTAACCACACGGGCCCTGGATTCTCTTTCTGTGCAGCACAGACGTCTGTCTTGTCCGCCCACTGTTCTCCGATTTGCCGTTTTCGTGATTTTAAACTTCTGAATTTGAAAAATGGATTCCTTAATTCCGTTTTCAGCAAGTAGTTAAACCGGACATTCTAACTTTGGCTGAACTTCATTGGAATTTTGAAGTGCAGATAGTCACTGCCCAGTGTACTCGGTACTCGCCCATTCTACGCAAGTGCGTAGCTTAGTCGGTGATTTTAGATGTGTGTGAATCTCAAAGGAGTGGTTCTTTCTACAAAGAGCCTGCCAGTCTCTAAATTCAGGAGATTTATAGTTCTATGTAAATAAGATTCCAGTCTCTGGAGGCATCCTTTTAGGAAATAATTTAAACACGCCTGTAGTTCTCATACATGAAATCTCGATATGTGTTTGACAATCCTAAACTGAAATCTGTTACCCCACAGAGACTCCTAAAACATGTGGCTGTAAACCTAACAAAAAAGTCCCCAGCCAGTTCCATGTGGCCCAAAGAAATAACTCATTCCTCACATATTGGGCAACTATTAAGCAATATCAATAGAAGCAGGAAAAACATGATGCCACTTGGAAATTAGCTACCTACAGCAGTTTTGAAGTGCAGCAAAGCTGTTGGTTAGAAACCTTTGAGAAACTATTTGAGAGATGCTACATAATCAGTACAGTTCCAAACACATGGCAAGGCCTTTACATCCGATTTACAAGCAAGACGATGACCAAGACTCATCCTACAACAGATTGATTGTCCTCCTGGATGTAGATTCAGAATATTTCACATCTTTATTGTTAGAGGATTTGTGCAACTGGGCAATAGATAATGATAAAAGTCCTAAGATTTTGATTGAAACACCATCCATGCTACATTTGGAATCTTAGTCATAAAAAACAAACTTCCACACTAAGATTTGCTTTCCTGAGTTTATCTAGGAACCTAGATTGTCCGTGATAACTCCTCTTTAAGCTATTGAGGCGAAATATTTACCCTTGTTAAACTATGGATCAGAAGCTTTACCTTTGAATTGAACTCTTGGCTAAGCCAGGTCCAGAGCAAGTTGTTTAGAACCATACAGTTGAGGAACCGTTGTGAGACCTGTGGGCTGGGAACGAAGACTATTACCCTCCCTAATCAAAACGAAGTGGTATTCCACAAATGATACAATGACCGTCACCATTCTTACCTTGATCTGGGCCCTAATGCTAACCATGAAAATGGCTCCCCTGGCCCCTATGTGCTAGTAATTGCCATTATGCCAATACACCTGCTGCAATAATTGTAGTGCTGGCCCATTAAAAAACATATAAGCCTGCATTTCTAAACACTTTCTTCAGTACAGCTCGCTGAGGAAATGGGGAAGCTTTTTGAAAGAATTAGACCCCATGCAGCCCCCTTTTTTGGGCAATCTCTTTCAGGCTTTCTCCTTTACCATTACTCTGAGGTCCTAGGGGTCCAGACTATCAGAGCTCTAAATGTGACCCTTTTGGCCTCCTCCCTATCATCTCCTCAGTACACCTGAAAGGCCAAGAACTGGATGAGTAACACCTTTGTGATCCACTACCAGGCACCGCGAAAAACACGCACTGCCTTCAGACATTAAAATACATTGACAAATTGGGATACGTATCCAATCACAGAATGTCCCAAATACGCTTCAAAGTGCTATCACAAGCCATTTGTCTCTCAGCCGTGCAGTTTCTGTCACCAGCGCTTTTCCTCCCCTTTTCCACAAAAGCAGTTCAAACATGAATGGCAAAATATCCTATTATGTGAGATTTGGTTGGCTCTGTTTTAAAGTAGCTTTGCGCGGGAACAAATTTGCACGAAGTAGGGGCATTGATTGATGGCGCTTCATTGATCGGGTTCGGCATCAAGCATATATATCAGCTGGCATAGAGGGCAAAGTTGAGCTACAATGTTTTGTTAAAATTGTCAGATTAAGCAACAGACGATGTAGTATGTGTCAAATATGGCAGGGCCATAATGGTGTGGAAAAGACTTGCAAACTAAGATATTTTCTCATGCATGTTTAAAGTGCTCTTGTGGGGAAAGGGATCAGAAGTACTGATGACAGAAACTGCATACCATACTAATCCCCACCTGAAACCAGGGCCCTCCCCTTGTCCACTGCAGGGGCCTGCGTTCTACCTCATGGTCACAGGTTCAAAATCCCGGGGGATCCTTCCCTTCATCCATCTGAGGTCGATAAAATGAGTTGGGTAGCAACAAACATCTGTTATTTAGCGCCAATATACCTGCGCGTGAACGTGGGCTTTTAGATACGTGTGTGTGCATGCCATTTATTTCAAATCCCTATTGAGTGACATGTGCAGGTTTACCCATTATGTTGTATGTTTAAACAAAACATTACGTTGATGTTGCTCACAGATCTGTTGCGAGAAGTGGTGTTGGTCCATCGGTCGTGACTCAGTATCGGTCGTGGGGTGTGTCGGTTTATCAGCCGTAGGGTGCTGTCGGGCGGAAAATCCGATTTCTCCGCAATGGCCTACAGTCCAGTTTCCAAGCCTTGCAAACGAGTCAGATCGATCCAGAGCGAACACAGGACCTTCCAGGAAGCATGGGAAGAAGAGTACTTGTTTGTGGAATGCCCAAAAGAAAAAGCCACTTGTTTGCTTTGCAAAGAGAAAGTAAATGTGCTTAAGAGGTACAATCTGAACGGCATTACAAAACGCGGCACTCTGGATACACTGCAAACTTTCCACTGAACTCCAAACTGCGTTCTGCGAAGGTGGCATAACTAAAGGAAGCCCTTCTATCCCAACAAAAGCTCTTTCTGTGCCAGATGAAAGAATCCGAGGCAGTAACCGAGGCATCCTTCCAAATTTGCTACTTACTTGCCAAACATAAAAAGCTGTTTACAGAAGCAGAGCTGGTTAAGAAGTGTTTTCTCTCGGCAGCAGACATTTTATTTGCCAACTATCCTAATAAATCAAACATTATGAAGGAAATCGGTGCATTGCAACTGTCAGATTCCACATGCACACGTCGAATCGAGTCAATGGGTGACAATGTTCTAGCACAGGTCATCAATGCAGTCAAGCTGTCTCCTTTCTTTAGCATTGCTGTGGATGAGTCAACAGATGTAGGTGATGTGGCACAGTTAATGATTTGGGTGAGGTATTTGGAACAAGGAATCTTTCCAAAGGAAGTGCTTCTCTGCCTTTTGCCATTGCATGGTCACACAAGAGGAGAGGATGTATTGGCCAGCATGTGTCATTTCTTTGAATCTCATCACCTGCCATTAAACAATCTTGTAAGTGTCACTACAGATGGGGCACCCTCCATGATTGGACATGAGAAGGGCTTTGTATCTCTGTTAAGAAAAAAACTTCAATCATCCACTTTAATTGATTATCATTGTATAATTCATCAGGAAGCATTATGCGTGAAAATAAAACAAGGGCAACTAAATGATGTTATGAAGCAAGTCGTTAAAATTGTTAATTATATTCGAGCAAAAGCACTCAACCACAGACTTTTTAAATTATTGCTGAGGGATGCGGAAAGTGAATATGCAGATCTGTTGTTGCATACTGAGGTTAGGTGGTTGAGCAAAGGTAGAGTGCTAGAAAGATTTATTAGTTTTCTTCCAGAAATTTAACAATTTGTAATCAGCCGAGGGCAGTCCTTCCCAGAATTATATGACTTGCAATGGCTCACCATGCTCCATTTTCTGTGTGACATCTTCTCACATTTCAACACACTCAATCTGGCACTTCAAGGTAGACAGAAACTTGTGTCCTCAATGATGAGTGCCATATACTCCTTCGAAAGTAAACTCAAGCTGTTCTGAGAGCAGATGAACGATGGTGATCTCACACACTTTCCTAAGTTGCAGGCTTTAACACATAGGGTTGAAAAAGCTCAGGAAATGTTGTTCAGTCTCAATCTGTGTACTTATCTGGAGGAAATGTCTGGGGACATTAAGAGGCGATTTTCTCAGTTCAGAGTTCTCACCCCACTTTTCAGGCTTGTAGAAAATCCATGGATGGTTAGTGCAAGGAATCTTGAAGCTGTTGAACTTCTTGGTTTGAAAAGGGCACAAGCTGGGATGGAACTAATTGACATGCAATTCAGCTCTGTGCTTGAGTCCTCTTTCTTGGGGATGGAACCAGAAGATTTCTGGCAAAGTGTGCCACCTCAAAAATTCCCTCTTCTTTTTACCTTGGCACAGAGAATACTTTGCATGTTTGGCTCCACATTTGTATGCGAGTATTCCTTTTCTACAATGGGTGCTATAAAAAATAAACTAAGAAACAAACTGACTGATGCACATCTGGATCACCTCATGAGGCTTGCACTCTCTGAAAAGGTTCCAGAATACAAGAAGTTAATTGCGGACATGAAATGTAAAATTAGTGGATAAACTCTGTGCCTTGGGAAAGACTTTTCCCCCATGATGTTTGCCTTTGTACTTGCTGTTCTACTTTCACTAAATGCCTTCAAATAAAAATGTATTATCAAAATGTGCTCTTTGTAGTTGCATCTGATTGTGAAAGACAGCATTGTTTAATGTTTTGAAAGTTTTTTTTTTTACTCTAGCTCCGCCCCCCCACTGATCCCGCCCCCACTGACTCCACCCCTACCAGTGCAGCCCTCGGCCACTAACCACACTGTAATTTTGGCCCCAGACAGAAAGTTTGTGAGTACCCCTGCTCTACACTGACCGAACACCACTGCACTGCCCTAAACCCTGAAACACCACCGCCCACACGACCCCCTACACTGCCCAAACACCACTGCACTGCCCTAAACCCTGAAACACCACCTCCCAGCAAGACCCCCTACACTGCCCAAACACCACTGCACTGCCCTAAACCGTGAAACACCACCCCTGCACGACCCGCTACACTGCCTGAACACCACTGCACTGCCCTAAACCCTGAACCACCACCCCCAGCAAGACCCCCTACACTGCCCGAACACCACTACACTGCCCTAAACCCTGAAACACCACCCCCAGCAAGACCCCCTACACTGCCCAAACACCACTGCACCGCCCTAAACCCTGAAACACCACCCCCAGCAAGACCCCCTACACTGCCCGACCACCACTGCACCACCCTAAACCTTGAAACACCCCCCCTGCACGACCCCTACACTGACCGACCACCACTGCACCGCCCTAAACCCTGAAACACCACCCCTGCACGACCCCCTACACTGCCCGACCACCACTGCACCACCCTAAACCTTGAAACACCCCCCCTGCACGACCCCTACACTGACCGACCACCACTGCACCGCCCTAAACCCTGAAACACCACCCCTGCACGACCCCCTACACTGTCCGACCACCACTGCACCACCCTAAACCCTGAAACACCACCCCCTGCACGACCCCCTACACTGCCCGAACACCAATGCCCCGCCATAAACTCTGAAACACCACCCCATCACTACCCCCTACACTGCCCGAACACCACTGCACTGCCCTAAATCCTGAAACACCACCCCCAGGACGACCCCCTACACTGCCCGAACACCACTGCACTGCCCTAAACCCTAAAACACCACCCCCAGCACGACCCCCTACACTACCCGAACACCACTGCACTGCCCTAAACCCTAAAACACCACCCTCAGCATGACCCCCTACACTACCCAAACACCACTGCACTGCCCTAAACCCTAAAACACCACCCCCAGCACGACCCCTACACTACCCAAACACCACTGCACTACCCTAAGTCTACCCCCAGCACGACCCCCTACACTACCCAAACACCACTGCACTACCCTAAACCCTAAATCTACCCTCAGCATGACCCTTACACTACCCAAACAGCACTGCACTACCCTAAACCCTAAAACACTACCCCCAGCACGACCCCCTACACTACACCAACACCACTGCACTACCCTAAACCCTAAAACACTACCCCAGCACAAACCCTACACTACCCAAACACCACTGCACTACCCTAAACCCTAAAACACTACCCTCAGCACGACCCCCTACACAAACACCACTGCACTGCCCTAAACCCTAAAACACTACCCCCAGCACAACCCCCTACACTACACAAACACCACTGCACAACCCTAATCCCTAAATCTACCCCAAGCACGACCCCCTCCACTACAAAAATATCACTGCACTGCCCTAAACCCTAAAACACCACCCTCAGCACGACCCCCTACACTACCCAAACACCACTGCACTGCCCTAAACCCTAAAACACCACCCCCAGCACGACCCCTACACTACCCAAACACCACTGCACTACCCTAAATCTACCCCCAGCACGACCCCCTACACTACCCAAACACCACTGCACTACCCTAAACCCTAAATCTACCCTCAGCATGACCCCTACACTACCCAAACAGCACTGCACTACCCTAAACCCTAAAACACTACCCCCAGCACGACCCCCTACACTACACCAACACCACTGCACTACCCTAAACCCTAAAACACTACCCCAGCACAACCCCTACACTACCCAAACACCACTGCACTACCCTAAACCCTAAAACACTACCCTCAGCACGACCCCCTACACAAACACCACTGCACTGCCCTAAACCCTAAAACACTACCCCCAGCACAACCCCCTACACTACACAAACACCACTGCACAACCCTAATCCCTAAATCTACCCCAAGCACGACCCCCTCCACTACAAAAATATCACTGCACTACCCTAAACCCTAAAACACTACCACCAGCATGACCCCCTACACTGCACAAACACCACTGCAATACCCTAAACCCTAAAACACTACCCCAGCACGACCCCCTACACTACACAAACACCACTGCACTACCCTAAACCCTAAAACACTACCCTCAGCACGACCCCCTACACTACTCAAACACCACTGCACTACCCTAAAACCTAGAAAAGTAACCACCACCCCATGCCCAATCCCCCTTACCTCTCACTCCTCGTGGTTCATCTCTCCTCATGGTTCCTGCTTCATGTCGTCTCTGATTGGCGGTGCACGTCATTGTGAGGAAACGGAACAGCCTCTGTTTCCTTACCATACCTTTACAACAAAATTCGTTGCAAAGGCATGCGTGGCAAATGACCATGCGTTCTAAAAAAATGCGTAGTAATGACTTCGCGATGTACAACGCATGCGTGGTAATGTATGCATTGTAATGGTATCGCGAAGTAAAAAATTTGTTGTAACGGCTGTTTACTGATCGAAGCTGGCTCCTGTTCTTCAGTGAGTCGTTTTTTAGATAAATTAGGAGGAAGGAATATGTTTTTTTTACCGAAAATTGCATTCCCGGCTGTTGTATTGTGAAAGTGTCCGCGTCGCCTGGTTTCACTTCCGGTGAGAGAGTGGAAGAGTCTGTTTGGATCTAAAGGGGTTCTGCTGTTGGACGGGGCCGGCACGACACGTCATAAGAAAACACAGCTAATGGAAAGCGTTGTCCCCAAAGTGTGGAGCAGTGCCATGAGAGGTCAACGAATGCGCGTATCACCGCAGTATGACCGTACCGCGTGACCCATGTACCGCCTCCAGTGTACGGAAGGCAGAAGCGGCATCCATCGCAGGTCGATCTTGAAGCACTAATTCTACATTTTGGAACTAGGGCATTTTAACCTCGTTGTTCCTGCCAGATATGAAGAGAAGATTCTGTGTTATTCAGTGCCCTCGTTACCTTTTCTGTGGGTAGTGGTGCTTGTCACTTCGCTGCCCTGCCGGTGCACATGACTGGGCTCCCCACCTCATGTGCCATCTGCAGGGCCTCTGCCCTTGGATCACTGGTTTCGGTTTCTGGAGTGGTAACATAAACAGTTGCTCCCAAAGGCCTAGCCTGAACACTTAGGTTAATATCCCCTGCGCCAGCATTCCGCGGAAATTCTTTCCTAGCTCTCCCACGTCGACGACGATGTCATAATAGCACGGCTCTGCTTGCGACACCGTATGACGTCATAGGAGCCATAAGAGGACCTCGTTGGCGTGCTGGCGTCAGTTCCACCCATTTTTTCCGTGCCACCCATTTTTTCCGTGCCACCGAGGTAAACAGGTGGACCGACACATTTTCACATGTATACATATATATATATTCACTGAAAAAAACCATAGGTTTCAGGCACGTTGTAGTTAGAGATTAGCATTTTAAAAAACCTTAATAATTCACTGAAAAAAACAGAGGTTTTAGGGAAAGTTATAGTTAGATGGACATTTCACTCGTACAAAACCATAGAAATTCCCCCGTTATAGTTAGTTCGGCTAACTATAACTTGCGCCCTTGCAATGCACTGCTGATGACGTCACATATTACATCACTTATGACATGGTCAGTGACATCACTGATGACATCACTGATGACATCTCAAATGACATCACTGATGCAGCGATTCTTTTGATACCTTGAACTATTATATTTAGTATTACCCTTTAGGAGTTAGCACTGCTGAATTGTCAGGGTATAACCCTTTACTCACCAATGGGGCTACTAGCTTTTCCAGAGTAAAAACGACAATGCATGTTTTTGCTGTCAGGACATATAAAGCTAAGAACTCAATGTCCAACTTTTTAATATAATGCACCCTGCCCTTGGAGCTCAGTAGGCCTGCCTTAGGGGTTGCTCATAAATATTAAAAAGTAAGGTAGGGGCTTTGCCATTACTTTAAATGGCAATGTTGAGTTAGCAGTCGGAAACTGCTCTGCCAGCCGGCAATGGTGGACTGGAAGTCACACTTTCCATTGTCACACTAATGGTGGCACAATAAGTGCTGCAGTCTATGAGAGACACTTTAAACTACAAGCCCTGTGTACCCGTGTTACCATACACTAGGGACATATAAGTTAACTTATGCAACTTGTGGGTCAATAAATCAGACATATACCGTCTACGAGTTAGGACAATGGCACAGAGGTCTGTTTAGCAGGCCTCAGTACATCTTCAGAGTCAAAAAACCAGCCGCATCAGTAAAACTTGGGGTGATGATGATGCAAAAAGAGGCATTTTTATAGTGATAAAATAAAATGTAAATACAATGACGAAAGTAAAAAGACACTTAAACTGTTATATTCTCCATCATTAACTAAGTCTGACCTTTTACATTGATCACTCTGAATCAGTAAAATTCGAGAGAGAGAGAGAGAGAGAGGGACCTAGAACAGTGTCCGATCTGGCAAAACCAACATTCACATTCAGAAACTCTACAAAGACTGAATTCCTCTTGTATGCTGACAAAGCCAAATATCCTATGATTCAGTAATGGCTTTCCAATTTAAATCTAACTGGGTCCACATCTAAACTGACAGCAGAGGCCAAATAACTTGGATCCACCCTCAACTTGAACCCCTCACTTGAAGAAGACATTGCCAAAAATACCAAATCAGACCGGTTCCAATTCTCTCTCCTGACAAAAAGTGCTTCTTTCTCCCCTGAGAAGACTTTAGAATGACAATTCAAGTCCTCCTCCTCTCTCAGCTAAATTGAAGAAATGCACTGCTCACCATCCCAGAGATCACCTTTGTTTCCCTAAAAGCAATCCTTCATGCAGCAACACTGCTCACCAAGGCACTGAAGAAATCTAACCACACCATCCTTGCACTAAAGTATCTACACCGACTCCCCCTGCAAGCCTGGATCATCTTCAAGATCAGCTGCATCAATTACAAGGCCCTCTACACTAAGATCCCAGTCTACCCATCTATCAAACAAATATTATCTAGCATTCAACACCAGACGAGGTGCAACATTACCAGAATAGAAACTAAGTGATGCAGGAGGGAAAAATACAAAAAACAAGCCTTCTCAGCCTATGCTCCAAGAATCTGGATAAAATACCGCCTTCGAAAACAGAAAAGCAGCAACTCTCCTACAATTCATGACAAAATCAAAAAGTCATAAGGGAACTACCTCAGATAGGGTGACTTCCAAACCGTTCAAGATCTCTGCCACCTCCCCTGCCCCTTCCCCCGTCCCCCAATATATCTCCACTAAGAATTGGCTCCTGTACATCACTGCATTACTAGCCTGATATTTATTAACTTAATAAAAATACCAAAACATACATACATGAATCTATGCCTAACATTATTGTTTGGTTCTTTCTTTATTTGCTCTAAGAATAGAATAGTTAGACTTATAGTGTTAGGTCACAGGCTGAGCATTACTAGAGACATAAAACATTGATAGAGTACTTCTATTGTTACACGTTTCAGGCTGTACTTTTACAGAAATATTAAAATGCACTGGCAAAGTCAAAAGCTCTGGTGTGGTTTTTAAAAGTTTTTTTTAGCTTTTTGTTAGGGGGGAGTGTCTGGGGAACAGTGGGGCAACTGTGTGCATGTGTTATGCGTCAGCTTTCCTAGATAGACAATCCCACAGTCAAGCAGCCTGTAGGGCAGCAACAATATGAACACTGGGAGTAATGTCCCTTTGTCCAACAGACTGCAGAAGAAGAGGTAAGCTATATATTATAAGTGGTTAACATAAAAAGAACCCACAGCAAACATACAGCAGGGTTGATGCTTTTGTTCTACCTGCTATCGAGTGGATCCCCCCACATACAAAAATGTACACTAGCAATAAAAGGAAGTTTGTATTGTTAATGAAACTTTGTATGGCAACAATTTATTTAGTCCCTAATACAGCAAATGAGATAGTGTGGATAGATATAGTAGTGTTGTGCAATAAGGCAATTATACATACTAATACAAGACGGGTATTTTTACAATCTGAAAGGGACATATATTTAGTATATGCAGTAGTAATGGAATTGTGTTTATTGTAATAGAATGATGATTCTTTGGTATAACGGTATTTGTGAAAACTGAGGAAAATAATTGCTGTTTGCCATGTTTACAAGAAGTTAGTGTAAAGTACATAGTGTGTGCGCAAAGCAAATTGTTTAGGGTAGGGTGTTCTTTAATAATTAATATTTAATATATTTTGTTAGCAATAAATGTCATGGATTGTTTCACAATAAGGGTGCCATGGCAGGAAAGATACATGAAAAGTAAAGTATTAAGTTGCATTTTTTAAACCTGTAAGTACAACATCATGATATTCTGGCAGCACAGCAAAAAAAACGAAAGAGCACAGGCAACTAGTAAAACACACGGTTTATAGGTCAAGCTGAGCCATCCAAACAGCACCCACTTCATAAACATGTCAACCATAAATCATCAATGAAAACAAAAACTGGACAACATAACCATTGAAATGCCTGGCCTTGATGGGCAACTCTTCCAAGCTATGGCAAACCAAGATAAACATAAAAAAGACAGCAGCTGAAAGGGGGTGAACAAAAGCCTACTTTTGCTCTGTACTTCTTATTGTCCTTTTTTGAAGAATTGATAGCATTAAGTTCTCCACACACCAAAAGAAGTGTGCAGCTAGACCTACAAACGTGTCAGAAAATCCTGGAGAGACTAATTGATGGAACCTGCATATACAGTTGAAAGGTTGCTGGGTCGCAGAAGAAAGTTTTAGTTTGGGTTTGCCTGACTGAAAAAGAGAAGCATAAATTGACAGTGTATGGATTTGTTGGGGATACATGGCAGAGACAGTGTTAAGTAGTTTTGGTCTAGTATTTCAAATCACAAGTTCAGCTCCAGGATCAGCTGTTTGAGACAATTTTTAATTGCAGTTATTTTCTGCTTCAATTATTTAACTGCAAATTGGGGGGCATTGCCAAGCCGGAGACTAAAATGGCCGCTCGGCTCTGAAGCTCCGTCGGCCCTCCAGCGATATGGTGTGTTCCTGCTGACGACGCTGGCCAAGAGAGGCAAACACTGTGGAATGAACGCCTGAAGTGATGCTGCTCCATCCGGTGTGAGCACGGGGCCGCTGGGTGCACGGGTCAGTGACCAGTGACACGGCTCCTCCTCCCCGGGTGCAATGTCCGTCTATTAAACTGATGCCCGTGTCCTCGTCCGCAACAGATTCCGGTGAGTGTCACAGCGCCCCCCCACAGAAAACATCGCCTGCAGCCCCTTCGAAACATCGCCGTTAGCCGGGAGAATCATCAAAACTGGCATAGCGGTAGAGCCTAATAACGGCTGCGAGGACGGCGGGGAAGGGGCACGCAATGAAGCAATGCGGGCCTCGCCGGATAGTTGCTCTGTCTCAGCATGCTGCCTGGTGTGGGGCGCTATACTTCGACAGGGGACTAAGCAGCATTACACCCCCAGAGGCACCACTGATTTCATGCTTGACTCCTGGGATTGGCGCTTCGGCCAGACAGCAATGTTATCCACGTCACTGAAGACCGACCCTGCATGGAGCTATCCTCTTTCAGCGGACTGCTAATGAAAACAACATTGCCCTATATTGTATTGCTTCCCTGTACAGGCGCCTGATCCCCTGCTGCCAGTGGGTGCCTGCTTTGTCTTGGAGGCCACAGCAACTGAGAACTGAAGTGTGCCCCCCCCCTTCTTTATTGCGTAGTCAGGCACTTGAGGCAGGGTGTGTCATCCAGCTTAACTACCATAGCATGCTCCCGGACCGACCACTGGCCCCTTGGACTCATTGCTTGGGGGGCCTGAGGTTGTTGACTGATCCACCAAGTGCCACAGAAGGAGGGCTGTGCACCCTAGAAACACCCACTGAGACCTAGCGGGTGGCGGCAGTTCCACTTTTTGCGGCATGGGCCGCAAGGACCCTAAACAGAAAATGCTCCCTTTCAGAAAGATTGCTGACACCACCTCAGAGCAAACTTCCAACATGGCGGAATCTGCGCAAGGCCCAGTGCTGGGTGATGGATCCACGGACACTGCACGCTCACTACTTACTCCAAGAGATGCGAGCGGGCTTTAAGTCGCTAGACAGTCACTTTGATTCCCTCGACACACCATCGCCGGCCTTGGCGCCAAAGTTCAAGCGCATGATAGAAGGTTGGATGTGGTGGAGGCCTGCATATCTGATATTGAAGATGGAACCGCACTGTCAACTAAACGCCTGGAGCGAGTGGAGCGCATTTTAAAAGAAAGACTTGGAAGCACGCTGTCGCAGAAATACCGTGCGCATTCTTGGCGTCCCCGAGACAACTCCCACCGGGCGCATGGACCTGTTCATTGAAAATATGCTGCTGGGGTTGTTCTTCGGCAAGGAGGCTTTCACCCCAGGCTTTGTCATTGAGAGGGCGCATAGATCACTAGGCCCTCGCCCCAAACCCGGTTTTCCTCCAAAGCCCTTTGTAGCACATGTCATGAACTTCCGGGACAGGGATACACTTCTCCGCTTGGCGCGAGAAAAGGGCAATGTGGACTGGCAAGGCGCCAAAGTGTCCTTCTATCCAGACTTTACCGTAATGGTACAAGATGCTAGGCGGAAATACAACGGTGTCAATGCCACCCTGAGGAACATGGGTCTACGTTATGGTATGCTGTATCCTGCCAGGCTGAAAGTTGATGTAGATGGCAGGTCCCGCATATCTGACAACCCGACAGAGGCGCAGTATTTCTGCCGTGTATACAAACAGAAAAACATTCCTATGGTTGGGGCTGGGTCAGGTTCTTCCTCCCGCACAGCGGCTCAGATGCAAGTGCTGAACTGTCCTCGAGTGCTGGCAAGGGATGATCGGACTATTTTCTATTACCTGATCATTTGTTTCACTCTGCACGAACACGTTACATAATTTTGTTTTGCTATTACAGCTCGCTGGAGACTGGCCGGGGCGTTGCTGCCCCCCATGGTATATCCTTTGTGTATGGTTCAGTCCACCTTGGGGTACTGTTTATTGGGAATGTAATTTCTATGTAAAGATATTTGGTACTTCACGTTCATTTACACTGGGGGTATGGCCTTTCTCCTGTTGGGGATTCGGCTGGGTGGAGGGTGGTGGGTGGGTAATTTCATTAACAAGTAAGTCTTTTTCACATGGTTGCAGCACTCCAGATCAATCACTGATGTTCGTATTCCACTGTTTACACTTCCAGAAACGTTACACCAGCTAGATGACCACGTTTGGTAATGTAGAGGGTCCATCAACCCTCACTCTGATCATATAGAATGTGAGGGGTTTGAATAACACTCGAAAACAAAGACAGGTAATTCATTATTTACTAAGACACAAAGTAGATGTTGCTTCTTTGCAAGAAACGCACCTCCCCAAGAATGACAAGGCACGGTTTGGAAGTAGCTGGGGGGGAATAGGTATTTTGCAAACTACAGTAACTACGCCAGGGGGAGAGCAATTTTAATACACAATACAGTTCCATTTTGCTTCAGCTCCTGTCAACAAGATTGCGAGGGGCGCTATTTGATAGTATCTGGGACCCTGTTTGGTAGGAAGGTTACATTATTATCCATATATGCCCCCAATGTGGATACCCAAAATTTGTCAACATTTTGTCCTCACAGCTCGATAAACTTGATCCACAGACATTGATAGTTGGCGGGGATTTTAACATACTGCCTGACCCAGTCAAGCACAGTACCTCCAGGGCACAAGACACTAAACCTCGAGCTCGGCGCGCACTCCTAGAGCTTTGCGATCGGTTCTCCCTATTAGATGTATGGCGTAAACAGAACCCTAAAACTTCAGAATATATACACTATTCAGGGCAATACAACACAAGGACAGGGATCGATTATTGGTTGCTCTCACCTGACATATATGGCTGGTGCTCGCGGGTGGAGACTCTCCCCCGGACATATTCGGACCATTCCCCGGTTAAATTACATTTGCAGTTCTCCCGCCCGGAGGGTTTTTAGTGCCAATGGCGGTTTCCTCATCGCGCCTTACAGGATGAGGTCTTCTGGGCCGAGATACAGGAGGCCATTGAAGATTACTTTGATATAAACACTGGCTTGGTAGATTCATGGGCGGTTCTATGGGAGGGCTTCAAAGTGGGTATTAGGGGCACATGCATTGCGAAACACGCTGGCTTTCTCAGAGATTTACGTACCACATTGACGAGACTTGAGCAAGACCTCAAAATGCTGGACGAAGCCAATGCACAACATCTTACACCTACATATGAACAGAGGCGATTGGTGCTATTAGAAGATTATAGAGCCACAGCAGATAGGGAAATTTTGTTTATGGGAAAGTACCAGACTGCCAGACGGCACGGAGAGGCCTGGTAAAGTTCTTGCTCAACTTCTGCGTCCACCTTATCACAAAACATACATTACTGAACTACGGTCCTCCGACGCACACACTTACACAACCACGAACGACATTCAGAGTAGCTCTCTGAGGTTTGTCACCAAACTGTACTCATCTACGATTGGAGATGATAAAGCAGCGCAAGAGGGCTACTTGGACGAAGTTGCGTTAGTGTATCTCGAAAAACATATGCAGGACTTTTTTGCTGAACCCATTTCTGTTGCAGATGTGCTACTTGCTATAGACACTATTCGGGGCTCCTCCGCGCCTGGGTTAGATGGTTTCACGGGGGAATTCTACAAAACGTTTAAAGATATCTTAGCTCCCAAACTCATTGAAGTCTATGCAGAGGCCCTGGAAAGGCAGATTCTTCCGCCTACTTTACGTGAGGCGGTCATAATTTTGCTGCCCAAACCAGGCAAAGACCCTACACAATGCGGTTCTTACCGTCCATTATCCCTCCTAAATTTAGATTATAAAATATTGGTGAAGGTTATCTCAAATAGACTGTCCCAACTGATGCAATTTATAATCTCCCCAGCTCAATCCGGGTTTGTGCCGCATCGCTCCACCTCTCTGAATCTCCGCATGTTGTTTTCAGTCATCCATAGGATTGACCCAGCCATCCCGGCCGCTGCCATTCTGTTGGATATGGAAAAGGCGTTTGACTCCCTCGAATGGTCCTTTTTTCTCTCTATAATGCGCCACATGGGCATGCCAATGGGCTTTATTGCCACAACAGCCCTTTTATACAATAAACCGACTGCCCGACTGCGTATAAATGGCACACTTTCCAGTCCATTTAAGCTCACACGAGGAACCAGGCAGGGCTTCCCACTGTCCCCTTTATTGTTCATACTGGCCATGGACCCCCTTATACGCCATTTCCAAGAGACGCATTTACACAGGGGGCTGCAATTTAAGACCGGCCCCCTATTGGTATCACTGTATGCAGATGACACGATACTGTATGTTAGACGCCCCCAAGATAACTTAAACGAATTGATTAGAGAGATAATCAGATTTGGCAGTTTTTTGGGACTGGGCATAAACTGGCACAAATCGGTCATATTTTCACTGACGACTAGCACACAACCATGGGAACTTGAGTTTCCCCTTGAATGGTGCACAGAGTCGGTAAAATATTTAGGTATACATGTTCACCTGGACACAGCCCAAATACTCAGTCTTAATTATGGTAGGGCAGTAGACACGCTCACTACTCAAATAGAAAAATGGTTAAAATTGCCTTTGTCTATGGCAGGCCGTGTTGCTATTTTAAAAATGGTTGTCCTTCCCAAATTTTTATACTTATTCAACAACATACCGATTCCTCTCACTAATTATTTTTTTAGCACACTCCGTTCTCTCCTGAGTCGTCTTGTTTGAGGCGGTAAACATGCACGGGTCCGATGGGCAGTCCTCACGTTGGCATATGAGAGAGAGGGTTATAATGTTCCAGATTTTCAGCTCTATTACATAGTGGCACAGTGTAGTTATGCATATTCCTGGTACCATCCCGATGCTCGGATCCCCTACTTTAGGCCTGAGGCGGACCTGGTACTTCCCGGGCACCTTTCGGCTGTATTACCGGTCGGTTTTCCCAGAGACCCGCTCGACATTCAGACTGTATCCTCCACAAGCTGGGCATGGCATAGATTGTGCCAGATCACTGGAACGGAGCGCTTATACTCCTCAGCCCAACCTGTCTAATCCTCGATTAATTCCCATCACGTCGGAGCGACTGGTGCAGCACACTCTGACGAAGTTAGACCTGACCAAACTGGGAGACTTGTACCCTGATGGCCACATATTCTCTCCCTCGGATGATGCACGCTTTACCGCGGTAGATTTTATGGACAAATTTATATTACGCCGCCTCCACTGCGCTCCACTTACCGACATTCCCCCTTAAGCCAGCCTCTTTTCCTCCCCTAACGTTGATTATAGAAAAGGTAGATGGTCCGCACCTTATATCGAAACTTTACAGAGCATGCGCCGCACTGAAACCTGTGCAGGACAGCAAAACTCGCAGTGCATGTGAACAGGACCTGGGTATTACAGTCACCGATAAGCAGCGGGCTCATTGCTGCTCGATCAGGCAAAAAATCTCTCTTAACAGCAGACACAAACTCCTACATTTCAAATTTTTACGTCGCATCTATTTTACCCCGGAATTAGCACACAAAATAGATCCGTCTAAACCCCACAATTGTCGCAAATGTTCTGCACCACATGCGGAGTTCGCACATCTCTCTTGGACATGCCCAAATCTACATGACTATTGTATGCAAGTACACCACACTCTCGGGCGAATGTTAAACATCCCATTGACCCCGATTCCAGACGTTGCCTTGTTAGGCTATACAGTAAATATCCCTCTAAAAATCCGTAGGTGTGCTGCATTAGGTCTTCTATTAGCTAAGCAAGCGGTAGCACTGCACTGGGGGCAGAAGACTTCCCAGAATGTTCAGGGTTGGTTACGTAGCATTGCCTATTGTAATGCAAACAGTGAGCTCTATGCAAGTATGATGCCCAGCACGTCCCGCCCCAAAGATATCTGGGGGCCCTACAAGAAGTATGTCGAGACTCTTCGACAAGAAACTGAGTCCCAGCTAGAACAGGGCATTGTCCCAGCGGGAGTGGGGTGAGCCAGGCACACCGTTTGGCTTGATTACTTCTTGTAAATGTAAAATGTAAGTAGACAACATTGAATGGCAGGTTCGGTGTATGGGAAGAAGAGAAATAACTGTTGGAAGTAAACTGCCTTTTGGTTTGCAACTGTGAGTGGGTTTGGCTTATGGTCCCTATTGTTCCTAGCAATTGTTAATGCCATTGGTCTTCTTCTTTGATGTTTCTTCGAACATATTAACACACTGCTTAAGATATCGATTCTATATGATGAGACAGCCTGTGTCTATGGACTGCTGCACGTACATATCTGTATGTTTTTGTATTGTTGAAAACGCAAAAATAAAGTTTATTAAAAAAAATTTATTTAACTGCAAATTAAGAGCATGAAGTAATCCACACTGTATCATGCTAATTCTTTCTAATCATACCTCAAATGTAGAGGGTATTAAAGTTAATGGCTGAGAAGTAATTGCAACTTTGACTAGTTATTTGTAAGCAACACATCCGCAATCTTCCAGGAGCCAGGAGCCAAGTGCAGTGTGTATCATAGGTGGACTAGAACAGTGATTCTTAAACTGTCGTCCGGGAACACCTGGGGGCTCACAAGGTCTACTGATTGGGTCTGAGACTGCTTAGAAAATGAAATAATATTAATATTGAGGTGTATTTAAAGAAAGAATCAAATAGAAAATTTCAAACCGTTCTGTAAAAGTGCCAGGAATTTGAATTTGGAGGCTAAAAAGGAAGTTGATATTCTCAGATGGATTGTGGGACAGTGCATGTGCATTAAACAGAATATTGTAGGGACAATGGTTTCCCTTAATTGAAGTTATAAAAAAGCTTCAACCATCACCTGACAGAGGCATATGGGGGAGACGAGGCAGCTGTTCTCTCCCTCGATGCCCGATTGGCCTTTGATAGTGTGGAGTGGAATTATATTTTTAAAGTGCTGCCCGGCTGAAATTTGGTCCTAGCTTTTGCGTCTGGGTGCCCCTACTTTATGAAGCACCACGGGCCAGGGTGAATGGTTGTGCCTGCTGCGTGTTTGAATTACGGAGGGGCACACGGCAGGGTTGTCCACTGTCTCCCATAATCTTTGCCCTGGCCTCGGAGCCCATGGCAGCCTGTGTTCAAGGAGACCCGTTAATCTGGGTAATTAATGTGGAAGATGACTGGGAGGTAAAGATATCCCTCTATGCAGACGATATCCTACTTTATGTGACAAAGCCCTGCTCCTCAATCCCGAGAATTCTGCATATCTTTGACCTCTTTGGGAGCTATGCGGGCTACCAAATTAACTGGGACAAGTCATTGATTTTCCCGCTCTCCTCAGGTCTCCTGTCTTTACCAACCCAATGCCCAGCCCCAGGGGCAGCAGACCAATTTACGTACCTAGGGATTCATATCACTAGGGACGAGAAACTATTCATGACTCATAATGTTCTCCCCCAAGCACGCTGCCACTCTCGTTGATGGGGCGGGCGGTACTTTTAAAAAATGATGACTTTCCCGCACAAGCTTTACGTTTTTCAGAATACAGAATTCAAGATTCCTGAATCTTATTTCCACAGAATAAACAACATCCTGCGGTCTCTATTGTGGGACTGGGCAGCCTGAATTTCTCTCGCAAAGCTGCAGCAGGGTGTATATGACGGGGGCCTGGTGGTCCCAGACCTCCAGGCCTATTACTGGGCTTTCCAGTTGACAGTAGTGAATGATTGGGTGTTTGGGGACAGGCAGGAACCAGCAAACAAGGTGGATCATCTGGCCATGGGGGACAGGGGCTACCCAGTGCTCCTGTATGGTACTGTCAGTGGGAACTCACTCCCACCCCACACACTGGCGGTGGTGTGGGCATGAAAAGCATCCAATAGGTGCCTGGGCTAGGAGGGGAAACTACAAGCTGAAACCCCATTGTTGGATAGTGACTGCCTGGGTGAGGTAAAAAAACTGCTAAAATATACAAAATGGCAAACAATAGGAATAGAGAAATTGGGTGACGTCTGGAGATCCGGAACTCTCGTAGCGTTTGATCTGTTGCAGGCAGAATACGAATTGGCACAGGGTGAAATATTCCAATACAGGCAACTATAACATGCTTTAAAATGCCACTTGCTGGAGGGGGAACTCCTTCCAGACTACTTCCCAATAGAAGACAGACTGATACTAGATCCCATGCCCTCCAGGGCACTTTCCTTCACATACAGGAAGATTATTAATAACATGCCGGACTGTGTCGCCTAACACAGAGAGGCTTGAATGGTTGATGTGGGACCCCTGGATGACGAAGAGTGTTGAGAGGCGTTGTACAGCCCCAGGGAGATAGCTCCTAGGGCCCGATTCTGTCTGGTGCAGTTGCGGATACTGCATTGATCCTACCTCTCAAGGTCAAGGGTGTTTTAAATGGGTCACGCAGGTACGGCAGAGTGCCTCAGGGGATGTGGTGAGGTGGGCACATTTTTCCAGGCACTCTGGTCCTGCACTCGTGTCCAGAGCTATTGGACCGAAATAGTTGAGATAATGGGGAAGGTAGCGGGCGCACCCATGCCGCTCGAGGCTTAGTGGCTACTGCCGGGAGTGTCGATGGAAGAGAAGTGGCCCAGACATATTGAGATCTGGCTCAAAATGGCTGTGGGGGTGGCTAAACGCAATCTAGCCTTTTTGTGGGGGAGCAGGCAGGCCCCCTGAAACCAAAGACTGGATGGAAGACCTGGACTGGGGCCAGCTAACCGAACAGAGAGTATACCACTCCCGGGACTGTCCACGCAAATTTGGAAAGATATGGGGCGCATAGAAACGCTACCAGGGCAACACTGACATAATATGGAATGGAGAAGGAGAGGCCCCTACTGCACAACACATAGAGAGACAATGCTCTGCGCCAGTGCCGGCGTTCTGGAGACTATCCCAAGAAGTGGGGGAAGGCTCATGATGCGATGTATGAAAATGAAAGGCCCCCTGCGAGCGGCCCTGTGGTAGCAAATTGCTATGCTTTTGAAAGCTTGTGTGTTTAATCAACTGCTTAGTTAAAAGAATTTTTTTTTAAATCTAATATTTCATAATTAATGTATTGTTTTGTGGTTCAAATCATCGAAATTGCTTAGGTCGTGGTCCCTGGCTTTCAGTAATGACTTGGTGGGGGCCCCAGATTCCAATAATTATTCAGCGGGGTCCCTGGATTCCAGTAATGATTAACTGGGGGTACACAGAAGTCAAAAGGTTAAGAACTACTGGAATAGAATGTTCTGATCATGTACAAGTGCAACATTCTACTCAACAAAGTTAAATACAAAGGTTAATTACTCTACATGATGTATGGAGATCTGCAGTTCACTTACTTTGGGTATCCATTTCACCATCAATCTGTGCATTGGAGAAAACATTTTTACTGCCCGCAGGCTCAAATCTCATGAACAGTGCATAGTCCTGTCGAGTTGGAAGTGTATTCAGTGCAACATCCCCTTCAAATGGTCTGAAATAAAAAATATTAATTTGTATGTAGCAAAAAGGCTGAAAAGAGCATTTAGAACATTGTTCCGTTCTTATCAAAACATGAACCTGAATGTCCCGTTCTGCTGTGTAGAAAGAGGAGAAAACATGTTTCAAATAACTGTTATAAACGTTAAATCAAGCCATAAAACAAAAGCCTAAAAAAGATTAATAGGGCTACACAATGGAAAAATACATTACTAACCCGTTGCACCACTAATATTAGGCTAACGAGGAATCTCACATAAACATTTGATCTCCTGGGGCCATATTATAGATGCTGCGCATTTTCCTGAATTGCGCTGGGTGCACCTTTCAAAAGGTGCGCCCAGCACAATCCAGGAAAATGTGCTGCATAATGGTGAATGCGCTGTCCCCAGGGCAGCACATTCATGTGAAAAATGGACAGGCAGCTTTAAAGCCGCTCTGTGTTTTCACAGTGCAGGCAGCAACCCGCCTGCACTTTTAAAGGGAATTAGAGATCCCTTGCAGGCGGGTGCAGTCAGCGACTGCACCCGCCTGCAAGAGGATGTCTGGGGGTTCCATGGAACCGCCTTACCCCAGCCAGAAGGCTGCAATCAGGGGCCGTACTGGCAGTGCGCCACCTTTTAGATGGCGCACTGTCAATGTGCCTCCTGCGACCCTTTTTGCCTCTCCGCCCATGTCTGTAATATGGCACAGGCGCAGAGGCAGCGGGATTCCCTCATTTGCATGGGGCACGCCCCCATGCAAATGAAGGAACACCCTCTGAAGATAGCACTGGCGTTTATGTGCGCCAGTGCTATCAGTATTATGGAAGGGGGGCCACAAGCGTCTGCGGTCTCTTCTGTAATACCAAAGTGCCCCTGGGGCAAGCAAAGCGGGCACAAATACCCATAGCGCCCCATGGGCACTTCTATAACGTGGCCCCTGATCACTTAAGGCATGCCCTGTATTTAACCACTTCAAAGATAAAAAGATGTAATTATACAGTCCTAAAAGGCAGAAGGATTTTACGCACGCTTTTCCACACGTATGGATGATGAGTTTAGTGCACCTAATAAGAAGCATTAAAACACACAAAGTAACATGAAAAGACACTTGCCAGATCCCAAAAGCTTTTGCACATTTCTAGAGACTTGTACAGTGTAACCAGCTATAGAAACAGGAATACCACTTATCTAAACCTCCCAGTTAAATGGTTAAACCCAGAGGAGAGAGAAACACCTATTACATAAGAATTACAGAAGCAATAACTAACATGCTGTCAGGGAAAACCATGGGATGTAAAGGTTTCCGAGTAGGATTCTATAAATACTTTAGATCACTTCTAACATGTCACCTCCTAAACATTCTCCTGACGTCAGTGCAAGAAGGCTCTCTTCTTTATAATTTTCAGCACTCTCTCTTTGACACCTATTTTGACATCCCTTGCTAATACTCATAGTACACCATGTTGTACGTGATTAAGCTAGCATAGTAGACCCCGGATTATATGTGTTTTTTGTGGTAGATTGGATAGGGGGATTTAATCCGTGTAGGGTCTTTAAAATTCCCTCAGACCTTATCTTTGTGTTATTATTATTCAGTACTGACAGTCATCTGGGATGTCCTCTAAACCCCTATAGACCCTGGAAAAGTTGTTGCACTACTTCTACCCCACATCCCAGCAGCCTAGAGCAAACCACTATTTATTACATGAGAAAATACAGATGTACAGGAGACAACAGTAAAATGAATAAATTCATACCTTCCTGAGAGAATACAAATTGTATTACCGCTTGCATTCCCATCCTCAGAAAATGTTTGTGTTCCCCAGATATCAACAATTACACCTCTTCATTTCAACATATACCAGATCCCTCTCCTGGGGCTAGTAACATCTTTAAAACTAACATACTATAACTATACTGAGAACACCCAGGTGATTCTTAAACTGAAAAATACTGGAGAAGCCAGACTTAATAAATGCTTGTTGGCAGAAGACACATGGATGCTTCTAATTCACCCGAAACTAGACCTGTGTAAAACAGAGATACAACCTTGTGGATTATGTTGAGATTAAGACCCAAAAAACTGCCTGGTCCAGGGAGATATGTAAAAACCAGAAAGCCTGGTGTTAGTATGGACACTAAACTTGTTTGAAAGTTTATAGTGTAAATTTCCCTATGGGGACTAATACTATATCCCCACAGGGTACAGCTGTCAACAGCCTTAGTGCTAACAAGACTAGATTATGCTAAAAGACTAAACATTTGGTTTACTAAACACCTTCTCAATAATCTCCAGCTAACTAGGAATCCAGAATGCAGACAAGTTCTCAGCCTCAACACCGCATAAATTGAATAAACAGCAAAACAAGTGAAGCTGGGTACTGCCACTCCAAACTACATGTTTAAAATACTATTACCATTGGAGCTCAAAGTTCATAAAAGGGTCTGCCAACTACTTCCCTGTACAGACAGAATGTATTTAATGGTCTAACGCTCCTGCACATTCCAACCAATGGGTCAATCTATGGCCTATGCAAGTGCCATTAAACAACATGCTGCACACAACAATCGCTACCAAAAAATAATTATCTGCTTGAGCAGCTGCGATCATATCCCATAAAGCTCACTCTACACTTCTACTGCCCTATAAGCCACTTTCAGTGCACCCAATTTTTCAACTATGTACTCAAACAGCGCCCGGGATCTTTTCAGTCAGAGTGCTCCAGTGACCTCAAAAGACTACCAAGCACTACTAATGCAACGTACCTAAAGCATTTTAGCCCTTTCAAAGGGCAAGGAAAGCACTACAAAAAAATTAACCATATAATAGGTCCTGCAAAAAGCGATTTCAGTTGAAGACTGTTTCTGCAAAACCCATCTCAGTCGTTATGCAAGGGCCATAAAATAAAACAGCTCATGTTCAATATAGGTGGTAAGGGTTTCTGCACAATATTATCAAGGCCCTTCCTGAAGAACATTTTTTTGCTAATTCTTTTTTATTACATTTTCACACCCTTATAATCCCCAAATAAAAAGGGAAAACTGCATCAATGCAGCAATCGGATAATGTACACAGGGTTTCATTCTACTAAACATAGACCTACTCATCTTGAGCCTTCTATTTCTCCCCCAAACATTCTGTTCAGCCACCATGGTCCCACCATACATCCCATATTGAATGCTATTTACATGGGCACCCCGCCCCGGTGCTTTATAGTCTGTGTGCTTAACTGTAGCACAAATGTAATGTAATTTCCCCATTGTCAAACGGTTTCCACTTTCTCAATAGGAACTGTTCATTTGATGGACAACATAAACATTGGGATAGTGCCAGCCTGATTCTATGCACCTCCTAAGGATATGTTGGCCTATAGACCAGCTAGCTCACAGTGCCCCCATTTGTACCCATAACCTTAGTAAGGTAACAAATGGTTTGGGCAACCACAGAACATGACAACTCTGACTTCCCAAGGAATGGTGGTAATAGATCTAGAATCTTTTCGCTCAGTCGCTCATGCATACTCAGAAAGATACAAAAGAAATACGCAAAAGGGGCATTTCAATATTTATTGAACCAATGTGATCCTTGTATAAATGATAATGCACTGCAATAATTAATAGACAGAGCAGATAAAAGTGATTAACAGTATGAGAACAGTGAAAAGAACAAAAGATTCCACCATTGTGCTAAACCAGTGTATATCTGCTGGCATATAAGTTCTGGGTATAGTGTACTCCTACAATGCGCTCCTTAATCTAGATGCCTAAGTTCCTAGGGCGGGTGTTCCGCCAAGAATCCCCTACTGGATGATCTAATTCCCCATTACCTGAAGGTAAGTGTATGCAGGTGTCCGTCTTGCTCACACACTGGGCATCCCTCCTTGCAGAGAGTAAACAGGAATTAGCTGGTCTGAGACTCTAACAACAGCGACCACACAATGACAGCGGAGTGCTCCTCTGATTTGAACATGGAACTGCGTGTGTATTTATAATAACAGTATCCATGCTTCCGTGTCGAGGCTTCGGCCAGGCTGACATTGTTTATTCTATTGTGCTAGCCATGCTGCCTCATGAACGATTAACATACAACATTTGCACAATGTATGTTCAGGCTTTGTACTAAATAGTTAAGGTATCGAGATAGTGTACTTATGAAGTGGAATTGTAAGCAATGCGGTTTCAGAGAAACTGATCCTGCCATGTTACTAAACCAAATGTGTGTCAAAAAGTAATTGTTTAGAAAAGAAGGCAACTTAAGAAACATGTGCATGTAAAAAGTAGCAGTGTTTCTTCCCGAACCACATGACACTCACTCCTTGGATGCGAGTCGACCAAAGCTATCTAGTAGTAAGAAAGCAATCCAGAGCAACGCGATGGAATATATATCCATATAAAAGATGCTAAAAATATTAAAAGACCAATAATACAGTTTGAAACCAAAGCAAACGGAAAGCAATCATTAAAAATATAAAAGCAAATAAAAACAGCCAATTGTTTGTGTGTTCCGAGAGGTAGAGAAACAATTCTGTTCCAACAAACCGCAGATGATGATCAAAGAGATACACCTCGAAGCAGGTTTTTGGAGCAAACGTGTTCCCATCCTACCCCCACAGCAGCCGCTGAAACAGTAACCGCAGCCAGTGGGAATTCTGCAGACCCAGAGCCAGATCTAACTCAGCAGGAGCAGAAGCATCCCAGGAAGACTAGTAGAATGCATTCAGAAGCAACGGCAAATGCAAAGGACAACAATACAAATGGGCCTACAAGGTATTTACCACTACTTCATATCCAGAGGCTGAACCAATGGTATTCCTAGGCACAAGTCCATGGCACAGTCAAAAGTGCACAGCAGACATCAGAATATAGGCTGCACGCAGAGAAGCCACACAGGCCGAAAGGACAAGAACCAATGATCAGTTAGTTCCTGAAGCAAGGGTGCGGCGCAATATTGTACCATGCGTTCACAGCACAGGAGCACATGTGGTAGTGCCAGTACTATTCCATCTTGAAATGGGACATCCATTGTGGAGCAGAAAAAATAAAAATGCAGTCCTGACAATCAAAGCAGGTCCAGCAAAAGTCTTCCAAAGACGCTTCCGAGTACTGAGTGAATGAATGATGGGATGACTCAGAAGAATGTCTGGAAGGCGCCAACCAAACAAGAGCCTAAGCTTTTTAAAAAGTGTGGTAACCCCGCAGTATGAGACATATAAAAAATGCAGTGTACCAATTCTCAAAAATATTGTGGGAAATCAATGCGGAGTAGGGACTATCTCTGAAGAGAACCTTGCAACAAGAAGATCAAACATCTCCGTTGCAGATGTTAAGGTCACATCTTTCTGAAACAGTAACGCTTTCGGTCTGCTCAAGGCATCAAAGTGCACTTTTGAAAGTTTTATCGAAGGCCAAAGCTTCGCTTCTGTAACCTTACGGGCAGGTGTAAACAGTACTTGTGCACAATTCATAAAGGAAGAAACCGTGAAAAGACAGGCCATGCCAAGTCTCATACCACAGCAACCCGTTCAACATCAAATAAGTCCCATTAGAGAACAGTCTGAAAGTCGGATGAATCATGGCTGCTGGGGACCCTTTCATGTAGCAAGATAAGATTGCCACAGAATCGTTACAGGCCCCGTGGAGCGAACCCTCCTTGAACACTAAGGAACCACTTAACACATTCTCGCAGCCAGAACAGCTGAGAAAAACGTCACTATCCTTATTCTGACAATGGAATTTGAAAGGTAACTCCCAATACTCATGTACCTACCCTTCAAAGGAAGGACTGGAACAGCTGAAATGTTCACTAGGGAAAGGTCTCTTCGTGCTTTTTGTGATGATGAATGTGGTTTAGGAACCAAGTTCACCAGTTGTACATTCACCAGTTGTACAGCATAGCGTTCTGGGAGATAGAGTCCATTCAGGAGCAGGAAAAAGACTGTCACAAAACGAATACAAAGGACCCGGAAAGTAACACAATTGTAACCCAAAGGTGTAGCATTGGGGAACAAAGTATGTCTTTTTCAGCCAAAGATAGGAAACACACAGTCTCATTTGAAACGGAAGATGAGGAGGTTCTGGTAGATCCGATGAATCTGAAGAAAAGTAATCAAAGCAGTTGAAGTAGCCAGAGGAGGTATAATCTATTTTTGGGAGCTCTGCAGGTTTTGTAGACTAGAAGAAGACTCGATTTGTGTTACATTTATGTAAACAGCATTCGCATCAGGATTCCGAATTGAAATCTGTGTTTCTGTATTAGTCAATTGTACTGTAGTTGTTGTAGTAACAGTTAGAAGGGATAATTCATTGTTGGTTACTGCTATCTTCCGTTGGGGAGAGGATGCTTCATCAGTAATTAAAGCTTCCATTGAAACTTCCTGTATGGTAGTGAGATGAGGCAGGTAACTACCCAGGAGCCCAGGCTGCCTACTGTTGAGAATCGGCCACATAGTGTGATTTGATCAGATCAATTGAGACAAATCTCTTGTTTCTGCAGCTGGCAAGAGGCGGAAGAAGTACAGTTCTGGTACCTTTGACGGCCAAGACAGGTACAGAGCGCCAATGTTCAGGATCCAGCCAGAAGCTGACGGCACTTTCTTCACTTCACCAGCGGCGGATCATTTTAGTGGGGCATTGCTTTGTTCGTCCCGGAAACTGTTCAGTTACTGTAAAACAGCCAGACATTTATTTATGTTAAATGGTGTTTCAGCTGCCACTGTGCTGGAACTGTCGAGGTCTAGAACATACATTTTCCCCCAAACAGGATCTTATCGGAATTCTGACCACCCAGGGATTTTCTAGGCAGATCGTTCAATGCCCTCTGGACCCCATATAGATGATCGACCCAACTACGACCCGAGCCTAGTAACCTAGCTGTTAAAGACTGCTTTAAGTACAATTTTTTTCTCTCCACGACTAAATTTCACTCGGGATGGTATGTGGAGGAATATCGCAAGGTCACACCCAAACTTCCCATGGCATCTTTGTAAGCCCTTGAGGTAAACGCCAGACCTTGCTTGGAATGCAGTGTGCCAACTGCGTATGTCCCGATAAAGACTTGCAGATCCTTTATAACAGTTTGTGCGTCAACTGCCCGCTATGGCCCTATCCATAGGAGTCGATAGAAGGAATTGCAACCAAGATATACTTGTAATCCCCTTCTGGTAACAAAGGGCTGCAATGGTCCAGATAAACACAAGTTAGAGGCTTGGGTGAAATCAGTGGAGGTGTTTGTGGTGGAAGTGCCACAGTGGAATCCTTCATCTGCTGGCAGATGTTGCCTTTGAGAACAAAGTCCATGGTCTGTTTATAGAGACCGGCCACTAATAGTGTTGCAGCAATAATGAAATTGTAGCAGTCACCCCTGAGTGTGTGGATGCAAGACCCTCATTTGCAGCTAGATTAAACTTAAACTGCAGTCTGAATTTGGTATTACTCTTTCTCCCACTTCAGGAATGTGAGCAAACAGTACATTTTGCGCATCTAGGTGGAAAACCTTTTGGCAGGTGGGTGCCACTGCGTGCAGCGTTGACAGCCATCATGATGTCTGCATCTGTTCTCGTACTTGAAAGAGTAATTGCAGTGACTGCAGCAGTTTGCACTGTTGCTTTTGCGGCTTCATCAGTCATGGAATTCCCTGCAAAGTGAACGCCAACCTGTTGGTGACTCGAGGTATGTATCAAATGAGTCTGTGGTAAGCACTCTTTCAGCTTAGCCACTTGTTCCCAAAGCATATTGTGCTTTATTGTGCACCCTTTGAATCTCATCTCAGAATCGATTATGGCTCCAGTAGCATAGATACTCCTTATAAGACTGGACATATTATTATGAATCACACACTATCAGTGTGGGGAATCCAGTCCCAGAATTAGAGCCCTATGTTCAGCCAGCTGTGCTGTGCAGTCACCGGGTGACTGTGTATAGGTCTTTTCAGCAGGGAATTCTCCATCCTGCATGTGCCCCTTTACAGCAGATCGTGCTGCTGAATATTGGTGCTTTGTCCGTACGGCAGATTGAGCAGAACCATCAGTATAGATTATGTAATCGCACTGATCTAGAGACATTATTTCGGTAGGCAGAGGATATCCTACACTTTTGCAAAAAGGCTTGTGTTTGTAGTGTAAAGTCAAATCTATAGTCTACATCTGTTGAGATGAGCAAGTTAGCCCATTGTATCCAACATGGATGTAATGCTTTTGCGTTTGGCACGCTGGCCCTTGTGATGGCCTCTAAGGTCTGCAATGGGTCACAACTATTATTAATTTCCCCTGAGCCAGCGCTTGCTCCTTCACCACAGCAGTTTGTACCACTGTCAGTATTATTTCCGTCAGTGCAAAATGCATTTCGGCATTGGTGTATAAATGCGATTTATATGCAATTGGTACAGTTTCACCTTCATTAAAGTAATGCAGGTGTAACCTGATGCCCCCGCAATTACGGGGATCACCAGGTTTTTTTGTTTACATGTGTAAGTGTTTTGAAGCTAGCAAGTCAGCTTGTACTGAACATAGTATGTTTGTATGTTCAATGGTCCAGTGTGTGCTAGAGAAATCTTGACAAATCAAGTCGTAGAATATTTGTACCCGTTCTGCGTAATCTGGAATGTAGGTTCTGCCAAAATTTAGGAATCCCAATGTGGATTGTAACCTCTTCAACATAGTTGGAGGTTGTAAGAGCGCACACTTCTCTAAGAAATGTGTTGCAAGGCTTTTGCCTTCACTTGACAGCTCGTATCCTAAAAACAGGTCATTGAGGTAGGCAATCTTTGATTTTTTTAAAGTTACATTTATAGCCCATGTGAGCAAATCTCAGAACTAGGCAATCTACTCTTGTCAAGTATACTGAAAGGTCACCATCCATCAAATATATGTCATCAACATAAGACAATGCCTGGTCATCAAACTGTTGTAAAAGTTGTGCTACTCAAGCTAAAAACATCCAGGGGCTATTCTTATAACCCTGAGGTTAATCTACATAATGATTGCCTCTTAAAACCCATTTCACTAAATGTAGTCAAATACCTGCCTTCAAGCACTATTTTTGGGCAGAAAAAGCCATTTGAGAAATCTAGTATGGTTTTGTTTTTTCTCCTTTCTTCATTAGTGCCGTGCTGTGCACATTTTATACTGCAAATGTGTGAGTAGTCGTGTTTAAATGTCTGTAATCTAATACTACACAATATGAATGGGACGGGATTATTAATTGAAGTGATGCAACTTCCTATTAGACCCTGGTATTCAAGTTGTTGGAGAATTTCCCTAACTTGTTTTTTAGCCTAATTTTTAAAGGGGTATTGTCTTTGAGGTTGTGGGGTCAACCTCAGTGGTATCTTATGATAAGGGGAACCATCATCCCACTCCACATGGTTGCGGTATAATGCCGGAGCTTCCACGAAAGCCGACTCCTTGGCATATGAATGTTTTATGTGTTCTGGACTGAGGTTGGAGAAGGCAGGATAAATCACTGTTTCTCCGTTTGAGCAGTCCATGACAAAATCTGGTGGCCAATCCTTTACGGCCAAGAGAATATCATAAATGAATCACAGGTTCTCCCAAAAGAGAAATGTAATGGGTCTTTTTATTTCTCCCTCCATCTAGAGTTGCATCTCCCATAGGCGATGCGGGACACTTACCCTCGTATCCAGTGTTTCCACCTCAATGTAGTCACTCAGAGCTACTACCGCCAGACAATCCATAAGGATCTGGTGAACTATCCTGACCCCTGTAGTGCTGTCCAGCATGGTCAGAGCACATTCCCTGTTCAGAAGCAGTGTCCTCAATATCTGTGGCATGCTTGACCTTAAGTCCAGCTCCCTTTTTCTTTTTGAATTGAGGTTTTGATGTTTTAGGTTTGTCTTCCTGTTTAATGATGTAGTCAGATGAGCGTTGCAAGTCCTTTTTCGGTTTCACGTAGTCCTCCAATCTGCGCTATGACAATCCACCTCTCTCAAAACGTTTTTCGGATGACTCCTGATAGGATCGAGATGAACGTGTATCAGTATCCTAATACCTGTCAGGCGGTCTAATATTATCACAGTTAAGCAGGTTTTAGCAGTTCTCAGTGGCTTCCTGTTGCTTAGACCTACCCAGGAATTTAGTTGTGTCTTTGTTTTTCTAAATATCTCACTTTCTCTTTGTAGAAGACTCAAGTGCTTGCTTAGAGTTATCCTTTTCAGAATTAGTCTTTTGTTGTGGTTTACCAGGTTTTGCTCCTAAATTATCTCTACCTAGTGTTGCATAGGTCTCCTTAATAATTTTAGATAATTCGCGTTCCTGTTGTCCTGGAGCTAGATCCCATATAAGCTGGCATATAGCCAACACTGCTGCTTCCCCTTTTATGTTACTTAACATAATGGCGGCTACAGTGGCAAAACTGCCCATTAGTTTCATCCCCAAATCCAGGCCATGGTGCTCCATACTCATTTTTGAATCTGTTTAAGCATTTCTGACAAAACAGCTAATGAAGGGGTACCATGTGTTCTGGTATATACTGCAGCAAGAACTGTACCCCAAGTGCTGCAGTCTTCCACGGGGGAGCCAAACCCATTTGCAAGCAAATTGTTAAAATCCTTTGTTTTTCCAGCAGTCCTGTATGGGGAAATCACTTTAAGCTGACTTGTTTATTGTGCAATCCAGAATGGAATCTCCTCCAGTCTGATGGGAACCATACCCATGACTGCATTTAGTGTTTGTGGGCTGATGCCCGGTGTAGCCAATTGTGGTTGTGCAGCTTGGGCAGTCCACACAGGATTTAAAGTCAATGTTCGCATGTCGAACCGTGTAAAACATCAGTAAATTGTTACTAAATTTTTATGTACTCTACGCACTTGTGCTGTTGTCAAATTATCAACATCAGGATGCGGTATGTAGCTGGCTAAGACTGACCATGCCGTTCACTCATTGCTAAGGGGGCCTAGTCTAACTTGTTTTTTGTGTGTGGTAGGGCACCATCAAACCAATTTCTGTATTCTTGATATGTTAAAGGTATTTCAATTTCTTCATATGGTGCCTAGGGCGGATGTTCTGCCGAGAATCCCCTACTGGATGGTCTGACTCCCCATTACCTGATGGTCAGTGTACGCAGGTCCTCGTCTTGGTCACAAGTTGGAAAACCCTCCTCGCAGAGGGTAAATAGGAATCAGCTGGGCTGAAAATCCGACAGTGATCTTGCAATAACAGCAGATTGCTCCTCTGATTTGAATACAGAAATGCATGTGTATTTATAATAACAGTATCCATGCTTCTGTGTCGAGGCTTCAGCCAGGTTGGCATTGTTTATTCTCTTGTGGTAGCCATGTCGCCTCATGGATAAATAACATATAACATTTTCACAATGTATGTTCAGGCTTTGTACTAAATGATTAAGGTGTCGCGATAGTTTACTTACAAAGTGGAACTGTAAGCAATGCAGTTTCAGAGAAACTAATCCTGTCATGTTACGCAAACAAATGTGTGTCAAAAAGTCATTGTGTAGAAAAGAAAGCAATTTAATAAACATGTGCATGTAAAAAATGGCAGTGTTTCTTCCTGGGCCTAACCTAATGCGATTCATTGCCTAGCAAAGTCACATTTTGCCACTAAGAGACCCCAAAACACCAAAAGGTAGGCTCCTGCTGACTCCAACCACTCCTCCTTCTATTTCAAGAATATCATGTTTTGGGTGAGGGCATACAGGGTGTCCCCATATTTTGCTCAGGGTGGTATGAATGTCAGACTAATTTTGGGAGTTTTTCAAACATGCCCATATTGAATGAAAGAAACTAGCACATTCTTCATTGCGACCTGAGCAGGAGTTCCTTCTACTACCCATGTGCCAAAGCCTGGAAGGGTCATAGTAGGCATACGAAGCACCTTGAAGTTTATCAGTCTCAATTTGGCGGAGATGGCCAAACATCCAAAGCTCATCTTGGCCTTCCTCCCCCAGTCCTCATGATCAATGGCGCTAACATCTGTCTGCCACTTGGTACGTAGTGTAGGAGTGGATCTGGGGAGTTGAACACTAGTGATCTATATAAGTGGGATATGCCTTTCAATGTGAGTTTTCCAATCACAATCTTGGGTTCAAGCAGGTTGAATTCTGGGAAAGTTGACAGGAGGTGGTGAGATCAGTGGAGTGCATGCCTAAGTTGCAAATAGAGAAGGAACTGGGAACCCTGTAGCATGTATTCCTCCGCCAACCGGACAAACGTTTCAATAAGTGTCCTGTCCCATTGCACTCCAACTTTTGAGATGCCAATCAGGTCCCAGGATCACAACCCCCTTCAGTTCCGAAACTGCAGGCTTCCACGTGCCCTCCTCAAGGAAGTTTCCCCAGTTAATC
Organism: Triturus cristatus; assembly: GCF_964204655.1. Classification (NCBI taxonomy): domain Eukaryota; kingdom Metazoa; phylum Chordata; class Amphibia; order Caudata; family Salamandridae; genus Triturus; species Triturus cristatus. The sequence goes on along the minus strand of NC_140591.1, from coordinate 1,006,763,101 downwards.
CTTTGAACCATTTAATGTGCTTTAGTGCCCTGTGCAAACAAATTAGTGGGATCCTGGTGGGCTCTGGTTTCCTCCTTGGGACCGATAAGCCATACATAAACGCCTTTAACTTACTGGTCTGCAGCAGGTCTTGCTCCAGGCAGAATGTTGGACCCTGAGTGTCTCCATCAATCTAGTTATTAATGACTACCTGAAGATCATCTTTAACACGCATATAGAAGCCTATGTTTGTTATTTAGGTCTTGGTTCGTTACCAAAAATGATGTCACACCAAGTCGCACCTTGCATTTCCAGATAACTTTATCTGGCTTATTATAAGCACACTGCACACAGGATTCTGCCAGGATTATTTCAACAAACAACTAAAACAGCGGGTCTTTTCAGTCATATGAACGATGCAAAGAAATACACTCAACTAGTGACAGTTTTACATTAGTGGAAAACAAACATCTACCACAACAGTTACTTTTGTATTTACTTTCTTAGCTTTACCATGTAAAGGATGTCATGCTAGTGTTTTCCTCAGCAAGCATATTTGCAAGGAACTGCAAACCATTCTGCTACCTAACCAAATGACTGTCGTTCACTAAGATGGAGAATCAATAATAGTTTTGTACACTTACTTTGGACTGAAACACAGCGTCACTTTAGTCCTCTGAAATGGCAGCAAAATCCCTTGTTTGGGAATACAGAAGATCAGATTTGCAGGATCCTGGTTTCTTTGCCGGTTTAATATCTCTGGGTTTTGCAAAAGGGCGTCTGTACTTTTAAAAATATCTGTACCCTGAAAAAAAAAGGTGTCAAATTTCAATAACATAAAGAACAGACTCAATGAGAAATACACGTCATTTCCGGTGTGTGTCCATCTTCACGGGAGAACTTGATAATGAATTACTGCAGTAGAATTTAAAACACATGAGAAAAAGGAGCACCGTTTATGCTATCAGGGCTATAGAAGAATGCTAGACAAAAAAAGTAAAAGTAAGAACATAACTAGCAGCATGTTAAGATGCAGCAGGAGGCATTAAAGAAAGAGTAAGACCACCACAAGCGTAAAACATTTTCCATAATCATAGCTACTGAGTCACGGCAGGTCCTGAAACTGCTCTGATCTCCCTTATCCACACTGCAATTTCTGTTAATTTTCAGGACGAAGGCTTGCTTGAGTGTTGGCTCTCATGCACATATCTTCAAGATAGAGGAAGACCATCATAATGGTCTACTATTTGCATAATTGAAACACATGATTTAACATCATTTTATCAAAATTAATTTCCAAAAAAGAGAATACAAAAAAAAGATGAAGGGAAAAAAAACACAAAATGTACCTCAGAAGGGAGTCCATTTTACTCAAATATTTTTGGAGTTCAATGGTGACAAAATAATCATCACAAAAGTGCTATTTGCTGAGAATTAAAAGAGCTAGCGCTTGCAGGTTTTAACAATCTTAACCTAAGGACTCAGAGTTGGGGTGAGTGGGAGGTATGCCAAAAGTCATTTCTAGAGGGTCAGAGTTTTCACAACAAACTCCAACTAACTTAGAGTCCATAAATGTTGCTATCAGCCAAGTTCAAAGCCTGAGTAGATGGGACCACATAGCCCTAGCTTCAATACCCTATAGTACCTACTGGTAGTAGGAAGAATATCCTTGAAAGCTCTCTGCATCACACACAGGGAAATCCCCAGCACTGCACTGGGACACTGCATGTCTCAAATCAGTGTGACTCAACAAATGCCTTTGGTAAAAAAACAAAAAAGGGGGGGGGGTTCCTTTAGGGAAGCTGTAAATCACTGATATGTGCATGCATTTAAAGACAAAGATGTATCTTTCAAGTTAAATCATGCCATTTGTAAAACGGGGTGGCAGTCACTTGGAGGACCCTTAGCAACACAAAACAAGCATTGGCATAGCCAATAGTTCTCGCCTTTGGGACTTTATAAGTGATTAGCATATGTAGCACAAAAGAATTATCAATGTACATTTTAATACATTGGGGAGGCAGTATACAAGACTGTGTGCTTCCATGTCTCTCACTAAGCTTTGTTAATGTGACGTGCAATAAAATTGCAGACACATGTGCTATCCAAAATAAAAATACTGATTGTTTTTTTGAAGGGTTGGTAAGTGTAGGATTAAATTGGGTATTTGTTTTACATGTTGATGTTTTGAACGTAGCTGTATAGTATAACAGCAGCAAAACCTGTAGCACAACATCTATAGTTAATGACATGAACCCTGTTCTCCACTTTCCAAGTTTCAGCGTGCACTCTCCATGCCAACCACCCCTAAAAAACAGAGACATGCTGCTACTTTGGGCCTAGGAAACAAGGTTAAGTGCAGCTTTTTCATCCAGATTGCATGGTCCTGCTGGATGCTGGACAAATCAGTGACATGCTAATAGCTGAACATCCGGTATTGCAGGCCCTAGGGAGGAGGGGGTCAGAGGGGCACATTCTGCAGAGGGAAGATAAAACGGCCCCCTGCTCACCTCCAACATCTTGCTGTGAGCGACCTGCGCACGCTGTCTCTGGGATGCAATAAAACGGTTTGTTTTCTGCAGGTGTTGCGATTTCTTGGGCATTGGGCAGAGGCATGCGATTTACCTCGGCTGCACAGGTCATGAGAAGAAGCAGCACCAAGAGTACGATCTTGGCCAAACTCTAGGATTTCTTGCCAGCTTTAGTCGATTTCTCTACCACTATCCATCTGGCTTTCCCATTTCCCCATTATTGTAACTCTAAGAGGAATAAAAAATATGACTCAATCGGAACAGAAGGGGTTAAAAGATAATGAGTGAAATAGCGAAGGAGCAAAGAAACGGAGAATGGGAACAGCGGCGATGGGGTTACGAGAAAGGGAAGGAGGAAAGGGGTGGAGAGAAGGTTGAAAACTGTCTTTAATCAAAGAGGGGGGAAATTGCAATTCAGAAAACGTCTTAAAACCAATTTGGAAAACCATGCTTGCATATATTTTTCCATTTGGTTGTCAACAGACTTGTCAATACCATTTTACGGATTAAAGCGTGTGCCAGTGCGCAGGGGCTTTCCACTGATATTCAGACTCACGACATCCGGGTAGAAAATGCCCCTAGCAAAGCGAGACCTTTATCTCAGCACAATCCTCAACAAGTTGTATGTCAATAACTCTCCGCTCTTAAAGCAGTTGAACGCAGCGGGAGGTGTTCAGGGAAACCCCCCGCGCTGCCTCCCAGCTGCAGGACTCTGTCGCTACAAGGAAACTTCCCTTCCTTTAAATGCACAGAACCCCCTCCCTAGTCAGTAGTCTCCAGGTGCTGAAGAAAGCCGGGCCGAATGGCGGCATGGGTTAGGGGGGTTTAAGAGGGTGTGGTCTGGCACACTCTGCTCCCTGTGGGCTCAGATGTGCATCCGCTGAGGAAACACCGGGGTAGCCCTCTTCAGCATCCTAGCGTCAGTCTCATCTGAGAAACTCATCTGCTGGGGTGAGACGCTCTGCCCTTCGCGCTGGGATGTGGTGTACAGAGGGAGGGGGCAATGGCAGGGGAAGACAAGGCAGTGGAGATATATATGGGGAGGCAATAGGAACATCGCAAGCCCCTGGCAGCCCAGCTAAAGTTTTGCCTGATTTGTCGGGGATGCTCTCATTCTGAACTGCAATTGCATTTCTGCGCGTGCAAGTTTGTATACAGTCATCTAATAGTGTGAGGGCCTGAGTACAAGTTTGTCGATGTATTCCGACTCATGCATAAATGTTTGAAGGTATTTAGCGAATTCGATAACTTTACAAATATAGCAACAAGTCGGTTTAAGAAAACTTTACGAATTATACGTGTAGTGGGAAGCAGGCCGCAGTTTCATCGCGGTATAAAGTGACAAGCGGTCTTCAACATGGACAGGCCGGAGCGAGTGGGTGCGCGGCTGCAAAAGTGAAAGCAGCTGCAGCGTCCACCCGCTTAATGACCCGTGAAAGACAGATGGCGGCTGCGCACGTGCACGCTCGCGTGAACACATGCGCTAGGCCAGCCAAAGCGTGGGGTAGCACTTTCAAAACCCACCTACTAAATGTCTTGCAGAGCAGCGCATTCGCTGGCTCAGCGAAACCTAAAAATGAACCGTGTACAGAGGTGCCATACAAGGTTCAAATGGATATAAAAGTGACAGCTAAAGATCTTAGAAATGTAAGAATGAGCCATTTCAATTCAGAGGGAACAATGATTTTTTTTTAGGAGAATATGAAATACAGCAGAATTCTGGGGGGAAATAATTTATAACATTTATTAGTTTTTCATATCTCAAGTGAGGAGCAGCGGGGACAAGTAACTACAACTACAGTTAAGACAAAAAGGCTTTTCTTACTTGATTTGTTGGGGAATCCTTTACAGACTTAAAGCTTACCTTTATCCAAAGGTAAATTGTCGTTACATTGTGCCAATAAAGTAAACAAATAAAGTAAATGACTTCTGCGTCACTTAAGTTACTTCAATCTAGCTGCAAGTCAAACATATCCCACCAACACGCAGAGAATTCACTTTGGAACTTAGGTAATATTTCCTATCGCAGAGTAACATTTCGGTGCCACATACCACAAGATGGTATTTAAAAGGGTTCAGTAAAGGAGAGAGTGGTTACTCTGTTGCCGTGCCTCATACAGTGATTTTAAAACATAATTCAATAATCACAGACTAATTTTAACTCCTTATGTCTCAGCTATATAAGTAAATAAGACATGGAAAGGAAGGCTCGAGGTGTGAAAATCTACATAGGTACATCAGTCAAAAACATGCAAGATTTGAGGTCTAACAGATGGGGCAGTGCATCCCTTAGGGTTCTTTGTATAAAAACCCTAACGGAATGTACTACATCATCTCTTAGACCTCAAACCTTGTCTATCTTTGTTTATTACATTTATGAGGAGGTAGAGGGGAAACCCCTGCACCTTTTGGAGCTCCATGTGACTGACTTTGAGAGCCTCTGCTTCCCCCTCCTGTTTCTTTAGTTATAAATACACCAGTGATTTGTACAAAAGGCGGATGAATAATAAAGAAAAAAGTAGCATTTTGTTAAAAACAAAAACAAAAAAAACAGCAAAGTAACAAAAATAATTCTTAACTTTACTAAGTGAAAGAAGGTGCTGCTGTCTTTGGACCAGAAAAGATAAAGCACATAAAAAAGAGGAAAGCTAAAGAACAGCGTCAAATTCTAGATTTCAGATAAGAAAGCATGATTTGCTTACTAGCTCAACACCGGGGCTAACATCATCCAGAATAGCCACCCAGTCCAAGAGCTCTGGGCTCTTATTGTATAGTACAGCTTGCTCGGTCTTTGAGGTTCCAAAATAGGCAGACCCAAAATCAACACAGTCCAAGGTCCCGCCGGACATGTTGTGCAGTTCCAGAACTTGCTCGACCACTTTGGCCTTGATCGACAAATCTTTTTCTTCACGCCCTTGTAATTTCACTCTGGAAAAAATGATGAAGCAAGAATAAAATGTGTTTTTTGCTCGCCAATTTAAACCATTTTTGCTTCAAGTCTCACAAAATGCAGAGTCATCTACAGACGAAACTTAATTTATTAAATAAATACTATCCAATGGCATTCACTGCATTGCCTATTATAATATGACGTTTCTTTGAAAACCCAAACCCCTGATCACTTTAAAAACATCATGCAGGAATCCTCGGATGTCTAGACCGGAACATTTATATTTCTTAGTTAGCTGCCGGTAAAGTGGCCTTTGATCCCACATTACCCTGCAACAGTGGATTCGTTTACTATCAAAATATACTCTCAGGCAGGGACGGCTTTAGAGCTGGAGGCGCCCAGGGCGACAAGCTTTGTTTGCGCCACCCCGCCCCCCACCAAAAAGCATCCTTCTCCACGAATTCTGTCACTACCACGCTTCACCAGTGGCCCTCATCTCTCCAAAGCACCTCTCTCGCATGCAATTCATTTATTTTAAAGCGCTACTCATACCAGTGTAGGGTGTTAGAGAGCTTTACATCACACACACATCATACAGAGCAAATGAATCGTGCGTGTGTAAATCAGTCTAAAGCAAACGTTACATAAAACGAAGAGGATTATAAGGCGTAGGAGTCACATCACCCATACTAGGAGGCATTATAATTTATATGTGCGGCCTGGGGAAGCACAAACGCAGCATTGAAAACTTACCACAGTGGTTGGCTTTACTAATATGAATGTATTTCTACCCAAATTAAACATTTTAAGCAACATTAGGATAATGAAACACTGGGAAACAAACATAACATTCTAAACTATACCATGCAGTTTGCATGCAGCTCTTTGATGACAGTTCATACCTCGTTGTGCTATATTTGGGTTGTACCTTCTGAATTGCAAGTAACAAAAGGAACTCTGTGACAAAAATAGTAACTTACTGAGCGATAAACATAAAATACAGGTGGGTGATTTGCGTGGTACACATTATTTGCAGCAGGCATATTAACCTTCTGCGCTTTATTATGAAAGGAAACTGTCACTAGACAAAAGATCGCATTTCAGCAGGAACATTAATCACCTTGACATATTTATTGTTGTCTGAAAAGTGCTGGACACACAAGGAACTCTGCAGCAGGTGCTTTTTAAACCTGTGTTACTTCTAAACACGGCACCATCCCCAGCGTCAGCACCAGGTGGCAGGGCTGCCCTGGTCACACCGCCCTAGAGCCTGCCATGCTCTCAGGTGAAGCAGGAAGCAATTCTGAACGAGACTGAAAATGGTCTCAGAAGATTGATAGTTGGCTATGGATGTGGTTAAAAAGTCATGATTAACAAAGCATTGCCAGGGCTCAGATAGGTCGAGCTGTTATGTTGAAGTTGCATCGACTTTCAAAAGGTTTGGGCGGTTTGTGTGACCTGTGGCAGCTGTCTCGACCTATGAGACGGGAGATTAGAGCTGTAGTAATCACAGCGGAGAATAGGAAACAGTATACCTGTGCAGAAGAGATGGGGCTAAGTAAGACAGTATGTACCTCTATTGACCACAACGGTCCAAATTCCAGTATAACATGAGAGGGTGGTCTGTGAGAATTAAAATGATGATCAAAAGAAATTGGATGTATTTGGCCCTCGGTGTCCCTATATTAGTGATGCCCCGGCTAAACAGACTGCCCTAACCCAGAGGTAAAGCCTCTAAAAGTTAATGCATAGAGGGGCCTGATGAGGTAACAATGGCATGGGCTGGTAGATAGTCAAGACAGTGATAATGATCGTTTACTTGTGGTCTGGGTGGGTTAAAAGAAATATGAAGCTGTACTTGACAAAACGTTATTTCCTGTTGAGATTAGTATAGCCTTATAGCCCGCCGTAGACCGTAATCCCCTCAGGCTCCATGAAGCCTTTGTTCACAGCCACAGCTGTGAACAAAGAAACATTTGAATGTTGGAGCTCCGAGCTTTACCAGCCATTATAAGCCCGGAGCACTCCATTGTTTTCAACGGAGCTACCAACATTCCAATGTTCTAATAAACCTTATAGAATTAGGTTTCCACCAAAATTCCAAAATTGGATCTAAGAGCACATTTCAAGGTAAAAGGCCAATTGGTTGCCTTGCTGGTTCAAATGATTGTTTGTAATCACATTGGGCAATAACTTTAAAAAGGCTCAAAGAAGGAGTTATCTGGTACAGGCATTCAGTAAAAGATAGCCTGTCACCAGAAAGTATTAATAACATTTCCTCAAAGAGAACTCTATGGAAAAAATATCCAAATGCTCCTTCTTCTTCTTATGGTCAATTCATAAAAGCCTTCTTTCTCCCCATATTCTTCCTCTTGAACTATTTAAACAGTATAAATCAAGACCCTTTCCGCTAGAGGAGGACCTTCGGGTAGCAATCTTTTCCTACTGATCATTAAATATAAATCCAAAGGGATCCAGGTCAAGTATGTAAACCAACTGGGATGTTATATATGTTATTAAGTACCAGATTTAAGGTAAAATGGTAAAATAGATTCCACACAAACCCACAGAAATGGATCTAGCTGAAGAGTGGTAAGCAGAACTGCAGTCTGTAGGTAGCACCACTGGGTTGAAGATGAAAATTTGAGGGTAATAAAGCAATAGAGTTAAATCTAGATTAAGCGTACTCTATTCAGTGCACTATAGAACACTTTTTAAAACTCACTGAAGAACTACCCGGACCCTATCAACATCAACTTGCCTGTTTGTCCTGCCACAGGTGTGCCCATTTTGTGGTTACACTGACTTATTCTACTTGTCTCTTTCTGTAAGAAATTAAGGGCCAGATGTACAACAGGATTTTGCATGCGCAAACGGGTTTGCGACCCGTTTGCGCATGCAAAATCCCTGTGGCCCATGTACTAACACTATTTTGCGACTCGCAAAATAGTGTTTAGCGACTCGCAATTAGGAAGTGGCGTTCCAAGGGCGTCCCTTCCTAATTGGGACTCGCAGCCCTATGTATGAATGCTTTGCAACCGCTATTGCGGTCGCAAAACACTCCCAAATTACCGCTCTTTTCAAGAGTGTGGTAATGCAGTCGCAAATGGGAAGGACCCCTTCCCCTTTGCAAATGCAGGGAAAAATATTTTTTAGGGGCAGCCATTGGTCCCAGGGACCACTCACTACCTGCCCTTAAAAATGAACAGAAAACATTTAATTTTTTTTTTTTTTAAATGCATCCCGTTCTCTTTTAAGGAAAATGGGCTGCATTTAAAAAAAGCTGGTTTATTGAAAAGCAGTCCCAGACATGGAGGTCTGCTGAGCCCAGCAGGCCACCATACCTGGGAGGACCATTAAGGATAATGGGGCGACCCGGTGTCCCTCAGAACCTGGGTATTGGTAATATAGAAAACAATTGGTTCTGTTGGGCAAGAATTAAAGGCGAGAGCTTCATAACTTCCTCAAAGGATGTATTATTCACACTAATAAATACTTGGAGGAAAAACAGACACACGTTGTTCTGAGGCACTCAACTTTAATTGTCACCTTCTCAAAATAGTCACCTTTGTATTTTCGCAATTTACTTGTATTTGTGACAGACATTTAATATTCAATGCTTCTTGAAAAATATAAGACTAAATCAACTCTCCCTGTGTTTTTTTGGTGAGTTCTCAACTGAAATCGTTTTTTCATTTATTGTGTAAAAAGAAGTGTGAAACACCTTTTCTCTTGTATTGAATACATTTATCACAGCAATTGTATCGCCCAACAGAACCAATTGTTTTCTATATTACCATACCTGGGAGGGCATGCCATTCTCAATGGGGTCGCATGTTGTGAGTGCCTCATTAATATTCATGAGGTATGCAATTTGCGACCCCATTGAGAATCGCAAACAGTGTCTCAGACACTGTTGTACATTCGAAATTGCGAATTGCAATCGGGCGCAAATTGCGAGTCGCAATTTTCAATGGTCGTACATCTGGCCCTAAGATATTAGTTGTGAAGAGTGCAAACCCCACCACCAAATTTAAACACAATCCTTGTCAGGGTGAACCACACAATTCGCTAAATTAACCTGTCCTCAACCCTCTAGTAGCTTCGCACAAAAGCATTCAGGCTTAACTTAGAGGCAAAAGGTAAATCATTTATGCAGTACAACAATAATAAACTGAAAATACAATGCAAGGAAAATCCCAAACCAATTTAGAAAAATAGAGTAATTTTTAATAAATAAAGTTCCGCCAAAGCAATACAAATCCAATCAGTTGAACCGGAGATATGAGCTTCTAAGGTTTTAGGTGAAAATAGAGCCAAAATGCCGAAAGCTCAATGTGTGGTTAACTGGTCATGCTGCACCAGGGGAAGCGTACATGTTCACACCAGCCGCAAAGGAGCGTACTGCGAATACACGGACCACATTTGTTCAGCTAAAGAGTTACCTTCTGAAGTCTGCGTGAAGAGTGTTGTTAGCGGGGGCCGCGAGCAGGTGGTTGCTGGTGCAAGTTGCAGTTTGGGCATCACAAACAGTCACTGCTGTAGTGCAGAGTGTCAGTTAATGCTGGTGATTCATTGGCAGTCGACACAGGATGTCAATGTCAGTGCGAAGAGCAGGTCTCAAGGGTGCTTCATGTTGTGGTCATCTCTGACTGTTACTGTTGGCATGAAGAGAAGGTCCAGCTGGAGCTTTGTTGTGGCGGTCGCCGCAGGTGGTCTAATGCCTGCACAAAGAGGTCAGTTCAACAGTTTGAGAGGAGTCCAAAACTTCTGTATTCCTATCTTTTCTTCAAGAGGAGTAAACTCTGATTCCAGCCACAAGTCCAAGACTTGGGATGGCTCTCCAGAGGCCAAAACAGCAGGGTTCAGGCAGGTCCAGCTAGTGTTGTCAGCTGGGCAGTTGGAGGGAGGCTTCTGGAAGTTTGTTGTCTTCCTGTAGTTCAAACAAGACGTCAGACAACTGACACTTAGATTCACTTCTGGGGATCCTAGGTTCAAAGCAAGCAGGTCCAATCGTCCTTCTTTAAGCAGCAGTGAAGTCCATCTTCTGAATCTTCCATAGGTCCAGGAGTGATCTGATGAGAGGTTCTGAAGGTGCCACTTTAAATGCCTGGTGGCAGTCTTTGTGTCGGGTAATTACCTGACCTAAATCCAAAACTAAGGTTTGCCTTAAAACTGTCTTGTGTGACAAGGGCAGGCCTGGTGTCTGGTTCCTTTGTGTGTGCTACAGTCAGGGACCTTTGAAGTGCAATCAGGACAGGGTTAGTCTCCTCCCCAGACATCCTGCCAGGAAGACCCTCTCCCTTAACACCCAGGCCTCTTTTGTTTGGAAGCAATACACAAACCACCACAAGAGAGTCATTCACAGACATGTGACCCTGGACAGCGACAGAAAAGCACATTTTGTTTAAGGCAAAAAAAAACTCCCAACTTTTAAATGTGACATTTTAGGAATAATAATTTTAAATCTGACTTTACCATTTACAGAGGATTTTAAATTAAAATGAATTTGAGTGTAAACAGCATTTCTTTCTCTGGTCCCAAACTCAAGTATCACGTATTAACTGTAATAAGGCACCCTAGTGTTACTATATGGGGGACACCGCCCTACAAAAATAAAAAACAACTTTAATCGATTTTCTCTGCCAGGGCACGTAAAACTTAAAACCAGATGTCCCATGTTTTAGATACCACACACCCTGCCCTATGAGCGTTTAGGACATACCTTTAGGGTGACATATAAGTATCAAAAAGGAAGGTTTAGGCCTAGCAAAAGCTTTATTTTGGCAGGCTGAAACGACAGTTTAAAACTGCACTAAGGCAGCAGTGACAGGCCTGGAAAATGTTTTAAAAGGCTACTTTAGTGAGTGCACAATGATTGCTGCAGCCGACTAGTACCATTTATAAGTAGATGGAATGTACCAATCAGGTGCTGGCCAATTTTACCATGTTTTCAAGGAACAGCACAAGCACTATACAACTGGTTAGCAGGGGGAAAGTTCACGGAGTCCTACCAGCCAAGAAAAATGGGTTCAGCAATGGAAGGTAGAGGAAAGCAAAAATCTGAGTGACCCTGCAGAGAAGGCCAGGTCTAAAACTCTCCATGACCTGTTCATACCTGGTTTACTCTCCATTCCAGAGGCTCACCTGAATGTCCTTCCTAATTCAGCCAGCATTTTCTTTTGACTAACCTCTGATCAGTAACAGCAAGCATTTCAAACTACCATAAACATGTTTCATTCAATACACAGCTTTGTGTCTCTCAAACACCCACCCCTATGTGGTCCTGTTCATCATGTCACCCACATTTTGAATGCTTGATATTGACCCATCTTGGAAGATTCTATTGCAGGACCGGAGGCTCAGATTATTCTTTTCTTCGTTCGCTTTATTATCTATGCCAAACACAGCAGCCAGAAAAGCAGTAAAGGTGACTTTTTCTTCAACAACAGGAAGAAAACCTCATCTGATCTCAACAGAAACAATCAAAATTTGCTCCATAAACATCCACTCCCATCAGTCCATGGGGTAATACAGCAACCAAGTCCTTTTACACTGTCCATAAATCCTAGAAAGTTCCTGCATTTTGTTAAGCCCTCCTCTTTCTTCGCTGCTGCGCAGCCAGTTAAGTTCCTTTCCTTATCTTGGAAATTGTTTGAATGTTTTTAGTGCTAAATTGCGGTTCTGAAGCGTTGGGCCGTTAGTTAAGGGGCACGTGTGTGTTTTGATAACTGTTAGGTGATTGTTTTTTCCTTTCAGATTCCCCTAACGGCCGCGGGAGCGTTTCCTCGCTTTCGCGGCCAGCCCACCTGCGGTGGTCTCTGCGTTTCCTCGCTTTCGCGGCCAGCCCACCTGCGGTGGTCTCTATTGTCCGCCAGGGGGAGCCCGCGCGTCTCGTTGCTCCCGCAGCGCGGCTTTCTCTTCAAAGGGAGCCGCACTGAGGGAGCCGAGTCTGCCGGAACCTGTCCCCCTGCTGCCATACCAAGAACGCCCTTCGGGGTCCGTATGTGTCACATACTTTCACTGATTACGCCCGCAGGGGTCCGTATTAAAGGTCTTGAGACTCCGATAATGGCCTTAAGGCAGGTTTGTGCACTCTTCATTTGGCTAAGCGCGCTGGGTGGCGGTTAGGCCTTGTCAGGATCTGAGGGCCTGCGCGCTTGGGGTGTGTGTGCCACCCACAGCGGCCTGCCCGCGCTGGAACCTTTTGCAGTTCTTTGATCTGTCCCAATTTGACCTAGGCGCTGCCGGTCCACGTTTAGATCTAAACAAAGAGGTTTTCTGTGGCGTCTGTTTTTTCCCTGTTGGCCTTGACCTAGATAAGTGCTGTTTGCCCATTTAATGCGAAGTTTCAGCTTCTACAGTTTAATAAGCACTCCCTACTCGGTATCCGGGGGCAAATGGAGCAGGGGAGCTATTATGAGGAGGAGGAGGCGACACAATGCTTACCTCTAGACGATGACTTCTTTGAAGCGGTAGATAGTTCCATTTTCAGGTGTGTTAATGAGGTGGTGGCCCCTATGGAAGAGCGCCTTATCAACCGCATTGTGGCGGAATGCGCTAGGTTAGCATAGGCTCATCTGGGGGTCGTTTCCCCTGGACCAGCTCCTTTGCCGGAGGAGGGTGCCCCGCCCACCAAGAAGGTACATAGGAAGGGCGGTGCGGAGGAGGCGCAAGGGGTGGACAAGGACGCCTTTGAACGCTTGAGGAATGCCTTCTTGGCAAAGTCTGGTCTGCCTCCTTCTGTGCCTCCCCCACCACCGGAACCCGCAGTTTCTACTGCTCCTCCTTCACCGTACCAGGCTGGAGGTTCCCCGGCAGATAACGACGATGATTAGGGGTCTTCTCGTTCTTGGCGTCCAGCCAGTTCCGCGGGCACATTGCCTCAGGATGACACAGGTATGCTGGACCCGGATGAGATTATGCATCCGCGCTCCGCAGCTTGGGCACCTGGGGACAAGGTGGCCAAGTTCGTGGCGGGACGCCTCCGCAAGCCTCTCGAGAAAGAAGCACGGGGATGTCTCAGAGCGGAGTGTCCACGTCCGACGTTAGAAGGGAAGGTAGCCCTTACTCCCGAATTAGATTCGAAGATGGCTACTTTCCTTGCTAAATATGTGAAAGACCCCCGCAAGGGGATAGATCGTTCCTGGCGCTCCTGCCAGGATAAGCTCTTGGATGCCATAGGTCCGATGACCAAAATTCTGGATATGGCGGAGGAAGTAAAGGTAACGGGTTCTACCATATCCCCGAGGTGCTGTCCAACTGGGTGCAGAGGGCAATCATTTTTATGGGGAATGCAAACTGCGCCCTATCAACAGAACGCCGGTGTTCCTTGCTGATAAAGCTCGATCCAAAACTGGGCGACTTAGCATCTTCTGAGGCAGGCGCTGTGGCTCAAGGGGGACCCCTTCGTTAAAGAATTGGGAAAATTCGTAGCCACTTTTACTTCATTAGACAAGGCCCAATCCTTTTTCCCAAGGGGCCGGTAGCAGTAGGGTCAGCAGACTGGTAACAGAGGGCAAGGCTCCGGGTGGTGGCAGTACAACTCCTCGGCCAATTACAACAACTTCTACCCTACCAGAGGTCAACGTTTCCGAGGCCGCGACGGCTTCAAGGACAACTCCGGCAGTGGCAAGTCAAGCGGTGAGTGTCATGCCGGCGGATCAAGTGCATATTGGGGGTCGTTTGGCGGTCTTTCAGGGTGCTTGGGCACAGCTTACGTCAGATGCTTGGGTCTTGCAGACCGTAAAGGGGTTTCACCTGGAATTTTATGATCAGCCGGTTCAGGCAGAACTCTCAAAGCCCATTTCTTTTTCCGTCCCCAATGCTCAGCTGATCGACGAGGAGGTGTCCACTCTGCTCAGGAAAGGGGCCATCTGTCGATCAACTCTGCACCCCAACGGTTTCCTCAGCAATATCTTTTTGGTGGAAAAGACCGACGGGGGCCGGCGTCCGGTGATCAACCTCAAAGAGTTCAATGGGTGGTTGGTCTATTGGCATTTCAAGATGGAGAGGATCCATCTTCTTCGGGATGTACTCCTGCCACACGATTGGATGGTCAGGCTGGACCTCAAGAATGCGTATCTGGTGGTTCCGGTCCATCCTCCCCATCGACGTTTTCTCCAGTTTCTCTGGCGGGGCCAGGTGTACGAGTTCACTGCCCTTCCGTTCGGGCTTTCTTCCGCACCTTGGTGCTTCACAAAGGTGCTTCACCCTGTGATAGACTTTTTGAGAGGTCAGGGAGTAAGGATGATTGTGTACTTAGACGACATCCTTCTCATGGCACAGTGTCCCCAGAAGCTGATGTCTCAGTTGCAGCAGACGGTATCCCTCTTGGAAAGCCTGGGGTTTGTCATCAACGGGACGAAGTCGGTCCTAGCACCAACTCACAGTCTGGTCTTTCTCGGATTTGTCGTGGATTCTGTTCATTCCTCCTTGAGTCTCCCATCTCGCAAGATGGCCAAGATACGTCACACTTTAAGACAGACCATCTCCAGGACCCAGACCTCCCTCCGTCAGATTGCCCGGGTGGTAGGACTTCTTTCCTCCTCTGTCCAGGCAATCTTCCCAGGTCCCCTTCATTATCATGCCTTCCAGCGCCTGAAAGCGCATCTCCTCAGGAAGGGGCTTTCGTACGACCAAGCAGATCCCCTGTCAGAAGAGGCCAAAGAGGAGATGTCATGGTGGTTGACACACATGGAGGCCTGGAATGGTCGTGCGATCTTTGGCTCATCTCCGGACCTAGTCATAGAATTGGACGCAAGCAGGTCCGGATGGGGTGCCCGGTGCGGAGAATTCTCCACATGCTGCATTTGGTCGTTAGAGGAGCAGAAGTCACATATCAACTGCCTGGAGCTTTTGGCGGGTTAGTTCGCCGTCCGCTGTTGGACCAAGCACCAAGCGAGCTCGTGCGTACTGCTGAAGATGGACAACGTCTCAGCTGTCCGTTATGTCAATCGACTGGGGGGTCCCCGGTCCCGTGCCTTGGCGAATCTCGCGAAGGAGTTTTGGGAGTATTAATTGGCACACCAAGTCTCGGTGACAGCGGAGTACCTTCCAGGCCAAGCCAATCAGGTGGCGGATTGGCATTCCAGGCATCTGAGGGATTCCAACCTGTGGAAGCTGGATGTTCTGGTCTTCAAATGGTTGAACGGTCTCTGGGGTCCATTCTCGGTGTACCTCTTTGCATCCTGTCTCGGCCATCAGCTCCTGCGTTTCTTCAGTTGGAAGCCCGACCCACTGGCCGAGGCCACGGACGTGTTTCTCCAAGACTGGTCTTGAGAGAGGGGTTATGCCTTCCCACCATTCTCGATGGTGGTAAGAACGGCAACCCGGATCCAGCTCCTGGAGACAGATTTGGTGGTGGTGACGCCTTATTGGAGGTCTCAAGTTTGGTTTCCAGTTCTTCTGGAACTTTCTTGGGATTTTCCAATCTTATTTCCCCCGCTTCCTCATCTTCTTCTGAATCCGGACGGGGATCAGCACCACCTAATTCGCCAGGGATCTCTCCGCCTCATGGAATGGAGGCTTTCAGGAGACGCTGGTCGCCCCCAGGCCTTTCGGGATCGGCTCAAGGTCTCTTGTCAAAGTACTGGGCAGATAATACATCGAAACGCTATCGGTCCGCGTGGACTAAGTGGATGCGTTGGTGTCTTCGATGGGGTCTTGATCCCGTGGTCGCAGGCGTCGTTCCCATGTTGAACTTTCTGGCAGATTTGGCTACGGACGGCCTGGATTACCGATCTATTAATGCGATCCGTTCGGCGTTCTCTGCAGCTCATTGTCCAGTAGACGGAGCCCCGATTGGGGAACACCCATTTGTCTGTCGGCTCTTGCGGGATATCCGTCTGTCGCCGCCCCCAGAACCTCGATACTCGGTCCTCTGGGACGTCAATTTGGTCTTGAATCTTTTCTTATCCTGGCAGCTTAATAAGTATCTTTCTTTGAAGGAGCTCTCTGCTAAACTGGCCATGCTGTTATGCCTGGTTTCCTGTCGCAGGGTTTCTGACGGCCGGGCGTTGGACGTTACGGCAAGGATCTTCTCCCCAGAAGGGGTCACGTTCACTGTGGGTTGTCGTACCAAATCAGACTCGAGGACAATTTCATATCCAGCTTTTACGGATGCGCCCAAACTGTGTGTGGTGAATTGTCTAAAGACATATGAGGAAATGACTCTTGAATTTCATCCTCTGGGCGAACGACAACTTCTTATTGCCTTACGAAAACCGCACAAAGCTGTCTCCTCACCCACTATAGCCAGGTGGGTGAGTTGGGTCATGCAAGAGGCGGGTATTGATACAAAACAGTTTGGAGCACATTTGGCCAGGGGCGGGATGGCCTCAAAGGCTTTTTCTCTGGGGGCTCGGTTGGAAGATCTTATGCAAGCAGCGGATTGGTCTTCCGATTCCACCTTTAAGAGGATTTATTTTAAACCTGTGGTGGATGTTGCTCAGTTGGTGGTAAGTAAGCTTTGAACTAGCATAATCTGAGCCTCTGGTCCTGCCATAGAATCAAAATTTGCCTAGCGTAGTAACGGTAAGTTTAAATTCTATTAAGGACACGGAGGCGAGGATTATCCCTCCCATTGCACAGCTGGTGCGAACCCACCCGTACTCACGTAAGTAATCTGGTTTAAAGTTTTCTGTCGGTTGATTGGTTGCCGCATTGAAGGCTTTTATTATAAGTATGTTGGTGTTGTCATCTTGAGATTGTGACCAGAAATAGTCTCACGTGCTTTCCTTAAATTACAGGAAATTATGGAGCTAAGCAGGATCAATAACGTTCAGGCGTGACTTGCGCGAAGAAAGAGGAGGGCTTCACAAAATGGAGGAACTTTCTAGGATTTATGAACAGTGTAAAAGGACTTGGTTGCTGTTTTACCCCATGGACTGATGGGAGTTGATGTTTATGGAGCAAATTTTAATTGTTTCTGTTGAGATCAGATGAGGTTTTCTTGCTGTTGTTGAAGAAAAAGTAACCTTTACTGCTTTTATGGCTGCTGTGTGTTTGGCATAGATAATAAAGCGAAGGAAGAAAAGCATAATCCTCGCCTCCGTGTCCTTAATAGAATTAAAACTTACCGTTACTACGCTAGGCAAGTTTCGATTCTACACCAAAGAGCAACCTACTCTTTCATTGTTTGTAGTTTATTCCGGCATGGGCCAATACCAAAGGCATGAAAGCGCTTTGCAACAGAATCAGACTATGTTACTCGCCCTCTGCTTTAAAAAATAAATGTGTTAGTGATTTGCCCAAAATAACAGGATGTTGAGCTGAGGCCAGGATTTGAACCTGGTTCCCCAGATTCCAAAGTCAGCAGCTCTAGCCAGTCGGCAGATCTGCTTTTCGAAGAAGTGGATCTTTCCTGTCAAGTTTTCTTCTTGAAAGAAGAGGAACCATGTTACTTTTGTGGTAGTAGCACAGATGTGAGTCAAAAAAAGGAGAGGGGGACCAGGAGCTGGTTGTGGTCCAATGTCCGTGCTCCACTAATGACAGTTAAATCAATGAGGACATTGTTCCAATGTCCTCATTGATTTAACTGTAGTAGTACAGATAACATGAATATAGTGTATCGGTCAGAGCTGCTGACTTTGGAACTGGGGGAACCAGGTTCGAGTCTCGGCGTCAGCTCAACATCCTTTGATTCTAGGCAAATCGCTTAATCTCTCTGTACCTACGGGAAAAAAAATTAATACATCCTTGTGTAACGTAACTGATGCTCATGTACAGTGCTCCAAAACCTTCTGGTTGACTTTGCACTATATAAAACTGCGTGATGGAGATTCACAAGGAAAGAAATGCTGACAATAAAATGTGCCACAATGCACAGTAAATAAAGAGTAGCAGAAAAGAAAACCTGCACTGAGCCTGAACCAACATATGCTTCACTCTAGGCCCGTACAAGTACCAAATATAAAATATCCTTATCAGAGGTTGAAAAATCAGTATCATAGACAAAAGACACTGGTTTCTGTATTTGGATTTGAAATAGCAGACAAGTGCACCTGTTGGCCCAACCCTCCCCTAACGACAACGGGTGGTGTCAAACTCCTACCACTAGAAGGCTTAGAATGCTTTCTTGAGGTTAAACCTTACCCCAGCCTTTTTAATCATTAAGACATCAGCAGAAAGGCATGGGTAGGGTAGGGGATTCGTCTGTCCTGATGAGAGGAATGAGACAACTGATTTGTGACCTAGTCATAGTTTCTTATACAGAGTAAGAATCAAAGTGTCCCTGCAGGGAAGGGACAAATAATATATTTTTCATTTTTGCTAGTTGAAGTTAGTCCTGTCCCTTGAAGAGCTCCTGAAGACAGACTGATTTGCCAAAGATGAGAGGTAGTAACTTGACGGGTATATATATCAAAATTCTACAAATTAAACTTTTGTGAGATCTTCCTGGAGAGTGTGATAGAGGCCAGCTGAATCCCCCAGAAAAATATTTGAAGGAAAATCTAAAACATTGACAAATTACTAAATAAATTCTCAACAACAAATTTGGATCTTCTATGTCAGCAGCCACAACAAACCCATACATTTGATGCTTTAGCAAAATCACACCTAAAAGACACTTCAAACTCAAACAAAATTACAAAGGCTACACTGTGCGTGCATAAAATGTAATACCGACAACATAATTGCTAACTTTGGGGAGCGGATGAAAGAAAAAATGGCTATATGATCATGAAACAAAAACACTTTTATACCGATTTCCACTTTAGAATTGGCATGATAATTCAAGATGAGGATGCCAATTTCAGACAGTAGGACAAAATATACAAAAGGCAAACAACTCTTACTCAAGGTCTACGCTGTGTTCACTTACATTGCTATTTCGTCAACAACTCTTGGTTGATCCGTGCAGAGATCGATGTTAATCAATTGCATTGTTTTGGGTTCCACCGTTCCACTACTTGGCAGAATAGTAATAGGTACATATCCACTATATTTTATGTTGAAGGCACCTGGATAATACAATTATAAGATGTTATAAAGTAAAATAATTAATTTAGTACTAAACAAAACAGATAAAGATTAAGATAGCTATCAATATTGATCACGCCTCACAGGCTTGCATAGGAAAATGCTTAACATTGAGGTATTATCTAGACAGTTACACAGGCACTCTTCTCCCACTTGAGTGAGATGGCATTGCAACTTCCACAGAGGTATCATTTATTAGGACCAGAGAATTAGAAAAAATTCTATTGCTTTATTCAACAACTTCAACAAAATTTGATCATTGAATGTATGTAGTATTTTTAAATGCTGTGAAAATAGTTTGTAAGACATATTTCAGTAAGACGCGAGAAGTTTCTGCTCGAGGTGGGCGAGACACTTAGACTCGAGCCTTGCTCGAGCCAAATGCCCACCTTTGACTGAGCTAGGTGGTCCTTTTGGACCCTCAAGTCAAATACTAGCCAGGCTGAGCTGTCTTCACAAGCAATGCCAAGGACCCACCCCAGACAATCCTTTTTAGCCACGATGATCCGCCAACATGACTATACTTTCAGGCAAATCCCTTCTGAGCACCTAACCCTGACATTTCTAGCATAAGCGTGATTGAGGGGGAGATAGACATCAGTGGAAGAGATAGCTTACAGGTAATACGTTTGTGTGCTTTTTTGCCCTTTCCATAGCAAAATGGTTTGGTCATAATAGCATAATCCTGATATTTTTCAAATCTGTGTGGGCCTCCAGATTCTGCCCTGATCCTGAATAACTGCACCCATACGCTATTCAATCCAGTTCCCTTGTCTTTTTTCAAATCCAAACAGTTGCCCCTTCAGTCCCACCCATGATGACTTGGCTATCTTATGAATGGAACCCTGAAAAACAATAGGATCCATAGTGTTACTACACAAGAGCCTCCAGAAGGGGTTCTTAGGTGTGCACCTCCTCAGGGGTTTCTTAATATAATTAGCGCTGGTATAAACACTTTTCCTACAAAATCAAGTCTCTCAATAAAGCTCCATTCATCTGTCATGGTTTAAGTAATTTTCTGAATGTTAATGTCAGTTCTATGGTGAAGCTAAAAGGTGTATGGCCTATTAGGGCTATGTATTTATTGAAGGTGGCAATAAAATTCCCTCCAAAAGATGGTGAAGCATGTATATGTTCTAGACTGGAAAAACCTTTTATGTATTGTGTATAGGCTCTTCTCCCACATCTGCCATGTGCCCTGCATCTCTAGGATAAACAGGAATTAACAACAAAATGTGCATTTCAAAGAAAATATGGCAGTGTTTCATTCACCCTCAAAAATCGATTTATATTACGTAAATCCATAAACTGGTAGGAGGATCAGTGAGACAAATTCTTCCCGTTTACTTGTTGAGCCATAAAAATGACAAGATAGTGAGTTTTAGAATACTTATGGACTCATGCGCAATAATCCACTGTCCTTGAGCATCTTTCAACAATGGATTCAATTAACTTTGTGTACTTTTAATAGTAGCACATTGGCTCGTTCAGATAACCACTACATATACAACGGAGCAAAAGAGGGAAAAATAGCAAGGTCGCCCTCCACTCAACCATTCATGTTATACTAAAAAGCCCTTGGTATGGCACACACACCAACAACTTTTTAGATGGATATCAGGGCCACTTCATCTGTATCTCAAATAGTGCTGTCTCTAATGTACATCTAGAAAGACATCCCTGTGCGATTGGTAGTTTCTCGACAATTTGCTCACTATATCATCATCGGCACCTTTCATATGTATGGAATTAACCAACATCCAAACAAGTTTAGAAGAATGGTGGGTGGGTAGGGGAGGGTGTCTGTGTGCCTGTGTCTCCATGTGTCCGTGTGTGGGTGTGTGCGTGTTTTTATCTATTTATATTGCGTAAACAACACATCTCAAACACCCCCGAGGTCCCCAAAGAGGGAGGAGAAGTTTCTCCCTCACAAGAAAAAGTAAAAATTGAGTTGCAAAGGCAATAAGCATTTGTCTAATTATCAATGCCCGCACTCATGGTTAAAAACACAATGCCAAGTTTAGACCATATTAAGTATAACAGCCGTACAACTTAATATGGTCTAAATCTAAACATGGCGTTGTGTGCCGATGATGATATAGTGAGCAAATTGGCGAGAACCTGCCAATCGCTTCCTGGTGGTTGCTTATGTGAGGCACTCCCTATGTTTCTTCTAAGTGTGCTCTACAGCTACACGCTACATATCCCTCAGCTTAGTTTTGTTCTCTTTTCTATAGTAACACACACGGGGGTGTCTTTCTAGATGTACACTAGAGACAGCGCTATCTTAGATATAGATGAAGTGGACCCTGAAATCCTTATAAAAAGGTTTCGATGTATGTGCAATACCAATGGCTTTTTTGATTAACATGATCGTTCAGATAACCAACTTGTAGTTACCACTGCTACTTAAAGGCAGAACAGTAACTGCCTTCTAAAGCTGTTGGACACAGAGCTTTGCACCCCAGTACAGTGTACTTGAATGTGTCATACTTGGCACAGCTCCATCCCTGCACTTACATAGGCTCTTGTAAGACTTCTTCATCAAAATGGAGTCAATCAGTGTGGGTTTTCTAACTGATGTTTGAGGGATCGTCGGAAGTTAATCGATCAATATCGGGAATGAACCTATAGGCTATCAGTAATCATACAGGTCTTACAACCTGAGCCTTTCCCATTCCCAGGCTGTGTGCTAGATTCAACAGAAATTTAGCACTAGAAAGGAAGGACAATAAAGGTATGGGAAAAGAAAAGCAGCATGGAGCAGATTAGGTCCATGCAGACAGGTTGCAAAGGAAGGCCTGTTAACTCTGTGCATGACTCCGGGAGGGAAGAAGGTTCATGAACACAGTGATGGCAGAATGCGAGTGAAGTAACCTACATACCAGCCCTCATATCTCTGACTGTTACATGCCTTATTCTTGAAGAAATGTGCCCAGATATCAGATGTTGGTTGGGGTCCAAACAAGGTGCAGAAATGATAGATACACAGGATCCATCTTGCAATGGTGTCTCAGTGGTGTCTCAGTAGTCCCTCACTAGCCCATGGTCTCAAAAATTCACAAAAGGCGGCAAGTCACTAATTTCTACCAAAGAAAAGGACAAGGAACACGATGTCCAAACTATGCAATGTCTCCTCAGCCAAGGTAACACAGGGACATAAACAAAATGCCAGAATAACAATCTCTGTTAGGATGGAATTCCAACATTTCTTTCAGTATGATGGAACAGTGAGAACCACCCAGTCTCCATTAAATTACATTAAAAGGTTTTGCAGCTGGCTTATATGCCTGGTCAAGATTATGGTCACCAAAAAGGCAATTGTCAGTCCCTGTTTGGAGGGGGTGGGGGGTTGGGCAAAAGGGAAGACATTGGCTACTGGGTCCGAACTGAGGTGGTCGAGGTTATTTGCCACTGGGGTCCTTAGGTCTCTCCGACTAGGACACTGCAAATGGGTCCGAGTATAACCTTTCTGCTCTTGACTCTCAGGGTAGCAAGGGAAAGCAATCAAAGGCTACCCTGAGAGTCAAGTACAGAAAGGGTGGTAGTGTGGGGGACAAGAAATCAGAACTCAGTCAACCAAAAGACTATAGCCTTTTGTCCAGTCCAATGCTTATCTTTCAGTCAAATTATTTTAATGTCAGACAAAATCAAGTACTACACAGTTCAATAAAAATGCAATTACAGCTTTGTAATCTCAGTTACGATCTTAAGTAACACTTTACAACACCCTTCGTGTATTGTCTCTCCCAGCTAAAGACGATATTTATTGACTACAGGCTCCAGTATACTTTAGGGAGCAGGGTCAAGACTGATTTGCATATGTCTGGCTTTAAACTGGAATAGCATGGGGAGCAAAAAAAATGTGGAGATAGGCCCAGGTTTCTGTACTGGCGTAAATGTTTGATTTGTTTTACATTCCGACCATCATTTGTGTGTCTTTTGCTTTCTCACCCTAAGTACAACGGGCATGCCCAGATGTGGGTACCGGGTTCACTTTGGCACTAGATTCAAGTTAGCCTTGCTGATGAGGGGCGGTACCCCGAAACCGATCCCAGGATGCTTGATTCCGGTCAGGGAAGACCTTGCTTGGCAGTTCGGCTGGACTGTTCCCATGAGGAGCAGGGTCAAGACTGATTTCTATATGGCTGGATCTGAACTGGGGTGGTGAAGAGAGCTAAAGAACGATGATGGGTTCAACCTAGATCTGGGGCTGAATGTCTGAAACGTTTCAGAGCTCCGTCCATCATCATCTCCTTGTGTTAGTCCAGTATACTTTGGGCACAAGCATTTCTTAGGCAGAGGTGCACAATAATTCAAATATCCCACTATTCAAATGTGCAACTCAGTTTCAATTCTTTATATACCTTGTGTTTTACTTGGCAAATAGTCTTAAATCCATGCAGCAAACTCTGCGCATTCTAGTCTCTCATTCCGATTGCATGCTAAGCCCCACTTATACCTGCTGGTCGGTGTTGCACTTCCAGCAGTGTGACTATGTTCATTGCATACCCAACCTCGCACCTGCGGCTTCACTTCTCAAGAGGCTGTGTCCGTGCCTTTGCATTGCAACAGGGACCACAGGATGATGTCATCATGACAAGCCTGTGCAGAGGAAGTAGACTTGGCCAGTTGGAGCATCATCAGCCGGATGCAGACAGTTGCTCATCTGCAGCAGCAACAATCTCTGGGCCGAGTTACCTGTGATGGTGTGTCTTTAGCAATTGCAGCATGCGGGCTGATGAAAGCTCTTCAACTTTGACAGCCATGTACCTTCTCTCCCCAATATTGGAATTGGCAGCACCAGTCTGTTAGGTGCTGACAGTGGGTTGCAGGTTTAAACAGTTCTGCTTGTTCTTGAAAAATTCTGGGAACAGTTCATATGGGAATCACTTAATGAACTCCTGGCTTCGCTCTTTGAGGTAGTCCACTTTCTGTGGGTGCTCACAAAACCAGAAACCTGTTGGGCTTCTCCACTAGGATAGTCTCTCCTGCTTGCCCAGCCACTCTTCTTCCCTCTCTCAGCAGACAGGCAAACTCCTATGTACCTTAGGCAGACCCTCCAGCAGAAAGTGCGAACTTCAAGTGATGTCTTCTCATCTCAGGGAGACAAGTTATCATGCATACACCTGCCTTGTCAAACAGTAGTCCTTTGAGTACTTTGAACAGCACTCCCTTCTTTGGACATGACGAGATTGGAACTGAAACACAGAGGATCCAGTGTCTAAGGCTTCACAACCAGTTGGGGTTGGTTCCTATTCAAATGCAATTTTTTGGCTGTTCCTCAGACTGTACCTTTATGCAAATGGCTTTGACAGCCATTAGCAACTGGGCTGCCTCCAAATAGACTTCTTCAAAACAAGGGCACATTGAAAAGGGAGATATCTGCACCTGTCTGACATCAGAAAACCCTAAGCAACAAACCGAGGCAGGCAAGAGGGCAGGCCCGGGCTAGAAAACTTGCTCACTTTTAAGAGAAACTGCAGTCCCACCCTCACCCCTACCAACTACCAAATTGCAGTGTTCAGGAAGAGATAATCAGCAACCCATTCCTACCGAAAGCCCACATTTAATTTCTAAGGGAAGCCCTGTATCAGTCCTTTTCACTTCAGTGTCTGGGTCACCACATCCCAACCAAATGATCAAAGGTAATACACTTCGACTGTCTGGGGAATCTGTCCTCCATCTCGTGCGATGCTAAACCAGAGGCATCCAAAGTGGATCCCTCTGGCCCCAGCTCTCACATCATACCACACACAAAGTTCTACTACTTTACGTGTGCTATGCATTATTTACTTCCCACACATGCACTTGACATGCCAGTGTAAGGTTCTGGGGGTTCACATAACAGATGAACTTCAAATCAGAGGGGTCAATAGACCACACTCTTTTTGATCCAGTCACACTAAAGATTCACAAAACATGATATGTCGCTACACCACTTTACATGTTTCACCCCAGGTATGGACAGAAGTCTCATGCCCACTGTGAGGGCACACTGTGTGCATATCCTGGACCTTGCATTACCAGTGACAGGCCTAAGCTGCTGTACCAACACTAGATTGCCTTGATACAAGGTCCAAACCAAAAGTCATAATAAAAGTTTCACATGCAGTCCAGGACTCAGGAGCACATGGCCATTTACCATGCATGAAACATTCCCATCCAAACAGCTTTCTTTCACAAATACTGTCTCTAGGTGGCAGGAGGCCACACGATCAAAATGTTTGACAACCAGGTTCAGTCCTAAGGGACTAAAGGAAGCATTACCAGAGTAACAAGTGCATAAAGTACATCGGATGCCTGTTGACAATCTTTTGACTTTGGAGTAAGACTTTCCTGGTTTGATGTGATCATGAGGTAGGCTTTCCAAGCTGTCACCAAAAACCTGACTCCTCCATGCGAGGCGGCAAAAAACACACCAATCATCCACTGAGAATGTAAGTGCTCATATAAACTAGCAGGCACATGGTCGGTCATTACCTTCATGCTCTGAAAGCCAATACCAGCTTGCAAATCTGAGGGGAGTGTGTGCATCCTGATAACGAAGACTTTTGTGTTGCAAGAGGGGCCCATCACCATCTTGGACCTCAGGAATAGCAGATGCGCCATTAATGCTAAGAAGACTGCTTTCAGCTGCAACATGTTTTACATGCAGGAATGCATCTGACATATCCCCCTCCATCCCCCAGCAGGATCACAGCTCCTGAAAGCCCCCAGAACCATGGTACTGTCAAAGTCACATTGGTGAGGAAGTGATCCACTGCCTGGGAGATCACCATTACACTCTTGACTGGAGGGACGGCTTTTGCCAAGCTAGCAGTCAGAACCACCACTCCATTATGGATAATTTTGGAAGAAAAAGATGATTTGGAACACTTTTATGAGCACCCAAGATAATTGGAGTTCCAAGCATGAGCTAGCCGAGGCTCTGTATCCACCGTTGACACCACCTCATTGTCTAGGTAAGGATAGAGCGGGGCAGTCAGCTGTCACAAAAAGGATGCCTCCAGTACCAAGATCTTAGTGAAGATTGGAGGGACAGTATGGGCTCTGAAGGACAGTGTCCAGTACTGGCAGAGCTGAATTCTTTTTTTTTTTTTATATTATTTTTATTAGGTATTTTTTATACACATACAGGAAATACAGGACATTTGTCTGTCGGGGTCGTCGCCCTTGGGTTACATGTTATATCGGTTAGTATAGTGTTACCTTTAGGTCGGCTCCCCCATTGCTAGCTAGCTTCATATAGTGAAGAGAGAGTTCCTAAAGTGGGAGTGTATAGGATAGGTTGGAATAAGTTGAAGGAGAAGGATAGGAAAGAAGCGCGACCGCATACTTTCTCAAGCTTAGGTAGTCCATTAATTCAGGTCTTTGCCTTGGTATCTGACTGTATCTATTTCCTATGGCGGGTCATAATGGACTAGTGCTTTGTCCAACGCTTCCCATAGGCCTCTGGAAGACACCTTCCACGGGGTGTATTGCATTGCGAGGTTGTTTGCTCCTCTAAGGTAGGTGATCCAGTTGAGCCAGTTCTTGCAGGATATTTTTGAGAAGTCTTTCCAGTTGTTCAACGGGGTACTTCCTGTGTTCCACCAAGATGAGAATGCAGCAAAGGCAATCTCAAAGTCCACTGGGAACAGCCAGCTATTCTATGCAGCAACGAGCCATAAGTGAACATTTTTTACTTTTTAGAAGACGGCGCGGGTCTCTTTTTCCTCTTTACAGGCCAGTCCCTTTCTAGGTTCAGGACATGCTTTTTGACTGCTCCTTTAAGAAGGAGCCTCTATGACGGTGTTGCATTCCAAGAATTTCTTAATGAGATAGAGACAGCCTGGAAGGAGAGAGTGATGACATAGTCCTTCCTCACCAATAAGAGGAATCATGCATCTTTAATCAAATGTGGCTAGTAATTGGTACCGGAGGTAAAGGTGCCTCGCTCCCAATGAGACTGGCTTTAGAGGTAGATTGCTGGTATACGGGGAAGTCATTGGAACTTCTTGGCCTCAGTTGAGGTATGGGAGGGTGTCCCTCATTCTGCTTATATGCCTCCTCTTTGACTGAATGCTTCTCAGGGCACAGGAAGTTACAGTCGAAGTCTTAAAGCAAAAGCGTCCTAAGCATTGATTTTTTTTTTTTTTTTAGCAGAGTTGTATATAGCGCGAACTTGACCCGAATCCAATCAGGTATCAGAGCGCTTTACACAGCACCAGTTACGTTACATGAGGACACACATTCATTTTTTGTTTTTTTTGTTAGGCACGGGGAGATTAAGTGATTTGCCCAGAATCACAAGAAGTTTTGGCGTCGTTACCGAGACTCGAACCCAGTTCCCCCAGGTCCGAGGTCGAGCGCCCTAACCGCTGGACTCTTTGGGGCGCGTTATCAGGTAAATCTTCAGAGTGATGGGTGTGACACTGCTCTTTGAGAGACAATCAACTGTAAGGTGGACAGGCTGCTGACTGAAGTCTTTGCTGATAGCAACAGTGTCATGAAAAGCCGATACGTAAACATCAAGGTAGTAGTTCAAGACTCCAGGATAGCTTTCTTTGGCCATCAAGAATGGAGAGAATTGCTTTTTTATGCAGGACTTCTGACGGCATGGAAACCCAGACAAAACTACGTTCGGGGAGTGTTGTTTGTCCACCTCAAGGTGTCAGCTCTAGCTTCTATAGGGCTACAATTCTTGGCCATCTTAAAGTTCCGATGAAGATTTACAAATTGGAAAGAAGGTCAGTAGTCCATGCTACCACATTAAACTGTCTATTAAGTAACTGGAACTAGCAAAAACTGAGGCAGGTAAGGAGGGGTGCAAATGGCACACAAGGAGTTGCGGGTGGGGGAGCGTCGCATCATTTTGTGTTACACCACTGGTGCAAACGGCATAACTTGGCACCAAAGGGAATCATTAATTATGCAGGATGTGGAGAAGTGTGGCTCAGGGGTTAGAGGCGGCAGACCCGGAAGCTGAGATCGGTCCTGGACCAGGGTTCAATTCCCTGCCTCGGCGGGTCTTGGGCTAAAAATTCCACGGACTCGATAATTCTCGCCCCGGTGCCTCCTCGACTCACGGGTTCACACTCTGCGACTCTGGGCAATAGCTTGCTTAATCTCCACAACGGCCCCTCGCGGCGGGATGCCTGACTTTCACCTTGTGGATACCCTGCTATCTCACAGGGGAATACCAGGACGGGTTCCCTAAGCAAGCGCCGGGAAACCCACAGCGGGTAGCTGTGCGCTATATAAGCTCAACTACATTTACATATGTGGCCTTGAATTGGGCAACTCCTAAACATATCAGAATTCCAGACAAGGGGGCGTAGCTGCCAATGGTGCACCAGGTGCAGGGGCACGTGGTTGTGCGGGGACCTCTTTACTTCAATTATGGATGATTTTCACAACCCCACACGTGGCTGAAGAGCAATATTCCATCACAGTACTGGGGCCATGGCACCCTTGCTAGGCCACTTAGTTCAGTGCTGGAGCAGAAATCATACAGACACGAGTGAAATGAATAAAACTTATTCAGGAGGGTTTTGGGTGAAAAATATGCTTCGGCAAATGGCACCAGTCATTGAAAAGAGTGGCAAGGAATAAATACATAACAGGCGTGGGTTGGGAACAGGCTCTTACACACAAACTTAAGTCACGAGGCCTTGTGTTAGTGCTGAAAAAAAGGGAATAAAGGTATCGACGAGAAGAACTCTGAGCTGCGCAATCCTATTGAGACCTGACTGCATGCTGGTTAAAAAAACAAGCATTGGCATAGGCAATAGGTCTCGCCTTTGGTACCTTATAAGTGTTTAGCCATGCAACAGTTGCATAACTAAATACTTATAAGGTCCCAAAAGCGAGACCTATTCGCTATGCACAGCGGCCGCGAAAGTGAAAGTGATCACGATCAAACATAAAAGCGGCCGTGAAAGTGAAAGTAATCGCGGTAAAACGGGGCGCGCGCGCCCCCGCACATGCACTGTAGCTCTAGGCTGGCCTGTCTTTCACTTTGCAATGAGATATATTGATTTTCAAGCACAGGCAGCACAATATTTTGGGACCAAGCCCCGAAATAAATATTTTCCTTTTCTGACGCAGCCAGCCCGCGCCCCCTCATAACACAACAGTTTCTATCAGTTTTGGTTTCAAAGGGATCCGTGCCATTTGCGGATAAATTGTACTCTCAAGTTCTGTCAGCCCTCAACACTGATGCTTAGTTTAGAGAGATATGGCAACGCCGTGTGACTGAAGGAGAGTACTGCAAAACACTTAGTGAAGTAGGTAAAAGCCAGGCAGAACAAACTGAACGCTCGCGACGAGAGGGTTTCTCTCACCTACTCATTTTCTGAGTTCTTTAAAGAGACTGCATTTTGTTGGTGCTGTTTGCAAACAGAACTGGGTATCGGGTATTGTATTGTAATTACATTTATATAGCGTTTAGTACCCCAGACAAGGCTTCGAAGCCCTTAACGATTAGTGGTAAATTAATATAGTGGAATAGGGAAGTAATTTGAGCCATGGACATGTTAGTCTGTTATTTCGATTGAGGTGGATAGTGGAGGGATAGAGGAGGAAAAGGTTTGCATTTATATAGCGTTTGCTACCTCTGAAAAGGCCTTGAAGCGCTTTTCGGCGAGTAGCACGTTACCAGAGCTTGAAATAGGAAAATACAAGTGCTGGTACTCTGAGAGTACCTGCTTGTTTCTGAGAAGTGCCGGTACTCTCCAATTAAAAGTATTATGTCTGTCTTGAGAAGTGCTGGTACTCTCCCTCTCAAAATAAAAAAGTACCGGTACTCTGTATCGGACAGTACCGGCCCATTTAAAGCCCTGTCCGGAACCCAAAAAGGATTAGTGGTGAGTTAGTCCCATAAAATATGAAATTAATTTGAGTGGTGGAAATTGTAGTCTCTTATTTGGATTGAAAAGGAATAGTGGAGGGAAAGAAGAGGGAAGGGTCTAAAATTTTTATTTCCTTATATTTGTGGGGAAAAATAGGAGTGTGGTAAGGGTGTAGTATGTAGCCAGTTGTGAATTTTGTAGGGTTGGTGTGGCAGTACAATATAATTTAGACACAGTACATATTCTGCTGAAATGGCCACAAAATTTCCATAGAGATGCAGTTTTATTGGTAAAACTATATAGCGCAGAAATTATAATTTGTGCAAATCTTGTTTTGGCAAATATTTATTATTAATGCCTCACCAAGTGTAAGGAAATGCCTCTTTTTACATGTTCACCCACACATTATTGCACTGGTGCTGCTGGTTTATCGACTCAGTGCACGCTGTTTATTAGACCCCAGTGCCAGTGTTTTAACCCCTTACAAAGTGTATGTCAAACTGACTACCCCCAATTGGCAGAGACTGACTTACTTATAAGTCCGTAGTATATGGTACCCAAAGTACCCAGGGCATGTAAGGCAGAGTGTCGACCCAGAGCTGCAGCACTGATGGTGGTACCCTGGCTGTGAAAAAGTACATAATGGCTGCAGGCTGAAAGGGCAGTAATCACACTGCTAGTTCAACTTTACCATTCAAACCAATGGCAAAGCCCCCACTTTCTTTGACAATATATGAAAGCCTCCCCAAAGGAAGGCCTATCAAGCCCTAAGGCAGGGAGCTGTACATTATTAAGCAGGACGTGTAATTTTATATATATGTCTAGGCAGCAATACTTTAAAATTATCATTTTGCTGTGGAAGAGTTAGTCGCCCAATTGGCTAACACAGGGATACTCGCTGACCCCTTGGCCTGGCTAACTCCTGAATGGGACCACTTAGATGGTTAGTGCAAGGTATCAAATTAATTGTGGCATTAAACCGGACTTAATGCCCAAGTTGACTTTAATGTCACTACTAAAGAAATGCAACTTTTAGAAAGTTGCCACTCTGTGACTGAGTTTGTCTAGTGGCCTCATAGGATCACTGGCCATCAGACAGCTTTCGGTCCTCCTGGGAAGTAGTTGAACGACTCCCAGGCTTTGGAACAATAGCAGCTGGCTACAAGGCGAGGTGTTACCTCTCCTTCGCAGGAAGCCACTCAGCGTGTTAGCCCAAAAGGCGAGCTTTAATAGAGAAGCCGGCTTTGTTGGGCAATCACACTCTTGAAGGGTTACCCTTTGTTCAGGTAGACAAGCTGGAGGTGGGAACAGAGAGGAGAGACCAGTGCCCTAATTGTTTTTCCAGTGGGTGTGTTGCCCATAGTAGCCACACCTCTAGGGTGGGCTACCAAGTTTCTAAGATCGGAAGAAGGGTTCTGACATCTTGAAAGTGGGCAGAATAGTGCACTCTGGGATTGCTAGCTATCACACATAGCCAGAAAGTCATCACCAAGAGGGAGGGGTCCTGGTAGCCCATTGGCTAGTGACTGCATCATCCCCCCCAGGGCACTTTCCGGGAATAAAAATGGCACCTCTAGCATCCTGAACCTCAGATCATGTTGGAACTGGAACAAGTACTGAAGAAGGACTGCCCTGCTGACCCCCGGATCTGGCAAAGAGAGGCTGCACCATCTGCTGGACTACACCTGCCGCACCTTGTGCTAGTAAAGAGAGAGGACTGTACCTATGGCTCCTGGCTTGGGGAAAAGTCGTGCCACAGACCAAAAAGAGACTACAAGGGTCAGTCTGCTGACCCCCTGGAACCAGCACCAGGGACACTAAAGCTGAAGTACCCCAACTCGGCGAGTCAGTAGCTACTTCAATAGAATGTCCACTTACTGCCGCAGGGCACCCCAAGGGAGCAATCCTTGATGGCCAAAAGTTGCACCCGAGTCAGCCGGACCTGGAAGTGTCATGTGAGCCCAGACTCGTTGCCCACGAGGGGCACCAGCCTCCACCAAAGGATATCGAAGGGACCGCTGAGTACTGTGACCGGTAGACCAGCTGCAGCTGGCCTTCTACTGTCTTAACGAGGACTTCGTGGAAATCTAACCACTCTGGCCAGAGCCACCCTAACCTGACCAGTGGACCGAGGAATAACTACAAAGGCATCCCCATTGACCGCACAGCATTCAGAGCATCCTTGAGCAATTGCCATCTCCTGCATCTTCAGCATCAGGACCACTCCATTTAATTCTATGGCGGTCATGCTGTAAAGTATGGAACTGAACTGAAAAACACTTTGGTGGCTAGGTAACTATCCAAATACTCCTTATTAGCCCCCAGATCTTCTCATTGTCGATTTGGTCACCCAAACTGGGCCGGAGTGGTTAAACATACTCTTACAAACCTTTCAAAAGTCTACAAACTTTACAGTTGCTAATGCTTGTTTGCAGTTACACTGAGAACCCTCCAGTGGATTTTTCTTATCTTGGACTCTGACAATTCACAAAAATATATTCTATTTTTATAAATTGGTGTTGCATTTCTTTCGAGTTGTGTGGCTTTCTTATTTCATTGTTTGGTACTGTTAAATGCTCTGCACTAGTTCCTTTGTTTAAGGCTTATGGCTCACAGCAACAGTTACCCAGAGTTGAGCTTAGAGTTTTACAAAGGAGCCCGACTGGACCCAAGACAATTTTTGCGAGTGTATTATACGGTAAGGCCGCACAGCCATACCATATAATGCACCCAAATCCTCACATTGATGCCTAGCAGGAGGATCCAGAACTTGTGTTTGGCTGTACCAGACAATTAATAAATTAGCAACCACAGAAAAGATCCACCAAGTCAACACTGAGCAAGACATTTTAAAAGTTGATAAGAGCTGAATATCCAAGGCACCATTTCTCAGAAGCTAGAAGTTGACAACAAGTCTTCACAAAGAGACAAAAACTTTACCTTAGGAGTGGCAATAATTCTCAATAAACCTTATTTCACCTTAAGGACACACATCCACTGAGCCCTGACGAAGTTCTCACCTTGAAAATTAAGTACTGATTCCTTGTACTTCTTTACTTGGCGCACGCCCAACCTCTTTACTGCTTATGATCTGACTTACAGAGGCATTGATTGATGGCTGATGCCAGGGCTTGTTGCGCAAGAACATTTGATATAAATGAAACTAATATGAGGTGCAGAAACAACAGTCCGCCGTCAAAGTATCTCTGCTAACTCTGATTTGGAGTGTTCAAGCTGTGGCCGTTGCTATCTATGGTCCAGAATTGTGGGGCCACAGTAATTTGTATGGCCTTGAAGTGATAGAGAACAATTTTCTAAGGAGGTTGCTTAAAACCCCCCAAAGCTCACCTTTAGTTTTTAAACCTGACCTAGGGATTCGGTCTAAAGCCTAATTAATTTGGCTGAGACCAATATTGTAGTTGTTTCAAGTCTGGTCGACCCCAGAGTTGGCCAAGCATAGAGAGGGGCTGAAAGATGTTCTAGCCAGGGCCCATGGTTGAACTTTGTAAAATAGACTTGTTTTTTGTTAGGTCTGCAAGAGTACTGCCAGGATCCACATAATATTTCCCCAATTGCTATGAAAAAGTTGAAGGCCATCTTCTGGGAACAGGAGAAGCTTGCACTGAATCATCAAGCAGACTTGGGGTTGCAAACAGAACTCTTCATTGAACCCAAATCATTCTAATCTTTTGAGTATTATTTGAATGTAATAGGTCTCCCCTTTGCTAAAGCACTGTCGGACTGAGACTTTTTTGTAGGGTCATCCCCAAAACATTTTGACTTCCTCCAGTATTTTTCTGAGTTGGCTTTTGATGGTTTTAGGACTTTGCCAGTGCTGACCAGTGCTAAAGTGCAAGTGTTCCCTGTTTAAATTGTATTGGTGATTGGTTTATCCATGATTGGCATATTTGATTTACTCGTAAGTCCCTAGTAAACATTCACCAGGTATGCCCAAGGCCTGTAAATCAAATGCTACTAGTAGACATGCAGCACTGATTGAGCCACTCACTACAGTAGTCCCGCAAACATGTCTCAGACCTGCCACTACAGTGTCTGTGTGAGCAGTTTTAAAATGCCATTTTGACCTGGCAAGTGCACCCACTTGACAGGCCCAAACCTTATCTTTACTACATGTAATTCACCCCTAAGGTAGGCCCAGGGCAGCCCCAGGGGCAGGGTGCACTGTATTTAAAAGGTAGGACACGCACTGTTGTGTTTTACGTCATAGCATTGAAATGCTGCTAATTTAGTTTTTCAGTATTGCAAGGAATCTCTCCCAGATAGGGTAACATAGAGATTGCCTTGAAATATCTTTTAAGTGTAATTTCGCATTGGGAGCAGATGGAAATTTGGAGTTTGGGGTCTCTGAAGTCACAATTTAAAAATACATCTTTTGGTGAAGTTTGTTTTTAAAGTGCATGTTTGAAAATGCCACTTTTAGAAAGTGGCCATTTTCTTGCGTAACCATTCTGTGCCTCCACCTGTCTGCAGAATCCGCGTCTAGGTTGGCTGACAGTTGGGCTCTTGTGCATTCACTCTAGACAGTCACACAAAGGGATATGAGGTGTGCCTTGCATACCCTGATAGGCTATCACCAGGCTGATTGGGCTCCCTGAAAAAGAGTGGTGGGAGGAGTTATCACTGACATCCGAATAGGGCTGTGCCTGTCCTCACACAAACCTGTCTCCACTCACTATAGTGTGCCTGGAGCCAGGTCGGGAAAGGCAGGGTGTTGGGCACTACAATGACTTTATTTTGAAGTTTGCCTACTTCAAAGCCAAAAAGGGGTACAAGTATTGGACCTCTGACACCCCAAAATCAGAACACTTCTGGACTAAGGACATTCTGCCGGGAAGAAGAGTTTGTTGCTGTAGGAGGGACTGTTGCTTTGTTGTACTGGCCTGCTGCTTGCTGCTTCTGTCCTGGAAGTAAAAGGAGTGGACTTTGCTTTCTGTATCCTGCTTTCAAGGTTCTCCATGGGCTTGTATGTGCTTACTTCCTGTTAAGAAGTCTCAGCGCCTTCAAAGACTTCACCTACCAGCGCCGTGGCTCTTTTGCTGAGAGCCCTGACTTCCCAAGTGGTGCCAAATCCAGTTCCTGGGCCCTTGAAAATAGAATCTGGTGATCTAAGAAGAAAATCCAACCATCAGCTCACAGTGCCCGTTTTCTTGATGCAGCACAGCCATGCAGCTAAAGAATCAACACAGCACCTGCTTTGTGGCCAAAAAGTCACTGCAACCCGAGTATATTGGTCCTTTTGTTTATAATGTTGTTTGTCGTCTGTTTATTGTGTTAACTTAGTCAATACATTTGCAGGACTTACATTGTTTGTACCGTATCGGTCAGTTATTGAACTTCTTCATAATCTCCATCACAACAGGATAAGCTTCACATCACTTCATACACACTTATAATATATTTCTCATTTTCTTTATTTTATCACTTCAGATTTAGTGCATATAATATTCTCCTCGTTCTTTATTCACGTGAGTACAAGTAACCATGATTACCCATAGTTTACTTTTTACGGTTTCCGTATAATGACTAGGTCCAGAATCAGCATTCTTTACACAGAGTATCATCTTTAGCACATTTTATTATAGTTCTTTTCAGTGGCTACCAATATCATTTTAGGCCACAATCTGAGAGCATATTGAACTACATTATCTCATTCCGATTCGTTCCATCTGATAATGTTCAACATACTCCTGTGCATCACACAGCATCTGACTCCCTTCCAAGATGGCGCATTAAACTTACAGCTCGACAGTGCGGTAACAGAAGTGACTCCTGGTACGAGCTTTGTGACATTCACAATAATGTTTTCAAATCTTTAGCATGCACTGTCTATTAATCTTGACTTCGTTCCTCGATTTTTCTAAACTTTAGCAGCATATTCACTCAATCCCCCTTCCAATATGGCGCATTTCAGTATAGAAATTTAGGGGAGTCAGTTACAGTCCGCTTTCTATGTTTCTCTATGTTTTTCCACATCGTCGGCTTCATAAGCTCGACTCGCGGCATATCGATATCCACGCTTCTGGCAGAAATTAGATACTCCGTTTACGAATATTATCACCGGTAAGCTTCCCATTTGCTACTTCAGCAAATTCCTGTATTTTCCTGTAGACTTTAACAGCGTCCGCTCACCGTACGTTGTCTTTCGCTTTTTTCAGAGTAAACTTGAACGACACCTCTTTGAGGTACGATTGTTTCGTTTTCCATACATCTCTTTCATGGTATAAAAGTCCTATTCATTCACGTTAGCTACATGTCATTTTCCATTTCCCATTACGTTTTTCGTTTGCACTGCGCAGGGCTCTCAAAAATCTATTATCTATCACAACGCGAAGGTAAGCCCAGCGTTTCAGATCCTTTTTTTCTTTTGTTTTACTTAGCACATTATTGACGTGGTTATCATGCCCTTCACATCATTGATTTCATGTTTTCTTTCAGAACATTTGGTACTGGCACACTAATTTCTGACCTTTCAGGTATGAATTTCAAACAAACACTAGAATCTTACACACAGCCAGAGCCACCATTACATTAAAACTGACAGGAATGTTTTATTTTTCTATTGCAGACTGGCCCCTGAAGAAGGAACCGTCAGGTTCCCGAAATGCATTGGGCATGCAAATAACAGATGCATTTATGTGAATGATTCACATATTTGTATAAAGTACGGAATTTTTGTAAAATTAACGAATATTTTTTATAACTATTCAATTTGGAAAACTTTATTTATCATTAATGCTTGTTAAATAAACAACAGCAAATGCTTTGTTGAAAAGTCAATGTTAAGTATTAATGGATTCATATAATGTTTACTTGGTATTATTTGGCATAACAAGAGGTGTTAGTTTAAACACCAGGTGAATAGTGCGCAGCTGCACACAAGTCTATACTTGTTTATAACCACTTTTAGAAAGTGGCCATTTTCTTGCGTAACCATTCTGTGCCTCCGCCTGTCTGCAGAATCCGCGTCTAGGTTGGCTGACAGTTGGGCTCTTGTGCATTCACTCTAGACAGTCACACAAAGGGATATGAGGTGTGCCTTGCATACCCTGATAGGCTATCACCAGGCTGATTGGGCTCCCTGAAAAGGAGTGGTGGGAGGAGTTATCACTGACATCCGAATAGGGCTGTGGCTGTCCTCACACAAACCTGTCTCCACTCACTATAGTGTGCCTGGAGCCAGGTCGGGAAAGGCAGGGTGTTGTGCACTACAATGACTTTATTTTGAAGTTTGCCTACTTCGAAAGCCAAAAAGGGGTACAAGTATTGGACCTCTGACACCCCAAAATCAGAACACTTCTGGACTAAGGACATTCTGCCGGGAAGAAGAGTTTGTTGCTGTAGGAGGGACTGTTGCTTTGTTGTACTGGCCTGCTGCTTGCTGCTTCTGTCCTGGAAGTAAAAGGAGTGGACTTTGCTTTCTGTATCCTGCTTTCAAGGTTCTCCATGGGCTTGTATGTGCTTACTTCCTGTTAAGAAGTCTCAGGGCCTTCAAAGACTTCACCTACCAGCGCCGTGGCTCTTTTGCTGAGAGCCCTGACTTCCCAAGTGGTGCCAAATCCAGTTCCTGGGCCCTTGAAAATAGAATCTGGTGATCTAAGAAGAAAATCCAACCATCAGCTCACAGTGCCCGTTTTCCTGATGCAGCACAGCCATGCAGCTAAAGAATCAACACAGCACCTGCTTTGTGGCCAAAAAGTCACTGCAACCCGAGTCCAGAGCACTGTGTCACCAATGTCCGTGGCACCTGCTCCGAGACTCCGAAGCAAGCCCCAGCTTCACGGCTGAAGAATCAATGCATCACCTGCTTGTGGGTGGGAAACCGACGCAGCGCCTGCATCACCATCGTCACCTCAATGCAGCACATCTGGATTTTGAACACATCATCCCTCGACGCTGTAGCTTCACCGACGTTGCCCAGCAGTAAGGAACCCAGACCACGTGTCCAGATAATCGACGTCATCACACCCCCTTCCAGTAAGGAACCGATGCATCACCTCCCCTGGGAGTAAGGAACCAACACATGCTCCCCTTCCAATAAGGAACCAACGCATCACCTCCCCTGGCAGTAAGGAATCGACGCATCACCTCCCCTGCATAGATGTAATGAACTGATGTATCACCTCCCCTGGCAGTATGGGAACCAACACATCACCTTCGCTGGGAGTAAGGAACCAATACCAGCTTTGGTTTTCCGGCGCCTCACCTCCACTGCGCCTGTTTTCGTCCTTGAATTTTGAAGCATCCAAGGTACTTTGTGCTACAAGAAATGCATCCATAGATTTCTATGGACTGAACTTATTTAACCTTTGAAAAGTTATATCTTTACTTCTGCATGTGGAATTTTGTTGTTTTGTTTTTGTTTTATTCCGATAAATATTGGCTATTTTTCTAAGCTGGTGATGACTTATTTTGTAGTGTTTTCACTATGTTACTGTGTGTGTATGTACAAATGCTTTACACATGGACTCTGAGATAGGCCTGACTGCTCTTGCCAAGCTACTAAGGGGTGTGCAGGAACTATCTTAGCTGTGAGACTTCTTTACCCTGACTAGAGTAAGGGTCCCTACGTAGACAGGGTGCAAACCACTGCCAACTAGAGCACTATATATAAAGTTTAGGCTGGGGATTTTCCACTAGTCACAGCAAAATAGAAAAATAACCATGGGGACAATAAATCATGCCCTGTATGTAAAAGAGCTGATGAAACGATAGGCCATCTATAATTGCTTTGCCAGAAATATGGTAAATAGAGCTGTCGCTGAAAAGTCTCTTTATGTTATTCCCTAGGTATCAGATGCTACAGGGTAGTGCTAAGAATATGAAGAGCTCATATGTCTCCATTTGTAGTGTTCTCAATTGCTAAATACCATGAGAACATACAGCCTATACGGTGCAAAATGCTGTCTCTTTTCGCTACAACTCTAGTGTCAGCCTGCTCACTGGCTGTGGACACTTAATATCACTTTTTGCTAGGAAACTGGATTGTATGACTGTATAGTTTTTACATCAGTGTTACTATGGATGTATTTTGTGACTTTTTATTGTATTGTTTTGAAATTTCAAATTTGACATTTGAATATTTATCTGAACTGTATTTTGATACTTTTATGGTCTATGACCGAAATAGAGTACATGCATAAAATGAAATGACACTGGGTCATCCTGCCCACACTGATGATCTATTATTTGTGGGTGCTGTGCAGGGATAGAAAAATGAGCCCAGGGATCACTGCCAAGAAGGAGGACCAAGTGAAGTCCCTCAAAGCCTGGGAAGAAGCAAGGAAAGCCCAGGCGCAACTAGAAGATGGCAGGGATCTCTTTGAAACAGAGGGGGGCAACAAGAGTGTGGCTCCTACAGTTCAATAAAGGCATGACTTCATACCTGGAAGTGAAAAGAGTTCTACTTCTGTAAGGAGACCAAAGGACCTGAATGCTCAGCTCAGCCTCCTGGATATCCAGGAGAGGAAGCTGGCTGTGGAAGAAAGAAGACTGGCCCTAGAAGAGAAAAGGGTCAAGCTGGGGTTGAAACCCCAAGGACATGGAGGCATCAACAAGGAACCAGTGGTGAATGCAGGTGGTGCCTATGATCCTAGGTTTCCCAAGGTATTGTTCCTAAGTATGTAGAGGGGGTGACACTGAAGCCACTTTAGGTTTCATGGGTGGAAAGGAAATAGATCCTTGGGTCACTGGCCTGCCAGCATGGTAAAATACAGACAGTGGCCCAAGATCAGTGGGACAGAAGTTCAGGCCTTGAGGGATACAGGTGCCAGCATTGCCATGGCCAAGGTCAATCTGGTTTCCCCAGGTCAGATCATCCCTGATGAGGTTCACCAGAATGTAACAAAGTAACATCCCATGGCTGTGGTAGACTTTGAGTGGGGAGTGGTTACTGGCCCTAAGAAAGTAGCGTGGTCCCCTGCCATTTCAGTTGAATGTGTATGCTGGCAATGACCTTGAAACGTCTGCCTCGGGACAGTGGGGTGGAAGGACTTGTGCCGCAATACTGGGTCTCCCTGAGTGGGTCTGTGTCTCCACCCGAGCACAAAAGGTCTTAGGGGAAAGTCAAGGGACTTTGGAGTCAGGAAAAATGGCCCAGGACCCTAGTTCTAAGAGGAAGAGTAGGTAGTCTGGCAAGGCCACTTCCCAAAGTTCACAGCCCCAGAAGAAGTTTAACCCTCATGGAGAGGGCCTGGTGTCTGAGCTGGAGGCTGCTTTCTTAGGGAGACTTGCCTGGCTTGGCAGAACTACAAGGAGCAGGTGGGCCCTCCAGGAGGACTTGAGCCAGGGAAAAGGACTTGCCCCACTCAAGAAGGCCTGCGACAGTTGGCTGTCAAACAGAAGAAAGTTGATGTCACTGGAACTCATAAGGTGTACTGTGAGGAGGGAATCCTGGACAGTGCGGCTAGGGACCCCATACCAGGGCCAACCATGAGAGTGGTGGTCCTCCAAGAGTACATAGAGTTCCTCCTTAATGTGGCCCATGACATCCCCTTAGCTGGACATCTGGAGCAGACCAAGACCTGGACAAGGCTGGCCAGTTACTTCTGCTGACCTCAGATGTCAGAAAAAGTCAAGGAATGTTGTCTTTCCTGTGTCATCTGCCAAGCCAGTGGCAGTACAGGTAGCAAGCCAAAGTCTACCCTCATACCACTTCCTGAGGTGGGGACCACCTTTGAGAGGGTGGGGGTCAATAGTGTTGGTCCCCTACATCCTCCTACAGCCTCTGGCAATAGGTTCATCTTGTTGGTAGTAGACCATCCTACGAGGTACCCTGAAGCAATTCCCCACAGGGCAGTTACTGCCCCTGCAGTAGATAGAGCCATACTTGCCATCTTCACTAGAGTTGGGTTACCTATCTCAGAAAGGGGCACAAATGTCATGTTGGCCTTTCTGAAAGCAATGTGGGATGAGTGTGGAGTGAAATATAGGTTCACCACCTCCTACCATTTCCAAGGAAATGGTCTTGTGGAAAGGTTCAACAAGACCATGAAGGGCATGATTATGAGTTTAACTGAGACATTCAGAAGGAGAGGGTGTATTCTACTTTCATGCCTGCTTTGGAGGGGAGGTCCCAGAAAGGAGTAGTTTTCCGCCCATTTGAGCTATTCTTTGTACACCCTTGAAGAGGTCCTTTAAGTCTGATGAGAGAAGGGTGGAAGAGACCTATTAAGGAACCCAAACAAGACATTTTGGACTATGTACTTGGCCTTCGCTCTAGAATGGCTGAATACATGAAAAAGGCAAACAGAAACTTGGAGGCCAGCCAGAAGCTTGTCAAGCACTGGTATGGCCAGAAGTCCTCCAAGGTGGAGTACCAACCTAAACAACTGGTGAAAAAACAAAAAGTATGTTTTAATTACCCACACATCCTCAGTGTTCTCCTCTTCAGTAGTCCCACCGCAAGTCCCAGAGCCCCTACCAATCCAGACACTACTCTCATGCTGCTAATATTAAGCAGCATGAGATTAGCTCCAGGATTGGTTGGAGGGGGATGGCTGACACTCTTTTAGGCACTTAGGGCCAGTGCCTTCTCTCCCCCCAGTTGTCTGAAACAGCTCAAGTTGAAGAGGTTTAAAGTACGCATGTCAGGCTGGCTGTCGCAAGACAGCCGGCCACAGTGACATATACACTTTAAACAGGAGTTGGCACCACTTCTTCCCTGTTGCAAATCAGCAACAATAGCCCTGCCCTGTCCTAGCACGGAATAAGAGCAGCAGTGAAAAATAAAATGGTAATAAATTAATTTTATTACCATTTTATTTTTCACCAATGCTTTTATGCAGCGGGGGTGCAACACTTCTCAGCCCAAATGGAGGAACAGCCGCTGGCAGTCACCAAAACTGATGCTCACCCATCCCAAGAGCAGATGACCTCATTGATAAGTTGGGAGCTGCCAAGTATCTGAGCACCTTTGATCTGACTTCAAGTTATTGGCAGATAGCATTTACACCTGGAGCCAAGGAGAGGTCTGCTTTTTCAACCTCTAAAGGCAACTATCATTTCAAAACGATTGCCTTTTGGTTGAAAAATGCCCCTGCTACCTTCTAGAGGTTTGTGAACAGAGTACTTTCAGGTTTGGAGGACTTTTAGTTCCACTCGGGAGGATTACCTGGTCTGCCTAAGGAAAGTGCTTCAAGCCCTTCAACAGGCAGGGCTGATTATCAAGGCAAGCAGCTGCCAGATAGGTGAAGGGCCGATAGTGTACTTGAGTGGGTGGAGGCCATGTACAATCTCTCCAAACCAAGATCCAGACAATTGTGACCTGGAAAGCTCCTAAGACACAGACACCTTTCTTTGTCTGACTGAGCACTACAGGAGATTTGTTAAAGGGTATGGTACAATAGTGGCCCCATTAACAAAGTTAACCTAAAAAAAACAGGCAAGGAAAGTCAATTGGACTGACCAATGTCAAAAGGACTTTGACACCCTTAAGGAAGCTTTGAGCTCGGAACATGTCCTGAAAGCACATGACTTAAGCAAGGAGTTTGTTGTCCAAACTGATGCTTCAGAACATGGGATTGGGACAGTACTATCACAGCTGAATGACCAGGGTCAGAATGAATCAGTTGCCTTTATCATCAATAGGCAACTCCTCCCAAGAGGGCAGCATTGGGCTGCCTTTGAGAGGGAAGCCATTGCTGTGGGTAGGTCCTGAAGATGTAGAGAACCTACCTTTTTGTGACTCACTTCAGAGTTCAAACTGACTACAGACCTCTCAGATGGCTGAGGCAGATGAAAGGAGAGAACCCCAAACTACTGAGATGGTCCACCTCACTACAGGCTATGGATTTAACAGTGGAACACAGACCTGGGATTGGCCATGCCAATGCAGATGGCTTTTCCAGGTTCAT
This sequence comes from Triturus cristatus, assembly GCF_964204655.1. NCBI lineage: Eukaryota > Metazoa > Chordata > Amphibia > Caudata > Salamandridae > Triturus > Triturus cristatus. Next base: position 1,006,720,011 of record NC_140591.1, on the reverse strand, counting down.
CCACTTAGATGATGAGCACCACCAGGACAAGAGGTAGTTACTCATCACCTTGCGTCTGACGGTGGCCAACTAAGTAAATGCCCCTTTTGCATGTTCACACCCACATTTTGGAGTGATGTTGCTGCTTTTTCAACTCAGAGTGCACCGAGGCCTGCTAGCCAGACCACAGTGTCAGTGTTCTAACCCCTTACAAAATGTATGTTGAATTGGCTATCCCCAATTGGTAGAAACTGACTTACCTACAGATTAGTGAAAAGTGCTCATTATTCTCTTGGAAGTGTATTTTAGAAGCCCATGGGTCTAAAATATTTTCTTATTATTAAGCTGTAAAGTCATGTTCCTAACCATGGACTAAGCAAACACAAGGAGATGATGGACGGAGCGCTGAAACTTTTCAGACACTCACCCCCTGAGTTGAATCCATCATTGTTGGAAAGGCGTTCGCCGGAGGGGGGTTCGATACCGGTCTTGCCCACCCCTTTGACCCACCTCTCCCAAGTAGGCCGAACCAGGCGCGCACACCCTGAGCTAACACTACGAACAGAGTGACACCACACGTATTCTTTGTAGGACGATAGGTTCTTTTATCGATGGTTTCAAGGGATCTTTATGATCCAAGGTGCAAGCAGTACAGCAGTGGCACAAGGTACCACAAATCGGTAGTGGGGAATGGGGGTAGCGGGACAGTCTTTAAAGGTAGTGTCTCTGCGAAGTACCCTGCGGATAGCTCACAATCCTCGAGCTGGAGGGTGTCGTGTCTCTGGGCGATCTCTTACCGAGTCGTCCTCAAGGGGAGCGCCGCGAGTCTCTCAGCAGGCACAGGTGGTCGGAGTTCGGGAGCCGCGATTCCGTCAGCAGGGCTCAGATGGTTCAATAGCTGGGGGCCGCGAGTCACTCAGCAGGCCCAGGTGGTTCAGTGTTCGGGAGCCGCGATCTCGTCAGCAGGGCTCAGATGGTCAATAGCGAGAGGCCGCGAGTCACTCAGCAGGCCCAGGTGACTTCAGCGTTCAGGAGCCGCGACAGCGTCAGCAGGCTCGGATGGTTCCAGGTCTTCTCTACATTCGTTCCCCCGGCACCCCTTGTTATACTCCCCCTGCCCTTTGAAGTCCGGAGTCCTCGCAGAGGGGGGCCTGGGGTGACGGAGGGGGTTCGGCGGGATTTCCTGCCGCTCACTTCTTTGGTCTTTTCAGGTGGGTCTGGGAGGGACCCCAGACGCTCTGCAGGGGAGGCGCCTGCTCCCCAGGGGCCTGGTGGCCGATCGAGTCTTCCCGGGGGAAGGCGACCCGAGGTGTGACTGGGCTGGCGCCTCTGGGTCTGGCTCGAGGGTTCCCGCTACCTTGGTCGGACATGCGTGGTAGGGTGTCGAGTCTGTCAGGGCTCTGGCCGGCCCTCGGATCTGGGTGGCTGGGGCGGCCGGAGTCGGAGATGTCGTGTCTTGAGGGTGGTTGTAGGTTGGCTGGATGATTGGGAGGGCAACGCCGTGAGGCCGGTCTCACACGCGTCCCCCCCAGCTGAAAGGCGTGGAGAACTACCCATCCACTGGGGGGTTCTCCTCGCCGAAGCGGAAGAACCGGGACAGGCCGTCGGCGTTGGCATGATCCGTCCCGGGGCGATGTTCGACAGTGAAGTCCATCCCTTGGAGGGAGATGGACCATCGTAGTAGCTTGGGGTTCTCCCCCCTCATCTGCATTAGCCACCGCAAAGGCCGGTGCTCCGTCTGTACTCGGAAATGGGTTCCGAACAAGTAGGGCCGTAGTTTCTTGAGGGCCCAGACTACGGCGAAGGTCTCTCGTTCTATAGTACTCCAACGCTGCTCTCGCGGCAGCAGCCTTCGGCTGATGAAGGCTATGGGCTGATCGATGCCCTTGTCGTTGAACTGCGAGAGGACGGCCCCGATGCCGTGTTCGGATGCGTCGGTCTGGACCACAAACTCTTGGGAGTAGTCGGGGGCCTTGAGTACGGGGGCGGTGCACATGGCGGTTTTCAAGGTGTCGAACGCCTGCTGGCACGGGGGGGTCCACTGCACCTTCTTCGGGAGCTTTTTGGAGGTCAACTCCGTGAGGGGCCCCGCGAGGCTACCATCGTTTTTAATGAACCTCCGGTAGTACCCTGTAAGGCCCAGGAAGGCCCGGACCTCCGTCTGAGTGGTGGGGGGCTCTCAGGACTTGATGGCGTCGATCTTCGGTTGGAGGGGGGCGACCTGCCCGCTGCCCACCTGATGCCCCAGGTAGACCACGGAGCCTTGCCCGAGCTGGCATTTGCTGGCCTTCACGGTTAGTCCGGCTTGGCGCAGGGCCATTAGTACTTGCCGGAGGTGCTGGAGATGCTCGTGCCATTGAGAGCTGAATACGGCGATGTCGTCAAGGTACGCTGCGCTGAACTCCTCGAGTCCGGCCAGGACCTTGTTCACCAACCGCTGGAACGTGGCTGGGGCGTTCTTCATCCCGAACGGCATGACCCTGAAGCGGTAGTGTCCATCTGGTGTGGAGAAGGCGGAGCGTTCTTTCGCTCCCTCCGTGAGAGCAATCTGCCAGTATCCGCAGGTCAGGTCGAAAGTGCTGAGAAACCGTGCGGCCCCAAGGCGGTCAATGAGCTCGTCGGCGCGGGGAATAGGGTGAGCGTCTGCTCGGGTGACCGCATTGAGCCCCCGGTAGTCCACACAGAATCTTAGTTCGGGGGCGACCCCAGGGGAAGCCGCTTTCGGGACCAGAACTACCGGGCTGGCCCAGGGGCTGTCGGAGGGTTCGATTACTCCAAGGGTTAGCATCTTCTGTACCTCGGTCTTGATGCAGGTGCGGACCCGGTCAGGCACCCGGTAGGCTCGGTGTCTCACAGGCGGGCTGTCGCCGGTGTCCACGTCGTGGACACACCAGTCGGTGACCCTTGGAATGAGGGAGAAGAGGTCTGCGAATTGTCTGAGCAGCTGGCAGCAGTCGTCGGACTGTTGGGGAGTGAGGGTGGTTGAAAGTCTCACTCCCTCCACGGAACCATCCAGGTCTTTAGCGCACAGGGGGTCGGGCAGGGGTTCGGTGTCTTCTTCCGCCCCATCATCGGTGGCCAGTAGCAAACTTAACTCCGTTCTCACAAAGTGGGGCTTGAGACGGTTCACGTGGAGGACCCGGAGGGGGTTCCGTGGGGACTGTACATCGATCAGGTACGTGACCTGACTCTTCCGCTCGATCACCTTGAAGGGACCAGTCCATTTGTCTTGTAGGGCGCAGGGCTTCACCGGGGCCATGACCCAAACCTGCTGGCCCGGCTGGAACTCGACCAGGGTTGCGTTCTGGTCATACCAGCGCTTCATTTCTTCTTGGCTGGCCTCGAGGTTAGCCTCTGCGAGTTCTCTGAACTTCCTCGTCTGGTTGCGGAGCGCCAGGATGTAGCGGAACACATCAGGGGGTGTCCCCCGGGGCTTGTCTCCCAGCCCTCTTTGACCAGGCTCAGGGGCCCTTGGACGGGGTGTCCGTATAGCAGTTCGAAGGGGCTAGACCCCAGAGACTTTTGGGGAACTTCTCGGTACGCGAACAGGAGGCAAGGGAGGAGGACGTCCCATCTCCGGCGCAGGGGCTCTTCGAGGCCCAGGATCATTCCCTTCAGGGTTCGGTTGAAGCGTTCCACTAGGCCGTTGCCCTGGGGGTGGTAGGGGGTCGTGAACTTATATGTGACTCCGCACTGCTGCCACAGGGACTTCATGTAGCGGGATATGAAGTTAGTGCCGCGATCACTCACAACCTCGCGGGGAAATCCGACACGGGAGAAGATCCCCATGAGAGCCCGGCCCACCACGGGGGCCGTCACGGTGCGGAGGGGAATGGCCTCGGGGTAGCGGGTGGCATGGTCCACCAGGACAAGGATGAAGCGGTGGCCCTGGGCGGTCTTCGGATCCAGGGGTCCCACGATGTCGATGCCGACCCGCTCGAACGGGGTACTCACAACGGGAAACGGTTGTAAGGGAGCTTTGCGTTTTCCGCCACTCTTCCCACTGCCCTGGCACGTGAGGCAGGATTTGCAGTGTACTTCTACATTCGCTCGCATCTTGGGCCAATAGAAGTGGGTAACTAATCGCTGATATGTTTTGTCTTGGCCTAAGTGTCCTGCCAAGGGTACATCGTGGGCCAGGCCCAGGAGGAGGCTTCGGAAACGCAGGGGTACCACCAGTACTCGGGCTGCGCCTAGCTCGGCTGACTTTTGTTCGCTGTATAGGAGGCCATTGTCCCAATAGACCCAATGGGTTCCGGTTCGGTCACCGGCGGACTGGGCTTCGGCTTGTTGTCTGAGTCCCACGAGGGAAGGGCAGGTGGCCTGTTCCTGGCAGAACTCTTCACGGGAGGTCCCTCCCTCACAGCGCCATTGGGCCACCTCGGGCAGTTCTCCAAGCTCAGTCAGTGCCTCAGGGGCGGACAGTTCCGGCCCCTCTCCCGGGTCCGTGGCTTCTCCTCCGTCCAAAGGAGGGTTGTCCGGCTCTGGTAGGGCGTCCCGGTCCTCAGGGACAGTGTTCGGGGCGCGGGCCTCGCTACCCGCGGCGAGAGGCAATCGCGCGGTCATGGAGCGCGTGGTGGCGCAGACCCATTCTGGTAGGCCCATCATCTCGAGATGGGCTCTTCGTTCCACTTGCCCCCACGGGGAACTCTCCAGGTCGTTGCCCAGGAGGCAGTCTACGGGCTGTGATGTTCGGACGGCTACCTTCAATTCTCCGGAGACCCCTCCCCACTCGAAAGGCACCAGAGCCATCTGGCAGAGGCTCTCAGAATTGTCGGCGGATATGACCGGACAGAGGGCACCGGTTAGGATCTGGGCTTCTGAGATTAGGCTGCGGTGGACCGCGGTGACACTCGCCCCGGTGTCGCGGAGGCCTTCGACTCGGTGGCCGTTGATGGTCACCTGCTGTCGGTATTTCTTTGTGTTGGCGGGCAAGGGTGTCCCGGGGACCATTTCTCGATCACCAAGGGAGACCAGGGCCATGGCCGCTGGTTCCCATTCTTCGGAGTCCTCCATCTCTTCCCCCAGAGCCACGGAGGCCATCTGCCGGGCCGGGGTTTGGTCGTTGCGGTTCGCTGATACTGGGGACACTGGGGGTCATTGGCATAGTGTCCGGGCTGTTGGCAGCGGAAGCAGGTGATCCTAGCTCGTGGACCTAGCCGTCCTGGGGCTCCGGCGCTGGCTGGGGACGGGGCTGAACCTGCCGCTGATGGGCTGCTGGGGGGGCTGTGTGAGGGCCCCCCGGGGAAGTCTCTTGTTCGGCCGTGGTTTCCTCCGCCCCTCTGGCGGGGGGGCCCTTGACTGTAGCGGCCGTAGTCCCCCACGGGGCCCCGAGTGGCCCGGGTGTTCACCCAACGATCAGCCTCAGCGGCCCGCATCCGAGGGTCGGTGAGCTTACTGTCCAGGAGATGTTGGCGCAGTTCTACAAAGCAATTGGCCGCTAAATGTTCCCAGGCAATCAGATCAAACAGTTCTTCGAAGGTGGAGACCTTGCTGCCCTTGATCCACCCGTCCAAGGCTCGGCTGTAAAAGTTCACGTACTCTACCCACGTGGTGCCCGGTATCTTCTTGCAATCTCGGAACCGTTGTCGGTACATTTCGGGGGTGAGTCCATACCGGCCCACGAGGGCTTCCTTCATGTGGCTGTAGGAGTTCATGACCATGGAGGGCAGATCTAGCAGGGTGTCTCTTCCTTCGCTTAAGAACCGGCCCCATAGGCCAGCCCCCCAATCCTTCTGCGGGACTGGGTGAGAGGTCATGGCGACTTCGTAGGCCTTAAACCACTGCTGGATATCGTCATTTTTGTAATACTCTTTTACCACATCCTTGGGGATGTGGACTTTGGTTTCCCCGGTGGGAGCGGACGGTGGATTCCCGGACGGCTGTGACTTTTCGTTTTTAGCCCGCCACTCGATCTCCTTCAGGCTGCGTTCATGTTCCAGCTGGAGTTTTTTTTCGTCGTGCTCTCTTTGGCGTCTCTTCTCCTCGAGTTCCCCTTGTAGCCGTAACTGCTCGACGGCTAACTTTTTCTCTGCCAGTTTTATTTCTCCCTCGATTTTTAGCTTTGCCAGTTCAAGTTTGTGGTTGCGGCTTCTCTCTCGGTCCGCTAGCTCCTCGGGGGACAGGTTCCCCTCTGGCCCGTTGTTTCTCACCGGGATGCTTGGTGGTTCATGGGCAGAGTCTCCTTCCGTTTGGGTCGGGGGCGCCCCCGTCTCGACCCAGGTTTTCAATACTTTGTGGAAGTCTTCCTTTGTGCTTAATCCGGTGGTAGTGATGCCAAGGTCCTTGCAAAACTGTTTTAATTCTCTATGCGTGTAATAGTCCAATTGATCCTCTCGGAACGGTGAGCTTATTTCGGTACCTGCAGCACCCAGGGAGGTTTCTCCTTCCATCTCTGTTTGGTAGTGCGTCAGTCGTTCACCGCACGCTCTCTTTCGGTGTCGGCTCGGATCCCGGCCTCTGCCACCAAATGTTGGAAAGGCGTTCGCCGGAGGGGGGTTCGATACCGGTCTTGCCCACCCCTTTGACCCACCTCTCCCAAGTAGGCCGAACCAGGCGCGCACACCCTGAGCTAACACTACGAACAGAGTGACACCACACGTATTCTTTGTAGGACGATAGGTTCTTTTATCGATGGTTTCAAGGGATCTTTATGATCCAAGGTGCAAGCAGTACAGCAGTGGCACAAGGTACCACAAATCGGTAGTGGGGAATGGGGGTAGCGGGACAGTCTTTAAAGGTAGTGTCTCTGCGAAGTACCCTGCGGATAGCTCACAATCCTCGAGCTGGAGGGTGTCGTGTCTCTGGGCGATCTCTTACCGAGTCGTCCTCAAGGGGAGCGCCGCGAGTCTCTCAGCAGGCACAGGTGGTCGGAGTTCGGGAGCCGCGATTCCGTCAGCAGGGCTCAGATGGTTCAATAGCTGGGGGCCGCGAGTCACTCAGCAGGCCCAGGTGGTTCAGTGTTCGGGAGCCGCGATCTCGTCAGCAGGGCTCAGATGGTTCAATAGCGAGAGGCCGCGAGTCACTCAGCAGGCCCAGGTGACTTCAGCGTTCAGGAGCCGCGACAGCGTCAGCAGGCTCGGATGGTTCCAGGTCTTCTCTACATTCGTCCCCCCGGCACCCCTTGTTATACTCCCCCTGCCTTTGAAGTCCGGAGTCCTCGCAGAGGGGGGCCTGGGGTGACGGAGGGGGTTCGGCGGGATTTCCTGCCGCTCACTTCTTTGGTCTTTTCAGGTGGGTCTGGGAGGGACCCCAGACGCTCGGCAGGGGAGGCGCCTGCTCCCCAGGGGCCTGGTGGCCGATTGAGTCTTCCCGGGGGAAGGCGACCCGAGGTGTGACTGGGCTGGCGCCTCTGGGTCTGGCTCGAGGGTTCCCGCTCCCTTGGTCGGACATGCGTGGTAGGGTGTCGAGTCTGTCAGGGCTCTGGCCGGCCCTCGGATCTGGGTGGCTGGGGCGGCCGGAGTCGGAGATGTCGTGTCTTGAGGGTGGTTGTAGGTTGGCTGGATGATTGGGAGGGCAACGCCGTAAGGCCGGTCTCACAATCATCGTTCTTTAGCTCACTTCACCACCCCAGTTCAGACACAGCTATATGCAAATCAGTCTTGACCCTGTGCCTCAGCGCTCTGTTCATCCTCTCCTTGTGTTTGCCTAACCATGGACTGCCAAGATTTAAGATGACAGTGTTACCAAGATTTCCTGTGCTTAGCTGCTGGCAACCAAGCCAATAAGCAAGAAGGCTGCCGCTGCGTAGCCCAGTCATTGATGACCAGGAAGATGCAATTAGCTTAGTCCAGCCATTCTCTGGTTGGAGATGTTTCTTTCTAGATGGAGAGGGGTGCATGGATGCTTGTGGCCATTACCATGTGTAGGCATTGTTGGGGGTTTTCTTTCGTGGTCTGAGTAAAATTAGCAACATTGTTTTTGCTTGGAGAAAGTTAAAGTACCCTTAAGTCAGGCCCTTGGTTTTAATTTCTCTCTCACAACAGACATCAAGTGGCATTGCAAAAGTAAACCCCCAGCAAAATGCAGTGCCAAATACAAGTGTGCCAAAAAGGCTGTGATAACTCTATTCTCAGTTCCAAACGGTCAGTTTCGACTTGGGGCAGATACACTAGCATGAAAGGAACAAGGTAAGAACAGCATTCAAATTAAATCATAACGTGTCCAAGTTTAACTCTAATCAGATATTGCAATTATTGTGCTCTAGTACCCTATTTACAGTTATCAAGGGCTACTTGCACAATATTTGTAGTCCTTCGTAAATGTGTATTCCCACTTGTTTCTAAGACAGCAGTCTTAAAACACCCATGTTCCACACTTCCATGTGTTTTCACAGGGCTTTAAGTGGGGCGGGTCCTGCCAGTGCTCAGCACCGGTAGTTCTAAAAAGCAGGTGCTGAGACGGGTCCCTATCGGGCTGTCCATTTTTTTCCTCACCATCAGTGTGAAAGCAAATCCTAACTCTGCAACAGTGCCATCATTCACTGCCTTTGATGTAACTTCAAAAAGACTGTTACAGTACTTTCAGTCCCACCATTTCAAGACGGAAGCATTTTCAACATTACATGCACCGAATCCATAGTTATTGCGTATTTATCTTACGCAACTAACCACCATTAACGCCAACAGTCCTGGCTTTTTGTAGGTGGAATGTTACTACACCCATTGGACTCACAGGGCTTCAGCCCCCCCCCCCCTCCCCCGTCGTATGTGGCAGCCCGGGATGAGACAGCTTCCTGGGCACCCACACAGACGCAGCCGAGCACTTCAAAGGTCTTTAAAAGACCATTTGCATGTTAATGAGGCCTTGCTGTTGTTTCACCCCTTCTAAGAGCCCCTGCAGCTCCACTCTGCCTATTGCTTAAAGATTCAGCCCCCCCCCACGAAATTCTTAGCCCCCCCCCTCCCCCCGAAATTTGGCTCTAGTTGCGCCTCTGTTACTTATATTATATATCCGGATGCAATGACAATAGCAGCACAATCCCAGTCAGGGGGCACACCATGCTAAGCACAGACTTTTAACTTACGTGTTTTAAAGCCACACCATTAATTACATCGGCCACGGCCCTTTGAGAGACACACCACTCTCGCCCAGTTTTTCTAGACCATTTCAAGCCCTGCGATTTCCCGTGCATAAAAGTTTATTCTAAATACTCCCATTCGAAAACCTCATCTGGGGACCTGATGATAGCAGACTATTAGGAGTGCGTCCAGGCCTGGCAATTTTCACACTCTGGCGTTTTCCAAAGCACAACCATTTAACAAAACGTTGGAGCATTTAGGTGAAATGGGCCCCTTACCTGGGAAAGATCCATGATTCGTGATGCTAATTTCTTTGGAGATCACTTTGTTGTTTGCAATTAATGTACCGAAATTGACCTCTGTCTCCATTTCAAGCATACACGATGGAGTAAAGCTACGGGAGAAGATGCATTGGACAGTGTATTTAAGAGCACAATTTACGTATCTTTGACATTTTTTTTAGGTTTTACAACTTAACAGCTTGTACTCGAAACATAATTTTTAAGTAAAGCGGGAAAACAATGTCTATATTTTGTCAAACTACTAAACTTCAATTTAAAAAAAAGAAAAAAAACTTTTGCATAAAACTACCATAATGCTAGGCAGACAAGTAAATCTTTCCGGTATGTTAAAATATGTAAACTGAAGAAGCAACTGCCTCGATTCCAAAAAATGAAAGTGACTGCCTAATTTGTCATGTTACAGAGATCAATCTTCCATGAACAGTAAGATACTTTAAGATTTCTTTTCCTGTTCTATGGGGTATTGCGGGTCATGGTGACTATTAGTCGCGGATATCCAGGGTACAAACGTACAAATGTCATGCCAGACCTCTGACAGCACTCAGTCAATCTGTATGTCCATTTTAGTGATTAGTGACTGATCTTCTATTACTAGTGATCATGCTTTTTATGCAAGCAGATTTGGTTAAAACACAAGTTAGGGGGGCATCAAAAGTCAGCATAGATATTATAGCAAGGAACTAAATCTTTAAATACCAGGAATATGCAATTGCTATATGCAGAGTAGGGTTGGGTTATGCGGGGTATAGAAGGCTAAACTAGGACAAGCAATACAAAACACACAACTGTTCTTACACCAAACAACTTGGTGGCAAGATAGTCTTGTTTTTGTTCTCAATTTCCTTATACTGGACTAAAAAGATGTTAAAACTATGACTGGAATGCCAGGGGGTCACACCTACTTTCAGGCTCATGCAGGCCTTATTGGGAAAGTAGCTAAGTACAGTGTAAGTGCAACTTGACTGACAACACTATGGATGCGTAGTAACAAGAATGGAAGGTTACTTTTGTTGACTAGACCAAAGAGAAAAGTGAATGCCACAGTGATGGCGTACATCCTCAAGTGAAAAGAAGGGCTCTCTTTTTTCACAAATCAGACTCAATCTTCTTAGTGCACCTGTTAAAAATTGAGAAAAAAATGTTGATTAAATCACATACCCTAGCACAGGTATTGTTATTATTTGCCCGTCGACACAAATACTCAGTTTGTCCCGAACATCTTGCTTTGCGTTTGGTTGATATTCCACAGTAGCTGTCACTTGAAGCCCAGGTGCAACCGGTTTGTCTGGATTGGTAACATTCAGTGTAAACTGAAAGAAAAGCGCAAGAAACATCTTACTTTTAGACTGTTCATTTCGAAAAGTATTTCTAGATTATTTATTATTTCACAAATAAATCAAGTTCATAAATCATTATTCGTGTGAAAGAAATAATCTTGATGTCTGTAGGACTGCAGCACATCGTATATTTCACCAAGTTCTCTTCTGTGTCTTGGGATGCAGATCTAGACCTTCTTTAGATTTGGTTTTCAGGTTCTTTTTGTGCCAAAAACAGAATCAGATCATTGTGCAAATACAGGATTGCATGTAATGTCGTGACACTAACGTGATACGCCCAATGCGTACGCGTCAGGTCACGTGGTTTTTGAAGATAATAAAAGAGGGCTACGCACGCACGTAAGCACTTAGGCTACGGCGGCGGGGCCAGTACAACAGCCACACTGTGTCCGTCACCTTATTCCGGCATGATTAGGCCCAGTCCCGGTTCCTCGCCACCGGTAATTATATGCACGATCTCGTGTCGGACGGAGACCGCCGACACCACAATTGCACACTTAAAAATTCACATACAAAATCAACTGCAGGGCCAAGAGCGCGATTTGGATTTTTATCTCGAGGATGGATAATGGACAGGAAGAGAAGGCAGATCTCAAAGTCATTTGTGACTAGGACAAGGCTGGCATTGAAATCTCCACAAGCAGACATTCCGCGTGAACCTCCTTTTTCTGGTGATAAATGTTAATATGTTTTGAAATGTTCTTTTATACTAATTGTTCATTTCACATGTTTTTAACATATTGTGTGATTTTGGAATAAAAATATATATTTTTCCAATAAGTGCTTTAGCATCCCGAGTGCAATTTTAAACTAATACTGTGTGAATGTCACTAGTGGTGAACATGTTAGTGATTTAGATGTACAATACCTCCAAAGGGAACTATTATTTTGAACCTTCTGGTTTTTGGTGCTTTATCCCTTTGGTCCATTTGAGTCCCTCTCCTTGTTTTCAAGGTTCAAAGAAATCCTAGGACAAGACCAACACGTGTCATGTAGAAGATCAGAGGGAATCGGATATTGGATTTTGGTGGTGCTTGAAAGTTGTTTTTCTTAAAGACCATGTGACCTTCAAGAACCAGCCTTATAAAGCATCAGCATACTTTTGGTGGACATAGCATTGCAATACCAAAAGAGAAGCAAACGTTTGTTATCAAGATGTATAGAAGAAACAGCTGTCCTTTCATTCCTCCTTCCCAGTGCTCAATTTGTGCTGGTGGTTGCCAGTAGTGGCCACCAGCACTTGTTTCTGGGGACCGGTACTTATTTCTAGCATCAGATACTTCCTTAGTGCAAGAGTGGGAAAACACAGATCAGAAAGACAGAGAGAAGAAAGTAAGCAAAACCGTCACAAAGAGAGAAAGCAGGAACCTGCAATAGTGAGAAATGGGGTAGGGAGCGTCTGGTAGTGGATTAAAGACTAGCAATCTTGGCATTCGTCAGGCTGACTTTCGATTGCACTATCTGCTGGCTTCCGAGCAGAGCTTTTGGCACAGACACTCTTTCTTTTACAAATGAAACACTGCTCCTTCCTCACTCCACTCATTAACAATCAGTGCTACCGGACTCGGTGGTGAGGCGGGGAGGACAGTGAGGGTGGCGAGGGGTGGGAGAGTAGGTCGGGGAAATGAAAAAGATAAAATAAAAAAAACACTTACCTGGCTACGGCCGGTGTTGCTGCCAACTCTCCTCCAAACCTCTTCATCTTCTTGTCTTCCTCCTGCCAGGAGGCCGTCAGCAGGAAGCACCCGAGCTCCCAAGCTCCCCCGACCAATCACAACGGTCTGAGTGCCGCAGTTCAGCGTTCAGACTAAGCTTGGGAGCCTGGGGAATGTTCTCCACCCAGGCTGTAATGCAGCCTGAATGGAGAACATGGCAAGTGCGCATGACCGTTTTGGGCGGCCTGAGAGAGCTAGTCAAAATGTCAGGCACACTTGGAGTGCCACCATTCCTCCCCCTGCAGTGCTCTTGCATCACAGGGTCCAGCCTCACCCCTAGGAAACAACGGAGCCACTGCAGTAGGAAAAAGAAAATGATAATAACGTTACGTTATTATAATTATTTTCCTTTTTTCACTACTCGGAGTGGGGCAACTCTCCTACGCCTAAGTGGAGGAGTCGCCACTGTTAACAATTTACCCACAGTTTGGCGTTCCTTTACTCCTGCATTCAGGTGTGCATCTATCAATAGTGGCCGTTAGAGCAGTACCCAGTACCCAGTCCAGTGTGTCTATCCCAGTCTACATCCCATGATGTTTTAAAGCATAATTTTCCAGACTAGTCATCTTCTGATCTGTGCAGTTAATCAAGAGAGTATTTATATGAATTCATGAAAATGTAGGCTCTTCAAATGGACTTGTACTGCTTTATGTTAGACTCTTTTCTTGCAGCACATATAAGACCAATGTTGTCAATGATGCCATGATGTTCAAATGCTGGTTTATCAAGAAGTAAGCTAACAAGCTCTGTGATGGTAAGGAGTGGTAAAGAAGGATCCCTTCCCCTCACATTTAACAAAAATGGGCAGCGATAATCTCTCCAAGATGCCTAAAATACTGTCACTGGCTCATTTAGAAGGGCATAAACTTTTCTCGAATTATATTGAATAAAACTTTCTTTACTGCCTGTTTTGCCACCACAGGGACCTCAAATTCAGAAAGAGCCTTAAAACATGGCTGTTTTCATTGTCCTAAACTCCCCCGTCACACCATCAGCGAGCTCTGTAAACACTAGCGCCGAGACACCCGTAGGGGTATTTGCGCGCTTTAAAAATTGCAATAAATAAATAAATAAATAAAATAAAGTGGACTTATGTGAACACACAATCTGTGTGCAGTGGCTGCTCACCTTAATTGACCCGACAGCATTTTCTCCTTGAGAAAAAGGAGGCAGTAAATCCTAATTTTGTTGATTTACATCCTATGCAAATTATCTCCTCCATGAAAATTTATATTCTATTTCTATTGGATTTGTAGAGTGGATGGCTACCCAAAGGCATCTGGCTCTTGTTTTCATCATGCATAATTTCTATGTTCCAGTGACCTCTTTTGACCAGCCCTCCTTAACAGAAAAGCTGTTTTTTTGGGGGTAGATATTGCGTTAAGGGTAGAGGATTAATGAACTGGAACTTTGGCTTGTGCTTAGTTGCCATGTACTAGTTTGTAATGCTATATAAGATTAATGATTGGTAGACAGTGTGGACCTTTGAGCTATTTGGTATTCCATTTCTACAATTCTAAGACTTTTAGCATAAAGATTATGTCTGGTCTTAATCCTGGGTCTCATGCTTCTACTGAAGAAACTTGACACAACCTGGGGGTTTTCAGAGCTCAGAAATGTTAATAAGAATAAAGAAGTTCTAGCAAATCTTCAGTTTATGCACCCAACACTTAAAGTGGACTTAACCATAGAAATACAGCAGCGGATGACATAATTCCCAAGACAGATTGTCTACTGCATTTTCAAATGTTTAAAGGAACTCTTTGATTTTCAGTTCTTCAACGACTTCAAGCAGTTTTAGTCAAAGAAAGGGAAACATCGGTAAGCTTCTAGAAGTTTGTGGCCACTAATGTTGACATTTGCATGGCTTTAACATGAACCCTTCCTTTTGCTTTCCTAAGCATCACTTGCTGGATTCAATTTACAGAAAGGGTGCTGTTTTAATCATCAAGTTCTACATTTGCTTGAACATAATCAGCATTTTCAATCTCACCCTAACTTGCTGATTGGCTACAAGATAAAGCTCCCAGCCACTTAGGAAGGATTCAGAACAACGATATCTAGCAAGAGAAAATTAGCTTCATGCTTACTGTAGTAATCCTAGTCCTGGTTTGATGATCCTTTGAGAATAACCCAACCAACTCTTCAGAGCGTATACACTCCATTAACTGTGTATGTTATTATGTACTTATTTATCTTCAAAGCTCACCCACTATACCCCTTCCAGATACTTAAGATCATGCGACAAGGCCGTGCTCAAAGTCCTCAGGTTCAGTAAACCCAGCTCAGGTTGCAGATCGTTCTCCTTTCTTGCCCCCCATTATTGGAATAAACTGCCACTGCAATTACATACTAGTGACAATTTTTCCATTTTAGGTAAGTACTTAAGAACCATCTATTTTAAGGATAGCTCCTACAATTTGACGTCCTGGTGTCACGCCGAGATATCCCTTGGGGGGGGGGGGGGGGGTCATTCGAGCATGGAATAAATCAAATAACATATGTCAGAATCATGCATAATCTGGTTGAGAATGGCTGGTGACTCATAGGAAGAGGCCCAACATTTGCTTGTAAACCAACAATCACACCAGGGTTTCACCAATGCTCTTTAAATGAATACAGTTCTTTTGGATAGGCTTTATTTGCAGACCAGGTACTCCCAACGGGCTGCAAAGGACGTAAAACCAGGACCAGGAGCATCAGGTGTATAATGGTATAACTTTTCTTTAGAAAACTCTGACCAATTCCGAGTGCCCTATCATTAGAAAGCAATCAACATGTGTTGAAGACAACCGAGAAGAAAGGTTTGGACACAGGGCTTGGTTAAGACAAGTGATCCTCTCAGGAGACAGCCCTGCATCTAAAAATGTGATGCTGCTGGTGAAATATGATGGTACAGTACTAAATTGTGTTCAAATTGCAAAGGTTCATTAGTTAAATGAGCTTGAAAAAGAGGCATTCAGTCATAAAATGCAGAGTACTCTGAAACACACACACACACACACACATACACGGGTTAAGGCTGCGTTTTATAAAACAGCAATAAATAAGAGTAAGATACATAATTACCTTGCAGGGAAAGGATTGAAAGATGAAAATATTGAACTTTCTAAAGAAGATAAATGTAATATCAAGGGCAGCCCTTGTCAGAGGAGCAAGTCTTGGCCTAGAGGTCATGATAAGTTTAATAGATTAGTGGTCTCAGAAGTTACATCTGGGGAAAAGTAATTAAACAAAAGGGTAAAGAACTATGCTAAACCGCCTCCCATTAGAAGTGGTGAAGACAAAAACCGTTAATTATGTTTTTTTAAAGCTAGGACAGGTGCATTGAAATAGTCATATAGGACATTCAGGGTAAAGCTCAACACCACACTCGACTAAAATACACAAGGATACGTGGTGCCGATAAGCGTGGTCATCAATATTGCCAATTTTCTGCTGTAAAAAATGCAATTTTAAGATTCTATAGATGTTGATCCAATTAATGTCTTTAACAAAGTAACCACTGTGTGTTTGAGAAGCGTGTGCCTGCTTCGATCTTGCGATATCTTGTTTTGGTCCCACTCAACTTTTCTTGCCTCCTGGTACTTGAAAGGGCAGTAAAACAAGTAAGGCAAACACACTCCTTTTTTGATTATTCAGTAATCGCACAGCTTGACCGCACCGGGGGAAGAGAGCCAGCCGCAACGGGTTCGCAGGACTCCATCTCCCAGGCTCCCTTGCTCCCTCATCTGCCTCGTCACTCGCCAGCGCCTGGAAGCGCATTAAAGCACCGGCAAGCCCCCG
Organism: Triturus cristatus; assembly: GCF_964204655.1. NCBI lineage: Eukaryota > Metazoa > Chordata > Amphibia > Caudata > Salamandridae > Triturus > Triturus cristatus. The sequence continues at coordinate 1,006,703,872 of NC_140591.1, read as the reverse complement.
CAGCCCGGGATGCACAGCTTGACCGCACGGGGGCAGAGAGACAGCTGCAGCGGGTCTGCAGGACTCCATCTCCCAGGCTCCTTTGCTCCCTTGTCTGCCTCGTCACTCGCCAGCGCCTGGAGGCGCATTTAAGCACTGGCAAGCCCCCACAGCGCGGGACGCGCGCGGGCCGTGCCTGGGCAAAGCCCAGGCCAAGGGCGGGCCTGTCCTTGCCCGTCATTGCCAGGAAGAGGCAGGGCAGTGCCACCCCTCTTTCATCTCACCCCTGGACCGTGTCTCTGTTCGTTACAGCCTCCCAGCAACTCAATAAGGTACTGGGTTAACTTTTGCCACGTTTGAGGAGGATCAGTGCAGAGTGATAGACGCTGTAAAAGAACTAATTCATCTGAACTTTGCGTCCCGGTTCTAAGACTTACTAACCCTCTACGCCAACTAGTAAATGCGCCCTTTATAATCAACAGCTGCTTGGGCTAAAACCATCTCTGTGGGCTACCATCTGTGAACTGCTCAAACCACTTTAACTTGGTTAAACTATGGGCAAACGGAAAGTCATGGAGGGAACAGGGGCAGGAACCAGTAATAACAGCGGGGCAGGCAAGGGGAAAAAGGCAAGGAAATCCCACAAACACACAGCTAGCAATTGTGTGCTTGATAGAATAGACACCCTCATTAGTGAGTGTGAGGGTATCTTAGTCGCAGAACCAACAGCGCCCGCACTGATGGCCAACCTCTTCCCAACCCTACTAGCCCGCCCCCCGCTCACCCACTATTCCTACCATTCCTACAATGTTCTATAAGCACTCTTGAAAGGGAACTTCTGACCATAGTAACACTACACTAGCGGCACAAGTAGAAGGACAAGCAAAGGATGTATACCGCTCAGAATCCTCCACTTGTATTGATGAATGTGTACCTGGTCCCCCCATTCACTGTTCAAATAGATTTGCACCACTGGCAGTCGTGCACAACACCGTCATAGATGAAGTGCCCCAGCCACTAAGTACACTGCAAATAGAAAGTAAAGAAGAGCAAACATCTGTACCACATGACACTTCCCAGCTTATTAATACCCTCAGGTCTGAGATAGTAACCATGAGACACATGATCGAAGAACTCACCGCACTGGTTAAAACCCTACTCCCCATGGCTCCACTCGGGCAACAGCACGCGAGTCATTCATCCTATCATGGCCAACAACCCCATTTGGCAACTAGGATGCCTCCCACCGAAAGGGCCACATCAGGCGGTGTTGTTCCTTTACCCCTAATACCTCCCACAAATCCCATCCTCCAAGCTTCGAAAGTCAACCATCCTTACAACTCAAATGCCAATACACCTAAAGATCCTCGCGACTCAAAGGTCAATATACCCAAAGAGCGTTGCAATCCAGCTGCCCTTTGAGACTCCATAGATCATGCTCGACCCTCCACCACATTATCGAGAACACGCCCTCCAGCTAAATGTCTCCAGCAGAGCTATTATCCATGCACCTCTCCCCTGCCGCATAGCCCAAATTGTTTTATGGTGAACGTCCCTAGGCTCGGCCAAAAGAATGTCCCCAAAAGTGATGACTCCTTAACAAACAAAGTCATACATGGATTTACTACATCAGGGGTTGCTGTTCAATGATACGCGAGGACATCTTTAGGGCCCGAAGATGCTCGTCCCCTGCGCAATCTCACGACTGCATTGAACTTACTTTGTCCACCGCATAACTGGCAGAGAATCTTCTTGCATTTGAGTATCGAACCTGCCCCCCTCTCACTTCATCCATACAGTTCAGACGAGCACAAACAATCACAGGGGGTGGGACACCTGCTACCCTAGAGGGAGGGACATCCTTAGAAGCAGTCGACTGACTACAATATGATCCTCATCCACACAAGGATCAAAGCACTACTCTCTTAAGTATCAAGTGTAGCCCTCACAATTTCTTATCCCCCCCTGATGAGCACGAACTACCGATAGATAACACGGGGATGAAGGGCCCAAGTAACCACCTCGGTATTGCTCAGAGGACTCAGGAGGCAGGACCCTGCATACCTCCCGATTCCACCACAATGCCCTATCCCCTAGGGTCACCAAGCCAACAAACATCGAGCAGCAATCTTAATCTCGCCCTGGCCCCAAACCCCCATCTGTTGAAGATTATATCATGGAACGTGGCAGGATTAAAAAATAAATTGCTACTCCCTCACTGGAATGAACTGATAGAGGGATTTGCTATCTGTATCTTCCAGGAGACTTGGAGTTTGGTCCCACTATACAAATCGGGATATGTTTGCTTCTGCTCTCCAGGGCGAGGGTGTCCTTCAGGGGGACTGATTATTTGGGTGAATATTGCCCTGGGCTGCTGAATCATGCAGCCAATCCTGAGCCCCGATATCCTGAGACTTACCATCTAGGGCCCCAGGGGAAGGGGCATTTTAGATCTCTTTAATGTCTATATCAGAGGGACTAAGGGGGGCAACTCATCGCCAACTGTTACGCTATTAGAACAAGATCTATCTAGCTGCTCACCTCATGCAAGAATTCTAGTTGCAGGAGATTTCAATTGTACCTTTCAGCCTTTGTGCTCAGAGGACACACTGTGACTTGAGGGAGATGATAGAAAATGGTCTGTCCCCCCACTCAACATACCCCCTGTCAAAAGATGGACCCACCTAGCAATCCAACTTAACGCGCTCGCCACAGAGTTTGGCCTAAGGGCAGCCAACTGTAGAACTCCTTCGGACATCCAGGGGTCAAACACTTTTAACAGAGTTAGCTGCCCTTCACGTATTGACTACATCTTAATTGACGTAAAAGTTTGGGGTAAAATGACTGACATGTTTGTGGGTACCACGACCGACAGCAACACAGCCCCCTCTGTATGACTATGAAGATCCCATGGGATGTACCATGTCACCCTCAGGAAATTTGGGCCCCAAACCCTACTATTGATATCGTCCCCTCTAATTGCAAAGGGTACCTGAATTGGCACAAGGTTTCCTTGCAAGATACCAAAATAGCAGGCATCCAGGAAGTCCTGTCCACGAACACATTAGAGGTTCAGGCCGCAGTCGCATATACAGGCGGCTAGGCAGCAGTCCCTACCATCCACTCATGCACAATGGAACAACTGAGCTCTTATTTTCAAGCACCTAGCAAGCATAGCAAACTGTGCGTACCTCAAAAAAGCCAGCACCCATGGTACACCAAGGATTGCAGGCTCAAAAGACAGGCCCTAGCCCTAGCAATCAGAAGTAAGAACTGCCCCTTGGTCAAGTCAGCTAGAAAGGAATATAGTGCTGCCCTGTACTAAGCAAAGATCGAGTGGGATGAATCGCACTGGCAGGAATTGAAGAATGCCAGCCTTGCAAAAAACACGAACCAATTTTTGACACTAGTGAGCTGGGGCAACAGCAGGGAATTAGGGACTTCTCCCAATCACATTACAAGCCAAGATTGGCATGACCATTTTGAAAAACTGTATTCCGCTACAGAGGACGGACGTCTGGAGGAGCCATGCGGCCCCAAAGACATCCCTCCAGCAGGGAATGCTAGCGAACCCTTCTCTTTGGTCGAAATAGAAGCAGCAATAAAGAAGATAGTCCCTGCCAAAGCTCCCGGACCAGACGGCCTCCCAGGAGATTTATGTCTCGCTGACCCCAGATGTTGGTCATGGTACATCCAGCTACTGATCAATTCTATATGGAAGTAGTATACAGGCCTGGAACAAAGAACCCAGCGGATTTTTTCTCCCAGCACCCCAGGTCGAAGAGGATGACCTCGAAGGGTCGGAACAATACGTACAGTTGGTCTCAGCGGCGGCGTGCTCCATGCGATGACTCTCGAAGAAATCAAGAAGGCTGCTGAGCACGACCCCATATACACCCGAACTCTTCAAGTGGTTCAAGAGGGATCGTGGAGGAACTACCTTCAACAGGCCAACACATGGGCGCCAGAAGACCGGGGAGACCTGACAAAGGTATGGAAGGTGAGGAGCGAACTGAGCGCCACGCCCGATGGAATACTTCTAAGAGGATCGAGGCTATTCATACCGCAAGCTCTAAGGCAACGAGCGACTCAATTGGCCCATAGGGGGAACCAAGGTGTAACCAAAATGAAGGCAAGGATGAGAGAAAAAGTCTGGTTTCCAGAGCTCGAAGCGATGGTTGAAGACTTAGTGCACCGGTGCCCCACCTGCCAATTAACCAGTGCTCCTGTGAGGCCAACCCCTGTAATCACGGAAGAGGCCAGCACCGTAACCTGGTCGAAAGTGAGCAAAGATTTTGGGAGTTTCCCTGGAGGGAAATAGACGCTCATCCTCGTAGATGTATTTTCTAAATATCCTGTAGTGCAGGGGTCTTCAAACTGTGGGGCGCGACCCCCAGGGGGGCCGTGGAGTGATGCAAAGGGGGTCGCGCCTTCCCAGTCACACTTCTGCCCAGGCCCAAAGGCTTCAGCCCCCCCCCCCCCCCACACTTCCCCCGTCCTGTGTCTCAGCCCGGGCTGCTGCAGTGAAACTTGAGCTGCTGGGGGCTCAGCTGGGCAGTGTCTGGATTCCTATCTCCGGCACCCCGTGTTTTTTCACACGTCTTTAAAGACCATTTGCATTTTAACATGCCTTTGTAAACTGGTTACAGAGGCTTAGGTTTTTTTGCTGGTTCCAGTACCCCCTGGGTCCCCACTGTGCCTATTCCTTACATTTGGATTTTACATTCACTGCCGTAGTGTGAGAATGCATTTCATGGAAAGGAATAAAAAGTTGGCTTCCTGGGGGCGCCGTGTGTGAAAGTTTATTGTGCTTTTGAAGCACCTGCTGCAGCGTTTCTTTCCCCGGCAATTACCAGGCCTCACATAAATGTCAAGATAACTTGTGTGATTAATTATCTTCCTGGAGAGAGATCAGAATTTTGTATAGTTGAGGTTTTGACTTAGGTGAAGTTAGTGCAGAGGGTTAATATGCCGGCTGCAAAGAACGTGTACCAAGTAGATTACAGAGTGTGTATGATGTGAAGAGATCAGCAGGTTACTGCTTTCAAAAGAGACATCCTTTTGTTACTTGCAATTTATAACTTAAAGTCCTAATATAGAATAGAGAGCTATTAACTTTCATCCTAGAACAGCATGCACACTACAAACAATACATTATTAGACCATTGATTAATGTTGCAAAAAGGGTTAATTTGGCTAGAAATCAATTCTTATTATTAAAGGAAACTCCCAACTATGCTGTTTCTTTTTCTACTCTGAGTTTGTGCTTCTCCACACCAAGCACTCTTGAACTATACTGCCTACCAGTATGGATGACATGTGACTCCTATACTTTTAGTCCTATGGCTTATGTAACATTTCCTATACACTGATTTACACATGTATGATTGATTGTCTCTGTGTAATGTGTGTGTGATGCAAAGTGCTCGGACACCCTACACTGGTATGAGTGGCACTATATAACTAATTCAATGCATCTGAGAGTGTGGGGTTATGGAGACTTGGTCACTGTTAAAGGGTGCTAGTGAGAGAATCCATGGTGGGGGTGGTCATTGGGGGGCACCAACAAACATTGTCGCACAGGGCACCACCAGCACTAAAGCCGGCCCTGGGAAGTATGCACAGATAAGCGCTGAAAATACCGCTTTAGGTGACTGCTTTTTTTTGTACCGACTGGGCCATCAAAATAATCTGCTGGTAACCCTAACCATAGGACTGGAAGTTTGTTGCAGGATCAGCACATTATTTATTTCCTTCACCCTCGATCCCCGATTAATGCCGCAATAGTTTAACTTAGATCTTAAAGTCTACGCCCCCGTCAATAACATGCTGAGTTACTTCATGTAAATGTGCAGATATTTATATAGCGCAAATCACCAACCGGTCTCTAAGAGCTTGCTTAGGGAACCCGTCCTGGTATTCCCTTGTGAGATTACCCAGCAGGGCATCCACAAGGTGAAAGGGTCTGGGAATGCACCCTGCATTCAGACAACTCATTCCTCATTCTCGCCCTTTATTGTCACGCTCACCTTGCACTCACAGTGATCACAATGCACTCACACTGATCACCATGCACTTGCACCATTCACCCGCTCACCTTGCACTCACAGTGATCACTCTGCACTCAAAATGCATTTGTCCTGCTCACACTATACCTCAACCTGCAGTCACACGAGTACACTACTCATCCTGCACTCATGTGACACTTCACTCACCTGTCCCCCTCACTACTCAATATGCAACTCACTCAAACAAGCCCATCAGTAATCATACATTCATTCATCCCATTCTGAACTTGCATCCGCACCCAAAATGAGAGAGGACAGCAAGGGAGTGAGAGAATTTGATTGAAGAGGTCACGGATGAGGAGAAATGTGAATTGCCGAAGAGAAGTGTGGACACGCAAGAAGTGAGTGTGATCCAAAGGTGAGGGCTTCTGTTAGAACAAAGGGGAGATGTGAAAGAGGAATGGGGGGACTGGAGAGGTGTAAGATACAAATAGACAAAAATTTGAATGAAGAGACGAGGTGAATGAGAAGTGCTGAGGGGCACGGGAGGTGACAGGGCCAGAGAGGCCATGAGATAAATGTGAGAGACTGTTAGAGATGAGGGCAGTGAAAGGACAGAATGGCAAGAGGTGATTAAAGGTGAAGTGAGAGGTTGAATGGGGAGAGTTCAGAAGTTGTAAAAAGGGGTGAAAGAAAATGACCTGCAAAGTGAGAGAGGGATCCGGGGTTAGGAGAGGAGAGAGGGATGGAAGGGAGGGGGTGAGAGGAAAGCTGCATGGGTAAACGGCTTAACTCTACACAAAACCGCCAGGGTTTTAAGGGACCCCTGCTTCTTCCGGTCAGGGCCAGGTGAGCTTCTAATGTGGCAGCACGTATTGCTGCAGAGTGGAAGGCCCTTCACAAAGGTTGACTTGAAATCTTTCTGATGATAATTGCTGTATTTTGGTTATAAATGGGTACTGATTGGGTGAAATCTTTCCTCAGCGTTACTGTGTGTAACAAATATCAAAATAATGAAGCAATGCTATCCCAAAATACGCGGCATCACATAACCTCATTTACATTTTCATCCCACGCAATTTAGTCAACAGGTTTAGACATTTTTGTCAGGAGGGGGTCCTTACGCCTCAAAATGTTGACAGGGGGGTCTCGGCATCCAAAAGTTTGAAGACCTCTGCTGTAGTGGAACCAGTCACGTCGACTGCTTTCACCCATGTGACCACCGTTTGGAAAAGGTGTTTGCCACATTTGGCTTCCCCATGGAGATCCGGAGTGACAATGGGCCCCCGTTCCATGGGGCTGAGTTTGCTACATTCCTCAATCAACAAGGGATAAATCACCACCGTGTCACACCCCAATGGCCCCAAGCCAATGGAGACGTAGAACATTTTATAAGAACATTAAACAAAATGCTGCGTATTGCCAGTGTGGAACAAGCAGATCCGGAGCGGCATCTCCATGAGTTCCTCAGGGAATACCGAAGCACCCCACATTGCAGCACACTGCGGAGCCCCTGGTCCCCCATGTTCAGAGAACCATGGAGAGACTTGACCCCTACGTGTCCAGGGTGGACACCCCCGTCCCATGACATCGAGGAAACCCAGCCAAGGAGGGGACTGCAGAATCACTGGGTAAGTGTCTGACGCCACGTTGCACCCTGGTCACTCCACCTGGGTGCTACTGTGCTACTAAAAGACGCCAGCCCGGGGGAAAGTGATGGACCATCCATGAACCAGGCACCTGGACAGTTGTTGCCTGCAACAGAACTATCGTGACCGCCAGAAGAAGGAGTGAGGAAATATCTCGCAACATATCCTGGTTCAAAGAAGTTCCAGCAGAATCTGCAGAGTCTGAACCTCAACACCTGCTGGACCCGGGCAGGGACCTGCCTGACTGAGGAGAAGACAATGACGACACCCCAGAGTCTGCTTCCCCAGGGCCTCTGCTTCCTGGCTCACCTCCAAGTAGACTGACGCCGGCGAGCTGTCCATCAGAGGCCAGCCACATCGTTACTGCCTCCGGCCTAATTCTCGTCCTATCAGGCGTCTTTAGGATTTCGTGTGGTGAGACACACAACACTGCTGTGTAGGAACTGGTTATATTCATGAGACTGTTTCCAAAGGTTTGTTTTCAAGATCCGAGTTGAGGAGGGATGTAACAGTTAGCAGTCCTGTGTTAGCCGGAACAGTGACCACGTCATCTGCAGGCCAGGCATGGCCTGCGGGGTTAAATAAAAGGGGAGTGATCGCACGTGAGTGATCTCCCGATACCACTAGCCACGAGTGTGTGTATCAATATTTACAGTAATCCATTATGCCTCACCTGGCTATCGTCCTCGCTGGACACCACACCCTGTTCTTAAACCTAGCTCGTATTTCCCTGAAAATCTGAACCTCCTGTGGGTGTGCGCCTTTCATGTAAAATAACAACCGTTAAATGCATCGCTAGAGAATGAAGTTTCTGCTGAATTGCGTGTGCACCAGACTTCCAGTGTAAGGTGAGCTGCTTCAAAATTAGCTTCCCACTGGGTGTGCACCATGTACTAGACCGCACGCTGGTACAACTCTTTGTGCGTCCCAAAACGAAGACGTGGCTTCGGAAATGGACCCTCTTTTGTGATGTAATATTTTGAAGTATTTTTTCAGTTTCTGATGTCGGTAATGCGCATCGTTAGTCGATGTTGACAGCACAGGACAATGCGAGGAGTAGCTAGAATACTTCACCTCCCCTCAATCAACTACATCATGAGGAAGCTGGAGAAGTTTAAACAATGCTGCGTTGAAACAGTAAACCTCAACAGTGAGTCGCTTAAATTCTCCCTCACCAACCGAAGTGTAGAAACCTTTACATTGACACCTCCAGAAGGTAGTGAAAGTTTCTTCTTCAATATGCTTACTCTTGCTGAATTCACTTTCACCAACAGATGTTTTAAACCATGGTCTCTAACCACAGGTCTTCAATATAGCCAGTCAATTTCCTTTCACACGTGGTTCTATGGTGTTCCAGCAACTCGTTGCTTGTATTGTAAAGTAGAGATCATACACTTACAAAGTTTGTAAGTTTTATTAACTACTGGAACAAAGTAGCAGCAATACGGTCACACAACCTTCCCCTTTCAGCTTGCTCTGCTGATACCTTAGATAACTGTCCCAGTATTTACAACCTAGAATCCCACAGTTGCCTAGGAGCGAAGGGCACGGACATTACATGTTTAAACAATTACAAGGAATCAGAATGCTTGACATTATGCACCCAAGTCTGAGCAAGCTGAAGTAGGAAGGTAAGATAGTAATTCTAAGAAGGGGTAGGTTAGAGCAGGGAGATAAGGTTAACATCTGGGGCATCGGGATTTGGAAAAGGGAAACATGTGGATGCCCATTGTAGGAAAGTTCCCCTTTTTGCATGGTTGCCCCCCACATTGTGCCTCATATCTGATGCATGTTGAATGTTCACTGGGTCCCTGCTAATCAGGTCACCAGTGCATGTGTTCTTTCCCAAAACTGTGCCTTTGTTTTCACAATTGGCACCCCTCTGGCCAACATAAAAGTCCATTGTAAAAGGTACCAGTGGTACCAAGGACCTTGTGAGAAGAGAGGGTCTCTTAAGGCTGCAGCATGTATTGTGCCACCTCCAGAGACCCCTCACTTAATACATATGCACTGCCCTTGCAGACAAACTGTTTTAGTGCAGACAAAACCTAAAACTCGACATGGCACACATCCCTACCCCCAAGCAGGAACAGCATTCAGGGCGGCGAGCCTCAAAGGCTTCCTGCCCTTTGTTATGCTAGCCAATGCCTCTACAGCCTGTGGAGATGCCTGCCCCTCTGACCAAGCCCCACTTTTGTCAGCAAGGTTGGCAGGAAAATTAGTAGCCAGGAGAGATGTATCCCCTCTCAGCCAGTACCACCCCTACGGTGTCTTGAGCTGAAGGTACTCACTCCTTTGAAATTCCTCTGTGTTGGATAGAAGGATTTTAGCCAATCAGGTTAGGGAATGCACCCTTTCGAAGAAGAGGGGACATGCAGAGGGTTTAGCCACCCTAAAGGTAAGTAGCCCATTGGCTACTACCTGCCAGGACCTGTAACGCCTCTAAATTCAGTATTTAAGGGCACACCCGAACCTTGAGCCTCAGATCTGCGACAACCTTATAAGAAAAAAGACATCCCTAAAGCCGACCCTGCAGAGAAGCCTGAAGACAACGACTGCCTTGGCTCCATATGTACCGGCCTGTCTCCAGCTTTGAAGAGCCTGCAACAAAAAGGCGACCTGTCTTGAAGCCAGCATCCTCTGTAAACCCTTGGAGGACTGCTACCTTAAAGAAAGACTCCAATCTCCCGTGAAGAGCGGACCTGTCCCCAAGAAATCAACTCCAAGGTCTCCTGTGCCATTTGGAACGGTGAGTCCTGCCCACTCTGAACGCGATGCCCATGGCTCAAGTCTGAGTGGCTCACCTGTCCAGTGAAGTCTCCCCAGCAATCCTGAACATGAATCCGGTGTTAGATCACCTCTCCTGACCTCCACAATGGCACCTGTAGTGCAAATCCGAAGGGTCCCCCCAACCACGACAAGCAAAAAAAAAATCTGACGTCTAACGGCACCCCTGCACCCATAGCCCCTGGGCTTTGGGGTGCTTAACCAGCGGTGACCCTGAACCACCGCTGGTTAAGCTCACCAAAACCCTGGGGCTGTGAGTTCAGCTTGCCTGTGCTGTGCTTGTTTTTTGCCTGCACACTCCGGTTCAAAACCTACGCCCTGTGCGTTTCTCATCCTAAGTGCGCCAGGTATGCTCAGACATGGCTCACTGTGTCACTGGATTCAAGCTACCCTGGCTGATGAGGGGTGATGCACCGAAACTGGTCCCAGGATGCTTGTTTCCGGTCCAGGGAGGACCTGGATGGCAGTTCAGGCTGGACTGTTCCCATGAGGCACAGGGGCATGACTGATATGCATATGGCTGGGTATAAACTGGGGTGACATGGTGAGCATATGATCAATGGATTTAACCCAGTTCTATTGACTGGGGGTGAATGTTTGATTTGCTCTGCATTCTGTCCATCATCTGTCCGTCTTTTGCTTTCTCACTTTAAGTGTGCCTGGTATGCCCAGACGTTGGTACCGGGCTCACTGTGTCAATGGATTCATGCCAGCCTGCCTGATGAGGGGTGTTGCCCCGAAATCTGACCTAGGATGCTTGTTCCTGGTCCAGAGAGGACCTGGCTCAGCAGTTTGGGCTGGACTGTTCCTGTGAGGCACAGGGTCATGACTCATTTGCATATGGCTGGGTCTAAACTGGGGTGGCATGGGGAGGAAAAGAACAATGGATTTACCCAGATCTATTCACTGGGGGTGAATGTTTAATTTGCCCTGCATTCCGTCCATCCTGTGCCTGTTACGTACCAGGCGATAACGACTGCTGTCCACTCCTTGGAGACACGGCAGCGAGGGAAGTTCTGGAGGCGGGTCGCCGAGGTGTTTCAGAGGCTGCGTGCGGGCTGGCGTAAGGGAGAACCCGGTCACTTCTCTGCCCCGCAATGCACACTTACTACAATACCCAAGAGCCTGTGCAGCGTGTAGCGCGCACAGGAAATGACGCGGTTATCCTCCCGGCAGGCTATGTAAGTCAGAAAGGAAGGAGGAAACGCCACAGATTATCCTGACAGTATTCGCAGTGCCAGGACGAAAGAATCCAGAAGCCTGCAGTACCCGGTGGGGTAAGGGTGTCGTAGACACCACTGTTCCTATTCCCTTTTGGCAAAATTGGTAACTTTATGCCGCTTTCGGAGTCTTTCTGTTCAAAGCCTCAGCTGTGATTATTGGTGCAGAACCTATCCTTGATTAAAGCTTGTGTATTGCTCAGATCTAAGAGCCATGGAGAAATTAGATACACAAGACATTTTGCTCTTCATATATACCAGGTGGTATATCATCCTCCCATTTCAAAACTTCAACTCATTTGATTTGTACTACGCTACACCTGTGCTACGGGGTATTACTTGCTATTGTTGTATTGGGAAAGCTACCCAGGTTATGCAATTAACAGTCATATGTATGTTACATGCTGTGTGTTTTCTATTTCGTCTTCTAGCAGGGGGACAGTGGGAGGTTGCTGACTTAAGCCTGCCCTTCCTCCCTTGCGAAGCTCTAACACGCTGCATTATTGGTGGGTGTATGACTGGTAAACAAAAGCGTTACTGGGTTAGAAGAATTGACTGAAACGTTGTATAATCGTATGTTTCTATCCTGCAGTTACTATGACTAAGCTATGGGTATAAGCCAATCCTAAGCACTAGAAGACGCGGTAGTCCACAGAAGGTCTTGATGATTACACAATCGTCCTTCTAAAGAGCTATTGCAGAAGCTTGTTATTTCTTTTACAGGTACATAAAGGTAGAGCCCCTTATTTTGTTTGTATGTTACTGTACCAGATTATGGGTAGAGCAGTGTTTCTATAATTAGCCTTTTTCTCCACAGGTCTCCCTCCCCACTGTTCCCATCCTTTCCTTCCCCCGATTGACCCCCTTAATCTTCCGTGCTATTATAGCAAGTCGGAATTGAGGATGTCAATAGGTGGACCCATTTGAGCAACAAACCGATCCCGAGAGGCCTCCGAGGGACACGTGACAGAATAATCTGCCTAATTCATAATATACCTCTCCCGGTCGGTTCGTTGTGAACATGGCCACCCTAGAGGATGTGATAGCTACGCTAGTAACCTTACAACAGGAAGTTGTTGCTTCTAGAGCGGAGACTGCAGCCGTACAAGATACCGTAAAGAGGCTTCAGAGAAACCCTATTGATGCCCAACCAGGGCAAAGCACTGTATGGGGCCCATGGCAGGTTGGGGGTACCTCTTTTCCTATGCCTCTTACTGTGGAAGTCCCCACTCCTATAACCTTGGCTGTCCCTGAACGTTTTCACGGAGAAGCCTCCAAGGTGCAGGTCTTCATGACCCAGATATCGCTACACTTTTCCTGTAGGCCTAAAGCATTTCCCACTAACCAGGCTAGGGTAGCCTTTATGCCACAGGTCTCTTTATGGACAGTTCTATGCCTCAGAGACTGTGTCTGGGGTTACATGCCAAAGATAGTCCCAAAGAGATATTGGCAGTCGATTGGGAGAGAATTGAGCACTGGTCCTATAAGGTTCCAAACACGTAGTTTAGAAATGTGTTGTGGTAAGGGACATAAGGAATGGTTGAGTTTTAACATTATTCAGGCTCCACAGTATGGTATCATTCTGGGTCTTCCTTGGTTGGTGTTACATAACCCCACTGTCAATTGGAAAAACAAGACGGTGGACTTTAACAGTTCCTGGTGTAAGGAGCATTGCTTATCCAATGCAGTAAATCCAGTGGCTAGCCTAGTCACGATACACAGCATTGCGACAGCGGCGGAAACAGATGTTTCCCTACCCTCTTGGTACCATGATTACCAGGACGTGTTTTGTGAGAAACACACAGACATGTTGCCTACCTCATAGGCATTACGACTGCCAGATTGACTTATTACCTGGATCCGTGATACCTTGTGGGAGATTGTATACTTTGACAGACCCGAAAATGCTCATCTGAGAGTTTACCTAGAGAAGTACTTGTAGAACGGGTTTATACGCCCTTCGAGGTTGCCTGCGGCCTCTCCACTTTTCTTTATACTGAAGGCAAACGGCGAGAAAAGAGCCTGCATAGACTTTAGAGCGTTGAACAACATCACCATAAAAAACAGGTATCCGTTATCCCTGATTCCTGTTCTGCTCGAACAAGTCAAAACCGCCACCATATACACACGGATTTAAAAGGGACATCTCACTTGGTACGCGTAAGGGAAGGCGATGAGTGGAAGACTGCCTTCCGTACGAGATATGGGCTGTATGAATACACCGTAATGCCTTTCGGCCTCTGCAATGCCCCAGCAGCATTTCAGTACTTTGTAAATGAGGTGTTGCGGGTGTTTCTGGATAGGTTTGTGGTGGCCTAAATAGATGATATTTTTATCTACTCATCCACGGTTCAAGAACATTTTGCACATGTTCGCCAGGTGTTTGAGGCACTTCGTCTGAACGGACTGTACTGCAAACTCAGCAAATGTGAGTTCCACGTGCAGAAGGTAGAGTTTCTGGGAGTTATGTTGTCCCCCACAGGCCACGAAATGTCAGAGCGAAAAATACTGGCTGTTAAAGAATGGCCAAGATCTACCACAGTTAGAGACATACAATGCTTTCGTGGTTTTGCGAATTTTTATCGCAGGTTTATAAGCCATTTTTCAAACACAGTAGCTTCTATCACTAAGTTGCTAAGGAAGAATTTACCCTTCCTTTGGACACAAGAAGCTGAAACTTCCTTTCAGAATCTGAAACATGCCTTTGTTACAGCTCCCATTTTGTCGCACCCTGACCCAGAAAGACCCTATGTGGTGGATGCCGACGCATCCGATGTAGCCATAGGAGCCATTCTTTCACAAAGGCACAAGACCACGGGCCAGTTGCACCCTATAGCCTACATGTCACAAAAACTGAATGATGCGGAGCGAAGGTACACCATAGCCGAAAAAGAACTACTGGCCATTAAGGACGCCTTCAGTGATTGGAGACATCTATTGATGGGAGCCAGACATGTGGTGACAGTGCATACAGATCACCGCAACTTGCAGTTTATGCGGTCCACCAGAATGTTATCCTCAAGACAACTAAGATGGATGCACTTTTTCTCAGAATTCCATTATGTTGTTAGGTATAGACCAGGAGCAGAAAACAAAAAGGCCGATGCCTTGTCCAGGCAAGAATACATCCCCGAAAACAGGATGGAACAACAACATTCTATTCTGAATCCGAAACAAGTAGTGGGGCTACTTAAAATGGATACCTTCCTTCAAAAGGTGGTGCAGGGGGTAAAACATCGCTATTGGAAAGAATGGCTAAAGCAACACACCCAATGGAAATTGATCAATGGATTGCCGATGAAAGGCAAACAACTACTGGTGCCGAACAAGGACATACGCAAAGAGGTGTTTCAGTGGTGTCACAATGCTCACAGTGCCGGACACAATAGCATCGAGAAACCTCTCGACAGAATCTAAGTCAGTTCTGGTGGCCTACTGTAGCAAAGGATATAACAGAAATGATACACAGATTTCAAAAATGTGTACAAGTCAAAAATGATTATGGAAAACCCCAAGGATTGTGACAACCGTTGTAAACTCCGCTGATTCCATGGGAAACCATTTCCTTAGACTTTATAGTAGGACTACCAAAGGACAAGGGCTGTACTGCCATCCTAGTGGTGGTTGACAGTCTTACAAAAATGGGTCATTTCATTGCATGTGCACAAGAACCCACCTCAGGACAACTCACCCAGATGCTGATGCAGCATGTGATCAGGTTACAAGGTCTTCCAACTTATATTGTTTCCGATAGGGATCCCCAGTTTACAGCCCAGTTTTGGAAGGCCTGTTGTACTACGTTGCATATGAAGCCTTCAAAATCAACCAGCTTCCACCCACAAATGGATGGACAGACCAAGAGACTAAATCAGACTCTGAAACAGTATTTGAGGTGTTACGTTGAAGAGAACTCCGATGCGTGGGTAGACTTGCTGTGTCTGGCAGAAATAGCCTACAACAGTGCCAAACATCAATCAACACAAATAGCTCCTTTCTATAGCAGTTACGGTTTTCATCCCCGTTTCATACCCTTGATACATCCTGCGATCAATCAAGCTGTGCCAGAAGGTCAAACAAGAATTACTCACATACAGCAAACCTTGAAACACACCTATAGGAATCTGAAAAAAGCAAAAGCACTCTATAAAGCAAGGGCTGACAAACACCGTAGACCAAATCCTGTTTACAAAGTGGGTGATGTAGTATGGTTATCCACCAAAAACATTCGCTTCCGCAAATACAGTGTGTTTATTCTGAAATTCATCGGTCCCTATAAAATAACAAAGGTAATCTCGCCACTGGCTATATGGCTAGCTCTTCCAACATCCATGATGCTACACCCAGTGTTCCATGTTTTACTTCTTAAACCCTCATACACACCCATCAAAAAGAAGCCTTCGCCTATATGGATAGATGACGAACCAGAATATGAGGTTCGTGCGATCTTAGACTCCAAGATGAGACGCTCACGGCTATGGTACCTAGTATCATGGAAAGGATACGGGGCGGAAGAAAACTCGTGGGAGCCTGTGGCAGGAATACATGCTCTAAAAAAACATTAAATCATTCCACGCGAAACATCCCAACAAACCAAGTTCATGTAAGCCGTCTTCAGAAGAGGAGTGTGCTGTTACGTACCAGGCGATAACGACCGCTGTCCAATCCTTGGAGACGCGGCAGCGAGGGGAGTTCTGGAGGTGGGTCGCCGAGGTGTTTCAGAGGCTGCATGTGGGCTGGCATAAGGGAGAACCCGGTCACTTCTCTGCCCCGCAATGCACACTAACTACAATACCCAAGAGCCTGTGCAGCACGTAGCGTGCACAGGAAATGACGCAGTTATCCTCCCGGCAGGCTATGCAAGGCGGAAAGGAAGGAGGAAACGTGCCAGATTATACTGACAGTATTCGCAGTGCCATGACAAAGGAATCCAGAAGCCTGCAGTACCCGGTGGGGTAAGGGTGTCGTAGACACCACTGTTCCGATTCCTTTTTGCCAAAATTGGTGATTTTATGCCGCTTTCGGAGTCTTTCTGTTCAAAGCCTCAGTTGTGATTATTGGTGCAGAACCTATCCTTGATTAAATCTTGTGTATTGCTCAGATCTAAGAGCCATGGAGAAATGAGATACACAATACATTTTGCTCCTCATATATACCAGGTGGTATATCATTCTCCCATTTAAAAACTTCAACTCATTTGATTTGTACTACGCTACACCTGTGCTACGGGGTATTAGTTGCTATTGTTGTATTGGGAAAGCTATCCAGGTTATGCAATTAACAGTCATATGTATGTTACATGCTGTGTGTTTTCTTGTTCGTCTTCTAGCAGGGGGACAGTGAGAGATTGCAGACTTAAGCCTGCCCTTCCTCCCTTGCGAAGCTCTAACACACTGCATTATTGGTGGGTATAGGACTGGTAAACAAAAGCGTCTCTGGGTTAGAAGAATTGACTGAAACGTTGTATAATCGTATGTGTCTATCCTGCAGTTGCTATGACTAAGCTATGCGTATAAGCCAATCCTAAGCACTAGAAGGCGCGGTAGCCCACGGAAGGTCTTGATGATTACACAATCGTCCTTCTAAAGAGCTATTGCAGAAGCTTGTTATTTCTTTTAAAGGTACATATGGGTAGAGCCCCTTATTATGTTTGTATGTTACTGTACCAGATTATGGGTTTAGCAGTGTTTCTATAATTAGCCTTTTTCTCCACAGGTCTCCCTCTCCGCTGTCCCCATCCTTTACTTCCCCTGATTGACCCCCTTAATCTTCCGTGCTCTTATAGCAAGTCAGAATTGAGGATGTCAAGAGGTGGACCCATTTGAGCAACGAACCGATCGTGAGAGGCCTCCGAGGGACACGTTACAGTGCCATTTGGAACAGCGAGTCCTGCCCACTCTGAACCCGATGCCCATGGCTCGAGTCTGTGTAGCTCACCTGTCCAGTGAAGTCTCCTAAATGATCCTGAACATGAAACTAGTGTTAGCTCACCTCTCCTGACCTCCACAATGGCACCTGCAGTGTGAATCCGAAGGGTCCCAGGCTCACTGTGTCACTGGATTCAAACTAGCCTGGCTGATGAGGGGTGATGCCCAGAGATCGGTCCCACAATGCTTGTTTCCGGTTCAGGCAGGATTTGGCTAGGCAATTCGGGCTGGACTGGCCCATGAGGCACAGGGTAATGAGTGAGTTTTATATGGCTGGCTCTAAACTGGGGTGGCATGGTGAGCGAAAGAACAATGGATTCAACCCAGATCTATTGACTAGGGATGAATGTTTGATTTTCTCTGCATTTCGTCCATCATCTGTGTGTCTTTTGCTTTCTCGCCCTAAGTGCGCCAGGTATGCCCAGACGTGGGTCCCGGGCTCACTGTCACTGGATTCAAGCTTGCCCGGCTGATGATGAGTGATGCCCCAAAATCTGTCCCAGGATGCTTGTTTCCGGTCCAGGAAGGACCTGACTTGCCAGTTTGGACTGGACTGTTCCCATGAGGCACAGGGGATTGACTGATTTGCACATGGGTGGGTCTAAACTGGGGTGGCATGGTGAGCAAAGGAACAATGGATTTAACCCAGATCTATTGACAGGGGGTGAATCTTTGATTTGCTCTGCAGTCCATCCATCATCTGTGTGTCTTTTGCTTTCTCGTCCTAAGTGTATGCCCAGATTTTTGTCCCTGGCTCACTGTCACTGAATTCTAGCTAGCCTGGCTGATGAGGGGTGATGCCCACAAACTGATCCTAGGATGTTTGTTTCCAGTCCAGGGAGCACCTGGCTTGACGGTTTGGGCTGGACTGTTCCCATGAGGCACAGGGTCATGACTGATTTGCATATGGCTGGGTCTAAACTGCGGTGGCATGGTGAGCAAAAGAACAATGGATTTAACCCAGATCTACTGGCTGGGGGGATGCTCTGCATTCCGTCCATCATCTGTGTGTCCTTTATTTTTTTGTCCTACGAGCGCTAAGAAGGCGGAGACGTGGGTCCTGGGTGCACTGTGTGACTGGATACAAGTTAACCTGGCTGATGAGGGGTGATGCCCCAAAACTGCTCTCAGAATGCTTATTTCCGGTCCAGGGAGGACCTGGCTTGGCGCTTCAGGCTGGACTGGTCTCATGAAGCACAGGGTCATGACTGATTTGCATATAGCTAGGTCTAAAATGGGGTAGCATGGTGAGCAAAAGAATAACGTATTTAACCCAGGTCTTTTGAATGGGGGTGAATGTTTATTTTGCTCTGCATTCAGTCCATCATCTGTGTGTCTTTTGCTTTATCACCCTAAGTGTGCTGGGTATGCCCAGACGTGGGTCCCGGGCTCACTGTGTCACTAGATTCAAGCTAGCTGGGTTGAAACCCAGAAACTGGTCTCTGGATGCTTGTTTTCCATCTGGGGAAGACATGGCTTGGCAGTTTGGGCTTGACTTTTTCCATGAGGAGCCGGTCATGACTGATTTGCATATGGCTGGGTCGAAACTGAGGTGGCATAGTGAGCAAAAGAACGGCGGATTTAACCCAGATCTCTTGACTGGGAGTGAATCTTTGATTTGCTCTGCAGTCCGTCCATCATCTGTGTCTTTTGCTTTCTCGTCCTAAGTGCACCAGGTATGCCCAGACATTGGTCCCTGGCTGTGTCACCAGATTCAAGCTAGCCTGGCTAATGAGGGGTGATACCCGTAAACTGGTCCCAGAATGCTTGTTTCCGGTCCAGGGAGGACCTGGCTTCGTGGTGCTGGCTGAACTGTTCCCATAAGGCAGAGGGGTATGACTGGGGTGGCATGGTGAGCAAAGAAACAATGGAATTCACCCAGATCTATCCACTGGGGGGAATGTTTGATTTGCTCTGCATTACGTACATCATCTTCTTGTATTTCGCTTTCTCCCCCTATGCGCGCCAGGTATGCCCAGATGTGGGTCCCAGGCACCTGTGTCTCTGGATTCAAGCTAGCCTGGCTGGTGAGGGGTTATACCCGTAAACTGGTCCAAGAATGCTTGTTTCCAGTCCAGGGAGGACCTGGCTTGGTAGGTCGGGCTGGACTGTTCGCATGAGGCACGAGGTCATGATTGATTTGCATATCACTGGGTCTAAACTGGGGTGGCATGGTGAGCAAAAGAACAATGGATTTAACCCAGATCTATTGATTAGAGGTGAATGTTTGATTTGCTCTGCATTCCATCCATCATCTATGTGTCTTTTGCTTTCTCACCCTAAGTGCCCCGGGTATGCCCAGACGTGGGTCCAGGACTCACTGTGTCACTGGATTCAAGCTAGCCTGGTTGATGAGGGGTTATGCTTCTAAAATAATGCTTGTTTTTGGTCCAGGGAGAACCTGGCTTGGCAGTTCGGGCTGGACTATTCCCATGAGGTACAGGGTCATGATTGATTTGCATATGGCTGGGTCTAAACTGAGGTGGCATTGTGAGCAAAAGAACAATGGATTTAACCCATGTCTATTGACAGGGGGTGAATGTTTGATTTGCTCTGCAGTCCGTCCATCATCTGTGTGTCTTTTGCTTTCTCGTCCTAAGTGCGCCGGGTATGCCCAGACGTTGGTCCCTGGCTCATTCTGTCACTGGATTCTAGCTAGCCTGGCTGATGAGAGGTGATGCCCGTAAACTAATCCCAGGATGTTTGTTTCCGGTCCAGGTTGCACCTGGCTTGGCGCTTTGGGCTGGACTGTTCCCATGAGGCACAGGGTCATGACTGATTTGCATATGGCTGGGCCTAAACTGCGGTGGCATGGTGAGCAAAAGAACGATGGATTTAACCCAGATCTATTGACTGTGGGGGGAATGTTTAATTTGCTCTTCATTCCGTCCATCATCTGTGTGTCCTTTGCTTTCTTGCCCTAAGTGCGCTGAGAATGCAGAGACATGTGTCCTGGGCTCACCGTGTCACTGGATACAAGCTAACCTGACTGATGAGGGGTGATGCCCCGAAAATGCTCCCAGAATGCTTCTTTTATGGCTGGGTCTAAAATGGGTGGCATGATGAGCAAAAGAACAACGTATTTAACCCAGATCTATTGACAGGGGGTGAATCTTTGATTTGCTCTGCAGTCCGTCCATCATCTGTGTGTCTTTTGCTTTCTCGTCCTAAGTGCGCCGGGTATGCCCAGATGTTGGTCCCCGGCTGTGTCACTAGATTCAAGCTAACCTGGCTAATGAGGGGTGACACCTGTAAACTGGTCCCAGAATGCTTGTTTCCAGTCCAGGGAGGACCTGGCTTCGGGGTGCAGGCTGGACTGTTCCCATAAGGCAGAGGGGTATAACTGGGGTGGCATGGTGAGCAAAAAAACAATGGATTTAACCCAGATCTATCAACTGGGGGAATGTTTGATTTGCTCTGCATTACGTACATCATCTGCTTGTCTTTCGCTTTCTCCCCCTAAGCGCGCCCGGTATGCCCAGATGTGGGTCCCAGGCACCTGTGTCTCTGGATTCAAGCTAGCCTGGCTGATGAGGGGTTATACCTGTAAACTGGTCCCAGATTGCTTGTTTCCGGTCCAGGGAGGACCTGGCATGGGGGTGTGGGCTAGACTGTTCCCATGAGGCACTGGGTCATTACTGATTTGCATATCACTGGGTCTAAACTGGGGTGGCATAGTGAGCAAAAGAACAATGGATTTAACCCAGATCTATTTATTGGGGGTGAATGTTTTATTTGCTCTGCATTCCGTCCATCATCTGTGAGTCTTTTGCTTTCTCACCCTAAGTGCCCCCGGTATGCCCAGACGTGGGTCCGGGGCTCACTGTGTTACTGGATTCAAGCTAGCCTTGCTGATGAGGGGTTATGCTCCAAAACGGGTCCCATAATGCTTGTTTTTGGTCCAGGGAGGACCTGGCTTGGCAGTTCGGGCTGGACTATTCCCATGAGGCACAGGGTCATGATTGATTTGCATATGGCTGGGTCTAAACTGAGGTGGCATTGTGAGCAAAAGAACAATGGATTTAACCCATGTCTATTGACAGGGGGTGAATGTTTGATTTGCTCTGCAGTCCGTTCATCATCTGTGTCTCTTTTGCTTTCTCGTCCTAAGTGTGCCGGGTATGCCCAGACGTTGGTCCCTGGCTCATTCTGTCACTGGATTCTAGCTAGCCTGGCTGATGAGAGGTGATGCCCGGAAACTAATCCCAGGATGTTTGTTTCCGGTCCAGAGTGCACCTGGCTTGGCGCTATGGGCTGGACTGTTCCCATGAGGCACAGGGTCATGACTGATTTGCATATGGCTGGGTCTAAACTGCGGTGGCATGGTGAGCAAAAGAACAATGGATTTAACCCAGATCTATTGACTGTGGGGGGAATGTTTAATTTGCTCTTCATTCCATCCATCATCTGTGTCTCCTTTGCTTTCTTGCCCTAAGTGCGCTGAGAATGCAGAGACGTGTGTCCTGGGCTCACCGTGTCACTGGATACAAGCTAACCTGGCTGATGAGGGGTGATGCCCCGAAAATGCTCCCAGAATGCTTCTTTCATGGCTGGGTCTAAAATGGGGTGGCATGATGAGCAAAAGAACAACGTATTTAATCCAGGTCTTTTGACTGGGGGTGAATCTTTGATTTGCTCTGCATTCGGTACATCATCTGTGTGTCTTTTGCTTTCTCACCCTAAGTGCATCGGGTATGCTCAGATGTGGGTCCCGGGCTCACTGTGTCACTGGATTCAAGCTAGCCTGGCTGATGAGGGGTTATGCTCCTAAACGGGTCCCAGATGCTTGTTTTTGGTCCAGGGAGGACCTGGCTTGCCAGTTTGGGCTGAACTGTTCCCATGAGGCACAGGGTCATGACTGATTTGCATATGGCTGGGTCTAAACTGGGGTGGCATGGTGAGCAAAAGAACAATGGATTTAACCCAGATCTGTTGACAGGGGGTGAATGTTTGATTTGCTCTGCAGTCCATCCATCATCTCTGTGTCTTTTGCTTTCTCGTCCTAAGTGCGCCGGGTATGCCCAGAGGTTCGTCCCTGGCTCACTGTGTCACTGGATTCAAGGTAGCCTGACTGATGAGGGGTGATGCCTCGAAACTGATCCCAGGATGCTTGTTTACGGTCCAGGGAGGACATGGATTAGCAGTTCGGGCTGGACTGTTCCCATGAGGCACAGGGTCATGACTGATTTGCATATGGATGGGTCAAAACTGGGGTGGAATGGTGAGCAAATGAACAATGGATTTAACCCAGATCTATTCACTGGGGGTGAATGTTTGATTTGCTCTGCATTCCATCCATCCTGTGCCATTTGGAACGGTGAGTCCTGCTCACTCAGAACCCGATGCCCGTGGCGCGAGTCTGAGTAGCTCACCTGTCCAGTGAAGTCTCCTCAGTGATCCTGAACGTGAATCTAGTGTTAGCTCACCTCACCTGACCTCCACAATGGCACCTGCAGTGTGAATCCGAAAAGTCTCCCCAACCGCGAACAGCACTAAGAACAGATCTGACGTTTAGAGGCACCCCTGCACCCGCAGCCCCTGGGCTTTGGGGAGATTGACCAGCAGTGCCCCAGTGACCCCCAACATTGTAACTTGCCAGTGCTGTCGCTGGTTTTCTGTCAGCACCCTCAGGTTCGACACCTGCAGCCTGTGTCCAAAAAAGAAGAATCTCCATAGGATTGCATTGGATGCCCAATGCTGTGCTTGCGCCCTGCACCCGGCTGCCCCTGTGCTGCTGGTGGTATAGCTTTGGTGCTGCCTTGTGCCCCCCCTTGTGCTTGTCTAAACCCCCAGGGCCTGTGCCCTGAAACCACGGGTACTTACCTGCAACCAGCACCTCTTGTGGGAGCCCCTAGTCCCCACTGACTAACACTGGGCCCAGTTATCTCTGCACCCGCCGCGCCAGTGCTGCTGCTTGTGCAGTACCTACCATGATCTGACCCTTGCCCAGCATTGGTCTAAACCCCGGAAGACTGGATGTTTAAGTTGAGTACTTACCTGTAAATGTACATAACTGTTTTCCTCCCATAGCGCTGCTTTGCATTTCTTGCACTTAGGGGCATATTTACAACAGTATGGAGAAGCGTGGCGTTAAGCAAACATTGCTAACACCACGGTTCTCCATTCTAAAAATGCAGGGATGTGCCATATTCGCAACAATGCGGTGCACCCCTGTGTTTCCCCTAGCGCTGGTGCTGAGTTCAGCTACCTAGCGCCAACGCGGGCACCCTTTCACCATAGTGCAAGGGTGTCTGCGTGGGTGGGAATTATTGTTTATGTGCAAGAAGGTCTCTCTTCCTGCACATAAACAATCAATCATAGCGTTTTGAAACTTCTATGTGTGCTACTTAGTGCAGCACACATAGAAGTTGCAAAACATCATTTTTTCCCCATTGTTTATGCACATAATCAATCAATGGAAATTTGCTGTTTCTATGTGTGCTGCACAATGCAACACACATGGAAACAGCAAAAACAAGGACAAGTAAAGCAATTCTCCTTGTTTCACCTGTTTAAGGCCAGGTTTTCCCTGGTCTTAATTTTGGAGCTGCCTCCTATTTTCGCCACCCTTGTAAATAGGGGGCAGCATCAAAATCAATGGGTGTTGCGGTGGAACACCCACCGCAAGACCCATTGCCCTCCCCTTTCAGGCTAAGTAGAGCGTGAAAGGATGCTTTATTTACAAGGCAGCTGTAAGCCACGTGACGTTGCGGTGGCGATAGGGGCTTGTAAATATGCCCCTAAGTGTCTATCTTTTACATTGCTAAGTTACTGCTACTGCTGATTTGACACCACAATGTATTTTCAGTATCACAGTAAAGTATTTTCATTGCTTTTTCAAACACACTTTTCTGCACCTGAAAGGTATTGCTATTCTTAAATTGGTACTTATCTGCAACTTAATTTCTCTTGGTTCTAAAATAAAAGTAAAAAAGTAATATTTTTATACAAAACAATCGGTCTTAGATGTTCTACAATTGAACAGAAAAAACTCCCTAAGCAGAAGCAGACAAGTCCTAGGGTGATCTCCAGAGCCGACAAAGTACATTCACATATAAGTATATACTAATACAGGGGTGCATGTTCTCTTGAAGAAAATTAAGACTACATCTCACACAATTCACGGATTACATGAAGTTCCACAACTGTTAAGCATTGTACCATTTGGCAAACCTAGGTATGTCTGCTGTGGACGCTATCTGCGTCAGGTGCGTGTACTGAGTACTGTCTCTCTCTGCGTTGACTCTGCTTTGTACCTGTGGATTATCGGGTCCCTGTATCTCTATGCTGCGGCCTCCGTTGCTGATGTTGATGACGCTTATGGATGCCTGGTATCGCTCGCCCACAGCAGTGTCCGTGAAGCGCAGCACAGCTGGGCGCACCCTCACACCAGCCACATCCCGTGTCTCCATGTTGTGGCTTAACAAAATCCGCGGGGACTCTGTTGCCCACCAAGGATTTCGGCTGATGCCCTGCTATGTTTTCTGGTGTGCGCTCTTTCTCCCGGGCTTCGCTATCTGCACCTGACTGCTTTCAGATGCCCCGTCGGTAATGCTACTCGGAGCCGGGTAGAAAAGTTTACAGCGTGGTCTGGTTGCCAAGCGACGCATGAACCGGAACACAAACGCTGAAGGAGGATTCCACGCTCTCTGATTGGTGGTATGTTTTGAGCTTCTGTGACATCAACAGTGAATGGAACACAAATCCTTCAAAGGACGTTGTGGTGTATGTAGCTTGTTATCAATCGGCCAATGCTTTATTTATGCTTAATCAGCATCCTCGAAAAATGAATTATGAGAAAACGAAAGACCGTACCAAGACGGTTATGTGCTGGGCTAACGCTGACCCGGTTTATCAAATCTATTCTCTCGCGCCTCACTGTTTTTGCATTAGGTAAAAAGTAGCTGCAACGAAACCCACACCAACCATGGGAGTTTGGTGTTGTGTTAGAATTCTGTCTCGCTCTCACTTCCAATGCAAAGGCCATTTTCTGATGTTCACCCACGTTTTCTAACGAGGAGTTTGCTTTTTTTATATTTCGTATTTAGGTTATTTAGCTATGTAAAGAATACAATACAAGACAGTATGAATTTCCTAATAATGTCTTGCATTAATGTAAAATTTAAATAAAGAAGACAAATAGCAGGCATCTGGCATACCCTATTTTCTGATTTTACTCAATTGCCACTCATTACCCGTCAAATAATTGAGTTTTAGAGGTGGTGAAGTTGTGGGCTTGTGGCTGGTGATCACATTAAATTCAGTGGAGGTGAATCATATTTGGAGGCGAAGCAATGTTAGAGTGTCCAACTTTCTATTATCACTTTGCAGGACATTTTGCATGTGTGGAGACACTATGGAGAAGATTTACAAGCAAACACAAGCAAAACACTTTGCCACTGGATTCAAGCTAGCCTGGCTGATGAGGGCTGTGTAATAAGTATAGATGTAGCCGAAGTATGATGATTAAGAAGGTTTATTAGATCTTTAGTACAGGATTACAGAAGAATCAGGTCTTAAGTACAGGAATATAGAAAGCCCCACCAGGAGCAGCTCCCTTGCTGCTCAGCCCAATCTCTCAACTGACATCCATCCACCAGGCATCCTCCTATGTATCATCCAGGCAGGGAAGATACATAGCACCTAAACCAAGATACCACACACCTTCCCCCTTAAAGGAACGCAAACAAATGAATAATACAGGCATAGAGCATGGTCATTGTAAAATTGAAACTTACAGTAAAACCATAAATGAATCCAATACAAATAAACAAAGAATGTCACACATCCCATCCTCGTCGCCAAATGTAATAAGTATAGATGTAGCCGAAGTATGATGATTAAGAAAGTTTATTAGATCTTTAGTACAGGATTACAGAACAGTCCGGTCTTAAGTACAGGAATATAGAAAGCCCCACCAGGAGCAGCTCCCTTGCTGCTCAGCTCAAACTCTCAACTGACATCCATCCACCAGGCATCCTCCACATTCTATCATTACATCACACATACCAACATTACACTATTCATCCACACTGGCTGAGCAGCAAGACAGGTAAGCGGGGAAGATACATAGTACCTAAACCAAGATACCACAGGCTGTTAGCCCGAAACCGGTCCCAGGATGCTTGTTTCCGATCCAGGGAAGACATGGCTTGGCAGTTTGGGCTGCACTGTTCCCATGAGTCACAGGGTCAAGACTGATTTGCATATAGCTATGTCTGAACTGGGGTGGCAAAGTGAGCTAAAGAACGATGATGGCTTTAATCCAGATCTGTGACTGGGGGTGAGTGTCTGAAAAGTTTCAGTGCTCCGTCCATCATCTCCTTGTGTTTGCTTTGTTCGCCTTAAGTTGGCAGGGCATGTCCAGACGTGGGTCCCTTGCTCACTTTGCCACTGGATTCAAGCTAGCCTGACTGATGAGGGCTGTTAGCTCGAAACCGGTCCCAGGATGCTTGTTTCCGGTCCAGGGAAGACATGACTTGGCAGTTCGGGCTGGACTGTTTCCATGAGGCACAGGATCAAGACTGATTTGCATATAGCTGTGTCTGAACTGGGGTGACGAAGTGAGTTGAAGAACGATGATGGATTCAACCCAGATCTGTGACTGGGGGTGAGTGTCTGAAAAGTTTCAGCGCTCCCTCCATCATCTCCTTGTGTTTGCTTTGAAGATTTACAAGCCCCTTGTGCTGTCAATGCGTCACATTTTGTGACACCTGCCCCATATTTACAAGAACAGGAAAAGCCACCCTGCGTGGCTTTTCCTGTCCTTGTAAATACGGCACCTTTTACACGCAGCACTTTGCGTGAAAGGGGTGTTCCATGGGTGTTGCTGTGGGTGTTCCGCGCAACACCCATGGAACCAGACACATTTCCAGATTTACAAGAAATCGTAAATCTGGAGATGCGTCTGAATGCTACGCCTCAGCACAACAAGGAGAAATGTATTCATCAAGGAGAAATGTATTAATTTCTCCTCGGTTGTTTTCCTCTTTCAATGCGTGCTGCACTCTGGTGATTGTTTATGTACAGGAAGGTGTCCCTTCCTGTACATAAATAATCCTTTAAATCAATGACGTATTTCAAGTTCTATGTGTGCTAATGCAGCACACATAGAAGTTGTAAACCACCATTTGTGATTGTTTATGTGCAGGAAGGAAACGCTTCCTGCACATAAACAATCATCCCCGTTACGCAGGCATCCTTGCACCATGGTGCAAGGTGCCTGCGTCGGTGCATGGTAGCAGTTTGTGCGCCAGTGCAGGGGGAAGTACAGAGATGCAACATATTGTTTAAATATGTTGCATCCCTGTGCTTCCAAACTAACGCAGTGCAGCACAGCAAAATTACTTTCTGCACCGCTCTGTATTAGTTTATTGTAAATCTGCCCCTTTGGGAGCACAGCAACGCAGTACGTGTGAAGTCACCACAAGCATATATTTGGGAGGTGGTTGTGATTTACTAAGCACATTTTTCGGGCTTAATTCCATGACACCACAGCCAGACTGGAAACCAAAATGAATCCTGGTAACAATGTACAAACCACCCCACTCTGCTTAAGGCATAGTTGCCAAGTTTCCCAATCCATGCTTGACATGCTTCGTTAAGATTTTTCTTCTTTGCTTTCTGGGACATGTAGTTCTGTTTTTATAGTGGAAGAAACAAGACTGAAAGTCCCATAATGCAAATAAAAAACCTGGACTGGAGCAGCTAGTCAAGCATTAACCTGAGATACATGGAAGGTCTGAGCAGCCCTGCAGAGTACCACACATCAAGGGGTTAGACTAACACCTTTTAGTGTTGGTGTCCCCATCACTGCACTAAAATGCATTAGTCATGCATTACAACTCCTCTGGGACCATCGCAAGGCACTCAACGAGCTGCATAACAAAAGCAGTGACCTTGTATTTGGCTTGCTCTGGCTGTGCTAATGCTGGCTGCCCAGATCATTCAGAAAGGTTGGGAGGGGTGAGCAATAGCTACAAAGTGTCACAAGTTGTTACACTTTAGTGAGTAATCACATGTGGCTTTTGTGTTTTGTGCAATGCGGCCTCTCTTGTCCATATAATCATCTAGTGACACAAATAAAATATGTTTTAAAAAGAAATCATCTAGTGATACAGCAGAGTGAGAAAAGCATAATAAACGGCCCAATTCTATCTTGACCCCGCCTCACGTGGATCTGGTCCTGTTGTATTCAGGCACCAGTGACCACACACCACAGACAGTGATTGGCCTATGGACAGAAGCAGGTCTTTATCTTTTTCCTGCTGCCACACCTGTCCTGACAGGCAAAGCATGCAACCTTCACAGTGCTGTATGGAGGTGAGCGCATGCTGGCGGGCAGTGGGTGCGGTGCAGGATGTTTTCACCACCACTAGGAGCTTCCACTCATTCCCTTTTCTCCAGCCGGCCCACTGCACCCCCCACATTTCAGTCAGGGCCAGATCTGAAGCCCTCACCTGCCCCCAGGTCACATATGTTTGGGGGGTGCCCTGCAGCCCAGTCCGGCGGTTTGCGCAGCCAACTTGATCACACATTAAAAGCGCTAGCGCTGGTCAGCCTGCCCTCACCTGCCAGGACTCTTCGGAGGAAGAGGGCGCCCCTGACTTCAGTGACAGAAGAGAGAGACCAGAGCCTGCCAGCAGTGTGACAGACCCTGAGCAGCTTCAACCACATGTTGATACTGCTAACAAGGATAGGAAATGCCAACAGACCTGGATTGTCTTTGTTGTATGTTCATTGTTGTGTGGTATGTCTAGATGCAATAACAGAAAACTCACTGAGTGGCACCTAAACACTAGACACTGCTTTGATTGACCTCTGAGAAAGTATCACTGAAAGTGTCACACCTTTGGCAGTAAAATGTTACTCATGGCAAACACGATAAGATGATGGACGGAGCGCTGAAACTTTTCCGACACTCACACCCAGTCACTTTTTGATCTGGGTTAAGTCCATCATTGTTCTTTAGCTCACTTCGCTACCCCAGTTCAGACCCAGCCATATCCAAATCAGTCTTGACCCTGCTCCTCATGGGAACAGTCCAGCCCGAACTGCCAATCCATGTTTTCCCTGGAATGGACACAAGCATTGTGGGACCAATTTAGGAGTTACACCCCTCATCAGCCAGGCTAGCTTGAATCCAGTGGCAAAGTGAGTATGGGACCCACATCTGGGCATACCCTACCAACTTAGGGCAATCAAGGAAAACACAATAAGCTGATGGATGGAGGGATGAATCTTTTCACTTACTCCCCCCATTCACTAATAGATCTGGGTTAAATCCATCATCGTTCTTCAGCTCACTTCGCCACCCAAGTTCAGACCCAGTCACTCATACACACACTGAAACCATAGCAATGTCACACATAAGCAATATGAAAACTTTGCAGCTAAGGCTGAGGAGGCAATGAGTAAAAGAGGTCATGTGGGTTTCACCTTTGGGCCGTGCATCCCACCCAGTTCTAAGCCCATCCCTGTAACCTTCAGTCCATGGGGAAAATGCAAGAGTGGCAGAATAGCCATTCGGTACCCAATTGACACCCTCTAAATTAGTCACTTTGTCCCTTTAAAACAGAGATGATCAAACCTTTTTGCTCTAAGCCCCTCTAAGCAAAATATTTAGAAGTCAGGCTTGCCATCCAAAACTTAATAGCAAGGATTGGGGTAGTGGGAGGGACAAGAAAGAGTGCAGCAAGTGGGGCTAATGAGATCAATTCAGGGGTACTATTTATGTAGCGCGTAATCCTCTCAAAATGTGAGATTTATAAAATAGCTAATGCATCAAACAAAAACAGAAATCGACTAAAAACACTTCTACCCATATCTGGGCTGTTGTAAGTCCCTCACACTCATGGGGCCCAATACAACTGCACTAATGATAGTGGCAGCACTAAGTAGCAGACTTTCTCCTCTGCCTCTTCTATCCATTCCCCACCGTAGCTGGCCATCACTCCAATCTTGAAATAGGCTCTCTGTCCTTTTAAAAAAATGAGTTCCCACATGTTGCCCCCTTTTCGCAGTTAAGGTCCCCTCTGTCCCAATGATAGCAAGGAAAATGAACCCCCATGACCCTTTTGTAAAGTAAGACAGTCATTGTGGTGTATTGGGTCCCTCACTTCCCTGGGCTCCAGTGCACTGCACCTGCTTCACTAATGATAGCTGCTGCTTTGCTTTCTCCTCTGCTCATTGTTTAAAACCTGATCTCTCATCTTGCCCAATTCCCATCCCCACCATCTCTAAGAAGGCCAAACTAAGGTGTTTCTTCTGCTTCAATTTTTGGCTCCCCGGGGCCATTACTCTGAGGCCCAAAGCAACAGTGGTACAGCAAGGGAGCACTGGGCCCTAATATACACAAGGAAGGATAGTAAAACAGCCATAATTGTGATTTAGTTGGTCCCTCACAGTCCTGGAACCTGGCACCACTGCACCTGCAGCACCAATGATACTCACAGCCTTACACTGAGAAGCTAGGAGGAACAGAGAGCTTAAGTGGAAACAGGCCTGCTCACTAGAGGGCCTGCTTCCTGTATGTAAATCAGTGTAATTGGTTTATCACCAAATGAAAAGTGTGATTGGGAGCCAGTATAAGCTTTAATCAATGAAGTCACTTGAAGCTTCAGGGTAATAAATATTTATTCTTTTTGAGAGGTATGGTAAGGGAGGGGATGTGGCCTAATGGCCAGAACTGGCAACTTTGGAACTATGCTTCTGGGCAAATCACTTAATCTCTGTGTGCCACAAAACATTCTGACCTTGTATAATGCAATCTGATGCTCATGTAAAGCCCCCAAAATGCCCTTGGACTGAGTTCCCACTGAGTTCCCACTATATAAAACTGGGAAAAAACAGCAGAGTTCTGAAGTGCAACCTTTTTATTTGACACTTATAAAAATGTACTTAGTACAGACTGAGAATTTATTTAAGGCACTTGCTTTATCTTAAACACTAAATCATTTTTACATCAGCCTAAAATATACTGTGTGTGATATTATTTAAAAAAAATTACTTGCGTATTAACAATGCTTGCTGTTACAGGCTGTTACAGGCTAGAGGCTTATAACCCTATAGGTCCACAAGTCACTGTTCCCCACTGCGCCAAACATCATTAATTTCTATGACTCTCTGCCCAAACACACACATCGCCTGTGATTGCATTAACCAATAGATGTTTCAAAACATAAAAGAGTGTATTTCCTCCTGGTTAGTTAAACGTGAATAAAAGAGTGTATTTCCTACTGATTAGTTAAACGTGAATTTATGTTTTATTTAAGGTGAGTGCGTTGTTTTATATGCAGATATCCAAAATGAAAAAAATGACACAGTAATCACAGATTATTTTGTTCTCCTAAGCCACTTCTTTGACCCCGCCACCACAGTCATTGACTACATCTTGATGGCAGTCAAGATCAAAGTTTCCATACTTCTTTGCACTTCAGTTGCTGCTTATAAATGAAGGCAGACTGGGAACGCAACAAATAAAGAAGTTGCTCTTTCAGACCATCTTTATTTATAAATACTTGCTGAAACATTTGCGCCCCCTAGAAAAACAGCCAGGGAGCCCCAGGTGGGGCCCCCCACAGTTTCAAGACTTCTGTTTCAAACGATACAGCTGTGGTTGCTAACGTATTTTGATGAGTGTGATTGCTGTGTCAGGATCCCCTGACCAATCAAAAAGAAAACCAATATATTTTACCATATATGCTGACTATCTCTCTGTAGGAAGGAGGTGAACAATTTGTGGTAAAATGTTTTGACATAATCAAAGTGAGGCTGATTCACAAAAGCATTTATGAGTATGGGAAGTATTACTACAGGAGTACTCTATAACATACTCTTACATGCCACTGTGTATTGTCCCGGAAATAGTCTTGTACTTATTAGTAAAAACAGAAAATGGGCATAATCCTTTCTATTTGTACTAATTGTACATGAATATTTGCTAAATATTCCAGTTTTTATTTTGCCATTTAGATGTTTTGGGGGCAATTCAAAAAGGCATGTAGGAGTATGTAAAATATTACTGCTGGAGTACTGCTCTATTTACTCCAAAATGCCTTATGAATAGAACTCTTAGTTTACATTCCTCTCGACACAGTAAATCAATTAGAAAATATCATTTTCTGTCTAGCTGCTAAATAGTTTCCTTTATAAATAGTCTAAGATGCTGGAATGTAATATTAAGCCCATGACATTTTTAATGTATGAATGGGTGCTTCCTGGTACAGTGCAATGTAAGGCCTGTCTTAGAGTGACCAGTAGGTGAGAGAATGAGGGTTAGTGGTGTATGTATGCTGTACTGGATGTGTGAAGAGGCAAGTGATGAACATTGAAATTGGCAGGATCTAAAGTTCTGTCATGTCCTTTAGGATAGTACTGACATGTATACCCCCGTGTTCATGTATTTTCCAAACCACACGACACTAACAGTTCTGAACAGGTGACCTTTTACCTAGTAGCTTGCTCCTGTCTCTTCGACACCAGGCTCTTAGTAGTTTACCATAATCCCTGTACCTGATGCACATAAACTCAGGCACTGTATAATTATTCTGTATAAGGGTCACCACTTTTTTGTCATCATTAGCATGATCAAATTTGTTTGGAAAAACGTTTATGATTGTTTTCAAAACATTTATGATTGTTTTTAAAACATATTGATTCTAGAAGAAACCCTGGAGTGACCACTCTAGTATATAAGACCCTTATTCCCCCCTGAAAATTAGAGGAGAATTCCTTCCAAGCTGACACGGGGTGCTGCATGCTGAATCTTCGACACGCAGCGGTCTGACATCCCATGCGGGGTGTCATCCTAAGAACAGAGACGGGGTCCTTCATTCTATACCATGGGTACTCTCAAACTTTCTCTCGGGGGCCAAATTTACAGTGTGGTTTGTGGCCGAGGGCCGCACCGTGGGGGCGGGGTCATTGGGGGAGGGGGCGGGGCTAGAGCAACAAAAAAAAACTGTGACTATGAGGTGGAACACAGGCCCCTGCAGCGGACGCCTTCGTCCACTGAGCCACCGGACCCAGCATACACATCTCTCTCTCTCTCTCTCTCTCTCTCTCTCTCTCTCTCTCTCTCTCTCTCTCTCTCTCTCTCTCTCTCTCTCTCTCTCTCTCTCTCTCTCTCTCTCTCTCTCTCACTCTCTCTCCCTCTCCCTCTCCCTCTATCTCTCTCTCCCTCTCTCTATCTCTCTCTCCCTCTCTCTGTCTCCCTCCCTCTCTCTGTCTCCCTCCCTCTCTCTGTCTCCCTCCCTCTCTCTCCCTCCCTCTGTCTCCCTCCATCTGTCTCCCTCCATCTGTCTCCCTCTATCTGTCTCCTTCTATCTGTCTCCCTCTCTCTCTTTCTCCCTCTCTCGGTCTCCCTCTCTCTCTTTCTCCCTCTCTCTCTGTCCCCCTCTATATCCGTCTCCCTCTCTGTCTCCCTCCCTCTGTCTGTCTCCCTCTGTCTCCCTCCCTCTGCCTTCCTCCCTCTGCCTCTCTCCCTCTGTCTGTCTCCCTCTGTCTGTCTCCCTCTCCCTCCCTCTGTGTCCCTCTGTCTGTCTCCCTCTCCCTCCCTCTGTCTCCCCCCTGACTCCCTCCCTCTGTCTCCCTCTGCCTCCCTCCCTCTGTCTCCCTCTCTTTGTCTCCCTCTCTCTCTGTGTCCCTCCCTCTCTGTGTACCTCCCTCTCTGTGTCCCTCCCTCTGTCACCCTCTGTCTCCCTCCCTCCCTCTCCCTCCCTCCCACTCCCTGTCTCCCTTCCCGTCTCCCTCTCCATCTCTCTGTCTGTCTCAGCCTCTATCTGTCTGTCCCTGCCTCTATCTGTCTCTGTCTGTCCCTGTCTCTGTTTGTCCCTGTCTCTGTCTCCCTCCCTCTGTCTCCCTCTCCGTGTCTGTCTCTGTCTGCCCCGTCCCTGTCTCTGCCTCTATCTGTCTCTGTCTGTACCTGTCTCTGGCTCTGTCTCTATCTCTGTCTGTCTCTATCTCTGTCTGTTTCTGCCTCTATCTTTCTCTGACTGTCTGTCCCTGTCTCTGCCTCTATCTAGCTCTGTCTGCCCCTGTCTCTATCTGTCTCCCTCCCTCTGTCTCCCTTTCCGTCTCTGTCTGTCTCTATCTGTCTCTGCCTCTATCTGTCTGCCCCGTCCCTGACTCTGCCTCTATCTTTCTCTGTCTCTGTTTGTCTCTATCTCTGACTGTTTCTGCCTCTATCTATCTGTCTGTCTCTGCCTCTATATGTCCCTGCCTCTATCTTTGTCTCTCTCTCTGTCTCTATCGCTGTCTGTCTCTGTGTCTGCCTCTACCTCTATCCATCTCTGCCTCTATCTGTCTCTGTCTCTGTCAGTCTGTCCCTGTCTCTGTCTGTCTCTGTCCCTATCTCTATCTGTCTCTGTCTGTTTCTGTCTCTCCCTACTGCCCTCTGTCACCCTCTGTCACCTCACCAGACTCTCACACCCTGCTGTCCTCTGTCATTCTTTGTCACCTCACCCCCGCTTGTGTGGCAGCTGAGCCAGCTTCCCTTCCCGGGCGCACACACAGCCCCACCCGAGTACTTCACAGGTCTTTAAGAGACCATATGCATGATAACGAGGCGTTGTTGTATTTCACCTCTTCTTAGCGCCCCTGCAGCTCCACTCGGACTATCACTTGAATCGCCCGGCCCCCCACAGAGCACAGTCTGTGTTTGCTGACAATGTAAAAAAAAAATAAACACCGGTACGATGTCTGCAAGGTTCACGGGCCGCCAAGAAAGGCTTGCCGGGCCGCTGGCAGCCCGCGGTCCGTACTATGAGTACCCGTGTTCTATACCATCAGGTGAGGGGGTTGTTGCTTCCCTAGGGGATTCTTGGCTATTTACATACATATATGAACATATACATGCTACACTTACATATCTAGGCTAGGTACATTTAGGCAAATTACGTAGGTTGTACATTATAGGAGTATGCAAATGCTATTGCCTTATCTGAACTGTATATGTTCATCTTCCTAGCACTACGGTAGAAATGTATCTACTGTTTACTATATTAGTACTTGTAATTTCTTTTGTATGCTTCTGTCTCCTGATTGTCGCAGCAAATATGTTTTACACAAGACTGAAGCTGGACCAATAAATACTTATTGAATACGTCCTAACCGCCATCCGGTGTATTTTCTGAGAATAAGTGAGCACGAGTGACTGAGCGAAAAGTACTGTACTGTTTTCCACGATCCCTGTGGAATCAGGGTTGTCATGTTCAGTTGTTGCCACAAACTTCCTACACCACTGTAATATACAAGGGGGTGGTAGTGGCACTGTAGAGCTAGCTGGTCTAACGGCTGACATATCCTGTGGGGGTGTCCGGAGGCGGTTTGGACACCAAGCCCTCAGTTTAGGTCTCCCAAATTAAGATAGTCTTAAGAGTATCACAACCGATTAATGGAGGGCTTCCCCAGTTTGAGCCAATCTAAACAAGGGAAATCATTCGTAAACCAGGCCCATCTTTTCTGGGCTAAAACATTCTTGAAGCTGTCCGTAGAAGCAGGAACATGTCTTCGTGCATCAAGGCTTAAGATTGAGTTTAAAAATGCAGATCATTTACGCTACTTCAAGCACCTTCACCCCTGGTCCTTCCCTCAAACACTGAAATTGTCGCCTGGTATCCAGTTTGACAGACAACAAAGACCAGTAGAATAGTCCTTCTTGAATAACTTGTTCTTCTGATTATACTAGTGAATATCGACACCAACAATATTGTGGCATACTGATATCGACGACAGACTACAGAGGGACAAAATATTGGAAGGTAAGTGCATATAGGGAAGTATAGATTAACTATTCATTATTCCACATTTACGTACCTTGAACATATATGTACGCGTAGATACATATATGTGGAGTTAGGTATAGAAAATCTAGACTTACTTACCTGTCGATATTGTAAATTCAAAATGGTGTCCCATCAATATTGTTTATTTGATATTCAGGGGGCAGGCCATTCTTCCAAGTCAAGGAAGGTATCATACCAAAATGGACAGAACAAGATGTTCTTACATTTACTGCTGAATTAAAATTCAAAGATTGCAAAGAAACTTGGGTTAAAGCACTCTGCTATAGTCCTACTTCCATGTTTTAGACATTTTATTTTTATTCTCGAGAAATGTTACTACTCCTTTTCAGTGCCTCTATGTTGTTAGACAATTACAAAATGTCAATAACTTCTGAATTAATAATAAGCGTTAGCCAAAAGATATGACCTTGGCAAATGGTGCGATGGTTAATTAAAAAAAAAGCTTTATTGCAAACACATCACAAAAGTAAAAAGAAAGAAAAAGAACACATGCCATGGCCTAAAAGTGTAGAAACCTGCTTGCAACAAAAAGTTTAAGACTCCTAAATTTTTCGAGACAGAAACAACATCATGCAGGTGGCCCACACACACAATCCTTGGCAGCTGTAAAGGGGATCTGTGAACATTTACCCAGATTACACTAACGCTGTGCAACCCCAACAAAGAACTTTAATTGCAGTCAAGCATCAGTTGAGGAAACTAAACTTGAAATATGCATTGTTCTTACCCACAAAGCTGAGGGTCATAGACCACTATGCCTCTCATGTTTTCACATCTGCAGTGGAGGCTTGGGACTGGCTGGAGGCACATAGCCATATGAACCCAGAGAATATGAGGAGGGAAAGGCCACCGGAATGGCAGAGATGGAAAGCAAGGTGTAAACCTCGCTGATGCCCAAAGCGGCCCCTACCAAAGACCAAGCGGAGACTGAATGGGTAAAAGTAGCTGCGGACACACAGCACCATCAGTCCCAGGCTGCCATTAACAGATGGGCAGTGCTCAATAAGGAAGCAGAGGAGTCTGAGGGTGGGCTAAAGACACTGGTGGGGATCATTATGAGTGTGCCCTGCCGGTTGTCACCCCAATGTCATCAGGCACTATTGCTTGGCATGAGCATATGATAGGGTAGGAAAGGATAGGATAGGATAGGACAGGATAGGATAGGATAAGATAAAATGTATAAAGTGTACTAATACCCGAAGGTGTCAAGGCACTAGCGTGGAACAAAGGAGTCAGCAGAAGTGAGGCAGCCAAGAGAAAAGGTAATAAGATGTGAAGAGCCAAGTTTTGAAAGTGAAATGTAGGTAGGTAGGTTGTTCCATAGTCTAGCGGCTGCTACCGAGAAACAGAGAGTACCCCATCTATTCTTATGAAATCTAGGGATCCTAAGCTTTTTGCAAGAAGAGGATCTCAATGTCCTTCTCGTAATGTACCATTGAAAGAGCGTATTCAAATGGGAGGAGCCCTTGTGATGCAGCGCCTTTAAAACCAGGCAAAATGGCTTAAAAACAAAGCCAGTGAAGGGAACACATCCTCTCCCTAGCAGCCTGTCTCTTGGGAGTTTCCAGAATGGGACGAGCTGCTGCATTCTGCACAACCTGAAATTTAGGGAAGAACTATTAATGTTCAGGTACAACGCGTTGTAGTAGTCCAGCCGTGAGGTAACCAGGGCAATGATGACCGCCTGGTGCAGTTCCTGTGGAATATAAGGGATGG
Organism: Triturus cristatus; assembly: GCF_964204655.1. Lineage (NCBI taxonomy): Eukaryota > Metazoa > Chordata > Amphibia > Caudata > Salamandridae > Triturus > Triturus cristatus. The sequence continues at coordinate 1,006,665,783 of NC_140591.1, read as the reverse complement.
CCTTTTTCAGGGTTCAAATGATGTAGAAGCAAGTGCTGACAGTGTGACTGACCTGAGAATCAAAACTCAGAGAGTCATCAAAGATGATGCCCAGGTTTTTGGCTCACCTGACAGAGGGGGAGAGGAGAGGTCCGCAGACAGCTGGCCACCAAGTGCTTCACCAGATGGAGTTTGAAGAACCGAGCACAAGCACTTAAGTCTTATCTACATTAATCTTCACAGAGTTGTCCTTCATCTAGCAAATAATGCTGGCCATACACTGCTTGAAATTCCCCGCCACCGCCTGCAGGTTATTAGAGACGAAGATAATGATTTGCATGTCGTCAGCATATGACAGCATTTGAAAACTGAAACTGCGCACCAGGTCAGCCAGAGGGGCCACATAAAGATTGAAAAGGGTAGGACTCCACAGGGAAGACTGAAAGCCTTAGCCTTGAAGTCCCTGCTGTGGAAATCGCAGATAATCTGTTAGCATGGGCTGAAGCCATTTTGGTTGTGGCGTCCATTTTGTTAGCCATGTGCTAGCAATGTGATTGTTCCGTCTTTACTGTTGCTTGCCTTTCTATTCTGCTTGAGTCATCAACTGTAGTTAACTCCTTCAATACTGAGCCAGAGCCATGAATAAGCTCAGAAAGGCCTGTAGCTGCTAGAATGCACCTGTCTTCGAGTGTAACTGTCAGGATGTTCCAACTGATGTAAGCAGTTCTGTCTCCCTTCCCACTCTGCTGACCAAGTGATTTCTATCTGTCCATGTTAGTCAATAGCTATTCCTGTGTATGCGTGTACCTCCCATTTGAGCCTCCATGCTTACTCAGCTGTAAACAGGGTATATAAGACCATTGGTTTCTGTATTCCTTGGACTACCTCCTACAGTGCCTGAGGGTGTTGTATTGATGTAGTCCCACTCATGAGAGATTAATAAACTTGTTATTTGATATTCCAGCTTCCGTGCCAATCTCTTCTTTGTTGGTTTAAAGAACCAGTGGACAGATAAGGGTGAACCCCTGCACCGGTGGGCCCCTAAAAAGGCTAATTTGCACAAATTGGCACCCAACATGGGGCTCATCGGAGAAGCGGCCATCCGAAAGAGCGGTCTTGACGGAGGACAGGAATCTACTGAAGAGGTACCCTGCATGAGGAGACCCTTTGTCTTTGCAGACCGACGTGTTTTTCTGGTTTTCACGATCTAACCCTCCAGGTGTTGGCCGGTCCCGACTGAGATCTCCTTTAGCATAAGTGACCATGAGGTCGACACAGAGCTTGGCAGGTGGAGGTTGGAGACTTTGGTTTGGTAAGGTCGCTGGAGCGACACTCTTGTTTTGGATTTGCTTGGCCAAGATTCTGGTTTTGTTTGATTTTATTATTGCAATAAACAAAGGCAGGTCATGAGGAGATGTTTTGTCTCTAATTTTAAGATATTTGGGATAAGTACTATATTTGGGATAAGTACTACTTTAGTTATAATATTATATTTACTATAATATTTTTGGCATGCCTGCTCCTAGCACACTTCGTAGCTGTCTTGGAGGTACCAATATGGATCTAGAAAGTAGTCAGCCGGCTCCCCTAGAGGGGACACCTAATAGGTTTATGTATATTTAATATGGTATTTCTTCCATAATGTATAGTACACTCTGGAACAAATATACGAAAAAGGATCCTGATCTATTGTAATAGGCATACCTTCTGGGATAAGTATGATTTGGTAAAGACACAGAGTGTTTGCGAACACTCTGCCAGACCAACTGGTAATTCGGCGAATTTTGGAAAAAGGTCTGGGGCTAGAGCCTGTCTTCTTGAATATGGAACAGTCTTTGGGCTGCTTACTTGTCTTGGTGCAGTCTCTGGACTGCTTTTTGAGAGCTCTTTTTGTTTATAAATATGATTTACAATTGTTTTGGTTTGAGTACAGTCTGTGGGCTGCCTCTTGTTTTGTCCTGGTGTTGATTTGTGGGTTGATTGTGTGTTTGAGTGTCTATTAGGTTTGTGGACTGACACCGGTGGTAATGCTTGTGAAGTACTTGTTTGAGTGAGTAGCGACTGTGTGTAAGGATGGCTTGCCTCAGCAAGCTGTGTTGTGTGTGATGAGTGTGTGGCCCCTTCTTGAAAATGTCTGGAATGAGCTCAATTTGGTTTTTTGTCGTCATTGTGTTTTGCAGATGCCATTGGAAGAATTACACCTTACATTTCAAAGAATGAACTATATAAAATGTGTTAAGTAGCTGAATGCTACTATGAAAAGTAAAGCAGTAACTAAGTATAGATGTGTAAACATTCAATTATTTTATTGCCACAATGGTAAAAAATTAGAATTAAAACTCAAAAGGAAAAAGTAGGCCTCACAGAGAAAAACGAATTTGTGTGTTTTACACAACTAGGACTTAACAAAAAATTAAAAATAGGTGCCCAACATTTTGTTTGTACTGCCTATCAGCTGTGCAAAATGTTACAGCACTATCCTTAGATACATCATATTAAATATTAAAAGGCATTTACATCATATGAGTACTTGGTTGCTGCTAAAATAAAAGCGTCCTCCTTTTACCACACTGCAAATGATAGATTTTGACTGGCTTGGAATGCCTATTTTTTTTAACTGAGACTCATTCCCAGCACCAGCTTCTGCCTTCTCTCCTGAAAAGTGTTGAAGCTAACACCTGCCCGTCATAAAACACAGGTAAATAAATAAGACAGGCCTTACTCAGGCACAAGCTACCAATAAACACTGTGGCAACTAGGTTTTAGTACAAAATGGAATAAAAACACGTGCATTAAAGACTACTAATTTTGAGAGTTAGAAATACAGCTTCAATCTTTTTTAACGCTGTTTATCTGCTTCAGACCTATTATGGCGTGCAATGCGAGATACGCGCTCCGTCCAATTGCGCTTGCAAATTAGAAACGAATACATGGGGACCCAGTTAGATCCCTTTACACGCAGCACAGCCTTGTCCGTCGCTCCAATGAATCCAATAAATCAAGTTTGTCAATATATATTCTTCAATTTATATACTCTTTAATACTGTTCCTTTTCTTCTTTTTCCATTTTTCTAAGAAGCACATCTGTGGATATGAAGGTAAATAATTACTACTTTCTAATAGGTGAAGCAAACTTTCTATGTTTCAGTAAAACTTCTGTGCTTAGTTTCAAAACAAGTTTTGTAAGTGTTATAAATAAATGCATTTAAAGACAAAAGGAAAGGAATGAGGCTCACTTTTCATATATAGAAACAACCAAAAGGGTTAGTGATCATTATTCAAAAATGACTACATGAAAAAATTATTAAAAGTCATTGCACTAAAATCGTTTTTGCATTATTATGATCTTTATAATGTCTAATAACACTATTGTGAAAATTCAATAATATTTAGCAGTGTAGAAATTACCCTATGCAAAGTGTGCATTAAGATTTCAATGTCTAAATGGTTAAATATATTGTGCATCAAAATTAAAAAGGTGAATATTAGTTTCTCTAACAATGACAATATTTTTGTATCTTAGTGACAAACTTAAAATATGATTTCTAGTATGGCCTCAAGGCTGCAGTCTCAAATACAATTAAAAGTTATACAAAAAGAGTAGCTCTAGAGACATGTGAATTACATTGCACGCCTTAATGCACAATAGTTCTGGGCGCATTATGGTATTATGAAAACTAACATTTTGAGCCAGTTCCTTGAGGTGCTAGAAAGCACAGTGCACAAGAATAAAAAAAATAAAGAGCAAACGTTAAATCCTAGCTTTGAAATATCAGCATACAGGCACGGAGCAGGGATGCCCTTCAGTCATGCTTCTTGAAGAAGTTACTTTGAATTGTGATGGCCACATGGGGATAACTTTGCTCAGACAAGGGAAAACAGGTTTAAGGGTCAGAGATCAAGTTCTGTATTTAGCAAACTAGCACGGTTGAAAGCAAAAGGCCCACACAGAAGAGTTTCGAAGGAGGGGGCCGGAGCGTAGAGAGAGAAGGAGGGGCAGCAGCATCTGTGGGCCTCCTGACACAGAGAGAGGCAATGAAATAAAGTTTGCATTAATGCACACTCATGTTAAACAGCACAATAGCTAAAGCTAAAGGAGTTGGTAGTTGGTCATTGGATTAATGTTTTCTAGTTAGCTCAATGTGCATGTACACCAACATTTACAAGGTGGTACAGTCCAAAAGTATTGGACATGGCCTCCTTGGTGTGGTTTCCCCTAGTTATTTATCTCCTACAAGTCTGTCCGTGCCCAGCTGCCAAAAGAGGAAAGTATTGTCGACAGGAGGTCACCTGCTTAGGTTACCTACTGTCGAAGGGGGGTAGGTGACTAGGAGACTAGCTCCTGGGCAAATTAAGGGTAAGCAAAATTAAGTAACACATGTTTTTTTGGTTTCTCTCTCTCTCTCTCTCTCTCTCTCTCTCTCTCTCTCTCTCTCTCTCTCTCTCTCTCTCTCGCCTGTCCAAGCTGTCTAGGAATGGCCATGAGAGAATCAGTTGGGCTCGCTTTAGTCATTCATTTCACAGGATGCTGTGAATATATGCTGGTGGTTTTTGTTCCAAATTCCCCGGTGGCAACACCATTATTGTTGATGTTATTACAGCACTAAATAAGTCGAAGAAGCATCACAAGTCCCTCATTAGTTAGCCTATGTTATCAAGCTGACAGCCCTTGCTAGAGCTGGTGAATAGGTTTCTCCCCTTATTATGATATTACATGGCCCAGATCGTGCAAAGTATGATGCATATGGTTCACAATGCTAGGAAAGATGCCCATATGCCATTAGCACACATTTTTTAAAGAACAAAATGTTCTTTTGCTTGTTTTCTTGTCTGCCACAAACAAGTTCTGCTGGAAAATTCATGTACCTACTAGGTTATATTTACTCATGTAATATGGATCTCTGTTACAATCAGTTTTAAAGTTTCCCGCTACACCTATAATATGAGAGCATGGTCATAAGAGCAAAACATGGTTGTTCTTATGCAAGGAAAATAATTTTAGAGGAGTCTGCAGTTTTGCACAATAGTGAAGGTTCACAAAGTAGAAGCTGTATTTTGACTTCTATGACTTATAAGTCCAAGTTTGTTAAAAGAATAGTTGTTTTGAAATTACTTTTTCTCTGAGGTTCTTCAGAAGAATAATATAGGGGCGTTTCTGAAATTGAATATCCTGTTTTGATTGATTATTGATTATTTGTATGTTGTGTCTAAAGATTTCTGTTCTGTTCACTAACAGATATCTGCTGCCTTACAACCATTGCCAGAGGGGCCCAGACATCAGATCCAGCCTGGGGATTCAGCGAAGTCCAGCTTGGAGCTGAGGTGAAGGAAACCAGCACAGGTGGTGCTGGCAACTAGGACCGCAGTGAAGGTAGAAGGTCAGAAGCACTGTGTCCATGAAAGTGACGTGAAACGTGTACCCCTACCACTGTCGAAAATTCTTGGGCGAAGGACGGGGTCACAAATCAGGACAGTTAGCTGATTCCTTGCTTTGTTTCTTTTTTCCTGATGCCCAGCTGAGAGAGGCACAGACCGACAAGGACGGCAAGGAGGCTTTGCTTGAGGTGACCCCCTCTGAAACAAGGGTTGCTTCAGATACTTCAGCATCAGGCCTCTGAGTCCCGGTCCCCAAGTAAATGCAAGTCTGCACCTTTGTTTGTTGATAAGGAGGTGCCTGGACACACTAGGTACAATCTGCGGCCCTGACGAAAGAGCAGTGCGCCAGCAGAGTAATACAGGAGTTAGGGAAGGACTTGAGTTCAGGGTACAGATACTGTGCCTCTGGTGCCTGTTAGATTAGAGTGAAGAATACTGGTGCACTGCCTGAGACACTGAACAGGATCGTTGAGGGTATTTGTCCTGGAGGGTGATTGCCCTATCCTGAAAGAAAGACTTTTTCCTTAGCCTGGGACGTGATTGTTTTTCTGGACTGCAAGTTGTGCAGCTCCACCGTGGGAGAAGTGAACACTTGATGAACGATAAGAGCCTGCCTGTGAGGCTCAGACGGACACAGGGAGAAGACTCCCCTCTGGCTGGTTGTACAGCAGCTTCAATCCCTCAAGTACTTTTTTTGTTAGCAATGTACCCCTTTGGTCGTCCCATTTTCGAGGAAGAGCAGCCCTTTGCGGCTCCTCATCCTAATTCCCATGGCCCCGTTTGGTCCTCCTGGTCCCCCAAAACAAAGATTGTCTTTGTGACAATGATTGTGTTTGCTTTAATATTCGTATTTGGAATACTGTTTTTTCTGCAAGAAAAACATCTTGTGCACACTTTGATAAGTACTACTCTGCCCTCCTCCTGAACATATCATTGGTACTGTTGTATGTAGGTGAGGGGAAAAAGATCCTCATCCCTTACTCGTCATTTAATAAGCATGTATCCTTCTTATACTAGTTCTGGCCCAGAAACAGGGGGAGAGGCCCCAACCCCCCTAAGTTGAAGTAATTTATTTTTTTTTTTTTTTTTGCGGGTGTATCTGGGCTAGAGTATAAATTTCCGTTGATTAGGATAAAATATCCAATTGATGCAAGTAGATCAGATGATGAGGATAAGATATTTGTATTTTTTATTATTAGTAGCTGCAAAAGAAGAAAGGGTGGCACAGCCAACACGTGTTTCGCCCCCCTAATTGGCCATCAGGCCTGGGGCTTCCTCAGGGCGGGTATTCGCGTAGAGTGGTATTTTTGAAAGAGGGTATGTCAACCCGAAGATTCTCTGGTCTCGGCTAATGCCAGGTGCTGTCGGTGTCCGTGTTTTGGTGGTACCACCAAAACACGGACACCGACAGCACCTGCTTACTCAGCTGTAAACATGGTATATAAGACCCTTGGTTTCTGTATTCCTTGACCTACCTCCTACAGTGCCTGAGGGTGTTGTATTGAGGTAGTCCCACTCATGAGAGATTAATAAACTTGTTATTTGATATTCCAGCTTCCGTGCCAATCTCTTCTTTGTCGGTTTAAAGAACCAGTGGACAGATAAGGGTGAACCCCTGCACCGGTGGGCCGCTAAAAAGGCTCATTTCCACACCACAACTGATTATTTGAGCCCTGTTGGTCAGAAATGAGTGGAGCAGCTGCAAGGCTTTCCCTCTGGCCCCCACTTGCTGCAGACACTGAACCATCTGTGCAGGTGAGATGGTATCAAATGCTGCCAAAAGGTCAAGGATTATCAAAATAGCCACCCCACTCTGATCAGCCTGGGTAAGGATGATGTCAGTGGTCACATTGAGGGTGGTTTCTGTGCTGTGACCAGCATGAAACCCATTTTCAGAGAGATCAAAAATCCCCTGTGTATTGATAAATTTCATCATCTCCTGATTGATACATTTTTCCAAGATTTTAGCAGGAGCTGGTAGTAGGGAAATGGGCATGAGATTTTTCATGTTGTGGGGATCGGCGTTGGCTTTCTTAAGGAGCGGAGTGATCACTTCCATCCTGATGCCAGGATAAGTTCCAGATTGGAGTATACAGTTAAACACCTTGCATAGAAATTTGGCAATCGGATCCGGTGCAAGTTGAAGTATGGAATGCGTACACAGGTCCAGGGCGCTACTGATTTTAAAACTCAGCAATTGGTCCTTAGTTTGCTGAGTAGAAATATGGGGGAAAGACGCAAGGAGATTCTCAGTAGGACAGTGCGCAGACCTATCAAAGAAAATTTCCTCAACCATAGGCGGGTCAAGATCTCAAATGATGTTTAGAACTTTTTCTTGGAAATACACTGCAACATTGTAGCAAAATTCTTGGGAGGAGTTAAGGGCCCAATACGTCGGAGGCTCTGATAACTCCTTTATTGCTTTAAACAGCAGTTTGGAGGAATTATTAGCAGATCTAATCTTCTCTGTAAATAAGCGTGCTTTGGCCTGCACTATGGCCTTTTATAATTCTAAAGAAGTTATTTCTGTATTTCTTTTTCACTGGAGCATGGGTTACCCCTCCACTTCCGTTCTTGTCTGCGGCATTCCTTGCTAAGGGACTTGAATTCAGTAGAGGCAGAGGGTTTACTTCTATAGACAGCCCTGGTTAATTGAGGAGCAGCAATGTTCAGGGCAGCATTGACCCAGTCACAGAAGCCTTCCATGGAAGGGGAATGCGAACTGTCCCTCGTAGCTAATGAAGATCCAGGGCTGCTTCCCAGTTTTCTGTTGTGATCTTATTAAGATTCCTACAGGGTAGTAGCCTAGGGAGGGACAAGCTCCCAACAATAGTAGGACGAGGACACACTAGTTAAACAGGATCAGCCAGTGCTCAACCCAGCTAAGGGGCTAGACTTCCTCAATGACCAGATTTTTGTGATTTGTAAAAATTCCATCTAAGGTATGGCCCACCGTATGCCTGGGGGATCGCACCAGCTAATCAAATCCAAAGTTGGATATAAGTTCCAAGAAGAGGGCAGAACCCTTGCTTAGGGAGCCATCAAAATGAAAGTTAAAGTCCCCTAAAATAGTACATTGGGTGGCAGTCAAGTATGGTTCCAGGGTCTGGCAACAAACCTCAGTGAAATTGCCTCATGAGCCTGGAAGGCGACATACCAGGAGACCTGCAAACTGAAACCTTTATCCCAAAAGTAGCTGCCTCCACTGGGTTGAGGGTACAGCTAAAAGCCTCGCGAGCCAACCCCCACCCGTTCCAGTTGATCACATCTAAGGATAATGTACCCTGGAGGAACTACATCTACCAAGTCGGGGCCAGGGTCTCCCTTGGCCCAGGTCTCTCTAATATATAAGCAGTCAAGGGGCAATGTCTGGATTAAAATTGAGATTTTAGATTTGTGATTAATGAGGGAACACACAATTAATGCCCCACGAATGTACCTGGAATTGTTTCCCTCCTTTGTCTTTTCTTTAGAGGATCTACCTTCCACAGACAGATGGGGCAGGCTGGATGTCCCAAGTTTAGAGTCAGATGTTCTTGTAGGATCGTACTGACAGTATTGACAGTGCCCCACCTCACCACTTAATAGGCTAAGCTTAGCAGAGCATGCCCCATACTGATTTCTAAAACATAGCTCCAAAAGATGGGCGCAAGAGAGCTGTCTTACCCTTGTGAACTTAGCCTTGGATTTCAAGCGGGCAGCATCCCTGGCCCCTGGCGCCGTCCACGCGCGGATAGGCACAGTCGTGCTTGCCCCTGGCACACCTTTGTGTTCGCTGCACATCGGTGCCAGCATGAAGCTAAGTAGGGGTGACCCTTATGAGTCTCTGCTCCGCAGCAGCCTTCCAAAATGGCAGATGCGGAATTCCAGGAAAAAAGCAGTGAGTGCGTTTCAGCTCCCTCCGCTCAAACAAGAGCTGTGGCAGACCGGGAAGCTGAAAAGAAGCAGAACCAACCCTGAATGGGATCAGTCTGTAGTTCAGAAGTAAGATAAAAATAGCAGCCATACTGGGCTATTGGGGGGAATTATAGATAGGCAGTTCGGGCTGGACTGTTCCCATGAGGCACAGGGTCAGACTGATTTGCATATGGCCATGTCTGAACTGGGGTGGCAGAGTGGGCTAAAGAACGGTGATGGATTAAACCCAGATCAGTTGACTGGGGGTGAGTGCTTGCAATGTTCAACACTCCGTCCATCATTTCCTTTGGTTTTTGCTTTGTTCGCCATACGTTGGCAGGGTATGCTCAGACGTGAGTCCCTTGCTCACTTTGCCACTGGATTCAAGCAAGCCTGGCTGAAGACGGCTGAAATGTCAGAAACCGGTCCTAGGAAGCTTGTTTCCGGTCCAGGGAAGACATGGCTTGGCAGTTCGTGCTGGACTGGTCCCATGAGGCACAGGGTCAGACTGATTTGCATATGGCCATGTCTGAACTGGGGTGGCAGAGTGGGCTAAAGAACGGTGATGGATTAAACCCAGATCAGTTAACTGGGGGTGAGTGCTTGCAATGTTCAACACTCCGTCCATCATTTCCTTTGGTTTTTGCTTTGTTCGCCATAAGTTGGCAGGGTATGCTCAGACGTGAGTCCCTTGCTCACTTTGCCACTGGATTCAAGCAAGCCTGGCTGAAGACGGCTGAAATGCCAGAAACCGGTCCTAGGAAGCTTGTTTCCGGTCCAGGGAAGACATGACTTGGCAGTTCGGGCTGGACTGTTCCCATGAGGCACAGGGTCAGACTGATTTGCATATGGCCATGTCTGAACTGGGGTGGCAGAGTGGGCTAAAGAACGGTGATGGATTAAACCCAGATCAGTTGACTGGGGGTGAGTGCTTGCAATGTTCAACACTCCGTCCATCATTTCCTTTGGTTTTTGCTTTGTTCGCCATAAGTTGGCAGGGTATGCTCAGACGTGAGTCCCTTGCTCACTTTGCCACTGGATTCAAGCAAGCCTGGCTGAAGACGGCTGAAATGCCAGAAACCGGTCCTAGGAAGCTTGTTTCCGGTCCAGGGAAGACATGGCTTGGCAGTTCGGGCTGGACTGTTCCCATGAGGTACAGGGTCAGACTGATTTGCATATGGCCATGTCTGAACTGGGGTGGCAGAGTGGGCTAAAGAACGGTGATGGATTAAACCCAGATCAGTTGACTGGGGGTGAGTGCTTGCAATGTGCAACACTCCGTCCATCATTTCCTTTGGTTTTTGCTTTGTTCGCCATAAGTTGGCAGGGTATGCTCAGACGTGAGTCCCTTGCTCACTTTGCCACTGGATTCAAGCAAGCCTGGCTGAAGACGGCTGAAATGCCAGAAACCGGTCCTAGGAAGCTTGTTTCCGGTCCAGGGAAGACATGGCTTGGCAGTTCGGGCTGGACTGTTCCCATGAGGCACAGGGTCAGACTGATTTGCATATGGCCATGTCTGAACTGGGGTGGCAGAGTGGGCTAAAGAACGGTGATGGATTAAACCCAGATCAGTTGACTGGGGGTGAGTGCTTGCAATGTTCAACACTCCGTCCATCATTTCCTTTGGTTTTTGCTTTGTTCGCCATAAGTTGGCAGGGTATGCTCAGACGTGAGTCCCTTGCTCACTTTGCCACTGGATTCAAGCAAGCCTGGCTGAAGACTGCTGAAATGCCAGAAACCGGTCCTAGGAAGCTTGTTTCCGGTCCAGGGAAGACATGGCTTGGCAGTTCGGGCTGGACTGTTCCCATGAGGCACAGGGTCAGACTGATTTGCATATGGCCATGTCTGAACTGGGGTGGCAGAGTGGGCTAAAGAACGGTGATGGATTGAACCCAGATCAGTTGACTGGGGGTGAGTGCTTGCAATGTTCAACACTCCGTCCATCATTTCCTTTGGTTTTTGAATTATAGATAGTCACATAGAACCAGCATCAGCAAAATATGCGGAATTCCATGAAATAAGCAGTGTGAGTGTTTCTGCACCCTCCTCTCAAATGATAGCCACGGCGGACCGAGGAGCTGAAAAGAAGCTGAACCAACCCTGAACGGGATCAGACTCTAGTTCAGAGGTAAGATAAAAATAGTAGCCATACTGGGCTATAGGGGGTAATCAAAGAAAGTCACATAAAACCAGCATCAACAAAATAAAAGGTAAGAAGAGCAATAAAGGTGTATTTTAAAACAAAACGGCAGCAGCTCCACTCGCCTGAAAATCATGGTTTGACCTGTGGCATCTGACACAGTGGGCTCGTGGCAATGGCATAGGAATGGGCCAAGATACATTGGCCTATACAGGGGGTCTATTGGTTGTCCTCGGGGCCATGCCCCTACCCTGTTATACATAAGCTTTTCTACTGCTGGTTGATTTAACTGTCCAATAGGTGTGGAGACTGACACCTCATGCTTTGGGAAAGCAGGCTGTATTACATTCGTCCGGCCAGGTTGTTAGGAGGGGAGTTTGGGGGCTACAGTTTGAGGCTTACTTGTACAAGCATTGGGAAACTTTGTGTAGAACAGGCTAGATAGAAGACCACAGCCACCATAAATGGAGAGACACCCAACACACCAGAAGCCAGGAGGCTGATTTTAAAGGTATTCCCCTAGAACATCATTGCCTGGGCAAAGAAATTAAGAGGGGAGTGGTATGGAAACACCTGACTAGACATGACCCACACATAATTTTGCGGCCAGAAACCTACTTGGTGGGCAATCATTTTGGGTTCCTGAACCGAGGTAGATACAAGCTGCTCGTCCATGCAGGGTTCTCTTCGGGCTCTAGGGGAGTGGGGAGTGTGGTCCCTAAACCCCTCCCATTACAGGTCACACAGTCCCGAATAGAAAAAGCCAAGTGTCAGGCTATGGTGAGTGGCAGATGGAATGGAGAAAACTAGGTGATAGCGTCATGGTACTTCCCTTCCAGGCTTGCAGACAGGTGGGCTTGGCAAGTTGGGACAGTGGTTAGCAGAGATTCCCAAGTCCCTTCTCATAGATGGGGGTGACTTTAATTTAACCCTTGGGGGTGGTTTGGACAGAGTCATGGAGCCCAGGAAAACCTAGGGCAGATACGCATCTGGTCAAGTTCTTAGTGGCAATGGGGATGGGGAACCTCTGGAGGGAGGAACATCCTGGGGTGATGCAGTACTCGTATGTCTCCTATGCAATGCACTCAATGTCACATCTGGATTAACTCCTGGTGCCACATCACTAGCTGGGCACATTAAGAAACAAAAGTCTTTTGCCAAGGGATATCGTATCATTCTCCCATAGTCATAATCATAAAGACAAGCACACCTGGAACGAGGGCAGTTAGAGGCTTGACCCTTGGGAACTGACTGACTGGAACACAAGCAATTTCATAACAGACCTCTGGTTTAAAGAGAACAAAGGAACTGTGGAGTTAGGTGCTGACCAGTGAAAGGCCTGTAATGCAATAATAATGGGTCATTTAATCACAAATGTGACAGGCAAAAGGAGCCAGAAGGAGTGCAAGGAGTTGGAGAACACATTGAAGCATTGCAAGACGCAATATGCGGCCTCTCTTTCAACAAAGATGGCATACTGTATAGAAATCACTAGAGACAACTACAGATCCCTTGCCCAGCAAAAAGCATGGGCACAATACAGAGCAAGGCAGAGTAAGTTATGTGAGGTTGGTAACAGGGCTGTGAAACTAATGGCCTGGTTGGCAAAGGAAAGAAGATGGGCCGAGACGGACACACTCAGTCTATACAAAGGATGGCGTGGCAGCGCAGACCCCTACCAACATAGCACAGACCTTTGCCACTTATCTAGGTTGCCTTTATCGGCCACACAGGGTAGATAAGGCAGGAAAAGTAGATGGCTTTGTCAATGATATACTCACAAAGGAGGCACTGTTCCGTGGTGAATGTGGTCGGAGAACGACCTACATACTCAGCCCGGTAGGAAGGATAGAGGGGTTAGGTCTAGGATTTGGTACTTAAGATAAGGAGAGACACAAATTGTCTCTTTTTGCCCTCACACACCCCGAAGGATGTCATGCTTCATCATCGGGCGTTTGCTCCTCGTCGGGCCGGCGGTGCAATGCCCTACGGGTCCCCCGAAGGTCTCTTTGGCGGAGATCTTTTAGAGAACTGCCGATGGGTGCATGCGGGTATGTGGAGGATAAGTACCAAAATGAACAGTGAAGGTAGTGTGTGCAAGGTGAGTTAAAAGTACCTAAGGGTTACCAAAAAACAAAAAAGTGATTTAATAACGAGGTACCCTTGGTACAATAAAAAACCCGTAGGTTAATGGTTACCAGTCGAGACGTTATGTGTCTGGGTAACCCACAAAATGGTCGACATGTTTCACGCCTTGGGTGGTCAATAAGATCCTTGGCGTTTCATCAGAACCAGGGGTGGTGGTGATGTGAAGTGAGTGCACAGACTAAATGTAGTGAGTAGGGTAACTCTACAATGTCAACACGAACACGAATGACGAAATGCACTCCATTTACTTCAGTTTTTGGGGGTCTCTTTTAAATTTAATCCTTGTGCGTGCAGCCCAAGTTTTGTGGCTATTGCCCTTAAACCACTGGCATGACGAATCAAACAAAAGTGGAGCGACACGGCGCTCCCCTCTCGGACGCACAGCTGAAATCCTTTAACAAAAAGGTAACTTCACTTCTCCGTTTTCTTTAGAATATTTATTCACAAATGTATCCAATGCTTTGACGAGTTAAGGTTCGTTTTAACAATCACATGTGAGACGATCAATGTATTTCCAACGTTTCAAATGCTGCAGTTTGCCAATACAAGCCTTTCATACTGCAACACGACGGGTACATTTAAAACATCCTCAATCCAATGCATTTCGGGTATCTTTAACCCTTCGTCAGGGATATACTGCAAATTATTAAAAAAACATCGTTACATCATGACAGTCGATAACTCAATTCAATGTGCAGGTTACTTCGCAATGCCTTGATTTACATTTACCCATATTTAACGTTTTCCCACTAATCACAAACCATCAAAAACCATGCCGAAACGTGCTTCTCCCACCCAGCGGAACACTTATTGATCTAAAACCAACGGTGGATTAATCCTGTCGTATTCTACCTCAACGTAGCGTCACAATCTATAACTTTTCTCCGTAATTACTCTTACAAATCTTCTTACAAATCTCCCGCCACCTTTCCTTCCTTCCTTTCTTGCGTACGTCATCTTTCACTCTTTAAGCTACGTGTCCCTTCACTCCACCCCCTTATTCCGCCAATCATTTACCTTCCTACTTCTTTCGAACTACCCATCCCAGAATGCCTCTTTCTGATGCTTTGTTATTATTTTACTAAATTATGCTTTCATTAGTGGAATTTAGCATAACTCTTTAGTATGTTATCCCCGCCCGCCTTTGGATGTATCACATGGCGTTAAATATGACATTCGGCACACTACATTTATAAGCCTCCAAAAAGTCAAATGTCTTGGTCTACAAGCTCACATCCACGACTGCTGATCGTCCATGTCTTTTAAATTTGCCGATTTTCAAAACGGATGTCCTTATGTCTCGCATGTGATTATAGTAAAACTTTAACTGATCCTTGCTGGGTGCAACATGTCGGTAAGCAAACTGTAAACAATACGAACACGAATGACGAAATGCACTCCATTGATCGTCTCACATGTGATTGTTAAAACGAACCTTAACTCGTCAAAGCATTGGATAAATTTGTGAATAAATATTCTAAAGAAAACGGAGAAGTGAAGTTACCTTTTTGTTAAAGGATTTCAGCTGTGCATCCGAGAGGGGAGCGCCGTGTCGCTCCACTTTTGTTTAACTCTACAATGTCAACGATATACCATCCCCTAAGCTCAGGAAGGATGCCTGTAGGTCCCTGGAAGCAGACATAGCCAAGGGAGAGATCTCTGAAGCTCTGTCCCAGCTTTAATGTGATAAATCTTCAGGCTGAAATGGTTTCCCACCCCAGTCCTTTAGATGTGTGAGATGCCAGATTGTGAAGCCTCTCTGTAATATTTCAATGGAGCTATGAGTACTTTCCAGCGTGATCTATGTGTCAGGATCATAGCAGGATTCAGGCGGGGTCCAACTAGACACTTCCCGACACTTGTATGAATGGAAAGCGTGTACTACAATCCCCAGCAACCTCTGGAGCACACACAGGAAGTGACCCGGGAGGCATCCGGAAGGAATAAAGCCTGTCTGGTTCAGAAAACGGTGCCTGTCATTCCGTTTCTCTAGTGGATTCTTGGACTTGCCTTTCCATGTTCTTTTGACCTCTTCCGTACTCCAGTCTTCGTTGTTTCGTTTCCAGCGCAGGTTCCGTGCTGGAAGTGCTCCGTTTTGCTCCGCTAGGGCGATTCACGAAGCAAAAAGCAGGGCTCCGCTTTTCCGCTGAAAGCAATCTCTCCCTCCGGCCGGCAGGCTTGCTGGCAGTTACCTCGGCTGAGCTTCTCTCCTCATTCCTGTCCCCGTAGGCTGCCGAGGAGAGCACTCAGCCCACCTATGATCTCTGGACTACCGCATCTGCTCCTGTGACGTAACAGAGAGCAGCTGATACCACAACAGATAAGTGTCTGCTACGCTTGGTATTTAAATTTGTTTGTTTTGTTCTATTCTTTGTTTTCTTGAATTTTAGGACATTTTGCCTGCGCTACGAATGGTCCATGGTGTTTACTTTTGGTGGCAGAATGCCCCTGCTGCTGGCCTTTCTTGATGACTTGACATTGATAGCCTTCCATTATGTTTGCAACATTCTTTGCTTTACGGTCCCAGTCTTACTGAAAAGTGTGGCAACTTATACCTTTTACAACATTGGTGCTTGCTGGGATTGTGAGTATGTCTTCCTAGTGAGAGAGTATTTACTCAGAAACCAAGGTAATGGTATGTTTGTGTTCTGATTGTTGTCCCCTCTCTTGCATACAGGTTTCTTCAGGTCAGGACAACAGTCTAGGGTGTTTTGGTGTTGTTCTACATCCTGGGATGCACGGCTTATCAGAGTAGTAGAGTTTAATTTCTTCTCTGTGGGGTAGTGTGGGAGGGAATTGGGGAGTCTAGCGTCGAGTCCATCCTCCCTGCTGGGCATTCTAGAAGGTTAGTGACTCTTTGCTTTCCAAACCCTACAGAACGACAAGCCCACGTTGTTTTACTAGCCTGGATGATGGATCCCAATGAAACGCTGTCCTCAGTTTTGGAATCCCTAACCACATTACAGATAGAAGTGCAGGCCTTTAGGGCAGACAATTAGGATTTACGCAAAGAACTAGGAACTATGCGCCAGGAAGTAGCAGGGTTATCGAGAGGAGGTAAACCGGAGAGCAGCAGGGGCCCCTACATCAAGAAGTGGACTCTACCACCTCCCATAAATTCAGATAATGACCCTTCTGAGTACACACCCTCACCAAACCACGAAGGGGGTTCTCCTGCTTCTGGGTTTTTTGCTGCAAACCATCCCTCCCCTCAGTTCAACTGTGCCACTGCTCCTCTCAAAGTCATACAGCAGCCCCAGATACCTCTTTCTCTTCCTGAACGTTTTTTTGAGGACCCCAAAAATTTGATATCTTCCTGAATCAGTGTTGTTTGCATTTCTTATGTACACCAGCCATCTTTCATAATGACCAGGCCAAGACAGCCTTCGTGATGTCCTACTTAGGGGGGAATGCCGCAAGTTGGTCTATTCCATTGATTGAAAAAGACGCCCCTGTTCTGTATAACTTTCCAGCTTTCTGCGATGAGATGCGAAAACTGTTTGACCGGGGATCCCATCATCTCTCGTTGGATAGAGCACTGATAACCTTGAAGGAAGGGACACAGGTATTGCTTTCTTACATAACTACCTTTAAGCAGCTTGTGGTAGAAACCGATTGGCCTATGGACAAGCATACATCTTTAGTCTACCTGGGGTTAAGGGGTGAATTAAACGACGTACTAGCACAGGTGGTACATTTGCCCCAAACTTGCGACGAGTTGATTGAACTCACCATGCAGCTGGACCACCGTCTTCAGGAAAAGGAGGGGGACCTAAGGACTTGTATTGATTATAGGACGATCAATCGAGTCACAGTAAAGAACCGTTACCGGTTACCACTGATTCCAGTTCTGCTGGATCAAGTAAAGGGAGCGTGAGTCTTGGCCAAGTTGGATTTTTGGGGTGCCTATCATTTGGTACGTGTTAAACAAGGCAACAAGTGGAAAATGGCCTTTCACATGAAGTTTGGGCTATACGAGCATCAAGTGATGCACTTCGGGATGCGTAACGCCCCCGCTGCATTTCAGTTTTTCATGGATGAGGTGTTACGAGGTTTTCTCGATTCTTTTTGCATCATTTATATAGACGACATCCTCATCTACTTCACCAACATGGAAGACCATGTTGGACACATAAGGGCGGTGTTCGAGCATTTACAGAAGAATTCCCTCTATGTGAAGTTGGAAAAATGCCTGTTTCATGTGCCTGAGATTGAAGTCCTAGGGTATGTGATAAATGAGAAGGGGTTACGAATGGACAACAAAAAGGTCATGGCCATCACTGAATGGAAGTCACCAAAGAATGTGAAGAAGCACCAAAGCTTTCTTGGTTTTGCAAACTTTTATAGGAGGTTCATTAAGGATTTCTCTTGCGTAGTGCAACCCATCACCAGACTACTGAGAAAAGGAGCAACATTCATCTGGAGTGAGGAAGCAGAGACAGCATTCCAGGACTTAAAAACAAGGTTCACTCAGGCCCCCATCATACTGCACCCTGATGTTCAGTTGCCCTTTGTGCTGGAGGCTGATGCTTCTTAATTTGCTCTAGGGGGTGTATTGTCACAACGGCATCCGGACAATTGACAACTTCATCCAGTGGCCTATTTCTCCAAAAAGCTAAACACCCATGAATGCAACTACAGCATCACTGGCTAGGAACTGCTGACTATAAAAAGGGCATGTGAATAATGGAGGCATTACCTACTAGGAGCCACCCACACAATAGATATCTATACTGATCACAGGAACCTGCTTTTCCTGAAAACAGCCCAAGTATTGACCCCCAGACAACTGAGGTAGACATTGTTCTTTGCGGATTATGATTTTGTGATCAAATACAGACCTGGTCCACAAAATGGTAAAGCAGGTGCCCTCTCCAGGATCAATCACACGATTGAACTTGAAAAGGATGAGCCAACTGTAATCCTCCAAAACGCTGTGTTACCCAGTCCAGAACAAGCGGCTATCACTACCACCGATTTTTTAGCTGATGTTAAGGCTCACTCAGTGCTCATAGACCAGCATGCGTGGGTCCAAGAAGAACCAAATCTTCGGTCTTAGAAAGGGGAGTTCTTGTTTCGCTCCCAGACCCTTTATCTACCCACTGAAGACTTGCAAACTCAAGCATTGACGTGGACACATGATTCCACAATAGGGGATCATTTGGGTGTGCACAAGACCATTGCTCTGACCACACGTCACTTCTGGTGGCCAACTCTCAAATCTGCAGGACTGCTCCAGTCAATTCCTGTTCCCCCCTATCCATGGCATACAATCTCAATGGACTTTATAGAAGAAATGCCACCCAGCAAGGAATACACATTAGTGTTGGTGGTAGTGCATCATCTAACAAAGATGGGACACTTAATCCCTATGAAGAAGATACCCACATCAGTAGAGTTAGCCTCCACCTTCATGTAAAACATTGTATGTCTCCATAGGATTCCTGTTGTTCTGATCACAGACAGAGGATCTCAGTTTATCTCTCACTTTTGGAAGGCTTTGTGCGCAGCCATGAAAACTGACGCCCGGCTGTCCACCAATTACCATCCGCAGACTGATAGCAAGACAGAGTGTTTAAACGAACCTCTAGAGCAATACCTCTGATGTTTCACGCTACAACAAGAAGAGGAGTGGAGTACCTTGTTATGGATGGCAGAGTTTACGTACAACAACGTGGAACACTCATCTTTGGGTAGTTCCCCTTTCTACTGCCAGAATGGCTGTCATCCCAACATTCTGCCTTTTGAGTGGCCCATCACATCAGATCTCCATTCCATAAGTGAACATCACTCACATCTGCGAATAGTGTTACAAGATGCTAAGACACATCTACTGAACGCCCAGTCGGATGACAAACGTTATGCTGACTGAAGACGACAAAAACAACCTGCATACCAAGTTGGGGATAGGGTATGGTTGGCAACAAAACACTTAAGTCTGAAAGGGTCCAATAAGTTGAAACCCAAATACGTTGGCTGCTACCCCATTTCTGAACTAATAAATCCAGTAGCCGTGAAACTTCTTCTGCCCTCATCCTGGCGGATTCATCCCGTCTTCCATGTATCTCTCTTACGCCCTTGCCAAGCACTCTCCCACTTGCCAGATAAGCCTCTTCCCTTAGACATAGACGAAGAGAAGGAGTATGAGGTACGGAGTGTTCTTGATTCCAAGCTGGTGAGGGGGAGGCTCCGGTACTTGATTGATTGGAAGGGTTACAGCCCGGAGGAACCGTCTTGGGAATCTGCACAAAACCTCAACTGCCCCACTTGTTGCGGCGTTTCCATGCCAGATTCCCTGCCAAGCCTGCCGATACGGCGGTCCTTGCGGGGGGTACTGTCAGTGTCATAGCAGGAGTGAGGCGGGGTCCAACTAGACAATTCCCAACACTCGTATGAATGGGAAGCACGTACTACAATCCCTAGCAACCCCTGGAGCACACACAGGTAGTGACCCGGGAGGCATCCGGATGGAATACAGCCTTCCTGGTTCTGGAAAACGGTGCTTGTCATTCCGTTTCTCTAGTGGATTCTTGGACTTGCCTTCCTATGTTCTTCTGACCTCTTAAATACTCCAGTCTTCATCGTTTCATTTCCAGCGCAGGTTCCACGCTGGAAGTGCTCCATTTTGCTCCGCTGGGGCGATTCACAAAGCAGAAAGCGGGGCTCTGCTTTTCTGCTGAGAGCATTCATTCCCTCCAGCCGGCAGGTTTGCAGGCATTTACCTCGGCGGGGTTTCTCTCCTCATTCCTGTCCCCGAAAGCTGCCTAGGGGAGTACTCAGCCCGCTTATGATCTCTGGACTACCGCATCTGCTCCTGTGATGTAACATAGAGCAGCCGATACCACAACAGATAAGTGTCTGCTACGCTTGGTATTTACATTTGTTTGTTTCGCTCTATCTTTTGTTTTCCTGAATTTTGGGATCTTTTGCCTGCACTACCAATTGTTCATGGTGCTTACTTACGGTGGCAGAGTGCCCCTGCTGCTGGCCTTTCTTGATAACTTGACATTGGAAGCCTTCCATTATGTTTGCAATATTCTTTGCTTTACGGTCCCAGTCTTACTGAAAAGTGTGGCAACTTATACCTTTTACAACATAGGTGCTTGTTGAGATTGTGAGTATGTCTTCCTAGTGAGAGAGTATTTATTCAGGAGCCAAGGTAATGGTATGTTTGTGTTCTGATTGTTGTCCCCTCTCTTGCATACAGGGTTCTTCAGGTCAGGACTACAGTCTAGGGTGTTTTGGTGTTGTTCTACATTCTGGGAGAACTGGCCAGCGAACCTGCAACCCAACAGTGTTTATTGTTTTATCCCATCTCCCCTTTTCCCCGATGCACTGCTTATCAGAGTAGTAGAATTTAATTTCTTCTCTGTGGGGCAGTGTGGGAGGGAATTGGGGGGTCTAGCGTCGAGTCCATCATCCCCGCTGGGCGTTACAGAAGGTTAGTGACTCTTTGCTTGCCAAACCCGACACTATGACAGGCAACTTTTGCTCTTATCCACAAAAAGTGGAGATCACAAGAGGATTACGCATCCTACAGGGTGATATCACTTAACATAGAGACCAAACTATTAGCGGAGGTCCTGGCAAATCAAATGCTGCAGGTTGTGTACTCCCTTGTAGCCCAACCAATCAGGCTTTTTGCCCTACAGGGCAACAAGATATAATTTCATGCAACTGTTCAGGTGCTTAGAACAAAGGGGCTGCCTGGGTGAGCCAGCAATACCGATGGATATAGATGCTGAAAGAGCATTTGCGCAGGAATGTCTTTGGCCTGACATTTCTGACCTGGGTGAGGTTGTTGTATAGAGACACGACATCCCAATGTTAGGGTATATGGTGCACTTCCAAATGAGTTTGAACTGTGAAGGGGTACCCGCTAGGGCTGCCCGCTATCCCCTTTGCTATTTGATGTGGTGCTTGAGTCACTGGTGGTATGGGTGCGGAGGGGCGCTATGGTCTGCGGTCTTTGATGGGATCCAAACTGGGAAGATGTCATTTCACTACACACAGACTGCTTTACTTGGCAGACCCAAATCATTCATTCCCTAGAGTCTTGCCGATGTTGGTGGCATTCAGCCCCTATTCAGGGATCTATATTAACTGGCATAAATCAGTGGCATTTCCTTTAACAGATTGGAGACCCCGGGATGGGTGGAGCTATCCACTGAGGTGGGAATTAACGGGATGTACTGATCTTGGAATCTAGGTGACAATGAATTGAGTGCTGTCCTTAAGCAAAAAACCTGACCAGAAGACTTGAAGAGTACAACAATTATGTGGGATCCTGTCTCTGCTGGGGAGGATGGGACTATTCAAAATCATTTATCTGCCCAAATTTCTCTGCATCCTTCAAAATACCTCCTTTGAGATCACGGATAAGTTTTCCGCTCAGCTGACCAGAAAATTAGATTGTTGCTGTGGGATGGTGGAGTACCTTGAATAGCCCTTGCAGTATTACTTAGAAAGCCTTTGGAGGGAGACATCACCCTTGCTAACCTGCAGCTCTACTACTGGGCTACCCAGCTGTTGGTGGTAAACGATTTGGCTTTCTCCACAGACCAAGAGCCCTCCCTACTTACAGACAGAAGGGCAATGGATTCTGAGGGCTATGTCAGTCAACTTGATGGGGAGCGAAGGGATAGCCCAACTTCCCACCCTGACAGCTACTGTGCTTTGGATATGTGGAAGGGCGATGCAGATCCTGGGGTAGGAGGACAAACTGACACTTGAGACTCTGATGTGAGATTCGTATGTATTGAAAGGGCTCCCGGTTAGAAGGAGACGCTAGAAGCAACTACGGTAAGTCTGCATACAATATCCAGTGGAGGATATCCAGTTCAAGTGGAAGTCTATGACCTTATATTTCCCTCAGAAGATAAGCCCAGGCATACATTATTTTGAAGACCTCTAGACAGGCCAAAAATCATTGCCTACTACTAATCTATAGCGGATACATATTAGCATCCGCGTTAACAAATGGACCCGCAACACTAGATGTGACGATTTGCAACCCATACTGCCCTTTTAGTGCATCAGAGGATAACCAAGCCTATTATGGGGTATTTATCAGATTTCCCCCCTCCACTCACCTTAAAGTCATCAATAAGAGTAGTCCTGCTGAAGGTGGAAGCTAATCATTCCCACCGAAACGTACGTTGACCAGACCGCAGGGAACCCCCAAAGGACAACACCAAAGCAGATAAAAATTGTGATTTGCTCAGTCCGTTATTCCTGTCATCGGTGTATGCCAGTCAATTATTGAGGGTTCCCCTATATTTCTTTCTGTGAGACTGTATTGATTATGAGAGTGTGGTATGAAAGGTGAGATTGCTTGATGTGAGGTTAGTTGATTGGGGGTTATGTGCTTGTATTTTTAGGATTAACACCCATGTTTTTTCATGTATTTTACCTGTAAATAATATTTGTTGTATATGTCAACTATGTTAGACAACTAATTGTTTATTATGATTGTGTCTACACTTTTACAAATAGATATGTTACAACTATTAAAATCAAAAAAGTAAAAGATGAATACAAATAATATATTTTTGCACATTTGAGTATGGCAAGATTAATTTTTTTGGGACAGCCCGACTCGAGCCTTGTGTTGGCCACCAGATAAATTGATATAGGTCTGACAGGAGTATTGGTTCATGTAATTTTTCTTTAGTTCTTCCCCCTGGCTCCTGGACCTAAAAAGTATTTTAGGGGGTATCTTTCTTCAAGGATTGAAGGGGCTTCAGGCCATAGAAGGTTATAAGAAATGGGATATACTAGGCATCTCCAAGGTGGGGGGCATCTGGCGGGATAGTAATGTGATCCCATCCTCTGAGCTGTAGAAGCAATAAGAGCTGACAGACAGCCAATACCTCAGATATATTTACAGCTGCAATATATTCTACTGAGTCAGGATGACCTATTACAGGACATGGCTGTGGAGACATAAATGCACATCTGTCAAGTGTTAGACGGTGCTATACCCACAAAATACAGTCATGCATTTATTCACATGAGCTGTCAAAAAGTACACACAAAATTAATCACATGAAAGATTTGCCTGACAGGAAACAAAATCCGCAGATGAACTGAGTGCATAATATACCGCCCCCTAGATTACGATTTATTTTGCATCGGGCGGGCAGTTCTTTGGCGTTCCCATGGTGGTACCTTTGAAATAGGCACCACAATGGGAACGCCAAAGCAAGTTCCTGCACAGCATGCACTGTTAAGTTTATGCAGTGTAGGAACTGGGTGTGCATGCAGACAGGGGAGCATACCATATGCCCCCCTGCATGCCCCCTATGGATCAGAGGTGACAGAGGGCCCTGTAGGACCCCGTTTGTTTCCTCTCTGCCACATTTTTCATGGTGGGCTCACCGCCATGAAAACAGTGGCGGAGTAGAAACTCATCCCACCAAGTATATTGTGGCCTCAAGACCGCTGCAAGACCGCCAGGGATCACGGATCCCTGGCTTCAGCAGCAGTCCCATGGCAGTCCAACCACCCTGCTTATAAAAGGGTGGTCGGACTACCGGTGTGGCAGTAGCCACACCACCATCATGGGTTTGTCGGTCCAACAGACCGCCAAACTCATAATAAGGCCCTTATTGTGGTATTATGTGAAGGGCTTTCAACGATCTCAGGCATGTTAGTGTCTTATAGTCCTTAGACACATGGTCTATTAAGGGTCTCCAAAACTATGCAATATTCTTATCTTCTTCCTGGAGGGCATGAGTAATCTCTTACATCCTCTAGATATAGCATCATTTGTCCTAACTGTTTATGGGAAGGTAGAGATACAAGTTTGTCCCATTTAGGCAACACAGTTTGTTTGGTGGACATCAGGATTTTTTTACCAGTTTTGCTTAGCTCATCTTGGTTCTCAATTTTACTTCAGGGATCCAGCCCAATATGATGTTGCCTGCAGTTCTATGCACTGAGATACCTGACATTTTGAAGATTGCCTTAAGAATCTTGTCCCAATAGTTTTTCAGGTAGGAGCACCCTCCATAAAAAGCGTAAAATAAGCCTGCACCCCTTCCAACATAGCTTAGGATTGTTAGTGGCTATGGTATGTAAGTGATGTGGTGTTAAGTGCCATCTGTGGGGTATTTTGCTCGACCGTTTCCTACCATGTACAAGTTCATTGCCTCTATAACTCTTGCAAAATGCCATATTCCATTGTTCTGGGGAGATATTTAAAATGTACCTTTCCACGTCCCCTTGGGCAGGGCTCCCAGGATTTTCATCAATCTGCATATATTATGCTATAAATTCTCGCTACAAGGTGCATATCCTCAGTTACTCTCCTTATCAGTTTCATTAGTGGATAGTTGAATGCTTCACTCACTTCACTTTGCATCATCCAATGCCATATCTGAGTATGCCTATACCTTTCCATAATCCAACTCAATCGGGGATAATGATTTGATCTGGCTGTTATTGAAGAGGTCCCCAATTTCTATGTATCTAGAGAGGTATCACTCCTGGAATGCTTCTCCTTCTGTTTCTGGTTTGAAGTCTGGGTTTTCACAGAGGGCAGGAAGGGGGAGAGTGAGAGAGGCCCTCTGATTTTTCTTGTGTCCCCTATTTTCTTCAATGCCCTTGTTATAGGGCTCACCAAATGTTTCTGACCCTGTATAAAGGCTTTTTTCAAGGGATTTTCCAAGACGGACCCCTGGCCAAGAAATGGTCAATAGAGCACCAATGTCATTCTGTTTCATCTTTGGAACATTCTAATAGCGTAGGTGTTCAGCCTGTTAGTATGCCAAGTAATTTGAGACTCCCAGCCCTCTCAAACTGCATGGGTGGCATGCTATTCTTGACATCTTTCCCCCTACCCTCCATGAAATCTAAGCATGATTGATGTAATTGTTTTATCTTTTATTATTTTTTAGTTGATCTGTATCAGAAAAGCCTGGCAAAAAAGCACTCTCTGGAGTAACAAAGCTATAAAATAAACTATGCCAGGATTGGAAATCCCACAGTATTTCTCTTAAGAGGCAAGGAAATTAGCCTTTTGAATGCTTTTGATGTATCCACCAATTTGTTGTCCCAAATATTGAATAGTGGTCCTATTGGGAAAAATCCATTACAACGCAGTCATTACATCGCACTGCTTTTACAATGCAACTGTTACAACGCAACTGCCTTTACATCACATGCCATTACAACGCATGCCATTACAACGCATGTCACTACAACGCATGCCATTACAACACATACAATTACAACGCATTATAAGGTAAGTAATGGAGATTTTTTGTTTTGGGTCGGATGGGAATAGTAATTTTTACCCCTACACTATCCAACACTTTCCCTACTGTTGCACTCATTGGAGTGGGAATAGTAATATTTACCCCTACACTATCCAACACTTACCCTACTGTTGCACTCACTGGAGTGGGAATAGTAATTTTACCTCTACACTATCCAACACTTACCCTACTGTTGCCCTAAAAGTATTATGCATTGTAATGGTATGCGTTGTAAAGGTATGCGTTGTAATGTAATGCATTGTGATGGTAGTTTTTAGAAAAGTGTTGTAATGGCATGCGTTGTAAAATCATGCCATGTAATGGTAGTTGCGATGTAAAAACTGTTGGAGGGACCTTTATTAAGGGTCAAGAGGGCAGGGTGCTCAGCACAGAGCTCTTTGAGCCTTCACGGAGTGAACGAGGGAGTGAGTTAGGGACAAAAGGGGCACCTTAATTTGAGCCGGGGTGTCCAGGAACGCTCGCTCTAAAAATGAAGGAAACAGATATGTGAGCCATGGAAACTGAGGCTGAAAGATTTGGCAGTTTTATTAAGAAGGTGCAACTTCAAAAACTGCAAGACAAAGGCATTAAAATACAAAATACAAATATAGTGACCTCGCATGAATCAGAAGGCATTGTACTCGTTTAGAGAGAGACACTTCAGAAAACCTCAAAGACACATCTATAAATGCATTATGAAAAACATAAGTTACACCAAGGAAAATGTTCCCAGAATGCAAAACACCCTTGATCTAAAATACTGAGAATACTCACGTACCTACCTAAAACCTAAAAGAAAGCAACTTTGCAATTGTAATATAAGTATGAAATGCTCAATAAGAAAACACCAATTTAGGGACAAAATAGCATAGCAAAATAGCATACATAGCATATACAGCAAATGGATTGGCAAGTTAAATTGTATCTTAAAAATCAAAAACAAAAAACAAAAGTTTTTGGGGCGCACCCACACCCGCCTGCCATCTACTAACAGATGGGTGGGGTAGTCCAATGATGTCTCTGTGGTCTCCCTTCTTATACTCTTTAAGGCGATCAGTAGTGCCTACAGTATCGTCATCTCATGCCACATCTACCTTGTCACTTATGGTATGGTTCTCATATTTTACCATACATGGTGACGCCTTTTCCAGTAACTGTGGTAATTGAGCTAGGTGAAAGTTCATATCTCAGGCAAGGCGCTTGTCGTAAATTGGATGGGCAAGCAGAAAAATGTGTATTGTAGAGGGATTCTGTATATACATATATAAATCAGCATGTCCTGTGTTGTCACATTCTCGCCTTAGCTTGACACATCTGTGGTGGCAACTTCCCTAAAAGTATGTACCAGCCCAGGTTGCAGTCTGCTGTATGTCGAAAGAACAGGGGGATGTTGAACTTTGAGACAGTGAACTTAGCACACAAGTAGGGTGGGGGCTCTTTAGTTTGGAGCAGGAGGCCTCACAGAGAGAGGAGCTGAATATGATTTGGATCAGACCTGCCTTCAGCCTGTTATACAGGAAAATGGCAGAACTATGGTCAATTTAACAAAGAGGCCTACATATTGAACAGAAGGGCCTGCATAGGGGTTTCATGCTGGTTGAGTGGTAGGGATGTCCCAGGGTATTTGTTATATGGGAAAATCGGTCCCTCTCTCATTTCCCTCCTCTTGTTCATTCTTGAACAAAATCCTCACAACATACCTTTCAGGTCTTTGAGGTATTTGGTAATGGTAGCAGGCTGCATTTAGTGTAGTCCTATTGTTACTTCTACAACTTCTATAAGTGCTAAGTTATTCACATTCCCTGTTCTATCCTTGTTCTCCCTTTGCTAATTATGCATTTCTCAGGAGGTGCAACTGCTACGTACTCGGTGTGTTTACTGAAGAGCAAGTTGTACATTAGGACAAACAGGTATGACATTGTAACACATGCCGCTTTCTGTGTCGGTAGGCCGGTGTGTGCAAACATAACATCCTGCTCTGTCAACTATCCCCCTGTCCCGTCTTTATCAATGACAATTTATTCAATGTGGTACAAAAGTCTTTATAATAGCAGCAATGGGGGTCAATGATGCTAGTAGCACCCATGATCATTTTCTCTAATTGTTCTGAAAGTCTTGAGCAAGTCTTGAGGCATTGTTCCAATCGTTGGTACGTGTGGCTAGTGTGACTAGTTGGAAGAATGTCTTATCTTCTGCTGCGTCTGTACTATGTTCAAAAAAGTCCGCTGAATAATAATGTAGAGCCTCAGAGATGATACCTGTGAACAGAAAAAGTAACCGTTGGTGCCTGTCTTCAAGTAATTTGAGAGGTTTGCAAGCACTTCTATTACTTAGGCACATTCGATATGAAGAAAACAAAGTGAAGAAAAGGTAAAGATGTCTCGTTGTCACAACTTGTAGACTGAAGGGTTGGGGCGTCGATGTTTCCAGACGTTCTTTAGGTGATGTATCCTTGGGGCCCGCTTACACACTCGTCCTTTCTCTTCTGGGTAGCACATGCAACCCTTCAGGATGAGCTTGGGATACCATTCCCACTCTGTAGTTTCCGTGGAACACATGTAGTTTGTGTGTGGCTCCTTGCCGCTTGCACAACCCCTCAATCACCTGTGAGATGAACGCCGGTCCATTTTCAGAACCCAAAAGCAGAGGTACTCAAAAGCGTGGTATGAACTCTTTCAGGAGGCATTTGGCAATAGTTTGTGCATTGCTGTTCTTGAATTGGCATGCCTTAGTCCATTGGCTGATAATGCACACAATAACCAACACGTACTTGTAGTTTTAGTAGGGGGTATGTTGATGAAGTCCATTTCATGTGGGGAAATGAAGTGGCCTGAGGCAGTGGAAATACAGCTTCAGGAAAGCAGTCTGATCTTCCTATCACGTCGTACAAGTGATGAACCATGAAAAAAGACGGGCCATGGGGGCAAGCACTATCATTGGTAAACATTTCTTTCCATTTGTGCCTATTCATATCCCTTTTCTGTTTGTATACATCCTCCCCTGTTCCCTTCTTCCTGTTCTTCCACCCAGCCCTTTAAATAATATACTTAGTGTCATAGTACATATCATCATCCTTTATCTTTATATCATGATATCATGTGTAGTAGAAGCAATTTGAACTATTGTGTACTCACAATCAGTTAATGCTATTTTTTTTTGTACGTCTGCATCAATAAATTCTTTACCAATTGACACACAGTCCTTGGGGGAGGTGTGTGCAGCACATTCTACAATTGAAACTTTGGTAGTAACAGGCCTTGCAATAGTTGGGCTATTAATGGTGCACGCTGCATGTGTTGTCCAGCTGAGGTAAGGAGGGAACTCCAAATGAAGGAAAGAAGAATTAAAACATTGTTCTATAGCTTGACCCAACCGCAAACACAGATGAAAATCTCTTGTCACAGTAACACCTTTAGGAATCAAAAACACTCATAGTTGTCAAACTGTGCCTAGGGATGTGGAATTCCCGTAGCCCCACGTCCAGGACATTTTTTTATTTTGAGGTCAAGAGCAACAAGTTTTCATGCATATTTCGTCCTTGGGACAAGTAGGCCCAACCCCCACAGCACAAACCCCTTGGCTATCAGTTTACAGTACCGCACTATGGATCAGGGAAAGGCATTGTCTGCAGCAAAGGTAATATTTGTGTCCATGTGTTAATGCTGGTCAAACTATTAGGGCGAGCGCTCTAAGTAAATGTTGTAAGCTCAGACTGCACTACTGACAGTGGTTAGAGTATGAAAATATGTACACTCTTTTTCAATATTTAGCAATGTGAGGCTATGTATACTGCTCTCAGAATGCTCTTCAATTAGATGCAAATATTTGCAGAAGCTTGAAAGCACGACTGATAATTCTTTGCTTTTAAAATAAAATGTTCACAAAAAGAATACAAAACATTTAGCTAAACTACTAGAATAAGGTAGGTACCATTTCTTTGTAACATAAAAATAAACAAGCATTGGCAAAGCCAATGAAATTGTTTTGGCAATCTTTTTGTGAAACCTCATTGGTGTGGGAGCTGCTGGGCCCTCACCATTATAACAAACATTGGCAAAAGCAGAAATTGTTGTGGTCTCAAAAATCACACATTGCACAGTAGTTCCTGGCACTGGATAAAACAACTGTGTGTCGATATTCTCCTTGTGAAAGAACAGAATGAAGTCACTCACAGTGAAGCTAGCCAAGAGACGGAGGGAGAGACAACATTTTACTAATCATAAAAGGTCATTGTTAACGCCAGACCTAATTAGGGGCCAAATCATGAAATAAAGTGCACCCATGTCCTTGTATTAAGTGCAGATATACAACTTTTGTGAATTCACAAGACTACAGAAGTAGGCGAAGAAATAGTACTCCTAGAAATATTTGTGAACTGTATTTAAGCATGAGCAAATATGCAGGTGTACTATATTGCTCAAGCAAAACTCTGAGCCATTGCAAGTTCACTTTTCCTTCAGCCACTTTTTTTTATTTGTGAGCCAGAACTGTTGCCTGCCATTACCTTCAGCCCCAGTACGTAGATCTGCAGAAACGTGGCAACATAAGGGAATTGTTAGTATTCAAAGCGTACTATGGAAGGAGCCCTAACGTAATCAGAGAGGCTATTTCAGCGCTCTTATATAATGACATTGCTGCCATAATTTTGTCGCTGCATTACATGGCACAAAAAGGGACAAGTGTATTTTGTTACAGGACAAGTATATTTAAGAAGCAACCTGCCCCATGAACAAGTAGATATTTCATTAAATTCCACACCCCTTTGTGCCAATCCCTACACCTTGAAACCTATTTTCAAACACCCTGAAATATTGCACAAATATATTAAAACACATATTAAATCTGTGCATATTGTATCCTTGAAACATTATAATACGAAGCACAGTTATTCAATGCACACTATCGTTCTGTATTGGCATATACTCATTACTAATGATCAATACATAAACATATTATAAACAACATTACTACTATTCCTATTACTCCCATCCTCTGTGTCCCTGGCGAATGCACTGCATTTAGAAAGCATTTAAGCTCATTCCACCTTACACTGTAATTTATTACTCCAATATTCTCTCCAACTCTGAAGAACATCTGCTTGTGAAGATGGCGGTGTTCCTATTGTGGCTGATCACCTGTCCTCTTCTTCTTTGGACTCAGGGATGATGGGGCAGGCCCTTCTCCTTCTGCCTGAATACCTTAGTAGAAAGAAACTTCGCAGCGGGTGTTAATTGATACAAATATATGCCTTCTTACATAATTTCAATGCCACTGTGATGCCTAGTTGATGTGACCTATATATATATTCACTGAAAAAAACCATAGGTTTCAGGGGCGTTATAGTTAGCTGGACTTTTCACTAGTACAAAACCATTGAAATTCCCCCGTTATAGTTAGTTCAGCTAACTATAACTCGCGCGCCCGCAATGCACTGCTGATGACGTCACATATTACATCACTCATGACATGGTCAGTGACATCACTCATGACATCACTCATGACATCTCAAATGACATCACTGATGACATCATCCAGTGAATGTGTGTTTTTCTGAAAATTACATATGTTTTATATATGTATCTCTCAAGGTCGATGGAAGAATAAATGGGTATATAAGTGCCTAAATGGATGATTTGTTTTTTAAAAATTGATTGTATAACAGACTGATTAAGTGTATCTTAGTGAATACATGGCTTAGTGAGTAATGTTTAAATCTGTAAATATCTGTATCAGTCTCTCACTTTGTGTATAAGTGGCTGCATGGGTTGGTGAGTAGCTACATGAGTGTCTATATAGGTTATTAGTTGTTTTTTTGAGTATCAGTATGAGTGTCTGAGTGTCTGTATGGTTCGGTGGGGGGTATTATGTAGTGCATAGGTGCATGAATGAGTGACTCACTGTTTGTATGTGTTGAAGACAGCATGTGTGCAGGACTGTATGGGTGGATGAGTGTGTGCATGGGTGTGTTAGTGAGTGAATGACTGTCTCAATAGTGTCTTTATGAGTAACTACATATGTTTTAAACTAGTATATGTGACTATTGGTGTATATAAGTGAGTATATGTGAGAGTGAGAGATTGAAAGAGTTTCTGTATGAATAAGTATGTGTTTCTATAAGTGATTGTTTAAAAGACTAAGTATGAGTAAGTTTCTGTAGAAGTAAGTGTGGTGGTGTGTGTATAACTGTATATGCAAGTAAATGGATGTTTGATTCTTTATTAGCATGAGTGACTATGTGTGTGAGTAACTATGGATGAGTGGCGTTGTGTAACAGGATGTATAGGTGTATGAGTACATATGATGAGTGAGTACATGTATGAGTGACTGTATAGGACTGTTGGTGAATGAGTGGATGTGTATGTGGATCTTAGAATTACTGAATAGGTTGTTGTAACTGATATTGGCATGTCCATTGTTTTGAAAATTTTAGTTTCTATTTTTGAATGTGTGTATCAAAGGTTATATTAGGGGGAGAGGAGGTCTGCAACTCTATCACAAGGATGATGTCATCAGTGATGTCATTTGAGATGTCATCAGTGATGTCATGAGTGATGTCACTGATCATGTCATGAGTGATGTAATATGTGACGTCATCAGCAGTGCATTGCGGGCGCGCGAGTTATAGTTAGCTGAACTAACTAGAACGGGGGAATTTCAATGGTTTTGTACGAGTGAAAAGTCCAGCTAACTATAACGCCCCTGAAACCTATGGTTTTTTCAGTGAATTTCTAAGGTTTTTTAAATGCTAATTCCTAACTATAACATGCCTGAAACCTATGGTTTTTTCAGTGAATTTCAAAGGTTTTTTAAATGCTAATTTCTAACTATGCCTACAGAGATAGGACATGTGAAGAAAGAAGAACAAACGCACAGAAAGAAAAAAAAAGAAATGCAGAAAGAAGCAACAGAAGTCCTCAAAGACGAAGAAAAGTGCAGGAAGAAGGATAACGTGCAGAAAGAACAAACAGAAGAGCAGAAAGAAGCCTTGTTGCAAAATCATCCTGTACCCTCAACTTTTTCAGACGGATACTGGTGGTATCTGAGTCTGACTAACCAGTCCTAGAGCCAGTGCTATGTTAAAAGACACTCAGAATACAGTGAAAACACCTACATACACTAGGGAACACTATGCGTTGGGGTCCCCCTGTGATCAGCATGACCTCCTCTGTAAGCCCCTAGTATATAATAGGGCAGTGGATTAAAACTACCTCTTAAAACACGCCACAGGGCGTGTTTGCACACGTCACCTCAGGCCACGTCCCTTCACTTCCCCACTGTGTAAACACACCCTGTGGCCGTTTTAAGTTGGGAGATTAAGTCCCCTTGAATCCTGAGGGTCCCTAGGGTCCAACTAGACCACTAGGTACCTCCAGTAAGTGCCACAGAGCTGCGTTGCAGAGAGATGTAAAAAGGGGCACGGCCTAGACCACCTCTCTGCAACGCAGCGGCGCTTACTGGAAGCACCTGGTGGGCTAGTTGGCCCCCAGGGTCCCTCAGGATTGAAGGGGAATTATTTCCCCACCTTAAAACACGCCACAGGGCTTGTTTGCACATGTTAACTCAGGCCCCGTCCCCTCCCTTCACCACTGTGTAAAAACGCCCTGTGGTCGTTTTTAGTTGGGAGATTAAGTTCATTTGAATTCTGAGGGTCCCTAGGGTCCAACTAGCCCACTAGATACCTCCAGTAAGCGCCACAGAGCTGCGTTGCAGAGAGGTGTAAAAAGTGGCACGGCCTGGACCACCTCTCTGCAACGCAGCTCAGTGGCGCTTACTGGAAGCACCAGGTGGGCTAGTTAGCCCCCAGGGGCCCTCAGGATTGAAGGGGAATTATTTGCCCAACTTAAAACGCGCCATAGGGCGTGTTTGCACACGTCACCTCAGACCCCGTCCCCTCCCATCCCCACTGTGTAAACACGCCCTGTGGCCGTTTTTTAAGTTGGGAGATTAAGTCCCCTTGAATCCTGAGGATCCCTAGAGGCAAAATAGCCCACTAGGTATGTCCAGTAAGCGCCATTGCAGAGAGGTGTAAAAAGGGGCACGGCCTGCACCACCTCTCTGCAACGCAGAGCAGTGGCACTTACTGGAAGCACCTGGTGGGCTAGTTGGCCTCCAGGGTCCCTCAGGATTGAAAGGGAATTATTTCCCCAACTTAAAACGCGCGACAGGGCGTGTTTGCACACGTCACCTCAGGCCCCATCCCCTCCCTTTACCACTGTGTAAATGTGCCCTGTGGCCATTCTAAGTTGAGAGATTAAGTCCCCTTGAATCCTAAGGGTCCCTAGGGTCAAACTAGCCCACTAGGTACCTCCAATAAGCGCCACAGAGCTGCGTTGCATAGAGGTGTAAAAAGGGGCGTGGCCTCAGAACACCTGTCTGCAACGCAGCTCCCTGGCGCATACTGGAGATACCTGTTGGGCTAGTTGGCCCTCAGGGACGCTCAGTATTGAAGGGGAATTAATTCCCCAACTTACAACTGGCCAGGGGGCGCGTTTGCAGAGTGCTGCAAGGAGGGGGCGTGGCCTCCGGCGCGATGCTGGTCTTTTATTTATTTTATTTTTTTAAGAAGGAGGGCTGTGTGGCCCCCCTTCTTTTTCTAATTTACTGGCTCTGGGGACCCCATCCCCCAGGGCCTGCACCCTAATTACTTTTGTTGAAAAAAATAAATTTGGCCCTCTCAAGGCCTTAATCGGCCCCGGGGACCCCAACCGCCGGGTCATGACCTTTTTTTAAAAAAATTCTTTAGGAGGGGGCTGCGTTGCCCCCCTCCTCAGGCCACTTATGGCCCCGGGGACCCCATCCCCCGGGGCCGGCCTTTGTTTTTTATTATTTTAAAAAAATATATATTTATAGAAACACCTAGGACAAACCGTATGTACCGATCACCATGACGATTTGCGTGATATTCATTAAAAGGCGACTATGCATAGAATGAATCCACATGGAATGTATTTACACCGCTAGTGAAGCTCTGACGTGTCTGACGCCCTACCGTGCCTAATCTCGGCACCTCCGCCGGTGGGTCCTCTCCAAGTAGACACCCTTGTCGTTTATTTATACAAACATGGGTAGCTATTGACAGGCACATTTAATATACACGCACACCAAGCCATTCAAAGGGGAATCGACAAAAATTCGACCAAACTATGCAAGAAATCCCCCTCACGGTTAATAAAACACACATCCACCGCCGGATATGTAATACTTTTTATTTTACTCTCTGGAAAGGAGACGAACCTCACTTGAGAGTCACAGCGTGCTCCTGGCTGAGCCCAATGCTATGTTACACCCACCAGTGCCCGCCGGGTGCCTCACACCTCTGTATTGTATTCCACCAGCTAGTGCGTATGCTATGACACTCTCTAGCCCATGTGCACTCTAACACCACCCCGTGAATATGTCATGCCACACTTGCCTTCGCACGGGTTATATTGCCCCATCTAACGTGCCTTCCTCGATGCCTATGTTATAACGCACAGCGCTATCCCATACATATTACAATCTGGGACCCATATCTTTGTCACAGTGCATATGCAACGTTACACTCCCCAGCACATATTTTAAATTACAACTTTAGAGACTAGTTAGGTTACACAACACTGCCCTGTGCATATTACACTCCAAGGCGCATATCGCATAGCACGCGCTAGTGCCGTGCTATCTCGCGCTCTCCAATGAATCTGTCATTGCGCACAATGTATTGCATATTATATTTCACGCCCCGGGTCATCTTATATCACACTTTTTGGTGCATAGTTTATACCATATACTATATCTAGTTTTCATTTTCAATCGTGTTCTCAGGACTATGTTCTATATAACACTGCGTCCACCTACCCTTTTCACGGGCATTACATTTTGCGATGGGGGTGGAGGGTCAGGGGGTGTTTCTACCAAGTGAGCCCGGAGTCACAGTCACAAACGTCCTCTTCTTCCTGAATAAAAGTGAGATTATGCTGCATACTTGTTCATATTTTAAGTAGTTCGCACAGACACACATTTTAAAAACAATAAAGTTCTTAATACCCACCTTCTCTGAACAGTTAGCTTGCTGCCCCATCCACCTCCTCCCTATCCTCTGTTGTCTGAATACATGGACTAGCCTCCTCCCTCCTGCCATGCATGGTCTGATGTGCTGCTGCTGGAGCGGGTTATGCAAACATTTTTATACCCATCCCATTTTGCATGTCGTTTTATTAATTAGATTAATTAATTAATCATAATCGTACTAATGGTTTGGAGTGATGTGGAAATAACTAATCAACCTTATTAATGACCGAAATACACGTGGGATTTGCATCTGCATGGCCTAATTAATGACGTGAACTAAATTTCGTACGCATATTAATGATAGATAATTAGAACATTGCATGATATATGTCGCTTTGGTGATGAAATTGTGATTCGTGCTTTATTTAGTAAGTATAAACCGCATTGAGTGTTGCTTTTGGCTAGATAAATACACACACATATGGTTATTAGCGAGGGAATAACATTTAATTAGTCATTTCTATGTATTAATTACGTTTTTGTGTTTCTTTGCTTAAGTTGACTATTCTGGCCTATCAAATGATGGCTGCTTTTGGTGCCTAACCCAACTGCCGACGCTGAACCAGGCTTGTGTGAAGTGCGCCTGCGCTAAAAGATGAGCAACAATGGCCCTGTCTTGACCCCAGGCAAGCTGTACTTATCAAGGCCACTGGAAAAGGTGCCAGCGCTACAGACAAAAGGCTTTATTAAAGAACCGGAACCAGCAAGTATGCTGACAACATGGACTAAACCTTATGGGAACGGAGAGGTTGACCCCTGATCAGCCAAACAGAACAGTTTAAAACTCAATATTGTTACATTTTGCTATTGAAATTATTATAAAACCCATAGAATAGAGAGGTTGGAGGGTCGCTCCTTCGCTTTCCTGATGATATGCTGACGAAGAGGACGGTGACACTGCAGGACAGCTGTTAGCCTGAATTTTTGACGGACTGAATTAATGCCCAAAATCCTGATGAACTTAACCTGCTAAATTGATGGGCATAGATTTGCGAGATTGCCAGATTTGACATAGAGGACGACTTTAGCCAGAATAAGTAAATATGAATGGCAACTTGATCAAATGAATGATTTAATCTGCAATATTAATATAAATTTGGATTTGAACATCTACAGAAATGAGTTGGGTTGTTTATTAATTGAAATGTGTTAATGAAAAGGTTAATTAGAGTATTAGAAATTCACTTAAATCTACAACTAACAGATCCATCCCGGTCATGAGGGGAATACCAAATGTAGAATGTAGGGCCTACTGAGTATAAGAAGGGTTTGTAGGTTTGTTGCTCATTAGGGTAAAGTGGTATCTTCCTCCCTCATTATCCAGCACTTGGAAGGATAATCGCCTCTCATACGGACTGATGGTGAGTGTGTGTTGGTGTTATGGGCCCCACCAGCGAATGTATGGATAGTGTGCGTGTGTGAGATCTTTTGGTCCGCAACGGTGGGGAGGGATTTTGCACTCCGCGCTGGAGCACTGACACTGCCCTCCATTTAGCATGATGTACCAGTCCACTCCTCCTGCCCTCCATTGCCCAATTCTATGGCCCATCATTGACCTCCTGATTAGCCTCTGTGCTTAGCTTGCTGCCCCTATTCTCCTTCCCCCTGCCCTCCGATGTCTTTGTGCATGCCCCTGCTCCATCCTTTTTGCCCACCATGTTCCATGGACCTGCCACTCCTATCTACTCTGAGTGTTCTGTTGAGCTGCCACTCCCCTCCCACCTGCCTAGCATTGTCAGATGACTGTAACCTGTCCTTGCCCCCTCCACCCTGCCTGTCCACATGCCATGCCCCTATGCCCTTCCTCCTGTCCTCCATGGTCCATTTTACTGCCACACCCTTCTGCCGTCCCTGGTCTGTTGTGCTGCAACTGCTCCTCCTGCCTGCCCGCGTGGTCTGTTGTGAAGCCCCTTCCCCTGAACTCTCTTGTCTGTGCCCAGGTCCTGACCCTCCCTTCTATCCTCCATGGTCCTTTGTGCATGCCCCTGCACCCTCCTTCTTGCCTATCATAGCCATTGTGCTGCCACTAACCCTCCCGCTTGCCATGCATGGTCTTCTGTGCTGCCATGGCCCCTCCCACCTTCCCTGTGTGGTCAGCTAGCTGCCCCTGACCCCCTCCCACCTTCCCTCCATGGTCTGTGTGTATGCCATCATAGTCTCATTGTTGCTCTCCATGGTGTGTTTTGTTTCTAGTGCCCAACCTGCCTGACCTCCATGGTCATCTTGCTGCTCCTGCCTTGCCCCCTTGCCCCCAGCCCTCTGTTTCCATGTGCAGACCCCTATTCCCTCCCTCCTGGCTTGTCTGTTCCATTGTAATGCCCTTGATCCGTCCCTCCTGCCCTTTATGGTCTGTTATGCTGCAGCTTTCTCTCCTGTCTGCCCATTATGGTCAGCTAGCTACCATTGCCTCTTTACCCTCTGTTCTCTGTTGTCCATGTGCATGGTCCTGTCCCCTCCCTATTGCTTTCTATGGATTGTTGTGCTGCACTCCTGTCCCGCATGCGCTGTGTGGTATATTGTGCTGCTGCAAACCCTGATGCCTGCCCTGTAGGGTCAGTTTGGCGCACCTCTCCATGTCCCTCCTGTCCTCTGTTATCTGAGTCCATGTCCCAACCCCAATTCCTCCTGCCTACCATGATCCAATGTACCATACTTGCGAACATTTTGAACTTGGTAAGAGGGAGATTTTGAAAAAAAACTGGGGTATTGAATTTCCCCTTTGAGTTACATTGAAAATGAGGAGATTGTATACAGAAGAGAGATCAAATAAAGCCCATTTGAGCTTAAAAACATTGGACGTTTCCTGGCTGAAATGGGTCTGTTGGCATGTATGGTTGTACTACCACTGCCTCTTCTACTGCCCACAATGGTGTATTATATTGCCACAGCCTCTCTTGCCAGTCCTGTATTGTTGGTGTGTTGCCCCTGCCCCCCTTTCCACTACCCTTCATAGTCTGTTGTGCTGCCACTGCCCTTCCTGCCTGCCCAGTGTGGTCAAATTGTTGCATCTGCACTCTCCTACCTGCCTTCAATTTTCAGAGTCCATGCCCCTGGCCTCTGCCTCTCAACAGTATCCCAATGAACAACTAGATTTCTAACATTCTATATTTATTACAAAAGTGGGGAACGCCTGACGTCATCTTGGTGTAATCAAACCTGTAATACCTAGAGTATTTCCTTTAGAAATTACACATATGAGAGGGTCTTATTTGCATCAAAATTATGGTTAGTGCTCTAAAAAACTAAAATGAGGACATATTTTCTGAGTTTTCAAATAGCGACAAAGAACTTTTACATTATTTGTATTCTTTATGTTTTTTTATCCAGTTGACCACTTGATTAAATGTTGCACCTAGGGGAGAGGATGTGGTGTTACTTCCAGAGCTGCAGAGTTTGCAACTGGGGAACCAGGTTGGAGTTTCTGCTTCAGCTCAACTTTCTGTGATTCTGGTCAAATCACTTAATCTCCCCATGTCTACAACCAAAATGAATTTGGTCTTGTGTGATGTAACCAATGCTCATGTAAAGCACTCCAAAACCTGACAAGTCTGCACTATATAAAACTGCAAATACTCAAAAAATAAGTGTTTTGCACACTTCTGTCATTGGGCTACATGTGGGCTACATCTGGGTGATATTTGTGCTGCATTTGGGCTCTTTTGTCTCTGGTGGCCATCTTGGGAGATTTATTTGTTATGAAGTTTCCTAATTTCCTCATTTACTGCAGTCTCCTCAGTATGAAATGCTTTCAGTTTTTTACTTTGATTCCATCAAGAAGGTATTCAGATATGTCACACATTTGCCATAAATTCTGAATGTTAGCACTCTAGTTGCTCATTAGATCACTGTAGTAAAGCTACTGCTCACCACGGAAGTCTGCTGCTGGTATTAAAAGTGCATGTTTCTGTCTGCATATCAGAAGTTTTTAATGAAATAGAAGAGGATTTGAGAAGTCACTCAAAATGTGCCCTCATTTTTCTTTCTTCAGCACTAATCATAATTTCTATGGCAAAATGAACCCCCTCATTGTGTTCCTTTTTAAATTAAATGTTTTAAGTGTTACCAGTTTTTTCCAATCAAGATGGCTTCAGGTGTGCCATACTTTTGTCATAAGTAAGACAGTAAGCGCTCTAGTTGTTCTTAAGAACACTCTGGGACATTCTGTCATTGGGCTATACTTGGGCTACATCTGGGTGATATTTGGGCTACGTTTGGGCTCTTTTGTCTCTGGTGGCCATCTTGGGAGATTTATTTGTTATGAAGTTTCCTAATTTCCTCATTTACTGCAGTCTCCTCAGTGGGAATACTTTCAGTTTTTTATTTTGGTTCAATCAAGAAGGCATTCAGATGTGTCACACATTTGCCATAAATTCTGAATGTTAGCACTCTAGTTGCTCATTAGATCACTGTAGTAAAACTACTGCTCACCAGGGAAGTCTGGTGCTGGTATTCAAAGTGCATGTTTCAGCCTGCATGTCAGAATTTGTTTATGAAATAGAAGAGATTTGAGAAGTCAAAATGTGCCCTAATTTTTCTTTCTGCAGAACTAATCATAATTTCTATGGCAAATTGAACCCCCTCATTTTGTTCCTTTGTAAATTAAATGTTTTAAGTGTTACCACTTTATTCCAATCAAGATGGCTTCAGGTGTGCCATACTTTTGTCATAAGTAAGACTGTTAACGCTCTAGTTGTTCGTTAGAACACTCTGGGACATTCTGTCATTGGGCTATACTTGGGCTACATCTGGGTGATATTTGGGCTACATTTGGGCTCTTTTGTCTCTGGTGGCCATCTTGGGAGATTTATTTGTTATGAAGTTTCCTAATTTCCTGCAGTCTCCTCAGTAGGAAATACTTTCAGTTTTTTACTTTGGTTCCATCAAGAAGGCATTCAGATGTGTCACACATTTGCTATAAATTCTGAATGTTAGCACTCTAGTTGCTCATTAGATCACTGTAGTAAAGCTACTGCTCACCAGGGAAGTCTGCTGCTGGTATTCAAAGTGCACGTTTCAGTCTGCATGTCAGAATTTTTTTATGAAATAGAAGAGGATTTGAGAAGTCAAAATGTGCCCTAATTTTTCTTTCTACAGCACTAATCATAATTTCTATGGCAAAATGAACCCCCTCATTTTGTTCCTTTGTACATTAAATGTTTTAAGTGTTACCACTTTATTCCAATCAAGATGGCTTCAGGTGTGCCATACTTTTGTCATAAGTAAGACTGTTAGCGCTCTAGTTGTTCTTAAGAACACTCTGGGACATTCTGTCATTGGGCTATACTTGGGCTACATCTGGGTGATATTTGGGCTACATTTGGGCTCTTTTGTCTCTGGTGGCCAGTTTGGGAGACTTATTTGTTATGATGTTTCCTAATTTCCTCATTTACTACAGTCTCCTCAGTAGGAAATACTTTCAGTTTTTTACTTTGATTCCGTCAAGAAGGCATTCAGATGTGTCACACATTTGCCATAAATTCAGAATGTTAGCACTCTAGTTGCTTATTAGATCACTGTAGTAAAGCTACTGCTCACCAGGGAAGTCTGCTGCTGGTATTGAAAGTGCATGTTTCAGTCTGCATGTCAGAATTTTTTTATGAAATAGAAGAGGATT
Organism: Triturus cristatus; assembly: GCF_964204655.1. Taxonomy (NCBI): domain Eukaryota; kingdom Metazoa; phylum Chordata; class Amphibia; order Caudata; family Salamandridae; genus Triturus; species Triturus cristatus. The sequence continues at coordinate 1,006,624,322 of NC_140591.1, read as the reverse complement.
TGAGAAGTCACTCAAAATGTGCCCTAATTTTTCTTTCTGCAGCACTAATCATACTTTCTATGGCAAAATGAACCCCCTCATTTTGTTCCTTTTTAAATTAAATGTTTTAAGAGTTACCACTTTATGACAACCAAGATGGCTTCAGGTGTACTATACGTTTGTCATAAGTAGGACTGTTAGCGCTCTAGTTGTTCTTTAGAACACTCTGGGAAGCTGCAGTAGAACACAAAGGAATCAACTGACAGTCTCTGCCCTTGTTGGATGTACATGTTTTACTGAGAATGTCAGACTTCATTCTCACATGACTGAGAAAGATAATGTGAATTTACAGAAAATATGCTCTCAGTTTAGCTTATAGATCACCTTCCAAACCTCTGTGGGAAAAGCATGAGAAAATAGTTTTCTCTCAAACATGATTCATGATATCCAATAGATATAATTAAATGGAAACCTGAATTTTGGGCACCTATTTTAATGAATGTTTTCAATAGCCTACCCCTAGCACCTATGCCCGAAACATGGTCTACAAGCATAATAGTGCCTATATATAAGAAGGGGGAGAGAACAGACCCAGTGAATTATAGACCTATTTCACTCCTAGACAACACTTTGAAAATTCTGGGACGAGTCTTATATAATAGAGTAAATACTTGGGCAGAGAAATTGGGTGTTTTGGACCCGTGTCAAATGGGCTTCCGAAGTAGGGTTGGGACGACAGAGCAGTGCCTGAATTTAAATTTAGTAATTGGCAAATATAACATCGCCAGGTCGTCACCAATTTACCTAGCCTTTATGGACTTATCGTCCGCATTTGCCTTTGTAAATAGGTCTAAACTGTGGTCCATTCTTCTAAATTATGGCTTAGATGCACCTCTTGTACACTTCCTGGCCTATCTGCATACCGATACAAAAGCCCAAGTAAGGATCGGGATGGCGGGGGAAATTTCAGGGGCCATAAGAGTGGAAAGAGGAGTCAGGCAGGGGTGCGTTCTAGCACCCCTGTTGTTTATTATTTATATTAATGGGCTAAATAACTCCCTAAAATTGGCAACTACGGATGTCCCGAAAATAAGGGGGGGGTTGTTATCGACATTGCTTTACGTAGATGATGCGGTCCTTATGGGTCTCACACCAAACGCCCTACGCACCCTGGTTAAAAGTTTTGCACAGTATATGGATAATTTAGACCTCAAAGTACATTTAAAAAAATCTTTTATTATGTCGTGTGGGCCAGGGAAAAGACAGCTTAGTGCTATTTCGGTGGGAACTGATAAGTTATATTCCACAAATACTTTCCCCTATTTAGGAATGGTTTTTGCTGCGAACGGCTCGTGGAGTGGCATTTGGCCCACGCCACGAGCAAGTTCTCAAAAGCCATTAATTTTATCTTAAGTCTCCCACGGCCTAAGAAAATAGGTGCAACTAAAGCAATTTAAAACATTTTTAAACTGCAGTGTGTACCGGTAGCAACATATGGGGCTGAGATATGGGGTCTGGGAAAGACATTTAGTATTCAAACCGAGGAAAATCGTTTCTGCTGGAAATTACTTGGAGCCCCTATTTCCACCTCAGAGTATATTTGTCATTGTGAACTAAATTTGCACTACATATCAGATTTTATAGCAACAAGACCAGCCTTGTTTTGGCTGGTCATCTAGAGGAATACAGCGGCCTCTTTAACCCATGAAATTATAAGAGATTGTCTCAATTGTGAGAGAGGGATGACGATCCTGTGGCTTGCTGGAGTTTTTAAGAAACTAAGCAGCATGGGAAAAGGTCATGTATTTACCGATCCTACTAAGATTGAGCCCACAGACAAAAATGAAACTAAGTTTGCACTGTACGCACTTTATAGTAAAGAAAGACTGGAAGTGGAATTAACAAAAACAACTGTCCAGGCTTATGTGAATAAAAACCTGAATAGACAACCAATTCCTTTGTATCTCACCTTATCAATGACAAATTGGGAAAGATCATTGCTGTTTAAACTAAGGGCAGGTACTGTCAGATTTCTATTATGCTTTCCATTAGGTTACTTTTCATCGAAATCTGAACATATGTTATGCCCATGTGATGGAGTGAGTTTACAAAATGATCTACACTTTTTCTTTACTTGTAAATTTTATCTAAAATATATTAAATGGTTTTTACTTCCATATTTTAAGAAACAAAGACCACTTTCCCTGGAGCAGTCTTATTTGATGTTGCTTACCCTGCACACTGACGAACTGATTTTTCGTGTTAGCACTTTTTTTAAAGTTACTACCTACGTATGCAAAACAATGGAAAACCCCTGAAATAATCTTTGTTGCTAAATAATATGTGATTTTGTAATGTGTGTTGTTTTTAATATGTACTCAGAATTATAATTAATTATTGGGATTGTATATATGTGATTGCTTTTATGGATTTGATAAAATTTGAATAAAGACTATGAAATCGAAATCGATTCATGATATCACAGCAGAAGGCTTTTTCACATGGTAAAATCACCTTAGAACACACCACAATTCCTAAAATGAGTATGGTACCATCAACAAATGATTTATAATGTAACTAAAGTCTTAAAACCTTCTATTAACTGCAATGCTTTTTAATGAGGTGCTATCATGTATATTGGTACCAAGATGGCTGCCAACACTTCTTGGATGAAGTGCTGACAGCCAATCAGATCTCACGATGAGATGTGTGGTTAGGCTCCGCCCAGATATATATATGATTTTACTTTTGATCTTCTCAGGAACTACTGAACGGATTTACACCATATATGCAAAAGGCACATGCCTGACCTGAGGACTACCTCTTTGCCAAATTTCAAGTAATTCTGTTCAGCCGTTCGGGCTGTACCTTCGACTAAAGGTCCTATGGGAAAATGCATGGGGAAAACGTGTTTTGGAACCCTCCTTTTTTCTCGGACCCCGCTTGACGAATCACCCCGAGACTTTCAGGGTAGGAGCTGAGCGGAGCGCCCCATTAGTTTTGAAAATTTCACGAAGATAAGTCAACCGGCGCCAAAGTTATTCAAAATAGAATTTTCAGATTTCCTATGGGAACTCGGTCCTAACTATAACTATCTACTGGCGACCGCCAGTAGATAATTAATTGATCAGGGAGAAGTATATGGGGCGTTAAGTTGTTGTCAGAACATTGTAATATTTGTTAGTGAAAACAGAGTGATCCATGGGCAATAAACTATTTTTGCTTTCTCTCAATGTATTACCTATAAACAGTCCGTTCAGGCATTGCTGAAAGTTGTTTCTGCTTTTATATCGTAATGGACACATGGTCTAGCTGTCATCCAAACGTGTGGGAAAATGTGGTAGGCCTGAGCCTGTGGTATGATAAGTTTTTCCTATTTGTATTTTATTTCTAACCAGACACGAGGTGATGAAAACAATAACATTGAGCCCATGTAAGCAAACATCCCGAACACAGGAAATCCAATACACTTCTTGGAGACGCAGGGAAGAATCTAATAATAATAATGTTGCAAAACCTCTAATCATTGATTAACTAAGAAAGCGAAAGAAGAACCCAAACAGAAGATAGAAACTTTTAAGGGAGATAAAAACTTGTAGTGGTCGAACTTCAAAATATATGCAATCACCTCTAAAATCTGCAACTCTACTTTTAAAAGGCCTCTTTAAATTCACACCTATTATTCTGACCTTACTGCGATACTGAGCATTGCTTACTCCATGCATACCGTCCTTTAACATTGAGATCTACTTTATATCTGCACGTATTATTTATTCTTTTTATATTTTCCTAGTACTGGGGCATGTGGTGGCTACCTGTGGTAATCTTATTCCTACGAATCTCTGGTTGCCTCATATTTCGAAGGCTGCACACAGCTGTGCATATCCGAAAATGTATTCCTTACCTCCTCTCACCCATCTGCACATAAACACATACATATTCCTTCACTAAACTGCACAACGTGAAACCTGAAACACTGTATTCAATCTCGGCTTCCCCCGTTATCAAATTGTGTGATTTTAGACAACTTATTTCTCCTGCTCACTTCCACAGACACAAATATATTTCTACACATACATTTTCTGTCTTATAAATCCTATGTTCGCTGCCAACCACAGGAAGCCTCTTTCCTGCCTGGCTCAACGCCCAGAATCTGTGGTCGGCCAGGAATGCTACTTCTGAAGGCAGCCTCAAAAATCTGTTAACCCTTCAACACCATGTACTATCCAGACACGTGGTGTCTTTAATTGTACGTAAAATATAGCTTATTTTAAAATAATACGGCTTTTTTTGTAAAGCGCACGTTTACTCAGAATGGTATTGTGGCGCAAAATAGCAAATCTTTATTGTTCCCCTAGCTCAATGGTACTCATTTTCACCAACTTGGAAAGATGAAAGGCTGAGGAGACCTAGCAGCATTTGATGTGTGACCATGAAGTCAAACCATGGGTATATCTAGTGTGCATTCCACTCCATCATTTTATCTCCCCTCTTCTGTGCACTTCCATGCACAAGAAATTGGAAGGGAACAGTCTTCAGCCTTAACTTGCTTATTCCAATCTTCTGTCTAATGTTCACCATCTGTTCCGACATTTACGTTGCTCTAAGTCTAGTGTCACTAACTTTCTTGGCAGTGAGACACAATTTCAAAATTTTCCCTATTAACTAACCCAAACTGTGTGCTCTTTGTGGCAGCACTTACTGCATTTGCCCTAGCATTCGGGCTACTGCTTGTGCCTGCTTCAGTTGCTGCTGAATTTAGACGCAAGTAGGAGTAAATTATTCTTGCTTGGTTGCTCAGTACTACAGCATTTGGCGTAATCTTCAGTGTGAATTATAATTTGCCATCCAAATAGAGAGATATTCATATGCATTTGAAACTGAAAGTATCTCCTTTTCTGCCAGGAAACTATATTACTTATATTGATGGCATTTCTAGTCTTTTTACTATTGTGGGCCATGATCCAAATATATCAAAAGGAACGGCTCTATTTTACCTGGTATTACATCTTCTATCATTGTGATCTGGGCGGTAAGGGACGGCAGTCCTTGACCTCACCTTATCATGTCACTCTTTCTTTTGTGTGGCTGGTCTATCATTTGACGCTGGGCCAAGTCTAGGGTGTAATAGCAACCAGAAAACGCAAAAAGGTGCTGTGTGTTTTGGCGAGAAATGCATGCAAAAGCCTTCCTCCCCCTCTTACTATCACTTTGCTAAATATTCAAGTGGGAGGATCCTTTACTATGGGTGCAAGCACGCCAGAAAGGTGAGATGAGAAGCGTGAGGTGTAACTGTCAAGGAACAGAATGTACTTAATTTAGTGTGTAATTAGTTAAAATAGGGGAGCCTATTTAAAACCATGCTCAAAAAGACGTAATTAAGAGCCGTGAAGGCAGCTACTTGGAAGCTAGACACAGTATTCACTGGATGCACCGCGCACCAGTTGCGTGGTCTCTAGTTGAACCTGTCTCAGTTAAAGTGGGTGTGCTTGGCACGTACCCAGATGTTCCTGCTTTCACTTCTTACTGTAGTGCACAAGAGACGTACACCTATATATAAAATCTCCGGTGGTACCACTGTGAGAGAAAGAGATGAGGAGGGCCCATAAGCAAAATAAGAGATGAATGGTAAGTATTTCCTTCCTAAAAGCAAAGGTCTTACGTTGAAGTGCCACTTTTATTCATCAAATCATTAACACAGCAGAGAATATATTCATCAGTTTGTTAGCTCCAGAAAGACTATTCAAAAATACAATTGTATTCAGCCAAAAATAGTAACACAAGAATAGATGTTTATGATGCTCAAGTATCTAGAAGGCAAACCCTTTAATGAGAAAATTAATCGTGAAAGGATTTACAATTTCAATTCAATAAACTTTATTTGACAAGAAGTCATAAAAGCATCACATATATACAAATACATTATACATATTAAAAAACAATTATATAAATAATTAAAAGTTTATCACTATATTTAAAAATTAATTAAACTGCATACATTTTATGTCGAATTTTTTTTGTATATTTAAAAAAAAATAAAAAATATGGGGAATAAATCACCTTGCTTAACTTATTTCATTACAGACTACTCCTATGCGGCTTTTATCTAGCTGATCGACTTCCTTTAATCGAATAAGCCATGCCCATTTAAAAAATTTTGCCATGGCTATTGCTATTAAGAGGCTAGAGTCTGTACACAATATTCTCAATGCCTCCTCATGTTTCCGAAATCCGAATATACGACAGGTAGGTTTTATCCATTTGTTTCTTGGGTCAATATATAAAGGACAAAAGAACAAAAAATGACTCATACATTCTATCTTGTCCTTACATTTTGGGCATTTGTCATCACCAGATCCTGCCCACCTTGAGGTAAATGACCTTAATGGTAAACAACCTACCCTAATTTGGAAGTGAAGCTTACGATCCAATGGTTTTCGATTGCATCCCAATACGGTTCCAATGCAGGAAGGGGCTTAAATTGGAGGAAGCGCCCTGTGAGATGGAAAGAAACACTAGCAGCGCATTTATCAAAAGTAATCATCTCCCAATATATCCTCTTCATTTCTATTTTAGAGGGAAAAACAGCATTTATGGGGTCTTCCCACAAGTTCATCAGGCCCATTTTCCCTAGAAGGATTCTTATTGAGTTTAACCAACCAATTTTATGAAAGTGGTCCTTCTCTACAAGGTCCTTGAGTCCCTTAGCATAATGATGTAGTTCCTCAGTTGTCCAAAGTCTGCGCCAATATAATATTGGACGCAGCATGGCTAAATCTTGTACTGATCTTTTACCAAGTTCCCAAAACAGGGGTACTAAAGGGGTACTATGAGGTACATACGTAACTTTCCTCAGGAACTCGTTTTCTAATGCCGTTAACTGCTTAACATTTGTAAACCCCCATAGTTCAGCACCATATAGGACAGAACCTAAAACTTTCATCCCATAAATCTCAAGTAGTGGTCTAATCGGTTTTGTAAAAGATGACTTATATTTTTTAAGTAAAATGCCCGCCTGTTGTTTATGCCTTAATATCATCATTTCTAGCTGGGCGTTCCAACACATATCATTCTCAAGATACATTTAAAAGCAATTAAAAGGGTGAAATTTCATGGTCCTGGGGCACTGCACCAAGGCAGCTTAATTTGAGGGGGTGCTTCTGCAAAAGTATGACAAAATAGACATGAAAAAATAGCTGTCTGATTTATATGAAAGAAGAACCCCTTTTTTAAAAACAAAAAACAAAGTCTTGGCATTTAAAGACACATTTCTGGAGCGAAGAACAAACTCATGTAATGCAAATGTATTTTAAGTCAATGGAAATACTTTCAAAATGCAACATACACTTTACTGCAATGCTAGGAATGCACATGTTAAGTTAGGAGGGACAACCATTAGTGCTTTGCAATAATGTTTTATAATAAGGGCAATGCAGAGGAGAGAGAAAAAGACCATTTCAAAGTACAATAAGAAATTAGAGCTTCAGCCAAAGATGCTTAGATAGAGGGCTGAAGGAAACCACACAGGCGTCAGTGACTCAAGGGGTCACTGCAGCGGGGTAGTCCGTCTAATGAACTAAGGAGCAGATCGTTATACTCTTTTAATGATGAACTATTGACCACAAAAGAACAACATTATCAGGTGCCTCTGACCTATAGGACATGACGCATTGTGGTCACTTCTGGGCCATATTTAAGAAAATAGAAGTGCCACCCATGCTACAAAATTTTTCTCAAAGGTCACAGGATACGTGACCATGAATCATAATGAAATTGAGCACCTATTGAACAGGATTTGCGTCACTTCAGGGAGAAAGGCCTATAAGCCAGATAAGAGAGGGAGAGATGCTAAATTGCAAATCGAGAGAAGGTGACAGACATTATATCTATTAGAGTACACCGCATGTAGCTGAAAAAGGAGAAGAACAGAGGACACCCATTACAATATGGAGAGAGAAGTCGAAAGGCGTTGGCTATTGCCAGGCCTGAGATAGGAAACCACACTGCGATGTGATGAAGAAAAGTAGCTCCCCTTTTGGAAGCACGCAGTTGAAAAAAAAAGATACTGTTAAACTCAATGCGATAAGATGCCTCCCATTCCTTGCAGAATTAAACGTTCAAACAATACAATTTACACCAAATAAGTAATCAAAATTCAAAACAAATGTGAGCTGCCAGACACAGTCCCATAAACATGTATTTGTGGCACAAAGTGGGAGACGCCAGACGCAACCTCCTGTCACCAAGTACATGCTTCAAAATATAAATGTGAGGAAATAGTTAAACAATTCGAGATATATTGTTGTGCACTACGTGGTCAGTTATCTGAAAGTGACCTGTGCTAATAATGTGGTGCTGCGCCACATGGGTCAGATAGGGGCTGGGGGGGCAAGGGGTAACTATATAATACTATTTATTCACAAAAAGGCAACAGCCTTGATATAAAAAAACACAGTAACAATCCTAATTATTATTGGTCTTACTAAATATATGAAAGGTCGGTGCGCTAGGCACAGATGCTAAAAAAGACAACCACAATGCATGCTAAAAAGGCCACAACAAAAAGACATTTGACCGTAAAATATTCGCACTTCAATTATACAAAATGTGAAGCATATTATGTACACGTCTATTTATATATATAAACCCACAGCGCTATTTGCGCATACTCCTCTGCTGGCCTAAATGCGTACAGAAGGGTGTCTTAAAATAAGATAGCAAAAAATAAACGTCTTTACATTTCATTTCAACACAGGAAGAGAACAAAAAACCACATTGGAAGGTGTTCTGTTCTGTAAACCATAATCACACAATACTCATGTTGACTGTCTTTGGAAATAAAAATATATACTGACAGTCCCTCGCAAAAGCCGAGGAAGTCTGATAACTGTTTATCATAAATCCTCATGTGCCAGTCACAAGACGTAGAGTGGCACATCTTATCTGGGACTCGGAACCGCTCCTGAGCCCGCAAAAAGCTGAGATTTACATCATGCAATCTCCTTGCCTTCCTGCACAGGCATAAACTCTATCTCCGTTGCACAAAATATATCTCTATAATAGTAAAAAAACATAATGTAAGCCCTAAAAAAAAAGAATGCTTAAGCTAGCGAAAATATAATATCTAATAAATCATCCTGGGGAAACCACTAGTAATCCACTCTAAACAGGAGATATCCGTGAGCCCGTTAGCTAGGCGGGTCCGTCCGGTAATCTACCTCTTCCCAATTAGTACTGAAATAGGGGCCCCCTCTGAATTTTCAGAGAAGCACTGGAAATAAAAAACACATAAATAATCACTGAATAATCACTGAAAGATTGTGAGCGCAACCTTTCCCTCTCTGTCAGGTCCCTGTGACTCCTCGGACAGAGGCCCTCCCCTTGCTATATTGGAGAGGCACGATAACACGTTATAACAATAATAAAAAAATGAGCACCACTGAAAGATGCCAGACGCAGTCTTCCCTCTGGCTCTACGAAAGGCACAGTAATAACGTACGTCTATATATAGTAAGAAAAACACGTAAATCACCTAACTTCCTCACTTCACTCCCTGGCTCAGAATTCCATTTCACACACAAGCTTCCCCAGCTTTAGAATGTCCTTTAGCGAGACCAGCCAGACAGGGAAGAAAAACTGAAAGGGAGAAGGAACGCAGAGGTCTCACAAGCGCTCCTCTCAAAAACTGTTACCAAAAGACACACTCACGTCAGGCAGCAATCATAGACTTACCCGAGTGTTGTTCTCTGAGTTTCAGTCAGAAAGGAGTCACGAGTATTTAGTCTGCGACCTCTCGGTCCCAGCTGTCTCAGTTGTCTGCTGGTACTGCCAATCCGAGTCACGGCACCAAATGTTGGAGGGAGCTTTATTAAGGGTCTAGAGGGCAGGGGGCTGAGCACAGAGCTCTTGGAGCCTTCACGGAGTGAACGAGGGAGTGAGTTAGGGACAAAAGGGGCACCTTAATTTGAGCCGGGGTGTCCAGGAACGCTCGCTCTAAAAATGAAGGAAACAGATATGTGAGCCATGGAAACTGAGGCTGAAAGATTTGGCAGTTTTATTAAGAAGGTGCAACTTCAAAAACTGCAAGACAAAGGCATTAAAATACAAAATACAAATATAGTGACCTCGCATGAATCAGAAGGCATTGTACTCGTTTGGAGAGAGACACTTCAGAAAACCTCAAAGACACATCTATAAATGCATTATGAAAAACATAAGTTACACCAAGGAAAATGTTGCCAGATGCAAAACACACTTGATCTAAAATTCAGAGAATACTCACGTACCTACCTAAAAGAAAGCAACTTTGCAAATGTAATATAAGTATGAAATGCTCAATAAGAAAACACCAATTTAGGGACAAAATAGCATAGCAAAATAGCATACATAGCATATACAGCAATCATATTGGCAAATTAAATTGTATCTTAACAAAAAACAAAAGCTTTTGGGGCGCACCCACACCTGCCTACCATCTACTAACAGATGAGTGGGGTAGTCCAATGATGTCTCTGTGGTCTCCCTTCTTATACTCTTTAAGGCGGTCAGAAGTACCTATGGTATCGTCATCTCACGCCACGTCTACCTTGTCACTTATGGTATGGTTTCTCATATTTTACCATACATGGTGACGCCTTTTCCAGTAACTGTGGTACGTGAGCTAGGTGAAAGTTCATATCTCAGGCAAGGCGCTTGTCGTAAATTGGATGGGCAAGCAGAAAAATGTGTATTGTGTATTGTAAAGGGATTCTGTATATACATATATAAATCAGCATGTCCTGTGTTGCCACATTCTCGCCTTAGCTTGACACATCTGTGGTGGCAACTTCCCTAAAAGTATGTACCAGCCCAGGATGCAGTCTGCTGTATGTCGAAAGAACAGGGGGATGTTGAACTTTGAGACAGTGAACTTCGCACACGAATAGGGTGGGGGCTATTTAGTTTGGAGCAGAAGGCCTCACACAGAGAGGAGCTGAATATGATTTGGATCAGACCTGCCTTCAGCCTGTTATACAGGAAAATGGCAGAACTATGGTCAATTTAACAAAGAGGCCTACATATTGAACAGAAGGGCCTGCATAGGGGTTTCATGCTGGCTGAGTGTTAGGGATGTCCCAGGGTATTTGTTATATGGGAAAATCGGTCCCTCTCTCAAAACTGCGTTGTAAAAGCACGTGTTATAATTGTTTGCATTGTAACACCATATATTCGGTCCTATTCCATGTAAATGGTACATAAGCAATAAGCCATGCCTCCTCCTCTTTTGGTAAACTAAGATCTAAGCCTACGGTTTTGGCATGTTAAGCTTGAATCTGGAGACAACACAAAAGATGTCCAGTTCTGACAGTAGAAGAAAAAGGATAGCGTACGATCAGCTAATTTCACTAAGATGTCGTCGTTGACAAAGGATAATTTGAAGTCGGCTTTACCCAATCTTACCCGAATTCCCATATCATTACGTATTCTTTGCGCTAACCATTTGCACGCTAAAAGCAGGGGGCGGAGGGCATCCTTGTCTTGTCCCCATTTTGATCATGAGTGCGGTTTTTCCCTTAATAGTCACTATAATCCTAATTCTACACCCTGCCTGTTCTTTCTTTATAAAATTCTCACTCATACCTCCGCTTCTTATGGCTTTCATCTTGAAGGACCTTACATTGGTTCAGTAAGTACTTTTTCCCCTTGGTTTTTGGTGCCATCAATCAAGTGGATCACCTTCTTTGCACTGTCCCCACTCGTCTTTCAGGGATTAAACCAGCCTAGTCTCAGTGGACTAACCCCAGCATGTGTTGCTGCAGTCGGTTAAGCTATTATCTTCATGTAAATTTTCACACCCAAATTTAGAAGCAAAGTAGGCAGATAGCAGCCTCATTCTTCTTGACATTTTCCCTTTTTTGTCTTCAGGAGAACTGACATACTGGGGTCATTCTCCCTGAGAGGGCTACCTCATTGTAGAAATAGGTCAAGATGTGAATTTTCGCTTGCCAGAAAGTCATATGTTAGGATAGAGCATACCCATTAGAGCCTGGCGCTTTAGGCAGGCATACGTTTTTGATTGATTTCATGATTTCCTCTAACAATATTGAAGCCACTTGGTCCCTAGCTAGCCTATGGAAATGGACCTCTTTTATGTATTGCATTATTTTCCCCTCATCAGATTGTTGAGCTATATAGAGAATAATACTGGTGAAAGACTGAACCTATGTTCCTATTTTCAGTCGCCATGGCTCTATCTTTTGTTTTTATTTCAAAGAGTTGAGATTGAGTTTGTTTGTCTCTAAACGTGAGGCCTGCAATCTTTTGGCCTTGTTATTCTCTTCCGAGTATTTTTTGCTGAATCTTTGCCTGGCAGTATTTCACTTTGTTAAGTTCAAGCCCCCTTATATTTACTATTTGCCTCCTGACCTGTTGTGAGAGAGTTTTCTTATGCTTAGTTTCTAGTTTCTGTAGGTAATTTTGTAAAACTGGCATGAAAGATTTGGGTATGTTGGTGAGGCACACCACTTCTGCAATACATGTCCCTCTGACTACTGACTTGAGAGCATCCCATATCATGTGAAGGGTGTATTCATCCAGGTGATTATGAATCAGTTATTCTTTAGCTGGTGATTGGATCAGTTGTCATTGTCAGTTGTCATTGTCAGTGAAATTGCTCTCCCTCACTCGCAGCTCCACCATTAAGTGAGGCCTTCCCCCAAGCCCCTGCACTCTCGAGTGTTGGTGTTCGAGGCCCTCCTCCACCTGCAGGTTTCACTTGGTGGTCCAGTGGACCTCTGTCTCCATTCTCTTGCTCCGCTTTTTCTCTCCTTTTTCACTCGTTTTCTCCCCTCACTTTTATCCCCCTTCACTCTCCTTCTGTGTCTTTCCACCATTTTCTGTCGTTTTCCCCTCATTTCATACCCCCCCCTCACTATCCTTCTGTATCTTTCCTCTGTTTTTCACTCGTTTTTTACCCTCATCTCAATCACCCCCTTTCACTCTCCTGTGTCCTCTGTGTCTTTCCTCCACTCTTTCTTGCACTTTTGCTGCCTTATTTGCACTTTTCTCTCTCTTTTTGCCTTTTTCCTTTTGCCTTTTTCAGCCCGATTTTCCCCACCGCTGCTGCCCCCACGGCCCCTCCATCCAGCACGACCAGTGCGACCGGCCCAATCCAGCTCCCAGCTCCACGCTCCTACCTCCCAGCTGCCCAGCCCTCCCTGATCCCTACTTAATGGCGGCCACTGCACGGCCGCACCGGGGCGCCAAAGGCAAGCTCGTCTGCGCCTGTCTGCAACCCCGACTGTAACCAGCGCCAGGAACCCTGGAACGCTACGACCCAGTGGCACTCCATGCTCTCAGCCTAGGCCGCAACAACTGCAAGCTAGTATCACTAGCCAACACCCACGGACCCTTCAGCTGTCACCTGCAGCAACGCCAAGACCACTGACCCAGCGCAATCCGCCCACAAGAACACAACCGAACCGAAGACCCTGCAATGCATCCTCCCAAACGTCCGCTCCCTCCACAAACACACCACTGAAATCTGGGACCTCCTCGACAGCACTACCCCGGACATAGCATTCTTTACCGAAACCTGGACCAACACCACCTCGGGACCGAACATTGCCATTCCACAAGGATACAAGATCTCCAGGAAGGACCGCCCCACCCACCCGGGAGGAGGAATCGCCATCGTCCACAAATCCACCCTCCGCCTGAGCCCACAGACTTGATGGAACACATTCACTTCAAGATAGTGGCCAGCCCTACCTCCACCCTCCGAGGAACCATCATCTACCGACCCCCTGGACCCCACAAACTTTTCACCAACTCCATCATGGACATCATCTCCCCGCATGCTATCGCGTCCACGAACTACACCCTACTGGGAGACCTCAACTTCCACCATGACAACCAACTGGACTCCAGCAGGACATCCCTCCTGGACAACCTCCACAACATTGGACTCCGCCAGATCATGACCGAACCCACGCACTCAGCAGGACACACCCTCGACCCCCTCTTCACAACAGGAAACGCCATCACCTGCAGCCACACCACCGAACTCCCATGGACTGACCATCGATGCGTCCACTTCACCTTCAGAACACCCACCATCCACAGACACCAGCACCTGCTCCCACAAAGAAACTGGACCAGAATCACAGACGACCAGCTAAGCTCATCATACCAGCAACTCCATCCCAACCATCGCGGAAAACGATGACGCCAACACCGCAGCCCGAACCATGCACAGATGGATCTCTGACAGCACCAACACCATAGCCCCCCTCAAGAAAAACAACAACACCCACCCCAAGAAAGATAGATGGTTCACCACCGAACTTCGAGAGTCCACACGCACTTGCCGCTGCCTCGAAAAGGCCTAGAGGAACACCAGATCCACAGAAGCCCACAACAACTTCAGAGCTGCCACCAACGCCCACCACCAACTCATCAGAAAAACGAGGAAAAAAGCGATTGAAGACAGAATCTCCACTAATGCACACAACAGCAAAGAACTCTTCAACATCATCAAGGAGTTTGCCCAACCCACCAGCGAGTCCACCGACGTCCCTCCCTCACAAGACCTCTGCGATAAACTCAGCACCGTTTTCCACCGCAAAATCATGAGCATCTACAACAACTTCGACGAAGATAACCAACACACTGAACCACCCCCGACACCCTGAAGCCAGTGATCGACAACTGGACAGCCCTCACCACCGAAGACACACTGAAGACGATGAAGTCAATCCACTCCGGGGCCCCCATGGACCCCTGCCCCACCACATTTTCAACAGAGCTGCCGACACCATTGCACCATCAACCGCTCCCTGGCAACGCCTCATTCCCTGATGACTGGAAACACGCGGCGATCAACCCCCTCCTGAAGAAACCCTCGGCGGACCCTACTGACCTCAAAAACTACAGACTCATCTCCCTGCTCCCGTTCCCAGCCAAAGTCATTGAGAAAGCCATCAACAGCCAACTCGCCACATTCATCGAAGAGCACAACATCCTCGACTCCTCCCAATCCGGCTTCAGAAAAACCACAGTACGAAAACCGCCCTCCTCGCCACAACAGACGACATCCGTACCTTACTAGACAAAGGAGAAACAGCAGCCCTCATCCTCCTCGACCTCTCAGCGGCGTTCAACACAGTCTCTCACCGCACCCTAATACGCAGACTCCATGATGCAGGGATCCAAGACAAGGACCTCGACTGGATCCACTCCTTCCTCTCCGGCAGAACGCAGCGGGTCAGACTCCCCCCTTTCCTCTCGAACCCTACACCTACCACCTGCAGAGTCCCCCTGGGGTCCTCCCTCAGCCCTATACTCTTCAACGTCTACATGGCTCCGCTCGCCCCCATCGTCAGAACCTACGGACTCAACTTTGTGTCATACGCAGACGACACCTAACTCATCCTCTCCTATCCAACGACCCAACACCGCCAGACACAACTTTTGAGAAGGCATGGAAGCCATCGCCAAATGGATGAAAAACAGCTGCCTACAACTAAACACCAACAAAACGGAAGTACTCATCATGGGCCCATACCCAGATGCCTGGAATGACACCTGGTGGCTCCCCGCCCTCGGAAGCCCGCCCACCCCCACGGACCACGCAAGCAACCTGGGAATCATCCTGGACGCAGAGCTCAAAATGGACCACCAGATCAACTCCGTCTCGTCCTCCTGCTTCCACACCCGCCGCCTCCTACGTAAGACCTTCTTAATGGATCCCCCTCAAACACAGAAAGACCATCACTCACACCCTGGTCCCCAGCAGGCTTGACTACAGCAACGCACTCTATGCCAGAAT
This sequence comes from Triturus cristatus, assembly GCF_964204655.1. Classification (NCBI taxonomy): domain Eukaryota; kingdom Metazoa; phylum Chordata; class Amphibia; order Caudata; family Salamandridae; genus Triturus; species Triturus cristatus. Next base: position 1,006,608,535 of record NC_140591.1, on the reverse strand, counting down.
AAACATAAACCTCACCCGCAAGCTACAGAACATCCAAAACGCCATCGCAAGACTGTTCCTCAACCTGCCAGGACACTGCCACATCTCCCATCACCTGCGCACACTCCACTGGCTCCCCATCGAAGCTAGAGTCACCTTCAAGATGCTAACCCATGCTCACAATGCCCTCCACGACACCGGACCAGCATACCTGAATAGCTGACTCAAATTCCACATACCCCAAAGGACCCTACGATCAGCCCAGCTCTCCTACGCCATGGTCCCCCACACCAGAAAGACCAGATTGGGAGGCCGCTCCTTCTCTTTTCATGCGGCAAGAGCCTGGAACGACCTTCCGCACCACCTCAGACAGATAACATCGCTCCCCATCTTCACAAGAAACCTCAAAACCTGGCTCTTCGCCAGACCCCCTCCTTGATGGACTGGAACCTGCAAACTGCCCCCCCCCACCCCCCAGTGCCTTGAGACCCTTATGGGTGAGTAGTCATGCTTAACAAACACCTGATTTGATTTGATTTTGATTTGATTTGTTCCTTACATACTGGCTCCTTTAGCAGATACTCAGTGAAGCACCATTGAGGGGACTTCTCTGTTCTGCCTTGCCCTGCTCCAAGGTCACCATTATAGGCACTTGGTCTGATGAACTGAGATGCTCATGTTCTACTTCACTCAATTCTCTTGCCTACTCTTACTCCTTGATAAACATACCAATACTTGTGTAAGTGTTTTTGGGAGGGCAAGTAGTGAGAATAGTCCATTTCTCCAGGAAATACCATACACCATATATTTAATTTCTCTTCTAACCATCATTTGCCTTCTACTGAAAGAACAGTTGTGCCCCCTTGCCTGTGGTTATGTTTCTCGAGTCCTAAATTCCAGCTCTCCCCAACAATTACAGGGCCATTGGCTCACGCCAGTAGCTTTTTCAATGATTGTTGTAGGAGAGATTCTGAGCCTTGATTAAAGGCATAAACCGGCTGCAAGAGAACTCTCTTCTTAATACTCATCATAGAAGTTGCTAACACGCCTATTTGTCTTTAAGTGATAACTTTAAAGTGAAGCTCATATATTGCTCAATGATTATGCCCACCTCTTGCAATGCAATTTTTTTTAACAGAAGTTCAGTCCTTTCTATCAGATATTTTGTTTGAAATTAATGATATTTTGTTGTTCTTTCAGGTTTTAGCATAGCAAATTTCACTGAGAAGATGTGGAGCTCTTTGTCTACCAGGGTGATGTGAAATTATTAATTCAAGTTCAGGCTTAGTCTGGTTGCTTCGTTTTCAAATCCTTATAAAATTTGCATTTCTTTTTAGGATGTTTAGGCATAAATTAAATTAAATTTAAGTTGTCTAGTTTTTACAACATGAGCGCCCTGGTAAATTCTGTGCAGTGTTTTAATTAAATAAGAGGCACAATTCTTATCAAGTTCATAAATATGTAACTGGAGCTTTTGACAACTGCTGAAATTTGATGTGCAAGCCTGTGTAGAACCACACCTAAGACCCTATTCACAAAGGTAAATTTATACATGAGTAAATCTACATGTGTAAATTTACTCTTACAATTTATAGTAACCTTACTACTTTTGGTAGCCTCCATTTCTGGGCCTGATTCTCTGCACCAGGCGCAAGAGTGTGCTGAGTGGAAATTCCACAATGAAATAGTAATGGAAGGAGCTTGTGTTTAAAAAACCAATAAATCAAATGTTGAAATCCATATGAGTTTCTTTTCTTCTTTATTACTCAATAATCCAAAGCAAAAGAGTTCAGGAAGTCCAAATCCAAATTCCAGCAAAAAAGTTCATTTAATACATGGATCCAATCAATGCGCTACTTATTCCATTCAAATCATTATTTCCACAAAAAAACAGCTTTTTGGTAAGAGCAGCCTACGTGTTTCATCCTCCTTAGGACATCATCAGGGCTGCAAAGTAAAGAACAAAAAATCACAATCCATTTTTATAATAAACAAGACAGAGATATAAATAAAACTATGTTTATAGGCAAAGTTAAAATCTTTGTTCAAAAACCCCTTTCGGTCATGCCTATATAACAATCTAAAATTACAATGCGTCCACCCACCTTTAAATAACATTTTTTTTTATTTATATTCCTAAACAATTAAATCTTATTTCATTATACTCTTCAATCTGAAATACACATACCTCATTAGATTATGACTTTTTAGAGTTGAATACTACTCATCATTATTCATTGCTTGTTCGACGCCCTAGAGCAATATGCAACGAAGCTTGTATTTAGAAAAAGATCTATTTAACATTTATGAAATCCTAATGGATTTCTACTGTGAACAAAAAAAGTTTCATACCCAATTTATAATCCTCCTTATTCTTTCTAAATTCAAACATACCATTCCCTCCTTTGATTAACATTGTCCTTATCCTTTAAAATAAACAATACCACTTACAATTACAAATTTCCGGCTGTCAGAAAGGAAACTTCTCAAACTGGATATCTTCTCCTTCCAAGCCCAGTTAAGTATAATGACCAATTTTAAATCTGCCATGGTAAAGACTCAAAATCACCATGCTGTTCCATGTAAAAAGCTCCTCACTTCACTTCTTAATTCCTAAATACAATCAATTCAGTTACCCCTTTAAACTCAAAATTATCCAGGTCCAAACACTTACAATCACGGATTTCAATGGTTCTAAAACAAGTTATTTTCCCCGTCCAAATTTCGTGATTTGTGATCCTGTACATCATAGCTCAAAATATATCTGTCAAAACAAATACGAAACCAAGACCTGGCATCAGATTCTAAGAACTTACTATAGTTTAGCTATCCACTTCAAAACCAAATTAAGAAAAGCCCCTCCATCTAAATCTCACCTTCAAATCCCAATCTTTCTCGCCATTCGAGTTCTGGCCGTCATTCGTCAGCGGGTCATGATAAATCTGCTGCGATTTCAGTCCGGAACACTTGTCAGAATTTGTCAACTCTTTCTTAAAACCATTAGTAGTCAATTTACCTTCTTACATAAGAGATATTATAGATCTCTTAAATAAATTACAAGATGTGAAATGGGCGGAAGGACTAATTCTGGTTACACTAGATGTAGTAGGACTATATACATGCATTGACTCTACGAAAGGAATACAGGCAGTGAACCATTTTTTAGGAAGTCGTAGTGCGAGCCTAAGGGACCATTCTAAAATGTTAGAAGAAATGTGCATGTTGATTCTAAAAAATATTTTTTTCCTTTACGAGGATGAATGGTTTCATCAGATTAGGGGAACTGCAATGGGCTCCAGGTTTGCTCCCTCTTACGCCAACCTATTCATGGGCTGGTTTGAGAGGCAGCATGCCTGGAGCCAGGGAGCATCTGAATGGACGGATCATATACTGTTTTGGGTTTGCTTTATTGATGACATTTTACTGATATGGAAGGGCACACAACCAGAATTGGTGGATTACTTTGACTATTTGAATAGGAATGATTTTAATGTCACGTTTACCGTGAATTGGAATTATCATAAAATAGATTTCTTGGACGTGGAATTACTCGTAGATGGCGATACTATCAAAAGTAGACTGTTTGAAAAAAGCACTGCCACTAACTCTATTTTAAGAGCAGAAAGTGCCCATCCGGTATCGGTAATCAGAGGAGTCCCATTTGGGGAAATGAACAGAATTCGCAGGAACTGCAGCAAGGATGAGGATTTCAGAAAAGAATTTGATAATTTACAATGTAGATTACAACAGAGGGGTTACAGGATTAAAGATTTACTAAAAGCTAGAGAGAGAGTAATGCCTGTGAAGAGAGAAACCACTTTAGAGCAAAAACACAAAGATCATTCGAAAGAACTTGTGGCATTTGTCACTACTTATTGTACTAAGAAGGATGATATTTTTAAGGCTTTGGGCAAGAACTGGAAAATTTTGAGGGGCGTACCAGGTTTGCCAAATCTGATCAGTGATATAGCGGGAGTGATTTTCAGAAGATGTCCAACTATTAAAGATATAGTCACTAAGAATTATCTAGAGCCCATAAAAACAGGGGACATAAGTTGGTTACCCAAGCCTCCCAATGGGTTTTATGTCTGTGGAGCCTGTAGTGTTTGTGATTCAGGAATCAATAAAATTAAGGATTTTTCTTACAACACCAATCAGAAGTATGTCATCAAAGAGTTTATCCATTACAATAGCATTGGGGTAATTTATGCTATTTTATGTGAGTGCGACAAAGTATATATTGGTAGCACTAAAAGAATGCTTAAATTGAGAATTCAAGAACATAAACGGGCCATCATTAATCATGATGTTAGATCACCATTGTACCAGCATGTTAAAGAAAATCATAGCACACAGGTCAATTTTAAGTTCCACTGCATACAGAATATTATGCCAAGAAAAAGAGGGGGCAGTTGGGAACTCAGTATTAGGCAGCAGGAAGCCAGGTGGATAAGTAGATGTAGAACAGTGACTAGTGGTCTGAATAGCGACTCTGAACTTCATTATTTTCTGTAATAATGCAATGGGTACACATATAATGGATAGGGTTATGGTATGTTTGGGATAGGTTTTTCAAATAATGATGAACTCTGCAGCAGTTGAGGTTTTGTAGTTGATGTGGGTTAACAGATTGTATTAACATTATATACTCTTCAATCAGACTTGAGTGAATTTTGGTAAAGACTTGGCATCGCACTAGAAAAAAATGGTGAGAACTTTTGTTTTGATATTAACTGGCAACAGGTTACAGATTAATAGTAACCTTCTTTATGGAAAATAGTATAGTGAGTAGAACAACCAGCACCGCAATCAGCGATATTGGGGTTGGATGGTGATACTAATAAATATTTTGTGGAGATAATACAAACTGGGAGAATTGGCTTTGTTGATGAGCGGTGTCTTTAGGAAATTATTTTTATGAGAAAATTAGACATTTTTTAGATGGATAATTTAGCACTGTAACGATTGGAGCTAGTTGCTGTCAAGAATTCCTGTCATGCGAGGGGAGGAAAACGGTAACCAGCGAAAACGGACTACATCTCCCAGGATGCTTAGCGGTTGAGAGGTTATGTAAACAGGAGAGCTGTTACATAACTCAAGGAAAACACGCCCTTATGTAAACAGGAGAGCTGTTACATAACTCAAGGAAAACACGCCCTATAAAGGGAGGAACCGGGAGGTACAACGCTGTCGGATATTGTGTTTACACCGACGTACCTGCTTAGTGAAGAGCAGTGTTCCGGAGTGGTGCTCCAGTAAGGCAAGAACGGAGGTAGGTCGAGTCGTTACTCCCTGGGCCGTGTCTTGCCCCATCGTCACCTGTGAAGGACCCGGAAGCTCTACCGGATAACCATTGAGCTTCGCTTTTTGACTCGGCTGAGTCAAAGCGCAGTGGCGCTTTTGCTGGTTGGAGTCGTAACTCCCAGCCCGACCAGAGATACAGGGACTGCCAGCTGTAACGCACACCAGGAGGTGTTTGCCGCGTTACAGACTCGGAAGTCCACGGGATCGATCGAGCGGCTGCTCTCGGTTCAGTCTTCTTTGCTTGTGATTGGGGTATCGGTGACGCATCACCAGGAGGTGACTCCGCGTCCTGGTGCAGTCTGAGGAAGAGGTTGAGCGGATGCTCCCTTCAGGTAGAGACCCCGGCTGGGTGTTTCCCTGACTCCTCGATTCTCCCCAACACTCTTCGTGCCCCTCACAGCCTACCGATTGGCATTGTCGGCCATTTCATTTCTGCCCTCTGTTGGCATACGCCGGGATCGGCGTATATGCAGAGGACGGTTAGGACCATCCGTGCTGTGGGCTGGTAACGTACTTAGCCTGGAGGATTCCAGTGACTATAACCTTTGTTTATTCCTTGTATTATTTTTGCCTTCATTAAAATAACTAAACCTTCACAAGTGGTTGCGTTCTCATTATCGTGTCTGTTAAACGATCCTGAGACGTTCAGGGCGTTACAGTTGCATGGGAATATGTTAAGCGAAGGCCTGTCGACAATACTCCCTTCTTGAATGATATAACACTTATTTCAGTTTTTTTTGTTTTATTGATAGTACTGCTAAGGGGTCACGTAGTTAGTGAAGGATATTCGTTTGAGCTATAATGTTGATGTTATAGCTTTGCAACGAGTTCTGTCATTACCATATAATTATGCGGTAAGCGCGTAGTGAAAGCAGGCTCATCAACTACTGAATATTTATTTGGGGACCTTTCAAAAGGTTTACGATACAGAATATTATTTCAACACACACCGGTTTAGAGCAGATTTTTCATTGGAAATATTAGGTTTCACATAATGAGTAAAATATATGCAGAGCAGTAACGAAAGACGATTGGCTTTCATAAACACTTCCGGCATATCTTGAACGGAAGTAAAGGGAACTCAAGGAGCAGACCGTAATGAGAACAGGCGGTCTAGAAATGCAAAGTCGGTGATTGGTTGGTCTAGACATGTGATATTGGAGAGTCAGATTTATTTTTTGATTGGCTGCTAAAAATGCGGACCAGAGAGGGACATGTAGTTGAGTTAATTGAAGTTTGGTTTGGAAAGGTGCGAACGCTATTGGCAGACGGGATGTTTAAAAGGAAGTAGCAGCACAGACTGAAATCGCAGCAGATTTATCATGACCCACTGACGAATGACGGCCAGAACTCAAATGGTGAGAAGGATTGGGATTTGAAGGTGAGATTTAGATGGAGGGGCTTTTCTTAATTTATTTTTGAAGTGGATAGCTAAACTATAGTAAGTTCTTAGAATCTGATGCCAGGTCTTGGTTTCGTATTTGTTTTGACAGATATATTTTGGGCTATGATGTACAGGATCACAAATCAAGGAACTTAGACAGGGAAAATATCTTGTTTTGGAACCATCGAAATCCGTGATTGTAAGTGTTTGGACCTGGATAATTTTGAGTTTAAAGAGGGAACTGAATTGTTTGTATTTTGAAATAAAGAAGTGAAGTGAGGAGCTTTCTACATAGAACAGCATGGTGAATTTGAGTCTTTACCTTGGCAGATTTAAAATTGGTCATTATACTTAACGGAGCTTGGAAGGAGAAGATCTCCAGTTTGAGGAGTTTCCTTTCTGACAGACGGAAATTTGTAATTGTAAGTGGTATTGTTTATTTTAAAGCAGGGGTACTCATAGTACGGCCCGCGGGCCGCCAGCGGCCCGGCAAGCCTTCCTTGGCGGCCCGCGGAGCTTGCAGACAATACACCTGTGTTCTTTTCTTTTTTTTTTTTAAAAGTGTCACGAAACACCACCGTTGCAGCAGCCCAGACTCCGAGAGGGGGCCGGCAATTCCAGTGATAGTAAGAGTGGAGCTGCAGGGGCACTAAGAGGTGAAATACAACAAAGGCTTGTTAGCAGGTGAATGGTCTTTTAAAGACCTGTGAAGTACTGGGGGCGGCTGTGTGTGTGCCTGGGATGCCACACAGGTGGGGGGTGGGTGGTATATGCACTGCCAGCAGCAACCTGCCAGGCCAGTGAGTGCACAACACTTGCATCACCCTCTCTCTGCCTGCCACTGCCTCCATGCTTCTGAAAGGTAAGAACAAAACGTGCATTTGCGTTTCAAATGTCCGTTCCTGCAGCAGCACACTTCCAAGGCCCATACATGACATTAACCCGATTCAAGGCCCCATTCTCACGATTTCTTAAAAAAAAGAATCTCTCACTTTGCTCTTCTGAAATGTTGGCATGTATGGTAATACAGTGATTAATAAATAAGCGCAACAGGAACCACCTGCACCAACAGACTACGCATTTTTCCATGGGTGCCACAGCCCGCCATCCAGTACAGTAATAAAAGGCCTTAATAGAAAGATTAGGCTACAATTCAATTATAAAGGTAGCGAGACAACGTTCCTCCGCGACATCAGTTTCTTCCGCAAGCTATGGATTACTCATGCTGCGAGTGTCCTGGCCCTATTCCAAGTGTCGTGGTGGCGAGGTGACAGAGGACAGCAGGGTGTGAGAGTGGGGTGACAGGGACGCAGGGAGTGAGAGCCGGGTGAGGTGACAGAGGGACGCAGGGAGTGAGAGTGGGGTGACAGAGGGAAGCAGGGAGTGAGAGCCGGGTGAGGTGACAGAGGGACGCAGGGAGTGAGAGCCGGGTGAGGTGACAGAGGGACGCAGGGAGTGAGAGCCAGGTGAGGTGACAGAGGGTTGCAGGGAGTGAGAGCCGGGTGAGGTGACAGAGGGCAGCAGGGACTGAGAGCCGGGTGAGGTGTGCATTCAGAGCCTGTGATGTGATGTTTCCCGCCAGCCTGTAGTCAGACGGTTGAGCCAAGGCCAGGGAGCTCAGGCCTGGTCTCCGCTCTCGCAGCACAGCGCACAAATGCTCACCGCCAGGATGGCGCTATATATAATTGATGCATGCATACCTACACGGACGGGTGACTGGCGCCAAAAGGGAGCTTTGATCCGACAGCTCGGGGGTGAGAGTCAGAATTAAAGCCAGCGACAGATGTGACCCCAGGCCCAGTGGTGGGACACAAACCCTGTGAAGCAGCAAATTCAGAGAGAAAACGAGCTGGCTTTTACATTACACAGGGAGCGGGGGGACTGTCTCTGGGCAAGTGACGGGGACGTGTAGACACAGTACGTGTACACTGCCCGAGGCACAGAGATAGACAGAGACAGACAGAGGCAGAGACAGACTGACAGACAGAGACAGATAGAGGCAGAGACAGATAGAGGCAGAGACAGATAGAGGCAGGGACAGATAGAGGCAGGGACAGATAGAGGCAGGGACAGATAGAGGCAGGGACAGATAGAGGCAGAAACAGATAGAGACAGAGAGGCAGGGACAGATAGAGACAGAGAGGCAGGGACAGATAGAGACAGAGACAGAGGGCAGGGACAGATAGAGGCAGAGACAGAGAGACACAGATAGAGACAGAGAGGCAGGGACAGATAGAGACAGAGAGGCAGGGACAGATAGAGGCAGAGACAGAGAGACACAGATAGAGACAGAGAGGCAGGGACAGATAGAGACAGGGGCAGATAGAGGCAGGGACAGACAGATAGAGGCAGGGACAGACAGATAGAGGCAGGGACAGACAGAGGCAGGGACAGATAGAGGCAGGGACAGATAGAGGCAGGGACAGATAGAGACAGAGAGGCAGGGACAGATAATAGAGACAGAGAGGCAGGGACAGATAGAGACAGAGAGGAAGGGACAGATAGAGGCAGAGACACAGAGACACAGATAGAGACAGAGAGGCAGGGACAGATAGAGGCAGAGACAGATAGAGGCAGGGGCAGATAGAGACAGGGACAGATAGAGGCAGGGACAGATAGAGGCAGGGACAGACAGATAGAGGCAGGGACAGACAGAGGCAGGGACAGACAGAGGCAGAGACAGAGAGGCAGGGACAGATAGAGACAGAGAGGCAGGGGCAGATAGAGGCAGAGACACAGATAGAGACAGAGAGGCAGGGACAGATAGAGACAGAGAGGCAGGGACAGATAGAGACAGAGTGGCAGGGACAGATAGAGGCAGAGACAGATAGAGGCAGAGACAGATAGAGGCAGAGACAGATAGAGACAGGGACAGATAGTGGCAGGGACAGACAGATAGAGGCAGGGACAGACAGATGGAGACAGGGACAGACAGACAGAGGCAGGGACAGACAGATAGAGGCAGGGACAGCCAGAGGCAGGGACAGACAGAGGCAGGGACAGACAGATAGAGGCAGGGACAGATAGAGGAAGGGACAGACAGAGGCAGGGACAGACAGGAACAGACAGGGAGAGAGAGAGAGAGAGCGAGAGAGAGAGAGAGAGAGAGATGTGCATGCCAGGTCTGGTGGCTCAGTGGACGAAGGCATCCGCTGCAGGGGCCTGTGTTCAAGCTCATGGTCACAGTTTTGTTTTCTAGCCCCGCCCCCTCCCCCACTGACCCCGCCCCCACCAGTGCGGCCCCCGGCCACAAACCACACTCTAAATTTGGCCCCCGAGAGAAAGTTTGTGAGTACCCCTGTTTTAAAGGATAAGGACAATGTTAATCGAAGGAGGGAATGGTATGTTTGAATTTAGAAAGAATAAGGAGGATTATAAATTGGGTATGAAACTTTTTTTGTTTACAGTAGAAATCAATTAGGATTTCATTAATGTTAAATAGATAATTTTTTAAATACAAGCTTCGTTTCATATTGCTCTAGGGCGTCAAACAAGCAATGAATAATGATGAGTAGTATTCAACTGTGAAAAGTCATAATCTAATGAGGTATGGGTATATCAGATTGAAGAGTATAATGAATTAAGATTTAATTGTTTAGGAATATAAATAAAAAAAACATGTTATTTAAAGGTGGGTGGGCACATTGTAATTTTAGATTGTTATATGGGCAGGACCGAAAGGGGTTTTTGAACAAAGATTTTAACTTTGCTTATAAACATAGTTTTATTTATATCTCTGTCTTGTTTATTATTAAAAATGGATTGTGATTTTTTGTTCTTTACTTTGCAGCCCTGATGATGTCCTAAGGAGGACGAAACGCGTAGACTGCTCTTAACAAAAAGCTGTTTTTTTGTGGAATTAATGATTTGAATGGAATAAGTATTGTAGTGATTGGATCCATGTATTAAACAAACTTTTTTGTTGGAATTTGGATTCGGACTTCCTGTACTCTTTTGCTTTGGATTATTGAATAATAAAGAAGAAAAGGAACTCATATGGGTTCCAACATTTGATTTATTGTTTTCTGAAACAGACGCTCCTTCCATTATTATTTTCATTGTTGGCACGTGATTGGTCTCAACAGTGAGCCATAGGAAGTGGAGCGCCGCAACTAATAACATTCAATTGGACTACTACAAAAATATCTCACCAGTGCATACGAAGTGCTTCCCTCATTGTTGTTGATTTGTGTGGAGATTCCGCCCGAGTGCAGAGACTCAGCCTTTCGAGTGCAGAGACTCTGCACTCATAACTTTACAACATGCAAATACCTTAGTGAATCCGTCGATATGAGTATAAAGTTACTACAAATTGTAGACCGACATGTCTCCAACCCTCCCCAATTCAGGGGGTGGAGCCGAATTTATGAATGTAAAGTTACTACCAGTAGCTTTTTACCCATAAGCAGAGCTCCCTGCCACCCGGGCAGAGATCTCCATATGGTAAAGTACTTGTAAAAAGATGATTAAACTTACCAAAAAAACTATAAATACTTATAGGTTACATATTGATGTAAATTAGTTTTAGATATCTATTTGAAATTTTGAACAAAATTGAAAACAAAATGCTACCACAATAAGTTAATGTTGAAAAAAAATCTTAATTAATTTAAATATATTACATAAAATTAAAATTCTTTGTAAAGGTCTAAGTCAAAATAAAATAAATTATTTCAACAACATATCTGATGTGGTTCATTCAGCGCCTCCATTTATTTCTATAGGAGGGCATTTCAGTACCAGTGGATGGCCATGTGTGGTGCTGGACTTACTCTAGGTCTGAGGTGGAGGAGTGGATTCACAGCTGCTTTGGGTCCTTTCTTGGCTTTAATAACTATGGAAGTGCAGTTTGTGAACAGGAATGGGCTTACTCTTTTGTGGGTAGGTGCATGTTTCTCCCTAAACCCCTCCTCTGCCTTTCCTAAACCACTCTTTACTCCTTCCTCCCTTAAGACCTGCTATTTTATAGATGGCATTCTCCATTATCCAACCACTCTCTCTGTCCTTTCCGCATTTATTACTAAAATGTAGGCATAAGTATGCAGAGATCTTTTAGGAGAGGGGGGGACCTCAGTCGAGAGGTTGCAAAACAGCATTTTGCAGTATGTGAATAGTACTATTGTATCACTGCTAGGAGCACTACAAAATCCAGTTTGTGATTAGGCCTCTGGAACCCTAGTTTTTTAGGTCTCGCCTGACCCAGCGCATGCGCTGATCTGGCGAGACATTTTGTGAGGGCTCCAAAAAGTGCTACCAGGCCAGCCTAGACCAACAGTGCATGTACGCGGGCGGTCGCATCGCGCTTTACCACGATTACTTTCACTTTTGCGACCACACGGCCGCTTTGATGTTCTCCGTGAGGTTTCAATAGATTGCAGAATTTAAAACAAGCATTGGCATAGCCAATAGGTCTCGCTTTTGGGACCTTATAAGTGTTTAGTTTTGCAACTGTTGCATGGTTAAACACTTATAAGGTCCCAAAGGCGAGACCTATTGGCTATGCCAATGCTTGTTACTGCTTGGTCTAGGTTTGAAGTGATACCTTATTCCAAGTATTTGACTCTGTGAGAAATTGGTTTGTTGGTTGACTGGGGTGTTAACCTTGATCAAGCAGCAGCCACAATCCCTAGCCAGTGAACCACAAAAGTCACTAAATTAACCTTTGCTCAACCCTCTGGTAGCTTGGAACAAAAGCATTCAGGCTTAACCTAGAGGCAATATGTAAAGTATTTATGTTGTAACAATAAACCTAATAACTCTAAGAACCAGGGTACTATCAGTGCATCAAAATAATGTATTCACTCTGGAAGTATGTTGAACTAAAGCAGCATAACAATTAGCCAAGAAAAATTATATCAACATAATAGATAAAGAAATTACATTTTATTCCCTTGCCAAAACAATAAAGACACACTATAAAATTTTAAAGAAAGACGGTTAAATACACAGATCACAATCTAGAATACAACCCAAAATTAGAGTGAAAAATCACATTGTAATTACAAGTCAAAGGTTCTGTCACGATCAAGAGCAGAGATAAGAAATACATTCAAAATAATAGACTGCAAGTAAGAAAACTCTAACTGTCAAAAAAACCACAAAGAGACTTTGAAAATATTCAAAGAATCCAAAAATGTATTTCAACAAATAATGCAGGACATATTACAGATACTGAGTCAACGTTTCAGCTCTTATGGTGAAAATGACTAGGACCATCATCAGGACGAATTGTCAAAAGAACATTTAGGAAAGAAACCTGAACCAAATAAAGTAACAAGGTGAAAATCATCAAAAGTGTGCAGGCAAAGGAAAAATGTGTGAGAGAAGTGAAAACCCATTGAGCAACCAAAGTAATCGCTTACCGAGAGTTCCATTAGATTTTGTAAGAGAAGAGTCATCAAAAAAAGGACCTAACATTTCTTTAAAAGATAAAAGAAACCTAAGTTGTATCAGAGGACCCGGGGTTCTCACAAGAAATATGACATTAAAAAATGTCCACAACAATACCAAGGACACCCTGTAGAAACAACAACCATCCAAAGCAAAGCAGGAGGCCAGTCTGTGTAGAAAACCCGATGTAGGGATTAGAATCATATAATCAAATTTACTAATTAAGGAACTCACTTACTTAGAAGCAGCTTAGAGCTGCATAGGGTTAACACGTAAGATCACGTCCAACAGGCTTATCACCAAATTAAATTATTCTAGGACTCATGAAAGGTACCAAGAAAACATATTTTTAAATGAGCCAAACAAACTGAGGTGGGAGAATTAGCAGTGAGAGTGCAACATGCTACAATCTATAACTGCATAAGAATGGCCAAGCGTGCCAAAACCCGTAAGGGGAATTAAAAGCTTCCACAAACATGTGGTGAGATGGGAATAGTATTCCTATCAGTCACGTGTGTACTACATGCAAACCCCCAAAAAGTGGAACTAATACAATTACTTGAAGGTCTGGACATGGCACCAGAGAGTAAGTGATAAACAAACTTGCTACGTCTAATCTATGCCTAAAAGTCCGGCCAACCACGCTGAGCCCAAAAGGACAGAACCAAAACAAAACAAAACACAAGGCAGAAAATTATCGCACCTGAGGATTCAAGGTGTAGTGGGAATCATAGTCCACTTATTGATGCAGAACCACTTCAATAAGGCCTAAGAATAAAATTTCTCAGAATTGAAAAAAGGGGTGTATGTGTTCCACTTACTGACGAGTAAGACAAAATCCATCAGCCAAAAAACACCCAAGTTGAGGCACATAAACACATACGGCAACATCTTATCAATACGGAACCAATACATGGCAGTGAATAATTAATGCCATATGTGTCCAAAGAGTAGTTTCCAAATATTATGACAATCAAAAACATATGTACACATAATATAAATTATATACTGGGGAGTTTTAAACCAAAAAAGAAAGATTGACTTATTTATAGAGCAATACCATATCACCTTAGGTGCACAAAATAAAAATAAAAACAATTGCCAAAAATGACGAAAAGAGTCTTAATAAAAAGACCTTGATATCTTATTGAAGATATCAAAGATTATTAGCAGATACAAAACAATTATTTACAAATATATATAGAAAATTACATACAAAAAAGAGAGAAAAACATTCCACGTTTGGTCACAGTAAACCAACACAATTGGCAATCCAATGCATACACAAACCAAATGTTCAAAGTCTATAGGTAGAAATGGTCTCTAAAGTTTTGTCACTAATATTAAGACCAGTTGTTGCAGAAGTTAGTCAATCTATCCACCTACATTACACATCAGGGTCCGAAAGACATTGGTGACTTTAGCCGTCTTCCCTACTCATTCATTGGCATGGCATTTCAAGTTTTGTGTTGAGTGTCCCGATTGCTGTAAATGGTCAACCAGGGGTGCGGTGACAATCCCACAACATATTCTGCACCGAGGTTGAAAAATCCTGCAACTAATCCATTGGGCAGTCGTCCCAATGTATATTTTCCACACGGACACCAGGGGCCGTATTACAGAAGTGCTCTGGGAACACAGCAGGTGTTTCTGCTCGCTTTGTGCACCCCGGAGCACTTGAGTATTAAAGAAGGGGCCGCAGATGCTTGTGTGGCCCCTCCTGCAATACAGATAGCTCTGGTGCACATGCAACACCAGCGCTATCGAGAGAGGATGTTCCCTCATGTGCATGTGGGCATGACCCCATGCAAATGAGGGAATCTCTTTGCCTCTGTGCCTGCACCGTTATGTTATGTTATGTTATGTTATGTTATGTTATGTTACAGCGTTCTTTTATAGCGCACGGCTACTCGAAAAGAGTGTCCCGGCGCTTTCCACCTGCATCTCAGAATAAAAATAACACAACACAGCAAAAGAGTGAGAAAAATAACTGAAACTGAAGCAATAAGAACAGCCTAAAGATTAAAAAGCCAGGTCTTCAGGCTCTTCCTGAACTGGAACAAATTGACAGTGCTGCGCAGCGAAAGAGGAAGCGAGTTCCACAGCTGTGGGGCTTTGCAGCTGAAAGAGCGCCCTCCCGTGCGGGCCTTCCTCACCCGAGGGACCACCGCTTTGTAAAGGGATTCCGAGCGCAAGGAGCGGACTGGTCGATAGAGGGCTAGTCTCCGCCGCAGGTATCCAGCCCCTGATCCAAACAGGGCTTTGTGCATCAGAGTCAGGGATTTAAACTGGATCCGCTTCCGGACAGGCAGCCAATGTAGCGCCTGAAGCAGCCCGGAAGCTCGGGCTCGTCTACGCAGGCCAAAGATAGCCCGGGCGGCAGAGTTCTGTACCACCTGTAGGCGCTGAACTAGGTAATCAGGGAGGCCAAGGAAGAGGGCATTAGCATAATCAAGCCTCGAACCGACGAGAGCCTGCACAGTAATACGCCTGTGCTCCTCAGACAGCAGGGGCAGGAATTTACGGAGCATTTTCAAAATTCCATAACAGGTGCCAGCCAGACCCAGAATGTGTGTTCGCAGCGATAGCTGGTTGTCCAGCTTGATACCCAAGTTTTTAGCCACCAAGGAAGACTGTGCAGGAGGGCTCATGTCGGACGGCCACCAATGCTGCCACTCCGGATCGACACCGCAGCCAAAAAACAGAACCTCGGACTTGCTCGAGTTGGCCCTTAGACTGTTCCGTTGGAACCAGTCAAAGACCAATGTAAGACAGTCCCGAATTCTCCCTCCATCAAACTCCTGGTCTTTCCCGCATGTGAAGAGGAGTTGCGTGTCGTCGGCGTAAGAGATGATCTGGGCCCCATATGCTTCCACCAAGGCCGCCAAAGGGGACATAAAGATGTTAAACAACGTGGGGCTCAACACAGATCCCTGTGGAACCCCAACTCCCAATGGCGGCATCTCGGCAGAGCTCTGGGAAACCCAGACCGTCTGGCGGCGGCCTTCAAGGAAGGATGTAAACCACCTGAGCGCCGTCCCCCTAAGGCCGATGTCATAAAGCCTCGCTAAGAGCGCCCTGTGGGGGACGGTGTCGAAGGCCGCCGATAGATCTAACATGACCAGCATCGCCCTCCCGCCGACATCAAGAGTCTCCCTGATGATCTCAGTGACCTCTAGCAATGCCGTTTCCGTACTAAAATTAGGACGGAAACCGGATTGAGATGGATGGAGCAGATTGTTAGCTTCCAGAAAGCGCGACAGGACACCGTCGACGTGTTTTTCCGTGATCTTCGTGAGGGCCGGAAGAAGTGAAATTGGCCTATAATTGGCCAGAACCTCGACGTCGAGACCCGGTTTCTTTAGGAGGGGGATCACCATCGCTCTCTTCCAAGAGCTGGGGACCCTCCCCTCCCTCAGCGAGGCGTTGAGGATGGGATTAACCAGCGGATTCACCACCTCCGCCATCCCAGCCAAAAATTTGGCGGGGCAGGGGTCAAGTGGCGAGCCAGATTTCAAATTGGCCAACAGCTGCCTGGACACATCGCTGGAAACAGCAGGAAAATCAGACAGCACCGCCGTCGGTGTGTGCGGAAATCCGCACCCAGCCCCGGAGACGCCGCTTCCATCCTCCGGTCCTTCCACAAAGGAGGCCTGAATCGCCT
Organism: Triturus cristatus; assembly: GCF_964204655.1. NCBI lineage: Eukaryota > Metazoa > Chordata > Amphibia > Caudata > Salamandridae > Triturus > Triturus cristatus. The sequence continues at coordinate 1,006,591,814 of NC_140591.1, read as the reverse complement.
TGATCTTATTAGTGAAGAAGCCGGCCAGATCACCTGCCCACGTATCTGAAGAAACTAGAGGGGGCGATTGGGAACTAGGGGTCGTGAACTCCTTCACAATGGTGAAGATCTCCTTACAGGAGTTCGCGGATGCCTCGATCCTCCTAGCCAAATAGTCCCTCTTAGCTCCCAGAATGTCCCGATGGTAGGCCTTCACCACCGCCTTGTAGGCGAGTTTAGCCTCCCCATCATACAAACGTCGCCAGGCCCTCTCGGCCACCTTACATTGGCTGCGAGCCACACGAAGAGCCTCCGTAAACCATGGTGCAGATTGCCGTGCCACCGTGGATCGGAGGGCTACCTTGGGGGCCAGATCGTCCAGCCTATCAATGAGCCACCGCTGCAAAGCCTCAGTGTCGCTATCCAGATCGCCCGAAAGACGGCATGGGTGATCCAGAAGCGCCTGTTCCAGCATGTCAGGTGTCACTCTGTGCAGCGCTCTCGAGGTCAGTCTAGACAAGACTGAGGCACTGTTATCCGGCCGCGCACTCTCCAGCACCGAAAATCTGATCAGCCTGTGATCGGACCAGAGCACCGGCAGGGTGTCAACCTCCGTAAGAGGGACAGATGAAAACACCTGATCCAGGGTATGCCCCTTCTCATGGGTTGGCCCCGACACGAACGGTAACAATCCCAGTGGAGATGTAATATCCAACAGTTTGACCGCATCCGAGTCATCCACTACGTCAAGGTGGAGGTTGAAATCACCAGCCATGACGCAGTGCTGTGAGGTCAGCACCAACTCAGAGACAGCTGTCTGCAGATCTTCCAGGAAGGAACCCAAAGGGCCTGGTGGCCTGTAGACCAACAACCCCTTCAGGGCCTGGCCCGGGGACAGTCTGAGCATGAAGGCGAGCGACTCAGCGCTCCCGATGGAATTAAGAGGAAGAACCGAGCAGGAAACGCTCTTTTTCACCACTACCGCCACTCCCCCGCCTCTACCCTTCACTCTATCCTGCCGGAAGATATTGTACGCCGGAGGAATGGCTGAGAAGACATCCGGATTGGAAGCCTCTCCCAACCAGGTTTCGGTAAGTAGCAGGCAAAGGGGATTTTCCCTAACAAGGAGATCGTAAATATGCAGGGCATGGCAGCCTACCGACCTTGTATTCAGCAGCAAACAAAGATGCTGTGCGCCAGCCGTTGCAGGGCGAGGAACATTAACATGGGTCCAGAAAGGCGTCCAGCCACAACACGGACAACGGCGTTTACCCTTAAATCGCCCCGGGAAAACGGAACGGCAGGAGCTAGAGAGGCCCCGCAAATCCCGCAACATCATAGAGGTATAACAGATCATCTCAGCCAGTGTGTCACCGGACCAGCTTCCCCCGCCGCCCCGTCGCCTCCGGGACGCTGACGGGCGCAGACGGGCAGGACTCCGGCACGACTCAGGCTACGCGAAGGCGCCCACCTGCGCGTCACGCTGCGCGTGAGGGAGCGACTTTAAATAGGCTCTCCAATCAGCCCTGAGCGTGCGAGTCCGCTCCAAGATGGCGGCCGCCGCTGGCTGAGGTGTCCCAAACAAAGATGGCGCCCAAAATGACCCCCAGGACCCGGACCCACCGAAATGGTGGTGCTTGGCAGGCAGAAAATGCCGTTTTTTTAAATGCAGGTAAGGGGAGAGAGGGGCGCAGGCTACAGGCAAGCAGGCTAAAAGCAGGGTAAAATCAAACAGAAAAACGAACCTAAATACAAAAACCAGGCAGCATTAAAATACTCTGTGCTAGTATCAGCGCGAGTGCAGCGATGTGGTAGATGGTCTGACCAGCACCGCGCCAAAGCCCGCCTTAAATAGGCTCTCCAATCAGCCCTGAGCGTGCGAGTCCGCTCCAAGATGGCGGCCACCGCTGGCTGAGGTGTCCCAAACAAAGATGGCGCCCAAAATGACCCCCAGGACCCGGACCCACCGAAATGGTGGTGCTTGGCAGGCAGAAAATGCCGTTTTTTTAAATGCAGGTAAGGGGAGAGAGGGGCGCAGGCTACAGGCAAGCAGGCTAAAAGCAGGGTAAAATCAAACAGAAAAACGAACCTAAATACAAAAACCAGGCAGCATTAAAATACTCTGTGCTAGTATCAGCGCGAGTGCAGCGATGTAGTAGATGGTCTGACCAGCACCGCGCCAAAGCCCGCCTTAAATAGGCTCTCCAATCAGCCCTGAGCGTGCGAGTCCGCTCCAAGATGGCGGCCGCCGCTGGCTGACGTGTCCCAAACAAAGATGGCGCCCAAAATGACCCCCAGGACCCGGACCCACCGAAATGGTGGTGCTTGGCAGGCAGAAAATGCCGTTTTTTTAAATGCAGGTAAGGGGAGAGAGGGGCGCAGGCTACAGGCAAGCAGGCTAAAAGCAGGGTAAACCGTATTACCTATGTGGGTGCAGAGGCAAACATGTCTTTATGAGGTGTACTGAAAGTGCGCTACAAAAAGAAGGCACATTAAACTTGCGCCTCCCAAAGGCAGCCATCTGGCGGGGAGAAAGAGGGTCCCATGGATGCCCCAGATATCCTCTTGCAGAAAGGTGCAGTCACTCACTGCACCTACCTCCAAGAGGATCTCTCTTCCCCTCTTGAAAGTGCAGGCGGGTTGCCGCCACACAGAGAAACACGGAGCAGTTTTTAAACAGCTGCTCTGTATGTATCTTGAATGCACTGCCCTGAGGGCAGCACAAGTTTTTGGCTGCCTTGAGGGCAGCACATTTTTCCTGATAGGGCGCACTTTCCCTGTTTGCACCCAGTGCACCTGCTTCAAGGTGTGCCGTGGTGCAAACAGTAAAACTGCGCCCTATCTCTAATAGGGCCCCTGATGGCATAGACAACATTCTGAGAATGACAATTTTTATGGCAAGTCAAAGCAAATTTTATTGAAATGTTGAAATACCTTAGTGTTGAATGAGTAATCACACACATTACACGTGCCCCATTTAAAGTGGCCAAACACTGTTTGGGAAATTTGTTTAGGCACATGTGTCTCCCCAAAACCCTCCCCATTCACTAGGTCGTTCCTCAAGTTCTCCTCTCTTTTGATGAAGAATAATGGGTGATCTAGTCTATCCTCCAGTGATCACAGAGTACTCCAATTAGAAATTACAAGTTTCTTAATCTGGTTACTCACTGGTATGACTTGAGTGACAAAAATCAGTCTCTGTTGAGACAATTAATTCAGGTTCTTGAATAATACATGTCCAAAAATGCCAGTGAATTACACACTTCCTAAAATTCACAAAGATGCCCATTTACCACTTGGAAGACCTACAATTTCAGGATGTGAATTACTGCTTGAACCTCTGTCAATTTATGGGCTACTTTTAAAACTCTTTGTTTCCCAGACTTTGACATATAAATTGTGTGGAAAATCATCCATTTTTGGAAAGGAACACATTTTGGTTACTCTGGACATCCCTCAACAGGAGTCTACAGACGTGGAAAGACACATACTTAACACTAGACCTACTCCTATGGAAGTCGCCACTGAATTTAATATTGACCTTTTAAGTATTGCTCTGCATAAAATATATTTAAATTTCTGGGGAAATATTATCTCTGAATAATGGGAGTTGCGATGGGGGATTCTTTGCCCCCAGTCTAGACATTCTATATATGTATGATTTGGGGGAAAAACATCTGTTAACTTATACCAATGCATACTCTCACAATATAATTGCATGGAAATGTTACATCAAAGATGTTTTCATGATTTGGTCAGGATCAGTTTATGAGCCCAGATAATTCCATAAATGGCTTGATGAAAGAAATCCCCATATTCAGTTTAATCTAACTTTGAGCACTGGAGAGGTTAATTTTCTTGATCGGATGATTAGGCATGAACATGGTTTTCTGTAAGTGTCTTTGTATTGAAAAACAACTGAAAAGAATTCTACACTGCAGTATTCCAGTTTTCACCAACGTAGTTTACATGATCATTTGCCTTTTGCCATTTTCTGCGAATTCGTGGAAACTGCACCAAGAAGGAAGATTACTGTAGAGAAGGTTGTGGGGAAACTGTAATAAAAAGGCAAGACTCCTCCTGGCAAGGCAAAAGTAGATTTACTGTTGGGGCAGGGAGAATAGCTATCTCCATGCAAGTAAACAGCTGGTCTTAATTTACTGCTTGCAGGCGGCCACTTAAATAGTCACATGAACAATGTGTCTTACAAAAAAGGGCAAATAATAGGCTACGCAATAGTCACATACTTGTTACAAAAACATCACATCACCTGTGTAATGAAACTCCTGACCTTTTCTCTACACATTCTTTATTGTAATTCTGACAATGCTTAATAAACCATTTATTTACTTCTTTCGCATACATATGTGCAGTGGCAGCAGGTGGTATTTAAAAGTGGTGAGCCGTAAGAGCAATTAATAAATTATTGCATCAGGCAAAACAAGCGAGCCTGACTTTTATGAGGAGGTTTGGTGGGTGTTCTCCCCCAGAGAAAAGTTTTTAAAATTGGTGTCTTAGGTGCAATTTTCAGTACTGTACACGTCTAAGCACCTGTGACTGTGCATCAATGCGTACATTTCAGCAAGTGGCTAGCAGTGAATATTTATGCAAGACTGTGCTAGCTAGAAAGTGTGTGTGCGTCAAGTGAATATTCCTGAATTTGTGCATCATCGAGTGCCATTTAGCATTTCAAGCTGTCCAAGCATTGTTAAGTAATCTTTTGATTTTACAGTGACCGTTATGGCAGCTTCAAATTGAGTAACAGCTTCCAAATCATGGCTATGACCCTGCTGAGCTTTAATGAATTTCGTGTGAGCAACGAGGCAGGAGAACTAAGTCAGATCAGGCAGGGTCCAGAGCTCAAATCAAATGACAATTATGTTGATTTGATTCTACTTGCTAGAAGCTGAGTGTGCTATTTCACAAAGGTGTAAATTGCACTCTCTTCAAAATTCCAAAAGGTGTATTTCCTTAGCATGTGGAAGTTTTGACATTAATATGTCACATTATAGCACCGCACTGGAAGCACTTATTAAATGTGATAGTTTTTAAACATGATCTAAAAACCATTCTGCCCCCCTCCCACCATGGTGACAGTGTCATTAGTGAACTAAGAGGCAATACATAAGTCATGTGAACCCTGAATGTGGCCTAGATTGCAATAAATAGAGCAACATTATATTAGTTTAGTTCAAACATATTAGGTTTTTGTTAAGCTGGCATTCTGAACGTATTTGAATGTGCTTAAGTATGCAATAGTTAAGAAAAACAAAGATTGGTAAAAATAAAATGTTTGCCTAATATCACACAAATTGGGTAAGTGGGGAAGCAACGATTAATCAAGATTTTCTGATTTTACTTTGTACAAATCAGCCACTAAATGTAAATGGGCATCTATTTTTCTTTCCTTTTTACCTGAAACGTTAACGCTTTGTTTCACCTTCTTGCATTATGAGGATAGTGTGAGGTAGAAGAAGCCATGTGAAACCCCAGCTCCTTGTTTATGGGCTTTAACGGTGGCTAGGCTTCAAAGGAGAAAAGGAACACGGCAGATAATTAATGCAATCTGAGATAGAGGGGACTCAGGGGAGGGCATGCAGCCGATGCCCTCCCCTCTCTCTCAAGATGCAGTATTGCTGCTTTTTGCACCCTCTGTGCTCTGTTTCCGGCGCTAACGTTACCTGGCACTTTTAAACTTACGAGGCAGGTTCAGAGGCCTAGTCAGTCCTGTGAGGCCAGGGTTGGTGTACTGAAGGTCACTGTGGCAGAGAGAGGTGCTCAGAGTCAGCACACCAACAGTCTGATGCCGAGCCACACAGATGAGCTGAAAGTGAAAGCTCTACTGTGCACCGGGCTGAAATGTCATAAACAGATACACTCTGACTCTACGCAGCGTCTCTCTCTAAACAGCACGTGACATGACGTCACGTCAGATTTGTAGAAACGCTCTTTTTAAAGAAAATATAACGTTATTAAAGTAATCACAGCAAAATACACTGTACTGTGATTACTGTAGTAAAAATCACGTAGCTGTTAAAAAAAAAGAAATTACCCCTCTCTTTCCCACCTTGTCAGTGCAGTGTCACATTGATTGGTGGGGTCAATTATGCTTGATGACCACACCCCACCCAGTGAAGAGTAGGGAAAGGGCTGGGTCTTCGTAAAAGCTTAAACAACGGTAAAAAAACAAGCAGCCCCAGGAAGTACAGGGCTAGTGCTGTACCCACCCGGAGCAGCTTTAAAATATGATGCTGACTTGCGTCATTAGTGGAAGGTCTCTGAGGACCCCCAACCAATATATGACAGGGCTGATAGCTTGTCAGCCCAGACTCACAATCACCTCTGTGCCAGCAGTAAAACTCCGTATTTGGTGCATGCGCACTAGCGCTGCCTGACTGCTTTCCTGACGCCCGTGTCTGATTATCATCCAACACCATCAGGCAGGCAGCAGTCCACATAAAACCTGACAGCACTAGCGCAAGGCATCCACATTTCTTTTAGGATGCTAAGTAGGACCACTGGTGTTGCTTACCGTTCTTAACGAAATGTGGATGCCGGTAATTGCTGATTGCAATTACCGTCCACATGCATGTTATTAGGGTGGGTGGAGCCCTTGCGCCCTAGAGAAGAAACCGCTGCTGCATATGTGTGTGTAGGTGTGTGTGTTTTATTGTTCTGCTCCCAAGACTTCTTATCATATTCTGTGTCCTCTGGGCTAACTCTACCTCTTGCCCTTATTCTTCAAATCACATTTTCAATCAATGAGAAAACAGAATACATGCGTGTGTGCTATGACCATAAATTCCTTTAAGCTTGCAAACACAAGTTTTCCTTTAACTAAGACCTTACAGATCATGCACTCTATTCCATAGTGAACTCTTCACCTGTCTTGCAGCATTGTGGAACGTAGGCCTGCACTGCTCTTTCACCATGTATAACTCTGTGACATTCTTTACTGATGTCTGCAGTAGCGCAACCTCTTTATATTTCTTTTCCTCGCTCACATTCCCCCCTTTGGTTGATATTTCAACTACTTGCTCTAATCCTGGGTCTGTACTTGGTATTTGATGATTGATATTGCCCTGAGCATCTACTACTCGTGTAGGTGTCCTAACTGTATAAATCCATCCCACCTTTGTACTGATCCTTCTACAACATGCTAAAATTAACTGAATACCACAACTTATCAACAACAGTGTCACAAGGGATGGAAATAAGCTTTTAACAGTCCCAACATCCAGGATGGCAGTAAAGCAAGCCACCAGCTAAGCTAATTTTCTGGGGTGCCTCCTTCATCTACCATTTTCTTCTGTAGATTATGCAAAGTTTGTATAGCCTCTGACAGTGTCCCATTGTCTACATCGTTTGCTGGGACATAGGTACAGCAGGCAATTCCAATCTTGGCACATACCTGTCACTCCTGCCGATTGAGGGCCGCCAGAGTGCCTTTTGAACTACTAAACTGTCCGGCTTCCCGCTAGCACGCATATGCGGGAGCCGGCCGGAGAGGTCAAAGGCACCTTGTTCCTGAGAGGGCACGCATCGCGTTCCAGCTTCCCGAAGTGAGCACCTCTTCCGGGTCACTAACCTTGCACTCAATCGGCATTCCTCTGCATCGGTTTCAGTCTTTTCCCGGTCCCGTCGAGTGATCGTTTTTCTCCTCACCCATCGTTTCTTCCGGTCCCTGGACTCTTCGGATGCCTCCTTTGTTTCCCAGTGGTTGTTTCTGCCTGCAATATAAACAAGAAAGAAATTTACCCTTCATTTTTGTTGTGACAGTGCAGTAGCACTGACACTTTTATTTGTTCCTTTAATTTACTTATCTAACATGGGCTTTGCATAGATGATAATCTGCTTCATATTGCTTTGGTATCCATTAATTTCCTGAAAACACAATGAATTGTGTTAGGTCTACCTGAAGTAAGGTGGACTACAAGTTGTCACAGTGAGTTTCACACATCATCATATTTTGTCTTCAGCTTTGTACTCCATAGGTGGGTTGATGTACAGTTGAATACATTTCCCTTCTAATTCATTGTTCTTTACGACCTCATATAACGTTTCGTATACTTTTTACCCTGTAGCTTAACCACCTTCTTGTTGTCACCTGTCTCTAGGATTCAAGGAATAAGGGAATCACCCAGGTAGTTGCATGCACATATAAGTCAGAACTAAGTGTAGAAGTGGAATTAGACTGCATACTACCTTTTCTTTCTATCCTTTTTAGGTCTCGCCTGACCCAGCGCATGCGCTAGTCTGGCGAGACTTTTTGTGAGGGCTCAAAAAAATGCTACCATGGCCAGCCTAGAGCTACAGTGCGTGTGCACGGGCTCGCGCTTAGGAGCAGAGGCTGGCAAACCTCGTCATGCTCATTAAGCGTCCGCGATCACTTTCACTTTCGCCCGTGATCACATTCGCGGCGCCCCTTTGATGTTCTCGTTCAAAGAACATCAAACATCAAAGAACATGTTTTTGTGTTAATGCTTTGCTGCGCCCGTTTGACTTGCAATGTGCTTTCTCTTTCCACAAACTCGATGTTTGTGTTCCTTTATTTTGAGATGCTTTTAGTATTACTGTTTTGTGACTTAAAGAACATGAAGGAAATGTTACTGTGAAACTGGACAACGTTCACTGTGTTTATTTCTGATCGCAGGAGCTGCTTCATGTCCGTTGCACCATTCAGGGAATCCTCTTGTTGGCGCTTTCATGAGGACATGATGAGGAAGCTGGAAACTTTTGGCACATTCTCTTTATAAGCACAGCGAGTCTTTTCATTGGCGCTTTCATGAGGACATGATGAGGAAGCTGGAAACTTTTGGCACATTCTCTTCAAAAGCAGAGCATGTTGGCGACTGGTTAATCGATTAGACCTATGTAGCGCTTTAGATCTCAAAGCGCTATGGTGATTGCAGCAGTTACAACTCATGAAATATGGGGTGTAACTCACAAGGAGGGGGCAGGTTTGAGTGCACATTGGCTGCAATTGAACTCTTAAGATGATGGGCTGTGTGTATCCATTATCAGCACTCAGTCTTCCCTAAGTGATCTTGTTTGTTTTGTTGTTGTGTTAATGCTTTGCTGTGCCCATTTGACTTACGTGCTTTCTCTTTCCACAAACTCGATGTTTCTGTTCCTTTATTTTGAGATGCTTTTAGAATTACTATCACACACACAACCAAAACCACACACACAACCACACACATAATCACAACCACACACACAACCACAACCACACACACAACTACACTCAACCTCACACACACAACCAAAACCACACACACAACCACACATACAACCACACACACACACAACCACACACACACAAAACCACACACACACAACCACACCCACAACCACACACACAACAACCACACAACCCCACACACAACCACACACACACAAAACCACTACACATAACCACAACCACACACACAACCACATGCACAACCACACAACCACACCCACAACCACACACACAACCACACACACACACACAACCACACACAACCACACAACCACACACAACCACACAGCCACACACACAACCACACACACAACCACATACACACACACAACCACACACACAACCACACACAACCACACCCACAACCACACACACACAACCACAACCACACCCAACCACACCCACAACCACACACACACATCCACAACCACACACACACATCCACAACCACACACACACAACCACGACCACACACACACAACCACACACACATAACCACAACCACACACACAACCACACACACAACACACACACCCACACATACAACCACACACACACACACACAACCACACACAACCAAACACACAACCACACACACAACCACACACAACCACACACACAACCACGCACACAACCACACACAACCACACACACAACCACACACAACCACACACACAACCACAACCACACACACAACCACACACACCCAAACCACACATACACACAACCACACACAACCACACACACAACCACACACACAACCACACACAACCACACACACAACCACCACACCCACACACAACCACACACAACCACAACCACACACACAACCACAACCACACACACACAACCACACACACAACCACAATCACACACACAACCACAACCACACACACAACCACAACCACACAACCACACACACAACCACACACACAACCACAACCACATGCATAACCACACACACACACAACCACACACACACACACAACCAAAACCACACACACAGCCACACATACAACCACACACACACAGAACCACACACACACACAACCACGCACACACAACCACACACACACAACCACACACAACCCCTACACACAACATACAACCACACACACACACACACAACCACACACAACCACAACCACACACACAACCACACGCACAACCACACAACCACACCCACAACCACACACAACCAGACACACACACACAACCACACACACAACCACACACACAACCACACACACACACAACCACAACCACACACACACAACCACAACCACACACACACACACAACCACACAACCACACACACACACACAACCACACATATACAACACACACAATTGCACACCTAACCACACAACCACACACACACACACAACCACAAACACACACACAACCACTCACACACAACCACACACAACCACACACATAACCACACACACAACCACAACCACACACACAACCAAACACACAACCACACACACACAACCACACACAGACAACCACACACACAACCACACACAACCACACACACAACCACACACAGACAACCACATACACATACAACCACATACAACCACACACACAACCACACACACAACCACACACACACAACCACACCCACACACAACCACACACAACCACACACACAACCACACACACACAACCACACACACACATAACCACAATCACACACACAACCACACACACAACCACAACCACACAACCACAACCACACACACAACCACACACACAACCACACACACAACCACACACACCACACACACAACCACACATACAACCACACATATAACCACACACACAACCACACACACACAACCACACACACAACCACACACACACAAACCACACACACAACCCCGCACACAGCCCCACACACAACCACACACAACCACACACACAACCACGCACACACACCACCACAAACACATAAAACAACCACTCACACAACCACACAACCACACACACAATCCCAACCACACACACAACCACAACCACACACACAACCGCACATACAGCCACAACCACACACATACACACAACCACACACACACAACCACAACCACACACACAACCACACACACACACAACCACACACACACAACCACAACCGCACACGACCACAACCACACACACACAACCACAGACACACACACACAACCACACAACCACAACCACACATACAACCACACACACAACCACACACACAACCACACACACAACCACACACACACAACCACACACACACAACCACACACACAACCACCCACACTACCACACAACCACACACACAACCACACAACCACACACACAACCACACACACAACCACACACACACACACAACCACACACACACAACCACACATCCACACACACACCCACAACCACACCCACAACTGCACCCACAACCACACCCACACACACAACCACACACAAACAACCACACACACACACACAACCACACACACGCACAACCACACACACACACAACCACACACACACAACCACACACACACACAACCACACCAAGCATTGGCATAGCCAATAGGTCTCGCCTTTGGGACCTTATAAGTGTTTAGCCACGCAACAGTTGATGTGGTTGCACCAAGGATATTGTGCTGCATAACTAAATACTTAGAAAGTCCCAAAAGCGAGACCTATTGGCTATGCCAATGCTTGTTTACTTTGACAGAGGTTTCTTGGCTGTTCAGTTGTCTTATCCCAAAGCGGAGTGCGACGTGGGACCTTTTGTTTTTCTCCCTGGTTCTTCCCTTCTTACCTGGGTTACTATTGATACTTTGACTTGGTTGGGTACAATAGGTGGCCAGGAGAGGTTGAGGACTTTTCAGCATTTGCATGACGTTCCTGAGGAAACCGTAAGTAAGGACCTGACAGAACGCGAATCCCAGAAAAATTGAAAATCTAATTTTCACCCGAGCGTCAGGGAAATGAGACAGGTAACGCTTACAGATTTGGTCCACATGTTAGGTAGTCTCCAGAAAGAAACTCAAGCCTTGTCTGCACAAGTGGATTCTCTCCAACGGAATATGAGAGCTGATTCTAGTCTGGGTAACATGGTAGGAGGAGCAGGGCTTCCGTTTTCACCTTCATCTCCGTATTCCAGTTCCAACGTCCCAGTTATACAGGTCACTACTCCCCAGTCTATTCCTTTAGCCTCTCCTGAACGTTTCATGGGGGATCCCTTTAAGACTGCAGCTTTCATTAGTCAGTGCCAGCTTCATTTTATGTGTAAAGTCGCCTCCTTTCTGAATGACCAAGCTAAAGTAGCCTTTGTCCTATCGTACTTGGGGGGGGGTCTGCAGTTAATTGGTCTATACCACTTATAGAAAGAAATGACCAATTACTTCATAATTATGCTGCTTTCAAGCGAGAACTTAGAAAAATGTTGATAGACATACATTCATGCAGTCCGTAGATACTGAGCTGTTGAACCTAAAACAGAGTTCAAAGGGTTTAACAACTTACATTTCCACATTTAATAGGTTGGTAGTGAGGCAGGGTGGCCTGCAGAAAAGCGTAGCACCTTGTTTTACAGAGGGTTGAGGGACTACCTAAAAGATCTTCTAGCGCAGGTGGTCGACCCTCCTGAGTCTTGTAATGCCCTTATAGATCTGGTGGTCAAACTAGACCACAGAATCAGCGAAAGAGAAAGAGAAAGAGAAAGAGGGCAATCAGAAGGCCGCGTCATAGTTTATAGAGACAGAAAACCGGAGCTAGAGAAACAAACATAGGAACCAGAACCCATGCAGATAGGAAGTGTTAGAGGCTCCCTCAGTGAAGAAGAAAAGCAGAGACGGTGGGATAAGAAATTGTGTTTATACTGTGGAAAACAGGGCCATTTCCTTCGGGAGTACCCCATGAAGCCAAAGCAAAAGAAACTCTCGGAAAAGTAAGAAGCCCAATGTCTTCAGAGACAGAGACTTCGGGTAGTTCAGGTTTGATTGTCTCACACACAGTAGCAGTTTTGTCATCTCCACGCCATTTCTTCCTGTTCTCCCATTTGGTGTGGGGAAATCAAGTTATGGATGTTCAAATAATGGTGGATTCCGGGGCTACTGGTAATTTTATGGACATACGATGGGCACAGAGTAGGAAAATTCCTTCGTTGCCCAAAACCTCATGGGAGAAAATTACGACTATCAATGGTAGTCATCTTAAGTTTGGTCCGATGAACACATACCACTTGCAATCTTGTTTTGGTGATCGAGGAGAAACACCAAGAAACTATAGCATTTGACCTCATCCAGTCCCCTCAGTTTCCTGCCATATTAGGGCTGTCTTGGTTATGCCAGCACAGTCCTCTTATCAATTGGAAAGAGATTACGTTAACCTTCAGTCCGGATAATTGCAAAGAACATGCTTTTCACGATGCAAACAGCTCAGAGAAGACAGCAGTAATTGCTGGCTCCAAAATTTCGGAATTGCCTGTTAGGTATCATGACCTGAGGGAGGTCTTTGACAAAGGAAAGGGCACCAGTCTTCCGCCCCATAGGCCTTATGACTGCAGAATCGATTTAATGGCCGGCGCCTGCATCCCTTGTAGTAGAATATATGGTTTGACGTAGAAAGAAAACGTGTATTTGTGAGATTATTTAGACAAAATGCTTAAGATCGGTTTTATCCGTCCCTCCAGATCGCCAGCCTCCTCATCTCTCTTTTTTATACCCAAACAAGAAGGGGGTCTTAGGTGTTGTATAGACTACAGGGCGCTCAGTGATGTTACTATTAAAAACCGGTACCCTCTGTCATTGCCCTTCTCGATCAGATAAAAAATGCCAACATTGTCACCAAGTTAGACTTGCGAGGTGCCTACCATTTGGTGAGAATCACAGAGGGGGATGAGTGGAAGACAGACTTATGTACTAAATTTGGCCTATACGAACATTTGGTCATGCCCTTCAGGTTATGTAATGCCCCATCAGCGTTTCAGTTTTTCATAAACGGAGTGTTAAAGGATGTGCTGGACCACTTCGTTATCGCTTATATTGATGATATTCTGATCTACTCTTCGCCAATAGAAGAACATGAAATGTATGTTAGAAGAGTCCTTGAGCGTCTGCGGGACAATTATTTATATTGCAAGCTAGAGAAATGCCAATTCCATACCTCTCATGTATGCTTCCTTGGGTTCGTTACATCCCCCCAAGGAATCAGTATGAACCCGCAGAAAGTAGAGGCTATTACATGCTGGCAAGCTCCAAAGAACGTGAGAGATGTTCAGAGCTTTCTTGGTTTTGCCAATTTTTACAGGCGTTTTATAAGTAGTTTCTCTGACTTGGCTTCTCCCATAACTAGCCTCTTAAAAAAGGGGGTTAAGTTTCTCTGGACCCCTGCTGCTGAAGCAGCGTTTTGCAGATTAAAAGAAGCATTCACTCAAGCCCACATACTGAGACATCCAGATCCCACTCGCCTTTCGCAGTAGAGGTTGATGCCTCACAAATGGCAGTAGGAGGAGTTTTATCTCAAGCAGACCCAAGTACAGGATATCTTCATCCTGTAGCATATTACTCACACGGGTTAACACCTGCTGAGTTGAATTATGCTTTAGGAGACAAGGAACTGTTAGCAATTAAGAGGGTGTTTGAAGAATGGAGGCAGTATCTGTAAGGAGCCAACCATAGAATAACTGTCCTTACAGATCACCGTAATATGCAGTTTCTTAAATCAGCAAGGGCTCTGTTCATGAGACAGTTACGTTGAACTCAGTACTTTAGCGATTATGATTTTTTCATACGATTCCAGGTGGGAAAGAAAAATGGAAAGGCTGACGCCTTGCCTCGTTTAGGCTATGAATTTGAAGAACCTCATGGTGAGCCCCATCCTATAATTGCAAGAGAGCGTATAATAGGTGCTCTTTGTGCTGAAGTGGAGTTCCTTTAGGCAGTAAGAGGCACAGGGATCTGTCGACATGGATAAGGGAATCCGCACTCATGACATCACTAAAGCACAAGATTTAGTGTCATGCTCATCATCTTTCTGGCCACCCTGGATACAAGAAAACTCTGGAACTGTTGAAAAGACAATTTTGGTGGCTGGGTATGGGAGATGATGCCAAGAGATACGTACAGATCTGTCATGTGTGTGCACAAGGGAAAGCCTCTCATCAAGCCCCCGCAGGTTTATTAAGACTGTTACCCACCTCACCCAGTCCCTGGCATACAATATCTCTAGACTTTATTGTTGATTTACCAAAGACCGCTCAAGGAAACACTACTCTGCTTGTCGTGGTCAATTTATTAACCAAAATGGCCCACTTTATCCCATTGAAGGCGCTTCCATCGGCTAAGGTGTTGGCGTCTTTATTTGTTCAAAATATTGTACGCTTACATGGCCTTCCTTCTGTCCTTGTGTCTGATCGTGAGGCTCAATTCATTTCCAACTTTTGGAAGGGGATGGGTGCCTTACTGCAAATCGATATAAGACTATCCTCCAGCCATCACCCTCAAACGGATGGCCAAACCGAGAGGGTGAATCAATGTTTTGAACAATACATTCGATGTCAACTGTTATATTCGTCATCAGACTGGGACACATTTGTATGGGTAGCTGAATTTGCCTACAACAATAGTTGCCACTCTTCTGCTTTCTCTCCTTTCTACTGTAATTATGGCTTCCAGCCACAAACTATGCTGTCTCCGCTTACTTTTTCCTGTCCTGCTCCTGCCGGTCTTGACTTTGTAAAACACCTACAAGACACACACAAGGCAGCAACAGCTAATTTGGAAAAGGCCAAAGCAAGTTACAAAGAAAAAGTAGATCTTCATAGACGTACAGAGCCTATGTACACCCCAGGAAAAGAAGTGTGGCTATCTACCAAGAACCTTGCCCTGAGGGGGTTTTGTAAGTTCCAACCCCGGTTTATAGGTCCTTACAAGATAAGCAAGGTAATAGGTCCGGTTGTCATGAAGTTAGATCTTGAACTCAAGGAGAGGGGGCTCTTAAATCCAAAGGGATGGAGCACCCAGTAACTACGGAGTTAAAAGAAATGATCCCTTTGAATCAGCCATATGGTCAACACATCACACTCATCAAGCCACCATGCTTATAGTCCACACATCTCACATTCATTAATGATTAAGGCACTTATAAGTCGATTAGAGCTTCTTATCAAAATATGAATATATTTTAATCAGTATAAAAATGTACAAATACGTGTTAAACACAAAGATGTGATCTAAAAAATAAACATAAATTCATATACATAATAGGCATAATGATTTAAAATACACAATTAAAAAAAGAGAATATGAAAAGACAGTTCACCATGTCTTCAGAATGTTAATTTGGGTATCTATATTGACAGCATAAAGCATGGGTCTAATTTCCCTGTCCCCAACTTTTTGCTGACGTTTCCAAATTTAACACAAAATATACTCTGGACCTTGACCCGTTTCGGTGGTATATTCGCAATAGGACCACCTTCTTCAGGATAGTAAATTTTTCTCCTCTTAGTTAAAAGGCCCCAGTAATATATTGCCCAGTGCAACTGCACTCAGTTTCCGAAAAAAAAAAATTCAAATCACTATGACTGAAAAGGCGAAGTTGGTAACGAATTTCATAATGTCTCATAAACTGCAAGTTCAATTCTTCGATGCAGAAAAGTTGATGTAGTATGAGCACTTCCCATCTAGTTAGCCCCTTCAGAATACTAGGATCAAAACTTCAATCCAAGTCCGAGCGCAGACTACGGTCGATGAAAACACTTAGGCGATGCGGTTACGTTGGAGCAAAAGCCACGAACAAGCGAGCCTATTGTAGAAGTGACGGGCAAACATTGAGACCCACAATCTGCATATGAAATACGATCGGATGATGAGTTGGCTATACATTTCTTAACGACTTGGATTGAAGTTTTGATCCCAGTATTCTGAAGGGGCTAACTAGATGGGAAGTGCCTCATACTACATCAACTTTTATGCATCGAAGAATTGAACTTGCAGTATATGAGACATTATGAAATTCGTTACCCACTTCACCTTTTCAGTCATAGTGATTTGAATTATTTTTGGGGGGAAACTGAGTGCAGTTGCACCGGTCAATATAGGACCGGGGCTTTTTAACTAAGAGGAGAAAAATGTACTGTCCTGAAGAAGCTGGTCCTATTGTGAATATACCACCGAAACGTGTCGACGCTCAGAGTATATTTTCTGTTAAATTTGGAAATGTCAGCAACAAGCTGGAGACAGGGAAATTAGACCCATGCTTTATGCTGTCTATGTAGATACCCAAATTAACATTCTGAAGACATAGTGAACTGTCTTTTCATATTCTCCTTTTTTAATTGTGTATTTTAAATCATTGTGCCTATAATGTATATGAATTTATGTGTTTTTTTTAGATAAAATCTTTGTGTGTAAGACATATTTGTAAATTTTTATACTGATTAAAATATATTAATATTTTGATAAGAAGCTGTAATCGACTTATAAGTGCCTTAATCATTAATGAATACAAGATGTGTGGACTATAAGTATGGTGGCTTGATGAGTGTGATGTGTTGACCATACGCTTGATTCAAAGGGAAAATTTCTTTTAACTATGAAGTTAGATCTGCCTGCTGTTTTAAAGATACACCCGGTATTTTACGTTTCCCTACGGAAACCTGTAGAGCTAGGAATGCGTATCCCCGACACTCCCGCCCCTGTGATGGTCGACAATGAAACTGAATATGAGGTTGAGGCTATCATTGACTCAAGACGGGTGAGACGTAAATTGCAATATCTGTTGCATTGGAAGGGCTATGGCATGGAGGATCGTACTTGGGAACCAGCCAGCCAAGTGCATGCCCCTCATCTCGTGGCATTGTAGGGGGGGTGTACTGTCACACCTGCTGATTGGGGGCTGTCAGAGTACCTTTTGAACTACTAAAATGGCCGGCTCCCTGCTAGCACGCATGCGCGGGAGACAGCCGGAGAGGTCAAAGGTACCTTGTTCCTGAGCAGGCACAAATCGCGTTCCAGCTTCGGAAAGTGAGCACCTCTTCAGGGTCACTAACCTTGCACTGAGTCGGCATTCCTTGGCATCGGTGTCATTCTTTCCCCGGTCCGGTCGAGTGATCGTTTTTCTCCTCACTCGTCGTTTCTTCCGGTCCCTGGACTCTTCGGATGCCTCCATTGTTTCCCAGTGGTTGTTCCTGCCTGCAATACAAACAAGAAAGAAGTTTACCCATCGTATTTGTGGTAACAGTGCAGTAGCACTGACACTTTTATTTGTTCCTTTAATTTACTTATCTAACATGGGCCTTGCGTAGATGATAATCTGCTTCATATTGCTTTGGTATCCGTTAATTTCCTGAAAACACAAGGAATTGTGTTAGGTCTACCTGAAGTAAGGTGGACTACAAGTTGTCACAGAGAGTTTCACAGATCATCATATTTTGTCTTCGTTTTGTACTCCATAGGTGGATTGCTGTACAGTTGAATACATTTCCCTTCTAATTCATTGTTCTTTACGACCTCATATAACGTTTCGTATACTTTTTACCCTGTAGCTTAACCACCTTTTTGCTGTCACCTGTCTCTTGGATTTTTCTCCCTGTTTCTTCCCTTCTTCCCCGGGGTACTATTGATACCTTGACCTGGTTGGGTACAATAGGTGAC
Organism: Triturus cristatus; assembly: GCF_964204655.1. Taxonomy (NCBI): domain Eukaryota; kingdom Metazoa; phylum Chordata; class Amphibia; order Caudata; family Salamandridae; genus Triturus; species Triturus cristatus. Next base: position 1,006,572,941 of record NC_140591.1, on the reverse strand, counting down.
CAGGAGGGGTTGAGGACTTTTCAGCATTTGCATGACGTTCCTGCGGAAACCGTGAGTAAGGACCTGACAATACCCCTGCTTCCATGGCCGTCATACGGTCCAGTACATAACAGTACTGCATAATCATCATTAGCATGGCATGCAACTCTTCATTTATAGCATTAACACCCTCTTTTGTGGTATTAATCATTTTCAGAAGTTCTCATCTATCTATTTGTAACCATTGAGCAGTTGCTTCTGCCTGAACAAATGGCAAAATAATTGAGCATCATTAACAACCGGTACTCTTGGGGAACATCATTCCAAGTGGGTGTGCCATAATATTTTGCAGCTCTTCTTCTTCGGTGATTATGTAGCAAAGTTGTTAAATGGCTTATGGTGTGTTCATGTAAGATTGACAAGTTTATTCCCGAAATTACCAAGACGGGGCGTGCGAAGTCACTAATGAGCAGAGGCCTCTCCAGTTCAGTCTAACTGAGTGTACAATAGTTCACCACACTGCCAATAATAGTTCATGAAGCTGGAGGTGCCCCCCTGTATGTCAGCATTATCTATTGTGGCACTGCAGTTGATATTCTGTCATACATTAATGGTGCTGCTTCCTCTGAAACATAAAGAAACAGACGTTAATCTTATGACTGTCTGAGGACTCACTGTACCATCTATCCAAGTGTTTTGTGCCACGTTATCGAATGTATGATGTTACAACACATACATTTATAATGCAAGCCTTTACAACGCAGTTTTTACAGCGTAACATCCTTTACAATGCATTATTTTACATCGCATGCCATTACATCGCATTTTCAGAAACTACCTTTACAACGCATTCCATTACATCGCATTATACCTTTACAATGCATACCATTACAATGCATACCATTGCATCGCATTTAAGGTAAGTGTTGGATAGTATAGGGGTAATAATTACTATTCTAACTCCAGTGAGTGCAACAGTAGGGTAAGTGTTGGATAGTGTAGGGGTAAAAATTACTATTCTAACTCCAGTGAGTGCAACAGTAGGGTAAGTGTTGGATAGTGTAAGGGTACTATGCGCTGTAATGGTATGCATTGTAACGACTTGCGATGTAATGCCTGCGTTGTAATGACATGCGATGTAAAGGATGTTGCAATGTAATGACTGCTATGTAAAGGTAGTGCGATGTAATGACTGCGTTGTAAAGGTTGTTTCCCCAGATGATCATCCCATATATGTGTACACTTTCTTACTACATCCTAACTAATATCAGTACCATTCCATAAAGACAGTGTGGTACAAGAAAATTCAATATCAGAATACCATTGATCATGGGTATAAACTGATCTAGTAACTCAAAATCCTGGCCTACGAACACAATCTGGGGTAAAGGATTTACTAAATAACTGTTACACTCAGTAGACAGGTGTGCTACTCCTAAAAACCCTATACCTAAGACATTTGTATCCATTCTGTAGTGTTAGGATAACCAGTTTTCTTCAATTGTTCTATCTCATCCTTAATATCCTGCCTGTTTGTAAGGATGTATATAACTTCTGCCAAGAAGTCATATTTTGTAGCATTAACTAGAAACTGTACTACCCTAACGTGTTGGCTGAATTCAGGCCTTAATCCTACACAGGTAGAGATGTAAAAGACATAAATCTGTGCTGGGGGGGCGGGGGGGGGGGGACTCCTTTAGTTGAGTGTAACCTATCTGATCCTGTGGCATGAGGAATTAAAAAGCAAACAAAACATGACTCATTAGTGCTTTCTGATCCTATATCTGACATATGTTGATACCACATATTATCTAACAATCTAGTGTGAATACTATGGAACACATTGGCATGAGTAGACAGTTCTCTTCGCAGGTGAGTGATATTACAACTAAAATATACATTAGTATAAAGAAGCAATAGTAGAAATTATAGTATCAAAAAACACAAAAGGAAAAAGAAAACAAAAAATACATAACTCTTGTTTTGCTGGTTCAATAAATTGCCCAAAGGCAGAGGTGGAGGGGGGAATTTTTACAGTCACAATCTTCTTCCCCCTTTTGTTCCATTTACATCGCTGCCAGTATTTGATGTGATGCAGGGTTCATCCAAACATCTGATAGATTAATCCATGGCTTCCTGCCATCTACCTTGAGGGCAGTGATTGGCAATCGTTATAATAAAAGGACCATCGAAGTTCGGGTCCTTCCATTTTCAGACAAAGTTACTCACGTATACCTTGTCGCCTATGTGGACAACTGGAAGGTCGACCTCAGCTGTGGCACCAGCTTTTGTTAGTTCAGAGAGCTAGGCATGCATTTCATCATTCAAAGTTTCAGCTGTACTATCTCCCTGCACCTTACTTCTAGTGGCAGGTATTTGCATATTCATGAGTCTTCCTGTCACTATCTGATGAGGAGTCAGGTAATGATCAGAACTAGATGTGCTCCTAATGGAAAACAATGCTAATCATAAGCAATACAACCATTTCTTATGCAACGTGGCACATAGCTTGCTGATCTTATTCTTTAGTAAGCCGTTTAGGCTCAAAACAATTCCATTGCTCTGGGGATGATAAACAGAAGATGGTTTATGCCTTATCCCTAACAATGTTGTGAGATGTGTAAAACCTACATTAACAAGGTGTGTGCCATTATCAGATCTTCCCCCTTCTGGAATTTCCCGGTGGGGAATCACCTCATGGATCACAAATGATGCAGCTAACCTAGCATCACAATAAATGCATTGTCCTGCTTCAACCCATCGAGAAAAAGGACAAACCACAACTATGAGATACCGATAGTTGTTGCACCTCTCTATCATGTCCACAAAGTCAAGATGAAGAGCTTTAAAAGAGCCTTGTGGTCATGGTATGGTAGAATTTATCACATTAAATGTAGGAGTTGGAAAGAATTGTTGACAAACAGTTCAGTTATGAAGGTACATGGTAAGCAAATCATGCAAACTGTGAGTGAACCAATCTTCTTGTATTTGCATAGATAAATGATCTCTCGAGTTGTGGGCTGGTAAATGCAACTGATCAAGAGCTAGCATGAGTAAAGCCCGAGGCATCACTAGTTTATCTGTAGATATTTGTCTATAGATTATATCGTCCCCTGACTGGGAGCACCCTTTAGTCTTCCATAGCTGTTTCTGATGCAATGGAGCAGCTACCTGTAACTCTCAAAGATGTAAACGTGCTGTCTCAGCATAATGATGTGTAACATTATCTGTGGTATCGCTTGATTTGGACTCTGATTGTGAGGCAGTCTGGGCCACTAAAACAGGGGCATGTTATGAACCTGATGGCACAAACTGGGGTGTGTGCCTATCTGCAACTTTAGCTGCCCAATCTGCTAATGCATTACCTTGTGATACAAAATGCTACCCATTCGTATATGCCGCACATTTCACAATTGCCACTGCCTGTGGTAAAGCAAATACCTCTTCTAAAGCCGCTAAAAGAATACTGTGCATAACAAGCCTTCCATCTAACTTTAGGAAGCCACTCCTGTTCCATCTCATAATGCTAGAATGTGCAGTGGTAGTTACATAAGCCAAATCTGAAAATATATTGATGACTTTTTCTATTAGTTTTTTTTTACATTTAGAGTTTTTTTTACTGACAGTCTATTATTTCACATTTATTTCTCATCTCTGCTCTTGATCGCACTAGAAGCTTTGACTAGTTACTACAATGTGATTGTTCACTCTAATTTTGTATTGTATTCTAGATTATGATCTGAGTATTTAAGCTTCTTTCTTTAAAATTCTATAGTGTGTCCATGTCATTTTGGCAAGGGAATTACATTTTTGATTTCTTTATCTTGAACAATGATCTAATTTTTCTGGGCTAGTTGTTATGCTGCTTTAGCCCAACATACTTCCCAAGTGAACCAATTGTTTTGATACATTTAAAGTGGTTATACAGTATACAAAACGTAATAAAGTGAAAACCCATCACAAGAAAAATCCCACACCAATTTAGAAACATTGAGAACATTTTAATAAAGTATTTGACACCAAAATGACAAAAGTCCAATCAGTAGAATGTGAGTTATGAATTTTTAAGTATAAAGTGAAAACTTGTGCCTAAAAAATCAAATCTCCAACTGTGAACATCTAGTTGCATGAGAGCAGGTAAAAGTCGAGAAATATGGCTATTATTCTGAAGTGCAAGTCGGATGAAAGAAATGGCTTGGACCCAGTGGACGCTTATCTTCGGACTTAGAAGAAATTCTGAGACAAATGTTCTGAGAAGGTCTGCGGGGCAAGGCTGCAGATGGTGTCCAAGAAGGGAGCATCATCATCGGGGAGCAACTTGAGAAAGTCGCAGTGAAAATTTCTACATTCGGACTTAGTCTCTTTTTTGGAAGTCGAAAATCTCCAGCAGGATGAGGCTGAAGGCTATAGCAGGTGAGAGTTCCAGAAGGCCCAATACTCCTTTGGTAAGGGATCGCTGAATAGGATTTGCTGCTGCCGAGAAGAATGTAGCAGGAGCTGCTGCGAAGTCAGACCGATCAGTGATGCACCTTGGGCGGATAGATGAGCAGGTCGGTCTCGGTCTTATGTCGGTTCCCAGAGCAGTTTTTAGTCACAAACTTTTTAAGTCCCAAGTTTTAGATTTTGGCTATCTGGGCACTTTTAGAAGCACCACCTAAGGTCCAGGACTGGAGGGGCACCACTCTGGAGGTTAGGACTCACTCAGGCTGGCTTCAGGTATAGGTTCAAGATGGGTAGAGTCTTTTCTGCTCCTGAGGTTCTGATAAGGAGGAGAGCCAACTAGTCCTTGGAGTCACTCTGGTAGTTCTGGGTTCAAGTGTTGATACAGGGCTCAAGCAGCAGGGCAGGCCTATGAGTGTTCGAGGCAGGGTCCAGGCAGCAAAGCAGTCTTTCCAGGTATAGCAAAAGTGTGGCAAAGCTGTCTTGTAGAGTACACAGCAAGCCACAGCAGAAGGAACTCTTCTGAGAGTTCTTCCATAGGTCCAGTAAGTGAAATTAGGGTTTGGTCTGAGAGTTCTATTTTTATACCTGGTGTCTTCTTTAAAGTAGAGGATGTGTCTAGAGAATTCTCTTTGAAGTGCTTGAAGTTTCATGACTGTCCTACCCAGGCTCCAAGCTGGCTGCATGAACAATGTAGTGGTGACAAGTCATTTGTGTGGAGGCAGAGCACAGCCTATTCAGTTGCAATTATTCTGTCCTCCACTCCACCCCCACCCCCCCCACCCATCCTGCCAGTCGATAGCCCAGCCAGGCAAAACTTTTCCTTCTTTTGTGTGACTGTCTGGGAGGAATAAACTAAATTCAGCTTTCAACTATACCCAGTCATGTGACCTAGGACAGACTGCAGGCACCAAAAGCTAGGGCAGGGATATACCAACTTTCTAAATAGGGCATTTTCAGAATTGTAACTTAAAATCCACTTTCCCATTAAAGAGGATTTTTAATTGCAGTTTCTCAGACACCAAACATGAAATGTTTACTTGTTCCCTATTGAACAATAGCACTTATTAAATATAGTAAGGCAAACAAATATTATCCTATGCAAGAAGTAGGCCTCGCAGTTGTGAAAAATGAATTCAAGAGTTTTTCACTACCAGGACATGTAAACTCTTAAAAGTAGATGTCCAACCTTTAAATTACAATTCAACCTGCCGTAGGGAGCTACCTAGGGCCTACCTTATGTGTGACTTATATGCAATACTGGTGGAGTGTAAGGCTTGGCAAAAGGGTTATATTGCCAAGTCGAATTAGCAGTTTAATACTGCCAGTCAAGCTGCAATGGCAGGCCTGGGACATGTTTTGAGGGGGCTTCTTAATGGGGTGGGACAATAAGTGTGGCAAGCTCACTACTGGCACTTAATTTACAGGCCCTGGGTATATGGTATACCACTCAACAAGGAACTTATAAGTAAATTAAATATGACAATTAGGTGTAAGCCAATATCACCATGTTTTAAAGTGTGAGCACAAGCACTTTAGCACTGGTAGCAGCGTTAAAGTGCAAAGTCCTAAGGCCAACAAAAACAAATCTCTGAAAAAAGTGGAGGGCAAAGGCAAAATGTTTGGGGGAAGACCAACCAAAGGCTGCCAAGTCTAACAGACATGTAAATTAAGAAGGAGAAGAAAGCAACAGTAAGGTAAAAATCTCCCAAATTGCTCGACCAAATAAACAAATAGAGCAAAATGAACATAAGGAGAAAGGGTATGGAAGATTTTGAGATTACTTGCCACAAGAAAACTTTTATGATATGATTAAACCATTGAAGTCACAGGTAGGGACATAGGGAGTGTTATAGTACAGTAACATAGGAAAGTTCTGTAGATCTAAGCTTTCTTCCCCAGTTAGCAGAAGGGCAAGTAGCTAAGTGAGACAGATAGCACTTTATATTACATACCTTTTTGGCAACATCCTGAACATTTTATAGAGGACCCACATCACTTTTAGTTGTTCTTCAATGTAATCTACATTCTATGTCCAGGCTTCAGCACTTTCAGCTCAACACAGGAAAGGTATACTTTTTATTTTGTTATCTACCCAAGGAAGCTATATTTTAGGCAATGCTGCTTATTTTGAATCAACGTCCTTCAAGAAAGGACTATGATTCCTTCATTGCATAGTTTAGCAGGGGCGAAACAGAGGTCCATGCAGCCCCTGAAGTACACTTCATGGGGCCCACACATAGCTCCTGGTCAATCAATGTCTGTCAATTAGCAACAACATCAGCTATAACAACAAGCAGACAAAGTGAGGATGTGAGATAAGCACAATGGCAGTAATCCAGATTTATGATATACAGAGAGAGAGATACACCCTGTTGGACTTGGCCTTCTGTGCAGTTTTTTTGTGTGCATATTTATATAGTGCGAACTCGACCCGAAGGTATTGGAGAGGTTTACATGAGCACCGTGTTTTCATTACACATTCAGGCACGGGGAGATTAAGTGATTTGCCCAGGATCACAGGATGTGGACGCGACCTTGAGGCTCGAACCCTGGTTTCCTGCACCAAAGTCAGCAGTTTAAGCCGACGGACCACATCCTCTCCAGTGTCATCCCCGCACCTTTTTGCCTTCACACTCCTGTTTTCTGAACCTGTTTTGGGGGTATTTGGACTCTGTGCATATTTCCACTGCTAACCAGTGCTAAAGTGTGTTTGCGCTCTCCTCTAAACATGGTAGAATTGGCTTACACCAATTGGAATATTTATTTTACTTGTAAGACTCTAGTACAGTGGAACTACATGTGCCCAGGGCCTGTGAATTTAATACTGCAGCACTTATTGTGCCACCCACTTATGTAGCCTTGTAATAATGACTCAGGCCTGCCATTCCAGCCTGTGCACGCAGTTTTATACTGCCATTTCTACCTGGCAAAATTAACCTCTTTGCCAGACCAAACCTTCCTTTTTAATTCAAATAAGACACCCCTAGGGTATGCCCTAACCAGCCCAGAGGGGAGGGTTCCGTGCATTTAATAAGTTGGACATGTGCATTTAAGTTGTTTGTGTCCTGGTAGTGAAAAACTCTTAAATTCGTTTTTCACTACAGCAAGGCCCACCTCTCCAATAGGATAACATTGGGTTACCTTATTATACTTAAGAAGTGATCATTTTCAATTGGGAGCAGGTAGACTGGTCAAGTTTGGTGTCTAAAGAATTGTAATTAAAACCCTCTTTAATGATAAAGTTGGATTTTTAATCACAATTCTGAAAATGCCACTTTTAGAAAGTGGGCAATATCTTGTACAAACCATTTGGTGCCTGACACCTGATTCTGGCTCACATATATAGGTATATGTAGTGGAATCATGGAACTCTTGGGGTCTTGTGGTTCTGGCCTCAGGGTTCTGCTTGGATTGTTGATATTTGAATGTCTTGTAATGGTGTGGGTAGAGCTGACGAAGCGGACTGCTGCGCAGCACCTGTTTGACATTAAACCTATAACTAAAATGTTATATGTGTGAAGAGTCATCACTACAATATAGCTGGCAGTTGGTCTTTGTATATTGCTTCCAGGCAGTGGGACAGAGGAAAGATAGGTGTTGGCAGGATGAGCCACTCTGACTTAAAGAGGGGGAGGAGCGAGCTATCATGTACCACATTTACACATCACAAAGGTTCTTCATGAGCACTCTCACAAAGGAATTGTCACTAGTCTATTGTGACCTCAGACAATCTGGAGCCATGGCAGGGAGGCAAGAAATTCCAAGTACCTCTGAGGAGTGGAAATCTGTACACATTTCTTCTACCTCAAAATGGGCACCAGGTATAAATATTAGGCTTCAGACCCCAACTCTTCAGATCATTTCTGGGTCTGTGGACTTTGCCAGAAAGAAGGACTATCCAGCTGTAACCGGCCCAGCTCAATGCCGCATAGCACATCTTGACACAAGTCCTTGCAAGCCCCAGCAGCGTCAAAAGCAACAGCTCAGTATGATGCACCTTGACCTCAGCTCGGATGCATTGCTATGCAAGTCTTTGCAAGCCCCAGCAGCTTCCTCAACAATGATGAGGATCTCTCATTGCAAGCTCCCTTTGACGGTGCCTGGCTTTGCTGCTCAACTCATCTTGGCACAGGACCGTGCACTGCACGCTCCATTCGATGGCTTCTTGTTGCCAGCCAGTGAAACTTAATGCAAGGACTTCTCATTGCTCCGCTTACAGGATTTAAAGTACTTTTGTTCAGTAGGCCTGACGGGAACCCTGTTGCTGGCCCACGCTCCCTCACGGTCGACCCGAACTTGTGACTTTGTCCCGGCTGGTGCTACCAGACAATCACAGTTGGCACTTTGTGCTTTTTGGAACTATATTCACTGACATTTTTAAAACTGTATAGCTCTGATTGTATGGACTGGATTTTTTGTTGTTTTGGTCTTATTTTATTTCCTAAAACTTACTCTATTTTGCTCATTTGTTGTGGGATTTTTCATGTGTTGTATTTTCACTTTATTACTGTTTGAACTGCTGCATAAATACATTTTGCCTCTAAATTAAGGCTGACTGGTCTGTGCCAAGCTATCAGATGGTTGAGCACAGATTAATTCGGGGTTTGCTTGTGATGTCACCCTGACAAGAATTGTGCATGCTGCTTGAGTATGGTTTCACACCCCCCCAACCAGCAACCCAATTTCTTACACACCCATTGAATGATAGACAAGTAGAGAGACAAATATAAAAGTGTCCTACTTCACAACATTAATAAGAACGTGTCTAAACTAGGTCTGTCCCACAATTTCATTGTATACACATTTTGATAATCTCAAGTGAAATTACTTTGAGGAAATGATCTGTGCGCAATTAACAAATAATAGCTTCATTGAAAGTTTACAGACTTTTTCTGGTTATGCATTACCTCTGCAGTATAGCAGAATTTATATTTCTGTTCACTTTTTAGGTAGTGTGAAGGCCAACACCATTCTAAAAAGACCAGGGAAATAACTGTATATTTTTCCATGGCAAATCAAGTAGCGGCGTGCTTGGTCCTTTTTCTGTTCCAGACATGCTGCCAGGGCCTTTTATCCTGGAATCTCCACATAAACATTTATGCATCACTTTATTAGCCATCTCTCAGCAGCACATTGGTATATTATAGCTAAGCAGATCAAAAAAACGCTGCCAGTGCTTATCGTGTACTCACCTTTTTTTAAGTCTTAAGCCTATGCAGAGAATCATAATTACCTGAAGTTCTTCTGCACTGACAAGTTGACAACAGGTGCTTCATGAAACTCCAAGCAGCAAAAGCAAGTTTTTCCTGCACTAACCTACAGACTGAAAAGGCACATGCAATTGTGATTGGTATGCACATGTCCCCGAAGTTTAGTGCACAAGCACCATAAGATTAGTGCACATGTCCAACGGAACCAGAAAATAACTGTTAGTCCATGATGACAACTTCAACCCTGAGCAAAGCATGGGCTGCTGAACTGTATTGGCTGGCTCACAAAACTTAAGCTCAAACAAAGCATATAATACATTGTGCTTAAAAAGTTTGTAGCTGGGACGGTTCCGATTAGCAAACAAGGAGCCCCTTGAAAGCAGGGAGCCCTGCACGAAAGCCCACTTTGCCCCTGCCTTAAAACATATCTGAGGGAGATTGGTGAGACCATCTTCGCTCGCGCAGAAGTTGTGGACTTGAGGTGAAAGGGAATCTTGAGAGTAAGCAAACAAGAGGCATGGCAGTAAAATGTCCTACTTACATCTTAAAGGATGAGAGAGGCTCATGAGCATGCACATCACGGTTGTGTTAAACCTTTCAACAAGCCACTGATCTGGGGATGGTATAGTGTGGGGAATTTGTTTGTAACCCCACACTCATCCCACATGGATTTCATTTACACTGACATGGAGATGAACCCTCTATCAGACATTATCTCCTTGGAAAACCTTACTCAGTGAATATTACCATCAGTGCCCTCGCCAGCATGAGCAGAGTCACCATCCTCAGGTGTATAGTCTCAGGGTAGCGGGTGGCATGGTCCACGAAACCAGGATAAACCTGTTCCCTAAGGCTGTCTGTGGGTCTACAGGACCATCACCGTCCACTCCTACCCAGTCTAAGGGGGTGCATAATATAGGCAATTCCTGGAGCCCTGACTTGCCACTGGACTGACCAGTCACATATCTGGGGCCAATAAAAGTGAGTGACCAGGTGGTCATAAATTGTGACAACCCAGATGGCTTGCTAAGCGGATATCATGAACAAGCTACAGTAGGAAGTCCCGATAGCACATGAGGACCACTTACACTCTTGTTGACCCAGGCTCAGGGACTTTAGGCTCACTATACAGGAGGTCATTCGTCCAGTAGATGAGTTGATCACCAGAGGTGTCTACATCATTCTAGGCCTCAGCCTGTCGCTGAAGACCCTAAAGAGTAGAGCATTCTTCTGTGCCTTGCAGAACAACACCTGTGATGGTCCCCAAGAGCAAAGACATTTTGCCCCTGTAAGTACTAGGTCCTCCCCCTCATGGTTGGAGTCCTCCCAGACTGTAGGAATCGTAGGGGCTGGTTTCCCACACCCCTATCCTTCTCTTCTTGGCAGGAACCTGGGCCACTGTTTCAGGCTCCAGGTTCTTCTGTCTTCCCTGATGGGCTGCCATGGACCATATGGTCATGAGGACTCAGTCAGGCAATACGAAACATCTCAACATGGGACCTGAGCTCCACCTCCATCCAGATAGTATGCTTTTCCCAACAGACAATCAACAGGCATAGTTGGACTCACATCTACCTTAAGAGAATGAGTGACCACCACCCCACTGCAGGGAAACAATCACCACATGATTGTGGCTGTTCTGGTTGTCAGCAGTCACTACTTGGTGGATGACATCTGAGATAGCCTGCTCTGCAGACACCACCTAACACCAGACAGTAGTCACACTGGTTCTGGTGTTTCCAAAAGCCTCCACCCTCCTCCCATTGATGGTAGGCCACTGCCTGAACTTTTTAGTACTATCAGGCATGTGGGCCTTCAGAACCATCACTTTAAAACCCAGGGACATCTGATCTCTGTCCATTCCCCAATGCAAACCGAGGCAACCTCCTTCCCTAGCAATGCACTGGGAATTCCCAGTGAGGGCCCCTGGTGGGGAGACTTCTTGAAACATCCTGAGTCCCCTTTCTTGTGGCCTGTGTGCAGACAGTCATAGCACCTGTGCTGGTGAAGCACCGTAGGTTTCTCACCACAGGGATCTTGGAATCTATCGGGTGCAGATGTAACAATGAAAGCAATTACTCAAGATGTACTCCTTCATAAACAAGTTGTACAGTCCATCGTAATCATTTACTTTACTGCCCTTCACCAAACCTTCCAGTGCCTTACTAGAAGTCTCTACAAAATCTACCCAAGAATTGTTGGTTATGAGGACCTTTTTCATGGGGCTGTATGAAACATGGGTAGTTGCATCTAGGGTCAGCCCTCCTCAAGGACTCTATGCATCTGCAAGACCATCTCATAGGCTGCACACAACTTATCAATGTCATTCCCACCACATAACCAGGTACCAGGTCTCTTGGAATGTGGACCCTGAGTTTACCTCTTCTCTTCGGTATCGCTGTGACCATTATCACTGGACTCAGAATCCCATCAGGACCTCAAGTCCATCTATCACTGGCTTCTTTCATGGACCAGCAGGGCCTTCGTCTCTTCTAAGGCAAAGGTCAACTGTTTCTCCTCCACTTCAATAACTGCTGCAAAGGCCAACTTGTTCTCCTCAAGGGTGAGGGTAGCCAGCAAAGTTTCAAGGCCCTCTCTGCCTGCCTGTCCTCCAGCTCTGATGTGGTCAAACTGTGGAAAGGGCACTGCTCCCTGCTCTGGACAATACAGATGATGCTGCTCCTTGGGAGGCTCACTCCTCTGGCACTGGGGTCTCTCTTCCAATTCATCCTCATGATCCTGTCAGTGGATTGTAGCTGACAGGCATCCTCCCAGACTTCAAGGGCAATGTGGTAGTCTTCCTTCTTGGGATTCCTATTCAGCCTCAGTCCTGTTTGCATGTATATGCTTCTCAGCTCTGCCATGTAAGGGGTTCCATGCTAAGCACCTCCATGGTCCAAAAAACTCCAGGTGCAAAAATAGAGAGCAAGAAAAAATTTAGGACAAAATTAACCCAATTAAAGCCGAAATCTGATTAAATGTCCAAAAAGTAAATATCATGCACTCCCTGAATGTTCCCATATGAGTGAGCAGGACAACTCCCCTACTAGGCTAAGTCTCCTATCAGTGTTTTAGACAATAAAGACAACGAGAACACAACAGGGGAAAGGGGAGAGACAAAACACCTCTCCTGGGACATTCTAGGATGGCTGTGGACTGGAATAGGCTAAGCTCCACTCCCTAGAGGGCGAGAGTTTAAGATTAGTGATGTGAACTCACTAATGTCCTAATCTAACCCCATGGGTAAAAAGGTATACCTGGTTCCTCCCCTCTCCCGCCTATCTGTAGATTTACTAGTGTTGTGTAGTTCCTATAAATCTATATAGATCTGTGCGTTTAGACAGCAAAAACTGTGGGATCGGTGTCCGGACTGACTCCAGACACCCCCATCGGATATGTTCGCCTCTATACCAGCTAGCTCACTGTGCCACTATTAACTCCTCTTACCAAGGAGAAAATAGTTTCGGAAAACTCTCGAACATGACTACCCTGATCCGGAGAGATAATGGAAACAGTACAGTACTTTTTGCTCAGTCACTCGTGCTCACTTTGTCTCAGAGAGATAAACAGAATAAACGATGAGGACGTTTTCAATAAGCATTTATTGAGCCAGCATCATTCTAGTGTAAAAGATGTGTGCTGCAACAACCATAAGACAGAAACAGATATAAACGTTTATAAGCACCAAGAGAGTAAATGGATAGTTGATTTCTACCATAGTGCTAAAACAATAGATATATGCAGACATATAGATACTTGACAGTAATAATGCATACTCCTACGATGCTAACCCTAACTAGATGTACGTAAATGTATCTAGCATGTATATGGGTGTAGAGCCAAGAATCCCCCTAGGAAAGAACCAATGCCATTACCTGGTGTGAGAGAATGAAGGACCCCGTCTTGGTCTCGAATGGACACCCCGCAAGGGATGTCAGACCCCTGCGTCTTGAGTATCTGCGTGCAGGAACCTCAGCGTCTCGCGTCAGTGTGTCAGCATGGAAGTCTTTCTTCTCTGCCTGCCCCAGCAAAGATATGGTGTTTGTATACCCAAAAGGTACCCTCAGGGGTTCTACCTTGCTGTTTCATGTCGGCCGAGGCTGACGAAAGGGATGACCCTTATACATAGTTATTATGCAGAAGATGCAGAAGATGGTAGTCCTGCTGGGAATCTGAGAATCCTCATGCATAATAAATTAGGCTAGTTTTCGGAGGAAACCACATGACATTTATGCAGCACCTAATTAGGTAAAATGTTAGCACAAACCCATTACGTAGTACAATGGTACGGTTGTAATGAAAGGTCTCAGATCTTCCCTGGACCAAGGTATGTACCGTCACTTTCCCAGGGAGAAAATATCAGTTCCAAACTTATGGAATATAACATATACACAGCACTTCCTAAGGTGGGCAAACTTTCAACACTCCCCCAAAGGCAAGGCAAGAAAACATTATCACATGAGTCTCCTCTAGACCAAGGTAACACACACAACACTTCTCTAGAGCGAATTATACTTTGCACATCACTTGCCAGGAGTAGAACAACTTCCTATAACACAATTACCTACTAGAAGGGAATTTACCCATCCTTCTACAACAGAATACTTGGACAAGAAGAGTCCACACCTCCTGCTACAAGGAAAAGACGAATTGGTATATCTGGGATATATTTATTAGTAAATAGCACCACACGGTAAGCCAAATGTACCTATCATAGCAGACTCTAACATATCAATAGTATGATTCAAACACAATCAAGGCAAACATATATGTAGAAATATATACATGTATATAAATGTATGGAACCTGAAAATAAAGTTATAGTAAGCAAGAACAGTAGGAAAACTAGAAATTAGTAGAACACCTCACCAACTGTCTGTCCATCTCGTTTCCACTTCGCCAAAGGGGAGTTCGGTTCTTCGGCCGAAACAGGAGACAATAGTGACACTATACACCCTAATGCCACAGCTGCACGTCTGCCCTGTGATGAACTTCCACCGAACAGAACCCAGACACCTCCTTTAGTACAAGTGGAGACCTAAGACGAAGCTCCTGGTGAGCCTCGCCCCTTTTCCCATCAGAGTCCGTACCACTCCGCACCAAGGCCACAGCTTCAGCTGGCCAGGCGTCTGTTATGGCTTCAGAGCAGAGCGAGCACATTCCTCTGACAAGATCCAGTTCTTTATGGTCAGTAAAGTGCGAAAAACAGGAGGAAAGCAAAATATGCCCTCTTCACCTCTGCAGCTTCGTGCAGGCACAGAAAATGGCTTCAGTCATGAAAATGGAGTTAGTTAAGCCATGCACACAGAAAGGCCCAAAGCAAGATGAAATTGAAAAGCAAGATGACATGAGAACATGTCAAAGGCAAAAGTCAGCACTGCCATAAAGCAAGGGAAAGTCAGAAAACAGAATGACATTAGACCACGTCAAAGCCAATAGGTCAAAGTCATAATTCACCTAACCCAAATAACATTACACACTTAATCCCTCAGTATCCAACATTGAGCACATGTGTGCACCATCACCCACAACACTGCACCTCAACATCCCACACCTCCTATTCTTGGCAAGACTATTATACTAAAAGACAGCAAGATTACAGGACAGAAGAGAAGCAGGCATATGCAAAACCATCCTACATTAAGGCTAGGCTAACATAACACACTAAAATCAGTTAAAATGGTGGTGGTTGAGGGTCATCATAGGGTGTCAGACCACAAAAGTGGCTCATTCACTACAACGGTAAATGTAGGTGAAAGGTTAGGTGAATACCCAAGCCTATTTTGGGGTAGATTACAAATCATAACACCCACTCCTCATCTGACCGGATGACATACTAAAAAGGGAATGTCCTTCTATTCAATCATAAAGCATTGTTAAAATGTTCAGAATAAAAATTTCTACAAGTTTATTAAAAAATGCCTAAAAACTCTATAAGTTCTTTATATAAGTCAAAAGCTTTATAAGTCCTTTAAAATATGTTCATAGAAAAGTTTGAGCAACCGAGAGCGTCTGAAAGCCATGGTGATCAGCAGTGGCGGCTGGTGTAATTTGAAACTGGTGATGCATATGCAGAACGAATCAACATATGCAACGGCAATAAGGGGGGTTCTCCCCTGTGAAGATTTTTTTTTTTAGAATTGCCATCTTTTTGGTGCGATTTTCAGCACTATTTCTGGGATAAATGGACTAAAAATTCAGTTCTTCTCGGCATTCATAAAAGAAAATTCATACATTATTTCAGAGAATTTCTGGGTTGCCAAGCAAGTCTGACTTCTGAAGAGGGCTTTGGTACTAAGCAAGACTGCTTTGGCTCTACCCGTTCCAATAGAAAACACTAGTTAGTGATGTGAACAAGTTCAATGGACAAACCTGGGGTCTAGGGAGAGTTTAAAAAGAGATTTTAAAAAAGATTGGCAAATGGTGCATTTAAAAGCAAATGAATGCAGCGATAAAGCAAAGCATTTTTAGCAGTGGGAATGTATAGTCTTGAAATTTTAAACACATTAAAAACTGCTACTGTAATATGTAAATTGTTCTGTATGACAACTTTAGTCCTTTAAAATGTATGCTTGCCCAGTGTCTTGCACTGCATGCAGAATTAACTTTGGAAAAATATGCTCTAACCAGACTTCGGGAAGCACCCACAGCTGCTGGCTGTAACCAGTCATATAGAAACATGTGCAGACAGGTCTTTAAGTGAGATGAAAAAAGTGGGTGCCCCCTATAAAGGAACATGCCAAATACATTTCTGTGATTCCCATAGTGTGTCATCAGACCGGTATTTTGGTTTCTCTCTGAGAGGTAATTTTATCCATATAAATGGCACAGCAGCTGACATACGCCTAAAGCCTGTCAGTATGATTGGCTTTGTCACTGGGTGTTAGCTGTTTGAGGTAAATGAGTAACAACAATGATTTCTTATAAATAATAAACATTGAGAATGTTTAAATTCTGAACTTCTGGAATAGTGAGTCTGTGAATTAAATAGCATTGAGGCCTGTGGAAGTTTTGGCCTTCAATTATGTGTGCTTTATGTTAGATATGTATCCTCTTTTTCTCTGCATATCTTGTCCATCTGCACATCTTCAACCCCCTCTCTTTCCTCTTCAGCATCCTCTTTTCACTCTTCCCAAATGTCCTTCCTCACATCTCTGTCACTTCACCGCTCCAAACATGCACTGCACTCTCTCAAATATAAGCACCTTCATTTCTCTTACTTTTGCCTTGCACATTTTTTGACATCAGTGTACCCCCTTCACACACATTTCCACAGAATTTCAGTTGGAAATGGAATACACAAACATTGTTATGTGTGCTCTGCAGAAAGGCCAACCCACTGACAGGCACTTTGTTTGGCTTTAGCCTTAGCGCCTGCATGGCATGCTCAAAGCACCTCATAAACACCTGGCATGGCTCAAGCCTCAAAGTATGCACAGAAAAAAATACAGACAAACAACATTATAAAACAGCTAACTCGTGGGGAATGCAAGATTAAGTAAACATGTAAAATAAGAGAGGAACTAAATCGCTGAAATGCATTCCCTCGCTCCAAAAAAGAGACATGTAAAGAGCAACTAATGGGCAGCAATGTACAGAGTCGACAATGAGCAATGTGCAGAGCCAACACAGAAAGATACAGAACCAACACAGAGCTTTGTAGTTAACAGAAAGCACAGCACAAGCATTGAGCAATGTACACAGCAGACACTATGCAATGTAGAGAGCCAACAAAGCAATGCACCAAGGCGAAAGCTCAATTTTAAGGACTCAACGATGTGCAATGCTCAGAGCCAATACAAAGTAACGTACAGAACCAATGATCAGCAATGTGTGGAGCCAACAGTGAGTTCTGCCCAAAGCCAAATGGGACACATCTGCAAAGTTCCAATGTAGAGAATGGACAGAGCCAAAAATTAGCAATATACAGAGCCAGCATTATACAACGTGTGGATCCAGTCGAGAGCAATGAGTAGAACTAGCACACTACAATGTGCAACGCCAACACAACAGAGAGTAATGTACAGTACCAGAAGTCTGACTGATGTGTCTTTTCCAAACCCATTCCCTCCAGTCCAGCCACAAAGGGGTGTATCCAGATAGACAACAGAGGCTAGAAAACTTGCAATTAAGACAGAAAAACTCAATCACATTTCTAAATACTTCATTTTGCATGATTGTAAAACTGTAAATGCTTCTCTTTGTAAACACACTAGGGCAAAATAAATTATCACATTATATATTTTTTCCTTTTCTTAACAGTATTGCTATAGTTTTTAAGGAACGAACAATAAAATGTCATGTTCCAGTAAGGCAAAAGTCAAAGTAATGTCCCCAAATATTGTATGTTCGCTTGTATTGTAAGTGAGGGCGCGGTCAGCAGTGCAATCTTTGCTCACGCACAGAACTGTAGCCAAAAACAGTGAAGCGCTCCACCAGCTCCGTGCGGACGAACAGGGCCATGTGGGGGAGGGTCTTGGCCAGATGTAGATCATCCATGCCTTAAAACGCCTATGGGATCCCAGAGATTACGAAAAAGGTCCACAGAGGTTGAGTTCCCTGGGAAGGATGCGTTCACGAAGACACAAGGGCCCATTTACAGTTTTTTGCCCGGTTCGATTTCCACACAGATACCCAAATGTTTTTGCCTGATACTTCAGAGTTACAGCAGATCGTGTAATCCAATTCACACGGTAATTCAGAATTACCGGACAAATCAGAATTACAGAGTGTCCCATACTTACGCCCTGACTGTTTTACTCACAAAGTCCTTTTTTTTTTTTTTAAATTAACTGAATTTTATTGATTTTTGAAGCATGGAACAACACGCGACGTCCCTCAGCACAATCAGTGGTTTAATCTCAAAGCAAGAAAGTTGCTCCAATAGTTAGATCGAGGTAAGAGTTATGCGGCAGTCCTTTAACCTAGGGTGACCAGATTCTCAAAACAAAACACGGGGACAGGTCATAGACATAGAAGTAGGACTACGGTTTGCAGTAACCATCGACATAAAAGTAGGACTATGTGACAGCTGTCATAGACATAGAAAAGGGACTACAATGACAGCTCCCTCCACAGACCGAGATGAAGGATTACAGACAACAAATCCGCGGTCTTTTATTGGCACCCCTCTCCTTTACACAGCAGCATTTGTACTTTTTATTACATTTACACTTTTAAGGACTATAGCACATATTTGCCAAAAATCAATAAAACATCGCAGGCTAGCAAACGCCAGATTTACTAGCTTTATCAATGCTCGTTTCTATAGCTGCGCGTTAGCACCACGTAAAGTACAACTCACCAATGTTGCTAAGTTGCTCATGACAGAAAAGCATGGGAGGTAAACTGCGGAATGCTAAATTGCCAAATGGCAGCCATGGACCAATGTAAAAAAAAAAACACTTCTCTCCAGGTATTACTGCCTTAGGGTCTTAAGGGTGGCAGAGGCTGGCCGACCACACAGTCCTCCCACATTTGCGTGGTCACTGCTGGGATGTCATGTTACCTTACTGGGGTATGTATAGTGCACTCTAGCCATTGGTATCATCTCATAGTGCAATAGTGTGAAGACCTGCGCAAAAAGCTCGAGCAGCGCTGCTCGCCTCTTCCACAGGTGTTAATACTGCTCCTTTAAGTCCTTTCCAGCTAAACAGTTTGCCGTGATCTGAAAGGTCAGTCAAAAGGTCAAGTCATAGCTTTGATATGGAGAACACAGAGCATGCATCAATTGGTTATGAATAAAACATGCAATGGGCAATGCATTAATCCTTGCACGGTATGCATAAGGGCTACCGAAAAGTTTTTTATGGCTATGCATACAAGCTACAGTACGAAGAACTATTGTTTTATCCAAAGTAGAAACTTTGGCTGGCACGATGATGTAGGTGGCGCTGCGTGTAAAATGTCTCTCTTCAAAGGATTTCCCTTCTTGCTACAGCGCTCACCTCAGTGACGACACATGCCGTAAACAGTGCAAAGAGAGCATGCGCACGCATGCTCAACAGGAACAATGAAAAACAGGGACATTTCTGTGTTTAACCTGGACACTGTTTGAAAACAGGGACATTTGAGTCACTTGGAGAAAAGTGTCGGGACACTTCTCCAAAAACGGGGACCGTCCTGGGAAAACGGGGAAGTCTGGTCACCCTACTTTAACCTCAAGTTAAGAGTTATGTGGCAGTCGTCACGTCACTGAAGTGGTTTAAACTATTTTGCTCCAGTGAGTGACTGTACCTCAAGGCAAGAAGCTTGTGGCGGTAGTTTAGCCTGAAGGCGGCAGAGCAGAGGTTTAAACTCCGTGCGCAATTGTTCCGAAACTGACTGCCTGCTTGCTGTCTGTCTTAGTCTGCCGCTGCTGTGCTTTCTACGGGTTGCGTACACCAGAAAATCTATACTCTTGTTCTGTAGGGCATCCCAATGACAGAGCGCAAGAGGTAAACAGCCTGAGAGAAGAGAACAGTCTGCTGGAGCTGCCATGAGTCATTCACGTATGCGCCTCGTGGATCTCCCTGCAGTCTTCATGCCTATCCTGCACTCCCTGCGTGTGTATCCAGCATCACCCTGGGGCCTGACCTGCACCATCCCCATGTCTATTCTGCACTTCCTGTATATGTATCCTGCACAGTTCCCATGCCTATCCTGAACCCACATACGTGTAACTTACTCTCCCCGCATGTTTACCCTGCATGTCCACATATCTTTCATGCAGTCACTGCATGTACATCCTGCTCTCTCCTCGTGTGTGTTTTCCCCTCCCTGTGAGTCTGTCGTGCACCTCCTGGTTGTCAGTCTTATACTTTGTTTATGTCTATCCTTCTATCCAAGCTGGTCTAAACTCCAATCAATGCATGGTCATGCTGTAGCTCCTGCATGTCTATCCTGTGCCTCCTGAATGCCTCTCATCCATGATAATCCTCACTTCATGCATGGTCTACTCCGCACCACATGCATGTCTATCCTATCCCCACTGCTTGCCTGTTATGCGCTGTGTGCATGTGTATCTTGGATCGCTGGCGTGTGCATCCTGCAACACCTACGTGTCTAAACTGCACCCCTTACATTGGATCCCAGGGGGAAACCTGCTCACGTGTGCCTCTACCTCACGGCCGTGCACGACTGTCCTGCGGCTGCGCCCCATCTATTCCATATCTGACAGTGCAAGTCTTTGGCTTCTCCATTTCTCTCGAGTCTCTCTCATCTGACGGGTGTCCTCGTGCAATAAGTCATCTCCAGCACCCCAACAAACCTACAGATGTCAACGGTTCACCGTTCCCAACATCTGACTTTATTCAGAGAGCCAACACATTGACTGCTTGTCTCCCGCATGGCCACCCTGCACTTCCTGCGTACGTAGCCCGACCACAGCAACACGCCAACAACCACCCTCCACAGTACGCACCCTCCACGCACTCACCTGCTCCCTAGCCCTACTGCACCCAGCCTAGGTTCATGCCCTGCAAAACCACATACCCGCATGTAATGTTGCCCGTCCTCCATACTGCACACCAGCTGTGTCTTTCTCACTCATTCCATAACAATCCAACCCCCATCCCTTTCTCTCCCGTTCTCCTCCAGGCACCTTTTCCAGTCACGCTCGCAGTACTCGCGGGGGGGGGAGAGATTAATTTAAAAAAAATAAAGAAAACTGACATGACAGGGTCCGTGCCGCCTCTGCTCCTGGGCCGGGTCTTCCAAACAGGAACAGCACTTGAGTGCCAACCCCTCTGAGCCAATCCTGGTGCTGCTCCAGCAGCGTCAGGATTGGCTTAGGTGGGCTGCTCGCCGCCCGCCGCCCGCCTGCCGATTAGGAGACCGAGGTTTGATCAACCCTCGCTCTCCTAATGCGCAGCCTCAGCCTGAGCAGACACTAGTGCGCATGACTGGGCTGGTCGGAAAAATTCTCCGATCTTCACCCAGCATGCGCACTTGTGCTGCTGCCTGACCCTGGTGACTGTCTGACATTGACAATGCATGTCAGTCAGCATGATGTCGGACCGCCCACCCCCTTCAGACTCTGAAGGGGGTGGGCGGTCCGACATCATGCTGACTGACATGATTGTCAGTTCTCCCTCGGCGTCTTTGAACTTAAGTAAACTGAGTCAGTTTACTTAAGTTCAGAGACGCCGAGGGAGCTGCGGGCGCGGGCGGCTTGCGGGGCAACGCCCCAGCGCCCTAATGGCCCCTGGCGCTCAGTAAGAGTAAAGAATAAAAATTTTGTTTAACATTCTAATTTTGGTTATTTTGGAAAAAAACTAAATTCTTCCCAGCACACTGAGAGCCAAATGTCTATGTGTATCCTGTTTGGGAGACACAAAATCACTGCTGCTTACCTTCGCAGACGACGGTCCCTGTAACACCTCACAGATCAGGTCAATCGAGGAAAGATGATCTTCTTCAGTTCCCACAGCCGATGCTGGGGAAGCATTTGAAACATCCAAAGCCTGTGTGCCTGTAGAAGAGCCGGTATCCAATCCAACAGGAGCTGAAGCATCCTGTGGTAGCTCTAAGAATGCCGACATCAACATGGGAATACACTGAGGACACTGCAATACGTGGGCCTTTAACGGGTCCAGCAATAGATCCATGTCCAATGGCACAACCAATGGAAGTGTTAGACAGAGATCCAACATGCATTCTTGTCCGCAGAACAAGCAACGGAGAACAGGCAAAATACATTCAATCCAGACTGGTCGGAATGATAGGAACCAAAACTCGCTTAGCTCCCGAAGTCGAGGTGTGCCCAGATGGAGTACCATATGGTCACAGTAATGTCGCTCCAAGAGCGTTTTTTCCATCTCCTTTGTGACTGGGACGTCCATTGCGTAGCAGAAAAATAAAAATCAGGATTCCCACTACCAATAGCAGGATTAGCGGAATACCTCCAAACATGCTTCCAAATACGGAGTGTATGAAAGCTGGAATCACTCGGAAGACTGCCTGAAAGGTGCTTAACAGTCCAGAACCTATGGCAGAGGTCTTCAAACTTTTTTACTCTGTGCCCCCCTAAACAAAATGTTTTGAGGTCAGGCCCCCCTCCAAAACTTCATGGCAAGGATTGTGGGAGCGGGAGGGACATGGCTGCGTGCAGAGTTCGGGGCTTATGAGATGATTTCAGGAATACTTTTTCTATCGCTTATGAACTGCACTAAATATGAGACTTATAAAACAGAAAATGCATCAAACATGGAAGCAACAACAAAACATCAAAAATGGAGCTTAATTTAATAAACAAAACAAGACCACAACGACAAAAATCCAATATGAAGAACCGGAGCTATGAATTTTTAAAGAATATCTTGAATTATAGCGCTTAGAGTCAAAAGCGCCAACCGGGGCTATCTAGTCACACTGGACCGGGTCAAATCTGAAAAGTCAAGCCGACTGCGATGGAGCACTGTTCGGATACAGAAGCGCTTAGAGTCAAAAGCGCCAACCGGGGCTATCTAGTCACACTGGACCGGGTCAAATCTGAAAAGTCAAGCCGACTGCGATGGAGCACTGTTCGGATACAGAAGCCATGCAAGCCCCGCTGAAACAGTACCTTCATGGAGAACAATCGTCGACATTGAGGAACAGCTGCGAGGAGTGGACAAAGCAATGAGTCAGTGCCAATCCAAAGGATTGTAGGTGATGCTTTGCCTCCGAGTCGTACAGTCGGGTTCCATGTCATCGTCGAGCTTCGGGCGATAAAGACAATGCATCGTTGTTGAGTCACACTGTCAGGTCCTGTGTCGTTGTCGAGCCGCGCTGCCAACGATGTGGAGTCATCGAAGTGGCGATACATCAGTGTGGAAGGCGAATGCGTCAGTTCCGACCGGCTCAAAGCAGGCGATACATGGATTTTGCAGAAACAGACAGAAAAACCCACTTCCAAGGGTCCAGGACTGGATTGGCACTACTTGGCAGGGCAAAATTCACAGTTGGCAGAGTCCAGAGTCTGTAGCAGATATGAATAAAGTCTTTAATGTCCCTGAGACTTCAGAACAGGAGGCAATCCAGCAAGCCCTTGGAGTAACTTGGTTCAGGGGATTTAGAGTCAAGTCCAGTCCTTCTCACCACTGGGCCAGGGAGAGCAGGCAGAATGGCAAGTCAGCAGAGGAGTCCAGCAGATACAGTAGAGTCCAGCAGAGTGTCAGTCCTTTCAGCAGCACAGCAGTCCTTTTTCCAAGCAGTGTCCTCAGGTCCAAAGTGTACTCAGTTGGTGGTGTCAGGGGTCCAGTATTTATAGACAGTTGTGCCTTTGAAGCGGGGAAACTTCAAAGAGAGGCCTTTGAAGTGCACAAGGTCCCTGCTTTTCCTACTCTTGCTCCAGACTCACTACGGGGGTGGGTCTGCAGCTCTTTTTGTGGGGACAGGCACAGCCTTATTCAGGTGCAAGTGTCAGTTCCTCCCTCCCATCTAGCTCAGGAAGGCCCATCAGCGTGGTGATGGGCTGACAGGATGTGACTGGCACACTTGAGCTCTATTTGTGTGTGACTATCCAGAGGGAATGCACAAAGCCCAGCTGTCACCCACACCAGATGTGTATTCAGAGACAGGCTGAGGCACAGAATGGTTAAAGTAAGAAAATGCCAACATTTTTAAAAGTGGCATTTTCAGACTTACAATTTAAAATCTTACTTCACCATAAGTTGTGATCTTACATTGTGAAACCAGAGACACCAAACTCAAAATTTCTGTCTTGTCTGTCTTCTGTCTTGTCTTGTCCTTTTGTCCGGGGTTCAGAAATGGACCCTGGAATCGTACACGCTCCTGCGTGTGTTTTTTGTTTTGTCTCCTATTATTAGGCTTTTAGTGGCTGACACTACACTTATAAAATGGAATAAGGCAATCCCAATGCTAACCTATGGGCAAGATAGGTCTTGCAGTAGCGAAAAACAAATTTAAGAGTTTTTCACTACCCGGACATGTAAAACTTAAATGTAAATGGTCAACTTTTGAAATATAATGCACCCTGCTCTTGGAAGTGCCCGGTACCTATCTTAGGGATGACATACGTATTAAAAAGGAAGTTTTGGGCCTGGCAAAAGAGTCAACTTGTCAGGTCGAAATGGCAGTTTAAACTGCACACACAGGCTGTACAATGGCAGGCCTGAGACACGTTTTAAAGGCTACTGGAGTTGGTGGCACAATCAGTGCTGCAAGCCAATTAGTAGCATTCAATTTACAGGCCCTGGGCACATGCAGTGCCCTTTACTAGGAACGTATAGGTAAATTAAATATGCCAATTGTGGATAAGCCAATGTTACCTAGTTTTAGGAAAAGAGCACCTGCACTTTAGCACTGGTCAGCAATGGTAAAGTGCCCAAAATCCTAAAGCCATCAAAAACGAAGTCAATAAAACAGGAGGTCAGAGGACAAAAAGTCTGGAGAAACCACACCAAGGATGCCAGGTCTGACAGTTAATAATTCAATGATTACAACCTTTTTGGTTCTCGATCTCTACACAACCCATGGTAGTAAGATGCAGATATCATGTGAGCACCGTCATTTTCAATAGATCATTTTTTAGGTCTCGCGCCTAGCGTTGCACTGCGTAGCAGTGCTCGCGCAGCGAGAGTCCTTTTGTCCGGGGTTCAGAAATGGACCCTGGAATCGTACACGCTCCTGCGTGTGTTTTTTGTTTTGTCTCCTATTATTAGGCTCTTAGTGGCTGACAGAGCAAGCAATTGGCCAAAGGCGGGCGCATCGCTCCGCCCACGGCCTATTGGTGTCTGTTACGCACACTAAAGCTTATCTGGTTTCAATTATCGTGCCCAGACACGGGCGCGATAATTGAAAGCATACGGCTGTCTGTGGCGCGTGCGCACCATTGGCGGCTGTCTCTGCTTCCAAAAGCGATTGCTTTCGGTTTCGCGATTGCTTTACTTGTGGCTTTGCTTTCAGTTTTGCGATCACTTTACTTGTGGCTTTGCAGCTGCAATACAGTTTGTTGCTTAATTGGGAGGAATGCGTGGCTAATCTTTACGCGGTTACAAGGTAAAATAAATGAAGGCGGCTACAAGGTAAAGTAAATGAAAATGCGCGGCAAATATTTACTTCGTTACAAGGTAAAATAAATGAAGGCGGTTACAAGGTAAAAAAATGAAAAATGCGCTACAAATATTTACGCGGTTACAAGGTAAACAATGCGTGCCTAATAATTGCACTATACTTCTCTTTTTCTAATGTCGCGTCAGGCTCACTGAAATAATTGACTGTATCTGCTTAGCTACAAAACAAGGACTCGGGGCTAAGTCATACTTTCTAAATGGACTAAAAACGTGTGATTTTGGATAGATTTCTTTCTCTTTCCGTTACCCGATTCCCTTAAGTTGTGTGTGTGTGTGTGTGTGTGATTGTGTGGTTGTGTGTGTGGTTGTGTGTGTGGTTGTTTGTGTGGTTGGGTGGTTGGGTGTGGTTGTGTGTGTGGTTGTGGTTGTGTGTGGTTGTGTGTGTGTGTGGTTGTGTGTGGGTGTGTGGTTGTGTGGTTTGTGTGTGTGGTTATGTGTGTGTGTGGTTTTGTGTGTTTGTGTGGTTGTGTGTGTGGTTGTATGTGTGGTTGTGTGTGTGGTTGTGTGTGTGTGGTTGTGTGTGGTTGTATGTGTGGTTGCGGTTGTGTGTGTGGTGTGTGTGTGGTTGAGTGTGTGGTTGTGTGTGGTTGTATGTGCGTGGTTGTGTGTGTGTGGTTGTGTGTGTGTTGTGTTTGTGGTTGTGTGTATGGTTGTGTGTGTGGTTGTGTGTGTGGTTGTGTGTGTGTGTGATTGTGTCTGTGTGTGGTTGTGTGTGTGTGGTTGTGTGTGTGTGGCTATGTGTGTGTGTGTGTGGTTGAGTGTGTGTGTGGTTGTATGTGTGGTTGGTTGTGTGTGTGGTTGTGTGTGTGGTTGTGTGTGTGGTTGTGGTGGTTATGTGTGTAGTTGTGTGTGTGGTTGTATGTGTGTGGTTGTGTGTGTGGTTATGGTTGTGTGTGTGGTTGTGGGTGTGTGTTGTGTTTGTGGTTGTGTGTGTGGTTGTGTGTGTGGTTATGTGTGTGGTTGTGTGTGGTTGTGGTGGTTGTGTGTGTGGTTGTGTGTGCGTGGTTGTGTGTGTGGTTGTGGTTGTGTGTGGTTGTGTGTGTGTGTGGTTGTGTGTGGGTGTGTGGTTGTGTGGTTTGTGTGTGTGGTTATGTGTGTGTGTGGTTTTGTGTGTTTGTGTGGTTGTGTGTGTGGTTGTATGTGTGGTTGTGTGTGTGGTTGTGTGTGTGTGGTTGTGTGTGGTTGTATGTGTGGTTGCGGTTGTGTGTGTGGTGTGTGTGTGGTTGAGTGTGTGGTTGTGTGTGGTTGTATGTGCGTGGTTGTGTGTGTGTGGTTGTGTGTGTGTTGTGTTTGTGGTTGTGTGTATGGTTGTGTGTGTGGTTGTGTGTGTGGTTGTGTGTGTGTGTGATTGTGTCTGTGTGTGGTTGTGTGTGTGTGGTTGTGTGTGTGTGGCTATGTGTGTGTGTGTGTGGTTGAGTGTGTGTGTGGTTGTATGTGTGGTTGGTTGTGTGTGTGGTTGTGTGTGTGGTTGTGTGTGTGGTTGTGGTGGTTATGTGTGTAGTTGTGTGTGTGGTTGTATGTGTGTGGTTGTGTGTGTGGTTATGGTTGTGTGTGTGGTTGTGGGTGTGTGTTGTGTTTGTGGTTGTGTGTGTGGTTGTGTGTGTGGTTATGTGTGTGGTTGTGTGTGGTTGTGGTGGTTGTGTGTGTGGTTGTGTGTGCGTGGTTGTGTGTGTGGTTGTGGTTATATCTGTGGTTGTGGGTGTGTGTTGTGTTTGTGGTTGTGTGTGTGGTTGTGGGTGTGTGGTTGTGTGTGTGGTTGTGTGTGTGTGGTTGTTGTGTGGTTGTGGTTGTGTGTGTGTGGTTGTGGGTGTGGTTGTGTGTGGTTGTGTGATTACACATCACATAATTACACTGTAATCAATACAACATAAATACACTCCACATACCACTCAGTACTACATAATTGCACGTCACATAATTACTCTCTACTTAATGCAAGATAAATACACACCACACAATACCACTCTGTGCCACATAATAACACAACACATAATTACACTGTACTCAATGCAACATAAATACACACCTTTCACTCAAGTTTGTGCTATATAAAAAAAACAAAAAAAACAATTGCAATGCAATAGGTCTCACATTACTGAATCTTAGAGCTGCTATTGGTGTTGCATTATTATTAGCAATGCCAACAGCTCAAACGTTAATAATGCAAGACCTATTGCATTGAAAATGCTTGCTTATACTAGATGTAAGGAACTGGCTCTATATATACTGCACCAAAGTGAGGTA
This sequence comes from Triturus cristatus, assembly GCF_964204655.1. Classification (NCBI taxonomy): domain Eukaryota; kingdom Metazoa; phylum Chordata; class Amphibia; order Caudata; family Salamandridae; genus Triturus; species Triturus cristatus. The sequence continues at coordinate 1,006,545,010 of NC_140591.1, read as the reverse complement.
CAGTGTGTATAGAGTCCAAGAGTCTCCAGCGATTTGGCAGAGGTTAAAGTTAGATAGAACCTTACTCTCGAAAGTGGTAGCTTGGTCGAATCAGAGCACAGTGTAAAGCATTTGATGTACACACTCAGTCAGCAAATGGTCTCACACACTCAAGAACTGAACTCTAGGCCAATTGTTTGTATAAGAAAATATACTGTTGTTTTATTTTAGAACCACAGGTTTGCATAAAATACTTTCTCAAGATAAGATGCTGTTGTTGAATACTTTCAATGGACAAAATAGACTTTAAATGCAATAAGGTACAGGGGTTCAATAGGCAACACAATACTTTGTATATCTATAACATTGAGCTTTTAAGTAAACTGCAATAGAATTAATTTACAAAAGTTTTTCTTACTCAGGGCTGGTTCCTGGATTCAGCCCTGGTGCATTTCCTGTAAACAGTTCAAAGAAATCGTTTTTGTTAAACAGGCGATTTTTAAGGAATATTTGTATGTTGCAAAAATCGACACAGAAGAATTTCTGGCAAAAACCAGGCAATGTTATCCTATAGAGGAAAATCAAGTTATAGTAACATCACAGTTGTAATGACTTTTTCTGATCAGTGCTGGGCACCTACGTCCAGCACTAGGATCTCTCCTGAGAACAGGTGAGTAATTTTGTTTTCGTTAATCGGACGATTTTTAGTGAATATTTTAAAGTTTCAAAACTCGACACTTAGAAGAATTTCCAAGTGAAAACCAGTCAATGTTACCCTAGGGAATAAATGTAAGTTATTGGCTTTCAGGTAAGTACTCGGCTGGCAGAGTTAAGGTTCTGGGGAAAGACTCAGGGGTCTCCCAGGTTCAGGTTTATACTGTTGTTACACCCTCAGCGACCCAGGGGAGGCCGGGTGCAGAGAGAGTAGGCCCAATGTTAGCCTATGGCGGGCAGGAGGCCTCTGGTTGGTGGCTGCTAGCAGGCAGGCCACACAGCTGTGGGAGCAAAGCTCCTGGTCACTTACTCAGAGCAAGTGGGGAAGTCGAACAGGGTAGTTGGTGCACCCTCAGCGGCACTGGGGCAGCCGGGTGCAATGGGCTTCTGGGCCGTCGGGCGCCCCAAGGGATTTCAATGGGAAAGCTGCGAGATGAACAAAGGCTGCAAACTCGGGGACGGTGATTCTTCAGGTGCGACCACCACTTCGAGAGGTAAGTTGGGAAGCTGTAGGTTGGGTAGACTCCCAGGAGTTGGGCACAGGGGGCCGTGGGGCGCCGGGTGCAGGGGTATCTTTAGGCATCTGGAAATCTTACCCTCTGCTGGTAGCGGTTGGAGGGGTCCCTGGTGTTGAGGCTGCAGGCGTCGTCAGGAGCGTCGAGGTGCGTGCTTGGGTGCTGGATTCTTGGTCACAGTCGCCGGGGGGATGTCCTCGTGGTCTTTGTCCACTTTAGCTCGGGCCGGGTTCGGCGGGTGCAGAGTGGGCACGATCCGCGGTTTCAGGCCGGGGCCTGGGGTTGCAGATATTTGAGCAGAGCCACTGCTCGTGGGAGTCCCAGTCTTTAGTGGAGCAAGGCAGTCAGGTCCTCCGGGGTTTGTGAGGTTGCTGACCACTGAAGACGCCGGGGTTTAGCAGGAGCAAGTTTGAGGGTCGACAGGCCGGTAGGGCTGGGGCCAAGTCAGTTGTTGTCGTCCTCTTGTTAGCAGCTGCATGGCTGATCTTCTTTCTTCTTGTTCTTCTTGCAGTTTCTGAATCGGGATCTGAGGAAGAAAGGTTCAGGGTGCCCCTAAATACTAAATTTAGGGGCGTTGCAGGTAGGTAAAGGGTAGGGACCAATGGGTCCCTTCCCTTGGGTGCAACCCCTATTCTGCCACTCTCCAGTGGGAAGGGGGCAGGAGCCTGCCCCTGGTTGGCTGGGTCCCCCATCCTCAAGATGGCGGGGACTTGAGGTTGTGCTTCACCTCGCCTCCACCACATTAGGGGTGGAGTTGGCATAGGTGGGCACACCTCTCTTCCTCACTTTGTTTCTCCCGCCGTGTCTCCCGCCCAAAGGGGGGGTAGAACCAGTGGAGACCAGTTTGTGAGTACAGCAAGTGGTCTGGAGAAGCTCACAAAGGCGGCATGCCTTTGAAGCTTCTCCTTCGTGAACCCTGCCCATCCTGGGGGAGGAGGCTTGGCACCTCGTCCCAGGATGTGCATTGTTTCAGGCCCCCGAGAGCAGAAAGCTCTCGACCCAGGGGTCCAGAAATGTGTCTGGTGGTGGCAGCCTGCACAGCCACTCAGTCAGGTCACTGGGAGTTGGTCGAGCTTCAGGGGGCATCTCTAAGATGCCCTCTGTCGTGCATTCTACATTAAATCCCACACTGGCATCAGTGTGGGTTTAATGTGTTGAGAAGTTTGATACCAAACTTCCCAGTCTTCAGTGCAGCCATTATGGTGCTGTGGAGTTCGTAATGACAACCTCCCAGCACCATATACTCTTAATGGCAGCACTGCACTTACAGGGCCCAGGAATGGACCTGGGCACTGTAGGGGTACAGGGCTCATGCACCTGTACCCTCACCACTGGCATAGGGCACCCAGCTAAAGGGTGTATGCCAGGGCAGTGGTTTGTGGGCATGGCACACAGGGATGCGTGCCATGTCGTCTCTTTGTTTTGTTCTGCACCCAGACACTCACCCGGCAAAGGCAGTGTGTGTGTGTGTCAGGGTACAGGGCCTCTAAGGGTGGCACTATAAGTGCTGCAGCCCTTAGGGGCCTTCTCTGGTCACAGTGCCCTGGGTACCTATGATACCATTTACCAGGGCTTGACATGTGGCCATAGATGCCAATTGGATTTAGGTGTAAATGCAGTTTTAGGGAAGGAACACAGGCCCTGGGTACCTGGTTGGCAGGAGCCCAGGGCATACTCAGTCAAAGCACATCAGCAATTCAGCAAGAAGTGGGGGCATACCATGCAAGAAAGAGGGCACTTTCTCACACTAGACCCCAAAACTGTATGTTCTCTATGTGCGATTGCTAGGACAAAGCTATATAACTATTGTTTTAAATTTGCAAACATGTATGCACAGGTTTTCTTAAGGAACCAATGCCAGTAAAGCAAACTAAGCTTACACCTCAGTATATTTACTTAGAACACTCTCCCTATTTGCAAAGGCTTTGCTATAATAAACCATAACTAACATTTTGAACATCTTGTACAAAGAGATACTTATGTTGCCTAAACATCAGACAACACTCTTTCCTTCAAAAATACTGTGGTACTCTAAATTATCTGCCAAAGGGTTTGTGTTGCAGGGAGTTGGGTGAGCTTATCTAATGGCAAAATAACCATGAAAGCTTATTGTTCTTCAACCCAAAGAATATGTTCTGGTGTCAGGCTATACAAATTTCACATCTATACCAGTCTGAATGTGTTTTTTTTATATATATATATATATGTTCTTATTATTTGTATTTAATAAACAATCACACAAAAAAAGGGTACAATAAGCAAGCGGAAAGTTAAGAAACAGTGCTATGTATCAAGGTAGCGTGCCATGTAGTGTAACACCTAACAAGCCAATCATACATCTGGTGGGGGCAGCAGATGAGCAAACGTACCCGGGGCTCATTCGCTGGGACAGAGCACAAGAACGGCCCCACAACCGTCTGCAAATACAGCAGATGTCGTCAATGCATTCAACCTTGGGCAGGCGCCCACAATTCACCCCGCTATCACACTGGACCGCGGGGTCCGAGCCATTCCCTGCTGTTCGATGGAAGGGGAAGAGTCCCCAGACAGTGATTACTGCTCTACAATTCCTCCATCAAGGCCCAGCCAGTTTGATTGTTCTGTATGTCAAGCAAGATCCCTTGACTGTATGTGGTGTAGGTGAAGGGGACTATAGTGAAATCAACCTGGAATAGCACCAGTATCGCCTGCCATGTGTATAAAGTTAGAACTTAGTGCTTTTAATATTAGGAGGGGTACAAAAAGAACGGTGTGAAGCGGTACACCAAGGTTGTGCAATCAAACACCTGTGCATACATGCCAACAGACCCAATTCAGGCACTCCCTTTTGTAAAACAAAAATGGCTTATTTAAGCTGCATCCCACCTAAATTTGCCTCTGCCTCAATAGAATTAAATGGAGAAAACACAGTCTCCCGATTTTGTTTTCTAATTCTCCCACTTTACAGGTTTAAAATGTGGGCATGTATGTCTGCGGTACTATTCCCAGACCGGTTCCTCCTAATAGAGTATACTAATTAACATGAACATTTGCTAACGTAGAAGCTGAATGTGCAAATGATAAATGTACAATTTACTGCTGTAATGACATGCATTTGAAATGTGCTGATTTGCCATAGGAGGACATAGTTATCCGTATAGGCCACAGAAAGGCTAAGAAGTAAGTTTTCTTTAACTAGAACCAAACCTGATTTTGCTGAAATGTGCAAAAAGTGAATTAGAAGCTTCAGGGCTTTAAGTTGAATGAAAAAACTGGGGGGTTTCCAAGGGGCTTGGTCGATCTAAATAAGGGCGAGGCTTTAAAATACATAAGCTAAATAGAGCGCTAGGTGGCGCTAGCCAAGATGGCCGCGCTGAGGTGAGGCTCCTGGATGCTTGACCCCTCGCATCCGCCCTACATCCGTTGTGGCTGTCCCAGGTGTCCCCTGATGACCGCCGAGTCTTGAAGAGCTGCTGCCCTGCCCCCGGTGCGATTTTCAGCCGATTTGCTGCAGCGGGAGCCGAGATACACAGCCCGTGAGCTGCACCGGTAGCCGGGACGCGCCCAGCTGGTTCCGCGGTCGGCAGTGTCAACTAAGTGAGCCCCCGGCGCGCCACGAGGGGCGAAGGCCATGAGACCACCGGTGGCCGGCCGGGGACCGGAGGACTTGCGGAGCGGAGCCTGGGCTGGTGCCGGGCCTTGGGTGAGCTGGGGGGGGCGGCGGACGGTGAGCGCCCCCCGGTGGTGAGGCGGCCCTGTCCGGCGGGCGGGTCAGCCCGAGCTGAGTGGGACTGCTTGAGGGGCTGGATCCGGCCTCGCCACTGCTGATGCCTGCTATCTCCTGGCGCTGGGCCGACGCTGCCTAAAGGGGGGCGGGCCCCCCCTGGACCCCTGCTGACCTGTCCTGGTGCCCTCCTCTCTGGGCGGCCCCGGGTGTGGCGTGGCCCCACCGGACCCTGTGGACGACCGCTGTGCCTGGAGCTGGGACGTTTCCCTGGCGCCTCCGGTGCTGGCCCGCGAGGACGGCGGTGCCGGACCTCTCCTGCCCTGCACTACTACCCGGGAGCCGCTGCCGGCCGGGAGATCCCCCCCCCTGCCGGGCCTTGACTGTCCCCCCCGGCGCTGTGCCTGGTCCGTCAGACCCGGACCTTGAGTGGATACGGAGTCCCCTGGTGCCTTGGGCCTACGCGTTGGACATAGACGGAGGACCATCGCGGGCGCAAACTGTGGCGCGAGGCCCGCGGCGTGGTGAGTGCGGTACGGCCCGGATCCGCCTAAGGGGGTGCGTGTCGAGCGGGCTCTGGGCCTTCCATCGTTGGGGATAAGACGCGCCTTCGCCCTCTCCCTTCTCCTCGAATCCCCCCATTTCTGGCCTGGTGCAGGGGGCGGCTCCGCTTGGCGGGTGGGGGCCGCCTGCTGGTCCACTGCGCCCACCCTCGTGGCTGGCACGTGCTCCCTGGATCCAACATGGGCAAAGAAAAGGGCTCCAAACCACCGGCGGCGTCCCACCAGACGCAGATTGACCAATTCGCCAACTCGGACCCGCCGGGTGCGGGTGGAGGGGGGGCGCCGGCCCCGAACAAAGACTTGGCCGTCATCCTCTCGCACATCCTTGGAGGGGATGGTTGGGGAGGTGAAGGTCGATGGAGGCGCGGGTGAGTGGCCCTTTGACTTTCAACAACCACACCATTATGGTCTTCCCAGATTACACCCGGGGGGTCCAAGAGCAACGCCGCTCCTACACGGAGGTAAAGCAAAAGCTGCGTTCCCTGGGCCTTCAATACCAGCTCCAATTCCCGGCCAGCCTTCGTGTCGTTTTCCAGAACACGACACTGTTCTTTGACACTCCCAGGGCGGCCTGGACATGGCTTACTGAGGAAAGACCCCTGCGCCAACCCGGTGGGGCGTCCTCCAATACTGTGCCCCGGGGCCACGGTGCAGCTGGGTCCCAGCGACCGCGGCGCAGGAAACGCACGCACTCACGACAACGCCGAGGCGCAGCGACGGCTCGCACCCGGTCTGAGAGTACATCTGGGAGACGGGTGAGGGACTCTTCGGCCTCTTCTGGCACATCATCCCATGCGGCTGGGGGGTCCCGGCGCCGTCTGTCGCCTCGTCCGGCCGGGTCTCAAACCCCCCTCAATGTGCAAATTGACTTGTCAGACCTCTCCCGCAGTCCTGCTATATGACTCACAGTCTGTTCATGCATCCACAGGGGGAGGCGGCGTCCCTGCCGGGTGGCGGGGGTGGGGGGCGCTGCAATCTCACGCTTTCCCGCAGCAACCTGGGATGAGACGCTGGAAATCCGTGCTTCAGGAGGGGTCCACCACGCTCTTTACACCCAAGCGCTTAGGCTTGGGGTCTTGTAATTGTTGGTTTAGTTAGGGCGACAGATGCTTCCATTCTTGAAGTGTAGGGTGGGGGGTTGGGGTTTGATGTTTGTGGGTTGTTCCTCCTCGGGGGACTGTTTTGTTTGGTTTGGGTCTGTTTTTCTTTGAGCCTCCTATGCAGCATCTCACTTCGCGTGTCACCGCGCTTCTCCATGCCACCACCAACACAGGCACCGCCGTCGATTGCCCTCCTGCGCTGCCCGCTGGCTTCCCCTAGCGAGAGATCCGTAGCTCTGGCTTCCCCTGGCCACTCCATTCCCAGCGCGCTTCGTTCCCGCCACTACCATGGATGACCTAGCCTCCAAGGTTCAGGTGCGCGTCCTGTCCTGGAACGTGAACGGCTTACTAGATAGACTCAAGCGCACTGCCATCCTTAAGTACGCCCAGCGTGCGGAGGCTGATGTGCTCTTGCTTCAGGAAACCCACCTGCTTGGCGAGAAATGTCCCTTTCTGGCGCGCTACGGGTACGACCGGGTATGGCACTCGGGGTTCTCGCGCGGATCGCGGGGGGGTCGCCGTCCTATTGCGCCGCTCCTTCCCTTTTGTGTTTACCCGGGCGATTCACGACCCCCACAGGATGGGGATTGCCGTTTGCGGCACACTTGAGGGTCGGCCGCTCAGTCTCCTGTCACTCTATGCGCCGCCTACCGGGCTATCTCAGGCTTTATCTCACGCCGCATCGTTATTGACAACTCTCCCGCCGGGCGCTATTGTTCTGGGGGGGGGACTTCAATGCTGTCTCGGCTCCACAGCTCGACTCCTCGGGTCCGGTTTCGGCGCCCCGCGCCGCGCGAGCGAAGCAGATGGCGAGTTGGGCGGAGGCCCAGGGCTTATGCGATGCGTGGCGGATCTGGCACCCACGCGCACGGCAGTATACTCACACCTCGGCCGCCCACCACACCCACGCGCGTATTGATGCGATCTTTGTCCCCCCCGCCGACTGTGTAGGCATCCAGGATGTCCGCATCCTTCCCATGGGGATTTCCGATCACTCTCCAGTCCTCCTGGGTCTGGGCCCCCCGCCTCGTGGGGCCCGCCAGATGTGGCGCCTCAACACCTGGTTCCTCCAGGATAGGAAGCTCCGTAGGGAGGTGGGGTCCGCACTGACGCAGTATTTTACCGACAACGACGGGTCGGTCTCCTCGGCAGGTACCCTTTGGGAGGCCTGTAAGGCCACCGTCAGGGGGGCGGCCAAAGCACAGGTGGTGCGGCACTGCAAGGCGCAAATCCAGCAGCTCACTGCCTGTGAGGCCCAGGCACTACGACTGGAGCAATCCCTCTCTGAGACCGGGGATCCGGCCGGGACTCGGCAACTGCGACTTTTGCGGGAGGAGATCCGTCAACGGTCGCTTGATGCGGTTAAGCTCCTCTGGCAATCCTCGGTGGCGAGGGTATATGGGTGGGGCGACAAGAATGGTGCGCTGCTGCATCGGCTAGCCACTTACCCCAGGGCCTCGCGAATCATCCCGGTGGTGGTTGACTCTGCCGGCCTGCTCCAATCTTCCTCATCGGCAATCGCGGACGCCTTCGCTCAGTATTACTCCCAGCTATATCGGGCCCGGGTGTCGGACCTCTCCTTGGCTTCAATGTTTGCCGCTAGTAACCTACGGCTTCCCCGTCTTCGGTCCAGCGACTGGGAGAGTATGAAGGTGCCCATTTCTCATGAGGAGATTGGGGATGCGATAGGGCGCACGTCCGCGGGGAAAACTCCGGGTCCGGACGGCTTCCCCCAGGAGTTTTATGCCACCTACAAGGAACACCTGGTCCCACGGTTGGGTGCCCTCTATGCTGAGGCGGTCAAGAACGGCTCCTTCCCGCCGGAAGCCGACATAGCCACGATTGTGGTCCTGCCCAAGTCTACGCCGCCTTCTTGCGATCGGTCGGCATACCGGCCGATCTCTCTTATCAATACTGATATCAAACTTTATGCGGCGGTCCTGGCCCAGAGGCTCCGGCCCTTTCTGTCATGCTTGGTGCACCCGGACCAATGCGGTTTCATGCCGGACCGCGGCACTCGCCATTGCCTTCGTCGTCTTCACGTGGCCCTGGCTCACCGCCATCGCATATCTCCGTATCTCACCCTTCTGCTTGCCGATTTCGAGAAGGCCTTCTACTCGGTTGGGTGGCCCTATCTCTTTGAGGTCCTGACCCACATGGGCTTCGGCCCCAAGTTTGTTGGAATGGTGCGGGTCCTTTACGCGCGCCCTCGCGCCAGAGTGCTGGTTAACGGGGCACTTTCGAGGCCATTTCGGATCGGCCGGGGAACGCGGCAGGGGTGCCCACTGTCGCCCCTCCTTTTTGCTCTTGCAATGGAGCCCCTTGCTGCCCTGATCCGAGCAGATCCTCTCCTTCGGGGCTGGGAGTGGCCGGGCCGTGTGTCGGACAGGATAGCCCTTTACGCGGACGACGTTCTGCTGTACCTTAGTGACCCGGCGCGCTCGGGTCCCCGGGCACTCCATATCTTGGGCCGCTTTGGCCGCGCCTCCGGACTTTATTTAAACCCGCAAAAATCGGTTCTTATGCCTCTGCACCCCTCCCGGGAGTGTTTCGACTGGCAGGACAATATTCCCCTCCGTCGGTTGTCCTTCAAGTATCTGGGCATCTGGGTCTCCCTTCTCCCGGAACTGAGCTGGGCTCTCAATGTGGCCCCCCTGGTCAAGAAAGCCAAGGTAGATCTGGCGCGATGGCAGTCGCTCCCGCTCAATCCGCTGGGGAGGGTGGCGCTCTACAAAATGATGATTCTCCCCCGGTTCCTTTATGTATTGCAGAACACTCCCGTGTCCTTCCCGAGGCCTTGGTTCCGCGAGCTGGACGGGTTGGCGACTAGGTTTCTCTGGGGTGGTGGGAGACCGAGGTTGGCCCTGTCGACGTGTCGCCTCCCCACCTTTGATGGCGGGCTCAGCATGACCAACCTTTACCTCTACTATTTGGCCACCCGCCTCCTGGTCATTCATGATTGGTTTGGAGGGGGATGGTCCGATCCGGCCTACAGGGTGGAATTGGAAGACCTGGGTTTCCCCTGCATTTTAGACCGCCTGTATGGCGCCCCCATCCCCGCCTCCTGCCCAGACATCACCAAAGCGGTCTTCCTGGCCTGGCGAGCGGCGCTTCGCCATACCCAGTGGACTGGGAGGCTGACTTGCGCCACTCCCCTCTGGCATGGGACATGGCTGCGAGACGTTGCGGCTCTGGAGGGTTTTAAATCCTGGGACCTGCTCGGCATCTCCCAGCTGGGGGACGTCTGGCGGGGGGGACGCATGTGCTCGTACTCGGAACTGCAGGCGTGCTTCTCCCTCCACTCCTCTCTATTTTATAGGTACCTCCAACTGCGACACGCCATACGCACCTACACTCCTCTGGACATTCGGCTGCCGGACCACAGTCCCCCATTGGCGCAGGTCATGCTGGGCAACCTGGGGAGGGGGGGCATATCCCAAATACACCGTTCTCTTATTAATAATACCCCCATGGCCCGGGAAGGCCTGAAGGAATGGTGGGAGGTGTGGGTGGGTCCTCTGGACGAGGTCGACTGGCCTTTATGGCCCCCAGGCTGGTGACGGCCTCCGCCAAATTGAGGCTTATTCAAATTTACTATCTTCATACTGCCTACCTCACACCGGCTCGTCTGCACCGTGCGGGCCTCTCCGCTGACGCGGCATGCCCCCACTGCGGTTTTGGCCCGGCCGACTTTATTCATATGGTGTGGTCGTGTCCGGATTTGGGGGGCTACTGGAGGGGCATAGAAGCCGATCTCACGGAGGTCTTGGGCTGGGTGGTGCCACATAACCCTAGACACACTCTTCTGGGCATCACTGACGGTCTCGATGGCACACGTGCTGAGAAGCTGTTCCTTATGACAGCATTAATGGTGGCAAAAAGGGATATTGCAGCGGCCTGGAAGCATCCACAACCGCCTGGCTAAATTTGCCAAATGGAGTACTGGAATGGACTGGTGTGCGGCACAGGAACGGACTCTCTATCAGGGGCGGGGCTGCCTTAAGAAATACCGTAGGATCTGGGGGAAATGGTTGGGCAATGTCTTATGAGGATGTGGTTCCGGGGGGGAGGAGGCGGAGGGGGGGGCTTTGGGTGGGGGCGGGGGGGTGGCGTGTTATTGTGCTGTGCGTTTGTAAAGTGGCGGCTCGACAGGCTCAATGTTTCTTTTGTTGTGTCACTAAAAATAATAAAAACTTGGTTATCAAAAAACACATAAGCTAAAAATCTGTGCTTAGCATAGTGTCCCGCCCGGATGATATTTTGCTGCTTCTGTCATTGCATCCAGATATATAATACAACAAGTAACATTAAACGTACAACAAGCCAGAACTATTGCCGCTGCAATGGTTGTTAGTTGCATAAGATAAATAAGCAACAACTATGGCTTTGTTGTATAGAACATTTAAAATGCTTTTGTTGCGAAATTATGAGACTGGAAGAACTATGACGAGTCTCTTTCAAGTTACCTCAAAGGTAGTGAAGGGTGGTACTGCTGCAGACATAAGATTTTTTTTTCACCCTGAGAGTGAGAGTAAAAATGGAGTGCCTGAGAGCGACCTGTCTCAGCACCTGCTTTTTAGAACACCTGCAGAACCCGGCCCACTTAAAGCCCCGAGAACCCTGATCTTAAACTGACATGCTTAGAAATGCTTGTCATAACTGCAGAATGTTCTGGCTTAACAACTGTATTACTTTCCACAAGCAACATTTCTATTCATAAATGAGAAAGAGCATCCTATTTCCTTTTGTTTGATTGAATGTTTGAATAAAATTACTTGCGTATTTTTATACAACAATTCTTGTTCGTATTAATTAGAATGCATTACCTAACAGCAATTTTGCTTTTTAGTTAGTAGTTCAAAGTTTTCGCAGTGAAACAAATTGAGATATAGACAGTCAATCTGTGCTCAAACGCCTTTGGGAACTAAGTCTAATGTTTTCAGAATCTAACTACACAAGACAGCCTGTAGCTAACTTTGTGGTGCACTTTGAAAGATGCATGCATTTTCGTGGAAACGGAGGAGCTGGAACTGCTTTCGGAAGAATGCTACCATCCTATTGGTCCATGGATGAGGAAGCCTGATACAATGTTTTTTACATGTATTCCTGACTTTTATATTAGTACCTGTTTCTTGTTAGAGGCATTGATTTATCTCTTTTCCCTTGCCAATCTCTTGACGGTTGTGGCCACTGCTGCGCCTGTTACCCCTTTGTTTTACTTTGCCATTTTGATATTTGACAGATTGCTACAGTAACTGTATGTAAATTTTATTGGATTTATTGAAATTCAGCTAAATTTCATGAACTACTCTTTATGGGAAGTTCTGCTGTTTTAATTTTGGCTTTGAAGCTCTGATCACACGCTTTTTCCTTTTAAATCCAAACTCTTCATGGGTTCTACAGATCTAAAACTCTTATCCCGATCTTTAGAATAGGGAATAAAACTTTACGGAACGTGCTTAATGCAATATTTGATGCTTGATTCCAACCATTTTTAATGAGATTTCTGTAAAATTATTTAATGGACTTAACAAAATAAAAATGACATCACAAAATGTACTTTATTTTTTTTATTTTCTTATTGTCAAAAGAAGAGATATTGTAATCATACATTCAAATAACATACATATAATTACATAGGAAGAAAGAGAGAACAGCAATTGAAATCATATAGCATGCCCATATGTAGCCTAAATAACAAGAGTGGCTCAAATACAAAATCAAAATCAAAATTCTTTACTAACATTCCTTACTAGACTTCCTATCTAGGCAATCAATTCATGTATATGATTTCTTATTTTAAACAGTAAATATCTTACAGTTTTCCTACTCTAAGACCCCCCCAAATGGATCTATATTTTAGGAGAGCCTGAGCTCCCCTAACTTTAGTCAGAGCCTTCTCTCTTTCCCCAATTTCTTTAAGAACTGACCACCATTGCATCTCCGTAGGAGGTTTAGAAGAGATCCATGCTCTAGCTATCACTAGTCGTGCAGTAACAATCATTATTGACAATATAGGGCCATTCTGTCCAGCATCTTCTTTATATCCTAACATCCTCTCTGTTGTTGACAGCCTAAGATCCCTAGCAAATCGATTTGAGATAATCCCCAGGATCTTATCCCAAAACCCCTTCAGCAAAGGGCAAAGCACAAACATGTGTACAATGTCTGCCGCATGTTGCCCGCATTTAGGGCAGTTCTGGCGAGACCCTTCCTGAGGGTCACCCCATGCATTCCTGTTTCAGACCATCGAGCGATTTTTTCCGGTGTATAGTAAAGACAACACAATGTCCGGAAATGCTGCAGCTGTAAATTAGTTGAATGTACAAATCGGGAGATATTATCAAAAGCCATCTTCACCCTATCAATAGTAATAACCTCCCCCAAATTCTCACTCCATTTAAGTGCCAATTTCTCACACCCATCTGCCCTATTCTCACACAGCATTTGATATGCCCTGCTGATAGTTGCATGCAGGTTCTGACCGTAAATAAGTTCCCACATACTAGCTCCCCTAACCATCCGTATTTCTAACCTCCTAACCAAATGGTCTCTAATTTGTAGATATTTTTTTTAAAAGATTGTGGAATATTAAATGTTACAGAGAGATTCTCGAATGTCTTTATACCATTGCAGTCAAACAATTGTCCAAACCAGTGTTCCCTATATTTAGCCCATTGAAGGGCTGTGTTGTCTTGATAAATGCGAGGAAACATTGGATTGCCCCATATAGGGAGTTTGCTGTGCATTAAGGGAAGAGAAAGTCTGGTCTCAATATTTTTCCATATGTAAACCAAGTCCCGTATGGTCTTAAACCGCACACGCTTAAAGTAATTAGGATCATTAATGCGATAAAGAAATAGTTTACTGTCAGCACCCAAAATCAGCCAGTGCCAAGGCTCCGTTAGTTCAGGGTTCAAAAGGCTCCATAGACGATCTCCAAAAGCTGAACAAAAATAAAGTTTAAAATCGGGTAGATCTAGTCCTCCCTGGTTATAAGAGAGTTTCATTAGTCCTATAGCCCTTCTTGCCTTCCGATACCCCCAGATAAAACTGCTAAGAATGCCGTCTAATTTTTTTAAAAGGCATTCGGAATACGCAACAGAATAGACCTAAACAGATAAAGAAATGTAGGGAGAATCTTAATTTTAATGACATTACATCTACCCAAAATGCTCAACGGAAGTTTATGCCATGCCTTTAATTGTTTTTCGACTTTATTCAATAAAAAAACATAGTTTAAAGAGTGTATTAGCTCAATTTTAAAAGAAATTTGTGCCCCCAAGTAAGTAGCCTTCTCACAAACACCTTCGACCGCATCATCTGGTTGAAAATTTAACAAAACTTAGGTTTTATTCTGATTTAACTTATAGCCGGGGAACAGACCAAACTTTTTTGCCTCTCTGTCTATTTGTTCTATAGCCTCCTTAGGTTTCTCAGTAAACATAGTGTTAAATTCCAAAAGATGATGCAACTCCAAATAAGGTAAGTCAAGAGTCTTTATTCTGCCATCCGCTCTCTCAGCAATGACAACAGAAACATCAACATTCTAAGTTGAACTCCCAAGGGTTATACCATTTGCAGGACAGGGAGGGGGAGGTGGAACATACCAACTAGGAACAGTTACACTAAGATTATAACACATCTCCCCCCGAAGGGAATACAACTAGAAACCTTACTTCAAGTAGTGTTCACAACTCTGTCCTTACTCCATGTTTGTCCATTTTCCAAACGGACTACGCTTCTACCTGCTTTTTCCACCCTTAGAGGTACCCCATACTTGCTCAATCCTGGTTGCACTTTACCCGGTTTTTGATCCAAACCGGAGAGTTTGCTTTTACATCCACATCATTTGCTCCATGTTTTTTGTCATACCATAACTTGTATTTTTGTTGATGTGACTCAACTCTCTCTTCACTTTGGCTTAAGTCAGGTACCACACTCTTACCCCCAACCAACCATCTCAGATTCATTTTGGTGCTGGGTTCCCTTCCTCTGAGAAATCCAAAAGGGGATATCCCCGTGACCCCATTGGGCGTGGTGTGATACGCCCAAATGGACTCTCTCAATGAATCCTCCACATTGAACCCATTGGTGATGGCTAGTTGTATGTGTTCCTTGATCATACGATTCACCCTTTCTACCAACCCATTAGCCTTGGGACAATAGAGAGCAGTTCTTTCATGCTTTATGTTGTGTTCCTCCAAGAATTCTCTCATTGTCTCAGAAACGAACTGCACTCCATTGTCCGTTACCAGGATGGCAGGGATGCCTTCATAAACAAAAATGTTCTTAAGAAAGGAGATAAGATTGTTCGTTGTGGTGGACGACGTAAACTTAAAGTTTACCCAATGGGAGGTGTAGTCCACCAGAACGAATATAAATCTCTTCTGAGGCCCCAGAATTTCCATAGGACCTACGATGTCCATGGCCAGCTTAGTCCACGGAATCATTGGCACACTGATAGGAGCCAACGGGGCTTTGTGAATAACTTTGCTTTTGTCGCTTCTCGCACAACTGACACACTCTTTAACCTTCAATTCTACCTTTGAATTCATTTTAGGGAACCAAAAACAGCTCCGCACTTTGCTTTTAGTGAGGCTCCTGCCCAAATGTCCTTCATGGGCCAAATCTATAATCTTGTTCCTCAACCCTTCGGGTGGAACGATTTTGTCCCCCCGATGCACGCGACCAGACATGAAAGAAAGTTCAAATCTCACCTCCCAGAAATCTTTAACCTGGTCAGGAACTTCTGAAATCTTCTCCGGCCACCCTTTGACAATGAGGTCTTTTAACATATCCATGGCCCTATCCTCCTTCATGCCCCTGTTCCACTCTGCATCCGTTAGAGAGGATAGATGCACTGCCAAAATGGGTACATCTAGTGCTTCCTCACTTTGTGTATCTTTGAGTGGTAACCTTGATAGGCAATCAGCGATGACATTTTCAGGACCTGGTAAGTACTCAACCTTGAAGCAGAAGTTTTCTAACCCTAAAACCCACTTGCTTATCCTTGGAGACACATTTTGTGCGTGTCTAGGCGAAAACATGAAGGTTAGGGGTTTGTGGTCCGTATGAATAGTAAACTTTGTTCCCTACAAAAAAATGTTTAAATGATGCACCGCCCAAAAGCAAGCCAATGCCTCCCTTTCTATGACTGAGTAGTTGCGTTCTGCCTCACTCAAGGTACGGGATGCAAAAGCTATGACTCTTTCTTCCCCTTCTCCTTTTTGGGATAACATAGCCCCCAATCCCTTGCTTGATGCATCCGTGGTTAAAATGGTTTTCCTTTTGGGATCAAACGACCCCAGTGCTGGTGAATCCAAAATGCGTTGTTTTATTACTTCTACCATTTCGCTGTGTTCTTTCTCCCAAACAAATGCAGTACTTTTTTTCAGAAGATCACGTAAACCAACACACAAATCAGCAACATTTTTGACAAATTTGGACATGTACTCCACCAACCCAAGGAACGACTTTAGCTCCTCCTTGTTCGATGGATGCGGGGCATGCCTGACTGCCTGAATTAAGCTGAGCTTGGGTCTAAACCCATCTTTGGAGATGGTGTGCCCCAAATAGTCGACTGACGTGACCTTAATCTTGCAGTTGTCTAGCTGTACCGTTAACCCTGCATCAGATAGTCTGCGACACACTGCATTGAGGGTGACATTATGTTCTTCCTCTGTCTCCCCATACATTAGAATGTCATCCTGGAAACAGAGAGTGTTCTTAACACCCCTAAGTACTTGCTGCATTATTTTTTGAAAATCCGAGGCCGCTGAGGCGAGCCCAAACGGCATCCTTACAAACATAAATGCCCCAAAAGGCGAAGTGAATGCCGTCAAAGGTCTCGACTCAGGATGCAGCTTCACCTGATGGTAGGCCCTGGACAGATCGATTACTGAAAAAAAACACGCCTTGCCCATGGTACTTATCATCTCATTTATATTGGGGAGAGGAAATCTCTCTACCCAAATATTTTCGTTTAAGGAACGAAGGTCCACACATAGACGAATACCTTTACCATTACCCTTAGATGCCAAAACCAAAGGCGCAAGCCATTCCGTTGCTTCAATGGGTTGTAGGACTCCTATCTCACACAGTTTATCCAGCTCCATCTTGAGTATCTCTCTAAGGTGGAAAGGTACTGACCGTGTTTTGTGAACTACAGGTTTGGCACCCTGTCTGATTTTAATTTTATGCTGGAAGTCACGTAACTTGCCCAGCTTCTCAGTGAACAGTTCAGGAAACGTAACCTGTAGATCTTTCTCATTGTTGGATCTGTCAACCATGATGACCTGGTTCTCCTTGTTGGGATCTAAAATAATTCCCAGCTCTCTTTGATGTTGCCATCCAAGAAGATTGGCACCACTCTCCACGATATACACATTCCCCACTGTGGTCCTTCCTCTGAAATCAATTTGACTACTTAACATACCAACCAGGGGAATGGGATCTCTCGTGTATCCTTCAGGTGAGATATCAGGAGACTCTAACACTTCTCTAGACCCACCCAGTGACTCCTCAAAATCATGAACATTTATTAACGTGAAAGGAGAACATGAATCTGCAAAAACCTCAAGTGGTCTGCTATTGAACAGTACAACACACTTAGGATAGTTTTGTTTCCTACACGCAGCATTACTTCTTACTTGGAAAACATACTTTGCATGAGATTCCTCGCAAGTACTAACCGCACTAACAGTGTTGCTTACCCCTTCTCTGCACACCCTTGCTAGATACCCCCTCCTATTACATTTTTTACACAAGACACTGCGGGCTGTACACATCGGGTTATTCGCAAGATGGTTGCTACTGCCACATCTAAAACATTTTAAATTATGCATCTCCTTGTTAGATTTAGGAACTTGAACATCTTTATTGCTCCATTTGTCTGATAACCTAAGCACTTCACTACTTTGTTCCTCCCCTCGTACTGATGCTACTACTTCATCTCTAACTTTCATCTCTTTTACACATTTCGCGGTATGTTCAATGGATTGAGCAATCGCCACAGCATCCTTCAATGTAGGATTTTTTGCCAGAAGTTTTTCTTGTACTCTGCTATTGTTTGTACACCTAACCAATTGGTCTCATATGAGTGAGTCACTAAGATCCCCAAACTCACATAGCTGAGTAAGACCCCTTAGCGCTGCAATATAGTTACTGATCGACTCACACTTCCCTTGTACCCTGATGAAAAACTTATGACGCTCCAGAACTACATTGACCTTATCTCCAAAATGTATTTCAAGCTTCATCAGTGTGAAATCAAACACATCACACTCATCCTCATCTTCTAACTCAGGTTCAGGGAGAGTTTCGTACACTTTGCGCCCATGAACGCCCAAGTTATGCAGAAGAATGTGCTGTTTCCGCAATGCTTCAACTTTTCACCACCCATGGCAATTAAATATGATTCGAAAAGCTTAGCCCAATCTTTCCAGTGAATTTCTGGATCCCCACAGTCATTTAAAAATGACGGGGGTTGACTCATGCCAGGCGTGCCCATCGTAGATTGACAAAGTAAGAGTTTCACAGTAACAGAAAGGCACTATAAAGAATAGCCCCCACTGCACAGCGCAGAACTACAGGACCCTCCTAGGATTACCCCAGGTGACTCACTTAAAAGTCTCCACGTGGAGGTCCGCGAATTCACTCCATAGAAAATCACTAACCCACCAATTCTGCTCAGGTTCAGTGGCCCAGAGTGTCCCCCACAACAAAAAACAACTTAGAGCTGCACCAAATCTTGTCGTGCTCCCCTTGGATTGGTGACCTGGAGTCTCCTACACAGTAGTACCTGAATAGAGCGTGAACACAATCCCGCTCTGATGCAGCTGAGATGCCAGGTTCAAGCTTTCCACAGGATTCGCCAAGAAGACTCCACCGAACCGCTACAGCATTCGATGCGTTCCCTCCTCTTGCGAAGTGTGCGGTTGACGGACCACACACAGCTGAGCCGCCGGACTTCCTGGATGCAATTGAACCTCCCACGTAGCAGCACGGCCCTCAGGAGCTGGCGGGCCGGCCCTCTGAGAGGAAGTACCTCACAGGACGACTTTCAGGATGCGTTAGAACTTCCCGCGTAAAGCTCGGCCCTCAGAAGCTGGCGCGCCGGCCTTTCTGAGAGGAAGTTACCTCACAGGACGTCCGCCTTCATAGAAAATCAGACCTGGGCAGACATTCCGACTGTGACAAGGCTGCACACACTGCACTCCGAAAGGAAAACCGACCTCGTCCAAAGTCCTGGACCTCCGCAGCTCGGCTCTCACAGGGACGTTGAAGCACTTCCACCGTCCTCCGTCAGAGACCCTTGATCACTTCATAAACTCCAGATCAAAACAGAGAGGATTCGACTGCGCACTCTCCTCACTCCACCGTCCTCCGGAATCAGCTGACTGGAACGTGGCTAATGTACCTCCACACTCCACATGGGCAAAGGTGACACCGCAGACACGGAACACCCGCACCGAATAGGATGTGCTTACAGGATCTGCTTAACTCCGCAACTTGCTGCAAGGACAGTTCCAACAAGCTCAAAACTGCACCCACGCTTGCCTGGATACACGAGTGGGCAGGCAGTTCAGCACCCGCAAAATGCGTGATAACCAAATTTTTTTTTTTTTTTTTTTTAAACATATTCAAAGGAGTTTATTTTTTTTTTTATTTATTTTTTTTTAAAAAACCTTTATTTTCAAAAGTCTGGACACAGCTATTCAGCCGACAACCCGGAGGTTCGGCAGTTTCGGTAAAGAGGAACAGAGACGCGTCCACAGTACAGTGAAGGAGGAGTGCAAAGATTCCATTTTTTAAATAAACACAAAACACACAACAACCCCCAGCAAGGCAAGAACACTGAATGCCCATGGTGATAGCCCCCCAGGTGAGGCAGGACCCCAATCATCTACCATTTACAGTATTGTGAAAAGAGGAAGAAGGGGGACAGCAGGGGCCAAAGAAGTCCATTAACCATACTGAGCTGGAAAGAAGGTTAGGAGGAAAGCTGTTCCTCGGGGGGATCCAGATCAGGGGCAAGACAAATTCCCCCCCTGTATTGGTTCCACCGCCCCCAGATGGCGTGCCACTTCCGAGGGCGGCCTCTAGCGCAGTATACCGTCTTCTCCCTTAGCATACTCCAGTCCATATTTTCTTTCCACGCGGTCAATGTGGGGGGGCCCACGGATCCCCACAATCGCGCTATATCTCTCTTAGCGACCATGTTGCCCAGAGTCACCCATTGGGTCTGCGCCGCATTGTGATCAGTGGGCCCCCAGACATTCAGGAGACAACACCGCGCTTCCGGCTGCATAGCAATGCCCGTCACCTCCCCCATCACTGCATGGACTCTCCGCCAGAATTCCGTGATGACACCACATTCCCAAATGATATGCAGGAAAGTACCCACCATACCACATCCCCTCCTGCATAGGCCGTCCTCCGAGAATCCCATGTGAACCAACCTTGGCCCCGTCACGTACACTCGATGCAGTATTTTAAGCTGCACCAGCCTCAGACGCGACGGGATCGCAACCTCCTTAGGAGAGGAAACAGCAGACTGCCAATCCTCGTCATCCAACTCGAGGCCATCCCTAGACCACTGGTCCCTCAACCCCAGAAGCATATCCGCCCGGACGTTTATCAGTTTCTTATAGATGAGCGAGATCGTGCTCTCGGGCATATGACCATCAAGGACCCGGTCCTCCAAAGGAGAGGACTCAGGCACCTTCTCACCCTCTATGAGGACTGATCGGAGGGCGTGACGCACCTGAATATAGCGGAAAAACTCAGATGGCCCCAGTTCATACTCCTTCTGCAACTCTTCAAAGGACTTCATCCTCCCCTTAATCAGGACATCTCCGACCCTGGAGATGCCGCTCAAGTCCCATTTGTCAAAGCCTTTTGTGTGCCAAAGCCTACCCAATCTCTCAGATTCAAACAGCGGGGTAGCGAGGGTGAGCCTATCCTTCCAGCCCAGCGAGTCAGTTGCCATCTTCCACACACGCACCGCCACACCAGTGGGCCCCGTGAGGGACGAGTCCAGGGACCGCGAATACAACGCCCTGTAATAGTTACCACCACGCAGCAACCACCTGTCCATGGCATACCCAGGGCTGAGGGCCGGGCCATAAAACCCATGATTAATCGCACTCAGCTGGGTGGCCCAATAGTACCGTCGGATGTCTGGAAGCGCAATACCCCCGTCGTACCATGGGAGCGTCAACTTTGCAATAGCTATTCGCGGCCGCCCGTCCCACAGCAAAGCTCGTTGGAGGCCTTCGACCTCCCGAAAGTAGTTGGCCGGTACCCAATCCAAAGTATTCTGCAGCGCGTAGAGGAACCGGGGAAGAGACATCATTTTGAACAGGGCCGCACGCCCAACGAGGGAGAGCGGCAGCCTCCGCCAGCCCTCCACATCCCGCCTCAGGCGCGCTAGGGGGGGGGAGCAGGTTCCTCTCATATCGCACGGCAGAATCCATGGAGATAAAGATCCCCAGATACACGAAGCCCTGCTGAGCAACCTGGATCGAACAAGTTCGAGGGATCGGTGGAACCTCGCCACTAAGAACATATAAATACGATTTACTCCAGTTGATAACGAGACCCGAGTTCCTACCGAAAGATGTGAGTACGTCACAGACCACTATAAGTGATTTCTTGGGTGAGGCAAGATACAACAGGATGTCATCAGCATAGAGCGATATACGGTCCTCGTGCTCAGGCGACCATCTAAGTCCCCGTATGTCCGGGTGCCAGCGTATCCACGCAGCCAGCGGCTCAAGGGCGAGGGCGAACAGCAATGGCGACAGGGGACAACCTTGCCGAGTACCCCTCCCAAGCTGAAACGGAGTCGACGCCCGGCCATTTACCACCACACTCGCAAGAGGGCCCTCATACAGCAACTTCACCCAGCTCACAAAACCGTGGCCAAAGCCGAACTTGGTCAACACGGCCCACAAATATGCCCATTCCACCGTGTCAAAGGCCATCGTGGCATCGAGAGACGCCACAATAGCTGGTTCACGCAGCGTGCCCGCCCTGGCGATTACACCATGTAGGCGCCGAAGATTTAACGCTGTGTTACGGTGCGGGATGAATCCGGATTGATCCGGATGGACCAAGTCACCGAGTACCCTGATCAAACGGGCCGCCAGGATTTTAGCCAGAATTTTCGGCTCTGCGTTAAGGAGTGAGATAGGCCTATATGAGGCGCACTTATCTCGGGGTTTGCCCTCTTTGTGTATAACCACAATCGTCGCCAGTCGCTGATCCAACGGGAGGGCCCCACTCCCCCGCGCCTCCACGAACATGGCGCGCAGGTGAGGGGCAACCCTATCCGGAAATAGCTTGTACAGGTCGACCGGCAAGCCGTTCGGACCCGAGGCCTTGCCCGAGTTCAACGCGCGGATAGCCCCCGCCACCTCATCGACCGTTATGTCACCATCTAGATCGTCCCTATCTATATCAGAGAGACAGGGCAATGCAATATCACGCAGGAGGTCATGCGAGTCCTCGGGCGGCCTGTCCGACACTGAGGCATAAACCATACGGAAATAGTCCGAGAAACACTGCACAATCCTCTCAGGTTCCACAATCACCTCTCCCCCCTCTCCCGTCAACTCCGGCACTACTCTATTGACCCGTTCTTTTTTGTCCAGCCAAGCCAGGAGTTTCCCGGCCTTGTCACCAGCATCATACAGACGGCCCTGCTGTTCCCTACCGAGGGTCTTAGCGGCATTCGTCACCAGGTCCTTATACTCGGATTGCTTCAAGCACAGCTCATGCAGTGAGGCCTCTGTAACCTCCTCCTCCAGCGCTCCCTCCAAAGCCGCGATCTCCTCCTCAACCTGCAAAACCTCGCCATCTCTCCGCCGCTTGGCAGCCACTACAAGGGAGAGGGCTTCCCCTCGCAGCACGGTCTTAAATGCTTCCCACAGCGACACTGCCGAGTCCACGGATCCCTGATTGTCCTTGAAAAAATTATCTACTGTCTTTACCAGCGCGCTGCGCATCTTGGAGTCTCGGAAATACCAAGGGTTGATAGGGGCCACCCTTCCCCCTCCCTCTCGACCCAGATCCAGCCTGACCCACACCGGCGAATGGTCAGATATACCACGCGCCATGTGCCTGGAGAGGTGTAGCTCACTGGTTAGAGGCGGCCGACCCGTAAGCAGAGAATTGGCCAGGGACCAGGGTTCAATTCCCAACGCGGCAGGGTCGTGGACCAGGGTCAAAACGGACTCGATAATTCTCGCCTCGGTACCTACTCTAACCAGGAACACACTCGGCAACTCTGGGCATTAAGCTTGCCTCATCTCTACAACGGCCCCCCACAGACGCCGGGGATGCCTGGTTTCACCTTGGAGATACCCAGAAAGGGACCATCTCACAGGGAAAACCAGGACGGGTTCCCCAGCGGTCTTCAGCGCCAGGATACTCCATGGAGTCACAGTGCGCTTTACAAGTACACCCACATTTACACATTTACATTAGGTAGTCAATCCTAGAAAGGCTACCATGCGCCCCGGAGTGGAAAGTGTATTGGCTCTGTGTGGGGTGCCGGAGCCTCCAGCAGTCTATCAGGCCAAGCGTATCTAGAAAGTCTGGAAGCCACTTCTGAGCCCCCCCGTGTCTCTGGGCGGGTATCTATCCAGCAGGCCGGAGCCAACAGCGTTGAAGTCACCTCCCACTACAAGCATACCCCCCGGGAGATCCAGCAGGGCCCTACCCAGATCTGTGAAAGTGGAGGCCTGCAGGGCCGGCGGGACATAAACTGAAACTAAAACCAAAGTTCTTCCTTCCCACCGCCCCGCCACCGCCACAAACCTCCCCCTATCATCAACAATGGTGGAGTCCACCTCAAATGGTAGCGAGGCTCTGACTAGGATGCCCACACCCCTGGACCCAGAGGAGAATCCCGAATGAGCTATGAATTTATAACCCTTCCTATTCAGGGCATAGCACGTATTACCTATAAGATGCGTCTCCTGCAGCAGGGCGACATCCGGCAATGACCGTTTCAAGAATTGCAAAACAATCCCACGCTTAATGCGATCCCCCAAACCATTCACATTCCAGCTTATAACACTTAAACCCCTACCCCCCATCCCCAAACGTAAAGAGGCCCACCCCACACCCGAAGAGCCCCCATGGAACAGTCCTGGAAATAATCACTATGCCTTGCTGAAACAAACCCCCCAACAACAACCCCAAAATCCCGAAAACCCCCCCCACCCTGCACCCCTGCTGCAGCTTACAAAGCCCCCCCCAACTTGCAGTGTGCCTGTCGCCCTACCAAACCCAAAATCTACAAAAAGTACCCTAAGGGAGGAAAGAGCTCCCCTCGTCCTCCCACAACCTCCGTGTTTACTGCAAGTCATTATCTAAAGTCAGTCCGAGTCAGTCCGGTTCCGAATACATCAACCTTGTTCATCCCGGCCACTGTCCCCGTCTACGGCAGTGTCCTCTTCCGTGCGTCGTCGAGGCAGAGCGTCCAGCCATTCATCCGCCATGGCAGGTGACTCAAAGAAGAATGTTCGGTCTTCAAACACCACACGTAGTCTGGCAGGGAAGAGTATGGCGTATTTCAGATCCCTCTCCCGAAGCCTCCTCTTCACCCCCAGGAAGCCCTGCCGCTGCCTCTGTACCTGCTGGGTGAAGTCAGGATAGAAATTCACCGACGCGTTCTGGAAGGGGACCGGGCCCGTTACCCTCGAGGCCTGCAGGATAGCGTCCCGGTCTCGAAAGTGAAAGAGCCGGGCGACGATCGGCCTCGGTGTGGCTCCCACCTTGGGCCGCCTACCAGGCACTCTATGGGCCCGCTCAACTGCGAAGAACTTCCCTAGACCCTTAGGCTGCAGATGATTGAGCACCAAGTCCTCCACGAGCAGGTCCACTGAAATCTCGTCCGAGGACTCCGGGACCCCAATAATGCGCACGTTGTTGCGCCTGGCCCGGCTCTCGAAGTCCTCCAGCCGACGGGCTGCGAGATCATGCTCGGTCCGCAACTTACGGACCTCGGTCTGCAGGTCCGAGACATCATCGGCGAGGCCCGTGGTCTTGATGTCCAGGGATTTGACCCGTTCATTTGTTTTGCCCAAATCCGCGCGGATCAGATTAACATCCACCAAGATGGTATCCACTTTGTGCGCCAGGGCATCAAACTGTCTCCCAATCGAAGTCTGCAGCCCGTCAAGTGCACCCATGACATCCTGCAGTGAGAGCTCCGGGGCCAAGGGTGAAGCAGTCTTCTGTGTATCCGGGGACTGGCTCGGTGCACCCGGTGACCCCTTCTGCTGGGCATAGCGGTCCATGTTGTTGGCTTGAGTGTAGGCTCCCCGCCTGGTGGCCTTGGGCTTCGGCCGATCCACCTCTGCTTTGCCCGACATGGTGGGCTCGAGCAGGTCGGGTCAAACAGGACTGCCCTCTCTCAGCGAGAGAGAGCAGGAGTGCTCCGTCTTACGATGTGTCGCCAATGTGGCATGCAGAGCGTCCAAATGATAATAAAGCAGACGCGAGCACTCCCTGGGCTGGGCAGACAAAGGGCGAGAAAGTGAAAGTGAAAGGATAGGGACCTCCGTCCGGCAGTTCACACCTCGCCTGGCCGCTGTTGTTCAATTAGAGGTCGGGCATCCTGCCAACTCGAGCCCCTGGCCTCCCTCGGAGATGGGCCTCAATCTTCCGCCATGCATAACTCCGGTTCCCGGTGGGCGATTCGACCTCGGGTGGCATCGATCGCCTCCCTGACAAGTCATCTACACGATGCCATGCATACAAACAGGATTATATACAGGATAGACGACGGAGGGCACGAGGGTCTCGGGAGCTCAAAGCTCACGCGGCCATCTTGGTCAAGCGCTAGGCTCCTCCCCCGTGATAACCAAATTTGATTACATTGGATGAAATTCCCCAGACGTTGTGCCGGACACTGTCCTCAGCCTAGAGAGAATACACAGAGGGGAGATGGCCAGCTGCCCCCTTCACAGCTCGTCGCCAGTGTTAAATTCCAAAAGATGATGCAACTCCAAATAAGGTAAGTCAAGAGTCTTTATTCTGGCCATCCGCTCTCTCAGCAATGACAACAGAAACATCGACATTCTAAGTTGAACTCCCAAGGGTTATACCATTTGCAGGACAGGGAGGGGGAGGTGGAACATACCAACTAGGAACAGTTACACTAAGATTATAACACATAGCTATGTCATCGGCATATGCCGTCAGCTTAAGGGGACGCTGCTCAATATTCAGTGGGAGGATCGCCTTATTAGCCAAAAGTGTTCGAATAAATGGCTCAATATAGAGAGCAAATAAAAGAGGTGAAAGGAGGCAGCCCTGCCTCGTACCGCGCCTTATAGAAAAAGGAATGGTATTAATATTAGAATAGAGTAATTAAGCTTTCGGGTCCATATACATAGCAATTATCAGCTTTTGAAAGTTTTCTTTGATCCCAAATGCTAAAAGTGTTGACCAGAGATAGTCCCAGGCCACCCGGTCAAAAGCTTTTTCTGCGTCCAATAATATCATGCCAAGTTCAATTTTTAGCTTCCCCGCAGCATCAAAGGCAGCTATTGCTGTATTAACATGGGCAGTTGTATCTCTCCCAGAAATGAACCCATGCTGCTGAGGAGAAACCGAATTGGCCATCATTGGAGCTAACCGGGTGGCCAATATCTTGGCGAAACCCTTTGCATCTGCGTTAATCAGAGAAATTGGACGATACGAGGCTCATTCTTCAGGCTCTTTATCTTTTCTTACAAAAAAAAACGATATTAGCG
The DNA here is from genome assembly GCF_964204655.1 of Triturus cristatus. Taxonomy (NCBI): domain Eukaryota; kingdom Metazoa; phylum Chordata; class Amphibia; order Caudata; family Salamandridae; genus Triturus; species Triturus cristatus. The sequence continues at coordinate 1,006,518,661 of NC_140591.1, read as the reverse complement.
ATATTCCATGAACCAGGTACTTGTCCTAATCTACCAATTTGAGATATAACATTGTGCAGTACCGGAGGCAGAAGGTTTTTAAAATGCTTGTAAATCTCCGCAGGGAGAGCATCATCACCTGCAGCTTTGCCTGGTGAAAGCCCTTCTATTGCGTCCAAATCCTCCTCTACTGTGACCTCCTGTTCTAAAGAAGTTGTATCTTCTTCCGTCAAAGTCGGTAGATTGCTCTGATGCAGATAATTCTTCATATCAGTCGTATCCTGACCTGCCTCTGGAGAGTATAATTGTTGATAAAAGATAAAAATTGATTAGCTATCTCCCCGGGCTCCCTAAAAAGAACACCACCTTCCCCTTTAATAGCCTTAATCTTAGTCTTCAGCTGACTATCCCTAAATTTATTAGCCAGGACTTTCCCAATCCAATCACCATACTCGTATTGTAGTGTCTTGTGTTTAATATAGGAGGCTGCTACTTTTTCCATTAAAGCACTGCTAATAACAGCCTTCTGCTCCAAGAGGAGTCGATACAGGTGATCTTGTTCTGTCCTTTGATGGTGGAGTGCATCAGCATGTTCTAGTTCACACCTGATAAGCTTTTGAAAAGCATCCTTAGCTTGGGCACTCCGCTGCCTATTCTGCTGATATATGAACTGTTGAATGGCTCCCCTAATGTATGCTTTCATCGCATCTCATACAGTCAAAAGCGAAGTTGAGCCAATATTATCTGTTAACTAGTCAGATATTTGTTTACTAATGCAAATCCCAAACTCTTCATTCATTACCAGATGCCTAGGAAACGTAAATACTCGAGTAGTTTTAATAGCAGTTTTTGCATGAAAAGAAAAGATTATGGGGTTATGGTCAGATGTAATTTTGGGGCTTATCTCCATATCTGCTAATGGCAATAAAGTTTCTGAAACACAGGCCATATCAATTCTTGAGCATTGGCGATGTGGTGCTGAACAGTACGTATAGCCTGGTTTATTTAGGTATAAAGCCTGCCATGCATCCTGCAAGGAATATAATCTGGCCAATTCCAAGATAGAAGCTCTCACCTTTGTCATTCTTGAAACTAGCGGTTGATTAGTAGAGTCTATCCCATAAGAGATAACACAATTAAAATCCCCCATCAATACCATCTCCCCTGCCAGGCTGCTAACTCTAGGCAAACATTATCAAATATAGTTGGGTCGTCAACATTCGGGCCATACAAAACGCAGAAAACATAGCAAGCACTGTTAATTTCTATTTGAGCAATAGCCCATCTCCCCCTTTGATCTGCTAAAATGTTATGAACTTGACATCCTAGTGTTTTTGACACTAAAATAGCAGTTCCCCCGATTGATATGCTTTGAGAGGTACATACGACTGCCTCTAACGCAAGCTGTTCCAAGAGACGCCGATCCTTATAGGCACAATGTGTGTTTCCGTCAGAAGTGCTACATGAGCTTTATATGTCTTGAGCTCTTCCCGGACTAGTTGCCGCTTTGATCTTCTATTAAAGCAAGCAACATTCCAAGCTAAGCATCTAATTAATGCCATATCTATTTAATAACATTTGCCAAACCATGAAAGAAATAACATAAAAATCCCTATCGTTCTCCCATACCCATATATATATATATATAGCAAAACTCTTCTTTTTGACTTTTCCCCTATTTTTTAATTACCCCCCTTACAACATCCTCCCCTGCCTTCTTCAAGACCATCATCCCTGTTTCCCACAGAAGGAATCCTCCCCCCCCCAAACAGCTGCCGCTGTAATGGCAGCTAGCGTCTCCGCAACCCCAGGCCCAGCCCTTTCTGGCCCTTACTGGCCCAAGAGAAATAGACAAAAAAAAAAAAAAAATGAAGAATATCCTGCGCCCTTGCACCCTGCTAATAACTCTATTAAATCCCCAAGAAAAACAGAAGAAATATAACATCTTATAGTACAATGGGCCTCCTGACCATAGAGCCAAAATGTAAATCTCAAATCGACCAGCTTATAATTACAAAATAAGAGTAGCCCCCAGTGTCTCCAGAGAACTTATTAACAGCTGCCCCTTTATACAGTTTGCAACTTTGCCTGCGCCAGTTTAGCTTCTAGATCTGACACAAAAAAAATGGCTTTCCGTCTTTCACAACTTTCAGTTTAGCCGGTTCTTGGAGCAACGCCTGGACGCCAGCAGCCGTAAGTGGATCAATTAATTGCCTCAGCTTCCATCTCCTTTCCATAGTTGCCTGACTTAGATCTGACCTAAAAAAAATGATCGAAAGTCCACACCCACTGGGGAATTAGGACGCGCCTTAAAAGACAGTGCTGGTCTCAGTAAAAAATTTCCCCAAAAAATCAGAATAGGGCGAGGGTATCGAGCATTGGTTCTTTGTATGGTAAGAGGAAGTCGATGCGCTCTTTGCACTTGACAATCCCAATCCCCATCTGATAAGTCGGGAAAAGCTTTCTGGAGGAGTTGAATAACAAAACCTCGGGGATCCGAGCTTTCCTTTCCCTCTGGTATTCCAAACAGTCTCAGATTGTTGCGCCTTTGTCTGTTTTCCAGATCCTCGATCTTAGCCAGGCAGGTATGAATATGTTGTTCACGTGTCTGAGCTGCCTGCGCAACGGCTGTGACTGTCTCCTCTACCTCAGCAACTCTGCTTTGTAGTTCTTTCACGTCTTTAGCAACGTTAACTACTGTATTTGTGACCTCATGAAGTGACACCTTAATACTTAAATATTCCGCCCTAACTTGTGTGTAATGTGCCTGCGCCTCTCCGCGCTGTTCCTGTAAAACTTGCAATATTGCAGCAAGCTAGGGCTCCTTCCCTGTACCCAGATTGCCGCCGCTAGTTTCTATTTCTTCCGTGCTTGCCATTAGCTGGGGATTGCTGTCCGCTTCCATACATAATACTGCTGCCTGAGCCAAGATGTCCTGTTCCTCGCTGTCCACTCTAGCTCCCCTATTTTCAAGAGCATTGAAACTTGCAGCAGCTTGGGGTTTAATTAAGCAGGTAGCAGACAGCCGTGAAATCATAGCTCGAACATCCCCCTTGGCTTGTACCCATTTCCTTAATGGGCTGTTTTCCATTCCTCTCTGGGAGCCGACACTGATCTGCCCGGCTCCACCCTGCGAGTCACTAGATTTCCTGTGATTGTTAGTGTTTTTAGTAGTCTTGCCCTTTCTCTTCTGATTGGGTGTCGATATACTATTAGTTTTGTATGACCCTGCATGTTGGCCGTCTAGTGATGTGAGCCCCGCCCCCCAGACAATACATTCTGCCACTTATATGCTGTTGTTTACTAGTTGCCTGCTGAGGTAACGCTGAGGCGCTATCACTCAAGTTTCCTTGGTCAGTTTGTTCAGCATGATTGATTTGGTTAGCGTTATTAGCATTCTTAGGCAGGTTTGCCTGGCTGACCTCCGGGCTGAAAACTTCACTAGATCGAGTTATATCTTGAGGGCTGACACAGTTGCCCTCGCTATTACTTTCATTATTGCTGCCCCTATTGCTATCCAGCAGATTCTCTACATTATTATCCGCTACACCGCATTGTAAGTCCAAACATCCCAATTCTTGTTGAATCAGGCACGTCTTCTCCCTTCTCTCTGTGCCTTTCAGCAGCGCTCGACTCTCTCCATTTCTCTCACTCTCAATCCTTGCGTTAGGGCTACTAAGTAGCTCTCTGAGAGCAATAGTATCCGTTGTAGCAGCGCGGAGCCCCCCTTCCTCCAGCAGCATCGCTGTCTTACCTGCTCCCACAAATTTGACTGCCGTCTTACAGTTCTTGGACAGTTCGATTTTGCCCCTGCTCTCCGCATCGTCTTCAGGCAGCACGGAGGATTGTGCCCCCGCAAGCTGGACAGCTCGGGTGCGTTTCGCTATGCTTCTTGGCGGCGCCATATCCAGACACGACCAACTGATTCCAGATGTCGAGGAGCAGGAATCGAGGCAGGGGCCATTGCTGTGGGAGCGTGAGGAGTGCGATACCAGGTTTCTCCAGCAAGCTCTCCTCACAGCCTGCCAAAGCCTTCCACTCGAAATGAACATCCAAAGACTAGACAGCAGCGGAGCAAAGCAAGGCGTAAGTAGTCAAGGGTAAAAAAAAAAATACAAAAAAATAAAATATAACAATTAAATCGCTCTATGGGTGCAGATATTTCGAGGTATACATCAAATCAATTATCGTTGAGCATAGGATCTACAGATACGGGCCAGTCTGGAGCGAAGCCGTGAGGTGAGGGACGCTGCGGCTCTAGTCCGCCATCTTCCTTCCGGACCACAGCCCCAGTGACAAACATCACATAATTTACTAATCTCTTAATGAGAATAAAGGTTTTGAAAATGTATCCCATCTCACTTCATTGACTGAATTTTACATAGTTGATGTGATTTAAATTTGGCAATGTTGAATTCACTCCTTGACTCCTAACTCAAAATTCAAAGATCCATCACTTGAGAAGGACCCAGTGCTAACCATTTAGATGATGGTGAACTAGTGATTAAATGTGACTGAGATAAATATTTAGGAGACCAGTTCTCGCTATCAATCCCGTGACCCAACAGAGGACTATTTAAAAGATGCCGAAAAGTTCATCGTTATTGCCATTTTAGCATACTGCATTCAATAAAAAGAGTAAACCGTTATATTCTTGCCAAGGGGCAAATCCAACCGATTTACGTTTTCCCTTTACTCGACCTAATTGTCTGTGTTACTAAAGGTTCATATTTAAAACTTTGAACGTTATGGGACTTAACAGCAACAAAAAGGTGATTTGCCTATCCCTACTTCCCTGCAAAACTCACTCATGAAAACCTCAGTCAGACCAAACCCTCTGCGCCCGTTTGCCCATTGTGCCAGGCGGACTTGTGTCCCTGTGTCCCGCCCTGCGCTCCTCCTCCCCGCAGTAACAGCTCTCTCGCTGCACAGCGCCCGGCCGGGAGGCGGCTTGTCTTCCCTGTTTCCTCTCTGGCCGCCCCCTTTCCTTTGCCCGAGGCGCTTGCGCGGCAGGGAGGGTGGAGGCTTGGCCGAGCTGGGGCTCCGTGAGTTCGGGACAGCGTGGGACAGAGCGGCTGCTGCTTTGTGAACAGCCTGGGGTACACAAGTGAGTACGAGTGATGCGGCGCTGCATTCAGTGGGACTTATCTACTGTCGCGTGGCTCGGAATTGTCCCGGGCCAACGGCTGTTGCGCGCGGCCACAGTGTTAATGACTGACACCGCGAGCGCGCCTCAAGTCACCGTAGGGTCAGTTTGGGTTCGTAGGGCTGTGTCCGTCTGTCTGTTAGCAGAGCACCATGTCGTACGTGACCCCTTCTGTTCTTCGACCCTCGCCGCCCGAACTGGGATTCCCCCCACTGGGCGTTCGCCCGTTGTTCTAAGACTGGGCAGAGACGAGGCTTAGCGGTTGTAGCTCCCTGGAGGTCCTCTCACTGGACGTGAAGCTCGCACTATGTCTGTTCCTAACCATACAAAGTTGGGGCTCGCGTAAACTGAAATAAAGTTTCTATTGAACCGCGGTGGAGTGGGTGGATATTTTGCAGTGTCACGACATTTAAAGTTGACGTTTTCCGACCCATGATGCGTGGACCCTCCCGTTTTAGGGTCTCATGAGAAATACGAATCGCGCTCGACCCCATCAGCCTGAAAGTAAAGATGGTATATATGTAAAGGTACTCTGTGGTTTAAATGCCCACACTGATTGCCTCAAATCTCAGTGCTCATCCAACGGACCTTGGAGTTTCAGTGACCCTGCTACAGCTATTTCACCACAATAACATGCAAGGGGCGGGATGCCTTCACAGGCACGTGACGACCTCTCGTATTGATCTTTGCCTCAATCACATTAATAATGAATGTTGCGAGCCCTTGGCTGTCTTGTTCCCCAAACTGTTTCGTTTTGCACTTAACTGGAAATAAAAAACACATGCAGTGTTCAAGACTAGTCGAGGCTTTCCCGAATGCGTCACCTATACCACTCCTGATTGCGGAGATCAAAGTCCGTAGATTCAATATCTGATAGATTAAATCAAAGTGTGAGAAGTACGCCAAGATTAGGGTGACTGTTTCTCTGACTGCAATTCTTAAAGGTTGCCAGGCGCATGCGGTTGGGTGCAAGGATGCTGCTGTTGGTGTGAAAAACACAGACTAACGGAATTGTCTGGATTGTTCCCGTATGTGACAGCTTGGCAACGTGCTGTTTCATTTGTTGTTACCAAAGCCTACTTCCCGCAGCAGCTTAGTCTATGTAGCTATTATTTTCCATTTGCTTTTGATGAGGAATGTCGCTGCTTTCTTTTATTTATTTAGTTTGCGCAGCAGCCCAGTCTGCTCAGCTATTATTTTCCGTTTTGTTTTGACGGGGTTTTGGCTGTTTACATTATTTTTATATAAGAGTTCAATCCCTTTGTAGCTCCTTCTCAGGACTGGGAGCTGGTAGCGGCAAAATGGAGCTTAAAAGATGGCGGCAATGAAACTTACCTTTAAAAGGTAATGTCTTAAGATAAGGTGAATCTGACAAAAGGAACCTTCAAGTGTGGGAAGGCCTTAAAGTGCAACAGCTACACAATTTAAAGTTGAAGTTTTAAGCTTGAAGCTTGAGACATGCATATGGGGATGATCGAGCAGGTGGCCGAATGATGTCAGTTTGTCTTTCCTCAAGGGAAAAGCAAAGTCTGCGTTTTTAGGACTCCCCATAACATTCTATTTTGGCCTAATCCATATGGAAGGGGTCAGTAATTTTAGGGATGGCCTAGAGACAACTTTAGTTTTTTTCGACAGCCTATTGTTTTCCAAAATATTCATAATGCAATTTAATAAATATATAGAGGGGACTTGGGGGAGGGGGTCTCAGTCCTCTTCAACCATTAATTAGTCTCTTCGGGTGTCCTTTAAGTCTGGCTTCGGCTCGCAACAGCCTGCAGAATGGGTCAGTGGGTCAGCTCACTTCATCGGTTGAGAGTGTGTTCATATGTGACGAGCACATATGAACAATTAAAGACTTCTACCAGGTTCGTATTGGTAAGGCGGGCACTCAAGCAATGGGCCGGTATCTGAAGTGCAGCTGTGGCCCGCTTTCCAGCGAGCTTGGGCTCTGTCTCTGCTCTTCATATGCCCCCAGTGGGGGTCCGAATGGCCTTATACTGGCGGCAGATGGCCCCCTTTTGACTCCGTTTTACCAAGGGGGTGTCATTCCCAGTCTCTCGCAGGGCTGGCCCATTAATGTATGCAGATTGTGCAGGGGTGGGGCCTGAGCAAAAATGGCCTCACTTGCATTCAGGTGTTGTTCACCATTGTGAACTAATCTGTGCACAAAGAGCCCTGGCAGTGTTTTTTAAAACTCCTTTAAGTTAAGAAAATAACCCTCCCTCTTATTTTCATAACACTTAAAACACTGAAGCAGCGTTTTGTGAAAAAGAGCAAGCCACAAATGTGGGCCACCCTTTTAGGGTGCTTGCACTTATTTTGCATCCCAACCCAACCTGACTACTACTGAAGTAAGTGTTATCATGCATTATATTTACCATAATGCATTTGTGCAAATTGAGTGCTGGAATGTGAGGCAGTGTGCTCTCTCCCTCCTTATAAGTTTGGTAGAGGAGAGCGCTTAAGAGACGGGCTGATATGCCTGGACTGCTGGGCCACACCTTTATTTTTTTAACAAACTTTATTGTGGATTTTGCATATTCTTGCAAACACTTTGATTCTTTCCAACGCCAGACCTTTTGGCTTTGCCAATACTTTATTTGGCTAAACCGGTTTCTGCACCTGCCAAAGTGCCTATCATTCTTTCCGTACACAGCCCAGTGTGAGCATTTTCACAAAGTGGTGTAAAGTCTGAAGAGGATTAACAGCAATAGATTCCACAAATAGGAATAGGTTGAATTTAGTCCTTTTATATACATATTTTACTGTAAGCTTTTTGACATGAGAGCTGCATTCCATTTGGCAACCTACCAGTGTGCATGTTATGTAGATCCCTACGGTTAAATTACCCTCCTTCAAAGGAAGGTTTCAGATAAATGGTGTTTTTAGCATGTGTGTGCCTGATGTGGCATTGAAAGACCAGTGCAGAGATTTTAAAATGTTTTACGAATTGGTTAATTCCCTAATGGCATTAACAACATCCATTGTGGCCTGAATTAGTCTGATAGTGAAAGATTGTGAACCAGCTTCACATGTGCTATTTTATGGAGACCTTTGGTACCCAGCCTTACTTAGGTAGTTGGCTCTCACGAGGGGTATGGAAAGGACTTTATCAATACCTATGCAATAGTTATCCTGCAGCACTTTACTAACCGGCGTTTCACAAAGTTGCTTTCAAGTTTAGTTTGTATAGTTTATTTGTAAAGTGCAAATCTAGCTGGAGAGTAACTGAGCTCTGAAAAAAATCAGGCGCCCTTAGTGATGATTCAGCATCCTTTTACAAGAAAGCTGAATGTTCGTGGATAGTGAATCATATATGGTGGAGCTGTGGAGTTATCCGAAGAAGTGATCTTCAGTTCCTTTCTTAATTGCCTAAGTGTTGAGGAAGTTCACTTGTGTGATAGCAGAAAACTGGGAACTGTGTGCATTGTTACTTTGATTTAGGATGTGTAAATTGATCAGTCTCAAATTGTAGGCCTTAGATCTGAATCTTCCCAAAGTCAAAAGACTCGGTCCTGTTTTCCTCCCCCCCCCCGTGAATTCTGGAACTTCTAATCTAGTTTATCTCATTGTGAATTTATAACCACAATTACTAAATGTAAAGCAAACATTCTTTAGACTGAAGAGCTATGCACCATGCAGTTGGGAATCTTGAGAACTCTGGGGCTCATTGGTCCTCCAAGAGACTTTGCAGCATGGAAGTCTAAGATTTATTTTACTCCGTAAACCTTAATATTGATCATTAGCTCTTCTTTCTTCCATTAGTGATATGGCATGCTGAATTATAGGCGCCTATTTAAAGGAGCCTTCATCTTTGGCTTCAAGTTTAATTCTATAGATTGATAAGCATGCTGTGTGATCGCTTTCTGGAGGAATCTGTGCAAGAGCTAGAGATCTTGCGCAGATCAGTTGCAAGGCCAACTCGTCATTTAATCCTTCCCAGTTCCTTAAAGAGAGATTGAGCCATGAAATAAACATGGCTTCATTTGAGAGTCAAGAGGCGAGTCAGTCTCTATTATGTTCGAAAATAATCATCAAGTTGAGACTAAGAACGTTTTCTTTCTGTGGTTTGTAGGTGAACTACAAGAAAAGGGACAGAAGGGGCTATTTCCGCTCACAGTGGAGTGGGAGGTCCAGCAGGAAGGGAAGCCCCAGAGATGCAAATTACCAAGGAAGGGTATTCCTGCTGTTCCTCAATATACGAAAAAAGAGGAAGAAGAAGAGTCAAAGGAAGGGCTGGACCCAACTACATACAATGTACTTTTAGAGTTGGTAATCCATTTGTTGGATAATAATGCCCTCACACACCCTTTCAGGTGTCATGCTTCATCATATGGGCTGCTCCTCGTCGGGCCGGCGGTGCAATGCCTAACGGGCTCCCTTAATAAGGGGCACTTTATCGGAGGTCTTCAATCCAACTGCCGTATGGTGAAGTGCGGGTGTGGGGGCCTGGGTGGTGTAGATGTGAATAAGTGATATAAAACAGGGTTGAAAGTGCCAATTGGGAATTAATTTTATTCAGAGGGCCTCCTTCCCTGATTAAAAACGTGAAGGTGTAGCACTCAACAGAGTATAATGTCTCATGTAAGAGTGGCCTATGTTAGTATTTAATGGTCAACATGTTTCTCGCATGGAGTTATTGCACTAGCGATTCTTCAGGACCTAGAACAAAACTATCTACAAAATAGAGAGAATGTTATAATATTAATATTCTCAGTTGAAGTGGTATAAAGCGAGTCAATGTCTCCTAATTAAAATACCTGTTAGTGTCTGGTACTACCTGTAAAAGGGAAAGGTAGGTGATACCGGTTACAAAGGTACACAATAGACACGACAATTCAAAAACAGCCATGGAAGTGACTCTTCAATCGTTATTTACATAAAATGGTGGTGGCTTCTGATGCGTGAGAACGCTTCAGGACACATTTAATGGTGGTGAATCCCCACAGTGAACTACAGTGACTATTCACCTGTGTGGAATTCGTTAAAAAGCAGCAAGAAATAGTCTAGGATGACTCACCCTATTTAGTATAGATCCAGATCACAACAGTACTCGGTGGATGTAACATGAGCAACAACTCTTCACAAAGTAGGACTGTATAAGGGACCAAAAAATGGAATGGGTAATACATGGATGAGGCATAAATGTAACAACAAGAATAATCAAACAAGTTAGCACAAACAAACAGCAGGTCAATAGCTGTAGAAATAAGTCTCATATGTAAATGAGATGTTAAGCTAGTCAATATAGTCTATGTTAATCAATTGCAGTTGAAGAATACACCAAAGAAAACTGGTGAAATGTACAAAGACAGTAAGCAGCAGTCAGCTAGTTATCATGCTCGAGTGACACCATAAGGAGTCAAAAAGGCGTTCAAGAATGGTAAACTGCAAAAAAAAGGGGGGGGGGGGTTGATAGTGATTTCCTTGTGTGGTCACAGAGAACAAAACTGACGGTAAAGACGAATGGGCCATGACGTATTAGTGTCCCAAAATTTTTTAGACAAAATACGATAGAGGACTGTAGACCCCAGTAAGGATACAGGCCAGCAAGAGTTAACAAATGTTCGGTAACAGTGGCCTCTCGGCCGGTGAGACAGGGCAAAATGATGAAGAGAGCTCGCACTCTGTCAGAGCATGTATCACTAATTGGCAAACTAGCCTTCATATCAGCGACTTAGGGAGAACTCAAAGGTGGCTTAAACGTGAGATCGTATATTGTAAAGCCAGCTGATTTAGAGAAGGGCTGCTCAGCGGATTGTTGTGGGCGCTCGTAGTCCTATCTCTATGTGATGCACTCGCAGAGTTAAAAGGTTAGTCAAACGCTATTAAGAACATGCTCCGGAAAGAACGCTGTTTTACTCACGTTTTTCGTGGCTCATGCCATGCAAGTTGACCTACCCTCACCACCGAGTCCGGAAGGTGGCGTGTACAACAGCGAGGGAGGACTTATGCTGGAGGAATTGTCATGTGACCTAGGGTGGAGTCAGTACGCACACCTGAATGCGTTGTGGCTATAGATGGCAGACATCATGGGTTGGGAAAGAAAGTTGTCCGTTAGGAAAGTGGTGTCTGCTTCTATGGCGGCCATTTTAGAAAGGGGTAGATGCGAGACTCTTGTAGTATATGAAACAATCTAAACCAGAAGGGTTAACGAGCCCAGTATGTGGTCACTCATTACAATAGTAATTGTAATAGTAATCATAAGCGTCCCAATGGGGGCAGTGTAATTTATGGAGGTAGGATGTAAGTTAGTGTGTGAGACAGCCCTGAACAATATGCTAGTCCAAAGGTAGTGTGGTAGTAGGACTGCTGTATTGTGTGACATTTAGGGCAAGAAGTAAAATGTAGACTGGTTCAAGTTTTAATTGATCCCCATGGGATATCATCGTTCAGACCACCAACGTCGGAAGACAAGCGGTGTATCCATCTCTGTTCTCTCGCAAACAGACTTTGTTTGGTAAGATGGGGGTTGGCCTCTAAAATAAGCCATTTGACTGAGTCTGGTGAGTGTCTCTTCTCGAGAAAGTGCACACATAATTTGGTGTTGTTCTTATGGCAGCGGAAACTGCTGCGGTGTTCAGAAATGCGCAATTTGATAGGACGAGTCGTCATCCCCACGTAGTAGAGATCACAGGGACATGTCAAAAGATAGATACAATTGGCTGTATTGCAATTTGTTTGGGACCTCAATTCCCAAACAAAGGTAGTATTCAGTGTGACAGTCTTGTGTATTGATGTGAAAGTGCATGCACTGCACATACCACACGGATAGTGTCCTTTCACCGTAGGTAACTGCCAGAGCGTGCTCTGTGAGGACTTTGTCTTGGGTTTAGGTCTGGTTTGTATAAGCATATCTTTGATGTTCTTGGATCGCCTATAAGCAAACCGAGCACTTCCAGGTTCATAGTCCCTGTATTGAGAATGTTCCAGTGTTTTTTCAACACCTTAGTCAACTGATTAGAGGCCGGTGTAAAAGTAGTGACACAGGTCAGCGCCTCGGAACCAATTTTTTCTTCTCTATGGTCCAGAAGTCCTTCTCTATTGTTGTTCCGAGCCCGCTTTCTTGACTGAGTGATGCTCCTCTGTGGATAATGTCTCTCCTTAAGGTTACGGGCGAGGATCGCTGATTCACTCTTGTATGTGTCTTATGTGCTGCAATTTCTTCTCACTCTCGGAAATTGCAGCACATTAGACACATACAAGAGTGATCTCTACTACGTGGGGATGACGACTCGTCCTACCAAATTGCGCATTTCTGAACACCGCAGCAGTTTCCGCTGCCATAAGAACAACACCAAATTATGTGTGCACTTTCTCGAGAAGAGACACTCACCAGACTCAGTCAAATGGCTTATTTTAGAGGCCAACCCCCATCTTACCAAACAAAGTCTGTTTGCGAGAGAACAGAGATGGATACACCGCTTGTCTTCCGACGTTGGTGGTCTGAACGATGATATCCCATGGGGATCAATTAAAACTTGAACCAGTCTACATTTTACTTCTTGCCCTAAATGTCACACAATACAGCAGTCCTACTACCACACTAGCTTTGGACTAGCATATTGTTCAGGGCTATCTCACACACTAACTTACATCCTACCTCCATAAATTACACTGCCCCCCATTGGGACGCTTATGATTACTATTACAATTACTATTGTAATGAGTGACCACATACTGGGCTCGTTAACCCTTCTGGTTTAGATTGTTTCATATACCACAAGAGTCTCGCATCTACCCCTTTCTAAAATGGCCGCCATAGAAGCAGACACCACTTTCCTAACGGACAACTTTCTTTCCCAACCCATGATGTCTGCTATCTATAGCCACAACGCATTCAGGTGTGCGTACTGACTCCACCCTAGGTCACATGACAATTCCTCCAGCATAAGTCCTGCCTCGCTGTTGTACACGCCACCTTCCGGACTCGTTGGCGAGGGTAGGTCAACTTGCATGGCATGAGCCACGAAAAACGTGAGTAAAACGGCGCTCTTTCCGGAGCATGTTCTTAATAGCGTTTGACTAACCTTTTAACTCTGCGAGTGCATCACATAGAGATAGGACTACGAGCGCCCGCAACAATCCGCTGAGCAACCCTTCTCTAAATCAGCTGGCTTTACAATATACGATCTCACGTTTAAGCCACCTTTGAGTTCTCCCTAAGTCGCTGATATGAAGGCTAGTTTGCCATTTAGTGATACATGCTCTGACAGAGTGCGAGCTCTCTTCATCATTTTGCCCTGTCTCACCGGCCGAGAGGCCACTGTTACCGAACATTTGTTAACTCTTGCTGGCCTGTATCCTTACTGGGGTCTACAGTCCTCTATCGTATTTTGTCTAAGAATATTTGGGACACTAATACGGTATGGCCCATTCGTCTTTACCGTCACTGTTTTGTTCTCTGTGACCACACGAGGAAATCACTATCAACCCCCCACCCCCCCCCCCCCCTTTTTTGCAGTTTACCATTCTTGAACGCCTTTTTGACTCCTTATGGTGTCACTCGAGCATGATAACTAGCTGACTGCTGCTTACTGTCTTTGTACATTTCACCAGTTTTCTTTGGTGTATTCTTCAACTGCAATTGATTAACATCGACTATATTGACTAGCTTAACATCGCATTTACATATGAGACTTATTTCTACAGCTATTGACCTGCTGTTTGTTTGTGCTAACTTGTTTGATTATTCTTGTTATTACATTTATGCCTCATCCATGTATTACCCATTCCATTTTTTGGTCCCTTATACAGTCCTACTTTGTGAAGAGTTGTTGCTCATGTTACATCCACTGAGTACTGTTGTGGTCTGGATCTATACTAAATAGGGTGAGTCATCCTAGACTATTTTTTGCTGCTTTTTAACGAATTCCACACAGGTGAATAGTCACTGTAGTTCACTGTGGGGATTCACCACCATTAAATGTGTCCTGAAGCGTTCTCACGCATCAGAAGCCACCACCATTTTATGTAAATAACGATTGAAGAGTCACTTCCATGGCTGTTTTTGAATTGTCGTGTCTATTGTGTACCTTTGTAACCGGTATCACCTACCTTTCCCTTTTACGGGTAGTACCAGACACTAACAGGTATTTTAATTAGGAGACATTGACTCGCTTTATACCACTCCAACTGAGAATATTAATATTATAACATTCTCTCTATTTTGTAGATAGTTTTGTTCTAGGTCCTGAAGAATCGCTAGTGCAATAACTCCATGCGAGAAACATGTTGATCATTAAATACTAACATAGGCCACTCTTACATGAGACATTATACTCTGTTGAGTGCTACACCTTCACGTTTTTAATCAGGGAAGGAGGCCCTCTGAATAAAATTAATTCCCAATTGGCACTTTCAACCCTTTTTTATATCACTTATTCCCATCTACACCACCCAGGCCCCCACACCCGCACTTCACCATACGGCAGTTGGATTGAAGACCTCCGATAAAGTACCCCTTATTAAGGGAGCCCGTTAGGCATTGCACCGCCGGCCCGACGAGGAGCAGCCCATATGATGAAGCATGACACCTGAAAGGGTGTGTGAGGGCATTATTATCCAACAAATGGATTACCAACTCTAAACGCACATTGTATGTAGTTGGGTCCAGCCCTTCCTTTGACTCTTCTTCTTCCTCTTTTTTCGTATATTGAGGAACAGCAGGAATACCCTTTCCTTGGTAATTTGTAGGTGGCCTACTCGCTTTATGTGTAACCAAAATGACGTAATTTTATGTTCTCTTTACCCTCACACAATTCATCCCCGTTTGAGCAACTAACATCATATTACTTAAATGTTCCCTTATCCAGCCTTGTACTAATTCCCATTGTTTTCTTTGTCCTGCCTTCTCTTGTTGGCTTTAAGACTTTGAAGTAACCCAGTGATAATGTTAGGATTTTTGCAGGTGATGTTCATGACATAACATCAGGTTTGCCCTCCATACCTTCCTCGCCTTTCACCTGTCTGCCTTCTTACCTCTCCTCCCCCTTACCTTCTGTAATTGGAAGCAGCTTCTCAACTTTAATTGCTGTTTAGGCCCAAAAGTAATTTTATCTTTGAAGTAGGGGTAAATTGAAAGGTCTGACAGTAGAATCTGCATGGGATGGACTGAGGAAGTGGTCTGCAGCCCTAGTCATATCTAACTTGGTGGAGTAGCTCTCAAAAAAATCTGTTGTGATTTCCATCTCTCAGGACTGGATTTCTTTAGTTGCAATACGAAGCACACAGAGCCAGTAGTCTTTGAATCAGCTGACCTCAGGTATTGTCTTTCATGGGCTTTTTATGGTTTTGCCATTGCTTTGGATTTGTGCCTGAATTTATGGCATGTTGTGGATTACCTCATACCTCACCGACTCGGACACACTTTTGGTGTCTTCTAGACCGCCGGACACTGTTGCAGGCTTCATTAGACAGCTATTTTGGTGAGCGTTGTCCTGCTTCTCTGTTAGTTTTAAATTCTTTTTTCATGTCATGTACTTTATGTTTTACTTTATCATGCCCACCACCGCGTGCTTGCGCTTTTTGGCACCCCTGGACTCACGTTTTGTGCATGATACTTTACCCATACCACTACACCATGAGCACGGTGTAGAGCATAAGTGTACGAGCACAATTTTGACCAGTACACTAACATCTGAGTATTTTGAACGTATTGTGAGTAATTGTATTGTGTCATTACATATCCTTTGTCCCACATACAGGGTACCTACCTGAATACGTGGTATGTAGACTCTCACTTATCATGTTGTGTAGATAGTTTTCTTTGGTCCTGACGAAGTGCTTTGATCCTCCTGACGCTGAGAGCACGAAACATGTTGACCATTAGAGTAGAGCATACATAGCTAGAAACCTTATATCTAGTTCACTGCCACGCTTCTTGTTTTAATCAGGCAGTTTACCTTCCAGAATAAAATATTATTAGGACAAACTGACCTGTTTTAATCCACTCACCCCACATCTACACAAACTAGGCCTCTTACCCCCACTGCACCCTATGGCAGGAACAGAAGATCCCCGCTAAAGAGCCCCGTGCTGGTTGTCCATCAGGTATTGCAGCGCCGACCTGACGAGGGGCAGGCTCATACGATGAAGCCTGACACCTAGCTGGCTAGGTGTGTTAGAGCCCTAGTTCCGACAAGGGAGATTCCCCCTCCCTTACTCCCCCCTGGTTCTACCCCCCAGTGGGATGACCACCAATTGGTGTCACTTCCATCTGCTGCTTTATGTTCATTCACTCTGATTCTGAGGAACTCCACACCCATTTTTCTCACTGTTCATGTGGGGCATGTGTGTTGGACCTCGTTAAACTTGCCCCATTGTCCCTCTTGTTTGGTTCACATGTTGTGGATTGGTACATACTTTGTCGTGGACTGGTACATACTTTGTCCAATGTCTGTTCCCATTTTGTTTTTGTGATAGTGTCTCGAGTAATCCTGTTGTTAGACTACAGATAAGGCATGGCTTATATTAAGTGTATGTTTTTAACTTTATTAACGTGATGACATTTTAATTTGTGGTTTATGGCCTTTTTGGTTTAAAGTATCCACAGTGCTTATCACGAATCACTCTTGCGCATTCATTTGTATTACTTTAGTGTCATGATAACATTATCCACAGCTGGATTGTTCAAAATAAAAATGTGTAAACACTATCTTTCTTAAAGATGCAATCAAAATGCTGTCCATTTGTCAAAATATCCACTGTGCATATTCTGCTGTACATTTCTTTTTTAGTAAAAAAATTACAATGCAGATTTCATCCTCTGTCCCCTCCCCCTCCCCCCTTTTTTTAAAATTTCAATTACAAACTCTTCTTCGATAAAGCATAACCCTGCTGAAGCAATCTTTTCAGCAGTGGAGCCCCAATTCAAATGTCCATATTGTTGTAAGCCCAAGCCATTGCTTCACTTTGGGATTTTTGTCCTAGGACAGCTGGGAGCACTGTACACAAAGCCATCTATTACCAAGTACACCCCTTACCAAAGAGTTGGGGAGAGGAGTTGGCCTAACGGCTAGGGTGGTCGACCACGAATCTGAGGAACTGGGTTTGAGTCTCGGCAATGACGCTGAACATCCTGTGATTCTGGGCAAATCACTTAATCTCCCCGTTCCTAACAAAAATGAATGTGTCCTCATGTAATGCAACTGGTGCTATGTAAAGCGCTCTGATACCCGATTTGGGTCAAGTTCGCGCTATATACATCTCTCTAAAATAAAAAAGAGTTGACCAGTTGGCTCTGCCAGACCTTGTTGTATTGGCTTGAAATAAACGTCACTTCTGAATTTGGCCTTGTAGGAGGTACATTGTTTTGGAAAGAGGGAAGTGAGCAAGCTGGCCAGCCCCACTCCTTCTGCCTCTATAAAACCAATACATGCACTGTTGTACTTGGAGATGCAGAATAACTGAACTCAGTAGACAGACGCTCCACCTTGATTCAAAATGAAAACTTATATGTGAACATTTACATGTTGTCATACCAGGTGAAGCACTTTGAGTTAAGCACACCTGTTGTGTCGGTCAAATTGGCTCTTGAGTTTTAGTTTCGGGTGGCTCCTCCCTGACAATTTGACTGAGCTGGGATTCACACATACCCTCCACAGAATCCCTTATGATGCAGTGCCTGTAGCAAATGCCATAGCAGACCTCTGTCCTTTGGACTTTAAGATGCAAGCAGACAAGTGTCCTATTGTGTTCTTTAGGCCCCTATTCACACACATCAGTCTCTTCTCTTGATGCACTGAGATCGAGCCTGCCACGGTTGAAATGTATCTGCTCAAAAAACACCCCTGGTTGAAAATTGCAAACGGAGAGAGTCCCCTTGAGTTCCCTGTAGGGAACTAGTAGGTCCTAAGCTCGGGCCATGTAAGCACTTCAAGCTAAAATGGGTAGCCTCTCTTGTGGGACATTTCTTATTTCATGCATCCCTCCTCCTTTAGTGGCTCCTTTCTTGCCTAACTCACATAGGGCTTGAAACCAATGGCCCTTCGATGTCCCACCTTCTTGGTGGTTTCCTGTGGCAAAGCAGCCACTTATGCCACAAACCATTCTGAATAAATGAGTGTCCAAGTGTTCTGCAAATTTCACCATACATGACTTGAAAGTTATTGAATTGTAGTCCAGTCAATGGTTCCCCTTCCTCATACCCCAGGAGGCACTTCTGCCACTGTGACCTTACTTCTAGGTCTTGCTTCAAACCCTTCACTGGGCATCCCCCCCCCCCCCCCTTTAGCTCCTGCACCACTTGACCAAGGTCTATTCTAGCTTGAACTCTCTTAGACCTGGCAATATTTTCCAACCCAGTCCACCTGTGTGTACCACTGAACCACCTGGATTATCATTACAGCTTCCATGTCTCTTTCCATCACTATGGTAGACGAGGGCTCTGTATCTAGGAGGCCAGAAGCCATGCTTCAAGGCACCCATGCCTCCTCCTAATGTTTGGGAATACCACTTTGGGTATTGCAGAGTCTTAAGCATCACCATCCCATCATGCCTAGGTCCTCCTGTGCTACGCTACATCCTGGCCGTGGGATTTTCAGCAGGCCTGCTGCTCCCAGCAGGGCAGCTAGGGCGAAGAGACTACACCAACCCCATTAACCCTATATATTCACTTGTAGCCATAAAATGCGTGGGTGTCTGTCTGAGGGGATGTGCAGCCTGCGGGTGTTGCCTATATTGTCCCACAAACGGCCTCAACCACATCACGTTTTCTTAGTGACTCCCACCATGGGAGTGGGTAGTTTTGCGCTGATAGGGCATTAAAGGAGGAGATTTGCCCTGGTACCTACATTTCGTACTGTGTAACTAGGCAATCGGGGTTAATTTGCGGCATTCTCATGATCGTGAACAATTCTTGTATTAGAGTTATATCAGCCAAAGTTGATAGCACTTGAAGAATTGTAGTTGTCATTAGCAAAGAGCTTTGATTTAAAAAAAAAAATAATAATAATACAGGGGATTTCAGCCAAACTTCACCTATTGGTCTATTGTTGTGTCATTTACTTTTGAGGTCTTGCTTGAGACAGCGCATGCACTGTTGCTAGCAAGACCTTTATATGCATAAAAATAGTTAAAGATGGCTTCGAGCCCACCCACAACCTACCATTGATTGGCTTAATCACCACTCATTTCTTTTCATTGGTCAGTGGCAGCTTGTTTTATTTTTGCGGTCTCACTACAGAGAGCTGTAGGAGGATTTTACACACACCCCACCCCACCTCCCCCTCCCTTTGCAGGGAGTCAGCTGTGTGTGCTTTAAAAGTCCATTCCCCTTGTTCGCTACAGTCTACAGTTCATCACACAAATACGCAGAGTTGCCACAACATTCCTTTCTGTATGGAGAATAACGTGCTCCTAAAATCGCCCGTGATTTTACAGTAAAAGCTCTTGTGAACAAACACATGTAATACTTTTAACTCCGGCACTGCCGGAGGCTCCACACCCTGCAGCTGGGAACAGTATGTTGCACCAGTGCCTCACAGGTGTTTATATTTTAAACATTTTCACTTGTATTTTTATTTGTATGTAACGCATGGCTATGTTTTCCCTGGCAACTTGTTTTCTTCTGTGTCAAAAGAAATCATTGCCTGTAAGTTTCCATATTAATTTTCAGATATGTTAAAGGAAGTGAGACAGAACGTCCTATTATTGAATTAATCAATCAGAGTTGGTAAAGCGCAGCTACTCACCCGTGAGGGTCTCAAGGCGCTGGGGGGGGTTCGTTGAATGCTGGGTTCATCCGAAGAACCAAGTCTTGAGGTCCTTCCTGAACTGGTGCAGTGTGGGGACTTGCCGAAGGTGGAGGGTGAGTTCGTTCCAGGCCTAGGCCGCGAGGTAGGAGGACTTTCCTCCCATTCTGGTCTTGTAGATGCTTGGGATAGTGGCTAAGGAGAGATCAGCTGATCAGCTGTGTCTC
Organism: Triturus cristatus; assembly: GCF_964204655.1. NCBI lineage: Eukaryota > Metazoa > Chordata > Amphibia > Caudata > Salamandridae > Triturus > Triturus cristatus. Next base: position 1,006,498,616 of record NC_140591.1, on the reverse strand, counting down.
TTGGGTGCGTAGGTGAGGCGGTTGTTTAGGTACGCTGGTCCGATGTTGTGGAGAGCCTCGTATGCGTGAGTGAGGAGCTTGAAGGTTATTCTTCTTTCGATGGGGAGCCAGTGGAGATCGCAGAGGTGTTGGGTGATGTGGTTGTGACGGGTGATGTATAGGGTCAGTCTGGTTGTGGCGTTCTGGACTGTTTGAAGTTGCGGAGTAGTTTCTTGATTGAGACGTAGAGAGCGTTGCCGTTGTCCAGTCTGCTACTGGTTAGGGCGTGCGTAACCATCTTCCTGGATTTGGATGGGATCCATATGACTGTTTTTTGGAGTATGCGAAGGGTGTTGAAGCAGGCCGAGGATATGGGGTTGATCTGGTGGTTCATTGTGAGCGATGAGTCAAGTATGATGCTGAGGTTTCGTGCATGGTCTGTCGGGGTTCCAAGGGCGGTGGTCCACAATGTGTCATCCCACGTGGAGGGGGTGGAGCCAAGGATGAGGATTTCTGTTTCCAGGGAGTTGTTTCAGGCAGCTCTTCAGCCAGGTGGTGACGGCTTTCATCCCTTCTTGAAAGTTGTGTCTGGTGGTTTTGGGTTCTTTGATAAGGGAGAGGACGAGCTGGGTGTCATCGGCCTAGGAGATGAAGTTGAGCCTGTGGTTTCTGACTATGGTTGCGAGGGGGACCATGTATATGTTGAAGAGAGTGGGACTGAGGGAGGATCCCTGAGGGTCTCCACATCTGGTCTTTGTTGGTTCTGAGAGGTAGGGCGGGAGCCTGACTCTTGAGTACTGCTTGTGAGAAATGAGCATATCCAGTCAAGGGCCTTTCCGTGGATGCCGGCGTCTTGGAGTCTGGTGGCTAGTGTGCGATGGGAGACGGTGTCGACGGCAGCTGAGAGGTCCAGGAGAATGAGGGCTGCCGTTTGTTCCTGGTCAAGGAGGGAGCGGATGTTATCTGTTTGCGGTGAGTAGGGTGGTCTCAGTGCTGTGGTTGCTGCGGAATCCGGATTGGGAGATGTCCAGGACGTTGTTGGCATTGGTGAAGTTTGCTAGCTGGGTGTTAACGGCCTTTTCGATTACCTTGCTGTGAATGGAAGCTGGGAAATGGGCCTGAAGTTCTTGGAAGTCATTTGGGTCTGCAGAGGGTTTCTTCAGGGAGGGGTTGACTTTGGTGTGTTTCCAGTCGTCGTGAAATGTGGCGGTTTCGAGGGAGCAGTTAATTGTCTGGCGTAGTTCGGGTGCGATGACCGTGGCGGCTCTGTGGAAGATGTGGGGTGGGCAGGAGTCTGAGGCTGCTCCGGAGGGGATGCTCTTCATTGTCTTTAGGGTGTCTGTCATGAGCAGGATCTGTTGGGTGGCGTCCCTGGGGGTGGGACCTGGAGTGGTGCAGAGGTCTTGATTGTTGAAGTTGTTGTAGATCATCTTAATCTTGAGGTGAAAAAAGGTGCTGCGTCTGTTGCAGAGGTTTTAGGAGGGTGGGACGTCTGTTGTTTCACTGTTGGGTTTGGCAATTCCTTGAGGATTGAGAAGAATTGCATTTACATAGCGCTTACTACCCCTGACAAGGCGTTGAAGCTCTTTTTCGGTGAGTAGCATGCTACTCCGGGACCCATAAAGGATTAGTGTTGAATTAGTATAGTGAAATATGAAGGTAATTTATGTGGTGGATAGGTTAGTCAGTAATTTGGATTCGGAAGGATAGAAGAGGAGAAAAGGTTTGTATTTTTTGTAGCACTTGTTACCCCTGATGGGGTGTTGAAGCACTTTTTTTTTGGCGAGTAGCACACTACTCTGGAAACCCATAAAGGATTAGTGGTGAATTAGTATGGTGAAATATTAAAGTAATTTGAGTGGTGGATATGTGATTCAGTTATTTGGATAGAGAAGGGTAGGCGGCAGGATAGAAGAGGGAAAGAGGTTTGTATTTATATAGCGCTTGATACCCCTGATGGAGTTCTGAAACACTTTTTTGGCAAGTAGCACGCTACTCTGGAACCCCTAGGATTAGTGTTGAATTAGTATAGTGAAATATGAAAGTAATTTGAGTGGTGGATATGTTAGTCAGTTATTTGGATTGAGAAGGGTTGGGAGGGGTTGAGAAGGGAAAAAGGTTTGCATTTATACAGCGCTTCTAACCCTGATGGGGTGTTGAAGTGCTTTATTGGTGAGTAGCACGCTACCCTGGAACCCATGAAGGATTAGTGGTGAATTAGTATAGTGGAATATGAAATTTGAGAAGTGAACATGTTAGTCTGTTGTTTTGATTGAAAAGGATAGTGGAGGAATAGAAGAGTGAACGATTTAAATGTTATGTTTTGGGGAGGTCATAGCAGTAGGAGGAGGCTTTTGGATGAGTAAAAAGGGGTTGTGGAGGGGAAGAGTTTAGAAAGGTTTGTTTTGGGGGATTGGTATAGGAAGGGGTGTCAGATGATGCAAGGAGGGGTAGAGTAGGGGAAAGTCTAGAAAGGGTTATTTTGGGGATCATAGTAGTGGTATCGGGTTTGAGCTAAATGAGAGTGGATGTAGAGGATATATTGGTAGATGTATAGGGTGAAAAATAGGGTAGTGCTTTGGAAAAAGTAGTAGAAAGAAGTTTGAGATGAGTCAGAAAGCTGGGCTAGAAGATATATTGAGAGAAGTATAGGCTGAGAAATAGGGTAGCGCATTGGAAATGCTAAATTAGAAGAAAGTGATAAATATATAAATCCATAGGTACATTTAAAGTATATAGATGCATAAAGGAGGCATGTAGATGAAAGATATTGATAGACGTACAGGATGAGAAATAGGGTAGTGCATTGGATATGCGTTTTCAGGAGAAAAGTAACAAACGCACAGATCCAAGTACATGGAAGATACATAGATGCACAATGGAAGCAAGTACATGTAGACCAAAGATGCACCAGATAAACTCAGGTTTTCAAGTGTTATTATTCTTTAATTTATTTATTTTTAACATAATTATTTTACATGTTTATACAAAGCAATACACAAAGATAGGTACATATCTATAGTGAAAATAAATGCTTATATACAGGGGGATATGCTGTCAATTTCTGTTTGTGTATGGTGCTTATGTGGGGAAGAGCCAATTCTTGAGTAGTTTTCTGAAGATAAGGTGGCTGTCCGTGGACCTTATGTTGGGGGGTAAACAGTTCCATAGTTTGGCTGCTTGAACAGAGAAGGATGTGCCACCCATGATTTTTTTCTTGTATCTTGGGATTTTGAGGTGAGGTTCCCCTTTAGAGAGGAGGTTCCTTTGTTGAATGTGTTTGGTGATATTATTCATGATGAAGAGCGGTCCCATTCCATGTATTGCTTTGTGGGTGATGCAAAGCAGCTTGAACATGGATCTTCTGGCAACAGGTAACCAATGCAGGGCTTTCAAGGCAGGTGAGATGTGGTCTCACGGTTTGATATGCAAGAGTAGTCTGGCAGCTGAGTTCTGAATCTGTTGTAGTCTTTTCATGGTCGTTAAAGGTGATCCGTGGTAGAGGCTATTGGCGTAATTGAGTTTGGACAGAACAAGGGAGATGGTAGCTGGGACCTTGTGTGGAAATCCCAAATGAGGGAAATTTCGTTGCAGCGTGTTTATAGTGACAAAGCTTGATCTTGCTAGTTTGTCCACTTGGGCATTCATCTCTAGCTTGGAGTCCATGGTCATTCCGAGGTTTCTTACTTCCTTCGATACTTTAGGCGGTGATCCTAGTTCATCAGGCCAGGCGGCAAACGGGTCCTAATGTTTCCAATCTCCACACATGAGTATTTCCGTTTTGGAAGCATTCAATTTGAGATGCTCCAAGTCATCCCCTGATCCACGGCTTTGAGACAACTGAAAATTGGGGATTTTCCAATGTTTTTGGGGCATTCCAGTTGAAGGAGTATTTGCGTGTCATCTGCATAGTTATAGCACATGAGGTGAAATTGGTTGATCAGTACCGGTAATGACTTCATGTAGATGTTGAAAAGCATGGGTGAGATGATAGAGCCTAGAGGGACCCCTGCTTTTGTGGAGTATGGTTTGGACGAGAAAGGTGGGGTATGGATGACATTAGTTCTGTTTCGAAGGTAGGACGCGATCCAGTCTAGAACAGTCTCTTATATGCTGGCTTCATATAGTCTTTGTTTCAGAGTGTCATGGTCAACCGTGTCAAAGGCAGCCGAGAGTTCCAAGAGGAGTAGCGCAGCAACCCAGTTGCAGTCTACTGTATTCTTCAGGTCATCCCAGATGGCAAGGAGGGCAGATTCAGTGTCTCTTCCCGGACGGAATCCTGTTAGGAAGTCTGAAAGCATGTCATTCTCTTCAATGAATTGTGACATCCGGGTGAAAGACTGCAGCACAGTTTTGTTTTATCCTGGGTGACCCAAACAAACTACTAACAGCAGGCCTTCCATTGCAAACTGCAGAAGTGGTACAAACGGCTCAAACTAGACTGTACCCTCACTGTGTGTGGCACTGCTTTTAGTTTGTGTCAGTGGGGGGTGTGGCCAGGCGCAGACGAAGATGGCCGCCTAGGTATCGAGCTCCGCTGAGCTAACTGTGCTGCCCGCGAAGATCCGTTCATTTATCCGGGCTGCGCGCATCAGAGTCACGGCGCTACCTTCCTGAAGGGTGGCGCGGCTGATTGAGGCCGGGAGCGGCGTCCAGAGGCGACGGGGAGATCGGCGGCGACGGCTGTTTGTGTCGCGGCGGAATCAGTGATCGGCTGGAGCCTGAGGCGCGGGCTGGCCGCCACTTGAGGTCCCGGCGCGCGGCCTCTACTACCTGTGGGGCTGGAGCGGGACGGACTGTTGTGGGCGGAGGCCGAGCTGCTGCCGATCGGCGGAGGCCCTGAGAAGCACGCCGGAGCGGGGGCTGACGCCGCTGAGGGCCGGCGGGGGCGGCTGACATCTGCGGCGCTGGGCTCTGGGCATGGAGCTCAGCGCATGGACAAGTCCGGCCTGTGAGGAGAGGCTTATATCCGCGGAGGCACCACTTCGGGCTGGCGGTGGGAGTGAGGAGTGCGACGGCCCTGGGTAGTCAGGTCCAGAGGGTAATCACGGCCCGCGTGGTAGGACTGCAGGAGGGGCCAAGATCGGCGGCGGCAATGCAGATGAGCCGGTGGGGCCTGCCCTGAGGGTGTGGCGTGGACGGACCCACGACCCATCGCCCAGCCTTTGAGGGCCCCGATTGTGGTTACCGCCCGGTGGGCGGCGGAGACAGAGGTGACAAGCGGTCACCGGGAGGAGCAGTGTGACAGCCGGTGATCATATCCTGAAGGGGTCGCCGGCCGCTGCCCGGGCGGAGAGGAGATGAAAACGAGGAGCCGGGGGTGCTTGCCGGCGTCCGGGCTGGGACACGGTCCTTGGCGGAGCGGCAGACTACGGTCACCATGCGCCCGAAGGTGGGGAGGCCCACGCAAACCAACAAGCTCGATAAATACGCGGTGCCCACCGGCCCGGCGCTCTCTGGGGCAACGGTGGACGCCAATATGGAGAAGACGGAGCCCTCCCCGACTTCCATCATGGCCGCGATACAGACGCTGGGCACTAACCTCGAGACCAAAATGGACAAGATCTCGATTGAGGTCAATCTGCTGCGCACGGACCTCGGCAAGACCACGGAGAGGTCAAAAGCCAATGAGACGGACATTAAGGCCCTGCAGGCCTCTGAGAAACGGCTTGAGGGGCGCATCAATGAGCTCGTCCTCCAGCACCGCCAAATGGCCCTGCGGCTCGAGGACCAGGAGGGGAGGGCGCGACGGAGCAACATCCGCGTCGTAGGTGTGCCGGAGGGGATGAAGGGGTGCAGCATGGAGCTCTTTCTTCAGGACCTCATTCTCCACCACTTGATGCCCGGAAGGCTCTCGAAGCTCTTCAATGTCGAGCACGCTCACCGGGCCCCGATCCCTAAGCCCAGACCGGGGGCCCCGCCTAGGACAATTATCGCCAAGATACTGAACTACCGGGACGCCATCCTTCAGGTGACCAGGCAGCAGGGGGATCTTCAGTACGAAGGGGCCACCATCAGATTCTTCCCTGACTTCCCGCTCCGGGTTCAGCAGGAGCGCCGCACGTTCCTGGGTGTCAAGGCGGCGCTCAGGGACCGCGGTATTAAATGTATGATGTTCTTCCCCGCCAATCTGAAAATCATCACGGAGGGCAAGTCGTACTTCTTCACCTCGCCGGCGGCGGTCCAGGAGTGGCTCGATACGGCGACGACGGAGGCGCGCAGGAGGCGCGATCGTGAACACCGGTGGGGGCGGTGTCCCCAGGCTCGGTGGACGGCGGAGTGGGGAGAACAGAGCAGAGCCGGGGGTCGTGGCGGTCCAGATCGAACAGCCCCCGATGGGACTCTCCCCCGGACACGGCGACGCGCTGAACCTTCCGCCCACGGCCTCAGGCCACACCGAACAGTAATGTATATGGCCTGAACTGGGGTCCCGTTAGCCGTGGCTGAGATGTGGGGCGGGAGTGGGTGCTCCCTCCCTTAATGACATCGAGATGGTCCCCTGATTGCCTCGCACACTTGAGGGAACAATAGTTTGGGGTAGCACAGTGGTGGCGGCGGCTGGAGTTGGAGCCAGCCTAAGTTCTCCCTAACAGAGTTTTTCCGGGGGAGGGTGGTTACTCTCTCCGGGATGGGTTGGGCGACAGGCGCTCTGCTAACTGAAAACTTTTCTTTTCCCTGACTATGACTAAAGACACCTATTTTTTCCCACTGCATCCTCACTGTAGCAATCGCAGCGCCGTGATATCCCCCGGGATGATTGTTAGCGCTTTATAAGTAACCTAAATAAATAAATAAATAAATTGGGGCAGTGGGTAGTTTAAAACCTGCGGAGCAGGGGGCAGGGTGGGGGGTGGGGGGGATTGTTTGGGGGGATGTTACAATGGATGTCGTAGGGTTGGTACGAATGACGGTTACAGGTCCACTTGAACTGTTCCTAATTGTGGTATGCATTGCTGTGGGTTGTTGGGGGGGGTGGGTGGGAGGGGGGGGATGATGGACGGTTGGTAGGGTCACACACTGATGGTCGGCAAGGGGTGCCGGGCAGCGCCGGTTCTCGGAGACGGGCGAGGTTCTACAGTAAGGACTATGGCTAGTTGTGGGGGGGGACAGCCTTAGGGTCCTCAGCTGGAATGTCAACGGGCTGGGGGATGGGCTCAAACGTACCATTGTCCTGCAGTTTATCAAACGCCACCTCTCGGATGTAGTGTTCTTGCAGGAAACGCATTTGATGGGAAATACATGTCAGGCCCTCAATAGATGGGGATATACTCTAGCGGTACACTCCGGCTTCACCTCTGGTTCTAGGGGAGTGGGGATCCTGCTTCGCCGTTCCCTGCCACTGCACATTGACCACACGGAGACAGACCCACTGGGCCGATTTGCAGGCCTGTCGGGGAGATGGGCGGGTTGCCGGGTTAACTTCATTTCTACATATATCCCCCCCCCCCCGGCCTTCAGACTCAGGCGTATGTAGACTTGGGCAGACTCTTGCTCTCCCTCCCTGACGGGAAGTTGTTCATCGGGGGTGACTTTTTAATGCTGTGGTCTCCGGAACCCTTGACAGACATCCACCCAAAACAACGCCTTCGGGGCAAAGGTGGTTGGCGGATTTCCTCGAAGCTTTCGGGCTCACGGACATCTGGCGGCTGGTGCACCCCACGAGTAGGCACTTCACCTTCCACTCTGGTCCACATCGCTCTTTTTCCCGTCTGGATTACGTCTTAACTTCCATACAGCCGGACATGACCATACGGGAGGCCTCCCTCCTTGCGCGCGGCATTTCTGATCACTCGCCAGTATACATACAGGTCGCGCTGGGGGGTGGCCGGGAGGGATGCGTCTTCCCCATACCCGCTTGGCGTCTCCGGAGTGAGGACATGCGGAAAAAGCTGTCTAGCTCCATTGAGCGCTACTTCGAGCTCAACGTCGGATCGACGAGCTCCTCGGTTGCCCTGTGGGAGGCTTTCAAGGCGGTGCTACGGGGAGAGGCCCTTTCGGCCATCTCCGGCTGCCGTAAGGAAAGAGTGGCGCAGGTCGCCTCGTTTGAGGCGGACCTAAGAGCACTTGAAGAGGCCGCTTGTGCGGATACGGAGCCGGGAGTGCAACATCGGCTGCGCCTTAAAACCGCGGAGTATAGAGAGCTGGTCACGCACGCAGCCCAGACTGCCATTCAGCACAAGATGGGCAGGATATACGACCAGGGAGACAAGGCAGGCAAACTTATCGCCCGGCTGGATAAAAAAACAGCGGGCCACGACAGTGGTGCCGGAGGTCAGGACGGTGTCGGGATACACGGTAACGGAGCCCAGAGAGATTGTTGCGGAATTCGCAAGACACTTACGGCGGGTATACAGCAGGGGGTCGGACTGCCCGGAGGAGGACTCTGACGACTTGCTGGCAGATATTCGCATGCCCTGCTTGTCGGAGGCCGACCGTGACGCCCTGGAGGCCCCCCTCGCAGTGACCGAGTTGGAGCGTGCGATCGTGGACTTTCGCCCGGGTTAAGCTCTAGGTCCCAATGGTCTACCTATCGAGCTCTACAAGTTGAAGCCTGATGTCCTGGGTGTGCATCTCCTCCGTATGTTCGAGGAAAGTGCAGCGGCGGGGAGACTGCCGCGCGATCAGCGCTTGGCCACCAGAGTGGCCATACCAAAAGAAGGGAAACCAAGAGATGCCTGCTCCTCGTATAGGCCGATCTCTCTGCTGAACGCAGAGCCGAAAATACTTGCTAAGACTCTTGCTAACAGGCTCCACTCAGTCCTCCCCACGCTGGTCCATCCGGACCAATCCGGCTTCATGCCCCATCGTAACACGGCGCTAAACATCCGCCGCCTGCACGGTGTATTGGGGAGGTGCCACACGATCCAGGAAGACGCGGTGGTGGGGTCGCTTGACGCCACCATGGCATTCAACACCCTCGAATGGCCCTACATGATGGCAGTACTCCGCAAAATGGGATTTGGCCCGCGCTTCATGGCTTGGGTCCGCCTCCTGTATTCGGAGCCCTTGGCCCAGGTGGTGGTAAACGGCAAGGTGTCTGAGGTGTTTGGTCTGGAGAGGGGCACCAGACGGGGATGCCCGCTCTCCCCTTTCCTGTTTGCGCTCTCTCTGGAGCCGCTGGCGTCATGGATCCGGCAGGACTGCTGCCTCACAGGGCTGCGGTGGACGGACGGTTGGGAGGACAAAATCTCGCTTTATGCCGACGATATCCTCCTTTACCTCTCCCAACCACGGAGATCTATAATGGCGGCGATGGATATTTTTGTAAGTTTTGGGAAGAACTCGGGGTTCTGCATCAACTGGACCAAATCCGTCCTCCACGGCGGCCCTCCCAGGCTTCCCGACAGCTGTCCGCTTGCTGTGGCGGAGGAAGGCTTCAGATACCTCGGAGTGTTTGTCACACTGGATAAGAATCTCCGGTTTGAAAAGAATCTATTGCCGCCGCTGCAACGGCTCCAGCGTGACTCAACCTCGTGGCAACGGCTGCCGTTGTCTCTGCTGGGCCCTCTTTAAAATGATGGCACTCCCTAGATTTCTATATGCTCTCCAAAACTATCCAGATTTGGTGCCTGCCTCCTACTTTGCGGCTGTGGAGGCAGCGCAGCGGACCCTCCTGTGGTCGGGCGCACCTAGAATAGCGCTGCGAAAACTCGCGCTGGGGTGGTACGACGGGGGATAGCCCTCCCGGATATCAGCAAGTACTATTGGGCCGCTCACCTCTCGGCGATCAATCAGGGGACGTACTGTGATGGGAATGACCCGGGTTACGGGATGGATAGATGGTTGCTCCCGGGGGGGAATTATGAGGTTGTGCTGTACTCCAGACCGGGCAGGCTTCACCTCACGGGGCCGACGAAGCACTCGGTGCAAGTATGGCACGCCGCACACCGTCAATTGGGCTGGTCCAACACCTTGACCCTGGCCTCACCCCTGTGGGCATCGGAGAGATTGGGTAGCCTGCGACACACAAAAGGGTTCCGTAGCTGGGATCTTATCGGGATCTCCCGGGTGGGGGACCTTTGGGGGCCGGAGGGGGTCATATCCTTTGCTTACCTCCAGGGAACTTATGACATGGCGCTTACGGAATATTTTAGATACCTACAGGTCCGACACTCCCTCCAAGCTAACATCCCCCCGGGGACTCGACCCCCGTGGGCCTCCCCGCCTGAGGACAGGTTGCTGGATGGGCACATGCCGGAGCATGCCATTTTGCTCACATACAAAAAACTGATCAACAACCCCCCTGATCCCCTCGACTCCCTGAAAGAGAAGTGGGTGGCAGATGGTCTTGAGATTGACGAGGAGGAGTGGGTTACCGCTCTGGCGTCTCCCAGGGAGGTGGCGATATCGGCTAGACTCCGACTGGTGCAGCTTAAAATATTGCACAGAGTATATGTTTCTTGCACCAGGCTTCAGGCTATGGGGGGGGGGGGGGAGGGACTGTGCCGGCGGGGGTGTGGGGAGATTGGTTCCTTCTTCCATATCTTGTGGGAATGCCCAGGGGTGCAGCGGTACTGGGGGCGAGTTGTGTCCTGCATGAGTGAGGTGTGGGAGACTGACCTTCCCACAGAGGCTAAGAGGTGTCTACTTAACATTTGGGAACCCGCGGACTTGTCCCAACGAGGGAAACTTTGGGTCACGCTTGGGCAAATGGTCGCAAAAAGAAATATAGCCCGTCTGTGGGGTGCATCGACTCTGCCGAAACTGGTGGACTGGCAAAAAGATATGGATTGGTGTATGCTGCAGGAGAAGTCAGTCTATACGGCACGAGGGTGCCCCAGAAAGTGGGGGGAGGTGTGGTCGCTCTGGAACACCTACAGAGGAGACATAGTTGAGCCTCCGCAGGCTCGCCTGTCCGGCCTGGAGATCGCAGACGGAACCTAGGCTGCTGTCCGAACTCAAGTATATAAGTCTAGTCTTTCTGTTGTCTCTGTATGTTGCCGGTGATGTGGCGCCCCTGATATTTGGGTAAAACGATCTGTCTTGTGTGACCTTGTTATGTTTTCAATAAACAATAAAAAGATTTTTAATAATAGTTTGTGTCAGTCACTCCTAGGGAAGGCGTCCTGTTCACAGGCGGCAGGGTACAGTATAGTAAGAGTGTAGACATGTAATTGCAAGCTTGTATGTCTCTATAGTGTCTTTACCTTTAAAGTACACTATAAGTGATAGGCAGTCAATAGAATAACATGGTACTTGCATCTGGACAGACCTGGGTTGCAAGCTCCATTCTAGTACCACCTAGATATGTCGAGTTTGGAATCAAACACAACATGCCTTCTCTCCCCGACACACATCTGGTGTCAAGGGAAGGCTGGCATGCACCCAGCGGCACCTTAGAGGTTGCCCCAACTTCACTGACCAGCCTGCCCTTTCTCGTGCCTGCTGCAGTCAAGACCTGATTCTGTCCCCCTGCCAGGCAGTGTGATCACTCACAGGAGTTGCGAACAAAAGCTGGGCAGAAAAGAGGTAATATCTCCTCCACCCCTACCCAGCAGGCTAGTGAAGTGACATATCTAAGTGGTGAGTTTCAAAGTTTGTACCACCTCTGGTATGCATGCATCTGTGCTGTCCCCCTGCGTAGGTAACAACCCTCCCTTACCCTGGCGCGCTAGGTAGGAAATTAAGTATGCAGGAGGTGTATGCCTCCAGGAAGACTGGCCACACCTCCAGGGTGAACAGCCTGATCTGTACGCCTGAAAAATACTTCGGCAATCTGGGTAGAAAAGGTGACCTACACCATCAGATGTGGTCACCTCAGGGGTGGATTAGCTGCAGGGACTAGATGCCCAGTGGCTACTAGCTCCCGCTCCTAACTCCTCTAAATCTAGGATTTAAAGGACACACCTGACACCAGGACCTCACATCTGAACCACTTGCACCAAAAGGAAACTTGTGTCGCCGGCAAAAGGACTTTGCCCATTGCACCAAAGCAAAACAGGGATACTTTGTCCCTGAAGCATCAGATTTGGAACTTAGTGAACAACCCTGGTCTCCCCCTCTCGCCCCCCCCCCCCTTTTCTACTTTTTCACCCAGCACCAAACAGTTATGTCAAATACAAAAATCATCTCTTCTCGTATTTGTCATGAACATAGGTTACTGTTAAATTTTACAATCCAACCCACATACTGCCGTGCCCCTTATTCACATAACACATGTCAGAGTTACAGTGTAAATGCAACCATGACGGGCCATCAGTCCAAAAGAGCCTTCAAATTGTTCTTATGATTTGGTGGTGCCCTATCAGATCATCAATCTCTGCTTAATTGGAGTCAACCATCCACAAAAAGACTCCCCTAGAGAGTTCCTGATGATGCACTTGGAGATGGAGGTTCTGGGTTCGTTACACAGTCCACCAGCGCCTCCAAGGCCCGTGCCATATCTATTGACCCTCAGCCACATCTATCCTCTTGAAGCAGCACTGTGCCTTCATAACCCGCTTATCGTTCAAATTCTCTCTGCCACACCACCTCCATGAGTTCCCCTGGAGCCTTCCAAATTTCTTGAAATTTCCCACTTTGCAAGAAACAAAAACGAGGTCCTGAAACCTACTTGTGGCTTTGGTTTTAGCCGTAGGTGGAAACTAACTTAAGTGTTCTGGAGTGTGGGTGACCTCTCTCTGTTACCTCAGCGAGTACACTATTGACTTCCTGCCAGTAGGCAGTGAGCATTGGGCAATACCAGAACATGTGTATACATTTTGCTCTCTGCGTCTTGGACACTTTGCGCCTTTTGTATGAAAGTATCTAGTTATTCGCCCTGGGGTGAGATACCCCCAATGTATAACATAAAAATTAATACGTTTAAATGAGTGTTTCTTTTGGCAACTCTCTCCAATATGCCCACCCAATCCTGTCGGGTATGGAGTTCCCCAGATCTTCCATTCAACGGACTCAGAGGGTAGAGAACGACGATCATGCTTGGCTAAAACTTGGCATTACCTGGCAGAGAGACCCCTGTAGATGCCAGAAGCACCCTCAGACTCCCTTAGCTTAGTTGGACTAGTCATCTGCAGACGCTCGGGAGCCAAAGCTGGCCATCGGGCCATCTGAGAGATTGCCCAAATCCAGATGGTGTAGTGCATTGTGGGAATTGTAGTCCGGCCTTCCTCTAAGTTTCAAGCTACTAATGCACTCCCTTGGACCACCAGACATTTAAGTTACTTTTCACTACTTTTACTGCTACCCAGGCTTGTTGGTCACCAGATCGGTTACAAACCCCTTCACTCGACACTGCATTAACAGTGCGTTCCATTACACCTGCGATTGATGTCTGCAACAACCGCCCTCTAGTGTATTTGTATCTTATTTTCAGCAGCACCATCTCAGTGGAAAAAGCAGCTTTACTGCTTGTACCGCTCAGCACCACGGACATCTAGGACAACTCTGCACCCGTATTCCATGGGTTTGGTAAAATTGAACGAACTGACTGGGCCTGGTCCTAGAACCTGCAGCACCTTTATCATGCAAGGGTACAATGCAAATCAACCTGCAAGTGACCAATTGTGTCTAGTAGTTTTTGCCATTGACTGCAATGTTATCTTTTCCATGTATTTTATTGCACTGATTTAATATTGCTCAAAACATCTACAACTATAGTTATATGTATGCTATTCAGTTAGTTTTGGTGTCTAAATTAAGATAAAAATACACTCTATTTATAACTTGGTTTCGAGTTTCTCTCGAGTCGTGTCAATTACTTATCTTCCATGTAGTTGCTCTGAAATGCTTAGCACATGTTCCTCTAGTAAAGCCGGACTGCTCTTTGCCACTCTACCAGGACTGAGAGAAGGACCATCTTTGGGGTATTGTGATATTACATGGTAAGGCTACCCAGCCATCCTACATAATATTCTACTTTCCTACAATACCATACAAACCATACCATACAATACTAGACTGTGACAGGCATACCATGCTACACTATACAATAACAGGAGATACAATATCATATCGTACTACACAACAGGCCATAACATACCATGCTATACAATATAACTAAACAATAAATTGACGAAGGCAATACATCACACATAAGAAAGACTTATTGGTTTTGCCAATGCTTGTTTAGTCTACTGTCTACAGCATGGGGCAGTGGGTCAGCCGATCTCAGCCACTGGCTAACTTCACTGCGAGTTATGGGAGTTTGCTCATACACAAGGAGCTCATCCGCACACATAGTGAGTTTCTTCAGTGCCAGGGCTTACAATAGCAATGTGTGCTCTAGAGACCTAAATCTTTTGAGCCAAAAAGTTTTGCCAAAACCATGAAAAAACAAAGCAAGCCTTGACAAAGATAAAAAAGAGAGGCAGCTATTGTCAGACCTTTGGTTTTGCCAATGCTAATGCAGTTTGTGTTGTCTAATAAGCTTTCTCAATAGCACCTGTTTATAGCTGGTCTACTAAATTGTGTGCTTCCAGACCTGTGGATTAAATGTTTGCTCAGCCTGTTGGACTTTAGTTTTGGCGTAGTGGATCTTGATTGCCTCTTGCTTAGCTGTTACAGAAGCTATGCTTCACGTTTTGTGCCTCAGTAAAAGCCGTTGCAGTACGTTATGCCATAGTACATATAGGTGCAATAATTTCACACTGTGCAGAGTTTAAAAAAATATATTCATCAACACTGCCAAGCTTAAGCAAACATTGGCAAAGCCAATAGATCCCATGTATGTGAGAGCTCTTGGTTTTAACAATGTGTTTTAGCCATGTGGTACAACAGTGTGGCTGCTGTTCAGCACGGCTAAAAGTTAGTGGTGTGCCGTCCAGTCACGTAGAGGACAGAACAAGTTCACACCCAAGGAGTCATTCTTGGACAATGGTTGTCAAGTACAAAGCTCCTTGAACTCTGCTCCCAAAAGCACATGCTAAAAAAAAAATGAATATGACCTTTTGTAATGTAACTCGGGTGCATGTAATGTGCTCCCTTCGGGTTGAGTTTGCGCTATAAAAATATTGTAAAAAAGAAGAAATTGTACCACAATCACAGCATGAGCAGCGGACGGACATTAATTAAGAGAAATCAATTTGTACTTTGTCCATGAGCCACACAAAAAATTGAAGTGAAGCAGAAACTAATGCCTGGGACAAATTATAGGGCAGTTAAGAAGAGCGCTAATGATGCCTACCAATGGTAAGTGATGCGCGGGCTGCAAGCTCCTTTTTTAAGGATTTTTTTTATAGATACAGGTGGTCGCCCTAGGGGACAGCAACTCATACGAACAGCTTGTAAGCTTGACCTAATCATGTAAGAAAAAAACTGAATGCGTATGCCAATCATTCTCCCCAAGAGTGCAAGTGTACCCGTAAACCGCACTTTTTTAATGAAAAATTTGTAAGGTGTAAACAAAATAGTTTAATGTTCCACCTAAAATGATACATTCTAGTCTAAGCGCCTGCTTTCTTTATTTCTAGTAGTATTCGATTTAAGTGTGTTGATTTCTCCCAGTTTTTTAAATGCATTTATTTATTTTTGTGTTCTCTTCAGGAGTGAAGGGGACCAAATTACACTCCAAATGGTGTGGAAAATACTTTTTGGTTCCAGCAGTTGGAATTTGTGATGTGTGGCATGTGAACCAATATGTTAAACAAGCATTTGCAATGCAATGGTCTCGGCAATATTATAGGTAGAGCAATTGGTATTGCTCATTATTTTTTTATCATGTTTGTATCCCTAAATAAATGGCATTGTCATTTCTATTGGCATTAACTTTTTTTTTTTGCATATGTGATACCTATTGCATTAGCAGAGAGAGAGTGAGGTAGTGAGAGAGAGAGAGTGAGGTATTGAAATAGAGTGAGGTAGTGCGAGAGAGAGTGAGGTAGATAGAGAGTGAGGTAGTGAGATAGAGAGAGTGAGGTAGTGAAAGAGTGAGGTAGTGAGGGAGAGGGATGTTGTGAGGTAGTGATATATAAGCATAGAGTGATGTTGTGATGTAGTGAGATAGAGAGAGAGGTAATGAAAGAGAGTGAAAGTGAGTTAGTGAGATAGAAAGAGTGAGGTAGTGAGATAGAGAGTGATTGAGGTAGTGAGTGAGAGAGAGTGAAGTTGTGAGGTTGTGGGCTAGAGAGTGACGTAGTGATGTTTTGAGAGAGAAGTTGTGAGATAGTGAGGTAGTGAGAGAGTGGAGTAGTGAGGTAGAGAGAGTTATGTAGTGAGAGAGAGTGAGGTAGTGAAACAGTGATGTAGTGAGGGAGAGGGATGTTGTGAGGTAGTGAGATGTAAGCAGAGTGGTGTTGTAATGTAGTGAGATAGCGAGAGGTAGTGAAAGAGACAGTGAAAGTGAGTTAGTGAGATAGAAAGAGTGAGGTAGAGAGATAGAGAGTGAGTGATGTAGTGAGTTAGAGAGAGAGTGAAGTTGTGATATAGAGAGTGAGGTAGTGAGAGAGTGAGGTAGTGATCTTTTTAGAGAGAGAAGTAGTGAGATAGTGAGGTAGTGATATAGATAGAGGGAAGTAGTGATGTATAGAGTTATGTAGTGAGAGAGAGTGAAGTAGATAGACAGTGAGGTAGTGAAAGAGTGAGTTAGTGAGTGACAATGCCCTTTTCAACTGACAAACACAGTGACCATTTATTTATCTGGGATGCTTGGTCTGAAACTGCGGAATCTTTTGAACTCCTAACTGAGGATTTGACCAAAATACCTCATCCTTAGATCTGCAAAGACAGCGGAGTCCGCTGCAAATGGATTTTTTCTTTTTATTCATATGCCATTTCTTTTTTCTTCTGCAGCCCTCTCTTGTTATTTTTTTTTTACTTTTTCTTCTAATCATTTAACAGTTTCCAAAATGTGTGTATGTTGTACATTATGGATGTACAAAAGCCAGTTGGCTAATGCAAATACAAACTAAACTAGGGCTGTGGTCGCCCTCGCCCGCTGCTGGCTTGACACGTGGACATCTGTGCACCATATTGTTTTGACCTCTGGCCTTTTGTATATCTCGGCGCATCAGTTATTGTAAGAAACCAGCAGGTGTCGTGGCCCTGGTGCCCAGGGGCGAGAGAGGGCTTTTGCACCTCAACGAGGGAGGTCTTTTACTATCAAACAAGATGCATAGGCACATTTTTCTTTCTTTCTTGGAATAGAGACCAAGTCATGGTTGCCACGCCTTTGGTTCATTCGTGTTTTGCCATGCGCAGCCTCCATCTTTAGAGTTAGGACATGGGTTTGCAGGGCTGCAGTGAATTGGATTTCCTGTCTGCAATACAAAATACAACCCTTGAAAAGAAGCTCACACCGCAACTTAGTGCTGTGACTCCCTAAGGAATCAATATCTTAAACTGGGCCAGGGAGCTCGCGAAAATGTGAAATTGGTGGCACGCGCTCCTTTCAGACTGGGTGCTGCTGTTAATCTTTCTGCTTATTCCCCCCCCCCCGTGTGAATCTTTAAAAATAGAAAAACGTTGCTCAGTCCTGGGCAGACACCTAAAAGGTGAACTGTTAGAGAAGAGAGAACGAAACGCACGGGTTGAAGCTTCGCACAGAGAAGATGTGTTGTTAATAAAAGCTTCCTTTTCTGCCGCGCCTGTGCCCTGACTCCCCAAGACCCACGTGTTTTTATAAGCATTTTTTGTCTCCCGCGAGAGGTGCCTTTTGGAACGCTTGCCGCCCCCTCCGCTTCCTCCGTACCTTCCTTCCTGGCCTTCAAATGAGCTTAACGTTTTTGCATCTTGCACCAACCTAAGGCGTTGTGTTTTTTGTTCACATGTGTTGAAGTAACAGCTGGCATGTCGCAAGCACAGGCCTCTTTGTCTGCCTCGGTGCGGAGTGCGGGTCCTCGACGCACAACAGCAAGAAGATCCTCGCGGCCAGACGATAGCAAGCAAACAAATGGCGGATAGAAGCTTCTAAACTTTTTCGGATTCGGGGGCGTGTTCCTGCTGTTCTAAAAAGGGCGTGGCTAAAAAGTGGAAAGAACAGCACGGAACACGCCCCCGAATCTGAAAAAGACGGAGCTTATTTGGAGGGACGGCTCTCTCCTCCAATGGCTGGCCTCTGTTTGGGAAGCCAGCCAATGGAGGAGAGGCAAAAAGAGAGGCGGGCTAAATAGCCACTCTCAGAAACATCAGATCTCCGGACTTCCGGTTCTGCCTTCGGCAGACCGGTAGTCCTCGACCTAAAAAAAAAAAAAAAGAAAAAAAAAAGTTCCTTAATGATAGCGCTCATGGATGTCTAAGAATAGAAGATGGATGGGGACATCTTATACTAGGCCATAGTATACAATACAGTCACAGTCCATACCATAGCATACCATACTTTGTATAATAACAGACCATTCCATGACAAGCCATACTTTGTTGTACAATGACAAACAATACCATACTAAACAATGACAGGCCATAAAATACTACTATACTGTATAATGACAGGCCATACTATACTATGCAGTGACATGCTGTACTGTACAATAACAGCCCAAACTACACTATAGGATAGGCTGTACCATACTATACAATACTATACAATGCCATATAATACAATAACAAGCAATACCATACTATGCAATAACAATACTGTACAATAACAGGCCATACCATACAATAATGCACCGTGACCTACCATACCATGCTATGCAATGACAAGCCATACCATATTATACAAAATAACAAAACATAAAAAAGCATTAACAAAACCAATAGATCTTGATTAGCCAGACTTATTGGCTTTGCCAGTGCTTGTTTAATTTTCTGAAGACCATAAAGATCGTGGAAGTATTTAAAAGGGGTATTCGTAACCTATACAGTTTGGGATTATGCATATAAATAATTTTTTTCCTCCTCGTTTTTCAGTGTTTTTATTTAATCTTTTTTTAGTTTCTTTATAACCTTGAGATTTTTATTCAGAGTGATGTTTTAAATTGGGTGTAAAACCATGAATTTGACATAGCCTAATTTGGGATGCATCTGTATTGTATTTTTCTGCACCTGAATGTGGTAAAGTGCATATTAAGGTTTGCACATTTATGAGGAAAGGTTGCCATCAGCCTTTGGTTCGTGGGAATGGTCCGTTTTATATATTTGTTTTATTCAGTTTTTTTTCCTGCAGTTTTATATGACGCAAAGTTGGTCCCAGGGCATTCGAGCACTTTACCAGTGATCCAAATTACATTACACATTTTTGTGCATGGGGAAATTAGGTGATTTTCCAGAATCACAGAATGTTAAACCGAGCCTTGGATTGAAACCAGTTCCCTAGTCTCAAAGTCAGCAGCTATGACCGTTAAGGCACCTCTACTCCCTGGTCTAAAGCAGTGTTGCTTTATTTGCTCCGAGTTAGCTCTGGAGTCTTTTTTTCAGATACAAAATGATTAAAAATGAGATACTTTGGACTGAGTTGTCGAGGTGGGGGTTGAGCTTGACTGTCCCTGGCTATAGCGAGCGTGTCAATAGTATATGCTGATGTTTGGCCACCCAAGAAATGCTTAATCACCTAAATATTGATACCACTCCTTTGTGGTGTGTTATTCTGTGTGTTTTTTTACGTTTTTGGCATCAATTTATTTTTCAATTCAAAATGCAAGACTACTGGCAAAAATAAAACCTGATTTGGCAAACAGATCGCTTTTAGTACTTTATTGTACACTAACTGTCCAACTTAGTTTTGGCGAGTGTTTACATTTCATTTGATGTCAAACTTCTTTTTTTTTTTTTTTTTTTTTGTTAAATATTTTTATTGGCATTTAAACACTCGGAAAACAGTACAATCAACGACTATCCCCCACCTGGGCATGTCAATATACAATTCCCATCGCATAAATTTCCCAGTTATGAGTCCACAGTACATGGGGTAAATCGTTGCCCCCCCCAGCTACCCTGCAGGAGAACCCTTAGAGGCCCGCCACCCGGCGTACCCCCGTAGGCATATCATATACTCGCAGGGTGCGGGGTCACCACTCAGAAGGTACCCCCATGAAATTGGAGCAGCCAAACAAAATTCAAACTTCAAACAACCACCCCCTGCTACAACCCTCCCCCCGACCACCCCCCCTACACCCACCCCCCCCTCCGGCATGACTGCTTGACAGGATACATGGTAATACATTCAAGTCGTGGACTCTACATCTCTGACCGTCCCAATCCAGGACCACCGACCACCCAGTTGTGCTATGTCCCAATCTCAACGCTCTACCCTATGCAGATGCAGGAGAGGCCGGGACCTGCCCGACCTCTGCCTCAGAGGCCTCATCCTCAACAGGGTCAGCAACTTTCAGTAGTTCCACCAGCGCACCCCAAGCTCGGGCCGACTTCATCGCCCTGTCACTATGCGCCCGGGCAGCCGACTGCGTTCGATGGACCGCCTCACAGTCTGCCCACCTAGTAAATTCCGCCCTCCACTTCTGCAATCGTGGTCCCCGTTGCAACTTCCAGTTAGCCGTTATTTCCCGCTTGGCTAGTACCAGCCCCAGGTCAATAAATGTCAAACTTTTTATTTTTATTGTACTACTTTGAGTACCATGATTGAAGATGCTTTCAATTAAAAGAAAACAAGTCCACCCAATTTCGTTAAACGGCCAGAGCAAACGTGTAAAATGCTTTCGTCAGCATATTTTTTTAAACTCTAAAGATGATGTCCAGTTTCTCTGTTACCTGTTGTGAGAAGTTGGCCTGATATATGATGTCACTAGTTCTAGTGTACACCCTGTATCAGTCCAAACAACCCTTATGGTGATTGGTTGTAAAGTCAACCTTATAGACCAGCTATCCTAGTGGTAGCATGGACAAGAGCAGTTATACCATTACAATCCCTTGAATACCAGGTATATATAAAATTAGAATGTATTTATTCTAACATATACCCTCAGCACTCTTTATGAGTTCAGAGGTCTAAGTACAAACAATTTCTTAAGTAGCATACGTTAAGTTACACAGGAAAATACAGTTAGGCCCAGGGGCCACCCAAACCATATACTAAGAAAGTGGTATAAGTACCACGTCACGGACAGGGAGTAGACCTAGGGCCTAGGGAATCGCTGGGGCTACACTACCCTACCAATAGTTAGGAATTGTGAGGCCCACGGGAAGCGTGTGCAGTGTGGAAACACACACGCGGGTTACATTAAAGTCAATGGGAATGTAACAGTTAGAAATAGGAAGAATAAGGACACTTCCGAAGTAACTAGGAGGAAGCAACTAAAGACTTAGACACTTGGATAGTCAATATCCACTGGAGCACCGGAGTACTCGCTTTACCTCACCCACAGGAGACGGGGGCATAGGTGTGAAGATGTGTCGGGTGTCGTCGCTGGATCCTATGGATGCTTGAAGAACAGATGCTGGCAGGCGGCCAGGAGGAAGATGTCCGGTGGACCCAAGGATGGATCTTGAAGGAAGGACACCTGCAAGCAGAGGGGACAAAGTCTGGGTCACTAGCCAGTGACCGTTTGGAACCAGGAAGGAACCAGGCGATGTCGTGTAGAACACAGGTGATGTTTCGAAGCTTGTCTCTGCAGCTGCGTGGACCAGGAGGCGTCGAGGACGACCAGAACCAGGGTACGAGCTGTCCCACGAAGGATCTTGCTGATGGCGGAGTCGACGTCCCGATTGGAGTCAACAAGCCTTGGCAAGGGCAACCCACGCGGAAATGGAAATTCGCTTCAGGTGCAGACCAGGAAGGTCTGAGGTGCTTCTCTTTCACAGGGAAGCAAGGGCCAGTCTAGAGGAGCCAGACCAGCGGTGGAAAGTGAAGGGTTCGTCGTCACTGAGGCTACTAGCCAACGGGCCAGCAACCGGACAGATGCGTCGAGCAGGAAAATGCCGAAGGGCCCCACGCAGAACTCGTGGAGTGTGGAGGGCTGATCTTCGGTGCAGATGGTGCTCGGGGTTGGGACTTCTCAATCCCCAGAGCACAACTTCGAGGATGCCTCAGAAGCTGCGCTGGAAGCTACTCGCTAATTTTCCCATGTAGCCGGTCCCACGTCTCTCGTTGCCACCACGGATCTCAGCTCGGATGTGGATCAGGGTCGGAGAAGTCTGGAGGTCAAGGCGCTGGTCGGGCTCTGCAGTCGGTTCCTCGTAGAACTTGGGCAAAGCAAACGGCAGGTCGCTTGTTGGTGCCTGTTTGCACAGGGTGGCCACTCCTTGGCCACAAGGGAGATTCTTCAGTCTTCTTGTCGTCGAATGTCCAGAGTTTCGTGTCTAGTTTCAGTTCAGGATAATCCGAAGTCCTAGGGACTCAGCTCCCACTCTTATACTAATCTGGGGGGCTGGGTTACCTGCTAGGTCCCTCCTATGGGTCGGACCAGGGAGGGGGGTGGTTACACCCCCTTCCCTTTTGTCCAGTTTCGCGCCAGGGCTGGGGCTGGAGTGCCCCAGCACCGGTTTGAACCGGGCTATGCATGGGACACCTTGTGTGCCCCAGGCAGTGTCTCGTTTCTTTCATCCCTCCCTGCCCCAATATACTAAGTCCTGTCTGGGGTGGTGCCAGCACCTCCCAAGGCAGGAAACCTATTGTCCAAGCCTCCCTCGCTGGAAGGACTCCCAGCAGCAGGAGGTCAGACTTGTGTCCGTGGCAGCAGCATCCATTTTGTGATGCTGGGGCTCTGGTTAACCTTAACCGGGTAAGTAGGATCTTAACATGTCTTCTCCCTCTAGAAGGGGGGAATACTATCCTCATCGCCAGAAATGGTGTGGGGGTAGTATTCCAAAGTGTTAGACACCTTACACAACATGTTTTGATAAAGCCAAACCATAGTTACCATAACCACGAGGATTATAAGGCACTTTAAGAGTATATGGTAGGCGATATCATAGAACAGCTATAAGGACATGGTTCCGAAAGCTGCAGACAGACTCAGCTCATGCTAGAGCACCATCTCACATGTTACCAAGCACTCTGCCTCCAGGATTGTTAAGGCCTGCCATAGGAGTGGCTTACAGGTTACCCATGTGTCTATATATAAGGTAGGTATAGGAATACTATACCTAAGCAAGGGGTGATTACATGACCTTGCCCCAGCTGAGTGATCAGCCAGTTGTGTCATGATGGGAGGCCAGCCAGGGGTGGCATAATACATGCTGCAGCCCCTGGTAGGCCTAGGGTACACCTATGCCCTGGGTACCTAAGGTACACTGTACAGGGCCCCATAAGGTGATCCTTACCAATTGGGTTATGTACCTAAAGTACATAGTATGAATTTAGAGAGAGAACAGCTGGGCTGTGGGTCTGATTAGCAGGCCCACAGCCACATCTAAGTCAAAAACCAGTGAAGCAAAAGCAAAAAGTGGGGGTGACCATAGGAAGCAGACCCTACTCTCCTACACCTGTTGCTTTCCCCACTATGGGGTGACATATCCTTGGTGCTAAACAGTGCCGGATTAAACCCCTTTAGAAGCCCCTAGGGAGTCGAAATTTCGGACCCCCTTCTCAAATTATCTCCTAATAAGTTTTTCATTTTACCAACCAACAAGTTTAATTAACCAATTTTATTCAACATTAACAATTATTAATATTATTGAAACTTAATTGGAAACAATTAAAGAAAGCTTGATTGGAAATTTCTTTCAAAATCAAAACCATATTATTTTGATCCGTTGTCGCGGGCCCCTAAAAGGAGTGGGGCCCATAGGCCGGTGGCTACTTTGCCTATTTGGTAATCCGAGACTGGTGCTAAGCACTTATGTACTTATTACTTTATGGGGAAAATATCCTGTCTAGCAGGGATGAAGTGTGCGTGTCCTAACCTGAACTGTATAGAGCAGTGCTTTCGAATTTAAAAAAAAATAAAACGCTTTCTCTTTTACTCGACATAAACTGATCAGCATAGTGCTAATGAGTTTTGAAATGAACTCCACCCAATGTAAACGCATCTTACATGCTGGAAAGTTTGACCTTATGTGTAATATGTGCGTTGTGAATACTGTTTATTTAGAGGGAGGGATTGCTGGTTGTATTTCTGCCAGCATAGATGACATTGTCTGATTTCATAATCCCATTGGTTGATATATAATGTTGTTTCACTGGGCTGGTATCCGCCTTTTTTTTTTTTAACAGCGAGTAGTGAATATGTATTCAATTCCTTTTAAAACTTAGCTATTTCATGAAAAAATTCTTATTGATCAGAACTGTGACTTCAGTGAAATTGATTTACCTTTCCTTAAATTTGCAAAACTGGGAAAAAATTATTCCATTGAGGATTTGTCGCCTTTTACAAAACTGAGTGGTTAAGTGCCATTTTGTCCAACTCTCTGAAACTATATGACCTAGGTTTAGAATCCATGCCGTTTTGACTGCTAGCTAAATTGAAACACAGGCAAAGTGAATAGGTCTGGCTTTAATGTGCTAGCACATGCACAAGCAGGTATACACAAATGTCCACGAGTATTAGTGGCTTGCCACTGTGCATCCTGTCTGTATCTGTCCCTTTATTCCCAAAGTGAGTGACCGTAAACATCATAACGTTAGCTGATGTCTCAGATCCCTGTGTCCTTAAACTCTAAGCCAAACCTCTTATCATCTGGCAGTCCTCTGGCTCTTGCTGCCAGCAAGTCCCTGGACAGTGTATTGATTAGTGAGAAGAGGCAGGGAAGCTTGCCTGTTCTTGCAGGCAAGTGTGTTGATTAGTGTTGGGGAGCATTAGGGCTTGCTGTTTCCTACTGTTTATCCTGGTTAAAGATCTGAGAACACATACGCACCAGGACAGTGAATAACCTGCCACCGTTCCAGAGACCGGAGCAAGGGACACAGTGTCCACTTACCAATGACAGCAGAAGCATGACTTTATCATCCACTCGCTCAAAGCAGACAGCAGAGCTTTGCAGTGCTGTCTTAACACATGGACACACTAGGCTGTTGCCTAGGGGCCCCACGAGCATAGGAGCCCCATGCAGAATTTAACACAAATTTTCTGTTTTTATTCCTGTGAGTGGTTGTGTAGGCAGGGCCTAGTGCACTGCTTTGCCCAGGGGCCTATAATGCTGGCCTGACAGCCCTGGAGCAATGTCTCCTGTCTCAATCGGCGATGATACCCCTTAATTGCCACTACCCACCACCCTTTACTTGCCACAGGTAGCAGAGCTACTTTTTCTTTGACCAAACAATAACTTGCTCACCTGATTAATCTTGTGATCTACATATAGCAGGTTTATACCTCACTTGTCACAGATGACTTCAGAGCTAGCCTCCCCAATTCTACCAGACTGCATAGCGATGCATTGCGCCACTACTCTTTGCCTTGCCAGAAGAACACTAGTCTCTATGGTTAACTTGTAGCCTACCTGCCTGTTCTATATACTTCCACCCATCTATCCCATACCTCCCATAGTTGACCCCTATGTGACCAAAATGGTCACATTGTTAGGCCAAAGGCAATGCAACCCACAGGGGATCCTTGAATTTGATAGGTTAGTTTTGCATGTATAAAAATCTGTATGTTCCCCATTCTACACAACACCATGGCAGGGGAAACGGTCTTTATGACGACATCACCTGCGTTTAATCTGGCCAGGGGCCGGTTGAAATAACACCCTATCCCGACTCTGTAGAGAAGGAGATCTACAAAGGCACTAGGCAGACGGACGGACTAAATTGACATGGGTTAGTTGGAGGATCACAACCAACCCCTTACAGCGATGCACCCCTCAGAGACCCTATACAAAACACACATCTGAGCTTGTCCAGCAGGTTGCAGTGATCCTCCACCCCCTTTGGAATACACTGAAGGGAAAACCCAATATAACACCATTCTTGCATGATGGGCACAACCTGTCCATGAGCAGTCCAACAGAAGAACCTATGAGCAAACCCACATATGTCTGTAAGGAAAAGTGTATGTATGGGTTCTTGCAATTATAGGATATGTCCAGGGTTAGGTGCAGTTTTCGCATAATTATGGATTTGCCACATATTCTGTAATCTGCTGCATAATCTGCAGATTTTTACCAAAAAAAACTTGTTTGTAGCTCAAATGGATCATAAATTACTAAAACATGGCGACACCACACTAATGATAACTGACGCTCCAACCACAGACTGGCTGCAATGTGGCTGATCAAAGATGTAACTTGGCACTTTCAGCAAGCAATGACTGGGGGGGGAGGGGTAACCATTATTTTGCCGCTGTTTGTGGTTTTAGGTGCAGTCGCACCAGGGCCAATTGGCCCGAGGGGCCCATTTCCCTGACCGATCTGTACATAGTAACGCCTTTCTCAAAGGTTGACTGGTCATCCTTCAGTTGCTTACTGCTGTATTTGGGTGTTTTAGATTGGTATTAATAAGGGAAATTATTTCCCAAATAGTGTTACCATGTGTAAAAAAGTCAAAATAAGAAAGTAATAATATCACAAGATGTACCACATTACTCCACATAATTTGCCTTCTCTTTCTGCATAATTTAGTCAGCCGTGCTGCATAATGTGATCTTCATTTGCCGCTATATTCCACTGGCCCTGTATATGTAAGAATCGCATCACGTAGAACTCTGGGTGCAAAATCTCTCACAGGTGCAGATCACTGTGGGTTAAAGTAAGCAAAATTGTTCTATCACATGTAGGCTCAAAGTCCCTTTAATATACTAAATGACCCTTGGTGCAACGTCAGCAGGATTGTTGAAACAGGTGCATACATGCTTCACTTAGTATTCAGACACTACAGTGAGAAACTCTCTTTGGGCACAGCTTATAGTGAGACTGGAATCCTCCTTTGGCTTTATCCAGCAGTTTGTATCCAGACCTAATGAGCTCTAACACAGCAAATGGGTATATCTTTATATCTGCTTATGTTTTGCTACCGCCTCTTTGCTTCTAGCAGCCCCTTCCTTCAAAATAGCATTGTTATTGCTGTTTAGCAATCTTGGGAGGGACTGGACTCTGGAACGGCTCCCTCTTCACTTCACACCCTAGGGAGGTGGGGAACGTAGCGATGTAAGGAGTCAGTGTTGTTGCATTTTGGGAATTAAGAGCTTGCCACCTGAGCTTTTCTCAACAAAGGGGATGCACTGTGTAATGTTATGCAGCAAGTAGGCTACACCGCTGCTCACCAAATGCATACATAACTAGTTAGTGGGTGGTAAGGCGGAAGAGGGACTCCTTTGCCTCTTGGTGTTTCCCCTCCTGGATGCTGACTGGCATAAACAAGCCGATTCTATCACTCATAATAACTGACACTGCAAACACAGACTGGCTGCAATGTGTGCTTTTTAAAAACGTGACATGGCACTTTCAGCAAGCAATACCTGGGGGTAAGGGGTCTATTGTTTTGGTGCTGTCTTTGTAGTTTTGGGTGCAAGGGCACCGGGACCAGTTGGCCTAAGCAGCCCGTTA
Source organism: Triturus cristatus (assembly GCF_964204655.1). Taxonomy (NCBI): domain Eukaryota; kingdom Metazoa; phylum Chordata; class Amphibia; order Caudata; family Salamandridae; genus Triturus; species Triturus cristatus. Next base: position 1,006,471,385 of record NC_140591.1, on the reverse strand, counting down.
AACCCTGACAGACAGATATTGATTGTGCGATCAAATTAAAATCATTGCCCCAAAAAATTACTCAATCAATGTTTTATATATATATATATATATATATATATATATATATATATATATATATATAATCTACTGGCGGTCGCCAGTAGATAGTTATAGTTAGGACCGTGTTTCCATAGGAAATCTGAAAATTCTATTTTGAATAACTTTGGCGCCGGTGGACAAATCCTCGCGAATTTTTCAAAACTAATGGGGCGCTCCGCTCAGCTCCTACCCTGAAAGTCTCGGGGTGATTCGTCAAGCGGGGGCCGAGAAAAAACGCGTTTTCCCCATGCATTTTCCCATAGGACCTTTAGTCGAAGGTACAGCCCGAACGCCTGAACAGAATTACTTGAAATTTGGCAACGGGGTAGTCCTCAGGTCAGGGAAGTGCCTTTTGCATATCTGGAGTCAATCTGTTCAGTATTTCCTGAGAAAATTGCATTTAAAAGCATATACATATCTATATGCGCGCACCGTGCGCGCACCCTAACGTGCGCGAGCGTAATTCTGATTGGTTGTTAGATGTCAGTCAACATTCGAATCGGTCGAAATCAGGAAGTGTCGGCCGCCATTTTGTCTGTCGCACTGATAAGGAAAGGTGGAAAACGTGAAAAGGGGGCAGGGAAGAGAGTTTCTGACCCCCTAGCCTTAGTCGGGGGGTCACAGAAGGACCCCCAAGGGTGAAAAAAACATTTTTTTTTTTTTGTTTTTTAAATCGCGGGGTGCGCACAGCGCACCGTGCGCCCAACGCGCGCGCATGGTGCGCGCACGGTGAAAAACCTTAAAAAAAAAAAATGTTAATAAATACATAACTTAGCATTTAAAAAAAAACGTACAAATTCACTTTAAAAACCATAGGTTTCACACACGTTATAGTTAGGAATTAGCATTTAAAAAACCTTGCAAATTCACTTAAAAAAACCATAGGTTTCACACAGGTTATAATTAGGTGGACATTTCACTCGTAAAAAACCAATGAAATTCCCCCGTTATAGTTAGTTCAGATAACTATAACTCGCGCGCCCGAAATCCCCCGTTATAGTTAGTTCAGCTAACTATAACTCGCGCGCCCGCAATGCACTGCTGATGACGTCACATATTACATCACTCATGACATGGTCAGTGACATCACTCATGACATCACTGATGACATCTCAAATGACATCACTGATGACATCACCCAGTGAATGTGTGTTTTTCTGAAAATTACATATGTTTTATATATGTATATCTCAAGGTCGATGGGAGAATAAATGGGTATATAAGTGTCTAAATGGATGATTTGTTTTTGAAAAATTGATTGTATAACTGACTGATTAAGTGTATCATAGTGAATACATGGCTTAGTGAGTAATGTTTAAATGTGTAAATATCTGTATCAGTCTCTCACTTTGTGTCTAAGTGGCTGCATGGGTTGGTGAGTAGCTACATGAGTGTCTATATAGGTTATTAGTTGGTTTTTTGAGATCAGTATGAGTGTCTGAGTGTCTGTATGGTTCGGTGGGGGGTATTACATAGTGCATAGGTGCATGAATGAGTGACTCACTGTATGTGTTGAAGATAGCATGTGTGCAGTTCTGTATGGGTGGATGAGTGTGTGCATGGGTCTGTTAGTGAGTGATAGACTGTCTCAATAGTGTCTTTATGAGTAATTACATATGTTTTAAACTAGTATATGTGACTATTGGTGTATATAAGTGAGTATATGTGAGAGTGAGAGATTGAAAGAGTTCCTGTATGAATAAGTATGTGTTTCTATAAGTGATTGTTTAAAAGACTAAGTATGTGTAAGTTTCTGTAGAAGTAAGTGTGGTGGTGTGTGTATAACTGTATATGCAAGTAAATGGATGTTTGATTCTTTATTAGCATGAGTGACTATGTGTGTGAGTAACTCTATGGATGAGTGGCGTTGTGTAACAGGATGTATAGGTGTGTGATTACATATGATGAGTGAGTACATGTATGAGTGACTGTATAGGACTGTTGGTGAATGAGTGGATGTGTATGTGGATCTTAGAATTACTGAATAGGTTGTTGTAACTGGTATTGGTATGTCCATTGTTTTGAAAATTTTTGTTTCTATTTTTGAATGTGTGTATCAAAGGTTATATTAGGGGAAGAGGAGGTCTGCCACTCTATCACTAGGATGATATCATTAGTGATGTCATTTGAGATGTCATCAGTGATGTCATGAGTGATGTCACTGACCATGTCATGAGTGCTGTAATATGTGACGTCATCAGCAGTGCATTGTGGGCGCGCGAGTTATAGTTAGCTGAACTAACTATAACGGGGGAATTTCAATGGTTTTGTACGAGTGAAAAGTCCAGCTAACTATAACGCCCCTGAAACCTATAGTTTTTTCAGTGAATTTCTACGGTTTTTTAAATGCTAATTTCTAACTATGCCTACAGAGTGAAGAAAGAAGAAAAAACGCACAGAAAGAACAAAAAGAAATGCAGAAAAAAGCAACAGAAGTCCTCAAAGACGAAGAAAAGTGCAGGAAGAAGGATAACGTGCAGAAAGAACAAACAGAAGAGCAGAAAGAAGCCTTGTTGCAAAATCATCCTGTACCCTCAACTTTTTCAGACGGATACTGGTGGTAACTGACTCTGACTAACCAGTCCTAGAGCCAGTGCTATGTTAAAAGACACTCAGAATACAGTGAAAACACCTACATATACTAGGGTAGACTATGTGTTGGGGTCCTCGTGTGATTAGCATGACCTATTATGTAAGCCCCTAGTATATAATAGGGAGGGGATTAAAACTACCTCTTAAAACGCGCCACAGGGCGTGTTTGCACACGTCACCTCAGGCCCCGTCCCCTTACTTCCCCACTGTGTAAACACGCCCTGTGGCCGTTTTAAGTTGGGAGATTAAGTCCCCTTGAATCCTAAGGGTCCCTAGGGTCCAACTAGTCCACTAGGTACCTCTAGTATGCGCCACAGAGCTGCGTTGCAGAGGTGTAAAAAGTGGCACGGCCGTGACCACCTCTCTGCAACGCAGCGCAGTGGCGCTTACTGGAAGCACCTGGTGGGCTAGTTAGCCCCCAGGGGCCCTCAGGATTGAAGGGGTATTATTTCCCCAAATTAAAACGCGCCATAGGGCGTGTTTGCACACGTCACCTCAGGCCCCGTCCCCTTCCTTCCCCACTGTGTAAACATGCCCTGTGGCCGTTTTTTAAGTTGGGAGATTAAGTCCCCTTGAATCCTGAGGATCCTTAGGGGCAAAATAGCCCACTAGGTACCTCCAGTAAGCGCCACAGAGCTGCGTTGCATAGAGGTGTAAAAAGGGGCGTGGCCTCAGAACACCTGTCTGCAACGCAGCTCCCTGGTGCACACTGGAGATACCTGTTGGGCTAGTTGGCCCTCAGGGACCCTCAGTATTGAAGGGGAATTAATTCCCCAACTTACAACTGGCCAGGGGGCGCGTTGGCAGAGTGCTGCAAGGAGGGGGCGTGGCCTCCAGCACAATGCCGGTCTTTTATTTATTTTATTTGTTTAAGAAGGAGGGCTGTGTGGCCCCCCTTCTTTTTCTAATTTACTGGCCCTGGGGACCCCATCCCCCAGGGCCTGCACCCTAATTTTTTGGGTTGAAAAAAATAAATTTGGCTCTCCCAAGGCCTTAATCGGCCCCGGGGTCCCCAACCCCCGGGTCATGGCCTTTTTTTAATTTAAATTCTTTAGGAGGGGGCTGCGTTGCCCCCCTCCTCAGGCCACTTATGGCTCCGGGGACCCCATCCCCCGGGGCCGGCCTTTGTTTTTTATTATTTTTATTTTAAAAATATATATATTTATAGAAACACCTAGGACATGCTGGGCAAACCGTATGTACCTATCACCATGACGATTTGCGTGATATTCATTAAAAGGCGACTATGCATAGAATGAATCCACATGGAATGTATTTACACCGCTAGTGAAGCTCTGACGTGTCTGACGCCCTACCGTGCCTAATCCCGGCGCCCCCGCCGGTGGGTACTCTCCAAGTAGACACCCTTGTCGTTTATTTATACAAACATGGGTTGCTATTGACGGGCACATTTAATACACACGCACACCAAGCCATTCAAAGGGGATTCGACAAAAATTCGACAAAACTATGCAAGAAACCCCCCTCACGGTTAATAAAAAACACATCCACCGCCGGATGTGTAATACTTTTTATTTTACTCTCTGGAAAGGAGACGAACCTCACTTGAGAGTCACAGCGTGCTCCTGGCTGAGCCCAATGCTGTGTTACACCCACCAGTGCCCGCCGATTGCCTCACACCTCTGTGTTGTATTCCACCAGCTAGTGCGTATGCTATGACACTCTCTAGCCCATGTGCACTGTAACACCACCCCGTGAATATGTCATGCCACACTTGCCTTTGCACGGGTTATATTGCCCCATCTAACGTGCCTTCCTCGATGTGTATGTTATAATGCACAGCGCTATGCCATACATATTACAATCTGGGATCTATATCACAGTGCATATGCAACGTTACACTCCCCAGCACATATTTTATATTACAACTTTAGAGACTAGTTATGTTACACAACACTGCCCTGTGCATATTGCACTCCAAGGCGCATATCGCATAGCACGCGCTAGTGCCTGTGCTATCTCGCGTTCTCCAATGAATCTGTCAATGCGCACAATGTATTGCATATTATATTTCACGCCCCGGTTCATCTTATAGCACACTTTTTGGTGCATAGTTTATACCATATACTAAATCTATTTTTTATTTTCAATCGTGCTCTCAGGACTATGTTCTATATAACACTGCGTCCACCTACCCTTTTCACTGCATTACATTTTGCGATGGGGGTGGAGGGTCAGGGGGTGTTTCTGCCAAGTGAGCCCGGAGTCACAGTCACAAACCTCCTCTTCTTCCTGAATAAAAGTGAGATTATGCTGCATACTTGTTCATATTTTAAGTAGTTCGCACAGACACACATTTTACAAACAATAAAGTTCCTAATACCCACCTTCTCTGAACAGTTAGCTTGCTGCCCCATCCACCTCCTCCCTATCCTCTGTTGTCTGAATCCATGGACTAGCCTCCTCCCTCCTGCCATGCATGGTCTGATGTGCTGCCACTGCCCTCCATTTAGCATGATGTACCAGTCCACTCCTCCTGCCCTCCATTGCCCAATTCTGTGGCCCATCATTGACCTCCTGCTTAGCCTCTGTGCTCAGCTTGCTGCCTCTATTCTCCTCCCCCCTGCCCTCCGATGTCTTTGTGCATGCCCCTGCTCCATCCTTTTTGCCCACCATGTTCTATGGACCTGCCACTCCTATCTACTCTGAGTGTTCTGTTGAGCTGCCACTCCACTCCCACCTGCCTAGCATTGTCAGATGACTGTAACCTGTCCCTGCCACCTCCACCCTGCCTGTCCACATGCCATGCCCCTATCCCCTTCCTCCTGTCCTCCATTGTCCATTTTACTGCCACACCCTTCTGCCCTCCCTGATCTGTTGTGCTGCAACTGCTCCTCCTGCCTGCCCCGCGCGGTCTGTTGTGAGGCCCCTTCCCCTGAACTGTCTTGTCTGTGCCCAGGTCCTGACCCTCCCTTCTATCCTCCATGGTCCTTTGTGCATGCCCCTGCACCCTCCTTTTGCCCATCATAGCCTTTGTGCTGCCACTAACCCTCCCGCTTGCCATGCGTGGTCTTTTGTGCTGCCATGGCCCCTCCCACCTTCCCTGTGTGGTCAGCTAGCTGCACCTGACCCCCTCCCACCTTCCCTCCATGGTCTGTGTGTATGCCACAGTAGTCTCATTGTTGCTCTCCATGGTGTGTCTTGTTTCTAGTGCCCATCCTGCCTGACCTCCATGGTCATCTTGCTGCTCCTGCCCTGTCACCTTGCCCCCAGCCCTCTGTTTCCATGTGCAGACCCCCTATTCCCTCCCTCCTGGCTTGTCTGTTCCATTGTAATGCCACTGATCCGTCCCTCCTGCCCGTTATGGTCTGTTATGCTGCAGCTTTCTCTCCTGTCTGTCCATTATGGTCAGCTAGCTACCATTGCCTCTTTCCCATCTGTTCTCTGTTGTCCATGTGCATGGTCCTGTCCCCTCCCTATTGCTTTCTATGGATAGTTGTGCTGCACTCCCGTCCCGCATGCGCTGTGTGTATTGTGCTGCTGCAAACCCTGATGCCTGCCCTGTAGGGTCAGTTTGGTGCACCTCTCCATGTCCCTCCTGTCCTCTGTTATCCGCGTCCATGTCCCTACCCCAATTCCTCCTGCCTACCATGATTCAATGTACCATACTTGCGAACATTTTGAACTTGGTAAGAGGGAGATTTTGAAAAAAAACTGGGATATTGATTTTCCCCTTTGAGTTACATTGAAAAAGAGGAGATTGTAGACCGGAGACAGATCAAATAAAGCCCATTTGAGCTTAAAAACATTGGACGTTTCCAGGCTGAAACGGGTCTGTAGGCATGTATGGTTCTACTACCACTGCCTCTTCCTTCTGCCCACAATAGTCTATTATATTGCCACAACCTCTCTTGCCAGTCCTGTATTGTTGGTTTGTTGCCCCTGCCCCCCTTTCCCCTGCCCTCCATAGTCTGTTGTGCTGCCACTGCCCTTCCTGCCTGCCCAGTGTGGTCAAATTGTTGCCTCTGCACTCTCCTACCTGCCTTCAATTTTCAGAGTCCGTGCCCCTGGCCTCTGCCTCTCAACAGTATCCCAATGAACAACTAGATTGCTAACATTCTATATTTATTACAAAAGTGTCGAATGCCTGACGTCACCTTGATGTAATCAAAACTGTAATACCTAGAGTATTTCCTTTAGAAATTACATATATGACAGGGTCTTATTTGCATCAAAATTATGGTTAGTGCTCTAAAAAACTAAAATGAGGATATATTTTCTGAGTTTTCAAATAGCGACAAAGAACTTTTAAATTATTTGTAATCTTAGTTTTTTTATCCAGTTGACCACTTGATTAAATGTTGCACCTTTGCGAGAGGATGTGGTGTTACTTCCAGAGCTGCAGACTTTGCAACTGGGGAACCAGGTTGGAGTTTCTGCTTCAGCTCAACATTCTGTGATTGTGGTCAAATCACTTAATCTCCCCATGTCTACAACCAAAATGAATTTGATCTTGTGTGATGTAACCAATGCTCATGTAAAGCATTCCAATACCTGACAAGTCTGCACTATATAAAACTGCAAATACACAAAAAAATAAGTGTTTTGCACACTTCTGTCATTGGGCTACATGTGGGCTACATCTGGGTGATATTTGTGCTGCATTTAGGCTCTTTTGTGTCTGATGGCCATCTTGGGAGATTTATTTGTTATGAAGTTTCCTAATTTCCTCCTTTACTGCAGTCTCCTCAGTAGGAAATGCTTTCAGTTTTTTACTTTGATTCCATCAAAAAGGCATTCAGATGTGTCACACATTTGCCATAAATTCAGAATGTTAGCACTCTAGTTGCTTATTAGATCACTGTAGTAAAGCTACTGCTCACCAGGGAAGTCTGCTGCTGGTATTGAAGTCACTCAAAATGTGCCCTAATTTTTCTTTCTGCAGCACTAATCATACATTCTGTAGCAAAATGAACCCCCTCATTTTGTTCCTTTTTAAATTAAATGTTTTAAGATCTACCACTTTATTCCAACCAAGATGGCTTCAGGTGTGCCATACGTTTGTCATAAGTAGGACTGTTAGCGCTCTAGTTGTTCTTTAGAACACTCTGGGAAGCTGCAGTATAACACAAAGGAATCAACTGACAGTCTCTGCCCTTGTTGAATGTACATGTTTTACTGAGAATGTCAGACTTCATTCTCACATGACTGAGAAAGATAATATGAATTTACAGAAAATATGCTCTCAGTTAGCTTATAGATCACCTTCCAAACCTCTGTGGGAAAAGCATGAGAAAATAGTTTTCTCTCAAACATGATTCATAATATAACATCAGAAGGCTTTTTCACATGGTAAAATCACTTAGAACACACCACAATTTCTAAAATGAGTATGGTACCATCAACAAATGATTTATAATGTAACTAAAGTCTTAAAACCTTCTATTAACTGCAATGCTTTTTAATGAGGTGCTATCATGTATATTGGTCCCAAGATGGCTGCCAACACTTCTTGGATGAAGTGCTGACAGCCAATCAGATCTCACGATGAGATGTGTGGTTAGGCTCCGCCCAGATATATATGTGATTTTCTCAGGAACTACTGAACGGATTTACACCATTTAAGCAAAAGGCACATGCCTGACCTGAGGACTACCTCTTTGCCAAATTTCAAGTAATTCTGTTCAGCCGTTCGGGCTGTACCTTCGACTAAAGGTCATGGGGAAAATGCGTTTTGGGACCCCCCTTTTTTCTCAGCCCCCGCTTGACGAATCACCCCGAGACTTTCAGGGTAGGAGCTGAGCGGAGCGCCCCATTAGTTTTCAAAATTTCACGAAGATAAGTCAACCGGCGCCAAAGTTATTCAAAATAGAATTTTCAGATTTGCTATGTGAACTAACTATAACTATCTACTGGCGACCGCCAGTAGATAATATAATATTACACAATACAGCAATGCGGGTGCAGTCCACGGAGAGGCAAACACTGTTGAGGCACAAAATGACTGAAGAGTCAGAGGCTGACGAAGAAACGGGGGTGGTCAGATTAATCTTAGGTTTTTTCATCTGAATCTAGGAAAATCAGGTAACTGGTAGAAATGCACTGGAAGGTACTCCAAACAGATTACGTCATCGGAAGACTGTTACCTAACAGGCCCGATATCACATATCGCAAAAGTAAATCTTTAAAAGACATGTTAGTGCGCAGTCATTTTGTGGAAACAATACCCAGAATACCAGCAGTGGGGTTTTTTACTTGCACCTCATGCAAAGCATGCAAGAATAGTGTAAAGGTGAAGGAATATTCGATCCCTGGTAAGAAAAATAGGTATACGATTGACAAACTAATGAATTGCAACACAAGTTTTGTAGTGTATTGCCTGGTGAGCCCATGTGGTCTCCAGTATATTGGAAGTACAATCCATCCAGCAAAAAAGAGGATACTGGAGCAAAAAAACGGGCGATAACTAACCAGGAGGGTGCTTATCCCGTGGCCAGACATTTTGCAGAAATCCACGAGTGACGAAGTGATAAGCTGCGGTATTTTTGTTTAGACCATGTCCCCACAACAGATAGAGGAGGAGACAGGGTTAAGTTGCTATGTCAGTTGGAAGCTAGATATATTATAGAGCTGCAAACCCGTGCCCCATGGGGACTGAATAGCGAAGAAGAGCTTTGGTCATTTATTGGATGAATTGCTGTGATATTATATGGCTCTTTGTGGGCAACATTTATAAAGAACATAGGAAGTTGGCCTTCTTCTTTTTCTCTCTTTTCTTTCTTCTTTTTTCCTCCTTTTTCTTCTTTCTCTTCCCTTTCTCTGTTATTTTTCATTTCTCTTTTTTCTACTCTTTCTGTATTTTTCTGTATGGATCAATATGAAAAATGGTTTGGTAATGAAAGTTGAACAGCTCACTTAAAAAGTGATATTTTGGATTTATTCATTTTTATATCACCCCTCTATGTTTAAAATTAGAAAAACAAAGAAAAACAACAATGGTAAAAGAGGTTTTGGTCGCTTGAAAAACAACTGGCTTATCATTATCAGTTTTTGTCTGCATCAAACATGAGTTTATATACGATGGTTGACTAAGGTCTGTATGCCCATTAAGGGCTGAAATTTGAAAAAGTTTTTTGCTGTATTTTGGATGAATTGTGGTCATGTATTGCACCATGCCCATTATGGGCTCAATTCTGTTAAGTGTAATATATACTCTTGTATTTTTTTAATCAATTTTGATCACGATCTACAGATTTTGTGATGGATAGTGTCTCGCAACATGAAATATGTAGGCTAATAGGGACATTTACAGCTGCAGACGCGATTAACGGGATTAATGTGTAAAGATCATTCCATAACATTGTTACATTTTAACTTGATGTTTTAAATGCCCTGGCAACTCAGATTATTTGTATAATATCTGGCTGGTAAAATAGCCAGTCTAAAATGGACGCCATGTAAATGTGTTACAGCAATCGTTTTGTAAGTCCTTTTCTTGTTTCTTTAAAGTAGCACCTTGACAAATGAAATCACTTGTTATTTAAAGGTGATGTTTTCATGGTTCAGCTAACACTGACGAAGGCCAGGTGGCCGATACGCGTGTGTTAGCTTTCAATCAATCAATCAATAAATGCTTTATTCGATTTTAAAAGATAATAAAATCATAAAAGCACACATTCAATAAAATCAGGTCATTTAAAAGTTGCATTAAAATATCTTGATAAAATATAGCTGTTCCAAAAGTACATAATTTTACAACATAGGGATTAACAGGTTAAACTTTTTCTTTTCCTCATTATACTCTTCAAAAGCCCCGTCATAGCTCTAATACAGTACACATTTTCCAATAATTTTAAAAAGAGAAGTGCTGGACGACATTGCTGCCAGCCTCCCTGCTTTAAAATAGGCTTAATCCATCTAGCTCTTTCTTTAACATAAAATGTACAGAATAAAACAACATGCATTGTAGATTGAGAAGCAGTGTTGTCAGAAGGACATGGGCAGAGTTTCCTGGACCAGTCATTTACAGAAGGAAAAGAGACCAGACGATGGAAGAAATCAAATCTGAGCCTAGTCAATATATATCTGTCAAATTCTTGTAGACCGCATACTAAATAGAGCTGGATGGAATAACTAGACAGGCTCAGTTGATGCTGGATCACAGAGTATTTACTTATCTCCACCATTAATCTAAGGGACTCAAAGTGCTGTAAACATAAGGATTTAAGCTCCTTTCTCGATAAAGTGCACATAGTGTCTGGGTTAGAATAAAAATCAGGTCTGCATAAGTTGTGAGATAAATTACTTGTATAGTTTTAACAAGGGATTTTTTTGGCCTGATCTAATCCCATGGAGTCCATTATGATCTCACAGTTCAAACCTAAACTAGGAGAGGTCCAAATCCTATGCCAAAGTAAGACTGGTTGGATTTTAATCAAGTCGGAAATATGGGTGATTCCCAGCTCATTATGACAATTAAAAATGGAAGAACTCTGGGGAACGGCAAGAATGAACCTTAAAAAATCATTTTCAACCACTTGGATTGGTGCAGCGTCTTGCAAACCCCATATCCCTGCGCCATATGTGGCTATACTAATACATTTTGCTTGATATATTTTCAGTAGTATTCCCGGGGGCCTTTCCCCATTTTCCTTGAGAAAAGCATCAGTGCCGCAGTTGCCCTTTTAAATAGGAGCGGTCTCTTCTAAACGGCTGGTCCCCAGGAACCCCGGTCCTCCAATAAAATTCCAAGATAAGAAAATGTTTTAGTTGATTCGATTTTGCCGTCCCTCATTACTAAAGTTCTACACTTATTCTTTCCTTTCCCACAGGACATCATGAAAGTCTTTGTAACATTTATTTTTAGGCCCCTATTGTCCATAAAGTCAATGTAGGTTGACCGGGCCCTCTGTAGGCCAAGCTGGGTTCTCGCCATTAGCACTGCATCATCCGCGTAGAGAAGGGAGACAATCTCTTGGTTCTTTATTATCGGAGAATCGTTCACCCTGGCCACCAATTCCTCTTCTAAAGCGTTGGTATATAAAGTGAAGAGGAACGGGGCCAGTACACAACCTTGCCTAACTCCCTTCTCCACACGGAATGATTTGGTGCAATCACCCTTTAATCCATACCTCACTTTGGCTGAGGTCCCCTGATATAATTGCTTCAAAAATAGTACTAAGGGGGGGATCAACTTTTAGTTCCTCTAGAATACTCCATAACCTGCTGTGATCAACACAATCAAAAGCGGCACTAAGATCGACAAATACCACAAATAGGTTCCCTGCCTTGGCTTGTGTATATTTACCCTGAATCAACGAAAAGTTTAAAACCTGTTCGATAGTACCCATCCCTAAACCCATATTGGACCCTACTTAAGATGTTATTATCCTCGGCCCACTGTTGAAGTCTAATTAATACAACCCTTCCTGCGATTTTCATAAAGGAGTCTAGGAGGGAGATAGGGCGATAACAAGCTGGATCTTCTCGGTCCCCTTTTTTAAAAACTGGAATTATCACAGATTCCGACCAGGATTTAATGAACCCCTCAGCACAGCAGGCTTCTAAAACTTGGGTTAGCAGTGGAGACCATAGCTCTATTGTGCTTTTATATAAATCAATCGGTATCCTGTCGGGACCTGGAGCTTTACCACTTTTGCTCTCTTTTATTGCCATCATCACTTCATCGTGAGAAAATTGAATGTCAATCGGCATAAACTGAATAGGATATCCAGATAAAAGAGGTTCCCGACATAAGTTGATATCCTCACTGCTCTTATTACCATACACGTTAGAGAAAAATTTACCCAGGAGAGCTCATCTATTGCTATCTCAACTCGAGCCTCCTCTTTGTAGCAAAAAATGGTGCTTTGACCGCCTGCCAAAAATATATACAATCTTTGCGTAGGGAAGCCTCGTACAAATTATTCCAAGCTAGATTTTTGATTTATTTCTTACGATTACTTCTTGCCAAATTGTAGGCCTTCCTACACACTCTAATTTCCTCATAGTCCCTCACTGGTTTATGAAGGGCAGCCTTTAACAACGAATATGTCTTGGAACAGTTTGTATCAAACCACCCCTGGTCTTTGTTGGGTACAGGCCTTATTCGATGATTCAGCAAATTTTGAATCACCGCTGTTACTTCGGAAAAAGCATACAGAATGTCCCTATAGGATGACCCTTCCCGCAGGCACTCGGTGATAGGAATTAAAGCCTTTGTTATAATCTTAGTATTCAGTGTTTCAGGCTCCTTCCTACACCACTTCAAGGAATAACCATTCTGGCGGGCCAGTACAACATCTTGATTCTGAGCCAGACTTTCCGAAACCGAAAGAGTGCGTTTAGTTGGGAGTAAAATATTTATAGTTATTGGCAGGTGGTCACTTAGGCCACTAGTGTGAGTACAAAATTGGACAAACCAATTAGAATAGCAAATTGGAATAATGATAAAATCTATCAGGGAATTAAATCCCCGTCCGATGAATGTGGGGCTAAACTCAACAGAAGGAGAACACAATGTATTTGCGAAACCTAAATCAAAGGTAGCCATCATTTCGTTAAGACATTCACCTCTATCAGAGTGGACGAAGTGGGCTGCATGAACATTATTACCCGAGTCAATATCCCCAAACCCACATACAGGATTTTGGCAGATACTGGTATTAAAATCGCACCCCAAATCATGATCACATCCCTTCCCCTAGAAACAACCAGGTTAGTTAAAAACTCCATAAGGCTTTTTATTATTCCTACAAAGTTACCCTTGTCAATGTTGTTGTAGAAATTAATAATCACTATCTCAGTTTGCATAGAGAAAAGGATATCGATAATTTGATAATAAGGGGTCGACTTTAATGTTTTTATCTTTTGGACCTTCAACATATTTGAAATATAGATGGAAATTCCCCCCTTATGCCTCCCATGAACTGAACGTAGGGCAGAGATATGATATGTTTTAATACCATCAATATGCAATGCGTCCAGTAACCAAGTCTCCTGTATACACAGAATATCAAAGTTGTTAATAAAATCTACCCAAACTTGGTTATCCACCTTAGATTGTAAACCAGCTATATTCCAAAATACCACTCTAACCTAGCCTTTATCAGAATCATTTTGGGGAACACATTCCTCCTCGAAATTTTCTTGACTTTGCTTCCCCTGTAGCTGCGGGTCGGTAACGAACGTATTTACTGTGTCTAAAGGAGATATTACTTCAATAAGTTCACTGACCTTATTAAGCTCATTTATACCCGTTTTTAGGGGGCCTATTATAGTTGAAACAGTACGATTTTGATGTCCCATTATAGTGTTTAAGCTGGTAGAATTATTAAACTTAAAAATCAGAGTGTTATCTGAGCTAGCCCCTAGTTGCATGTCCCTTATGGCTTTGGTAGGTTCCTCGGCGATTACTGGGAAATTTCGCCCCTTGTTGATGTTAAAAGCCCTGTCCAGTCGTGAATGATGGATATCAATAGGGGCCATGTTAGCTTTCTGATTTCCCAAGCAAGCTGGAATAAATCAACTTTAAGCATACTGAGCCTGAGTGCGCAGCCTTCTGTTTTCACGTGTGGAGACGGTGTTGGTTAAAAGTAGTGTTGTGGACCGCCTCCACTAGCTGCTGCACCCGCACTATTGAGAGCGGCGGATCCTGGCGGGTTCTTGTGTGTGGTGTGTGTGTGTATATATCACCAATTCCAGGGTATCGACGAAAGTAGATGCTTAAGCCCAAATCCATTACACGCAAAGTGATTTATTGCAGCATGTGGCAAGCCAAACGCCTGAAGCGTTTCGGTGCAGCCGCACCTTGGTCACGGGTCAAAACGTGACCCGTAACCAAGGTGCGGCTACACCGAAACGCGTCGGGCGTTTGGCTTGCCGCATGCTGCAATAAATCACTTTCTGTGTAATGGATTTGGGCTTAAGCATCTTCTTTCATCGATACCCAAGAATTGGTGATATATTTGAGGATTCGCGCCCCCGCTTTAGCCCACCCCCATTTGGGACCGAGAGACACGCAAACTGAGTTGCTGATATATATATATTCATTCCCCACTTGACTCTCTCCCGTAGTGGCCAGTTTTATATATTTTAAAAACTGTACTCCCTGTTGAATAGTTCCCACATCTGGAGAATAGCCTCTTTAGTTCTGTCCTTCCATTGCTCGCTTTTAGGGAAACACTTGTATCTTTTTGCTTAACGACTCAATGAGCGTGCATTTGTTCTAGTTGTCTCCTCTGTGTGCCTCTCCTCCTGCACTTCTGGCTCTCTCTATCTCCTCTGCGTATGTCTCTCCTGTGTGGACATACACAGCACTCTCTCTCTCCCCTGCACTCAATGTTGCTGTCTCTTGCTTGTGTGCTTTTCACTGACTATTTTGCTCTCCTTCGTGTGCTGCTTTTTCCCTCCTCCGCCCACTCTTGGTTGTTGTTTTTCACTCCTCTGTTGCAACTAGAGACACACTGGATTTGCCAATGCTTTTGTTGTTGTTGCAGTGCCAGTCCTAAGTATTAGTTTCCCTGGTATTTCTGCCTTTGCAAGTATGGTTATATTATCAAAGCCATAAATCCACAAAGTCTCTTGAAATACAGCAACCATATGAAGCCAACCGTTGGATAAAGATATACCCCAACAAAAAGAAACAAGCAGCAAGGTCCTTTGACTCCCCCATTTATGCACATATTGCTACACATGGCTCCCTATCATGATCAGACTGACCATTATGTGGTATAATCATAATAAACAATACAATAGAGAACTCCAGCCTTACTGACCATAGTACAGCGGGACATGCTTCAAACAATAAAAAATGCATTATCCACAGACTCCTTGGACACCAGTAAGCAAAAATCCTAGAACCGTAAAGGGTGCTCAGACCCCTAAAGTTTTTTTGAGGCTATTCAAACGATGGGATTGGGCTATGCAAATGCACATCTGCTGGGGGTGAGGATAGTTTTCTTGGTGTGAATCTGAGTGTGTGGTTTCCAAGCAGTTATGGGATGTACAGACTTGCAGCAGAAAGTTGCTGCCCTATTTGTCTGTCAAAGACAGGTTACATCAGCTTGTAAGATATCAAAACTAGGTTCCTTTTCAGGTTGGGAGATCTCCGTGTCGGTGCTCTGATCTGGAACCTCCTAGTGCATATGTTACAAATGCAACTCTTAAAGATCCCTGTTGTTTCTTTTAACACATTGGCCACTTTCATAACGCTTTAAATCATAAAATGTTTTTACAATGGCTCATTGATAGCAAGGACAACCCAGGGATAAGCCCTGTCCTTTGGAATCTCTCTAATCGCAATGGTGTGAGACCCATACAATAGGTAAACCGATTATCATTAATTATTATGCTAATTGTATTAAATATAGAAATGAGGACAGTGCCCACATTGTATTTAACCTGCTCACATTAGCTTGCAACATTAGTAAATCAGTGATAATACAATAAAAGTTATTCGTCGCAGAATGGAGCATTTAAAATGGAATACAATACTTCAATGTCCTGCACTATCTGATACTGGTAATGATAACCAGGGGTTAATTGAAATCTGCACTTTCCCAGTGTTTGTCTTTGGACAGCATGGTGTTGAAGAACCACTTTATGACCCCTTGGAAAAGGGTCAAGTCTCAGAAATAGTACGATATTGTAGACCGTGCTGCAGCAATGTGTAGTGTTTAGAAAAGTGTGCACCAGTCTCTAACCCTTTCTGTAACAAGAGCTGCTTATGCGCAATGAAAATTATCCCGAGCTACTAATATTATTAGTGTTGTAATAGTGACAACATCAAACAAGATTAGTGGCCATCCTCTGCAGGATTACCAGAAGGGATTACCTAAACGCATCAGGAAGTGTTACCAGCAGCAATGTAAACAAGCATTTGCAATGCAATAGGTTGCACATTTGTGAAAGTTTGAGCTTTTGGCATTGTAAATGTTAATGTTTTTAACTTCTGTTTTTCTTTGCAGTGCAGTAACATAACAGGTAAAGCTATTTACTTGTAAATGTTTAGTAAAAGCGAGCTGTTAATAAATAAATAAATAAAGGCGCGTGGCCATGCTGTGTTGGGAGGTGGGAGGGGTGTTCTAAGCGTACCTAAGGAAAGGGATAGATGTGTGAAAACCTGTTGATAACATCCTGGGGTGAAAGAAGTGTTCTGTCTCTTCAGGTTGTGGGTAGTATAAACTGGTCAAACTTCCACTGATGCCAGTAGCCCAGTGAGAGAGAGTGGGAGAGCACAGAAAGGATGACAGCAGAGTTCAGGCACATTGAAACTCGTGTGCTCTGGAATTCGGGAAATGGGTAATTCAGTCACTGGCAGAGAAAGAAGCCAGTTTGAATAACTTGGGCTTTAAAATTGTTAGATGTGCGCTAGAATTGCAGGTATTTTATTGCAAAGGGAATATTGAGTAAGCACCTCAGCTTTGCTTGCGCCACCAGGGGGGAGTCCTGTCTCCAGATGGGAATGGTCTTGCTAAAGCCTGTTGAATATTAAAGCCGTTCCTGGGCTTCTCTTTGACTGCTGCTGTTATTTGTTAGTTCTTTGTCTGTGGCGCTCTAGCTTCGGGTTGGTAATCATTTCGATGGACAACCAGGCTCTAATGCATTTCTGACCGGATACATCGGTCTCTTTTCTCTTATCAGTGCACTTCAGTGAGCTCATGCTCGCTGTCACCGAACTCCCCTTCCCCGTGTTCCACGCCAAGCCTGTGATTTGAAACAGAAGGCAGCAAGGTGCCAGCTGTCTGTGTGTAAAATGAAGGTTGCTTGATGTAGATTGTCGCTTGCTTTCTTTAACAAGGGAAAGGGATTGAAAAGGAAAATACATTTAACTTTGCAGTGTGTTAAACAGAAAGAAAACTGAACAAAAGAGAAATACAATAAATCTCCTCTGCAGCATTAAAAACGCTTAAAAAAGAACAGAATACAGGAAAGGGGCTGCAGGAAAGGGACAGCGTGCCATGCCTGCTACACCAATATGGAAAAATACATTAAGTTACAAAATAGTGCCCAGTAACAGTAAATGAAAGATACTGAGTAACAACACATGTAAAAGGACCAGTCCTCTCTTTCGTTCCCCATGATTGTTTTTGCAATGTTTGTTTATGGAAATGTAATAAAATACAATAATCAAACAAGCATTGGCATAGCCGATAGATCTCGCTTTTGGGGCCTTCTAAGTATTAAGTTATGCAGCACAATATCCTTGGTGCAACCACATCAACTGTTGCATGGCTAAACACTTATAAGGTCCCAAAGGCGAGACATATTGGCTATGCCAATGTTTGGTGTGTGGTTGTGTGTGTGGTTGTGTGTGTGGTTGCGGTTGTGTGTGTGGTTGTGGTGTGTGTGTGGTTGTGGTTATGTGTCTGTTGGTGTGTGTGGTTGTGTGTGTGGTTTTGTGTGTGTGTGTGTGTGTGGTTGTGTGTGTGGTGTGCGCGCATGGTTGTGTGTGGTTTTGTGTTTGTGTGGTTGTGAGGTTGTGTGTGCGCGTGGTTGGGTGTGGTTTTGTTTGTGTGTGGTTGTGTGTGTGGGTGTGGTTGGTTGTGGGTGTGATTGTGGGTGCGGTTGTGTGTGTGGTTGTGGTTATGTGGTTGTGTGTGTGTGGTTGTGTTTGTGTGTGTGCGTGGTTGTGTGTGCGCGCGGTTGTGTGTTTTTGTGTGTGTGGTGTTGTGGTTGTGTGTGCGCGCGGTTGTGTGGTTTTGTGTGTGTGTGTAGTTTGTGTGGTTGTGTGTGTGCATGGTTGGGTGTGGTTTTGTGTGTGGTTGTGGGTGCGGTTGTGTGTGTGGTTCTGTGGGGGTGTGGTTGTGGGTGTGTGTGGATGTGTGGTTAGTTGTGTGTGTGGTTGTGGGTGTGTTGTGTGGTTGCGTGTGGTTGGGTGTGTGTGTGTGTGGTTGGGTGTGGGTGTGTGTGTGTGTGGTTGGGTGTGTGTGTGGTTGGGTGTGTGTGTGTGTGGTTGGGTGTGTGTGTGTGTGGTTGGGTGTGTGTGTGTGTGGTTGGGTGTGTGTGTGTGGTTGTGTGTGTGTGTGTGTGGTTGGGTGTGGTTGTGTGGGTGGTTGTGTTTGTGTGGGTGGTTGTGTTTGTGTGGGTGGTTGTGGTTGTGTGTGTGGTTTTGTGGTTGTGTGTGGGGTTCTGTATTTGGGTGTGGGGTTGTGTGTGGTTGTGTGTGTGGTTGTGTGGGTTGCAGTTGGGTGTGGTTGTTTGTGTGGTTGGGTGTGGTGTGTGTGTGGTTGTGTGTGGTTGTGTGTGGGTGTGTGTGTGGTTGTGGGTGTGACAGTAATACTAAAAGCATATCAAAATAAAGGAACACAAACATCGAGTTTGTGGAAAGGGAAAGCACATTGTATGTCAAACTGGTGCAGCAAAGCATTAACACAACAACATGTTCTTTGATGTTTGATGTTCTTTGAACGAGAACATCAAAGGGGCGCCGCGAAAGTGAAAGTGATCGCGGGCGCTTAATGAGCATGATGAGGTTTGCCATATGGTGCCTCTGCTCCTAAGCGCGCGCACATGCACTGTACCTCTAGGCTGGCCATGGTAGCATTTTTTGAGCCCTCACTAAAAGTCTCGCCAGACCAGCGCATGCGCTGGGTCAGGCGAGACCTAAAAAAGGGCCAGTCCTCATGGGAGGTAACAACAAAGTAGAGGGAGGTACTAAGGAGGGACTAATAAGCTTATTAACAAATCAGAAGCCAACATTTACAAAGGACAATGACACAAGCCAATGAAAAATGTGGACAAAGCTTCAAGTCCATACCTGAATACAGCATGCCTCGAAGAGACAGCGCAAGCACTGCCTAGGCAAGACCTAAAAAGGTGTTGTTAATTTGGTATGCCTTTACATAGGTAATACTTAAGTCATAGCTGCAATGCTCGTGGGCTAAGGTAATATTAGTAATAAATCTCCCCAACACCACATGATTTATGACTCAAATATCCGCTTTAAAATTATATTGAAAATTAAAACATTTTTCTTCAGACATCCTCTTATGAGTTCTGAAAATCAACACATTTTCATTTCGAATGCATACTTTTCAATTTTGGTATATATATATAAATTCTGTCAAGCAAAATCTCCTAATTTGGTAGACTGGGCTACACACAGGAGAGTCACACAAAGGCAGCTGAAGAGCAACAGTAGCTCATAAGTTACTCGTTGGAGAAGCCTGGTAGAGATTCCTAAACTGTAGTTTCTTATACAATGTAGTATTTAATGGGGTCTAGTCAGGGGCGCTTCAGGGGGTGTTTGGGGTGTTACACCTCCTAATAAATGTATTTTGTGATAACTAGTTGGGTGCCGGTGCTTTCAGTCGGGTATGGTGAAGTGTTTATTGGATTTTACCAGGAATATTTACACAGACACACTCTCCCTCTCTCTTTTTGGAAAGACTTAACAAATGTTGGTTTTTCACAAAATAATGTTCTTTCTCTCCCTTAGTACCCGTACCAATACACGTTCCTCTCGATTTCCGCTCCCACTTAAGCCCCTCTGGTGCACCCTGCTTGTTGTATAATGTGTTTTAGCATTATGTGCCAGTTTTTTTGTTGGGAAATCTTACTGACTCAGCTACAGTCCTGGGTATAGTACCCGATACTCTGTCTGACATAGTGTAGTGTCCACTAAAGTGTACAGTCCAGCACAGTTGAGTGTCTGGTAAAGTGCAGTGTCTACTGAAGTTTTGAGCTTGTTAAACTTTAGTGTCAAACAGTCATTAGGATCAACCAGTTGGGAGTGGGAATGGTTTATGGTGTCTAAGTAATAGAGCTTAACAGTCTGTAGGGTTAAAGTGTGTAGGGATATACGGTGTAAGAATTTACTGTCTTGTAGTATCCTGCATGCTTGCTGGGATAACATGTATCGGGGATTCAGGCTGCAAAATTACTAGTTAGGATTTGGGACAGATTAATGTTATAGATTCACAACCTTAAACGCAAGACATCCCATGGAATTCTAACAAATGAATCGCCATTGTCTGGCCGTGTGAAAGACATATCTGATCTAATGACTGTCTCCAACATTTTGCACTGAAATTCAGAACATTAAATTCTTTTTCTAAGTCTCCCCCTGAGACTCAATCCGTTTTTAGGTGTTGCCTATGACAGCACGTGCTCTCGCTTGCAAGAGATATTGTATTGAACAAGTGGCTTGCAGCCCGCTCATTGACTTCATTGTCACTCTTACTTGCTGCCTTCTACTTGGCCAGCGTATGCTGACTTCACTTCCTCTCCGTTTGGCTGGGGCATGCACCAAGTACGGATTGCTTCAGTTTAATTGCTATTGTTCCGCTTAATCATGCTGTGATTTCAGGTGCTATTTTTAGGTCTCGCCTAGGTAATGCTTGCGCTGTCTCTTCGAGACATGCTGTATTCAGGATATGGTCTCTTAAAGGGGAGTGATTCGATTAAGGGCATGAGAGGTTGGAATCAGCAAAACTTAACAACAAATGGTTACCTCTCTGACCATAGATCATAAGCATTTTGTCAGTGGAGTGCTGCAAGAATGTTCTCCATGACTGCTCACTTGATGAGCTGGGATCATTTTGAATATCTCTAAGAACGGAATGTATGATGTTTTCCTTTTTAATATTACAGTGTCACCCACAGGTATGGTTCAAACACCAATTACATTGTTTGTGTCCTTCATTTATCTCGTAAGAAAAAGCATGGAACATGAACATACATTATGTTTACATCAAACACAATATCGTAGACACATCGAAACACCAATACAAAACAAATCATAAATGTCTATTACAAAACGGATGAAAACATGACATACTAAACTCTATATACAGACAACATTTAAAAAATGAAGAACATACTATACAGTGAATGTACCCAAGTGGCCTTCTGTGCCGCTTGAATGTTAAATCATGTGTCCAAATTTAAATGTAAGTGGAACCTATTATTGATGTTCTCGAATACGTTCTATTACATGGTCCTAAGTGAGGTCAGAGGCCATTTATACAGATTCTTGTCACAGCCATATGAATTGAGCTTGTTTATTCAATCCTATTATATGATGACTTTCAACGTGGTAACTCTTGGCCTCACGCAATATGTGCCAACGTGTTTCGACCTTTGTGCTGGGACCAAGGGCAGTGTTTCAAAAGGAAGGTCTTCCTCAGGGTTGGGGCTTGTGAAGGACACTGAAATTATCCAATATGGTGCATACATCTGTGAGTTAGTCATTCCTAAATGTAAATAATGTTCCTATGTTAAATTTCATTTACACATACTGTACATGTACCGTAAGACTCCTGATCATGTGTTCTTAGTCCACTTCTTATCCAGAAACGAAGCCCGTGGAAGGGATCAGGAGTGATGAGAGGCTTCCCCTGTACGGCCTCAGTCTTTTTTATATCCTTTTTATTGAGGACAGATAAGCGAATCTGAAATTTTAAAGAGCCATAAGGCGGGGGCTGTTGAAACATACTTCATTCAATTGTATGCCAGAAGAATCGGCGTGAGACGCTTAAAGTAAACATCCAACATTAAAGGCTTTTTAAGTGGAGCGTGTGTTCAGATTATGTTTCACCCCTTATAGCGAGACCTACACCAAAGTGGATGTGCCTGCTTTAGCTTTGTGCAATTCGGTGGTTCAGATTGCGAAATTGGCGTCTTGTGTCCGGCGTCGGGGGTTTAAAGACACCTGCAGGACCAAAGTGCCACCTTTGTGTTACAGAGTTTGTATCGAAAACATAAACCAGGTTTCTTGTGTGCTCCTAGTTCATCTTATGATCAAAGTGGACCAGCTTATTCTGTAGCTGTGACGTCGAACAGCGCAGACTTCCGTGTTCCTAAAATATCGTCCATGCGTAATGACGCAAGGAAAGCGTCGTCCGTAGTCACAATGCTTTTTGGCATCTCCACCTTTTTTTGCCTGACTTCCTGTTATGGTTGCCATGGAGATTGTTGGATTGTCGATACGTTGTGGAATCGGTAATCATTTACCGGTCTTCCATCTACGAGCCTGTCGTTATATACGCCTCCTCTTGTGATAACTTTTTGGTTATCATAATGACAAGATGGAACTGTTTGTGTAGTGCACATGTAAAAAAGGGGCTTTACAAGATATTTCTTAAAGAAACCAATCTTGAGTTTTCGGTCTCGCGGAATCTACAACAAATGGTAGTTGGCATACTGTTGAGTATTCATAGACTTATTTCATAGGCAGTGCATGGTCTCACTCATTTTGTTTAGTCCATTGGTAGTATTTCCTAGGCGCAATATAATTCTAGCTTCAAAACTGTCCAAGAGTGTATCAACGTTCCTTCCAGTGACGTGTTTTAGGACTGTCCATTGGATATCTTGTGGCCCATGTCCCTTTTCGATACAGTGTGGTACCATGCGGGCATTTGGTATTTTGCAATTAATCCTTGAACGATGTTTGAGTGATTCTTTTTTTGACAAATTGTGTGGTTTTTCCTCGTATGCCAGCTGGCCAGGGCAGACTACAGAATATATAATGTTATTCAGGATATGGGCATTCAAAACATCGAGTATTTCTGGTTGGTTAGTTGGCCTACCTTTCTAAATTCCTTTACTCTTTTTGGTGAATACTGTCCATATTTCCTGCCTTTGTGTGCTTGGTCCAGCTGACATCAATTGTTTTTTTTTTGTGGTTGGCCATATCTGGCCATCTGTTGCCTCCTCGCTCGCACATCCTCCCTCCTCTCATTGCTGCAGTCCTTTCTGCGCTTCTGCTGACCTGCACAACACTGCATTAACTTTTGTAGCAATGACGGCACACCACGCTTTAGCTTTAAAAAGCTAAAGCGCGGCCCATGTGCCACCATTGCTACTAACGTTGAACAAGCATTGGCATAGCCAATAGGTCTCGCCTTTGGGACCATATAAGTGTTTAGTCATGCAGCACATTATCCTGGGTGCTGTGCCGTCAGGGATTGAACAGCTATACTATTACTACACACTGGGTCATGCAGTATGATTCAGAAATACATGCTTGTCTCTGCCGCATGCTTTTTCTTTCTGGGCGGCATTATGGTAAACACTTGGAAGGCTCTTGTGACGTCAGATGCAATGGACACCAGAAGCCAATCTATACAGCATGTCTATCTGTTTTCCTGTGTTATCTTTCAATATGTAATGGCTCATGCAAAAGAGTTGCTGGAGATGAGGGGTGGTACTGTAAATCAGCACATGCCTAGAGGAAGGTGGGTCACTAGTTATGCAATTTTATCCTTTGGCATATCCCAGCTGTCACTGTAAGTGTCCATTGTGTCAAAGTTGTATTTAGTTTGAGCTATACAGTTACCAATATTATAACAGCTGCTGCATGCAATGTAATTATGATGTGAGGTGTGTTTTAAAGTAAGGATAAGGAGAGGAAAATAAAGACAGGAGCAGGAAGATCTCATACAGGGAAATGCATGCAGCAACAGTGAAATAATGCACGGCCGAGGAGTGTAGTTAAACTTAGAAAGGATAGGAGCTTTGAGTTACAGAAGGGGAGCAACAATAGAGGAAGGTCAAGAGGAAAAGTAAGTTTGAGTAAGCTCACGGCCAGAGCTGCTCAAACCAGGTTCGAGCCTCGGTGTCAGCACAGCAGCCTGTGGTTCTGGGCAAATAATGTAACTGTATAACGTAACTGGTGCTCATGTAAAGCGCTGTAATACCTTTGGGTCGAGTTTGCGCTATAAAAATCGACCAAAAAAACTAAGATGGGGCAATGCTTAGCAGCTGCCAGCAATAATATTACGGTGTGAGGTGTGCAATCAGTTTGAAAGTAAGAAGATGAATAGCTAAAAATTAAGACATGAGTGGAAGATAAACTAGCAGGGATGTGCACGTAGCGATGTATTATTTATATATTCATTCTATGACGTAACCTTTCCTGACCCTCCATTCACTGTTTAGAGAACCAAGTGGTGTCGGAGCGCGCATTCCCTGTATTGCAGTGCATTCTCCCAATGGATTTAGTGCGGATTCTGGAAAGAAAAGCCAGCATCCTGGGAGGGGTGTAACCCCACACTTGGCAGTCCTGGGTAGCTGTTTATGTATAGAGAACATGTTAAAGGCAGCGTTACTTGCATTACAGTGGTACGGTGCAGAGATTAACATTAATCAACAATATTATATATATGCATTGCAGTGTGCATATTTCTTAAATTATACTGTATTACTTTTCACAAAGTGAAGCAAATGGCGCCTTCAAAGGTCGACACGGGCGTATGCCATTAATGCGTAGCTGCCACAGATATGGTAAATACAGCATATGTTTTAGACATAAAAGTGAAAACAACGTATTTTCAAGTAGTGTTTGTGTGGCTGACAATACCATGTGAATAGATCGTATCTTGCTCTCTCCAGGTAGCTAAAATCTCGACAATGTAAATTAGATCACCATATGATGTGGTGACGCCAAGCCTGAAATGCCTTTTTTTCATTGAAATGTATTCGCCATGTACTTTACTTAGTTAAACAAGCAAAACAAGTGACAGATTAAGAGTGGTGCGCTCGTGAGACAGAGGGCGGAGCAGGAGGTGAGCCCGGAAGTGGTGCGTGCACGCGCGCGCAGTCTGCTCATTTTCAAGCACTGCACTCGTGCTTGTGGCGCGCCCCTGCGCGTTCCCGCAAGGTGGATGCCGCCACGAGCAAGTGTGTGCCCTTGAAAATGACCAGAGCGATGGCTAAAGGTCCACCTACACAGCGCATGCGCGCTGCGTAGGCGAGACCTAAAAAACAAAAAGGCGGGCGGATGCCTCATTTCTTTTCCATCTACATAGCCAATAGCTCTGCATTTAACGAATGCAAGTATTATTGCAAATGGTAATTTGTCTTCTCCTGTCGTCCTTGTTAAACATCTTGCCATTCGTAGCTATGTTTTACTATGCCACATACACATCAAAGAGGCCCTTTTCGCCTATGAAATGGGTGTTTATTTTGACAACGGATGTTATCTGCTTTTATTGGGACAACAGATGTTATGTACTTTAAAATGTATTTTCCCTAAGACATAGACCTGGGCACAATTGCTTTCTTTGTGATTTTTTGCCAAATGTCATTTTTTTCCACGCATGGGGAAATTAACGGATTTCTTCAGAATCACAGAGGGATTGTGACGACTTAACAAGCATTGGCTAAGCCAAATAGGTCTTGCCTTTCAGACTATTCACGTTGCCTTTTGTTCATGTTGCACACTTTGGGTATTGCCGATTTGTAGCCATGCTGTATAGCAGTATGGCTGCGGGGCAGCATTGCAAAAAATATTAATAAAAAAGGTCTATGATGCATCCAGCACTGGTTAAAAAAAGAAAATCATTAGCACCTAGCGTTGCCGTAGCACGTTTTTAAAATACGTTCTTGCCACACTACAAAGCATCCGTGCTGTTGTACAGTATGACTACTACTAAATATTGTCAAAGCCAATACCTCTCGTAGGCGAGACGTATTAGCTTTGCCAAGGATTTTTTAAGATGAAGCTCTACATGGCTACAGATTTTGCCTGGGTGCATTGCAGTAAATGGGGCTAATCATGTCTTTGATTGTATTTAGAACGAACCGTGAACTGCTCTAAACAAAAGTTTTGATTGGGGTTGGCGGTGAAAGAGGTTAATGATTGAGAGCGTGGTCGATGACAAAGGGCTCCTTGTGCGAGAAGGATTTTTTGCTGGTTATAGTGCACCTACCCACTAGCAATTAAGTTACGGCAGATGCTCAGTCGAATGCTTCAGGCAGTCTGCTCATGCTTAGGCTGGAGATTGCAGTTAATGAAGAAAGTGCTGGGCCAATAATGAGTACAGCAGAATACTCTTTTAGACTGGGACTTTAATTCCTTCAAAGTTTCTGTAATTATTGTATGCATACATCTTCAATATCATGTATGTATTCCACTTAGTTCAATTTAAATGTATATGCTTTCAAAACACAGTCTAGAAAGGATCTGTGCATTCGAATTCATCCTGAGAGAGAAGTAGAATATGTCAACTATATAACAATTTTGTTGGCGTCTTGACAACTAAACATCCATCAATTCATGTGTAATGTGAAACCCAACTGTGAACACAGCACAGTGATCAAAAAGTGCTCGCTGTGACCTGCTAATGAAACAAGTTTTGGTGAACTCCATAGGTCTGTCATTTTATGTTTGGAGAAGTGTTTGATGGTAGATGGATGATTTTGTTTGCGTTGTCCCCAGCTGTCCTAGAAAGAAAATCCCACATTGGACGTAGGACCTCTTCGAGGAAGAGACTGCATCAGCAAGCTGTATCCCTCAAAAGAATAGTTTTATGAACAAGCATTTGCAATGCAATAGGTCTCGCATTTGCGAGAGTTTGAGCTATTGGCATTGCAAATGACAATGCCTTTTATTTATGTGTTTTGAAAACCTGCATGTGGTGCGTAAACACACCATTTGTACTTATACTTGTTGCTTCCTGGAAGCAAGGCTGGCAGAAACTGCACCTCTTTTACTGCCAGCCTTGCTTCTCATAAGCAAGGACTGTAAGTACAAAGTGCCCCCTTAGCCTTTTATGTGCAATAAAAAAACCTTCAAAATAAACATAGCTGCACAGATAAACACACACAAACGTGCAAGCACAGATATAAAGAAACACGCATACACAGACACAAAGGCACACACAGACATGCACACATTTGGGAACACAGCCACCTGCAGCCGCATACATAGATACACGCACACACTCACACGCGCACATAGACATGCACAGAATCAAGCATGGCCATACATGTACAGCATTACCAAGAGGAAATACATTTACACACATACGCATGCACATATACAAGCACACACACAGGCACTCCTACATACGTACACATATGTACCCACTCAGGCACATGCTTTCAGATATGCACGCATGTATATACATGCACACACTTTTGTGTCTCTTGTCTCATCCCTGTGAGGTGGCTTCAATGAAATATTTATTTTACCCCTTTGAAACATGAAAGCATTTGAAGTGCTCTGACGGGGGCAGCGGGTTGGTGGAAGCAGCCTCAACGTGAGAGTAGTGTGGGAGGCGGGTGCAAGTGAGGACGGGGGAGGAGCGGAGATGGCTTGCTAGAAAATGTACTCTAATTGAGCACGAGAACAATAAAAATGTAAATTAGTTCATGAGAGGCTGTAGTGACACAACATGTCAATTTTTTTCCCTTGTGTCCTGTATATTGTATGAGTACCAAACTCAAATAAGACTGCGGGCGCTACACAATTGTGTGGTCGGTTGAAGTAGGGTTGAGGGGAGGAAGGCGAAGATGGCGACCCGGGCTGTGGGTCGAGCGCAGTGACCTGAATTTTTAGGAGAAGGCTGCGTGTGTCACAAAGCCCTCTTCACGCAAACTATGTAATGTATGTTGAAGAGGTGTAGAGGGGGCACTGCATCACTAACTCCCCGCCTCAGCCTTTTGCTTACATCCTTTTCCCTCTAGAAAATGAACTCTCCTTAGCTGAAACTTTGCTTTTATCGCGACTCCATCTCTCATTAGTATACGTCTTTTCGTATTCTGTATACGGGAGTCTTATGTATTATTCCTTTCCATGTTGTGGATCCACCCCCCAGTCCGGTTTTGGAAGTTCCTATGAAATAATTCCACACTACTCATCTTTGCCATGGCCACTTCTCTAACTCTTCTGCTTTTTCCCTCGCCTAGAGTTTGCCACCTGCCCAAAATACTTAGACACCAACCGATTACATCGCCACCCTTTTGTGAAATGCACATTAATCAACTCACACAAATACTGGTAAAAGAGAGTTCTGGGCAGCCTAGCACCACGAGTCCTGCTCCTGACTCTACACTAGCGCCACCAGACTACTCTTGAATTTCCTGGTTCCGCTGCGTGTCAGTGGGTCGATGTAGGATTAATTAGACATGCCCAGTGGAACCTGTGATTTGATCTTGTTCAGTCGAAGCTTGCGGATGTGGTAAACGAATATGATCGTCAAATCTAACCTCTAGTTAGCACCTAAAACATAAGTAATTGTTTTTTAGGATCCCGTGCGCAGGTCCAAAGTTTGACTTTTAATATGCATTTTTAGTGCTTTAACTGGAAGTTTTGCTGAGAACTCGGCTACCAAGTAATGTTTTCTTGTACTGGGCGGCTTCAAAAGGGACGTAGGATTGAATAGAAGAAAATAGCCAGGCTTACCTGGTGCTCGGCGCGTTTGGACCGGAATGTCTTCTCCAATGACCACGATGCCAGCAAAGGCTGTGAGAGGGACAAAAGTACGTGGCTCAGCTGATGCTTCCAGGTCGGGGAAAGGCACCGCTGGAGTGCATCGTGTTACCATAGACACCACTGCTAACCTGGGAAGTGCCTCAGGGAAATCCGAGCCTCGCGATTATGGGAAAAAAACTGTCCCAGTGTTGTTTTCCACAAGCCAGAACATGCAATGTAAAATATAAATAAATAAAGTGAGCGCGGTGTCCCTAGCGGGCGCCACGCTCTTTAAAGTAATTAAAAACATACAATTTATAAATACAAGCTGTCGCCATTGCACGAATATAGAGCAAAAAAGTGCTCACCGACTAATGTAGGAGACTGTGTCACGCCGCAAGCAAAAGATCCAGTCGGGTGGGCCGTCCGAGAAGGAGACAGGCCGGTAATAAAAAAGCCTCCTTTGCAATGGGAAGCCAGCGTTTAGCCTAAACGGTGACTGACGCAAGCCAATCAGAATAATGGGCGGAGCTTAAAATCCACTTCCAAAATATCCTGATTACAAGAAGCCTTGCAGAGCGAGCAGTGCATGCGCGCTGCAACGCAGGTCTGCGAGACCTAAAAAGGAGTCGCAAGATGAAGTGTGCCTTGTGATTGGTTATCTTGAAAGGCATATAGAGCAAAATATCTCAAAAAAGGGGATTTAGATCCAGGAGTTCATTGTGCTTTTAAGAAGTGCTGTGTGGTCAGTCACACTCTTTGCTGTCATGAAACATGTTGGATTTATGTAATTTTTTGTTCACAAGTGAAGGTAAACATTCTGTGTGGTGGCGATTTATAAATAGCACTGTACCTTAATGAGAAACTATTAGGAAATAAGCACTTGCTAAACAACCTGTAACTTACCGGAAGTTCGGTGGATCAACAAAGTCAATAAATCAAAGTACACACACTTGATCTCGAGCTCTGTGTTGTATCTACTGTCTAACAAATAGACTACTTGATGGCCCCAACCTAAATCTAAAGGGTACACAAATGCTACAATGGATCCATTGTCAAAATGCCTTGGCCTTGATGGGCAGCCCATCCAAGCAAAGACTTTGCTTATTGGGGTATTGTTGGGGCACACTGTGTGCTTTGACTCCTAAAACATTTAGAAGTTGCCTAATCCCTGATTATCTTATTTACCTTTTCATATAAAGACCACAATTTATGGTGCAGAAAATAAGCCTATACCATAGAATTTTAAGTGCCAGGCAGCAGTTTCCTTTGTTGTACGAGGAGCCTGGTGTTGGGGCAGGACTTACTGTGGCAGCCAACTGGGCGGACTCTCACCTGGCCCCTGAATGCCATTGTCTCTCCATCTCAGAGCTTGTAGAGTGGTGTGATTCTTATTCTGTGGTTCAAGAGGACGTGCGCCACAGGTTTGTAAAAGCCCTCTTGTCATCACATTTTGAAAAAAGTACAATAAAGTGTGTGGAGAGCTAGTGTGTTTTGGGTTTGCACCTATTGGCTTTTGACTTTCATGGTTTTTTGTTTGCCATTGTTTGGATGTGGTGTCCTTCAAGTCAAAGTCTTTCTGTGGATGTTTGCATTTTCCCAGCTGTCTTCTCTTCAGCTTTTGACGAAGGGTCACAAAATACTCCCTTTGTTAGACTAGGTTGAGTGTGCACTCTTTCCTGCGCCACAGCTTTATTTCGCCCATAAAGTAAAGGCATGCAAGCACACAGGCTTTGTTAACGCTGCAAATATACTGGCCCTTTGTCAAAATTATTTTTATCCAATATTTGCTGTGTATGCCTTTCTAGTTCACGATTTTCAATGCAAACGTCATCTTCTGACTCTTATGCAAAACACTGTTGTTTCAGTTTACAGCGTAACCCTGCTACGACAGTCTTTTCAGCAAGGGTCTGTTCTCCCAGCTTTTATAATGTTGTAGTTTAGATGTGATGGGATTTTCTTTCTAACACATATGCCGAAGATAGAGGTAATCTATTCCAGAGAATCAAGAGTACGCCCAGAGGAGGCAGAAAACAGACTATAAGCACATATTTAGTATGGGTGGGGTAGAGTTCAGATTAATTACAACTTGAATATTGACCTCATTGGTGCTTTGAGGGCCTGCAGACTTTGAATTTGCCTTTGACTAATTTCCCTAATCCCAGTCTTTATGCTATGCTCACGTATGATGTATTTGCTACTGTCTGGTTGCAGTAAAGAAATGTATGCATAATTCTTGCCTCTTGTTCCTGCATAGAAAGCGACTCGAGGACACGCATGGCCACTATTCATCCATTTGTGACCAAAACATGCAATAATACATGCGCTTGCATTTCTGTCTGCCCTGCCCTTTTTGATCTGAAACAATGGATGAACCACTGGCATTCAGGGTGAGAACAGTGTCCAACTGAATGACATTGCATCTTCCATAACTCTCAACCTTTCATGTCTCCAGGGATGGTAAGATGTATTGGTTTTGTGGATGATCCTTTCAAAAGCAATGGAGAACTATTTTTTTTTTTTTTTAGAGAGTGAGAGATTTTTAAAGCGCGTGAACCAATT
Source organism: Triturus cristatus (assembly GCF_964204655.1). Classification (NCBI taxonomy): domain Eukaryota; kingdom Metazoa; phylum Chordata; class Amphibia; order Caudata; family Salamandridae; genus Triturus; species Triturus cristatus. Next base: position 1,006,440,049 of record NC_140591.1, on the reverse strand, counting down.
TCCTTCTTTGGAAGTGATTTCACCGTTTTTGAGGGTGAAGGCGAGTTCAAGGAATGTGACCTCTTCAAAGGAGATGGCGAGTCTAAAGATATGGCATTAGCATACGAAAGGTACTCTCTAACATTCAGTTTGATGTAGATGCATTTCAAAAACTTGTCAACCTTGAGCCAGTCCACCATTTGCCTACAACTGCTTACTGACACCAGTGTTGACAGCAGAATATCGAAGCAGTGCTTACTGAGTGAGCCTTTTGGTAATTGATTGACTGACAAAGGCCTTCTTGCAGTCAGTCATATGGCAAGCAGCTCACTAAGAGAGCAGCTGAGGTTCTCAGCATGGCCAGTTTTGCTTTCTTGGACCTAACTTGCTACTGCTCCGTTGGCTGAACACGCAAGAGTCACAGTGTGCAAACAAAATACAGAAGCCACCGTGTGAGGTCACTGCAAGCTTTTGGGATCTCCAACTGAAGCTGCTCAGAAATGGCCTGCTCAAATTTGAGGCCGTGTGCAACTGTGCTGGCTGCGTCATTTATCAGTATGCCCCACGTCTGTGCTTCGGAAGAAGTTAAGATACCCAGATTTCTCTGACACATCCCTCCCTCTGCAGGTCCCGAAGATACTTGACTAAGCAGAAAAAAATAAAATTAGTAAAGTTTGAATACACCAGCTTTAAAAAATAATGACCCATTAAAACATTTTACGTTCTAGTCTGTGTTATTTTATAACTGTTAAGCACAATTGAAATCAATATGAGCAGAAATGAAAGACTGATGATACTGTTGTAACTGAAAATCTAATGCTACGCCAGGTCAAGAGAAAATTGTATTGATATTTGCAGTACTTGATGTAGTCCAAGCAAGGTACATTGTAAGTCAATTTGCCACCTTCCTTTCACCTTAATAAAAAAATAATGCTTCTATGTAAGAAAGAGCAAGGTTCCTGCCAAAGATATTTTAGAGTATATTGATTTAAATTTTGATGGAATACTTTAAGGACTTGCATGAACTACATTACTCAGATTTTAGTAGAGTAAGAATGTTCTTTCTTGTATTGTTTCCCTCGTTGAAAGATACAGCTATCAACGTGAGGAATAAAGTGAAGGAAGCTACCGTTTCTAAAGTTCTCTTAGAAAAGTAGGCTTCTACTCCGTTTTTAGTTCTGGCAATAGCCCAGGTCTTTATATTTTACTAAAATGATGTGTATAACTTACTTAAAGGGGCTTTCAGCCACTTCACTTTACCCATTGGTCTGTTTTAGTGTCTTCCTTTTAGGTCTCGCCTGACCCAGCGCATGCGCTGGTCTGGCAAGACTTATTGAGAGGGCTCCAAAAAGTGCTACCAGGCCAGCATAGAGCTACAGTGCATGTGCGTGGGCGCGCGCGCCGCGCTTTACCACGATTACATTCACTTTAGCGGCCGCACGGCTGCCTTGATGTTTGATCGCGATCACTTTCGCGGCCGCTTTGCATAGCCAATAGGTCTCGCTTTTGGGACCTTACAAGTATTTAGTTATGCAACTGTTGCATGGCTAAACACTTATAAGGTCCCAAAGGCGAGACCTAATGGCTCTGCCAATGCTTGTTTAGCTTACGCCCACTACAACATACAGCATGGTGCAATGGGTCAGCCTACTTTAGCATCTGGTTAACGTCACTTTGAGTGACTGCATTTTGCTCTTTCATAATGAGCACATATGCAAACAAGGTAGTTAAGTTAACTTTAGTGCCAGTTTTGCCTTATTGATAGCACAACGCATTTGAAGTGAGCACAGGACACATTCCAGCTTTATCGGTTCCTTTATCCTCCCAATGTGGTTTAAATTCCTTTTGAAGTGAAGTGCTGCTATTTAACACAATACCATATTATGTTCCTGGACTTAGTTTCACCTTTGGTTGAACTTTGCCCAAGAAGAAAATCAAACTTTATCATGTTTGATTTGCAGCACACTTGTAACAGTTTCATTTAAACATATGTAGGCTATAATATGAGTTGTAGTATTGAATATTTTATACTGTGAACCCTCTTTCCTTGGTTTCTTTTTTATGCAATTCCCACTTTTCCTTTTTTTTGCCGCCTTTTCTTTCCGTCTTTCTTTTGTGGCTTTGCTTTCTTTCTTTCTTTTTCCTCCTTTCTTTTTTGCCTTATTTCCTTTTTGTTTTTCCTTTTTTCATGCTTTCTCTTTACTTCATTCCTTTTTTCATTCTTGCTTTTCTTTTTTTGTTTCAGAATTGTTCTTCCTTTCTTTCTATTTTGCTTTCTTTCATTCTTTATTTCTGTATTTCCTTATTGCCTACTTAGTTCCCTTCAGTGCCATGTGTACCATGGTAATGTGTCCTTTTTTGAGATCAGAAAAACACTTAAGCCTTTAGCCAATGCTTTTCTTTAGATTTAATTTGGGCCCAGCGGCTTCCCGAACAGTAACCTTTTACAAAAGCCATGACAAAACAAAAAAAGAATTGGTGAAAGGCTGGTGGCCAATGCCAGGCCTGTTGGCTTTGCCAATGCTTGTTGTTTTTTGAATTCAGTGAGTGTCCATTTGAAGGTGCAAGAATTGAGTGCAAGCAGTGATGTGGCAAAAAAGAAAGGGTACAAGATATTTTTGTGCAGCTATCCCATGGCCTTTTGCCACTTCCTACTGAAAGTGAAGGGTCTAATTTTGACATAGACCCGCCCTGCTAGGACGTAGACCGGTATCGGATTACAGAAGTGTCTGGAGGGCTCAGTGAGCGTTTGCACCTGCATATTGAGGCCTCAGTACACATCCATATTGCAGAAGGCGCTGCAAACACTTCTGCAGCCACTTCTGTAATATCCAAGTGTGTGGGTGTGCATTTTAGACATTCGTTATGATGTCTAGTGTTTGTTCCCTCATTTGCATGGGGGAGTGACATCAAGCAAAAGTCTTAGCTCCTGCATCCCCTGTCGCATTACTGGCATACAAGCTCACAGGAGGTGCACTAACAATGAGCTACCTAGGGAGTGGACTGACTCCGTTATTGCAACACCATATGTGTGCCATTTGTACCCGGGACCCCAGGTGCCCCTTGGTAGATGGTGCAGCCACCAGTATAACTGCCTGTGTGCTGGGATTATGGTCCCTGCCCTCTTCTTAAGATCGGCCCAGTCCGCTGGTGTTGAAAGACTTTACACATACAAAATTGAGTGCCAAAATTGTACTCCTCTCCTTCCATCTGGTCTCAACACTGTCTTCGTCGTACTGTCATATTAAATCCTCTGTTCTTCATTTTTTTCTTTCTGCCTTTTGTACTTCACTTTTTCCGTTCCTTCTTATGTTCCTCCTTCGGTCCTGCGACAAACAGCGATAGCGGTCTGTCACAAGAGCCCTTGTCATCAGTAGAACACAAAGATGCACAAGGAGGTTTAGTGAGCTTTGTATCGGCCCTTCAGCCACTGACGTTCATGTGTTTTTAATTGTTTGCCAGTGCTTGGATGAGCTGTCCCTAAAGGCCTTGTCATTTTGAGGACGGTGACTTTTCGATTCGTGTTCCCATTAGATTTTGGTGATGTTGTGAAGTCCTTTTGTTAAACTCCAAATACAACCTGATTTGTAGCATTAAAGTAAGGCTCTGTTTGTGCACAAAAGATACAAAACTAACTGCAGTGATGCAAACTCATCTTACATACAGAACTGCTGTAACATAGGGTGTAGAAATCCAAGCATGGAGAATAAGGCAGGTGATGGGCCTCCTGACTCCAACAGTGTAAGCGGACAAGTGTGTGTGTGTGTGTGTGTTGGCTGCTGTTGAGTCTTTATGCTCCTCAGTGTTTGCTGGCGAGAGAGTGTTGGGGGAGTTGGGCTGCCCTATACCCAAATGCTTATGCTTCATGGAGTGGAGGAATAATGGCATTCTTTGGCAATCAGTGATCCTGCAAGAACTTCTGCGGTCCCTCTGAGCCCCTCTTCAGGTGTTCAAACTCCTTAGACTGTATACTATAGGTTCATAGAGCCCCTCAGCTGGCCTATTCAAATCCCTTTGCCTGCACTCAATCCCCTCCGCCTGGCTGTTTAGAGGCACCCTCCCAGCTTGCAGTTGCAGGTCATCTGATGCCTTCAAGAAACCCTTCGCTGGCCTTCACGTCGCCTCTTCCAGTCCTCACAGACCCTCCTGTGGCTGTCATGAAACTTCAGCCTACCCGAAAAGATTTCCAAGCTATACATTTGTGGTTATTTTGGCTTTTCTCCATCTCTCACCACAACCGACGAGGAGATAGCAAGGGAAACTATTGTATTTCTGCATGCTAACTGTACTTGTGTGTTCGATTAGGAAAACACCAATGTTGCATTTTCTTTTCTTTTCCTGAGAAATAATTTTATTTCACCTGAGAACATTTCCTAATGTGTTTTTTTTTTAAAAATTATTTTTACAAAAATTGCTTTTCACACATGTTTCTACTCTTTTCAAATTAAAACTTGGTCAACCAAGCCTAGTGGTGCAGAAAGGTTTAAAACGTTTTAAAAAGTGGGCTTAGCAACCACCTGATTTTTCTGACTTGTAAGAGAAGGGCAATTTCGCAATAAAGGTACTTATAGAGCAGTGACCCAGCTAGAGAGATATAGCGCGAATAAGTTTGGGTACAGTGTGATCCGACTTGTGATTGCTACCAAGGAAAACAATGTTTGTGGATTGTGAGTCTGAAGGTTTTGGGCTGTGATACCATATGAAGAGGTGTGTTTTTAGCTCTTTCCGAATTGCAGGAGGGTTAGAAAAGTATGGATGTTGATTCGAATGGTATTGCAGATCTTTGGAGAGAAGATTGAGAGGCCTGTGTTCTATTTTCTCTTCTTTGAAATTGTTTGTTTCTAGGTGGGTCAATGGGATGGCTTCTTAGCGTGGTTCTAGAGACCTGAGGTAGTTCATTTCTTAGCCAGGTAAATATTTTTTCTGTCTTTTCCCATGATTGTTCCTAGTTGTGCATTAACCAGTATGAACGATTAAGGCAGTTGCCATACTTTTTTTGTGTGCCATTATCTACAGTACTGTAGTTGTCTATCAGTTCAGCACTGCAGCACGAGTTACATCGTCTCAAAACTGGCACAATTACTCATTTATAAATATCTTTTTCCTCCTTTGCTCTTAAGCAGACCTCTTGTCGTGCCAGTTCTTAATCTTACCACAAATAAAACTGGTAGGGCATGTTTGTGCAAATATCAACTGCGATATTTAAAAAAAAGCAAAGCTGGCAGTGTGCAAATGCTATAATCCATGTATCCAACCACAAAATCGATTAGTGTAGCACCTCAACTCATACAAAGCTATTGTAACAAATAGTGCTGACTGGAAATAAGGTGATAATTGTCAGGAATTCATGCCCTGTTGGCAGTAGAGTAACAAATACACAGTACAAGTTTTTATAATGCACAAAGGAGTTCTTTTCCATTTCGATAAAACATTAAAAATGTGCGTTCAATTTGACAAATTCGACATTTCAGATATATTCAAGAACTATCCTTTCAATTATAGGCTTGGGTGCTATTGTTGTCCGTTTCCTAAATTTTCTCAAGCCAATTGTACGCAGATGTAGCTTATTTTTACGTCTGGTTTGATAGCGCCTCTGTCTACAATACATTTTGTTAACGATCCTTTAAAATATTCGTAGATTGGGCCTTGGCTCCACCCTGACGAGTAACAGTCTTTTACGTCATGCTGTTGACTGCATTTTATTCAGAAAACAATACTTTTTAGGTCTCGTCTGAGCCAGCGCATGCGCTGCTCTGGCGAGACATTTAGTGAGTGGGCTTTAAAAAGCCGACCACAGCTTTTTGTGTGGCCTAGAGCATGCAGTTACGCGCAGAGGCGCCATCTGGCTTACCTCTCTCGTCATGCACTCATTAGGGCTGTGCTGCTTAAAACAAAATTACTGTAATAGCTGATGCGCCCTGTGATCTTGTATATTTTCCATTTAAAAAAAAAAAAATGTGTTTGGGTAAACAGTATTTATACGGATTACTGCACAGCCGGTTCGGAGAAGTGACATTATCTTGAATATGGCCATGAGGAAGTTAGTTTAAGCTTGTGGTATTCACCACGTGTGAGCAGGATCAGTCAGGCAAACACATTTCCAAGCCAATCTCCTCTTTCCGGCTATTGTCTGCGGTTCAGTAAAATGAGCCCATTGTCCATGGACTGCTTCACTCTCATGAGGCCTTTGTTTTATGTTACTAAATCACATCAGAATACATTCTCTGTGTTCATTCCGCATACCTATCCTGCCAGAATTATGTTGTACCCGCAATCAGTCGTTTTTTGTGCTGTAGAATAGTTTTTTGTTGTTTAATAGAATAACACAGTACACAGGTGCCCATCAAAATGTTAGAAATTACGGGCATTCGCGGATGGATCAAGATTATCACAGTAGTAGATTTATTCTCACGGGTATTCAAACACTGTATACATGTGATTGTGGAGCCCGCATTGTGGCAGCTGTTTACGTGCTGCGCATGGGGAACGTTTGTTGAAAAACGTAGCCTGTAGTCTTTCTGTTGAAAGTGTTTGATTAACATTGGTTTTACTAGCAGAAAGATTTTAAGTGTCAGACACTTGCAAAGAAGTGCCCTGCAGCTGCCTTTGAAGAGGCTCAGTTACTAAACGCAGAGCCCTTTAACTACCTACGTTAACTTCTGAAGATGTTCATGTGGTGTCATCCCACAATGTGCCGACTTGGTGGAGCGCTAGCCTCCGTTGCAAACCCTGCAGCTCTTCTCCTTTCATACCAGCAAAAAATCCCTGAATATTTGGCTTCTCTTTGTATGCAGCAGTATGTTGTATAATTAATTAGAAAAACTCACCCTTGCCGGCTTCATTTAACCGTCTGTGAATGATGTCCTATCTGCTTTGATCCCCTGAGCAGTTTTTCTGCGTCTGTTAGATACTGCACTATTTGCCAAGCTCTTGGATAAAGGTATTTCTTTCATGAACCACCTTTTTACACTTGCTGTAGGCATACCCGGCCCCTGTAGACCAGCCCTTTCTAGAAGGGGTGGAAGCCATTTTGAAACATCTTTCAAGGGGTCAGGTAAGGTTGATGCTTCGTTGGTGGCTCCTGAAAAGAATGAAATATCTCACTAGCTCTTTGGCATCAAATGCCTCACCCGCTTAGTCAGTTTTCTTCCTTTGAGAACCATGCCAAGGTCTGCCGGGAAGATGGTATTTTAGCCATATCATTGGTCCGTGAGAATGCAGCAAAGACCTTCATATAAGTCCCAGTCAGATCCAGAGACCTGTTTGCGCACATGTGAGTTCTTGGTTGTGAGAGGGATTGGTTGTTGCCGTGGCTCATCTTCCAAGAGTCATCACAGAATTGACCGGAGTTCGTGTCGAAGGCGTTGCATTGAACAACCACTCTTATTGGATCTCACTTATAAGGTGCCACCACATTATAAAAAAGCATTGGCATAGACAATAGGTCTCGCCTTTGGGACCTTATAAGTGTTTAGCCATGCAACAGTTAATGTTGTTGCAGTAAGGATATTGTGCTGCATAACTAAATACTTATAAGTTCCCAAAGGCGAGACCTATTGGCTATGCCAATGCTTGTTGTTTTTACTCCCCAGCAGTGTTGTTAATAAGAATTTCATTCTATCCACACGCTGGGAAACATGGTTGTTTGCCTACTTGAGAGTGGGATCACAAACTTCAAATGCAGGGTCACATTTTAAGTTTGCCTATGGCAACTACTAAACTGAAAGAAACAATGGACTTCTGGATAATGTTACAGCTGTCACTACTGGACATATATTGCTGGCAAAGGGGGTGGCTCTGCGAAGTTGTCTCTAGATTTTGGAAAGATGGATTTACCTGTACCCAAGCAGGGTCTTTAAAGATCTGTGCATCCTTACCTGGTCGCTCTGTGGAGTGGCACCAGACAGGGTCAAGTTGGATAACGTGAAACTTAGCTCTTCAAATGGTGGGTTACAGCTCCCAGCTATATAATGCAACCACCTTGCATCACAATTTCTAGTATATCAATGGGTGACTCTTAGAAGAAAAGTAATTACACAAGTTGTGTGGGAGTCCTGTTGGAAGAATACTTCTTTTACCTACCCCATTAGAATCTAAACTGCCTTTCTTCATATGACCAATGCCAGACCAGTTGAAACGCAGGAGGAGGAAAATGTGGATAGTAATTCTATTCAGATCATTGGCCCTTTTATGGGGACTCTCTAGTTAGGTCTCGCCTACGCAGCGCTGCATAGGAAAGAGACCTTTAGGAATCGGCACAGCTTTGCAGGCAAAAAGGTGCACGCGTTGCATTGCTTCCAATGGCAACGTGTGCACGTCTGGCGATTCCCTTGCGGGAGCGAGCTTTTTCGCCATGTGTTCTCAATTATCGCTCCTGGCGCCGCTCGCTCCCGCAAAGGAAACGCTTTCACTTTTGCCGACGTTTTTTTTTTGTTACTTGAGACGCGCACGCTTGTTTTACTGTAGGAGCGAGGAAACCCCATATTTTGCGGCACTTTGCTGCTTTTGTACCCTCTGCTGCCAGGTGTTCCAAGTAAAGTCCCTCCTTTCAAGCACGGTTTGGTAGTTTATAGCTGCACTATGAGCCACTCCAGGCTTGTTAAGGCACTTACACCCTTGTGATCCTCGGCATAGTCGCTGGATCCCCTTACATACTTCACCCCCAGTTTGGTGGGACGTCCGACCTCATATGGCATCTCACACTGCTCACTGATCATTGCTCTGTAGTGGCAGCAGGATTGTAGGAGAGCTCTGAGTAGGGCCTCAGTCTAAGGTTATCTGCACCACCAGGATTATTTTACTCCTACCGGAGAGGGTAACATAGTGTTATTATCTGAAAGTTTGGATGCCAGGATTGTAACATCAAAGATGGCTGTGCACCCAGAATCCAGGTCCTGCCAGAAAGTGCTGCACCCAACACTCCTGTGCTTTGTTGTAGATCAGGATTGGTTGAAAGTCTGAAAAACATCCCCCTGGAGCTACACCCCCTCACACAGAAGGATGGAGCCATTTCCTGAATATATTCAGTGCCCGTGCACAGGCCATGCACAGGTTTTGAAATCTACCAGTTAGTGTTTGAGCTGTACTCAGAACAGTTGAGAAGCATGTAGAGGCAACCACTGCTGCGTACGTGCTTGTGTATGATTTAATAAGTGCAAATTCAGTAAAAATAAGCGCATTTCCCCCTCAGACCACATTCATTCCCACTCCCTCATCTTAACACGATGCTTGGAATCATGGTACCGAAACGAGGCTTGACACTTGGCAGCATTACTCGTACAAACGTCCATCAGCACATTGAATTAAAACATGCTGAACTCTGCTTGTTCTACCCCCACACACATTAGAACAGTGCCTGGTGCACAGAACCCGAAAGTAAAAGTGCCTTGTACAACTCTCGCGCATGCCCGGAAGGAGCACACTGCCCACAGGCTTTCAGAAACAAAATGCCCCTAAGCTTGTTAACAAGCATTGACATAGCCAATAGGTCTCGCCTTTGGGACCTTATAAGTGTTTAACCATGCAACAGTTAATGTTGTTGCACCAAGGATATTGTGCTGCATAACTAAATACTTATAAGGTCCCAAAAGCGAGACCTATTGGCTATGCCAATGCTTGTTTTTAGGGAGCTACCGGGGGCCATAGAGGTCACTACTGAAGGGGAGAGAAGCTGTTAACGCATGTGGAGTATATTTCTTAATAACAGGTTTATATCTTTCCTGGAGGCCCTGTACACATTTAGTATTCCTGTTCCTGCAACAAAGGCCACTGAAGGAAGCGAGAGACTCATGAGATTTGTTCCCTGAAACCTTAGCAAAGTCCAGCACCGACCACCCTGCTTGCCATATCTGAAAGGGTTAAGGCCATCATGACAATTTATCAATGTCTTTGAACTGATATTGGAGTAGAACTGATAGATGTTTAATGGAAAAGAAGCACATTGATGGTATAACATAGTAGAGAGAGAATGGAGCAAGGTGTACTTTCTTATTAAAAGTATTCTACAATGCCAAATATAAATTGGTGCACTTCAGTATTCTACTAAGCACCTACATGATCCCCATAGTTGTACTCAACAAAAGGCCACTTTCTTCCACCTAGTATGGCCCTGCCCAAATATTTGCTGCTTTCTGTGGACTGGATAGATACATGAAGTTTGCTGGACTTTGCCCTAAACTCCCAAAGCATATCTTCTCAGTATATTAAATAAAACCCACCATGGCCTATGGTGTGGCCACATAGCACCAATCATGTTCTGTACCTTCCCGTCCTGGTTTCAATGATTCTGTCGCAGACAGTTTTGTTGTTTGAGAGTGAGGTAGGTATCTGTCAGTAGAATGAGATGTGGTTTGTTGTTTTCAGTTCGATATTATGTTTGTTGCATGTGGCGAGAGGCTTAATCATGTCTGCATGCAAGCATCTAGACTATTTTTGTTTTGCATTACAGTGGATGATGGGCTTGTGTGGGAATGTGAACAACCTCTCAGCAATTCATCGCTTTGCTGTGTGAAGAATTCCAAAGCATCTCGATTTCTTGTACACTGCTTAACTTTAAAGTTGACGGTGCTCTGTAAATCAGCATGGGGATTACCAGCCTAATGTGTTTTTGCACAGTGGTGGCAATGCATAATGTAAACAAGCATTTACAATGCAATAGGTCTCGCATTCGCACGAGCTTGAGCTATTGGCATTGTAAAGTATGAATAAAAGGCATTGTCATTTACAATACTAATAGCTTAAACTCTCGCAAATGTTAGACCTAAAGCATTGCAATAAAGGTCCTTCTCAACCGCTTGTTAGATTATAAATATCAGAGGAAGAGATCGGCCTGCGACGTCTTCAAACTAGTGATAAATATTGCAGTGAGGAAGATGTGTAAGTGTTGTAAATTACACAGACACAAAGTGTGAAGTGAGAGTTACATATGATCCGAGCTATAAACACTAACAAAGCGCTCCAAAACCTTTTGCTCTGTGATAACACTGTCTCGCTCAGGAGGAAGAGCAGGAGGGGGGGCTAGTTCCTGCCTTCTCCATGATTTGAGTGTGCAGTGTGGCATTGCGTAATGTCATTGCTATCTCTGACCTAATAAACAACACTCCAGCTGTAGTAGGGCCCTGGCTTCAACTCCTGGTGCAGGGCGGGCTGTGCTTTATGGCAGGCATGGAGGGAGGGAGGGATGGTCTCGGCTGCAGCTCCAGCCTCGTACAGTGCTCTTGCTATTACCAGTGAGCGAGAAGCGCTGAGGTGGTGGTATTAGTAGTGGTGGTATTGGTGGTGGTGGTGGTGGTATTGGTGGTGGTGGTATTGGTATTAGTGGTGGTGGTGGTATTTGTATTAGTGGTGGTAATATTGGTGGTGGTGGTATTGGTGGTGGTGGTGCTGGTATTGGTGGTGGTGCTGGTACTGGTGGTGGTGATGGTATTGGTGGTGGTACTGGTATTGGTGGTGGTGGGGGTATTGGTGGTAGTGGTGGTATTATTGGTATTGGTACGGGTGATGGTGGTACTGGTGGCGGTATTGGTGGTGGCGGCAGTATCTGGTGGCGGCGGTATTGGTGGCAGGGGTATTGGTGGCGGCGGTATTGGTGGTGTTGGGTGGTGGTATGGATATTGGTGGTGGTATGGATATTTGTGGTATTGGTGGAATTGGTATTGGTGGTATTGGCAGTGGTATTGGTATTGGCGGTGGTATTGGTATTCTGGGGTATTGGTATTGTGGTGGTGGTATTGGATTGGTGGTGGTGGTATTGGTGGTGGCATTGGTGGTGGTGGTAGTGGTGGTGGTTGTAGGATTGGTGGTGGTAGCGTAATATAATTGCGATCTTTGGCCTAGTAAAAAAACACTCCAGCTGTAGTAGGGCCCTTGCTTCAACTCCTGATGCAAGGCGGGCTGTGCTTTATGGCAGGTATGGAGGGAGGGAGGGATGTTCTCAACTGCAGCTCCAGCCTCGTACAGTTCCCCTGCTATTACCTGTGAGCGAGAGGTGCTGAGGTGGTGGTATTGGTGGTGGTAGTAGTATTGGTGGTGGTGGTGGTGGTAGTGGTATTGGTGGTGGTGGTGGTAATGGTATTGGTGGTGGTATTGGTATTGGTGTTGCTGGTAATGGTATTGATGATAATAGTATTGGTGATAGTATTGGCGGTGGTGGTATTGGTGGCATTGGCGGTGGTATTGGTGGTGGTGTTGCAGGGATGTGGAATGTCTATACTCCGACGCCCGGAAGATATTGTTTAGGGTCAAGGGCAACAAGATTTCATGTTTATTTTTGTCCTTGGGACAAGTAGGTTCCTCCTAAAGCACAAACACGTTAGCTGCCAGTTTACAGTACTACATTATGGATCAGGGTAAACCATTGCCTGCAGTTAAGGTAATATTTGTATCTATGTGTTAATGCTGTTCAAACTTTTATTCATTGTTCATTAATGCAGTCTTTATTATTAGGATAAGTGCTCTAAGTAAATGTTGTAAGCTCAGACTGCACTACTGACTGGTTCCAGTATAAAAATGTGTACACACGTTTTCAATGTTTAGCAATACGAGGCTATGTATAGTGCTCTCAGAATTCTCTCTGATTAGATGCAAATATTTGCAGAAGCTTGAAAGCAAAATTGATGATTCTTTGCAGTTTACAAAAACATTTCGCAAAACTACTGTAAAATTTTGTGTACTACTTCTTTGCAGCATCATTTTGTAAAATGTGTTGATGTGTGCTAGTATTTCCCCCAAATATTCATAATGGAAAATCAGTGTAACCAGTCTTAATAAGATCTGAAATTGTTTGTCTTTAGCTTTTGTCAATATGGGACTTATTTTGGCAGGGTTTTTGTAAAACCTTATTGGTGTAGGAGCTGCCGGGCCCTCACCATTATAACAAACATTGGCAAAAGCAAAAATGGTTTGGGTCTCAAAAAGCACACATTGCCACAGTAGATCCTGGCACTGAACAAAACGACTGTGTCAATATGCTCCTTGTGAAAGAACAGAATGCTGTCACTCACAGTGAAGCTAGCTGAGAGAGAGAGAATTTTAATAAATACAAAAGGTCATGGTTGACGCCAGACCTAATTAGGGGCCCAATTATTAAATAAAGTCTCAAAAGTGCACCCATGTCCTTGCATTAAGTGCAGATATACGAGTTTCGTGAATCCACAAGACTATACAGAAGTAGGCCAAGAAATAGTACTCATGCGAAAATCTGAGTGTTTGCAAGTTCACTTTCCCTCCAATCACTTTTTTTCCAACCCTAGAAGAAGTTTTATGTCTGCCATTGTCGGGAGTAAATTTCCAACCTTTCGCAGTATGGGAAAGGATTAGAGAAGAGTTGGTGAAAACCCTAAAACATGCAAGTTAGTAGGTTTGCACAGACTCAAAAGGGCATTCCAATCCTGGAACTGTTGCTTACCATTACTTTCAGTTCCAGTATGTAGATCTGCGGAAACGTGGCAACATAAGGGAATTGCTAGTAGTCAAACCCTACTATGGAAGGAACCCTTGCGTAATCAGAGAGGCTATTTCAGAGCTCGTATATAATGAGGTTGCTGCCATAATTTGTTGCCACATTACATGGTACAAAAGGGACAATGGGATTTTGTTACAGGACAAGTTGATTTATGAAGCAACCTGCCGCATGGACAACTAGATATTTTGTTAAATTCCACACCCCTGTGTTGGTGGTATTGGTGTTGGTATTGATGGTGGTATTGGTATTATTGGTGGTGGTATTGGTGGTGGTATTGGTGGTGGTATTAGTGGTGGTATTAGTGGCATTGGCGGTGTTATTGGTGGTGGTGGTATTGGTGGTGCTATTGCTGTAGATGGTGGTGGTATTGGTGGTGGTGGTATTGTTGGAGGTGGTGGTGGTGATGGTGGTAGTGGTATTAGTGGTGGTATTGGCTGTGGTATTGGCGGTATTGGTGGTATTGGTGGTGGTATTGGCGGTGGTGGTAATGGTGGTGCTGTTAATAAAACAGGCTTTTGAAAACAACCCGTCAGGTGGCTTTAGTACAGATGAAATATAACACAGATGTGCTGTTGTCAGCTTCATCCCATTAGCACAGGATTATGTGCTACCTGGAATTCACATGACTTACGCTAATCATTTATATATACATTTTACTTGGGGGGGGGGGGGAGGGGGGTAATAAAACAGACAGGGGATAATGCCAGGTTAAATTGATTGAAAGCAGGCACCCGAGTTACTAGGGCGGCCGTGCTGTTTAAAAAAAACACAAGCAGTTTCAGCTGAAGTATCGCATGTCCGGCCTGCATTAAAGAGAAACTCAATAAAGTAAATAGTGCTTACAGACTAAATAACGGGTCCTGTGTAACAACCGAAGTAAAAGGGCCAGTCGCCATGGGAGGGTACAAATGAAGACAAGGCCGTACTAAGGAGGGACTAACAAGCTTATTAACGAATTCGAAGGCAGCATTTACGAAAGACAATGACACAAGCCAATTAAAAATATGGGAGGAGAGTGGGCGCAGCTTCTCTCCCATACTCTACTACAGCAGTCTTGTAGAGCGAGCAGCGAATGCGTGCTGTCGCTAGGCTCAACCTAAAAATCCCATTTTAGAAAATTGGAACACTTAGTTAAAATTGTGTCGCTTTCTGCTGTAACTTACTCTGGACATAATTAGCCGGCGCATGCCTGCCATCCAGAATATACTGTTTCTGTATTTCTTGGTAGATTTCTCCATACTTATTTTTTCTAGTCTTGTGCGGTTTCTTCAGTCTTGCTAAATATGCCTTTATTAGGTCTGGGTTGTGACAACATAGGTGTCAAACTGACCTATTGCTAGGAATATACAGTCAATGGACTGTATGCCCACTTCTTTCAATCATTTGATATTTTCGAGCAGACTCTTTTAGCCACTGTCTTGAAATTTGACAATCCAGTCTTGGCTCAGTCCAGTGGATATTCATATCTCACCTAATGCTATTGACCCCATCGCTTGCCTTGAACTTCGTTCAGTATTATTTAACAACTATAACCCTCTGTCCACTGCTGTCAGCTCCCTCCCATGTGTGCCGCTCTAATGTGCTAACAAACTATTGGCCTTGCTGACGCTTTTCTTTGGTTTTTTTGTTGTTAATAATCCTTTGGGATATGGTCCAGTGGACTACAGTGGAGCGTTTGGAAAAATGAGAAGGGATAAGTGTCTGTTTGAGCAATTGATGAGCTCTTTCAAACAAGTCAACAAATCAAAATCAGCTCTTCAGCTTCCACAGTCAATCGCATGCCATGCGGACAGCGATTGCACTTATCCCCTTTCCTGTTCAGCATCTACATGAAACCAATAGAGAAGATGTTTCCACAGCACAATCTCCAGCTTCAAATGTACACAGATGGTATTCAATCACACTCAAGGGTAGCTCTAGCTGAAGTCCAGAGGGGAAATATAAATATCCGTAAAACTCCCTTTCAGCACGGATGAAGACCACCTACTTGTGCCCAAATGGCTCAAAGACTGAACTCTTGGGAGTAGGTGGCCCCACAACTAGCTGCCTCCCACTCATCTAGACTACGTACCATTGTAAATGATTTACAAACAGTAAAGAACCTGCGAGGTCTGGCTTGACTAAGATTTCTGTAGATCACCAAATTTCTACGGTAATGAAAAAACACCAACCCATTATCTTGTGCTCCTAAGGAAGATCTGCTGCTGCAGGTTCCACACCGCATTGAACTGACTAGGGTGTTGGAGCCCTCGAAACATTGTCCACATCGGAGCATCTAAGAAAGCGATGCAAAACTACAATATATATTCAAAACCAAGCAGCAAGAATATACCGCAATTTTAAGAAATTAGAAAACATCTCCCTCTCTCTCAGATGATAACCTGAGGACATGTCTATTCTGACGTCTTCCTGTCCTGCTACACACTCATCCGGCAGGGCTACCCTTCCCCTACTTAGGGACCAAGGCCCCTTTAAGTGCAGCACACACTTGACCACAGTAGAAGTAGTCATTTAAAAAACCTGTTGGAAATGGATGATTCACCAGCTGTCCCCCCTACCCCCAATTGACTGGGACAGAAGACCGGACTACCCAAGATGAACAGGTTCCTCACAGCAGCGCTGTACATTGTCCCCGTCTCAAACCAGCATTTACAAAACACATAAATATATACAACCCGGCTCTGTTTTTCAATCGTTTGAGCAGTGCTTTTGGGACTAAAACGTTGTTTGTGATGTTCCAAGCTTGTCAATGTCATAAAAGTAACTGGCTTAGTCCAGCTTCAAGCATTTTTTTTTATCGTTTATCTTTTTCTGTGCGCATGCACTCTCACAAGAAACTGAGAAAGATTCCCAAAATATGCAAACTCTACAATGTGGTATTTGCAGATCTAAATATAGCTTAAGACCAAAGTCCGATCTGAGGAATGTATGAATTGAAAGCACGCCACTTCTAATGTGGGAAGAATTTTCGAGAACAGATGTGAAAACGCACCTTGCTTACAGTTTTAAATGGTATTTTAATGAATGGTGTTTATGCAGCAGATGGGTGGTTTATGCCAAGAACATTCCAGAATAGGGTGAATCCAGACTGTGAATACATTTGAAATATTTTTCAGTCACTATGCGTGTGTTCCTAGTTATGGTGGTAAGCAGGACCTAAATAAAGATTGTTCCCTCTCCATATTGTTTATTTATGATCTACAATTGAAAGCATGGTACTACATGATCATCTTGTTTTTTTGGATGACGCGTTAGACTAAAATGCTCCCTTTTCAGCATGTATGCATCTTAAAGACATCTAACTAGGTCTCTAGGTTTAGATGAGAATGGTTCAGAATGAAAAATCTCCGCATAGTGAAGGTTTCCGTAGAAATCTTCTAAAAGGGAACAAGTGTTTAGCATATAGCTTAACACTCAAGAATAGAACAGCAGACCTCTGCTCCAAACTCCAACAGTCTATACATAATTAAATAATACAGATACATCCTCCTCATCCGATAGTCACACCACCCTTCGTGTTGCAGTTCACATTGCACAGGCATCCCAGGAAACCTGGACATTCTCATGACCTTGGGTAGTACACCGTTACTGATATGCCACAAATAGGATTTCTCTAATGCGCAATATGTCTAATACACATCACTCCTTTGGCTGACTACGGAAGCCTTGATACCGCATCTGCAGAGGAGAGAACATGCAAGGCAAACATGCATTTCAAATTCAGGCCTTGTTAAATTAGCTTAGGTAAACACTCAAACGTGGACTTTGAATACATGATAAGAGGTGTACCTATGACTTCAAAACAAATGCAACAATCTAATGCGAACATGGGTAAATGAGCTAATTATTACATGCATGGTGCATTTTGAATTAACTGCAGCATAACGAACTTAGGCTAAACATTAGTGTGCACATGCTCATTAATATCTAGTTTCTACAGTGAATGCATTTCAGTAATACATTTGAATTCTTGACTCATTAATAAAGTTAGGCACACGGGGTGTATGGGGCTAGATGCACGTAAATATTGCACTTCTGCGTTGTGTAATGGTGGGGCTACAATTGCGTGGCTCCATTACCTTGTAAATGTTCCCTAGTTGAGTGAACGTGCTCACACATGCAAATGGCAGCAACAGTTGTATATGGTAATTCATTAAAATGAGTATTTCTTCAAGTCTTTGTTTAAATTAGAAAAATTAATTTAATTACCAAGATCTACAGTGCAGGAAGAGTTGTGGGAAGAAATGAGGGTTCCTTGTAAACACGCCAGTGGCTGCTAGGGTAGTGATTACTTTGCTCTGATAAAGACCGCACTTATTTTAGCGGATATTGTCGACGATTTCATTCCGCATTGAAACTGGCCTAAAGGAGTTCTACATGATTCACAAATGCATATTAAAATGGGTACCCAAACCGGTCTATGATCATTATTGATTTAGGGGACCTGCTGTCTCCCTTAATGTGTCTGAAATATACATACTGGTTAAGAAACTAATTTTGGCAACTCAAAGTGAATCTTTCCTGTGGTTTGGGGGGGGGGAGGGGTGGATTTATTCTCTGAATGTCTCCCCATCAGTTTCCTGTCTTCAGCCGACCACCAAGGTTTATACTTTTTAGGTCTCGCCTACGCAGTGCGAAGCGCTGCTTTGGGGTGACCTCTTGGAATCACTCTGGGCTTTTGTTGAAACTCGTGCATGTTCTGCACTGTTTCCAATGAGCCCTCGTGCATGTATGGCATTAACCTTGCGGGAGCGAGCAGCGGCGCCATCTGTTTGCAATTATCGCACCTGCCGCCGCTCGCTCACGCAAGGTAAACGCTGTACATGCCCTCAGCGTCTACAGGCATCCAGTATCCTGTTACTAATGACTTTATAGCTTGTCTTTCAGCGCTTGTTCCATGTGCCGCCTCCCGTTGCTTTAACTTTCGGCCGCGCTGGTCTTTCAGCGCTTGTTTCTCTTTGCGGTTTTTCCTCCCAATACTTAAATTCCGCTATAGAGTGCCGAGTATCGTATGGTAATGTTCTAATCTGTGCGGATGCTGTAACTCCAAGTATTCCTCTTGGCGCATGTGGTATCCTTGAAAGGAGGCGAAGTCAGCTGTTCTGTTCAGTGGAGCTTCAGGTGGCGGGAGAGGAGCAGTATCTTGAGCGGAGCAACTGGAGATGTTTGTCAAGCGCTGCGGGTCAAGGTTATACTTTGATGAGTTTCCATCTGCTGCATGCGGTGAGCCAAGCCCTGCTGGGATGCAGTGCTGTAGTGTACCCAGCGCAGAAGGGGTCATGTTGATAGGGCCAACTCCTGCTAACCTGCCAGACTGCTCCTGGTCCTGCTCCCCGTGCTCTCTGTCTACTCCGTGCTGTCCATCCCCCATCTCCCGCAAGGTAAACGCTGTACATGCCCTCAGCGTCTACAGGCATCCAGTATCCTGTTACTAATGACTTTACAGCTTGTCTTTCAGAGCTTGTTCCATGTGCCTCCTCCCGTCGCTTTAACTTTTGGCCGCGCTTGTCTTTCAACGCTTGCTTCACTTTGCGGTTATTCCTCCCAATACTTATATTCCGCTATAGAGTGCAGAGTATCGTATGGTAATGTTCTAATCTGTGCGGATGCTGTAACTCCCTCTTGGGGCATGTGGTATCCGTGCAAGGAGGCAAAGTCAGCTGTTCTGTTCAGTGGAGCTTCAGGCGGCGGGAGAGAAGCAGTATCTTGAGCGGAGCAACTGGAGATGTTTGTCAAGCGCTGTGGGTCAAGGGGTATGCTTCGGCGAGTTTCCATCTGCTGCATGCAGTGAGCCAGGCCATGCTGGGATGCAGTGCTGTAGTGTACCCAGCGCAGAAGGGGTCATGTTGATCGGGCCAACTCCTGCTAACCTGCCAGACTGCTCCTGCTCTTGGTCCCACTCCCCGCGCTCTGTCTGCACTGTGCTGTCCATCCCACATGTATTCCAAACGCCGACTCGAAACTGAAAGGCGAGAGTGATACCATGGTGGGCCGATGTGCCTGGTAGGCGGTCCTCATAATGCCTCTACTTGCCTTAGCTCGCCCCACCATCCAGTCACCCCAAACACCTGAACCTCAAGCTCCTGGCAGCCAGGTTTGGTCATCGGCTGCTTCGTCGGATGGCTGCCAGAGGGGCACAGCAGCTTTAGGGACCAATGAGCCAGTCAAGCCCTCTCTCCACAGAAGCAGCCCAGCTATTTGCGACTTGCAGTCGGGTGCACTCCCTCCCATGCATCATTATGCAGCCCCTCTCTCTCGCAGCATTATGCGGCCCCTCTCTCTCGCAGCATTATGCATCACCTCTGGTGCTCCTCCAGCATTCCTGCGATTTAGTCAGCGCCTCTCTGTTGTCCACGGACAAGCTCCGCTGTGCTCTACACTTCTCTGCTGTACCCTCTGTAGACCTCGAGGGAAAGACAATCCAACAAACAGGAAGGTGCAAGCCAGCTAAGGACGATTAGCTGTACTGAGCTAGGGGGTTACACAGCGGTACAGGCTGTCCCTTGGAGAAAGGGACTGTATGAGTAGTGACTGGCTCATCCCTGCTCCGGTCACGGAAACTTCCCGCAAACAAGTAAAAATACAAACTCAATAATACAACTGGCTTAACAGCAAGCGCAGTAACCCAGTCACACTCATAAGTGTACCAGTCATCACCTGTGACCTTTGACCAACTATGAGTTTAACAATCGTAAAGCTGTCTTTCCTCCTCTCTGTGGCCGACGTCTCGTGTCCTTCGATGCTCCCTTAAGATTTTAAAATTAATATTGAAAACGTAGCTGTAACTTGGTATCCACCCAGAGGAGGCTTGCGTCCTTCAATTTCATCAAATCCACCTGATACCAAGACGATGTCTGGATCATACTTAGTGGCAATGGGCATTACAACAATCCGACTCATCAATGGAACTACCCTAATCACGTAGCCGAACAAAACGTCCGCTTCAGGCAATTCAAAGCGATGTTTCCTTATAACCATTCCAACAAGCATTTGCAATGCAATAGGTCTCGGAAATGCGAGATATTGAGCTATTGGTATTGTAAATGACAATGCCTTTTATTTATGTTTAAAAAACCTGCAGTAATAAAAGGCATTGTCGTTTACAATACCAATAGGTTAAAGTTTCGAAAATGCGAGACCTATTGCATTGCAACTGCTTGTTTACTGTAGTCTGGTTGTGACTATGTCTGCTTCTTGCACTGGACTGCTCTGAGTTGAAGTCTGCATTTGTACTTTTTTTTGTCAAGTTGCTTCTTTTAACAGCTTCTTTTCTGTGAGCCATACCTAGTTCTGACACAAAGGAAGAACTCCAAGTTCTTTGTATCTGTATTGGGTGGGTTTGTTTCCTGAAGGCTGGCTGCTCCCTGCCTCCTTTGAAAAATCCCCTCAAGTTAGTGACCCCTTTTTGGACAGGTTCTACAGGGGACCGTAGATTTTTTGGAAGGCCTCTAACCATCTCTGTTTCAGGCTGAACCATTCTATGGGTGGGATCTCCGTCTGAAAACACTTACCTTACCAGACAGAATACACAAATGGCAAAAGTATTTCTTCTGAAAATGTCGTCTCCCGCCCCCATGCAGGAATCTCTCCAGTGCCAATAAGTGACGTCAATTTCCTTGGCTGCATAGATCAGGCTTTTTCAAAACCTCCCATGATGACTTGAGCCTTCTCCTGTCCCTAAATGTACAAGTGATTCAACTTGAATAGACCCAGAGGTAGAATGACCATAAGTTAAAACTTTCCAGCTGATCACAGGCAGTATCTCTACATCCGTTCATGGTGCTCATCCTACAAACACTTTTTAAAGAGTGCTCTAGATGTCGAGCCAGTCCCAGGGTTCCGTCCTTTGAAGGCTCCTCCTCATCTCCCAAGATGCGCAGAGGGGAAGACTTCTCTGCACTGACTGATGTGGCAGGCTATATGCATTTCACATTTCATCCTGTTCCATGATGATATAAGGTCAATGCATAAATTCACTTTCCACCAAGACTCCTTATCGGAGTTCCTAATCTGAGCATGGCCGGTCTTATTAACTGATATCCTTCCTCTCCATGCCCGAGATTTCCCTGGTGTCGATACAGAATGGACTACTAGATAATCAGTGGCAAATGTCCATAAGAAGAGGATCACAAATTTTGTTCAAGTTCTCGGGTAACGTCAAAGTAAAAGATCAGGGTGTCATTTTCATATTTTTTCTGTGATCAGTTTGGGCTTTATAATTTGAATATGTATGCTGTGCATGGCTGTTTTTTCTGATCTCTTATTTACACAACAACAAAGATCATCAGCCGTATAGATCTTTAAAGTTAATCATATTCTCCATTTTTCATATGTCTTTATTGATTATAATAAGGTATATAAAGACTAAGCACATGCATATGCTATGAATTTCATTGCGGGTTACATTTTCAGTGTCCTGAAACCTACTGCTGACTTACTGACCAGTGCATGACCCATGCCATATATGTTGATGTGTAATACCCATGACCCTTGTTATTACAATCAATCGTCGTTGCACATTAGGGCCTGCCTATCTATAACCCAAGGTTTAGCAGAGCACCTAGGTGTAACAATTGCAATCCTGGCTCCATGTAGATGGTATTGGTCAGAGAATTTTCATCTCTCTTTTGTCTATCTAATGTAAGGTGGTTTTAATGTTGCATTAACCGTTTGTTACTCGGTCCTCTTCATAATTGACTTATGTAGCTTATATAGCGCTCACAAGCCCAAGTGGATTATCCCTACTTTCAAATAAAATGCAGCATTGTCCTTAGAAAAAGAGGTTTTTAATTATTTTTTAGGTCTCGACCTTGCTATCGCGTAAACGATCGCAAAGCGAGACTATTGTAGGGGGTTTGAAAAGTGCTCCTAAAAAGCGGATTGCATTGGTAGCACGCGCACAATCACGCGCATCGTGCCGCCATGCAATCCGCCTTTTGGGAGCACTTCAAAGGGTCCGCTCCCCTGCCCCCAAGCGAGCGCGCGCCACGCTCCGCCGCGTCACAAATTTGCTTTCACTTTCGCGGCGGATGTGAGCGTCTGGACCACTTTAGAAGCCGGGCTTGTTTATTATTATTATCTTTATGCTGCTTTCTTTCTATAAGTGATTCAAGTAAATGAAAATAATGTTTTACGTGTAGGTAATCCTTGTCTTTATACTTCAGTCGTTTTACTCTCCATCAACAATTCTTGTTAAAGTAAGCACTTTTGATATATATCACAGTACTTCTTGCTCCCCCTTTCAGCCGAACGTTCAGACTCCAGATAACGCACCCACTTTGCTAACGAACAACAGTAGATGGACGAGACCACGAGTAATATTTTTCATTTTCACAGATCGCTCGCACATTTGTGATCATTCACAAGACTGTGTTTGTGATCACGGCTGAGGTGTCGCCTTCACTAGAAGCCTATGGGCGCTGCAGGAAGCGCTTGTTTCTACTGATGGCGGAAACGCGCCGGCGCCCTCCCTGAAGCAGGGGCAACTGCTGCTCCCATTCACCAGTGAGAAGTGCTCGATAGCGCCTAGAGTGGAGGGGCTCTCGCTCAAAAAAACGGCACCAAGCACGCGTTTGTGTCAGCCTCCAGCAAGCCCTGCGCCTAGAACATAAAGGCGCTATATGGTGAGTGTAGCAGCCTGCCTCTGGGCGACGTGCTAGGTTCACCGCCCCCCCCCCCCCCACGTCATTCTTGTGGTCCTTGTCTATAAATCGTGCGCCACGAATCAGTGGCGTTTAGTTCGGCACGGTAGACTTGCTTTGTGCAGCACCAGACATGTCGCCTTTCAAAACCCTCGCGGCGCTAGGCGACCTGCTGTGCACATAATTTCAGTGCCTCAATGCGAGAGCTGCATGATCTAGGGTCGGAGGTGAAGCCACGTGACCCAGGAGGGTGTGGGGGGGGGGCACTGCGTCTGCACATGTGAAGCAAGCCTCGCAGCAGGCACACACACACACCGAGCGAGGCTCTTGGGACCCCGACCTGGAAGAACTGAGGCTGAAATTAAAGCACAGCCCCAGGCCGATCCTCGCAGGCTGATCACGGTTTATAAGGGACACCCCATTATTCTTAAGACCTGGTACTCCTTTTATCATCTTCTAGAGTATATTTGTAATTTGCTTGCAGATCGTGAATTTGCAAAATCCCGAAGTGTCTAGGGTTTGACACCGTGCATGGTTGCAGAACTCTCCCGTTAGAAACCCTTTGTTGCACCTGGCAGCACATCAGAGATCCACACGCTGGACCTTTTGGGCCAGCAGAGATCTCATTTTTTAAACTTCATCACGGACATGTCCTGAATTCAAAGTGAAGAAATTCCTGACAGATGAAGTTCTTCTAATGTACCACAGAATGGAACCGACTCCTACTTTGAGGGGCGTTAATAGTGTATTAAGGCCCTTAGGCTTACAGGGCAACATAAATATAAAAGAGCAGCTTCACACTCTGGTGCTGAGCACGGGTCATTGGGGTCATCTATCTAGAGCACGTGCGCCTCATTTCCTTAAGGCCCCCGTTCTTGGGTTATCACGCACGAGAGGAGCCCTGCTGCCCAGGCGCACAAAACGTGTCCCCTTGCAATGACACTTCTCCTCAATCAGTCTTCTCCCCCTTACAGTCATTTATTCTTATCTGCCCCTGCCTCCAGTTTTCTCTCTCCTTCTCCCTCCCCCGTTTCTCCGCCCCTCTCGGAAGGGTATGCCTTTCTCTCCATCTTTCTACCCCGTCTCTCCTTTCATTTCATGGCACCGCCATTGCCAGCGTGTTCTCTTCCACCTCTCTCTTTGAACGGATGCCTCTGGCGCAGCAGCTCTGCGAGTGTTTCTCTCCCCCCTCTCTCTTTTCTCACTCCTTCCCTCCCCCTTTCTCTTTTCCATTTACTCTCCCCCCGCCAATCTTCACCACTGCTACCCCCTACCAGTCTGACGGCGAGAGGAGAGACTTGCCGTGAGAAACTGGCCTGAGTGATGCATGGAAAACTGAGTCAGCACCGTGAGGGGACTGGTTTACTGGGAAGCGCTATATTCAATCCAGTCTTATGTACACGCACATAACAAAAGTTTAGGACCTGCCATTTAGAGGCAGACAGAAGGGGAACCGTATATGCTCAATGCATTAAATCTCATCACGGCACATTGTAGCAAACGTGAAATAAAATTAAAGGTAATGTAGCAAACACATAGTAAAAACATGAGAATATCCTTTTATGGTAACGTAAAAAGGAAACCGACTCTGGGTGCGAGGTGATGGGCGACAGCTCTACATACCTACCTCCTTAACATTACCCTGCTACGATAGTTAGCTTTTAGTATCTACTATTGCGCTTCATTGACACAATAACAAAGTGCTGAATAGGGTAGAATGAAAGGCGTGGTACAAGGACACTAATTTTAGGGGTTTAGATAACAAGGAGGGAGGGGTTCATAGGAAATGTAATGAGAAGCGGTAATACGTAAAAGCTGGCAGTATGGACATGGAGTATACCCCGGCACGGACACGGCCTTCCCTCCACGAGCGCCCCACTGTTAATGGCTGGCAGGACTGAGTTTAATATGCATCCCGCCATTGTATTTGTTTTTGTTTACTCCTCACGTTAGCAAACCGAGCTTAGGTGCCTGCAGTGAGATCAGCGGGTTTGGCATTTGGTGTGGTTTTGTTTTCCCGTTGCGATATCAGGGATTGCGTAGGCGTTGGCAGTGAGATCAGCAGCTCTACAATTGTGTGTGGTTTCTGTTTCAGGTGCCTGCCTGGAGATCAGATGTTTTTTTTTTCCGGTGTGTGGAGCTATTGGCATTGTAAATGACAATGCCTTTTATTTATATGTTTTCAAAACCAACACATAGATAAAAGTTGTGTCATTTACAATGTCAGTAGCTCAAAGTCTCGCAAATGCGAGACCTATTGCATTGCAAATGCTTGTTTAAAATTATTATTTAGTTCATATCATTGCTACAAGAAAAGTAACCGTTAATACGGTTTGTTTCTTTTTCAGAAGGGGGGTTGGGGGGCAGCAGACCAGAGGGAGGTCTGTCCCCCTGTTTTTTGCGGGGGAAGTGGAGCAGTCTAGTCTGACTGCTCGGGGTTTGGGCTATTTTTGGGCTACATTGTAGGCCAGGGATTTAAAAACTGACCTTTTGCATTACCAGCCACCATTGTGTCTGGTGACCTGGTTAGCAAATTTGCCTGCACTTCGATTCATACAAGAGTCTGGAACAAATATGGTTGTTAAAATCACTACCTTCTCTCTCAACATCCACAAAAAGACGTGGTCCCCAAGTGCCCAGCCAGATGCTGAACGATTTTCAAGGCTGCATTAGTGTTGTTCAATACTATGATATTTGGCTGATAACAAGTGCCAAGAATTGAGTTAGGCCAAATCTGTTTGGAAGAGTGTACATGAAAGCAGCCTGCGGCGGCCATGACGCGCTGCTCTTTACCCATTAAGTAGCAAATATGTTAGCTTTTGAGTTGCATCTTCTTAAAGTAAGCACTCTTAAAAATCGATACGTGAAAGCGCTTCTATTTTTAGGTTTGCGTGGTTCTGCAGTGACAGGGTATGGATGGACTGGAGCCGCAGGGGAGGTGCTATGCAAATCATTCAAACGCATGTTTGAGGAAATAGCGCTCGGCTTTTCATACTGAGCTCTTATTTGCATGCATCTCCCTGCAAGGGATACAATAAACAGAGCGCGGTTAAATCCGAGCCTGTGATTAGTATAGAAGCAGCTCTATGTCAGACTTTTCTCTGACATCCTGCGGGGGGGGGGGGAGGGGGGGGGGGGACGGGGGGAGGGGGGGGGGGGACGGGTGGCTGGAACCTGTGCGCCTGGAACCTGTGCGCCTCGTGATGTTTTCCTCTGCTCCGAAAGAGAACACAGGAAGGATGTTTACATCGTGCTGCAGCGACGAGATGAAGCAGATGGTGGAAGTGTTATGTCATGTTTCACTGAATGACATTTACCATGATTTCGTCGTTTAGCCTCGCCTACTAGACAGCCCAAGCTATCCAGTTGCCGAAGACCTATTGTGAACTTAATTAAACACACCCCATGCATAGCATTTGATGGCTTTGTCACTCTGATCTGCATGCTTATTAAATGTATTTATTTATAGGGTTTTATATAGGTCGAACTTGACCATGGGTTGCCTTCCTCTTGTTGCGTCTATCCCTTCCATGGAGCATAGCATCTTCAGAGTCCTTTCGATTGGCTGACTTGTATCCTTCCACTGGCCATTTGTAGGGAACATCTTTTCTTTTTCGTTCTGCACTTTTGAGAGTTCATGTGTTTTGGAGCAGCCTACCTTGCGTGCTGTTTCAGCCCCTCAAATACTCTCTTTGCTCTGTGTTGCTACCCACCCTTCACTGCTTGCCTGTAAAAGCACAGCGTTAGGGATATTTTGCTTGGGTATGGCTGAAGATCAGACTTTAATGGTTGTTTACGTTTGAACTCCTGCATTTCAAGTATTGCATGAAAGCACAAGCTTTGTCAAATAAAGGTTTTTATGCTAATGGAGGAATATCTGTTTGCTGCCCTCACTCAGTTTGTGTGTACAGAGGGTGTACTTGGCATGATACTTCACCTTGAGACTCAATCAATCAATCAATCAATCAGTTATCTTTATTCGGGTATATGAACATATCCATAAAAAGAACATGTTATAAACAGTCAAAATTCCAATATAGATTAAACTAATATACACATATACACATAAATACAAGCTTTAAAAAAAAAACAGACTCTACAAAGGTAGTAAAAAGCCAAAAATATTAACAGTTTGAAAGCGAGACATTATATGCAAACCCAGGCTAATTCAACAGTGTAAGGTTTCACCATTAATATGAGAGGGCTAAGCCATTCATCATACATGTGACTCAGAAAGAAGCTACAGGGCACGCCTAGATGGTATCCTAATAACCTTCCATGACCTTGAGACTCATAAATCTGGTCCCTGCACTACTATAGAGAACAAAATTGGCTAAATTCTGTGGAAACAAATCTGGGCCTGGGCAAGTGTCCCCCCTTACATTCCATTCTGAAACTTCCTTATTCTTTTAAAATCAGTTCAGAGTATCCAGAGTGAACAGTATTGAACCATGCCATTTATAAAGATTGAAAACATTCGATTCAATATACAGTTTTTAGGTCTCGCCTGGCGAAAAGCAGCGCATGCGCTGCACTCGTCGGAGAGACCTTTTGTAATCGATTCTCCCCAACGCTTGCATGCACGCGCCTGCATGGACAAAGATGGCTGCTCTCGCCATCTGTCCAATACAGACAGCATGCGTGTGCCCCTACGGTCTGTGGACAGTCCCACGCCATTTTGTTGCCATAGCAACAAAATGCCGCTTCATGTGTATTTTTTTTTTGTCAGTCCCCTCGGGGCACAAGCAGGCATCCACTTCTGTCTTTTTGCTGCGATCAGCTGTCCTGACAGAAGTGGATGCCTGCTTGTGCCCCGGGGGAACTGCAGGACAGCCGAGAATCTGTCCCAAAACAGCAGACTTTAAACCGATGCCAGCATGCCTTTCCGCAAATGCAGCAGTAGTTTTTCGGAATTCACAAAGGCTTGAAGGTGGGAGGTGCTGTGCGCCTCGAGTAGTGATTGGGGTCGTGTGTTTAGTGATTGCCGCAGTGTGTGTAGTGGGTGACAGGCGTGAGCTGAGCTGTGCAGTGTCATCTCGCTGGGTACCACGATTGTCCGGAGAGCAGTCGTGTTGTCTCGAGTGTGTCATGGGTGGCTGCACGAGTAAATATCTGCTATTTCGTGCCATGAGTAACTAAAGAAACTGAACCATTGATGTCTGGGGAAAGGGGGTGCTATTGGTGCTGAACTGTTGGTGTTTGAGGGGAGTTGGTCGTGGCAATTAGTGAGAATTGGTTCCACAGGAGACTGGGGTAGACGTGCTAAGTGCGTGCCAAGCTCCACAGAGGTTTGCAATGTTGCCGCTAGTCATACGGCTGGAATTCCCAAGCATGTATATTTTTAACACGCTTTTGAATTTTATGAGGGGCTTCATGTGTGCTATGTGTCCGTCCTCTTTCGACTTATTTTATACCTGGTCTGGTCATGGTATGCCTGCATTTCTCTAGAAGAGTTTACTGTGCGTGTCTATTTGGCTTCTATACATCTCACAATCTTCCCTGTGTGTATCAGTTTTGTAAGTGTAACTTGCATTTAACCGGTGTGTGAATTCTCGCTAGGCATTCCGCCTTCGTCCGTCTCTGTGTGTTGGCATATTGCCTTCTCTTTGTATGTTGGTATGTATACGTGTGACTAAGTATGATACAATACACAACTTTCTGTCAATTCACTGGAATTACGAATTGTCGGTGTTAACAGTTAAATAGGTTATTGGGCTCCAGTGGAGATATATGTGACAGTGGAATCTTCCACTTGGTATCCTGGGTCACCTTACTATGGGACCACAAACTGAGCACCGCGTAAGCCACCTTGGGACTAGCCCTCACGGTAGGGAGACATAGCAGATTTGTTATTTAACGTGACCTAAAATGAAACACAAAAACGTATAAACAAGTGCTGTTGTAGCTGCAGCTGTTAGTGCTATGAGGCTGAGTACCGGGACCGTAGCTGTGTGTGTCCATGTTTCTATTTAAAAGACTGGGTGAGATGGCCCCTGGGCAGCTGTGCTGTAGAGCTCTCGTGATGTTCTCAGGCACGCTATAGAAACGTACATGCACATTTAGACGTTGTGCACTATTATATAAATGTGTGTATAAATGGGGCCGTGCCTGTAATTGTTTAAATGGTGAAAAATGGAATCCGTGCCTTTAAAGTAAATACGGCAGATTGTATTGGAGCGCTTTCTCAGAGCAGTAGTTATATTATGAAATATTTTTTTTTTGTTTTACTGCAAGGCACTTGAAAAGTAGGCAAATAGACCATATTTACACCATAATAAAGTGATGTCAAAACGTGAACCGTAATCTCAGCTTCAAAGTTCGCAGCTGTATCTGTTATAGCGCATTATTTATATGTAGGCAAAAATTTAGTGAAGGTATTGGAGTGCTCTACAGGACCACTAGTGTCATAACAGAAGAATATATATTTTTTGTACAGACAGGAAAATGTAGTGCTTTGCCCAGAATTATAGGGCTTTAAGTTAACATCAAGACTCAAACCTTGTTCCCAAGCACCAAAGTAGATAGATGTGGGCGTAATACCACATCCTCTATCCTCTTGAGTTTGTGCTACTGGACATCTCGTGAACATGGCATGGACGGAAACAAAACGTTACTACAAAACGAACCTTTAAACACATTTCCCAGGTTTATTATTTATCGTAGCGCTTAACAAAAAACCTAAATAAATAAGGACTTTTTGTTGGATCAAGCCTTATGTTTGTGCTGGGTATGCAAGGTTCTGAAGGCATAAGTCTGGGCTCAAGTCAATGAATATCATCCGCTGATATTTAGGTAGAGTTTGGTGAAGTTGATTTATTGGGTGATGTGAGTTCCATGGGCAGACGAGGATATGTCAGGGTTCCTTGAAGGCATTTAGTATCTTGAGGAAAGCTTAGGATCCTTTGTAACAGTGTAAGAGACTGAGAATGGTGGATATGTGGATTGAAATATTTGAATGAGCTAGTTTTGATTGCCTTTGAATGACGACTTTCACAGTAGAACGTGGTCCGCTTTTTTGTATGGGTTGGGATCTTGTTGAGGGTTCTGATAGATGATTGTTAAAATTCAAAGACCGCTCTACTGGTGCTAGACTTATAGGGCACAATTGTGGCATGTGAAAGGCAATCACCAACCATCTTTTTAATATCTATTTCTGTACTAAGGCCTGATCTGAAACATGATTGGTTGGACTCCAAATGGTTGCGATTGTCAATGTTGTTCTACAGTTTCAATAGTGACTATCCCTAAAGGGATCTACCTGAGGAAGACAAGATAAGTTATGGTCTTGCTGCTATTAGGCTGGTTGAGGAGAAGTTTGAATTTCTTAAGACGAATGATCTATTCTATATTAGTAAGGTTGGGCAGACACCTTTTCTGAGCGAAGTGGTTCTAGGAAAAGAATGTGAATAAATACTCAGTTGGAGAGTTGTTTCGGAAATGAAGATTGAAGGGTTTCCTCCTCAACTTAGGATAGTTTTAAGGATATTGGTGTATTGAGAAATGGCGGATAGTGTGAGAGACTTGCATATGGGCTATGTGGGTATGAACTGATGGGGGACATAAGAGGAGGAACGATGGAGGTGTGGTATTGGGTTTAGTGTTGTCAGACCCTTTGCAGCGTGCCATGGTGCAGGAGCTACTGGGAAGCAACTGTGCAGGTTGAGGCAATTTACTCCTGATGTCCTGGGGCCAGACTTACCTTTGACCCCAGGCAAATTGGCCAAGTACCCCTTCAGCACTTGACATTCAGTGGTAGTACGGGCTGAGCAGTCTGAAGCTTTTCTTTAGATGTAGGGGAATATTTATATACAAACACAAAGTGAAATACGGCATAAACAAACAATATGCTTAGCCTCCTGAGGCAGGGGCTCTAGTGTTTTATAGGCAGGTCCCGGAGTCTCACTTCCCTCTCACTAACGCTAGTGGTTATTCCCCATTCACTATATATAACATTCAGGTTAGGTCCCACTAGTAGTCTGCGTCTTGGGAGACCCACTCCAACTCTTTTAAAGGTCAAAAGTGTTAAACACTCAAAGTGCTATGTGGCGGAACAAGCTCCCCGTGGCCTTCCTGCCTTACGATCAGTCTTTTCTGCTCCTGCAGGAATTGCACAACTGTAGTCTGTAGAAGCATTTCACTCACAGATGCCACTGAGATCTCCTGCAGTTGCTGTTGTGAGTAGCACTAGTGACTCTTTATGGGCAGCTGCTGGCTATCCACGGCACTTCCTCTGGTGAGACTGTAAATTCCTCTGATCCTTCCCACAGGTGAAGGGGTTGAATGTTTTAGTTCCGATCCTCAATTGGTTGCTCGGAACCACACTCGACACCACAGTGGTCTCTAATCTTGATGACGACTTGAACCATGCAACTTTTCTTGTCCTCCCAGGGGCCCCTCTGGCATACGGAATGACAGATTTGAGGCCGCCCACGGTCTATGACCTGATTGGCATGGCAGTGATTCCAACCACAGCTAACTTCACAGTAGCCCCACTGGCTTATGGGATCACTGACTTGAAAGTGCACATGGGCGATAACTGGATTGGTACTACAGCAGTCTTCTCACACCTCATTACAGGGATCCACTCTTCTGAATCTCCAACTGGACCTCACTTCCTTCAAGAGCTCTCCTCTTCCTCACAAGGCACACTCGACCTGGCAAGCATACAGGCACTGGCGCGCCAGGCCTAGGAAAAGAAGAGGGCCTCTGAGACAAAATATGGGTGCGGACCAGTTGAACAGCACACTATACAAACAAAAAGTAATTCCGCCTTCACCATCTAATTTCGAAGTTGCTCATAGATCTACAGAAATATACTGATGACATCTCAAATGACCCCACTGATGACATCATCCATGGAGTATTTTAAATTTGTTTTATAGTTGACATAGTGGCTGGCAAAAGCCATATTACTTTTTTACCTAATTTTATATAGCTGGGGCCAGCTAATGGATGTGTTTACAAAACTCTTCTAATGCATCATAGATGTGTAGAGGCATTGAACACATTATACATTTTTGTACTGAAGAGTAACTGAGCCTGTGCGCAGGTAATAGTTGACTTGTGTTCATTATGTTCCACGCATGTTTTTTGGTTCTGCAGAAAAAGTTTTTAGCATGGCAAAGATTCTACGTACTACACAGTGAGTATTGTAAGCAGCCTTGACTTATTAGAGAGAATGGTCTCAGCATAACAATTTCTGCTTAACATAGTAGACTGTGTGCACCAGGTACTAACCTGTTTACATGTGCTTGTTTTGCTTCAAAAGATGGGCTATCTGTAAAGGGTTTTCACCACAGTATGAAGACTGCAGGTAGTGTGATCTTTAGCACCTTCAGACCGTGGCTATTTTAAGTGAATAGCCGCTCTTTGGACAAGTTTTGCATATAATGTACACTGTGCTTATTGGGTACTTTTTTATTACTCTAAAGTGTGTTTGTCATTAGAGTTTTACTGTCTGCAAGTAGTCTGGTACAGGCTGTGTGTAGTAGGGTGTGGGGAGACGTCTCTGTAATAAGGGTGTGTAGTAGGGTGTTTCTCTTAGATGACGGGTGTACGTAATAGGGTGTGTGCAGGGAATGGCCTCTCCTTGCAGACCTTCCTCTCAGATGACTGGTGTACGTAGTAGGGTGTATGGAGGGACTGACCTCTCTTGTGAGGCCTCTGTATTGATAGGTGTGCATAGTAAGTAGGTTGTGGAGAAGGACTAGCCTCTCCTTTCAGACCTTTCTGTCAGATGACTGGTGTGCATAATAGGTTGTGGGGAAGAGAATGTCCTCTCCTTTGAGGACTCACTCTCTCAGATGACAGATATGCATTGGCGGGTGTGTGCAGTGACTGGCCTCTCTGCGGAGACCTCTCTGTACTGATAGGTGGGTGTAGTAGGGTATGGGTAGGGACGGTTCTCCTTTCAGACGTCAATCTCAGATGATGGGTATGCATAGTAGGGTGTTTGAATAAGCCTCAACTCTACTCACACCTCTTCTCAAACCAATGAACATAAATAGTAGAGTCTGATAAACACTATCTCCACTAAGACTACTTCATATTGTAATAAGAGTACATAGCAGAGTGTATTCAAACCTCACCTACTCCTCCTACTTTTCACTATCCCGCGATAGTCTCGCAGGATCTTGACTTTTTGGGGAAAATAGGAATTGACCAGCTACTCATCAAAGTACTTATCTTTTACACACTTTCTCTCAAAAATAAGGACCACAACATGCATTCCGACTAATGGAGCGTATTCAGAACTTATCAACTCTTTTTTTACTATTTACCATCCTGCAAGAGGCTTGCGAAATCGTAAGAATTAGTTAAAAGCAATATACATTTATTTTCTTCATAGTAGTTATCCCATAGACACTTCCTATCTATACGTAGGGGGGCAGCATGCCTTTCTGTTGTCCTTTTATATAGCTTTTTTATTTCATTTCCACAATACCTTGAATTTTTCACAGTAAACAGTTACGACTGCCATTTCGTTTCTAACATTCCAACAGCGAGCCAATCGGAGTGCTTGCAAGACTCTGTAGTTTCTCGCAAGAGATTGAAGGCTCACAGGAACAAGCATTGGCATAGCCAATAGGTCTCGCTTTTGGGACCTTATAAGTGTTTAGCCATGCAAAAGTTGGTGTTGTTGCACCAAGGATATTGTGCTGCATAACTAAATACTTATAAGGTCCCAAAGGCGAGACCTATTGGCTATGCCAATGCTTGTTCTGGGTGGAGGTAGTTGGAGGGGTGGAGATGTGGGCGGATCCACCCCTTTGGGGAGAAGTAGGAAGCACAGGTGAAGGAGGCTTCATTGGAGGATGATTGAGAAAAAGAAGCGAGAAAGATTCTGGGAATCGAAGGAGGTTATTGGGAGAAAGGTGAAAAGAATGAGTGAAGCAAGATGGCGTGAGAATGCTGGGGTGGAGAAAGGGATCATGTTTAAGAAGTTTTGATGTTATGATAAACATTGAAGCGGTTTAAATGCTTGCATTCCTGACCTAATAAATGTTCTTTTACACATCACTGGAGCTTGGCACGTGATTGCCTCATGTTGAGGAGCGAGCGGCTGAGGGAGATGGGGCTGGGGAGGGTGGTGAGGGGGCAGGGTTTCATGCACTGGTAGTGCTCTTAGGCGAAATGAGGGCGAGCTGCAGGAGAAGAGGCAGGGGGAGCAGGTCAAGGCTCCAAACATCCAGGTGTAGGAGGCCCTGGCACAGTGAGGGGAGAGGCGTCTGCTTTGAGGGAGAGGCGCGCATCTGCTGAGTGGGCGGGTTTGGCACGCCAGCTAGGTGTCTGCGGTGCAGCCACCATAAAGATCTGGAGGATGAGGGAGGAGATACGGTGGCCGGGACTGGTCAGCTTGAGGTTTGGGGGCAGGAGAATCAGGCAGGTACGGGAGGCGGGAATTGGATGTAGTATAATGTCAGGGAAGAAAGAGTGGAATGGGGAAGAAAGAGTGGAATGGGGGAACAGGCAAAACCAGACTGAGGCAAGCAAGAGTGAGATTGAAAGAGGAAACAAGAGGAAACATGATGGATAACTAAAAGAGGTAAAAGTGAGAAAGAAATGAGAGAATATGTGGAAGCAGAAACAGCAACAAAAAAAAGCAGGAGAGCAACAAAAGGGTTACAGCGAATTAGAGCAAGAATGAGAGGCAAAGAGGGAAGAAAGGGGCAAAACAACAGAAAACAAACAGAGGAAATAGTGCAAGAGTGCAAACAGGCATTTGCCGCGCGGCAGTAAAAGTAACGCAGCGCGGCCGTAAAAGTGAAAGTCACCGCGATCACTCTGAAAGCGAAAGTGATCGCGGTAACGCGCTAACGCACACTATGGATGCGCGCGCAGCAGCGGGGTAAGGGCGGAGATGGTGCTGAAGGCTGGCGCAGGAAAGGCAGATGGCTGGGCGAGAAGGGAGGGGGGAATGCCGGGAGCAACTGTGCGCGTGCACGCCATTGTGCACTCAAGCTTGTAGCCAGCACAAAAATGTGGGTAGCACTTTGAAAATCCACCTACAAAATGTTTCGCAGAGCAGCACATGCGCTGGCTCAGGCGAGACCTAAAAATGGGTGTCTCGACCAATCACAGGCCTCCAGTGGGAAGCCTGTGAACTCTCGCAAACCCAACCATCCAAATATAAAATTTTCACCCTTAATTTCTCAAAAACAACAGAACGTATTCGCACAAAATCAGAAAAAGCACAATCCGTAGACCAAGATCTAGCTTCCTGGTGTAGTTCGAGTCAGCAGTTTTTGCTGTAGCTGTGTCTAAAGAATATGTATGCATATTCCAACAAACACCTCGGGACACGCTTGACCCAAATTTCACCTCCAGCAACCGCGTCTAATACAGCCGTTACACAGAACTCACATGGAACAATCACTCCATCGTCCATTTCAGCATCTCCAGCCCCGCACCACCACCCCCAAGATGACCAACGTCCCCTACTGGAGGTGGAACAAAATCTCAGAGACAAGCTGAGTGAATGCCCTCAACACCTCCAACCCTTCCACTGCCACCAACCTCAAACGGGGAGTGAAAAGCTTAAACGCTTGGATAACCAATTGTGAGAAAGCATTGTCCCCGTCAAGAGCACCATCCAAAGAAAATCCTCCAAAAATGCCAGCTGGCAACCAAGAACTCAGAACAGCGAAACGGGACAGCAAACAGTTGGAGAGGAAATGGCACGCTAGCAAGATCTCCTCCAACAGGGCAGCCTTCAAAACCTCCCTCTACCGCCGCCTGCTGGGGGCAACAAATACAGCCCTTGCTGCACGCATCGAAACCAGCGCCAACAACACCAAGGAACTTTTCAACATAGTTAAGGAACTCTCCAACCTTGCTGCCAGCAAAAACATCATACCCTCGCAGGAGCTGTGCGATCACCTCACCCACTTCTTCCACAAACAGTTTGCAACCATATACAGAAACTTCAAACCCCAACCCACACCTACGGACTTTCTCGACACATACACCACCTCTGTAACTGATATGAACCCCACACTGACCACCTGGAACATTCTCTTCACCCAGAACACTACCTCCACCATGAAATTCATCCAATCAGGAGCTCAAACAGACCCATACTGCGCCACGTCTTCAACCCCAGAAACCAAAGTATCGGCCAGGAACTCACCACCTTACTCAACACCTCTATCACTAACGCAACATTTCACGATGCCTGGAAACACGACAAAGTCAATCCACTTCTCAAAAAAACTCTCCACCGACCCCAGAGTACACCGAAAACTACCGGCCAATCTCCCTATTTCCATTCCAAGCGAAGATACTGGAAAAGATCATCAAATCATGACACATCGGGAGCAGAACCAGCTACTCAACGCCTCCCAATCTGGCTTCCGCAGCAATCACAGCACCGAAACTGCCCGATCGTAGCCACCGACAATATCTTAACCCTCCTCAACCAAGAAGAAACAGCAGCTTTGATCCTGCTTGACCTTTCGGCAGCCTTCAACACAATATCCCACCACACACTGATCGAAAGACTCCACCACATCTGCCTCCAAAAGTACGCGCTCAGATGTATCACCGCCTTCCTCACCAAAAGAACCTAGAGGATCCACCTTTCACCTCTGAACCCAAGGAGATCACCTGCGGTGTCCCCCAGGGCTCATCCCTCAGCCCCACGCTCTTCAACGCATATATGACACAGCTGGCCAGCATTGTCAGATCTCACGGTCTCCACATATTTTCCTATGCAGATGATACCCAACTCATCCTCTCACTCAGCGACGACCCTACCACCACCAGAACCAACTTCCGCAGAAGCAAGATAAACATCGCCGACTTGATGAGGAGCTGCCTGCAGGTGAACACCGATAAGACGGAAGTACTGATCATTGGCAACAGCAGCAACACATGGAACAACTCCTGGTGGCCATTAGACCTATGACCTGCACCCACTCCATCCAACCACACCAGATATCTCGTAATCATCATTGGCAACAAGCTCACCATGAAATCACAAATCAACGCTGTCTCCTCCACCTGCTTCTTCACTCTGCATATGCTATGTAAGATCTTCAAGTGGCTACCCCCACACATGAGACGCACCCTGACACAGGCCCTCATCACCACCCCGATTGGACTATGGCAACACCCTCTATGTAGGAATCGCCTCACACCTCCTATAGAGACTTCAGAACATATAGAACACCACAGCCAGACTCATTCTCAGCCTTCCCCGATTAACCCACATCACACCCCATCTCAGGCAACTCCACTGGATTAGTAAAATGTGTCAATGCATGCTATTTTTTCCAAAAGATATTAATAGTGGAAAATCAGTTTCAACAAGATAATGGGAAACATGAAAATAAACTAGCATTGGCAAAGCCAGTAGGTCGGTTATTATTGGTTGTCAAACTTTAGGTTTTGTGAATGTGTGTCTTGTTTTGATATGGTTTTTGTTAAAATGTGTGTGAACTGCCAGGCCCTTACCATTATAAAAAACTTAAAAAAAAAAAAATAATATTTATTGGTCTCAAAAAGCACGCATTGCTGCAGTAGTCCCTGGCACTGAACAAAACTACATTGTGTGCCAATATGCTCCTTGTGAAACAGCAGAAGCCAGTCGATGGATAGATTGATATAGATTGATAGAGAGAGAGAGAGAGAGTGAATGAATGAATATGAGAGAGAATTTTAATAAAATCTCCAGACCTAATTAGGGGCACAAACTAAAAATAGTCGATTGCTAAATTGATATATAATGATGTAGATTGATATAGATTGAGAGAGAATATGAGAGAGAATTTTAATAAAATCACCAGACCTAATTAGGGGCACAATTTTTGGAGAAAAAATATCACAAAATTGGCATTGAGTGCTGTGGAGTTGAGTTTTTGATGGAAAAGACATACTGTTGATGTTGCAGGCGCTTAGCTGTACGCCTCCCCAGGCACCACTTGCGATTTGGCGCAAGCAGGTAAAACGCAAGATAGAGATATATATATATATATATATCTATCACAAACATACACAACACTTACATTCATACTCGCCTCAAGGGTGAGGGCCAAACTTAAGCTTGTTTCTAATCCTTTTTAGGTAGAAGCTTACTAGACAGCGCTGCTGTCTGGTTTACCAAAGACATCTTGGGGGCATTCAGAAATATTCCCTAAGAATGCATTAGGCCCGTTGTTTACCATTGGCTTTGTGGTTTGTAACTCCCATTTTCTGGCTTTCTATTCGCTGGTTTTATTAGTTTTAGGCTGTCCAGGTTGAGTTTGTCTGTCAGAAGAAACAAAACCCCCTTCACACCAACTATCCTTGTATTCTTCCACGAGTGCTCCTTTTTCCATGAGTACTCCTTTTTTTAAACAGGCCTGAAAATCTTGATCTTCTCTTGTCAATTACTGTGCATTCAAAGACATAGGTCAAATGTCATGCTCTGTCATGTAAGGGAACTTGGTGTTTACTTTCTTTCTCTGACTTCAAGTTGAGAAGATTTATGTGACAATCTTGCTGGTTACTGGGGGTACGATAGGATTTATTTTCTAGCTCACAACAACATTGAAATAAACTGTGCAAGTATATTAGGATATATCAGAATTAGGAACCAAAATGAAGCACATCTGTTGTTAATTCTAAAGTGTTTTGGAAACAAATGCTTTAATATGATCAAAACAAATAATTACACTAGATGATGCCATTTCAAAACATTGTTTGTATGCTGTACGGTTTTATTGGTAACACTGTCTGTGCAAATGTAATAATGATTTCAATTGAAAATGTGTTATCTGTAATGGCAGTGTGTTACCACACCATGCATACTCCACTGTATGCCACTTCACTCTACTCTGCACCACTCCACTCCACGCCACTTCACTTTACACCACTCCATGCCACTGCACACCGCTCTGTGCCACTCCATTTTACACCTCTCCGTGCCACTGCATTCGGCTCTATGCCATTCCATATCACTTCATCCCACTGCACTTAGCTCTGCACCACTCCATGCCACTCCCCTCAATGCCACTGCACTCAAAGCTTCTCCACTCTATTCTGTACCACTCTACGCCAATGCACTCTGCGCCTCTTCACTTTGCGCCACTGCACACTCCGCGCCACTGCACTTATATTAATTGATATTGGCGGTCACAGAGCAGGGCACTGGAGACACAGTCCAAGCGGTGACGAAACAAAGACTTGCATGAAAGGTATGCCACTAGACACTTGGGAAACAAACTGTTGTAAAAACGCAGCAAGTTATTTTTGAACATTTTAATACTCAACGTACAGTCATAGAAATATGCTGTGAACATTTACATTGAATATGATGACATGATAGATAAATTAAACGAGGAGTATTTCTCCCGTGTTGATTAACTTTATTTTCCATAAAAGACTTATCCACAATGGCAATTTTTAAAGATTGAGAAAGGCAGCAAACTGCCGAAACGTGTCTCTTGTCCATTTGGCATGCAGTAAATGGAGGAACTATTCTGAGCGTGCGGGTCTCTTTTTGATGAAAAAGACATCGTGTTTATATATATACGTGTGTGTGTGTGTATAGAAATGAAAAGATATGTATGTATAAATTAAATTAGCACATTCATGGGCCAGTTTGCTGGAGTTCTAAAGGTTTTAATTTTTTCGTCTTCTGTCCA
Organism: Triturus cristatus; assembly: GCF_964204655.1. Classification (NCBI taxonomy): domain Eukaryota; kingdom Metazoa; phylum Chordata; class Amphibia; order Caudata; family Salamandridae; genus Triturus; species Triturus cristatus. The sequence continues at coordinate 1,006,400,342 of NC_140591.1, read as the reverse complement.
GCTCTTTTGTTTTCAATACCCATCTGAGGGAGTTAGGACTTAATGGCCAACTGTATTTATAGTGGATTGTTAGGCTATCACTTAAGTTTTTGTATTCTAAATAGAATCATTTACTTCAGTTAAAATATTGTGGACATGTTTCGACCCTGCTGTTTTGAAATGAACATATTTTCTTTTTTTTGGTTTTAGCAGGCCTTGTGTTGTCCAGTGTCTTAGCTGGGATTTAAGAAAGCCATGGGCAGTGGTAAGTCATTTTGCTTTATCTGGTTTTGCTGATGTTGCTCTTGGTACTGAATCATAGAGCCATATATGTAAACAACTGCATATACATAAAACTGCTATGGTCATCATTTTAATTGTACTAATAAACTACTACAGTTTAAAAAAATATGTTGCTGCTTGATACCCAGGTGGATGCTTAAATTAATTGAATTATAGCACTCAGGAGTTTTGGTTGGTTTGCATTTACTGCCCTGTAATAGGAAATGAAGCTTAATTCATCAGTTTGATAGTTAAATCTGAGAGCCTTGAATTGTTGACTGAAGTAGACCAATGGATGAGCTTCTCAAAAGTTTAGCAGTTCAGTGCCTGGTAGCACAACAAGGTTTAATGAAGAATTTTGAGCTTACACTTGAAGATGTGGCTCAAAACAAAAGGTCTTCTTCAGAGAAAATGCAAATAAACTATTTAGCAGAACCAAAACAGAATAAATGCCAAAACTTAGTAAAATGGAATACAATTTGATGAGTTAAACTGACCGCAGGGTAACAGAAATCGGTCAATAAGATCAGGAGTTTTTTGCTTTTACGAAAAAAGCAGATGGAGTCCATAGAAAGCAGTTGGTAAAGCAAATATCAAATTTAGTCTGTGGCATGTTTTACCTGGCCTTCAGTGCCTTTTCAGGCTGAATGCGATGGAGCGCAGGTTGGGCAAAGGCTAGCAGTTACCCCTGATAAACAGTTATATCTTCGTCTAATTGGGCAAGGCAGAACACTGTGGCTGTGATGAGCTCCACATGGCTAGATATATTATATTCGGCGATAACTGTTTGACTGTTGGTGTCTGCATTCTGACAGCAAATGCAAACACAAACACTGGTTAGAGTGCACCGGAGTTCTGCAACATCACAATATTGCTTGTTCATGCTCAAAACTACCCTGATGATGACCCAGTAATTATAATAGGGTTGAAACACCATTGACATCAGGAGTTTTTAGACAAGGACATTTTTTTTTTTAGGCTTGACGGACGCATATATTTAGCTCCACCAACAGTGTTTTGTCGTTAATTTGTCTTTTGGCTCACCTGTATATGGAAGCCTCCTTAATTGTATCCCTTTCTCGCAGTGTGATCACAAAAGATACAAACAGGACCTTGTATGCATAAAAAATATGTTGAATTAAAATAGTGATTTGTTTTTAACAAGAAAGATTCGACATGATTTTAAAAAAATACTGATGTAATTCATATAATCTATGGACAACTAATAACTTGAGAAGTAATTCCACAGTGAGCAATTAGTGCTAATATATATGCTACATGTGGTGAAAGTTTATATCAATTTATACTCTTACCCTCACGTTTCTTTGATAAGGACAGGGTAACGTTACCTGAGAGTGAGATGTTGTTGATGATATTTCTCTTGGCCTGCTAATAAAGAGCTATGAGCTGGACTGCTGCCCTAGATGGGCTATTTTCATTCAGGTACCGTATATTGGGACAATAACACACAAAAAGCTCTTGTTGCACGTCACACATTAAGTTAATGCTACTTGGGTACCCCACTACTCAATTTCAAGCAGGAAGGTTGTAGTGTATACAAATGAACCCACCCATTACATGTGCTTTTAACAAAATTGTAAAACAGGCCAGGTGTATCATGGTGAATCCTCAGTCAATGAGGAAAAATATGACTATAGGAAGTGCCTCATGTAAGCAACCACCAGGGAGCGATTGGCAGGTTCTCGCCAAATTACTCACTCTCTCATCTGCAATTTTTTTTAATTGGGGAACGAAACCAACACCCAAAACGTGTGGAAGTATCTTATACGAGTGCAGCCTAAAAACTATTCTTTGTGTATGGCGCACATCTCAACAACTCCCTATGACTCCCCGCGAACGGAGTAGAACTTCTTGTTCACAAGCATAATAAAGTTAAAAATGAGTTGCGGAAAAACACTCCGCATACATCTTTAATTTTGTAGTGCCCGCACTCTAATTAAAAAACATACCTTGCTTTGGACCATTTTATGTGCAACGGCTGTATTTAGGGACCCTAGTTCACATCTTTTCCTGGACGAACCTCTGCTGGGGTAAATGTAGTCGTACTGCAGGGGATGGAATTCTGTCAAAACTGATTTTGAGCTTGCCAGGTCTTAGGCAATCTTCCAACTAGTCATCTTAGTAATATTTGTACTAGACCATACTGTAGCCTACAAGAACATATTACTTCATTGGTGTTTGTTCTGTGTCTATACAGGCTTGCCTACACCTTGAATATGCCAGTTAGGTAGGGCGCCTGCTTTAAGAGCTTAGCTCTGTCCCAATGCCCAGAGGTTCAAAAATGCCAGCAATATGGCTAATAAAGGTAAAAAAAAATGCTGAGCCCACACACAAATGCAGATTCTTATATACACCAATCGACGGCCATTATTCCCCTGTGAAGTGGATTTCTATAATTTGTGAACCTATGACTCGTGAAGGTGAACCTATTTTCTCTAAGGTATAGGCAGGATGGTTGGAAATTATTTAGCAAGCTAGAAATCAGTAAAATACTCACAATAATACTGCAGTGGAATGCAAAGTACTTCAAGAGTGTCCTGAAAGACGTTGACAAAGCAGCTGACAAAGTGAAATTACCATTGTTGAGAATGGTTGAGGGCCCTGGAGGAAGAATTTGCTTTAACAATTTTTCAGGTGCAATGATGTCTTTGACAAGAGGTAGGAATCCAGTTGATTTGTCTTTTATGATAAACTGACTTTAATGTATTACAGTTATAGACAAGCACATTGTAGTTAACATTAAAAGTGAGTAAATAAAATCAAAAATGGAACCTTTGCGTCATCTGGTAGATTCATGGAATGAAATCTGTTTTCTGGAATACAAGGTAGGACCTTAAACATCAAGGAAAAATGTGTTACGATGTGTACACTGTATGAAAAGTGGTTATTAGTTTGGGAGGATGGGAGTCCTTTCCAGGTAATCAGTCCAGAATGTCAGGTTAAACGCATAGTTTCAATAATTTAAACTTGGACTACACCCCTGGGAGCTATGGAATATAGTAGACCGCTTTAACTTAGGAAAAAAGTGTGTAAAGTATTTAGCAGTATGAAAACAATTAAAACGTCAACACACATCAATAACAATTTGTTTGGGCCTCTTAGTTAATGTGCCAACCAAGATCCAGTGTATAAAGTTTACGTAGAATAGTCGCTTGTTCCAAAACTGTTACCCAAATGTATGTCAACTACATAGCTCCACCCTAGGGAACTCCCAGTAGCTACACTTTTTCCTCGCCTCACTTCATATCTATTGTCATTTTGTAAAAAGGTCTGAAAACATGCCTTTCCAGCAACCATTTGGGCTGCTCACTAGCTAAATGCCTTGTCACTGTCCATCCGATCATCCGTTTGCTGTGTGGCACCTTTACAGCCACGCCTCTCCCCTGGTTTGTCTTCCCTTACTTTTAGCATTGTGGCAGCTCTTGCTGCATAAGAGCTATACAAAAATACAATGAGTACAAATAAATGCACTTAGTGTCCCAACAATATAATTTATAATAAAAAGTAAATATATTAACTGAACCACAAAAAAGTTTGAAAAAATGGAGTAAAACTTTGTATCAAAGTTGTTGCAAGTTCCCGTTAAAGTTGAAGTTTAAAGGTTTTTGGAAAACAAAAAAAAGTTGAAGTTCAAGAGGGGCAATTGTGCCTGCTTGCTGAAGTGGGAGTCCTCAGTAAGGATGCATCACAGGTATTCTTTTTCCTACTAGAGCAAGAAATGGCTGAAATGGCGAACAGAACGGTCATACATTTTAGGTCTCGCCTGAGCCAGAGCTTTAGCGCTGCTCTCGCGAGAGCTTTAGTAAACTGTGGGATTTGGAAGTGCAAACTAGTGCTTTCAGGCCTCCAAATACAGTGCATGTGCGCCGGGTGCGCGCACCATTTGGCAGCCTGCGTGATCATTTTGCGGCCGCTTTGATGTTCTCAGTGAGCCGCGCGGCCACTGAGAACATCAATGCAGCCGCGAAAGTGCACACCATTTGCCAGCCTGCGTGCCTGTCTCCCCTTAGAGGGCGCGACGTGCCCTACCCCCTCCCTTTTCCCACTTACTGCTTGTTTCTCTTTCTCACTCTGGTGTATTTCGCCCTTTTCCACGCGCTGTCTCGTCATTCTATTTTTATTCTCTTGCTTCCCTCTACCTCATATTCTCTCACACATATCATTCCATCTCCTCTCCTCGCGGTCTCCCATCTTCATGTTCCACCCTCTATCACACCCATCGCGCACTGCCCCCACGCTCCTGCTCTTTGCGTTCTGTCACCCCTCTCCTCCTAGCTCCCCTGTCCCCCCTTGCGCACACCCCTCCTTCCGCGTCTCTGCACATCTCCCCGTCTTATGCTTAACTTCCTGTGTCACTCCTGCCCTGTCGCGCGGACAGCGATGAGCTGCTGATATCCCTGGCCCTATCTCTCTCTCTCCAGCAACCGCAGCCCTGTTGGAGCCTCACCCCCTCCATTGCAGGGTGATGCTGGCAGTATTATTGTCCTCACAACAAATGTCTCCTGTGTGTCCTGCTGCAGTCTCGCGGTCTAGTTTTTAAACACTGCTTACGAGATGCTCTGTTGCAATCTCACTATCACCCCTCTGCCTAGATGTTTACAAACTGCCCCCCCTCTTTTAAATGTCTCTTTTGGAAGGTGTTTTTAAAGCTGCTCTTCAGCCTTCCTCACTAACGTCCTCTTCTTTGATTTCTCCCCTCAGACCTTCCTATAAACGCTTCTCCCGCCCATTTGCTCCTTTCCAGGCGCATCTCTTCTTCGTCTCCCCCCTCAATCCCTGACGGAAAATCCTCACACGACTCTCTGAACCTCGCTTAGTGCACTCTTGCTTCTTTCTCTCCTCCACATCACCCCCGTGCCCCCCCCGGACTAGTGCCTCCCCATCTTCACCTTTATTTCTATAATCCTTATTCGCCTTTCGTCTCCCCCTCGCCCCCTCACACCCCACACTGTCCGGTCAGCCAGCTGCTCTTCGTTCTCTCCCTCTCCCTTCTTCACGGCCCTCCCCAGAGCTCTCACGATCCTGTATTCACTCACACCTACCCCTGTACCCACGCACCTCTTCTCCTCAACTGTTTCTTTCCCTCACTCTGGATTCCTCAATCTCCCCATTGCACCCCCAGACACCCCTCTGTTCACCTCATCTGCTTGCTCTCCCCCCCCCCACGCTGTTTCCCATTCCCTGGAATCGTACTGCTCTATAAACTGTTCTTTAGCAATATTTTTATTGGCCCCAGACACCCCTCCGTTCACCTCATCTGCTTGCTCCCCCCCCCCCCCCCCCACCCCCCCACGCTGTTTCCCATTCCCTGGAATCGTACTGCTCTATAAACTGTTCTTTAGCAATATTTTTATTGGCCCCAGACACCCCTCTGTTCGCCTCATCTGCTTGCTCTCCCCCCCCCCCCCCCCCCCCCCCCCCTCCCACGCTGTTTCCCACTCCCTGGAATCGTACTGCTCTATAAACTGTTCTTTAGCAATATTTTTATTGGCCCCAGACACCCCTCTGTTCACCTCATCTGCTTGCTCTCCCAACCCCCCCACGCTGTTTCCCATTCCCTGGAATCGTACTGCTCTATAAACTGTTCTTTAGCAATATTTTTATTAAGCATTTTGGCTCTGAGCTGTTGGCGCACTACAAATAAAAGCAGGCAGTAATTATGCAAGTGTGGTGGGGCATCGACAGGGCATGGGGGGGGACGGACCAGGGGGGGCAAGGGGCGAACGCAAGAAGGCGACGCTAAGGTTTTTTTTATTGCTCATAGGTTTTGTCTCTTCAAGTGGGCTGTCGCCTTTTTTCCAGCTTTCTTTGCAGGCCGTGTCCTTTGACACATGTGCTGTTACTAGCAGGGGGCTAGTTTTCATGTATTTTCTACTTATTTCCCCTTTCGTATATATTACGTTATCTCCCTTGCGCGCGCGCACACACCCACACACACACACGCACACACACACACACCAAATATCTGGCTAAACACTTATAAGAACCCAAAGGCGAGACCTATTGGCTTTGTCAATGCTTGTTCTCTGGTTGTGCAGCTGCAGGAGACACCAAGCACCATAAAATTGAGAATGCAAAGATCTCAACAAACCCAGGACACTGGGTACTCCGTGTTGGCTTCATTAAACGTCTTACATTTTCAGGTCATTTGTTGAGGAGGATTCGAGGTCTAGCTTAATACATCACCGTAGTGCAAGTCCAGGTACAGTGCAACACGATCACAATTGTAATAAAGATGCCCCACTTCAGATTTGTGAGTACAGAACACTTTTAAAATAATTTGCTAGTCTAGAAGTATATTTACAGCATGAGGCTGTATATGGTGGAAAGTACAGTGTTCCCCATAAAACAGTAATACGACACTTTAACATCATAAAACCAAGGTTCCTCGTTATGCTTGTTTTTATACACTGGTTACTAGTTGACTATGTACATGGGCACTGTCTTAAAAAACTAAGCAAAGTAAAACAGTGGAGTTTAGGAAACATGAATAAACTTGAAAAATATTTCCAAATATGAGTCAGAATTGCGAGCCGCCTTTGATCAAAACAGTGGAAAATGAGGGGACTGCATTCCTTTCGCCAAAACAAAGTTGTTTGTAGTATTTATTGTTCGCGTCTCCAGTTTTCACTAAGACTAAAACAATGCAGAAACAAAGCAGTTGCACAGGATAGACCGTATACTTGTACTTGTTAACTTGTAAAACAAGGACAGCGTCTCTGTGTTCTGATTTGCATTGAGTGGATCGTGGAATTCACGCTTGCATCCTGAGTTTAGGGCTGGGGTGTTTGTCCCTTAAAAAGGAGAGATCTCTCTAAAGGTTCCATCTCAGCGGCTGCTAAGTCAAGGAGGATAAAACCTTGACGCTGATGGGTTTGGATAATTAGAAGATGTATAAAATTGATGGGTGGAAGACTATTGGCACTAACTATTACTCTTGAGCCACACAGGCCCTCATACTCCAGCTGGCCAGAAGGTCAGCTCTGTGTTAGGCCATCTCAGAAAAAGCAGGGCCAATTGAAGAAATAGAATAGGAGTGAAGCGCGGGAGTGTACTTTCCAGACAGTCGCTACTCTGGTCTCCTCCACTTGTTGCACTAGTTGTATGGGCAGCCCTCTTCTTGGCTCTGGTAGAAGCAGAGAGGGTTTCAAGGTGTTGTCTGTGTCTCTAGACTCCATGGGCAACCTTGGGCTTCCATGCCTGGAAGGCCAGCAGCAGTGCAGGCCAGCAAAAATTCAGCAGGGCCATTGGAGCTTGTTCCAATCTGAGAGCAAATGAGCAGCCCTCCGCTACATAGTCTGGCAGCATTACCGCAGCAGGATAAATGTCCATAATTTCTTGAAAACACCAGAGGAAAGATTGAGCTTCAATGCCTGAGTGCAGTCATTTGGGCAGTGACTTAATGTGGGTGCATCCTTCACATTCAAAGGGTCCAACTAATTAGGCGATGGCACTGTTTACATCATCACAGAAGAGCTGGAAAAAAAACCTCTTCAGAATGCTTTGTACTGCTCACTGTGTACGTGGTGACAACCAGGTACTCCTTCGTGGAGGTGCAATGGTAAGAAGCTGTTTATTCTCTCCAAACAGGTATGGGAACACAAGACAGCTGAGGAAAAGGTGGGGGAAGTTGGGTAAGAATGGCCTCTATTCTCCATCATCTCCAGCATCCCTTTAATAGGGTCGGGTTCCTTCTCTGGATATATTCTAGAACCCTTGGTCAAAAGACCGTTGATACCTGCTTGGAAGGGTGGAGGGGAGAAATAACTTGTCTCATTAGATTTCACAGTCCCAAGAAATCATGGCTCAGAAGAATCATCAACTCCAGGTTCTTATTTTATTTAATTTATTACAAAGCCAAGAATAACGGGATATACAAACACTGCAAGATAAGGAAGTAAAAGTACATCGGAACTAATACAAAGCCAAACTTACTGGCAAAGTTGAGGCGGTAAAGCATACAAAGAAAGACCAGTTCTGAGATTAGGACGCAGGAAATGACTGTGCCTACAGCAAGATTATTCTTCATTGGAGGTTCATTAGTAAAAAGCATTAGTCTGTCCCTACTTTACCACTAATGTGACATCCCTGCTTAACATTTCCCAAGCAAGATCAGGAAAAGTTGTCCTCACGTGAAGACTTCCTAAGAAGTACACTCACTTTGAATAAAGCTTAAAGCTACAGAGCTCATTCTGAGATGCTCCTTCTTTCGCCATCGGGTCTCCTCTCCTAACTCAATCCCCGAGGCACTGTTCCTAATTTCAGCCTGTGGCTCAATCCTAGAACCATTAGGTGCATATGTAGACTTCTTCATCAAAGAATTTGTTCCTAATAAACAATGCTACGTTAGAGATTCAATGGCAATGATCAACCTCGTTGAACATCATCCATACAACCCTGCATCTGAAACACTATGTACTATGGACGTTGAATCACTATATACCAACATACCACAGACAACCGCCTTGTTGGCAATAAAAAGATTCTTGACTTAAGACCACGTCCCCATGCCGTTCCAACCACTTTTATTTTACAACTCCTAGAAATCTGCCTCACACGCAATTTCTTTCTTTTTGACAACATCTACTACCAACAAATCAAAGGTACCTCAATGGATGCAATTTTTGCCCCTAATCTGGCAGTACTTTTTATGGACCAACTGGAATCCAATGTCATTCTCACTGATTCAAATCCTTTCTTTCCTTGCATTTGCATCTGGCGCAGATATATAGATGACATCTTCATAATCTGGCAAGAGAACACAGAATCCATAAACTCTTTTGTACATTGGATGAATAATAATTGTTCAGGCCTATCATTCACTGTCACGACCGACAAAGAATCCATTGCCTTCCTAGACCTTTCAATCTTCCACTCTGAAGGGGAATTACTTACACGTCTGTACCGCAAACCAATCGAGCGGAATACTCTACTGAATTACACCAGTAACCACCCAAGGGCCCTCAGAGACTCCTTGCCCTACTCTCAGTTCCTTAGAATAAGGAGAAATTGCTCTTGCAAAACCGACTATTTCAGAGAAGCAAACTATCTCGCCTCAAAATTGAAAGCAAGAGGCTACCCTAAGAGAATCGTAAAGAATGCCTCTAAACGCGCATGGTATTGCCCAAGGGAAATTCTGCTGACCCCCAAACCTAAAAAAGAAACACAAAGAATAGCCTGTGTAACTACTTTTTCGCCAGTTTCAAATAAACTGAGAAAAATGATACTCCATCACTGGCCAATTTTGAATGCAGGAACACTCACATTAGACAAACCACTTTTTGCCTTTAAAAAGAACAAAAATCTAAAGGACCACCTGATCCGTGCTGCTCTACCCTCTACTGTCAACACTTCCACTCTTGAGGGTACTTAGGGCCTTCCGCCCATTCTAGGGCATTTCAAATGCAGAAATTGTAATGTTTGCGTTTTTTCAATGGAAGGAAAAAGTTTCACGTTTAATAACATCACTGCACTCAGCAATTCCTTTTCCAACTGTAACACTGCAAATGTAATTTACCTCATCATGTGTCCATGCCAAAAGATCTATATTGGTCAAACAACACAAAAAGTAAAAACAAGAATTTGCCAACACAGAAGCCGAATCCGGTGCAAGACTCCAAATGCGCCACTGGTCGATCACTTCGGAGAGGCCAATCACAATGAGGACGACATCCGCTGGACAGTGTTGAAAGTGTTGAAACTCCCACAACGTGGAGGCAACATGGCCCAGATCCTAAACAAAGAGGAACTAAAAGCAATCATCACCTATGATTCAATTCGAAAAGGCCTAAACGGGTCTGAAGATTGGACAACGCTCCTTTAAAACTTTATTCAAAAAGAGACTTTCCCTTTGTGATTACCCCTGAATGGCTGAAACTGAATTATTCTACAAAAAACCAAAACATACAATTTACATGTAAATTGTTCGTTATTTTGACCTGTATTGCATTTTTAACATGTTGTCATAACCTGTTTTACTTATAGTCACTGGTATTGGTTAAACTTTATTAAATCACATACCACGTTTTTTTCCCCACTCCAAAATGGCTCCCACGCTCACGCCGGTCCCGGCATCGTACCGACACAGCCCTTCTTTTATTTCTACCATTTCTTCAATTTATACCAATCACCACTCCCTCCAGTCCAGTCCCCATTGCCGACTGACTTGGACACCCCATTGTGACTGCGAGACTCGGACGAGGTAAGCGCTACGCCCGCTCAACCCCTGTGACCTCCGCCCCATCTTTACCCCAGTAACGAGATTTCCCCTCCATCTAGCTCCCACAAGGAACGCGGACAGCCATTGTAGCTGCCGATTGAATATCATACTAGACTCGCCTCTTCAGTCAACCTTCGAAGTACGCGTGTCCCCACAAACTATTAACTACGGTAAGCATATCTGACTATGGGTTGTCCTTCCACAGAAGCCCTCCTTGATACGAGCCTTGCGGTCGGGTCACCATTGGCCGTATGCCATCTGCGCATTCTGCCTGGGAAATAATTTTTTAATTCATTAAATTTTTTCCCCGCATTCAGCCCTTGAAGAACAACGGACAGCACAAGTAGCTGCCGCCTAGATACCACACCAGACGCGCTCCTGTATTCCTTGGTCCAATAGCGTGTCCCCCTTAACTACCAGATTGGTGAGCAGGCTCTTCTCACTTGACACTCCCGTCTGGCCACCAACTAAGTCACCGTTTAACACATGTCTCAATTTCAGATACTACACCGTGGCTGACCTATCACGCTGCCTCGGTTTCCGTTCTTCATCCAGAGCAAAATTCACCCCCTTGAAGTCGCGAATACTTCGAACCGCCAACTGTTGGCTTACTTATATTCCACTACCCCTCTTTAGGTAACTATCACTATCGTTCATTGCCAAACCTCTAGGCTATGCAACTTGCACGTCTGTATCCAATCACCATCACCAGTTTTCAATGACGCGCACCCCATGACAGCTTCGCACACCAACTGTCGATTCATCGCATGAACCATCATCGTTCCAAGGCTATTTTGAATATTGAACTCACACGCCTTGCCCAACACCTGGCACTTCTTCTAGCATCTGATACCTCCAGCACAATATTATCTTCGTGCGAATACTCCACCATGGCCACATACACCATTAATTTTCCGCATTGTCACTTGATTCCCTCCACCACCATCTGTCGCATGCGGCACTACTCCTGAGCACATATTTGCCAATTGACTGTTGTCTTTTTGAGTACTATTTTACGCAATGCTGATTTTATGTATTTTACTCTCTCCTTCTTTCCTTCATTTAATGTCCACAGGCGTTATAATCAAACCAGGCATTCTTTTGACAAATTGCTATAATAGTTCCACATTGTATCGATTGTGTAAATGTACCGTGGATACTATTGGCTAGAGCTTACTTAAAGTTGATTAATGTATTGTAAGCCCCCATGATCGCTCCAAAGCTTGTTTGCCTGTTATTAATTTGTAATTGCCTCTTAATTCTTGATCTTCCTTTCCCCCCTCTGTTGAAAACTCGGTACAGGATTGTGCCCTTGTTTCATCAGTCTTCACTATTCTAACTTACATTCTTTTGAAATTCAAGATTAAATGCTCCTCTGTCCGGCTGGACACAGGAGGAACTCACATAGGTCTCATTGAAGTCTATGTAGAACTGTTTTTTCCTAACTAAGATTACGCTAGGGACTATTGTTAACAAAAATACGATTTCACCCGTGGTCCTTAGCTACCTTTACCGGGTTCCCTTGTTACTTATACTGTTCCTAATTCCAACACCAAAATCTTAGGACACACCCATCTTTGCATCACACGATCACCCCATCCAGCTGGACACCTTCTTGTAGATAACTTTCCAGGGGGCTTCGATCCTCCCAGCCACTGGCTCGATGAACTTTATTCCCAGGCCTTCTCCAGTGAGAAAGAACACGTCTCACATTATCAGCACTATTCGTTCAAATGCATCCTCCCCTCCCTTAGCCTAACTCCTAAAACAAATGCGTTATTTTAACTAACAAAGATGCTGTCCGCCACCTGCAACAGAAACGGGAGAAAGATGAAGACTCTCCATGTACCAGAATATTACGAACGCTTCAGTTATGAGAGCCAGGGAAAATACACAAGAGGCCTACAAAATGGGCTAACATAAGAATTAATATGATCTCCGTTAATCACAAGTATACATGAACGTTATTATTGTGCACATACAAATCAGTGAGTTACATGTCACGGAACTAGATTCTTATTAGTCATTTATGAAACTAACATTATAATTTCACAATTTAAAGTACGATTACAATGTACATTTCACCACGTTGCACGAAATATCTCTACCATTTCACTTTACACATTATTACATTACACATTGTAATGACCAAATGTTAATACGACATAAGAATATATGCAGGGGCAGACTACTTGTGATTATATTGCACCCCTACAAATTGAAGAGCACATTCGGCTCCATCACCTTGATTCCCATCCCCATTTATGTCCGTGCATGTGAGTGCTGGGCCGGGTCCCATGGATCCCCAGTGTGCTTAAGGTTGCAGCCGGCTCTTAAAGAATTTTTGCCAGTTTTCTGGCTTGCTAGATTGTTTAGGGACCTCATTGGTTGCCATCGCCATTCTGTTCTTTTGCCATAATCTGATCAAGACTGCTGGTGGGTGGGTTGGGTCAATGAGTGAATACAGTATCTTTCGGTTCCAAACATGGGCTAAGATTTCTGGGATGGAGCCCAGCTTATTTCTGTGGGGTAGGTTGTAGATGCGTGCTGTGTGGGAGTTTCACAGACAATTATGAGTGGAGACCCCTATGCAATGAAAAACTCTGTAAAGTATTTGTTTCCAGTGAGGGGGGGGGGGGGCGATGAGCGATTTTAAATTAATCAGATAGCGGTGGTGCCACCTCTCTGCAATCCCTCAGGGTGACGCAGCATTCTGTATTGAAAAATACCAACTTGACATCTTCAGCGCCAAATGACTTACATTTGAACACAAACTCGCCCCATTGACTTTGTAAATTCTGCTTGTATTTGGAACTGTACTCCCAGAAAGCATAACCTACTCCTGAATCAGAGGTTGAAGTGGGCGGCATCTATTTGGAACGATGTGTCCAAGCTGTTTTTTTTATTTTACCCCAAAACAATCCAGTACATTTAAAAAAAAAAAAAATACTACTGAATGATTAATGCGAAGTTGAGTTGCCCATGACTGAGTGGGAATGATGGGGTCTCCTGTACTGTGTAGCGAGAGAAGGGTCAGACAAATAAACTAGCCATCTCTCCGGGTTGCCTGCTACCTTTAACAAATGTAAATGTGTACATTTGGTTAATCAGCAGATGTAAAGATGTTTGGGGACTTTAATTGATATAATTACTATTCTGTTTGGAGAGTTACTTTAAGGTCACCACCAGTTCAGGAATGCCTCGTTGTAATGGAAACCCATAACAAAAAAACAGGCTTGTACAGAATACAGTCTGATTGTGTATTACTAAAAAATACATTTCAAATCTCTGTAAATACTTAAACGCTGAATCTTTTTGCACATTTTGCTGCAGCCTATCTTATATTGTAAATGCACCTTTAAAACTGCTATATGGGAGGAGGAGCCCAGCGCGCAACCAAGATGGCCGCGTAGGTGCGAGGCTCCCGAGGACCTCCGCAACCTCCTACGATTATCCTGCAATTATCCTGCCCTGGATGAGGGGACTATGTTGGTGAACCTGAGCTGAGGTGGCACCCGTTTCCCGCTTCCGAATCGGACCTCTGACACCGGAGTGAGCACCGATTGAGGTGTGCGGCCTTCCCCTCGCCGGACCCCGGATTTGCGCTGTGGGGTGATCCAGTGACAAAGTGAACAACAGCGGCAGGCAGGGCCTGGCGACTCGCGTGCCCCGCACTTTCTCTTTCGCTTTCGCACCACCTTGTCGTCTCTGCGAGGTTGGGTCGCGGAGCCCTTGGTGTTGGTGTGGTGTGGCCTTGCTGGGAGACCCTGCCTGCCTGCAGGCTGTGATCCACCCCGCTGCTCTGAGGGGGCCCCCCCGGAGCTCGTGCCTGCTTTACTGCCCTACACGACGTGGCTGGTGCGACTGGGAGACTGGTGGCCATGGCCACGAAACAAGATGGAGACCGGGCAAAGACCAAATCGACCCGGCGTGGCGCCGTCCATCAGGCCAACAGTATGGACCGCTATACCCTCCAGAAGGGATCTCCCGATGGACCGCGCAAGTCCCCTGAGAGCCCTCCTGATGCCCCAGACCTGCCCGCAGATTTCACTCTGCGAGATGTTATGGGCGCCATTGCCGAGATGAAGGCCTCGGTGGGCCAGCGGTTTGATACACTGGCGCAGAAGATTGACTCGGTCCTCGTGGATGTTGGCCTGGTGAGGGCCGATCTTTCCAAAACCAACGACTGAGTAGAGTCTTTGGCCCACACCGCATCGGGCCTAACGACAGATGTGGCGGCCTTGCAAACAGAGGTGCGCCGGCTTAGTCGGGCGACTGCGCTAATGGATCGACGCCTGGAGGACTCCGAGAGTCGGGCACGGAGGAACAACATCCGCATTATCGGGGTGCCCGAGGGACGCGAGGAGGCGGCGGCGGATCTCTTTGTGGAGGACCTGATTGCTACCCATCTCCAGCCACGGGGGCTGAGCAAATTCTTCGCTGTGGAGAGGGCCCACAGGGTTCCCGGGGGAAGGCCGAAGGTCGGAGCCCCTCCGAGACCTCTCATCGCCCGGATTTTCAATTTTCGGGATAGAGACGCTATCCTGCAAACCTCCAGACTGCATGGACCGGTCAAGCTTGACAATATGGAGGTTAATTTTTATCCTGATTTCACCCCAGCGGTCCAGAAGCAGAGACTGAGCTTCCTAGGCGTCAAACGCCGTCTTCGGGACCTAAACCTCAAATACGCCATGCTTTTCCCGGCCAAGCTGCGTGTGGAGGTGGATGGTCGCACGCACTTCTTTGATCGTCCCGAGGCGGCCGGGGACTGGCTGGATACTCTGCCCGGGGATCGTGATCGGGGGGGCGGGGGGGGCGGCGGGGGGAGACGGCACGCTGGATCAGGACTGAGGGTCTAATATTGGGCCTCACTCTGGACGAAAATGATGCCACTTTTGATTCTGCGTCAGTTTTTGTAAGTTCCCCTCCTATGGAGGTTGTGTTGGGTCTATTGGGGGTTCTCCCTCCTCCTCTAGGGGGTTTAGTTAGTCTAACTATATATGGGGCGACGGGCACACTGCACGTTGGGGGGGCTGTTTGGGCTCATGCAGGGGTGCAGGGAGGGGGGAGTTCTAATGGGGTGGGTGGGTAGGGATGGGGTGTTGTTCGTTTTTATCACAAGGCAAACGTATTATTGTGTTAGTTCTAAAGTGCTCTCCGGGGTACGAATGATGGCTTCTGTATATGATGGGGGGTAGGGAACTAACTTTGTTGTCCTGGAATGTGAATGGACTGGGGGACAGGATCAAACGGGGTGTGGTCCTGCAGTTTTTGAAGCGAATCTCGCCCGATGTAGTCTTTCTGCAGGAGACACACCTCATTGGCAACTCCTTCTGCGCCATGAATCGGCGTGGCTATCGCCTAGTGGCTCACTCGGGCTTCACGTCCGGCTCACGGGATGTGGGCATCATGGTGAAGAACTCGCTCCCGTTGGAGATTGATGAGGTGCTCCACGATGATAGGGGACGTTATACGGTCTTGGTGGGAAGACTGGAGGGCAAAGTGGTTGTCTTTGTGTCAGTATACATCCCACCGGGGCTGCAGTCGACCACCTTTGCGGACCTTGGGCGCCTTCTCCTTGGCCTTCCGGGGGGGGCTTTTAGTTGTGGGGGGGGATTTTAATGCGGTGGTATCTGGATCTTTGGATCGTCACCCCCCTAGGGACCTCCCCCGGCCACAGGCGTGGCTACCCGGCCTCTTGGATACATTTGGATTAGTGGACTGCTGGCGTTTAAAACACCCCACGCAGCTGCAGTACACTTTCCACTCGGGAGCCCATGGTAGTCTCTCACGACTAGACTATGTCCTTGTCCCGGCGGCCTATGTTGGGAGGGTGGGAGAGGTACGCCATTTGCCACGGGGTATTTCGGACCACTCCCCGCTCCTACTGCACTTTGATGTCTTTCCGAGGGGTGAGGGTAGGGTGGTCCCAATCAATCCTTGGTACCTGCGCGACCCCTCCATTCGCGCTGAATTGATTAAATCCCTTCAGCGATATTTTGATGAGAATGTGGGGTCTGTGCCTTCGGCCATACCGCTATGGGAGGCCTTCAAGACAGTACTCCGAGGGGAGGCCCTATCCCTTATTTCCCACGCCCGGAGGCGCGAGCGGGAGGAGGTGACCCGGATGGAGGCTGAAATAGCCGAGTTGGAGGGGAATTTAGAAGGTGGGGTGACGGATGCTGCATTACATGTCCTCCAACTCAAGCAAGCGGCCTACAGGGCCCTCGTCACGGAGGCGGCCAGGGGCCTCAGTAGAGAGCAACAGGGGCGACTGTATGATGTGGGTGATAAGGCTGGTAAACTTATAGCGTGGTTGGACAAAAAAGAGAGAGCGAATCGTGTGGTCCCGCTGATTGAGAAAACGGATGGTGTGTGTGTAACTGAGCCAGAAGAAATTGTCTCCTGCTTCGCGGATTATTTCCATGGGGTGTATTCCCCGGTGTCTCCCTGCTCGGAAGAGGATTCCCGTGCCCTGCTCAGTGATATCGCGCTGCCGTCCCTTTCCGGGGAGGACAGGGTGTCGTTGGACGCCGCTCCCACCTCCGACGAGATCGCCCTCGCCATACGCTCGGTCGCTTCCGGCAAGGCCATGGGTCCGAATGGTCTCCCTATCGAGTTGTACAAGTTGCGACCGGATACGCTGGCACCCCACCTCCGGGCTATGTTCCTGGCGGCACACTCGGTGGGCTCCCTCCCGCCGGACCAGCGTCTGGCTACAATCGTGGTCATCCACAAGGAAGGGAGACCTCGGGACCGGGTTACATCCTATCGGCCCATTTCGCTATTGAATGCGGAGCCCAAGATTCTCGCCAAGGTACTGGCCAATCGGCTGGTCGGCGTGGTGGGCGATTTGGTTCATCAGGACCAGTCTGGCTTTATTCCCCATCGCAACACAGCCCTTAATCTGCGGCGTTTGCACGGTGTGCTCGCACGTGCCCCGTTCATACGGGAGCCGGCCATTTTGGCGTCCTTAGACGCCACCATGGCGTTTGACACGCTTGAATGGCCATATATCTGGGCGATGCTTGGATTTGGCCCAGGGTTCATCAGTTGGGTCAAATTGCTGTATTCGGGCCCATTGGCGCAGGTGGTGGTGAACGGAAGAGTATCGGCTCCGTTCGAGCTGGGCCGGGGCACACGACAGGGCTGCCCCTTATCGCCGCTCCTCTTTGCACTTGCCTTGGAGCCCCTGGCGGAGTGGCTGCGGTGGGAGCCTTCCATCCGTGGTCTCCGCTGGACCCCTGAGTATGAGGACCGCGTATCCCTATACGCTGATGACATCCTTTTGTACCTAGCTTCCCCACGTAAATCACTCATAGTACTGGTTGATGTTCTGCATTCATTCGGTCGTAACTCCGGTCTGGTCATCAACTGGGCTAAATCGTGTGTGTATGTTCTCTCTGGGGAGGCTCCTATCCTCCCGCGGGGCTGTCCGATCCAGGTCGCCCCGCAGGGATTTAGGTACCTGGGTGTCTTCATTACTCTGGACCCGGAGGCTCGGTATGATCGGAACTTGCTTCCCCCCCTCCAGCGTCTCAAAGAGGATGTCGCGCGCTGGCGGCGTTTGCCGCTTTCGCCGCTCGGCCGGGCGGCATTGTTTAAAATGATGTCGTTGCCGCGTTTCCTATACGCGTTGCAGAATACTATGGACCTCGTCCCAGCGCGCTACTTCCGCGAAGTGGAGAGTTTGCAGCGCCGCCTGTTCTGGGACGGGAGGCCACGTATTGCCCTGGCTAAGCTGACGCTCCCCTGGTATGACGGGGGGATTGCCCTCCCGGATATTAAACGGTATTATTGGGCCTCCCAGCTAGCTGCGATTAATCAGGGCCTATATGGGCCCGCCTTAAACCCGGCGTTTGAAATGGATAGGATGCTACTTCCAGGTGGTGACCATAATCGAGCGCTCTACTCTAGCGCGCCCGACGCTCGCCTAACGGGCCCCACGCGTGTCATGGTGCGAGTGTGGCACGCGGCCAATGCTGCAATGGGGTGGAAGGACCGTTTGACCCGGGCGTCACCACTATACGCATCTGAGCGGTTGGGCTCCTTGTGGACCTCGAAGGGCTTTGAGAAGTGGGATTTAATAGGCATCAGCAAAGTGGGGGATCTCTGGACGAGGGGAGGATTTAAAACGTTCGAGATGCTGCAGACGGAATTTCAGTTGCAGGGCAGCGAGTACTTTCGGTACTTGCAGGTCCGGCATGCGCTGGGCTCCGTCTTTCCGGACGTTGCCTCCATCCCGGAGTGTTCCCCCCTGGAGGATAGAGTGCTGGATGGACACGTCCCTGACAGCACGATCTCACTGATCTACAAAAAACTGATCAACGACCGCTCAGACTTGTTGACTGCCCTTCGTGAGGCTTGGGTAGCCGATGGGCTGGAGCTGGACGACGAGGACTGGATCTCCGCGGTGGCCTCCCCGAAAGAGGTGGCCATACCGGCTCGCCTTCGTTTCGTCCAGCTCAAGATACTCCACAGGGTCTACATGACGGGGCCAAAGCTCCTGCGTATGGGCTATGCTGAGGACGGTTTGTGTAGGCGTGGGTGTGGTGCGCTGGGGACTTTTCTGCATATCTTGTGGGAGTGCCCGGAGGTGGAGGGGTTCTGGCGTGGTGTGCATGAGGTGCTGTGAGTGGTCACGCATGTGGCGCTGTTGCCCGAAGCGAGGAGATGCCTGTTGAATGTGTGGGAGCCTACCGATTACTCGGTGCCGCAGACGTGGTGGGTGACTCTGGGGTATATGGTTGCCAAGCGTGATATTGCCCAGCTGTGGGGATCCCAGAGGCCCCCGACTGTCTCGGCCTGGAAGGAACATATGGATTGGTGCATGTTTCGGGAAAAGGTGGTGTATGTGGCGAGAGGTAAGCCTGCGACATGGGTGAAAGTGTGGGGCCCCTGGAACGCCTACCGCGGGGGAATCTGTGCTCCACCGTTATTGCCCGATCCGTCGCCGGCCCCGTCCCCTTAGCCAACTCATCCCCCCGGTACCTGGGCATTAGGTGTACCCAGCCCTAGTTCTGATCTCTCCCCCCCCCTCTTGAGATTCCTATGGATGGCTAGCATCCCCCCTCTAGGGGAGCACGTGTTGCTATTCCGATTGAGGATTGCCTTGTGGGTTTGTTTGTATTTGTTGTTCTTTAAGTTTAAAATGGAACCGTATAGTGGGGTCTGGATAGTGTGGCTCGCAACGATGTTACCTCCTGTGCATGCTCGGCCGCAGCATCATGTGTTTTATAAATGTATATCGTATGCTCCTTTTATTGCTAGCGGCCGGCCGGAAGGTTGTAGGCCCATATTTGTATATTTTTTTGAGTCTTGTAATAAACGGTTTAAAAAAAAAAACAAAAAAAAAACAAACTGCTATATGTTGTCTAATACTGCGTGTAATACATTTTTTTAAACTAAAGGCTTAAACATTCACAGTGGTCTCAGTCACAGGCTGGGAATTTATGGCTATTTCTCCTGTGCACGAACCAAGATTCAAATCAGTGACAATCCATTTACACTCCAACCCCCCTCCCCAAAAAGTGATTGCATTAGTCAACTGAGTTCTCCTAACAAATCAATGCATTTACCACAGATGAATTTAACTTGCCTCAATTTTTCATTTTAAGTTGTATGCATTATATATAATATGAAGTACCCTGACGGTGAAAGGCCAACAAATAGTTACAGCTTTTGTTTTTTCTGGCTTTGTCTGTGATTCTGCCCCCACACCTACTGACCCCTCCCACATTGTACTCTGGATCACAGTTCTAATTCTTTATGTACTTTGATCTATATCCTTACTAGTATCTCGAGGACCACTTAAGGGCTCCTGAGATTTATTTTCTTTTTAAATAAACTTTATTTTCAGAATACACAGTTAGACTTTAAGCCCCTTTGGCGTTAATGGTTAGGATGCACTGTCTTTGACACAAAATGTCAAGGTTTGTGAGCAACATACACATTAATAGATTTATCCCATATGACGCACTACTGCTTTTGAAATTAAAACAAGTGCATAAAACCTCATTAGTAAGGCAGTTTGTCGTGGAGCAAATGCATACATTTACCGAGAGCAGATGGGATGACAATGGTCCACGGTCTATTGAGCAGGCAACACCACTTTTTAATGCTATCTTAAAATGACAAATTCTAAGTATGTTTTTTTTGGTCTCACGTCAGACAGCGCATGTCCTGTCACTTGCAAGATCTTTTGTTAACTTAAAATGGACTTGCAGCCTGCCCATTACTTACCATTGGTTAGCATCATTTAATTTCCCTCTCATTTCCTTCCAACTCATTGCCCAGAGTGTGCCCGTTTCACTTGCTTTTCATTTGTTTGCCCCGTTCCCTGTAGCATTGATCAATTACTGATTAATTTCTTTATTGGTCTCCTTCCGCTGCCTGTGCTTGGTTGCGGTACTTTTTAAAAATGATTTGTTGCTTCCCTCTTCATTTTTACTCCCCCCATCGTCGACCCTGCTTGACCACTATTGTTGCTTTCCCCCAGTCGCTCTGCCCCCACACGTCGCTGCTTGCCCATAGTTACTGCCCGTCCCCCTCGTCATTACTTGGGCGTTGTTGTTGGTTTCTCTGTCTCACTCCTGTGTTGTTGCTTGCCCATTGTTACTTCCTCAGTCCCCCTTGTAGTTGCTTCCCTAGTCTCCCACTCTCCTTGTCGTTGCTTTCCTTGTCTCTGCTTCCCTTGTTATTACTTCCCCAGTTTTCTCATTTTTGCTCGACTTTACATCCTCTCCTACCAGGAAAATAATTGCTATGTTATGGCCAGCTTGGCCGTGTCATAGCCCTTTTGTTTCTAATTTTCATTTCTGACTTTACCAATGCTTGTTCTTTTTAATATAACCTGTAGAAATCTGCATTTAGTTTTTCTAAACACTCCCTATGTGGTCATGCAAAGGGGGTTTAGCTGCAGAAAGAGCCTATGATTTGCTCAGGGTCTCGCAATGTGTAGAATGCGGAAGCCGATATAGTTTTTCTGTTACCTCGATTAAAGTCCAGATTCAACCACATTAACTGTCCAATATTGTAGAGTTTACATGCTGCTCGCCACTATGAGCATTCACTGGTGTCGTGATGAGCCTGTCTGTTTCCCTTGCTGTAATTTGGGATGCGGAGAGACTAAGTAGTGGTGTTGCTCTGTCCCCACAACCAGCATCATTAACTTCAAGTGGTATTCATGCAAATCCTCAACAGCCCAGATACAAAAAATGGCAGAAATAAACACTGCAAACACAAGGAGATGATGGGCGTAGCGCTGAAACTTTTCAGACATTCACCTCCAGTCACAGATCTGGGTTGAATCCATCATCATTCTTTAGCTCACTTCGCCACCCCAGTTCAGATCCAGCCATATGCAAATCAGTCTTGACCCTGTGCCTCATGGGAACAGTCAAGACCGAACTGCGAAGCCAGGTCGTCCCTTTACCTGAAAGAAGCATCCTGGGACCGGTTTCGGGGTAACACCCCATATCATCTAGGCTAGCTTGAATCCAGTGGCAAAGTGAGCAAGGGACCCACGTCTGGGCATACCCTGCCAACTTAGGGCGAACAAAGAAACGAAACACTCACACCCTAAACACACCAAAACAACCAAGCTATGCTAACATGGCATCCTGAAACACAGTTGGTTCCTGGTGTTCTGTGTCAGTTGGGAGCAGTTAAGACTACAACATGCTGTGCAACATTACTAAACGACATTGACAAAGCCAGTAGTTCTCACATAGTCGAGACCTATGGCTTTGCCAAGGCTTGTCATTAATCAGTACTAACCTTCACAGTCAAGCTCGAAGGGGCTCATTAATATTCCCAGTATGACAAATTAACCCTATGCCTAACTAAAAAGTGGTTCTGCTAGCCACATTCTCGATCACGTTCATAGCAGTTCTATCCAGCCTTATCAGAAGAAGCATGAGCAACCACATCTGTCCTCAAAATAGTTCATGAAGTGCCCAAAATTGTCCTATAATATCCTTAAAATGCCCCAAAATACTCCCATCATGTTTCCAACCATCACTAGACGTCAGAGTCATAGGAGATATACCCCCATTATATTGCATGCGTTCTATTGCATGACCATATTATTGCATCCATTACATTGACCAAACGAGCTTCCTTTCTAAGCTGCATTGGTAATCTGTTCCATCTTTGTGCTGCAGTGATGGAAAAGATAGGCCACATCGCGATGATTGGTGGAGCTGCAGAACCACTAACCGAGATTGGGCACTAAATCTCATGGACCGTAAAGGATAATGCTACTTATCTGTTAAAAAAATCTTTATTACATTTTCAAAAGCAACAAATGATAAAGAAAAAGGTGACATGGGACATCCACAACATTATCGTGAAAGGTCACAGTATGGGCGGCATCAGGCGTTACCAGTCCATAGCAGCGAGGTAAGTACTAATCAAGGAAGAGGTAGGGAGCCTAAATAGGTCTATCACATCCACCGACCCACACATCAACACAAACACAGAATGTCTCTCAGTAACAAATAAAAAAGAGCGCCAAAGGTTACTCAACTCGAAGGACTCCATTTACTGGACATTCTCGACGCAACAGCGTTATCACCTGTTCCACATCTCCACCCTCGCCATCCTCAAAACCCAAGTCATAGTAATTCAGCCAGTGATGCCATGCTTTTCTGAATTGGTGGGGACAACCCCTGCTTTTATACATAACTCTTTCCACTGCCATAAACATAGCCATACCTTCTTCCCATTCACGCACGTGGGAACCTCCCATACATCACAGGACCTTGCTATATCCTGTTTCGCAACTACCATACCTAGAATACAGAAGAAGAGCTGAGCTCTAGGAACATCAAGCTCTGTAGGAATACCCAGAAGTATGTACTTCGGGTCAAGTGGAACGTCCACCTCCCAAGACAGCCTGAGTAATGGGACAACCCAAAGTGTGTGGAAGAAATCTCCCTGGGCCCCGTACATCTGAAACACTCTGGGGAGCCTGCCTTCCCCACTCTATGCATTCTGGCACAATCATAATAAATTCGATGGAGCAATAAAATACTGTATAAACTACTTAAAACTGTTTGTAAGAACAGAACAGTTGGTAGAGTAAACTGCTTTGTGAACAAGACATAACTATTTGAAGACAATGTGCACCTGGACTGGAAGCCAGTGGAGTGAAACCAACGCATATGACATGTGGTCTCTAGGTTTTAGGTCTAACCTTGTTCCATAGTTTTGGACTATTTGAAGCTTATGAGTCAAGTAGTGCAAGACAACCACATTAAAGTCCTCAAGTTGAGCCAATATGGATGCTTTTTGAATCTGCACCTTGCGTGAGAAAGAAACCAAACATAGTCTCTTCGGATTTTGAAGCTGAAAGAAACAACAAAAGCTGACCACTGATTTAATCTGTTCACCTAGGGCAGAGGCCTTCAAACTTTTGTAGGTTGAGCCCCCCCAGCTGTATTTTTTGACATGTCGGGCCCCCCCACCATCTGACAGAAATTTCTGGAATCTGGTAAACTACATATTCGACCGCCACCCGCATATCCTGGGCCATATCCGGCAAATAATGTTCAACACAATAAGAGTGTTTAGTAAACTGCATGTTTGTGAGTGGGTGTGGTTAAATGACAGAGGCTTTTTACACAGCTCAAAAACAATTTTCCAAGCTAAAATGTGTGCAAATTGTTTTTGCTAGGATGCTATATTTTACAGAAGACAGATTGATAATAACACCACCAACATTAATGTGACAGGTGTGCCTATATTTCGCCACAGAGACAGTCAATCTGTGGATGGATTTTTGCTAATGCCATCCTCAGGCTGTGCTCCACATCCACTAATTTTACAGCGAATAATATCTGTGAAATCCTCCAATTTCTCATTTGTGAGGGCCCGTTTTGATCTAAAAAATCTTTTTTATGGATGTTGCATGAAACAAACACATTTCTCTGCGAATAGTAATAGACTCTCCCACATCAATCACATTCAAAAGAAATGAAGAAAAAAACGGTATTCACAAGAATCTGTTTGGGAATTATTCAAGGCCATCAGGGCAAAAACAACTTGGCTGTCTCTATCAAGGGGCCCCCTAAAAGGCAGGATTGCAGTGCATGTAAATGTGTACTTTTGTACTTTAGGACGAAAACTTGATGGGGCACGACATGCCCATACTTGTGTACAGCGGCGTAACTAGATGCAAACTTCAGGGGGGGGGGGAGCTAACACTCTCAGCCA
This sequence comes from Triturus cristatus, assembly GCF_964204655.1. Classification (NCBI taxonomy): domain Eukaryota; kingdom Metazoa; phylum Chordata; class Amphibia; order Caudata; family Salamandridae; genus Triturus; species Triturus cristatus. The sequence goes on along the minus strand of NC_140591.1, from coordinate 1,006,375,624 downwards.
GGGATGGCCATAGCACTGGTCGCACACAGTGCAATAGTATTTTTGGCACCCCCTCCCCATTTGTTCCTTCTCCATGAATTCCCTCACTACCACTCACCAACAGTGCACCTCATTCTCTATAGCACCTTTCATTTTTTTATAGCACTACTCATAGTTTACTCAGACTCAGTTCTTTGATCTGCATGGTACACGTTCTTTGTAGCAGGCACATCATCCCTCTGCGCTGTGTGGGTGGCAGGAGTGCCCATGTGAGTGCACAGTGAGTGATGCATCAGTGTGAGAGTGAGGTCAGAGGAGTGACTGCAGGGTGAGTGAGGTGACCATATGAATTTGGGTGCGGATGTAAGTGCAGAGTGGGACGAATGAATGTATGGTTAGTGGTGAGCTTGCTTGAGTGACATTGCAGATTGAGCAGTGAGGGGGACAGGTGAGTGAAGTGTCACATGAGTACAGGTTGAGTAGTGTGCTCGTGTGACTGCAGGGTGAGGTACAGGGCGATCAGCGAAAGTGCATTGTGAGCGCAGAGTGATCACTGTGAGTGCAGGTTGAGCTGGTGAATGCTGTGAGTGCATGGTGATCAATTTGAGGGCATTGTGATCGCTGTGAGTGCAGGGTGAGTGTGAAAGTGAAGGGCGAGAATGAGAAGAGAGTTGTCTGAATCCAGGGTGCATTCCCAGACACTTGAGGTAACTCAGCATATTATTGGTAGCGGCGTATGGTTTCAGATACAAGTTAAACTATTGCTATTATGGCCTTAATCAGGGATTGAGGGTGGAGGAAATAAATAATGTGCTGGTCTTGCAACAAACTTTCAGTTTTATGATTAGGGTTGCCAGCTCAGATTCAGATTCAGATTTTAAAGTCTTTATTTCGATAATAAAATCACAAAAGACAACTAGGTTTACACAAACAGTTAAGGTCATACATTATAAACACCACATACTGACCAATTTACACACAATAAAAACTATACATTTAAAAATAATCCCAGTTGAACATCCCATTTGTATTTAGACGATCCGTTTGTGTATACAGTTCCTTATTAAAACATAAAATCAATAAATAAAACCATCTTAAAATACAGTGCAATATCCAATTTTAGATTAAAACTTTTAAAAATGAATCGTATGATCAAGCAACTCCTTGCTATTTATGGGCTCTAATAATCCAAGCCCAGCCCAAAAATTTCGCTGTGCTCACCACAAACAACTCTGAAGTATTGGTCTTTAGTACCCGAATAGCCTCAGCGGACCTACCACAAGTAAAGCGTTGGAACAAAGGTTTTAACCATTTTTTGCGGGGGTCGTGGTACTTGGGGCAGACAAATAAAAGGTGGCCCTCTGACTCCTTGTGGCCAGGGCACCATTTGCAAAATTTGGTTATTCCTGTGCCCCAATATTTAACAAATGTATTCAGGGGCAGAGAACCCACCCGAAACTGATGGTAGAGTTTCTTATCCAACGGCCTGGTAATAATGTCCCAATAGTTCTCGCGGGAAGGGTCCAGCTTGTTAGCCAGGAACCTGCCAGTTAGACTAGTGGAGCTGGAAGCAGACACTAGGGTTTGTCGGACCGAGGCCCAGTACAGTGCTTTAAATTCTGGTTTGGAGGGAAACACATTAGTTCCAGGAGACAACCACAACTGTTCCAGACCCATTTGGACCAAAATGGTTCTAACCGTACGTAGCCATGGAATTCTCCCGGATCCCTCCAGGGACCTAACTTCGGCAAGCTCCTTAGCAAATGAGACAAGGTCAGGGGAAGACCAAATCCGTCTCCAAAAGGCAACCAATCTGTACCTCGCCATCTCGTTGATTGGATTGCATCCCAAGTCCAAACAAAGGGGTATAGATGGAGTTGATTGAGGAAGCCCCACTAAATTCCGCAGGAACTTGCACTGTGCTTTAAACAGGCTAGATAGATCCGTGTACGCCCAAAGATCCGCTCCATATAAAATAGCAGCGTTAATCTTTGCATCGTAGATTTTTAGCGCGGGGTGCACTCGTTTAGTGATGGATCTCTTTTGTTCCCTGACGAGACAGCCAGTTAGGCGGGCCAGTTTAAGCTGCTGTACAACTACCTGCTCCTTCCATCGCAGGCGAAAATCTAATGTAACCCCTAGGTAGGACATGTGGTCTACTTGTTCCAAGTTGACACCGCCCATCATTACCGAGCTCCGAACCGAAGTATTCCTTGTGAATACCATGAACTTAGTTTTGCTCACGTTAACCTTCAGGTCGTTGATGACACAAAACTCCTCGAAGCGGTTCAATGCCCGTTGTAAACCGCTTCTGGTCTTAGAGAGGAGCAGAGTGTCATCAGCGAAGATGAGCATAGGGAACTTCTTCCCGGCCAGGGAGGGAGCGTCTGTTGGAAAAGTATTGAAAAAGTTTACTACCTGGTCAATAAATAGCAAAAAGAGAGTGGGCGCCAGGACGCAACCCTGACGAACCCCGCGTGTTACTGGGAAACTGTCCGTCACTTGTCCTTGACTGCCCCATCGAACCCTGGCAAAATTGTCCTCATGCAATTTAACGATTACATCCAGAAGTTCCAGGGGTAAACCTAGGTCTCTCAAGACGCACCACAGTTTGACCCTCGGAACCATGTCAAAAGCAGCCTTTAGATCAATGAAAGCGGCGAAAATCTTCCCCCCACCTAACAGCACCACCTTCCAGTACATCAGGCAAAATCTAAACACCTGGTCGATGGTACTGATACCAACTCTAAAGCCTGCTTGCATAGGGGACAAAATGCACTCTGAAACCATCCATCCCTGAACTCTGCCTAAGATCATTCGAGCGATGACCTTTTGGAGAGAATCAATAAGGCTGATCGGGCGGTAATTGCCCGGGTTGGACCGGTCCCCTTTTTTATATATTGGGAGGATCTCGGCCCCCTTCCAGCTCATTGGGATTCTAGCTCCTTGGGCAATTGCATTTGCTAGCCTAGTGATGTACGGAATCCAGAGTCCTTGGTTGGATTTAAACAGATCAACGGGGATTAGGTCCATCCCAGGAGCCTTCCCCCACTCAGTCAAACCCAATGCTAATTCTGTTTCCTGTTCAGAAAAGAACAGGACCCCACCGTGGTCCAACAGTGTGTACTCATCACTTAGCAGGGTAAAGGGTACAGAGATCTCAGACCTAAATTGGGTTGCATAAAAATCCACCCAAGTTCCGGGGAGGACATGACTAGAAGGTATTTTCAAATCTGGGTCCCTGCCCCATTTGACCAATTCCCAGAATTTCGTCTGGTTATTGGATGTCGATGCATCCAGAAGATCGGACCAATGCCTATCTTCCCACTCTCTTTTGGCCTCCCACTGGATTTTTTTATACTGGGCCCTGGCTAGCTTGATATCTACCATAACCCGTGACTTGACCGCCTTGACTAATTGGCTGTAAGCCTCCCTGCATTTCCCGTTATACCATTTCTGACGGGAACATAGTTTTTTTGGCGGGACTGCCAGGTATGGACTGGATAAAAGAATTTTAAGCTGTTCAAAACAACCTTCGTGGGTCTTGGTGACATGATCAAGGCCAACCCCCTCAGGCACAATGGCCGTAAGTTCGTTCATCGAGTGGGTAACCAATTGTGTAATACTTTCATGGAGGGTGGCATCACCCACTATCCTAGACCATTTCAGCCGTCTTCTGTCATTGGTCAAGGTGAGATCGCCTGTGGTAACATTATCTGGGTTCTTCAATCTATCAGATCCCAGAAACCTTAAACTAAGCGACAAAGGGTTGTGGTCACTTTCTGGGCGGGATACCACTTCCATATCGATCATATAATGCCAAAGTTCCAACTTTAGCAAGATATAATCTATACGGCTTTTCCTTAAACCATTATCAAAGGTATTGCAGGCACATTGATCTGATAAGGAGCGGCCATTAACTGCCCTTAAGCCCCTGGTCAGACATAGGGCCATCCAATTCAAGGCTGCCTCTGTCCCTTTGGCGATTTTATCTATTGACAGGTCAGGAATGTTCCAAACTGCATCTTCAGAGGACCCCCAACTGTCCCCGACTGCCTGGAGCGGCTCAAAGGTACAGTTCAAGTCGCCCGCAAGGATAAGCAAATTATCACTACCTGAACTGTCAAGATACCTATCAACTACATCGATAATACCAGGGCAGCGGCCTCCAGGTAGGCCTCGTGCATAGATGTTAATGAAGAACAGGTCCCTGTGGGCGGCTTTGCTCAACTTGATGCCCATGAGGTCTTGATGTTCCAGGAAAATTTCTGTTAGTTGGACTCCCAGGGATTGCTTCACCCAGATCAGTAGGCCCCCTAAAGCGCGCCCTTTGTTACCTCTGATCGCAGGTTTGCAAAAATTAATGAACCCAACCCTGTGGATTGGGGCCGTAGCCCAGGTTTCCTGGAGTAATATGATATCAAAGGAATCTATGAATTCCAGCCACTCCTCGGAGAGTAGCCGGCCCTTGATCCCAGCCACATTCCAGGAGGCCACCTTAAGAGAGTCATGGGGAGACATTACATTATTTTGATGTGATTGGATCGTTGGCGCAGTGGGGACTAAGATCTCCACCACCTTCTCAGGTTCAGCCCGTAACTCGAGTCTTGGGGTCAAACAAGCACCAACCGCCCCCTTGATTTCCTCTGCAATGTCCTCTGTGGTAGCTTCAACGGACCCCTCCATAAGATTTGACAGTGGGCCCCCCCCAACAACATGCCCCATAGAAAGATCCACCCCGCCGGGCACAGGTATTACATTCCTATGGCTCTCCACTATGCTGTGCTCCTTGCATGATAAATATAGTCAATCGACAGCCTCAAGATCAGAAAGAGGGCCGTATCGATTGAAGAGTTGTAGATGTTGGGAGTGACAAGGTGTTCTCACAATCAGATGCCTCTTGTCTAATAATCGCTTATGGCGGGGGCCTGGTGTAGGTTTAGAATGTCTATCGTGGTAAAAATAAGCAAGATCCAGTGTTTGTACATCCCCCATTCTTGCATACCTTGCTTCCCTTCGAATAGACTCTACTACCCAGGGATCCTTAAACGATACTAAAATACAATCACCCTCTAAATCTTTGGTCCCAAAGCCCACCCAATCAACTCTCCTCACTAATAGGATTTCTGTTGAAATTGATGGCGGGAGAGGGCGATTTTTATTCAGCCAATATACTACTTTATTACGTAGATCCCTATCTGTCTCTTTGACACCCTCCTTAACGGGCGCTACCCCAGTTAGCACAATGGTATATTGGTTGGATTCTGGGGGTAGGTCAATACAAGGGTGGGCGCCCGTAACAATATTTCTCCCGTTATGAATTGTAGGTTTACGGATAGTATTTGGCTTTCCTAAAAGGGGCAAGGATGGGGTGCTATGTGCAGCTGTTACCCTATCGTCCACCCTCCTGGTTTGAGCTCGCTGCACTGTTGTCATGGAGGCGTTTTTTCTAGATTCCTGCGCCAGGGTATCAGCACCGGCGGTGTTGTCTATATCCTTGGGGACCACCTGTGCCGAAGATATTTTTACTACCCCCATTGTGGTACCCGGGCACACATTATCTGTGTTGTTAGTTATATTTGGCTGAGAGATGGGGGCCCCCGCTACTAAGGGGGGGGCAGTTAGCTTATGGAGTAGGCGCTTATTCGAGTTCACGACAGATTCCAATGCTTCTATTTTGATGGTCATCAACCTTGTTTGCTCCAGGACGGGGCACAAAAGGGTTTTGAACATAGCCTCCATTTTTACCAGAAGGATTTCATCGCTGTTGCAGCAAGTGGGGCACGGGTCTGATGAACCAATGGTGGTTAAAGAGGGGCACAATACGTTGGGATGTACCATGGGGGGGTATGTAGCATTGTAAGACTGAGGTGCAGCAGCATTGGTTTGATTAGCAGCATTTAGTTTGGGCAACTTCTGTACTCTCCCCCCTTGTTTGCTTTGGGTATATTTCCTTTTACAGGTTTTTTTTATAACAGGGTCAGACACTTCTGATTGCTTCGACACCGAGTTATTAATTGTGTCCCCTCTGACCATGCCACTAGTGTTTGACCCATTGTGTTGGATAACATCAGAGCTCGAGTCAAGGTTATGTGACAAATGTAAAGAATCCACCCCATCTCCCACAACATGTATCAGTGCATCTGTCGTTATGGAATGTGAATAATTAGACGGAGCTTGGGCTGCGGGGCTAGAGCTTAAAGCCAGTGTTCCTATAGAGGAACGCTTACCACTGACTAAATCTAAAGAGAGCCTTTTCTCGGTCAGTGCTATTTCTTTTTCTAGGATCCCGGTAGCTCTAGTTATAAAGGCATCTAGTGGGCCGGAAACTATTCCCTTGGAAGTTTGTAGTTGGACAGTGCGGTCTTTACCTGACCTTAGAGGCATTTTAAAATGGAATAAAAACGGCAGTACCTATTTCAAACCCCGGACTATTGTAATAAATAGATGCCTGCGGTGGTAACGAACACAAAAAAATGTGAACGAAAGGCCAGAGAGTGTGGACAAACTCGGCTTTGACCAAACACAGGCAGGCACAGGCTACGCCCGGTAGATTTGCAAGTTCTCGAAATGGACCCTGTTATACAATAGACAATGGACAGTGACTACATTACACTCTCAGAGTAAAAACAAGGTAGCCAACCAGCGAGGGGGGGCCGACTGCCGCAGAGCTCTTCAGAACTGTTGCAGGAAGGAACAGGGTTTAACAACCAGGGATGATGACCCAATAAAAGGTTACAATAAGTTAAAAAACAAAGTCCACAGTACCTTGGGGATACCGATGTTGAAAGACACCGTTTAGAGGGGTGGCCCCGCCCCGGCCACCACCGGGCAGTGACGGGCAAGGACGGGCCCGCCACTGCCAGCTCATTATTTTGATGTCCCAGGCGGCACACAAATAAGCAGTCACCTAAAGCTGTATTTTCAGTACTTATCTGTGTGTTCTTTGTACAGCAAATATAAATAGAAAGTACTTTTAATTTTGTACTAGGGCTGCCTGAATGATCCTTTACTGATAATTAAAGGGAACAAAGACAGAAAAGTCACATTACAAATGAATACAAACGTCTTTATTTATAACCTGTATTTAGTGTCAAGACAAGCAATTTGTAGGCTCTTTAAACCACACATGGCATTTTCTTTTGGCAACTTGAAGCCATTTTAGCCCTGTGGATGTTGAGCGCATGCCTGTGTAATTTTAAAAGAAACGTGGTCTCCTTTCTGGGAAGAGGAGGGGGTTAAATTCCCAGGGCTGAAATGATTCACCTGCAGTGGGAGGCAAGGAGTCTCCTCTGCTATGAAAGCAAACATGAAGGATCAGACAGTCCACAGTGGACCGTCTTTTCGTTCGCTTTCGGTTTTAGAAAAGGAGACTCCTTGCCTCCCACTGCAGCTAAAGCATTTCAACTGTAGGAATTAACCAGCTCATTGGAAAAGAGATTGTTCGGGCAGTTTGACCAAGGGCTCTGTTATGGAAGGTTATTTCTCCTTCTGTGACTTTGGTAGTTTTATCGGAATCAAGGTTTGCTGTGCTTAGAGAACGACAGAGGCACCTCCTGCAATTGTCTTTTTATTATGAATTTGTAAAATTCTTCCTGCATACTGTCAACAAATTGTTCTGCTGTGCTAAGCCAGTGATAAGTTGTTGCTGTTTTTATATGTTCTCCAGAAAAAAAGATTTCTAAAGCTCATGTCTCATTGCAGGTTACTATGCAAAGGCAATATACCGGACTGTATACCAGTTACACATATCTGGTGTTTGAAATTACTTATGGGTGTATATTCGGTGCAGTGATTGCTTTGATTGTGCCCCCATATTATGAAGTTTTACTACATTACTTTGCTAGGCTAAATAATAAGATCTGGAAGATGATTAGACTGCTCTAGGACGGTTAGATCGTGGAATTAAAAAACAATGAGCAGGTTGTGCCACGTTGTGCCCCATCGATTTCCCCTCCCTCTCCCTCCTTCCAACCCTCCGTTACTGCCGAACCCCCGGCCAATTCCTCCCCAACCCACCCCCCTTCCAAAAAGCCCTCTTATCTGATTTAGATTTAATTTCAGCCAAGTCCTTCATAGCCAGGCGACGGTAAAACCCAGGAAACAAAGAAAAGGCAGCAAGCAGTGGAATGCAGGAACGTTATGCACGCGAATTTCACGGCACTTCCTGCAATCTCTGCTGCTGTCCCATGATTGGTGGAACATCAGTGGTGACGTTCCTACCTGCTGATTAGCTGCTGCTGCTCCGGAGGTCTCATATCGAAAAATTCCCATTTGAAATGGGTCACGACTTGCGATCATAGCTCAGTACAAGATAAACAAAGGTAAGATTTTATAGTGCATTGTGCGCCCCGCCAGTGGGGCGCGCCCCACAGATTGAAGAACCCTGACCTAGGGGATAGGGTCGAATGTAGCTTCACTCCTAGAAGTGGCGGCTAGTGAACACTGAAAGTGGTAGGGCGAAAAATTCTAATACCATTTGCAGCCTGTAAGTGAGACTGACTCACAGTTGCTCCCAAAGAGGGGTTCGCTAGGGTGGAGGAGAGAATTTCTTTGTAAAATATTATGCATTTTCTACGATATCTTCTCTAAAACCTGACCAAAAAGCCATAATGTTCACAGATATTTGGGTGGAGATCATTCTAGAACATAAAAAAACTATTTTGACTAGCAAGCTTGATTTCCCTAGAAGCGCAATAACCAGACAGGAAAGCTTGTGGCTATCAGTCCAAGAAATCTGTGCTTGACAATAGAAATCAAATGATGCATTTATTTAAAAATGTAAATGAAGAAAAACATTAATTGTGACTTAAGTGGGAGACCATCAGTCTAAGCTCAATAAGCGTTCTCTATTTGGGGGTGAACTGGCTGGTGCATTCATGGAACTGCTTGTATCAGCAGTGTAAACTCCCCTTGGGGTTGCTGTCCTCCCCAACAGCCGCAACAACATAATGGAATGTTTTAAAGACGCTGCAACTATGTTGCAGCAAAAAAAACAAAAAACACACACACGCAGCCTACTTAGTTACAAACAATGCATAATGGATAAAAACATGGAATGTTATGAGAGAGGACCCTCACATCAAAGGCACAGGGCTCTATGTAAACTGTAACATCAAGTAAATGTTCCCTTTGGTTTCAAACAAGCAAACACTGTCAATCGTGCAGTTCTAATCTCAATCACACTTCATGTATTCATCTAGACCCCACTTTCAATTATAGTGCCACAAAACAAACTAATCATATAAAAATATTCTGTATTTATTAAAACTAATGTGACCAAAACCGTAACGCCGCAATGCTAAAAATCATTATATAATTATATAATTACAATAAGGAAATAACATTCTATAAATCAATTGTATCCCATTAGTGTAAAAAACCACTGTAATCTAGAGACAGCAAATCCTCAAATATTTTCAGCATTTATAACATATTCAAAATATAAAAACACTACGAATTTATTTAAAAAAAGGAGAGATGGAGCACATACAGCAATTCATAAGGCATTCCAGCATTGGGTATACGCATATATATGAATGTACATGTGAACTATAAATACCAAATCCAAACTTTGAAAAGTCAAGAAAGGCCTGGAAGAGAATGGGCAGAGCATGAAAGCGAAACGATAAGCAGCAGGCATTGAGCATAATACACCCTTTTAACTTTACTAGGATTTTAGACGGTGAAGAAATACTTTACGGCTTGATGTTATAAATGAATGTTGTGCAAATGCCAGCTTATACTTTTGACGTTTCAGTTCAGAATAAAACCTCTTGTGAAAATGAAGACGGGAGAGATGTGTGGAAAAATGAGGACAGATGGTGATGGATGTAAGGGCTGGACACAACAGTAAGGGGAGAAATGTAAATTTTGAGTGAAATCAAAGAGCTATAGAGGGGGAAACTAGAATGGGAGAGAAAGGGATGAAAAAGATTTGATGACGAGCTGAGTGAAATAAAGCAAGAGAGAAGAGCGATGAAAACGTACAGAAGTCAGCATATAGCAGACTGAGCTGTGTGCACTGCCTACCTGTGTTGTGGACTGTTGATACACTGGCATTATCTCCGGTCTCCATATTGCTATCTCTGTATGAGTGACAGGTGATCGTTTTGGTTGCAGGGCTGGTAAGCGTGAGTTAGATGCAGCAAGCAAACAGCATGGACGTTCAATTGAAGTATGTCTCGGCCAGAAATTCCATGTCACTCACTTACATTCTTCTCCTGACTTTGCTACTTGTTTCCACACTTGCCAATTTTTCACACAATGGGGACGGTTGCGTTAAACACATCTGTCTAACCAATTTTGCCCTTTGATGAAATGGAATGGGTTGTACAGGCGTCATGACTGATGCGTGGCCTCATGCAGGGGTGCAGCCTGCACCGCCGCATTTTTACTATTGCAGTTGTACTGCAGTGCAGCTCTGTTGATAGGCTGGGGCCGGTCTCCCCTGACTTCGAGGCCGGAGGAACTCCTAAATACCTAGAGTGTGCATGAGGCTTTGGCCAGCCGTCTGGCTTTGGCCAAACTGTAATGCGCACTGTGCATGCCCGCTCTTATACAGCCTTAGTCGAGAACATGCCCAGCCTCCAAGCCCCCTGTCTGAGCGCTGAATCACGGCGCTCAGACCAATCACAACTGTGCTTAAGTTGTGACTGGTCAGGGGATTCTAGCAGACTTGGTGCTTCCTGCTGGAGGAGAAGCAGCGACCTCCGGGTAAGTTTGCTTTACTTTCTTTTTCCTAACACCCCTTACCACTGTTCTCTACCAGCCGTCACTGTTCTCTTTGTTCTCAAATAGCAAACAAGATTGGGATAGTATTTTTAGGGCAGAGAAAATGCTCATAGCATAAAAACGGGTGTTAGTTTTATGTACGGCGCTTTATAAGAGTAATTCAATCTCTGCCATGCTAATGTATCATTTGGGTCATACCTCCACTGCCAATGTCGTTCCATCACCCGCTGGTCTGCCAGTTAATTTGTGTTCCAGCTGCAAGGTAGAGGAGAGGCTTTAACTTTGCTTGCCTTTGGGGGGAGGGGGGGTATTTGATCATAGCAGACATTATTTCAACTTAGCATGGGAGTACCTTGCCAAGTCACCCACTTTCGCAGGCAGATGATAAATGAAAGCTACTGCTGAGTGACTTGGTTTGGCCTGATACGCAATAGTTTGCTGCCTACATAAGAGCCCACACACGAAAGGATTGGTGAAATGGCTGTAAGGTTATATAAGCAAAGATCATTTGCAAGTAAATGGAAATATCGAAATACATATTGTGAATTTGACAGTTTGTTACTGTTCTGTTTGTAAGCAGTCTCTCCTCTGCCTTTCTCCTCGCGTGACCTTCTCTGTTTCGCTTCTACAGTTTAAGGGGCCTCTTCTGACCAGTAAGAGCTTGTTATGTCTGCATTTAGGTTTGGTTTAGCAGTGACTGTTTCCTGCTGAGGATTGTTAGCTTAGCTGTAGATGTGATAAGGACTTCAAAGGGGGTTTGCTGATTGGAGACATCAAGGGGGCTGTCTGGGACAATGAAGGACACAGGACAATTAGTAGCTAATTGTGTTGTTCTAGTAATGCCAAATATGTTTTAGGTTAGTCTGTGGCTGCCAGAGACGGTTGGTAGTATGCCCAGAGGTTTGTAGTAAATTCGAGCCACAAGAAAGATGCAAGCTAGGCCTGCCCGTTGCTGCCACCGCATAAGACAGAAGAATATTTCACTACCTTTCAATAATGGTGGGCTAGGATGGTGCCCCCGAAAGTTAATATTCACTCTTTTGCTGCCTGGTCAATGTGCAGGGGACTTGAGACTTTATAGAGTACTACCCAGTAACCAAAATTGAAATGCATTTCTTCTGCAAAATCACTGACTGCATCCTATGTACTGTAGCAAGGATGGCACAGGCCCGGATGCAAGCGATTTAAATAACAGTCCCTTTGACTGCTGTTGGGATAGCAAAATACAGCGATTAGCAGGGTTAAGTAGACCCCTCAGAACCCCGGTGCCACTATACCTGCTGCACCAATGGTAGCTACGCCCTGGTGCAACCTCTTTGGTTTTCGTTAAACGACTCTGATGGGCCCACTGTGTTGTGGACCTCTCCACCTTTTTAAAACAGCTGAATGTAATGTGCACATTCCTTTGATCTGTTCTGTTACTCTCAGGTAGGCTCCCGTAGTATTCTCTGGGTGATTAATTGGGACCCCAAGGGGGTGGACTTGTCTCTCGTGGGTGTGTCCTGCCTATTATTCTTTGGTTGATAAATTGTGATCCCACTGGATGAGCACATGTCTCCTGAATGGACTACATATTTTATTCTTTGGTTGATTGAACATGTCTCTAAAGAATGGGCTTCTCTCGTATCTGGCTGGACTACTTATAGGATTTTGTGGGTGATTAATCAAGGCAGCTGGGCATCCAGCCTACTACTTGCCTGTGGCCTTCAAGTGGCCTTCAATTCTTGCTTGTTCAAGGGTGATCCAGTTGCCGCCGCCATTTGACCAAGTTGACACAGATGCTGCCCCCGGGTTTTCCAACCTGGGTTTTTCCGCTCACCTTTCTGTCTGCCAACAGAAGCCCCGCCACCACAGGACCTACTTAAAGCGTGACCTCACTAGTAGGCACCTGGGCTCTTAGCAGGCCACCTACCACCAGGTTGTGCTTGTTCCAGCCTGATCCGGTTGCCTCTGTTTGACCAAGTGACATGCCACTGCCCGAGTTTTCCTGCCTGAGTTTCCTGCTCACCGTTCTTCCCACAAACTGAAGCCCTGCCCACCCTAAGGCCTTCCTAATGCAGGTTGAGGTGCGACTGTGAGCGGACGCGCCAAGGGCAAGGCTGTCTGCACCTGGACCATGCCCAGCGCAACGACGTCTGGGTCTCTCACCCCTGCAGTTACACCATTGCGTAGCTTTACACCGGCTACCCCAAACTCCTCAACAAACACTACCATCGCGCCGACCCACGCTCACCTGCACCCACTGCCACTTCACCTGCCAGCACATACACCAGCCCGCACACCCAGTAGCCCCACCGCAAACACACCACAGACACCAGCTGAACAAAAACATCAACTCGCATGCACCCTTCTCAACATACGCTCACGATGCAAACACACCTCCAAGATTTGGGAACTCCTCTCCACCCTCACACCCGAAGTCCTCTTCCTCACTGAGACCTGACTCACCCCATCTCCACGCCAGAAGTTGCCACCACAATACTCGAAGAATACAAGATCACCCACCACGATTGCATTAGCAAGCCGGGTGGAATGATCGCCATCATACACCAGGCATCCATCCAAAGCACCACCACAAATTACATCACCCCAGTCATGGAACACTTCTACATCCCGCTCCAAACAGATAGCAATACCTCCATTATGGGCACCCTTGCCAACTGTCATCCTGTTCCACGTCTAGCCTTCTGCAACTTCATCGCCCCACCCCCGCCATAGACTACAACTACATTTTCCTTGGCGACCTCCACTTCCATCTCGACGACCACAATAACACTACCAGCCTCCTCGACAGCATGAACAATATCATACTCAACCCTACTCGTCCATGACCCCACGCAGGCCACATGCTAGACCTCATCTTCACCTCCAGAAACCGCATTAGGTACAGCCACACCACAGAACTCACCTGGACCGAACAATCCATCATCCACTTCAACATCACCAGCTCATGGACCTCCACCCCCAGTCTACACAACACCCCCAACGCAGCTGGAGCAAAGTCTCGAAGGACAAATGGATCAATGCTCTCAACACCACCACCCAATCTCCTCTAACTTAGAGCAGAATGTTTGAAACTTCTACCATTTGCTCACCAACTGCGGCCACAGCCTCGCTCCTATCTGTAACAACACCTCTACCACAGACAGTTGAGAGATTTGAAGAAAAAGGCCTGAGCTTCACACGTAGAATTGAGCTCCAATAACGGCAAAGAACTCAACGTCGTCAAAGAATTCTCCATCCCCTCAGCTGCAACAAACATTAGCCCCTCCCAGTAACTCTGCTACAACCATGCAAACATCATCCACGACAAGATTGACAACATCTACAGAAACTTCAGATGCCTGCCTAAGGTCACCAACTTCCTTAAGCAACACAGTGACCCCACTACCATCACAGACCGCCAGCTCACCCACAGGACACTGTCTCCATCATGAACTCGTTCCACTCAAGCGCCCCAACTGACCCATGCCCTCACTACATCTTCAACTTGGGCGAAACCTGAATCAGCCACATGCTCACCACCTTGTTCAACACCTCAATTCCAGACCACCTTCCCCGAGGACTGGAAATATGCAGAAGTCAATGCCCTACTAAAGAAACCAATCGGCAGACCCCAGGGAACTCAACAACTACAGACTGATCTCCCTGCTTCCGTTCCCGGCCAAAGTATTAGAAAATGCCATCAACCAACAACTCTTCTCACATCTGGAACGGAAGCTTCTACTCAACTCCTCTCAATCCAGATTCCATAGCAACCACATTACCAGGAGAGCCCTGCTAGCGACTATCGATGACATCTGAGCCCCACTTGACCAAGGAGAGACTGCGCCTCTGATCCTCCTAGACCTCTCTGCTGCCTCCGATACGGTCTCCCATCACACACTCATCACAAGGCTGCACAAAATAGGCATCCAAGGAGCCACTTTCAGATGGATCGTCTCTTTCCTTACTGGAAGAACGCAAAAAGTGCACCTCCCCTCCCTTCACCTCCAAACCCAGGGAAATCATTTGTGGAGTACCCCAAGGATCCTTGCTCAGCACCACACTCAACACTTAGGACTGCTCTGGCCCGCATCATCAAATTCCACAGACTCGATATCATATACTATGCCGCCGACACACAACTCGTCCCTCTCCGAATACACCACCAAGACCAACTTTCATAACTGCATGACAGACGTCGCTAACTGGATAAAGGACAACTGCCTGAAGTTCAACATGGACAAGACTGAGGTACTGATCTTTGGAAACAAATGTTCCCGATGGGACACATCCTGGTGGTCCCCGGGACTTGGACCTACTCCTACCCCCACTGACCATTCAAGTAACCTAGGCAATATTCTGGACAACAAGCTAACCATGATGACTCTGGTCAACTCAGTCTCCTCCTCCTGCTTCTTCATCCTCTGCATGCTTTATAAGATATTCAAATGGCTGCTCCAAAGCTCAAGACTTACCATCACGCAGGCCCTTATGTCCAGCTGCCTGGACTACTGCACCGCTCTCTACGCAGGGATCGCAGCTCACCTCCTCTGAGGACTACAGACCATGCAGAACGCTGCAGCCAGACTCTTCCTGGATTTCAGTAGATTAACCAACATCAATCCCTACCTCGGGCAACTCCACTGACTCCCTGTACAGAAAATATGCCAGTTCAAGCTCCTAACCCAAGCATACAAGGCCCTACACAACTGCGGACCCGCCCATTTGAACCATCGCCTGAACTTCCATCAGCACACCAGGCACCTCTGCTCTGCTTCCCTTTCTCTAACTCCTCCCTCTAATCTGACATAGCAGATGCGTTGGTCGCTTCTTCTCCTACCTAGCAGCACAGACACGGGACGAACTACCCTTTTAACTCTGGACCTCTCCATCTCTTCCAGACTTCTGAAAGTCCATGGAAACCTGGCTATTCGTCTAATCAGCTGGACCCTGCCAACACTTGGATACCTTAACGGGTGATAAGAAGCACTCTACAAATCTGCTGATTGATTGATTAATGTTTCCAGGCGTGGAGCCTTTTATTCCTGCGTAATCACATAAAGTACTTAACTTGTGTACCAGATTGATCCTACTCAGTAATGGCTCCTACTTTGAAGTAGACCACCTTAAAGATATTATGCATCTCGTGTTGTCTTATATAGTATTTGCTTCTACTATGGGCAACTTGAGAGCTTTGTAAATGGCGGCGGGAATGTTTTCAGGGTAGACCTAGTCAGATCTGATCGTGCTTGAGTGGCATCTCAGATCCTTTCATCCTTAAGGTCGTGCATTCTCGTGGATGGTGCATCTAACTGGTTCAGGCATAAGGCTGTAACCTACTGCTAAATGGCTCAAAATGAAAAAGGTGTTGCATCTGCCTTTTATCTTTAGGTTGATAACTTGCTGACTTTGATAGTAGCATTACCTGTTATTCTTAGTGTACAAAGAAAACAAGCTGTGCCTGTTAACACTCCACAAAAAAAATCTAGTTATAATCATGTTGTAATTGGCTTACAAAGTGAAGTGTCGCGGTCCAGAGACTTGAAAAAAATGTGCATACATAAACCTGAATCCTTAGTGCATGGAATCGGTTGTCAATATGCCACGTTTGAAGCGTTTCTCTGCATCACTGACTCCTTTCACTGGATAAAATGGACAACCCATAGTTTTGCAGGAATTATCTTGAAATTGAGGAAGCCATTCTTAGTTTGTCTCCTTTGATTTATTTTTAGGTCTCGCCTGAGCTAGCGTGCATGCGCTGCTCTGCGAGGCTTTAAAAAGCACTTTCAACTCGAGACCACTCCTGCTATTGGCCTTTGCGTGCGTCTTTCTAAGAAAGACAGCACGCAATTGGCCAAAGGCGGGTGCATGTCCTGTCTTCTCTCCCCTAGCCTGGGGAGCTCGGGAGAGAGCAGCAGCGCAGCCGGTTGCCAGCTACATTCCTTCGCGGCCACGCTGGTTTCACTTATGTCAAAGAGCCATTGCTTTAATTTTCCCACAGTCTAACCAATTGCAAACAAGCAGCAAAAAGTGTAAGCAGAGCGCTTGCTCTTTCCTGTCCGCCTACCGAGGTTCTGTCCACATTAGTGGCTCATGTCCTCCTCACAATGTAGCTGTACTTACAGAGGGTACAATTAAATAGTGTTTCATTTGCACCGTTCACAACAACGGATGTGACCTAGTGTGGAACAAACTACGCCCCCTCCCCCCAGCCCCCTCACGCCAACCCAGCTCGCCACTTGAACACTCTCTTGAACACTCGATGTGTTTGTGGACGTACATGAAAACAAAACAGATTGGTTTCCAGATTAAATATGCACCCGTCATTAAGCATTTTTTTTTCTCTGTATCCAGTGAAATAAATGTGTGCGCAAGCCGTTGCTAAATTTGAAGTCCCCGCTCTAAACATTTTGTGGGGAAAAAAAACCTTTAATACCCGTGCAGTAATTTAGTAAAAATGCGCGCTTAGTAAAGCCAAACCTATTTAAATCACGTGACTGAGAAATAAACATAACGAGGATAGAAACACCATTTGTTTTCTAACGATAGACCCATTTTCAACAAACACAATCACCCCAAATAAATCAGGTTTTAAACACCTGCCTGGTCAGTTAGCATCGCTGGCACTCGTAACTTTTTAGAAGTGGTAATGACTGGTTTATTTATACACGTTTATACGTAGCTGAAGTGACATTTCTAAAACTTTATACCATCTGCTCAGAATGTGCCACCCTTCAAACAACAATGACTTGTTCTCCTTTTCCCTTATTCCACTGTCTGAAATGTCCCCTTTCTCTTCGCACTGGCGTGCTTGATATTTTTAGACTGTAAAGGTTACATTAATTTAATTATCTATTGAATGTTTCTTACCAGAAAAAAATGCAACTATTTTATCGTAAAAATACATTGCTACTACAAATTGTGCCTGCTTTCTTACTGTAATTTAATTACCACATATTTACTTTAAACTGCTTTAACCTGCTCACCTTAAATTGCATTTTTTTTTTCTTGAATGCTCCTCTCGCAGCCATGCATGTACTTACCGACAAAATTACCCAAATAAAATAACATTATTGACCCGCTCTGGTGATGAGTGTTTATTGTTCCCTGAGGGTGACATTCCTGTGAACAGTTTCTCTCACCACTGAAGGATGCGCCCCTTTTGAAGATTTCAAACACGGGACGTGGTATGTCCTCGAGTGCACGTCTCCACGTGGCCGCAAAATGGAAGTGCGCGAGCCTTTGCCACCCGGATGTAAGGTGACAGTGTAGTAGAACGTATTTCTTCCGTAGTCGTTGGAAGCGTGGTCTTTTCAGTTTTATGTCTGGTCATTCCGTGATCTATTGCTTCTTTTCCATTGCAGAATTTATGTGATTTAAATCAATGTCAAACATGGAGCAATTGGACAAAGAGACGGGCATGCAGTTAGAGACAGAACGGTGTAAAGAAGTGTAGTGGAGCTGGTGAGATCGCTCAGTGGTTTTAGAATCCTTGGCAAACATGTAGGCATCTTAGGTTAGTCATGGTTGACTCATGCTTTTGGCTCACCATAGATCAACTAAACGAGTAGGATCGAGTAAACAATTGCAATAGTACTGTGGTAAACCCTTGAAAGTTTGATGGCTAAATTCCCTTTCCCAAGCTAAAGGATCAAGCCACTGGAGGTACTTTAGCTAAAGGTTGGGTAACCAGATGCTCAAAACAAACAAGCATTGGCATAGTCAATAGGTCTCGCCTTTGGGACCTTATAAGTGTTTAGTTATCCAGTGCAATATCCTTGGTGCAACAACATCAACTGTTGCATGGCTAAACATTTATAAGGTCCCAAAGGCAAGACCTATTGACTATGCCAATTTTTGTTTTATGTTTTACATCGATTGGGTCCCCCTGTTGTAATTGGTTGGGGTCTCCCTGTAATTGATTGGGGGCTCCATGTAATTGATGGGGCCTCCTTGCGCACCATCATCACATTCTGTGTATCTCACAAAGAACACGCATCCACCGTCACACTTACCAGGAGGAGAGATTCTACCTCTCACTAATGGGTAACGTCGCACATCATTACTCCAATGAAAACCTCATGCACAGGCCACCACATTCCTTTTATGTACCAACACACACACACACACCTCATTCCACGCACACACACTCACACACCATTATTCCAACACCCCCAGCAAACACACAGCCAATGTCTGCATACCATCTCAAAAGTTACACACCTTCACACCACCTACAACACACCAATAGCGCATCATGCATCATTGCAGCATTACACCCTCATATGCACCACATCACACAACATACACCATGAAATGAAACTAAATGACTATTTATAGAGCGTGGTAGCTACCCTAAGGCGTCCTAGCGCTACGGACCAAGCATGTGGGTGGGTGAAATACACACACTGTGAGCCAATCTGCATGCTGTCTGCTGACTGTATGCCAAAATGTGCACTGCTGCGGCCTATGTTGGTACGGTTGTGTCATGACAGGGCACAGCTTCCCCTGCCCTCTCCTGCCTGTTAACCGATGTTTGTGTTTTAAAAAAAAGCTTGCATTGTTGCTGTCTGTCATCTACCAGGTTTGGTAGTTAATGGCATTTGTTAAAAACACTTTTCACTAAACGAATTAGCTTTGTAAATGCGTGTTAGGTTCAATTTTCAAATGTGGAGGGTTTGGCCTAAGGATGGTGGATGGTTTCCTAAGGGAAAATGCAATTTCCTTTTCAAAACATCTGAAGAACACGCGCTGCTTACTACCAGCGGATTGTAATGGTGGGGAAATAGAGTAGTCTATTTTTTGCAACATGAAACATCTGACCTGCTCAGACTTCCCCCACCACATGGCGATGTGGGAATTATCCTGAAATAGCTCACATCAGAAATGCACTCACGTTTGTCCTGCACGTATAGAGCAGCTAATGGGCGATATACATTTATTTCTGGGTGGGAGAAAGGTTTATTGTTGCTTACCATCAGAATTCTAACATAATTTTTTTGCAATGCATATAATGTCGATGCATGTATGGTTTACATAATGCAGTCCTGAGCTACGTGTTCTGTGACATATACCAGATCATCACACATATGCACAGTACTGGAATTGACGGGGAAGCGGCCAGATTGCAGCAGAGGCGGCTGTTTTCATGCCTGAGGATCGCCCTGCTGCAGGGTGGCTGCACAGGCGCACAGGCAGCGGCATCTGCATCATGCACTTCACTGTGACAGGCAACTGAGGCCTCTTTTCCAGCATCTGTGCCCGCCTTCATGCACAGTCTTAAATCAAATTAGCCAGAGTATTGTCGTGGCTGGAAACAATCATTTAGATGTGAAACGCAGCACAGCTGGAAAATCGAACCTACAAGCGATCCATTAAGGAAAATAAAGAAATCCCCTTGGAAATTAGCTTTTAAAAGTTTCAAAGAGATAAACTGTGATTTGAAAGACTTTTGATTGTCTCAGCTAGTGGACCTATGCAGCTTAGAAGTATTATTACACTAATAATGTGTTTTATAGTACATAATGCATACTGAATTTTTGGCGCTTTATAAGTGTTTAATACTAACTATTGAAACCCATTGTATCACCTTTAGAATAAGAAAAGATTTCATTAGGACCTGCAGCGTTTCAAACGTGTGCTTCTCATGTTTCATGGAGCAGTTTCAAGATCATCACATAAATAAACAGGATTTTAACTTGAAATCTTCAGGTAAAACAGGGATCTCCACAACAAAGGCTTTAGCGCTCTGAGCTATTATGCACCGTATAAAGACCTGTGACCTAGATTTAACCGCTACACTGCATCAGCCACTTAAAATCTGAGCTATTTTATGATGGCTGAGATCTGTGACCAGTTTGTGCACAGACTCTAGCAGCAAATACATTAACCACGAGGCTTAGCTTTCTGTATTGCAGATGATTTCACCCCTAGTTTAAAATGAAGCATAGCTTTGTCCGATTAACTACACCGGCAAAGCTTTACCATCACATTTTTCCTCATTTCCCTGTTTCTTTGGGAGAAGAGTTTGTAAAAATGCATGCAGAGGTTGGCTGTCATTGACTCAGCTCTTCATTGTGCTGCCCCTCACCCCTCCGCTCGCCTCTGTATCAAGTTTGGGGTTCCTTGAGTAATTTATTTCCCATTTCCAGTTTGCACTGCATTTTCAGCAGTCTCTGAAAATGAACCACTTTTCGCCAACATGCCTATCTTACCTGTCGCTCCATTTTAAACATGGCCTCCTCTGCTGGATATTGTTTTGGCGCCCTTCGAGTGCGGTAGTGCAAAAGTGTTTTTATTAAGTGCGCCATTTGGTTTGAAGTTGCAAATTCAGCAAATATTTTAAATGTTTTTTCTCAGCCTAAATGTCCCTATATTTGTGGCAGAAAGGCACCCTTGTGTAACCCCAGCACGAACCAGAACTAAATTGTGAATAATATTACAAGCTTGCTGCTAGAGCAATTACCAAGTAGTTAGGACTGTAGGCTTTCTGTGCCAGCAGCTGAGATGTTGGCTCCACTCAAAGTTGATGCCAGAACATCCATTAATATGCTCTTAATGGTTTTCCTTCTCGAGCTTTGCCTACTGTTGGGATGAATTTAGCTTATTCCCTAAATAATGTCTCGCAACAGCTGACTTTGTGTTTTGGTGCCAGCTGGCAGTGTAATTTTTTTTTGCTGCTGTCTGCTGCTCTTTTTTGGGTCTGCCTTTTATGTCGAGGCAATCAAACAGGAGAACGATTGTTAATGAGGTTTGATTTTTTTATTTTTTTTGCTGCTTTTTGTAAACATCAGACCTGTAACTTGGTATTTGTGCTCCAACTGTTTCACTGCTTTCGAAACTACATGAATATTGGTGAAATGGGTATTTAATTTATTTCACTGTTTCGCAGTTGCATAGGGTGAACACAGACGCACTGGTACCCGCTATCGGAAGCCATTTTGAAATTATGTTGCGAATTGGATATTAGTATTTTTTTTCCTTCTGTTTTTTAGATCTGGCTACAGACAGCTGAATTATTACATGGTCTAATGTCATCCATTCCTCTAAAAAGCGTAATAAGTGGTGCTACAGGACAGTGGTCTTTGGGTCAGCCCACTTCACCCATTGGCTTTCATGTGTTTTATTTCATGGTTTTAAATTAGTTGGGTGAGCTGTTCGTTGTAGCATTTCATGGATGTTTACGGTGTCTTCTTGTGTCCCCATTAGGTAGTGGTGATGAAGCCTCGCGTAGTCCTTTTGTTTGCCTGGAGATGGGCGGGAGCAGTGCGTGTACTTTGCTGCTCTTAGCTGATAAAATGACATTTTAATAGATGGTTTATGGCCCTTTTGTTTGAACATTGTTTGCTTTAACCTATGGTAAAGAGACAGTTCTATTTACAAATCGCTTTTGCGTGTTCATTTGTTTTACTTTGCTGTTTTCATAGCACGCTGTTCTATTTACAGATTTTTTATTCACAAAGAAAAGACATATATGCACAAAACTTCTGGCCCTTTGTCTAAAGTGTCTACTGTGCAATATTTTTCCCTGTCTGCTTTTTACGTTCACCACTTGCAATGCAAACTTCTCCTAATCTTCTGAATTCTTTTCATAATACTCTTCTTTGCAGGTGTGGCTTAGTTTTTCTAATCCAGTCTGTTTAGACAAGGGGACTTGCTTCAATATTATTGTAGCTCATGACTGCTTCAGCCTGGGATTTTCTTCCTAGGTCAGCCGGGGCCAAAACACGTAAAGTTGCTCAACTATTAACAAACACTTATCCGAATACTTCAGCCAGATCTATGAGCTTTGTCAGCACACTCATCGCTTTTTTTTTTTTTTTTTAAGTGTTCTTACCTCTGCTAACATTGCTGGGATGGAGGATTTTTCGCAGAGCGATTTAGCAAGCGTCCTACTCTTTGCTCTCTCTGGTTGTCACAGCGACAAACTGGGTTTCTGGGACAAGCGCTCAGTATTTTTAAGCCTAGGTTTAAACCGATCTCCCCAAACATGCCAAAATCTGTAAATGCTCTTAAAAAAAAAAAGTGCTCAGTTGTTTCTTCTGTAAATAGTAGCAAAAGTTTTCCATTACAAAAGTCTCTTACGCTGATGTTGCCAAAATAGGTGGAGCTGAAAAAAGGAGGACTGAGATATTGCTCCACTACCATTATAGTCCCCTGTCTCAAGAGGGTGGGATCTTCAGCGACCTTTGGGAAAACAGTCATCTGATTCGGTCCTTCTTGAAAAGGGGAGTTCTAATTAGTGTGAGGAAAATATCAAATTGGTCTTGTCCCTTTCCAGTCCTTGTGCTTTGTCTGCTTAAGGGACCCCCCCCCCCCATTTCAATAAAGGGAGAATTCCTAAAACTTAAATTATCTCTATGGTTTTGGATAGAAGGGGTGATGAGATGGCGTGCAAATGTGCGTGCCCCCTTTCCTTGTTATTCCCCATTTGTCATCCCTTGAGGTGTGATGACACCTGGTTGCTGTGACTTATTGTCCTTTGTCCTACAGGCTCTGATATTTTTGTCTGGTTGATATTGTGTACATAAGTGCCTAGAATTCATTTAGTAAGTGTGACCGGTTTCTGAAAGGGAAATTCCTTGAGTATCCAAGTGAAGCAGAGGTAACCTGTTTTTGCACGAGGAGGCAATGCCACTAACGGGAATGTACATTAACGAGGCATTTAATTTGCTTACTTTTTTGTTCCCTATAAAATACTGTGTTGTGTGACAAACCCTATAAAGTTTTGAAAAAACTGTTAAAACCAAAACGCTGTAATTCTCCATGCTCAGATATGATTTGTTTTGCCATGCCAGACAGTACTGCCCCACTTCGGACCTTAGTTTTTACTTTTAACTGAGTGACTATGTGCTTTTCTATCTTCTAATTTCCTTGTTTCTAGAAGAGTGAAAATGATATCAAATGCATGTAATAATAGAAACAAGATCAGGCTAGTGTTGTTTGATTAGATTTTCCAGAGGAGACTGGTCTTGTTCAAAATATCGTGATCTTTCTCCTCCACTCTGAACTAGGAGTGTGATTCTCCCACAGAAATACGCATCGTGTTGTCTCTTTATCAATAGAAATGTTTTCCTGGATACACCTTGTCTGTCACATTTCGGCCCCCTTCCAGGTGGCTCGCGTCAGGGATGCCGGCTCTCCCCCTCCTCTTTGCTCTATCAATGGCCTCCCTAGCAATTCGCCTCCGAGAGGAGGGATAGTAATGGGGCATCCCACTGTCTGGCACCACCCAAAGCAGGTCCTTGTACGCCAACGACCTACTGTTATACGTACAGGACATCACGATAAATCTCACACCCCTGTGGACCACACTCGTTGACTTTGTGGCCACTGCCGGGTTGAAAGTCAACTGGGCAAAATCCACTATATACCCCTTACACCCTGATCTTCCCCCGAGGGAAATATGCGTTGTTACCGCCAGGCTCACCTGGAGTGGGAGGGCTCCTCACTACCCCAGCGATCTCTATAAAGGCAATCTTCGCAAGGCTTTGGCAGGCATATGGGCCCAAGTAGGCTTTTGGCATAGCCTACCTCTCCCCCATTGGCAGAATAGCCATGGCAAAAAATGGTCATATAAACCCCGTCTCCTCTACCATTTTGCTCATCTGCCAGTTATCCCCCCACAATCCTTCTTTACGGAACTCAACTCCCTGCTAAATTCCCTGATATGGGGCAATGGTCGTCCAAGGGTTGCCCTAACAACGATGCAGCTACCAATAGTTTAGGAAGAGCTAGGGCCCATTCTTCGAAGTATACTTTCTAGCAGCACAGCTACAGTGGCTATCGCGCTGGACATCAGGACGCCCTCTGGAAGAGACAGGCTCAGAAACGGAGCACTTGTCGATACCAGCACTACATTGCCTACTGCTACTAGGCACCCGCCCAGTATCAACACATCCCATACAGGTAGCAGTAGCCAGATCCTGCATGCTAAGGATCCACCGCCTATCCCGCGGAACACTGCTATACACCCCTGCTGCCACTGGCGGGTCTGCCCCGGGGCAGCGGTCACTAAACCGCTCAGGCCAGGCGGGCATGGACAGACCTCTCGCTTCTTGAGACGGGCTGCTGTCGCAGCGGAGTAAAGTGGACTCCCACACGGACAATTCCTCCTGCATAGACAAATTATCTCGGACTGTCGACAGATTTGGGGCCTATCCAAGGGGGAACCTGTGACACACCCGGTACTTCACACAATCCTAACCATGGGCCCAGGACGACACTTAATCACATGGATATCTAAGGCAGTTTGAGAGCGCATAGCCACACCACTCACCAAACAAAGACAGAAATGGGAAGAAGAATTTGAGCGCCCACTACATGACATGAAGTGGGAATACACCCTAGAGTATCCCTAGAAAGTATCCCGAAATCCACGGTTTAAAAATATGCAATTCTTCATCCTGCACCGCGCATACTTAACACCAGCAAGACTCTAACACTTCTTCCCTGAGACACAGTTCCTCTGCCCATGCTGCCAGCTCCACAACGCAAAATTCCAGCATATGTTCTGGAATTGCGCTACCTTACAGCGCTATTGGGGTACAGTCCACAGCACATTGCTAAAGACCACAGGGTTCACCGATCCGGCCAATTGGGAAACAAGAGCTCTAGGAGTGACCAGACGTCGGAAGCACAGCAAAGTGGAGACACGGTTTGTATCACTAACCCTCCTGCTGACAAAACGGTGTATCACGTTGCACTGGTGCGCGCCCGCAGGGCCCCAGCTGGCAGACTTGACCGGAGCGGTATACAAATGGGGCACATCGGAGGAGTGCGCAATAAGATACGAGGTGTACGCCGCCGCCGTATTTCCATTAAATGGGCCACACTCCTCCAGCTCTTCCGACAGCAGGTGACAGCAACCCATCCACCCATGACACTACCAACTTTAATTGGGGCACCAGACCACGAGCACTCAGCCGAAGACACAAATGGGCACCTGGTTAACCCCTGATGGAACAGATTCCCCCACATCATGATAAAACACCCCCGCACCATAGCCACCAAAGACAGGCCACTACATGCCCACCCCACTTCCACTCCCAACCACTCACCCCCAAGTCAATCCAAAGTTAGAAAGTAAATAGCCATCCCCAACTCTCCACCTTTTAGTGACATCACAGATAGATCCACCTCCCCAGGGGGGTAAACATACTTCTCTCCTGAACACCAATATTCTCATTATACAGTCGGTTGTTTACACTTGCTTATCTGTAATCCCTGTTCAAAATCTCTTACGATGTAATTTAACATAGTACATGTAACTCTAATATGACACTGATGTTGGATGTGACTACAGAGTGGAAAATCCAATAATTTTTTTTTTTTTTTTTTTAAATCAATAGAAATGTTTATCCCCTTTTTATGACAGTAATAGTTTACTTTTCCACCAGGGCCCATGAACTGTGTAAGTGACCCTCACACTGGTGAAAATCCATTGAAAAAGGCAGTAGTTCTGGGCTATGAGTAGGTATGAGGTTATCTCATGATTATCTTTTCTTTTACTTTCTCACTGTCGCATACATTCAGATAGATGTATATAAATTCGTTTTCTTTAAAAGAATAGCAACTGTGAGTGGTGCATCTGGTGTCCATTTTTGTTTTTATACTGACTGTCTAGGGGTAAATGGAACAATGGGCACTTTGCAGGAGTTACAACAAACTAAGCCGAACAAGTGTGTTGATGTGCATATTCCTGCCTCATAGTATTAGGTTTTTGTTTTGATTTCAGAATAAATGCCCTTTTTGCCAAGCCCAGCCCCTGACCATCATAAACACTCTTGCAGCTTACCAGGCGCTACAGCTTGGTAAGCTTAGCCGACAATTACTTAATCGACAGACCTTCATTGTCCAGTCAGTTCTTAAGCATAGACAAGACCGTATTCATATCTTAAAACTAGGAGCAAGTGTATTTGAGGGAAGCCACCATCTGAATGCTTTTCAATAGTTTCTATACTAGATGTTGCTCACTGGTATGCACTCCAGCTGTATAAATGAGTCCAGTAGAGATGGCTGACCTGTCTGAACTAATTGTGCACCTTGCCTTTCTTAGCCAGTTCTAACAGATAAGGCCTAATGTCTAATCCCTCTAGATCAGTTTGACCTTCCACACTCCAGATATGCCATCTACTGCAACCTGGTCAATGCCATTTTTGCTTTCTGACCACATGCACCTGTTTCATGAAAAAAGTCTGTTATGAAAGTTCAGGGACTGCCATTATCCCCCAATGTTCACCACACTATCAGCTATGGTGGCTGTTGTGGACGAGGGAGTAGATATACATTTTCTCTCCTTATTGGCCTCTCTGGAGGGTCTGAATCTTGGACAGAAGTATTGGAACATCGCTGGTAAGTTTGAGAAAAACTGTCGGACCTCCATATTAGATTTGTCGGAATCACATATGTTTTCTGCCTTCTGAACTTAGCCTGCCCCTTTTGGGATCATGATGAAAGGAAAATTGCATAATTGATATCTGGGCCCAGCAGAAGAAAATTGGAAGCTGAGTGGTCTTCCTTAGTGCATGTGGGTTCACCCTTGCATTTAATGTTCAGTTATTGGTGTCCCCCAGGAAGTGAGATTTTCAGTCAGCAACAATTATGGTTTTGCCCTGGAGATACTCCACCACTGCTGAAATGGTTTTGTCCACATAGAAGTTCGAGAAGTCTTTCTGTCAGCATCTTAGACCTCTTGCGAGCCAAGTGGTTTATGACCCACACCAGAAACGGATTCGTCCTTAGATGAAAACAGTATCAGATTTTGCCCTTGGACAGGCACTAAACCAGTGGCTCTTAACCATTCAATTCTGTGGACCCCCGCTTAATTATTACTGGAAACCCGGGGACCCTAACTGAATCATTATTGGAATCCCATGACCCCCAACTGAGTGAATATTGGAAGGCGAGAACCCTGGCTAAGCCTTTTTGATGATTTGAACCGCAAAACAATAAATACCGAAACAAGCATTCATCAAATAAATACACAAATGATTAAATCTTTTATTTAATTCACACACAAAAGTAAAAATTTTAATGGGAAGGTTGGAGCTGTTCTGAATTCAATTGATGCCACTTATTGCCCATACTACATTTTGTTTGATGCATTTGCACTGCTCTCACTTACATTTTTCTTTGTTTATGTAACTTTTAATAATCTGTTAATATTTCATTTTCTAAGTAGGCTGCGACACCCAGAGAAGGTTTGGGGTACCCCAGACGCCCCTGGTACACAGGTTAAGAACCACTGCTCTAGATCATGTAGTCTACAACGAATTCTAGGCAATTGTTATGCAGCCTTAGCTAATCCCCTCACCATTTTCCAAGGTGGAAACTTCTCCACACTCTGTGCCCCATTCCTAGCCTTCTGGCATCAGGCTCAATTACTGTATCTGACGCCAAAACAAAAATGTCTGCCGGACTCCATGTGCTTTAGCCATTACTGGCGACCTGAATACAGAATTCCCTGCTGAGAGATATGAGCTTCATATGCTGCAGGACCTGTTACTTAACTATGCCTGACAAAATTGCCAGGATGGTTGATCTGGAGAACCTCAGTTTTAGACAACACCCTGAATGAGATCTGATGGACCACCAACACTCCCCACATTTCTTTTTGCATGCCATCTGTCTGTGCTTCCTCCTAGTCCAAGAGAAACCCTCTTAGTCTTTCAGGGCACCAATCAGATTTGAATTGTTTGGTCATACATCCCAGACATTTTAATTACCTATCATCATCTGAAACTAATGCACCAGTCGTTTGATGTCATGCACTCACATGGTCCCAACCGTGGAGAAAACACTGCAGCCAATACTCGTGCGCACTAGCCTGATATCAAGTACTTATTCTAGCTCTTTCACTTGACTGAAGTTTGAAGATGATCTTGAGGTTTTGACTCTGGGAGTCCGGAGTAGCTGCGCTGGAGGGAGCGAGTAGGAAGATGTCAAGGGAGCAGGTGCCATGGCAACCACCTGCTCTAATGGGGTTTAAGGAGACTGGAGCGCTTCTTGGTTCTAGCAGGATTCTTCAGGTGAGTAGGAAGGGTGAAACTATTCTGCAGGGAGCAAGGCCAAACCTTGATTCAGATCTGGATGGAGTTTATCTACCCATCCTAAGGCTTAATGGATGTAGCTAGATCACGTGGGAAACATGGCTATCTGGAAGGTTCTCGAACCTTTGGGTAAACACGTTAGTACTGTACAGATGGGCAGGTGCAACTTGTTGCTCGGAACCAAATACAGGAAACTAATGTATTTTCGCTCAAACAAGCATAATGGAAAACCACACCAAAGCCCCCATAACAGCGAGAGCAAGGCTGCCATTGGCTAAGGTATTCTGGGGGAAGCTTGCAGGGATTTAATGGGGAAAACCACACCAAGGCCCTAGGAACAGCAAGAGCAGTTAATTCATTGGTTCACTGGATTTGGGGAATGCTTGCAGGTGTTCAAGCGTAATGGAAATTGATTGCCGATGAAGCATCGGTCGGGGGGATGCTGGGGGCGCATCAGTCATGAGGGAGCTGGACGAACATCATTCATGAGGGATGCTGGGGAAACATTGGTCATAAGCAAGCTGTGGGAACGTCAGTCATGATATCATAGAAATGAGGCAACATGACTCCTGTGCAGTAGACCACTGCGTAGAGGAGTCAAGGCGGTTGCATCAGAGAGTGAGCAAGAGGGGGTCATGATATAAGGTTCCTAGAATGTGAGGTACATGTTGGCTACCTAAGTTATCATTCTCGTATCTTGGGCCTTTATAATGGTCACCACTGGTTTCATGAATATCATCTAGTATCATTGGGTAGATGACAGCCTGAATGATGGGGTGTAGTGTTGCGTCCCCCCTCCCCCTTTTAGATGAACTGGCAGAACCATAGATGGAAGACCTGCTCTGGATTCATAGGAAAGGCATCCTGCAAGTTTAACCTGGCACCCAGTTTACTTCAAATGGAATGTATCTAGATGGTGAACACTTTCTATCTTGAAATGTCTGTATATTAACTGGGTGGTGAACTTAAAGGCTTAAAACAGGGAGAAGCCCCTCCTCCTTGGTCAAGTACATGTAGATCACTAAAACTTAACCACAAAGGAATGAACGTTGTTGGGAATTTTGCTTGTTAATTTTATATCTTAGTCTGTCAGCTCTTGTTTTTCCATGGAACAACGTGCTTCTTGGCCAAATGGTTTTATAAAACTATCTTGAAACTCTGTACAGTCAGTAGGGCACAAGCGTCAAAGGAGTTCTCTCAGTCTTTGGAGGAACTACTGAACCCTACCTCGACCTTTGCATGAGAAGTCATTTCTGGCATACTTGCCCTCCAAAAGGGGACTACAGGGTGAATCTTCTCTGGTTTTTGCCAAAATATACATCTCCTCCGCATCTGCATATTCTGGCACCTTGGAACTTGCCATGGGCAAACAACCATCCTCTGCCACATGCAGCCCTCCAAACATTCTGTAAGAATCCCTTACACATGAAGCACTGAGTTTTCTTCAGTGCTGTAAAAATGTTTCAGTTTCTTGAGGAATGGTTCTATTAAAAGCATGACCTTGGTGACCTGGATAGGCCTCAGAGGTGGCCTTTTGCTCCAATGTGCAGACCACCCTAATCCGGATGGAGCATCGCCTCTTGGTGGAGGTGACATAGTTTGCGTTTCACCGATTACCCAGGGCTATCTGTCATCACCCAAGATAATCTTCAGATCTTTGGATGCGCTGGTTGGTCCCTTTAGCCACGTCGGCCATATATACATTTTTAGTCAGCTGACCTCACACCAAAAGTAAATTTGGGTGGCAAGCCCTTCAAGATTTCTATTCCTATCTTAGGATATTGAGAGTACTTCCTGATAAACTGTGCCCCACAGATTCACCCTGTTGGAAGCTTGGGCTGGTAACTTGCCGGTTGTGGAAGTCATTTGACGTGGGTGGGGAGGTTGGAATAACCTGATTGAAAATAGCGGACTGTGGATCTCTGGCGAGCCTCTGGGTGCTCAGATCGTGCCAGTTCAAAAATAAAATGTTGAGCGGGGCATCAAGTATATGATGTTCTTCCCCGCCAAGCTGAAGATAATCGCGGGGGGCAGGTCTCACTTCTTCACCTCGCCGGCGGCGGTTCAGGAGTGGCTCGACACGACGACAGCGGACGAGCAGAGTGAGCGTGCCAGCAATCACGGGGGACGGGACGGGGCCGCCTCCCCGGGTTCGACGGCGGGGAGACCGGTGGACGACGAGCGGAGTAAACGGTCCTGGCGTTCTAGATCGAATAGTCCCCGCTGGGACTCACCCCATGGTACGGCGGCATGATGAGGCCTCAGAATGCGGCGGCATGATGAGGCCTCAGAATGCGGCACCACGTCTCTGCGACCAGTAAAGTATGAGACATGCACAGGGTTCGGGGTAATGTCAACGGTGTGGGAGGTGGACCCCTCTGCCTCTCGCCTAAGTGGGGCAGTAACTGATCCTCGAATGCTTCATAACTTAAGGGACTTATAGTTTGGGTCGACACGGGTACTGCAGTCGGACTTGGGGGCCGGCTCACGCTCCCCCTTAAAGATGTTTCTCCAGGGGAGGGGTGGCTCTCTCTCTCTGGGGAGGGGTTGGGCGGCAGGCGCTCTGCTAATTGGGGCGGTGGGTAGTTTGAAACCTACAGAGCAAGGAGCAGGGTGGAGGGGGGGGTTGCGTTCAGAGGGGGGGACGGGACTTATCGTTCAGGATTGTTTGAAAGTCGGGACCAGATCCAGGGTATTGGGTCCCGTGTATGTTAGGTTTTGTTGTGGAATGGTGGGGGGGCGGATGGGAGGGAGGGGAGTTGGGACGGTTTTATGGTCACACATTGGCACTCTTTACAGGGTCAGCAGCTACAGAGGTGCGCAGGAGCTGGCTAGCTTCTACAGTAATGGATATGCCTAGTAAATGGGAGAAAAGTCTGACGGTCCTCGGCTGGAACGTGAACGGGCTGGGGGATAGGCTCAAACGTACGATTGTACTGCAGTTTATTAAACGACACCTTCCTGATGTAGTGTTACTATAAGAAACACACCTGATGGGGAATGCATGCCAGGCCCTCAACAGATGGGGATACACTCTGGCGGTACACTCCGGCTTCACCTCTGGCTCCAGGGGAGTGGGAATCCTTCTGCGTCGCTCCCTGCACCTTCATATTGATCGCATAGAGACGGACCCGCTGGGCCGCTTCGCAGCAATATCGGGGAGGTGGGAGGGCCGTAGATTAAATCTTGTATCCGCATATGTCCCCCCAGGCCTACAAACGCAATCCTACGCGGATCTGGGTAAGCTCCTGCTCTCCCTACCGGAGGGTCAATTGCTCATAGGAGGAGACTTCAATGCGGTAGTCTCCGGGACTCAGGACCGGCATCCTCCGAGGGAAACGCCTCCGGGGCAGAGGTGGCTGACCGACTTCCTCGATGCCTTTGGGCTCACAGACTTATGGCGACTAGTGCACCCCACGGGCAGGCAATTTACATTCCACTCCGGGCCACATCACTCACTCTCCCGCCTGGATTATATATTAGCGCCACTACAGCACGACATGGTGATACGGGAGGCCTCGCACCTGGCACGCGGAATCTCCGACCATTCGCCAGTCCTGATACATATCACGATGGGTCGGGCCGGGAGGGATGTGTGCTACCAATCAATGCCTGGTACCTCAAAAATTAGGATCTCAGGGAAAAACTGACAAGTTCCATGACGCAATACTTCGAACAAAATGTCGGATCGGTGTGCTCCTCAATAACTCTGTGGGAAGCCTTTAAAACAGTGCTTAGGGGAGAGGTCTTATCAGCCATCTCAGGAAGCCGTAAGTAGAGGGTGGCACAACTAAACTCTGTAGAGTCTGACCTACAGGCGCTGGAAGAGGCGGCGTGCGCGGATCGTGAACCTGAGGCGCAACATCGGTTGCGACTCAAAACTGCGGAATATAGGGAGCTGGTCACGCAGACGGCCCAAGCGGTGGCCCACCACAAGGCGGGTAGGATCTACGATCAAGGCGATAAAGCAGGTAAACTCATAGCTTGGCTCGAGAAAAAACAAAGAGCCATCAAAGTGGTGCCGGAAATAAAAACGGCGGAGGGGCCTCTGGTTATGGAACCCCGTGAGATCACCGCAGAATTTGCGAGGCATTTCCGAAAGGTATACAGTAAAGGGACGGATCGCTCCGAGGAGTACTCTATTGCCCTTCTGACGGATATCCGTATGCCGTGCCTGCCGGATGTCGACAGGGAAGCACTTGAGGCTCCACTCGCCGCAGCCGAATTAGAGCGTGCGATAGTTGACCTTCGCCCGGGCAAAGCCCTTGGACCTAACGGCCTCCCGATCGAGCTGTACAAGCTAAAACCTGACGCCCTTAGTTTACACCTCCAATGAATGTTCGAAGAGAGCAAAGCTATGGGAATACTGCCGCGAGACCAGCGCATAGCAACTATTGTGGCTATCCCGAAGGAAGGGAAGCCGAGGGAGCTATGCTCCTCATATAGACCTATTTCGCTACTTAATGCGGAACCGAAAATATTAGCGAAAACTCTCGCTAATAGACTACACGCCGTCCTACCCGCGTTGGTCCACCCGGACCAGTCAGGCTTCATGCCCCATCGTAATACGGCTCTCAACATCCGACGCCTGAATGGTGTATTGGGGAGGTGCACCACCATAAGAGAGGACGCGGTGGTGGTGTCCCTTGACGCCACCATGGCATTAGACACCCTCGAATGGCCCTATATGATAGCAGTGCTCCGTAAACTGGGCTTCGGCCCCCTCTTTATAGCATGGGTTCGTCTGCTTTACTCGGAACCCTTGGCGCAGGTTGTGGTTAACAATAGGGTCTTGGAGGTCTTCGTTCTAGGAAGAGGGACCAGGCAGGGCTGCCCGCTTTCGCCCCTACTGTTTGCGCTCGCCTTGGAGCCTCTCGCAGCATGGATTAGGCAAGACATCTCCATCACGGGGTTGCGATGGGCAGACGGTTGGGAGGACAAAATCTCTCTTTACGCCGATGATATCCTCCTCTATTTAACCAAACCGGGGAAGTCAATCGTGGTAGCAATGGATATATTTACGAGCTTCGGGGAAAATTTGGGGTTTCGCATCAACTGGGGCAAGTCCCAAATTTATGTCCTTCATGGCAGCCCCCCCAGGCTTCCCAATGACTGCCCACTTACCTTTGCAGAGGTCGGATTCAGGTACCTTGGAGTCTTTGTCTCACTTGACAAAACGCTAACGTACGAGAGGAATTTACTACCGCCCCTGCGACGGCTTCAACGGGACTCTAATACTTGGCAGAAACTCCCATTGTCGCTGCTGGGCCGAGCGGCCCTCTTCAAAATGTTTGCGCTCCCGAGGTTTCTCTACGCCCTCCAAAACTACCCAGATCTGGTGCCAAACTCATATTTCGTGGCTATAGAGGAGGCGCAGCGGTCCCTCCTCTGGGCAGGTACCCCTAGGATTGCGCTGCACAAGCTCACACTGGGATGGTACGACGGGGGAATTGCCCTCCCGGACATCCGCAAATACTATTGGGCATCCCACCTGTCGGCGATAAACCAAGGGACATATAGGGACGGCAACGACACCGGTTACGGGATGGATAGATGGTTACTCCCGGGTGGGAACTATGAAGTTGCACTCTACTCTAAGCCCGGTAAATACTTGCTTACGAGGCCGACAAAACACTCGGTGCAGATATGGCACACGGCGCACCGCAAGCTCGGTTGGGCTAATACTCTGACAATGGCAACTCCACTGTGGGCTTCTGAAAGACTGGGCAGCCTAGGACATACAAAGGGGTTCCGGGGATGGGACCTTATCGGTATCTCGCAGGTCAAGGACCTGTGGGGGCCCGGGGGGGTTAGATCCTTTGCCTACCTACAGGACACGTATGAGTTGGCGCCCACTGAATATTTCAGATATCTGCAGATTAGGCACTCCCTTCAGGCCAATATACCACTAGGGACCAGGCATCCCTACTCGAGACCAGGCTGCTCGATGGCTAAATGCCGGAACATGCCATTTCACTCACATACAAGAAACTGATCAATAATCCTCCTGATCCCCTTGAGTCCCTCAAGGAGAAATGGATAGCGGATGGCCTCGAAATGGACGATGAGGAGTGGGTGGAGGCGCTGGCGTCCCCGAGGGAGGTGGCGATATCGGCAAGACTTCGACTCGTACAACTTAAAATACTGCATAGAGTGTATATATCATGCACGAGACTGCAGGCGATGGGAAGGGGGGGAGGGGCTCTGCAGGCGGGGCTGCGGGGAGGCTGGCTCTTTCTTCCACATACTGTGGGAATGTCCAGGTGTGCGAAGGTACTGGAGGCGTGTGATGTCTTGTATGCAGGAGTTGTGGGAGGTGGATATACACCCAGAGGCCAAGCGATGCCTTCTGAACATATGGGAACCCACGGACTTACCTGCAAGGGGGAAACTCTGGGTCGCACTTGGGTAAATGGTGGCAAAGAGAAACATCGCGCGCCTGTGGGGGGCATCGGCTCCACCGAAACTGGCCGATTGGCAAAGAGACATGGACTGGTGTATGCTGCAGGAGAAGACTGTGTATACGGTGCGGGGGTGCCCTCGAAAATGGGGGGAAGTGTGGTCAAAATGGAACACATTCAGAGGGGACATATGTGAGCCTCCGCAGGCCCGCCGGTCCGGCCTGGGAACCGAAGACTGAACGGACACTGCTCTACAGTGTTAATCAAGTCATATTGGCCTTAATCTGTCGACACCTGTAACCAGAGGTTTACTGAATGTGATGTATATGAAGTGACCAATTTGTTCTTTTGTTGCTGCAAAATAAAAAAGTAAAAAAAAAAAACAAAAAATGGTGAGTTGTTGTGTACTATTGCCTCAGGGGAAATGGTAAACCGAGCTCTGCCACTCCTTGCGTTTGTGCTTTTGTTGGTGTGCTGCAGATGTGCTCCCTCAACACATCTGGGCCCTTGGACGCAGAGCATTGCGTCCCTTGTGAAGGCCAAACTGTTCTGACTTGGGTCTCCCCAGCCTACTACACTAGGTGCAAGTCCGGTTTGCACTCTAGTAACCTGCACACAGAATGATCAACAACAAAACAAAATCAACCATGTTAGGCAACGTTAAACCAAATTTTACAGCATATTTAAATAAAATTATAAATCTCTTTTAGAGCCATGCTATATCAAGACCATTTGTTTGACAAGATGCTCTGGACTGGTTGTCACAGCAGCAAAGAAGGAGTTGGAAAGACTTGAAGATCAGGACTTTTTAGGACTACATGGTAGCGCATTGGCTGTTCTGGGCACATGATCTTCCTGATGTTCACTTCTTTGGGTTTATAAATAGATGGTTTGTGCAGTAAAGATTAACATAAACCGCCAGTCCTGCCATAGAACTGATTGAGTACTCCATCATATAAATAACATGTGTGCAGTTGCTGATGCACACACGAGGAATGCACACTCCAGCAAATTAGAACTGCAGACAAACTGTACTGTTCACACGCATTTTTCTAGATAATTTCTTTCCCCGATACATTTCCCTTTATGTTTAAATCATTTTATATATTTTTTTAAAATACAGGGCTAATAATCTACTTTTGCTCTCTAATCCACGTGATCAACGCCAAACAAACAATAACATATAGTTGGCTTTTAGGGTTTAGCAATACATAGGCTTTTATTTATGAACACCTTAGTATCCATCTGGCGTTGCTCTCTTGAACACACCAAGATGTTGCAAATAAGGAAAATGGATAGGATGCCCCTTGATTTATTGTCCAACTGCTCACTTGGATCTTCTCTAGGTCGAGTAGGTTAACATGTGCTCCATGATTATATTTGCACCTTAATTGCAATCCATCAGTAGCGCTTCCTGCCTTCCCTTTCCCTGCTAGTTCCAAGATTCTCATGAAACTAGTTGCTGGCCCCACCTGGGCGAATAGGACTGCTTTTAGTAATGGCTGGAGGCTGGCCTGGTACATCCTCCACTAGCTCCTGGAACCTGTCCCTAACATAAGAAGATGAAAGATGTGGCATGCGATCAACTGTTGAGTGGGTAGGTTGTCCCAGTTGGTAGGGAAATAGTGGTTCACCAATATTGATCTCACACCTCAAATAACATGTCCTGCCCGGGCAAGGTTGCTGTTCATTGGTGAATCTTTGTTCTAGATTGGTATAATCCACTCCCCCAGTTTATTTCTTTGCTATATCAAGGCTGGTTCCCCCAACGAAGTAATTTTCGAAGCCCTCTACATGATTTTTCCACTCACGCCAACTCGTTTAATTTACTTCTCAGCTGGGAATGAACCCCAGAGTTTCTGCTAGGGTCTCGTGCTGTGGACCGAAATCCTCATGCGCTGCAGGAAGAAGGCCCGACGGCAGCAGGATTGCTCCTGTCAAGCTATCGTTCATCTTGCACAGCCCACCCCATTCCCCCTATGTTTTGTTTTTTAGGAAATCAATCTGCAGCACTTTTTAGTTAACTGTTTAGATTCACAAATTTACAAAAGTATTCTATATTGTATCATTGGTGTGTATGTTTCTTCGGCTGTACTGCGATTTGATTTAAAACCAGTGCTAGAAGACAGGGGATTCCTCTGGTTCCCTGTTCAGGTATTTGTAAGCTGGAGCTTGGATCTGGCCAACCCAGGGAACCATGCTGGATTTGTCCTGGTTACATTTTCAGACACCGGAACATAAGCCAGCAGTGCCCACCAGTTTTCTGCATTCCATTCGGAACAGCAACAAGCATTGGCATAGCCAATAGGTCTCGCATTTGGGACCTTATAAGTGTTTAGCCATGCAACAGTTGCATAACTAAATACTTATAAGGTCCCAAAAGCGAGACCTATTGGCTATGCAAAGCGGCCGTGCGGCCGCAAAAGTGAAAGTAATCGCGGTAAAACGCGGCGCGCGTGCCCGCGCACATGCACTGTAGCTCTAGGCCTGGTAGCACTTTTTGGAGCCCTCTCAATAATTCTCGCCAGACCAGCGCATGCGCTGGATCATGCGAGACCTAAAAATGCAGGCAGCTCGAGGGGGCTTTACTAATTTAATCTCCAGCTGGGCCTAAAACAAAGGCCTGAATTAAATGGTCATGAGCCCTCCTTTTAAGTATCATCGTGACTGGAAACCATCTGGAGTTTAACACCTAAACCCCAATGAAATGGAAGGAAACAAAGGTGCACATCTTATCACAAGTACTCAGGAGAAGCTATGATTTGGAGACAGATTTTTAACTTTGCTCAACCCCCTATGTAAGAGATTTGCTTGCACAGTAAGAATGCAAGATTTATCGGTCTGTATGAGTAATTACACAGATATTGATTACATTGCACCTACTCATTTTTTTATTCTTTTATTGCGCTACTCATTTTACTTGTAGGGTGTCAGAGCGCTTTACATCTCACACACACAAACAGGCACAGTAAATCCTGCAAGTATCTAAATCAGTGTACAGTAAATGTTACATAAGACAATGAGGGTTATGAGGTGGAGGAATCGCATATCCATACATACTTGTAGACATAGTATGTTAAGAGTGAATGGTCGGAGAAACACAAAGCCAGGATAGTAAATGCAACGCAGTGATTGTGGTTGTCTGTACTAACAAGACTTTATTAATTCCCAGAGGCCCCCTTGTTGGCAATCTTAGAACAACACAGATTGAGAAAAAGCACAATAAGGATCTAAACGAATGTCCTTTGTTCCCATTCAACTCCCGATGCCGATAACGAGATCACTCTGGTATATAAGTAGCCTTTCAACGTGTGAATTGGAAGTGAAAAAATGATCTCCGCTTCAAAAGCAGTAGCCCACTTACCTGTGTTATTTTTGGAATTTAGTATAGTGCTTGACTCGTCCTCGGAAGGACATCTCAGCGCCTAGATAGCAGGACAAAAGCTTTCTGCCTTTAAAAGAGCCAGGTCTTCAGATGTTTTTTTTAAACTTGAAAACTCAATGCAATCTCTAATGTTGAAGGGGAGCTGGTTCCAATGTAGTGGGGGCAAGGTATGAAAAGGAACGACCTCCGTATTTTAGCGTTCAAATACAATGTGGTTGAAGCAGAAGCTGATTGCTGGATCTAAGACTTCTTTGAGGGCAGTCGCGGACTAATTTATCCTGCAGATATCAGGGTCGCCTGTCTGACCTCACTATGAAGATCAGACAAAGTAATTTAAAGATTGTTTTTTTTTTATAGGCAACCAGTGCATGGACCTAAGAAGGGGGACAGATGGAGTGCCTAGTGGCTGTTTTTCACGAGCCTGGCCGCCGTGTTTTGCACTACCTGTAGTTTAGATATAAGAGATTCTTTGGATGCTACGAGTAGCGCAATGCCATAGTCCTGGTGACTAATTAGAAGTGACTGGGCTAAGGTCTTCCTAGAGGACATCAGGGGCCACTGGAATATTTTCTTAAGAAGGCACATTACCCCAAAACATGAGCCACAAGTGGGTGTGACTTGCTGTTTCATTGATAGTTTATCTATCAGAAAGCCTAGATTTCTTACTGTATTTTTGGGGAGGGGCGCCGGGCCAAGTTCTGTGGGCCACCAGTCTGATGTCCATAGAGACTGTGCTTTTCCAAACAGTACAATTTCAGTTTTTTCCCCATTCAACTGAAGACAATTTAGAGACAGCCATGTGGCAATGTTTCTCATACATGTGGTGAAGCAGGTTTTGACCTTCTCTACCTCGGGTCCAAGAGCAATAATCAATTGTGAGAGTATTTCAAAACCAAAACACTTGACGAGCTGATCCAGAGAGGAGACATAGTTATTAAAAAGTGTGGGGCTCAAAGCTGAGCCCTGGGGCACTCCCCTTTCTATGGACAAAGTCTTAGATTGGAAAGGACCAAGCGTGATTTTTTTGTGTCCTGTCCTTAAGGAATTCTCTTAGCTAGTTCAATGCTGTACCGTGTTTTCCCATCTTAAACATGCGTTGTATCAGAATGGGATGAGATACGGTATCAAATGCTGCTGAAAAATCGAGCAGGACCAGCATCGTAGGTACACCTGCATCTAAAGAAACACTAAGTGAATCGACTACCGCTACCAGAGTGGTTTCTGTACTATGAGCAGGGCAAAAGCCTGATTGAGAGGGATCAAACAGATGATGTGCTTCTAAGTGAGAGGAAAGTTGTCTGTTGACATAAGGTTCTAGTAGCTTGCTAATCGAGGGCAGCAGGGAAATAGGACAGTCGTTTGACACGTCCTACAGATTGGTCGAAGGCTTTTTTTAAGTAGAAGTAACAAAAGCAGTTTTCCCATTTTTCGGCCGTGTTGCTGATTGCAAGGATAGAGCTGTGACCGCTGGATCAAGAGAACTGGATGGGAAAGCTGTAAATGGAGGGGGCAGAGATTTGCTGGAGTCCCTGGTTTTGTTTTAGTTGGAGAATCTAGTACTTGAGAATGCGTGATAGATTCAAATCGTTCTAGCAAAGCCTGAAAACTGCTTCTGACTTCTTGTCCTGATTTATATATATGGATGCTGATGGATCGTTGTGGAAATTACTATAGACATTGTCTATTTTTGTTTCAAAATATGAAGCCAAGGAGTCTGTGTTTGGGAGGCTGTGCCAACTGAGCAGCATGCAAGGGGGTTGGTGTGCTCCTATACGACTTTAAACAGCTCTTCTGCTGAACTACCAGCCAGATCAATTCTACCTATGTGTAAAGTCTTCTAGCTGATTTGATTTTTACGTGATACACCACTAAAGCTTCTTTCTATTGGTGCCTGTGAAGGATGTCTTTTGAAGCTCTCCATATACATTCTAGCTTCTTGCAGGTTGATTTGACAATTTTGAATTCTGCCGTATACCACGGGGTGTTAGCTCTAGTTGATTCAGTTGTATGGGTTTTGTATGGGCTGATGGTGTCAAGCGCTTCAGCAAAGGACCCTGAGAACGTATCCCAAGCTGCATTAATGTTTAATGTATTATCTATGTCTGCAGTTTTAAAGACTGCTTGCAAGCTGGCTGCAGATAGCTGCTTCAGCATCCAGCTGTAACTTTTTTTCCTGCACCAGATATTGAAGGGGAGTATTCGACGGCAATAATGAATTTGATTAAATCTGTCCGAGTGAGAGGTTCATGTTCGTCACTATATAATGACTTGGAAAATAGCAGGCCAGCAATGTGTGCGGGCCCCGTTTTTATCAAGTGGAGGTCAGGCATTATAAGATTGGACAACAGATTGGCAATGTCGGGATCAGATGCTAGTTCAGCTTGATAGTTAAATTCTTCGATTAGGAGAAAATTAGCTAAATAGCTAATAAAATACAAATGTGTGACTTACATGTTAAACAATGTGCTTTGCAGCATGCACATTAACCCTCTATGCTAGCTTGACTAAAAATTGTGGCTGGACAAAACACAGAAACCTCCCTGCACGGGTTTAGCCCATCCTTTGAGTGGGCGTTGACCCTAGCCAAATGGTCACCCTGTACTGAAGCTTCCATCTTTGCAAAGCAAGCTTTCATTTAACCCTCTTAAACTCCTACTCAGTCACCGGTATTCCTATTCCAAGAAAAGTGGCTTTTTCGGTCACGCAACGAAACCTGTGTCCACTCCAGTGAATATTAAGGGATAGTCCAGAGTAGACCAGTGCCCGTCCCGTATCACTGTCCCGGAACAAGAGGCAGGAAACCATCCTCACCAGAGCGTCTTTCTTTATTGTACCAGCAGAAAGAAGATGGTGACTTGGTGAATACCCAGGAAGCATACTTTGCTTTGGAAACGAGCTCCTCCCCTAACACGTGATCCAATGTTACTCAACCTGGCACTCACTGAGCGAGCGCATTAGCTGTATAATTGGGAATTACGGCAAAGGCCTACCGCAGCCCTGACCGGAGTGTATTGATTATTTAATTGTATTGTTGTTTAATGACCTCATTCGCTCCCATGCCTTTGAGTAACTGGATAGGAAACATTGATTTCTTTTTATTAAGGTCATGAGTAGAAACGCCTGCTCTGTTATTGTGTGTTGGATTGACGAGCAGAGGACTGTATTTACTGTTGTCCTGCCAAATGTTTGCATCCTCAAGAGGACAGGGATGCTGTTTAAGTAAGCCAGTTCCCCAAGTCCTATTTGAAAAGCTGTAAAACGTAATTACCGTCTTGTGCTCAAAGCTCGGTAAAGCCTTTCAATAGGTGTGGGTTTTAGCATGCAAACGGGGGCATTTTCAAAAGTATACAGGCTGTTTGTGATAGATGTGTGTCATCTTCCACTTTCTATACCTCCCATATCTGTGCCCATTTTTTTATTCACCAAACCAGCGATGCTGCAAAGCACCAGCTGAATGAATCTAAAAAACAAGCATTTGCAATGCAATAGGTCTCGCATTTACGAGATTTTGAGCTATTGACATTGTAAATGACAATGTCTTTTATGTATGTGCTGTTTTTAAAACCGATAATTAAAAGGCCTTGTCATTTACAATGCCAATAGCTCAAAATCACGCAAATGCGAGACCTATTGCAGTGCAAATGCGTTCAGCAGCCGTGCTGTACATTTTTTTTTTAAAAAGCGTCAGGATAGAGCGTGTCCTGCCTGCAACAGCAGGCAGGACAAAGCTATTTGAGAAAATAGTGCTTGGAGGCTGTAATTAAAGCCTACCGAGTAACAACACATGTAGCCGGGGGTGTCGCCACTGGAGGTTACAAAATTAGACAAGGCGGTACTAAGAAGGGACTACTAAGCCTATTGACCAGTGAAAAGCCACATTTTACAGTGGGCAGCGACACAAGCCAATGAAAAATGTGGGTGGAGCTTTAAGTCCCTACCTGAATACAGCATGCCACTCAGAGCAGCACATGCGCTGCCCAGGCTCGACCTAAAAAGGTGCAGCACCACAAGCTTGGAAGAC
This sequence comes from Triturus cristatus, assembly GCF_964204655.1. Taxonomy (NCBI): domain Eukaryota; kingdom Metazoa; phylum Chordata; class Amphibia; order Caudata; family Salamandridae; genus Triturus; species Triturus cristatus. Next base: position 1,006,333,069 of record NC_140591.1, on the reverse strand, counting down.
TAGAAAACTGATTGTATATCATTTGGGATGTCATTAGTGATGTTAAGTTAGGTCATTAGCAGTGCATGGTGGGAGCTGGTCGTGCACAGTTGGGATTGACCACAAAGCCTGGCCTTCTGCCAGGCCCTGTGCCCATTAAGTTGCAGACTAACATGCCCAGCTGAGGATGCTCACCTTGTTTCCTGATCCATGGACTGACTAACTATATATTTGTAAAAATGTAACATTTTCAAGCATACTTGACACATTTTTGCAGTGCCTATTTCACAAACTGCATTTTGAGCTTTGCAGGGATTCTCAATAGAAACAAGCATTGGCAAAGACAATAAGTCTTCCCTACTTGGAAACTATTGCCTTTGTCAATTTTTCTTTTGTATGTGGTATGGTCTGTCCTTGTATATTGTGGTGTGGCCTGTCATTGTATAGGATGGTATGGCCTGGTCTCTCATTGTATGGTAGGATCCAAATCCACCAAACACAACTTAGTCTGCCTCGATGGCTGGCAATCTCCCATAAAAGGATTGTGTTGCTCAAATATATTTGTTTCCTGACCAAGGTAACGCAAGACGTCAAGAATATATTGCTGAGATTCCTTGCACAACTCCCATGACAATGGTTTTAAGTAAGAACAGGGCTGATCAAACTTTCATCTCTGTGAGGTTGATGAAATGTGTACCACAGATTTGTTAATGTTAATGAAAAAATTCTGGGAAGAGCCTTTGAACAGAACTCAACATGTCCTCTGGACACAAACTCAAAATATGATAAAAAGATACTCTGCATTTTTTTCTTAACTTTCTGCAAGACCAACGGAAAACAAGGCACAAGGAGAATGTTGAGAATAATGATCATGCAGTAGCTCTTAGGGATATTCCCCAAAAGAAACGAAGATAAATATAATATGGAAAATAGAGACTGTGTAAAGTAATTTTTGGGGACGAAAGCTACATATGAGGACTTATTTAAAATAATAGAGGAAACTGTTTGCTCAAGGTCTATGAAAAATTTATTTGATGTTTTACTCTTCTTTATCGGATGGTTTTCTTGAGCTGTAGCTTTTTCTGCTTCAATAAGTAAAGATTGGTATTTATTTAAGAAGAATTGGGGTAGAGGTTGAGCACGAATAGGGGTGGTATTTGTTGGACATACACTGAGCACAGTAAGATGAAGGGAAAGTTAGGGGGGTTTACGGGTTTGACATCCAGGAGGCAAAAGTCGGCCAGACATAGGTCCGTTGGACCTATTTGCCTGTAGGGGGGGTGGGACTCTGAGGGTGGGCAGTCTGGGGTGGGGTTGGGGATGGGCAGGGAAATGGACAGGGCACAAAGGTACAAGACACTTAAGAGGATTTGACAAAAGTAATTTGTCTCAACTGTATGATATGGGTAGTGACACTGAAGATGTGGAAGACAATATTGAAATTAACAGGGAAGTCTATTTATGCAGTGTGCTAGGCCTAGTATTGTATATCGTTTCTAGAACATTAAATAAAAGCAGGCAGATAGGGTCTGAAGAGAACTGGCTGGGGAAAAAAAAAAAAAAAATGAAAAATGTCTATTAGATTAGTGACATGGAATGTATGCGGCCTAAATGATGTAACGAAAAGGCAGAAGATTGGAATACGGCTACGGCAAATGAACGTAGATTTTGTGTTTCTTCAGGAGACACATGTAATGAGTACCCATGAGATATATCTTAATCAGCTGGGGTTTCAATTAATAGTTGCTTCTAAACAAGGAGTTAAACAGAGAGGGGTAGCGATCCTATCGAGGGATAAAAATGTAGTAACAAGGAGAAAGTTAAGAGATAATTGGGGGAGATGGGCGATGGTTGAGGTATTATTAGGGGGGGTGTGGACAACATTAGTTGCAGCATATGGTTCTACACAGGACGATCCAGAAATTCTGCAATTTTTGGATTCGGAGTTGGCAGACTGGGCCCCTCGAGTTATTATAGGTGGAGACTTAAATATTGACGGAGCGGAGGGTCTAGGATCAGGCCCAATAAGACAGTATAAGGGGAGGAAAAAAAAGGTCTACAAGGCCCTTACTGATCTTTTAGAAAATAATACATTGCGAGATGTCTGGGGGTCCATCAGATCGAAACAACTCGGTTATACATATTATTCAGCACCGCATCAGATATGCGTTAGGCTGGATTACTTCCTGGTTTCCAATGATTTAATTAGTATAGTGGAAATTGATAGACTTCCTCGGATACTTAGTGACCACAATCCCCTAATCCTAACGATAAAGCAGAGTGGGGGAACAACAATAAGAAGGGAGTGGACATTCGAAAGGGGATTGCTTTTAGATGATGACTATATAAAACATATGTCTAAATGGATTACTGAATTCTTTGAATATAATAGAGGAACTGCTGCAGTTGGCATAGTATGGGATGCCTTTAAGGCAGGAGCACGCGGTGAAACGTGCAGTTATAGCGCCTTCAAGAGGAAAACAGAAAGACTGCGATATAAGGAGAAAGAGGGAAAAGTACTGGAGGCAGAAGAACAACTTAATAACTGTGTAATAAGGGGAGAGCCGACTGAACAATTCGTAATAGAATTACTGAAGGTGAATAGTGAGGCAGAGGAAGAACTTGCTAATAGAGCCGCAAAGCAATATACAATCAGAAGGGAGAGATGTTATGAGTTCAGCGAGAAAATAGGGCGAGTCCTTGCCATACGAACCAGACAGATAGCGGCGGCAGGGACGATTAAGGAAATAAAGGATGAAAAGGGACAACTACATTCAGATCCAGAAGAAATTCGGGAGGTCTTTAGGAAGTTTTACCAATCTTTATATGATGAGAAAGATCCCAGTAGTATCGATAGAATAAATGAATATCTCCAGAACATTGAGGTAAAAACTATATCCCCTGAAGATGCAGAGGAATTAGAGACCGTATTGGACGAAACTGAGGTTAAAGAAGCAATGACTGCTCTACCCTCGGGGAAGGCTGCTGGACCTGATCAGCTACCGATCGAGTTTTATAAAACTTTCTGGGGATGTTTAGGTAATAATTTAACTCAAATGTTTCAAGCTGCACAAAGTGGGGTATCCATTCCCAAATCCTGGAGCGGGGCAGATATAGTATTAATTTTAAAAAAAGAAAAGCCCCCGAATGAACCAGGGTCGTACCGCCCAATAACATTGATGAATAATGACACCAAAATTTATTCAAAGGCACTGGCTGCAAGATTTGCAAGAATTATAAGTAACCTGGTTAGTGATAACCAACATGGGTTTATTCCTGGTAGAGGGACAACTCACCATATTAGAAAAGTTATAACTTTATTTGATGTGGCGGAAGTAGCAGGAGACCCGATGGCAGTTATGCTTTTGGATGCGGAAAAAGCATTTGATCGGGTCTCCTGGCAGTATTTGTGGCAGACCCTAGCTAGAGTTGGGATTAGAGGAGGCTATTTGAAAGCAATTCAGACTCTATATATGGATCCAGGTGCAGCATTAAGGATAAACGGGGGTACAACTGGTCAATTTAAAATCAAGAGAGGAACTCGCCAGGGATGTCCTTTCTCTCCCTTGCTATTTGCCATCTATATGGATCCCTTAATACGGAAGATAGAATCAGCACCAGAGATCACCCCAGTCAATACAGTTCTTGGGCCATGCAAGATATTAGCCTATGCTGACGACGTTGCGGTGATAACACCTTGCCCAACAGAAGCAACTACATTTGTAGAGGCCGAGGCCTTAAGATTTGGACAAGTCTCAGGGTACTCATTGAACGCGTCTAAAACCCAGATTATTAAAAACTCTTTTACACCTTGTGAAGATAGAAGAGTAGTGCCGGCAGGGAAATACCTCGGAATTAATATTATGTCTAATTTAGATAGTTTGGTGGATAATAATATTGCCCCAGTAATCGAAAAGGCAAGAAAAGATTTGGATCGTTATGAGAACTTACATTTATCATTAGTTGGGCGAGTTAATATTATTAAAATGCTGATCTTACCCAAACTGTTGTATCTTTTTAGGGCAATCCCTCTTCTAATTGAAAATAAGTGGTTTAAAATTTGCGAAAGTATGGTAAATCGTTTTATTTGGGCTAGAGGTAAAACCCGGAGGGCATTGAGGTATATGTCCCTTCCCAGGGAGAGAGGGGGGTGGTCACTGCCGGATCTAAAGGTATATTATTGGGCTGCAGCAATACAAGGAATGGCTGGATTAATTGGGGGGGCTGAGATGGATGGATGGGATAAGACAGGCTCGCTGGCTATATATGGTTTAGCTCTGAGTACAAATGTTGAAAATATTTTTTTAAGATTTACTGATGGAAGTTACTTTAAAAGAACACGTTTCAAGATAATTATGGCGGCCTACAGCATATGGAAAGGATTTTCCAAAAAAGTTGGAATAGGGAAATATAGTGTATATACTAGACTCAAAAATAATCCCTCATTACCTAGGGCTGTGTTCTCAGGAATGGTATATGAGGAATGGGAGAGTCAAGGTATAAGAATGATTGGTGATATGTGGGATGATAATGGCATCTTACAATTTATAGATTTGAAAAACAAGTATATGTTAAACACAAATCATTTCTTTAAATACCTTCAAATAAGGAGTTGTATATTAAATAAAAAAGGGGGAGCTCTAGGCTTTGGGAGGAGTATAATGATGGATCTCATACAAAAAGGTAATGACTGTACTATAAAAAGATTTTATTTAGAAATGACAAAGTTAAAAAAGGATGATCTTGACAAATGGATAATTAAATGGTCCTCAGATTTAGATATAGCTAGAGAAAGAGATATTTTCTCTGAATCACTTGAGATGGGATGTAAATTACTATGCTCAGCGTCTCTTCAGGCCCAGCACTACAAGAGCCTGTATCACCTGTATTATACGCCATGGAAAATTGCTCAATGGGGGGCTGTGTCGGGCATCTCGTGTTTTAGATGTGGCAGTATGGAGGCCAATTTGTTACATATTTTCTCTACTTGTCCACACTTAGATAAGATAAAACAAGATATCGGGAATTTTTTCCGGAATGCCTTAGACACAACAATAGAGTTGGACTCAGCAACTATTTTGTTGGGAATATCCCCCAACGGACAAATTAATTGTAAATATTTTCTGTTTGTAGCAATGTCGATTTTTAGACTGCTTGTGGCCTCAACTTGGTTGGATCCAAATCCTCCTACGTATCATCAATGGCTAGGAAAAACTTTGTCAATACAAAAATTGGAAACAGCTATTTACTCTAGGAAAGGGAGAAAGGGTAAAAAGCTGGGTATACAAATCTGGGGTCCTTTGATTCAATGGAAGGCTGGAACTGAATAAGGTATTTTGAGGAATGTATGTATTATGGAATGTTAACATATATTATTTGTATCCGTATATATTATGATAGGATCTGTATGTAGTATGTATATTGTAATATTTCATTTTCCATTTTTCTTTTGAATATGTAGTTGAGTATGTGGCTGCCTTATGAAACTTATTGTGCCTTGTCCATGTAATGGGGGAGGGGGGGGGAAATAAAATGTGGGGAAATTTTTTTTCAATAAAAATATTTTTAAAAAAAGACATTGTAAATGACAATGTCTTTTATGTATGTGCTGTTTTTAAAACCGATAATTAAAAGGCCTTGTCATTTACAATGCCAATAGCTCAAAATCACGCAAATGCGAGACCTATTGCAGTGCAAATGCGTTCAGCAGCCGTGCTGTACATTTTTTTTTAAAAAGCGTCAGGATAGAGCGTGTCCTGCCTGCAACAGCAGGCAGGACAAAGCTATTTGAGAAAATAGTGCTTGGAGGCTGTAATTAAAGCCTACCGAGTAACAACACATGTAGCCGGGGGTGTCGCCACTGGAGGTTACAAAATTAGACAAGGCGGTACTAAGAAGGGACTACTAAGCCTATTGACCAGTGAAAAGCCACATTTTACAGTGGGCAGCGACACAAGCCAATGAAAAATGTGGGTGGAGCTTTAAGTCCCTACCTGAATACAGCATGCCACTCAGAGCAGCACATGCGCTGCCCAGGCTCGACCTAAAAAGGTGCAGCACCACAAGCTTGGAAGACTAGAAAACTGATTGTATATCATTTGGGATGTCATTAGTGATGTTAAGTTAGGTCATTAGCAGTGCATGGTGGGAGCTGGTCGTGCACAGTTGGGATTGACCACAAAGCCTGGCCTTCTGCCAGGCCCTGTGCCCATTAAGTTGCAGACTAACATGCCCAGCTGAGGATGCTCACCTTGTTTCCTGATCCATGGACTGACTAACTATATATTTGTAAAAATGTAACATTTTCAAGCATACTTGACACATTTTTGCAGTGCCTATTTCACAAACTGCATTTTGAGCTTTGCAGGGATTCTCAATAGAAACAAGCATTGGCAAAGACAATAAGTCTTGCCTACTTGGAAACTATTGGCTTTGTCAATTTTTCTTTTGTATGTGGTATGCTCTGTCCTTGTATATTGTGGTGTGGCCTGTCATTGTATAGGATGGTATGGCCTGGTCTCTCATTGTATGGTAGGATCCAAATCCACCAAACACAACTTAGTCTGCCTCGATGGCTGGCAATCTCCCATAAAAGGATTGTGTTGCTCAAATATATTTGTATCCTGACCAAGGTAACGCAAGACGTCAAGAATATATTGCTGAGATTCCTTGCACAACTCCCATGACAATGGTTTTAAGTAAGAACAGGGCTGATCAAACTTTCATCTCTGTGAGGTTGATGAAATGTGTACCACAGATTTGTTAATGTTAATGAAAAAATTCTGGGAAGAGCCTTTGAACAGAACTCAACATGTCCTCTGGACACAAACTCAAAATATGATAAAAAGATACTCTGCATTTTTTTCCCAATGAACGGGGAACTGTGTGATCCTGAACAAATAACTTTACCCTGCTAATTGCCTCGGTTGCCATTTTGGCTGCTAAGGCACCCGGAGGACTGGTAAGATGTCTTTTGAATAAAAATGGCTGAATAAGGGTCGTGAGTGAATTGATTTTTAGATGGGCGTATAGGTTGACAGGCAAATAGAGCAATTTCAGATTGTTGGAATGAATGATTAGATGATCGATTCATGCATAAACCATTTGGTGGACAATTGAATGGATGGATTCATAGGTGACTAAATTGGTGAATAGACCGAAGGAGAGCTTAAAAGATAGGTAGATGGAATGGATGAATGATACATTGATTAATTAACCACTGGATGGATGAATGGATAGATTTATTCACAGAAAGACATATGGCTAGACCGATGGATAGATGAAAAAATAGGTAGGTGAATTGAAAGATTGAATGATTGAACAGTCACTCTACTTGGAAAGTCCTGTATACGTCCTTGCACCATATAGTAACTTATATGGCACTTTTTTATGGGGCTTCTCAGGTGCTAAATGGGTTTCTGAGATTTTACACCGAACAAATTTTTTCAGATTACAAATCAACTACACCCTTAAAACGTGTAAATGCATGGTTGGAAAAAACATCATGCAGTGCTTTAGTTTAACGCACACAAGCCCCCCCCCCCCCCCCCCCCCACACACACACACACACACACACAAACCGCTCCTGTGGGGAAAGAGAAAGTGACGTGGACAGGGAGGGACTTGTAGCAGCTCTCTTTTCAGTGGGAAAGAAAGAAGCGGAGCATTTGGCTGGCTGATTGGGGCAGTTGTCACCCCCCCCCCCCCCCCCAGCCTGCATCTCTGAGACTTGAAATGATGTTGTTTCTAGTTCAGACCTTCTCTGCTAGTCTGCACTGTAATCGCGCATATGTTTCTGTCGTATTTGTGCGGTCACCTTGTAAGTCTAGTCTTTATGAGTCATAGTGTACGAGCCCACACTGCCCCATTTGAATATAGTACAAACACACCTTTTAAGATGTTAAATGTTCTAAATAGAGACAATGCTGATTTAAAGGGATCCAACCATAAATTAAATAAAGCACGGTCAGTAGCACACAGAGTAAATGAGCTGAGGGGCTGCCAGGCACGCTAATTACCAGCACTCGGCGGGAGCAGCAAATAACTAAGTACAGATGTTGAGGCTATGTACTGCAGTCATGTTTTTCTGTGTGCGCTCAAAAACTAAACAAAAGTGCACAGACGTGCAAACATGAGATTGCAAGCGGCCTGGTAGCACCCAGTAACTGCTGGGTCTTGAAAAATGAATTTAAAAAATCATTGAACGGGACAAGGATGGAGGCGTGGGAGAACAAAGGAAACAATGAATGGGTGAACGGAAACAATAAATGAGCAGGAATGGGAGTGTATTTAGGAATACCTACAAGCGAGGGGGCCTCCTTTAAAAACAAGCAACAATGACAGAGCTACAACAGGGGCGAGACTGGGCAAGTATCAAAAGGGGGGGGAAATGGGTGAAGCAGCAGCGCAGGAGGGTGCGGGGATGAAAACTGCAACGAGTAAGCGAAACCGAGGGGGGGGGATTTCGAGGCCAAGCAAAACAGAATAGATTAGATGGGGAAGCAACAAAGCGGTTCGAGAGGGAGAGACAAACTGCAAACACGTTCACTCTTGTGGAGTGCTACAAGTTAAAGAAAGAAATGTACCTCTGGAACCACTGGCTACATACAAAAAGCTTTACTTGATCTATGCGACACAGAACGACATACCCCAGAAAAGAACTTGCAAGCAGGAGGCGTTGACCAATCGGAAACAAGGAAATGAGTGACCCCAAACAATGGGTGGGCTGTAAACCTTTTTTAAGATCTTTTTTTAATTTATTTTTTATTTACAAGAGGTCTCGAACCACAGCACCTGCAGGCTGCCTCAGGTGAGACCTAAAAGTGATCTCCCTTGAAATTATGACCATCATTCATACGTTTATTTTACAGCAGAACTCTGAAAAATGTAGGTTTTAGGTGGAATGTCCCAGGCCATGCTCTCTAGTCAGCCCTTTAATATCTCTTGTTCATTCCTACGACAAGAATGTACTTGTACGGGACAGAGCTTTTTCTATAACCCTGTCAAATAAATGGATCTCTACTCCCCAAGCTTTGCTAGTCGATCACAACCATTAGGAAACCTCTCAAAACCTTTCCTTTTCATCAGTAATTACCTGGACTTTTCTTTCCTTTTAGTTTGCTCTTATGGTGTTTCATGAAGCTTTGCAGGTGAATGTAAAATATATTTAACATTATCAAAGATTAAAATATTGTGGTGTTGGGCTTGAGACAGGAGACAGCTGAAATGGCTGCGCCTGATGGAAGCCCTGGTTCTCCTTTCACTGCCACCGCCATGCAACTGTCCTAGTGCCATGGAAAATCCCACACTTACTTGGAATTGAGGAGACAGTGAGATTAGACTTCTAGAAGATTCCGCCTTCTGTGGTTTTTAGGTGGGAAATTATGATAAAAATTACAAATTGTAAAAAGCAGAGAGGCATGTGGAGGAGGTATGTGTCTGCAGTGGAGCTAGTGGTCTCGATGTTTATTTTCATAGATGGGTGTCGACTGTGTATCCGGACTTGAGAGGAGTACTGCAATCCCCGGGCTGGGCGAGAGGAAGAGGACCTAAGGAGACCTCACAGAGGGGCAATGTGGCTGTTACAGTGAACCCATGGTTGGGTCTCTAAGCTGCAGCCTGAGACTGTTGGCGTGTGTAAGAGCTCACAAGCATAAGTTACACACGAGTGAAAGAAGCGAAAAAGATCACTAAGAGATGAGATTTTTCCTCCACTCCATGGCAGATCGCTAAGTGCAAAGAAGTTCCTTGGGGATAAGTTGCGAATGGCTTAGGAAATGAGGTGCCTGCCTAGGGCCACAGGGGAGATAATGGCCACTCGGGAAAACAATCTTAACACAATTTAGCAAGGAAGACAATGCTGACATTGGAAAACAATTTCTAGAAAGAAGAATTGTGAGAGCCGATGGCATCAGTTCAGCATCAGACATGAAGGTCAAAAAAAAGAGGAAGGACTGGATGTAGTCCAGAGTGCTGTGTGGGACCTCGCTTCCCATTGGCTTAGGATGGCGGTTTCTCGTCTGTTCTCAGATGCTAAATTGGGTGAACTAGAAATGCGTGCAGAGCAAGTCCCAGCCTATCAGTACAGGGAAACGTTCCATCATTAATCTGAAATTCCCCTTTTGCAAGAGGGATACAGCTCATTTAAATGTCTAGTTATCTACTTATAAATTCTAATTGCCTGTTGATTTGTTGATTTTCCATGTCATTAAGGGGTTCTGCCTTTTGTCTTTTCTTAGTACATTAATTTGCAGCATGTATCAATACCGTTTATCCATTGTTTTATATTGTGGGTTGGGTGATGAGGTTCTTCTGTCTGTTTATGATGTCTATTTTTGGCCATGTTCAAAAGTGTGTGGGGAATTACTATTGGAGGTAGTTCCATCACTGTGTATTGATGAGCGACCTAATGCGGCATATTTTTAGTTTTGGAGTGATGTTTGTGTCCACACTCAAGCCACTCCTCTGTGGGGTATCTAAACCTCAAGTCTCCTCTCCTACTTCCATTCATTGGGCTGTGTGCTCTGATGAGGCTTTTGGAGAACTCAAGCTTAGCTCTTGTTTAATGTTTATAATAGGGACCTGCTGCTCCTAGGTAATAAAACCAAAATTGTAGTGTAAATGTTTGTGGCCAGTTTCAGTGGGCGATAGACCCTTATCAGGTCTTCAAGAGAAAAACGTGTTTCTTTTGTTTGGCTGGTAACGTCTGTAACGTTGAAGGAGGACCCATAGTCACATCTTCTTTTCCTTAGTTGAGAAGACTGAAGAAGGGCATGTCTTACTCCGCTGCTTTCACCTGGCACGATCAGTAACTACTCTTCTGTTCTCATAATTGGATTTCACCAACAGCTTCTACCATGGTCTGTTGTCTCGTGTTCTACTGAGTAGGCTGCAGTGAGTGCAGAATGTTACTATCCCTCTCTGTTTTTGACTGCTCAGCTCTGACCATGATGGAGAGAAAGCTGTATATCACTCAAACTTCCTTCATTGCACTGACTCACTGGTGCAGATTTAGAGGGTTCTGCTATAGAAGCTCCACCTAGACGTGTAGCTCATTCTGAACATAATAAAGTTTGATAGCATGGCTATCTGGGTAGTTGTAATTGGTCAGTAAATTGAGAATTTGACCATTGTCCAGTTTGGGTTTATCAGATTGAGGTAGGAATCCCTCCCCCTTAAAAACCAGCTTTATGATCTTGCTTTTATTAGAATAATTTCTCAGTAGAAGGTTATGGGTGGAAGAACAGGCTGAGGCAATTTTCTTAAGGAGGTGAGGTGAGCCTAGAACCACGATTTCGGCTTCGAGGCTTTAAAGTTTTAAGCTGTCTTGGTTCATTCATGTTTCTGTTGCCTTTAGGCCATTTGAGACATTGGTGAATTGCCCTGTGTGCCTGTTACTTATGTGTGTTGTCGGCATAGACATGTTGTGGGAGTCCAGGAAGAACATAAGGGTTTTAACATGGATGTTAAAAAGTATAGGCAACAAGATTGAACCTTGGGGAAGTCATCAGGTCACTTGATTGTGGAACAGAAGTCACTTAGCTTGCTTTCTTGTGATGTCTGTCAGAAAAGACGTATTCATTTCACTGACTGAGCCATGAATGGGGATTGATTGTAGATTGTGTGGAAGAATGGTGTGGTCTACTATATTGAAGGGGGTTTATAAGTCAAGCTGTATGAGAGTGCAAAGGGAATCTTGTTCAGCCATGTTAAGTATTCCATCCCGTTCTTGATGATGGGGATTTCGTGCTCTTAGAGTTATTGTCACAATCATTGAAGTCCTTTCCTTGCACGTGAGATATTATAGCTTTACCAGTGGGGCACAATGATTGGGTCTGCAAACAATTCCTGGTGAATTCTGAGGGTCCTATCAGAAATTGGTAGAGGATCTAATTGTTCTTTTTATAAAAAAAAATTATTAGTCGGTGAGAACTTTGAATTTAAAAACAGATAGGTCTAGTGTGTTGTCGAGCCTTTGGGAGGGTAGCATTAGCGAGGGGGTTTGTGGACTTACCTCTATGTGAGGACTGACGAGGACGACAAGTGAGGGCCTAATGCAGTAATACTCAAAGTACAGCCTAAGGGCCGTATGCAGCCTTCCTGACCTTTACATGCCGCCTTTTGGTCAACAGCAGCACTGCGCTTCTGTTTACTCGAGTCATCACTAATATTAAAAAGACATAAATAAAGTGGCAGTCATTTATTTAAAGGTTTACGTTTAGGAACACCTTCATTTTTAAAGTCCTCTTGCAGGAAGTGTGTCTCCTTAAAATTCAAAAAGTGTGTTTCATTAACATGGAGAACTGTTTCTCCTTAGTATATAATATTATATCAGTGCATTCAGAATTTTTTTTTGTGTGTTTTCTTTTTTTTAAACATACATTTAGAGTAAGTCATGCTCCCCCGTCCACCCCTTTACCCACCACCAACCCGGACAACAGTGCCAATTAAGAACTAAGACGCAAGTCAGTTGTTACATGCACCCTTTGGTTGGCGTGGGTTGCTGTTATACATGATCAACAATATAGTTTATTGAATGAAATACAGGATAAGGTTTTGTACAGCTCACATCCTGAAGTCATGTATTTCAATGTCGGCTTTTTTGAAAATGAAGAAAAAAGAGGGACAGTAAAATAAACAGCCGACCAGGATCACACAAATTGGTCAAGTGGGGAAATCTGTATGGGTTGCATGTTTTTTGTTCACCTTGTGTTATTCAGCCTCTAGTAGAACATACTTCGATACTCGTACGGCGACCATACCCCCCTCCCCCCCCCCCCTTCTGGCATTAACACGGCCCTCGGTCACACAACAGACTAAGCTTTTTGGCCCCCTGGGAAAATGTTTGCGAGTACCCATGGTCTAATGTGTAGTGTGTGCCATGGAGGAGAACTGATTATACCGCACGCAAAGCTGTCCATTAGTTTAATGAGCCTGGTTTGCGTTCAACAACAACTATAACATGAATTCCTAAGGCTTCGCCTGCACTATTATATTCAGTCCCAGGTAAAAGAAATACTTCGAAAGCAAAAACAATATCGGGGTAAATCTTTATCGTTTTAGAATATCTAATGCACAAGCAGGACAACAAACGGGGTATTGTGCCCATGGCATTCTGCTGAAAGTGTGACTCGTGCCAGTCTGCACCGTGAACGGGTTCCCGGGCAGCGTTCCATGAACGCGGCCATTGAAAGCGCTGCGGTGCTGACGGCGGATGTTGATAAGCCTTTCAGAGCGGTCATTCATGGGGGCTGTGACTCATGGTCATTTCCCCTGGGGGGCGGGGAGGCGCGTGCCCCAACTGAATGGGATTGTTCATTGGAAGCTGAGCCGCGCAGCCCGTTAGCCTGGCCGTGTCTCGAATGTCTAACCTTGGCACGTGCATCTATCACTCCGAGCTGGAGGGGAGCTAGAGTGTGACAGTAACTTTTAAAGGGATGGTAGCTGGGTTAAATCAGATCACGGAAAAGCTAGAAACCACATTTGGGATGTGTAGGCCTCTGTTTGCTATTCACGACGATTTACTCTGTGTAGGAGTATATATTTATAGCAGGATTACTAACATGAGGTAATTTCCCCCAACCCTCGTCGTCTTCTCCGCAAGCGGTAGCCTCCTTTGTCCTCCCTTTATATAATCGCAATGAAAGGCGTGGAAACGCTCTGCATTCTCCCGCCTTGTATACCATCACCACTTACGAAGAGTCCTACCCAGTGAAAAGCTTCTATCTTTCTGTACGCTTGTCTTTGTGCAGCGTTCTGTCTCTTTAGAGCTTGGTTTAGGGCAGAGCCACTGGAATTATGCGGCAGGGAGGGCTAAATTATGAGGCAGGGTTGATTAAATTATGCGGCAAGAAAAGCCAAATTAAGTGGCATAACGCGGCACATTTTGTGATCGTATTCCTTCATTATTTTGTGATTTTCAAACTTGTTAACATTGTCAGGGCTTTAGTTGCACCTCATTAGTACCAGATTAACACCCACATATAGCAATAAGCAACAACTAGTCAACCTTTGCAAAAAGCCTTTCAATGTGCTGCAATGTGCTTTGCTGCATTTTTAGTAACTTTTGAACCGTTTTAGCTAGAAACTTTTTTTTGTGGTTAAAATCTGGCAATTATGCGGCAGACGATGGATTATGTGGCAAATGCGGGGAATCTATAATTATTCTAAAATGTCCACGACCGTACAATCGCATAATTCCAGTGGCCTTGGTTGAAGGGGCAATGCGCACACATTTGTTTCTATATGTAGAACTTTTTTTGTTTTCTGTAGTACGTTTGGACTGTTTTGTTGCCTCATGCACATCTCCACCTAAATGAGGAAATGTGGTCTCTGCATAGACTGCGAAATATGAGAAGAGGTTACATAAGTGGCACAACGTATGCCTCCGATATTACTCACTTGTCGTGCAGTTAAGTCATACTTCTTTTCTTTCCACCATTTGCATTAGACACACTGCTGTCCCTCATGACCAAACTAAACTTTGCATTGCACATTTTGGGCATTTGGATGAATGTCGTGTGCTGGGCTTCCAGGGCTATAATGTTTAACATACTTTGACACCAAAAACCCAAAAGACCTATGACTACTTTTAAAAAACGATGCAGCATTTAATCAAGAGAACCTGAAGCAGTAGGAACATTCCCATGATTGACACAGAAGATCACTGAAATAGAAGCCAGGCTGCACACTCCACCTGTAAGAGCAAAACGTGTAGATCAATGTGTGCAGTCGTGGAGTGAGCGGGGGTCTCATAAATAAGATCACAATGACCTGCCTCTTTGCTAATCCAACAGACAGGTTTGATCATTAAACAGTTATGTGGCAGCCTCACCTACCAGGATCTTCCTCAAAGGAATTGAGGCAACATAGTGCAAGACCATGTTCCGTGTGGCGCTACTTTATCAGTGTGTTTGTGAAAAAAGAGAGAAAAACACGGTTTTTATTATATTTTTTTTTTAAAAAATGGAATTGCAACAAGACCTAGTTTATCAAAATGCTCTTGTCTACTTGGGTGATCGTTTTCTGCAGTCGGAAGACCAGCCTTTTCTAAGGATGAGGATGTTCATCGACCTTTCTCCATAAGGGGCATCATATTTGATCCTTCCTCACCCGGCGTCTGATGAGGATTTCAGCATCTCCTTTTACCAGTGGGGTTCCCTGAACATTTATTTAATGCTTTCAGAGTGGGTGTTGCCCCATAGTATTTAGTCCTTTAGTCCGTCTGGTACCAGATGCTCTTACTATAACCATGATCAGATTCGGCCATTTTGAGAATAATGGAAAGAAAGTAAGATGGATCTTTTTACATTCTGAGTGATTTAAAATCCACTTGTAGGGCGTCCAAAAGCTCTCTTTAGTCAACCTTGAGGTTCTGATGTTCCTCAGCGAGTCTTCGGTCTTGAAGGTGTTCACGTTGGCTTATAGCAAACCTGGAAATGTCTGAAGTTGGTTGGGCTATCAGATTTACCTTCTCTTTGATTAGACTAACTGAAAGAAATGTTTCAGAAAGAACTTTGTGGCCTAGTTCTCTTGCCAGTTTTCAGGACATTTTGGACTTTCTAATTCACGCATTCTGAGTCTTAAAGAACCGCGCTTATGCTCATAATGACTTTGTTGAAAGGCCTGGAAGTTGTTTCTACCTCTTACAAACTGTGACTCCTCTCTGTTAGAAATGGTATTTGTTATCGGAAAGGAACCTTCTCTGCCCCATGTGGGACTAAGGCTCAAGGTAATAAGTGTAAAGATCCGAACTGCCCAGGGAGAGTTTTGCCTTTGCTTGATGGAGTATCTGGCTGACAGCAGATTCTCTGTATCCATTTCTCATTCACCCCAGTATGAAGACTTTTCCTTTTTCATTTTCATGATGTACACTATGCCTCTGTAACGAGAGGGAGCATTATTAGATATGACCATCTCCTAATTAATCTGTAGTATCGACCTTTAAGAAAAAGCCGTATATTGCGGCCTCTCAACTATATGGCACACAATTTGATCGAAGAGTCACTAAACGATACAATCCGTATTCTATAATTGTGTTGGTTCAATATTTTCATATTTCTCAGGGTAAAAAGTTGATAGTTCCAAATGACTTGTACAGTTAAATTAAAAGTTTTAGTCTGCAAAGTAGTTTGGAATGTAAATAGTAATCCATTTAAAAATACCCGATTCAATCGTGATGGATTAAAAAGTAAATGACTACCTAAAAGGTAAAAACAAAAACCAAAAAGTGGTAAGGTTGCTGTTGTGTGTTTGCAACTTCTGGGGTGGCGATCAGATCAGAGGTGACCTCCTCCCCACCCCGGCAGTGAGCGGATTATAGCTTGTGCCAAGCATAACTTCCCTTGAAGCGCTTAAGAACTCCTGATGAAAAACGAGGAGTGAAACTAGCAGCATCTTCCGGGTAGTTGTTGGGTTGAATCTGGGCTTTACTGCTGGCTGCATAGAATAGGGACTGGCATTGAGGGTTACTGGACACACCAATTTTTCTTCGGTTGTGGTCACCAGCTCCTTTAGTGATGCCTGTGGCTAGCCTGAGGACTCTGAAGGTGGTTTACTCCAACACATATCCTGATCTGATGCCTCTCCTGTCATCTGCCTTCTCTCCCTCGGGTCAAAATAGACATCACCTTTTTGGTCCAAGATGGAGGAGGGGGCCCCATGGTGTCCACTAATTGCATATGCTCCTGGTCGCAGATATGGAGTGCCTAATCTGCTCAAAGAAGGGACTTTGACTGCTCTTGGCACCCCACTAGGTTAGAGCAGCACTTTTAATGCCTCAGGAGAGATATACAGGAAGTGGTTGAACACACATTCCACCCTAATCTGATAAATAGTTGCACGCATTGGGTGGGGGAAGGAATTTTGGGTGAGAGAATGATCCACTGAATCGATTTGTATAACTGACAACTGAAAGCCCAGAGGGTGACCACTTGTGAGTTTACAGCACTGGACAACTTGGTTTCCGAAAACAGAAAACTTCTGGTCAATAAACACTGAAACTCTTCCTAGGAGAGCATGTTGGCAACGGTGAGCGACAGCAGTGCAGGCCTTGCCTGCTGGAGTTGTTGACGAGATCTGGGGCTCAATTGACCACTTTTTCACCATGGTGTTATTTCTGGGCTTTCTGTGGCGAAGAACATTGGCTGTACTGACTTTACGTTGGGTCCACCTGTGACCGAATGAGGCACAGGGATAATTTGAAGAGCCATAGAGACATGGGAAGCCGTCATACAGTCTGCGCTCTTGAGGCTTCTCAGAATGAATCCTTTGGGTTATCCACCATAGTATCACAGATTGACTGTGCGCAGCTGTTAGTAGCAAGGGGTAAGAAGAGCTCCTAAGTGAACCCTCTAGGGAGATGGATTGAGCATGGGCCATTTTATCATTGGCGTGCCTGGACAACCTTTTTGTGGTCTGGATGCAGGTACTGTTTAAGAGGTCACCTTCCACCACCCTGATCATAGTAGTTGACGTGGGCAAAGGCGAGGTTAATTGCTGACCAGTAGTGTCGGGCACCAACATCCCAGCCCCTTCATCCTCACTGTGACTTTTCCTAATCCGGGAAGATCTGGGTGGGAGACTACAACCCTAATGTGCACTGGCCTATCCCATTCTATAGGGTAAAATGGTCAGACAAATACTAGCCACCCCAGTCCCAGACAAATGTCAGCAGCCACTGCGCCACTAGTTTATCTGGGCCTTAATTGGCTTGAAAAATGCCTTTTTGGGAAAGAGAGCTGAAAAACCATGCTTGTTGCCTACCAAAGCACGAATGGGATCTGCAAGAAGTGTACAAGAGGGGTACAAGCTGGCAGATGGGCACGGTCTTCCCTCTGGCGAGGTAACCGTCTTTCCCCTAACACTCTCCATAAGGGGGCTCTTACATTGGAATATCGAATCTGCAGAAATGAAACAAAACTGAACAAAC
The DNA here is from genome assembly GCF_964204655.1 of Triturus cristatus. Classification (NCBI taxonomy): domain Eukaryota; kingdom Metazoa; phylum Chordata; class Amphibia; order Caudata; family Salamandridae; genus Triturus; species Triturus cristatus. The sequence continues at coordinate 1,006,315,161 of NC_140591.1, read as the reverse complement.
GAAAGGATTGCTGGTATCTAAACCATCCATATTCAGTGATATGATAAGTAAAATAGGAAAAAAAATCATTTTTGAGCTATTAAAGGACAAGTGTTTTGCAACAGTTTATGAATATCTATTATTTTTTTGCACGTTTTATATGGTCAATCCAAGTTTAAAAAAAGATAAGAACTACGTGGTAGTGTAGATACTACATACGTTTTTTTTTTTTTTAAATATCCATTGGAGCTCTGCAACCTTTGTCACTCGGCCCCTAAAGTAGCACATGACTTGGGGAGGAAACTAGTTGCTTGGTTTCTTGCATGTCCTCATGAAGCATCTAGTTTCAAGGCATCGAAAAATACACCATACTGGAGGTAAACCAGCATTGACAAAGCCAATTAGTGTTACTTTTCCAGGTGGAAGAGGTTTTTTTCATATTGCAGTAAGACAGTGCTTGGGACTGATCCTAATTTTAGGTAGCTTTAATGTCAATTCTAGAATATGTGCTCTTAGATGGGACAGAAATGCTCTCATTTAAATTGTGCTGTATTACAAGAGATTACTCAAAGTCTGCCATTTAGTTATGGATCTCCTGCGGGGAAGTTTGAGTACAAGTTGAACTGCAGCCTTTTGTCCACTTGTAGTTTCTAAGGGCCACATGTATCAACATTAGGAATAGCGATGACCTAATTTTGATTTTCTGGGAATCGCAATTCGGTAATCGCTATGCCTAATGTATGGGACTCCAAGAGTTTCATTTAGCGATTCCTAGGGGGTCGCAAATCAACCTGCCTCATTTTAAATGAGGTAGGCTGGAATTTGCGCCCCCTAGGAATCGCTAAAATCACGGGGATGGTGGCCTGCTAGGGTCAGAAGACTACCATGTCCGTGATTGCTTTTAAATAAAGCAATCTTTTTTTTAATGCAGCCCATTATCCTTAAACCCTTCCATGCTCATGACGAGCTCAGCTCATCATAAGTCACAGTGGAGCTGTGCTCATGACGAGCTGAGCTAGTCATAACGGCCGCGGCCCGCCTACGCGCGATAAATTCCCCGCCTGTGTGGGAGAATTAATCAGTGGGCGGGGTCGTGACAAGCTCTGCTCGTCATGAGCACAGCTCCACTGTGAGTCATGACGAGCTGAGCTTGTCACGAGCACAGTGGTGCCACGGACCCACCCCGCACTGTGCGTGAATTAACCCTGCAGGGAAGGTGTTAAAGGAAAATGGGTTGCATTTAAAAGAACAAAATGAAAAGTTTTCTTCTAAATTTTTTAAGAGCAGGCAGTGGTCCTAACGTCTTTGACACCATTCTCAAAGGGGGACCCCTTCCCATTTGCGAATGGGTTACCACCAACTGGTGTTGAAATGCGAATGTTTCGCGAACGCATTCGTGGTCACAAAAACATTAATACTTACCACTGCGATTCGGTATTTAGAAGGGACGGCCTAAACATGCCCCTTTCAAATACCGAATCGTAAACCCATATTGCAATTCGTAATAGGTTACCAAATCGCAAAATAGGGTTTGATGCAAAGGAAATGCCTATCTTACGCCCGCAAATGGACCGATTCGGCGAATCATCCTGTTTGTAAACGCAAAATAGATTTACGCATGTGGTCCATAATCCGGTATTTAGCGACTCCCAAATGGAGACTGTTGCAGTAGTCAATCCTGGAGGTGGTCAGCGCATAGGCCTCTAATTTCCAGGCTTAGGTTGCATTTTAACACAAAAGGATTTGGCTCGAATTAATCTCGGAATCTAATGCCAGGTACAGCCAATTGCCATGTTTGCCTTGCAAGGTTTTAGAATGTGATTACTTTGATAACAACAATGTCGTGTTTTTCCAACTCCTTCCTGTAACCATTGTGGCGGTGGAACCTGGAGCTGGCCGGTTGGACTTGGCAAAGCCGCCCATACTTCAACTGAAGGTCGTTTTACTAATGCCTTGTTTAGAGAAAGGACTGATGCAAACAAATAGGAGACAATCTAAATTCATGCAAATATAAAGGATAACCGAATCCATGCTTTGTCTCGCCCGCTTTTTTTTTTTTTTTTTTTTTTTAAGGAAGTGTTGTTTGTCTTCTGCAGAGATGATTTATTGTCTTAAAAAGAATGGTCTGGACTTATGGCAAATGATTGTATGGGAAACACCTGCATTCTTCTTTGGCAAAGGAGAAATAGAGTCCTGCCTAGCATTAGTTAAAATGTCATTTCGACGTCTGGTGCCCCAGAATTAGACCAGTGACGCTAAAATAAAACCAAGCAAAACCGGCGTTTCTGCTTAGGATCAGAAGTGGATAAGCTTCTCACCCAAGGATTGGTTTTCACCCTACCAATGCATTGGAAATGATAACTTATGGAAAGTCCTGTTTGTACAGCATTTTTTACCACAGTTTTGTTATCTCGTTGCATTGTGAATAACTGTTGTTACCTTGTCCCGGGAGCTAGTAGGTTTATCCACCTGAAAAGGATGAAAGGCTGAATTGGCTCTGCTACGACACGCACTTTGCAGATCTCAGCTGTAGGGATTTGCAATTTAACTGGCTGCCAAACAGGAGCATTCCTAGTGGATCTATAGGAAGCCTAAGGATTAAAGTACAGACGTTAAAATTCAGACGATGGTTAAACATAACACCGCAGGATATTTGATGTGATGAAAGAAAAAAAGTGCCAATTCGCAGTCCGTGTTTGCCCCTTGCGAATTGCCTGTTTTATTTAGTAAACATTTTACTTTAGGCTTGGCCTGTATTTTTTTTTTTGCGTTACTGCACATCTCCAGCAAAAGAAAGCATATCTCACTATGGCCAGCTTGTTTATGCCTATTGCTTCCTATTCCCTGCAATTGCAGTAGTCTCGAAATAAAAGCCAAAACCTCCACTAAGAACTGCCATACTCAGAGTGGGTGGCAAGAGCATGCAAGTGCCGGCTGGGACCAGGGAGGAAGTGGACACGTTTCGGCTAGGCGTATTCTCTTGGTGCCCGCTCCGCTCAAGGCGGATCTTGCTGTGTTAAATTTGGTGCATTGCAAGTACCAGAACTACAGCTTTAGCTCCTGAACCACTGATATCCCCGCTATGCAGGCGGCTCTGATCGCTGGTACTTTAGTATTTAGCAGGCTCCCGGCAGCCTGACCACGCTGAACAGGAGCAACGAGGGAAGCCCACTCTGAACCCAAGCACATTGCCCTCTGCCGAGAGGTCTGGTCTGAGGGTGGCATAATATGAGCATGCATCTCCCTTTCAACCTTCGAAGGAATGATGCTTCTTGGAGTCTGGCAGCGTATTTTCCTGTGAGGGGCAGATGAATGAATGAGTGAGAAGGGCCTGGTAAGTGGGGTGGGGTTATTGCACTAACCCTCTGTGCAGAAACAACTGCTATGAATATCTCTAGCCTGCTGCAATCCATAACCTGATAGCCATCGCACCTCATGAGCCGGGAAAATGGTAGCATGGTGATGTTTTTATGTGCATTAAGGGGCTATACGTGTACCAGATTGTTTCCCAGATAAACCTTTGACTTGCATAAGGGATATCTCTACCCCATGCTTTCGTCAGTCAGCCCCATGCATACACTGCAATGCAGTACTCTGATGCTGAAGCGCATAAAGTGCCAAAGATATGCTATACAATGCTGATTTTCTCTCTTCTCCTAAGACGCACTCTTTGAAGCATAAATGCAGTGATCTTTGTAAAAGAATGAGTGTCCGTGACATAAACTCTGCTCATAAGCCCACGTCCGGCAGTAGTAAATGTCAGTGCACCGAATATCAAGTCTGCACTGCCTTAACTATACCTCTTGACTTTTCGATGCACTACTAGACACTCCTTGCCCCTGTATCTCATTCTTGCAGGTGCCTGCTGTCTCCCTACCAGACTTTCTTTGTCTTTCTCCTCCTCTTTGTTGTGTGTGTTTTTTCTCTCTCTTGTCTCGGTATTGTTTGTTCTAGAATGTGTGTGGCTAGATGAGATGGCCCTTTCTTATATCTTCACGACCGTGTGTTATCTCAACTCAGACACAATATGAGAACGTTTTACCTTGAGCTTACCAGTGTTGGCACTAGTAGTTGCGCTGGGACGGCTCCTCCATTAGTACGTAGGAGCGTTGCACCACTGCTTTCTCGCAGTGCGAGGAGCAGAAACATAAAATGTTAAAAACGACCATTTTATTTTTCTGCTTCTCGCCCTGCAAGAAAGCAGAAGGGTTTGGTTGAGGGCGGGTGGGTCTGCTCTGCGAGCATGGCAGGGGAGGAGTGGTGTACCCACTCCTGAGTGCGCATTGGCTGGTTTGGTCGGCTCTCTGGGGCCAACCAAACCAGTCATGCACACTCTGCTCTTCTCCATGGATAACATGATTGGGCCATTATCCCCTGGCTGGGCGGCATCCCGACCAATCACAACGCTGCTTGCAGCACTGTGATTGGCTTAAGAGTGGAATCCTGGCTGCCTGCTTCCTGTTCTCCGCCTGTGAGTCCAGCAGGTCGCGACTGCAGGCCCAGTCTGGAGATGCTTACAGCAGAGTTCAAGTGAAGGAAGATGCCAGTTTATAGTGTGGACTGTAGTTGTGTTGAAAAGCAACGCTTGACATGAGATTGTTAATTATGTTTTTGAAATACATTTCAGGTGTTATTGGTGGATTGTGAATTCTAAACGGTTGCAGTATACATCCTTTGGCCAAATGACACCGAGCACGCAAACTCAACATCCGGAGAAAGGGCGGATGGGTGGTCCCCACCTGTAGAAAGGATGGGACCATATGTTGAATCTTAAAGCAGTTTTGTAGATAGTTTAGGAGGGACACTCAATAAATATTCCATTTCATTTTAACCCGAGACTTCCCTGTTTTTTTTAATGGGATAAAATAATTGCAGCATCATGGGCCAAAGAAATGAGCTAAAACACCAAAGGTTTTACCATAGCTCCAATAAGCAGGGTATGTAAATTAACACAGTCTTATACTATATCTAAATCCGTCTCCTCCACCACTGCTTTCCTCCTCCTTTCGTATTCCTATCCTTGCCCCTTCTTCGTTCATCATTTCTCATATTCCATGTCATTTATGTATGATTGCTGAAAAGGCTTTAAGAAAATGTTTACTAAAAAAAAGGTGCACAACATGAACCTATTTAACATCATGAAGGTCATTGTGTTGAGCAGTTGATGGAAATGTGGTGATGTTTTAAAGCAATTGACACAAGGGATAGAGCGAAAGTAAAGGTGGGAGGGGCATTCGTATAGCGAAACTAGATTGAACACAAGGCGATATAGGAGACAAAATATAGAAAGAGTTAATGTTATTTCATGGTTTCCATTGAAACTAGATGGATAAGGAGGCCCTAAAGCGTTTAAAAACAATAGAAAGAACACTAACCAAAGATAGACTGGAGAGGACAGCCAGCAGAGAGGGCAGCGGGGAAGTATATTTCAAAAGAGGAAGTAAAAAAATGATTCTGATGGCTGGATTAAATTTAGACTGTGAAGGACAACGGGATGAAGAGGGAGTGCAAACTAGGAAAAGGCAGCAGAAGCTAGGGTGATAAAAGGACAAGTATTAGTAGAATGAAGCACGTGCATTAGAGATACGAGTAGAAAATGGCAACATGGTGTCAACTAGAGACCCAAATCACTGCTAAGAAAGTCAGAATTACTGTACATTTTATTAGAGTAGATAGGTCAGGGGAGGGGCCTAGGGAAGGGATCAAGAAGCGTTGCTAGAATTGTGTAATTGAGTTGTGTTGACCCATGATTGCACTACTGCTAGACATGCAGAAGTAGATTGTTTGTGTCGTCTGACAGATCCCATTGCAGCATGTTTGCCAAGAGTATCTGACGCAACCTGGCCAGTTCTTTGTATTGTGGTGGGTGTATCGGTACAATGAGGCTGGTCGCAAGAAATTGCATGCATCTCGTATCAATTCCTGAGGCAGAAGTTCCCTCTATGAATCTTTGAGCCCAATTGTGAATGCAGAGACGGAGGTTTGCAAGGCACTGCAGACCTTGGTCTATGGGGCTGTCATTACGATTCCTGTACCTTACATTGACAGGGGTATCCCAGAAAATTGTGTTTTGTAAAAGCGATATGAGGGGAGTGAGGACATGGACAAGTCCATAGGTCACCAGTCTGCTAACTGTGATAGTTTGGACAGCAGTTTCCTTTTTAGGTCGAGCCTGGGAAGGGCGCATGCCTTGCTCTGTGAGGCATGCTGTATTAGAGTAGGCACTTCAAGCTCCGCCCACTCACCGCCCATATTTGTCATTGGCTTGTGTCTATGTCCTTCGTAAATGCTGCTTCTGATTCGGTAAGCAGCTTGTTTGTCCCTCCTTAGAACTGCCTTGTCTTCCTTTGTAACCTCCCTTGAGGACTGGCCCTTTTACTTCTGTTACCCATTCTGTGTTATTTACTCTGTAAGCCCTATTTTCTTTAATGGTTTTTCCCCTACTGCAGGCATGTGCTTTCCTTGTATTCAGCGCGGCATGCGCCATTTCACTTTCCAAGCAGCTGTGACAATGGCGGCCTCTTGTTTGCGATGCCATAGGTCTCGCATTTAGGAGAGTTTGAGCTATTGGCATTGTAAGAGACAATAGCTTAAACTCTCACAAATCCGAAACCTATTGCTTTACAAATATTTTTTTGTGTGTGTTGTTTCCAAGTGCCCCATGCTGTGCTTGCACTGAATAGAGGCCACACTCCTTTCTTTAGACACCCTCGTCTAAAGAAAGGGGCGTGGCCTCTATCAGTGCAAGTGCACCATGGGGCACTTGGAAACAAACAATATTTGTAGTTCATTAGGTCTTGCATTTGTGAGAATTTAAGCTATTGACATTTACAGTGCCAATAAGTCAAAAGTCTCGTAAATGCGAGACCTATTGCATTGCAAATGCTTATTGATTTTTAAGTTTCAATCTCTTTTTAATTTTTAGGGCACAAGTACTTATCTTCAGTTAGGAATTCCTGTAATTGAACCTGTACACATCAATTCCCCTCTATTTTCTGCCCCCCCGCCCGATGGCTTAACCCGTTTTTCCCTCCCCCTTAGATCCCAGTGACCGCTGTTTTGAACATGAGTCCTGTTAGACCTTTGTCTCCCCCCCCACCCTCCCCCACCCCATCCCCACCCTTAGTTGTGTTGGGGTTTGGATGAATTTCTCTAAATTTGTAAGTAGTCTTGTTGCTCACTCTCTAACATAGTGGGGCTGCGAGTTCCGGGCCTTATTTAGAGCTAATTAAATCTTTCTATTTCTGGGATTACTGCTTTGGGATTTTTGCCCAGCCATTTTGACACTACGCCTGAGTCAGTGGCAGTGTTAATGAGGTGATCAAGGCTCCTGTAAAGGTGAAAGCTGCGCCTCCTTCCCTTTCAGAAGTGTGTGTCTCAAAGAGGGGACGAATTTGAGAAGTGTAAAGTGTGTGAGGAATTGAGGGAAGAGGAAGAGGGCATATAGCTTGTGACAGGCACCATGAACAGTATTGATCTTGAATGGAGGTAAAATTCTATTTTGATCTTTCCAGCCAAGTCTTTGAGAGAATCAGATTCCTAAATAGTCAAAGGATGGCACATTTTCAAGCTTTTTACATTTATGGTGAAAGCTTTGTCTAGTTAGCTTTAATTTCCCAAATCCCTCCCTCTAGTCTTACCTTCATTTATTTTGAGCTTTTTTTGGAAGTGATATTGTATAATTTTTTGCATGCAATGCATTGTAACCTCTGTTAATTGAAAAGGATTGGGACGACTGAATAGGTTTGTGCCACAGATATTAGACGGATCCAGTTGCAAGCTTTTCATCGGTCAGTCAAATTTACTGAGGAATAAGGCTGAAAAAGGTTTATGCCAAGCCACGCCCCTTCCCACCTTCCCAACAGGGTGAAAATAAATGTGAGTAGCTGTCACTCTGTTTCATCAACACTTGCATTCTGTTGTTTTTGTTAGACGTAATTTGAGGAGCTTGATAGTTTTATATCCCTCCCTTCTGGCTTTAATGACTGCCATAATATCCCATGATTTTCTAGGTAAAAGGCTGATTTTCGGTCCAATCACGCGGAATACAGCGGTGTGCCAGTACGTTTGGTTTATTTTCCTACAGTCTAGTCTGAACCTTGACCCACTGATCCCCAAGTCCCTATGTCTAAATGCTATTTTATTTCATCCCCTACTAGATGTTTTAGGTCGAGCCCTCGAAACCTCTTGTATACTTTAGTATACTTCTTTTGTGGGCTTAAGGCTTACCCACTGCTTTTCATTTGTTTGTTTCTGTGTCCTTTAAAAATCCTTGCATGCTGGTGGTCAATCCTTCCTCTTTCTTCCTCCTTTGTCACTTTTGTTTCCTTCCACGGAGCAGGCACCAAGTACTGTATCTTTATGCTTTGGTTCTTTATCTCTTGGTTTGAGAGACTACCTTATTATTTCTTTTCTGCTTGTGTTACACTGCTGGTACTTCAAGCCCATAGCTGCTTGCATTTTATTGCATCATTCGTCCCTCCCAAGCCAAGACCAGTTTTTGTGCTCCAATTGGTGCTGCTGTGATGGGGATATTCTGCGGTGAGTGCAGGCGTGCTGTTGTTAAACAGAGGTTGAAACTTGCTCAGTGTTAAAAATCATTATTTTCCAGCGTTAAGGGTAGTGTGTGTGAGCTTTGGAAATCACGTTTGGTTATTTGTGTGCACATCCCAACATTTTAAAATAGGAACGAGGGAGACAGAGAATGACTAACATTACAACAGAACCAGATTCAGGCAGAAGACAGAAAATCTGACATATCCAGCGTGAATCGGGTCTGTCAGCATTTATGCAGATGTGAGGTGGTCCTCCCTTGCCAGCCAATCATATGGACTGTTGACGCTAAGGCTTAGAAGCATTCTAATTCAATGGTTCTGATTGATTTAAAGCAAATTGTAGGTTTTGATTCAAGCTGCTTCATTTCACAGCCAATTAATATCCGTCAAGATTCCAGTAGCCAATCCGAAACAACTGATGAGTCAATGGAACCTGCCATTGTGGAATACCTGACAACAGTTTCCAAAGCCAATCCTCCTGCAGATCTCTTTCTATACCTTAGATAGGCCATGGGGGGGGGGGGGGAGGGGGGTGCATGTGAAGGACACTCCCACCATGGTGGTCCGTTCCTTCCACCCTGTTGCCTGTTGGGCTTCAGGGCACCAAGGGGAGCGATACACGCTCTAGACAGTGTGGAAGAAGGCAGGTTAAGGCACCCACAGGCTGACAGTGGGTGCTTAGAGGGGCAGCTATCAAGCTCTGGCTTTTTCGTCAACAGCGCATTGCATTCTGGGACTCGTAGCTCATAATGTAATGCCGTACATCATCGGCCAGGGCCTCCATGGTACTGTGGCCTGGAAGGGTCAGACGTGAGATGGCAGCTGTGCTGGCCCCGGTTCCCAGAAGCCTGTACCAGGGATGCAGTGAGCAGACTCTCCATAACCCGAAGGAACTGCCAGGCTGGCACAAGTCACGTGTGAATCTCTGAGCCAGTTCTGTCATATTCACCAACACCTGGAGGGGCTTTCCAAGCTGTACTTTCAGGGGTAAACAAGCCACTACATGTCTCACCACAGATAGTACTGTTGACTAGTCGGTCTGCCAGGAGGTGTCTCATGTCACGTGCTAGGCAACCTCAGGTTTTGCACCGCGAGTGGCAACATCAGAGGGATAGGTGGGCTGCACTCAGAGCTCCATGTTTGCACACATGGTTTCCTGACAGCTTGCAGGGAGATGGTGACCATAGACCCAGCAGATCACACACATTAAGAGTCTGTAGATGATTACAAACAAGTATTTGAACCTCTAGCCATTGCAGTTGTTATTCACATTACAGCCCATTTGCACAAACTGCAATCCACTCAAAATAAATTCATGCTGTTTCCTACCTCCATATTTACACACTGTAAAAGGTAAAAGTACCCCTTGCAGATTATGTTTCACACTAGGCTGGATTAGTGATCCATAAATTATTTCTGCTGATTGGTAACGCTAGTTAGATAAATTGTATGCCAGTATTTTGTAATCCAGCCAAGCAGATTACTGTTATTTCCTATCATGTATAAACCTCTGTGTTAACAAGCTGCGAATATAACAAGCATTGGCATAGCCAAGAGGTCTCGCCTTTGGGACCTTACGAGTGTTTAGCCATGCAGCACATTATCCTGGGTGCATTGATGCCACGGATTGAAGAGATATAAAATTACCACACACCAGGTTATGCAGTCTGATTCAGGAATACATGCTTGCCTGTGCCACCTGCTTCTTCTTTCTTGGTGGCGTTTGGGAATTAAAAACTACAAACGGGATGGGGAGGTGGGGATCAATTGAAAGCAACTAAGGGAGGGTGGGAGAGAACTGAAAGCAAAGTTGAGAGGATGAGGGGAATTGAAAGTAGCACTAGGCGGATGGCTGGGGGGAGGGGAGGAGGGCTGAAAACATGGTTTCCAAAACGAATGTTTCCAGCCTGCAGAAGATCACACGTGCATAAGGGTAATCTTGTGATTGACAGATAGTGCTTTACAATTAGCAAGGGGTATATACTATTAATAAAGGCGGTTGCAATGCGACATATACATTTTAAAAGTTTTGTGGGCTACTTAAGGAAATCCTCATATGAAACTGCACCTACCAAGTTTTGATATTTATCTACAGCTCTTGCAGGGCTCGACAAATCTTAAAAATCGTACTTGACCTGCAGGTCTAGTGACTAGAATTTTCTACTCGACCTAACATCAATGTACTCGACCCACAAATTGGTTGCATACAAATTTTCTTCAAACCATTTGCAGCGCAGTTGATCAGTGACCAGTAACACATGATCACATTTTTTAGCCTCATTACCATTCTCACTGCAGTGTTTTGAAAGTTACGAGCATGGCCTTGGATAAACACTCTCATCAGTACTCTGGTACACCACTGAACCTTAAACATACTAGAGTGCTGCCTCAGATAAACACTCTTAGCAGTACACGGGTACACTACTGTACATTACACATACTAGAGCATGGCTCCTGGATTAATACTCTTAGCAGAACTCAGGTTCACCGCTGTACCTTAAACATACTAGAGTACGGCTCCGGTGGCTCAGCATCCTGTGATTCCTAGCAAATCACTTAATCTCTACGTGCCAAACAAAAAAAAGAGTGTCGCCTTGTGTAACGTAACTGGTGCTCATGTAAAGCACTCCAATACCTTCAGGTCGAGTAAGCGCTATATAAATCTGCAAAACAAAAACTCTTAGCAGTACTCGGGTACACCGCTGTACCTTAAACATATTAGAGTACGGCCCCGGATAAACACACTTCCCAGTACTCGGGTACCCCTGACCCGCGGCGGTGTTCCCATCCAAGCGCACCTACCGTAGGGTCCCCCGCAGAGATATCGAGCTGTCCTCGGCAGGCGCAGGCTTACATCACGGGCAGAGCACCACTCGCAGGGCTCCCAGAAACATGGTTAAACACCCAAGGTGCAGGAGGAGAACTTCTGCTTCGCTAGGGCACCAGTGTCGTTAATGGCCTGCCTCCGGTCAAGTGAATTGGGTACAGGGGTTGGCAAAGGCAGTTTACATGCTTCTCCGTCAGTATATCCTGCTGCGGCTCATTGTAATCAGCCGATGAGAAGCGTGTATACTTTACTGTGTGGAGATTAGGAGATTAGCTACGATCTGATTGGTTGATTGCAACTAAGCCTCAGCAGACCGAGCGGCAATCAGCCAATCAACACCTTTGCTTTTCCTGCATTTTGTCACGGCAGTTCCTGAATATTTCACCCAGCTGCCCTCTAGAGCCTTCAACCGGCACTGCACTTTAGCACAGCGACAAAGCTAACTCGCAAGGCCGGTCAAGTAGGCCTGAAAACTGTCTCGCCCTGGAAGAAATTGACTCGCATTTGCAAGCGGGCGAGTAAATTTTTCGAGCCCTGTCTTGGAATCAGATTTGTTGATGCCAAGTCCTGGTGAAAGGTTTTGAGGAAAGACGGTTTTTCATACCTCGCGCATGAGCGGAATTAAAGCGATTAAACCTTTATTACAAGAAGTGCGTAAATAAATGTATTTATCAGTGCGATACTAGCAGATGTTTTTATTGGGGGGGCCCGCCTCTGGAACAAAATACAAAAAGAAAATAAACATGCAGAAACACTGACTGGCCATAACATGACAGTAAATAAACAGCAGAGAATCAAGGTAGAGAGTAAAGAAAGGGAAACAGGATACAGAACAAGCATTTGCAATGAAATAGGTCTCTAGCAACCGAGAGTGCATCTGTGGTCACTGGTGAGTCCTTAAAACGTTACTTCTGCCCTTGCCAGGGGTAAATGTCCAACTTCCTCCAAAAAGGGAAGAAAATTGTGAGGAGTTGGTGAATGTCCTTAAATAGGTTTGCAGGCCTGGAAAAATCATAAAAATGTTACCAGACCTGCAGGTAAAGTGACAAATAATCTACTCAACCTGACTGTAATACTCTGACCCATAAACTGGTCATAAATTGTGTTATCCTGGGCAGAATTTGTATTTGACTGAGACACCTTATTCTTCATTTGCAAACGGGAGCTTCTTCAAATACATGAGTTCAACATGTCTGATGTACTAAGAAATCTTGTTTGGTTTAATAGCGTAAACTTTTGCTCCATGTATAAGAAGAATATAGCCCACATAAAAGTACACATGACCCTTAACTTGTCTCTTTGTTAACTAAATATTGTCATCAGGATGGAGGCAGGAATGTTTATCAGTTAATGTCTAAAGACTCACTTGTAATAGATGGATTACTAAACACATAATTCTGGTAGTGCACTGTCATTTACTATTAGTACATTTTCCTCTCACATGGCCACAAAATGTCCCACCGACTTGTAGTTATACTACTAATGTTTGGAAGTTGGGTTTTTACAAAAATCTATCATTTGCACATCACCAAGGGTTCAGTTTTGATTTCATCCTTTTAAAACCTTTGTTTCCATCAAAATTCTGAATTACAAAATCAGTACTTTCCTAATTGCTAATATATTTTGAAATATTTATACTGTACATTTACAATCTATTTAAATTGTGTGTTAGAAATAAAACTGACATCCTCCAACATTAAAAAAAAAAACCTCTATCTTTGTAGTTAGAGAAAGAAAAGTAAACACCAATCTCCATAATAAAATAAGCAATTTATAAGAAGGCATTTACCAACATTAGATCTCTATATCTCAGTGCACAGCACGCGTAACTAGATTTAATAAAATTTGACGCATCTTTACATTACTCATTCACTTTCTCAATGAATAAAACACCTTTTCTTTTCCAGCATGAGCTCGCTAGCACAGGCCAGTAGGCCATAAAAAATAGCTTGCCCTGATTACATCTGACTCTCATTGTGACTGGGCAAGCACATTTTTCGAGGTGTGGTTAGTGTGTGGGTGTGCAGACTTGCCGGGTATTCCAACCTTGAGCTCGCCTACTTCTAGACGTGTAGGTATATTTGGGGAAAGGTGGCAAGAATTAGACCCTCACAAAAACACTACACCTGATACGGGCCCTCAAATAACCAAAGAGACGGCTATCAGAGGTCTGATATGGGACTGCTGCCCTAATTTGTCACCTCACTGAATAGCAGCAGAAGAGAATTATAAAAAAAAGATTGTTTTAAGAATATGCCGGGTACATCCCAACCAATGGATAAGTAGGTATATCATAAAATGACATATCCTAAGTCCTAATAAAAATAATTAATAATAGACACCAACTAACGTTCAATCCGCCCTCCCCCAAAAAAACAAATATAGCACACATAAATACCACTTCCCAACACTATACAGCATCAACCCCCATAACGTATCTCCAACGTCAAGTCTTGTCTTTGCGCATGTATAACAAGTACTTTCGAATGACAACGGTCACAAACCGGAAGAACTTAGGGGGGTAGCAACAGCTCCAAACCATCCCCATGTGTATACTCTATAGAGGGCAAAACGCATATTTCAGAAGCTAAACTGTGATGTAAAAGGAACTTCAACTATTTCATGCATCACTGTGTGCGATCTCCTGCGTTCCTAACATAACGTCTAGGGGTGGGCACAAGCAATCTCTGTGCTATGAATCCAACATGACACAATCAACGGCGGTAATGCCACTACAATAATCACTTAACGCGAAGTCGCGCTGTGATTATCAAATGTTTGGAAACCCTGCATCCGTGTGTCTCCTCCTCGTAAAAGTATCACTGGGACACCCAATCCCGCTATAGAGAGGGTAGGGGCAGAAGGGAGGGCGGTTGCACGAATGGCGGAGAAGGACGGGAAGGGACAGGCCTCCATGTGGCTACAGTGGAGCATACTGAGGGAAGAAGAAGTAAACAGAGCTATAGTCTGCAAGTAGATGAAGGGGGTCAATGTGGTGATGTGAGAAGGGTCTATCAGACGGGGGCACGTAGCAGAGTTTAAGGCTAAGATGGGGACGAGCTTCTTCGTATGGCCGCAAGAGGGGATGGGTTCCAGCGGATCTGCGGCAGGCACCATCAATGCTAAGATCGAGGCTCTGACCACCTCAGCACTGCAGCTACTAATGTCCAGATAGGAACCCTGGGCGCCTGGCTGAGATCAGGGGGAAGCCTACACTAATCACAGGTAATATCGGCTGACTGAAAGTATATAGGGAACCGAGATAAATCATGCCCGTCATGGAGGCCCTGCCCCGCTCGGCCGTGCGACGCCAAGTTTAATACAAGCGTGACCGCGATAGTTAAAGCGACCCCGCTAATTAGGCAAGGAATGTCAGGAATGCAGCTGGCATCCAGCCGTGCTGCTGCTCGCTCCCGAGCTCCCTAGGCCAGGGGAGTTAACGTTGACAGAGAAGGCGGACATGCAACCGCCTTTGGCCAATTGCGGGCTTTCAATTTTTGAAAGCCACACGCAATGGCCAATCACTTCAGCTTTTCAGAAAACTTGTGCGTGTGGCTTTTTTCAGATACATGCACGAGTTTGCTGAAAAGCTGAAGTGATTCCAAGAGGTCATTTTCTAGAGCTCGACCTAAAAAGGAACATTATCCATCTCACATTGTTTTCAGCTAGTCCAATCGTTTTTAGGAGCAAAAAAAGCTTTTTGCATACTTTTTAGAAAAAAAAACATTTTTAATGTCCAGTTTTTGCAGCATGCACGATCTCTGTAAGGATTTTATTTATTGTAATGTTTATACAATATAAGCACACCTTATTGTTTGATAGATCCCATGCCAACACATTGTTACTAATGTGCATTTATGTTAATATATCTCTCTACACATTGTTTTGTATTCGTAGACGTTCTGGCTTTAGGGTGGTGCAACCTATGCCGTTGAACTAGGTGCCAAGGTGAAGGGGGTGGCCTCACAGACTAGCACTCTTGAATATTGCTGCGCATTACTGTTTTGCCGGCCGCCTCAAGCCGGCCAAACCATCCTCCACAGTGAAAGTTCTCTCCAACCCAGAAATGCTAATACTGTCCATCTTTCAATGGGCGTGAAAGGTGCACGCACCAAAGAGATCCAGTTTCAGCGTGGTTCATGCAGGTAAAGACCATAATGTGTATTTTATGCAGGGAGGGTGCGAGGGGTGGACACCTTGGGGCGCAATTTAGTCCTCCCTATTCATGTGTATATTCTTCAAACACAACGATTAGGGTTTCACAGCTGCCAAGATTTCAATTTGCTTATGTATGACATCTGCAGATTTTCAGTGTGGTGGTCATACGTGCCACCATTTTAGAAAAGGAAAGTGAGAGATTTTAAAATAATAATTGGAGCTTTCTGGTATTTAGCCGTTCTTAACCCGTCTTTAGTGTCCAGCCGCTTTCTAACTCTTCCGCATCCACTTGCCCCAGGCAGCACAGAAATCACTGTCCAATTTACCAATAATTTGAAAAGCAGCCAGAGAACCGGAAAAAACAGTGCTTTCATTTCTAAACTCTTCCATTATTTGTTGTTGTTTTTATCACCCGATCCCTGGTGATATGTTTCTCTCGTGTCCTTTGCTTCCCATGAATCTCCATGCACAGCCCAGGCCCTCGATGGACTCTCACAAAATTGACTGTTTCCGTGTTCATTATTCACAGAATTGATACTTGTTTTTAAAAAGGATTTCAAATAGTGAAAAGATATTGAATTGTTTTGCAGGGGTTTGGCTTTCAAATAGGCCTTGCCAGCTGCAGATGTGCATCATTCTCCATCCTTAATAAGAGTGGCAAGCACATTACCAATTTCCTATTGAATATACGCATCTGCATACGAGTAAATTGCTTTTTACATACAATATGAGCATTATCTCGGGATTGAATTCTATTTCTCAAATATCATGCTATTTTAAAGATCCCTGAGTTGTCATCTCTCGTAAGTGTCATAACAGGTCTCGTGCAGTCTTCAGCGGTGTTAGCTTTTGTAAATATTGTGGTGCATCATAAGTAGTGCATGGAGTAAATAAACCACTGTGTGCTCACAATCCTATCTGTAGCCTCTTAGGGTAAAGTGTTTTAACGGTTTGCCCTGTAAAATCACTATGTAGAGGTTTTCAAAATGCATAACAGCACTACATTTTAATACGATTCCTATTTGTTTGATGGGAGGTTTGTATTAGAAGAGTAAAAAGACAGGCCCTGGCACACTTTTCATCGCAAACATTATTTACATAATAGCTGAAGCTCTCTATCTGACCATCACTCAGGCACTCATCCTCTGTTTCTTTTAATCTCTTCTGTGATCACTCTCATTCTGACACGCACTAACCGTTCCCCCCCTCTGTCTGTTTCAGTCATTCTCTCTCTCGCCTCCTCTCTCTCAAGCACATACACGCACAGTTTCTTTCTCTCTCGTTTCTCTTTGTCTGTCGCCTTTTGTCCTTCCTGTGGGTATCGTTATTTCTATTCTTTTGCTCTCCTCTCCACTAACTCAGTCTGTCTTTTTCACATGTTTATTTCTCCCCCCTACCCATACCCTCCTACCTCAGTGTTTCATTCTTTATCTCTGGCCTCAATGCTTCTATTTATATTATATTATACTGACTTCAAACTCTGTCCACACGGTTTCCAATGTGCCCCACTGCCATAAGTGCAGTCTGCCCTCGGAATCTGGCATCTGTTGATCCTCCCCTTGTGTCCGTCTGTTGCTTGTGTTGTAATTCAGGTATTATTTCCCAACCTCCACTCCCGTTGTTTGTCATCCCTCCCCACCCCCAATAACAAACCAGCATTAAAAATGCAATAGGTCTCGCCTTTCTTTAAGTTAAAGCCATTTGCTTTGCTATACAAAACCATTAGCAAAGCAAGTAGCTTTAACTTAATCAAAGGCGAGACCTATTGCACTTTCAATGCTTGTTTTTTTAAGGGGTTTCACTGAGGCGATTTTCCAAAGTTGGAGCAAATGGAGGCCCAAACTTAGACCCAATGATGACTTCATGCAGTTTAGAAGGCTGACAATGAAGGTATTTATCTTAAGCTGTGGTCTCACTGCTGCTGATAAGACTCTTGACCACTTTTTTGCCACAATGATTTGATAATCAACTATGTGCACTCTCACTGTTTCCCTCCCTGCAGCCCACCCTATGTAAAGGGGGACTCAAGCTGCTGAACGGTAGTGTGACTGCTATATAAAAACTTGAAATCCACGAACAGATATTAAAACAATATCAGCAGTGATAGGTATCCAGGACGACAATTTAAAAGGAGAGGCGGAGGAGTTAGAAGAAAAATTGCGAAGGGAAATTGCTGAGGAAAACTGCTAACCGCATAACTGTTTAGTTGCACATAAATAGTTGTTTGTTGTTTTTTTCCGATAATTAGCCATTTGCAATAAGGTCAAAAGTCAGTGTGTTCATATGGATATTATGGGAAGTTCCTTTATAATTTTAATGTATACATTGTAAAGGGGGAGATCTGTGCTTCCACAGCAGACTTGGAGCTATATAACGAAGTGTATTTGATAGCTCATGATTACACTTGGTGCTGTACGTGCCTCTTTCAGTGATCAGTGTGATTTGATGCTGCGCTAGTGCTGCTCTTACTCCCTATACGCCTATTCCGCATGGCTTGAATGTACCCCCTCCTGGTTGCAGCTGCTCTTTCAGTGATCAGTGTGATTTGATGCTGCGCTAGTGCTGCTCTTACTCCCTCTAAGCCTATTCCTCATGGTTTGAATGTACCCCCTCCTGGTTGCAGCTGTCAGTAGTACCTCGTCCTTGGTTATGGCGTGTCCTATTCAAACCTACAGGATGCCCTTACAATAAAATGCCTCTGCCCTGTTTGTTGCTAACGGTAAAGTATTAGTGCCCAAACTCATGTGCTGTTGACGGTTGTGTGATGACGGTCTACGTTGTAGAATATGTTCTGCTGTGTTCTTCCCGCGCTGTTAAGCACACTGCCATGTGTGATGCTGCCTGTTGCAATATTTCAGGTGATACTGTGTCAGTTTCGTCCGGATGTGTGATGCATTGGGGAATGGCAATACACAATTCATGTGGTGTCCCTATTTGTGTGCATTGAAGGTTGCATTGTAAGAGTGCAGCCCTTCATGTGCACTGAAGGTGCGGTTTCAGGGCTCTTGTTCTCTACCTGTGCACTGGCTCTGCTGTGTCTCAGTCCCTTCTCCTTGTGTCCTTTTGCTTGCATGCCCTCCCTCCCCAACCCCCGGTTTTAACAGTACTCCACTCCTCCGTGAGTGCTGCTGGTTTTCTGTCATTGCCCCTCCCTTCTTGTGTTTCCAGCAGGGCCAGCTGCTCGAGTAGTCAGCAGTGTGATGTTTGCTTCGCGAGCTGTCAGTCCCCGGTATGATGCTGGTGCTGTGCAATGGCTCTGGGCGATGGTTCCGGGATGGGTGGAGTGGTCTTTTAATCACGTAATGCTCGTAGAATTTGGAGAGCTGCCGTTTGCCGTGGTTGTTGAAGATGAGTGTGGCCTTGATCATGTTGAGGCCGGCGCAAGGATATGGGGGCACCGGGTTCAGTGTGCAGGCCGGGGACTCCTCTCGTGTAATCGCCTCTTCTGCTCAATACGACTCTAGTCCTGTCTCGGTCATTAGGTTGTGACACCAGCGCGCATGCGCACGCAGCTGCCATTTCCAGTGCAGGATAATTTGGTCACAAAGCAGGAAGTACCTTAGGATTTAGGCAGAGTGCTGTTCCAGCCCATTGATCGCAGTGGCTGTCCTCGTGATGAGGGAATGACAGAAACATTACGTTCCTTGACCATCTCTGCGAAGACCAGACAACACATAAGCGAATACTTTATATTTTCCCTGATAAATGATATATATCGTTCATGAGGCAGGCGAGCCAACAAATTAATAAGGAGTTAAATTCAATACTAACGCAAATCCCATGTAACACATCTTGGCTAGGAAAGTTTGGAGAAGAGCTATTTGCAACAAAACAAGCGCAGCCCGTCATGGGACGGACAGAAGGTGTGCAGCGGAGACTGCCTTTACTGGTGGTGAAAAAAAGTCCCCAGTGTATCACGCCGCCAGTAAAGCATCCAATCCCCGCGTGCACATCTTCTGTCTCGTTTGTCTCCCTGCATGCACGCTGGAACCGTATCGATTCCAAAAGGCCTCGGCATGGCAGTTTCGCCAGGCCTGTAATGATGGGCCCTAAGCCCACATGCTAGGTGAAGAAGGACACAGGACACATAGTTGGGGATAGTGGGAATGGCCACGAGCACGTGCGCTCGGCCCCTTTTATTGCCAGCGTCACCTGACACAGTGACGTCTGTGGTGGGTGGGTGTACAGTGTAGTACAGCAGGTCGGAACACTAGAACGTGTCCATGCATGGACACTACATCCCTCCCAATTTTTAATAACAAAACCCAACGTCAACGTTCAACCTGGGGGAGAAAGAAAGATATACACAGTTGTAATACAGTGACCAAACTTCTGCAGAATCGCTCACGCTTCAGCTGCTTGGAGTCGCAGAGGATGTTCTTCCTGTCGCGGACGATGCTCTTCCTGTCGCAGACGATCACCAGTTCACTGTGGCACCAGTCATGGGTGCTCGATGGACCTAGTCTGTTTGACGGCTCTGCCTTGAAGTTGTTCTCACAGTCTTTCCTTAGCCTTTACTTTCTTGGCGACAAACGCAGTTGAGGTCTTGTGGTTTACCGCTAGATGTTGCCGTTCGTCTTTTCGTCCAGTCCTTTTCTTTATCTGTGGCGTGTGTTTCTGTTTTGCAAAAGACGGATTGGTTGCAAGACACCCCTCTCACCATGATGCCTCTCTCGCAGGTGTTCCCCTGCCACGGGATATCCCTGAGGCCCTCTGGCTCGTCCTGAGCTGGGTGTACTGTGTCGTGTTACTCGCACGCCGATCCGTGTGGGTGCAGAGGAGACGACAAGTCTCACCTCGGGTTCTGCAGTCGTGCCTGGAGGGTAGCTGTTGGCTCCTGTCTTCGCACACAATGTCTTCATCCTCCTGGGACCTTTGCTGGAGGGCGGCTGATGACCATCTCTCGTCGCGGGGACGCTCTCTCACTGGCATCCCTGAGGCCTCTGCCCCTGGGTCACCACGGCTGGCGTTGTCCAGTGTCCGTGTGACCCCAAAGGTGGGTGTTTCGAATAGTCCGGCCTGCTCACCCCTGCAGATCCCAGGTGCGCTGAAAGCATAATCAAACAGATGGTCTTTTCTCCGTGCCACGGGTGTTCTTCAGGACTTGCGCACCGTGCTTGTCACCTTCCTTGTCTTTGAGGTGTGAGTAGTCTTGCCACCCTCTTCTCTCTTTCCTCTATTTCTTTCTCCGTGAGGATGTCATGTCACTCTGACTTCTTCTTTGTTGCAGTGGCAACCGTGCCACTCAGATCTCTTCCTTTCCCCTTTCTTTTGGTGGCAAACGTGCCACTCCGATATCTTCATTCTTCTTTTCTTGTAGTGGCAAACGTGCCACTGCGATTTCTTCTTTCTTCGTAGTGGCGGACGTGCCACTCTGGTCTCTTCGCTTCACGACCTACTCTGGACCGTTTCTGTTCTCTTATCTGGCCAGGCTTCTCCATGCAGCGCGCGCACTCTGCACGTGTTCCCCCTGGTCTTGTCCTCGTCCGAGAACCCTCTCTTCATCTTCCTCAGCATTCCGAGTTAGGGTCGTGACCTTCTCTTCATCTTCACCTTGTCACCAGTTACTTCGGTTGAAGTTCGTAGGGCCATGCTCATGGTCCGCTTCGGTCTTCTCCCTTTCACCAGTTGCTTTGGTTCTTCTCGAGCTTCTTGGACCACTTGACGGTCCGCGCTGCCGATCACTGGCAGGAAATCTTCGGTCTTGTCGTCAGACCTCTTGCTTTGTAGCTTCCTTGACCCGTGCGTCGGTCACCTCCGTGTGCAACTCCTGACGAGTCGGCTTCTGTGGTGCGACCATCTGGCTGGTCGGCTTGACCTTTGTGGTGCGACCATTTTGGCTGGTCGGCTTGACCTTTGTGGTGCGACCGTTTGGCAGGTCGGCTGGGCCTTTGTGGTGCGACCATTTTCTGCTGGTCGGCTTGACCTTTGTGGTGCGACCGTTTGGCAGGTCGGCTGGGCCTTTGTGGTGCGACCATTTTTGGCTGGTCGGCTTCACGAGGTGTGTCACGTCGTGTGACTACCTGTGTCCGCTGCCTTGTCAGGCGCTGGTGCGTGCTACTCTTCGTACCGTCGTGGTACCTCTTCAGTGTAGCGTTGCTCCTAGTATCAGGATCACTTGATGTGGTGGCTTCTTGGCGCCACTGGGTGTTGCTCTGCATCCATGGCCGCCAGTGTCGGATACTTGCTGCGCCCATCCTCTTCAGTGGGTTCCTCTCCTGTCGGCGCTGCAGTGTACCTTCCGCGTCCGGCGTACATCTGCACTGAGTCCGTTTGTTCTCTCTCGAGGGTTCGCTCCACTTGATGCGGCGACAGCGCAGTCCTCGCTGGGGTGGATGTGGCTCGACACCATTTCTTCTTACTTCCTCCTTATTGCTGCGGGATAGCGCTGCATCCCTGTGGCACACTGTCTCTTCACCCTTGCAGTTCTGTGCTTCCGTCGCGTTCCTGCGCTTCTGGCACATTCCTGTGCGCCTCCGTCGCGTTCCCGTGCGCTCACCTTCGCGCCTCCGTCAGACCTTGCGGTACTTGCCTTGCTGCCTCTTCTCCCTTGCGCTGCGAGCCGTCGGTCTCCTGTGGCTGCTGGACTTCTTTGGATTGCTGTAGGCTTGTTGGTTTCTTAGTGCTGCAGTACCACCAGTGGCCACTGGGTGGCAGTGTTGCTTTTCCTTGGCTTCAGCAGCAACCTTCTGTACTGCCAGAACTCTATCCCTTGTTTTCCTTTCCACTGCTCCAGGCTTCACTCGTGCTTAGGAGAGCTGGAGGGGAGCTGGAGCCAGGCAGACCAGCGGAGTCCAGATGGGGCTGGAGCAGAGCAGCGGAGTCCAGGACACGTGTCAGCAGGTAAGTCTGTTTTCAGTTATTTTATTGGTTGGAAGGCAGGAGGGGGCACAGGCATTGACAGTGGGCTGCTCAGAGGGCAATGATGCATCACTCGCAAGCTGGGGCAGTTCACACCTCGCGTGGATGGCGGCTGGGGCTTGGTGTGCACTACATGTGCTTTGGTTACAGCAGGAGAGTGGGGCTCTGTAGCGCTCTTTGCAGGGCAGCGCTGGCACCATTGCATTGTTTCACCGCTTCCCGCCTCCTTCTATGGCCGGCGGCGGCCAGTCTTGGCACTCGACATCGCCCTCCCTGCTCGCGGCAGTTTCTTGCGGGGGGGGGGGTGGGGTGTGTCGTCCCGCTTGTCGTCCTGCGGGGTAGGCACCCGCTGGTAGTGCCTTTATTAATTGGGGCTGAGTCTCTTGGCCCGTATGTTTATCTTCTCCCCTCATTGGCGGCGCTGGCCGCCTGCGGTCGCGTACCGCTGCGGGTGGGCTCCGCTCTCCATTTCCACTTCGTCCCGCCCCCCGCAGCCGGTCACCTAGCTTCACGGACCGCGCGGGGGGGGGGGGGGTGCTGCGCTGCTTGTGCCGCTCCTGTTTGCTGTTGCGGGTGGGCTCCGCTTTTACTCTCGAGGTTCAGTCCGCCCCTTCCCGCAGCCGGTCTCCTCACCTTACGGGCCGCGCGGGAAGGGGGTGCAGGTGCCACACGGCCACGGCCAGTCGCGGGTGGGCTCCGCCTCGGTAGGGACTTGTCTTCGCTCCTCAGCTGCGGGGTGGGCACCCGCTTGGCTACACACTTCGTGTATCGCGCAGCTCCTCACTGTCCTCCACGCGGGTGGGCTCCGCGTGGCCGCCGCCACTTGCGGGGGTCGCAGCCGATGCGGGTGGGCACCGCTCGGCTTGCCATTACTTCCGGGCACCTCCAGGCACAGCGGCAGGGTCGGGGTGGGCACCCGGCCCCGCCTGCAGACTTCCGGCGTCGCGGCCGATACGGGTGGGCTCCGATCGGTCCGCTCGTGTTTGGGGCTCTTCCCCCTCCACCAGGGCGATTGCGGCCGGTGCCTGAGGCGCGGGGTGGGCTCCCGGTCGCCACCAGGCACGCTGCGGGCTATGCTGTGCCCTGCCGGCTTCTCGCGTCGTCACACGGGGGGGGTGCTCACCGGGCAGTCCTCTCCCTCATCATTATCGATGGTGCGCCGATCGGGGCTTCACTCGCGGGGTAACGTACCCGCCTCGTCGCCAATGTAATGATGGGCCCTAAGCCCACATGCTAGGTGAAGAAGGACACAGGACACATAGTTGGGGATAGTGGGAATGGCCACGAGCACGTGCGCTCGGCCCCTTTTATTGCCAGCGTCACCTGACACAGTGACGTCTGTGGTGGGTGGGTGTACAGTGTAGTACAGCAGGTCGGAACACTAGAACGTGTCCATGCATGGACACTACATCGCCGAGACCTAAAAAGAAAAGCTATAACAAACCAGCATTAGAACCGGGAGCAAGAAGTTGCCAGCGTTACAAGGGCAAAAAAACAAGAAGACATTTTTTCATGTTGATTCTTTTTTAATAGGGTCGTTCAGTTGTACATAATGTCTTCTTGGTTGTATATAATAGGTCACAAAAGTGCTTATGACACTTTTCTATTATAACTTTTCAACATGCTGCACTGCAGCCACAATGCTCTACTTCATAGCTTAAAGACATTGGCAAAGTCAATAGCTCTGGTTAAACATATTTATATGGTCCCAGAGGTGAAGCCTATTGGCTATTCCAATGCTTGTCATGCTTTGCAGCCACATCAGTAATAAAATAGGTCTCTAGTTGACTGAATTTTTCTTTATGCCCATCTTGTTTATAGCTGGTGATCACATTTATGCCATGAAACTGAATATAAATTTGGCCCAATAACACACTATTTACACCAACTATACTATTAAACACATATTCACACCTTTATTACTACAGTCAATCCAATTGTATTACCACAGTACTGCAAAATTGGCATTAGAAGAACATTGTACACTTTTTTCCTCCTTCACAAGCAGCAGTAATAAAATGACTGAATTGAAAGAGCTTGTTATTTAATAAGTCACTAGTTAAACCTGCCACAATAATGAACGTTTTAATTTTACAATGTTTTATTGCAAGCACGTGGCAGACTTATGTATGTTGCTGTTTTTTTGTGCTTTTTCATTCTGTGGCCTATGCTTGCAATGAAAAATAACAATATTATTGTTGCACCAGATTGGGAAGGCTAGACCTACTGGCTTTGCCAATGCTTCCCTTTCACGCCCCTCAAGCTACAGAACTGTCCTTCAGACTCCAGGCTGAGACTAATACTGAATTTGGAGGCAGCTATGATGTTACATTATAGCCTGCCGTAGCGGGCTATACCGGCTATTAAAGGCCCGCTGCAGCTTTAAAGGCCCGAGCCGAAGAGGAGGGACTTTAACAAGGCAGCAGGACTTTAATAGCCGTTATAGCCCTGCTACGAAGGGCTATAAGGCTATTAGAAAATTCTGTCACTAGAGGGCAGAATGTTCTAACAAATTAAACAAAGGCTTCAGGGAGCGCGAGGGGATTCAAATCTCCTCAGGCTCCCTGAAGCCTTTGTTCACAGCCAGAGCTGTGAACAAAGAAACATTGGAATGTTGGAGCTCTGGGCTTATACCAGTCATTATAAGCCCGGAGCACTCCATTGTTTTCAATGGAACTCCCAACATTCCAATGTTCTAATTTCATTCAAGCACTTTAAAATAGCAACTTTATAAAGGAGACAGAAAATATATCACCATTTAGCAGGGTGTCGAATGAGCAGGCAAAATAAGTATTGCTATTTAAAATTAGTATAAAAAAAGAAATTAAATGAAACACTTTGAACAAGATTTGTTGCTGAAGAAAAATGGACTGTTTTTAAAGAGGCTATGAGTAATTTGCACAAGCTTTATACTGTCACTCAAATTGAAGGGAGCTAGTGGGTGAAGTTGGCTGACCTATTGCAGTGTTCTGTAGTAGTAGAAATAAAATGTCAATAACAATTTAACAGACCAGTGGAAGCCCACTGACCAACACTCCCTCTATGTATGCATATTGTGTGCATTATTAATTTTTTTTAAAACAGTCGTCCAGAGAAGACAGCTAAAGGTGCTCTCAAATGACAAATCTATAAATTTGGAGGCCTCCACTTCCCTCAGAAGAACAGGTCATAAGGAACAACATATGCATATAACAAAAGAACCCAACCCATTTTCTAAACCAGTGACGACTGGGAAAGCAAGGGTTAATACACTTGCTTTATGACCACACCTTGCATGTTTCTGAGCAAATTTGAGCAGCTCTCTCTGTTTAACTTTAATGCTTAACATGTCAAGGGGGGAAATGTGTATGGGACTTCTCCAATACCCAAAAGCCCACCACTCCGACCACAGTACCAAGTTTAAGAGCCCTAGCTTTTAAACTTTTTCTGGGCAGATCGTTCAGTTCTTTTAACACATCCCTGTATAAAATATATATATATATATATTGCACAAAATAAGGCATTGCTGACTAAAGTTGGCATTGCTAAACTGTTTAGGGAAAAAAGGTGTTCTTATCTTTTGCAGGTTATAACTGTTTTATGCAGATTAGTGGTTTCTGTAAAACAGGCACTGCGTGTGAGTTACATTTGCTTATACTGAAAGCACAAAGCCAAGTGTGAGGTATATTGACTGATGCAAAGACTTGTTCCATCTATGTTTTAAGAGGTGCTGCATTAGCTTTCCTAACTGTGCGTCTAGTTGGGTGTGCTTATTTCTTAAAATGAATCCTGTAAGTGTTGCTACTACAGATTTGACAAGTCGATCTAGCAAAGTGTAAAATCTTCTGTTTTTCAAACTTGGTACTAGTAGTCACAGAATGCAGCTTGACTTTCATCTCAGGTATGCGGTTATAGAGAGGCCTGCATTCCACACTGCAGCGGATCAAATTCCCTTTGTGTACAATTATCACACTGAAACACAATTCTAATTCTGCTTAAGCTGGCTGCTTCCTACAGTGCACACCTTGACAGAGGTTCCCACGGTGTGCTGTTGTCTGGCAGACAGGCATCCCAGGAGGGGCTCATTTGAACTTCTGTGTTGACGAGTGATGCGGATGGAAAGTTCACGCCTCCCTAAAGGCTCCAGAACTCTTTTTTGTGAAATAGCTGGTTTTGTTTGTAAGTTTGGTTGAGTTTTCAGAAATCTTAGCCGGATATTTCAAAGTAGACCGTGTCAGGCCAGTCAGTGTCCTGGGGCCTAGAGAGCTAGGGGGCAGCCGGCCAAGCACTATAAGAAGCAAGCTTGGGTCCCTGGAGCTGCATGAAACCGACACTACTGCACTGTTACTGAAGCCAGGAACCTCCTTGGAGGCTTTGAGCTTGAGGAGAACGAGGTGAACAGAGGTTACCTTGGGAAGGTGTTGTGAAGCTGAACCCATGATTCAGCCTGCACACTAATAACCTGTAATCAGTGGATTGTGCAATCAGTTCACAATTTGAAAAAAAAAGTCTTTTTCGAATTTCAAAAACGTAGGTTATTATGCATGGGGCTCTGCAATGAAAAGCAATGCTGCCCAAGTCATAGACAGCCTGAGCTCTACGGTGGTAGCGCCACTTTTAAGCACATGTATGTGTCCTTGACATGTTTCGGCCTGTTTGCCTACCTGAAAATCATTTCTGTCTGTCACTGTGCAGCATCGGCTCCTCCACTAAGGCGGAGAAAAATAAAATGATGATAACATTGTGTTATCATCATTTTATTTTTCCCGTACTTACCCAGCTTGGTTTTGCAGCGTGAATCTTTCTGGATTCACTATGCTGTGCATTATTCCGCGATCTTGTGGTTGGGTCCGGATTCGTAGTCTTTTCTTTTTTTTTTTTTTTTTTTTTTTTTGTAGCCCAGGTGGGCGGCGACGACGCACCATTTGGTGCACCTCCCGTGACGTCGTCGTGCTTCCTGCGGAAGTCCCACCTTTGGGGCGCCATCTTCAGATTCTTTTTTCCGCCGTTGGGTCTGGATCGTCATCGGGAAGATCCAGATTTACAATCGAAGGAAGAAGAAAGAAAAGCGAGTTTCGTCGATAAATACTACGAAGATATCACAGGAAAGGAAGAGATTTCATCAGGAGCGCGAAGAAAGGAGGTTTTTCGCCTTTTTCTTCGACGACCTTGGAGAATGCGCACTCAGAGGCCCTGAGCGCGATGGACAAGACGCCATTCAAGTTCTGCCCAAACTGCCACCACAAGTTAGCGCAGAAGGACCAGCATCCGGTCTGCAACCTCTGCCTACCGGTCGAACACCAGAGTAAGGACTGCAACGCCTGCTCAGCCTTCGCGCCAAAGACGCTCCGGGTGAGAGATCGGCAGAGAAGAGCCAACGCCAGCATGGATGGCAAGGGTAAGGCCCCGTCGCTCTACGATCTGGGCCTCTCCACGGACGATGAGGACAACGTCGCCGAGGCAGCCGAAAACTTCACGGTCGTAGAGACCGACAAGAAAAAAGAAGATGAGGTAAGAGAATCGTCGAGCACAAAACAGAAAATACCTCAAACACGAGGGCGACTCGAGAAAATCAGAGTCAAAGTCCACGAAGGGAGCCCCGGTGCCGAAAACTTCGACGACCAAAGGGGGAACCATGGACAAGAGGCCGAGCGGATCCTTCGAAAAGGACTCCCAGGTGCCGAAAGACGCCGAAAGGCAAGGGTCATCGAAGACAACCCAGGAAACGGGACGATCGACGCAGAAAGAACGGTCGACGTCGACGCAAGTTCCGTCGAAAAGACCCGCGGTCGACGCCGAAAGCATCTCCGAGATGGAGAAAAAGAAGAGGCGGCTCGAGGCCGAAATGGAGAACATCCTTCAAAGGAAGAAGGAGTTCGACGCCAAGATGAAGGAATTCAAGATTCCAACGGCTCCACCGACGGACGTCGTCGAGGTCGAGGACGAATTCGACACCATGAGGCTGACGAGAGATCTCGAAGAGGAAGACGAGACCTATTATGACGGCGAAGCCGAGGAAGAAGACCAGCAGTCGTTCTATGGCTCGGCGCCATCTACCAGCCACGACATCGAATGGCAGGATCTCGACACCGAAAACCCGGAGGAGCCCGTGGACACGTACCCTTCGAGGCCTTCGCCACCCGACGACATCGGGGTGTACAATATGGTGGTCAGGAGCGCAGCGACAGCCTTCGGCGTCAAACTCGACGAAGAGAAGCCGAAAGCCGATTTCCTCCTCGAGACTCTGCTCCCCATCCAGACGAGGAGCCAATTCCTCCCCATGCTACAAAGCGTGATGAATCAGGGGAGAGAAGCCTTCAAGGAACCAGCAACCTGCCGTTCGATCACGCCCAGGACTGAGAAGAAGTATAAGCACTCTTCCCTGGACCCCCCTTACATCAAAGGTAGCGTCACCGCCGACTCCATCATAGCTTCCACGGCCAGGAGAAGGGCCAACGTACCAGCAACTTCGGGCCCACCACCTGATAAAGAAAGCATGAGGATAGACCTCACAGGAAGAAAAGTCGAAAGGAACGCCGCAAAGCACTGGCGCATGGCGAATTCCAATGCACTTCTCAGTAGGCACCAGTACCAGCACTGGGACGAGATGGGGGAGCTAGTAAAGCACCTCCCCGAAGAATACCGCCAGAGAGCCTCGCACCTGGTAGACGAAGGCAAAAACATCGCCAACTCTTGTATAAAGACGGCGTTGGACGGGGCAGAGACTTCAGCAAGACTAATGGCCATAGGGGTCACCGAGAGAAGGCATGCATGGCTAAGAATCTCGGGATTCAAACCGGAGGTGCAGAACAACATCCTTATTATAAAGGAACAGTGGTCCCATTCAATTCGAGTAAATTAAAGTGCCACAATTAGTTCAATGAAAAATTGGGTTTTATGTTTGAAGACAATGCAAAAAATAACTAAAGGATTACAGTAAATAGTGAGAAAAGTAAACCAGTGAGTGAGTTGGTGGCAGGGTAATAGGAAATCAGCCGATTTCCGGTACCCAGGCAAGTGATTTAAAAGGTGACTTTTTGGTGCTCAAAGGTAATTGTTATCAAAAAGTCAGTAAAACCACTGTTCCTTTATAATAATGTTTACACCCTTGGTCCCTTCTGACTCCTAGGGTCTCCTTGTTCCTTATAAACGAACAACATCCTTAGCACCCCCTTCAACGGAGAGACACTGTTCGGAGCAACAGTAGACGAGAAACTCACCCAGCTGAAAAAAGAAAACGAAACGGCGAGGTCCATGGGGGCCCTACAGCTGAGGGGAATGAGGCGAGGCAATCCCTCGAGGAGACCCTACGGTAGGGGAGGAAGCCAGCAGGGGGCGTCGCACCAGACGTTCCAGCAGGGTCAGCAGGGTGAAAGTCACGGACAACAAGGTCAACAGAAGCAAAACTGGCAGTACCAACCTCGGGGACAGTCCTTTCGCGGGAGAGGGAACGGACGTGGCCAGAGGAGGAGAGGGGGTGACCAGCCCTCATCAAAGTGACTCAGCACGCAAGAGGACGCCTACCCTCGACATGCCCCCAAGGGTGAGGCGCAAAACAGTAACATCAGGGGGGAGAGAAGATTCAAAAGCCTACGAGCATACAACACCAGTAGGCGGAAGACTGAGGTTCTACCTTCAGGAGTGGCGGCGTATAACCACAGACAAGTGGATACTGAACGTCATGCAGTACGGATACTGCATAGATTTGGAGAAAAAACCTCCAAACAGGAAACCAAAGGGAAGGCAGAGATCCGCTCAAGAACTGGCCGTACTCAGAGAAGAAACACGGAAACTTCTAGAAAAAAGAGACATAGAGGCAGTGCCGTTCAGAGAACGCAACAAGGGGGTCTACTCAAACTACTTCGTGGTCCCGAAAGTAGACGGAAACCTCAGACCCATCCTGGACCTGCTGTACCTAAACAAGTTCATCAGAACGCAGAGGTTCAAAATGACTTCGCTGCAGGAGGTACTGCCCCAAATAAGAGACGGGGACTTAATGGTCACCGTGGACCTCAAGGATGCCTACCTGCACATCCCAATAAACAGAAGACACAAGGGCCTTCTAAGGTTCAACATCGACCAGGAACACTACCAGTTCACAACCCTGGCCTTCGGATTAAAATCGACGCCAAGGGTTTTTACAAAATGCCTGTCGGCGGTCGTGGCCCACCTACGAAGGCAGGGGATCCACGTCTACCCCTACTTAGACGACTGGCTGGTCAAGGCAAACTCACGCGAGAAGTGCGAGAGGCACGCAAAACGCGTAACAGACACTCTCACGAATCTGGGGTTCTCGATTCACTGGGGGAAGTAATCGCTGGAACCGGAGCAGGTGAAGATTTTCCTGGGGGCAAAAATCAACTCCCTGAACAGCACAGTGGTGCCCAGCGACAAGAGGACAGATGCCCTACTGAAGGAGACGCAGCTCTACCAGAAGGGGCGAGCTCAGCAGTGAGGTCAGTGAGCAAGATGATGGGGATGATGGCGTCGTGTATCCAGCTGGTGCCGAATGTACGCCTGCACATGAGACCATTCCAGGAATGGCTACAACGGCAATGGTCACAAGCAAACGGAAGTTGGGAGGATCTAGTGGTTGTTACTCACGCAGTGCAGGAGGAGATAACTTGGTGGAACAGAGACAACATGACAGCAGGGAGAAGCCTGACACCACCAAACCCAACAATGACCATTACCACGGACGCATCGCAAAAGGGATGGGGAGCGCACATGGACAACCTCAGAGTGAGGGGTCTGTGGGCTCCAGCAGATGCGGTTCGCCATATCAATTACCTCGAGTTGAAAACAATCCTGCTAGCCCTGAAGGCATTCCAGAGGCACCTGTACAACCAGAGGGTGTTGGTTCAAACAGACAACACCACGGCAATGTTCTACATCAACAAACAGGGGGGGACACAGTCGTTCCCTCTCTCCTCTCTGGCACAGGAGATTTGGAGATGGGCCATACCTCTCAGGATAGATCTACTGGCAATTCACCTACCGGGGAAGGACAATGTGGAGGCAGACTGGCTAAGCAGGCAGACCTCGGCATCGCACGAGTGGGAGCTCAATGGCCAGGAAGCGGAGAAGCTTTTCCGGAGATGGGGAACTCCCACAATAGACCTATTTGCAACACGCCAAAATGCAAAATGCCAAAGCTTCGCGTCCAGGCAACCAGATCAGCAATCCCAGGGAAATGCCCTATGGATAAGCTGGTCGAGGACATTTGCCTACGCCTTTCCACCGATACCCCTGTTGCACAGAGTGCTCGACAAGTGCAGAACCAGCAACATGACTCTGATCCTAGTGGCTCCGCAGTGGGCAAGGCAGACATGGTTCTCACAAATCCTAGAAATGGCACAAGGCAATCCATACAGGTTCGAGAGGAGAAGGGACCAGCTCTCCATGCAAAACTGAGAGGTTCTGCATCCGGAGCCAGAGACCCTCAACCTGGCGGCGTGGCTCCTGAAGACCTAGAGTTCGCGCACCTTAGATTGCCCCCTAGCACTAT
The DNA here is from genome assembly GCF_964204655.1 of Triturus cristatus. Lineage (NCBI taxonomy): Eukaryota > Metazoa > Chordata > Amphibia > Caudata > Salamandridae > Triturus > Triturus cristatus. The sequence goes on along the minus strand of NC_140591.1, from coordinate 1,006,283,294 downwards.
GAGAGTGCTACGAGAGGCAAGTTAAACCAACTACACGAAAATGCTACAGCGCAAAATGGCAGAGATTTACTGTGTGGTGCAGGAAGAAGGGCCTCCAAAACAGAATGACAAGAGACTCAACAGTGCTGAGGTACCTCACACACCTTCTAAAGAGTAACCTCTGCTCGAGCTCCCTAAGGGTACACCTAGCGGCGATCGTTGCCTACACCAGAGGTGAAAAGGGTGGAAGTTTCTTCACTTCGCAGGTGGTGAAGAGATTCATGGAAGGACCCAAAAGAATGGCCTCTCCGAAAAGGTTGCCGCCACCGGCATGGAATCTGAACGTGGTTCTGACGGAGCTCATGAAGGCACCGTTTGAACCCATTCACAAGGCCACACTACAAATGTTGACGATGAAGACGGCCTTTCTAGTGGCCATAACCTCACTCCGCAGGGTGAGCGAGCTTCAAGCACTAACACTTCAGGAACCCTACATTCAGATCCACAAGGACAGGGTAGTCCTGAGGACAGACCCACACTTCATGCCCAAGGTGGTGTCGGCGTTCCACATGAATCAGAGCATTCAGATTCCAAGTTTCTTCCAAAACCCGACTTCAAACGCAGAAAAGGCTCTGCACACCCTCGACGCTAGAAGAGCGGTGATGCACTACATTGAAAGAACCAAGGAACTCAGGAAGTCGAAACAGCTGTTTGTGTCCTTTGCTACTAGCTTCATGGGTAGGCCAGTGACTAAGGGCACCATCGCTAGATGGATTGCCCTCACTATTCAATTCTGCCACAAACAGGCTGGACAGGAGCTAGCGGAGGGGCCTCAGGCTCACTCCACAAGGAAGAAGGGGGCCACCGTTGCCTTCCTGGCGAACACGCCCATCCAGGACATATGTCTGGCGGCAACTTGGGCATCTTTGCACACGTTCACAAAACACTACTGCGTGGACATTCAGATGAACAAGGAAGCACAGGTTGGACAGAAGGTGCTTCAACACATTTTCAACGACCAACGCTCATCTACCACCCAGCCGCCACAAAATTAGGAAAACCGCTACAAAGTCTATGCACAGCATAGTGAATCCAGAAAGATTCACGCTGCAAAATGAATAGTTTCTTACCTGTCGGTGTAGTTTTGCAGCTTGAAGATCTTTCTGTATTCACTAGCGAACCCACCCACCTCCGCCAGGAAGATGAGGCTGGAGGAAGAGGGGGTAAAATGGAAAAGATCAGAAGGAATGAAAACTTACAGAAAAATGGACAAGAAGAATTAATCAATCGCCTAGGGTTAAAAAAAAAAAAAAAAAAAAAGGGGGAAAAAGAACCCGAAGATGGCGCCCCAAAGGTGGGACTTCCGTAGGAAGCACGACGACGTCACGGGAGGTGCACCAAATGGTGCGTCGTCGCCGCCCACCTGGGCTACAAAAAAAAACAAAAAAACAAAGAAAAGACTACGAATCCGGACCCAACCACAAGATCGCGGAATAATGCACAGCATAGTGAATCCAGAAAGATCTTCAAGCTGCAAAACTACACCGACAGGTAAGAAACTATTCGTTTTTGGGTGCGGGGCAGGGCTGGGCTGTCAGCCAGCAGGGTGAAGTTGTGGTGGGCACTTTCTAAGTGTGCATGGCGGTTAGGCCGGCTGTCTTGGGCGGCTGGACAGTCATGCGCACTTACCATGTTCTCCACCCGGCTGTATTACAAGGCTGGGTGGGGAACAAAAACAGCCTCCCACTCTCTGTCTGAGTTCTGAACTACGGCGCTCAGACCAATCACAACGCTACTGTCATGCTGGTGACAGCAGCATCATGATTGGCCATGGGAGTCTGGGAGCCTGTGTGCTTCCTTCTTCTGTGGGACCGTGCAAAGTCGACAGAAGAAAATAAGGAGGATGGAGGCAGCGGTCAACAGGTAAGTGCAATTTTCTTTTTTTAAACCTCACCCTTACTGCCCTGAAGCAGCCGCCACTGGTGTTGGGTATTATATGTGCATATTAAACGTTTACATTAACTACTTCATCTGATTTTATATCAAAACAACTTGTCTCATGGTGCTGCTTTGGGCCCAGCAGACAAAATTTCACTTGGCTAAATTTAAGAATGAAAGGAACAAGGAATTCTTATGCCGCCCGGTGCCTAGCACTGTTATTAGTCCTGCCACTGTAATTACCAAGGGTAATAACATTACATTAATTGCAGTGGCATTGGTGGGACAGTGGTGTTCTTCAATGCAACTTTCCCAAGAGAGAGCGTATTTCTGTCACATGCCTACCTGAGCGCCAAGAGGACGGTGCATGCAGGCCTGACATACAGATTTCCCTGCAGAGGAAGTTTCTTTGAAGTGCACGGTCAGCAGTCTGGGCAATGTATTTACCGTTATGCAGTTGGCATTATGATAAAAATATTGCCCCACTCCTGACTTTGTTTCGAAAAGCAACTCTGGTGCCTAGGGGTGAGCTTGCGAGAGCATGCACTAGCGCATGCGTCTCGCTTGCGAGACACTGTTGTTGTAAAATGGCCTGAAATGATGGTTTAACACAAAATCATGCAGTACACCCCAATACACCCCACTCCAGTCCAGGCCAGCTCACCCCATACCAATGCTCCCCACTCAATACAATCCACCCAAGACCAATCTAATTCACCGCACTCCAATCATAACCACTCGCCCCAATCTAATCCACTACACCCCAATCCTCCCGACCCGCCTCACTCGAATCTTCCGCAATCCAAATATTCCACATTCCTGTCTGCCCCACTCCGATCCAAAACAATCTGCCCCACTCCGATCCAAAACAATCTGCCCCACTCCGATCCAAAACAATCTGCCCCACTCCGATCCAAAACAATCTGCCCCACTCCGATCCAAAACAATCTGCCCCACAGCCCGCCCCACTCCGATCCAAAACAGCCCGCCCCACTCCGATCCAAAACAGTCGGCCCGCCCCACTCCGATCCAAAAGAGTCGGCCAGCCCCACTCCGATCCAAAACAGTCGGCCCGCCCCACTCCGATCCAAAACAGTCGGCCCGCCCCACTCCGATCCAAAACAGTCGGCCCGCCCCACTCCGATCCAAAACAGTCGGCCCGCCCCACTCCGATCCAAAACAGTCGGCCCGCCCCACTCCGATCCAAAACAGTCGGCCCGCCCCACTCCGATCCAAAACAGTCGGCCCGCCCCACTCCGATCCAAAACAGTCGGCCCGCCCCACTCCGATCCAAAACAGTCGGCCCGCCCCACTCCGATCCAAAACAGTCGGCCCGCCCCACTCCGATCCAAAACAGTCGGCCCGCCCCACTCCGATCCAAAACAGTCGGCCCGCCCCACTCCGATCCAAAACAGTCGGCCCGCCCCACTCCGATCCAAAACAGTCGGCCCGCCCCACTCCGATCCAAAACAGTCGGCCCGCCCCACTCCGATCCAAAACAGTCGGCCCGCCCCACTCCGATCCAAAACAGTCGGCCCGCCCCACTCCGATCCAAAACAGTCGGCCCGCCCCACTCTGATCCAAAACAGTCTGCCCCACTCCAGTCTTCCCCGCTCCAATCCAAAAACAGCCTGCCCCTTTCCAATCCCCAAACAGCCTGCCCTGTTCCAATCCCCAAACAGCCTGCCCTGTTCCAATCCCCAAACAGCCTGCCCTGTTCCAATCCCCAAACAGCCTGCCCTGTTCCAATCCACCCCACTCCGATCCAAAACAGTCTGCTCCACTCCGATCCACAAAAAGCTGCCCTACTCCGATCCAAAACAGTCTGCTCCACTCCGATCCACAAAAAGCTGCCCCGTTCCGATCCAAAACAGTCTGCCCCGTTCCGATCCAAAACAGTCTGCCCCGTTCCGATCCAAAACAGTCTGCCCCGTTCCGATCCAAAACAGTCTGCCCCGTTCCGATCCAAAACAGTCTGCCCCGTTCCGATCCAAAACAGTCTGCCCCGTTCCGATCCAAAACAGTCTGCCCCGTTCCGATCCAAAACAGTCTGCCCCGTTCCGATCCAAAACAGTCTGCCCCGTTCCGATCCAAAACAGTCTGCCCCGTTCCGATCCAAAACAGTCTGCCCCGTTCCGACCCAAAACAGTCTGCCCCGTTCCGACCCAAAACAGTCTGCCCCGTTCCGACCCAAAACAGTCTGCCCCGTTCCGACCCAAAACAGTCTGCCCCGTTCCGACCCAAAACAGTCTGCCCCGTTCCGACCCAAAACAGTCTGCCCCGTTCCGACCCAAAACAGTCTGCCCCGTTCCGACCCAAAACAGTCTGCCCCGTTCCGACCCAAAACAGTCTGCCCCGTTCCGACCCAAAACAGTCTGCCCCGTTCCGACCCAAAACAGTCTGCCCCGTTCCGACCCAAAACAGTCTGCCCCGTTCCGACCCAAAACAGTCTGCCCCGTTCCGACCCAAAACAGTCTGCCCCGTTCCGACCCAAAACAGTCTGCCCCGTTCCGACCCAAAACAGTCTGCCCCGTTCCGACCCAAAACAGTCTGCCCCGTTCCGACCCAAAACAGTCTGCCCCGTTCCGACCCAAAACAGTCTGCCCCGTTCCGACCCAAAACAGTCTGCCCCGTTCCGACCCAAAACAGTCTGCCCCGTTCCGACCCAAAACAGTCTGCCCCGTTCCAATCCCAAACAGTCTGCCCCGTTCCAATCCCAAACAACCCTCCACAATCCAATCCACCCCACTCTGATTAAAAACAATCTGCCACAATCCAATTCACCTCACCCCAATCCAATCCACCCCACTCTAATCAACCCCATCCAAGCCACCTCGATCCAATCCATCCCAGTCCAATCCACTTCAATCCAATCCAATTCTCTACTTCAATCCAGTCAACCCCAATCCAATCCTCCTCACTCAATCCAGTCCACCTCACTCCAGTCGACCCCACTGCAATACAATACAATCCAATCCAATCTACGCCAGTCCACGCCACCTCACTTCAATCCACCCCACTCCACCCCAATCTTGTCCACCCAACCCCATTTCAGTCCACCCCACTCCAATCTAATCTGCTCCATCCAGTCTACCTCCCTCCGCTGTAGTACACTCCACCTCACTCTATTCCAATCCACCCCTGTGCACCCCACTCAGTCTAATCCATCCAACCCACTTCAATCCACCCCACTCAGCCTTCCTCCAGTCCAGTTCAATGCACCCCTCCACTCTAATTCATCCCACTCCAAACCACCCTACTCTAATCCAGTCCACCCCACCCTAACCTAATCCAATCCACCCTAGACCAATCTAATCCACCCCAATCCAATCCACGTCACCCCATTTCAATCCACACCATCCCACGCCTCTCCAATCAATCCACCCCATCCAGTCCACCCACTCCAATCCACTCCACTCCAATCCACCCCACTCAATCCAACCCACTCAATCCAACCCACTTTACCCAATCCAATCCACCCCACCCCACCCCAATCCACCCCACCATCTCAATCTACTCTAACCCACGCCACCCTATTCCATACCACTGCACCCTGCTCCACTTTAAGCTACTCCACTCTACGACACTGCACTTTGCGACACTCTCTATCACTGCACCACTGAACTCTACTCAGCTCTATGACACTTTCCTCTGCATACTCCACTCTACGACACACTACTCCAACAAATCCAGTCTGCAACTCTCTACTACCCCCACTCCACTATAGGACACTCCATGCCACTACCTTTTAGCCACTATCAACAAGGGACTATGGGGCTTTTTTATAGAGGTCCAGCATACATGCCCTGTCAAGTAACAGGAGAAAAGGGTATGAAGTTCCTCGGGGTGGGGAGTGAGAGAGAGAAAACAGAGGAGACAAAACAATAGAAGAAGGGGATTCCTTTTGTCGGAACTAGGGTCCTCACACACCCAGCAAACTAGGTGTCAGCTTCATCATATGGACCTGCTCCTCGTCGGGTCGGCGCTGCAATACCCAACGGGCACCCATAAAGGGGCTCTTTAGCGGAGATCTTTTCTTCTTGGCCGTATGGTGCGGTGCGTGTGAGGTGCCTAGTGGTGTAGATGTGAGTGAGTGGAGGTGATTTAAAACAAGTTGGATAGTCCAAAATATGACTTTTATTCAGGCTGGCTATCCACCTGATTAAAAACAAACTAAGAGTGGCAGCTTGCTGACGACAGGGTTCAGCTCAGCTATGCTCATCTCTGATGGTCAACATGTTTCATGCCTTGCGGTCCTAGTGATCCTTGGCAATTCTTCAGGACCTAGTGTGGAAGAACTATCTACACAATATGGTGGGTGCAAATGCTACCTACCACGTAAAGTACTATGGGAACAGTCTCTCCATGAATGTTGGGTAACCTAACTCGGTGTTACCACCTGCTCCTGTCCTAACTTTTAGCCACACTTTTAAAACCCGAGCCTCCATGTTAGAGTAATCCTCTTTCCCAGGATATGTCCTGTGCCCCTACTGCCCTACCTGCTAACAACATATGCCCCACATAAGAAAAGTCAAACCTTTATATAACTCAATTATGCAGCCTCCTGTTTGACCCAAACTCCTTGTAACTATTGTTACTGCCTTGTTTGGATAACATGTTGTGTAAATTTAAGTGAAATTACATCCTTTTTCCCATTCTTGAGCAGGAAACTTTTGCATATGGTTATGGTGTGAAGTACACATATTTTAGGTATGTGCAGTGTAATGTGCACTATGGCATGATTCATTTATCATTAGTCAATTTAGGGCAAACATATGCCATCGGGATAGTGTAGTGCTGAATGATTAGATACACATTGTCAAAGGATAGAGGGGAAAAAAGGTAAATACAATAAATGATAATTATAAGAAGGGGGATGGGAGCCACATTAGCACTATTTGTAACTGTGGAGTTAGATTCCCTGACCACAAGAGGACGGTTTACCAAACTTTATTCATGCAGCAAGGGTCAGAGCACTGTCATTTGTAAGACAGAAATGTAGCTTTCAGCTAGTTGGAGAGAAGCAATGAGAATGAGTCTCTCACGAGTGGACATACAACCTTTGACCCAGGCAGCATTTCGGTAAAGGTGGTTTAGGACTGAAACTGTCCTTTGTTTATCTCCCTCGTCACCACTGTTTTATCATCAAGTTTTCTGCTCACACACCTCTTCCTTGGATTCTATCATGCTGGCTCTCTTGGTTACTAATAAGGGCTCCAGGAGTCTGAGTGGCATTCATTGCAGCCAGATAGGCAGCCTGATTTGTCTGTTGATTTTGGTCTTCCTGCTCGTGCGCCTGGAAACCCTTTCATTTCATCCCAGTCTTCTTGTTTCAGCCTGTGTGAGGATGTCTTCTCAGAAGGGACACCAACCCTGGTCTGGTGATCGTATATTTAATCTTGGTTCATTTCATGATGGGGGTAGGAGACTATACTGCATGAAGGGTAGCAACTCTGGCTTATTCACATTCTCTGTTGTTTCCCAGCTAACATTTCTTCTCAAAGACATCCACAAGCATGTGTGCCTGCTGCTGTAGCAGTGCTGGGAGCAGATTCCCCTGCTGGTAGGGACTGAGCGTGGTGTAGTGGCATCGCTATTACAAGGGTAGCAGGTGTATAGTGTGATAAGCAACTAGGAGCGGCTCCTACCGGACGGGGGCTTGGAGGAATGAAAAAGAAAGAAAAAAAACACTTACCTGGCTACAGCACCCGGGCTCTCAGGCTCCCATAAACCAATCACAACGCTGCAATGCAAAGTTGTGATTAGTCTGAGCACTGTGGTTCGGCGCTCAGATGGGGAATGAGAGCCTGGACATGTTCTCTTGTGAAAGCTGTGCTAGGAACTTTGACTCTATGGTCTTTAACCCCTTGTGTGCCACGCCCTTTCCCCGCCCTGTGCCGGGCGTTGCATTAGCGGGCGGGGTTCATGACGAGCTGGACTCGTCATGGGCACAGCGCAACCGCGGCCCATGACGAGTCCAGCTCGTCATGGACACAGAAGGGGTTAAGAACACGCTCCTAGGAGTGTCTCGCAACATGCACATGCGTTTGCACTCCATACATTTTGGAAGGAGGTATAATTTACTTTTAATTTAAGCCGTTTGGGACTTTCCCCGGAATATTTTGCGTGCACTATTCTGTTCTGTCTCTTAATACAGTGAACTGCAACACATATTCAACCTATTTGCCATAAGCTCGACCACTTACTTATTCATGTGCTGAGCAAAGAAAGGGCCACAAAACCTACAATCTTATCTCCCACCTGCACATTAATTTTCTAGTGTCCGGCAGCTGCACGAGCAAAATGTGTTAAAAGGAAAACACAAGCATAGGAAATGCATTCTTGACATTCAGTTGACATTGAAAGCTACCAGGGCACTTGTTTTCATTTAACACGCTTCCTTCCTACTCCCTCAGGATTTTGTTTGGAAGGGCGACATATCCTGCCACCAGAGGAGAGGAAATTGCTCATTTTATTTTTCTCCAGTTGTTTTTCACAGTTGTGGTGAATATTAAACTTTTTTTTAATTGTGCTTCTTAAGGAGACTCTGAGAGCGCAGCCCACTTCAACGTCTTTGACAGGACACCAAATATTGTCCTCTGAGAATTGGATCTTAAATCTCAGAACATCCAGTTGTCATTGGTGAGTTTAGTAAAATCTGCAATACCTGGACAAAATGTCTACAATTCCCTTCTTTGTCCAGTTACCATAGGAAGCCATTAGCGTTAAGACTAGGCTTGAAACTGGGTGATTCACTGCTCTGACATCAAGGCAGTGAAAAATGTGTCCTGAAGCTGATGCAGATCTGTTTCTTCTCTAGGTCTGCAGAGACTTGAGGGAGGTGGTGGTATAATTGTTGGTTCTGCCCTGGTTTATTGCTCATCCTTTTCAGTCTTGCCTGTCAGCCGTGGGTCTGCATAAAATAACCACTGGCATGAGATTGAAGTTTGACTGATGCGGCTCTCAGGGAGTTGCTCTCGGCATGGCACTGGCTCCCCACACTTGAATTGAGAATGAAAAGTGGGGCTTCAGGTTGGAAAAGAGAGGGGTTGTGTAGAGGATATGAGGGAGAGTTGGCAACATACCAGTTAGTATTGGGGTGGGGAGAGGGTTTTATTGAGGATGGCATAGAAGAATGCCTGGAGTTGCATTGAGTATTTGGGGAAGAGAAGGTACTTACAAAGGAAGCAAGAAGCCCGGTTTCTTTTTTTTTCCTTTTTTAGGTCGAGCCTAGCGCAGTGCGCATGCGCTACTCTATGGGAGGCTTCTTGTGAGAACTTCTCCCTGTGGGTCTGACTCCTCCCACACATTAGATTGGCTTTTGCGTGTCTCTCTCAAGAATGAAAGCATGCAAACGGCTAAAGGCGGGCGCATGTCCCACCTCGCTAGCAAAGTTCACACCCACAGCGTTTTGCTTGCGGGAGCGAGCAGCGGTGCGCAGAGTGGTAGCTGCATTCTTCGTTTTTTCCTTCCTTGCAGCGCGGGTGCACCACTTGCGGGCACCCTTACAGCGCGCCTACATCGCACACCACTCGTGGGACGCGGGGCACTGTTTTCTGTCCGGTTTCCTTTTCTCCGCGACCCCGATTATTAAGTTGAAATGCTTGTCTTTATCTTCAGTGTGCAGGGCCCTAAGCATAAGGGGCTCTCCCCTGTCTTACTCCTCTTGGGTCCATCCAATATTCGGTCCTGTGAAGACGGCTGCTCCATGTGGTTCAGCTACCGCGTGAAACCCTTGTCTTGGTTGTAGTGTGGCCTGCATGAAGAAGGGGGACTCTGCTGGTACTGCTGTTTCTGAACTCTTGCGCGGAATCCTCTCCTTGCATGAAGTTTACGCGGCCAGCTTGCAAGGGGTCGGTCCCTGCAGACACAGCGGCTCGTGTCGGACATGATGTATTTTTGGGTGAGTGCAGCCACGATTTGCACGTACATTCCTCTGACGCTACTTGGTGGTGTAACCCACAGCACCGTGCTTCCTCCACTTTTGGTAATCTGCTGCAGTATCTTTACTCTGGCACACACTACTGGCAGCCTCCTGCACGCATCTTTCTCAGACACTCAACTCTGGTCTCCTCTTGCACACTTCATCCTTTGCCACTCAGTGTAGCCACCTCTGGCACAGGCGTGGCTCTGACACTACTCGCTGCCGATTCACAGCGCTGCGATACTTCACTTCTGAACACCTTTAACGCCTGCCTTCCTCTGACGCTTGATGCTGGCCGCCTTCTCCTTATGTTTGGTAACTAATTCTAAGTGGAGGACGTATCCACCTCCAGTGCCCGTGTAGGGCATCCCCTCTACACTCCCTAATCCTGTTATTATTAGCGCCTTCTGCTTATACCTTCCTCTGACTCTACTCAATGCTGTGGCGCATAGCCTCTTGATCACCTTACTACCGGACATCATGTGCACGTTTTCCTCGCACCCGCTTCTGCCCACGCGCTCTGTTCACTGCAGGAGACCTCCTGCACACACCTTCCTCTGACTCCCAAAGCAGGCTACCTTCTGCGCGCGTCTTCCTTTGAACTACTCGCTTCTATAATGCACAGTTTTACCCTCCCTTTACGGTTGCCTGGCTTCATTGGAAACCCACTTAAAGCGAGATTCTGCATGTGCGTTCCTGTGACACCTACCGGCCACCTTCTGCTCGGATAGTACTCGCTGCTCTGATGCTCAGCCATACACTCTACACTTCACTGAAGCGGAACTCCTGTTTGTGCATTTGTCTCATACCGGTTGCTAGCCACTTTTGCATGCTCCTTCCTCTAACATATAAAGCTGGCCACCATTTGTGCGCTTGTTTCTCTCAACCTCAAGGTAGCCACACTCTGCATGCGCCTTTCTCTGAAACTACTTTCTGATATGATGCACGGCGCCGCTTCTCCCTTAAGTGCTTACACAGATTCTTCACTAGCCTTCCCGGAAAGCAGTGTAGGCCACGTTCTGCATTCTTCTTCCATGGACATCCAAAGCAGCCCACCTTTTGCACATTTTTTCCTTTGACATACAAGGTGTCTGCTCTCTGCACACAGCTTCCTCTGAAACTACTTGCTGCTGTGATGCACAGCCAGCCCCACGCTCCCATTTTTGTAGTGGCCCATCTGCAGGCACCTTTCTTCGACACTTGTCGTTTCAGCTCCTCACTCCCTTCAGTGCAGGACAGCCTTTTCTGACACCCACCCTTCCATCGTTGTTTTCAATCAACCCCACCCTCCCGTCATTTTCAATTTCCCCCCACCCTCCCATTGTTGTTTGCTGACCTCTCATCTCCCCTAACCACCATGTCATTAAAAAAAACACATCGTCAAAGCTTGGCAATGCGTTTATTCATTTCTTTATTCATATACCTGTTTTGGTTAAACGATTAACATGTTCGGAAGTTCTTCCACAAATATTTTCTTCACATAATGATTTTACTAGAACATATAAATAAACATGTAAGTATCCAAGACGATCGTATGTGCAGTGTTTACCTACCATACTTCAAAAGCACAACACAATCACAGGATTGCTGTAGATGTGGGAGAGCTAACTTGATCCCAATAGCTACAGCACAAGCCGAGCCTGGAAAGCATCGCTGTGTAACACACTAACCCTCAGGAATGCGGTATGGCATTTTTTATGTTAATTCTCTTCAGTCACTCAGTTATACATAATATCTTAATTATATCTAAGGTAACAAAAATGCTTATAACACTTATTATAAATTTATAACATACTGTACAGTAGCCACACTGCTCTACATCATCGCTTAAACACATTGGCAAAGGCTAGATCTATTGGCTATGCCAATGCTTGTTTTTCTTCTGTTCGGCAATTGAACAATAATATGACTAGAAAGTGGTGAGGTGAGGGCGGAGTAGCAGGCATTTATAATGTTTCATTCACAGCAAGGGGAGGAGGGTAGTTTGGGGGCGACTAGGGGGCATAAATATCCAACAATCAAATTCTTTTTTTTTTCTTCAGTGAGCCATTAAAGTCATATCATAAAATACATGGTACTAAGGGGTTCATGCATGATTAAAAAGTCCGCGGGGGGGGATACACCATAAACACTTTAGATAAGGTCCATTAAATAGTGTGATAGCAGCAAGATACAGAAAAGTTTCAATATTGAGATCGTGGTCTCAGGGAACGTAAGATGTCTTTTAAAACAGCAATAATAACAGTAAAATTATACATAAGTAGCTATTCTGCAGTTTTCCACCCCTGGGTTTCAAGTGACATAAACAATAAAACGAGGTTGAGTTGTCTGATTTGATTGAGCTTTAATCCCTTGGCGGAATACAGCAAAGCTACCCATCTATAACTCTTTGTGGTGTTCTCTAATTGTGGCATCATTTCTCACCTTTAATAATAAGTTATATCGTCATTCCACTTCATTAATATATTACCATTGCCTGGCGCCGGATCAATGGATAGTGTGAAAAGTAACTCGCTGTGGAAATCACCCACAACAGCCCTAATAGAGAATCCAAAGGAGGGGGGTGTTTCTGCTTTCATTCCTTCTCTAAAAATAGAGTTGCCCATTGTAAAGACAACATTCGTGGTGATTTCCTTATTTAACTCATGGGGTTCATTTCAGGAGAAAATGGATCTCTGATTGTGACACACATTCCGTACCCCAAAGCCTGCATTGATGGTGACTTGCATCAAAATGCTTGAAATATAGTTGCAACAAATTACGAGCTCCATATTCTTTTTTTTTGTGTACACATTTTTTATACATTCACCACCAAAAGAACTCTCATTAGAATGAGTAGGAGACCAGCAACTTGTAGGGACTCGGATAAGCAACCTTACTGGCTTGTAGTAATGCTGTGTTTAAAAGGGATCTTTCTTCCACACACATTTTTTTAGATGTCATTTTTGTATTTATCATAGCCCATTTTCTTACTCCAAAATATTTGTGAGGTCACAACATTCTTCAATAAAGAAGAAAGACCATCTGCCCCATAACAGTGCGGGTTTCAAGAGGGCTGCCTTTCTGAAACCTAAAGTGCTGGCATCTGCCGAGGCCACCTTCCTGGTGGCCTCACTGTGAGAAATGTAAGCTTATCTCAAGGTGGCCAGTGTCGTGTCACTGGAAGGGCTGTGTCCTGGACCTTCTCACAGTGCCTGATACCAATCTCATAATGAGTTGCATTAGGCAGCCCCCCTCTAGGCAGCAGAAAGAGGATCACCTCATGAGGGCCAGCACCTTCTTCCAGGAAGGATTCTCACAACTCCCGCTCCTTGGGTCACAAGACTGCCTTTTGGAGGCCAGTGGATCTACTCACACATTAAACAATAGTTAAATAAAAAGCCACACGTTTACCTTCTGCAACCTTCTCACAACCTTCAGCCCCCACAAAAGCGAAACTGAATCTCAGCCCATCGCTAAACACAGGAAGTTGCTGTAAGAAGGAAAATGGCTTCCAAGACCTCATTAAACCCCCAAAGGCGCTTAAAATAAGCCGCATTTAGTAATCTGTTCCTTCTCTACAATGTCAATGTGTGTTAAAAACATGGTGGACCTCTGTACAGCGTGCCAAATACTTAAAGTTCAGTCTACGTGGCTACTCTGTTTGTTTACCAACTCAAATCTTTTTTTTTTTTTTAAACTACAAAGTTTAAAAATAACTGTTAAAAATCGTGACCACCAAAAAATAAACTAGTTTTATAATTGCAGTACCTAGTATCATAGAGCAGCATCTTCAAGTACAACATGACCATCATTCCACACACAGTCACTACAATCACACAAAGTACTATTTTTCACAAACATAAATCATACATTACTCCAATATCAGTTGTCACCACATGATTGCGAATACCCTCGCAAGGAGAGTGGGGAAACTCTGTACACAACCCAGGACCTTATTTAATGTTTGCGGACGGGATAAACTGTCAAAACATGGTGGATATTTTATCCATCGTATTACAATTGCCATAGATTATAAAGCGCTTGTCAAAAGGCATATGGGACACCACCACATTCGTTACGGAGTATCCCATCTATCCAACTCTAAATAAGGCCCACAGTCTCAGACTTTCTGACATTACAGTTCTAGGATTATAGAAGAATATATTTCAGAAATACATTAAATATGCAGAATGGAACACTTCTCATGCTCTCAATCAAACAACCTATCAGAATTTTACCGTCCATACAGGAGAAGAAGTAAACGGTTACAAGTCACACACAGTAGGAGGTAAGCTAAGGAGCTTGGATTGGTATTTAGAATAATATAATTGTAAACACACAGTATTCATAGCATTAGTAAACACTTAACAAATCTTCACGCACCGGATAAAAGAAAGACAACAAAATCAACCAATCAAAGTAGAGTTCTTCAACTGATGACATGGAAAACTGGCATGCTTACATTAGAGAAGAATGTACATTTACTATACCTACTGTTTTTCAACAATGCTGTACATTTCGCACTACAAACAAAAAGGACAATATAGTTTCTTGAAGGTGGGTTGGAGACAAGGACATTATACACCAAAATCTACATTAACGGAAAGAAGTACTTGGCGTACTCAAAACGACAAACACCTAAATGAGACCTCCCAGAAAACAGGACAAATGCAGCAGAGAAACCGACCCTGTTCTTAATCAACAGATTGTGACAATACAGATCTAATATCCCTGCCTGACCAGCTGATAGGTTGTAGAATATTTTGAAGCTGACACTGAGATGAACACCTTCTTACACTTTAAGATGGATGAGACTGAAAAGTGTCTGAAGAGAGCAGGTTGGGAGAGTAAAACCAAGAGTTCTCACATAAGGTTGCATGTGCGCTCTCAAGATGGAGAGAATTGACCTGATTGTAAAGCTCTTGGTGACTCGTGGCACTTGCTGGAGGACAACATAATGCAGATTGGAGGTTGCGAGATGGTAGGTTAGAGTGATTAGCTGCAAACCTGAGACCCCTTAACTCTACCTGTACCATTGTTACTTTTGATGATAACCTACTGATCGGAGCAGTAATTATGACAATTTCTTAGGCAGCGAAGGAGTGCTGTGAACCAGACTGTGCCTTGGGGGTAGTGTTCTCCTACAGTACAGGCCCATTCCACCCCACCCCCTGGCTAAAGTGTGGTGATGGTTGGGTACATTTCTGGTGCTTTTAGTTAAGAGTGTGAGATCGTCTATGAAGTGACTCTGTAATAAAAAGTGTGTTATTGTGTGATCTAACTTTATGTAACAACTTGGAGGGCAGGATTGTTTTGCTGGAGAAGTCTGGATGTATACCATTGACTGGCTGGTTCATTTCATTGCTGTTTGGCTGGTCAGTTTGTTGTGGAAAGGGTTGCAATGATTTCCCAGTAAACAAAAAATGGATGTTGGAGCCACAGAGCGCACCTGTCGGAGGGGTTGTGGAGTTCCTATTACCCAGGGTCCAGGACCTATTGTGTGAGTTCAAGGGAAATTTTTATGTTTATTTTTTCCATTGGGCAAATAGGCCTAACGCTCAGCAAGGCCAGTTTACAGTACCACAGAATGATTGTGGGAAAGAGCATTGTCTACTGTTAAGGTAAAATATGCAAACATTTGTGTAAGATGATAAAAACTATGTTTATGATTACCTAGGGCAAGTCATGTAAAGAAGTACAATGAGCTGTAAGCTCAGCCTGTGTTATTGAACGAAGCCCCTGTATAAAAATGTCCAGATGTGCACAAGATTGAACAATTTCAGCCATTTAAATGCTCCTAAAATGTTCCTGGGCAATATGTAAATACAGTCAGAAGAATAGAAGCAAGATTGTTTTTTATTTTATTTTGAAGTATCCAATTGGGTCTTTTGGGGCAGCCGCACTATGGCAGGTCTGCTCCCCGGGTACAATTGGGGAATGGTGCTGCCCGGTCTCTACGGCAAACTTTTGGCTCCATTGGGCTATGTTGTTCTGTTAGGCTAGATGTACAATCATTTTAAATCGCCAGCCACCATTTTATAAGTTGCAACACGGGGGCTGGAATTTAGACAGAGAAGCTTTCCAGTTTTTCCCTGTCAGGTAGTTGGGTGTATTGGTTGGGCTAGTCTGCTGCAGGAGGAGATTGCTTTGAGGCAGAGATGACCTGTATGCAGTTGAGGGCGTGGGTGGGGCTTCTCCCAACGTGCGTGCCTCACCAAAACAAAGGGGGGGAATGGGAGGGGATTATGAGGCTGTGTTACTAATACAGGCTGTAAGAGGGAAGCAAGCCTGGATTTGATGGGAATGGAGCTGGCAGCAGCAGGCACAAGCTGGGAGCGTTAAACCAGGCAGGAGAGAGGCCAGTTTAGGCAGGCTGTGGAGGAAGCGCTGGACACCCTAGGAGTCCTAAGTCACAGTATTGGCCTCTGGCGGAGCACAGGGCATAGCGGGTGCACACAGGCATTGGAAGGATGGGAGAGCCTGGGCCCTAGTCACTCAAGACAGGGAGTGCATGTTAGAGCGAGCACCAGTAGGGGCAATGACATATTTGGCACAGGTGGTGCAGGGGGAGTTAGGCCCCAGACGGCAGCCTTTGTGGCAGTAGGCCTTGAGAGGAGGACCAAGAGGAGAAAAAGGTGATGAGAGAGAGAGAGTCTGAAACAAGTTTATACGAGATTGGACCAACAAGCAGCAGCATGGAGTATTGGGAACCCAGGGCGCGTGGTCTCAGGCAATGGCGGGTGCAGACAGGGGCATACCTAGTAGTTGGTGGTTCTCTGACGCAGGTGGAAGCCCGGTTCGGTGCGAGTTAGTTTCCAGCACACTGGGCCCCTTCTGTTTTGAAGGACGTTCGGTACAGTGGCACGGCGTACTCGGGGTAGCTCTGTAAGGTTCCAGTGCCCCGAGATGAAGAGACGGTATGGCCAGCTGGATGGCGACGGGGGTACCAAGATCACTGCCACAAGAAGGCCCAGAACGGTTTCGGCAGTGCACCCAGCTGGAGGATACAGGACGACCCCTGGCGACTGACATATGTTGCAGCGTACTGCATCAGAAGAGTAGGTGGGAGGGCATAGTACGGGCCCTCACCGCAGAAGATTCCAACAGATAGGGGATGGAACATTGGTAAGGTCGCAATGGCAGGGGGGAAACGCTACCACAGGTGATGCACGTGGAAATATGTTGAAGGACATGGTATTAGAAGGGATGTATGTCGTTACAACGCACACTTTTACAACGCATGCACTTACAACGCATTTTTTACAACGCAACATCCACTACAACGCATTCCATTACATAGCATGACACTACAACGCATTTTTAAAAACTACCTTTACAACGCATTCCATTACATCGCATACTACCTTTACAACGCATACCATTAAATTGCATTTAAGGTAAGTATTGGATAGTATAGGGGTAAAAATTACTATTCTAACTCCAGGGGGTGCAACAGTAGGGTAAGTGTTGGATTGCGTTGTAATGGTATGCGTTGTAAATGTAGTATGCGATGTAATGGAATGCATGGTAAAGGTAGTTTTTAAACATGCGTTGTAGTGTCATGCGATGTAATGGAATGCGTTGTAGTGGATGTTGCGTTGTAAACATTTTGTTGTAAGTGTAGTGCGTTGTAATGGTTGCGTTGTAAAGGTTGTTCACCTATTAGAAGTGGTACAGGTGGTGAACAGGCAGTCAGCAAGGGATGCTGAAATCACGAAGTTGTTGCATTTTCTTGTGTTGAAGTGTCTTGAATTTTGATATTTTATTTAGAGCTTGACATGTTCCAGGAGTGGACAATTACATTGCAGATGCTTTGTCTTGTTTCACTTGGGAGGGATTCCATGGGCTGGCCACTGAGGCGGACACAGTATGAAGCAGGATGCCGGATCAGTTGTGGCCAGTAAGCGACAGAGGATGCTGCAGCTGGTGGTCCAATCATTTGCTGTGTCGACTAGACAGGCTTGTAGCCATGTTTGGGTTGAATGTTTGATTTGCGGGGCTCTGTGGAGGAGGAATATCTGGGATCGGACAGAAGATGAGGTTCAGTTCTTGCTGTAGCTGATTGAGAAAGGACAGCCCTGGGTTACCATTTCAGGTAAACTAGCGGGCATTATTTTCATGGGTATGTTCTTCTGGGGTTATACCCCAGCAGATGGGGAGCTGGGGAAACAGATACTGGAAGGGGGGGTTAGAGAGGCTGGTCGGTCTGGGGCGAAGAGAAGACTGCTGACTTGAGGAATACCTTGTGGGTGCTTTTGAGTTTACATGTGGTATGTATATGTGAAGATGAACAGATTTTGTTTTCGACTCGACTGACTTGATTGTTTTTGGGGCATTAATAGTTTCTGAGCCTCTGGGGGCAGAGGGAGCCGAGGAGTGCTATCGGAGGAAGTGAGGCAGTGTGAGGAGTCTGCAGGTAAGACTAAACAGGTTGAAAACCGATATGAGGGAGCAGGAGGGTAGATACATTTTACTGCACATGTACTCTATAAGTGCTTTTTTGCCTGGTATAATGGGCTGCCTCAATTCGGCTGAGGTCTCCAGCTGTAGGATGTAAAGTTTTCAGGCATATTGATGGCAAGCCACTGACTGCTTTTCAGTTACTGGTTGTGTTACACAAGGGGCTGACACATGTAGGATAGGATGCGAAGGGGTATGGGACACATTCATTTAGCATAGGAATGGCGACCGAGGCGGTTAGACAGAGTTGGAGAGAACAGAACATCATGAATGTGGGAAAATGGACTTCTAACTGCTACCAGTGATATGGGAGGGGAGGAGGTTTGTTAGGCCACACATACTGTTCCAATTGTTTGTTTTTTGTGTGTTTTTTTTCCAGATTCAATACTAGGCTTGTCGTTGGGGAGAGTAGGATATTCCTTTGTAAAGTGGACATAAAGGCAGGCGTGCCAAAGCAGCCATGGGGCCAACTTGGGTTTTGACCCCCTCCATACTAAACCTACAATGGCATGGCAAAGGGGGGATGAGATGGAGGGAACTGTTATCTTGCTTGAATAGGTTAAAGATTGAGGGGGGATTTGCTTGGACATATTGTTAATACATTTAGGTGAAAATGACCTGGCGTTACAAAAAGGGTACCTCTCTTGGAAGCGATGAAAGGTGATTTGTTGGAAATACAAAAGCAGTGGTCAGGTTGCCACATTATGTGGACAGAGTTTATAGAGAGAAGAGTTTGGTGAGAGACCTCCAAACCAGCAGCAATGGAGAGAACTAGGAGACAAATTAACCGAGAGATGAGGACTTTTGGTAGAGAGCGAAATATTAGTAGAATTGAGCATGTACACTTGAGGTATGATCCTGGGGAAGTTTTCAGCAGAGATGGAGTGCATCTTTCATTTATTGTCAAGGATCTACATATTCTACAGGTACGAGAAGTAGTGGCTACGGTTTTACACATGCGTTAGAGCTTACAGGACCCTAAGGGGGGGCAGAAAAAGTCGGGGAAAGGCCTTTTTAGGTCTCGCCTAAGCAGCGCGCAAATGAGCAGACTGCTCTCCCAAGCGCGCTTGCTCCACTTGCGGGCTCACCTCATGCTCCCCCTCTCTCTTCACGTGGCCACTCCTCTTCCTTCATGTGAGGCTCGCCGTGCTTGTTTTTAATTTTTTTAGGTCTCGCCTGACCCAGCGCATGCGCTGGTCTGGCGAGACTTATTGAGAGGGCTCCAAAAAGTGCTACCAGGCCAGCATAGAGCTACAGTGCATGTGCGCGGGCGCACGTGCCGCGCTTGACCGTGATTACTTTCACTTTCGCAGCAGCACAGCCACTTTGATGTTTGATCGCGATTGCGATCACTTTCACGGCCGCTTGGCATAGCCAATAGGTCTCGCTTTTGGGACCTTATAAGTATTTAGTTATGCAACTGTTGCATGGCTAAACACCTATAAGGTCTCAAAGGCGAGACCTATTGGCTATGCCAATGCTTGTTTTAATTCCCAAAATGTCACTTTCTATCCAAATGTTGACGTGTGTCTTACAGACACTGGTCCGTTCATTTTCGCAGTCCTGTGTGTCAAATACGCCTTTTCAATCCTCGAAATACTTGTGGGTTTAAATGAATAATCTGTGTATGTGCCTGGAGTCCGGACCGATTCCTGGCACGTCTAGTGCCGACGCGAAAATTGTCTGCTGCTGTCGTACTGTGATACTACTTATTGCAGAACGTATTGCCCAAGGGCAGTTTCCTCGTGGAAGGTGCCACAGCCCGTCGACATCGCTGTGGTTTTCTCACGTGATCCTGTACTTGGCCGGATACGTTGTTGTGATGAAAAGGAAACTCAGACGTTGCTCAGGCGCTCTTGGTCAGTCATGAGACAATCATTAACGGGTTCCACCCTGTGTGTCCTCGCGGCGCGTCACGTGGTTGGTGCGAAGCTGCGACAATGCATGATTATTTCGTACCGCCACTGGAGCTTTTTGTTTCGTTCACAGTAAGTGCTGCCTGCCCTGGAGGCAGCCGTTGTCATGGCTTATGGTATATTGCATATACAAACCGTTGTTCGCAAAAGAAAGATAATTTACAGGTGGGGAGACTACCCTCTCTCGCCTTGGCTGCAGTACTTGGAAGCCCTCCCTCAATGTCGCTTCATTTTTAAACATACGAGAGTGACTACGGTGTAATGCTCATTTCTTTGTTTATCGTGGCTCTGCAGAGTGTTTTAGCCTTCTCGGCTCGGTGTCACAAAACTCAGCCCGCTCTTCATCCCGCGGTTTGTGACCGGGTTTGTGACAGTGTTCGTACACTGCATCAGCTCTCTTTCACGTCTCAACTACTTCTAGGTCACCTTACTGAAATGCGTGTTTTAACTCTTTACATAGTTTGTACCACCACCTCGTCCACCACGTCCACCACCTCCACCACCACCACCTCCACCACCACCACCACGTCCACCACCACCACCACGTCCACCACCACGTCCACCACCACATCCACCACCACCACATCCACCACCACCACATCCACCACCACCACATCCACCACATCCTCCACGTCCACCACCTCCACCACCAAGTCCACCACTACCACCATGTCCACCACATCCAACACCACGTCCACCACCACCATGTCCACCACCACCATGTCCACCACCACCATGTCCACCACGTCAACCACCACCACGTCCACCACCACTACGTCCTCCACCACCACGTCCACCACCACATCAACCACCACCACTACGTCGTCCACCACCACTACGTCGTCCACCACCACTACGTCCTCCACCATCACTACGTCCTCCTCCACCATCACTACGTCCTCCTCCACCACCACCACGTCCTCCTCCAGCACCACCACGTACACCACCGCCACCACATCCACCACCACCACGTCCACCACCACGTCCACCACCACCACAACCACATCCACCACCATGTCCACCACCACATCCACCACTACCACCCGTGACAGGTGAAGTGTCACTGGAGGGTAGGGGTAAAAGGAGTGTCAACCCCGGCTGTACATGGGACATTTAAGAATGCATTGGGTGCGAGAAGACGGGAATAGGGGCTAGAAGTATAACACCAGACCCAAGATAAATTTTGAAGAGGCGCAATGTCACAGGGGCTCCTGTAAAAGCACTCGCAGCATCTCTACCTCACCGTGGCATGCCTGCACGAGCCACTCGCTCAAAACAAGCATTGGCATAGCCAATAGGCCTTGCTTTTGGGACCTTATAAGTGTTTAGCCATGCAAAACTTGATGTTGTTGCACCAAGAATATTGTGCTGGATGACTAAACACTTATAAGGTCCCAAAGGTGAGACCTATTGGCTATGCCAATGCTTGTTCTAGGTGGCGGCTGGCCAAGAAGATGGCATGGCTTAGCCAAGTTTATTGTTGTTGACAGCAGCAATCCAGGGTGAAAGGCAGCGAGTAGGCAAGCGCACACCAAGAGTAGGCAGGAAGTTTAAGGTTCATAAATAAGTTAACTAAGAGGTTAAAAGTTGCATTAAAACTGTATGGCAGGTTGAAGTACTCAAGTGAGGAAGTTTAGCCCAGGAGAAGGTAGAACCTTGCAAGCTTCCGTTTGTCTGTGGAGTAACTTTTTTGAGGTGGGGGGTAGTTGAACATAGTTGACTCATTTGTATTGTTAGTTCTATGATCTTGCATATGAAGCTGATTTTCAGGAATGTTGAAGGGTCCACGAAAGTAGGCCTGGAAACCATAGTCACAGCAAACGTTTGTGAAGTACATTTTCACATGAGCTGAGATTTCTAATTGCTCATGCAACTGTAAACACACGTGCGTTTTCTTTTTCCTCTATTGGACATGTACGGGCTGGGAAAGGAGGGTTGGTGAGGTTTTGGTGAATGCCATTAACCATGTAAATGTTAATGCAATAAATGATTGTACCTCGGCACTCTGACAATTTGAGTTCTATATTATTTCAAGTCTTGGGCTTAGGGCCCCTACGGAAGAATGGAGTATCAACAAATACCAAATCCCAGAAAATGTCAATCAGACAGCATAAGTAGCATAGAAATGTGTTTAATACAAAATGATGCAGTATAACGTGTTTCACTGACAAATTACAATCGTAAGTTTAGATTTCACACATTCTTAACAGTTTTCACACAGCAAAAGGTACAGTCGCTATATGGAGGTCCTATTCCTAGAACCTCCCAGATGATAATGGATGGCAGCCGACACGTGTTTAGTTACTTTCTATAACTTTCTCAAGGCTGCAGAATGATGTGGAAAGAAATGACAGCAAGACAATATTCATGAAGGAAGCACTTCATATAAAAATTCTAACAATGGTGCTATCACGAGGAACAAGGATAAATCATCTTCACATCCAATACGTGTGGTTGTACGATTCTGTTATTGTAAACCATGAAAATGTGTTGACGTGCACATACTCGCAGGGTATTCCAGCCCTGGAACTACCACTCCACCCTACTTCTAGCCCCTTAAGTACATTTGTTCACGTGAAAACCTTCATAAGTATAAAACCTTTTTAGTACCACAAAACCAACTTTAGCACCTGTAAGCCAAATTTGCATTCTGGGCCTCAAATCCCAGTCCACGTTGAGTGATGCGACAATCTTTTCATCTCTGTATTTCTAATAAAGAATAGTTTCTGAAGCCTGGGTACATAAGTAACATTGAAGTTCTAGACAAGCAAAATGTGCTACTGCTTGTATTCTCGGTGGAGTAGCTGGAAATTATAATGGTTGTGCACAAATCCACTATTGCAGTTTGCACGCATTGCCATAACTGTGATCCGTCTTAGCCAAGACTTCTCTTTTGTCAAAGAAAATGCAGCCATCTGACTCACCGAGGCAAGTATGGTATACATTGGTTGGCAGTGTGACAAAGCCTGCAAGGATCTGGAGGACTCAAGTTCTAGTACTCTCTAGCGAGAAGTACTCATTTTTCATCCCAACTTCTAATGCGTCTCAGGAGGCAGTCTGTCTGCGCTGTATAAGTAACGCACATGTGTTTTGTCTTGTTTTGCAGTAACCATGCGAGCAGGAGACTACTATAGAGACGGCCTGATTCATTATGTTAAAATTGAGGCCAATAAAAAAGCAAATGTGATATTTTATTTTTATGAATCTAAATTGCGTTTTCCTATATTACTGTGAACTGGTCTAAAAATTAGGCTAAACCATGGAAATGGGACTTGATGTGTGACTCTTAAGCAGAAATATTATTGATTTTTTTGGATAGAGCTATGTTGGAAAGCTCTAGGTACTGGAGCGTGTACTGCATTACACGGGTGACAGAAAATCTCCCTCTTGTTATGTAGACGTGAGGTCATTTAATGCACAGGATTCAAGACCGAGGGTGGTGGATTACTAGAATAATATTTTTCCTAAAACATTTCCACTTTTTAACATCTATAGGAAACCCTTAATTCCCTAGACTAAATGCAAGTGATTTACGTTGAAGTGATAGGCAGATGCTGCTGAATACTTTCTTACATTAGCCCGAGTTGACAAGAAAGGCAGTATAGGGGAAATCTCCATCTATATATTGTGGATGTCTATTTTAGGAAATTTGTATATAGGAATTGTTTCCTCGCTGTTCTAGGATGGTGTCAAATTGTTCCTTTTTATTCCTAACAAATTTCAGGTTGTGGCAATATAGAGGGATGTCTCCACTTCCATCCTTGGTCATTGTATTGCTGTACAAGGAGATCTGCCTATGAATCTCTTTGCATAACTATATAGAAGGAATAACATATTGATCAGGCCAGCCACCCACCTTTGGAAGTTCAGCTCTGTTTCTGAGGCGCAGTCTTCTGGTCCAGGATCGAACCCTTTTTACAAAGTCATATCTGACTTTGAATTTCTAAAGGGTAGAAGCAACCTTGTATCTTCACCCGTTGAGGAGACTATCCCTAAAAATCCCAAGACTAAACATGTGAAGGGAGAAAAATTATTCTACTATCACATGGTGCAAAAGTTTGGTGTACATTTCCGCATAAATTTCCCGTCCGCCTGTAAAAGGCAACCTTGCCTTGCACTTTTGGGGCGATCTTGAATACCTTTCAACCAGGATCGTCCCAAGGGGAGAGCTGAGAGGACAAAATACCCAAGCTCCACGATTTATAAAGGTTCCACGCACCTTCTACAAAAATTAATTTATTGAGTAGGTAGCTAAATACGTCCCTCGCACTAAATGCATCAGATGCCAGAGCTTACAGGGATTTTTTTATAGTCTCTCATGTGACAGGGTATGAGCTCACATGTGTGCTCTCGCTTGCGAGAGATATTGTTTACTAGAAGGGGCATGAAAGCAGACCGTTGATTACCATTCGTGGGCTACATTGTCACCCCTTTGCTGCTCCTAATTAGGGAGTGCATGCTGGCTACACTCCCTCCTCTTTCAAATGGAGCATGGACCAAACACTGATTGCTTCATATTGACTAGGGTCCTTAAACTGCTGGGCCCGGTCATCGTTATTGCTCCCCCTTGTTGTCTGTGCTGTCCTTTATTGCTACCTCCCTCCTCTTGTCTGTGTTGCCCCCACTATCCCACCCCCTGTGTTGCCTCCTCTTATTGTCTGTGCTGCTCCCACCCTCCATGTGGAAAATAAAGTACTATAACGTGGTCAGTGCTGACTTTATAGTAGTGCCGTTTTGGCTTCCTGTTCCTGCGTCATAGTTAAAAAAAAATAATAATAATGTATTGACGTTTAGCCATGCTGCACAGCAGCCATGCTACTCTACACATGGCTAAAAGAGATTGGCAAAGCCAATAGCTCTTAAATGGGTGAGACCTATTGGCTTTGCCAATGCTTGTTATGCTTTCCCCCAGATGAACCTGTTAAATATTTAAACGCAAGTTGCCCTATGCCTCGCAAAAACTTCTGACAGGCCTGCTTTCCACTGCTCCTTAGCTTCCTGTGCCTTTTTAAGGCATCGAAACCCTCACATAACGATGTGTCATAACACACGGCCTCACCGTGAGGCGATTGATTTTTGCAGACGTGTTTAGCAAATGAAACCTCTCGCGATAGTTCAGAGCCCTGCGGTGCGCCTCGGACAGTAATCCTTTCCTTCTGACGTTCTTCCAGTGTTCCTGTCGGAGGACAAGGCAAACGCGCTGTTGAAACGACAACCCAGGGCCAACAGCTTCCTGGAAGAGATAAAACAAGGGAACATCGAGCGCGAGTGCAGGGAAGAAGTCTGCACCTACGAGGAAGCAAGGGAGGCATTCGAAAACAATGAAAAGACAGTAAGTGTTCAACTTCAGTTTCACTTTGGGTTTAGTAAAAAAATAAATAAAGCTGGTCAGAAAGCATTCATGAAGCACAGGCAACACGTTCTTTCGGGGGCCTAATCTGTATGCTTGGGAGGGCTATCTTAAATGTTATACCTCTTTCCATGGGGATGGTAGGGCGGAAGTTGGCGAATAATAGGCAACGAGACTGTGGGTAATAATGTAAATCATTGTGGTTGCATAATATGACAACTTTGTAGGGATGAAGGGTGGAGCACAATCTTCCTGAATAATGCTTACAACACCTGTGTAAGAGATGATGTGGAGATGGAAATGGAAAATAATAAAAAATTTATAAAAAAAAAAAAAAAAAATACCTCTTTCCATGCCAGCTGTGCTCTTCGTTTCAAGAATGTATATAGTTTTCTCTGTGTTATTATGCACCGTAGCTAAGGAGAAGCTTGAGGAAGTCATCGCAGGGTCTTAGGCAGACTTTGCTGCAGCCTAAAGCGGCAACTATAGCGACCATCATATGTATTTGTTTATCATGCATAGTTAGTTCAAATCATTACATGTACATTAAGACGCATTAAAAACAGTACCTAAATAACATACAATCAAATTCAGCTGAACCTCACAATTGAAACAGTGTAACATCAGGTGAGCTGAAGGCAGTAATAACATTAATGAAAGTAAATATTGAAAATCCACAGGCACTTGAATAAAATCTCTTTATGCGTTATCTCCTGAAGGACATGAATCTTTATGCCTGTTCAGGCAGTAAAGTGCTAGTTGTGCAGATCAGCTTTTGTACATTAAGGTGCCTGAGGTGCTGCTATTATAATATCTACTAAAGCGCGTGTGCTCTTTCATGCGGACGGGTGGGCTATAGTTGAGTTATTCACTGGCATAACAATTAAAATTTAATAGAGTCTCCCAACCGGTTAAAAATATGTCCTGAATGTTCAAACCATAGAGCACTTACTCCTGAGAGGAATACCATCTTTTCCCGTACTCTTGAGGTGGCACTTTGCTCGGCGGAGGCCTCAGAATACGGAGTGCTTAAAATACTATGCCAAGAACAAAGTTATGATGTGCTCGGGTCAAAAAAGAAAAGTTGGCCACAAAAGCCTTATAAAGCGGAAAGTCCTATACCAGGAGCAGATCGTTAGTGCCATGTGGTAATTGATATATCTTACAGGTACAAAGCGAAATTACCTCTTAGAGGGGCTGACACTTAAATATCAGGGCATCTAAATGTTGTTGGGCTCTCAAGAACAATGGTTTATATAGTCTTAATTCGTTCTGAATATCATAACGGAAATTTTACCAAGCCTAGATTCAGTGTTGTGTTAGTAGGTTTCAGGCTCTCAATAAATGTATGCCTACAGGTACGAGCCCCCATCTCAATTGGGTAGGGTCCTGATGTACTTTCTTTGTGCAGCTACAAGGTTAGGACAAATATATAAAATATATATTAACGTTTCCTCAGCCTTACCACAAAGCCTGCATTTCAAATTTTTTGGTGGCTGGACCATGATGGCAAACTGTCCAAAGTTGTCAAGGTCCCGAAACGGTATTGTAAAAACATACTTTCTAAAACATGTGAAAATCACCAGAATAAATTAGCCTGTGGGCCGGGGGAAGAATAATTGTTAATAATTTGCCATGAATTTGCACGCTTGGCCAGGTCACTTTTATCCTCCTGCCTTCATAGTATACACGTTTATTTATTATTATCTTTTTAAATGCAGCTCCTGTACACAGGGCAGTAATAAAGTCCAACACTTGTACCTGCTGGACGCAAGATACAATATAATCTCTAATTGCCTAAGATCCTTTCGAGGCACTTAACTCTTGTCCGATCAAATTGTCCAGGGATCCTGGGTGACCATTTTTAAATCGATAGCATGCTTTGAGAAATGCCTCGCGTTTGGCTAGGCTTTGTTTTATAAGGCAAAACTCCAGGCACACTTATGATGGAAGGACAAATGTTGATAAACCAAAGATATGCCGTAGGTTTTAAAGATCAACCTATCTAAGAGGCCAGATCCTTCCATCTCATTATTTCACTCCCATAAGTAATGGTGGGGATCAGTCGGCATTAGGAATTATAAGCATGGGGCCGTAAGTTGCTCGTTTCTACGATTTTTCGAGTAGACCACATGCAAAAATAAGAGACCCTACTTTGGCCTTCACCTGGAATTTGTTT
Organism: Triturus cristatus; assembly: GCF_964204655.1. NCBI lineage: Eukaryota > Metazoa > Chordata > Amphibia > Caudata > Salamandridae > Triturus > Triturus cristatus. The sequence continues at coordinate 1,006,255,566 of NC_140591.1, read as the reverse complement.
TTTATAGGTGCCTCTGGAGACAACGGTGGCACCTAAATATTTGTACTCTGATTCAACAGTAAGGGATTTTCTGTTTATATTCCAGGCATCTGGTTTGTTGATCTTCCTTCCTATTTTTATCACCTTCGTTTTTAGGTTTCTGATCAAGCTGTTTGTGCTTGTATACGCCTCCAGTGTGTTCAATAATCTCTGAAGCCCTACCCTCATCTTAACAATAATAAATCGTCTCCGTATAATAGATGCAAAACCAATTTATTGCTCAATTTAGGTGGGTGTGTAACCACCTCATCCAAAATACTAAAAAGATCAAAATTAAATTTAAAAGGAGGGGCGCCAAGACACACCTTTGCTTCAAACCCAGTGAGGCATATATTTTCCCAGTTAACTTGCTGCCATTACTGTTTTACCTGGATCCATGTATTAGTGTGAAAAATGTGTATTGCCGTAAGTAATTTCGTAGGAATACCACAATGGGCTACCTTCTGGCTTCATGTTTCAAAAGAAAAATTGCTTAAATGTGTATCTTATGAAGTAGCATGTGTTATGCGTGGACTAGGGCGTGAGTAGTGGATTTCTAAAAAATGTTATTCAAGATGACTCATTCATATTGGTGTTACATGCTCCACCGCATCTATTGTCAAGTGAGTTTATAATTTTCCAAAACTGTTGTGGGTCCTTCATATTACAGGAGTAAAGCAGTTTGGCCCAACATTTCTCCTGATGCTATTTGTTTGCTGCCCAAATTTCCTTTCTGTATTCTAACTGCAAATTTCAAATGTCAACTATTAAGGGCCTTTTTTCTGCAGCATATTTGTTTAGCAAGATCTTTCTTCTGTTGCTTGAGTGTAGTTGTGAAATATGGGGTTTTGTTCTTCATCATGCTCAGAGTATGGAGTGTCCCGCTACACTTGCCAGAGCATAGTTCAGGAATCTTTTAGTAAATTAATTCCAAACAACAAGCCGGTTTCTTTCTTTGGGATGGAGGTTCCTCCAGAGTTGAAGGGTAATTTCTTCGATATCATAAGCCAACTCCTCACGTCTCCCCCAAGGCTTTTGAGGTTCTCAGTACATGCATCGTCATACATAATATTGCTGTTTTGATGTAGTATGAAACTAGTTGCGAGATTAATAATCTGAGGATGATGATCACTCTCTGGCTGGTTGTCTATTGAACAAATGTCATTAGCCAACCTGACCTTGTTCGGCCAGATTGTCAATCAATTGTCGATTTGGATGTTTCAGAAATATATGTCCATGCAGGGGGGATGTCCCCATCAACTGATCATTTAGAACTCCAGCTGCTGATGTAGTAGTTGTTTTTCCACCCAGCCTGTCTCTGCGCCTAGTTTACAGGAGCACCTGAATTTGGATAGTCCATGAAATATCCTGGGCATTAATGTGTTCATCTTTTATATTTTCTTGAATCAGATTTGTATTAAAATCCCCAGCAACTAAAAGCTAGGCTTCCGATTGTGTTGCTCTTGAGTCTTCAACTACACCTTGCACTTTGTTTAACAACCTTTGTTTTACTCCATGGGCCCGGTGTATATAGAACTTTACAGTGATTAAAGGGACATTGTAATTCCTGGTCCATCCAACTATCTTCACAGCCTGCAGCCATGGTTCTTGTCCATCCAGGATGTTTAAATCAAAAGGAACGTCCATGCTAAAGCATATAACAAGACCACCCTAAGGCTTACCTTTCATCACCAATTTACAAGCTGGAGTAAAGGCCTCTGTAAATCTGGCAAAAGAGATTGGAAGCTCCAGCCAGGTTTCTTGTAGGATGATAATATGAAATTTGTGTAAATAAGAGTAGAGGTCGGCTTCGTCTAGCATTTGTCGAAGATCTGCCGCATTCCATGAGCAGATATTAAGAAGGACTCTGCATTCCATAAATGGTATTGGTCAGGGTGATGGGTCTCATGAGGCCTCCAATCATGCAGTGGTGCCTGAATTTAGGGTCGTAGGCAGCCACGCCCAGTCTTGTACTTTGTCCAGGACATGTGTTCCAAGGACATCTGGGCAGATCTCAGTTTTATTTAATGCCATGCTGTGATAATTATTTGACATAACCAGTCCGACTACGGACTAAAGTGCCTATCATTTTATATCAACTTCAAGACCAGCCACATCTCCCACATCGAACATACAGGTGAATTCACTGGCTTTTCCAAGATCTACCACACTGATAATAGTGAAACAGAAACAGCACACTCATTGCGTGTGGAGCCGCGTGCAACAAAACAGGAGCAGAACAAGGCATTGAAAGCGTGGAGCTGTGCACTCTTCTAAAATCTTCCTTATGAAAATGTAAATTAAAAAAAAATACTGTATGCTCCTGTTTTACTTTCCTTCGTAATTGGTCACTTTACATTTTGTTTTGCCTCTCACAGTTTTTATGTTTTTTTACTTGTTGGAATGTCATTCAAAGTTTTGGGAGGTTGGAATAGCTAAAACATTTTGGTTTGTGAAGGAAGTGACCCGATTAGGGCCACCCGGGTCTACCTCCCAGCCTTCCATACAAATGAAGAGTCAGTCAGACAGTAGAGAATACAAACCAAGTATATTTATTCAGGTACACTCGAGCGAAGTCCAGTCTGACCAGCCTCCTGGGATTGCTGCAGAGGGACTGACTTCAGCAAGCATGGCGATATATTAAGTACAATTCAGAGCAAATAAAGACATGCCCTGACTGGAAATTTCCATTTGGTAGCAGATGAACAAAGGAGATACAGAAGGATGAGTTTTGATCCTGAGACCGGGCACATGCTATCTTGATGCCAAGGTCACTCTGCCTGTGCCTGCCGCTCTAAGGGTGGGAGCTGGCCTATCTAGTGGCAAAGGTATGCACTAATGAGAACAGTGTATTCATTAGTACAGCTAGGCTCAACCTTGGAGAAACAAAAGCTATCGCAGCTGCTTTCAGCTGGGGCAGAGAGACAGAAGTTAGTTTCGATCATGGCCCAAAATGGCGGCTGAACATAAAATGGCGCAACAAATGCTAACTTAAGACGTACAATGCATAAACAATACAGCTAAAACATTTTTATTCCAACATTTGTAAAACAGTTTCAAGTTTAGCATCTGAAACTTTTGAGCATCACTGAACTTCTTCTTTAGAAATTCAAGCTTGCCCACCTCACTTTCAAAACCTTCAGACATAAACCAACTTACCTGCATTCCTCTAGAAGGGACCAGAACCCTTAGAAGCAAAGAAATAATTTGACATGGAAGTCAAATTATTCAAATCACTCTCAGCTGCATCAAAATCGTTTTCTGCTGCTGCCCGTTCTTTGTGGCCCTCCCTCAAGACCGGAGAGGCCACGAAAAGATTGGTGCATTTAGATAAAACAGAACAATCCATTGAACAGTATTCAGACTTCAAATGAAGGACAGTTCTCCCATTTATTGACTGACTCCTGTCCCGCCTTTTGTTTACTTCTCCATGCCTTACCTGCTGACCTTCCCCATCCCTCCTACCGCTATCCTTTTCACGCTGTTTATAATTTTAAAAGCTTTGGTGGTGTTTTGATATGGTTAATGAACAGCAAATGTGTTCTCAGGTTTCTTGTAGAGTTCACCGACAACCTTAGGATACAAGTAGTGTTATGTACAAATATTAAATAAAATGATGCTCTGAGCTGATGTGGTGTGGACATTGTCCTGATGAAATGTTCATCGTCGTCGTTGGTTCGAAATTCCAAATCTCACCCGATGACTTAAAATGGCTTTAACCCCGGAGATATGGGAAACTGAGACAGATAGCTGGTGTTTCATGAGAACATCAGGCCGGCGTCAGTTGGGCAGTATTTGGACTGTTGTTGCTTCCCTGGTAGGCAGATAACAAGTTGTAAATCAACTTAGAAAACAAGCTTACAGCCTGTCTAGTGAAACTAGTGTGATGTGAATGAGTATCTGGCAGTAGGAGCTATGTACCTATAGCAAAGGGAATCACTATATATAGAATGAGCATTCTTGATAGGAAATCGATGGAAAGAATATTGAAGTAGGGCAACTTTGTTTAGTACCAGGTAGTTGAGATGAGAAATGTATTTGTCCTCTGGAGTTAGAATCAGGCAGTTGTCGCCATAGATGAGCTGAATGTGAGCCTTTTCATTATGGAGTCAAAGGGCACAGCAAGGAATGTACAGGCAATCTGTACAGAGTAGAGACTGGCAAATAGAGTGGGGTGGTAAACTGCGTTGAAGAGGGCTAAATGATTGAGGGGGTTAAGGTTAGATGGTAGATGGGTGTGTCGTGAAGTGGTGTTGAAGCTGTAGCCCAGAGCAGCAGTAGTCTCTTTTCAGAGGGGACAGCAGACTTGTGAATAGTGGGATTTGAGTATGGTGTGGGTGGAAAGGTTGAGCATGAATCATTTGCACACCAGCCATTTTAGAAACCCAGTAATTGAGACCGGGCAATGCATTGAGTAGATGGATCATTTATCGGCCTTTTGAGCTGTGTGGTGAAACAGGCTTTCGGTTCACGTGTTGAGTGAAATTGAGTGTTAGTGGAATGGCATGAACGATAGACAGGGTGGAGAGTTTTAAATGCACAGAGGCAAATGGGTTAGAGAGCACAGAAGGTGATTGCTGATTTGGGGTGTGGGAGCTGACCCACTTGTGCATTGGGTTTGGAAAAGGGGGCAGGCATGGTATTAATGGTGGTGGAGAGGTTAAGAAGGATCCAAGAATAGTGCAGTTGAGAGTGGTATTAGATAAGAAGCAGGATGTCTGTGGCAGTGAAGGAGAACAGAGAGAGAGAGGAGGGATTAAAGCTTCTCGGGTGGTTGATGAGTGCTCATGAAGGGTTGTGTTGAAGTCTTGCGGGAGTTTCGAGCCTCTGCCGGATACTCCTTGTCAAACCTTTCGTAGAATTAAGGGATGTGACAGAGTTAATAAAAAGACATTTTTCCTGCATTCACTGGATGTGTAAAAACATATGTAAATCACGCCTTACTGCATAAATGCTTCTTGGCGCTTTGCAGCCGAATTTGAAGAACTTCTATGAATTAGGTTTTCCATATTGGCAGACTCTGCCTCACTCCCTTAGTTCTTTCCAGAGTATTCTGAGTCAGTTGAAAACAGTGTTGTCATTTTCTGAGGCTTTAGCTTACTATTATATTAGGACTCTTGAAGACCAGAGCCCTAATGACCAAGATAAATCACTAAAAACTATACATGACCAGTACTAGCAGAGTGCTGCAGCTAAGTCGAAGTAGCTGTAAAGAGTGCATGTAAGTTCCTCTGGCCATCCATGCCTCACCCTTCATTAAGTATCTTTCATGGTAAGGCCTTCTGACTTGGCCTGGGGTCCTTACCTTGTTTCCACAGCGAGCTGATGGCCCTCAAAGCTATCTTGACTGAGCAGTTAACGCAAGTGAAGGATGTTGTTGAGAGATCTTCATGGGGTGCAGTTGCCTGCCGTGGCCTCCTTCCCCAGTTCCATGTATTGTCTGTCGCTTCATTCTGATGAATGCCCGTTTAAGAAATGGATTCTAAGCATGGGGCGCAATTTACTCTTACTATTTACCCTTCACACTGATAGAAAGCGCCAAGCGCCAGATATAGTATTGTGGTTGTGTAAGAATCAAGCTCTGCGCAGATGGGAGTTTCCAGATTTGGGTTTATTCTCAGGAAGAAAAGGATCCCATCCACAGGAACCATACAGACCCCAAGGAGGCTCAGCTTCAACTGACAGCCTCTTACATGTACATTCCAGAGCTCCTGGCAACGGGGTCAGAGACCTAGAATGCCACAGGTTGGTACTATTTAGTAGTACACCGATGAGACACACGTGTTTCCATTCGCTCATACCTTGTCTTTCCAACATACCTCGCTGACTGCTTTCCATCATAAACCCGTTTTTACGGCTGGACCTCTGGACCCATCTTGGTTTTAAAATGTGTTAGTCTGTGATTAATTTTTATTCATTTATCAAACATGCATGCACCTGTTTTGAATGTTTTAATCCCACTGTTATTTCCCTTTGGATATAGCCCACAAAGTTTTCTGCTGACTACTTGCAACCTTATTTATTTTTTGTGTTTTTTTTTTAATATACAGTTTCTTTAGCTTTGCACTACATCTAGCATGCTATTTATTGTTTTAGTGCACTCTACACACTTTATACTTTTATCTCTACTTTACTGTGGCCATAGTGGAACGTTAAAGTAAAAATGCTAAAATGTTTTTTCTTACCCATGCTAACATGCATTTGGCAAAGCCAGTAGGTCAGCACTCACCTTGTATAGGCGAGGTGTATTGGATTTGCCAATGCTAGTTAACTTATCCTTGTGAGTAGATCTTTTCATATCATGTGCTTACCTGTTTTATTTATTCAAATTAACTACTTTTGCTGTTTTCTCTTAAATTTCAACTGTTGATCTCCGTTCGCCTACAGCAATAGGATTGTGTTTACATTTTCAATTTATTACGTAATTTAAATGGCTTAAATATTACTTTTTTTTACATAAATGTTAGTCTGGTCCATGTTATACCTTATCTGTTCCATCAGTATTGATTACCTCTTAGATAGCATTTTCAGTTCCATTACATGTGTGTTAATTTTAAATCTTTGAAATCAAGAATGTCTTTTTTTTTATTTTTCATTTCAATATACTTTTTATTGATTTTTACACATATAGTTATCATCGCTTTTTCGTTACAGGGTGGCAGCCCAACAGGCTGTCTTTGTCAAAAGTACAGGTACATGGTATATATGTTTGGCTGTCCCCCTATCCACTGTCTTACCCACGTAGGTAATAACCTTCTTGTACACTACTCTTTCTTCTCTCTTCTTTATTCTCTAGCAATTCCCTTTACACGCACTCTTATGCTCTCAATAATGTATTGCTGAACTTTTCTGCTATGAGCTCTCCTTCAATTTTAATTCAGCCTCCCTTGGTCTGCCTACCAGTCCTTATCCTTCCTGTGCCTCTTCCGCACTACGTTATTTTTCTTTGGTAGATGCCAATCTCTGTAATGTGCTTCCACCTGCTAGTTGTTAGAATCCTAGACCTCATTGATAAAAAAAAAACCTTTGGCAGTTCATTTATAAGTATTACTTCCTCTGCGTTTTCATCTTATAACTTATTTTTTAATCATTTTATTAAATGAAATGCACACATTTCTAGATTCCTTATCTGCTTAAAAAGAATTTTGGGAAATTGGAGTTATTGCTTCTGGTGTTTAATCGCCAGGAGCCCTTGCCTCGAGTTATAACCTATTATTACCCAGATGGGTGCTTATTAGACATATTGTCCGACTTTAGCCTCAGTGTGTTTGTGCTCTACGTCAAAGTGAAGGTATGCACCCTCTGAATTTTTTTTAGGGGAGAGTCCTCTCTTATCTAGAGTAATTAGCCTACAGATCCATTTACATATCTGGACCTTGGACTGGTCATAAAGCTTCATCTTGTGTATGACAAGTCCTTAGGGTATTTCCAGTATGTTACTCATTTAAAGTATGTAAGACCCACCAATTGTTGTGAGCTGCCTCTTGCTTTGAGGGTCTCAATTCTCTTTTAAGTTGTCCATGATGACTGGTTTAGCCTTGCGTGGTTTTGAACTTGCGTAGCTGACAAGAGACTGGAGAGTTTGTTTTTTACGGGCCAGACAATGTCCAGTGGCTTTGTTATGGTTTATGAGGACTGGTGATCTATGACGTTACATGGAAGTATTGGTTTTCTCTGTTAAATAGTTGTTCATGTGAATTTCGATAAACCATTTTAAACTAAAAATTATTCCAATATAATTCTAATAATTATGGAATATTGCAATACTACAGTGGAATATTGTAACAAGGGCTCAGCTTAGTGGAAGAGCATTAGAGTATGAAAGGATTCATTGGCACTGACTATGCATGCTGATGGACAGCACAATTTCTAACGTAATCCTATGCTACCATCCTGCATTGTGGGAGGCAAATCACTTTGCTGTTCAACTCCTTACCGTCTGACAGACCTCACCCGATAAGTGGCGTTTTTCTCATCGAACTTGACCACACATATCTGTGAGTCTCCACAAAGGTTGGCGCTGCTTTAGACTCTCCTCAACACTGGAAACGTAGTACTCCCGATGTATATTTTGTCACGGGGCAGACCAGAGCATATACAAAAATCAGAAAACCAAGTTAGATGTTTATCTGTCTGTAGGTATTGGTCACAGGGGAGAAGACATGTTTTACATTTGAACTGTTTTTGCATGCCTTACAATTTGTACAGGTGAAAAAGCACGTAATGCTGTCACTATAAAAACAACCCCATGGCTTAGATGTGCCTGACCGAAGCATAGAGTACTTCACCATGCGTAGCATTGTTTGAGCTTCACCATTGGATTTAAAGAAGTCTGAGCATCTACGGACGCGATCATACGATTTTATTCAGCACCTGCTTGAAAACAAAGTTAATGGAATTGCTCCTAGTAGCTATACATCATCCTTGCATCATTGTCTAGATCTCTACCCTCCAGGCACTGGAATGCAGGCAATGCATTTCCGCTGTCAGGGGAAAGTATCCCCATGTCCATCTTGTGCCATGCCACAACCAGGGGCATCCAAAATGGATCTCATTTCACTTTTGGAATTAATACTGTTAGCCAATCTTTAAGAGTGAACCTCAGAAGGCTTCCACTTCAACATTTGCAGGATCTGCTCTTTAGTGTTTGCATCATTTACCCTGTATTCTTTCTCACATTCCTATGTTCATGAGGTCACTGCTGCCTTCGAGCACAGCCTAACGCTACCCATATTTCTCTCTCTATATGGTTCTAGCTATTACTTTAAGATTCCAGCCCTTGAGCTGATCCGGCTGATTCTGCTAAAGTAGAGGTCTAGCAGTAGCCTTTCAGGGAATCGAATACGTGTCTGTTTCTAATGCTTATCCAAATTAACAAATGTAACACTGCCTCACATGCAAATAATGTTTTTCTACAGCTTTGCATCCTATGATTGTATGCCATCTTAAAAAGTAGTCCTGCATTTCCGTGAAAATTGACGTTGACTTAAAACTTACAACTGTTGCCTCTCCTTTACTTTCCAGTGAGCCTTAACTTACTTTCCATCCTCTTCAAGCCTCCTCTTTCTGACCACAGCTTACTCTGTCACATGCATGCCTATCCTAATCCCTATTATACATCTGTAAACTGCCCACATCTCATCTCAAAGATCACATCCTATCCTTTAAACGTCATATTCCTGCAACCAAACTATAGCTGATCACCTGTTGCTCAGCTATAAATACCGCTAACCATTTACCTGAATTCACATACCCCCTCTCCCACTAAAGATCATGCCTTACTCTGAATAATCTAGTCTGCCACTTACAAACTGAAGTAAATGCAATCAGTGGTTTCCTTAGGAGCACAAGTGTAATCCCAATAACCAACATTAACCACCGGAGAAAAACAAAAATGCTAATCTTGAGTTCCGAAGCAGCATGCTGCCCGGAACAAAGAGCTTTTATACCTCTTCAAGGGTAGCAAGTGCTTCATAAATGTGATTGCAGTACAATATCCTCCATACAACTATCGGTCTTGTCGATTGCTCAGTAGTGTGCTGGTCCACCGCAATAAACTACCTATCAGCTACTGAAAAAGCATTGAATAACTGCCACATGCCGCTGGCCGATAGTTGCCTTTAATTTCGCTCACCACTGCAGGTCCCGACAAGCTACATGATGACTCCGTAACAGCTAACAATGACAGTCCGATACGGGATGATAGTAAGTCCATCCATCCCCGCAGTTTGCTCTCTCTTTTATCTCTCCAACCTATGTCTGCTCAGTGCCATAAATTTACAACCAACTATATCTGAATGGACAACCCAGTTCAGTAAACAGCTAAGTAGAGTATGATCACAAAAGTACCATAAAGAGTTCTGCAGTGTTGCTCAATGATCCTAGAGTGCTGAAAACCATAACCTGCGTTCCTCTCTCTCACACGTCTCCATCTTATATCATGATGACCGTACCCCAGTGGCCATCACGCACTACAAGGAAACACTTACTACATAGGATCAAAACATAGAAAGCACACTTCCAACCACAGGCCTACACAGTGTAGCGAGCTACCCATGTAGGCAAGCGCTTCGGAACCCCACATGGGAAAATGAGCACTATATAAATGCTGCAATCGAATATGGGTGCTATGAGGAATCCTGTTTCTACTATTCCTGCCTCGGGTGAATGCTCTTTTTCAAGCAGTGGCTATCACAAGGATCGACTATTGCCAAAGAATTAATGGAGACTTTCTTGCCAAAATGATATACAATCTCCTGAGATCACAAAAGGATATTTCTTCCGCGTCCTTTGTCTAAAACCCCTGACTATATTCTACCTCATCCTGACGCTGCTCCTCGTTGCTAGTCCTGAGCAAACAACGTATCAAGTGCATGACCCTTTACCGTTTAAATATATATATATTTTTTTAACAAAGCTGTGCATGCTTCATCCTGCCCCTCCAAATTCCGGACACAATGCTGGTAGACAAGATGCCTATGATCAGTCACCCAAAATAGTAGAATGTGATGCATTAAAACAAGTTGAACATATCACCCCGGGGATGCTAGGATTCCTGACCTACTGCAACCCCCCCCCCTCTCTCTACACGTGCACAAAGCGCCACAAGGCAACCTCCATGCAGCCCAGGGGCTTTATATGGTAATAGTAGGGTACACTGTTGACCGCGGGGTGAAGAACTGCACATCCATTGTAACTCGTATCAACATTTGTAAATGGACAGCTGGGCCCTGGAACTAGGCTCTGGTGTAGGGTTCTTTAGGGTTAGAGTAGCGTCTTGGAGTATAGGTAGGTAGAGGGGACATGTGCGAGGGCTTTGTGTAAAGGGTCAGTTACAGACTAAAGGTGGGCATGTATCAACAGTAAGTAGTGTAATATAGAAAGTAAATAGTGCATGTGAACTCTCTTGGTGAAGCAAGCTCTCCAGTCCTGAGAATCGTACAGAAACCGGATTTGGGGGTGGGTTCAGGAGTTCGTAGTGAAATGTTGTGAGCCTCACTTTAAACCTCTCCGATTGAAGCTGTTGAAAGGAGTGGCTTTGGAATGCCACACGGCCCCAGTGGTTTGATGGTAATGATGAACAGGCATGGGGGCAGCACGTAACTCGAGCTTACTCATTTTTGTGCGGCCTTCCTGTGTCTTAAATTTGCCACAAATTGCAGGTTCTCATTTTCCGTTAAAGCAATGTTTCCATTTTCCTTTCCCGTCTTTGCACAGAGGTCATTGACTGAAACTCCCCTGTCTGCAAATGTTTTCCACTGTGGGAGTCTGCAGTTTCAACACTGGTGACGCGCGCTGAAGGGTGATGTGAGCTGATGATTTCACTTGTGGTTTACCAGGGCGACTCTTTTAGGCGTTTAGTGGTGTTTTTTTGCATTTCTGCTTATACTCGTGACAAGATGATTTTGAGCGAGTCATAAGTGGAAAAATGTACTTAGGTGAATAGTGGTGCATAGATTTGGTGGGTGTAATTCTCTTCAGCTGTTCCAGTTTATGGCGGCAGTGAGACAGATTCTTACATAGCTAATATTATGTGTTTTTTTCTATTCCTGTCGCTCCCATCTATTGATCCGTATTCATAAAGCCCTTACTCGTGTTTATTGATGGGCTCTGAGCTGTTTACGTTTCTGATTTCCGCAGTCGACAAACTATTACCCTTGGTTTACCTTCCTCTTCTCGTACGTTAATTCTCCTATAAACGTATAATGTTTTCATTGATGAGCCGCCAATAAAAATTTCCGGCGAGCTGGTCTGGAGTAGAGTTACGAAGGATTCATTTTCCAGTGCAATAGAGGCTGTCGTAAGTTCCCTTAAGGATCCCAATTAGTTTTCCCTTATTTTATTTAGCCTAAAAGCGAGTTGTAGACCACTTTGGTTTGCACACGTTTCACTCAGTATGTTTATGCCACAATATTATTTTAGCAAACCACTGCAATTTGTTGTTATTGATTCTTCTCTCTGGGACACTGTGTGAACATCTCAGACAAGGTGAAACAACACTGTGCTCAGTTAGCAACATAGCTTAGCATTTAGACGCAACATAAGTTCACATCTGCTGTTTTAAAAAATACACCTCATAACATATACACGGAGACGTGCCGTTTGAAAACAGATCGCAAGACACTGCATCTTCCCCGTTGTTAAATAAAAAAGTGTTATCTTCCAAATCACTCAAAATATTTTTAGAAATATATATATATATATATATTACCTACTGGCGGTCGCCAGTAGGTAGTTATAGTTAGGACCACGTTTCCATAGGAAAACCTCAACATTCTATTTTGAATAACTTTGGCGCCGGTCGACGAATCCTCGCGAATTTTTCAAAATAGGTGGGGCGCTACGCTCCGCTCCTACCCTGAAAGTCTCGGGGGGATTCGTCAAGCGGGGGCTGAGATAAAAGGGGGGTCCCAAAACGCGTTTTTCCCATGCATTTTTCCATAGGACCTTTAGAACGAGCTACAGCCTGAACGGCTGAACAGAATTACTCAAAATTTGGCAGAGAGGTAGTCCCTAGGTCAAGGAAGTGCCTTTTGTAGGTTTGGTGTAAATCTGTTCAGTAGATTCTGAGAAAATAGCCTTTAAATCAATATATATATCTGAGCCAGCTTACGGTACGCTTACCGTACGCTTACGGTAAGCGTACGGTGGCGTGCGCGAGCGCGATTCTGATTGGCTCTTAGATCTTAGTAAACATTCGAATCGGCCGAAACCAGGAAGCGGCGGCCGCCATTTTGTGTATTTCACTCTGAAAAAAAAGAGTGAAAACAAGGAAAGGGGGCAATGAGGAGAGTTACAGACCCCCTAACAATTGTAAGGGGGTCAAAGAAGGACAGAAAAGTACAAAGAAAACATTTATTGATTTAAAAAAAAATCACGGGGTACGCGTACGGTAAGCTTACGGTAAGCGTACGGTAAAAAAAATAAAAATAAATAAATGAAAAGCAGATTTAAGAGTTTAGAAATTAGGGAGCTCTAAAAAGAGCTGTTGTGTTTATGGAGTCATTTTTTTAGTGGTACCTACAAGTAAGTACCGATGCAGAGTCTAAGGTTCAAGAGGAAGACTCTGTTCCCTTCATCATTGAAGTGCACACCATCTCCTCTATAAATGTCTTGCATGTCGTAACGCAAGTTGTTGTGGTAAATGGCACCCATACCATAGTCACGGAGGAAAGCAGAAACAGATTTGTTGACGTGCTTTCTTGCTTTGTCAATCTGTGGACAGAAATGATTGGACCAGTTCCATTTTTGCCTTTGGCATATGTTGGAAAACACAAAGGCAGTTTTAGGGAAAAGTGTAAACAGTTGTGCAAAGGTGTCCTTCATAAGCATTTCCAGACCTACCCCAGTCAAAGTGCCTAGGTCATTGCCACCACAGTGCACTATTATGAGGTCAGGGTGTTGGATTTGAATGAAGGATTTCACCAATGGCATCAATTGGTGCCACTTTAACCCTCTCTGACCAATCCATTTAATGTCTACATTTGGCAAAGCAAGGTCTCTCACCATATCTGTTTTCTCTGCAAACTTTTCACTCCAGAAGACATAGCTGTGCCCTACAATCCACACTGTGAACATCTTCAAAGGAGAACTGGATGCACTCAGGAGGTGTCTTTCAGTAGAATGGCAATATGAAAAGAAAGACAGTTTGGAAATGGAGGCATACATATTTTTTACAAAACAAAAAGAACTGATTGGCTGTTTCATACCATTCTAGAAAAAAAACTAGGCTGTATGTGAAAATTAATACAAGCATGTTTTGTATTGGTACAAAAAAATGTGTAACCAAAGAACAGTACTATGGATTTGCTGTTAGGTTTGAAAAGTCAAGCACTCTTGCTCTGTGGAATTGAAACATTGTGTGTCGAACTTCTGACCTAACTGCACACAGCAGTGTTCCATGAGCTGTTGCTATGGTAGCAGGCAGAAGTCAAGTTGGGGGAAGGGTACTAGGCAGAAGTCAAGTTGGGGGCAGGGTACTTTTGGAAAAGGGTTGGTTTTCAACCAATAGAAATGTGTCATTACATTTGAAAAAAAGGGGGAAGCACTGAGATTTGAAACTTACATGTATATGTGTGGAAAAATAGAGGGAAAGTTTGCCATTATCTGGTTCTGCTGAGAGGAGAGAGGTGAACACAACAGAGATCCTGGCTCTGATATTCTGCTGTTTGAGTGTCACATTTCTTTCACAACTAACTAATTATAAAGGTGAGTTTACAGTTTGAGAGGGGATGTATGTGGTAACTTAAGAAATGAATAATAGAAATGGGAATTGTTTTTGTTGTAGTTACACATGGTGGTTTCATAATGTGTCAGTCTGTAAAAGTGATTTTCACTTGGCCCGAAAAAAAAAGAGCAGTAAGTGTGCTTTCAAATTGGCAAAGAAATTTCGTTTTGGCACTAATGTGAAAACATGACTCTGTGTGCATAGAAGAATTATAGGCAGAGATTTATTGCGTCTTGCTCTGGTGATTTCACAGTTGCAGTAGATGGAAAAGAGGAGCGAATTTTTGAGGGAAGAAGCAGAGGCTTAGCACACACCCATGTGCTTGCCATGTATAGTCATGCACAGTAATTAGAAGCGAGTGGGGTTTTCAGGTTTAAGTCTGTAATGCAAATACATTCAGCATCACGAAGGCTGGTTGCCCCTGCTGGAGTGTAGGCAGTCACAGAGAATACACACGGTGGTGGTCTGAAAAAAAAAACAGCTTGGACATGTGCATTTAAATAAAATTAAAAAAAAGGTTTAAGAATGTGTCAGTCTGTAAAAGTGATTTCAAATTGTAAAAAGAGATTTTCACTTGGCCCGAAAAAAAAAGAGCAGTAAGTGTGCTTTCAAATTGGCAAAGAAATTTCGTTTTGGCACTAATGTGAAAACATGACTCTGTGTGCATGGAAGAATTATAGGCAGAGATTTATTGCGTCTTGCTCTGGTGATTTCACAGTTGCAGTAGATGGAAAGGGGGAGCGAATTTTTGGGGGAAGAAGCAGAGGCTTAGCACACACCCATGTGCTTGCCATGTATAGTCATGCACAGTAATTAGAAGCGAGTGGGGTTTTCAGGTTTAAGTCTGTAATGCAAATACATTCAGCATCACTAAGGCTGGTTGCCCCTGCTGGAGTGTAGGCAGTCACAGAGAATACACACGGTGGTGGTCTGAAAAAAAAACAGCTTGGACATGTGCATTTAAATAAATTTAAAAAAAAGGTTTCAGAATGTGTCAGTCTGTAAAAGTGATTTCAAATTGTAAAAAGAGATTTTCACTTGGCCCGAAAAAAAAAGAGCAGTAAGTGTGCTTTCAAATTGGCAAAGAAATTTCGTTTTGGCACTAATGTGAAAACATGACTCTGTGTGCATAGAAGAATTATAGGCAGAGATTTATTGCGTCTTGCTCTGGTGATTTCACAGTTGCAGTAGATGGAAAGGGGGAGCGAATTTTTGGGGGAAGAAGCAGAGGCTTAGCACACACCCATGTGCTTGCCATGTATAGTCATGCACAGTAATTAGAAGCGAGTGGGGTTTTCAGGTTTAAGTCTGTAATGCAAATACATTCAGCATCACTAAGGCTGGTTGCCCCTGCTGGAGTGCAGGCAGTCACAGAGAATACACACGGTGGTGGTCTGAAAAAAAAAACAGCTTGGACATGTGCATTTAAATAAAATTAAAAAAAAGGTTTAAGAATGTGTCAGTCTGTAAAAGTGATTTCAAATTGTAAAAAGAGATTTTCACTTGGCCCGAAAAAAAAAGAGCAGTAAGTGTGCTTTCAAATTGGCAAAGAAATTTCGTTTTGGCACTAATGTGAAAACATGACTCTGTGTGCATGGAAGAATTATAGGCAGAGATTTATTGCGTCTTGCTCTGGTGATTTCACAGTTGCAGTAGATGGAAAGGGGGAGCGAATTTTTGGGGGAAGAAGCAGAGGCTTAGCACACACCCATGTGCTTGCCATGTATAGTCATGCACAGTAATTAGAAGCGAGTGGGGTTTTCAGGTTTAAGTCTGTAATGCAAATACATTCAGCATCACTAAGACTGGTTGCCCCTGCTGGAGTGTAGGCAGTCACAGAGAATACACACGGTGGTGGTCTGAAAAAAAAACAGCTTGGACATGTGCATTTAAATAAATTTAAAAAAAAGGTTTCAGAATGTGTCAGTCTGTAAAAGTGATTTCAAATTGTAAAAAGAGATTTTCACTTGGCCCGAAAAAAAAAGAGCAGTAAGTGTGCTTTCAAATTGGCAAAGAAATTTCGTTTTGGCACTAATGTGAAAACATGACTCTGTGTGCATAGAAGAATTATAGGCAGAGATTTATTGCGTCTTGCTCTGGTGATTTCACAGTTGCAGTAGATGGAAAGGGGGAGCGAATTTTTGGGGGAAGAAGCAGAGGCTTAGCACACACCCATGTGCTTGCCATGTATAGTCATGCACAGTAATTAGAAGCGAGTGGGGTTTTCAGGTTTAAGTCTGTAATGCAAATACATTCAGCATCACTAAGGCTGGTTGCCCCTGCTGGAGTGCAGGCAGTCACAGAGAATACACACGGTGGTGGTCTGAAAAAAAAACAGCTTGGAAATGTGCATTTAAATAAATTTAAAAAAAAGGTTTCAGAATGTGTCAGTCTGTAAAAGTGATTTCAAATTGTAAAAAGAGATTTTCACTTGGCCCGAAAAAAAAAGAGCAGTAAGTGTGCTTTCAAATTGGCAAAGAAATTTCGTTTTGGCACTAATGTGAAAACATGACTCTGTGTGCATAGAAGAATTATAGGCAGAGATTTATTGCGTCTTGCTCTGGTGATTTCACAGTTGCAGTAGATGGAAAAGAGGAGCGAATTTTTGAGGGAAGAAGCAGAGGCTTAGCACACACCCATGTGCTTGCCATGTATAGTCATGCACAGTAATTAGAAGCGAGTGGGGTTTTCAGGTTTAAGTCTGTAATGCAAATACATTCAGCATCACTAAGGCTGGTTGCCCCTGCTGGAGTGTAGGCAGTCACAGAGAATACACACGGTGGTGGTCTGAAAAAAAAACAGCTTGGACATGTGCATTTAAATAAATTTTAAAAAAAGGTTTCAGAATGTGTCAGTCTGTAAAAGTGATTTCAAATTGTAAAAAGAGATTTTCACTTGGCCCGAAAAAAAAAGAGCAGTAAGTGTGCTTTCAAATTGGCAAAGAAATTTCGTTTTGGCACTAATGTGAAAACATGACCCTGTGTGCATAGAAGAATTATAGGCAGAGATTTATTGCGTCTTGCTCTGGTGATTTCACAGTTGCAGTAGATGGAAAGGGGGAGCGAATTTTTGGGGGAAGAAGCAGAGGCTTAGCACACACCCATGTGCTTGCCATGTATAGTCATGCACAGTAATTAGAAGCGAGTGGGGTTTTCAGGTTTAAGTCTGTAATGCAAATACATTCAGCATCACTAAGGCTGGTTGC
This sequence comes from Triturus cristatus, assembly GCF_964204655.1. NCBI lineage: Eukaryota > Metazoa > Chordata > Amphibia > Caudata > Salamandridae > Triturus > Triturus cristatus. Next base: position 1,006,238,116 of record NC_140591.1, on the reverse strand, counting down.
CCCTGCTGGAGTGTAGGCAGTCACAGAGAATACACACGGTGGTGGTCTGAAAAAAAAACAGCTTGGAAATGTGCATTTAAATAAATTTAAAAAAAAGGTTTCAGAATGTGTCAGTCTGTAAAAGTGATTTCAAATTGTAAAAAGAGATTTTCACTTGGCCCGAAAAAAAAAGAGCAGTAAGTGTGCTTTCAAATTGGCAAAGAAATTTCGTTTTGGCACTAATGTGAAAACATGACTCTGTGTGCATAGAAGAATTATAGGCAGAGATTTATTGCGTCTTGCTCTGGTGATTTCACAGTTGCAGTAGATGGAAAGGGGGAGCGAATTTTTGGGGGAAGAAGCAGAGGCTTAGCACACACCCATGTGCTTGCCATGTATAGTCATGCACAGTAATTAGAAGCGAGTGGGGTTTTCAGGTTTAAGTCTGTAATGCAAATACATTCAGCATCACTAAAGCTGGTTGCCCCTGCTGGAGTGTAGGCAGTCACAGAGAATACACACGGTGGTGGTCTGAAAAAAAAACAGCTTGGACATGTGCATTTAAATAAATTTAAAAAAAAGGTTTCAGAATGTGTCAGTCTGTAAAAGTGATTTCAAATTGTAAAAAGAGATTTTCAATTGGCCCGAAAAAAAAAGAGCAGTAAGTGTGCTTTCATATTGGCAAAGAAATTTCGTTTTGGCACTAATGTGAAAACATGACTCTGTGTGCATAGAAGAATTATAGGCAGAGATTTATTGCGTCTTGCTCTGGTGATTTCACAGTTGCAGTAGATGGAAAGGGGGAGCGAATTTTTGGGGGAAGAAGCAGAGGCTTAGCACACACCCATGTGCTTGCCATGTATAGTCATGCACAGTAATTAGAAGCGAGTGGGGTTTTCAGGTTTAAGTCTGTAATGCAAATACATTCAGCATCACTAAGGCTGGTTGCCCCTGCTGGAGTGTAGGCAGTCACAGAGAATACACACGGTGGTGGTCTGAAAAAACAGCTTGGTTTCATAATGTGACAGTTTGTAAAAGAGATTTTCACTTGCCCAAAAAAAAGAGCAGTTTGTGTGCATTCAAATTGGCAAAGAAATTTCGTTTTGTGACTATTGTGAAAAGATATGTAGTAATATATTTAAATACAATAAAGGATTTTTTTTTTAGTTTTTTTCAGGTATTACTGAAGAACAGTGAACAAAATTTAAGATGCCTACAAAATCTCGAGTTCAAAAAACGCTAAAAAAAAAACTATATTTGAAGACAACTGGAGGACCAAAGTTAGTAGAAGATGCTGATGTTGGGAAAAAGAAAAAATCTTCTGGTAAGCAAAAAAAACAATTTCTAAACAAAATATTCAAAACAAAGAAAAATGTACAAAATGTCTGTTCTCGGAAAAATGTAACAAAACATAGAGAACAGCAAAAAAATGAGAATTTAGTTAATGCAAATATACCTTCTGCAATTGAAAAGTTTAACATAAACAGAAAAACAGCATTTAAAGAGATACGTAGAAAAATGTTTCAGAGAAGAGTTATGTCCAATTTGATAAAGGATATAAAGAAATATAAGCAAAAGGCTAAATATTACAAGAGAAAAAAAGAAATTGAAGCCATTGCAGCAAAAGCATTAGAATTAAAAAGGAAACTATTCATATTAATTTTGAATAGGATGCGTACATTAGATAAAATGGTTAATGTACTGAAATCACAAAGCAAAAGCAAAAGAGTAGTGAACAGAACAAACTTTTGTAAAGTGTTTTTAGGAAAGTGGATGCATAGTTCAAGTAGTGAACCTTTTTTTAATGAAGAGAGCTATTTTCAAAGTAATAGTTTGCTGCATGCAGTTGACACCAGAGGTCGTTCATACGAAGTAAAAAATGGTTGCATAATGGAGAAGGAGATAATGGTTCCAAGAGATGAGGTACAAGTGATGGCAGATGAGGCAATGGGGAGACGTCCTAAAGCCCCAGTGTACACTTGGAATTGTAGTAGTATTTGCACTGTGCGTCAGGAATCTATTGACAGATTTCGAGAGTTTCTAAGAGAATATAGTAAAAAAAGTGTAAAACAAAAGATTAAGGTGCTTCAAAGTCTGGATCCATGCAGAGTGAGAGAGAATACTGGTTTGCAGGGTCATTCTCTTGCTTGTCTATCTAGAAAAGTGTGCAATAGTGTTTTCCATCATTTTAGGATGCTGGCTGTTCATCATACTGAAATGAGAAAGTTTGTGAGACGGTTGTATTTTGCCAAAAGTCCAGCAATAAAGTTAAATGAATTGAATAGGGCTCTGTTCCGAGGAACGGTATCAGATGTAGAGAAGGTTGTTGATGAAATTCAGTTTTGTTACTTTGGTCCTGAACAAAACAGTGCAGAGAAGGACACAGTAAATGAGGCAGAAGTGGAAGAGAATGTAGAACCTTGTGTAAGTAAGACATTTAATGATCACATAACAAAATTTGCAATAATCTCTAATGAAAGACCAAATGTTACTTGTATTTGTTGCCGCAGAACTCATTATAGAAAACAAACTAGGAATGTTGATCTCTACAGAAAGAGTGAAAATGAAGATAATTATAAGTGGATGGATTTTGCCACATATATATTTCTTGAAAATTGTTTTGAATTGGGTGAAGATCAGCGTATTTGTAAATACTGCTACAACAAGTTAGAGGAAAATAGAATGCCGACCAGAGCTGTACATAATAATTTAGAATTGGATGCTATTCCTGCTGAACTTTCTGAATTAAATACATATGAGTCTATACTCATTCAATGTGTTCATCCGTTCCAGACCATAGTACGTATGGAGCCCAAAACTGGTAAATTACCTCCTTCAGATTTACTGAGAGGTTTAAAAGGTAGAGTGGTGTATTTGCCCTTGGATTTGAATAAAAATATGGAAACTATTGATGCGGATACTTTGGAAACTGAACCATTAATTATTCTGGTTAATGGTGTACCTACAAAGAATAAGAAGATTTGGCAGGAGCTGGTAGATGTGCGGAAAGTACAAAGAGCAAATTTGTATTTGAAAAAAAATAACAAATGGTATGAATCAATTTATATAGAAGAAGAAGAAGAAGAAGAAGATTTACAAGGAGACACAGAAACACCAACTGGACAAATTGAAAAAGTGGACAAGTCAAAGGAAGAAGAAATTTATGAACATTTTAGCATACATCCTCTCCATTCGAAAGAAGTTATGGGAGACAATATTGATCTCTTTCAGATGAAGAAAGCAAAAGGAAATCCCGTGAGTGTATGGGAGGAGAGCTTGGAAGCTCGATGTTTTCCCCAGCTGTTTCCTAAAGGAAAAGGAGGACGATACGATGAACGTCCAGAACAGATTCCAGCTTCAGAGTATCGAACTACAAGACTATATGCTGAAGATCCCAGATTTCGACAAAGTATTCCTTATTTGTTCCATCTTTTATTTGAAAGCGACTTGTCTGCACTGTCTTATGCAGTAAATCACATTTTAAAAAGTGGAGTACATTTACAAAATGTGTCTGCTAAGGATTTTATGGAGAAAGTGCAGCACCGAGATGATCATTTGGAAACACAACTGATCAATCTGATGGCTTGTCAGCGTGGGACAAATGAATATTGGTACCGACGCCATGGTGAACTAAAATGCATGTTACGCAATTTAGGAACACCAACATGGTTCCTTACCCTAAGCTGTGCCGAGTACGCTTGGGATGATTTACTGGATTTTCTACGAGAGGCCAATTCAAACATTAAAAACATCGAATACAAGACAGCAGGAGAACTGTGCTCATTGGATCCGGTTAATGTTTGCAGATATTTCAATCATAGATTTGAGGCTATGATGTCCTTCATCTGCAATAAAAAAAATTCACCTCTTGGAGAAGTAGTGGATTTCTTTTGGAGAAAAGAGTACCAGGCAAGAGGTGCTCCTCATATTCATATGCTGCTGTGGATCAAGGATGCCCCAAAGTTTGGAACTGATACTGATGAAGCAGTGTTATCTTACATTGAAGAATATGCAACATGTGCTATACCTAAAAGCACAGAAGAGAACAAGTTAAAGGAGCAAGTTCTACGTTTCCAAAGTCATCGGTGTGGAAAATACTGTCGACGGAAATACAAGAGCAAAGAAAAATACTACACTAAATGTCGATTTGGATTTCCTAGACCTGTTCTTACAAATGGAAGAGTCAACAGTTTTATGTCAGCTGTGAGACATACTATCACAAGAAAATCACCTAAGAATACCTACAACCTTAAAAGAAAAGAAGAATCAAAAAATATAAATGACTACAACCCAGTCATTTTATCCATGTGGAACGCTAACATGGATATACAGTATGTTGCTGACAATTCCATTGCTGTTGCTCGATATGTAACGTCTTACATTACGAAATCAGAAAAAACAGAATTGAAGGAAATGTGGGAAGAGATTTCTCACGAGAAGACTGTCAGTAAGAAGCTGTACAGTTTCAGTTTGAAGATGTTATCGCATCGAGAAATTGGATCCTACGAATGTTCAGATAGGTTATCTTCTGCAAGTCTCTACTCGAAGTCAAGAAGAATAATTTGGGCAAGTTTAGGCCTTGCAGCAATGAGAAATCGGGTACTGAAATCTGTTGGAGAAATTGAATATTTGGCTGAGAATGACCCAGAAAGTACAGACATATTGAAAACAAACATGTTGGACACATATTATCCCAAGAGAAGTCATCATCTGGAGAACATGTGTCTCTATGAAGTGTTACAGAACTACATTTATTCACGGAAAGCTGCAGAAGACATCAACAGTGGAAAATATAAAGTTGTTGGTGAAGAAGGATGTTTGGTGAAGCAAACCAAAGGAAGTTTGATAAATCACCGGAAGCTGAGTTGCGACACTACCGACAAGAAAGAATTTTACTACTTGGCTCTTTTACAGTTGTTTAAACCATGGCGTACAGAGGATGAACTACTGGGAGAATTCCAGAGCTATGAAGATTCTTTTAATGCTTGCAAAGACAGCATACAATGCAGTACATTCTCAACTTATCTGCAAATGTTAAATGAAGAAATTGAACAGGAAACTACAATTGCAGCAGAAATAGCTAGAGACAGTTCTCAGGACAGCCAAAGTTCAGGAACACACAGTCAAGATCCCCTAGGACAACCAATCGTTGAAAATGAAGCATCAATAGCCATGAATGAAGTGGAAACGGCTATGAATCAAGCTCAAGAAGAATTTATAGACTTAGAAAATTTGGAAAGACAACTGAATCAAGAGCAGCAACAAATTTATGAAGAGATCAAAAACAAAATTGATCACGGATTTCTACATGAAAAAAAAGAGTGCTCATGCACATCATTTCATCCAATCAGGATGTATGTAAGCGGACAAGCTGGAACTGGAAAAAGTTTCCTAATAAAAGTCATCAGAAGCTACCTAAAGCAAAAAACGGATTCTACTTTGTCTTGTGTGGTTACTGCTCCAACTGGGTTAGCAGCATATAACATAAAAGGAATCGCCTTACATCGTTTGCTAATGTTACCAGTGGAGCATGAGAACAAAATACAATTCAACAAGCTAACTGGAGAAGCATCCTTGGAAGTTTCACGAGTATTGAAGAAGATGCAAGTTCTCATTATTGATGAGGTGAGCATGGTATCAAACTTAATGCTTGCCTTTGTGCATTTAAGAATGCAGCAAATTTTGAAGACAGACTATGACGTGTTATTTGGTGGAAAACACGTCATAGTTTTTGGGGATCTTTTGCAACTTACTCCAGTTAAAGGACAACCAGTGTTTAATACTGTGACACATGAAGACACGAAGAAGTCATTGGGAAGCATTGGAAATACAAATATTTGGTCCTTCTTTGAGTACAAGGAACTTACAACTAATATGAGGCAAGCAAACGATGAAGAATATGGAAGTATTCTGAAAGATATCAGGATTGGACTACTCACAGAAGTTGGGAAAAAAGCATTACAGAGTCGGCTGCTACATAATTTATTTCCAAAGGAAGAAATAGTTGCAGAGAAAATATACAAGAATATTGCAGAAAACAAAAGTGTCATCTGTTTAATGCCAACTCTACGTGAATGCTCAATATTTAATGAGGAGCTTTTGAAATTGGAAAAGGAAGACATCAGGAAATTGGAAGCAGTGGACAAAATTGAGGATGGAAGAATTACTGTCACAGTAACAGGCAAACTGAAAAATAAATTGGACTCACTAGAGAAGAACATCTCCAAAACAGCAGGATTAGAAAAAAATCTATATGTTTGCATGAACTGTAGAGTGTTTTTAAGGAGAAATTTGGATGTTGAGAAAGGCTTAGTGAATGGAGCGATGGGAAGAGTTGTGGGTTTTATTAATTATCAGAAAAAAGATGGAATTGAATGTTTAAAAATAAAATTTGATCAGATAGAGGAAGTTAAAGACATTTGTCGTTGTTCAGTTCGTTTCATGCTTGTGAAAGACTTATATGTACGTAGGAAGCAGTTTCCGTTTTCACTAGCATATGCTGTAACTATCCACAAGTCTCAAGGATTGACTGTAGATTGTGCATTTGTGAACATTGGTTCAACTGTGTTCAAAGAAGGTATGGCATATGTAGCTTTGTCACGAGTCAAAACATTATCAGGTTTATTCATGATAGACTTTGATGACTCAAAAGTTAGTGCTGATACAAACTGTGTAAAGGAGTATAATAGATTAAGAAGAAGCTATGCTCCTCATTTAGGTCAGTATCCTGTGTTGGAGAAACGTGTAGTTTCTCGTAAAAGGAGAAATGAGAATATCTGTAATGAGGGTGTAGAGAAGAGGAAAAAAAAGAGGAGTGATGTAATTGCAAACAAAAAGAAAAAGGACAATGAAGAACAGGTTGTAGGATGTCATTTTGAAAATAGCTCTGGTGTCAACTGCTACGCTAATGTAGTGCTGAATGTTGCATTTTATCTGGAAAGTTTGCAAGAGCAGATAATAGTAAATCAGGGAAAAAGATTCTGTTCAGAGCTCAGTCTCCTTTTTCAAAAGCTGAGTAAAGATAAAACTCAAATAGAAAGTGCTACTGATATTAGAAAACTTTTAGATGTATGTTCAGGACGAACACAGTTTTCTCAAAATGAACAGCAAGATGCACACGAATTTTTGATGTATTTTCTTCAGGTAGTGGAAGAAGAAGGAGTTCCCATTGACATTTTTTTTGGTCTCTCTTATAAATGGGAACATAGTTGTGATAATTGTTATAATATATGTGGCTCTATTGTTGATAATGAAAGGTTTATTTATTTGACATTGCCAGAGAGTAAAACAGTCACTTTTGCAAAATTAGTTAAAGATGCTAATCATAGCATGAAATGTGGTGAGTGTAATTCTGACATGTTATCAACATTAATTTTAAGGGAATACGGACAGTATGTAATTTTAATGATGCAACGATGTAGAGCTGATGGATCAAAATTGGATACTTTAATAAAGAAGTTTACAGGACAGCAATTATCAATTTCAGGAAAAACTTTTGTAACTGTTGCAATAATTTTCCATGATGGACCTACTGTTACTTCTGGACATTACACAGTTTATCTAAAATGTGAAAAAGGCTGGACACTGTGTAATGATTCCCAATTGATTTTCAAACAACGTTTGCCTTTTGATTTAGCAAATTCCTATCTAATCTTCCTGAAACCTAAATTTTAGAGAGATTTGGCAAGATCTGGACAAAATAATTTTACCATTTTACTGGATTACCATTGCAATTTTGTAGAAAAAAGATTTTTAAAATTATCATTTGGCCTAAAGGAAAGATAACCAATTGTAATGTGGACTTTTTTAATTTTTAATGCAATTTTGAAAAACCAATAATTTAGAGATAATCGGTAACTTCTGCACATTTTAAATTTTGGAATGCTATTGGACTGCCATTGGAAATTTTTTCAAAAATGATTTAAAAAATTACTATTTGGCCATGTGGAAAAGTAAGCAATTCTATTGTGGACTAAATAAATTATTCAAAAAATTTTCGTGAACCAAAATGTTACAGAGAATTGGTGAGATCTGGACAGATTAAACTTTAGAATTTTAATGGTTTTCCCTTGGAAATTTATTCCAGGAAAAAAAAAAAAAAACTATTTGGCCTAAAGGAAATAAAATCAGATGTATTTTGGAGTTATTTGAGATATAATTTTGTGATTATACTTCTGAAACAAACATATCAGACGGTATTTTAAAGAAAAAAGTATTGTTTTTAGATGATATTTTTTTAGAATAATATGCATTTCTGTAATGATAAGTTTAAGTGAGAAGAGATTCTGGGCTTTTTTAATACAATCTTTGAGATTGTTATTTTTTTTTGCCCGCTGTAAAATGATGAATGCAATTGCTTTCACAATTTATAGTGAAATGCAATATATTCTGAAAACAGCAAAAATAAGGCAAAAATATTTTTTGGTAAAAAATGTAAATATGTGTACTGTATTATAAAATGGTTTAAAAATATTAATACTTGTTTCTTTTTTTTCAGATCGATATAGAAAATTTTCGGAAACTACAACCATTTTAAAAACTATTTTTTTAAAAAACAAATGAATAAATATTTTTTTGAGTGAGTATGGTAAGTCAATAATAAAAATTGTAGTCTCTCAAGGACTTTATAATGTGATAAATGATTTTTAGTGTTTTTTTTAAAAAATAAAAAAAAAAGTACGCTTACCGTACGCGTACGGTAAAAAAAAAAAAAAAGTTTTTAAAAACATATGTAAAAAAAAGATGAAAGATAAGGTTGGCTCTTAAAAGAACCGTTGTGTTCATGCAGGGACAGAGGAAAGAAAGATTGGGAATATTAGACGGTACGACAAGTGTGCTGATCTATTTTACTGTTCACCAGGGAAACACTGGTCTCCCTATAAGTAATTAGATCGTGACAAGTGGCGCACCGTACTTCAACCCTCGCAAACCGAGGGTTAATTTCCAGAGGGCCAGCAAAAGGAGATTCTCCCCCCACAGATGAAGGGCTCACCTGACCTGCAGAAGAAGGAGTCTGCCCTGCAGGTGATGGTCCAGGCTGAGCTGCTGTGGATGTACTGGCTCGTCTTTCTGAAGAGTTACCTCCAAAAAGATGACCATGTGTCCTTTTGTGTACATCCTGGAGGTGTCTCTTCATGGTGTGATTCCCAAAGGAATACTTCCTGTTAGGATTACCTCTAGAAAGTACACGCTGACACAGCTTGCAAGTAACTAAGGGTGCATTCACCTTTTGCTGGCCTTCTGGAAAAGTAAAATAATCCCAAACATAAGAAGGCTTTACTTTCCTCGCTCTCTGCCTCAAGACAGTGCTGCTGGTGCTAGCCTCACTCTCAGAAGAGCTCTGCTGTTCTGCCATCGTATCCCAAAGACAACTCAGCTCCTTCTCCTAAGGGATCACAAGCAGAAATGAGGGGAATGGGTGTGGTGTAGGAGAGTTCTAGAACTGAAAGTACTTTCAACCAATCAAAAGTTGTGTTTCATGATCACATGACCTACCGTACGCTTACGGTGCGCTTACGGCAAAAAGTACGCGTGCGCGTAAAAAAGACACGCGCTTGCGCGCATGCGCATAACAGTCACTCCCCGGCACTTCCGCGTAACGTGCGCGTGTTGCGTAAGCGCGCACGCGTCCCACGCGCAGTACGCGCGGCTTCGCAAAGTACGTAACTATACGCAAGCAGCGTAGATAGATTACGGACGTTGCGTAAACCGTACGCTTACCGTGAGCTTACGGTACGCGTACTATAAAAAAAAAAAAAAATCTGGAAATAAATTTTACATGTTTATTTTAAAAAATATATATAAAAAAAATATTTAAGGATTTTAAAAATTTAAGCATAGTCTTTATAAAAGATAAGAAAATTAAATTAAAAATATGTTTGAAAAAAATGAAGAATAAAAAAAAAAAAAAGCATTTAAAAAACCTTGCAAATTCACTGAAAAAACCATGGGTTTCACACATGTTATAGTTAGGAATTAGCATTTAAAAAACCTTGCAAATTCACTGAAAAAACCATGGGTTTCACACACGTTATAGTTAGGAATTAGCATTTAAAAAACCTTAGAAATTCACTGAAAAAACCATGGGTTTCACACACGTTATAGTTAGGAATTAGCATTTAAAAAACCTTAGAAATTCAGTGAAAAAACCATAGGTTTCACACATGTTATAGTTAGCTGGACATTTTACTCGTAAAAAACCAATGAAATTGCCCCGTTATAGTTAGTTCAGCTAACTATAACTCGCGCGCCCGCAATGCACTGCTGATGACGTCACATATTACATCACTCATGACATGGTCAGTGACATCACTCATGACATCACTGATGACATCTCAAATGACATCACTGATGACATCACTGATGACATCATCCTTGTGATAGAGTGGCAGACCTCCTCTCACCTTAATATAAGCTTTGATACACACATTCAAAAATAGAGACTAAAAATTTCAAAAAAATGGACATACCAATACCAGTTACAACAACCTCTTCAGTAATTCTAAGATCCACATACACATCCACTCATTCACCAACAGTCCTATACAGTCACTCATACATGTACTCACTCATCATATGTACTCATACATCTATACATCCTGTTACACAATGCCACTCATCCATAGAGTTACTCACACACATAGTCACTCATGCTAATAAAGAATAAAACATACATTTACTTGCATATACAGTAATACACACACCACCATACTTACTTCTACGGAAACTTACACATACTTAGTCTTTTAAACAATCACTTACAGAAACACATACTTATTCATACAGGAACTCTTTCAATCTCTCCCTCTCACATATACTCACATATATACACCAATAGTCACATATACTAGTTTAAAACATATGTAGTTACTCCTGAAGACACTATTGAGACAGTCATTCACTCACTAACACACCCATACACACACTCATCCACCCATACAGTCTTGCACACATACTGTCTTCAACACATACAAACAGTGAGTCACTCATTCACGCATCTATGCACTACGTAATACCCCCCACCGTACCATACAGACACTCAGACTGATACTCAAAAAAACAACTAATAACCTATATAGACACCCATGTAGCTACTCACCAACCCATGCAGCCACTTATACACAAAGTGAGAGATACACTTAATCAGTCAGTTACACAATCAATTTTTCAAAAACAAATCATCCATTTAGACACTTATATACCCATTTATTCTTCCATCGACCTTGAGATATACATATATAAAACATATTTAATTTTCAGAAAAACACACATTCACTGGATGATGTCATCAGTGATGTCATCAGTGATGTCATTTGAGATGTCATCAGTGATGTCATGAGTGATGTCACTGACCATGTCATGAGTGATGTAATATGTGACGTCATCAGCAGTGCATTGCGGGCGCGCGAGTTATAGTTAGCTGAACTAACTATAACGGGGCAATTTCATTGGTTTTTTACGAGTAAAATGTCCAGCTAACTATAACATGTGTGAAACCTATGGTTTTTTCACTGAATTTCTAAGGTTTTTTAAATGCTAATTCCTAACTATAACGTGTGTGAAACCCATGGTTTTTTCAGTGAATATATATATATATATATATATATATAATGTCTTTCCTCAACCTTCTTGGCTCTTTAATTACTCGGCCTGATCTGGTTGCTGGAAGCTGTCATCTTCACTGTCGAGATCTTCAAAGACGGTAAAGAAGTAACAGCAGTCTCAGGTTCAGTCTTTCGTTCACTATCTGGATCAGAAGACTGATGAATCAAACGCCGAAAGTGAGAAGAGTCTCTGGTAACAGACTTCCCTGGATGCTGGGCAGTCACCATGTGCCCCTTGGTGGACACAACCTAGAAAGGTGCATCATCATATGGAAATTTAGATTTTCTCCTTGGCAGTTTGCGGGCAATCACTAGATTTCCTGTCTTAAATTCAATGTCTTTGCATGTTGCCTGGTGTCATCATAGGCTTTCATCATGTCTTTGTTAACCAACTCCTTCATTCAAGTTGTATTATCCCCTCCTTCTCTTTAGTTAGTCCATTGAGGTAACTAGGTTGTCACTGCTCTCCCGAATATCAAATTTGCAGGACTTTAGCCCGAGGTGAAGTGAGGTGTTGAACGATAGGCTCGTAGGGTGGAATTCAACACAGTTTGCAAATTGAACCTCTCAAGTTTTGCCTGCTGTACCACTTGCTTTAGTACTCCTAAATCTCTCAACTAGACAGTTGGCCTGAGGCCACAAAGGTGTGCTTTTATGATGCTTTGTGTTCAGATGCTCCAGAAAATCCTTGAATACTTTACTGTTGAACGGCAGGCCATTATCAGACTTCAAAATCACTAGAACGCCCAGCAAAAACGCTGTCTAGTCTCTCAATGACTCTCACATGATTTGTGGATGAGAGATCCTCTATTAGAGGATATCAAGAGTACTCATCCACATTGCAATCAAATGATGTCCACTGTCGAGTGGACAAAAGTGATGGATGGCTATTCTTTCCCATGCATGCTTAGGGAGTTCTGACATGGTAAGTGTATGTTGAGTAATGTTCGTAGAGAAGCAATTACATATTAGACAGGCCTTTAGTTCCTCTTCAACCCTCTGATCTAAATATAGAAACCAAACTCTATTTCGGAGAGCTCGCTTGGTGGCACCAATGCTGCGATGTCCTTTATGACCCACTTCGATTATCTTCTGCTTTGAACTCCTTCCTGAGTTATAGTCAGTTCATCTTTGATGTATTTGTGCTTTTGGAATTCATCATCACTGGTGAGAGGTCGAGCATATCGGTTCCACAACTGATGTGTAATTATATCTTTCAAGTTAGACATGTCACTATCATAGCTTTTGGTAGTGATGATCAGGGCTAGCAATATGGCAGCTGGCGTATTTGACTTTACAATGAAATTAATGTAGGCTTCAGCCATCTTGTATGGAGTACCTTTACCTTATATTGGCACTTGGAAAGGTAGTTAGCAGGGTTTTGATCCCTCCCTGAGTGATTTACAATGGTATAATCATACTCTTGTAGTCCCCACCGTTCAATGTGAGGAGGCATCTTGGCTTTTGCATTACTAAAGATAGTAAATAAAGCTGGATGATCAGTAACCAGCATAAAAGCTTTCCGTACAGGAATACGTGGAAATGTTCACAAGCCCACACCACAGCCAAACTTTTTCTTGGGTTGAGAGTAAGCATGTTCTGTTTGGGACAATCTTCTACTGGCATATGCCTCAATATGCCTTCAAGCTAGGGGGTGTCCACTGTGTTGTACCAGGATAGCACCAACCCAATGGGGCTGGCATCAACAACAACCTCCGTGTGAAGCTTTGGATTGAAATAGGCCATTTCAGTAGCAGTTTAAATGGCTTGTTTGTTTTTCTTGAAACTTCTCTCACATTCTTGTGACCACTTGAATAAAACATTTTTCTATGTTAACTCTCTAAGAGAGCGCTTATGGTTGCAAAGTCTTGTGTGTATCTTGAACAGTAACTGGTCATGCCAAAAAATTAACGTATCATAGAAACATGTTGTGGGGCTCAGCATTAGACAGCACTTGTACTTTAGCAGAATCGGGTGTCATACCTCCATCAGAAAAGATATGGCCAAAGAATTTTAATTTACTCTTGTCGAACTCGCACTTGTCTGCATTCAAATTCAGGCCTGCATCTGTCAGTAAGCAACATACTTGAGTGAGAGCTTTATCATGCCCTTTTTGTGTGGCTCTGAAAATCTGTGTAATCGCTATAGTTGAATGCATTCGCAGCCAGCTGTATGACACGTCGAATGAAGTCTTGGAAAAGTTCTGCAGCCCGTGACCCACCCAAACAGAGTCTTTTATATCGAAACAGACCTACATGTGTATAAAAGGTTGTAAATTACCTGCAATCTTGTTTGAGTTTCTTTGAGATGATCTTTATTTAAATCAAGGCAAGAGAAAACCATTGCACCATTTAGTTGCGTTATGTTAACAATATGTGGACCTGGATGTCGTCTCGTTCAATTGCCTTGTTTGCTTGGCGCATACCAACGCATATGCATGCAGCTCCTTCACTGTGCTTATTGGGCACTACCACCATGGGAGAACCCCATGGCATCAAATTAGGTGAACACTCAATAATGTCATATTTAAGTAGTAATTCAAGTTATTTTTCAACAGCTTCTTGTAAATCAAACGCAACTCATCTCCCTGGGCAACAGGACGAACATCTTCATTAACGTGTAACTTTACTTTGAGTCTTTAGCTTTCCCAAACCATGAAACAATGAAGGATATTGACTTACTATTTTGTGGTCAGCATTCAGTTTATTATTAGAAACCAGTCCCATATCAGCAGCGGTACTGAAACTGAGCAGACAGGCACTAGCAGCTGTACCTTGGAGCACATTGATGGGTGCTTGCACCTTCGTTTTCTTCTGTTTCAATGAAGCTAGAAATTAACATTATTTAAAAAAAAAAAAAAAAATTATGGGCGCCGATGCAGCCCAAGTAAACAAGTTGGGGTAAGTCGAGGTAATTAAAAAAGTTAATGATATTTTTCTTCAGGTATTATATTTATTGATGTGCCACTGTCAATGATGAAAAGTATTAAGCAGTCATTTATTTTTAATGTTATTTTTGGACAATGTTTGTATGTGACTTTAGTGCTTTGGCATGTCTGCTTTTCTTTCACTGGCATTTTTCCTCGCATGTGGCCAGTCCGAAATGCGCTCTTTTCTCTGAGGTAAACATTGACATGGTGCAACAGTCTTCCTCACTTTCATTGGATATTGAAGCAGATGAACTGTTTGGCGATGATTTAGATGACATTCGACTTTGTTCAATGTCAATTTGCCTCAATTGATATGGCCGCTTCGCCTTGTGGGTTGCATCGAACGTTGCTTCTGGAATGTTCTGGAGGCTATTTGGTATTTGCGCTGTGATGCACTTGCTTTTCCCTTCACTTTGCAAGCTGTCACAAAATGGTTCACTCCAGCCTCCATGTCAGTGGCGAGTTTTAATATAAGTGAATACAATGTCAGTGTACGCCATCTCATATGTAGACCTAACAATGTAAATATTAGTAAATACGATGTACGCTATAACAAATGTACACATAATGAGAATGTTGATAAATGTTATATAAATGACCGCCATGTTATATGTACACGTAATAACAAACTCTTATCATTGCTGTCGAATCCATCTGAGATTACCTCCCCATCAACCCCCAGTTAGAGATAAATGGTCAGACAGGCCTTGTGACCCAAACCCTAGCGTACCGATTGATAGGTCACAGGTGGGGGTATACTTAGAAGACAAATGTGTGAATAAGGACAACCCAGATAGATCAATCCCACAAATAGGCAGCTGCAACACAACCGGTCCAAGGGCATTGGCCTAAAAAAAACACTTTTGTCCAAAGGCGCACACGCGTTCCCAAAATACCACAAAATCAGATGCCACATGTAGTCAGTAACAGTAATCAGAACACAGCATGCACACTACACGCAGTGGTCACGCGCTCCCCATGTCAGACATCTGGACACATACACACTGGCCAACATTGGATCTCCACTAGGTCAAGAACCACCTGTGTCTCCCTTATCAAAAGGTTGACTTTATGTTTCATGACTTGGCCCGGATTTATGTACTGTACAAGAATGTGTAATCGGTTTATTGTACTTCAAGAATTGTTTATAATGCCGGCCAAAACGTCTGTACATAGAGACAGTCTTCAGACGCAACTCTGTTGATGCTTTTCCGGCCACTGTGTTTAATTAAACAGACCTGTTTTAACAAACGCCTCTTGTCTTTTCAATTTTTAAAGGAAAATTCATATCTGAGCAACATTTGTCTTTCAGTACGCTCCTCCGTTCTGGCAGCCATCAACACTCACTCCAGAATTAAGAGTTTCTCTTAGCATGTGTTGTCTGAATGAATCAGACCAGCATCCATCATTAACTCTAAGTCGCATAGCTTCTCATCCTTAGATTCATTGAAGTTGGTGTTTGAAGAGCATATCAAGTCTCTCCACAAATTCATTAATGGTTTCACCAATGTTTTCGCATTCTTGACTGAAAATGTATCTTTTGTAATCCACGGTTGGTACTGGATTGAAATTCAGATTCAGCGTTTCTTTAATCTGACAGTATGTAGTTTCTTCGTCAGTTCGCTGCATTTTCTTTATTACTTCTTTCACACCATCACCTGCAAGATTTTTTAGATACTTGATAATCTTTTTGTTATCGGTCTCTTCAAGTGTATCAATGAAATCGTCAAATGTCTCTATCCACGCAGACCATCAATCGCCAATATTTTGCTTTTTGGTGGAATCGAAAGGTGGTGGTGGTTTAAAAAATGCAGCAACATGGTAACTAATTATGAAAGTGGCTGACCTTGGTGGTGGAGATCTTTCTGCTCCTGTCAACTCTCCATTTTAGCCAGTGTTACTCATTGTATTGCTGAGGCCTTGCGATGAACTGGCCTCAGAGCTGTCATGGACAATCGAGGAAACAGTTACCTTCTCCCCAGTCTCCATCGGAGCCCTTCACTTGCTGGAGACCTCTGAAGTTATGAGCTGTAATCTGGAAGCTTTGGTGGGGTGCCACTTCAGGTATCAGACAACTCAGTAAGCACAACCCTTGTGCTTCTTCTTGGGTCTCCTTGCCCGGTACTTAGATCGTAAAACTCCACTTACCGAGGCTTTGGTAAGTGCAATGAAAATAAATTTCTTGCTTATTCTGTCAGCCTGCACTTCTGCCTGTATCAGTACGTATTTCACCCTTTGCAGTATTACTCCGTATAATGTACAACTTTATCTTGCGTAGCAGCGCAGTATCTTTATATATGGCTTGACTATCAGGTTCAGAACCATCAACGTGTAAATTCTTTGCATCACTTCCGTTGTCTCCATGTGCTTTGTAGTGGCTGGAGTTGCGCTTTGACTCCACGTGCATGAAGCGTCGACTCCGATCTTCGACAATGACATACGTGACACGGGCAGTTTGTTTGGACCAAGGCAAACTCTTGGGGGGAGCACAGTCAGTCTTCGGGTTACTTATCCCCCTATCTCGTAGCCATTTATAGCGTCTTCCCAGCCTGGGTACCTGCCGATAAAGACTGCACACACTGAGCTTACTATTAGACATCTATATTCTGCTGCGTGTAACTGTAAACTCAACATTCTAAAACAATCTTTCATGGCATTGCCACCTATGTCACAGCCATATGGAGTCCATTAGGAGCAACAAGGTTTCCGTTCTATATTATATCGCAAGACACTACACAACTGGACTTTGCATTGGTCATGCCACTCAGCTGCTGTATGGGGTGGCTCAGTTTATGAAGTCTTATGGTTGGGGAGGGATGGTCTTCATGGAGACACAACATTTGGCTGTTATTCGAAACCCTAGTATGTCTTCCAGCATGCATGCTCTCTCTCCCCGGATTCCCCTCACCTTTCTACCAGCCAGCTGCCAACAGTCCCCTGCAGGGCACCTTCGGCCTCACAGAAGTGGAGCCGACACAGCTTCATTTAGTCCAAAACAGATGGACTTTCTTGTTAACTTGATATTTGTAAGCTGAGGAAGCAATTGGTTTCAAAACAGCCGGTACTTGTGTTTGACTTATTTTTGAAAAGCTGGGACAAGCAGACTAATCTGATGGTTTTGTTAAAAAAAAAAAATAATAATAATAATAACTAAAAAAATAAGGGTATCTTTGCACTTGGCCTGTAGTGGATGAAGAAACAAATAGGTCAATAAAAATGACCTTATTTGTTTTCAACACTACATCTTTCTCAAGCTTCCTCCTCCAAATAGAGCCTTTTGAAGCACTATTATTGGTTGTTGTTGAGTAGCATTGGAAATTAAGTCCAAAATCCTCTGATTCCACATCCCCCATATACCTGCACCAAACTCGTAAATCACTAAAATGCGGTATAATCTGTCCCTGCACCTCCGAGCCACTATCATGCACTGACCAAAAGCCGCAGACAAATCAGAACCGCTGGTACACTTGCACAGCTCAAACCAGCCAACGAAGAATTTCATACATATTGTGCACGTCCAGAGCCTCCTAATTCATGCATGCTGGTGGGGGGTCTGGAGAAGCCCAAGTATAAGCCGCCAAAATCAATGAGTGAACAGCATATCGCCCCAGGCTGCGCCCCAAGCCTGAAGGCGGTATTAAAATACTGGCGAACTGTAGTGACAATAACGAAACTGCAGAGAAGGTAGACAAGCATTGGCATAGCCAATAGGTCTCGTCTTTGGGACCTTATAAGTGTTTAGCTATGTAGCACAAACAAATTATCAATGTACATATTAATACAATGGGGATTCAGTATACAAATTTTGCGCTTCCACGTCTCTCACTAAGCTTTGTTAACGTGACGTGAAAAAGTTGCAGACACATGCAATATCCAAAATAAAAATCCTGAATGTTCTTTGAAGGGTTGGTAGGTTTAGGATTAAATCCGGTATTTGTTTTATATGTTAATGTTTTGAAAGTAGCTGCATATTATAACAGCAATAAATCATGTAGCATAATATCTATAGCTAACGACTTAAACCCTGTTCTCCACTTTCCAAGTTTCAGCGTGCCCTCTCCATGCCGACCACTCCTAAAAAAAAAAAAAAAAAAAAAAAAAAAGCATTTGCAATGCAATAGGTCTCGCAATTGTGAAATTTTTAGCTATTGCCATTGTAAATGACAATACCTTGTATCTGTGTTTAAAAAACCTGCAATAATAAAAGGCATTGTTTTTCCATTAGGTCAAAGTTTCTAAAATGCGAGACCTTTTGGATTGCAAATGCTTGTTGTTTAAAAGTGCCCCATGCTTCGCTTTCACGTTAATAGAGGCCGAGCTCCTTTCTTTAGGCGAGCTATGTCTAAAGATAGGTCCGCTGCCTCTATTAAAGTGAAAGTGCGTTATTGGGTGCTTTTACCAAAAAAAGCATATTAGTTTTCTAAGTTCTCAAATGAAGGTTATTACCTCATGTAGTGTTACTATGCACGTTTAGTTGAAACTTTAAGCTTATGAAAACAGCCATTCCCAAGCATAAAAATGAATATTGCTTCATTTCCCATTAAAGTTACACACGCTGCAAGCTCTCAACATTGCCAGCATACAACACTTAAAAAAATGTTTACAACTTTTTTTTTTTTTAGGGCGAAGTGAAACAAGACATACTTCACAGAGCAGTGACGCCACTCTACGTTCACAGGACCTGGAGCCTGAGGAGAAACGTAACCTGTGTGTCCATTTGTTTCTTTCCCGGTGTATTTAGCACCAGACCACTGCGGCCCTTGATCTGCTGAGCGCGGACTTGCTGGCAGGGCTGGGGGAGATGCCGGCACTGCTCCGGAGGTGTGATCACCAGCAGTGAGTCAGCCAGGGGGCATGGAGGAGCCCATGCTGGCAGGGCTGGGAGAGATGCCAGCGCTGCTCTGGAGCTGTGATCACCAGCCAGCGAGGCGGCATGGAGGGGCCTATGATGGCAGGGCTGGGAGAGATGCCAGCGCTGCTCTGGAGCTGTGATCCTCAGCAGAGAGTCAGCGAGGGGGTATGGAGGGGTCCATGCTGGCAGGGCTGTGGGAGATGCCGGTGCTGCTCCGGAGGTGTGATCACCGGTCAGCGAGGGGGCATGGAGGGGCCCATGATGGCAGGGCTGTGGGAGATGCCAGCGCTGCTCCGGAGCTGTGATCCTGAGCAGGGAGTCAGCGAGGGGGCATGGAGGGGTCCATGCTGGCAGGGCTGGGGGAGATGCGGCGCTGCTCCAGAGGTTTGATCCTCATTAGGGAGTCAGCCAGGGGGCATGGAGGGGCCCATGACAGGGGGCATTTAGAGGCCCATGATGGCTGGGTTTGTGAAGGGAGCGCTGGCAGCACCTTCATAGCAGCAGCGACGGCGCAGGGCACAGCAGCAGCCCCAGCGCCCAGCCTGCACCACGGCCCCAGACACTTGCAAAGTCAGTTTGGGGGGGTGGCCCATGGGCACCTGAATGTTAGGCAGAAACCAAATCTCTTCGCGTATGGGGGTGGGGGGCATCGGCTCGCAACGAGTGAGACTGCATGCAGCGTATGCATCGCTTGCACATAGCTACTCTTGGGCAATCTAATTAACAGATGTGATCTGTAAGTGTCGAACAGCCCACCTCTCCCATGGGTCATAAAGGGCTAGATGGAGCTGGACAGACTATTTGATGGGACAATCCTCAATCAAAGAGCAGGCAACAAAAAGGTTATACTAATCATAACTCACATTAACTGCACAGACCCATCAGCCAAATCTCGGTGCTGTCACGGAGGAGGCGCATCAACAGTTTGAAATCAACGGTAGTCTTGTTGCATTAGTGTGTCGCGAATAGTAAGCGAACCAGTGGACATGGACAGAGGATAAGGGAACAAACAACCGGATGAGTAAGGCACGGTTGGTTTCACGGTTCTAGGCTGCATTAAAATACCAGTCAAGAGGACGATGCGTCCAATCCCCGTCATGGACAAGGAGTTACTGACATACAGAACGCCCCGGATTCAGGCCAACACACCCTCATTTGGTGGGTGTCACTCCTCTATAATGTTACACCCTACAAAAGGAACAAGCATCAATAGACTGGCGTTATCTCACTCTCTGTAAACTTGCATCTCCCACCAACATTTTCTTCCCCTCACTTTAATGGGGTGGCACTCTTAAAATACCTACCCTCACTCTCTCTTATGGAAGAGCCAACTAATTGATAGGCGATGCACACCTCCAAACCAACTGTCGCATACTGGCGGGAGTGGAAAAGAAAGCAGCCCTGCACACTCGGGGGGCCAAGCCAATCGTTACTCCTCGGAAAAACAATGTGTCAAGTCAGGATCATCAAATACCCATCACTGGACTAACACCTTGTATGTTCAGGAGGAGCTAAACAATGGTACAAGTGGGGTCAGTGAGCTTCACCTATGAATCCCGCCCCCTCCGGAGCGGTGGGCAGTAGTAGGCAGAGTGCAGGTGGTGCCACGGGCACCTGTACGGGCAAAACCCAGCAGCTCTGCTGAGATCCTGCCACACATGTCCTGCCATCCGTGGGGCAATGCAGTACCAGCAGACTCGGGGCTTGCACTCCCAGACACTCAGACCTGCCCCTAGCTCGAGAGGATACTTGTTGCACGGTCCTCTGCGTGGACGTGTCTGGGGACTGTGACTCCTTGAGCAGCTGCAGGATTTGCTGCAGGCCTTGCTTGTCCGGCTTCCACTCATACTACATCTTGACTGTTTTTCCTCAGTACTGGGAAGACTTCAGAGCTGATAATACTCGGAGGGGTGACTTATCCTCTTGTGGGGATATGGCAGTCTCAGGCCGAACGTTGCTCCGAAATCACACGCGGTTCCACTCTGATTAGCACGCAGTTGGCGGCCGGGTCTATGAAATCTGGTCCTCGCCGGCTCCAGAAGCGCGGGGCGGCTCCAGAGACTATGGGTCTCCCAGCGACACGGGATCCGCGATTGACTCACTCACTCGTCGGATGTGAGCGCCGAGAACACAGTCTTGCCACCAAAAAGGGTCCTGACGCCCGCCTGCTGTAGGGAACGCTTTCCGAGGAAACTACTCTCCTACTTGGAGGGTTGCCCAACAGGGAGATACAAGCGGAAGGGAGGGGCGATTAACACCGCATGGACAACGTGAGGGGGGAAGGTAGGGAAGAGGAGGGGGGACGCCGCAAGCTCTGGGAGCCATGCTGGGCGCGAGCCTAAGCCATCTGTATTGAATACGCCCGCCAGAGATATTAGGAGATCTCACTAGGCACTGCAGTGAACCCGGAGGCATCGCGCTTTCACTTTAAGTGAAAGCGCAATGCAAAAATAAGTTTGACGAGGAGAGGAGGAGGCAGCAGGGGGAGCGGAGAGAGGAGGGGGCCTGCGCCTGTTTCCCTTGCAGGAGCGTGCAGGGCAGGGACACCATCTGTTTGCAAGTTAATTACAAACAGATGGTTTCAAAGCTCGCTCCCGCAAGGGAATCGCCAAACGTGCATGCGTTGCCATTGAAAGCAATGCAACATGTGCACGATTTTGGCCTAAACAGTTAATCGATTCCAAGAGGTCTCCTCCTACTCCTCCTAGCAGCGCTCATGCGCTGCGTAGGCGAGACCTAAAAATAAAGCACTCCTCTCCAGTTAAACAGCCAAAAAAGAGAAATCAAGGATGCAGCCAGGGGCGTAACACAGGCCTCGCAGACCCCACGGTATGGGGGGACCCGAGCTGCAGGGGGCCCCCTCAGTACAGTACTCGGTCCTGAGAGCTCCGGAGTAAACCCGTAGTGGGGGCCCCTCCATGAACCTTGCAGGGGGGGTCCTCTCAACTTTCGTTGCGCCACTGGATGCAGCGTATTTTATTATAGGTTAAGGTCAGGGCCGGTCTTTACCATGTGCGAGGTGGGCCCATGCCCTGGGCGCTGACCTTCAGAGGGGCGCTGCAGTCTCCTTTAGGTCGAACGAAAAGAGAGAGGGGGCGCCAAATTTAGTTTCGACCATGGCGCTCTGTGCAGATGCCAACACCGGGTAAAGTAGTCATGGTGTTGGTTAGTTTCTATTTTTCTTAATTGGTGAAGACTGTCATGAGATAATTGCAAGATTTAATTCCTAGTGCTTAAAGAATTGAGGGGTAAATTTGAGCCTCCAGTTTTGTAGTAAAATTTACATGTGTGAATAGTTTGAAGTTACTTGCATGAAGATTAATCGTGTTTGTTTCTCAATAACATTTACGTTGCCCTGTCTAAATCTGCGGAACATACTTTTTGGACCAGTAGCTTCGAGCATGAGTTTAATGAATTGTTGTCCAGCTTTTTACATTTTATGTCTTTTTTATTAGATTTTCCAACACATTTTTCCTACAACTTATACCAGGAACGGAAGATAACTAAAAAAAAATACAAAGAAAAACAAAAGATCAATTTGATACTCCCTCAGACCATCAGTTCCCAGAACACTCTCACCCTACACATTTACACTAATTCCTTTTTTTTATTTTAAAAAGATCCTTATAGTATTTGTATATATAATTGGAAAAAAAGGGGACTAGTGACCATGAACATAATTCAAGCTATTGCATTGCTTGTAGATTCCATAGTCTGCAAATCCAGTCTCTCCACGTCAGGGTCTTTTGCAATTTCCAGTTGGCCAGTATTGACTGGGTAGCTGCAGAGTGGCTATTTTCAATGTTTGGGATTTCAGGAAGTGTCCCCCTTGTAATGCCAGCCCCAAAAGGATAGTTATCAGTTCTCTGTGAAGTTTAAAACAAAACGTATTTTCAGCAGCTTTTAAAACATCATTTTAAAAAGTAATCCCTTATTACATCCACAAACCAGGTTGTTACCTCACACCCCCTACAGTATTTTGTTCTGTACATTAATTTTTTTCTGGAACCAATGTAGTCCTAATTTACAAAAGGCTTTCTGTCCTTTGCACTTCTACTAATGTTGAAGGGTATTGGCCTATGATGTCCCATTCTGTAAATTTTCATCCCAGTTCACTCGCTCAGTCCTAAATTTCTGGGTGTTGGAACACTCAGTCTCCGTTAAGAGCATCGTGCATATATTGGAGATCATATGTCTGCGTGTATCTCCTCTCAACAACCCACGCTCATACACTGTTAGGTGCTTAGTATTCCCTCGTTTATTTGATGGGCATACAGCCGTGTATCGTTTGTGGAGGTAGGGATAATGCTCTGCTTTAGGCTACCCATCATTGGTGGCAGCTGCTTAATGGCGATGGCAGGGCAGGTAGGAGGGAGAGGGATAAACAAAAATCCACTTACCTGCAGGCCGGCCGCCTCCTACCGGTCCTCTTCGGTCATCAACAAGTAGAAAGCACACAAGCCAATAACGACGCTGCTGTCGGCAACGGCTATGAGCCTGTGCATGTTCTCCACCCAGGCTGTGCAATACAGCCGGTAGGGAACATGCAAAGTGCGCATGACTGTTTGGCCGACCCAAGACGGCCGGCCAAACTGTCATGTGCACTTAGTGTGCTCACCACTTCTCCCCTGGCACCTGCTCTGACCAGCCCAGCCCCACCTTGCACCTAAGCAGGAACAGAAAAATAAAATGATAATAACATGGCATGATCATTTTTTTCCCCTCTTTAAAGTGCTCGCAGAGCAGTGGGGCGATGCTGCTCCACCTTAGCGGGGGAGCCGCTGCTGCTACCCACATTCCTACTTGATGTCTTCAAATGCCTTCATTTGTCATTTATTAAAGAGGGACTGCGCTTCAGTCACTTGCAGTCCCTCACAAGTTGAGAACCACCCTTTTCAGCTCAAGAATCAAATCCTGATTGTCCCGCAATGGTGTGAATAGTGAGGGAAAAGTTGTTAATCCCTTCTTCTTGGAGACCCGAAACTAGCCTAATGTAAATGTATGGATACTTGTATAGCGCACGACTACCCGGAGGTCTCTCGGCGCTTGTACGAATACCGCTGTGGAACCCATCCTGGCTTTTCCCTGTGAGGCGTCCCCTCCTGGGCACCCCCAAGGTGAAGGCCAGGCATCCTTAGCGTTGTGGGGGCCGTTGTGGAGATTAAGCAAGCTATTGCCCAGAGTTGCAGAGTGGGACTCCATGATTAGAATGGCACCGAGGCGAGAATTATCAGGTCCGTGGAATTTTTGAGCCCAAGACCCACCGAGGCGGGGAATTGAACCCTGGTCCCGGGCTAGACCTCTGCATCAGGGTCTGCCGCTCTAATCATTGAGCCACACTTCTCCACTAATGTTGCTGTAGTTATTGAAGAAGAGTACAACTCTTGCCTTGTGTGTTTTCTTGTGGTCTACAGGAATAACCATAAGGGGCCCAGGCAATGATATGAACATCAAAGCACAATTGTTTAGTTTCTCTGCCCCTTCTCCACAGAGAATCTTAAATATAAAGCATATTGGGAAGACCCTAAATATGGCACTACCATGGTGGAGTTGGAAGCGTTTGAAATTGACGGTGGACTCCAGGAAAGACCTTAATTTTCAGTTTTTATAATTTTTAGCCAAGACAAGGCACCTCTGTAATTCTCTTCAGATCTCGTGAAGGAGGGAGAAAATATACCAAGCATTGGCAAAGACAATAGGTCTCGCCTACGCCAGAGCTATTGGCTATGCCAGTATATTTTAGCCATGTTGTACACCAGCTGGGCAGCTGTTCAGCATGGCTTGCAGTTCATTATTTATTTATTTTTACGGATTTATACAGCGCATAGCTGCCCCAGCAACGGGGCATCCCAGCGCAAGTTAGTGGTGTAAAGGAGTGTCGTGGAGTAGAGCAGGGTGTTATGGAGTGGCATGGAGTGGTGTAGAGTTGAGCAGTGTGGTGTAGTGGGGAGTGGAGTGTCATGGAGTGGAGTGGTACAGTGTTGTGGAGTGTCATGGAGGGAGTAGAGTGTAATAGAGTGTTGTGGAGTGATGTAGAGTGGAGTGGCTTAGAGGGCGTTGCCTGGAGTAGAGTGTTGTAGAGCGGAGTAGAGTGTTGTAGAGCAGACTATATTGTAATTGAGTGCCATAGAGTGGAGTAGTGTAGTAAAGTGGAATGACATAGAGTGGTGTAGAGTGGAGTGGCATAGAGTGGCAGTGGAGTGGCATGGAGTGGAGTAGAGTACAGTGGAGTAGTGTGTTGTGTGTTGTAGAATAGAGTGGAGTAAAGTGTCATGGAGGGAGGCGCTGAATGGGATGCAGTGAATCGGCTAGCCAGTGGATTAGATGTTTCCGCGCCATAGCACATGTAGGTATTGTATAGTTAGGTGAACAGGCGGTTCATTTCTCATTACCCTTCTCTATCCAGATAACTGAATAACATATCCACAACTCAAATTACCTCATATTTCACTATACTAATTTTCGACACTAATCCTTTATGGGTTCCGGAGTAGCGTGCTACTCGCCAGAAAAGCACTTCAACCCCACTTCAGGGGTAACAAGCGCTATATGAATGCAAACCTTTCTCCCCCTTCTATCCCTCCTCTATCCTTCTCACTCCAAATAACTGACTAATATCCACCACTCAAATTACTTTCATATTTCCACATACTAATTCACCACTAATCCTTTATGGGTTTCCGGAGTAGCGTGCTTCAATCCTTCTGCTATCCTTCCGAATCTAAATAACTGACTAACCTATCCACCACTTAAAATTTACTTGCATGTTTCACTATACTAATTCAACACTAATCTATGGGTCCCGGAGTAGTGGGCTACTCGGCGAAAAAAGCGCTTAGATGCCTCATCAGGGGTAGTAAGCGCTATACAAATGCAATTACAATACAATACAATGGAGTTGAGTAGGGGGAGTTGGGTAAAGCGTCATAGTGGAGTAGTGTCATGGAGTAGAGCAGGGTTCTCTAAAGTTGGTCCTGGAGGGCCGGATCCTTGCCAGATTTTTAGCATAAACCCATTTAGATAAATATACTAATCTTAAAAATCGGACATGGATCCAGTCCCAACTTTGGAGAACCCTGGAGTGGACTGTTGTACAGTGGCCAAGAGTGGAGTGGCACTGGATGGAGTAGAGTAGAGTGCAGTACCGCAGGGTGGAGTACTGTGCAGGGCATTGGGTGGAGTAGAGTGGTGTAGAGTGTAGTGACACTGGGTGGAGTGGCATAGAGTAGATTGTTTCAAAGTAGGATGAAGTGGTGCAGGGTAGAGTGGAGTGGTGCAGGATAGAGTGCAGAGGTGTAGAGTGGCGTAAAGTGCAGTAGCTTAGAGTTGCGTAGAGTGCAGTGGTGCAGAATAGGTTAGAGTTTCAGTGTAGTGGCGTAGAGTGCATTGGCGTAGAGATGAGTGATGCAGAGTAGAGTGTTGTGGCATAAAGTTCAGTAGTGCAGAGTAGCTTAGAGTTCTGTGGCGGAGAGTGCAGTTTTGTAGAGTAGTGTTTTAGAGTGAAGTGGCATACAGTACAGTGATGCAGAGTAGAATAGAGTGGCGTAGAGTGTGGTTACAAAAAGCGCAGTGGTGGAGAGTACAGTCTTGCAGAGTAATGTCTTAGAAGGGCAGTGTTGTAGAGTGTATTGGCGTAGAATGCCGTGCTGTAGTGTTGCAGAGTAGAGTGCTGTAGAGAATAGTGGCATACAGTACAGTGGTGCAGAGTAGAACAGAGTGGGGTAGCAGGCAGTGCTGTAAAGTGCTGTAGAGTAAAGTATAGTGGTGCAGAGTGCATTGGTTTTGAGTAAAGTGGTTTAGAGTACGTTGGGTGGGAGAATGCACTGTTTTAGAGTGGAGTGGTGTAGAGTAGGGTGGCGCAGCATAGATTGAAGCGGTGTTGTGGAATGGCCTAGACTGTAGTGGTATAGAGTGCAGTGACAAAGTAAGCAGGGGTGCATAGTAAAGTAGAGTGCATTGGTGTAGAGTAGAGTGGTGCAGAGAAGAGTACAGAGGTGTAGAGTGCAGTGACGCAGAGTTCAGTGGCAGAGAGTGCAATGTTGCATAGTAGAGTGCAGTGTTGTAGAGTGTTGCAGAGTAGTGTATAGTGGCATGCAATTTCATAGAGTGTTGTAGAGCAGTGTATAGTGGCGCAGTGTTTATTGGTTCTGAGTGGAGTGGCGCTGAGTGGAGTAGGGCACAGTATATTAGTGGCATAGGGTGGCGCAGTGGCATAGGGTGGCGCAGTAGCATAGGGTAGTGCAGTGGCATAGAGTGCAGTGGCACATAGTAGTGCAGTTGCATGGTGTGCCGTGGCGCAGAGTAAAGTGGCATAGAGTATAGTGATGCTGAGTTGCACAGTTGCTTAGAGTGCAGTGACATGGAGTGTTAAAAGTAGTGTATAGTGGCATAGGATATAGTGTTGCAGAGTAATGTATAGTGGCGTAGTGTTTATCGATTTTGAGTGCTGTGGCGTAAAGTAGAATTGTGCAGAGTGAATACAGTGTTGTAGAGTGCAGTGGCATGGTGTAGATTGTTTGAGAATTTAGTGAAGTGGCGTAGAGTGCCTTAGAGTGCAGTAGTGCAGAGTAGATTAAGTGGAGTGGTGCAGGGTAAAGTGGAGCGGGGCAGAGTGGCGAAGCTTAGAGTAGAGCGGCGTAGAGTAGAGCAGGGTAGAGTAGTGGTGTAGCGTGGTCCAGAGTAGAAAGGCGTAGACTGAAGTGGAATAGAGTGGAATGGTGCAGAGTAGAGTGCAGTGGGGCAAAGTGGACTATAAGACTATACATGGTGTGGTAGCACACTACCATTATAGACAACACATCTTCAGTTGATATGACCATTACACTTTTACAGCCATTCAGTTTTACTGAAAAGAGTATACAGCAAACAAACTATAATGTGTGGAAATGTCATCACCTAGTGTATTGATTTGTTTGATGGCATTAAAATATTTGTTTCCACCACACTTCAGAATACCCCTAGTAGCAGATTGTCACATAAATCCTCTCATTTTAAAGTTGAAGAAAGAAAAGTAAGCACCATGCTCCCTCAGAAGACAAGAGTCTTCGACCACAAGTCTTTGAATGAACAGCAAATGTGACTAGTTGAGACCAAGATTTAGAGGCCTGTTCACAGAAAGGGACCACTCGGAAGGATACTGTAAGCAGAGACGCAACTAGAGCCAAATTTCGGGGGGGGGGGGGGGCTAATAAAAAATTTCGGGGGGGGGGGGGGGGGCTGAAACTTTAAGCAATAGGCAGAGTGGAGCTCCAGGGGCTCTTAGAAGGGGTGAAACAACAGCGAGGCCTCATTAACATGCAAATGGTCTTTTAAAGACCTGTGAAGTGCTCGGGTGCGGCTGTGTGTCTGCCCGGGAAGCTGTCTCATCCCGGGCTGCCACACACGACGGGTTGGGGGGGGGGGGGCTGAAGCTGAAGCCCTTCGAGTCCAATGGGTGTTGCGCGCCTTACTGCAAGTAAGTTTTGGGCAAAGGAAGGGAGGAACTCAAGCTGGAAAGCCTAAGACACATAAAGGCAGTAAATAGAAAGCAAGAATATGTGAGTTACAAACCACAAAGCCAATAGTAACCAGCGGGTGGAATGCATTTCCAGGGAAGCTTTCTGAATGTCCCCAAGATGCTGTTCCCAAACTTGCATCAATTGTTGTTTTTGCATTTGTCACCCCGAGTGGGAAGGGTATGCTCAGACGTGAGTCCCTTGCTCTCCATGCCACTGGAATCAAGCTATCCTGGCTGACGAGGGCTGAAAGCCCGAAACCGGTCCTAGGATGCTTGTTTCCAGTCCAGGGAGGACCTGGCTTGGCAGTTCGGGCTGGACTGTTCCCATGGGGCACAGGGTCAAGACTGATTTGCATATGGCTGGGTTCAAACTGGAATGGCATGGTGAGCAAAAAAACGATGGATTTAGGCCCAGATCTCTGTACTGGGGTGAATGTATGACATTGTTCTGCATTCTGTCCATCAATTGTTGTTTTTGCATTTGTCACCCCGAGTGGGAAGGGTATGCTCAGACGTGAGTCCCTTGCTCTCCATGCCACTGGAATCAAGCTATCCTGGCTGGCGAGGGCTGAAAGCCCGAAACCGGTCCTAGGATGCTTGTTTCCAGTCCAGGGAGGACCTGGCTTGGCAGTTCGGGCTGGACTGTTCCCATGGGGCACAGGGTCAAGACTGATTTGCATATGGCTGGGTTCAAACTGGAATGGCATGGTGAGCAAAAAAACGATGGATTTAGGCCCAGATCTCTGTACTGGGGTGAATGTATGACATTGTTCTGCATTCTGTCCATCAATTGTTGTTTTTGCATTTGTCACCCCGAGTGGGAAGGGTATGCTCAGACGTGAGTCCCTTGCTCTCCATGCCACTGGAATCAAGCTATCCTGGCTGACGAGGGCTGAAAGCCCGAAACCGGTCCTAGGATGCTTGTTTCCAGTCCAGGGAGGACCTGGCTTGGCAGTTCGGGCTGGACTGTTCCCATGGGGCAGAGGGTCAAGACTGATTTGCATATGGCTGGGTTCAAACTGGAATGGCATGGTGAGCAAAAAAACGATGGATTTAGGCCCAGATCTCTGTACTGGGGTGAATGTATGACATTGTTCTGCATTCTGTCCATCAATTGTTGTTTTTGCATTTGTCACCCCGAGTGGGAAGGGTATGCTCAGACGTGAGTCCCTTGCTCTCCATGCCACTGGAATCAAGCTATCCTGGCTGACGAGGGCTGAAAGCCCGAAACCGGTCCTAGGATGCTTGTTTCCAGTCCAGGGAGGACCTGGCTTGGCAGTTCGGGCTGGACTGTTCCCATGGGGCACAGGGTCAAGACTGATTTGCATATGGCTGGGTTCAAACTGGAATGGCATGGTGAGCAAAAAAACGATGGATTTAGGCCCAGATCTCTGTACTGGGGTGAATGTATGACATTGTTCTGCATTCTGTCCATCAATTGTTGTTTTTGCATTTGTCACCCCGAGTGGGAAGGGTATGCTCAGACGTGAGTCCCTTGCTCTCCATGCCACTGGAATCAAGCTATCCTGGCTGACGAGGGCTGAAAGCCCGAAACCGGTCCTAGGATGCTTGTTTCCAGTCCAGGGAGGACCTGGCTTGGCAGTTCGGGCTGGACTGTTCCCATGGGGCACAGGGTCAAGACTGATTTGCATATGGCTGGGTTCAAACTGGAATGGCATGGTGAGCAAAAAAACGATGGATTTAGGCCCAGATCTCTGTACTGGGGTGAATGTATGACATTGTTCTGCATTCTGTCCATCAATTGTTGTTTTTGCATTTGTCACCCCGAGTGGGAAGGGTATGCTCAGACGTGAGTCCCTTGCTCTCCATGCCACTGGAATCAAGCTATCCTGGCTGACGAGGGCTGAAAGCCCGAAACCGGTCCTAGGATGCTTGTTTCCAGTCCAGGGAGGACCTGGCTTGGCAGTTCGCGCTGGACTGTTCCCATGGGGCACAGGGTCAAGACTGATTTGCATATGGCTGGGTTCAAACTGGAATGGCATGGTGAGCAAAAAAACGATGGATTTAGGCCCAGATCTCTGTACTGGGGTGAATGTATGACATTGTTCGGCATTCTGTCCATCAATTGTTGTTTTTGCAGTTCCCAAACTTGACAGCTGCGCTGTCAGGTAGGTTTCAACATATTATTCACCATCAGTGAGATAGATGGAGGACCAAGGTATGTAACCGCTACAGGTTCCCATCGAAGTGGGAATTTCGCCGGTAAGCCTGCAGTCTGTGATTTTGACTAATTTTTCCAATTTGTGTATATTAATCTTTAGATCGGAAAAGGCTGCCATAAGCTGAGGTATTGACTTCTAGGGAGTCGTTATGCTCACCATTACGTCACCAACAGACATTGAGTTCATCCTTATCAATCACTGGACCTCGTATGTCTTTGTAGCTCCATAAATAAGTCAAACTGCCAAGGGGAAAGGAAACAGCCCTGTTTCATTCCCCCTTCTATAGCCGCTTGCTCAGAAGACGTTCCTTTCACAATAGTCTGGGCTGTGGGAATCCGATCCCTGGTCATTAACAGTTTGTAAAGCGGAATTCAAATCTCGGACTCCCAGTACCTTTTAAATAACCGCCCAATTAACCCTTTCAAACTCTTTCTCCAGGTCTATACCACAATGAAAAAATGTGTTCTTATTGGTGCGCTGAACGTTTTCCATTCTATGAGATATATTTTATATTATATGCCCACTGTCTACCCACAATAAAACCTGACGGATCTGGTAGGACCAGAAGTGCGAAGAGCGATCTCTGACTGGCTCCTAATATCCTAATAAAGAGTTTAAGATCAATATCCAATAAAGACATCGGACAGTACGAGCTGCATTGTTGAGGATCCCAAAGTAGATGAACAGCACTGATTACCGCTTGAGTAATGATTGGAGCTTCCTGGCTGTTACTTGTACCTCTGTTTTTGTTTACATTTTGGGGTTCCTTGAGTTTTATTGGGTGATATCTACTCCCGTATTCCCTCCCCACCCCATATATCAGCTCTGATAAAATTCTCTGAATGCTTCTGCTATTTTTTCGTTTCTCATACCTGTTAATTCTTTTGACCACTATATTTTTTAACTGTCTCCTTTGCCACACTTTTCCTTAGCTGAGTGAATATCTTTCTTTCTTAGCCAATAGATGGCTCCTTTATTTCCACTTATGTAATATCTATGTTTAGGTCTGCTTAGCACATATGCCACTTTGAGATCCTGTGTTGTGCCTGATGCGCTAATACCTTACGCCTTATCTTATTAGACTGTTCAGACTTGTTCTCCTGCTCCATCGGTGCCAGCTTCTCTTCTAGTTGATTCATCAGCACGTTGCGCATCTTGTGGATGCGAGCTAACGCTGTTATGAAGCTACTCCTCGAACAGCCTTTCCGCTGATCCATAGAGCAGCTATTATCATCCCTTATCGTTCAATCCAAAAATCTTGGATATCCTTAGCTATGTCCTCGTGTAGTACTCAGTTCCAGCATGAGGTGGTATTTCAGTCTCCATCTCTGCCTCCGTCCTTCTTGTCCCATGGTGGAGGGTGTACTATGTATTGGAGTGTGTTCTGCGTATGCTATTTGACCTGTCCCTTAGTGTGGGGTGTGTTGCATTAGGATACTGCTAATAGAAAGTAATCAGGGTATGACTACAACTTGGGGTCTGCTGAGTAAAAGCTCAAATCTACTAATACTTGATGTTGAGGTCTCCACAAGTGATGTAAACCTCTTTATTCTAGCTACTCTTCAAAGTTGTTTGGAATCATTATTGGCCACCCATATCTCGGTCTAGCTCTATCTCAAGAGTAATTCATAACTAGGTTTAGATCTCATTCACGTATATGTTGTACATCAGCATATGTTAAGATGTCTGCAATGGCCGAATTAAGAAATGCTCCCTGATTTGTTTCAGCTGCATAGACGGAAGTGATCATCTATGTGTTCTGTCCCACTCTAATAATACGCAACATTCTGCAAGCTCGATTGGCTTTCGTCATTTCCACTGGCCCATTAACTCGTCCGGGAAGCTAAATTACAACCACTGCTTTTTTCGATGAACTAGCAACGTGCTGTCCTGTAAGTTACCTTGAGTGCCTGTGGGCTGATCCTTCTGAAACAAATTATTCTCCTGCAAGAAACCAATCTTTAAAAACTGCCAGACACCTGGAAGGAGTATAAGATCCTTTAATATTTAAACTGGCAATGCTGAGATAAAGTCTAGTTTCAGTAAGCCTGGAGTGGGCAGGCCAACACTCCTCTTGCATTCAAGGGATTGTGCTTATGTATCTGATTACATCTCTAGACACATAGGGCATGAGTAATTTCCGCACCAAACTTGGTCTTGAACTCCCTCTCTATTTAAAACAACCAGCTTAATAGTTACATTTAACAATAAACAGTAGGAGACTCTCTCTTCCTTAGTGAAACATTACCCATCTTTTCTCCATGATGAACTTCTTACATTATTTCTTTATTACCACTCCAATTAGGTAGCCCACATGTTGCTTAATCTTTGTGGTCTGGAGCTTAGACCTCAGTTTTATTGTGCTTTGTTCCCTTTTTTTCACCTTTTGTCTTCGAGGGTGGGGGATATTTCGGTTGTTGCAAGTTGGTCTGCTGCACTGCGGTCTCCAGTCAGTGAGGAGGACTGTTGACTTGGTTAGTCTCTTCCTTCCCCTTCTTCTCCAGACCAAGAACATATCTCCTTTTTTGTCAGGTCATAGACACCTTTTAAGGTTCTCCCAAGTAAATTGAAGCTGGAAGGGATGACCCCATTGATGTGTGGTATTTGCTCTCAGGTTATCAGTAAAGGGTTTAAATACTATCCACCACTGGGGGCAGGGAGGCTCTGAAATAGCTAGATCGTATGCCTTTCGTAAGAGATTACATTTTATATGCATGTGATCACCATTATTTGTACATTTCCCTTGAAATAGTGCACTCTTGTTAGAATGTCTCATGCGCTGTCTAGTCACAGCCTTCACCTGCGACTCTGTGTGTTATCAAGACATGTAGGACCTGCGTTCAGGTTGTTTCTGATAGTGCGAGATATTTCGTACATATCCCTAATGTCTTTCACCTCAGTGTGTTGAGGAAGACCTTTTATGCTTATATTATTGCACCTCAATCGGTTCTTCTAAATTATCTTGTTTAGGAGGGAACACCTCAACTGTTTCTTCCATTGAAAGAATTATGTTGTCAATATGATGACGACAACTCGCCAGAGTGGTAATCTGCAGTCTTTTTGAGGTCACCAAATCTGTTTCATATTGTGGTAACATGTTTTTGTACATCCTGAAGAATATTTTAGATCAGATTTAATGGAGCTTGCGCCTATGAACTTAGGTCCTCCGTATGTGATCAAAAACCCTTGCGTGATGATTATCTGAGGTTGGTGTGCTGAGCCTGGTTGTTTATCAGGATTATCTAGTAGCACCCCTTTTGCCATGAACATGTCTTTCCCATTTGCCTATTTTCCTCACACTCTTGTGGAAGCCATTTGAGTCCAAGAAGGAGCTTAGATGTAGTATTGCGAATGATGGTCTCAGCACGGATATCCAAGTTCCCCTTTCTTGCCTCTCTCTGTGTCTTATCCTTAATTCAGTGAGAACAATATTTTTTGTGCATGCCAACAATGAATTGCAATTGTCCATAGAGAAGGCTGGGCCTATACACAGCAGCAATTTGCCAGTGTTTAGTACTAGTGAGAAAGCCAAGCCACAAACTACATCATTCCCAGGATGCAGGTTTTTTACACGTCTTCATAAAACCTCATTTGTTCAGCCGAGTGCTTCAGTTGCATGTGCCCTTTTACTTCTTCCAGTAATTCCGCTTTCCCAAGCCAAATATTGCTACCAGGGCAAATTCTTTCACTTAGATCTTAGGGCTGCAGAGAACTACTCTTTACAAGATCCACTCCATCGAGGCTCTCCCCTGAATCCATGTGGGAAAAGTAGTTGTAGGAGAGCTGGTGGGACCCATTAGTTTCACACGTACACTTACAGCACCGCCCAGTCTCTCGCCGCCCAGTACCAAGAAGGCCCTGTGCATATAGCTGGTCAGCAGCAGTTCTTCCTACTGCTCCCCATTCCTCTTCCACCTGGTGGCAGTCAACGAGCTTATCGCTGGAACCTTGCTTTTTTTTTTTTTTACTAAAAATACTAAATATTGAGACGAATCAAACACTGCTATCGTCTCTGAGAGGTGTCTTTACTTTTTACAGCTTGGACAGCATTTTCAAACCTATAACAAAAGGACGATAGCAGTGTTTGACTCGTCTCAATATTTAGTAAGTACATTTATATTGAGATTATGTTTGGGTTTACACCCCGTTTTTTTAGCACATTTATGAGGCCTTTTTTTTTTTTCACTTATGAGGCCTTCGGAACGTGGGTTGTGTTGCACGCATAACGGGTAAACTCGGTGGTCCACCAGCACAATCTCATTACTCAGCACTGGTCACCCTCGGGTGGTACTCCATGATTGAAATATCCCGAATATTCACCTTTCTTTTAATGAGTTCAATCTGCACATCTTCCATTTTCATCCTTATTTTAAGTGTTTGTCGCATGTAGCACCTTCACAGCGTTTTTTATTTTTTCACTTCCGTTGCCATCTGCAAGCACATTCAGTTGGTACTGGCTTTTTGCCTTCCCTGTGCGTTGTTGTTTTTGTACAATAATGTAAGGATTAGAAACTTGTTGCATTGTGGTTTGTTCGTATCTTTACAGTGTCCCCTGAAGAAGGGATGAATGTAATCCCGAAATGCATTGGGCGGGGCATATTTTCCGAAGAAAATGAGACAATCATGAAATGTTGTTAATTAAGCTCATTACTATGTATCAATGTATGTTTGTGTGATTGTTTCTTCTTTGTGATTCTCTAATATTTCAAATTGATATCAGATGAATATAATCCATATAATGGACTTATTTGGTGTTTGTGTAATACGTTATTGTTTAAGCATTTGAGTGAATTGTTTTTGGTACTAATTTTTGTGATTAGGTGATTTCATGTGCACATAGTATACAAGTGAACATTCGCTTGCGGATATCTTTTGCAAACTTAACTAAAATATACATAGTTGAGACCTTGGTAGTTACTTTTTTGATCCACACAGTCTCTATGCATTTTTCATAACCACTTTATGTACATTTAAATTGTCTGTCTTTGCATGGTGTGTTTACTCGTGTTTAATCCGTAAATTCAGGCATCGTGATATATTTACTTTAGCTGGTCGCACAGTGCCACCTAGTGGTATGTAGTAATTGTGCAGTGAAATATCATTTAAAAAATATATATATATATATTATTATTATTTTTATACAGAATACAATCACTACCATTGTTACAGGGTTAGCCTAGATGAGTAGTAGACGCTTATACATAACTAGCCCCATCATTGTATTTTGAGAGTAAAAGTAAGTAGGAAAGGACAGAAAAGTTAGTGGTGCAACATAGAAGGAATACATTACGTAAGGCCTTATTTCCCCTTCAAATTAACATAACACATGAGAAATAGAAATGTACGACATTATACCAACCGGTGAGTATGTTACTGGGTCCAGAACATGTCCGTTGTGCTCCCCCTCCCCCTTAATAATGTTGTGGACGTTTCCACAGTTTCAGAAATGAAAGCTCTTAGATTTTTCCTCCAGCATTTATTTTACGTCTTCCTGACCCTGTGTAAGTGGAGCTGCGATTCAAACGTCCAGAATTGAGCCCCTGGGAGTAGATTCTCACGACAGCGCCATTGCCGCTCTGTGCACCTTGAGTAGACCGATGGGTTGAACCACCAATCAGAGAAATTACGTTTTATTTTAGGCAAATTTATTTTTAAGTAACGGGGTCGACAGGGCTGTTTCCAAACACCTCTTGCTGGAGTGTGTCCTTAATGGTGTGCTTTATTATTAATTGCAAACATTTGTGTAGCTATTTTCCTTGAAATGACTCCTGGCAAGACGACAGCTAATTCGGGTTATTGAAAGGGAAAAACGGCATACATGGAAAGAAAAACCCTCTGGCGGCTGCCATCCATCGCAACATCAGAGAATCCACTCACCTGCATTTGTTAGGTGAGCATTGAGAGGCGGGACCTGAACTTCTTTCCCACGGTCTGATTAAGCTACCCAATAAAAAACACAACCTCAATGGGAAACCACTGTCTTTCCTTCTGCTCGCCCCTCCCTCCTACGTAGCACGCAATCTAGGTGCTCCGTGACCACGGAAGCCGATTACTGCACATACCCCGGCCTTGGGATTCCTCTGACCAGGTGCACTCCTGGGGCTCAGACGAGTTGTATGAGGACTCTGGGAAAAGCCTAAGATTTGTGCTCGTTCTGGGGAGTGATGCAAGTATGTGCTAGCATCTCAGTTATCGCGAGACCTAGTCAGTGCTGTCAGTCACAGACTGGTTTTCCAAAACGTTATGGATGGAATACTTGAAATAATCTTAGCCACTGGATATTACTCTGGCGCATCCAAATCTATCGTTATTTTGCACACCATGCCACTTCAGTTTGGATCCAGGCATATGCAAATCACTCCTGACCCTGCTCCATTGGGAATAGTCCAGTCTGAACTGCCAGGTCAATCAATCAAGCATTTGTAGAGCGCATTCCATAGCCGTGAGAGTCTCAAGGCGCTGGGGGGGCGGGGGGGGGGGTGCTACTGATCGAACAGCCAGGTCTTGAGTAGCCTCCTGAAAGTCAGCAGGTCTTGGGTCTGTCATAGGTTCAGTGGGAGGGTGTTCCAGGTCTTGGCGGTGAGGTGGGAGAAGGACCTCCCGCCGGTGGTTGTTCTTCGGATGCGCAGGACGGTGGCGACTGCGAGGTCGGCGGAGCGGAGCTTGCGGTTGGGGATGTATAAGGAAAGTCGTTTGTTGAGGTAGGCTGGGCCGGTCTTGTGGAGTGCCTTGTGTGCATGGATGAGGAGCTTGAAGGATATCCTCTTGTTGACGGGCAGCCAGTGCAGGTTTCTCAGGTGGGGGGGTGATGTGGCCGTGCCGTGGTACGTCGAGGATCAGTCGTGCCGAGGCGTTTTGGAAGCGTTGCAGTCGTTTGATGAGCTTGGTCGGGGCTCCCGTGTAGAGGGCGTTTCCGTAGCCGAGTCTGCTGCTGACGAGGGCCTGGGTGACTGTTCTTCTTGTATCTGTCGGGATCCACCTGTAGATCTTGCAGGGCATGCGGAGGGTGTTGAAGCAGGAACAGGAGATGGCGTTGACTTGCTTGGTCATGGAGAGCATTGAGTCGGGGATGATTCCCAGGTTGCGTGCGTGGTCGGTGGGTGTCGGGGCTGCCCCCAGTGCCGTCGGCCACCAGGAGTCGTCCCAGGCTGAAGGGTTTGACCGAGGATGAGGACCTCCGTTTTGTCCGTGCTCAGCTTCAGTCGGCTGGTCTTCATCTAGTCGGCGACGGCCTTCATTCCTTCGTGGAGGTTGGCTTTGATGGGGTCCTTGGTGAGGGAGAGGATCAGTTGAGTGTTGTCGGCATAGGAGATTATGTTGAGATCGTGCTGTCGGGCGACGTGTGCGTGCGGGGCCATGTAAATGTTGAACAGTGTCAAGCTGAGGGAGGAACCCTGAGGTACGCCGCAGATGATCTCGGAGGCTTCGGATCGGAATGGGGGGAGGCGGACGCTCTGGGTTCTGCCGGAGAGGAAGGAGGTGGTCCATTCCAGGGCTTTGTCTCCGATCCCTACGGCGTGGAGGCGTGCGCGTAGTGTGCGGTGGCAGACGGTGTCGAAGGCGGCGGAGAGGTCGAGGAGGATGAGGGCTGCGGTCTCACCGTTGTCCAGCAGTATCCTGATGTCGGTGGCGGCGATGAGGGCAGTCTCGGTGCTGTGGTTGCTGCGGAACCCTGACCGGGAAGGGTCCAGGATTCTGTTTTCTTCGAGGTATCGGGTTAGCTGTCTGTTGACGATCTTCTCGATGACCTTGGCCGGGAACGGGAGCAGAGAGATGGGTCGGAAGTTCTTGAGGTCTCTAGGGTCTGCCTTGGGAGTAGGGTGTTGATTTCGGCGTGTTTTCAGCTCTCTGGGAAGGTCACGATCTCGAGGGAGAGATTGATGACGTTGCGCAGGTGGGGTGCGATGGAGCTGCTGGCTTAGTTGAAGTATGTGGTGCGGGAATGGGTCTGACGGGGAGCCGGAGTGGAGTCTGCTCATGGCCTTGATGGTGTCATCGATGCTCACGCTGGTCCAGGCTAGCAGGGGGTCGTGGTCGATGGTGTGCGGAGAGACTGTTGTGTTGGTGTATGTTGGGGCTGTCTGGGTGTTGAAGCTGTCATGGATGTCTGCTATCTTGCGGTGGAAGAAAGTGGCGAAGGAGTCGCACAGGGCTTGCGACGGCTGGATGTCGTTGGTGTTGGAGCTGGGGTTGGAGAGTTCCTTCACAATGTTGAAGAGCTCCTTGCTATTGTGTGCGTTGTTGTCGAGGCGGTCTTTGAAGGAGGTCCTCTCGGCAGTCCTGATGAGGTGATGGTGGTTGCGGGTGGCGTCCTTGTGGGCTGCGTGGCTGTCCGGAGTCTGTTCGCTGTGCCATTTCTTCTCTAGTTTCCGGCAGGCTCGCTTGGAGGCTAGGAGTTCTGGGATGAACCAGCTGGCCCTCTTGCTGGTGTCTCTGTGGGGGGGTTTCTTCAGCAGGGCGAGGGTGTTGGCACAGTCATCGATCCAACGTCTGAGGTTGCGGGCAGCGTCGTTGGTGTTGGAGGGTTCGGTGGGTGGGCTGAGAGTGAGGTTTGCGTGTAGTTGGTCTTCAGTGATTTTTCTCCAGCAGTGGCGAGGGATCTGTTGGGTGCGGTGGTGTGTGGTGGGTTTCTGGAAGGAGAAGTGGATGCAGCGGTGGTCAGTCCAGAGGAGTTCGGTGGTGTGGCTGAAGGCGACGTGGGGGCTTGCGGAGAAGATGGGGTCAAGCGTGTGGCCTGTGTCCTCCCTGATCCGGAATACAAGCACCCCCGGACCGGTTTATCCCTGATTAGGGCTCATCAACCAGGTACAGCTGGGTTCCAGTGTGCACAGGACTCGTATCTGGACATTCTCGTCCAAGTTAAGCCGACACATTCAAGTATCCAAAAAGTCAGGGTTTTAAGTGGGCTAGGTCCTGCCTGAGCACCGGCAGTTCTAAAAAGCAAGTGCTGAGACGGGTCTCTATCGGGCTCTCCATTTCTGCACTCAGCTTTGGTGAAAAAAAATACATCTTAACTCTGCAGCAGTACCACTCTTCACTGTCTTTGATGCAACTCCAAAGAGACTTGTTCTAGTTCTTTCACAGTCTCATCATTTCAGAACGGAAGCATTTTCAGTATTTTATAAAACGAAGCCACAGTCCTTGCTTATTTATCTTATCCAACGTACAATCATTGACAAAGCCAATATTCCTGGCTTGTTATAGGTGTAATGAATGAGGAGTTTTATAAAGTGCGTGAATGCCTAGGCGTCTTATCACTGAAAGTTGCCAGTATGGTCACACAGTGAGGGCAGGCACTAGCTTAAGACCTGGGTAGGAATAGCCATGTTTTGAGGGATTTTCTGAAAGTCTGTCTATTGGTTTGGGTCCTCGGAGTAAGTGGTAATGTGTTCCATATTTTACAGGCGAGGTAAAAGAAGCTTCCACCCCTTCATTTTACAGTCTGTACTCTGGGGATGTCCACAAAGGAGACCGAAGATGATCTAAGATTACGTTGTGGACTGTACTGTCTGATGAATTTATTGAAGTGAGCAGGGCCAACACCGTAAAGTGTCTTGTGAACAATGCACAAGGACTTGAATTGAACCCTCTCCAGAACAAGCAGCCAGTGCCGATCTTGAATAGCTTTTGACACTGGACTAAACATAGGGATTTTAAGCAGTAGACATGCTGCTGCATTTTGAAGTGACTGTAACTTCCGTACAATCAGTTTTTTTTGCTCCCAGATAGAGGGCATTACAGTAGTCTATTCTTGATAGTATCAAGGCTACGGTCACTGTTTTCTGTAGATCCATCGGGAGGAACGGGAGGACTTTTCATAGAAATTTCTGAGTAGGAAAGCAAGATGATGCGGTGAGGTTGACCTGGTCTCAGAAAGTTAGTTGATCATCTAAAACAACTCCCAGGTTCTTTACCTTTCTCACTGGGGATGGACATTGACCGGCAACAACTGGCCACCAAGCGTCGTTCCAGAATGCAGTATTTTTACCAAATGGTAGTACCTCCGTTTTTTTCAGTA
Source organism: Triturus cristatus (assembly GCF_964204655.1). Classification (NCBI taxonomy): domain Eukaryota; kingdom Metazoa; phylum Chordata; class Amphibia; order Caudata; family Salamandridae; genus Triturus; species Triturus cristatus. The sequence continues at coordinate 1,006,197,056 of NC_140591.1, read as the reverse complement.
TTACGTTTTAAACAGTTATTGTGCATCCATCTGACGATGTGGGCTATGCAGTTATTGAATCTCTTTGCCCCATTATATTGCTCTGATGTTAATGACACCACTAGTTGTGTATCATCGTGTAACAGATCACGGTATATCCGTAAGAACGGATACGTTAGGTCAGTAGGGCAACGTAAATGTTGAATAGGGTTGGGGATAATGAGGACCCCTGGGGCACCCCACATGGCAATGCAAAGGGATGCAATTTATGCCCTACCAACATTAGGGTTTGCTCTCTATCAACTAAGAACGAGCGGATCATTTTCAAGGCCATACCTATAATTCTCATTTCAGTTAACCGCCTCATGAGTACTTAATGGTTGACTCTATCAAATGCGGCTAAAACGTCCAGCAAAATAAGTATTGCTGTCCCTCTGCCATCTGCTAATATATGAATCTCCTCAGTGGCTGCAATTAGTGCTGACTTTTTACAATGTCGCAGCCGGAAGCCATATTGCGAGGAGCCCAGTTTATGGTTTGACGCTTGAAAATGTACTAGGTCTTCGCTTAGGGCTTTTTCCAGGACCTTAGATGGTAACGGAAGACAGGAGATTGGCCGGTAATTTCTTAACTCTGTAGGGTCTTGTGAGGGTTTTTTTAAAAATAGGGCGTACTAGTGATTTTTTCAAGCTAACCGGGAAAGACCCTGAGTCAAGAATATTATTTAGGAGTGGTGTGAGCTGGCTTGCTATGGTGGTAGGAACCAAGTGGAGTACTGATGCCGGACATGGGTCCAATGGAGGTGTAGTTAGTATAAACCTTTCTACTCTTTCCATGGTATACTGATTAAACTTTTCTAAACAGGCCTGTGTGTTTTCGGAGTTATTCTCAAAGCACGCCTGCTCATCTGAACTAGAGTCCTTATGGTGGTTAGAGGACTCTTCGTATACAGTATTTACTTTGTTGTAGAGGTAATCAGCCAGTTTATTACAGAAGAGTGAATTGTTTTCTTTCATCAAAGTTAGATAATGAGCTAACTTTGAAAAATGTCTCTGAGTTTTTTGCTAAACAGATTTGTTTGGTAAATAATGATTTTGCTTGAAAGATTGCCTGTTCATATTCTTCGATATTACTCTTGTAGATGTTTTTTTCCTCTACAGAGTAATCTTTCCTCCATCTTCGTTCCTGCACCATACACTTTTTGGTTATGTTTTTTTTTTATATATCCAGATGCAGTGACAGAAGCAGCAAAATACTAACCAGGCGGCACACTATGCTAAGCACAGTTTTTTAGCTTAAAGTGTTCTTAAGCCACGCCCTTATTTACACTTACCACGCCCCTTTGAGTGACACCCGTTTTTTCATCCCACGTGAACTCCTGCAAAATATGATGGATGGAATGACACTAGTAACTACTCTGGCTGCATTGGAGCAGAATCGAGACTAATTTGCACATAGCTGCGTCAAACCGAGGTGGCATGGTGTGCAAAATAAGTATGGCCTGAGATGCAGCTCCTTCTCTTTTTGTACTCTTTAGTGGGTCACAGGTTGAGTGCGCTCGCGTAGTGTGCCTGTTCCTGATAGAGATGACATTTTGGCAGAAAAAGGGAAGAGTAGACTGGTTGCTTGGCTGTAGAAAAGCAAGTCGGTGAAGTGTGTTTACAAATATAAATTTGGAAGGAAGATTCCAGAATAAGGTCTACTGTTTGGGGATATTTTTCTGAGTAATCTTCATGTGCTCATCAACGATGTGAGTGATAAAAAGAAACCGCCAACAGATCTGTTGTAAGAATATATAAATCCTGTAGCTATTTTAAAATCTTTTTATTATTAGAAAACATTTTCTCTCTGATTTTAAAATATTTGTCTGATTTAAAATATTCGTGGAAAGGTTGGTTTGAAACCATTAATGTCTTATGCAGAAGGATACATGCTCTGCTCCTAGGCAGCCTGTCCAGACAAAGGATACTATGTGAGGCCAAGGAAGTGCACAAGGGATGCGAAGGTGGTGATGTAAATATTAAGGCTTAGGGCTAAGTGAAGAGCTTTATGGAAACCCCCCAAAAAGGTAACGAGATGCTTAGTGAGAAGGTGGAAGTGAGACACATTGGGTCCTTGAAAGACCACAGCCACTTGGAGAGCCTGATTAAAAGAGACTCCTAGGAATCGAGTGTGATACCGCATCGAAAGCAGCAGATGGATTCAATAGGACCAAGGCAGCAGAGCTGCAAATGTCTACATCATTCGGAGATCCTTGGTCACAGACCATAAAGCTGTTTCTGTACTGTGTAACGGGTGAAAACTGTATGTGATTGAGCATTTAGCTGAATAGCTGTTTAATTGCCTTTTCCTGGATTTTAGTGGACAGACGTAAAGTCATGGGTGGTAATTTGCTAAGATATTAGCATAAGCAGTGTTTTTTTGTAAAACTGGTGTTTCTGGAGCACATTTCCAGATTGCAGGCACCGAAGTGGAATAGAGGCATACTGCAAAGCTCAGTAAGAGCTGGAGAAATAAGGTCAGGTGCTAGAGAGAAGTTGTGAGAAGAACATTAATCAAGTGGGGACCCAGACTTAGTAGAGACAAGACAAGGATGAAAGTAATCAGAAAGAAATGAGAGTTCAGTGAGAGGCACTGTTACAAGCAATGGATAGAGAATCCAAAAAGGGATGAGAACCTTGGGAAAGAAGAGAAGTAAACCCAACTTGGAGCGTAATCATTTTGTCCTTGAAGAAAATAGAGAGGTTGGGAGAAAATTCTTGTGAAGGATGTATAGAATTGGAAGTTTTCTTGGTACTGTATGATTTACTCCATGTACGCTCTAGATTTAAAAAAAAAAAATCTTTTTATTAAGTACACAGATGCATATCAGAACATAAAGGACTTAGACTTTTGTTATTGCTTACATATTCTGAACAGCGTTCTCCACCACTTAGATACATCATTGCTGCAAACAAGTCACTTAACATTCCAATGGCATTCCCCTCCTTTTCCAGGCTTGCGTCTACCAATATCACCACCTCTTATCACCCATCTTATCACCCATCTTATCACCCATCAACTTGCGTTCGTTCCACCCATTTCCCCCTGACTTAGTCCCATTTCCGGGGGCTTCTTTGGCTCTAGTAGATGACCTTCTCTGCCGCGCAGCACTAGTCTAGGTCATTTTCCCATTCCTTGACTATAGGGGGTGGTGCTTTCCCCATGCCTGGGCTATATTTGTTTTTGGCTATTACATCTGATAGCATTAGCCACAATTTACTGTATTCCGGCCATGTAGTATCTCCTTTAACACAAAGTATGTACCATCTAGCATCCAAAAGGACTACCTGGCACAGCACTTTTGACATCACTCCTGTGACTTTGTTCCAAAAGTTCTGCGTCCCTGGGCAGCTCCATATTATGTGATAAAAGGTACCCACTTCCCCACATCCCCTTAAACAATTATGTGAGTCACGCCTACCCATTCAGTGCAGTCTCGCTGTAGTTGTGTACTATCTATGAATAATTTGGAGTTGTATCAGTTGAAAACGTGCTCTTCTAGCTACTTCTCTAGGGCTCTGTAGACTTCTAGCCAGTCATCTTCCTCCAGGACCCCTACATCTCCCTCCCACTCTTCTCTCATTGCTGTCAGGGGGTCTGCTATGTTGTTCATAATTTTTTTATGGATAAGGGATGTGGCCTTTTCCGTAAACTGATCCATTAGCACCCGGTCTTCTAATGGTACCTATTCAGGTTGGTGTTCTTCCTTCGTGACGTGTTCCGCCAGAGCTTGCTTAAGTTGTATGTACCGGAATGACTCGGGGTCAGGCATTTGGTAGACCGTCTGCATGCTTGGAAACTCAACCATCTTTTGATTATTCCATACATCCCCGAGATACTCAATTCCCAGGCATGCCCATGCACGGAATCCCTTTAATACCCTCACTTCACTCAGCAGCCCACTATTCCAGAGTGGGATGCGCTCCGTTAGTTTGCCTTCCCAGCCTAGGAATTTAGTAGCCTCTTGGCAAATTCTAACAGTCGTTTGTGTATGTGTCGGTAGTCTGTTAATCGTTTTTTTGTTGTACAGTGCCTCTAAGTATCCTCTTTGTCCCATCGACCAGTGGTCCATTTGGTATGCAGGCTCTTCCCTCCTACAAATACCCAGTTATTTATCGTTACTAGTTGTGCAGCCCAATAGTACTTGCAGATATCTGGGATGGCGAGTCGCCCTCGTACACTCCCCGCTGCAGTTTATGTAGCGCGATTCTTGCACTCCCACCGTCCCACATTAGCTGTCTTATTTCCGAGTCTATGCTATGGAAAACTCCACAGGTATCCTATTAGGGGTATTCTGAGGGACATATTGCAACCATGGTAATGCCATCCTTTTAAATATGGCAGCTCATCCCATCAGTGAGTGGTAACTTTCTCCAGTGTGCTACGTCCCTCCGTAGTCTATACAGTTGGGGAAACAGGCTTTGCTCCATAAATTCGTTCTCATTTTGCAATATAACTATACCCAGGTATTTAAATTTATTTCTAACCATTAGGGCATCACCGGTGGTCGATTTGATAGGTGTATCTCCAGCCAGTACAAACATAAGTGACTTGTCTCAGTTAATTCAATACCCAGAGTAGCTACCAAACAACTGGAATATATGAAGTATGCAGTTCACCGTGGAGCAGGGCCTAGTAGCATATAATAGTACATCATCATCATCATATTGAGATTCTTTCCTCCCATTCTCCTCCCACTGGTATGCCTCTTGTGATTGGGTCGTTCCTGACCCATGCCGCAAGTGGCTCAAGCGCTATGGCGAAGAGCATGGGCAAGAGTGGGCAGCCCTGCCTTGAACCCTTGTGTAGCATCACCTGTCTGGACACAGCACCATTTACTCCTACTCTGGCCGTGGCGTTCATATATAGCGGTTGCACCCAGGCACGGAATTTGGGACCGAATCCAAGCCGCTCCAGCACTGCATATAGATACTGTCATTCTATACTATCGAATGCTATTCGGGGGTCTAGTGAGAGTAACACTGCGTTTTCTTCCGGATGGGATTTTGTTGCTTGCATCACCCCATACAGTCATCTTAGATTTAGCCTAGTGCTTTGCCTTGGTATAAATCCAGATTGATCCGGGTGGATTAGGTCAGATATTACTTTGGTAACTCTGGTTGCTATGACTTTTGCCGTGACCTTTGCTTCTGTGTTTAACAGGGAGATAAGCCTGTATGAGGAGCATTTGCCTGAGTGCTTGCCCTGTTTCAGTAGGACCACAATTGTGGCTAGTCTTTGGTCTTCCGGTAAGCTACCCCGATCTATTGACTCTTTAAACATCTCTAACATGAATGGGGCCACCAGTGTCGCAGCTCCCTTGTATAGTTCAGTAGGAATGCCATTTGGCCCAGCTTCCTTGCCCGACTAAAGAACCCCAATCGCTCCGCATATCTCCTCAGCGATTATGTCCCTATCCAATTCATCACTTTCCTCCTGTGATAGTGTGGGGAGTTTGATCTCTTTTACTAGCTCAACACAGTCTGTTTTAGTTCGCGTCGGGGTAGATTTGTGTATCTGTTCATTGTATGTTGCAAATGTCTTCACTATATTCTCACCAGTCGTATGAGTGTCCCCCAGGGTTTTTAATCTCCAATACTCAGTTCCTTTCCCTGTCTCTATTTTCCAGCCACGCCATAAGTTTTGTGGCTTTGTCATCTATTTCATAAACTCTCCTTTGGAACGCCCTAGCATATTCTTTGGCTTTATCCTCCGCAATATCTTGCATCTCCTGTTGTTTGAGGCAGATTAAGTGACTGATCTGCAGGTCTGGTATTTGGGAGTTAGCAGCCGCAGCCTCTAGTTTAAGCAGGTCTCCTTCAAGATTTTCGTATTGTATTTTCAGTTCTTTCTTTTTACCACCTGCCAGTGCCTGTACATTGCCTCTTATAAGTGTTTTGTACGCTTCCCAGAAAATAGAGGGTGTATCCACTGATCCCAAATTTTCCTGAAAGTATAACTTTGTCTGTTCGCATATATTATCTTGTATTTTTCTATCCTTTAGGAGCCAGGGGTCGATTCGGGGTGGTAGTACGTGTGCTCTAGTGGGCCCTATCGGCTTCACCTCTACCGGTGAGTGATCCGATATGCCTCTTGCCCTCTGGGTTGGCCCTCGGAAGTTGCCTGCAGCGACCGAGTGCATCAAGATATAGTCTAGTCGAGAGTACCCTTGATGCAGTGCAGAGAAATGTGTATTGTCTAGACACAAGGTTATGTATCCGCCATAGGTCCACTAATCCCATTGCTTCGACAAATGCCTGTAAAGCATCTGCTCCTGCTTCCCTCACCGTTTCCCTATCTATGTTGGGATCCATCACTGCATTGAGGTCTCCCCCTAATAACAGCCCTCCGTAAGGGAGTTTTAGGAGTAATGAACTTAGCTCAGGGAGTGTCTCAGAGTGCATCCTGGGTGGGACCTATACCGAGCATAGACTGACGTCCCGGCCCTCCCATACCCCGGGGAGTGCCACGTACCTACCCAGTGGATTGTACCATATCTTTTGGGGCATGTAGGGCAGCGTTGTTTTGATTAGTATTCCCACGCCTGAAAGCCAGAGGTGAATCCTGCATGTGCCATTACTTTTAGCCAAATCTATCTATCTTTATTTATTGATATACCTTTAAAAATTACATCTACTGAGGAATTACAAGTAATGAGACAGCAAGGCATAAGCATATAAAAACAGTCGGGCACCTGGTGTTAGGAATGTATTGTTCGTGACAGAAATGTTCCTGAGGCACCAAGCGCCAAACGCTGTGAGAGGGCAACTGAACAAGTTACACTAGATAGGAAAACCAAATTTTGTACTTAACTGACCAAGACAGACACATGCAGAGATGTCACTTTGTCCCATTCCGGAGAGAGACTCTGGGACGCATCAAAGGCAGCGACAGGCTGCCACACCACTATCCAGCCTTGTGTCTGGGCCCTGGGATGTCGTTCAGTGATTTGTTTTGTGAGTGTGAAAGGGTGCAAGTGTGAAAGATGCAGCAAGGAAGAGGATAAACACCTCTTAGCACATCATTTGCAGAGGGTCTTCTCAGAGGTGGTCACCATAGCAGAACAGAGCCAAAAGGATGCGTAATAACCAAAAGCCAGTACTACAATTAAAGTGAATCGGGCTAAGTTAAAGGAAGGAAATACAAGGCCCCACCCCTGTGTGACTTACTGCAGTGCTACTGACCTTTTAAAACCTGGGCAGTGCCAGCACCACATACTAGTACAATCAGCCACAGATCCGAAATCAAAATATATTATAAAGTAAACACAACGTTTTTCCATCCGTGATATAAATTGTTTTAGACCATGCACACGTGCTGCCGCTGCGGCTGCTTCTCCAACTCCGAGAGAGTGCTTGTAGAGGCAGGGGAATGTCATGCCTGCAGCTGTGCAGGAAAAAGAGAGCCTAGAAGGTGGTGTGTGGGAGCTGAAGGGCAGATCCTGCATGAGCCACCATTGCCAGGCTCCAAAGAGGATCTCACTCTAAGGAGACGGACGTCTGATGCCCAGGCTGGAAGAGCCGGGCGGGGCTAGGAAGCAGTAATCGCTGGAGCACTGGATATCCAACACATGCCCCACGGAAGCTGAACACAACGCAGTACGAAACAGTGGTGTGGCGCAAGGTGATGCCCAGCACCTCGCACCCAGCAGAAGGTGGTGAGAGGCTCCTGATGTTCCCCCAAATGGCAGTAACATGCTTTGTGATGAATGGGGGCCCCTGGAGGGTGCCCTGCACCGCAGGGGTGCAGGGGCCCGCGTTACCCCGCTGATATCGCACTCTCAATGAGATCTGGTTACTGCGTTCAGTGGTTTCCTTCGCCCTGTAGCTTACACAGAAACAGCTCCACTGGTGGCTTTTGAACTTTGAAAAAAGTGGAGCCTTAATGCCAACCCCAAATTTTGCAGAAAGAACATGCACAGCATGTAACCCAAACTTCTTCAGTAGGTTTTTCCAAGAATATTTTTTTTAAATAGTACCACACTAAACTTGCAAAAAATTAGTAGGCCTCATAGCCAGTTCTAAAAAAAGGATTTTCGAAATCTTCCTGCATGTTCAGGATTACCACAGTAGAATCCTGCATATGACTTTGCCAATAAGGCAATTGTGTACCAAAAGAAAAAATAATCTGATATAAGTAGGTCAGTCTTCTCTCAGTTCTCCAGACCATGAGGTGGAGAGACAATATTATGGGGCCTGGTGTTCGAAATAGATTGATAGTGACAGAAATGTTCCTGAGGGGCCGAGCTTCAAAGGCTGCAAATGAAACACAGTACACTTCGGGTAGACAGCAGCTGAACAAGTTATATTACATTGGCAAGCCAAATTGTGTACTTAACTGATCAAGACAGACAAATGTAGAGATGCCACCATCTCTCTCTCTCCAGAGAAAGACTCTGACTGTAGGCAGTGAGGCAAAAGGGGGCACTCTTACTCTGCACTGAGTGAGGAGGCTCACGATGATCACCACACATGACAATAATTCTAGTGCTGCGCTACAGCAGCAGCTCCGAGATCAGAACGGCAGGTGTGGTCTGGTGGTCTCGCTCGTCTAGTCCACCACAGCATTCACGAAGAGGGGTGCAATAGAGAGCCTGAGCTGCAAGGGCAAAAAGGGCTTATCACTCCACAGCTTAAGGTTAAAGCCATGCAGTGATTGATCAAGCTCTGAGAACAGGAGTCTCCCAACCCTGCACTGCCTCACATGCAGACACTGCACCAGAGAGGCCTAGTTACCGCCTCTCTTGAGCCAATCTATACACTGCTCCCATGCTGTCACGTTACCATCACAGCATGAGAGCAGTGTCAGGATATGCTCAGGCAGGCAACCTCACCGCTCATTAGGTGACCAGGAGGCTGCGGTTGTATTCCCCCGCACAGGAATGGTGCAGGTGGAAAGGCCTCTAGTGCGCATTTCGGGCTGGCCGGAGAAAGCCATCCGTCCAACCTGACTTAGACACTTTTGGCCCAGGTGCTCAGCATGGTGTCTGTGTCAACTGTCAATAATATCTGAAAGAGACTGTAGTTCTAGATTCCTTACCTTTAGAATTACCTCCAGGCATCAGACTGGATCCGGAGATTTTTTCTTTAGCAGTACCCCTGTGCGTTGGTAGGTGGCGTCAGTCAACTCCGCGTTCGCCGTTGGCGTCGTGGTCGCCGGAATGACGTCACAGTGCCTACTTAGACACCACCCCTGCACGCTCACCTCAGTGCTCTAACCTCAGTTCTTTCTTTTTCCGGGCCAGCCTAGCGCAGATCTGGATAGAGCATGCCCCTTAGTCACTTTTTGACTACCCTTTTTCCACTTTTTGTTGACGCCCTTTTCAAGTCTTCAACTCCTGATGCATGAGGGATGTCCCTTTGCCGAACCAGATTCAAGCATTGTAACTCCTGTCACAAGCGGATGTCAGTCACGGATCCGCACCTTGTGTGCCTCTGGTGCCTGGAGCCCGACCATGACCTGAAGTCTTGCTCCGACTGTTGAGCCATGAACCCGAAGTCTTTGCAGGAGCAGTGCCGAAAGCATATGGAGGCCTGGCAGTTGGCTCCGCGCAGCTCAAGGTCCCGGTCAAGAGGAAGGACTTCGGACAGGTTGCGGAGCCACCATCACCATTCGTCCTCCAAGTCTTCATCCTCTAGTAAGTTGGAGCACAAAAAGAAGGCGAAGAAGCACCGTCGCTCTTCGCCTTTGCCCTGTCAGCCAGCCGACGTGACGTGGGACCTGGAGCATCGTCGCTCTTCGGCTCTGTCCTTGGAGCCTGCTTCTGGGATGGCTCCGGGCTTCCCTCCTTTTCCCAGAGCCAGTACGTCCCCTGCCCAGCTTTTTACGAAGCTCTTCACAGCATCTAAGGGTAGCCTGAATCCGCCAGCGCGGCTTCGGGCCATGAACTCAGCTAGGGGCCCTGGGCCTTCGATGCCGGCTGCTCCAGCGCCAGAGGGCCCCCGAGGATCCAGTCCTGGATCCGGATTGGCACCGGTCGACCTCATGGTACCTTCCCTGGCGACGATTCCAGTGACGATGCCCCTGATGTCGGATATGGCCAGACCAGTGTCAGCCCTAGCCTCACCCCCGCCCTGAGTGGCAACCAGAGGAGGGTGAGGAGGACTGAGTGGGGTCTGTGGTTCCTTTGGCTGACCAGCTTGAAGAGCCAGATTGGCGAGAGGAACTGGGTGATGCCAGTGGTTTGGATACCTTCCCAGACCTTGGCATGCTCTCCCCCCCCCCCCCCCCCTTCCCCCCCCCCACCGTGGCTTGAGCCTAGAGCTTCCTACGGTGGCAGTCAGGACTAACCTCCTGACGGAGGGATTTCAACTGGCAGCAGCCTCTTTGGAGCCTCTTCTGCCTTTTAATTAGGTCCTCACCGATGTCCTTCTGGGCACTTGGTCCAAGCTCAGCACAGGGGCTCCTGTGGACAGGATGATTGCACGATGCCACCACCCGGCCCGGGTGACCCACTTTTCCTGTCCCAACACCCAACCCCTGAGAGCTTGGTGGTCCAAGCCTCGTCCTCTACTAATGCATTCCCTACTGCTCCCCAGATAGGGAATCCAAGAAGCTGGACCACCTTGGGAAGATGATGTTTTTTTTTCCGCCAGCTTAGCACTACGGTCGGTAAACACTGCATGCCTATTGGGACATTATACCCATACGGTGTGGTATACGGTTGTGCAAGTGCTGCCACAGTGCCCAGAGGAGGCCTGGGTCGTTCTCACCCACGCAGTGGCAGAGGGTAGAGATGCAGCGAAGTTCACCATCAGATGTGGGAGGATACCGCCGACTCTGAGCAGAACATTTTTCATGTCCCTAGCCTTGAGGCACTATGCCTGGTTGAGGACGTCTGGTTTCTATGGGGATGTCCAATCCACCCTACTGACATGCCCTTTGATGTCCACCGTCTTTACGGTGATAAGGCAGACTTGGCGCTCGAGCACTTCAAGGATTCTAGAGCTATGGCCTTGTGGCAACCTCTCGCCCCACGCAGTCTGCTTTTCGCCCCTGGCTACGGAAGGGGTGCCCTACCACGTTCGACGCAGTCCATCCACCAGTCCATGCAAACTACCCAGCCTCTGCGTGGCTGCAGATGTGGGACCCAGAGACGTGGGTCTGGGGGCCAGGCGGTGGGCCAGTCCACCCATAACCCCCCTGCAGCAGCCTCCCAAGCCCTCCTAGTCCGACCTTTCAGGGACACCAATGGCCTGTGGGCGGCAGGATTTGCCATCACCTCCACCACTGGCAAAACATCACGTCGGACAGGTGGGTTTCGCAGATAGTCCGAAGGGGCTATTCCCACCCCTTCAAGACTACCCCTCACTCCATGCCGCCATCCTTCTATTGCATATCAGAGGATCATTTGGCCCTTCTTCGCCAGGAAGTTGCAGCTCTCTTGACCAAGGGAGCTAGTGAAAGGGTCCCTGTGCCAGAAGTAGGTCTAGAAGTAGGTCGTGGTTGCCATTCCCACTATATTCCGGTCCCAAAGAAGGACAAAGGCCTGCGTTCTTTCTTAGACCTCAGGGCCCTAAATCGCCTCCTCCGGAACGAGAAGTTCTAGATGCTCACGTTGGCTCAGGTCCTATCTGCCCTCGACCCCGGAGACTGGATGGTAGCGTTGGACTTGCAGATCCCCGCCCTTCCAGCCCACAGCCGTTACCTAGGTACACGGTAGGCCACAAGCATTTTCAGTTTACCATGCTCCCCTTTGGCCTTACCAGCGCCCCTCGGGTGTTCACGAAAGCGATGGCGGTGGTCGCAGCTCATCTGCGCAGATCAGGTGTTCCAGTCTTCCCCTATCTTGACAACTGGCTGTTGAAGGTGGGATCGCCTCATGCAGTCGTCTCCCACCTTCAGACTACTGCGGACCTCCTGCAATAGCTGTGGTTCACTATCAACGTTCATCGGAGCAGTTCTGGATACGGCGCAGTTTCGGGCTTATCCTCCCGAGCAGCGAGTCTGGGATATTCGGGCTATGATACCGATGTTTCAGCCTCTATCCCAGATGAGAATGACCCTGAGGCTGCTGGGCATCATGGTCTCCTGCATCCTGCTGGTGGATTATGCCAGGTGGCCTATGAGGACTCTGCAGTGGGACCTGAAGTTCCACTGGGCACATCATCATGGAAATCTTTCCAACTACGTCAGCATCTTGGAGGGGACTGCACGTCAACTGCAGTGGTGGCTAATGAACCAAGACTGGGTCAGAGGCAGATCCATCTCCCTTCCCCAAACAGACCTCATGGTCGTGGCAGATGCTTCACTCCTGGGATGGGGCGGCCATCTGGGGGAGGCGGAGATCAGAGGCGTCTGGTCTCCGGCAGAGTCCGGGCTCCATATCAACTTGCTGGAGCTCCGAGTGATTCGTTTGGCACTGAAGGCATTCCTTCCTTCTTTCAAAGGGAAGGTGGTGCAGGTGTTCACAGACAACACCACTGTGATGTGGTACTGCAACAAAGAGGGCGGGGTGGGGTCGTGGACCCTATGTGAGGAGGCTCTTTATCTCTGGACATGGCTGGAACATCAGGGTATGTCCCTGGTGGTTCAACTCCTGGCAGGTTCTCTGAACGCCAGGGCAGACTAACTCAGCCGCCGGTGCCTGGTGGATCAAGAATGGCATCTTTACTTGGAGGTGGTGCAAGGTCTCTTTCAGCAGCTGGGAGAGCCTTGGTTAGATCTGTTCACCACCGAAGAGAACGCACAATGTCAGCAATTCTGCGTGTTGGAATTTCCAAGGCGGCACTCCCTTGGCGACGCTTTTCATCGTGAGTGGAACTGCCCTCCTGTACATCTTTCCGCCTATACCACTTCTACCCAGAGTGCTGAAGAAGTTCAAGTGCAACCGGGCCCAAGGTATTCTTGTGGCTCCGGACTGGGCACGAAGAATCTGGTAACCGGAGCTCTTGAGCATGGCCATCGATCCTCCAGTCAGACTGCCTCTTTGGGAGGATCTTCTGTTGCAGTAGCAGGGGAGGGTTCTCCCCCCGAACCTGTCCAGCCTCCACCTCCTTGCGTGGAGATTGAGTGGCCACAGTTGACAGCGTTTGACCTTCCTCCTGAAGCCTGTAATGTCATCTTGGCAGGTATACGCCTGCAGATGGAACAAGTTTGTGGCATGATGCACAGCAAAGGCTGTGGATCCCCCTTCTGCCCCTCTTTCAGAGGTTCTTTTGTGTATACTTTCTTTGGCCCAGCAGGGCTCTGGCCTGGGCACTCTTAAAGGCTACCTTTCGGCCATATCTTTCTTTCTTCGCCTTCCTGATCAGCCTTTTCTTTTCCAGTCCCCTATTGTCAGTAGATTTCTAAAGGGCATTACTCACCTCTTTCCTCCTCCTCCATTTGTAATGTCCCAGTGGCACTTGAACCTGGTCTTGACCTATCTTATGTGCGCTCCCTTCGAGCCTCTTCATAACTGCCCTCTCAGGCTCCTCGCTCTGAAGACGGCTTTCCTTGTTGCCATGACATCTGCTCGCAGAGTGAGTGAGCTTCAGGCTTTGTCTTCCAAACCTAATTTTCTTGCTATTCATCCGGACAAAGTAGTCCTTCGCACAAGGCCCTCTTTTCTTCCCAAAGTGGTTACCTCTTTCCATATAGGACAGACCATCACTTTGCCCACCTTCTTCCCAACTCTGCACCCTTCCAAGGAGAAGGAGAGACTCTGTCTGGACCCTAAACGTGTGCTGTCTTTCTATCTTGACCACACAAAAGAATTTCGGGTGGACGATCAACTATATGTTGGATATGTGGGGGCCAAGAAAGGTGAGGCTGTAAAAAAACACACCATCTCTCGATCGGTTGTCCTATGCTTTAAAATCTGCTACTCCTTGGCAAAGAAGGAAGCCCCAGTGGGACTGCGTGCCCACTCCACAAGTGCAACGGCAGCTACTACTTGTTTGGGATGTTGAGTCCCACTCATTGACATCTGTTAGGCAGCCACGTGGCATCTCTGCACATGTTCACCAAATATTATTGCCTGGACAGCCAAGTCCGAAGAGATGTCTATTTCGGCCAATCTGTTCTCCAGGACTTTATGGTGTGAACTTGGCTCGCAGACCCACCTCCAGGGTTGGTATTGCTGGGGAATCTTTTTTAAAAGTAAGGAATCTGTAACTACAGTATCTTTCAGATGAACAAGTTGCTTACCTTCTTTAAGAGACATATGTAGTCATAGATTCCTTACCGCTTGCCTATCCACCCCCTTCTGCGAACTGACTTCTAGGTACAGGGACTCCCTTCTAGGGCCATAAGTATGTGCACCAGTGGTCTGTGTCTTGCATAGCTTTTGCTTCTGTCGTGGAAAGTCGTGTCAGAACTGACGTAAGTGCGCAGGGGCGGCGTCTAAGTAGGCACCGCAACGTCATTCTGGCGACCACGATGCCAACAACGAACGAGAAGTCGACCGACGCCACCTACCAGCGCGCAGGGGTATGCTAAAGAAAGAATCTCCGGATCCAGTCTGAAGGTAAGGAATCTATAACTACACATGTCTTACAGATAAATCGTTCCCAAAGGTCAAAGATGGGTTTAGACGCCTTTCGCCTAATATGTTATAAATCTCAGTCACATGTGTCTTAATTCACTAAGATTTCTCTGTGGAGTTATCTGTGGGCAATAGGACACATATAAAGGGGTTGCTTTTAGCTAGTGAGTTTTAAGACTGTGAGCCGTTGTATTAACCTACGCTACTATCTTAAAAAGTTGGCACCAGCCACTGTCGGATTACAGTTAGGACATTTAAAAAGAGAACCTATTTATTTGGGTTCCTTTCTTCTCATTCTTTCTAACCTGTCTCCATACACCGGGTTTCTTTTTTATAATTCTTTTGCCGATTTCTCTTATTTTAGTTTTTTCTAATCTAGTTTTTGTAGCTCAATCTACTCAATCCGTATATTGTTTAATCTTGGTCTTTTTTTCTGAGTTTTCTCTCTTTGTGTTTCACGTTTTTCCTGTTATACCCAATTTCTTGCTCAGTTCATTCCTGCAATCAATTTAATCTTTCACCGCTCTTTCTCCTTTCTGCTTTTGCTGTATTTCAGCATCCTTTTACTGAAATTTGTTTTCTCCCTATTTTGTTTATGCATGGCAGCTGGTGAAATGATGTGCATCAAATGCTTGTGAGCTAGGTATTTCTGTGACTCTCTGACTTCATTGCGCCCTTCAAACCCCCATTTTGTTCCAGCTTAAACCCGTTTTTTTTTTTTTTTTTTACATCTTTGTGCCTCGTTCTTATTTTGGTGCCATTTTTTTTCTCATGTATGTTCTTTTCTTGTCTTCCCTGGCAATCCTTTTTTCGGGTCTTTAAGTTTGGCTATGGTTACTGCCTCGGGGTAATATACATTGTTCCAATTACTTATTTTGCGCCATCTTCAAATAGAGTTGTAAGTTGATCTTATAATCATACATCAGTACAGAAACATATCAAGCCAGCATAGAATACAATACATACTATTAATAAGCGCTGTAAAAAAGACTTAAAAGACTTAAAAAAACAGGTTTAAAAACTTATGACCTAAATACTACCTATCTCCCTCCAAGTCAATATTAGGGCCCATAATCTATTTCCAAAATCCCGCTTTTTTTTACTTTTCAACTCCTATAGGCATCTCTCACTGTTATGAATACTCAATAATCTAGAGAGCCACATTTGAAATGAAGGGGGCGATACATCTTTCCAACCCGAGGCAATTAAAATCCGCAGCACCGCCACAGACATAAAAACCAGCGCTTCCTCAGCCTGTGCCAATTTCTGCTTATGATCACACCCCAGTAGCATCAGGGTCGAGGATAGATCGATCTTATGACCTAGCAGCCCCTCCCAAAACTTTCCAACTTCCCTTAATAATGAGGACAATGAGCTGCAATTAAAAAACATATGCAACATATCAGCTTGACCGGCATTACATCTGGGGCATCTATCATCTACCCTAACCCCCCAAGCGAATAATTTGGCAGGAGAATGATATAAATGAAATACAGTTTTGTAATGCTGGGCCCCTCAAGTTTGTAGATCTGAATACATTTCTGTTCAGAGTAAGGGCCAGATCAAGATCTACATCAGGGTCTCCCAATTTCAAATCCAAAGCTGCCTCCGTTTTTTCCATATCATCTCGCGATTCTGCGATTAGCTGCTTATAGACCCATTTTATCTTCCTACGTCCCACAATTAACAATTTCGATTATGGGGACCTCCTCCATTGAGATGGGTTTTGGTCTCAATGCCTTTAATGAGCATATAACTTGACTAAACAAAAACCAGTGATTGACCGGGATGCCAAACCTTTGTTGGAGGTCATCAAAGCCGAATGGTTCGGGGCCCCCCAGATATCCCCAAAGGTCCTGATGCCGAGATCCCTCCATACCTGCAAATTCCTATCGGCCCCCACATAGGGGAGCAGACTAGAGTTACACAGGTGGAGATAACGATTTACCTTTGGGATTTTGCAATACTTAGAGATAGACCTCCAGACCCCCCGGACCCCTTCCAAAATCTTCAGACGTGGCCGCTTATAATATCTACGGTCGACTTCACGCCAGAGCAACCCTATGGCCTCTTCCCCGATTAACAACTCGAAAATAGAAGGTAGGTCCTGGACCGTCAGGTTAATAACACCGGGCATAACCTTATGTTGAAACAAAATAGTCATTTGAGTCAAAAGACAGGACCAATGATATAATCTCAGGTTTGGTAAGTCCAACCCTCCCCTCTCCCTGGGGAGCGACATATAATTTGTGGACCGCCTGATCCTGCCAAACTGCCAAATAAATCTTATAAAAATAGACTCCAAACTTTTAATTAGTTTGTCCTCCAAAAATAGGGGTATAGCTCTAAACAAATAAAGCACTCTAGGAAATATTGACATTTACCCTCCCAATCAGGGAAAGATGAAACACATCTATCCTCTTTAACTTCTTTTCGATGGATTTCAAAAGTGGAGGATAATTCTCGGCTATTATTTCCTCTACTGAGGCGTTGATCTTAATCCCTAGATATGTTGCTGAATCCACATATCTTGTGTCGCTTTTACATAAATTCCTGGTACATATGATTTGAGTTTTGGATTCGTTTAAAAGATAACCAGACCGCTTGCCAAACTCCTCTGCTATTTCGACCAAGGCCAAGAGTGCCTGCTGGGGATTGGTAGTAATAATTGCCAGGTCATCGGCATAGGCCAAGATTTTACTAGAATGACCATTACAAACCACCGGGCTAATCCTGGGGGACCCTAGAATTTTCTGAATAAGAGGGTCGATGTACAAAGCAAAGAGGATCGGGGAGCAAGGCCAGCCTTGGCGGGTACCTCTCTTAATGGCTATCTTCTCAGAGCTCTCACCCATAACCACCACCCTCGCAACTGGATCTACATACATTGCTTTGAGAGCTCTGATAACTTTCTCCCCAAAACCTCTCCCAGCCAGCACACCCCATAAGAAATCCCATACGACCCTATCAAAGGCCTTTTCTGCGTCGAGCAGGATCATGGCCATCTCCCCTCCCCCTGCCACCTGGGCATCGAACAACGCTATTGCTCTTCTGATATGGTCCGTAGTACTGCGACCCGGGATAAACCCATGCTGCCAGGGGGAGACGAGACGACCAATGATCCTGCCCAACCTTTTTGCCCAAATCTTCGAATATAATTTTGTATCCGCATTGATTAGCAAAATTGTTCGATAGGAGCCCAGTTCCTCACGGGGTTTCCCTTTCTTATGGAAGACTACAATGTTGGTTTCTCGCCAGGAGGCTGGAACCACTCCTGTACACATTATTCCATTGAATAGATCAAGTAATAATGGTATAATCACTGGCTCAAAACATTTGTAGACCTCCAGAGGGATCCCATCCGGGCCAGCGGCCTTACCGGAAGCTAACTCACGCAGAGCCTCAATTATCTCACCCCCACTAATATCCTTATCCAATTCATCCTTCTCCAAAGTATCGAGGCGAGGACCATTATCGACCACCTCGACCCCCTGATTCTCATCCTGCCTTTCCTCATCATACAGACGTTGGTAAAAGTTTTCAAAAGCCTGAGTTATCTCCTTTATCTCTGTATATTCCTCCCTGTTTACTTCAATCAAAGAAATGATATTTCTAGCTTTCCCCTGCCTAATTTGTAAAGCTAAAACCCTGCCAGCCTGCTCTCCCGTTTCGTAGCGTTTGGCCTTAGATGTTTGGTACTCTCCAGAAGCCTTCTGAATAATCAGCTTCTGGAGTTCTGCTCTGATTTTCAACAGTTCGCTCTGACTCTTACTGCTATCCCCTTCAGAGGTTATATCTCTCATGTGCTGCTCTTCTACGGCAGACAAAGTACCCATTAACCCCTCCACTTCCCTTTTATCCTCTTTTCTTATCCTGGCCCCACTACTTATACATTCGCCCCTTAGAGCAGCTTTCAACGACTCCCACACACCATTCCTGGAAGCACTATACCTATTGGCCGCAAAAAACTCGTCAACCCATTTCAACATATGCCCGGTGAATCTACTATCCAACAATAAACACCTCTCAAAGGTCCACCTGGTCCCAACCCGATGCTGTCCCGCTAATTCATAAGTCAATATCAGGGGATTGTGGTCGGACAAAAATTTTGGGAGTTTCATTATTCCAACTCTATTCATTTCATTAGAGGAAATAAAAAAAATAGTCCAACTTAGTAAACTTCTGATAAGGATTTGAAAAATAAGTATAGCCGGGATTTAACGGTTCTTTCATACCCCATACATCCTTCAACCCATGTGAATCGATAAGGGCTTTTATTGCCCTAAAAACTCTTGGTTTTTGGCCCTGATACACTACAGAGTCGCTCCAGTCAGAGGAGATATTCAGATCACCGCACATAATTATGGGGGTTGGCCAGGAAGCTAGCTCTAATTCTAAAAGGTCAAAGAGCTCTGGATCATCATCATTTGGCGCATACACTGCACAAAGTGTCAGGCCCCTTTCTAATTCCACTAAGCCCCACCTCCCGCGACTATCCGACTTTGTCCGCCTGACCCCTCCCAAAAACGTTTTTAATAAAATCGCGACCCCCCTATTTGTTGGAGATTGGGTAGAACAAGCCGCCAACTCAAAGCCACTAAGAGACATTAGGCTCCTTTTAGACCAGGGTAAGTGAGTCTCCTGCAGGCAAAGAATATCGCCTTATTTTCCCCCCTTTTAACCCCCACACCTCTACACCCCCTCCTCCCAGCCCATACCCCCTCCCTCCCGTAGTAGACACCCCCCCTTTTGCTGTCCCTCCCCCAACCCCTCCTTGGTGAAGCGCTCAGACCTAGTCTGTGCATATGATGGAGTTGCAGTGGGCATGTGAGGACAGAAAAAAACCCACACAATTTATAGTACCCTTTATAGCCCCTTAGGTTAGCTTAAGCTAAATGCTCCAAACAAAAATAACTCGGTTCCCGACCCGCCCCCAGTACCTCTATGATTATACTCCCAACCTATTTCCAGTCCAGTAACTAATCGACTTTCATGCCCAGGGAGGCCAGATACTCCTCCGCTTTGATTTCAGATGGAAAAAAGAGGGTCCTCCCTTCATTGATCACCTTTAGCTAAGCTGGATTTCTGAGATAGGCTTGTATTCCCTTCTCCTGAAAGGGTTTAATCATTTCCCTCAATCGCCATCTCCTCTCCACAGTCGTGTGGCAATAATCAGGGCGAACAAAGAAGGAAAACCCATTGCCGCTCCTCCTAGCATCTGGGCTAGCCTTTTCTGCAATGGACTGTCTCAAAATAAAATTACCGAAAAAAATCAAAACAGCTCTATGTTTGTCACCAGCTTTAACATTAGAGCGAACCTTAAAGGGGGTACGGTGGACACGTTGTATTTCTGTAGACCAATTCCAGCTTGAAAGCTCTGGGAAAGCTTGCTCAAAGAGCTGGATGATGAACACTCTTATGTCCGACCCTTCCACCCCCTCCGGAATCCCCAAGACCCTCAGGTTGTTCTTACGAAGCCTGTTATCCATCTCCTCCATTTTCCACTGTAGGTCCACAACCTGGACACTTTGGGCGTTGACACTGCATGTAGCAGCAGCTGCCTCAGCCTCCGTGGATACCACCCTCTCTTCCAAATTAGTCACTCTGTCTGCCGTATTCGTGCAAACTTTCGATAGCTTCCTTACAACTCCCTGCATCTTCCGCATGGCGGCCTGTGCCTTGCGATTATCCTGGCGGGTTTCCTATCTATGAGCAAGTATCTCCTGATGTATAGTCTCCAAGAGTGAACGATGAGGACTACCCGGCACAGATCCACCTTGCAGGGCCAGGTCAGGCGAGTGATCCCAGCTCAGTTCTCGGGTAGAGTGACCGATTTTCAAAGACTGACTCTTAACCACCGGAGGCCGCGATACTGGAGGAGCATCATCAGAGTCCGATTCTGCGCCTGAATAGGAGCTATGCTCTGCTTCCTCAGACCATTCTGCCCCATCAGAGACAGAGAAATAATATTCGCTCTGCACTTTCTCGGTAGTCGTACCGATAGGCAATGTATCGGTTTTCTGTTGCTCATTGTTTACACTACGGCATCCCTTCCCCACATCCAAAGAAGCTGTTGCGGCCTCAGCGGGGGGAGGAGGCTCAACTGGAAGGGCTTCCTTATCTGCAGGGGCAGATAGGGGGCTTAAGATGTTAACTGAGGATAGACCAGTGGGGGTGGCAGAGTCAATACGCTCTTCAACAGACAAAGAAGAATTACCAGAGAGAGTATCCGCCGATACATTCACAACAACCTCGACAGTCTTCTCCTTCTCTTTACCTACTTTAGGAAAAATATCCGCGATTGAAGCTGCTGCGGGCCGGGTCCTGCCTTCCCCGTGCTGTTTCCTTTTTGTTTGTCCTACTGGCAACTGGAGTCCTCGCAGGTCCTCAGCCCTCTCAGCCTCAATCTCCTCCTTCTGAGATTTTTTCCCTCCATGAAGCGTAGATTTGGAGCCAACAGCGACTTTGGGGGCCATAGTATCCCACTGTGTTCTGGACACCGAGAATCTCCTACCGAGATTGTCAGGACTACCCCTTTCAAACTTTCCTGGCCGCAGACTGCAAGGCACCACTCTCCGCGGCCTCCGGATCCGACTCCTCCCCTTCTCGGGAAGCTCGCGTAATCGGTAAGCAGACGTGAGAGCCGCGAACGCGACCAGCGCCAGACGGAGAGCCTGTCTCAAGAGCCGGCACCCGGTATGTGCCGTCGGCATATCGGAGTTTCGTTGCTGGATTCACGGAACATGTACTTTCTTCTGCCGGGATCAGGTTGGATCGGGTCGGACCGTGTCCTGGGGGCTTAACGCATCTCGATGTCCTCGCTGCCCAACTGCATCAGCCTCCGTTACAGGGCCGCCATCTTGCTCGGTCGGGACCATAAATGGTTTCTAATGTTTAGTTTAGGGAGCTTGTCTGAACAGCTACCGACTCAATATGTTGGGAATGGGAAAAAGGAAGAGGTAATGGTTTCTTCTTTTTAAAATCTTTATTTTTTAGGCGTGGCCTAGAAACCTCTTTAGTGGTCTCGCCACCCTAATATAAAACAAACCATAGTAAAATAATACTAACATACATAGAGGGCCTTTTGGTCAGCCTCCTTCATCCACTGGCCTGTGCAGCATTCATTCACATTTTGATTCTGCCTACAAGAGCTTTCAAAAAAGAACGTTTTCATGCATTTGTTATTCTTTTTAGTTACTGAGCCCACTCTGATCAGTAACCAAAAAGAAAAACAGGGATGAGTCTTTGGTAGCCGCATACATGCAAGCCTACAACATTTTATACATATATATTTTTTAGCGATGTGGCCCACCATTGGGGATGCTGTGCCGCAAGGCTAAAACCATTTGCAAAGGCAATACCTCCCAATGGCGAGACCTAATGCTGGTTGATTCTCGCTTTCACCGAACTAATTAGTACATCTTTCTCCTTTGTTTGTTTTCTATAAATATCATCTCTACAATCTATCTCTTGCCCTCCTTTTTGTTCAGCTCTTTATCTCTTATTTCATTGCTTGTTCCCCCCCAGTCGTTGCCTCACTTACTTCTTTACCTTAATTACTTCCTCCCCTTTTATTATTCCCATTCCTATCTCTGGGAATCACTGACGCGGCAAACGGTAAGCTCTCCGTCCAAAAACATTTTAGCTTGGGAGTGAGGGGTGCAGTGCGTGGAAAAGGCAGCGTTATTGAAACGGGTTCACATCACATTTCCTGGCCAGGCACCTTACAAAACTAAAACCTGGCTATACATCCAGTGAACTAGCCCCTAGCCCATCCCTACAGTCCCTCCAAACATACCCACGCTGC
The DNA here is from genome assembly GCF_964204655.1 of Triturus cristatus. Classification (NCBI taxonomy): domain Eukaryota; kingdom Metazoa; phylum Chordata; class Amphibia; order Caudata; family Salamandridae; genus Triturus; species Triturus cristatus. The sequence goes on along the minus strand of NC_140591.1, from coordinate 1,006,174,761 downwards.
AGCGAACTCATTAACTCTATTACATTTCAACATTTCCAACTTTCTATTTCCCTATATCCTATGGGTATCTATATGAAGCTGCAAGTAATCAAATGTACTAAACTGAACCTTTAACTACCTGCCTACCCTCCCCTCGGAACTGCCAAAGCCAAGCAACGTCTGCAAACTCCTGTCAAACTTTTCTTACTGCTACCACCCAGACAAGGGGTTTGCCTTTTCTGCCCCTCCCCCCTTCCTAGGTAGCATTTTCTCCATAAAATTAAAGTCCTTCACGTTCAAAACTTTACCTAAATCTTCACTGATTTCCAACAACTACAAATCCATGCCTATACTAGACAAATGTACTCCAGCACCTTTAAAAACTCTGCGGCTTCAAATTTAATATCAGAGTGACAAATCCTGCCAATGTCCCTGCAGAAGCGCACCATCTCCCTGTTGATTTTCCTTCTCATCCTGTCTAATGCTGCCGTCTTGGTTGCACCTCTCCCAGAACGCCAGTGCACAAATTCAGTCCACAACATAAACACACCAGCCCCACTGCGCCTTTCTTTCTAACAAATCTCTCTTCAAAGTCCTCATCAACACTAGCCCCTTTTCTCTGACCAAGTCAATCTCCCCAATGTGAAAAAGTAATCACTCTGGGCACAGAGACCCGGCCATCATACATATTAATGTGTTCAAGAGATCTTTTCAGTGCATTCCCCCTTTTTCTCTCCAGGTGTTTCGGAAAAGGTGTTCATTAAAACCCAAATTAGCCCCCACCCCCTTCTGGCCTGCTCATATCGCTGCCCATTTGATGAACGAGTGGCCCACTATCCAAATCACCACTTCCTTAGACACAGGGCCCTCTACTGCACCTGAAAAGAAACAAACAGCATTAAGCAATTCATCAAGCTGTATCCACCACGCTACCCCCATTCCCCAGTCTCCGCACATAGCGCTTATAGCATCCCAGCGACCCAAGCACATGTTTTACCTCTATTTGCTGCTTCGGACATTGCCCCAATGCGGGAAAAATGCGTGCCATAGTCAGATGTTTGCACCCCGATCCAGGCCATCGCTGCCCGGTGTATTGCCATTAACTGGCATGTTTTCACCTTGCCTCCCTGCATATGGAAGGAAAACACCCACTAGTCTTCCCGTAACACTCCACCCAGCACCTGCCCCATTTCACTGGACAAGCTCCAGAAGAAAACATTGCATTCAAACTTACCCGCCTCCTTTAGGCCCACAGATCTGTTTTGGATTGACAAATCCACCTCCCCGATGCTGAATCACTTCCTCCCCAAAGAGACCTCTCCTGTCACTACCCCCCAGTAATTCTGATACTCTAAAAACACCAATAAAAACCTCCAGACCATTACCGTTGAAAAAACTATTTTCCCCTGAGTCTCTGCAAACTTCAGCCAATTGGTGCACCACCTGGTGCAACAAATTCGAAGATCGAAGTTTCCTAACCTGCCCCATCTGGCCCTACTCCCATGCCCCACTCTGCAATATCCTGTGACCCAGTTCCCTGGCAGATGAGGGTATCCCCACAACAACTTATCCATGAAAGCTAAGCCCGCCATCTTCCCGGAAATGGTCACCGGCAAAAGACTGCACTGTTTGGGGGCACCATTTTCTCTAGTGCCAACCCTATTTCACCCATGAGCTCTTGGAATCTTGCCAATAACGTCTGGCAGTCCACTGAACTGGGTGCCCCCACGATGAAAGAATTGTCTAAATAGTGTGTCACCAACTGATGGACCGTCTGCCATGAAAACACCCATTGCAAGAACGTACAAAATTGATGTGTGCTAGCAAGACTTGAATCTCTTTCCTTCACCTTTTCTCCTCCAACCATACATTTTATCAAACCAGTATTCTCCTTTTTGTCCTGTGGTAGCCTGGGTTCCCTCCGCATGGAAGCAATCTCAATAGACAATTGACGGCAGCATTTTTCATTTATGCTAGCGTTTACGGTGGAAAATATCCAGACCTGTGCGTGGCCATGTTTAAGTACATGGACATGATTCAGAAAGCTCATCTAAGCTTTCCGAATCATGTCCACCTACTCTTGCTTTAAATACCCCGATCCCTGCCTCTCATGTGGCTGCTCCACTGGACATGGAGCGGTTGCTCACCTCCTCAGACGCTGCCCCGTCGCCCGCCATGAACAGCGGCGGGGAGCAAGCAAAACCTGCAGGCGCTACTCCCACGGGGGGCCTGACGAGAAGGATGAGCGGGAGAGGACAACGCCTCACCGCCTACCATGAGGTCTCCCCTCCCGGCCTCCTTCAACACCTGCATCGCCTCTGTAACCTTCCTATCTTTCTCTGCCATTGTGCACTTCCATATTGTGCTGAAGGTAAGCACCCCGGAGTAAAAGCACAAAGATTACCACTATTCTCAGACAACAAGCCACCACGTCACCTGAACCTAAAATGGTGGCTGGTAGCCCAAAATACCTCCCTAAATCTATGCTAGGCTACATTTGAGCTATAATGTAGCCCAACATCAAAACGGCAGTCACTGGACAGCACCACCCTCCCAATCTGCCTGGGGGGCAGACTTTCCTCAGTCAGCTGCCCTCCAAGTCCCTCTTTTGGTAGCACTGGAGGGATCAGCTCACGCAGCCGTAGACCATCCCGTTTAAAGAAGGACCTCAGAATCACAGTTTGAGATTGCCACTGACTGCACTGCTGGTAATGACAGCAGTGCTGCTACAGAAAGTGGAGATGGGTTAGTGCTTCTGGAATTCACAGCAGGATCGAGAGTTAGCATCCCTGAGCCCCAAAGTAAGAGGAAGAGAAAGCAGTTGAAGAGACAGGCAGAGTAGCAGAGCAAACATCATTCAATAAATGCTAGAGTGGGCAAGCCAGGTCGAGGTAAAGCTAATAGGTGGCACAAAGCGATCAATGTGGGGAAAACTGAACAACAATCAGTGCAGTGAATACAGAGAGCAGAGTGACTGTGATTTCTGTTCTGTGCTCCCAGCATTTCTTCCCATCAGAAACGCCAGCATTTCCTGTCTGCGTTTTTCAGCGAGTAGAACACTACTCCGGAAACCAAAATGGATTAGTGGTGGATTAGTAAAGGTAAATAAGTTGTTAATTCAAGCTGTGGACATGTGAGCCTGTTAGTTGGATGTAATAGCATAAAGGAGGGATAGAGGAGGGAAGAGTGTAAAAAGGGTTATTAGGGACATAATAGTTAAATGAGGTTTGAGATTAGTCATAGGAGGGTTAGATGAGGGAAGAGTCTAGAAATTGTTTATATGGGAGATCATAGTAAAAGGAGGTATGAGATCAGTCAGCGGAGGCATAGAGGAGGGAAGAGTCTAGAAAGGGTTATTAGGGATATCATAGTAGTACAATGATGCTTGAAATGAGTAAGAGTGATGGTAGATGATATATTGATAGAGGTATAGGATGAGCTATAGAGTAGTGCATAGTAAGAGAGTTGAAGGCCTTTTTTAATTCCTACAGTAGGAGTAAAGTAATAAATAAATGGCTACATAGAAAGGCATACATGTATATGGAAAATAATAAAGAGATATAAAGTTGTATCATATAAAGTCTCATGTGTATGTATGGATAAATAGAAACTAAGACTTTAACTTGTTGCTGTGTGTAAAGTTAATTTATTTGTATGAACTTTTTTGGGGTGTGAAATTTTATGCATTTTATGTATATTTCTATTTATTTTATATTTCCCCCCATATTTCAATAGTAAAGCACGTATCGACAAAATTATTATGATTATATTTTCATATTATGATAGATAAAATAAATAAAGCAGAGACCTATAAGAATTTAATTAAAATAACTTAAATGTGTACTATGCAGTGACCTGTATACATGTTGAGCATAAATATTCTATTTTAACTGTAAGTAATATTTACATTTGTTAAGCAGACCTATATGTATAGCTGTATATTTTTAGCCACAAGTTTTACATATATTTAAAAAAAAAAAAAGACATGCACCTATCTAAATACACACATGATCAAATTATATATCTTAACATACACAGGGATACAATGTATATTTGTGTTGTGAGTATGGTGGTCATGTAAAAAGTGTTCTGAAGATAAAATAGTGGATCTTATTTTGGGGGGTTGATGAATTATATAGTTTGCCTGCTTGAACAGAGAAAGATGTACCACCCATGTTTTTATTTCTTGTATGCTGGAATTTTGAGGCGAGGTGCCAATCTGAAGCGGAGGTTCCTTTGTTGTATGTATTTAATGATTTTATTCCTGATTAAAAGTGGTTGTGTTCGATGTGTTCCAAACGTGATACAAAGCAGCTTAAAAGGGGGTTTTCCGGCAACCAGTAACCAATGTAAGGTCCTCAAGGCAGGTGAGATCTGGGCTTGTGGTTTTACAAGTCGGAGTAGTCTGGCAGCAGAGTTCTGAATTTGTTGTTGTCTTTTCATAGTTGATAAAGATGATCCGTGGTAGAGGCCATTGGCATTATCAAGTTTAGACAGTACAAGAGATAGTAGCTGGGACCTTCTGTGGAAATGTCTTGTGTATTAATTTAAAGGGTACTTTAAACCTTACCGTCTGATAGCAGCGATCCTATTTTTTCTATCCGGTATGCTGGTACAAATTTTTAATATGGATTTACAGTTATAAAAATGTGAGTGCAAAAGTAGTGATTTGTACTTGCCTAAAAAACCAAAGGCATAACACTCGCTGCTTGTGGTTGCTTTTCACCTTGGTTGTGTAAAACGTATTTTCAAATTTGCATTAAACTCTATCGTCCAGAAGATGGCAGCATTCTATGTAAAATTAAAATCCTTTCTCTGGCTCCTATGTCTAGTATTTCTCGGAGTGTTGCTGCCTTGCACGTAATTTATTTCACACCTGGGAAGAGGACTTACATTGGGTCCTACGTTCTTTATTTCCCCTGTCTTAATAAAAATCAAGGTTAAATCCATGTTTTGATTTTCCATTTCTCCTCCACTTCTTTGTCCTGCAACATTTAGTTTGCATGTCAATTTATTGCCCGATATATTTTTGGCTCAAAACGATACGCATGAGCCTAAAAAGACAAAACTGTGGGCCGTTTGATTGTTATGTCATGCCCTTTTGTATAGCGCACTAATCACTCGTGATGGTATCCAGACGCTTACATTTTACCATTAACATAAAGTTTACCTGTTTACCAATTCTATTCAGTATTATTCAGGCCAATTACCTAGAATTCTAGAACTTATTTGCAGGTCTTAAATGGAAAGGCGTTTAATTTTCATTAGCATTTTAACAATATGTTAAAAAGGCCAAAGGTGCGAAATGTCATTGTAATAACTTTGAATGTTTTGCATCAGGCCCCGGATTTCAATTTCTGCCATTGCATCTTAGAAAAAAAAAAGGATATAAGTTGCTATCACCGGCTATGGCTTTAGCAGTGCTTAATTTGAGCCCGAGCTTTCCGGTGCTCAGCACCGGCACCTAATCATCAGCACCGGAGCTTCTAGCACCAATTAAGGGCACACACATTTGGAAGTAAGGTGATTTTCCCCATAATTACAGAATGTTGAGACACGCCGAGACTCGAACCTGGTTCCCCAGCTCCGAAATCGGCAGCTCTAGCCATTAGGCCAAGTACTCTCCAGTATAATAAGTGCCGGGGCTCTAGTCAGGAGGCAGTTTGCACCAGCACATTTCTCCTGTTGGCACTGCCTCCTAAGGAGAGCCCCGGCACTTTTTGTATTCCAAATCAACCACTGGGCTTTAGTGCTCCTGACACTGCTCTTGCTACCCCAGCTCTCGGTACTCCTAGAAACAGCAAGAAGAACAAGCCTTGGCAAAGTCAATATGTCAGGATATAATGTGCTGATGCAGTTGGCCGAAGTACTTCAAAATAAGACAAGGTTCACTGCATTGAAGTCTCGCTTATCTTCTATAAAGTCCCTTTTCAGTTTCCATTTCAAATGAACGCTGTGAAGAAATCGCCAGCTTCTTCACAGAGAAGATCACAAAAATGTATCCATGCTTTCTCCAATGCCCGAACCTAACCCCCCCCCCCCCTCGATCCTGCTCCTACTTGCTTGACTCTGACCAAACTGATCCAACTCATGCCAAGGATAACCCGACACACACCCATACGAAAAATGATGCCAACTGGTCGAAATTCAAAACCATGTCCGAAATAGAAGCCTTCAACATTATTGCGATCCTGAAGCACACTTCCCACACCACGGACTCTCTCTCTTCCACAATACCTAGTGGATGCCATCTAGACTTTGGAGGAGATTGCTCACTATCTGGAGTAGTGGCTGCTCAAAAACAATTAGCCAAGCTTGCATGTCCCTCTCCTTTCCTCAACCAGAGCAGACGGTAGTGACGGATGCATCATACTGGATTGGGATGGTGGAGATCAAACAGAAGTCCAGCTCCATAACAATCTGTTGCGGGTCCTTTGGCTAGCTCTGATGGCTCTCCTGGTGTTGGAAAAAAAAACCGACATGTCTGGAAGCCCAAAGTCCCAACTTGTGTTTAATGCAGAATAGCAAACAGCAACACATAATTAAGACAACTGTCATTTCAACTGACCAAGGCTCTCTCTAGAAAAAGATTAGTTGGAGCATAATGTTAAAATACTGAATATGTTAGGACAGTATATATAACGCAGCTCTGTGGCGCTTACTGGAGGTACATGGTGGACTAGTTGGCCCCCAGGGACCCTCAGGATTGAAGAGGAATTAATTCCCCAACTTAAAACACGCCACAGGGCGTGTTTGCACATATGTCACCTCAGGCCCCGCCCCCTCCCTTCACCACTGTGCAAACGCATCCCGTGGCGTGATTTAAGTTGGGGGATTAACTCCCCTTGAATCCTGAGGGTCCCTTGGATGCAACTAGCCCACCATGTACCTCCATTAAGCGTCACGGAGCTGCGTTGCAGAGGTGTAAAAAGAGGCGTGGCCTCAGAACACCTCTCTGCAACGCAGCCCCCTGGCGCATACTGGAGGTTCCTGGTGGCCTAGTTGGCCCCAAGGGACCCCCAGTATTCAAGGGGAATTAGTTCCCCATCTGCAAACGCGCCAGGGGGCGCGTTTGCAGAGTGCTGCAGGAAGGGGGCATGGCCTCCGGCGCGATGTCGGTCTTTTTAAAATGTTTTTTTAAAAAGGGGGGCTGTGTGGCCCCCATTCTTTTCCTAAGATTTTGGCCTTGGGGACCCCATCCCCAGGGCCTGACGCCTTATTTTTTTTATATATATAACTGTGGAAGGGGGCCACGTGGCCCCCCTCCCGATGCCATAATTGGCCCGGGGACCCCATCCCAAGGGCCTGGCCATTTTTTTATGTTTGATTTAATATTTGGATGGTGGCTGCGTAGGCCCCCTCCTTAGGCCATTTATGGCCCCGGAGCCGGCCTTTCCTTTTTTTTTTTTTTTTTATATTTGCGGAGTGGGGCAGCGTGGCCCCCCTCCCGGGCCACTTATGGCCCCGGGGACCCCATCCCACGGGGCTGGCCCTCTCCGTTCGGGACCGTGGGGGTGGTCCCCAATCCCCCCACGGTCCCGCTGTCTCCCCACGTCCTGCGGGAGCCGGCATTGCTTTTCCACATGGGGAGCTGCTAAGATGCATTTCCGCGTGTGGAAAAGCAATCTGCTTTGGTATTTGGAAGAGAGAGCAGGTTTCCTACTCTCTCTTCCAAATATCAAAGCAGAGTTTGCTATGGCAGGGCTGGAGCCGCGAGGCTCCCGCCCTGCCATAGCAAACTGCAGTGTTCCGGGGGTGGGCACCTGGGACACTGCAGGAGCTAGCCCTGGGGGGTGGCGGTCCCCAGGGCCATGACAGGGCTCCAGGAGGGGGGCCGCGTGGCCCCCCTCCCAACATTACGAAAGCCCCGGGGAGGTGATGTTCCCCGGGGCTGGGGGGGGGTCCATCACGGACCCCCCAATTATAATATTTAGAGCCCCGGGAAGGTGGCGGTCCCCGGGCGTGTGGGGGGGCTCGAACCCCCCACACAGGTTATTTTATTATTTTTTTTTTTTAAAAAACACAAGCCCCGTGGGTGGTGGTCCCCGGGACTGCGGGGGGCCCGTCAGCCCCTGCAAATATTTTCTTAAAGCACCGGGGGTGGCGGTCCCAGGGGCTTGGGGGGGGCCTTTGAGCCCCCCCACCCATGTATTTTATAAGCCCCGGGGGTGGCGGTCCCCGGGGCTAGGGGGGCTGTGAGCCCCCTCACATATTTTTTAAAAGCCCCGGGGGGTGGTGGTCCCCAGGGCTGGGGCGCCCCTCTAGGCCCCCCATTACAATAACAATTTTGCCCCCGGGACTTGGCTAAATAGTAACGAAGCACGGGAGCCCGCGCTTCGTTTTTTTTTTCCACAGCCGGATCCGTTGCGCATTTTGCCGATTTAGAAAAAATATATATATAATTTGGGGCCCTGTGGGTCCTTGTGGGACCCCCTAATCAGGCCTAGGGGGTCAGGATGTTTCTACTCTGCCCCCTTTCCTCTTTTTTCGCATTTGTTTGACTGATTTCTTGTGCCTCGGTTCTACCGAGGCACAAGATGGCTGCCAACACTTCCTGCTTTGGAGTGTTGACAGCCAATTAGCATTCAGCTCGTGATCGGGAGGGTGCGCGGATCCTGCACGGCCATAGATATCGAAACTTTTTTAATTTTGATTTTCTCAGCAACTACTGAACGGATTTACACCATTTAACAAAAAGGGATCTTTCTGAACCAAAGGCTACCTTTTTGCCAAATTTGGTGTAATTCCGTTCAGCAGTTCGGGCTGTAGCCGTGTCTAAAGTTTCCTATGGGAAATTGCATGAGGAAAACACGTTTTGGGACCCCCCTTTTTTGTCGGCCCCCGCTTGACGAATCACTCCGAAACTTTCAAGATAGGAGCAGTCCAGAGCGCCCCACGAGTTTTGAAAATTTCACGAAGATTCGTCAACCGGCGCCAAAGTTATTGGGAATAGAATGTTGCGAATTTCCTATGGAAAATAGGTCCTAACTTTAACTACCTACTGGCGACCGCTAGTAGGTAATATATTATTATTATTATTATTATTATTATTATTAGCACATTTATAAAGCACCTGGTTACACTCAGCCAGTGTGTCCCCGCGCTGCGGTGAAGCTGCCTTGGCAAGCAACGTCCTAGCCCACCCAGGCCCCATTATCCCGAAGGGAATAGGTAAGTTTTCAAATTTTTTCTAAAGGTGCCCTCCATGGGCTCCAACCGCAGGCTCAAAGGGAGTCTGTTCCAAAGCTGTGCAGCCAGAAAGCGAAAGGACCGTCCCCTCATCCTAGCTCTCTTAACAACCGGAACGCATACCAAACCTCTCCCCTCAGATCTGAGGCGGCGAGTTGGAACATAAGGAGTAAGAAGATTGAACAAATAGGATGGAGCAGTCCCCTGGATAATGCGATGGCAAACGCACAGCGCTTTGAACTGAACTCGTTCTCGTATCGGTAACCAGTGGAGGGAAACGAGTGCCGCCCTCAAGAGGGCTATTCTTGGACGCATGAGAACCAGATGAGCTGCTGCATTCTGCACACCCTGGAGTCTCTGCATACATTTCCCCGTTGCCCCAGATACAAGATGTTAACATAATCAAGGCGGGACGTCACCAGGGCATGGACCAAGGTCTTCCTGGCTGCCGTAGGCAGCATATCCAGAGTTTTACGAAGGCCCCTCAGAACTCCAAAACAGGCACCCGCCACCCGTCTAGTCTGGTACTCAAAGGAGAGTTTTGTGTCTATCCACACCCCCAGGTTATTTGCCTGGGCACAGGGCGCCGGGGTAGGACCCAAGCTCTGCGGCCACCAAGTCGACAACCACACCGATGGCGCTCTCCCCACCACAAGCACCTCGGTCTTATCGCCATTCAACTTCAGGCAGTTATTAGCCATCCATGATGCTAGTTCTTGCAGGCATGCCACGAAGTTGGAGGCTGCCAAGTCCTGTTCCTGTGTCAGGGAGACCACCAGCTGGGTGTCGTCGGCATAGGACACAACCCTGATCCCAAAACCATCAGCAATCTCCTCCAGTTGAGCCACATACAGATTGAACAGGGTCGGGCTCAAGATCGAGCCCTGTGGTACCCCCTGCTTCAGTTCGATGACCTTGGAATAGTGAACACCCTGCCTCACCTGAAAACTACGCTCCGCCAGGAATGATTCCATCCAACTTAATGCATTGCCAGACACACCTCCTCTCCTCAAACGGTGCACCAGAGTGTGATGGGCAACCGTGTCGAAGGCGGCACTTAAATCCAACAGGATCAAGGCCGCCGTCTGACCCGCATCCACATATTGCCTAATAGTTTCCGTGGCTAAAAGCAGGGCAGACTCAGTCGAGTGACACGCCCGGAATCCAGATTGAGTGGGATGTAAGAGATTAAATTTCCCAATATGCGCCGTGAGTTGCCTGTTTACCACTTTCTCCGCGATCTTTGCGAAGTACGGCAATAAGGAAATTGGGCGCAGGTTATCAAGGCGATCTGGACCTAGATGTGGCTTTTTGGGTAGAGGAAGGACCACTGCTTCCTTCCATCTTCCTGGAACTGTACAAGTCCTGAATGAAACCTCCACAAGGTATCTAATATACGGCCCCAATATTTCTATGCTCCCTCTGAGCACTTTTGGGGAGGCCGGGTCTCTAGGAGAGCCTGACTTTACACTCAGGCAAATTTTAATCAGCAATTCTGGGGGGGGGGGGGGGGGGGGGGATCGGAGACAGTAAAACTATCCAGTCCCTCACCCTCATGAGCGTGCCATGGCCTACTCGGGCAGAGCCCGGGAAGGTGGAGTAAATTTTCTCCACCTTATCTGAAAAGAAGTCTGCCACGCGTTGCAGAGCTCTACCGAGCCTATTAAAGGTGCTGCTGCTGTAGCTAGGGATGATATCTCCTTATAAACTCTTAATAGTTCCCTTGTCGAGTAACCCGCTGACCCAATTCTTTCCAGATAGTATGCTGCTTTAGTCCTTCTAATAAGCCCGTGGTAGCTCTTCAGCATAGCTTTATATTTGCTCCTCCCCTGGTCCGAAAAGTCCTTCCTCCATCGCCTTTCCATGCGCTTGCAGTCAGCTTTCGCATTTCTCAAAACGGCATTAAACCAAGGGGCAGATTTTTGTACTCTACCTGGTATTTTCTGCGACCAGGGGGCCGTGCTATCTAGTGCCTCCGCAATCCTCCTGTCCAGATTTACACAGGCACTTTCAGCATCCATTCCTCTAGGAAGCCCCCCCCCCCCCCTGCAAGAGGGCACTATTAAACTTGCCCAGTGAAAATCCCGCCCACTTCCGGCATGTTATTCCCCCCTTCAATTCCTACTGTACCTTCGGCCTTGGCAGCCACATAACAAACGGGACCAAGAAGTGGTCAGTCCATGCCATTGGCCGAGGTGGGTTGAGCACTAAATCATCCCAATTTGTAAAAATGCGGTCAAGCAGATGGCCCTGTTGATGAGTAGGGAGATCAGCTATTAGCCTAAGTTGTAAGGTAGCCAATTCCTAACGTAATTCCCCTGCCACCACACTCTTCGCATCCTCAAGATGCAGATTGAGGTCACCCAATACTAGAAGTTTATTATAGCGCAAGGCTGGTTGTGTGAGATAGTCTATCAAACTCGAAAAGAAGCGGGTGGGGTATCCGGGAGGACGATAAACCAAAATTCCTTTCACAATATAGTTACTAGCCACTTCGATTGTAAAAAGGCCAGCCTCACTATCCGCAATGTTAACAGGCTCGAGTAGGCATTGGATGGCATGCTTGACAAGCATTGGCATAGCCAATAGGTCTCGCCTTTGAGACCTTATAAGTGTTTAACCATGCAACAGTTAATGTTGTTGCACCAAGGATATTGTGCTGCATAACTAAATACTTATACGGTCCCAAAAGCGAGACCTATTGGCTATGCCAATGCTTTGTTTGATTTGATTATAGTTTAGGAGCATGGGTACTGGACCTTTATCAGCTCCTAGTCCTCCCCCCCCCCCCCCCCCTCTTTTTCTTTGATAATATATACAAATACACCAACCAGGCCCTCCTAAGAGAGTCTTAACAAGGAGCACCACAGTCCAAATCTTCTACCCCCAGGATTGACAAAGGATGTAATTAACATCAAAATTCTTGCTGACTACAGTAATCTGTGAGACTCCATGTGAGAAAATGCCTGTCTACACACAGTAACACACTGTGACTTAATTCACTCATAAAAGCCCACAGGCAATAGTTTTCACAGTATGTTAGGCCCCCACTGCCTTTGTTGTCATTTTTCATAATAAACAGATTAGACCTATTGCATCGGACATAACGATTCCCAATGAAGCGGTATACTCCATTTATCATTTGCTCATCACGGTAACCAGCTCAGGCCTACTAAATCAAGCATACGCTTTCTCCCAAAGCAACCATCAGGCAAACAGCATCTGAGGGGGTAACCAACACCAAAACTGATGCTTGCTAAATTAATCTGTGAAATTCCATGTAACAAAATACCAGCCTACAGTAAGAACAATCACCCTCAATTGTCTAATGGCTTTAATAAACGCATTTCACAATAAGTCTTACGCCTACCTTTGTTGTAAGTTTTCATAATGAACAGATCGAATCTACGGTATCTGATAATGTCTCCCAAAGATGCACTCAGGCGTGCAGGCTTGATCATTCGCTTGTCACCATACCCAACTGGGGCCCCCAGCATTACACACAGGTAGGCAGTCCTCAAGCCAAGCTATAAAATGACAAGTGTATACAAACTTACAGTTGTGAAACAATATACAGCCCCTCAGAAACGGGCCCGATTGGATCATTACACTGCAAATCTTTATCTTCAAGTGTTTGTAAAAGGGTGACAAACACCAAAACCCTTGCCTACTGCGGTAATCTGTGAGATTCCAACAGACAATGTTTCAGTCTATAGCCTTTAACACAGTGTAACACCAATGTACCCTTAACAGCCTATTCGCTTTAACATATGATTTTCACAGTAAAGTGGTCAGGCTTACAGTCTTTGTCATAACGTTTCATAATAACCTATGGGACCAACGGCATTTAACATAACGTTTTCCAATGAACCAAGCAAGCCTTCATCATTGGCGCGTCACCATAACAAACTCAGGCCTTCTGAATCTTGTATAACCTTTCCCACAAGCAGCCCTCTGGCACACACTCAGAAAGTTATAAATGTACACAAAACAGCTGGCAAAACAACACCCCCCCCCCCTCCCTTTGTGAGGATTAAATAGGATTGTCAAAGTACAAATCTTCTACCCCACAGGGTTTGTCAGAGGGGGAAAAAAGGGGGAAAATGTAACACCAAAACCAGTCTATCCTGCAGTAACCTGTGAGGATCCATGTGTAACAATATCTGTCGCCAGAGGTTAACACAATGCAATAATATTTCACGCTTAGAGGCCTACTGGCTATAAAATATGATATGAGTCAGGTATATTGTGTTTGCCATAAGTTTTCATATAGAATATTACACCAATGGTCTCTGGCATAACTTTTTCCAATGATCCAATCAAGCCCCTGGCGTTTATCACCTGCCTGTCAGGGCTACTGTGTCCCACATACGCTTTCCCGCAAGCCAAGTATCTCTATGCAATCAAAAAATTACAATTGCCTACAAAATGAGAGTAGGAAAAATATACAACACTTTCACAAACAGACTAACAAGGATTCCCAAAGTGTAAATCTTCTACCCCAAGAGTGTCACAGGAGGGTAACCAAAGCCCTTGTCTACTATGGTAATCGGTGATATTTCCTGTAACAAAATACCAGTTACAAGCTTAAAGAAAGTATAATGAGAATCTACCTGTAAGTGCCTATTGGCTGTAACACATGCTTTTCACAATAAGTAAATTTGGACTACTGCCTTTTTTGAAACTTTTAATAAAGCCATGATTGATGGACTGTCACCATAACTAAATCGGTCTGGTAACGATGTATTCATGAAATAAACATATTGACTAAAGGATGAAACGGTAGTCATGAATTTGAGAAGGACTTCAAGTAGCATAAAGCATTACGGTTATCAAAGCTGTAAGCAAAAATGCACTAAACATGCCAAAAAGCAGTGCCATCATTTGAATAGCGATACAAATGTCCTTCCGAAACCACAATCAAAGTACACGGACACATAGACATGAATGCTGTGGCTTGCTCAAAGCAGCCTACTGTAAGTAGAACACTATTAGTGAACCAAGAGGCAAGTGAAGGTAGCAAATATGGATTGTCTCTCATTTTCTTTCGGTTTTATTCAAGTATTTATAATGACTCACGCAGCGCAGCATTGGTTAGTGGTCCACAACCCTTATCCAAGTTACGCCCACTGTGAGGAAAGTATTTGGCGCGGATCAAACAACATGACCATACCTAGGCAAAACACCAATATTTTTGTAAAAACACCTCCAGATGGGAGAGTAGAAACAAATACTGGGAAGAAGGGAGATCGGGGTATTCAAGATAATGGGTAAATAATCCGACCACTACCGCTTTATCAACTTCATAGACCCATTTGTTACTTCGTGACAAGGCAGGTCTTCATCAAGATCCCTATGCCTAGCTAAGATACACCAGCAGACAGCACTGCACCAACAACCTTTATTGCTTTACCAGCAGAAGAAAAAGGAAAAGCTCTCTCAGGAAACAGTAACACCACCAAGCACACTGGTACTGAGCAATCTAATTTCCCTCACTCTGTCAAGCCTGTAGTGGGAAACAAAGGTGGACGTGAAAGATGTCAGCGAAGGAAGCTCAACCAAAATCTGTCTAGGTGGTGCCTGGTAGAACCAAACTGAACATGACTCAGAATTGGCAACCACGCTGCGCTGCCCGTATGCAAGGGTAATCCATGATTTCTTTTAACGGCCAAAAGTCATGGTGGAGGACTTGAAAACCATCTTAGCAATGCCAAAACTGATAAAAAGGTTGTAACACACACACAATCCTCAGTAGGGATCCTTGAGAGAGCAAACTGACAGCCCCAAACACGTTCCGTAACTGTGACTTTGCATTTTCATCAGAAGGCAGCTAAAGAAGGAAGAATAACTCTTGTGCCAGAAGGTAGAGACAACCTGTGGAAGAAACCCTGGACCAACAAGATCATATGATCTGGAAAACCGTCAAGTGGGGTCACACCAGAAAACACATAACACAAAATGCAGCACTTACTTAGCCAGTGAGCAACAACTACGAGAAATAAAACGAGGGACAAAAAAATGTTCACGCACCTCCAGTAATGTCTAAGGTCTCAAAGAGAGAAGCTTGTAGAGCTGAGCTGCAGATCATATACATTAGGGTACAACAAGGCAAATTCCTGGAACCGTGTCATAGTAGGAACTGAAGTGAGAGATCGCCACGCCAACAGCCCCCTAAGGCCAGTAGAAAGACCCATCACAAACAACTGGTAGTTAGGCTTAGTACACTTGAGGGGATGTTCACAATTATTCTATCAAAGTGTTTTGCACTAGGTTACTCAAATTTGGTTCTGTTTTTTGGAGTCACGCTATTAATTGTTGCAACTAAGGTTTTAAATTCATTGTTCTGCACAGGAAAACGGATAGGTCACTTTAATTTAGCCGATCAATTTGGTGCCTGTATGGCTGCTGGCCTAGTTGCTTTGCGTAATTATAGTATTGCATTTCTTGGGTCAAATTGTATACAGCCTCATCAGCTTCACTTTAATAACAAACGGCCGTGCGGCCGCGAAAGTGATCGCGATCAAACATCAAAGCGGCCGTGCCGCCGCGAAAGTGAAAGTAATGGCGGTAATGTGCGGCGCACGCACATGCATTGTAGCTCTAGGCTGGCCTGGTAGCACTTTTTGGAGCCCTCTCAATAAGTCTCGCCAGACCAGAGCATGCGCTGGGTCAGGCGAGACCTAAAAATAATTGCCACTCCCCCACCACTGCCAGAGTCCCTGTCTATTCTGATAATCGCATAACCGCTAGGTAATGCCACAAGGATCTCTGGAGCAGAGTCCTCATCCAACCAAGTTTCAGTAAGAAACATCACATCTGTCTGACCATCCAAGAGCAGGTCAAAAATCTCTAGTCTGTGTTTCCTGAATGATCGACAATTCAACAGGCAGCAACTCAGAACAGAGAGTGCCTCCTTTCCCATACTAAACTTAAAAGGGCAATGCCTACAGTCCCTTGCCATGCTTCCTCCTTCCATGCTATGTTTGCATGGCTCCGCCATTTGAGGACATAGGGCAAGCAGTTCCTGGGAACTATATTGTAATTCTACATTGGAGCAGCCAGGGGGGATGGCCCCAGGCCCCGGTCGGCCGCAGACGAGCACAGACTTTGGCGCGCCGGTGTCGCGTCCGCTGCGCGGCCGCCAGACCATGCTCCTTTATCCCTGCCTGGTCCCAACAACTAGACCGCTAACTGGTCTCCCGGAAGTGCCTGGTTCTGACCTTCCCCGCCCTCTGCGCAACGGTACTGGTTACCGCGTCGGACCGGGGTGGGAAGGAAGCAAGACTGAGCCCAGGCTATCACTCTTAACCCCAGGTAAGCCACTCAAAATGCCTCCAGAAAGATGTGCAATAGTTAAAAAAAAGCACTCCGTAATTCTAAATATATCTATATATTTTTACACACACGTTTTCACTCCATACAAGTCTATGAAACTTAATAACGTGGCAAACCTGTCTAATGAGCAGGTAGTAGGATCCCCTCTCAGACGAAGCTCAAGACATGTTTTTAGGAGAAGATATACATAAATGCAATACTGAGATAGTGTGGTTATGCTTCTCAGAAATGTACAAATGTACAACGATATACATCAATGACTAACATGACTTCTGGACCTACTATAACCATGAATATTAGCAGGCATACTTCAAGCGACAGGGTGTTTCAAACAATACGAAATGACAACCATGTTTGATAGTAAAATATTGATAAATTCATTGACATTTTTTTGTAAAAAAGAAAAGAAAACAATACTTAATGCAAAAGAATATGGTTATAGCACAATAAGAATGCATGATTCAGTTTTCACACTGTTGTTCATCAAGGTAAGACTAGTGCTGGTTCTCATGGACATCACCATGTGTCTTTGCAATAAACCGGGAAGATTGGGGTCCTGTGCAAGGAGGCTCTGTGCCGGTGGAGTTGGTTGCAGGGCATGGCATTCCTCTTGCTCGTGTACCACCTGGCAGGATCCTTAAATGCCAAAATGGATTAACTAAACAGATGGCGCCTGGAGAATCACAAATGGTGTCCAAATCCCAAGGCAGCGCAGAGCATCTTCTGGCAGTTGGGACAACCTTTTTGTGGCACACTTTCAGCTCCCCTCCTGACAGCTTCTATGCTTTTGCACTCGCATCCATAATACGGCACAGAGGCTAAGAGATTCTGTGATCGGTATGGAGAAATCCTCCATGCAATTGAGGGAATGCCCACTTGAGATAGAGCTGGTGCTATATGAGTGCGCTGCTGGTGCTACATGAATGCCGCTATATGTGTGCCAGTGCGGTCAGTCTTACAGAAGGGGGTGCACAAGCCTCTGCGACCCCTTCTGTAATACTGGAGTGCCCTGGGGCGCACAAAGCAGGTGCACATAGCCCGGTGCGCCACCGGTGGACTTTGTATAGTACGGGCCCTGATGTTCAAATTGTGCGAGTAATTGTTCGAACCTTCCAAGACTGGTAAATCTAGTAGCATTTAATTGGGTTGGATTGTGGAGTGGTGTGGCTCACTGGTTAGAGGCGGCAGACCCGGGAGCAGAAGTCGGCCCGGGACCAGGGTTCGATTCCTGACGCGGCAGGGTCTTGGGCCAAGGTCAGCGGACTCGACAATTCTCGCCTCGGTGCCTACTCTAACCATGGATCCCACTCAGCAACTCTGGGCAACAGCTTGCTTAATCTCCACTTACGGCCCCATCAGCGCCGGGGATGCTTGTCTTCACCTTGGAGATGCCCAGTAGGGACCATCTCACAGGGAAAGCCAGGATGGGTTCCCCAGCGGTTTACAGCGCCGGGACGCCCCGTTGCTGGGGCAGCTGTGCGCTTTACAAGTCTACAACATTTACGTTTACAGTAACACCTGCTATTTACAACCCTTAGAATCCGCAGAAGTGTAGTACAAAAGGCCATCTGAAAGCACATTTTTACTCGTAGGCATCAATTGTGAGGCTTTTGGTTTAATTTCCGATGCTGAATCCTCAAGCTGTTTGTAGAACCTCTGGACCAAATGATTTAAACTCAACAGTTATGTAACAAGTAATGGAGCAAACAGATGTTTTTTCAATCCTTATCACGGAATGGTTTTTGCAAAAGGGCTAAAATGTCAAAAAACGTAATAAGAAACAAATCAAGTCATTGTTTCCACGTTTAATGTTTAACCGTAGCCCCTAAGCTCGAGACAAACTAAATGCCTCTTTTTTTTGTTAAGTACTCCGAGAAATAGGGCAACATAATGTCATTCCATTATTCCCTACAAAAAACTCATTTATCGCAGTAAAATAATTTATAAACAAAACATTCTGCATGTTAACTGTCAGTTCCTCCATTTTGGACGATGGTCAACAAAAACCCTTATTTAATTTGAATAGGAGCAAAATGTGTCTGCAACGTTTCGCACTTAATGAAAATGGCGCAGTTTTGTTTTTCTTCGAACCAGGGCAATTTTTACATAATCTGGTTCCTGACCTTTATCGAACAAAAGTTCCAGTTGCTTTTTTTTTTTTTAGGGGTACATCATATCGTGCTTTGTTTGGCTTTGCTTAAGGCCGGACTCCATTTTGGGCCTCTATGTCGACAGCTCTATATTACCAAATACTGTATTTGGGCTCCCTACATGGTGTGCTGCACTGGCACATCCTGCACTGTTCTTCTGGGTAGACTCATCCCTTTCAGTGGTATTTGCATTGAAATGCACCAACATCGGACACCATTTTCATTTTGGATACCTACAGAAAAATTGTTTTTCAGCTTCTAATCTTTATGCTGACTATACCTTTGCTATGGACACATTTAAACGCATCACTGTATGGCAGACGCTATCTTTTGAGGGAGTTTTCAAAAATTTCGCTCCCAGGCAGTAAATTACTATACAATTATTTTGGTACACATTAGGTTAGCATAGTTGGTGAAGTTCTCAAATATTAATCAGACGGGTGTTAACGAGGCTGTTTTATTGCTTCTAGAGTGTTTAGCTTGGCTGTATCTGATTTCGGCAACCTTCTCAGTGTCTTGTATTTCTTTTCAAAACATTTAGTTAAGGCAAGCCCGTTAATGTATCCAGTTGACTTACCGCAATGTGATCTTACTCTATTTGGGCTCAGGAAACCTCTGAAGTTCCTGGGAAATATAATGAAATGAATCACCCTCCTCTGTATCTTTAAAAATAAAGTTATGGGCTTTTTGGAAGCATTGCATTACATCCTTTTTGACTTGTAGATCACAATCAAACTAAACAAGCATTGGCAAAGACAACAGGTCTCCCCTATGCGAAAGGTATTGTCTTTTAGCCATGTTATAGAGTGGGGTGGCTGCTGTTCAGCATGATTAAAAGTTAGTGGCATAGAGTAGCATAAAGGGGAATGGAGTGTAGTGGGTTGGCTCAGAATTGAACAGATTGACGTGGAATTGAGCAGAGTGGTGTAGAATAGGGTAGCATTTAGTGGCATAGAATAGAGCAGAGTGGTATAGAATAGGGTGGCAAAGAGTGACGTGGTGCAGTGTGTAGAGGTGTAAAGTAGTACACTTGTGGGTGTAAATAACTTAAAAAATGAACCAAACTTAAAGTCGGCGCAAAGGTCTGAGGCACAAAATCCCTGGTTCATTTTGTGAGCAGTATGCATGTACGCCTCTACCCCGACTTCCCAACGAGCATGCAGGCCCTGGACACCAGAGAGATTGGTTGAGTACATCTGAGATGGCACATGGTCTTGCGACCTACTAACAGGGTCTGAATATATAGGTTTACGTTTTGTAACTTAATAAATAACTATTGAAAACAAAAAGGGTATGAGACATAAAGGGGGATATTTCTGAAATGCAATGAAAATAGTCGTGCAGTGCAAAGCCTCCTGAAGATGTAAATGTGTTGTTAGTGTGGCATTATACATTATAACAGCTTAATCCAACCCACGTAAAATGTAATTTTATTTTAATCCTGCAAGTAAGCCAAAGGATGCAGGCGTAGATAAACAATGTCCACAAATAAGTTTGAAAACAGAAAGGATGGAGAATGCAGCAGGATACCTGGAAACCGAGGAAGTGTCCTGATATGCGTACCTCAATCAGTGCGATCAGCGAACACTAAATTAGGTTGAATCAATGTGTGCTTCCTCTGTGTGCCATAGGAGGAAAAGGACATGAAACCCCCCTCACGTATTGGCCAACTTGGAGGCAGCGAAGAAGATTGACAGTGAAGTCAACAAATGTTAACTTATGGGTGAGCTCCTTGTCCCTTTATTGTAATGAATACATCTCGCAAGCGAGAGCACATGCAACGTGTTGTCACAGGTGTGACCTAAAAATTGAGCTTGTTCATCCTTTTACTTGGGTTCCCCTACAGCAGCCTCCTTTGACTGGTGGATGCTTGACAGAGACATGTCCTCTTGTTCTTGGTTGGTGAAAAGCAGCCTAAAGAGGTATAGCAATTAGTGTGGTAGCTTCTCTTAGCTCCTTCTTCTGCCCCAAGTCTGAGTGTGATTGACTGTTGTGTGCTATTTCAGCCCGACTACGATCTTGGACCAAACGGATTCCAAAAATGTTGTTCACTAATGTCAATGCAAATATTCTAATGCCCTCGGCTGCAATAAAAGTGGTCGCTGTGTGTGTCAGCATGCATGTTGTTGCAGGAAAGACGAGTTGTTTTGTGCCTTTGGTTTTCCGATTAATCGTTGTTGCAAATTCTGTTCAACCAATCTTTGTAGCTTTACTATGCTGGATGTAAATTCAGAAATGTTCATCTTGATCTCCTTTGTAAATTTGATGTTATTTCTCTATGGCTCACATTATATATCTTGACAATATATTTGCAGAAATATTGTAAATACTAGGAGGTTAATAGGTTTTGCGCCTCTTGGTCTTTTATTTAGGGCCCGTAGAGAACATTGATGAATTGTCATTGATGATGTCACTTTTATTAAAAACCTTTTTTTGACGTGCATGGTAGCAGAATAAGCATAGCCAACTCTACATTTTTTATAGTGTTTAAGTCGAATGAGGTATGTAACAGTGATTACTTTCAATAAATGGCATTGGTCTGTGAAAAGAATTGCGATTTCGGTGCTCCTTTTGGCCACAATATTGCAGATAACTTTACATTTGTTTTGGGTCAGGAAAATAATTAGCAGCATAAAAATAATTAGCTTTTATAAAATAACAGTATAAAAGAACTACGTTCCAAGAGATTATTGAAATTTAAACATACTATGTGTGTCTGATGTTTCTAATAGATTTTCTTTGTGTTTCAGAGTGAGTTCTGGAAGGATTACACGAGTGGACTTCAAGGAGACACCAGCTCTGGCAGTAACTGGTATCCATTTTATCTCGCCTTCCCCCTGATTATTGGGTTCTTCATAGTTCTGGTTGTCATACTAATCGTGTGGAAATGTTTGTTTCGGAAGAAAACTCGAAGGCAGAGTGCTTATGCCCACAGGGGAGCCCGGGACACCGTGGGAGATAATGTGACTATGTCAGATGGTAGTGGACGACTTCCGCATCAATCGAGCGTTGTCCTTTGCCCCCTGGACGAAATCTATGCCAGTGGCGCAGTCCCTGACGGTTTTCCGAGTTTTTCTGATATGCGCTCGGATTCAGTGACCACTAGGTTGTCCAACTGTGAACCTCCACCTTCGTATGAGGAAGCCACTGGAGAGACAGGTGTGAGGAGAACGGGAGTGACCGATCATACTGATCCACCTCCGCAATATGAAGAAATTGTGAGCTCAACCTCTACCAGGGTCGCTGCAGTAGCACCTCTTGCATCTAATATCAAGTGAAAAGCAGAAGAAACAAGTGCCTCAGAAATTTATTTTTTTCTTAAAACCACTAATGGAAGGACATCACAGCACTTTCTCTGCTTTCTGTTGACCTGACCTTTAAGTGTTAGCAAATATTTGTACTTTTTGCAGTTCTCCTAATAAGACACGCTTCTCTTAAAAATGAGAGACTTTCTGAGAAATATTGCAGGAAAACGCCTTTAGGATTTATTGTTTTCTCTTGCCTAACACAGGTATTACACGCAAACAGAGTGAAACTATGCATTTGACTGAAGTATGGAATTTCTACATGTTTGCATTTACCAGGTCCATGTTCTCCAAAAACACATTACTGTACAGTAACCCTTATGTGGTCATCGCTCTACTATTGTGGAATTCTAACAGTTGTCTTACTTGATTAATTTACATGATCCCTCGTCGAATTTCATCTCTGTGTATAAGCTGTATATCAAATGTCTCATTCTAAAGCATGATATTACACTAAATGTGCTTTTCAATAGAAGTTGGTGCAAAATATATGTCGACCTGGTGGGCAGCAAACCTTTCACTTGATCCACGGTGGTGTGCAATAACTCTTTTTTTCTATCTGAAAAGTAAGCTGTATGTGCCTGTGTTGATCTTGAATATACGTGATGAGTTGTTGGGGCTTACAATGAGCTGGCCCACCTGTGTAAGAGTACTGTATAAAAATCGTGTAGTTCATGGTGATGCCAACTTTAACCAGAAGCCTAACCCATTTTTCAAGTTGCGGTTGAATAATAATAGAATGTAAAAATACCACAGCTTCTTTCACTAAGTCCTTTGGCAACTTTCTCCTGGTAGTTTTCTCATTAAAATCTGGTTTACTATCCCTTAATAACATGATGCACAACACTTAGTGCAGATACATATTGAGTCTGCTTTGCTATGGTGTGGGTGCTACACTTAAAGGAATAACTCCCAGTATGCTGGACTGATGCCATAGTATTTGCTTTGTTGTGATCTGAGGGCACACAATGATTCCACCAAATTACTACTATACTAGCCTGATATATAATATGTGTTTTCTGAATTTGCACTGATCTAGCTCAGATTCATCTACCCCACAACTCCTGTCCGACTCCTTATTTTACTTCTCTATTCTGTTTTGTTTCTTCATACGTTTTTTGTTTTTTTATGAAGTGTGCTGTGTTCCTGCCCATCAGGCTTCACTGTCTACCCATCACCATTCTGATTCAAGTGATTAAACCTCTCTAAATTCTTTCTGGTATAGAAAAAAGGCAATGGGGAAGCGTCTTCCTATTACCAATAGATAACATATCTTTGTTTTTTCATTCTACCAAGATTTGTATCAATGCAACAAGCCCTATAGAATGAGTAAGTAACTGCCCTATGCATGTTACATGTCTTCTCCCTATACATGCCTGTCATATCTGTAGACATTGTGAATATGGTTCCGCAGCTTATATGCAACTCACCCAGAAGAAGAGTTTTTAGGAGGTAACATAAATACAATATTGCTAAGTTATCAGATCACCTTAATCTTTTCTGTGTTTTTACTGTTTAAGGTGCCTCTACGTAGAGGATATTCTGTGTTTGACCTTGATACAGGGGCCAAGATACCCACATGTCATGATTGGTTCTTGAGCATAGTGTTTTTATACTGTAAAGGGTTTACAAGGCCCAAACCCGAGATGCAAGTACTGAATACTCCTGTGGATAGTCCTTATGGGATTCTTTTATAGCTCTATTTTGGGCCATTTGATCTTTTGGAGAAGCAGACGAAGGAACGAAGTTCATGATTTGAAGTAACTGTAAGAATGCTCTTGGACAGTCTTCAAAGAACTATAGTTTAAGTTAAAGAGATGATCAGATATTACAGAGGCCGCTGGTGTGAGCAGTAGCTAGTTTTTTACACTAGAGAGGAACTTGTTGAAGGACAGCGATGGGTTAATGATGTCAGCAGTACATTCAAACCGAAGAGTTTATGGGAAAGAAATGGGCAGATTCCTTGTGATCAAAGATGTCCAAGCTGCACCAGTAGCCTGAAATCTATTGTACAACCAAAGAAGTCTGGGTATGGCCAGTAACATGCTCTTAAAATGTAAGAAGTGTTACAGGATGGTGTGTATGAATTGATAGGGGACATCCTCTCCACCTTATACATATATCACCTATGTGATAGGACTAGATGCCGCCTGTTCTATTAAAAACTCCGATCGAATGGCAGAGAACATGAGATTGGTGATGGAGCATTTTCAGAGTGTGTGCTTAGTGTTTAAACATATGGTGTTTGGGAAAAAGTAAAGAGTTGTCAATGGTGTTAGGCACTCTGTTAATTCAAGCAGGCCTGGAGTGTGTGTTGTCCAGTTACTGCCCTGTGTATGTCACTGTATGCTGAAGCTGGAAGCTTGCTTTCACTATGCCCTAGAGTAACATCAGATTACATTAGCGCCCCCACGTACTGGCTATCAAACGGTTGTTCTACTGTGATTTAACGTTCAGGCGTAAGATGATGAACTATGGTTACACATCACATTGTGCTCTACTCTGACCGGTGAACGTTTTAAGACCAACGTAAGTAGTTTGGTGGCCACCACTTTCTCCTGAGGGAATGGCTCCAAATTGATATTATGGAGTGGAAGGATGCGTCCCACCTCTCAGATTGGTGTGTGGCTTTTGTGGAGAACCAGGCCGTTTTCTAGCCACCTTCTTGTGCTGAAAACCTCCTATAGTGTTTCTGCTCTGTAAGATGATGTAGAAACTGGCCTGCGCCCCACAGGATGTTAATCCTTTATTTCCGAATAGCGTCTGTGGCTTGTTAGCCCGGTCAACAAGTGGGAAATTTCCCCTCTTCACCCAGAATATGTAAATCATTGGCATAGAAATTAGAACAACTTACTTTTGGTGTCTCAGACTAGGCATTCTACCTAGATTCAATCATAATTAACTCTGATCAGCTTTTTCTATTGCAGGCCTTTTTGTTGAGAAGGAGACCTGAATGTGTGTGCCATTATGATCAAAACTGAGGGTTCAGTTAAGCCACTGTTACTCTTCAGTCCTCCTTGGGCTTTGATTGAGATATTGTGTGAAGATTAGTTGCTAGTTTGCACATAAAAGCTAAGCTCTGATGAGTTTGAAAGCATCTCGTGCCATTGATAATTAGTACCTAACGCAATTTTTGTGGAACGTGTCCAATCATTTTCATCGTTTCGGACTATGTAAGTGTAGTCACCTTTCAACAACCAGTGTAGGACATTCTCAACTTTTAGTAGTCTCTAGTAGAGTATAGAAAGATGAGGGAGTTGAGCTAAGCCACATGATTTTCCAGACCACTCTCCTCCTAGAAGGAACGTTGCACTTTACTAACGTTTACTGAAGTTTTCCCATGCCATGTCTGCAAGCCATGTCTTTCTGTCAGAGTTCACCATTTATCTGCTACGGTTCAATCTTATGTTTTCCTCTTTATTTTACCAAAAGCACCTGATTGGGGCTCATTACCCTTTGACCATTTACTCCTTTCTCCAGAAATATTTAAATGTTTCTACCTGGTGGTATCAGACTCTCCCTGATACCCTTTTATGTGGCCTTAGGCCGGTATTCCAGATTGTATGGCAATAAGAGCACACTTTTATCGAGGGGAAAGGTTACGTTTACCTTTTAGAACTATTTTACTTCCTGTGCCAAATTAAAATTGCATTTGTTTTACATAACTAAAACATTTTAATATCCAAATGTGATGTTGTAATCCAGATTTCTTTGCATTAAGCAATGCATGTGAATAAACAGTGCGATTTGTTTCCTAAAAATAGGGTTTGAATTATTATTTTAATTTGCTCTCCATTGCTATTGAACTCCTTTTTTGAAGCTTTTGTTGCCCAAGCCTCCTTTTGTGGTTGTTCAGTCATTTGTTCTTCCACATTTGCAAATATATCCCTCTGCTTATTTAGTGCCTGGTGGAGTTTTTAGGTCTTGTGTAACAGACAACTTGTACACGAAAGCCTTTTGTTCACCTACTAAAAACGTAGTGCTTAGAGGCTGCAGCATTGCTTAACATTGTTCGGCTTTGTTGTCACTCTCCTTTACTTGGTTTGTATTCACTGCTTTGCCTTCCTCTTCATGTGTATGTGCCTTGCCTGGATCTTAGCCTGTTTTCCATCCTTTGATTAGCTGACTTGTTTCCTTCCACTGCTCCCAATCAGGGCGGGACTGACGGTTTTAGACTTGGGGACCGTTTAGTTACCGGGCCGGTTTTGCAGCATAGATGCAGTATCTGCCCCCTGTAGCAAAAGCAGCCAAGACCAGCCCAGGCAAACACTTTGGTCACCCCCCTTCGCTCCCTGGGGCTGGCCGAGCTGTTTGCCATGGCCGGTTTCGGTTCCCAATCCAACCGTTCTCGCAATTGGGGAACTACTCATTTCTTTTTCTTTAAGCACTCCATGATAGTGCATGTGTTTTCCATCTCTTCCCCTTATGTGATTCTCCCCTCCCGCCACATAGTACGTCCATGCTCCTTGTCTTGTTCTCCCTCGTACTGCTCGCTCTCATATGTGCTTCTACACTTCCGAATCCCTCCCGTAGTTCTTGTTGCATTTTCCTCCACGTGTTTGTTTTCCCCTATTCCTTTTCCCTCCCACCCAGGTTTATTTTGTTGCACACCCACCCCTCACGGTTCTTTTACTATTAATTGTTTTACTTTTATACATTTCATGGAAGGCCCGGCTGGCAAAAATACGCTTTAGTGCAATTAAAAATTCTTTTGTATCTGCCCCGGCGTCACCCAGGATGCGTTTGTGATATATTAATTGTGAGGTAGGTAATGTTGGTTGCCACTAGGCACTTCCTTGAAATGTTTCCAGGACCAAGGACTGGGACAGAAAATGGGTCCAGGCACCGAAATAAAAGTGGCTCCTATTAGTGAATCAGATAGCTTAAAATATAGCCCATGTTTACAAATTTGGGCAGTTTCGTGCTTATAAATAACACATTATATAAGTGTTTTGCGAGGTATGGGAGACTGCATGGATATGAGCTTGCTACAGACTGACATGTCAGGCCAAGCCGCCGGGCACTGCCTGATTGCCCTATAGGCCAGTCCGACCCTGTCCAGCACGCAGTTTTATATTGTAACAACTTGCTCATTCACCAGAGATGGGCCCTACAAAAGCTTCTCAAAGACCCGTGCTTGACCCCTTGCGGAACGTAGAAACCACTGCTTCTTGGCAACTGTGGGACAGCAGAATCTATAAATAAAAGGGAGCGAAAAATTTTGTCAGACAGTTCCCAAATGTTTTAAAGGTAACAAATGGAGGCATGAACTGCCAGCTTGCTTGTTCCGAATTTTAAATTGTCGGTCAGTTTTTAGTTAAATTAAGGTTTAGTTGTAATTTGTAATAGTATGGAGATTTCCGGTAAAGACAGCTGTAGGTCTCTACAAGTCTGATATATTTTTAACATAACCTAAAATGGAGTAGGACTTGACAGCTAGTTTCCATCGCTATGTCCCTCCATTTTGTTATGGAATGTGGTATTTCTGACACCTGTTCTTACTAATCACACAGAATATTTTATTTATGAACTAAACCCTATTTGTTGGCTTAAGGACTTTTTTTCTACTAATATTTTACTGCTCGTTTAGTTCACTGTGTTCGAAAATACACGTTTTTTGTTTTTTCTCAGGGCTGCTGATTGAATTAAATGAACGAATGAATGAGTGAAGAATTTATTAAGCGCAAACTTTTGCCCGGAGGCGTCTTTATTGCACCTACCGACTCATTCAATGTAAATACAACCTAATAAAATAAACTAAGGCACTCATATAGATTTTTCAAAAATGTTTTACCTTTCTTAATGTTGCAGGTTGCTCTAGTTTGCAATGTTGAACTTTTCGTTTGAGATTTATTTTTTCACAGTATACTTGCTTGTTTGTTTTTATAATAAATCATGGTTTAAAACTAGATTTTTTCTCAGTTGGTGGAGTATATTGCAGGGTAACAACTTGTTTTAGGAAACGCACAAAAGATTGTTTAGACTACAGTTTGAAAATGCTTATGACTCCGTGAAATGAAAAAGTGAAAGAAAATTTTGATGCTGGTGATCATGACGTCATTGTGTGTGTATATATATATATATATATATATATATATGTGTGTAAATTCTTTTTCAAGGCATCCCTTCTCTGCTTTAGTCACATCATGGTATCCTGTAATGCATGGAATCATTTCTATGGAACAATAGTGTCCAGGCGTCCACAAAAGCTAGGCCGATTCCATATTTTCAGGCTACCCACTATGTTTATTTTTTCTATTTAGATTCATTCTGTGTAAATTTATATCCGTCTGATATCCTGAAAATGTGTCACGGCTCTTGTGTACAAAGGTTGGATCCAAGAACATCCCAAACTTTTAGGCCTGAACACCCATTAATGCCAATAGCAGTAACCGATCCACCTTCCACTCTACAGCCTGTGCCCTAGGTCATGTACCATGATTGCGCATGGCACGGCAGCTTTCAAACGTTGAAGGAACAGACTGAAGTCTGTGAAGCAGCTGTATTTACGCCTCAGCCCATTTGTATGTGTTCTTGTTTGGGACTCTACTTAATACCAGGGTTTAGCGAACGTTACTTGGGGGGGGGGGGGGGGGGGTGACATTATGACTGCCTCTGTAATATGGATAGTAATTGTCATCCCTGTGCTTATGGATTCTGGGGTACTGGTAACTATAGAGGTAGGAAAAGGGTGTGTGGTTTATGGAGGATTACCAGTAGGATCCATAAATTTCCATGAGCAATTAAGAGAAAAAGAGGGAATTGGATATTTCGCTCCTGATTCCCCTGGCTATTCCTTAATTCCTCCTGGTACTTCACCCTGAAATTTCAACTACTTTTAGCAGATTTAGTCTCCATGAGCAAGAAATGAGACCTGCAGTGTTACTGCTGCCCTTCGCATTCCAGTAGAGTCGTTAATTCCTTGTCCATCCCCATCAGAATTTAAAGGACACCCAGAATGGGGCCTTGGTGGCATAATACTCTCGTTTCTGACTGTTTCGCCCATGAATTTGGCAGCTGTGACTAATAATTGCAGGCCCCACAAATGACTAGTAGTCATAGCTTACAACCCAAACCCTCTCACCAGGCCACCACCCCACCCAAATGTGAGATTAATCATTTTTCTACTACAGATCTACAGCGTGGAGGTACAAACTAAATATGACATTTGGAGAAAAATTACATGAAAAATGCTTGCTAAAACATGTTTGAGTACAATGATTGGATCTTCTTCCCCAGCGTATAGTTTATCTAAATGCCTGATGGTAGCCAGCCACTTTAAAAATCTCATTTTGTGGGATGGGCCTGTATCAATGTATGGAAGTCTTACCACATGCAACTCACACTAAAATTCTAAAGTTAGACAAACCACAAAAAATGACATCAGTACAATGGTTGCAATGTTGCCGACCAAATTTGATGCAGCTGCTTTATTACAAGTCAGAGAAGCAACATTTATCGGTTTACGACGTTTGTCAGCTAGTCTGTAGGTCACCTGCCATGTACTGTGAACTGTGGTTAACCAGGTGTGACATAACCTGATTTTTAGCGTCATTTTCTTGGCTGCAGCACTGCTTGAAGGGGCACAGAGAATAAATCATCCATTACTTAATATGTTACTTCACCTTTTGGTGAAACAAAGGAAAGGTCTTTGATTTGTTTGCTCAGTAATGCTACCTGTTTTATGTTTTTTTGTTTGAAGAATTAATCTTGAAAATGAGTGACTCTTAGTTGAGTTGAATCACGACTCCACAGCGGCGGTTTTCACTGTCATTAAAGAAATACACATTTTAGAAGCTACCTACTTTGCCTTCTGATTTAATGAAAACCTATTGTATTTGTTATGGAACCCAAGAAAAATATGCTGACCGTGCATAGCCGCAATAAAGCTGTAGCTTGACATGGACTATTTCTTGCCCGGGGGACAATTTTGACTCCACTGCATGCAGTATATTGATTACTAAATGAATACTTTGAAAATGTTTTTGTTTACATTAAATTAACTTTTTTTGGCTTCAATGTGTACAGAGGTTTCCTGAGTTTTTGGTATGCTAAATTAAACTATTTTTAAAAGGAGAAACCTTGTGTTTTTTTAAAAAATTATTATTATTAGTTTGTTTGCTAGCATTTCACATCCTACAATAATGAGTTTTTCACCAACACTAGGTAGGATTTGATTAGGAAAAACAAACAATCAACTTGGTGTGATAGTCTCCATATCTCCTTAGCTACAATTCCTGTACTTCCCAGTATATTGCCTTACATAGCCAATAACTACCCTACCTTGCATCCTCCCTATCATTTGATTCCATTTCACACTGACTTGTCTTCTCTTGGTACGCTTCCAGGCCTTTCTTGTCTAGAGTCTGTTTGTGAAAGTACCACCGTTCTTCAAGTAGTCCCAATTGTATTCCACACCGACAGGCTGCAGAGTATTCTGGTGTATACCATGCATCATGAGCTATATTTAAGCTGAAGGAACAGATGTTTCCATCCCAGTTGTAGTTCCTCATGTAGAGCCAGATAATTCTTACACCTCTTATTCTCTTGATCCCCTATATTCCTGCCTAGGGTTGGCCAGACGAGAGGGATGGGAGGAGGAAAGTTTAACGAGGCGGCAGTTAGGGAGAAGAAAAGAGTAGAGAAAGGTGTAGGGCAGTGAGGAGCAGTCATGGGAGACAAAGCACGGATTGTGTTGTGGTGAGGGGTCATTGTGTAGGTTTGGTGATTGCGCACGTGGGTATGTGGTACAGGCATGCCGCGTAAAAGGAGGAGGCAAGGTTATTTTGAAGACAGTGGAAGAGTATTGGTATAAGGGGAAGAGTTAGGGTGATGGGATAAGATAACATATCATCATCATCAAAATTCCTTTATTTCCCAATCTTTGAATTGCATATAAAGAACAGAAGTATAAACAATTTCATCATAAGCAAGTTCTATTATAAAAGATAATTTCTGTCTAAAAATGATCAAAACAAATTTTGTTAAATAGCAGAATCCATATAAAATGTTAAAACACATAATCAATTTTGGCTGTTTTATTAAACTGCCGGTGTTAACGGAGTTCACCTCAGCCTTAAGGCTGACCACAGGAACAACGCAATACAATAGAACACACCCTGGTCCCCGATCTTTTGGATGAAGTAAAGACCTACCCTACATTATCGAAAATTGTGTCTCCGTACAAGAGGTCAAATACATTTTCTCCTATGCTCTTCATAAAATTTACAAAAGAAAACCAGATGTAAATCCGATTGTGGGGATGAGCCATCACATGGGCATGGAGGTAAATCTTGCAGTGAGTGCTTATTGCCTGGGTGCCCCAGCATTAAAAGGATGTAATTTAGTCAGAACCTTACTAATATGAAGTGGTGTAAGTACGAAACCTGTGCCAGGTAGCAATGCATGTCCAGAAGAATGGTGTGAGACCATTGGTAAAGATTCACTGATGGTTTCAAATGAAGAGCCTCCCTTCTTTCCTGCCTAGCTTTGAGGCTGAAGGCATCCTTCAACTTTGCTTTGCTAATCAGCCGACAACTAGTTGGATTTTCATAGAGTTCTGATAGGCCCACTGCCCCTAAAGTCGTTTTTACATAGTGCAACCATTTAATTTGATCAACATGATACAATTTTAGGCAATCACTCCGTATGTTTTGGTTTAATTTTAAAGCCTCTCTACTACAGATGGAATGCCACAATTTAATTTAGCTTAGCATATTATGTCACAAATAAATGGGGGGGATAACATATCATAAATAGATAGTGGTAAAGGGTTAGTTGAGGAGTACTAGCAAGAGTAAAACGGCTGCTGTGTGACACAGTAGTGATAGGCACCAGAGAGGGGAGATGATATAGTGGTGGAGGTGAGAGGAAGATAATGTAAGGCAGCAGAGCGAATAAGATGATATGATTTACAGGCTGTCCGAGGGGGGCGTGGCCTGAAGCCAATGTGAACGGACGCGGGCAGCGGAGCTCCGTCCGCCACTAATCCCTGCAATCAATAATCCTGAGCCTCAGCAGCAGACTAAATCAGCAGTCCACGAACTGGAGCGTCCCGAGAACCAGAGGAGGCGAGCAGTGCGCTTGGTACTGCTCCCGAAGGCGATTGAAGCAGCAATAACCCGGAGGGGCCTGGCGAGGCTTCCTCGGCACCAAGATGGCGCCCTCCGATCATTGAGCCGGCAGAGAGGACGTCGTTGAAGTGGGTGATCCTATCGCCTCTGAAGGACGTGACCCGCTGCAGGAGGACCGGCAACGCCCTGTGAGTGCAGGGCTGGGAGAGGAGAGCTTAAACCCTCTGCCCAGCGGACCCTGAACCCCGATGCGGGTCAGTTGGTGCTCTTTTTGGAGCAGCGAAATGGAGGCCATACCGCAGTGAGTGCAGTGGCGAGGAGCAGAGTAGTGCATACCACCTCCTAGCGCGGGGGGACTTGTTGGCAGCGGCACCCCAACCGTGAGGAACTAGCTCTTGTGGAAAGCAGAAGTAATTTGCCCGGTTCTGTTTCTAGCGCTGTCCGACTGGAGCGGAATAGCGGAGAAGAGGAAGGGACAAGATGGCGCCCGCCCGGGCCGAGCTGTGCTGAGAACACCTAGGCACTGCAGAGTCAAACTTGGCGTTTACAGGTGAGCCTGGAAGATACCCCGAGTGGGGAGATCAGCCGACCAGGGTGCGGGTTGGGATTCTACGATCCCGTGATAGGGCTGCCGCCTAGAAGGTACTGGGAAACCCCTATAATAGGGGAGAACGCAAGTCAGCGGGACCCGCTCTCGTGACTATGCATAGGGACCAGCAAAGACCAAGAGCTCGACTGCAACCGACGTTGGGGCCCCAGCGGAAATTTAGCCTGACACTGCTGAGGCGCATTTTTAGGACTGATCCGCGCAAGGGGCATGAATAAAGGAATGGACTAAATGACCAGGAGAGTGGTGCACAGTGAAACCGCCTGCCTAGAAGCAACAGGCGGCAACCTCGGACTGGCAGAGCACCCCAAAACGCTGAGAGCCACCGTGAGTCGAATGCACGGACCTGAGGTACATCCGACTACCCACCACTCATCGTTATGTAACCCAGAGAACATAAACTACGCTAGGCCGAGTGGCGAAAGAAACTGCCTACCCAGGGATCACTATATAAGTACGCAAAGGAGGGAGCCCCAGGCGAACCCACAGCCAAAGGTGACCAGGCCAGCAGAGTGCGGACCGGCAACACCAGAATCTATCCTTCAGGGTGCTTCAAAAGAGTTGCACGCTCTGAGAGAGAACATTCTGATCAAGGCGTGTTCCGAGGGCACCTGGCTGCAAGAAAACAACCGGGTCATGAGAGTGGCCGTATGAATCTAGGGAACAGAGAAGCCACCAAGAAGTATGAGCAGTTATCTAGGTAATTAGTACCCCACCGGTGTTGAAGCCAAGACTAAGGGCTCTGAGACCACACCAGACCCTGTTGAAACCGAAGCTGACTTTCCAGGGCCACTAGAGGTACGCACAGAGAAGAGAAGCCCAAGCGTAAATACAGGCAAGAGCGATCACAGAGAAAGGAACAGTCTTGAGACCGGTGGGAGTGCAACAGTGATAATCAACCACCGAAGAGGCACGTGGTCGTTCTTCGTTACACACAGCAAGGTCTGAAACACAAAGTGGAAGCCAAGGCGATGGGGAGAACACAAAGCAGAAGAGGGCACGCAGCCCTCAATGAGGAAGCTACCGGCGCCCAGACCGATGAGGACGAAGAAGTGCTGGAAACAGGAGGCAGGGCGACCCCCAGAAAGCCAACGCTGACCAACATTATGCAGGCGATCACAGCCTCCAGAGAGGCACTAGAGGAGACAATAAGGGCAACTGGCACTGCCTTAACCCTGTTAAAGGACGACCACCGAAAATTCAAGGATTGTGCACTCGCAGCGGAGAAAGAGCTGGGAGGTCTTCCAGAGGAGATGACGACAATGCGGAAAGCATTGACGGAACTAGAAGTCAAAGTCCTGGAAATGCGAGCTGAGGCCAGCGAAGGTCGGTCCCGCAGGAATAATATCCGCGTCATTGGAGTGCCGGAAAAGACGAAGGGTGCAAATATGGTGCGATTCTTGGAGGAATGGCTTAGGGCAGAACTAGCCCCCGAGGGTCTGCCCTTCTTCTACACATTATGAAGAGCACATAGAGTCCCGGCAAGACTGCCTAAACCGGGGGGCCCTCCCCGGCCGATAGTAGCGCAACTAGTACATTTCAGAGACAGAGACCATATTTTGCAGCAAGCTCGCCAGAAACAGACGCTGCAAATTGACAACAACGCAATAATTATTTTTCCGGACTTCACAAGGGAGGTACAGCTGTCAAAAAGAAACTACGCCAGCTGCAGTTGCCTTATGCCATGTTGTTTCCAGCCAGGCTCAGAGTGGCTGATGCTGGGGCCCCCGATTTCCCTCCACTCCCCAAGAGGCCTGGGAATGGCTTGACACGCAGAGGGCCCCAGTGCGCCACGACTCCCCATCGGCCCCCTTGCAACATGGTCCGGGAAGCAGCAAAGCAGGAACCAGAGCTCCCTCTCCTAGGGAACTTAGCTTGGAACAACGCAGAGTACTGCAGGAGGTGGCGAAACATAGCCAGCAGGGCTCCAGTCCTAGTTCAAGCAAAAACAGCATGGGAATGGAGCAGTCGGCGAGTTTACCAGGTCCCAGTGAAAACGAGCTCTCAGAAACGGAGCTGCCACACGTCACACCCCAGACTGCGGACATTATGGTCTGATGGAGCAGTCCGACTTTGCTGCACTGTAGACATGGAGGGACAGTCCCGATCTCGACCTGAGAAGGTGAATGCAGAACATAGTTGCTGAGCTCGAATTGACGAGAGTCCTCGGATGACTGTACCGGGGCGTTGTAACTGTGACAGGTACCAGGGGGGGCGGCGTATGGGGATCTGGATCCAGAACTGACGGCTGATTACCCCTGCAACCACTAGTGAACTTTGAGCAGTTACGTGAAGTTTGTATGGGAACTAGTTTTCCAGTGACTGTCCTGGGGAGGGGGAGTTGGGGTTGTTTTACTAGTTGGGATATTTTAAGGAAATCCAGGCGTGTCACGGGGGGGGGGGGAATTTTTAAGAAATGTATGTGTAACTTCCTGCAGTGGGACCCCCATTAGGTTTGGCCTGTCTCCTGTGGAATGTGAGGGGTATGCACTCTATGGTCAGGCTCCACCAGATACACTCCTGTCTGATTCGTAAGGGTATTCAAATCGCATTCCTCCAAGAAACTCGCCTCCTGGCACATAAGGCGTTGCAGCATCGCTGGAGTGGTCAGGTTTACTACACTGCATACTCTGCCTTTGCGAGAGGAGTACTGATATGGATAAGGGCTGGGGTCCCCTTCCAATGCACAACACAGGTGATTGACCCAGAAGGCAGATTTGTGGTAGTGACGGGGGAAACTAGACGGTAGAGACCTTACCCTGGGCAGTATTTACACACCTAATGCGGATCAGCCGGCCTTCTTCTCCCTATTGTCAGTCAGGTTGGCACCCACCCACACAGGGTCATTGGTTCTGGGGGGCGATTTCAATTGCACTACTGATGTCACCATAGACCGCTCCCACCCTCCCCTCCCTAATGCACCGGCCCACAAGCTGGCAGAATCACACCGTAACTGGCAACAAAATTCGGGATTAATTGATACCTGGTGTGCGCAGCACCCTTTAGCCCGAGATTACTCCTTCTCAGCCCTTCATGAGTTACATGTCCGCCTAGAAGCAATCCTGTGCTCACCTGATGTCCACGAGGGGATTAGCAGTAGCGAATACCTCACTAGGACGCTCTCCGACCACAACCCTTTCCTGGCTCAGTTGCAATGGTCGCGTGCACGCCCCAAGATCCCCACCTGGCGTTTAAGGCCGGAGGCTTTAGATGACCAGGTTTTCTGCACAACTATTGGAGCAGCCATCACTGAATATTTCCAAGCTAACGAAGGAACTGCCACGTCCAAGAATGTGGAATGGGACGCCTGTTAAACAGTGCTTAGAGGGCGGTGCATATATGAACTGGCTGGCTCAGGAAAGTTCTCCTTCAGGATATTCAGCGGGACGATGAGCGTTTGTGTGCCCTAGAGAAGGATAGACCTGAGAACCCGGGCAAGCACCGGGAGTTGTTAGAGGCTAAGGAGGCAGTGGCCGCTCATGTGGAACGTCTGCGCTGCTTCGACTATAAGAACTACATCACATGGGCACATTCTGAAAGGGATAAGTTGGGAGCCCTCCTCGCTTGGTTGGAGAATCCAGCTAGGCGAGGATCAGTTATACTGGAACTTGGAGAACAGATGGGTGTAGCTAGATATGAGCTGTCTCAGTCTCCAGCGCCTTTCCACCGTTGAATGACAGAAGTCTCCAGGCCTATCTCGTCTACCCGGCGCAATTTAAAGTCATCAATCAGGGGCTCACGCGGTATTTCTCATCAGAAATAAAAGCCAAAGAGTATCTGGACTCCCTGGACAAATAAAGCGGTTGTGGTTTACCTAACAATGGGGGGGGGGGGTTGAGGGAAGAGGCAAAGAAGGGAAAGGAAAGGTATTTTTTTTTTTCTTCCGAGGGAATATATGTATTGCAGGACACAAAAGGATTTGGGTGTAGGGGGTAAGGAGGGGGTAGGGGAGGTGTCACGTGGGAATTTAAGGGTACTGCACAACAAGTGGTTCTGGATTTATGATCTTTGGTATTTGCAAGGGCGTAATGTAATTCCTTGATGCTGGGCTTTATAGGGCCCTGGCCTCTAGCGTTGCACACATCATATGCACAGACTAAGGTCTGAGCGCCTCAATTGGGTGGTGGGACGATATGAGGTGAGAGGGGGAGGGGTTCACGGGGGTGTTTGGTGGGGGAACAGGGGTGAGGGTGGGTTGCACGTCGCAGGGAAGGGAGGAAAGGGGAAAAACTATCAAGGAAAATACCTGGTGCTATGTTTTTGTATGGTTTAAGTTTCTTAGTATAAAATATCCGATTGGCTTGAGACAAAGGAGACTGGTTAATTTAACAAATAATAATGGGGAAGCTTAAGATCTGCTCAGTTAATATCGGGGGCTTGAATGATTGGAATAAGAGACAAAGGCCTGGGCAATTTGTCAGATCAAATCAGATAGATTTGATTTGTTTACAGGAGACTCATTTACCTTGGGCTAGGAAGCATCTGCTAAGTATAAGAGGTTTTGATCTGTTGGCTTGTTCCTCACAGACATCTACTGTCAGAGGTGTGGCAATACTGGCTAAATCCATTGTGGGAGGGGCTAGACGCCAAC
Source organism: Triturus cristatus (assembly GCF_964204655.1). Classification (NCBI taxonomy): domain Eukaryota; kingdom Metazoa; phylum Chordata; class Amphibia; order Caudata; family Salamandridae; genus Triturus; species Triturus cristatus. Next base: position 1,006,137,532 of record NC_140591.1, on the reverse strand, counting down.
GGGCAGATGCCTTAGGTAGGTGGGCACTGGTGGAACTTGAGCTGGGATTTACTCTCTTCACAATCTATGGCTCTAACCAGGATGAACCCGAGCTATTTGATCAATTGGAGGTAGAACTAGCGAATTGGCCAGGCCTTTTTGTTATGTGCGTAGATTTTAATATCTCTGCGGACTTAACAGATGCTGTTAATAAAGCTGACTACATAGGCCGTAAGCCTAAGGTATTTCGAGCATTGAGATCCCTAATTAAATCACATGGGATGGCGGATGTTTGGGGGGATAAAGAACCGAATAATCCAGGATTCACGTATTTTTCATGTCCTATTAAGAAATATACCAAATTGGATTATTTTCTTATCTCTTGAACAGAATTGAAGAGACTTGGCATCAAAAAATTACCAAAAGTGATTTCCGATCATAGTCCTCTAATTATGGAGTACGATATAGATACTTTAAATAAGAGCCACTCAAGATGGACTTTTGAAAGGAGATTATTAGCAGATCCCAAATTTGTAGAGCATGTAAGGAGCTGGGCCCAAAATTATTACGACATGAACCAGTATAGTACATCCAGAAATATGGTCTGGGACTCCTTCAAATCAGCTTTGAGAGGGGAGACGATTAGTTTTTCCGTTAGGTTAAGGAAAGAGGCTAGGGAAGAGAATGAGAGATTAGTGGGCCAACTGGCAGAGGCAGAAGAATTGCATATGATGGATATTGTTCGTGGGAGGGAGGCCGTCGAAAGTCAGCAGAAGCTCCTCATCATTAAAGCAGAATTACATAAGTGGATAGCTCAGAAAACTGCCGAAGAATATCAGATTTACAGGGGCAAGATGTATGAGACAGGAGAGCAGGCATGCAAACTTTTAGCACTTAGAATCAGGCAGGGTCACAGCAGGAATTTGATAACTAATATACGAGAAGGGGACCAGGACTACACTGTGCCAGATGATATTCTTAAGGTTTTTAGGAACTTTTATCAAAAATTATATAAGGAGGAGATCAGAGCAGATATCTCTAGTTTAGAGTTCGAAGATACAGGCCCACAGCTAGTTAAGGAGGATATAGCAATGTTGGACAATGATTTTGTAATAGGGGAAGTGGTCGAAGCATTGCAGGGTTGATCAACAGGGAAAGCTGCAGGGCCGGATAGTATCCCGCTTGAGCTATACAAATGCTTACAGGATGTGATAGTGATGCAGCGCGGAATGCAAAATCCCTCCCTTCGTCACAAATCATAGATCACACACAATCACTACATTCGCTGGTGGGGCCCATAACACCAACATTCATCCTTCTAATAACCTGTTTCCAAGGAGGCGATTGTTCCACTCGCTGTAATAGAAGGAAATACTCATAAATCCCTATTTATAAAGGCCTAAACTTCACATTTTAGTACTCCTCCCATGAATAGGCCATGGATCAGCTAGCTGCAGGTTGGAGTGATAACGAAATCTATAACATTATTTACATAAATACATTTTTCTCATAATAACGACCCAACACAGTTCTTGTAATGAATCTTACATTTTTATCTAAATAATCAAAATTGAGTCTCTGGTTTAATCAAGCAATAGACCATCATATTTGCCTATTCTGGCTAAAAGTCGTCCTCTAAGTCAAAATCTTGGTCATCAGTTCATACTATCAGAGTCTTAGGAAACAGCTGTCCTGCAGTGTCACCGTCCTCTCCGTCAGCATAACATCAGGGAATCGAAAATCTTCTGAAGGGTCTCGCTATATCAACCTCTCTATTCTACCATTTTTATAGTAAAATTACATTCCACAAAGTAACAAATGATATTTTGAACGTTTCTAATTGGTCCGTTTAAAATGGTTCCACAGCTTTCCCATACGGATAATGTGTCTTTAGATATAGTTCTTATTTTCTCCTCGGAATAGTATCTTTTCATTGTTTCTTTCAGAGCAGCTGGCTGGTAGCCCGGTGTGTCCTTGGGTGGCACAGTTAAGTTAGGGTCGTCCAAAGGCTACTGCAGCTGATGGTGACGCATGCGCACTTCACCCAGAGACCTTCATAATGGAATCATGTTCGTCAAATAGGGATGTCAGCCATTTTGTGCCCACCAAATGGTCAACTTAAGCAAAGAAACACAAAAATGTAATTAATACATGGAAATGACTAATAAAATGTTATCCCCTTACTAATACCCATATGTGTGTGTATTTATCTAGCAGAAGCAACACTTAATGCAGGTTATATTTATATTAATAAAGCACAAATCACAAATACATCACGAAAACAACATATAATCATGCAATTTCTAATTGTCTATTATTAATATGCATACGAAATTAGTTTACGTTATTAATTAGGCCATGCAAATGCAATTCCCACGTATATTTCTTATATTAGTAGTGTTGATCAATTCACACAGCAAACAATTAGTACAATTACTATTAATTAATTATTCTTATTAATGTAAACATGCAAAATGGAGAGGGTATACAATTTTTAAAGACAACCCCACTCCAGCAATCCCCCCTTTGGTGATTTTATCACCACCACATCACTAAATTTATTCACCCTTTTAAGGAAAATTGAAATGTATTCTTGCTCTTAATTATAATTCAGTTTCTTCTTCATCTCTTTTTGCTTTTTTATACAAACTTTCTTTCCACTCTTCTAAAGTTATCTCTGTTAAGTCTCCTTCTGGATCTTTTTTTCTTTTTAGTTTTTCTCTTTTTATTTTATTCTTTGTTTTCTTGTTTTTAGAACACATACATCCTAATCTTAATATTAATAACACGAAAATCACACAAGTTAATGGGAAGAATATTTTACCTATAAATGTACTACCTATTTTCACTAAGAAATTTTTAATAGCAGCAATTTTCTTATCAATCTTTTCCCAAACACCTTCAACCTCCAGTGGTACAATTTCGTCATACAATTCAGTAATATTTTTAATGTAAACTTTCAGATCTTTGCTTTCGTCTGGAATGTAAGTGCAACAATGTTGAACTTTCAGCATTCCACAGACTCCACCCTCTTTTGCCAATAAGATATCAAGGGCAAGTCGATTTTGCATTACCATAGCACGCATGGCAACCATTTCAGTATTAACCAATAAGAATCCTCCAGCGGTGCTTGTTGACAAGCGATCCACTACTGTTGATAATCTTCTAATATTGTTCGCATTCAGAGATATTCCCACTGCAGGTATCAATGCTCCAAAAATGTCACCTACGATTTCTGCCCAAGATTCTCTTTTACTACGTGTTAATTGATTACCTAACCTATGTACCCCATCTTTACCGCTATCCATGTGAAAGATTTTGGGAAAAACCAGGCCTACATAACATGTGCCATACCAATGGTCCCCAGCCACCTATGATTCGGTATGTATCATGGCACTCACTATTCCCTACAAAATGATTATCGTACGCCGTTTGATTTCTTCTTATACACAGTTTCCCTTTCTGAGGCCAATCTAGAGCCAAAGTTGGATTAGACTCTCCCTTCATATGTTTTTCCATTTCTACATCCCAGACTGTTTTCTCCCCTTTTCCTTCAGATGCCTTTCTTCGCATTTTCAATCTCCTTTCCTCGACCATGTCTAGGAATGTCCTTTCTTCATTCTTCAAACTGCATGTCAAATTATTTTTAAATATATACTCTAATGTTAGCTCCTTAGTTATTAAGAAAAATTTGCCTAATACCTTAGCCGGTCTTACTTTGTTTAGTTTGTTATTAGCAGGTACTTGCGCAAAAATGTTATCTACATCTGAAAAATAATATTCTAATTTACCTGTCTCATAAAATTAGCTTGCTATCGCACTACATGCTATTCCATATGTTGCTGGAAGGTGATGATAAGTCACTTCCTCTGACACAGATGCAGGTAACTGCATGCATACGTAGCAGTCCCTTACGTCCATAGTCTTTACATATTCATACAATAACTTTGACAACACATTATTTGAAAAATCATTAATAGACCTATCTTTATGTAAATAATTATCTATTCTAGTCGGAACTACTTTTGGAATCTTCTTTATGTTAGTAATGTTTTCAGTGTGTCCTTCTAGTGTATCTATAGTGACCTTAAAAGAAATCAACAGAGCAAGTATGCTCCATAGAAGCAATAATAATCCTGTACAACAACAACACATTTTACACCATCTCTTCATGAATGTACATCTACTTTTGCTATTATCTATGTTAGCCATCTTTGTTAATTTGAACTGTGTCTTTTGACTTAGCCTCTTTATTTCGCAACCAGTTTTCTAATCTTAGGCCTCTAAGGCCCTACTTAGTTCTACCAATATCTATTGTTTGATTCAATTGTTATTTCTTCATCAGTAGTTTTCTATATTTTCTCAGTTTGGCATTTCATCGTTTTTCTCTTCTTTCTGTTCATCCAAGTACAGAATTTCCTGATCTTCTGTTTCTTCTTCTCCGATGTCGGATAAGATAACTCTCAGGATTCCTGCTTCTTCTTCTTCTTCAACCACTTTCAGTACAGCCTCCTCTGGATTTCCTTGACTATCTGCCTCTTCTTCCGTTTTCAGGCAGTGCCACGTACGTCCATTCCGGTGACTTATACTTCTGGTTAGGTTTCCTTGTTCTCGTCTCTTCTTCCTGATCTTGAGTAGTTTCTTCTTCTTTTGATTTTTCTTGGCTTGTCACTTCATTCACCTGATCTGCTCTTGGTGATTTCACTCGTGTCAGCCGATATCTCAATCTCTTTATTTTGTTTGGTCACACTTCGTACTTTTTGACTCTTTTCTGTTTACTTTCTTTATTATTCTTTTCCTCTCTCCAAGCTCTTTTTCTTAGAACTGGTATCTCATTTTCACTCTCTTCAGATTCTGTCTCAACTTGCTTTCTCTTTTCGACAACTTCTTTTTCCACCACTGTCTTCCCTACTTGGGTCTCCGACACGCAATCTTCCTGCTGGCTACTTGTCCCTTCACCTAGCTGGATGTTGCAGTTCCCTACACCTCCTCGGGGGTCTTCCGCAATCTGTCCCTCTCTCTCTATACCTGTCCCTTCTTCACTTTGATCTATTATTTCAGGTGGAATTTCTCTTGGTCTTTCATCTGAAACTTCCTTCTCTCTGATTTCTTTTACTGCTTCTTCGTTGTCTTTTCCTTTTTTCTTTTGGTGTTCTTTTCTGGGACCTTGTCTCCTTTGTTCGTCTTTAGAATCTGAACTGATATCAGAAATCTGCAATCGTCTTCTCAGAGAGATACTTCTGGGGACTAATATTTGATCAGATTCTTCCCCCCCCCCTTTCATGATTTTCTTGTGTTTTTGGCTCTTCGTTATCTGATTCAGTACTTGACTCTGATTCATCATAGTACTCTTTTCCTTTGCTGTCAACTGCATTTGGTATCCTCAAAGTATGGCTGGCATGGATCCAGTTTTTCACTCCAGCACACTTCACAGCTGCTGTTGTTGTCAGAATGACTTGTCTTGGTTTTCCCCACCTTGGAACCAAACAATTTCTTCTTCTGTGGACTTTTATCCTTACCCAGTCTCCTGGGCTCAGATCATGGGCTGGCTTCCTTTCAAGGGTGGTGGCATCCGCTCCAACCTGATGAAACACAGAATGAACTGCATCAGCCAGGCCTTTACAGTATTCCAACACCATGTCATCAGTTATTGTCATCAGCTTGTTGACTGGAATGTACACATGCCTCATCGCTAGTCCCATAACTATTTCATGAGGACTTAACCCTGTGGTTCTATCTGGTGTTGCTCTAATTGTCATTAAAACAAGAGGCAAGACATCAGGCCAATTCATACCAGTGGCTAAACACATTTTCCCAATTCTGTTTTTGATCGTACCATTCATCTGTTCAACCACACCAGAAGCCTCTGGTCGGTAGGCACAATGTAGTTTCTGTTGTACATTCAATGCTTCACAAATCAATTTTACAATCTCGTTATGGAAATGTCCTCCTCTGTCTGATTCAAGAGTCACTGGGAACCCAAACCTGGGGATGAATTCTCTCAAAAGTAGCTTTGCCACCGTCATCCCATTATTTCTTCTTGTTGGGAATGCTTCCACCCACCTGGAGAATAGGCAAACTACAACCAGGTCATACCTCAGTCTGTTACATGGAGGCATTTCAATGAAGTCAACCTGCATTCTGGTAAAAGGTCCACCCTCTCGGCCTATGGTTCCTAGACTCACCACTGTCTTTCTCCCAGGATTGTATTGCTGACATATTAGGCATCTCTGACATAGGCTTTCTGCTACAAGTCTGAATTTTGGATTGTACCAGGTCTGCTTAAAAGACCTTATCATGGCGTCTCTCCCTATATGTCCCTGGCCATGATACATCCGTGCCATGGTAGACATCATGCTATCAGGCATCACTGGTCTTCCGTCTCTATAGACCCACACACGATCCTTCTCTCTTGGTGCACACCCTGCCTTTATCCACTGTTTCGTTTCCTCATCTCCTGACACTTCCTGCAATTGTCTCACTTCTTCCCAAGTTCCTACTGTGTTAGTAAACATTACTGAGCAAGAAGACCTTTCTCTCTCCTTGGCCCGATTGACCGAATTCTGGTTCCGTGCACAATACTGTGCCATATCATTCGCATACCTGTTTCCAGTAGTGATGTAATCACTACCTTGACTATGGGCAGCACATTTTACCACAGCCAATTGTTTAGGCAGCTGTATCGCCTCAATCAACTTTCCAACCACTTCAGCATTCTTTATAGGGGTTCCACTTGAGGTCAGGACACCTCTTTGTAGCCAAAGCTGGCCGAAATCATGGACAACCCCGAAGCCATACTGGCTGTCAGGTATCACAGTCACTCTCACACTTTTCCCAATTTTGCATGCTTTGGTCAAAGCAACAAGCTAAGCTACTTGGGCTGACCTCACTCCTTTCAAATAAGATGCTTCCATCAATGCTGCAACCGTGCATACTGCATATGCTGCACTTAGCACTCCTTCATCTGTTCTCAAACATGACCCATCAACAAACACAAAATCACTTTCTGGCAAAGGTACATCTTTTATCTCTGGTCGTGGCTTTGTGCAGTACTCAAGCACATCCAAACAATCATGATCTGCTTCATCTCTCACTTCCACATTCTCAGCATCAGGTAACAAAGTTGCAGGATTCACATTCACACATCTCGCAAGGCTCACATTTGTTGCACCTAATATGACCTTCTCATACTTAGTCAGCCGACTGTGTGTCATATACTGAGTACGACTCCTTGTCAAAAGAATCGCCACATCATGAGGTACAAACACTCAACGGATATCACAATACCTTCACTCTGCTCCAAACTTCGACATGTTGCAGCCACTGCTTTCAGACACCCAGGTAAAGCTGCAGCCACTGGGTCAAGCATTGATGAAAAATATGCAAATGGTCTCCTCAACCTTCCATGCTTCTGGATTAACACAGAGAGTGCACATCCATTTCTCTCACTGCAATACAACTCAAACTCTTTCTCATAGTCAGGCATGCCCAGTGCTGGTGCTTCACACAAACCCTCTTTCAATCGTTTGAATGCTGCCAATTCTTCCTTGTTCAATTCAAGGGGATCTTTTACATCACTCCTTGTTAGTCGTACCAGGGGTTTTGCAATCAGGGAGAAATTGCTAATCCACTGACGGCAGTACCCCACCATTCCCAGAAACATTCTCACCTCTCTTTGGGTCATGGGGGCTCTCATTCCTTTTATAATTCTGATTCTGTCTGTTCGAGGCATGTGGGCTGCTGAATTCATATCTGTGCATAGATCGCCGCCTAGTGTTGGGTCCGGATGATTGCACATTGATGTCCTGGAAGAGTCTTCGAAGTATCACGAGATAGGTGGCTCCTCCCCTGGACTACAGTGCGCATGGGCATCCTCTCCATCCTTAGATTGTTTTTTTCCGCCATTGGGTTCGGATGTAACTATCTTAGCTCAACTTCGGAATACTTAGTTTTAGGCCAAAAGGCCTTTAGTTTTTCGTCGGTACAGTTACCGTTCGGTGTCGACTACTAGCTTTAGTGCTCCACACCCTTTTTCCAACTTTCGGACCGGTTTGGTCCAAACTTCGAAGCTCGATCGACGATGGAATTGAGGACTCCATTCAAGAGGTGTCCGTTATGCCACGCGAAGTACCCTCATATCGACGTCCACCCAGTATGTAATAAATGTCTCTCGCCGGATCACGATGAATCGAAATGCATGGCCTGTGCACGGTTCCGATCTAAGAAGACTCTGCGAAACCGACGGGCAGTGAGGCTCGAAGCGCAGCAAGCAGCGCCTGCTCCCACCAACATATTCAGCACCGAGGACGAGGATGCCGAGAGCGTGGAAGAGGTAGTCTCTAGCCCCGCTTCAGAACATGATTCCCGATCGGACGACGAAGATGAAGTGATCTTTCGACGCGAAGAAACCGTCGATGAGGTAGGAGACTTCGACGAGGCCTACAGGGCCGAAGAAGACAGCTCTCCTGAGGAGCTAGGCCAATCCGTCGAAACGGAGGCCGAAACTGTATGTCGTCCTCAGGCTCCGGTCGAGGGATCGCCTTCGGGCCTTACCCAAGATCAAATACATGGTTCCTCGGCCCCACCTTCCGGTCAGGCCTCGAACACTCTGCAAGAGCCACCATTACCGAAGACGACCGGGTTATTAAACCCAAAACCATCCATCGCTCCAGTCCCTTCAAAAACGAAAGTGAAACTGGTGGTGGTCGGATCGAAGGCGTCGAAACCATCCACTGCCCCGACGCCGAAAAAAGTCGTCGGCTCCGACTGAGTACAAAGAGACTTCGGCGCCGAGCTCACCGCAGCGAATGCGGTCGATACACGGAAAAAGCACGCCCTCGGGCACCACAAAGCACCGAGACCTTCGGCGCCGACATCAAAGGCCGTAACCTCCGCAGTCAAAATGGCCGCCCCGGCTACGTCGACGCCTAGAGCACCGATGCCGACTAAGTCCTCGACTACGTCGACTGTCGATACATCCCTTCAGACCAGTGACCCCCTTCCGACAAAAAAGTCGGGGCTGGCCTCGACGTCTACCAAAGTGCCCATCAAACCACCATCTGCGTTCGCTGCGCAGCAGGTCTCTGCCTCTTTACAACGCATCCGTGACCGGGCCACCCTCCATTCTATCTCGGGTCCCGACACAACCTCCCCTTGTAGAGTGCACTCGGAGCCCACCAGCATCACGTTTGGGCTGCCACCGCCATCGGCACCGAAACTATTTCAAATTCGGACACGTGTCCTCCACACACAGTCCACCACCTCTGGCCTTACAGAACAAGACTCTTTGGGGCAACAATTTATCGACGCCGACACTGGCAGGTTAATGCTCCACAAGCGCAAAATAACGCCAGTCAGGGAAGAGGAGCCATACAAAATTCCTCTTAAACGCAAGCTGCCAGCGGAGCAGGAACCAGTGCTACAAGAACACTTCCAACCCTTCCATGCAGATCCGCAGTCCTTTTCTCCTACCCCTTTCGAATCGGACACAATACAGGACTATGGAGGGGAGGATACCATCTACCCTGGGGACGTAGATCCTGATGAACAACTACAAGACCCGGATCAGGCGTGGGATGATCCCACAGACCAGAGTGTCGCGCCACATACTCAAGATGCGCAACTCTATCACGTAAAAACGTCTCCTACGGAGGACACGGCTGCATTTAATGCCCTCATCGAACGGGCTGCTGCTCATCATAGGGTGGAGCTCCATTCTGACGCCATTGAGGAAGACTTCCTGCTTGACACTTTCGCGTCTTCAGAAAGAACTGTCAAAACTCTGCCCATGTTAAAGGGGGTTCTAAAACCTGCCAAAGACATTTTCAAGGACACCACAAGAGCCGGAGTGTTAAATCCCAGGATTGAAAAGAAATACAAGCCTGCACCCGGTGACCCTAAATACATTAGGGGTCAGTTACCATTAGACTCCATGGTGGTTGCCAATGCTCGCAAGAGAGCCCACCCACAAACGACTGGTGATGCTCCTCCCCCAGACAAAGAGTCAAAAGTACTAGAAACATCGGGCAAACGCATTGCAGCGCAAGCAGCGAACATCCTGCGCATTGCTAATACACAGGCACTCCTGGCACGTTATGACAGGTCACATTACGACACGCTGGAGTCACTGCTACAACATCTACCAGATGAGTATAAAGAGTCAGCGGAACTCCTCATTAGAGAAGGACAACTCCTCACTAATGCATCCATAAAATGCGGCCTTGACGCAGCTGACACAGCGGCTAGAGCAATAAACACAAGCGTCATGCTGCGACGCCATGCTTGGTTACGTATCTCAGGCTTCAAACCCGAGATCCAAAACAATATTCTGAACTTACCAGTTAACACAGAATTCTTATTTGGCCCAGACGTTGACACTACCCTAGAAAAAATAAAAAAAGAGACGGACACTGCGAAATCAATGGGGGCTCTGCAAACGCAGCAATTTCGTAGTGGCTCCTTTCGTCGCACCGGAAATAGGGGAACAACAAGGGGTCAGGGGTCACAACAGCAGTATGCTAAAGGTGGCGCACAAAGCACCTGTGACAAAAACAACAGGGGTGGATATCGTGGATCCAGCACCAAGGGCAGGGGACGTGGCTATGGCAACACCAGGTCCTCTCCAAAGAACAAACAGTGACGCCCTCTCCTTACCCCCCGACCACATAACACCTGTCGGAGGACGACTCCAGCTGTTCCTGTCCGCGTGGAAGAACATCACCATGGACAGGTGGGTCAGGGACATCATCCAGCACGGGTACTGTCTAGAACTAACTTCCACTCCACCCAACATACCACCAAAGCACCGTCCTATGTCAGCCGAACACTTAGGTTTACTACAGCAGGAAGTACTTGCTATGCTCGCAAAAGGGGCAATAGAAGTAGTGCCCATCGACCAGCAGGGCGCAGGGGTGTACTCTCTGTACTTCTTAATCCCCAAAAAGGACGGCTCGCTCAGACCTATTCTAGACCTGCGACCCCTAAACCTATATATTCTGTCAGAGCATTTCCATATGCTCACCCTCCAGCAGGTTCTCCCACTACTCAGTCAGGGGGATTTCCTAGCTACGCTAGACCTGAAGGATGCATACTTCCACATACCCAAACACCCTTCACACAGGAAATACCTCAGATTCACTATTCAAGGGAATCACTATCAATTCAAAGTTCTCCCCTTCGGAGTAACAACAGCACCCAGGGTCTTTACCAAGTGCCTGGCGACAGTGGCCGCGCATCTGGCCGCGCATCTGCGACGACAAAACATTCACGTCTTCCCTTATCTGGACGACTGGCTAGTTCAGGCCAAGTCAGCACAACAATGTGCCACCCACATGTCCCACACCATTCACCTTCTTCACGATCTGGGATTCTCACTAAATTACCCAAAATCAAATCTCCAACCTGCGCACGTACAACAGTACTTAGGCGCAACAATCAACACTCTGGCTGCCACAGCTCAGCCCACTTTAGTGAGAATCAACAGCATGCAAGTGCTGATCTCAAAATTCAAACCTCAACACTCCCTTCCGGCGCGAGTGTTCATGCAGTTGATAGGCATGATGGCCTCCTGCATTTTCATAGTCCCACACGCGAGACTACATATGCGCCCGCTTCAGGAGTGCTTAGCACGTCAATGGAATCAGGCTCACGGGCAACTAAAAGACCTAGTGTTGGTGAGCGGTCGGGCATACAACTCTCTGCATTGGTGGAATCCACAAAACCTTTGCAAGGGCCGACCGTTCCAAGAGCCTGTTCCACAAGTCATACTGACAGCGGACGCGTCTCTCCAGGGATGGGGAGCTCATGTACTCAATTACACAGTGCAGGGACTATGGACAACACAACAAAAGAAGATGCACATCAACCTTCTGGAACTGATGGCAATCTTCCTAGCCATGAAGGCATTCAAAGTACACTTGTGCAACAAAGTCGTGTTGATCCGGACGGACAACATGACTGCCATGTACTGCATACAGAAGCAGGGAGGAACACACTCTCCACAGTTGTCTCACCTGGCTCAGAGCATGTGGAAGTGGGCCATTCAGAGGAACATATTCCTCATGGCAGAACACCTCCCGGGCAAGGACAACCAGATGGCGGATCTGCTCAGCAGACACAGCCACCAGATGCACGAGTGGGAGCTACACCCATCAGTTCTCCAACCGTACTTCCAGCGGTGGGGTCATCCAGAGACAGACCTATTCGCCACAAAAGAAAACGCAAAATGCCAAAGCTTTGCCGCCAGGTTCCCACACCCACAGTCGCAAGGCAATGCGATATGGATGAACTGGTCCGGCAGATTTGCGTACGCTTTTCCCCCAGCACCATTAATACCGCTGGTGGCGCGCAAACTAAGGCAACACTCACTAACCCTGATCCTAGTTGCTCCAACGTGGGCACGCCAGCCATGGTACACCACCTTTCTGGAACTTTCCGTGGTGCCTCATCAACGACTGCGGATAAAACCAGCATTTTTAACGCAGAACCATGGCGAAATTCAACACCCAGATCCCCAGCAACTGAACCTGGCGATCTGGCTCCTGAGGTCTTAGAATTTGGCTACCTAAACTTACCACCTGACTGTATGACTATCATCAAAGAAGCCAGGAGACCCACTACTAGAGCCTGCTATGCGGCCAAATGGAAAAGGTTTGTCATTTACTGCAACAACAATGACATTAACCCACTGGACGCATCTATTCAAAACATCATATGCTACCTCTTACACCTATACCGCTGTAATCTGGCATACAACTCAATACGCATCCATTTGACCGCGATAGCAGCCTACCTCCAAAACAGGCAGCACCTCTCCTTATTCAAGGTACCTGCCATCAAAGCTTTCTTGGAGGGACTCAAACAAGTAATTCCCCCAAGACACCCACCAGCACCAGTGTGGAACCTCAACTTGGTCCTCACCAGACTGATGGGTCCGCCCTTTGAACCTCTCCATTCATGTGAGATTCAATTCCTCACCTGGCAAGTGGCTTTCCTGGTGGCCATCACTTCCTTAAGGAGAGTTAGTGAACTCCAGGCACTAACCATTCAGGAGCCATTCATTCAGGTCCACGCAAACAGGGTTGTCCTACGCACCAACCCCAAGTTCATGCCCAAAGTCATATCACAGTTCCACATTAATCAAACTATCGAAATGCCCGTTTTCTTCCAAAATCCGCAAAATGTCGCGGAAAGAATGCTCCATACACTAGATGTAAAGCGGGCTCTCATGTACTATATTGACAGGACAAAGGATTTTAGAAAAACTAAACAACTCTTCGTTGCCTTTTCTCCACAACACAAAGGCAACACCATTTCCAAACCAGGAATAGCCAGATGGATCGTTAAATGTATTCAGATTTGCTATCATAAAGCTAAACGCACATTAACGGTTCCCCCACGAGCCCACTCAACACGAAAGTTAGGGGCATCCATGGCTTTCCTAGGAAACATCCCTTTACACGAAATTTGTAGAGCAGCCACATGGTCCACAATACATACATTTACCAAACACTACTGCGTAGATGTACACTCAAGACAGCAAGCAGCTGTAGGACAGGCTGTTCTCAAAACTCTTTTCCAGACTGCTGCAGCTGGCACAGGTAGCCGCCGCTAGGGGAGGTACTGCTATATATTCTATGCACAGATATGAATTCAGCAGCCCACATGCCTCGAACTGAATATGCTACTTACCAGTATGCATCTGATCTTGGCATGTAGGGCTGCTGACTTTCATATCGCCCACCCTCCTCCCCGGCGCCTGTCGCGGCTGCAGCACTCAGTATTTTCTGTATAGCATGGTCATCACTTACTGTATCTACTCCATCACTGCCACAATGGCGAAAAACAATCTAAGGATGGAGAGGATGCCCATTCGCACTGTAGTCCAGGGGAGGAGCCACCTATCTCGTGATACTTCGAAGACTCTTCCAGGACAACAATGTGCAATCATCCGGACCCAACACTAGGCGGCGATCTATGCACAGATATGAATGTCAGCAGCCCTACATGCCAAGAACAGATGCATACTGGTAAGTAGCATAATCAATCGTTATTTTTCTCAGACCTTTCTCAATTTTATGTCCCAAATACTGTACTTCTTTCTTACAATAGTGTAATTTTGCTGGTGACACTTTCAATCCTCCGTCTGCCAAATGATTCAGTAGTGCTATTGTGTCTCCCTCGCAAGCTTCACGTGTTTTCGACGCCACCAAAAGATCGCCGATATATTGCACTAGTACTGAACTTTCAGGTATTTGCAGACTTTCCAAAGATTTCTTCAACAATTGATTGAATATTGAGGGGCTCTCTGTATACCCCTGTGGGATTCGGCACCATGCCAAAATCCGCTCTCCAAAACGAAATGCAAAAATTTGCTGACTGTCATGATGCAATGGGATAGAAAAGAAAGCATGGCATAGATCAATTACTGTATACCATTCCGCATCATGGGGAATCTGGTACAGAATTACTGATGGGTTTGGCACAATGGGACATCATGATACCACAATTTTGTTTACCTTTCTCAAATCTTGCACTATCCTGAATTTCCCATTAGGCTTTTTCAGTCCCATTATCGGTGAATTACACGGACTACTCATAATTTCTCTTAAAATTCCTTGCTTGATCATTTTCTCAATTATTGGAGTAACCCCTTCAATTATCTCCGGTGTCAGTCTGTACTGAGGAATATTTGGATAGCTTATTCCTTCCTTCACAGTTATTTTGACTGAATCTACGTTTCTCATTAACCCTACATCTTCTCCAGTAAAATCCCACACTTCTGCCTTCGCTGACTGTTTTAGTTCTTTAGGTAATTCATCAGGGTTGAATATTGCATAAGTCCCAGTTACCTCATTTTCTCTATTAGCTATAGTAATTTTATACAGCACATCCTCATCTGGTGTTTCAAAAGCTATTCCATCTGGAGTACAGAATATAGTGCAATTCATCTTGCACAACAGGTCCCTACCTAATAAATTCACTGGACTGGTGTCGCACACAACAAAGCGGTGCATCTCTGAAAATTTCCCTATACTAACTTTCACTGGTTCTGTCAGGAATGTCTTTAACTGTCTGTTGGACACACCAACCACTTGGATTGTTTCATCCGAAAGAGGAAGATTCTTAACATCCGCTGATCTAACAGTTGATCGAGTAGCACCAGTATCCACTAGGAAAGTAATATTTTCATCATTCACCTTCCCATCTACAAATGGTCCTGTCTGGTCTACTTCTAGAGTTGCGCCAAGTACGCACTCTTCTTCCTCCTTTCGGCACCGTCAATAGCTTTCCTCAGAGTCACTCATCGCGTTGCAGCCAATACTGTGAAACAGCGCGAGCGCGTGGCGGTTTATTTACCTGTTCTTCATTGTAGAATCCCGATTCATTACTATACTTCTGAGTGTTTCTGCTCTGCGGGAAAGGTGGTTTTGGCACCTGATTCTGTGAGGTAACCTCATAACAACAGGGAGCTACAGGGGAAAGAAAGAGATTGGGTCATCCCCCACTCAAAGCAGTTTTATAACAAAACAGACCCAATCTATTAAGTACAGACATTTTTGAGTACTGTGTAACAACAGGGATTGAGAGGTATCAGATTAACCTCTTCACAACCACCCCCAATTATCTAAATTCGTGGGGTGGATTCCTGATTTACCTGATTTACCAGGATCTGTACTGATTTATAAAAAGATTGCAAGAACCCTAAACCAATATAGCAATCACTATGTTAAAAAAAAAATTCAATGTGTGAAAAAAATAGTTTAATCACAAAGATATAGCACTCCACACCGTGGCAATCAGTGAAGAAAAATATGTGCAGAGCAACACCTTAGCGGGCTGAGACTGGTTAGATCATCACCAGTACTGCCACGTTTCTCATCATAGGTTGCCACCTTGTTCAAAGAAAACTGGATAACTGGACCAGAACAAATCATGAAAAACAAAAGGTGAAAATATGTGAATGTCACATACCATAGTCCTGACTTAAAATTGATAAAGAACCATGTACTACCACAATTTTATTCTCTGCTCATGGGTCAATTCAAAAATAAAAAGTGCTGTATTTTAACAGACACGAAGCCAATGAGCCAACATGTTTCATTGCCTTACTTTTACGGCAATTTCTTCAGGGCAACAGGACTTCATTCACCTTGTCAGCACATTTTGTACTGAACTATTTGTGACTGCAAAACATAAAAGAAAAGGGTTCTTGCTGTTACTCACTGAGTGCCAAGACACAATCTCACAATGATCCATATTCTTCCAATCATATGTATAAAAAACATGAGTTATCATTACCCGTTGTCAGTCCATGTTTCTCATACCAGCTCGACAGCGTATCAAACAGGTACTGTAAATGTTGCAGTGATCCTATGTTTCACAGGCCCTCTTTGGGCATTCTGTAAAGAGATTTCATAAACGCCTTAGATCAGAAACCAGTTTTTCACCCAATCTGATCCAACAAACGTCTAGCATATCACCTATATTCGTCCGTTATATAGATTAAAGGGTATTTGTATTGCTCTCATTTTTATTCCTTCTCTTCATTTAAGGCTGAGCTCAGGCTAATTTCGCTAACTGGCAAAAATGCATTTTTACACACAGTAACGTATAGCGGAGTTTTACATCGGACCAAGGTCCATAACTCCCAAATAAACATCCCTTTAACTCAAAAAAGTGAATGTGCCCAAGCCCGTAACACTCCCTCATTCATATATCTCACCGCGATAAAATGGCATCCCGAGCTTCGTCTCAGCCGCAACGGGAGCTTCAACACGGCCCACTGAAAAACCCGTCATCTACCACGTGACTTCCGTCAATTTCATTAAAATCACGTGCCAGGTCACGTCAACGGATGCGCCATCTTTGAATGTGCAAATGTTCAATTTTTTCATTTAGGTGACCGCTTGTAGTGTGTTCCTAGATACCGGCATATCTTTCAGACACCCCACACACTCGGACAATGCCACGAACTACGCTGATATATACCACAAATTATTCAAATCATGATAATAGTGGCACAATCTCAAAAAAATGATGCACGCCCGTTCATGTGCATAATCAGAGGGCAGATTCTCTAAGCGCAAAATGATGGCAACTTTCCAGTTCTCAACTGCCCACCACCCAGTACTTCTGGGATTTCTCATAATATACTCCAACACCAATGTAGACATGGTTATTCGATATTTCTTATTTTGGACATTTCTTATTTTAGACATGCTTATTACCAGCAGAGTTTTTCTCGTCAAATGCTCCCCCAAACATCAATACATACATAAAGAGGATTGAAAACACCCTAGGTCCCACGTTATAGATGCAGTTCTTTCACACCTATCTTTAATGATACAGTTTTATTCTCATATAACCCCTAGGTTTTCAATTAATAAAGGGATTTTGGGGAACAGGAACTAAAAGGAGTAAGAGCTGTATTCACAGCCTTATGACAAACGTTGCTAGGCATAAGCAGACTCATCTTTGCAGCACATACAGAGAGCATGCTGACACAAAGGAAACAAACACCAGCCTAACCCTCACAGGGAAATTCTATTCCATTCTATCCCATCGTTTAATCCAATTTTGTCAGCCTTTTCAGAAAAAATCCAACGGGCCTCCTTATTAATTAGTAATGTATCAATATTTGAAGCATCACCCTTGACCTTTTCTCGAACAGTCCAAGTTAGCGATCTAGAATCATGTTTCTCAGTAACACAATGCTGCACAAATTTAGTGGTTAATTTCCCCATTCTGATGGTACTAAGATGTTCCTGAATTCTTATCTTGACCTTCCTTGAAGTCAGACCTATATAATGCAAACCACACCCACACGTGATACGATAAATCACGTTCATTGTGTTGCAATTGGTAAACTAAGTCAAATACCATGTTCTACCATCCAGTAAAGTCACTCTGTCACACTTGGAAGTCAAGCCACATACAGAGCATGACCCACATGGGTAATGACCCACCGGGAAACCAGATGCATTTTTCTCTACTCTCACTCGAGAATGCACTAGTCTATCCTTCAGGTTGCCTGCTCTTTTAAATGCAAACCTGGGAGATGGCATCTTAAACTCTGCTGTAGACAACAGAACCAAATTTTGTCGCATAAGCTGTCTAAGTCTGCTGGCTAATGGATCAAATGTCATGACGACAGGCAAGCAGTCACTTTTATGGTATTTGAGTCGTCTCCAATAGGACACTGCGTGGTGTATTTAAGGCTCTTTTTTTCGCGTTTTTTACCACCTTTCTAGGATACTGTATTTGAATCAATCTATCACACAGGTCCTCTGACTGTTGCATAAAATCCGCCGTGGAAGAGCAATTCCTCCTATAGCGGAGGAATTGACCCACTGGCAGATTATCTTTGAGGGCCCGGGGATGAAAAGAATTGAACAATAATAACGAGTTCCTATCGGTGGTTTTTTGGTGTACCTTCGTTCTCAATTGCCCCTGTTCCGCCCGGATATCGAGATCCAGGTAGGTTGCAGACTGGCGATTTTAAGTCCAAGTGAATCTAAGGCTCGGATCTAGTGTGTTTAACCGATTCAAAAAGAGCAACATATCATCCTCAGTGCCTTCCCAGATGCATAACACATCGTCAATATATCGCCTCCAGAGGAAAATATTCCTCTGGAAGGGATTGGCATGATGGTAGATGTGATGTTCTTCAAACTGGCCTACATAAATGCAGGCCAGACTGGGCGCAAAAGTTGCGCCCATTGAAGTACCAGAGACTTGCAGGAACAAATCATTTTTATAACAGAAATAGTTCCTGGTTAGTGCGATTTCAATACATTGCAGGACGAACGACTGTGGTGTATCGTAAAACCACTCCATGTTCCTCCAGGGCGCGAGCTGCTGCCACCAGCGTCGCGTCCTGGGGGATACAGGTGTATAATGACTCAATGTCGATCGTCACTAAAAATTGGGACTGTGTATCAAAATTCACAGTTTCCAATACATTTAGAATGTCTCTAGTATCCTGCACAAAGGAGGCTTGTTTGATGACTGATTCTCTTAAGAAAAAATCCGCAAATTGCGAAAGGGGCTCGAGGATAGATTGGATTCCCGATACTATCGGGCGGCCAGGGGGTGGCCTGGCGGCCTTGTGAATTTTCGGAAGTATATAGAATGCCAGTGTCCTTGATTTGGCATTCACAAGAAACTCAGCCTCCTTCGCAGTAATCCACTTCTTTTCTTTTGCTGTGGACACCATAGACCCAATGAGCACCAAAAGTTCACTACGGGGGTCGCGTGTTAAAGGATGGTAATTATCACGGTTATTCAAAAGTCTGAGGACCTCATCCTCATAATCCCTGGTGTTCATTAGGACTATCGCACCACCCTTATCCGCAGATTTTATGGTAATAAGGGGGTTATCCTGAAGACTGTGAGGTAACCACCTGCTGCTGTTGCTGCAGTTGACCACTCACCTCATTCTGCACCTGCGGATTCAATGATGCATTTTCATTATTAGTACTTGGAGGGTATTTACACTCTGATTTCCAATGCCCTAACCTACCGCAATTATGGCATGGGAATTTCTTTTTAGCTTCTTCAAATATTACCTTTCCCTTTTCCTGGGCCAAATCTCGGTCTAGTTCCTGGGTTATTTGCTTGTTCGACCAATTGAGCTTCCTGCCTTTCAGCTACCTTTACTTTTGCCCACATTGCCTTTTCTTTTAATTTTCGCTGTTTGGCCTCATTTTCGTCACTAAAATATTTAGCGTGTCTCAATACTTCATCTATTTTCTTATTCTGCCAATCAACTGTATGCTGTTTTATCATGTCACCAATTTCTGGGCGTAAACCATATACAAATCTGTATACAAAATGACTCAAATCCTTATCACTCAGGTTCTCATCTCCACTGAACTGCTTAAAAGCTTGAATTAGTCTCTCATAGTATGCATGTACTGATTCCGTTCCTTCCTGATGTGTTCGATCAATTTTTACCCAATCCGTCTCTTTAGGGGGCACTTTGTTTTTCAAAAATACCATAACCTGTTCATACTTCATTACCTCAGGGTCTGGAGCTCCTGTCTTAGGGTCCCTAGGGTACTCCTGAGTCGGCCAGTTGATCATCAGCTTGCACTCTGTCCACAAATCTGCCGGTACTATTATATCGAACAGACTATTCAAATCTATCCACAGTACCTTTGACAATTTTACAAATCTGTCTACCTGCCTGTACCACTCGACGGGCATTTCACGTAGTCGAGGAAAATCATTCGTAAATGACAAAATGTCCTGTCTTGTCCATGGGACATGTACATATCCTCCTCCTGGGATCTCCCTCATGGGGTATTCAGTTACTACCTTTTCTTTCTCTCTAACAGGGAATGCCGAAACTGTCCTTTCTGAGGCATCATTACGTTTTCTATACCATTTACTTTTCCATTTATCCACATCTCCCCATTTTCTCAATACAATGATTATGTCCTTAATCTGACCTATCTGTCCCGTGGTGTTCAGATTTTCAATGTCTTTTTCAGTAAAATCAACTCGATAGGGTTTCTGTAAGGCTTTACCTTATCAATATCTATACCCATTTCATTTGCAACTTCTCCTAGTCTTTCATGCAGATCCTTCGCTCTCCATGTCACACTTTTGCATAGGAATAACAGCTCCTCATCCTGATAAAATTTCAATTTTTCTACGGGAATAGTCCCTACAATTAATTCTTCCAATACCATCCGTAATTTAGCCACATCTATTGACTGGGATTCTTTATCTTGTCTCTGTAACCCTCTTAACCATTCACTCAGTTCTTCCACAGAAGGTCCTACCGGGTTTTCTATGCTACTCTGCTCTGGATTTCTCTGGGGTTCAAACAAAGATTCTACTGTCGTTCTACTCCTTTCAGCATAATTATGATTTATAAAGGGAGTATTTGAAACATTTGGTTCAAACATATTTATTGTCGGTCCCCATGGATTCTCAATTTGACTCCGTTCTGGACTCTCAACCAAATTATTGTTCCAGTATGGTACCGTCAAGCAATGTTCACTATCTTTTTGCTTCTCAAAAATGGGCATTACTGGACCTATAGTCACTGGAACTGTTACAGCTTCTAGATTCTTAGTTAATTCTCTTATTTTCTCTGCTAATTCTAGAGTTGTTTTGGCCAATTCCGCTGAATTTTCACTATCTATTCTATTCTCCGATTTCTTTTCTACCTCTCTGATGGAGTTTCTCTTTTCTAAATCTGGTGACATAGTCTCAGTCTTGATAATTCGTAATGTTTCTCTCATTGGGGCATTTGGTGTCAACATTTCTGGTTCTGGTCGGTACGGTGGTGGGTTTTTATAAAACACATCATCTAATTCATTTGCTCCGTAACCTCTTGATTCCACATTATTCCTTTTTTCTACACATTTTCTTCCTTCATTCTCTCCTACCGTTCTTACAGGAAACATACCCTCAGTCATACTTGCATTCCTCCATCTTTTCATTTGATCATCATGCGGTTCATGTCCATATGACCTACCAAACAAATATCTGTAACTTCTACCATTTCTTTGCTTTTCTCGCTCTTGCACTTCGTCCTCCCACTCTGTCAATGCCTCAAACTGCGTTGGTCTAGGTCTTGGTTCTAAGTACATCATCCTCTCCCTTAGATTCTTTAAAACGGCCAAATTAAAGGAACCATGTTCTGGAAATGCCAGGACTCCATCGTCCTTGGTATATTTTACCCAATTATCTAACCAAATACAAGTATGATATCCATATTTCGCAATCATTAAAGCTGCGGGAGTTTTCGGTGGAGGACGTAACTGTCCTTCCCTAGTTTTGACCTGTTTATCTTTCTTGAACCACTTTTTAACTTTACCAAACCAGGATTTATTTTCCCTATCTGGTGGCTGGTAATAAATTTTCTTGGTTTTTGTGTATCGCTAGTCTTTTACAACTGTACCGCTATTCTGTCCACTCACAGCGCGACTTCACGCTAACGCACCAATCAAGAGCGTCTACGTCACTGTCACAGTCCTCTAATCAATTCAATTCAATAAGTCTTTATTTCGATAATTTCATCATAAAAGACATTTCCATACATAAGAACCTCATTTTAAAATTAATACCATAATAAAATCTCAATAAAAACCAACAGTAAGAATACAAGATTTAAAACCTACAACAAAGGTAGGATAAAAAACCAAGATAAAGTTCATGGACCATCAGGGCAAATCATTTGAGACGCCGACCTCTGGGTCCTGTTTAGCCCTCAAAAACCACGCCCAGCCCAAAAAGTTTGATACAGCGATTACAATTGGTTCACTTGTATCCGACTTTAGAAGCCTCAGGGCCTCAGACCCAACCCTTATTTTTAGGTTTCGACAAATCGGTTTGAGACATTTGGCCCTGGGAGCTACATAAGCAGGGCATTCAAAGAATATATGGGCGATCGATTCTTTACGTTCTGGACAACAACGGCAGCAATCAGACACTTGGCCTTTCCAGTTTTTTACAAACAGTCTGGTTGGGAGGGAGCCAACCCTTAACTGATGATAGAGCTTTCTATCACTGGGCTTTGTTACTGTGTCCCAATAGTCTTCCAGGGCCGGAAAGAATTTTAAATCCAGGAACAATCCTGACCAAGATGTAGATGAGATCTGGCAGACGTGTTTCTGGTAAACCATTGCCCAATAGATGTTTTCATAGACTTTTTGGGGGGGGAATAGGTTGTTCGCGGGATCCAACCACAGTTTACCCAAGCCAATTGAATCAAGCATAAGTTTAAGGTTTCTGAACCAAGGGATGTTACCCGAACCCAGTATAGATCTTACATCCATAGTGGCCTTGGCGTAGGCCGCTAGTTCGGGGGTGGTCCATAGCCTCCTCCACAAAGCCACTGGTTTGAAATGGGCCAAGTCGTCTATTGCATGGCAGCCCAGGTCCATTAATAAAGGTATTGTGAGGCTAGAACCGGGAAGACCTGTCAATTTTCTTAAAAATTTGTTCTGGATTTTTACCAGAGCAGACAGGTCGGCAAAACCCCAGAGATCCGCACCATACAGGATCGCAGAACCTATCTTGGCATTAAAAATCTTCATAGCTGGGCCTATCCTCTTGGTCTCAGACTTCCTCTGTTCACTAATCAATCACCCCGTGAGTTGGGCAAACTTGAGCGATAAAGCTTCGATCTGGGGCTTCCAGCTCATTTTGCTCTCCAAAACGATCCCTAGATAGGTCATAATGTTTGTTTGTTCTAGCTTATTGTTGTTCATTTTGATTTGAGCGACTGCAGGTCTGCTTTTGGTAAACACCATAAACTTGGTTTTCGAGATGTTAACCTGCAAATCATAATCAAGACAAAATTTCTCGAATATGGTCAATGCCGCTTGTAGGCCTACCTGGGTCTGCGATAGCAAAAGGGTGTCGTCCGCAAACATAAGTAGCGGAAACTTTAGGCCACCCAAAGAAGGGGCAACGGTCGGATGGGCTGTGTAGTATTGCACCACCCCGTTAATGAATAACAAAAATAGGGTTGGGGCGAGAACACAGCCCTGTCTAACACCCCTGGACACAGGGAATCTTCGAGTAACCTGCCCTTGTTTGCCCCAGTGAACTTGTGCAAAGTTTGCTTCGTGTAATTTGATTACCATATTCAAAAGCTTCGGGGGCATCCCTAATGCCCTTAGCACCCCCCACAATTTGGCCCTGGGAACTAAATCAAACGCTGATTTTAGGTCAACAAAGGTGGCGTAAATAGATCCTCCGCCTAAGCTGACAACTTTCCAGTACAGCAGTTGGAATCGAAGGACCTGCTCTATGGTGCTGGTACTAGACCTGAACCCTGCCTGTAAGTGTGATATAATATCCTCCGAATCGATCCAGCTCTGGATGCGCATCAAAACCATCCTAGCGATGATTTTTTGTACAGCATCTATCAGACTGATCGGACGGTAGTTCACTGGGCTGGAACGGTCGCCTTTCTTATAAATCGGGAGAATCTCAGCACCACGCCAGGAATCTGGGATTGTAGCCCCTTTTGCCATCGCGTTGGCCAGTTAGACTATATATGGGATCCAATTTTCTTTATCATGCTTAAAGAGGTCGGCAGGAACATAGTCGATACCCGGTGCCTTGCCACTAGGGATCATTTTTAATGCCACCTCAACATCGCTGCTCACAAATGTCAAATCATTGCCGAATACCTCAGGGGTTGGAGTAGGAGTGACATTTAAATCAATCAAAGTATCCCCAGAGAACTGAGATCCAAAATGTTCAACCCAAGCTTCTCTTGGAACATGGTTTGCAGGAAACTGTGAAGCAATGCCATTTCCCCATTTAACTATATGCCAAAACTCTGTCAAATTTCTGTGTTTACTGGCTGCTAAGAGATCCTGCCAGTGTTGAGTATCCCAATCGAGTTTGGCCTTTTTTTTTACTTTATAGTAGTTTAGCCTTGCTATCTTAATATTTGAGGTTATTTTAGTTTTGATAGCAAGGGTCAATCTGCTATAGGATTCCCTACACAACTTATTGTACCATGATTTACACAGTGGGTTACTAGGTATCTTCTTCAGGTTTTGAAAAATACAGTCTGAGGTCACTAAATAGTTCATCATGGAGGTTGGTTATGTCTCTGTTTATGTCTTCCTGAGTTGGGAGTGATTGCAGAACCCCCAGAGTCCTAACTAACCTGGTGGAAACCTCATCCAGGACCACGAGGTCGGTGGCAATCCTTGCCCAATGCACCCTGCGTAAATTATTGGTAAGCAGGGCTTCTGTGGTAACTACCTTGACTGCAGGCTCAAGCTTACCACCATTTTTTAGCAGAAGTCCCAATATAAGAGGATTGTGGTCATTCTCAGGGCGGTCCATAATCGCCATGTCATTTAGTGTAGACCAATACTCAATTTTTATGAGGGCGTAATCAATTCTGCTTTTGGAACGGCCATTGTCGAAGGTGGCCCTACCCATTTTGTCAGAGGCAGACCGCCCATTTGCAGCCCTAAAGCCGCGTTCAAGACAAAGACCCATCCACTGCAGGACCGATTCTGTCCATCTCTTGATAGGTATAAGGTCTAGCTGGGGGATATTCCACACGGCATCCTCCTCTGTCGTGAAAGATTCCCCATCCGAGTTTAAAGGCTCGAACGAGCAGTTTAAATCACCTACAATTATTATGTTGCTGTCAGATCTAAGAGAGTCCAAAACGGATTCCAATATTGGGAAAGTATCGGAACCACGCCCACCAGTCTTGGCTCTATTGTACACATTAATTATGTAGAGCTCAAAACCATCTAAATCATCTGCCTGAGACAGCTTAAGGGCTATGATATCTGGGCTTCCCACATATAATTCCTTAATTTGGAAATTCATAGATTGTTTGATCCAGATGGTTAAACCTCCTGACGGTCTGCTCTTTGTCCCCACGACTGCAGCTTTGTGATAGTTAAGGCACCCCATGTGATGTACTGGTTTTGCTGTCCAGGTCTCCTGGAATGCCATGATATCATGTTTGTCCACCAGGTCAATCCACTCAGCAGTGGTGATTTTACTCTTTAAACCTGCGATATTTCAGGATACCAGGGTGTGCAAATGGGTGCCATCATCAGAAATAATAGAAGGGAGAAGCAATGCAGGTTGGGGAGCATTAGGGCCAATTTTGTTTATATTTCGGCCTCCTAAATGACTAGTAACCTCGGTCATACTACCTCCACAATGATTCTCCATAATCCGGACAGTTTCTCCTATCGCAGGGGACAGTATAGGCAGGTCGGAAGGGGTTCGGGCTATGGAATCCACAATAGGGACAGCAGAAGGTGTATGAATCTTTCTTTGAGGAGTAGGTGAGTATAAAATGGACGCTAGGGAGGAGACCACACAACTGTCTCCCAGATTTACCCAGTTAGTACTTTTGCTATTGTTATTTAGTAGTACTACTTGAGCCACTGTCATTAGCCTTGTGCCAGCCTGCGATACCATTCCTTTTTCTAGCACCCAGTCAGTCGACCCCCTCCAAACCACTATACAACTCAGTACAGTTTACCCGGGGAGGGGTGAAGACCTGGAATGGAGCAGAATGTTGGTATCTGGGTGCTATATCCCACCCATTATGTGTGACAGAAAAATGGCTATGGTGAAAACTTGGGAAAAAGTAGTTCAAGGTTAAAGTTAGGATTCCCACTTTGCCCCGCAATTCCCAATCATGACAAATATGCCTGACCCCTCTGGGGTCCCTGAAATTGATGATTATACAGTCGCCTTTTAGGTCCTTGTGTCTCCCACCCAGCCAGCTCACCCTTCTCACAAGCAGAATCTCTGCATTTATTTTTTGCGGGAGTGGGCGATTCTTGTTTAACCAGTGAATCACCTTGTTCTTTAAATCCCCATGAGTCTCTAGTTTATCTTGATGGATTTCGGGGACATTAGCCAAAATAACAGTATAGGGCGCGGATTCCGGGGGGAGGTTAATACAAGGGAGCTTAGCTCGCTGAACCTCCACCTCTGGATTCCGATTTCCTCTAGGGAGTGGGCGACTTCCGCACACTATGTGCGCTAACTTTTCCATACCATCTCTATCCTCTCTAACGACATCCTCCCTGGTATAACCTGTAGGGTGGTTTTGTAGTGAGGCATTTATAGTAGGTTTAGGGTGTAACCGGGTGCTTGGACTAGTTGATGCCTCTACAGATGTTCCTAATGTAACACTCTGGGCAGCGGAGATCGCAGTCCTGGGTATTTCTTGCCCAGAGGCTCATGTGGGTTCCACTAATTTATTGATGGACGTGGTAATTGATGCTACGGCACTTTCCAACTTTACCATAGAGTCGTTTACATGTTTAACCCTCTCGATCAAAGGGAGCAACATAGATCTGAAAAGTTGTTCTATAGTTTCTAGGATACCTTTTATGGGTTGGTTTTCATTGTGGCAACGAGGTAGTGACTTTGACGACATTAAAGGGGGGGCGATGGAGGCAGTAGGTACGGATATATAATTCGATTTAGATTTTGGGGGTGCATTTGCTGTATTAATTTTAACTTGCTTTGCACTTCTACCCTTTTGGGACCCTCCTCCTCGCTTTCTTTTGCCAACAGTGTGTTGAGACTTATTGATTTTCCCAATTTTGGGGGGATAAAGCGCATTTGTATGGGACTTAGTAGGGGCAACCAAAGCTTTTGGATCAATGGGGCTATTAGGTAGAATAGATATACTATCTGAAGTTGAAACAAGGGAGTTGCTGGTTGATATGGCGGTTAACCCACCCTCTCCTACTCCCTCGATACATAATACTGAACTGGAAGCATCGGTTTGCCGAGGGTGCTCAGGGGTAACTGCAGACATAATAGCACCCAGAGAAGAGCGTTTGGACATTAGCTCAAGAGACAGCCTTTTTTCAGTAAATGCAATTTCTTTTTCTAGAACATTTGCTGCTCTAGTGATGAACCGATCCAAGGTTCCAGATACAGAGCCCCCATGGCTAGTTGGTGTAATCTTTCTGCCATTTCTAAGGCACAGCACCATAGTGGAGCAAACCTAGATGGATATATGTAACGCAACGGTTCACAAACAGTTGGCTGCAAGACCAAGAACCAACAGCACAATAGCCAGAACAACAATACCCAAGGTCGACAATGAATAATTAAGATAGTCTCACAGTTTAAGGAGATGTGGCGTCAAGGGGGGGCCAGCCCTGCCACAGACGGCCCGCCCTTTGCCCGGGCATAGCCCGGCGCGTCCCGCGCGCGTCCTCGCGGGGCGAGGGACCAGGTGGGGCTTTATGCGCCACCAATCGCGTGCTCAGGGTAGCGTCCAAGCCCAGGGGTGCCTGGGAGTTGTGGTTTGGGCCCGGCCGGTCGCCGCTTCCGATGTCTGGGAAGGGGGCGGGGCCAAGCTCGGTCTCACTGGCGCGTGGAGTCGCTAGACAGACACTTTGGGGACCCAGCAGGAGAGCCAATATCCTCACGAAGCAGGGCCCAGAAAAAGAATGGAGAAGCAATGGGCTCAGCACCAGGTGGGGCTTTATGCGCCACCAATCGCATGCTCAGGGTAGTGTCCAAGCCCAGGGGTGCCTGGGAGTTGTGGTTCGGGCCCGGCCGGTCG
Source organism: Triturus cristatus (assembly GCF_964204655.1). NCBI lineage: Eukaryota > Metazoa > Chordata > Amphibia > Caudata > Salamandridae > Triturus > Triturus cristatus. The sequence continues at coordinate 1,006,109,499 of NC_140591.1, read as the reverse complement.
CCGCTTCCGATGTCTGGGAAGGGGGCGGGGCCAAGCTCGGTCTCACTGGCGCGTGGAGTCGCTAGACGGACACTTTGGGGACCCATCAGGAGAGCCAATATACTCACGAAGCAGGGCCCAGAAAAAGAATGGAGAAGCAATGGGCTCAGCACCAGGTGGGGCTTTATGCGCCACCAATCGCGTGCTCAGGGTAGCGTCCAAGCCCAGGGGTGCCTGGGAGTTGTGGTTCGGGCCCGGCCGGTCGCCGCTTCCAATGTCCGGGAAGAGGGCGGGGCCAAGCTCGGTCTCACTGGCACGTGGAGTCGCTAGACGGACACTTTGGGGACCCAGCAGGAGAGCCAATATCCTCACGAAGCAGGGCCCAGAAAAAGAATGGAGAAGCCCTCTATTCCCAGCACGACTTACACTAACGCACCAATGAGGAGCGTTTACGTCACCCTGTACTTCTCCCATCCTAGCGCGGCTTTACACTAACGCACCAATCTGGGGCGTTTCACACTTCTGACCCACTGTCCAATCCCAGCGCGGTCGTTCTGATGTCAGCAGCCGCTGCGGCAGCTCTGCTCCTGTCTACCCCTCCTTTACAAGTCCGCTCCGTGAACTCTTATTGCAACTTTTACAATTCTATTAGTAACAACACTAAAACATCTCCATTGTCCGCTTCGCTAACCAAAGAACAGCAATAGACCTTTCTCACGAGAATTCCGTCTTTCCCGAGAGCAGCGCTTACCTCTGCCCTACTACGGAATCGTTACTTCCGTTGATAAAGTAGCACATCCCTCTACTTCACCCTTCTAACAAGCATTAGCTAATTGTTTCTCTAACAGTTTAAGAATAAACCTAGAGTTTCGCAATCAACCCGAATGCCTTTACATTTACACTCTTTCACACAAGAAAATGTAGTACATACACACAGAATCCTGTCTTTCCCGAGAACAGCGAACAGTCTGTCCTACTACAGAATTATGACACACGTTAACAAAGCAGCGCTTCCCTCTACTTTGTCCTTCTGACAAGCTCAGAGAACACCTGCTACCTTTTCAGTGATAAGCGTTATCGGTATGCCATTTGGTTTCCTGGTACTTAAAGACCAAAATTTCACAGGTAACCTTTGCTATCATACACACTTCTCTCACACAGAGAATATTTCTAATGGCAACCCACGACGATGCTGCCGAATCAAACCCAGACAATGCGCCGTGCAACTTCACTTGTCACACGTTTACCCTGTGTACCTACAGGGCAACAACAATTCCGTCTTTCCCGAGAGCAGCGCTTACCTCTGCTCTGCTACGGAACTGTTACAAACTTCCGACTTCCTACATCCCAGAAGCCATGCTAACAACATATAACTCAATGTAACTCAACATATAGTGTTAGTACATAAATCAATACCAATCAATAAGCTATTTACAAGCAATGATCACTAAACCAAAACAGTAGCTAACCATATCTCAGCTACCAAGAAAAACTGATGCAGCGCGGAATGCAAAATCCCTCCCTTCGTCACAAATCATAGATCGCACACAATCACTACATTCGCTGGTGGGGCCCATAACACCAACATTCATCCTTCTAATAACCTGTTTCCAAGGAGGCGATTGTTCCACTCGCTGTAATGGAAGGAAATACTCATAAATCCCTATTTATAAAGGCCTAAACTTCACCTTTTAGTACTCCTCCCATGAATAGGCCATGGATCAGCTAGCTGCAGGTTGGAGTGATAACGAAATCTATAACATTTTTACATAAATACATTTTTCTCATAATAACGACCCAACACAGTTCTTGTAATGAATCTTACATTTTTATCTAAATAATCAAAATTGAGTCTCTGGTTTAATCAAGCAATAGACCATCATATTTACCTGTTCTGGCTAAAAGTCGTCCTCTAAGTCAAAATCTTGGTCATCAGTTCATACTATCAGAGTCTTAGGAAACAGCTGTCCTGCAGTGTCACCGTCCTCAACGTCAAGAAATCGAAAATCTTCTGAAGGGTCTCGCTATATCAACCTCTCTATTCTACCATTTTTATAGTAAAATTACATTCCACAAAGTAACGAATGATATTTTGAACGTTTCTAATTGGTCCGTTTTTAAAATGGTTCCACAGCTTTCCCATACGGATAATGTGTCTTTAGATATAGTTCTTATTTTCTCCTCGGAATAGTATCTTTTCATTGTTTCTTTCAGAGCAGCTGGCTGGTAGCCCGGTGTGTCCTTGGGTGGCACAGTTGAGTTAGGGTCGTCCAAAGGCTACTGCGGCTGATGGTGACGCATGCGCACTTCACCCAGAGACCTTCATAATGGAATCATGTTCGTCAAATAGGGATGTCAGCCATTTTGTGGCCACCAAATGGTCAACTTAAGCAAAGAAACACAAAAATGTAATTAATACATGGAAATGACTAATAAAATGTTGTCCCCTTACTAATACCCATATTTGTGTGTATTTATCTAGCAGAAGCAACACTTAATGCAGGTTATATTCATATTAATAAAGCACAAATCACGAATACATCACGAAAACAACATATGCAATTTCTAATTGTCTATTATTAATATGCATACAAAATTAGTTTACGTTATTAATTAGGCCATGCAAATGCAATTCCCACGTGTATTTATTATATTAGTAGTGTTGATCAATTCACACAGTAAACAATTAGTACAATTACTATTAATTATTCTCATTAATGTAAACATGCAAAATGGAGAGGGTATACAATTTTTAAAGAAAACCCCACTCCAGCAATAGTCCCTCTGTTGTTGGACTTATTCAATGGTATAATATGCTCTGGGGAAATCCCAGAATCCTGGAAAGAAACCAACATTGTGGTGTTTCACAAAAAAGGCAAGCCCAAAAAAAATACTGGGTCGTATCGTCCAATATCCCTCATAAATGCGGACACTAAGATCAACGCCAAGGTCCTGGCTAAAAGGTTGGGAGGGGTCATTGGCGGTCTGGTTTTCCCGTGGCAGCATGGGTTTATCCCAGGCCGAGGGACAACAGGCCATATTAGGCAGGCCATTACTTTGTTTGATGTGCAGGCTGTCACGGGGGGACGGATGGTCATGATCCTTTTGGATGCAGAAAAGGCCTGCGATCGCGTCACTTGGAAGTATTTGTGGGAGACATTGGAGCGAAGGGGCTTTGGCCCTAAAATCTTGGGAGCTATTAAAGCCATGTATTCAGATTCCAAGGCCAGAATTCAGCTGATGGGAGGAAGCTCAGAAAAAGTTTTTATCTCACGGGGGACATGGCAGGGATGCCCCTGCTCACCAATCCTTTTCGCCCTGTATATTGATCAGCTTGTACGCAGAATATTAGGATGTGAGGATGTCCAGCCAATAGTTTGTAAGGGGTTTGAAACTAAACTGCTGGCTTATGCTGATGACCCAGCCATAATTACCCCAGAACCAGAGACGGCTCTGATAGCTATCACAGGGATAGCTATGGAGTTTGGACGATGCTCGGGGTACCTCCTTAATGAAAGCAAGACCCAGATAATATGTACCAATAATATTGGAAGGCATGATGAAAGATACTCGGATTCAGCGGTTTATCTAGGGGTTAGGATAAGCTCCGCAACTGATACAATCATTAAAGATCATTTTACCCCGCTAATAACATCAATTGCTGCAGATTTAAAAAGAATAGATGCTATACACCTTTCTTTAATAGGGAGAGCTAATGTGCTCAAAATGACTAAGCTTCCTAAAATATTGTATCTCTTTCGCTCCATCCCGGATATGATTGGGGAGGGCATGTTAAAATCTATAGAAGCGGTATTTATGAATTTTATTTTGCAGTATGGCAAAATTAGGCGGTCCATTAAATATCTGTCTCTCCCATATGTAAAGGGAGGGCTGGCAATTGCTAATATCAGATTTTATCAATGGGCCTGTCTAATAAGCCAGATGGCAATATTATTCGATTCTGCCACAAATCCGGCTGATACCCCCTTTGGCAATCGGAATCCGCCATCTATTTTTGAACTACTTTTGGGCAGCAAAGCCCTTGGGCTCCTGCTGCGTAAGATTGACAGACGTTATTATAATAAAACGCGATATAAGGTTTTAGATGTGTGTGGGAAGTCTGGAAACTAGTCCAAAGAACAATGGCAATTCTGAGAATTAATTACTATACACCTCTTTGGAATTCCAGTATTTTCCCTCAATTTAGTAATGACAGGATGGGAAGAATGTGGGAGCAGCAAGGAGTTAGAAGAATGGGGGATATATTTGAAGGGGACAATCTGATGAGCTTTGATAATATTCAACGGAAATTTAAAATCCCGGATAATCAAGTCTTTAAATTTGTACAAATATATCTAACTTTGAAGGGTATCAGACCACGGCTATCTCCAGGGGGCAAATTTAATATAATTGAGTTCCTATTAGGAGGCGGAACTAAAATTAAAATGATATATAGAATTCTATTATCAAGAATTTCAGTTGATCTGGATAAGTTTGAGGCCTCCTGGACGTCGAAATTAGAAAATCCTGATGTTGATTTAGATAAAGCATTGCAATTAGCTGGGAAACTGTTCCGCTCCACGAATTTGAGAGCCCAACACTATAAAACCCTTTTTAATTTGTATTTTACACCAGCAAAATTATACGATTGGGGTAAAAGAGTCGATGATAAATGTCCAAGATGTTTGGAAGGGCCTGCTAATCTTTTGCATATGTTCTATCAATGTGATAAATTAAGCGGAATTCGGGGAGAGATAGAGAAGTTCTGGGAGGGGCTGTCAGGTGTTAAGGTTAATTTATCCCCAACGCTTATGATAATAGGAACTGACAGTAAACTGGGTCTTAATAAGGAGGAGGAAGCCTTTGTTTTTATATGTGTGGCTGTTCTCCGGATATTATTAGCGGCAGGCTGGAAAGATACTGTAGCACCCTCCTTCCAGATGTGGGTGGCCAGACTCTTGGGGATTTATAATATCGAATCCTCCCTATACACTTGGAGAGGAAGGAAGATGAGTAAGCTGGGGCTGAACATTTGGGCTCCTCTCAAGAACTGGAGAGACTCGTTTATAAATTTGTCTAAGGTTGTATATTATGGACCGTAATGAATTCAAGAGGTTTTAGGTTTTTGGGAGATTTGAAGCCTATGTGGTGTTTATTTCTTGCCCCCCTATGCTGATAGATATGTAGTAATATTTTGTATATATATGAAATATCCCCTAATCTTTGTAAAGAAAGCCAGGTTATAGTCTGTATTTTGTATAGATGGAAGTATAAAATGTATTTATTATTGATTGTACCAGCTATTTTTTAAATAAAAAAATAAAATAAAAAAGTGTAGCTAGGTATGACCAACAGGGGATAAACAATCTATTCTTTGACTACTACACGGAGCTCTATCTAAGCCGGTTAGCCCCCTCAGACGAGGAACTACAGGAGTTCCCTCAGGCAGTTGACCTACCTGCGCTAGATGAAGATGCAGCAACTTTATTGGGTCGGGAGATCGAGGAACGGGAGGTGCGTGGTGCCATCAAAAGTATGGCCCGTAACAAAACCCCAGGCACGGATGGCCTTCCAATACAATTTTACCTCGCCTACACCGACCTACGTGCCCCCCAATTCACACGATTATATAGCGATGCCAAGATGCTTGGCACGCTCCCTGTCTCCACTAGAGAGGCGATCATTATTCCTCTACTGAAGCCGGGAAAGCAAACGTGGGATAGAACGGCATATCGCCCTTTATCCATGCTCAATCTCGATTATAAAATACTAAGCAGGATCCTGGCCACCCGGTTGCTCCCCCACATGACCACCCTCATACATGCTGACCAATCCGGGTTCATCCCCACTAGAAACACAGCGCTCAATATTCGAAGATTCTTGCATGTGCTGGAGGTGGATTCCTACAACACTGACAATGCTGCGATCTTTGCAGTAGACTTAGAAAAAACCTTTGACAGCTTGGAGTGGGTGTACCTCTCCCATGTGATGCGAAAGATGTGGCTAGGCCCGACTTCGTGAATTGGACAGCCCTCTTGTACACTGACTCCACTGATGGTCAAAACAGGGGGAGTGATCTTGGAGACGTGCAGAGTGGGGAGGGGCACACGACAGGGGTGTTCCCTCTCCCCTTTGTTGTTTGCCCTGGCGATGGAACCCATGGCAGCACATGCTAGATCGGGGCGGGCGTATCACGGCCTTGATGTACACGGACAGGTCCATCATATTGCACTCTATGCAGATGATCTTTTACTTTTCCTGGCTGATTCAGGTGAGGCATTACAGGGGGCCAAAACTCTGCTCCATGCTCTCAGCAGAGTGGCAGAGTTAAAAGTAAATTGGTCAAAATCATGCCTTTTTCCGGCGCGCAGGGATAGAATAGGCCCACAGTGCACAGATGGGGTGAACTGGGAGGACAGATGTTTACCCTACTTTGGTACTCTTATCTATCACAGACAGGAGGATATTCTTGAGGGCAACTTTGGGAAGGCAATTAGGGGGGCAAAGCTAATTTTGAATTCTGGGGCTCCCTGCGCGCAGTAGCGGGCCGGGTGGCGCTTCTCAAAATAGTGACCCTCCCGAGGCTACTTTATTTCTTTAGGACCTTGCCAGTCTGGATTCCAGCAACCTATTTCAAGCAGCTCTGTGTAATGTTCACTGTTTTTCTGTGGCACAAGGGCAGACGCAGGTTTAGCTCTCAACACACTCATGCGACCCCAAGCGGAGGGAGACCTGGCGGTCCCAGACTATGAGACTTATTATTTAGCAGCCCAATTTCAATGGCTAACACAGTGGGTAGCGAGGGCCACCAGGGGTGAAGAGGAAACTGGAGGGGTCTGGGGATGCCTGATTGTGCTATCCCACATAGTACTGAGACTCCCGCTTGGTGCCACATCCCTCACCCTAGAATTTGCCACGGCGCGGAAATGCTGGAACAGGTACCTGCGGAGGGCTTCTATTAAGAGTCCCTATGCGCCAGAAATATCATTAAAGATGTGCAGGGCCCTGCCACATGAGGGCAGCTGGCAGAGATTGGAGACTTGGGAACAACGGGGGCTGACTACCATGGGAGACCTGTACGAGGAGGGAACCATGATCCCGTTTGATGATCTACGGGCCCGCTATGACTTGCCAGGGGGTGATTTCTTACAATATACGGCCCTCACTACGGCCATCAGGAAACACTGGGGCGGAGGACTAACAGAGCCACTGTTAGAACTGGGGTCACCAATTCCGATGTGGTAGCTTGGCGCGAGGTAGGAAGGCACCCGAAGGCAATGTGTAAAGCGGTTGTGCAGCACTCCCCACCCGGACTCAGTAATGCACACACAATGAAGGACACCACACCAAGTTGATTGGTAAAAACAGGATCCTTTATCTATTTCAAGTCATGGCGAATCAATTAATTTCAGGAATAATGCAGATAATATCACGACAGCAGTAAATTAATTTGAGTAACTAAAACAGGTAATCGCAGAGCAACAATCAATTCATTCCAGCAAATAAAGCAGTGAATCTCGGGCCCACAGTTAGTTCATTCAAATCAATGGATCAGCACATCTCAAGATGACGGGTAATTCGTTTCTGCACAAAACAGGCGTAAATTCCTCTCTAAAACTTCAGGCCCATAACAACAAGGTTCTCGGTAACCGGGGGCATCATAGGCAACAACATTTCTGTGTTCACATTAATCAGAATAGCACTGGGCTGGAAGGGACATTCCTGGCAACATTTCCTGTGTAGGGACTCTCTAAGCAGGGCATAGGCCAAGGGCTAATCCATGTGGCAGGACTTCTATATCGAGCACAGTCTTAGGCCTGGTCCGGCTCAACCGCTCCACAATGAAGGTTCAAATGGGCCTTCAGGGCCCGGTTGCAGCTCCCTGAGGGGAGGTACGGTCACGGGGCGGCCACTCTGTTCCCGAGGGGCTTCTCGGCAGCCCCGTTTCCCCCTGTGATCTCTGCCCTCCCCCAGGGGGGTTACCTTCAAGCTTTGAGCCTTGGTAGGCCTGTGCGGCTCCCGGCCCAGGAGCCAATGGGGTTGCCGCATTCTGGGGGCCGGGCGCGGAAGCCAATGAGATGGCAGCTTCTGGGGGGCGCAGCCGCAGGGACCAATGGAGGGCCGCGCCCGCTACTGGACACGGCTGGTGACGTTGGTCTCTGGGGAACGCCCCGGGGCCTAGCGCAGCCTTCCTCACTACCGCGGCGGCCCTCCCAGGCTTCGGGGGCCGCAGCAGAGAACTCGGGTGGCAGATGGCCCTCAGGGCTGCGGGTGCCGGGGCCGTGGCAGTTACTCTGACATAAGGCACGCCCCGCGGCAGCGCCCAACCCAGGCTCACCAGCAAGAGACACCGGCGGCCCTTCGGATGTCCCAGCGCCTGGGCCGCAGCGGTGATCCTCGGCAGATATGGCACTTCCTGGCACAGCGCTAGGGTGCAGGTACCAGGATGCGGCGGTGATGCGCGTGCGGCGCTTAAAGGTCACAGCGCTTGGGAGTCTTAACATGTAGGGGGCATAGCAGTAGTACAGCCACGGCCTGGGCTGTGGCGGTGATGGGCTGGCAGCGCTTTGAGGTCACAGCGCTTAGGAGTCTTAACATGCAGGGGGCATAGCAGTTCCAACCATATAGCGCTAGGGGGGCGCAGTTCTGGCAGTTTAGCGCTAGGTGGGCACAGCGCTTTACCAGCAGTTCCTGATCAGCAGTGCCCACAGCAGGCAGTCCCCTTCTTCTTTACAGCACCTGGGTGGCACAGCGCTTATCTTGGGGGGAGTAGATGGCTGGTCTCAGTTGCAGGTTCTTGGGGGGAGAGTAGGGGTGGAGTTGGCAGGCATAGAAGGGCAGGATGGTTCCCTGCAGCACACTGGAGTTGGTCCCCTGGGCTCCCCCTCACTGGGCAAGATCAGTAGGCTGGCAGAGTCCCTCATCTAACTTGGGTACAGCAGGGCCTAAGCTCAGTCAGTCCCAGTAGTGTAGGTTTCACCCCTAGGCCCAACCGCCTACGCTCCGGCAGAGGTTCCCCTCGGTCCAGTGGTGCCCCAACTAACTAGTTCAGTTTCCCCTCCTTTCCTCTTATACCCCTAGGTCAGGTGACCCTCCTGTAAAGGCGGCAAAGCATAACTCCTCCCTGAACTGGAAGGTTCCAGGAGCTTCCACATATCTGTCTATGGGACAAAAAGGCAGGATGGTAAAGATACAGTATCAAGATGTCCCAGCCTGATCCTAACCACTAGTGCATGTATGCAATGGCCACTCCGCAGTAGCAGGGGCCTGTGGCAGACATGTTATTAGGAGAGAGCACCTGCACCTCAGCACTGTTTGGCAGTGGTAAGGTGCCCAGAGGCCTAGGGCCAACAAAAAGATGGTGGCAAAAATGAGGCGACAAGGGCGAAAAAACAGGGTAAGACCACTCTAGGGCTGACAGGTCTAACAGCCACCCACTTCTATGGGTGCCACTAAGTGGTGATGGCAGCGGGCACCTTTAAGGCGGTGACATGTCTCTATAGACGTATGACACTGGAATCCTTATCCCCCCTGATGGCCCTAAAGCTCAATGGGAAACGGATATAGTGGAGGTCATCCCAGACAGGGCTTGGAGTGAAATTGTGGAAAGAGCCTGGAAGAGTACGAGGCACGCGAAGATTCAGTTATTGCACTTTCATATGCTACACAGAGCATACCTTACCCCGGCTCGATTGCATACATACTTCCCGACCCAGTCAGTGTCCTGCCTGAGATGTTCTGCAGACAATGCAGATTTGAAACATATGTTATGGGACTGCTCGTTCCTTGACAGCTTTTGGGAGGAGGTGACAGCTTTACTGACAGATCTCACTGATAGGGACCTTAGACCCCTCCATGGCTCACTGTATCTTAAATTGGTTTCCCCACACCTCAAAGAACAAAATCACTAGTAAATTTATAGATTTGGGATTTCTACTAGCCAAGAGAATCATCACCACGCATTGGAAAGCGAAACAGGGCCCTAGCATCACTAAGTGGAAAGCAGACTTCCTGAAATGGGCTGAGTGTGAGGGAGTAATTAGGTTACAGATTGCAAATCGTATGGGGAGTGAGAAGGCAATGGAGAGGGCGAGAGCCTGGGAAAGGGTTGTGGCTCTCAAGTCCCCTGAGGATGGTACGATTGATGCAATTGCGGACGACCCTGTGGAAGCCATAGTTTAACACATAATCAGTTCTGCACCCACCTTGTCTTGTCTCCCCACGTTTGATGGTGGCGCTTGGGAGATATGCCTGATTTCATGCAGCTCTCTCTCATCCCGATAGGTTGATCCACTGCGACATTAGCTCTCCTGATCTATTGCAGACAGCACTTAAGTGACATGCCTGGGAGGGTGGTGAGGGAGTGGGATAGGGGGGATAGTTGTGGTTGGCAATTTGCAATGGTTGGAGAATGATTTTAGCAATGCAATCACTCGTTGTTCAGGTCATGGCGGGGGGGGGGAATGAGTAGCCTGGAGAACCACTGACGTGCCTTAATAGCCTGAACTGACATGTGTATCTGCTAAACAACTGGGGTATGTAACCGAATCCCTTAATGTCTTTGGCTTTTCTCTTTGATTACCGTCTTGATTCACCAATAATCAATAAAAATTGTTAAAAAAGATATGATATACCCTATGAGGTCATAGCGTAAAATGCCAATATTGAGGTGGGTGATAGGAATAGGCTATGTTACAACGCATGCGATACATCGCACTCCATTTCAGCACGGTCATTACAATGACCGCTTTGTTACATCGCATACCGTTACAACACATGTCATTACAACGACTTGCTGTAGGAAGCGTGCTGGATTTTGGAATAGTATAATTTATTATACTAACTCCAGTCTGTGTAACAGTAAGGAAGGTGTTGGATTTTAAATCCAACACCTTCTGCCCCTTACAGCAAGTCGTTGTAAAGGGTTGCGATGTAACAACGCGGTCGTTGTTACGACCTCGTTGTAATGGCATGCGATGTATCGCATGCGATGTAAACAATATTTCCCGGGCGATAGTTTACAGAAACAAGGGATTTCCTCCCAAAACCGTCTTTAAAATAAGAACCCACCAAGAGGACTCAATTCCCATCATCCATCTGCAAAGAAAGTGACATCACTGATTACTTGCTAAAACTGTCTTCATTTAATGAAGGCTGCAGCATGGACGCGGAGCAGGCGCACCAAATTCAGGCCCGCCCATGCTCAGCACCAAGACACCTGGTCCGCCATCCTCTCTACTCTACAGCGACCCTCAGAGCCCTAGTCACATAACTCAGCAAAGTGGGATAGGGGGGATAGTTGTGGTTGGGAATTTGCAATGGTTGGAGAATGATTTTAGCAATGCAATCACTCGTTGTTTAGGTCATGGCGGGGGGGAGAATGAGTAGCCTGAAGAACCACTGACGTGCCTTAATAGCCTGAATTGACATGTGTATCTGCTAAACAACTGGGGTATGTAACCGAACCCCTTAATGTCTTTGGCTTTTCTCTTTGATTACCGTCTTGATTCATCAATAAAAATTGTTTTAAAAACAAATGATATGATGTACACTATGAGGTCATAGTGTAAAATGCCAATATTTGAGGTGGGTGATAGGAATAGGCTATGTTACAACGCATGCGATACATCGCACTCCATTTCAGCACGGTCGTTACAATGACCGCGTTGTTACATCGCATACTGTTACAACGACTTGCTGTAGGGAGCGTGTTGGATTTTGGAATAGTATAATTTACTATTCCAACTCCAGTCTGTGTAACAGTAAGGAAGGTGTTGGATTTTAAATCCTGTCTTGCATACTCCTCAGCACAAGTCCCCACACTAAGCACACCACCAAAATATGTGATCTGCTACACAACCATTAGACCCGCATTCCAGACCCCTTTGTCAGGCCCAGTCATCGACATGATAATGCTCCCAGGATGCAGGATCGCAAAACAGGACAAACAGAGCTGGAGACAAAATCGCTATCATCTTCAAAGATTCAATCCAATGCTCCATCACTTTCTAAAGCACCACCCGCAACATGGAACACTTGACCATCAAACTCTTCATCACTGCGAAATACACCCTAAGTGGCACCCTTGTTTACCTCCCTCCCGGACCATGTGCAACATCGGCAGCACCATCGCAGACTTTGTTACCCCCCCTGATCCTCAACTCCAGGGCCTTCATCCTCCTCTACAACCTCAACTACCACCTGGAGGACCTAACCAATCCCAACACAACCAACTGCTTTGGAAGGCCCACACACTCCTCTGGACAATTACTTGACCTGATTTCCGTTAGCTTCAGCAACAACACAGTAGATAAGCTCACACTGATCACCTGGTTGGAACACACCTCCTTAACATAATCATACCCATTTGTCAGAAGTCTTTACAGAGGACAACTGGGCAAGCAGGAGCTACTGAGCCAACTGTGGGGGGGAGGTCTTTATTCCTGATGTCCCAGCCCAACCTCCTATGGATTTTGAGCAAATAGGTCACGTATCCCTTCAGCACTTGACTCTCAGGGTTCGCGTGGTCTGAGCGGTCCAACGCTCCCTCGGAGGGGAGGTGGACACGGGGTAGTGAACACTGACTCCCAACTCAACATGCACGCTGCAGCAGCAAATACATCATTATCCAGTCAAATACTCACTTTTATGATTTTTTTTATTTTTCATTTCTTCCACTATCAACTCAAAGAAAAAATACGACATTCAAAAACACACAGTTCTCCTGGAGTCAGAGCTCTATTGTTTGTTTAGGCAGTCCCCCAGGTCCCATTTCCCCCATGCGATGGTTAGTCCCCATTCACTATAGGCAACATCCAGGGAAAGCCTCACTAGTAATCAGAGTCTTAGGAGTCCACTCAGATTCCATTCTAAAGTCAACAGTGTTCAAGCACTGCAACTATAGCTACCAAGCAAGCTCCCCCACTACTGACTGGCCTGATATCAGTCTTCCCCACAAGCAGCAGCTGAATCAGGTGAGTTCTGCCACACGTGGCCCAGGCAGGCTGCACTCTGCAGGTGCAGAGTTCTTCAAATGCGGTTGTGCCACTGAAGCTACTGGAGGTTTTTGTGGCTCTTCCTTGCAGTGTAAGTGTCTGATCCACTCCCTGTGGGGGGTGATGTGACGATCCTGATGTGGTCCCTCGTATTGATGGTTATGTGCAAGTGCTCCCACAGCAGCCTCACTTCTCTGGCGGGGGTAAGTGGATCATGTTGTGCGTCTTGTTGCTCCCGGTGACTGTATCTGGGATTTGTGGTCACCATATGCTCTCTGCACATCGGCTCTAGCCTATTCAGCATAGCAAACTACTCAGCAGCGGCCCCTCCTGGCAAACATGGCGGTGGCTCACCATGACACAAGGGCGATAGCCATCACAGCACGGCAGTCTTTCCATGGCAGCGCTTTCTGGCATACCGAATCGCCTATCCTCACTACGTAAGGGTCTGGCCCAATTAGGTGCTGATGGCATATGAGGGTCAGCAACTTCGTCCTGTACACGGGCAACGACCCGATATGTGCAGCACCGTTTCCTCACACCCCCCAAAGGTAGTCCACGCAATAGGCATCCCCACTGGATCTTGTTCCCTCCCAACGCTCTCCTCTTCTTCACAGGGCAGACTGGTCTTTGCAAGCAGGCAGGCTCCAGGGCAGGTGGTCTTGGATTCCTGGGGTCATATCCCCTCACCCAGCAGAGATACTAGCACAGCCCGTTTGGCTGCTTGGCAGATGACAATTTTTGAGTTCTCAAGCTTCCAGGCCCCAAATGTGATTGGTTCACTTTTAAGCATTTTCACAAAGATGACGGTAGGTCTGAGATCCCCTTCAAGAGTGTGGGTGCTGGCTTACTTGTATGACCTGCTTAACAGCTTTATTAAAAGTCTCGAAGAAATTTTCAGCTAACACTAGATTGAGTCTACTGTAAGTAAATGAAGAATTATTCCAAGTAAAGCCACCAAACGACACCCTTTTATTAGAACAATACTAGCTATAAGGGGGCAAGGTTCATCCTTCAGGAAAAGTCCTGCTGCCATTACTGCTAGCAGGAAAGGCTTTAGCCAGAATACCAGAGAGCTTTAACCCCTTCAGTGCCCCGCCCTTTCCCCCTCCTGTGCCGGGCATTGTATTAGCGGGCGGGGTCCATGACGAGATAGTCTCGTCATGGGCACAGCGCAACCGCGCTCCATGACGAGACTATCTCGTCATGGGCATAGAAGAGGTTAAAAAGTAAATTGTGAAGACGTCTGTGATTAATAGAATCAGTTGTTCACCTTTTCTGACAGATATTTTTTTTTGTTCAAATTGTTTTTATTGAATGTACCAAAACGTGAACAGTAGTGAAAAGGACAAAAACAAAGAAACAATAATGAATAAGAGACACTAATTACAAATGGAAGTATAAGAGGTTCCCTGTTACAGACAAGCTTATATTTGTGAGACATATGAGTACAGCGTGAAGGACATCATTTTGTTTGACATACGGATTGGTTATAAGAACATCAGGCAGAGCAAATATAACATTTATGGAGAGTATTATATTATCCGTAAGAACATAACATGTGTATATTCTATCAATATAGTTTGCAAAATTAACATATTCTACTCATATCCCATCATTATTACATCTTGAGTCTTAGTTTGAAGCCCCTATGTTGGGAACGTGAGGTATGTTCGGTTTGATACAAACTCTGTGTGATGGAACAAAGGAAATAAAGCATGTTCATAGCGTAAACCTTGAGGGTGAATTGTCAGCATTACATAGGAAGGGGTATTGATGTCATAATAGACAAAGTTATAGCCGATTTCTCATCATGTAGCCAGCTACATGACACAAAACCTTCGGAAGCCGGTAGACATATATCCACTTATCATGGTTAGGAGCCTCACACAATGAGGAATCGGCTATAAATTTGTCTGTTATGACATCAATACACATTACTAAGAGGGATGACTACTGTATGGCTGTAATGATTCTTCTTCATTTTAATACCCGGTACCTTATGGGGGCACTCGGATGCCCTTTGGAGATACATAGCCTCCAGCAAATGTAAGCGAGAGCTTTTGTGCTTTACGATTTCTTGAACCATTTGAATATTCAAAGATATTAAGCTCTGATGAAGTTCCAAGTGTTTTGGAACGAAACGCGTTGGCTGGACTGCTTGTTGTAAATATATAAAGGATCTATAAAAAGATATCTGATTGGACTTCTTTACCTGGTGCACCTCCACATGTCTCTTATATTAAGCGCAACTGAAGCTCCTCGATGTCCAGGCAGTCCCAATGCAGGGGAGATTGCTCAGTCCACGGTAGTGACATCTGAATCTGACCTCAGTTCCGGAATATGATTCCATACATTCTTATCAGTTGATGCGCCCCAAGTTCATCAGGCCATGTCTTTTCCTTAAAGGTTAGTTCCTGGCAGCAGGATTGAAGCAATTTTTTGGCCACGGCTAGGAGTCATGGCTTTAAGATGCATGACAGGCTGCTGTCTGGTGACTCAAAGGTTTTGATGCAATGTGCAACCCCAGGGAGCTTTGTAGTGCAGGCTTCCATGAGCAAGCCCAAATTGTTTCCCTACTTCTCCATGGGACAGAGACTGAAAAAAAGTGATGCTAACATCAAAGTATTTTAATCTGCCATTTTGGCTTTACGCTTCCTGATTGCAGTTTATCTCCTGGATTGTTACACTCCTACCCTTTTGAGGTTTTGTCAGCGTTGCCTGAGGACATGTGTTGTGCCTTTCCTCAAACAATAGATGATTGTTAAGATGCTGCAAAATATGCATTGGCTGACACACCTTGACATGTTCCACTGGAGTCTTAGTGGAAGTCCAGGCTTTCTGTTTCGACATGCTATTTAATGATTTAAGGCTCTTTGGTGAGAAGGCCCATAAAGCCTTTGGGAAACTAAAAGGAGCAGTGCTAAGGCCCACTCAATAAGGTTAATTTCCCCTGTTCAGTCAACAAAACAGGATGTTATAAGGATACTCAAGGGGACTTGCATATTATCAACTATAACCCCTCAGCCTATACAGCAACTTATGCAGACTTTTCATGGCAGTAAAGGTAGGAGAGGTTTCAAGGAACAAGGCCAACAACAGTAGCACTTCTGTTCATCTTTTCGCCTGGTACAATTGCTAGATCTCTTCAGCTCAATCTAACATTGAGACCAGCAGTTGACAGAATTCAACATTGCATGCATTACTGGCTGTCTCAAATTGGACCAGTGGGTCCTTCAAGTTATCGAAGTTGGTTATTCCCTTCCATTTTTGGATGCACCTCCCCACATTCCCTGGTTTACTCTAAGACCACCGCAGATTATGCTTTGTTTCTTAAAACAAAGTGATAATGAACTGGTACCAGAGGTGGTGAGAGGACTGTGCTGTTATTAGTGGTACTCTCTGGTCCCCAAGAAGGACTGGAAACTAAGACCAGTTCTGGACCTTCAATGCTTGAACTCCTACTACTGATTCTTTCTGATTGCCAAAAGCTGTGGAAACTAGGACTGATTCTGGACCTTCAACTTCTGAACTCGTTCCTAAAGAAGTAGATGGTGAAAATTATAACATCTGCTTAGGGTTCTGCAAGTCTTGAATCCTGCACAGCATGTGTTTTCATCTCCCAGTTCTTCAGTCTCACAAGAGGTACCTCCGCTTTGTGGTGGGGTCAGACCATTCAGGGTTTTATTAAGGTCATGCCAGTGAATGAGCTGCATCTTCGGAGGTAGGGGATACATATATTGCCATACCTAGACTACTGGCTGGTAAATGGTCACTTGTCACAGCTGGTTTTGGACCACCTATAGACCAAAGTGTCATTGCAGTGCACCCTGGGATTCTCCATCAAAGAGTTCAAAATCTCATCTTCTGTCGATAACAGAGGACTCCTTTAGAGGTTTTTTTATTAACACAGCTGCCTCGAAAGCCACTCTACACCTGCAAAGAGTCTGGGACATTCAGGCTATGATCCGAATGTTTCAGCTGCAAATTTCAGTTCAGGACTTGATGTTTCAAGGGATGCCTGGGTTCTTAGTACTGTGCATCCTGCTGGTGTCTCATGCCCGTTGGCATATGCAGCCCTTATATGAAACCTGTGTCAGCAAGAGGCCCAGCACTGTGGATGCCTTTCTAACAGGATCCTCATCTCTGACAAGGCAACTCAAGGCCAGCAGTGGCAATGATAGATTCCGATTTAAACTGTCAGGCTATTTCCTCGCTCCTTACAGAGTGGACAGTAGTGGCGGGTGCATCATCGCTAGGTGGGGAAGGTGACCTGTATGAGGTTGAGATCAAGATCAGAGGTCTCTGCTTGTATATGTAGTAGCGCAACCATATAAATCTTCTTGCACTGTGGGCCATACAACTGGTTCTAATGGCCTTTATGCCTCCTTTACAGGACAGGAAAACAAAAGTACTGAAAGACAATACAACCGCTATATGGTAGTGCACAAATGTAGTAGAGTGTAGGCTTGTAGCCTCTGTCTGGAGGCTCTGAGGCTTTTGCGAAGGCCTGCACTTCAGAGGGTTTCCCTGATGATTTGTCATCTAGCAGCATCCCTCAGCATGAGGGCAAAACAAGTCATCAGCTAGCTGATCACGAGTGGCATCTTCACCCAGAGGTGGTAAAGCATATCTATGCCCAGTAGGAGTATGCCCTCTGTATATCTGCTCTCTACCTGTGAAAATAATAGAATACAACCATTTGCACTCGAGTTTTCTCCTCAGGGGTCTCTAAAGATCTGCTCTACCTTCGGTGGATCTCCAGTCTCTTGTATGTATTTTTGCCTCAGCCAATGATCCCAAGGTTTGTGAAGAAAGTCGGGTGAGACCAAGCACAGCTGGTTCAGTAGGCTCCAGATTGGGCCAGAAGGATGTGTTACTCCGAGCTGCTGTCTCTGTCCATCTGCCCATCCTCTTTGGGAGGACCTGCTATTCCAGCAGCAAGACAGGGAGCTGCATAAGGTCCACAATATGCACCTGCATGTGTGGAGATTCAGCAGCACCAACTTTGTGACTGATCTACCATCTGAGATGCCTGATGTGATTTTGGTTGCTTGCCGCACTACCACTAAATCCGTTTATTTGGGCCTCTGGTCCAAGTTTTTTACTTGATGTGATGAGATGTAGATTGACTGTCTACAGCCTAGGTTGTCTGATATTTTTGTTTGTCCTGTTTTTGGCACGGCACAGCAAGGCTTTGCTATTGTCACTGTTAAGGGCTACTTATTGTCCCTTTTGACCTTCCTTTGTTTGTTTGATCAGCACTCATTGTTTAAATCGACCATCATGATGCATTATTTAAAAGGACATATGTTTCCTCAATCTCCATTCATTATGCCACAGTGGGACCTCCATTTGGTTTGAATGACGACTCAGACTCTTAACTCAGACTGTGTTTCTTATTGCCATCACTTCGGCACTTTGTGCCAGCTACTTCTAGCTACTTCTTAGCTTATTTTGTTATGTTGGCCACCTGAAGTGTTTAGAGGTGGATGGATGGATCTATGGATGGATAGATCTAAGGATGGATGGATGAATCTGTGGAATGATCTATCAATGGATGGATGGATAGATGGATGGATGGATGGATCTTTCTTGGTTGGGCTGTGAATGCCAATCAGCCAAACACGCTGCTCATCCACTTTGGTCTCAAACTCTTCCATCTGTAAATGCATGGTAGTGCTCATTATTCAAGTGTATTTCTTTTTTACAAGACAAAGTAGGCACACACGCATTGCTAGATTTCAAGCTGTGATGGAAAACTGTACAAAAACATGTTTTTGATTTCTTGCATCCAGCTACACCAGTTTCCTGGTGTCTCATCCTTGCAGGCATGTAACTATCGGGACCTGTTTAAAGCCTCATTAATGCTAATGCCTCAGAGTCCCACCAAATAGCCTGTTGAACCTTTCACATGACATTACAGTCAAGAGAGTCTCTGCTAGGTCCGAGCTACAAACTGATATGACTGCACCAAATGGTGCAGGTCTGGCCAAGCCATCAAATGATAACCACCAATTGAATCTCAATCCTCCTTACCATAGCCATCTCCAAAGAAACCATAAATACTGTTTCCATCAGCATTTGTATCTTAGTGGTCGTTATATGTAGGAATGTTGTTGAGTAGAGCTTAAGTGAGGAACATAGCGCCAATGTCTCTAAACTTCTAAGGTGAATAAAAAGAGTTAGATTGCTAGGTGTACATCATGGTCATGGATAAGTTCAACTCAATAACATTGTATGAGATTATATCAGATTTACAAAACCTTCAGGCACACTAAAACTGTAGGCATCACACATCTCAGAGCAGCATGATGTGTTTTAACTGCAAGCAAGATAACCTGTTGGAGCTATAGGTACCACTAGATCTGAAAATTGTTCCCAAAGTACAAGATAGGATCCAAAACATGCCCTGGCTACATTAGTTCTTGATTATTTGGCACTGGTGAAACCTTGTTCATTATGAAACCATGCCTATGACTTTTTAGACCTTACAACTGCTTTTAATTGACCTAATTTCAATTACTGGTGCCTGTCTGGAAGGTGTGTTGGACCTGGCCGATGATCAGGCTGCACCTACAAATTATGCTACTTGCTGACATGTCTTGTGGGCGAGCAAGACAAGACACACTTATGTTTGAAAATGTTCTACCAAGTTAGCCCTCTAATGCTGACTAGGCTTGAAATTTTTGCCATGAAAATAGTGCAACCCATTCTTTTATCTCTATTATTGTTGACTACTATCCCCTGCGATACCTGCTTCCCGTTCGTTTTTACAGTAAATACTTAAAAACTTGACAAGAGCCTTCAAAATGCCCCAAATTAACACCCTTCTCAAAGACCCCTATGCCGCCCCAAATGATCCATCCAACTACAGACCCATTTTACAAATCACTCCTAGCAAAACCCCTTGAGAGCACTAACCAAATGAATGACTATTATACAACTTTCTTGGTGCATATGTGACATGATTAAAGCACAGAGTTGGTCCTTTTATTCAAATGAGATGACCTAAAACAAATTGATAAAATTGGTATGGAGCCTCACTATTGATTCACATGGAGTAATCAAAAGCTGGTTATTGTCAATCACAAAATCCTTCCTCAAAGCATAAGGGAATTGAAATACTAGCTAGGGGGCAAAATGGATCTAGTTATTGCTGTCAAACATATCTCAAATAATCACTTGTGAAGGGTTAGTGAAAGTTTCACCCAAAAACATGCTTCATACCAGAAGCCCCCACCTTATGGCTCTTGCTTTTTTTTTAGCATACTTCTAAGCCACATTGTCGCTGTGATCAAATTATTTGGAATTTCAGGCTACCACTATGCTAGTGGTAAGCACAATCAACATTAATAAAGACTGCACATTTGAGCATGCAATCCTGAGTGATTGTCTTGTATAAATTGACCGATGGATTGTAGTCAACTTAACAGAACTTTATCAAATCAGAAATGATGCAGTGTAGCCCAAACATCCTCCACCTACCTTGGCAAAGCTCTGTAGCTAACCCCTCCTCCTTCCTGCCCAAGTAATTAAAAGCCCAGAGGTGCAAATGGCCTTCAGTCTTGTACCACAAATAAACAAAGTGAAAACCCCTCTCTATCATTCAAGATCCCGCAGACAAACTGGACCTGTCCTAATTATCCAACAACCCCTTAACTATCCAGAATGCAGTGCACGGTCTCCTTACTGGACTACCAGCCCATCACAATTCTCAGACCCCAGCACATTTAAAATTCCACAGCCAGGGTGATTATAAATGTTAAATCCTGTGAACAAATCATCTTCAGTGCTGAGAACATTGAGGGTTGGTTTCAGGTATGGCCTTGAGCTAGAAATGTGTGCCAGTCACTACTGACAAAGGAATTATGATGAGCAGGATGTCTGGGAATGTGTAAGTGATTATCTGGACAGTACACTGAATCACCAGCAGTAAGAAGTCTTAATCTTGGAAAGAACTGAACTGACAAACATGTTCAATCTTTTTAAGCCTAATAGTGGTGGAAATTCCATGAAACTAAAGTATAAAGGAACCATATTGAGTATAATCAGATGGAAGAAAGGGTTTGGATGTGTTGAGCCTACTAGACTATTGACCATTTCAGGGTTGGAATCTGGGTTAGCCTTTATTCCAGTATTAAGAATTATTTAAGTTTATTGGCCTTCAATTGTGTTGGAGTCCGTTATGATCACGAGTTACTCCCTCTTTAAGGCTTCCTTGGATTGAAGTTGGTTAAAGTTGTTGATGGAGCAAGATTTCACAAGGTGAAAACTTGCTCGGAGTAACACCCCCATAACATTTACCAACAGTAGGTAGAAATGGAAATTAACATGCATTGCACACACACACACACACGGGAAAAAGCTTTTGCGCAAACTGACACTAATGTGAAATAATATATAAAAGACTAAACCTATAATTCAGTGAGCTTGAAAGATAAATGAAAAATGTTTATGCCGCATGCGCAATTCGTAGATGCATGTTGCATTCTGCTTCAGAGTACCAATTGATGCTGCTTTTTTCCGCTTAAAGCTTATGCTAGGTAATATTAACTGGGAATAGAATACGGGAGGGGGGTACACAGTAAAAACTACATTGTCATATAATTAATAAACTTTATTTACATTTTACTGTAGAATGCGGGACTCAAACCCCATTTGCCTAGAGCCGTTCTGATTGGGAGGAGGAAGAAAGAAGGAGCTCAACAGAGCTGTCAGAAGCGAGCAGATGTGCTGTGCTCAGCAGCAAAGGTGCCCGAGGTGAAGGACATGGGTCCCGGAAAGATTGTCAGTTTGCCAAGGAACATGGTCAACTGTGGGATCGGATGTCTCTTCCTCAGAAGACGCTCAAAAATGTTATTACATTTATCAAATTGTAACATTTGCAGGTAGTATGAATAAAGAATTAAAAAACTTGTGGGAACAGAAATTTTGACAAAGAAATGTATGTTTGGGTGAAGTCACCATGGGGTGATAGAACCACCTACTGGGATAGCCAATCAGCTGCTAGAAAATGCGAGTTGTGGCAATTTAGGTGGGATGGAAATGGAGATTTTTGGGTATAATTGGGGTGCCTTTAGGGGTGTGGTTTGGACTTGCAGGGAGGAAGAGAAGGGTGGATGCGTCGCTGATCGTCGGTTTGCAGAGAGACCCAGCAGTTTCCTGTCCTTACCTGACTCGGGTCTTGATTCCTTTGTTCCTTGATCCTATCTCAGGGGACCCTCACCATTCCCTGGGCTAGGGGGGTGGTTTTCCTACAGACCTGTTTGGTTAGTATCACCATACATGCAAATGTATGATTCTGAAACTTCTGTCTATTCACCTATCCACTCCCTCATAATATTGGTTTTGCATAATATTTGCTGAAACTGCTCTCTCTTAATCTATTCCCTCCTTTAAATGGATATTGTTCTTATTGATGTGAGAAAAGAATGTGTGTCTGTTTGCATTTTAATGACAACTTCTCTATTCTGATGAATTCATTGTTTGTAATTGTACCACTTCGCATATAAGCATTATAGAATTAAGAAATAATATTGATAAACTTTATTAATCTGTACCAAGAGTCTGTGATTTATTCAAACAACTGATTAAATAAGATGGTAATGTCATATCATTACCATCAACTCTTCAAATAATTGGTCCGTCGACCAAGTAGAGGTACAGTTGAATGTAAAAGTTAGAAACATATATAGATAAGATATTGACTATGAAATAATAAACAACATTGATTACTGAGATTATTGAAACAAAATTGACCCCAGCGCATCAGGGATATGGGTGAATGTGTATGGGCTGTTTTGAGATATTGTGAGTATTAATCCCTGATCAGATATTTAGTTTCGCGCTGGATCATTGTCGAAGGTTACAGCTTTTTCCAATCATAAAAGGGAAATATTCATGATAATCTGGTAATCTTGCTATGTAGAGTGCTTTTTCCTCTATTATTTTTATTATGTGTGTAACGATCATCCAAACATATTCTAGTTAGGTTGGCTGACACGTTTCGCCTTTGCGGTTGTAAACCATGGGGCTTTAACAAGGCTGTGGGAGCTTTAGCCAGAAATCCAGCGTGTAACTTATGTCCAGTCACACAAAGATCGTTCTGAACTCTCAGAGTTATAACCCATGTTGCAGCCAGCCTAAATACTTACAAGGATGCTACCTTTTCACTGTTGACCCCCAATTAACACTACAATGGAATGACAGCTGCCTATATAATTTTTCTGTTGCTAAGATAGGAAGCAGCTTTACTTTAAGCAGGGTGCTCTGTTCCCCCTTTGACTGTGAGCTCCTCCTTTTAGTTATTAGACTGATTAGCCAGTGAAGCCACCTATCCTCTGGAGTGGTAGTTAACCTGAGAGACAGTAAGTAGTATTTCAAGTGCCCCAAACCAACCTCTTATGCAGTGCTAACGTTTGACAAAAATTCAGTCTAGCTTGTGAGTAAATTAAGGTGACTTTGTACATGCATTCATTGCCCAGATGCATGCTATTCAGCAAGTATGCATCTGGGCGAAATGGTACTGTTTTAGCAAGCAGTCTGTTCCCCGCCCTCTTTAGCCACCATACTTCGAGCTGGGGGTTTTCTGTCACCGAGCTGTCCACTAAACACTAAGTTAGGAATGAGGCAAAAAGGGTGGTATATTACCCATGGTGTGATAAATATGGAGGAGAGGTAAGAGATTTACAAAATACACATTTTGTGTAGGATTTTTATTTAATCCAGTGGAGTTTCTATTTTATGAGTCTTGACTATTAACTTGACATAATGTAAAGAATTATTATATGTTTTTGGAGCAGATGGTATTAACGCAATGGAATCACATCCCAATGATTTCCACTCCTTAAAATGGGAAAAGCCATTTAATCCATATAGCTCTAAGCATTATTATGTGTTCTCTTTTACATCCTGCTCTCTGCCCATCTAATAAGATCTCTGTAGAGGATGTCTGTGAAAAAGTAAATTATTGAGCCACTGATAAAGAATCCCATCTTGGATCATATTCTGGAAAGCAGGAGCAGCCTGACCGTAAATTTATCCTGATTGATGTGGAAGAGAAACTAGCTTCAAGCCAGTCTTCAGTAAATGGGGATGGTTTGCGGCATACTGCATGACTGCCCAAGGTGATATATATTTTACACAGTGGCAGTTGTCACTGTGTAGTTATGATTAAGGCTCCCTGTTTTCCGTTTTTACTGGTTTTTACAGATAAATACAGACCGAAAGCCATGTATTTTCTTGCCTGTGTTTATTTTTAAATGTGGATAAAAACGGAAATTCAGTGCTTTCTGAGTGATTCTAAATACACTTTTCCATGACTGCCAGGCCAATTACTTTGTGGATTGATAGGTAACAGGGTTAAAAAAGAAGGGAATTTTAGGAAAAAGGCTTAAACAGCAGTAGATATGCACAAGGCTGATAATGAAGTGTGCATATTTTTATATAAGTGCAATGATTTATCGTCTGCGGCTGTTCATATCACTAAACCTGGCAGGCATTCAAGCATGACTTCAAATTTATTGGTTAAATACATGTGGAAATATACCAGTTTCAGCTTTATTTTTTCACAAACTCCACAATAAATATGGATAAATACAGACGGAAATGTCAAAAAAATAAATACCATAAAACCGGGAGCCCTAGTTATGCTTCAGCTACACTTTCCATCGAAAAGGCGTTTTTGTTTTGTCTATAACTATAGTCCCCATTGAACTGCACCAAATTTGGTGTTTGCAACTTTGGTCCAGCATGTCCATTTTCATGCAGTTCTAAGTGGGGACAAAAAAGGGTTGCTGGGGTGAAAATATATATTTTGCCTTTTTAAACCCTATGGGAAATTTCATTGTCGGCTAGAGCAAAAACGGATGAACAGATTTACAACAAACGTGTCCTGAAAGTAGAACTTTACACGTAAACTTTGCTTTTCGTGGTTTATTGTAACTCCATTCAGTTGGTTTCAAAATGTTAATGTTTGAAACAGGTGCCAGAGTTACAGCTTTTGTATATCGTGGCCGTTTAAGGGGGTGATTTCTAAAATCTCGATTTCGGTCAACCACATTTAAATTTTGTGAACAAATGTTATTGGCTGATGAAGATCTCAATTTTTATTTCCTCCATCTTAAAGATTACAATTTCGTTTTGTTGTTGTTGCAAAATCATGATGAGGCTGGGTGACTCCTAATAAAAAAGCTCTATTTACTTTTGCCAGTAGTGTCTTCTTTCCATCTTTCTTTCAAGCAAAGGGTTGCTCCTTGAAGCCCATCTGGCCAGCAGCATGTGGTCACTTGTGCTTCTCACGTTAACGCTCTATCCATACTTGTCAGCGCTTATGTAAATTTTCCAACAGTCTTTCCAACATTGTGAATCCTTTCTTACATATGGTTTGGCCTGCAACAGTATCTGGGAACTCTGGTATTTTGAAAAGCATAGTCTTTCAAAATGGACCAATATTGATCCATTTCAATTAACATATCGGAATTTTATTTTATTTTAATAATTTAAGCTCAGGAGCTTTAATTGTGATTGGTGAAGGGTTTGCCTGCAACTACATACCTATTAACTGGTGGTAAATCTATGCCTGTCATATCCTGCAGGATATCGTGAAAGGATTACAATCGGTTTCTGTTAGAAGGTGGTTCTGACCATCTGAGCCGCCCGGATTTTTCACTTTTTGAACACCTAATTGTTGAGCTTTTACTGTGGGAGAGCCTCATAAGTTGGGACTCACCCCCAGTGAACCCATGATGAAAGAGATTCCATGGGGATTTTACTGGTCTCCCCCTGGTGAGACTATGCCGCCTCGCTGCAGCCGGAGTAAGGGGCCCCGGGCTGGTTACATGCAGACACGTGTGTACATGCAGGCGCACAAGTGTAAGGGCTGCGCAGGGGAGATTCCTGGCGTGCGCAGCCCAGGAGCAGCTACAAAGTGAATGGTGTGGCAGGAATTATGCAGAGCTGGGTGGTGCCGTGGAAAAGGCTTTCTACAATGTGAAGAAACATTTGAGGGAAGGCCAGTGTGCTTTACTGTTTTCACTCTATTACTCTCCCATGAGGATGGGGAGCACATGGGCTAGTTTCACTTTACTTGGGCCTACCTATTCCAGACCCGCACTAAAGTCCACTGTAACCTATGTGAGAAGAAGTATTCTGCAGAGTCCAAAGTCATATTTTTACTGCTTTTGGGTCATCCAGAAATGTCATATTTATCTGAGTCAGCTCATAACCAGGGCCTGGCTGGGGCTGACCCTGCAAGGCTGGATTAATGACCTTCCTCCCCAAGCTGTAGCATCAGAGGCCTAGCCCTTCACGACAAGCATTCCAAGGGCGAAGGCCTCCTCACCAAGAAGAGAAGATGGTTGGAGCTACAGGTTAATCCATAAGCAGCTGTCACCTGGTCCCAGGCACCAAGCTGCTCTGGAGAGAAGGCAGCGAGGGGTGAAGGGTCTTTCAGAGACCATGTGGCATAAGACCCCTGGACGACACCATTTTGAACTAACCCAGAGGCTTGGGCAGGAAGGAGGGAGCAGGGCCAGAGAAGTGATGTGTCGCTGTTTGATAGGGCAAACAGAGACTTCCTGCCAGCCCCCTCCCCATTATTCAAAGAGTTTTCACAGGAAGAAGAGCTCTCTCTGGGGTGTGGTCTGCTGAGGACGACTGGTGCTGGAGCCTGACACCATGGGCTGCAGGAAGGAAGAGCCTCCAGACTGACCCAGGACCCTGACTTGCGCCACATGGGGAGACCAGGACCAGTGAGTAGAAGCCTGGGCCTCTGCTCAAAGAGAAGAGAGGCCCAGGAAGAGAGCCTGGTGAAAGGCTGGCGCAGGGAGCCAGTGAAGACCGCTCCCTGCTGCATTCACCCTCCTGGAGATCAAGACGTTGAAAGAAAGTGCTCCCCGTGGCTAGGGTGTGCCGCCAGGAGCAAGAAGAGGCCAAAATTGTGAAGATAGGTCCCCTGGGGGCTGAGATACGCCCCTCCCAGATGGTAGGTGACCTTTGATCTCTGGCCGGACCGGCGATGAAGCGTGTGGGGCTCCGCCGCCGGTCCAAGATATGGGTCAGGTCCCGGGGGATGCCCCCAGCAGAAGTAAAGTCGGGGAGCGCTGTCGCGCTCCCTGTGAACATGCCCACAGGGGTGCCAGGAACCCACCCTGGCACCCGGTCACATCTGGGGAGGGGGAGCGCCATCAGGCCCCCCTTGAAGAAAGGTTCGGGCCTGGGGCCCCCAACTCAGGGCCCCGGTGATGGCGCTGAAGAGGAGGGGGCGCGCCGTCGTGCAACCCCCCTCACCAGTGAAGAAAAGACGGGGAGCGCCGTCGCGCCCCCCCGTGAAGATTCTTCACGGGCCCGGCATAACCTCTTTGGGCCCCGAGTTAAAGGTGGAGGCGGGGGAGTGCCGTTGCACTTCCCTAGGTAGTGGGAAGGCGGGGGGAGTGCCGCTGCACTCCCCTGAAGACCTGCTGGAGAGGGAGCAGCCTCCGTGTCTGCCCGCCACTCCCCCGGCCGCACACGAGGGTGCGGGCTGGACAGGGAGCCGACAGGAGTGGCCGGTGGTGGGCAGCCCGAGCTGCCTTTGGCACAAGGGCTCACCGCGTGGGCAGCAGGGGCCCGTGTGGGACCAGACTCCCATCAAGAGGCAGGACGGGGTGCCCGGGTGGGACCGGGGCCCCAAAGAGAAGTGAAGAGCGACCAGGGGTGGGCTCCCCGAGCCACGGAAACACACACCGGCAGCATAGGGTCCGGGTGGGACCGGACCCCCAACGATGTTGTGAAGTGGCGTGAGGCCACCAGAGGTGCCATCGCGGTGGGAGAGCCGCTGCTATAATATTCACGGAGCAAAGGAGAAGCGCCCCATAATGCCTTGCAGGCCCGGACTGGCCTGCAAGGCGAAGGCGCTTTTTCTCGGCATGTGGTGGCCCCAGGAGGACGGGGTCACTGCAAGATGGGTGCCCAGGTGCAGCGGGAGCTGCAGGAGCAACACCGTCTCCTCAAGCACAAAGGAAGAAAGTCCCTCCCTAAGCCTCTGGGGATTTGCAAAGAATAACCCCTCAAGGGCTCAGCATAGGTGTCAACAGCATCCTGTGGCTGAAACTTTTGTTCTTCAGCTGGGGGTGCCTTAAGGATTTGTTTGTTTTTTTTAAACAGTTTTATATAGCGCAAGCTTGACCCGGTATTGGGTATCAGAGCGCTTTACATAGCACCAGTTGCGTTACATGAGAACACATTCATTTTTGTTAGGCACGGGGAGATTAAGTGCTTTGCCCAGAATCACAGGATGCTCAGCGTCGTGGCCGAGACTCGAACCCAGTTCCCCAGATTCGAGGTCGACCGCCCTAGCCGTTAGGTCAACTCCTCTCTTGTGCCAAGGAGTGAAATGTGAAGGGCTGAGTTTGAGGATGTCTGGAAGAGGGCACCCCCTGGAGGTAAAGAGGTGTAATTGGACCAGAAATGCATTTACCCATGTTATTTCTTTTTTAGAGGGACTGAAAGTCACATGTGTAATGTGAAGTACCTGTGTAAGGTGAAATTATAAGCAAAGTGGGGTTATGTTGCCAGACATTCCTGCTAGGGTGTCTGGCTGTATATGCTTAATCCTGTGATTCATCTGTGATGCCTTTTAGGGGTTTTCATTGCAATGCATTACAACTGTTATCAAATATGATGAGTACCTCATTTAAAGTGATGCCCAAACACGTATTCTTGCTACTGCGTTAGGGGAAGAACAGCCCAGACTGTTAGCCACTAAGATGTAGTGGTGTATACTGTATGGACAGTATAAGATGCACAGTCAGCGTGATGTGTCCCCATGGCAGGTGTACCTATTTTTAATGCTTGTTGAGATGATTGGGTGGGTCGCCACTGGGATAGTGCCAGTTGGTAAGACCCTCACTCCAGGTTGTGTCAACCCACTGCATTAGGGTGCAAGATGATGTGCATACACGGAAGTGGTGGTACTAGACCCCATCCCGCCTGCAGGAGGGGTGGAGATGTTATGCAATGTCACAAAGTAATTCCAACAGCTTATGTATATTTGTAAATTGGTGCATAGTATTGAGTAGTGTGTGTGTGTCTAATACATGTACTGTTACTTTTATAAAGCAAAGCACAGACTGGACAATCAATTATTGAGTGTTATTTCTGCGTACTTATAATGGCGATTACTAGGCTACACCACCTCCCTTGAGTAAGCCTTAGACTGCTCTGCAACGCTACCCTCTGAGAGTCAGGTGCTACAATAGGGTGTTTGGTTCCCATTGAAGGCCAAATGTGACATGTTATTTGTGCAGACCTCACAGATACTGCTTCGTTTTCTAACAGCTTCTGACAAAACAGTTGCAGGCACTTATGCACTGAGCTGTTGAATCTTAGCTGTGTGGTAATTTAGAAGGGCAAGGGATGGGAATGGACAAAATATATGAGAAGGCCAGGACTTAATTTGCATTTCAAAGGTGAGACAAACCTACTTTGAATATAAAGGCCCTTTCTGCAGACAGCTCTGTGAAAAATATAGCTCTCCCCTCAAGTAGATATTTTGTCATTTGTCTTATTCAAACACTTTCTATATTGGACTGGATTAAAAATCTGGATCTGGTGGAGGAAGTCCTAAACTATGAACAGCATGGCTGTATTACTAGCTATTCATCTGAAATATAAACCTAAAAACTCACCATCCATACACTCACTCACTTAACCATATAGCAACAACTAAACACAATAATAAAGAAAGTAAATATTTTCAATAAAAAAATATACAAGACCTAATGATTTTTCCAAGCTTTGTTTTCAAGAGAGGCTCATAATGTCCCTTCTGCCTTATGCATATGACTCAGACCCAATATGTAGGCCATATATGACTATCCCCAATCAATACTCCTTGCTGGTAACTAGAATAATGTTTAAAACCCTTTGGTACATATGCTTTCTTAGAGAGTCATTAGCGTGAATACCGGATTCCGAATCTGGTGACTCACTGCTGTGGCATAGCAACAGTGCAATACGAGTTATATTCCGATTTTGCTACATCATAAGGGAAGGTTCTAGCATTCCATCAATTAATCAAGTGACTTGTACAGCGCGACTACTCACCAGTAAGGTTCTCAAGGTGCTGGGGGGTGGGGGCTGCCGGTCCATCGAAGGCACTGTGGTTCAGTCGAAGAGTAAGGTCTTGAGGTTCTTCCTGAATTGAGGCAGTGACGGTGGTTGCCTGAGGTGGAGAGGTAGAGTGTTCCAGCTCTTTGCTGCGAGGTACACAAAGGATCTTCCTCTGGCGGTGGTCTTGTGGATACGTGGTACGGTGGCCAGGGCTAGTTGGGGGGAGCGGAGGTCTCTGGTGTGTGCGTAGAATGTGAGGCGGTGGGTGAGATTAACAGGTATTGTGTTGTGTAGGGCTTTGTAGGCATGTGTAAGGAGCTTGAAGTTGATTCTTTTGTTGACTAGGAGCCAGTTGAGGTCTCTCAGGTGGATGATGATGTGGCTGTGGCGGGGGATATGGAGGATTTATCTGGCGTTCAAAACGTTCTGCAGTTTCTTGAGGAGTTTCTGGGTGATGCGAGTGTAGAGTGTGTTGCCGTAGTCAAGACTGCTGTTGATGAATATGTGGGTGACCTTCTTTCTGGACTTGGTGGGGATCCACTTGAAGATTTTTTAGCGCAGGCGTAGCGTGTGGAGCAGGATAATGAGGGAGTGTTGCTCTGTTGGTTCATGGTGAGGGAGGAGTCCTGGATGATGTTGAGGTTTTGTGTATGGTTTGTGGATGTCGGGGGGGGATCCAAGATCTGCGGGCCACCAGGAGTCATCCCAGGTGGAGCCCAGGATGAGGACTTCAGTATTCTCTGAGTTTAGCTTGAGGCAGTTGTTCTTCATCCAGGTGGCGACAGCCTTCATCCCGTTGTGGAAGTTGTTCTTGGCGACTGTGGGTTCGTTGGTGTTAGAACTGGGGGTCTCTAGTTGGCGGAAGTAGGTACCTTTGATCAAATAGGGACCCTTGCTTCTAAGTAAGGGAAAGGGGATTACACTCCCGGAGAACCCCTGCTCACCCCCTTGGTAGCTTGGCACGAGCAGACAGGCTCATCTCAGAGGCAGTGTGTTAAGCATTTGTGAATACATACAGTAATACAGTGAAAACACTACAGATGGACACCACACAGGTTTTATAAAAATAAGTATTCTTTATATAGACTTAACACAAGACCACAAACGACAAAAATCCACAATACTGTACTCAAAATAGACTTAAAGATGGTAGAAGTAACTCAGTTCAAGTTGATGATAAATGCGACACGTTTCTCGCAAATGTACCTGGATGCGTAACGCAAAACAAACAAATGGTTTGCAAGGAGGGTGATGCATCGGTTCCTTGCTTCGGGGAGGGCAATGTGTCGCTCCTCAATGCTTGCGCAGAGTAGGGGATGCATCTTGTTCCTTTCCGGAGAGGAGGTAATGCGTTGATTCTCATACTGTGTTCTGGTTACGATGCGGCAAGATGGTGCCTCGATGCGATGCGATAATACGGTGCGATGCGATAAGATGGCGCCCTTGATGCTATGCGACGACGTGAAGACGATGCGTGCACGCCCTTCAGGCCCTGCGACACACTTCTCCGGTGACGCAACGGCGACCCTTGTGGTGGCGACACGCTTCTCCAGTAATGCGTCGGTAAACAGCTGCGACGAAGGCACACTTCTCTGGTGATGCGGCAGCGACCTCTGCGGCGGAGACCCACCTCTCCGTCGATGCGACGGCAACAGCTGCGACTGCGAACCGCTTCTTCTCATTGAATCACGCTTCCAGCGACACGCAGGCTTCTGCAGACAGAATTCACAGCAAGGAAAAGGGGGAGCTGCTGGTGAAGTATTTTGTCCCTGAGACTTCAGCCGGAAGCAAGCACAAGTTAAAGCCCTTGGAGAAATATTCTGCAAGATGATGAAAGTTCCTTAAAAGTTCCTTCTCCTTTCCTTGGCAATAAAGAAACCACTGCAGGCCAACCCAGCAACACAGCACACTGGCAGGGGGGTAGTCCAAACTCCTGCAGCTTCCTTGGTTCTTCTCCTTGGCAAAGATTTGTCTTGTTTTCTCAGAAGTGATCTAAAGTCCTGGGGTCTAGGCCACAATATTTATACCAGTAAATCCTATGTCCTCTGAAGGCAGAGGGTCCTGTACTTAGTTCAAACCCGTTCTACGTGCATTCTGCCAGTGTACACCTTCGTCCTTTATCATTGTGGACCAGGGTCCTCAGACACACCACAGGAGGTGGAGCCAGCATTGTAGAAGGCAGGTACAACCCTTTTCAGGCCAGGTGCTACTCCACCCACCACTCAACATGCAGATAGGTCTATTCAGCCCTGTGCTGACTCCCCCTGTCTCCTGGAGCCTCCCCAGCCCCTGTCACTCACAAACCAGACATGCAATACACAAGCTAGCAGAGGCAGGCTGGATGGTTAGGTAAGAAAATACCAACTTTCTAAAAGTGGTATTTTCAAACACAGCATGTTAAAACCAACTTCACTAAAAGATGTATTTTATCATTCTGAGTTCAGGCATACTAAACTCTAATTTCTACCATGTTCCCTGGGTCAGTTAGGATTATAAGATGTTATATTCAAGCTGCCCATTCTGGCCTATGGGGAGAGGTAGCCTTGCAATAGTAAAAAACGAAATAGGCTGTAATTCACTATCAGGTCATGCCACACACACCAGGGCATGGCCTACCTTTCACATACAATGCACCCTGCCCTAGGGCCTACCTTAGGGGTGTCTGATATGCAGAAAAGGGAAGGTTTAGGGACTGGTAAGTGGGTGCACTTACCAAGTCGACATGGCAGTACTAGACTGCACACAGGCTCTGCAATGGCAGGCGTGAGACACACTTTACAAGCTGCTTCCTTGGGTGGCACAATCAGTGCTGCAAGCCCACCAGCAGCATTTGATTTACAGGCCCAGGGCACACGTGTTGCCCTATACTAAGGTCTGACAAGTAAAGCAAATAAGCCAATCATGGAGTCACTAATCAATACATGAATTTACAATAGGGAGCACTTGCACTGTGGCACTGAATAGCAGTGGCATAGTGCCCAAAGCATCTAAACCAGCAAACAGGTCAAAAACAGAGGAGGCAATCAGTAATAAAAATGGAAGGGAGACTCACGTCAATGGTACCAGGTCTAACAGTTGGTGAGGGAGAGGATCAGCTGGGTGTCGTCGGCATACAAGACGATGTTGAGTCTGTGGTTCCTGATGATGTCTGCAAGCAGGGCCATGTAGATGTTGAAGAGAGTGGGGCTACGGGAGGAGCGCTGAAGCACTGCCTAGCAGATCTTATTTTTTTCAGAGTGGAATAGTGGTAGTCTGACTCTGTGTTCGGCTTGTGAGGAAGGAGAGGATCCATTCCAGGGCTTTGTCGTGGATGCCAGAGTTGTGAAATCTTGTGCATGGTGTGCGGTGGGAGGCAGTGTTGAATGCGGCTGAGAAGTCCAGGGGATTTGAGGGCTGCAATTTCACCTCAGTCGGGGAGGATGCGGACATCGTCTGTTACTGCGAGGAGGGCGGTCTCTGTGCTGTGGTTGCTTCAGAAGTTGGAATGGGAGAGGTCCAGGATGTGGTTAGATTCAATGAACTCGGAAAGTTGGGCATTGATGGCCTACCCGATGACCTTGGCTGGAAAGAGGAGCAGAGAAATGTGTCTGATGTTCTTGAGGTCCTTCAGGTCGGCAGAGGGTTTCTTCAGCAAGGGACTGATCTCTGCGTGTTTCCAGTCTTCCAGGCAGGTGGCAGAGTTGGTGGAGCAGTTGATGGTGTGTTCCTCCACATGTTCAGAAGCACAAGCGAAGCTGCAGAATGTCAGCTTCACTGTTGCCCACCCTCTTCAGCCGCTCTTGGGTTTCCACAGACAAGAGAGAGGTAGGAGAAAGTGGACAGCACTCTTTTCTCATCAAATTGCCACATTCTCCATTACGTATTTGCCTCTGATGACCAGCAGGCAGTTGAAAGCTGCGCTTACACTGCTCTCCAAAAGCCTGCCAGCACAGTTTCGGCCTTCTTCTTCATGGAAAACTGAGAGCATGCGTCTACTGGGGTAGGGATAAGGAAGGGTGGAAAAAGACACATGGTTGTGTAGATAGATGTAGGAGGCTAGGTCAGTTTTTTTTTTTTTTAAACGTGGGTGAGGATTGAAAGGTATTTTCTAAAGAGGGTGGTGTAGAGTGGGTGGCAGGATTCTAGGTAATAATTTTATGTTTGTAAGGGGGTAGGGGCAGTATGCTAGGTATGTTTTGTTTTTGTTTTAACTTGGGAGGGTATAGCGGAGAGGTGTAGCTCACTGGTTAGAGGCGGCAGACCCGAAAGCAGAGGACGGCCCGGGACCAGGGTTCGATTCCCGACGCGGCAGGGTCGTGGACCAGGGTCAGCAGACTCGATAACTCTCGCCTCGGTGCCTACTCCAGTCAGGGACCACACTCGGCAACTCTGGGCATTAGCTTGCCTCATCTTCACAACGGCCCCCCCAGACCGCCGGGGATGCTTGGTCGCACCTTAGAGATACCCATTAGGGACCATCTCTCAGGGTGAGCCAGGACGGGTTCCCCAGCGGTCGAAGCGCGGAGATACTCCTCCGGAAGTCGATTCTAGCGCTATATAAACCCACAATTAAATTAAATTAAATAGCAGTGGGTGGCAGGACAACAGGTGTAAGACAGGAGAGGGAACTGACGCACATGAGGCTGTGTTTTGCGTGGTCTTCCCCATGACCCTTCTACCAGGCACAGCTGATTAGAGTGAGGGACAGGTGAAAAAGGAGCATACATAACAACATTTTAGATGGGTAATTCTGTATAAAGTGGATGTTTTTCACCTCTGGCTTCTGAGTGACATCAAAGGCAACTTGAGATTGGCTCATTATCTATTTTATGCCGTTCAGACCCCACTCAGTAAAAATATTCCTATTATTTACAGTTACCCACCTATAATTATCTATATTACCCATTGGTTTTCTTATTGCTCTTGCTACACATTGCCTGTGCTTGTTTGAGCTTCTGGTTGTTTAGAGCACCTGCAGACTAAGGCGGCAGCTATAATTGTTTCATGTTAGTTCAATGTAAGTGCTGCTCTCTGAGCCTCGGAGGCCTGGCCAATGGCGTATGATTCTGAAAACCCTTTGAAAAAAGACACTTTTGTGTAACACCTGTTTTTTTCGATTTATTTTCTTTTTGATGCAGCAGTGACTCACCCTGAGGCAATTTAATTTGCAGTGTGCGCTACATGAGGCTCCTAGTCACTTAAATGCATCCAGTGTTCTTAACATGGTTAAATGCTAAATGAAACGGCGTGATATTTGAAATAAATTCAATTTTAATTGTCGAATCCATGTATCGCAAATATATAAATATTTCAGGAGCATTAAATGTTACAATGTATTCTACGATTCCTGGCAAAAGGTTATTGTAAATTCCCATCTACTCAAAATGTTATTTCCCTTGACATGAAAGAACATTTCATTGCCATAGTAACTGGACGTTTTGCTGTTTGTTCTTTGAAGCACAACAGCAGTTATTTCTAAGACGTCTATGCAACAGGCTAAATTGTACTTTGAACAAATAATAAAATGATTACATAATTATGTACATTTGAGATTTCTCTTCTCCTATTTGACATCACAAATCGCCATTTATTTTTTTGTCCAGAAATGTTTGTATTGCAATTGTTAATACTGTAAATGTTGAAAGCAATAACAATCCGAATCCCACATCAGATTTTAAAACACTGGTACCAATTGATTCTAAAATACAACTGTAAAAACATAAGCAAAGAATGTTTAAGTGTTTCATATCCTTTGATTACATTCTGCACTTCTGTGAGGTGGTATATGAAGCTCAGAAACAATATTAACTTCGCACAAATCCACATATAAAAAGCACTAAAAGTAGCAAATTCAGATGAAAAAAAGTGGATCTTGACTGTGATAATATAATTTATTAGGAATTGGAAAAGGGTTATTGAGGGAGTTGAGCTAGGTATTGCAAGAAGGTTAGCTAACAGCCAGATGTACTATTGTCTGTTTTACCGAATCGTAAATTGTGATTCTTAAGAAGTTTCTTTTTGTAATACGGTAAATGAAATGTACTATGACGTATGATCCTATTATCACTATCTTAGGATTCGCTTACTAAACATACTGATTTGCTAAAAGCAATTTGTACACGTTCGCATATTGTGGACGGCTCCCAGGCACATACTGATGAAGTTCATTTGGAGTCTTATCCAAGAAATGATTAATGGTGTGAACGTAACTAGCAGAATTCCTGAAATTGATAAACAGTGGTATAACCTTCACTTATGTAGGAAGTAGGAGCTCGCTGGTAGGGGGAAGGAAGCTGCTGGCATTGGAGGGAGACCTTCTACCCAGCCACCACCAACAGCAATAGAAGATGCCATCAAAGCACCCTCACTATGGAGGCCAGGCCCTGGCAAACTGCTCGGCTGGCCCCCCTGGGAGGGAGGAGGAGGGTGCCGCTGAGGTATTTGCTAGGGCTGGTTTCGGACGATTTTGTTATAGGGAGCCGATATTGCCGGCCTCCGGTAACAAAAACGGCCCCCCAGGGACCTAAAACCGCCCCCACACTGGCGGCTCACTATTGAAACGCCTGTTGGCCGCTACGACCAGTCCAGCCCTGATAGAGGCTATATCTGGATTCACTAATACTTATACCTCTGAACCTTGTCAACACACACATGTTAGTGTTTTTTTTAACACTATATAATGATTTCCTTATATAAAACTAGATAACGTTTGTTTGGGGTTCATGAAACTTTTCAGCCCATTTATATATTTGTTATGTTCAATAAACTGCATTATGGAATTCGTAGCCCATGACAGTCTTAGAGGAGAGCAGATCAAAATAATGCAAATTTAAATATTATGTTACTGTGTAATTAAGTAACTAAAAATTGCGTTAAACACTTGTATCATGAATTTGGTAAAAAATAAATTAGTGCATGATAGACTATAGAGGCTTCCGTTTCAACACAGGCTGTTATGTGTCATTGAAAATTACATACATAAATATTTACACTTATTTGAAATTTTTATATACAGAGAAAGACAACATTACAGAAGAAAATGGTGGTCACAATAAGGGAGATGTAGCCTATCTGGAGTATAAGGACACCAACACCAATATTGTCTGAAACAACTTTACATACAAGAGACACACCTAGATCTATGAGAAATCTCGGGCCAACTCCACGACATAGATCAAACTCTTTTATCCAGAGACCTAGGAATCGAAGATTCTTACCACTCCCACCACGGTTGCTGACCAGACCCGTTGATTACAGGCGTTACACCATCTAGATCAGAATTTGCGAAAATGGAAACAGAAATGTTAGACATTCAAACAAAACAATGTGATGCTTTTAACATGATTGCAAGAAACATGGGTAAAGGCACATCTGTTATGATTAATAGTAGTGACAATTTAAGTTAAACAATGAAGTCACTAGGAGATTCTTTTGTTTAGGAGACACAGCAGCAACACAGTAGAAAACATCAAAACATTTTATTTAAAATGCAACATTTTTAAAAAGTGTAGAAAAGTTGTCCGCTGCAACAGGGATACATAGTTGACGCTCCATGCATATGCAGCAAGAAATATCCAATTGTTGCAAAGATGTAGCTAAGAGTTTAGGGCAGATGACATCATGTCTTGAATTTTTACAAACAACCCAAACACTTTCTAGTAGAAGGACTTCCAAACTTAAAGTTGCAGTTACATTTCTGAAGCTGAAAAAATAGGGGTTGTGTAGATTGTAAACTTTCTGTATTATCTATGTATTATATAGCTGACTACTATCATAACTGAAAGGACCACTTGGAACAGCTCAGAAAGTGCCATGTTGAACAGTATTCTGTCGCTCACCTTGGTCATCAAATTGTGACAAGGTATTTCCTGTTCAGGCGAGGGTTCAAACTGTGCTGTACTCGTACTGCCAAAGCCCTTGAAAGAGCCTTTCTAGATCCCATTGCAGAATACAGGAAACTTGTAATACATTTTAGAATGACAGTTGGCCACTTTACTGTTCTCAAAGACATTAAAAAACAGCCCAAAAATGTATCTCAACTGCTGAGTGTCAAGATGCCTTTGAGCCTCTGAAGTAGGCAGTTCCCAATGTAACAGAACTAAATGATACGGACAGTGGTCGCCCATGCATTATACAAGCCAACAATTCTACCATGTTTGTGGGCGCCATGAAATACAGGGCCAAGATGGGGTCAGCACAGGGTGGACACAGCATTTGCAGCCCAGGCCCGGCCAGTGAGCTGGGAACGCCGGACATCAGAAGAAAGGGAAGCCTAGAACTCGCAGCACTCGACGCAATAAGGGTGTCCTGACCAAAGTGCAGTCATATGAGGCTGGAAGGCTATGGACAAGAATGACTTATGTTTAATGATTAGGGCCGGACTGGCTGTAGTGGTTACGGGGCATTTTCACGGTGGGCTGTAAGGGTGGGGGTCGTTTTTGCAGCAGTGCTGCAATATCGGCCCCTTGTAACAATAGCAGCAGTGGTGCTTCTCACTAGCACCATCCCCACTCGCCCCCAGGACCAGTCCAACTTGATTGCCAGGGCTGGTTTGTTTCCAGTCCGGACGATTAATGATGTCAAGATTTACGATTTAATTTTGGTTATGTATAAACATTTTGAATTATAAAAATATAGGTAAAATGTGTGCAATGTATTAAAAGTTATTTGTATAATATTTGTAGTAATGTATTTATGTGCTTGGCTATGCGGAAAGTGCATTGGTTAATTTAAAGTGGAAGGATTATGTTGTGGTAGATATGGAAAGCATGTTCACAAACTTGAATACACTAAAGAGGTAGCCCTCTTCAGCAGTTGCTTATGGCTGTTTCCCCCAGATGGGAAATGCGTGTTGCCCCTGTTCTGAGAGTGTGAGGATGCATTTGTTACAAATACCTGTCATTCAAATGTTGATAGTGTTAGGAGAGCTTGTACTGCTGCCGCCAAATATGTATCTGTCTTGTCTGGTAGTGAAACATAGTGAAAGCTTTTCAATATCCAAAAGCCGAAACCACAGGCACTATAATGGGCGATGGTGGGTGTAAAAGGGATGGGGATGTGTTGGACTTGGCCCTTTTGCAGGGTCATCCCTGAACTTTTTGCCTTCCTCCTATATTTTTTCTGACCTGTTGTTGGCTGTTTAATGACTCTGGGCACTTTACCACTGCTGATCAGTGCTGAAGTGCATATGCTCTCCCTATGGTAAATTAATGTATGATTTGTGATTCCATGATTGGTTGATTTGGTTTACCTGTCAGACCCTAGTACAGTGCACCAGGAGTGCCCAGTGCTTGTAAATCCAAATGCTGCTGGTGGGCTTGCAGCACTGGTTGTGCCACCCACAGAAGCAGCTTGTAAAAATGTGTCTAAGGTCTGCCATTGCAGAGCTTGCGTGCAGTCTGGTACTGTCATGCTGACTGTGCAAGTACACCCACTTGTCAGTCCCTAAACCTTCCATTTTCTTTATATTAGAAACCCCTATGGTAGGCCCAAGGGCAGGGTGCATTGTAAGTATAAGGTAGGACATGCCCTGGTGTGTGTGGCATGTCCTAATAGTGAATTACAGCCATTTCCGTTTTTCACTATTGCAAGGCTACCTGTTCTCCATAGGCCAGAATGGGCAGTTTGATTATTACATTTTATAATCCTAACTGACTCAGGGAACATGGTAGAAATTCGAATTTAGTATGTCTGAGCTCAGAATGATAAAATACATCTTTTAGTGAAGTTGGTTTTAACATTCTGTGTTTGAAAATGCCACTTTTAGAAAGTAGGCATTTTCTTGTCTAACCATTCAAACCTGCCTCTGCTAGGCTGTGTATTCCCTGTCTGGTTTCTCCGAGTGACAGGCCTTGGGGATTCCAAGAGACAGGATGAGTCAGCCCAGTGGTGAATAGAGAGATCTGCATCTAGATGGGAGGGAGGGGTCACACCTGAACCTTGAATAGGGCTGTGCCTGCCTTCCACAATGCTGGCTCCACCTCATGGGGAGCGGCTGATGTCTCTGCCCTGCACAGTGAATGAAGAGAAGGAATCCTGTCAACAAAGTGCTCCAGGGCTGTACTTGCCTTCCACAATGCTGGCTCCACCTCCTGTGGGGCGTCTAATGTTTCTGCCCTACACTGTGAAAGGAAAGGAGAAGTCTGGTAAACAGAGTGCTCAGGAACTGGTTTGGACTGGGCAAAGGGCCCTCTGCCCTCAGAGGACAAAGGATTTTGGGGTATAAGTATTGGGACCCTGATCCCAAGAATTTAGATCACTTTGGGAAAACAAGAAGAACCTCTGCTGATGGAGGAACCAGAAGAAGCTGAGGAGGAAACTATCCCTGAACCTGGGGGATTGGCCTGAAGTGGTTGCCTTACTGCCAAAGACAGGAGAAAGGAACTTTGTGTGTACTTTTGCTCAACTTGTGAAGGATCTCCAAGGGCTTGGAAAAGAGCTTGCCTCCTGCTGAAGCCTCAGGAACAACAGACTTCACCCCCCAGCTCTCCATAGTTCTTTTGAAGTGCCTTCTGAGGGACTGCATGTCGCAAGGAGCTGGAAGCGCAACTCAAGAAGGAGAAGCGTGCCGCCGTCGGAGCTGTTGTCGTCGCATCTCGTAAAGTGTGTCGCCACTGCAGCATCGCATCGAGCGGAAGCGTCTCGCATCATCCAGGAAGTGCCTCGTAACACCGAAGAAGCGAGTCGCCATCGCAGCCATCGTAGCTGACGCATTGCCCCGCATCAAGAGGACAGTCTCGCATCGAGGAAGAAGCGTGTCGCCATCGCAGCCATCGTAGTTGTCGCATTGCACCGCATCAAGACAAGCGCCTCGCATCCATGGAGAAACATGCCGCCATCGGAGCTCCTGTTGTCACATCACGTAAAGGGGTGTCGCCGCTGCAACATCGCATAGAGCGGAAGCGTCTCGCAAACGTCGGAGAAGAGTGTCGCTGCCAAGGCCGCTGTTGTCGCATCACGTAAAGGGTGTCGCCGCTGCAGCTGAAGCATCGAGTCCAGTCTTCTCGCAACATCGGAGAAGCGTGCCGCATCTGGAAGATCTTCACGTCTTTATTTCTTTGCACCAAAAACTTAATCGCATCAACATCGTTGCAGCACTTTCGTGGTCCTGCGTGTCGCATCTAAAAGGTACATTGACTTAAAGTGTCGCATTTAAGAACTAAAGAGAACTAAGCAAAATTCTACCATCTAAAGTAACAGTATTGTGTGTTTTTGTCGTTTAATGGTCTTGTGGTAAATCTATATAAAGGATACTTCTTTTTGATATAAAACCTGCGTGGTGTCCATTTGTAGTGTTGTCACTTGAATACTGTATGTGTTCACAAATGCTTTTCACACTGCTTCTGAGATAAGCCTGTCCTCGTGCCAAGCTACCAAGGGGGTGAGCAGGGGTTATTTTAGGAGTGTACCCCCTTACCCTGACTAGAGGAGAGGATCCCAATTTGTCACAAGTGCGTACCTGTGCCAACTAGAGACCCCCAAGTCTAACAGGATGCATAGGTTGCGATAAGGAGTTCAGTGTGCAAAGGGGAAGGCACAGGGCAGAAGGCGGGTGCACATTTTCTTTGAATTCACAAAAGGTGGAATGGAGTGTACATTTCCTCAGCCCACACAAAACAGGTACAGAATGAGCAGCAGCAATGCATGGAACCCCTACATAGGACAGGCACCACATGGACAGCAGCAGTCAATGATTCCCTTTCAATCAACTATACAGAGAGGTATTTATGGGTGCCTGTAAATGTGTCATGTGAATGCATGTGTATTGTCACTATATATAGATGCCTTTATGCCTAATTATACGATGAACTTCGCACATGGAAGGCTGGAACTCTAGCTTGCTCTGTGTACATGTGCACATATCCCTCGGTCAGGGGCGGCTCCTCCGCTAAGGTGAAGGAGCGTCGCCCCACTGCTCTTTGAGCAGGAAAAATAAAAGGATTATAACGTTGTTATTATCCTTTTATTTTTTGCAGGTTTGGGGCTTTGTTAGGGCGGGGTGGGGCTGGTGGCCCAGGGGAAGGAGTGGTTTGCACACTCCAAGTGTGCATGACTGCTTGGCCATCCGTCTCTGGCTGGCCAAACAGTCATGCGCACTTTGCCTGTTCCCCAACAAGCTGCATTATACAGCCTGGTGGGGAACATGCCCAGGCCCCCAGTCCCATCTGAGAGCCGATCCAGGGCGCTCATACCAATCACACTATTGCGTTGCAGCGTTGAGATTGGATATGGGGAGCCTGGGTGCTTCATGGTTCCGGGACTCACCGGAGAAGCGGAGGTGAGACGCGGCCGGCAGAAGATGTAAGGGTTTTTATTCTTACTTTTGCCTGTGATTAACATTACTCCAGCCCCACCAGATTAACAGTTGTTTCACTGCCATGTGACTACTCCAGACATACTGCCCTATCAGAGGTGTATCTCACATGTAACCGCTCTGCTCCAACAATATTGGACAGCACATTGGTGCATCTGACACATGCAGGGAGAGCAGCTCCTCGTGCCATCTCCTCCTGCGACAGTTCTCCTGTCCAGCTCAGCCGCAGTCCACTACCCTCGACTGCCTGTCTAACTGCTGCCCTCTGTTTGTGTCCCCTCTGCTCGTTTCTTTCTCTGTTTTGCCTTTTTGGCTTGTTTTTCTGCCCTCTGTTTTGCATTTTTCTACCCTCTGTTTTGCCTTTCCTGCTCATTTTTTTGTGCTCTGTTTTGCTATTTTTCTGCTAGTTTTTCTAACCTCTGGCCTTTTCTGCTCTTTTTTCTGCCCTCTTTTTGCCCTCTTCTGCTCTGCTTGTTCTGCCCTGTTTTTTGCCATTTCTGCTCGTTTCTTTGCCCTTTGGTTTGCCGTTTTCTGCTCATATTTTCTCTCCTCCGGCCTTTTCCTCAAGACCTGGTTTTTCTTTTGACTGAGACCTCGCACCCCAGTGCCCAGATACCCCCAGGGGTGACAGTGCTGCGTTCTACAAATGCTGATTGATTGCCTAACTTTGTCCTAGCCCTACAGGCTTATCAGAGTCACGATCGACATGTGACTGTCTCTGACTCAGCCTATTGACTTTTTCTTTCTTGGCACACTCCCGCAGACAGCAGACTTCCTCCTATCACTATTTGGCTCCTGAGCTATCATATGATTCTCAAGCACTCTTGAGGCTGGCATATTAAGGATAGTAAATCCTTTTAGAATGGTAATCCAAGATTATATTCCATAGTTCTGAAAGATGCCAAGTATCCTTTATGCCTGTTTTAAATGGAATCAAATAGTTGATTTTATACTGGACATTCTCAGCTCAAGCAATGACATAATAGATTCGTGAAAATAATGTTCTCATCCCAGCAAACAAAAAAATACAGATGCACCAGGCAGCATCAGTGCATGCTGACCCCGCTCGACATTCCCTTCCCATCAACACACAAACATCTACCCTAAAGATATCAGTAGTGCTGGCTTCTTTTACCCACAAAGAACAGATATAGTGCTGGCATTAGCAGTACAGGCTTGCCACGCCAACAGCAGGTACCACATGGGCATCAGCAATGGAAGTTTCTCTGTGACTGACTTTATCCCAGCTCTACCAGCCTTTCAGAAATGTGCCTGGTCTGCCATACTACCCTGTCAGAGCAGTACCTCACATTTGACTCACTCCGCCCGCGCCCTACTGGTGTATGCAAAGGTGAATCTGGCCCGTGCCTGGCTCGCCCATCATTCTTTCCTTTGGTTTTTGCTTTGTTCGCCATAAGTTGGCAGGGTATGCTCAGACGTGAGTCCCTTGCTCACTTTGCCACTGGATTCAAGCAAGCCTGGCTGAAGACGGCTGAAATGCCAGAAACCGGTCCTAGGAAGCTTGTTTCCGGTCCAGGGAAGACATGGCTTGGCAGTTCGGGCTGGACTGTTCCCATGAGGCACAGGGTCAGACTGATTTGCATATGGCCATGTCTGAACTGGGGTGGCAGAGTGGGCTAAAGAACGGTGGTGGATTAAACCCAGATCAGTTGACTGGGGGTGAGTGCTTGCAATGTTCAACACTCCGTCCATCATTTGCTTTGGTTTTTGCATTTTCAGAGTCTAGCCTGACAGTAAAATGAGGGTGTCATTTAGAAACTGGCAGACAGCCCACCAGGTCACCACGGTCACTGCTCCCCTGGCAGAGGGTAGCTCGACAAAATTAGAGCTTCCCACCAGGAAGGGGGGGTCTCTGTGCCTTAAGAGATGACCTTGAGGGGAGCCCTCAGCCATTGCAGTGGGCGTAGGACCATTGTGCGATTTCCCTAGCAGAAATCGCTCTGACTCGTAATATT
Organism: Triturus cristatus; assembly: GCF_964204655.1. Classification (NCBI taxonomy): domain Eukaryota; kingdom Metazoa; phylum Chordata; class Amphibia; order Caudata; family Salamandridae; genus Triturus; species Triturus cristatus. The sequence goes on along the minus strand of NC_140591.1, from coordinate 1,006,065,163 downwards.
GGGGTGTAAATAACACACGAACAGCTGGTTCAGAACCTTCAAATCACAGCCTTGTATACTAATGAGACATTGAGACATCCGGAAATGAGAAACCCCCCGTTTGCTACCCCTCACATGCATTGATGGGCAAATCAAAAGCTTTTTAGAACCCTCCCTGCTTTGCTTCAGGTTGATGAAGAGGTGGGTGGAATGATGCTCTGCATTTTTGGTCTCTGTGTACTGCAGCAGCATCAGAATTCTTCGGAGACCCTCTTGCGGCTGGTTGCTATGGTCCACACTCGCCTCTCAGCACCGCTTGGCACTGCCAGTGCACCACCACCGGAGCCCCGTTAGGTGCCCCCTGCGCCCTTGCCTTTTATCTGGCACGACAGTGGCTTTCGCTGGAGACACCTCCTGGTCTCGCCGCTCTTTGTTCTCTTCCGTTCGCTCCCACGAGGAGTGAGTGCCTCTCAGCATGGATAGCAAGCGCTGCTTCAGGAACCGTTTCACTGACTACCAAACGGGGAGCGCGCTGGGCAGAGGGCCGGCAGAGGTGGGGATACCTCTGGTCACGGACACCATCGAAAGCATCCTGCGGCAGCTGCCGGCTTACGGCGGCGACCCGGAGGGCGGCCTCTACAGCGGCCCGGCTGGGGTGGCCTACATGCTCTACCACGTTTCCGAGTGCCCGCTCTTCGCAGCCCAGAGGGAGAGCTACCTGAGCCGCGCGCGCAGCCTGCTGGAGCCCTGCCTGCGGCTCGCGGACTCCGAGCCCGACCGCCAGGCGCGCGCTGCCTTCCTGCTGGGCGGCGCCGGGGTCTACGCGGTGGCCGCGCTGGTCTACCGGGCCCTTGCCTTGCCCGACTTCGACGAGGCGCTCAGCAAGTTTCGCGACCTGTGGCGGGTGTGCGCCCAGCTCACCTTCCTGGACTGCGGCTCCGACGAGCTCTTCGTGGGCCGCAGCGGCTACCTGTGCGCGGCCATGGTGCTGAAGCACAAGCTGGGCATGGAGGTAGGGGAGAAAGAGGGCAGTTTATAGATCTTATTTACCTGCTGTCAGCCTGTAGCTTCAGATTGCCAGCATTCATTCATTCGTTCTTTCTTTCTTTTTCGATGCCGTTATTGCAGTATGTCTCTAGGGCTCTTCTTTCTTTCTTTCTTTCTTTCTTTCTTTCTTTCTTTCTTTCTTTCTTTCTTTCTTTCTTTCTCGATGCTGTTCTCGCAATATGTATCTTGGACTCTAGTTTCTTTATTTCTTTCCCCCTTTCTTTCTTCCTTTATTACAGTATGTCTCTTGGACTCTAATTTATTTCTTGCTTTCTTTTTTTTCTTTTCCCTTCATTTTACAACTGTCCATGCCTTCCAAGATCCACCTGTTCAAGGATCTGGGGTCATATGTATAAACACATTTTCCCATTGACACAGAATGGGCAAAACCCTTTTATATATATGGCGCTTGGTGTCCACTGTATGTCAGCCCCGTGTCTGCTAATTTGCTCCTCGTAAAACCCTGCTCAATCGACCTCGATTGCATTATTTGCGTCCTTTCAGTTGTTTGTTATACTCTACCATAACTGAAATTGTATTTTAATAAGGAGTGTTTGTTTGGTGGCTCCATCATGCCTAGGTTTAACAAATGGTTGTGCTTTTTCAGATTTTGACTGTACTCACTTTCATGACACAAGAAATGGGGCAGTACTGGCACTGTGGTAAACAATACTCATCCCAGAACTTAAGCGTTAAATTGGTGTACGGAGTGAGAGTGAAAAAAAAAAATTAAAATATAACAGCTTCTTATTCTGATTCTTGTAAAGTATGTAAGATGTCCCAGGCATTTTTTAGCCTTGTCACTTTATAAATAATCAATAATTGAGGAGGGTGGGTTTTATTGAGAATGACGTTCAAAAGCTTTTTAAAGTTTTACTAAAGCAGTTCCCATACTATCTGTTATAAAAAAAACAATTGGTCCCGTCTGGTTAATGCAACCCTGAGTTTTTGAAGGAATGGTCTCCTCCATTGTGAAGGGAGAGAAGAAAAAACAGTTAAAGAAGAAATACACCTCACCAGGGAACACAGTACCTGATTCCAAGATGCTCCAGACTGATGAGCCCCAATCAGGGCGAAACTGGTCTTGGGTTGCTTGTGTTCTGGTCCAGGGATGACCTGGCCTGGCAGTTTGGGCTGGACTTTTCCCGTTGGAACATGGTCAAGACTGATTTGCATATGGCAGGGTCCAAACTGGAGTAGCATGGGGTGCAAAACAACAATGTACTGGCCAGCCTAATTACCAGTGGTTGAAAATAATTCAGTCATTCCATCCACCACTTTTTTATTATACTTTGGTTTGTTTCCACTTCATTTTTAGCCCCTATACTGAGTAAAGCACATACAATGTTAAGGAAAAAGAATGTAAGCTCAAGGCTCATTCTAATTGTGGTCTCCCTTTACAGCAATGCCTATGGTAAGTGAAGAAAGACTTCTGACTTGATTGCCACCTTTCCTTACTGTCTTTGAAACGATCAATGTAAATATTACAATGCAGTGTCTATGTCCATTAAATCCTTGACATATGTGGCACAATCACAAACATCTAACATTACCATTCTTTACTTATGTGCTGGTTTACCTCTCTAGCTCTCTAGTATGAACATATGTAACACTACAGTGCAGTCTGCTTGCTTGAACTGTTTCAGAGATACTCACTTTAGCATACTTAGTTTTGGAAATAAACGAAAATGAGACATTTAAAGGGATTTCATGTTTTTCCTATGGTGATGTTTTTGCTACACGTTGTTTTTGGCATAGCTGGGATGAACTAGCCCGCTCAGCTAAGTACGACCTTTTGTTGACTGTTTCTGAAACATTTGTTTCCTGTGCTTTCTATACCCAAGAGGCATGAATGATACTGTACAATAAAACACTTTTATTCTGACAGAGTGAAATAATATCCCCTCACTTCTGCCATATTAATTACTCTACAGTCAGCCAGAGAAGCCTTCTCACAAGAAACAGTCGCTGTACTTGCTAACTGCTTTTCATTCAGTCTCTAAACGGGCTAATTTACACCTGAGCATAAATTGCAGAAACAGGTGCAAATGAATTGTAACTTATGTTTTGTATTTTATGTATTTTGTGATTTGAGTACAGATAGCACTTGCTCGTATTTTTTTTTAACACTATGCTTTACCATCAGCTGCAGGTTAGCAATAGACCTGCAGAAAAAAAGTTGCACACACCTATAAATTAACATTTTTAGGCTGAAACACTAAATTTGGAGGTAAATCCCAGTGCACACTCAATGTGTGCCCTATCATTTTATCCCCTGATTTAGGACTACATTTTGTTTTTTAAAGATCCATGACTGGGAGATAAATGTTTATAGAAAAAAATCCCACATAGATCCCTTTCTGGCCACTGTTTAGATGCGATAAGGGCAATGAGCATGTGTTGACCCCAGTCTTGAATGAATTGAAGATGTGATTGACAGTGGTGGTTTTGGTGTTTGTAAGGTCAAAAGTGAAAAGAATCATGGCCATTTTCTCTTTCTAACCAACCAGATTGTTTTCTAGTGCAGGAGACTTGCGCCTTGAGTCCCCCAACAGACACACGTCAGTGCCTTGTGTGGTGGGGGGCTACTTTCTAGGGCACGGAAGCTCAGGGACCTTGTGATTCATCAGAAACAATCAGTCCTCCAACTTAACGAATCAGCAGGCCATCAGGAGAGGAATTTCGGTATTTACCACCCTCCCACGTTCTCTAGGCAGTCTTAGGTTGACCGTTTGAACACTGAAAGTTTAGGTCTGGTTCAGTTGGGGCTTTCTGGGTGTAGTGATGGTGGCAGTTCAGTAGTCTAAGCATCTGTCCGCCCAGTGTGCGCACGGCCACCTCTGAGTTTCGTATAGCCCATATCCATATGGGTTCAGTGATTCTCCTGTCCTCCTACCCATATTCTGCCAGATAATTTCCATAACGCATTGGCAGTTGCCATAACTAAGGTCCAGTGGCAGCTGTGAAGACTTTCTGGGCTCCTTGGATCGGATTGGAGGTTGTGGACAGTGGTGGCTCCTTCGCTAAGGCAGTGGGGCGTCGCCCCACTGCTCTCGGAAGAGTGTAAAAGGAAAAATAAAATGATAATAACAGCCAGTATTATTTTATTTTGAGTAACTTGTAGTCAGTTTAGGGTGGGGTGGGGCTCCCGTGACGCCAGAGGGAGGAAGAATGGTTACTGCACCTTAAGTGCGCATGACGGTTTGGCCGGCCAAACCTTCATGTGCACTTAGTATGCTCTCCACCAGGCTGTAATGCACCGCCTAGGTCAAGAACATGCACAGGCCATCAGTCCCCATCTGAGAATGAACCACGGCGCTCAGACCAATCACAACACTCCTGTCATGGTGACAGCAGCGTCCTGATTGGCTTAAGGGAGCCTGGGTGCTGCGGGGAGCCAGGAGAACAGCGAGGACGAAGAAGAAACTGCGCTGGTGGCCTGCGACAAGCAGGTTAAGTCTTTTTTTTTTCTAAATCCCCTGCTCCCTGCACAACCCTCACCCTACCCGCCACTGTTCCCTACCAGCCGCCACTGGTGTGGAGTCTTTGGTCTGTAGACTGAAGAAGGCATTTTTGTTTGTAACTACCCTCAGAAGGTTATCCTCTGCTCTAATCTACTAAGCTTTTTGCTAGATCTCCTTAAGCAGCTTTTCTATTTCAGGGCTTTCAAGAGAGGAGTAGTGGTCTCTAAATGCACTAGCCTGTTCAGATAAAAGCTTTTTTTATGTTAGAAAAAATTTCTATTTTACACAAAAAATTAGGAAGATTGCACGCTTGCCATGTGCAGAGTCTGCTGCTGTGCTTGTTGAATTTAGCACAAGAGAATTGTGTGCTGGAGCAAAGTCAACTGTGAAACTGACGATCACAATGAGGCCCGATTTAGCAACACTTACTGTATGCACCGCGAGGACAAGGAACCCTCTCTTCTTCAGTAGAGGTTACCTGTATTAGTTATTGCGTTTCGAAATAATGCATGTAAAACCAATCAGAGACTGTGCAGCTATAATTGAATAACACCGTTTTTAGGTCTCGCCTGAGCCAGAGCGCATGCGCTGCACTGCGAGGCTTCTAGTAAGGACTTTGAACTGGGACCACAAGCTCGTTCGTGTGCTTTTTTTTTTGCACACATGCTATTGGCTTTTGCATGCGTTTTTCTAAGAAAGACAGCACGCAATGGGCCAAAGGCGGGTGCATGTCCCGCCTTCTCTCTCCCCTGGCCTAGGGAACTCGGGAGCGAGCAGCAGCGCGGCTAGATGCCATATGCATTACTGACATTCCTTTGCGGCCTCGTTTGTTGTCTTTATTGTGGATCTCGCCAGTCCTCAGATTTAGGGAACAGTCCAAACCAGCTGTGAGAAACTGAAAACGAAAGTATTCATACAGCAGTTCAGAATCTCCTGATGCAATGCATGCATGACAACTTCTGTTCTTCCTTCAATTGTATAGCTCCTACTTAAATTGACCAGTTTACGGCGTTGCCTGCTTTTGCTCCCTGTAAGTATTCCGTTTGACACTTTGTATTTCACAAGCGTTTAGTCCTAGCGCTGGTCAAACTAAGTGGTCATCGTGAATGCTTCATCCCAATTGCGTGTTTAAAATTCATGGATGCCATTGCAAGACAGACCCCCCACCCCTTTCCTAGTGCCCCAGTACTATCAGTAATTTGTTGCCCAGCAGACTTTCTAGACGTTCAGGCGTGCGGGTGTGGTTTGTATTGTTTTACTTAGCCAAAACCTCCCCTCCCGCTTTTGTTTACTTCTCCATAAGTTATTTCTTTAACAGTGTGTCAAGGGATGAACTTCAAACTAGTTAAACTGCACAGCAGCAGAATGCCGCTAAGTTCCAATGCCCTTTCAGAACCTCCTTGCTAGGTATTTAGTATTCCATCGCAGGTAAGTCCTAAGGAGGAAAGGGGTTGGGGACAGAAGAGAATGCTCCAAAACTCTGCCGGTTCTGCTTCGTCTTCTTCTTCGTCTTACTGCCTATAAACATTTACATTTGTCAGCTATTATTGTTAACCTTAAACTTACTTTTATTTTTAGCATTAGACTACTTATCTTACCAGGGAGTAGTTTTGGGCTTGCTTCTCTTCTTACTTCTCATTTGTTTTATTTATGAAGTATCATGAGAAGCCTTCACTCAGTTCTCTTGCTTTTCTTTTACAGGTCCATCTGCTTCTGTTAGGGACGAACTGAAGTGATGCCTTGTACTGGGGGTTCTGGAGTTAACTATGTTCAGGTCTTCTGTCTTAACCTGTATGTACTGTGTCACCAGTCTTTAGAGTTTTAATTCTTTAAGAGAGAATTCCTTTTTAAACTCCTATTACTATTCTTCTGGTCATTTACTGAGAAACGCGGCATGTAGGAAGATCGTGCTCGGGTTTAATTTATTTCGCCCTTGGTGATTAACGCGGCACGAAAAAGAATCGTGCACATGTTTCATTTATTGAGCCATTAATGTTTAAACGCGGCACGTAGAAGAATTGTGCCCGCGTTTATTTTATTTTGCCTCTCTCAACTCTTGAACTCTGGATTCACGCCTTAAAACACTCAAACAGATGTGGCGTGTTGAAAGGTCATGCCCGCGTCTGGCTGACTCTGAGGCTGCTGACAAGCGGCAGAACCGAAGACTTAGTAAATGCTCCTGGAGATAACAATAGCTTTTCCACGGAACATTATCTTTTAGACTTCGCTATTTATCTTTGTCTAAACCAGGGGCACTCATAGTACAGCGGCCCAGCAAGCCTTTCTTGGCGGCCCGCGGACCTTGCAGACATCGTACCCAGACATGCCAACCCTCTCCATTCAGACGGGAGACTGCCGATTTCAAGGCTAGTCTCCCGCCTCCCGATTCCTGCAAGCAAAAACCCGATTCTTCAGGGGGTTTCAGCTGACAGGGCTTGTATTCTGTAGAGTGCTAATTTTTCCAGCAATAATCAGAGTGGCGATGCAGGGGCTCTAGAAAGGGTGAAAAAGCAAAACATAGCCTCATCAACAAGAAAATGGTCTTTTAAAGACCTGTGAAGTACTCGGGGCGGCTATGTGTGTACCTAGAAGCTGTTTCAGCCCACCGGGCTGCCACACGGGGGGGTGGGGGTTGTATGCACTGCCAGCAACCTGCCAGGCCAGTGCACAACACTTGCATCACCCTCACTCTGCCTGCCACTGCGCTCAATGCTTCTGAAAGGTAAAGAAAAAAAACGTGCATTTTGCGTTTCAAATGTCGGATTCTGCAGCAGCACACCTCCAATGCCCATACATGACAGTAACCCGATTCAAGGCCCCATTCTCCCGATTTTTTTTCAGAGAGGGAGGGAGAGAGAGGGAGGGAGGGAGAGAGAGAGGGAGGGAGGGAGACGGAGGAGGGAGGGAGATGGAGGACAGAGGGAGAGGGAGGGAGAGGGAGGGAGACGGAGGACGGAGGGAGACGGAGAGAGACGGAGCGGGAAGGAGAGGGAGAGAGGGTGGGAGAGAGAGAGGGAGGGAGGGAGACGGAGGAGGGAGGGAGATGGAGGAGGGAGAGAGGGGGAGGGAGAGAGAGAGGGGGAGAGAGGGGGAGAGAGAGGGAGGGAGACAGAGAGGGAGGGAGACAGAGATGGAGGGAGACAGAGAGGGAGAGAGATGTAGGACAGAGGGAGAGGGAAGGAGACGGAGGACGGAGGGAGACGGAGGACGGAGGGAGACGGAGAGAGACGGAGAGGGAAGGAGAGGGAGGGAGCGAGAGAGGGAGGGAGGGAGATGGAGGAGGGAGGGAGGCAGACGGAGGAGGGAGGGAGACGGCGGTGGGAGGGAGACCGAGGAGGGAGGGAGGGAGATGGAGGAGGGAGAGAGGGGGAGAGAGGGAGGGAGACAGGGAGGGAGAGAGGGGGGAGAGAGAGGGAGGGAGACAGGGAGGGAGGGAGGGAGACAGAGAGGGAGGGAGACAGAGAGGGAGGGAGAGAGAGGGAGGGAGGGAGATGGAGGAGGGAGGGAGACAGAGGACAGAGGGAGAGGGAGGGAGACGGAGGACGGAGGGAGACGGAGGACAGAGGGAGACGGAGAGAGACTGAGAGGGAAGGAGAGGGAGAGAGGGAGGGAGGGAGAGAGAGAGGGAGGGAGGGAGGGAGACGGAGGAGGGAGGGAGGGAGACGGAGGAGGGAGGGAGACGGAGGAGGGAGGGAGACGGAGGACAGAGGGAGAGGGAGGCAGACGGAGGATGGAGGGAGACGGAGAGAGACGGTGAGGGAGAGAGGGAGGGAGAGGGCGAGAGGGGGAGGGGGACAGAGAGGGACGGAGACAGAGGGAGACAGATGTTTTGAAAGGTTTTTTTTTTACTCTAGCTCCGCTCTCCACTGATCCCTCCCCCACTGACTCCACCCCTACCAGTGCGGCCCTCGGCCACTAACCACACTGTAATTTTGGCCCCCGACAGAAAGTTTGTGAGTACCCCTGGTCTAAACGCTTGCAGAGTGCTTTCTAGTTTACTGAGAATGCTCAAGAACTACCTCTCACTGAAATTTAAATATTAAGAGCTAGTTTGGTAACACTAACCTTAGTTCTGTGAATAAATGGTGTTTCGACAAAACTAACACCGTTATTTCCGCAACTACTCTGACTAACTTCCACGACGCTTGAGAAACAGGTGCTCTTCCAGTAAATTCTTCAGTGAAGTGCACAGTGGAGTGTTGAAGCGCACTTCACCAGACTGTCATTACCAAAGAGCAGACTGCTAAATAGCTGTTTGCTGTTGCAGTGTCAGAATGTTGGCAGCCATGTTGGAGTTTCTGCGGTGCCAACTAGCCCTCCAATTTAAGGGATTAACTGCCATTTGGTGAGTTTGTAGAGGGAAAATAGTAGCCACAGTTGAGATAAAAGGAGGAAACCTCCCGTGAGTCCTGACACAGCGTTGCACTTTTCACAAGCCTACAGTCTACTTTTTTTCCTTGCTCTGTACCCCAGCGCTTTGAGACGCACATTTCCTGGCTTCTGTCCCAGTCCCTAAAGCAGCAACAGCCAAACTTTCACGACTTTTCTTCCACCGCAGTGTCCATGCTTTTTTCAGCACCAGCCCTCCGAGGCTCTTCCGCCTCCTTCCCCCCACTCGTAAGGTCCTACTGCGTCCTAGTCTCACACTTAAGCTCTGTAGGAAGATTAACGCTTTCAGCAAATAACTCAGACTCTGCTTTATTAGAAGCCTCTTCTTCCATCTGCAGTAACCAAATGCAATAAGTATATTTTAAAATGTTAATAAAATCGATGTATTTATTTTTCCATTCAATACTGCTTGTTTTGCGCTACCATACAATTACAAATAAAGGCCATTTAAAGCTCATATTGTCCACTTCACATCCTGTGTCACTTGCAGGAATGTTTGTTTTAGAAGTAGTGATTTTACTTTAGAGGTACCTTACAGGCAGTTTGAATTCCCATGCATAACGTTTCGCTATGTCAGTTTACCCTAGTCTGTTGTGCTACTCTTTTGTCAGTGTTTTGGACCACGGCAAGCCTTAGGACGAAGCACATATGTTAATATATTGTTCTAGCACTGATTATTTTACCATGTGGACCTTTTCTGTTGGGAAATGTAAACCTTTTAGTAAACGTCACTCCTCCCCCGCCTGTTTAAGTGGGAGGCCCGCACTACGCTGGTTAATGCTAGGATCGTAAGTGGTTTGCTTAATTCCCAGTGAAGGCTGCTCCTAATTCAGTGAGACAAGGTGCAAAATACTGAATCAGAGTAGGATTCCAGGAAAGGCACGCCTGCCCACTTCAGCCTAATCTGGGATCAAGCTGTGAGAGCCGCTGCAATCACGTGCCTCTGCTCCATGGGGGGCACTGACCTATCCAGATAAAATAGGGGCTGTCATGCTGACCACGTAAAGGACTCCTGCAAATCCTATGTCAAGGAAAGCCTGAAATTAAGGGGCATGATACCGCCAGATCTGTACTGAGTCAAAGGGAAATTTTGTCAAAGGACTAATAGCTTGTTTTATGTAGTGTTTCCTATCACAGTTGTTTCTTAAGTGCTGTACATAAGCGATTAGTATCACCCATTTTTGCTAGGCTAGTACATTTGGGGTAAGGTTACCATATGTCTCTGTGTCTCCAAGGACATAATGTTCCACTCTTGGGAATTTGTTCAGCAAACAAATGCATTCTGGTACTGCTTGTTTGATTCTCTGGAATTAATTGGACTAAATTACAATACTACCGGGTCAGAGAAAAAAAAAAAGCCGGCACTCTAGTAGTGTCTCCTTGGTGGCCTAGTTACTCATCTTGTACCCCGTGATCTGGCAAAAGTAAGACATGGCTGATAAGTGTCAGACTGCCCTGTCTTCTCAGCCTCCAGAGGCACAGACCTGTCTGGTATTGTCTAGTGCTCCTAAGGTCATTGCTTCCCCGGTCAAACCTTGCACGGCCCTTCACAGGCAGCCTCACACAGGGCTTATAATTATAAAGCCAAGTCTTGTCTGACTCTACCTTTCCGTCCTTTCAGAGGCACAGGCTGCTTTAGAATTGGTTCAGTGTTACAATGGCTAGTCATCGCTCTCCTATCTCTCCGTTCCCTGTCCAGCATGTTCACTGCTCCTGGATACACCCGGCTCCGGTTTGCTACACCCATGCTTCAGGCGGACACTGATGTCCCATTAGAATGGTCCTCTGTAATACTATATTTGTAAATGATGACAACACAGGGTGCACCAGAATATAACCAGTAGCTTTGGGAGCAGCTTCATGCTTTTTACCAGTGTTTTCCGCCACCACCATGTAACTCTACCTTTCACTAACTCTTTTTCACTTTCCACCTCATACTCTCTCTGTTCACTCTACCTCTCACTTATATATGCACATAACTCTATCTCTAGATACCATCTCACTCTCCCTTTCTATCACTTTCACACTCACACTATCTCTTACATAAGTAAAACACATTTCCATTACAATGCCAAAAATGTGGGACCTGTTGCATTGCAAATGCTTGTTGTTGGTAGCTTGACATGGAGAGTAAAATGTAAGTTGTGTGTGACCACCATGTTTCTCTCACCTTGCATGAGCATAACTTGTAACACATACTTTTGATTGTTCAAAGTGAGCCACAAGCTCATTGCATGCTTCATGCTTTCTCCAGAAGTTAGTTGATTATCAGACTGTTTTCATTCAATTATTTTAGGCTTTGTTACGCATTGGGGAGTCTGATAATGTGCTGCTTGGCTAAACACTTACAAAGTCTCAAAGGCGAGACCTATTGGCTCTGTCAATGCTTGTTGTCCTGACCTGCCACTTTATATTATGAAGGGTTCCTTGCATGGATCAGTGCGTGCTTTTAAGTCTGTTTTTAAAGACCTGTCCGCAAAAATACTCTAGAATACAAGTTGAAGCCACACGCGCCCATTTTCTATGTGACTAAATGTGAAATTAAGTTCTTTTTGGGTGTACCAGCATTAGTCCTGGGGCCAGATGTCCGACGGAATTTTGCCTGCGCAAATTAGTTTTAGACCTGTTTGCGCATGCAAAAAACCTGTGGGCCATGTACTTACCCTATTTTTCGAGTCACAAATAATGTGCGACTCGCAAAATAGTGTTTAGCGACTCGCTATTAGGAAGGGGCGTTCCCTTCCTAATAGCGACCCCCACAAGCCATGTCAGAATGTTTTGAGACCGCAATTGCGGTCGCTAAACACTAGCAGTTTACCACCCTCTTCAAGAGGGTGGTAAAGCACTTGGGGACCCCGTCCCCTTTGGGAATGTATGCGCACATTTGTTTTAATGGCTGGCAGTGGTCTCAGGGACCATTACCTGCCCTTAAAAAATGAAACAAAAACGTTTCATTTTTTTTTTAAATGCATCCCGCTTTCCTATAAGGAAAATGGGTTACATTTTTTAAAAAAAGCTGCCTTATTTAAAAGCAGTCTCAGACATGGAGGTCCGCGGACCTCAACAGGCCACCATCCCTGGGAGTGCCCGCCGTTCCCAATTTGGTCAGAAATTGTGACAGCCTCATTAATATTCATGAGGCATGCAATTTGCGACCCCATTGGGAATAGCTAACAGTGTCTACTCTCAGACACCGTTGTACATTGGAATTGCGACTCGCAAATTGCTAGTCGCAATTTGTCACAATTTGCGAGTCGCAATTTCCAGTGGTTGTACATCTGGCCCCTGGTCACTTAGGATACATGCCTCTTCCAAGCCCACAATGTGTCAGTGCCCATATTGTAGGCATATGGAAACATGTCAGGCAGCTGTTATTTTGAATTTATTTTACGTTTTACTTGCTGCAAACCATAAACTCCAGTTTTAGTGGCTAGGGGCCAGATGTACAAATATTCACATTTGCGAGTCACAAATTGCTTCAAACTGCGACTCGCAATTTGCGACTCGCAAATGTGAGTGTACAACAGTGTCTCAGGGCGGTACAATCTAGATAACCCAGATTTTAAATGTATATGGTATCTGATAAGTAGTCATATTCATGGAAGCAAGTGAAATTGGTTACTGTGAAGCTAACTACAACTACTCGTACTTACAGGTAGAAACAGAGGTAAATACAGCTCTGGTGCTTTAGGGTGGACAAAGTGGCTATGGGTGGAGGGGTCAGGGATGGACAGAAGATGCAGTATTTCTGTAATGTCATATAGTTGTCCTAGGAATGGGGAAAAGAGCATTGGCTGCGTGGGGTTGGACCCATCCCATGAAATTTTAACCCCAACGAGGTGAGGGGGTTTAATTATTTTTAGAGAAAAGCGAAGGTTCGGTGTCAGGATGGGGCAGGTTTAAAGAACTGTTGTTATTCCGCAAGTTGGATCAGTCATAGTCTGCTATAGCCACAATACCGTGTGCTGCAGATTCCCTGATTTGAATATCGGGAGACTGGGTCATTGTCAACGGCCCTGTATCTCTTGATATTTCATAACACGACGCAGTTTCGTGAAGCGTGATGAGTCCTGTGCAATTGCTTTTAGGGCTCCTATAAAAGGGCCTTGAGTACTCTATGGCACTTAGCTCCTCCATCTTGTGAGTTGCAGCCTACCTGTGCACCAGATTGCAGTGAGCAGAGTCCAGGAAGTGGTAAGGAGGCAGACTAGTGCTGTCTCTTCCCCAAAACAAAAGTTTAAAAAAAAATGATTTTGCCTTTCTGTGATTACTGTCGTTGCCTGTGGTTGTTACAGTTTAAAATTGTAGTTTTAACCTGCCTGTGATTGCATATTTTATCACCTGTTTAGTGTTTTAAACTTGTGGTTTTTCCTGCCCTTGATTGCTTCCATTTAACGTGTTGATTTGTGGTATTTGCAGTCCAAACTCTGTAGTTTTTCCCTCTCATTCCTGGTGACTATTCAGTTTTCCCTCGAAATTTCTCCTTTGCTCTGTGCTAAGACCTGTATGTTAAAACAGTGCACCCCCAGCCACCATTTTGTGTTCACAAGCCATTGAAACCAGCCCACCTGCCTCCCCCCACCCTAGCAACAGGGATATTCTACATCGGTGGGTGCTTCTGTGAGCTGGTAAAACTGTGTTTATTAGGGACTGTACACTTCGTTTTTTGGCCCGGAGAGGGAGTCAAGTTTTATTCAAACAGTATTGTTAGATTTCAAGTTAGTGAGGCCATTACCTGCAGAAGTCCAAAGTGTGGATTGAGCCTGTCTGTCTCCTAGGAGATTCTGAACGGGAGAAGCAGCTTCCAACTCCCTGGCCAGCAAACCTTGTCTGAGGTTGCTATGGTCTGCTAGTGGTTGGTACATGTATACACTGATTGGTGGTTGTATCTGATGTTTCTATTGGATTAGGGTTAGTGTCCTCATTGGTTGGGTATTTGAGGCTTCTGATTGGTTTCTTTGTCTGTGATTCAATCAATGTAGGGTTGGGACTAGGGCTAGGGTTAGACCTTTAATTGGAAGTAGCGATTAGGGCTTCTAGTGTGATTGGTTGCTGGACTTTTTGTGGGACTAAGAGTAGGGTTAGGCTTTCTATTGGAAGCAGAGACTAGGGCTTCCTGTGCCATTGGTTGCTTTGACTTGGGTTGGGACTACTGGTAGGGCTAGGGCCTCTATTGGACGTAGAGATCAGGGTTTTTGAACTGATTGGGTGCTTGGACTAGGGATAAGATTGGCTGTAAGGTCCTAGTCTCCTATTGGTTCTAGATTTTAGGGCTAGTGTTGTGATTGGATAGTGTTGGGGCTAGGGTTCCCATTGGCTGAAGTGGTCACCTGATTACTAGGGCTATAAAAGGCCAGGGTTAGGGCGTCTCAGCTAAGGGCAGAGAGTACAAGGGCTGTTGCCAGTTTGAGCCGGACCAGGACCGTTGCCCATATTCCCATTTAGCAATACCCAGCCCACACCATCCACATCCACAGAGCAACACACTTACACCAAATGTATACCACGCACAACCCTATGCACAGATTAATGTACCAGCATGCACTACAAACCCAACCAAACCACATCTATACACCCTACTATCCCAACTACCACACATATCCACCATCACCTACAAACAGTACACAACTCTATCCTATACCACTAACAAAACCACTCATCACTAACACAACACCAATAAACATTATACATAACTACATCCCATCCAGACACGCTCCCTGCTGTAATTACACCTAACAGACTACCTTTTGTCATGAACAAACATAGAATCATCTTTCCATCATTTCTCCAACAAACACCCTCCTCTCCCTTCTACCATAATAACGCTAACGCACAACACACACAGTGCACACCACTACACTTTTTAACTCTTGCAACATACCAGTCTAAGCAAACACTCTTACCTCTACTTCATTCCCTCCTATACATTCTACTCATAAACACATCACCATCCCCTCTACCGTACAACCTCCTCTCATAAACAATACTATACAACCAAATCCATTGCATGAAACATATACATCAGCACCCCTTTTCACTACTCCTCAAAAACAAAACATATCACACACACCAGCACAACAAGATCATCAAAACACAATACCTCATAATACTTAGCATCACAAAATACAAACATTCACCCACCTTTCAAACCACACAAAGGAACAAACTCCAATGCCAAGCTTTCTCTCTTCCACCACACCTAACACAGATACAGCAACTCTCTTCTAACCGCCTCTCATCCATTGGACAATTTAGAACCTTATTACATGACCCACATGCTGCACCACCTCCCCTGACTCATGCACCTTTTGCCTTAAACACATGCAACAAATATAAGCAACATGCCACACCTCACAATTTCACTTCCCCATGTCTACTTCACAACAATGTTACACCACAAAAACAACACAGCACTCCAACTAACTCTCAAACACCATCTCCATCACATACACACGCAGACCCATCAAAATGCCTTCTTAGCATGCTAATGCCAGCACTAAAAACACACCTGCTACAAACCCACACAATACTGATCACTCTTCTACAAAACAAAGTCCCACTATCACCAAAGGCCACTCTCTAAACTGTCTACTAATAAATACTCGATCCCTCTCTAAAAACAAGCATCACATCTACGACCTTCTCACAGATGCAAAACCAGACATACTGTTCATAACCGAATCATGGTTGGGAGAGGATATGGCTCCAGTCCTGCATGAAGCCATTCCTCTAGGCTATCAAACAATAACCCACAATCGTATAGCCAAAAAAGGAGGTGGTCTAGCTGTTGTATTCAGGCAAACAATACATAGCACTAAAATTGACAACATCTCCATAAAGAATTGTGAGGCTCTTCTAACGAGATGCAATCCTACACCGTCTTCCACCTGTAACTTCCTGCTCCTTTACAGGCCTCCACCTAGCAAGGCAACATTCCCAGATGCACTTCTAGACACAGTTTCAAACCTGATAACAATACACTCCAACCTGTGCGTTCTGGGTGACTTCAACATTTGGTTTGACAAACCCAATATGACCCATCCAAAAACAATAATCACTGGCCTAGAGGCACTGATTTGCATCAGATTGTCCACAAACGGACACACACCGCTGGACATATCCTAGATGTAATTTTTGCTACTACTGAACTAGTTACCTTTCAAACTATAACTCCAGTCACATAGTCACACCACCACTTGCTTGCTTTCCAACATAAAACAACACTAAGCAACTCACCTAAAACTACCTTACATCCATCCACCTATCGGCCGTGGAACAAACTCAATTTGGAACACTTAGAAAGACAACTAACATTAAGTACAAATCTGGAAACAATAAATTCTGTTCAAAATCTATGTGAGTGGCTACAGGAAGCTTTTGACATTCTGATACCACTCAAAACCACACAACAGAACAAAAGAAAAAAAGTGCCTTGGAGAAACATTGAAATAAAAGACATAAAACAACAAATTGGAAAGCTGCAACGTACCTGGCTCAAAACAAACGCCAAACAAGACAAACTTCACCTACAGAAAATTAACAGATTATAAAAGTCGGCCATCAAAAAAGGTAAGAAAAGGTACTATTCAGACAGAATTCAAAACGCTAAATGTGCAAATAAAGAATTCTATAAAATACTCAATGAATTTCGCAAACCAAATTGCCTAGAAGGAAATCATCCTGTTACTCAAGATTTCACAGACAAATTGGCAAATCATTACACGGACAAAGCAGACACGTTGGACTCGTACTTAAAACAGAAACAAAGCACCAGCACTAACCCTTGTACAAAACAACAATCCAAGAATACTCTAACCAAGCCTCTCCGTTCCTTCCAACACATCTCACACGATAAATTTATGGACCTGGTCAAAGCAAGCAGGCCTGCCGGCAGCTCTTCTGACCCCTGTCCACCACAAACTTTCAAGACAATTCTTTTAACAACCTCTGCTGCCACTCCAGTAAGAAGAATCATCAACGATTCCTTCACTACCGGAATATTTCTAGAAGAACTAAAAAAATCACACATACGCCCTTTACTGAAGAAACAAACTTGGACCCGCTGAACCCTGACAACTACAGACCCATTACAAATGGACCTTTCCTGGGCAAACTGATAGAAAGAGCAGCGTTCGCCCAGATGTCACAATTCATTGAAGAGAATGACATACTTTCAGACTTCCAAACAGGATTCCGTCCGTCAAGAGGCACTGAATCTGCCCTCCTTGCCATCTGGGATGACCTGAAGAATACAGTTGACCGCAACGGGGTTGCTGCGCTACTCCTCTTGGACCTCTCAGCTGCCTTTGACACGGTTAATCATGACACTCTGAAACAAAGACTCTATGAAGCCGGCATAGAGGGAGCTGCTCTAGACTGGATCGCGTCCTACTTTCGAAACAGAACTAATGTCATCCAGACTCCACCTTTCTCGTCCAAACCGTACTCCACAAAAGCAGGGGTCCCTCAAGGTTCTATCATCTCGCCCATGGTTTTCAACATCTACATGAAGTCATTACCAGTACTGATCAATAAATTTCACCTCACGTGCTATAACTATGCAGATAACATGCAAATACTCCAACTGGAATGCCCAAAAGACATTGGAAAGTCACCAATTTTCAGCTGTCTCAGAGCCGTGGATCACTGGATGACTTGGAGCCATCTCAAATTGAATGCTTCAAAAACTGAAATACTCACGTGTGGTGCTTGGAAACATTACAACCCGCTTGCCGCATGGCCTAATGAACTGGGATCACCGCCTAAAGTATTGAAGGAATTAAGAAACCTCGGAATGACAATGGACTCCAAGCTGTCGATGAATACCCAAGTGGACAAACTAGCAAGATCAAGCTTTGTCACTATAAAAACGCTGCAACTAATTTTCCACACAAGTTCTAAGCTACCATCTCCCTTGTTCTGTCCAAACTCGATTATGCCAATAGCCTCTACCACGGATTATCTTTAACGACCATGAAAAGACTACAATGGATTCAGAACTCGGCTGCCAGACTACTCTTGCATATCAAACCACAAGACCACATCTTCCCTGCCTTGAAAGCCCTGAATTGGTGACCGGTTGCCAGAAGATCTACGTTCAAGCTGGTTTGTATCACCCACAAAGCAATACATGGAATGGGACCGCCCTTCATCAGGAGTAAAATCACCAAACACATTCAACAAAGAAACCTCCGCTCTAAAGGAGCATCTCACCTCAAAATCCCAAGATACAAGAAAAAACATATGGGTGGCACATCCTTCTCTGTTCAAGAAGCCAAACTATGGAGCTCTTTACCCCCCAACATAAGGTCCACTGACAACCACCTTATCTGCAGAAAACTACTCAAGAATTGGCTCTTCCCCACATAAACACCATACGCAAAGAGAAATTTACAGCATATCCCTCTGTATATAAGCATTTGTTTTCACTATAGATGTGTACCTATCTTTGTGTATTGCTTTGTATAAACATGTAAAATAATTATATTGTTGAGAGAAAAAAATAATAATAATACATAAATAAAAATCATCTTTGGTCTACATGTACATACTTCCATTGTACATCTATGTACCTTCCATGTACTTGGATCTGTGTATCTGTTACTTTTCTCCTGAAAAAGCATATCCAATGGACTACCCTATTTCTCATCCTGTGCATCTATCAAAATCTTTAATCTACATATACTTACCTCCTTTATTTATCTATATACTTTCAATGTACTTATGGATCTATATATTTATCACTTTCTTCTAATTTAGCATTTCCAATGCACTGCCCTATTTTTCAGCCTATACCTCTCTCAATATATCTTCTAGCCTAACCTTTTTGACTCATCTCAAACTTCTTTCTACTACTCTTTCCAATGCACTACCCTATCTCATCCTATACATCTATCAATATATCCTCTACATCCACTTTCTCATTTATCCCAAACCCCATACCACTACTATGATCCCCAAAATAACCCTTTCTAGACTCTCTCCTACTCTACCCCTCCTTGCATCATCTGACACCTCTTTTACTATACCGATACCCTAAAACAAACCTTTCTAAACTCCTCCCTCTGATTCCTCCCATCCAAAACTCCTTTTTACTCATCCAAAAGCCTCCTCATACTGCTAAGACCTAAAAAAAAACCTTCACTAATTTATCCCTCCACTATCCCTTTCAATCAAAATTAACAGACTAACATGTTCACTTCTCAAATTCCATAGTAAACTATACTAATCCACCACTAATACATTATGGGTTCCAGAGTAGCGTGCTACTCGCCAATAAAGCGTCTCTACACCCCATCAGGGTTACAAGCGCTATATAAATGCAAACCTTTTCCCTTTTCTACCCCTCCCCCACCCTTCTCAATCCAAATAACTGACTAACATATCCACCACTAAATTTACTTTCATGTTTCACCATACAAATTCAACACTAATCCTTATTGGTTCCAGAGTGGCGTGCTACTTGCGCTTCAAAACCCCATCAGGGGTAGCAAGCGCAAAATAAATACAAACCTCTTTCCCTCTTCTATCCCGCCACCTACCCTTCTCTACCCAAATAACTGAATAACATATCCACTACGCAAATTACTTAATATTTTACTATACTAATTTTCAACACTAATCCTTTATGGGTTCCGGAGTGGTGTGCTTCTCGCCAGAAAAGCGCTTCAACACCCATCAGGGGTAACAAGTGCTATATGAATGCAAACCTTTCTTCCCTTTTATCCCTCCGCTATCCTTCTCACTTCAAATAACTGACTAATATCCACCACTCAAATTACTTTCATATGTCACCATACTAATTCACCACTAATCAGTTATGGGCTTCCTGAATAGCGTGCTTCAACACCCCATCAAGGGTAACAAGCGCTATATAAATACAAACATTTTTTCCTCCTCTATCCTTCTGCTATCATTCCAAATCCAAATAACTGATTAACCTATCCACCACTTAAAATCTACTTGCATGTTTCACTACACTAATTCCACACTAATCCTCTATGGGTCCCGGAGTAGCATGCTACTCGCCGAAGAAGCGCTTTGACGCCTCGTCTGGGGTAGTAAGCGCTATATAAATGCAATTACAATACAATACAATACATGGAGAGGTAGAGTTAATCATGAGTGCTAGGAACGAGTGGATAGTGTGAGGGAGCTTCTAGTATTGGTGTTTCGAAGCCCATATATGTGGCATGTAAACAGCAGAAGAGGCGTGCCACTCACCTGAAGTCCTTGTCGCTGGATGTCATTTTCTCCAGCAGGTTGGAGATAAGGTATGAGGCGCTTGCCATGTTCCAACTGGGGGTGGGTACGGACAGGTAACTGGTTGGGGAAGCTGACACCAGAGGCTTGTACTTTTGATGTTGTGGACAGGATCTAGGTCATGAGTGAGTACTCCCTGTAGGGTGCTATCGGCAGGATTTTAGTTGGACAAGGGCCCGCGCGAGACCCAGACTTAAGATTTATTGGGAGCTCCTTGGTTTTCTGTGGTGAAATATGAGGATAGACAGAGTATCTAAAGAACATGGTTGAGATTCTCATTGCTTCTTTCGATGAACTGTGTTTAACATTGAAGGGAAACCCAGAATAAATATTAAGGATTTTATCTCTGAAGTAGATGGCCAGTCTATCGCTGAACTCTTGTGAAGGGTCAGTGAGGCCAGAAATCAATGGTTGAGATAGTTCTTTAACTACTTTCAAGAGTTCCTTAGAGGAATTTCCCGCCAGTCATATTTTTCTGTGTAGAAGGTAGATTTAGAGAGGCCGATAGCAAGTTTGTATTGGTGTAAAGAGCTCTGTGACCCACTTTATCAATGGGACCGCAGTGCAATTGCCATTTCCGCTCTTGTCCACGGCAGAACTGCTGACGTTTTTTAAGACTGTCTGTGAACCAAGCCACTGAAGGTTTGGAACTGGTGCAGAACTTAAATGTCAGTGGTGCAACAATATCAAGGGCAGCTCCAATTTAATTCTGAAAACCTTCAGCCGTGAGATCAGGCAGAGTACCCGCAGAAATGTGACCAGTGTCAATTGCCAGGTCAAGGCCTTGAGTTATGATTTCACTCCAGTTCATATCAAGAACTACCTTAGGTTAGATGATACCGACCCCCCCCCCCCCCCAACCACAGGAATCAAGAGGCAGCTAGCTTTAAAGGTGACAGCATAGTGATCCACCCAACTAAGCGGGGTGGCTGCATTAATCATCAGGGAGAGAGAAGTGGAAAAGTTGCCACCCAAAGCATGCCCACTATATGAGTGGGGGCTTTCACCACTTGAATAAAGCCAAACCTCAACATAGATTCTACTAAGGTTGAGGAATCCTTATTAGAGAGGTCTTCTAAATGAAATTTGAAGTCGCCAAGAATGGTGAAATTTTGATGGACCAAAATCTCCTCTATGGCTTGGAATGAGGACGATTAACTAGAAGTCTGGTAAGTACGGGGTTAGCTGTGAGTCTTAGTCAAATATAAGTCACCTCAGTGGCCTCTGAAGTATGCAACATAATTGATTCTAATATGCAATTTAATGAGTCCTTAAAAATAATTGTTGGGCTGTCATTTCTCCGGCCAAGAGAATCTTGCCGCAAAATGGCTTAGCCCAAGGGAATAGCCACTACCAGATCCACGCTCGAGTCTTCAGATGCCCAAGTTTCAGTAGCAAAAAAGGCAGTCAAGATGGAGAGAGATGATCAGCTTGTGAATTTCAATCCTGTGTTTACTGAGGAAATGCGCATATAATAACACACAAGTGAACTGAGGGTAGATAGTGGAGTCAATGTCCATACTTTTGAAATCCCCCTGAGTAAGAGAGGGTGTAGAGGCGTCTGCCGATTAAACTCAAAATTGCAGCAGGGGCAGCTAAAATATATTTAATTGGTTAAGTCAGACCTAGTGAAGCCTATATTCTTACCTAGATATCGGAGCTCTAGAAGCTGTGCCCAAGAGTAACTCACTAGAGTGGAGGGGGAATGTTCTGGGTTAAAACCAGAGCCTTCCCTGGCTCCTGGTGCCATCCAGGCACAGACGGGCTTGCCTTTGGTGTGTCTTCGTAACACCCGCTATGCACACATGGCCCTTAAATAGGCAGCTCTTAGTAAAGAGCAGAGCACCTGGACAGCTAACCTTCCCCAAAATGGTGGCCAAAAGTCAACCAGGAAGCAGGGCAGTGAAGGTAACTCTCTCCGCTCAATTGGCAGAGTGGCGGCGAGCCAGAGAGTGAAGCCCACAATAACTTATTTGTACAAAAGGTAACAGCTAGTTCAAAACACATCCCTGAAGTAAATGAAATCAGACTAAGGTAGAGTAATGAAGAAAACAATTTAGTCACTTGTCTGCGATCAGCCGTGCATCCACTCACACATGGTCCTTAAATAGGACCATCAGTAAAGAGCAATGTGCCTGGACTGCTAACCTTCCCCAAAATGGTGGCCAAAAGTTAACCAGTAAGTGGAACAGAACAGGAAACTCTCTGGTCAATTGGTAGAGACGCAGCAGACCAGAGAGTGAAGCCCACAGTAAATAAAGTGATCATGCAAAAGGTAACACCAAGTTAAAAACACACCCCATAACTAAATAAAAACAGACTAAGATAGATGCCTGCAATCGTAAAAATATTGTAAAACTATTTATAAAAATGTGTACAAATATTTATAAAAAAGAAGAAATATAAATAAAAGTAATGTTAAACATCATCATAAAAGTTTAGACATTAGAGAGAGGCACATATACAAATGACATTCTAAAATGTAAAAAATTACAGATGCACTACAATGAACATTAGAAATTTGAAATCAAATTGGGAGGTGTCATGAACATCTTATATTTATATCTGTCATTTTTTTTACACTGTGTTCACAAACCCTTAAAATAGCGCAGGTTTGGAGCTCCTTGAAAACGAATCCCAGCAAATGTTCTTAAATTCCATTTGAAAATGAGCATCTGAAAAATACCCAATATTTCTGAAAAAATTCTCCAGTTTAAGTCTTTGTGATATCTAAGATTGTTGTTGTAATTTTAAGGTGGGTAACTAATTTGTTCCAAAGTGAATGTTTGGGAATTGAGCTTGCAGTGTTTGATACTCATTGCCTGATAAGTAAGAATATATTTTTGGTTTGTTGCTGGAGAAGGTTGAAATTGGTGGTGTGTTTCTTGTGCGAAAGCTTATGGAACAAAGAAAGTTCACTTAAAGCTGTCAAAAAGATAAAGGTAATATGCAGTAACATGGCTGTTTGATATTCCTTGATTCTGTAGCAGCTTCCAGAAACATGCACAGAATCCATTATATATTGACCAACTATGACCTGCCTAACTGCCAGCATTATATCCCTAGGTAGTTCAGAAAGGTAAAGCTTTCAAGAAACAGAAGAGTTCCTAATGCTATATGTTGTTTTGGTCGGTAGGTGCCTGGGTCATTCCATCTCAAAGCGTTCACAGGAATTCAAGAGGAAAGAATGGTCAGAGTGCACTTAAGAACGTAAACAGTGTTTTAATGACAAAAAGTCTGACCGCAGAATACATCTTCCATGAGGTTCAATCAAATATAATTTTGTCCAGAATAGCTTCTAGTTCTAAACACTATCAGCCCCCCTTCCTCATAGCCCCATCACGAGCAACCCTCACCCAAATTGACCAGAAGGAAAAAACACCATGACTGCCCCAAGCAAAAGAAGCTATTCGGCCAAAGTGAATGGAGCACCAGGCCAATAGACCACCAGGGTGAGGCCTTCACAGATCACCCTGATCGGCATATTGTTGTATTTTGCACAGATTTATCAGGGTCCGTATTACAGAAAATGCCTTGAGGGTGCAACAGGTGGGTGCCGCTGCTTTGTGTGCCCCCCAGGACACTTTGGTATTGCAGATGGGCCCGCAGACGCTTGTGCGGCCCGTTCTGTAATACTGAGAGCCCTGGCACACGTAACACTAGTGCTATCATGAGATGGCGTTCCCTAATTTGCTTGCCCCATGCAAATGAGGGAATCACTTTTCCTCTCTGCCTGTGCCATATTACCGACGTGGGCGCAGAGGCAAACATTCCCTTAGGAGGAGCTCTGTCAGTGTGCCCACTGAGGGTAGCCCTCTGAAGCGATGAAAGGGGGTCCTGGAATATCCTACTGCAGTCAAGTGCACTCCCTCACTGCACCTGCCAGCAATGGGATCTGTAAACCCTTTTGAAAGTGCAGGCGGATTGCAACTTACACTGTGAAATACTGATTGGCTTTAAAGCAGTCACTTTGTAATTCACTTGCATGCGCTGTCCCCAGGGCAGCGTGACTTTATGCCTGCCCTGAGGAAAGTGCATTCTTCATAATAGGGCACACTTTCCCTGTTTCCTCCCTGTGCACCTGTTTAAAGGTGCACTGTGGCGCAAACAGGGAAAGTGTGCCCTTTTAGTAATATGGGCCAGGTTTAAAGTACAACAAAGAGCACTATCATTCAAATCAGTTTGTAGATGTAAGATATATAAGCAACATGTTTACTCTTTTTGACCTGTCAAACACCTGTTTTCTGAGGCCAATAGCAAAGGAATAAATGGGAGCCTACTAATCTGGTGTGTTTCGCCATCTACTGTCATCTGTCGGCAAATTACAAGAGGTATGAAATGACTTCTTTCTTCCTCCAGCAAGAAACAACCACACCTTTCTCAGACACCAGAAAAAAGCTATTAATGTATTTAGATTGAAACTGAAAAAATGCAAACGTGAAATTATCATAGAGAATAGTTCCAGTAAAAAGTCAATGTCAAAGACCAAAATTCCATTGAACCTATTGATGCCTCAAGTGGATTGGGAATGGTGATATGATAGTAACAGGAAACACAGGGTTATATTTATAAGCCCCTATCAAGACAGGAACTTCACTTTTTACGACATTCCTGTGGCGATAGGAGCTTCGCCTTATTGACAAGGTAGCGTTAAGCCACTTTATGTGGCTTAACGCTGTCTTGTAAATAAGGCCCCCTTTCATGCTATGATTAGCGTGAAAGGGGATGGCAATGGGTGTTGCTGTGGGCGTTCCACTGAAACATCCATTGATTCTGACGCTGCCTCCAATTTACAAGGGAGGCATAATTAGGAGGCAGCACTAGAATTAAGACCAGGGAAACCTGGTCTTACCCTAGGGCAACGAGGAGAAATGTTTAATTTCTCCTCGTTTTTGCTTTTTTCATGTGTGCTGTATTGTGCAGCACACTTTGAAACAGCAAAAGGCTAATGATTGTTTATGTACAGAAAGGTCCTTCTTCCTGCACATTAGCAATCATTTTAAAAGAAATGCTGTTTTGCAATTTCTTTGTGTGCTACATTAAGCAGCACACATAGAAGTTACAAAACAGCATTTAAAGATTGTTTATGTGCAGTAAGCTACACCTTCCGGCACATAAACAATCTTACCCTGATGACAGACACCCTTGCACTATGGTGCAGGGTGCCTGCGTTGGCACTAGGCTGCTAAGTGTAGTGCCAGCACAGGGGGAAACGCAGGGCTGCACCATATTCTTGTAAATATGGTGTAGCCCTGCGTTTCTGAAGTGGCTGAGTGAGGCGTTAAGCCAGGAAGGCTAACGCCTCACTCCGCCACTTCCCTTGTAAATATGCCCCACAGTGTGTTATTTAGAGTTTTAATGGAAATAAATTGGTAGCAGGCCTGTTCTGCCAAACTTGCAGTGCCCCTCCCCCATTTAGAGGAGGGGGAACCATTGGGCTTCTGCCAGCAGAGCCTCACTTCAGTGGCGTAACGAAAGCTCAGGGGGCCCCCCTGCAAGATACATGGAGGGGCCCCCACTCTGGATTTAATCCAGAGCTTCAAGGCCTTAGTACTGGGCTGAGGGGGCCCCCTGCAGCTCGGGGGCCCCCCCGCACCGCGGGGCTTGCAGGGGCCTGTGTTACGCCCCTGCCTCACTTGGCTCTGCCAGTGCACACTCTGGACATAGCAGCCCATCTGCTTACTGGAATGCCAGATTATAGTGCCAGTGGCTGGCCCATATAGAGTTGGGCACCCGTCGCAAGGCTTCCCTGCAAGGCATGGAGGCCCGAGGAGGGGAAATCTAATAAATGGCATTGAGGCACGGAGAGGTAACTCAGTGGCGGCTCCTCCGCATACTTAAAAATGTCCCCAATGTGTCCTGACGTATGCACAAGTCACTAACTCACAAGCAGGCTTCACAATGCACTTGTGCGGATGTAACATAGCACATGCATGCACAAGAATGTACATCTGCAGCCATCTTGGAATGGGATTCTTTTAACAGAATACCTGGTCCACTATTGCCAACTATAGCTGTGCTTGTGTTTTGATGCATGCATTGGCATGCAAGTGCTGACATGCATTACCAAAGCAAATAGTCTGGCCTTTTAAAGCCACAACTTTTTCTTGCTAGTGCTTGTGTATGTCCATGCTATTAGCTCAGAACGAGGAAGTGCCATTGTCTCTGGCATTGCCTCTTCCTGCATCCCTCCTTTATTGGTATTTGTATTTCTTTTTATAATTGTTGATTAATTGCCTCTTTTCTTGGAGGCGTGTGGTTTCAGTGTAAGGGCTTTGAGTAACAAAAAAACTTTGTTTCTGACGTCAGAATTTTAACTTTCAGTCTAAGGGAATTTTGCAAAGCCTTATAACTCGATGCTGTAGCAGGAGCACCGCAGGGTTGACAATCCTCACTCTGAACCAAAAGCAACACCTCTTGGTCTTAATCTTTCTTTCCTGCTAAGATCTTCAAGAGGTACTAGGCATGCAACCTTACACCTCTGTATGATAGTTAGCCTTCAAGTACTTCCAATACCTTTATTAGATGTGCCTGGTGTTCCTGATTGTCTATATTACATGCATTATCATAAGGCTCCCTGTTTTCCGTTTTTACTGATTTCTACAGATAAATACAGACAGAAAACATTTATTTTCTTGTCTGTATTTATTTTTAAATGTGGATAAAAACGGACATTGGTTTGCTTTTGAGTAATTCTAAATACTGTCTGCCATGACTGCCAGGCCAATAGCTGTGTGGATTGATAGGTATGGGGGGCTAAAAAAGAAAGGAATTTTTCGGAAGAGGCTTTAACAGCAGTAGATAAGCACAAGGTTGATACTGAAATTTGCATTTTTTCTTATAAGTGCATTGATTTATCTTCTGCGTGTGTTACTGCATTGAAACCTAGTAGGCATTCAATCATGACAGCTTATTTACCGGTTAAATAAATGTGGAAATATACTCATTTCAGCTTCAGTTTTCCACAAAACCCAAAATAAATAGCATTTTTTGTTTTCCCAATAACTTTGGCGTCGTTTGACGAATCATTGCAAAATTTTCAAAACTAGTGGGGCGCTTAGGTCAGCTCCTGTCATAAAAGTTTCGGGGTGATTCGCCAAGCGGGGAACGAGATAAAAGGGGGGGTCCCAAAACGTGTTTTCTCCCTGTTATTTTCCATAGGAAATTTTAGACACGGCTACAGCCCGAACTGCTGAACGGAATGATACCAAATTTTGCTAAAAGGTAGCCCTTGGTTCAGAAAGAGACCTTTTTGTTAAATGGTGTAAATCTGTTCAGTAGTTCCTGAGAAATTCAAAAAATAGAGGTCGGAAAATCAATTTCCCATAGGAAACTTTAGACACGGCTACAGCTCAAACTGCTGAACGGAATTACACCAAATTTGACAAAAAGGTAGTGCTTGGTTCAGAAAGCGTCCTTTTTTTTAAATGGTGGAAATCCGTTCAGTAGTCTTTGAGATATTAAAGGAAAAAAATCTTTATATATCTGGGCGGGACCTAACTACACAAGCACAAGCTGGTTCTAATTGGCTGCCAACACTTCAATCCAGGAAGTGCTGGCAGCCATCTTGATGCAATGCTTTTTAGGTCTCGCCTACAGACACAGTGCATGCGCTGATCACTACACAAACACCACTGCACTGCCCTAAACCCTAAATTACTACCCCCTACACTGCCCGAACACCACCGCACTGCCCTAACCCCTAAAACACTAGCCCCTGCACGACCCCCTACACTGCCCGAACACCACCGCACTGCCCTAAACCCTAAAACTGCACCCCCAGCGCCACCCCCTGCACTGCCCGAACACCACCGCACTGCCCTAAACCACCAACCCCTGCGCGACCCCCTGCCCTGCCCGAACACCACTGCACTGCCCTAAACCATCAACCCCCTGCGCGACCCCAAGCACTGCCCGAACACCACCGCACTGCCCTAAACTACCAACCCCCTGCGTGACCCCCTGCACTGCCCGAACACCACTGCACTGCCCTAAACCCTAAAACACAGACCCCCTGTGTGACCCACTGCACTGCCCGAACACCACTGCACTGCCCTAAACCCTAAAACACCACCCCACAGCACGGCCCCCTACACTGCCCAAACACCCCTGCACTGCCCTAATCCCTAAAACACCACCCCACAGCATGACCCCCTACACTGCCCGAACACCCCTGCACTGCCCTAAACCCTACAACCCCATCCCACAGCACAACCTCCTACACGGCCCGAACACCCCTGCACTGCCCTAAACCCTAAAACACCACCCAACAGCATGACCCCCTACACTGCCCGAACACCCCTGCACTGCCCTAAACCCTAAAACACCACCCCACAGCATGACCCCCTACACTGCCCGAACACCCCTGCACTGCCCTAAACCCTAAAACACCACCCCTTGCACAACCCCCTACACAGCCCGAACACCACTGCACTGCCCTAAACCCTAAAACACCACCCCCTGCACAACCCCCTACACGGCCCGAACACCACTGCACTGCCCTAAACCCTAATACACCACCCCCTGCACGACTCCCTACACGGCCCGAACACCACTGCACTGCCCAAAACCCTAACACACCACCCCCTGCACGACCCCCTACACTGTCTGAACACCACTGCACTGTCCTAAACCCTAAAACACCACCCCAGCACGACCCCCTACACTACCCGAACACCACTGCCCTGCCCTAAACCTTAAAACACCACCCACAGCACGACTCCCTACACTATCCAAAGACCACTGAACTGCCCTAAACCCTAAAACATTACCCCAGCACGACCCCCTACACTATCCAAAGACCACTGCACTACCCTAAACCCTAAAACACGATCCCCACCATGACCCCTACACTACACAAAGACCACTGACTCCTGAGGCGGAAGCCGGGAGGTTTTTAACATTTCGTTATTCATTTTGAATATCGCTTGCATACTTTCTTTTTTAACTTGCACTCACCTGGGCTCACATCACGCAGCATTCGCTGTTCTGCCTGTTAGTCGGATCCTGCATCGCTCCTTGCGGTGTTTGGAGACGGAGGCAGACGCCTACGCTCACTTTGGCAGCCATATTGGGTGAGGGCCAGGACAGCGTTGTAGACGCACAGAGGCCGGGGGGATAAATTGCGGATGCCTTCGCGCACGCGCTGCAACCAGACTGACTCCTGAGGCGGAAGCCGGGAGGTTTTTAACATTTCGTTATTCCTTTTGAATATCGCTTGCATACTTTCTTTTTTAACTTGCACTCACATGGGCTCACATCACGCAGCATTCGCTGTTCTGCCTGTTAGTCGGATCCTGCATTGCTCCTTGCGGTGTTTGGAGATGGAAGCAGACGCCTACGCTCACTTTGGCAGCCATATTGGGTGAGGGCCAGGTCAGCGTTGTAGACGCACAGAGGCCGGGGGGATAAATTGCGGATGCCTTCGCGCACGCGCTGCAACCAGACTGACTCCTGAGGTGGAAGCCGGGAGGTTTTTAACATTTTGTTATTCCTTTTGAATATCGCTTGCATACTTTCTTTTTTAACTTGCACTCACCTGGGCTCACATCACGCAGCATTCGCTGTTCTGCCTGTTAGTCGGATCCTGCATCGCTCCTTGCGGTGTTTGGAGACGGAGGCAGACGCCTACACTCACTTTGGCAGCCATATTGGGTGAGGGCCAGGACAGCGTTGTAGATGCACAGAGGCCGGGGGGATAAATTGCGGATGCCTTCGCGCACGCGCAGCGGACGCGCACAGCGGGCGCTCCGACAGCACGCCGAAGGCGCGCTAAAGGCAAGCCCGTCTGCGCCCGTCTGCGCCCGTCTGCGCCCGTCTGCGCCCGTCTGCGCCCGTCCGCGCCCCTCCGGGCCTAGGGGCCAGCCATTATGGTCGGTCCACAACCTATTCATCGGGGACACTGAAGGCGATGCATAAGATGTATGTCCAACCTTCCAGTAAGGTCTCTTCTATTCTAAATGCCAATAATCTACTCATTGCACGTAATAGTTTTCCGGAGCTTCTGCCTTCCACGGCCTACAATTTGCACCCCCTACTCAGATTATGCATAGAGCAGTCCCTCTGTCAATATACTACCTCAACACCCGATCTTTGGTCAAACATTAGTTGGACATTTTTTACTCCTGTCCACTGATAAACCTGATGTTCTGTTAATGACCAAGACCTGGCTCACTGATGATTCTGCTCCGGATATACTCGCAGCACTTCCCCCTGACTACTACATCATGTCGGCTAACAGAGGCTCTGGCAAGTCAGGTGGCGGTGTGGCTGCTATAATCCACACTGACCTTACTTTTTGCTCTCTGACATGCCTTTCTCTCATAGACACGGATAACATCGTGATTAAACTTGAGTCAGCCAATGACTCTCTGGTCTGTGTCCCATTATACAGACCACCTAAGCCGATGCCCTCCTTCCCACTGGCTCTGAGTGAACAGATAGCCACACTAGTGACTGAACATGCTAGGGTTCTCCTGATAGGAGACTTTAATTATTGGTATGGCGACCCTAATGAAGGGTCTCATCCTGCAGAAATGTCTGACCTACTCAAAAACCTTAATCTATCTCAGTTTGTCCCCTCTCCAACCCATTCTAAGGGCCGAATTCTGGACCAAATTTGGGCTACTAACTTAAATATTACCATCCCTTCTGTGTTACCGTGTATTTGGTCCGATCACCATCTACTGATATTTCAAATTATGAGATCTGTCCCTCCGAAAATTAAAGCACGGGTAGGAGGCATGGCTAGAAAATGGAACCTTATTAACAAATCAGAATTCTTTAATACACTAGTAGACACCACTCCAGTATTACATCATGATGTTAACATCCTGGAAAATAAGGTATCCAGGTGGCTTCTTGAGGCCAGTGACAAACATGCTCCTTCTAAAAGAGTCAAATTATTGCGTAGGACTGAAACAAACAGATGGTTCTCTGATGACCTTAAAGCACAGAAATTGGTTGTACGTCAATTGGAGAGACAATGGCGCCAACAATACTCTCCTGAAAAAAGATCTCAGTACATCACTGCGCACAAAGGTTATAGGAAAAACATCTTGACAGCTAAAACTGCTTTTTTCTCTGATCGCATCCTAAAGTCTAATC
The DNA here is from genome assembly GCF_964204655.1 of Triturus cristatus. NCBI lineage: Eukaryota > Metazoa > Chordata > Amphibia > Caudata > Salamandridae > Triturus > Triturus cristatus. The sequence goes on along the minus strand of NC_140591.1, from coordinate 1,006,033,916 downwards.
ATAGCTCCAAAGTAATATTCTCAGTAATAGACGAACTTTCCAACCCTGAGCGCACCCTACGAAAGGCCGCCCCTCCCCAGGAACTATGTGACTCCCTGAATGATTATTTCATTGACAAGATTACCCTAATAAAAAGCAGTATACCGTCTCATTCCCCCCAGCAGGATGCCCCGGTACATCACTGTAACAACAGTACCCTCGACAGTCTCCCTCCGATCAGCGAAGAGACCTTCCAGTCCCTCTTAATGGAAACTAAATCAGGTGCACCCTCGGATTGCTGCCCACCTCATATTCTTAAGGAGTGCCTTGCTATCCATCCTGGCCCGGCCCTTGCCTAACTGAACAAATCTATTAGTTCTGGCATAGGCCCTCTAGCTTTTAAAAAAGCCACAGTGGTCCCCCTTCTGAAAAAGCCGGGAGCCGATCTGGCGCTTCTCGCCAATTACCGTCCTATATCCCTGTTACCTTTCTTGGCCAAAGTTTTGGAGGGTTATGTAGCTAAATGCCTCTCCAACTTCCTGGAGTTGTTTAAACATCTGGACTCCCATCAGGCCGGTTTTCGTCCCGCGCATTCTACTGAATCCGTGATCCTGTCAGCTATGGACAGCCTACGTGATTTTGCTGATAAAGGGTGTCCACGAGCCCTGGTCTTGCTGGATCTGTCAGCGACTTTCGACACGGTCGACCATAACATCCTGGTCGACCGTGTCAGGGGCACTGGAGTATCAGGTACTGCGGCACGCTGGATTTTCTCTTTTTTGGAGGACCGTTCTCAAGCAGTGCGCCTTGGACAATTTTCTTCTGATTCTCACACTACCACTTGCGGGGTGCCTCAGGGCTCGGCCCTCTCGCCACACTTATTTAATATCTATATGTCTCCTCTGATTAAATCATCGAAAAAGAGAAAGGTACTGGTCCTCAATTATGCCTATGACCTGCAGCTTCTTCTCAGGGTGGATGGTTCTAATGATTCCGTCATGGAATTCCAGGATACTATGCTGTTTATCCAAACCTGGATGGATCTGAACCATCTGAAACTCAATCCTGGGAAAACGGAAATAGTCCTTACTGGGGACAGCCTTAAGCATTGGGGCCCCCAATATTGGCCTCCTGTACTTGGTCCACCTCCCACCCACTCTAGCTCCGCCAAGACTCTGGGGGTACTTCTGGATAGCGGTCTATCCTTAAAAGCTCAGGAAGGAGTAGTGGTATCCAAATGCTTTTACCAACTGCAACAAATCTGGAAAATTCATCGCTTTCTTACTCATGAAGCTCTGGTCCAAGCTATGATCTCTACTGTTTTATCTCACCTAGACTACTCCAACTCGGTCTACTTGGGAATGCCCCATTATCTGTTCAAACGACTACAACTGGTCCAAAACCAGGCAGCCCGTCTGATTTACCACCAACCTAAATGGCAATCTGCCTCTCCTCTGTTGAGGAAATTGCACTGGCTTCCGGTGTCACAACGTTGTGTCATTAAAACCGGTTGCCTTATTTTTAAGGCTTTACACGGCACCAGCCCGGAATTTATTAACAACATCATACTTGGGTACTCCCCCACTCGCTACCTAAGATCCATTCATCTTTCTTTTCTTACTTGTCCGAACTTCAAGAAGGTTCGTCTTGGAGGTCGCAGGTTTGCCACTCTTGCTCCCAAGCTGTGGAATTCCTTCCCTCTTGAGATTCGAACGTGCACCGACCTCCTCCCATTTAGGAAACTCCTGAAAACCTGTTTTTTTACTCAGGATTAGCTTCCGCTGCCTTATCAAGCTGTCTGCTAGCGCCATGAAGCCAACCCGGCGTACGTGCGTTTATAAATCCCTACTAACATTAACATAAGACTGCACTACCCTAAACCCTAAAAAACGACCCCCTACACTACACAAACACCACTGCACTACCCTAAAACACTACCCCTAGCACGGCCCCCTACACTACACAAACACCACTGCACTACCCTAAACCACTTCCTCCTACACTACACAAACACCACTGCACTACCTTAAACACTAAAACACTACCCCCAGCATGACCCCCTACACTACCCAAACACCACTGCACTACCCTAAACCCTAAAACACTACCCCCAGCAATACCCCCTACTCTACCCAAACACCACTGCACTACCCTAAACCCTAAAACACTACGCTAGCAGTACCCCCTATACTACCCAAACACCACTGCACTACCCTAAACCCTAAAACCCTACCCCCAGCAGGACCCTCAACACTAACCAAACACCACTGCACTACACTAAACTCTAAAACACTACCCCCAGCATGACCCCCTACACTACTTGAACACCACTGCACTACCCTAAACTCTAAATCACTACCCCCAGCATGACCCCCTACACTACCCAAATACAACTGCACTACCCTAAACCCACCCCCAGCATGACCCCCTACACTATCCAAACACCAATGCACTACCCTAAACCCTAAAACACTACCCCCAGCATGACCCCCTACACTACCCGAACACCACTGCACTACCCTAAACCCTAAAACTCTACCCACAGCATGACCCCCTACACTACCAAAACACCACTGCACTACCCTAAACCCTAAAACACTACTGCCAGCACAACCCCTACACTACCCAAACACCACTGCTCTACCCTAAATCCTAAAACACTACCCCCAGCACGACCCCCTACACAACCACCACTGCACTGCCCTAAACCCTAAAACACTACCCCCAGCACGACTCCCTACACTATCCAAAGACCACAGCACTGCCCTAAACCCTAAAACACTACCCCAGCACGAACTCCTACACTATCCAAAGACCATTGCACTACCCTAAACCCTAAAACACGACCCCCAGCACGACCCCTACACTACACAAAGACCACTGCACTACCCTAAAACCTAAAACACGACCCCTACACTACACAAACACCACTGCACTACACTAAACCCTAAAACACTACCCCTAGCAAAACTACCTACACTACACAAACACCACTGCACTACCCTAAACCCTAAAACACGTCCTGCTACACTACACAAACACCACTGCACTACCTTAAACACTAAATCACTACCCACAGCATGAACCCCTACACTACCCAAACACCACTGCACTACCCTAAACCCTAAAACACTACCCCCAGCAATACCCCCTACTCTACCCAAACACCACTGCACTACCCTAAACCCTAAAACACTATGCCAGCAGTACCCCCTACACTACCCAAACACCACTGCACTACCCTCAACCCTAAAACCCTACCCCCAGCAGGACCCTCACCACTAACCAAACACCACTGCACTACACTAAACCCTAAAACACTACCCCCAGCATGACCCCCTACACTACCTGAACACCACTGCACTACCCTAAACTCTAAATCACTACCCCCAGCATGACCCCCTACACTACCCAGACACTACTGCACTACCCTAAACCCACCCCCAGCATGACCCCCTACACTATCCAAACACCAATGCACTACCCTATACCCTAAAACACTACCCCAGCATGACCCCCTACACTACCCGAACACACTGCACTACCCTAAACCCTAAAACACTACCCCCAGCATGACCCCCTACACTACCCTAACACCACTGCACTACCCTAAACCCTAAAACTCAACCCACAGCATGACCCCCTACACTACCAAAACACCACTGCACTACCCTAAACCCTAAAACACTGCTGCCAGCACAACCCCTACACTACCCAAACACCACTGCTCTACCCTAAACCCTAAAACACTACCCCAGCACGACCCCCTACACAACCACCACTACACTGCCCTAAACCCTAAAACATTACCCCCAGCATGGCCCCCTACACTAGATAAACACCACTGCACTGCCCTAAACCCTAAAACACTCCCCCAGCACCACTCCCTACACTACCCAAACACCACTGCACTACCCTAAACCCTAAAACACTACCCCCAGCATGACCCCCTACACTACCCGAACACCACTGCACTACCCTAAACTCTAAAACACTACCCCCAGCACGACACCCTACACTACCCAAACATCACTGCACTACCCTAAACCCTAAAACACTACCCCCAGCACAACCTCCTACACTACCCAAACACCACTGCACTACCCTAAACCCTAAATCTACCCCCAGCATGACCCCCTACGCTACCCGAGCACCACTACGCTACCCTAAACCCTAAAACACTACCCCCAGCACGACTCCCTACACTACCCGAACACCACTGCACTACCCTAAACCCTAAAACACTACCCCTACACGACCCCCTACACTACCCAAACACCACTGCACTACCCAAAGCCCTAAAACACCACCCCCTGCATGACCCCCTACACTGCCCGAACACCACTGCACTGCCCTAAACCCTAAAACACCACCCCCCAGCATGACCCCCTACACTACCCAAACACCACTGCACTGCCCTAAACCTTAAAACACCACCCCCGGCACCACTCCCTACACTATCCAAAGACCACTGCACTGCCCTAAACCCTAAAACACTACCCCAGCACGACCCCCTACACTATCCAAAGACCACTGCACTAACCCAAACCCTAAAACACGACCCCCAGCACGACCCCTACACTCCACAAAGACCACTGCACTACCCTAAAACCTAAAACACGACCCCTACACTACACAAACACCACTGCACTACCCTAAACCCTAAAACACTACCCCTAGCATGACCACCTACACTACACAAACACCACTGCACTACCCTAAACCCTAAAACACTTCCTCCTACACTACACAAACACCACTGCACTACCTTAAACCCTAAAACACAAAACATAATACTGATTATGAATTTCATTATTTTCTGAACTAAGGCAGATATTAATGGATATAATCTTGTATTCAGTTGAGCCAAATGAAGCGGTTGAAAATTGTGGCATCTAAATGTATTATAAAATCTGTCCAGAAACTACTCAATCTATCAATGCTTATACTGGTGCTGTTGTACTTTTAGAATTACATTAACAACCTATACTAAGCGGAAGAAAAAAAAATGAACATGACGATGAAAGTATCTTTTGACTGTTGTCTTATCTGATCTGATAACAAGACAAGTTATGCAGGCTTTGGACTAACAAGGGACCTCTCCAAAAATCAAAATTTTATATTCCCCCCTCTTTATTGTTTTTTAAGATACAGCTAATACACCAGGGCTGTATATTTGTAAGATTCCGCTGTGGATTACTTTCTCATTTATTATATGGCAACAAGGGACTTCTTTCCAAAAATCTAAATTTTATATTCCACCCTCTTTATCGTTTTTTAAGACACAGCCAATATACCAGGGCTGTATATTTGTAAGACTCCGCTGTGGATTACTTTCGCATTTATCATATGGCATCTTTTTGAAGTGCCACGCTGTTAATTTTACATAATTTTTTAATAAACTACACAGTTAATTATGTAAGTGATTACACTTTCAGTTCTACTTAATTTCCTCTTTTTTCCTTATTAAAGGATCTTGTGACCAAACATAATATATTGTATGTTCTTGTATTAATAATAGTAGTATACTTAAATTGCCGCTTTAGCATGATTCGTAATAGTATTAGATTTATAACTCATACCATTATATTAGTCATCATTATAGGCTCGAACCATTATCTTTTCATTTATATACATGGCTAGTATAAGAACCAACTTATTGGATTTAGATACAACTGACATTTAAAGATGGCCGAAATTTTAGAGCATGAAAACGGTATCCTTTGCTTAGTTTCCTTTTTCATATTTCTACAGCTTTCGTTTTTCAGAATTTTCATTCCCTTTTTATTAGAGGACAGCAAGGGTAATTATTTAAATTCTTGTGTGTCTCATGACAGCGAAAGAAACGTATTTATCACTCGTTTCTGCCCGAGTCGTAATCATTGTTAGAATTACGATTTACATCGCTATTCTCTGATTTATAAAAGCACAGATTATCATTTCTTTGTTTGAAATCGGATATTTATCCAACAAGCGTTATATTCAGTATAATACAGTTGGAAACATTTATACTTTAGACACTTCAAAATGGCCGAACCGTTTGCGAGAGGCTTCTTACATACAAGGCTGCTCCAATGCGAGCGTCGCGTAACTATGATGTCACTAAATACGCGTCTAATATTCGAGATCAGGTGTTTCTGATTTAGAAGACCCAAACATGGTATATAAGCGGCGGGAAACTACTATGGAGTTTGTCGGTGAATCGGAAAGAGAGCAGGAATCACGTATCAAGGTATTTCCATGGCAAATAGAACTCTGGAAACTTGTTTAGATAGTCAATATGAGGTTAATTTGTTTTTTTTTTAGATGTGACAAATAATGTATTAGTTTTGGATAAAAATCTGAAACTTTAGTCTGTTTGTCTGTTGGAGCAATATTCAACTTGGTTGTCCAGCCCTATACATTTTAATTAGATAGAAGTATCACCCAACCTCCCATGGCCTTCAGAATTTGCCTTCTTCTCTTCCCCCCTCCTCGTTTTTTCTTCCTCCTTTTAAGTTCTTCACTAGGAATCAGAGACTATGGTTCTTAGTGTATACTCATATTTATGTCATGCATTGAAGCTACAGATAAAATTTAGTATAGCTATTAATGCCCAATATATGTATATAAAATAAATTCTGTTTTGTGATTCCTGTGACTATCTGGTGGAACTATTGTTCATTTGGATTTTAGGTATTGATTAATTTTTAAAGTACCCAGCAATTATATAAAGTATCGATTCCATTTTATCAGAAACATAGGTTGAATATGTCTGTGGAAAGTTTTAAACCTTCTTCATCAAAATTTTTTTAAGACATGAGTTATTCTTCTAGTTTCATATGTCCTAGTTTGAACGTATATATAGATATACAATTTTGTTGGTACATATCAATCTGGTCACCAAAAATTTATTTATATACATGTATATTTTTTATTAGGTGTTTGTTCGATATTTCGCTGTTCAAAAATTGAGCGTCTACTTTTGCAAATTAAGACTTTCCGCCTTACACAACCATTTGAAGCTACCGTACAGGTGAGAACCGAATCATTACTAGTAAGAAGTTCGATCTATCAACTACTAAATTGTTTATGGTTACGGCTTGTCTTCTGTTCTGATTTTTAAAATCGAAATCTCTGGTCTTGGTCTATTCCTCTTCCAATAACGGTGAACATTGTGGAGTCTCGTGACTTTTATAAATGCCAGATTCTTATGTCATTAAGTAATGATTCTCACAACCATTTGAAGTTATTGTACAGGCGAGAACCTAGCCATTACTAGAAAGAGGTTCGATCTATAAACTACTAAATTGTTTATGGCCACGGTTTTGTCGTCTGTTCTGATTTTTTAAATCGAAATCTCTGGTCTTGGTCTATTCCTCTTCTAGTGATGGTGAACATTGTGGAGTCTCGTGATTTTATAAATGACAGATTCCTATTTCATGAAGTAATGATTTTCTATTTTGTCTTTCCATTATATTTGATTCAATACTGGTTTCTGTTTCTGCTTTAGATTTTTATTAAGAAATCTGATAGCCATCATTATATTGGACCTCTTCATCTTTAATTTGAATCACTGGTTCTCTAGACACATTTATACCTTCTGCGACCGACGAAGGTGAGATTAATGGTACTATTCAACCCCCTCTCTTTGAACCTCTCGTTATTAAGTTCAGGTTGTTCTAATTTGGTTTCCTTTGCCTTAATTTTTTAGATTAATTTTGATATTTTGGATGTCCTAATGTGGGATTTGCTGTCTATTTCTTATTTACCAATCATCAAATAAAAAGCCTATACTTGACTTGCTGTCATTTTGAGGTGAGATAATAGTTTTTATCTTTTGAGTCTTAGCTTTGGAATACATAAATTTAGAAATGAAATATTCTTTTGAGTTTTTAAAGAATTTGTCATTATGATCTTTGAACATAGTACAGTGATTGATTTGTCTTTTGAAAGAAACCTATATAAATAGGGTACTATAAAATATGTAAAAGAACGCCAACAAATAAATTTGTTTTTAGGGCATCTTATGTACATAATGACTCCATCTTTGTATCTTTATATAATTGTATAATCTAAAACAAAAAACTTTTTTAACGTTTGTAAATATGTGTACGTCCGTCAGTTTTAATGAGTGTTATAAAAATGTCTTTTCTATTCTGTTACAGCCCTGAAGAAGTTCCGTTAAAATTTGTCTTTAAAGGAACGAAACGCGTTGGCTGTTGTTGTGTTTTTATCAGCTATGAAATAAAAGTCAAACAAAGAAACAGAAAAACACTTTGGACTCTCTATTTTATGTTCAGTGCACCTCCATTTGTTGTAAACCCTAGAAAAGTAATCACCACCCCATGACCAATCCCCCTTACCTCTCACTCCTCTTGGTTCCTCTCTCCTCGTGGTTCCTGCACTGCCCTAAACCCTAAAACACCACCCCCCTGCATGACCCCCTACATTGCCCGAAAACACCCCTGCACTGCCCTAAACCCTAAAACACCACCCCACAGCACGACCCCTACACTGCCCGAACAGCCCTGCACTGCCCTAAACCCTAAAACCCCACCCCACAGCACAAACCCCTGCATGGCCCGAACACCCCTGCACTGCCCTAAACCCTAAAACACCACCCCACAGCACAACCCCCTACACTGCCCGAACATCCCTGCACCACCCTCAACCCTAAAACACCATCCCACAGCACGACCCCCTACACTTCCCGAACACCCCTGCCCTGCCCTAAACCCTAAAACACCACCCCCTGCACGACCCCCTACACAGCCCGAACACCACTGCACTGCCCTAAACCTTAAAACACCACTCCCTGAACGACCCCCTACACGGCCCGAACACCACTGCACTGAACCCTAAAACACTACCCCCAGCACGACCCCCTACACTACCCTAACACCACTGCACTACCCTAAACCCTAAAACACTACCCCAGCAAGACCTCCTACACTACCCAAACATCACTGCTCTACCCTAAACCCTAAATCACTACCCCAGCACGACCCCCTACACTACCCAAACACCACTGCACTACTCTAAACCCTAAAACGCTACCCCCAGCACGACCCCCTACACTACCCAAACGCCACTGCACTACCCTAAACCCTAAATCTACCCCAAGCACGACCCCCTACACTACACAAACACCACTGCACTACCCTAAACCCTAAAACACTACCACCAGCATGACCCCCTACACTACACAAACACCACTGCACAACCCTAAAACACTACCCCCAGCATGACCCCCTACACTACACAAACACCACTGCACTACCCTAAACCCTAAAACACTACCCCCAGCACGACCCAAACACCACTGCACTACCCTAAACCTTAGAAAAGTAACCACAACCCCATGCCCAATCCCCCTTACCTCTCACTCCTCCTGGTTCCTCTCTCCTCATGGTTCCTGCTTCATGTAGTCTCTGAGTGCACGTCGTTGTGAGGAAATGGAACAGCCTCTGTTTCCTTACAATGACGTGGATCGTCTAAATTTTATTAGAACTCATGGTCATTTACCATACATACCTTTACAACAAAATTTGTTGTAAAGGCATGCGTGGTAAATGACCATGCGTTCTAAAAAAATGCATAGTAATGACTTTGCGATGTACAACGCATGCGTGGTAATGCATGCGTTGTAATGGTATCGCGAAGTAAAAAAGTCATTGTAACGGCTGTTTACCAATTGAAGCTGGCCCCTGTTCTTCAGTGAGTCGTTTATTTGATAAATTAAGAGGATGGAATGTGTTTTTTTTTACTGAAAAGTGCATTCCCGGCTGTTGTATTGTGAAAGTGTCCGCGTGGCCAGGTTCCACTTCCGGTGAGAGAGTGGAAGAGTCTGTTTGGATCTAAAGGGGATCTGCTGTTGGACGGGGCCGGCACGACACGTCATCAGAAAACACAGCTAATGGAAAGCATTGTCCCCGAAGTGTGGAGCAGTGCCATGAGAGGTCAACGAGTGTGCGTACCACTGCAGTATGACCGTACAGGAGTAGCAACATAAACAGTTGCTCCCAAAGGACTAGCCTGAACACTTAGGTGAATATCCTGTGCGCCAGCATTCCACGGAAATTCTGTCCTAGCTCTCCCACGCCGACGACGATGTCATAATAGCACGGCTCCGCTCGCAACACCGTATGATGTCATAGGAGCCATAAGAGTATCTCGTCGGTGTGCTGACGTCAGTCCCACCCTTGTTTTTCCGTGCCACCGAGGTAAACAGGTGGACCAACACATTTTCACATGTATACATAGTACCCTAAATATATATATATATATATATATATATATATATATATATATATATGCCAAAGTTTGTCCAAAAGAACGAGGCCGCACACTACAGAAGGTTGCTTCCAACAAAAGCTTTAATCACGCGTGGAGCTGGCACTCCGTCCGGTCCGTTTCATTCTGCCTGACGCGTTTCGGGCCGCATCAGCCCTTGTTCACAGGCTGAAAGTGAATCATCCACTAGCTTCCAAGACACCACCATGACTACATGCGATTTCTTTCTCTCAGGTGAGTTCACTTACTAACGGCATGCTGGGACATGTAGTGTAGTTGGAAGCATCACGAAAAACATTCCGTTTAAACCCTCCAGTGGGTGTGTAGAATTCAATTTCAATTTAATGTTTATTTTCTTAAGGACTCTCCAGTGAGCCTCCGGATAGCAGTAACCGGCTCCTTTTACCTTCTGTAACCACCTCGGGGCTGCGAACAGTTCTATGCCCCTGCAGCTCCATTGAGATTTAATGGCGGTGCGTAGCCTCACGGCGGGACAGCCGTAGAAATATGCCAAAGTTTGTCCAAAAGAACGAGGCCGCACACTACAGAAGGTTGCTTCCAACAAAAGCTTTAATCACGCGTGGAGCTGGCACTCCGTCCGGTCCGTTTCATTCTGCCTGACGCGTTTCGGGCCGCATCAGCCCTTGTTCACAGGCTGAAAGTGAATCATCCACTAGCTTCCAAGACACCACCATGACTACATGCGATTTCTTTCTCTCAGGTGAGTTCACTTACTAACGGCATGCTGGGACATGTAGTGTAGTTGGAAGCATCACGAAAAACATTCCGTTTAAACCCTCCAGTGGGTGTGTAGAATTCAATTTCAATTTAATGTTTATTTTCTTAAGGACTCTCCAGTGAGCCTCCGGATAGCAGTAACCGGCTCCTTTTACCTTCTGTAACCACCTCGGGGCTGCGAACAGTTCTATGCCCCTGCAGCTCCATTGAGATTTAATGGCGGTGCGTAGCCTCACGGCGGGACAGCCGTAGAAATATGCCAAAGTTTGTCCAAAAGAACGAGGCCGCACACTACAGAAGGTTGCTTCCAACAAAAGCTTTAATCACGCGTGGAGCTGGCACTCCGTCCGGTCCGTTTCATTCTGCCTGACGCGTTTCAGGCCGCATCAGCCCTTGTTCACAGGCTGAAAGTGAATCATCCACTAGCTTCCAAGACACCACCATGACTACATGCGATTTCTTTCTCTCAGGTGAGTTCACTTACTAACGGCATGCTGGGACATGTAGTGTAGTTGGAAGCATCACGAAAAACATTCCGTTTAAACCCTCCAGTGGGTGTGTAGAATTCAATTTCAATTTAATGTTTATTTTCTTAAGGACTCTCCAGTGAGCCTCCGGATAGCAGTAACCGGCTCCTTTTACCTTCTGTAACCACCTCGGGGCTGCGAACAGTTCTATGCCCCTGCAGCTCCATTGAGATTTAATGGCGGTGCGTAGCCTCACGGCGGGACAGCCGTAGAAATATGCCAAAGTTTGTCCAAAAGAACGAGGCCGCACACTACAGAAGGTTGCTTCCAACAAAAGCTTTAATCACGCGTGGAGCTGGCACTCCGTCCGGTCCGTTTCATTCTGCCTGACGCGTTTCGGGCCGCATCAGCCCTTGTTCACAGGCTGAAAGTGAATCATCCACTAGCTTCCAAGACACCACCATGACTACATGCGATTTCTTTCTCTCAGGTGAGTTCACTTACTAACGGCATGCTGGGACATGTAGTGTAGTTGGAAGCATCACGAAAAACATTCCGTTTAAACCCTCCAGTGGGTGTGTAGAATTCAATTTCAATTTAATGTTTATTTTCTTAAGGACTCTCCAGTGAGCCTCCGGATAGCAGTAACCGGCTCCTTTTACCTTCTGTAACCACCTCGGGGCTGCGAACAGTTCTATGCCCCTGCAGCTCCATTGAGATTTAATGGCGGTGCGTAGCCTCACGGCGGGACAGCCGTAGAAATATGCCAAAGTTTGTCCAAAAGAACGAGGCCGCACACTACAGAAGGTTGCTTCCAACAAAAGCTTTAATCACGCGTGGAGCTGGCACTCCGTCCGGTCCGTTTCATTCTGCCTGACGCGTTTCGGGCCGCATCAGCCCTTGTTCACAGGCTGAAAGTGAATCATCCACTAGCTTCCAAGACACCACCATGACTACATGCGATTTCTTTCTCTCAGGTGAGTTCACTTACTAACGGCATGCTGGGACATGTAGTGTAGTTGGAAGCATCACGAAAAACATTCCGTTTAAACCCTCCAGTGGGTGTGTAGAATTCAATTTCAATTTAATGTTTATTTTCTTAAGGACTCTCCAGTGAGCCTCCGGATAGCAGTAACCGGCTCCTTTTACCTTCTGTAACCACCTCGGGGCTGCGAACAGTTCTATGCCCCTGCAGCTCCATTGAGATTTAATGGCGGTGCGTAGCCTCACGGCGGGACAGCCGTAGAAATATGCCAAAGTTTGTCCAAAAGAACGAGGCCGCACACTACAGAAGGTTGCTTCCAACAAAAGCTTTAATCACGCGTGGAGCTGGCACTCCGTCCGGTCCGTTTCATTCTGCCTGACGCGTTTCAGGCCGCATCAGCCCTTGTTCACAGGCTGAAAGTGAATCATCCACTAGCTTCCAAGACACCACCATGACTACATGCGATTTCTTTCTCTCAGGTGAGTTCACTTACTAACGGCATGCTGGGACATGTAGTGTAGTTGGAAGCATCACGAAAAACATTCCGTTTAAACCCTCCAGTGGGTGTGTAGAATTCAATTTCAATTTAATGTTTATTTTCTTAAGGACTCTCCAGTGAGCCTCCGGATAGCAGTAACCGGCTCCTTTTACCTTCTGTAACCACCTCGGGGCTGCGAACAGTTCTATGCCCCTGCAGCTCCATTGAGATTTAATGGCGGTGCGTAGCCTCACGGCGGGACAGCCGTAGAAATATGCCAAAGTTTGTCCAAAAGAACGAGGCCGCACACTACAGAAGGTTGCTTCCAACAAAAGCTTTAATCACGCGTGGAGCTGGCACTCCGTCCGGTCCGTTTCATTCTGCCTGACGCGTTTCGGGCCGCATCAGCCCTTGTTCACAGGCTGAAAGTGAATCATCCACTAGCTTCCAAGACACCACCATGACTACATGCGATTTCTTTCTCTCAGGTGAGTTCACTTACTAACGGCATGCTGGGACATGTAGTGTAGTTGGAAGCATCACGAAAAACATTCCGTTTAAACCCTCCAGTGGGTGTGTAGAATTCAATTTCAATTTAATGTTTATTTTCTTAAGGACTCTCCAGTGAGCCTCCGGATAGCAGTAACCGGCTCCTTTTACCTTCTGTAACCACCTCGGGGCTGCGAACAGTTCTATGCCCCTGCAGCTCCATTGAGATTTAATGGCGGTGCGTAGCCTCACGGCGGGACAGCCGTAGAAATATGCCAAAGTTTGTCCAAAAGAACGAGGCCGCACACTACAGAAGGTTGCTTCCAACAAAATGTCCCAGCATGCCGTTAGTAAGTGAACTCACCTGAGAGAAAGAAATCGCATGTAGTCATGGTGGTGTCTTGGAAGCTAGTGGATGATTCACTTTCAGCCTGTGAACAAGGGCTGATGCGGCCCGAAACGTGTCAGGCAGAATGAAACGGACCGGACGGAGTGCCAGCTCCACGCGTGATTAAAGCTTTTGTTGGAAGCAACCTTCTGTAGTGTGCGGCCTCGTTCTTTTGGACAAACTTTGGCATATATATATATATATATATATATATATATATATATATATATATATATATATACATATATATATATATATATATTACCTACTGGTGGTTGCCAGTAGGTAGTTATAGTTAGGACCTATTATCCATAGGAAATCCACAAAATTCTATTTGGAATAACTTTGGCCCCGGTTGACGAAGCTTCGCGAAATTTTCAAAACTGGTGAGGCGCTTCAGTCCACTCCTATCCCGAAAGTCTCAGGGTGACTAGTCAAGTAGGGGCCGAGAAAAAAGGGGGGGTCCCAAAACGTGCTTTCCCCATGCAATTTTCCATAGGAAACTTTAATCGCAGCTACAGCCCGAACGGCTGGACGGAATTACACCAAATTTGGCAAAAAAGTAGCCCTTGGTTCAGAGTCGTGCCTTGTGGTTAAATTGTGTAAATCCATTCCGTAGTTCCTGAGAAAATCAAAAGTAAAATCACCTATATATCTGGGCGGAGCCTAACCACACATCTCATCGTGAGATCTGATTGGCTGTCAGCACTTTATCCAAGAAGTGTTGGCAGCCATCTTGGAACCAATATACATGATAGCACCTCATTAAAAAGCATTGCAGTTAATAGAAGGTTTTAAGACTTTAGTTACATTATAAATCATTTGTTGATGGTACCATACTCATTTTAGGAATTGTGGTGTGTTCTAAGGTGATTTTACCATGTGAAAAAGCCTTCTGCTGGGATATCATGAATCATGTTTGAGAGAAAACTATTTTCTCTTGCTTTTCCCACAGAGGTTTGGAAGGTGATCTATAAGCTAAACTGAGAGCATATTTTCTGTAAATTCACATTATCTTTCTCGGTCATGTGAGAATGAAGTCTGAGATTCTCAGTAAAACATGTACATCCAAGAAGGTCAGAGACTGTCAGTTGATTCCTTTGTGTTCTACTGCAACTCCCCAGAGTGTTCTAAAGAACAACTAGAGCGCTTACAGTCTTACTTATGACAAACGTATGGCACACCTGAAGCCATCTTGATTGGAATAAACTGGTAACACTTAAAACATTTAATTTAAAAAGGAACACAATGAGGGGGTTCATTTTGCCATAGAAATTATGATTAGTGCTGAAGAAAGAAAAATTAGGGCACATTTTGAGTGACTTCTCAAATCATCTTCTATTTCATTAAAACAATTCTGACATGCAGACTGAAACATGCACTTTTAATATCAGCAGCAGACTTCCGTTGTGAGCAGTAGCTTTACTACAGTGATCTAATGAGCAACTTGAGTGCTAATATTCAGAATTTATGGCAAATGTGTGATATATTGAATACCTTCTTGATGGAATCAAAGTAAAAAACTGAAAGGATTTCCTACTGATGAGACTCCAGTAAATTAGGAAACTTCATAACAAATAAATCTCCCAAGATGGCCACCAAAGACAAAAGAGCCCAAATGCAGCACAAATATCACCCAGATGTAGCCCACATGTTGCGCAATGACAGAAGTGTGCAAAACACTTTTTATTTTTTGTGTTTTTGCAGTTTTATATAGTGCAGACTTGTCAGGTATTGGAGTGCTTTACATGAGCATTTGTTCCATCACACAAGAACAAATTCATTTTGGTTGTAGACAAGGGGAGATTAAGTGATTTGACCAGAATCAGAGAATGTCGAGCTGAAACAGAAACTCCAACCTGGTTCCCCAGTTGAAAAGTCTGCAGCTCTGGAAGTAACACCACATCCTCTCCCCTATGTGCAACATTTAATCAAGTGGTCAACTGGATAAAAAAACATAAAGATAACAAATAATTTAAAAGTGCTTTGTCGTTATTTGAAAACTCAGAAAATATGTCCTCATTTTAGTTTTTTAGAGCACTAACCATAATTTTGATGCAAATAAATATAATTTCTAAAGGAAATGCTCTAGGTATTACAGTTTTGATTACATCAAGATGACGTCAGGCGTTCCACACTTTTGTAATAAATATAGAATGGTAGCAATCTAGTTGTTCATTAGGATACTCTTGAGAGACAGAGGCCAGGGGCATGGACTCTGAAAATTGAAGCCAGGTAGGAGGGTGCAGAGGCAACAATTTGACCACACTGGGCATGCGGGAAGGGCAGTGGCAGCACAACAGACTATGGAGGGCAGTGGAAAGGGGGGCAGGGGCAACAAACCAACAATGCAGGACTGGCAAGAGAGGCTGTGGCAATATAATAGACCATTGTGGGCAGAAGGAAGAGGCAGTGGTAGTACAACCATACATGCCAACAGACCCGATTCAGCCAGGAAACGTCCAATATTTTTAAGCTCAAATGGGCTTTATTTGATCTGTCTCCTGTCTACAATCTGTTGAAGACCGCATGTGTGCTGGACTATATGGGAGAATGAGTGTGTGTATGGGTGTGTTAGTGAGTGAATGACTGTCTCAATAGTGTCTTTATGAGTAACTACATATGTTTTAAACTAGTATATGTGACTATTGGTGTATATAAGTGAGTATATGTGAGAGTGAGAGATTGGAAGAGTTCCTGTATGAATAAGTATGTGTTTTTATAAGTGATTGTTTAAAAGTCTAAGTATGCTTAAGTTTCTGTAGAAGTAAGTGTGGTGGTGTATGTATAACTGTATATGCAAGTAAATGGATGTTTGATTCTTTATTAGCATGAGTGACTATGTGTGTGAGTAACTCTATGGATGAGTGCCGTTGTGTAATAGGATGTATAGGTGTATGAGTACATATGAGTGAGTAAATGTATGAGTGACTGTAAAGGACTGTTGGTGAATGAGTGGATGTGGATGTGGATCTTACAATTACTGAATAGGTTGTTGTAAATGGTATTGGTATGTCCATGGTTTTGAAAAATTTAGTTTCTATTTTTGAATGTGTGTATCAAAGGTTATATTAGGGTGAGAGGAGGTCTGCCACTCTATCACAAGGATGATGTCATCAGTGATGTCATTTGAGATGTCATCAGTGATGTTATGAGTGATGTCACTGACCATGTTATGAGTGATGTAATATGTGACGTCATCAGCAGTGCATTGCGGGTGCATAAGTTATAGTTAGCTGAACTTACTATAACGGGGGAATTTCAATGGTTTTGTATGAGTGATAAGTCCAGCTAACTATAACGCCCCTGAAACCTATGCTTTTTTCAGTGAATTTCTAAGGTTTTTGAAATGCTAATTCCTAACTATAACATGTCTGAAACCTATGATTTTTTCAGAGAATTTCAAACGTTTTTTAGATGCGAATTTCTAACTATGCCTACAGAGATAGGACATGTGAAGAAAGAAGAAAAAACACACAGAAAGAAAAAAAAATGCAGAAAGAAGCAACAGAAGTCCTCAAAGACGAAGAAACGTGCAGGAAGAAGGATAACGTGCAAAAAGAACAAACAGAAGAGCAGAAAGAAGCCTTGTTGCAAAATCATCCTGTACCCTCAACTTTTTCAGACGGATACTGGTGGTAACTGAGTCTGACTAACCAATCCTAGAGCCAGTGCTATGTAAAAAAAAGACACTTAGAATACAGTGAAAACACCTACATACACTAGGGAACACTATGTGTTGGGGTCCCCCTGTGATTAGCATGACCTCCTCTGTAAGCCCCTAGTATATAATAGGGCAGGGGGATTAAAACTACCTCTTAAAATGCGCCACAGGGCGTGTTTGCACACGTCACCTCAGGCCCCGTCCCCTTCCCTTCACCACTGTGTAAACACGCCCTGTGGCCGTTTTTAGTTGGGAGATTAAGTTCATTTGAATCCTGAGGGTCCCTAGGGTCCAACTAGCCCACTAGATACCTCCAGTAAGCGCCACAGAGCGGCGTTGCAGAGAGGTGTAAAAAGTGGCACGGCCTGGACCACCTCTCTGCAACGCAGCGCAGTGGAGCTTACTGGAAGCACCTGGTGGGCTAGTTAGCCCCCAGGGGCCCTCAGGATTGAAGGGGAATTCTTTCCCCAACTTAAAACGCGCCGTAGGGCGTGTTTGCACACGTCACCTCAGGCCCTGTCCCCTCTCTTCCCCACTGTGTAAACACGCCCAGTGGCCGTTTTAAGTTGGGAGATTAAGTCCCCTTGAATCCTGAGGGTCCCTAGGGGCAAAATAGCCCACTAGGTACGTCCAGTAAGCGCCAGTGCAGAGAGGTGTAAAAAGGGGCACAGCCTGCACCACCTCTCTGAAACGCAGCGCAGTGGCGCTTACTGGAAGCACGTGGTGGGCTAGTTGGCCCCCAGGGTCCCTCAGGATTGAAAGGGAATTATTTCCCCAACTTAAAACGCGCCACAGGACGTGTTTGCACACATCACCTCAGGCCCCGTCTCCCTTCACCACTGTGTAAACACGCCCTATGGCCGTTTTAAGTTGACAGATTAAGTCCTCTTGAATCCTAAGGGTCCCTAGGGTCAAACTAGCCCACTAGGTACCTCCAGTAGGCGCCACAGAGCTGTGTTGCAGAGAGGTGTAAAAAGGGGCGTGGCCTCAGAACACTTGTCTGTAACGCAGCTCCCTGGCTCATACTGGAGATACCTGTTGGGCTAGTTGGCCCTCAGGGACCCTCAGTATTGAAGGGGAATTAATTTCCCAACTTACAACTCGCCAAGGGGCACGTTTGCAGACTACTACAAGGAGGGGGTGAGGCCTCCGGCGTGATACCGGTCTTTCATTTATTTTCTTTTTTTAAGAAGGGGGACTGTGTGGCCCCCCTTATTTTTCTAATTTATTGGTCCTGGGGACCCCATCCCCCAGGGCCTGCCCCCTAATCTTTATTTTTAGAAAAACTAAAATTTGGAAGGGGGCCGCGTGGCCCCCCTCCCATGGCCCTAATCGGCCCCAGGGACCCCAACCCCTGGGGCATGGTATTTTTGTTTTTAAATTCTTTAGTAGGGGGGCTACATTGCCCCCTCCTCAGGCCACTTATGGCCCCGGGTACCCCATACCCCGGGGCCGGCCTTTGTTTTTTTTGTTGTTTTTTTAAAATATATATATATATAGAAAAGCCTGGGACATGCTGGACAAACCATACGTACCTATCACCATAACGATTTGCGTAATATCCATTAAAAGGCGACTATGCATACAATGAATCCATGTGGAATGTATTTACACCGCTAGTGAAGCTCTGACGTGTCTGACGCCCTGCCGTGCCTAATCCCTGCGCCCCTGCAGGTGGGTACTCTCCAAGTAGACACCTTTGTCGTTTATTTATACAAACATGGGTAGCTATTGACGGGCACATTTAATACACACGCACACCAAGCCATTCAAAGGGGATTCAACAAAAATTTGACCAAACTATGCAAGAAACCCCCCTCACGGTTAATAAAACACACATCCACCGCCGGATGTGTAATACTTTTTATTTTACTCTCTGGAAAGGAGACTAACCTTACATGAGAGTCACAGCGCCCAATGGTATTTTACACCGCCGAGTGCCACACACCTCTGTGTTGTATTCCACCAGCTAGTGCCTATGCTATGACACTCTCTAGCCCATGTGCACTGTAACACCACCCCGTGATGATGTCATGCCACACTTGCCTTTGCACGGGTTATATTGCCCCATCTAACGTGCCTTCCTCGATGCCTATGTTATAACGCACAGCGCTATGCCATACATATTACAATCTGGGATCCATATCTTTGTCACAGTGCATATGCAACGTTACACTCCCCAGCACATATTTTATATTACAACTTTAGAGACTAGTTAGGTTACACAACACTGCCCTGTGCATATTACACTCCAAGGTGCATATCGCATAGCACGCACTAGTGCCTGTGCTATCTCGCGCTCTCCAATGAATCTGTCATTGCGCACAATGTATTGCATACTATATTTGACGCCCCGGTTCATCTTATATCACACTTTTTGGTGCATAGTATACCATACACTATATCTAGTTTTCATTTTCAATCGTGCTCTCAGGACTATATTCTATATAACACTGCGTTCACCTACCCTTTTCACAGACATTACATTTTGCGATGGGGGTGGAGGGTCAGGGAGTGTTTCTGCCAAGTGAGCCCGGAGTCACAGTCACAAACGTCCTCTTCTTCCTGAATAAAAGAGAGATTATGCTGCATACTTGTTCATATTTTAAGTAGTTCGGACAGACCCACATTTTAAAAACAATAAATTTCCTAATACCTGCCTTATCTGAACAGTTAGCTTGCTGCCCCATCCACCTCCTCCCTATCCTCTGTTGTCTGAATCCATGGACTAGCCTCCTCCCTCCTGCTATGCATGGTCTGATGTGCTGCCACTGCCCTCCATTTAGCATGATGTACCAGTCCATTCCTCCTGCCCTCCATTGCCCAATTCTATGCCCCATCATTGACCTCCTGCTTAGCCTCTGTGCTTAGCTTGCTGCCCCTATTCTCCTTCCCCCTGCCCTCCGATGTCTTTGTGCATGCCCCTGCTCCATCCTTTTTGCCCACCATGTTCCATGGACCTGCCACTCCTATCTACTCTGAGTGTTCTGTTGAGCTGCCACTCCCCGCCCACCTGCCTAGCATTGTCAGATGACTGTAAACCTGTCCCTGCCACCTCCACCCTGCCTATCCACATGCCATGCCCCCATCTCCTTCCTTCTGTCCTCCATGGTCCATTTTACTGCCACACCCTTCTGCCCTCCCTGGTCTGTTGTGCTGCAACGGCTCCTCCTGCCTGCCCCGTGTGGTCTGTTGTGAGGCCCCTTCCCCTGAACTCTCTTGTCTGTGCACAGGTCCTGACCCTCCCGTCTATCCTCCATGGTCCTTTGTGCATGCCCCTGCACCCTCCTTCTTGGCCATCATAGCCATTGTGCTGCCACTAACCCTACCGCTTGCCATGCATGGTCTTATGTGCTGCCATGGCCTCTCCCACCTTCCCTGTGTGGTCAGCTAGCTGCCCCTGACCCCTCCCACCTTCCCTCCATGGTCTGTGTATATGCCATCATAGTCTCACTGTTGCTCTCCATGGTGTGTCTTGATTCTAGTGCCCATCCTGCCTGGCCTCCATGGTCATTTTGCTGCTCCTGCCCTGCCCCCTTGCCCTCAGCCCTCTGTTTCCATGTGCAGACCCCTATTCCCTCCCTCCTGGCTTGTCTGTTCCATTGTAATACCCCTGATCTCTCCCTCCTGCCCTTTATGGTCTGTTATGCTGCAGCTTTCTCTCCTGTCTGTCCATTATGGTCAGCTAGCTACCATTGCCTCTTCCCCTCTGTTCTCTGTTGTCCATGTGCATGGTCCTGTCCCCTCCCTATTGCTTTCTATGGATTGTTGTGCTGCACTCCCGTTCCGCATGCCCTGTGTGGTGTTTTGTGCTGCTGCAAACCCTGATGCCTGCCCTGTAGGTTCAGTTTGGTGCACCTCTCCATGTCCCTCCTGTCCTCTGTTATCCGAGTCCATGTCCCTACCCCAATTCCTCCTGCCTTCCATGATCCAATGTACCATACTTGCGAACATTTGGAACTTGGTAAGAGGGAGATTTTGAAAAAATTCGTGGGTATTGATTTTCCCCTTTGAGTTACATTGAAAAAGAGGAGATTGTAGACAGGTGACAGATCAAATAAAGCCCATTTGAGCTTAAAAACATTTGACATTTCCTGGCTGAATCGGGTCTGTTGGCATGTATGGTTGTACTACCACTGCCTCTTCCTTCTGCCCACAATGGTCTATTATATTGCCACAGCCTCTCTTGCCAGTCCTGAATTGTTGGTTTGTTGCCCCTGCCCCCCCTTTCCACTGTCCTCCATAGTCTGTTGTGCTGCCACTGCCCTTCCTGCCTGCCCAGTGTGGTCAAATTGTTGCCTCTGCACCCTCCTACCTGCCTTCAACTTTCAGAGTCCGTGCCCCTGGCCTCTGCCTCTCAACAGTATCCTAATGAACAACTAGATTGCTAACATTCTATATTTATTACAAAAGTGTGGAACACCTGACGTCATCTTGATGTAATCAAAATAGTAATACCTAGAGCATTTCCTTTAGAAATTACATATATGAGAGGGTCTTATTTGTGTCAAAATTATGGTTAGTGCTCTAAAAAACTAAAATGAGGACATATTTTCTGAGTTTTCAAATAGCGACAAAGCACTTGTTTTTTTATCCAGTTGACCACTTGATTAAATGTTGCACTTAGGAGAGAGGATGTGCTGTTACTTCCAGAGCTGCAGACTTTGCAACTGGGGAACCAGGTTGGAGTTTCTGCCTCAGCTCGACATTCTGTGATTCTGGTCAAGTCACTTAATCTCCCCATGTCTACAACCAAAGTGAATTTGTTCTTGTGTGATGTAACCAATGCTCATTTAAAGCACTTCAATACCTGACAAGTCTGCACTATATGAAACTGCAAAAACACAAAAAATAAAAAGTGTTTTGCACACTTCTGTCATTGGGCTACATGTGGGCTACATCTGGGTGATATTTGTGCTACATTTGGGCTCTTTTGTCTCTGGTGGCCATCTTGGGAGACTTATTTGTTATGAAGTTTCCTAATTTCCTCATTTACTACAGTCTCCTCAGTAGGAAATACTTTCAGTTTTTTACTTTGATTCCACCAAGAAGGCATTCAGATGTGCACACATGTGCCATAAATTCAGAATGTTAGCACGCTAGTTGCTCATTAGATCACTGTAGTAAAGCTACTGCTCACCAGGGAAGTCTGCTGCTGGTATTGAAAGTACATGTTTCAGTCTGCATGTCAGAATGTGCTCATGAAATAGAAGAGGATTTGAGAAGTCACTCAAAATGTGCCCTAATTTTTCTTTCTGCAGCACTAATCATACTTTCTATGGCAAAATGAACCCCCTCATTTTGTTCCTTTTTAAATTAAATGTTTTAAGAGTTACCACTTTATTCCAATCAAGATGGCTTCAGGTGTGCAATACGTTTGTCATAAGTAGGACTGTTAGCGCTCTAGTTGTTCTTTAGAACACTCTGAGAAGCTGCAGTAGAACACAAAGGAATCAACTGACAGTCTCTGCCCTTGTTGGATGTACATGTTTTACTGAGAATGTCAGACTTCATTCTCTCATGACTGAGAAAGATAATGTGAATTTACAGAAAATATGCTCTCAGTTTAGCTTATAGATCACCTTCCAAACCTCTGTGGGAAAAGCATGAGAAAATAGTTTTCTCTCAAACATGATTCAGGATATCCCAGTAGAAGGCTTTTTCACATGGTAAAATCACCTTAGAACACACCACAATTCCTAAAATGAGTATGGTACCATCAACAAATGATTTATAATGTAACTAAAGTCTTAAAACCTTCTATTAACTGCAATGCTTTTTAATGAGGTGCTATCATGTATATTGGTCCCAAGATGGCTGCCAACACTTCTTGGATGAAGTGCTGACAGCCAATCAGATCTCATGATGAGATGTGTGGTTAGGCTCCGCCCAGATATACATATTTATTTTTCCATTAATATTTTAAAAACTACTGAACAGATTTACACCATTTAACTAAAAGGCACGACTCTGAGCCAAGGGCTACCTTTTTGCCAAATTTGGTGTAATTCCGTTCAGCAGTTCGAGCTGTAGATGCGACTAAAGGTTCCTATGGAAAATTGCATGACAAGACTAAAAAATATACAATGCAAATTTTGTTAAGTATATACTTGTATACCAAGCATATGTCTCGATGTGTTGACTGGATTCAAAGAGTCTGCTTTCCCTTTCCATGTCTAACCACATCACGTGCTGAGTACCGTTCTTCCTACTTAAGGAAGTGATTTGTATTTACGTGTTGTCATGTGATCAAGGCTCAGGGAGAGCCGAAACGTTATGACGACATCTTTGCAGTTGAGCGATTAAAATCTTTGCACTAAGAAGTTGGTCCATGTTTGTATTATCTGAACAGAGGCTACGTGGAGGCAGCCCTGCCAGGGATACGATTGAACTGATATATTTGGCCGAGTGGCGACGTACGGCCAGCACATGGGACCCTCTCCACAAAGGACAACGCCAATTATGGAGCCGTTTCCCGGTTTTTCTGGGCATTTGTTGGATACCTTGGTAGAGGAACGGCGTTTGTCCCCCCAGAGTTAACGGAGCAGCCAGCGGCGGGCGGAAATTACACAGGAGCAACCCTCGGGCGGAGCTGAGTCGGAGGACGAGCTACACCGGAGGTAATTACTCTTGGTAACTTCGCTTTTCTGCAGCATTCCGAATAACGGGGGAGGAGAGTCCAAGTGCAGTCAGGGAATCACAGATTGGGGAAGAATAGGAATAACAACTGTCCATTCCCTTGACTAATTAATTCAGCTACAACACGCAACTACATATTGTTATGATGTCGGCCGACAACATGATTGAACGCGAGGAAGCAGCATTAAAAATGTTTGCGGACAGTCCCCAAGCACTCGCAAACTCACGGGAAAAGACAAGCAGTGAACCCATGATAAACAGCACTATCAAAGAAAAAATCAAAATACTTGAAAAAAAGTTACGCAATGAAAAAGCAAGTGGTGGGAAGCCAAATCCCTACAGAGTTACCTTGATGTAAACCGGATCCCCAGAGGATTGCGCATTCTGATGGCGCCGAATTATGAGAGTCCCAACCCTGAGATGATGAAGGAATGGGCGGACAGCAATCTAGAGGCATCACGTCGCCTGGTTCAAATTCTTGTCAAATATGCGGACATAGACAGGGCACAGTTATTAAAAGAGATTGCTGTACTCCAAGATGAATTACAAACTATGGAAGACAACGAGGAGAAGAAAAAATTAATGGAAGAAATGAAGGAGACTGAGGAAGGAACAAACGAAAATAATGGATAGGAAAGCTTATAAATTTCTAAGGGATCGCAACGATTACGAGTTGGGTCAAATCTTTACCTTCTGTAGAAAATATGATTCCTATAGGGGCCCGAAAGCCAGGTCTCTCAACATCTCAAAAGCTACAACAAACAATGGAGAACAGCATGATTCAACTAGATCAGATATCAGTACTTACACCAGTAGCGAGTCGGAATCGGAACAACGTTCCAAAGTTGCGAATACCACAGCTAAACCACATCCGGGGGAGGAGATGCATTTTTTATGCCAGGAAAGGATGCAGTCCCTACGCCCCCGCGCTCTAAAAAACAAGAAGAAAATTTGCCAACTACAAGCGCAGGCAGAGGTACAGGACGCGGATGCGGCACCTATTACAAGAAGAGAGGCAGAGGCCAGTGGAAAGTGAAGAATTAACAACTGCTGACGACGCTACCATCATCAATCTAACAAACGTCGATCTCACCCAAGATGAGGAACATATCCTGAAACTCGGCCTTTCCTATGCCGCACAGTCCAATTTCAATTACATTGACACTAGGTTTGATACCTATAAGGCCATACGCAAATTGAAACTTCGTAAATTCCATGGTCTGAGAAACACAAATACAGCAATACCTGAAACTAGTGTTACATTTGATACAGAATCTGTATCTGAATCCCAGATACCCAAAGAAATTTTTGATCTATGGCATAACAATGGAGCTGGCTCCCAGGATGTCACACAAACACAAGGGGGTAATACTACGGGACAGGATATTGCCAGGAAACAGATCTCTCCGTCAACACCATTTAAACCAATCTCCACGTTTGTTCCAATACTCCTACGAGACTCTATTGACATCTATAATGAGATTGTTACAACTCAAATCAAAGACTTGCATAAAAAAATCAGTAACAAGAAAAATCCCTTTGATACAAAGAAAGCCAGATATTATGCACTTATTCAAAAACTGAAAAAAGTCAAGAGCATTATCATACGAGGCAGCGACAAGGGAGGCAACATTGTGCTCATGCCTAGATCTCTATACGACAAAGAGGCTTATTGCCAGCTGAATAATCGTCAACACTATGAACGTTGCAATATGTCTATCCTGAAATCCTTGCAAGTGGAATACCATAAAAAATTGCTGAAATGGAAGAACAAATTCCTGTTATCCAATGATGAATATGCATATCTTAAAACAGATTATCCTAAAGTTCCTTTCATCTATTTTATCCCGAAAGTACACAAGGACATGGCCAATGCTCCTGGCAGGCCAATTATATCAGCCAGAGGGGGCCTCCTGGAAAAAACCTCTGTGTATATTGATTACTTTCTACAGGGATATGTTAAATCACTTGATTCATATATTCAAGATACTGGTGATTTTTTATTGAAACTACAAAAGATTGAATGGAAGATGGGATATTGGATGCTTGCACTTGATGTTTTGTCCCTCTATACTAGCATAGTACACAAAGATGGCATGGCAGCGGTGGACTATTATCTATCTAAGAGGGATGAACAGTTTACAGATCATACCAACATGCTTCTAGAAATGTTAAAGATATGCCTCAACAACAACATATTCATGTATAATAATTTGGTATATCGGCAGCTCCAAGGAGTAGCTATGGGGGCCAGCTTCTCTCCAAGCTATGCATGTTTGCACATGGGTGCTTGGGAGGAGCTGGTCCTCAGAACTGAACACAAAGACTTAATGGACTCTAATGTGATTGCATGGTATCGGTATATAGATGGCCTTTTTGTGGTATGGGGTGGTACCAGAGAAGCAGCAGTTGATTTTGTTGGTTCCATCAATACGAATGATTATAATATCAACTTTACAGTCAGTTTAAGTCAGACCAATGTCACATTTTTGGACACTGAGGTTTACATCCTAAATGGGGCCATTGAAACCAAACTGTATAGAAAGGAAACGGCAGGAAATACCATACTACACGCTGCTAGTGCACACCCCCAGCATCTTATCACCAGTATACCCTATGGTGAGATGCTTCGGATTCGCAGGGTCTGCAGTAACCAAATTGAATTAGAGGCGGCCCAAGCAGCTAGTAAGATTAGATTCCTTCAACGTGGCTACTCTATTAAGACCATTGAGGGGGCCATTAGTAGATCCCGAACTAAATCTAGACAGGATTTACTCGACAAATATGACACTGCGATGACCACTAAATCTACAAGTCAATCAAACTCTGAACCTCAAAATGACTTCAGGATTATAACGGGGTTCAGCAAACAACACTCTGATCTTTATCGTATTTTTAATCGCAATTGGCCCATTCTTTTAAGTGACCCCATATTAGGCCCAACATTACCTCGTAGAGCGACTGTCACATTCAGTCGGGCATCTTCTATGAAAGACCACATAGTCGATACCAATCCTGAAATAATGGAAAAAACAAGCTGGCTCCAATCTAATGGGGGTTTCTTTAAATGCAAAACGTGTAAAGCGTGTACACATGGGGTCAATACCAAACATTTTAAAGATGGTTTTAGTGACAGAAAATATAATATTGAGAAGTTTTTAACATGTAAAACTGAATACGCTGTATATGTGCTCCAATG
Organism: Triturus cristatus; assembly: GCF_964204655.1. Taxonomy (NCBI): domain Eukaryota; kingdom Metazoa; phylum Chordata; class Amphibia; order Caudata; family Salamandridae; genus Triturus; species Triturus cristatus. The sequence continues at coordinate 1,006,006,615 of NC_140591.1, read as the reverse complement.
CACGTGTGCACTCAGGTACGTAGGCAGTACCAAACTGGAGGTACACAAACGTATCCTTCAGCACCTGAGGGCAATCACGAACCAAGACAACACCTACCCAGTGGCTCGACATTTCAAGGATGTGCACCGCAGTAATAACAAGGATTTAACTTTTTTTGTTATTGACTCGGTGCCGCCTAGTAGACGCAGGGGGAACAAAGAAGCAAGATTAAGACAATTGGAAACTAAATACATACTCCAGCTAGACTCTAAATTCCCAGTTGGCCTTAATGTCACAGAGGACTTGCACACTATTTTACATTAAAAACATACTTCTCGTTCTTTTTATATTTCTACATGGTATGGAGGTCAATTAATAACATCAATGCTTATCAAGTCGTGATATAATGATTGGTATCTAACTAACCCATTAGTGGTTTTTATCAAGAGGTTTTTTATATTAGTGTGGGAAACTATTTTAACCTTTTTGTACTCTATTTATTGTTTTAGTATAATGAATAGTCACCAATCATGAAGACTTTTTAAGCCAACATCAGGAATGTTCAAGTAAAAAATGTACACATCATTGTTATCGTGTATTCATGCGGCATTGATGGGTGAATATATGGAGCCATACGTATGAACATACCCTACCTCCATCAAAACTATTGTTATTTGAACTAATGAACCTCATGAAGCACCTTTAATGCCTTGGGTCAAACCACCGTCTCAAATTGGTAAACACCGACATTTACATACCACTCTCTCACATGGGATTGTTGGTTAAAGGTTAGATAATAAGGTATCAGCAGCTGGGATCAGCAGCAGATTTTCTTCCCTACTTGCACTATCATTGCACTTTGTTATTGGACGTTGTCTTCACTGTTTTCATATGTATTTATATATTTTATAGGTTATTTTATGAAACAGTTTTTTAATGTATAATGACTGAGTGTTAAATTATTGGATAATATGTTAATTTATTGGCATATATTTGCACTCAGCACATTTCCTCATATTCGTGCACAATTGCAGGGATCTGCAATTAGATGGGTTAGTAAGACCATGACACATGGAGTTTCCTTAATGTGCTTTGGGATTTATCCCGCGAATTGAATAAGCATGCAGACTCTTAAAGGTTTTGAATTCCTGTGGGTATTTTACCAATTAGTATGTGCTTTTTCGTATGACAAGACTAAAAAATATACAATGCAAATTTTGTTAAGTATATACTTGTATACCAAGCATATGTCTCGATGTGTTGACTGGATTCAAAGAGTCTGCTTTCCCTTTCCATGTCTAACCACATCACGTGCCGAGTACCATTCTTCCTACTTAAGGAAGTGATTTGTATTTACGGGGTTGTCATGTGATCAAGGCTCAGGGAGAGCCGAAACGTTATGACGACATCTTTGCAGTTGAGCGATTAAAATCTTTGCACTAAGAAGTTGGTCCGTGTTTGTATTATCTGAACAGAGGCTACGTGGAGGCAGCCCTGCCAGGGATACGATTGAACTGATATATATATATATATATATATATATATATATATATATATATATATATATATATATAATCTACTGGCGGTTGCCAGTAGATAGTTATAGTTAGGACCTATTTTCCATAGGAAATCCGCAACATTCTATTCCCAATAAGTCTGGCGCCGGTTGACGAATCCAAGCAAAATTTTCCAAACTTTTGGCCAGCTCCGCTCTGCTCCTACCCTGAAAGTTTCGTGGTGATTAGTCAAGCGGGGGCTGAGAAAAAAGGGGGGTCCCAAAACGCGTTTTCCCCATGCAATTTCCCATAGGATCTGTTGTCGCAGCTACAGCCCGAACCGCTGAACGGGATGACACCAAATTTGGCAAAGAGGTAGTCCTCAGTTCAGACTTGTGCCTTTTGCATAAATGGTGTGATTCCATTCAGTAGTTCCTGAGAAAATTAGAGTTAAAAGTACATAAATATCTATGGCCGGGAAATACTCTGACCCTCTAGAGGTGCTTAGGGAGTCCTAGAAGGGCCCCCGGGGGTTCCCTTTTTTTTAAAAAAAAAACGGCAAAATGCGTGCACGGTGTGCGCATCGTATCGCGTTGGGTGCGCGGATTCTCTCGCGTTGGGTGCGCGGATCCACAGAATCTTTTTTTAAAAAAAGACAAGAAATCATTGGTTGTATGACTACTTTGTACACTGAAAGGTAGAGTGTATATTTCTGTTTTTTAAAGGTATGATTCTTATTGGTTAACAAAAACAGATTGTAAGGAACATTATATATGATAAGCTGATATGTTGAAAAGTCAAGCACACTTCCTCTCTTGTTTAGCAACATTGTGTGCTGAACTTCTGGCCTGTGTGCTCAGTGCAGTGTTCCGTGACCTGTTTCTATGGTAACAGGCAGAAGGCAGATTGGGGGAAGGGTTGAAATGTATTTCAGTTGGAAAGGGTTGAAATGTTTAACCAATGGAAATGTTTGTTTGCTTTTGAGTTTATGTGTGAAGGATTGTGATTTGATGTTTACATGTATATGTGTGGAAAATGAAAGGGAAAGTTTTCCATTCTTTGTTTTTGCTGAGAGGTGCACAGTGCAGAGATTCTGTAAAAGAAAATATGGTGAGTGACTGATATACTTCTTAATCTACAAAACAACTTGAAAGATGAGTTATTTAATTGTGAGGGGATGTATGTAGACTATTTTGATTTTAATCAGACTATTGTATTTCTCCTGCTAAAGTGTAGGGAGTACTTTTTTTTCTCTACAATCTTATTGATAGTGTGTGTGCATGTAGAAACCATTCTGTGATAAGCATTTGTGTTTTTCATGTGTTTGCAGACAGATAACTGTGCTGTTTTTATATTTTGGTAGAATTAGAAACCAGTCATTGTTTATGAATTTGTGAAATGAGTTATGTTATGTTTCTATACTAAAATGTAGTACTTCTTCTAGATGAAGAAATGTGTTTTGGTATAGTGCAAGGGATAGTGTTGTTTGTCTAGAATCACACAGTGAGTATGTGTGCATTTGGGAACCACTGTGAGAGAGGCATTTGGTAACATTTTGTATTTGCTGACAGATAAATGTTTTAAAACCTGTCTTGTTGTCATGTTTTAGAAGCATTAGAAGGCAGTTTTTGCTTATGCTTTGATTAAATGAGTCAAGCTTTGACACAAACGTGCAGTCCTGAAATATGTAGATCGTGTGCAGTTCCCTTACCACTTGCACTGTAGGGAATGAGTTTTGGTAAACTCCAAGGTATAGTGGTTGTTGTCTAGAATCACACTGTGAGTCTGTGTGCATTTGGGAACCACTGTGAGAGAAGCATTTGGTAACATTGTGTATTTTTTTAAAAACCTGTCATGTTGTCAAGTTTTAGTAGCATTAGTAGCCAGTCTTTGGTTATGCATTGATAAAATGATTCTTGCTTTGACACTAAAGTGCAGTACTGAAATATGTAGATTGTGTGCAGTTCCCTTACCACTTGCACTGTAGTGAATGAGTTTTGGTAAACTCCTAGGGATAGTGGTGCTTGTCTAGAATCACACTGTGAGTTAGTGTGTATTTGGGAACCACTGTGAGAGAAGCATTTGGTAACATCGTGTATTTGCTGACAGATAACTGTTTTAAAACCTGTCATGCTGTCAAGTTTTAGTATAATTAGAAGCCAGTTTTTGCATATGCTTTTATTAAATGAGTCAGGCCTTGACAGAAAAGTGCAGTCCTGAAATATGTAGATTGTGTGCAGTTCCCTTATCAGTTCCACAGTAGTGAATAATTTTTGGTAAAGTCCTAGGTATAGTGGTTGTTGTCTAGAATCACACTGTGAGTCTGTGTGCATTTGGGAACCACTGTGAGAGAAGCACTTGGTAACATTGTGTATTTTTTAGCAGATAACTCTTTTAAAACCTGCCATGTTGTCAAGTTTTAGTAGCATTAGAAGCCAGTCTTTGCTTATGCGTTGATTAAATGAGTCATGCTTTGACACTAATGTGCTGTACTTAAATATGTAGATTGTGTGCAGTACCATTAACTCTTCTAGACTAGTGAATGAGTTTGGGTAAACTGCTAGGGATAGTGTTGATTGTCTAAAATCACACTGTGAGTCTGTGTACATTTGGGTAAGGATTGTGAGAGAAGCATTTTTTTTTTTTTTTTTTTTTTTTTTTTTTAAACTTTTTTTATTGAGTTTTGAAAAACAGAACAATGCAAGAATATCGGCTGTACAGATCTGTAGGCACAAGTGCGGAGATACATCATTACACTCTTCCCTCATATATAAGCAGCAGTTCGATTGTATGACAGCAGACCATAGATAGACCCCCCATCCAGAGCCCACCCTTCTCCTCCGCCCGTGCCCATCGAAGGGAAATGATTCAGTCAGGACTCCCCAACCATCTGCAGTGGGCACCCCCATGGTCGGCACATCTCCACCTATGCAGCCCGCGCAGCGTGCACTCAGTCCCCCCAATTCCCCACAGGGAGGACCATCAGAGCTACCCCACCCCTGTGGGTACTATTCCAGAGCTGGCACGCGGTGGGGAAGCGCTCGGGAGGTTAGCGATATAGGTCTTGTAGGGGCCCCAGATATCCTTGGGACGCGCAACTGCAGGGAGGAGACTAGCATATATCTCGCTGTTTGTGCTGCAATAAGCCATTGACGTGAGCCACGTCTCGGCAGTGGGGGCCGACCTACCGCCCCAATGCTTTGCCACCTCCCTCTTGGCGAGCAGCAGGCCCAGGGAGGCAAGCCTGCGGACGCCCTTGGGGAAGTTCACTGTATAGCCCAGTAATGCAACCTCAGGAGTGGGAACCAGCGTGAGTTCCAACATAGCGCCAAGGATCTCGTGGACCTGCGTCCAGTATGGTTGCAGTCTGGGGCACGTCCAGGACAGGTGTGCAAAGTCAGCGTGTGGTGCAGCGCATTTCCAACATGTGTGCGGGCGCGCCGGGTCAATGGCGTGGAGCCTAGCTGGGGTCATGTAGCAGCGGCGAAGAAATTTATAATGGAGGAGCTTATGCCGACTATTTAGCGAGATCGCATTAGTGACTCTGCAGCAAGCGGTCCATTGTTCATCTGTGATCGGCCTACCCAAGTCCGCCTCCCAGGCCGCTCTCAACCGGCCATCCTCACATGGAACCAGCGCCGCGCATGCCCTGTACAGCTTAGATACCATATGGGCACCCGAGTCGTCGTCAATGAGGAGAGTCAGAGGCTCGAAGGATGTTGGCTCGAGAGGGAATCCCGCAATGTCTGAACGAGCCGCACAGTAAAGCCGGCGCAGGACAAATTTGTCCATGAACGTGGCCTCACTGAAGCGCTCCTCCTCCGAGACCGAAAATATGTGGCCCCCCGGGTAGAGGTCCCCGGTCGTAGCAAGGTGAAACTTGGTCAGTGTACGCTGAACCAGCGCCTCCCCCGTGCCAGACAGCAATCCGGGATTAGGAAGTGGAAGAGAAGAAGAGTAAAGGAGGGGCTGGGCTAGATAACGAGTAAGACGGTGCCACGCCCAACTTGTGGTGGACACCGTTTGGATATCAACTGGGTCTCTGGGGACCCCCTTCGGCAACACCGCCGCTAAACGGCCCGGGAGAACGAAATCCGCCTCGGGACGCAGGAACGGAATGCGAGCGTCAGGGTGGTACCAGGCATAGGCATGTGCACATTGCGCCACCAGATAATACAAATACAGATCCGGTACCCCGAGGCCGCCCCTATCAGGAGGGAGCATGAGGGTCTTCCAACCAATCCGGGGGTGCTTCCCGCCCCATACCAGCCTGATCAGCTGGGATCGCAACGCGGTGAAAAAGGCACGGGTGATGGGGACGGGGATATTATTGAAGAGGTATAAAAATCTAGGGAGAACTATCATTTTTATGATTGCAATTCTGGCCGACATAGACAGCGGGAGTCTCAACCATCCCTCCACCTGTGTCTCCAGCCTGTCCAAAGCGCGGCCATAGTTGAGACGAATAAGTTCGTCCGTGTTGAGATGGATCTGCACACCCAGGTACCTAACCGAGTCAGAGCACCACTCCAACGGGTACTCGCACTGCCATGGGGAGGTGCCGCTGGTCAAGGGGAAGATGACGGACTTATGCCAGTTGATGCCCAGCCCGGAGTGTGCGCCAAAGCGGAGGATCTCCCGTATCAGGGGGGCAAGGTTGACCTGCGGTTCTCTTACATACAGTATGGTGTCGTCTGCGTAGAGGGACGCTAGCAGTGGGCCCGTCCGGAACTGGAGACCCCTGTGGAGGTGGCGCTCCTGAAAATGTCGGATCAAGGGGTCCATGGCCAAAATGAACAGTAGTGGTGAGAGCGGGCAGCCCTGCCGCGTACCACGCGTTAAAGAGAAGGGACAGGACAGCGTGCCATTGATACGCAATCGGGCCGTGGGGCGGCTATACAAAAGCCTCGTAGTGGCAAGGAAGGTCTCCGGCATGCCCATACGTTGCATGACGGCGAGAAAAAAGGGCCATTCTAGAGTGTCGAAGGCCTTTTCGGTATCCAGGAGGACCGCCGCCGCCGGCGTGGCAGGGTTAATTCTATGGAGGACCGTAAAAAGCGTTCGCAGATTTAAAGACGTAGAGCGACGCGGGACAAAGCCCGATTGGACGGGCGAAATGATAAATTCCATCAATTGCGAGAGCCTGTTGGCCACAATCTTTGCCAGGATCTTGTAGTCGAAGTTTAAAAGGGAGAGGGGGCGATAGGAACTACACAACGTCGGGTCCTTGTTTGGTTTAGGAAGGAGAACTATCACCGCTTCGCTGAGGGTGGCCGGTAGGGAGCCGCGCTCCAGGGCCTCCGCATATACCTCTATCAGTTGTGGCGCCAGCTGATCAGTGAACGCCTTATAAAAATCCCCAGAGAAGCCATCTAGGCCGGGGGCCGTGGACCCGCGAAGCACCTTAATCGCCCCGCGCACCTCCGCCACAGTAATAGGCTCAGCCATGAACTCCTGCATACCCTTATCGAGAAACACAAGTGCGATTTCGGACAAGTAGGCCGCACGAGAGGCTGGGGATTCCCCCAACTTGGTCTTGTATAGGTCGGAGAAGTAGGACAGGAATTCGTCTCTGATCGCCGTGGGAGTTGTGCGGAGCGAGCCATCCACGCCCCTCACCTCAACTATCAAGGACCTACCATACGGAGGCCTCAAAGCCTGAGCCAGTGTGCGTCCCGGTCTATCTCCCTCGCCATATCTACGCGCCGTCTGGTACTTCCCAAGGTACAGAATCTCTCTGTCTGCAGCCTCCCTGAAGTCAGTCAGGAGGCGAAGACGCCTCGCGGACACGTCCCCGTCCAGCCCGCGCTGCGCCTCAGCGTCAATCAACTCAAGCTGTGCCTCCAGTTGCTTAATGGTTGCGCGTAGTGCCTTAAGGACCCCAGAGTGCTTGGCTATGCAAACCCCCCTGATGTAGGCCTTAAACCCCTCCCAGAGCGCAGCCTGTGAGTCTACAGACCCTGTGTTAATCGTGAAGTAGTCTTCTATTGCTTCGGAAATCTCGTGGACAAATAAGTCATCCAGCAGAGCTCTCCCAGGGAATCGCCACTGCCGCTCAAAACCCTCGGGGCGTGGGACATCCAAGCGGAGCAAGACCGGGGAATGGTCAGAGTACGTCCTAGGGAGAGTAAGGAGCCCACCAAACCATGGGGACAGGCCCGGGGACAGCAGCCAATAGTCAAGTCTGGTCCAAGTGTTGTGTTGCCCCGAGAAATGTGTATAGTCAGTGGTGTTTGGGTTGCGCCTGCGCCAAATGTCCACTAGGGAGAACTGTTGACAGAGGTCCGCAAGAGCGCGCCGCGCCCTGGGCTTGGAAGGAGCAGCCCCAGATGTACTATCCAAAGCTGCATCGAGCAATAAGTTAAAGTCGCCGCCAAGAAGGAGGCCCGCAGGCTCAAGCGTCGCAAGCTGGGCAGACAGTGCGTGGAAAAATTCCGGGGAATCAGTGTTGGGGGCATACACACATACCAGGATGATCGCATGACCCATCAACACCCCCCGTACTATGCAGAAGCGACCCTCAGGATCCCCCCGGAACAGTTGGCAGTGAAACGGGACTCTCTTGTGAATCAGCACCGCGGTGCCTCGGGCGTAATTGCTAAAGTTGGAGAAGTATCTGTGGGCGCCCCAGGAAGCTGCAAAGCGAGCGGGAACAGAGGTGTGTAAATGCGTTTCCTGCAGGAAGGCAATGTCGACCCTATGCCGATTCAAATAGTGTAGCACCTGCTTACATTTCCGTTGATTGTTCAGGCCTCTGACGTTCCATGACATGAGTGAAAGACCCTGGGGGGCTTCATGTAAGCCTATGTGTACTGTTGCCGCCATATCCCTAACAATGAGAGCAGGAAAGCAGAAGTGTCTCCGTGTATTCGCAAAGTTACAATCTGATCAGCCATGTCAAGAGTGTCCAAACTACCCATCCCATCCCCCCACCCCCCACCCAGCCACATCACGCAAACGTGAGGCAATCCCCAACCTGTGGAAGAAAAGCGAAGTTTCAAATAGCAAAACCATTGATAAACAAGTAAACAAAAAATAGGCATTGTAGGTCAAAAAATGCTCCCGGCGGTGTCAACCAAAGGGGAATGGCAACGACCCGCCGCCGACCCAGCGCCACAGAAAAAACAAAGGCATAGCAAAGTGTCTCAAACGTTCCCATTGCAAACAGGCAGAAAAAGAAGTCCAAGCTGCGTCGCGGGCACCGACTCAGCCAGGCCCAGAGCCGGAGAACAGGTCCTGGCTAAGTGCAGCACCACTGTGCGGTGGAGTGTGTCCATCCTCATCGCCCCCCGAAGGGCCCCTGCGTGGTTTATATGTTCGGCAGAACTCCTGCACCGCAGTAGGATTGTCAAAGATTCGCGGTCGGCCATCGATGTCAACCCTCAACCGGGCCGGATACAGCATACCGTACTTGAGGCCCAGATTGCGGAGCGCAGCTTTCGCCCCAACATATTTGCGCCTAGCCTCCTGTACCATGGCGGTGAAATCAGGGTAGAACGAGAGTCTCGAGCCCTGCCAGGTGATCTCGCCCTTCTCCCTGGCCAGCCTCAGGGCCGTGTCTCGGTCTCGGAAGTTCATGATCCGGGCGATCAGAGGGCGGGGAGGGAGCCCCGGGTTAGGTCGCGGCCCAAGGGAGCGGTGCGCCCTCTCAACCACAAAGCCAGGTGTGAAGGAGTCTCTCCCAAAAATGTCCGATAAAAGTTGCTCAACAAAAACATCCAGCCTGCCGGTGGCCGTGGATTCAGGAAGCCCAGTGATTCGGACGTTATTGCGCCTACTGCGCGATTCCAAGTCCTCGTTCTTGATGGCCACGTCCTTTAGTATGCGCTCCAGCCGGTCTAGGCGTTTAGTGTCCTGCGCTGCGCCGTCTTCCACCGCAGATATCCGGGTCTCGGCCTCCCCCAAACGCTTATCGTGGGCCTGAACCTTCGCCCCCATCGTTTCTAGCGTTTTGTTCAGGGCATCAAAGCGCCCATCGAGGGCCCTGAATCCAGCACGCATCTCTTGAAGCCATTCAGGGGGTGGAGCGGTAGCCGCCGGGCCAGAGGACTGGCCTCCAGCAGGGTCCGACATGTCTGGGCGTTGGTCCGCAGGCTGATCGTGGAGCCTCTCAAAGGGCAAGGTCTTTTGCTTAGGGTCCTTTCGCCCCATGCCCCCACCAGGAACGACTGCCAGATGTGGGCAGGGTGCCAACAGGCGGTGCCAGGGTACTGGGACGAGGACTCGGAAGGAGAAACGGCTCCGCAACCTCTTCGGCCCGCAGCGCGGGCGACGTAGCGGTCCCCCGCCAGCACCGGCCACGCGTCCAACCGGGCCCGGGCACCAGCACAGGCCGCACCGCCACCAGGTGTCCTCTCCGCGCCAAAGACCAGGGGGCGCCTCTCAGGGGGTCCGAGACACGGACCAATCCAGGCGGCAGTAGAGTCGGCTAGGCGACTCAGGACCGGGGAGGGGGCACACGGACGGCGCAGGCCAAGAACCCCAGGGGCAGCCGAGCGAGGTCCCAGGGAAGGGGGGCAGAGGCGGCCCGGGCGCCGAGGTCCGCGCAGATCCCCTCCAACCCACCCTCACCACCAGTCAGCCGTGTCGACGCTCCCCCAGGCCCCCCAGACCGCTACCGCGCGGGGAACCCGAGCGGGGCCGGCAATGGAGGAGGCGGCCGCGGCGCCGAGCAACGGCCCAACGCCCGACCCGCCTCAGGCCAACGGCGGTGAAGGGGGTGAAGCAGGACCACACCAGACCCCGCCCCGGTGCTCAGACCCCCCCCCAGTTACCCACCGGCCACCCACATCACCGTCGGCCGCCACCGCCGCACTAACCTCTCCGGCCACCGAGCCAGGCCGCCATCTTGTGCATCGGGTCCGCTAGGCCCCGGCGTTCTTTGGTCGTTCCGGGCGCTGTCGGGGCCGGATCACCCCTCCGGGCTGTTGCGGGAGAGAAGGGGAGTCAGCGCCGGGTCCGGGCAGCCCTCGCCCGCATCAGGATATCGGGAAAAACAGGTTTGGCGCCGAGTCGACCACGGAGCTTCAACACCGCGCGGCCATCTCAGCCCGCGGCTTGGCCACGCCCCCCGTGAGAGAAGCATTTGGTAACATAGTGTATTTGATGACAGATAACTGTTTTAAAATTGGTCATGTTGTCAAGTTTTAGTAGCTTTAGAAGCTATTCTTTGCTTATGCATTGATAAAATGAGTCAGGGTTTGACACTAAAGTGCAGTACCATGTACTATTCCATTCACTGTGCCAGAACTGAAAATTTAAAAGTTTTACCCAGGCACTAAAACCTAGTAGTAGTCTGATGATTTAGTCAGTTTCCAAGTCCTCATGTTGTGAACCATACATTACCATATAGATTGTTTCAAATGTCTATGCAGTGTGCATGCAGACTTCTAACATACTATACACTTGTCTTTCACATTTTCAATTTGCTAGTCAGTATCCATACACTTCCAGGAAACACCCTGTAACTCAGTTTGCAGTCCTCTATTGACCCATTCAGCATCATGTATTAATCCATTCACTGTGCGAAAACTCAAACACTTATAAATTCACCAAGATACTATCTTTGCAGTACTCTAATCATTCAGTCAGTGCCTAAGTATTCATGCACTGAGCCAGGCCTTAGCACATGGACTGCTTCAAACACCTATCCACTATGTATGCAGTCTTCTAACCACCTAGACGCTTGTCTTTCACACTTTCAATTCCCTAGCCAATATCCATACAGTCCAGCAAACATCCTGTCACTGCCGTTGCACTCCTCTAGTGACCCATTCAGTACCAAGTACTAATCCATTCCCTGTGTGAAAAGCCTACCACTTATAAATTCACCTAGGCACTCTCCTTGATGTACTCTAATCATTCAGTCAGTACCCAAGTAGTCATGCAGTGAGCCAGGCCTTAGCACATGGACTGCTTTAAATGCATATGCAGTATGGATGCAGTCCTCTAATCACCTACACAGTTGTGTTTCACACCTTCAATTCCCTAGTTAGTATTCATACACTTCTAGCAAACACCCTGTCACTCACCCAGTGTGTCTCCTTATAGTACTGTAATCATTTAGTCGGTTAGCATGTAGTGTTTTAGTGAAGTAGGCTTTAGTGCATGAACTGCTTCAAAGTAGTATGCACTATGCATGTAGGGTTTTAACCATCGTCACACTTGTGGTTCAGGGCTATAGTTTCTTCGTCAGTATTTATATAAAATGTGTTTGTACAGTAATGGAATAGTATAAATTTGAAAGTTATTAATATACATTTATTTGTGATTCTTTTTTACAGATATAGAACAGGAGTGTTTCTCATCTGTTTGCACTCTTCTCGTGCAAGATTGTTTGGATGAAGGGTCCTTAGGTGTTTCATCATACTTGCTGTGCCGCACGAGTATTTTTTGTTAGGATCCCCCCGTAACAGAACTCTTTTGAAAATCTTGCGCGTGACAAAGGTGGCATTGGTCTTTGTTTGCCCCTCGAGAAGAGTAGAAAATTTCCACATCACTGAAGGAAAACGTTGTGGGCGTGGTGCATCCTCCAAAAATTCATCTTTAGATTCGGTGAATATTTTAAAACAACATCATTTACAGTTTTTGTAAGTTAAAGTTAAAAAAAATTGTTAGCTGTGTGCATTTTATATATCTGTGATTTGTATCTTGTTTTTTTTTTTTAAAATAGCATGTTGTTTTTTTTCTAACAATCTTTGAGATTGTGTTTTTTTTGCCCCCTGTTAAGTGATGAGTACGATTGAAATCACTATTTTTAGTGAAATTTAATATATTCTGAGAACAGCAAAAAAGGCAAAAAAACTACTTTGTGGAAATTATGCTGTGTTGTAAAAAAACTTATTATTACATGTTATAATTTTTTTTCCTTTTCTTTCACAAATCCACATTTTAAAATAAGCAATTTTTAAGAATTTAGATTGGAATGAAAATGTGAAAAAAATGTGTACCATTTTTTATTCCTATTACTGTGAAGGTAAGTTTAACTAAGTCTCAATATGCAGAATGAGGAGGTCTGCAAGAAGCTACAAAGTGGAAACACGTTTCTAAAAACACTCTGTTTATACCTATGTAGTTTTGAAATCTGACCATAATCAGATATCATGTGACCTGCAAAAAAAGAGATTTGAGGGGTTCATAATATTTCCTATTTTAGCTATTGAAGGACCGCAATTATTTCAATCATTCTTCTTTGAACATCTTTGCAGACAAAACTCTGTGCTTACCTTTTATCATTCGCAAGGAATTTTAAAAACGGAAATATGTCACTTTTTGTAACATAGTTATTGTGTAAGATACTCTTTCATATTTACAAAGAGAGGAAAAGGCACTCTGTGCACTTTTTATACTCCATGTAAATACAACCTCATCATGCAGACCACTTTGTTTTGAAAGGGTGTTCTATAAGTGTTGTTGTGCATGATTGCACTGAATACTCATAGAACAAGACACATGTCTAGATTTATCAGAAATCATAAATCTCGATATGTGTGTGAATGGTGCACCATTCTAAAATTGGTGTAGGAAAGCACAACAAGGAAAATTGTTTTCATTTCTCCACATTTTTATATTTTCAATGCATGCTGAAATGTTCAGCATACATTGAAGGAGAAAAATGCATTTTCTCATTGTTTTTGTGCAGGAAGGTGTGTCTTCCTGCAGAAAAACAAACAGCACATGACACAGATATCCTTGCACTATGGTGCAAGGGTGCCTGTATCACCACATGACTGCAGTTTTAGCAGCCGTGCAGACAGAAGCATAGATTTGCAACATATTTATGTACATATGTTGCATCCCTGTGCTTCGGAAGTACTACAGCACACTGCAGTTAAAAAGGTTACTGTGTGATGCTGCAACACTTCCTCATACTTCTGCACTTATACATTCACCATACGCTACTAATGCATTCATTCAGTCAATTATGTACTACACATACATTCATCTAAACTAACACTAACAAAGAAATTTAGCTCTTTTTTTAAACCAGGAAAGTTAGAACTTACAAGAACTTTTTTTGATCTTCTTTCTTCTTTTATCATTTTTTTGGGGTTTTCTGAACAATTTTTTATTTTTTTTGGTTTTTCTGCAACAAAAAAAAAACAACATAAAAAACAGGAGAAACCAAACAATGAATTTCAGCGCACAATAAAAAAAAAACCCTAAAAAAAAACTAGCAAATGTGACTTTCTTGCCGGTGGCAGATCAGATCGATCGACTGCTCACCATAGCACAAAGTCTTATTGCACTTAGTGCAGAGCACTTTTAAAAATTGAAATTGAAGACGGATGTCCAAGGTTTGGGCTGGTGGATGCACTCTTGATGTGCTCGGCTGCGATGAGGTGGAAGGCGCAGGAGCAGGAGTGTTTCTCATCCGTCGGCACTCTTCTCATGCAAGATTGTTCAGATGAAGGGTCCTCATGTGCTTCATCATACTTGCCGTGCTGCACGAGTAATTTTTGTTAGGATCCCCTCGTGACAGGACTCTTTTGCAAATCTTGAACGTGACCAAGGTGGCATTGGTTTTATTCTGCCCCTCGGGAAAAGTAAAACATTTCCACACCACTGAAGAAAAACGTTCTTTGGGTGGTGCCTCCTCCAAAAATTCATCCTCAGAAATATGAGGAGATGCAGGTGATGCCTGCTGCCCTGAAGCCATTTTTGGTTGAAAAAAAGTTAGAGCTAAGTGTAAACTTAGTCTAAAAAATCTTCTTCTCTCCAAAGAGATGGTGCTCTAAAGAAGGTCAAAGAAGAATGATTGAAATGGGTGGGGTCTTTCAATAGTTAGAAGAGGAAGTGTAATGAACCAATCAAATCTCTTTTTTTGCAGGTCACATGGGATCTGCGCACCCTGCGCTTACGCATCACGCACCCAGCGCGCATCCGCGAAATTGAATTAAAAAAAATTATAGGATTAGATGTAAAAATATATTAGTTTTAAGACTAGTTTAGAGTTTGTCTTCAATTAATATTCACATGAAATACATATATATATATGCTTTTTTAAATGTTAAATATTTTGCGGGATCCGCGCACCTACCGCGTCATAGACACAGATGACGCATCGCGGAAGCGCGTAAACGTCGCGTTACATACATCGAACGTGTCGCGTATACGCTGGGAGTCGCCTACCGGTTGCATTGTGATCGCGCACTAAACACGTACCCTACGCATACCATGCGCGGATGCTATCGCGTAGGGATCGGGAACGGTGCGCTTAGGGTGCGCGGATCCAAAAACATTGAAAAAAATATAAAATAAAGTTTTGCACATATAGTTACAAAAATATTTTGAAAAATATAAAAAAATATGTTTGAAAAACACATTAAGTTCAAATAATATTTTTTAATTTTTAAAAGAATTAATTTAAAAAATAAGTTTAAAAAATGGTGATAAAAAAGTATTTTAAAAAAAATGTAATTAATGAAATTGACACTGAATTTGAAAAATATACAAATCCAATCAAAATCATTAAACATGATATCTTTAGAGATAAGTTATAGATAGGAATTAGCATTTAAAAAACCTTTGAAATTCACTGAAAAAACCAAAGGTTTCAGGGGCGTTATAGTTAGGAATTGGCATTTAATAAACCTTAGAAATTCACTGAAAAAAACATAGGTTTCAGGGGTGTTATAGATAGCTGGACATTGCCCTCGTACAGAACCCTAGAAATTCCCCTGTTATAGTTAGTTCAGCTAACTATAACTCGCGCCCCCGCAATGCACTGCTGATGACGTCACATATTACATCACTCATGACATGGTCAGTGACATCACTGATGACATCACTGATGACATCTCAAATGACATCACTGATGACATCACTGATTACATCATTCAGTGATTGTGTGTTTCTGTAAAGTTTAAATATGTTTTATATATTTATAGTGAAAGACCTGTGGAAGAATGAGTGGCTGTACAAGTGTGTGAATGGATGATTTTCTAGGTGCGTAACTGACTCTATAAGTGAGTCATTAAATGTATCTTACTGCAGACTAGTGACTAAACTGTGTGAATGTCTGTATGTTTCTGTCTGTTGGTGTATAAGTGGCTGCATGGTTTTGTGAATAGCTATATGAGTGTCTATATGGGTTATTGATTGGTTGTCTGAGTATCTGTATGGGTGCCTGAGTGTTTGTGTGCATAGGCTGTGTGTGACTCTGTGCATAGATGTGTGAGTGGGTGATTCTATGGGTGCATGGTTTTAAGAATGCATCTGTGGTGAACTGTATGGTTGAGTGAGTGTATGTATGGGTGTGTTAGGGATTGAATGTATATCTCAGTGGTACATTTGTGACTAACTACATATGTGAAAGGCAGTATATATGCGTGTAAGAGTATATAAGTGGGTATATGTGAGAGTGTGTGATTGTGAGAGTGGCTGTATGGATGAGTGTGTGCTTGTATCAATGATTGTATAAGAGCGTAAGAATGTGGTACTATTTTTATGAGTAAGTGAACTTGAGTGTGTATAACTGCATAGGTGAGTAAATGGGAGTGTAATTAATTATTTGCATGACTGACTAGGTGTGAGAGTACCTCTATGGATGATTGGTGGTGTGTATGTGTCTATGTAGGTGTATAAATGCATATGATAGTCTTGTACGAAGTGACTGTAAGTATGAGTGACTGTACAGGTGAATGAGTGGAGGTGTATGTAGACCTAAGAGTTAATAAGTGGATATGTAGTTATTGATATTGGAGTATCTATGGTTTTGAGAATGGACGTCTGAAATTTTGAGTTGGTGGATCAACGGTTAAATTAGGGTGTGAGAAGATGCAGTAATTTATCACATGTATGATGTCATCAGTGATGTCATTTGAGACGTCATCAGGGATGTCACTGACCATGTCATGAGTGATGTAATATGTGACGTCATCAGCAGTGCATTGCGGGGGCGCGAGTTATAGTTAGCTGAACTAACTATGACAGGGGAATTTCTAGGGTTTTGTACGAGGGAAATGTCCAGCTAACTATAACACTCCTGAAACCTATGGTTTTTTCAGGGAATATATATATATATATATATATATATATATATATATATATATATATATATATATATATATATATATATATATATATATATATATATATATTTATATATATTCCAATCGCCATTTACTCTCCAATTGAGGCACCACACATCAGCGTTTTTCAACCTTTATTCCTCACGGGTGGCAGGGAAAACGGCAACTCCAGGTAGCAATTGTAGAGACCAAACGCGTTTCAGGCTTCTTCAGCCCTTGTTCACTGGTGTCGTCAGGAGGGAGAGTTTCAAAGTTTCGCGCCATGTTTGCAGCGCTAATTATTCAATTGCGGCCGTAGTGGGGTGGCTACATTGCACTCTGGTCTTGGTAGTTTATATTTCAAATGATGTGCCTCAATGTCTCCTTACAAAATTAAAATCCTATAGTAGGTATGCTAACAATGGAACCATCGTGTCCTTGCCAGTGTTCGCCTTGAGATTGGTCTCGCTGTTCCACATAACACCGCTTATCCGCTTCACACGGTGTCAGGAGCCGCTGTTTCAGCGGCGGGGTGCCTCGCGACCCGAGTAGGGCCGCTACATAATCCAATCGCCATTTACTCTCCAATTGAGGCACCACACATCAGCGTTTTTCAACCTTTATTCCTCACGGGTGGCAGGGAAAACGGCAACTCCAGGTAGCAATTGTAGAGACCAAACGCGTTTCAGGCTTCTTCAGCCCTTGTTCACTGGTGTCGTCAGGAGGGAGAGTTTCACAGTTTTGCGCCATGTTTGCAGCGCTAATTATTCAATTGCGGCCGTAGTGGGCGTGGCTACATTGCACTCTGGTCTTGGTAGTTTATATTTCAAATGTTGTGCCTCAATGTCTCCTTACAAAATTAAAATCTTATAGTAGGTATGCTAACAATGGAACCATCGTGTCCTTGCCAGTGTTCGCCTTGAGATCGGTCTCGCTGTTCCACATAACACCACTTATCCGCTTCACACGGTGTCAGGTGCCGCTGTTTCAGCGGCGGGGTGCCTCGCGACCCGAGTAGAGCCACTACATACTCCAATCGCCATTTACTCTCCAATTGAGGCACCACACATCAGCGTTTTTCAACCTTTATTCCTCACGGGTGGCAGGGAAAACGGCAACTCCAGGTAGCAATTGTAGAGACCAAACGCGTTTCAGGCTTCTTCAGCCCTTGTTCACTGGTGTCGTCAGGAGGGAGAGTTTCACAGTTTCGCGCCATGTTTGCAGCGCTAATTATTCAATTGCGGCCGTAGTGGGCGTGGCTACATTGCACTCTGGTCTTGGTAGTTTATATTTCAAATGATGTGCCTCAATGTCTCCTTACAAAATTAAAATCCTATAGTAGGTATGCTAACAATGGAACCATCGTGTCCTTGCCAGTGTTCGCCTTGAGATCGGTCTCGCTGTTCCACATAACACCGCTTATCCGCTTCACACGGTGTCAGGAGCCGCTGTTTCAGCGTCGGGGTGCCTCGCGACCCGAGTAGGGCCGCTACATACTCCAATCGCCATTTACTCTCCAATTGAGGCACCACACATCAGCGTTTTTCAACCTTTATTCCTCACGGGTGGCAGGGAAAACGGCAACTCCAGGTAGCAATTGTAGAGACCAAACGCGTTTCAGGCTTCTTCAGCCCTTGTTCACTGGTGTCGTCAGGAGGGAGAGTTTCACAGTTTCGCGCCATGTTTGCAGCGCTAATTATTCAATTGCGGCCGTAGTGGGCGTGGCTACATTGCACTCTGGTCTTGGTAGTTTATATTTCAAATGATGTGCCTCAATGTCTCCTTACAAAATTAAAATCCTATAGTAGGTATGCTAACAATGGAACCATCGTGTCCTTGCCAGTGTTCGCCTTGAGATCGGTCTCGCTGTTCCACATAACACCGCTTATCCGCTTCACACGGTGTCAGGTGCCGCTGTTTCAGCGGCGGGGTGCCTCGCGACCCGAGTAGAGCCGCTACATACTCCAATGGCCATTTACTCTCCAATTGAGGCACCACACATCAGCGTTTTTCAACCTTTATTCCTCACGGGTGGCGGCGAAAACGGCAACTCCAGGTAGCAATTGTAGAGACCAAATGCGTTTCAGGCTTCTTCAGCCCTTGTTCACTGGTGTCGTCAGGAGGGAGAGTTTCACAGTTTCGCGCCATGTTTGCAGCGCTAATTATTCAATTGCGGCCGTAGTGGGCTTGGCTACATTGCACTCTGGTCTTGGTAGTTTATATTTCAAATGATGTGCCTCAATGTCTCCTTACAAAATTAAAATCCTATAGTAGGTATGCTAACAATGGAACCATCGCGTCCTTGCCAGTGTTCGCCTTGAGATCGGTCTCGCTGTTCCACATAACACCGCTTATCCGCTTCACACGGTGTCAGGAGCCGCTGTTTCAGCGGCGGGGTGCCTCGCGACCCGAGTAGGGCCGCTACATACTCCAATCGCCATTTACTCTCCAATTGAGGCACCACACATCAGCATTTTTCAACCTTTATTCCTCACGGGTGGCAGGGAAAACGGCAACTCCAGGTAGCAATTGTAGAGACCAAACGCGTTTCAGGCTTCTTCAGCCCTTGTTCACTGGTGTCATCAGGAGGGAGAGTTTCACAGTTTCGCGCCATGTTTGCAGCGCTAATTATTCAATTGCGGCCGTAGTGGGCGTGGCTACATTGCACTCTGGTCTTGGTAGTTTATATTTCAAATGATGTGCCTCAATGTCTCCTTACAAAATTAAAATCCTATAGTAGGTATGCTAACAATGGAACCATCGTGTCCTTGCCAGTGTTCGCCTTGAGATCGGTCTCGCTGTTCCACATAACACCGCTTATCCGCTTCACACGGTGTCAGGAGCCGCTGTTACAGCGGCGGGGTGCCTCGCAACCCGAGTAGGGCCGCTACATACTCCAATCGCCATTTACTCTCCAATTGAGGCACCACACATCAGCGTTTTTCAACCTTTATTCCTCACGGGTGGCAGGGAAAACGGCAACTCCAGGTAGCAATTGTAGAGACCAAACGCGTTTCAGGCTTCTTCAGCCCTTGTTCACTGGTGTCGTCAGGAGGGAGAGTTTCACAGTTTCGCACCATGTTTGCAGCGCTAATTATTCAATTGCGGCCGTAGTGGGCGTGGCTACATTGCACTCTGGTCTTGGTAGTTTATATTTCAAATGATGTGCCTCAATGTCTCCTTACAAAATTAAAATCCTATAGTAGGTATGCTAACAATGGAACCATCGTGTCCTTGCCTGTGTTCGCCTTGAGATCGGTCTCGCTGTTCCACATAACACCGCTTATCCGCTTCACACGGTGTCAGGAGCCGGGGTGCCTCGCGACCCGAGTAGGGCCGCTACATACTCCAATCGCCATTTACTCTCCAATTGAGGCACCACACATCAGTGTTTTTCAACCTTTATTCCTCACGGGTGGCAGGGAAAACGGCAACTCCAGGTAGCAATTGTAGAGACCAAACGCGTTTCAGGCTTCTTCAGCCCTTGTTCACTGGTGTCGTCAGGAGGGAGAGTTTCACAGTTTCGCGCGATGTTTGCAGCGCTAATTATTCAATTGCGGCCGTAGTGGGCGTGGCTACATTGCACTCTGGTCTTGGTAGTTTATATTTCAAATGATGTGCCTCAATGTCTCCTTACAAAATTAAAATCCTATAGTAGGTATGCTAACAATGGAAGCATCGTGTCCTTGCCAGTGCTCGCCTTGAGATCGGTCTCGCTGTTCCACATAACACCGCTTATCCGCTTCACATGGTGTCAGGAGCCGCTGTTTCAGCGGCGGGGTGCCTCGCGACCCGAGTAGGGCCGCTACATACTCCAATCGCCATTTACTCTCCAATTGAGGCACCACACATCAGCGTTTTTCAACCTTTATTCCTCACGGGTGGCAGGGAAAACGGCAACTCCAGGTAGCAATTGTAGAGACCAAACGCGTTTCAGGCTTCTTCAGCCCTTGTTCACTGGTGTCGTCAGGAGGGAGAGTTTCACAGTTTCGCGCCATGTTTGCAGCGCTAATTATTCAATTGCGGCCGTAGTGGGCGTGGCTACATTGCACTCTGGTCTTGGTAGTTTATATTTCAAATGATGTGCCTCAATGTCTCCTTACAAAATTAAAATCCTATAGTAGGTATGCTAACAATGGAACCATCGTGTCCTTGCCAGTGTTCGCCTTGAGATCGGTCTCACTGTTCCACATAACACCGCTTATCCGCTTCACACGGTGTCAGGAGCCGCTGTGTCAGCGGCGGGGTGCCTCGCGACCCGAGTAGGGCCGCTACATACTCCAATCGCCATTTACTCTCCAATTGAGGCACCACACATCAGCGTTTTTCAACCTTTATTCCTCACGGGTGGCAGGGAAAACGGCAAATCCAGGTAGCAATTGTAGAGACCAAACGCCTTTCAGGCTTCTTCAGCCCTTGTTCATGGCGCGAAACTGTGAAACTCTCCCTTCCATAGCCATATCGACTTTTGTACATAATAGTTGTTTTGTAATGCACAAATCTCCACTTCCACCACAGGCAGGTATGCGCCGAACACTTAAGGCGGGTGCCATTTGAAATGTGAGGATGGAACTCACATATAAATACTAGCTCCGACGCTTGCAATGATTATGCAGGCACAGGCACTCTCGGGGACTGTTAGAAACACCTTTATTTCATAGCAGACGCGTTTCAGCTGTGGCTTTCATCAGTGCTCGTAAAGAGTGTGTCAGTGTTAAAATGCAGGGCGCGTGATTTAAAACACATGCAATCTCTCATGATTGGCACTTTGCAGTTCATGGTGAGTAAAGAAGGACTCCAATATTATTCACTTTTTTACCGCCATCTTAGTAGAATAATGTTCCATAGCCATATCGACTTTTGTACATAATAGTTGTTTTGTAATGCACAAATCAAAGTTCTTACTTTGGTGGCATCTCATGGCTGCTATTATTCAGTCTCTTCCGTTGTTTATTTCACCAATAGCGCCGAGCATAGTCCCCTCGCCAAGCCTCTGTTTTCAATCAGGATGAATCCGACGGTGTCAGTAGAATTACTGTGAACCTTGGATTTGAATAATCCACGACCTCCTGTCGACGGTTAAACAGCCTGCAGAGACCGTTCTGGCTCCTGCTAAATATCCAAGCTCCACTTCCACCACAGGCAGGTATGCGCCAAACACTTAAGGCGGGTGCCATTTGCAATTTGATGATGGAACTCACATATAAATACTAGCTCCGACGCTTGCAATGATTATGCAGGCACAGGCACTCTCGGGGACTGTTAGAAACACCTTTATTTCATAGCAGACGCGTGTCAGCAGTGGCTTTCATCAGTGCTCGTAAAGAGTGTGTCAGTGTTAAAATGCAGGGCGAGTGATTTAAAACACATGCAATCTCTCATGATTGGCACTTTGCAGTTCATGACTGAATAATAGCAGCCATGAGATGCCACCAAAGTAAGAACTTTGATTTGTGCATTACAAAACAACTATTATGTACAAAAGTCGATATGGCTATGGAACATTATTCTACTAAGATGGCGGCAAAAAAAGTGAATAATATTGGAGTCCTTCTTTACTCACCATGAACTGCAAAGTGCCAATCATGAGAGATTGCATGTGTTTTAAATCACGCGCCCTGCATTTTAACACTGACACACTCTTTACGAGCACTGATGAAAGCCACTACTTGTTTTCATTAAGAAGTCCCCTGTGTCCTTCACATAACGTGGGAGCTCCTTCACCATGTCCTGTAAAAAATAATCAATGTATTGCCCCACTTGTTGTCCCACACTATTAATAGCTGAAATAATGGGCCTTCCAGGAATGGGAATTATGTTTTTGTGTACTTTGGGGATGAGATATAACACGGGAAGGACCAGGAATTCTTTATGCATGAATTTGTATTCATCTGAAGAGATAAGTCCTTCTCGTCTCCATTGTGCTAATTCCTTCTGTAATGTATCTCTAGCTTTATTATACTCCTTTATAGTTGTCTTCTCATAACATTCAGTATTGTCAAGTTGTCTTTTGCCCTCTTTGATGTAGTCATTTTGGGCCATAATACCAAGTTCCCACCTTTATCCGATTTTTTTATTATTATTTCATTGTTTTCTCCCAACTTCTTCATTAATTTATCATATTCACATTTCATATAGTGTATACTTTTTTTCTTTCGATTCATGAAAAATGTCCACAGTGTCTTTCGGCATGAGGGGGACAAAACACGATTTTGGTTTGAAAGGGCAGCTCCCAGCCCCTTTCTGGACCAAATTAATTTTACGCAGTCTAGTTTGTGTGGCCACATCTGTTTCAAGAATTGAGGGCTGTGATCCGGTATCATTTAAGTCGTGTAAAGTTAGTAATGTAGGAATGTCCAACACCGTGAGTGTCTGACCTTCACCATCTTCTCCATCCAATACCGTTGTGGGTTTTCCTTTGCCTATTTTGATAGCGAAAATGTTTTTGAGTTTGAGCTTCCTGATAAAGCAAAATACATCGATTCTGGTGCTGGCCTAGTCGCAGCTCTGCGCTGGGCAGTAATTAAGTCCGAGTGCCAAAAGTTGTTCTTCGGCTTATGTCAATGTTACAGATGATAGATTGATTATCGTATTATCATTTATCACAGTTTTTTCTGCCAATGAGGTTTTTTCTTTTGATTTTTGTTTGTGCCTTTTTCTCCTATCGCGCCTTCTTGTATTTTTTCTTTTTCGATTGGGCTTCCTTTGCCTCGGCCTCAAGGTCTGTAGTCTTTCCTCGATTAAAAAATCCAGCTCTTCCCCAACACTCAATTTTGTTTTTATTGTTTGCATGTGATCAAATTCTAAGCTAGAGTCGCTTGTAAGCGATACCGTGTCAGCACTGGAAATTTCCTCATTTAGATCAGTATTCGGTATTGCTCTTGTTGCATTGCTTTTTGCTTTATCGCTGTATTGTTGTCTTCTAGCATTATCAAATTTGTGTGCGAAAGTAAAAATCTGCCCATTTTCATAATCCGCTTGATCGCGTGCAAATTTATGAGCTTTTCTGAATTTGATTTTTTCTTCATGCTTTCGTAATCTTTCTTTAATAGCTTCCTTGGTTTTCTTTATGTATTCTATCATTTCTAATTTATAAGCTCTTCATTGATCTTATTAATTTCATCCAGGATTCCCAAACGGTCTATCTCGGCATATTTAATTAAAATATTTACAAGGTTCATGGAGGCTGCAAGGTTACTTTCCCCCCACTCCTTGAGCATATTAGGGTTCGGTTTATCAAAACATGGAGCGAGTAAAACCCTCAGTCCTCGTGGGACTCTCCCCACTTCCGCGTATTTGGTTAAGGATTTATGCTCCCACCATTTTGTGACCTCTATTTTCATATTTTTCTCCAGATTTCTCAATAGCGTTTTAGCATCAGTCTATTTATTCATCTCACTTTCCTGTGGGTACGCTTGGTTTGTAGATGTCGTAGGCAGATTCCCAAATACTTCATCTGCCGCTGCCTCTCTTTCACAGACTATTTCCGCAGACATCGTGAGGTATTACTCTGTCGATTTCAAGCCGGTAATACCTTGGCTTGTAGTCTGGCTGCCCTACAATACACCTCCCCACCTACGCCTTATGCCATATAACTCACCACCTGATTCAGGTCATCAACGGGTCCTCCGACCCAGTCGTTCTCGTCCTCCGGTCGATGATAATATAATTGGCTGCAGTAGGGGGCGACCGCCAAAGTTCCACCACGGATCCTCGCAGACTTTGGTTGAGGGCGGCTGCCAAGTCGCAGGGTGCGGGTCCATCCGCGGAAGCAACCAACTTCCGCAATGATATCCAAAGACTCGCAAACTCCCGCAACCTCCTTTACGGTGATGAGAGAGTGACGGACCCAAAGATTTCTGGCAAGATGTTTATTTACACCTCCTCACAATCGATGACGCGTTTTGGGCTACCGAAGCCCTTGTTCACATGTGGAGCACAGTTCACCATTGCTATTTAAACATTGCTACTGTGCACACCCCCCTCTCCAGGTTCCGTGTCACATTGACAACAAACAGGGAAGAAAGAATTATCCATAAGTTGCTCGCCCATATAGACATTCGTATTATAGCATGAGATTGTAATTTGCTAATTTTTCACGATGTATTGCGGATTAAAAGCAAAATCTTAAATACATAATCACAATGTTGAAAATGCATAGTACTGTATAACAGTATAGATAGATTGGAAAAAGATATATAAATATATCACCATTAAAGACAAAGTGACGGCAATTCACAGTCCAGAACAATAGCAAATGCAGATTTGAGAGTAGACTGCTAGTATGCATGGTCTAAATACCAGGGCTATCAAGATTCATCATTTTAACTCGATTATACTGTTTGTCATGGAAATTTAAACAATGCATTTACGTTGTAACCCTACATATATATATGCATTTCACCTATTGCTTACTCATTGGCTTTGTGGTTTGTAGCTCACAGTTGCTTGCTTTCTATTTACTGGCTTCATTTGTTTTAGGCTGTCCAGCTTGAGTTTCTATAATCAGGCCTTTAAGTCCTCTTTTTATAATGTCACATTTGCTGTGCATTAAAAGACAGAGGTCAAATGTCATGCTCTGTCTTCTGAGGGACCGTGGTGTTTACTTTTCATTCTCCGACTTGAAAGTCAGAGAATTTATGTGACAATCCTGCTGTGTAGCCATGTGAGAGGAGAGGGGTAAGGATGTTATTTTTTCCAGTACACAACTAAATAGTGTGGTGGAAATATATTTGAATATGATCAAAACACATCAATATATTAGGTGATGACATTTCCACATGTTATCATTTGTATACTGTGAAACTGTATGTATGTGCAAATGTAATGGTCATTTCAATTGAAAATGTGTTGCCTGTAATGGCAGTGTGCTACCACACCATGTATACGCCATACTATGTCACTCCTCATTACAACACTCCACTCTATAACACTCAACTTTATTCTATGCCTTTCCACTCTATGCCATGCCACTCCATTCTACGACACTCCACTCCACTACATGCCACTTCATTCCACTCTGCTCTCCCCCACTCTGCGCCAATCACTCCATGACACAACATGCCCCTTTACTCTATACAACCCCACTCTATGCCCCTCCACTCCACACCACTCACTCCAGTCATTCCCACTCCAGTCTACCCCTCTCCACTTCACTGCAATCTACACCACTCAAATCTACCCCACTCCACTCAGTCTATCCCACTCCCGCCTACTCCACTCAGTCTATCCCACTCCACTTCAATCTACCCACCCCACTCCAATCCAATCTAAACCAATCTACTCCAAACCACCGAATCCGTTACACTCCTATCTGTACCACCACACTACAATGTACCCCACTCCACTCGTCTTCCCCAATCCAACCCATTCCACCTCCAACCAACCCCACTCCACTACAGTTACCCCACTCTACCCCAATCTGCTCCACTCCAATCTACCCCACTCCACCCCAGTCTACCCCAGTCCAATTTACCCCAGACCATTCCAATTTACCCCACTCCAATCGCCACTCTACTACAACCAATTCCACTCCACCCACTCCAATCTACTCCGCTTTACCCCACTGCATTCTAACACAATCTACCCACTCCAATCTACCTCACTTTATTCCAATCCCCACTCCAATCTACCCCACATCACTCCAATCGACCCTACCACAATCTACCCCACCCCAGTCTACCCCAATCTACTCTACTACAATTCTCTCCAGTACACCCTACTCCACCCTACTCCAATATACCCCACCCCAATCTACCCCACACCACCCACAACAATCTAGCCAATCCCAATCAACCACACACCACTCTACCTCACTCCACTCTAATTTACCTTACTCCACTCCAATCTGCTCCACTCCAATCCACCCCACTCATCTTTAATCTACCCAACCCCATTCCAATCTACCTTACTCTACCCCATCCCAATCTACACCAGTCCAATCTATCTCAGTTTACTCCAATCTACCTCAGTGCACTCCAATCTATCCCACTGCAATCTACCCAAATCTACCCCACTCCACTCCAGTCCACACCTCTCCATTCCAATCTGCCCTACTCTAATCCACCCAATCTACCCCACTACACTCCAATCTACCCTACTTCACCCTAACCTACTTCACTCGAAGCTACTCCACTCCATTCTGACTCACCTCACTCCACTCTTCCCCAATCGATCGCACTACACTTAACTCTACCCGAATCTACTCCACTTCACTTCAATCTACCCCAGTCAACCCCAATCTACTCTAGGTCAATCTGTCCAACTCCTGTCTAGCACGCCAATCTGCTCCTTTTCCCCAGTCTAATCTACCCCACTCCACTCCACTCCACTCCAATCTACCCCACTCCACTCCCATCTACTCCTCTCAACTCCAATCTACACCACTCAACTCCACTCCAATCAACCCCACTCCAATTTACCCCACTCTACCCCACTTTATCCCACTCCACCCCATTCTACCCCACTTTATCCCACTCCACTCTACCCCAATCTACTCCACTCCACACTACCCCAATCCACCCTAATCCAACCTACCCCATTTCACTTTCCCCTAATGTCCCTTACTCAAATCTACGCCAAGCCACCCCACCCCATACCACTAACTTTTAGCCATGCTGAACAGCATCCTCACTGGTGTACAACATGGCTAAAACACGTTGCCCAAGACAATAGCTCTCGCATAAGCACGATCTGTTGGCTTTGTCAATGTTTGTTGAGTTATGGAGACTCACAAATATTTTATATCTGGACAGTTAAGTTTGAGGGACTCGAGAGAGAGTTCCTCAAACCCAATTAAGAAAATGTAACCTTCTGATTGGCCCACAGGGCTTTTTTACCCTTGAACCATCTTGCTCTGATTGACTCAGCACAACATATTAGAAAATGTTGCGGAAGCCATTACAAGAATCTAGTTTTTTTAAATGATATAAGGGAGTAGGGTATCCCTAGCACTTGTGGAGGGGTCCCAGAGGGACAGCTCGCCTGGGGCAAAATATATTTATATTTTTAAAATAAAAGTCACAATCCCCTGAGACTCGTGACTTTTAAAAAACAAGCATTGGCATGGCCAATAGGTCTCGCCTTTGGGACCTTATTAGTGTTTAGCTATGCAACAGTTAATGTTGTTGCAGTAAGGATATTGTGCTGCATAACTAAATACGCCAACCTCGCCCTCGCCACAGTCCCCCGCATCCGAAGAGCGACATCTGGCGGCAGATCGTTCTCCCACCTCGCCGCCAAGACCAGGAACACCCTCCCCATCCCCCTACGGCAGACCCAAGACCTGCTGACCTTCAGAAGACTCCTCAAGACCTGGCTCTGTTCTGATTGATAAGGTCCCAAAGGCAAGACCTATTGGCTATGCCAATGCTTGTTTTTCTGGGTGTGGCCTGGGGACTCCAGATGTGCATAGGGGGTATCTGGGATGTCTGGCTCGCAGGGTGCCCAGCATGGTGGTAAGTGAGTGCATTGACCATGGCTAGTGGGTGGTGTAAGCGTCCTTCCTGCACTGCGTTGGGTCGATGTGAAAAATCTGTGTAACATGTCCTCTTGTTGCTGGGTGTGGGTGCATGACGTTACATGAGACACAGTGTAGAACATGAAGTGTGTGAAGAAACATGATGTGACTGTGGAGGAGGGAGGAGGAGAGGTAGAAAACAGTGGAAGAGGCGGAGTAATTCAAGGGAGCGAGGGATGGGGAAAAGAAACAACAAGGGGGAAAGGAAATTAAAAGGTGGCATGGGGTGGCAAGAGAGTGGAGGGGCTGAGCGGGGGACAGGGGGGAGCGGGCAGCTGCCAGTCTGTGGCTTAGGCCACTTGGGATCCTCCACGGCAAAGATAGTGTACTCAGAGAGGAAAGCGGGCTCTGCTATCATCCCGGCCAGCAGCTGTGGCAATCGAGGCAGTAGCAGGGAGACGGAAATAAAACAGTAATGAAGGGAGACACACACAGCGCTGTTAAAATAGAACTACCCAAGTCCAGCAGAAAGCAGTACACAGCAGACAAACCCGAAACAACTCTTACGTGTCACGTTCTAAATGTGCTAGAGGGAAAAAAGCAGGCAAGAAACATGAACTCGTAAAATTATTTAAAACATATTTTTAAGATCCTCCGATCAATATGCAAAACACGGCAATTCTGTGAGTGATGAAAAAAAATAACGGCATCATTTTGCATTTTCGACATGTAATTAAGGTATAGGTCTAGCAGTTACAGCTGAACAGGCCTGTCAAGCATGTGTTTAAAGCGACTGTTTATACTCGCATTGGCGTGTGACTAGCAGCAATTGAGTGGAGGGAGGAGGGGCTGGGCCGAGGAGAGCGGCCGCAAAAGTTAATTGTGAGAGAGAGGGGAGCAGGAGGTGAGCCCACGAGTGGTGCGCGTGCTGGGGAGAGCAGTGTGCTCTTTTTCGAAGCACATACTTGTGCTTGTGGCGCGCCCCTGCTCGCTCCTGCTAGGTGGATGCCTCCACAAGCACGAGTATGTGCTTCGAAAAAGAGCAGAATGATGGCTAAAGGTCCTCCTACGTAGTGCATGCGCGCTGCGTAGGCGAGATCTAATGACTGCCAGAGTTTAGATTTAAAATAACGTATCAAGTATGAGGAGCGGGCGTGAGTTTGGTTCCCCTTCCTGATCCGCTTATGGGCCTTGGGGACTCAATCTCCCGGGCCAAAAGTATTTATAAAGTGAGGAGGCATGTGGCCCCCCTCCCTGGGCCTTTACTGGGCCCTGGGACATCAACATGGCCAAAACATTACAAAAAGGGTGGAGGCCATGCGTCCCCCTTCCTCTGCTGGTATCGGCCCTGGGGACCCCAGCGTCCGGGGCAGGATAAAAAACAGTGCCCCTAGAAGCCCACACCTGGGGCACTGTGATTCCCTGCCTATGAGAACGTGGGCATAACCTGCCCCCACTCTCCCAGGCAGGGAACTCCACTTTACTCCCTGCTTGGCGGGACCACCTAAAAACAGCTGCTCCTGCCAGGCAGGAGCAAAGATAAAGTGCTGGCTCCTGCCAGCACCCTGTATGGTGCAGGTTGAGGACCCAGCTGGGGCAGCGGGTACTGTCAGGCATTGTCAGTCTTCCCCCACAGCCCCCAATGTAATAGTTTGTGGGAGGCCTGGGTGAGCACCCACTAGAGGCCCTGGGGAGTGGGGTCCCTGGGGCTGTAAAGGATCGGGTGGGCATTCCCCAGGCCGTAAAACCTCAGGGAGGAGGGCTGCAACCCTCTTCCACATATTTTCATAAAAAATCCCCGGGGATGGGGGCCCCGTGGCCTTGGTGGCTTGGGGAGGGGGCCAGGTGCTGTCCTTCCATTTTTTAGAAAAGGTCCCAGAGAATGGGGTCCTTGGGGCCACTAGTTGCCCGGGGAAAGGGCCGCACCCCCCCCCCCCCTCCCCTTATTACAAAATTATGGCCCATGGGGATGGGGTCCGCGGGGCCTGGAAAGGCTAATGGAGGGGGACTGCACTGCCCCCTACCCTTATAAAAAAAAATAAGTGTCCTAGGTGGGCACCAGGACACCCATAGTAAAAAAAATGCTTTAGTAGGTTTTAATAAATGAGCAGCAAGAGCCACTCATTTATTACTCACTGCTCCTTTGAAGGAGTGTCCAGTAATGCCGTGCAAAGACTTTCTTTGAAAATTAAAATTTGTTTTAAAAGGTTGGTGGTGCCCCTAGAATAGGGAGGAACACCACCAAGCCTTTTTAAATGTTGGGGGCTGCAGGGACTTAAGCAGCCCCCCAGTGCCCCAGTGCCTGCGTGCAGGAACCTCAGCATCTCTTGTCAGCGTGTCAGCATGGAAGTCTTTCTCCTCTGCATGCCCCAGCAAAGATCTAGCGTTTATATATTTTCAAAGGTACCCTCAGGGGTTCTAGCTTGCTGTGTCATCATGTCGGCTGAGAAAGAGGATATTGATGAACCTTATACATAGTTATTATGCAGAAGATGGTAATCCTGCTGTGATTCTGAGAATCCTTATGCATAAAAAATGAGGCTAGTTTTCGGGGAAAACCACACAACATTTATAAAGCACCTTAACTAGGTAAAAAGTCAGTACCAAAACCGTTATGTAGTACAATGGTAGGGTTAATACCCCATTTGGGGTTTCTTCTATCAGTCTCTTTCAACTATTGGCTTCTGATTTTTTTGTCACATCTTGCTCAGCCCAGTGAAGTAGTTATCTCTCACCTAATGCAATTGGGTTTTGAAGTGTATCCTTCCGCCTTCACTCTAGTTCCTGCATTGAACTGGATGAGGTACTACCTTTCAGCTATAGTCCTTTCTGTGCACCCAGGCTTGCTGCACAGTTGGCGTTTTGGACCTAGACCTATTGCTCTTCCATTGCTTGTTTATACCACATATTTTATTGATATATAAAAACACAAGATGGAAATCTTGCAGCAACACAAACGAGTTTTGTCGACTGTTTGCCTCCTAATACAAGTATGAAACGCCCTGTAGGAACTTGGTGCATTCGAATTGTAGATCCGTTTCTACAGTTGTTGCTGCTAATGTGATACTTAGTGGCGCGAATAGGATTGGCTCCAACCCATATTACACATTTTCTTTTCGCACCAGAGGAAACATTGAGAAATCATATCTGTTGCTTCTAAATAATTTAAGTGAATTGTGGAGATTTCAACAGAGAAATCTTAACAATGACTTGCCATTCAACAAAAACAAAACTGTGTTTTCCCTGTTTAATTTGCTTATGTGTAAAAAGCGGCACAAGTTGACTTTGCCTCGAACGGAGGCGCATTTTTGTAAAGTGGGGGGCGTGTATTTAACTACTTCGAATGCAAAGAGCAAACATCATTCGAGGTTACATTTTGAATTATGTTTTGCTCTTGTACAAATGCCATTGGCTCAAATCCATATTAAACAAGCAGTGAAAAGGGTGCAAACGGTTTTGCACGGGCACCGGCACAGTGTCTGCTACAGCCATAGACTCCTTTCGACGCACTGTGATTTGATGCGTTCTGTTCTTTCTGCTGCTGCCTTAGCTGCATTTTTTTCGTTTCTAGCTGAAGTGTTTCTACAGCTCCTCTTATCTTTTTACTTACTTACTAGGATTCGGGAAAGATAAAACTGCAGTCGCTACCTCCTAGTGACCCTGGTGACTCATAGATGTCAGATGTTTGCATTTTGTGTCATTGTGTGCTTCTCTCCGGCACAGTTCTTGTGCACTGATCAGCAAATAAAAGGACAGGCCGTGTCTGCTCCCAGAGATAAGCCACTGAGAGCAGCAGCTTCCAGTGCCTGATATGACAGATCCTCAACCTCTTGTGAGTTTTCTCGACGTCCACCAAAGATAGGACCTAACAAGAGACGCATTTACCCTGCAATTATCAGTCGTAGAATTTAATACTTACCGCACCTGTAAAAATCCCTGAAAGGTAGGCTTTAGGTCTCATGGCAAGAATACTGTTTTTCACTATTTTAGCTCTAATCTTTCCTTCTTCATTCGCCACTTATAGACAATGTTATTCGCCCGTCCGCGATAATATTCACCTCACATGTGTGCAGTGCTGGCATAGAATTGGAACTGGCTGGATCCTGTTTACATATTAACAAAATGGGGTGACCCTGTGTCCCTAGGAACCTGGGTATTTGATATATAAAGAACAATAGTTCCCTTGGGTAGAAACAATGCGTATTGCGGTTAGCCGTAGTTACTTCAGCATAACATATGATACATTTCTGAAAGCCAGAACATTTCTTAAGCAAATGGGGGAAGGAACAAGAACACAGAAAAAGGGTTTTTCATTAATTTATGTATCAGAATTGATAGCATTCGTTATGCGAACCAAATTACATACAACAAAAATGCATTGCAGAATTTTTGCACTTCAAAATTCATACAGTGATACACAATGGTGAGATAGTAGTGCTCAGTGGTGATATAGCTACACAGTGCAGTGAGGTGGTAGTGAGGGGATGCGGTTTGTTTTGGAGGGCCAAAGTAAAGAAGCATTGACAAGTTCATTAAACAAATTATATAGTTGATAGCGACTATGTCCTGCAATCTGTGCCAAAATAGATTGTCGACGTTTCAACCCTATGGGCGCTTGGTGGAGTGTCACAAGCGGGTCTTCATCAGGACTGTGGAGGAGGAGAGGCCGCCCTAGAATTTCAAGGGCGGTCAAAGCAATTGATTGAAGGGGTTGGTTTATTCTAGCAACATGTCAACTGTGATATGAATTGCAAAGAAGATCAAAAATTGATTGTATTCTGGTAAAACGGAGTCCTCACAAAACACTGCTTTCTGGTTGCTCTCTGGATCCTGTTTACAGCAGTTAATCTTATGCCAGAACCTGGCTGCCAATTGTCCTGACAAATCATCTTGCATCACGGTGCAGCGTGCAGATACTAAGGGGGCTTATTTCAAACAACATTGCGCCTCCGATGCGCCACTTTTTTATAACGCACCAGCGGCGCAGTGTGTTGACTCTTATTTACAAGGCTATGCAAAGCCATTAGGAGTGGCTATTCATGGCCTTGTAAATACGGTCAATTTTCACCCATCACTTAGCGAGAAAGGGGAGTGCCATGGGTGTTGCTTTGGGTGTTCCCACGCAACACCCATGGATTCTGCCGCATTCCCAGATTTACAGTGTTTCTTAACCTGGTATTGCATCAAAATCCTCTGCCCCCACAGGAGAGGCGTATGGAGGCAAGAGTAGAAATACTTTTATTTCTCCTAGTTTTTTCCTCTTTCTATGCGTGCTGAATTCTGCAGTACGCATAGAAAGAGGAAAAACGCCATCAATTATTGTTTTTGTGCCGGAAGGTATCCCTTCCTGCACAACAACAATAAATTCCGCAACGCAGGCGCCCTTGTACCATGGTGCAAAGGTGCCTGCGTTGGCACACGGCAACCAATTGTGCACCAGCGCAGGGGAAAGCATAGGGATGCGTCACATTTGTGTAAATACTACACATCCTTGTGCTTTAAAAAAGACGCAGCACCGCGCAGCGAAATGGCTTGCGGCGCCGTGCTGCATCATTTTGTTGAAAATGAGGCACTGGGGGTCTTATTACAAGCCCCTTCCGCCGCCGGTGCATTATTTTTATGTGATAAAAAGTGACTCACCAATCGCGCAAGGGGCTTGTAAATAAGCCCCTAAGTGCCAGAATTATCAAAGTGGTGCGTTGCCCTTGCGTCACACAAGATAACGCAAGGACAACACAACATTAAACTCAGATTTACCAAGCCATGTAAGCCCACTTTGCGCAGCCCTGCAGTGCTTGCTAAATCTGAAGTAATGCAAGGCTGCACAAGTCACTGCCTTGCGTTAGTCTGCCCCAGGGAGGCAGTCCATAGGTGGAGGGTGGGTGTTCCCATGCTTCCGCCCATGAACTTTGGCACATTCCCATATTTACCATGAGTGATGACATGGGAATGCATCAAAATGCTACGCCTTTCCAGGGGAGGTGCAACGAGAAGAAATATCTCTTTTTCTCCTAGTTTTTTCCTCTTTCAACGTGTGCTGCATTCTGCAGTACTAGTAGAAAAAGGAGAAAGCCTTGGAGTAATGTTTTTGTGGAGGAAGGTGTCCCTTCCTGCACAAAAACACTCCCACCTGCAATGCAGGCATCCTTGCACCATGCCTGTGCTGGTGATAGGCAGCCAAAAGTGTGCCAGCACATGAAGAAGACAGATATGTACCATATACTGTTTAATATGGCACATTCCTGCCCTCTCTCTTAACACAACACTAAAGTCAGATTTACCAAGACATCTAAGGCCACCTTGTGTGGCCCTCCAAGGCTTGGTAAATATGGAGTGACGGAAGGCTGCACAAGCCACTGTCCTGCGTTAGTCAGCCCCAGGGAGGAGTTCAATAGTGGGGCGTGAATGCACTGGAATTCTGTCCCAAAAGTATTAGGGACCTAGACTGTAGATTGTCTTTCTCTCTCGCTTGAAGCCTCCCCATGCCTCTTCCAGTTCACCAGTGAGTTGGGGAAAATGTAAGTGGCGCTAGCAGAGTTCCTAGGCTTTCCAACCCGACTTACAAGGGCTCCAGTCCACAAGTATGTTTTAGTCATACTAGTTTTAAAACTATGGGCCTGATTTAAATTGTGGCAGATCAGGTTCCACTGCCGCTTTTTCAATGGCCTTCCAGCCTGCTGATTTGGTGGTCCTCCCGCTGTATTTAGATGTTGGCAGGTGCATGGGTGAAAGACCGCCACAGCCCGCCACCTTCTCCAGGAATCTTCAATCGCGTCGACTGCACTATAGGCAGAAGCAGCTGGCGGCAGGACTCCAGCCAAGAGTACCGCTGAGCTGATTAGGATGTGGCTTTCTTTTGAACCAACTGTGGTGGGAATCCCTCCTGCTCTGAGTTGGCAGAATTGAACGAAATGAAGTGAAAATGTACCTTTTTTTCCTGCTTCCCTCTTCTGTTTCCATCTTAAACCCAATCGTCCATGTTACCCCTTTGCTATCACGACTCCACCACGACAAATTACTCAGTTGCTGCCAAGATCTAAGATAAACTACTTGTACAATTGTCCTACTATGTATTGCATTTTGACAATTGTTGTAGCTTTGTGTATGTCTGCATTGCTTTTACATGCAATATTTTTCTTAGGTGTTAATGCAGTAGTGTTCCTTTTCCTACGGTAAAGTGAACACACCTGTATTAACACTTGAAAACACTTTAATGTGGTTCATGGGGATGTTGTGCTAGTGGTGCCTTTGGGTGGGTATTCAATAGTGTGTGGGTATTGTGTGAGTGGCATGTAATATGTAAAACAAAGGGACATAACACATTGCCTACATATGTTAGTCATGCAAACATGACACATTAATAAGTTGTACTTGCTAGTCTCCACTCCACCAGAAACTCACTCCATCAGCAGACCACCTTTAGGACACTGCCGGCACAACAAGAACATCTGAATTGGCTTGGCTCAAACCCGCTGGCCTGACAGCTAGGGAGTACTGAAAACACAAGAAATCCTCGGGTATGGGTGAAAGACTACTGACAGTAAAATAGACGCCAAAAAAGATCTCAGGAAACTTCTAAAGGAGTCCTTTAATTAGGACGTAATCCCAGCACCCACCGAAGTGGCATGCTTCATCATCTGGGATTCTCCTCTTGACGGGGACCCCTAGCCCCATCAAGGGCTACAACGCCCTCACTGTGAGGGAGGAGTTCAGGGATGTTTTATTCCTATGCTATTTAGGATATAGTAAATCCTTTAGAAGAGAAGACACTTAGACTGGTTAGGCAACGGGTGCAGTGCAAAACAAAAATCAGTTGTAATGTGAGGGAGGTGATATTAAAACTAGCTACCTGGAGCAACAGAAACCTTATTAATTTGTTCCTGGTGCCAGGATTAAAAACAGAGCAAGATGCAGACTGAAATGATAAC
The DNA here is from genome assembly GCF_964204655.1 of Triturus cristatus. Classification (NCBI taxonomy): domain Eukaryota; kingdom Metazoa; phylum Chordata; class Amphibia; order Caudata; family Salamandridae; genus Triturus; species Triturus cristatus. The sequence goes on along the minus strand of NC_140591.1, from coordinate 1,005,970,742 downwards.
TGCATATGGTGGACGCAAACAGGTCTACATGTTTCAGCCTACAGGACCCTGCAAGGTGTCATGGCTTTCGTCAGGACCATCAAATAATTATGCTACTGCGTAGAAATATGAAAAGTGATACAAAAAAGGGAATTCAAACACAAAACCAGTAATACCACAGTTGTTGTGTTTGATTTACTGATCTTACCTGTGGAAGGCAGAAGCAGAAACAGAGATCAAAAATGCATAAGTCTATTAACAAACAATAGGGAACATTCATATGACCATGCGAGACGCTGTCCTCATCCTTAGTCTCTTACTTGTGAGAAATTGAAGAAAGAAGTAATTTTGAATTTTGCTTACCCGTAATTTACGGATAAGAAACCTCACCTCAACCTGGCAACTGCTCAGGGGAGTGGCACCGCTCTGAAAAATGGAAGTTACTGTGTCGAACGAATAATCATCTGTGGTAGTCATTTTTACACATTTCCAACATTACAAGCTAAGGTTAAAAATAGTTCACAGGGTTAGACAGCAGTGGGTGTAGGCCAGTTGATCCACTGGGGCGCTTGACTAAGCTAGTGATAGAACTCACTAATAAGATGTGTCCAAACTACACGGTTAGTTGTGTCACCCATTGTTGGACTGTGTGTTTTTGGGTTCGAGAAATAATGGTGCTAATTTTGGAGTGCGTTGGTAAGTAGCATGCACTAAAAAGCACAAGGCAATAAGAGAGAAAAGACTCTTCTGTAAGAAGTCTCGGTATTATATCTGGATCATGCATATTAGTTACCAGATATCGGGCAATAGTCCAAAATAAAGCCATCCTGTGATGGTAGTGAAAATGCTTATGTGCAGAAACGCATAACTGAGTAGCACTTTAAGGCACATAGCTGCTGATAAGCACATCCATTCTGATTGTATAGGACCGAATGCTTGGACGAACGCCATAAGACTAAGAGAGAAAACCACCAGATAGCATAGTAATACCAAAAGATCACAAGATAAGGCTGATCTCTATACGACACGTGCAAAGTCGTGTCTATTCAAGGTCGTGAGAATAATACAGTGTGATCTGTGTTGCACACATTTACAGGTACAAATACCGCTATGCAGGCTGGGAAATGGGATATATGTGGCAATCACCCAACCGGGATGTGGTCCGCCGCCTGCAAGTCAGACAATGAGAGTACCCTGCAAATTTTGTGTCTATTTGTGGTGGTATGTGAAATGCAATGCGACCTTTATCGCTCGCACTATGGAGTACACGAGCCGCTATGCAAGCACGGAAAAGTCATTTAAGTGTATGCACCTAAAATGAATGTTATCAGCTGCATGTGAAGTAGAGAATGCGGATGCCGCACTCTCCAACAAGCGTTGTAGCGCAATACAGGAAGAATGGTCAAGTAAACAAAGACGCCCATTACCTGCTCCATATGTAGAGTGTGGGACATACTATCGCAACAAGTTGGAAAACAGATAATCAGTTTCTACAGGCTTCGTGGAACCGCTTACCTGTCCGTCGGTAACCTGGGCATTCACGGAGCTGGAACCGGAGGTGCCCGGCAGTCCTACACGTCAGGTTTTGAGGCCTTCGATCTAGTGCCATGTGACGTCATCACGTCAAGCTCCCGCTAGCAATGCCACATATATGCCATTTCTCAGCCTGCATAGTGGTATTTGTACCCATAAATGTGTGTAACACAGGTCGCACTGTATTATTCTCACGACCTTGAATAGACACGACTTTGCATATGTGTCGTATAGAGATCAGCCTTATCTTGTGATCTTTTGTTAGGATCACTACGCTATCTGGTGGTTTTCTCTCTTAGTCTAATGACTTTCGTCCAAGCATTCGGTCCTATACAGTCAGAATGGATGTGTTTATCAGCTGCTATGTGCCTTAAAGTGCTACTCAGTTGTGCTTTTCTGCATGTAAGCATTTTCACTACCATCACAGGATGGCTCTATTTTGGACTATTGCCCGATATCTGGTAACTAATATGCATGATCCAGATATAATATCGAGATACTTACATAAGAGTATTTTCTCTCTTATTGCCTTGTGCTTTTTAGTGCATGCTATTTACCAACGCACTCCGAAATTAGCACCTATATTTCTCAAACCTAAAAACACACAGTCCAACAATGGGTGACACAACTAAGCATGTAGTTTGGACACATTTTATTAGTGAGTTCTGTCACTAGCTTAGTCGAGCACCCCAGTGGATCAACTGACCTACACCCACTGCTGTCTAACCCTGTGAACTATTTTTAACCCTTAGCTTGTAATATTGGAAATGTGTCAAAATGACTACCACAGATGATTATTCGTTTGACACAGTAACTTCCATTTTTCAGAGCGGTGCCACTCCCCTGAGCAGTTGCCATGTTGAGGTGAGGTTTCTTATCCGTAAATAGCGGGTAAGCAAAATTCAAAATCACTTCTTTCTCTAATTTCTCACAAGTAAGAGAGCAAGGATGAGGACAGCGTCTCACATGGTCATATGAATGTTTCCTATTGTTTGTTAATAGACATATGCATTTTTGATCTCTGTTTCTGCTTCTGTCTTCCACAGGTACGACCAGTAAATCAAACACAACAACTGTGGCATTACTGGTTTCGTGTTTGAATTTCCTTTTTTGTATCACTTTTCATATTTCTACGCAGTAGCATAATTATTTGATGGTCCTGACGAAAGCCATGACACCTTGTAGGGTCCTGTAGGCTGAAACATGTAGACCTGTTTGCGTCCACCATATGCAGTTATCATTTCAGACTGCATCTTGCTCTGTTTTTAATCCTGGCACCAGGAACAAATCAATAAAGTTTCTGTCGCTCCAGGTAGCTAGTTTTAATATCACTTCCCTCACATTACAACTGATTTTTGATTTGCACTGCACCCGTTGCCTAACCAGTCTAAGTGTCTTCTCTTCTAAAGGATTTACAATATCCTAAATAGCATACGAATAAAACATCCCTGAGCTCCTCCCTCAAAGTGAGGGGGTTGTAGCCCTTGACGGGGCTAGGGGTCCCCGTCAAGAGGAGAATCCCAGATAATGAAGCATGTCACCTTGGTGGGTGCTGGAATTATGTCCTAATTGCAGGACTCCTTTAGAAGTTTCCTGAGATCTTTTTTGGCGTCTATTTTACTGTCAGTAGCCTTTCACCAAGTCCCGAGGATTCCTTGTGTTTTCTTGTTATAGTCAGGGACTCTATCCTCGCTGGTCTTTAAATTCCCTGGGACCCCCTTTATGTTATTGTATTGATTATTCATCATAGCTAGGGAGTACTTTCAGCCAGCAGAGAAGACCGCCGCTGCAGTGGTCTACTGTATCTATTGCCTCAACATCTAAACAAGAAAAACAACAATTGATGGACAGAATGCAAAACAATGTCATACATTCACCCCAGTACAAAGATCTGGGCCTAAATCCATCGTTTTTTTGCTCACCATGCCATTCCAGTTTGAACCCAGCCATATGCAAATCAGTCTTGACCCTGTGCCTCATGGGAACAGTCCAGCCCGAACTGCCAAGCCAGGTTCTCCCTGGACTGGAAACAAGCATCCTAGGACCGGTTTCGGGGTTTCACCCCTCTTCAGCCAGGCTAGCTTGATTCCAGTGGCATGGAGAGCACGGGACTCACGTCTGAGCATACCCGTCCCACTCGGGGTGACAAATGCAAAAACAACAATTGATGGACAGAATGCAGAACAATGTCATACATTCACCCCAGTACAAAGATCTGGGCCTAAATCCATCGTTTTTTTGCTCACCATGCCATTCCAGTTTGAACCCAGCCATATGCAAATCAGTCTTGACCCTGTGCCTCATGGGAACAGTCCAGCCCGAACTGCCAAGCCAGGTTCTCCCTGGACTGGAAACAAGCATCCTAGGACCGGTTTCGGGGTTTCACCCCTCTTCAGCCAGGCTAGCTTGATTCCAGTGGCATGGAGAGCATTTCCTTTGGTTTTTGCTCAACATCTAAATAGGGCAGGCGTACCGCTGTCATCTTGGTGGAGTACTTGGGACCGCTGCCACAGCGAGATGACGGTAGTCCTATCAAGATCTAAATGAGGCCCTTTGTCTTAAGGTTATAGTATTTCAAAGTCAATAGTATCTCTTCTTTGCATCAATACAAATCATATTATCCTTTGATGTGCAATAACACTTAAAGGGGGTATTTTTTTAAGCACACCGGCTTGCAATGAAGCACCTGTACTATTCTATTAACCTTTTCTGCTTTTCTGCAGTGTTTATACACCAGTAACAAATTCAAGCGTGCATCTCTACTTGTCCGTTTGTGTATTATAATAAAATACTTTGTGTGCACTTGGAAATGTCTAGCTTATTTGTGATTAATACTTGGGTTTCGTATGTTTTTAAGTACTCTCGGTTTTTGGTAGATTAGTCAATTAGACACTGGGATTTAAAGTGATTTCATATTCAGACAAGTGGGAGGAGCATGATTAGATTCTAGGGTGCAAACAAAGCAGTGCTTAATTTGTGACAGAAAGAGTGCCGTTGCACGAAGTTCTGCAAGGAAAATAACGGCTGGGACAATTAAACGGTGCGCAAAATACCATAGCTGGTCATTTTAACACCACCTCATGCCCCATAATCCTCTACCAAATACTCCCTCCCCCTTTATCTCACTCTTGCAGGTTCTGGCTTTTTCCTTCTGTGACGGTTCTGCTGTCTTTCTCTTCCTCCGTCTTTCGGATCTATGTAATTTCTCTCTCTTGTGCTCAGTAAATAAATGATGCAGAAAAATAAGTGGCAGCTACAAAAAATAAGTTTTGTGGTGCCCACTGTCAATCACCACCTCAAATTAAGCACTGAAAAGAAGTAAACATGCCGTCCTCTCTCCTTGATGTTCCATTCACCATTTAGAGAGAGGTATTCCTAATGGAAGGGCCGGCATCAGCTCTACCATTGGCAGAGATGCCATCGAACGGCCTCCTAATTTAGGGTGGTTCCAGGCAGGGCGATCATTAGGCATGGGCGAGCTGGGCTCTGGTCCGGGGTGCCAATATTCGGAGGGGCACAGCAGGGATCTGCCTGAATTAATGTTATGCAAACAGCAGCTTGTCCATCCTACTTGGTCTCAGTTGAGTCCTGTTAAAGACTTTATAATCAGCCCTTAATGTACCTCAGGGTAATTGTTAGCACCTCGTCAACCCCCTGCCCTCCTCCGATCTTCCTAACACCTTCGGTCACACTGCAACATCCCCCACTGCACAAAATGCACAACATTTTCTTTCCAGCCAGGGCGCTGTCTTGGTCAACGCCACATTTCTGACGGGACTTGTCCCCCCTCTTGGAAATGGGCAATGGTTAAAGCACTTCTAAAAAAAACAATTTAGACCCAGAGGTGCTGGGGAACTACCGTCCTATGTCACTACTGCCAGGAATTAGCAAAGTTGCAGAAAAACATGTTAATTCTGCTCTCTCTGCTTTCTTGGAGAGCTGCAATTGTCTCCACCCTTCACAGACCGGATTTAGACATCAACAAGGTGTTAGAAAACCCCGGGCAACCGGGTTAGCAGTCACCCGGTGTTTCCCAACACAAGGGGTAGCTTGGCTCGAGCGGTCGGGGGTCAGGCACCATGTTAAGCGTACGTCACACCCTCACAATAACCATGCGTTCATCCGTTCCAAAAACGACTCTACACCGTAAAAATTTATGAAAATATATCTGTGTTTATCTTGTTTTCTCTTAGTTGCAGGTTCAATAAATAATAACACACTTACAGTACACAAAGCTTCTTCTGTAAAAACGGTAGGTCAAATAAATAAGCTCAGGTCATAAATAATCAATGAATAAATAGATGTGCATAAAATACATAGGCAAATAAATACTGTAAGGGAATAAATACTGTGAGACAATAAATACTGTGAGACAATAAATACTGTGAGACAATAAATAGGATAAATACAAAGAATACAATACTCTCAATAAATATAAGCCATCAATACACTTTCAAATCAGGTCACATTTGTGAGGTACTATGGGTTGATTTGGCCCAATCACAGCTTGTGGTTATGTGGATGGCCTGAGGGTGTCTCACCTAGCTTGGATAAGGCTGAGGCTAAAACTGAGGTAGATCAAGGGTAATCTAGGAATCTGGCTCTCCCAAACTACACAACCCCTCACACAGGTCACTGTGTCAGTCTCAGTCCACCCCTGGCACTCCCAGGCTGGTCCTAACACCTCTCTAGCCCCTAGGATGGTCTCTTAGGGCTCCACAGGGCCTTAGGCGCCCTCTATTCCACTTACTGCCCTCTTTATGAATTTCCGACTCCGCCGGAGCCGTGTCGACGCCGTGAGGCGGTTCCGGTTCGATGTCGCTAGCCGGCCTCGGCTCGATGTCAGTTCTTGTCGACGCCGTGAGGCGGTTCCGGATCGATGTCGGCGGACGGCCTCGGCTCGATGTCAGTTCCTGTCGACGCTGTGAGGTGGTTCCGGATCGATGTCGGCGGGCGGCCTCGGCTCGATGTCGCTGGGCAGCCTCGATTCGATGTCGGTCTCCGGCGTCACAGGGACACGATCTCCCTACTTCCGGGTGTCTCCGGAGTGCGACCTCCACTCCCGACCTCCGGTGCTCTTCCCTTCAGGTTCCGGCGACTCCGGAGTGCGATCTCCACTCCCGACCTCCGGTGCTCCTTTCCTCAGGTTCCGGCGACTCCGGAGTGCGATCTCCACTCCCGACCTCCGGTGCTCCTTTCCTCAGGTTCCGGCGACTCCGGAGTGCGATCTCCACTCCCGACCTCCGGCACGATTCACCTCGGTCTCCGGCGACTCCGGAGGGCGGACTTCACTCCCCCGTCGACGCCGCACACTCGACCTCAGGTGACTTCCTCCTCGACCTCTGGTGTCTCCACGACCTCCGTCGGCGCCCTCTCTCGACCTCTGGCGGCTCCGGGTACGACGTCTGCTTTCCAGTCAGCGCCGCTTCTTCACCTCCGGCCCCAGGTCTCTAGGCTTCTCGGCGTCGGACTCCAGGAAGATACCAATAGACAGGTCAGGAACTTGCTGTTCTTTACTTCCAAGGCCTGTTCCGGCTGTTCAGGTCCTTGAGTTGGTTCTTCTTGACTTTCTCCCACACAGGGCTCTAGGCTGGGCTCAGTCAGTAGGGACTAGTATCAAGGGTGGGTTTCCAGACCCCACTCCAGGCACAAGTTTCCACCCCTGCTGCCTCACTCCTTCCTCCTTCAGTGTTGTGCTGCTCTCCCTTCACCAGTCAGGTGCCAACTGCTAACTCCAACTGCCAACCCTGAGCTGGCTTCCCAACATTCTAAACCTGCCTCACACTGTCACAGGGTTCTAGAATGTTCTGGAAGGTACTAGTAGGTTCCAGTGATGTCACAGGTGACAATGGGTGGCCACCATTTTGTGTTTCAGGCCCTGAGACAGAACTTCCAGGGGTAGGGAAAATGGCTCCCTGATCCTGCATCAACACTAAAAAGTCTGGTGGTTGCCAAAAAGGAAAAATACTAACAGGGTTTGAGGCAAAAGTGGGACAAAATAAATAATGATGAGGAGGGACCACCCAAAGGGCTGACAGGTCTAACACGCGTCCCCCCCAGCTGAAAGTGGGGAGAGCTACCCAACCCCTTGGGAGTTCTCATCACTAAGGCGGAAATACCTTGAGAGACCGTCTGCATTGGCGTGGTCCACTCCAGGCCGATGTTCCACCTGAAAGTCCATTCCCTGTCGGGAGATAGACCACCTTAGCAACTTGGGATTCTCCCCCTTCATCTGCATCAGCCAACGAAGGGGTCTGTGGTCGGTCTGAACTAGGAAGTGCGTGCCAAACAGGTATGGCCGCAGCTTCTTCAGAGCCCATACCACTGCAAAGGCTTCACGCTCTATTGCACTCCACTTCTGTTCCCTGGGAAGTAGTCTCCGGGATAGGAAGACCACGGGTTGATCCAGACCCTCTTCATTGAGTTGCGATAACACTGCCCCAATGCCATGTTCCGATGCATCCGTCTGGACAATGAACTCCTTGGAAAAGTCTGGGGCCCGTAGGACCGGGGCCTCGCACATGGCTTGCTTCAGTTTTACAAAGGCCTGCAGACAAGCCTCCGTCCAGACTACCCGTCGAGGTTGTTTCTTGGACGTAAGCTCCGTGAGGGGGGCCACAATGGTACCGTATCCCTTCACGAAGCGGCGGTAATATCCGGTGAGGCCCAGAAAAGCTCGGACCTCTGAGTCTGAGTCTTGGGGGGTTCCCAGGCCATGATGGCCTCGATCTTCGCCTGGAGGAGTTGCACCGCTCCCCTACCCACCAAGTGTCCAAGGTACACTACCGACCCCTGCCCGATCTGGCACTTTCTGGCCTTGATCGTTAAACCAGCTTGTCTCAGGGCCTGGAGAACAGCTTGCAGGTGACGCAAGTGATCCTCCCAGCTGTTACTGAAGACGGCTATGTCATCCAGATAAGCAGCAGAGAAACTCTCCATTCCAGTGAGGATCTGGTTCACCAGACGCTGAAACGTGGCAGGTGCGTTCTTGAGCCCAAAGGGCATCACACAGAACTGGTAGTGGTCTTTGGGCGTGGAGAAGGCTGACCTTTCCCTAGCTCCGTCGGTCAGAGAGATCTGCCAGTACCCAGAAGTAAGGTCAAAGGTACTTAGATATTGGGCAGCTCCCAGCCGGTCAATCAATTCATCCGCCCTTGGGATCGGATGAGCATCAGTCTTGGTTACTGAGTTCAGTCCCCGGTAGTCCACACAGAACCTCAGTTCCGGTTGGGCACCCGGTGGTGCGGCTTTTGGTACTAGCACCACCGGACTGGACCAGGGGCTGCTGGAAGGTTCGATCACTCCTAGCTCCAGCATCTTAGTGACTTCACTGTGAATGCTGGCCTTCACCTTGTCTGACATCCGGTAGATCTTGGACTTCACAGGTGGGCTGTCTCCTGTGTCCACATCATGGACGCACAGGTGAGTCCTACCCGGAACAAGGGAGAACAACGAAGAGTACTGTCCCAGGACCTGGCGGCAGTCCTCCTGCTGTTCAGGAGTTAGAGATGGGGAGAGAATCACTCCCTCCACCGACCCATCCTTCTCTTGAGACGCAAACAAATCGGGGAGAGGCTCGCTTTCCACGTCCTCTGCTCCGTCAGTCACCATCATCAAAATGACTTCGGGCCTCTCGTGGTGGGGTTTGAGGCGGTTGGCATGCAGCACCCGTAGGGGCTGACGAGGGGTCTTAAGATCCACCAAGTAGGTAGCCATACCCTTCTTCTCCAATACCTCAAAGGGTCCTGACCAGCGATCCTGGAGGGCGCTAAGCTCTCCTGGTTCGATCACCCACACCTTCTGGCCAGGCTCCAATTCCACCGGGTGAGCGTTGTGGTCATACCACGCCTTCATTACTGCTTGGCTGGCCTCCAAGTTGTCAGAAGCTTGCTTCCACAACTTAGCCATTTGGCTCCGGAAGGCCAGCATGTAGCTCACCACGTCCTGGGGAAGCTTTCTGGGAGTTCTTTCCCATCCGTCTCTCACCAGGCTGAGAGGTCCATGCACAGGGTGCCCATACAAAAGCTCGAAGGGGCTGAAGCCCACTCCCTTCTGTGGCACTTCCCTGTAGGAAAACAATAGACAGGGTAGGAGGACGTCCCATTTCCTCCGCAGGCTTTCAGGCAGACTTCTGATCATGCCTTTCAAGGTTTTGTTAAACCTCTCCACCAGACCATTGGTCTGGGGGTGGTAAGGAGTTGTGAACCGGTAGGTCACTCCACACTCCTTCCACATGGCCCGCATGTATGCTGACATGAAGTTGGTCCCCCTGTCGGACACAACTTCCTTGGGAAAACCCACTCGGGGAAAGATTCCCATCAGGGCCCTAGCCACAACAGGTGCTGTAATGGTCCTTAGAGGTATAGCCTCTGGGTACCGTGTGGCAAGATTCACCAGAACCAGGATAAACCTGTGACCAGCTGTAGTAGGCGGATCTAATGGACCCACAATGTCGATGCCCACCCTTTCAAAGGGGGTGCTAACGACGGGAAGTGGTTCCAGGGGAGCTTTCAGCTTCACCCCTGTTTTCCCACTGGCTTGGCAAGACACACATGTCCGGCAGTAGGTGTCGGACGACACTTTCATTTGAGGCCAATAAAAGTGTGGGACAAGATGGGCGAAGGTCTTGTCTTGCCCCAGGTGTCCTGCCAAGGGGATCTCGTGAGCCAATTCCAGTAGGAAGGCTCGGTAACGTTGAGGGACTACTAAGGCTCGTGACGATCCATGTAGGGGTGCCTTGGGTTCACTGTAGAGGAGGCCATCCTCCCAGTAAAGGTTGTAGTTCCCTTCAACGTTCCCTGCTGCCTGGGCTTCGGCCTGTCGCCTCAGTCCCTCAAGGGTAGGGCACTCCTTCTGGCCCTTGCAGAATTCCTCCCTGGTCGGCCCTCCCTCCACGTGCCACTCGGCCGGGATGGGTAGGTCCTCCAGTTTGGTAACATCCCCCACCGCGGACTCCTGGTCCACCACCTCCGGTGGCCTATCCGTCACACGGGGCGCGGATGCCGAGGCAGGCTCCTCCTGTCCTCGGTTCTTCCCTTGGTCGGCAGCCGGCTGTGCCTTTGTTCCAGGCTCCAGTCGAAACAAACTCCCTCTCCGGGTAGTCGCGGACCCTGTGCTAACACAGGCCCAGTCAGGTGTACCCAGCATCTCAGCATGAGTCCGGTATTCCACCTCCTTCCAAGCATTGTGCTCCATGTCATTCCCCAGTAGACAATCGACCGGCACGGCAGGGCTTACGGCAACTCGAAGTGAACCTGCAACCCCCTCCCATTCAAAGGGAACCTCGGCCACCGGATAGTGGCCGGTTCTGCCGTCAGCCATCGCGGCTGGGTGGAGTACATCGGGAATTACCTGCTCTGGAGACACCAGTTGACTACGTACCATAGTCATACTGGCTCCTGTGTCTCTCAGAGCCTCCCCTCTTTGGCCGTTGATGGTGACCCACTGCCCATACTTTACGGTATTTGCGGGCACCTGGATCTTAGGAACCATCTCCCGTTCTCCCAGGGACACTAAAGTGACACCCGCCCACTCCCTTCCCTTAGTTAAGGGCATCTCCTCCCCGAGCACTGCACTAGCTACTCCGGGGGCCTTTCCTCCAATGGGAGGGGGTGGTCTTTTCGGGCACTTCGCATCTCCCTTATAGTGTCCGACGCCACCGCACTCGAAGCAATGGACAACCCTTGGCTGCTGACTCTGGCCAGGATTAGGGTTTCTGGGTGGGTTAGCCCTAGGGGTGAATCCTGTTCCCTTTCCTTGGAAGTTATTTTGGGGGCCTTTAGAGAACTCCTTTTTCTTTTCCCCTCCCTCTTTCTTCTGGGGGGCGCCCTGTCCGGCCTTTTGAGTATCCCCTCCAGTCCCCCTTGTGGACACCCGGGTACTAGCCCAAATGTCTGCCTCCTCAGCAAGCTTCCGGGGATTGGTCAGCTTGCTATCCACCAGGTGTTGACGCAGTTCAGGGAAACATTTTTCGAGCAGGTGTTCCTTCAACATTAAATCAAACAACCCCTCGTAGTCCCTCACCTCACTGCCTTGAATCCAACCCTCTAATGCCTTCTTTGCATAGTCCAGGAAATCCACCCAATTCTGTGTGCCCAGTTTGTGGCTACCCCGGAACTTCTGTCTGTATTTCTCGGGTGTTAGTCCAAACTTTCTTACGAGCGCCACTTTCATGGTGGGGTAGTGGGTCTGCTCCTCCTGCTCTAGGGCCAATAATGTATCCCTACCAGCTGGAGGCATGTATTTGTACAATCCCCCTCCCCAGTACTTCTCTGGCACCCCATGGGCCCTTAAAGAGACCTCATAGGCCGCTAGCCACTTGGAAATATCATCCCCTGCACTATAGCTAGCTACTATGTCTTTTGGCAGATAGGGTTTGGGTTCCCTGGTGATTTCTTTGTCTTTGCTGCCACCATTAGGAACAGTTTGTGCCCCGACTCGTAGGATCTGGAGATCTATTTCCCTCAGCCTCAACTCGTGAGCCATCCTCTGTCCCTCCTTCTCTTTCTCCAGCTCCGCCAACTTCCATGTGAGCTGTCTTTTCTCCCTCCGGTCAGTTAATTCTACTTCTGATAAGCCACCGCTAGAGACAGTGCTGCCCTTCCTGGAAAGTGTTCTGGGCCCCGCTAACAGGTTCCCCACCTCAGGTTGGTACAACCCAGCCCCCTCGCTAACAGGCTCTCCATCCCTGTCCTCCTGCTCAGCCTTACTTTCCCGTCGTGCCTCCCCCCAAGCCCTCAAGCTGGTCTGGAGTTCACCCTTCTTGGCACCTTGGGGACAATACACCCCCTCTCTCTGACAAAACTCTCTGAGTTGGGCCACAGTATAAGTTTCCAGGTCTTCCAACACAAACTCCATTTTGCCCACTCAGAATAGAAGACAGGTGTTTACAGAAGCTATGCAGGGGGGTACCTTTTGTAATACCTCCTCCCACCACCAGAGTAAATTTGGAAAAAAACAAAACTCAGAATTAGGAAGTCCGCTTTGAGAAAACTCCCGGTGTAGGCCTATGGACTACCCACAGTTATTGTCGAGTGGACGCAAGCACAGCTCTATCCCACCGCTGAACACCAATTATGTTAGAAAACCCCGGGCAACCGGGTTAGCAGTCACCCGGTGTTTCCCAACACAAGGGGTAGCTTGGCTCGAGCGGTCGGGGGTCAGGCACCGTGTTAAGCGTACGTCACACCCTCACAATAACCATGCGTTCATCCGTTCCAAAAACGACTCTACACCGTAAAAATTTATGAAAATATATCTGTGTTTATCTTGTTTTCTCTTAGTTGCAGGTTCAATAAATAATAACACACTTACAGTACACAAAGCTTCTTCTGTAAAAACGGTAGGTCAAATAAATAAGCTCAGATCATAAATAATCAATGAATAAATAGATGTGCATAAAATACATAGGCAAATAAATACTGTAAGGGAATAAATACTGTGAGACAATAAATACTGTGAGACAATAAATACTGTGAGACAATAAATAGGATAAATACAAAGAATACAATACTCTCAATAAATATAAGCCATCAATACACTTTCAAATCAGGTCACATTTGTGAGGTACTATGGGTTGATTTGGCCCAATCACAGCTTGTGGTTATGTGGATGGCCTGAGGGTGTCTCACCTAGCTTGGATAAGGCTGAGGCTAAAACGGAGGTAGATCAAGGGTAATCTAGGAATCTGGCTCTCCCAAACTACACAACCCCTCACACAGGTCACTGTATCAGTCTCAGTCCACCCCTGGCACTCCCAGGCTGGTCCTAACACCTCTCTAGCCCCTAGAATGGTCTCTTATGGCTCCACAGGGCCTTAGGCGCCCTCTATTCCACTTACTGCCCTCTTTATGAACTTCCGACTCTGCCGGAGCCGTGTCGACGCCGTGAGGCGGTTCCGGTTCGATGTCGCTAGCCGGCCTCGGCTCGATGTCAGTTCTTGTCGACGCCATGAGGCGGTTCCGGATCGATGTCGGCGGACGGCCTCGGCTCGATGTCAGTTCCTGTCGACGCTGTGAGGTGGTTCCGGATCGATGTCGGCGGGCGGCCTCGGCTCGATGTCGCTGGGCAGCCTCGATTCGATGTCGGTCTCCGGCGTCACAGGGACACGATCTCCCTACTTCCGGGTGTCTCCGGAGTGCGACCTCCACTCCCGACCTCCGGTGCTCTTCCCTTCAGGTTCCGGCGACTCCGGAGTGCGATCTCCACTCCCGACCTCCGGTGCTCCTTTCCTCAGGTTCCGGCGACTCCGGAGTGCGATCTCCACTCCCGACCTCCGGTGCTCCTTTCCTCAGGTTCCGGCGACTCCGGAGTGCGATCTCCACTCCCGACCTCCGGCACGATTCACCTCGGTCTCCGGCGACTCCGGAGGGCGGACTTCACTCCCCCGTCGACGCCGCACACTCGACCTCAGGTGACTTCCTCCTCGACCTCTGGTGTCTCCACGACCTCCGTCGGCGCCCTCTCTCGACCTCTGGCGGCTCCGGGTACGACGTCTGCTTTCCAGTCAGCAACGCTTCTTCACCTCCGGCCCCAGGTCTCTAGGCTTCTCGGCGTCGGACTCCAGGAAGATACCAATAGACAGGTCAGGAACTTGCTGTTCTTTACTTCCAAGGCCTGTTCCGGCTGTTCAGGTCCTTGAGTTGGTTCTTCTTGACTTTCTCCCACACAGGGCTCTAGGCTGGGCTCAGTCAGTAGGGACTAGTATCAAGGGTGGGTTTCCAGACCCCACTCCAGGCACAAGTTTCCACCCCTGCTGCCTCACTCCTTCCTCCTTCAGTGTTGTGCTGCTCTCCCTTCACCAGTCAGGTGCCAACTGCTAACTCCAACTGCCAACCCTGAGCTGGCTTCCCAACATTCTAAACCTGCCTCACACTGTCACAGGGTTCTAGAATGTTCTGGAAGGTACTAGTAGGTTCCAGTGATGTCACAGGTGACAATGGGTGGCCACCATTTTGTGTTTCAGGCCCTGAGACAGAACTTCCAGGGGTAGGGAAAATGGCTCCCTGATCCTGCATCAACACTAAAAAGTCTGGTGGTTCCCAAAAAGGAAAAATACTAACAGGGTTTGAGGCAAAAGTGGGACAAAATAAATAATGATGAGGAGGGACCACCCAAAGGGCTGACAGGTCTAACACGCGTCCCCCCCAGCTGAAAGTGGGGAGAGCTACCCAACCCCTTGGGAGTTCTCATCACTAAGGCGGAAATACCTTGAGAGACCGTCTGCATTGGCGTGGTCCACTCCAGGCCGATGTTCCACCTGAAAGTCCATTCCCTGTCGGGAGATAGACCACCTTAGCAACTTGGGATTCTCCCCCTTCATCTGCATCAGCCAACGAAGGGGTCTGTGGTCGGTCTGAACTAGGAAGTGCGTGCCAAACAGGTATGGCCGCAGCTTCTTCAGAGCCCATACCACTGCAAAGGCTTCACGCTCTATTGCACTCCACTTCTGTTCCCTGGGAAGTAGTCTCCGGGATAGGAAGACCACGGGTTGATCCAGACCCTCTTCATTGAGTTGCGATAACACTGCCCCAATGCCATGTTCCGATGCATCCGTCTGGACAATGAACTCCTTGGAAAAGTCTGGGGCCCGTAGGACCGGGGCCTCGCACATGGCTTGCTTCAGTTTTACAAAGGCCTGCAGACAAGCCTCCGTCCAGACTACCCGTCGAGGTTGTTTCTTGGACGTAAGCTCCGTGAGGGGGGCCACAATGGTACCGTATCCCTTCACGAAGCGGCGGTAATATCCGGTGAGGCCCAGAAAAGCTCGGACCTCTGAGTCTGAGTCTTGGGGGGTTCCCAGGCCATGATGGCCTCGATCTTCGCCTGGAGGAGTTGCACCGCTCCCCTACCCACCAAGTGTCCAAGGTACACTACCGACCCCTGCCCGATCTGGCACTTTCTGGCCTTGATCGTTAAACCAGCTTGTCTCAGGGCCTGGAGAACAGCTTGCAGGTGACGCAAGTGATCCTCCCAGCTGTTACTGAAGACGGCTATGTCATCCAGATAAGCAGCAGAGAAACTCTCCATTCCAGTGAGGATCTGGTTCACCAGACGCTGAAACGTGGCAGGTGCGTTCTTGAGCCCAAAGGGCATCACACAGAACTGGTAGTGGTCTTTGGGCGTGGAGAAGGCTGACCTTTCCCTAGCTCCGTCGGTCAGAGAGATCTGCCAGTACCCAGAAGTAAGGTCAAAGGTACTTAGATATTGGGCAGCTCCCAGCCGGTCAATCAATTCATCCGCCCTTGGGATCGGATGAGCATCAGTCTTGGTTACTGAGTTCAGTCCCCGGTAGTCCACACAGAACCTCAGTTCCGGTTGGGCACCCGGTGGTGCGGCTTTTGGTACTAGCACCACCGGACTGGACCAGGGGCTGCTGGAAGGTTCGATCACTCCTAGCTCCAGCATCTTAGTGACTTCACTGTGAATGCTGGCCTTCACCTTGTCTGACATCCGGTAGATCTTGGACTTCACAGGTGGGCTGTCTCCTGTGTCCACATCATGGACGCACAGGTGAGTCCTACCCGGAACAAGGGAGAACAACGAAGAGTACTGTCCCAGGACCTGGCGGCAGTCCTCCTGCTGTTCAGGAGTTAGAGATGGGGAGAGAATCACTCCCTCCACCGACCCATCCTTCTCTTGAGACGCAAACAAATCGGGGAGAGGCTCGCTTTCCACGTCCTCTGCTCCGTCAGTCACCATCATCAAAATGACTTCGGGCCTCTCGTGGTGGGGTTTGAGGCGGTTGGCATGCAGCACCCGTAGGGGCTGACGAGGGGTCTTAAGATCCACCAAGTAGGTAGCCATACCCTTCTTCTCCAATACCTCAAAGGGTCCTGACCAGCGATCCTGGAGGGCGCTAAGCTCTCCTGGTTCGATCACCCACACCTTCTGGCCAGGCTCCAATTCCACCGGGTGAGCGTTGTGGTCATACCACGCCTTCATTACTGCTTGGCTGGCCTCCAAGTTGTCAGAAGCTTGCTTCCACAACTTAGCCATTTGGCTCCGGAAGGCCAGCATGTAGCTCACCACGTCCTGGGGAAGCTTTCTGGGAGTTCTTTCCCATCCGTCTCTCACCAGGCTGAGAGGTCCATGCACAGGGTGCCCATACAAAAGCTCGAAGGGGCTGAAGCCCACTCCCTTCTGTGGCACTTCCCTGTAGGAAAACAATAGACAGGGTAGGAGGACGTCCCATTTCCTCCGCAGGCTTTCAGGCAGACTTCTGATCATGCCTTTCAAGGTTTTGTTAAACCTCTCCACCAGACCATTGGTCTGGGGGTGGTAAGGAGTTGTGAACCGGTAGGTCACTCCACACTCCTTCCACATGGCCCGCATGTATGCTGACATGAAGTTGGTCCCCCTGTCGGACACAACTTCCTTGGGAAAACCCACTCGGGGAAAGATTCCCATCAGGGCCCTAGCCACAACAGGTGCTGTAATGGTCCTTAGAGGTATAGCCTCTGGGTACCGTGTGGCAAGATCCACCAGAACCAGGATAAACCTGTGACCAGCTGTAGTAGGCGGATCTAATGGACCCACAATGTCGATGCCCACCCTTTCAAAGGGGGTGCTAACGACGGGAAGTGGTTCCAGGGGAGCTTTCAGCTTCACCCCTGTTTTCCCACTGGCTTGGCAAGACACACATGTCCGGCAGTAGGTGTCGGACGACACTTTCATTTGAGGCCAATAAAAGTGTGGGACAAGATGGGCGAAGGTCTTGTCTTGCCCCAGGTGTCCTGCCAAGGGGATCTCGTGAGCCAATTCCAGTAGGAAGGCTCGGTAACGTTGAGGGACTACTAAGGCTCGTGACGATCCATGTAGGGGTGCCTTGGGTTCACTGTAGAGGAGGCCATCCTCCCAGTAAAGGTTGTAGTTCCCTTCAACGTTCCCTGCTGCCTGGGCTTCGGCCTGTCGCCTCAGTCCCTCAAGGGTAGGGCACTCCTTCTGGCCCTTGCAGAATTCCTCCCTGGTCGGCCCTCCCTCCACGTGCCACTCGGCCGGGATGGGTAGGTCCTCCAGTTTGGTAACATCCCCCACCGCGGACTCCTGGTCCACCACCTCCGGTGGCCTATCCGTCACACGGGGCGCGGATGCCGAGGCAGGCTCCTCCTGTCCTCGGTTCTTCCCTTGGTCGGCAGCCGGCTGTGCCTTTGTTCCAGGCTCCAGTCGAAACAAACTCCCTCTCCGGGTAGTCGCGGACCCTGTGCTAACACAGGCCCAGTCAGGTGTACCCAGCATCTCAGCATGAGTCCGGTATCCCACCTCCTTCCAAGCATCGTGCTCCATGTCATTCCCCAGTAGACAATCGACCGGCACGGCAGGGCTTACGGCAACTCGAAGTGAACCTGCAACCCCCTCCCATTCAAAGGGAACCTCGGCCACCGGATAGTGGCCGGTTCTGCCGTCAGCCATCGCGGCTGGGTGGAGTACATCGGGAATTACCTGCTCTGGAGACACCAGTTGACTACGTACCATAGTCATACTGGCTCCTGTGTCTCTCAGAGCCTCCCCTCTTTGGCCGTTGATGGTGACCCACTGCCCATACTTTACGGTATTTGCGGGCACCTGGATCTTAGGAACCATCTCCCGTTCTCCCAGGGACACTAAAGTGACACCCGCCCACTCCCTTCCCTTAGTTAAGGGCATCTCCTCCCCGAGCACTGCACTAGCTACTCCGGGGGCCTTTCCTCCAATGGGAGGGGGTGGTCTTTTCGGGCACTTCGCATCTCCCTTATAGTGTCCGACGCCACCGCACTCGAAGCAATGGACAACCCTTGGCTGCTGACTCTGGCCAGGATTAGGGTTTCTGGGTGGGTTAGCCCTAGGGGTGAATCCTGTTCCCTTTCCTTGGAAGTTATTTTGGGGGCCTTTAGAGAACTCCTTTTTCTTTTCCCCTCCCTCTTTCTTCTGGGGGGCGCCCTGTCCGGCCTTTTGAGTATCCCCTCCAGTCCCCCTTGTGGACACCCGGGTACTAGCCCAAATATCTGCCTCCTCAGCAAGCTTCCGGGGATTGGTCAGCTTGCTATCCACCAGGTGTTGACGCAGTTCAGGGAAACATTTTTCGAGCAGGTGTTCCTTCAACATTAAATCAAACAACCCCTCGTAGTCCCTCACCTCACTGCCTTGAATCCAACCCTCTAATGCCTTCTTTGCATAGTCCAGGAAATCCACCCAATTCTGTGTGCCCAGTTTGTGGCTACCCCGGAACTTCTGTCTGTATTTCTCGGGTGTTAGTCCAAACTTTCTTACGAGCGCCACTTTCATGGTGGGGTAGTGGGTCTGCTCCTCCTGCTCTAGGGCCAATAATGTATCCCTACCAGCTGGAGGCATGTATTTGTACAATCCCCCTCCCCTGTACTTCTCTGGCACCCCATGGGCCCTTAAAGAGACCTCATAGGCCGCTAGCCACTTGGCAATATCATCCCCTGCTCTATAGCTAGCTACTATGTCTTTTGGCAGATAGGGTTTGGGTTCCCTGGTGATTTCTTTGTCTTTGCTGCCACCATTAGGAACAGTTTGTGCCCCGACTCGTAGGATCTGGAGATCTATTTCCCTCAGCCTCAACTCGTGAGCCATCCTCTGTCCCTCCTTCTCTTTCTCCAGCTCCGCCAACTTCCATGTGAGCTGTCTTTTCTCCCTCCGGTCAGTTAATTCTACTTCTGATAAGCCACCGCTAGAGACAGTGCTGCCCTTCCTGGAAAGTGTTCTGGGCCCCGCTAACAGGTTCCCCACCTCAGGTTGGTACAACCCAGCCCCCTCGCTAACAGGCTCTCCATCCCTGTCCTCCTGCTCAGCCTTACTTTCCCGTCGTGCCTCCCCCCAAGCCCTCAAGCTGGTCTGGAGTTCACCCTTCTTGGCACCTTGGGGACAATACACCCCCTCTCTCTGACAAAACTCTCTGAGTTGGGCCACAGTATAAGTTTCCAGGTCTTCCAACACAAACTCCATTTTGCCCACTCAGAATAGAAGACAGGTGTTTACAGAAGCTATGCAGGGGGGTACCTTTTGTAATACCTCCTCCCACCACCAGAGTAAATTTGGAAAAAAACAAAACTCAGAATTAGGAAGTCCGCTTTGAGAAAACACCCGGTGTAGGCCTATGGACTACCCACAGTTATTGTCGAGTGGACGCAAGCACAGCTCTATCCCACCGCTGAACACCAATTATGTTAGAAAACCCCGGGCAACCGGGTTAGCAGTCACCCGGTGTTTCCCAACACAAGGGGTAGCTTGGCTCGAGCGGTCGGGGGTCAGGCACCGTGTTAAGCGTACGTCACACCCTCACAATAACCATGCGTTCATCCGTTCCAAAAACGACTCTACACCGTAAAAATTTATGAAAATATATCTGTGTTTATCTTGTTTTCTCTTAGTTGCAGGTTCAATAAATAATAACACACTTACAGTACACAAAGCTTCTTCTGTAAAAACGGTAGGTCAAATAAATAAGCTCAGATCATAAATAATCAATGAATAAATAGATGTGCATAAAATACATAGGCAAATAAATACTGTAAGGGAATAAATACTGTGAGACAATAAATACTGTGAGACAATAAATACTGTGAGACAATAAATAGGATAAATACAAAGAATACAATACTCTCAATAAATATAAGCCATCAATACACTTTCAAATCAGGTCACATTTGTGAGGTACTATGGGTTGATTTGGCCCAATCACAGCTTGTGGTTATGTGGATGGCCTGAGGGTGTCTCACCTAGCTTGGATAAGGCTGAGGCTAAAACGGAGGTAGATCAAGGGTAATCTAGGAATCTGGCTCTCCCAAACTACACAACCCCTCACACAGGTCACTGTATCAGTCTCAGTCCACCCCTGGCACTCCCAGGCTGGTCCTAACACCTCTCTAGCCCCTAGAATGGTCTCTTATGGCTCCACAGGGCCTTAGGCGCCCTCTATTCCACTTACTGCCCTCTTTATGAACTTCCGACTCTGCCGGAGCCGTGTCGACGCCGTGAGGCGGTTCCGGTTCGATGTCGCTAGCCGGCCTCGGCTCGATGTCAGTTCTTGTCGACGCCATGAGGCGGTTCCGGATCGATGTCGGCGGACGGCCTCGGCTCGATGTCAGTTCCTGTCGACGCTGTGAGGTGGTTCCGGATCGATGTCGGCGGGCGGCCTCGGCTCGATGTCGCTGGGCAGCCTCGATTCGATGTCGGTCTCCGGCGTCACAGGGACACGATCTCCCTACTTCCGGGTGTCTCCGGAGTGCGACCTCCACTCCCGACCTCCGGTGCTCTTCCCTTCAGGTTCCGGCGACTCCGGAGTGCGATCTCCACTCCCGACCTCCGGTGCTCCTTTCCTCAGGTTCCGGCGACTCCGGAGTGCGATCTCCACTCCCGACCTCCGGTGCTCCTTTCCTCAGGTTCCGGCGACTCCGGAGTGCGATCTCCACTCCCGACCTCCGGCACGATTCACCTCGGTCTCCGGCGACTCCGGAGGGCGGACTTCACTCCCCCGTCGACGCCGCACACTCGACCTCAGGTGACTTCCTCCTCGACCTCTGGTGTCTCCACGACCTCCGTCGGCGCCCTCTCTCGACCTCTGGCGGCTCCGGGTACGACGTCTGCTTTCCAGTCAGCAACGCTTCTTCACCTCCGGCCCCAGGTCTCTAGGCTTCTCGGCGTCGGACTCCAGGAAGATACCAATAGACAGGTCAGGAACTTGCTGTTCTTTACTTCCAAGGCCTGTTCCGGCTGTTCAGGTCCTTGAGTTGGTTCTTCTTGACTTTCTCCCACACAGGGCTCTAGGCTGGGCTCAGTCAGTAGGGACTAGTATCAAGGGTGGGTTTCCAGACCCCACTCCAGGCACAAGTTTCCACCCCTGCTGCCTCACTCCTTCCTCCTTCAGTGTTGTGCTGCTCTCCCTTCACCAGTCAGGTGCCAACTGCTAACTCCAACTGCCAACCCTGAGCTGGCTTCCCAACATTCTAAACCTGCCTCACACTGTCACAGGGTTCTAGAATGTTCTGGAAGGTACTAGTAGGTTCCAGTGATGTCACAGGTGACAATGGGTGGCCACCATTTTGTGTTTCAGGCCCTCAGACAGAAGTTCCAGGGGTAGGGAAAATGGCTCCCTGACCCTGCCTCAACACTAAAAAGTCTGGTGGTTCCCAAAAAGGAAAAATACTAACAGGGTTTGAGGCAAAAGTGGGACAAAATAAATAATGATGAGGAGGGACCACCCAAAGGGCTGACAGGTCTAACACAAGGCCTTCTGGCAATAGTGGAAGAAGCCAGGAAAATTCTAGATGCCGGAAACTGCGCTGTGATTATTCTTTTAGATCTCAGCGCAGCCTTTGACACGGTCAACCATCAGCTGCTGATACAGAGACTTAGGGATGTGGGAGTGAGTGGGAGAGCTCTTAAGTGGTTGCAATCTGTTTTGGAGGACATGTCCTTTCAAGTTTTCAAAGATTTAATTACCTCCTAACATATGCCCCTTAGATGTGGGGTTCCTCAGGGTTCTTCCCTGAGCCCCACTCTATTTAATGTCTATATGAGCCCTCTGACAGAGGTAGGGAAACCTTTTGGAGTCCAGATTTTTACCAATGCTGCCGACACTCAGTGGTGTCTCTTAATCATCTTAACAATACGGGGCCTGGTTTAGTCCTGTGTCTGGAGAAGGTAGCAATCTGGATGGAAGGCTCATACCTGAAACTCACCGGGGCTAAGACGGAGATGATGCTCCTTGGTAAATCTCCTACTTTGAACATAGGGTCATTCTGGCCCAGTTTTTTTGGTCCTGTTCCCCCCCCAACACCAGATGAAGAGCCTGGGTGTGTGGCTTGACCGCAATCTTTATTTTAAGGACCAAGCATGGAAGGTCGCAGCTATGGGATTCTGAGGATGGTGCAAAAAATCCTCCCTCTGCTACCTTTTCCTGTTAGAAGAACGATGGTTCAGGCACTGATTCTTTCTCGGCTTGATTATGCCAATGACCTTTATTTAGGAGCCCCTTGCTTTACCACCAAAAAACTACAGACAGTTCAAAATTGCGCAGCACGCATACTCCTGAACATTCCCAACCGCCAATTGGCAAAGCCCACCCTTGCTACTCTCCATTGGCTTCCCATTCAGGAGAGAATTAAGTTTAAGGCTTTGTGCATTGCACACAAGGCACTATCAAGCAAGGGACCACCCATCACCCGTTGCATCATTTTGCCCTATTGTCCAAATAGGGCCTTGCGAGTGAACTGTAAACATCTGGCAGCAGTACCTAAAATTAGAAGACCATGAAGTGGGGGTCGTCTTTTCTCTTATAATGTTGCTAAATTATGGAACTGCCTTCCTCTCCAGATTCGTCTTGAGGCCAATTATCTGACCTTTCGAAAACAAATTAAAACCTTTTTGTTTCCCTAATTCTGCTCAGCGTTCATGATTGCACTGCTAGTAGCTCTGGGATCCCTTTGGGTAAAAACGCGCTTAAGAAATGCTGATTCATTCATTTATTTATTCATTCATTCAGGGCTGGCCCTGCTCCTAGGAAGGCAAACACAAGGAGATGATGGACGAAACGCTGAAACTTTTCAGACACTCACCCACAGGCACAGATCTAGGTTAAATCCATCATCCTTCTTTAGCTCACTTCACCACCCTAGTTGAGACCCAGCCATATGCAAATCAGTCTTGACCCTGTGCCTCAAGAACAGTGCCCATATTTATCAAGAGTAGCCCCTGTCATGCTTGTGGAGTCTCTGTTGTAAAATCATCTTGCTGCACTGGTGGACTTCCGTAAATTTGGCAGCTTGGCTGCTGTTAGTACGTCAGAGGTGATACCTTCGCATTATTATCAGTTTATTGGTCGAGCCATGAAACCTTAAATAAGCATCTATGGCTCCTGCTTTCCTCTACCATATTCAATATGGGCTTCCCATCTTGACAAAATGTGTGGGGACATGAGCAAATCAAGTTGTAATATTTTATTATTTTTACACAGAAATTAAAATAACGCAGATTGCAAAAAGCATAAAGATAGAAAAGATTTCAGGGAAAAGCATGCTATGAATCTAACTAGTTTAAAAACATTAATTAGTTTTGCTTCCAACAATAGGGAGGAATGGGGGTTACTGTCTGAGGAGTCAGTGGACTGACACCAGCATGCAAACAACCAATCACCGGTAGAGGTTTCAAACAACTGTTGTCATTCTCTGCAACACTTCACTGCCTACCCCCATCCATTCCTGGTTAGTAGAGAACATTTGCAATCACATCACAGATATTGCCTGGTTAACTTCAAGGACCGATGAAAAAGTAGACAGAGATCCTTTATCCTTTATTGTATTATACTGTAGACCAGTGTTGTCCTAAGCTTTAAATTTAGGATAAAAGATCTGGGCTCAGACTTTAGATCTATATTTGGTTGGCAGTGAGAAAGATTAATTAATTAGGTGCAATTTACAATGATTAACAACAATATGTGGAATAAATAACATGCAATTTAAGAGAAATAGGCAGGCATAGTTATTAGTATAGGCCGCAGAAATACTTAAATGCAAGTTTTCTTTCACCTAGAACTGAATTTGATATTGCCTAAATATGCACAATGCAATTTAGAAACTTGACCTTAATATGACATGCTTAGAAATGTTTATCATAACTGCAGAATGTTCTGGTTGTTATAAATATATTATTTCACTTAGCAACATATTATTTGTAATGATTAAACTTCCTATTCTCACCATATTTCACATAAAGCTTGAATAGAATAGTTGTACATTTTAAAACAGTATTACCTGTTCATATTAATGAAATTCATTACTAAACAGTATTTAGCAAGCTGGTGTTTCTCTTCTTTAGCATAGTTTATGGAGTATGCGATAAAACTTCAGATGGTTAAACTGTGTTGGATGCCTATGGGAACGAAGGTTTATGAATAAAGAAGCCACACATGCAAGATGTCTGCAACCAACTTTGTGATAAAACTTTGTAAGCTGCATGTTATTTCGTGGGAAAGGAAGAGCTGAACTCACTTTCAGACGAATGCTGTTACTCCGTTAGATCCGAGGAGGAGAGACCTACTGCACATTTTGCAACATTATTTTTGCCTTTTATGTTAGGGCGTGTTCCTAGTTAAATGCAGTGCCATTATTTTGTGGACTTCATCCTGCTAATTGTTTTCCCGATCTTTCTCCCAGACACTCTTTACTTGTCCCTTGTTGACAGATGTGGCTACTGCTGCTGCTCCTGTTCATCCTTTACTTTATTTTGAGGCTTGACTTTTGACAGATTGCTTCTGCAACTGTATGATTAATTGCTTGAATTATTGAGTCAGCAGAGTTCATGAACTACTCTTTAAGGGAAGTTCTGCTGCTCCTATTTTATTTTTATGCTATCTTTATCTAACTCTTTTCCTTTGAACTTTAACTCTTCATGAGTTCCACTAGCTCACCAATTCTGATCCTGTACTTTAGAATAGGGATTTTGGTTCTTTATGATTTATTTACTAACTTGAATAAAAAGATATTTCCTTTACTAATCGTTTAACGATAAATACAACTTTTAAAACTATTTCAAACTCTCATAAGTGATCAAATATTAGAACTTTTATCATGATTTAATTTATGATGATGAGATAGTTCCTGGTTCAAAACATGGTGGTAAAAATCTGTCACCTGTAGTGAGTGGTACTTTGAAGCCAACACCGTAGCAGGGCTTTATCCTGAAACTGATGATAAGAAATAGTTGAACTATATTATTAAAATGTTCTTCATCTCCGCACTATCAGCAGTATTTTTCTATTACACATTTAGCCCACTGCAGCACTCTATCCTGTTCAATGAAACCTCCTCCTCCATGTAGAGGTGGGTAAATAAAAGAGCCCATAACAAGAAGCCAGACTTTATTGGCTAGTTTAGCACACTGTAAGGAGCTGTAGGGAGGTTACTTAATTCTACAATACAGTGTCCTAATTTAACAAAAATATCCCAGGAGATAAAGTGGGTGTATAACATTTCCATGCCTCATCGACAACAGGCGTTTACTGACAGCGGGAGCCACAGAAAGAGAGAGTATTAATGCAACACAGCAATTTTCCAGGATTGACATAGAAGAAAGGGTTGTGGTGTGTTCCATCCATCCTTCTGCAACTTCTTCTTTGAGCACATGTGAGTGACAGTGGGAGACAAAGGCCACGGATGCCTCCTTTGTGACCACCGCCTATGCCCATCTCCCTTCCCAGAAAGAAGGTGCAGCGCCTGTAGGTTGCAGCATTGGAATATTGAAAGCAGGCCTTTCCTAATATTTATAGCACACTTCCACTTCCCTCATTTATTTATTTTTAACTTTATTTATGGGTTTCAAGCAGGCAAACTGACATTTGAACAGACCCATCACTGCCCATTCGTAGCTCAACAGACCCCATTACTTGTTTTAGGTGACGTATCCCAAGCGTACGTGACCGAAGCTGGGGACTAATGGCCATGCAAAAAAGGGGAAGGTCCAACATTTGGCCCGAAATTTATAACATACTTTAAAAGGGCAGTACCTAATTCTGCTCCCTGGCCAAACCCGCCTGCTACTTTCCCCCTCCCTCCCTCCCTACCCCAACTCCCCCATCTCCGCCCTCCCTCCCCAGTACCGGTGTGCAGCCACTCCATGTGAGCAAGAAGATGAAGTATCCCCCAATCTGTATCCTTAGAGCGTGAGACGTCAGTAAGGCTGAGAAAGCGGAGGTATTTGGGGCATGTGACTTCGTTAAATTCATGCGCCAGCAATGCCAGGATGGGGCGCCAGATAGTACGGAAGGAATCTGATGAGTGGGTCAGGTTAGCGTGAATTCGTTCCATCCCGATAATGTACCACAGTTTGTGCAGCCACCCAGTGTGCGTCGGGCGAGTTTGCGTGCCCCATAGCGATAAGATGTAATGTACTGCTGCGCCCATTGCTAGCCCCATTTGTTTCCCCCGGATGGATTTCAATGGGAAGGTGAGTGCATTAGGCAACCCTAGAAGAGTATAGACAGGGAAGCAGGGTATTTCCGTGTCAAAGTAAGTGTCTATATCATTAAGGACTGCTGTCCAGTAACCTGTCACTTCCCTACAGTCCCAGAGGATGTGCGTCAATGTGCCATCCAACAGTTGGGGCTTCGATCTGGGTTAATTTTATTAAGTCGGGCCGGAGTCAGGTACCAGTAAAGGGCAACTTTAACCGTTGCTTCCCTGCTTGCTGTGTTCCTGGCAGTGTGGTTTGCTCTGTAGTAGATCTGTTGCCATTCCTTTAACGAAAGGCTCCTGCCTAACTCTGTCTCTCACCATCACTGCCCAGCCGAATGCTCCAGGGGGGCCGGGGGACGCAACAGAAGGTATAGTTCAGAAATCAAATGGCGGTCAGAGTGCTTCGATAAAAGCCACTTCTCATAGGTCGTAAGGTGTCTACTAACTAGAGGGCACTTGTCACGGTGAAGTAACCAATGGAGAAGTTGGAAGTATTGAAATCTTTTGGGGTTTTTAATGCTGTGCCAGTTAGTCAATGCCAGTTAGCGTATGGGAGGAACCCGTTAATATCAAATAGGTGTCCTGCAGATTTACAGACCGAGACTCGCCATTCCGGAAACGCCCGCTTGTCAAGTCCTGGAGGGAAGTCCGGGTTGTCGAATAAGGGCGTGAGTGGTGAGGGGAAGGAGGTAAGGTGCCACTGGGTCGCCACCGCATCCCACACTACTGAGCGCGTGATGGGAGATCTATTGAGATACTTTGGTCTATCCGAAGGTTTCAGGAATGGTATCTTCCACAAGGAGAGACCTGCCATCGCTCTGTCATGGAACAGCCATCTTTTCTCTGACTAAGGTCTACTCCATTCTATGAGATAGCGAAGTTGCATCGCTTTGTAGTAGGTCATTAGGTGAGGAATCCCCAAACCACCTTCGTCCGGGGAGCGGTAGGCAATGTCTCTACGTACCCTCGGGCGTTTCACTGCCCAGATAAAATGGTGTAGCTCTTATAGCAATGAGTGAATGTAACGCATGGGGGGGTCCAACCGGGATAGTCTGAAATATGTATCATATTTTAGGCAAAATGGACATTTTAACCGCAGTTCCCCGAACCCTAAAATTGTGCTCTCAGAAGCATTCTCATTGAGGCCCAGCGGCAGCAGCATTGATTTCCCCACGTTGACTTTAAAACCCAATACTTTGCCAAAGTCAGTCAGCTCCTGTAAGAATGCTGGGACAGAACGGCTGGGAGTATCAAGAGTCGCCAAGATGTCGTCCGCATATAAATTAACAGTGTGGCGTTCCCCCCGAAGGGAATACAAGAGATGTTGGGGATGTCCCTAATCCGTTGCGCTAGGGGTTCAATATATAACGCAAAGAGCAGAGGTGAAAGATGACACCCTTGTCTTGTGCCACACCTGATGTCAAACGGCCGTGAACTGATCCCATTGACACGGATCGTCGCTATGGGTTGATCATAGCAGCTCGCAACCCAGGCCCTAAAACAATTCCCTATGCCAACGTGCGCTAGCGTTTTATCCCAAAAAAAACTGTCCACCCTGTCAAACGCTTTCTCAGCGTTGACTGAAAGTAATACGGCGTCCAGCTCCATAAAGTGTGAAGTACTGGGTTTTTAAAACCCAGCGGTGCAGGGGAACACACCCTAAGACTTCGAGTTCTTCCTGTTTCAGACCCACAGAAACACAGAGTCTTCTAGGTGAAGTCAAAGATCGTATTTATTGGCTGCAGACCAATTACAGGTATCCGAGAAGTACAACACAATGTATGTTCTCAGGAGACTGCTTAAACTTACAGAAACGGCCTTCTCCTTATATACAAAATATCATGCTTCAGGCACACATTCCTCGTTTTACGATATGGTCATTCATATGTATCCATTACAAACGAAAAGGCAGAGTCATGATGACCATCCCACATTCCAGTTCAGCCAGCCCACAATTATTTACCCAGCGAGGCTCAGATCCCACATCAGATATCAGCAGACCCCAATAAACACGGGCACCTCCTGTTTGTAAAACAAGCCATAAAGCAGGAAGAGTCAGGTGTGAAAGAGATTAGCCGGAGGCTTGTGTGAGATGAAAAGGCTTTATGGTGTGTCAAACCCTGATGCTAATCACAGGTGGCCGTAGGACGGGGAGCTCGTGGGACCGGACTGACCTGGGGCGGTGGAGCCAAGTCGCATAGGTCACAGAGAAGTCAATAGAAGGCACATATAATCTGAAGGCCTGTGCTTGTTCGTAATGTGTAGCCTATGTGAGGGCAACCATAAGATGGCCACTGCTCCAAGAAGGAACCCACGAAGTCAATGTGTAATATCGTATACAAAGTGCATTTATCGATAAAACGTTACGCAAAACACTTGTACATACTGCATTGGCCATTCGCGGTTCGCTGATACCGGAATAGGCAGGGTAGGGCCCTGCCTCCTACGCGGTCCCAAATTTTAAAGTACCACAGACCCTCCTTTTGCCCTTACATAGGCAATAACTATACTCATATTAATCCGAGTCCTGGTCTATATTCATAAAGTCATGGAGATGTTGCTGTAGCATCATCCTATTACTTAGCTCGTCCCTCGATACAGGTTTCCTTACACATAATGTAGCACAGAGGCCACATATCGCTGGAGCACACTGTACACACAGACAGAACGGGAAAAGAATGGCTAAGATCATTCCAATAACCATCAGAATCTTCCAACCCCAGGCAGATATCAGTTCCCAGAACCACCCCATCAGTGACCAATCTCCTTTATCCACATGAATAGATTCAGATATTTTATGCAGTTTGGATATGGCTTGATAAACTGTTGGAGCGTTATCTGGTATGAAAATGCAACAGCTAGATTGGATGACCTTACATACCCGACCACGGTCTGCAAGTATGACGTCTAGAACCATACGGTTCTGCAAAGTCATGAGGCGATCCGCTTGGAGCTCAGCTGTCAAATTACCAAGGGCACCAGCCGTTACATTAACAGTGGATTCAACCACACGAGTCAGTTGTCTCAGGTTCCTACTATTGACCATCGGTCCCCAAAACGGCAGGAAACCCAAAAAGAAGTCTCCCACTTCCTGACCGGCAGTATCCTCCTGACTAAAAACGCCTCTCACAACTCTGGTCTTGTGATAATCAGAGGCAGCAGTAAATGTTGGCGGTAGCAAATTTGCAATATAACATGTGCCCGAGAAATCAGGGGGCAACCATGTATATGCTCGGTCATTGCAGACAAAATATGTACCCTTGGCAGCCAAAAACGCAGGGGAAAACTGTGATGGAAAAGTGTACGTTTCAGTACAGTCACTTTTCCCCAGTTGAGCTCTTGGATTGTGACCATTACCTTGTAAATAGAACCGACCTATGTGGGGTACGACCCAAATTGGGGATGAGATTTTTCGCTGCCTTTCACTGAGACTAATGCTATACCCCGTTGCGTTCCAACCTACATAAGCTCGCAATTCATCCTTGGGAATAGATGAGTATGCGTCGATATCTCTGCTCATATCGGCAACTCCTTTCATTAAGGCTTTATTATTTGTGCTAGGTCTGATGGAACGCGGTTGTCGCGGGGAGTAGGCATCTAATGCAAAAAGAAACATGGTCTGGAATGCCCATGACGATCCATTATAGCTAAACGGCAGCACTAGATATGGGATACCCTTATTAATGGTATGTGGCATTAAACCACACACCCAGCAATTGGTTGTATTCATAACTAGCTGGTGCTGGTGCAGGAGTTGAATAAACGAGTTGTTTACGAACTCAGATCGTCTAGCTTGTTCGTGTTCAGGCAGAGGGTGGAAAGATTGCAAGGAGACAGTAGGAGGAGGTATAGGCTGTACAGTGGGTGCAAATGGCACTTGAGAGGAGAAGAATACATAGCCTACAGTAAACACCATCATACTAAATAGTATAAATAGACATAATAATACAAAACGTTTGCTCTTCATTATTCTACATATTTTCGTCTTAAAGTTCATTTCCTCAGCGGGTCTCTCCATCTTGAAAAACTCCATCCTCTAATCGTGCCGCTCGCGGCGGGTGAGTATCTTCTGCTAAGAAGTACGCCTGTCAGTCCAGGGAACGCCCCAGACCAACCAGAACCGTTGACCTAACGTCTTCGGCCTGTACCCCGAAGTCTTGGCACCGCGACCCTGCGGCTGAACCCGGATGGTGGTTCGAAAAATAAAAATCAAAAAGTCCTTCAGATGGGAGAGCTATAATATCAAAAAATAGTAAGGGAAGGGAATTTTTATTTGTCCATAGGCCCTGGTCTCAAGTTATAGCGGTTTCTGCCAGGTACTGTCTGGTCTTGAAACAAGAGTTCAGGCTCTGTGGTGTCTATTCGATTTGACGGTGGCACAGCTTCCTGCAAAATATCGTCGCTTTCCTGTTCTGAAGTCGTTCCCTTTACACATGCATCACTAAATGGCACAAGACGGGGGACAGTGTCAGTTTCAGAATCAGCGATACCCTCCTGGACCCACCGGTCATATGGTAGGGGCAAAGGGATCCGTTTGCAGTGGGCGCCGTGTATCCAATTCTTTTTCCCTTTCACTCGAACCGCTGATCTTGTTGATAGAAGTACGAGGTGAGGGCCGATCCAACGGGGCTCATCGTTATTCTTTCGCTGAAAGTTTTTCACAAGCACCCACGAGCCAGGGTCGATAGGGTGTCCTGGAGCTTCAGAGGCCTGGGGCAGAGTATCGTGCACCTGTTGGTGTAAAACACGCAATTTAGCCGTCAATTCATACAGATAGTCAAGCAGTACTGGATGTTCGATTTCACTGAATTTTGTCGGTCTTGGCACACCCCATACATTGGCCGGGCGGCCAAAAATGATCTCATATGGGCTAAGTCCCACTCGTGAATGCACAGTCATTCTTGTTGATAGGAGTGCTAAAGGCAGAGCGTCAGGCCATTTAAGACCGGAGCTCGCCTGGATTTTGGCCAGTTTGAGTTTCAGAGTGCCATTGTAGCACTCTACTAATCCAGCTGATTGGGGGTGATTTGCAGCGTGGAACTTCTGCTTAATGCCCAATCCCTCACACACATTCTTCATCACTCGACCCACAAACTCACTCCCATTATCACTCCACACCATTCTTGGCATTCCAAACCTAGGGAAAAATTCTTTCACAAGGGCTTTGGCTGTGGATAAAGCAGTGTTGTCTTTTAGGGGATATGCTTCTATCCATTTTGAAAAAGCGCAAACAACAACCAATACATATTTCAAGTTGTTGCACCTTTCCATGTGGATAAAATCTAGCTGCAAAACCTCAAATGGATATGATGGAGGCGCGAAATGACCAGCTGGAGTCAGGGTTCCCCTACCAGGATTGTATTTCAAACATACCATACAATTCTTGACCACATTCTCTGCACACTTGGGAATTCCAGCGTTCTGCCATACTGGAGCCAACAACTTACAGATTCCTTTCACACTGATATGTGCCATTCCATGTGCCATAGTAACCACTGGAAGCACATATGCATCAGGTAGCAACCATCGCCGATGTTCTGACAAATCAACCCAACAACCATTCTCATCCAATTTACCCTTACTTTCTCTCCACTTGCTCAACTCTTTCTCTGTGGCTTCAGCTTGAAGGGACTTCACACTCTCTATCGTGTCTTCACACATTCCAACATCACCAACCCATCTTGCAGGGCCTGCAACATACATTCGAGTCTTCACATCTTTTGCTGTTTCTTTCGCAATTTCGTCAGCAAATGCATTACCACGACCAATATCATCAGTGACCTTCTTGTGCGCACTGCATTTCATAATCGCAACTTGTAACGGTAAGGTCAGTGACTCAAGGAGATCATTCACCAACTGACCATTCTGAATTTTAGCTCCATGCGAAGTCAGGAACCCACATTCTTTCCATAATCGCCCAAAACTATGAGCCACGCCAAAGGCGTACTGGCTGTCAGTATATATGTTCACTTTCATTCCTTCAGACAACACGCATGCTCTTGTAAGGGCAATTAATTCTGCTGCTTGAGCCGAATTATGTGGTATGCGTGCAGTCTCAACAATCGTGTGCAGAGTCGTGATAGCATATGCAGCAGTCGTATCACCATTCGGAAGCTTGAAGCATGAACCATCCACCCATAAGGTACCATCACACTCAGTTAGGGGAGTATCTTTAAGATCCACTCTCCCTTTCGTCTCTTCATCTGTTCTGAACAGACAATCATGCTGCTCAATCTCATCTATGTCTGCTGGAATCGGCAATAATGTAGCTGGATTCAACGTGTTGCATCTCTTTATCTGTATATGGTTTGCCAACAGTGTCAATTCATACCCTGACAATCGAGCACTAGTTAAGTTCTGTGTCTTGGTCCGGTTTAACAATGTGTCCACAGCATGCGGAACCATTACAATCAATGTGTTATTCATCACTAGCCCAGCAGACTGTCGAATAGACACAGCTGCTGCGGCTGTAGCTCTCAAACAACTTGGCAATGCCCTCGCTACCGGGTCCAAAGTTGACGAAAAATATGCGCATGGACGCGGTCTGTCGCCAAAAGGCTGTGTTAACACTGATAATGCGCAACCTTCCTTTTCATGAACATACAATGTAAAAGGCTTGCTGTAGTCAGGGGTACCCAACACAGGAGCTGAACATAATGCATCACGTAATTCCCCAAAAATTTTCTGACACTCTTCAGACCATGGGACAGGATTCGGTGTATTTTTACAGGTTAATGCTAACAAAGGTTTTGCCAGCAAAGAAAAACTTGGGATCCAGTGCCTACAGTATGAAGTAATGCCTAAGAAAGCACGCACTTCTCTCTGTGTTCTTGGCACGCTCAATTGTGCAATGGCTTGAATTCTTTCTGGGGTCAGTTTCCTTCCCTCCTTCGATAAGAGATGACCTAAGTAGGTCACTTCTTGTCGACAATATTGTAGTTTTGAGAGGGACACTTTGTGATGAGAGGCAGACAAATGACGCAACAATGACAATGTAGCTTCATTGCAAATCTTTTTAGTATCCGCGGCGATTAGCAAATCGTCAACGTACTGAATGAGGGTAGCACCACTAGGTAAAACAAGTGCATCAAGCTGTGCCTTTAAAGCCTGACTGTATATTGATGGACTTTCACAGTAGCCCTGTGGAGCGCGTTTAAAACGGAAACGGAAACTTCGACCTCTTAAACTGAAGCCAAAGATGTCCCTGTTCTCCTCTGCAATTGGGATGCTAAAGAAAGCATTCTTTAAATCGATCACTGAGAACCATGCAGCGGAGGCTGGAATCATAGTTAACAAGGCAGTTATATCAGGGACAACTGTAAACTGTGGCACAACAATCTTATTTACCTCTCTAAGATCAATCAAGAATCTGTAAACAGGTGGCTGTGAAGTGTCCGTACGTAGGTAAAACAGGACTATTGCAAACGTTGCCTCTTGTCTCTTCGATTACACCCTTTTTAATCAAATCACTGACAATTGCTAACAACGCTTTCTGACCTTCATTGGAGATCTTGTACTGGGGAATGCGTGGCAATCTGACATTGGCCTTTAAAGTGACCACATATGGCGGTATTTCCAAGAGACCCACATCATTGGGACCAGTAGCCCAAAGGACATCCGGAAGGGATGACAATTCAGGTGGCAATGTATTCTTTGACAAGTACATCAGGGAAATCACTTCCTTACCCAATGTAAGTTGTACTCCTGAGGGAGAACAATATAGCGTTGCATGCAATCTTTTTAACAAATCCAACCCTAACAGATTTTCACCGCAACCTGTCGTTAGGATGAGGGGTGCTTTTAGCTCACAAGGTCCAACAGAAAGGGGCATAGGACTAGAAATCGGGTTCCTAACTGGGGCGCCAGAAAAACCTACTGAAACATTCATTTCGCCAGACAAAGGCGCGCCAGGGAGTTTTGAATGCATAATTGAACTCTTTGCAGCACCAGTATCCAGCAGAAAGGGCTTTGACACACCCGCTGTGGTCACCTTAACATAAGGTCCACTCTGATCCACTGGCACTGAAACAACTCCCTCTCTCTGTCTATGGCTGTCCTAGTAATCATTACCTTCCATATTGTCGTCTTCTGCATAATAATCATTATTATAGTACTGAGCTGTATTACCAGTTGCATTGGCTTGCTGATCAAAACTATTTATCGTATTTTGAGGCGGAAGAGGACGCGCGTTCTGGGGAACATTTCCACGCCCTCTACCTCTAGGAGCTTGCTGACCACCTCTACCTCTTGCACCATACGCATTATTAGTACGCTGCAACAATCTAGGACAACTATACTTAAAATGACCTTCTTCTTTACAATACGAACATTGATTGGGACCTACAGGAACACGCTGTTGGGAATACTCAAACCTTTGCATGTTTCTCTGAAACTGTTGAGGTTGCTGATAATTATTCTGACCACCACGCGGTGGGTAGGCCTGTTGTATCAGAACCTTCGTCTTTAATTCTTTCGTTTTCTTGTCTGCTCTATCCTTCTCATCTTTATCCCTATTTTCGTAATACTGTGCAGTAGCCAGTATTTGCGCTGAAGAGGAAACAGCCCAAGAGCTCTCTGAATCTTTTAACTTCTTACACAACTCGGGACGCAAATTATGCACAAATTTATCAACAAATAACCGTTGGCCACCTTCAGTCCTCATGTCTTGACCACTGTGGTCGATAAATGTTTCTTCAAACCTAGTGAAGAAATCAGACACCGTTTCATCTTTCTTCTGTTTGCATGCCGATAGTTTATCCCAATTCACACGCATCGCAGGCATTAAAGTTTTCATGTAGGTAATAATTCTACCAGGGAGTTCTGCTACTAGGGGCTCAGGTTTTGCACCACCAACTTGTCTAGTGTCTGCGGCAACGATATTAGCCCACGTGTTACCCAATTCTGCAGCGTGATCTACATTACGAATGGATCCCCATAAAGTCTGTGGAACAACATTCCCGAACAACATATCTATATCAGCTAGATTCATGACACACGATTCTGCAGTCTGTGATAACTCCTTATAATATCCTGCAGGGTTTTTACGGTGGTCAGGCAATGTCTGTTTATATGCTAACACTTCAGAACGCTTCCATGGGACATGTACCCAAACACGCTGAAAATGTGGCAAAACAGGTGGATTAGCATTCGCATCACCAGGCCTCCAAACTGGAGGAACCTCACGCATTGGATATTGGCGCGCTTTTACCTTTTTCCCCACAGGGAAGTCCTGTTCGAACAATGATTGTTGACAATCATCATTCCTGAAGGACAGTAAAGTCTCAACTGCTTTATCTACGTCGGGACCCACAATTGTACCTGTTCCAAAATCAAATCGCACTTGACACAACCCCTGCGGGATTGAGTTTGAACCATGATCTTCCAATTCCTCACAGAGGAATTCACACATTTTCTCAAACACATACCTCTGTTTTGGGGCTTCCCATTGGTGAAAAACATTAACAACTGACTCCACATCATAGAGTGAAAAAAAAACAATCCATCTACGCGCCATATGGTCTAATACCTCTTTTTCTTCAGGATCAGGCAGCTGACTACGCAACTGCTTACGTTGTAAACCAGGGGTCATACTAGATGACCCAAAGAGAGGCGACATTAAACTAGTAACTACATTAGCTATTCGTTGTCATGCAGAAGGAGAAGTTGAGGCGAAAACGGGGGGAAAGACAGAGGGAAGAAAAACGGGTGCAGATACAGATACAGGGGCAGTGTTAGGAAGAGCGTCAAGGGAGGCAGCTGATGTACTAGGCAAAGTCGCAGGAAGCGCAGGGGAGACAGGTAGCGAAATTGGCGGCCCTTGAGAGGGCTGCGCTGTAGGGATAGGAGCCAGCTGAGGAGGAGCTGGCGGCTGTGGGAAGGCTTGCGGCACATTAACTGGAGGCTGCACATTTACGAGCTGTGGAGGCGCTGTGGCATTTTGCGCATACGGGGGTGGCGAACTTAGCAAATGGGACATTAGGGAATCTTTCTCTTTCTCTTTCGTCTCATCTTGTGGAAGCGGTGACAAAACTGGGTAACATTTATCGATCCCCAGTTTGCGCTGTCTATGTAACTGCTCATTCATTTGTTCCTCCTCATTATCCTTAAATTGCACAGCTGCTTGCATCATTGACATACCTTTTTCTCTCTTATTCCTTTTTGCTAGCTTAATTTCCTTCTGTTTGGCTTCCTTTCGCCATAGGCGGAAAGAATCAAACATCGCCGGCCGGGCTTTCTTTTTAAATAATTTAACTTCCAAATTATCTAAGATATCTGTATCGAAACTACCATTTTTGGGCCATTTTAAAACACCATCCTTCCTGGTGTATCGGACCCATACTTCATTATATGCAATGGGGCCCACGCCATGTTTTACATAAAGCTCATAAGTTGGAGTTCCAATTGGAGGAACCGGACACGAATCCTCTAATTGGGAATCCCTTTTACAACCCAAACAAAACAAACTTCCAAATACATTAGAACCAGGCATCTTCGCTCACTAGTCTAGTTTCAAACTTCAAAGGATTATCGGATACGATAATCTCATGAATACACGAGTCCTCTGGCTTTGGCACTTGCAAGTTCCAAATCAAAGCGATCCCGAAGGATACCAAAAATCCCGAAGGATACCAAACAAACTGGGAGACGTTCCACTTATACTTAACTGAGGTATCGATGATCGATGATCGATGGCGTCACCAGAAGACTCTCTCAATTGTTTCGCTCTACCAAATCGTCAAGGGTCCAAAACAGGGCGATTAATCAGGGCAGCAGTCCTTCGTAGCCTTCGGGTCGCGGAGAACCTCGCAGAAAAGACTTTCGGACCACGTCGACATGCAGGGGTCGATGAAGTGGCGGCCTTCCTCCGGAATTTCCACACGAAGCTCCTCACGAACCTCTGGCTTGGACCGGTACCGCTGAAAGCGCCCTACGTTGGGCGCCAACTGAAGTACTGGGTTTTTAGAACCCAGCGGTGCAGGGGAACACACCCTAAGACTTCGAGTTCTTCCTGTTTCAGACCCACAGAAACACAGAGTCTTCTAGGTGAAGTCAAAGATCGTATTTATTGGCTGCAGACCAATTACAGGTATCCGAGAAGTACAACACAATGTATGTTCTCAGGAGACTGCTTAAACTTACAGAAACGGCCTTCTCCTTATATACAAAATATCATGCTTCAGGCACACATTCCTCGTTTTACGATATGGTCATTCATATGTATCCATTACAAACGAAAAGGCAGAGTCATGATGACCATCCCACATTCCAGTTCAGCCAGCCCACAATTATTTATCCAGCGAGGCTCAGATCCCACATCAGATATCAGCAGACCCCAATAAACACGGGCACCTCCTGTTTGTAAAACAAGCCATAAAGCAGGAAGAGTCAGGTGTGAAAGAGATTAGCCGGAGGCTTGTGTGAGATGAAAAGGCTTTATGGTGTGTCAAACCCTGATGCTAATCACAGGTGGCCTTAGGACGGGGAGCTCGTGGGACCGGACTGACCTGGGGCGGTGGAGCCAAGTCGCATAGGTCACAGAGAAGTCAATAGAAGGCACATATAATCTGAAGGCCTGTGCTTGTTCGTAATGTGTAGCCTATGTGCGGGCAACCATAAGATGGCCACTGCTCCAAGAAGGAACCCACGAAGTCAATGTGTAATATCGTATACAACGTGCATTTATCGATAAAACGTTACGCAAAACACTTGTACATACTGCATTGGCCATTCGCGGTTCGCTGATACCGGAATAGGCAGGGTAGGGCCCTGCCTCCTACGCGGTCCCAAATTCTAAAGTACCACAAGTGGGCCTTGTCTATTAAGTGCATTAACCGTTTGGTATTGTCACTGCTTTGCCTGTTGGGTGTGAAACCCGATTAGTCAGGTTCGATAATACCCGGCAAGCGGGGGCTTAGTCTGGTGGCTAAGACACCCGTAAATAGCTTTAGGTCAAGATTAAGTGGGGAGATTGGACGGTATGCTGCGCACTGAGTGTGATCCTTCCCTGGTTTGGGAATGACCACTATATCGGCTTCCAGCATATCCGCAGGGATAGAGCCTGGTCCCTCGAAGGAGTTGAACAGGCGAGTTAAAATCGGGGCTAGGGGCTGGCAGAAGGCTTTTTTAAAAACCCGCCGAGAACCCATCCGGCCCCCCGGTGATTTCCGAGGTTTGAGGCGGGATATCGCGCCCACGACCTCCTCCACTCTAATTGGAGCGTCCAACGCTGTAGCACCAGATGCATTTAGAGCTGTTACCGCTGCCTGGCTAAGATAGTTGCGTAAAAGTCACGAAGGGCTTCTGCGATCTGCTCATCGCCTTCGGCCCACTCACCGGACGAAGTGCTAAGGCCGCGATTTTGGAGCGTTGAGCCCTGGCTCGGAGTTTGCTCGCCAGGAGCTTCCCCATTTTATCGCCCCGATATAGTAGGAGTGTTTAAGTCGTAAGGCGGCGTATTCCGCCCTAACAAGGTCCAGGCTAGCCAGTTGGGCCCTGGCTGATTTCAGCTGCCGCCACATTCTCGGGCCCCGGTACGACGGTGAACTCTCTCGAGTTCTGCCACTTTGGCCACCAACTCCTCCCTCTTCTCTTTGCGGATCTTGTTGTCTGCCGCGGAAATAGCTATTAGTTCCCCTCTCATTACTGCCCCTAAGGGCTCCCCATAGTGCAGTCAAGGATACGTCAGGGGAGTCATTAGTCGTCAAGTAGTCAGTGATGCATTTATGCACCTGCTGTGAAACGGCGGGACGTTGTAGTAGGGATTCCCGGAGACGCCGCAGGGGGCGGAGGTCAAGTGTGACAGTCACGGCATCGTGATCGGAAAGAGCCACCGGGACAATTTCAATGGTCTGGACCAAAGCGTTTTGGTCGGACGACCCTATAAAGTGATCCAGTCGAGCATGCGTTTGATGTGAATGGGAATAAAATGAATATTGTGTGCTGTGGGAGTGAGCCGCTCGCCAAAGATCTATCAGCCCCCTACTCTGTAGCCAGTCCCTCCCTACACTCGAGATTACCCCTGCCCCCCCATGGCGCTGACCCGAGTCCATGAGTAGGTTGAAGTCGCCCCCAATTAAAATTTGCCAGTCGTGGTGACGAAGTATTTCCGACAGGGAATCTGTGAGAAATGGCTCTTGCCCAGCGTTGGGAGCGTAAAGGGATCCCACAATAACGGGAGTACCCCCACCCAGAACCTGTAAGCCAGTAACCTCCCCTTTATCTCTGCTATTTTGTCCCCAATGCCGCCATGAAAGTGTTGCGCCAATTGGTGAGGAAACGCTCGAGCTCTCATTCTGTGCCAGTCTTTGGGTAGTAAATGTGTTTCCTGCAACAGGCAAATCGAGGTCCCAGAATTCTCTAAGTAACTCAGAATTGCCCGTCTCTTGATGGGGCTATTCAACCCCTTCACATTGAGAGTGAGGACTTGGGTTGCCATGGAGGACACCGTAGTTTGTTGAATATGTGTCGGCTGAGCAACAACAGTTTGTGCTTATGAAAAGCTGACTCAGTGACTCCGCCATGACCGAGCTCACATTCCGGGATGTAACCTGCCTCCGTAGCCTCCCTTTGGCCGCACACCGGTACCCCCTCCTCCCTCTCCTCAACTCCCGCCCCATCCCTTATCCTTCCCCCCCCAACCCCCAACGAAACATTCCCAAATACCAAACATTGTCCAACATCCTCAACACGAGCCGAGGACAAACGGAAAGAGAATAGCAGGGTGAACATGGTGTCCGGGTGACCTGAGTGTAGTCCCCATAGTGAGATTACGGAGAGTCTGGCCTAGAAGTGTCTCTCGTTACTGCTGCGAGGGCGGTGGTCATCGTGGCGCGATCCGGCTTTACGGTTGTCATAGGTGATTGACGACTTCCCACTTGCTGCCAGCCATCCCTTGATGATCGTTGTGATGGTTTTGGAGAAGAGTCGGGACTGCGCTGAGTAAGGCCGAGTAAATCGGATACCTCCTGGAAAGAGCGGAGTTGGTGCAGCCTGCCATTCCACTTGAAGATTAAACGAAAGGGATGGCCCCACGAGTAGGGCACCCCGTTGGCTTTCAGGAAGGTTGTCGCGTACTTGAAAGCTTTCCGCTTCTGAAGGGTGATGGAGGCCAAATCTTGGTAGAGAGCTATGGCTTGCCCCTGATACGTGAGTGGTTGTTTTAGGGGAGCCTCCTTTAAAATACGCTCCTTCAGGGGAAAGTCCGGTAACAAGGTCAAGATGTCTGGTGGGGGAGCCGGTGCCTTTCTCCCAAGGCCCACCCTGTGGGCGCGATCGATGCGGACCTCAAAGTCCTGGCCAACCCCCAGAATGTCCCTAAAGAGGCCCTGGAGGTATTCGGTCACATTTGCCCCTTCCGCTTGTAATGGGACACCTCTCACGCGGATGTTTTTGCGCCAGGATCTATTTTCAAGGTCCTCCGCGTGAGCCTGCAGGTCGACCTGCTGATCCCTAAGTCGAAGGACTTCTTGTTGTAGCTGCTCTACTTCTTCAGATTTAGAGTGCTCGCCGTTCTCTATGGCTGCCACACGCTCTCCCAACTCGTCCACGTCGCGGCGGATTTCTCGTACCTCCACCACCACCTCCTGTTTAAGCGCCTGAAAGTCTTCACGAAGGGTGTTAAAAAGAGATTCGAGGAATGCCCGGGTGATGGGCACCTCACCGTCATCATGTCGAGTGGACTGCGTCGATGATTGGGGGTAAAGCTCCCCCTATCTCCAGCTGCTGACCCTTTTGTGAGCATGTCTTTTAAAGAGCGATCCCCCTTTTTCCGCATGTTGGCCATGCTGGTGCCACTAGTGGGATGACTGAGTTGTTGCCTGTTGGTCGGATCCACCGGGGCGCCGCCCACAGTCTCCCGGGAAGGTGATGGGCCCAAGTCCGCTGTCCCAAAG
The DNA here is from genome assembly GCF_964204655.1 of Triturus cristatus. NCBI lineage: Eukaryota > Metazoa > Chordata > Amphibia > Caudata > Salamandridae > Triturus > Triturus cristatus. The sequence goes on along the minus strand of NC_140591.1, from coordinate 1,005,929,389 downwards.
GCCGCGGTCGATCCTTACAAAGGCGGTCCTTGGCAGCGTCGGGATGACAGAGGGAGGGCTCGAATTGGGCTCTAGCTAGGCCGTGATCAAAGGCCCGATCATTGGGAGAGGCGCACCTCAGAGAGAGCTAGAACATGCAGCGCGACAAGGACCCCCGCGCAAGACTGCGTGTATCCCAGAGGGGTCCGTGGCTGGTCTGTAGAGTCCTCCGGCCGCCCCCCCTAGACCGGGTGACACCTTCCTGCGTTAGTGCGATGGGGGAGCAAGGCCAGACCCCACAGACCTCAAGAGCTGTCAGACTTCAGAGCCCCAGTCCCGGAATATCGTTCCTGAGGCTGCGATAGCCCCTATGGGGGTGCAAGCACTAAGGTTCTGCCCAGTCCGGAAGCAGATGGCAAGAGTCCCACAAAGGCCAAATCTAGATGGCGACGATTGGACCAACCCCTTGTGCGCCGGTATCTATGGCTCCGGGCGCGGAAAGTCGTATGCGGGCGGGCCTCGGGTGCCAATCTCTGGGAAGGGCGGTGCGCCCCGCACTACCCTTACGGGGACCACCCCCAGTGATGCCGGTCCCGTTGGGCACCGCCGCCGCCTCTTCCCCACTCAGCGCTCGTCCCAACAGGCCTGGGAAGCGTACCTGGTACTCCAAGCAGTGTCGGGCAGACCCCACTCCAGGCGTGCCATCCACCGCAGCGCAGAAGTCACCCACCAGTCGCAGCGGAGTCGTGAAGGGGAGCTACTGATGGATCCGAAGCTCTGGGCTGCCCCACTAGTCCGAGGAAGGCGCACGGTGATCCGCAGCCCCCGCAGCGTCAAGGCGCTATTTCCTGGAGGCGGCGCCGCGCCGCGGGACTGCCACAGGTAAGTGAAGGCCGAATGGCACCACTCCAGGCAACCCAAGTGCACACCAAGGATGGCAGCGGGGGCAACCCCCGCCGGGAGAGCTGAAGGAGCGGCAGCCCCCGGGGTCCAGAAAAGCAAGGGCCGCTCCAATCACCACACAGCCCGGGGCAGCTCCACTGCAGAGTGAGTGCCCCAACTACCTCGGCGTCGGCTTGCACTGTGTCACTCTCCGGACACCAGGCCCCTCCTCCTTGGCTCTCTGATCTGATGTGCGCCGGGGGGGTCCCGCTCTGTTGCGACTAGGCCCTGAAGCCGCGTCCTCGATTTTTGAGCTGTCGGCCCAGTACACCTCCAGCTGGGCGCAGGTCAGTCCGGAGGATCACGCTCACCCCTCCGCAGCACCGGAGCCGCTCCCCGCCTGCAACGCGCTCCGGTGCGTGAACTGCCACTCTGGAATGGTGTCGGAGGCAAAACACCGGGCTGGAGAGGCCGTCCGCCGCCATCACCAGCAGCTACCGATCGGGCGCCATTTCGCTGAGAGAGCGCCGGACCATCCACCAGGTCAGTGCGTGGGATTTCGCCGTTCAGAGGGCACAGCTGACCCCTCGTCGTGAGACCGCTATGCCCCCTTTTACTGGTGCATTAAATACTGCAGAAGTTGGGGGACTGCATGCACTGGATAACCTGGGGTGAAGGGCCGCCGCGGGGAGCCTCAGTGTTTCTCGTCTTGTCAGGTCGCCATCTTGGCCACGCCCCCCACGCCCTTATTTTGAAGGGTGCTTCCAGCATTCCACTGCAGTAGAACAGCCTGCATCTGAGGAGGTCACCAGTTACTAAAAGCAATGTCCAATGGATAGAATATTCAAGTAAGTTCAGAATCATGTCATTGCTAGGGAGGGCTCGGAGGCAGATGTTGACTCACCATTTGCTCTTCCAAATTTACCCATCAACCATGAGAGTACGTGGAAACTGGGTCTACTCTCACATAACTCCTTTGGAATGGTCGTTATTGATCTTACTCTTCTTTAGGCCCCATAAGGAGATGAGGCCTGTAGAGATTTAAGAGCTATAGTGACCATTGCAAAATGGTTACATGGGTAATTGAAGTACAACAACTTTAAGAATTCCCATCTTATGAGGGAACACAACGCCTGAACAAAATCACGTTGTCCTTTAGCCCTATTCCAGAGCACGCGCAGGATACCAGTCCCTCACTGGGATGCATACTTTCACCTAGACGGAAAGCAGTGCGGAGGCTTTTGTTTATGAAGCACTTTGATACCCCACATTTGTAAATCTGTTGCAGTATTTGCAGAATTAATAGTAAAAGGTTTAGATCAGGGGTCTCCAACCTCTTCTATAATCCAAGCTACTTACATTCCTTGAAAATCATTCTGAGCTACTAATATTATTGGAGATCTAATAGTTACCAAATCAGACAAGCTTACATTAGTGCCCACCATTGTCGTATGGCTTATCCTTTCCCAAGTAAAAAGTGTGCATTTGTTAGACAACATAACCATCAGAACTGTGCGAGACTGAGTCTACACACACCATCCGGATATGTTGGCCTAATCCTGCAAGCTCACAGTGCACCATCCGTTCACCTAACCTTGCAAGGTAACAAATGGATGTGCAACCTCAGAACATAACAACCTTGACTTCCCAAGGAAATTGGGGTAATAGATCTAGAACCATTTTGCTTAGTCACTTACTCATACCCGAAGAGATACACAATGAAGCATTTCAATATTTATTAAAGCATTGTGATTCTTTAGTAAAATACTTGGGTTGCAATAATCAATAGAAGGAAACAGAATAATGTGATTAGCATTACGGGAATGGAGGAAAAGATAAACAGTTCAACAATTTTGCTGATTAAAGAGAATATATGCGTACATACAAGTACTGTACTATATTGTACTCCTACCTAGCGCATTCTAACATATCATGTCTAGGGTGAATGAATCTGCCAAATCCCTGTAGGGTTATCTAACTCTCCATTACCTGTGGGTAAGTGTCATCAAGCTGCCCATCTTGGTAGAGTACCAGGCAGCATCCCTCACATGAGGTAAACAGAAATCGGCTTGGCTGGAATTCCAGGATGTGGGTCACCTCTCAGCGCCAGCGAAATGCTCCTCTGTCTAAACAAAGGCTTGGTGTTGTATATGTAATAACATCATCCATATTACCATGCTGAAGCACCAGTCAGCCGCTGTTGTTTATTTTATTGTGATAGCTCTGTCGCTGAGCGACCAAAACAAATAACATCCTGCCTGATGAACTTAGCCCTTGTACAGAATGTTTAAGGTGTTTTGACAGGTAGTCTACAAAGTGGCAGTGTAAGCAAAACTGAGTTCGAAGAATATTATCCTGTATGTGCACGTATATGAATGGTTGTCAAATGTCATGGTCCTTAGGGAGCAAAGGCAAAGTAAGAAAGTGAGCATGCAAAAATGGCATTTCTAAATGAGCCTAATGTAACCATGTGACACCATATGCAAAGATTACCAGCCGTGATTATTTCTGCACATCAGGCAAGGTTGCGGGCAGGAATGTAATAACTGCTTCTTAATGTGGAATACCTCTACATGAATAATACATAACAGCCATAGCTGCTATACCCCGGGAACCAGGTTAATAATTTTAGTGATACGTCCCCCTAACACTGTTTGATTTTTCACCCAAATATCAGCTTTAAATATATTTTGGAGATTCAACCATTTTTAACCAAACACAAATTTATGAGTCCTGAAAATACACACATCTTCGTTGGAATACATGCTTTTCAATTTTGGTATAAATATATTAATTCAACCAAGCAAAATCTTCTTATTTAGTTGACTAGGCTGCACTACAAAAGCTACTTACAGGTACTTGGAGAGCTACCAGCAGCTCATGAGCTACTTTTTGATAAAGCCTGGTTTAGATCCTTTATGTCCTTCAACTGCATCTAAACAGGACTCATAATTTTTGACCGACCTTTATATGAACCTTGATTGAGAATGTTTCGCTTTTTTAAACTAAAACATGCCTTTATTCGAACTAAGATACACCTAATCATTAGATTGAGTATCACATTAATATGGTGTCACTTGACTATTTCTACCACAGCGAGCAAATAAGTGCTCACAGCGAGAACGGGTGTATCCTTACCCAAAACAGATTTGAACAGCTTACCACACTAGAGGAGGTGGACTGACAGTTAACATCATCGGTCAACTCCGTACCTCCGACCACCACTCTTTTTCCACTTCTATCAACTGCCCATTTTGAGTCACATTCGAGGAAAAATAAGACCTTCCCTTCCTCAACTCACCTAACACCCACAAATCAACAAGGGATCGCACTCAACCCTGAACAGATCAGCACTCCCGAAAATATTTCCCCTCCGACAGTTAGATCATATAGGGAGGGTGACACCAGTACCAGCATGGACCCTACTGTACACAATCAAAATATCCGTAGGATTAACCCTAAATGTAAGAAAACAAACTCACTTTTAAAAATAACTTTCTGGAACATATCAGGTCTTCGTCTAAAGACACAAAATGAAGAATGGATTAAATTTATTAAAGAAACCGAAATCATTGCTCTCCAGGAGACATGGTTAACAACCCCCTTACATATAAATGGCTTTAAGACCTTTTTCAGCCCAGCACTCCCTTCAACATCCGGCAGAGCAAAGGGTGGATTAACCATATATGTCTCAAACTTAATACCAACCTTGGAGGCCCATACTCTTAAAGCTGAGCCACAATACCAGATTATACGTGTCACCATAAGTAGAATGCCACCTATCTTAATAGTTAACTTCTACAACAACCTCTCGGAAAATAGATTTGCAGAGGTTATAAAAGAAATTTGTGTTTCCTTACAAAAACAATTAATCTCCACTAAAGGCAAGGAACCAATAATAATCTGGGGGGGGGATTTTAACTCAGCACTATGTAAGAGTACCTTAAATGGTAATTGCGGTTACCTGGATCATTCACAAAACAATATTCCCCATTTTTCACACTCTCATAAGGGGTCTGTTCTGAACGAGAACATGATTCATCTACAATTGGCCTTTGCAAATGAACTTACCATTCCCACAACTCCCTTTACCCCAACTTTTAACGGCAGAGGCTTATTCTCCTGTATCGATTTCATTCTAGTAGGGAATATTTGTCACCGATGTCTTCACTCACGATTCTGCATTTAGTGATCATTTTCCACTGACCGTTACAATTCAAACTACTGCCCCACAAAAAAATGCTGAAACACTACTCCACGCAGATCTTATCTCCATGCCCCGTCCAAATGGTTATGCACTGAAATGGTCTAAAATCAACCCCACTGCTATCCTAGAAACCATAATTAATGCAGCCCGCCCAGCTTTCGAAGCCTGCTTAACGGAGACGTCCAATCCTGCAGAGATTGTGGCCAACTATGAATTAATAACACTACAGGTTAAGAACGTCCTGACAGTCCACCCACGGGTACAGAAAACACCACAGGATAAACCCAAGTTCAGGTGGTTTAATTCAGTATGTTCCAGAGCCCACAAAATCCTCAAGATTGCCCTCAAAAAATCTCCAAGAAATATTCTCGAAATCTCAACAGCCAGGCATAACTATAATAAGGCAGTAGCATCTAGGAAAAGAGAACTCAAAGAAGAACATTGGACTGCATTACATAACAGCTGCCAAAATAAAGACTCGGTAACATTTTGGGAGATCGTAAACTCTTCTTTTCTGACAGGATCGAAAGTAAGCGGTACACTTGAAACTACCATTTCAGAACAAGAGTGGGTCACCCATTTTTCAAAACAAAATTCAAATCCGGCCGGGCCACTAACACACACTCACTACTCACCTATGCCCCGAATTAACCCACTAAATATGAACTTTGAGCTCGCAGAGGTAGAGCAGGCCCTGAATGTTAGCAGGTCAGGAAAGGCCCCGGGTCCTGATGCGGTCCCTATGGACCTATACAAATCAAACACCGACCTCTGGGCCCCTCTGTTATTAAACGTCCTAGAGGCCCTGGGACATGTAGGACTACCGACTTCCTGGTCAGATTCGATCCTAGTGCCCATATTCAAAAAGGGAAACAGGAATATCTCCGCGTGCTATAGACCCATTTCTTTATTGGATTCTTTTGGAAAAGTAGTAGGTAGAATCCTCTTAGCACGCCTACAAAACTGGGCTGAGTCAAACAACATCCTATCCGACCTCCAGTTCGGGTTCAGGGAAGGTAGAGGTACCATAGAGCAGGTCCTTAACCTTACACTCCTGAGAGGGAAGTATGTCCATGCAAAGGGTGGCAGTCTTTACATGGCATACGGCGACCTGTCCTCAGCTTTCGACAGCGTAGATCACACTAAGCTCTGGACCGTAATGACCCAATTGGGCATTGATACCAACCTGGTCAACTACATCAGGGAAATCTACTCGAATACCACTACTAGAGTAAGATATGGCATCGGGGGGCAGCTAACATCATCTTTTGGAATTGAGCGGGGGGTAAGGCAAGGCTGCATCCTGGCTCCCTTTCTTTTTAACATTTACACCAACGGACTAGAAGTAGCCCTGTTAAAAGGTAGCCAGGACCAGCCACACATCACACAACGCCCAATCCCCGCTCTCTTATATGCGGACGACGCAGTTATACTCGCCCGCACCCCCTTGAGTTACAACGGGCCCTGGTCAGATATACAAATTTTATGAAACAACTGGACCTAAACATTAACGCCAAAAAAACCTTTGTGATGGCATCAGGGAAATATTTACGTAAAAAGAAAAATATCTATCTACATGACACTAAAATAGAGTACACCACCACTTATCCCTACCTAGGAGTCGTGATAGATAACAAAACTACCTGGAAAAGTGCAATAGAGAATAGAAATTCACAGTTTTTAAAAGCAACAACGGCCCTGAGAGTGTTTGCCCGGAGGCTGGGCAAAAGAGCATCTAAGGAAATGCTAGACATCTACAACTCAAAATGCCTTAGTACAGCAACCTACGGGGCCGGGATTTGGGGAAATGCACGTGTCACTTTACTTCAAAAGACAGAGAACTCCTTTTTGAAATTCCTGCTGGGAGTCCCATCGTCCACTTCAACTTTCAATATTCACAGTGAACTGGGCCTTCCATATATCACGGACGTGATACGCATGCAGCCTATCCTCTTATGGCACCGCATCTGGACTACACCAGAATTAAAATTTACCCAGGAACTCATTAACGATTGCATGAAATTGGAGCACGGATCATTAATCACTTGGCTTGCTTTTGTTAAAAAGTTCTTAACGGATTTAGGACTTGAGCATCTTTTTTCAAACCCTCAAAATACCACCTTAATCCCCAGAAAAAGATTGCGAGACATGTGTTTAACCCACCTAACTGATCTGCGCCTGGCTCTTGAATTAAACAAAAACTCTGCACAACTGTCTTTTTCCATACAAACAACAGACCAAATAGAGCCATACTTGAATTCCATTCTGAGTAACTATGAGAAATTCCTACTCACCAGAATGCGACTGAACATATTCCATCGTTTAATTACTTTTCCTAGGATAAACGACTGGAGTACCCAATTGATGCCGTGCCCTTGTGATGACCTTTCTCCCCAAACAACTTTGCATGCAATAATGTTTTGTAAATTTTATGTAGAGCCAAGAAAGTTATACTTGATCCCTTTTTTGAAACATTTGGGCCTAATTCATTGTGGCCCTCCAACTGTTAGAAACAGAAACACTGGCAAAAAATATGGCAATGTTCTTAAAATTCTGTGTACGACACAGAACTAACCTTTAAATGGAGATTTCTTTTTAAATACCACATTGACAGACGGTCCTCACGAGTCATCCAAACATACCCTACGACGAACTGGGATTAGCCCTCCTATGCATCCTAAAACTGCTAGTGGGGGGTTTGTTTCTCTCCTGTCTTGCATTGTCTAAATTTTCTTACTCTATTTTACCATTTTTAATCAATGTTAAAACATTTCTTTTAATTGCTTTTCTGCTCTTTGCACTTACTTCCATCCGCTCAGGCCAAACTAATTTATCCTGTAAAAACGACATGTGTATAATCATTAATGTATTTTTATATGTAAACGCTTTTATGGTATGTAATTTCCTTACCGAATAAAGTTTTTCAATTCATTAGATTGAGTAAGATTTCAAGGAATAATCCCATGATTTTGTGGATGTTTGTTATATTTTCTTGAAAGACTACAAACATAAATTTTAACTGAGGCATTTAAAACATTAATAATTGCACTATATGCTCTCTACTACTTCTTCATCTTCATGTGACATGTACTTCCTTTTGAAACTGTTCTTTTTATATATCTATATGTGGTCAGCTTTTGTATTAATGCAGTTGCTCCAAGAAACACTGAAGCTACTATATGCGTCTAATTGTATCTTCTACTTTTTTGTAGGTATTGACCCCTGCACAGATTAAATCGATATGCCAGGCTATCGTAGAATCTGGGAAACAGTATTCAAAGAAAAAGAGGAAGCCATTTCCTCTCATGTACTCTTACTACGGAACAGAATATCTTGGTGAGTAGAAAGCCATCATATAAATTATAAACTATAATGTGTCCTTTTTTCATATGATTGACCTTAAACGCAGGCAAACCTTGGATTTTTCAAGTAGGGACTTCTTATATCAAGAAATGTTGTTGTACAATGCTCAAATGTTAACTGTGTTCTTTCGCTCCACTTCTTAGTCCCACTCCCACTGCCCAAAATACAAAAGGATGGAGTTTGGTGACACAAACGTAGAGGTTTGCTCAAGTTACAAAGAGAAATAATCTGTGGTCTCCAGGAGGCCTTTAATTTACAGGGTCAGGCATCGCATATCCAAGCTACCCCTCAGGTGATAAGGAATTATGTACATGCTTGTTCCTCACTCTTCCACAGGTAGATTACACAGATTTTATGAGTATTAGCTTTGGACTGGAAGGTAACCTTCAAATTGCACAGCTCTTACATACCTTTAGCTTTCAGACACCAAAATTATATCCCTGGTATCACAAAACATACAGGCCCAAGCACACAATAGACTCAGTCCTCATGTAACACAGGCCATACTTGCTTTGGCTTTAAACAGCAAAGCTGTCCTTAAGGTTTAATAGAACCGGCAGGCTAATGTATCTCAGACAGCTGACCTATCCCTGATGAAGCACCCAAGCTACACATTTGGGCCTCAGATATCATGACTAGCTCACAAGTTCAGGTTTCAGACAGCTTATCAATTACTCAATTACACACACACACCTGGTAATCTGAAGCAGTAACCAGCAGATTTATCCCTCAGGGTTTAGTGCTCAAATTAAATTAAATATAACATAGATCAATCCAGTGAGGTCCTCAGGACCATATGGGTGTCATTGAGGAACTGACCTCATCTCATGAAGCAGAGCCTCTTTGTTGCTTGTCTGATCTCCACACTGCTCCTTCCTGGATCGATGCTGCATCATGGAATTTCAGTATTTAGTGTCCCCTTTGGTTATTTTCTTTTGTTTTATTAGTTTGAATTATGTAATAAATTGGACTTCTGCATAGTGCATACCCTTTATGTAAAACCTCTCACTGTCTCTTTCTTGCCATCTATGTTTGTGCTACCATCTCTTTTTTTGTCTTCTCTTTCTCTGTCTTTTTCTCTAACTCCTCCTCCCTCTTGTTGGAATTTGACTCTCTGATCCCAGTATGGGGCTATAAAAGGGAGGTTGTCTTGCAACTGGAAGCTATTTTAGTAGCCCCAAAGTGCATCCTAGTGCAAGTTTTACAAGAATTACGACTACAAAAACAGAACAATGGCTGGAAAGCGCAATAGGTTAGTAAACTGTGGGGCATATTCTCAAGGACCTATCGCCGAGTTATCGGCACTTTATTGCAGCCAAAGTCATGATAAATATATCGCCCCATTCACAAGCTGGTGCAAACAGCCAATTTCACCAGTTTTCCAGCGATAGCATCCTCAAAAAACAGCGCCACAGAAGACCCCGGCAACTATCGCTAATGAGATGCAGAGTAGGCGTTCCTGAGCAAAAAGCCGCAACAACACCACTCCGCAACATTCTCAATGATCAGCCAGATCGGCTATAAGATCACAAAACATGTGATAAGGTGCGTTAGCAGCAGGAATTAACACCTGCCCTGACCTAGTGCAAAGTCGGACGACAACCGGCACCAGACTAGGGAGCCCAGACCACAGCCACACCTGAAGAACAACAGATGCCATGGAGCCAACGATCATGCACCTCGGAGCCCCAACAGGGCCACAACACCCACCGCCACCACACCCAGGACCGCCACCCCCCCCCATCTTCCCCCCTCCCCGGACCACTGCAGAGGCGGCGCAGACCAAGACAGCGGACCTTCAGAAAACGCACCAACCTCACAGACCCAACACCAGAGACAGGGCCCGATTCACAGAACTAACTTTAGACAAAATCCTAAACATACTACTTTTGGTATTCACAGAAGGCATTTAGTAGTTGTAAAGTTCGGATTTTGTCTGAAGTCTGTCTTAAGTCTGTCTTAAGTCTGTCTTAAGTCTGTCTTAAGTCTATCCTAAGTTTATCTTACGTTTGTCTTAAGTCTGTCTTAAGTCTGTCTTAACTCTATCCTACTACTTTTGGTATTCACAGAAGTTATTTAGTAGTAGTAAAGTTAGGATTTTGTCTTAAATTTGACTTAAGACAGACTTAAGACAGAGTTAGACAAACTTAAGACAGACTTAAGACAAACTTAAGACAGACCTAAGACAGACCTAAGACTTCTTCTGTGAATACCAAAAGTAGTAAGTTTAGGATTTTGTCTTAAGTTAGTTCTATGAATCGGGCCCAGTGTCATTGGCCACTACAGGCTCAAAAGGACAACCATCCTACACATTCTGACTACCATTGCCCACAGGCTGACGGTACCCTCCGCAGACAAAGCTGCTGGCTGTTCTGCACATGTTGGCCTCTGGGACCTTCCAACCAACAACCGCCAGAGTCGGAGGAGTCCCACAGCCAGCTCAATCAAAGTTCATCACAACTGTCTTGGATGCCATCATCAGCTTGGTACCCCAGTACCTATACTCTCCCCACACTGCACAGGAACAGCTGGAGACCAAGCAAAGCGTCTACGCCATAGCTGGCTTCCCGCACGTGTCAGGGGGCAATTGACTGCACACATGTCCTCCTTGTACCCCCTGGTGACACTGCACACAATTACCTCAACAGAAAGCACACGCATTCCATCAATGTGCAGGCAACAGTGGACCACCTGCGAATCGCCACCAACGTTGTCGCCAACTACCCAAGCAGTGTGCATGATTCCTGCTTCTACCAACAGTCCATCATCAACCAGCGCTAACAGGATGGCACACATGGAAATGCACTGCATGTTGGCAAGTACCAAATGAACACACCACACCCCCCAACTCCACAATCATGCAACTCACAACTCTGGGAATGCACACGCCACAGACTCACATTCAAAATGCAAAACAACATGCCCATCCACCAGACACGACAGCATAACTTACTGTGGCAACCTGGGCTAGCCATGTACATGAGCCATCAACGGCATGGCACCTCAGCCACACAATAGTGGAATGTGGGGAGCGGTGTGAACCAGGCATGTGCGATGGAGGCAAGTGGCCCATGAATGAGAAGGTACACAATGCCAAGTTTGGCGGAGATGTGTTGGACAGACTGCAGTATGCAGACCACAGACATATCCATGTCCACATACACTGCTGGTGTATGGAGTGTAGTGGACAGTGGACGCAACCATGTCACCCCAGCCAGTGGGAAAGATCCCGGAAATGTAGCTTGTGACGTCCCCCCCCTGTAAGCATGAGCAGAGTGAGCTGGCTCGGCATACGCCAGGCCAGCATAGGGGTGTGAATAAAACGCACATAGCTCTGGGCGTGGTTCTCTTCCGGAATGCCCAACATCTCTGCCAGGACGGCGCCTCCCAGCCCGCCACGAGGCCGATGCCGTGAGCGGTGTTGCCTGCGATCCTGTGCACCTGCTGCACCCCAGCCCGCTTGTCCCCAAACCCGTCTTGCTTGCACCTGCGCACCCAGGCCTCACTGCTCACCTGCCGACACCAATGTGTGTCAAGGAGGGCCCACCACGTGCTGGCGCAAGCACCAAGCCCGAGGTCTGCAAGCTTAGAAGCCTCCTCAGACCATCACGGCCTCCGCGACACAGGCCCGCAGTACTCCTTTTTCGTTGACATACTCCACCGGCCTACACAGCTGCCAAGTCGCTCACACATTTGGAACTGATTCTTGATTAAGCAATGAAAAGCACACTTTATGGTAGATATTATGTCACTGTACTCCCTTCGATGTGATGCCACCAACTCTGTGCATAGCCTCCGCACGACACCTGTCTGTGGTCCCTTGCTGACTACTGCCTTCGGCCTACACTGCGGTTGAGTAGGTCACACAGTTAGAACTGAGTCTTGATTTGTGTATGGCGGAGTTCATATCATTGAACGCATGGAGAAGAGTAAGAGGAAGATGTGGTGCAGTCTGGAGGAAAAAAGGATCCTTGTTATGGAGGTGATCGAACACTGCCAACAACTGCTCTGCTGTCACTAACTCTGTGCATCGTGAACCAATGACACGTGGCTGTGGGCCCCTGCTGACCGCTGCCTCGGGCCTACACTGCGGTCGAGTAGGTCACACATTGGGAACTCAGTCTTGATTTATTTATGCCAGCCTCTATATCATTGTACTGGCCTGATCGCAGACTGCATACCCCTTCAGCTCTGGTGCCACTTAGTCTGTTCCCCGACAGCCATGGACACTTTCTGGTTGAACTTTGGTGGCGACTGAGTCTATGGACTGGGGGTTGTCTTCATCATCATGTCAGTGATACTGATTTTTTGGCGAAAACGAGGCTGTAGCATTCCACTCCTCAATTTGCCGCTTCCGGATGGCTTCTATGCTCTGCATCATGCCCTGGAGGACACCTTCCACTGTCCCCCGCAACCTTCTGCCACATTCACCTTGGACATCGATGAGGACCCGCTCAGCTCGCGTGGCCCTATCTCACTGCACCGCAAGTCACACTCCCGTGGCGGTGTGCCTGTGCCGGCCGCAGTGCATCCAGGGCCCCTAACTATGTGCAGCTCAAGTCAGGGACCCTGTCAGGTGAGATATTGGATGGCCTCTGAGACGATGGCCTTGGGGTCATCAACGCCATCTGTCTGTGACCCTGCGCTGTCCGCTGTCTTTGGCCTCAAGTGCGGTCCGCCAGGGGTCACACATCAAATCAAGTTCTGACCGGCCCGGACGTCGCATCACCACAGGAGGCACAGGCCACCACCGCCAGAACCACCACCGAATGCCAGCTGCCAGAGTCAAAACAGCCGTACAGGCAGACTAACAGAGTTGCTCACACCTGGGGTGGATGCCATCATCTGCCTGATACCCTGCTCAGCACTCCAGGTGCCACTAACTCAGTGCACCTCGACTCATGGACCATTTCTGAATGAGTTGTGTGCTGTGGGCTGCTCACGCAGTAATGTCACCTCAGACAGTGTGGGAGACGTGGGACGATGATGAGGTAGATGATGCATGTGTAACACACCCCACTGCACCTGCATCATGAATAATTTGAAGGGACGCAATCCTAGACATTTTCTTCACATGAGCACACTCAGCTCCAGTGCCCCAAACTCAGTGCACTGCAACTCACGGACACTTCTGTTTGCAGATTGGGTGACCTCTGTACTTGCTCCGGCTACCACCATGATGCTCCGCAGTTGTCTAGGTAATGCTGGTGTTTTCTGTTTCCGTTTTAATGGTGTTCACTGCTCAACTTGTTGCCAGCACCAACCACTCCGTGCGGGCTGGCTTACACTCACCCTACACCCATCAAGCACAGGCGTCACTGTACATGTGACCCTGGCAATAAAGGGGCCGGGCGCACGTGCCCATAGCCACTTCCACAAACTATCTGTGTGTGTCCGTGTGGTCATGATGTATGCATGAGGTCCCCGGGGCCTACAACATTACATTGTGCTGTGTACAGCGGACGCAACCATGTCACCGCTGGCAGCGGGTAAGGCCTTGGACATATAGCTTTGTCGTCACCCATTCAGTACGTAAGAGTGGACTGGGCCATCGTACGGAGGTCCAGCGTGGGGGTGTGAATGATGATTCCGGGGCTCTGGGTGTGGTTCATTGCAGAAAATGTGCAAATGCATGTGTCTCTGTCGCGGTGTGGGTCTCCTTTGTGTGGTGTAGGTGGTCCCTGATGGGACTTGAACACCCACATATGTGATCTGGTTCGGCTTCCATGAGCTCTGACCCCACCTGCACCTGTTCGGCCACCTCCTTTTGGCATTCTGACACCTGGCATTAAATGCGATGTGTGCCTAGGTGAAGTTTTGGGAGCCAGCCGTGGTGGCGGGTGCTTCCTTCTGTGTGGTCTCTGCAGGAGCTGGGGTCTCCTCTATGTAGCTTGGCTGCCCTGTTCCTGGGGGTGGGTTGCCTAAGATGTCCATGGGCTGTTGTAGGGTGTCGGTGTCGAAGGTGTGGTGGTCCTCTCCAGCATCACTGATGAGTATTCTGGTCTGCTCTGCTGGAGGTGTTGTTTGTCCCTCTGCAATGTGAAGGGGAGATGCATGTTGACATTGTGTTGACATGTATGTTGGCGCATTGTTCTAGTTTACATGTAGACTGTATGACAATGTACATTGTGACTGTTTGGGAGGTGCTGTATATTTGATGCAGGACAGTGGATATTTGGACTACATGACGGATGTGTGGTTGTACACGTACATTTCCATCTCACAGTTTCCTGCTATGTTAGATGTGATTGGCCTGTTTCTGCGCATGTGCGGACCCAGTTGTGTCCTCTGTTCTGCAGTGTCGGTGTTGCACTTTGTGCCACATTGTCATCGGATGTGCTGTTATTGCTATGTGTGTGCTGCAGTGTGCCATGGGGATCAGGGACATGATCCAGGGTCATTGTGGGTGTGCAGTGTGCTGCACATCGTTGTGCATGTGTGCCATTGTGCCCATCTCCCCCCGTCCCCCCAGGCCATGGACCTTACTCACCCTGTTGATGTTGTGTCAGGTCCTATCGGGCTGTGTCCGGACTCCCAACTCCTTGCGCCGTCTCCACCCTGATGACTGTGGCCTCCGTTTCCTCCAGCTCCTCCTGTGGCGCAGGACTCTCACCTCCTGTCACCATTGCTGCCTTCCTGTTGGCAGTGGGTTTGTGCTTGGGTTAGCTTTTCACATCATGCCAGTACCTCTTGTCCTCCTCCATTGACCTCCTCGACACTCCGACTGCATTCACGTTTGTCATATTGACGTTCAGTGGATGGTAGTGTTCTGTCACCTCCGTGACGCTGATCTGGTTTCACTGCAGACTGCACCCCGTCTGCCTCTTCCTCTTCTCCTTGGCCTTCCCCGACCACGAGGTTCCTTGCTGGTGGTCTGTGGGGCTTGTGGGGTTCGCGTTGGCCTCTGCACTCGGTCCGGGTGCATCCATGGTGCTACGCAGTTTCTTTCTTCTCCCTTTTTTTTGTTGCTGTTATAGTGCATTTTCCCGCATGACCTGGGGAACTGCAGGACATTCGACACGTTATCGTGCCCCTATTGCATGGTATCGCCGGCTTGAGAATACCACGTTACCACTGTGTTATTTTCCCGCGATAGACTGCGATGTGCAAAGTTGCGTTAAGCTAATTTTGCGATGTTTATCACACGTTCTTGAGAATATCCCCCAGATTGTTTAATACAGACTAGGGAACAGTCAGTATGTGGGTCTTGATACTGATTGGTCTGACCTTCGACATGTCGTTTGACTCTGCACGGCATAGTCTAATATATTTGTCAAATAACAATCTGGTTAGCATTTGGAGTATGTGAACATGTTGTCCACTTCAGGCCTAAATAAAAAGTGGATATGTTCATAAGAATGCATTGTGATGCTGAAGCATCGGAACCTAAATTGGTTTCTTACTCACTTTTTTTTCACAATTATGTTTATTTTTAAAGTACCAGAGAGACCAGTTTCCTAACGGATGTCTTAATCACAAAATATACATGGAAGCAGTTAGGTAATTACCATAAGCAAAGATAAGTGCTGGGTTTCCCCTCTGGGACCATCCTGACTTCAAGGAACAATCATACTTGGTTTGTTTCAGCAGCGGGCATCACTAATCAAGACATAGTGGCTCAGACGGCGGAGGTGTCCGAGTAAATGAGGAAAATTGAGGCATCCAAGTTCATGCCTCCGAGGTGGTGCACTGCATGGAGAGGGCCAGAGAGGTCATTGTTTCCCAAGAGCAATTAGGGAAACTGCAGTTAATGAAGCCATGCTGTTATTGTCACACACCAGCAATACCAGCAGGAGAACAGGGAGTAGGCTAATCCATTTATAACTTCTCCCTCCTGGGACGACTGTCAGCCCGGGCAGCCAGTCCCAGGGGATATGTTGTCTTTTCAGTCCCATTAGTGTCTAAGTATCACGTGTGCAGTAATCGATATTTGTTCTGGAAAGATTCTGTGAAGTCAGCATACAATCTGAATCCAGGGTCTGATCATCCTAGAAAAATTCTGTGTTTACACCACTGTCCACTAGATGATAAATAGTCATTCATCTGTACATCACCATGCCCACCCCCAAGTGAGGTCTACCTATACCCTGGTTCTCCCCTGGTCTTGTCTCTGTAGATGAGAAATACAGCAGTTCTTAATTGCAAAGATTTTTCTTTAGTATGTTGGGAGGGCCCTCAAATGCATCACAGCCACTACCTGGAATACAGAAATGGAATTCAAGGCTCAGTAGAGAACAACAGCCCTGTCTCACCAGCCAAAAGGACCCCAGAGGCACTAATATTAGTCTTACCTAAGACGAGTGATGCAAAAATGAGGCATTCCTATATGGACACTATGGTTACTTCATAAGATGCCATCCCTAAATTAGATGCAAGTTATGTATAATTCCTCTAAACTAGCTTATGGATTTGAGGTGTGCAGTCTAGCCCTACTCACCTGTAATAACATTAAATCACATTTAGTAACTTATTACTTCTGAGTTTAGAAGGCAACATATATTTTGCAAGCAGATAATACAAAAATCGTCCTTCTGCAGCAACTTCTACTCAAACACTTAATGAAATTGATCAGTGAATGTTTGTATTCTTTTCTTCATTTTACACTTGGCAGAAGAAATGCTGCCATCTTTCCTAGATGCTATGAGCCTGATGATGTCAACGTGTCTTTGCTGGCCAAAGGACCATTAGAAAATGCTGTGACATGCCCCTAACTCCTTCTCCTTGATGACCAGTCGACCAATGCTAAGAGCTGTGACATTCCCCCTAAGTCCATCTTCTTGCTTTGGATAAATTCTATCTTTTGCAATCTTCTTTAAGACTTCCATCATTTGTATTAGATATAATGCTACCCCCATGAATGACAAATGCATCATGTGCTGTTAGAATTAATCTGGAATTTCACCTCACCAAAGTTTTCCACTTGAACTATTCATCCCCCCATTGTCCCCTTCTATTACGAACCCAGGTTTTAATTAATGTGTGCTAAACTCTTTTGGCTTCTGCTTTATCACTTCCTGACATTTCTTTACTACACCAGGGATTTTACTCTCTTAGGAAAATTTCCATAATCACCCCATAACACTAATGTTTAATAATTTAAGGAATTATTTTGTGGCTTTAACTGGGCCATCACTAAAAATACATTTACCATCTGAAACCATGAAAAATCACCATGACTCCCTTCCCCCTTTTATAATATCACCCAAATCACTGAGCCTGGACCACTGAGTTCTTAATCTTCTATTTGTATTTCAATGCCCCTTTATTCCATGCTAGATGGTTATTTAGATACGACTATTAAATTGTACAAAAACACCCTTCCCTAATAGTATGTGTACCTGGCACTCAGGTGTTTATGTGCCTATTGTAAAGAGCAAAGGCAGAAA
The DNA here is from genome assembly GCF_964204655.1 of Triturus cristatus. NCBI lineage: Eukaryota > Metazoa > Chordata > Amphibia > Caudata > Salamandridae > Triturus > Triturus cristatus. Next base: position 1,005,911,572 of record NC_140591.1, on the reverse strand, counting down.
TGGAAAATAGCTTGTGCATCAATGGCATTTTTGCTTATTTTGTGTATGCAACTGCCCATAATAACTTTGGCCATCTACCATCAGGTATGCCTAGTGGTACATGTCCAGGTAAACACAAATGAGTGCAATTTCCTGTCTGCACTTGTTAGAATGGGTTCATTCATTGTGACGGATGGGAACCCCACTCAAGAAACAATCATAATCTTTGTCAAGGTGGCCAAAGTAACCTGTGCTCAGCCCTCTGGTAGCTTGGCACAAAGCAGTCAGGTTTAAGTTAGAGACTGCTGATCAGGAGCTGCAAGGTGCTGCGATGCAAGATACTACATCAGGCTGCATCACGCTGCGTCAGTTCCAGTGAAGCTGGCAATCAGGAGCTGCGAGGTGCTGCAAAGCGAGTTCCTGCGTCAGGCTGCATCACCAGCCGGTTCTGCTGAAACTGCCAATGAGGAACTGTGAAGTGTTCTAATGTGAGGTCCTGCATCGGAATGCGTTGCCTTGCGCCGGTTACGGTGAAACCTTCAGTTGCGCCGGAAGGAGTGTACTCTGACTCCAGACGAGGGTCCAGGAACTGGAGGACAGCACTTGGTGGGTCAGGACTCATTCCCACTGAGGACAGCAGATGGGACCAAGTAAGGTGCAGTGGGCTCTGGTCTGCTGGGAAGCAGGAGAGGCATCTGGAAGGTTGTTGTGTCCATGTAGCTCAAACAGGAAGTCAGCCAACTGACCCCTGGAGTCAATTCTGGGTAGCCTAGGATCAAGCCAAAGAGGTCCAGTCCTCCTTCTTCAGAAAGCAAGGTAGTCATTCTGGCAGCAAGCTAGACCTTCTTTTGAATCTTCCACAAATCCTGGAGTGTTCTGAAGAGTGGTTAAGATGGTCTCATTTTTATACCTGGTGCCATCCTCTGTGTAACTTACCCCAAAACTAGTTCTGGTCAGTTTTTCCCCTTATCCTGGTCCTGGTGCCAAAGTGTCTGCTGTGGAAAAAAGGCAGAGGAGCCCTGGTGACAGGTTCCTTTGTGGGTGCTGCAGGTAAAGCCCGCTGAAATGTAATCAGGGCAGGGTATAGCCCCTCACCAGCCATCCTGTCAGGAAGAGCCTCTCACCCCACATCTAGGCTTCCTTTGTCTTACTGTTTGGAAGCAATACACAAACTCCAACAGCAGAGCCATTGACAGCTATGTGGCCCAGCACACTGGCAGGAAGGTGCAGTTGGTTTGGAGAAGAAAATACCAACTTTGTAAATGTAAAAACAACAGTTGATGGACAGAATGCATAACAATGTCATACATTCACCCCAGTACAGAGATTGTGGCCTAAATTCATCGTTTTTTGCTCACCATGCCATTCCAGTTTGAACCCAGCCATATGCAAATCAGTCTTGACCCTGTGCCTCATGGGAACAGTCCAGCCCGAACTGCCAAGCCAGGTCCTCCCTGGACTGGAAACAAGCATCCTAGGACCGGTTTCGGGGTTTCACCCCTCTTCAGCCAGGATAGCTTGATTCAAGTGTGTGTCTTTTGCTTTCTTGCCCTTAGTGCGCCGGGTATGCCCAGACATGGGTCCCGGGCTCACTGTGCCACTGGAATCAAGCTATCCTGGCTGAAGAGGGATGAAACCCCGAAACCGGTCCTAGGATGCTTGTTTCCGGTCCAGGGAGGACCTGGCTTGGCAGTTCGGGCTGGACTGTTCCCATGAGGCACAGGGTCAAGACTGATTTGCATATGGCCAGGTCTAAACTGGGGTGGCATTGTGAGCAAAAGAATGATGGATTGAACCCAGATCTCTTGACTGGGGGTGAATGTTTTGATTTGTTCAGCATTCCGTTCATCAATTGTGTGTCTTTAACTTTCTAAATGTGGCATTTTCAAAACTGTAACTTAAAATCCAACTTCACCGTTAACAAGGATTTAAATATACAATTCATTCAAGTATAAATAGAATATCTCTATTTGTTCCCAATCTGAAGTTAGCATTCATTAAATGTAATAAGATAACCCTGTGTTAGTTTATGGGAGAGATAGGCCTTACAACAGTGAAAATTGAATTTACGAGTTCTTGACTGTCAGGACATGTAAAACTTATGCACACATATTCTACTTTTTAAATACCATGCACCCTGCCCTAAGGGTGGTTATGGCTTACGTTAAACGTGACTTAGAAGTATTAAAAAGGAAGGTTTATGCCTGGCAAAAGGTTTATTTTGTCAGGTTGAAATGGCAGTTTAAAACTGCACTACTGGCTGCAGTGGCAGGCCTGAGACAGGTTTTCGAAGGCTATTTTAGTGGGTAGCAAACGAGTGCTGCTGCCGACTAGTAGTGTTTAATTTACAGGCCCTGGGTACATGTAGTACCACATACTAGGGATTTACAAGTAAATTAAATGTACCAATCCGATGTAGGCCAATTTTACCATGCTTACAGGGAGAGCACAAGCACTTGACCACAAGTTAGTATGAAAAAAGTCCTTAAAGGTAACTAAAACGAGTTCAGCAAAGGAAGGCAGAGAAAAGTGCAAATTCTGGCGTGAACCAACAAAAAGGGCCAGGACCAACAATGATGCATCAAAAGCGTGTAGTTCAAGTCATTTTTTTTGTTTTGTGTAGGCTTGATGATTGTAATTTGCTGTACCTTGGGCTCCCAGCTTACCCTTTCCCTAGACTGCAACAAATTCACAATACAGCAGTGCGTGCCTTTTTACATCATCACATGGTCAAGTGCCCTTCACGTGGTCTACCTTCTCTGGCTTTCTATTCTTAAATGTATTTTGTGTAAGACTGTCTATTTCATCATGTCTTCTATAAACTTCGCTTCAGATTTGTTAACTATTCTTCTTCTCATGCCCTCATATTCTCTTCTCTTGGTTTGCTGTCCATTCTAAAAATGTAGTCCTGCAAGACGGAAGGCCATTCATTTTCCTACTTGGCTGCAAATGTCTTGCACCAGGTGAAAACCATCTGGCTGTTCGCAAAGGCTTAAAACTTGGCTTTTTTCAGCTTTGATCTTATTGCTTCGGCACAATTCCTCCTTGGGTACCAGAGATTCCCAGTGCCATGATACTCTTGTGGGTGATTGTTTGCGCTCAATCACTCTTTAGAGTAGAACCGAAAAGTATTTATGCTAAACTTGTGATAGACTTTATAGCTATGGTGTGTGAACTTTATTATGATCCAGTTCGTATACTACTGAATGAGTCTTAATGAACCTGTTAATTGCTCAGAAAACATCATCTTATTTGAGCAACAATTCCTCCTAGTTATTACTTACATGACCTACTACTCCAATTATTCTGAATCAGGTTTCAAGGTATGGTCTGAAATAGAATACCATCATGCCAACAAACTTATTTTCTTCATGACATTAATAGTTGTTGATTTCAGAATTTGTATGTAGTTATAAGGCGAACCTTTTCAAGTGTAAAATTTGGCAACTATTTATGTGTTATTATATAGGCAGGAGAAATCATTGTGTAAGAATGAAATCGAAGCATAATAGCTGATAGTCCTGCAATCACTATAATCAATAATACTGTCCCTTGAGATCGAAAAATCGTATTTGTTGTGTGTGGTTTCATCATTCTTCTTGGCTCAGTGGCTTCTAAAAAGTGACTTAAAGGTATTATATTAAGTGAATTGTTGGGGGGTTATTTTATTGTTTTTGTATTCAAGTGGGAGATACGTAGACTATAAATTGTTTCCCTTACATTTTTTACTGTACTGATATATTTTCCGTGTGGTTGTGTTCTATGATTTTACAAGATAATAATATCCGCTTTAAGACTTCTCTAGTTCCGAAACCAACATTGTTACCCCACATCTATTTCTATGGGACCAGTGCTTAATTTAAGCCAGTGGTTTCCAGTACTCGGCACGAGCACTTAATTGGCAACACCAGTGCTTGTGACAGTTTGTCACAAGGTGGCGCTGTCTAGCTAATTTAGGGATGACCCCAACAACCGTTAAATAGTCATTAATAATTTAATATACATTAAAAGTGACTATTAACTGCCGCCCAAACCATTCATATAGGTTTGGGGGCCTGAAATAGTCTGAATTGTAACACTTGTAGGAGTGTGATGGTTAGTAGTTGTGTTTTTACTATCATTGGTAGCATGGCAGAAGCAATGTGTGGGGCAAGCTGCAGTGGCCGCCTGACGACAGCCCTGGCACTTACGTTTTTATTTTGTTTACAAATTAAGCACTGTATGGGACTCCTTTGTAATTCCCTTATGCATAATAATACTTGCCTGAGAAAGGATTGGGATAGGGGTGTTTGAAATTCTGTAAAATGACTCCTTATGGTATGTTTTGTCTGTGTATTATACGAAAATCAATAAAGATTTCTATAAAGTATTATATTGAAGTAGTTCTAGCAAATAAAAAAAATAGTTGTGTATATGAAATTGTTCTTTTTGATTGTAGGCGCGGCTCACGGCCTTTCATCCATCCTGCAGATGCTGCTCTCTTACCAGGAGTACCTCCAGCCCGCAGACCGAGAGCTGGTGTGGCAGAGCGTGGACTTCTTAATCAACCAGGAGCAGAACTGCAACTGGCCTCCGGAACTGGGCGAAATGATTGAGAGAGAGAACGAGCTTGTGCACTGGTGTCACGGGGCCCCAGGTAAAATCACAGTGTATGCTTCCGCCTCAGAGTCTTAAAGGGGTCAAGAGAGGAGCGAGGGGAATAGGGAGAGACAGACGGAGACCAAACCCACATTATTTTATCTTGACCAATCAACAGGGCAATTTCTACTCTAAAATGCTCACATTGGAAAACAAACTTTCAGGTTAGGGGCTAATTTTCCTCCTATTTGCAAAGTACAGAAAATTATGGCCCTATGTTTTTATCTCATTCCTACCACCAAGGTTCCTTTGTTTGTGAACGTTTGTTTGCTTAACAAATAAATAGACATAGTTAGCACCCCTTTCCGCTCCCTCCCCATTACAAAATTGGGTTTAGATGAACACCAGGTACTGTATCACAGAAAGTGCCCAGGGGTGTAGCAGCATTTAGTCCTGGTTTTTGTGTCCCAGAGGCACTGTGGTATTACTCAAGGCAGTGGTTCCCAAGCTTTTTCAACCTGCGGCTCCGTTGACCAATTGGTTGTTGGCTGTGGCTCCCCATTAGATTACAATTTTTTTGGACAGTGGAGGCGTTGAATTTGCGCTATTTAAAACTGCAAAAAAAAGAACAGTTTTATGGCTAGATGAGTTTCTACTTTGCGACCATATTCTCGATTGAGAGGTGTCTGTAAATCTAAATATGACAGTGCACTGGACACCTCCTGAATAAGGTGAAACTGCATTGTTAATTTGTCACTACCAGGAACGTTTTAGGTCAGGCGTTACCCACAACCTTTTGTTTTTAATAAAACATATATATTATCTACTGGCGGTCGCCAGTAGATAGTTATAGTTAGGACTGTGTTTCCAAAGGAAATCTGAAAATTCTATTTTGAATAACTTTGGCGCCGGTTGACGGATCCTCGCGAAATTTTGAAAACTAATGGGGCGCTCCGCTCAGCTCCTACCCTGGAAGTCTCGGGGTGATTCGTCAAGCGGGGGCTGTGAAAAAAGGGGGGTCTCAAAACGCGTTTTCCCCATGCATTTTCCTATAGGACCTTTAGTCGAAGGTACAGCCCGAACGGCTGAACAGAATTACTAGAAATTTGGCAAAGAGGTAGTCCTCAGGTCAGGGATGTGCTTTTTGCATATATGGTGTCAATCTGTTCAGTAGTTCCTGAGAAAATTGCAGTTAAAAGTACATAAATATCTATAGGCGCGCGCACGGTGCCGTGCGCGAGCGTAATTCTGATTGGTGGTTACATGTCAGTCAACATTCGAATCGGTCGAAATCAGGAAGTGTTGTCCGCCATTTTGTGTGTGACAGTGAAAAAGAAAGGTGGAGATTGTGAAAAGGGGGCAGGGTACAGAGTTCCTGACCCCCTAGCTTTTGTCAGGGGGTCCCTGAAGGACCATGAAGGGTAAAAAAAACATTTTATTTTTTTTAAAAAAATCGCGGGGTGCGCGCACGCTGCTGTATGTTGCTCTCTATTAGGGAAATGCTGGTGTCCCCATAAGAGAGAAGAGCATTGCACGGATTGCACCGTATATGCACCCTCTTAAACAGAGGGTGTATATCCAGAGGAACAGAAGCAGGTGAAGCTGACGCCGCAGATGAAGTACTCGGCTGAGCTGCCGATGATGTGCTCGGCTGAGCTGCTACGGATGTGCTCGGCTGAGCTGCTGGAGGGTTTTCTTTAGCAGCTCGAGCATAAGCCACAGGATGTACATCTCTAACGTGCCTGATCATAGTGAAGATACTAAAAGAGTATTTCTTTTTAGGATCTCCTCTTGATTAGACACCACCACAAATAGTGCAGGTGACTTTTGGAGCATTCACCTTCTTCTGCCCCTCTGGAAAAGTGAAAAATTGCCATATAAAAGAGTTTTTCTGTTTCCTCTGTCTCTGTGGCACAAGGGTCTCCTGCTCACTCCCAGAAGATGACTGCTGCTCTGCCATTCTCAAGTACTGGAAAAGCTGCTCAGCTCCTTCTCCCAGGGAATCAGAAGTAATAATGAGGGGAGCGGGTGTGGTGTTGGAAGTTTCTGGAACTGAAACTACTATAAACCAATGAAAAGTGTTGTTTCTAAATCACATGACTTGCCGTGCGCGCACGGTGCACGCGCGCATGCGCGTACGCGCACGGAGCACGGATCTCAAATGACATCACTGATGACATCACTGATGACATCATCCATTGAGTATGGGTTTCTGAACAATTTTAAAATGTTTAATATATATAGGGAAAGGCCTGTTGAAGAATGAGTGGGTGTACAAGTGTGTAAATGGATGATTTTCTTTGGTGTGTAACTGACTCTAAAAGTGAGTCATTAAATGTATCTTACTGCAGACTAGTGACTAAACTGTGTAAATGTTTGTATGTGTCTGTATGTTGGTGTATAAGTGGCGGCATGGTTTTGTGGATACCTATATAAGTGTCTACATGAGTTATTGATTACAGAATGCTAGAAAATTATAGGGTAATGCTAATTATTTTTTGGAATGCTGAAAACTATCAGGCCCATGGCTTTGATAACTATGACTCTGGTAGTGTCTAGAGTGTGTACCTGCGAGGCCTCGTCTTTTGACTGCGGGTTCGCTGACGAGTGGAAACACCAGAGGCCCAATATTAGCATCAAAGAGCTTCTTATGCAAATGGGAAAAAATCTATGTGAATCGCTATACCCCTGTGAGAAGCGAATGTCTTCTAAGAAAAGAAAAATATTATTGTAGCATGGTTTCTGTAAAAAATACCGTTTTACCTGCTTTAAAATTAGCCAGGCCCTAAAAATACATCTCATAATATATCTAATATGAGCAGTAAGATTACTGAACTGGGCTTTAACTGTCAAGGGGCAAGGGTATTTTAGCTTAAGTCTGTCTCCTCTTCTCTAATCTTAACGAGAAATGGGTGAAGTTCCTAATTTATTTCCATGCATAATACATGTAATTTGGGCAAAAATCCCACATATTGGTTGAATTACACTAGGCGATTATCTGTGTGAATATTAGATGTGTGCTATGCCCTCACTTACAAAACTCAGCACAAGATATATTCTAATGCGGTGGACATTGCTGCAGTAGACGGGTCTGATTGTTTTATAACAAAGAAAGAAACACCTTGCTAGCCCTCCACTGGCACGATGAGAGGCATTTGGAATGGTTCTTATGGTAGTTAAACCAATCAGGAACTGTGTTTTTTAATGACAATGACTTTCAGGCCCTTAGAAGGCATTATGCCGAAATGCGCGTCTGTAGGAAACTTGCCATAAAATAACTTTTAAATAACCCCGCAAGTGCTCCTTACTTCAGAGAAAGAAATGTTTATGTACACAAGGTCCCACCCGCATGTAACGAAGATTGCAACCGTCCTGAGTTGGGCAGCCAATTGGGAGTTGGAGCAACAGATTACATTAGGCAGCCTGAACCGCCGCTGACAGTCTACTCCATTGACCTGAAGGTCGTGAACTATTCAAATTCAACGATGTCGAGCCATATGCCTGACACCTACGAGTACATTTCTATAAGTCATCCATCGGCTGTGACGAGGGGCTGTAATGGCACACAGTGACTGATTGTGTGTGCGGAATATCGTCTGAGTGAAGGACTGCTTCAGCTGTAAGATCTACAATGGATATGTGCTGCATGCCGTGGGTGTGGGCCCATCGGGGTGAAATCAAAGAGTGGGACATTATGGCTTTTATAAGAATTCACACAATGGCGGTGGACATTGCGGCACTAGAGCGATCTGATAGCAGTGTTGCCAGATTTTTAGACCCGTCCCAAGCCCAAAGCCGCTCAAATATAAGCCCAAAATAAGCCCAATCAGACCAGTTTCAGCCCAAAAACCAGCCCAAATTAGCAAGTCTCCAATTATGCACAAATTGTCCATTTTAGCGACAAATATACATTCTATTCAATATACAGATGGTGGGAGGGTGTTAACTGGGCACCTGCCTTAATGCTATTAATTTTTAAGGCCAGTTCTCACTGCGACTTCTAAGAGCCCCTGCAGCTCCACTCTGCATATTGCTTAAAGATTCAGCCCCCCCCCAAATCAGCTCCAGTTCGAGCGGTAAACAGTGTGCGTCAGTGCGCGCCTTGGCATCAGCAACGTGGTGAAGCACGGAGTGTCAGATCCATGCCAGGACAGTGGTAAACAGACGCACGCGGTGCTGCCAGCAGGTGCGTGCGAGGTTGGGTGGCCCCTGCACAACCGTTTTTGAAGCTGGGCTGGCCTACGAACAACCGATGTGGTCAGTTTTGGTTTGGGTGTTAAAACACTCTCTTTACCTACGTCAACTTCCTGGCATCTATCAATATTCATCACTTCCTACAAATAGGGTGACCAACTGGCATGGGTGCAAATTCAGGACGGTGAGTGTAAAAATTCAGGACAAAGGGTCAAAATTCAGGACAAAAATTCAGGAAGGGAGGTCAAAATTCAGGACAAAACTTCGGGACAAAAGGTACGTTTTACCGACACATCAAAGGAGGTCGCGTAATAGTGTATAAGTAATTCCATCTATATCCAAACATTCATCCATTTGAAAACGTACGTATCTTTCCATCCATCATTTCATTCATCCATCCCTCCATCCACACTTTCACTCATCTATTCATCCACCCATTCACCCTATCCATCTGTACACTCATCCATCCACTCTTCCACCCAACCATCTACTCACCCATCCAGCCATTTATCCACTCACCCATCCAGCCATCCTTTCACTTACTCATCCATCCACCCAGTTAATCATCCTACCACCCAGTCCCCTTTTCAGTCATCCATTCATCCTCCCTTTCTCTCTTCATTGACCCTTTCACTTAGCCATCCTTCCTTTCTTCGATCCACCCATACTTCAACTCATCCACTCATGAATCCATCCATTGACCCTATCACTCATCCATCCATTCACTCATCCATCCACCCATTCACTCACCGATCAGCCACCCTTTCACTCATCCATCCATCCTTTCGCTCATTATCCATCTATTCACCCTTTCATTCATCCATTCACCCTTTCACTAATCCATCCAGCCATCCACCCATCCCTTCACTTACTCACTCGCCCGCCTTTTCCTCTTAATTATGAGCTGAGCCTTTTTCTGCAGAGTTGCAGACAGAAGAGGCTCATCAAGAATTTTGCCCTTGCTGTCTTCCTAAAGCAAGGGGTGGGGTGGGGGAGGGTTCACTATGCACCTGCACATAGGCAATCTGAAAAAGTGGAAGTCATGAGTCATGCATGATGCACAGTGCCAGGCCATGAGGTGATTGTGACATGGTGTTTCCAGGGCTTTAAGCGGGATGAAAAAACTGGGGGTCTCTCCAAGGGGCGTGTCTGATGTAATTAATGGTGTTGCTTAAAACAACTAAGCTAAAAATCTGTGCTTAGCATTGTGTGTCGCCGGACTAGTATTTTGCCTCTTCTGTCATTGCATCCAGATATATATCACAACAAGTAACGTTACACCTACAACAAGCCAGAACCATTTGCTTTGTTAATGGTTGTTAGTTGCATAAAATAAAAATGCAGCAACCATGGCTTCCTTGAATATAATATTGAAACTGCACTTTTCTAAAATGATGAGACTGAAAGAACTCTAGCCCCTTCTTTTCAACTTGTTTCACCAGCTTCTTTGAATTAACTGTATTCTGTACCAGCATAGGTGTGTTTGCACATTCCTTTCATCTGCCTGTGGGCAAAGTGCAGCCAGTGGTCTCGAACTCTGTTCCTCAGCTGGCACCCCGAACTTAAAGTCGGCGCCTCCTGCATTCTGTCCATCAATTGTTGTTTTTGCATTTGTCACCCCGAGTGGGAAGGGTATGCTCAGACGTGAGTCCCTTGCTCTCCATGCCACTGGAATCAAGCTATCCTGGCTGACGAGGGCTGAAAGCCCGAAACCGGTCCTAGGATGCTTGTTTCCAGTCCAGGGAGGACATGGCTTGGCAGTTCGGGCTGGACTGTTCCCATGGGGCACAGGGTCAAGACTGATTTGCATATGGCTGGGTTCAAACTGGAATGGCATGGTGAGCAAAAAAACGATGGATTTAGGCCCAGATCTCTGTACTGGGGTGAATGTATGACATTGTTCTGCATTCTGTCCATCAATTGTTGTTTTTGCATTTGTCACCCCGAGTGGGAAGGGTATGCTCAGACGTGAGTCCCTTGCTCTCCATGCCACTGGAATCAAGCTATCCTGGCTGACGAGGGCTGAAAGCCCGAAACCGGTCCTAGGATGCTTGTTTCCAGTCCAGGGAGGACATGGCTTGGCAGTTCGGGCTGGACTGTTCCCATGGGGCACAGGGTCAAGACTGATTTGCATATGGCTGGGTTCAAACTGGAATGGCATGGTGAGCAAAAAAACGATGGATTTAGGCCCAGATCTCTGTACTGGGGTGAATGTATGACATTGTTCTGCATTCTGTCCATCAATTGTTGTTTTTGCATTTGTCACCCCGAGTGGGAAGGGTATGCTCAGACGTGAGTCCCTTGCTCTCCATGCCACTGGAATCAAGCTATCCTGGCTGACGAGGGCTGAAAGCCCGAAACCGGTCCTAGGATGCTTGTTTCCAGTCCAGGGAGGACATGGCTTGGCAGTTCGGGCTGGACTGTTCCCATGGGGCACAGGGTCAAGACTGATTTGCATATGGCTGGGTTCAAACTGGAATGGCATGGTGAGCAAAAAAACGATGGATTTAGGCCCAGATCTCTGTACTGGGGTGAATGTATGACATTGTTCTGCATTCTGTCCATCAATTGTTGTTTTTGCATTTGTCACCCCGAGTGGGAAGGGTATGCTCAGACGTGAGTCCCTTGCTCTCCATGCCACTGGAATCAAGCTATCCTGGCTGACGAGGGCTGAAAGCCCGAAACTGGTCCTAGGATGCTTGTTTCCAGTCCAGGGAGGACATGGCTTGGCAGTTCGGGCTGGACTGTTCCCATGGGGCACAGGGTCAAGACTGATTTGCATATGGCTGGGTTCAAACTGGAATGGCATGGTGAGCAAAAAAACGATGGATTTAGGCCCAGATCTCTGTACTGGGGTGAATGTATGACATTGTTCTGCATTCTGTCCATCAATTGTTGTTTTTGCATTTGTCACCCCGAGTGGGAAGGGTATGCTCAGACGTGAGTCCCTTGCTCTCCATGCCACTGGAATCAAGCTATCCTGGCTGACGAGGGCTGAAAGCCCGAAACCGGTCCTAGGATGCTTGTTTCCAGTCCAGGGAGGACATGGCTTGGCAGTTCGGGCTGGACTGTTCCCATGGGGCACAGGGTCAAGACTGATTTGCATATGGCTGGGTTCAAACTGGAATGGCATGGTGAGCAAAAAAACGATGGATTTAGGCCCAGATCTCTGTACTGGGGTGAATGTATGACATTGTTCTGCATTCTGTCCATCAATTGTTGTTTTTGCATTTGTCACCCCGAGTGGGAAGGGTATGCTCAGACGTGAGTCCCTTGCTCTCCATGCCACTGGAATCAAGCTATCCTGGCTGACGAGGGCTGAAAGCCCGAAACCGGTCCTAGGATGCTTGTTTCCAGTCCAGGGAGGACATGGCTTGGCAGTTCGGGCTGGACTGTTCCCATGGGGCACAGGGTCAAGACTGATTTGCATATGGCTGGGTTCAAACTGGAATGGCATGGTGAGCAAAAAAACGATGGATTTAGGCCCAGATCTCTGTACTGGGGTGAATGTATGACATTGTTCTGCATTCTGTCCATCAATTGTTGTTTTTGCATCCTGCAGGACCACAGCGGTGCCGTGTGCGGGTGAGCCCAGCCGGTCTCTCTCTCGGTTGCCCCACAGCCTGTCTTTCCCCCCAGCGGGCGGGAGCCGCCCTCTGCTCCTTCAGGTGATGGGCAATCACGGCCTCTGACATTGTTGCTAGGGTTTACACGTTGCCCCGGAGAGGTCCAAATTACGGACGGTGGTTGGTCACCCTACCTACAAATGCACGCGCCCTTAATTCCCTGCCCCAATCTCCACTCCACAGTGGGCGGCAGCAGCAGGGACACCACGTGCGTCCGACTCCTCATGATGATGATGATGCGTCCACCATTGAGCCGAGCGCCGCGTTGAAAGTAAGAGCTCACGTCACGCAGTCCCAGCATTATAGAGAACCGCAGGGGCTGGCCAAAAAATGATACCCAGGGCCGTCATTGGTAGCGTTTTCGCGCGCTACTGGATTGACGGCCCTGGGGGACCCCCACATTTGCCCGCACACACACAAGTTGACAACAACAAAGCTAGGTGACCTCTCTGGGTGGTGCGTGTGGCGGTGCAGCACGCATGTGCACAATAAGAGTGAGTGCACTGTGCACTACGTAACAAGTTAGCGCTTGCCACTGACAGCCACCATAACGCGACGGACTCCTCGTGGTCAGCGCCCACCCAGGCCAGTAAAATTGCGCACACCCTTTTAAATCTAGCCCAAAAAGTAGCCCCCCGCCAGGCATGGGTTTTTCCCGCACAACTGGGAAAAAAGTCACCCAATTGTGCGGGAAATAGCCCAATCTGGCAACATTGTCTGATAGTTTTATAACAAAGAAAGAAACACTTTGCTAGTCCTCCATTGGCTGGATGAGAGCCAATTAGAATGGTTCCTATGGCATTTAAACCATTCAGGAACTGAGTTATTAATGACAAGTATTTCCAGCACCGAAAAAAGGCATTACGCCGAAATGCGTCTGCAGGAAACTTGCCAATAAATAACTTTTAAATAACCCAGCGAGTGCTCCGTAGCGGCAAATAAACTAATATACATATTCATATATATATATATATATATATATATATATATATATATATATATATATATATATACATGGAAGCCATCAGCCGAAATGCGTCAGTCAGAGAAAAATGATTGTTCCAGAAAACTTTGTACAGCTTTTGCACATGAAAAGTCAAATGGAATAAAAAATATCTAAATAGAGAACTTACCTCTTGAATGCTGTTTTCCTGGACTGTGCCGCTGCATGAGGTGTTGTGAAGACGGAACGCCGAAAGGGAGCACATATATATATATGTATATATATTTATACACACACACACACACACACACACACACACCACCCCACCCCACCCCACCCCACCCATGTGTACATGTATAGTGGAACGAAGAGGGATGATTTTGAGTCTACACTGATGTATATCAGAGGTGCATACATATATAAATCCCAGATCGTGGTTATTCCTGCCTTGCGCCAAACCACAGGTGGTGCAGAAAGAGGTGCCTCAGCTCGCACTTTTTTAATGTCAACCACAAACTCCTTTATCAAACAAGCATTGTCATAGTCAATAGGTCTCGCCTTTGGGACCTTATGTGTTTAGCCAGAACTTTTGGCTATGTTGTAGAGCATTACGATGTTATATACAACTGAAAAACCTGATTAAAAAAAGATTTTAACATAAAAAATGTCTTCTAGTTTTTTTGTACTTGCACTGCTGGCAACTTCTTGCTGCCTGCTCTCATGCTTGTTTGTTATAAAAAAAATTGTTATGGGGGAGCGGGACATAAATAACGGGGGAGTGAAGTTAGGAAAACAGTAATTTAATTAGAACACGAGCAGCGGACGAACACCAGGGGAGAATCCACAGATGCCAGATTCCAAGGGCAGACTGACGTGATGCTTAGGCGGTGCGCTGATGCAAAATGGTGGTGGTGAATGATGTTTGGTGCTCAGGTGGTGACACTATATGCTGTGGATTGGAGGTACGTTGTGGATTGTGGAGTTGAAATATGTTGTTTGGTATGTAATTATGCGGTGTGTATTGGAAATGTATGGAGTTGAATTGTGTGGCCTGGAACTGTGGTGTTGAGTGAAATTATGCTTAGTGAAATTGTATCATGGTGTGGAGTGCATTTATGTTGAATGATGGTATGTGGTATAGAGTGCATTTATGTGGAGTGTATTTATGTTGCATTGAGTAGAGTGCAATTATGTGGCATGTAATTATCTGGCCCTGAGTGGTATTATGTGGAGTGTATTTATGTTGCATTGAGTAGAGAGTAATTATGTGGCGTGTAATTATGTGGTACTGAGTGGTATGTGGAGTGTATTTATGTTGCATTGAGTAGAGTGTAATTATGTGGCTTGTAACTATGTTGCACTGAGTGGTATTTTGTGGAGTGTATTTATGTTGCATTGAGTAGAGTGTAATTATGTGGTGTCTAATTATGTGCCACAGTGGTATTATGTGGAGTGTATTTATGTTGCATTGAATAGAGTGTAATTATGTGACATAATTATGTGGTACTGAGTGGTATTATGTTGAGTCTATTTATGTTGCATTGAGTAGAGTGTAAATATGTGCCATGTAATTATGTGGCACTGAGTGGTATTATATGGAGTGTATTTATGTTGCATTGAGTAGAGTGTTATCATGTGTCATGTAATTATGTGGCGCTGAGTGGTAATATGTGGAGTGTATTTATGTTGCATTGAGTAGAGTGTAATTATGTGGCTTGTAATTATGTGGAACTGAGTGGTATGTGGGGTGTACTTGTTGCATTGAGTAGAGTGTAATTATGTGGCATATAATTATGTGCCACAGTGGTATTATGTGGAGTGTTTTTATGTTGCATTGAATAGAGTGTAATTGACGTGTAATTATGTCGTACTGAGTGGTATTATGTTGTCTATTTATGTTGCATTGAGTAGAGTGTAAATATGTGCCATGTAAATTATGTGGCACTGAGTGGTATTATATGGAGTGTATTTATGTTGCATTGAGCAGAGTGTAATTATGTGGTGTGTAATTATGTGGCACTGAGTGGTATTATGTGGAGTGTATTTATGTTGCATTGAATAGAGTGTAATTGTGACGTATGATTATGTGGTACTGAGTGGTATTATGTGGAGTGTATTTATGTTGCATTGAGTAGAGTGTAATTATGTGGCGTGTAATTATGTGGCACTGAGTGGTATTATTTGGAGTGTATGTTGCATTGAGTGCAGTGTAATTATGTAGCATATAATTATGTGGCACTGAGTGGTATTGTGTGGTGTGTATGTTGCATTTAGTAGAGTGTAATTATGTAGTGTGTAATTATGTGGCGCTGAGTGGTATTTGGAGTGTATGTTGCATTGAGTGCAGTGTAATTATGTAGCATATAATTATGTGGCACTTTGTGGTATTATGTGGAGTGTATTTATGTTGCATTGAGTAGAGCGTCTATCATGGTGTGCCCAGTAAACAACAGCCTCAAAGACAGCTCAACGGGCTAATGCACCTGCTACGAGGGTCTGTATGCAAGCCGTTCGTCACAGGTCTGACACAATGATAAGGCAGCTCAGTAAATTAATGGACTTGCAGCAGAGTGCATGTTTGTGTAGATGAGGGTGGGAGAGAGACCCGGTTATTACAGACCGGAATCTCAATAACCGGTTTGATAGAGGGTTCAGTGCTTGCTGCAATGATCTATGGTACCTGCGACGTGTGAGTGGGCACAGCAGACCCATTGGGCTGTTCAGCGACAAGACATAAAGCCAGTTTTACAAATGGTTTGTTGACCTTTCACCAAGCCCCTCGGCCGTCGCTGGCCCCTTCTGGTGCACACCCTGCTTGGCCTTATCGGGTGACTGCAGCCCTGGAATGCCGCTCCGTTTTCTGCGTGGCTGCAGCTCAAGCTTCCTGGCACCCCAGCACGGTACAGACCCGGTTACCATGGCAAGCAGTGCTTTGTATTGGTATTTCGCCTGTCGATTAATCGTGCGATATACATGGAATGCTTTATGCAGTCACAGCACGGGCACGGTGGCGCTCCGCCACTTTCACACAAGCATAACATGAAATGAGGACCTGGCGAAGACCAGGGGAGGGGAGAGAGGCAAAGAGGTAGAGAGAGGATGCGAGGGACAGAAGCAGAGAGAGAAAAATAAAAGAGTGACAGAAACCGAGGAAAGGAGAAGGAAAGCCATGAACAGGAGAGGGGAGGAAAATCGGGATAGTGGGAGAAATGGAAAAAGACAGAGGAGAGCAGAGGCACTGAGGGTAGAATGGTCCATGCTGGACAAAAAGGAAGTGGAAGCTAATCCATGACAGGAGAAGAGCAGACAAACAATAGGAGAAAGACCTCAGAGGGACAGTGAAACGACGACGTGGGAAGATGCGGAGAGTAGAGAAAAGAAATGGAGCGAAAAACAGTGTCAGATGAGACGGAGCGAAGGCAGGGAGAGGCGAGAAAAGTAAGTGTGAGAAGAAGTGAACAAGGCACAGCATCGCTTTGGTTGATGTTTGGGAGGGGTGTTCTGTGCAGAAAGGCATTACATCGCTCTAGTAAATAAATAAATAAAACAAGCGCGGTATGCGAAAGTGAAATCGACCGCGTTTGGAGCTGAAAGTGCACGCTGTGCTTAATGAGCCATGACGAGGTAAGAAAGCCGTGCTTGCTCCCGAGCAGCCTAGGCCAGGGCAGAGAGAAGGCGGGACATGCACCCGCCTTTTTCTAATTACGTGCTGTCTTTCTTAGAAAGACGCACACAAAGACCGATAGGTGTGAAGAAAAAAAAGCAAACGCACGAACGTGTGGTGCGAGTTGAAAAGCTCTTACTAGAAGCCTCGCCTTGCAGCGCATGCGCGCTGGCTCAGGCAAGACCTAAAAAGAGAATCTGCACTCGAGGACTGTCTAAAATCCATCTCTTTAGTCTTCAGGCCATACTCCGATCACATAATTTTGAGACGCTGTTTGGCTTAAACAGCCTTTTTTAATCAAAGGTAATCGTCATCTTGTGTTCACTCAAAATACACAGTTTATATAGAGCTAGACAAAATACTTGCACGTTTTTCACTCCCAGCTATCACTGATCGTTTAAATGCTTTTTCGTCATTAAATGCAACGTTTTTGAGCAGTTTTAAAATTACGATATATCAAGGTGTAAGTACACCAAACTTCGATAGTTGCAACTAAAAAAAGCATTTAAATTATCATGTCTCTCTAGTGATTGCTTCTTCTCTGGAAGCATTGTATGTTTTGTCATATTTTTTCTTAAGATCTTCTCTATTTGAACAGATATGTTTCATGCGGAAAAATTCACCATATGGTATACTTTTAATTAACTCTTTTGGGTGGAAGCTAGTCCAGTGTAGTGCAATATTTGCTGCTGTGGATTTTCTAAATATTGTAGTTTCAATTTTCTTGTCCTAATGGGACACTGTCACGTCTTAAAAGTTCCCTTGTTCTTTGCTTGTTATACATGTAAACTTCATACCAAAATTTGGTCATTTTGATTGTCAAAATATGACATGAAATCTGCTTGTGTATCATTCCAGGCAATAAAAAGGTTGTCAACATACTTTTAACCAGAGGATGATTTTCTTCAAATGACTGTCATGTGTTTCTCTCACGTTACCTCCTTGCAAGGCATACAGAATTGGTAAAAATATGAAAGTCATAAAAGATGGAAACAGTCAGTCTATTACTATCACACAAAGATTCACTTGTGATCCTACTTTGAGTTACACGTAGTAGGCCACTAAGATACTAAAATATATGATTGAACAATGGGTGTAAACAATGATTAGAGTCAAAACTCAAAAGAGTACAATAAGCAGTTCCTCAAAGGTAGTACCATTGGAAGCAACATTTGGTACTAATGCGTTAAGACACGCATGACCATAAACAAAAAAGTTACAAACATGTCTAGAAGTATAATAACAGACGCTCGTCAGGAGCTCAAATAGAGCGAACATTGAGAACTATAAATACCAGGTCACAAAGGCATCAGGAGCAATAGTGCTAATAAAGTCTTGGCCATAAGCAAAATAGAGACAACTACTTCTGGAAACATTATTACAAACATTTGGCAGGAGCTCAAAAACAGTGAACACTGGGAACCACAAGTTTCATTCCACTAACTAAGGTATCCATAAGTGTCTGACAAATTAAGTTATAGATTGTTCTCTTTTTATTGATAATTGGACAATACATCATATCAGTACTCTCCACAATTTGGTGAATTTGTTTAAAGGCTGAACTGTACCAAAAAGATAAAATTCACAATAGGAAGAGAAGAAATTGATTAAACATGTATATAGTAACTATATTTCCCACAATACCCCATAACGAATAGATATGGGAGTACTCAGTATATCAATTGAACTGTTTATTACAAAGCCCAGAATGCTCTATCACGAGCAGGATGAACTGAGAGTATTTTAGTAGTAACAAATGATTGACTTACTGACTGTGAGCGAGACCGAGTTGGTTGAAATGCATCGGTTTGCTTTACTGTGTTGTGCTTTAAATAAATCCTAATTTGAAGTTCCTAATTTGGAGTTCCTGGAGTGCCCTATTATTATACCTTTAGTGTGACTAAATATAAACATGTAGGGTATTACAACATTACCGAGATAGTATTTAAAGATTTTTAAGGGCCGGGCAACACTTAAAAAAATAAAATAAAAATAAAACGGAGATAAAAAAGTTAAGGACTCAAAAAGTACCTACTGGGAAAAACCCCTAAAGGAATCCAATGTAAATGTGAGTAACCCTATTAGTCCCAACTAAAAGTAATCCGGCGTGAAAATCCGAAGTAATGGCATGTGACTTTTTTCAAGGGAAACCATTTCATTCAACTGAGTAGAAAGCACATAACTGAATAAAACTTGGTAAGCATGTATCTTTTAAAGTCATAGCTCCCTGCCTTATAGGCTACATACAGCCAATCTCAGAAGTGTGTTATATGTATTAGAAGAGGACTTGAAGGCTTAGCAACATGTTTTGATTCTGAACTTGGTTTACCAGGAGAAGTGCATATACATGCTCTACTGTAGCAGACCTGAAACATGTTTAGAGGCCTACTCTGCATTTGGTTGGAGGGAGCTGGTGGCAACTAAGGTCTTCACGTCCGGCCAAGAGGCATGGGGGCAGAGCTACACAGTCAGAAGTCTAGCTGCTGAACCTATATAAGCCAAATGCCAACCACTACACGCAGCCGGCGTGCCAAAGGCAAGCCCATCTGCGCCCGTCCGCGTCCGGACCGCTGCCAGCGCCAGCCATGCTGCCCACGACTCTCCCGGCAGACACATCATTTGATCCAGGGCATGGACTGTGAGCACACCTTCAAACTTGAACGCACAGGGTCTCTCCCTTTAACAAACTATCACATCTGCCAATATTCGCCTCAGTCAGATTCCATGCAATCTATCCCCGCCTCATTGATAATCTCTGCCCCCACTGACCGGACTCCGACTCACTCTTCCCCTAAAAAGGCCTGCTTGATTAACTGCAGATCCCTTCCTAGGCACACCGACGATATTTGGCTCTCTCTGGAGGCACATTCGTGGGACTTAATGTTCCACACCGAAACCTGGATCAAAGACAGCTCTAGCCCTGACCTCACACTAGCCATCCCGTCTGGTTACCGGATCCTAGGGGTCAACAGGGCTGACAATAAACCCGGGGGAGGAGTGGCGGTGGTCCTCCGTGCGGGCTGGGAAATTTCACATAGGAAACTTGAAAATATGGTGCCCCTAGAAGCCATGTTCTTCTGTGTCACGATGGCCCCCAATGTTGTAATGGCCGGGATCTTGGTCTACAGACCCCCTAACTCCCCTACCTGTCACCTGCTTGAACTGTTTGATGCAGCAGCTGACCTCTTGCTCAAGCATGCAAATTTTACAATTCTGGGTGAATTTAACGTCCATATGGATGATGATAATTGCACCAAAGCTAGTAAATTGGCCATCACGTTTGACGGCCTCAACCTGACACAGCTGGTTTATGGCCCTACGCACTCCGCTGGCCATACGCTGGACCTGAATTTTACTAACGATCCCAATTTAAAAACAGTTCACAGCCTACCGCTCACCTGGTCTGATCATTTTTTAGTACCTTTCAGCTTGGATCTGAATTCCCGTATTTCCAGACCCCATCATACCTTAGAAAAAAGAAGGATGGGGTGCCACGTCACCAGTAATAGCATGACACCTGTACTCTCCACAACACCCCTTCAGTTGTCAAGCAACCCGGACACAGCATTAGTAAGCTTTAACAGTTGGCTATCTTCAGCCCAAGATATTGTTGACCCCCTCAGACCTGTCACCTCATCCAGAGACCATCAGCCCCCTGGTTCTCTTCTGAGCTCTGTGCAGAGAGAAGCTACTGTAAAAAAACTGGAGCGCGTCTGGAGATTACCATATGACCTTATTGCTAAGATGTCATATAAAAAGCCCTAAAGAATTTCCACAAACTAAAGCGCACCATTATGAGAGACAATTTCACTAATAAGATCCACTTAGCAGGAAACTCAGCTAAAACTCTTTTAAAAATAGTACAAGAATTCACCAAGCCTGCTGCCACTGCCAGTACAGTTCTCCCCACCGTGTCAGTATTTACAGGACTATCAGATTTCTTTCAGGCTAAAATCCAAGATATTGACTCTACCTTTGCTCCCCCACAGTCCATTCCAGAGCATACGGCTGTGTCGGTCAGCGATGATACTATGACCACATTCCATTCTCTCTCTCTTGATGCTTCGCTGCAAAAACGTTTAACCTGTAAATGTGGGTCACCCGGCGATCCTTGCCCAGCTCGGTTTTTTAAACTCCTGGCACCTTACATCAACGCCCCTCTGAACCAGATCTGGAACTCTTCATTGTGCTCTGGAACCTTCCCTGCTGTGTGGAAGCAGGCTTATCTTCTGCCGATCCTCAAAAAACCTGATGCTGACCCTGCTATTTTTAAAAATGATAGACCCATTTCCCTTCTACCGGCACCAGCAAAAATTCTCAAACAAATAGTTCAGGAGCAACTTTCCATTCATCTGGAATCTCGAAATCATTTTCATGACTCTCAGTCCGGATTTAGAGCAGGCTACAGCACAGAGACTGCCCTCCTTGAAGTTTATGAGAGTATCCGTGAGAGCGTCGATTTGGGCAAAGCAGCTATGCCGATGCTGCTCGATTTTTCCGCGGCGTTCAATAAGGTTGCCCCCCCTATTCTTATGGATAGGTTAAGAGACATGAGTATTCAGGGCATGGCCCTGTCCTGGATCTGGTCCTTCCTGGGAAACCAGTCTAAACAAGTCTTTCTTCATCCTTTCACCTCTGACGAGAAACCCTTGCTCTGCGGGGTTCCACAGGGCTCTGCCTTGAGTCCTTTCCTCTTTAACGCCTACCTTTCACCTATTGCTGCGTTGGTAGAATCCTGTTGGGTGAGGGTGATCTCCTATGCAGATGACATCCAATTGTTGTTCTCTTTTGAAGAGCATTCCGAAGCAGCATTTTCTAACTTTAGAAACTGCCTGAGTAACATCTCGGCTTGGATGTCATTGAACTGTCTCAAGCTTAACTCAGACAAAATCGAGGTACTCTTTTTTAACCAAAAATCTCTGCCCCCCTCTGTGCTTTGGTGGCCCTCGGAGCTTTCACCGTCCTCCTGAGCCTGTTGACTCTGTGAAAAATCTCGGCTTCAAACTAGACAATGAACTTTCCTGTAAAACCCAAATCAAACAAGTCTCCTCCTCATGCTTTGGAAAGCTTCGCACATTGCGGAAATTCCTCCACTTCCTTCCACTGGAGTGCCGTCGAACAGTAATCCATGCTTTAATCTCATCCCACTTGGATTACGTCAACAGTCTCCATCTGGGTGCCCCCACCTATCTGACTCGGCGTCTGCAGATAATACAAAACGCTGCGGCCAGAGTGATTTGTAAAATACATTTCCGTCACTCGATTACCCCCATCTGAGGAATCTTCACTGGTTACCGGTGATCAAACGCATCATAACGTGTATTTGTAAAGCCCACGTTCACCTGTAGGTATCTTGGCGCTGAATAACAGATGTTTGCATCGAATTCAAGGCTCTCACACTGGCATTCAGAGCATTCCGGGGACTAGGCCCTGAGAGCTAGACTCAAGCACTACCATCACGACCAGACCCTTAGATCCAACCACCAGTGTCTCCTCACTATCCCCCATTTTCACAAGGCAAGAACTGGTGGCAGAGCCTTTGCGGTTAAAACATCTAAACTCTGGAATGCCCTGCCACTCTCCATCTGCTCATCGGAGTCAGAACTCACTTTTCGGTGTGCCCTGAAAACCTGATTATTCACCAGCATCTAGTTCTCTTCTACGGGCCTGTCATCTGCCGTCTGCCTCAGTGCCAGGAAACCCCCATTGGGGGTAGCTGTGTCTCTATAAACTCCTATAATAATAATAATATTAATACTTGCCTGGATATATAAGTTAATAGTGTCAGTTTCTCAGTACAAACCTAACTGAGTGTCTCAGTGCCTATAAGGGTGTTATTGAATATGTAATTAAATATGTTGGTACATGCGTGCTTCTCTTAGTCACTCCATTGATCTGTAAATGTGTATGTAAGGGGCTGCATGGGTCTCTTGCTGGTTTTGTTAGTTAGTACAGTACTGGGGTATTTAAGTGTGTGTGCAAGTGCCTCCCACACTACTGGATACATAAAAAGTGTATGTGTGTGAGTGCATGTTTAAATGTCTCTGTCAGTGTCTGACTAGTTGTATTAATAGCGGAATCCTTTTATAAATAGGAATGTGTATTTAAGTAGGAGTTTAAGGCTCAGCTACATGTTTTGATGTCAACTCGGCCTAGCAGGGAAACTGCATTTACACGCTCTACTGTAGTAGGCCTAAAACATGTTCAAAGGCCTAGTTGCTTGAATGAATGAGTTATTAGTGCCAGTTCCCCAGTTCATACGTAACTCAGTGTGTTAGTGGCTACATTTAGTTTATCTTTACATATATTCATTCTGTTGATGTAATCGCTATGTTGTTCTTTTAGTTTTTCTAAACATCCTACCACTTCCAACCGTTTTATATGTACTCATTCACTCTCCCCTTATATTGTTTTGTGCAACATTTTAATTAACATACCTGTTAAATCTGATTGTTGGTCTATTTTCTGTTGCTCAGTATAACTGATTTTCTCTATGCACAAATTTCACAAAAACCAAGCACAAAAATGATACACCACTCTCATGCAAGGGAACCAATAATGGCAACCTTTTCAACTTTGCTTTCAAGGTTACTCACACTGTGGACAAATAACAACATGGCTTTCATATTTTTAAAATAACATAGCTCTTCTGAATGCTCACAACTGTTAACCCTTTCTTACCCTCCTTTAAGAAAAGCTTAATTGGGTAGGAGTTTTGGACGGCTCCACGGATCCAACGTGGCGCTCCGCACGGCACCCCATGTAACCTCATGGTGGATCAGCGAATCCACAAGGCAATCCAAAATCTTTTTTTTAAACTGCTCCTAAATAGTTTCACTTACACAACACTTTTGTTAATGTCTAAATTTGGACCCAAATACACCTATTTCCCTATTTCTTCACCTACGACTTTCCCTTCACCTTTACATTCTAGGCTTTTACCAACCCTTCCCCCATGCTCCTGTAGCTCTGTTGCTATGGTGACCAATATAGTAACATTCTCAACTAGCAGTAGGTCACAGGTTCACAACACTTTCTAGACTAGCATGCTACCTCATAATCCAACTGTAGCAGGAGTGGTTGAGTGTTTGGATTTAGAGCCATGTCTGATATTCCATTGCTTTTTTTAATAATAGTGTAACGCCCTGAACGTCTCAGGATCGTTTAACAGACACGACAATGAGGACGCAACCACTTGTGAAGGGTTAGTTCTTTTAATGAAGGCAAATAAAATACAAAGAACAAACAAAAGTTATAGTCACTGGAATCCTCCAGGCTAAGTACGTTACCAGCCCACAGCACGGATGGTCCTAACCGTCCTCTGCATATACGCCGATCCCGGCGTATGCCAACAGAGGGCAGAAATGAAATGGCCGACAATGCCAATCGGTAGGCTGTGAGGGGCACGAAGAGTGTTGGGGAGAATCGAGGAGTCAGGGAAACACCCAGCCGGGGTCTCTACCTGAAGGGAGCAGCCGCTCAACCTCATCCTCAGACTGCACCGGGACGCGGAGTCACCTCCTGGTGATGCGTCACCGATACCCCAATCACAAGCAAGAAGACTGAACCGAGAGCAGCCGCTCGATCGATCCTGTGGACTTCCGAGTCTGTAACGCGGCAAACACCTCCTGGTGTGCGTTACAGCTGGCAGTCCCTGTGTCTCTGGTCGGGCTGGGAGTTACGACTCCAACCAGCAAAAGCGCCACTGCGCTTGGACTCAGCCGAGTCAAAAAGCGAAGCTCAATGGTTGACCGGTAGAGCTTCCGGGTCCTTCACAGGTGACGATGGGGCAAGACACGGCCCAGGGAGTAACGACTCGACCTACCTCCGTTCTTGCCTTACTGGAGCACCACTCCGGAACACTGCTCTTCACGAAGCAGGTACGTCGGTGTAAACACAATATCCGACAGCCTTGTACCTCCCGGTTCCTCCCTTTATAGGGCGTGTTTTCCTTGAGTTATGTAACAGCTCTCCTGTTTACATAAGGGCGTGTTTCCCTTGAGTTATGTAACAGCTCTCCTGTTTACATAAGGGCGTGTTTCCCTTGAGTTATGTAACAGCTCTCCTGTTTACATAAGGGCGTGTTTCCCTTGAGTTATGTAACAGCTCTCCTGTTTACATAAGGGCGTGTTTCCCTTGTATGACAGGAATTCTTGACAAATAGAAAAAGGCCATCACACATCTCCTTATGTTTCCCTCATTAACACAACCTAGTTTTAACCTCTACCATATTTCTATCAGCCATCAAATTTCTTATTTTAAATTGTGGTGGCTGGGCATCTTTTTAACGGACTTTTTTTTTTATTCTTTTCAAATCTGTCTCATTGTGCTGAGGCCTTCTCCTGAGTGCTATTGCTCCTTCCTTTGAAAATGATTAGAGTGTGGACTGTCCGCCATAGGCATGTGTATTTGGACAGAGAATCTGCTAGAAAGGGTAATATTATTGACAGGGACCTGGGTTTCCCTGGTGTGGATATTACTTGGATTAGCCAGAGAGGCTTAAAGTGGCATCAGTTGCTTCCATTGGATAATAGCCTTATGGATTGCCAACATCCAGACCTCATGATTGTGCACTGTGGTGACATTGACCTAGGCAATCTTACTGGAGTAGGATTGGAAGTCCTAATGAAGGCTACCTTTGGAAAACGAATGGCACTTTTATTTCACACTGCCTTGGTGTTTTCTAACAGATGACAGAGGCAGAAATGGAAGTGGTCATCTGAGTCTGTCCACAGAGAGACAAAGCTAGGAAACATTTGAATAAAACTGTTTCTGCATTCCTGAGGGACCATAACATGGTCTCTATCTACAATAATAACCAGCGCTTTGACATTTGACAGAGCTAATGGAGTGCATTTTACAGAGAAAGGCACCAGGGTGTTCTTGAACAATTTAAAAGGCTGCATCCTGTTTTATATGCAGTGATACCATACACACAATAAACACATGGGCTCTTTTTAGAGCCACCCTATTTCCCACACACTTGTTAATTTTCTTTGTAAATCTTTTTTTTAAAATATATCTAGAATTCGCAGAGCCATTGCGAATCTGCAAACCAAAAGCACACACTCAGTGCAAAACAGCACATCTAAAATTTTGTAAAAGAGGGTCTGAATAGATAATTGACTGCCTCTGTTAATCTATGACTGAATGTGTGAATGCCTGAGTGGTTCTGTGACTGGGTATGTAAATATCAGTATGAATATATCAGTGGGTATGAGAGTGTGTGCATGAGTATATGAGTGGTATATATTCACTCAAAAACAAAAGGTTATAAGTACGTTATAGTTAGGAATTGGCATAAACAAAAACCTTAGAAATTCACTGAAAAAAACAAAGGTAACAGGGACTTTATAGCGAGGCTCATGATTCACTCGAACAAAACCAGTGAAATTCAGCAGATATTGTTAGCTGAACTAACTATACCTTGCACCCCCGCAATGTACTGCTTATGACCTCACATATTTCATCACTCATGGCATGGTCAGTGACATCACTAATGACATCGCAAATTACATCACTGATGACATCATTCAGTGACTGCGAGTGTTTTTAAAAAGTTTGAGTGTTAAATATATATACACCAAGGTGTATTGGTGAATCAGCGGATGCAGGAGTGCCTGCATGGATGATTCAGTGGGGGGTGATTGACTGCATGAGTGAGTGATTAGGTGTCTCAATGAATGTATGGGTGAGTGACTGGTTGTATGAATGTTTGTATCAGTCTGACAGTTGGTGTGTAAGTGGCTGTATGGGTGTGTGAGTGGGTACCTGAATGGCTCTATCGGTGATTGATTGGTTGTCTGAGTACCTGTATGGGTGTCTAAGTTGCTGTGTGGGTGGGTAAGGGTTTTTGTGACTGCCTGTCTGGGTGAATGAGTGGGAGTGTCAGTGGCTGTTTAGCTTAGCGTGTGTATCTGTGAGTGTTTGTATGGCTGTGTGGGTGAGTGGATGGTTCATTGGTATATGGGTGAGTAACTGGGTATGTGGAAGGCAGTATATGTGAGCTTTGAGGTATATGAGTGACTGTATGGGTGAGTGAATGTGAGAGTGACTGTATGGGTGAGTGTGTGCTTGTGTCAGTGACTATATAGGTAAGTGAGTGAATGTGTAAGTGGCTGTGTGATTGGATGTATGGGTAAGTGAGTAGGTGTGTGAGTAGCTCTATGGATGACTGACTCAGTGTGTGAGTGGCTGTGGGTGTATGGGTGGATATTTCAGTGGCTGTATTAGTGAGTGAGTCGGTGTATGAGTGGCTGTATGAGTGAGTGAGTGGATATGTATATAGATCTATGAATCAGTGAGTGGGTATATAAGTGCTGGTATGGGTCTTTGAATGGGTTTGTGAATGGTTGTTTGGGAGTGGTTGTAATAAAGGTTTGATGCAGGTGTGAGTGGGAGCAGTAGTGTTTTTGTGGATGATGTCATCAGTGATGTCATTTGAGATGTCATTAGTGATGTCACTGACCATGTCATGAGTGAAGTAATATGTGATGTCATAAACAGTGCATTGTGAGGGGGAGGGTTTTGTTAACTCACAAACTATAACTGCTGACTTTCACTGGTTTGTGCGAGTGAAAACTGAGCCCAACTATAACGTCGCTGTAACCTTTGTTTTTTTTCCAGGGAATTTCTATGTTTTTTAAAATAGTAATGGCGTTTGCAGAGTGGTGCAGAAAGGGTGCTGGGCCTCTGACCAGTTCTCAGAAATCCCGCTGTATAGGATTTACAGAAAGTACCAAAAGGGCTACTTGGCCCCATGGTCCCTCAGCATCCAAGAGGACTTCATTCCCCTACCAGTAGTGCACCTGGAGGCATGTTTGCAAAGTGGTAGAGAAAGTTGGCGTGGCCTCAGAAGATCTCTTACCAATCACGCTGCGTGGGTCTTACTGCAGGGAACAGGAGAGGTTGTTCACCCCCAAGGACCCTCAGCAGCTAAGAGGACTTCATTCCCCAACCGTTAGTGCGCCAGGAGAAATCTTTGCAGAGTGGTAGAGAAAGGGAGCATGGCCACGAAGACCTCTCAGCAATCACGCAGTGTGGGACTTACTGAAGGTAACAAGAGGTGTAGTTGGCCCACAAGGACATCAAGGGGGGGTTTCTACCCTGCCACATTTTCTTCTTTTTTAACATTTTCTGTGGGACTCGATGGCTGCCAACACTTCCTGGTTGAAGTGTTGGCAGACAATCAAATTTGAGTAGCATTTCTGTAGGATTTTGGGCTACCAGATATCTATACTTTGTAAACTTAAATATCTTTGAAACAACTGAACAGATTTACTCTAAATCACAAAAAACACACTTTTCTGGACCATCTAGCTTTCTGCCAAATTTGTTAGAACTCCGTTCAGTGGTTCGGGCTGTAGTCATGTTAAAAAAATGAAAAATCCCCATAGACATACTATGGAAAAAACGCGTTGTGGGACCCTTTTTTGTTCTCGGCCACCGCTTCATGGATCACCCCGACACTTTAAGCACAGCAGCTAAACCAAAAAGGGGACGTTTTTTGAAAATTTCATGAAGATTCGTCAAGCAGCGCCAAAATTATTGGTAAAACATAAAAAGTGTTTCCTATGGCAACTTTGGTCCTAACTATGACTGCCTACTGGTGACCACCAGTAGGTAATATTTACCTACTGGCGGTCAACAGTAGGTAGTTATAGTTAGGACCTTGTTTGTATTCAAAAAGCATTTTTTCTTTTGCCAATATCTTCGGCGCAGTTTGACGAATCTTCGTGAAATTTTCCAAACTAATGACGAGCTCAGGTCAGCTCCTGTCTCGAAAGTTTGGGGGTGATTCGTCAAGCGGGGGCTGAGAAAAAAGGGGGTCCAAAAACTTGTTTTCCCTATGTCAATTTCCATAGGAAACTTTAGACAAAGCTACAGCCCGAACTGCTGAACGGAATTACACCAAATTTGGCAAAAAGGTAGGGCTTGGTCTAGAAAGCGTGCTTTTTTAAAAATGGTGTAAATCCATTCAGTACTTGCTGAGAAATTAAAAAAATATTGATATCTGAGCACCAAGGAGGATTCGCGAATCCACACAAGCTTCATTCTGATTGGCCATCTCGGTAACCGAGTCACAAGAAAACAGTACGAAAAACAAGAAAAGGACGCAGGGTAGAAACACCCTGACCCCTTAGGCCTGCTCAGGGGGTCCCACAAGGACCTCCAGGGCCAAAAAAGCATTAAAAAAGAAATTGGCCGAATTAGCACTGGGTGCGCAAATCCAGCTGTGAAAATTTTTAAAAACACAAAGTGCAGGCTCCCGTGCTTTGTTTTCTATAAGCCCCCGGGTGGACCAGGTCCCCGGGGCAATATGTAAATGTACGCGGGGGCCACGTAGCCCTGGGGAACGTCACCTCCCAGGGCTCAGGTAATTAGGGGTAGTGGAGCTTCCCTGGGGCTTTATTTAATTATGGGTGGCCTGAGGAGAGCCATCAGCCCAGGGCTTTGTTTAATTGTGGGTGGGTGGCCTCATGGTCCCCCAAACCCCAGGGACCACCACTTCCCTGGGGCTTTGATTAATTATTTGTGGGGGGGCCTCGCAGGCCAACCTAGCCCTGTGAACCACCACCTTCCCAGGGCTTTCATTAATTATTTGCAGGAGGCCTTGCAGGCGGCCCCCACAAGCCCCACCTCTCCAGGGCTTTGTTCATTATCGGGGGCATCACAGCCCCCCGAAGTCCCAGGAACCACCACCTCCCTGGGGCTTCAATCATGATGGGCTGATGGGATGGCCCCCCTCCTGGAGCCCTTGATGGCCCTGGGGGCCACCACCCCCCGGGGCCGGCTCCTGCAGTGTCCCAGGGTGCCCACCACTGGGACATTGCTGTTTGCTATGGCAGGGCAGGAGCACGGCTCCCGCCCTGCCATAGCAAACACTGCTTTGCTTCTTGGAAGCGAGAGCAAGAAACCTGCTCTCGTTTCTAAGAAGCAAAGCAGAATTGCTTTTGGGCAAGGGGAGCTGCATGTTCATGCCACGTGGCTCCCCGCCAAAAAAAAAAAGGCTGGCCAGGCCCGGGGGGGATGAAGTCCCCAGGGCCACAAAAAATAGTCAAAGAAGGGGGGGCCACACAGCCCCCCTTCTAACAAAAAAAAAAAAGAAAATCCGGCATCTTGCCGTGGGCCACACTGCAAACACACCTCCTGGCGTGTTCTAAGTTGGGGGATTAAGTCCCCTTGAATCCTGAAGTTCCGTGGGGGCAAACTAGCCCACCAGGTACCTCCAGTAAGCCCCACACAGTGGGATTGCTGAGAGGTGGTCCGAGGCCATGCCCCCCTTTCTACACCACTCTGCAAATCCGCCTCTTGGCGCACTGCTGGTAAGGCGATGAGGTCCTCTTGTGTCCTGAGGACCTCAGGACTAAAGTGGACTTCATTCCCCAAGCAGCAGTGCACCAGGTGGCGCGTTGGCAGAGTGGTGTAAAAAGGGGGCGTGGCCTCAAACCACTCTCAGCAATCCAGCTGTGTGGGGCTTACTATAGATAACGGGATGGCTAGTTGGCCCCCAGGGACCCTCAGGAGGCAAGGGAACTTAATCCCCTACCCAAGAGCGTGCCAGGAGACGCATTTGCAGAGTGGTGGAGAAAGGGGGCGTGGCCTGTGTCCGCCTCTCAGCAATCCCACTATCTGGGGCTTACTGGAGGTATCAGGTAGGCTAGTTGGTCCTTAAGGACCCCCAGCAGCGAAGGGGACTTTAATCCCCACCGAAGAGCGCACCAGGGAGCGCGTTTGCAGACTGGTGGTAAAAGGGGGCGTGGCCTGCTATGAGTACTTACCATTGCTGCTGTGAGGAACTTACTGGAGGTAATAGGAGGGGTAGTTGGCCCCCAAGGTTGTCCTTGGGAGCCAACTACCCCTTCTGTTACCACCAGTAAGTCCCACACAGTGGGATTGTTAAGAGGCCACGCCCTACCTTTCTCAACCACTCTGCAAACGTGCCTCCTGGCACACTACGGGTTGGGAGATGAAGTCCACTTTATCCTGAGGGACTTTGGGGGCCAAGAAGCTCTCCTAGTACCTCCTGTAAGTCCTACGCAGCAGAATTCCTGAGCGCTAGTTGGAGGCCCAGCCCCTTTCTCCACCACTCTGTAAACGCGACTACCAGTTGAAGAAGCATTTGCAATGTAATAGGTTTCGCATTTGCGAAAGTTAGAGCTACTGGGGTTGTAAATGTAAAAGTGTTTTATTAATGTTTCTTGGAGTGGAGTGGATGTAGGTTGTGTGTAGTGGAATTATGTGGTATGTTGTGCAGTGAAATTATGTGGATAGAAAGTATGTGGTATAATGGGGCAGATTTATGTTTCCTGGCGCATCCCTGCAAATCAGCAGGGATGCGCCAGGAAAAATGTGTCACGCAAGTTTACCCTTGCGCCACCACAGATGCGCTGCATTTACAATGCAGCGCATCGTGGCGCAAGGATAAACCGATGCGTGACGCATCTGATGGTGTAAGGGCGGCGCATTGCTGGAGTCATGTCGCAAGCATGACGCAACTCCAGCAATGTTTAGGGGCTGCCCATACCTTACATGCTGCGTCATGCCTTACGCCTGCTTCAAGCAGGCGCAAGGTTTTGACGCAGCAGCGTCGGAAAAGTGACTGAGTGAAATCTTGTAGATTTCACTGCGTCACTTTTCCGAGGTTTTTTACGCTGGAACGCCCACCCTGCATACATTAAACCTGACGCAGGTTTAATGTGGCGCAGGGCTTTACACCGTGACGCATCTCCATAGATGCGTCACGATGTAAATAGGGCGCAACGTGGCACAGGGTTTACGCCACCGCTGCGTCACAAAAGTGACGCAACAGCGGCGTAAAAGTGGCGCTAGCCCAACATAAATCTGCCCCTTAGTGTATAGGAATTATGTAGAGTGGGATTATGTGTTATGTATAGTAATTGTGTGGTATGATAGTCTGTGTTGTGGAGTGCTAAGCTCAGGTTTAGTCTTCCTCGTTTACATAGAAGCTAAACTATAAACTCAAAAAGACAAAAAACAGAAGGAACCACTGAGGAGCAATTCTGGACCTAGTCAGAGTTATGAGCAGGGCCACTGGAATTATGCGACTGTTTGGCTGTACCGACTTTTGCACAGTTATATATTGTCTGCATTTGCCACATAATCCATTATCTGCTGCATAATCTGCAGATTTAAACAAAAAAAACCTTCTTTCTAGCTCAAATGGCTCAAACGTTACCAAAAAAGCAGCGACGAGTGTTACAGTGTTACAGGCCATTTGCAAACCTAGAATGGTCACCTGTTACTTATTGCTAAATGTGGGTATTAAATTGGTACTAATGGTGTGTAATCCACTCTGGCTTCTTTCTGCGCCTCTCTTGCCTCTTTCTGCATTTCTGTTGCTTCTTTCTGCACCTCTTTCTTTTTCTGCACCTCTTCTGCCTCATTCTACTCATCTCTTGCACTTTCTACACCTCTCTTGCCTTTTTTGCACCTCTCTTGCCTCTTTCTGCACCTCTGTGGCTACTTTCCGCATTTCTCTTGCTTCTTTCTGCACCTCTGTTGCTGCTTTCTGCACCCCTCTTGCGTCTTTGTGCACCTCTGTTCCTTCTATATGCACTTCTCTTGCCTCTTTCTGCACCCCTCCTGCCTCTTGCCTCTTTTTGCACTTCTGTTGGTTCTTTTGCACTGCTCTTGCTTCTTTCTGCACCGCTCTTGCAAATTTCTGCACCCTCTTGCCTTTCCCTACCCCCCTCTTGCCTTTTTCTGCACCCTTCTTCCTACTTTCTGCCCCCCTCTTCCCACTGTCTGAACCTCTCTTGCCTCTGTATGCCCCACTGTTCGCTCTTTCTGCACCTCTTTTGCCTGTTTCTGCAAAGTTCTTGCCCCTTTCTGCAGTTCTCTTGCCTCCTTCTGCACCTCTGTAGGTTCTTTTTGCACTTTGTTTGCCTCTTTCTGCACCTCTCTTGCTTCATTCTGTACCACTGTTATCTTTGTCTGCAGCCCTCTTCTCAATTTCTCCACCTGTCTTGCATCTTTCTGCACTTCTCTTGCTTCTTTCTGCACCTCTTTGCAAATTTCTGTATCCCCCTTCCCGTACCTTTCTTGCCTTTTTCTGCACCTCTCTTGCCTCTTTTGGCACCTCTGTAGCTTCTTTCTGCACTTCTCTTGCCTCTTTCTGCACCCCTCTTGCCTCTTTCAGCACCTCTGTTGCTTCTTTTTGCACTTCTCTTGCTTCTTTCTGCACCCCTCTTGTCTCATTCTGTACCCCCTTTGCCTCTTTCTGCATCTCTCTTGCCTTTTTCTGCAGTTATATTGCCTCTTTCTGCACCTCTTTTGATTCCTTCTGCACTTTTCTTGCCCATTTCTGTACCCCTCTCACCTATTTCTCCACCTCTCTTGCTTCTTTCTGCACCTCTCTTGCTTCTTTCTACACTGCTCTTCCTTCTTTCTGCACCTGGGTTGCAAATTCCTGCATCTCTCTTGCCTCTTTCTGTACCCCTCTTCCCTCTTTCTGCACCTTTCTTGCCTCTGTCTGCACACCTGTTCCCTCTATCTACAGCCCTTTTGCCTGTTTCTGCACCTCTCTTTCCTCTGTCTGCACACCTGTCCCCTCTATCTGCACGCACCCCTTTTGCCTGTTTATGCAACTCTCTTGCCTATTTCTGCAAATCTCTTGCCTCCTTCTGCACCTCACTTGCCTGTTTCTGCACTTCTCTTGCTTCTTGCTGCAGCCACCCTCCCCTTTTCTGCACATCTCTTGCCTCTTTCTGCATCTCTCTTACCTCTTTCCACACATCTCTTGGTTCTTTCTGCACTGCTCTTGCCTCTTTCTGCACCCCTCTTGCCTTTTTCTGCACCTCTGTTGCTTCTTTCTGCGCTGCTCTTCTTTCTGCATTTCTCTTGCTTCTTTCTGCACCCCTCTTCCTGTCTTTTTACAATTCTCTTGCCTCTGTCTGCACCCCTGTTCCCTCTTTCTGCACCTCTTTTGTCTGTTTCTGCAACTCTCTTGCCTCTTTGTGCAGTTCTCTTGCCTCCTTCTGCACCTCTGTTGCTTCTTTCTCCATTTCTCTTGCCTCTTTCTGCACTCCTGTTGCTTCATTCTGCACTTCCTTTGCTTCTTTCTGCACCTGTTTTGCTTCTTTCTGTACCCCTCTTGCCTCTTTCTACACCTCTTTTGGATCTTTATGCAATGCTCTTGCTTGTTTTGCACGTCTGTTGCAAATTTCTGCATCCATCTTGCCTCTTTCTGTACCTCACTTCCCTCTGTCTGCGTACCTCTTGCCTCTTCCTGCACCTCTCTTTCTTCTTTCTGCACCCTTCGTCTCTTTTCCTGCACCTGTCTTTTCTCTTCCTGCACCTTTGTTGCCTCTTTCTGCAGTTCTCTTGCCTCCTTCTGCACCTCTGTTGCTTCTCTTTTGCATTTCTCTTCCTCTTTCTGCACCCCTCCTGCCTCTTTCTGCACTTCTCTTGCTTCTTTCTGCACCCCTCTTGCCTCTTTCTGCATCCTTCTTCCGTCTTTTAACAACTCTCGTCCCTCTTTCTGCACCTCTCTTGCCGCTTTCTACAGTTCTCTTGTCTCTTTCTGCACCCCTCTTGCCTCTTTCTGCACCTTTCTTGATTGTTTCTGTGCTGCTCTTGTTTCTTTCTGAACCTATCTTGCAAATTTCTGCACCCCTCTCACCTCTTTCTGTACCCCTCTTCCCTCTTTCTGTACCTCTGTTCCTTCTTTCTGCACTTCTCTTGCTACTTTCTGCACCCCTCCTGCCTCTTTCTGTACCTCTGTTGCTTCTGTTTGCACTTTTCTTCCATCTTTCGGCACCTCTTGCAAATTTCTGCACCCCTCGTGCCTTCGTGTGGACATCTCTTGCCTCTTTTTGCTCCTCTCTTGCCTCTTTCTGCACCCCTCTTGCCTCTTTCTGTACCTCTTTTGCTTTTTTCTGCACTTCTCTTGCCTCTTTCTGCACCTCTGTTGGTTCTTTCTGCACTGCTCTTGCTTCTATCTCCTACTCTCTTGCATATTTCTGTACCCCTCTTGCCTCTTTCTGCACCTCTGTTGGTTCTTTCTGTACCTCCCTTGCCTCTGTGTGCACCCCTGTTCCTTCTTTGTGCACCTGGGTTGCAAATTCCTGCATCCCTCTTGCCTCTTTCTGTACCCATCTTCCCTCTTTCTGCACCTTTCTTGCCTCTGTCTGCACACCTGTTCCCTCTATCTACACCCCTCTCACCTCTTTCTGTACCCCTCTTCCCTCTTTCTGTACCTCTGTTCCTTCTTTCTGCACTTCTCTTGCTACTTTCTGCACCTCTCCTGCCTCTTTCTGTACCTCTGTTGCTTCTTTCTGTACTTTTCTTCCATCATTCGCACCTCTTGCAAATTTCTGTACCCCTCGTGCCTTCATGTGGACCTCTCTTGCCTCTTTTTGCTCCTCTCTTGCCTCTTTCTGCACCCCTCTTGCCTCTTTCTGTACATCTTTTGCTTTTTTCTAGACTTCTCTTGCCTCTTTCTGCACCTCTGTTGGTTCTTTCTGCACTGCTCTTGCTTCTATCTCCTACTCTCTTGCACATTTCTGTACCCCTCCTGCCTCTTTCTGCACCTCTGTTGGTTCTTTCTGCACCTCTCTTGCCTCTGTGTGCACCCCTGTTCCCTCTTTGTGCACCTGGGTTACAAATTCCTGCATCCCTCTTGCCTCTTTCTGTACCCCTCTTCCCTCTTTCTGCACCTTTCTTGCCTCTGTCTGCACACCTGTTCACTCTATCTACACCCCTTTTGCCTGTTTCTGCACCTCTCTTTCTGCTGTCTGCACACCTGTCCCCTCTATCTGCACGCACCCCTTTTGCCTGTTTATGCAACTCTCTTGCATATTTCTGCAGTTCTCTTGCCTCCTTCTGCACCTCAATTGCCTGTTTCTGCACTTCTCTTGCTTCTTGCTGCAGCCACCCTCCCCTTTTCTGCACATCTCTTGCCTCTTTCTGCATCTCTCTTACCTCTTTCCACACATCTCTTGGTTCTTTCTGCACTGCTCTCGCCTCTTTCTGCACCCCTCTTGCCTCTTTCTGCACCTCTGTTGCTTCTTTCTGCGCTGCTCTTCTTTCTGCATTTCTCTTGCTTCTTTCTGCACCCCTCTTCCTGTCTTTTTACAATTCTCTTGCCTCTGTCTGCACCCCTGTTCCCACTTTCTGCACCTCTTTTGTCTGTTTCTGCAACTCTCTTGCCTCTTTGTGCAGTTCTGTTGCCTCCTTCTGCACCTCTGTTGCTTCTTTCTCCATTTCTCTTGCCTCTTTCTGCACCCCTGTTGCTTCATTCTGCACTACCTTTGCTTCTTTGTGCACCTGTTTTGCTTCTTTCTGCACCCCTGTTGTCTCTTTCTGCACTCGTCTTCCCTTTCTGTACCCCTCTTGCCTCTTTCTACACCTCTTTTGGATCTTTATACAATGCTCTTGCTTGTTTTGCCCGTCTGTTGCAAATTTCTGTATCCATCTTGCCTCTTTCTGTACCTCACTTCCTTCTTTCTGCGCACCTCTTGCCTCTTTCTGCACCTCTCTTTCTTCTTTCTGCACCCTTCGTCCCTTTTCCTGCACCAGTCTTCTCTCTTTCTGCACCTTTGTTGCCTCTTTCTGCAGTTCTCTTGCCTCCTTCTGCACCTCTGTAGCTTCTCTTTTGCATTTCTCTTCCTCTTTCTGCACCCCTCCTGCCTCTTTCTGCACTTCTCTTGCTTCTTTCTGCACCCGTCTTGCCTCTTTCTGCACCCTTCTTCCCTCTTTTAACAACTCTCGTCCCTCTTTCTGCACCTCTCTTGCCGCTTTCTACAGTTCTCTTGTCTCTTTCTGCACCCCTCTTGCCTCTTTCTGCACCTCTCTTGATTGTTTCTGTGCTGCTCTTGTTTCTTTCTGAACCTATCTTGCAAATGTCTGCACCCCTCTCACCTCTTTCTGTACCCCTCTTCCCTCTTTCTGTACCTCTGTTCCTTCTTTCTGCAGTTCTCTTGCTACTTTCTGCACCCCTCCTGCCTCTTTCTGTACCTCTGTTGCTTCTGTTTGCACTTTTCTTCCATCTTTCGGCACCTCTTGTAAATTTCTGCACCCCTCGTGCCTTCGTGTGGACCTCTCTTGCCTCTTTTTGCTCCTCTCTTGCCTCTTTCTGCACCCCTCTTGCCTCTTTCTGTACCTCTTTTGCTTTTTTCTGCACTTCTCTTGCCTCTTTCTGCACCTCTGTTGGTTCTTTCTGCACTGCTCTTGCTTCTATCTCCTACTCTCCTGCCTATTTCTGCAGTTCTCTTGCCTCCTTCTGCACCTTACTTGCCTGTTTCTGCACTTCTCTTGCTTCTTGCTGCAGCCACCCTCCCCTTTTCTGCACATCTCTTGCCTCTTTCTGCATCTCTCTTACCTCTTTATGCACATCTCTTGGTTTTTTCTGCACTGCTCTTGTCTCTTTCTGCACCTCTCTTGCCTCTTTCTACACCTCTGTTGCTTCTTTCTGCGCTGCTCTTCTTTCTGCATTTCTCTCGCTTCTTTCTGCACCCCTCTTCATGTCTTTCTACAATTCTCTTACCTCTGCCTGCACCCCTGTTCCCTCTTTCTGAGCCTCTTTTGTCTGTTTCTGCAACTCTCTTGCCTCTTTGTGCAGTTGTCTTGCCTCCTTCTGCACCTCTGTTGCTTCTTTCTCCATTTCTCTTGCCTCTTTCTGCACCCCTGTTGCTTCATTTTGCACTTCCTTTGCTTCTTTCTGCACCTGTCTTGCTTCTTTCTGCACCCCTGTTGTCTCTTTCTGTACTCGTCTTCCCTCTTTCTGCGCCTCTTTTGTCTGTTTCTGCAACTCTCTTGCCTCTTTGTGCAGTTCTCTTGCCTCCTTCTGCACCTCTGTTGCTTCTTTCTCCATTTCTCTTGCCTCTTTCTGCACCCCTGTTGCTTCATTTTGCACTTCCTTTGCTTTTTTCTGCACCTGTCTTGCTTCTTTCTGTACCCCTCTTGCCTCTTTCTGCACCTCTTTTGGATCTTTCTGCAATGCTCTTGCTTGTTTTGCACATCTGTTGCAAATTTCTGCATCCATGTTGCTTCTTTCTGTACCTTTCTTCTCTCTTTCTGCACACCTCTTGCCTCTTCCTGCACCTCCCTTTCTTCTTTCTGCACCTTTTGTCCCTTTTCCTGCACCTGTCTTGTCTCTTTCTGCACCTGTGTTGCCTCTTTCTGCACCTTTGTTGCCTCTTTCTGCAGTTCTCTTGCCTCCTTCTGCACCTCTGTTGCTTCTCTTTTGCATTTCTCTCCCTCTTTCTGCACCCCTCCTGCCTCTTTCTGCACCCCTGTTGCTTCTTTCCTCACCCCTCTTGCCTCTTTCTGCACCCTTCTTCCCTCTTTTAACAACACTCCTCCCTCTTTCTGCACCTCTCTTGCCTCTTTCTGCACCTGTCTCCTCTTTCTGCACATCTCTTGCCTGTTTCTGTAACTCTCTTGCCGCTTTCTACAGTTCTCTTGTCTCTTTCTGCACATGGGTTGCTTCTTTCTCTACTTCTCTTGCCTCTTTCTGCACCCCTCTTGCCTCTTTCTGTACCTCTCTTGGTTGTTTCTGTACTGCTCTTGTTTCTTTCTGAACCTGTCTTGCAAATTTCTGCACCCTTCTCGCCTTTTTCTCCACCCCTCTTCCCTCTTTCTGTATCTCTGTTCCTTCTTTCTGTACTTCTCTTGCTACTTTCTGCACCCCTCCTGCCTCTTTCTGTACCTCTGTTGCTTCTTTCTGCACTTTTCTCCCTTCTTTCAGCACCTCTTGCAAATTTCTGCACCCCTCGTGTCTTCATGTGGACCTCTCTTGCCTCTTTTTGCTCCTCTCTTGCTTCTATCTGCTACTCTCTTGCACATTTCTGTATACCTCTTGCCTCTTTCTGTACCTCTGTTGGTTCTTTCTGTACCTCTCTTGCCTCTCTGTGGACCCCTTTTCCTTCTTTGTTCACCTCGTTTGCCTATTTCTGAAACTCTCTTGCCTCTTTCTGCACTTTTCTTGCCTCTTTCTGCACCTCTGTTGCTTCCTCCTGCACTTCACTTGCCTCTTTCTACAGCTCTCTTGCTTCTTTCGGCACCCCTCGTGCCTCTTTCTGTACCCTTCTTCCCTTTTCCTGCACGTCTCTTGGTTCTTTCTACACTGCTCTTGCCTCTTTCTGCACCCCTCTTGTATCTTCTGCACCCCTTTTGCTTCTTTTTGCACTTCTCTTGCCACTTTCTGCACCCCTCTTGCCTATTTATTCAACACCCTTGCCTCTTTCTGCAGTTCTCTTGCCTCCTTCTGCACCTCTGTTGCTTCTTTCTGCACTGGTTTTGCCTTTTTCTGCACCTCTCTTGCTTCTTTCTGTACCCCTGTTGTCTCTCTCTGCACCCCTCTTCCCCATTTCTCCACCTCTCTTGCTTCTTTCTTCACCTCTGTTGCTTCTTTCTGCACCTCTTTTGCAAATTTCTGCATCCCTCTTCCCGCACCTTTCTTGCCTGTTTCTGCACCACTCTTGCGTCTTTCGTCACCTCTGTTGCTTCTTTCTGCACTCTTGCCCTTTTTTTTTCAATTCAAATTTATTGTTAAGTTAATTAAAACCATAACAATCATTTATCACAATAAAACGTAAAACACAATAAAAAGAATTGATTGTCAAGGGAAGATTAGTAATGTTAAAACCATGAGGCTGATGGTGGTTGAGCATCCGTCTTCATTATCAGCGATGAGTAAAGCTTTAAACAGGATATTAGGAGTGCCATCTCAGATTGATTACTTTTTTGAGTGTCTCTTTATCAAATCCTTGTGGCGAGGAGGATGGTATGGTTATTTGATTCACCAGTCTAGTTGTTCGGTCCCTCCGAATGGCTCGTGCAAGCAGAGACAATATGCTTAACTATAAGGAAATGTGATGCGTTTACAATCTGTGCAAGTTCCTCAGTGTTTGAAGCGGGATGGAACCCAGGTCTTTTAATGGTTGGCAATCAGCATGTGTAACCTCTTTCGAACAGGCAGGTTTATAAAACTGTCAACTTCAAGTGCTACAGTACTGCTGGGTACTGTCATGCGGGACAGGGGCAGCTCCATGGAGGATTTTGTGCAGTTAAGAGCTCCCCCTAATGGTGATCTAGATTCTAGTAGTATTCTGCCTGGTTCCGCAAAACATTTACCGACCTGTGCTAGGTCTTTTGGAGTTACAGATGTATATATGAATAGTAGTGCTTCCTTGCATGATCTTATCTCGTGTTGCATAAGGATGGGGCACAAAAACCTACGTCACTGTAATGATAGGCTTGCGCAGCAGTATACGATGTTGGCAGCTGATTTGGAGTGGTAATTGCACAGTCTACATTGCTCCTGTGCCAGTGCGCAGTTGTTCCAGTGTGCCCTGTACTCCCTAATGGGTGTAGTCAGTAGCTTAAATGATAAAATGTTCTTAAATGCATACTTTCCCATTGCTGCTCTCAGGTGTGGTTGGCAAAGAAAGGTTTCGTGGGATATTACAAGCTCCTCAGCTCCTCTAATGCTCCCTGCCTTGATTAAATTCAGATCCCTCTAGGTCTTCTTAGCTTTTATCTTTACTTTGCTTTTTAGCTATGCTTTGCTAAGTTGGAGAGCCGTCAATGAAGTTAGATCCAGTTTTAATGTTGAAGCGGCTAGTTCCAGGTACGTCACCCAGACACTTGTCTTGTCCAAGAACAATGCCATAAGGGCACCCCACAGAGAATGAGGGTCTGCCCGGCTCACCTGGAAGTAATAGTTAATTATGTCTTTTTTGCATGCTATGTCCATGCTTACAAGATTAAATTCCAGGTGTAATAAAGTGCGCTGTGTGTGCTTTGGCATGCCAAATACCTTTTTGTATGATGATATGTGGTTTCGCTCTAGTACCTCTGTTAGCCTTCCAGGGTAGGCAAGGTGGCCATAACTTGGTTGGTATGAATTTGGCCCTGATTACTCTTCTTATTGCCTCTGCCGAGTGACTGTTTAGCTTGTGATTGAGACGAGATAGAGCATACATGGTCTTTGCTGCTTTGGCTCCTATTGCCTTTGTCTGCAGCGTACTTTTCCCTGAGTCCATAAGCTAAACTCCAAGGTAGTTGTACTTAGAGTCCGTGTCAACCTTCAGTGGTCCGAGTTCCCACTTGAGTTCGCGTTTTAGAGGGCATCGGCCGAAAATCAGGAGTTTTGTTTTTCCCGCATTTGCGTGGAGGGCATTGCGTTTATTATATGGTGTAATATGTCCAGGGCCCTCCTCATTCCTATTCGTGTCTGATCCATCAACACCAAGTCATCCACGTACTGTATTTTTGGGAATTTTTTCAGCCCTAACAATGGTGAAAGGTTCTGCCTTTGAATAGCTCTTCCCCTAAATCCGCTGTTTAAAGATTAAACAAAGTTAGAGCAAGAACGCACCCCTGCTTTAATCATCTGTTTGTGAAAATCAGTCTGGTGGCGTGTGATTGCGTTAGCTTTATCCTCACCTATGTATCCATGAATAAGGCTGCAATTGCTGCAAGCAGTTGTTTTGGAATGCCTCATCCTGCCAGTTTTTTACACAGGATGTTACGGTCAAGGCCATCAAAGGCCACACTGTAGTCAACAAAACAGGCATATAATAAAGTGTTTCTTTCACGCCCCTTTTTAGCCCAGGTAGGCAAGAGCGATTATGTTGTCAAGAGTTGATGCGTTGGGCCTGAATCCTGTCTGATAGGATGGTATGATTTTATTGACTGTGATCCATTGATCTAGTTCTTTTAAGATAATTTTTGCAAAGAGTTTGTCATCTACATCGAGGAGGGCAATTAACCTGTAGTTTTCCGGCAGTGTTTGATCTCCCTTTTTAGGTCTCGCGAGCCAAAGGCTCGAAGAGACATTTTATATCTGGGCTTTACAAAGTGCTGCCGTGGCCTAAAGCTACAGTGCATGTGCGCGGGCGCGCGCGCCGCGCTTACTTTCACTTTCGCGGCCGCAAGGCCGCTTTGATCACGATCACTTTCAATTTCGCGGCCGCAAGGCCGCTTTGCTGCGCAGACCCAGCCTCCTCTGCCAGCACACCCACAACTGGCAACATTACTAGCGCTTGTCTATATTTTTGCTCTTACTATCCCTCTCCTGCTGTCTCGTGATGCTTTTGCTCTCTTTCTCTTTTTAATGTTTATCTCTCATTTATTTCCTTTGATATTTTGTTAAAGTGAACTATTGCTTGCTCTTTACGCTGCCTTCATATCCCTGTCACACGTTTCCTCCTTTCCTCTTTCTCTCCCTCGAATCTTTCTTTGTCTGTCTTTTTGCTTGTTCATATCACACTCATTTTGCCATCTTTCTTACACCCTCTGTTCTCTGAGCCTCGCGTTCAATTATTTGTACGCACCCTTTCCTGATTACAAACTTTCCACTTTAGTTCGCCTCTTTTCCTGGACACTTAACTTAGCTTCCATCCGTCGCTTCTCTTTTCTTTTCCCTCTCGTTCTCTGCAGTTTATTTCTTTATTCTTTGTTTCTATTGGTTTAGCTAACGTTTGGTTTAGTACTTCACTTCCTGTCAGTCCTGACTCTTTTAGTTGTCCTTTCACCGCTCCGTCAGAAGAGTAGCTCCACTCCTTTCATTGACTCACACCGAACCGTGGTTAACGCAGCAGGGCCTGTGTTATCTAAACCACGGCCGCCCACGTTTTATGCCGGGACAGGATCCCATTTAGAACGGCCCCGCCCCCTCCTTCCTGCCTTAGCTCCTCGGGAACGCTAGCGCTGCCTGCATCCTTCAGATTTCCGAGTTATCAGAGCGCGCGGTCGGTGGCAGAAAATACGTTTGCAATAGTAGTCCTGCAGCATCCAGGCTGGAGCCTGCCCCTCACAAGTCGCACATGGGGACTGTGCAGTGAATCCTCGGGACTAATGTGAAATATACAGCTGTGGTGAAGGCTGAACACATCACTTACGTGGGTTATTTTACCCCTGTTCAAAAGAGCACCGAGTTGCAGCATTACCCCATTCATTTATGTACCCTATTTCAACAAGCATTGGCATAGCCAATAGGTCTCGCTTTGGAAACCTTATAAGTATTTAGTTATGCAGCACAATATCCTTGGTGCAAGATCATCAACTGTTGCATGGCTAAACACTTATAAGGTCCCAAAGGCGAGACCTATTGGCAATGCCAATGCTTGTTATATATTGGGTAGAGGATCAAACACTTACATGCTTCCGGTATGGCAGATGAGGCAAGGCATTCGTTAAACAGGTTGAGCATCACTGGGGCCCAGAACGTTCAGTCGTCTTTAAAAATGATCCCCGGTATGCCATTCGGTCCTGGAGCCCCGTCACTCCGGCTATTGCTTAGTACCATTAGTACCCCTGCTCTAGTTGCTCTTATGATGTTGTCCTCCGTGTCTTCTAAAAGGTTCTTTAGGTACTCTGTGTGAAAAGTCTTTGGGCCCGATTCACAGACTCACAGACTTAAGACAGACTTAAGACAGACTTAAGACAAACTTAAGACAGACTTAAGACAGACTTAAGACAGTCTTAAGTTAGGATTTTGTCTTAAGTTTGTCTTAAGTCTGTCTTAAGTCTGTCTTAAGTCTGTCTTAAGTCTGTCTTAAGTTTGTCTTAAGTTTGTCTTAAGTTTGTCTTAAGTCTGTCTTAAGTTTGTCTTAAGTCAAACTTAGGACAAAATCCTAACTTCTGTGAATACCATAAGTAGTAAGTTTAGGATTTTGTCTTAAGTTAGTTCTGTGAATCGGGCCCTTTGGTTTGTCCGAGTCTACGTATAGATTTTCCACGAGCTGCTCCCATTTGGTTGCCGGTACGACGAGCTCCTTGCTATATGACGTAGTTGCTAGACTATTTGCGTATTTACAAAATTCTTTGGCTTTGCTAGGCGCAAGCAAGGAGAATAAGCATTGCCACTGTTCCTGGGTGTCTTCGTGTTTTTGGCTCCATACAATCTTTCAGCTTGATTTCTGTTGCTATAGTTCTTTCTTTTCTATGTTATTTAACAGTTTGTCTTTAAATTTTTTTGCTCTCTATAATCTTTCTTGTTCCGACAGTTCGGGGCCACTGAACGTCATTCGGGACAATTTGGCGTTCCTTTTGATTTTGTGGAGTTAATGACACATTAAACGTGTCTAGCAGCAGGAACCCTTGCTCTATCTTTGTTTCCTCATGGGGCCATTGGCCAGTTGCGATGGAATGTTTCCAATCTTAATAATTGGTCATTGCAATTGCCCCCCATTTGATCCTTTTTATGAGTGGGCCCTCATTTGTTTCATACTCATAGCCGGCTGGATTGCAAATTTTACAGACCTTTGTGCTCAGACTAATGTCTATGGTGATCGGATTGTGATGGCATTCGTTCCTCTGATGTACCTCGAAGGCTGTGCACCTCTTTAATAGCTTGCTACTTAAAAATATATAGTCCAAGGTAGATGTATCTCTGTAAGTGTGGATCATAGTGCCCCCCGTCGGAGCTGCTAGTGCCACTGACCCAAGATCAAATTCGCAGATGC
Source organism: Triturus cristatus (assembly GCF_964204655.1). NCBI lineage: Eukaryota > Metazoa > Chordata > Amphibia > Caudata > Salamandridae > Triturus > Triturus cristatus. Next base: position 1,005,867,151 of record NC_140591.1, on the reverse strand, counting down.
ATGCTTGGAGGATAGTTCTTTCACAGCCTCCTAGGGATATATCGACTTTGTCTAAATCCCGAGTATTAAAATTGCCTGCCATTATGTACCGATCTCCTGGATGTTCATACATGTATCTTTTTATAAGCTTGGTAGTGTTCTTCACTGTGAGCAATGTTGTGTCTCTTTGTGGATTTATATTTAGGTTTATCAAAGATATTGACTTGGGCATTTCAACTAGGGCAGTGGTTCCCAAACTGTGCACCGTGGCTCCCTGGGGAGCCGTAACACCGAGCCAGTGGAGCCGCGCACCAAGCACTTTAATGCATTTAATGTTGAAGGGTCTGTTGACTTCAGTTGAACTAATTAGATTTAAATGCATGATGTTGATGATTTGTGTGTGACATGCCTAAAGCAGTAAATGTAGTGCCTAATTGATGGCATGTTGAGGGAGATGGCCTCCATATTTCACTGGATCCCCACGCTCCAACACTCCCAAAGTAAGTGGAAGATGCCTGATTTATTTTTTTAGACTCGTTAATAGTTTAGTTTTTTTCGAAATCCATTTTACACCAAAGCAAGTTATCAGGAAAGTACAGTTGTCCTGTCTATTAAACACACTAAGTGGCCAATTATGATGTTGGTGGGAAATTCTTCCGACCGAATCGGTTCCAAAATTGTTTCTAACCAAATCGTGTTCTTCGAGTCGGACCGATTGATTACGATGCTTCTGAACATTGTTCGGTCGGACTCGCATTGACTCCAATGGGAACCTGTGTTCCGAACGACAACACAGGCTCCTATTGAAAAAAGAGGAGGTTGGGCAAAACATTGCACCCTGTGGCGGGCACCTCATGGTGCCTGCCACACTGTGCATAGTTGGAAAGAGGGGTCCCTTGGGTATCCCCATGGGCCCCAGCCGGAGGCCTATGGGTGCCTATGGGTGAAGGGGGGCCTTCTACGGGGCCTCAAAGTCAGATTCCGACAGCCGTTTCGTGTCGGTCAGACCGATTCGGAACGGCTGTCAGAATCGGACATCGTAATCGGAAACCAAATCCATAGAGCTGTACGATTCAGCTCCGAATGACTCGGGCTGTGCGAATGCTGAATCGGAACCGAATTGGGCAGCCTGGATGGTTTCCTTGCATCATAATCGGTTGGTTAGAAATTAATCAGATTCGGTCGGAAAAATAGGTTCCAAATCCTGTTCAGAGACTTTTTGACCAACATCGTAATCGGCCCCTAATTATTATTAAGTGTTGATATTTGCACTTGAATCATAGGTACTTCCAGTACACATTTCTTCCAGTACACTAACATTTCCAGACATGTCTGCTCTCTCCATGAGCACAGGAAAAGGAAAACACCATATACAGAATAATGCCAATATTTGGAAGCAAGAAAGAGGCAATTTATTTTACTTGCATTGATTTGGAGGCAATTTTAGGGAGGAGAAAGCAAAAATAAAGCTGATGGTGAGTGAGGGTTCATTTAAACAAGAGTGACTCCTCTTGCTGGCTCTTTTTCTGTTTGGCCTCACTCTTTTGTTGTTTTGATACTGTTTAGGGGGACCACGAGTGGCTCCATTTGTTTCTCCCTCCCTCTCTTGTTATTCTATATTTAGGCAGCGCACAGCTGCGAGAGATTTTGCTCTCAATAGTGAACCTCTGACTATTTTTTGGCAGCAGCATGGAGAATACAGTGCTTCCATATTCCAATGAAGAGGTGGATGCCCTCCTGACAGACCGCTCTCTGTTTTCTGATCCCTCTATAGCACAGACAATATCCCAAACCACTGAATGGGATAAGTTAATGGAACAGAAACGCAACTGTATTCGCACCATCCTGCATGGCAAAATACTTACCGAATACTTGAGGAACAATGTGGCCCCCAAGGTTACGAATGCTCCCCGAATCTTTTTAGAAGATGCAGTGTTCAGGAAAGAATGGGCCCAGATCGCATGGCACTGCACCCGCGACTGGCTAGTCCTCATTATTAAAACAGCCTTAAGACTATCTGAGACAACGATAGTTGAAATCCAGCTCACCGAAAACAACTTCAGAACGACTCTAACAGGGTATAAGAAGAAACTGGAAGAACTGAATAAAGAGGTCAATGAATATAAAGACAACCTTACCCAGTCCAAGGCCCAAAAATTTCAAAAGGACCTGAAACGTTTTTCCTATTCAAAGGTCTATCCCTATGCCAACCCTGATTATACACCCCTACTTAGGAACACACAGAGCTCTGATGTATCAGAGGATGATGCATCCACTACTAGTAGGTCAAATGGTGGTAGCTATAGACCAAGACAACAGGGCAGGGGAAGAAATAGACAACAAAAATACCAACAGATTTGGCCACCTTTCCTAACTCCAGGAGACAGTGGTTTCCATAATCAATTCCAACCGTCACAATTCGCAATGATGGGCTGGAACCCCAGTTTCATGCCACTCCCTCCATACCCACAGAACATCTACCGACTGCCTTTTTTAGAGAGAGCCCGGAGAGGCCGCGGGAAAAGAAGAGGGACAAATCAGGTCCATTGGGAACAGGAGGAGGCGGTGGGGAACAACACATGGAGCAAGTCCCGGTAACAACAAGCGGGAACCAGCAGTCAGAGAGTTTAGTCATCAATCTCTCTTCGGTGAGTCTCACCGACACTGAAAGCATGGTCCTGGTAAAGGGGCTTGGTTTCGTACCTACAGCACGCCTGGATCGCTTCAGATTACATTGCGAATTAGCTGAGTTTTTTAGAAAATTGAAACTGAAATCCTTTTTTGAGAAACAAAAAACGATTGAGGCACCAACCCCCCCTGACTAAAATCTACATTTACCTCTCCACCACACACTGTTCCACCAGAAATTACTGCCTTCGAATAGGCAGTTTTCAATGATGTGGAGGCATTCCAAGAAACCGGAGTTTACAAGAACATGAGAGCGGTGGAATTTCAAGCCCTACAATCTTTGCAGTCCAACACCTCCATTGTTATAAAATCAGCTGACAAGGGGGTGGAGTGGTTATCCAGGACGCTGCTGATTATGACAAGGAATGTAGGCGTTTGTTAGGGGACCGCAGTAATTCCACCCCGCTACATGTAGACCCCTCTCCACACCTAAAAGCCTCGATTAAGAGTCTCGTCGGTGATGCGGAAGCCAATGGTTACATTACCAAACAGGAAGCGGAATTGTTAACAGCGGGTGATGGCATAATTTCATACTTTTACACCTTGCCTAAGACTCATAAGTACAGGACGTCACCACCTGGTCGTCCTTTCGTTTCGGGCATTGGTTCCCACCTGGAACCTTTGTCACGGTACTGTGATTTTTTCCTAAAACCTCTCATCCAAAAGACCGGTACATATTTGAAAGACACAAAGAGCTTACTACCTTTGCTTCAAGACCTCCATGTTGACAATGATTCCACCATTCTGGTCTTTCTTGATATTGAGAGCCTCTACACCTGCATTCCCCAGGATGAGACTATCCGGGTCCTTAGTGAGGCTTTAAGTGCAGCGCCCTGGGATTTTGGGATTTCCGGACACCCAGACAGTTTGTCATCAAATGTGCAACGCTAGCACTGAAGAAAAACTTCTTCGAGTACAGGGGGAACTTGTACCTGCAGTCTACGGGGACTTCAGTGGGCAGCACCTTCGCCCCGAGCGTAGCTGGGCTGTATGTCTACGACTTTGAGTGCAAGTATATATTGTCTGCTGACAACCCCTACATGGCCCATAAATCTTTTTGGAAGAGGTATATAGATGACATGTTCTTCATTTCGCAAGGACCTGAGAACTCATTATTGGAATTTGTCAACTGGATCAATTCCTGTGACCCCAACTTGAGATTCACTCATACTTACCATAGAGAAGAGGTGATCTTCCTGGATGTAGTCATAACTAAATCAGAAGAGCGACTGCTTACTAAAACTCATTATAAGCCAACAACCAAGAATAACCTACTGCATTTCTCCAGACAAGACCTCTAAGAGAAAACCTCCCCTTTGGGCAATACCTTCGCTTAAGGCGCAACTGCAGCAGAGTTGAGGACTATCGTTCCCAATCCGGGGAATTGACAGTTAAACTTCATAAGCGCAGGTACCCAGAAAGGATTCTGAACAAGAGCTGCAAGAGAGCAAGGAACCAACCAAGGGAAGCCCTCCTTGAAGACACACCCAGAAACACTGAAGAAGTGCCACTTACTTGTGTCACCACGTATAGTGTTGCATCCAATGTTATCAGCAAATCCATCAGGAGACAGTGGCAGATCCTTAAAAGCAACAACCTAAAATGGGAAAAAACCCTTTTTAGGTCTCGCCTGACCCAGCGCATGCGCTGGTCTGGCGAGACTTATTGAGAGGGCTCCAAAAAGTGCTACCAGGCCAGCCTAGAGCTACAGTGCATGTGCGAGGGCGCGCGCGCCGCTTTTACCGTGATTCCTTTCACTTTCGCTTGGCATAGCCAATAGGTCTCATTTTTGGAACCTTATAAGTATTTAGTTATACAACTGTTGCATGACTAAACACTTATAAGGTCCCAAAGGCGAGACCTATTGGCTATGCCAATGCTTGTTTCTTTTAGGAAGGCAAGAAGTATCAAGGATACCCTTGTGCATACACGGCCAAGAACAATTGACACAGATGAAGACCCGTTGGTACTCAATGCTTGGGGTCACCCCAAAGTCACAGGTCATTTCCCCTGTGGTTCATGCAACGTGTGCCACCTTACCACACCTACAAAATCTTTGGATTTGGAGAATGGCAAGACGAGGACACAACGCTCTCACACGAACTGTAAGTCCCCAAATGTGGTTTATCTAATTACTTGTCCATGTAGTTCAAGATATGTGGGGATGACCACACGAAAATTTAAACAACGAGTGTGTGAACATCGCAGCAATAGCCGATGCCGAAAGAGTACCACCAAGCTGACTGAACACTTCCTACAGTTGAACCACACGACCAACGACATGCATTGGACTGTTATTGAACAAATAAAACTGGGGAGTATGTCTTCGCAGATTTTATTTGAGAAGGAACAGCGTTGGATCTACCGCCTTTCTACACATGTGCATGGACTGAATGATAATATCCCCTGGGGTTCAGTTATGAGCCGCTAATTTGATTAAAGAATTATATTAGCCAATTCACTTCAGGTCTGCAATGTCTTGGCCTCTTACATTTTTCTGACCCCTTTTCAATTTTGTCCACCCTTGATATATTTTTAGCAGATCACAAAGAACACTACGAATAAGACCCTTGTATTCTGACAAAGTGCTAGTACGAGCAGCATGCTTCATGGCGTAGCCTGCAATGCCTTGACATCTATTTATTGGGTTTGTCACTTTTAAGTGACCTCACAACATTTTCCCCCCAATCCTCAATTAATGTCAAAATAAACCCTTTGAGAAACTTAATAGTAATTGTCTGTGCTTAAGGTTCTTTCAGTTCAAATTCTCCATGCGTAAAGGTGAGCATTTCAGCTCTCTGTATTACTTCTAATCGAAGCGTTACGTGTCATTGCATGATTGACAGTCTTTACACTAATTGTCTGCGCATAAAGTTTCTTCAGTCCAAATTCCCAATTCGTTAAGGTGAGCGCTTCAGCTCTCTGTATAATGCCTATACGAAGCATCATAGGTCATTGCGCGGTTAGGCGCGTGACACGCTCAACGTCCCGGTCACCAGGCAGGTTACTTCCTTTAAAAACACACACAAAGCGGCCGCTGAGTTATCATCGGGGTCCACGGAAGGCAATATACAGGTGACATACGGGCGCGTGTCTTTGATAAAGTAAGTGGTGTTGAGAGCCCAACCACGATTTAAGGTAACTCGTTGGTCATTGTGCATGTGACTCAGGATTACAGATTTCTCTAATCCCTACAGTGTTTGACTATAAGTCACCGCCCCCCACCAGGACCCTTGTTGTGAGGGCTTTCATTACTTCACGTAAGCCTTTCTTTTAACATGCTTTTAACTACAAGTTCTGACCCATGTTTAAAAAACTGCCATACCTGTTGTTAGCTTGAGTCTCACAATTACTGTCGCTCCAGCAGCATAGTCATGTTCTTTACTAAATTTTAATATTTACCGGCAATTCCTGTGTAAAGCGTGCACAACCGTAAGCATGCCCTCTATTCCATACCTTCATGCTATACAGTTAATGAGCACTTCTCGCAAGCACCTGTATAGCACAGTGATAGTTAGTCACTGACACGGATGCCTCACAAGAGTTTGCTAGCGATATAGCTGCACTTCGAAGAGCACTAAACAGCAGCATGAGCTTAGACACTCCGGATTATATACAAACACTTGGGCTATGACGTACATTTATGCCATGTGACTTGTTGTGTTTGTATGTCTGTTTATTCCCACAGATATTATCGGCTTTCTGAAATCCTGAAGGCCGAACTAGATACCCGTGAGTTTGTGCGGTTCATTTCCACCACAGGTTAGGGTGCGCCTCAGAGTGCGCATACCGACGTGGTGCGCTGGTCCTGATGAATGCTTCGCCAATAGCATTTTGAAGCAGAAACACATTTCTGGGGCTTAAACCAAGGTATCTTTTAAACCACATTTTTTCACCATTGCACTCACGCCACACACAAAAAAAACCCTGCTCCGCTGTAGTCAGGCATCGTGGCACACCAGAGAGGCACTCGGCCTCTCTGGTGGGAACCCAATGATGAAGCATGTCACCAACTAGGTTGGTGAGTGAGGGTTCTTTTCAAACAAGAGTGACTCCTCTTGTTGGCTCTTTTTCTGTTTGGTCTCATTCTTTCATTGTTTTGATAATGTTAAAAAATTGTGAGTCATGCTGCTAAGACAGGTGTGTTGGCATGTATCATATGGGTAGAAATTGAAGGGCATGCAAATATTATTCAAGCGCAGAAACACTTTGGCAATGGGGCCTACATGCATAGGGGTGCTATCTAGCACTGTTAGTGGGATAACAAAGTTTGAGAGGGTACTCTAATAATGGCATGGCCAAAAAAGTAGAGCTAGGAATATTTTATTAGAGGGGCCGCCTTAGTAATACGAAACACCCTGCATATATGATTATATTACCTTCATCAGCTTCATCCCAATTATTTTCAGGGAGAAAAATGCAAGTGATCCTGAGGCCGGGCTTACATCCACCCACCCTCTCAAAAAAGTAGCAGTGGGGAGCCACTGGAAATGGTCAATGTGTCAAGGAAGCCGTGGGTCGAAAAAGTTTGGGAACCACTGAACTAGGGCTGTAGGTTCCCATTCTTTGATTTCCACTTGTAGTTCTTGTTTAACATAGATTGCAAGGCTGCTCATTGGTCTTCCAAACTATTTTTTCTTGTGTGCAAGTATATGGCTTATTTGAAACCCTGGGATAGGTATGGGAGCAGTTGACCATGTTTCTTGCATGCATATGATGTCTCCCGTGTTTAGGAAGTCCAATGTTTTTCATCTGTCCTTAAGGAGTAAAGGCCCGCCACGTTCCAGTTGATAATCCGTACTGCGCTTCTTTTATGAATTGATGTTTTGAATAGTTTTCCATTTCCTTTCCTAAAGAGTTGGCCGTCCTTCAGTCATGAGCGCTGTGGCGAGCCAAGCCCATTCAAGTTTTTCCAGATTCACGCATGCTATTTCTTCCTCTGTCCTAAGGTTTTCGCTTCTACTGTTACACACATGGATTTTGATTGTGCCCGCCCCTCCCCCAAGGGAAGGGCAGATGGATTTTTAGGTTCCTCTTAAGATTTTTATTGTGTTTGGTCTTTCATGGGGTGATGTTATGGGCTGCCTCCCTGACAGCACGTGCAGATATTTTTCTATTGCTGGTTTGTTGATTAGTATGCCCCAATCCTTAAATTGTTCACTCTCCCGTAAGATGTTCTGGACATCAGAGTCACTTTGCCATTCAGTTAGTGTAGATTCTCTTCTGCTATTGTTTAGGTTAAGTTGGAATTTGACTGAAATTCAATGTGCCATATTGCGGTATGATAGAGATGGTATGTTATATGTTAATTGTAAAATGTTAGATCTGTTTAATATATCCCATGCCCCTTTTGTATTAAGTTCCGGAGTGAATATTAGAGTAAAAGATGACAATGTCATACGATTTTCCAGGTTTGGGCCCTTCCCTGATGGGGTGTTTGACTGGTTGATTATCCTTTCCTTTATTTCAGGGTGTGCAGGTTCAGGGTAATCAGCTTTTGATGCGGATTGATAACCTCTGTTTCCTTGTGCGTAAAGTTTATTGTCCGGGGCTTGCTTATGATCTTCTTTCTTATGTTGTATTAGTGTTTGGCGTTGCCCTGCTGATGGTTTGTACCATCCTCTGGTTCGCAAGTCTGGCTCGTCCAAGGTGGTCTGTTCATTCCTTTCTGTTATTGTCCTTCTTGTGTGTGTACCTCTCTCTGGCTCCACTGCAAGGTGTGTGTTTGAATGTTTTTTGTGTGCAAGGGCTTGTCGATATAATGACCTCTCTGTTGAGCCTATCAGTAACTGTTGGTGTGGAGGGGATGGTCTGCTGGAGGCTTTGTGGCACTGTCTGAGTAGAGTTTTCCCTTTTTCCCAATACTCCTTGCTGTGTTTGCGGACCAGCGCTTGTCGATGGTTTGGATATTTCTGTTCTTGCCCCGGGCAAGTCCGTGTTTTGTTTTCTCATCGGATAGTTGTGCGGTATGTACCCTTATAAGGAAAATGGGGTATGTCTTTGGAGCTTCTGGCAGAGTTGCTTCTGTGTTATACTCTTGCTTTGCTCATTTGGTCGGTGCTTCCATTTGTGGAGCTTTTTGGGCAATTCTTGGTGCTTTGATTGTTCTTTTGTTGGCCTTATATGCTTTGTGCAATTTCTTTTTTTTCGTCTCTGTGACAATTGTTTTGTCTTCTCCTCTGATTCTGGCTCATTGGTTTGAGCGCATATGGCTTGCATTGGTTTCTCAATGCACTCCAGGCCTTCATTAGTTGACTGCAAAGGTATTGCGATGGTGGGGTGTGGAGGCCCTATGCTTGCATGACAGGCCTTGCCTCTTCTTGGCTCTTGCGTTTTTTGGTCTGATTGTGAGCACCATTGTCTGATGGTTTGTTTTCCTTCCTGTTTTTTGCTGCTGATTGTGTGGTAGGCCTTTCATTCTGCAATTTTCCTTCATGGTTACATTTGCATTGATTTATTAAAGTCGTTAATAGATCCGGGAGTGAAGTTAGTTTCTCAATTATGGAATTATTTGGGTTGTTGGTGGGTCCTACGCTGCTCTTGTTTAGCGGATAGTACATTTGTGAGTTTAGTGCTTCAATCTTTTTATCAATTGAGAGTACGCTCTGAGCGAGCATGTGTGTCAGTTCTACTTGTATTTCTAATTTATGCGACTACCAGGTGAGTGCTTTGATGGCGTTAAAAGAGAGGAATTTATTGTGTTTATGGGCTTTCTCCCTTATCAAGGTCTGATAGCGATTCGAATTCATTTGGCCTAGCTTCGCTTTGCTTTTCCTACGAGTGTGTTTGCTAGCCATATTGGCTGGGCTCAAGTCTGGTGGTTGATCCCAAGGCTCCGGCCCGTTGTTGCTTAGTGGAGTAGAGCAGGCCTATTTTGAGCTTTTCTCTGCCCCGTATTGTTGTCTATCAAGTTCATGGTTCTCTGGGTGGGAGATTGACACCTCCACTATGTGTTGGTACCTGTTATGCTTCCTTGCCAGATTTTGCTCCTCCATTTGCATGGGCTCACTAGAGTGTTCCTGGCATTGCTCCTCTATGTCCTCCATGTCCTCCATAACTTCCTTTGTGTTATCTTCTTCATTATACATTGTCGAGGAGATTTTGATGGCTTCTGTCACTGTTTCCACATCTATGCCTGATATGTATTGGGACTTTATGTCGATGTCAAATTTTCTTATTTCCGATTCCTCACCTGATGGCTTCTCTAGAATCTTTTGGGTGATCCCCGCTCTCCCTATATTGTTATGGACCTTTGCTATATCCCTCGCAGTTTTTCGGGTGCAAATTTCGCCTGCGGCGATGTCTGCTAGCTCGACCATCTCGGCCAGCTCCGCCATCTCAGCCATTTCTGCTATCTCCGACATTTCCATCTTTGCAAGGGGAGTCCAGAACGTTACATCTGGCGCGTCTGTCAGCGAAGGTTGGGAACCTCTCCAATTTCCTAGGGAAGTATTTATGTATTAAGTTCTGTGATGTTGCAGGTCCCGGGCTCTGACCCGGAAGGTTTTCTCAGGTTTTTCAGGTTTTTCCAACATGTCTGTCACCTTCCCATCCAGTGTTCTGTACTTCCGTTTCTTACAATGATCAGACATTGAGCAACCTCTTGCTTCCGTTGTTTTGCGTCCCGTAGCTGCTTTCAAAGTTTTTGTCTTTTCAATAACAAGAGCAACCCATATGTCCTTGTGAGCTGGGTAAGTACAAAAGCACATAACAAAGAAACTGTATGCAATCCGCAACTAAAGTAGTTGCTCTGATTCAATCATAATCAAGATTATCCTTATTCATTCAATCCTTACATTGAGTCACAGTATGAATTCTATCAAAATATCTATACACACTTATTACTGAAAAAGCCCATAAACTTATTGATTTAAGTTATACCTAGCTTCAGCCGAAGCAGGTAATTTTATTTTTACAATTAAACATAAATTATTGAAATATTTTAATATTATTGCACATTCGGAGTGGTATTGTGAACCCCATTGAAGTGACCATAACCTATAGTAGTGAATACTGTGTGACATTGTGAAAACGGGAGAAACAGTTTATTGGTAAAAATTCAAAATGACGAGCATTAATACAAATACAAATTAATTTAATTCAGGCTCTCTCTTTTGTATGGTGTTGATGACGTTTCAACCCTCTCTAGATACAGGGTCTCATCAGGACTGTGTTTCTGGGGACAGTACAGCACAGAAAAGTATCCGTATAAGATCCTGGATGTCGGTTGAACAATGAGGTACAGGAACAATAGTAATCCAACAGTGTAGATATCCCAATTGATGGCTGGGATACTTCAAGAATTGAATGGAACCCACAGCGATGGCTCCAGGCGTACATGTACACGTCTTGGTGATGGTCCCCGTTGGTATCACATATCTTGCTCCCACGTGAGTATAACGTCTCTACGGAAGCCAGTCGAGCTACGTGATAAGAGTCAGCATAGTCCGGGCACAGGGACGGTATGTATCCAACGTTGTTGAGTTTCAAGAGTATGACCGGGATACTTCAGGTCATCCAAAGAGTCCACAATGTTGGCTCCACGGGTATGTATTTACGCTTAGACAGTGGCCCAAATTGGTGTCACCTCCCCAGCTCACGATCGAGTGTTACTTCCAAGTTTTTGTGGCTGAATATGGTGTTTGGCTTTTTGCTGTTTTTCTGTTTCCTCAGTGCTCGTCTCCTTGACGGCTCCTGTGCTTTCCGTGAGTCATGTGTGCGCTTATCCTTGCACTTGCACTTGCACTTACACTTACAGCTCTCAAATATCCTGTGTGAGAGTTTCCAGCTAGCACAAAAGGTGGCTGCATCCAAAAAAGGCTTTAATTTCAGTTTCTTTGGAGTCTGTGGTTTAAGGTGGGCTCTTCGCTCCTCAGTGCATATTAATGGCGAGGTGCCTGGCGCTATTCGCTTTGTTGGCATTGGTGTTGATTGTGTTCTATTGCTGTCCCCTATTGATCGTTGATTTTATCTTACCGGTTGCTCAGTTGCGTTCTGCTTCTGGTGCTGCTTCTGGTGCTGCTCTGCTTTTATCGTTTCTGCAGGGTTTTTTTGAGTGAAGAATGTCAGGTCTCTTTTGTTGTGTTTCTGCACTTCTTCTTAGGTGACGCCTTTTTTGGGACAGTTTGCTGGTATGAGTTTCATAGAATAGGGACCAGACGATGAGATCGGGGTGTAAGGCGGGAGGGTCCTTACACGGGCAAACTGATGTGTCCCCGCTGAGCTCTCCAGAGCTCTGGCCTGCTGTGCCCTCCTGAAGGTAGCGGTGGTGGGGTCGATGGTTATGAAGCACTCCCTATGTAGAGCAGAGATGAGTGGGGGTGTCCACTGGAGTTCCTGGTTGTCTTGCACTGGGGGGAGTGATGGTGCCCAAGCGGGAACACACCAGGCCCCTGCAAGCCGCCAAATGACCTAGCTGGGCCGCTTCTGCTTGGAGCTGGGCTCATGCTCAGCAACTGGTAGCTACTACCGCCTCAGCTTGGGTGTCCCTGCTATCCCTCTACTTCTTAGCCTTGCTTTGTCTGCTGTTGATGTGACCTCCACCAGAGTCTGGGTGTACCGGGGAGAGCAAGGAGCAGGTGTCAGGTAGGAGCTCAGGGAGCAGGAGGAAGGTGTGGGGTATCGGCAGTGGGCCGAACAAGGCAGTGGGTCAGCATGGGCATAGGCATAGTGGTGAGGGAGAGAGAGCAGACCAGCAAACCATGTAACAAAGGTGGGCAAGGCAGAGCAGAGCACCCAAAATGGGGGAGGGAAGAGACAGCCAGCAGACCAGCAAGCGACAGCCATGAGTGCAGTCAGGAGCCCCCTGGAACAGTCCAGAACCCCTGGTGCTACTCTACAAGGGCTGAGGCTGTGCTCTTTAGTGCTACTGGCAGATTGGGGGGGGTGCTTGCTCTAGCATGCCTCTGCGTGCCTCAGCGGGGACGAGTGCAGCAGAAGAACAGGTCCGAGATCGAGATTCACCCTGTCTCACGCCTGTCTCTGCCACTGCCAATCCGCTGCCCAAGCTGAGCACCACACCCCGCAACTTTCGCAGGCTCTGCTCTGCTCCACACCACCGCTGCAGTGGCCGCTCTCCCCTCATGGCACTTGCCTCGCTCGCACAGTCCACAGGTTCTGCTTCCGGTTGTCGGTCGTCAGTCACGGCACTCCCCTGCTGCAAAAGTGATCCGTGCATCTTGCCTCTTTCTGCACCCCTCTTGCCTCTTTCAGCACCTCTGTTGCTTCTTTCTGCACTTCTCTTGCTTCTTTCTGCACCCCTCTTGCCTCTTTCTGTACCTCTCTTGCCTTTTTCTGCAGTTCTCTTGCCTCTTTCTGCAGTTCTCTTGCCTCTTTCAGCACCTCTTTTGCTTCGTTCTGCACTTTTCTTGCCCCTTTCTGTACCCCTCTTGCCTATTTCTCTACCTCTCTTACTTCTTTCTGCACCTCGGATGCAAATTTCTGCATCCCTCTTGCCTCTTTCTGTACCCTCTTTCTGCACCTCTCTTGTCTCTGTCGGCACACCTGTTCCCTCTTTCTGCACCTCACTTGCCTGTTTCTGCACCTCTCTTGCTTCTTTCTGCACCTCTTTTGCCTCTTTCTGCACATCTTTTGGTTCTTTCTGCACTGCTCTGGCCTCTTTCTGTACCCCTCTTGCCTCTTTCCACACCTCTTTTGCTTCTTTCTGCACTTTTCTCTCATCTTTCTGCACCCCTCTTGCCTCTTTCTGCACCTTTGTTGCTGTTTTCTGAATTGCTCTTGCTTCTTTCTGCATTTCTCTTGCTTCTTTCTGTACCCCACTTCCCTTCTTTCTGCAATTCTCTTGCCTCTGTCTGTACCCCTGTTCTCTCTTTCTGTACCTCTTGTGTTTGTTTCTGTAGCTCTCTTGCCTCTTTGTGCAGTTCTCTTGCCTCCTTCTGCACCTTTGTTGCTTCTTTCTGCACTTCTCTTGCCTCTTTCTACACCCCTGTTGCTTCATTCTGTACTTCCTATGCTTCTTTCTGCACCTGTCTTGCTTCTTTCTGCACCCCTGTTGTCTCTTTCTGCACTAGTCTGCCTTCTTTCTGTACCTCTCTTGCCTCCTACTGTACCTCACTTGCCACTTTCTGTACTTCTCTTGCATCTTCCTGCACACTTCTTCCCTTTTTCTGCACATCTCTTGCCTCTTTCTGCACCCATTTGGCCTCTTTCTACACATCTTTTGGTTCTTTCTGCACTGCTCTGGGCTCTTACTATACCCCTCTTGCCTCTTTCTGCACCTCTGTTGGTTATTTCTGCAATGCTCTTGCTTGTTTTGCACCTCTGTTGTAAATTTCTGCATCCCTCTTGCCTCTTTCTGCACCTCTCTAACCTCTTTCTGCACCCCTCTTGCCTCTTACTGCACCTCTCTTGCTTCTTTCTGCACCCTTCTTCCCTTTTCCTGCACCTGTCTTGTCTCTTTCTGCACCTTTGTTGCCTCTTTCTGCAGATCTATTGCCTCATTTTGCACACCTGTTGCTTCTTTTTTATACTTCACTTCCTCTTTTTGTACCCCTCTTGCCTCTTTCTGCACATCTGTTGCTTCTTTCTGCACTTCTCTTGCTTCTTTCTGCACTTCTGTTGTTTCTTTCTGCACCCCTCTTGCCTCTTTCTGTACCCCTCTTGCCTCTTTCTGCACCGTTCTTCCCTCTTTCTACAACTCTCTTCCCTCTTTCTGCACCTCTCTCCTCTTTCTGCACCCCTGTTCCCTCTTTCTGTACATATCTTGCCTCTTTCTGCAACTCTCTTGCCTCTTTCTACAGTTCTCTTGTCTCTTTCTGGACCTCTGTTGCTTCTTTCTGCACTTCTCTTCCCACTTTCTGCACCCCTTTTGCCTCATTCTGCACCTCTCTTGTTTGTTTCTGTACTGCTCTTGTTTCTTTCTGCACCTGTCTTAAACATTTCTGCAACCCTCTTGCCTCTTTCTGCACCCCTCTTCTCTCTTTCTGTACCTCTCTTGCTACTTTCTGTACCCCTCGTGCCTCTTTCTGCACCTCTGTTGCTTCTTTCTGCACTTCTCTTGCTTCTTTCTGCACCCCTCTTGCAAATGTCTATATCCCGTGCCTCTGTGCACACCTCTCTTGCCTCTTTCTGCTCCCCTCTTTCCTCTTTCTGGACCTCTTTTGGTTCTTTCTGTACTTTTCTTGCCTCTGTGTGCACCCCTGTTCCTTCTTTGTGCACCCCTTTTGCCTGTTTCTGCAACTCGCTTGCCTCTTTCTGCACTTTTCTTGCCTCTTTCTGCACATTTCTTGCCTCTTTCTGCACCTCTGTTGCTTCCTCCTGCATTTCTCTTGCCTCTTTCTTTACCCCTCTTGCCTCTTTCTGCACCTATGTTGCTTCTTTCTGCACTTCTCTTGCCTCTTTCTACACCCCTGTTGCTTCATTCTGTACTTCCTATGCTTCTTTCTGCACCTGTCTTGCTTCTTTCTGCACCCCTGTTGTCTCTTTCTGCACTAGTCTGCCTTCTTTCTGTACCTCTCTTGCCTCCTACTGTACCTCACTTGCCACTTTCTGTACTTCTCTTGCATCTTCCTGCACACTTCTTCCCTTTTTCTGCACATCTCTTGCCTCTTTCTGCACCCATTTGGCCTCTTTCTACACATCTTTTGGTTCTTTCTGCACTGCTCTGGGCTCTTACTATACCCCTCTTGCCTCTTTCTGCACCTCTGTTGGTTATTTCTGCAATGCTCTTGCTTGTTTTGCACCTCTGTTGTAAATTTCTGCATCCCTCTTGCCTCTTTCTGCACCTCTCTAACCTCTTTCTGCACCCCTCTTGCCTCTTACTGCACCTCTCTTGCTTCTTTCTGCACCCTTCTTCCCTTTTCCTACACCTGTCTTGTCTCTTTCTGCACCTTTGTTGCCTCTTTCTGCAGATCTATTGCCTCATTTTGCACACCTGTTGCTTCTTTTTTATACTTCACTTCCTCTTTTTGTACCCCTCTTGCCTCTTTCTGCACATCTGTTGCTTCTTTATGCACTTCTCTTGCTTCTTTCTGCACTTCTGTTGTTTCTTTCTGCACCCCTCTTGCCTCTTTCTGTACCCCTCTTGCCTCTTTCTGCACCGTTCTTCCTTCTTTCTACAACTCTCTTCCCTCTTTCTGCACCTCTCTCCTCTTTCTGCACCCCTGTTCCGTCTTTCTGTACATATCTTGCCTCTTTCTGCAACTCTCTTGCCTCTTTCTACAGTTCTCTTGTCTCTTTCTGGACCTCTGTTGCTTCTTTCTGCACTTCTCTTCCCACTTTCTGCACCCCTTTTGCCTCATTCTGCACCTCTCTTGTTTGTTTCTGTACTGCTCTTGTTTCTTTCTGCACCGTCTTAAAAATTTCTGCAACCCTCTTGCCTCTTTCTGCACCCCTCTTCTCTCTTTCTGTACCTCTCTTGCTACTTTCTGTACCCCTCGTGCCTCTTTCTGCACCTCTGTTGCTTCTTTCTGCACTTCTCTTGCTTCTTTCTGCACCCCTCTTGCAAATTTCTATATCCCGTGCCTCTGTGCACACCTCTCTTGCCTCTTTCTGCTCCCCTCTTTCCTCTTTCTGGACCTCTGTTGGTTCTTTCTGTACTTTTCTTGCCTCTGTGTGCACCCCTGTTCCTTCTTTGTGCACCCCTTTTGCCTGTTTCTGCAACTCGCTTGCCTCTTTCTGCACTTTTCTTGCCTCTTTCTGCACATTTCTTGCCTCTTTCTGCACCTCTGTTGCTTCCTCCTGCATTTCTCTTGCCTCTTTCTTTACCCCTCTTGCCTCTTTCTGCACCTATGTTGCTTCTTTCTGCACTTCTCTTGCTTCTTTCTATAACTTTCCTGCTTCTTTCTGCACCCCTTGTGCCTCTTTCGGTACCCTTCTTCCCTTTTCCTGCATGTCTTTTGGTTCTTTCTGCACTGCTCTTGCCTCTTTCTGCACCCTTGTTGCTTCTTTCTGCACCTCTTTTACTTCTTTCTGCACTCCTCTTGCCTCTTTATGCATGCCACTTGCCTCTTTCTACATGCCTCTTGCCTCTTTCTACACCTATGTTGGTTCTTTCTGCACTGCTCTTGCTTTTTTCTGAACCTCTTGCTTCTTTCTGCACTTCTCTTGCTTCTTTCTATACCTCTCTTGCTTCTTTCTGCACCACTCTTGCCTCTTTCTGCGCACACACAGGGCTACTTTTGAACTGACCTCAGGATCAGCAGTACACACATGCAAGTGGATAAAAGTACTGCTGGCCTCTAAACTGCCATGCCCTATTATATGCTAGGGACTTAGAGGTAGTTTAATCCCCCTGCCCTACTATGTCCTAGGGCCTTACAGTGGAGGTCATGCCAATCACAGGGGTACCCTGACCCATAGTGTACCCTAGTGTATGTAGGTGTTTTCGCTCTATTCTAAGTGTCTTTCAGCATAGCATTGACTCTGGGCCTGGTTAGGCAGAGCCCAGGGTCAGTCAGAGTCAGTTACCACCAGTCAGCAAAAAGTCGGAGGGGGTGCCCAGGGCATAGCATGACTTTGCAGCAAGGCATCTTTCTGCACCTCTGTTGGTTCTTTCTGCACATCTCTTGCTTTTTTGTGCACCTTTCTTCCTCTTTTTGGAAGTCTGTTGTCTCTTTCTGCATTTCTCTTGCTTCTTTCTGTGCCTTTCTTCCTCTTTCTTCACTTGTCCTACCTATGTAGGCATAGTTAGAAATTAGCATTTAAAAAACCTTATAAATACACCCCAAAAAAACATAGGTTTCAGGGACGTTCTAGTTAGAAATTAGCATTTTAAAAAACCTTGGAAATTCACTGAAAATACCATAGGTTTCAGGGACGTTACAGTTTGAAATTAGCATTTAAAAAACCTTTAAAATTCACTGAAAGAAACATAGGTTTCAGGGATGTTATAGTTGGAAATTAGCATTTAAAAAACCTTTGAAATTCACTGAAAAAAACATAGGTTTCAGGGATGTTATAGTTGGAAATTAGCATTATAAACAACATAGAAATTCACTGAAAAAACAAGTTTCAGGGACGTTATAGTTAGTTGAACATTTCACTCGTATAAAACCAGAGAAATTCTGCTGTTATAGTTAGTTCAGCTAATAATAACTCGTACCCCCGCAATGCACTGCTGATGACATCACATATTACATCACTCATGACATGGTAAGTGACATCACTGATGACATCTCAAATTACATCCCTGATGACATCATCCACGTGATAATCTGATGCACCTCCTCACACCCTAATATAACCTTTGATACATCCACTTTAAAATACAGACTACCAACTACCATTCTCAAAACCATAGCCACACCAGTACCAATTACTACATACCCACTCACTGATTCCTAGGTCTACACACACATCCACTTACTCACCCATAAGTCACTCATCAATACAGCCACTATCATATGCACTCATACACCTAAAGAAAAAGCACACACTGCCACTCACCCATAGAGTTACTTACACAGCTAGTTAGTCATGCAAAGAGTCAATCACACTCTCACGTACTCACCTATACAGTTATACACATACCACTTCACTTATTCACACAGATACTAACACATACTTACTCTCTTAATATGTGATGTCATCAGCAGTCCATTGCAGGGGCGCGAGTTCCCATAGGAAATCTGAAAATTCTATTTTGAATAACTAACTATAACAGCCGAATTTCTATGGTTTTGCACAAGTGAAATATCCAACTAACTATAACGTCCCTGAAACATGTGTTTTTTTCAGTGATATATATATATATATTCACTGAAAAAACCATAGGTTTCACACATGTTATAGTTACCTGGACATTTCACTCGTAAAAAACCATTGAAATTCCCCCGTTATAGTAAGTTCAGCTAACTATAACTCGCGCGACCACAATCCACTGCTGATGACGTCGCATATTACATCACTGTATTCACTAAGATACTGTTAATAAGTCAGTTATACAATTATTTTTACAAAAAAAACCATCCATTTAGACACTTATTTACCCATTTATTCTTCCATTAACCTTTAGATATACATTTTTTTTATTTTTTTATTTAAACAAACTTTATTGGTTTCCACAAGATTACAACTTCCGTCATCATTAGTATACTGCATAACATAGCAATATCGACCGATACATCAAAGAGGCTCCAACATAGAAAGCCGTGAGACAGATATCTATAAGTTACCAATGGACAAATCTAACACGTGTCACCTGGAAGTGTTCCGGTTATTGCATCATCCATAATCCTGTTATTAGGTCGTTATCAATCTTGCCTCACACCTCTCAACCAGCAGTTCCATAGGTAGTCCACCTCTGCGGAGGCGAGGAACCGCACAGTACTAATATTGAAGAACAACAATGTGTGAGTTCAACCCCTTGGAGAGTCCATTATCTTCAAGGCTTTACAATCGATGTCTCAGTGAATTCGCTTTATCCAAACCAACTTAAGACAATTCCCCCCTCCCACCTCCCAGCCACTTCCCCCAACCCAACTGCCCCCTCCTTGCCCTCCCCCCTCTACCGGGTCAATGTAACTCCAGGTTCATGTATCTAAGTATTCATACGGGGCCATCTGCCATCTCCCTCCCCCGACCTGGGGTCTCCCCCACTCCAATGGACATTCCAGCTGTACTGGATATAGTGGGAGGCCTGTCCTGCTATTTCCTGCATCATAGCCCCCCATGCTAGTAGCACCTCAGGCAACTTGGGGTCTCTCCTGGTGCTCCGTATGTGCCCCTCCTCTGCTAGGGCCCATTCCCGTAAATCTGACCTCCACTTTGCCAATAGAGGTCCTTGCTGTGTCAACCAGTGGATTGCTATACGCCTCTTGGCTATAACTAGCCCCAGGACCAGAAACCGTCTGCTTATCTTGCGTTTCGGGTCTCGCGGAATCAAGCCCAGTAGACACACACGGGGGTCCAATGCAATCGTCCATCCGGTTATCCGGGTCAGTTCTTCAATAACCACCCCCTAGTACGTCTGGATCGATGGGCACGTCCATACCATATGCAGAAAATCTGCTGGATCACAGCGACATCTGGGACATTGGGGGTCTCTGGAGCCATCAATGGCGTGCAACCTTCTAGGGGATAGGTATGTCATGTGTGTTATGTTGTACTGGATTTGCTTAAAGCGATTGCTCACTGCCACCTTCCGCACACTTTCATGGATTCGCACCCAGTCTCGCGGCGTAAGCTCCTGCGGGCACACCTGCTGCCATTTTTCTTCTATTTTTAGGGGGCCGGTCTTTTTATCATCCCTTAACGCCTTATAAAGGTGAGTAACACATTTTTGCCCTCCCGCCATGGCTATCATAGTGACAAAAGTCTGAGTGTGCCCCGGGGCCTCCGGAAACGTAGGCCACAGTTGTCGTGCTGTTGCCGCTATTTTTGCATATTGCAGAAACTGCCCCTACTCCCAATTCAAAGGCGGTCACTGCCTCCTGATACGTAATAAATTTATCATCTGGGTACAGGTCGGCCAACATCAGGCAGCCCCCTGACTTCCACACCTCCGTTGACATTACGTGTTCAATCTGCGCAAAGGGCGGCATCTGCCAGAGGTCCGCCTCACGGGCAAAGGGTCTATCTTGAATAATTTTACATACCACTCGGTTCCAAATTGCAGCCCCAAGCCGCACCAGAGGCAGGTCCAGCCCCCCAGCCCGCCACAACAAAGCCCCGAGCTGTCGGTCCCCGTACGTGCCTGCCAACAGGGACCTCTCCCAAGAGGGATCCAACCTTTAGATATACATATATAAAAAAATAAAAAAAAGAAACACACATATTCACTGGATGATGTCATCAGTGATGTCATGAGTGATGTCATTTGAGATGTCACTGACCATGTCATGAGTGATGTAATATGCGACGTCATCAGCAGTGGATTGCTGTCGCGCGAGTTATAGTTAGCTGAACTAACTATAACGGGGGAATTTCAATGGTTTTTTACGAGTGAAATGACCAGCTAACTATAACATGTGTGAAACCTATGGTTTTTTCAGTGAATTTGCAAGGTTTTTTAAATGCTAATTCCTAACTATAACGTGTGTGAAACCTATGTTTTTTTTAGTGAATTTGTAAGGTTTTTTAAATGCTAATTTATGTATGTATTATTATATTTTGTATATATTTATTTTACAATAAACTACCTATGTATAAAGTTATAGATCGACTGTATCCTTTAATATGGAATGGCTCAGCTCTTTTATTTTGAATTTGGATAAAGTTGAACAGCATAGTTAATATCTTCTATAAACTTATAAACAGTTTAAAATGTTTTTTTTTTCTCAAGGGTTTTTCACCGTGCGCGCACACCCCGCGATTTTTTGAAAAAAAATAAAATGTTTTTTTCACCCTTCGGGGTCCTTCAGGGTCACCCTGACAAAGGCTAGGGGTCAGGAACTCTCTACCCTGCCCCCTTTTCACGTTCTCCACCTTTCTTTTTCACTGCCACACACAAAATGGCATCCGACACTTCCTGATTTCGACCGATTCGAATGTTGACTGACATCTAACCACCAATCAGAATTACGCTCGCGCACAGCACCGTGCGCGCACCATGCGCGCACGGTGCGCGCATATAGATATTTATGTACTTTTAACTGCAATTTTCTCAGGAACTACTGAACAGATTGACACCATATATGCAAAAGGCACATGCCTGACCTGAGGACTACCTCTTTGCCAAATTTCAAGTAATTCTGTTCAGCAGTTCGGGCTGTACCTTCGACTAAAGGTCCTATGGGAAAATGCATGGGGAAAATGCGTTTTGGGACCCCTCTTTTTTCTCAGCCCCCGCTTGACGAATCACCCCGAGACTTTCAGGGTAGGAGCTGAGTGGAGCGCCGCATTGGTTTTGAAAATTTCGCGAGGATTCGTCAACCGGCGCCAAAGTTATTCAAAATAGAATTTTCAGATTTCCTATGGGAACTCGGTCCTAACTATAACTATCTACTGGCGACCGCCAGTAGATAATATATACACACACACACACATATATATATATATATATATGCACACACACATACATATCTATCTATCTATCTATCTATATATCTATGTATCTATCTATCTATCTATCTATCTATCTATCTATCTATCTATCTATCTATCTATCTAACTATCTATCTATCTATCTATATAGTTTTTCACTGAAAAAACCATAGGTTTCAGGCCTGATATAGTTAGGAATTAACATTTAAAAAACCTTTGAAATTCACTGAAAAAAACATAGGTTTCAGGCATGATATAGTTAGGAATTAGCATTTAAAAAACTTTTGAAATTCACTGAAAAATCCATAGGTTTCAGGCCTGATATAGTTAGGAAATAGCATTTAAAAAACCTTAGAAATTCGATGAATTAGGGGTGTTATAGTTAGCTGGACATTTCACTCGTACAAAACCATTGAATTTCCTCTGATATAGTTAGTTGTACTAACTACATCTCGCGCGCCCGCAATCCACTGCTGATGATGTCACATATTACATCATTCATGACATTGTCAGTGACATCACTGATGACATGTCAAAAGACATCACTGATGACCTCTCAAATGACATCACTGATGACTTCACTGATGACATCATCCAGTGAATGGGGTTTGGTTCGTTATTTAAATATGTATTATATATATATATATATATATATATATATATATATATATATATATATATATATATACTTATAGCAATTTGCATTGAAGAATGAGTGGATATATAAATGTAAATATCTGGATAGAGGATTTAGTAGCAGTGTGATTGACTGTTTGTCTCACTAAATATATTGGAAAGTGGCTAAACTGTGTGAATATCTGTATCACTTTGTCAGTTGTTGTGTAAACTGCTGCACCAGTTGGTTACTAGCTACGTGAAAGTCTATATTAGTTATTGATTAGTTATCTGAGTATTTGTATGGGAGAGTGAATGTGTGTGTGGTTCGGTGGGGGGTGTGTGACAGCCCAAAGATGTGTGAATAGTTGATTCAGTAGGTATATGAAGTTAAAACTACATGTTATAACAGTTGTTTGGGTGAGTGAATATCTTTATGGGGGTGGTGATGAGCAAATATATGTCTCAATGGTACATATCCAACAAACTAGAAAAATAAAAGCCAGTGTGTGTGTCAGTTGTCGTATACAAATAAGTATACATAAGACTCAGTGATTGTATGAGTGACTGTATGGATAACTGTATACTTGTAATATACTTGTAATAGTGATTTTATAACACACTAAGTATGAGTTACTATCTATATGAATAGATGAAGTGGTGTTTGTAGAAGTGTGTAAATAAGTAAAAGTAAGTATGATCCATTGTTTGCATAAGTGAGTAGGATGACTTCATAAGTGATTAGGATGTGTGCTGGTGTGTAATGTCGATATAGGTGTATAAGTATATTTGATAGTGTTCTATTGATCATTGACAGCATGTATGAGTGAATCTTTAGGTAATTGATTAGATGTGTGTATAGATCTAGGAATCCCTGAGTGGGTGTTTAGAAACTTGTATTGGTGTGTTAATGGTTTCAAATATGTATTTTACAGTGAGTGATGTAAGGTTATACTAGTGTATGATGAGGTGTATCTGATTGTCACATGGATGATGTCATCAGTGATGTCATTTGAGATGTCATCAGTGATGTCACTGACCATGTCATGAATTATGTAATATGTGACATCATCAGCAGTGGATTGCGGGCGCGCGAGATGTAGTTAGTACAACTAACTATATCGGAGGAATTTCAATGGTTTTGTACGAGTGAAATGTGCAGCTAACTATAACACCCCTAAAACCTATGGTTTTTTCAGTGAATTTCTAAGGTTTTTTAAATGCTAATTCCTAACTATATCAGGCCTGAAACCTATGGCTTTTTAAGTGAATTTCAAAGGTTTTTTACATGCTAATTCCTAACTATATCAAGCCTGAAACCTATGGTTTTTTCAGTGAATTTCAAAGGTTTTTTAAATGCTAATTCCTAACTAGGTTTTGTAAATGACAATTTTGTATGTATTAATTGTTATAATGATTTTTTATACTGATTTACTACATTTTTTAAACTATTTATTTTTAGATATATTTTTTTTATTATATTATAATTACATTATACATTTAAATACAAAATATACTTTCTCAGAATGAATTACTTTAGTTTAAATACTTTGCAAATAGGCAATAGAATTTTAAGTACAGTAGTTACAGTTGTTGCAATGGGCAACACAATTTCAAACACAATGCAACATTGAGCTCAATGTGAATTTCTAGTCAAATGCAATTAGTTACTTTATGGATTACTTTTCGAACCACAGGACTGAATCCTAGATTCAGTCCTTGGACATCTTCTGTAAACAGTTGAGTAAAAGCGTTTTGGTTACAGTAGTGATTTTTAAGGAATATTATTGTATTTTAAAAGTTGACAGAAATTTGTTCACATACAATCACCAATGTTATCCTATGGCAGAAAATTCACTTAGCAGGTAAGTAGTGTTATGGTTAGTTTTTCTTACTCAGTGGTGGATCCTGGAACCAGCACTGGTGCATCTCCTGTAAACAGTTGAAAGAATGTGTTTAAGTAATACAAATGATTTTTTAGGAATATTTTTAGTTTGTGAAAATAGACACTTAGAAACTTTTCTGCTGAAAACCACACAATGGATTCCTATGGAAGGAAATACAAGTTACTGGTAAGTACGCTTAAAATTACTTTTCAGGGTCAGTGTTGGGCTAAATGATGCAGCACTGGGTTCTTTCCTGATAACAGGTGAGTAAATTAGAATTCATAGTTCGGCTGATTTTAGAGGAATATTTGTACGTTCCAAAAATCAACACTTAGAAACTTTTCTGCTGAAAACCACACAATGGAATCCTATGGAAGGAAATACAAGTTACTGGTAAGTACGCTTAGAATTACTTTTCAGGGTCAGTGCTGGGCTAAAAGATGCAGCACTGGGTTCTCTCCTGATAACAGGTGAGTAAATCGGAATTCGTAGTTTGGCTGATTTTAGAGGAATATTTGTACGTTTCAAAAATCGACACTTAGAAACTTTTCTGGTGAAAACCACACAATGGATTCCTATGGAAGGAAATACAAGTTACTGGTAAGTACGCTTAGAATTACTTTTCAGGGTCAGTGCTGGGCTAAAAGATGCAGCACTGGGTTCTCTCCTGATAACAGGTGAGTAAATCGGAATTCGTAGTTTGGCTGATTTTAGAGGAATATTTGTACGTTTCAAAAATGGACACTTAGAAACTTTTCTGGTGAAAACCACACAATGGATTCCTATGGAAGGAAATACAAGTTACTGGTAAGTACGCTTAGAATTACTTTTCAGGGTCAGTGCTGGGCTAAAAGATGGAGCACTGGGTTGTCTCCTGATAACAGGTGAGTAAATCAGAATTCGTAGTTCGGCTGATTTTAGAGGAATATTTGTACAATGGTGAAGGAAGGGGGCGGGGCCTGAGGTGACGTGTGCAAACACGCCCTGTGGCGCGTTTTAAGTTGGGGAATTAATTCCTATTCAATCCTGCGGTCCCCTGGGGGCCAACTAGCCCACCAGGTACCTCCAGTATGCGCTAGGGAGCTGCGTTGCAGAGAGGTGTTCAGAGGCCATGCCCCTTTTTACAACACTCTGCAACGCAGCTCCGTGGCGCTTACTGGAGGTAGCTGGTGGGCTAGCTGGCCCCTAGGGGACCTCTGGAATGAAAAGGAATTAATTCCCAAACCTAAAACGCGCCACAGTGCGTGTTTGCACACATATCACCTCAGGCCCCGCCCCCTACCTTCACCACTGTGCAAACACGCCACGGAGCTGCGAGGTGTTAAAAGGGCCGTGGCCTCATTACACCTCTCTGCAACGCAGCCCCCTGGCGCATACTGGAGGTTCCTGGTGGGCTAGTTGGCCCCCAGGGACCCTCAGTATTCAAGGGGAATTAGTTCCCCCTCTGCAAACGCACCAGGGGGCGCGTTTGCAGAGTGGTGCAAGGAGGGGGTGTGGCCTCCGGCCCAATCCCATTTTTAAATTTTTTTTTTTTAGAAGGGGGCTGTGTAGCCCCCCTTCTTTTTCTAATTTATTGGCCCGGGGGACCCCATCCCCCAGGGCCTGCCCCCAATTTTTTGTTTTTTTAAATCGGGAAGGGGCCGCATGGCCCCTCTCCCGACGCCATAATTTGCCCCGGGGACCCCATCCACCGGAGCATGGCCCTTTTTAAAAAAAATATATATATTTTGGAGGCGGGCTGCCTTGCCCCCCTCCTGTGGCCACTCATGGCCCCAGGGACCCCATCCCCCGGGGCCGTTTCTTTTTTTTTTTTGCATTGCACTCCTGGGTGTGTCACTCTTAAGTTTGTCAGACCTGTGTGTCTCTCCTGAGGTTATCACTCCTGGATGTATCACTACTGGGTGTGTCATTACTGAGGGTGTCACTCCTGAATGTGTCACTGAGGCGTGGGGGAGAGCAAACAACCCTGTACTGGTCACCATGTTCTATTTGAATGCCGATGCTTGTTTAAACCCGAGAGGTGCTTGGTGGGCGCTATACCCCAACCTTGTCACGTGAGAGCTTGTGTCTCACACTACGCCAACCAGCAGGAAGTGCGTGAATCTTCTGGGAGAGAGAGGCACTTATGGAGGGGAGAGAGTGCATCCCCCATGCGCACAAGAGTACCTCTGAGGCACGTGACAGTGAGTGCATGTGTGAGGGCGTGTAAGATCCGCAGAGCCGTGTTTTTCATCTTGCAGTTTTATACAGCTCGAACTCAACCCAGAGGTATCATGGCGCTTTACATGAGCACCACCTGATCCAGATGGGCACATCCATGTATTTTTAGGCGTGGGGAGATGAAGTGATTTGCCCAGAATCACAAGAGGTTGAGCCGCAGAGACTCGAACCTGGTTACCCAGCTTCGAGGTTGTACGCACTAACCGTTAGGCCACATCTTAATGAGTCCAGCCTACAGGGACAGGGGCCCATGTACTTACACTCCAGAGTGTGTCACTCTTAAGTCTGTCAGTCCTGTGTGTCTCTCCTGAGGTTATCACTCCTGGATGTATCACTACCAGGTGTGTCATTACTGGGTGTGTCATTACTGAGGGTCTCACTCCTGTGTGTGTCACTGGGGCTTGGGGGAGAGCAAACAACCCCGCACTGGTCACCATGTTCTATTTGTATGCCGATGCTTGTTTCATTATGCCCCCGGGATTTGCAAATTAGCATATTTAGCTTTAGATCTTGTTTTCTATCAGCAGGATGCACGCATCCAGCGCGCATCCTCCCGTTTTTTCCAAAAAATAAATTTTGGCCTTGGGGGTCGTTGTGGGACCCCCTGAGCAGGCCTAGGGGGTCAGGGTGTTTCTACCCTTCCCCCTTTTCGCGTTCTGCGACATTTTTTGGGGGGTTTCTTTTGCCTCGGTTCATTTGAGATGTCATCAGTGATGTCACTGACCATGTCATGAATGATGTAATATGTGACATCATCAGCAGTGGATTGTGGGCGCGCAAGATGTAGTTAGTACAACTAACAATATCGGAGGAATTTTAATGGTTTTGTTCGAGTGAAATGTCCAGCTAGCTATAACACCCCTAAAACCTATTGTTTTTTCAGTGAATTTCTAAGGTTTTTTAAATGCGAATTCCTAACTATATCAGGCCTGAAACCTATGTTTTTTTCAGTGAATATATATATATATATATATATATATATATATATATATATATATATATATATTCACTTAAAAAACCATAGGTTTCAGGGGCGTTATAGTTAGCTGGACTTTTCACTCGTACAAAACCATAGAAATTCCCCCGTTATAGTTAGTTCAGCTAACTATAACTCGCGCGCCCGCAATGCACTGCTGATGACGTCACATATTACATCACTCATGACATGGTCAGTGACATCACTCATGACATCACTGATGACATCTCAAATGACATCACTGATGACATCACTGATGACATCATCCAGTGAATGTGTGTTTTTCTGAAAATTACATATGTTTTATATATGTATATCTCAAGGTCGGTGGAAGAATAAATGGGTATATAAGTGTCTAAATGGATGATTTGTTTTTGAAAAATTGATTGTATAACTGACTGATTAAGTGTATCTTAGTGAATACATGGCTTAGTGAGTAATGTTTAAATATGTAAATATCTGTATCAGTCTCTCACTTTGTGTATAAGTGGCTGCATGGGTTGGTGAGTAGCTACATGAGTGTCTATATAGGTTATTAGTTGGTTTCTTGAGTATCAGTATAAGTGTCTGATGTCTGTATGGTTCGGTGGGGGGTATTTCGTAGTGCATAGTTGCATGAATGAGTGACTCACTGTTTGTATGTGTTGAAGACAGCATGTGTGCAGGACTGTATGGGTGGATGAGTGTGTGCATGGGTGTGTTAGTGAGTGAATGACTGTCTCAATAGTGTCTCTACGAGTAACTACATATGTTTTAAACTAGTATATGTGACTATTGGTGTATATAAGTGAGTATATGTGAGAGTGAGAGATTGAAAGAGTTCCTGTACGAATAAGTATGTGTTTCTATAAGTGATTGTTAACAAGACTAAGTATGTGTAAGTTTGTGTAGAAGTAAGTGTGGTGGTGTGTGTATAACTGTATATGCAGGTAAACGGATGTTTGAATCTTTATTAGCATGAGTGACTATGTGTGTGAGTAACTTTATGGATGAGTGGCGTTGTGTAACAGGATGTATAGGTGTATGAGTACATATGATGAGTGAGTACATGTATGAGTGACTGTATAGGACTGTTGGTGAATGAGTGGATGTGGATGTGGATCTTACAATTACTGAATAGGTTGTTGTAACTGGTATTGGTATGTCCATTGTTTTGAAAATTTTAATTTCTATTTTTGAATGTGTGTATCAAAGGTTATATTAGGGGGAGAGGAGGTCTGCCACTCTATCACAAGGATGATGTCATCAGTGATGTCATCAGTGATGTCATGAGTGATGTCACTGACCATGTCATGAGTGATGTAATATGTGACGTCATCAGCAGTGCATTGCGGGCTCGCGAGTTATAGTTAGCTGAACTAACTATAACGGGGGAATTTCTATGGTTTTGTACGAGTGAAAAGTCCAGCTAACTAGAACGCCCCTGAAACCTATGGTTTTTTCAGTGAATTTCTAAGGTTTTTTAAATGCTAATTCCTAGCTATAACGTGCCTGAAACCTATGTTTTTTTCAGTGAATTTCAAAGGTTTTTTAAATGCTAATTTCTAGCTATGCCTACAGAGATAGGACATGTGAAGAAAGAAGGAAAAACGCACAGAAAGAAAAAAAAGAAATGCAGAAAGAAGCAACAGAAGTCCTCAAAGACGAAGAAAAGTGCAGGAAGAAGTATAACGTGCAGAAACAAGCCTTGTTGCAAAATCATCCTGTACCCTCAACTTTTTCAGACAGATACTGGTGGTAATTGAGTCTGACTAACCAGTCCTAGAGCCAGTGCTATGTTAAAAGACACTCAGAATACAGTGAAAACACCTACATACACTAGGGCACACTATGTGTTGGGGTCCCCCTGTGATTAGCATGACCTCCTCTGTAAGCCCCTAGTATATAATAGGGCAGGGGATTAAAACTACCTCTTAAAACGCACCACAGGGCGTGTTTGAACATGTCACCTCATGCCCCGTCCCCTCCCTTCCCCACTGTGTAAACACGCCCTGTAGCCGTTTTAAGTTGGGAGATTAAGTCCCCTTGAATCCTGAGAGTCCCTAGGGTCCAACTAGACCACTAGGTACCTCCAGTAAGCGCCACAGAGCTGCGTTGCAGAGAGGTGTAAAAAGTGGCACGGCCTGCACCACCTCTCTGCAACGCAGAGCAGTGGTGCTTACTGGAAGCACCTGGTGGGCTAGTTGGACCCCAGGGTCCCTCAGGACTGAAACGGAATTATTTCCCCAACTTAAAAACGCGCCACAGGGCCTGTGGGCATTCTGAGTTGAGAGATTAAGTCCCCTTGAATCCTAAGGGTCCCTAGGGTCACACTAGCCCACTAGGTACCTCCAGTAAGCGCCACAGAGCTGCGTTGCATGGAGGTGTAAAAAGGGGCGTGGCCTCAGAACACCTGTCTGCAACGCATACCCTGGCGCATACTGGAGATACCTGTTGGGCTAGTTGGCCCTCAGGGACCCTCAGTATTGAAGGGGAATTAATTCCTCAACTTACAACTGGCCAGGGGCGCGTTTGCAGAGTGCTGCAAGGAGGGGGTGTGGCCTCCGGCGCGATGCCGGTCTTTTATTTATTTATTTTTAAGAAGAAGGGCTGTGTGGACCCCTTTCTTTTTCTAATTTATTAGCCCTGGGGACCCCATCCCCCAGGGCCAGCACCCTAATTTTTTTGGTTGAAAAAAATTAATTTGGCCCTCCCAAGGCCTTAATCGGCCCCGGGGACCCCAACCCCCAGGTCATGGCCTTTTTTTTATTTTTTTATTCTTTAGGAGGGGGGCTGTGTTGCACCCCTCCTCAGGCCACTTATGGCCCCGGGGACCCCATCCCCCGGGGCCGGCCTTTGTTTTTTATTTTAAAAAAATATATACATATTTATAGAAACACCTAGGACATGCTGGACAAACCGTATGTACCTGTCACCATGACGATTTGCGTGATATTCATTAAAAGGCGACTATGCATACAATGAATCCACGTAGAATGTATTCACACCGCTAGTGAAGCTCTGACATGTCTGACACCCTACCGTGCCTAATCCCGGCGCCCCCGCTGGTGGGT
Source organism: Triturus cristatus (assembly GCF_964204655.1). Lineage (NCBI taxonomy): Eukaryota > Metazoa > Chordata > Amphibia > Caudata > Salamandridae > Triturus > Triturus cristatus. The sequence continues at coordinate 1,005,836,792 of NC_140591.1, read as the reverse complement.
ACTCTCCAAGTAGACACCCTTGTCATTTATTTATACAATTATGGGTAGCTATTGACGGGCACATTTAATACACATGCACACCAAGCCATTCAAAGGGGATTCGACAAAAATTCGACCAAACTATGCAAGAAACCCCCTCACGGTTAATAAAACACACATCCACCGCCGGATGTGTAATACTTTTTATTTTACTCTCTGGAAAGGAGACAAACCTCACTTGAGAGTCACAACATGCTCCTGGATGAGCCCAATGCTGTGTTACACCCACCAGTGCCCGCCGAGTGCCACACACCTCTGTGTTGTATTCCACCAGCTAGTGCGCATGCTATGACACTCTCTAGCCCATGTGCACTGTAACACCACCCCGTGAATATGTCATGCCACACTTGCCTTCGCACGGGTTATATTGCCCCATCTAACGTGCCTTCCTCGATGCCTATGTTATAAAGCACAGCGCTATGCCATACATATTACAATCTGGGATCCATATCTTTGTCACAGTGCATATGCAATGTTACACTACCCAGCACATATTTTATATTACAACTTTAAAGACTACTCAGGTTACACAACACTGCCCTGTGCATATTACACTCCAAGGCGCATATCACATAGCAAGCGCTAGTGCCTGTGCTATCTCGCGCTCTCCAATGAATCTGTCATTGCGCACAATGTATTGCATATTATATTTCACGCCCCGGTTCATCTTATATCACACTTTTTGGTGCATAGTTTATACCATATACTATATCTAGTTTTCATTTTCAATCGCGCTCTCAGGACTATGTTCTATATAACACTGCGTCCACCTACCCTTTTCACGGGCATTACATTTTGCGATGGGGGGTGGAGGGTCAGGGGATGTTTCTGCCAAGTGAGCCCAGAGTCACAGTCCCAAACGTCCTCTTCTTCCTGAATAAAAGTGAGATTATGCTGCATACTTGTTCATATTTTAAGTAGTTCGCACAGACACACATTTTAAAAACAATAAAGTTCCTAATACCCACCTTCTATGAACAGTTAGCTTGCTGCCCCATCCACCTCTTCCCTATCCTCTGTTGTCTGAATCCATGGACTAGCCTCCTCCCTCCTGCCATGCATGGTCTGATGTGCTGCCACTGCCCTGCATTTAGCATGATGTACCAGCCCACTCATCATGCCCTCCATTGCCCATTTCTATGGCCCATCATTGACCTCCTGCTTAGCCTCTGTGCTTTGCTTGCTGCCCCTATTCTCCTTCCCCCTGCCCTCCGATGTCTTTGTGCATGCCCCTGCTCCATCCTTTTTGACCACCATGTTCCATGGACCTGCCACTCCTATCTACTCTGAGTGTTCTGTTGAGCTGCCACTCCCCTACCACCTGCCTAGCATTGTCAGATGACTGTAACCTGTCCCTGCCACCTCCACCCTGCCTGTCCACATGCCATGCCCCTATCCCCTTCCTCATGTCCTCCATGGTCCATTTTACTGCCACACCCTTCTGCCCTCCCTGGTCTGTTGTGCTGCAACTGCTCCTCCTGTCTGCCCCGCGCGGTCTGTTTTGAGGCCCCTTCCCCTGAACTCTCTTGTCTGTGCCCAGGTCCTGACCCTCCCTTCTATCCTCCATGGTCCTTTGTGCATGCCCCTGCACCCTCCTTCTTGCCCATCATAGCCATTGTGCTGCCACTAACCCTCCAGCTTGCCATGCATGGTCTTCTGTGCTGCCATGGCCCCTCCCACCTTCCCTGTGTGGTCAGCTAGCTGCTCCTGACCCCCTCCCACCTTCCCTCCATGGTCTGTGTGTATGCCATCAGAGTCTCACTGTTGCTCTCCATGGTGTGTCTTGTTTCTAGTGCCCATCCTTCCTGACCTCCATGGTCATCTTGCTGCTCCTGCCCAGCCCCCTTGCCCCCAGCCCTCTGTTTCCATGTGCAGACCCCTATTCCCTCCCTCCTGGCTTGTCGGTTCCATTGTAATGCCCCTGATCCGTCCCTCCTGCCCTTTATGGTCTGTTATGCTGCAGCTTTCTCTCCTGTCTGTCATTATGGTCAGCTAGCTACCATTGCCTCTTTCCCCTCTGTTGTCTGTTGTCCATGTGCATGGTCCTGTCCCCTCCCTATTGCTTTCTATGGATTGTTGTGCTGCACTCCCGTCCCGCATGCCCTGTATGGTGTATTGTGCTGCTGCAAACCCTGATGCCTGCCCTGTAGGGTCAGTTTGGTGCAACTCTCAATGTCCCTCCTGTCCTCTGTTATCCGAGTCCATGTCCCTACCCCAATTCCTCCTGCCTACCATGATCCAATGTACCGTACTTGCGAACATTTTGAACTTGGTAAGAGGGAGATTTTGATATAAAACTGGGGTGTTGATTTTCCCCTTTGAGTTACATTGAAAAAGAGAAGATTGTAGACAGGAAACAGATCAAGTAAAGCCAATTTGAGCTTAAAAACATTGGACGTTTCCTGGCTGAAACGGGTCTGTTGGCATGTATGGTTGTATGACCACTGCCTCTTCCTTCTGCCCACAATGTTCTATTATATTGCCACAGCCTCTCTTGCAAGTCCTGTATTGTTGGTTTGTTGCCCCTGCCCCCCTTTCCACTGCCCTCCATAGTCAGTTGTGCTGCCACTGCCCTTCCTGCCTGCCTAGTGTGGTCAAATTGTTGTCTCTGCACTCTCCTACCTGCCTTCAATTTTCAGAGTCCGTGCCCCTGGCCTCTGCCTCTCAACAGTATCCCAATGAACAACTAGATTGCTAACATTCTATATTTATTACAAAAGTGTGGAATGCCTGACGTCATCTTGATGTAATCAAAACTGTAATGCCTAGAGTATTTCCTTTAGAAATTACATATATGAGAGGGTCTTATTTGCATCAAAATTATGGTTAGTGCTCTAAAAAACTAAAATGAGGACATATTTTCTGAGTTTTCAAATAGCGACAAAGAACTTTTAAATTATTTGTAATCTTAGTTTTTTTATCCAGTTGACCAAGGGGAGAGGGTGTGGTGTTACTTCCAGAGCTGCAGACTTTGCAACTGGGGAACCAGGTTGGAGTTTCTGCTTCAGCTCAACATTCTGTGATTCTGGTCAAATCACTTAATCTCCCCATGTCTACAACCAAAATGAATTTGATCTTGTGTGATGTAACCAATGTTCATGTAAAGCACTCCAATACCTGACAAGTCTGCACTATATAAAACTGCAAATACACAAAAAATAAGTGTTTTACACACTTCTGTCATTGGGCTACATTTTGGCTACATCTGGGTGATATTTGGGCTACATTTGGGCTCTTTTGTCTCTGGTGGCCATTTTAGGAGATTTATTTGTTATGAAGTTTCCTAATTTCCTCATTTACTGCAGTCTCCTCAGTAGGAAATGCTTTCAGTTTTTTACTTTGATTCCATCAAGAAGGTATTCAGATATATCACACATTTGCCATAAATTCTGAATGTTAGCACTCTAGTTGCTCATTAGATCACTGTAGTAAAGCTACTGCTCACCATGGAAGCCTGCTGCTAGTATTAGAAGTGCATGTTTCAATCTGCATATCAGAATTTTTTAATGAAATAGAAGAGGATTTGAGAAGTCACTCAAAATGTGCCCTAATTTTTCTTTCTTCAGCACTAATCATAATTTCTATGGCAAAATGAACCCCCTCATTGTGTTCCTTTTTAAATTAAATGTTTTAAGTGTTACCAGTTTATTCCAATCAAGATGGCTTCAGGTGTGCCATACTTTTGTCATAAGTAAGACAGTAAGCGCTCTAGTTGTTCTTAAGAACACTCTGGGACATTCTGTCATTGGGCTATACTTGGGCTACATCTGGGTGATATTTGGGCTACATTTGGGCTCTTTTGTCTCTGGTGGCCATCTTGGGAGATTTATTTGTTATGAAGTTTCCTAATTTCCTCATTTACTGCAGTCTCCTCAGTAGGAAATACTTTCAGTTTTTTACTTTGATTCCATCAAGAAGGCATTCAGATGTGTCACACATTTTCCATAAATGCTGAATGTTAGCACTCTATTTGCTCATTAGATCACTGTAGTAAAGCTACTGCTCACCAGGCAAGTCTGCTGCTGGTATTCAAAGTGCATGTTTCAGTCTGCATGTCAGAATGTTTTTATGAAATAAAAGAGGATTTCAGAAGTCAAAATGTGCCCTAGTTTTTCTTTCTGCAGCACTAATCATAATTTATATGGCAAAATGAACCCCCTCATTTTGTTCCTTTGTAAATTAAATGTTTTAAGTGTTACCACTTTATTTCAATCAAGATGGCTTCAGGTGTGCCATACTTTTGTCATAAGTAAGACTGTTAGCTCTCTAGTTGTTCTTTAGAGCACTCTGGGAAGCTGCAGTAGAACACAAAGGAATCAACTGACAGTCCCTGCCCTTGCTGGATGTACATGTTTTACTGAGAATGCCAGACTTCATTCTTACATGACTGAGAAAGATAATGTGAATTTACAGAAAATATGCTCTCAGTTTAGTTTATAGATCACCTTCCAAACCTCTGTGGGAAAAGTATGAGAAAATAGTTTTCTCTCAAGCATGGTTCGTGATATCACAACAGAAGGCTTTTTCACATGGTAAAATCACCTTAGAACACACCACAATTCCTAAAATGAGTATGGTACCATCAACAAATGATTTATAATGTAACTAAAGTCTTAAAACCTTCTATTAACTGCAATGCTTTTTAATGAGGTGCTATCATGTATATTGGTCCCAAGATGGCTGCCAACACTTCTTGGATGAAGTACTGACAGCCAATCAGATCTCACGATGAGATGTGTGGTTAGGCTCCGCCCAGATATGTATGTGATTTTACTTTTGATTTTCTCAGGAACTACTGAATAGATTGACACCATATATGCAAAAGGCACATGCCTGACCTGAGGACTACCTCTTTGCCAAATTTCAAGTAATTATGTTCAGCCGTTCAGGCTGTACCTTGGACTAAATGTCCCTATGGAAAATTGCATGGGGAAAACGTGTTTTGGGACCCCCTTTTTTCTCAGCCCCCGCTTGACGAATCACCCCGAGACTTTCAGGGTAGGAGCGGAGCGCCCCACCTATTTTGAAAATTTCGCGAGGATTCGTCAACCGGCGCCAAAGTTATTCCAAATAGAATGTTGCGGATTTCCTATGGAAACACGGTCCTAACTATAACTATCTACTGGCTAGGTTTCAGGGGCGTTATATTTAGCTGGACTTTTCACTCGTACAAAACCATTGAAATTCCCCCGTTATAGTTAGTTCTGCTAACTATAACTCACGTCCCCGCAATGTACTGCTGATGACGTCACATATTACATCACTCATCACATGGTCAGTGACATCAATCATGACATCACTGATGACATCTCAAATGACATCACTGATGACATCATCTAGTGAATGTGTGTTTTTCTGAAAATTACATGTTTTATATATGTATATCTCAAGATCGATGGAAGAATACATGGGTATATAAGTGTCTAAATGGATGATTTGTTTTTGAAAAATTGATTATATAACTGACTGATTAAGTGTATCTTAGTGAATACATAGCTTAGTGAGTAATGTTTAAATATGTAAATATGTGTATCAGTCTCTCACTTTGTGTATAAGTGGCTGCATGGGTTGGTGAGTAGCTACATGAGTGTCTATATAGGTTATTAGTTGTTTTTTTGAGTATCAGTATGAGTGTCTGAGTGTCTGTATGGTTCGGTGGGGGTGTTACGAAGTGCATAGGTGCATGAATGAGTGAATCACTGTTTGTATGTGTTGAAGACAGCATGTGTGCAGGACTGTATGGATGGATGAGTGTGTGCATGGGTGTGTTAGTGAGTGAATGACTGTCTCAATAGTGTCTTTATGAGTAACTACATATGTTTTAAACTAGTATATGTGACTATTGGTGTATATAAGTGAGTATATGTGAGAGTGAGAGATTGGAAGAGTTCCTGTATGAATAAGTATGTGTTTCTATAAGTGATTGTTTAAAAGACTAAGTATGTGTAAGTTTCTGTAGAAGTAAGTGTGGTGGTGTGTGTATAACTGTATATGCAAGTAAATGGATGTTTGATTCTTTATTAGCATGAGTGACTATGTGTGTGAGTAACTCTATGGATGAGTGGCGTTGTGTAACAGGATGTATAGGTGTATGAGTACATATGATGAGTGAGTACATATGTGAGTGACTGTATAGGACTGTTGGTGAATGAGTGGATGTGTATGTGGATCTTAGAATTACTGAATAGGTTGTTGTAACTGGTATTGGTATGTCCATTGTTTTGAACATTTTTGTTTCTATTTTTGAATGTGTGTATCAAAGGTTATATTAGGGGGAGAGGAGGTCTGCCACTCTATCACAAGGATGATGTCATCAGTGATGTCATTTGAGATGTCATCGGTGATGTCATGAGTGATGTCACTGACCATGTCATGAGTGATGTAATATGTGACGTCATCAGCAGTGCATTGTGGGCGCGCGAGTTATAGTTAGCTGAACTAACTATAACGGGGGAATTTCAATGGTTTTGTACGAGTGAAAAATCCGGCTCACTATAACGCCCCTGAAACCTATGGTTTTTTCAGTGAATTTCTAAGGTTTTTTAACTGCTAATTCCTAACTATAACGTGCCTGAAACCTATGGTTTTTCAGTGAATTTCAAAGGTTTTTTAAATGCTAATTTCTAACTATGCCTACAGAGATAGGACATGTGAAGAAAGAAGAAAAAACGCACAGAAAGAAAAAACAGAAATGCAGAAAGAAGCAACAGAAGTCCTCAAAGACGAAGAAAATTGCAGGAAGAAGGATAACGTGCAGAAAGAACAAACAGAAGAGCAGAAAGAAGCCTTGTTGCAAAATCATCCTGTACCCTCAACTTTTTCAGACGGATACTGGTGGTAACTGAGTCTGACTTACCAGTCCTAGAGCCAGTGCTATGTTAAAATACACTCAGAATACAGTGAAAACACCTACATACACTAGGGAACACTATGCGTTGGGGTCCCCCTGTGATTAGCATGACCTCCTCTGTAAGGCCCTAGTATATAATAGGGCAGGGGATTAAAACTACCTCTTAAAACGTGCCACAGGGCGTGTTTGCACACGTCACCTCAGGCCCCGTCCCCTCCCTTCCCCACTGTGTAAACACGCCCTGTGGCCGTTTTAAGTTGGGAGATTACGTCCCCTTGAATCCTGAGGGTCCCTAGGGTCCAACTAGACCACTAGGTACCTCCAGTAAGTGCCACAGAGCTGCGTTGCAGAGAGATGTAAAAAGGGGCACGGCCTAGACCACCTCTCTGCAACGCAGCGGAGTGGTGCTTACTGGAAGCACCTCGTGGGCTAGTTGGCCCCCAGGGTCCCTCAGGATTGAAGGGGAATTATTTCCCCAACTTAAAACACGCCACAGGGCTTGTTTGCACACGCTAACTCAGGCCCCGTCCCCTCCCTTCACCACTGTGTAAACACGCCCTGTAGCCATTTTTTGTTTGGAGATTAAGTTCATTTGAATCCTGAGGGTCCCTAGGGTCCAACTAGCCCACTAGGTACCTCCAGTAAGTGCCACAGAGCTGCGTTGCAGAGAGGTGTAAAAAGTGGCACGGCCTGGACCACCTCTCTGCAACACAGCGCGGTGGCACTTACTGGAAGCACCTGGTGGGCTAGTTTGCCCCCAGAGGCCCTCAGGATTGAAGGGGAATTATTTCCCCTACTTAAAATACGCCATAGGGTGTGTTTGCACATGTCACCTCAGGCCCCGTCCCCTCCCTTCCACACTGCGTAAACACGTTCTGTGGCCATTTTAAGTTGGGAGATTAAGTCCCCTTGAATCCTGAGGGTCCCTAGGGACAAAATAGCCCACTAGGTACGTCCAGTAAGCGCCATTGCAGGGAGGTGTAAAAAGGGGCACGGCCTGCACCACCTCTCTGCAACGCAGCGCAGTGGCACTTACTGGAAGCACCTGGTGGGCTAGTTGTCCCCCAGGGTCCCTCAGGATTGAACGGGAATTATTTCCCCAACTTAAAATGTGCCACAGGACGTGTTTGCACACGTCACCTCAGGCCCCGTCCCCTCCCTGCCCCACTGTGTAAACGCGCCCTGTGGCAGTTCTAAGTTGAGAGATTAAGTCCCCTTGAATTCTAAGGGTCCCTAGGGTCAAACTAGCCCACTAGGTACCTCCAGTAAGCGCCACAGAGCTGCGTTGCAGAGAGGTGTAAAAAGGGGCGTGGCCTCAGAACACCTGTCTGCAACGCAGCTCCCTGGCGCATACTGGAGATACCTGTTGGGATAGTTGGCCCTCAGGGACCCTCAGTATTGAAGGGGAATTAATTCCTCAACTTACAACTGGCCTGGGGCGCATTTGCAGAGTGCTGCAAGGAGGGAGCGTGGCCTCCTGCGCAATGCCGGTCTTTCATTTATTTTATTTTTTTAAGAAGGTGGGGCTGTGTGGCCTCCCTTCTTTTTCTAATTTATTAGCCCTGGGGACCCCATCCCCCTGGACCTGCCCCCTCATTTGTTTTTTAAATTCTTTAGGAGGGGGGTTGCGTTGCCCCCCTCCTCAGGCCACTTATGGCCCCGGGGACCCCATCTCCCAGGGCCGGCCTTTGTTTTTGATTATTTTAAAAAATATATATATTTATAGAAACACCTAGGACATGCTGTACAAACCGTACGTACCTATCACCATGACGATTTGCGTGATATTCAGTAAAAGGTGACTATGCATACAATGAATCCACGTGGAATGTATATACACCGCTAGTGAAGCTCTGACGTGTCTGACGCCCTACCGTTCCTAATCCCGGCACCCCCGCTGGTGTGTACTCTCCAAGTAGACACCCTTGTCGTTTTTTTATACAAACATGGGTAGCTATTGACGGGCACATTTAATACACACGCACACCAAGCCATTCAAAGGGGATTCGACAAAAATTCGACCAAAACTATGCAAAAAAAACCCCTCACGGTTAATAAAACACACATCCACCACCGAATGTGTAATACTTTTTATTTTACACTCTGGAAAGGAGACGAACCTCACTTGAGAGTCACAGCGCTCTCCTGGCTGAGCCCAATGCTGTGTTACTCCCACCAGGGCCCGCCGAGTGCCACACACCTCTGTGTTGTATTCCACCAGCTAGTGCGTATGCTATGACACTCTCTAGCCCATGTGCACTGTAACACCACCCCGTGAATATGTCATGCCAAACTTGCCTTCGCACGGGTTATATTGCCCCATCTAACGTGCCTTCCTCGATGCCTATGTTATAACGCACAGCGCTATGCCATACATATTACAATCTGGGATCCATATCTTTGTCACAGTGCATATGCAATGTTACACTCTCCAGCACATATTTTATATTACAACTTTAGAGACAAGTTAGGTTACACAACACTGCCCTGTGCATATTACACTCCAAGGTGCATATTGCGTAGCATGCGCTAGTGCCTGTGCTATCTCGCGCTCTCCAATGAATCTGTCATTGCGCACAATGTATTGCATAATATAATTCATGCCCCGGTCATCTTATATCACACTTTTTGGTACATAGTTTATACCGTATACTATATCTAGTTTTCATTTTCAATCGTGCTCTCAGGAGTATGTTCTATATAACACTGCGTTCACCTACCCTTTTCACGGGCATTACATTTTGCGATGGGGGTGTAGGTTCAGGGGTGTTTCTGCCAAGTGAGCTGGAGTCACAGTCACAAACGTCCTCTTCTTCCTGAATAAAAGTGAGATTATGCTGCATACTTGTTCATATTTTAAGTAGTTCGCACAGACACACATTTTAAAAACAATAACGTTCCTAATACCCACCTTCTCTGAACAGTTAGCTTGCTGCCCCATCCACCTCCTCCCTATACTCTGTTGTCTGAATCCATGGACTAGCCTCCTCCCTCCTGCCATGCATGGTCTGATGTGCTGCCACTGCCCTCCATTTAGCATGATGTACCAGTCCACTCCTCCTGCCCTCCATTGCCCAATTCTATGCCCCATCATTGACCTCCTGCTTAGCCTCTGTGCTTAGTTTGCTGCCCCTATTCTCCTTCCCCATGCCCTCCGATGTCTTTGTGCATGCCCCTGCTCCATCCTTTTTGCGCACCATGTTCCATGAACCTGCCACTCCTATCTACTCTGAGTGTTCTGTTGAGCTGCCACTCCCCTCCCACCTGCCTAGCATTGTCAGATGACTGTAACCTGTCCCTGCCACATCCACCCTGCCTGTCCACATGCCATGCCCCTATCCCCTTCCTCCTATCCTCCATGGTCCATTTTACTGCCACACCCTTCTGCCCTCCCTGGTCTGTTGTGCTGCAACTGCTCCTCCTGCCTGCCCCGTGCAGTCTGTTGTGAGGCTCCTTCCCCTGAACTTTCTTGTCTGTGCCCAGGTCCTGACCCACCCTTCTATCCTCCATGGTCCTTTGTGCATGCCCCTGCACCCTCCTTCTTGCCCATCATAGCCATTGTGCTGCCACTAACCCTCCCGCTTGCCATGCATGTCTTCTGTGCTGCCATGGCCCCTCCCACCTTCCCTGTGTGGTCAGCTAGCTGCCCCTGACCCCCTACCACCTTCCCTCCATGGTCTGTGTGTATGCCATCATAGTCTCACTGTTGCTCTCCATGGTGTGTCTTGCTTCTAGTGCCCATCCTGCCTGACCTCCATGGTCATTTTGCTGCTCCTGCCCTGCCCACTTGCCCCCAGCCCTCTCTTTCCTTGTGCAGACCTCTATTCCCTCCCTCCTGGCTTGTCTGTTCCATTGTAATGCCCCTGATCCGTCCCTCCTGCCCTTTATGATCTGTTATGCTGCAGCTTACTCTCCTGTCTGCCCATTATGGTCAGCTAGCTACCATTGCCTCTTTCCCCTCTGTTCTCTGTTGTCCATGTGCATGGTCCTGTCCCCTCCCTATTGCTTTCTATGGATTGTTGTGCTGCACTCCCGTCCCACATGCCCTGTGTGGTGTATTGTGCAGCTGCAAACCCTGATGCCTGCCCTGTAGGGTCAGTTTGGTGCACCTCTCCATGTCCCTCCTGTCCTCTGTTATCCGAGTCCATGTCCCTACCCCAATTTCTCCTGCCTTCCATGATCCAATGTACCATACTTGCGAACATTTTGAACTTGGTAAGAGGGAGATTTTGAAAAAAAAACTGAAGTATTGATTCTCCCCTTTGAGTTACATTGAAAAAGAGGAGATTGTAGACAGGAGACAGATCAAATACAGCCCATTTGAGCTTAAAAACATTGGACGTTTCCTGGCTGAATCGGGTCTGTTGGCATGTATGGTTGTACTACCACTGCCTCTTCCTTCTGCCCACAATGGTCTATTATATTGCCACAGCCACTCTTGCCAGTCCTGTATTGTTGGTTTGTTGCCCCTGCCCCCCTTTCCACTGACCTGTCGGCAGATCTCCCGAGGCTTCTCCGGGAGCAACGTGATTTTTATTAAGAGCTCTTGACTCTAGACTTTTTACTTGCCGCCTACCTGCACTGCCTCAAAGCGCCTCGGATCCGGCGCCCTGATCCTCCCTGGCTGCCCTCTCTCCTGCACGCGACCAGACCGCCTCCGCTGATCGCCCCCTCCTCACCTGACGCTCGGAGAGGGACGGGCGGCTCCTCCATCTTGGGCGGGTCTGGCCTCGGCGCTGCAGCTCTTTGGCTCCTCCCCCTCTGGCTGACACTTAAGGCGCACACCTGCTCATACTACCTGACCTGTCGCCAGATCTCCCGAGGCTTCTCCGGGAGCAACGTGATTTTTATTAAGAGCTCTTGACTCTAGACTTTTTACTCGCCGCCTACCTGCACTGCCTCAAAGCGCCTCGGATCCGGCGCCCTGATCCTCCCTGGCTGCCCTCTCTCCTGCACGCGACCAGACCGCCTCCGCTGATCGCCCCCTCCTCGCCTGACGCTCGGAGAGGGACGGGCGGCTCCTCCATCTTGGGCGGGTCTGGCCTCGGCGCTGCAGCTCTTTGGCTCCTCCCCCCCTGGCTGACACTTAAGGCGCACACCTGCTCATACTACCTGACCTGTCGCCAGATCTCCCGAGGCTTCTCCGGGAGCAACGTGATTTTTATTAAGAGCTCTTGACTCTAGACTTTTTACTTGCCGCCTACCTGCACTGCCTCAAAGCGCCTCGGATCCGGCGCCCTGATCCTCCCTGGCTGCCCTCTCTCCTGCACGCGACCAGACCGCCTCTGCTGATCGCCCCCTCCTCGCCTGACGCTCGGAGAGGGACGGGCGGCTCCTCCATCTTGGGCGGGTCTGGCCTCGACGCTGCAGCTCTTTGGCTCCCCCACCCCGGCTGACACTTAAGGCGCACACCTGCTCATACTACCTGACCTGTCGCCAGATCTCCCGAGGCTTCTCCGGGAGCAACGTGATTTTTATTAAGAGCTCTTGACTCTAGACTTTTTACTTGCCGCCTACCTGCACTGCCTCAAAGCACCTCGGATCCGGCGCCCTGATCCTCCCTGGCTGCCCTCTCTCCTGCACGCGACCAGACCGCCTCCGCTGATCGCCCCCTCCTCGCCTGACGCTCGGAGAGGGACGGGCGGCTCCTCCATCTTGGGCGGGTCTGGCCTCGGCGCTGCAGCTCTTTGGCTCCTCCCCCCCTGGCTGACACTTAAGGCGCACACCTGCTCATACTACCTGACCTGTCGCCAGATCTCCCGAGGCTTCTCCGGGAGCAACGTGATTTTTATTAAGAGCTCTTGACTCTAGACTTTTTACTTGCCGCCTACCTGCACTGCCTCAAAGCGCCTCGGATCCGGCGCCCTGATCCTCCCTGGCTGCCCTCTCTCCTGCACGCGACCAGACCGCCTCCGCTGATCGCCCCCTCCTCGCCTGACGCTCGGAGAGGGACGGGCGGCTCCTCCATCTTGGGCGGGTCTGGCCTCGGCGCTGCAGCTCTTTGGCTCCTCCCCCCCGCCACGCCCCTTGACCCTCCTTTCTCATGTGTCGTCCCTATATAACGGCTCCTGTCTTCCGGCAGCGCAGCGGATGAGCGCAGCGGGCGTGACGAAGGCGCGCCGAAGTTGCGCCTAAGTTAAGCCCGTCTGCGCCCGCCGCGACAGGCCGGGACCAGGGGCCACACACCCTGCTCCTCACTTGGTCTATTCCTCCGCTCACCTTATAGCACTATCTGCCTCTCCTACACCCCCTTTTTTCCCTTACATCATCTACACTCACTTGGTATTCTTTCCTCTCCTTTGCCTCACTCTTTACCAACCTCTTTCAACTCTTCCTTTTGTCCCACTACATTATCTCCGGTTTCTCGTCCCCCCCCTGTTCCCACTGTAGCTTCTGCCTATTTACTTAATACCCGGTCTGCAGTCAAACACCAGACAGCACTCTTTAATCTTTTGACTACTGACTCTGCTGACTTTTTATTTCTGACTGAAACTTGGTTCACTGCCGACTCTCTCCCTGATCTTTTAGCCATCCTCCCCGACACCTACTATGCCCTCCGAGCTGATCGCTCGGATGGTAGGGCCGGTGGAGGGGTGGCGATGATCGTCCGGTCGACACTTAAATTTCAACTTCTCTCTCACTCCCCCATATCCAACGTGGACTACCTTGTGGCCCGCTCCCTTAATCTCCCCTCTCCTCTCACTGTTGTTCTTGTTTACCGTCCCCCCCAATCGATGCCTTCTTTCGTAGCCTCTATTCAGGATCTTCTAGCCACCTTGGTGGTTAACAACTCCTCCGTTCTATTTCTCGGAGATTTCAACTTCTGGCCAGGAGATCCAAAGGAAGATCTCCCGTCCAAAGACTTTTCAGCCACTCTCCACTGCTTGAATCTCACTCCCCATGTCACAGCCTCTACCCATGTACAAGGTCATATCCTTGACCAAATCTGGTCTTCTCGTCCCCTTGCTTCACCTCCCTCTATTTCTCCTTTTGTTTGGTCGGATCACCATATTATTTCTTTTTCTATTCACTTGGGTGTGGTTGATAAGCCCTCTCTTCCCAAAAATCTCCTTGCCCGTAACTGGAATCAGACCGACCTTGATTCTCTTTCACTTTCTTTGGTTTCCTCTGCTCCTGATCTTACTAACCTCCCCCTTGAGTCCCAGGCTAACGCCATCAGTACATGGCTTTCCTCCTCGTGCGATCGAGTGGCCCCGCTAAAAAAGATCAAGGCGGTTCGCCCTTACGATGCGCACAAATGGTTTTCTCCAGAGCTTAAAGCTTTAAAACTCGAGCTCAGGCGGTCGGAACGTCTCTGGAGACGGCAGTACTCTCCCCCTTTGCGCGCTAAATATAAATCACTCCTCACTGATTACAAACAAGCTATCCTTGTGGCCAAAACCTCCTATTTCACTGAGAGAGTAGCTCTCTCTGCAAACAAATCCCGTGAAATCTTTTCTCTGGTTCACAATCTTGCCACCTCTGATCGTTCTTCCCTCGGTTTGGTCCTCTCTCAGTCCCTCTGTTTGTCACTCAATGACTTTTTTATAGACAAGATTGTGAAGATTAAAGCTAACATTCCGACTGTACCCCAACCCACCCCTATGTGCTTTGCTACCTCCCCGCTTTCTTCCCTCGCCACTTTCCCTCCGATTTCTCTTGAGCTATTCTACAATTACCTGCTCAAGGTTAAATCTGGTTCCCCGGCAGACTGTGCCCCGGCGCGCATCCTTAAAACTCTTTTTACTGACTCTCCAGTCCCCCCGCTCACTCTACTTAATTCTTCTTTGGCCTCTGGTTCTGTTCCTTTATCATTTAAATCCGCCGTTGTTCTCCCTATTCTAAAAAAACCTGGTCTGGATCCCTCCCTCCCTGCTCATTTCTGACCCATCTCCCTTCTCCCCTATTTAGCTAAAATCCTCGAGACCCATGTCACCTCTTGCCTCTCCTCGTATATCGAGGATAATGGCCTTCTCGCTTCCCATCAGGCGGGCTTTCGCTCAGGTCATTCAACGGAGGCAGTGGTTCTCGCGGTTCTGGATGAACTCAAGGGGAAGGCTGATTCCAGCCTCCCCCAAGCCCTGGTCCTTCTCGATCTGTCCGCTGCGTTTGACACGGTTGATCATTCCATTCTTCTCGCCCGTGTCAGTGCAGCGGGCATTCGGGGTGCGGCCCTCTCCTGGCTGGCATCCTTCCTCCAGGATAGGTACCAGGCGGTTCATCTCTCCGGCTTCTCTGCCCCCCCCGTCCGGTCACCTGTGGTGTTCCCCAGGGTTCTTCTCTTTCCCCTCTTCTCTTTAATCTTTACATCTGTCCCCTTATCACCTCTCTTCTTGAGCTGGGGGTCTCTGTGTATAATTACGCAGATGACCTCCAGCTCGTCTTTGATCTTTCCTCCTCTCCTGACTCTCTTCCTAAGTTCAGTTCCACCTTAATCTTCATTTCCGAGTGGATGAGCGCTAACCATCTTAAGCTCAACCCCGATAAGACGGAACTTGTTCTCACGGGTGGTTCATCTAACCCCTGGTCCCCAGCACACTGGCCCCTTTCTTTCGGTCCCCCTCCTACGCCCTCTCCCTCTGTTCGCACCCTCGGCATCAAAGTTAGTTCTGACTTAACAATGCATAGTCAGATTAGCTCTGTTGTGTCTTCCTGCTTTCTTTCCCTCCGTCTCATCCGGAAAATCTCACGCTTTTTCACCACTGATGCACTTAAAACCATAGTCCTGGCTTTAGTCATCTCTCGCCTCGACTATGGGAATGGCCTGTACGTGGGCATTCCTGCCTACGAGTCTCGACGTTTACAGGCCATTCAAAATCAAGCTGCCCGCCTTATTTTCTCCCTTCCCAAATTCTCTCACATTACTCCTGTTCTTAAATCTCTTCACTGGCTCCCTATTCGTTTCAGATCTCTTTTCAAACTAGCCTGCTTCGCTTTTCGAGCTCACTCCCGCTCTGCCCCTCCCTACATCACCTCCCTTATTTCATCCCACGTCACTAGTCGAACCCTCCGTTCTTCTTCTCTTTCTCTTCTGCACATTCCCCGTTTTCGCAAACTCAGAACTGGTGGCACTCGCCTCTCCGTTTTGGCCCCCCAGTTCTGGAACAGCCTTCCACTTCATATTCGCTCCATCCCCATTTATACCCACTTTCGAAAAGCCCTTAAAACTTTTCTTTTCACTCAGGCTTTTTCCTCATAAGTCCCTCGGATCCCTTCCGTGAGCTCTGACCAGGTCCCCAGCGCCAGGAAGCCGCTTGGCCGCAGTGCGCTTTATTAAATATTTTTTCATTCATTCATTCATTCATTCATTCATTCCATAGTCTGTTGTGCTGCCACTGCCCTTTCTGCCTGCCCAGTGTGGTCAAATTGTTGCCTCTGCACCCTCCTACCTGCCTTCAAATTTCAGAGTCCGTGCCCCTGGCCTCTGCCTCTCAACAGTATCCTAATGAACAACTAGATTGCTAACATTCTATATTTATTACAAAAGTGTGGAACGCCTGACGTCATCTTGATGCAATCAAAACTGTAATACCTAGAGCATTTCCTTTAGAAATTACATATATGAGAGGGTCTTATTTTCATCAAAATTATGGTTAGTGCTCTAAAAAACTAAAATGAGGACATATTTACTGAGTTTTCAAATAGCGACAAAGCACTTTTAAATTATTTGTTATCTTTATGTTTTTTTTAATCCAGTTGACCACTTGATTAAATGTTGCACTTAGGGGAGAGGATGTGGTGTTACTTCCAGAGCTGCAGACTTTGCAACTGGGGAACCAGGTTGGAGTTTCTGCTTCAGCTCGACATTCTGTGATTCTGGTCAAAAAACTTAATCTCCCCATGTCTAAAACCAAAATGAATTTGTTCTTGTGTGATGTAACCAATGCTCATGTAAAGCACTCCAATACCTGACAAGTCTGCACTATATAAAACTGCAAAAACACAAAAAACAAAAAGTGTTTTGCACACTTCTGTCATTGGGCTACATGTGGGCTACATCTGGGTGATATTTTTGCTGCATTTGGGCTCTTTTGTCTCTGGTGGCCATCTTGGGAGATTTATTTGTTATGAAGTTTCTTAATTTCCTCATTTACTGCAGTCTCCTCAGTAGGAAATGCTTTCAGTGTTTTACTTTGATTCCATCAAGAAGGTATTCAGATATGCCATACAATTGCCATAAATTCTGAATGTTAGCACTCTAGTTGCTTATTAGATCACTGTAGTAAAGCTACTGCTCACCATGGAAGTCTGCTGCTGGTATTCAAAGTGCATGTTTCAGTCTGCAAGTCAGAATTTTTTAATGAAATAGAAGAGGATTTGAGAAGTCACTCAAAATGTGTCCTAATTTTTCTTTCTTCGGCACTAATCATAATTTCTGTGGCAAAATGAACCCCCTCATTGTGTTCCTTTTTAAATTATATGTTTTAAGTGTTACCAGTTTATTCCAATCAAGATGGCTTCAGGTGTGCCATACTTTTGTCATAAGTAAGACTGTAAGCGCTCTTGTTGTTCTTAAGAACACTCTGGGACATTCTGTCATTGGGCTATACTTGGGCTACATCTGGGTGATGTTTGTGCTACATTTGGGCTCTTTTGCCTCTGGTGGCCATCTTGGGAGACTTATTTGTTATGAAGTTTCCTAATTTCCTCATTTACTGCAGTCTCCTCAGTAGCAAATACTTTCAGTTTTTTACTTTGGTTCCATCAAGAAGGCATTCAGATGTGTCACACATTTGCCATAAATTCAGAATGTAAGCACTCTAGTTGCTCATTAGATCACTGTAGTAAAGCTACTGCTCACCAGGGAAGTATGCTGCTGGTATTCAAAGTGCATGTTTCAGTCTGCATGTCAGAATTTTTTAATGAAATAGAAGAGGATTTGAGAAGTCAAAATGTGCCCTAAGTTTTCATTCTGCAGCACTAATCATAATTTCTATGGCAAAATGAACCCCCTAATTTTGTCCCTTTGCAAATTAAATGTTTTAAGTGTTACCACTGTATTCCAATCAAGATGGCTTCAGGTGTGCAATACGTTTGTCATAAGTAGGACTGTTAGCACTCTTGTTGTTCTTTAGAACACTCTGGGAAGCTGCAGTATAACACAAAGGAATCAACTGACAGTCTCTGCCCTTGTTGGATGTATATGTTTTACTAAGAATGTTAGACTTCATTCTCACATGACTGAGAAAGATAATGTGAATTTACAGAAAATATGCTCTCTGTTTAGCATATAGATCACCTTCCAAACCTCGGTGGGAAAAGCATGAGAAAATAATTTTCTCTCAAACATGATTCATGATATCACAGCAGAAGGCTTTTTTCACATGGAAAATAACCTTAGAACACGCCACAATTCCTAAAATGAGTATGGTACCATCAACAAATGATTTATAATGTAACTAAAGTCTTAAAACCCTCCATTAACTGCAATGCTTTTTAATGAGGTGCAATCATGTATATTGGTCCCAAGATGGCTGCCAACACTTCTTGGATGAAGTGCTGACAGCCAATCAGATCTAACGATGAGATGTGTGGTTAGGCTCCGCCTAGATATATATGTGATTTTGATTTTCTCAGGAACTATTGAACGGATTTACACCATTTAACGAAAAGGCACAACTCTGAACCAAGGTCTACCTTTCTGCCAAATTTGGTGTAATTCCGTTCAGCAGTTCGGGCTGTAGCTGCAACTAACGGTCCCTATGGAAAATTGCATGGGGAAAACATGTTTTGGGGCCCCTCTTTTTTCTCGGCCCTGCTTGACAAATCACCCCGAGACTTTCAGGATAGGAGCAGATTCGTCAACCGGCGCCAAAGTTATTCCAAATAGAATGTTTCCTATGGATAATAGGTCCTAACTATAACTACCTACTGGCGACCGCCAGTAGGTTTTATATATATATATATATATATATATATATATATATATATATATATATATATATATATATATATATATATATATATATATATGATCTACTGGCGGTCGCCAGTAGATAGTTATAGTTAGGACCGTGTTTCCATAGGAAATCTGAAAATTCTATTTTGAATAACTTTGGCGCCGGTTGACGAATCCTTGCGAAATTTTCAAAACTAATGGGGCGCTCTGCTCAGCTCCTACCCTGAAAGTCTCGGGGCGATTCGTCAAGTGGGGGCCGAGAAAAAAGGGGGGTCCCAAAACGCGTTTTCCCCATGCATTTTCCCATAGGACCTTTAGTCGAAGGTACAGCCCGTACGGCTGAACAGAATTACTTGAAATTTGGCAGAGAGGTAGTCCTCAGGTCAGGGAAGTGCCTTTTGCAGGTCTGGTGTCAATCTGTTCAGTAGTTCCTGAGAAAATAGCATTTAAAAGCATATAAATATCTATAAGCGCGTACCGTGCGCGCACCGTGCGAGCACCGTGCGAGCACCCTAACGTGCGCGAGCGTAATTCTGATTGGTGGTTACATGTTAGTCAACGTTCGAATCGGTCGAAATCAGGAAGTGTCGGCCGCCATTTTGTTTGTTTTCAGTGCGAGAGTGAAAAAGGAAGGTGGCGAACGTGAAAAGGGGGCAGGGTAGAGAGCTCCTGACCCTCTAGCCTTTGTCAAGGGGTCCCTGAAGGACCCCGAAGGCAGAATTTTTTTAAAAATTTTTTTTTTTCAAAAATCGCGGGGGTGCGCGCTTGGTGAAAAACCAAAAAAAAACAAAAAACATTTATACGTAGTTTATTGTAAAATAAATATATAAAAAAATAATAATACATACATAACTTAGCATTTAAAAGACCTTGCAAATTCACTTAAAAAACCATAGGTTTCACACATGTTATAGTTAGGTGGATATTTCACTCGTAAAAAACCAATGAAATTCCCCCGTTATAGTTAGTTCAGATAACTATAACTCGCGCGACCGCCACTCTATCACAAGCATGATGTCATCAGTGATGTCATGAGTGATGTCACTGACCATGTCATGAGTGATGTAATATGTGACGTCATCAGCAGTGCATTGCGGGCGCGCGAGTTATAGTTATCTGAACTAACTATAACGGGGGATTTTCTATGGTTTTTTAAGTGAATATATATATATATATATCTATATCTATATATATATAAATATATATATATATATATTTTTTTTTCACTGAAAAAACCATAGGTTTCACACATGTTATAGTTAGCTGGACATTTCACTCGTAAAAAACCAATGAAATTCCACCGTTATAGTTAGTTCACCTAACTATAACTCGCACGCCCGAAATCCACTGCTGATGACGTCACATATTACATCACTCATGACATGGTCAGTGACATCACTGATGACATCACTGATGACATCTCAAATGACATCACTGATGACATCATCCATTGACTGTGTGTTTCTGAACATTTTTAATATGTTTAATATATATAGGGAAAGGTATGTTGAAGAATGAGTGGATGTACAAGTTTGTGAATTGATGATTTTCTGGGTGCGTAACTGAGTCTATATGTAAGTCATTAAATGTATATTACTGCAGAGTAGGGACTGAACTGTTTGAATGTCTGTATCTGTCTCTGTGTTGGTGTATAAGTGGCTGCATGGTTTTGTGAATAGCTATATGAGTATTTATATGGGTTATGTATTTGTTATCTTAGTATCTGTATGGGTGCCTGAGTGTATGAGTGGGAGAGGTGTGTGTGACTCTGTGCATAGATATATGAGTGGGTGATCCTATGGGTGCATGGTTTTAAGAGTGCAACTGTGACGGACTGTATGGTTGAGTGAGTGTATGTATGGGTGTGTTAGGGATTGAATGTGCATCTTAGTTGTAGATGTGACAGTAAGTACATATATGAAACACAGTGTATATGTGTGTAAGAGTATATAAGTATCTATATCTGACAGTGTGTCATAGCGGAACTGGCTGTATGAATGAGTGTGTGCTTGTACTAGAAATTGTGTAAGAGTGTCAACATTTGTTTTTATTTTTATAAGTAAGTAATTTTGTGTGTGTTTAACTGTATAGGTGAGTTAATTTGACTGTGCTTATTTATTTGCACAACTGACTAGGTGTGTCATTACCTAAATGCTTGATTGGTAGTGTGTGAGTGTCTATATATGTTTATAAATGCATATGATACTCTTCAACGGAGTGACTGTAAGTATAAGTGACTGTACAGGTGAGTGAATTGAGGTGCATGTAGATCTAATAGTCAATGTGTAGGTATGTAGTTATTGGTATTGGAGTATCTATGGTTTTCAAATTGCCCGTCTGAAAGTTTGAGTTGGTGTTTATCAATTTATTTTAGGGTGGGAGAAGATGTACTATTTTATCACATATATGACGTCATCAGTGATGTCATCAGTGATGTCATTTGAGATGTCATCAGTGATGTCACTGACCATGTCATGAGTGATGTAATATGTGACGTCATCAGCAGTGGATTTCGGGCGCGCGAGTTATAGTTAGGTGAACTAACTATAACGGTGGAATTTCATTGGTTTTTTACGAGTGAAATGTCCAGCTAACTATAACATGTGTGAAACCTATGGTTTTTTCAGTGAATTTGCAAGGTTTTTTAAATGCTAATTCCTAACTATAACGTGTGTGAAACCTATGGTTTTTTCAGTGAATTTCAAAGGTTTTTTAAATGCTAATTTTAGAATTTTGTAATATATTTTTTATTTTATTTTTTTACAAAAATTTACCTATGTATACATTTATAGATTATCTTTATCCTTTAATTTGGTATGGCTCATTTTTTTTTTACTTTGAATTTGGATAAAGTTGAACAGCATAGTTAATATCTTCTATTAACGTATGTACACTTTAATTCTTTTTTTATTTCTATACATTTTTAGGATGTGTGCACATAGCGCGAACCTAGTACACATGCGTACGTTTTTCATGTACGTATGCGTACGTTATCTGCGTACGCATACATACGTTTTAATGCGCGCTCGCAGCGCGCACCTAGTACGCATGCGTACGTTATCTACGTACGCATACGACGTTCGCGCATGCGCGCGTGCTGCGTATGCGCGCTACGTACGCGCATAATACTTATGCGCATGCGCGCGTGCACGTTCGCACATGCGTAATTGCACAGTGCGCGCTCTGAGCTTGCTCCGTGCGCGCACCTCGAGTTATGTGATTATTAAAACAACACTTTTAATTGGTTTTCATTACTTTCAGTTTCAGATTGTTTCAACACCACACCCAATCCCCTCATGGCAAGTCATGTGATCAAGAAACATCACTTTTCATTGGTTCAAAGTACTTTCAGTTCCAGATTCTTCCAAAACCACACCCACTCCCCTCATTGTTAGTTCTGATTCCCTTGGAGAAGGAGCTACTCTGTTTTTGTGAGACTATGGCAGAGCACCAGCCAACTTCTGAGAGTGAACAGGACACTCTTGAGAGACAGAGGCAGAGGAAGCAGAAAGACTCCTTTATATGGCAGTTTTTCACTTTTCCTGAGGGACAAAAGAAGGTGAATGCACCAAAAGTCACCTGCATACTTTGTCAGCGGTCCTTATCACGTGGGAATGCTAATAAGAAGTACTCTTTTAGTATTCACACAATGTAGAGGCACGTTGAGAAAATGCATCCTGTGACTTTTCGTCAAGCTTCTGGGGCAAACCCTCCACCTGCTCAGCCGACGACATCTGCAGCAGCTCAGCCGAGCACATCTTTGGCAGCTCAGCCGAGCACTTCTTCTGCGATGGTGCCTTCACCTTCTTACAGACCTCTGGATATTCCTCCTTGTTTTGAGAGGATGTCTACACGGTGCATGGATTGTGGTACTCTTATTACTATGGGTGAGAGCAGTGTTGATCTCATTCAGAGAAAATTTGAGGAGCACTCTTGCACTAGGCCATAGTTTTTTTTTTTTTTGTTTTTCTCTTCCTCTGTCCCTACATTAACTCAAGGGCTGACGGCTTGGGTAGGTCAAAAGAAAAAGCGTTCGTTGACGCTGGACCCAATCGGTGTCCTTTTAAGCCGCCAGCTCCGTTGCTAGCTCTTCTAGTTAACGCATTAGGCCAGCAGCCTAGGACGTGGTATGTAGCACACACATTACCACTTTTTATGTAGACAGTCCCCGATCCTGATGAATTGCCCTGATCCTCCTGACATATATGGCAAGAAACATGTCGATCATTCTAGAGTAGAGCTTTACGTCTAGAACTTTATATTCTAGGACCTAGCCTCTCTACATCATTTTTAATAGGGTAGTCTACCTGTTGAATAAAAATAGCTTAGGACTGACTAACCCTTTTTACTTTCACATTCTGCTACATTTATTCCACTAGGCCCCTCACACCCACGCACATTTCGGCAGGAACAAAAGATCCCCGACAAAGAGCCCCGGTTTCGGGAGCCCGTCAAGGATTGCAGCGCCGACTTGACGAGGGGCAATGCTCATATGATGAAGCATGACACCTAGCTTGCTGGGTGTGTGAGAGCATTAGTTCCACCAAAGGAAATTTCCCTGGCGGTCCTCTGAAATTTCCCTGGCCGTCCTCTGATTACTTCATCTCTACTCTCCAGTACTTGAGGAACTCTGTACCCCTTTTTGGATATAGACTTGTGGGGCACGTAC
This sequence comes from Triturus cristatus, assembly GCF_964204655.1. Classification (NCBI taxonomy): domain Eukaryota; kingdom Metazoa; phylum Chordata; class Amphibia; order Caudata; family Salamandridae; genus Triturus; species Triturus cristatus. The sequence goes on along the minus strand of NC_140591.1, from coordinate 1,005,813,335 downwards.
ATTGGACCTCCTTAAATATAGCCCCCTGTCCCCCCTTTTTGATTATTAATTATTATTACTCTTTTTAGAGCCACCTAAAATCTAAACACAAAAACTTGTTTTTTGAATCTATTTGTCATTAAAAAAAAAACATTTATTTCAACTTTAGTAAACCTTCAGGGACTCCCTGACAAAGAGAGGGGAGTGGCAAAGTAATTAAAAAAGAGATGGTGTACATTTCACAGATGAAGGTAAGAGAGTCTTCCTATTAAACTTTAAACTCTGCATCAGTACTTGCGTATAGGTACCCTAAACCTATCAAAAAAGATAATAGCTCATTTTAGAGCCAACCACCATCAAAACATTTAAATTTGATTTCTTTTTTTTTTTTTAAAGAGCATGAGGATTACAAAATGGGGATAAGGGAAAATGAGAAATGGAGAGTGAGGAGATGGAGGGATTTAGGAAACTGCACTGAGAGAAAGGGAGTCAGGATGTCAATGAGCAAAACAGAGTGAAGGAGATTGAAGGAAAGATTGCAAAAAGGAGAAGGAGTGTGAGATACATACAGAAGGAAGAGAAGTAGGAGAATAGGAGTGACTATGTGGAAAGGATAGTAACAGTTAGGCAAGGTGAGGGAAAGAGAATGACGGACAAGGTTAAAAATAACATAGATTGAAAATGAGTGATGCAGAGAGGAGGAGTGGTAGAAACAAAGGGGCAGATTTTTTACAAACGTACGCAACATTGTGCAGGAAGTCATAATGCTGCGCCATGCTGCGTTACTTTCTAAGCACAGAGATGCAATATATTTACAAGTAAATGTCACATCTCTATGCTTCCCTTGCACTGGCGCCAAAACTGCAGCCATACGCCGATGCAGGCTCCCTTGCACCATGGTGCAAGGATGCCTATGTGGTAGGGAAACTGTTCTTGTGCAGGATGAGACACCTTCCTCCCAAAAAAACAATCACAAGAGGCTTTTTCCTCTTTCAATACATGCTGTAGCATGCAGCACGCACTGAAAGAGGAAAAAATGAAGAGAACTGAAAACATTTCTCCTTGTTGTGCTTCGCTATGCCATCCCCAAGGGTGGCGTAGTATTCACACACAAGTTCAGACTTATGATTTCTCGTAAATAAGGAGATTGGTGTAGTTCTATAAGTGTTGTGTGGGAACACAAACAACAACAACCATAGAATACCCCTTCAACATACAGTGCTGCGTTTGAATTGGCTGTATTTACAAGGAGAGGAAAAGACACACAGAGTGGCTTATCCTCTCCTTGTAAATATGGAGGAGCACCCTGCGCCACTAGTACGTCAAGAAAAGTGTCGTAGTGGTGGCGCAGGTGGCTTGTAAATCTGCCCCAGAGATGTTAAGGAAATTAAGGGTAAAACAGACAAACAGAGAGTGACAGATACAGAGACAGAGAGCAAACAACTGAGAAGGAGTAAGGCAGTTAAAAAGACTAAGACATATGGATACAGAGAAAGAAACATGGATGAAAAATTAGTGATGGAGGTAGTAAAGGTAGGGGAGTAGTAGAGAAGGAGTGAGGGAGTTACGAAAGAGTAGTAAAGCAGGAAGAGAGAGAGAGAAGAGAAATGAGAAAAGCAGAGTGAGGAGAGGTGAAGAAAAGGAAGCATGAAACGAAAGGAGTGAGAAATACAGATATTTGAAACTTACCTGACCATCAAAGTAACTTATTTAGAAATAAATGTTTTTATTTAATTGCAAGGAAACTGAATTACATTTTCTAAATTTTCTTTCTAGTTCTGAAAAAAAGAAAAAAGTATTAATATCCAACAATACATTTTATTAAACAGTACATGTTTTGTCATATTTAGCAAAGCAATTTTTTGCCCTTTTTTTGCTGTTTTCAGAATGTTTTGATTTTCACTGAAAATAGTGAAATCAATTGTATTCATCATTTAACAGCGGGCAAAAAAAAAAACCAATCTGAAAGATTGTTTAAAAAAGCCCAAAATGTATCCTCACTAAAACATACCTTGATAGAAATGTCACATATGTATTAAAAATACCTTTTAAGTACAATAATATTTTTCAAGAAATAACGTCTGTAAACCTTGTTGCAAAAGAACATATGCCAAAATAATATCTGTCAAAGAAGTCCACAATTGTTTGTTTTACCTTTCCTTGAGGCCAAATGGTAAGTTTAAAATCCTTTTTGAGTGAAATATTCAATTTTAATCCTTTAAAATTTAAATAATGCTTTCTTCAGATGCTGAATTTAGTATTTAAAATTTGGGTTTCAGAAAAATTAAGTAACAATTTGGTAAATCATAAGGCAAACGTTGCTTGAAAATCAATTGAGAATCATTACACAGTGTCCATCCTTTTTCACATTTAAGATAAACTGTGTAATGACCAGAAGTTATAGAAGGACCGTCATGAAAAATTATTGCAACTGCTACAAAAGTTTTTCCAGATATAGATAATTGATTACCAACAAACTTCTTTAGTAAAGTTTCCAATTTTGTTCCATCAGCTCTACAACGTTGTACCATTAAAATTACATACTGTCCATATTTCTTTAAAAATAATGTTGACAACATTTCAGATTTACATTCAGAACATTCCATGTTGTGATTAGCATCTTTAACTAATTTACTAAAAGTCACTGATTTACTTTCTGGTAATGGTAAATTTATGAACCTTTCAGAATCAACATTACTACTGCATGTGTTCATACAGTTTTCACAACAATGTTCCCATTTATAAGAGACACCAAATACATTTTCTACTTCTACCCCTTCATCTTCCAGTACCATCAGCATATACATGAAGAATTCCTGTGAATAAACCAGATAATTTTTTCACGCGTGACAAAGCAACATATGCCATACCTTCTTTAAACACACTAGATCCAATGTTTACAAAAGCACTGTCTACAGTTAATCCTTGAGACTTGTGAATAGTTACAGCATATGCTAGAGACAACGGAAACCGCTTCCTATGTACATATAAGTCTTTCACTAGCAAAAAACGAACTGAACAACGACTAATGACTTTAACCTCTTCAATCTGATCAAATTTTCTTTTTAAGAATTCAATTCCATCTTTTTTCTGGTACTTTACAAAATCCACAACTTTACTTATAGCTCCATTCACTAAACCTTTTTCTACATCCAAATTACGTCTTAAAATTACTCTACAGTTCATACATACATAAAGATTCTTTTCCAAACCAGCTGTTTTTGAAATGTTTTTCTCCAGAGAATCCAATTTAGTAGCCAATTTGCCTGTCAATATAATAGTTATTCGTTCATGTTGAATTTTATCCACAGCTTCCAGTTTTATGATCTCTTCATTTTCCAATTTCAAAAGTTCTTGATTGAATACAGAGCATTCATGTAGTGTTGGCATTAAGCAGATTACAGTATTTTTTTCAGCAATTTTCTTGTATATTTTCTCTGGAACTATTTCTTCTGTTATAAACAAATTACTCAGCAATCGACTCTGTAATGCTTTTCTGCCATGTTCTGTGAGTAGTCCAATTCTTATATCTTTCAGAATACTTGCATAATCCTCATCATTGGCTTGCCTCATATTGGTAATGAGTTCCTTATACTCAAAATATGTCCAAATATTTACATTGCCTATACTTCCTAACGACTTTTTCGTGTCTTCATGTGTAAGTGTATGGAATACCGGTTGTCCTTTAACTGGAGTAAATTGCAAAAGATCCCCAAAAACTATGACATGTTTTCCTCCAAATAACACGTCATAGTCTGTCTTTAGTATTTGCTGCATTCTTAAATGCACAAAGGCAAGCATTAAGTTTGATACCATGCTTACCTCATCAATAATGAGTACTTTCATTTTCTTCAATACTCTTGAAACTTCCAAGCATGCTCCTCCTGCTAGTTTGTGGTATTGTATTTTGTTCTCATGCTCTACTGGTAACATTAGCAAACGATGTAAGGTAACTCCTTTTATGTTATACGCTGCTAACCCAGTTGGAGCAGTAACAACACAAGACAAAATTGAACCCGTTTTGTTCTGTAGGTAGCTTCTAATTACATTAATTAAGAAACTTTTCCAGTTCCTGCTTGTCCACTTACGTACATTCTGATTGGTTCAAAAGATGTGCATGAGCACTCTTTATTTTCATGTAGTAATCCGTGATCAATTTTTTTCCTGACTTCTTCATAAATTTGTTGTTGTTCATCATTCAGTTGTTCTTCCAAATACGGTAAGTTTATTAAATCATCCTGAGCTTGATTCATAGCTGTTTCGACTTCAGTCATGGCTATTGCTGCTTCATTTTCGATGATTGGTTGTCCTAGAGGATCTTGACTGAACGTCCCAGAACTTTGACTGTCTTGAGAACGGTCTCTAGCTACTTCAGCTGCAATTGTTTTTTCTTGTTCAATTTCTTCATTTAACATTTGAACATAAGTTGTGAAAGTACTGCATTCTATGCTGTCTTTGCTAGCATTGAAGGAATCTTCATAACTCTGGAATTCTCCAAGTAGTTCGTCCTCTGAACGCCATGGTTTAAACAGCTGCAAAAGTGCCAAGTAGTAAAATTCCTTTTTGTCAGGAGTGTCGCAACTCAGCTTCCGGTGATTTATCAAACTTCCTTTTGTTTGCTTCACCAAACATCCTTCCTCACCACTGACTTTATATTTTCCATTGTTGATGTCTTCTGGGGCATTCCGTTTAAAAATGAAGTTCTGCAGCACTTCATAGAGACACATGTTCTCAAGGTGATGACTTCTTTGTGGGTAATATGTGTCCAACATGTTTGTTCTTAAAATGTCTGTACTTTCTGGTTCGAACTCTGCTAAATATTCAATTTCTCGAATAGATTTCAGTACCCGATTTCGCATTCCTGCAAGGCCTAAACTTACCCAAATTATTCTTCTGGATTTCGAGTACAGACTTGCAGATGATAACCTATCTGAGCATTCGTAGGATCCAATTTCTCGATGCGATAACATCTTTAAACTGAAACTGTATAGCTTCTTACTGACAGTCTTCTCGTGAGAAATCTCTTTCCACATTTCCTTCAATTCCGTTTTCTCAGATTTAGTGATATAAGATGTGACATACCGAGCAACAGCAATAGAATTGTCAGCCACATACTGTATATCCATGTTAGCATTCCACATGAATAAAATGACTGGGTTGTAGTCATTAATATATTTTGACTCTTCTTTTCTTCTTAGGTTGTAGGTATTCTTAGGCGATTTTCTTGTAATAGTATGTCGCACAGCTGACATAAAACTGTTTACTCTTCCTTTTGAAAGAACAGGTCGTGGAAATCCAAATCGACATTTTGTATAGAATTTATCTTTACTCTTGTACTTTCGCCGACAGTATTTTCCACACCGATGACTTTGGAAACGTAAAACTTTCTCTTTTAAGTTTTTCTCTTCTGTGCTTTTAGGTATAGCACATGTTGCATATTCTTCAATGAAAGATAAAACTGCTTCATCAGCATCTGTTCCAAATTTTGGGGCATCCTTGATCCACAACAGCATATGAATATGAGGAGCACCTCTTGCTTGGTACTCTTTTCTCCAAAAGAAATCCACAACTTCTCCAAGAGGTGGATTTTTTTTATTGCAGATGAAGGACATCATAGCCTCAAATCTATGATTAAAATATCTGCAAACATTAACCGGATCCAATGAGCACAATTCTCCTGCTGTCTTGTATTGTATGTTTTTAATGTTTGAATTTGCCTCTCGAAGAAAATCCAGAAGATCATCCCAAGCGTACTCAGCACAGCTTAGGGTAAGGAGCCATGTAGGAGTTCCTAAATTCCGTAACATACACTTCAATTCTCCATGGCGTCGGTACCAATATTCATTAGTCCCACGCTGACAAGCCATCAAATTGATCAATTGAGATTCCAAATGATCATCTCGCTGTTGTACTTTGTTTATAAAGTCCTTTGCTGACACATTATGTAGATGTACTCCAGTTTTTAAAATGTGATTTACTGCATAAGATAGTGCAGACAAGTCACTTTCAAATAAAAGATGGAACAAATAAGGAATACTTTGACGAAATCTTGGATCTTCTGCATATAATCTTGTAGTCCGATACTCCGAAGCAGGAATCTGTACTGGACGTTCATCATATCGTCCACCTTCTCCTGTAGGAAACAGTTGGGGAAAACAACGAGCTTCCAAGCTCTCCTCCCATACACTCACAGGAGTTCCTTTTGCTTTCTTCATCTGAAACAGATCAATAGAATTTCCCATAACTTCTTTAGAATGAAGAGGATGTATGCTGAAATGTTCATAAATTTCTTCTTCTTTTGACTTATCCACTTTTTCAATTTGCCCAGTTGGTATTCCTGTGTCTTCTAGTAAAACTTCTTCATCTACATCCATATAAATTGTTTCATACCATTTATTATTTTTTTTCAAATACAAATTTGCTCTTTGTACTTTTCGTACATCCACCAGCTCCTGCCAAATTTTCTTATTCTTTGTAGGTACACCATTAACCAGAATAACTAATGGTTCAGTTTCCAAAGTATCTGCATCAATTGTTTCCATATTTTTTTTCAAATCCAATGGCAAATAGACAACTCTTCCTTTTAAACCTCTTTGTAAATCCGAAGGAGGTAATTTACCTGTTTTTGGCTCCATACGCACTATGGTCTGAAACGGATGGACACATTAAATGAGTATGGACTCATACGTATTTAAATCAGAAAGTTCTGGAGGAATATCAACCAATTCTAATTTATTATGTACAGCTCTAGCTGGCATTCTATTTTCTTCTAACTTGTCATAACAGTATTTACAAATACGCTGATCTTCACCCAATTCAAAACAATTTTCCAGAAATATATATGTTGCAAAATCTTTCCACTTATAATTATCTTCATTTTCACATTTTTTATACAGATCAACATTCCTTGTTTGAATTTTATAATGGCTTCTCCGGCAACAAATACAAGTAATATTTGGTCTTTCATTAGAGATGATAGTAAATTTTGTCATTTCATCTTCAAAATTTTTACTAACAGTAAGTTCTACATTCTCTTCTACATTTTCATCAATAACTGTGTCATTTTCTGCACTTTCTTGTTCTGGACCAAAGTAACAAAACATCTCATCAGTAACCTTCACTACATCTGATACAGATCCACGGAACAGAGCATTATTCAATTCATTTAACTTTAGTGCTGGACTTTTAGCAAAATACAATGTTCTCACAAACTTTCTCATTTCAGTATGATGTACTGCCAGCATCCTAAAATGGTGAAAAACACTTTGACACACTTTCCTAGACAGACAAGCCAGAGAATGTCCTTGCAAACCAGTATTCTCTCTCACTCTGCATGGATCTAGTCTTTGAAGCACCTTAATCTTCTGTTTAACACTCTTTTTACTATATTCTCTTAGAAAGTCACGTAATTTATCAATAGAATCCTGACGCACAGTACAAATACTACTACAATTCCAAGTGTACACTGGGGCTTTAGGACGTCTCCCCATAACCTCAGCAGCCATCACTTCTTCCTCATTTCTTGGAACCATTTTCTCCTTTTCCATTACACAACCATCTTTAACTTCATATGCTCTACCATTGGTGTCAACTGCATGCAACAAAGTATTACTTTGAAGATAACTCTCCTCATTAAAAAATGGTTCAGTACTTGAACTATGCTTCCATTCTCCTAAGAACACTTTACAAAAGTTATTTTTTTTCACTTCTCTTTTCCTTTTGCTTTGTGACTTCATTGCATTGACTAATTTATCTAATCTACGCATCCTGTTCAAAATTAAAATGAATAGTTTTTTTTTTATTTCTAAAGCCTTCGTAACAATATTTTCAATAAATTTCTTTTTTTTCTAAAATCAGTTTTTCTTCTTATATTTTTTCACATCCTTTAGCAAATTTAACATCACTCTTCTCTGAAACATTTTTCGACGAATGTTTTTAAAATCTATTTTTCGTGTTAAGTCACTCTTTCTTACTTCTGATTGTACATTAGCATTTTGTTTTTGCTGTTGACTCTGTTGTTGTTTTGTACTTGAAACACTGTTTGAAGATATCTTTTTACCATTTATTTTTTTTGAAGATATTTTTTAAAAATTCTTTAGACTGCTTACCGGAAGACTTGTTCTTTTTTCCAACACGAGCTTCTCCTCCTATTTTTTTTTACCAGTTGTCTTCAAATATAGTTGTTGTTGCTTTTCTTTTCTCTTTCTTGACTTTATAGGCATCTTTAAATTTTTTCACTGTTGCTCAGCAATACCTGCAAGAAACTAAAAAAAAATACCTTTATGTAATTTTAATTCATTACAATTTTTTTTGAGCTTTTCAAATCCTATCATATGAGCTGCCCCTTTCCTACGAGTCCAAGTCTTACAATACAAGAGAAACGTTAATTAAATCTCTGACAACAATTGCTGTGTGCACACAGACTCATGGTGTGATTCTAGGCAGAAAGCGATATTTCCTTTGGCAATTTGAAAACACATTTAGTACTGTGGTGGAGCAAGTGATAATTACTGTGACAGCCTGACACATTTTCCTTATATTTTAGACAAGCAGAAAAGAGCACATGTCCTAACAGCTCCTTGAGACCATGACCATGTGTTACAGGGTGAGTGATTAGACTAGAGCAAAGGAAATGAGCCTTGGTGACATTGAATGTGTTTGCGTTACACACTGCTATCTGAAACACAACACAGAGCTGAGTATTACGTATGGGAGTGTAGGAGAAGCTGCTGCATGTGTGCAAAGAGTATGTTTCTGGAGACTGTGTATTGTCAGGTGCAAAAGAGATCTGCATGGAGACTTCCACAACTGCATGAAGACTTCAGATATGTGTGTAAGAGTACATGTGTGGTAAGGGTTAATTGGAGTTTTGAACATGTAGGAACTACCTCACCCATTACAAGATTGGAAGGAAAATCTACCCTGTTGATTTCAAATGTGTTAGCATTTGCCTCTCATTTGTGAGATTCTGATTTCTGCTGAGTGCTAACCATCACAGTTGAAGAAAAAAAGCTGTCCCTTTCTTGAAAGTGCAAGTTTTACAGAACAACAGCAACACAAATTAAATCTCTGACAACAATTCCTGTGTGCACACAGACTCATGGTGAGATTCTAGGCAGAAAGCGATATTTTTGGGGGGGAAATTTGAAAACACATTTAGTACTGTGGTGGAGCAAGTGATAATTACTGTGACAGTCTGACACATTTTTCTTATATTTTAGACAAGCAGAAAAGAGCACATGTCCTAAGAGCTCCTTGAGACCATGACCATGTGTTACAAAAAACAAGCTGCCCCTTTCCTGCGAGTGCAAGGGTAACAGAGCAAGAGCAACACGAATTAAATATCTGATAACAATTCCTGTGTGCACACTGTCTCATGGTGTGATTCTAGGCAGAAAACAGTATTCCTGGGTGATACCAGTACACCTTAACTTATGGTGAAGACATACTCCATAATATCTAACATGTTCAAGGCACTTAAATATCTTCCTTAACATAAAATGTAAAACACAACTTTTAAAGTGGTAGTAAAATGTACCATGCTATTTTCAAATGTGTTTGCATTTGCCTCTCATTTGTGAGTAACTGATTTCTGCTGAATGCTAACCATCACACTTTAAGAAAACAAAGTGCCCCTTTCCTGCGAGTGCAAGGCTAACAGAACAAGAGCAACACAAATTAAATCTCTGACAACAAATCCTGTGTGCAGACAGACTCATGATGGGAATCTAGGCACAAAACAGTAATCCTCAGTGATACCAGTACACCTTAACTTATAGTGAAGACATACTCCATAATATCTTACAAGTTCAAGACAGTTAAATATCTCCTAAAACACAAAATGTAAAACACAACTTTAAAAGAAGAATGACAATTCTAATATTTATATAAAAAATCACCACATACATCCCCTCTCAAACTCATAACTCACCTTTAAAATTAGTTAGTTGAGAAAGAAATGTGGCACTCAAACAGCAGATTATCCGAGCCAGGATCTCAGAGCTGTACACCTCTCTCCTCTCACCACAACCAATAAATGGCAATGTTTCCCTCTCTTTTTTCACACATATACATGTTAATGTAAAATCACAGTCCTTCCCACATTTTTTCAAATGGAATCACACATCTCTATTGGTTGCAACTTTCAACCCTTTTCCAAATCATCCCTTCCCCCAACATGACTTCTGCCTGCTACCATAGCAACAGGTCATGGAACACTGGTGTGAGCAGAGAGGTCATAAGTTCAGCACACAATGTTTCAAATCCAAAGAGCAAGAGTGCTTGACTTTTCAAACCTAACAGCAAATCCAAAGTAATGTTCAGTGGGAACACATTTTTCTGTACCAATCCAAAACATGCTTTTAAAAATGTAAACATACAGCCTAGTTTTAACTGTAAAATGGTTTGAATCGGCCAATGAGTTCTTTTTATTAAAAAAAGTATGTATGCCTCCATTTTTCAACTGTCTTTCTTTTCATATTGCCATTCTACTGAAAGACACCTCCTGAGTGCATCCAGATCTCCTTGAAAGATGTTCACAGTGTGGATTGTAGGTCATAGCTATGTCTTCTGGAGTGAAAAATTTGCAGAAAAAAGAGGTATTGTGAAAGACCTTGCTTTGCCAAATGTAGACATTAAATGGATTGGTCAGAGAGGGTTAAAGTGGCACCAATTAATGCCTTTGGTGAAAACCTTTCTACATCTCCCACAGCCTAACCTTATTATTGTGCACTGTGGTGGAAATGACCTAGGCACTTTAACTGGGGTAGGTCTGGAAATGCTTGTTAAGGACACCTTTGTGCAATTGATGTCACTTTTTCCACAAACTGCCTTTGTATATTCTAATATATGCCAAAGGCAAAAGTGGAACTGGTCCAACCAACATTGTCCACAGATTGACAAAGCAAGAAAGCATGTCAATAAGTCTGTTTCTGCTTTCCTCAGAGACTATGGTATGGGTTCTATATACCACAACAACTTGCGTTACAACATGCAAGACATTTATAGAGGAGACGGTGTACATTTCAATGATGAAGGCAACAGAGTCTTCCTCTTGAACTTTAGACTTTGCATCAGTACTTACTTGTAGGTACCGAAAAACACTTAATAAACACAAGGGCTCTTTTTAGAGCCACCTAATATCTAAACACTTAAACTTGATTTTTATTTCTATTTTTTTAAAGTTTTTTTTTCGGGTGCGCGCAGAGTGCGCGCACCCCGCGATGTTTTTAAAAAAAATTAAAATCTTTTTTTTGGCCCTTCGTGGTCCTACTGTGACCCCCTGACAATGGCTAGGGGGTCAAGAACTCCCTACTCTGCCCCCTATTCACGTTCTCCACCTTTCCTTTTCAGTGCGACAGACAAAATGGCGGCCAACACTTCCTGATTTTGACCGATTCGAATGTTTACTGACATCTAACAACCAATCAGAATTACGCTCGCGCACGGCAGGGTGCGCGCACAGGGCTTGCACAGTGCGCGCACGCTGCGCGCGTATAGATATTGATATGCTTTTAAATGCTATTATCTCAGGAAATACTGAACAGATTTACACCAGACCTGCAAAAGGCACTTGACCTTATGGCTACCTCTCTGCCAAATTTCAAGTAATTCTGTTCAGCCGTTTGGGCTGTAGCTGCGACTAAAGGTCCTGGGGAAAAACACATGGGGAAAACGCGTTTTGGGACCCCCCCCCTTTTTCTCGGCCCCCGCTTGACGAATCACCCCTAGACTTTCAGGGTAGGAGCTGAACGGAGGGCCCCATTAGTTTTGGAAATTTCGCAAGGATTCGTCAACCGGTGCAAAAGTTATTCAAAAAGGACTTTGAGATTTCCTATGGAAACTCGGTCCTAACTACTAATAAATATATACATATATAAATATATAAATATATATATATATATATATATATATATATATATATATATTTCCAGTAACCGCTGTCCCAGTGTATAGAGACACTGACTTTTACAGCATAACAACCAAGGGGCATATTATCAAGAACGGCGTTAAAATTATCGCCCCTTTAGCGGTAGGAAACTGCCGCTAAAGCGGCGATAATGGGCTTGATAATATGCCCTTGAGAATTCCAATAGAAGCCCAGGTTCACACCAGAACATGGGCTTCTATTGGAATTCTCAAGGGCATAGTATCAAGCCCATTATCGCTGCTTTAGCGGCAGTTTCCTGCCACTAAAGCAGCAATAATTTTAACGCTGTTCTTGATAATATGCCCCCAAGTCTGATATGATGGGTGTGCTGTGGCATACACTAATGAATTATCACGCTGGCAGGGTTTGGGTTTAATCACCCTGGATGATTATCGGTTCCTAAGAGTAGAATGCCCTCTACCACCTAACTGTACCTCACACCAAAGGTTTACAAAAACCTCAGAGATCTACCAGGTAGGCCAATTATATCGGCTGTTGGTAGTTTGTTTGAAAACATGTCCACATTAATTGATTACTTTTTGCAAGCTCATGTACAAAATGTATCCTCTCATATCCAGGATACTGGATATTTTTCTAGAAGAAATTATTATGTGAATTGGGTGGATTCTTATGTGTTAATTGCCATCGATGTTACATCGCTCTACATGAGCATCTCCCACCATGATGGCCTTAGAACCATCACATTTTTCCTTGGTGACAGACCGATTGGGCTACATCAGCACACAAAAATTGTATTATCAATGATACATTGGTGCCTTCATAATAGTTTTTTCTATTTGACAAGGTCATCTATCGGCTAAAGAGGGGGACGCTATTGGCATCTGCTTCGCGCTCAGCTATGCTAATCTGCATATGGGCTTGTGGGAGGACCAAATGCTCATAAACCAATAAAGTGGCCAGAAAACATGGTCCTCTGGACATGTTTTATCGATTACTTATTTGTCATGTGAGAGGGACAGAAGTAACAGCTAAATGTTTCACTGATAGATTACATGACAATGATTTGAATCTTCATTTTACCACCACCATAAGTAAAAAGGCATTCCACTTCTGGGATTTAACAGTTTTTGTTAAAGATGGCAAGATACACACAGCAAAATTCAGAAAACTCACTGCTGGTAATTTCTTATTGCACGCATTCAATTTTACCCTTATAAACTAAACTTAAGTATCCAATTTGCAGAACATTTTACAATGAAGTGTAATTGCATTGACAGCTGCTTGGGGACGTGCAGGAGGAACTGAAAGAGGTATTCCTAGCACAAGGATATAGGTGCGAAGTGGTGGAAACTGCCACACGCAGGGCCAATCTAAAGAATCGTGAAGTCCTCCCTTTTAAGCAGGGATCCACCAAAGAAGAATGAGCTCACGCACAATACTCAGCAAAAACTTAGGACGATTACAGGGTATAGCACAGAACATCAGAGATTCTGAAAATGTTTTGCACAACACTGGTATCTTATCAGAAGTGATCCCATTATAGGGCACACAGTACCGAATAGGCCACTGATGACTTTCAATCGAGCTAAATCGATGCAGCGAGAGCTTGTGGTGAGTAGTCCTGAGATGCTGACCCCAGAAAGTTGGTTAATAGGCAACCCTGAGTTCTAATGCTGTTATAAATGCAAGGACTGCTGTTCTGGTGTAAACACCAAGGAAGTCATGTCACTGTTGACCAACACAAATTATAAGATCCGCGGGGCATTTCACTGCAAAAGTGATTTTGTAGTGTATGTCCTGAAATGTACTTGTCCAAAAATATATATTGGAAGCACAATCCTGAAGGTGCATTTAAGGATTTTACAACCTATTAGGGCCATAAAAAATAAAGATCACTGCTATCCCATTGTAAGTAATTTTGAAGAAGTTCATAGCGGCAATGATTATGAATTGAGCTATTTTGTGATTGGCTCTGTGCCCTGTGGTCATAGGGAGCAGCAGTTAAGGAGACTTGAATCAAGGCATATATAAAATTTAAACAGCAAGATACCTACAGGACTTAATACTGAAGAAGAACTTATGTACACCTGTGAATAACAAGCAATTCAGTGTTTGCTCTCTTAGTTCCTGAACCAGCTAGTGAAATTTGTATTGATGAATTTTGTTTTGTTTTTGTAATTGGTATTCTAGTATTATGATATTTTAGATTGTTTTTGTGGAGAACCATACAGATATATGTGCACATGTATCTATAGTTTGGAAATCATTTAGAATAATGATTGTAAGGATCACTCAAAAGATCATGATTTTACCACCGTCAACGAATGTATATATATATCCAATTGAATTTTATCTCGCACGGGCACCGAGTTTGATTTTGTCCAGTTGGCGATGTTTCTGAACAAATGTGCTATATTACAAACATATTTCAACATGCTGTGTTAACCTACTGGGGCACACTTTTATCACAGGATGCCATACTAATGTGCATATATAAAGTCATTAATCTAGAACTGAAATTATCACAACTATTGTCGATTTAATTTGATGTGTACCTGATACTTGTATTAATGTTTAACATCTTACTTCCACTTTTATCAGCAGATAATCTCCTGCTTAACGGAGAACGTTCATTTGTGTTCTTTGAGGCATTATGCATAGAAAGCACTTTATTTAAGAATACAATCATGTTGGATTTTAAAGTGGTACTATTTAATAATCATCTAATGCTGTGGAGGTTTTTATTAGCATTTTTACTCAATTTACTTATAGCTATTGGATAAGGTGATTGCAGTGTTTTTTCCATGCCTATAAGTTTGTGTTGATCATGTTGCATGTATTTAAATGCATTCAAGATGGCGTTTCACTAGTTTGAAAATGGCTTCCTTGCCAGCCGAAACGCGTTGCGTGCAGCCATGCCGAAATAAAGATTTTAATGCACTGATCCTGTGTAGTGTTGAAGCCTGTTTTGGTGTTTGTAGAACAGACATTGTGAAAAATATATAGATATTCCATCCATCCTACAGGCGGTCGCCAGTAGTTGGTTATAGTTAGGACCTATTATCCATCGGAAAATCGTAACATTCTTTTCCCAATAACTTTGGCGTTGGTTGATGAATCTTCGCGAAATTTTCAAAACTCGTGGGGCGCTCCGGTCAGCTCCTATCTTAAATGTTTCGGGGTGATTCGGCAAGCGGGGGCCGAGAAAAAAGGGGGTCCCAAAACGTGTTTTCTCCATGTTAATTCCCATAGGAAACTTTAGACACGGCTTCAGCCCGAACTGCTTAACAGAATTACACCAAATTTGGCGAAAAGGTAGCCCTTGGTTCAGAAAGATCCCTTTTTGTTAAATGGTGTAAATCCATTCAGTAGTTCATGAGAAATTAGAAAAAGAAAAAGTTTCAATATCTGGGCGGAGCCTAACGGCACATCTCATCGTGAGATCTGATTGGCTGTCAGCACTTCATCCTGGAATTGCTGGCAGCCATCTTGGGACCAATATACATGATAGTATCCCATTGAAATGCATTGTAGTGAATCGAAGATTTTGAAGGTTACCAAAAGGAGAACTATAAAGGGTGATAACAGACTTTAGTTACATTAGAATTCATTTGTTGATGGTACCATACTAATTTCAGGAATTGTGGTGTGTTCTAAGGTGATTTTTTCCTGTGAAAAACCTTCTGCTGGGATATCCTGAATCATGTTTGAGAGAAAACTGAAGCTAAAATGAGAGCATATTTTCTGTAAATTCACATTATCTTTCTCAGTCATGTGAGAATGAAGTCTGTCATTCTCAGTAAATCATGTACATCCAACAAGGGCAGAGACTGTCAGTTGATTCCTTTGTGTTCTACTGCAGCTTTCCAGAGTGTTCTAAAGGACAACTAGAGCGCCAACAGCCTTACTTAAGACAAAAGTATGGCACACCTGAAGCCATCTTGATTGGAATAAACTGGGAACACTTAAAACATTTAATTTAAAAAGGAACAAAATGATGGGGTTCATTTCGTCATAGAAATTATGGTTAGTGCTACACTTAAAACATTTAATTTAAAAAGGAACAAAATGATGGGGTTCATTTTGTCATAGAAATATGGTTTGTGCTGTAGAAAGAAAAATTAGGACATGTTTCAAGTGTGATCTCAAATATCTTCCGGGTATATTTCAACAAGAGCAGTCTGTCAGTTGATGCCTTTGTGTTCTACTGCAGCTTCCTAAAGTGTTCTAAAGAACAACTAAAGCGCTAACATTCTTACTTATGACAAAATTATGGCACACCTGAAACCATCTTGATTGGAATAAACTGGTAACTCTTAAAACATTTAATTTAAAAAGGAACAAAATGAGGGGGTTTATTTTGTCAAAGAAATTATGGTTAGTGATGTAGAAAGAAAAATTTGGATGTTTTAAGTGAGATCTCAAATATCTTCCTGTTATATTTCAACAGGAGCAGCCTGTCAGTTAATGCCTTTGTGTTCTACTGCAGCTTCCCAGAGTGTTCTAAAGAACAACTAGAGAGCTAACAGTCTTACTTATCACAAAATTATGGCATACCAGAAGCCATCTTGATTGGAATAAACTGGTAACACTTTAAACATTTAATGTAAAAAGGAACAAAATGAGGGGGTTCACTTTGACATACAAATTATGGTTAGTGCTGTAGAAAGAAAAATTAGGACATATTTTAAGTGAGATCTCAAATATCTTCCTGTTATATTTAAACAGGAGCAGCCTGTCAGTTGATGCCTTTGTGTTCTACTGCAGCTTCCCAGAGTGTTCTAAAGAACAACTAGAGAACTGACAGTCTAACTTATGACAAAATTATGGCACACCTGAAGCCATCTTGATTGGAATAGACTGGTAACACTTAAAACATTTAATTTAAAAAGGAACAAAATGAGGGGGTTCATTTTGCCATAGAAATTATGGTTAGTGCTGCAGAAAGAAAATTTAGGGCATGTTTTAAGTGAGATCTCAAATCCTCAAATTCTGACATGCAGACTGAAACAATCACTTTCAATACCAGCAGTAGACTTCCAGTTAACTCCCTGGTGAGCAGTAGCTTTACTACAGTGATTTAATGAACAGCTAGAGTGCTAACATTCTGAATTTATGGCAAATGTGTGACACATCTGAATGCCTTCTTGATGGAATCATAGAAAAAAAACTGAAAGCATTTCCTACTGAGGAGACTGCAGTAAATTAGGAAATTAGGAAACTTCATAACAAATAAGTCTCCCAAGATGGCCACCAGAGAAAAAAGAGCCCAAATGTAGCACAAATATCACCCAGATGTAGCCCACATATAGACCAATGACTGAAGTGTGCAAAACACTTTTTATTTTTAGTTTTTCTGCAGTTTTATATAGTGCAGACTGGTCAGGTATTGGAGCGTTACATCTTACTTGGACCCCTTATTGCGTATTTTGCATGAAGTACATGAGATTGATCTTGCCAAACATTGAACTTTACGATTCCGTTAACCTGAAGTTGCTCTGAACCGGGCTTTGTAACACCCGTTTTTACCTTCTGGTTTTAATTAATTCTCACTGTATTGTATTAGGAAAGAGGATTTACTGTTTTTATGTACACTTTTATGATCTATGTTTCTAAATCAGATCGAATAAAGTTTAATGAATTCTATGGCAGGATGGAGGCGAGGATTATGCATATCTTTCGTCACTTTATTTGCATAGCAGTTCAAAGAAAACGTAACACAACAATCATTAAACAAAAGACTACACAACCCATGCACCATTAGGGGGGGTAGTCTCCAAGGCAACTATAGTCCAATCATATCACAGTCGATCGTATATAATATTGTGACTTGCCTTCCACTTCCTCTTTCTTCACTGCTCGTCAGTTAAGTGCATTCCTTACATTCTTGGCTTAATCTGACGTTGTTGCTGTTTGTATAGCGGTTTCTTGTGCACGTTATTAGCATTATTGCTTATGATGGTTTCATATTCCCTGCGCAGCAGGCTCTTGCCCGAGAGCGTTCTCCCCCTCGCAGTTTCTCCCACTGTGCGCTCTGCGCGCGGTGAGATCCTGTCAGACGCGTCTGGTCCGATCGAGGCAGCTCTGTCGAGCGCTCCCACTGGTCTTTAAGCGCGATCGGGAATCCGGTCACTCCTTTAGTGTCCGCTTGATTCCCGACCAACCCTCACCTAATTTTGACACCACTACACGGTCATTTCCCACACTGCCACATGGTGGTAATTGGTATTGCGCCTCATTCTATTCTTATAACCGATTTGGGTAAAGTTCAGCTGTTGGGGCACCAGCGAGGGGGATACCTTAAGGATTTTAAGGGCATTTGTTCTGTGCTCACACCCTCTGCTATCATGTCTTCTCAAGAAGACCATTTTTACTCCTCCTACCAGGAGGTGGAGGAGGAATGGCACCCAACTTTTCCCTCCAGCAGTGGACCAAGCCCTCTCTCTGGCTATTTCTAGGGAGCTGGCTCCTCTTAGGGATCAGGTTGATAAGCTGGCGAAAAGCATCCCTGGGGTGTTCAGTGACCCAGATCTGGTGGTGGCGGGTCCCAGTAGCTCCCAGATGGGGAATAAAAGGGCCGTTAAGCATAATGCGGGGTACTTGGAAGGATTTGATAAACTTACGGAGAACTTCCTCAAGAGTGCGCGAATGCTAAAACATGCACCCTGCCGGGAGGAGGACTCCGGAGTAAATTGTGATGCTGTCACCACTATTGTAGACCCCGAAGGCGGGTTTCCCTTAGAGGGAGAGGGTGTATCGGAGGACGATTTCTCCTCCGATGAGGATAAGGACTCGGGGCGTCCCTGGCATCCAGAGTCCCACTCCTCTCAGTCCCGAGTTGGGGACGGGGTCCACTCGGACATGTTCGAGCCTACCCAAATTTACCATCCTTGGTCGACGGAGTGGACCCCTGACACCAAAGTGGCAGAGTATGTGGTGGGGAAAATCCATCAACCCCTTGAAAGGGAAGTCAGCAATAGGATGAGGGGAGAATGCCCCAGGCCCTCACTGAAGGGGAAGGTGGCACACACACCTGAAATTGATGAGAAACTATGTACCTTTTACTCCAAGTATATGAGGGATCCCAAGAAAGGAATTGATAGGTCTTGGATGTGGTAGGGCCCTTGACCCAAATTATTCAATTGGCGGAGCGTTCAAAAGAGTCAGGATCCCCTTTGTCCACGGATATTGTGGCTGGTTGGGTGCACTACCCTAAACCCTAAAACACTACCCCCTCCACTACCCAAACACCACTGCACTACCCTAAACCCTAAAACACTACCCCCAGCACGACACCCTACACTACCCAAACATAACTGCACTACCCTAAACCCTAAAACACTACCACCAGCACGACTCCCTACACTACCCAAACACCACTGCACTACCCTAAACCCTAAATCTACCCCCAGCACAACCCCCTACACTACACAAACACCACTGCACTACCCTAAACCCTAAAACACTACCCCCAGCACGACCCCCTTCACTACACAAACACCACTGCACTGCCTTAAACCCTAAAACACTACCTCAGCACGATCCCCTACACTACACAAACACCACTGCACTACCCTAAACACTAAATCTACCCCCAGCATGACCCCCTTCACTACCTAAACAAAACTGCACTACCCTAAACCCTAAAACACTACCCCCAGCATGACCCCCTTCACTACCCAAACACCACTGCGCAACCCTAAACCCTAAAACACGACCCCCTACACTACACAAACACCACTACAATACCCTAAACCCTAAAACACTAGAACCCAGCACGACCCCCTACAGTACACAAACACCACTGCACCACCCTAAACCCTAAAACACTACCCCCAGCACTGCCCCTACACTACACAAACACCACTCCACTACCATAAACCCTAAAACACTACCCCAGCACTACCCCCTACACTACCCAAACACCACTGCACTACCATAAACCCTAAAATACTACCCCCAGCACAACCCCCTACACTATACAAACACCACTGCACTATCCTAAACCCTAAAACACTACCCCCAGCATGACTCCCTACACTACACAAACACCACTGCACTACCCTAAACCCTAAATCTATCCCCAGCACGACCCCCTACACTACCCAAACATCACTGCACTACCCTAAACCGTAAAACACTACCCCCAGCACGTCCCCTACACTACACAAACACCACTGCACTACCCTAAACCCTAAAACAAGACCCCCTACCCTACACAAACACCACTAAACTACCCTAAACCCTAAACCCTAAAACACTAGAACCCAGCACAACCCCCTACAGTACACAAACACCACGGCACTACCCTAAACCCTAAAACACTTCCCCCAGCACTGCCCCCTACACTAGACAAACACCACTGCACTACCCTAAACCCTAAAACACTACCCCAGCACTACCCCCTACACTACCCAAACACCACTACACTACCCTAAACCCTAAAACGCTAGAACCCAGCACGACCCCCTACAGTACACAAACACCACTGCACTACCCTAAACCCTAAAACACTACCCCCAGCACTGCCCCCTACACTACCCAAACACCACTGCACTACCCTAAACCATAAAACACTACCCCCAGCATGACCCCCTACACTACAAACACCACTGCACTACCCTAAACACTAAATCTACCCCCAGCATGACCCCCTACACTACACAAACACCACTTCACTACCCTAAACCCTAAAACACTACCCCCAGCACGACCCCCTTCACTACCTAAACACAACTGTACTACCCTAAACCCTAAAACACTACCCCCAGCACGCCCCCTACACTACCCAAACACCACTGCACTACCCTAAACCCTAGAAAAAAAAACCCACCCCATGCCCAATCCCCCTTACCTCTCACTCCTCATGGTTCCTCTCTGCTCGTGGTTCCTGCTTCACGTCATCTCTGAGGGGCGGGTCACATCGTTTTGAGGAAACGGAACAGCCTCAGTTTCCTTACAACAATGTGGATCGTCTACATGTTTTTTAGAACGCATGGTCATTTATCATGCATACTTTTGCAACAAAATTTCTTGTAAAGGCATGCATGGTAAATGACCGTGCGTTCTAAAAAAATGTGTAGTAATGACTTCGCGATGTGCAACGCGTGCATGGTAATGCATGTGTTGAAATGGTATCGCGAAGTAAAAAAGTAATTGCAACGGCCGTTTACCGATCAAAGCTGGCCCCTGTTGTTCAGTGAGACGTTTATTTGATCTATTAGGAGGAAGGAATGTGGTTTTTTTACCGAAAAGTGCAGTCCCAGCTGTTGTATTGTGAAAGTGTCCGCGTAGCCTGGTTTCACTTCCGGTGAGAAAGTGGAAGAGTCTGTTTGGATCTAAAGGAGTTCTGTTGTTGGACGGGGCCGGCGCGACACCTCAGCAGAAAACATAGCTAATGGAAAGCGTCCTCCCTGAGGTGTGGAGCAGTGCCATGAGAGGTCAAAGAGTGTGTGTCCCACCGCAGTATGACCGTACCACGTGACCCATGTGCCGCCTCCAGAGTACGGGAGGCAGAAGCGGCATCGCAGGTCCTCTTGAAGACTATTGTAGCACTAATTCTACATTTTGATACTAGGGCATTTTAACTTTGTTGTTCCTGCCTGATACAAAGAGAAGATCCTGTATTATTCAGTGCCCTTGTTCCCTTTTTTGTGGGTTGTGGAGCTTGTCACTTTGCTGCCCCGCCGGTGCACACGACTGGGCACCCCACCTTGTGTGCCATCTACAGGGCCTCTGCCCTCGGATCACTGGTTTCGGTTTCTGGAGTGGCAACATAAACAGTTGCTCCCAAAGGACTAGCCTGAACACTTAGGTGAATATCCCCTGCACCAGCATTCCACGGAAACTCTTTCCTAGCTCTCCCACGTCAACGAGGATGTCATAATAGCGCGGCTCCGCTCGTAACACCGTATGACGTCATCGGAGCCATAAGAGGACCTCGTCAGCGTGCTGACGTCAGTTCCACCCATTTTTTCTGTGCCACTGAGGCAAACAGGCGGACCGAGACATTTTCACATGTATACATAGTATAAAAAATATATATATATTCACTGAAAAAACCATAGGTTTCAGGCACGTTATAGTTAGAAATTAGCATTTAAAAAACCTTAGAAATTCACTGAAAAAACCATAGGTTTCAGGGGCGTTATAGTTAGTTGGACATTTCACTCGTACAAAACCATAGAAATTCCCCCGTTCTAGTTAGTTCCTGCTGAGGAATACGCATGCGCGGCCTGCCGCGCATGCGCAGTTCCCAAAAGAAGACACGATTGAGACGGATGGAAGCCCGGGGACGCCGCCGATAAGGTAAGGTTATTTGAAATATGCTTTTTAAATGTATTTAATATTGCGGGCGGGAGGCGGGCGGGAGGCCAACTTGCGTTACGCCCGAGTGTGCGGAGATTTGCCTTGTTTCTCCGCCTCTATCACGAAAGACGGAAGGGCAAATCTCCGCACATTTGTGGGTGGGCGGTTTGTCCGCCCACCCCTACTGATGACGTCACATATTACATCACTCAAGACATGGTCAGTGATATCACTGATGACATCACTTTTGACATCTCAAATGACATCACTGATGACATCATCCAGTGAATGTGTGTTTTTCTGAAAATTAAATACGTTTTATATATGTATATCTTAAGGTCGATGGACGAATAAATGGGTATATAAGTGTCTAAATGGATGATTTTTTTTGTTGTAAAATTGATTGTATAACTGACTGATTAAGTGTATCTTAGTGAATACATGGGTTAGTGAGTAATGTTTAAATATGTAAATATCTGTATCAGTCTCTCACTTTGTGTATAAGTGTTTGCATGGGTTGGTGAGTAGCTACATGAGTGTCAATATGGGTTATTAGTTGGTTTTTTGAGTATCAGTATGAGTGTCTGAGTGTCTGTATGGTTCGGTGGGGGTATTACTTAGTGCATAGATGCATGAATGAGTGACTCACTGTTTGTATGTGTTGAAGACAGCATGTGTGCAGGACTGTATAGGTGGATGAGTGTGTGTATGGGTGTGTTAGTGAGTGAATGACTGTCTCAGCAGTGTCCTTATGAGTAACTACATATGTTTAAAACTAGTATATGTGAGTATTGGTGTATATAAGTGAGTATATGTGAGAGTGAGAGATTGGAAGAGTTCCTGTACAAATACGTAGTTGTTTCTATAAGTGATTGTTTAAGAGAGTAAGTATGTGTAAGTTTCTGTAGAAGTAAGTGTGGTAGTGTGTGTATAACTGTATATGCAAGTAAATGGATGTTTGATACTTTGTTTGCATGTGTGACTATGTGTGTGAGTAACTCTATGGATGAGTGGCGGTGTGTAACAGGATGTATAGGTGTATGAGTACATATGATGAGTGAGTACATGTATTAGTGACTGTATAGGGACTGTTGGTGAATGAGTGGATGTGTGTGTAGATCTTGGAATTACTGAATAGGTGTGTTGTAACTGGTATTGGTATGTCCATTGTTTTGAAAATGTTAGTTTGTATTTTTGAGTGTGTGTATCAAAGGTTATATTAGGGTGAGAGGAGGTCTGCCACTCTATCAAAAGGATGATGTCATCAGTGATGTCATTTGAGATGTCATGAGTGATGTCACTGACCATGTCATGAATGATGAAATATGTGACGTCATCAGCAGTGCATTGCGGGCGCGCGAATTATAGTTAGCTGAACTAACTATAACGGGGGAATTTCTATGGCTTTGTACGAGTGAAATGTCCAACTAACTATAACGCCCCTGAAACCTATGGTTTTTTCAGTGAATATATATATATATCTCCACCAAAGTTTCGCTTCTGCCAAAGCCACTTTCCACGGGGAGTACGCGGAGGGGTAGCGAACCCCAAATATCCAACCAACAACCTGTAGGTACGGCCAAATCCTCATAAACGTATGTAGAACAAAAGCACAGTGCCGTGGCTCCAATGTGACAGCGTGTTTATTTAGATGCTAGCAACAAAATCCCAACGCGTTTCAGAGCCTTCCGCTCCTTGCTCACGGGTTAGGTTTGTAAGCTGCCTTGCCTTTCTTTTAAAGAAACACCCACATGTGTTAAGTGTAAATAATGTGCTGGAACTCCAAACTGACTAAAGATGACTCCTGGCTCTACCCCAAGATAAGATAGCTCTCATGCGTTTTCAGGTTTTCTTCGTCTGTAACAAAGAGCAAACAAATCCCATGGTTAAAATTAAATTCACGGAAACATGTCACTTGTAAAAAGGCCTAAACCGAAGATCAATGTGCTGGCTCCAAATTTATTAAACCTCCCTATTCAGCACAGGACACCAACAGGCATCACGATGGGCATCTGGATCAATGCCCCTATCAACGTGTTCTGCCGAGGCCTCCAGGATAAGGAGATGTTAATATTCTTGCTCACCCTCCTGCATTTCTTTGATCTCTTCAAAACCTTCCTCAGCAGAGTGTTCTTCAGGCATGGCAAGGCTTCTGATGGCATAGTGGGATACCTGAGGCAGGGCCATGGATGTAGATCTAGCAGTGGCTATGGTGATGGTGGTGGGGAACAGTGAGAAGTAGCAGGAGGGTGGCCAAAGTGGTTGTAGGTAAGGGAGGAGGTGTTGCATTAGAAGTGGTGATGGCATTTTAGACCACAGTGGCAGAAGAGGTGGCCAGAACCTCAGTGACAGGAGAGGTAGTACTTGGAGCCATGATAGACAGTGGTACAAAAGAAGAGATTGTAACTTTACAGTTGCTGGAGCTGAATATAAGTCTGTCGCTGCTGGATGAGGTCTTATAGGAGGCAGGGCACGACTGGTACGTCTCTATGCATGTATGAATAGCTAGTATAGTGGGAACCTAGCAGGAAGGCAATAGATTGCTGTGCAGGATAAAAGGATAGGATAGGATAGGATAGGATAGGATAGGATAGGATAGGATATAAGTCTTGTAAAGCGCTTAAATGCCGAAGCGTCTTGGTGCTGGTAAGTATAGAGAGGGAACAACAGTCTTCAAATCTAGGCTTCCTGAAATAGCCAGGTTTTTAAAACTTTCCTAAAACATTGATGGTGGTCTACTGATTTTGACGAACAAGGAAGCCCATTCCAAAGTCCTGCGGCACGGTTCGAAAAGGCTCTACCTCCCCATCTGGCTTTCCTAATCCTACTAACCTGGATGAGGCTCTGAGTACTGGACCTTAGCACACGGCTGGGAGTATAGGGGATCAATATTTTCTGGATATGCTTGGCTCCACCACTAAAGACAGCCTTATGGACCAAACATATGGCCTTGAAATCTATCCGTTGTTGGATGGGGAGCCAATGTAAAGTTTTAATTCCCGCAGAGATCGATTGATCTCTGGGAATATCCAGAAGTAATCTCGCCGCGGCATTTTGCAAAGCCTGCAGCCTTTTAAGCTGTGCCTTGTTTATCCCTAACAGTAAGGCGTTACAATAGTCTAGCTTTGATAGCACAAGCGCCACCATGACAGTCTTGCGTAACTCTGGCGTAATAAAGGGGAATATCTTTCGTAAGGTCTTTATTAAGAAGAAACACGATGATACAAGGCTGTTGACATGGGCGGAGAAATTTAACTGGCAGTCAAACAGCACGCCCAGGTTTCTCACCTTGGACACAGGACTGGGACACTCCCCGGCCTTCAAAGGCCACCAAGAGTTATTCCACAGGGGATTCCCCTGGCCGTACTCAATGATCTCTGTCTTTTCAGTGTTGATGTTCAGGAAGCTCTCATGCATCAAGGTCATAATATCCGATAGGCAGCTATGAAATTTAAGGGCCATGTCTTTAGATTGATTGGCAGTGGAAATTATGAGCTGGTAATCGTCCGCATATGAGACAAAGGCAAAGTCATGTTTCCAGATGAGTCTGGCCAGAGGAGTGACATAAATGTTAAACAGCGTAGGCGACAATGCTGAGCCCTGTGGAACCCCACATGGAAGATGAAAGCTGCCAGATTGTAGGCCATCCCAGTGTAGACTTTGCTCCCTTCCTTCCAGGAAAGATGAAAGAAGAGACAGCGCTGGACCCTCAATACCAATCTCCTGTAGCCTTTGTATCAACAAGAATCGCCCTGCCTCCTTTATCGACTTGCTACGGATCTCCTCTGCTGCCATAAGAAGTGGTGACTCCGTCGAGTGCTGTGCACGAAAACCATGCTGGGTGGAGTCTAACAGGTTATGGGAGTCTAGATAGTCCATCAATGATCTGTTAACTGCTCTCTCTAAGATTTTGGCTGCAATAGGTAGTGCAGCAATAGGGCGATAGTTCTTAGGTACACGGGGATCCAGTGTAGGTTTCTTCAGTAGTGGTCTGATCGTAGCTATCTTCCAGCTGGAGGGGTAGCTACCAGAGTCCAATACTTGGTTAATTAGAGGGGCTAGTTCGCCTGCAATTGTATCAGCGGCGAGGTGCAGGATTGAGGGGGGGCAGGGGTCTTTAGGGGAGCCTGATTTAGTTAGAGTGATCAGTCTACGGGTTTCTCCTCTCGTTATTGATGGAAATTTCATTAAGCTAGGATAAATCGTACCTCTGCTTGTCAGTGGATGCCCTTGCTTCTCTAGATCAGGGTCCAAATTTATGAATTCTTTGTAGATTAGCTGGACCTTTTCCTGAAAAAAGGAGGCACATTTTTCACACATCGCTTGGTCAGGCTGAAATGGATTGTCCTGAGGTGGTTTTGAAAGTACAGTTAATGTTTTAAAAAGCTCTTTAGTTGAGTTCCCTGCTTCCCTAATTCTTGTTGCATAATATATGCTCTTTGCAGCAATTATTGTGTTTCTGTATTGTGAAAGAGCGTAATTGTACCTGGTTTTATTCTCTGCACTGTAGTCCACCCTCCAAAAGCGCTCGGCCTTTCTGCAGGCTATTTTTAGGGCCTTGAGTTCCCGACTATACCAGGGGGCAGACGGCTTAGATCTTCTAACGGATAGCAGCTTTTCAGGCGCTACCTCGTCAACAGCTGCCGCCAACCATTCATTGAAAACCTGAACTGCCTCCGAATTGTCCTTACTATGAGGGGGATGGGAGTGGCCAAGTGCAGTAATTAGCTTATCTGCACAGACCTTAGACCATTGTCTAATCTTTACCTTTGCCGTCTTTGGACGAGGTAGGGATTTTGGTAATCCTGATTTAATATTAAAATAGATTGCACTATGATCAGACATGGGGAGAGTAGTGATGTTGACTAGCTCCAGCTCTATAATATTAACAAAAATACCATCTAAGGTATGGCCCGCTCGATGGGTAGGACCATTGACTACTTTTCTCTGCTATAAGTGATTACCTTGAAAGGGGCAGGGGTTCTGTCGCTGGGCGCGCTCCGAGCGCCGACGGGTGCAGACCGGCGCGCCCGCTGCGCGCGCCAGCTGCGCAGACGCCCCAGCGCGCCTTTTATGTGCATCCGGCAGGCAGAGAGCTGGCGCGTCAACCCAAGGTGCAGTGCGGACCCGCCTAACTTCTGGGCTCCGCTAGGGTCGAGCGCCGTTACACAACAGAAGAAGCACGAAACAATCAGCGAAGGTGGAGGCAGGTAACAACAGTTAATCTACTTAAAACTGGTTAAAATAAGATAAAAAACGTAATATGCGAGCAGTATTGTGCCAGTAGTATCCTATGTGCAAATATATATATGTGCAAACAGCGCGATAGCAGCAAAAGAAAGAGTTCTCAGGAAAAGGTTAAAAAGATTAAAACTTGAAAGCTGAAACCCTCTTACTAACCCAGTGGTAAGGCAGTGATAAAGTTGACAAATGATTGGAAGGGTAACTAGGTTCTGAGAGTGAGGTGGACTGTGATGTTGTGTTCTATAAAGAGGGGTGCCTTCAGGTCTTTCCTAAGTTAATTACCTTGAGGCTGTCCCAATGGATCACAACAGGTCATTCCAGATCCTGAGTGAACAGATGGAAAAGACCTGTTGCCATGTATTTTTTATATTTTTTGCACTTCTTTTCCATTCTGATGATGTCCTGGCTCTGGGTGTGCTAAGAGCCACTAGAGGTGGTTGGTGAATATTCCTTTAGACAGTGTTACCTTTTACATAAGGCACTCATTTTATCTAATGTGGATATGGACTGTAAATACATTTTACAGGGTGTTCATAGTCTTTTTGACACATGCCCATGGTGTTGTTGTGCACCCTGTTGTCTGCATGATGAATGCAAATAACAAGATATACAAGATGTGCACTCTTGCGTGTATTGGCTTCATTTAACAAATAGAGTTGAAGAGGTGATGCTCAACATGCATTATGATTTTGCCGCAGAGTTTCCTGTGAAATATATGCATCAATGTTCATATTTTAAAGGGTGGGCAATAAATTCCAGTCCGCCGGCGGAGATCGCAGAGTTTAGTCCACTACGTGCTCTGCTTGGTAAACGGAATTCAGGTAAAACTCCGCCAACTGCCGTGTGGCGGATTTTATTCTTACTTGCCGCTCGCCAACGTTAAGTTGCCGTGTGAGAATTTGCAACCTCTAACGCAATTTTCACATTGAGAAAGCTGCCGCTTAAGTAGGAAAGCTACTTGAGCGGCAGCAAGAAGCAGCAATCTCTGGTGCACTGAGTGGTAACGTTCGTGTGGATTTTGCAGTGCAGAACAAACTCACATTGCTAAAAATCTGCGCGAGCAGTGCGACGTGCCAAATTCTGCCTGCTCGCGGAACTCCGCGGAATCTCATGAAGTCTTTATGTAACTCAGTGAGATCTGCCCACCCTTACGTATTTTATGCAGCAATGTTAATAATTTATATGGATCTTTCGTATCAACATGTGGGCTGGCATCATCTGCATGTGCCATCAGTAATATGGCCTGAAAAGTGTGTTGGCTAGATGAAATGCCTATGAATGATTACTCACACTAAGGCATCTGATTGCTCTTTGACCTCTTTTCGAGGTCCCCAGTTACTCACCCACTAACTACAGTAACTACACCCACCCCCCTCAGAGTTACTCATATCCCTGGTATTAGTAAATCATGGAGGTTAGGGGATTAATGGCTCAGTATTTGGGGCACGCAAAATAAGTCTCAAGACCTGTGGAGTTGTGCGGATCTTGTAATACTGATGGAGCTTATAACTCCTGTTACCAGTTCCATTTGTGTTAAAAGGCCACTCAAAATGAGGGCCTCAGTGGAAAAGTGATGATGATGGCCACTTAACAGCTTCAATGCCCTCCAAGTTCAACTAAACTGGCCAGTCCCCCCAGTCTGCTCAGTTTGATAATTAACCCAACACCCTCTTCCCAGGCCTCTACCTACAGCTGGTGGGCTAGACCTCTTCCATTGGCAAGGCTTTCTCGCCATTATAAGGTATCTGACTTTCCTCTTCATATCACTGAACCTCTTCTTGCAGTCCTTAGGGGCTTGTGGTTTTTAAGGATGCTACATTTACTTGGTCAGTTTCAGTCTGCCACAGTTTTGTATATACCTTGTGTTTTCAAAATGGGGGTCTCTAGTTGTCAATGGTTTGCACCTTTGTCCAAATAGGGAAACACTCCTAAAATAACCCCTGCTCACACCCTTGGTAGCTTGGCATGAGCAGACAGGCTTATCTCAGAGGCAGTGTGTAAAGCATTTGTGAACACATACAGTAACACAGTGAAAACACTACAAATGGACACCACACCAGTTTAGAAAAATAAGTATTCTTTATCTCAACAAGAACAAACAACAAAAATCCACAATACAATATTAAAAATAAGACTTTCAAATGGTAGAAATAATTCAGTCTAATGCAAGTTGTAAATGCGACACTTTTCCAACATAGTACCTCAGATGCATCAGTTCCTTGCTTCCGGGGAGGTGATGCGTTAGTTCCTTACTGTAGCGCAGGGGTGGTGCTGCATCGGTTCCGTACTGGAGAGGAGGTGGTGCGTTGGTTTCTTACTGCGTTCCGGGTACGATGGGACAAGAGGGCGCCTCGATGCGATGCGACGATCTTGTGCGATGCAACAAAATAGCGGCTCGATGCGATGATCCGGTACGATGCGTGCATGTTTGCAGCCGCACGGCAGGTGCTGCGACGGTATTCTCAGCGATGCGTCGCGACCCGGTGTGGATGCAGCGCGCTTCTTCCTGGTTGCTCGGTGATGCGCCGGGAATCGGTGCAGATGCGACACGCTTCTTCTTATTGCGTCAATCTTCCAGCTCCCAGCGACAAACAGGCTCTAGAGGTCCTAAACAGCAGCAGGCAACTCTTTGCAGGATAGAATTCCCAGCAAGGAAATTCAGGGGAGCCGGTGGTGAAGTCTTTGTGTCCCTGAGACTTCAGAACAGGAGGCAAGCTCAGTTTCAAGCCCTTGCATATCTTTTCTTCAAGCAGGTGACAAAACAAACAGCAAAGTCCTTCTTCTTTCCTTGGCAGCAAGCAGCCACTGCAGGCCAACCCCAGACAGCAAACAACACAGGGACAGTATTCCTTTTTCAGCTTATCCGGCTCTTCTACTTGGCAAAGGTTCCTCTTGATTTCCCAGAAGTGATCTAAAAGTCTGGGGACTGGGTCCCCCTTTTTATAAACACAAATTATTTGTTCTCTGAAGCCAGAGAGTGTCTGTACCCAGCCAAAACCAGTTCTGTCCTCACTGGTGCAGCTTCCTGGCAGGAGGTGGAGACAGCATTGTTGAAGGCAGACCAGGTCCAGGCAGGTTAAAGGAATTCTCCTCCCCCTACTTTAAATTCAACCCAGGTTCCATTCAGCCCATCCCTGACTCATCAGATTGCCGGAGCCACAACCCTCTCCCAGCTCCTGTCACTCACAAGACTGACATGCAATACACAAACCTAGCAGAGGCATACTGGATGGTTAGGCAAGAAAATACCCACTTTTTAAAAGTGGTATTTTCAAACACAGAATGTAAAAATCACCCTCACAAAAAGATGCACTTCAACATTCTAAGTTCAGGCATACAAACCTTTATTTTTCTATCTTGTTCCTAGGGCCAGTTATGTTTATAAGATGTTATAAACTAACTGTCCATGCTGGCCTATGGGAACAGATAGCCTTGCAATAGTGAAAAACACAATTGGCAGTACTTCACTATCAGGATATGCCACACATATCAGGGCATGTCCTACCTTTCACATATAATACACCCTGCCCACTTTGGTACCTTGGGCCTGCCTTGGGGTGACTAACATGTAGAAAAGGGAAGGTTTAGGGACTGACAAGTGGGTGCACTTGCCAAGTTGACATGGCAGTCCCGGACTGCACACAGGCTCTGCAATGGCAGGCCTGAGTCACATTTTACAGGCCGCGTCTGTGGGTAGCACACTTAGTGTTGCGAGCCCACCAACAGCATTTGATGTACAGGCCCTGGGCACACATGGTGCACTGTACTAGGGTCTGACAAGTAAATCAAATCAGCCAATCATAGAATCACTAATCCAGTACATCAATTTACAACAGGGAGCACTTGCACTTTGGCACTGAACAGCAGTGGCAAAGTGCCCAAAGCATCTAGACCAACAAAACATAGCAAAAACACAAGAGGCAACAGCAAAAAAATGGAAGTGAGACCCACTCCAATGGTGTCAGGTCTAACACCTTGTTACTTGTTTTTGCCGTGAAGTGGCCTATCAGGTGGCTCCTTCCTCACCATCTCCTCTGGAAACCCTTAGACTTCCCGCTCAAACAATGTTGCTTTTCCAAGCGTACTAGATGCCATGGTGTTGCATTGAGCTTCTTAGGTTGACTATATGGGTGTATTGGAAGAGGATAAAGTGAGTATTTCTTCCAGGGATGTTCTTCAAAACACTGAATGGGAGTGCTGTGCTCAGGCGTGCTGGTGGCAGGGAATGGCGTCAGAGAAGGACTATGGGTTTTAGACCTCTTGTGATGATGAATTTCCAGTTTTTCACGCATGATGCACAAGCACTGTATTACCTGGCTGGATAATTCTAATTCTAGTGTTATGGGACTTGCTAAATTCCAGCCTAGAGGTATCATGGACAGTAAAACACCCGAAAATATTGAGTGTGTTTTTCGGGTGCTAAAATTCTGATACCACAGCTCTTGATTAAATGTTGTACTTTCGGCTATTGCACTAGGAATTACCACCTGGAATAGTTAAATGCAGGTGCTATATTGACACTTGAGTTTGCCACTTAACTTTTAATGAAGACTAAAGACATTTTGAGAATAATACTTTAGACAATAATTTGCTAGCCTCATTACTGTAGATATTTTTCTTGTTCATTATTTCTGCTCACAAATACTAAAACCTCACTATTACTTAAGTCTTGGTAATTATTTGTTTTTATAAATATTTTTATTTGCTTTTAAACAATGAACAATTGAATCATGAGTGTGAGAAATCAAGGCATTAGTAGACTTGGACAATCTGTGGGAGACAGAGTAAAAAACGACACTTCCTCTGAAAGAGAGCACAGTTCTACTTTTCATTTTTACATACGCACACATATTGGGTTTCATGTCCACATCAACCACATGTTCCCACAATAGGTCAGGCAATGTGACTATCAAGGAAGTCTTGGTAATTATCAGTCTTTTTTGCTACTTTTTCAGTTTATCCTTTTATAAGGAGTGGGACAAAGTAATTCAACTTTAGGTTCCTAAAAGGAAGATTAGATGATATTTTTTACAAGTGGAGTCAATTTAGTCTTACTGTATAATAGCACCACTTCCTGTAGCAATATGGTTGTTAATAATGTTCTTCATGTGGCTGAACTTATAACACAATTTAAAGGTATTTATGTCTTGTGAAGGTGTGGCTGAGGTGCTTTTAGGGGGCCCTGAAAAGTTTCCCAAATGTTTTGATTTTACAGCTGTACAGTCACAAAAATGCACTGATCATCCAGTATCAGATTTCACTTAATGTAAAGCTAAGTGCAAGGTGCCAAGGTTTCCACCTTTGTTAAAAGTGTGCTTGGGTACAGCACTTAGCGAACTTTGCTGCAACTTCTGTGCATTGTTGTAAAAATGTCTGTTTTTAAAAGTATTTCACACTTGTGCATGTTTTTCAATAGGTATGAATATTTTGAAAATAAATACATTTTGAGAAATTCTTACCACAGGCATACATTTAAAAAAAACGTGTACAGAACTCAATAATTGCAAAGTTAAACCCAGATTTAAAGCCCTGCATTTTCTAGAAGTGGGAATGGATTTGCAATACCGTACTGCTGTTAAAAGGGTACAGTGGAGAGAGAATTTAAAATCTCAACCTATTAAAGTCCAATACTTTCCCCAATGTAACTTAGATTGGAGTGGCAATAGTAAATCTACCACTATAAAAGCCCAAAGCATTCCCCAATGTAGATTGGAGTGGGAATAATAAATGAACCCTCCTTGAAGTGTAAAGCTTTTCCCCATGCAGGTTAGGGTACAGTGTTATTGTTTTATCAAAAATAATTGTCACTCATTTTTTTTAATGTTATTTTTATTTTTTCAGTATCAGTAATTATTTTTTTACAGACGCTTTTATATTTTTATTAATTTTTAAACATGTTTCATTTTCTATTACATTCTTATTATAATTATTTTAACATTCCTCATTAAAATAAACATTTTTATATTTTCTTAATATTTATGTTACATGTTTCTATTTTTATTTTTGTGGCAAAACATTTTACATATATGTTTTGCATTTCTACGCGTTTTAGTATTTCATAATACTTTTTTACAATACTTTTTAATCAAACATGATTTATTTTTCACCACACATTTTCTCATACCATTTTTTACATACACATGCTTATTCTTTATATATTACTAAGTACTCTTAATAAAAGTAATTTTTTAACATATTTTCATTTTTTTACTTTAGTACATTTTTGACAATTTACGTGCCATTATCAAATGATTTTCTACCATGTTTTTCAAACATAGAAAAATTAATATCACATTTTATTATTTATTTTCCATTGTTTTATATGGATAGATAGTCTTTTTATGTTGCTTTGCAGCCATTTTTCCCCACTTGCTTTATTTTTTAAGTCTGTCAACATCATTTTGGGGTGTTCCCACCTCAGCACGATCTCAGATCCCTGTTGCTGCTGTAAGAATCAGATAAGAGCAATTATAAGTTACTTTTTGGAGCTCTTGTAGTTGAGGGATGCGTTTAGGGGTGTTAGAGTTTGTGTAGGTTAGTGGCTTGTTGTGGTTCAGTGGTTAAGTGTTGGGATGCACTTTTAGTTTTCTTCATGTACTGTGGTAGGCCTTACTGTATTATGTAGGTTTTAAAGTTTATTACTTGTATTTTATTTTACAATTGATGCTTTTTATGTTTAAAGGGTTGTATTATGTGGGTGGGCATTTTGTTTTCCATATTTTTTTTGTCAGAATCGAGGATTTTTCCCAGTTTTGGATGCATTTTTTATTATAAAGGTAATCAGATTGATTATTTAAGCTAAAATGATTTTTGATTTCCTTTATTTTTTGTTTTTTTAGAATCAATCTTTTTATTTGCGTGGTTGCAAGATCACTTGTACACAGCTTAGCTGCCTACATCAGGATGCCGGCAGAGCAATAACTGATGAGATTGACACAGCGTTTAGGTCTACAACCCGGAGGACGACCCCGCATTAAATTCAAGCTGTTGTAAAGCGTGAAGGCACCTAGCGGAGAAACCACTTTTATAAAACACGAAAACAAAGAAACAACCCCACCTTCCCCCAACTCACCCTCCCTCCGCATCAGTTCGAGCTCGTCCAACCCATCACACCACAGCCCCTAAGCAATGGTCCGTCATCTAGCCACTCCATCATTGGGTGCATCAGGTGGTTCTAAGGGTATGAGCTGCAAGATTTGCAAATATTTCGGGCATGTTACTTCAATCATGTCTTTGGTAAGAATCTGCAGGAACGGAGCCTACAGTTTAGCGAATTCCTTGCCTTTCCCATCTACACTAAGCGATAGTTGTTCCATTGCTAAGAGTTGCCAGAGTCTAAGGATCCAATCACGTGGAACCGGAGTTACCAGGGACCCCCATTGCGCTAAGAGCACCTGCCTTGCTGCAAGTAATGCCATGGCTATCTGTTTGCCCCGCAGTGATTTCAGTGGGAAGAACTTGGAATGAGGAAGACCCAGTAGCGTGTATTCAGGAGCGCGTGGCAATGTAATCTGAAATGCTGCATCAACATCGTCAATGATTGCTGTCCAATAGCGCACCAGCTTCGGGCAGTGCCATAGCAAATGCACCAGGGTACCAGGTAGACCACACCCCCGCCAGCAGAGGTCTGATCTGGACCTGTCCCAACTCTTAATGCGCACGGGGGTATAATACCAAGTAACCACTTTATATGCAGATCCTGCCCCAGCCGTGTTGGAAGCAGTGTGATGTGCCCGGTAAAAAATGTGTTCCCACTCTTTGTGTGTTAAGGGTCTCCCTAGTTCAGTCTCCTATCTGATTTGCGCTTTTGTGCGGTGTTTCTTCGGGTGCGTGGTGATCATGGAATAAAGTTCAGATATGAGTTTACGGTCCTCCTTTTTACACACCAGCCACTTCTCAAAGGTCGTGAGGGGGCGAGACATGAGAGCAAAATTCTCCGGACACGTAACCCAACCTGTGAGTAGTGGAAGGCATCCGAAGCTGGTAGGTCAAAATATTCGCGCAGTTGGGGAAAGGGGACCAAGCCCTCAAGATCGAAAAGGGATCCTACTCATTTGCAACCCTCCTCCCTCCAATGATGGAAGATCGGGGACGCACAGCCTGGCTGGAAATCGGGATTATCCACGATGGGGGACATAGGGGAAGGAAATGTGGTCCATCCTCTCGGTCCTGCCAGTCGGTCACACACCTTGAGGGTCGGGGAGGTGACCGGAGAGGAGTACAGCCCCCACACTCTGTCTGCACGGAAGCCACAGTTCCCGCCATATAGTCCGACTGGCCACTGTTTGGTCCATAAAATTCCAGTGCTTGCTAGATAGAGGCCTGTTCCATTCTATGATGTAGCGGAGGCATGCCGCTTGATAGTAAGCACCCACCAGTGGGAAGCCTAACCCTCCCTGTGCCTTCGAGGAAGTTACAAGCGCACATGCGAGACGCGACTTCTTATTATCCCATAAGAACCTATTAAGAAGTCCTTTCAGTTTCCGAAGCACACCAGGCGGCGGGCTCAAGGAAAGCATTTGATAGATGTACAAGATGCGTGGAAGCACCGTCATCTTCCCCGCCGCTATCCTTCCATACCAAGCCAGTTTGAGCCGTGACCAGGCCGCCAGTGCCTTGGTCATCTGCTCCATTAACGAGGCATAATTGAGAGCGGCTGTCTTAGCTATGGATGCAGTCAGACGAATACCCAGGTACATGATATCCATGTGCATCCATTGGAATGCAAAGTCTTGTTGTAAATCCTGCACCTCAGTTACCGGAATGGAAATATTAAGGATTTGCGACTTTGTAAAGTTGACCTTAAACCCCGCCACATTCCCAAAGGCAGTTAACTCTGTGGTCAAATACCGTAGAGTTGACCGAGGCTGTGTAAGTGAGAGGATGACATCATCGCATACCTGCTATTTTTGTGTGTCAGCCCCAAATTTAAGGCCCACAATGTCAGGGTTTGACCGAATGCGCTGGGCGAAAGGCTCCATATAGAGCGCAAATAAGAGTGGGGATAGGGGACAGCCTTGCCTCGTGCTCCGGGCAATGGGGAAAAGGGACGACTTACAACCATTTACCCGCACCGCCGCTGTGGGGGAGGCATATAAACAACGGACCCACCGAATAAAGTTATCTCCAAACTCGAAGGTGCGCAGTACCGCAAATAAGTACTCCCAATCAACGCGGTCAAAGGCCTTCTCCGCGTCGATCGAGAGCAGGAAGGCCTGCGTGCGTGATCAGTGTACAAGGTCAATGAGGTGCAGTATGCGCTTAGTGTTATCCCTTCCTTGCCGCGCCGGAATAAAACCGGACTGGTCCGGATCTACAATATCATCCATAAGGGGGCTAAGTCGTGAGGCCAAAACTCCTGCGAATAGCTTTGCATCAATGTTAAGGAGCGAGATTGGCCGGTACGACCCACACTCTGTAGGTTCTTTCCCAGGTTTGAGTATTACAGAGATCGCCGCCTCAGACATTGAGGGCGTCACTTCCCCGGTGTCTAGGAAGGAGTTAAAAAGCCTTGTTAAAAGGGGAGCCAGCTCCACGCAAAATGTTTTATAAAACAAGGCCAGGAAGCCATCCGGGCCAGGAGAGTTAGCAGTTTTTAGTTGTGCTATCGCCGATATGACCTCTTCTACGTGAATGGCGGAGTCCAGATTGGCTGCAGAGGATTCAATTAAAGGAGTAATATCGCAAGAGCTCAAGTATTCCCCTGGGTCCTGCATGTGAGCATAGTCCTTCGCATAAAGGCGCTGGTAAAACTGTCAAAAGATCTCGACAATAAGGGCATCTGTGGTATGCTCCAC
This sequence comes from Triturus cristatus, assembly GCF_964204655.1. Classification (NCBI taxonomy): domain Eukaryota; kingdom Metazoa; phylum Chordata; class Amphibia; order Caudata; family Salamandridae; genus Triturus; species Triturus cristatus. The sequence goes on along the minus strand of NC_140591.1, from coordinate 1,005,776,117 downwards.
CGCATTCTGGTCTCGAATGGAGTGGATTGCAGACATCTGCACTTGTGCCCGTAGCCTATGTGTGAGCGTCCTCCCACACTTATCCCCACTGAGGTAGAATTTGTGGCGTAATCGCAGGAGAGCTTGCTCAGCTCTGTCCAGGTCCAGATGTTTTAGCATGCACCGCCGCATCTCCAACTCCCTCCACACTCTTGGCGCCCCGGTCCGTTTATGAACTGTTTCTAATTCTCCCACCTCCCTCTCCAGCTCTGCGCGCTTCTCTTTGTGTAGCTTCGTATAGGAGGCTGCAATCGCGATGAATTCGCACCACTAGTTTCAAAGCTTCCCACACCGACGCTAGGGGTGTACCCTCCTGGTCATTCTCAGAGAGGTAATGCACAATAGTATCTCGGATCCGCTTAGCAACTTCATCAGAATGAAGAAGGGAATCACGCAGTCACCAGCCTGGGGGGTGTTGAACGCGTGCATCGGGCAGGGAGCAGGACTGAAATAGGAGCATGATCTGAGAGGGAGCGGGGGGTAATATCCGCTGTGTGCAAATGAGGGAGAAGAGACGAGGAGGCTAAAAAGTGATCGAGACGTGCATATGTTTTGTGTGCCGCCAAAAAGTAAGTGTAATCACGCACATTAGGGTGTTGTACTCGCCACATATCACATAACCCACAGTCGGACAACCACTGCTTCCCAGCCTGTGACAGTGCCCCAGTCTGATTAGACCTCTGCTCCGACCTATCTAATGCTGGATCCATTACCACATTGAAATCCCCTCTGATCAAAAGTGCCGTATCCGGGGAAGCAAGAACCTCGGACAGGGCAAGGCGCAAAAAGGTCTCTTGATGCTCATTCGGGGCATATAAGGACCCCACTGTCAAACATGCATCCCCCCATTGTATCCTGACAGCCAACAACCTGTCCCTTACGTCCGCCACCGTGGAAATTATTTTGCATTGCGACTTTGCACTAAAGAGAATCGCCACCCCGCTTTTCTTAGACGGTCCCGAGGACCATATCTGCTGTGGGAAGCATCTATCCCTCATGCGCTTAGTATCCTTAGCTAGCAGGTGGGTTTGTTGGAGCAAACAGACATCACCCCCAGCATTCTCTAAAAGGTAGAGGATTGCAGATCGCTTTACAGGATTATTTAACCCCCGTACGTTCAAGCGAACTATTTTCAGGCCTCCTGAGGTGGTTATATACCACACATTGAAATTTTGTAGTCATTTTTCTTTGAATTCAGGTAAAGAAGAGTCATTGATAATATGTTGAAAAGGTGCCTGTAGACCAGGTTTTGTCCAAGATTTTTCCAGTGGCAAATAAAAATAAAAAGAAAGGTACGTTATATTTAAAAAGAAGATATACAGGTATAATATCACAAGAGTAGTTGCAAATCAGAAATAGAGGCAAAAGTCAGTTTGTTTCTTTTTTCTTTTTATAGAGCCATCATATAACTTTGAGAACGTTACCATATACCTTCATTGTCTGTAGGAAGCATACTCCACAAGAGGTAGATCCATTTAAATATATGGTGATAATTTGATTGGTAACTAAAATAGGAATGTATAATAATGTGAGTATTATAATCTAGTAAACAGGCCACCATAGACAAACTAACGAGACACTAGATATCGTAGATTCTTGTCATCTACCTCTATTCAAAATAGAATAGGGAGGTTGGTTTAGTGAGATATTTTAATTTTTGCAACTTGCATGTATCTTTTCTATCACAATTTTTTTCATATTTGCACGGGTGTTTGGTAAGTTCTATCTATAAGAAATCTTATTAGGTTATAGTTTTATTTAATTTTTTGGGTAGAACTAATCACGCATTGATACTGACTTTTAGAAGGACACCTTAAATAGAATCTGTTTATCTGCTGGTTATCTGTACAGTTAATACTAAGGATCATTTGCCTAAGTGAACATTCTAACTCTAGATTACAATGATGTTTATTTTTTATTTATTTAGTAACCACTGTGACGGAGTCTTGAGGAAGGCCTAGCCAAAACGCGTTGTTTCTCAACAAACCGCCAGTTTCTGTATATTATATTATTGTGATGAATGGTTGCCAATATGAATTTTTCCTTTGATAGTGTTTAAAATGAGATAGCCAATCATGTCAAATTGAAGTGAATACGTCAAAATCATGTTCCCTATCATATAGAACATGGAAGTCTTGTAATATATCAATCGTCACATTAAGAAAACAGATGTGGTTGGCAAATGTATATTAAATGTTGTAAATATACTCATATTTATATTTTTTTGTTCACAAAATAATTAACATATAAAAAAAACTTTTTAACAAAAAAAAGGAACAATAATATTATCAATAAGGAAAAAATAAATGTGTCAATCTATTTTTGGAACAATCTGTGTTCTTCCTTTTTGGTCTAGAGTTATTATGTAAACTAGTTGTTAAATACACTGTGCCCGGTGTTTTTGCTTTTCCAAGTTGTAATTTCCTGTTTGTCACTTCCTGTGTTATTGTCATTGTTTTCTGGCCCGTTTGCGGAGCCTCTGCCCCGTGTGTTGAGATCCTGGTCTGATCTGATGCAGCTCCTACGCAAATCAGGTGTGATATTGCTACGTGCTGCAGTGCAGTGGGTGTGTACCAGCGGTGATTCAGGATGTGCCACGAGCGCTGGGTGGACCAGCGACGCTCGGCCTGCATGAAGACCCAGGACATCATGGGTGTGTTTCCCTAGTCACATTCACAACGGGCCACATGTGCACACTGTAAAGGAGGGTTCTAAAGACAGCCTGGCCGAACTTCAAGCATAGCTGGAGGACTTTGATCAGAAGAGAGCTGGTAAGTTCATGAACTGCATTATGTGTCTTGAAGTATGTGAGTGGTGAGAGATGTATCATCATGTGTTGTCATCTTTCACTTTATCTGAGTAATGGCTGCAAATCTTATAAGGTTCGTGCATCAGTGGAGCTATTGGAATGCTGTTTTCAAAAACAGAGATTGGTAGATTTCTATTACAATTGCACTTGCATGATCATAAATAGTGAACTAAGGATCTTATAACTATTGTATGCTATGGTGAATGAATGGATTTGACAGTGTCCATTGTTGGTATGTTAGTATCTGTGTTTTGTATGTTGTTATCATGCATGCTTTTTGTGTGCGTTGTTTGTTATAGCTTCTAATATTTGTTGTTGCACAAAGTAAAGGCTGACATTGTGTCACTTGTCTCACTCAAAATGATACATATATATCCAATGTGTTCTAAATGCAAACATATTCTCAACAGTGACATGTATGTAATTTCCAATTATAAACGTAGCTGGAATGAGTAAGCACATTTGATTTGCAATATACAGCACTAACAAAGCAGTCTTGCAATGCAATATGGGGCTCTTGCCATGTACAATGTCTGCTGTTTCCAAGGAATATACAAGGATTTTGGATCACATCTTTGCAAAGGTTATCTCCATGGCCTTGCTTGCACAGGTACAACAAAATTAGCATGTACGGTGTGTTTGGTTATGCTACACAACAAAAGATAGCTGATAAGAAAGTGAAAGATTGTTGGGACTGCGCATTCGAGGCGGAGAACCACTTATGAAATAACACTGGAAGATTACTATGTGAAAATATTAGGAACCTCACATTGCACGAAAGCTGACGGTGTGGTTTGTAAATACTGAAGATTATACTGCCATCATTTCAGTATTTTTTTTGTTAGTTTCTTGACATTACAGTGACATCACACCTACTTTTTTAATGCAAACCACATATTATTGGTTAGTGAGATCAAGGAACTACAATGTGTGCTCTTTCTTTATGTTGTCTCTACCTTTATTAGAAATAGTACACTACCTACATAATTGTTTGTTTTTATCTTCAGCGGACAAGGCTGGCCAAGGACCATATGGACAGGACCAGGGTTAGACAAGTGCATCCTCGGTCCGTCGGCCGGCATGTCCTCTAGATACTACAAGCAAGGAGGAGGGAGACCAAGTAACAAGCAAGAGTAGTGCGCCTACCTGGATATGGACATTGTCATCTACTTCTACAGCCCAGTGGAGGCTGGAGAGGCTAAAGGGGTGTGGATTGAGAGGGACACCACCATCCAAGGGGATGATGTATGTGGTACTCCCTCTGGGACACAAGAACCTTAAATGGAGACGGTGTCCCCGGAACAGGTCCTAACACCATCTGGGCCTGTCACCAACCCCTCCCTAACTTCTGAGGCCCCTATTCCATCGAGACCTCCAGCTGAACCCCCTGCCACTACACCCCCTACAAGTGCCCTTCAAGAAGAGCTCAGGGAGGCATCTCACCCGACACACCACTCCCCTCCTGTTCGACCCAATACCCTCAAGTTATGTTTGCTCCTGTGTCTGCATCCCAGGGGGTGGTGGGAGCAGATGAAGTTGTCTGGACTGTGCTTTCTCAGGGCTTGCAGGAGATCAGAGATTAGATCTGTTTGCTCCATGAGACACAGTCCAGGTTTTTGGAGAGCATCAATGCCTCCATCACTTTCTTGGGTGCAGCCATCTTGTCTGAGGTGTCCCAAAGATCCACCCAGACCACTGTTGTTGTTTGCCCAGGTGTTTCTTCCCTATCTTTTTCCTCTTCTACCCCTCATGTATTACCCTGCTGTGGGATGTCTGGTCCTGCATCAGCCACCACAGTGAGTTCGCATATATGGAGGATCTTGTTATTGTCATCAAAGTGGACATGAGACTGGCCAGTCACTCTGTCCCCCTAAGCCTGGACACTCGTAGGAGAACTACATGTGACTTGGTGGGGAGGGGGCAGACATTGTTTTTTACATTGACCGTGGACTCTTTTGTTCAGACAATATTATGACTGTGGACTTAATTTTATTAAACCTTGTACATAGACTGATTACTCTGATGCTTTCTGACGTGTTGTTATGTATCCCAAACCCCTCTAAGTTATCTTGCCCATAATGTTTATTTCTTCATTCCTCCATTTCCATAGGACAGTATTTATTAAAAATTAATTTTTGAAGAATTCCTTTTTCGTCTAAGAATGTGAGCTAAATATAAAATATTATTACAAACCATCTCTCTGTCTTGTGTTTTCCATTATATATGTTGGATTCAAAGTGATTAAGTCTACATCTGTAGGTGTTGTGTTATTCTTTCAACATTATACTCTGTAACATGGATGGTCCTACGAATCAACAAGTAGTACTCACACACATTTATAGTTACATATATGTCCTACAACCAGAGTATCCATTTTAACATAATCACAAATAAATCAGCTCAGGATAAAAGTATTGATTGCTGCACATGTTAAGGTTTATTCACATATCTTTTGATTTAATACATATAAACAGTAGTCACAGGGGATCTCTCTTGCAACTTCGCAAATGTGGTGGTGAGGATGTCTGTGAGTTGGTGTGCATTTTGGGTTTCTTCCAATGTGTGGGTGAGTGGCATCTTCCTATGCAGGTGATTTCGTTTGCTCAGCTGAGAAGGGTGGTGCATTTACAGTTGGTGGGGGTGACTTTACAGATGGGGGTGCCTGTAAAGTTGGGAGGGTGCCTGTACAGGTGTGGGGTATGCCTGTACAGGTGGGGTAGCCTGTTCAGGTGGGCAACATGCCTATGCAGGTGGGGGATGTGCCTGTGCAGGTGGTGGTACAGGTGACTGGGAGGGGTGGGGTACAGGTCAGTGTGTTGGGCCCACTCCATGTGTTGACCATCAATTAGGACTATGAGACATTTTCAACATGCCTTCCATCATCTTCATGGCCAAGGCATGGTGTCTTGCACTTTCTTCCCTGTACGTTTTTATTTCGTCATGGTGCATCCTTGACATATCTTGGCAACATTTCACAATACTGTACAAAGCACAGGTCTTCCTGTCAATCATCTGAGGGATTTCCTGTAGTGAGTCTGAAATGTCAGACAGAGTAGTCCTTTTGCACGTATGTCCTGCCTCACGTCAGACTGTTGTTGGAAAAAATCTTCCTCCCAAGGGACAACATGAGCATCTGCCACCCCTTTCCACATGGGGCGCCTTCTGATATGACTGTCAGGTCAGGGAGGGGAGGCATGCGGGAGGCTGTGGTGAGGAACTTCATGCCTAGGGGATACCTACTTCTCACCATCTGTCCTTCAGATGCTTGTGAGTAGGCCAATGATGCACTGTCATGGGAGGAGTGTGTATGAGATTTAACACATTTATCTCAGACGTGATGGCTGTGAGAAGGGGATGGTTGTGTTGTGGAGGTGAACTCTGCAGCTGGTTGGCTGACAGCTGGGCATAGTAAATGGAAGGGACAATGCTGGGCGGACCTAAAGTAGTCTTCAGTCTTTTGGCCCGTGGGCCAAGATTTCTCTCTCCTCACTCATGTCCTCCTCTGCATCCAGCACTTGCTCATCTTCTTCCTCCTCATACTTGTCTTTTTGAGCATGGCTGCCCACTGATATGCTGCTTGGAGGGAGATGGGGTTCTCCCTCGGATTACCCGCCGCCCTCCGCTTGTGAATGGTTCAGCTTCATCAAGTGACTTTTTGTCCCCTGCACTTGAAAGGCAGAGGTTGCAACATAATAAGCATTTCCCATAGTATATCATGTGCTACAACACAACAGTTTGAACAGATCATCTTTGCCTCTATCTGAAGTTCCACATCAGATCACAATCTGGTTTGTGTAAACCTACATTTGACAGCTCAGACTGTAGCATTGAGGTGTTCAATGAAGATGTGAAATGCAAAATCACACTCCTCAACTCCAGCCACAGATCTGTGTGGTATTGATATCCCCTGTGATCTTAGCTGATGAACCTGATTACTTGATTGTATGGCAGAAGACATGATCCTCGAATCCGGCAGCAAGAAAGTGACACCTTAATTAATGTTAGGCATGAATAATAAGTGTATATGCAAAATAAACATAGACATCCCTGATTGTGTTGGGAGTATATCACACACCACAATTAGATGCTTAGAAAAAGTGGCTATATCTGAAAAATTATTTTCACAATGAATAGGTAGAGTGAACACTTTGGGAAATATTAGTTTACATTTACCTGACGGATGGATGGCAGTGTGTCTGACTGCTACAGCCAGAAGTTCTACCGATTCCCTGAATGAGGTACTTTGGATGACTGTGGTAGTCCTGACAGCAGCTGTAATATAACCAAAATATAAATTTTGCAATACACAGAATGTATGTTATTGTATATGTATGTGTCATTAGAATACACTTCAAACACAATTAGTGCTACTCCTCTTTGGATGATACAATATAATCAATTAGGTACATGCTTTATTATTTCAATTTAAATGTTGTGGCAAACTTTCATTAGCCAACAGGTTATGAAGTAGAATACCCTTATGAACCATATAGGAGCATATAGAGATGGATGAGAACAGGGATATTTGACACACACATCATACTGCTAACGTCATCTAATATATTAGTCTATGAGCGTTATTTAAAGTTATATGTAAGTGGCCTTACCAGGGTCTACCATCTGCCCAGTGTGTAGTGCCTGACCATTTTCCACACCCTTAGATAGAGCAGAGGTCACTGTAGCATGTGTTGCCCCTGACAATGGTTCAGGGCCTAAAAGGATATGAGTATAATTTCATTATCATTCAAGTTGACACGTTAAAATGAACATAAGCTTGTTAAGATTATATGTGTGAAACAAATGATGGAGATTATGATGTAGTACATGGAACCCACTTCTGGCCATTATGTACGTACTAGTTTGTGCAGGTGGTAGTGGTTGATCGGCCTCATGATGTTGACTTCAAGCAAGGCCAGGAACCTCTGCTCCAGTGGATGTATTTACTCTGGCTGTAAGTGGAAATGAAATGTTAACAGACAAATACAAAAGATGTTTGTCTATAACTTTTAACATAGCTACTTAATTACATTTACAATGCAACTATGATGTTTTACAAATTAATGCTCAATTTCATGTGCCAGTTACACAATCACCAGCAGAGATGGTCAACTGTTTCTGAAGAAGAAATTGGAAATTAAAATTGACAGTACTTAATATTCTGGGACTTGTAGTGTGATAGACAAAATGAAACACAGGAAAGTAGAATTCACCATGAATGATTGCACAAACCTGAAGGGACTTCCATAGTCAGAATTGCACTTCGTATTAAACATTTTTCTAATAAAGGTATTTGGCCCAACTCACAAAGAGCCTCCGCAGTCGTGACAGAATCTTTGCACTATAGTTTCTCATTGCGGAGATTCCACCACAAGTGTGGATGCTCCGCCACAACTGCAGTGGCTCTTGGCGAATCAGGCCCATTGTTTAACCATCACATCTTACCTGACACTTTAATAAGGCCGTCAATCACAGCGGCCCATGCAGCAGATGGGAGTGCATGGTTGAGAGGTCGTCCTTCTTAAGTGGCGTGGGACGGAGACGGGTTCCAGTTCTGCAGCGGGGAGAGCGCTGGTCATCTTTATCCTGGTGAACTTCTCCTTCACCTGTCTCCGCTCACCCTGCCATTTCTTTTACACGTCAGCGATGGTCTGAACATTCTTCCCCAATGCACTAACAGACTTAACTAGCCTACTGCTGCCATAGGGCTGCCGTCTGTGTTGCACTGGAGAGGTATGGAGGTAGACCATGGAGCTTTTCGTAGTTCTTCACTACAAATTTTACTATAATTTGGGTGTCCTCTTTAGTGACGGTTTTCTTCCTCCTGACATTCAACATGCTGACACTTGGCAGATGGGCAAGATGCAGAGCAGCCAGATGAAGAATGTGTTTGGAAAAACCAGAACCTTGGATGTGTGCTGCTTTTATGTGGTTTGCAGTGCATGTGTTGCAGATGGCTTTACTTATCTGCAGGTGTATGTAAATACATTTTCCCTTCCTTGAGTGCAGAGGCTCTATTCCGATTGCAGAGGTTCCACCTCAAGTGCTTAATATCCACTGGCGCAAATATACTACTCCTAAATCACTTTGCAAATACCAAAAAGTAGCAGAGTTAGACTTTTGGTCTAACGTTACCTTTCTGAATTGGGCCCTTAGTGTACAGTTTTGGAGGTGTCTCCATATACTTTGGTTAAAATGGTAGTAGCAGCTGTATGTGGGTAGATTTTTCAAATAAAACTACTTGGAAGTCAAGGATTATTTTGGGGGGATTCTAGTTGTTAGTTTTGGATTTTATTTGAGTTAAGAGTTCCTTGTGTATTGTTTAGTTTGCTTTAAGTTTAATTTCATTGGTTGTTTTTAGTTCGAATTTTTTTATTCTGTTTAGTCCTTATTTAGTGGACGCAAACTATTGTTTAAGTGTTAATGTTCTATGTATATTTATTTTTTAAGTTGTCATTAAACTGTATTTACACAAAACTATTATTTTAATTAATAAATATTTGTATAGGTGTTGTATTGGTTGTTTTAATTTTATAATTTTTACTTAGTTTCGGTTGTACTTTATTTTCTGTTAATTTAGTTTACTGCTACTTTGATATATTTTGTTTAATATTTAGACATATTTTCTTTTATATTTATATGTTAAATAAATATTTGAAAATATTTGAATGTGTTATGCAGTAGTTGACAGCATTTTAAATTAGTAGTTGAGTAGATTTTACTTTTATCTGTTTTTTATTTAGTGTCACAGAGAATTTGTCTGTCGATAATTATATTTTGATTTTTGGGTAGTGTACTATATAGTTAACATGCTCACGATATTGTGTAATTCCTTATTTTTGTTTTCAATGGATATTTTATATTTGTTATTTGGGTATTTTATATATTTTTTATGGGAATATTTTTTCAGTTGATATTTTGGGTATTTTTTACATATAGGATGCCGATATTTTTGTGATCGATATTGTTTTTTATGATATTTCTGTATTTCAATATTGTTATTATTAATGTTGTGCCATACAGATAGAGTGGAGTGAGGATAGACAGTAGAGGAGCCACAACCAGGAGGGTAAAAAGCAGTTCAGGGGTAGAGGATAAAGAAGAAGGCAACGGCAGTGGTGCTAGTGGCAACACCAGTGGTGGAAGTGAGCAGTGACCTCCTTAAAAATAATGTTGGGTTCTGGCACTTATAATTTTCTAGTTCAGTGGTCTGTACCTCTGGTCTGCCTATTGAGCAAATATATACCTTCATAAAGTAATACAATTAGCAGGTACTTGAGTCAATCATATTACAATTTGCCCCTATTGTTTTCCCACTTGTAATACAACCACCTTCATTGAGAAATGTCATTCTTCATGGACATGTAACAGTTGTAGCCTCTTCTCCAAGCATCCATTCCTGGGCTGATATCATTGCCCCATTCTTGTGGTATGGTTTTGTACCACCAACAATCCCTATTGTCCAGGATCAGTTTGTATTTGGGCATGACAGAGCCTTCATATTTCATATAGTCATTGTTGTGAACACTATGACTGCTCTCATTTAGGCAGTCTGTTTCCATTTCCTTGCTACGGTTAGCCTTTTAATTTATCTTTACTAGAACGTGCGAAGTTGTTCGAGCACACTCAAAAATTCTGCTATCGTCATGGCTATTTCAATGTTTGAAGCCATTACAGTATGGTACCTTACAGTGTAAGTGTGCTGTTTACAAAGATGGAGGCTTAATGCCAACATGTCTCCAAGCCCTGTTTTATTTTGTAAAAACAGGATAAAATGAGTGGTCAGCAGTATCTAAACCCCTGGAAATCTAAAACTGATTAGGAGAGGTGTTTGCGCCAGAATTATCACCAGACGTCACACCAGATTGCTGAGACAGCAGCTCTCAATCAGAGAGTTGATTCCAGAAGTCATGCAGAAGGTGTCCTTCACCAAAAGCACATGTTATGCTTACGTGGCAGAACTCTGATAATGATTAGCTGCAACCAGCTAGTCAAAGTTATGTTTTACAGTCCATCCTAAAAAACTCTAAGCTTTGAAAGGCTGGTTTAGCTATTTAATGCTTTAGGTAAGTGTTAGCATAGTGCTTAGAATTAGTTTTAGGGTGTTAGGATGTAAAACTCTTCCTAACAATATTAGAAATATTTATTTTGTTTTCGTTAGCTGTTACATTTCTAACTTATTTTATTTGTGCGTTCTGTGTGGTTACCATACATATTTTATGCACTTTATCGAGGATTTTAAATGAAACTTTGGAAAGTACATGTTCTCTATTCTTAATGCTATATTTGAGTGTGGTATTATTAAACAAAAGATTGTTTGGATTGCCACTGTGTCCCTGAACTCATCTAGAGCGATTGATAGTAACCTGAAAACGTAGTCTGCACAGAATTGCACAGTGGGCTCGTATCAGGGCTATGGTCAAACCAGCTTTCTAATTCATTGTTGGTGCATTGAATTAAATCCTGTCATCAGAGGATTAGAAATCTGACCCTTGCGGCTCTGGGGACTCCAGATTTTGTATCATGATGCTTGGGGTCAGCCTCACCAGGATTTATATTGTATCTACCAATAGCCCATGGAGCTTCATTCAAAAGTCATGTATAGGTGAACATCCCAAAATTCTGTGCAAGAGTATGCATGGTTCTGCTTAACATTTTATACAGGATGGTGTAGTGAACGGTCCCATAGACTGCACTCGCAACCTATGGTAGTAGATACTGAACAGTATTTTCAGCTGAAGCATTCTGAATGTGGATTGAATCTCTACCTACTTCTATGTGATAATGTCTTCTCAGCCCACATCTTCCAACTGCTCAAGTCAGTGACCCACTTTTCCTATTAGGCCCATAACATTTTCTGGTAGATTGTTATTTATTGGTCCATATATCTTGGATACTGTTCCTCCCTCAATTTCCTCCATCAGTATTCTTGCTTCATGTGGAAAGGGTTCTTGTACTTCAGACAACTGAACCCACTAACTATTTAGGGTGTTTTGCATTTGTGTATAACATAGTATTCCATGTGGGCTATCTCTAACTCTGCCTGCGGAACTGAACAAGCCTTCATAGTCTCTGTTTCCATCACATCTCCTAGCCTCAAGAGACCTATAAGATCCCAGTCTCAGGTCCTGCAAACTTACAGTTGTACCACCTCAGGCAAAGGGAAACCTAATGCATTACATACCTTGGTTCATGTGGTAATTACTGTGGCCATTGTTGGGAAAATCACTTGGAATCCTCCTACTGTAAACAAAATGCAGGTATGTTACATCCAAGAGTAAATACCACCAGTCATTAATCACCTAAAGATGTTTCGTCCACATATTTTCCCCTTAGTTGTGGTGATGCAATGATCCTTTCATAAGTCGAGTGGGAAAGTTTCACAAGGGCGATGTATGGGGCTTTGGAATCCTACTGAGCTATGTCAAATTACTGCCTTTTTGAGGAATAAAAGGTCTGTGATCCAAATGTAATGTCCTATAGCTGTTTATGCAATGAAACCATCTTAAACAGTGTGGCCTTACCAGTCAGAAATAGAGGATGTATTCCTCAGTGTGTTTCATCATTCCTAAAGCCATGGGGCAGCTTACAAAGATTTTGTTCATAAAAGCTATCTCGATCGCTAGAGATCGCAGTACCCAGATATTAAAAGTCATCTTGCAGCACATTGATACAACAGTCATTTTGGACATTTTGTCATATTTACAACGCTTTAAGTTATTTACTATGCCTGGGGAATTTAGGCCCTCATACAATCTGCCATACTATCTGCCAGCAGCAGTACCAGCACATGTTTAAGATATCTATCTCAATCCGCTTAACAGTGCAGAAGGAAACCAACTATCTCACTCACCAAAATTTTTAAGTGTTTTACCACTTAAACACACATGGAGTGAAAAAAGAGCAGCTACTCTGTAATCATTCTTAAAAAACACTGCGCATGTGGAATTGTTAAATCCAAACATGCAGTAAAAATTAGTAAAGTATTAGAAACTCAAAATTAGTATTTAAGGGCTCTCTTTATAGGGATCCAAGAAAATTGGCTCCAGTTAAGGTGGGTCCACACAACGTTAGCCCCCCATGCAGGGTGCCTATTAAGTTATCGTATGAACCAGAGGTTTTCTAAAGTTTTCTGCACAGCTAGGAAATACACCGAATTTCTGGACAAAGGTTTTTCAAATGAGTTTCCTATCTTGTTTATTGTCCTCAGCATGGTACAGTTATCAAGCAGTTTCACCTAAACTCGAAACCAGTGCCTCCAGTTTCAGTGGTACTAAAGAAGAAGATGGAAAAACAAAAGACACTTGGCAAGAGCCTCCCATTTAAGGTTTCTCCACCAGGGCTGTTCTCTTCTAATGAAGTGGGGGGGAGTACTCATTGATTCAAAACTATAATTTCCAGAGTATAAATTAGAGACACAAAACATGAGTAAAGTTGAGTGTTCAGAGTTTGGAAATTTGTTTGACACCATGGGCTGTTCTACACACAGTGACCTGGGACGCAACAAGTGTGTGCACCCACTTTTTGTGTCTCCAAAGTACTATAGTATTACAGAAGGGTCGCAGATGCTTGTGTGGTTGTTTCTCTAATACTAATAGTGCTACCTCACATGTAGTGTCAGAGCTATCTTCAGAGGGCATTCACTCATTTGCATGCAGCGTGACCCCATGCAAATGAGGGAATCACTTTGACTCTGCGCCGGGCACTATTATAAAAGTGGGGGCAGAGGCAAACATGCACTTAAGAGGCACACTGAGAGTGCACCAGAAAAAGGTGTAACACTGTTAATGTGTCCCATGAGGGCAGAATCCTGGAGGAAGGTAAAAGGGTCCCATGGACGCTCTGGACATTGCCCTGCAGGTGGATGCAGTCACTCACTGCACCAGCCTGCAGGGAGGTCTCTAAACCCTCTGTAAACTGCAGGGTGGTTGCTACCTGCACAGAGAAAGACAAAGTGGCTTGGCAGTAGTTGTTCTGCACTTCACTGAATACACTGTCTCCAGGACAAACACAAATGTACGGCTGCCCTGGAGGCAGCACATTTATTATAATAGGGCGCACTGTCTCAGTTTGCACTCACTGTGGAGCAAAAAAGGAGATTTTGTCCTATATAAAATATGGGGCCATGTGTCTTATTGTTAGAGTGAAGCGAGAAGGAGTACTGGTGGCAAAGGAAGACTTCATATCTGCCTGTATGCTCTTGCAAATTTAGCCATAAAGTCACTCACTTTACGAGGTCTCACTAAAACTGACAGATCTTTCTACTATATGTGTTTTCTCTGGGAGTATGCTATCTCAAGCAGACCTTATAAAAATGATGGGCTCCATTTAGGGTTTGGCAGAACAGGAGAAATGCTGAATACAGGCAGTCTTCCCGCCCCAACAAACCAGCAGGTAACTTGCTGTATTAAGAGTTGGGGGAACTACAGGGTTACCGTCAGTGAAGCCTCCACTGACATTAACTCTTGACCCAACCATGTTGGCCTGTCTGCCACAATCATCCCCCTACTGAGGGCAGGACTACTGTCATTCATTTTCCCAGCCAGGTCCACCATATGAGGCATGGCTTAAAAGAGTAGGGAAGATTTTAAATGACCACCAGGCACGGGGAAAAGCTCCCTGTGTATCGGGCCACTTACTTTGTGGTCAGAGAGAGGGAACAAACACCTGCTTTTGTAGTTTGTTTTCTATAAACCTAAATGTTTTCCTAGTGGGCCCTTTAAACATAGAGCCCGCTCAACAAGCTGAATGGAGTTACAGAATTGAAAGCTTAGTACATTGCAGTGGCCACCCCCAGGGTAATGGAGGTTATGACCTCAGTCCCCCTGTTGGACCAGGGGCCCATCCACCAGGTCTAATTAAGGCTGTGTATGTTTTTTTCTAGACAGGAAGGAGGTAAGGGCCGAACTTAATGCAATCACTCCATCTACCATCCCTCTTTTCCTAATGCCCCTGGCTCAGGCATTCATTTTAGATAAAGTTTTGTGTGGCATGGGTATGTGGGCTGAGCGAGGGCCAGACATCATCCAACTCCACTGTTGACATTGTGCTACTGATGCAGAGATGTAAATGACCAGAATAGTGGTTCCATCTGGATTATTTATGAAGCGTTTATGTTATATTATGTTATCAAAGTGAAATTAAATTGTATTTGGAGATAGAACATGAATCAAAATAGAGGATACAAGACAAGGCAAGGGCCAAGAGGAGCAGTATCAACGCAATAAATGCAGTCTTATATTAAAAACAGGTTCACTATGAGGTGCAACATACAAGGATGATAATAATGCAGTGCTCAAGTGGATCAAAAGTGCAAAAGAATAAACAAGTGTGAATACAGACAAAATTGCATATGGAGATTATAGGGAATTTATCTGTTAAATCACATTGAGGGAGGGTAAAAGGAATGTCAGTTGGGGTAGTTATCAATGTTCCCACCAGGGTCACTATTTATAATGGCTCATCATCATTACTAGGTCTGAGAAAAATTTGTAGAAGTCCTACGTAAGTAAGGGTTTTGGGTGAGGTATAAAATCCTGACCAACATGGAGGGTCACTGTAAAGGTACATAAACCCAGTGGTGGCTCCTCTGCTATGGCGGAGGAGCATCGCCCCCACCGCCAGAAGCCAAAAAATTGAAAGATAAACGATAATAAACCCTTGTTTATTATAATTTTCTTTTTGCTCTCAGAGCCAAGGCTTGGGGGCGGGGCCAGGGGGATGACAGGCACTGGGGGGAGTGTTTTGCACTGTTATCAGTGCGCATGACGGTTTGGCCGAACCGTTATGTGCACTTCAGCTCTCTCCCATCCTAGCTGCGTTGCTAGGCTGGAGAGAGCAGGCAAAGGCTCCCAGTCTAACTGGAAGAGCAAATCAAGGGTTCTCAGGTCAATCCTGTCCCTGCTCTCATGCTGCCAGCAGCATGAAAACAGCATCAGGATTGGCCGCCGTGGACTCTGGGAGGCTGTGCTTGCAGTGGAGAGGAGCGCAATGCTGTGATACAGCAATTTGGCATGTGTTTTTTTGTTTTTCTTTTTTGTCTCATATTCATCCATCTCCCTCCTCCCCCCGCCGCCCCGCCAAGTGTAAGATTGCTTTTGTTGCAGCAACAACAATTATTCAAAATTGTGCCTTTTCTTTACAGTTCATAGTTCTACATAGCATAGGTGCAGATCTCTGTCTATACTATAGAGCAACATTAGGCTGGTTTACACCAATTAACGCGTATAAAGTTACAGTGATATTTTGTGTCGTATGTGTCCCTACCCACTCAAGTAATGGGGTGGGGAATAGTTCTCTTTCTACTAAGGGTAAATCTCCACCCAAAGTTGTGAACTGCATTTAAGTAGAAATATATGTCCAGGTATAATTCGCAAATATACCTGCACAGAAGTCATGGATTTATCTTCTGAACTGTGGAACATGTGTTGGAAGATAATGACCTCATCAGACTGCTTTCTTTACATTTCATTGCCATAAATCACAATCCGCCCCACTGATTTTATGGATGCACACATCACCTGTACACAGTATAATAGGTCCGCTATAATACTGTTTAGAATACTATCAGACTTATTTATAAGCCCCTTGCGCCGCAGTTGTGTTACTTTTTGTAACACTCCGATGGCGCAGAAGCCTGCTCCACATTTACCAGGCATCACTAAGCCACTTTTTTTGGCTAAATGCTGCCTTGTAAATATTGTTCCCTTTAGCGCAGCAACATCCATGGCTTTTTGACACTGCCCTAGATTTACAAGAAATCGTAACTCTGAGGCAGCGCCAAAAACTTACACCTCCACAGGGGAGGCGTAAGGGAGGCACAACAAGGAGAAATATCTTTACTTCTCGTTTTTCCTTTTAGCACATGTAGGAAGAGGAAAAAGCCTCTTGTGATTGTTTTTGTACAAGATGGTTTCCCTTCTTGCACAAAAACAATCATCCCTGCAATGCAGGCACCCTTGCATCCTGTTGCAAAGGTGCCTGCATTGGCACACGGCAGCCCATTGCACGCCAGCACAGGGGAAAAGGACAGTAATGTGCCGTATCTGATAGATACAGCGCATTGCTGCCCTTTTCTTTTACCGTAGGGCAGTGCAGCAGGAAGGCCTGCTGTGCTGCTCTACGGCAAAAACTCAGAAATGAGGCTCTATGTCAATAGCGTTAGTGCTAGCCTTCACCACAGAAGTGTACCTTATTTCAGAAATATTTGCACCTACAGTTGTTGAAAAGATTAATATTACATTTAATTTGATGAGTCAGTGAGAGGCTTCTTTTACTGCACTTCGGAGTGAATCACCTCTGCTCAGGCCTACTAAACATGTTCTGTTGTCAACACTGTAGTTAGCATAACGTTGTAATTTATATATATTTCTACAGGAATTGCATATCTATTTGCCAAGGCATACCTGCTGTCCAAGAAGCCCTCCTACCTGGACACCTGCATTCGCTGCGGAGAGCTAACATGGCAGAAGGGACTGTTAAAGAAAGGCCCAGGAATCTGCCACGGTGTGGCTGGCAGTGCCTATGTGTTCCTCCTGCTGTACAGACTGACAGGGAACTCGAAGTACATCTACAGAGCACAGAAGTAAGTCTATTTGCATGCCAGTGGTTCCGGCCCTGTCAGAAGGTCTAACATGGGAAGGTACCATTCTGAAGTACCTAGGAGTCCAAATCTATAGAACTTAAATAAATTTAGTAGAATGGAATGCTAGACCAACCATTCGGGCTATGAAAAGTAGTGCCATATTTCAGTAAACCGGCCGTGACACAAGCTCCCATAGAGGAATATGAGTCTCTGTTCATCCCTGCACCCTGTGGCAGTCACCCCAAGGTGCCTGCCACAAGATGCAGGGATCAACAAGGCCTCCAACCGGATGCAGAAAATAGAAGGGGCCCTGCTAGGGGCCCCCAAACACGCTTTCTGACAGGCTTTCCATGTCAGAAAGGCTGGCCTGGAAACCCTGCCGGAAACCGTGCATCATAATCCGGAAGGCGGAAACGCATTCCATTTGTACTACGGGCCGCTCTCCGACTGGCAGACGGGCTCCTGGAGCCCGTTGGACGCCAGCAAGAATGACCGTCCGGTTTTAATTCCGACCAGCTGTATTGTTAGCAGCCGGTTGGAAATGAAACCGACGATGTGTCGGAAAGCCTCCGACCTGAGGTCAGAGGCTTTCCGACACTTAACATAATCGGCCCCTAAGTGTTGCATGAGATGGGGCCATATTTAGAAGGAAATGAAAATCCACGCAGTGTGGCTTTATGTGTCCTTGTTAATATGGGGAAGCAGGTTGGCCGCCAGTACGTCACAAAAAGTGACGCAGTGGTGGCGCAAGGGGCTTGTAAATAAGCCCCTAAGAGTACAAGGAGGTCCTAGTAGCAATGGATGGCTGAGAGTACTTAAAACATGGGTGGAAGCAGAAGGTTACCTGCTGCACTAAGGGTTGAAAATAGGGTTGAGGTCAGTCGACTGCTAGAGCTTGGGATGGCATAGCGGTTTCCATACCATATGAACAAATGGAGTAACTCCATCCCTTAAATTGATGGGTACAGCGGTCAATACAGGGTAAATTTTGACTGGAAAAGAAAGTAACAGATGGGAGTTCCCCCATCTTCCGGTTACTCCTCACCAACGTTTACTGAAAAAGCACTCAGACCTGCCACGCTGAAAACCTTAGCTGCAAAAGACTATACACGTTATTGAATGGAACTGTTATTAATTTTGAAACGGGTCCAATGACTTTGTATTAACATTGGTAAGAACGTTATGCAGCTGGAGCAATGTTTATGGTTATTGTTAAAATGGACAAAAGCAATACAAATATGCTTTAGAAAAAAGTATCTTCTAATGCTGACGTCATCATCATGAAGTCACACAACAGAGTCCCCTTGGGTTTGCTGTTTGTTTTAAAGGCCCAGTCAGAATGAACTTTATTGCCAGTCACCGTTTTATGACCCGTCTTCTGTTCGTGAGCTGTCTTGGTGCTGTGGACAGACTTCCAGTGAGGCTTTAGATTCGGATCGTTGCAGCGGATGTTGTTTTAAAACAAATCTCAGAATAGAACAGGTTCCAATGACGACCCCCAACCCCCCCAGCCACCCTCCCCCCCCCCCCCCCCCCCCCGGCACAGCATTTATTGATTTCTTGATGGCTTGCGCGTCTTACTCAGCACGGGCCTTTTGAGGTATTCAGCCGGCGTCAGCTCTTCGCTCTCACTCCAGGATCAATGATTCAAGTTTCATTTTCAGGGAGCTGTGAAACGCAGCGCTTCCGTGGGCGCCCTGCCCAGCGCAAATACCACATAGTTAGCAGAATATTTTCTTCTGTTTGTTGGCGTGTGTGCGAACCCCCTCCCCACCCGCTACCCCACCCCTTAGCTCTAACAGAGATGATAAATAGATCCCTAAGGCATTATCGATTTTTAAATATACTGCACTCCATGTGACTTTGTCGAGCCGCCATCTAAAAATAGCTCCCACTTGCTGGTGGCTGCAGAGAGAACCCCGGAAGGGGATCCCGTCACATCTAAAGAAGCACTAGGCCCGGGCACGAGGCCGCAGAATGTGCAGAGCGCTTAGAAATGAGTGTGCTTTGTCTAGGCCAGAGGTCTGCAACCTTTTCTTTACTATGAGCTGATTATGCTCAATGAATATTTTTAGGGTTCTAATAGTAACCACATCAGACACGATTACATTAGTGGCCACCCCCTTCAAGCTGTCACCACCTCAGTGCATCCGGCAGGACTGCCAGCAAAAATGTAAACAAGCATTTGCGATGCAATAGGTCTTGCGTTTGTGAAACTTAGCGCTTTTGGTGTTGAAAATGACAATGTTTTTAACTTTTGTCTTTTTATTTGCAGGGGAGTGATTATTATAGTATAGCACTACTGCCATTTGTATGACTTTGTGGCACTGGGGAACCTGAAAATAGGTTATGAGGGAGGGGAGACAAAAGTGATATGCTGCCTGATTTAAAAAAAAAAATGTACTAAATCCTTGAAAAAGCAAACACATAGGTATTGTAAGAATAAGCAAAGCGTGTGAAATGTAACCAGAAACAACAAGCTTTTCATAAGGAACCAATCTACCTTCTTACATAATTTCATAGAAAATAAATCACGAGTCAAGCGATCAGACCACCTTATGTTCACAGTTTTATACACATGGAGCAATTACTAAAACCCATTGCAAAATGCTGCTGTAAAAAACATAAAACACAATCACTTTCGTGGCCTAATAAGTGCAAAAAGTAAAATAAGGTTAGTCACACAAGATTAGAATACATAGTAAAGAACATGAAAGCAGTAAAATACAAAAAACTACAGACTGAGGGCCAGATGTACGACAGTTTTTTTGCGGTCGCAAATGGGAAATCGGCCTGTTTGCGACCGAAAAAAGGGTCCTGGCATGTACAAACGCTATTTTGCGAGCCTGTGACTCGCAAAATAGTGTTTGCGACTCGCTATTTGGAAGGGGCGTCCCTTCCTAATAGCGAGTCACAATGGAACGTACCACTGTTTTGCGACCACAATTGCGGCCACAAAACACTTACAGTTTGCCACCCACTTCAAGTGGGTGGTAAGCTACTCGCAAACCGGAAGAGGGGAATCCTAATGCCCGTGAAAATCAGTTTCAAAATGGTTTTCCGGAGACACTCTAGGACCGTGCCAGATACATAAAGCATGAATAAAAAATTCTGCTCTGTAGCAACATATGTAACAAAGTGATTTCACAGGTTTGTTTCCACCCATCATCTAAATTATAATAACAAACAGATAAAACCGGAGCTTTATAAATGTATGCTTGTGATCAAAATCAAACAGTGAGCTTAAATATGTTTGTGGCTGATTAAAAGTGTAACAGTGAATTAGTAAGCATTATTTCATTGCCCAGACTTGGTAGTGTTTGAAGAAGGAGATTCATTTTTATGCATTAATATTGAAGGTTTGGGCTGCTGTGCTAAATATTCTGAGAGCCATGAGCTGGTGATTAACAACTTACAAATCGATGAAGACAAATACCTTTTCTAAGGGATGTCAGTTGTATTAATTTGCTGTCAAATAAGCATTTTCAAGATGAACTCAGAAACTATTTGCAGTTTATGGCAGAAGATTTACCAATAGATGTGATGGATTCTAAGCTATTTATATAAGTTAAATTCTAATCTGATTTACACCTGCACACTGCTGTGTAAGAAAGAAAACTGTTCACTATCCAAGACACTAAAGAATATCAAGAAGAAAACGTACCACTTGCCGGAAAAAACAAAGACGTGTACCAAAATGAAGTGTGGGCATTAATGTTGCCGACATAACTTTTAGCATTGTACCTGATGATGGACGAGATAACTTTTATTCAGACGCAAAACAGGAAGATGAAAGGCTAACACGGTTGCTCTCCCAGGTCGCTCATTGGTGACATTTAGGGCTCTCTTTGGGTCCTTCTTTTGGAAGAACTTTAGGGAGAGGTGGCTCTTCTTAATGGGGCTTCCGTTTTTGGCATAGGGAGGTGCACTGCTGGCAACCCTGGGGGGGGGGGGGCACCACTCCAGGTATGGTGTTTCAAAGGAACACAAACAGATCTGACAAGGCAGATATTAACGATCTGGGTGGTGGAGCGCGGGCGGGTAGCTCCAGCCACCATTTCACGTGCTCGCTCAGAGTCTCCCAGGGGTGTCAGCATTCGGACAACGGCCTCTTTTCTTCAGAGAAGTGTTTAACAAACACACAGATTATGACTCCAGAGAGGCTTTACAGAGTTCCACAAACAAGTCTGCAGGAGTTCACTAAATCCGAAGCAGGTCCCAAACACTCTACTCAGTACCCGATTTCTCGAAAGGGATGTGTAGACATAAAAAAAGGACAGACAGTAACGTCCCAGTCAGTTTCAGATCGCACCCAAAAGCAGTGGAATATGGAACAATGTCTTCTTTTTTAACTCTTTTGGGGCGCAACGTGGAACTCAAGAAAGATTTGTTTAAATCTCCAGAGTGAACGGGACTGAAGCTAATTAAGCAGGCGCCTGGGTGAATAACTTGTAAGATATAAAATAAGTAGTCCCAAAAGGAACACTTAATCACCTACTGCGCAAGTAGTCTGTACTTGGCCGGTGCTTCTTGCTATGAAACAGACATGATATTCCGGAGCACCAGCCAATAAGGAGCCAGGAAAAAAAGAACAACAGAGGAGTGAGCCAATGGCAAGCAGCAGACAAAATGACACTCCAAAGAGTGATTACCACAGCTCCTCCAGATAGTGCATGCGCAGCCTAGGCTCGACCTAAAAAAAGGCTATATCAGTTTGAATGCCTCTGCTTGGGTAACACATACCAGCCATAGCTTCAATGCCCTTGTCACCAAGGTAATTGTATTAGTACTAATAATAACTCTTCCCCATTCCACACTATCACTCAAATATCAGCATAAAAAATATGTTTGAAATGCAAGTACTTTTCTCCAAACCCCTCAGGTTATGAGTTCTGGAAATAAACTTTGTTCTAATACACCCTTTTCAGTTTTAGTATACATATATTAATTCAACCAAGCAATAGCTTCTGATTTAGTAGGCTGTGCTGAATCACAGAAAAGCTACTTAGAGACAGCTGGAGAGGTACCAGTAGCTCACGAACTACTCAAGTTGGAGAAGCCTGGTAGGCAACTTGAATAGCAATTCCTGAGCAAGGGAAGCCATTACTTTTTATACAAAGGTCACAAATGCACGGTGCTGAAAACAGAGGAACCGGCTTAAAAGAGAGTCGCATTGGAACGAACAAGTCCTTCCCGTTTCTGCTTGCTAGTAAGAAAGGGACAGATCCAAAAACAGCTATTCCTCTTCATAAAAATGGAAAACACAAAGATGATGGGTGGGATGATAGAAAAGCTGTCAGCCGATGGCAGCCCCTCCATTCCATCGTTTTTCATCTACTACACCATTTCAGCCAAAGACCAGTCATGGAAATCCCATCTGGCTGAGACATGGCCTGCCAGTTTGGGCTAGATTGTTCCTATTGCAGCAGGACCAAGGCTGATGTGCATATATCTGTCTAGAGTGGGATTCCGTAAAAAAAATATGGTGTGGAATGTGGCTTTAGCAACTACCAGCAGCTAGAATTAATTCAAGCATTCCTTCCGTCACTTTGTAGTTTGTTGCACTAGACCAGCAGTCATCCCTGCAGCTTGTTTAATAGGAGCTGTATACCCAAAAGCTCCAATAATAATTTGTGACCCTTGCTCTCAAGATTAGCATGTCTCACAAATATCTGTAATGTATATATCTCCCAATTGGTAATAAACCTGAATTTATAATCTGGTTGCAACATTTTCTCCTCAGGAGGGCTCCAGCACTTAATGTAAATATAACTCTATATTAATAATGATGACTTACGGGACGGTACCGACCCTGTGCGATTGGGCAGTTGATATGGATAGGGCAATGATTGCCGAGAAAGATGTCTTCAAACACAGGGGCTGCCCCAGGAAACGGGAATCTAAATGGGGGAGGTGGAATAGTTATAGGGGAACCATTTGCTTGTCCCCTACAATAGAGCTGCAACGTGAATAAAATAGACTGCTGGATATCTCTGGTCTCGATGACGTGTCTTCACATGGTACTGAATAAGGGAACTGCTTGCCCGCCAAGTGCTAAATGCAGTACATTTTTGTTTCATGATCTGGTCCTCCTACGTGGGAATTATTTGATGTATATGCCGGAAAGTATTACTATGACTATGTGGAAGGGTTTGTACTGTGTCTCCCAGATTCCAACTGTATTGCAAAGTGTACATTCATGCTGTGGACTCCTATGCTGTTTTATTGCTGCTTTATGTTTTTCTTTTTCTTTTATCAATAAAAAATGTTTAAACAAAAAAAAAAAATGATGACTTACAATTAGGACAGATAAATAATTTTTTAGAAAGAAAAGAATGTAAATAAACACTAATGCATTTTTTAAACCGATCTGATTTTGTTTCCTTCTAATAACGTTTTTATATGTTAGTTCATGTTTTGGAAACATGGGGCTGGCCAGGCTTTTTAAGTCTCACCTTGTCGTTTTTAATTTGTTCTTGCCCCAGCTCGAGTTGCCATTCTCTTCATTGAACATGTATTCCGTTGATACAAGAGCTCCCCTTGTCTACAGCTTTCTCCTTATGCCACAGGGCCCTTTAAATCATTTTTTTCAAAACAATTTTAAACATTGGGGCTTATTCAGGAAGCCGTTTTGAAGTACGTGAAGCAGTACCCTGTACTACTTTTTCGTGTACTTCTACATGTTTTGTTTTTTAAATTGGCCCTAAAACATCTAAGTGGAAATAAAATATTAATATCTAGGAAATATTCATGTACAATTAGTATAAATAGCATTGTGCCATATTTTTACTTTTACTGGGGATTTTGGGGCCAATTGACAAAGGCATTTAAGAGTGACTTAAAAGAGTATCACTTGTAGTAGTACTCATAAATGATGCTTTTGTGAATCTGCCCCCAAAAAGTGTAGCACAGATTGCAGCACACAGTCTGAAAATATTTTCCAAGGATGTTAACACTTTTTTCCACTTTAAAATGTATGATGCTATTGGTGGTGGGCATTTTTATTTACAGATAACTTCAACAGCGCATGCAGCACTGTGATCTTTATCGTACATGGCGATACTCATTTGGATTGTATTGTACCTTGAGAATTAATTTTCTGTCTAAAATATGTGGCACTAATTTAGACATGCCTCTCAATTTGTTTGTAAACAAGTGCTTATAATATTTTGCTCACGCATCCCTCAATTTCACACTAATTCACTGTCCCTTCCCCTTCCCTTCCTGTTCAACTGGGCACACCAATTGTGTTTCTTCAAAAAGTTTCTTTACTTATTGTACCAGTTCAATACATGAAATTGTTGTTCGGTGTGATTAAACAACACTTGAACGTTCGTTATAATTTTGTTGATGTATCCTTTACATTGTCTTTCCATTGTACTGGGACCATTTTGTTCTATACTGTCCTACACCCAGTGATTTTTGGGTATACCCTTTCTATAGCAACGTTGAAATGAAAAAGTCAACTATTTAGTCTATGGGAAAGGGGAAAGGAAAAAAATCCCCAAGTTGGATCAAATACCGTAACTATTGGGAACGGAGGAGAAAATGTGATTGTGAATGGAAATGATGGTGAACTGGTAAATACTGTTATTAATGTCCCTGATATGGTTGAGGTTGTGGTTGTAGAGTCACATACTCCCGGTATTAAGCATGGAGGAAGAGAATCTTTAGAATCCCGGAGGCATCCAGTACGGTGCCCTGGGGATCTAACTGGCTCTCCAGCCCTCCAGGTATCCTTTGGATCTGTTCTTAAAACAGTAGATGTAATTCTACACAGAACACCACACACACCTCACGGAATCATAGAAGAGCCCCTTGGTCCCTATCCAGTAGAGGATGTCCAAAATAAAGATTTTACTCTCCCAGATCTAGATTTAGAACTCTGCAGGAGATATATTTCTCGTGATACTAGCAAGATTATAGAACTAGCAAATACTCTAGCAATAACTGTTCCTATAGTACTAAAATTATTCAGCAGTACTCCATCCAATAAATCAAATTATTCTCTTTTGCACTCACACCCCTCTATGAGCCCCGATCTAAATATCAGCGATACCCAACCCAGTCAAATTATAAGGAAGGATATATTAGTCTCGGACTCACTAGTATCCTTAGAACATCTCATCTATTATCCTCTATTCTAAACCTACTTCAAAAATTTGTAGGAGGTTCAGACTGTGTGTTGGAAACTGTAACTCAAATATTAAAGGTATTGTTAAAAAGTAACCAGGAGAAGGAGGTTAGTTCAAGAATTGATATTAAACAAGTAGAAGCGAAAGCAAAGGCAGAAGAGTTTCTGGAGAATATACTTGAGAATGCTAATAGTCACCTAACTTATACTGCTCATGATGGCAATCGCCAAATTGATAAGCAAATGAATAAAGTGATGATGATAGAGAAGACCCCTGAACCTTTACCAGAATCTATACAGGTTATCTATGATTCAGCTCAAGAAGTAAAGGACTCAGTGGATCAGCGTAAAGGATAGACAAGGAAGTATTCCCTATTTTTAAAACCCAGTTAAGTGATGAGAAAGAAAATGTCTTAGGAGCTTTACACTTGGAAAAAAATGGGAGAAATTGAAAAAATGAAAAGAATAGAGGGAAAAAGATTAAATCAATACGAAGATTCTCAAAAAAGAAGCAAAGGAGAATTCGCTTTAAAGAAAACATGGAGGCCTCAGTTAGTGAGGAATCTTCCTCCCAGACGCCGCAAAATGCAGCACAAGATATGAACCAGAAAGATGAAGTTGATCTTGTGAACCCAGGGAATAAAGATGTAGCAACAGAGCCAATGATGGCCTATGAGGCCTCCCCCTCGAATATCGCATACTCCATAAGAGTTTTCGATAATATTGTAATAGAGGGGTCTCCATTACTTATAACAGCGGAGCATTCGAGGCCTGTTAACCTCCTCCCATCAGTACTTAATCCCTTGGCTGTCCCCTTCTCTGACATCGTAAAAATGAGAGGTAAACCTGAGATAACTGATGTTGAACACATCTGGGCTTACATCTACTTCGGTAGCTCGAGGCGGCTGCTGCAGGGACGACTTTCAGAGAAGATGGGGGGAGAACGAGAGTCCACGCGGCACTCCTGTGCATGTTTTATGGGAATTCCCATGTCCATGATCAGGGTTTTTCTTGCTGGCTGTTTTATGTTTGGGATCTCGAATGCAGACGTTCTCTTGGATTTTCCAGAACACGCTGCTTGTTGGAACGACACGGTGAGAATCACGCTCCCCCAGCTTCCTAGAAATTATTCCTGGCAGGAGCTCTATATCCTAAATTCTGAAGGTGAAAAGATGGATTGTGAACATGTAATTGATTTTCAGACCCTACAAGTAACTGCACATAAAGACTGTATGAATTACCAGGGAAGCACCCATTACCTCACCTTACACTTGGTGATCAGTACATCTGGGAAAGTACGGACACCCTCCAGTTCGATTTTATTCCTCTGTTTGATACGGATTTAATATTAAATAGGACTTCACTTCTTAAATGTTTCCTGGAGATTGAAAGTTTGAAACTAATACAAAGTAGTGATATAAGTTTAGTCTTCATCTTAAAAACAGAAGTCGGTTATAATTCGAGGGTAAGGTTTAATTCCAAAATTATTGCAAACCTTATATTACAATGGTCAGAAGGCCTACAAAGTAGGGGGATTGATGTCATCCCATTTTCTGAGAAACCCCGAAATAGAGCCCTCAACAATAGGTCTTTGTCAACCCACTTACCCTCAGGCAGCAGAGATTGCTCGAATGAAACAGAGGAATTAAAAATCTGTATTACAAAAAATGGCAGACAAGTGAAATTCAAAGATTGCACCCCCTTTTCCTTTAAATGGAACTCCAAAGAAGAGAGTCCACAATGGAACTGGTTACCTGGTGTTCTTTCGAGCAGATCCAATAATAAACTTCCACAAAAGCCATCCTTCTAGCAATGAATTAAAAATAATATCTTGTAATGTTGCAGGAATAAAGAATAGTAGGGAGAAGTTACAATACTTATGTGCATTAGATGCAAACATTATTTGTCTTCAGGAGACCTGGTGTACAGAGGAACTGCTATGTAAGGACTATTTTACTTTAGATTGCAAAGCAACCTCATCCAGGAGAGGACATGCAAAGGGAGGGGTGGCTTACTGTGGGTGCTTACTGTCAAATAAGATAAAATGAAATTATGATTACTATAAAGATCCTAGTAATCTTTTTTAGCAATAACATTGTATAATCCTGATAATAATGTAAAACGCCCACCACTGATATTGATAAATGCGTATATTCCATCAGATGCCTCTCACGATGTACTCTTAAAGAAGGTTTTTTCCTACATTAAGAAAGTTAATGATGTAGAACTTCCCCCTCATATAGTCTTGGTAGGGCATCTGAATTGTAAAATCTCTAATTCTAATTTGGACATATTCCGAAACAAGGAAAAAGAAGAATCTCTACAGATCCCACAAGTGCTGTTTCCACAAAATATTTGAACAAATAAGAGAGGGAAAATGCTTATTGATGAATTAACGAAGGCTGATGGCATTATAGTAAATAGAAGATTGCCTTCAGATACACCGGCCACCTTTACTTGTAAATCTTATAGCGGAGAATCTGTTTTAGACTATGTGGTAGTGGGAAGTACCTCCTTCTTCTTATTGAAAGATCTTAAGGTTTTCAATTCTTCCTACAGTGACCACAAAGTACTAACTCTAAATTTACTCTTGAACGATCCATGGGCACCAAACTGTGAATCTGTTAGTTTTGCTAAGAAATCAGGGAGATGTCATTGGGATACCAAAGCCATCTTGGGCCTGGACAGTGTCTTAGAGGTCTCTGTAGAGAACTTGTCTAATTGGAATGGAATAGAAATTGCCAGTTTTAATGCATTTATGATTAAAGCGATAGAAATTGCGAAGAAATCGAATCAAAGAAAAAGTACTAAAGTAGTCTCCAGACCCCTCCTGCCGCTTAATCTTGAAATAAATAAATTAATTAGAGAACAGTACTTGAATTACTCCTTGGAAAGATTTCATAGAATATTGCTATTAAAGAGGAGGAGGTCTAGGGTAAAGGGTAAGTTAAGAAAAGAGAGGGGAGATAACATCTGGATTAAACTGAGAGAAGCAGTGCTTAAAGGCCAAGTAAGAGAGTTTTGGTCTCTTATCGGGGAGGGATGTGGAGCTAGATCTCGACCACTCCCAGTTGCCATTGAGAAGCATAAATGGGTTAGCTTTATTCAGGACTTATATGCAGGTAATGCAATCTCAATTGATTGTATTGCACTAAAGGAAGACCCCTCATCGTATGGATCGCCATCTGAAAAAGAAATGGAATGGGCGATGGGCCCGGACGAGTTACCAATTACAGTTTTAAAACAAAATAGTACACTGTGGAGTAACATTCTTTATCCGGTGTTTAATTATTGCTATGCAAATAAAATGGTCCACCCTTCTTGGAAGTGGAGTATATTAGTCCCCCTGTTTAAGAAAGATCGAGATGCCCCACACAACTACTGTCAAATTGCACTTCTTGACGCAGTGGGTAAAGTTTTTGCTAAATGCCTCTTGATCCAAATTAACGACTGGGTGGATGCGGGTAAAATTTTACCATTTGAACAAACAGAGTTTAGGACAAAGCATGGAACTATTGATAACCTAACGGCACTACAGGTAATAAACGAAAAATATGTCACATTTAGAGGAGGAAGAGTGTACACAGCGTTTATAGACTTCTCCACAGCATTCGATATAGTAGATCGTCTCGTGCTGTGGAGAAAACTGTCAGACCTGGGTATGCCAGCCATCCTCTTGGAATTAGTTTGTGCTCTCCATACAGACACTTGGTGTAGAATCTCTCCCAAACTATCCGTACTGTAAATGGCCTCAAACAAGGATGTTTATTGGCTCCGCTACTATTCTCCCTATATTTATCCAACCTTCCTCATGCTTTGTCCCAAAGTGAGGGCATCGCCCCATTACTGGGGGGAAAACCGATTGCTTGCTTACTTTATGCTGACAACATATTAATATTGGATTTAATGCCGAGGGGATTAAATAGTCGACTGCAGGTGCTACACGAATATGCAGAGGCCCACTATTTAAAGATAAATGTATCTAAAAGTAAAATAATGTGCATGCACGGAAGAAAAAAGTTGCAGTATGGGAATTTTGTTTGGTCTGTAGGTGGCCAAAAACTAGAACTTGTAAAATCTTACATTTTCTTGTGAAAAACGTTGTGTGGCAACCTAAGTGATAAAGCCCATATAGAAAATAACATTTATAAAGCTATTACACAGGGGAAAAGCTTGGGCTCCCTCTACAGATTTACTGGAAAAAGACACTTTGCACTTTTATTAGAGGTATTTTGTGCAAAAATTCCTGCATCCCTGTTGTATGGTATTGAATTACTTGATATAGGAAAATGGGGCTTTTTAAATACAACAGAGGGCAAAATTTTAAGGAGCCTGGCCTCAGTCAACTCTGCTTGCCCCGTGGCTGCACTAAGGTTAGAATTCGGTTTAAGAAGTAGCTGGGTACTGGGTCTTGCAGGGATAGTGCGATGGGTTACAAGCCTGGTAAAGGGTGATCCTGGTACACTAAGAGTTTTAATCCAGAAAGAAATATTAGAAAGCTTAAAGGAGCAGTCATTAATTGTTAAACATTTTAGAATTGCGATTGACTTGCTACAACCGGATGAATCCGTACTTTTCACCCTATCACCATATCAATTAGAGGCCATTTTGAAGCAGGCCACTTTGAAATTAAGTTTCACCAGGGATAGGGAAGCTCGTATTCTAAAGAGAGGTGTCCACCCGGCCATTGACTCCTGTGTGATAAATAAAGTACAGGCTTATATCTCTTGGAACCTGCCCCATGGAGTGCGCCGCTTCTGGTTTTTATTGAAGCAGGGTATCCTCCCTTTAAACAACGTCCTATCTAAATGGTATGGTTCTTCTCCGGTTTGTAATCTGTGTAATAATTCTATCCAGGGTGTTAATCATGTGCTATTTATCTGCCCCGCTCTATTATTGTACCGGCGTAAATGGATGAGACCAATTTGTCTACAATTATCTATCCTTTCGGCCTCTGCACTAACAGATTCTATTTATGAACCACCAAATGAAATGTTTTGTCATAGGATTTGTAACTTTTTAAAGTGTTTTTTAAATATGTATTAAAACATTTATATGAAGGATATAACTACTAAATTTGGTTTTATCTGATGTTTTATAGTACTCAGGGTATTGTATATCATATTTTAATGTTTTGTATTTGGAGATGTCTTTTTATGTGGATCTCTTTGGAGTTGCAAGATCATAAATAAATAAACTTGAACTTGATTATGTCCGGTTCTAAACTGAAGTGGCATTCTGTGAAAAATAACTGTAGACTGGGATGCAGCTTAGTTACTACCAGTGTCTGAGATTAATTCAAGCATTCCACCCATAACGTTTTGTATACTTCAGTTTATTGTGCAACACATATGCCCAGAAGTGGGTTCCATGCTCGCTGTGTCACCGGAACCAGGCTATACCTGACTGAAGAGCACCAGTCAGGGTGAAACTGGTCTTGTGTTCCTGTTCAAGGAGGTACGGGAACACAAGGTTCTTGGCTGGACTGTTCCTATTGGAGCAGGGTCAAGACTGATTTGCATATGGCTGGGTCCAAAGTGAGGTGGTCATGGTGTGCAAAATTACAGTAGGCACGAATGTGGCCTGAGTTATTATCAGTGGCTGACATTAAAAATAAACATTCCACCCATTACTTTTTTGCATACTCCAATATAATTCAGGGCAAGTGTATGCCATATTAAAAGTTTTAGACTACATTATATTTGAATGTGGCCACCAACAGCGCTTCAATGCCTTTTGGCTAGGTTTGTGCTATTCAAATACTGTATATAAAAAAATACATACATATGGTCCTAACCATTTCTTGAGCAACTACTGCCAAATATGATATGGGCCCTTGAGAGAATGAGATTCAAGCTCCTGAAACCTTGGTAGTAAAGGAGGACTGTGAAATCCTAAACAAATAGTCTTTTCTTGGAATAAAAGCAAATAAACCTGAACATATTCTACCTTCACTATGAGAGGGATCCTTTGCAGACCTCTTTTTATTGGAGTAAATATGTAATCTCCAGACTATTTGAAATCTGGAAACCTTGTTAAATTGTTACCCTCTCTCGTACTCTTCACTGTTGCCTAGCCCTATTCTCTGGGGTTCAGAAACTGTTTATTGGACAATTTGAGAATGTTGCCTGACCTTTTCAGTTGTGCATATGCTGGAGAAAGTGGCTGCAGGAACTTGTTCTGACTGCATGACCTGAAACCAGTTTGCAGTGGTAAATGCAGGATCCTCTTGGGGAGAGGCTCCGTGTCTGAGTATGCAAATGAAATAACCCAGATGTATAACCTTTGGGCTTTCAAATATGTAAAGACAGGAACTGAGGCAACTGTGACTAGGCATGGCGCTTATAAGAAATTTCTTGCAGGGCCCAATACAGCCTAAATACCTGAACAAACGTATTCCCCTGCCAAGGAAGAGGAGAACTCTCAACAGTTCCATGGTCTGATGCCATCTAGTAGCCGTGTTAGCTGTCTCCTCATTAATAAGCATGACTGGCTTGCTTCAAAATCTATAAGTTCATTTTGAACCATGAATGTGGGGAACCTGAAAAATCACAGTGCCTGAGAAATCATCCCCCCTCTTTTACCTCTCTCCTGACAGCCCAGCAAAATGACCCATAGGAGAAGACAGCTGGAAAAAATGACTTTACATTACAGCATTATTCTGAATGTTTGTATGGAATTAAAGATAACTATTTAATACTTTCTGGTAAAAATCTGGGTGTGCTGGGATATGTGTATAGACTGTCATATGGGATTGTGTTGTTTCTAAAATTTAAACATAGTTAGTAGGATTCCTACTAACATCTTGCAGAAAATATTGTATTTAAGGCTAGGCAAGATGTATAAACGTTTCTTGGATTCTTGTCTGTTTTTGTAATGCTTACTTTTCTTTATATGCGTCACACATTTAATTTACAACGGGTCAGAGAAACATCCAGCTGCTAACTTTGAACACACCTCAAATCATGCTATATTAAAAATTGGCAAATAGGCACAGATGTATCAGTATTTGAGAATTTAATAAAGAGATCTATGATGGGTTACAAGTGCATAACTTTTGTCTACAGTGGCCCAGAGCGCATCACCTCTGTTTTTTTATTCATGAGGATTGACTTGGTTAATTAATTTGCATTGATCCAGCACTTTATATATAACACATGATAATGCTATGCAGATAATCACAGTAATAACATTGATTGTGTTTGTTTTTTCATAGGTTTGCTGAGTTTTTGTTTTCAGAGGAGTTCAAGGCAGGCTCCTGCAAACTAGACACCATCTACAGTCTTTACGAAGGACTCTCAGGAACTGTGTGTTTTTTGGTTGACTTATTGCAGCCCAATCAGGCAGAATTTCCTCTTTTCACCGTCTTTGCCTAGTAGACACTATTGTATTCCTTAACCAAGTCTCACAGTGTTGGATCTCTTTTATCGTGCTCTTTTTCTTGCCAGAGTTGCCATTTGGATTTCACCAGCAACTTGCCTTAATTCTTATGTACAGCAAGTCAAGGTAGAGTGATATTGTAGCTACATCATTACAGGACAAGACACCAACAGACGACTAATGTTTGGATTAGGGACCATTTCTATGGATATTTCAAATCATTGTGAACTAAAATCAATTCCTTTTGGATATAAGACAATACCAATTGCACTGACTTTCCTAAAGAGAGTAAGGGGCAAGGTGATTCTATGGATCTGAGCAAGGATCTTATCATTGAAGAGCCAATTGACAATGTACCTGTAATGAAATATTGTAATAACTGAAATTAGATGCTGAAAGTTATAAAGACAAGGTGCTAAAATGCCAAAGCCTTTTTCTCCTTGATGGTATTTTTTCCATGGATCCTAACACTGACATTTCCTCTCATCTGATAAAGATAAGGTACCAGAAACCTTCAAATAAAGTAACATAAGCAAATATAATTATTTGATAATTATGTGATGATGTCAAACAATGCAGCCAATGCAAGTTTTTATTTTCCACTTTACATAATGTTTTGGGCTCAACAATGTTAACCTGTGAATTTTTCTGCTTCACCGAAACACTATTTACCTTCATTTCAAACCCAACAGAGCCTATTGCGTTCAATGTTGAGGTTCTATTAGTTTATGAAGAGATATTTAATACCTATTATTAATTATATTGCTAGCATTCTTCTTTACTGTGCACCCAGTGCTAATGGTTTAGAAGTTCTTTATAGAAAGCTTACTTCAGAAAGAATAAGAAGCGGAGCAGAAAAAAATGCAAAGGTAGAATATTTTAACCAACGCCACTTTTCTGTAACTAGGTGAAATAACTTTGGCAGCACACATTAAGAATACTGATTTCCAGCTTTATTCAGGCACAGCAGCAAGGGAAATCATTCAGCCTCGAGGAGACTAAAATCTGTCACTGATCATTGCTTCCCCAGAGGTTCCGTAATGACCTTAAGATGCTCTACCAAAGGAATGCTTGGCTGTCCACAAATTCTAGTGACCACACCTCTTCCTGTGCAAAATTAATGTCAACACAAGGGAACTAACCAAATAAATCATAAACTTTATCTACGTGGAACAAGGAACAAGTAAGCATCACCAGAGCACTTTGGGTTTTAAGAAAAGCATTAGAATAACAATCTAGTATCTGTATCGTCGAGGTAGAATATGAAGCAGAGTATGTAATGATCTTCTAGAGTCCCCAGAAGAATATTACATACTACAAGATGAGGAAACAAATTGTCCCAATGTCGTAGTGGAGTCTCATGGATGCCTGTGTACGATGAGCAGAGGGACAACATCTACTCCTGGTCGGTGAATGAATTGTTTGGATCTGATAAGTAAAGTATGAATTCTTTGAACTTTAGCCAGTCTGCAACAGTGCCACAACTTCTCTCTTTCAACCAGCACAGCATTGCCACGCACTTCCAATACACATACTGAGACATGAATTTTAGGTACCTCTTTTTTTTAATAAAAATTGGCTCTTTGATCCTTATCACTTCTCCTGTATTCAACAGAGGGTATCTCAATTTACTACCTTAGGGTGGTTTTACCTCATGTGTCATTAACAATTTTAGCTCTTTGCCAATCCTTATGAAAAGTGAATTATTTAGGAACATAAATATGCAACCAATTGGGATGTAGCCCTGATGTTGCAACTCTCCCACAGATCAACTCAAAAGGTGAACTCCCAGTGAAAAGATGTGGGGTGGTCCTGTAGGCCCAGTGTAACTTGTACAGCAAAAGTTACATCTTTGTTGCATCTAACAGCACTTTGCACACACCCCACCAAAACATGATTAATTCTCTCTTGACTATACCATTAGTCTGAAGTTGATGCAAGGCTGTCCTAAGATGTCTCACTCTACTCTTCTCTGAAAAAATCATAAATAAAATTAAATTAGCCAAATTATCCATAATTATGTACTCTGGTACCCCTCTCCCTTGGCAACAATTTCACACAAAAATGAGTTACTGCACCAATAGTCAGTTCACGCAAAAACATGACTTCTACTCATCTTGAGAAATGATCAACACACACCGGTGCATAATGTAACTCTATTGGTAGAATCTGAAAGGGACCTAAAAAGCAGCCCTACTTATTGCCAGGCTCATTCAGGTGCATCCGCACAGAAATTTCTGCTGTTGACACATTCACCAATCATTTATTAGTGGTGCAACCTTGCTACATCTCATACCATCCAAGACCACCAGAGTGTACCCCCAGAGTATGAAGATAGGAATTTTGATGGTACTAAATAATGTGACCAGAATATTGAGGCAGAAATATTGAAAGGTAAGTAAGGAGAGATTTTCTACACATAACTCCACATATATATACCATGACTATATATATATATTACCTACTGGCGGTCGCCAGTAGGTAGATATAGTTAGGACCTATTTTCCATAGGAAATCCGCAACATTCTATTTCGAATAACTTTGGCTCCGATTGACGAATCTTCGCGAAATTTTCCAAACTTTTGGCCAGCTCCGGTCCGCTCCTCTGCTGAAAGTTTCACGGTGATTCGACAAGCGGGGGCCGAGACAAAAAGGGGGTCCCAAAACAGATTTTCCCCATGCGGTTTCCCATAGGACCTTTAGCTGCAGCTACAGCCCGAACTGCTGAACGGAATTACACCAAATTTGGCAAAGAGGTAGTCCTCAGTTCAGACTCGTGCCTTTTGCTTAAATGGTGTAAATCCGTTAGTAGTTCCTGAGAAAATTAGAGTTAAAAGTACATATATATCTTTGGCCTCGGACGATCCGCGCATCCTCCCGATCACGAGCTGAATTTTAATTGGCTGCCAACACTCTGAATCAGAAAGTGTTGGCAGCCATCTTGTGCCTCGGTAGAACCGAGGCACAAGAAAGCCAAAGAAAACGACGCAAAACGCGACAAGGGGGCAGGG
This sequence comes from Triturus cristatus, assembly GCF_964204655.1. Lineage (NCBI taxonomy): Eukaryota > Metazoa > Chordata > Amphibia > Caudata > Salamandridae > Triturus > Triturus cristatus. The sequence continues at coordinate 1,005,740,163 of NC_140591.1, read as the reverse complement.
TAGGAACACCCTGACCCCCTAGGCCTGCTCAAGGGGTCCCACAAGGACCCCCAAGGCCCAAAAAATGGTGATGTCATGAATTATGTAATATGTGACATCATCAGCAGTGGATTGCGGGCGCGCGAGATGTAGTTAGTACAACTAACTATATCGGAGGAATTTCAATGGTTTTGTTCGAGTGAAATGTCCAGCTAACTATAACACCCCTAAAACCTATTGTTTTTTCAGTGGATTTCTAAGGCTTTTTAAATGCTAATTCCTAACTATATCAGGCCTGAAACCTATGTTTTTTTCAGTGAATATATATATATATATATATTTATCTTATCTACTGGCGGTCGCCAGTAGATAGTTATAGTTAGGACAGTGTTTCCATAGGAAATCTGAAAACTCTATTTTGAATAACTTTGGCGCCGGTTGACGAATCCTCGCGAAATTTTCAAAACTAATGGGGCGCTCTGCTCAGCTCCTACCTCTTGGGGTGATTCGTCAAGCGGGGGCTGAGAAAAAAGGAGGGTCCCAAAACGCGTTTTCCCCATGCATTTTCCCATAGGACCTTTAGTCGAAGGTACAGCCCGAACGGCTGAACAGAATTACTTGAAATTTGGCAAAGAGATAGTCCTCAGGTCAGGCATGTGCCTTTTGGATATATGGTGTCAATCTGTTCAGTAGTTCCTGAGAAAATTGCAGTTAAAAGTACATAAATATCTATAGGCGCGCACCATAACGTGCGCGAACGTAATTCTGATTGGTGGTTACATGTCAGTCAACATTCGAATCGGTCAAAATCAGGAAGTGTCGGCTGCCATTTTGTGTGTTTTGTGTGTGACAGTGAAAAAGAAAGGTGGAGAACGTGAAAAGGGGGCAGGGTAGAGAGTTCCTGACCCCCTAGCCTTTGTCAGGGGGTCCCTGAAGGACCCCGAAGGGTGAAAAAAACATTTTTTTTTGCAAAAAAACGCGGGTGCGCGCACCGTGAAAAACATTAAAAAAAAACATTTTTTTTGCAAATCTGTTTTTATTAGGTTTGAATTTAAACTTTCATACAGGAGGACATTGTACGGCATCATGCTTCATATATAGTAAGACATAAACTTATACAGACTTGTAGAACATGTCGACTACCAAAACGGGGGGGGGGTGAACAACCTGATGCCTGTTTGCGCACCCACCACCACCCCCCCGGGAGCCAGCCACTTCACCCTTAACAATCCCGATGTCCTCTATGCAGGGGGGGCCAACACCACCACCCACCAGTCATCGAGCCTTACAAGGGCAACCAATCTCGCCTACACAACTGAGACATCAAGAAAGTCGGGAAGGTTACTTGTAACACAAAAGGAAGAACCCATAACAACTGGCAGCGTTGACAGCGATTCGCTTGGTGCGCTCCTACCCCCCTCCCACCTCGACCCCCCCCCGAACTCCAGGACTACCCCTCAAAGCCCCAATGGGCGCAGATGTTCCCGAGCGTCCCCATACGCCCCATCCATGAGCCAGCAATAATGGGGGCTATGCTATCTCGTCAGCAAGTTTGCCTACACTGCGCCGCCGCCTGCGCCAGTGCCATCCTGTCTGGCCTCTCCTGTGCAGCCTGTGGCACCCTCCCCCTCCGAGCGCCGAAACTCAACAAGCAACTGTTCCCAGCGGTCCGCCATGGGCTCCCTCCGCAGCCCCAGGGTGTCCTCCCTACAGATAGCCGCCCCCTCTGCCCTGGCCCATGCCTGAAACGATAAACTCCAGGCCCGCGCGTGTGGCGGGTCGTGTGCCTTCCATCTCCGGGTGATGAGGCGCTTCGCCACCACTAGCCCCAGATCCAGGAATCGGGACGCTACCTTGTCCTTGGGCGGCCTGGGAAATTGGTGCAAGATGTGCTCGGGCCAGTCGAAGGGAATTCTGCGCCCTGTGCTCCCCTGCAACTGCTCACTAACCGCCCTCCAATAGGTGTGCAACACTGGGCAGCCCCACAGCAAGTGCAGCAGCACCGCCCTTAGCTCACGGCACCGAGGGCAGTGCGTGTCAGCGCGGTGGAAGTACCTAATAATCAGCTCGGGTGTGAGGTAGGCCCTGTGAACTATGAACAGCTGGATTTGACGGAACCGCATATTGCGGGGGATACGCGCTGGGCTCTTGAGTACTCTCTCCCACTCCCTGTCCGTCAGCGGCCTCCCCAGGTCCAGCTCCCACTTACCGCGGAGTGGGCCCAGATCAACCGCCGTGTGCTCTCGCAATGAGGCGGCGAACCAGCGGACCAGGTGTCCGCCCCTCCCCATGACATGTAGATATTGCATAGTCAGGTGTTGGGCAGGCTCTGTGGCCATACTTCCCCATTTGGCGGTAAGGCTCGCCAGCAGTGAGTGGTGTGTGAGGAACCCGCCGGGTGGGAGCCCGTCCTCCGACACCAAGGTTTCGTACGGTATCAGCTCACCATCCCTGTACAGGTCCCCCAGCGTGTGTACGTCCGCCGCCCACCAGCCCGTCAGCGCAGGGGCCGCGAGCACCCCCCCACCTCCAGGAGAACCCTCTAGGGGTATCGCCGGTGCATATGGCACCACCGCGCGTGTGAGGTATAAGGCCCTCCGGAAGCACCTGTGCGCCACTGTCAGGAGGAGCGGTAGCGGTCCCGTGACCGCAGCCAAGGGGTGGAAAAGCCCGGTCACACGCTCCAGCGAGTAGGGGGCCGCCACCGTGGCTGTGTCATCTCTGCCCCTGTCTGCCAACCAGCGGGCGATCCATTGCAGCTGGGCCGCCAGGTAATAATGCTCGAAGCAGGGCGCCGCCAGTCCTCCCATGTCCGTCGGAAGGAAGAGCTTTGCAAGCGCTAACCTATGCCTGGCGTTGCCCCAGACAAAATCCCGCAGCATCCGGTTAAGCCTGCCAAAAAAGGCGGGGGGGACGTACAGTGGTAGGTTGACAAAGTAGTACAGTAGACGAGGGAGCATGACCATTTTGGCGAGCGCCACCCTGCCCGTGGTTGTCAGCGGGAGCGTGTTCCAAAAGGCCACCGGCGACCCGAGCGCCGCGACCGCCCTCCCCAAGTTGCCATCAAATAGGTTGGCTGGGCAAAAAAAAAAAAAAAAACATTTTAAACGTGCCATTCCATATTACAGGATACAGTCAATCTATAACTATATACATAGGTAGCTTATTGTAAAATAAATATATAAAAAATATAATAAAACATACATAACTTAGCATTTAAAAAACCTTACAAATTCACTTAAAAAACCATAGGTTTCACACACGTTATAGTTAGGAATTAGCATTTAAAAACCTTGCAAATTCACTTAAAAAACCATAGGTTTCACACATGTTATAGTTAGCTGGACATTTCACTCGTAAAAAACCATTGAAATTCCCCCGTTATAGTTAGTTCAGATACCTATAACTCGCGCGACCGCCACTCTATCACAAGGATGATGTCATCAGTGATGTCATGAGTGATGCCACTGACCATGTCATGAGTGATGTAATATGTGACATCATCAGCAGTGGATTGCGGGCGCGCTAGTTATAGTTATCTGAACTAACTATAACGGGGGAATTTCAATGGTTTTTTACAAGTGAAATGTCCAGCTAACTATAACATGTGTGAAACCTGTGGTTTTTTAAGTGAATTTGCAAGGTTTTTTAGATGCTAATTTCTAACTATAACGTGTGTGAAACCTATGGTTTTTTAAGTGAATATATATATATATACATAAATTCAAGGTGCATAGATGTGGAGTTAAGAATGATAATCTATACTTCCTCTATATACACTTACCTTTCAATATTTTATCCCTCGATATTCTGTCCATTATATGCAGATACAACGGTATTCCTATGCTTGTTATTCCATTATACATATTCCACCAGTATTCTTCTCTAATGCGCCTCTTTGTCAATGTTAAACCAAGATTACCATCATGTGCAATTTTGAAGATTTTCTCACGAAAACTCACAGGTGGAACACCTTTTTCTGCATGGAAGAATATTAAAATTGTTTCTTATAATTCATTCCCTTTCCAGAAAGGTTGCACATTCCGGGACACAATACTCTCTTAAGGCCACCATTTTATTGAATAATTTAGAACCTCTCGCATAACTGGATTGCAACCTGCTCTCAACTTCCATTGCTCTTCACCTCCACAAATTACTTCATTGAATTCATGGGTTGCAACAATACATTCTTCAATAACAACAGCAAACTCATCATAACTTCCATATGTTGGTATTCTGGACAGTTTGCTTGCACATTATGGGGACCTGGGATGTGTCCTATATAAAAATTGTACTTCAACAGTGTTGTTGCCAGTCTATCGAGTCTGGCTGTGGTGTTCTTAGCTTTGACTCTTGATAAAATGTCTACAAGAGCCCTGTGATCAGATTTGATTACAAATGGCCTTCCTGATACATATGTTTTTAATGGTCCGCACACATGCTAACATCTCCAATTTCAGAGTAACAGCATTTTGTTGGACTTAAGGTTCTTGATGCAAAGCCTATTGTGTATTCTGTGCAAACTTTAATCAGTCGCAGAACAGCATCCAAACCATATGCACTGGTGTCAACCGTGATGTGATTAGTGGTATTCTTATTAATTTTATTGAGTGCTGCCTCACATCTTTAGATCCATTCAAACGTAGCATTTATTTTTGCAGTAACAGTCTAAAAATGTCTGCAAATCCTTTCACAGATTTTTCATAAAATTCACAAATACTGAGAAAAGATTGTAGCTGATATTTGTTGTTGGAAGATGGGGTTTTGATGCTTCCATCTACTAGTCATGACCTATGTTTGACCCCATCACCAGACAAGACATGGCCTAAATACTTCCTTTTTTGCACCCTAGAGAAACACTTATCTTTACTCAAAGTGACACCTCTTACCAGTAAATTTCTAAAACTCTCTCAACTATTTGGTCATGTTGTTGAATCGTGACACCAAAAATCAAAATATCATCTTGGAAAGCAAAAGCATTGGTGACTTGCTCTAGGATCTGAGAGATGACCCTTTGAAAAGTTGACGTTGACATGGCTGACTACAACCCAAAGAGCATATGCCAATATGTATGTATCTTTGTGGATTATAAAAGAAGTATAGTGTCTTGAGTTGGGTTCTAACATTATCTGGTGATATGCTGCCATCATGTCCAATTTTTTGTACCAAGAAGCTCATTCAGCAACACATAAGAGGTCTTTGATGTGAGGAATAGGAAAACTCTCTACCGATACTTCATCATTATGACTTCTGAGAACTATGCACACTCTCAGATCCTCAGTTTTCTTGCATGCTAAAACCAGTGGTAAATGCCACAATGCTGTATGATACCTTGCTTTAACAATTAGTCAATTTGTCTTCACATATCTGCATAAACACTGAGAGGTAGTACATTGTGAAGTGTACGTTTCACTGAACGATGATCACTTTTGACTTTGATTACATTTATATACCCCTGGAGGGTACCTAATTCATCACAAAAGACATTTTTGATCCTGTTGTGGCAACATTTAATTACATGTTCTTCTACTAATGAAACATGTACCTTATCCCCTGGCCTTAGTATCATGTTGATATCTGTCTGATTCCACCATCCGAGTACATGAACAACTTTTTTTCTCCACATATCTCTGTTGGGAAGACAGCAGTCCTGGAAGAAGAGTTCACCCAAAAAGAATCCTATCAAATTAGTTATACTTCACTCCTTCACTCAAATGCCACAGATGTATCATCAGAAGGAATTAAAATGTTATGTTTCCACAGATTCTCATAATTTTGACAGAAATATTTGTAATTCTTACACCTGAATTCACCTACATATCAGTTGGCTTGGTATCTATTAAAACTTTGATAAGTGGAGCTGTACATCATTTAACTGTTTAAACAGCACTGTTGCTTTCAACATCTGGCAATAAACCTTGTTCATCCATTTTATTATCCATGTCATAAATTATGGTCTGATTACTATCAGCTACAACACAACATACTTTCATTTTTTCCTATCTCTCCAATCTCTGCTGAAGTGTCCAGACTTGCTGGTCAGATCTCTCAGTAGATGGACATCTAGCGAGTTGCTCAGGAAACCCATATTTCAACAGTCTTAGTCTGCCAGAGTTTAGGGCACCCCTTTCAGCAGCCACTATGCCCCCAAAGTTTGAAAGTACCTCTCAGATTGTGACTTCCAGAATGAGCTCCAAATGGAGGAAAAGGTCCAAAAGCGAAATAAACTCCTATATGGCAGCATAGCTCCGAGATGAAGAAAGGCATCTCAAGGAGAAGGACATCTGAAGTCAGGAGATGACAGAAGAAACAAGCTACTGGCACCACCAGACAAAATAACTGAGAGGTAATCTGGAATGAGGAAGCAGTCCAACAGTAAAAGATAAGGGTTGCGACACAAGGAGTAAAGGAGCAGTGGGCTTTTATACTAGAGAACAGGAATTATTACATCACAGGAAAGGGACATCACCATCTTGGATTGGGAACTACCCAGTGTAAATTCATGAAGAGACAGCCATCTTGGATTGGGCAATATTATATCCCAGAAATCCTCACAGGAGATTTTGGGAAAAGGAAGAAGAAGTAGCATTGATGCGCTGAAGGTATCCACCTATCTGACCCCATCCTCCTCAGAGTAGAGGACCGCGCAAACGTTTGTACTGGTGGGTCAGCAAACATGAGGTAAGTTTGTAGGCAGAAAGTAGTGGCCTGCTGGCATTCATCCTGCCTGACCAGCACTCTGCCAGCCATGCATCCTGGAAGCCTGCCTGTCCGAGATAGACTTGAGAGATGCTGCTGGGTGGGACTCTGGCACAGTATTACTACACTTACAACAAACTTGTCCTATTGCAAAAACTGGCTAAATGAGGAGTAGATACCCATAAAACACTCAACTGAATTGTTGTAACTCTGTTTGATGGGTACTGTAGATTTCCTTTACCCTCTGGATTTATAAATGATATCCTTTTGATTTACTGAACATGTGTGTCAGTGTTTGGACCGAGAGGGATAGTGTATTTTCGTTTGATTTACTTCTTCATGTATAGTACTTGAAATACCAGCATGTGAGCAAAATGTTTGACCTGGGAAACAGATTTGTAATTGCTTAGCGTCTTCTTGAGATTTTTCGATACTGTTTACTATATCTAAAGCCTTATCTAATGTTGTGTTTTTACACATCAATAGTCTTTCCTGTATATTTCTGTTGCTACATCTAGCTACTAACTGATCTCTGACAAGTTGTTAAGTGAAGCATTCAAATTCACAGTCTTTTGTTAAGACTCTCAAGGCTGTAGCAAATGTTTGAATAGCCGCATTAGGACTGTGTGCTCTCATGAAAAATGTATAACCTGATGTTTTTCACCTTTGAAATACTCATTCAATTGTTATGTTGCTACTTGAAACTCATCCTATTCTTCCACTGCCAGGGTTATATAAGAGCAAAGGTTATCAAACACATTCTGTCTTTCACTTCCTAAATAATAATACAGTATGTTTTTTTTCTTTCTGTTACTGTTCATTGCTTATCCAGAGGTTCCACGATGACCCGAATATATTCTATAAAAGTAGAGCACGACAGTACACACATTCTAGTCAACACAAAAGATTGTAGAACACCCAATTTGGACCAGAACAGTAATCCAAAGTGCCAGTGCCCAGCTTTGCAAAAATCTAGACTCTCATTGTTTCCCTTTCTACATCTGTGAATTCCCATTAGTCTTACTGCAGTGCTTACGTGCTTGTTGTAGGCTGTTTATTCTCCACTTAAATATGGCTGTCAAGCCAAAATCATTTTTATTGAATACAATAGCATTGAAGAAAATTCTATAAAGGAAGACGGAGGCACTGTCTGTCTTTTGTCTTTTCCCACTGCCTCCCATTTACCTTACGGTTTCCCTGCATGCTCGACTTTCCTCTGTGCCACACTTGCATGCAAAGAAGAAAGTGGAATTCAGGTCTCCTTTTGCCTGTTAAAAATTGTCTCGTGGACTGACATGAATGAGCTTTTTGTAGAGGAAAACCTTATTACCTCCACTTCCATGTCTCCACCCCTGTGTGCTATTGGATGCTGGTGAAAGCGGGCTCATCTTTTCCTTCCTCCCCAGGTTTTGATTGGTTTCTGACCAGATAAATGATAATCCCTCCATTTGGAGGTAGGAAATCAGGGTGCTCCTTCACTCAGGCATATGGAGTTTGTACTATGCTTCTCTGTGGAGATTTCCAGGTAAGATGTAGTTTCTTCTGCAGTAAGGTGTAGGGTGGCTCCCTGCCCTTTCCCAATGCTATTGCTGTTTCTGACACAGGAGAATGATTGTTAAGACATTTTCACGTGCCTTGCAATGGCATTCCCTGACTTTGTCCCTCGTGGCGGCAGTTCCACCTTCATAGGGTTGCTATACTTTACAGTTGGACATCGAGTACCCTCTATCAAGAATGTATTCAGGGACACTCTCAGCTGGAGCAACCATGCCACTCTGTACAGGGTCGCATGAGACCCACCTGTTACCATTCCTACCAAGAGAGGATGGAGAAGGGTAGCTATACTTCCTAGGCTGAATTCAAGGCTTCCACTTGGACCACTGTCATGGAGTAAGGCAGTCAATCTATGTTCTTATCAGTAAAGGTATTATAGGGGATAAATACTATAACTATGCTTGGATTATCAAATTATAATAGATTATAATACAATATCAGGAGTTAGGAGGAGGACCAGGAGTTCATTGATTCTTTAAAGGTTGCTGTTCAGTCAGGATCTTTAAGAAAGATAATGTTGAGGTTGTGTCTATTATGAACACTTGAACATTCACTGACCTACAATTATTGAGCCCGAATTACATGATGCTCAATTGGTGCAATGTGGTAATAGAGGGAACATAGGGATCACAACTCAGGCACAAATCCACAGCCCATCATACATTAAATGTGCTGTATGACAATTTTCAGTGCTATGTCGCATTAGGGACATGAAAAAGCACATTATTAGATTTGGCTTGAGCCTCCCGCCAGTGATGTAATCAGTACCACCAAGTCTGGTTATTCTGCGTGACAGTGTAACACTATGGCATAATGGTGAACCCAACAGTGTCTAGCTTAGGATTTGTACTCGAGGTATAACCAACAGTACAAATTACTACATGTATACAACAGCCAACACAAAGTGCACATTTTCCTCATCAAATTCAAGGATATTTGTTGGTGAGAACCACTCATTAATATATATCTCATTGTAGCTGTTAGAGACAATGAAAACTGTGGAGCAATTTTAGTTTTAAAAAGACTTGCTTATTATTTGGCATTTGTAAAATGTAAAAACATAAATTCTGGAGATAGCAAACTCAGGACTATATGGAAGGTATACAAACTGTACATTATTTTATTCTGTACCACCTAGGGAATCTACTGGTGCAAGCCCACAGGTGATAAACTGGATGCAGAGCATTTGGAAAATGCCTGTTTTGGGTACCTGTCTTTTGGTCATATGTGCCATTCGAACTAACACAACCATATATTTTCAATGTCTACACAACCTAAGGTTTCTATCACTTGGTACCAGACCTCCCTGCCTTGATTTGCTAGCCAGTAGAATGTGCTAAACTCTTTTCTTTCCTAATCATGGTAATTTACACCAGTTTCCCTCTCAGAAACAAATCCCTGCCAAGACCTGACCCACATCTGCATTTCCCTTGGTCATTTCAACTGGCGGACATCAGACATGTATGGATTTTATATGGTTTGGGGTGCCAACAGACAATAAACAGGGGGCTGTGCATTTTGAAATTTAGAAAGCGACTGAAATTAAAATATAAGTTTAGAGTACCTGTCTTTTATTTGCCAGTGTTAGGGTTAGCAAAGGCACTGTGTCTCAATGTATATGGACTATGTATCAAGAAATTGAGTGTACTCCATTTGTCAAGAGTAAGCACCGTTTTAAAACACTATCATTTTAGGAGGAGAGTGCAGAAAGCTACTGCATTAAGAAAATTGACTCCATCTTGTAAATTTGAGAATCTCACTAATGAGCGTAACAGAGATCAATTATTGTTACATTGAGTATTGACAGAATCACAGAAGGGCTGTGTTTGAAGGATGAGCCTTCTCCAAGTGAGGTGAGTGAGGTATTAATAAAGGCCCAGGAAATTGAACATACAATGATATGTGTGGAGGTGATTAAGAGGAATAATGTGAGGAAGGTTGAAGTAAATGCTGTGATGGAAAAGTAGCCTGAAATGTTAACACGTGTGGAGAAAACGTTAAGGGACAATTTTTCTGCTGCAATATGATTGGCCCTATAGTGTATTTTAGAGAGTGCCCTTCATTGAAAGAATTGTGTAATAGGTTTGGAAAAAAGGGGCCACTACTAAAAGTGTTGTAGGAGAACACTCAAGGGAAGAAGGTTAATGTAGTGCGAGAGGTATGGAAAGAAATCATACTGCGTGTAAGAATGTATGATGAGCCTTTAAAGTTAATGTTTGATTCCTGTTCCCAGTTAAATATAATATCTCTGAATGTTTAAGAGATGTTTTCCAGGGCAAAGACTGGATGTTCAGCCATGAGGCTATGGTAGACAACTGATGCAAATGAAAGGTTACTTGCAAGTGGGGTTTGAATTGAAACGAACAATGACAATAGGAAAGGGAAGGGTAAGACATGATAACATCTTAGGGTGGCAACACCAAAAGAAATTGGGGGTGTTTTGGGATTCTAACTCCAATCCCCAAGTGCAAGTAAGGCAGATGGGCGATGAAAAGTCCTTGTTTGAGAGAGAGTTTACTGAAGTTTTTTTTTTAATCAGTTGGGATGTTCAAAATCTTATGTGCATAGGATTAGACTGAAGAAATATGTGGTACCAATAGCATTTAGGGTGAAGAAATTGCCTTTGAATGTGTATGATGCTATCAGGCAGGAGTTGGAGAAGCTATACACAGGTGAAGTAATATAACTTGTGGAGGGGACAGAGTGGTTAGCCCTGATAGTGGTGCAAGAGAAGTCAAATGGCAACATTCACCTATGTGTCAACTTAATAGCCCATAATATAGCAGTGGTTGTGGAAAAGTACCCTCTCCATAACATTTCTAAGATGATGGCTGCTTTAATGGGAACAAAGTGGGGTTAAAGGTTATTACCATGTTACATTTGGCATCAGCTTAACATCAGGTCAGTTTACATGAACATTCACAAGAGCTCGCTTTGTTTTTGACTCCCATGGATTTTTACAAGTTTAAAGAAAGCTGTTCAGGCTAATTGCTTGATGAGGCTGGTGGTTGGAAGTTGAAGAGCGAGGTGCAGTTTAGGGTGAATGGTATTCCATGGAAAAGATGTGTGTTATAACTGGAGGTGTAGTGAGAGAAGCAGAATGGAAAGTAGAATTAGGAGAAGAACTGGTCCTCATGGAGGTCATGGCATGCTTAAAGGAAGGCTGGAAGTGTAGTAAAGAAGTAAGGTCCAGTTGTACTAAATGTTTTCGAGACCCCAAAGAGTCCGAATTACTGTTTGCGACCACCATAAACATATTTTTTCTATGTACTAAATCCATTTTAGAAGTCTGCAAATGTTTATTGACTCCTAAAGTAGCTTAGTGACTCCATACTAGATCATTATCTGAAAAGGGCATTTTGCTTGTGTCCTCTCCAAATAGCTATTCGGTATGAGATTTATCAGTGTTTTGCAACCAAAATTAAGTTGCAGAAGATTAAAAATGTACTGACCAGAGTTGGCATGGTACTCCATTTGCAATAGGGAATTGGTTCCCCTGGGACCCTTTCCTCTTTATGATTGTAAAAACTTTGTTGGGGAGTAAGCAGTGGTCCAAGGAAGCAACAAACCTTTTACAATTTATTTTTCTTAAGTACAGCAGTGTTTACTTTAAGGAAAATGAGCTGCGTTAAAAAAAAAGTTTACTTTATTGTAAAGCAATCATAGACATTGTGGTATGCTGACCTTAGTAGGCCACCATCCATGGGATGACCATAAGTTTGCAACCTATAGCATTAAGTTTCGTGTGGTGGGTGAGATTGAGACATACTTTGGGGTATAGTGAATCCATCTATTTGTACATAGACCGGTTTGTTGAATTCTTTACTAGTCACATAAATATTGGTCTCAAGTTTCAACCAGATACAATTAGTACATTAAATCGTAAGAGAGGAGCTATTGCAAGTTTTCATGGAGGAAGGAGAATTGCTAGATAGGGACGAACTAGATTTCCCAGGGTTTGTAAAAGAGATATTAATTAAATTGTTACATGCGGGCACTTAGGCATTAGCAAGTTGAAGGAAAGGTTGAAGCTTTTTGTGGTCTTGCCTGAACTTGCAGGAGGAGAGGGCTGCTAGAGATTTCATGGAGTGTAGAAACAATGATAAGGTGTTATATATTAGACACCTAAGTATGTATTGCCACACCCTTCCAAGTAGACCATGGGAGGAGGTTGCCTTGGACATTGTGGGACCTCCAGCAGGTTAAAGTAACACACCATACTTAATAGAAATGATGGGCCTCATTTATGAGGTTTTACCGTAGGGCAGCACCGCAGGCCTTCTTGCTGCGCTGCCCTACGGTAAAAGAAAAGGGCAGGAATGCGCTGTATCAATCAGATACAGTGCATTCCTGTCCTTTACCCCTGTGCTGGCACACAATGGGCTCCCGTGTGCGAATGCAGGCACCTTTGTACCCTGGTGCAAGGGTGCCTGCGTTGTGGAGATGATTATTTTTGTGCAGGAAGGGAAACCTTCCTGCACAAAAACAATCAGTAGAGGCGTTTTCCTCTTTCTATGTGTGCTGCAGAAAGCAACACAGATAGAAAAAGGAAAAACAAGGAGAAATAAAGATATTTCTCCTCAGTGTGCCTCCCTTACGCGTCCCATGAGCAGGCATACGTTTTTGGGGCTGCCCCAGATTTACGATTTCTGATAAATCTGGGGCAGTATCAAAAAGACATGGATGTTGCTGGGAACGCGTCCAGCAACACCCATTGCACACCCCTTTAACGCAGAAAACTGCGTCAAAGGGAACCATATTTACGAGGCAGCATTAAGTCAAGAAAGTGGCTTAGTGCTGGCACGTAAATATGGAGCAGGCTCCGGTGCCACGGAATGTCACAAACAGTGACGTTCAGGCAGTGCAAGTGCCTCATAAATGAGTTTCAATGGATTTATTTTTAAGGTGGTGGGAGGTGAATTGTGTGAGTGATATTAGCACATGTGGTGTTCTAAAGTTCTTAGAGGAGGTGTTTTACAGAGAGCAATTCCCAACCTCCACCCTTACTATTAACAAAGTCAGGTTTTGTTGGAAAGAGATGGAGGATTTTTGTTTAAGGAAATTAGGATTGTGCACTAAAAATCACCCTGAGACTTGAGTCACTGAACGTTTCTAGAAATCTCTCAAGGAGCGTTTACTAGTTTTAGTTTATAATTAGTTGCAATTAAAAGAGGAGTTGAAGGATCAGTTGACAGCTTTTAGATTGTCTCCACATCAGGTAATGGCAAAAACCAATTTTCAGCTTTAAGAAGTAGGAAACCCAATTCTTAGTTGGTTCCAAGGTGTATAAAGTAACAGAAAGGTTGGGCGAATGTTGATGTGCAGGTGACTGGAGAAAGGAGAGGAATTTACAGTTGAAAAGAAAGGAAGCGTATTATGAGTGGTATAAGTCTAAGGGTGCGCATATGGGTAAAGATAAAGTTTCCTTTTGGAATAGAGACATGGTCGAAACAAACTAAACCCAGGAGGGTAGTAAAACTGTTTCTCAATGCAATGAAAACTGATATTGGAAGAATATTGAACCTGATTAGAGTAGCTTTATGAAAGAGGTATGTGGGCAATGAGTTGGATAGTAGTGGAGTGTTTAGGTGTGATTCCTATTCCTATTTGTCAGACAGCAATGAATCTGAGTTGAAGGTTGGAGGTGAGTCTGCAAACTGTGTTTTCAGGAGGATAAGAAGAGTTTCTCTCCCTCCAGGGTACCTGTACGATTATGTTACATCAATTTTGAATTATAGGGAGTGTGATTCTCTTGGAAGGTAATCCCATATGCTCTACATCTTTGTCTTTTATGGTCTACTCTTGCAAAGTTTAAACCAATTATGTGTGTTATTGTCTTTCGTAATGGTATCTTCCTTTCAAGTGCTTTGTATTCCAGTGTTATTGTGTTGTAGCATTCGTTGGATTTTGTAGCAAGGGAGTGATTAGGATTCAAATTGGACCTGACTGTGGCTTAGGTGGCTTATCCAATAGACCTACTAATACATGATTGGCACACAGTGAAAAACATTGTAAAAAATTGCCTTAATTGTTGCCTCTGGGTATCGTGGGCTTTTGTACAAACTACAAATCTCTGTGACAGGAAAAATCTGACAAATATAATGGTATATCATGTTTTTGGATGTAGCTTCTGTGCAAAAATTTACAGGTAAAATTCTTTATGCAATTCTGTTTTTGCCATTTGTATTCACTATTTTTTATTTCAACAGTGACCCTATTTGGGAAAACCAAAAATCCGTTTAGATTTTTTCATAGTTGTATGTCTGTTCCCCAGCAGATTTTATTCTAGCCTAAATTAAAATCCAGACAGCAGCTGGTTCCTTGCTTGGGCACAAATACACATCTCCCTTTTATCAAAGTGCTTCTCATGGAGAGACAAACATTGAGAGAGGATGATGTTGTGTGCCTGTAACTGACCAAAGAGTCAGATACTGTTTGGATTTTTTCTTAGGCTAAGCCCTTGCTGGCGCGAGCCCAGTGAGGAACTAGATGCAGCTTGGATATTTTCGTTGACTAAGGACAAATACAAACTGATTCTGGCTCTTTGGAGAGCACATAACTGCATGTCTGTGCTCCAGAAAGGAGACAGAGGCACCGTAAAATCTTTCTTTGGTAAAGAAAAAATCCAAACAGTGTCTAGCTTCTCGCTGGGACACAGAACTGTATGCCTGTGACCTAGGAAGGTGCTAAATGCTGTTTGGATTTTTTTTTAAGTCAAGAAAAAAATAAACTGTGCTGGTTCCTTCCCTAGGCACCAAACGGTGGGGCATTTGTACAAGTCTCTATCACTGCAGAAACGTCACTTTTTGTGACGTTTCCATGGCGATAATGGCTTTGCCTTATTAACAAGGCAGCATTAAGTCACTTAACGTGGCTTAACGCTGCCTTGTAAATAAGGCCCCCTTTCACGCTATGCTTAGCGTGAAAGGGGTGGGCAGTGGGTGTTGCGGTGGGTGCTACACCGCAACACCCATTGATTTTGACGCTGCCCCCTATTTACAAGGGCAGCGTAAATAGGAGGTGGCGCTAAAATTAGGACCAGGGAAAACCTAGTCTTAAGTTGGTAAACGAGGAGAAATGCTTTGTTTCTCCTTCTTTTGCTTTTTCCATGTGTGCTGCCTTGTGCATCACATATGGAAAAAGCAAAATGCCTTGGATTGTTTATGTGTAGGAAGGTGACCCTTCCTGCACATAAACAATCCTTTAAAAAAATGATATTTTGTAACGTCCATGTGTGCTGCATGTTTATGTGCAGGAAGGGACATCTTCCGACACATAAACAATCCTCCCCTGCATGCAGACACCCTTGCATTGGCGCTACATTGCTAAGTGTAGCGCCAGCGCAGGGGGAAGCGCAAGGCTGCACCATGTTCTTGTAAATATGGTGCAGCTTTGTGTTTCTGAAGTGCTGGAGTGAGGCATTAAGCCATGACGGCTGACACCTCACTTCACCACTTCCTCGTACATATCTTCCAGTGTGTTTATGCACCAGAAAAAAGTCAATTCATATTTGGATTTTTCATTAGCCTGAGAAAAAAACTGGTTAATAAAAAAGTCTGAAAAACAGCATTGGTTTCTTGTTGGGGGACTTCCACATGGCTTCTACCTCTCACAATGCTTCTCATAGACAGAGAAGTATTGTGAGATGAAGAAGTTGTGTGCCTGTGCCCCGACAAGGAGTCAGATGTCATTTTGTTTTGCTTCTAGCCCAAGAAAAATTCCAAACTGCATCTAGCTTTTTGCTGGGGCATATAATATTGTGTTTATGTCTTAGAAACAGGCCAGAAGCAGTTTGGCTTTTTATGAGGCAAAGTTTCGTTTTTGGCTATTTAATAGGGAACAGTACTTCTTGTCTGTGCTCCACCAAGAAGCTGCATGATATTTAGATTTTTCCTTAGGAGGAGAAAAAAATCGAAGCAGTGTCTGGCTCATTGTTGGGGTAAAGAACTGTATGCCTGTGCCCTAGCAGAGATTAAGAGGCTGTGTGGATTTCTTCTGAACCTGAGGAAAAATCCAAACTGTATCTGGCTGTTTGCTGGGTCAGTGGCACACAACTCCTTGATATCACAATGTTTGTCTTTGTCAGAGAAGCATTGTGAAATGAATGATCAGTGCAAAATGGAATAAGGAAGTCAGTATTGAAAGGAAAGAAAAATCCAAGCCCATCCCCTTCCATTTGCTACTTCCTGGTTCATTTATTCTGTGGTGGATAGGAGGGTAGTGAGGAGCAAGCCTGTTGCTCCTGACCTCTCTTGTGGCTCTCTCTCACCATAAAAAAAAAGTAAATCAAGCTGCTGGGAATGGGTAAAAAGGAACTGGGGCTAGTGATAACTTCCCTTGGATGGACCTGGGATGGGCTAGTTAATTCTTCCCAATCATTCTAATATGTTCACAATATCACTAGTAATGTTACATGCACATTATCGAGACAAACTGGCAGTGAGCACCAGATCACCTTATTTGGTAGTTTGCTTGTGCCCAGAAGGGATTTGTTACATGTTACAGGCAAACTCCCTCTCACAACCCACCCCCACCACCAAGTAAGGGGATAAATCATTATTGTTTTTTTTAAATGGACACCCGACTCAATGAAAAGAAATCCATGATGTATATATTTGTCATGAGGGTGTCTTAACAGCACCTTTTCCTGGTGTATACATACACATAATTAGTGCAATCTGTGGACTAGACCACCAGAGATTATTTTTTTAGAGGGCTTTGGATGGCCAGGTAATCCTGGCATCGGTGGGCCCTTAACAATAATTCCACTCCCCAGCTGGCAGATCATGTGTTAAACCCCCCAATCTACCTCTTCTCTGCTAGCCCATATGTCTAAACTACATACTGCCTCTAGTCTCTAATCTGTAAACATTAGGAGTGATTAGAAGCAGGGATCAAACCTGGCATCAATCCCAGTTTCACCACTTTACCAAATTGTGTGATCCAAGGCAATTGTTTTATTTCACTTTGCCTCATTTGTCTTCCTTATCACACATGTGAGCACCCTGAATTATATGAGTTCAGGATAGGTGTTGTACAAAACCTCTTATATCTAACCTAGGCCACATTGAGAATACACATGACAACTGGCTTGCCTCTTCGTTCACTGTTGGCATAGTTGTCATGGTAGAAAAGGCATGTTTCCAAGTTCGTGTTTGAGAACTATTACTTTGAAAAAAAACACCTCTCAGTACAATGATATAATCTAATGCACTAGATGAAACTCTTCCACAAGACAATAAAATACACTTTTTTGAAACATGAAGCACAATATCCTTAAAATATAGGTGTTTCTAAAGATAAGTGGTACGAAACATTTTCTTTGCTTCTTTCCCCTATACTTTGATGGCAGCTTTCTGAATGTCACTGCTGTCAAGTAAACAGCAGCCCAGGGAGCCGCATGTAAAGGCAAAGAGAGCCTCAAGCAGCCCCAGGCCATAGTTTGAGTAACCCTGCCCTAGACAGTCTTTCTGCCCTACGGACAGACTTGGGTTACATCCCATATTTTCCTAACTAGAATGCCCTGTCAGCTTCAAAACTGCGCATGAAAACATCCAACTCTTCCACCAGTTTACCCCCATTTTGCAACACTGGCGGCGGGGGTAGAAATTCCACTAGACCACCAGGGGAAGAATTTTTAAAAAGAAAAGGGGAAGGATGTCTCCTGTTCTGCAATCAGAATGTCTTCTCAGACACCCTTGCATTGGCGCTACATTGCTAAGTGTAGCGCCAGCGCAGGGGGAAGCGCAAGGCTGCACCATGTTCTTGTAAATATGGTGCAGCTTTGTGTTTCTGAAGTGCTGGAGTGAGGCATTAAGCCATGACGGCTGACACCTCACTTCACCACTTCCTCGTACATATCTTCCAGTGTGTTTATGCACCAGAAAAAAGTCAATTCATATTTGGATTTTTCATTAGCCTGAGAAAAAAACTGGTTAATAAAAAAGTCTGAAAAACAGCATTGGTTTCTTGTTGGGGGACTTCCACATGGCTTCTACCTCTCACAATGCTTCTCATAGACAGAGAAGTATTGTGAGATGAAGAAGTTGTGTGCCTGTGCCCCGACAAGGAGTCAGATGTCATTTTGTTTTGCTTCTAGCCCAAGAAAAATTCCAAACTGCATCTAGCTTTTTGCTGGGGCATATAATATTGTGTTTATGTCTTAGAAACAGGCCAGAAGCAGTTTGGCTTTTTATGAGGCAAAGTTTCGTTTTTGGCTATTTAATAGGGAACAGTACTTCTTGTCTGTGCTCCACCAAGAAGCTGCATGATATTTAGATTTTTCCTTAGGAGGAGAAAAAAATCGAAGCAGTGTCTGGCTCATTGTTGGGGTAAAGAACTGTATGCCTGTGCCCTAGCAGAGATTAAGAGGCTGTGTGGATTTCTTCTGAACCTGAGGAAAAATCCAAACTGTATCTGGCTGTTTGCTGGGTCAGTGGCACACAACTCCTTGATATCACAATGTTTGTCTTTGTCAGAGAAGCATTGTGAAATGAATGATCAGTGCAAAATGGAATAAGGAAGTCAGTATTGAAAGGAAAGAAAAATCCAAGCCCATCCCCTTCCATTTGCTACTTCCTGGTTCATTTATTCTGTGGTGGATAGGAGGGTAGTGAGGAGCAAGCCTGTTGCTCCTGACCTCTCTTGTGGCTCTCTCTCACCATAAAAAAAAAGTAAATCAAGCTGCTGGGAATGGGTAAAAAGGAACTGGGGCTAGTGATAACTTCCCTTGGATGGACCTGGGATGGGCTAGTTAATTCTTCCCAATCATTCTAATATGTTCACAATATCACTAGTAATGTTACATGCACATTATCGAGACAAACTGGCAGTGAGCACCAGATCACCTTATTTGGTAGTTTGCTTGTGCCCAGAAGGGATTTGTTACATGTTACAGGCAAACTCCCTCTCACAACCCACCCCCACCACCAAGTAAGGGGATAAATCATTATTGTTTTTTTTAAATGGACACCCGACTCAATGAAAAGAAATCCATGATGTATATATTTGTCATGAGGGTGTCTTAACAGCACCTTTTCCTGGTGTATACATACACATAATTAGTGCAATCTGTGGACTAGACCACCAGAGATTATTTTTTTAGAGGGCTTTGGATGGCCAGGTAATCCTGGCATCGGTGGGCCCTTAACAATAATTCCACTCCCCAGCTGGCAGATCATGTGTTAAACCCCCCAATCTACCTCTTCTCTGCTAGCCCATATGTCTAAACTACATACTGCCTCTAGTCTCTAATCTGTAAACATTAGGAGTGATTAGAAGCAGGGATCAAACCTGGCATCAATCCCAGTTTCACCACTTTACCAAATTGTGTGATCCAAGGCAATTGTTTTATTTCACTTTGCCTCATTTGTCTTCCTTATCACACATGTGAGCACCCTGAATTATATGAGTTCAGGATAGGTGTTGTACAAAACCTCTTATATCTAACCTAGGCCACATTGAGAATACACATGACAACTGGCTTGCCTCTTCGTTCACTGTTGGCATAGTTGTCATGGTAGAAAAGGCATGTTTCCAAGTTCGTGTTTGAGAACTATTACTTTGAAAAAAAACACCTCTCAGTACAATGATATAATCTAATGCACTAGATGAAACTCTTCCACAAGACAATAAAATACACTTTTTTGAAACATGAAGCACAATATCCTTAAAATATAGGTGTTTCTAAAGATAAGTGGTACGAAACATTTTCTTTGCTTCTTTCCCCTATACTTTGATGGCAGCTTTCTGAATGTCACTGCTGTCAAGTAAACAGCAGCCCAGGGAGCCGCATGTAAAGGCAAAGAGAGCCTCAAGCAGCCCCAGGCCATAGTTTGAGTAACCCTGCCCTAGACAGTCTTTCTGCCCTACGGACAGACTTGGGTTACATCCCATATTTTCCTAACTAGAATGCCCTGTCAGCTTCAAAACTGCGCATGAAAACATCCAACTCTTCCACCAGTTTACCCCCATTTTGCAACACTGGCGGCGGGGGTAGAAATTCCACTAGACCACCAGGGGAAGAATTTTTAAAAAGAAAAGGGGAAGGATGTCTCCTGTTCTGCAATCAGAATGTCTTCTCATCCTTGGGGTCTAGATAGTGTTTTGCGCCTCTGAGCTGGCAGATCGAGGCTTTACTCAGAATCTGCCCAATCAGAGAGTCAGAAAGTCCATTAGACCACCCAGTTAAAATGTAAACAATTGTATTGATTGGTGGATTGCCTGTCCTGGCATTGGACACCCCACCCATTTTCTTGTTCCCCAGACAGTCTGTCTACCCCTGTGTGCTGTTAAATTGGGGATTTACTTCCGATATTACAATCCCAGTGAGGCAGAAACCCACTAGACACCAATAATGGGTTTTTTTGTCCTCATTTGCCTCATTTCCACCTTTCTTCTAATGATGCCAACCCTGAGTTTTCAAACCTCATAAGCTTGAAAAAGGGAAACAAGGTGAAGGCTCCCAAAACCACGCCCTTGAGTTGTACTAAGAAACCTTCTCCTTCATTTGATCACAGACCCTTTTCCATGTCCTTCTGCTCACACAGAGAATACTAAAAACCAGCTGAGGCAGGTGAAGGCCTAATCATTGGACCATTGTTCAATTTAACCCATTTATGAACCACACCAGGACAAAAAGGGAGTTAAAAAAACATATCTCTTTTTCCCCTGATCCGAAATATCCAACTTAGCAATATATCTCATAGATTACAGCCAACCATCCTCCGTTGGGGGAGCCGGAGATACCCATAGTTTACAGATCTCCCTGCGCGCCAAGATCACAGCATAGAAAACCAACTTTGCGCTGTCCTTTGTAACAGTACATTGCAATTCCAATCTTACAAATATAACCAATGCAGCGCTTACCTTGATCTGCAGGTTTAAAACACTGGACAAGCAATTACTCACAGCCTCGCAAAAGGTTTGAATCCTCGGGCAGTATATAAACATGTGTAGATCATCTTCATTCGGACTGCCACACTTAGGAGACACCACCACTCCTCCTGACCCAAATTTGGATAGCCTTCGTGGAGTCCAGTAAGCCCTATGCATAGTAAAAAGATGGTTCCTCCTCAGATATGCAGGTTTAACTGTTTTATAAAGCATAGACATTGATACTTGCCATTGGTCTTCCAGCGCGGTCTCTGGGAATCATCCTCCCCACAGATCCTCTGGCAAAGTAAAAGCACCATCTTCCGTCTCCAGCATCAACCAATACCACATTGCAATTTTCTTTTTGAACACAGAGCTAGACAGAAGTTTTTCCTCAAGTTCATTAGGATCTCCTAATTTTTCACCCAACGCCAAGTGCCAACTTTGAATCTGGAGGAGTTTAAATCTCGAAAATGTAGAACCTACCGCCTGCTCGCACCAACCCCACCAAATCAATTGGCCATCGGGCAATAACTGCTTCCACCTTAAAATACCCGCCTCTTTTAAAGGTAAAGCCAGTATGTCCTTAGTCCATTCCGGAGAGCCTGGAGCATCCCATATCGGGGTCAACTGGCTAAAGTAAGGAATTTTTAGGGCCTTTCTAATTTTGTACCACATTTCCGCTATGTCCTTTAAAATCTTTAACCTAACTTTCTTAAAATATTTCGGATCAGCGTATTTATACATAAACCCCCAATCTGCTCCTTTTTCTCAACGTTTCTTTAAAAATCCCACCTATCTCTGAATTTGTGGGGGTATCAATAACATTCTACCATTTTTTAACAAAAACGCCCAGGAATAGAACAACAAGTCGGGCAGAGCTAAACCCCCCTTCACCACTCCTCCTAAGTTTTTTCCAGGCAATTCGCGGCCCTTTAGATGCCCAAATAAAAGAGCTAATTTCACTCTGCAATGTTATGAACCACTCCTTCCTATAAGCTAAGGGGATTGTTTCGAACAGGAAAGTTAACTTCAGAAGAACAATCATCTTTACTAAGTTTACTCGGCCAAATAATGTTAGTGGGAGATGCATCCAACCCCGTAAACTGGCACTTATTTCCTTCTTGACCCTGTCAAAATTTGCCTTAGTCAGGTCTGCAATATTCTGGGTGATCCTAACTCCTAGATATCTAATTTCTTTCTTGCACTTTATCTCCTCTGTCCCCATATTCCAAGCCGTGACTTCCGTTTTTTCCTTATTGATATCATAGCCTGAAACTTTCCCAAAATCAGCTGTTATTTCCAGGACACATCTCAAAGTTTGTGGTAAATTAGTTGTAAAAATTAAGATATCGTCCGCATAGAGCCCAATTTTCTTAATCCAGTGATTAAATTCAAAAGCCAATATATCAATACTGCTCCCTATTTTTCTGGCTGGCGGCTCAATATAAAGGTCAAACAAAAGTGGGGACAGGGGGCAGCCCTGCCTAGTACCCCGCATGATCTGTACTGGCTGTGTCAATACCCCATTAACTGGAACTCTGGCTTCTGGTGCAGAGTAAGTACCTCTCAATATTCTACTGAAATTTGTACCCAGATTGAGATGTTTGGCCACCGTCTGCAAATAAACCCAGTTTACGGGATCAAACGCTTTGGCGGTGTCTAACGCTAATACTGCCAAAGGAAGGTCGTAAGCAGTGGCCATATCTATAGAACCTATATGTGAATACGTCAGCTCTTTCAAAGCTCTTTCTCTAATAAACCCCTTCTGATCTTCATGCACCAAGTGTGACATAAGCCCATTTAGCCTCCCTGCCATAACCTTTGCAAAGAGCTTGTAATCAGTGTTCAAAAGAGAAATAGGCCTATAAGAGTCAACACTTTTTGGAGACTTAGGAATTAAAGTTATGATGGCCTGTTTCTAGGATTCAGGCAGAGCAAAATCTGACAAAAATATTGCATTAAAGAGCTGCCTCAAAATAGGTATTATAGTACTAGCCAGAGCTTTATAAACCTCATGCGGGAGGCCGTCTGGCCCTGGAACCTTCCCCCTTTTACCTCCCCCAATAACCTCCTCGACAGTGATCTCCTCATTCAATACCACCATTACCTCATCCGGTAAAGGTTCCATATGGTCCAACCAGGTCAACATGTCATCCTCAGTAATGGCCAAATCTTCCTTATAGACTTTCCCAAAATGTCTATGAAACGCAAGTCCGATTCCCCAACTGTCACTGAGAACCGCACCTGAGTCTTCACAACTGATCTCTTTAATCAGATTTCTAACTTGATCACTCTTTGCCTTCCATGCTAATAATTTACTACAGCCTTCGCCATATTCAAGATGCACGAACTGGCTAGACTCCCACTTCTCCTTAACTCTGTCGCTTAAAACTCCTGACAGACTCGCCTTTAAGTTTATTATTTCAGCCAGCTCCTTTTCACATCCTTCAAGGCTTCCTGAATTACTCGAAACCCCTTCCAACTTCCGAATCTGCTCTTCTATATCCAAAACCTTTCTGTAGTATGCTCGCCTTTTCCCTGCCGCTAAAGCACCTAGTCTGCTTCTTAAATAAGCCGTGTATGCATCCCAGACAATCCCAATCGTAGCTGAGCCCTGGTTCCTGTAACAAAATTCCATAGTTTCCTCTCTTAAGATTTCAACAGTCGAAGTTTCCAATAAAATTGTGCGGTCTAACATCCATCTTGAACTTACAGTTCCCTCTCCTAACCTCATATGAAGAGGATAGCTGAGTGATCTGACAAGTGTACACCTATATGTTCAACCTCCAAAACGGAATCCTTTAGAACTCTGTCTACCAAAAAATAGTAAATCCGTGACTTATGTTTATATTTTTTGTTATAATATGTAAAGCCTGTTTGCGACCCAGCCTTACATCTCCAAATATCACAAAGTCCCCACTGCGCCATCAACAGTCGCACCCTATCTTGGGATTTACTGCTGCTCTGCTGTTGAGGGATCTATCCAATTTATGGTCCAAAACTGTATTAAAGTCTCCTGCCACAATAATCTGATCTGGGAAGCCCAATAGCTAGACACCAAGAATGTTGTCACAAAAGGAATAGCCTGTCCAGGTATTGGGCCGCACCCTCAATCTCCGGCCACCAATCATTCTGCCCTTTCGGTAGGCAGAATGTTGGGTTCATCTGTTCTCTGCTGGCCCATATGTCAAAGTTAAATTCAAATAAATTCCTTTTTACTAATATTTTCTATCCAGGATGGCTGCAACAGTTGTGCTTGGGTTCAACCGGCTCCCATGAAACCCAACCAACTCTGGACATTCCTGATAACTAGAAATCCAGGGACGGCTAGATTGATGTGGTTTGTGTGGATTACAGTTTGTTTCCTTAGGCCACCTGCCATGTACAAACACCAAATTTCCTCTCACTTTCCAGTGGGGATGGCTGCAGTATTTGATCCCTGAGTCGGACGAACTACAAAGAAACCTGTCAATGTTGAGCATTAATAAGCGATCCAAGTGGATGCATGAATGTCATGTGTGAGGTCAACTTTCTCCCGGCTCCTTTTGGGCCATCACCACTACCTCAGTGATACTCTCCTGCACCCCCTCACAACCATACTAATTACGAAAAAAGAGAACTGAGCCAGAACATTAGAGCTCAAGAGGAGGCCGAGAATTACTTGAGAAGTGCCAACTGGCACACCTGGTCATCTGCTGCAACCTGCTGCTGCTAGCTCGTTTCAAATTACAGTTAATGGATTTTATTTAGTGCCAACTTTGACACCGCTCAGCGATCCCAGTCTCTGACAATTTGGATAATGTGAAGTTGAGGCTCAGAGACATTAGGATGCAGGGAAGAGCACTTTTGAGAACCCTGATGTAGTCCTGCTTACTGAACAGATCTTAACTGCATAAGCTGAAAGTGGTCAGAGTTGGACTGTCGTGACCACCAAATTATTACCTAATATATCGCCATGTTGCAGAGCCTCGACAAGGGTACAAAAGTGGGGCCGTCTTGGACTAAGGGAGTGGGTGGAAAGGTGGCACTCAAAAATGATTAGGAAATCTCAGCAGCTCTCTCAACACGAACGCTTAATCACACAATGGCTTCAAGGTCTAGCAGCAGAAAATGTCACAGCGAAGGGGAAATTGACAGCTTAGACACATATTCAATCAACAAATGCCACATCTCTGTTGCTAAGGGATCAGCTTCGAACAAGATTTCTGAGAAGTTGGTGCCACTATCTAGTGTGAGGAAAAAGCAGTGCAACATAAGATCCATCAGATCCACGGACAGCCACCTTATCTTCAGAAAACTGCTCAAGAATTGGCTCTTCCACACATAAGCACCATACGCAAAGAGAAATTTACAGCATATCCCTCTGTATATTTATTTTTACTATAAACTACCTATCTTTGTGTATTGTTTGTATAAACATGTAGAATAATTATGTAAAAATAAAGGTACAATAACACTTGAAAACCAGAGTTTATCTGGTGCATTTTTGGTCTACATGTATTTCTTCCATTGTGCATCTATGTATCTTCCATGTACTTGGATCAGTGTGTTTGTTACTTTCCTCCTGAAAAGCATATCCAATGCACTACCCTATTTCTCATCCTGTACCTCTATCAATATCTTTAACCAACATATACCTTCCTCCTTTATGCATCTATATACTTCAATTTACTTATGGATCTATATATTTATCACTTTCTTCTAATTCAGCATATCCAATGCACTACCCAATTTCTCACCCTATACTTCTCTCAGTGTATCTCCTAACCCAACTTTCTGACTCATCTCAAACTTCTTTCTACTACTCTTTCCAATGCACTACCCTATTTCTCACCATATACATCTATCAATACATCCTCTACGTCCACTCTCTCATTTATCCCAAACCCCATACCACTACTATGATCCCCAAAATAACCCTTACTAGACTCTCCCTTAGTCTACCCCTCCTTGCATCATCTGACACCTCTTTTACTATACCGATCCCCAAAACAAACCTTTCTAAACTCTTCCCTCTGACTCTTCCCCTCCACAACCCCTTTTTACTCATCCAAAAGCCTCCTCCTACTGCTATGACCTCCAAAACAAAAAAATCTAAATCCTTCACTCTCCTGTCCCTCCACTATCTTTTTCAATCAAAATAACAGACTAACATGTTCACTTCTCAAATTTCATATTCTAATATACTAATTCACCACTAATCCTTTATAGGTCCCAGAGTAGAGTGCTACTCGCCAAAAAAGCGCTTGAACACCTCATCAGAGGTAAGTAAGCATTATATAAATTGACCTGAGGGACACCTAACTCAGGGGATATGGATACATATAGCAGCCCTCATGTAGTGCGGCATCCACAGCGCACGTCAGTGGGATGGGCCCAGACATAGGATAAGGCAGGGACCTTGACACTCTGAGCCTGTGAGATCCGCTGACTATAATAGCAACAGCTATACACGTTGGTCCAAGGGCACATGAATACCGTAAATCCGTATGTGCATATATTGGCAATATGTTTACTATAAATGCCAATAAAAAGAATTTTCAAAAAAAAGTAAGCATTATATAAATGCAAAGCTTTTTCCCTCTTCTATCCTTCCACTACCTTTCTCTATCAAACTGAATAACATATCCACCACTCAAACTACTTTCATATTTCACTATACTAATTTTCAACACTAATACTTTATGGGTTCCGAAAAAGTGTGCCAGAAAAGCGCTTCAACGCCCCTTCAGGGGTAACAAACGCTATATGAATGCAAACCTTTCTCCCCCTTCTATCCTTTCGCTATCCTTCTCACTCCAAATAACTGACTCATATCCACCACTCAAATTACTTTCATATTTCACCATACTAATTCACCACTAATCCTTTATGCTGCTGCCCCACCCCAAACAAAGGTGCTTTAACACCCCATCAGGGGTAACATGCACTATATAAATACAAACCTTTTTTCCTTTTCTATCCTTCCGCTATCCTTCCGAATCCAAATAACTGACTAACCAATCAATCAATCAATTAGGGGGTTTATAAAGTGTGCTACTCACCCGTGAGGGTCTCGAGGTGCTGGGGGGGGGGAGGGGTGCAGCTCCGGTTCAGTCAAAGAGCCAGGTCTTGAGGTTCTTCCAGAAGGTGTGGAGGGTGGGGGAGCGTCTGATGTTCACTGGGAGTTCGTTCCAGGCTTTGGCTGCGACGTAGGAGAAAGCTCTTCCTCCTGCTCTGGTTCTACGGATGCGGGGTGGTCTCTGCGAGGGCGAGGTCTGCGGAACGAAGGTTCCTCATGGGTACGTGGAAGGAGACTGTCTCGTTGAGGTATTTGGTTCCGATGTTGTGGAGGGATTTGTAGGCGTGGGTGAGGCTAACCTATCCACCACTTTAATTACTTTCATATTTCACTATACTAATTCAACACTAATCCTTTATGGGTCCCGGAGTAGCCTGCTACTCGCCAAAAACGCACTTCGACGCCTTGTCAGGGGTAGTAAGCGCTATATTAATGCAATTACAATACAATTCAAACTCGTAAGGACAATGCAACCATCTCTAGTGGTGACACTTGAGGTTGTGAGTCTTACAAATATGGATCTGGACCTGACATTGGGTCAGGGAATATGTTCAGATCATTCAGCTGACATCCCACCCACTCTCTGGGAAAGACTGAGTCAAACCCTGTCAGTCAAAACAACACCTACTTTTCTAGCAGTTGAGTTGCTGGAAACCAACCAAATATGGGTGAATACCATCTGCCGTGGGTCTAGCATTCCAAATATGATTCATCTACAGGGCGAAGGAGAGGTTACTCCACATCTCAACCCTAACTGCCACTTAGTCCAAGCAGTGATGCACAAAGGAAAAACGCCTTCCGACCAGACACCCCACCAAACAGCAGGTGCTGGAAGGATCATTTTCCCCTTGTTTAGTCCACCAAGGCTGGTCAGCCCTTTAAGATTGAGATTGAAGCCGGTCCAGGAACTTTTCTGTGAGACTTTTATCAGCAATGCACCAGGATCTCAAAGTGAATCACTTACCATGCTCTAGCAAGAATTGGGGGAGTGACATGACATGGCACAGTAGTTAGTGAAAATAGGATGCCTGACAAGTTTCTGAAACTGCCTCAACTATTACCCTTGTGACTCACCTGAAGAAACAGAATACTGAACAAATCAAATATCAATACATTTGCACCTGGTCCACTGGAGCATGTAGCACTATGGATAATATGACAGAGAAGCCAACTCAGTCCAATGCCCTATTGGTCTCGCTGAACACAAGGACATCTTTTTTGTCCTTGATAAGGGATTCATTGAATAAAAAAACTCACAAAATGGACAAACAAATTGATATACTTTTGAAAATAGTAACTAGCTTGCAAAAGAGAGACAGCAAATAGTCTACCATGACTCCAGGAGGACTGAAAAATAAAGAGCTGGAACCAACTGGTGTTCATTGTTTTTTTGCAGACATTATTGAAAAGCTAGTAACTTTTCCCAGCGTATTACACGCAATAAAAGCTTGGTTCAATATTGAAAGAGAAATCAGGAAACATGTGACTGTAGAAGTGAGCCCAGCTGATCAAAATCAAAGAACAGTAATACCAACATCAAAGAATACTGTTAGTAGCCCCATATTCAGTCAAATTGGCAAAACTGGCTCACTCCCTAACGACTGAAAGGAAGTTTGCAGTCCTGAAATCAAGAACTCTGGGTTAACATATACACTAAAGCAGCTGTCAGTTGCTTACGCTCCTCAGGAAGAAAGTCCTGACCCATCATGGGCCACTCCTCTTAAAGACGGGGGGGCCCGCCTGATGCTGATTAAAACAATTGATTAAAACAATTTGCCCAATCTTAAAATAGAGCAGCCAACCCTTTCAAATAAAAACAAAAAAAGACTCAAGCAATTGTTTAAGAAGGAAAAGGAAGATCAAATGATAGCATACGTAAGCTCTTGTTCAGACCCTCAAGTCCACCAAAGTCTCAGTTAGAAAATATATCCGATAATCAATCAAAGGGAGCAGCTGATTTGACTTTGCAATCAAGTCAGGATGGTCCACAGATGCCTAGTCATAAAGATAAATCAGGAGTGATGGCTCAGGTGACACGGAAATCATCCTACCTGATGCTCTAGGGATAGCCACAAACCCCTCAAGTGCACCCTCCAATGGTGAAATCTGTTACACTGCTGGAGCTGAGAAATCAGAGGCCGATTTTCAATTACAATTGCGCTCTCTCGCGCCAAAATGATGCCCGAAAAAGAAGGAAGCTTGGGAGGCGCTACAAGTAAGTGCTCTAAAGCATTCACCATCCCCCACCTAGGCAGAACTAATGTTAATGAAATGGAGAATAATAGACCAAAAAACAATTCATTTGATAAATTGTCCTCCCAGCTCATACAGAGAAAGAGGGTAGAAATGCAATGTGACCCACTGGTGATAGTCAACGAAAGTTATCCTGTGGTTAAGGAGGGCCAAGCTACAAGGTTTCCGAGAACACAGAAATAAGCTTCATGGATCTAGGCACCGTAAAGCTCAATAAAATACAACAACAGACATTTTAAGGGTGGAGTGTAGAAATAGTCCTGAACAGCCCACACATATCCAGCACCATTAAAAGAATCGCTTGCTGAGGGAAGTAAGACCGGCCCAATAACATCAAAGTGTTGAATATAAACATTCTAAGAAGTGCCTGGGGGGCTTCAAATGAAATCAACCACACCAAATTACTGTCTATTTCAAGCATCAAGAAGGGGACATACTCAGTCGATCAGAGGGTTAATTCATCGATGAGACCCAGGCACCAGTACCGAAAGACTGGGGATGGTTTCTATGGTCTCTGATATCTTACCATGAGAAGTCATACCTGCATGGAGCACCCCATCCCAGGAATAAGAAAAACATACCTCTTTTTCTATCCTGGAATTTTGTGGAAGCTAAAAAACTGAAATGTGACCCAGATCGCCTATCCTGGGTAAACCAATTTTCCACCTTCTGCCTACAAGAAACATGGGTAAACACAACAGTAGAACTACCAATCTTTAACTCCTACATCAAACCTGCAATACAACTATCATAGCAGACTGCCAGGAGGTCTAACAACTTACATTACCACAAAAATAAATTATAACTGGTCAGCACTTGAGACTAGGACCAGCCACATTCTTGAAAAACACATCATATTTATGGCATCGACAAAGCCGGAATCCTTTTATTTAATGTCTACATTCCCCTGGACTCTATAAGAAAGAAAATGATGCAAGCAGCACTTCAGGAGCAACTCGACACTCTGCAGTAGGCACTCCCAGGGCACAAAATAATTTTAACTGAGAATTTAAATGAGTTTTTTTTTACCGATGGTCCTGCAAGATCCAGCATTAATGGTACTACAGCTGGGGAAGAGTGTGTGAGTCCCAGAGACGCCGGAGCAGAGGCGACTTAAGATGGGCAGCTGTGTGGTGCAGTTTATTTATTTATTATTTATTATTTATGCATTTTTATATCGCGCAGACTTTACCCAAAGGTGTCAGAGCGCTTCACAATAGGACCAGTTACGTTACATGAGGAGAATGTTACAAAAGTACATGTTACAGATGCAAACGAGATACAAGAAGAGGTATAATACAGCAATAGATGGCAGTCACTCACAAACACACTAGGATGACACTTGTGCAGGCATAGAATACACATTTACAATAGTGAAAGAACCTCCTTGGGGGACTTGAAAGGGCTTGTATTAGTTCTGGAAGTGTCTCAGGAAGAGATGTTATTTGAGGTCAGTTTTGAAGGTCCGGGTAGAGGTGGTGGTACGGAGCTGTGGCGGAAGCGAGTTCCAGATTCTCACCGCATTGCCTGAGAAGGATTGAGCCATCGATCTTTCCATTTTAAAAGTGGGGGTCTCAAGCAGTAGTTTTTACGCATTACGAGACGGTCTAGAGCTTCCAGAAATTTTCAGTTTATTTGCCAGGTAGCAGGGGAGGAAGTGTGCAAGGCTTTGTGGGTGATACAGGCAGTTTTGTAGATAGATCTTGCCTTGATGGAAAGCCAACGGAGGGAAGACAACAAGGGTGTGATGTGGTCAATTCTTTTGGCCCCAAAAATAAAATGAGCCGCTGAATGGAGAACGGATTTAAGAGGGGAAAGGTGGGATTTGGGGAGGCCAGTAAGAAGAGAATTGCAATAGTCCA
The DNA here is from genome assembly GCF_964204655.1 of Triturus cristatus. Classification (NCBI taxonomy): domain Eukaryota; kingdom Metazoa; phylum Chordata; class Amphibia; order Caudata; family Salamandridae; genus Triturus; species Triturus cristatus. Next base: position 1,005,708,879 of record NC_140591.1, on the reverse strand, counting down.
ATCTGGAGAGAACCAGCGATTGGACCAGGGTTTTTAGGTCTTGCTCCAGGAAGAAGCATTGAATCCCCCAAAGAAGGCGCAGTTGGTATCGTGCATTCTTTGCTATGGAATTGATGTGGGAGAGATGATTGAGCCTTTTGTTGAGTACGACACCAATGGATTTTGCGCTGTCAACAACAATAGGTTTATTGTTAAGTAGATTCAGCTGATCCATCCAAGATTGAACAGGAGGAGGCGAGAGTGAGGTAGAGAGGAGGACGAATTCGGTTTTGGAGGGATTTAGAATGAGTTGCTGAGTTAACATCCAGTTATGGATAGAGTGGAGAGTAGAGTTGAGGATCGAGATATTGTGAGTGGAGGAAACCTTAAGGTAGATTTGAGTGTCATCTGCATAGAGATGGTAGAGGATCCCAGATTTACTAAGGAGATTTCCCATTGGTTCCAGATAGAGATTGAACAAAGTGGGTACAAGGATAGAGCCTTGAGGGACAACTTCACCTACCACCAATGGAGATGAGAGACTGTTTGCTATTTTGATCATTTGGGATCTGTCAAAGAGAAAAGAGGCAAACCATTTAAGCACTGTGCCTTACAAATCCATTCTCTGTTGAAGAGTATTCAGGAGAGTGTTGTGATTGACAGTGTCAAAGGATGCAGAAAGGTCTAGAAGAATCAAAAGACAAGACTCCCCTGAATCGAGTATGCACAGTGCGTCATCAATCACTTGCAGCAGGGCTGTTTCAGTGCTGCAGTTTTGAATGAAACCAGACTGAAAATTGTCAAGAAGATCATTGTCCTTAATATGATGGGAAAGTTGTTTCGCTACACATCTTTCTGTGATTTTCGCAAGAAAAAGGAGGTTAGTGATGGGGTGGAAGTTGTTGAGGTTGTTCGCATCAGCGGTGGGTTTTATAAGAAGAGGGGTAACCTGTCCTGTTTTAAAGGTAATAGGAAGGGAGCCTTGACTGAGGGAGAGGTTAACCAGACTGGTCCAATAGGAAAGAGTATGGGTGTAGAAGTCAATGGCAATGTCACTAGGGATGGGGTCAAGAGAATGGTTGGAGGGCTTTGTTTCCAGAATGCATTTGAGGAGGGCATCTTCAGAGATGGCGTCAAAGTTCTGCCAAATGACTAAGAATTTGCGATCCTCTAGGGGGGTAGGATGAATTAACTGATCCACCAATGATTTCACTTTTTCGTCAAAGAATATAGCGAATTCCGCTACTTTCTTTGGAGAATCCTCCGGCTTGAGGGTTGGGGGAGAGCAGTTAGGATTTTTGATGAGAGCAAATCATTTTTTGGGTCTGTTTTTGGCTGAGTCGAGGAGGCTTTTGAAGTGTGATGCTTTTTCAAGGAAGATGTGTTTGGGGTACTTGGATCTTGCTGAACGTAGCTTAGCAAGATTAGTGGTGGCTGGAGCTTGTCGCCATTGTTTCTCCAGGATTCTCAGGTTCTTCCTTTCTTCATAAAGGGATTTGTTGAACCAAGGTGCTGATGGAATAGGCCTCTTCCTTTTGCTTTGAAGAGGAGCAACATTATCGATTTCGACTGCAAGTACTGAGAGGCATTGAGAGGTGAGATCATTGACGTCCAAGTTCAGGTCTAGCCTTAGAAGTGATAGCATAGCAGAATCACAGAGAGTATCGAGGTCAATGTTTTTGGTGTTACGGAACCAGGTAGTAGTCCTTTTAGGTTGGCCAATAGTTATAGAGTGCGATAGGTGAAAAGAGAAGGGGATGAGGAAGTGGTCAGACCAGTCTACATGAATAGGGATAGCAATAGTAAGCATGTCTGCTTTAGATATAACAAGGTCCAGAATTGAGCCCTTCGAGTGTGTTGTTTTAGTGCAGTATTGGATAAGGTCGTTTGCTGAGAGAAAGGTGGCCAGCCTACTAGCAGAGAGATCGTCCAACGAGCCCCAGTGAAGATTGAAGTCTCCCAGGAAGATCTGTCTGTCACTTTGCGAGTATTGGTCGCTGATGAAGATGGTGAGTTCCTCCAAAAAAGAAGAAGAGCAGCCACCGGGTAGGTGGAAAATGGCATGAAATCTGAGGGGTGAGCTGTGTTGGATTTGAAGCTCAAGAGATAGGCATTCGAATGTACGGAAGGAGCTGTTAGGATAAGCCTTCAGTTGAAGGGAGTTTCTGAAGATGATTGCAACACCTCCCCCAACCTTGTCTGTTCTGTCATTTCTAAGGATAGAGTAGTCAGTGGGTAGCAGAAGATCAAACATAGAATGAGAGGTGTCATTGAACCAGGTCTCTGTGAGGAAGAGCATGTCGAGATTGTGAAGGGTGATGGTGTCAGAGATTTCCAGTTTGTGTTTCATTGCAGAGCTGCAGTTGTGGAGCAAACAGCTAAACTCTGACGAGACTGTTTTGGTGACGGGGGCGTTTGGGCTATGAGGGGTGATAGGGATATTGTTCTTGTAAGAGGGTGCCCGGGAGGAATAAGGCAGATGATTAGTTCTGACAGAAGAGATGGTCGGAATAGTGAAGATAGTAGACTTACTTGGAGAGGAAAGAGGAGGGGGGAGGCTTTCGAGGACTTGTAACTAGTCAATAGGTTGGCGATGTCTGCAGAAGACAGATTGTGATTGGCATTTTTGGGGCGTGGGGGTGAGGTGCTTCTCGGGTGTTTGGGGAAGTGAGTATTTGCCAACGAAATTGGGGTGTTTGGAAAGGTGGAAATCTTAGTGCTTAAGAGTGACATGGTAGCTTCAAGCTGGGAGATGGAGGTGATGAGAGATCCTAGCTTATTTTCCAGAGATGGTAGGGCTGAGCACGGCATGTTAGGTTGCTCGATTGATACAGGAGGGAGTGTAATTGGCGAGTTAGGGCAGGGAGAGGTGCGGGTGCTTGGGGGATATTGGGGTACAAGGTTAACAGGTGGAGAAAGATGGTGGTTGAGGGTGGGTGTTGGTGCATCAGAGGTGAAAAGAGAGTTCTCTTTGCTGATGTTGCAAGGGGGATAAGAACTGAGGTCAATTTTAGGGGGAGACAGGTGAGGAACGAGGAGGGAGGGCGTAAAACAAGGAGGTGAAAGAGGGGAGTAATAGAATGGCAGGAAGTTTGGGGAGAAGTGAGGGGAGGGGTAGGAAGGGTCCCGTGAGCTAGGAGAGGTGGGTGTGAGGGGACCGGCACTGGGCAGAGTGAGGGGGGTTGGGTTATGGGGTGGTTGGAGAAAGAAACCGGTTCTGCTAGGTCCAAGGGAGGGAAAGGGAAGGGGTTACCGAGGGGAGATAGGGGGTTGAGCAGCATTACTGGAGGAATCAGAGGGTGTAGAGAGGAAGATAGGTTTGGGGAGATGTGGGGGGACAGGCGACAGGCAGAGTGAGGGGGTTGGGTTATAGGGTAGTTGAGGAAAGGAAATGGTTCTGCTAGGTCCGAGGGAGTGAAAGGGAAGTGTTTACCGGGGGGATAGGGGGTTGAGCAGCATAACTGGAGCAATGAGAGGATGAAGAGAGATGCAAGGGGTATCTGAAGAATTCGGGGCAGTATACAGCCCCAGCGGGACAAACTCTCTCGATGCCCACACCAAGGCCCAGGAGACGAGTCGTGGTACAAGGCAAGTGACATAGAACTCCCAGGGCTTTTGGTGGATCTGGTGGGGCACTGGGTCATAGCAGACACCCGAGGGAGCAGAAACCTGTGCATGTGAGCGAAAGGGGGCGGTAGAAGAGAGAATCCTCTCACAACAAGGGTTGAGGTCACAGCTTCCCACCCAGCAGAAACACCCATTTTTGTCTGGTGAAGGTGGCACTCTGGTGTAAGTCCCAGAAGAGTGACCCGTTTTCAAACTTCTTGTTTGCTTTGGGTTATCTTCTTTTCATTGCAGATGATTGTGTCTGCTACCATTATTTTAAGGCTGGATTATGGAAACGCCTTGTACATTGGCCTGCCATTAAACTTGATCAGGAAATTGCAGGTGGTGCAGAATGATGCAGCCCGTCTGATTTTTGGCCTGCCCAGAAGGGCGCATGCCTCTGACCTCCTTACCAAACTGCACTGGCTGCCGATGAAGCAAAGAGCCATCTTCAAAGGCCTCTGCATCACTCATAAAGCCCTATATGGCCAGGCCCCTCCATACATTAAGGAGCGCTTTCAAATATATACCCCGAGACGTATTTTGCGGTCCTCGGATGCGGGTCTTTTAGTCCCCCCTCGGTTTAAACTCACCTCCAAGGGGGGCAGGGCTTGTTCGACTCTTCTTCCACATCTCTGGAATAACCTGCCGGAACACCTGCGCAAGGAGCCCGTTCTTTTGAAATTCTGGAAACTTCTTAAAACTACCCTGTTTAGAGAGTCATTAGAATAACACCTCACTTTTTCTTATGTTATTGCATGGTACTAGGACGCTACCTTCCTCTCCAAAGCGCGAAGAGACCAGTTGGTGAATCTGCGCTATATAAAAGTCCTTTAACATAACATTTTGTTTTCTTTTACTCAACTGGGGAATCCCGGACGGCTTGGATGAAGTAACGCTTCTAGAAAGGAAAAAGAGACCAGTCACCAAGATTGAAAGCCACCGAGAGACTGAATGGGACTTATAACCTCTGCATTTTTTTATTTGAAAAATCCTAGAAGTGTAAAAAAATGACGTAATATACACTAGCACAGTGCTTCCTGACTGTCCCTCCACTACTACAACAGTGTTGGTGCATACATACTAGTTATAGTTGGTGAGTGCCTGGCGGTGTTACTTTTACAGTTACTTTAGCTACTGATTAAAAAGGTTTTACTGTAAGGCAACATATTATAACATACAATATGTGTCTAATAGATATTAGGATGGATTTTACATTCTGTTTAACAAACAGCATTAATAGTTAAGCAGTTAGTATCTGCCCTCTTGTAACGTGCAGTATATAGGTTTATGTGAATCATGATGACAGTTCCCAGTTATATCGTATTGTCCTAGAATATAATATAGTTGACTATCTCTATGCCAAAATGCTATATGTTGGTAAAGCCTATCTATGTAATATGCTCTGCATTATGCATACCCATCTGCTCCTGGTCTGCTCTCATGGTTAATTCAGCTGAGTGTGGGTTGGGTGTTATGTCAGTATGTAAATCCGCCATCAATGCATCATATTGTTGGGCTATTGGGTATTTCGTAAGGCCCCGGTCATCTTCCCTGTGGAGGGCCGTGCTTTCCGCATGTGCCCAATTTGTGAATGAGTGCAGCCATGCTATGTCACTCAGGGGATCAGGGGACTTTCATCTACATGTTATTAATCGCTTAGCCAGGATCCAGCCTAAGTCGATAAAGCAAGATGTGACTTTATATTTCTTGCCTCTTATATAGATACCTAGTATGCATTCCTCCAATGTACACATGGGGTCTATGTCCATGCAATGCGGCAAGCATTTCATTGCAGCCTGCCAATAGTTCACTAGCCGAGGACAAGCCCACAGCATGTGTATCAGATCAGCATTCAGCAGCTGACAACGAGGACAAATGGCGTCATCATGTCCAAAGTACCAGGTGATTTTTGCAGGGGTGAGGTAAGCCCTGTGTACCACATATAATTGGATCAGGCGGAATCTGGCATGGGATCATGATAGGGCTTTCCAGTACAGCCTCCCATTCTTTATTGGTGTATGGGCGAATCAAATCACCTTCCCATTTGTTGTGCAGCTGTGTGAGGGGAGGCGACAAATGGGATGCAGTGAATTGGCTAGCCAGTGGATTAGATGTTTCCGCGATGTAGAACATGTAGGTATTGTATAGGTAGGTGAACAGGCGGTTCATTTCTCATTACCCTTCTCTGTCCAAATAACTGAATAACATATCCACCACTCAAATTACTTCATATTTCACTATACTAATTTTCAACACTAATCCGTTATGGGTTCCGGGGTAGCGTGCTACTCACCAGAAAAGAGCTTCAACACCCCTTCCGGGGTAACAAGCGCTATATGAATGCAAACCTTTCTCCCCCTTCTATCCCTCCACTATCCTTCTCACTCCAAATAACTGACTAATATCCACCACTCACATTACTTTCATATTTCACCATACTAATTCACCACTAATCCTTTATGGGTTTCCGGGGTAGCGTGCTACTGCCCAAAATCAAAAAATAAAAAGGTGCTTCAACACCCCTTCAGGGGTAACAATCGCTATATAAATACAAACCTTTGTTCCTCTTCTATCCGACCACTATCCTTCCGAATCCAAATAACTGACTAACCTATCCACCACTTTAATTACTTTCATATTTCACTATACTAATTCAACACTAATCCTTTATGGGTCCAGGGGTAGTGTGCTACTAGCCGAAAAAGCGCTTCAACGCCTCCTCAGGGGTAGTAAGTGCTATATAAATGCAATTACAATACAATACAATACAATGTCTCTCCATCTTTGAATCAAAGCCTCTATAAGTGAAGCATGTAACAAAACTGACCTGGTGTGACCCATCTTCTTCAACCAAAACGTCATATGGTAAGAATGCGCCCTCCCTATAAAGATTGACCATAGTCTGAATCCCAGCTGCCTTCCAGTCCACAAGCTCTGCTCTAATGGTGAGCCTATTACCACGTGGTGTACTCAATAGTGCCAGCGCTTGGGCATACGGGAAAGTGCGACGTGTGATAAATAAACAATGCTTATAACATAGATAAGCTACCTGTATAAACAGAGACTCCGGCATTGGGGGTCGGGCGCATCGATAAAAATGTTGTAATAATGCAGCGTGGCTCCAGGCCAGTAGTGCAGAGGCTGTATCATTTGTAGACTACTATAGACCAAGGCGAGCCAAAAGGATCTTTCCCACCTCAGACAACCGAATTCAGTCATTAGAAGGACTTGTCATGGTACACAGCTGAATTAACAGAAATATTAAAATTACATATCAACATTAAGAAACGATGTTAGGTGGCAGGTAAAGATCTTCTCACCAAACTGAAATGAGAGTGTAGTGTAAAATGCTGGAAAGCCAAATCAGTCTGACACGAACACTCAAGTATTCTCCCCAGAGAAGCCCCTAGGATTGTACATGGCCTCCTGCGCATATGCAGTGAGTGCCACAATGAATTCTGGGAAGAAGGCAAAAGATGACGGGGCATATCAGCAAGGGCCGGCGATAATTATTGCTAAGCGCGCTTAGCGCGAGGATAATTATCGCTGGATTTTATCGCGGAGATAGCGTGCTATCAGCAACGCTTATCTCCGAAGCGCTAAAATTTCAAGTGCAAGCTGCCACATGTTCAATTATCGCTGGAATTCCAGCGATAATCGCACAACGTTTGGCGATAGCTTGATGATAGGGCAGGGCAGAGTTTGCCATTATATCCACCTTCCATTGGATATAATGGCGAAGTCAGACTGCAAGCAGGTGTAAAGAAAACTGCGTTAAGCGCGGTTAGCGCTACTTTTATGATCGCTAGGCAGGTTAGCGATTACCTTGTTAATTGGAGAAAAGTTGGTTAGCGACATTTCTCACGTAGTTTTGGCGAGGAACGCCCACTTTGCATCTCATTAGAGATGCAAAGCTGGGCGTTAAGGGAAAGGGCTCTGAGAAAAGGATTCACGCGATAGCGTGACCTTGCTGATAGTGCGATAAAATTATCGCCGCTTTTGGCCCGAAAGCGAACGCTAAAGCGACAATAATTTTATCTCGGGCCTTGATGATATGCCCCCCCCCCCCCCTCCCCAGAAACCCTTTTGAGGAGGTAAACTCTGTCCAAGCTGTTTGGCTGGAAATGTTAACACTAAGGATGCATTGATTCTAATTAGCAGCAGATTGCTGCCTAATGAACATTTATTGGACACAGACCTGCGCGGACACTTTTGCTTTGGTGATTCTAGAGGGCTGAATAATATCCATTTGCTCTTAGCTGGAACCAGGTCTCAAGGTCCTGCTGAAGATCTGCTGGTTTATCTTGCAACTGATGATGACTTTGCCAGCATGCAGGATCCCAGCAAGAGCTTGTGGTCACAGTCCCTAGAAGTCCTCTCTTGACTGCAGAAAGGCTCTTTCAGGAACCTACTGTTACAAGTGCAGGTAAGTGAGTAGCAACTCTGTCTAGAAAACACACTTCCTCCTGCATTAACTATTATTTTTTTTTTAATTTGTTGACTAGGTTGGTTGTCATGCTAGCCGCACAAAGAAGTCGTTCAGTGTGAATCATTATTGCCTGTGGGATTGCATCACTGTCCTGTGAGTTAGCCTGCAGCCTACCCTCTTGATCTGCATCTGAGCCCACTTAGGACTAGATCACAAGAACCCCGCATTTTAAGAGACCAACTACCACCTAACTATACTGGAGAGAAGGCTTATCTCCGCAGATCTTGTCATTCCACTTCATGAAGTCTGAGACACTACCCATTACATTTTAAGAGTAATCACTGCACTCAATATCTGTTGCCACTGTGACTGTGTTTATAGGGACAGGACCAACACTGATTTGAATATGACTGTTCTCTGTCTAGTGAATGGAAAAAAAGAACTGAAGCAAGGATCCAGTGCAGCTGTCGGTGGCTAAGCATTTCTTTCTTCATTTTGCCACAGTAGATGCCCCAAGAGTGACGGGTATCCCAGATATCAGTCACTGCTAACTATGTCACAGGACTCAAGCTCCACTTGATTGATGAGGCTCATGTGGAAAGCCCACCAGTTTGGGGTTGCTTGTTTTCCCATCTGGAGGAGACCTGGCCTTGCAGTTGCGGCTATAAAAGGATTGATTTCCATACATCTGTTCTCTTTGGCACAGTGGACAAAAATGATAGAATTGAATGTGGCCCAGAACAAATATCAATGGCTGAGATTAATGCAAGCATTTCTTCCATCACCTTGCTGTTTGCTGCAATAGCTCCAAGTATACCCAGACATGGTTCCTGTTCTCACCATGCAACGTTACGTAAGCTGCACCTTTCTGATGAGGCACATGTAGGTGAAACCATTTTTGGGGTTGCTTGTATTCCCATTGGTAAGAGACCTATTCTGGAAGTTCAGGCTACACTCTTTCACTAGAGACAGGATTACTACTAGTTTGCATATAGTCAGTGATCGCTGGTATCTGAATTTAATTTATGCTTCCTTCCAAACTTTCTTGGTTTTTTTTTCTAACTCTTTTTATTGCAAAAATAAAACATAGCAGCGTAATGACAGTTTGACTTATGACAGAACATTAGATCCATAGTCAAAACTTGGGCAAATCAAGACAACAAATACATTCACCATATGTCTTAGCCTGTTCCATTTACCCAATTGGACCCACCAAGAGCGTCCCATAGGCCCCCGCTGCACCACCGGTGTACAGAGCATCCCTGGGTATGTATTCCACTTCCCCCATGCTTTAGTCTACTTATTGGGACAGCCTCGACTCTTGTAGACTGCCCTCTCCTCTATCATGCACCAGTCGATGTCCATTGTCCACTCAATCAGTGTAGGGGTCAGTGCGGCCCTCCATAATTTAGCAATGTTTCTTTTGGCAAACATAACGTATAATGTTACCCAGAGGCATTCCTTACTGTTTAGATCTAGCTGTTCCCAAATAATCAAAAGACACCTTTTTGGCGACTTGGATTTCATAATTTTGCATACATTCCGAAGACAGGGCCTCACCTTTTCCCAGTTGCTCTGTAGTGCCGGGCAATCCCAAAAGGTACCCCCCTGCCTGCATCCCCTAGGGCATAGCTCCGATTCAGACCTCCTTATTTTGACTAGTGTGGTGCAGGCAAAGTATGTTCTGTGGTGAATTTTGATTTGTATTAATTTAAAGCTGGATCTGATGGTCATCTCTCTAGTGGAGGCAAGAGCCTCCTGCCATTGCTCATCCTCCAAGTGTTCCATGTCCCTCTCCCAGTGTTCCTGAAGTGTGGACAAAGGTTCCGGAGAGTGATGAAGGATTTTACGGTATGTGAGGGATATTGCTTTTTTCCATATAATTATTGAGCAGTCTTACCTCCAGGGGGGAAGATTCTGGGAGTTCCTCCACTTCGGTAATACACCTTCAGCGCGTGACTGACCTGGAGATTTTGGAAGGCTTCAGAGTGCGCCAGTTGGTAGTCCCTTTGCAAGGTGGCAAAGAGAAGCATGTCTCCCTCGCCACATTTCTCCCACCCTCGAAATGCAAATCAAGCCCCATTTGTCCAAGCCCTTCTGTTTTGCTAAGAGTCCCAGCTTAGCAGAATCCCACAACGGGGTCGCTCAGTGACTTTGTCCTGCTCACCCAATGCCACCGATGCCTCCTGTCAGACTTGTTATGTGACCGAAGTCGGGCTGGGGAGCGAACTGCTCCTACCCCCTCCATATATTGCCCTGAGATAGCCCCCCAGTTGCATGTTTGGGCAGTCCATTCGGTATGCTGGTTCGTCAGAGGGCAAATGAACTCAGTGATTGACCATGGTGAGTTGGGCCACCCAGTAGTATTTCTAGATTGCTGGAAGCGCTATCCTACCATCATACCTGCTTCTAGTCAATTTTGGGAGAGAAATCCTGCCCTCCTCCCATCCAGAGCAGGGAACGAACTATGGCTTCCACCAATTGAAAATGCACGTTCAACACTAAATACAGGGTGTTCTGAAGGACGTAAAGAAAGCTGGGCAGAACCATCATCTTGAAAAGAGCCGCCCTACCCATCAGGGAGCATGGCAGGGTTCCGCAGTGCCAAGCGTCACTTCTCAGGCGCTTCAATGGGGATCCAAATTCAGTCATAAAAGATTTTGGGGTTCTTAGTTATGTAGATCGTTAGATAACAAAATCCTCTGAGACCATCCTTACTGCGTAACCACTGAGGAGACCCGGGGGTCCCCCCAGAGTATATAAATTAATGATTTCTCCCAATGGATGGTGTAGCCGGAATACTTACGATACAGGTTGAATATGTGCAGATGTCTGTGGAGCGTAGCACTTGGCTTCGCAATGTACAGCAGGATATCATCTGCATGAAGGGAGATCCTGTCTTCCCACTCCGGAAACCACCGCAGCCCTCTAATCAATGATCCTCTCAGATCCACACTGCTAATCGTTCAAATACTAACGCAAAAATCAATGGGTAGAGGGGGTACCCCTGTCTCATGCATGCCTCGACGCAATGTAAAAATCTTTGATGTGGCCCAATTTACTGTCACTTTGGCTAGTGGTTCGGAATATAGGTGTCTCGCCCAAGCCAAAAACCGGGGGCCAAATCCCTGTCACTCTAGAATTGCAAACATAAATGGCCACTCCACCAAATAAAAGGCCATCCGCGTGTCCAACGACACCATTGTCGCATCCTCCCTTATGTCAGTCGCCCTGTCCAGCACATCCTGCAAGCGTCTTAGGTTAAGCGCTGTGCTGCTACCTGGCATAAAGCTGTACTGATTTGGGTGAATCGGTGAGTCAAGTGGGTCGCCAGTAGTTTTGCCAGTATTTTAACTTCTGTACTTAGTAATTGAAATCGGCCTATACGAAGCACACTCCTCTGGCGGTTTCCTTTCTTTATGGATCACTACAATGTTCGCTATTCTTTTATCTCTTAGCAGACACCCAATATCTCGACTCTCTCGATACATCTTTTAAAGGAGGGGTGTTACCTTTGCGGCAGTGAGTTGGTAGAGTTTGATGGGAAAGCCGTTAGGACCCCTGGCCTTTCCTGAGCATAGTCCCCGAATGGCCTGAGCCACCTCACTTTCCGTGAGTTCCCGGTGGAGATGTTTTCTGTCCTCCAGTGTAAGGCCTGATATCCGAAAGTCAGCAACCTGACATCCAAAAGTTAGCTATCATTTTCTTTGCTTCCTCAATAGCAGTTGTGGAGGCTGGGACATAAAGATATTCATAATATTCCGGGAATGTTGCGGCTATGCTCTGTCTATCCCACACCTTGGAATTTTCTTCCACCGCACTTCAAATACCCACCTCAACATCACCTCACACTTGTCGAGCCATGCTAAAAGCTTACCTGCTCTATCTCCTACCTCATAAAGGCAGTGCAGTGTTGCACAATACCGGACCTTGGCTGCCTCCTCAGGCACGTCTTTGAATTCTTTCTGTTTCCAGGTCAGGCGATGCCTTACCGATTTGTCAGTCTCAGAGAGCAAATGGGCCTCCAAGTCCATAATTTCCTGTCCCAGTGTTTTTAACTTAGATCTTTTTTATTTTTGTGGCCCGCCACAAGTGAAATACCATTGCCTCTAGTAACAGTTTTGACTGCCTCCCACAACACCACAGTGGAGTCGATGGTTCCCTCATTCTCAGCCACATAGTAGTTTGTAGATTCTTGCAGTTTCAAACAGATACCGGGTATTTTAAGATAACGAGGGCTAATCCCTCTCATGCAATTCTGGTCTGGTGGGTTGTGTCCATAGGTCACACACACAGGAGAGTGATCATATATGCCCTGGGCAAGATGATGAGCCTCATGGAAGTTGGGGAGCTGATGAGTCAATGTGAGAATGTGATCTATGCGGGACAGACTGCTGTGGGCCCCCAAGTGGAAGGTGCATTGGTGCACCATAGGGTTGTGGGTCCCCCACATGTCGGCCAGTCCCAGCACCGATAAAAAGACTGCTAAGGCCGATCTAGGTTGGTCTCTGTGATCGAGCAGGACATCGGTCAATTTCCTGACAAGGGGCCGCATTTCAATCTCCACCCAGTAGCAGTCAGCCCTCGGAGAGCCAAAGGAACAATGCTCCCAACTCCAGTGGGGTCTCAGCATGGAGTCTTGAGGGTATATAAAGTGAGAGTGTATTAAATAAATGTCCCTCCAATGACCACAAATCGCCCATAGGTATCATGTGTAATGTGTTGAACTATGAATGGAAACGAGGATCGTGAAAGGATATCCAGCCCTCTGGAGCCTCTTGTGTAGCTTGTGTGTGCCACCATCTTGTATCCCCATCTAGTCAGTGCAACATAAGTTGTGCCCAGGAGGTGTGTCTCTTGACCCCAAATCCCCACCAGTCATTCAGCATGAGGTTGCCACTGTATCAACATTTCTGAACCCCTGAATCCATAGCGTTACCATACTTTTATTGGAGTGTTCATCTGCCAAGCCCAGTCAAGTAGATCCATCACTCCCCGGCACCTTTCGGGACAGTGTCTTTCTTGTTGTGGAACAGCATCTCCTGTTCTTCACTTCCACGACAAGGGAGCATCCCCATCTGCTCCACCTCATCTTCCGAAGCCCTCTGGCAGTACAACTTGCTTCTCATTGGTCTTCTGACTGGGTGCTCTTTTAAGTATCTTTGTCAGAGATTTTTTGTCTTGGATCGGTCTCCAGCCGTCCAGCCAGCTCCACATGTCCTTGGGAGTATCAAAGAACCATGTCCTGTCCTCGGGCCACAACACGTATCCTAGCCAGAAAAAGCATAGCATATTTCAGTTTTCAGTCTCTGAGGACTTTTTTAACTTCAAGGAAGGAGTGCCGCTTTCATTGAACAAGTAAGGTGAAGTCTGGGAAGAAAGTAATAGCACTGTTGTCTCACTTGATTTGCGGCGCATTCCGCGCTGTTTGAAGGATGACGTCCCGGTCTATATAGTTAAAGATGCAGGCAATGTTGGGGCGCGGCAGAGCGCCAGGCCTTGGCGGGGCTCCCGGAACCCTGTGGGCCCGCTCCACCGAGAAATAGTTAGATAGTCCTCTGGGCTGCAAGTGTTTTAATATTAACTCCCCGACAAAAAGGTCCACAGATGGACTCTGAGCACGTTCTGGGACACCAGCTATTCGGATATTGTTACTGCGTGATCGCCCCTCAGCATCCTTCATCCCTGCCTCTAGGGCTGTGACAGTGTCTTTGTGCGGTGCCTTTGTGTCAGTTTGGAGTTTAGTTATGGAGTCCTCTGCTTCTTTCACCCTAGTGCCTACATTTCATATATCCGCTTGCATAAGCATTACTTCCGTCGTTATGGGGTCAATTTTGCCTTCCAGTGCTGTGTTTACTCCTTGTATCGCCACCATGATATCCTGCAAGGTTATGGAGTCCTAGGCTACTAGGGGCGACTGCGTCCCTGAGGCCTGGTGGGTGTCCTCTATCATCGCGGGGGGCTCGGTTCTAGGGTTTCATATTTATCAATTTTGATTTTGAAGGCCAATTGGGGGCTCTTGCTCCCGACATTTCTAGTGTTTTAGTTGTCTATGGCGGACTGCTGCTTGCTCTATCACCACGAACTGCACATGGCGTGGCTCAGATTTTGGTGAAGGCAGGTACTCACCACCACCTGTCCGTGGGGCAAGAAGCACCCCTGTGACCTGTCAGGTTTCCCACCTCCAACATATAGTCCCTTTGTCTGCGACAGTCAGCCACCACAGCAACGCTTCAGCTGAGAAAAACCTCAGGGCCAAACAATTTCCCACAGGTCTGCTCCGTAACTTCAACTGGAACCAACGTAGTGATGTCAGCATCTTGGCAGCAGGTTCTGTAAGGTGGCAGAGGCCAACAGCGTCGTCTGGCCCCAAATCTTCCAGCAGGGTCTAGGTCCCAGATTTAGCAATCAATCGTAGGCTGCAATGGGTGCCCCTACTTAACGTCCACCAGGTGGAGGGAAATGGGGAACACTCCACAGACCCCTCCAGACACAATACCCCACTTCATACCTTCAGGCCTCACTTCACGACAACTCTGTGGTCAGATTGGGCCCCAATCCTTGTGGAGGGTCTTGCTTGGGTGCAGACCCTGTCATCTACAGCTTCACCCAGGCCTCTGCACTGCCCAGTATCGTCGGCCGGCTCCGATCTGCCCCTCCGGGGTCACACATCTATCTCATGAACCCAGCGTGCCCCTGGGCAAGGCTGTCTTTGGCCGGACGTCTCACTCGGCCCAGGACCACTTCGCTGGGTGTCCCTGTGTTCGTTGTCCTGGGGTCCCCTGCAAGCCCAGACCCTCACCAGATCTCGATGAATCTCCATTCCTGGTGGCGGGGGCCACTATGATGTTGTACAGGCTCCGTCGGCCGAACCAAAGCACCGGTAGGGCAGGCCTACTCTCCCTTAATTTGGGTCAGCCCAATGCATGAGCATGCCCCAGGGGCCCAGTTGTCTCGCCGGGCCCGAGGGGCTGGTGCCTCACTCCTGCTGCCTTGTCCCGTGCACCGTCAGCGGTGATCTTTTTCTTCTTCGGGGCCCACCTGTGCACGCTTGTCTGTAGGCCCTCCCTCACTCAAGGCCGGGCATACTCTGCTGGAAGTAGGCCTCAGTCACCAGCCGATTGTCATATTTTGCCAGCCGGGGGTCCCTTCAGATTCTCCAGGCCATGGACAGACCCAGCCCAACTATGACAGCGGCAACCAACGGATGTAGAAACGGATATACTGGAGGAGATTAGCTGCGGACTGCCGAGGATCTTTCAAGCTGCAGCCATGTTGCTCAGATGTCGGCCATCCCCACCACTCTCTTGTTTTTTTGCAGTATATGACATGTGTGCAACAGGAATGCCAAGATGTGGGTCCTCTGCTTGCTGTGCCACAACACTCAAGTAGAACCATAGAGATGATGCCCAAGTAGTCTGTAACCTGCGTGGGGTAGCTCATAGCGGAAGCGGTAGCGGACTTAGCTTAGCAATTCTGGCTGCACTGCTACTATAGGGGGGAGTACTAACACTGACTTACTTATGGCTTGTCTCTGTCTAGAGGGGGTAAACACAATTGGCTGGAGTGTGTTGCTGAATGATTGCTAGTGGCTGAGATTAATTGAAGCATGATCAGCCTCAGATTGCACTGCAGCAAGTAAACAACTACTTTGTAACTCATGAACAATGCCCTCGATAGTTCTGAACCTATCAACCCTGTTAGCCATCTCACCTTCATCCACCCTGAGTCTGAAATGGGTTTCACTGGTGATGTCCTCTGCTGATTCTCCTCCTACTTCTCCAGTCTCCATCTGATGCCAGTAGATTCAAATGAGCTGCTCAAGTTCTCAGACACGGTCTGGAACATACATCTGGACCACATAGTTGCCCAAATATCCAGTTTGTTCCCTGTCACCTATGTCCTCTATATTGACCCCTTTGAAACTTTACTAACTGATAACAACATCACAATCTGTTAATAGGCCATGTACACACAACTGCACATGAAAGTCTCCCTGACTTCCAATGCCTCATGTGATGCCTGCAGCTCATGAAAACCTGGATGTCCTGCACTTACCTGAAACACAGCTCTACCAAAACCTAAATCATCCTGTATGTCACTAACCTTGGACAAACAGTCAAAATCTGGCTCAATGACTAAAACCTGGACTAATTCAGAGCCCAACTTTCACCTAACGCAAGGTCACTTGTAGTCACCACTGACACCGACCTCAACCTCAAGAGAAACATCTCTATGAAAACCAAAACAGCTTGGTACTAGCAGTCCTTACTGTTCAAGCACTTGTACTCTTGCATCTGGGTAATGACAGTACCCTATTCAGTGGCCTTCTGGACTCCACACTGGCACTCATTAGGGGATCCGATACTACTCATCACACCTCGCCAAGGTCCTAAAGAAATATGACAACATCTAGGGTCGGACTGTGACAGAAAATATGCCCAGACACATATATAAAAGAGACCCTTATTAATCAATCAGATAGCTACAAAAGTGACCATTCTGTAAACCGTGGCAGTGTTACAAGGTTTGGGAGACTGCATGCCTTTTTGCTTGTTGCAGGCAATGTTTGTGATAATTTCAGGGAAATCAACAGTAAAAACTGAACTGGCCCACCGGACCATTAAACAGTCCCACTAATAGCCAGAAAACAAACCCACACACTGACCTGTCTAACGTTCTCCATCTCTGATAGCTCTCAGCACACGCAAAAACACTAGGCAATGGGCCTTGTCTCTGTACAGTCTCAGGATCTGGACCAACATTTCCATATCCATCAAGGCTGCCCTTATCTTTCTTCAGTTTATGAAAGAGCTATTGACAAACCTCTTTAAAGAAGACTGCATTCATAACACAATAAGTAATACACCTTCTCTGTCAGAGTCCAGCACTCCCAACTAGATTCACTTTCTACTTGCATGTGTACCACAGACCCTGCACAGTGTTCTGCTGCTGCTAGCCTCAGACTCATCCCCCTACGCAGTGCTTAATTTGTGAAAGAAAGAGTCCCTGTGCCTGAAGCTCTGTTCAGAAGCCGGTGGCTGGTGTAATTAAATGCTGGTGCTCTGAATATCAAGGACGGTAGTCTTTAATCCACTTCCAGACAGTCTCTGTTCCTTTTTCTCACTCCTGCAGGTTTCTGCTTTCTCTCTTGGTTGTAGTTTTTCTGC
Source organism: Triturus cristatus (assembly GCF_964204655.1). Lineage (NCBI taxonomy): Eukaryota > Metazoa > Chordata > Amphibia > Caudata > Salamandridae > Triturus > Triturus cristatus. Next base: position 1,005,691,692 of record NC_140591.1, on the reverse strand, counting down.
CTTTTTCTTCCCCCGTTCGGATCTGTATGTTTCTCCCTCTCTTATGCTCTGTAAATATCTGAGAAGGCAAGTAAGTACTTTTGCTCAAAAATAAGTGCTGTTGCACCACATCAGCAACCAACAGCTAAACTTAAGCTCTGCCCTACATCTCGTTCTTAGGGCTAAGTCTTGATTGCTTGATCACGCTTTTCCAAAGAATCAGAGGCCAAAATTCCATCACAAATACACAGTGTCCTGGTTAGTGTTAAATGCCTCTCTGTGGATGGAATTCCAGGCCATTATTGTGGGTTGGATTTTTTAAATTTGAGAGATACTCTATAATTTACAGGCAGCAGGCTAACTATATATCCATTTGTGCCAAGGACTGGACATGTAAGCTTAAGCTCCACTTCAGCTCAGTGAAAAACACCAACATTGAACAGCCCAACGTAGACTCAGGTGTTGTGCTTCCAAAGCAGGGAGCTGCATTCTGTTCATTTTATTTTAGCTCAAGACAAGCCTTCAAGCTTTGCTGAAGTTCTGATGGCCAGCCCTACTCAAATTGACTGACTTGCCTGCATAAAAGGTCCCCCACCAGCTCAAGAAGTCAAGATATGTGAAGGAAGCACCTAAATGACCTTTTTTTCCTTCAAAAAGAAGAGAGTGTCTCAACAAATGAACATCTTTAAGTGCAAGTGAGCTGAGGGTTGAGACTGTCAGGCAAGCACATTTCTTTCCCTCCACCACCTTTTACTGTTTACTGGTTTTTGAGACAATTTCACCCTGCCTTTCATGTGAGCACCCTACACCTATGTGGCCAGCATAATTTCTGGATCAAGAAGAAACTAGTGAGTGCCCTTTTTCCCTGTGGGCTCACAGACACGTGGTCTTTAAGAGTCAGACAGCAGCCTGCACTCCTCCACTGTCAAAGGGTGGAAGTATGTAGAACCTGACCTGGCATCATTAGGACCCTCATGTGGTGAGACTACCACATTCCATCAGCACCCCCATAACCTGAGAGATAACTCATACGTTCCTGGTCAGTTTGTTTTTCATTCTGAACTCCAACACAACCTGCTTTTTCCTTGCTTTGTTACTAATCTCTTGCCTTGTAGTTTGCACTGTTTTGTCTTTCAGTCAGCTAGAAATTAGATAGCAAGCATTAAGACTGGTGAAAGTTTCCAAGTCAGTCACAGGTTAATCAGATGTTGGTGGGAGTATTGGGGTGGCCCATTTTACAACATAGAGAGATGATATCAAGGGGCACAGTAAGTGTGAGGTGATAACTCTTTAGTCAGCATTGCCAGTACCACATGGTATCTCCCTACCATTACTATACCATTATGAGACAATAACCTGTTACTAATAAATAACATACAGGTGAAGACTTACCCAACTTGTTTATGCATGTCTTCCCACATTATAGGGCCATTTGGAGACAGTAATTGGCACTGGCTTTTGGAAGTTGGAATTCGGTCGAATTTTCAACGCACCTGGTTTATTTGGGTGTGGTGAAAACAAAGATCTTTGATTCGGGTGGAATGGTATCATCCATAGAGCTAGTACTCCACCCAGCTTGTGATAGAGCCTATGGTGATTGCTGTTGGGTAGTTTTTCTCTATTCTTTGTTTTTTGCAATATATATCACAGTGGCAGTTGCTACTGTGTAGTTACATTTATGTCAGAGTTTCCATAGAGAGAGTGTCTAGTTTTTCGCTAATAGCTTTAGTGCCATTTGAGAAATCTTCACAAAACCTTCCAAGAAAAGTTCCTCCACCTCAGCTCCTTCCTGGAAAGTTTCAGAGTGACTGTCAAGTTGGTGCAAGAAAAAGTAGGGGGTCCCAAACTATCTTTCACCCATGCACTTTCCTATAGGACTTTTGGGAAGCGATAAGGAAAAACAGTTCAACAGAATTACACCAAATTTGGCAGAAAGCTAGATCTTTACTCTGAAAAAGGTGTTTTTGTGATTTAATGTAAATCTATCCAGCCATTTCTGAGAAATTAAGGATCAATATATAGTGATATCTGGACGGTTGGTCTCGCAGGAATCCTGCGGTTCTCCAGTGGCACAACAAATGTTAAAAATAAAGCATTTTGAATGGCTGAGAGGGTCTTTTTCCCATCAGTCTATTCATTCCGGTGATAATCTGATTGGCTGGCCGCAACATGAAGAAAAATGTTGTAGTCACCATTACAGAAAATGAGGACTCTATCCCCGGGTCCTTCAAAGTTAAAATAAAAAAGATAGCATATATGAGGGCAGGTGGGGCTACCCTGACCCCATGGCACATCTGGGCCAAAATGAAAAAAATACATATGTGCTGTAGGACTCTATGTGGTTCCCCTTAAGGTACAGCTGAACTCTCATTGGAGACTACTAGTGCAAGACCAATGCAAGCTTCACAAACTGAAGCTTGTATGACTTTCCTCTTTATGCAAGAATTAAAAGATATTAGCTAATGAGATACTGATTTTTTGCATATCAGAGATACTGCTGCACCGGTTTTGGGTACTGCTGTAATGATACACCTAAAAGTGCCAAAAAGCTGCCAGAAACTGTAAGACACCTTTGTTAGTTGGGCTTAAGAGGTCAACTCTGGGATCAAAGTTTAAATAAAACAACCCCTTCACAGAAGACACAACTTTGTTTTTTTCTTCGGGGTCCCGTGGTACTCCTGCAAGACCTGAACTGGAAGTAAACCAACATGGTATTCCCGCTGGACCCTCTTATTGGTTCTATATGTCCAGCAGGTCAATTTTCCATATTTTGGTCACTCAAGCTCACTGGTTTGATATTTTTTGCAGTTTAACAGAGAGTGCAGGACTTTACATATTTTAAGTTTCAACATTTACATGTTTTTGTTTCTTACATTTTGCTCATAATTTATAACTATAATATCAATGACAAATTTCAAAAGCACTTAGTGATAGCTCTGCGCAAACTTTACATGCTCGCTGAAATAGGAGGAAAGACATATACACAAATGGCTACTGCTCCTTTTGTAAGCCCAGATGTCTTAACAGATAGGTTTTCAAATGTCCTGGAGCATACATCTACATACAATAAGTTCAGGCACAAGTTTAGAAATACATGCTGGTGGACGGCGTACATCCTCTGTTTCCACTGGGTGGATGCTGTCGTCCCTGCCAAGAAGTTGAGCTGCTGTAAGTTAGCGTGAGAATGAAGGGGGATTCAGCTGGATCCCAGACCTGGCAGCTATTAATGAGGTTGATCAGGGATCCACCTGGCCCCAGCGAAATATGCTTAATTTGTTTTGGTGTCAGTTGCCAACAACGAGACACATTTGTGTTTTTATAACCTTTATTTTTATTTTGCAATAAGAACACAATGGGTGCACATTGTCCAGCACGTAGGCAGGAGAGGCCAATCACAGCAGTTCACACAATGAAAAAAGATACAACAGAGCAGTCAACTTCCAATCATACATAGGTTCAAAACTAGAGGCCTGTGGATGATTCCCTAAGGGGGATGCCCTATTGACCCTGTTCCAACCCACTGCTTGCCACCTCTGAGTCATTCTGTTAGCTCTCAGCTCTTGCTGAAGTTAGGAGGTCCCTGCAGAGCGCTCTCCAAGTCATGAGATCCTCAGCCAGCTTCTCGTCCCTCCTTCTTGCCTTCATGTGTACTTCTTCAGCAATCGATCATTCTCGCATGTCTCTCCACCGATCAGTCATCAAGGGAGAGGACCTACCCATCCATACAATGGCAATCTTACGTCTCGCTAGAACCAGGGGTAATTGCAGCAATTTGTAGGCCATCTTGCACGTTTTAGGCCTTGGAACCTGCCCCAGTAGGCAGTGGAGTGGGGTGGCCTCAATCCGAAGGACTGTTCCTCTCCTCAGCCACTCAATGACTAGCTTCCAGAATCTGTGCACCTCGGGGCACTACCAGGCTAGGTACCGAGACACAATTTACTGGTACCCACATGTTGTCTTCTTTCTGTTCAGAGCAGCAACATACAGGTGGTGAGGGGGCTTTCTTACTTTAGTTGCCAGCTGGGCCCAAAACAAAGGCCATCAGCCCTCTTGTTTGTTCAAGCATGACCCTGGCTGGGGGTTATTTGGATTTTACCACCTAGATGCCAATGCACTGAAAGGAAACAGAGGCACATAGCTTGTTATCACTTAACACATATTTAAAAGAGACTATGATTTGGAGGCAGGCTTATGACTTTGGTCAAACCCTATATATCCAAGATATACAAGCACTGTAAGAATGTCAGATGTGTATTGGTCTGTACGAGTATTTACATCAATAACAATTTAAATAGCACTTACTAATTGTTTTAAATTAATTCTTTCATAGCGCTAATCATCCCCCTGTAGGGTGTCAGAGCCCTTTACATCACATGCATCACATTATACATTGACAATAGAACATACAAGTGTGTACAGGATGTTACATAAGACAATAATGGTTTCAAGATGCAGAAATCACGCATCATCTTTACTGGTAGGAATTATATGTTAAGAGTGCATGGCCAGTAGAAACACAAAGACAGGATTTAAAACATATTGCGTGCTTGGGGTTGTCTTTACTATTAAGACTTTATTACTACCCAAAGAAAACCTTTTTAGCAGCCTTATAATAAAAGAATGAGAACAAGCATTAAGGTTCTAAGCCCATGTTTTGAGGTTTGCATGTATGTCTTTGATGCCAGTTCATATCTTACTGTACTATATTGGAACTACTGGAATTTATGAACTGTAAGTAATAAAAGGATATGTGTGCCTAAAGCCACTTACCTAGCTACAGAAAATAAAAATCTGTCCTCTGCATGTTACATGATGTGATTTGCAGGAGATACATTGCAACTTTATGAGAAAACACAGATATCTCCATCAATTGTATTAACCACCAGAGTTATCTTACCATTATTATTATTCCATGAGATTTACTTGGCACACAAAGCTCTATGCAACAAGTGCCTTAACCCCATAGGGTATTTTAAGATGCCCCCTTTGCAAACAATTAAGCTATAACATATTTACAGTCACATTTCTCCTTGTTGCCAATTTCTTTGAGGTAGTTTTCCCAACAAAAAAAATATCTAAGTTGACTGTCAGGCAGCTTTTATAATTCTGCACCTTATGACCCCACCCCTTTTTTGCCACACCATAACTTCCAATTTATGGGTTCCCAGAAGAAACCTGTTTCCAATCCTAGCACTGATAAAAGGATCTCACATAGGGCAGTAGCTAGGCTGAAAAATCATTATATGCCTGCCTTACATCCGCCCTTTGATTTTTCCCTTAACTTCCAGCACCAGTAGCCTGTATAAAATCAGCAGGAAATACATAGAAAAATGTCTGCCCTGCAATTCTCCCAGAATGCAGCATGCCTGGAAGCCGGTAGATCAGCATTTGTTGCACACCATTTAAAAATGGGAGCAGCTAGAAGGTTGGTCTGTTTACTCCTGGGCCCCTACACATGCCTTAGCCCTCCCCTGCCTTGCCTTCCATTGGTGCTAGAGCACATGCTGCACACGGACAGAAAGAGGAAAAAGAAGAAAGAAGCCTGACAGAGATTGTCGTCAAAGAGGAGTTGGCTGTATCCAGATCTTCTTTCCAGCTCTTGGTAAGTGCAAATACCCCAATCCAACTTCACCCCATTCCACTGCAGAGAACATACTGGGGCCTATTTACAAGCCTCTTGCTCCGCCGGTGCATCACTTTTTCACAGATAAAAAGTGACGCGCCGGTGGTACAAGGGTCTTGTAAATAAACTCCTCTTTGTCTTATCTTTGGAGCAAATGCTGCCCTTTCCATGCATTAACTGCTTGGCATGTGGCCCAGTTCTGAGGAAATGCTTCTGATTCCAAAGGCTCAGCCCAAGGGTACCAACATAGCTTCTTTAAAAATGGGAAAGCAAACAGACCAACAGGGAGAGGCCGTACTAGAGCTGAACCATGAAACTGACAAGTAATTCATGAAATAAAATATTTAAAAAATTTACTTTGTTTAAATGCAGAAACATTTCATCATAGTATTTCAGATTATATCACTCCATTTATTAAAAGTGATAGTCTAAATTTAGTGTGAATTTACAAATTTTCACTCTGACAACAATTATATTAATGAACTTAGAGGCAGGCAAGTCAATTGGCATGAACAACTATGTAGCCTAGTTTCTTATTGAACATGGAAGCAACATTATAGTCAATTAACACAAACACAATTTGGTCAATTGGCAAAGCCAGGATTGAGCCCAGGTTTTCTGCTTTCACGTTGTATAGTTCTGGAACTAGCAGAGCATCTCTTTAGTTCTCCTGTTTTACATCAAAGGTTAATGCTTTGTTTTTAATTCATGGTGCACGAGGTGTGAGAAAGGAAAAGAATAGAGGGAAAAAGATGAAATCAACACGAAGATTCTCAAAAAAGAAGCAAATGAGAATTTGTTTTAAAGAAAACATCGAGGTTTCAGTTAGTACAGAGACTTCCTTCGAGCCCCTGCAAAATACATCACGAGATATGAAGCTGGAAGATGATACCGATTTTGTGAACCTTCAGAATAAAGAATTAACAACAGAGTCGATGGTGGCCTATGAGGCCTCCCCCTCGAATATTCTGTACTCCAAAGGAGATTGTGCTATTACCGTAGTAGAGGAGCTTCCATTACCTATAACAGTGGAGCAGTCAAGGCCAGTTAACCATTTTTCATCAGTACTTAACCCCCTGGCTGTCCCCTTCTCTGACACTGTAAAAATGAGAGGTAAATCAGAGATAACTGGTGTTGAACCCCTCTGGGAAAACATGGACACACTACAGTTAGATTGTATTCCTCTGTTTGATACAGATTTAATATTAAATAGGACTTCATTACTTAAATGTCTCTCGGAGATTGAAAGTTTGAAACTTAAACAAAGTAGTGGTATAAATCTAGTCTCCATCTTAAATACAGAAGTTGGTTATAAGTCGAGGGTAAGGTTTAATGCAAACATTATTGCAATTCTTATATTACAATGTTCAGAAGGCCTCCAAAGCAGGGGGATTGATGTCATTCCACTCTTTGAGATACCCCGAAATAGAGCCCTCGACAATAGGTCTCTGTCAACTCACTCACACTTAAACAGTAGAAATTCCTTGCATGAAACAGAGGAATTAAAAGTCTGTATTAATAAAAATGGTAGACAAGTGAAACTTAAAGAATGCCCCCCCCCCCCTTTCCTTTAAATGGAATTCTAAAGAAGAGAGTCTAAAATGGAATTGGTTACCTGGTGTATTATCAAGCAGATCTAACAGTAAACATCTACAACAGCCATCCTTCTAGCAATGAACTAAAAATAATATCCTGGAATACTGCAGGAATACAGAATAGTATGGAGAAGTTATTATATTTAAGTGCAATAGATGCAAACATGATTTATCTTCAGGAGACCTGGTGCACAGAGGAACTGGTATGTAGGGATTATTTCACTTTAGATTGTAAAGCAACCCCGTCCAGGAGGGGACATGCAAAGGGAGGGGTGGCTTGCTTACTGTCAAATAAGATAAAATGGAAGTACGATTACTATAAAGACTCTAGTAATCTTTTTTGAAAGTAATGTTGTATAATCTTGATAATAATGTAAAAAGTCCACCGCTAATGTTGATAAATGCCTATATTCCGCCAGATGCCTCTCATGATGTTCTCTTAAAGGCGTTTTTTTCCTACATTAAAAAAGTTAATGATGTAGAACTTCCCCCTCATATAGTTCTGGTAGGAGATCTTAGTTGTAAAATCTCTAACTCTACTTTGGATAGAATCCGAAATAAAGAAAAAGATGAACCCATGCAGATTCCACAAGCTCTCTTTCCACAAAATATAAGAACTAATAAGAGAGGGAAAATGTTTGTTGATGAATTAATGAAGGTTGATGGCATTATAGTAAATGGAAGATTTCCTTTGGATACACCGGCAACTTTTACTTGTAAAACCTATAGTGGAGAATCTACCTTAGACTATGTGGTAGTGGGAAGTTCCTCCTTTTTCTTATTAAAAGACCTAAAGGTCTCTAATTCTTTCTGTAGTGACCATAAGTTACTAACTCTATTGTAAATTTTAATTTTGTTTTCGCACGATCCATGCCATGGGCATTAAATGGTGAATCTGTTAGTTTTGCTAAGAAAACAGGGAGATGTCATTGGGATAACAAAGCCATCTAATGCCTTGACAGTATCTTAGAGGTCACCTTAGAGAAATTGCCTAGTTGGAATGGAACATAAATTGCAAGTTTTAACACATTCATGAATCAAGCGGTAGAAATTGAAAAGAAGGTGAACCAAAGAAAAATCATTAAAGCAGTCCCCAGAATCCTCCTGCCATTAAACCTTGAAATAAATAAACTAGTTAGGGAACAGTACTTGAATTACTCCTCGGAAAGATATTATTGAATATTATTATTAAAAAGGAGGAGGACTCGGGTAAAGGTTAAGTTAAGAAAAGAGAGGGAAGATAACATTTGGATTAAAGTGAGAGTAGCAGCCTCTAAAGACCAGGTAAGAATCTTTTGGTCTGTCATCGTGGCGGGATGTGGAGCTAGATCTCGACCACCTACCTGTGGCCATTGAAGAAAGTAAATGGGTTAGCTTTAGTCAGGATTTATATGCAGATAATGCAATGGCAATTAAGTACATCCCACCAAAGGAAGACCCATCATCTTATGGATCGCCTTCTGAAAAAGAAATAGAAATGGCGATCAGGGGGATGCGTTCCGCAGGAGCAATGGGCCTCAATGAATTACCAATCACAGTTTTAAAACAAAATATATACTGGGGAGTAAAATTCTTTATCCGGTGTTCAAGTATTGCTATGAAAACAAAATGGTTCCCCCCTCTTGGAAGGGGAGTATAATAGTCCCTCTGTTCAAGAAAGGAGATCAAGATGCTCCTCACAACTATCATCAAATTGCGCTTCTTGACACAGTGGGTAAAGTTTTTGCTAAGTGCCTCTTGACCCAAATCAATGACTGGGTGGATGCGGATAAAATGTTGCCATTGGAGCAAACCGGGTTTAGGACAAAGCATGGAACAATTGATAACCTAACTGCACTACAGGTAATAAATGAAAAATATGTTAAAGTTAGAGGAGGGAGGGTGTATACAGCCTTTTTAGATTTCTCCAGAGCATTCGATAAAGTAGATCGTCTCCTGCTGTGGAGAAAACTGTCAAATCTGGGTATGCCAGACACCCTTTTGGAGTTAGTTTGTGCTCTTGGTGCAAGGTCCTAATGGGAGTGGGAAAAGGTCTCTCCCAAATCATTCCTACTGCAAATAGCCTAAAACAAGGATGTTTATTGGCTCCCCTACTTTTCTCCCTATATATCTTTGATCTTCCTCACAATTTGGCCCAAAGTGAGGGCATTGACCCGTTACTGGGGAGAAAACCAATTGCATGTCTACTTTATGCAGACGACATAATAATATTGGATCTTACGCCTAGGGGATTAAATAGTCATCTGCAGGCACTTCATAAATTTGCAGAGGCCCACTATTTAAACATTAATATATCTAAAAGCAAAATCATGTGCATGCACGGAAGAAAGAAAATGCAGTACGGGAATTTTGTATGGTCTGTAGATGGCCAAAAATTGGAACTTATAAAATCTTACACTTTTTTGGGAAAAATAGTGTGTGGCAACCTAAGAGTAGCAAGAGTAACAGCTCCTGATGTCAGTTCTGCTGACTCCTGTGATAGGATTGCGGATTTTTTCGCGGAGAAGGTGGGAAAGATCTATGCCACCTTCCCTGAATGCTCATCAGGGAGGCATTAGCAGTAAAGGGGTACTCAGGGTTCCAAAGGCGGATTGCCTTTGTGACTTTGGAGTCCCCAGTAGGGACATACTTAACAAAATAGCCCATGGTATTAAGTCCGGCTCACCTACAGATCCGGCCTCCCCTAAGATTCTTAGCGGGAGCTTAGCTGTAATAGAACCCTATATTAGACATCTTCTTGAGCTTTCATTTTCATCAGGAGTTGTCCCTAAAAGTTGGAAAGCGGCTATTGTCATTCTTTTAAAAAAGAAACCGAACATCTGTATGAGTCAGTTGGATAATCTTCACCCCATCTCCCTCCTGACCTATTTTGCGAAAGTAGCAGAGAAGGTGGTTAACATCCAACTGACTGCGCATATTAATCACCATAACCTTCTCCATCCTACACAATCTGGCTTCTGTGCCACTTATTCTACTGAATCGGCTCTGCTCTTATCTACGGAAACGATCCGCAGGCAGGTAGATGCAGGACAGACGGCTGCTCTAGTCCTTTTAGATCTCAGTGCCGCTTTCGACACTGTTGCCCATCACACGCTGCTTCAACGTCTGAGAAAAGGTGGCGTGGGGTGTAAGGCGATGGAGTGGTTTTGCTCCTTCCTATGTGACCGCAGTTTTCAGGTGTCACAGAAACCTTTCCTATCTAAAAGCGTCAAGCTGGACCAAGGGGTCCCTCAGGGCTCCATACTTAGCCCAACTCTCTTCAATCTCTACATTGCTCCTCTGGCTGAGATTGTGGGGAAGTTTGGAGTTAGTATGGTGTCATATGCTGACGATACTCAGCTTGTGGTGACTCTTACTCAAGGCTTTGAGGAGGCAGCATTGAACTTCTCAATGTGTCTTCAGGAGTTAGCGTCCTGGATGGCCTTAAATTGCCTTAAACTGAATGGCAACAAAACAGAGGTTTTAGTGGTTGGTAAGGCCCCCTCGACCTGGTCCTCTGCTTGGTGGCCCCAAACCTTGGGCCCGACTCCATCTCCTAAGGACCAGGTAAAGAACTTGGGGATGTGGTTGGACACTAAATTGTCTTTTGAGACTCATACTAGGCGAGTGACAGGAAATTGTGTTGGGGTCCTGAGCACTCTCCGGAAGACCTTAGATACACTCCCTGTGTCAGCTAGAAAAAAAATGGTCCACGCCCTTGTGACTTCCCGTTTGGACTACGGTAATGCTCTGTATTTTGGAGCCAACATTAAATGTGTTCAGAGACTCCGGCGCATCCAGAATGCGGCTGCACGTCTCATATTAATGCTCCCGAGGAGAGCCTCATCTAGCATGGCCCTGGTTTCCCTGCGTTGGCTCCCGGTGAGGGAACGTGTTTTGTTTAAAGCCATGTGTGTTAGCCATCGCATTATACAGAAGAGGGGCCCTTCCTATCTGCATGACCTCCTTACCCCGTATGTTCCTACGCTGGGTTTAAGATCCAGCGGGATGGGTCAGGTCAGCATCACGAGGATCAGAAGAGCCAGGATGGGTGGACGCTCTTTTAGCTTTCTAGCAGCCACCCATTGGAATACGCTCCCGATAGAGCTCCGGCTGGAACCGTCGGAGACTTTTTTTCGGAAAAAGCTCAAGACGTGGCTTTTCCCATCTGGCTACTCCACTGTCTGACCTCACTCTGTGCAGTTCTTTTCTGTCTGAATCGGGGGCTTGTCGTAGCGCTGAGACGCACTAGCTAGTGCAGCCATGCGCTATATAGATTTGATTTGATTCGATTTGAAGTGACAAAGCCCATATAGAGAATAACATCCGTAAAGCTACTACGCAGGGGAAAAGCTTGGGCTCCCTCTACAGATCTACTAGAAAAAGACACTTGCACTTTTATTAGAGGTATTTAGTGCAAAAATCCCTGCTTCGCTGTTGTATGGTATTGAATTGCACGATGTAGAGTATTTTTTTTTTTTTTAAATACAACAGAAGGCCAAATTTTAAAGAGCCTAGCCTGAGTCAACTCTGCTTGTCCTGTGGCTGCTCTCAGGTTAGAATTTGGTTTAAGAAGTAGCTGGGTACAGGGTCTTGCGGGATAGTGCGATGGGTAGTAAGCCTGGTAAAGGGTGATGCTGGTACATTAAGATTTTTAATTCAGAAAGAAATATTAGAAAGTTTAAAAGAGCAGTCATTAATTCTTAAGAGTCTCTGCTCTTCACCCTATCGTCATATCAATTAAGGGCCACTTTGAAACAGGCCACTTGGGAATTAAGTTTCACAAGGGACAGGGAAGCTCGCATTTTAAAGAGTGGTATCCACTCGGCCATAGACTCCTGTGTGATAAATAAAGTACAGGCCTATATTTCATGGAACCCGCCCCATGGAGTGCGCCGCTTTTGGCTATTATTGAGGCAGGGTATGCTGCCCTTAAATACCGGACTGTCTAAATGGTATGGTTCTTCCCCGATTTGTAATTTGTGTAATAATACCATTCAGGATGTTAATCATGTGCTTTTTTTTTGCCCCGCTTTATTATTGTGTCGGTGTAAATGGATGAGACCAATTTGTTTAAAATTATCTATTCTCTCGGCCTCTGCACTAATTGATTCTATTTATGAGCCACCAAATTAAATGTTCTGTCATAGGATTTTTAACTTTTTTAAGTGTTTTTTAAATTTGTATTAACGCTCATTAGAAGAAGGGAGCAATTATTAACTTTGGTTTTTAACCTGTTGTTATACAGTATTAAGGGCATAAAGGATATTTTAATTATCTCCAATTGTATAAAAATAGTACAATGTTTTGTATTTGGAGATTTTTACTGTCGGCTTTCGCTTAGGATTGTAGAAACTAGGCGCCAGATGTAGGTAAATGTGAAATACCGATTCCACTAATACCGAATTTTACCGATTCGGTATTAAGAAATCGGTATTTCCTATGTAGGTAAAGATTCGGTAAAAAATACTGAATCCTTAAAATTCCTTATTACCGAACCGGTAATTGAGATCCGGTAATAAGGAATACCGACCCATTCATTTCTATGGGCTTGGAGGCCCATAGGAATGAAGGTGAAGACATTCACTATTAGCGTTTCGGTATTACCGAATCGTTAATAGCGGGAGGTACTTCAAGGGTGCCAGGGTGTCCAAAGGACACCCTGTTGCACCCCTGAAATGTGCATGTGTGCACATGTGGCGCACATTCATGCCCTAAGGGCATGGATGTGTGCCACATGGCACATTAAAAAAAGCAAAAAAGTGCTTTTGGTAAGGAAATCGCTACTTACCACCAACTTGAAGTTGGTGGTAAATAGCGAATCCTTAAGGCTGAGGTGCACTGTTTTCAGTGCTTCCTACATTGCATTTAAGGAATCGGTATTACCGATTCCTTAAATGCAAGAGCAATAAGGAATCGGTATTTACCGATTCCTTTTTTATCGATTCCTTACCTACATCGCACATGGCTAAATACCGGTCGGTAACACTGAAATTTACCGAATTTCGCCGTTACCGACCGGTATTTAGCCACCTACATCTGGCCCTATGTTGCATACATTTTTTATATGTTGTTGGTCTTTCAGTTTATGTGGATCTCTTTGGAGTTCCAAGATCATAAATATATAAACTTGAACTTGGTGCATGAGGTTGGAGCGTGGGTGGCAGGCAGAAGCCACATGCAAGTCATTTGCCTTAAGCGCCTAATATGTGGCCTGGATTCTTATTATAAATAGAGCAACATTATAGTCCACTAAATTAAGAACAAGAGAGCTATCTGCCTGAGATCAGAACATTTGGTCAAGTAGGGAAGCCAGGATAGACCCCATGTTTTCTGCTTTCGCATTGTACAGTTCAGCCACTAGAAGAGAATCTCTTTATTTGTCCTGCTTTACATCAAAGTTTGATGCTTTGTCTTGGCACATGAGGTTGGAGCGTAGGTGGCGCGCGAAAGTCACATGAAAGTTAATTATTATGGCACCCTGTATATGGCCTAGATTCTTTTTATGCATGGAGCATCAGTATAGTCTATAAAATCACCCAAAAGAGTTATCTGTCTAGACTCGCCACTCATAGCTAAGCCCCGTTTTAGCTTCCACTTATTGTTGTATTTATGTGAAAGTGCAGAGATCAATATATGTTTACTTGCACAACTGTCAACATGAACCAATCGTTTCACATTTTGTCATCTGCACAGACTGATGTGCACCTATTGGCCAACTTGTAGAAATCACTTACTTGTTTCTTCTCTCAACCAATCTGTAACTGTATACTTTTCCCCTCAAATAAGGGCTGTTTCACATATAATCCTGCTTGCTCATCCTTGCCCCAAATATTTCAGTACTGAACAGAAGTATCTCAGTCCGTCACATCACAACAAAAAATGATTTCCAAACATTTGAAAGTATGTATTTTATTTACCAGCTACCAAACAATAAATGTTGAAGAGCTGTTTATTGTGAAAGGAAGATAAGTTTATTTTTTATAACTCTGGCAATTCTGGAGTGCTGGATATGGCTGTGTTAAAGTTGGCCAAGTTGTTACTCTGCCTCGAAATGGTTGGTCTTGTTCTTTGCCCTTCCCAACCCCTACTTATTGCAGCAATGTTGCAGAGTTTGCAATGTACTGTATCATAGCACAATAACACAGAGTAGCTTTGCTTAAGCCCGGCAGGGTGAAGTAATTCAGAGTTATGCTATGTACGAGATGAAAGATCATATATGCTTACAAAGGGCTGGTTCCTTCAGGATGGGGTTACAGAGAATAGGCGAGCTCACAGGTCAGAAATACTGTATAAAAGTAGGCCTTCTCCAGTTTACAATGTTGGCAATGTAAGATGTCTAGGATGTGCAAAGTTCTCATTAGTATGCACAGTCTAATGTAGATTTTGATTATTGGCCAAAGTTTGTGGCATCTCTCACTGTTCCTACATCTCCACACCAGTGTAGTTTTTCTATTTGCAATATTTCCTTGCAAAGTCCAATATTTTTTTGAAAGTGAAAGTGCTTATTCGGACTGGAATTGCATGTACCCTTTCCTTATGAGGTAACTTTATCACCATATCATCCTCATGTTTGATACTGGATATCTTACACTTATTTCGATGTGAAGCTGATACCACTTACTGTGAAATTTACAGTCCATTTTTTGTGTGGGTATTCTGGTGGTACTGATTCCAGCATGAACTGACAGTGGAAAAGAGCTCCTCACCATTTGCTTGACTTGCGTGAGTTGACCTGGGGGATGCTTAGTGCATTAAGGTCTCATTTTTAAATGTCTTAAAAAAATTGCGTTCTTGCAGAAAATTGGACTAGGGTCTAAAGTGATGGTGCCAGTGTAATGCTAGGGAGAAAAATCTGGTGTTTTGGAGAGGCTATGTTCAAAATACCCTTACTTTGTAAAATGGACCTGCCTTTGCCACCGGGATGACCTCAGTGTATCAGGCATCATATACTGTGCTAGGCCTTAAGCTCCTCAAATGATTTTTTGTACAAATGTTTTTCTGTCTACCACCAGTCTCAGAAAAATCAGCAGGCAATTCTCAAAATCGGGTGAGTATTTTCAATTTGTTGGATTGCCTCTAGCAAAAGGGCAGTCGAACAGATGAACAAACAATTGAAATTGGCTTATTTAAAGGCATGCCAATCTGCAGCGGAGAATCTCCTTGCCAGATGAAAATAAGATAGATGTAGTCAATCCACACAGTTGGCAATACAATACTCAGAGCCCATGGTATGAAGACGAGGACAAACTGCAAAACCTGTTCAGGAGTTTCTCTCTTAATTATAAACTCACATCAGAAGTTTCCAGAGACGATATTGACAGTGGTGGGAAAGAGATTCAACTGCAACATTGTTTTGAGAGCAATAAAAATACCAGTGACTTCAAATGACTGCAAAAGGAGTTTCAGCTTAATGAACCTGGTGACGCCACCCTTACAAAACAGTCTTGGTACCAGGGCTGGACTGGCCGTAGAGGGCACCTGGCGTTTCCCCAGTGGGCCACCAGGGTGGCAGCCGGGTTTGGACCCCTGGGGTCCGGTTTTGTTACCGGGGGCCGATTTTGCAGCATAGCTGCAATATGGGCCCTCTGTAACAAAATCGGCAGCAGTGAGATGGGAGTGGTGCTTTTCACTAGCACCCCCTCCCCCGAGGGGCACCCGAGCTGTTTGCCAGGACTGGTTTTGGTTCCAAGTCTGGCCGTGTTCGGTACCGCATATCTTTCTTCACCAATATTCATAAATCTCATGGGTTCTCCTCTACCTCTTTGAAATCCATTGTCATATGTTACATACAGGTGGTTGACTGCTCATCCCAGTGTGAATGGTACTCATTCTAGAAAGGTAGATCCTACGCCCCATCACAACAAAAGATACACGGATTCATGGTATTTTTTTACGTGAGTTTGTTACACACATGGTAGGGATTAAAAGATATAGAAGGTCTCCCTTATTGCTCAATTCATATTGTTAAACTTTCTGTGGCAATATAGCATGGTCTGTAATATCTGAATTACTATATGTGGATAATAACAGTTATAAGTGTATCTTTCATAGGGAATATCATTTGCCATGCTCAGAATACTAAATGCAGTGTGCAACTTGCATTGGTTTATAATGGTCGAAGTATGAAATTGGCAGTGTATCTAATGGTGGTATGTTTGGTAGGTTACTAAAGTTTATAGTTTGGACATTCACAATTGCAGTTTCTAGCATTTTATTGCAATGCATGAACTGTGAATTTGTTCTTGGTGTCAACATTAGTATGCTTAGTTTGCAGCAGTTAGTGGCTTGTCTATTGTAGCTAGTCAGACACCAAACTGCATCCATATTTGGTTTGTTAATTCCTTTATAAAGGGAACTCAATTCAAAGGCTTGTGTATTGATTAGCTTTCACTTGTTACATTTCGTGATGTGCTCAACACATACTCATGATAGACCTGCTAAACATACGTGCCAGGTCTTAAGATCTGATGTCACTTCCTGTGATGACACGTGCCATGATGTCACCACTGTGATGTAAAACACAGTGATAATCAAGCGCTGTGAGGTCACTTGGGTATTCCTAGTTTTTGCCCTGAGCTGTGCCCGCAGGTCAGCACTTTCTGCATTTCAAAATTGCTACTTATCAACCCTTCCTAAAAATAATTGGGGAATTTGTAACTTTCCTCAAAATATTCCAGGTCTGCAGTTAGAATAGTAAATTAGACTCCTGGAATATTTGAGGTAAAGTTGCTCTTTCCCCCAAATATTCTAGGACTGGAGTTAGAATAGTAAATTTGACCTTCCAGCGTCGCCACGCCCACTGCTGCTCTGAGGGCGCAGCTCAGGTGAAGAAACGCGAACTAACGCGGTAATGCATTCACTTCTATTTTAAGGACTGGTTCCCTGAACAATGATTGTTCGTTTGCCATTGATGGTGTGCAAACGCGCGTACTATCACCAGTCCTGGTGATCCTCTTTAAGTGGCCCTGGGGTGAGAGCATTGCAGAATTAGCCTCGAAATGAAAATGTTGTGCGACTTTCAGGCTGCTGCCCAGCATTATCCACCGAGCTGTTTCGTGAAACATCCATATATCTTTCTCTCAGCTGAAAGGCGGCCCCTACTCTATTTAAACGAGGACACAGTGTGCTATTTTAAGTGGTTCATCTTGCAGAGCCCTTAACAATCAAAAAAACAATTATCCCAGCTAAGTGTCAGTGTTAGGAAGTGGGAAGTGTCAAAGTGTGTCGAGGTGATAGGAGTCAGAGGCGCAACTAGAGCTAAATTTCGGGGTTGGGGGGAGGGGTCATTCTTCCAGCAATAGGCAGAGTGGATGGGGATGCAGGGGCTCTTAAGAAGGGGTGAAAACACAACAAAGCCTCGATGACAAGTAAATGGTCCTTTAAAGACCTGTGAAGCACTCGGGTGCGGCTGCAATAAATAAGACAGTCGCCAGCCCGGGAATCTGTCCCAGCCCACGAGGGGGCGGGGGGGGGGCCTGGAGCCCCTTGAACCCAACGGGCTTTGCGCGCCTGGTAGGAGTATCGGTATGGGGGTGGCAGACCTCTGAACATTGCTCCGGCATCTCGGCACATACGTGCATCAGCCCTACAGCCAGCGCCCCTTCAGTGGAGCTCCCCTGTCACCACCCGTGCAGGGAAGGCCAGTGTTAGGCAGCAGGCTGACGGAGCGGGCCGATAGGCTGGTGCCGACGGCAGAGGGGTCCAGGCTGCAGTAGGCGATGGGCGGATCCGCTTCCAGGCTGCCTGCGGCTGACAGATAGCGGCTCCCCTGGTCTGGGCTGCTGCCGCCTCCGCCTCTGCGCAGCCATCACCTTCCCTCACCGGAGGAAAATTGGGACCATGAAATTCCCTTTCTCCGTGCTGCTCTCCGTCTTCCTGTTCGTCGCCGAAATGGTGTCGGCCATGTACCTGAGCAGCACGTACCGGGCGGAGGGGGACCGGGTGTGGCAGGCTCTGACCCTAACGCTGGCGCTGCTGCCCTGTCTGCTGGTGCAGCTCAGCCTGGTGTTCATCCACAGGGACCTCAGCCGCGACCGGCCGCTGGTGCTGCTGCTGCACATGGTCCAGCTCGGACCCCTCGTCAGGTAGGAGCTCAGAATGGTGGGAGGGGCAGGGCGGGGGGTGAAGGTGTTGGGTGCGCGGCTGTGGAGGGACCAGCCTTAGCTCCCTGTGCGCTCTATACCTCAGGTGGGAGGAGGGGGCTTACACGTACTCCTCTCCAAACACCCCTGCACAAATGCATCTTGTGTGTCTGGTGCATGGGGAAACATGCTCTGTGTACCTGGCACACACAGAGCCGTGTCTTATATAGTCACACCAGGACGCGCAAAGCTACCTCCCACATCATTGGTTATACGGCCATCCTAGGCGCTGGCATCACCTGGGCAGGGCTCAGTATCTTGCACTGATGATGATGGCACCCGTAGTCCGGCCTCAGGGGGGTGGAGTGGGGACAGCGGATGGAGGCGGGCATTTCCATGACACCCATTCCTTTCGTCTCGGAGTGGCGATGTTACAAATGGCAGAGAGGCCTCTCTTCCATGGGAATCTTACAAGGCTGCTTGGTGTGCGGGTGTTTGTGGGCACGCGCTGCGCACCCATCTTCTGGGTGCCGAAAGTCTCTTTATGTGTTAAGTGTGCACGACAGGCCCCCCGAGTACGCGAGTCACATTCACGCCAACCCACAATTCGCCAATCACATCACCGACAATTGGGATGCAGGTGGGTTACTCGCACTGCATTCAGCAGTCCACCGGATGTGACCATTTTAGGAGGTTTACACGAGTGAGGAAAACATGAAAAGGCCCTTTTTTTAGTCCCAGACGAGGTGCTGGTTTCTGGGCAGTGGCTTTCATAGGACTTAGGTCCGCGGAGCTGTGACACCAGGCGAACAACATAGCAGGCAGGTATGCTTGTGTTTTAATTGAGTGGGTCGTCGATATCTGCGAACACACCGGAGGACAGCCGAGGGGCGGCATGCTGGGTGTTAGGTGAAGTGTGTATGCAGTACTTGATCTTTTTGTGTTCCTCAGCAAGGGTATTTTCTGTTTCTGCGAGGCTGTTGTTTAGTTGTTATTGATCTTTACGACTGACATGGTTGGATCCGATCGATGATTTGTCATTTGCTTGGGGTGGGGAGGCATATAGGGTGCACTTTAGAGTGAGAAAAAAGGCAGAGAATGTTTTATTGGCTACAGGGAATTAATTAACATACACTCCTCCTCAGCTCCGTCCTGGAAAATTTCCGGGTGATCTGTCAGGGGGGTGTGGGGTTCCAAAACGCTTTTCCCCCATGCAATGTCAATGGGGAAAATTGAACTCTTTGTGATTTGGTGTAAATCTGTTCAGCTGTGATTTGGTGTAAATCTGTTCAGCTGTGATTTGGTGCACATCTGTTCAGCCTGCGTGGGGTTCGCTGGGCGTTGGCCACAGCTGTGATGCACTGCTTATGACCTCACACATTACATCACAGATGACACCTCAAATCTGTGGTGGTGCAACATACTTATGTAAGTTTGATATATAACTGGTGAACTGTGTTTTGAAATTTTTCTAAAGTAATAATTCTTCAGTGAATTTCCCCTTTTTTAATGTAGGTTAAAATCTTACTACCTTCCTCACGTATAACTCCACTTTAACCTTTGTTTTTTCAGCGAATATGTACAGATATATGTAGGAAATTTGGTTATTGGTTGAGGGGGGGAACCCTACACAAGCAACAACTGCAATTGTTGTCAGGGTGAAACACAAGCAAACTCTAAAGATACCTGTGCTCAACCCTCTGGTAGTAGGGCACAAAAGTAGTCAGGTTTAACTTTGAGGCAATGTTTAATGTATTTGTTTGAATGGGTAAATACGATGGCAATGAATACCATGATATGTGCAGGTCTGACAACTGCAATACCAATAAATGCAATGCCAATTTATGCAATAATCTGTGCCCACACAGTAATGTCAATATTCATAAATGCGATGCCAATGTACACCATAACCTATGCCCGCACAACAGTGTTGATACCGGCAGTAATTATGTCAATGTATGCCACAATCCATGCACGAATGATAATGTTGTTACCAGTAAAAACATTGTTGATGTACGCTATAAGCTAGCCATGCATATTATTGTCAATATCAGTAAAGACAATGTACTCTATGACAACTGTAAGCGCAATGTTGAGAATGTGGATAAAAATGATACCAGTGACTGCCATATTATTCTCAGCAGTTCCAATGAACTCATATCATTGCTGTTGGATTTACCCCAGGTGACTTCCCCATCGACACTGAGTCAGAGATATATGGTCAGGCATGTCCTGCGACCAACACCCATGCCTATCGAATGACAGGTCACAGGTGGGGTCTCTCTTAACCCAAAGTCAAACGCTCATCTAGGGAAAACCCTGATCGATCCCAAAGACAGGTCCGGGGAAATTGGCCCCAATAAACCAAGTTTGGCCAAAGGCTTGTGCTCCCTAAAAATACCTCAAAGCTAGATACCACATGTAGATAGGAACACTCAGCCAATCAGGATACAACATGCACACTACACATAGTGATCACATGCTCCTCATGTCAGACATGTTAGACATCAAGACACACACACAAACTGGCAAACACTAGCTATCCCCGAGGTCAAGAACCATGTTTGTCCTTATCAGATGCCCAAACCTGTTAATTTATGATGGAGATGATTTTTAAGGATGGCAGAAATTACTTTATTGTACCCAATGAGATGTATATAATGTCAGCCAAACCTTTGTACACCAAGAGACTTTCCTCAGACACATTCTGTCGAGACTTTTCTAGCTGCTTGCCTTGACACTCTTGGGCGAAGTTAGTGCTTTATAAATCTAATATTCATTCTTTCATTCATTCTGCTGCGTTTAATTAAACAAACGTGTTCCTGTTTTGCTAAATGTCTCTTGTCTTTTAATTTTTTTAAGGTAAATTCATATCCAAGCAAGATGTTTATGTAGCACTTCAAACACTAATACAGTAAAAACACTATAATAGAAAAATCCCACACCAATTTACAAACATAGAGTAGAATTAAAAAAGTCATTTGAGACCAAAACAACAAAAATCCAATCAGTACAACTGTATAGATGCAATTTCAAAGATTTAGGTAAAAATAGTGCTTGAAAGCACTAAACACCAACTTGGGTTATCTGTTTGCACTCGACTGGGACCATGTCACAAGTTCAGATCGACCAAGGTAGTCTCGCTGACCAAAGTACCTTATGTCCTTGGTACGCAGTCTGCGTGGCGCTGCTTTGTGGGGCTTTGAGTTGTTTGGCATTGGTTACAATGAAACTGTGCGGCAAGGCTTAGCGCCACTCTGCGTCTATTCTGGAAGCTGTGCATCAAGGCTTTGCGTGGCTTTGCGTCTCTTGGCATCAATTCTGATGAGGCTGGCAGTGGTGTGATGGAGCAGGTAAAGCAAAATTTTGTATATCTCCTCTATTTTGCATGAAAATACAAATCACTTAATCGATTTCTATTATAATTTGAATTAATTGTTTGCTGTGTTATACTAACCAAGCTTTTTCATTTTTGGTAAACACAAACTACATGCGGGACTTATTGGCAGAATAACCATAATAACTAACTGTGGTACGCCTATTAATAATAGTACATGTGGTAATAGGATAGTGCATGATTTATGTCGCTTTGGTGACGTTTGCGTTCCCGTTTGGACCGAATGGTGAGTTTTATTGCTTTAAATGTCGCTAAAATCTAGGAAAATACTAATACATAAAGGGATTAGTGAGGGTTTAACATTAGAATCGTCATTTCTGTGTAATAATTATTCTTTTGTGTTTGTTTTGCTTAACTTGGCATTTGGGCCTACCAAACCATGACATCCAAAATGGAGTTCAGAAGTGACCACCGTCTCGTGAGCGCGATGTCTACTGCGCAGACTCGGCTGGCTCCGTAGACCTCCAGGCAACCTCAAGTCAGAGCACAGTGTTCCTGGTCAGGATAAAAATATGGAGGACTGCCAAACTTCAGTTAGTTAAAAAAAAATAAAAGAAGAATAATATCCACAACCAGGAGAGAATACAATGTTTCATGGACACGTCCAGGACTGAGGAAGTGACTTAACACTTCTTTGGGAACCAAAAGTATGGGAAAGTAGGATGATGTTAAAATGTTCTTCAAATGGACCAATCGGATTATAGTATTGTTAAAAGAAAGTTTCATGTTATCCAGAATTTTATTTTAAAAAGGGTAGTAGAATAGGGAGGAGTTACCGCACACCCCTACCAACCCCACAGGCGATGACAGACAAACTAGATGCTTGCACAATTCCTGGTCCTTTGGAGATCTATGGGACTGTGATGTGCTGAGCAAAGAACTTTTCCGGAATTTGAGTCTTGGCCTGCTTATTGGGACAAGAGAAATTCGGTTTATGCAGAGCCAATTGAATTAGAAAAGCCCCGATAGCAAGAATAGGTAAATATAAAATGTCATGCGATTTGTGTTGTTTGACTAAATTTCAACTTGATTGACCAAAATGCGAATTATATAATTGCAAACAAGATTTAGATAAACAAAAATTTGATTAACAGAAATTTTGAGTTTGTGATTTTTCCAATAGGAGATTACAGGATTCTGAAGCTTAAATGTGTTTTAGCTGGTTCTAAATCACCATCAACCAGTCCAACTAATTGGTCCATCGACCAAGTGGTGGAGTGCCTTGATGTTAAGGTTAGGATCCTATAGGTGGTGATGCAAATGTATATTCTGTAATATAATTTTTCTTTCCTATAGGTAATAAGTTGCCCCCTCCACATGTCCAGTGCATCATTCCTCCTGTGTGCAGACTCGTGAGAGAACGTTTGAGTGTTGGTGTTATGGGCCCCACCAATGAATGCGTGTGTGAATGAGATAGCATGACGACGGGTCTGCGACGCAAGGAGGATCTGTACATTTTGCGCCCCAATTTCGCGCTGGATCAGTTTTTCTGGTAGCAGATTGATGGTTTTATTGCATTGGTTTGGTGATTATTGCTTATGGATTTTGATTATTGATTGCGGATGTTTGGATGAGTATTGATTTATGTACTAACATTCTATGTTGAGTCGCGTTGCGTTCTATGTTGTTTTGAAGACTTCTGGGTTGTAGGAAGTCAGCTGGCCTGTGGCAAGTGAAGTCACATGGTGAATTGTTTGTTGCCCTGTAGGTACACGGGGAAAACGTGTGACGATTGGAGTCACACAACGCATTGTCTGGGTTCGAATTGGTAACATCGTCGTGTGTTATCGTTAGGGACATTTCTGTATGAAAGAGGTGTATGGGTAGCGAAGGCCACCTGTGAAATTTTGGTCTTAAGTAACAGGAGTCCATGGTGAGCTCTGATTACGCTTATCACTGGAAAGGTAATAGGTGTTCCCTAAGCTTGTTAGAAGGGTAAAGTAGAGGGAAGTGCTACTTTATCAACTAATGAAATAATTCTGTGGAAGGGCAGAGGTAAGCGCTGCTCTCGAGGAATACAGGATTCTGTGCGAATGGACTACATTTTCGGTATGAATGTGTGTAAGTGAAATAGCATTCAGCTTAATTGTGAAACTCTGGTCTTAATTCTCAGGAGCAGTGTAGTCTCCAACAGGTGTTTTATCTCCAGAGAAACGGTTAGCTGATGCTTGTTAGAAGGGTAAGGTAGAGGGAAGTGCTACTTTATCGGCGAGTGAAATAATTCCGTGGTAGGGCAGAGGTAAGCGCTGTTCTCGAGAAATACGGAATTCTTGTGAAAAAGGTCAAAAACTATCTCTTTATTAGCGAAACGGACAATGGTGGTGTTTTTATGTCATTACTAACAGATTTTGAGTAAAAGAGAGAGTAAGAGAAATGTTGCCGATAAATTTTGTAAAGGAGGGGTCAGCAGGAGTAGCGAGACAAGCTGACGTCAGAACGACCGCGCTGGGATTGGCCAGCCATTACGAAACGTAGACGCTCCGGATTGGTGCGTTAGTGTACGCCGCGCTAGGAGTGGAGAAGTGACAGGGTGACGGAGATGCTCCGGATTGGTGCATTAGTGTGAATCGCGCTATGATTGGATAAATCAGCAGAATAGTCGTAGAAGAAATCTAGCGATACTAAGAAGAGAAAAAATGATGTATTACGATCCACCAGCAAAGGAGAAAAAGTCCTGGTTTGGAAAGATTAAGAACTTATTTAAGAAGGATAAACCGATTGTGACTAGAGAGGGACAGTTGCTTCCTCCACCGAAATCACCCGCATCCTTCATGGTTGCGAAATATGGGTATCATACATGTATTTGGCCAGACAATTGGGCAAAGTATACAAAAGATGAGGGAGTTTTAGCATTTCCAGAACATGGTTCATTCAATTTAGCGGTATTAAGGAATTTAAGAGAAAGAATGATGAGATTAGAACCGAGACCTAGACCTACTCAGTTTGAAGCATTGACAGAATGGGAAGATGAGATGTAAGAAAGAGAACGACAGCGGAGTGGCGGAAGGTATAAATACATGTTTGGTAGACCGTGTGGACAAGAGAATCATGATGACAGAATGAGGAGATGGCGAAGTGCAAATATCGCTGATGGGAGGTTCCCTATGAGAAAAACTGAAGAGTCTAGTAGTAGAAAATGTATAGAGAAGAAAAATAATACAGGATCAGAAGGTTACAAGTATGGTGTGCATGAGTCGGAGGATGATGTACTTGAGGACATGTTTTATAAAAATCCTCCCCCGTATCAACCAAATTCCACGTTATTGACACCAAGTGCCCCAGTAAAAGAGACACCACAAAATATAACATTTGAGTCAATGCCACCTGAGGTAGGGAGAAATAATCCCTTTAGAGAATCAGAAAATACACAACCTGGTAAAATGACAAATGAAAACTCAGCTGAATTAGCCAGAACTACTTTAAAGTTAACTGAAAAGATTAGGGAATTGACTAAGAATATGGAAGCTGTAACTATTTCTGTAACAATTGGACCCGTAATGCCTATTTTTGATAAGCAGAAGGATAGTGAACACTGTCTAACGATCCCTTACAATAGTAATAAACAAATCGAAATGGAAAAGAGGGACTCAAGAGAGAATCCGTGGGGACAAGTGGCAGGAACTTCTGGATTAAGTACTCCTAAAAATTTGACAGTGAATCAGAGCCTAGCGAATAAAGCAATAATGACTACAGAATCAGTACCAGGGACACCAAAGAGTTTAGAACAACAAGAAATAAACCAAATCCTGTAGGTCCTACTTCAGAAGAACTAAGTGAATGGTTAAGGAGCGTACAGCAAAAAGATGCTGAACCTCGACCTCTAGATGTGGCAAAATTAAAAATAGTCCTAGAAGAATTAATAGTAGGGACTATTCCCACAGAAAAATTAAAAGCATATCAGGATGAAGAACTAATGTTTCTATGCAAAAGCATAACATGGAGAGCAAGAAATTTACATGAAAAATTGGAAGAAGTAGCAAATGAAATGGGTATCGATTTTGAAAAAAATAAAATCATTACAAAAACCATACAGAGTAGACTGTGCTGAAAAGGACTTTGAGAATTTGAATACAGCAGGAAGAATAACTCAAATTAAAGAGCTTATTGTTTTGCTGAGAAAATGGGGCGACGTAGATAAATGGAAAAGTAGGTGGTTTCGAAAACGGGACGATGCAATAGATAAAACGTTCGCAGCTTTCCCAGCAAGAGAAAAAGAAAAGGTGGTAACTGAGTGTCCCATGAGGGAGATTCCAGGAGGAGGCTATGTGCATGTCCCCTTGGACGAGACAGGACATTTTATCATTCACCAACGACTTTCCTCGCTTGCAGCGAGAAGCCAGTCAAGTGGAACCTGCAGGTAGACAGATTTGTAAAATTATCAAAAGTACTATGGATTGATTTGAACAGTTTATTTGACATAATTGTGCCAGCAGATCTATGGGCAGAATGTAAAATTACAATAGGTTGGCCTACTCAAGAATACCCTAGGGATCCCAAAACAGGTGCTCCTGATCCAGAAGTAATGAGAAAATACGAACAGGTAGTTACCTTCCTGAAAAATAAAGTGCCTCCAAAAGAAACTGATTGGGTAAAGATTGATAGAACTCACCAAGAAGTAAAAGAATCTGTACATGCATATTATGAAAGATTATTATTGGCTTTTAAACAATACAGAGGTGATGAAAATTTGAGCGAGAAAGATCGTTTTGTATATCGATTTGTGTATGGGTTGCGTCCTGAAGTAAGTGAAATGATTAAACAGCATACAGTGGATTGGCAAAATAAAAAAATAGATGAAGTACTGAGACATGCAAAATATTTTAGCGAGGAGATTGAAGCCAAACAACGTAAGTTAAAAGAAAAAGCCATGTGGGCTCAAGTAAAAGTGGCAGAAAGACAGGAAGTCCAACTGATTGAACAGGCAAATGGCATGAGCATGAAACAAAAGCCCAATATTGGGAAAGGAAAAGGGACAGATTAGTATAGAAGAAGCCAAAAAGAAGTGGCCATGTCATAACTGCGGAAGGATAGGGCATTGGAAGACCGAGTGTAAATTTCCTCCAAGTGCCAATGGCGATAATGCATCATTGAATCCACAGGTGCAGAATGAGGTGAGTTGTCAACCGCAGCGACAGCAGCAGGTTGTTGCCCAACAGTGTCAGGTGCCAAAACCGCCTTTTCCACAGAGCGTAAATCCTCAGAGATACAGTAATGAGACAGGATTGTACAACAAAGAACAGGTAACTAAGCTGCCGCGCGCTAGTGCTGTTTCGCAGTATTGGCTACAACGCGATGAGAGTGAATCAGAAGAAAGTTATTGATGGTGCCGAGGAGAGGAAGAAGAGTGCGTACTTGGCGCAACTCTAGAAGTAGACCAGACAGGCCCTTTTGTGGATGGAAAGATTAATGACGAAAACATTACTTTCCTAGTAGATACTGGTGCTACTCGTTCAACTGTTAGATCAGCTGATGTCAAAAATCATCCTCTCTCGGATGAAACAATCCAAGTAGTTGGAGTATCCAACAGACAGATAAAAACATATCTTACTGAACCAGTTAAGGTTAAAATAGGGAAATTTTCTGAAATGCCCTGTATTGTCGTGTGCGATACAAGCCCTGTAAATTTGTTAGGAAGGGACTTGCTGTGCAAAATGAACTGCACAATTTTCTGTACTCCTGATGGTATAGCTTTTGAGACTACTGATGAGGATGTACTGTACAAAATGACTATAGCTAATATGGAACCTGAAATTACTGAGGCATTTGCTGTATTTGACCCCGAGGAATTGCCTCAGGAATTGAAGAAAACAGTGAAAACGGAGGTATGGTATTTCACGGGAGAAGATGTGGGATTAATGAAAAATGTAGATCCCGTAAAAATTTCTGTAAAGGAAGGAGTAAGTTACCCAAATATTCCACAATACAAATTGACACCTGAGATAATTGCAGGAGTTACTCCTATAATAGACAGAATGATTGAACAAGGTATTTTGAGGGAAATAATGAGCAGTCCGTGTAACTCGCCAATTATAGGTCTGAAAAAGCCTAACAGAACTTTCAGGATAGTACAAGACCTGAGAAAAGTGAATAAAATTGTTGTATCATGTTGTCCCATTGTACCAAATCCTTCTGTGATTTTATATCAGATTCCTCATGATGCAGAATGGTACACAGTGATTGATTTGTGTCATGCTTTCTTTTCCATTCCTTTGCACCCTGACAGCCAACAGATTTTTGCGTTCCGGTTTGGCGAACGTACTTTGGCATGGTGCCGAATCCCTCAGGGATATAGAGAAAGTCCATCTATATTTAATCAGATATTGAAGAACTCCCTAGAAGATTTAAAAATGCCTGAAAGCTCGGTACTAGTCCAGTATATCAATGACCTATTGGTGGCACCGAGGACTCAAGAAGCTTGTGTAGTGGATACTGTTGCATTGCTGAACCATTTAGCAGATGGAGGACTTAAAGTATCCCCATCAAAATTACAATTCTGTCAAAAGGATGTACAGTATTTAGGCCATAAAATTGAAAAAGGGCTAAGAAATGTGACTGCAGATAGAATCAGGATAATCAAAGGAATGAGAGCACCAATGACTCAGAGAGAGGTGAGAATGTTTCTTGGAATGGTTGGATATTGCCATCAGTGGATTAGTCATTTTTCATTGATTGCAAAACCTCTGGTACGCCTAACAAAGAGTGATGTAAAAGACCCCATTGAATTAAATAGAGAAGAGTTGAAGGCTGTAAATACTTGAGAGATGGGTTGTGTGAAGCCCCAGCTCTTGGCATGCCTGACTATGAGAAAGAATTTGAACTCTATTGCAGCAAAAGAAATGGATGTGCACTTTCCGTGTTAGTGCAAAAACATGGAAAATTGAGAAGACCGATTGCATATGCTAGACCCTGTAGCTGTGGCACTGCCTGGTTGTTTGAAAGCAGTAGCAGCAACCTGTAAGAGTCTGGAACAGAGTGAAGGAATTGTGATGGGATATCCTGCGAGAGTGTTTGTGCCTCATGATGTGGCGATCCTTTTAACTGGGAGCCGCATTCAGTTTATGACACATAGTCGTCTAACTAAATATGAGAAAGTCATATTAGGTGCAACAAATGTGAGCCTTGTGAGGTGTCTGAATGTGAACCCTTCAACACTGTTACCTGATGCTGAGAGTGTGGAAGTCAGGGATGATGTGGATCATGACTGTTTGGAAGTGCTTGATTTTTGTACCAAGCCACGCCCTGATATAAAAGATGTACCTTTGACAGAACGTGATTATGTGATGTTTGTGGCTGGATCATGCTTGAGAACGGACGAGGGAATTTTGAGTGCAGCATATGTACTGTAGCAGCTGTACTGGAAGCATCTTGTCTGAAAGGAGTGAAATCGGCCCAGGTTGATGAACTATTTGCATTAACAAGAGCATGCAAGTTGGGAAAGAATCTGAGAGTGACTGTGATTACCGATAGTCAGTATGGCTTTGGTGTGGTGCATGACTTTGGGCAAATTTGGTCCCAAAGAGGATTTTTGACATCGAGTGGAACTCCTATAAGGAATGCTGAAGTGGTTGGAAAGTTGCTTGAGGCGATACAGCTGCCTAAGCAATTGGCAGTAGTAAAATGTGCTGCACACTTGAAGTCTGCTGATTATATATCAGCGGGGAACGAGTTTGCTAATGACATGGCACAATATTGTGCACAAAATCAGAACTCTGTGAATCGTGGTAGAGAAAAAGAAATGAATTCATGTCCCTTGCTGTTTACTAACACTGTGAATACATGGGAAGAAGTGAGGCAGTTGCAAGAAGAAGCAGGAAATGAGGAAAGAAGACAATGGATAAAAGCAGGATGTGTACCACGGGAGATAGATCATGTGTGGGTTTATCGGGATGGAAGACCAGTCATGCCTGATAGCATGGTTTCTACCATGGTCCAGATGTATCATGGACAAGCACATGTAGGAAGAGATGCTATGATCAGACTTTTCAAACAGACATGGTATAATGCGAAATTCAGACTTGTAGCTGAGAGCCTTTGTCAAAGATGCCTTATATGTCAGCAATACAATCCTGGAAGAAAAACAGTGGTAAGTCTAGGAACAATAGGACAAGAAGGAGGGCCTTTCACAAGAATGCAGATTGACTTCATTGAAATGCCCCCCTGCAATAGGTTGAGGTATGTTCTAGTGGTAGTTAGTTTTCTTGATGGGTGGAAGCATACCCAACTAGAAGAAGTGATGGAATTACAGTAGCAAAGTCACTATTAAGCGAGTTCATTCCCAGATTTGGCTTTCCAATCACAATTGAATCAGATAGAGGAAAGCATTTTCATAATGAAATCATGAAACTGATTTGTGAAGCATTGAATGTACAACAGAAACTGCATTGCGCTTATCGCCCAGAGGCTTCTGGCGTGGTGGAACAAGTAAATGGCACCATTAGAAAACAGATTGGGGAAAATGTGTTTAGCCACAGGTTTGAAATGGCCTGATGTCTTGCCTCTAGTACTCATGACTATTAGATCTATTCCTGATAGGAATACTGGATTGAGTCCCCATGAGATAGTGATGGGGAGGGCAATGAGACATGTTTTCATTCCTGTCAACAAGCTATTGCCTATATCTGATGACTTAGTGTTGGATTATTGCAAGGGGTTGGCTGATTCCGTTCATTCTGTGTTTCATCAGGTTGGATCGGATGCAACCACTCTTGAAAAGAAACCAGCTCATGATCTATGCCCAGGTGACTGGGTAAGAATAAAAGTGCATAGAAGAAGAAATTGTCTGGTCCAAAGGTGGGATAAACCACGTCAGGTGATCCTGACCACGTCGACAGCTGTGAAATGTGCAGGAGTGAAAAATTGGATTCATGCTAGCCATACCTTGCGAATTCCAAATCCAGTGGATAACAGAGAAGAAGAATACTTTGAAGAATCGGATACCAGTTCCGAGTCAGATACAGAAGAAATAAGAACAAGATCAACTCCTGAAAGGGGGGAGTTAGAACCAAGTCCAGTTATAGCACCAGAGAATCTACCATAAAGAAGGAGATTGCAAATTTCTGACACTAGCTCAGAGTCAGACACTGAACCAGTACAAGTACATAAGAGTGTAAACAAAAACAGTGAAGAGACTGTCAAAGAAATTCTTGATAAAGAAGCTCCGCATGAATAAACAAGAGAAATTCCACCTGAAATCACAGAGGTAGATGGTGAGGTACCAAATACAGAGAGAGAGGGAAAGATTGTTGCGGAAGATCCCCGAGGAGGTGTAGGAAAACCATACATCCAGGTAGAAGAAGGGACAGTTAGTCAGCAGGAAGATTGTGTGGAAGAAAGACGAGGAGGGACAGAAGTAGATAAGAAAAAGGAAGTGGTGGAAAGAAAAACTACTGAAAGTAAGAGTCAACGTGGAACTGAATCTGAGGACAGTGATGACGAAGTACAAGAAGGTCGAGTTCTAAGAAAGAGAGCATGGAGAACGGAGAGAAGTGAAAAAGGAAGTAAGTTGAAAAGGCCAGCAAAGGAAGAAGTCTGGCCAAACAGAATAAAGAGATTGAGATACAGATTGACACAAGTAAAATCATCCAGAGCTGAACAAGTGAATGAGGTGTCTAGCCAAGTGAAATCAAAAGACGTTGGACAGACACCATCAGAGGAAAGCAAACGGACTAGAAAGGCTAACCAGAAGTATAAGTCACCAGAATGGTCATATATGGCACTTCCTGAAGTACAAGAGGAAGCAGACAGCCAAGGGGATCTAGGGGTGACTATACCAGAAGTGGTTGAGGAAGATGAAGAATCGGAAATCCTGAGAGTTATCTTATCCGACATCGGAGAAGAGACGGATGTTCAGGAAATTCTGAATCAAGATTGTGAGAGGAAAGTGAAAAACGATCAAATGCCAAATTGAGGAGACAAGAGTGCTCCAGAAGAGATTTTTTGAAAATTACCGAAAAGGAGACATATCCGAAAAGAACCAAGTAGGTGCCTAGAGCCTTGGGTTTAGACAAAACTAGTTGTGTGTGGACGAGGCAAAGTCAAAAGACTCTGATCATTTTCTGAAATGGCAAACACAGAAAGTAGAACATCTACATGTGTGTTCCTTCGAAGATGGTGCAAGGTGTGTTGCTGTTGTACAGGATTACTAATGCTTCTGTGGAGTGCGTTAGCTGTAATAGTATAATTTAAAGTAATGAGACAATAGAAGGTCATACTGAAAATAAAACTGGTGTAGAGAAGATTCATGATATTAATCCAACTAGAGGAATAGATGGAACTTATTTACATAAAGATAGGTCCATAACTGATTTTTCTAACAATGTTTTTTCAAAATTATTATATGAATATGTAAAAACGATGGATGTGAGAGATTTCTACGTCTGCATGCAGTTACCTGCATCAGTGTCTGAGGGAGTGACCTACCACCACCTTCCAGTAACATATGGAATAACATGTAGTGTATTAGCAAGTTTGTTTTATAAAACAGGGAAACTAGAATATTGTTTTTCTGATGTAGATAAAAAAAATTCACAAGTATCCGTAGTTCCTGAATTAAATAGAGTAAAACCTGGTAAAGTATTAGGTGAATTTTTCCTAGAAACTCGAGAATTATTAACTTTAGTATCAGTATTTAGAAATAATCTCACTTGTAGTTTGAAGAAGGAAGAAAATACTTTTCTAGATATCGTAGAAGAAAGGAGAATAAAAATGAAAAAGAAGATACCTGAGAGAAAAGAAGAAAAGACAGTCTGGGATGTTGAAAGAGAAAAACATTTGAAAGGAGAAACTAGTTCAGCTATGGCTTTAGATTGGCCACAGAAAGGGAAATTGTGTATAGAAGAAATCAAACTGTTTATGATAACTACGTCATAGGTGCGAGTGACTGCCATGATACTTATAGAATCATGGGTGGGTGGGATTTAAAGGAGGAAATGATCCAGTATTCCCTGGATTATATTTTATCTGCGGGAACAAAGCTTATTATCGATTACCTGACCATTGCTATGGCACATGTTACCTAGGCCTGGTTTTCCCAAAGATATTTCATGTGGGAAGGGGAAAAGATGGTGCACATGAGATAGGTAGACAACTAACGTGTAGAAGAAGAGAATCTTGGGCAGAAATTGTAGGTGATATTTTTGGAGCACTGATACCAGCAGTTGGAATATCTCTGAATGCACATAAAATTAGAAAATTATCAACAGTAGTGGATCGCTTGTCAACAAGCACTGCTGGAGGATTTTTATTGGTAAACACAGAAATAGTTGCCATGCGAGCCATGGTGATGCAAAATCGACTTGCCCTTGATATTATTTTGGCCAAAGAGGGTAGAGTCTGTGGAATGTTGAACGTTCAACATTGTTGTACTTATATTCCTGACGAAAGTCAAGATTTGAAGACATACATAAAGAATAGAACTGATTTGCACGAGGAGATTGTTCCACTGGAGGTGGAAGGTGTTTGGGAAAAGATTGGAAAAGGGGTTTCTACTATTAAGGACTTTTAACTATAATTAGGTAGTACATTTATTGGTAAAATTTTAATTCCAGTAACATGTGTGATATTTTTAGTATTAATTCTGAGATTAGGGTGCTTATGTAGTAAGAGGAGAAAATTACAAAAACATATAAAAATAGAAGCTACTAAGAAAAGAGAGAAAGGAAAGGGAAATGGAAGATATAGAATTAGAAGAATGAAAAGAGAATGTGTATAAAAAGACAAGAGAGGAAGAGACAGGGGAAACAATTATGTGACCTAACAAAACTTAAAGAGAACTGAATTCATTTCTATTACAAATGTTTTCTAAATTTAAGGGAATTTATGGTCATATTAAAAATCACCAAAGGGGGGATTGATGGAGCAGGTAAAGCAGAATTTTATATACCTCCTCTATTTTGCATGAAAATACTAATCACTTAATCGACTTATATTATAATTTGAATTAACTGTTTGCTGTGTTATACTAACCAACCTTTTTCATTTTTGGTAAACCCAAATTACACGTGGGACTTATTGCTATTTGCATGGCAGAATAACTAACTGTGGTACACCTAATAATAATAGTACATGTGGTAATAGGATATTGCACGATTTATGTCGCTTTGGTCACGTTTGCGTTCCCGTTTGGACCGAATATTGAGTTTTATTGCTTTAAATGTCGCTAAAAGCTAGGAAAATACTAATACATAAAGGGATTAGTGAGGGTTTAACATTAGAATCTTTATTTCTGTGTATTAATTATTCTTTTGTGTTTGTTTTGCTTAAGTTGGCATTTGGGCCTACCAAACCATGACATCCAAAATGGAGTTCAGAAGTGGCCACCCTCTCGTGAGCGCGATGTCTACTGCGCAACCTCAAGTCAGAGCACAGTGTTCCTGGTCAAGGATAGGAACATAGAGGACTGCCAAACTTCAGTTAGTAAAAAAAACAATACAAGAACAATGAATATCCACAACCAGGAGAGAATACAATGCTTCATGGACACATCCAGGACCGAGGAAGTGACTTAACACTTCTTTGGGAACCAAAAGTATGGGAAAGTATGATGATGTTAAAATTTTCTTCAAATGGACCAATCGGATTATAGTATTGTTAAAAGAAACTTTCATGTTATCCCGAATTTTATTATAAAAAGGTTGGTAGAATAGGGAGGAGTTACCGCACACCCCTACCGACCCCACAGGCAATGACAGACGAGCTAGATGCTTGCACGATTCCTGGTCCTTTGGAGATCTATGAGACTGTGACGTGCTGAGCAAAGAACTTTTCCGGACTTTGAGTCTTGGCCTGCTTATTGGGACAATTGAGCAGAGAAATTCGGTTTATGCAGAGCCAATTGAATTAGAAAAGCCCCTATAGCAAGAATAGGTAAATATAAAATGTCATGCGATTTGTGTTGTTTGACTAAATTTAAACTTGATTGACCAAAATGCTAATTATATAATTGCAAACAAGATTTAGATAAACAAAAATTTGATTAACAGAAATTTCGAGTTTGTGATTTTTCCAATAGGAGATTACAGGATTCTGAAGCTTAAATGTGTTTTAGCTGGTTCTAAATCACCATCAACCAGTCCAACTAATTGGTCCATCGACCAAGTGGTAGAGTGCCTTGATGTTAAGGTTAGGATCCTATAGGTGGTGATGCAAATGTATATTCTGTAATATAATTTTTCTTTCCTATAGGTAATAAGGTACCCCCCACATGTCCAGCGCATCATTCCTCCTGTGTGCAGACTCGTGAGAGAACGTATGAGTGTTGGTGTTATGGGCCCCACCAATGAATGCGTGTGTGAATGAGATAGCGTGACAACGGGTCTGCGACACAGGGAGGATCTGTACATTTTGCGTCCCAATTTTGCGCTGGATCAGGTGCGACAAGGGTTTGGATCGCATTGCCTCTGTACCGATGGGGACCACAGCTAGGCTGGTAGTGCACCTTCAGGCCCACTTCCAAGGGTCCATGACTGGGATGGTACCACAAGAGGGACAGCACTCACAGCAGGCAAAAATCAGGTATATGGTTCAAGGTGGTTGTAGCCTTTTCTGTCCCTGAGGCTCTGATCAAGAGGCGGGCGATTTAGTCCTCGGAGTCACTCCGGTGGTCCTGGATTTCTTGATGCAGGTCCAGCCCTTTTCATTCAGGTAAAATACACATGAATGATGGATGGATGGAATGTGGAACAAAACAAACATTCACCTCCAGTTAAGAGATCTGGGTTAAATCCATTGTTCTTTTGAAGATTTTACCTTGTTCAGAATTTTGTCAATCAGTTGGTCCTTTTTCACTTTTCATTTAGGCAGCAGAGCAGCAGTCCTTCTTGCAGCAGAGCAGTACACCAGTTCTTCCAGGGGTCCAAAGGTGTACTGAGGAGTGGGGGCCTGAGGGTCCACTATTCATCCTTGGTGCCAGCTGTGAAATAGGAGAAGTTTCTAGAGAGTTCCACTCCCTGAGGTGTTTGGAATTTCCCTTCTTCCTTCCTGCCCTGGCCCAAGTTTGTCTGAGTGGCACAAAAGACTAGTGTGAAACCCTTTGCGAGTGTGCTGAGGCAGAGCCTTTGTGATGTGCAAGTGTGGTAGATGACAGCTCCGCCCCTATCAAGTCAGAGATAGCCCATTGCCAACACCTAGTCCCCTTTGTCTCACTGTCTGGGAGTAATACACACATACCAACTGCCAGCTATTCCTAATCATCTGGCCCAGGATACAGGCATCAAATTATTAGGACAAGAAATTGCAAACTTTCTAAAAGTGGTATTTTCAGAATTGTGACTTAAAGTCCGACTTTACCATTAACAAGGGTTTTACATTACCATTCATTAGGCACCAAGCTCACCCTTCCTACTTGCTACCAATTGAAATGTATCACTTATTAATTGTAATAAGGTAACTCAAAGTTATTCTATGGGAGAGGTAAACCCTGCAGCAGAGAAAAACTGATTTAGGAATGTTTCACTTTCAGGACATGTGAAACTTAAAAGCACATGTCCAATGAGTCAAATACAGTGGACCCTGCCCTATGGGGTGTGTAGGGGCTACCCTAAAGGTGACTTATATGTATTAAAAAGGAAGGTTTAGGCATGCCAGGTCAAAATGGCAGCCTAAAACTGCAAACACAGGCTGCTATGGCAGACCCGAGACATGTTTAAAAGACTAAGTAAGTGAGTGGCCCAATCAACGCTGCATACCTACTAGTAGTATTTAATTTACAGGCACTGGGTACATGTAGTATCACTTTACAAGGGGACTGACATGTAAATCAAATGTGCCAATTGGGTGTAAGCCTAAGTTACCATGTTTGAGGGAGAGAGCACAAGCACTTTCGCACTGGTTAGCAGTGATAACGTGGGCAGAGTTCTAAGGTCAGCAGTAACAGAGTCTGCAAAAACAGAAGGATTTGAAGGTGAAAAGTTAGGAGAAAACCAAGCCATGCCAAGGATGTTAGGTCCAACACGTGCTCCCCCCCAATTAAAAGCAGAGGGAACTACCCACCCTCATGGGAGTTCTCAACACTAAGGCAGAAGAACCTGGAGAGACCATCAGCTTAGGTGTGGTCAGTTCCAGGGTGAAGTTCCACTGTAAAGTTAATTCCGTTTAGGGAGATGGACTACATAAACAGTTTGGGATTCTCACCCCTCATTTGCATTAGCCATCTAAGAGTATTTGGTCTGTCTGAACCCGTAAGTGAGCCCCAAACAGGTAGGGTCTCAACATCTTCAGTGACCACACCACTGTGAATGCTTCCCTCTGTATTGTACTCACCTCTGTTCCCTGGTAAGTAACCTACTGCTAATGGAGGCTGTGACAGCATGGCCCCTATGCCATGCTCCAAGGCATCTGTCTACATGATGAATTCTTGGCCGAAATCAGGGGCCTTGAGCATTGGTGGCATGCTCATGACCATCTTCAAGGTGGCAAAAGTATTCTGGAAGGCCTCTGTCCAGATCAATTGTCTAAGGTGCTTCTTAAAAGTCAGCTCTGTCAAGGGTGCAACAATGGTGCTACACCCCTTGACAAGTCTCCTGTAGTTTCAAGTGAGGCCTAGGTAAGCCCTCACATCTGTATGGGTTGTGAAGGGTTACCAAGCCAGAATGGTTTGAAATGTGGCCTGGAGGGGCAGCACTTTGCCCCCTCTAATTTGGTAACCCAAATAGACCACAGACGCTGCCCTATTTGGCACTTACTGGCCTTTAAAGTCAGGCCTGCTCTCTATAGAGCCTGAACGCTTCTCTGTGGTGGCACAAGTGGTCCTCCCAGCTGGAACCGAAGACCACAATGTCATCTACGTAGGCGGCACTGAAGTTCTCCAACCAGCCAGGACCTGATTGAACAACCTCTGGAAAGTGTCAGGGACATTCTTCAACCTGAAGGGCATCACCCAAAACTGGAAAGGGTCTTCTAGGGTAGAGAACACAGACTTCCCTTTGGCTCCCTCAGTGAAGGCAATCTGCCGGTACCCAGACATCAGATCAAAAGTGACGTGGAACTTGGCAGACCCCAACCGATCAATGAGCTCACCAGCTCAGGGGACGGGGTGAGCATCAGTCTTAGTGACTGGATTGAGTCCCCGGGAACCAACACGGAACCAGAGATCAGGGGTGGTACCTGGAGCGGCAGCCTTGGGGATCAGCACCACTGGACTGGACCAAGGACTGTTTGAGGGCTCAATTACCCCTAGCTCCAGCATCTTGGAGACTTCCTTCTTTATGCTGGCTCCCAACTTGTCAGATAGCCTGTCGATCTTATTTTTCACAAGCATACTGTCCCCAGTGTCAATATCATGGGTATGCCATGTAGTGAGCTCTGGGGTTAAGGAGGAGAGGGAATCGAATTGCCCCAACAACTGGTGGCAGTCCCCCTGTTGCTATAGGGTCAGGTTATCTGAGAGGCTGACACCCTCCAGTGCCCCATCCTGCTCCTAGGAAGAAAGGCGGTCAGTTAGAGGTTCACTTTCCTCCTCCTCTCCATCATCTGTTACCAAGAGCATGGTCATTTTGAATCTCTCAAAGTGGGGGTTGAGGCGATTAACATACAGGACCCGTAAAGGGTTCCTGGGGGTCTTGAGGTCCATCAGACAGCTGACATCCCCCTTGCGCTCCTTCTTGGCCTCATAGGGCCCAGACTATCAGTCTTGTATGGCACTAGGTTCCACAGGCTCCATCACCTATATTTTTTAACCAGGCTAAAACTTAATCAGAGTGACCATCTGGTCACACCAGACCTTCATGGCCTCCTGGCTGGCCCCCAGATTCTCCTTCTTTCAGAAGAATTTAATGTAGGTGCGCTGGACCAGCATGTAGCTGACCACACCCTGAGGGGCTTTCTCGGGAGCTTGCTCCCAACCCTGATTTACCAGGTTGAAAGGCCCTTTGAGAGGATGGCCATGCAGAAATTCAAAGGGACTGAATCCAACCCCCTTCTGTGATATTTCCCTGTAAGCAAACAACAAGCATGGCAAGAGGACGTCCCACTTCCACCCCAATGGCTTTGGCAGGCCCATGATCATGCCTTTGAGGGTCTTGTTGAAGCTTTCAACAAGTGCATTGGTCTGTGGTTTATAGGGTGAGGAGAACCTGTAGGTTACTCCATACTTGTCTAAAATGGACTTCATGTACGCTGACATGACATTGGTACCACATTGAGATACCAAGTTGTGGAAATATAGATTTTTATGATCAGTTATGTCCCCTATCTTGGACCCCAACGGTTTCATGTATAAATCACAAGTACATGTATGTTCCCTCCAGTTCCAGTTATGAAGACGCAAATACATGTGCGTCCACCGTTAACATGTCCTCTTTCAGATCCGCCATGAATGGGCCGGATATTCCATTCCTAAGTACGAAAGGCCACCGGCTTTATATGGTTCACTTATGCTATTTTTCAGTCCAGGTGAGTAGGCCCTGATTCTGCCATCAAGCTTTTCCTGCCTTCTGCCTCTGAGAGCTCCAGTCTGAGCCTGCATCTGTATCCATGAACTTTGTCCTCATTCTCTGCGCAGCTAACGGTGCCTGACATCAGCTTGTTGCCTGCCAAAAACTGTATTTCACCTTCGAAATTATCTGCTCCGCTCCCTATCCAATGCATTCCTGTCTAGTAGTTTAAGTAAACATTCTTCCAGCTACCGAGCAAAGGGCCCGGCTTCTCTGTCTTTATGCAAGTAATTCATAGCCCTGTTACTATGGACGATTTCTGCCCCCGCATATTGTGTAGACACTTAGACGCTTGTACACGCACTCACAGTCAATATAGTCAGTATAGAATAAGGTTCTACTCCGAGAGACCTTTCTTTTTGGATAACATAGTTCTTTAAACATAGGATGTTAGATATGATTTGGGATTAAGTTGACATAACCCCAGACTTTTGTCTCCACATGTAGAGCTAAATGTCAAGTCCCTTTCTCCCTCTAGCCCCACGTCAGTTACACGTCATGCTCGAGTTGAGCACAAGTAAGGCAAAGTTCCAGTACAATTCCAGCAGATCACGCAACCCCCTCCAGGTATCCACCCACACATGACAAATTACCCATTATCATCAAGTGGACGCCCACATGGACGCCCACCTTCACGCCTACTTACACGCCCACATGCTCTTATCTCATTCTCTCTTGCTCTTTTGCTTACGTACAATTGAGAAATGTATATATACTGTACTCTGTGAATAATGTTTTGAGAATATTGAGAATACTTTTGAGCCCCTTTCCAGATCCAATTTTGGTGATGGAAATATTCTCCCTTTGACTCGAGTTATTGGAATAAATCCCTTTATGAACCTGATACCACAGACTCAGCCTCTTGCTTTATGCATGATCCTATTGATATTCTGAAAAATTCTGAGAGCGTAATATTTTATTTACCACATAATGGCGCCCGAACAGTTTAATCTCTTTCCCCACACGCCGGAGATGAAGGTCCAGTTTTGCCCCCTTCCACAGCCGTGATGGACTTCAAGCGCGCACGTCGCGGGTCTTCCCGCCAACTCCCTCAGGCCAACGAAGGGGACAGACTGCGACCAGGCATCCATACGAGGCGGTGAGGAACGCAGATTGTCCTACCCAGAGCCCACCTGCGAGAGAGCTGTGTCCGAGGTATACAGAGGCCCACCAGATTCCGAAGTTCCGAAGTATCCAAGTCACGAGTCGAGTCCAGTCCAGTCCAGTCCAGTTTGGTCTAGTCCAGTTCAGTTCCGAGGCCTTCCGTTCCGAGCTACCCGGTGAGTACCATTGCCGGGGAGGCGTTCTGACGTGCACATAGGTTGTGCCGGTCAAGACGGGTTTGGGTACACAAATCCGGTCTGCACTGTTTCAGCAGTGTATCTGTACTGTTTAGCAGTATATCTAGTATGTCTAGTATATAATTCAGAATCACCTAGTTAGTGTTCCCAGGTTCCCAGGTTCGCTTCCCGCTAGCCCCTTAAGAAATTAAGCCCCTTAGAAATTAGCCCCCTTAGAAATTAAGTCGAGGAAATAGGTATGGTGCTTTCCCCTTTTTCTCATGTTTTATTGTGATCTTTCAGGGGAATTAGTCCAAGCCCCTAATACAGCTTCTACTAAAGTCCTCCCTTGGATACAAGAACACACTGTGGCATTTGAAGAATTAAAGAGAGCTTTATGTCAAGCACCAGTTTTAGCAAACCCTGATTACAACAAATCGTTTATGTTTTTTGTGACAGAGCGGGATGGAACAGCACTATCTGTCCTAACACAAGATCATGCAGGAAAACACGAGCCCTGTGCTTATTTTTCTAGTACATTAGACCCAGTAGCACAGGCTTTGCCTGCGTGCCAAAAATCAGTTGCAGCAACGGCCTTAGCCATAAGACAAAGTGACTTGATAGTGCTGGGCCACCCTCTGACAGTACAAGTACCACACGCAGTAGAGGTTCTCTTGAACCGGACAGAAACACAACACCTGACTGTAGCTAGACTGACAGGCTATGAGCCAACGTTATTTCAACCACACATAGAGATCAGACGATGCAACATACTGAATCCTGCTACCCTTTTGCCCTCCAGTACAGAAAGCGTTTCACCACACGACTGTGTTGAAGTAATACATACCGTGACTAAACCAAGACAAGACTTGACAGACGTTGCACTCCCAGACCCCGACCTAACACTATAAATTGACGGCTCATGCATGAGGACAGGGGCGGGAGAATTAGTGGCAGCATATGCAGTGACTACTGATACTGTAATAATAGAGACTAAAAGAATAGACATATTGTCAGCACAAGCAGCAGAGCTCATCGCCCTGACACAAGCGTGCATAAGAGCTAAGCACCTGAGAGTAAACATTTACACCGATTCTCTGGCGAGAAAGAGGTTTCTTGACCTCTCATGGGGCCAAGATACAGCATGGCCCCCATATTCAAGCCCTACTGGAAGCAATACATTTACCAACAGCCATAGCTATCCTAAAATGTAAAGCACATACTAGAGCCACAGATACCATTTCCCAAGGCAATGATCTGGCAGACCGAACAGCTAAACAGACAGCTCAGACCCCACTAGACATGACAAAGTTACAGGTTCAATAAGTGTCCAAAGCCATGACAGTTAGGGATCCTTCCAAGGATGTACAAGACATACAGACACATGCTACGATGGACGAATTAAAGAAATGGTCGGAACAAGGAGGGGTACTGACTGATCAGGGTTGGATGACAAGGGCAAATCCACATGGCTTCTTCCTGATTCAATGGTACAAGTGATTATAAATACCGCACATAGTCCTGCACACTTAGGAGAGAAAGCAATGATAGATAGCTTACAGAATATATGGTTCAACAAGCACCTGCGTGCAGCAGCGAAACAAAAGGTCAGAACATGTATGATCTGTTGCCAATTCAATCCAGGTAAAGGCATTCCGATGGAACAAGGTGGATTCCATCCACCTGACCACCCTTTTGAAGTGCTCCAAATGGATTATATCCAAATAAACAGATGTAGAGGTTACAAATATGTCCTGGTACTAATGAAGCAGGTGTCCCTTCTGTTAGGGTATACCTGGAAATTCCATTGTGTGCGACATCCTGAAGCAGCAGGCCTTGTAGAAAGACATAATCAGACATTAAAAATTTGCGCAGACAAAGGTGTAGATTGGATGGTAGCCCTGCCGGTTGCCCTCTTTTACATGCGAATGGTAGCTCATTCTAGAACAGGCTTATCTCCCTATGAAGTGGCCTTTGGTAGACCACCAAATATGTGGGCACTCCAATGCCTAAAAGATTACTGATGCTGACAGATTACCTGGCTTCCTTGATGTCTGCACTACTCTCTTGTTGTTCGCAGGTTGCTGCCGCCTTCCCTGACAACACCCAGGTCAAAGAATACTCCATCGCTCCTGGATGGAAGGCGCCAAAGTCAGTGCTCTGGACCACGGGGACGGCCGTTAAAGTCAAAGTGCACCTTCACCACTCTTTTACAAAGGAAAAAGACTTTGAACTTGGATTTTGGATTTTGAACACCATTTTATAGAGGAGACTCCCCAGCAGTTTCCACAAAGCTAAACTTAGATCTAAAAAGTCAGAACCCGTTTGATCAATTAAGTCCACTAGGTGGTGAAGCGGTTGAACATGTATTCTGGCTCGCATAAGATCTTGGACAATAACATAAAGCAAAAATAAGAGAGCAAGATAAGAAGCAAATAGATGTATAGTGACTGTAATTTTTTCAATCTCTTCTGTGCATCACGATAATATGTATCAGCTTAATACTACATGCTATTTTTCCTTCTATTGCCTCACTCTTATACTCCTCCACTAATGATACCATAAAGCACACATTTAGTGATCTGCCATCCTATGAGTTATCATATCGACTTGCCTTACGCAACAATACCTTTATTCAGATGCTGCACCATTCACATCAGACTAGCAATGCTACAGACTGCTGGGTCTGTGGCCGACTCCCCCCCTATCAGAACTATAAGG
Source organism: Triturus cristatus (assembly GCF_964204655.1). NCBI lineage: Eukaryota > Metazoa > Chordata > Amphibia > Caudata > Salamandridae > Triturus > Triturus cristatus. Next base: position 1,005,648,605 of record NC_140591.1, on the reverse strand, counting down.
GAGTTTTGCCCCTCTTTCTCTATCCGTTCACACACAATGGCTCCTGTGGAGCATGGTTTAGTTTGATTAATTCCCTAGATTCGAATTCCGCAGTTTATCAAGACAACTGGGTATGGGGAAACCTGAACTTAGTTTTGCTTAAAGTCTGCTACCCTAACAAGGAGGGACTTCCCAAAAGAACAGGAACTGATCTAGAACATGAAGTATATGGATTAGGTAATTTTACACTTAACCTCATGATCCTGAACGTTGAATCTGAAGCTACACCAATCTTGCCCGCCATGTCCGTATTCCCAGTAAAAGGGGAATTATGTATAAAAAAGAATGGCTCCATACACATGGGCCATAGTAAATGCACCACTGTAATAAAATTCAGTGATCAAGGCAAGTCTACATTTAGAGCTTCTCGTCATTCCTACTTTATATGTGGCCAGACCGCATATATACGCCTACCTCTAGATTGGGATGGTACCTGCTACATCGGATTCCTTTTGCCACCTGTTTTCCTAGCTCCTCCTGATTATCATAGAAATACTCATTTAGTACACAATAGACAGCAGAGAGATCTCCCAATTGTCGATTACACTGAAACAGCATGGGAAAAATACACAGATTTCAATAAAGGTTTCTTTCCCTATATAGGTACAGTTACCAATAGTAAGCTGATACGTAGATTAACCAGAACCCTTGAAGCAGTAGTGAACGAAACTATTTCCGCCTTAGGCAATTTAACAGAAGAGCAGTCTGCTATGCGGATTGTTGTGCTTCAAAATAGTCTTGTCCTTGACGTTATCCTGGCCGATAGGGGCGGAGCTTGTAGGGTCATCGGATCAATCTGTTGCATTTTTCATACCAGAAAATTCGCCATCTGTATATAAAGCCATAACTCGCCTTCATAAGATTGTAAGCCAGATACACCAGAATCCAGGCACCTGGACTTGGTCCGGTTGGTTTTGGAGTGTATTATCTACCTTTGGATGGAGGGTCCTATCCTTCCTAGGTATTGGCTTTCTCATACTATTCAGTTGCTGCTTATGCCTACAATGTGGACCAGCGATTTGTGGTCTGTGTGCCACATCGTGTATTCCACCACCAAGATTTCGTTCGTCCCAGAAGAAAAAAGAAGATCAAATGATGCTATATGAACAGATCAATGGATTGATGAAGATTGATATCTCTTGACGGGCAAGTAGGGGACAAGGAGGGAATGTGGAAATATGGATTTTTATGATCAGTTATGTCCCCTATCTTGGACCCCAACGGTTTCATGTATAAATCACAAGTACATGTATGTTCCCTCCAGTTCCAGTTATGAAGACGCAAATACATGTGCGTCCACCGTTAACATGTCCTCTTTCAGATCCGCCATGAATGGGCCGGATATTCCATTCCTAAGTACGAAAGGCCACCGGCTTTATATGGTTCACTTATGCTATTTTTCAGTCCAGGTGAGTAGGCCCTGATTCTGCCATCAAGCTTTTCCTGCCTTCTGCCTCTGAGAGCTCCAGTCTGAGCCTGCATCTGTATCCATGAACTTTGTCCTCATTCTCTGCGCAGCTAACGGTGCCTGACATCAGCTTGTTGCCTGCCAAAAACTGTATTTCACCTTCGAAATTATCTGCTCCGCTCCCTATCCAATGCATTCCTGTCTAGTAGTTTAAGTAAACATTCTTCCAGCTACCGAGCAAAGGGCCCGGCTTCTCTGTCTTTATGCAAGTAATTCATAGCCCTGTTACTATGGACGATTTCTGCCCCCGCATATTGTGTAGACACTTAGACGCTTGTACACGCACTCACAGTCAATATAGTCAGTATAGAATAAGGTTCTACTCCGAGAGACCTTTCTTTTTGGATAACATAGTTCTTTAAACATAGGATGTTAGATATGATTTGGGATTAAGTTGACATAACCCCAGACTTTTGTCTCCACATGTAGAGCTAAATGTCAAGTCCCTTTCTCCCTCTAGCCCCACGTCAGTTACACGTCATGCTCGAGTTGAGCACAAGTAAGGCAAAGTTCCAGTACAATTCCAGCAGATCACGCAACCCCCTCCAGGTATCCACCCACACATGACAAATTACCCATTATCATCAAGTGGACGCCCACATGGACGCCCACCTTCACGCCTACTTACACGCCCACATGCTCTTATCTCATTCTCTCTTGCTCTTTTGCTTACGTACAATTGAGAAATGTATATATACTGTACTCTGTGAATAATGTTTTGAGAATATTGAGAATACTTTTGAGCCCCTTTCCAGATCCAATTTTGGTGATGGAAATATTCTCCCTTTGACTCGAGTTATTGGAATAAATCCCTTTATGAACCTGATACCACAGACTCAGCCTCTTGCTTTATGCATGATCCTATTGATATTCTGAAAAATTCTGAGAGCGTAATATTTTATTTACCACATAATGGCGCCCGAACAGTTTAATCTCTTTCCCCACACGCCGGAGATGAAGGTCCAGTTTTGCCCCCTTCCACAGCCGTGATGGACTTCAAGCGCGCACGTCGCGGGTCTTCCCGCCAACTCCCTCAGGCCAACGAAGGGGACAGACTGCGACCAGGCATCCATACGAGGCGGTGAGGAACGCAGATTGTCCTACCCAGAGCCCACCTGCGAGAGAGCTGTGTCCGAGGTATACAGAGGCCCACCAGATTCCGAAGTTCCGAAGTATCCAAGTCACGAGTCGAGTCCAGTCCAGTCCAGTCCAGTTTGGTCTAGTCCAGTTCAGTTCCGAGGCCTTCCGTTCCGAGCTACCCGGTGAGTACCATTGCCGGGGAGGCGTTCTGACGTGCACATAGGTTGTGCCGGTCAAGACGGGTTTGGGTACACAAATCCGGTCTGCACTGTTTCAGCAGTGTATCTGTACTGTTTAGCAGTATATCTAGTATGTCTAGTATATAATTCAGAATCACCTAGTTAGTGTTCCCAGGTTCCCAGGTTCGCTTCCCGCTAGCCCCTTAAGAAATTAAGCCCCTTAGAAATTAGCCCCCTTAGAAATTAAGTCGAGGAAATAGGTATGGTGCTTTCCCCTTTTTCTCATGTTTTATTGTGATCTTTCAGGGGAATTAGTCCAAGCCCCTAATACAGCTTCTACTAAAGTCCTCCCTTGGATACAAGAACACACTGTGGCATTTGAAGAATTAAAGAGAGCTTTATGTCAAGCACCAGTTTTAGCAAACCCTGATTACAACAAATCGTTTATGTTTTTTGTGACAGAGCGGGATGGAACAGCACTATCTGTCCTAACACAAGATCATGCAGGAAAACACGAGCCCTGTGCTTATTTTTCTAGTACATTAGACCCAGTAGCACAGGCTTTGCCTGCGTGCCAAAAATCAGTTGCAGCAACGGCCTTAGCCATAAGACAAAGTGACTTGATAGTGCTGGGCCACCCTCTGACAGTACAAGTACCACACGCAGTAGAGGTTCTCTTGAACCGGACAGAAACACAACACCTGACTGTAGCTAGACTGACAGGCTATGAGCCAACGTTATTTCAACCACACATAGAGATCAGACGATGCAACATACTGAATCCTGCTACCCTTTTGCCCTCCAGTACAGAAAGCGTTTCACCACACGACTGTGTTGAAGTAATACATACCGTGACTAAACCAAGACAAGACTTGACAGACGTTGCACTCCCAGACCCCGACCTAACACTATAAATTGACGGCTCATGCATGAGGACAGGGGCGGGAGAATTAGTGGCAGCATATGCAGTGACTACTGATACTGTAATAATAGAGACTAAAAGAATAGACATATTGTCAGCACAAGCAGCAGAGCTCATCGCCCTGACACAAGCGTGCATAAGAGCTAAGCACCTGAGAGTAAACATTTACACCGATTCTCTGGCGAGAAAGAGGTTTCTTGACCTCTCATGGGGCCAAGATACAGCATGGCCCCCATATTCAAGCCCTACTGGAAGCAATACATTTACCAACAGCCATAGCTATCCTAAAATGTAAAGCACATACTAGAGCCACAGATACCATTTCCCAAGGCAATGATCTGGCAGACCGAACAGCTAAACAGACAGCTCAGACCCCACTAGACATGACAAAGTTACAGGTTCAATAAGTGTCCAAAGCCATGACAGTTAGGGATCCTTCCAAGGATGTACAAGACATACAGACACATGCTACGATGGACGAATTAAAGAAATGGTCGGAACAAGGAGGGGTACTGACTGATCAGGGTTGGATGACAAGGGCAAATCCACATGGCTTCTTCCTGATTCAATGGTACAAGTGATTATAAATACCGCACATAGTCCTGCACACTTAGGAGAGAAAGCAATGATAGATAGCTTACAGAATATATGGTTCAACAAGCACCTGCGTGCAGCAGCGAAACAAAAGGTCAGAACATGTATGATCTGTTGCCAATTCAATCCAGGTAAAGGCATTCCGATGGAACAAGGTGGATTCCATCCACCTGACCACCCTTTTGAAGTGCTCCAAATGGATTATATCCAAATAAACAGATGTAGAGGTTACAAATATGTCCTGGTACTAATGAAGCAGGTGTCCCTTCTGTTAGGGTATACCTGGAAATTCCATTGTGTGCGACATCCTGAAGCAGCAGGCCTTGTAGAAAGACATAATCAGACATTAAAAATTTGCGCAGACAAAGGTGTAGATTGGATGGTAGCCCTGCCGGTTGCCCTCTTTTACATGCGAATGGTAGCTCATTCTAGAACAGGCTTATCTCCCTATGAAGTGGCCTTTGGTAGACCACCAAATATGTGGGCACTCCAATGCCTAAAAGATTACTGATGCTGACAGATTACCTGGCTTCCTTGATGTCTGCACTACTCTCTTGTTGTTCGCAGGTTGCTGCCGCCTTCCCTGACAACACCCAGGTCAAAGAATACTCCATCGCTCCTGGATGGAAGGCGCCAAAGTCAGTGCTCTGGACCACGGGGACGGCCGTTAAAGTCAAAGTGCACCTTCACCACTCTTTTACAAAGGAAAAAGACTTTGAACTTGGATTTTGGATTTTGAACACCATTTTATAGAGGAGACTCCCCAGCAGTTTCCACAAAGCTAAACTTAGATCTAAAAAGTCAGAACCCGTTTGATCAATTAAGTCCACTAGGTGGTGAAGCGGTTGAACATGTATTCTGGCTCGCATAAGATCTTGGACAATAACATAAAGCAAAAATAAGAGAGCAAGATAAGAAGCAAATAGATGTATAGTGACTGTAATTTTTTCAATCTCTTCTGTGCATCACGATAATATGTATCAGCTTAATACTACATGCTATTTTTCCTTCTATTGCCTCACTCTTATACTCCTCCACTAATGATACCATAAAGCACACATTTAGTGATCTGCCATCCTATGAGTTATCATATCGACTTGCCTTACGCAACAATACCTTTATTCAGATGCTGCACCATTCACATCAGACTAGCAATGCTACAGACTGCTGGGTCTGTGGCCGACTCCCCCCCTATCAGAACTATAAGGGAGTTTTGCCCCTCTTTCTCTATCCGTTCACACACAATGGCTCCTGTGGAGCATGGTTTAGTTTGATTAATTCCCTAGATTCGAATTCCGCAGTTTATCAAGACAACTGGGTATGGGGAAACCTGAACTTAGTTTTGCTTAAAGTCTGCTACCCTAACAAGGAGGGACTTCCCAAAAGAACAGGAACTGATCTAGAACATGAAGTATATGGATTAGGTAATTTTACACTTAACCTCATGATCCTGAACGTTGAATCTGAAGCTACACCAATCTTGCCCGCCATGTCCGTATTCCCAGTAAAAGGGGAATTATGTATAAAAAAGAATGGCTCCATACACATGGGCCATAGTAAATGCACCACTGTAATAAAATTCAGTGATCAAGGCAAGTCTACATTTAGAGCTTCTCGTCATTCCTACTTTATATGTGGCCAGACCGCATATATACGCCTACCTCTAGATTGGGATGGTACCTGCTACATCGGATTCCTTTTGCCACCTGTTTTCCTAGCTCCTCCTGATTATCATAGAAATACTCATTTAGTACACAATAGACAGCAGAGAGATCTCCCAATTGTCGATTACACTGAAACAGCATGGGAAAAATACACAGATTTCAATAAAGGTTTCTTTCCCTATATAGGTACAGTTACCAATAGTAAGCTGATACGTAGATTAACCAGAACCCTTGAAGCAGTAGTGAACGAAACTATTTCCGCCTTAGGCAATTTAACAGAAGAGCAGTCTGCTATGCGGATTGTTGTGCTTCAAAATAGTCTTGTCCTTGACGTTATCCTGGCCGATAGGGGCGGAGCTTGTAGGGTCATCGGATCAATCTGTTGCATTTTTCATACCAGAAAATTCGCCATCTGTATATAAAGCCATAACTCGCCTTCATAAGATTGTAAGCCAGATACACCAGAATCCAGGCACCTGGACTTGGTCCGGTTGGTTTTGGAGTGTATTATCTACCTTTGGATGGAGGGTCCTATCCTTCCTAGGTATTGGCTTTCTCATACTATTCAGTTGCTGCTTATGCCTACAATGTGGACCAGCGATTTGTGGTCTGTGTGCCACATCGTGTATTCCACCACCAAGATTTCGTTCGTCCCAGAAGAAAAAAGAAGATCAAATGATGCTATATGAACAGATCAATGGATTGATGAAGATTGATATCTCTTGACGGGCAAGTAGGGGACAAGGAGGGAATGTGGAAATATGGATTTTTATGATCAGTTATGTCCCCTATCTTGGACCCCAACGGTTTCATGTATAAATCACAAGTACATGTATGTTCCCTCCAGTTCCAGTTATGAAGACGCAAATACATGTGCGTCCACCGTTAACATGTCCTCTTTCAGATCCGCCATGAATGGGCCGGATATTCCATTCCTAAGTACGAAAGGCCACCGGCTTTATATGGTTCACTTATGCTATTTTTCAGTCCAGGCGAGTAGGCCCTGATTCTGCCATCAAGCTTTTCCTGCCTTCTGCCTCTGAGAGCTCCAGTCTGAGCCTGCATCTGTATCCATGAACTTTGTCCTCATTCTCTGCGCAGCTAACGGTGCCTGACATCAGCTTGTTGCCTGCCAAAAACTGTATTTCACCTTCGAAATTATCTGCTCCGCTCCCTATCCAATGCATTCCTGTCTAGTAGTTTAAGTAAACATTCTTCCAGCTACCGAGCAAAGGGCCCGGCTTCTCTGTCTTTATGCAAGTAATTCATAGCCCTGTTACTATGGACGATTTCTGCCCCCGCATATTGTGTAGACACTTAGACGCTTGTACACGCACTCACAGTCAATATAGTCAGTATAGAATAAGGTTCTACTCCGAGAGACCTTTCTTTTTGGATAACATAGTTCTTTAAACATAGGATGTTAGATATGATTTGGGATTAGGTTGACATAACCCCAGACTTTTGTCTCCACATGTAGAGCTAAATGTCAAGTCCCTTTCTCCCTCTAGCCCCACGTCAGTTACACGTCATGCTCGAGTTGAGCACAAGTAAGGCAAAGTTCCAGTACAATTCCAGCAGATCACGCAACCCCCTCCAGGTATCCACCCACACATGACAAATTACCCATTATCATCAAGTGGACGCCCACATGGACGCCCACCTTCACGCCTACTTACACGCCCACATGCTCTTATCTCATTCTCTCTTGCTCTTTTGCTTACGTACAATTGAGAAATGTATATATACTGTACTCTGTGAATAATGTTTTGAGAATATTGAGAATACTTTTGAGCCCCTTTCCAGATCCAATTTTGGTGATGGAAATATTCTCCCTTTGACTCGAGTTATTGGAATAAATCCCTTTATGAACCTGATACCACAGACTCAGCCTCTTGCTTTATGCATGATCCTATTGATATTCTGAAAAATTCTGAGAGCGTAATATTTTATTTACCACAAAGTCCTTGGGGAACCCCACATGGTTAAATATCCCCATCAGTGCCCTGGCCACTGCGGGCACAGTCACTGTCCTCAAAGGTATGCCTCCAGGTGTCAGGTAGCATGGTCCACCAGGACCAGGATGAACCTGTTGCCTAGGGCTGTCTTGTGGTCCATAGGCCTAACAATGTTGATGCCCACACTTTCAAAGGGGGTGCCAATGACTGGAAGGGGAACCAGGGCAGCCTAGAACTTCCCTCCTGACTTCCCACTGGCCTAGCAGGTCGAACATTACTTGCAGAATGGATCTGATGTCACTTCCATCCGGGGCCAATAAAAGTGGGTGACAAGTCTGTCAAAGGTCTTGTCAAAGGTCTTGTCTTACCCCAGGTGACCTGTCAGGGTAACATTATGAGCTATATCCAGTAGGAAGGTCCTGTAGCACTGGGGGACCACCAACACACAGGTTGAACCAGGCGCAGGAACCTTAGGCACGCTGTACAGGATACCATTCTCCCAGGAAATCAGGTGATCACGAGAGAACTCCTTGTTTTTATTTTTTATCTTTCCCCTCATTCCTCTGGTGTGGACCCTGTCCACCCTTGTGGGTATCCCCCCTCTCCCAGATACCTTCTTGTGGACTCTGGTGCTGAGCCAGCGTTCCACCTCCATAGTAAGCTCACTGACAGCAGAGAGCTTGCTATCAATCAGGTATTGGCGCATCTCTGGAAAACAAAGATTGAACATGTGCTCTTTTGCCATCAAATTGCACAGCCCCAGGGAATTTTCACTTCACTGTCCATCACCCAACCATACAGTGCCTTGCTGTTAGAAATGGGGGTCTCTAGTTGACAGTGCTAGGTACCTTTGTCCAAATAGGGACCCTTGCTTCTAGTCAGGGTAAGGGGGATGCACACTTTAGATAACCCCTGCTCACCCCCTGGGTAGCTTGGCACGAGCAGGTAGACTTATCCCAAAGGCAATGTGTAAAGTATTTGTACTCAAAACACACAGTAATACAGTGATAACACCACAAATGGACACCACACCAGTTTAGAAAAATAAAGTATCTTTATCTAAACTCAATAAGACCAAGACCAAAACGACAAAAATCCAACATAAATGTAATAAGAATATGACTTAAAAAAGGTTTCAAACAACTTGGCCCATAGAAAACTATGGATGTGGGATTTCTCTTAAAGTACCTGTAGTTGCGACAAAATGCATAAGGCCAAACAGCCGCAGAGATGGGAAGCATCAAAAAACAAAAAGATGCGTCAGTTCCTGAGACCTTGGGGAGGCGATGCGACAGTTCTGCTGCACGCAGGAGAAGTGATCCGGTCTGTAGAGGGAAGTGATGCTTCGATTCAGAGACTGTTCTGGTTCGCAGGTGATGCGTCGGGCAGTCTTACCGCACAGGTACGATGCTTGGAAATCCGGGCTGCATCGGCGATCGATGCGGCAGCATCAAGCGGCGCTGCGTCCGTTCCTTCAGCTGCGATCCCTCAATGCGTTGGTTCTTGCAGCAGCGACAGGTGCTGCGTTGGTTTCGGCAGTGGCATTGCATGGAGATTCTTCTTGCACAGTGGTGTTGTGTCTGAAAAACAGCCTCAAGAAGAACGATGCATCGATATTCTTGTAGTGGCATTGCTGTTCCAGCTCCCAACAGCAGGAACAACCTTCAGAGGTCCAACACAGTCACAGGCGCCTCCTGGCAGGTCAGAACTCCCAGCAAGGAAGTTCAGGGGAGCTAGGGGTGAAGTCTTCGTGTCCTTGAGACTTCAGAACAGGAGGCAAGCTCTACTCAAGCTTTTGGAGATCTTCCTCAAGCAGGGGGACACAGCACACAGCAAAGTCCTTGTTCTTTCCCTGGCAGAAACAGCTACTGCAGGCAAACCCCCCAAAACACACAGCAATGGGGCAGTACTCCTCCAGTTTCTCCAGCTCTTCTCCTTGGCAAAGGTTCCTCTTGATTCCATAAGTAGTCTAAATCTCTGGGGGTTTTGGTCTTATACTTCTAACCCAAAATTTATTTTTTCTCTTTGTACAAGGGTCTCTGAGCCCAGTCCAAAACGGTTCTGTCCTCACTGGTGAAGTATGATCACAGGGTGTGGAGACAGCATTGTGCAAGGGAGACAGGCCCTATTTAGGTGCACGCCTAATCTACAGTTGATTGGGATTGTAGGTATAATGTTCATTAAAGTATCCAATCAAAAACATCACCCATATGATGTAGAGTATGCCTTATACGAGTAAATATATGTAATACAACCCTGTTTGAGTAAACAATCTGCCCCTTAGATGTTGGCAGAGGGCTAACTAGCTGCAGAAAGAGAGGCATCCTGCGTAGTGACAATCCAGGGACTTACCCCGCTCTGCAACCCTAGAGGCCCTGCATGCCTTTTGTGGATACTTGTACACTTGGGGAGAATGTATGCTGGACCTTAGGTGCGTTCCCAGTCCTACCTTGTTGTTTTTTCCAATCAGATCAGCCTTACCATAAAATTAAAACATTTGTAATAATGTTCATCTTTTTAAAAATACCATATTTAAGAGATATTTGGGTACATGTCAACAGCTGCTTAACAGCTATTTTTCAGAAGCATTGCCTTTGCCAAGCCAATGGAGTCCAGCCTTTCATTGCTGAAGTTTCCCAGTGGGTCAGTGTTTTTTGCACCCAAAGCAGTTTCCACCTGGTGGCAGCCAGGCTTGAAACCTTTGACAGCAGGATTGGCATGCCATGACAGTATGGTGGACCTGTCAGCAGTTATTTCATTTTCTGAAGACAAACCCCCAATGTAGGAGTTTGACTGCTTTTCCTGTTTTCTACCTCCATGGTGTACATGTTGTAGCTGAACAACAAGGAAGGTGACTGATATGGTGTCAGAAATGATACCCCATGTTCAGGGCCATTGCTTAGTGAGATTCGGGGGTGGGGAGGTGAACACAAATTTACCAACTAAAAAACAGTATGCCGAAGGTTGGAGGGATGACCAATGTTTGGGATACACTGTTCCCATGTGAAACAGGTTCAATACGTATTTCCATTAGGTAGGCCTCCGTCTAAGTTCTTAAGTTCCTTTAAAACATTTTTTTACAACTTAAAACATTTTAGTCAAACGAGGATGACGAGAAAAAACAGCAAATGCATAAAAGACCCAACTATGAGCCCCCGGGCCCAACTCTCAAGCTAAGAATGCATTCATAAGGTGGAGTGTCACACCACAAACACCCCCCTGAGGCTGTGCCCCCAGCCTATGTTGGGCCGCCCATTCAATGTCTTTCTAAATGAGCCTGCATTTGTGGATTTGAAATACAACAACAACTTAGGCAAAGGCAATAGTTTTGGCCTTTGCACCCTTCACTATTACACAAAGAAAAGATTCAACATGGTTAACACCAGTGCAAGCATCATTCATATATATGCCATTTATGGCACAGACCACACTAGTGTTTGTTTCTATTACTCATATGGAACAGGTGCAGCAGGCTCATTCTGGGTGTAGACTTCTCACACACCACACACACACACATCAAGTATGGCATAGACGGAAGCATGCATGCTTCACTTACACAAAGAGAAAATCTATGTCAGACAGTAGTAGTGTAAGCTTCCCTCAGACAGAACAGGTGTGACACAGCAACAGAACAAGGTTCTCTCACACATACAAAACTGATACAACATGTGCACTGCTAATGTAACCTTCCATACGTAGATCAGGTATCGCATGATTTCTCTAATTCATACACACTTACACTAATACATATGCACAGTGCAGCACTAGCAGCATAAGTGCAAGATTTTCTTTTGTAGTGTGGATGAACAAAGCACACAAGATGTTCACACATGCATACATACATACATACATAGAAACATACACAGGAATGCACATTCTCTGTGCATTCCTCTAAGCATAACCCATCAAGTTACGGCAGTTATGGTTTTTAGATGCATCATATAGTAAATTTGCCTGTTGAAAAACGAGACCCGTTGACATCTGAAACTTACTCAGAGCTTGTTTAATGGAGTGATAGCCCTTCCCAACATAAAATAGTACTACTGGGTGGCACAACTAAAGCTATTAACCAATAGGTCCATCTCCCGGAGGGGTAGCCAGCATACAGGATGGACAGAGATGACATGCGACGAGGGGGGTTATCTTACAGCCATCTATAGGGTTCAGAAGTCACACATCCTCTCAGCCCTACTGCAACTACACTAGCCTTCTGGCACACCCCACTTCACGATATGGGGTGGAGGGTACAAATTACGCAGGCCAATCCTTGTGGGATACAGCGAAATTGAGCACCCTGGTGACACGAAGAGATTTCGAAAAGTTGGACCTAATTGGTCTGTCAAGCTTGGATGATCTGTGGAAGCAGTGGGATGTACTTCCTTTTTCGGAGGTGAACAGAGATTACAAACTGGCACCCACTGAGACCTATAGATATTTACAAATCTGACATGCTCTTCAAAAGGGGATGCCTAGGGGTGAATACCTCCCTAAGTCCTCCCTACTTAAGGATCGGTTACTAGATAAATACATGCTGAGAAAGGCGATATCACTCACCTGTAGCAAACTGATAAATAACTCTCCTGATCCTTTGACCAAGCTGCGGTTAAGCTGGGAGTGTGACAAAGGGGGCTTGGAGGATGGAGAGTGGCCTGAGGCCCTGGCTTTGCCTAGGGAGGTGGCCATACGTTCAAGATTTCGCTTGGTACAATTCAAAATTCTTTACCGCAGTCATTATGCATGTGCTACACTGCTTAAAATGGGTGAAATAGATAATGCTCTGTGTCCCAGTAAGTGTGGTCAGGATGAAGCAAAACATAGCTAGCATGTGGAGATCTGAATTAAGCCCACGTTTTGGGGACTGGAAAAGAGACATGTTTTGGTGTCAGCTGGCTGAGAGGTGGGTTATGTGGGGGTGGTGTCCAAACAAATGGACTAAAATATTGGGAAAGTGGAATGCTTACGGGGGGAGCTCTGTGAACCTCTGGGGAATACTAATAATGATGTGCCTTAATGCTGAAGGTATGGATCTTACTGCTGATCCGTGTATTGTTAGTACAGTAGTTAAATGTCGATATGTTGCTATCATGATGGGCTTTGTCAGTGGACACAGCTGTCTTTACATTAGTCAGGAATGTTTGCTGTCATCGCAGTTTTCTTTGTTTAACCTTTCAATAAAAATAAATTTAAAAAAAGGTCCATTGCCATCACAAGGAAGGTGAAAACACAGATGCATCTTTAACCAGCCTCCTAACTTAAGCATCTTGCATTGTGATCAATGTTGTTCTGCATCATTATTTTGACTCTTACCACATGCCCCGTTTTGATTTGTTTGCAGGTGTGTAGAAGTCTTTTATATTTACTTCAGTGCGGGCCGTGTGGAGGAGCCTTATGTCAGCATTACCAAGAAGAAGCAATTGCCCAAAGATGGACTTTCACATGAGGTTGAGAAAGAAGTTGGTCAGGCTGAAGGCAAATTGTACACTCACAGGTCTGCTTTCAGCAGGGCGTCTGTGATTCAAGCTTTCCTGGGCTCTGCTCCGCAACTGACTCTACAGTTGTACGTATGCGTGCTGCAGTGGGACATACCAGCGGCGAGGGGTATGTCGGATTTATGCTACAATATAGCATATAAACTTTTATTTACCCACCCCATCTTTGAAAATACTGAATGCCCTTGAGTAATGTTTGCTTATCACCTTCCTAAATGAAAAACATATTGATGTTTAACACTGCCTAGTTGTCCAAAGTGGAATTAATTGCCAGAACTATCAACCAGTTTAACTCCAGTTCTTGAGAGCTAAATAAATGTGTGGTATTATCAAAGTGGGATTTATTATTGAGACCATTTTCAAGGTCTGGCTGTTGCATGATTTTAATCAGGTTACAATAGTATCTGGATTGATATCTGTCTGTGTTTCTTTCTATTGTTCATCACCAACATAATGTGACAAATGTGCCTAATGACATGTTATGGTGAGAGAACATGAAAGAATTTAAGGTAAGGTGCCAGACAACAATATTTAAGAATTTACTTACAACACCCCACGTAACTATGGGCCACATATAAAGAATTTAGGGACTGCAATTTCCTAATTGGGATTCTTTGCGAATCTCAATTCCTAATGAACAAAAAGATGGAAATAGCGATTCCCAATGGGGTTCCAATAGACCTACCAAATTAATATTAATAAGATAGGTTCCAGTTTGTGACCCATTACGAATTGCAGCCAGGAGAGGTGTGGTCAGCAGACCTCCATGTCTGTGATTGCTTTTAATGAAGCAAACCTTTTTTTTTTTTTAAATGCCTCCTGTTTTCTTTAAAGGAAAATGGAATGTGTTTCAAATATTAAAATGAAACCTTTAAGTTTGATTATTATGAGTAGACAGTGGTCCTTTGGACCACTGCCTGCTGTTAAAAAATATTTGTTTTCAGTATTCACAAAGGGGAAGGTGTCCCATGAGGACCCCTTCCCATTTGCCAACGGCTACCTTTGAGGTGTCTGCTAAAAATGAATGTTTTGTGACCATAATTCCGTCGCAAAACATTCATACATAGCACTGCAATTCGGTATTTGGAAGGGACGCCTTCAAAACGGCCCTTCCAAATATCAAATCGCTAAACACAAATTGCAATTTGGTAGCATGTTACTGAATTGCAATATGTGCTCTGTGCATCTGAAAAATCATGTTTGCGGTCGGTAACAGGTAACAGCCTGATTCTGCCAATTGGTCAGTTTCTGACCACACAAATGCTATTGCAGATATGCCCCTAAACGTACCCAGTCACTGGCATTTGGAGTAACATCAAATGAGTAATGGAGGTGGTATACTTTGTGCATTACTCGTCAATTTGGGCTAAAGTTGGAGGACACATTCAGACTTTCCTGTGAGAAATACTTTGTGGAGAAAGAAAGACAATCATTATTTTGTTATATCCATTAATTAATGGGAAATGGGGATAGTCATGAAAGTGCAAGATAGGACTGAGTCCAATCATAACCCTCTGTTGTTACAGGTGGGCTATGGTGAAAGAGTCAATACCCCCTTTTCTGATTATATTAGAAGTAGGGGTGGGCGGAATTTGCGGAATTAACCTTCGCAAATTATCGCGAGAATGTTTAAAATTATCGCAAACAAGCAGAAATATCGCAAAGATGCGGAAGTTTTTTTCCGGCATGTTCGCGAGATTTTCTGCATGGTTGCGGGTCGCCAACTTACCCATGTGGTTGCTTGCGGGCGCGGCCATCTTGTTTTGAGTTGTTCTCGCGGTGCATGATCGCGAGAAGAAAGACGTGATCGCGCGACGCATGACGTCACTGCGGGCGCGAACTGTCGCGAGACAGCGCAAATGGCTAAAAACAATACAACATCTCATGGAGAACGCGACCGGATCAAGAAAACTTGTCGGCGAACGCAGGGATTCAGGTAAGGCGATCGCGCGCGCGCGAGAATGTATCATTTTACAGCGCGAGCAAGAAACAAATTATCGCCAAGCTGCGGAAACCGGAATTTTTGACATTTTCGCGCTCTCCGCGGAACGCAAAAATGTCAAATTATCGCAATTTCCGCGAACGGAACGAAATTTTTGCCCAGGCCTAATTAGAAGTGAACATCTGGCTTCGAAATATACGGCAATAAATAAATTGCCATCTTCATATCAAGTGGAAGTGTGGTCATAGATATTCCTTGGTAATTTGGTTGTTCATCCACTAGATTAAATTATGTAGGAGGATAAACTACATAGGATGATAAGTAAAAGTATGAATTAAAATAGTTTATGAAAGTTACTAGGAGACTGCTGACAACATGAGCCAAATGAAGCCTTTTCTAGATGCCCACGGTCCTAATTAAGAATGTAATAATGCTCAAGAGGGATGAAGCAGGCTTCCCCTGGTTCCACTCCTCTGTTTCTATGCATCTTTTCCTACAGAAAATAAATGCCAGCCACTATATTAAGGGTCTACCAACAAGTGGTCACTACAAAACAGCCCCATGTTGCTGATGATGTATTTCCAAGTAAATCCTGACTATCTACTCCTATCCTTGACAAAAAGAGTTGCATAATTAAAAAGAAATCTCAAACTTAAGATAAATCATCAGAAATACAAAGACAGGGGAAGAATCTAAGTGGACAAATATAATAAGTAGCTGGTCACTGAGAGTGGTCATAGGTGGAAAAAAATACAGATTTAGCAAAAAGGACAAAAACAAATATGCCAAAAAGCAGAGATAAGGCAGCCTTTCAAGTCACATTTGTATGAAAAAAATAAGAAAAAAAACTACGGGAAACACATGAGTTGGTAAAACAGGCTTTTGCAGAAATGACAGTACAATGAAAGCCCAAATGGAAGTATGGTGGAAAGTCGACATTGACATATATGTACACATTATCATGACCACTAAGGCTTTCAGAAGAGGATGACATTTCACACAGGGTTGAATGCCTTGCAAGATTTGGGGCATAGGTCTGGTCAACCACCGAGAGCAGCCTCTTTTCACGTCTGTCTTAAATAGTAACCACATTTTCTTGCATTTATACTTTCTATCATTAACTAGGACAGATAACTTTTCCATTGTGCAAATATCCCACCCTTTTGTCCACCACAAAGGCTCTGGTTGAGCAGATTGAAGTTTCAAAGAATGCATTATAGTGAACCTAACAGTCAGCAACGGATGCATGATTGATTTGCCAGACATATTTGTGAGATGTTCATTGGGATTGCCAAACAGCAGTATAATGGAATTAAGTAAGAGTTCTAACCCTACAATGGACTTTAAGATTTTCTGTGAGCCAGAATTTCTTGCCAATAGGACTCAATCTAGATGCAGTACCACCATGTATGCGTGAGGGTGCCAGACTCCCTTCCAACACAATTTTCAACAGCTAGTCATCTACAAAAATATCCCCTGACAATGGAAGATTGTGGGCCCTCTATTCAGAAAACCCAACATTTTCAGGCGATTAATTAGTTAATCAAATAATTAATTGAGGGGTAGGATCAGGATAGTCAGAACTTGACAACCATGGTAATATGATTGGGTATGGTGCCTAGCATAAAGCCATATGGAGAAGCTGCTCATATACTTGATAATTGCAGTCTCTGGCCTGCTACAATGATACTGATGTGATAAATGAATGTGACAATTGTGATCAGTTATAATGGTTTCTCCAAGGGATTTCTCTGAAACCTCGTTCTAAAAGGCTCTTCTACCTTTTCCTAGCATGCTGTAGAGATCCGAGATTATTGTTCTGCAAAGCGTAAGTCATATTGGCGATGATGGATGGACCCTGACACCAAAGAATGACATGTTTATCATTGGCTAGATGTAATTCGAAGAGCAAGTGGCGACAGTTGCGTTTTAGACAAAACCATGCTTAACCGATTCGTGATCAAATTATGATTGACATAAGACTGTTACCAGGATCTGGCAGTCACTATTGGCTGATAAGTCCATGGCCCAGAGCTGTGGTTGGCTCCATGATGAACAGCTTAAACAGTCTCTTCACAGAACTGGTCGTGAGCCAATAAAAAAACACAACTCTGCCTCAGAAAAATTGCAGATAAGCAGCTACTGATACATTTTGATCAGCAGAACATGCCTCTCATTGTTTATCTGCCTGCCAACTTTCCAATACAATTCTCTTAGCATTCTCCTCAGCAGAACTTTCTTAAAAATGGCATCGAAGTGTAATTCACCTTAATAATAATAGTCCACCGCTTCAGCATTCTTGTTTTTGCATCAACAACCCAAAATTGCTTTTATCATATTTGTGTGGGGGATGCCAACGCCCAGATTCAAGCATTGCAATAGTTCCAATTACATTAGAAAATTTAAATGAAACATATGTATGTGTGTGTGTGTATATATATATATATATATATATTATCTACTGGTGGTCGCCAGTAGATAGTTATAGTTAGGACCGAGTTTCCATAGGAAATCTGAAAATTCTATTTTGAATAACTTTGGCGCCGGTTGACGAATCCTTCGGAAATTTCAAAACTAATGGGGCGCTCCGCTCAGCTCCTACCCTGAAAGTCTCGGGGTGATTCGTCAAGTGGGGGCCGAGAAAAAGGGGGGGTCCCAAAACGCGTTTTCCCCATGCATTTTTCCATAGGACCTTTAGTCGCAGCTACAGCCCGAACGGCTGAACAGAATTACGTGAAATTTGGCAGAGAGGTAGCCATAAGGTCAAGGAAGTGCCTTTTGCAGGTCTGGTGTAAATCCGTTCAGTATTTCCTGAGAAAATAGCAATTAAAACCATATCAATAGCTATACGCGCGCACCGTGCGCGCCCTGTGCGCGCACCCTGCCGTGCGCGAGCGCAATTCTGATTGGTTGTTAGATGTCGGTAAACATTCGAATCGGTTGAAACCAGGAAGTGTCGGCCGCCATTTTGTCTCTCGCAGTCTGAGGTGGTGAAAAACAAAGGTGGAGAACGTGAAAAGGGGGCAGGGTGGACAGTTCCTGACCCCCTAGCCTTTGTCAGGGGGTCATAGAAGGGCCCCCTAGGGTGAAAAAACATTTTTTTTTTAAATTTCGCGGGGTACGCGCACGGTGCGCGCACGGTGTAAACCCTAAAAAAAAAAAATTTATAAAGACATAACTTAGCACTTCAAAAAACGTACAAATTCACTTAAAAAAACATAGGTTTCACAAACGTTATAGTTACGAATTAGCATTTAAAAAACCTTGCAAATTCACTTAAAAAACCATAGGTTTCACACATGTTATAGTTAGCTGGACATTTCACTCATAAAAAGCCAATGAAATTCCCCCATTATAGTTAGTGCAGGCAACTATAACTCACGCGACCGCAATCCTCTGCTGATGACGTTAGATATTACATCACTGATGACATATGTGTCTTTCTGAAAAATAAATATTTGTAATATATGTATAGCTAAAGAATAATGGAAGAAGACATGGGTAAATAATTGTCTAAATACAGTGATGTAATATCTGACGTCATCAGCAGAGGATTGCGGTCGCGTGAGTTATAGTTGCCTGCACTAACTATAACGGGGGAATTTCATTGGTTTTTTACGAGTGAAATGTCCAGCTAACTATAACATGTGTGAAACATATGGTTTTTTAAGTGAATATATATATATATATATATATATATATATATATATATATATATATATATAACCTACTGGCGGTCGCCAGTAGGTAGTTATAGTTAAGAACTATTATCCATAGGAAATACACAACCTTCTATTTGGAATAACTTGTTTGTGAAATTTTAAACATTGGTGGGGCGCTCCGGTCCGCTCCTATCCTGAAAGTCTCAGAGTGATTCGTCAAGCGGGGGCTGAGAAAAAAGGGGGTCCAAAACTTGTTTTCCCATGCAATTTTCCGTAGGGACCTTTAATCGCAGCTACAGCCCGAACTGCTGAACGGGATTACACCAAATTTTGCAGAAAGGTAGACCTTGGTTCAGAGTCGTGCCTTTTGGTTAAATGGTGTAAATCCGTTCAGTTGTTCCTGAGAAAATCAAAATTGAAATCACATATATATCTATGGCACCCTGCCGAGCACAAGCTGTATGCCAATTGGCTGTCAACACTCCAAACCAGGAAGTGTTGGTAGCCATCTTGTGCCTCGGTAGAGCCGAAGCACAAGAAAGCAGAAAAACAAACTTGCAAAAAGGGGGCAGGGTAGAAACACTTCCAGGGCCAAATAGAGCATTTTTTTTTTTTTTTAAATCGGCTCGATTCGCGCAACCAGCGCGAATTTCGGCCGAAATTTTTAAAAAATGAAGCGCGGGTTCCCACGCTTCGTTGGTAATTAGCCCCCGGGGGGCCAAGTCCCGGGGGCATGATCAAAAAAAGTGTGGGGGGCCCAATCCCCCCCGCAGCCCCGGGGACAGCCACCCCCGGGGCTTATAAATGTAGTGATGGGGGGCCTCTAAGGCCCCCCTAGCCCCGGGGACTGCCACCCCCCGGGGCTCAACTTAATTTTTGATTGCTAGGGCACACTGCCCCTCCCGCAGTCCCGCGGACCGCCACCTCCTGGGGCTTTATTTTTTTAAAACATACTGTAATGGTTGCCAGGTTCGTTCCACAGGAGCGTCAGGAACTTGGAGAATAGTTCTCAGTCCTCCCCTACGGCCCTCCGACTCTATCAGACTCTAGAGTATCAGATGGCACGCCAGAGGAAAACAGGGAAACAAAACAAGGAAAGGCGGGGGGAAAAAACAGGTCTTGTCGATGGAACCACGTCAGGGACAGTTGAGGGAGTAACCAGCTGCAAGAAAGGAATGTGTTATACTCTGTATTCACCATACAACACCAGTGTATGAACAACACACTTCTATAGAACCTACCACGGCTATTAGTCACAGCTAGTAGGATAAGAGGGTGGCGGGTTTGGATCAATCCCTGTATTTCTGTACAATAGAAGAACAAAGGTTATGTAACTAACTCAACTCACTAGTAATGAATACGCTATGGATGTATAAGGCTCACCCCTCAGTTCTCCAGGAGGACTATGAGGAACACATGATCGTAGTCCTCTTTATGTTCTCAGAGAGATGTGTGTGCTTGTTCTTCTAGTGGGTATGGTAATAATCTGCCAAGGAATTCAACCAGACTAATTGCATCCAAACTTAACATAAACAGTAATATGTATAATAAGGCAGCGCTATGCGTTGTTACCGTGATTCTGGTGAAATGAGCCTTCACATGTACACTGCACTGTGGTCCACGCAAGTACCCCAAATAAATAATAGAACATGGTCTTCACTGGGAAGGCGAGAGAACAACTCCAGCCAGTAAGCAAGGATCGTAAGCAGTGCCCGGCAAGCAACGGGAATAAGTCCGGCTGCGGGGCGGAGCACCCGGAGAGGGAATACAGGGAAAAACAGCAGTGGGACACGAATTAGATTCAAACGTGCTCAAACTACTGTAACTGTGGAACAGAGCTACTAGGAAGAATGCAGCCGCAAATTTCTTTTCCACAGGGGGAGCTGCATCTTAGCAGCTCCCCGTGTGGAAAAGCAATGCCGGTTCCTGCAGGAGGCGGGGAGCCAGCGGGACAGTGGGGGGATTGGGGTCCCCCCACGGTCCCCAACGGAGAGGGCCAGCACCAAGGGATGGGGTCCCCGGGGCTACAAGTGGCCCGGGAGAGGGGCCACACGCCCCCCTCCCCAAAATATAAAAAAATAAATAATTTTTTGGGGTCCCCGGGGCCATAAATGGCCTAAGGACGGGGGCAAGGCAGCACCCCTCCAATATGAAAAATATAAAAAAAGAGCCATACCCCAGGGGATGGGGTCCCCGGGGCCGATTTTGGCCTCGGGAGGGGGGCCACGCAGCCCCCTTCCCGAATTTTCCATTAAAAAAATTAATTAGGGGCAGGCCCTGGGGGATGGGGTCCCCAGGGCCAAAAATGAGAAAAAGAAGGGGGGCTACACAGCCCCTCTTCTTAAAAAAAAAAAAAAGACCGGCATCGTGCCGGAGGCCACCCCACCTTCTTGCCGCACTCTGCAAATGCGCCCCCTGGCGTGTTTGCAGATGGGGAACGAATTCCCTTAGAATACTGGGGGTCCCTAGGGGCAAACTAGCCCACCAGGAACCTCCAGTATGCACCAGGGGGCTGCGTTGCAGAGAGGTGTTCTGAGGCCATGCCCCTTTTCACACCTCTCTGCAACGCAGCTCTGTGGCGCTTAATGGAGGTAGCTGGTGGGGTAGTTGCATCCCAGGGACCCTCAGTACTCAAGGGGAGTTTATCCCCCAACTTAAAATGCACAGTGAAGGGAAGGGGTGGGGCCTGAGGTGACATGTGTGCAAACACGCCCTGTGGCGCGTTTTAAGTTGAGGATTTAATAACTCTTCAATCCTGAGGGTCCCCGGGGGCCAACTAGCCCACCAGGTACCTCCAGTAAGTGCCACGGAGCTGCGTTGCAGAGTGTTGTAAAAAGGGGCGTGGCCTCTGAACACCTCTCTGCAACGCAGCTCTCTGGGGCATAATGGAGGTACCTGGTGGGCTAGTTGGCCCCTAGGGACCCTCGGGATTGAGGACAAATTAATTTTCCAACTTAAAACACGCCACAGGGCGTGTTTGCAGACATGTCAACTCAGGCCCCACCCCCTTCCTTCAACATTATGCAAACGCGCCCTGTGGTGCATTTTAAGTTGATGAATTAATTCCTCTTTAATCTTGAGGGTCCCTGGGGGCCAACTAGCCCACCAGGTACCTCCAGGATGCGCCAGGGAGCTGCGTTGCAGAGATGTGTTCAGAGGCCACGCCCCTTTTTACACCTCTCTGCAACACAGCTCTGTAGCGCTTACTGGAGGTACCTGGTGGGCTAGTTGGCCCCCAGGGACCCTCAGAATTGAAGGGGACTTAATCTCCCAACTTGAAACGGACACAGGGCGCATTTATACAGTGGTGAAGGGAGGGGATGGTGTAGGAAAGTGGCTCTATATATACTGGACCAAAGTAAAATCAGCCGAACTACGAATTCCGATTTACTCACCTGTTATCAGGAGAGACCTCAATGCTGCATCTTTGAGCCCAGTACCGATTCTGAAAAGTAATTCTAACCGTACTTACCAGTAACTTGAATTTCCTTCCATAGGCTAACATTGACTGGCTTTACTTGGTAATTCTTCTGTGTGGAGTTTTGGAATTTACAAATATTCCTCTATAATCAGCCGAACTACGAATTCCGATTTACTCACCTGTTATCAGGAGAGACCTCAGTGCTGCATCTTTGAGCCCAGTACTGATCCTGAAATGTAATTCTAACCGTACTTATCAGTAACTTGAATTTCCTTCCATAGGATATCATTGCCTGTTTTTTGCTGAAAAAGTTTCTGTGTCGATATTTGAAACTTACAAATATTCTCTAAAAATCGTGGCAACGTTAAAAACGTAATTACTTGCCTATATTAGATAGAGGTCACAGTGCTGAGCCTAGGAGTCCAGCACTGGATTACAAAAGTAACGTGAACATACTTTACCTGCAAATTGAATTTCCTTCTGTAGGATAACATTGGTAATTCCAACTGAAAACAAAATTAAGAAAATAATATAAATATATTAAAATAAAAATATAAAACAAAAAAAAATTCAGTTTCAATATTTAAAAAAACATTTTTTCCCCTTTATATAAAAATATATAATGTAATTTAAAAAATAAAATAAGTAAAAATAAACAGTTAAACTGTAGAAAATCAGTATGAAAAATTACATATAACTATTATTACATTATCATTTAAAAAACCTTCAAAATTCACTGAAAAACCATAGGTTTCAGGGCTGTTATAGTTAGCTGGACATTTCACTCGTACAAAACCATTGAAATTTCTCCGTTATAGTTAACTATAACTAACTATACCTCGCTCGCCCGCAATCCACTGATGATGATATCACATATTACATCATTCATGACATGGTCAGTGACATTACTGATGACATATCAAATGACATCACTGATGACATCATCCACATGACAATAAGATACACCTGATCATACAGTAGTATAACCTTTCATCACTCACTGTAAAATACAGAGTACCATGTTTGAATCCATTGACACACCAATACAAGTTTTTAAAAACCCACTCAGTGATTCCTAGATCTACACACACATCTAATCACTTACCTACAGATTCATTCATACATGCTGTCAATGATCAATAGAACACTATCAAATATACTTATACACCTATATCGACATTACACACCAGCACACGTCCTATTCAGTTATTTAGTCATCCTACTCACTTATGCAATGGATCATACTTATATTTACTCAGCAACACACTTATACAAACACCACTTAATTTATTCATATAGATAGTAACTCATACTTAGTGTGTTATAAAATCACTATTACAAGTATACAGTTATCCATACAGTCACTCACACAATCACTGAGTGTTATGTATACTTATTTATATACAACAACTGTCACATACACTGTCTTTTATTTTTCTAGTTTGTTGGACATGTACCATTGAGAGATATATTTGCTCATCACCACACCCATAAATATATTCACTCACCTAAACAACTGTTATAACATGTAGTCGTAACCTCATATACCTACTGAATCAACTATTCACACATCTTTGGGCAGTCACACACACCCCACCGAACCACACACACATTCACTCTCCCATACAAATACTCAGTTAACTAATATAGATTTTCACATAGCTAGTAACCAACTGGTGCAGCAGTTACACAACAACTGACAAAGTGATACAGATAATCACACAGTTTAGTCACTATCCAAAATATTTAGTGAGACACTATAAATTAGTCAAGTAAACAGTCAATCACACTGCTACTAAATCCTCCATCCAGATATTTATATATCCACTCATTCTTCAATGCAGATTGCTATATATATATATATATATAACACATATTTAAATAAAGAACCAAACCACATTCACTGGATGATGTCATCAGTGATGTCACTGACCATGTCATGAATGATGTAATATGTGACATCATCAGCAGTGGATTGCGGTCGCGCGAGTTATAGTTAGCAGAACTAACTATAACGGAGGAATTTCAATGGTATTGCACGAGTGAAATGTCCAGCTAACTATAACAGCTCTGAAACCTATGTTTTTTTCAGTGAATTTCTAAGGTTTTTTAAATGCTAATTCCTAACTATAACATGTCTGAAGCCTATGGGTTTTTCTATATATATATATTACCTACTGGCAGTCACCAGTAGTTAGTTATAGTTAGGACCTATTTTCCATAGGAAATCCGCAACATTCTATTTGGAATAACGTTGGCGCCGATTGACGAATCTTTACGAAATTTTCCAAACTTTTGGCCAGCTCCAGTCCGCTCCTATCCTGAAAATTTCACGGTGAGTCATCAAGCGGGGGTCGAGAAAAAAGGGGGGGCCCAAAACGTGTTTTCTCCATGCATTTCCCCATAGGACCTGTTGACGCAGCTACAGCCCAAACTGCTGAACGGAATTACACCAAATTTGGCAAAGAGGTAGTCCTCAGTTCAGACTCGTGCCTTTTGCTTAAATGGTGTGAATCCGTTCAGTAGTTCCTGAGAAAATTAGAGTTAAAAAGATAGATATATCTGGGCGGAGCCTAACCAAACATCTCATCATGAGATCTGATTGGCTGTCAGTACTTCATCCAAGAAGTGTCGGCAGCCATCTTGAGACCAATATCCATGATAGCACCTCATTAAAAAGCATTGCAGTCAATAGAAGGTTTTACGACTTTAGTTACATTATAAATCATTTGTTGGTGGTACCATACTCATTTTAGGAATTGTGGTGTGTTCTAAGGTGGTTTTACCATGTGAAAAAGTCTTCTGCTGTGATATCATGAATCATGTTTGAGAGAAAACTATTTTCTCATGCTTTTCTCACAGAGGTTTGGAAGGTGATCTATAAGCTAAACTGAGAGCATATTTTCTGTAAATTCACATTATCTTTCTCAGTCATGTGAGAATGAAGTCTGACATTCTCAGTAAAACATGTACATCCAACAAGGGCAGAGACTGTCAGTTGATTCCTTTGTGTTCTACTGCAGCTTCCCAGAGTGTTCTAAAGAACAACTAGAGCGCTAACAGTCCTACTTATGACAAACGTATTGCACACCTGAAGCCATCTTGATTGGAATAATGTGGTAACTCTTAAAACATTTAATTTAAAAAGGAACAAAATGAGGGGGTTCATTTTGCAATAGAAAGTATGATTAGTGCTGTAGAAAGAAAAATTAGGGCACATTTTGAGTGACTTCTCAAATCCTCTTCTATTTCATTAAAACATTCTGACATGCAGACTGAAACATGCACTTTCAATACCAGCAGCAGACTTCCCTGGTGAGCAGTAGCTTTACTACAGTGCTCTAATGAGCAACTAGAGTGCTAACATTCAGAATTTATGGCAAATGTGTGACACATCTGAATGTCTTCTTGATGGAACCAAAGTAAAAAACTGAAAGTATTTCCTACTGAGGAGACTGTAGTAAATGAGGAAATTAGGAAACTTCATAACAAATAAGTCTCCCAAAATGGCCACCAGAGAAAAAAAGAGCCCAAATGTAGCACAAATATCACCCAGATGTAGCCCAAGTATAGCCCAATGACAGAATGTCCCAGAGTATTCTAACGAACAACTAGAGCGCTAACAGTCTTACTTATGACAAAAGTATGGTACACCTGAAGCCATCTTGATTGTAATAAAGTGGTAACACTTAAAACATTTAATTTACAAAGGAACAAAATGAGGGGGTTCATTTTGCCATAGAAATTATGATTAGTGCTGCTGAAAGAAAAATTAGGGCACATTTTGACTTCTCAAACCATCTTCTATTTCATAAAAATATTCTGACATGCAGACTGAAACATGCACTTTGAATACCAGCAGCAGACTTCCCTGGTGAGCAGCAGCTTTACTACAGTGATCTAATGAGCAACTAGAGTGCTAACATTCAGAATTTATGGCAAATGTGTGACACATCTGAATGTCTTCTTGATGGAACCAAAGTAAAAAACTGAAAGTATTTCCTACTGAGGAGACTGCAGTAAATGAGGAAATTAGGAAACTTCATAACAAATAAATCTCCCAAGATGGCCACCAGAGACAAAAGAGCCCAAATGTAGCACAAATATCACCCAGATGTAGCCCAAGTATAGCCCAATGACAGAATGTCCCGGGATCAAATTCAATTTGGTTGTAGACATGGGGAGATTAAGTGATTTGACCAGAATCACAGAATGTTGAGCTGAAGCAGAAACTCCAACCTGGTTCCCCAGTTGCAAAGTCTGCAGCCCTGGAAGTAACACCACATCCTCTCCCCTAAGTGCAACATTTAATCAAGTGGTCAACTGGATAAAAAAACAAAGATTACAAATAATTTAAAAGTTCTTTGTCGCTATTTGAAAACTCAGAAAATATGTCCTCATTTTATTTTTTTAGAGCACTAACCATAATTTTGATGCAAATAAGACCCTCTCATATATGTAATTTCTAAAGGAAAGGCTCTAGGTATTACAGTTTTGATTACATCAAGATGACGTCAGGCGTTCCACACTTTTGTAATAAATATAGAATGTTAGCAATCTATTTGTTCATTGGGATACAGTTGAGAGGCAGAGGCCAGGGGCACGGACTCTGAAAATTGAAGGCAGGTAGGAGAGTGCAGAGGCAACAATTTGACCACACTGGGCAGGCAGGAAGGGCAGTGGCAGCACAACAGACTATGGAGGGCAGTGGAAAGGGGGGCAGGGGCAACAAACCAACAATACAGGACTGGCAAGAGAGGCTGTGGCAATATAATAGACCATTGTGGGCAGAAGGAAGAGGCAGTGGTAGTACAACCATACATGCCAACAGACCTGTTTCAGCCAGGAAACGTCCAATGTTTTTAAGCTCAAATGGGCTTTATTTGATCTGTCTCCTGTATACAATCTCCTCTTTTTCAATGTAACTCAAAGGGGAAAATCAATACCCCAGTTTTTTTTCAAAATCTCCCTCTTACCAAATTCAAAATGTTCGCAAGTATGGTACATTGTTTCATGGTAGGCAGGAGGAATTGGGGTAGGGACATGGAATCGGATAACAGAGGACAGGAGGGACATGGAGAGGTGCACCAAACTGACCCTACAGGCCAGCATCAGGGTTTGCAGCAGCACAATACACCACACAGGGCATGCGGGATGGGAGTGCAGCACAACAATAGTTAGAAAGCAATAGGGAGGGGACAGGACAATGCACATGGACAACAGTGAACAGAGGGGAAAGAGGCAATGGTAGCTAGTTGACCATAATGGACAGACAGGAGAGAAAGCTGCAGCATAACAGACCATAAAGGGCAGGAGGGACAGATCAGGGGCATTACAATGGAACAGACAAGCCAGGAGGGAGGGAATAGGGGTCTGCACATGGAAACAGAGGGCTGGGGCAAGGGGGCAGGGCAGGAGCAGCAAGATAACCATGGAGGTCAGGCAGGATGGGCACTAGAAACAAGACACACCATGGAGAGCAACAGTGAGACTATGATGGCATACACACAGACAATGGAGGGAAGGTGGGAGGGGGTCAGGGGCAGCTTGCTGACCACACAGGGAAGGTGGGAGGGGCCATGGCAGCACAGAAGACCATGCATGACAAGCAGGAGGGTTAGTGGCAGCACAATGGCTATGATGGGCAAGAAGGAGGGTGCAGGGGCATGCACAAAGGACCATGGAGCATAGAAGGGAGGGTCAGGACCTGGGCACAGACAAGAGAGTTCAGGGGAAGGGGCCTCACAACAGACCGCGCGGGGCAGGCAGGCAGGCAGGAGCAGTTGCAGCATAACAGACCATGGAGGGCAGAAGGGTGTGGCAGTAAAATGGACCATGGAGGACAGGAGGAAGGGGATAGGGGCATGGCATGTGGACAGGCAGGGTGGAGGTGGCAGGGACAGGTTACAGTCATCTGACAATACTAGGCAGGTGGGAGGGGAGTGGCAGCTCAACAGAACACTCAGAGTAGATAGGAGTGGCAGGTCCATGGAACATGGTGGGCAAAAAGGATGGAGCAGGGGCATGCACAAAGACATCGGAGAGCAGGGGAAAGGAGAGGCTAAGCAGGAGGTCAATGATGGGCCACAGAATTGGGCAATGGAGGGCAGGAGGAGTGGACTGGTACATCATGCTAAATGGAGGGCAGTGGCAGCACATCAGACCATGCATGGCAGGAGGGAGGAGGCGAGTCCATGGATTCAGACAACAGAGGATAGGGAGGAGGTGGATGGGGCAGCAAGCAAACTGTTCAGAGAAGGTGGGTATTAGGAACTTTATTGTTTTTGAAATGTGTGTCTGTGCAGCATAATCTCACTTTTATTCAGGAAGAAGAAGACGTTTGTGACTGTGACTCCGGGCTCACTTGGCAGAAACACCCCCTGACCCTCCACCCCCATCGCAAAATGTAATGCCCGTCGAAAGGGTAGGTGGACGCAGTGTTATATAGAACATAGTCCTGAGAGCACGATTGAAAATGAAAACTAGATATAGTATATGGTATAAACTATGCACCAAAAAGTGTGATATAAGATGAACCGGGGCGAGAAATATAATATGCAATACATTAGGCACGGTAGGGCGTCAGACACGTCAGCGCTTCACTAGCGGTATAAATACATTCCACGTGGATTCATTGTATGCATAGTCGCCTTTTAATGAATATCACGCAAATCGTCATGGTGAGAGGTGCATACTGTTTGTCCAGCATGTCCTAGGTGTTTCTATAAATATATATTTTTTTTAAATAATAAAAACAAAGGCCGGCCCCGGGGGATGGGGTCCCTGGGGCCATAAGTGGCCTGAGGAGGGGAGCAGCGCAGCCCCCTCCTAAAGAATTAGAAAGAAAAAAGAAAAAGGCCATGACCCGGGGGTTGGGGTCCCCGGGCCGATTAAGGCCTTGGGAGGGGGGCCACAGGGCCCCCTTCCAAATTAATTTTTTTCAACAAAAAAAATTAGGATGCAGGCCCTGGAGGATGGGGTCCCCAGGGCCAATAAATTAGAAAAAGAAGGGGGGCCACACAGCCCTCCTTCTTAAAAAAATAAAATAAATAAAAGACTGGCATCGCGCCGGAGGCCACGCCCCCTCCTTGCAGCACTCTGCAAACGCACCCCCTGGCCAGTTGTAAGTTGGGGAATTAATTCGTCTTCAATACTGAGGGTCCCTGAGGGACAACTAGCCCAACAGGTATCTCCAGTATGCGCCAGGGAGCTGCGTTGCAGACAGGTTTTCTGAGGTCACGCCCCTTTTTACACCTCTATGCAACGCAGCTCTGTGGCGCTTACTGGAGGTACCTAGTGGGCTAGTTTGACCCTAGGGACCCTTAGGATTCAAGGGGACTTAATCTCTCAACGTAGAACGGCCACAGGGCGCGTTTACACAGTGGTGAAGGGAGGGGACAGTGCCTGAGGTGACGTGTGCAAACACGCCCTGTGGCGTGTTTTAAGTTGGGAAAATAATTCCCTTTCAATCCTGAGGGACCCTGGGGGCCAACTAGCCCACCAGGTGCTTCCAGGAAGCGCCACTACTCTGCGTTGCAGAGAGGTGGTGCAGGCCGTGCCCCTTTTTACACCTCTCTGCAATGGCGCTTACTGGATGTAGCTAGTGGGCTATTTTGCCCCTAGGGACCCTCAGGATTCAAGGGGACTTAATCTCCCAACTTAAAACAGCCACAGGGTGTGTTTACACAGTGGGGAAGGGAGGGGACGGGGCCTGAGGTGACGTGTGCAAACACGCCCTATGACGCGTTTTAAGTAGGGGAACTAATTCCCCTTCAATGCTGAGGGCCCCTGGGCGCTAACTAGCCCTTACAGGTGCTTCCAGTAAGAGCCACTGAGCTGCGTTGCAAAGAGGTGGTCCAGGGCGTGCCACTTTTTACAATGCAGCTCTGTGGCGCTTACTGGAGGTACCTAGTGGGCTAGTTGGAGCCTAGGGACCCTCAGGATTCAAATGAACTTAATCTCCCAACTACAAACGGCCACAGGGCTTGTTTACACAGTGGTGAAGGGAGGGGACGGGGCCTGAGTTAACGTGTGCCAACGCCCTGTGGCGCATTTTAAGTTGGGGAAATAATTCCCCTTCAATCCTGAGGGACCCTGGGGGCCAACTAGCCCACCAGGTGCTTCCAGTAAGCGCCGCTGTGTTGCAGAGTGGTGGTCTAGGCCGAGCCCCTTTTTACATCTCTCTGCAACGCAGCTCTGTGGCGCTTACTGGAGGTACCTAGTGGTCTATTTGGACCCTAGGGACCCTCAGGATTCAAGGGGACTTAATCTCCCAACTTAAAATGGCCACAGGGCGTGTTAACACAGTGGGGAAGGGAGGGGAAGGGGCCTGAGGTGACGTGTGCAAACACGCCCTGTGGCGCGTTTTAAGAGGTAGTTTTAATCCCATGCCCTATTATATACTAGGGGCTTACAGAATAGGTCATGCTAATCACAGGAGGACCCCAACACAGTGTTCCCTATGTATGTAGGTGTTTTCACTGTATTCTGAATGTCTTTTAACATAGCACTGGCTCTAGGACTGGTTAGTCAGACTCAGTTACCACCAGTATTCGTCTGAAAAAGTTGAGGGTACCGGATGATTTTGCAACAAGGCTTCTTTCTGCTCTTCTGTTTGTTCTTTTTGCACGTTATCCTTCTTCCTGCACTTTTCTTCGTCTTCGAGGACTTCTGTTGCTTTTTTCTGCATTTCTTTTTTTCTCTGTGCGTTTTTTCTTCTTTCTTCACATGTCCTATCTCTGTAGGCATAGTTAGAAATTATCATTTAAAAACATGTGAAATTCACTGAAAAAACCATAGGTTTCAGGCACGTTATAGTTAGGAATTTGCATTTAAAAAACCTTAAAAATTCACTGAAAAAACCATAGGTTTCAGGGGCGTTACAGTTAGCTGGAGTTTTCACTCGTACAAAACCATTGAAATTCCCCCGTCACAGTTAGTTCAGCTAACTATAACTCACGCGCCCGCAATGCACTGCTGATGACGTCACATATTACATCACTCATGACATGGTCAGTGACATCACTGATGACATCTTAAATGACATCAGTGATGACATCATCTTTGTGATAGAGTGGCAGACCTCCTCTCCCCCTAATATAACCTTTGATACACACATTCAAAAATAGAAACTAAAATTTGCAAAACAATGGACATACCAATACCAGTTACAACAACCTATTCAGTAATTCTAAGATCCACATACACATCCACTCATTCACCAATGGTCCTATACAGTCACTCATACATGTACTCACTCATGTACTCATACACCTATACATCCTGTTACACAACGCCACTCATCCATAGAGTTACTCACACACAGTCACTCATGCTAATAAAGGATCAAACATCCATTTACTTGCATATACAGTTATATACACACCACCAAAATTTCTTCTACAGAAACTTACACATACTTAGTCTTTTAAACAATCACTTATAGAAACACATAATTATTCATACAGGAACTCTTCCAATCTCTCACTCTCACATATACTCACTTATATACACCAATAGTCAGATATACTAGTTTAAAACATATGTAGTTACTCATAAAGACACTATTGAGACAGTCATTCACTCACTAACACACCCATGCACACACTCATCCTCCCATACAGTCCTGCACACATGCTGTGTTCAACACATACAAACAGTGAGTCACTCATTCATGCACCTATGCACTACGTAATACCCCCCACGAACCATTCAGACACTCATACTGATACTCAAAAAACCAACTAATAACCTATATAGTCACTCATGTAGCTACTCACCAACCCATGCAGCCACTTATACACAAAGTGAGCGACTGATACAGATATTTACATATTTAAACATTACTCACTAAGCCATGTATTCACTAGGATACACTTAATCAGTCAGTTATACAATCAATTTTTCAAAAACAAATCATCCATTTAGACACTTATATACCCATTTATTCTTCCATCGACCTTGAGATATACATATATAAAACATATGTAATTTTCAGAAAAACACACATTCACTGGATGATGTCATGAGTGATGTCATTAGTGATGTCATTTGAGATGTCATCAGTGATGTCACATATTACATCATTCATGACATGGTCAGTGGCATCACTGATGAGATCACTGATGACATCTCAAATGACATCATCCACGTGACAATCTGATACACCTCATCATACACTAGTATAACCTTTCATCACTCACTGTAAAATACAGAGTACCATATTTGAAACCATTGACACACCAATACGAGTTACTACGTACCCACTTGCTGATTCCTAAGTCTACACACACAACTACCCATTCAACAACAGAATCACTTATACATGCAGTCACTAATTAATAGAACACTATCAAATGCACTTATACACATATATAGACATTGACACATCAGCAGTCATCTTAGTCGGTTATGCAGTCATCCTACTCACTCATGAAATTTTTTTATCACACTTACATTTACTCACTTACACAATTATACACACAACACCTCTTTTATTCAACCACATGGTAACTCATAGTTAATATGTTAAAAAATCACCATTACAATTATACACTCATTCATATAGTTACTCTCACAATCACTGACTTATATATACTTATTTATATGCACAAACTCTCACATACAATGCCTTTAATTTTTTACTTTGTTGAAGATGTACAACTAAAACATATATTCGCAAACCAACACACAAATAAATACACTCAGTCACCTAAACAACTGTTTCCACATGCACTCTTAAATCTATACACCTAGTCAATCAACCATTCACACATCTATGCATAGAGTTACACACACCCCATCCAACCACACACAAACTCAGTGTCCCACACAAATACTCACCCAACTAATCAATAACTAATATGCACACTCATGTAGTTAGTGACCAACTGATGCAGCATGTTATACAACAACAGAGACAGTGATGCACACATTCACATAGTTTAGTTACTAATCCATGTATTAAGTGAGACACTTTTAATTACTCACTTAAACAGACAGTCAGACAGCTACTAAATCCTCAATCCAGACAGTTATATATCCACTCAATCTTCAATACAGATTGGTATATATATATATATAAAACATATTTGAATTTCAAACTAAACCACATTCACTGGATGATGTCATCAGTGATGTCATTTGAGATGTCATCAGTAATGTCATCAGTGATGTCACTGACCATGTCATGAATGATGTAATATGTGACATCATCAGCAGTGCATTGCGGGCACGTGAGTTATAGTTATCAGAACTAACTATAACGGAGGAATTTCTATGGTTTTGTACGAGGGAAATGTCCAGCTAACTAGAACATCCCTGAAACCTATGTTTTTTTCTGTGAATTTTTAAGGTTTTTTAAATGCTAATTTCTAACTAGAACGTCTCTGAAACCTATGTTTTTTTTCAGTCAATATATATATATATATATATCATACATCAAACTTAATTTATAAAAAGCAACAGCAATCAATATATGATTTACACTTACTATTCCCACTCCAATCTAAATACAAATAGGGAAAAGGTTGGACTTTGAAGGCGTGAATTTCAATATTTGTACTCAGAAATAGCATGGAAAGTGTTTGTACTTTGGAGTGGTTATATCACAATTCCCTCTACAACTTAAGCAAAAGTGGGAAAGACGTTGGACTTTGGAGTTGTGAATTTTAATATTCCCACTCCAGTCTGAGCTGCAGTAGGGAAAATGTATTTTTGAGAGGTTAGATATATCATTCCGATCCCTAAGCTTAAAAAAACATTTAAACACATAGCAAAATAAAAATATTCATAATTATTCAAAATAAAAAATATATTAACTATAGATCAATATATTTAAATGTAATATGAAAACACATTTCATCTTACATATATAATATAAAAATATTAAACATATTCAAAATATTTAAACTACATTCACTACCCTTTAGGACTTACTTCAGATGAATGCAAAACAAAATTATGCCACAAATTAAGAGATGGTTGCTCTGCCAAAATGGTAATTGGTGAGCCAGAATCAGCCATGACAATGATCTCAGCAGAACCAATACAAATTTTACAATCCACTACCGGGAATGGAAACAAATAGTCACAGGCTTGGGATAGCCACAGGGTCATATATCCTAAGTGGTTTGAAATATCAAATGGCAGACCTAGCCCTGCTCAGGCATCCAAACTGGTTTTAGATTTCGAGGAAAGGTCTCTGGAATAATTGTAGATTGCAGTCTGAAAGGCAACTGAAAAACTCCCACAGTGTCCCCAAGGTTAGGCATAAGGGAGTGCTTGAAGGTACAGGAAAACTAGAAATGGTCTTAACCCTGCTGCAATGAATCAACCTCTTATGTGCCAAGCACTGCTGTCCTTGTAGAGGAAACCAGTCATACCCTGAGAGGGATGGAATCATTCAGGCTGTTGGAGTTGGCATATGAATTTGCAAGATGGTCAGTCATCATCTCTCCCTGGTGCTTCAGATGGAGCAGACTGGGTCCCTGCAAAATGGCTTGCTGGAACAACCAACCGCCCCCCCCCCCCCTCCCACCTAGGTGGGTCAATGACTACTGGTCCCCCTCTAATATAGGCAGGGGTACACTTTGAAATAACCACCAGTTCAGCTACATCTTATTCTCTGCTGGGGAACAACATTTTAATGAAAAACAACACCACAGGTGACAGAGCTAAATATGTGTATTAATCAGTATGGGAAAATATCAAAATACAAGACAAACAAACTTCTGGCCATTGTTGTGAAGTCAACTTCATCAATGGATCAATAAAACATTGAGATGCACTAGAAAACGTGAAGAAAGGAGGGGGGAGGATAATAAAAACAAGGCATCAAAGAAGGGATGTATGCATTAATTTTGAGTGATGGAGTATCAAAACTGTCCCAATATTGGCTCAAGAATGTTGTAGGAAAGTGCCCTTTTGACATGGTTACAACCCACTTTTTGCCTGATATCTGGTGCAACTTTGAGAGCTTACTGGATTCCTGCTAACTAGGTTCCCAGTACCAGTGTCCTTTCCCTAAACTGTGTGAGTGTTCCATAATTGGCACCACTATGGGATCCCTGTAAGTCCCTAGTAAGTGGTACCCCTGCTACTTCGGGCCTTGGAACTAAAGTGGGTCCCCAAGGGCTGCAGCACGAATTGTGTCACCCTAAGGGACCCCTCACCAAGCTCATGTAAACTGCCATTCCACCCTGCGTGTCTTGGTGCAACGAAAACTGAAGAGTCGAGATGGCTCACATCCGTGTGCCATGCCTGCCAGTACTACCTGTGGTATAGGTAAGTGAACCACAAGGCAAGCCTTGCAGCTCTAAGGTAGGGTGCACTATACCCATGTGTGAGCATATCAGCAAGAGTGGATATGTCCCGGTGAAATCTACGTTCACCTTTAAATATTGCCAGTGCACAGGGAAGCCATAACAAGTACATGGGCTGGACACTCATCAATACCAGTTCCCCAGCAACATGATGGCTTCAATGTACCCCAAGGTGTTTGGTACCAAACTCCTTGACTTAATAAACCCACACTCATGCCAATGCTGAATTTATTAAAATGCACCCACAGGGCTCCTTAGAGATACCCCTTGAAAATCTATTGACTACTAGTGTGTTGACTGACTGTTCTTGACCAGCCATCCACCACAGACAGGTTTCTAACCTCCTGAGGTAAAAGCCTTTGCTCTCAGAGGACGGAAACAAAGTCTGCTCTGGACAGAGGTGTTCACGCCTTCTCCAAGCAGGATTGGCATTCCAGAGTATGAAGCTTCAAAGGCCCTGCAGCCTCTGTTATGCAACCCCAGGCCTCTACAGATAGTAGAGGTGCCCACCACCCTGTCCTGACCCCACTTTTTGGCAGTAAGACAGACGGGAAAATTAGTAAGATTAGAAGGTGTGCCTACATTCAGCCAGCACTACCCCTAGGCAGGCCAGCTGATGTGGACCCCACTTTTCAGATTCCTTCATGTTGTTTTGGATGGAATTAGCCTTGTATGGTCAGAGTTAAGCCCAATTCCCACAGGAAGTGGTCATATAGCGAGTGTAGACACCCTAAAGGTAGGTAGCCCATGGGCTACTACCTGTCACTACCTGTAAATGCCCATAAATTGAGTATTTAGGTGGCACACCTGAACCCAAGAACTCAGATTTGACGGATCATCAGAAGAAGGACGAAGAAGAGTCACCACCTGGCGAGAACTGCAGCAGGACTTTGGTGCAAAACCCTGCCATCTTCAGCCCTTTGTAGACAATTGCGACAGAGTGACTCTTCCTACAAGCTGGAGAACTACCAAAGCCATGGGTAGACTGCCAGCACATCAAAAACCACGACTGTCTCAGTTGGAGTAGAAGAACTACTCCCCTGCAGTCCACATGCACCAACAAGCAGAGTCCAGTCTGCCGACTTGCAGCTCCCCGGCCTGACCGACTCCGCAGACAACCAGGAGAAGATACTTGAGCTCTGGAAGGTCGGATCTGTCTCCCCACCAAGTGTGAAGTCACCAAGACTAACCAGAGCTGTACAGCACCAACCCCCAGGGTACCAGACACCCTGCACCAAACACCAACAGCGAGAGTTCAGTCCGGATTCTCACTGCACCAGGACCAAGCAGTTATCAAGGGACATCAGCATCACTGAGACACACTTTGAGAGTTGCCCAGCTGCATTAATTTTGCCCCTGCCTGCTGCTTGTCTCCGACCTCGAGGTGCATCTTTGCGCACCCAGCCCAGCCAACCAAGCCACTCTGCTCCCGAGCCACCTGGCCCGGGTCCCAACCGGCAGTGCCCTTGTGCTCCATAACCCCTTTTGACCTGTGTGGGTGCTCTCAGGCCTGCCCCCAAGTCCCCCTGTGCAGCCTCTTTTCAGCTGGGGCCCCCTCTCTGTAGCGTGCCAGCTACCAGCCTCACCAGCATCCTGCTACCAGTAGAATCTTGGTGGTTCACGAAGAATTGCTGGTAGTACTTTGAACCTTGGCCCACTACTATTCCGATCCCAGAAATTTGAACCCCTGAAACCGACTGTACCTACCTTTATGCATCTTTGACTTTTCCTCCTATAGAATTGGATTGTGCTTAAAAGCTCACAACTTTAAAACTTTTTACTTACCAGTAAATATTTGAATCGAAAACTGTACTTACCTTTGAACGATGTTCTTGAGTTCGAAATATATATAAAAGTAGGATAAGGTACCCTAGCTCGTCAGAGCGTCTTTTGGACTCACGCATTTAAGTGCTGTGGTGAAGGCGCGCTGCGCTTGCTTTTAAATTACCCATTTTGTATCTTTGTTACTACTTAGTTTGTATTCCCCTGCTTTTAAAATTGAGCATCTTCCCTCTTATATGCATTATAATTTGTTTATTCACCGCTGCTTTAGCGGGTCCGGTCCTGGTGGGTTACGATACTGGGGGGGAATCGGCCGCCATCTTGGAGTGGTGGTGGTGACGTTTTGGGGCGCCATTTTGAGCGGTCTAGTGATGTTGTCCACACGTGGACACTCTATTTAAACCAGTCCTCAAGCGCGCAGCGGTAACGCGCAGCGGGCACGCCATTATCGTGCCAGAGTCCTGCCCGTCTGCGCCCGTCAGCGCTAAGGAGGCGCGAGGCGTGGGGACACGCTGCTCGTAGGTGCTCCCCATCTATTGAGGTGATGTCTGCGGTGAGGGGATATTCTAGGGATGAGTTGTTGTATATCGGACAGGCGGTTCCACGCTGTGCGTATGAGCTGGTTAGCCCCCTTTGTGGTCAGTATAAGTGTGCCTGTGGCAATTGGTCGCTTAATGTCCCCTCTTTAATTTCTGCTTTGACGGAGTCTTCTCCGTGTAAGCCTTCTTGTAGTAGACCATCTGCCTCTCGAGATATTACTATCTGGAATCTCAATATTAGGTCCCTTTCGAAGCACCATTCAGAACTATTTGATCTTTTACGGGAGGAGACACCTGACGTGTTCTTCATGACGGAGACTTGGCTTCAGGAAGTAGACACAGCAGTTGTGAATCTTGCTCTCCCCTCAGATTATTCCATCTTTACTCACAATTGGGCATCTAGGGGTGGTGGCATTGCTATGGTTGTCAAGTCTTGCTACCCTTGTGATTGGAGGGTAGTAAATTTGGTAGGATGCGAAAGTGCGTTCTTTAAGATCTCTATTAGTCATCATTTTGCTTTATCTGGCCTTCTTATTTATCGTCCTACTGGATGCGACACTGCTTTTCGAAAGGCTCTCCTGGAATGTGTCAGCTCGCTGGCATTGGGTTGCGCCAACTTCAGCATCCTTGGAGACCTTAATCTTCATTTTGATTGCCCTCATATCTTGGCCATTAGCAGCACTTTGGCGGATTTGGAGGCTTTTCAGCTTACTCAGCTGGTTACCTCCCCCACTCATGTGGGGGGTCACATACTTTACCCTTTGTTTACAAATTTGACAGGGGCCAAGGTGGCTATGCCTAGCCCTATTGCCTGGTCTGACCACTTTTTGGTTAAAATCTCTCTTTTGATTGATGAACATCCATTTAAGCCCCTGGATAGAGTAGTGTACAAACGCCATTGGAATAAACTCAAACTGGAGGATTTTCACCATCTGCTGGAAATGAACCCGCTAGGCCCTTATCTCAATGTTGAATCTGGGTATGACCTTTTCTGTGATTGGGTTTCTCGGGCCTTGGATGTATTGATCCCTGCGGCCTGGACGAAATGTCGTCCCAGAGAATCCAGCCCATGGTACGACAGTTCCCTGGTGCTGTTAAAAAAAGCCTGTAAACAGGCAGAAAGGGACTGGCGGAAATCCTATGAGGCTGGGAAAAAATCTCTGTATCTTTCTAAAGTCAAAAATATCATAGAGCTGTGTAGAGCCCGTGCTGCCTACTAATCACAGGAATTCAGACCAAGTCTCAATCCGTCCAAGCTAATTTTTAAGGTCCTAAAGGACCTGATGGCCAAAAGAGCTCTTGCGGAGGAAATTTGTTCTGTGGCCCACTGTGAAGACCTGGCCTCTTTTTTCCTTGAAAAGGTTCAAGTTATCTACCGTGCCTTTTCCATCACTGAGCCGGTAGTTGAGCCCACCAGCCCCACACCAACTATAGGTGAGGCATTGGCGTCATTCCCTAGTTTATCGATGGAGATATTTCTAAAACTAGCCCATAAGATAAAATCTGGTTCGCCAGCGGACCCCATGAGGCCAGCTCAGTTTAGAGACTCTGCTACTATCTGCCTCCCTCCATTGCGTCATCTTTTAAATCTTTCTCTTGCCGCAGGTGTTGTTCCAATTAAATGGAAACAGGCTGTTGTAACACCCATCTTGAAAAAGCCCACAATGGACCCCCTAAAACTCGAGAGCTACCGCCCGATTTCTCTCCTTCCTTGGGCTGCCAAAGTTGTTGAGTCCCATGTGAACAAGGTGCTGACCGAACATCTTGTAAGGGCAAGTATTCTGGATCCTTCCCAGAATGGCTTCCGTGCTGGTCACAGCACAGAGACTGCCTTGCTCTTTATGACGGAACATCTTCGCTCTGTGCTCGACTCGGGTCAGACTGCGGCACTGATATTACTTGATCTCAGTGCCGCGTTTGATACGGTCTCACATGGGATTTTACTCCAACGTCTCAGGGAGGCGGGTGTTATGGGCATTGCTCTCAATTGGTTCCGTTCTTTTCTTACTGATCGGACCTTTAAGGTTGCCTCTCCGCCTTTTGAGTCCAAGTTCTATTCGCTGGAGATGGGTGTGCCTCAGGGCTCGTCGTTGAGTCCCACTTTATTCAATCTCTATGTGAGACCGCTAGCGGCTGTCGTCAAACATTGGGGCTTGACTATGGTCTCCTATGCGGACGACACGCAGCTGGCGGTTGCCCTGAGTGGGGACTCTGACCTTGACGCCCCCAGATTCCGGGATGGTCTTTCGGCGGTGGCTAGCTGGATGAATGCCAATTGCCTCCAATTAAATGCTAAAAAAAACGAGGTCATGATTGTGGGTAAGCGGACGGATCTTTGGGGTGATAGGTGGTGGCCTCCGGAACTGGGTGTCACTCCTGTTCCAGTTTCAGAGGTAAAGAACCTGGGGGTGTGGTTAGATTCTGTTTTGAGTTTCAGTGTCCACACAAAAAAAGTGGCGGCTACCTGTTTTGGCATTTTGCGAGGGCTGCGACCCATCCTGAGGTTCTTTGATGCCTCTACCAGACAGCTGGTTATACAGGCATCCATACTATCGCGGCTTGACTACGCCAGTTCGCTCCTGCTGGGGGCCAACCAGGCTGAAATTGCACGGATGCAACGTGTCTAGAATGCCACAGCAAGAGCCCTGGTAGGCTTACCGAGGTTCTGTTCTGCGGAAAGTACCATCCGTGCCTTGCACTGGCTGCCTATGGCACAGAGGATCCATTTTAAGACCGTGTCTTTCTTTCAAGATCCTCAAGCGGGCCTCTCCCCAGATTCTTGCCAATCTTTTGGTGCCCTATGTGCCTTTGCGTTCTCTTAGATCTCTAGGTCAAAACCTGGTGGTGGTCCCGCGGTTTAGGCTATGCAGGGCCGGAGGCCGGTCCTTTCGGGTTTTGGCTGCAAAGTTGTGGAACTCTCTCCCACCCCACATGCGTGAAATGGACGAGCTTCTGAAGTTTAAGAGGGCCATTAAGGCGCATTTGTTTCCTCCCTCACTTTAGTATTTTGATCTGCGCGCGTCTGCCCCTGTATAGCTTTGTTGTGTTGGGACCTTTTCTTTAAGCGCCGGGAGGCCCCTTGGCTGGGGCAGCTGTGCGCTATAAAAGTGCTTTTAACATAACATAACATTTTTCTAAATTGGTCTTGGATTTATTCTTTGAGTGTGTGTCTCATTTATTGCCTCTGTGAGTACAACAAAAACGTAGCACTATCCTCAAATGCCCCTAACTGCTCACTGCCACTGCCACAAAAGAGAGCATTAGTATTATATATTTTTACCTCTGTAAACCAATTGGGGACCCACTGGACTATCTGCACAGTGTACTTCTTTGTAGTACACTATATAGAGAGCCAACTTCCTACAAATATTGACTATCAAAATGTTGTCAAGATAGGTAGTGAGGTATGCATTTTTTAACTCCACAGCTCTGCACCCTGAAGATAGTCATGCGGTCATGGTACATAGATGTGGAGCGAAGAATAGTAAATCCATTCTTCTAAGGAATACTTGGTAGTCCGTATTCTGGATAAAGTATTGAGACAGGAAAATATTTAAAAATGGATATTTTGAAGCAGAAGCGGGCGATTGAAAAAGGGGAGTGATTGAAGGTGACAAAAGAGAAATGAAACATGAGCAAAGTGAGCCGGAAAATATAATCAAGGTAGACAAAGTAAGTGATAGGAAGAAAGAAACTGGGATAAAAGTGTACGCTATGTGTGAGGGACGTACAAAATCTGTGGAAAGAGGGGCACAGTGCAAGGAAAGAGAGCAGAAAGGGGACTTGAAGATATTTTGAGGTATGAGGGTGACAATTAATGGGATATTTGATGGGCTTGGGGAAGGCCTTTATTAGATTGTGGAATTGTCTTAACACTTTCATGCTCCCATCTGTGTATTTAGTTTGGCTCACTGCTGATAGTATTTTGTTAATCTGTGATATTATCTCTTGTAAAACCAACACAATGAATGCAGAATAACTTCCTGTGAAGTCACATAAAATGGCTCTCCGTGCACTGCATCTGCAACTTTAATGGTAACCTCGGCATTATTAGCATTTATATTTTGCAGTATTGTTATCATGATCATATTCTACTAGGATAAGATTGCATTGACATTTGCAGTGTTATTTGCATATACATGCACACCCCAACATAGTTCTCCTACTGAAATGGATCTTGTCATTTTTATGCCTGAGGGAGCACTGCTGTACCATACCTGTGGGCAGCTCAGAGCAGAGGTGCTCTCTCTTATATTTGGATGTGAATATATCTGTGCCGGTTGAAAATAACTCTCCCATACTAACTCCAATTTAAGCACACACAACAACAGCCACCTGAAATATCTGGAATGTAATAATTGCTTCCAATAGAGCAGGAACCTTCAATTACTTATTTAATGTAGTTTCTGAGTGTCTAAAAGAGTATTACTTCAATAGATACTAAAGGAAGTCATAATTTGACACCAAAATTCCAATACACAGATGCTCATCTGCATGATTCACAGCAACCATGAACCTACAACTGGGTTGCTAAGGAAAATAATAATATTATTGATTGCATCAATAAAAGAGATGAACAAAGTTTGCATTAATGCATGTTAGCCAAAATATCTCATACTTGAAGAAGGGACCAAAAAGACAACTAATATTACCATATAGCGCTAATCAAAGTCAGGCACATAGAATCTCAGAGGCATTGCCTTAGCTCAAGCTTAATCCTTCCCACCGCCATACTTTCTGCTGCCAGGGGCACCCTCTGCATTAGTCCACTGGAGGGGCTACGTCATTGTGTGTGAAAAGCATAGCATTGGTGATCTTGAGCAGGGTGGTGCTGACACCTCCATGCTCCCCTAGCGGCCTAACTATTCCACCAGGGAGATCCCAAACTAGGCAACTATCCCTAGTCCCCATAGGAAGCCCTGGAAGTCCCCTCATACTAATCTGTGCATCACAGGGACTGAAAGCCTAAGGAGTACAATGTGCTTTGAGGGGCAAGGTCATGGGAGCCATATTGTCCATCTCGAGTTCGGAGAATCTCTAGGGATTCGTTAAACTCTCAGGAGAGCGATTCGGGGACCACTGCCATTTCATAGTTGGCAGGTGTCCCCCTATTCCACCGCCTTCCTTCCTCCAAGCTAGGTCATCTGAAAATTGGGCGGTGAGCACCCTCACCTAGCACAAGTGTTTTTCTTGCCTTATCTCGTGGTTCATAATTGCCAACTGGGCGGCAGGAGGCAGAACCTTGGCAGATCGTGGTTATATCTTTCCTCTTCCAAATTTAAAATTGGGGCCATGGAGTGTTAAAGAAGAAAGGAGAAATAGAGGACGGACTTTTCTTCTTGAGGTTGTGGCCAGAGCAGCGGGTTGTCAAGACCTGCTTCTGCTGTGCCCAGGGACCAAAGCTTCCATCATGGGGATAAAATAACACTCTCATTGCCAAACTTGCGAGCTGAAGCACGAATTTAGATGAGGGAAGAGGAGATGAAAAAATGAGCAGTAGACTAACTGCCCCTCCCGTCCATCCGAAAGCAAAACCAAACACTAAAATGGCTGCTGCAGCGGAGCCCTCCGAGAGCACAGAGAGTTGGCTGATTTTCCCTGCCTCGTTACCTATTTGAGAACGCCTCTGAAGAGGTGTGTGAAAGCTGGTGCGCAAGCCCGTACAATGTGGATGCTTGAAATGATTCTAAGACAAAGGAACAACTTGAGGGCATATTTATGAGAAAATGTCAGATTGGTGCCAAATTTGGCAACGCCACGCTCTAATATTTTCACAATGGAGGGATGCGCCATATTCATAGAATATGGCGCACCCCTGTGTTTTCCCTAGCGCTGAAGCTAAATTTAGCTGCCTAGCGCCAACGCAGTCACCTATGCACTTTTGTGCAAGGTTGCCTTCATTGCAGGGAACGATTGTTTATGTGCAGACTGCTGTCCCTTCCTGCACATAAACAATCACTAATGGCGAATAGTTACTTCTATGTGTGCTGAAGCAAATCGTCATTATTTAATGATTGTTTATGTGGAGGAAGGGACACCTTCCCAAACAAACAATGATTAATGGCATTTCACTCCTATGTGTGCTGCAAAAACTAGGAGAAATATAAGTATTTCTCCTCATTTTGCCATTGTATGGCCCTCCCTTGCATGGTGTTCGTTTTTGGCAGTGCCTCAGATTTACACCTCCTTGTAAATCTGGCACAGTGTCAAAAGCAAGGGGTGTTACTTCATACCCAGCAACTCCCATTGCATGCCCCTTTCAAGCTAAGTGATGCGTGTAAAGAGGCCTTATTTACAAGGGGGCGATAAGCGACAAAAAACGGGTTAACACCACTTTGAAAATATGGAGGGCATATCGCCACCAGACCCTGGCTCAAAGTGACATTCTGGTGGTGATATCCCTTTGTAAATATGCCCCTTGATATCAT
Source organism: Triturus cristatus (assembly GCF_964204655.1). Classification (NCBI taxonomy): domain Eukaryota; kingdom Metazoa; phylum Chordata; class Amphibia; order Caudata; family Salamandridae; genus Triturus; species Triturus cristatus. Next base: position 1,005,604,116 of record NC_140591.1, on the reverse strand, counting down.
AGCTGTGACCCTGTTTGAGTCTCGGTAAAATTTGTGATTGCTCTAGATGAAGAGCAGGACTGAGACGTGAACAAGGAACATTTGCAAGGTATACAGTGAGAGCTGATACAGAATATAGACTGGTAAGTAAGGAATCTATAGAAACATAATGGAGCTTTTTGCCTGGGGGCACTCCATGGGGTGACATCCTTCTCTCTCTGCTAAATGCCCACAGCTAATATCCATTTCACCGAAAAAGCACATGCAGTGTCATATTTATCCCACCCACTCTAAAGAAGGTACATGCTTTATTAAGTATATCCAAAACACAATAGGCAATGCTGGGACTGTCCGCTGCATGGAGCGGGATACGCGGGTGAGGAGTCTGCGTCAGACTCCCCGCACTGGTGTTGATTAGTGGTTTGTCGCTTTTTTCAACTGCTTCATGCTGTTATTGACGGAACCATCCAGAAACATTTCTACATCATAAGAAGAGTTATGATCGGCAAATCACTGCAAATCTCGGTGGGGAGCCAGCATCCTGCAATAGGACACCAACTTAGGGACAACTGCCATCACTTTGTCTGAGTGAGGACAGCCTACTTAGGGTACCGGATTTTGCTGAAGATACTTATCGTGTTGCTTGTGTTTTGATGGGCTTGCTCACTCCTAGTAAAATGGAGCAAAATCGGGAATCCCAAAACACACAATGAAGTACTCAAGCAGACTGATGGTGAGAACCTAAGCCACCGCAAAAATATCTGAATAGGGACCATAAACAGTGAAACTGGAAACAGCAATCTAGAAACACATGTCTAGGGTTAATTTCAACACTTACTCAGAGGATGACAACTTATACTTGACCACACACAGAGTGTTCTCAGAGTACAAAGATATTATAATAGGTGGAGAAAAGAGTTTAGAATTAGGGGGCATATTTACAAACCCCTATCGCCACAGGAGAGTCACTTTTTACGATGTTCCTGTGGCGATAGGGGCTCTGCCTTATTTACAAGGCGGCGTTAAGCCACTTAACGTGGCTTAATGCCGCCTTGTAAACAAGGCACCCTTTTACGCTATACTTAGCATGAAAGGGGTGGGCAATGGGTGTTGCGGTGGACGTTCCGCCGCAATACCAATTGATTTTGATGCTGACCCATATTTATATGGGTGACGTAAATATGGGGCAGCGCCAAAATTAATACCAGGGAAAACCTGGTCTTAACATGGTGAAACGAGGAGAAATGCTTTATTTAGCCTCCTTTTTGCTGTTTCTATGTGTGCTACATTGTGCAGCACACATAGAAACAGCAAAACACCATGAATGATTATTTACCTGCACATAAACAATCATAAAAAAAATGACGATTTGCAACTTCTGTGTGCGCTGTACAATGCAGCACACATAGGAGTTACACAATCCCCATTTGTGATTGTTTCTGTGTAAATAAACAATCAGTCCTCATTATGGTGCAAAGGTGCCTGTGTTGGCAGTAGGCAGCATAATCTTGCGCCAGCGCTAGGGAAAACGCAATGGTGTACCATATGTTTGTAAATATGGTGCATCCCTGCATTTCAGAATGGCAGAGCGTGGCATTAGTAAGTTTAACTTAATGCCACGCTCCATCATTCTGTTGTACACATGCCCCTAAATGTTTTACTTCTTTGAAGAGGAAAGGGATCGGGAAGACAGTAGCTTGGATTTGGGCCCGAGTTCTTTTTCTTTGAAGAAGTTGAACATAGTTGAATTGGTGCCGCTTTCACCAACTGAGGTACATGGAAAATCCTGAGTTTCAGTTAAAGGAGGTGTGTGGATTTTGTCTCTTCCATGGATGCCCTCAGTGTTTTTCTTATTCTGTAAAGGAAGTGATCATTTCTGGAGAGCAGCCTATTTTGTATGTGCTCCCTTTTTGGTAGGGACCATGTCATCAGAATCACATTTAAATTGGTAAATGCCTACTTCACAAACAAGATTTGGTGATTGGGGCGGGGGCCACATGAGATGCAGTGTGGAAACAGAATCCTGCAATCCATGAAATGTTGTGTCTTCTCATTTCATTGCCAACGTAGATCTAAATCCCTACCTGTGGGAGAACACACTTCCATTTTAATTTGGGTCAATTGCCAGACAAGTACATGAGGAATCTTTGTGCTGGTGAGAGGCAGGTAAATCCTGATTACAAGTTGAGGACATGATGGTAACACCCATTGTAACTTCAACCAGTGTCCCAGACCTGCAGCAGTCAGAGTATGGACCTCAGTGCACAGAAACAACCTGAGCCTTGCCATCGAGCCAAAGGTGGTGACGTACCATCTGCTCCTGGCAAGGGACGAATCTGTCCCAACCAAATTTGATCTGGTCGAGGTCTGTCAAAGACAGGCTAGCACAGTGGTGGTACTGTGTGGGGAATACTGCCCCACTGCAGAGTCTTGACATCTCTACTCTTCTATATAACAAACAGTTATGTGCACAATGACTTACTGCATATAGAAGCATTATGTAGGCCTCATGACCCCTCATACAATCAGATGGAAAATGCATCTCCAGACATACATTTCTTTGTGAGGCACCCCCTTCACCACCCCCAGTTTAAAACCCTGTTGATGATGATGAAGAACTGTGTGGCTTAACCCCTTGGGTGCTCATGACGAGCTGGACTCGTCATGGCACACAGTGGTCGTGTGCTCATGACGAGTACAGCTCGTCATGACACCCAGCACCGGAGGGATTCCCTTTCATCCCTTAAAGCCTCGGAAGCTGGCGAAGAGCTTCCCCAGCTCCTGAGGCCTCTTCCCCCCCCCCCTGTTTCCCCTTAATGACGATCGGCGCACAAGTCGCGCTGACGTCATTTCAGTGAAACCGAAACTGACATGAGCCAAGCGGCTCATTTCAGTTTCCATTTCTACGTGCTCAGGGGGCTATCTCAGGCCCCTAAGATCGTAGAAACTCAGGAGAGGTATCGTTGGAAAGGGGAGAATCGTCCCTAGTGGATCCCTGCTTGGGGATTGCCCCAGGAGGGCGATCCCCAAGCAGGGATCCACCCATTAGGCACCAGGGAGGGGGGACCGTCCCCTTGGGCCCTTGCCCAAGGGGAAGGTGCCTTTGCTCCCCCCATAAAAATGTTGGCATAATTAGTCTTTCTGCCCCCCCTGGGAGGCAGATGGGGGCAGTAACCCCCAATCTGCCCCCCTGGGGGGGTAGAAAGCCCACTAGACACCAGGGATTTTTTATGGGATATTTATTAGGGGTGGGGGCTGCACAAAATGGGCATGCCGATGCCCCCAACCCCGGCCACAAAATTACAGTCGGGGCAGATGGGGCAGTAGCCCCCAATCTGTCCCCCCGGGGGCAGAAAGCCCACTAAACGCCAGGGATTTTTTTTGCACCATTTTATTTTAGGGTGGGGCTGCCCGAAATGGGCACGCCAATTCCCCCATCCCACCATTACAGCCTTTCTGCCCCGTAGCCCCCAATCTGCCCCCCCCGGGGGGGGCAAAAAGCCCACTAGGCACCAGGGATTTTTTTGGGAAACTTTTTATTAGGGTGGGGGCATTAGCATGCCCGTTTTTGGCAACCCCCACCCTAATTAAAATTTGCTCAAAAAATACCTGGCATCTAGTAGACTTTGTGCCACCCCCCCTCCTGGGGGGCAGATGGGCGCATTAGCCCCCAATATGTACCCCGGAGGGAGCAAAAAGCCCACTAGTCACCATGGATTTTTTGGGGGCAAATTAGAATTAGAGTGGGGGCTGCCCAAAACAGGCATGCCAATGCCCCAACCCCCACCCACAACAATTACAGCCTCTCTGCCCCCCCTGGGGGGAAGATGGGGGCAGTAGCCCCCAAACTTCCCCCCCGGGGGAAAAAAGCCCACTAGATGCCAACGATTACGCTGGCTTTTTTATGTGTGGGGGTGGGGGCTGCCGAGAATGGGCATACTAATGCCCCATCCTCCAAATAGCCACAGTGTTTCTGCCACCCTTGGGGGCATATCAGGACAACTCCACCCCGATATCCCCCAGGGCGGTAGAAAGCAGACTAGGCACAGATTTGTTTTTAGCAATATGCCTACCTGTCGATTTTGTGCCCCAACTATGAACCACAAAGTTGGGGGTCCTTCCCGGGTTTGGGGATTACCGATACCACAGCCTCAGCCATAGTAGCAGATACCCGAGCATCTTTCGCTATCGCCTGAAATAGGGTGGTGAGGTGTGGAATGAGCTCGGAGGCACAGCATTTAAAAAATTGTGCTGTGAGGCCATCGGATCCAGGGGCTTTGTGCAGCTTAAGCCCTGAAATTGCTTTTCTCACCTCCTCCGAAGTGATAGGAAGGTCTAAGGCTTCGCAGGTTGCAGGGAGTACCTGGGGGAGCGTCACGGAGTCAAGGTAATGTTGTTGTATATTCGTATCGGGGGTGGAATCGTGGTATAGCTTCCCATAAAATTCCCCCAAAACATCGTCATGGGTGAGTTGGCCCTGTTGGTTTAGTATGCCCCCAATGAATTTGCGTTCCCTTTGTACCCTAAGCTGTCTTGCCAAGTGATTACCCACCGATGAGTGTAAATAGAGCGTAATTTTCCCCTGACTGCAGTAAGTTGTCGCTGCAGTGCACGTGTGGGTGTAGCTTTGTGTGCTCGCTCAACTGTTTCTAGCTCCTGTTCAAGAGCAGTGCTTTCCTTCGCTCTTTGCTTATTTAACGTTGCATTGAGGTGGATGCATTTACCCCGCAGCACAGCCTTGAAGGCATCCCAATTATTCTGCGGGGAGGTGTCTTGCGGTTTGTTAAGTGTAAAGAAGTCAGTGATGGCAGCCCTTAGCTCCTCCCCCAGTACCTTGTCCCGTGTGAGCGCCGTCGGGAAATACCACCTAGACGTAACTGACTTAGGACTGCTCCAGGCCAGGCCAATGGTAATTGTGGCCCACTGTGAAGACCTGGCCTCTTTTTTCCTTGAAAAGGTTCAAGTTATCTACCGTGCCTTTTCCATCACTGAGCCGGTAGTTGAGCCCACCAGCCCCACACCAACTATAGGTGAGGCATTGGCGTCATTCCCTAGTTTATCGATGGAGATATTTCTAAAACTAGCCCATAAGATAAAATCTGGTTCGCCAGCGGACCCCATGAGGCCAGCTCAGTTTAGAGACTCTGCTACTATCTGCCTCCCTCCATTGCGTCATCTTTTAAATCTTTCTCTTGCCGCAGGTGTTGTTCCAATTAAATGGAAACAGGTTGTTGTAACACCCATCTTGAAAAAGCCCACAATGGACCCCCTAAAACTCGAGAGCTACCGCCCGATTTCTCTCCTTCCTTGGGCTGCCAAAGTTGTTGAGTCCCATGTGAACGAGGTGCTGACCGAACATCTTGTAAGGGCAAGTATTCTGGATCCTTCCCAGAATGGCTTCCGTGCTGGTCACAGCACAGAGACTGCCTTGCTCTTTATGACGGAACATCTTCGCTCTGTGCTCGACTCGGGTCAGACTGCGGCACTGATATTACTTGATCTCAGTGCCGCGTTTGATACGGTCTCACATGGGATTTTACTCCAACGTCTCAGGGAGGCGGGTGTTATGGGCATTGCTCTCAATTGGTTCCGTTCTTTTCTTACTGATCGGACCTTTAAGGTTGCCTCTCCGCCTTTTGAGTCCAAGTTCTATTCGCTGGAGATGGGTGTGCCTCAGGGCTCGTCGTTGAGTCCCACTTTATTCAATCTCTATGTGAGACCGCTAGCGGCTGTCGTCAAACATTGGGGCTTGACTATGGTCTCCTATGCGGACGACACGCAGCTGGCGGTTGCCCTGAGTGGGGACTCTGACCTTGACGCCCCCAGATTCCGGGATGGTCTTTCGGCGGTGGCTAGCTGGATGAATGCCAATTGCCTCCAATTAAATGCTAAAAAAAAAGAGGTCATGATTGTGGGTAAGCGGACGGATCTTTGGGGTGATAGGTGGTGGCCTCCGGAACTGGGTGTCACTCCTGTTCTAGTTTCAGAGGTAAAGAACCTGGGGGTGTGGTTAGATTCTGTTTTGAGTTTCAGTGTCCACACAAAAAAAGTGGCGGCTACCTGTTTTGGCATTTTGCGAGGGCTGCGACCCATCCTGAGGTTCTTTGATGCCTCTACCAGACAGCTGGTTATACAGGCATCCATACTATCGTGGCTTGACTACGCCAGTTCGCTCCTGCTGGGGGCCAACCAGGCTGAAATTGCACGGATGCAACGTGTCTAGAATGCCACAGCAAGAGCCCTGGTAGGCTTACCGAGGTTCTGTTCTGCGGAAAGTACCATCCGTGCCTTGCACTGGCTGCCTATGGCACAGAGGATCCATTTTAAGACCGTGTCTTTCTTTCAAGATCCTCAAGCGGGCCTCTCCCCAGATTCTTGCCAATCTTTTGGTGCCCTATGTGCCTTTGCGTTCTCTTAGATCTCTAGGTCAAAACCTGGTGGTGGTCCCGCGGTTTAGGCTATGCAGGGCCGGAGGCCGGTCCTTTCGGGTTTTGGCTGCAAAGTTGTGGAACTCTCTCCCACCCCACATGCATGAAATGGACGAGCTTCTGAAGTTTAAGAGGGCCATTAAGGCGCATTTGTTTCCTCCCTCACTTTAGTATTTTGATCTGCGCGCGTCTGCCCCTGTATAGCTTTGTTGTGTTGGGACCTTTTCTTTAAGCGCCGGGAGGCCCCTTGGCTGGGGCAGCTGTGCGCTATAAAAGTGCTTTTAACATAACATAACATTTTTCTAAATTGGTCTTGGATTTATTCTTTGAGTGTGTGTCTCATTTATTGCCTCTGTGAGTACAACAAAAACGTAGCACTATCCTCAAATGCCCCTAACTGCTCACTGCCACTGCCACAAAAGAGAGCATTAGTATTATATATTTTTACCTCTGTAAACCAATTGGGGACCCACTGGACTATCTGCACAGTGTACTTCTTTGTAGTACACTATATAGAGAGCCAACTTCCTACAAATATTGACTATCAAAATGTTGTCAAGATAGGTAGTGAGGTATGCATTTTTTAACTCCACAGCTCTGCACCCTGAAGATAGTCATGCGGTCATGGTACATAGATGTGGAGCGAAGAATAGTAAATCCATTCTTCTAAGGAATACTTGGTAGTCCGTATTCTGGATAAAGTATTGAGACAGGAAAATATTTAAAAATTGATATTTTGAAGCAGAAGCGGGCGATTGAAAAAGGGGAGTGATTGAAGGTGACAAAAGAGAAATGAAACATGAGCAAAGTGAGCCGGAAAATATAATCAAGGTAGACAAAGTAAGTGATAGGAAGAAAGAAACTGGGATAAAAGTGTACGCTATGTGTGAGGGACGTACAAAATCTGTGGAAAGAGGGGCACAGTGCAAGGAAAGAGAGCAGAAAGGGGACTTGAAGATATTTTGAGGTATGAGGGTGACAATTAATGGGATATTTGATGGGCTTGGGGAAGGCCTTTATTAGATTGTGGAATTGTCTTAACACTTTCATGCTCCCATCTGTGTATTTAGTTTGGCTCACTGCTGATAGTATTTTGTTAATCTGTGATATTATCTCTTGTAAAACCAACACAATGAATGCAGAATAACTTCCTGTGAAGTCACATAAAATGGCTCTCCATGCACTGCATCTGCAACTTTAATGGTAACCTCGGCATTATTAGCATTTATATTTTGCAGTATTGTTATCATGATCATATTCTACTAGGATAAGATTGCATTGACATTTGCAGTGTTATTTGCATATACATGCACACCCCAACATAGTTCTCCTACTGAAATGGATCTTGTCATTTTTATGCCTGAGGGAGCACTGCTGTACCATACCTGTGGGCAGCTCAGAGCAGAGGTGCTCTCTCTTATATTTGGATGTGAATATATCTGTGCCGGTTGAAAATAACTCTCCCATACTAACTCCAATTTAAGCACACACAACAACAGCCACCTGAAATATCTGGAATGTAATAATTGCTTCCAATAGAGCAGGAACCTTCAATTACTTATTTAATGTAGTTTCTGAGTGTCTAAAAGAGTATTACTTCAATAGATACTAAAGGAAGTCATAATTTGACACCAAAATTCCAATACACAGATGCTCATCTGCATGATTCACAGCAACCATGAACCTACAACTGGGTTGCTAAGGAAAATAATAATATTATTGATTGCATCAATAAAAGAGATGAACAAAGTTTGCATTAATGCATGTTAGCCAAAATATCTCATACTTGAAGAAGGGACCAAAAAGACAACTAATATTACCATATAGCGCTAATCAAAGTCAGGCACATAGAATCTCAGAGGCATTGCCTTAGCTCAAGCTTAATCCTTCCCACCGCCATACTTTCTGCTGCCAGGGGCACCCTCTGCATTAGTCCACTGGAGGGGCTACGTCATTGTGTGTGAAAAGCATAGCATTGGTGATCTTGAGCAGGGTGGTGCTGACACCTCCATGCTCACCTAGCGGCCTAACTATTCCACCAGGGAGATCCCAAACTAGGCAACTATCCCTAGTCCCCATAGGAAGCCCTGGAAGTCCCCTCATACTAATCTGTGCATCACAGGGACTGAAAGCCTAAGGAGTACAATGTGCTTTGAGGGGCAAGGTCATGGGAGCCATATTGTCCATCTCGAGTTCGGAGAATCTCTAGGGATTCGTTAAACTCTCAGGAGAGCGATTCGGGGACCACTGCCATTTCATAGTTGGCAGGTGTCCCCCTATTCCACCGCCTTCCTTCCTCCAAGCTAGGTCATCTGAAAATTGGGCGGTGAGCACCCTCACCTAGCACAAGTGTTTTTCTTGCCTTATCTCGTGGTTCATAATTGCCAACTGGGCGGCAGGAGGCAGAACCTTGGCAGATCGTGGTTATATCTTTCCTCTTCCAAATTTAAAATTGGGGCCATGGAGTGTTAAAGAAGAAAGGAGAAATAGAGGACGGACTTTTCTTCTTGAGGTTGTGGCCAGAGCAGCGGGTTGTCAAGACCTGCTTCTGCTGTGCCCAGGGACCAAAGCTTCCATCATGGGGATAAAATAACACTCTCATTGCCAAACTTGCGAGCTGAAGCACGAATTTAGATGAGGGAAGAGGAGATGAAAAAATGAGCAGTAGACTAACTGCCCCTCCCGTCCATCCGAAAGCAAAACCAAACACTAAAATGGCTGCTGCAGCGGAGCCCTCCGAGAGCACAGAGAGTTGGCTGATTTTCCCTGCCTCGTTACCTATTTGAGAACGCCTCTGAAGAGGTGTGTGAAAGCTGGTGCGCAAGCCCGTACAATGTGGATGCTTGAAATGATTCTAAGACAAAGGAACAACTTGAGGGCATATTTATGAGAAAATGTCAGATTGGTGCCAAATTTGGCAACGCCACGCTCTAACATTTTCACAATGGAGGGATGCGCCATATTCATAGAATATGGCGCACCCCTGTGTTTTCCCTAGCGCTGAAGCTAAATTTAGCTGCCTAGCGCCAACGCAGTCACCTATGCACTTTTGTGCAAGGTTGCCTTCATTGCAGGGAACGATTGTTTATGTGCAGACTGCTGTCCCTTCCTGCACATAAACAATCACTAATGGTGAATAGTTACTTCTATGTGTGCTGAAGCAAATCGTCATTATTTAATGATTGTTTATGTGGAGGAAGGGACACCTTCCCAAACAAACAATGATTAATGGCATTTCACTCCTATGTGTGCTGCAAAAACTAGGCGAAATATAAGTATTTCTCCTCATTTTGCCATTGTATGGCCCTCCCTTGCATGGTGTTCGTTTTTGGCAGTGCCTCAGATTTACACCTCCTTGTAAATCTGGCACAGTGTCAAAAGCAAGGGGTGTTACTTCATACCCAGCAACTCCCATTGCATGCCCCTTTCAAGCTAAGTGATGCGTGTAAAGAGGCCTTATTTACAAGGGGGCGATAAGCCACAAAAAACGGTTTCACACCACTTTGTAAATATGGAGGGCATATCGCCACCAGACCCTGGCTCACAGTGACATTCTGGTGGTGATATCCCCTTGTAAATATGCCCCTTGATATCATAGCTGTGACCCTGTTTGAGTCTCGGTAACATTCGTGATTGCTCTAGATGAAGAGCAGGACTGAGACGTGAACAAGGAACATTTGCAAGGTATACAGTGAGAGCTGATACAGAATATAAACTGGTAAGTATGGAATCTATAGAAACATAATGGAGCTTTTTGCCTGGGGGCACTCCATGGGGTGACATCCTTCTCTCTCTGCTAAATGCCCACAGCTAATATCCATTTCACAGAAAAAGCACATGCAGTGTCATATTTATCCCACCCACTCTAAAGAAGGTACATGCTTTATTAAGTATATCCAAAACACAATAGTCAATGCTGGGACTGTCCGCTGCATGAAGCGGGATACGCAGGTGAGGAGTCTGCGTCAGACTCCCCGCACTGGTGTTGATTATTGGTTTGCCGCTTTCTTCAACTGCTTCATGCGGTTATTGATGGAACCATCCAGAAACATTTCTACATCATAAGAAGAGTTATGATCGGCAAATCACTGCAAATCTCGGTGGGGAGCCAGCATCCTGCAATAGGACACCAGCTTAGTGACAACTGCCATAACTTTTTCTGAGTGAGGACAGCCTACTTAGGGTATCTGATTTTGCCGAAGATACTTATCGTGTTGCTTGTGTTTTGATGGGCTTGCTCACTCCTAGTAAAATTGAGCGAAATCGGGAATCCCAAAACACACAATGAAGTACTCAAGCAGACTGATGGTGAGAACCTAAGCCATCGCAAAAATATCTGAATAAGGACCATAAACAGTGAAACTGGAAACAGCAATCTAGAAACTCATGTCTAGGGTTAATTTCAACACTTACTCAGAGGATGACAACTTATACTTGACCACACACAGAGTGTTCTCAGAGTACAAAGATATTATAATAGGTGGAGAAAAGAGTTTAGAATTAGGGGGCATATTTACAAGCCCCTATAGCCACAGGAGAGTCACTTTTTACGATGTTCCTGTGGCGATAGGGGCTCTGCCTTATTTACAAGGCGGCGTTAAGCCACTTAACGTGGCTTAATGCCGCCTTGTAAACAAGGCACCCTTTTACGCTATACTTAGCATGAAAGGGGTGGGCAATGGGTGTTGCGGTGGACGTTCCGCCGCAATACCTATTGATTTTGATGCTGACCCATATTTATAAGGGTGACGTAAATATGGGGCAGCACCAAAATTAATACCAGGGAAAACCTGGTCTTAACATGGTGAAACGAGGAGAAATGCTTTATTTAGCCTCCTTTTTGATGTTTCTATGTGTGCTACATTGTGCAGCACACATAGAAACAGCAAAACACCATGAATGATTATTTACCTGCACATAAACAATCATTAAAAAAATGACGATTTGCAACTTCTGTGTGCGCTGTACAATGCAGCACACATAGGAGTTACACAATCCCCATTTGTGATTGTTTATGTGCAAATAAACAATCAGTCCTCATTATGGTGCAAAGGTGCCTGTGTTGGCTGTAGGCAGCATAATCTTGCGGCAGCGCTAGGGAAAACGCAATGGTGTACCATATGTTTGTAAATATGGTGCATCCCTGCATTTCAGAATGGCAGAGCGTGGCATTAGTAAGTTTAACTTAATGCCACGCTCCGTCATTCTGTTGTACACATGCCCCTAAATGTTTTACTTCTTTGAAGAGGAAAGGGATCGGGAAGACAGTAGCTTGGATTTGGGCCCGAGTTCTTTTTCTTTGAAGAAGTTGAACATAGTTGAATTGGTGCCGCTTTCACCAACTGAGGTACATGGAAAATCCTGAGTTTCAGTTAAAGGAGGTGTGTGGATTTTGTCTCTTCCATGGATGCCCTCAGTGTTTTTCTTATTCAGTAAAGGAAGTGATCATTTCTGGAGAGCAGCCTATTTTGTATGTGCTCCCTTTTTGGTAGGGACCATGTCATCAGAATCACATTTAAATTGGTAAATGCCTACTTCACAAACAAGATTTGGTGATTGGGGCGGGGGCCACATGAGATGCAGTGTGGAAACAGAATCCTGCAATCCATGAAATGTTGTGTCTTCTCATTTCATTGCCAACGTAGATCTAAATCCCTACCTGTGGGAGAACACACTTCCATTTTAATTTGGGTCAATTGCCAGACAAGTACATGAGGAATCTTTGTGCTGGTGAGAGGCAGGTAAATCCTGATTACAAGTTGAGGACATGACGGTAACACCCATTGTAACTTCAACCAGTGTCCCAGACCTGCAGCAGTCAGAGTATGGACCTCAGTGCACAGAAACAACCTGAGCCTTGCCATCGAGCCAAAGGTGGTGACGTACCATCTGCTCCTGGCAAGGGACGAATCTGTCCCAGCCCAATTTGATCTGGTCGAGGTCTGTCAAAGACAGGCTAGCACAGTGGTGATACTGTGTGGGGAATACTGCCCCACTGCAGAGTCTTGACATCTCTAGTCTTCTATATAACAAACAGTTATGTGCACAATGACTTACTGCATATAGAAGCATTATGTAGGCCTCATGACCCCTCATACAATCAGATGGAAAATGCATCTCCAGACATACATTTCTTTGTGAGGCACCCCCTTCACCACCCCCAGTTTAAAACCCTGTTGATGATGATGAAGAACTGTGTGGCTTAACCCCTTGGGTGCTCATGACGAGCTGGACTCATCATGGCACACAGTGGTCGTGTGCTCATGACGAGTACAGCTCGTCATGACACCCAGCACCGGAGGGATTCCCTTTCATCCCTTAAAGCCTCGGAAGCTGGCGAAGAGCTTCCCCAGCTCCTGAGGCCTCTCCCCCCCCCCCCCTGTTTCCCCGTAATGACGATCGGCGCACAAGTCGCGCTGACGTCATTTCAGTGAAACCGAAACTGACATGAGCCAAGAGGCTCATTTCAGTTTCAGTTTCTACGTGCTCAGGGGGCTATCTCAGGCCCCTAAGATCGTAGAAACTCAGGAGAGGTATCGTTGGAAAGGGGAGAATCGTCCCTAGTGGATCCCTGATTGGGGATTGCCCCAGGAGGGCGATCCCCAAGCAGGGATCCACCCACTAGGCACCAGGGAGGGGGGACCGTCCCCTTGGGCCCTTGCCCAAGGGGAAGGTGCCTTTGCTCCCCCCATAAAAATGTTGGCATAATTAGTCTTTCTGCCCCCCCTGGGAGGCAGATGGGGGCAGTAACCCCCAATCTGCCCCCCTGGGGGGGTAGAAAGCCCACTAGACACCAGGGATTTTTTATGGGATATTTATTAGGGGTGGGGGCTGCTCAAAATGGGCATGCCGATGCCCCCAACCCCGGCCACAAAATTACAGTCTTGCTGCCCCCCCTGGGGGGCAGATGGGGCAGTAGCCCCCAATCTGTCCCCCGGGGGCAGAAAGCCCACTAAACGCCAGGGATTTTTTTTGCACCATTTTATTTTAGGGAAGGGCTGCCCGAAACGGGCACGCCAATTCCCCCATCCCACCATTACAGCCTTTCTGCCCCGTAGCCCCCAATCTGCCCCCCCGGGGGGGGGCAAAAAGCCCACTAGACACCAGGGATTTTTTTGGGAAACTTTTTATTAGGGTGGGGGCATTAGCATGCCCGTTTTTGGCAACCCCCACCCTAATTAAAATTTGCTCAAAAAATACCTGGCATCTAGTAGACTTGTGCCACCCCCCCTCCTGGGGGGCAGATGGGCGCATTAGCCCCCAATATGTACCCCGGAGGGGGCAAAAAGCCCACTAGTCACCAGGGATTTTTTGGGGGCAAATTAGAATTAGGGTGGGGGCTGCCCAAAACAGGCATGCCAATGCCCCAACCCCCACCCACAACAATTACAGCCTTTCTGCCCCCCCTGGGGGGGAAGATGGGGGCAGTAGCCCCCAAACTTCTCCCTGGGGGAAAAAAGCCCACTAGATGCCAACGATTACGCTGGCTTTTTTATGTGTGGGGGTGGGGGCTGCCGAGAATGGGCATACTAATGCCCCACCCCCCAAATAGCCACAGTGTTTCTGCCACCCTTGGGGGCATATCAGGACAACTCCACCCCGATATCCCCCAGGGCGGTAGAAAGCAGACTAGGCACAGATTTGTTTTTAGCAATATGCCTACCTGTCGATTTTGTGCCATAGTGCAACCGGCACATAGGGAAACCAAGCAAACCTGTACATGTTTACAAACTAGACATCCAGGGGAATCAAGGATTGGGTAAATTGACTCGCTCTCACCAGGTTCTATTACCCAGAATCCCTTGCAAACCTAAAAATGTGTCCAAAAAAAACAAATTTTCCTCACATTTCTGTGGTGGAAAGTTCTGGAATCTGCGTGGATCCACAAAATTCCACCCTCCCCGCGTTCTCCAAAGTCTTCCAAGAAACATGGTGCCTCGGGGGAATACTGGTTGATAGGAAATTTGTTTCAGCCCGGGGATGCCACAACTTTCCCACCCAAAAATGTGTCAAAAAAGTGTTTTTTTTCCAGCTAAAATTGTGGTTAAGGAAACAGGGGTTCCACACAAGCCATACCTCCCTGAAAGCCCCCAGGTGTCTAGTTTTCAGAAATGTGTGAGTTTGGTAGGTTTCCTAAGATGGCCGCCGAGCACGGGGCCAAAAACCCAGGTGACCCCCCCTTGTAAAACCAGGTTGTTTGGTGATAGGCAATTTTGATGTTGCCTCAATACGTTTTGGGCTCCTGCCTGTCGCGGGTATTTGGGCCTCCCACACGAGTGAGGCACCATTTTTATAAGGAGACCCGGGGGAATGCTGGTTGGTAGGAAATTTGTGTCAGCCCGGTGATGCCACAACTTTTCCACACAAAAATGTGTGAAAAAAATGCACTTTTCAGCTAAAATTGAGGTTTGCAGGGGATTCTGGGTAAGGAAACATTGCGGGATTCACGCAAGCCATACCTCCCTGGAATCCCCTGGGTGTCTAGTATTCAGAAATGTGTGGGTTTGGTAGGATTTCCTAGGTGCCGGCAGAGCTAGGGTTCAAAAACTACAGCTAGGTACTTTGCCAAAAAAGGGTCATTTTTCACTGCGAAATTGTAGTGTGTCCACATTGCGTTTTGCACCGTTTCCTGTCGCGGGCACTAGGCCGACCCACACAAGTGAGGTACCATTTTTCTCGTAATACTTTGGGGAATGTGGGGTGAATGGAAATTTGTGGATCCTCGCAGATTCTAGAACTTTTCACCACAGAAATGAGGGGAAAATGTGTTTTTGTTGACAATTTTTTAGGTTTGCAAGGTATTCTGGGTAACAGAACCTGGTGGGAGGCAGTCAAGTCACCCCATCCTAGATTCCCCTGGGTGTCTAGTTTTCAAAAATGTATAGGTTTGCTAGGCTTCCCTAGGTGCCGGCAGAGCTATGGTTCAAAAACTACAGCTAGGCACTTTGCCAAAAAAGGATAATTCTTTCACTGCGAAACTGAGGTGTGTCCACGTTGCGTTTTGCGCCGTTTCCTGTCGCGGGCACTAGGCCGACCCACACAAGTGAGGTACCATTTTTCTCAGAAGGCTTTGGGGGACGCGGTGTGGGTGGAAATTTGTGGATCCACGCGGATTCCAGAACTTTCCACCACAGAAATGTGGACAAAATGTGTTTTTTTGACAATTTGTAACAGAACCTGGTGGGAGGCAGTCAAGTCGCCCCATCCTGGATTCCCTTGGGAGTCTACGTTTCAAAAATGTATAGGTGTGCTAGGTTCTCTAGGTGCCGGCAGAGCTATGGTTAAAAAACTACAGCTAGGCAATTTGCCAAAAAAGGGTAATTTATATCTGCAAAATTGAGGTGTGTCCACGTTGCCTTTTGTGCCGTTTCCTGTCGCTGGCACTAGGCCGACTCACACAAGTGAGGTACCATTTTTCTTGAACGACTTTGGGGAATGCGGGGTGGGTGGAAATTTGTGGATCCACACAGATTCCAGAACTTTCCACCACAGAAATGAGGGCAAAATTTGTTTTTTTTGACAATTTTTTTAGGTTTGCAAGGGATTCTGGGTAACAGAACCTGGTGGGAGGCAGTCAAGTCACCCCATCCTGGATTCCCTTGGGAGTCTACTTTTCAAAAATGTATAGGTTTGCTAGGTTCCCTAGGTGCCAGCAGAGCTATGGTTAAAAAACTACAGCTAGGCGATTTACCAAAAAAGGTTCATTTTTCACTGCCGAAATTGAGGTGTGTCCACGTTGCCTTTTGCGCCGTTTCCTGTCGCGGGCACTAGGCCGACCCACACAAGTGAGGTACCATTGTTCTCGGAACACTTTGGGGAATGCGGGGTGGGTGGAAATGTGAGGATCCACGCAGATTCCAGAACTTTGCACCACAGAAATGTGGGCAAAATGTGTTTTTTTGACAATTGTTAAGGCTGGAAAGGGATTCTGGGTAACAGAACCTGGTGGGAGGCAGTCATGTCACCCCATCCTGGATTTCCCTGGGTGTCTAGTTTTAAAAAATGTATAGGTTTGCTAAGTTTCCCTAGGTGCCGGCAGAGCTAGGGTTAAAAAAACTACAGCTAGGCACTTTGCAAAAAAAGGGTAATTTTTCATCGTGAAAATGTGGTGTGTTCGTGTTGGGTTTTGAGCCATTTCCTGTTGTGGGCACTATGCCTACCCACACAAGTGAGGTACCATTTTTATCGGGATACTTAGGGTAATTGATATTTGTAAAGCAACTGTTATTACCTATTGACTTTCAATGCATTTCTGCCTTCCAAATGAAAGACATTGTGTAAAAAAGAAGTCATTTTGAAAAATGACCGATAATTCTCAAGCAGGTATGAGTATTCCCAATTTCGAAAATGTGCAAATATCTACTGTTTCTAAACTCTATAATTTGTTCCCATTTCAGAAATACATAGGTGTCTTTCATACCGGTTTTCCATGTATACATTTTCCCACAATAATTGCTATATACCCGGTACATAATAGAAAGCCATTGCAAATTGCTGCTCAGTTTTTGACTCTGGGTTCATCGGGTTCTTGGTGAACCTACAAGTCCTATATATCCCCACAACCAGAAAGGTCCAGCGGATGTAACAGTATATTGCTTTCAAAGAGCTGTCATAATTAGAAGATGTTACAGGTGAAAACGTTGACACAAAAGGCTGTTTTTTTCAACTAATTTTCAATTTTTCCTATATTTAACTGTTAGTTTCTATAAAGAAACCTTGAAGGATCTACACAAATGACCACCTGCTGAATTTACAATTGTGTCTACCTTTCTAAAATGTATAGATTTCCAGGATCCATTATTGCTTTCATACCCATTTCTACCATTAACTGGAAGGAGGTTGAAAGCACAAAAAAGCACAAAAAATAGCAGAAATAGGCTATGTCCCAGAAAAATGCCAAATCTGTGTAAACAAATGTTGGTTTTCAGACAAAAGTCTGTCATTCCCTAAAAGCTGGGAAATGTGGCGAAAATTCCCCTGGAGGCCACATCCCCGCCGGCAGAGATCTGAGGTATCAGGGAAGATTAGTCGCAGTTTAGTAGGATATAGATGCCAGTCAAGTAGCGTCTTGTAGTGGGCTTCCCTTAATATCATCGATTTGTTGTGTTTAATGATGTCACCCCAAAGGTGTTTCCATTCCTCCTCGTGATGTCTCTACCCAAGACCTGCTCCCAAAAGGACATGTAGCGCGCTCGGGGATTGTGCAAGGTAGTTAATAGCATATCATAAAGTGAGGAGATGACGCCTCTCGAAGTGCCTGCCATATGTATGACCAGCCACTCCACGGCGGTGAGCTCTCTAGTAGCCGCCTCTCTAACGTGGGGGAGCGTAACCCAGTGTTTAAACTAGAGGTAGTGAAAGTGTTCACTGTGGGGAATCAGAAATTCTCTCTTGCAGGTTTCAAATGTTAGAATATCGTCGTTATGAACAGATCGGAAAGTTTCCGACATCCTCCCTCCAGCAGTCGAAGGGACCCTCGCGTAAGGCTGGTGGGAAAGTCGGGTTGAAATGGATTGGGGTGTTAGGGGAGGGAAATGAGGTCCAGCCCTCCCTCCCAGTGACCTGGTCCCAGACTGTCAGGGTGGTGCGTGTGGGGGTGTTAATATAAGCATTTGCGGGTCTGACCCTCTTGGGCTTCCATAAGACATCCCAAATAGGTCGTCCCATTACCGAGCGATCCATATGTAGCCAATGTTTATCGGACTTGCGCACAGTCCATTCTGTCACCACTCTCAGCTGCGCGGCCTGGTAATATAATGCAAAGTCGGGTAGGGCTAATCCCCCTTTGCTTCGTGGCAGATGCAGCACATGAAAAGGAAGGCGAGCTCTCCCCCCCTGCCAGATGAAGTTGGTAATTAAAGAGCGCAAGTGCTGCAATAATCCCCGATCAAGAACAATAGGTAGGGCCTGAAATAAATATACATTTTTTGGCAGGACCGACATTTTAAAAAGCGTTGATTCGTCCTAGCCAGGAGATGTAAAGGGGAGACCATCTCTTAAGATCTTGTTGTGTTTGTGCCACCAGAGCTGGGTAATTAGCCTTATAGAGATCCCCGATACCGGCCGTCAGGTGGACCCCCAAATAGAGTAGCGAGTGTTTGGCCCACTGGAGAGACGTCTGACTCCTCAATCTAATCGCCTCAGCATTGGGAAGTGTAAGGTTAAGTATAGATGATTTGGACAAGTTCACCGTAAAGCCGGCCACCTGTTCAAAATGTTTCAACTCTCCATGAACCGCGAGGAGACAGAATCCGTGAGTGTGAGCAGGATGTCGCCAGCAAAGAGAGATGCCTTGTGCTCTATACCGCTGAAACGGATGTCCCGAATCTCGTCATTAGTCCGGAATTTTGCCGCAAGGGGTTCAATACTGAGCGCAAATAAGAGGGGGGAGAGAGGACATCCCTGCCGGGTGCCCCTGCTTAGAGCAAAGGGGAGTGAAGGATAGCCATTGACTGTAACCCGCGAGTTTGTGAGATGGTAATTGGCCTTGACCATGTTAAGGAAGGCGTCTCCAAAGCCGAACTTCCGCACAGTTAAAAAGAGGAATGACCAGTCCACCCTGTCGAAGGTCTTTTCCGCATCGAGGCCCACCAGGATGGCCGGAATTGAATTTAGATGCCTTCTCGATTAAATGAAGGGTGCACCTGATATTATCGTGTATTTGTCTTCCTTTTATAAAGCCAGACTGGTCTGGGTGAATCAGGTCCGGTATCAGATTTTCTAATCTAGCTGCTAAAATCGCGGAGTAGAGCTTTGCATCAAGATTCAGAAGGGCTATGGGCCTATACGAACCACAAAGTTGGGGGTCCTTCCCGGGTTTGGGGATTACTGATATCACAGCCTCAGCCATAGTAGCAGATACCCTAGCATCTTTCGCTATCGCCAGAAATAGGGTGGTGAGGTGTGGAATGAGCTCGGAGGCACAGCATTTAAAAAATTGTGCTGTGAGGCCATCGGGTCCAGGGGCTTTGTGCAGCTTAAGCCCTGAAATTGCTTTTCTCACCTCCTCCGAAGTGATAGGAAGGTCTAAGGCTTCGGAGGTTGCAGGGGGTACCTGGGGGAGCGTCACGGAGTCAAGGTAATGTTGTAGGTTCGTATCGGGGGGTGGTTCCGTGGTATAGCTTCCCATAAAATTCCCCCAAAACATCGTCATGGGTGAGTTGGCCCTGTTGGTTTAGTATGCCCCCAATGAATTTGCGTTCCCTTTGCACCCTAAGCTGCCTTGCCAAGTGATGACCCACCACCGATGAGTGTAAATAGAGCGTAATTTTCCCCTGACTGCAGTAAGTTCTAGCTGCAGTGCACGTGTGGGTGTAGCTTTGTGTGCTCGCTCAACTGTTTCTAGCTCCTGTTCAAGAGCAGTGCTTTCCTTCGCTCTTTGCTTGTTTAACGTTGCATTGAGGTGGATGCATTTACCCCGCAGCACAGCCTTGAAGGTATCCCAATTATTCTGTGGGGAGGTGTCTTGCGGTTTGTTAAGTGTAAAGAAGTCAGTGATGGCAGCCCTAATCTCCTCCCGCAGTACCTTTTCCCGTGTGAGCGCCGTCGGGAAATACCACCTAGACGTAACTGACTTAGGACTGCTCCAGGCCAGGCCAATGGTAATTAGGCTGTGGTCAGAGACTGAGATTGGTAAGATCTGCGCCACCTGAAGTGGTCCTAGCAGGGCTTGGCTTGCGAATATGTAGTCTATCCTGGAGTACGTCTGGTGAACATGAGAATAGTATGTGTAGTTTTTGGTGGTAGTGTGAAGGGATCGCTAGGCATCACATAAGCCGAGTGTCTGCATTTTTTGTTTAAGACCTTTAGAAAAGGTGCCAGAACATGTCCGGTTTGAGTGGGAGCTGTCCAATGATTCATGCCAAGTCAGATTATAGTCCCCCAGAAGAATTACAGGCCCTTCTGCAAATCCACCCAATAAGTCAAGAGCCTTAGAGAGAAATGTGGACTGACCCGAGTTGGGGGCGTATAGAGAAACAAACGTGCTTAGTGTGTCCTTCAGCCTCCCCTTGACTATTCATAATCTACCTTCACGATCTGATTTGGTGGCCTCAGGTTGAAAGTTAGTGGTGCTATGAAAGAGTAGCGCCACTCCGTTATGTTTGGTGCTAGCTGAGGATTGATATATTAAAGGGTACGCTTTGTGTCGCAGCCTAGTGTCCTCAGATTTTTTAAGGTGCGTCTCTTGGAGGGCTACCATGTCAAATTTGTGGTCTGTGAAGTTCTTCCAAATTTTCTGACGTCTCTGGAGGGAGTTCAACCCCTTAACGTTACAAGATGCGACTGAAACCATTATTGTAGTGGACCCTACTCCCTCCCCATGTGGACCACCCCTCTCCCAGAAATGTAGACGTGGTTGTCTCCAACAAAGTGGGACTCACCCTGCCAGCAAACGTAAGGATCAAATCTCCTCTCCAATCCCCACCGGTGAACTTCAAGAAAATCAATTAAACAAACCTTAGTTCCCCTAGGACACCACCGGGAACCCCCCCACCCAACAAAAACAATTCCCAACATCCCCCCAAACTGGGAGCCAAAGGACCAACGAGTCTATGGCTCAGGATTTGTCAAAAACAAGAAAAATAGTGGGTAGCATGGGCAAGCCCCGAACCCCCCGGTTGCCTCTCACTGTCTAGAGAGCAAGTCTGTAGCGAGAAAAATAAAAACCTCAGTGTCCATGGTAATCAAACTTAGTGTCAAGAGTACCAGCCGTGCAGAACTCGTGTGGTGGGTTCTCTTCTCTGCCGCGCAGCACATCCTCTTGAGATGAGGACTAGGTAGGAAGCATAATTATAACTGTGTGATCCCCGTGCACTCAGAGGTATATGGACGGTTTAACTGTGTAGTTTCGGCGCACCTTGTGAAACACGAAGTCCCGGCGTGTCTTTATCAATTCAATTTCTTAATCCAAAAGTATTCAGCTCGTAGTCTTTGTTTAGTGGGATCCATGTCGCGGCTCAGTTTGTCCAACGTATACTTTGCCACAAGGGCATTTAATGGCGTAGACGCAATTCGCTGTATCACAAGTGCTTGTGTGATTGAGGGCTATGGGGTAACCCTTAGTAGGATGGGTGAATTCTGTACCAATAATGACATTACCACAATGAATTGCGTCTACGCCATTAAATGCCCTTGTGGCAAAGTATACGTTGGACAAACTGAGCGTAAAGTGAAAGTTCGTATTACTGAACATAAGAGCAATATCAGGATGAAGAACTTAAAATCATCTGTAGCAAATCATTGGATGGAAGCGGGTCACCAAATATCACAACTACGCTTCACTATACTTGAAACGATTCCACAACGCCGCAACATGGATCCCACTAAACAAAGACTACGAGCTGAATACTTTTGGATTAAGAAATTGAATTGTTCCCATCCTTTTGGGATTAACGATCGTATTGAATATATGTGTTTTTTATAATTTGAATTTTCATTATTCAGCATTGGTAATGGGCCCCCTCTGGTCCTTATATTATGTTTTTTACTAACATGGATCTGTTAACTCTGTTTGATAATTTTTCTTTATTGTATGTGCAACTTTATTGTACACTTTTCACACATACATTTTTTGTGGAAGCACAGAATTCCCAGTTCGGTTTACTATTTTTTATCGTTGTTTCTACTTTACCTTATGTGCGTGTAACGATTGGTTCACTCACAGCTTTTTCATTTTCATTGGTTCGTTTGGGAGCCAATGACAGCTTTACATTTTATGCACGTAACCATTGGTCTACACATAGCCCCCTATTTTCACTGGTTCACTTCGTGAGCCAATGACAGCGTAACTTTCATCTTTGCACCATGTGATATAAATAGACCTATCCAGCACAATTTAACTAGCCACTTATCTCGGCATGAACGCTACACGCCGAGTGTGTAACTCCAACAGCTGCAGAGACCTTCTTTTGTCCTGAGTAAGTTTATTTAGTGATTGTTTTTAGTGTTTTAGATTTTGTTTCTTTACTCTACACCTTGTTAGTTATAATCTCGCTGAGTATAGTTGACACTACCATTTTCACTGATGTTTCCTTACCAGTTGTAGGTTGTTGTACCACCAATGTCGTCTGTTTTTGCTTTCATTTTTTAAAAAATATTTTTTGCAGCCACTTGGCATTCTTTAGTATATTTTTAAACGGTTAAACTTTTTTCTGTGGTTTTGACCTTAAGAGTTAACGATCATGTGTAATGTAATTTAATCTGTGGTTACATGCATTTAAAATTCATGATTAATTGACATGTATTAGACTGTATGCTAGAGTGAAGCTAATGGTCCTGTCTCATTTACTTTTAGACCCCTGAAGAAGGGTCAGACTTCTACTTGACCCGAAATGCATTGGGTGGACATCTAAGGTTGTCATGAAAATTTATTTTCACCTCATTGGAAATGAACGATGAATATGATTGTTAATATGAACTGACAAAGCTTTGAAACTTATCATTTGGAGTTTTAAAAAATCTTGAATAAAAAAGAAAACTGATGAAGAAACCAGCGTGTTTCATCGTATATTAAGTGCGCCCTTGTCAGTGAGAAGATGTTCTTTCTTACAACACATTTGCATGGACTAGGTAGGAAGCCTCAGAAATCAGGGGGTTCATGGAGGACCGTTGTCTGTGGAAGTACCGTTTGGGGATCTTTGGGGTTTTGTGATTGTGTGCCAGGATTTGATGCTCCTTCTAGGCCGGCCCGACTCTGCAGAAGAGCTTGACATGGTTGCCTCATCCGGGAGGGGGAGGCCCAGGATGCGAAGACCATCGAAGAGATCAGTGACAAGATGCGCCTTGTTGCGATACTCGAACGAGAGGCCGAAAGGAAACGTCCAGCGATAGCGGATGTCCTCGTCCAGCAGTTTGGAGGTGATTGGTCGCAACGCTTGACGTCTTGCCAAGGTGGAGGGGGCCAGGTCCTGATAGAGGGAACAACGGAAGCCTTGGAAAGACATGTCCTTCTTTTTCCTTGCCGCGGTCATTATGGCCCACTTTGTTGTAAAAGAGTGGAGTTTGACCAGGACGTCACGTGGTCTTCTACAGTCTCTGGTTTGCAGAGTCCCCACACGGTGGACCCGGTCCAGTTTCAGCTTCAGTTGTTGAGGGGTCAGCAGCTCTGCAAAGTGGCCTGTCACGAATGCCTCCAAATCAGGCCCCTCTGCTCCCTCCTCCAAGTCCCGGATCCGTATGTTCTCCCGCCGAGTCCTGTTTTCCAGGTCTTCCGCTTTCAGGGTAATCTGCTGAAGCTGGCCCTGGAAAGTTTGTTGGGAGGCCTGCATCTTGTCGACATGTGCCGTAAGGTCTTGGGCCTGCTCCTCCAATTCTAGGACCCTGGTACCAATGGCGTCCACATCGTAGCGTAGAGCCGATATTTGTTCCATGAGGTCAGCTTTTAGTTGGTCCATGGAGGACCGCAAGTCCTGTTTGATTTCCTGACACATTTCTGCCTTGAAGTCCTGTAGAGTAGCCACCAGATCCTCTTTTGTAAGGGACATGTTTTGCAAGCGGACGAACTTTGGTGGAGAAATAGCCTTGTCCGATGCAGTAAAGTAGCGAGAAGCTTTTTTTGCGGTTTTCATAGGAGGCATAAGGACAATGCCCAGCATGGTGAGCGGTCCGACAATGCAGGCTCAGGACAGCTCCAATTTTTAGATGTCCAGGAGGGAATGTCAGGCGCGCAAACACCCCACTGGTTAATGGCAATTCTCTGTCGAATGGTGGGGTCAGGGCACCATGATGAGGTCAGGCAAAGCGAGGTATTTCTTGGAGGGGAGATCGCGACCCCCAGATGATCCAGTAATAAAAAAAAGGGATCACTCCAACCATGAGGGGTAGCAACTCTCTGGCTGCTGGTCACACCCAGAAAGGAGACTCATCGCGCTATTCCCCGATGCAGCACCGTCCTCTTAAAGTCAGGCAGCAGGCGGGTAATCCATTTTCCCCCAAACCCTTCGTGTGGGAGTCAGTTGGGAAGAGACCGACCTGACCAAAGCGATCCGTGCAGGCCGCTCTCCCTCCAACAACGAATGCAGCTGCAGGGGGTACGTTGCTCCACAACCGCTCCGGTGCATGGAGCGGCCGCTGATCAGGTCCCAACTGCATCCACCAGGCTTGCAGGATCGTGGGACGCGGTATGTGGCACCAGTGACCTTCCACAGGTCCGCAGGGTCAGGGGGATCTCTAGGCAATCTGCGGTGAAGTGGGAGCCCCCGACTCCGGTTGGGCAGGAAGGTCTTCGGGGCATCTGGGCTATGCCGCTATGCCATTTTTAGCGTGGTGGCGGAGCTCCGCCGCCTTGGGATCGGGGCCAAATATTCAGTACTGCCCAGTCACTCCCGCATTTTCTAAGGTCCTGGTGATTTCCTGGACAGAGCAGGTTAGGAGCAAAGAAGATAGAGCTCTCTATGCGCCATAGAAGGACATGTGGCAGCCGTCGGGGTCCGGAGCTGAAGCGGTTCATGTCCGCTCAGCCATCTTACTTGGCCACCAACAGTACTATTTGAAGGTCAGATCTATAACTGGAAAATATTAACTTCCAAGATGGTGATACAGCAGCTATTGGAGGAGATGCCGCAGGTCCCAGACATCCAGAGCCATATGCTGACTTCTATCATCCATTTAGAGAAACCGGTTGAGTATCTGGACAGTCAGTAGAGGTTCTGAAATTTCAAGATTCTAGGTTCTCCAGTAATGGATGATAGTGTGGACCTTGTTGTGTTGTTTAGTTAGTTTTCTGATTGGAAGTGGTTACTGACTCAAATGAGGACTTCCTCAAGCTAATCTAAGGGACAAGAGAGCCTGTAAGAACCTCAGATAACCGTGGCATGGGTGGAGACCTGATTCTGATTATGTTTCAAGAGAAGGGCATGTGTGAAGCAGTGCTAATGGTTGCTTCCTGCTGTTTCCTGACAATTGCATGAAGAACACTTAAGCAGGAGTCAAGGAGAGAGCTGGTATTGCGTGTAGCATATGTCTTGGGCCTGTACCTTTCTCATTGGAAGGTGTTCAGAGATGCAGCTGATGGCTAGACTTGTGGAGATGTATAAGCAAAGTGAGGATGTGAGTTGAGGTGAAATGGTCCACCAAAGGAGATGTTGGCAACATTATTCTTGCCAAATTCTAAATGCAATGGTCATGTCAACCAAATGTCTCTGAGGCAAAGGGAGTTAGGTTTATCGTGTTTTCTTTTTCATAGATATCTGACAGATGGGGTTACATAAGCTCACATTCCCTCTACTTGTCTCAGTGATTCCTTTTTCTATAGTTTAATTTGCAGCATTATTTATTGGGGGATATGTTTGAAAGAATATTGAAAGAATTTAATTAGATATAGTTAAAAACAAACAAATTGAGAAGGAGTCCTGTGGACGTAGTATCCAATCTGAGGCACACAGGGAAAACAAAAATTCCTAAAATATTAGGTATTGCTCGAATAAAACCATTGAAAAAACTGCGGGAAAAATAGTAAGAAAAATATGTTGTATCCATGGCATTAGGAATAAAACATGACAGAGGAGGAGAACGAAAGGAAACAGTGCAGCAAGGTACGAAAAAGGTACGTTAAAATGACAAAAGAGGTAGGTTAAGGTCAGGGGGATGAAGTGAGATGTGTGTGAAGGGGGTGGAATCTAATTTAGAGGAAAGTATTTATTTATATAAAAAAAAGAAAAATGTGCAGTATGTGTCATGGGATGAAAGAGATAGACAGAGGGAGGCAGAATTGTTTTGGTCCGAACGGTGGAGTACAGAGAGTGAGGACGAGGGAACAATCTTATCCCCCCCATGTGGAGAAGGGAGCAATAAAAGGGAAGGAAAGAGGGGGCACTCTTGTGATGTAAAGTTCCTAAGGCTCGACTCCATACTGGCAGGTCCTCCAATTCATTTCAGACTACACTCCTTCCAAATTCTGCCATATCTGCTGCAAACCATAATACCATGAATGTCAACCGCCCTTATCATTTTTAGACCTGAGAAGAGAACATAATGTGTCAAGGTGTTCTGATAATGACTCAAATATAACGCATGATAAGACAAGCAGCCTGAAACAAGTGTTCCTTTATCAATATGTCAAGTCCAACAAGAACAAAAAAAAAATCCCACTTGACCTATACATTATTATAGATATTTCTTCTATACATCTAAGTAGTGCTATATGTTCTGAACAGAAGGAACATTAGACAATAAGCATACATAATAAAACATGTATTTCTTTTTTTGAACATTTCTCATATATGTTTTGTTTTCAAATCTGGTAAATTTCCTTAATAAATGTATTACTTTAATATATTCATTGTTTTTACAAAGTTGATCATGCTTTTATATCAACATAGAATATTTGTTTAACGTAGACTGTACAATACACATCTAAAGATGTACAGGAATACGACCCTCCGCATCCTACACCCACTAATCCATGCAAGCAGCACACCTATCATACCATCCTTGCATACCATATCTCAGCACCACTATATACAAGAAACAATAAAAGAACGGGGAAGGAGTCTATCGTTCAGCCATTTAAATGTTGTGGCTTGAGACCACTTGAAATTCGGTCAACGTACATTTCAGTGTGGAAAATTTCTTTTATCTGGACACCTTCTTCAGGACTACACTGAATGAAAACATTTTTAAGCATGACCAGTAGGGTAATGTAAAAAATATATATGAATCCTCCCATCAGAACATACCCCCCAAATTTTTTTTTACATCTTTTCTTTTTTAATTGGGTGTTTCAAAGTCTAATCAAATATTGTGAGCCTGTTAGTCCAGTGACCGACATAATGGTGCCGCCAGAGAAAAATGATTGCTAGGAAGGTGAGACTGATACAAAGAGCAATAGTACCACTAGCAACTCAAAACACTTCTGTGAAGACAATACATACCTTTAGTCTATTGCTAAAATAGTATAGGTTTGGCAAAGGTCTAGTATAAAAAAACATGCAAGAGACAGTCAATCCATTTAATATAAAAACAACAATCACTGAAAAAGCAACACCGTGTCCAGAAAGTAGGGCAAGTATATGCCAGCATTGTTGACATATCAAGTCTATGATGCGTAATACCCTTCACCTACAAATTCTAAAGAGCTTACTCACACTTTAATTCGAATTCTGAAGGACACAAGCCAGTAGAAAAATATCCTGATGGTAATCACTGTGTTTATCTGCTATCTTCTTGTGGTAGCCATCCGAGTCAACCAGGTAGATGTACTTAAGAACCCTCGGAGTGAAAACAAACACACACAGGAGCCAATGTGAGACCTCCATCAAAAACTCCTCTACTGTATCCATTAGCTAAGAGCTGTATGGGACTCTGAGCCCTGAATTACCTTAAATCGCTAAATCCCGGCACCTAGTGACATAATATCTGTGTACACTGCTTTCACGGGTCATCCAACCTCATATCAAATTAATGCTTTTGTGTCAAAATTGTTTTTCTGTGTACATGCTACTGTTCTGTAGGTTAAAAAAGAATAAGAAAGAACATGTGTACAACTTATCAGAAGGTAACACATGGAACTAAGTCAGTCTCAATAACAGAAAGTGCCTCACATGTCTCCTCAACTAACACGTCTGGGCATACCCTGCCAACTTAGGGCGAACAAAGCAAACACAAGGAGATGATGGAAGGAGCGCTGAAACTTTCCAGACACTCGTCCCCAGTCACAGATCTGGGTTGAATCCATCATCATTCTTTACCTCACCGCGCCACCTCAGTTCAGACCCAGCTATATGCAAATCAGTCTTGATTGACCCTATGCCTCATGGGAACAGTCCAGCCCGAACTGCCAAGCCAGGTCTTCCCTGAACCGGAAACAAGCATCCTGGGACCGGTTTCTCAACTAACACATACAGTGAGCCAATACATATAATGTAGTCTGGGTGATTAATCCTTAGAGCAGTTAATGATAGACAGTGCCCATATTTTATGCGGGCTAAGATATACCAAACTACTAAGAAAAATTGCAAAAAATAATTGTTGTTACATTTATCTCTTAACTGGCACTCTGTTGCTAGTTTAAGATGGGTTAGACACAAGTGCTCTTCCTTTGTGGTGGTGCTAATAAAGAGTTGATCCTTTATGGCATTCGGGCAGTGTAAAGTAACATTTGGAAACCCTATGTATTTTAAAATAAAGATATACTTTGCTTAATGCTCAGTTTTCCCACTGACTTAACACTATACACACAAACTTTCTGTGGTCCTCTTTAATGAAACCTTGTTATATACCCTACCTAGTTCATTTTGTTGCTTCATTGTACTTATTTTCAATTTGTCTTTGTCAACGTAATAATTGTATTTCTTTTCAGGCTTTAATGTGTTTCAAATGTCAAAAGTATAAAAAGTTATTACATACAAAAAATACAAAAAAACCTGAATATGTAATTTATGTAATAACTTCACCAGTGGTACCAAAGTTTAAAAACAGCAAATGCGTGGTCATCACACGTATATTCCACTCATTACCATTAAGACAATGCTAGTACGTTACCTGGCAAACATTTCATGTATAGGTTTTTTTCATGAACAGTGATCTAAAAATGGTTATAAGATTTGACTTTTCCTTGATGACAGTATTTTAGCTCTTCAAAAATAATGTTAGTCTTCTTCAGGAGTTCTTAGTATAATTTAAATTTTTCATTAACAACACTTTTATGTCATCAGTAAATGGGTTAGGCAGTATTTACAAAAACCTAATAAAACGTATAAAGCATCACATCATACATTATGTAAGTGTATTACTCTAATTGCACAGTACTTGGGCTTCTCCTGCGGAATGGAGAAAAGCTCTATACATTCAATCCTCTGCTGATGACATGTGTCTTTATGAAAAAAAAATATTTGTAATATATGTATAGCTAAAATTTAATGGAAGAAGACATAGGCAAATAAGTGTCTAAATACAGTATTAGCATCAGCAGAGGATTGCGGTCGCGTGAGTTATAGTTGCCTGCACTAACTATAACGGGGGAATTTCATTGGTTTTTTATCAGTAAAATGTCCAGCTAACTATAACATGTGTGAAACCTATGGTTTTTTCAGTGAATTTGCAAGGTTTTTTAAATGCTAATTCCTAACTATAACGTGTGTGAAACCTATGGTTTTTTCAGTGAATATATATATATATATATATATATATATTTTTTTTTTTTCACTGAAAAAACCATAGGTTTCAGAGACGTTATAGTTAGAAATTAGCATTTAAAAAACCTTAGAAATTCACAGAAAAAAACCATAGGGTTCAGGGGTGTTATAGTTAGCTGGCCGTTTCACTCGTACAAAACCATAGAAATTCCTCCGTTATAGTTAGTTTTGCTAACTATAACTCGCGCGCCCGCAATGCACTGCTGATGATGTGATATATTGCATCATTCATGACATGGTCAGTGACATCACTGATGACATCTCAAATGAAATCACTGATGACATCACTGATGACATCATCCAGTGAATGTGGTTTAGTTTGAAATTTAAATATGTATTATATATATACCAATCTGTATTGAAGATTGAGTGGATAGATAACTGTCTGGATGGAGGATTTAGTAGCTGTCTGACTGTCTCTTTAAGTGAGTAATTAAAAGTGTCTCACGTAATACATGGATTAGTAACTAAACTATGTGAATGTGTGCATCACTGTCTCTGTTGTAACATGCTGCATCAGTTGGTTACTAACTACATGAGTGTGTATATTAGTTATTGATTAGTTGGGTGAGTATTTGTATGGGACACTGAGTTTGTGTGTGGTTGGATGGTGTGTGTGTAAATCTATGCATAGATGTGTGAATGGTTGATTGACTAGATGTATAGGTTTAAGAGTGCATGTGGAAACAGTTGTTTGGGTGAATGAGTGTATGTATTTGTGTGTTGGTTAGCGAATATATGTTTTAGTTGTACATCTTCAACAAAGTAAAAAAATAAAAGGCATTGTATGTGAGAGTTGGTGTATATAAATAAGTATGTGTAAGAGTCAGTGATTGTGAGAGTAACTCTATGAATGAGTGTATAATTGTAATGGTGATTTTTTAACATATTAACTATGATTTCCTATGTGTTTGAATAAATTAGGTGTTGTTGGATAATTGTGTAAGTGAGTAAATGTAAGTGTGATTAATTTTTTTCATGAGTGAGTAGGATGACTGCATAACCGACTAAGATGACTGCTGATGTGTCAATGTCTATATATGTGTATAAGTGCATTTGATAGTGTTCTATTAATTAGTGACTGCATGTATAAATGATTCTGTAGTTGAATGGGTAGTTGTGTGTGTAGACTTAGGAATCAGTGAGTCGGTATGTAGTAACTGGTATTGGTGTGTCAATGGTTTCAATTATGGTACAATGTATTTTACAGTGAGTGATGAAAGGTTAAACTAGTGTATGACGAGGTGTATCAGATTGTCAAGTGGATGATGTCATCAGTGATGTCATTTGAGATGTCATCAGTGATGTCATCAGTGATGTCACTGGCCATGTCATGAATGATGCAATATGTGACATCATCAGCAGTGCATTGCGGGCGCACGAGTTATAGTTAGCAGAACTAACTATAACGGAGGAATTTCTATGGTTTTGTACGAGTGAAATGGCCAGCTAACTATAACACCCCTGAAACCTATGTTTTTTTCTGTGAATTTCTAAGGTTTTTTAAATGCTAATTTCTAACTATAACGTCTCTGAAACCTATGTTTTTTTTCAGTGAATTTCAAAGGTTTTTTAAATGCAAATTTTTAAGTGTGATAGTAGTTATACCTATTTTTTGTACTGATTTTCTACAGTTTTTTTAACTGTTTATTTATAATTTTTTTATTCATTAAATAACATGATATATTTTTCCGAAAATTGCAAAAAAAAAATTTTTAAGAAAATTCAAACTGAAATATTGATTAATTTTCTTGTTTTCATTTTTTATTTTAATAAATTTATATTATTTTCTTTAGAAAAAAAATTCAAACATTTTTTCGGAGTCGCGCACTCAAAGCCTACACATCACAGTGGGTGCGCGCATTCTAGCTGTCATTTTAGAAAAGTCGTGAAGGATCCGCGTACGGTGTGCGACGGCTGCGTGTTTTTCAGTTACATCATATACATTTAATATTACGTGATGTGCGCGATTGGTATGCGACCAGTCCCCGACTCCTGCTCCCGCGCATTCGCGACACATGCACATTACTGTACGAGATGCTTGTGCGGTTGCGGGTCCCGTGTGATGTCCTGTACGTGCTGGGGCGCTCTGGGTGCGTGAATCCCACAAAAAAGATTATGTTCTAAAATTATATGTATGTGTCTTTAATATACATATTAGGGCAAGAGATTATCTAAGAAATTCACAAAAATAATATATTTGAACTTATAATAAACTTATATTATTTTTAAATATTTTTTCGCGAAGTCGGGTGCGTGCATCGTGAGTGCAGAGAACCAGGTCAGCAGAGCTGCTGTAGAGCCAGAGAACCAGGTCAGCAGAGAGACCCAGGTCAACAGAGCTGCTGTAGAGCCAGAGAAACCAGGTCAGCAGAGCTGCTTTAGAGGGAGAGAACCAGGTCAGCAGAACTGCTTTAGAGTCAGAGAACCAGGTCAGCAGAGCTGCTCTAGAGCCAGAGAACCAGGTCAGCAGAGCTGCTGTAGAGCCACAGAACCAGGTCAGCAGAGCTGCTCTAGAGGCAGAGAACCAGGTCAGCAGAAATGCTTTAGAGCCAGAGAACCAGGTCAGCAGAGCTCTTTAGAGGGAGAGAACCAGGTCAGCAGAGCTGCTTTAGAGCCATAGAACCAGGTCAGCGGAGCTGCTCTAGAGGCAGAGAACCAGGTCAGCAGAGCTGCTCTAGAGGCAGAGAACCAGGTCAGCAGAGCTGCTTTAGAGGGAGAGAACCAGGTCAGCAGAGCTCCTTTAGAGCCAGAGAACCAGGTCAGCAGAGCTGCTCTAGAGCCAGAGAAACCAGGTCAGCAGAGCTGCTTTAGAGGGAGAGAACCAGGTCAGCAGAGCTGCTTAGAGCCATAGAACCAGGTCAGCAGAGCTGCTCTAGAGGCAGAGAACCAGGTCAGTAGAGCTGAATTGGAGGGAGAGAACCAGGTCAGCAGAGCTGCTTTAGAGCCAGAGAACCAGGTCAGCAGAGCTGCTTTAGAGCCATAGAACCAGGTCAGCAGAGCTGCTCTAGAGGCAGAGAACCAGGTCAGTAGAGCTGATTTAGAGGGAGAGAACCAGGTCAGCAGAGCTGCTTTAGAGCCAGAGAACCAGGTCAGCAGAGCTGCTCTAGAGCCAGAGAAACCAGGTCAGCAGAGCTGCTCTAGAGCCAGAGATCCAGGTCAGCAGAGCTGCTTTAGAGCCATAGAACCAGGTCAGCAGAGCTGCTCTATAGCCAGAGAACCAGGTCAGCAGAGCTGCTTTAGAGCCATAGAACCAGGTCAGCAGAGCGGCTTTAGAGCCAGAGAACCAGGTCAGCAGAGCTGCTCTAGAGCCAGAGAACCAGGTCAGCAGAGCTGCTGTAGAGCCAGAAAAAACCAGGTCAGTAGAGCTGCTTTAGAGTGAGAGAACCAGGTCAGCAGAGCTGCTTTAGAGCCAAGGGACCAGGTCAGCAGAACTGCTTTAGAGCCATAGAACCGGATCAGCAGAGCTGCTTTAGAGCCAGAGAACCAGGTAAGCAGAGCTGTTGTAGAGCCAGAGAACCAGGTCAGCAGAGCTGCTCTAAAGCCTAAGAACTAGGTCAGCAGAGCTGCTCTAGAGCCAGAGAACCAGGTCAGCAGAGCTGCTCTAGAGCCAGAGAACCAGGTCAGCAGAGCTGCTTTAGAGCCAAGGGACCAGGTCATCAGAACTGCTTTAGAGCCATAGAACCGGATCAGCAGAGCTGCTTTAGAGCCAGAGAACCAGGTAAGCAGAGCTGTTGTAGAGCCGGAGAACCAGGTTAGCAGAGCTGCTCTAGAGCCTAAAAACTAGGTCAGCAGAGCTGCTCTAGAGCCGGAGAACCAGGTCAGCAGAGCTGCTGTAGAGCCAGAGAAACCAGGTCAGCAGAGCTGCTTTAGAGGGAGAGAACCAGGTCAGCAGAGCTGCTTTAGAGCCAGAGAACCAGGCCAGCAGAGCTGCTTTAGAGCCAGAGAACGAGGTCAGCAGAGCTGCTTTAGAGCCAGAGAACCAGGTCAGCAGAGCTGCTCTAGAGCCAGAGAACCAGGTCAGCAGAGCTGCTCTAGCTGACACTGACTGACTGACACTGACAGAAACTGACTGACTATGACTGACACTGATTGACTGACATTGACCGACACTGACTGACTACTCTCTACTACTCACTCTCTACTACTCTCTCTACTACTCACTCTCTACTACTCTCTCTACTACTCACTATCTACTACTCTCTACTATTCACTCTCTACTACTCACTCTACTACTCTCTACTACTCTCTACCACTCACTCTCAACTACTCACTCTCTACTACTCTCTCCCTACTACTCACTCTCTACTAGTCTACTACTATCTACTACTCACTCTCTACTACTCACTCTCTCTCTACTATTCACTCTACTACTCACTCTCCACTACTCGATCTCTACTACTCACTCTCTACTACTCTCTCTACTACTCTCTACTCCTCACTCTACTACTCTCTACCACTCTCTCTACTACTCTCTTCTACTCTACTACTCATTCTCTACTACTCTACTAATCTCTACTACTCTCTCTCTACTACTCTCTACTACTCACTCTCTACTACTCTCTAATACTCTCTCTGCTACTCACTCTACTACTCTCTCTCTACTACTCTCTACTACTCACTCTCCTACTCACTCTCTACTACTCTCTCTCTACTACTCTCTACTACTCACTCTCTGCTACTCTCTCTACTAATCTCTACTACTCTCTACTACTCACTCTCTACCTCTCTACCTCTCTCTACCTCTACACCTCTACCTCTCTCTACACGCACACATATGCACATATATATATGCATATATATGCATTTATATATATGGATGTGTATATATATATACATACATATATAAACATATATATAATCTGCATATCTATATAAATACAAATATAAATGCATGCATACATATACATATATGCATACATATGCATGTTATATACATGAAAGTTTGAAAAACACTAATACAAGCAATGCTTGTTTACTTTGGTTCCATCAAGAAGACATTCAGATGTGTCACACATTTGCCATAAATTCTGAATGGTAGCGCTCTAGTTCCTCATTAGACCACTGTAGTAAAGCTACTGCTCACAGGGAAGTCTGCTGCTGGTATTCAAAGTGCATGTTTCAGTCTACATGTCAGAATTATTTTATGAAATAGAAGAGGATTTAAGAAGTCAAAATGTGCCCTAATTTTTCTTTCTGCAGCACTAATCATAATTTCTATGGCAAAATGAACCCCCTCATTGTGTTCCTTTTACTACTCGCTCTCTACTACTCTCTACTACTCCTCACTCTCTACTACTCTCTACTACTCTCTACCACTCACTCTCTATTACTCTACTACCCACTCTCTACTACTCTCCACTACTCTCTCTCCACTACTACTATCTACTACTCACTCTCTACTACTCTCTCTCTTTACTACTCACTCTCTACTACTCACTCTCTGCTACTCTACTACTCTCTGCTACTCTCTGCTACTCTCTCTACTACTCACTCTCTACTACTCTCTCTCTACTACTCTCTACTACTCTCTACCACTCACACTCTACTACTCACTCTCCACTACTCTCTACTACTCACTCTACTACTCACTCTCTACTACTCCCTGCTACTCACTCTCTACTACTTTCAACTACTACTCACTCTCTACTACTCACTCTCTACTACTCTCCACTACTCTCTCTCTACTACTCACTCTCTACTATCTCTCTACTACTCACTTTCCACTACTCACTCTCTACTATTCTCTCTCTACTACTCTCTCTCTACTACTCACTCTACTACTCACTCTACTACTCACTCTACTACTCTACTACTCTCTCTACTACTCACTCTCTACTATTCACTCTACTACTCTCTACCACTCACTCTCTACTACTCTACCACTCACTCTCTACTACTCTACCACTCACTCTCTACTACTCTACTACTCATTCTCTACTACTCTACTACTCACTCTCTACTACTCTTTACTACTCACTCTCTACTACTCTCTCTACTACCCACTCTACTACTACTCACTCTCTACTACTCTCTCTACTACTCACTCTCTACTACTCTCTCTCTGCTACTCAATGTCTACTACTCAATCTCTACTACTCGCTCTCTACTACCCTTTACTACTCACTCTCTACTACTCTCTACTACCCACTCTCTACTACTCTCTACTACTCACTCTCTACTACTCCTCACTCACTACTACTCTCTACTACTCACTCTCTACTCTCTATTACTCATCCTCTACTCTCTACCTCTCTCTCTACTACTCTCTACCTCTACACTTCTACCTCTCTACCTCTCTCTACACGCACACATATGCACTACTACTCTCTACTACTCACTCTCTACTACTCTCTCTCTCTACTACTCACTCTCTACTGCTCTCTCGACTACTCTACTACTCTCTGTACTACTCTCTCTCTACTACTCTACTACTCTCTGCTACTATCTACTACTCTACTACTCTCTGCTACTCTCTCTACTACTCACTCTCTACTACTCTCTCTCTACTACTCTTTCTCTACTCACTCTCTACTACTCTCTACTACTCACTCTACTACTCTCTACCACTCACACTCTACTACTCACTCTCCACTACTCACTACTAACTCTACTACTCTCTACTACTCCCTGCTACTCACTCTCTACTACTCTCTCTCGACTACTCACTCTCTACTACTCTCTACTACTCTCTCTACTACTCACTCTCTACTACTCACTCTACTACTCTCTACCACTCACTCTCTACTACTCTACTACTCACTCTCTGCTACTCTCTACTACTCACTCTCTACTACTCTCTACTACTCACTCTCTACTACTCTCTACTACTCACGCTCTACTACTCACTCTCTACTACTCACTCTCTACTACTCTCTACTACTCTCTCTCTGCTACTCAATCTCTACTACTCAATCTCTACTACTCACTCTCTACTACTCGCTCTCTACTACTCTTTACTAATCACTCTCTACTACTCTCTACTACTCACTCTCTACTACTCACTCTCTACTACTCACTCTCTACTACTCTCTACTACTCACTCTACACTACTCCTCACTCTCTACTCTCTATTACTCATCCTCTACTCTCTACCTCTCTACCTCTCTCTCTACTCTACACTTCTACGTCTCTCTACACATATGCACATATATATCTGCATATGCATTTATATACATACATATATAAACATATATATAATCTGCGTATCTATATAAATACAAATATAAATGCATGCATACATATACATATATGCATGCAAATGCATGTTATGTAAATGAAAGTTTGAAAAACACTAATAAAAGCAAAGCTAAAAAGCTACCTAATTACAAACAAAATTGCTTTAGCTTAAACGAGGGCGAGATTTATTGCATTTTCAATGCTGGTTTACTTTGGTTCCATCAAGAAGGCATTCAGATGTGTCACACATTTGCCATAAATTCTGAATGGTAGCACTCTAGTTGCTCATTAGATCACTGTAGTAAAGCTACTGCTCACCAGGAAAGTCTGCTGCTGGACAGGTATTCAAAGTGCATGTTTCAGTCTGCATGTCAGAATTTTTTAATGAAATAGACGAGGATTTGAGAAGTCAAAATGTGCCCTAATTTTTCTTTCTGCAGCACTAATTATAATTTCTATGGCAAAATGAACCCCCTCATTTTGTTCATTTGCAAATTAAATGTTTTAAGTGTTACCACTTTATTCCAATCAAGATGGCTTCAGGTGTGCCATACTTTTGTCATAAGTAAGACTGTTAGCGCTCTAGTTGTTCTTTAGAACACTCTGGGACATTCTGTCTTTGGGCTACATGTGGGTGATATTTGTGCTACATTTGGGCTCTTTTGTCTCTGGTGGCCATCTTGGGAGACTTATGTGTTATGAAGTTTTCTAATTTCCTCATTTACTACACTCTCCTCAGTAGGAATACTTTCAGTTTTTTTATTTGATTCCATCAAGAAGGCATTCAGATGTGTCACACATTTACCAAAAATCCAGAATGCTAGCACTCTAGTACCTCATTAGATCATTGTAGTAAAGGTACCGCTCACCAGGGAAGTCTTCTGCTGGTATTGAAAGTGCATGTTTCAGTCTGCATGTCAGAATATTTTAATGAAATAGAAGAGGATTTGAGAAGTCACTCAAAATGTGCCCTAATTTTCCTTTCTGCAGCACTAATCATACATTATGTGGCAAAATGAACATCCTCATTTTGTTCCTTTTTAAATTAAATGTTTTAAGAGTTACCAATTTATTCCAATCAAGATGGCTTCAGGTGTGCGTTTATCATAAGTAGGACTGTTAGCACTCTAGTTGTTCTTTGGAACACTCTGGGAAGCTGCAGTAGAACACAAAGGAATCAACTGACAGTCTCTTCCCTTGTTGGATGTACATGTGTTACTGAGAATGTCAGACTTCATGCTCACATGACTGAGAAAGATAATGTGAATTTACAGAAAATATGCTCTCAGTTTAGCTTATAAATCACCTTCCAAACCTCTGTGGGAAAAGCATGAGAAAATAGTTTTCTCTCAAACTTGATTCACGATATCCCAGAAGAAGGCTTTTTCACATGGTAAAAATCACCTTAGAACATATCACAATTCATAAAATGAGTATGGTACCATCAACAAATGATTTATAATGTAACTAAAGTCTTAAAACCTTCTATTAACTGCAATGCTTTTTAATGAGGTGCTATCATGTATATTGGTCCCAAGATGGCTGCCAACACTTCTTGGATGAAGTGCTGACAGCCAATCAGATCTCACGATGAGATGTGTGGTTAGGCTCCGCCCAGATATATATGTGATTTTACTTTTGATATTCTCGGGAACTACTGAACGGATTTACACCATTTAAGCAAAAGGCACAAGTCTGAACTGAGGACTACCTTTCTGCCAAATTTGGTGTAATTACGTTCAGCAGTTCGGGCTGTAGCTGCGGCTAAAGGTCCTATGGGAAATTGAATGGGGAAAACATGTTTTGGGACCCCCCTTTTTTCTCGGCCCCCGCTACACGAATCATCCCGAGACTTTCAGGATAGGAGCGGACCGGAGCTGGCCAAAATTTTTGAAAATTTTGCGAAGATTCATCAATCGGCGCCAAAGTTATTGGGAATAGAATGTTGCGGATTTCCTATGGAAAATAGGTCCTAACTATAACTACCTACTGGCGACCGCCAGTAGGTTATATATATATATCCAAAACATTCGCTGTACAGCTTCACAAGGAGACAGCAACCACGGACACAAAATGACTTCTTAAGCAGTTGTTTTATTCGGCAACCATATGGCAACTCGACGCGTTTCGGGACCTCGTCCCTTGTTCCTTGTTCACGAGTGCCGTTTAGTGTCCTTGCATTTCCTTATAACACCACGTGATTATTTACTTATAAACAGTGAAAAAAGACTTTAACATCATATTTCGGAGCAGCTGCCAAAATGCAAACATTATCTTTTTGGATAAATTAACATCATCTCTACTCTTATATATTACATTAGAAAATACCAATTGCGGCAATTCTCAATCTAATTTACAGTGAAGACAGACTCAGTTCACCTGAGCCGTAGCCTTTCATTTAGAGCGATCGTGTATTGACAAAACATCTTTCGACAAAAATATGGTTTACTGCCCACTGCGAAGGTAACCAGAACGACATTGACATCCAAAAAATTGGGAGGAGAAGGAAAAATCTTATTGACTGTTGGCGCACTTCGAAAAATGCCTAAGGGAGGAACAATATGAAACGCTATAATTTTTCCATTTGGATTGTGATTGAAATTCATTTTCACGTAGTGCGTTTTCATACAGGGAAAAGTTACGAATATCAAACTGATGGGGCGATGCCATTGGCCCAGAGTTAACCAATCCTCTCCCTCCCAACATATAAAGCAACCAATGACGATCCAGGATGCAAAACAAAAGCACGGACATGTCAGTGCCATTTGTTTATGCAAAGCAAGCAGGAAGAAGGCTCATTGCCGAAACGCGTCCTTGTGGATTAACAATAACAGTTACCTGAGCGGACTCCATGAGTGCAGTGTTTCTTTGAAACAGGAGCGTTCATTTAAGCATGTACCCACCACCATGTTGTGCACCCGTCCTCAAGAGTGCAGTTGCGCCTATTGGTGGACCATGGAGCGAAGTGCATTTATAATATATATATTTATATATATAAATAAATAAAATAAGGTGTTTCAGTATTTAGAAACACTTTAGCCACCACAATCACCTCCTACTTTTCTGAGAATGTGGACACAGCCACCACACTTCTGATAGAATGGGAGGCCTTCAAAGTAGTGATTGGTAGCGTCTCAATGAGCGCTGTAGTGGGGGCCAGGTGGGAAGTCATTTGGGATATAACGGAGCTAGAGACAAAGTTGCAATCTCTAGAGGTAGCAGCTCAGAATCATGTATATAAGGCAGGGGAGATGAGAGAGACAGGTGTGAGATATGCAGAACTCTTGGGGTGCTTACAGCTGATCGACCTAAACGCCTATACCCAATGGGCACACTCTGAGGTGGACAGGTCGTGTACATTACTGGCTCATCTAATACAGCTCCAGCCTTCTCCCACACCTATACTATCAGTTAACACCCCTACACACAGGTTGGTGACTACGCAACTTGAAATCAATATGGTGTTCATGATTATTATACAGATCAATACACCACTTCACAACCATCCTCATCGGAGGCGATAGACACTTTCCTCATGGCGGTGACCCTTCCTGTGATCTCGGCAGCGGATGTTAAGGACCTGGCGTCCCCTAACAAAAAGACAGATTCATGGGGCCATCAATGAGCTAGCTCGCAACAAGGAGCCGGGCTCGGACGGGCTTCTTATAGAATTTTACTCTACCTTTACACCACAACTGACACCAAAACTGCAACAGCTATAAGTATCACCCCTGGAGGAGGGCTTCTTGCCCCCCCACAATCAGGGAAGCAATAGTAACCTCTTTACTAAACCAGATAAACCGTCCAATGAGTCATCCTCTTACAGGCATTTATCGATCCTAGATATGGAGTATAAGATACTCAGTAAAATGCTGGCCCGCCACCTTCTTCCCTTGCTCCCCAGGCTGATTCATACAGACCAATGTGGCTTTGTACCGCGTAACAGTGCTTCTTTAAATATACGCCGCCTATTTGCCTTAATTGACTCATCCAGTGACCATTTCCCAAAGGCTGGCTGTCTATCACTGGACATCCGGCAAGCATTCAACACCTTAGGGTGGGACTACATGCTCGCAACGCTACGACTATATGGAATCCATCCTGAATATTGGCAATGGGTCGAGTTGCTTTATACTCTGCCTACGGCTAGAGCCAAAACCAGCCAATATATTTCCCTATCATATCGGATATTCCGTGGGGCCCGTTAAGGCTGTCCCCTATTACCACTTTTGTTTGTATTAGCAATAGAGCCACTGGCTCATCATCTTCGCCAGGAAATGCCAGCAATCAGGATACCGATAGGTTGGGTTACACACTCGGTGTCCTTGTACGCCGATGACATGCTCTTTTATCTTAGAGATCTACGCCTGGACAGGCGCACACTATCCTCTCTGCTTACACAATTCGGTGACTTGTCAGGACTCCTGATCAATGCCTCCAAATCATGCGTGTACTCATTCTAAGTCTCTTACACAGTGCCTGTCTTGCAGTTTGGTAAGGTACAACTGAAAGTGGAGCCGGTCACCTTCAGATATTTTGGCATCCAGATTTACAAAGATACACAGGACATCCTTGAAGGGAACCTAGTACGCATGATTAACTCCTTGAAGGCCCAAGTGGCCTTTTGTGTTAAAGTACCATTATCCACAGCGGGTCGACTAGAGGTGGCCAAGATGGTAATGCTACCGAGATCGTTATACCATTTTGTAAATTTGCCAATAGTAATCCCTGCTTGGGTATTTAGGCTCCTGGACACTTTATTGATCGACTTGATTTGGAGAGGAGGTTGTTGTAGGATTAGCCTGTCTAAACTCCAATCACCAGCAACTAAAGGCGGTATGGGGGACCCAGGCTTTAAAACGTATTGTATAGTTGGATAACTCCAATGGTTGGCATATTGGTTGGCTAACCACAACCAGTTTGAGATTGGCTACGCACCCATACAACTCCTACAAGGGACACTTCAAGCCCTACTTTGCCCAGAATCCCCGAAACAACAGGCAAACTCATTGTTGCTTAGGAATGCTATGCACGACTGGAAAGTGGCCCTAAAATATACTAACACGCCCACCCCTTACGCACTGAATATTCCACTTAGTGGTCTACCAACACCAATGGGGACGCTGATGACCTGCAGGCTAGCCCCATCGGAGAGGGCGGAACTGGCGACAGTAGGATCCCTGTTTGCAGACAGCACCCTTATGCCACACGCAAAATTTGTGATCACCCACAGGGTACCCGACACATTTCTAACCCATGCTGGTATCCTCCTCTATGTCCATCAACACAGGGCAGGAGAGAACAAAGAACCCTGTGCACCTCTG
Organism: Triturus cristatus; assembly: GCF_964204655.1. Lineage (NCBI taxonomy): Eukaryota > Metazoa > Chordata > Amphibia > Caudata > Salamandridae > Triturus > Triturus cristatus. The sequence continues at coordinate 1,005,562,074 of NC_140591.1, read as the reverse complement.
AACTACTCCTCGCACTTCTCACAATGGGTCACGGGAGCTATCCGGTACACTTGCTATATGGGGGCCTATGGGAGCATCTTTCAAACTTGTTGCTCCCCTTAAAACAGAAATGAGAAAGTAACAGTGAAAACTGTGTCTGAAATGGGATGGGCCACTATTCTTGAATACCCGAAGCAGATTTCCCGTAATACCCGGTTCAAGTTCATAAAGCTCTCAGTACTATATAGAGCATACTTAACACCACACAAGGTACATGTAACTTACCCGTCGGCCTCTTCTGGGTGCCCATGTTGTCATACACCTAACGCAGACTTAATTCATACGGTCTGATCATGCCCATCTCTGTCCAGTTACTGGGGTAGGATTCAGAGGGTCTCTCACATCTGTCGGGGATAACCTCTTGGTTGTCTATGGAATCCTGTATCCTGGATTTGCCCCTCTCCCCAAAACAGCTAAAGTGATTAAACGCTTCGCCAACCTTTCCTTACTATTGGCAGAAAGAATGCTGACACAACGGTGGAAGTCACATAAGGCACCAAGAGAGGGGGCTTGCAGGGAGGAGGTTCTGCGCTGGGCTACTGCAGGAGGTACAGCTCTGACGCGAGAGGAGTATAGAGGGCTTCCTAAGAAACCAATTTCGATGGATTGGGCTCACCTTCTGAAGCAATTCTGGGCACACATATCTGATACCTAACAGGCATGGGGAACGTTTATTCTCCTCACCTAGCTGCCTGCACATTGGGCGCATACCCACACACTGCCATATCAAGGCACCTTACAAGCGCCCCATCGTGTACACCACAAAACCAAAATGGACCACTCAAACTAGTTTTGGGTGGGAAGCAGGGGTTGTTTAATCTTTTTGTCTGTGCCTGCTTTTCTCTTTTCAAAAATGTGTTCTAGAATATATTGATTGCCTACTGTCTTACCCTGCCAACTGATATGTCTTATCAAGAACGAGGTATAATTTACAAACATATCTGCAATGAATCGGTAATAGGAATAGAATAAGTGTGTGAAATACCTGTAAATTGAAAATCAATAAAGTACGTTTAAAAGAAAATCTAATCTATATAATGAGGTGCATAGATTATGAACACTTAAGGTCATGGATTATCGCTCGGCACACACACACAGATTTTGTGTCTCTATTGATCATGTCCCTTGCATGTGCTCAATTGTTTGACTTTCTGCTTTTCACTGCAATTAAATAACTTATGATTAGTAGGCATTTTTTTCCAAAAACTATTTACGTTTTGCTACCTGCGCCAATTTAACATTTCACTAATGTATTATGCCGTCCACTATGTAAGATCACACATTATGGGTGTTAGATAGGAAGCAGTGACATTGTTTTGAAGAACATTGCTTTGAATTGTATTGTCAGTTTCAGCACTGCAGGAAGTCCAATGTTTGTTTTTTCATGTGTGCCAAAGAGGAGGCATTAAAATAATATGGCACAATCTTCTCAGCTCGTAGATCATGTCTGAATTATAATACTTGCCAGTTATTTATTACATTTGTATGTTCTTATCTATTGCTGTCCTATAATTATTTGTTTCTCTACAACACGTTTGTCAAAATATTGAAGGTTTGCTTTGGAGTAACAGTGAAATCTTAGTGTATTGGCTATTGAGATCTATAGTCTTTCTGGACCTGGAGAATAGGGATGGCCAAATAAGCATTCCAGAAAGCATTCAATATGTGCCAAAAATATGTTTATTTTAGATGTGTGGTCTCTTATTCAGTTAGCAAAGGCCTGAGATTAGGGAGAACGCATTACAATGAGTATATTTGGGTGACTACATGCTCCATCCCTTTGGGCACTAGTTTTCTAGCTCTACACTTTCTTTCAACAATGAGTTGGATTCTGGTACTCAAGACCAATAGGTGTCTTAAAAGATTCATAATGCAGTTTTTGGTTAACTAAAAGGCCTAATAAAATGGTGTTCCCATAACATGAAGCAGTGTATTCACCTAACAATTCCTTCTGCTGCCATCCTATTTGTGAGCAAGCTCTATCAGCAGAAAGGATCAGTAGCTCACACGTTAAGTTCCTATCAACTAAAAGTGTGTGATGAAGTAGGTTTGCAAGAAAGATAAGTGTTACTTAAAAATAAGAACAAGCTACTTTGACATTCCTAAACCTCAGACATGAAAAATTAAGACAATGATAAACTGCTCCATTTAGTCCACCTTTTTACAAGTGCATTATTTTGTAGTGCACTTGTAATACCACAGGCGGGATATCCGTCACACTTATGACCGAGCACCCATGCACCCAACTCTAAATCAGGCCCTATGTTGTTAGATTTGGAGCAAGAAGTCACACATTCAAATCTAAACTTTACTCACTTTAAAAAACCAGGATATTCCACGCAAATTAATTAATCTCGCTGTCTCTCAGTTAATTCTTTTGTCACAGCCAATATGGTCTGGTGGCAGACATTAGGAATAATATACAAGTACACCTTTTTTGTGAAGTATGCCCAGATGACGCAACATCTGATGGATGAGAGCTTTGAGCTAGTGTCTCTTATATCTCAGATAGAGCTCCATCATTGAGGCATGGCGCCATACAGTAACAAATGTAAGTGTCATTTTACATTGACAATATCGGTTTGACCTCTTGTATAGTTTATGTCTCTGAAGAATCATTCAGCGTGTGCATGAGAAAGTCCTCTGCATGTTCAAAGTCCATCTGTACTCACCATGCTTTTTTTATTTACAGGTGTCTGTATGACCATTTCCCTGCTTTCCATCGTCTATGGTGCTATACGCTGCAACATCTTGGCAATTAAGATCAAATATGACGATTACGAGATTAGTGTGAGACCTGTGGCCTACCTGTGCGTATTCCTCTGGAGGAGCCTGGAAATCGCCACTAGAGTCACTGTCCTGGTCCTATTCAGCTCTGTCCTACAAATCTGGATCCTCCCAGTGGTGCTGGGGAACTTCTTTGTTTTCTTCTCTTACCCCTGGGTCCTCTACTGGCAGAGCAAGTCCCCTTTCCCTGAGAATTTAGAAAAGGCCCTGTCAAGGTTGGGCACTGGAATCGTTTTGTGTCTTTTGACATTCTTGTATGCAGGCATTAACATGTTCTGCTGGTCAGCTGTTCAGCTGAAACTAAATGATCCAGACTTGATTAACAAATCCCAGAACTGGTACAGAATGGCTGTGTATTACATGCTGCGGTTTATCGAGAACGCCTTTCTCCTGCTCTTGTGGTACATCTTTAAAACGGATGTCTACACATACGTATGTGCCCCTTTGCTGGTGCTCCAACTACTGATAGGTTACTGCTTTTCTGTTTTGTTCATGCTTGTGTTCTACCAGTTTTGCCATCCTTGCAAGAAGCTCTTTTCTTCCAGCATCTCAGAGGGCTTGCTTGCATGCTTCAAGTTCCTTTGTTTCATATGCAAGCCTCTAAATTCTTCCGACTCACTAGAAAAAGGGGACATAAAGTCCTTCAACGATGGTGATAATGTGCCAGCTGGTAGCAAAACCAATGAGTCCCAGAACGTGAATGCACAAGAAGAAGCGGCTGCCAATGCCTGAAGCGAGAAACAGGCTTGTTCGCACATTGCAGATGGCATTGCAGCCATTAAGTATTAAAACACAGAGGTTATCTGTGTTCTGTGCTGTCTGGGCACTGTTGTTGCCCACTCAACAGCACCTGTTTAGAGGATGCCATTTTGCCAGACAAAGTAAAGCGAACGCTGTGGTAACGATTACATAGATCTTATACAAAGATGGTGGCAGCCTCTCCACAGTCCTTATGTCGGTACATTTTATGTTTTGCATTTTTGGGACAGGTTTGCCCCACAAAGCAGGGTTCTGGTTTGTCATATAAGACAGATATCCTTTTTGTGGCAGGTGATGTCATTTCAGTAGTATTTTGTCTTAGTAATGGCAATGAAGGTTGGAGAACAAATGACAAATTCACTTTTCACGAAAGTCAATCAGACTCCGTGTCTGTAGTGTTGGGAGTCACAATATCAAAGTTTTAACATTAACCTGCACTCCTATTGACTCCACAATACCGACCACCAAGATATTGCCAAGGTAAGTAGTTAGAATAGCAATTCTTCCCTTCCCTATATATGCTTACCATCACCATATAGAGGTATTTTATACTGCGGAGTGGATAGGTGTGCAGGTCAAAATTGTTGGCCATGATATTGTGGCGTGACGCCCATTTATACCACTTGACGAGTACTAAGTACTTCTACAAGCTATTCCTATTACTCTGTAAATATAATGTGAATACTGTTGAACCACAGTGCCTGAGGGGCAATTGGTTAGGCAAAATTGTGTAAATAAAAGTTTTGTTGGCAGCACAACATAATGATGTTAAATATTGTGGCCAACGTAGATATCTTGTTCAGTGCTGTGTACTGTGCACTGTCTGCACCCTAGTCAAATAAATTATAGGGAATATTACGTGTGGAGGAAAATGTTGTACTGCATTCTTCAGTAGTTTGGCCTGTAACTTGCAATTGTTTCTTGTACTTAGCATCTTATGGAACTAATACATGCTAGGCTTGAGAAAGTGCTTAGCTATATTTCCTGTTCTGGCCACCATTGTTTTTCGAAGGAGTGCCAATCAGTTCCAGTGGGACCCTACATGTATTACATAGCTAGTATCTTCAGGCAACATTTTTTAATTAATAATTTCCAGAATATGATCAGTTATATGGTAGTGATCAATAGGCACATTATTAAAACTCCGCAAACTCATTGAAAACTTTTCCATGACAATAAACATTACTCCCTGTCTGAAAGTACCTTGTCCAAAGAACTTCCTATCTAAAATACCCGGATTACACTTTACCCACAACAGCCCTTCGAAATTTTTCCAGAGCCCTTCAATGTCTTGCCCCTCTAAGACCTGGTACAATCTATCCTAAAAATAAATGGATGGCACCTGTGATTACCAACTCTAATCAGAGCTTCTTTAATACGGAAATACGCACAAGGTAGAAAACATATGCTAAGGCTGCAAATGGAACCCATTGACTCATTTCTTTTTAAGTTTTAAAAGTAAAGTTTATTAAGTATGAAAAGGGAAATACCAAAATCACAGGTTAACCTTATAATATAATAACAAAGTACTGAAAACATTTGAATATTAATAAGATAGAACAGGAAAATATTTGCAATTATATGTAGAAACCAGGATAAGGGTGGAGGGAAAAAGAAAATAGAAAGACGCAAAAATAAAAGCACTTCTCATGTAATGAAATTAGCATAATTTTAAACAGTATAGAATTAGAAAAATTATAGAGTAAATATCAGGGAAACAAAAAAGGATAACATATTACTACTAGAATGGAAGCTCTAATAAGAAAAACAATATATTCATGGAAGTTTAGATACTTCATCAGTTAAGGGCTGATGTATGAAAGTCTTTAAAGCTGAGGAATCTAGAAAAATGGTTACTGGAGACCAAAGAGAATTTCGTTCAATAGTCAGATACATTGGGACATTATAAGCTCTATCTAGCTTATGATTATAACAAACACCATACCACCATGCTTGAAATGAGCTATGCAGAGCATTCTTCCAATTGTTAGTAATCTGTTGAAATGTGACAGCAATTATTAAGTCTACAATTTGTATTTTAGAAGTACAACAATGCCATGGAAGAATGGTATATGTGTATGAAAAATAGAGTGCATATTTTTCCATACTTGTAACCAAAATTGATAGGTGCTGGGACATTCAAATAAAATATGTTTAATATCAGATATTGATGCATAACAGAACCAACAAGATGGAGTGGCGCCATAAAATTTGTGTAAAGACGCAGGAGTGATTATTAGACGGTTATAAATAAAAACAGAGTGTTTCAGTTGTGTTGGCAGCACGTCACGATATTGCAAATTTTAAGCCATAATTTGTTCTACAAGGGAATGGGAAAGGAGGTGTGAAGATCTGCTTCCCACTGTAACTCTAGGTTTGGTTGATCAACAGGGGGAGAGTTATGGTGGGTATATATGAGAAGTGGTAGGGGCAGTTAGCCATTATGTTGGTATAGGTGAAATAGAAAGAGGGAAAATGGGTAACGAAGAAAGTGAAAGGTATGTGGTAGAAATAAAAGGGATCAGTGACTGAAATTTGTGTTGATATGAAAGAGGGAAGTGAAAGATGGATTGAACATGAGAAAAAGAGATAGGTGAGGAGTTATGTATCAATTTATGAATCCATAATAGACCTTTTTCTCTCCAGGCTTTCCAAAAGATAGTTTTATTATAAATTTTAATGAATGAATTATACCAGATCGAGGATTGAAGGAATTGATCTAGCGGCAAAAGGGATGAAATATAAAATGGACGTATTATTTTGCAAGCATTTTTGAGAATAGGAAGAGACATGGAAGAAGGGCGTTGAGTAAAGGACAAACATTCTGCAAAGGAGAAAGGTTGAATAAAAGATAACTCCAATTCTGACCATAAGGGAGATGGAAGTGTGGTTAGACCATCTTGAAAATGTATTGACTGTTTTAAAAAGAACGCATTTTGATAAGATTAAAAATTAGGAAAATTAACTCCCCCTTGCTGCTTTTGCCTTTGTAATTTGGACAAAGATATACATTGTTTTTTATTATACCATAAGAATGCAGTAAGAATAGATTTTATTGTTTAAGTAGAGGCGGGAAGCTTAATTGGAATTGGCGAAAGACAGAAAAGAATAATGGAGACTAACATCATCTTAATAGAATCTAACCTACCCCATCAGGACAGACATAGCGGATTCCATCGTGAAGTACGATTAGATAAAGTAAACAGTAAAGTAGTAGTGTTGCGTGATATATTTAATTTTTGTTGGGTCCCAAAGAAATCCTGAAGGGAGGATATTGTTGTTATGAAGAAGGATTTCACATTTGTCAGAATTAAGTTTATAACTTGAATGTTTGGCAAAAGTGGAAACTGCATTTAAAAAGGGTTGCAAAGAAGAATCATGAGAGGCCATATATAAGAAAATATCATTTAATTTGTTTACCTCCTTATTTGAATCCTTGTCTGGCACTATTTTGTCAAATTTTAGAGAGAAAAGGTTCAAGAGCTAGAATAAAAAGAAGAGGCGATAAGGGACAGCCTTAATATACACCTCTGTGTAAAAGAAAAGGAGAGATTAGGCCACTGACAAATATAGATGTGGAAGGGGAATAATATAAAAGAGAAACTAAGTTAATGAACTTTTCCCCAATACCAAACCATGAAAGTAGAGAATAAAAATTTCCAGTGTATACGATCAAAAGCTTTCTCAGCATCCAAGGAAATGGCTTCTAAAGAATGTTTATAAGCTTTACATTTACTTAGATATCTAAGAAAAGCTTGGTATTATCAGAGAGTTGTCTACATTTAACGAAACCAGCTTGTTCACGACCAATTAAAGTGGGGAAGAGAGGATCAAGGTATTATTCCAGAATATTAGCAAATATCTCAATCAAAATTAACAAAGGAAATAGGTCTATAATTTTTGTATAACTTATGATTTTTATTATCTTTTGGTATAAGGCATATTTAGGCTTCTTGACATTTCCCAGCTGCTGAATTGGAAGAAGTAAAGTAAGTAAATAATCAATGTAATTTAGGGATCAATTGTTTAGAGAAATGAAGGTAGAATTCAATAGGAAAATCATCAGGCCCAGGAGCATGACCTTTTTTAATAAAGTTAATGGCAGTAGAAATATCATAAGTTGTGATATCAGAATCAAGGGAAGAAAAAATAGTAGTTAATTCGAATTCCTTATGGATAGAAAAATATATGAGTTTATATCAGATTGTTGAGGATCTAATTCTGGCGTGTAAAGATTATTTTATAGAATTTTGTAAATTCATTGAGGATATAATGGTCTCTAAAAAGGGACATTGAATCATCTCTTAAAAGAGTTTCTATTTTAGTTTGCTCTTTTTTAATTTTAAGATAATTTACTAAGAGTTTACCTGCTTTATTATGACCACCATAGAATCTGAATCTGGATTTGAGGAGATAAGAATTAGCCTCTTCCATGAAGAGATTATTAGAATTAAATGTAGCCTTTATTAAATTATCTAAACAAGACTTAGATTTGGTACCAAGTAGGATTGTTCTAAGGATTAAATATTTTTCATTAAATCCAGTGGTTTTAAAAAAATTTATTTTCTTTTTAGTGGAAACATAAGTGATGATAAACTCTCTAGAAGCAGCTTTGAATGTATCCCAAATAATTGGAAATGATAAGTCAGGAGATTCTTTCAGTAAAAAATATATGTTATAAAAGTATCAAAACGTTGTGTGAAAGAGGTATATAATAAAAGAGAAGTATTGAAGAGCCAACGTCTAACTTTGGGGGCTAAGGGGAAGGAGGTCTAGATCCAGAAATACAGGTGCATGATCAGAACTTAAAATAGTGCCTATATCAGCTCGTAAGATATGTTGAGATAAGGGTTTAGAAACAAAAAAGCAAACAATCCTAGATTGAGAGAAATGTACTGAGGAGAAAAAAGAATATTCTTGTAAACAGGAGTTGCAAATTCTCCAGGAATTAATAACGGATCTTTGTTAAATGGCTGTGGGGAATTGTTTGTGACTATAGGAAGGGACAAAAGAAGACTTGGAGGAGCGATTTTAAAAGGATCCAATTACCAGATTGCAATCCCCACCAAACACTAAATAGCCATCAGGAATAGACATCAGTTTGGGTGTAATTGAGGGCCAAAATGTTTTATCAGGATGTGTATGTGCATAAATTTCAAAAACAGATATTGGTATTTTATTTACTTATAATCTTATGAGAAGCCACCGACGACCTTGATCTGATTCTGATAACAAGGTAACATCCAAAGATGTTTTATACAGAATAACAACTCCATTGCGTGTTCCATTACCTGGTGAGGAAAATGCATACTCCACCCAATGTCTAACAAGTTTTTTGGTCTCCAATTCAGGAACATAAGTTTCCTGCAACAAAGCAGTATCAGCATTTAATTTGGCCAAATAGGTATGGACTCTTTGTCATTTAATAGATGAACCTAACCCCTCTACATTCCAAGTAATAATGCGTAAATTCATGAAGAATTTCAGTGAAATTAGTGTACTCTATAAATGATGAACAATTACTTAAATTGTTTATTCGAGTAAAAAAATTAACCATGCATTTCTTAGCAGAGAGAGAAATATAACAGGAAAACAAATGTTGAAAGATAAGGAGAAAAATGAAGAATATGATTTATAGAAGGGAGAAAACATAGGAGAGAGTACGAAAATAGAAGGAAAGAAGGAAATGCAGATAGAGAAAATAAAACATGAAAAGGATAAAAGAAATGAGGATGTTGATAGAAACAAAATAAGGCAAAAACATACCAAATACCAGGACAAAATAATTGGGAGTGGTGCGCCCACAAAAGGGGAGATGACAACAGCCGGGTTCCAGAGGCAGCGGGAGGGAAGATATCCAGACCATAGATATGTGTAAAAAATAGGAAGTTTTGCTGTACACAACACAAAAAGAGAGTCCCTAAAATGTGAAGAAAAAGATGTACATTATCTTATACAAAGATATACCTTTAAAAGACTAATAAAACATGAAGGTAAATAGTAGGTTAGCCTAGACAATGAAAAATACAGCAACAATAATCTGAAACATAAAAAGAAAGGTATATGAAGCATTCAAGTGAAAATATATTTAGAAGCATGGAGGGATCTTCGTACGTTGTCTTCTTGTCATTGTAAGTTACTTTAAAGAAGCATGGATGGAAAAGACCAAATCTGGCTCCACGGGAATTTATCTCCAGTCGCATGCCTAGACATTTCTTCCATCTGTCTGCTGCAGCTTTAGCCAGATCTTGAACAAAATATAATGGGTTTCCTGACCAAGTAATACGTCCTCTGGTTTTTACTTCTTTGATGACTGTAAGAAGATCCTGATATTCCAGAAAAAATATTATGACACCCGAGGTTTTTGTGATGAGGAGGCATGTTGAGATCGATGACCAAGCCTATGAGCAAGTTGTATGTAAACTTTAGAAAATTCAGGCATGTCCAAAACTTTCGTGAGGAAATTTTGGAAAAAGGAAATAGGTTGAGAACCCTCCGTTTCCTTCACAAGACCGTAAACGCAAAGGTTGTTGCCTCGATTTCGATTTTCTAAACCTTCAGTAACTTTCTTAAGATATGACACTCGCCCTTTGAGGTGCATTACATCTTGAGCATTATCCTGAATAGAAAGCATCTGATCTTCTCTGTTCGCAAATCTATTTTTCATCAGAGACCATTTGTTGTCCAGTTGCTGTAACTTTGTATTAGTTTCCTCCATATAGTTTTTCAAGGTGCGGATCTCATCTAGAAGGAGCTCCAACGAGTTAGAGGAAATAGGTTTAAAACATGTGATGGAAGATCTTTTTTTGGCCTTTTGTTTGCTGTTAGTGGAGCTGTGGTTGGTATTTTCGAGGCCTGCTTAGAAGAAATTGTAGAGGTGCAGGAGGAGGATGAATGAGAATCGTTAGATACCATATCAGGGTGTTCCATATTGGATTCCAGTAAAGAAAAATAGTTTTTAGGATGCACTGTACACTGAGAGTGAGCCATGGCAGGGTGTGTAATTTTAAATTACTAGCTTCCCCCCCCTGCATACATATAAATGGTCAAATAAAGGGAAGTGGTATAGGGTATTAACTCTTAATGGGCTGCAGTGAAAATGTAGTTAAAACAGTCTCACATGGCAGTCTATTGCAATGCTTAAGAAAATAGAAATGCGGACTTAAATAGATAAATTGTTAAAAAAATTAAACTTCCCATGACTGTCTATTGCAGTGCTTCAGAAAATATAAATACTGACTTGAATAGATAAATTGTTGAAAATGAAACTTCCCACAGCAGTCTATGGCAGTGCTTCAGAAGTTAACTTGAAGAGATAAATTGTTGAAAATGAAACTTCCCAGCACACAGAACACCAGAGAGATTTATGAGGGTTGCAGGGTCAAAAGGTTATGCCATTAGTACCAAAGCTGTGTGCTCAATTTAATAAACACCTCATGTGAGGAGATAAGATGGACCAGTAAACATTCCTCTCAGTAAAGATGATAAAGCGCTCATTAAGCTGTCACCTGTGAATGTGGTTCTGGTCTGAAAGTATTCTGCTTCATGTGGAAATTAAAAGTAGCAGTCTTGTGACAAAGTGTTAGTATGTGATGAAAAATACCTCACAGTTGTGACAGAGCTCTGCCGCTATCTTCCATGGGTGCTGAGCCACACCGGAACCCCTTGATTCCTAACTATCAGTATTCGTGCTGTGAGGTAGCACACTCTCAGGTCTGTTGACACAAGGTGCTGTATGATAGCATGGGAGTTCCTTAGGGGGTCAAACCTTTGACTGTTTCCATGTCCTTCCATCCGGCCACCACTTTTGCGTCATTTCCTTTTCATCGAATGAAGAAACAGCAGTGTTTGTGGGCATAGTTTTCAATTTAGTGGCCATACTTGGTAAGAGTCTGTCACACATTGAAACTAATGTATACTAATTCAATAAGATCACAGTAAAAAATATGGCAAGATGTAAAATCTCAAATTAAATTACATTTCTTTCCTGCAACAAGAGTCTGTTCAGTTTTTTTCTATCTTTCCTTTCGCCTCTGCCTGTTTTTTGGTTGTGTTTTGTGTGTTGTGTTTTTCCTGTGTTGGTTGCATGCGATACCTCTCACTGAACCACCAGTGAATCCCCTCTGCAAACCTTTCTGTCACTATGTCTAACTGCCAGTGCTTACTTAAATTGTTTAAAAAAAATAAAGACTGAGTGTGTGTGTGTGTGTGTGTGTGTGTGTGTGTGTGTGTGTGTGTGTGTGTGTGTGTGTGTGAGAGAGAGAGAGAGAGAGAGAGAGAGAGAGAGAGAGAGAGAGAGAGAGAGAGAGAGAGAGAGAGAGAGAGAGAGAGAGAGAGAGAGAGAGAGAGAGAGAGAGAGAGAGAGAGAGAGAGAGAGAGAGAGAGAGAGAGAGAGAGAGAGAGAGAGAGAGTGTGTGTGTGTGTCTGTCTTTAGGAACATCTGTCAATTTTTACAACTTTTTAAAAAAAATTGCCTTGTGTGGACCTGTGATTCATAATGTCTGTAGACAGGAGGCGGTACTGCAGTCTTAAACACACTTTGCATTTGAACACACTTTGTTCACCAGGAACACAAGTTAGCAGCAGAAAGCACAGATATTTCAAAGGAAAAGCTGCAAAACCCTGTGTTTAAAAATATTTTTCATGCAAAGTAACATTTTCCCCATTTAATAAAGTAAAACTTTATTTACATGAAAATGTTACATTCAGAATATTTGAGTTTAAAAATTGTTAGTGGTTTTATAAACATTGCTAAAATCTATTTGGGGAAGTTTTGAATCCCAGATTACGTCACTATTGCCGTTTGATCCTTATCTGCAATTAAAGAATGATGGTGCATTAAACATGATACAATATAAACTGATCTGATCGTTTTTTACAAATTTGATTACATATTAATATGCACTTTGGAATACGTTCTTAAGATGATGGCTAGATGAGTGAGTGCCTAGAGTTGCATTGTGCTAACAGCTATGCTCTCTTAAATGCCAAACTGCAGTAATGTCATGCCCACAGCAAGGGTAAGTTTAATTTTAACAGAAAAAGCATGTTCTTAGAACATTAGTGACATTCTTAGAAAATATATTCAAATATTGTCATAAGATGACATTACATTTAAATCCTTTGTATTACTTAATTTTCAAAATGTTCCCAATGCTTTACAAATTAAAGCAGCCTCATTCCCATAGATGGGTGAAGAACAGTCATATAACAAGCATTGGCAAAGCCAACAGGTGTCACCTATGAGACAGCTACTGGCTTTGACAGAGTTTTTTTGCCCTGTTGTACAGCAGCGTTCCTGCTCTGCCGCATGGATGAAATTGAAATTTAAAGTTTTAAAAAGCACTATGATGCAGCCTGAACAGACCACATCATGACACTTATTTTTATTGCTGGCAGGAGGGTGGGGGAGTGTGAGGGGTCAACACTATCAACGGAGGGGGTGGGGAAAAGAAAAATCACTGATGCTGCCACTACTGATCACAGTATATAAAGAAGTTGTCAGTGCCTCCTTGGCCTTATTCAATTATAAAATGCAGACTCTGATATATATCAACATTAGTGAAGTAGGTGTAGAGGCACAGGGTCCTGGTTCACCCTAATTAGTGGCTATGTTTTAAAAGACGAAAAAGGGGAGGTGAATAGGAGACCAAATCCCTATCTTGCATTAGGGCTCAAAGTGCCCTTACTACAGCATTGGCACCCACACTTATTACAGTTTGGACTTAGTGCTTCAGCTAAGGTGCAAAGTTCTGCTGTAAAATGGGCCACCTCATGTTGGTGTCCACTTCAATTTGCCCTTCCTGTGTATTTAAATATAGTTTGCTTTCCAAGATCATACCAGTTTAACTGCAACATACTGCAGTAGCATAGGCTGTGCTCAACCACCTGCCTTATGGGTGAGAAGGTCTTCAAGCCGGAAGTGTGGAAAGGATGTGGTGTTATGCTAGAGCTGCAAACTTGTAACTCAATTCTTGACGTTGGCTTGACATCGTGTGATTCTGGTCAAATCACTTAATCTCCCTGTGCCTAAAGAAATTGTACTCTACTTAACTGGTGCTCATGTAAAGTGCTTCAAAGTGGAGTGACACAAGCACAGCACTAGTGGGAATGAGGCATTTACAGAAGTATGTGAGAAGTGGCTTCTGTTGCTTCACCATGAGAACTTTTGTGTGAGTCAAGTGTACTAATACAACCACAGATATGGGTGAGGATGATATAGACTACTGCTCGGGTCTCGGGATCTGCCATGAGGTAGCTGCACCCTGTGACACAGCAGTACTAGACCTACTGAGAAGATGAGCTGCCTGTGTGTTCATATTCCTTCTTTTTTCCTTCAATTGGGACTGTTACTATCATCTGCCTTGAGAAGAAACTCAGGCAGGGCTTCAGGGCAATGACCCTCGCACATAACAAATTTCCCATTAACAAGTGAATAGGCCGGTGCACCTGAACCTCCTCAAGTTCATTCCACTCCCATAGTGGGAGATGGGCCCTGCTGGTAAGAGCACACCTTTGTAAAGAGAAGCAGTATGGGCTGTGCCTGACCTAAGACCTTGAAAGCAACTAGGCAGGGAATGAAGAATCTAAAAGGCCTCACCGATCAAAAACATTTGCTCACGGCATAACATACATCAATATCAAAATGTCTGCAGCACATAATTGCTGTACACAGCTGAACTATTTTAGCTACTAAAAGCCCCTACTATGACTATACACTTATTCTGTATAAAAACGACTCAATCCTGGAGAGCCTCATACTCCACCCAAGCGAAGAAGGGCTTTCACCGCAGACAGAGAATGGAGAAAGAATGGACCAGTATATCACATTTAGGGGGTGAAAAATGCCTTGTTTAGAAGTGAAATATTTCTTTGGCATAATATGTTGTTTATGATCATATTGGTCAGCAGTTGGGAGCAGAGATTGTAGGATTCGCTTAACTGCATACTATTAACAGTGTTTATAACTTTTGGAGGCCTACCTTTAGCAAGGAATCTACCATACGTATATTGGAATGAATGTTGCTGTAATTAGACTGTCATTTAAGGAGGGCAGTACTTTTTAAAATGATGCACTACACTTAATATTTTTGGTAAGCTTGGAAAATGATTGGTGTACATCTAAGAAGAAACAGCCATAGCATGGATATGGGTGTGGGTGTGGGTAGAAAACAGTAGATGTGTGTCTGTTTTGGAATGTAATTGCACTACATTACCTACAGCTCATACCCTAGCATGGAAATAGTCTACGTTAGTGGCTAAGCTGTAGACAGTATATTATATAAATACAGCCATGATTTACTCACATTTTGATCATGTACTGGTGTGGCAATGAGGGGAATTCAATCAACTTTGCCACACAAAATGCTTTTTGTGTCAAATGTTGATGTGAGTGCAGCACCAGATTCTCTGCTCTGTGGTGCACAAACCCACTATCAGGGTGGGAACAGTTCAAAGACAACTATAATCCACACAAAGCCAGATCTACTTAACTAATGTGTCCTGCCTTTGCATGAAGTTATACCACCAAATGAAACCAGGAGCAAACAATGGGTATACGGAAAAGCCTAGGATATTTCCTGACGTAATTTCTGCAAAAATATCCACTGGACACAGCTTACCCATAGCCTCTTGACATTGTGTTGAAGTTTGTACTGGAGAGCTTCATTGTATATAAATTTCACAAAAGACACTACTGGCTTGGCTTAGCACTGTTGTGTAATGCATGCGACTCTTTGAAAATATGGTGCTGTACTATTTTTACTATTTGTCCAAGGGAGTGCAATGGAATATTACAAATGTTTATATAGCACTGCCCCATGATTAGTTTATTTAGATCACAGGGTGGCACCACAGCTCCATGTTTCTGAACAAGAGAGTAGCCAGAAAATGAACATACTCCCGGATTTTGAACTAAAGCTCTGATGGCACCAAGTAAGTGAGCCCAACCCACCCTAGAAGAGCTCCCTTGTCTCTTCCACCCAAGCATCATTTCACCCTATTTGTTGATATCCACTATTTCACCTTTACATTGTATCAGTCATTTATTCTTTCATTCATCATTCATTCTTCCCCATTACATCCATCAAGCCATCCATCTATCTATCCAGCCTGCCATCCATCCATCCACTTTGTCATTCATCCACTCTGCCATGCATCCATCCATTCATCCATCCATCCTTCCACCCACTCTGTCATCCCTCTCTCCATTCTGCCAATCATCCATCATCCGCCTTGCCATCCATCCGTTATCCAATCTATCATCCATCCACTCTTCCATTTATCCTCTCTGCCACCCACCCATCCTCTCTACCATCTATCTACTCACTCCATCATCATCCATCCACTATGTCATTTATCTACCCACTCAGCCTTCCATCTAGCCATCCATCCACTCTGCCATCCACCCTCTTTGCTATCCATTCAGCCACCCATCTACTCTGTCATCCATTCACTCATTCATCCAGTCTGCCATACATTAACTCATTTCATCCACTCATCCATCTATCCATCCCTTTAATCTGTCATCCTTCCACCTGCCCATCCACATATCCATTCATTCATTCATCCATCCAGCCAGCAATACCTTTACTCTGCCATCATTTCACCTGTCCATTCACCTATCTATCCAGCTATACTCTGCCATCTACCCATGTCTTACCTCTGCCATCCTTTCACATGTTCATCCACCTATTCATCTCATCCATCCAGCTATTTACTCTGCCATTCTTTCACCTATCCTTCCATTTATCTATCCATCAATTGCTTTGCCATCCATCCATCCATGTCTTACCTTGGCCATCCTTTCACATGTTCATACACCTATTAATGTGCTCTCTCATCCATACAGCCATTTACTCTGCCATCCTTTCACCTGTATATCCAACTATCCATTCATTTCATGCATCCTTTCACCCACTCATCCATCCACCTACTCATACACCCATCTTCCTTCCTTTCACCCATCCTTCCTTTAAATATCCCTTCTTTCTTTCCTTTTTCTCTTTACCCATCTTTTGTTCTTCCTTTCTCCTGTTTGCTTTTCTGTTCAGGCAGTATTCCTTTATTGCATTAATTACGACATTTTTTTCCTCTTTACCCATCTTTTGTTCTTCCTTTCTCCTGTTTGCTTTTCTATTGAGGCAGTATACCTTTATTGCATTAATTACAACATTTTGTCCGCCCAGGTGAAGACAGAATAGGAGCACAATGAAATATAGCCCCCGCTGTAGCTGCTGAAGCAACACAACACCCCTGTTGCTGAGCTGTGCTAGCTTCAGTTAATTCACTAACTTGTACTTCAAGTTATTTCATGCCCACATAGACATTCTGGGTTAATTCAAAACAGGTACACTGCTCCCTTCAGCATGACATGCCTTCCAGACTCTTTAAGCATGTAACTTGAGTAAGAAGAGTCTTAGACTGCCCACTGAACTGTGATCCTCCACAACAGGTGTGTTTGTGGATTTGCAGCCAGCCAGGGAAGACTTCAAGAGTGGCTGAACATCCCAATAACTACACATTATCTCTGTTGGGACTTGAACATGTTAGTAACCACACATTAATTATGGGGAGATTTTAACATTATATTCGCACACTATCTTTGTGGGGACTTGAATAAGATTAATTTCACACAATCTGTGTGAGCTCTTGAACAGTCCTATCATCACACGCTATTTGTGTGGGCACTTGAACATCATAATCTTCACACACAATCTTGAGGTGACTCGAACATGACTGCCTTCACACGCAATCTCTTTAAGATCTCAAACATTCCTACAATCACACACTATCTCGGTTGGTACCTGAACATCATTTACTTCACACACAATATTTTTAAGACTTGAACATTCCTAAAATCTTCATTATGATGTCAGTCGGAAAGCGTGTGACCGACAGTCGGATTCCCCGAGAACGTGTTGGAACCCATCTGCCCGACTCAGTCAGAAACAATTCCGACTGACCGATTATGATGCTCATGGTCGGAAGGTGAATTCCGAATCGGTTCCGACCGGCATTTGGAGAATCCGAGTCGGTCGGAACTGATTCGTACAGCTCAACTGCCAGCGTTTTTGCCTGACCGATTACGATGTCGGATTCCAGCAGCCTTTCTGACTCGGTCTGACACGAAAAGGCTGTTGGAAACTGATTATGGGGGCCCCTAGCAGGCCCCCCTTCATCCTGAGTCCTCAGATTTGGGCTCAGGGGGATATCCAAGGGACCCCCCCCCCCCCAGTGTAACCATGCACAGTGTGGCAGGCACCATGAGGAGCCAGCAACAGGGAGCAAGGTTTTCCGCAGTCACCCATTTTTCCAATAGGAGCCTGTGTTGTCTTTCGGAACACAGGCTCCTATTGAAGTCAATGGGAGCCCTTCCGAACGGTGTTTGGAAGCTTCGTAATCGGTCGGGCGAGAATACCAGCCACAAGTCAGTCGGAACCGAATCCGACAAGGAGTCGGCGGTGTAGTTTCCGATCAACATCGTAATGAAGCCCTAAGTATGTGCAGGGTTGAACATGCCTATAATGCATGTTTGAACGTGAACAATTGTACGTCCACATGCTATCTGTGTATGGACATGATGATTATCTGTAAACACTGTCACTGTAGGGACTTGAAGACTACCATAGTTGCACACTATCTCTGTGGGGACTTGAACATAATAATAAACACATACTATCTTCGTGGCTGCTTGAACACCCCAGTAACCACATACTATGTCTCTGGGGAGATTTGACCATTATATTCACACACTATCTTTGTGGGGACTTGAATATGATTAACTTCACACACAATCTGTGGGAGGTCTTGAACATTCCCATAATCACACATTTCCTGATTCACAGGTAAACTTACACTTCTGTGTAGGTTTATGACATTTTGCAATTCCCAAAGCAATTTTACAAGTAGTATATTCACAACTCCTTATCTTTTTATGTGCGGAGTCTCTGCCATGGGTTTAGAGATTCTGCAGCCGTAAAGATACTACTCGTAAAATGCCTTTGTGAATTGCAAAAATTTGTAAGCTTAAAGAAAGGTTTCATTTTACCTTTATGAATCAGGACCACAGTATCTGACACTAGAACAGCATTTTAGTGGAGAATTGAGCATGATCATCAACCACTATATTTGTGGTGACTTGAACTTTCCTGTAATCGTTTCATTTCTTTGGGGACTTAAACATCATTATCTACACACAGCATCTTTGTGGAGACTTGAACATCCTCTTCAAGCTCTATCTTTGTGTGAACTTGATCAATCATTATCGTCTCACACCATCTATTTGAGGTTTTGATCATACCTAAAAACACACACAATCTTTGGAAAACTTGAACATCCCTATAATCACACACTATGTATATGTAGATTTAAACATGCCTATAATCAGATAGTATTCCTGTTTAAATGTGAACATCATTACCTTCACACACTATATGTGAGGAGACAAAGATTATATTTAAACTCTACCACTATACGGACTTAGCGCCTGATTTAGATTTCAGCAGACGGGTTACTCCATCACAACAGTGATGGATATCCCGTCCACTAAAATATAAATCCCATAATATCCTATGGGATTTATATTTTGGCAGACGCGATAACTGTCACTCTTGTGACAGAGTAACCCTTCCACTGAAATCTATATCAGGTCCTTGCACACTATCTTTGTGGGGACTTGAAAATCCTAATAAACACACACTATCTTTGTGGCAGCTTAAATATACCAGTAATCACACATTATCACTGTGGGGACTTGAGCATCCCTGTAACCACACACTATCTTTGTGGGGACTTGAACATCCTAATAAACACACACTATCTTTGTGGCAGCTTGAACATCTCAGTAAGAACACACACTATCACTGTGGGGACTTGAGCATCCCTGTAACTACACACTATCTTTGTGGGGACTTGAACATGTTAATAATCACACAATGTTTATGGGGAGATTTGAACATCATATTCACACACTATCTTTGTGGGGACTTGAACGAGATTCATTTCACACACAATCTGTGTGAGTTCTAGAACAGTCCTATAATCATGCACTATCTGTACATCATTTACTTCACACACAATCTTTTTGAAACTTGATCATCACTATAATAACGCTATGTATGTGCAGGGTTGAACATGCCTATAATCCCTGTTTGAATGTGAACAATTTTACTTTTATATACTATCTGTGTAAGGACATGAATATTTTTTAAACATTATCACTGTTGGGACTTGAACACTACTATAGTTGCACACTATCTCTGGGGGTACTTGAACATCATAATTAGGCTTTCCTGTTTTCAGTTTCTATTTTTGGTAAATTCTGGTGGGGTTGTTTCAGTATTTTCAAGTGATCTCATACCTTAAAAAACTGTGGTTATCAGTGGTTACACATTTTCACTCCATTAAAAACAACAGAAACAGTGTTTTCCAGGGTTTATGGAACATTTTGCTTTTATTGTTGCTTGCTTTCTACACTGATAATGCATGGTATATAGACAGTGTACATACAGTGTATATGAGGTTCAAATACATTTTTGCAAATCCAACCTATTGTAGTACACAATACAATACTTCTTCAGTGAGTATTTGGTCATGTGCGCTCGCTTTTTCCTTCTGATGTAAACTTTTTTTCTGTGAAAAGGCCCACACAACATTGGCACTTGAGACGGGCAATGCCAAAACAGCCAGTACACAATTTGCTATCTCTGGCCACTGACATAGCTTTCCATGCCAATACTAATGCACTTGAAGATTGCGATTCTCCGGACAGTTTCTGCAACATTTGCATTGAACTGGGCGCTTAACCCCTCAGAGTTATAGAAGCGGTCAAAAATGAAGCAGCACTTTTGAAACTACAGAGCAAATTCTATGCATCTTTGCAAACCATTTCTCATACATTGTAAAATAAAAGTTTCTGAATTGCTCTTCAACATTGCTTTGTTTACCAAGTGGCAAGCACTCTGACATGGAACATGTTGCAGTGCCAAAGTCACTAAAGGTGTTGCCCAGCTACTCTCAAGGAGATGTTTCACATCTACATCAATTATGCTGAACACTTGGCAGACAAGGGTGTTTTCAGACTCTAGGTTTTGTATTAAGTCCACTACAGCAGTTATGTTTTCCTGTAAAAATCTAAGAATGCAGTAGAGTGTACATCACTATCAATATGCAACCAAAGATCCTCACATTTCTTGCCTTTGGCATCCTCAATCAGCAAAGATTCTGTAAACGGGCGCCACGTGGATAATATAGCATTCAAAGCTCCTTGGGATGAAAACCATCAGCTAAGTGATACAGTTGGGATGACTCTTTCTTTGATGCCACAGAGAGCAGAAAATGAGAAATATTTGTGTTTTAGTTCCCGCGCATAACAAAACAGTGCAACCGAATGGACTAAAAAGTCAACGGTATTCTTCATTAACTCTGAAGATTGTAAAATCCTTTCAGTATACCATCCAACAAGTGGCAAGGATCCCTTACAGGGAAGCACTTCATTTCAGGTATCGATTTTGACAGGCCATCACACAACTTTTTCATATACGTAGCTGAATACCCGCAAATACAAACAATATCACTCCAATCTTTGTTGAACTTGGAAAGAACCTTTTTGCAGCAGCATTCCAAGTGACACTGTGTTCCATGTTCCATCCGGTCATGTTTTTACCACTATCCCAAATGCTTGGTGATAGCACTCCTTTCACTTATACTTGTCACTATACCTTGCATTGAATGTTTAAAGCCTGAGGTGTTGGCAATTCACCTACTATCAATACTGACTCACTAGAAACTGGGGCCTGATATAGCAAGTGTTTTTATCCCTTCTCTGTGGGTAAATGTGATGGCACATATTGGGTAAGATTCTTCTTAAACCTGCCATTTTACCTATCAATGAAAGAATCAAACGCAGCCAAAATATGAAACATGATTTTGATATTTCCTGATTCTCTACAGTTTATAAAATAATTAAACAAGACCTAAAACAAGCTTCTAAACCCTGCATCTTTAGACCAAAGACCACAAAACTGGGATAATAAAAGGAATAAGAAACAGTGTTTTAGTGACATCTATAAACAACAATACTCAAGCAGAATAATGTTAGCCCAGTCTTTCTTGCTGCTAGCTTGTATAACAAAGTTACATTGTATTGGCCTCTTCAGGAAGTAAAAAATGACTCTTTAACCCTCCTTTTCCTTTCTTTGAATGGCATTTAGTCTGTGGTTATGCAGGTGTTTTTTCAGTGTTTATATGTTTACACTGGTGAGGACTATTTCCCTTTCGGTGGGGTTTTATCAGTTATTATAGGTTTAAACCTAAAACAAGACAGCCTAATCATAATAAACACACCCTATCTTTGTGGCACCTTGAACATCCTAATAACCACATGCTGTCTCTGTGGGGACTCAAACTTATCACTAATCACACACTATCTTTAGGTAGATTTGACCAATATATTCACACACTATGTTTGTGGGGACTTGAATATGATCAACTTCACACACTATCTGTGAAAGGTCTTGAACATTACCATTATCACACGGGGCCTGATTCACAAAGGTGAACTTAAATATTTGTGTACGTTTATGACATTTTGCAATTCACAAATCAATTTTACAAGCGATATTTTTACGACTCTATATCTTTTTGTGTGTGGAGTCTCTGCCCCGAGTGCAGAGACGCATCAGTCAAAGATACTATTCGTAAAATGTGTTTGCGAATTGCAAAAAAATCATTTTACCTTTGTGAATCAGGACCACAGTATCTCTGTGATATTAGAACAGCATTTTAATCACACACTAGCTTTGTGGAGACTTGAACATGATCATCAACCACCATCTTTGTGGTGACTTGAACATGATTACCTTCACATACAATCGTTGTGAGGTCTTGAACCTTCCTGCAATCGCTTCATTTCTTTGGGAACTTAAACATCATTATCTACACACACTATATTTGTGAAGAGTTGAACATCATCTTTATGGTCTATCTTTGTGGGAACTTGATCATCATTACCTTCTCACACCATCTCTGCGAGGTCTTTATTGCACCTAAAAACACACACAATCTGGGGAAAACTTGAACATCCCTATAATCACACATTATGTATATGCAGATTGGAACAGGTCTATAATCATATACTATCCCTATTTAAATGTGAACATCATTACCTTCACACACTATCTGTGTGGGGACTTAAAGATTATATTTAAACATTACAATTGTAGGGATTTGGGGCCTGATCTAGATTTCGGTAGATGGGATACTCTGTCAAAACAGTGACAAGTATCCCATTCACCAAAATATAAATTCCATAATATTCTATGGGATTAATATTTCGGCAGGTGGGATATTTGTCACTGTTGTTGACAGAGTAACTCTCCTGCTGAAATCTAGATCAGACCCTTGAACACTATTATCTTTGCACACTATCTTTGTGGGCACTTGAACATCCTGATAAACACACACTATCTTTGTGGCAGCTTGAACGTCTCAGTAACCACACATTATCACAGTGGGGACTTGAGCATCCCTGCAACCACACAATATCTTTGTGGGGACTTGAAAATCCTAATAAACAAACACTATCTTTGTAGCAGCTTAAATATCCCAATAACCACACTTTATCACTGTGGGGACTTGAGCATCCCTGTAACCACACACTATCTTTGTGGGGACTTGAATATCCTAATAAACACACACTATCTTTGTTGCAGCTTGAACATCTCAATTTATACTATCACTGTGGGGAGGTCATGGTTCGCCTGTTCTGCCCCTGCTATCCCTCCTAGGTCGCCTTGGTGTATGTCTGTGTTCTGAGATGGAACAAACCCCTCACTTCCGGTCTTGCCCGCTAGCGATCTAGTCTCTACATGGGACCACCGCAAACGTCATCAGCGCTTCCGGGGGAATCCGCGTATCAGAAGCGGCTATTCCCCCGGGTCGGTGCTTCGGATTCTGATGCTGGTGCTGATCCCGTCTGGATTGTTATTGCCGCTGCCCCTGCCTGAGTACTTGTTCGGAGACGTCGCCTGCTCCCCTGAAGCCCTATCTTGGCAATCATCGTATGGGACAGCCACGCCGCGCTGGAGCGCATTTTTGTGGTTGCCATTTATCCGCCTCGCTGCGCTGGGGCGCATAGCTTTCTTCAAAGCTCCTCATATCGTGCTGAAAAGCAGGAAGGTACTTTTGGCTGTCAGGCACGGTAGCATGCCCAGTCATCACGCTGGGGTTAACGGAACCACCCTTAAAAGGTAGGGTTTTTTCTAACTAAATACTTTCAAAACACTCTCATTCCACTGAGCAACGTAAGGGTGAACCTCGGGATGGGGGTGCCTTGCGTATCATGCCTTGCCTATCATCATGTTCTACCTAGTGCCAACCTCCTTGGCTTCCGTTAGTTCTGATATGCCTAATTGCTCTTCCTGCATTGTACTTTGCCTCAGGGCGGACGCCTCTTTTCTTGTTTTGTGTCATAGCGCAGGAGCGCTTCTTCTTGGTTTTTGCCCATACTGTGTCATAGCGCAGGAGCGCTTCTTCTTGGTTTTTGCCCGTACTGTGTCATAGCGCAGGAGTGCTTCTTCTTGGTTTTTGCCCGTACTGTGTCATAGCGCAGGAGCGCTTCTTCTTGGTTTCTGCACGTCCTTTATATAGCGCAGGAGCGCTCCCTCTGGCCAGGCATAACCTCACTTCCTTGGTAGCGACCTTCCCTCTAGAAGTAATCCTCATTTCCCACATGAATGCATGTTTTTGAATGGGCATCAGCGTATTATTGTTGTGGTAACCAGTGTGCCCTTGTCTTCCTGAACAGCTGGTGTCCATCCACTCTGAGGGACGTCCCACCTTTCCATCCTTGGGTCATCTGGTCCTTGATTGGCTGCCATCCCTTCTCCCATTTAACTCCTAGTTTGTTACCGTTTCAGAGTAGGGTGAGGTGGGCGTAGGGGTAGTGGCTCCTGTCGTCTCTGCGAGATCTCTCCACAGGTAACAGGTACCTTGTGGGGAACCTGACAGAATCCGAAGCCCCAGTATTAACATCTTGCCCGGACGACATGAGCGATTCCGAGATTACCCTGCAGGACATAGCAGCTATGCTTGCGAATATACAGGCAGAAAACCCTAGTCTACGTCAGGACATGACGGCCTTACAGGGCCAAGTAGCGGCAGGGGTTGCTAGTCCCTGGGGTCCTACTCCTTCTCCTAGGGTGAGGCAGGAGGGGCTGATACGGCCTCCTGTGTTCACCTATGGGGGCGCGGCCTCCGCTGCCCAACAGAACACCACCATACAGGTGATAGCGCCCCATCCCGTTCAACTAGCTCCACCCGAACGCTTTTATGGCGATAGCTCCAAATACAGCGTTTTCCTCCATCAGTGCCACCTACACTTCATGGCTAGAGCAACGGCCTTTCCTGATGATGCCTCTAAAGTTGTGTTCATCCTCTCCTACATGGGAGGCGACACCGCGCAATGGTCCATCTCCCTTGTGGAAAACGATGACCCCATGCTGTATAACTTACCAACCTTCAAGGAAGCCCTACGACGCATGTTCGTCCGGCACACCTTTGTCCAAGCAGCAGACAACGAACTGCTTAATCTCAAACAAGGCAACACCGACTTGCTTCATTATATTACGACCTTCAACAAACTGGTAATGGAAGCCTGCTGGCCCGAGAGCAAAAAAATATCCGTGTTCTACAGGGGTCTACGTGACGAACTAAAGGATCTGATTTCCCAGATGCCTGATCCTCCGGAGGAGATAACACCCTTTATCGGCCTAGTGGTCAAGGTAAATTACAGGTTACAGGAACGCAGAGCCAAAACAAACCAAAGGAGGCGATAACCGGTTCTTGTTCTATAAGGAAAAAACCAAAGACGAGCAGAAACCCTCTGGTGACATGCCCAAACCTATGCAAATAGGTGGTCTCCGAGGCCCCCTTACCGACGAAGAACGAGCAAAGAGAAGACGACAGAACCAGTGCATGTATTGCGGAAAAAGTGGGCACTTCGTGAGGGAATGCCCAGTCAAGCCCTATCGGGCGAGAGGAAGCCGGCCTTTTGCGTTACCTGTATCTAAGACAGACAAGGCGGGAAACGGAGAAACCCAGTAGGTAGAGGGGTCCTACTACTGCGTTCCTCATCCAACAAGATGATGATGACCCCCACCTTTTTCGATGGCAACCACCATCTGGGCATGAAAGTGTTTCTAAGAGCCGGGTCAGGGCAGGGCTGGCAGGTAACCGTCCTTCTGGATTCCGACGCCACCGGCAATTTCATCGACACTCTGTTTACGGAGAAACTGGGGATAACCACTATCCCCAAGGTAAAACCCGAACCCGTCAAGGCAGTGGATGGTACTGACCTAACTTCGGGTCCTATCCGATACCAGACCGAGAACCTACGTATGATGCTCGTGAATACCCATGCAGAAGATATCACATTTGATGTGATTGATGCTCCCCAGTTCAAGGTCATACTGGGTCTGCCCTGGCTGGTGCGCCACAACCCGTGCATAGACTGGGTATCCAGGATCCTGGTCTTGGATTCCACCTACTGCAACGCATCTTGTTACATCTCCACCGGTTCCCCCTGTATACGCACCATACAGGCTCACCCCCTAACCTTCACAGGAACCGGTGTGACCGCACAAGACAAAATCCCCGAAGAATACCGGGACCTGGCGAGGGTGTTCGAAAAGAAAGGCGCAAACACCCTGCCTCCACATCGCCCGTTCGACTGCAGGATTGATCTAGTGCCGGGCTCCACGCTTCCATGCAGCAGAATTTACTCACTTACTGAAAAAGAGAAAGAACACTTGCGCTCCTAACTGGATGAATACCTCAGGAACGGGTTCATCCGCCATTCTAGGTCTCCCGTATCCTCTCCCCTATTCTTCGTAGCGAAGAAGGAAGGGGATCTCAGGACGTGCATAGACTTCAGGGCCATGAATGCCATCACCGTCAAAAACAGATACCCACTGCCGCTGATTTCCAACCTGCTGGACCAGATAAAGACGGCTACTGTTTTCACTAAACTGGATATGAGGGGGGCTTACCATCTTGTCAGGGTCCGAAAGGGTGACGAATGGAAAACAGCCTTCCGTACCAAGTACGGCCTCTACGAATAGCAGGTCATGCCTTAAGGACTCTGCAATGCCCCCACCGCTTTCCAGCATTTCATCGACAAAACACTAAGGGAATTCCTCGATATATTCTCCATTGTGTATATCGATGATATCTTGATCTATTCACAAACCAGGTCGGAACACGTGCAACATGTACGCGCTGTCCTCAGACAGCTGGAACAGAACAGATTATACGTCAAATTGGAACAAAGCATTTTCCATACTGATGCTGTCGAGTTCCTGGGACACGTCATCACGCCAGCTGGTATCCAAATGGACAATAAAAAGGTTGAAGCCGTCTTGCGTTGGCCATCCCCCACCACGGTGAACACATACAAAGGTTCTTGGGATTCGCCAACTATTACCGTCGCTTTATTCCCGGTTTCTCCAGGGTTGTCACGCCCATCACCCGCCTGCTGCGTAAAGGTGTTCCTTTCTGCTGGGACGACACGGCCGAGCACGCCTTCCAGGATCTGAAACAGAAATTCACTACAGCCCCCATCCTGAGGCACCCCGACCCCAAACAGCCATTCACGGTAGAGGCTGATGCCTCACAGGACGCTCTAGGGGGTGTGTTGTCACAAAGGGACGCTATGTCAGGCTTGCTACACCCGGTGGCGTTCTATTCCAGGAAGCTCTTACCAGCCGAAAGCAACTACACCATCTCCGACCAAGAGCTGTTGGCTATTAAGACAGCATTCGAGGAATGGCGCCATTATTTGAGAGACGCCATACACCCCGTGATGATCTACACGGACCATCGGAACCTCCAGTTTCTCCGCTCAGCCCATGCCCTCACATCCCGGCAGCTCCGATGTACCCTGTTTTTCAATGAATATGACTTCCGAATCACATACCGACCAGGAAAATAAAACGCCAAGGCCGACGCACTGTCCCGTCTAGAAGAATCCAACGACCCTGTGTCTGTTCCTGAACCCGTACCCATCATTCCCGAGCAATGTTTTCAGGGGGTAGTGCTGTCTTCTGACTTCCTGTCACTCCTCCATGATGATCTCACACGGATCGATCTGTCTGTCATGACAATGAAACACAAGGACGTTATTTCACAAAATGGTTTCCCGTACAAGGACAACAAATACGTTCTCCCTCTGGGTACACATCAACAACAAGCCCTGTCCATGTGTCACGATCATGTTCTGTCCAAACATCCGGGTTATCACAAAACCGTGGATCTCCTACAAAGACATTTTTGGTGGCCTACGTTGGAGGAAGACACCAGGCTCTACATCGCGCATTGTGCCATGTGTGCCCAGGGTAAAAACATGTCCGGACCGTCAGTGAGACTACTTTACCCCATACCTGTACCCCCTCATCCTTGGCATACCATATCCATGGATTTCATAGTGAACTTACCTGCCACCACCCTAGGATACACGACAATCCTTACCATAGTGGATCACCTCACTAAACTGGCTCATTTTGTCCCACTAAAAAGGTTGCCTACAGCAGCCGAATTGGCGGTTGTGTTCCTGCAAAACGTGGTTAGATTACACGGCATACGTCTGTGGTAATAACAGACCGGGGGGCACAGTTCGTGTCTCGCTTCTGGACGGAGGTGTGTGCTGTCATGGATGTGGACGTTCGTCTGTCGTCAGCTTACCACCCTCAAACTGACGGTCAAGCCGAGAGGACAAACCACACCATGGAGCAGTACCTACGTTGCTTACTCCTTACGACAGAAAAATAATGGGGAGACGTGCTATGGTTGGTGGAATTCGCTTATAACAACAACAAGCATTCCGCTATCGGCATGTCCCCCTTCTATTGCCTCCAGGGCAAACATCCTAGGACTATGCCGTGGGAAGAACCACAGACCAGTCCTTTACCCACAGTTCAAGAATACCATGCTAAACTCTGCACCCTCTGGCAACAGGCCCGGTTTGAGTTGGCCAAGGCCAAGGAATACTATAAACAATATGCGGACAACCGCAGACAAACGGAACCCGCCTACAAGAAAGGGGACAAGGTGTGGCTCTCCATTCGACACCTCAACGTCCATGGTCCCAAAAAGCTGTTGCCCCGCTTTGTTGGTCCGTATGTTATTGGAAAAGTGATCAACCATGTCTCCATGAGACTATTGCTGCCTCCGTCAATGAAAGTACACCCAGTCTTCCATGTTTCCCTTCTCCGCCCTGTTCACCCTGAGTGCGATGTATCCTCCCCTCCTGCTCCAGTTCTGAGTGGGATGACCACATTGAGTACGAGGTCAGGGCTATTCTTGGTTCCCGTCGTACACGGGGTAGGCTCTTTTACCTTGTAGACTGGAAAGGTTATGGCCCTGAAGAGAGATCCTGGGAGCCCCTGTCACATGTCCGCCACGCTTCTCGGTTGGTTCGCGCCTTCCATGTCCGTCACCCACTCAGTCCTCGCCCAGCTACCCCTGTCTGATTCCGTTGTGGTTGGTGGGAGGGGGGGCAGGGGGGGTTTGTTTTGGTGGGGGGTGCTGTAATGGTTTGCCTGTTCTGCCCCTGCTATCCCTCCTAGGTCGCGTGGGTGTATGTCTGTGTTCCGAGATTGAACAAACCCCTCACTTCCGGTCTTGGCCGCTAGCGGTCTAGTCTCTATGTGGGACCACTGCAAACGTCATCAGCGCTTCCATGGGAATCCGCGTATCAGAATCCCCCGGGCCGGCGCTTCGGATTCTGATGCTGGTGCCGATCCCGTCTGGATTGTTATTGCCGCTGCCCCTGCCTGAGTACTTGTTCGGAGACGTCGCCTGCTCCCCTGAAGCCCTATCCTGGCAATCATCATACGGGACAGCCACGCCGCGCTGGAGCGCATTTTTGTGGTTGCCATTTACCCGCCTCGCTGCGCTGGGGCGCATAGCTTTCTTCAAAGCTCCTCATATCGTGCTGAAAAGCAGGAAGGTACTTTTGGTTGTCAGGCACGGTAGCATGCCCAGTAATCACGCTGGGGTTAACGGAACCACCCTCAAAGGTAGGGTTTCTTCTAACTAAATACTTTCAAAACACTCTCATTCCACTGAGCAACGTAATGGTGAACCTCGGGATGGGAGTGCCTTGCCTATCATACCTTACCTATCATCATGTTCTACCTAGTGCCAACCTCCTTGGCTTCCGTTAGTTCTGGTATGCCTAATTGCTCTTCCTGCATTGTACTTTGCCTCAAGGCGGACGCCTCTTTTCTTGTTTTGTGGCATAGCGCAGGAGCGCTTCTTCTTGGTTTTTGCCCGTACTGTGTCATAGCGCAGGAGCGCTTCTTCTTGGTTTTTGCCCGTACTGTGTCATAGCGCAGGAGCGCTTCTTCTTGGTTTTTGCCCGTACTGTGTCATAGCGCAGGAGCGCTTCTTCTTGGTTTCTGCCCGTACTGTGTCATAGTGCAGGAGCGCTCCCTCTGGCCAGGCATAACCTCACTTCCTTGGTAGCGACCTTTCCTCTAGAGGTAATCCTCATTTCCCACATGAATGCATGTTGTTGAATGGGCATCAGAGTATTATTGTTGTGGTAACCAGTGTGCCCTTGTCATCCTGAACAGCTGGTGTCCATCCACTCTGAGGGACGTCCCACCTTTCCATCCTTGGGTCATCTGGTCCTTGATTGGCTGCCATCCCTTCTCCCATCTTACTCCTAGTTTGTTACCGTTTCAGAGTAGGGTGAGGTGGGCGTAGGGGTAGTGGCTCCTGTCGTCTCTGCGAGATCTCTCCACAGGTAACAGGTACCTTGTGGGGAACTTGACAGGGGACTTGAGCATCCCTGTAACTTTACACTATCTTTGTGAGGACTTGAAAATCCTAATAAACATACACTCTATTTGTGGCAGCTTAAACATCCCAGTAACCACACACTATCACTGTTGGGACTTGAGCATCCCTGTAACCATGCACTATCTTTGTGGGGACTTGAACCTGTTAATAGTAACACAATTTTTATGGGGAGATTTGAACATCATATTCACACACTATCTTTGTGGGGAATTGAACAAGATTAATTTCACACACAATCTTTGTGAGTTCTAGAACAGTCCTATAATCATGCACTATCTGTGTGGGGACATGAACATCATTTACTTCACACGCAATCTTTTTGAAACTTGAACATAATAACGCTATGTATGTGCAGGGGTAAACATGCCTGTAATCCCTGTTTGGATGTGAACAATCCTACCTTTACATGCTATCTGTGTAAGAACATGAAGATTATTTAAACACTATCACTGTTGGGACTTGAGCACTACTATAGTTGCATACTATCTCTGGGGGTACTTGAACATCATAATAAACACACACTATCTTTGTGGCAGCTTGAACATCCGAATAACCACATGCTGTCTCAGTGGGGACTCGAACTGATCACTAACCACACACTATCTATGGGGAGTTTTGACTATTACATTCACACGCTGTCTTTGTGGGGACATGAATTTGATTAACTTCACACAATCTGTGGAAGGTCTTGAACATTCCCATATTCACACAGGGCCTGATTCACAAAGGTAAACTTAAACATTTGTGTAAGTTTATGACATTTTGCAATTCACAAAGCAATTTTACGAGCATTATTTGTAAGACTCCCTACCTTTTTATGTGTGGAGTCTCTGCCCCGAGTGTAGAGACTCCCCAGTCAAAGATACTACTCGTAAAACTCCATTGGAAATTCGAAAAATTGTAAACAAGTGTAAGTTCACCTTTGTGAATCAGGACCACAGTATCTCTCTGATACTAAAACAGCATTACAGTCACACACTCTTTATGGAGACTTGTACATTATTATCAACCACTATCTTGAAATGGAAAGGCACTATTCTACTGCAGCTTTGAAAGCTGATCATGCTGTAAAACAATTGTGTAACTCCACTCCAGTCGCACCCTACATGAGATTACAGCTGTTCTGACCATTGCAGTTGCTTTCAGAACCACAGACAAATTACATCATTTTAAATTTGCCAGACCATGTTTGGCTATGGAAAACATTATTGCAACTTAGATTTGCAAACCATCTTTTTTTATTTTAAACAGTACCATATTATGTGATTTCTCTGTAAACACAAAAATCACTGAACTCTGTAGTGCCTGCCCCGCCTGTAACAGGCAACACTGCTTGGAAAAATGCTGCCTTGGGCTGACGCTGTTCTAGTAGTTTGTTAGCTGGGATGTAGTGTTATCAGTATACAATTTCTGTGATAGAATCATCCACTCCTTCCCTTGACAACACTAATATAACTCTGCACCTATATACTTATTTCTTAAAAATTACCATTTTACTTGAAGCTGTTTATTTAATGTTAATTGGCGAGAAAGCAACGTCTGATGTGAACCTGTTAACTACCTCGACTGCACAGTGCGAGCACCACATAAATGCAAGAAGCCACACAGCGCCTCGAAGTCCACCTTTTAATGTCATTAGTAGAATAGAAGCAGTGATTAATCCAGTGGACTACAGATTGGGCGGCAATCTACACACTGAAGCCCAACAAGAGCCCAGAGTACAGAGAGTGATTGCACTTACTCACTACTTCCTGTCCTCTGTTTTCCATCACACTCCAAGTGCACTCACACAGGGACATCTTAAGGATTTTGGGGGCCCTGGGCAAAATGTAATTTGGGGGCCCCTGTTAGGAACAGCTTTGGGATCATGATCTAATTTCAGTTCTTTTCTGCTCTCTTTGACCAGGTCACTCAAAGTGCACAGGCACACTGGTCCTTTTTCCATGTGTGTTTACATTTGATACTCAAGGATGGTGACCTGTTTTCAATATTAGAATGTACAGCGCCAGCTCACTAATATTACTGCAAATAGTCTTTGTAACTCCCACCTATTTCTCGTTTGTGAGGCCCTGTTTTGATCTAAAAGATTTTTTAATGGATGTAGCTATTGTTGGAAAACAAACATTTCCCTGAAATATGACTGTAATAACACACATTGCCCACATTAAAATGAAATTAAAGGAAAACAGTGTTTAAAACAATCTGTTTAAAATTTACCAAGGTCATCATGACAACACTGCAGAACAAAGGTGGCTATATCAAGGAGGGGCCCCCCTGAAAGGCTGGGGCCCTGGGCCAGGGCCCTCTTTGCCTATGCCTTATGCCTTAAAAAGTCTCTGCACTTATGCACACACTCTTTCTATTGGCATTTTCATTTGAGCAGGAAATGGCTCCTTCTGGCTCGCTGACAGAAAAGGAAAGAGGAGAAAGGGTTTTGTACAGTAAGCTGTGGGGAACAAATGCTGCTGACAGTTGCTCTGCTCAGGGCTGCTCAGACAGTACAGTGCTCCAGTCAGTCGAGCAGCCCAGAGACCTCAGTGCTTTGACCGGGGACAGATCAGGCAGATGTTCCTAGAAGTAGATGTTACGGTGAGTGAGCTAACCGTTATGTTATGTTATGTTATTCATTTATTTCTATAGCGCACGGCTACTCAAAAAGAGTGTCCCGGCGCTTTAATGGAGAAAGAGACAATACTGCAACATAAAAAACATAACACCAGATAAAACTAACAGAAAAATGGGCCAGAGATTCACGGAGAACCGGCTACTGAGTGAACAGCCAAGTTTTAAGGCCTTTCCTAAAAGCTAGTAGGCTGGTGGCTCCCCGCAGGGCCAGTGGTAAAGAGTTCCACAGCTGAGAAGCCAGCAGTCCAAAAGAGCGGCCTCCGAAGCGCGCTTTCTTTACCCGGGGGACAACAGCAAGGTGCAGGGCTTCCGACCTCAGAGACCTGGTTGGATGGTAAAAGACCAGTCTCTTTTGGAGGTACTTGGCTCCCTCCTTGTGAAGAGCTTTGTAGGCCAAGGTCAGCGCCTTAAAGGCGATCCTCTTGCGGATAGGAAGCCAGTGTAAAGTTACCAGCAAGCCCGAGGCCCTGGAGCGCCTGCTAAGGCCAAAGATTGCCCTTGCAGCGGCATTCTGTACCACTTGAAGCCGCTGCAACAAGTACTCTGGGAGGCCCAGGTAGAGAACGTTGGAGTAATCCAACCTGGACCCAATCAGAGCCTGGACAGTCAGCGTCCTGTGTTCCACGGATAACAGAGGAAGAAACCTCCGCAGCATCCTGAGGATGCCAAAGCAAATGCCCGACACCCCCTGGATCTGGGATTTCAAGGTAAGCCTGTTATCCATCTTCACCCCCAGATTCTTAGCAACCTGAGAGGAGCAGGACGGAGGGAACAAATCCCGTGGCCACCAGGTCTGCCAATCTGGTTCTGTGTCGCACCCAAAGAAAAGTACTTCGGACTTGTCGGAATTGCACTTAAGGCTGTTTAGATGGAACCAGTGAAAAACAGCCCCAAGGCAATCCCGAATACTCTCCCCATCAAAGTCGCCTCCTCTCTTACAAGAGAAGAGGAGCTGGGTGTCGTCCGCATAGGATACGATCTGGGCACCATGCGACTCCACCAACGCCGCCAATGGGGTCATAATGATGTTAAAGAGGGTCGGGCTCAAAATAGAGCCCTGAGGGACCCCGACTCCCAGAGGCGGCATCACGGCGGAATCCGGCGGGGCCCAGATCGACTGCCGGCGGCCGGCTAGGAAAGAGGAAAACCAGTCGAACACCGTCCCCCATAGGCCTATCTCGAAAAGTCTAGCGAGAAGACCATCATGGGGAACGGTGTCGAACGCCGCCGACAGATCTAGCATCACCAGCATGACTTTGCCCCCAGAGTCCAGAACCCCTTTAATGGTTTCCGAGACCTCCAGGAGCGCAGTCTCAGTACTGAGATGGGGACGAAAGCCCGATTGGGTGGCGTGCAAGATCTCATTAGATTCAAGAAAGTTGGAGAGCACGCCTTGAACGTGCTTTTCCAGAATCTTCGTGAGGGCCGGCAGCAGAGAGATGGGCCTATAATTAACCGGGGCCTTCGGATCTAGACCAGTTTTTTTGAGCAATGGAATCACCATCGCCTGCTTCCAGGCCTGCGGAACCACACCGAGCCTCAGCGAAAGATTTAAGAGCGGATTAGCCAACGGGTTGATCACCTCCGCAACTTTCGCCAGAAATTTAGCAGGGCATGGGTCGAGGGGAGAACCCGATTTTAAATTGCCCATAAGAGCCAGGGAGTCCGGAGCAGAGATAGAGGGAAACACACTCAACGTCGCCACTGGCCCGGCCTGTGGCAGTGTGGTGGTGTCAGGTTCAGTCTGGCCCGCAGACACTGGTGCCAGGAATGACTCCTGAATGCGTTGGATCTTGCTCGTGAAGAAGTCAGCAAGGTCCGTGGCCCAGGTACCAGATGGTTTTTGGTCCGAGGTGTTAGACCAAGGTGAGGTGAAATCTCTCACAATGGAGAAAATCTCCTTGCAAGAGTTGGAAGCCGCATCAATTCTCCTGGCTAGATAAGCTTTTTTTTCCAAACGGATGTCCCGGTGATAAGCCTTAACCACCGATTTGTATGTCAACTTGGCAACAGTGTCATATTGTGCCCGCCAGGCTCTTTCGGCTACCTTGCACTGCTGCCGCGTAGCCGACAGTGCAGCGGTAAACCAAGGCGCAGAGACCCGTTTCGGTGTAGGGCGGGATGTTACTTCCGGGGCAAGATCGTTAAGCCTATCCAGAAGCCAGTCTTGCATGGTCTGCGGATCCCTGTCTAGATCACCTAAGAGAAGGCAGGGATGGGCCTCAGCTGCCTGGGCCAGCATCTCCGGGGTAACACGATGGAAAGCCCTGTGGACACGACCCTGTTGATGTGCCGGGATAGGCACAGATTTAGCTATGCCCTTGATCACAAATTTTGCGAGGAAGTGGTCAGACCATAAGACAGGAGTAATCTCAATACCCTCGAGAGGGACAGACGAAAAGACCTGGTCAAGGGTATGCCCCTTCTCATGCGTAGGCTCCTGAAAGTAGGGGAAGAGCCCCAGCGGGGTCAGCGCCTCCGAAAGTTTGGCGGCCGCCGAGTCGGATGAATCATCCATCCGGAAGTTGAAATCGCCAGCCACGATGAAATGTTCGGCTTTCAGGGCCAGCTCCACCAGCACCATATCCAGATCTTCAAAGAAGGTGCCGGGAGAGCCAGGCGGTCTGTATACAAGCAGTCCCTTAAAGGATTGGTGGGGCGACAGAGTGATAGAGAAGGCTAGGGTTTCCGAGCCACGGATGTCAATAGCTGGCAGGATCTCACAGGGAGTTCCTTTCCGGACCACTAGCGCTACTCCACCTCCCCTTCCGTTGGCTCTATCCTTTCTGAAGATGTTATAATCGGGCGGGATTGCCAAGGCGACGTCAGGGTTAGAAGAGTCGCCCCACCATGTCTCAGTAAGCATGAGGCATAGTGGTTTATCTACATCGAGAAGCTCATAGATGTCCTGCGCATGTTTGCAAGCTGACCTGGTGTTCAATAGCATGCACCCGAAGCCAATACTAGAGCTGTTGGTGCTCGGCCGTAAGAAGAGCGAGCGGGTCGGGCGCCAGCCACAACCCGGGCAACGGGATTTCCCATGGTAACGGCCAGGGAATACAGTACGACAGCCATAGCCATGAGGAGAGAATGAGCGAAGTTCGCAAGGGGAATAGCGCAAACCGAGGGTCCCAGGGGGACACATCCCTGATGGTAGAGTCCCACCCGCCGCTCCGCCCGCTTCCGGGACGCTGACGGGCGCAGACGGGCAGGACTCTGGCTTGACTCCGGCGAGAGTCCGGCGCTCCCGCTGCGCGTCACCGCTGCGCGCAGGAGGCGAGCTTTAAGTAGGGCTCACCTGTGTTGCAAAAGAGCGCTAGAGCGCTCCCACAAGTGGCACACTCGCTCCACACCACCCCCAAGATGGCGCCCGGCGCCAAACACGAAGGCTAAGAAGAAAATTCCATAGCTCCGCGAAAAGCGCGGTGGGGGGCCCAATTTAGGGTGCAAGTGAGAGGGAACACAAAGAACGTTCTAATAACAAAGTAAATGCAATTTAAAAGACAAAAATGCAAATAGCAAAATTTTAAAAGTTACAGCAGCGCTGAGAATGAAAATTTCAGCAGAATAGCGCGCGTGCGTGCTACTCCCTTTCTCCAGGTCGAGCTACTGCCTAGCTCGCCTTAAGTAGGGCTCACCTGTGTTGCAAAAGAGCGCTAGAGCGCTCCCACAAGTGGCACACTCGCTCCACACCACCCCCAAGATGGCGCCCGGCGCCAAACACGAAGGCTAAGAAGAAAATAACATAGCTCCGCGAAAAGCGCGGTGGGGGGCCCAATTTAGGGTGCAAGTGAGAGGGCACACAAAGAACGTTCTAATAACAAAGTAAATGCAATTTAAAAGACAAAAATGCAAATAGCAAAATTTTAAAAGTTACAGCAGCGCTGAGAATGAAAATTTCAGCAGAATAGCGCGCGTGCGTGCTACTCCCTTTCTCCAGGTCGAGCTACTGCCTAGCTCGCCTTAAGTAGGGCTCACCTGTGTTGCAAAAGAGCGCTAGAGCGCTCCCACAAGTAGCACACTCGCTCCACACCACCCCCAAGATGGCGCCCGGCGCCAAACACGAAGGCTAAGAAGAAAATAACATAGCTCCGCGAAAAGCGCGGTGGGGGGCCCAATTTAGGGTGCAAGTGAGAGGGCACACAAAGAACGTTCTAATAACAAAGTAAATGCAATTTAAAAGACAAAAATGCAAATAGCAAAATTTTAAAAGTTACAGCAGCGCTGAGAATGAAAATTTCAGCAGAATAGCGCGCGTGCGTGCTACTCCCTTTCTCCAGGTCGAGCTACTGCCTAGCTCGCCTTAAGTAGGGCTCACCTGTGTTGCAAAAGAGCGCTAGAGCGCTCCCACAAGTGGCACACTCGCTCCACACCACCCCCAAGATGGCGCCCGGCGCCAAACACGAAGGCTAAGAAGAAAATAACATAGCTCCGCGAAAAGCGCGGTGGGGGGCCCAATTTAGGGTGCAAGTGAGAGGGCACACAAAGAACGTTCTAATAACAAAGTAAATGCAATTTAAAAGACAAAAATGCAAATAGCAAAATTTTAAAAGTTACAGCAGCGCTGAGAATGAAAATTTCAGCAGAATAGCGCGCGTGCGTGCTACTCCCTTTCTCCGTGGAATGGTTTGTTGGACTGAGGTTTACCTTTAAAGACAGCACTCACCGTGACAAGTTGATCTGATTCAGAGCCTTGTCTGGAGTCACACGATGTCTTCCTGGAGGCTCGACAGAACTTTCTTAAAAACATCCTGCTTGGTGCAAGTCAGGTATGCCAGCCTCCTAAACTATGTCATCACCAGCACTGAGGCTAACTCACACTACGCCTCTTGGACCAGAGGGACATTGAGCAGTGCAATAAGTAGAAGCAAAGCTCCTGCCCGTCGCCTCAATTACTCCAATACAATGTTGTATTTTTAATGTGGTGACATGGGGCTGTGACGGGGCAATTGATACCTAGAGCAACCCGGCTGCTTGCATGGTAGCTTGATCAATGCAGCCCCATCATTTTTTTTTTAGAGTTGTAGCTGCCATGGCCATCGAATTTGCCAATAAACTCAGTACAGTCTATGCAGCATCATTCAGACAGCAGAAAGTGTTCACTCTGCC
This sequence comes from Triturus cristatus, assembly GCF_964204655.1. Taxonomy (NCBI): domain Eukaryota; kingdom Metazoa; phylum Chordata; class Amphibia; order Caudata; family Salamandridae; genus Triturus; species Triturus cristatus. The sequence continues at coordinate 1,005,523,893 of NC_140591.1, read as the reverse complement.
AGATGCGCACTTGCACAGCTGCTAATGCAGCACCTCTCATGGTAAGGCTCGCACAGCGCTGTTGGTGTCAGCGAGGCGCTTTAAATGCATGACTAACCTATTTTAGTGTGGTGATGTGGACACCACATTAAAATGCAGAAGTCTACCGCCCGATGCATGGTACTTGGCAGAACTGACATGCTATCCCTATTTGAACGTGAACATCATTACTTTCACACACTTTCTGTGCTGGCTGTGGTGAGACGGACGGCGTTCTTGTGTACGATGTCGAGTCCTCCTCCCAGGTGGTTGAGGCAGTCTTTCCTCTGGATCTTGTATTTGTTGGGGATGGCGGTTGCGATGTTTGGGGCGGAGGTGGCGTTGGTCAAGGTTTCTGTGAGGAAGGTGACGTCTAGTGACAGGGTGTCGAGGAGGTCCCAGATTTCAACTGCTTGTCTGTGCAGGGAGCATACATTGAGGAGGATGCAGCTCAGGGGTTTGTGTGCAATAGTTACTGGTGGGTGGGCGGTAGCTGTCGGGCCCGGAGATGGGTGAAGGTGTGGCGGCAGTGTCGGCAGGAGAACTGGCCATGGGTGGTGTTCAACGTTGACAGCTGGCAGTTGTTTCTCTCAGGGTTTAGTGTGTGGAGGGCAGCTGAGTCATAGCAGGGTAGGACCGTAAATATGCAAGTTCATAGATTTCAGTGGCAATATAGCGTCAAAAAGCAGAAAGACAACTGTGATTTTTGGATCGAGTTGGACCTATATTGGAGGCCTAGGTCAGAGCTCCCAATTTTCCTAGTTTCGAACTAGTGTAGCTCACTCAGGTAAGATTATTTCCTTTGCAAATCGGAGTTGCTTTTGGTAATCATGTTAATACCATTAGGCAAAAGCAGTGATAGATAAGGACAGAAATGGAGGCCCTGCAACACTGCACTCCACATTAAGTAGAATTGTCCGCATCCAGATATAACTTGGCTGTGATATCTGGATTGGATCTACATTACATTTCAAACAGGGGCTCATTTTAAAGAGGGCGATGACGCAGATCTGGTCCCTGTAGTAATCCATATAAGTGAGAAGGGGGGGGAATGGAATTGCTCTGGCATTGGCAGCAAGGGTCCCTGATGTGAGCATGCCCTCCAGAATGCAGGCATTGGCACAGGGGCTCAGGGTTGCTTGTGTTTGGGCTGCACTTTTCCCACTAGAACAGAGTCAAGACTGATTAGCATATGTCTGGGTCGCAAATGAGGTGGCATGATATGGGCAAAATAATGATGGACTTAGTATGTTAGGAATGTAGCTAAGGGTTATCCGTTTCATCACTATGGTGGCTTCTGTATTTTATATGTTTTATGAGTGTGGTCATCTGTTAACAGAAAGATAGAGGCTGGAAGTGAAGTAATGGGCCATGTGTTTGAAATGGGTCATTTACTGAATTTGAGTAGGTGTGTGAAGGATTCAGAGTTCAGAAAGGTAACTTTGTAGGTTTTCCAGTCTCGTTACAACAGCATGGCTCATATGGACGGTGTTCCTAGCTCAGCTTCCGACTCCAAGAATTCTTGAAGAACAGGTGCCTTTTATTCAGGGAGGCTATGCAATATCCATGTTGTACAAAACATTACAAAAATACAGGTCTAAACACAGATTACTGATAAGAGACAGACGGGATATTGAATGATTGAACAATTTACACAAAAGGAGAGCGGCATTGGATGTGTCAATGTGTTCGTACTGTATATGGAAATACCAGATTAAAATTGACATAGTTTAAAGTCTTACATAGACTGTGCCTCACACCTGAAGTGTTGCACATAATTTATTCCTGCTGAACAGACACTTACCACAGGTGCAGGGACAGAACTGTGAGATTTATGCATACAACATTAAATTGTTGGATCATTGCTATATGTTGGATAACTGTAGTAGAAAATCTGAACAGATGGGTTAGACCTAATGTAAGGTGCACTGTTAAGCATTGCTTGTTGGGAATCTATGCAGTGTCCCGGTAAGGCAAAATACAGCATAGGTTTGCAGTTCTATGTTTATTAGCGAGAGGGAGCAATGATAAAAGCTGCTGTTCTCAACACATGACATTACCTCCGTATTAGGTGAGCTATTTCACAGTAAAGATGGGCAATACCAGCTGGAAACCTTCTTTAAAACAAACTTTATTGGGTTTTGGAAATCAATACAGTACATTTGGTTACTTCATCAATGGACAGTGTTCAATCGTACAGTACTTGTACCTTATACTCAGTGGCGGCTCCTCTAGGGAGTGCTGTGGGGTGGTGGGGAGGGTCAGGGTGGGGGGTAGTAAACTCCAGCATATGGCCGAACGGAGTTAAGTAAATAAATGAATAAACCTATTTACATTGTGCAATGTAAATTGTTTTATTTATGTACTTAACTCCGTTCGGCTGTATGCCGGAATTTACTACCCCCCACCATGTCCCTCCCCCACCCGCCCCGCAGCACTCCCTCGAGGAACCGCCACTGCTTATACTGCATCTAAATGTAGTTTAACAGAGGGCATCATAATCATTGAGAAATGTGCCATTTCATGAGTAGCATTTGATAATATTGTCTGTCTTAAAACCCCATAAATTGGTGAACTTCTAAACTCCGTCCCCCCCTTCCCACCTACTGACTACAGTCATGAATTAGATCAGAAAAGAGAGCATGTGCTGCCTTGAAAACAAATTTTTCGATAATACAACAAGCATAGTTATACATGCCATAAGATCTTGGGGAACTGGGTCACGTGGTAGAGTTATCATGGCTGTCCTATTTCGGTACACCTGCAATCAGTGCACAGACACTAACAATTTCAGCAATAGGCTATACCCCTCATGTGGTAACAGTGTTGTAACCTTGCAGGGAGTTACAAGTTGCGGCAATCAAATAATAGATAAGTCCAGGGCTTTAAAGGACTCTAGTACCCAATCCCAGTCCATGGCTGCTAGCCTCTTCCGTAACCCACAGTGCTCTTCCCTGTGGAACGCTCCACTCTACACCATTCCCCATCTCTCCATATCCCCCCCTCTACCACAATACAGCAAGGTGTGGATGCCTCTTTGTTATTAGACAATTTGCTAGGAGAAGAGTCCGATCTGCAAATCTTGCTTTTACCTCATAACCTTTTGGATGTGGGTATAGACCCAGAAGACCGCTCTCAGTTTTTTGCCAGTTATTACCTCCTACTATTTCCTGCAGTTATTGTGCTGATATGTGCCCAATAGGATGAAAGGGTTGGGCCAGTCCATAGCATATGCAATGGGTCAGCATCTTGTTCAGGGCACCTAGGATGTGCCGCAGAGACACTGGGAAATATAGCATGTAAGTTATGTGGTGTGAGGTAGGCTCAATATAAAAATTACTATTGTATACATTTGAATCTAGAATTTTGGGAGATTTTCTGGGGGAATTCAAAAAGAGAGTTCCAGTCTTTGTCCCGTAATTCCCTGCCCATGGCTAGTTCCCACTGGCTCTGGAATTGCGACAGAGATATTGCTAAGTGCGTGCGTAGGTATTGGTATAGTCATCTTATCAAGTGTCCACCATTACCCATGAGAAAAAGTGAATGTACAAATTCATGTGTTGAGGGTTCTGGCCCTTCTGGAGCCCAGTGCAGTTTGACATATCTACTGATATTTGAAAGTGTGAGAAACAGTGAATCAGGCAGCCATGCTCATTTACAAATTCTGTGCGACTCCGCAGCATCCCATCTCCAAACAGTGCCCCCACCGTTGTTACTCCTGCTTGTTCCAATTTGTGTAGCTGGCACTGTGTCAGCATTCCTGTTGGGGTAGGGAGACCTATAACAGCTGCCAACTTATTTACTAGTTGTGAATGCTACTTCTTTGTGTTACCTGTGTCTAGCAGCGACCATATAATCCCAATTTCTGTACACATGCCTAATGTCTCATGTGGCTACCTTGATGTTTTTGCATATGAAATAGCAGATGTTACTTAAAAATAACCTTCGATGACACGAATGGTTAACTGTGTGCATGCTGGAAATCCTACCATCCCCATAGAAAGAACTTTAGTAAGGAACAAAAATTATTTGAGAGTTATGACTAAACAAAGTAAATAACATCAGTCTTGTAACACCAGTACAAAGTTTTTTTTTATCGTTTTTTTATCTTGATATAATTTTATTATGTTTTACTGAGTGCAGTGCACAACAATTGGTCCTCACCCATTTCAGGGCTGACATTTACAATCATGTATTTTTGAGATTTTATTTTCCTGACAAATACATTCATGCCTTGTGATACTTTGCCAACATATATTCATTTGACAGCAACAATTTGATAACTAAAGAACCATCTCCCTAAAAGTTAATAAAATAGCTAACAACAAAGAAATCATTTTGGCGGTCCTTTATAGTTTGGCGGAGTAAGAGCGCAGCTATAAATTAGCCACACTTCTCCACTGCCAAACAAGTAGTGCGATCGCTAGGTTTCTGTCAGTTGAGCTTCAACCAACTCCAGTGGAAACCATTGCCCCAGTGGTCTGTCCACTAGACAACCACCAGCTAAAACTGGCACTTGTCCTAGGTTGTAGTTACCATCACTGAAATTGTCTTTCTGGAGCTGCCATGTGAAGCATACCAGTCCTAGGAAGGAACATTTTTAAAAAGCCCTGATTCACAAGAAGAAAACGTCCCGTGACCCTTGTTTGTTGCTTGAAGTGTTTAATATTGCTGCAAGGAAAAGAGAATAATGCCATTAGGGCCACTACAACATAGAGGCCTGATCAGCATTAAGGGTAATGAAAGTGTAACCGTCATATCAGTGGCCACATTTTCATTACAGTGATCAACACTGATTAGTAAATCATAGCAGCCAATTAATGTAAACTCTGCACACTATTTCTCTCCTCTCTCTGATAAGCTCTACTGTCCAGGACAGGATAAGAACACTTCTGGTCACTCATGCACAGCACCAAAATGCTTTCCACATAGATCTCACTGCAAAACACCATCATTTAAGCTAAGCCTGTAGCATGCTAACCTTCTGATAATGCACTTCTGTACCCCTCAATGGGGTATGAAGCACTATATGAAAACGATTACAATCATCCAGTTTAATGGTACTACATTTACCTACCCCAGAACGATGGAAGGCTGAAACATATTTCACTCAGATTCAAAATTGTGAGCATACAGCTCACACAGACATCATACTACCTGGCGATCCCAAATACATCCACTAGACAGAAACTAGATGTACTTTGGATGAATATCTGTATAAAAAGTGATATTATTAACTAAGTGTTAAAGGTGTATTTTAAAATGCAATTATTCCTTATCAACATTGTCTGCTCTTGTGTTCAATGCAAACTGAGCAGTTGTCCTTCTAGCATTAATTCAATACCATAATGAACACTCACTTTCAACATAAGAAAACACATTGATATATACATAAGTAAAATGTACTTTCTATAAGTGATTTGTTGTGGTTTATTGACACTAATGGACTGAAAGGTAAAATTGTGTTGCTTAGCGTTAATACTGACGCTTGCCCTTTTTAGTTATTAATTTCTCTAGCCCTGTCAAACGTTTGCTAAAAGGATACAACCAGTTAAAAGCTGCGGGGACCAAGAGAGGAAGGCAAAACCCGCAGTCCAGCAGTGCCTGAACAGCCATGTAGGTACCCTGGAGAGCCTCTTGCCATTGAAAAGAGGCAAAAGAGGCAGTGCTTTGAGGCGGCACAGCTTGAGCAGCCTTCAGCCCTAGAAAGCAAAGTATGGAAGAAAAGCAAGGTGGGTCTAATTGGCCCATTAAAACACATACCCAGGCCGCCACTTAACTTCAAGGGTTGTGATCAGAGGTTTTGTAAGCAGGCTGATGGGTAGAGCAAATCCTAGCTGGTCACATGACTACCTTCTACTGCCACTAAATGTTTGGGCCTTGGAGGTCTGCAACCAGCACCCTTCTACAGTGCCATAGACATATAGAGTCCATTGATTACTTATATGTACAACTATCACATCTGAATACAGTTTCTTTGTTTATCAAATACTCTCCAGAACAGCTGCACAATCTGATGAATTACGACTTCACCAGCCCTGAAATCCTTATAATCTCCCTAAAAAAATCAAGGGATCCAAAACTCTCAACATTTCTCTACCAATTGTCAGTGTAAAACAAAATGTGCGCAAAACTTATCGAATGTACAGTATTGCCTTATTAATGCTAGGCATGTCACCAGACATTCCTAGAACTTCACAGACTTGATTATCAGCCTGGCTTCAGACTATCCCATTGTCACTCAAACCTTAGTCACAGCCTTCTCTCTTCTGACACTTTACCACATTAGCCCACAGATTACTCCCTCAAACTCACCAACAGACCTAAAGGTAGAGTGCATGTCTCACTCATTATCCATAAGAGTAATGTTCACATTCTCAAGCTTGCCATCTGTGACAGAAACTCTTTTGAGTCCTTGGAAAGACTCTCCTAACCTTTCCATCAAAATCTGAACTTGCTCTCACCCACCTAGTCCTGCACAAATCTTCTTTGAAGACTTCTCTTCTCTCTTAATCAACTTATTCCTCATATCCAGTCACCTCCTATCCATAGGGGATTCAACTTAAGGCCACAGACTAAACTATCCCACCCTTCAAAGAGTTATTTGGCAAATGCCATAGCAACAGACTAGAAATAGCAATCACTGCATTCCTTTAAATCAAAAGCCATTGTTTGACACTATAGTTCACCATGCACATAATATCACCCCTGCCATTTGGTTACCACACCATCTTTGATAACCATATTCTTCAATATAGTCCTCTCTGTAACCAGTGCAAACACTAATAAACACTACACCTCCTACTTCTGCTCCAAGAAAGAAATCAAGTCCTATTCATTCAAATACTTTCTGGAGAAAAATCTCTCGCTAGTCATCACCGCTAATTCCCCTCAATGTATCACGAACCCGATACACTCCACAATTTCCCTTACTGCGGATTCATGTTACCACACCTAAAAGTATCTAAAAGAAATATACACAATATGTTGTACTCAAAAGTGCTGAAACTGCTAAAAAAATCTGTCTGTTTTCCTGCACTTCCCTCAGACATGCCAGAACCACTTATATCACATCTTCAAAACCAAACAAGACTTATTCAGGGCACATCTAAAATGCATTAAACTGCCCCTGAGATTTCTTCAAGATGTTTAAAAACATTTCCTTACCTTCAAATACAAAAATAGTTTAGCTGCCTCTTGCCAACCGTTCATAATGCAAAAGTAGGCCCCAGCCAGACCATTGCATTTCATCAACTTCAATTTCCTCCAAACTCCCAAATCCAATTGCAGTTCACATGAGACAGATGCTTCTCAGTTGTAAGGCCCCGCCTGTGGAATAGCCTTCTCATTCATGCATGGCAATCAGCCAATGACACTCAATGGACCTGCCTGACAAGTCAGTATGTGAGCCTGTTTTATGGCAAGGTGGGCTGGTTTTTACTGTTAATTTCCCTGATATTAGTGCAAGCATTGGCTGCAGCAAACACAAATGCATGCAGTCTCCCATATCCTGCAAAATATCCATTCAGCGTGATTTTGCAAGTTCAACACTGGTCTGATTTGCAAGTGTGGGGATCACTATTCAGCTGTCTGGTTTGTTAATAGGGGACACTTTTATTTTGGTGTACAGACCAATTTTCCGTTCCCATCCAAACCTGGCTCAAGACCACAACCAATACAAACCCTGCATTATGTAAACCATCTCCCACCAATCAGACTCTGGAAAAGTCTGCTAACAAAGCCACAGCCCTCCATTCGGCTTAGAACCACCATTCCCAGCAAACTGCATCTTTTGACCAGCTTCTAGTAAATTGGACAGAGCAAAGCATTGCTTTAAAGCACTCCCTGTGGTTGCCCTCTACTGGGGATCATGGTAGACCCTAGTTCCAAATCCTCTTCTTCCACCTGAACAGCACCAAGCACCTGCAGGGTAATACTGCCTCTTGTCAATCTACAGTTTGATCATATCTCTGGGCCATTAAAACCTAACCCCCCCCAACTTCCAACATTAATACCCTTCTTGCAAACTTAACTACATTCCGAGAAAACTATGCAGACTTCCATGGACACATGAATGCACATAAGTATATAACTAAATTATAAGCAGCCTTGTTCTCCACGTAACTCGACGTCAACCAACATTTATTGACTAGAAAAAATGGAAGAAAAGCTTGCCTACCAATTAACTCGCTCTACTAAAATCTACACATTTGCATCAATACCATCAAAGATGCAGCAAACAAAAGTGGAATGCAGTTCAAGACAATTAATCATTTCACCAAACCCTTACCAGACAGATAAATACCATATTCAACAGAGAAGTGCAATGCTATCATCATCTTCTTCATTGAAAAATGTGTAAAGATTTGCCAGCACGTGGACTGTACTTCAAATTAATGGCTTGGAAAGTCCCCTTCCCATCTCTATACACAGCAGCCCACCCTAAAACCATAGAAATAATCTCGGCCTAAACTCTGTTTTTGGCCTTTCATATTTTGCCCTGTTGCCTCTGCCTAGGTTTGGGCCACATACATACATATATACAAGGCTTTAAGTGTGATGGAAAAACTGGGGTCTCTCTCATAGGGGTGTGGTCAATGTAATTAAAGGCGTGGCTTAAAAACACGTAAGCTAAAAATCTGTGTTTAACAGTGTGCTGCCCGACTTGTATTTTGCTGTTTCTGTCATTGCGTCCAGATATATGATACAAGTCACATCATACCTACAAGTCAGGACTAGCGGCTTTGTCAATGGTTGCTAGTTGCACAAGATAAATAAGCAGCAACTATGGCGTGTATATAATATTGAAAAACTTCCACTTAAAGCCCTGGTGACACCACGACAATGTTGCTGCTCCTGAGTTTCAAAAAGAGAAGGGAAATTCATTGAGAAAATGACTCTCTTTAAAGGATTTCCCTTCCTCTACAACACTCAACACACGCACATTGATGTGCCTGCTGTCACTGCAGTCCGGAAAAAAAACTGGACCTCATGTGCCAGGGCACAAATCAGAGCCCGATAGAGACCCGTTTCAAGGCCCCCTTAAAAAAAACTGCTGGTGCTAAGACCCGGTGAGACCTGGCCTACTTAAAGCCCTGCATACATACATACATGTATACACACAGACACATACATACAAATACATACATGCATACATGCATACATACATGCATACATACAGTTATCAAGTTATTCTACATTCAGCCCTTAACTCATCTGCTTTTCTCATTGTGGTGCTGGTAGTACTATATCTGTCAGGGTAAAAATAAAACCACAAGTATCAGAATGCAAAAAATAAAACAATGAATACAATGCTGAGAACCAATGCCAGCACCACATAATAAAAAAATATTCACAAACATTGGACCTATAAAATTGATAATACGGAAAAAGCACACATTAGTTCATGTTTCAAAAGTTCCCTCTCACTAACACCTATAGACAAAGTATTATTCTAAATGAGATTCGAAATGAAACTTATTGCATTTACTAGGAGTGTGAATATAGTTTAGCGATTTGAATTTCATAGTATTCTTAAAAGTACCTTAGAATTACTACTGGATTTTCACAATCTATTCCCTAGTCAAAATATCACAGCTCCAATGCACGCTTTCAAGAACCAGACAAACATTTGCAATGCAATAGGTCTCGCATTTACACGAGTTTGAGCTATTGACATTGCAAATGACAATGCATTTATCTGTTTTTAAAACTTAAATAAAAGGCAGTCATTTGCAGTGTCAATAGCTCAAACTCGCGTAAATGCGAGACCTATTGCATTACACTCTCAGAATCCGGACGTAAACGATAAATGTAGCGCAACCAAACTTTTACGTTAGAGGAATAAAAGCTGAGTGAGTCAAAAGGACTATATTTGCATTTCACGCTGTCTTGACGTGAGTGTGTGTATGATGCGGTTCGGTTTAAAGTGAGGTGAGAGAAGAATGTGCATTTGTTAGAGAACCAGTCCTGTAAATGAAATCCTTCATGCATGCATGTTCCAACTGAAAAATTACATGTATGCACCGGAATTTCATGCATGCTTTCAAGTCTGCGGGCCCAAAAGCAGAACATACGCCGTCCTGTGTGTGGTCTCCCACACTCACTGTCTGAGCGAGTAGTTAGACGTGTTTCTGATGATTTTGTGTGTTTCACTCAAATAGTGTGCATATATGTGTGCAGTGCAAGGGTGCACAGTTGATATGCAAAGCGCAGTCACATTCCAAAGCAGATAATTCTTTGGCTGGTGTAATATTCACTGTATGTGCGCAGCGCAGCAGCCGTCCTACGGCTGTTAATGAGGGACGGCGTTCGGTCCGTGCCCTTCCAAGTTGATAAACTGTGCTCTTCAGGGCTGCCCGTGAGAGTGAACCAAGAACCCAGGTCTGCTGAAGGTTTTTCTATCGTGCGAACTGCGAGCATCGAAAGACCAGAAGCGAGCAGGGGAAGAGAGATGGTATTAGAATGGGGCTCCTTTCGGAAGAGCACACACTTATAACTGCCAGTGGCTTTGGCTACAGTGAAGTGGGCATCACACAGGGGAGCAGCCTTTGGCAGTGGTGTCCTGTTACAGGGCATGGCTGAGCTAAGGTGGGGGATGGCATGCGAAGACGCCTGGGTAGCCCACCGCTGTCGGCAGTATGTCTTGTCAGCACTGAGAGTATTCATCTGATCTGATATGAATGCATACCCAGGTCCTCTCCCTATGGGGTTTTGGTACATGCAAAGACGAAAGACGCGATGGTTCAAAATTGTAGTGGACGGCATCCAGAATGAACCCACAGCAGAGTAAGCCAACTACAGTGTCACTTTAATCTCGCTTAACGCGGGCTTTGAAGCGGCAAGGGGCAGGGGAGCGCATTCCAGGCGGGGGAGCGGACCCATTGAAGTAGGTGCACGCGCCAGTGGGCTGAAGCGCTTCCCAATAGTGGATTGCATGGCGGCACGATGCACGTGATTGTGCGCGTGCTCGCCATGCAATCCACTTTTGGGAGCACTTATGGTAGCCCCTTACTAGAGTCTCGCATAGCGATTGCTACGCAATAGCTAGGCGAGACCTAAAAATCAAAGTTCCCGTGCCCCTGTCCCTGCCATTTCTGCTGGCTAGAGAACACAGTTTGTATGAATCATGACTGAGGAGGACAGGCGCCTTAATTTGATGTACTCTGTTACTAAACTCGCCCTTCTTCCGAAGTGCCCCATCCTTTGTGGAACCCTCCCCCATAGTCAGGTTGATGCAGGGGTGAGAGCCTCTTCTGTCTGCCTTCGCTGTCATGACTATGGCCGTAGATCAGGTGTGAATGGGCGCTCTCCCAGGTTCAGCATACCAAAGGGCTGAGAGCTCAACTCTCTCAGCTTCATTCTGACCTGGCCATTTCACACCCTGAGCCAGGGCGTGCACAGCAGCAAGACATCCCGGGGCACCTTGCATCCCAGACTGTAGTCGTGTGGGAGGGGATTCAATGGGCTCAACATAAACACCCAAGCTGAAAAATGAACTTTACCCACATCTCTTTAGCTTTTCAACCTTTCATTGTGCGAACGTATACTTCGGAGGCAGCTGTCCAACAAAAGGTTATCAAGTGCATCTTCTTATAAAAGACTATGCTAAGACTATATTCTGTCTCATGACAAAAAATATATTTCTAAGGCTAGGACCTTTTTCGCTATATTTGAAATGCTGCCATGCCGCTAGCTAGCATCATATTTATTTGACACTAACTAATTTTAAATTGTAAAATACTTGGACCCTAATAAATTGTGATAGGAACGTTTAGATTACTATTTTTTTTTGCTTCTGGAAACATGGGTTCTATTCTTGAATTCTGCACAAGGCAAAAAGATTTTTAAGTTTTGCGCAGTCCCTTTATCTCCCTTCTTAACTGTTCTGCTACTCTCCAAGTCCCTATCACATCATGGTTTCTGTAATAAAACGTTACTGATAATGCAGACATATTTCTGCAAACAGCATCTCGTTTTAAAATAAACAATTACAATAAAATCATTCTTTATACACCTTAACACTATTCGATGAATTATAATATGTCCGAGCTTCAGCAAATGCAAAACATTACATGGCAACAGGATAAGGGGAGAGGAAAGTATACGGAGATTGGAGGTGGAGTTAGAGATCTCGGCATCGGCTCAACATCTTTTCATTCTGGGCAAATAACCTAATCTTCCCGTGCCTAAAAAGTGAACGTGACCTTGTGTAATGTAATTGGGGCTCAAATAAAGCACTTAAATACCTTTGGGTATAGATTGTGCTATATGCAACTACAAATTTAAACAAGCATTTGCAATGCAATAGGTCTCGCATTAGTTAGAGTTGGAGTTTTTGACATTGTTATACAATTTTGCTGAATGTGTTTGTTGTGCACTGAATGTATTTTCCATGAGTGCCGTATTTTTTTATTACAACAACGCTGTGAGTGTTGTAGTATAAAACATGGCACCACCGATGTAAAATATAATTGTAAAAACGCGCCATAAGTGCTGTATTATATAAAATCGCACTATTGTTTCCCACAAAAAATGCACTCAGTGCAACAATGCCATGAGTGCTGTATTTCATGATTGCAACAACGCCATGAGTGCCATATTTTTTAAAATCGCATCACCGAGGAAAAACTTAATTGCAAAAACGCGCCATAAGTGGTCTATTATAAAACATCAGTTATAAAACATAGCACCACTGTTTATCCAAAAAATGCAGCTGTGTTGCTATTGCACTAAAGTAAAGTGTTCAGCCTGTCGCGTATTAAGGAACGAAAGGGACAATTGCGCCCAAGATACACTTCTGGAGACTCTATAACATGCAGTTCCTAACTGTCTCTCTAGAACTCCACCCCCCCCCCTTTCCACACCAACATGTGAAGCGTTGCATTACTGTGGCGTATTGCAAAAAACATTACAGCACAGTAGGCTTATTAGTAATAGTACCGTGCAAACGTATTATAAGTACAACATGACAGAAGGCAATGTCCCTAAAGCACAAGAATGTGGCGTAATGCCCAGAGCTGCGAGCAGAAAGCTAGAAACCTAGGTACAGGTTAGGACGTTAGCTCACTATACTGTGATTGCGGGCAAATTAGTTAATGTCCCCGCAGCTCCCAAAAGGCAATGTGTTCTTGCGCAATGCAACTAGTTCTCTTGTAAAGGTTGCCACTGTTTTTTTGGGGGGAGTTCGTGCTATATGAAAGTGCAAATCAAAAAAAAGAAAAGCAAGCCAGCAAGCCTCTGGGCAAGATGTCACTCCACTAGCTGATACAGCACACGCACAGTTATAAGGGCTCTGTACACCTTAGTACTACCCGTGAGGTGAAATGTTCCCACTACACATATAGCGCTGCCAGCGGACAGTATTCAAACACAGACCCGGTTAGTATACAGTCCTTAAACACTTATAAAGCTTCGGGTGTATAAAAAGAGGGAGCTTGTGGGACAAAAAGGGTTATCGGAGAGGCTTTTAATTGGCTGTTCAAGTCCTCTCACAGCACACTGGCAGAGACTCCATAGAAAGGGAGACACGTCTGGTAGGATGGAGAATTGCTGCTCCAAGGCAAAAGAAATGAAACTGGTGTATGGGTAGTGAGGGGCAAACGAATCAAGAAGCTAAAAATTATGCCTTTCAGTCACATCATGACCAGCAGTTGTCGTGAACATACAGAGAAACCCCTGACCGGAAACAGATACTGGATTATACAGAGCCGGCTCAAGCCTCGTATAACAAGCGAAGATTCGGCAGAGGCACCGGGGGAACAGGGGGAACCCAGGGACCGAGGGGTTACTGCCGGGATTTGATCAGTTGTCCCAATCTTCTTGAGGTAGCGAGCATGACTACTAACCTGGTAAGATGCTGGAAGCCTGGATGGCGATGACCTCACAAACTGGGAAGGATATTAACGAGACTGACTCACCGCCCCTAGGTACCAATCAAGTGCACTGACATCAGCTAGCTCCTGTCCCGCAGAGCGAAGAAAGCTTTCCAGTGGCGCTGTACAAAGCATGCGAGTCCGCAAGTGGCGCGCGCACAACAAGGCAGCGAGATCCATGTGAGGAGCGTGCGCCATCACAAAGCAGCGTCCCGTGAGAGACGCCGTACGCGTGCACATCTCCTGTCCTGAAACGCCAAAAGAGGAGACGCCATGCGCGTGCACATCGCCTGTCCGTGCGCGCACATGGTTTGTCTCCCTTGGCTAACAAAACCGACAACCATGCTAACGCGGGGCTCCCATGCTGAAGGGACAGCCCCGCGGTGGCTGCCGGAGTGAAGAGAAGCCCCGGGTCCCAGGAGGGGGCCCGGGTGAAGACTGCGGCGGCCGAGGATGACGACAGCAGCGCGAGGCTCCCAGGAGTGCAGGGAAGCCCCGCAACAGAAGTGCCCCCCCCCAGAAGAGCAGCCCGGTGAGTGAAGAATGGCTGGGGGGCTCTGTGTGGGCTATTATTGGCGAAAGTGTACTTTTGCAATTCTGAGCGGCCCCATCTTGCAGCGGGCCGCTCCAACGGGGCTGGCATGTCGTCGGAAGCGGGACAGGAGATGTGCACATCGCGTGTGTGCACGTGTGTGTTCACGTGCGCATACACCGGCTCAAATCCGCAAAAAGCCTTGCGCGTGCCCATCTCCTGTCACACTTCCGAGGCAAGTCAGCAACAATAGATCTCGCTGGCGGACAGCAGCGCTTCGCGCTGCGTTTGCAGGCGAGACCTAAAAAGGCAACAGAACTTCATTTTGCTGATTAGTTCAATTCAAACCCTGGAAAAAAGAACATGAGGAGTCATGACAAGGAGATGAGGGAAGGTTGAAATGGAGACACATATGTGGGAAAACAAAGACAACACAAACCAAGCATTGGCAAAGCCAATAGATCTAGCCTATGCAAGAGTTATTGGTTTTGCCAATGTGTTTTAACCATTTTGTACACCAGCGTGGCTGCTGTTCAGCATGGCTAAAAGTTAGTGGTGTAGAGAAGAGTGAAGTGTCAGAGTCGAATGGTGAAGAGCGGAGAAGAGTATTGTGAGAGTGTCATGAATTGGAGCGGCGGAGTGGAGTCACAGAGTCTCGTTCACTGGAGGGTTGCAGCATACAGTGAGCTGGTGTGGAATGCGTTGGCATAGAGTGTTGCAGAATATAGCGAAAGAGTGCAGTGGCGTAGAGTACAGAGGCATGGAATTCAGCAGCATAGAAAACAGTGGTGTATAATTAAGTGGCATAGATTATAGTGTTGAACAGTAGAGTGCAATGGTGCAGGGTGAAGTGGTGCAGAGTAGAGTGGTGTAGAGTGCAGTGGTGCAGGTTAGAGTAGAGTTGCAGAGTGTAGTGGCATAGAGTGGTGCAGAATAGAGTGGCATAGAGTGGTGCACAATAGAATATAGGGCTGTAGTGTGCAGTGGCATAGAGTGAAGTGCTGCAGAGTGCAGTAGCATAGAGTGGAGTAGAATGGAGTGGCCGGGTCTGGTGACTTAGTGGACTGATGTGTCTACTGTAGGGGCCTATGTTTGACCACATGGTCACAGGTTCAAATGGTGGTTTAGAGTGCAGTGGCATAGAGCGGAAAAGGGAAGAGTGGAATAAAATGAGATAGATTGCAGTGGCATAGAGTGCAGTGGCATAGAGTAGAATGTTTTAGAGTAAAGTGAAGTGGCATAGAGTGTAGTGGTGTAGAGTTGCATAGAGTGCAGTGGCATAGAGTAGATTGTTTCAGAGTAGAGTTAAGTGACATTGAGTAGAGTGGAGTGGTGCAGGGTAGAGTGTCAGAGTGCAGTGGTGTAGAGTGGCGTAGAGTAGAAGGGCAATGGGTACAATGGGGCAGAGTAGAGTGCAGCGGTTTAGAGTGCAGTGATGTAGAGTGCATTGGCATAGAGTGCAGTTGTTTCGAGTAGAGTGACAGAGTGCTGTGGCACCAAGTGGACAGAGTGATATAGAGTGCAGTGGCATAGGGTAAAGTGACATAGACTAGATTGTTTCAGAGTAAAGTGAAGTGCCATATAGTGTAGTGGCATAGAGTGAAGTTGAGTGGCAAAGAGTGCAGTTGCATATAGTGCAGTGGCATAGAGTAGATTGTTTCAGAGCAGAGTGAAGTGATGTAGAGTGGAGTTGTTTAGGTAGAGTGCAGTGGCATAGAGTGCGACAGCATAGAATTCAGTGGCGTGCAATGCAGCGTCATATGATGCAGTGGCATAGATTAGAGTGGTGCATAGTAGAGCAGTGGTGCGGAATGGAGTGTGTTGAGTACAGTGGCATTGAGTACAGTGGCATAGAGTGCAGTGGCATAGAGTGCAGTGATGAAGAGCAGAGTGGCGCAGAGTGGCAGAGAGTGCGTGGCATAGAGTGGTGCAGAGTGGAATGGTGCAGAGGGCAGTGGCATAGAGTGGAGTGATGCAGATTGCTGTCATGCAAAGTAAAGTGTCATAGAGTTGATTGGCATAGATTGCAGTAGTGCAGAGCAGAGTGTCGTAGAGTGCAGTGGTGTAGTGTGGAGTGCATTGGCATAGAGTGCATTGGCATAGGGTTCAGTGGTGTAGAGTGCAATGGTTTTGAGTAGAGTGGAGTGGAGTAGAGTAGAGTTATAGAGTGCAGTGGCATAGAATAGATTGTTTCAGAGTAAAGTGAAGTTGCGTAGAGTGGAGTGGTGCAGGGTAAAGTGCTGCAGCGTGGAGTGGATTGGTATAGAATAAATAGGGCAACGAGTTGAGTGTTACCGAGTAAAATGCAATGGCATGAAGTCTATTAGCATTATTTGCAGTGGTGCAGAGGGGTGTGGCATAGAGTGGAGTTGTTCAGAGTAGATTGGCGTGAGCTAGATTGGAGAGATGTAGAGGGCAGTGGTGAAGAGTGCAGTGGTGTAGAGCAGAGTGGCATACAGTGCATTTGTATAGAGTGGAGTGCTGCAGAATAGAGTAGAGAGGCGTAGAGTGAAGTGGCGTAGAGTGCAGTGGCGTGGCATAAATTGAAGGGGTGCAGAGTGGAGTAGAGTGCACTGGCACAGAGTGCAGTGGCATGGAGTGGTGCAGAGTAGAGTGCATTGAAATGGAATGGTGAAGAGCAGAGTGGAGTATGCATGGTATGGTAGCACACTGCCATTACAAACAACACATTTTCAATTGAAATGTCCATTACATTTGCACAGACATACCGTTTTACAAATAAAGCTATAGAGTACACAAACAATATTGTGTGGAAATTCCATCACCTAGTGTATTGATTTGTTTTGATCATATTAAAGAATTTGTTTCCAAAACACTTCAGAATTAACAAAAATGTGCTTCATTTGTATATTGCTATTTTGCAATATTCAGAAATACTTGCACAGTTATTTTAAATGTTGTTGTGTGCTAGAAAAAAACTTTTCTTACATCTAGTATCCAGCAAGAGTGTCACATAAATCCTCTCACTTTTATGTCGGAAAAAGAAAAGTAAACACCAAGCTCCCTCAGAAGACAGAGCCTGACATTTGACCTCTGTCTTTGAATGCAGAGCAAATGTGACAAGATACGACAAGATGTGCCATAGGTTTGCCTAGACATTCTCTGATGACATTTTATTCAGGAGATGTTCATTGGCAATTGTTTGATTTGCCTTTTGATGAGCAAAGATTGTTCAGCCAGTTTAGAATCTCATGTCCTATCTTTTTGGTACCTGGACAACCCTATAGTTAGACAGCTGTCTCTGTGGGGGCCTGGCATCTCTATAATCACACTTTAACTTTAATTAATGGTATATTTGTGTGGACTTAGTGTAATAAAATCCTATTTCTACCTGGGATGTAACATGACTATCATAATACACTATTTCATTGGGGACTTGAACATGACTAAAATCAAACAATTTATCTGTGGGGACCGTGGCATGACTTTAATAAGTCACTATCTCTTGGAGAAGTTGAACCTAACTATAATCACACACTATGTGTGGCGACCTGAGCATCAGTCTCATGACATACTACCACATACGGCTTCAACATAACTATCATCACACACTATCTATGCATTAACTTTAATATTACTCTAATCACACACTATATATGCAGGGACTTGAACATAAATATAACCACACGCAATGTCTACGGGGCCAGGAGAGTAAGTATAATTAAATGCTATATCTGTGGGGACCTGGGCATCAATATAATCAATCATACACTATCTTTATGAGGAATTGAACATGACTATCATCACACACTATCTCTGTGGGGACCTGGGCATCAGTATAATCAATCACACACTATTTTTATGAGGAATTGAACATAACTATCATCACGCAGTATCTCTGTGGGGGCTGGGGCATCAATATAATCACACACTACCTGTGTGTGGAACTGGGCATCAATATAATCACACACTATCTCTGTGGGGACCTGGGCATCAACATAATCACACACTATCTCTGTGGGGACCTGGGCATCAACATAATCACACACTATCTCTGTGGGGACCTGGGCATCAACATAATCACAAACTAGCTTTTTGAGGGAATGAACAGGACTATCATCACACACTATCTCAGTGGGGACCTGGGCATCAAATAATCACACACTATCTTCATGAGGAATTGAAAATGACTATTATTACTCACACGCTATCTCTGTGGAGACCTGGGCATCAGCATAATCACACACTATCTTTGTAGGGACCTGAGTATCAATATAATCACACACTATCTTTATGAGGAATTAAACTTGACTGTCATCACTCATTATCTGTGTGGGAACCGGGCATCAATATAATCACACACTATCTCTGTGGGGACCTGGGACTCAATATAACCACACACTAGCTCTGCAGGGACTTGACCAAGACTATAATCACACACTCTATGTCAGCTCTAGAAACATTACTATAGTCACATGCCATATATTTTGTAACTATTATTGCACAGTCCTATAAAGAAGAGGAGGCCTAGTGGTGAAGGTAATGAAAAAAAGCAGGTAATCCCAACTTGGCTTTCCCATTTGACCACAATTTGGGATCTTTGGCATCAAAATTAATTTAACTATGTGTTGTATCCTTATACCTTAAAGTGTGTGAGCACACAGCAATTGACTAAATATGCCCTTGATATGCTATTGTTTTCTCCTGAAAAAAATGCATTATCATTAAAATCAAATTTATGTGTGTCCCTATGACACATGGGGTTGTTCCTATAAGACTAAACTATCATGTAATTTAGGTATAGCACTGAAAAATTCCATTTAACAATTTGCCCTTGATTGTATTCAATCACAAATTAAAAGTTTGGAGTAAGTCCTCACAAGGATAGTAACAAGCGTTTAAGTCCCCAACGGGATGGTACTGTGTGCATGCAGAAATAAAGCTATATTTGCAAATTTGAAGCAGGAACCTGTATCTTGATTTTTTTCTTAACAATTTTCTGTAATTATTATGATTTGAGACCATTGGGAGAGGTTAGTCCCCACAAGGCAGGTATCCACACATAGTCCCCACAAGGATGGTAGAGTGAGTGTGAGAGAGTGTGTGTGTGTTTTTTTTTACTTAGTAGCCCATCTGGAGCACTGCCAAATGCAGCAGTTGTTCAATATCTAGGCACCCTTGTCTTGATTCCACCTTGTGCTTCTTTCTGACAACACCGTACTTTTCCTGTCTCTACAGCTCACTCTTGGAAGTTCTTTTTCAGTCGCACTTTCTAAATCTTTTCACTGTTTTTCTACTTTTCTTTTCCTTCACATTTCGGTCTACCTCTTTCTTGCTCTGGGTCAAAGTCTGATGGTGAAAAATAAGTCCTGATCTCCAAACATTAATGCCATTGCCCACCGACCGCAACCACCAGGGCAAAATAGACATTGCTTTTCTCTGAGCCACCCTTTTCTCATATACTTCCTCGCTTTTATGCTTCAGAGAGGAGCCACCCGGGACCATCCTACCTTACACCAACCCTTTCTTGCTGTAATAATTAAACATTCCGATATTTTGACTTTTAGGTACCCTTGAACAACCTGACAATAACTGTTATTTCCACAAAATAAACGAATTTCTAGCCTACTACAACACTGAACCTTAAATCTTTAGTTACAGCATAAATATTTCTGCTGAACTGACTCACGGTCCTTTGCCTCAGCTGCCACACATTTCTACACGTTGTGACAACTAGGGTGGATATTTATTAAGGTTTGTGGTGCAGCTCTTGTGGCGCAAGGCATTATGTTGATTTTCAAACTAATATAAAAGCCTGTGGACAAAACACAAAAATGTGCAAAGCATAAACGGGACCCTTGGTAAGTCTAGGCCTGTGTGTTTTTAGGAGAGGATTGTTTTGAGAACCACCTTTTGACATGTATTGGTTGAGTGCCTGTTTCTGTTACTTGAGAAAAAAGGTTGGTACTTAGAAAAATATATATAAATAATGTAAAGAAGAACATATGTTGAGGAAGGTTTCCATATTAGGGGAGGGGCTTCGTTGGCAATTACGTGCCACCAAGTCAATGTTCATGCCGGCGTTGTACAAGGCAATGTAATTTACCTCCCTGCAGCCCATTAAAACTGTACGAAACTAAAATTAGGAAGAATTAAGAGGAATGTGTAAATCTGGGAGTTTATTGTGTAGTCTGTTGTAAATGAAAGATGTCACATAGTCAGGTCACGTTTATAAAATGTAGGTTTATTGTAAAATGTATATCTTAGTTACAGGTGATATTAATTGCCACCACCAGGAGCAGCATCATTGCTGTTCAGCCCACTCTCTCCAACTGACACTCATATTCAATCAGGCACTCATCAACATTCCATTACATCACAATCACACTGGCTGAGCCGCAAGGAACTGGGAACTATGTAGAGGATGCACAGTAACAACACAGATGTAAGATGGAAATAAACAATAAATCAGACCCCTGTATATTCAACTCAAAATATTCAATAAAAAAAGGACAAAGGATGGAAGTAAATGATCGATCAATCATTCCTACAAATATTCGACTCTTAAATAATCAAAATAGGTAAATTCTCTGCAGGGCTTAGGGAGCTAAAACACCCCCTAACACACACAGATAATTCTTGACCCTTACGAAGGACACTCACAGTATCACCAGGGTGCAACACACCCACACTCACCCTATAATGCATCACACTAGAACATTTGGGTACACACACACACACACACACACACACAACCTCTACACTTCTCCTTAACCCCTTGGGAACACCACGCAACATTGAGGTACAACACACATGCCCCTACAACTTGTCCTTAACCCCTGAGGAAGGACATTACTTAGCATTAGGGGGCAACAACATGCCCCTTCAACTCATCGTCCTTAATCTCTTGGGAATGACATTTGTGACACTTGGGTGCACACATGACCCCTACACTTCTCCTCAACCCCCTAGGAAGGACACTCCGCAACAATAAGGTGCAGCCCACACACTCACCCTGTACTGCATAACACATGCCATGCACCTAGCAGGACCAGGGATACTAGACCACATCACCCCCCTTCTGTCAGTGTGGCAAACATACTCACGTGACAAACTTAGCATTGCGTTAATAAAAATACACAGGCGGTAGATTAATAATAGCATTATCACATATAGAGCATTCTAAAAATATGCACATGCAGCAAATCCAGAATTGCATTGGAAATTCGCTCAGACAGCAAATTTAGCATGGTGTTAATAAGCAAACTTAGCATGGCATGGAACAATATCCACCAATAACGCCCAAAGTCCCGGGTTAGCAATCTCTCACCCTAAATTACTCTAAAAATCCCAATAATTGGGGACACTTCACAGTTTTTCCAAAACATAGTGAAATATTCAGCCACATGTTTGCAATCCTTGCGTAGCAGAAGTTCAATGGAAACAAAGTCAAGTTTTTGAAAAATTATTTCCTTTCCGCCAAGCCTGGTCCTTTGCCCGCTGTGCCACTGGATTCAAGCTAGCGTGGCCGATGAGGGGAGATACTCTGAAACCGGTCCCAGGATGCTTGTTACCGGTCCAGGGAAGACCTTGCCTGGCAGTTCAGGCTGGACTGTTCCCATGAGGAGCAAGATCAAGACTGATATGATTATGGCTGAGGTTAAACTAGGGTGGCATAGTGAGCAAAAGAACGATGGATTAAAACCAGATCTCTTGTCTGAGGGTGAGCGGTTGAAATGTTTCAGCACTCCGTCCATCATCTTGTTGTGTTTGCCAGTGTTGTAAATGAAGATAATATCTTCTGGGCAGGTAGTTAAGTAGCTAGGTCATGTTGATTTTACGATGTAAGTTTATTGTATACATTATTTTTTAGTTACATGTTATATCAATAGCCCCACGAGGAACAGCAATCCTTGCTGCTCAGCTCACTCTCTCCAACTGACACTCATACCAACCAGGCACTCATCAACATTCCATTACATCAGACTCACACTGACAGAGCAGCAGGGAACTGGAAACAATGGAGAGGATGCACAGCAACTACACAGGTTACAACATATTCCTTTTCTAATTATATTGTTACAATGCCTGACCTTTGTACAATGAATCGCTCTATAAACAACTGATGAATTAAGGTCGTTGGACCAGAAAATCATTGATGTTGTACTGAATTGACTCACAGCGAAAATGTGGCAGACGTAAAACTGATCGCAAATGTGGTCGATATGTTCTGTAATAGGAGGATTATATTTAATCTGAGTATTATAATCACAACTGACTGATCTGAATGTTCTAGATGGCTAAAAATGAGCATGGAGCAGAAATCTCTCAGTGAACAGAACGAAATGTATTAAGCAATCATGCTTATTAAGGTATATCACGTGCATGAAAGAAATTCAAAATAATTATTAAATACCGTACAGTTTTTACACCCTTGCAACACCATTCCGTATGTTCAGATGTTATACAGATTCAGATGTTATACAGAGGAAGTAATAAAAAATATTGAAAAAAACGTATGTTTTAAACAAACACGTATAACTGTAAAATTTCCAAAAATATGTTTACCATATTTTATATGTATATGCAGTGTGACCCATAATGCACATTGTGCTTACTTCTGAAGCTTTGTGAGTATGTGTTTATTTGTGCATTGAGTCAGATGCTGTTATGTATTGCTGTTAAGGGTGGGGTGGTAATATGTCATGGGTTATGCTGTATCTTCTACAGTTCTCCACAGGCAGAGAATAGGAAACATCATTTACCACACAGTCTGAACCATGCAGTGCCTTTATAACATAGGCGTTACAATGACTAACACGCAAGTCGCTATAACGACTTGCTTTAGGGGACGCGGTGTTGAACTGGTGTTGGATTTTAAGTCCAACACCTTGCCTATTGATACACAGACTGGAGTTGGAATAGTAAATTATACTATTCCAAAATCCAGCATTGTAATGACTTGCGTGCTAAAGGAACGTGTGGTAACAACGCAGTTACTGTTCAGACTGCGTTGTTAAGGCACGCGTGGGTCAGACATGCATGATTCTGTCATACAACTTAATAGAATGCTTTCCAAAAGTATTAACAGTAAAAAGAATAACAGCAACTACATATGCAGCCTGAGATCAGATTAACACTATTTTTTATTTAAATTCTCTTGGTTAGTGGGTGGCACCAATATATGTGAAATCATATGTCAGTTGTCACTGACTGTGCAACATTGTTCAAGTCACGAATACATTTGATTTATTTCTTTTTGCAATTTTATGTTGCATAAAGTCTGTCCCAGGGCATTGGTACATGAGCACCAATTACACAATGTCAGAATCATTATTTTTTTAGGTACAATTGCATTGGTGATACACCTAATATAGAAATGATTGTGCATTGCTACGTGTAAACAGCAAATGAGCTGCAAGAAAATGTGGCCTAGCCTGAGTCATTAAATTCCAGTGGAGGAAAAAAAGGTTTTGAGATGCTATTGCGCAGGGGTTACAGTTTTCTCTTGGCAGCCAACTAGGACGCTGCTGAAACCTGTAGTTGCTGACTTCCAAAGTGGTTTAGTTTTGATTTCACCTAATTCTTTTTGTCAGCAACCTGTGCTTCCTGTGTTTTTATTTTCCTCCTGCATGGTTTTTTTCACCACTTCCGTGTCGCTAGTTTCCTATCTTTCTCCTTTGCAGTCTTTCTACTTTGCCTGCATTGCTCGCTCTTGCTCTGGGCCGTAGTCTGATGATGAGAAAGAAGTCCTGGTCCCCAGAATTGAGTGCCAGGTACCAGTACTTGCAACCACTGGCACAATTTAAGCACTGGATGTCTGATGGACCTTTGCCATCTTCAGAGTAGGGGCCAGGGGTCTTAATTCTTTCTCAGACCATAATGCTTGTTTGGTTTGATTTCTACCCAATAAGTATGGATCTCTTAGGAATTTCCCTAGCTAACAGTTCAAATGTATTCAAGGAATTTCATGAAGAGGATGGGGCCTTACATTCTGAAAAGTCTGCCTTACAAAATGAAAACGTTGGACCAAATGTCCTAACAAACACATGAATTAGATTTATAAACAGCTTGCAAACCTGATACACTGCCACCAAATTTGTTTTGTAGTGAACCTCAGCCTTATGGGACAAGGGTTCCTTGATAATAACACTAGGACCACTGTGGTTCCACCTTTAGGTACATAAGTAAATATCCCTAGTGTAGGTCTGAAAGTACCATTAACAAGTCCAAATATTACCATGAAGACCCACAAGTGCACAACAGCTTTCTTACCAAGTGCTAACCTGATTACTTGTGTAGATCAGATTCCTTTCCTAATCTATACCATAAGGTTGGATTCGCGAACAAATGTGGGGTCATGAAGGCAGGAAAATGGCCATTCTGAATTGAAATGAAGAAAGCCTCTTCTACAATTTTTATGATTTTAAAACATACCTCAGACTGCTGGAATAACCATTAGTCAGTCAGCTACTTATGTGCGGATGAATAGCTGAAAAGTAATCTGGGGGTCTCCTTTCCTATTTAATGCACTTCAAGCAGCTGTATTTGGAACCAGATTGGTTGAAAGTAAAATGAACATCAATATTTTATTGAGTACTGTTTGATGCCTGACGTTCGGTTCTGAGCTCATTGACCAAGTCTTTCAACTCAAACACTGTCTGAATTAAGACACTGGTAAAAGGTGATATTAGAAATACAAAATTAACATAAAGCCTTCTAATGACATAGAGAGTAGTTTTCCAAACCTGTGCAGATCAGGAACATGAAAAATCCCAATATGCTACCTAGACAACCTATGGTTGACTTGTTCTTCCAACTTCCAATAGAAGCCCATGTTCACACCAGAACATGGGCTTCAGTTTCCTGCCGCTAAAGCGGTGATAATTTTAACGCCGTTCTTGATAATACGCCCCAAGGTTTCTAAAGAGGACAGGTATCTATTGTCAAATACAGGGGCATATTATTAAGCTAAAGCGGCGATAATTTTAACGCCGTGCTATCCTGGCTGATGACGGCTGATAGCCAGAAACCGGTCCTAGGAAGCTCGTTTCCGGTCCAGGGAAGGCATGGCTTGGCAGTTCGGGCTGGACTGTTCCCATGAGGCACAGGGTCAGACTGATTTGCATATGGCCATGTCTGAACTGGGGTGGCAGAGTGGGCTAAAGAATGGTGATGGATCAAACCCAGATCTGTTGACTGGGTTTGATTGGTTCTGATGCTCCGTCCATCACCACCCCCTTTTGTACCGTAATTGTGTTAAACAGCAGCATCAGTTTATTCTGAAGCAACCAACCCGTGTAAAACCACGGAAGGAGTATTGAGTTTACATCACATATTCACACCAAATATAAAAAATGCCAACAGCATGCACACGCCATGAAATGTCATAGCATTTATAGTCTGAATTCAAGGAGTCTAGTGGTTCCAAAAGGGCCCACACCAACACTGCATAGTGATTACCTCAGAATATATGTGTTGTCTAGTGCCTTTTGGAATTTGCAGTTATCAATGCTTCTTTAAGCACGTTTCATGTATAACCCTGGTTTCACAATTATTTTGTAAGAGGTTACTCTGTTCAGGATTCCACACATGAATCAGCATATATAAATTTGAAACCACCCTTTAGTCCTTCTGCTGTTCTTCTATATATATAATAGAAACAGATAGTATGGAAGCAGAAGGTCTTCTCTGTACATTTATTACCTCTTATACACATGGGGCCTTGATATATGCACCATTTAATGGTCAATAATCAGGCGCAAATGGGTTTGCAACCGCTAAAAATGCAATTTTCAATGTACTACCGGGTTCTATGGAAGGATTTCTGAAAGTAGTACAACAAACCGAAAATTACCAAATCAAAATTTCGCAAGCTGCTTTAGCCAGTCCTAAATACAGGCTCTGTATTAGTGAAATGCTGTTCGTATGTGTTAAGCATTCACAATTTGTAGATAAAGAGTAAAAATGGAAATTGCACGTGCAATATACCACAAACTTGAAACAGGTGGCAAACAGGTGCAAAATATAAAAGGGGGAAACTCACATTGCAAACTTTTAAAATGGCTGCACTCTATGCTCTGGTGAGCCTTTTCTAAATACAGGTTGAGCAGGCAAGTCATTATGAATGTTATTGATAAACGTAATCCAATTTTACAAAGGAAAACACAGCATAAGCAGGCCATCCCCACACACATATAGGTACTTTGTCCCCCCCACATTCTAGCCTCAGGCAGCTACTAGGAGATAGCAGCAGTTGCGCGGGGGGGGATATCACAAAGTGCCCTTTCAAGACCTTTTGTAACTTTTTTAATGCCATGTGTGAGAAAGTGGGTTGTTAGTTGCGGGGGGAGGGAGCCCTTCTCAAGCAACAGGCACAATCCTCATCAGGGTTATACATAAACAGTCAATAAAATAGTCAGTGCTTCCCCTCTGGAAGCTTGGCAAAAAAGCAGTCAGGGTTAACTTAGAGGCAATGTGTAAAGTATTTATGCAGAACACAACCAGTAATAAAGTCAAAACACAACACAAGAAGAATAGAGTAAATTTTAACGAAATATTTGACCCAAAATTTACAAAAATTGAATCCGTAGAACCGGAGGTATGAATTTTTAAAGTTTTAAGTGAAAAATAGCACCCAATTCATCAAAGCGCCAACTACGGGCATCTAGTCGCCTGAGAACAGGGAAAAGTTAAAAGTTATGGCTGACCGTGATAGAGTGCAATTCGAATACATTAAGTGGATTGGGCCTGGTGTCCACTTTCCTTCAGACTTAGAAGAAATTTCAAGAAAAATGCCTGTGAAGATAAAGTTCAGAGGACAGGGCAGCTTACGGTGTCCGAGAAGGAAGATTCATTGTCGGGGCAACACTGGACAAAGTCACAGTGAAGATTCCTACTTTCAGACTTAATTTCTTTTTTGTAAGTCGAAAATCTCCACAGTAATGAAGCTTACGTTGTAGCCAACGAGGGCTCCATGAAGCCAGATACCCCTTCTGCGCAGAGGCGTTGAACAGGATTTGCTGTTGTGAAGAAAAACATAGCAGGAGCTGCAGGGAAGTCAGTCTGACTGGCGCTGCACCTCCGTCGAATCGACGAGCAAGTAGGACCCAGTCTCCTCTTGGTTCTCAGGATATTTTTGGGAAAAAAATCTTTTAAGTCCCAAGTTCTGGATTCAGGCTATCTGAGCACCTTTAGCTCCCTTTGGAAAGGCATCACTTGGAGGGTCAGAAGTCACTCAGGCAGGGTTCAGGTGAGGGTTAAAAATGGTTGGAGCCTTTCTTTCCCCGAGGCTGTGATCAGGAGTCCAGCCAACTAACCTCTGGAGCCTCTCTGAAAGTCCTGGGTTCAAGATGAAGTGCAGGGCTCAAGCAGCAAGACACCTGTCATGGTGAAAAGCAGGCTTCAGGCAAGACAACTGTCCTTGGTGCAACAAAGCAGTCTTCTGAAGTACACAGCAGGTCACAGCAGCAGGCAGTCCTCTGAGCACCAGTCCTCTGAAGTCCAGAAAGTGAACTGAGGAGTGGGCCAGAGTGTCCCCTTTTTATACTTTGAGCCTACTTTGAAATGGGAAAACATCTGGAGGCTTCACCTCCAGATGTGTCTAGAATTTCCTGCCTCAGATCCCTGGCTATAGCCTGCCTACAGGCACAAAAGGGTAGTGTGAAGTTCTTTGTGTGAGAGCAGGGCACAGCCTGGGTGCTCTGACTGGGACCAGGTCACCCAGGGATGCATGCCTGGGCCCCAGAGCATAGGATCCCCGGCCCGGAGAGGGGGGCCACACCCCTCCCCTCCCCCATTGAGTTTAGACCAACCCCAGGGAATGGGGCCCCCGGGGCTGTATGTGTTAAGAACACAACAATGCGTGCTTACCTCTAAGTCTGCACTGTTCGGGTTGCAGGGGCAATATGAACCAAACTCCTTGTACCCTACCTTTCTGCCTGTGGGGTAAATGTAAATGAGGGAGATTCAGAAGGGATCAGGGAAGAGGGCCGGATGGTGGACGTCGTGATGTCTTCACACAATTGTCGACCTGCGATACAATAGTGAGACACGCAAGTTCTCTGAGGCATCAATAAGCAACCCCTCTCCCATTTGCGGTTATTCTGGTAAGCTGTCTACTTTATACTCCTACCTGCGAACAACTGCTTTAATGTAAAACGTCTGATGGTTTGGTTTGGTGTGTTGCGATATGTCATCTGGAAGTGCTATATCTTTTAGGATTCTCCCTCCGGTGGTACGTAACCAAGAGCTTGACTCTAAGAGAAAGACAGTACTTTACATTCCCCGGTGGGCAGTAACGTACCCACCCTTACTATGACATTGTGTACTTCCACACATGTTACCAATAACAGTCTTGGCCAGTTCTGAGAGGTAACAATGATGAATATTTGGCATTGAATATTATGACACCCCTCGTACCATAAGAGTCTTTACACCACAGATGAAACACTTTCCAGAACTGTAGGTCTTTACACCTTCTTAAAACAGATGCATCACAATGTTCTAACGTTCTAAGGAAATGTATATTAAATGTGCCAAAAATTGTCCCGTCTTCTGAGCAGTCAAGAGATAAAATATTACTTGAGTTGGGTACCGTTAATTTGCCAATATCTCCTTTGCACCATCGGACTCTGAGCACGGCGACTGATGTGTTGATAGCCTGTCAGAGCCGGATTCAGAAACGTAGACTCCCGGGGAACCCTACGGCACAGGTTGGTAGGCACAGAGAACACACCCACCTAACACAATGGACTCTGAAGACAAAGTGCCTTCCAGAAGCCGGGTGTGGCTTTATATACTCGTGCCACACCCAACATGCTGCCACACGCTGTTGAGATCCTGCGAGATTTTGGTGGCATGTACATGCAGCTATACGCAAGGAATGCAACAAGGAAGGCGCTGCTTGGTCACAGTAAGGCTGATTCATGATAACAGCACAGGTTTTTGGCAGTAATGTATCCTGGCATAATGTTTACATACGTACATGCTTGCACGACACAATAACAGTCAATGACAAACACCAGTTAATGAAAATCGTATTACATTACGCTCACCTTGACATAAGGCAGTGTTGGTTGCATGGGATAAGAGTGGGCTTTCCAGAGGGTAAAACTGGGACTGTGAGGTCCTGGTCTGTGTGCATTCTGGAAGGGTCTGTGACTGTGGCTGTGATGTGTTGGGGTTGCGACTCAAGACAGTATGTGGCCCCCATCTCACTTATTTGGCCCCAGGGAAGTTGTGGTTACCAAGGTCTGGGGGTGGGCACAGCCTCAGCATAATTTTTAAATGAGCCCTGGGGAGGTGGTGGTCCATGGGGCATATGAAAGCACAACGAGGGGCGGTAAGAGTGGCCCCCCTCTTTTGGTTTTAATGAAGCCCCGGGGAGGTGGCTGTCCCCGGGTTCTTGGAGCTCAATGAAGAGGGGTCCATGCGGCCTCCTCCTTAAATCAGTAAAGCCCCAGGAAGGTGGTGGTCCACAGGGCTCATAAGAGGAAAAGCAGAAGGCAGAAAAATTAGCAGAAAAGGCAAAACAGAGGGCAGAAAAACTAGCAGGAAAGACGAAACAGAGTGCAGAAAATTGAGCAGTAAGGGCAAAACAGAGGACAGAAAAATTAGCAGAAAAGGTCAACCGAAGGGCAGAAAAACAAGCAGGAAAGGCAAAACAAAACAGAACAGAAGAGGATTAAACAGAGGGAAAAAAACGAGCAGGAAAGGAAAAACAGAGAGCTCAAGGTGGGTCAGTAATCCGTACATAGTAATCCCTGATCATGCACCGCATAGGAATTAAAATGGCCTTTCTGCCTGCCCTTTCATGGCGGTTCACCCGCCATAAAAAGGCAGGCAGAAAGTGATTTTGGGGGCCCCAGGCAGGCACCGCTTCCCGCTGGCCCTATGCTATGGGGCCTGGTTAAAACTTATGCTGCCCCCCTAAACATCCCTGCACCATGTGTCAGGTCATGCATGGTGCCTGCCACATAGTGCAGGGATGTTTTAAATGTCTTTATTTAAAAGCATCTGGGCAGCGGGACCGCCGACTTCTAGTCAGCCGTTCCTGCCTCCTCCATGGTGCCAGTCAGACGAGAGTCCAACCAGCATCGTAATCAGACCTTTAGTTTCCTGTCCCGAATTCACCATCCACCAGGGCTCAATTTAAATATTATGGGGTAGGGGGCACACCCCCCGGAAGCCTATCCCCTGGGTCCCAATGAATTTAATGAGCCTAAGGAGGCCTTGGGAACTCCATCCCCCTGGGCCGTAACTTAAGTTTGAAAGGAGATAGGCCGCGCGAACCCCCTTCTCTGTGCCTTTACTGGCCCCTGGGGCCAGCTAACTTACTGTGTCCTCGGGAGCCCACCCCCGAGACACAGTGGTTTTCCTGCTCACACCGGCATGGGCAGGGAAGCTTATGTTTGATCCTGTTTGGATGGAGTATTTGCAAATCTCCCACCAAACAGAAGCAAACACAAAGTCTGCTCCCAGCAGGTGGGAGCTTTAAAAATGCTCCCGCCAGCTGGGAGCAGACTTGTGGTCTGTTTCCCTTCCTGCACTGATGTGGGCAGGCAAACAAAATAACAGATTCCCCCTGTCTGGATGGAGGAGCATAAATAGCTGCTTCCTCTGGAAGAGAGCAATGATGGCTCCCACAACATGCAGGGAGCTGGTAGGTGCCACAGAGTCCCTGGAGCTCCCTGCACAGCCCCTAATGTCTGCATAGTTGGTATCCTGGGTGGGCACTGGATCACCCACCTACTGTAAAGACAGGTGCCAGAACATTGCGTCCCTGGAGCCATAATAGACTCGGAAAGGGAGGCCCCACGGCACCCTCCCCTTAATTATACATACAGTCCTGGGGTCCTCTGGCCTAGTGAGGCTTGGAGAGGGGGCGTGCTGCCTTTTCTCCTTTTAATAGGCATACGGTCCTGGGGGATGGGATCCCCAGAGCCTAATGAGGCTTGAGATTTGAGCCAGGCGGCCACCATTCCCTTTAATACATATTTTGGCCCCAAGGGATGGGCTTCCCAGTGTGTAATAAAGCTCAGAGAGGGGTGCAGACATCCCCCCCCCTTTTGTATTTTATGTGGCCCAGGGGATGAGGTCCCCAGGGCTCAAGAAGGCTAAGGGAGCGGGTCACATGTCCCCTCCCCTTTTAATTTTATCAGGCTCTGGTGGATGAGGTCCCCAGGGACTGATAAGGCTCAGGGAGGGGGGCATTCAGCCCCCCTCCCCATTTAAACAAAAAAAGGCCCAGGGGATGGGGTCCGCTGGGCCTATGAAGGCTCAGAGAGAGAGGCCCCCATGGGCGTCTCACTTTTTTATTGGCCCCGGGGGATAGGATCCCCAGGGTCTAATAAGGCTTGCAGATGGAGGCCACACGTGTAACCCTGTCTTGTCACCATCCCCTGCTGTGCCTGGCCAAAGACTGTGCACAGCATGGGGTTGGCTGCCTGCAGAAAGTCGGAAGCAGGGACTGGCTGCAAGACAGGTCCTGTGGCTAACCCTATGCCACACACGACCAAAGGCCATGCACTGCATGGGGTTGGCTGCCTCCAGATAGCTCCCTGCGGTAACCCCACGCCACGTCAGACATAAGGCTGTGCGTAGTGTGTGATTGGCTGCCTCCGAGTGGGTTGATCACAGAGCCTGGCTGCACGGCCAAACTTTACTGTTAAAGTAATATTATAGTTAAGAGTGATAAAAATATATTTTTTTGTTTAAAAAAAAAAAAGACTTAAAAATTCACTGAAAAAAACAAAGGTTAAAGTTTTGCTATAGTTAGTTTCTATGTTGGTGACAACATTAACATTATGAACTCAAAAAAACCTGAAATTCATCAACAATAATTAGCAGGCCTAACTATGACTTGCGCCCCAGCCATGCATTGCTTATGACCTCACATATCACATCACGCTTGGCCTGTTATATGACATCACTGATGACATCATTGATGGCATCACTGATAACATCACTCAAGCTTCTTTTGTACACATTACTCTATAAACTATTATAACATTACATGCCTGACAGCAAGTACATAACCGCTCAGAATAATATGAATCATGATTAATGCCATCAAGATGCAACCCTCTTAAGTGCATAAAGCCTAGTTCACATTAACAGTCAACCACAGATATATGGGAAACCCTCATTGCACACAGTGTATACAACTATATGTATACAACTGTTCGGAGAAAGCCAAGTTCCTCATGATACTCAATGTCTGTTGCAAAATTAATGCCCTACTACAGACAGCTTTGATCTGTATCAAACCACGCACAGTCATGGAACCTACATTGAGAAATGTAGCTGATAGGAGTAGGAAAGTAGGTACTGTAAGCAGTGTTTACTCTATGAAGAGTGTAATATGTGCCACATTGTTTGCAGACAGTGAAACTCTCATGAGAAATACACCACAGAACATTAAAAATTATCTACCAAGAACAGTGTGCACTCTATGTAACATTCCTCCAAAAACACACTGTTCACTTAAAATATCCAAGGTCTGAAAGTGCTAAAGATCATGCCACCTAAGTCTTCATACTGTGGTGAAAACTTCACAGATAGCCCAACTTCTGAAGCAAAAGAAACACATGGACATAGGTTAGCACCTGGCGCACATAGTCTTCTATGTTATATAGAAATTGTCATGCTGAGATGATGCTTTCTTGTAACATACTGGACACAAGTCATCAACTGGCATCTGCACACAGAGTTAGTCTTCAATGCAAAGATTTATAACGTGTTCAAAACCTCCACATACCTATGATTCAATAGAAGCATGTGCCTTTTGTAAACACACCCATTTGCTGGACACAGGCTGTACTCAATAAGGTAAAAAAGTGATATGGTAGTTACCTGCCACTACGTAAATTATAAAACAAATTTACACATTCATTAGATGATACCATCAGTGATGTAATCAGTGGTGTCATCAATGTCATTTGAGATGTCATCAATGATGTCATAGAACAAGTCATGAGTGATGTAATATGTGAGAATGAAGAACAATTTCAAATACAAACAATTACAAAAGATGTACTTACAAAGCTCATTACAGTTGTAAGTATGCATATTCTACAAAAGAAGCAGCCAGGTTTATCAGAGATTCATATTGAAAAAGTTTAAAGTACATGCAGAATAATAGATAGTGAACTTAGAATGGTGAGAGGACATATATAGTTTATAATATTGTTCCCATTTACATTTGTAAATGAAACATTAGGAAATTACAAAGAAGGATAGCAAAAAGCTATATTTTCACTACCATCTTCAGAGAGGTATTGAAAATCCCAGCGAGTGCCAAGGATCTTTAACAAGGGCACTATCATTTTTTAAACTTATCATTTGAACTCTAAGCATTGAGCCAAAAGTAAACAAGACAATATATTGTTTGATCTCTGTACAGAAGCTTGAGCTGTCTCCTCTTATAATCCTGGGTGGGCGATGTTGCGCGGTATGTTAGGCTGATAGGAGAGCCTATACAGCATACCGCTGCCGTGACAGCTCTGAATGTTCATCTGTTCCTGGTGTGGCATGCACCATGCTATGCATGACACAGAGTGCACACACAACCATGCAGTTGTGAGTGTGGACATCATGTGCCCCTGCACCCACCTCCATGGGCAGATTTGCCTGGGGGCCCTGTTGGGTACCCCCTCCTTGCCTTTCTGCCAGGTTTTTCATGGCGGGAGCACCGCTATGAAAAGGCTTGCGGAGGGGCAAGTTGTGATATAGACGGCGGGGCCAGGATTGGCACGGCCTCCATTTTTCTCAATTTCACACACTGCCGACACTGCAGGATCCAGGATCCTGGAGGT
Organism: Triturus cristatus; assembly: GCF_964204655.1. NCBI lineage: Eukaryota > Metazoa > Chordata > Amphibia > Caudata > Salamandridae > Triturus > Triturus cristatus. The sequence goes on along the minus strand of NC_140591.1, from coordinate 1,005,489,691 downwards.
ACCAGTGGTGTTCTAGGGGGTTGCTGGGGGTCTGACCACTGCACTCTTAATACGGTGGTCCCAGGACCGCTGTATTTATAATAAGGTGCTTAGTCATTTCTAATAATTTGTTGAGAATTAATCATTGCACAAGACAGTGATAAAGTTCTCAAATGTGACAATTTTTTTTTGTGGAAATCCTTTTATTAAACAAAAGAACAAGCTTCAGATACAAGCAAATCCCAATATACATATACATTTTATGGCGAAGACACGGCAGTTACCAAACACCTCAACACGCAGCACGCAAGTACATTTTACGCAGTTCTGCACACTACTAGATTGAATTCTTCTCCCAACTCTCACAGTATAGCCTATACAGCACACCCCAGGGACCCCATCATAGGCCTCTATACAATGTCCAGGCCCCCCATATTTTCTCCCACTTGCGAGGGCATCCACGACTTTGATAGACTAGCTGCTCCGCATTATGACACCAGTCCATATCACACAGCCATGCTGCCACTGTCGGGGGCGCCATCACCCCCATGCACGTGCGATGTTTCTCTTAGCGACCCCCCTCCGCTAAAGCTAGCCACAGCTTGGTCTACTGTGGCCATGTGATCTCTCCTGTAACGCTGAGGATGTGCCATCTGGACTCCATGAGAACCTGCTCGCCCACTACAGCCTCCAGTATGCGGGTTAGGCCCCTCCAGTACTTCTGAACAAATGTGACAATTTTACACTAGCCAGGGTCACATGTGCTTACTATGCTTCCAGATAATGCTACATACAACACAGGCTTTGAGATATTTTACCATAGTCATTGTTTGTGCATTGAATGCATTATGGTGCATAACTGTAGGATACATGATAGAAGCTTAAAGCAGACTTGGTTAATGTGGCCTCACAAACTTGTGCAGACTCACAAATTATGTGTGATAAATTGTCATGTGTTTTACTAATGCTCACATTGACAACCCAGCGAATATTTTTTTCCACTCTGTAGCATTTTCTGGTTTGCAAATTGTGATTTTTAGCGACTTGAAACTAGCGAGTCGCTAAATGAAATGCACTGTGTCTCAGACACAATTAGTGATTCCCAATAGTGTCGCAAATGACGTACCTCATTAATATTCATGAGGTAGGTCGCAATTTGGGACCCATTGGCAATGGCCTGTAATCACAGGGATGGCGGCCTGCTGGGGTCAGTAGACTACCATGTCTGTGATTGCTATTTAAATAAAGCTATTTGTTTATGAAATGCAGCCGATTTTCCTTAACCCCTTCAGTGCCACGCCCTTTCCCCCTCCTGTGCCGGGCGTTGCACTAGTGGGTGGGGTTCATGACAAGATAGTCTCGTCATGGAGCACAGTTGCGCTGTGCCCATGACGAGACTATCTCGTCATGGGCACTGAAGAGGTTAAGGGAAACGGGGATGCATATAAAAAAGAAAAATGAAAAGTTTGCTTTTCATTTTTTAAGAGCAAGGACCACTGCCTGTTCTTAACAAATGTCGTCGCCCACATCCACAAAGGGGAAAGGGTTCCTTGTGGACCCCTTCCTGTTTGTGAATGGTCTACCACCTCCTTCATGGAGTCAGTAAAATATGAATGTTTTGAAAATGCATTGCGGTTGCAAAACACTCATAAATGCTACTGCGACTTCCTATCAGAAAGGGATGCCCTTAATACGCCTCTTCCAAATAGCGACAACACATACACTATTTTGCGTGTCGGAAATAGGTTACCAACTCACAAAATATGGTTAATACAGTGCAAAAGCTGTTGCTAAAGAAGGAGTAAAAAAAGTCAAATCAAACCAAAATTGCTGGGGAACAAACAAAGAAGTGAAATGGTTAGGAAATATTTTAGGTGTGACAGAGTGGGGCCCTTTGCAAATTACAAGACTTCTCCCACTTTTAAGGCAGTTTGTATGTTTTGCAAGAAAAAGGAGCACTTTGCATCTGTATGCAAGATGAAAAAATCCAGAGAAAAGATCAGTGAGGTGGATAGCAGTGATGGAAAGGACAAGGATGATCTTGACTTCGAATGTGGACAAATCATTTAGCAAATTGGGGACAAAGGTGATGCAGGCCTACTTGACTATTTTGAAGTTTAAGGTGAAAAAATGTAAGTCCTCTTTGATTCAGGAGCAAAAATCACAATTGTTGCCAGTAAATTTTATGAGGGGAAACTTAAAAAGAAAGCGACTTTGGTGAAGCCTGACATGAGATCCTGAGCATATGGTGGAGAGCCTATTGAATTGCATAGATATTTTGCTGGTTTCATTGAATATTAGCAACACTATACATCTTGAAAAGTATATGTTTAAAAAAAGTGATAGTATAATAAATTGGGTCCATCAAAAAGAGTGGGGGTGATATTGGATCCCAACAGCTCTCCTTCAATCATGCTGAAGGAAAATCATGGTGTGCGTGAGATATGAGTTCCGAGGCAATCTGGAGCAACCTACCAATATGAAGTAAAGGAAAAAACTCCCCAAGTGTTCAGAGAAGGTCTAGGTTGCATGAAAGGTTATAGTCAGAGGATAAGACTGATTCTGGAGATGGAATCTTTTTGCAGTAAATTGAGAAACATCCCTAAAGCCATAAAGGAGAATATGCACATCGAGTTAGAAAAGCTGAAAGCTCAAGGGATAATTGAGGAAGCCAAGGGTACTAAATGGCTTGCTCTCGTAGTTGCAGCTAGAAAATTGAATTCAAGTTTGAGATTGTGTGCGACTCTCAGACATTTGAACAAGAACATGATAGTTGATAGATATCCTCTCCCAACATCTCAAAATTGTTAATGAGGCTGACTATGCACATCAACAATCAAAAAAGCTACAAAAGGTAATATTCAGATTCAAATGCTAAATGTGCAAATAAAGAATTTTATAAAATGTTATCTGAATTTTGTGAATCTAAATGCACAGAAGGAATTTATTTGATTACTCAAGAATTCACTGACAGACTGGCTAATCATTCCACAACCAAAGCAGAGACATTGGACTCCTATTTAAAAACTAAGAAAAACCACCAGCACCAACCTATTTTCAAAAATCCCATCTACGAGTAAGCTGTCCCAATCTCTGCATTCTTTCAAACAAATATTGCACATTAAATTCATAGATCTGGTTGAAGCAAGCCGGCCAGCCAGACGGTTACCCTTCCAACCCTTATCCACCACAAAGATTCAAGAACATTCTTTTAACTAAGTTCGGCAGCCACGCCAGTAAGAAGACCCATTAATAATTCTTTAACTATGGGAATCTTTGTTGAAAACCTAAAAAAGGCATCTTATTCAGTTATTAAAGAAAACAAACCTGGACCCACGTGACCGTTACAACTACAGACCAATTACAGGTGGGCCTTTCCGGGGCAAACAGAGCAGCATTCAACCAGATGTCACAATTTATTGAAGATAACTCCATTTTTTCAGACTACCACACAGGATTCTGCCAAGGAGACACAGAATCTGCCCTCATCGTCATCTGGAATTACCTTAAAAACACTGTAGACCACAATGAGGTAGCTGCATTACTTCTCTTGGAACTCTTAGCTGCCTTCGACACGGTTGACAATGATACTCTAATACAAAGACTCTCTGAAGCAGACATAGATGGGATTGCTCGACTGGATCACATCCTACCTTCAAGGCAGGACTAATGTCATCTATACTCCACCTTTCTTATCCAAACATTACTTCACAAAAGGAGGGGGTTCCTCAAGGCTCTATCATCACACCCAATGCTTTTTAAAATCTACAGGAAGTCATTACCGGCAATGATCAATGAATTTCAGGTCACATGCTATAACTATGCAGATGACACACAAATATTCCTAAAACTGGAAAAGTCCAAAGACATTGAAAACTCCAAAATCTTCAGTTGCCTCAAAGCCATTTATCAGTGGATGACATGGAGCCATCTCAAATTGAATGTTTCCAAAACGGAAATACTAACATGTGGCAATTGGGAAAATTATGATCCACTCAACGCCTGGCCTGATGATCTAGGACCACATCCTAAAGTAGCTAAGGAAGTAAGAAACCTTTGAATTATCATGAGCTCTAAGCTATCAATGAATGCTCAAGTGGACACATTAGCAAGATCAAGCTTCATTACTATGAAAACTCTGCAATTAATCTTTCCCTACCTAGGATATCCACTCAAGGACCAGGCTATTATGTCTCTTGTACTGTCTTAACTTGATTAAGCCAATGGCCTCAAACACGGATCATCTTTATCAACCATGAAAAGACTACAACGGATTGAGAACTCTGCTGCCAGACTACTCCTACATGTAATGCCACAATCCCACATCTCCCCTGCCTTGAGGGCCCTAAATTGGTTGCCAGAAGATCCACATTCAAGCTGCTTTCCATAACCCACAAAGCAATACATGGAACAGGACTAATATCACTAAATACATTCTACAAAGGAACCTCTGATCAAGATTGTCACCTCGCCTCAAAATCCCCACCATACAAGAAAAAAAACATAGGTGGCACATATTTCTCTGTTCAAGAAGCCAAACTATGGAACTCATTACCTCCAAAGATAAGATCCACTGATAAGTATCTTATCTTCAGAAGACTACTCAATTGTTGGCTCTTTCTTAGATAACCACCATGCTCAAAAACAAATGTACAGCACATCCCTGTGTAAATAAACATTTTATTTGGTTATATGTATCTAGATATGTGTACATCTTTTATAAATGTGTATAATAATTTTGATTTAAATATATAGATTTTTTTTATTTAGCTGGCCTCAAAAAATCTACTCACCCGGCAAGTAAGATTTTATCAGGTCGAGTTCTTTTTAGCACTTACTAGTCTGTGGCAAGTGAATTTAAGCTGGAAAGGAACAGGTTTTCTGTTCATTTAGAAAGTGAATGAGCAATAAAGATGCCATTAATTCTTGTTTTTATCTTGACACATTTGCTATCTGTTCCAGGAAAGAGGTGAGATGTTAGTTTGTCTTTTTACTAATTGCTGCTTGGAAAATTTAGTTTGTTTTTCTTTCTCCTTCTACAGTTAGAGGTTTTTGTGAAGTGAGCTGTCTGCAGATGTCAGGTTTTTTTCTAACACGTCACATTAAATAGCTTGTAAGTGAATAGTTCAAATATTTAAATATTTATCAGAAATAACAAAAGTAATTTTTTTTGTAAATTAGAAGTGTGATACAAAGATTTAAATAGGAGCAAAACAAATCAGAACACTTTACTTGGTGGTGTGCCATGACACATTTGCAGAAACTCGAATTTCCAAACAATATTGTTTGTACACTATATAGTTTTATCAGTAAAACCTCAAGTCAGTGGGAAATTCTGTGTCCATTTCAATGTAAAATCTGCTGATTGCACAGGACACTACGCTACCACTTCATGCTTTAGTTATGTATTTATTAAAAGTGATAGTTTTTAAACATGATTTGAGAAACTTTCTCGCCCCCGCCCTGATGACAATGCTGTTAATGAACTTAGAGGCAGGTGAGGAGTCAATTGTATTCTATATGTGGCAAGATTTGCATTATACATAGAGCAAAAGTTTAGTCTATTAAATCAAACAAAAGAGTTTTTGTACAGCAGACATGCTGAACTCTCATATTTGAAGGTGCCTTTATATGATAATGAAGAAAATGGCAGCTCAGTGAATTAAAATATTTGCCCACTAGCACATCATTTAAAATCAGTTTATGGGTCAAGAGGATTACAATTAGGTGGAGTAGATTATTTAAGTCGCAAGACCTGTAGATCTAATAACATTTTTATGAATTTTTGAGGCCTGCTTTAGGTCCATTGTTGAACCGTTGGGAGCCCTTACAAAGAGCAAAATTGGCTGGGCAATGATTTCCAGAAGGTGAAGAAGGCCCTCCTGAAGAAGATCACCATGGCCTACTTTGACCCTAAGAAGCAAACTGAGCTGCTCATTAATGCAAGACCCATGAGCCTGGGAGCCGTTCTCACCCTCGAGTTGGAGCCTGGAAGGTCGTCCCCATTGGCATTCGCCAGCAAGGCGCTAACCCAGACAGAGATGGGCTACACGCAAATCGAGAGAGAGGCCCTGGTGATTAACTGGGTGTGTATAGGAGGCCATTTAAGGTAGTCACAGACCACCAGCCACTTGTTCCATTATTACAGGGCTCAGCCCCCCATCCTTCACCGCAAAATGAACGATGGGCCATTCAACTGCAGCACTACCGCATGAAAGTAAGAGATGCTGTGCAGAGTTGATTCTGGAAAAGCTCTGTACGAGATGTCAACAACTGGGCAGGCGAGAACAAAGAGAGGTTGGCCAAAATGTGGAGGGTCGCAACGAGTTCAGCACCACTCAAGCCAGCATCCTTCTGCGAGGCCATCTACTTGTGATCCCAGTGAGCCTACAATAGCAAGTGGCACTGTTAGCCTATGGTGGGCACCAAGGAACTGTGTAAATGAAATCCTGCATGTGGTAGAAAGTGTGGTTCCCTGACCTAGAGGCCACAGTAGATGAGATAGTGTGAATGTCCTAAGTGTCAACGTAAAAGTTCTCAGGAAATCCTGGGTCCCATCATCACAGAAGACCCTTGCACAGTCCCTTGGTTCAATATAAGTCTCGATTTTGGAAGTTTCTCAGTTACGAGAATTACGATGGTCATGGTAGACAACTACTCCAAACACTCTATTGTTGAAGTGATTGACTTGACAGTGTTCATGCATGTTACACCAGTCCTAGAGAGGGGTTTTGCAACTTTTGGCCTGCCAGACGAGGTCAAGACTGACAATGGACCACCATCCAAGGTTCAGAATTTAAGGAATTGCTCAGCCACCTGGAAATACATCACCCCGTGTCACCCCTCAATAAGTGCAAGCAAACTGTGAGGCTGAAAGGTTTATGTGCACACTGAAAAAGGCACTCAGGACTGCAGTGGCAGAAGGAGCAAACCCTGAACTTAGCTTACAGAAACTTCTCAGTGAATACCACGAAATGTCACATTGTACCATCCAGCGAGCCCCCTGGACCCGGATTTTCAATGGTCCCAGGTGAGACACTATCCTGGTGCACCTAGGGTGGGTCCACTCATCCTCAGACTCCCAAGGGGCTCAAACTTGGTGCACTCAGAACAACACGCAAGTGAGGCAAAAGCGGCGAGAGATGAGATGACTGACTGTGCCAGGCGACAAAGTCAATATTAGAGATCACAGGCAGGCTGGAAGTTCATTCAGTCAATCAGTGTTGCGCCGACCGGACCTCAGGAGCGGGTTGATGATTGAGGGGTCCACCTCTTGATCTAACCAAGCCTGATTGCCGTAACGGCACAGGTCAGCGGAAGGATCAAGCGAGGGAAGGAAAGGAAGGGAACGCCAGGGAGGGAGATCTGTAAAGAGAAAGAACAGAACACACACCAATAAGGATCACCTCAAACATATGCAAGAATCAACGCTTGTTTTCTGGACCTGTTATATACCCTAGCCCCTATACCTGTAAAGGAAAATAACATCCATTCTTATCATGGTGATGGTGAATTAAAGTTGAGGGTTGGTTGAGAGGTGGGCGGAATTTGCTTGTGATGGGGTTTTTTTTCTGTAGCAATGACAAATAAACAATGGTCAACCCCCACAACAGGATCCTACTCTGGATAATGAGGCCCTACAGCATGAACCATCACATACCCTCCACTTGACTCCATCGTGCCTCACAGGGGTAGAGCGTAGCCCTCTACCACTCACGATAACCCCTGTTAAGATAGAGTCATAGAATACACCAGTTAGACAATACGACACGGTATTGCATCAATCACTGTATGCCCCATCAAGCATTCACCACACTCTCCCCTTCGTGTGCTATCGACACTGGTAGCGTAAAGTTATGTATATCATTTCATGCAAACAAGGTATGGCCCTGCGCAAATGAGCTTCCTTGATCTGTGCTCTCCGGTCACACTGGACCTTGCAATATTCCTATGGTCTTTTCCAGGCTATGCGCCCCCACCCCGCCGGCCGACAAAGCAGGCCGAACACATCCAAAGCGAGAGCCTCGCTCTCCCCGCCTGCCGACAAATGCAGGTCGATTAAATCCGCAAAGGTTCTTTCGCCAGCCTCCGTATGAGCACCCGCTCATACACGGAGGTTCCAAAGACTGTTGGTGCAAGCACCCTTACCGTACTCAAGGTAACGGACCTGGAACAAGGATCGTATGAAGAAGACGTCTCCACGAACGAATTTCCGACATCGGGAGGCCGGGGACTTCCTGCTTTATGCGTCTGGGGCGCGTAGTCTCGCGAGACGCGCTAAGCCCCATGGGAGATGTAGTTCGGGCGGCGCGGTGAGCGAACAACGTTGTTTCGCTGCCGGCGCTCACCAGGGGGGTCCTGACAATCAGTGTTTGTTAAGTGTGACTACTCGCCCATGAGGGTCTCATGGTGCTGGGGGAAGCAGACTGCAGGTCCTGATGAGTGCTGAGGTTCAGTCAAAGAGCCAGGTCTTTAGATCCTTCCTGAATTGGGTAAGCAAGGGGGATAGCCTGAGCTGGAGAGGCAGGGTGTTCCAGGTTTTGGTGGCGAGGTAGGAGAAAGATCTTCCTCTGGTCCTGGTCTTACGGATCTGTGGGACAGAGGCAAGGGCCAGTTCAGTGGAGTTGAGGTGTCTGGTGGGTATGTGGAATGAGGTGGTGGTTCAGGTATGCTGGTCCAGCATCATGGAGTGCTTTGTAGGCATCTGTGAGGAGCTTGAACGTGTCTCTTTTGTTGGAGCTAGTGGAGTTCTTGCAGGTCTTTTGGAGATGTGGCTGCGGAGGGGATACTGAGATCCAGTCTGGCTGCAGCGTTCTGAATGTTCTGTGGTTTCCTGAGAAGTTTCTGGGCAACTCCTGCATAGAGTGCATTGCCTTAGTTGAGTTTGCTGCTGATGAGTGCGTGGGTGACTGACTTTCTGGCATAAGTTGGGATCCATATAAAGGTCTTTCGAAGCATGCAGAGTGTGGAAGCATGATGAGGAGATGGCGTTGATGTGGGGGTTCATCACGAGCGAGGGGTCTAGTAAGATACCGAGATTTTGTGCATGGTCCATGGGTGTGGGGGGTTTCTTAACGCGGCAGGCCACCCTGTGCCTTCCAAACCGGAGGTGTTGGGCCATATGATGAAAACTTCGGTCTTGTCTGAGTTGAGCTTGAGGTAGCTATCTCTCATCTTGGTAGCGACAGCTTTCATCCAGTCCTGGAAGTTGTTTCTGGTGATTGTGGGCTCATTGGTGAGGGAGAGGATCAGCTGGGTGTCGTCGCTTAGATGACAATGATGAGTCCCACGAAAAAAGGCTGCAAGAGAATCACAAGAAATGTCTTGTGGATCTGGAAAGTAGCTACGCCCAAGCAACACATGCCAACTGAAGAAGGAACAGAAGGAGACAAGAAAGGAAGTGATCTGCCTGAAGTCAAGATCCGCGGGGGGATCTCCCTTCGTAGTAAGGACCAGCATCACACCAGTGAAGGCAACCAGAGGACCGAAGACACACACTCTGCTCAAGTTCCCGAAGGTATGCTAGTCCACTTGCAACACCAGCAGTATAACTTTTGGCCAAACCCGCAACCAAGCCAATGGCTTAAAGACCTTGTACGCCAAATCCTGCATTAACAATTTCAGACCAAGTTCGGGAGGGATGTAGTGATCCACCTGGGCGTGACCAGATGCTATATATTAATGGCCGGAGATCACATGTGGTCTTTTGCCTGCACTGTACTACTGTGTATGCGTGTCCTCATTGGGCATTCCAGGGACTAGCATACCTAAGCAGCAGAGACCTCCTGAGCCAAGAGGGTCCCCTGCCACATCAAGCACCAAGCACTAGCATCTCACTTGCCATTGGCAGTGGTGCTGTTAAGTGGACTAGCAGAAGGGGTCAGACTAACCACCAGACACACCCAATGCAGCCGTTGCCTCAAGCAGTACTCACCTCAGTGCTGCTGATATGAGGATATGCTGGTAAGGCAGGGAAACATGTTCTCATGCTCCACATTTGAGACCATCTTTGCATTCCCTGAAAATGGCCAAGATCTCTGGACTGAGATCTCCTACAAACACATGGTCATCAAAGGGCTAGGCATCCCATTCACATACAGTGGTGTGGACATAATATAATCAGATGAACACACCCTCTGAGTGCCACGTCGAATATATACCAGAAACTAAAGGACAATTCACCAATACATAGGGTAAAACTCCAAACTGTTGAAAAAGGTCACTACCCATGAGACCGTGATGTGAGTCAGGATTCATTCTATACCATACCAGCTGGTGCTCCCAGGTAGACAATGACAATCATCAGCAAACCATCATCAGCATGCATACAGCAGCAAACTGTGTCTCACATCTATATCAATTAATTGTATTCACAAGTACAATATGCCAATCCACATTTGAAGCACACGCATGGCAAAGGTGCTCCCCAAGGTGACCCATGTCTGAGGAAAATGGATTAAGAAGCTCAATCTTCCACCTCCTGCCCCTGTTCGACCTCACAGACTCTCAAACACTACGTCCCAAATGGGAAAAGTATCACCCTCTGTTAAAACATTACTTGTGTGCCATATAAAAAAAATCACACTGATAAGACGTTCAGGGATCTTCGTATAAACTTGGTATACGATGAGGTTGAGTATTTGCTGCTAACCCAACTGAGACATTGAAAGGCCTACTGACAATTCTAAATGAGACATTAGATTTAACCTGCAAAGCAACAAACTTTAAAAGGTACACTTTTAACACGACATGCCAAGGTTCAGATGAGGCCATGGACGAGTTTTTCACCAGAATGCAACAATTAGTGGCCCATTTCAAATTTGCCAAGCTTAACAATGAAGAGGCAATCCATTTGTGGATCACTGAATGCTGCCAGTCCACTGCGTCTCGTACAAGCATACTAAAAAAAGCATATCACCCTGCTAACAATATTTTACTTGGCTGACCTTAAGCCGGGACAAATGTGGTCACAGTAGAGGCTGGAAGGAGCAGTCTGATTAACCAGAAGAATCTAAAGGCAAGCAACAATTCTCATAATCCAGATGCAAAAAAAAATCACATGCATTTGCAAAGCCAATATATATCGCCTATGCAAGAGCTATTGGCTTTGCCAATATCTTTTAGCAATATGTGCCAGCAATGTTGTGCACCAGTGTGGCTGGTGTTCAGCATGGCTAAAAGTTAGCGGGGTAGAGGAGAGTGGCCTGGAGTCGAGTGTCGGAAAGTGAAGTGGAGTAGAGTGGAGTGTTATAGAGTGGATTAGTGGCGTACGGTACAGTTGAGTGGGATGGAAAGGAGTGAAGAAGTGGAGTGTCAAGGAGTAGCGCACAGTGTTGTGGAGTGTTCTGGAGGGAATGGAGTGTCCAAGTAGAAGGGCGAAGAGTTGAGTTGAGTGGCATAGAGTGGAGTACAGTGTCAGAGTTGAGTAGAGTTGAATGGCATAGAGTGTTGTGGAGTGGCATAGAAGGTGTTAAGTGGAGTACAGTGTTGTAGAGTAGAGTGGCATAGAGCGGAGTAGAGTAGATGTCATAGAACAGAGTGGAGTAAAGTGGCATGGATTGGAATTGAGGGAGTTGCATAAAGTGTCGTGGAGTAGTGTCATAGAATTGTATAGAGTCAAGTAGAGGGCTGTGAATGAGATAGCGCAGTAGATTGTCAGTGGAACAGATTATAATGGAGAAGACCTTCACAGAGTGGAGTATTGTGGAGTGGAGTGTCGTGGAGTGTCGTAGAGTGAAGTGTAGTAGAGTGGTCTAGAGTCAATTGGCATGAACTGCAGTGGTGCAGAGTAAATGGTCGGAGATTGCAGTAGTATAGAGTACTTTGGTTTTGAGTAAAGTGGTATAGAGTGCTGTGATGTAGAGTAGAGTGCAGTGGCATAGAGAAGAGCGGTGCAGAGTAGATTGCAAGTCATGCAGAGTAGAGTGTCAGACTGCAGGGTTGTAGAGTGGTGTAGAGAAAAGTGGTGCAGGGAAAAGTGGTGCAGAGTAGAGTGGTGCAGAGAGCAGTGACGTCCAGTACAGTGGTGCAGAGTAGAATAGCATGGCAGAGAGTGCAGTGGTGTACAGTACAGTGAAATAGACTGCAGTGATGTAGAGTGCAATGGTGTAGAGGAACATAGCATTCAGTGGCATAGAGTGTAGTGGCATAGTGTATTATGCTGAAGAGTATAGTGGTGTAAAGTGCAGTGGTGCAGAGTAGATTGGCATAGAGTGTAGTGGTGTAGCGTGCATTGATTTTGAGTAAAGTGATTTAGAGAGCATTAATGTAGAGTGCAGCAGTGTAAATAGAGTGGCGTGAAGTGGCGCAGAGTGGAGGAGAGTGGCATAGACTGCAGTGGCATAGAGTAGATTGTTTCAGAGTAGAGTAAAGTGGCGTAGAGTGTAGTGGTATACAGTAGAGTGCAGTGGGTCTAAGTGGGTTAAGGTGAATTGGCGTATAGTACAGTGGCGTAGAGTGGAGTGATACAGAGTAGACTGGCGTAGAGTTCAGTGGCAGAAAGAGCAGTGTTGCAGAGTAGAGTGACGTAGAGTGAAGAGGCATAGAGTGGAGCAGAGTAAAGTGAAGGGGTACAGGGTAGAGTGCAGTAGCATAGAGTGGAGTAGAGCAACATAGAATGCAGTGGCGTAGACAGCAGTCATGCAGAGTAGAGTATCATAGTGCAGTGGCGTAGAGTGCAGTAGCATAGAGTGGTGCAGAATAGAGTCATGCAGAGAGCAGTAAGAGACTACAGTGGTGCAGAAGAGAACAGAGTGGCTTACAGTGCAGTGACGTAGAGCGCAATAGTGTACAGTGACATAGCATGCAGTGACATGGAGTAGAATGTTGTAGAGTATAGTGGCATAAAGTGCAGTGGCACAAAGTAGTTGGCATAGGTACAGTGGCAGAGGGTGCCTTGGTTTTGGGTAAAGCGGTGTAGAGTGAATTGGGATAGAATGCAGTGGTTTAAAGTAGAATGGTGGAGCATAGAGGGGCACAGCGTAGAGTGCAATGGCATAGAGTAGAGTGGCATTGAGTAGATTGTTTCAGAGTAGAGTGAAGTGGAGTGGTGCAGGGTGGAATATAGTCATGCAAAGTAGAATGCAGTGGCATAGAGCACAGTAGAGTAGAGTTGCGTAAAGTATAATGGCACAGTGTTAATTGCAGTGGCGTAGAGTGGCATAAAGTGCAGTGGTATAGTGTAGATTGTTTCAGAGTAGAGTTAAGTGGTGTAGAGTGGAGATGTGCGGGGTGGAGTTGAATGGTATAGAGTAGTGGCGTAAAGTGCATTGGCATAGATTGCAGCGTTGCAGAGTGGAGTGACCTGGACTGGAGTGGTGGAGAGTGCAGTGGCAAAGAGTGCAGTGTTGCATAGTAGAATAGGGTAGAGTGCATTGGCATACATTAGAGTGCTGCAGAGCGAAGTGGCATAAAGTGCAGTAGTGTACACTAAATTAGAGTGGCGTAGAGTGCAATAGAGTGGCTTTGAGTGGTGCAGAGTAGAGTGTAGTGGCATAAAGTAGAGTGGCACAGAGTGAAGAGGCGCAGAGTAGAGTGGCACAGAGTACAGTGACAGAGAAGAGTGTCGCAGAGTAGAGTGTCAAAGTGCAGTGGTGTAGAGTGGAGTGGCACAGAGTGCACTTGGGTAGAGAACAGTGGCGTACAATGTTGCGGAGTAAAGTGATGTAGAGTGAAATGGTGTAGAGTAAAGTGGCATAGAGTAGAGTGGAGCAGAGTACAGTGGCGTAGAGTAGAGTGGCGCAGAGTGGAAGAGAGTGCAGTGCTGCAGAGTAGAGTGTCAGAGTGCAGTGGAATAGAGAAGAGTGGCATAGATTGCGCTGGTTTAGAGTGCAGTAGCGTACAGTGGTGCAAAGTAAAGTGACAGAGTGCAATGGTGTAGCGTGGTGTAGAATGCAGTGGCATAGAGTACAGTGGAGCAGAACAGATAAGATCAGAGTAGAGTAAAGTGGAGTGGTAGCAGGGTAGAGTATAGTGGTGCACGGTAGAGTGCCGTGGCGTAGAGTGGCATAAAGTGCAGTTGCATATAGTAAATTGTTTCAGAGTAGTTGTGCAGAATAGAGTAGAAGGCATTGAGTGAAGTGGCGTAGAGTGCAGTGGTGCACAGTAGATTAGAGTGGTGTAAAGTGCATTGACAGAGTGCAGCAGAGAGGCGCAGATTGGTGCAGAGTAGACTGCAGTATCAGAGTAGAGTGGCACAGAGTTGAAAGCCATAGATTTTAGTGGCATAGAGTTCAGTCTTATAAAGTTCAGTGGCACAGAGTGCAGTGCTACAGAGTAGGGTATTGTAGAGTGGTATAGAGTGCATTGGTGTAGAGTGGCAAAAAGTGAATTTGTGTAGAGTGTGGTGGCGTACAGTGTTGCAGATTAAAGTGACAGAGTGCAATGGTGTAAAGTAGAGTGCAGTGGCATAGAGTATAGTGGCATACAATACAGTGGTACAGAGTAGATTGGCATAGATTGGCATAGAGTGCAGTGGTGTAGAGTGTATTGGTTTTGAGTAAAGTGCTATAAAGAGCAGTGGTCAAGAGTGCAGTGGCACAGAGTGGAATAGAGAGGTGTAGACTGCGGAGGCATAGAGCAGATTATTTCAGAGTAGAGTGAAGTGGCATAGAGTGCAGTAGTGCTGAGTAGATTAGACTGGATTGGTGTAGAATGCAGTTGCGTACAGTGGAGCAATGCAGAGTTCAGTGGCATAGAGTCCAATGGTGTAGAGTTCAGTGGCGCAGAGTACTAGGGTGTGGAGTTCTGTGGCATATAGTTCAGCGGCATAGTAGAGTGGAGTGGCATAGTACAGTGTTGCAAAGTTTACTATTGTAGTGCACAGTGGTGTGTAGTATGGTGGTGTGGAGTGCTTTGGCATTGAGCGTAGTAGTGTAGAGTGCAGTGGTGCACCGTAGAGTGGAGTATAGTGCCGTGGCACGGAGTTAAAGTGGTGTAGAGTGCAGTGGCACAAAGTGGAGTGGCATAGAAAGCACTGGCATAGACAGCAGTGGTGCAGAGTAGAATAGAGTGGCATAGAGGGAGGTGATGCAAAGTTTAATAGAGTGTCGTAGATTGCAGTGACCGAGTACAGTGGTGCAGAGTAGATTGGCACAGAGTGCATTGCAAGTGATGCAGAATGCCTTGGCATAGAGTGGTGCAGAGTGGAGTGGCACTGAGTGCAGTGGCACCTAGTGCATTGGAGTAGAGTACAGTGGTTCAGAGTAGATTAGAGTGGCATGGAGGGGATTGGCATAGAGTGTTCTGGCATTAAGTGGAGTGGTACAGAGTAGAGTGCACTGGCATAGAGTGCAGTGTTATAGAGTGGGTGGCATATAGTGAAGTGGTGCAGAGTGCAGTGGCAAAGAGTGGAATTGTGCATAGTAGATTAGTGTGGGGTAAAGTGCATTGGCATAGAGTGGAGTGGTGTCCAGTAGAGAGGTGTAGAGTGGAGTGGTGCAGAGAAAAGTGCAGTGATGCAGAGTGGAGTGACGGAGTTTGGAGTGGAGTGGAGTGGCACAGTGTGGAGTGGTGAGGAGTAGAGTGCAGAGGTGTGGAGTAGTGAAGAGCTCAGTGGAGTGGGGTAACGTGGAGTATGCATGGTATGGCAGCGTACTGCCATTACAGACAACACATCTTCAGTTTAAATCACCATTGCATTTGAACTCACAAAGTTTTACCGGTAAAAGTATAAAGCGCACAAACAATAATGTGTGGAAATTTCATCACCCAATGTGTTGATTTGATCTTCAGCACAGTTCATTTACAGAAATGTAAATTGTCTTGTGTGCTAGAAACAAATACCATCGTACAGCCTTCCTCAAACATCACTAGTATCCAGTAGGATTGTCACATAAATCCTCTCACTTTGAAGTCAGATTTAACAAGATTTAAAGGCCTTTTTACAGAAAGCTAGTTAATGGAAGAATACGGTAAACAAGGTTTTGGGCAATGGGAGAGCGAACTTCGAGATGGACAGCCTAAAGGAATAAACCCAGCAAATAGAAAGACAAACCTCAAAGCCAATGGTTAGCAATAGGCAGAATGCATTCCTAGGTCAACTTAATGAATCTACCATAGATGTCTTTAGAAAACCAAACAGCTGCGACCTAAAAATCAGATCTGACTGCTCACACAGTTGTAACATATATAACATGAAATTGGCTCAATTCACACGGTCACATCACGCGGTGAAATAGTGAAATCAAGGCAAGTTGGAAACTCATACATGGAGTGGCTTTACAGCTGCAGTGTGAAATATTATATTTATATTTCTTGTTCTTGAAATAGCACGACACACTTCTGAGAGAGTTTCTTGGCACTGTGCTGATCAGAAGAACTGGTACATTCTAAAACATCCAAGTTTTTCACATCTTCTTAAAATTCATAAACTCCGGTTAGGTACGAAGATGGAGAGGGAGTTTTTTTCAGTGATAGGGGGCCACATACTAGCAAGATTTGCCCTCAAATCTGGAGGTGCGAATGAGTGGAATCTGCAAAAGCGATTTATTTGAGGACCATAGCCATCTGGAAGGTTGATAATTAAGAAAGTCTTGGATAAGCAGGACGGGCCTTGTATAATGCCTTATGGATCAGACAGCAGAGCTTAAAAACTGCCCGCTTTCTGTTAGGCAACCAATGTAGTTGGTTAAGCATGGGGAGAAAGGTGTTCTGCTGCTGCAATCCATTTGAGGATTTCCAAATTGCCCAAGCATGGAAAGCAGTCATTTAAGCAGGCAACTACTGGGAAGGGTGGGCATGGCCAGCTCCTAGGCAGCATGCAAAGGCGCTAGTCAATCAATCAGGGGTTTGTAAAGCGCAACTACTCACTCGTGAGGGTCTCAAGGTGCTTAGTGGGGGCTGCTGATCTGTCTGGGCATGGAGGTTCAATCGAAGAGCCAAGTCTTGAGATCCTTCCTAAATTGGGTAAGGGACGGGCATTGCTTGAAGTGGAGGGGCAGGGTGTTCCAAGTTTTGGTGGTGAGGTAGGAGAAGGATCTTCCTCCGGTTCTGGTCTTGTGAATTCTTGGGACGGTGGCCAGGGCAAGATGGACGGAGCGAAGTTGTCTGGCGGGTATGTGGAATGAGAGGTGGTGGTTCAGATATGCTGGTCCTGCATCTTGGACAGCTTTGTAGGCATATGTAAGGAGCTTGAAGGTGATTCTCTTGTTGTCTGGGAGCCAGTGAAGTTGTCGGAGGTGTTGTATTATGTGGCTGCAGCGGAGGATGTCGAAGACCAGTCTGGCTTTAGCGTTTTAAACGTTCTGTAGTTTCCTGAGCTGTTTCTGGGTGATGCCGGCATAGAGTATGTTACCCTAGTCGAGTCTGGTGGTGATGAGTGTTTGTGTGATCGTCTTTCTGGATTCTGTGGTGATCCATCTGAATGTCTTTTGAAACGGGCAGAGCGTGTGGAAGCAGGATGAGGATAAGGCACTGATCTGGCGGTTCATTATGAGCGAGGAGTCCAGTATGTCGTCGGTTGCGGCAAGGAGTGTGGTCTCGGTGTTATGGTTACTTCTGAAGATGAATTGAGAGATGTCCAGGATGTGGTTCTCTTTGATGAACTCGGATAGTTGGGCGTTGACGGCCTTCTCAATGACCTTGGCAGGGAAGGGGAGAAGGGAGATGGGTGTGAAGTTCTTGATATTCGGTCAGGTCAGCAGATGGCTTCTTCAGCAAGGGGTTGATTTTGGCATGTTTCCAGTCGTCTGGGAGGGTGGCAGTCTCGATGGAGCAGTGAAAATCTGGGGCGATGGAGGTGGCTGCTCTATGGAAGATGTGACATAGGCCCAATAGGGCTCCGGAGTGGAAGCTCTTCAAGTTGTTGAGTGCGTCGTCTGGGGTAGGCGGAGTCCAGTTGAACAGGGTCTGATGCGGTGTGGCGAGGGTGCATGCAGTGGTGACAGGCATTGTGGCAGGGTCTTGGGTGTCTAAGCTGTCGTAGAATTGCCTGATCTTGTGGTGCCTAGTGTAAACCAGCTTTGATCATGTACCGCATAAGCTTGGGAGGTTGTATATCAACCCCTCTCAGCAGGGCCCCAGCAGAAGTTGGAAAAGCTTATTGGTTTGTTTTTTGGCCTGGGAGTGGGGAGGAATAGAGGGACTGCACCTTAAATGAGTTTTTGAGGTAGTTACAATCCCATCCAGGCTCCATAGACTTTAGTGTGCTGTCCCTGCTGAGTGCTAGTGTGCCTCGAGATCCAAGGCTCTGCTCGCACAGATGATTTATAAGGCCCTGTCTTCTCCTACCTTTACTGGATGCCTGTCTGTTTCTGATTTACGAGGCTCTCTCCTGTTGCAGCTTTAAAAGACTCTGTCACGAGATCCCTGCTGAGGCAAATCTCACCTTTATCAGCATTTCAGCTCCAGGAACACTGTATGGCATTCTATTTAAACTCAGGACACACAGGGTCCTGGCAAGAATTACATTGCGAGAGGTTTTCCTTTTCTTCTTGGCATAATCTCAGGGACATCGTAAGGATTTGGGACCCTGGGTCAAACGTATTATGGGGACCCGTGTTTGGAAAAGCTTTGAATTTATGATCCAATTTCAGCACTTTCATACTCTCTTTGGCCAGGTCACTGGCAGTGCACAGGCACACAGATCCAAATTCTAAATAGGTTTACATCTAATATTCATGTGTGTTTTCAATATTATAATACAGCAGCAGCTCAGTAATATTACTGCAAATAATCGCCATGACACCCTTCCATTTGTCATATGTGAGGTTCTGTTTTAATCTAAAAAGCTTTTTTATGGATTTTGCACGAAACAAAAAATGTTCTGCAAAATGTCTGTAATAGATCCTCACATATCACCCACATTAAAGATAAATTAAAGGAAAATGGTCTGATTAAGAATTATTCAAGGTCATCAGGGCAAGAATCACTGCAGAACAGAGCTGGCAAGGAATTTGTGTGAAGCGCGGGCACCCGGAGGCAAGATGGCGGCCGGCAGTCCGGCTGAGTGAGCTGGTTTAGCGCTTGTTCCTCCGTTCGTAATTGCCAAAATGAACTCACGGATCCCCAGAGTGAACTGACCTTGTTTGTTTGTTGGTGATTCTTGCCACGCGTACTGATCCCGGTGTGGGCGATGCGAGGAGTGGTTCATCTATCCTCAGAATATCGGAGGAGCCGTCTCGCCTGGATTCTCTCCCTGTCAAAGCAAGTCACAGTCTGCGTTTTCCGGTTAGCTGCGGCAGTTCGGCCAGGCTTGCCGTTCGTGGAGATGCCTCCGAAAGCCCAGACAAGGGGCACTGCTCCTACGACGCGTGTTGCGGTCCCTAAGAGCATAGCGAGGTCCAGTGGAATGGTGGCACAATCTCCAGGTAAGGCGGGACACGGTGTGAGCGGTGCAGGCGGCAAGGTGGAAACAAGTGTGCAGGGAGTTGAGCAGACGCCTAAGGGATCGGGGGCTAAATCAAAAACCAGACAGACTCTACCATTAATGTTCAAGAACAAAACAGATAAAATGATAGTGGCACACAACAACGACAAGACACAGAATGTTAGCGCATTGAACTGTGCTCAGACATTGCCAGATTCATCACAATTACCATCGGACCCTCTCAGTGGGGTAGCTACTAATTTAATCACTGTGAAGGACAAAGCTGAGGAGGGGAAGGAAGAAGCGGAGGCTGGAGGATTGGTAGGGGGTATTCCTCACAAAAATCCTTCTATCATTGAAGTCCAGAAGGATTCTATGAGTCAGCCAAGAGGGATGCTGGGAGGTGTAGTCCACTCTGACTCATTGACGAATATACCTCTAGTAACCACACCTTCAGGCCAAACCACCAAACAGCAGATCATGCAGGAAAAATCTCGAATCCAGAATGGGATATTGGACACCGACGGTGATAATTTTTTTTCCTTATCAGATCACACAGTCTCCTCAGACGATGATGTTGCTTTGAGTAGAGATTGGACGGATGATGATAGTGATTTAGGGGATTGGCGCACTAATGAAGCCCTAAATGTCGATGCTGTTTCTAAAGGTTTGGATACGGTCTGCAGATTACATAAGGATCAGGCGTCTTTGCCTCAGGGGGCGGACACAGGTTCCCTAACCTGGGATTATTCGTTCTCTATTCAACCGGCTCCAGAGGGAAATGCGGTTATTCAAAAGGATACTCAAAACGATACTGGGATTAATCCACCTTCAGGCGAGATGACACTTGCAATTATTTATCAGACACTAATGGCACATCGTGAGGAGGCTCGCCAAGAGAATGCTCGGCTACAGGGGGTATGCCGTCGTGTTCAAAATTCCATTCGGAGGGTAGTTAAGACATGATCTGAGATTACCTCGAGAGTTGGGGAAGCAGAAGTGAGGATATCTACCCTAGAAGACGACATGGCAACCCAGAGGAATATAACGGATACAATTCGGTCTCAAAGAGATGACATTCATTGGAAGCTCGCCGATCTTGAAAATAAAGCCCGGAGGAACAATCTGAGAGTTGGAAGGGTCAGACGTTAGACACTTAATTGTGGAACTTTTTACCGAGGCATTTCCTGACATCAATCAATGGGACTGGCAAACAGAAATACAGAGAGCCCATCGCTTTCCATTTAAGATTAAGCAACGACCTGGGCAAGAGGACAATAGGCCTCGAGCGATTCTAATATGTTTTTCGAATTTCTTAGCAAGGGAGAAGATCTACGATCTGGCAAGACCTAATAAAAAAAGGGCAGGCAGGGGTTGTGAGTTCTTTGTCAGGCCTGATTTGTGTCCAGCAACTGTGAAGCGGAGGTGGCAGCTCCGGCAGTTAATGGGGCCCCTGCAGTCTAAGGGAGCTCAAGTGTTTTTGCTGTTTCCCTCAAAACTAAACATTATTTTTCAAGGTCAAACAGGTTCTTTGCTTCAGAAATTCAGGATAAGGAGTTTAGATTCATTGTAAGGTCACAGTTCTTTGCTACTGATTTTGCTATTCTTTTCAGTGGGGATCCTAGGGGATTTTTTTTAGGAAGACACTGCACCATATAGGGAATATGGGGTTTTCTTTTTTTTCTCGGAAAAATTGGTGAGTTTTTGGGTTTGGTTTTTTCTGCTGTTATTTTTCTAGGTACAGTGCCCACATGGACAATTAAGGGTTCTTTTTGGCAACGATACAGGAGGTGACGGGTGGTTAACCAGCCTTCCCATCAAAAGGACAGCGTCCTTATGCCTCATTTGGGGGGGTGTAGGGGGGAGGGAGGTAGGAGAGTTGGAGGGGGGGAGGGATGGATGGGAAGAGGTCATGGGGGGTACGGAGGTTGGGGTACAAAATATGAAAAAAGAAGCTGGAATCAACAAGGTAGTTATGGTTTTCGTACAATATGTTTTTTTAAAAAACATGTATTTTTGGAGGGAGAGTTAAAAATATTTTTTTTTTTTTGGCTTGCTCCATTTCTTTCAAACGTGAATGGCGCAGGATAAAATCCGCATAGGGACCTGGAATATCTGTGGCCTCAATGATGGTAAAAAAAGGGCGTTATTCTCAAAAGTTATTCAGGCTTTCCATCTTGAGGTGGTTTGTCTACAGGAAACGCATGTATCCTGGAGTGACCGAGCATATTTAAAAATTCCTGGGTTTGATTTGGTCGGGTGTTCTCGGCAATCCGCTAGGATTAGAGGGGTTGCAGTTCTCTGAGGCATGGATCTGGGGTATGTAATAGAACCACACAAGGCAGCAATGGTAGATGGGTAATAGCTGAGTTGGTGATCAATGGCAGTCCCATAACTATTTGTACAGTTTACTGCTCAAACTTTGATGACCCAGAAGTTCTACATTATTTAAATGTTGAATTGGCTTTTTGGCCTCATCCTATAGGTTTTTGTGGGGATATGAATATTAACCTCTCAGCTGACTTCCCAAATTTATACTGGTAAAAAACCTAGAGTCTTCAGGGCTCTGGTTCAGGAACATCGCTTGGTTGACTCTTGGTTTTATAACAACAAACACTTAGACGGTTATACATTCTTTTCAGTTCCCCATAACAAGTTGGTTCGATTAGACTATTTTTTTCTATCTGATCAGGTGGTAGAAGCTACATCTATCTCAGTTTTACCCAGGATATTATCGGATCATAATCCTTTGATAATTGAGTGTATGCTGAGGGGTACTAAAAGGGTCCCAAGGATTTGGACCTTTGAGAGGAAACTGCTACTGGAACATTCTTATATAGATCACATGAAGAATTAAATGGGGAAATTCTTAAAAATCAATAAAGACACAGCTCCACACACAATAGTTTGGGATACGTTTATAGCAGCGGTAAGGGGGGAAACAAAAAGCTTTTAGTTTTTTAGGCAAAAGCTCGCTCAGGATCAGATTAAGCGACGGATTGAGGAATTGGGGATTGCAGAGACTCAATTGACATGTGCAATTAAGGAGGGTTGAGAGATATCGGAAAATCAGTCACAGATAGCCAGAGTAAGGGCCTCTCTGTTGGAGTTCTTTGGGCAGGATCTTGCTGCAAAATATTTACAATTTAGATCAATGATGTTTGAATTTGGGGAAAAAGCTGGCAGGGTTCTGGCCAAGTGGTTACATGAGAGAGGTTTGGCTAACCGCATTATAAAGATTCAGGACTGCCGAGGTTGCATACAGGATACACCGGAGGGGGTTATTGAGGTCTTCAGGCAGTTTTACTGCCGTCTTTATTCAGAGGAAGTTGTTCCTTCAAATTCAGAGCTAGAAATAGAAGATTTTTTACAGGATCTTAATACCACTCAGGTTGCTGTTCAGCAGAATGAAACTCTCTCAGCCCCTATAGAATGGGAGGAGGTGGAGCTGGCAATTAAGTCTTTAGCCAATAGGAAAGCCGCAGGTCCGGATTCCATTCCTCTGGAGTTTTATAAGTTGTTTTGCTCAGAAATTCGGGCAGAGTTGCTGGCTATTTTCAGAGGAGCACAGGGTGGATATATACCAGACACATGGCGACAAACAACTATAATTCTTATTTTAAAAAAAGGTAAACCTGAATTGGATCCCGCATCGTTCCGTCCAATATCGCTAATAAATGTAGATAACAAAATATATTCGAAAATCCTATCCACCAGACTGGCAGCCGTGATTTCTTCTTTAGTGTCTCTACGGCAACATGGTTTTATTCCAGGCAGAGACACAGCCGACCATGTTCGGCGTGTAATAGCTCTCCTAGATTGGGCTCAGGCCACTCACTCTTCCCTCGGAGTGATCCTGTTAGACGCCGAGAAGGCGTTTGACAGGGTCGCCTGGGGGGTTTTATGGGCAATCCTGCGATGGAAAGGGTTTAGTTTGGAATTTCTTCAAGCACTCCAATCGCTGTACATTTCTCCGGAGACTACTCTCTCAGTCTCAGGGTTGCAATCAAGATCCTTCAGCATTGGAAGGGGCACTAGACAGGGTTGTCCCTGCTCGCCCCTTCTGTTTGCATTATATATAGACCCTCTTTTAAGTAAAATAGAGAAATGTGCAGATATATATCCAGTCAGGGTTGCTACAGCAGAGTATAAGGTATCGGCATATGCCGATGACATTGTAGTTTTGACTAGCAATGTGGCATTGGCCTTTTTTGCTATCAAGAGTCTGGCAGAACAATATGGCCACTTGTCTGGCTATAAACTTAACGTCACGAAGACCCAGGTTATTCAATCAGCAGCTATGGATCCTTCAGATGCCCCGGTGGTGCAGACCGCGGGTTATCTAGGGGTTAAAATCATGGCGGCAGTAGAAAATATTCCAGATCTGAATATTTTGCCCGTAATCAACGCAATTAATTCCACTTTGACGAGGCTAGACAATCTTCATCTGTCTCTATATGGTAGGGGGAATGTACTGAAAATTTTGGTTTTACCAAAGTTCTTATACCTCTTCAGGACCATTCCACTGGAGTTTTCTCATACAAGCCTAGCTCAAGCTGAAAGGTGTTGTAATAGATTTCTCTGGGGTTATCATCGCCCTCGGAGGGCAGCAAAATGGATGTACCTCCCTAGGGAGAGGGGAGGATGGGCAATACCTAATTTAGTGCTGTATTATTGGTCAGCTCTTGTTCAACACTTTGCTATACCACTTTTTGGAGATAGGGCATGGGTACCATTATGTTGCAGGCCCTCTATTTTTGAGATAGGATTGGGAGAAGAAGCTAAGGGGATATTAGTACGGGTATTAGAGCCCAGCTACTATAAAAAGACAAAGTTCAAGGTCATAATAGCAATGTTCTCACTTTGGCGTAAGATCCGTTGTAAATGTTTGATTCCCAATATCAATCATTACACACCCCTTACTGCGGCAGGACTCCTACCTCCCATCTTCCAAGATCTAATTACATTTGGGTGGATTTCACAGGGAATAAGGTCGTTGGGTGATCTTGGAAGCAAAGGAGTAATGGCCTCTTGAGTTTCTGAGGGAGAAATTTAGTTTAAATACTCATGATTTTTTTAAATATTTACAGATCCGCAGTTCCGTAGCGAAAGCTAGGGAGCGAGGCTCTGGGTTTTTCAAGAAAAATTTACTTATGGAACTCATAATAAAACGTTCTAGAATAGGTACGTTGTATCAACATCTACTCTCAGGCTTTCCAGATGACATATTCTTACAGAATGCTAAATGGGAAATGAAATTGGGTAGGGCAGATTTAGATATCTCTCAGGCATTATAACTCTCAAGCAGTGCCTTTATATCAGGAAGTTTACGGTCTCAAAGCTACATGGCACCGTTTGACTTGTACTACACCCCGGCCAAAATTGCCAAGTGGGGAGGTAGAGGAAGTCATTGCTGCCCGAGGTGTGGGCTGGTAGCGGCTAATGATTTACATATGGGTTTTTTTTTGTCCTAAACTCTATACATTTCTCCATGATGTAGACATTTTTCTAAATTCTAAACTTAATATTTCAGTTGCTCTCTCGGCAGAACTTGTTATACTTGGTTGTGAGAGTAACCATCTGAAGGGGAGAACTAGGTATATAATTGCCTTTCTGTTTATAGCTATGTCCATGGTAAGGCTGTCTATAACATCGGAGTGGATTAGCCCTGATGCTCCCACCTTCTTAAATATGAGAGCAAGGATCCTGGTTCTGTATAATCTAGAGTCAGCTATTTTCTTAAGGTGAGGCAAAAGAAGGCGTGAGATGGGGCAACGTATTTGGGATCCTTTGGAAAAGTGGATTAAGGAATAGTCAAAAATTGGTTGGCTATATGTGTACTCGCTTATTCTATTACTATCGGAAAGTCTACTTCAGTACATGGGTTTGTTTGTTTATATAAGCTATGTAATTTTGTTTTCTCTTCATTATGCCTTATTGTTTGTTTTTTTTTTTTACTTTACCCTCCTTTGCAGCCATTATGGAATTTAATTGTTGGAGGAATTATTGAGTATTGTATGAAACCATGCTTTTTTTTTTCTTTCTTTTTAACCAATGCCGATTGTTGCAAGCTTCATCAATAAATTTTTTTTAAAAAGAACAGCTGGCTATATCAGCCTCCCCTCCCCAAAGACAGGGGCCCTGGGCCAGAGCCCACTTTGCCCATCCCTTAAAAAGTCTCTTCATAATCTCTCTAATCAAAATTATTGGTTTCAAATCATGATATCTGAGCTATGTAATATAAACCTACTTTACTCTTTACTAGCATATGGTGCAGGAAATATTCACTGGTATTACGAAGGATTTACTATGAGCACTTTTGTTGATTGAAATGTTGTATCAGAGGACTCTAAGACTTTAAAGCAATGCCACAACAATCCTGAGACTGAGTAAAAATCAAGGAGGGCTGAGTAAATGAGCAAGTTTAAGCAGAGGCGGAGCTTGGTCAGTAAGATGGGGGGGAGCTTCAGACTTCCACAAAATCACGCTGGCACACAATATTAAAATACATTATAGGACAAGCAGGGCGCATAAGAGGGGCTTAAGAGGCAGTGGAAATGAAGAGGAATGCGGATTGGTAGGAGTGCCAACACAGAGAAACACAATATTGTGTTAAATAATAATTATCATTTAGAGCTTTTTTTTTTTAAACAGAGAGGAGTGGGAGTGTGTGTTTTTATCAGTGTGTGTTTGCAAAAATCCCAGGTGAAATGCCAAGACACCTCACCATACCCGAATGAAAGTTAGTGTACCCAACTATTCCTCAGAAAAAACATTAGGGGAGGTAACATCCCAAACAGCCCCCCTGAAGCAACACCCCTGAGTTTAAGCTACATTCAACAACTGAGAATTGATTTGGGTTTGTGAAATTTGGTGGGTGTAAAAAAAGGGGGACCCTTGGTAGTGGAGGTTAAACCGGCTTTGCCTCTCAGCCCACACAGCTCTGGATGTGTGTGTTTTTTGTGAGTGGAACATGCACGTACAGCCAATGATAACTCACAATCGGGAATTGTTAAGTTTCCTTAGCCAGGGTGTGCTAAGTCAAATTGTTGTCAGCAGATGTCTTAAGTTACCCACGTCGGTGTCCGTAGATCGAGGCCTTTACCAGGTTTTTGCTTTGAATTCTGTCACATTCAGGCCTATGTCTCCCAACCTAAAATCAAAACAACAAATCCAAGAATGTAAAGCAAAAACTCTGCATGAATGTGTTGCATATATTTGTGATTTGTGGTAAAATCCATAAGTATACGGTATGGACAGAAGAAAAGAAATCAACAAACGCAACAAGAAATAGCAAAATAATTTTGGGAGCGGTGCAGACCATTGATAAATGTGTATTAAACAAATATTTATTAACCCCTTCAGTGCCCATGACGAGATGGTCTCGTCATGGAGCGCGGTTGCGCTGTGCCCATGACGAGATTATCTCGTCATGAACCCCGCCCGCTAATGCAACGCCCGGCACAAGGCGGGGAAAGGGCGGCGCACTGAAGAGGTTAATAACAGAACCATGTTAGTAAACAATGCAGTGTATATTTATTAGCACATCCGATTCAAATACCAGCTGCCCGTGGTCCAAGCAGAACCTCAGAACATGAGGCCAGTATCAAGCACAGTTTACTGTCGTGCTTCAGCCTTTGGTTTTCATTGAAGGCTGTTCCCCCTCAGGTCAGATGTTGGAGCACAAAGGCAGTTTAATTCTTTGTAATGTCATTGAGAGTAAACGGGCTGCTGTAACCCTTGTGATGTTGTGGAGAGGGCAGAGCTGGCTCTCGCATTAGACTTTTGGCTAGTTACAGTGATTCTTCGATGTCATCCTCAAAGGCAGTTGTTATTTATTTATTTGGGGTGGGGCTTTGAAGAGTGTGACATACAGCTAGTAACTGCCTTAAAGAGAGGGTGTTTCATTGCATCTGTGTGGGTGGCTGACACTGAACTCCGCAAACACAAGGAGATGATGGAGGGAGCACTGAAACTTTTCAGGGACTCACCCCCAGTCACAGATCTGGGTTGAATCCATCATGCCTCTGTAGCTCACTTCGCCACCTCTGTTCAGACCCAGCCAAATTAGGCTTGCCTCTGTCCCTCATGGGAACAGTCCAGCCCGAACTGCTAAGCCAGGTCTTCTCTGGACCAGAAACAAGCATCCTGGGATCGGTTTCGGGGTAAGACCCCCTCTTTAGCCATTCTAGCTTGAATCCAGTGGCAATTATTATAGAATTTCTAAAGCAACTTGATGCAGACGGGAAGCATCTAATTTGCTGCTGGTTCCTGGGCACTCTTTTGGAGTTAAATATTGGACAGTGTTCTTTGTCGTTTTGCCTGTGTGGGGCAATGTTGTGCAAGGTATCTGAGGTTCAAAGACGTTAACAACTGTATCAACTGCCGACAGTCATCTACTTAATTCTCTGTGTTTGAACAATCATTTTGGTATCATTTTTACAACAGGTGCACCTATTTAGCATGTACTAGTTACACGGCGGTGCAGTCCTTTTGTTTGTATTTTTGAGCAGATGGTTCGGGTTTTTGTCAGCATCCTCCGGTGTCATCCATCCGTCCAGTACCTTAAGGCTAGCTCTTTCTCTCCAGCACTTGCCTGTCATCCTCCTGGTAGCACTGGGGTACAAGTTTGGTACTTCATTTTTTGTCATTTTTATACTATATTTTATTTTAGTTTTTTTTTTCTGTAATTGTCTGTTTACTTGGTCAGTGAGTTCTGCGTGTCCTTGAAGGAATCTTTCAGCTTTCCTTTTAGGAATTTGTTTTCAGTGAGAGGGCTGGACAAACAATGGTTGGCTCTGGGATTAATAACAACTATTGCAATTATGCACATGGCCATAATGAGAAAAACACAACTTAAATGCTATAGAGGCTGTTTAAACCCATATACTATATTGTATGAGTGATGCTGCCAATGACATGGAGAGGAAAGTACTGACTGCTGAAGTAAAGGTTTCACAGTTCTTGATGAAGCATAATTTACCACCTTCAACCGAACACCAGATCGGCCCTTAATTCTCAGAAATCTTCCCAGATTCGGCAATTAAGAAATGAATACATCACCAAGGACCAAAAAAGCTGGGGCTTATATACAAGCCCCTCGCGCCTCTGGTGCATCACTTTTAATATAGGGGAAAAGTGACGCACTGACAGTGCAAGGGGCTTGTACATAAGCCCCGCCCCCCTGTATTTTGATGGTGCTACGATTCGAGAATTCAAAATTCTTCAGTTGCTTTGCGTCATAATAACCTTTTTCCTATGGAGATTGATGGATCCAAT
Organism: Triturus cristatus; assembly: GCF_964204655.1. NCBI lineage: Eukaryota > Metazoa > Chordata > Amphibia > Caudata > Salamandridae > Triturus > Triturus cristatus. The sequence continues at coordinate 1,005,461,127 of NC_140591.1, read as the reverse complement.
GTCATTGGTGCAGTAAAATAAATGCTGTTAATTGTTGTGGATGTGGAAAGGGCACTTTATCACAACCCATTCTTATGATATGCGCATTGCGGGGCTTATTTACGAGCTCCTTGCGCCACACGTACGTCACATTTTCCCACCTTTAAAGTGACGCAGGGCGCCGTAAGAGGCTTGTAAATAAGGAATATATGATTTTACATCGCAATCAAGTAGCACGCATGGCATTACCATGCAAATTTTACATCGCAAGTGGCATTACCACGCAGCTTTTTACTTCAGAGCATTCTACCACGCATTCAATATATTACCACTTCCCTTCGTTCTTACTTTTTTTTGGGGGGGGGGGAGACTCCCCCAAGCCCCCTTTTTTTCCACATGCTTTTTAATTTTTTTTATTTATATTTAATATTCACCTGCACGCCTTGCACCAGCAGCCTTTACTTCCACCAACCACTGAAACAAGCGTGAAAACACACCTAGGACGACTGTAAAAATCAAAAAAGGACTACTCAAATGATGTACGCGCAGGACGTAGGAACGTAGAAGACGATGAAGATGGATGAATATACTTGCGTGGTAAAGACGATCGTTGAAGGAGAACGCGTGGTGAAGACGTTTACGTGGTAAGTGTACCGTAGTAAACGTACCGCGTTGTAAAGCCTTCGTGGTAAAGGATTTTTCCCGTAAATAAGCCCCTGCATCTGGAAAACACGGGGCAGCAGCTGAATCCCTGTTAATGCTTTGAAAGCTGAGTTTCAGAATGATCCGCTACCATTCAATAATTGTGTCTCTCTAGGAGTTGCTATCACAGTAACTACTACTGCCTGCAAAACATATCTAGCTACCAGACTGAACAAGGAATTGGGTAGCATCTTCATGCCTGGATAGCGAAGTGAGCTAAAGAACGATGATGGAAACCAGTCCTAGGATGCTTGTTTCCGGTCCAGAGAGGACCTGGCTTGGCAGTTCGGACTGGACTGTTCCCATGAGGCACAGGGTCAAGACTGATTTGCATATGGCTGAGTCTGAACTGGGGTGGCGAAGTGAGCTAAAGAATGATGATGGATTTAACCCAGATCTGTGACTGGGGGGGTGAGTGTCTCAAAAGTTTCAGCGCTCCGTCCATCATCTTCTTGTGTTGACAATGATGGCTGTACATCTGTGACCCGTTACAATGTTTGGGATATGAAGATACATCTGTTTTACGGGTTTGAGGAAACCTTCAAAAGAAAAGGTGTATTAATAGAATTTATGAAATGTTAATATTTAGGAGTATGTGAATCTTGAAGCAAATAACAAGTAGATGGTTGTCACTGAAGCAATGTATTGAAATAGCACTAAAAACGTAGTAGTTTAAAATCTTACATTCTAAGTCAGAATTTCTCTGAAGTAAGATTTCAACATTTCCAAAACCTGTGTAAAGATCATTTAATTGAGGTCCAACTAGGCTTTCATCCTGCAGCATTGCCTATTTCCATTTGGTTAAAAACTCTTCTGCAGTGTCAACAACCATGCATTAATATTTTACTTTAGATCATTCAGGACCTTCGCAAGAACCTTGCATATATGGCTAGGAGATCTTAAGACAATTTGATTATAATGATGAAAACATCTATAAGACACAGGAAAATGTTTTGCTTGGGTTACCTACTGAATCTATTCTCAATGACTACTAAATGATGTAGACAAATAAGAAGCAAAGTATAACCAGGTTTTCAAAGCAGCACAACAACACTTTAGGTGTAGCCTTCTGTATATTAAAAAGATACTTGAATTACTAATATAAAATGGATTCATATTTTATTGTAACAGTGTGTTGATGCTACTTGGTTAAAAGTTGAGTGCTTTTTATGAACACTTTTCAGTCTCCTTTGATTTTCAGATGAACACGATTTCTCAGATTATTAAAACATTTCTGATATGCAAATAGGAAAATCCACACTCACAGAGGGCGTGATAAATGGTGGAGAGGGCAAATGGATATTTTGTGGCATCACTTGTGGTGCATTGTTGTAACCAGCACACATAATAAAAAGAGATTCAAATTGCCTTTAAAGTTGATGTGTTTAATACTATATTACAATTCGGATTTCAGCATTGTTAGGAAAAATAAATGTGAACTAAGTTCATCTTTAAAACTTGATGTGGCACTCTCCATCAGCAGCGGCTCCTCCGCCAAGGTGGAAGAGCATCACCCCGAGGAAAAATAAAATGATAACACAATGTTTTGATCATTTTATTTTTCCCGTACTGGCCCAGTTACGTTTTGTTTAAGGGGAGGGGCTGGGATCTCAACCGGGAAGGGGTGGTATGTGCAATTAAGTGTGCATCACGGCCGGCCAAACAGTCATGTGCCCTTAGCACGTTCTCAATCAGCTATAATACACAGCCTTGGTGGAGAATATACACAGGTGCCCACTTCCTGTCTGAGCCTCGAACCACAGCGTTTAGAACAATCACAACAATGCTATTAGCAGCACCGTGATTAGCAAGGGGAGCCTGTGTGCTTCCTGTTCCTGCGCCGTTGACATATGAAGAACGAAGGAGAGGCAGCGGGCAGATAAGTGGAATTATGTTTTTTATTTTTTAGTTAAAGAAACACTCTGCCCGCCACACTACTACTGCGCCGTTTCAGCCACCACTGCTCTCCATTATTTTAATCTATAAAGAATTCACGTCCAGTTCCTCACCTCCTACCTTCACTCCCGTGTTTTTCTCTCTCTCTCTCACATTTCATTAGCTCGTCATGTACCTTTTTATCCACTCAGTTCTTGTGCACAGGCCATTCATACTTGTTGCTATTTCATCGCTACCTATAGCAACCCCGAAGTCACCTCTCCAACTATTGCTAAAACCACCCCCAGAGTCCGCATTTTGTGTACTATAATACTGTTTTCCAACTAAATTGTATGCCGCTCTAGAACCTACTGTGTAGCGTACAAATATCATTCACTATGTATCAGCTCATTGTTTTTCATATATATATATATATATATATATATAACCTACAAATTTTCCAAACTTTTGGCCAGCTCCAGTCCGCTCCTATCCTGAAAAGTTAACGGTGATTCGTCAAGCGGGGGCCGAGAAAAAAGGGTGGTCCCAAATCGCATTTTCCCCATGCATTTTCCCATAGGACCTGTTGACGCAGCTACAGCCCGACCTGCTGAACGGAATTACACCAAATTTGGCAAAGAGGTAGTCCTCAGTTCAGACTCGTGCCTTTTGCTTAAATGGTGTAAATCCGTTCAGTAGTTCCTGAGAAATTTAGAGTTAGAAAGATAGATATATCTGGGCAGAGCCTAACCACACATCTCATCGTGAGATCTGATTGGCTGTCAGTAATTCATCCAAGAAGTGTTGGCAGCCATCTTGGGACAAATATACAGGATAGCACCTCATTAAAAAGCATTGCAGTAAATAGAAGGTTTTAAGACTTTAGTTACATTATAAATCATTTGTTGATGGTGCCATACTCATTTTAGGAATTGTGGTGTGTTCTAAGGTGACTTTACCATGTGAAAAAGCCTTCTGCTGTGATATCATGAATCATGTTTGAGAGAAAACTATTTTCTCATGCTTTTCCCACAGAGATTTGGAAGGTGACCTATAAGCTAACCTGAGAGCATATTTTCTGTAAATTCACATTATCTTTCTCAGTCATGTGAGAATGAAGTCTGACATTCTCAGTAAAACATGTACATCCAACAAGGGCAGAGACTGTCCGTTTATTCCTTTGTGTTCTACTGCAGCTTCCCAGAGTGTTCTAAAGAACAACTAGAGCGCTAACAGTCCTACTTATGACAAACGTATTGCACACCTGAAGCCATCTTGATTGGAATAAAGTGGTAACTCTTAAAACATTTAATTTAAAAAGGAACAACATGAGGGGGTTCATTTTGCCATAGAAAGTATGATTAGTGCTGCAGAAAGAAAAATTGGGGCACATTTTGTGTGACTTCTCAATTCCTCTTCTATTTCATTAAAATATTCTGACATGCAGACTGAAACATGCACTTTCAATACCAGCAGCAGACTTCCCTGCTGAGCAGTAGATTAACTACAGTGATCTAATGAGCAACTAGAGTGCTAACATTCAGAATTTATGGCAAATGTGTGACACATCTGAATGCCTTCTTGATGGAATCAAAGTAAAAAACTGAAAGTATTTCCTACTGAGGAGACTGTAGTAAATGAGGAAATTAGGAAACTTCATAACAAATAAGTCTCCCAAAATGGCCACCACAGACAAAAGTAGCCGAAATATCACCCAGATGTAGCCCACTGACAGAAGTGTGCAAAACACTTATTTTTTGTGTATTTGCAGTTTTATATAGTGCAGACTTGTCCGGTATTGGAGTGCTTTACATGAGCATTGGTTACATCACACAAGATCAAATTCATTTTGGTTGTAGACATGGGGAAATTAAGTAATTTGACCAGAATCACAGAATGTTGAGCTGAAGCGGAAACTCCAACCTGGTTCCCCATTTAGTCTGCAGCTCTGGAAGTAACACCACATCCTCTCCCCTAGGTGCAACATTTAATCAAGTGGTCAACTGGATAAAAAAACAAAGATTACAAATAATTTGAAAGTTCTTTGTCGCTATTTGAAAACTCAGAAAATATGTCCTCATTTTAGTTTTTTAGAGCACTAACCATAATCTTGATGCAAATAAGACCCTCTCATATATATAATTTCTAAAGGAAATGCTCTAGGTATTACAGTTTTGATTACATCAAGATGACGTCAAGCGTTCCATACTTTTGTAATAAATATAGAATGTTAGCAATCTAGTTGTTCATTGGGATACTGTTGAGAGGCAGAGACCAGGGGCATGAACTCTGAAAACTGAAGGAAGATAGGAGATTGCAGAGGCAACAATTTGACCACGCTGGGCAGGCAGGAAGGGCAGTGGCAGCACAACAGACTATGGAGGGCAGTGGAAAGGGGGGCAGGGGCAACAAACCAACAATACAGGACTGGCAAGAGAGGCTGTGGGAATATAATAGACCATTGTAGGCAGAAGGAAGAGGCAGTGGTAGTACAACCATGCATGCCAACAGACCTGTTTCAGCTAGGACACGTCCAATGTTTTTAAGCTCAAATGGGCTTTATTTGATCTGTCTCCTGTCTACAATCTCCTCTTTTTCAATGTAACTCAAAGGGGAAAATCAATACCCCAGTTTTGTTTTCAAAATCTCCCTCTTACCAAGTTCAAAATGTTTGCAAGTATGGTACATTGGATCATGGAAGGCAGGAGGAATTGGGGTAGGGACATGGACTCGGATAACAGAGGACAGGAGGGACATTGAGAGGCGCACCAAACTGACCCTACAGGGCAGGCATCAGGGTTTGCAGCAGCACAATACACCTCACAGTGCATGCGGGACGGGAGTGCAGCACAACAATCCATAGACAGCAATAGGGAGGGGATAGGACCATGCACATGGACAACAGAGAATAGAGGGGTAAGAGGCAATGGTAGCTAGCTGACCATAATGGACAGACAGGAGAGATAGCTGCAGCATAACAGACCATAAAGGGCAGGAGGGACGGATCAGGGGCATTACAATGGAACAGACAAGCCAGGAGGGAGGGAATAGGGGTCTGCACATGGAAACAGAGGGCTGGGGGCAGGGCAGGAGCAGCAAGATGACCCTGGAGGTCAGGTAGGATGGGCATTAGAAACAAGACACACCATGGAGAGCAACAATGAGACTATGATGGCATACACACAGACAATGGAGGGAAGGTGGGAGGGGCCATGGCAGCACAGAAGACCATGCATGGCAAGCAGGAGGGTTAGTGGCAGCACAATGGCTATGATGGGCAAGAAGGAGGGTGCAGGGGCATGCACAAAGGACCATTGAGAATAGAAGGGAGGGTCCGGAACTGGGCACAGACAAGAGAGTTCAGGGGAAGGGGCCTCACAACAGACCGCGCGGGGCAGGCGGGAGGAGCAGTTGCAGCACAACAGACCAGGGAGGGCAGAAGGGTGAGGCAGTAAAATGGACCATGGAGGACAGGAGGAAGGGGATAGGGGCATGGCATGTGGACAGGCAGGGTGGAGGTGGCAGGGACAGATTACAGTCATCAGACAATGCTAGGCAGGTGGGAGGGGAGTAGCAGCTAAACAGAACACTCAGAGTAGATAGGAGTGGCAGGTCCATGGAACATGGTGGGCAAAAAGGATAGAGCAAGGGCATGCACAAAGACATTGGAGGGCAGGGGGAAGGAGAATAGAGGCAGCAAGCTAAGCACAGAGGCTAAGCAGGAGGTCAATGATGGGCCATAGAATTGGGCAATGGAGGGCAGGAGGAGTGGACTGGTACATCATGCTAAATGGAGGGCAGTGGCAGCACATCAGACCATGCATGGCAGGAGGGAGGAGGCTAGTCCATGGATTCAGACAACAGAGGATAGGGAGGAGGTGGATGGGGCAGCAAGCTAACTGTTCAGAGAAGGTGGGTATTAGGAACTTTGTTTTTAAAATGTGTGTCTGTGCGAACTACTTAAAATATGAACAAGTATGCAGCATAATCTCACTTTTATTCAGGAAGAAGAGGACGTTTGTGACTGTGACTCCGGGCTCACTTGGCAGAAACACCCCCTGACCCTCAACCCCCATGGCAAAATGTAATGCCCGTGAAAAGGGTAGGTGGACGCAGTGTTATATAGAATATAGTCCTGAGAGCATGATTGAAAATGAAAACTAGATATAGTATATGGTATAAACTATGCACCAAAAAGTGTGATATAAATTGAACCGGGGCGTGAAATATAATATGCAATACATTGTGTACAATGACAGATTCATTGGAGAGCGCGATATAGCACAGGCACTAGCGCGTGCTATGCGATATGAGCCTTGGAGGATAATATGCACAGGGCAGTGTCGTGCAACCTAACTAGTCTCTAAAGTTGTAATATAAAATATGTGCTGGGGAGTGCAACGTTGCATATGGGCTAGAGAGTGTCATAGCATAAGCACTAGCTGGTGGAATACAACACAGAGGTGTGTGGCACTCGGCGGGCACTAGTGGGTGTAACACAGCATTGGGCTCAGCCAGGAGCACGCTGTGACTCTCAAGTGAGTAAAATAAAAAGTATTACACATCCGGCGGTGGATGTGTGTTTTATTAACCGTGATGGGGGTTTCTTGCATAGTTTGGTCGAATTTTTGTCGAATCCCCTTTGAATGGCTTGGAGTGCGTGTGTATTAAATGTGCCAGTCAATAGCTACCCATGTTTGTATAAATAAACAACAAGGGTGTCTACTTGGAGAGTACCCACCGGCGGGGGCGCCGGGATTAGGCACGGTAGGGCGTCAAACACGTCAGAGCTTCACTAGCAGTGTAAATACATTCCACGTGGATTCATTGTATGCATAGTCGCAAATCGTCATGGTGATAGGTACATACGGTTTGTCCAGCATGTCCTAGGTGGTTCTATAAATATATTAAAAAAATAAACAAAGGCCGGCCCCGGGGGATGGGGTCCCCGGGGCCATAAGTGGCCTGTGGAGGAGGGGCAACACAGCCCCCCTCCTAAAGAATTAAGAAGGAGGGCTGTGTGGCCCCCCTTCTTTTTCTAATTTACTGGCCCTGGGGACCCCATCCCCCAGGTCCTGCACCCTAATTTTTTTTGTTGAAAAAAATTAATTTGGCCCTCCCAAGGCCTTAATCGGCCCCGGGGACCCCAACCCCCGGGTCATGGCCTTTTTTTTTTTTAATTTAAATTCTTTAGGAGGGGGCTGCGTTGCCCCCCTCCTCAGACCACTTATGGCTCCGGGGACCCCATCCCCCGGGGCCGGCCTTTGTTTTTTATTTTTTTTTAAATATATATATTTGCGTGATATTCATTAAAAGGCGACTATGCATAGAATGAATCCACATGGAATGTATTTACACCGCTTGTGAAGCTCTGACGTGTCTGACGCCCTACCGTGCCTAATCCCGGCGCCCCTGCCGGTGGGTACTCTCCAAGTAGACACCCTTGTCGTTTATTTATACAAACATGTGTAGCTATTGACGGGCACATTTAATATACACGCACACCAAGCCATTCAAAGGGGATTCGACAAAAATTCGACCAAACTATGCAAGAAACCCCCCTCACAGTTAATAAACACATCCACCGCCGGATGTGTAATACTTTTTATTTTACTCTCTGGAAAGGAGACGAACCTCACTTGAGTCACAGCGTGCTCCTGGATGAGCCCAATGCTGTGTTACACCCACCAGTGCCCGCCGATTGCCTCACACCTCTGTGTTGTATTCCACCAGATAGTGCGTATGCTATGACACTCTCTAGCCCATGTGCACTGTAACACCACCCCGTGAATATGTCATGCCACACTTGCCTTCACACGGGTTATATTGCCCCATCTAAAATGCCTTCCTCGATGCCTATGTTATAACGCACAGCGCTATGCCATATATATCACAATCTGGGATCCATTTCTTTGTTACAGTGCATATGCAATATTACACTACCCAGCACATATTTTATATTACAACTTTAGAGACTAGTTATGTTACACAACACTGCCCTGTGCATATTACACTCCAAGGCGCATATCACATAGCAAGCGCTAGTGCCTGTGCTATCTCGCGCTCTCCAATGAATCTGTCATTGCGCACAATGTATTGCATATTATATTTCACGCCCCGGTTCATCTTATATCACACTTTTTGGTGCATAGTTCATACCATATACTATATCTAGTTTTCATTTTCAATCGTGCTCTCAGGACTATGTTCTATATAACAATGCGTCCACCTACCCTTTTCACGGGCATTACATTTTGCGATGGGGGGGTAGAGGGTCAGGGGATGTTTCTGCCAAGTGAGCCCGGAGTCACAGTCCCAAACGTCCTCTTCTTCCAGAATAAAAGTGAGATTATGCTGCATACTTGTTCATATTTTAAGTAGTTCGCACAGACATACATTTTAAAAACAATAAAGTTCATAATACCCACCTTCTCTGAACAGTTAGCTTGCTGCCCCATCCACCTCCTCCCTATCCTCTGTTGTCTGAATCCATGGACTAGCCTCCTCCCTCCTGCCATGCATGGTCTGATGTGCTGCCACTGCCCTGCATTTAGCATGATGTACCAGTCCACTAATCCTGCCCTCCATTGCCCAATTCTATGGCCCATCATTGACCTCCTGCTTAGCCTCTGTGCTTTGCTTGCTGCCCCTATTCTCCTTCCCCCTGCCCTCCGATGTCTTTGTGCATGCCCCTGCTCCATCCTTTTTGACCACCATGTTCCATGGACCTGCCACTCCTATCTACTCTGAGTGTTCTGTTGAGCTGCCACTCCCCTACCACCTGCCTAGCATTGTCAGATGACTGTAACCTGTCCCTGCCACCTCCACCCTGCCTGTCCACATGCCATGCCCCTATCCCCTTCCTCCTGTCCTCCATGGTCCATTTTACTGCCACACCCTTCTGCCCTCCCTGGTCTGTTGTGCTGCAACTGCTCCTCCTGCCTGCCCCGCGCGGTCTGTTGTGAGGCCCCTTCCCCTGAACTCTCTTGTCTGTGCCCAGGTCCTGACACTCCCTTCTATCCTCCATGGTCCTTTGTGCATGCCCCTGCACCCTCCTTCTTGCCCATCATAGCCATTGTGCTGCCACTAACCCTCCCGCTTGCCATGCATGGTCTTCTGTGCTGCCATGGCCCCTCCCACCTTCCCTGTGTGGTCAGCTAGCTGCTCCTGACCCCCTCCCACCTTCCCTCCATGGTCTGTGTGTATGCCATCATAGTCTCACTGTTGCTCTCCATGGTATGTCTTGTTTCTAGTGCCCATCCTGCCTGACCTCCATGGTCATCTTGCTGCTCCTGCCCTGCCCCCTTGCCCCCAGCCCTCTGTTTCCATGTGCAGACCCCTATTCCCTCCCTCCTGGCTTGTCGGTTCCATCCCCCCTGCCCTTTATGGTCTGTTATGCTGCAGCTTTCTATCCTGTCTGTCCATTATGGTCAGCTAGCTACCATTGCCTCGTTCCCCTCTGTTGTCTGTTGTCCATGTGCATTGTCCTGTCCCCTCCCTATTGCTTTCTATGGATTGTTGTGCTGCACTCCCGTCCCGCATGCCTGTGGCATCGCGCTACTAATGATCACAGACACGGCTTGATTCTTTCAACTGGAGCTTTATTCCTTGCCTCCAACCTCAGCCTTGTCCCTACACTAACTGCCCTCTTCCTGTCCTGACTCCTCCTCTTCCCTTCCTCCCAGCTCGGTCCGCCCGCCCCAACTACTAGACTGCTGACTTCATTACATCTCCCCTTTTCTTAATAAAATAAACAAACAAACAGTGCTTCAGTCCATCTCTACAATGAGTCTCTTTGGTGGCTGAATATCACGACGTGGCCGCAATGACATGCCCCCAGTGTGCACACTTGGCACGGGCTCACTCTGCTGACCTCTGCCTTCTGTATCACCAAGGTCGGATCCTTCAAGTGCGGGCGTGCCAGTCGGATTCATCCCAGGTCCTTGCATGTCTCGCAGACACCTCCTGAAGTGGGAGATGTTCTTGGTGACTCTGCGTTGCTCAGATTCCGCTGTCAGCATAGTGCCCTTCTGTTGGGTAACTAACAATGGCTCGTCACGGAATCGGGAATCAGTCTTTCTATGCTGCTCTTGTTTGATGAAGACATGATCTCCTTCATGCAAAGATGGAGACCTTGCTCTCCTCTTGGCATCGGCATACGATTTCATTCGGTCCTTGCTGTGCTTGTCAGTCACAGCCATTTCTTTTTTTTTTTCATTAGAAACCGTTAGCACACAATACAAGACAGACAAGGGCCTACAACCACCAGGGCCGGCCGCTATAGAGCCCGAGGGCCCGCAGTGTAACGCCACACATTCAAATGAACCAGAGGCAAAGCGCCCGGCAGTTCGTAAGCACATATAACAGGCCGTGGCCATAGGCCAGGAGCAATTGAAAACAACAGTTTCATTTTTTATTAAATATAAAACACACTCAAGGCAATGAGAGTCTGAAATAGCAGCGTGCTCTTCCCAGGACGGGGAATAACATACAGTGTCCAAAGCAGTTCTTGTCCGGAAGCGGTAGAGGGGGGCAATGGGAAAACAAAGCATGGAGCACCCCTCACACCCTCCCGCAGAATGCGTGGCTAGGGGGTCAAAGCAATGTCGACCTCTAATGACAGAGGCGGGGTGCAGATACGTCCTCGATATAAATTCCACGGACCCCATACCCTAGTCCATTTCCCTGGCTTACCTCTCGCCACATACACCGTCTTTTCCCTAAACATACACCAGTCCATATTCTCCTTCCATACCTCGATCGTGGGCGGCCTCGGGGAGCCCCATAACTGTGCAATGTTACGCTTAGCCACCATGTACCCCAAGGTCACCCACTGCGTCTGTGCCGCATTACAATCATTCGGTTCCCAAACATTCAACAAACACCTCCTAGCCTCTGGCAACAGGGCAACACGCGTGACCTCCTCCATAACGGTGTGGACACCGTTCCAAAATCGCACAACCTCCGAACATTCCCACAAGATATGAAGAAAGGTGCCCGGTAGGCCACATCCACGCTTACACAGTCCATCCATCGAATAACCCATACGCAGCAAACCGGGCCCCGTGACATACACTCTATGAAGGATCTTCAGCTGTACAAACTGTAAGCGGGCCGGGATCGCCACCTCTTTCGGGGAGGCCACCGCCGATACCCAGTCCTCATCATCCAGTTCCAAGCCATCGCCCGTCCATGCCTCCCTCAGACGGAGCAGCAAGTCCGCACGATCATTAATGAGTTTCTTATAAATCAGGGAAATAGTGCTGTCAGGCACGTAGCCATCCAACACTCTATCCTCCAGTGGGGAATACTCGGGGATAGCAGCAGCGTCCGGAAAAACCGAACACAGCGCATGGTAGACTTGAGCATACCGGAAGTACTCTCTATCGTTTAAGTTATATTCAATCTTGAGCATTTCAAACGTTTTGAAAGATCCCTTCGCCCACAGATCACCCACCTTACATATACCAATCATATCCCATTTCTCAAAGCCTTTCGATCTCCACAAACAGCCCAACCGCCCAGAGGCATACAACGGCGTCGCCCGAGTCAAGCGATCCCTCCACCCCATCGCAGCATTCGCCGCGTGCCACACACGTACCGCCACCCGCGTGGGTCCCGTCAACCGCGTGTCCGGGGTCACCGAGTACAGCGCCCTATTATAGTCCCCACCCGGGAGCAGGAATTTATCCATCTCGAAGGCCGGGTTTAAGGCAGGACCATATATCCCGTGGTTCACCGCTGCCAACTGAGACGCCCAATAGTATCGTTTAATATCGGGGAGGGCGACCCCCCCATCGTACCAAGGGAGCGTCAACTTGGCGAAAGCAATCCGCGGCCGCCCGTCCCAAAACAGTTGGCGCTGAAGACCCTCCACCTCCCGGAAATAACGGGCCGGCACGACATCAAGAGTATTTTGCAAAGCGTACAAAAAGCGAGGCAGCGACATCATTTTAAACAATGCCGCCCGTCCGAGCGGCGAAAGCGGAAGTCGTCGCCATCTCGCGACGTCGGCCTTCAATCGCTGGAGGGGAGGGAGAAGGTTTCACACATAGCGGACCGCGGGATCCAGTGAGATAAAGATTCCCAAATATTTGAACCCCAGGGTAGCAATCTGAACAGGGCAATCTCGCGGCAGGAGGGGGGCATCCCCCGAGAGGACATAGACGCACGACTTGGCCCAGTTGATGACCAGGCCGGAGTTGCGGCCAAAGGAATTCAGTACGTCCACCAATTCAATTAGCGACTGTCGGGGAGACTTGAGATACAGAAGGATGTCGTCCGCGTAAAGGGAGACACTGTCTTCGAACTCCGGCGTCCATCTAATGCCTCGCAACGACGGCTCCCAACGCAACCAGGCGGCGAGAGGCTCCAAAGAAAGTGCAAAGAGAAGGAGTGATAGCGGACATCCCTGCCGCGTACCTCTCCCCAGTGCGAAGGGAGCCGACACCCTACCATTCACCACCACCTGAGCCAGTGGGTCAGCGTATAGTAATTTTACCCAACCAATAAACTCAGGGCCGAACCCAAATTTCGCCAACACGGCCCAAATGTATGGCCACTCCAAAGTGTTGAACGCCATAGTAGCATCTAAAGATGCCAAGATGGCCGGCTCCCGTATAAATTCCGCTCTAGCAAGCACACCGTGCAACCGCCTCAAATTTAGAGCGGTATTCCGATGGGGTATAAAACCGGACTGATCCTGATGAATCAAGTCGCCCACGACCCGAACCAGTCGGTTAGCCAACACCTTAGCCAGAATTTTGGGTTCTGTGTTCAACAGCGAAATGGGCCTATAGGAGGCGCAGGGATCTCGCGGCTTCCCCTCTTTGTGTATCACAACTATGGTGGCGAGGCGTTGGTCAGGGGGGAGGAAGCCCGCCGCACGTGCCGCCAAAAACATGTCTCGAAGATACGGCGCTATCTTATCGGGACGCAACTTATATAGTTCAATGGGAAGACCATTAGGACCCACAGCCTTACCAGACGCGATCGAGCGGCCAAAGCGATCTCATCTGACGACAACTTCGCCTCCATCAATATTGCATCAGCCTCCGATAGGGTTGGCAGTACAATGTCTCTAAGCAATAGATGAGAATCCTCCTCCGAACGCACAGAAACCGGAGAGTATACCCCGCGGAAATAATCCGCGAAGCAGTCAACAATCTCCACAGGGTCAGTCACACGCACTCCATCCATTCTCTCCACAACGGGCACCACCCTGCTCGCTCTCTCCTTCTTATCCAACCAAGCAATCAACTTTCCGGCCTTATCCCCCACCTCATACAGTCGCCCTTGCTGCTCTCTACTCATCCCTTTAGCAGCTTCCGTGACTAGCGCTCTATAATCTGATTGTTTGAGGCTGAGAACATGCAATTTCTCATCAGTAACTCCACGCTCCAAGTCCTCCTCCATTTCAGCTATTTCAGCTTTCAGGCGAACCACCTCAGCTCTCTCGCACCTCTTAGTATGGGAGATAAGGGACAAGGCCTGCCCCCTGACCACCACTTTATAAGCCTCCCATAGGGAGACGGCCGACGACACCGACCCCACATTATCAGTGAAGTAGTGATCAGTGGACTTGACCAGCTCCGCGCGGATCTTAGGGTTACGAAGATACCAGGGGCTAATGGGTGCCACTCTTCCCTCTGCCCCAGGGACAACCCTCAGTTGCATCCATATAGGGGAATGGTCAGAAATACCTCGGGCTAAATGACGCACCTCCCCAATCATCCCAGCTTGGATCACCGGCATAAGCATGTAGTCAAGTCTCGAGAGACTCCCATGGGCCCCCGAGTGAAAGGTATATTGCGCCTGTCCCGGGTGCATCAATCTCCAGCAATCTACAAGTCCCAAAGTGTCCAAAAAACCCCCCAACCAGGCCTGAGCCCTAGGGAGATCCCTGGGGGGGTGACGGTCCTCCAATCCGGAGACAACGGCATTAAAGTCACCACCCAACACCAGAACCCCCCCGAGGGAGTCCCAGGACCAAACGCCCCAAATCAGCGAATGTAGCCGTCTGTAACCCCGGAGGCACATACACAGCCACGAGCGAAATAGTCCTGCCCTCCCATCTCCCCACCATTGCCACATATCGCCCCGTATCATCGTGAAGCACCTCGTCCACTTCCAATGGGAGAGAGGCCCTAACCAGAATGCCCACTCCCCTAGAGCCAGAAGTGAAACCAGAGTGAGGGGCAAGGCGATAGACCCTCCTATTTAGGGCCTGGAAGGAATTCCCCATCAAATGCGTCTCCTGCAGGAAAACAATGTCGGGCGAGATCCGCTTCAAGAACTGCAACACCACCCCGCGCTTGATCCTGTCCCCCAGTCCATTCACATTCCACGAAAGGATTCTCAATCCCCTACCCCCATCCCACTCCCGCACATGATACCCACATCCCGGAGAGCACAACCCGGAGAGGTCAGCAGAAAACTTCACATTGCCTTGCAAAACGAAAAAACAACAATCCCCAACAACCCCCCTCCCCCACAGTCCCAGAACCACAACTCCCCCCTCCCTGCACCCCTGCTTGAGCCCGAACAGCCCCCCCAACTTGCAGTGTGCCTGTCGCCCTAACATATACCACAAAAAGAACCCCAGAAGGAGGAAAAGACCCCGATAAGCTCCCCACAACCCCCAGGCATTTGAAGGGCATGGTGTGCCAGATTAGAGTGCAATTGAGCCAAGGTACAAAACATCGCCAGTCTAGTCCATCGCCAGGAACCAAGTTCTAGTCCTGCTCCACCACATCCCGTCCGTTCTCCGCCGTCCGACTGTCTCGATCCTGTCCCCGCGGCAGGGCATCCAACCAGTCTCCAACCGCCTCCGGCCGGTCAAAAAAGTGGGAACGACCCTGGAACTCAACCCGCAACCTCGCCGGGAATAACATCGCATATTTCAGCTCCATGTCCCTCAAGCGCCGTTTGACACCCAAAAATCCCAGCCGTTGTTTCTGGACCGCTTGCGTGAAGTCCGGATAAAAGCTGACATTGGAGTTCTCAAACTTCAGCGGCCCGGCCACCCTCGACGCCTGAAGGATAGCATCTCTATCCCGAAAGTTAAAAAGTCGGGCGATTATAGGCTGCGGGGGAGCACCCACTTTGGGCGCACCACCCGGAATCCTGTGGGCCCGCTCCACCGCAAAGAACTTGCTCAATCACTTGGGCGCGAGACAATTGATCACCAGATCCTCCACAAAAAGATCAGCAGCAGATTCCTCCGATCTTTCCGGCACTCCGATGATACGAACGTTGTTCCGTCTAGCCCTGCTTTCCGAGTCCTCAAGTCGACGATCCGTCTGGTCACTGGCAAGCCACAACCTACGGACCTCCGTCTGCAGGGTGGCCACATCCACAGTTAGGCTCGACGCCGCTTGAGACAAGGAGTCGACCCGCTCGTTGGTTTTGGACAGGTCTGCCCTGACCAAATTCACATCAATCAGGACCGCGTCCAATTTATGTGCCAGGGTATCAAACCGCTGACCCACAGCAGCCTTCATCTCCTCAATGGCGCCCATGACGTCCTGCAGGGTCAATTCTGACGATGGGCCCGGGACCTCTTTAGACCTCTCAGGCGATTTATGCAGGCCAGCGGGGGATCCCTTTAGCTGCGCATAACGATCCATGTTGTTGGCCTGAGCATAGGATCCCCTACGGGTTGACTTGGGTTTCGACTTGTCTCCGTCTAGTCTCGCCGCCATCGTCCGGAGGCCACCAAGGTTGGCACCCGCCAGCGCCAGGGACAGGGACCAGTTGGCTAATTCAATCGAACACTGCAATCGCAGACAGGAAGTCCGTGTATAGTCCGAAAATCAGGCCAGACACTCCGCCGTCCGCGCTCCTCTGAAACACCAAGGTCCCTCAGCCGATCTCAAAAAACAGACTTGAAAACGAAAGTCACAGCCATTTCTTGATGGATGTGATTTGGTGATATCACTTGCAAGGCACCTTCCCATGTTGGGATGCGATTTCTCATTGGCCGCCCTAGCATGAGGGTCGCAGGGCATTGTCCGGTTGTTGAGTGGGGGGTTGTCCTGTAAGCTCTGAGAACTTCAGTCAGAGCTGCCTGCAGTTCTTTCTTCTCAGCAGTAGCTTGCTGAAATGTCTTTTTGATCGTGGCCATAAATCTTTCAATGGTGCCATTTGCCTGGGGCCAGAGTGGTTTGACTTTTCTGTGCTTAAAGTCCATGTGTTTCGCAAAGGCACTGAATTTGTGTCCATTGAATGGGGGTCCATTGTCCGTTGTGATTACTTTGGGGACACCCCATATTGCAAATACCACATATAGCACCTTGAGAGTGCAGGAGGCGCTTGTAGACGATATTATTTGTGCGATGGGAAATCGTGAATATTCGTCAGTTATGGCAACCACATATTTTCCAGACTGCAGCGGTCCATAAAAGTCCATGGCAATTTCTTGCCAAACTCCACTGGGTAGGGTGGTCATTTGTAGTGGTGCCGGTGGATTGCTTTTGCTGGTCAGCTGACAGGGGTGGCAATCCTTTATTGTAGACTCCACCATCTGGTCCAGAAAGGGGAACCAGACGCGTTCCCGTAGAGCTCGTTTTGTAGATACTACTCCTCTGTGGCATTCATGGGCCAGATCGATAACCCCCTGCCGTAGTTGACTGGGGATGACAAGTCGTTGACCTCTTAGGATGACTCCATCAGTGGTGACCGACAGTTCGTCGCGGACGTGCCGGAATGCTTGTATCTCTTTCCGGATTGTAGAGTCTGTGTCTTCTTCTTGCGGGTTGTATCTCCATCTATTAGTTTGGATCCGGTGGAGTACCATTTGCAGGATAGTGTCTTGGGCGGTGACTTCCCAGATGGCGTCCATGGGAATGGCAGGTGGCAATGCTTGGTCAGCCACGAAGTGGATGAACTCCTCAGCAATCGATGGTTTGGATTCTGACGACGGCTGAGGGTGGCGGGACATGTAGTCAGCCGGTTTCTCCGCCTTCCCCGGTTTGTGAACAAACATGCTGACACAGTTCTGATTGTCGTTGACTTTGAATAAGACTTCCACCAGATGAAGACGCTCTGCGGTGGGGAGGCTAAGTAGGCAGTCAGCTTCAGGCCCTTTGATGACATGTATAACCATCTGTACGGTGATGTCGTCATGGGTGAGAGTAGTGTGGAATTTACCCAGACAGGGTAGTGGTTTTTTGGACATCGACGTGAAGACACGGACCGGTGCAAACGTTAGTGGGGGTTTCGGGACCATTGTCTCGTGTTCCGTAACTGGAATATAGTTCAGCGAGGCTCCGCTGTCCAATACGAATTTGGTGTCGTGATTCCCCACTCCAATGTCTAGGCGTGGATACTTTTTCAGTTGATTAGGGTCCGCAATCATGTTCATGTATTCCACAGTGTAGGTCGAGTCTGTGGAGGAAGATGATCTCGAGTCCTGAGATGGGGAACTGCGTTCCCATCGTGACCTGCATGATTCCTGGCTGGAATCTGATGAGCCAGGGGACCGCATGGACTCTCCTTGAACAGCTCGTATGTGATGTTTCCTTGTGTCTGAGCAGGACGATCTCGTTGTTTCACTTCGCCTTTCCTTGTGATAGTCCCCGCACATTGCTTCGAAGTGGTTGGATCGCCCACATTTCCTGCATCGCTGACCAATGGCCGGACAGGTGTCTGTATGAGGATAGTCATATCCACACCGATAGCATCGTTTAGTCCTTTCTGGCTTTCGGTCCCTTCGCCCTGGTTCTCTTCTCCTGTACTCCGGGCGTCGTTGGCGTTACGACAGCCTGGGTCTCCATTGATTCTCCTGCGAATATTTCCTTCTGCTACGAGGTTGTTCTTGAACGCGGTGTGCTTGTTCATGACTGACGTTGTGTCCTGTTTCAATGGTGGCGGCGTGTTCCTCCGCTTGGTCGTATATACGAGTCATTTCTTCAATCTCTTCTAATTCGTGGGGTTTCCTCAGTAGCCGTCTCCGGAGTGTTTATGAGTGACAGCCGGTTATAATTTGTGATTTAATGGCAGCGTCAGGCGAGAAGGTTTCAAACTCACAGTGTCTCGACAGCCGTCGTAACCGGGTGATGAATGCACTCATTGCTTCCTCCTTCCCTTGACGTTCTTGGTGGAATGCGTGGCGCTCATAATCCACGTTTCGTTTATGAAGAAACTTCTTATTCAGTGCCTCACGCACTTTGTCATACGTTCCCGCATCTGCAGGCGAAAGATCCTTGATGATTTTGCTTACTACCCGGCCGGCTAGGTTGCGGAGGGCTATTAACTTCTCTTTGTCTTCAGTCACTTTGGATCCCTCGATATAGTCCTCAAAATCTTCTAACCATTCTTGCCACTTGGGGCCCATACTCCCTCCTGTGGTCACAGTCAGAGGTTCCGGAGCTCGCAGGTGTGATCCTCCCGCGACCAGGGGCTTCTGCTGTGGTGAGACGGGGGGAGTCACCATCGTCTCGTTTGTTTCTTCTCACCCTTTTGTTGGTGCCTGTTTCTTTGTCTGTTCTCGCCAATGCTTGTTTATTTGTACTTGACAATGCTTGTTTACTTGCTCTTGACAATGCTTGTTTATTTGCTGGATGCCTGACTTCAAAATGGCCGCTCTGCAATAATCTAGGGGTCTGTCTTGAAAAGTGCCTGACTTCAAGATGGCCGCTGTCACTGCATGCACACGAGGCTTTCTCTCATGGCTCACTCGGTCCTCTTTCACTCTGGACTCACCGGCGGGCAGCTTCAGAGGGTAGCATACACCAGGACCTGCTTCCCCCCAACGGCGGCTACTATCAGGTGAGGTTGGGGTGGGCTCCCGCCTTATCCTGCAGCTTCCCGCGTTTTCCTCGCGCCACCGTGCCAAATGCTCACGCATCAGGCGTGAGGTCTTCCGACGTCTACGGGCGCTCAGGCCCGGACTTCACGGCGCTCGACAGCGCTCCCCAGTGAGTCTTCAGGGACGGCGTCCTCGACACTGGGGCACTTCTCCTTCACTCTCGGGTGCCAGGCAGGGTCGGGGTGGGCTCCCGACTTCTGCACTTCCCAGCCTCACTCGAGGCACACGCTTCTGGCGTGAGTCGCGCTTCAGCGCGATCGGCTTAGATCTCTTCAAGCGAATCAGCACTTGTTCTCGCGGCCGCTCTCAGCTCCCTCACGGTCTCTGGAGGTCTGTGATCAGTGGGGCTTGGTCATCCCACCCTCGTCGCCAGTTGTAGCATCGCGCTACTAATGATCACAGACACGGCTTGCTTCTTTCAACTGGAGCTTTATTCCTTGCCTCCAACCTCAGCCTTGTCCCTACACTAACTGCCCTCTTCCTGTCCTGACTCCTCCTCTTCCCTTCCTCCCAGCTCGGTCCGCCCGCCCCAACTACTAGACTGCTGACTTCATTACACATACCCTGTGTGGTGTATTGTGCTGCTGCAAACCCTGATGCCTGCCCTGTAGGGTCAGTTTGGTGCACCTCTCCATGTCCCTCCTGTCCTGTTATCCGAGTCCATGTCCCTACCCCAATTCCTCCTGCCTACCATGATCCAATGTACCATACTTGCGAACATTTTGAACTTGGTAAGAGGGAAATTTTGAAATAAAACTGGGGTATTGATTTTCCCCTTTGAGTTACATTGAAAAAGAGAAGATTGTAGACAGGAAACAGATCAAGTAAAGCCCATTTGAGCTTAAAAACCTTGGACGTTTCCTGGCTGAAACGGGTCTGTTGGCATGTATGGTTGTATGACCACTGCCTCTTCCTTCTGCCCACAATGGTCTAATATATTGCCACAGCCTCTCTTGCCAGTCCTGTATTGTTGGTTTGTTGCCCCTGCCCCCCTTTCCACTGCCCTCCATAGTCGGTTGTGCTGCCACTGCCCTTCCTGCCTGGCTAGTGTGGTCAAATTGTTGCCTCTGCACTCTCCTACCTGCCTTCAATTTCCAGAGTCCGTGCCCCTGGCCTCTGCCTCTCAACAGTATCCCAATGAACAACTAGATTGCTAACATTCTATATTTATTACAAAAGTTTGGAATGCCCGACGTCATCTTGATGTAATCAAAACTGTAATGCCTAGAGCATTTGCTTTAGAAATTACATATATGAGAGGGTCTTATTTGCATCAAAATTATGGTTAGTACTCTAAAAAACTAAAATGAGGACATATTTTCTGAGTTTTCAAATAGCGACAAAGAACTTTTAAATTATTTGTAATCTTAGTTTTTTTATCCAGTTGACCACTTGATTAAATGTTGCATCCAAGGGGAGAGGGTGTGGTGTTACTTCCAGAGCTGCAGACTTTGCAACTGGGGAACCAGGTTTGAGTTTCTGCTTCAGCTCAACATTCTGTGATTCTGGTCAAATCACTTAATCTCCCCATGTCTACAACCAAAATGAATTTGATCTTGTGTGATGTAACCAATGTTCATGTAAAGCACTCCAATACCTGACAAGTCTGCACTATATAAAACTGCAAATACACAAAAAATAAGTGTTTTGCACACTTCTGTCATTGGGCTACATCTGGGTGATATTTGGGCTACATTTGGGCTCTTTTGTCTCCGGTGGCCATCTTGGGAGATTTATTTGTTATGAAGTTTCCTAATTTCCTCATTTACTGCAGTCTCCTCAGTAGGAAATGCTTTCAGTTTTTTACTTTGATTCCATCAAGATGGTATTCAGATATGTCACACATTTGCCATAAATTCTGAATGTTAGCACTCTAATTGCTCATTAGATCACTGTAGTAAAGCTACTGCTCACCACGGAAGTCTGCTGCTAGTATTAGAAGTGCATGTTTCAGTCTGCATATCAGAATTTTGTAATGAAATAGAAGAGGATTTGAGAAGTCACTCAAAATGTGCCCTAATTTTTCTTTCTTCAGCACTAATCATAATTTCTATGGCAAAATGAACCCCCTCATTGTGTTCCTTTTTAAATTAAATGTTTTAAGTGTTACCAGTTTATTCCAATCAAGATGGCTTCAGGTGTGCCATACTTTTGACATAAGTAAGACAGTAAGTGCTCTAGTTGTTCTTAAGAACACTCTGGGACATTCTGTCATTGGGCTATACTTGGGCTACATCTGGGTGATATTTGGGCTACATTTAGGCTCTTTTGTCTCTGGTGGCCATCTTGGGAGATTTATTTCTTATGAAGTTTCCTAATTTCCTCATTTACTGCAGTCTCCTCAGTAGGAAATACTTTCAGTTTTTCACTTTGATACCATCAAGAAGGCATTCAGATGTGTCACACATTTTAGATAAATTCTGAATGTTAGCACTCTAGTTGCTCATTAGATCACTGTAGTAAAACTACTGCTCAACAGGCAAGTCTGCTGCTGGTATTCAAAGTGCATGTTTCAGTCTGCATGTCAGAATGTTTTTATGAAATAAAAGAGTCAGTCAGCCAGTCAATTACTTTTATTCGATTAATAAAAATCAAAAAAAGACAAACAGATAGTCACATAAAATACAGGACAAAAGTTCATCAATTACAATAGTGATTCTAAATTGCATTGTCAAAATTTAAAAAAGGTTGAAATGAACATATTTCATGAGTTCAATTCAAAATTTTAAAAAATAAATAAGATGCAATAGTATAATTTCAATATAAAAAGTCTAATGAGAATAAAAACTCCAAAAGGGGCAACCACCAACCCTTCACACCAAGCCAGTCATATTGGGACTTGGCCGTACGCTGACACGCTTCTTGTTTATGCGAACAGCCGCAACTAAAAAGCTTGATACATAAAATGCAATGTTAATGCTAGGTAAAAGTTGCAAGAACAGGAGCGCTGGCCGCACTTGTAAGAAACCAGCCTCCTTTAGGATAGGTAACAGGTATTTTTTCCTAATCTGTGCATAGTGCTCACAGAACATGATAAAATGTAGTGTGTCCTGAGTAGAGAAGTTGTCACAATCACATGGGGTTGCGTTTTCAGGGGTAGCCCATGTGGGAAAAAAACCAAGCACAAGATGTATCAGATTAAAGCGAAATTTGATTAGGAGAAACCTGTGAAATGGACTGGTTACAAAGGCCAAGTAGGGTTCAAGACCAGGAACAGTTAAAAGCGCATAATTCCTTCTAACTAATGGCTTTTTTAGTTCCAAGTCCTCCCTCTCGGCCATAAATAATGTGACTAATGCGGTCTTAATCCCCATAACGTCCTTCTTATTAATACAATCAGGGGAATTAAATAGCTCTGGTCTACCCACTATTGCCAGTGTCCGTTTAACGTATGCCAACCAGGGAATTCTGTGGGCTCTGTCCAAGGCAAGACAATCCTTAAGTATCAGGTGGGTTAGAGAAATTTCCTGATTAAGCCAAGTTTTTAACCAACAAATAACGGGGGCCACTTTAATTAGGTCCGCAACATACCCCACACCCAACTCTGAGTGTATCGTAAAGGTGGGTGTGGACTGAGGGACGGACAACAGGGATCTTAAGAACATATTCTCCACCCTCTGGATGGTGTCGGTATTAGTATAACCCCAGATGGCGGAACCATAGGCGGCTATGGCCAAAGATTTAGCTTTATATACTTTCAATATAGCCTCCATGGGGCGAGCTCCCAACCGTTTGGCAAAACCAAGTATAGCTGCGGCCGATCTTGCCACAGAGTTGCCTTTCAGTTTATGTTGCGGACCCCATGTTCCTTTTCATCAAAGATAACCCCTAAATAAGTAAAAATGGGGACCCTTTTTACCTCGTGTCCTAGACAAAAAAATGGTTTGGATTTCTTTTTCCTGCTGGCCTAACCAGTGATCATGACCTGGGACTTATGGGTATTAATTTTCAGATCTAAGGAGGTCATAAAATCACCAAAAGAGGCCAGTAATCTATCGAGGGCCACCCCTGTACGTGCCAGAAGCACGGCGTCGTCAGCATATAGGAGAACTGGGATCTTGGTCTCTCCTACATGCGGGACGTCCGCCGCTGAATTGGCCAAAGCTGGGTCCAGAGCATTTATATATAGTGTAAAGAGGAGGGGTGCCAAAATGCACCCCTGCCTAACACCCCTCTCTGACTTAAAACAGCTTGTACACCTTCCTCCTTGGGTAACTCTCACCGAGGCTAATAAGCCGCGATGCAGGTCCGCCAGGAAGCCAACCAGAGGGGGATCAACCCCCATATCCAGTAGGATTCTCCACAGCTTTGACCTGTTAACCAGGTCAAAGGCTGAGGAGAGGTCCATAAAGGCCATATACAAGGACCCCTCCTTTGTGATGGTGTATTTGCAAATAAGTAAATGAAGGTTTAAGCATTGATCCAGCGTGCTCCTGTTAGCCCTGAAGCCATATTGAACATTAGATAGTATGCCACTGCCCTCAAGCCACGTGGTCAGCCTACCCAATATGACTCTGCCTAAGATTTTAACAGCGGAGTCAATTAAAGAAATAGGCCTATAACAGGCCGGGTCGCCCCTCTGACCTTTTTTAAAAATTGGAATAATAATGGACTTAGCCCAAGACTCAGGGATGTTCTTATCTCTAGCGGCATTAAAAACATTTGTTAGTATTTTGGCCCAAAATTTAGGGGCAGACTTATACAAGTCTGCAGGGACACCATCTGGACCCGGAGCCTTGTTTTTGGATGTCTCATGAATAGCTTTTTCCACATCCTCCTCCCTAAAGGCCAAAACTAGGCCAACCTGGTTGGGAGGTAGCATCCCATCTGAGTGCCCAGGTGAGTATAGACTATACATTTTTTCAAAATGAGCTAACCACTGCTCGTCAGGAATACTACATTCCATAGCCTGGATCTCGTTACCAGAAAAGTATGGGTGGTTAACCACTCCCCAAAATTTGGAGCTATAACGCAGGGTTTCGGGTGACTAAGTTATTCCATGCATCTTCCTTAATCTCATTTTTACGAGCTGTGATGGCCTGTTTATATTGTTTCCTCAGGGATACAATCAATGGTCTATTTCTAGGTGTTTCGTTTAATGCCTTTAAAAGGGCAGAGTGAGCCTTAGTGCAATTAGTGTCAAACCATTTTTTGCGTATTTGTCCGCCTAAATTGGTTTTTACCAAAAGGGCGTTATTTACTTGTAGGCAAATGGTGTTAAAGGCCTCAACTATCCTTGAGTTGGCATTGGCATGATCTAAACATATACCCACCTCCGTTTCAAACTTGGTCAGAACCTCTTGTAAGAAGGTGACCGGGGTCACTTTAGCCCATTTCAGTCTCCTACCCTGATCTTTTAGGGCAAGGTCAGTGGTTCCTGAGATTATTATATCTTTAAAAACCAGTGACCCTCCCGGAACAGCCTCTACTATCACGGGATTATGGTCACTGAAAACAGAGTCTTCTACCCTGTAATTTAAAACCAAAAACAAAATCAAAGATGATAAGAATATGTAATCGATGACTGATCCTGAATCTATTCCTTTAAAAGTAAAAGACCTCTGCCCTTCCAAACTGCAACCGGATTCAAAGAGGTTTGAGGAGGCCAAAAGGCTCTCCAAAGCCTCGCCTTGTTTAGTATGTTCAAAGTGTGTGGGTGATGAATAGGGAAATCCCTGAATAGGGTGAGTCCCCAGGTTAGCTACCAAAGATTCATTTCGTATGCACTTCTACTCAGAGAAGCGACACCCAGGAGCACGGAACAAATTGCGCATAATTCAACAACCTCAACACACACCAAGCTGTGCACGCACTTAAAACCTTGAATAGGGAAATCCCCCATCATCGTCCACAATACATCCCAGACTGCAAGGATGGATGTTAAAGTCACCCATCAGGATGACCTCGGGACTATTATGTGACGCTCTGAATTTATCCAGAACCTCCCCTAGAGATTCTAGATGCTGGTTTGGACTGACACTATCTGGAGAGTTATAAAAATTAACAAGTAGCAAAGTTGGAGAATTTACAACCGCTAGTTCTACGACTAGACAGTGTTGGGAGCCTGATTCTAACTGTTTTGCGGATCCTTTCAGGTTCAATGAGACCAAAAGTGCAAGGCCCCCCCTCGCCCTGCCCGCCAGGCTAGGTGTGGCTGGGATATAAAAGTGGACGTAACCATCCCAAAAAAAACTATTCGATGTATCCCAGGTTTCTTGTAATGCTATTATATCATGAGATGTAGCATATCCAGCCCATATCTCGTCCTTGCTTTTAGATCTAATGCCCGCAATATTCCAACTTAAAATTTTACATGTGGTCTTTGCACAAGACTTATGCGCCACTATGTCTACCTCTCCTCTACCCTGAGACCCACCTATAAGGGTGTTTGGTATAGGAGACGTAGTAGAGGGCAACCCCTCTGGCGCCGGTCAGGCTAAGGCCTCGGGAAAACACAAGTTGTTAATAGGATCAGGGGAATATGTGGCGGGCACTGGGTTAATTCCCCGTCTTGCCTGGTCTTGACCAGATCTTACAGATGTGTTGGGATTAAAATTATAAAAATACCCCAAATCATGTACCCTTATTTCCGACCAATCACATGCAAATGAGTGATCACAAATATAACGCACTACGCGTCTATCCTCAAAGTTAATGATAATAGAGTCCAATGGGGCATCTTTGGGTCTAAGGCCCACCCAACTTACTCTTCTGGCAAAGAGGATCTTCCCGTCCAAATAATTCGGGATCGGTCTGTTTTTGTTTAGCCAGAAAATAACTTTGTTTTTGAGTTGTTGGTAAGATTCCACTGTGCCATCTTTAAGTTCAGGGACACTGGTCAGGACAACAACATAAGGGGTAGAGTCTGGAAGATGATGAATGTGGGACTTGGAGAATTTGTTGGCTCTATCCCCAGGGTCCATATTTGCTCCTTTATGCACACCTTTGCTTACGGTGTTAGTACTAGATATAACCCTTAGGCTAACCCTTTCTTGACCGGCACCTTGATTGGTGGCATTGTCTTTAACCAATATCCTGGGGGGGGCAACCCCAGAATTGGCCTTAGATGACGCCTCAGGGTCAGGGAGAGAAGGTGGCAGGACGGAGAGAGTGGAATTATCCCTGATGGAGTTATCACTGTTTTTAGTGACTAGTTTGATAACATTTTTCAGTGAACAAAAGTTATCTAGAATAGTTTGCTCAAGTCGTTCAACCTTTTCATTAACCACTTTTACCCTTTCCAAGAGTGGCAATAGTAGAGAACGAACCATTTGCTCGATCTGAGAGATCAGATCGCTATATTGAGGCTGGTCCGATGGCCTATTGGTAATCTCGGCCAAGAATGGGTTATCAACAGCCTGAGCCTCACTCGTCACAGATGATAAGTTTGTTGTAATATTTGAGTGCTTTGCCTGTCGCCCTCCCTGGGTCAGCCCAACTCTTTTCCTCTTGTGATTAGCAGATTTAGCAACTTTACTACTAGCCCTTGTCTGGGGGCAAGTAGAAACAGGTTTAAGAATACTAGGAGCACTGCCTATTGTAGGGGCAGCTTCTCCCGAGGCAGCGGTCAAGTCATCACGGGCCAATGATATGATAGTGCTATCCCCAATATTCCCCCGCTGCGCTTGGTCACCTAAAACCTGCACTGCTGAGCTCTTAGGAGATTTCACTAATGCAAGTGTTCCCAAAGATGAGCGTCTAGCTTGAATTAGTTCTGAGGATAGACGACGCTCAGTAATGGCTAGTTCATGTTCTAAAACTGAGACTGCTCTGGTAATAAAATGGTCAAGAGTACCAGACACAGACCCACCTCTACCGATGCGCTTCCCCTTGCCCGCCATCATGTACTGAGATCACACCAGTGGCAATGTGATCTCAAAGCAGTATCAACAATACAGGGAGACAAGGATACACGTATAAGTTAATATTTAACCTTAAAGTTAATACAAATTAAAAGGCCACAGGCCTCAACAACAAACGATTGTTTATCCAAAACAACTAAAAAGCACAGTTCTACCTTGTGCGCTGGGACACAACAACGAAGTTAGGGGGGTGGCCCAGCCCAGTCAGGTCCAGTCAGAGACTGCGGGAGGTGCACCGGCCCTAAGGGGGCTTCCCGCCCTCAGCTGACGTTCTGCGCGCGATGAGCGCAAGGGGCTCTGGGGGTTGTAGTTTATAGCAGAGTGATGCCGTTCCCCTCACGGCCTTGCGGTGAATAATGGCAAGCTGGAAATGAGTGTCAATGTCAAGAGCTCAGCCGTTCCCCTCACGGCGGGAAATATTAACACAAGCGCGTCCTTCTCATATATTGAATCTGTGTAATCAGCAGGTCTCGCAGCTCTGTGGTTGCTGCGCTGTCAGCTGTACCAAAAACACGTGTCCGGAGTGGCCCTGTCTCTTCAAGGCTCTATTAGAGTCCGGTTGTGGTAAATAATTTAATTACCGGGACTTAATTTGATGCGGAAAATCTATAATAATAGCTCAGTAAAATAAGAGGCAGAATCCGTGGTATTAGAGGTTCGGAACGGGCTTTATTCCAAAATCGATTCGAATCGAGGACTCCATATTCCATCACCACGAAGGTTCAGGAAGTGAAGGGGCCAACTTTATTGACAGGTAATCATTTTTATACAATATGCATTACAGTGAAACAAATGCAGGAGGCGTAATAGTTGATAGTAAAGATAAGAACATACATGCGTCACTAAAGTAGGTGTAACTGGGCGTAGCTTAAAGAACGTCATTGGATATGACGTCATAAATGGGTGGTTCCATGAAAGAATTTCGCAATGTCAGCAGAAATACTTGGCAGAGATGCGCACGCAGCAGCATGACGTGTGACTGACGTGTAACTAGGGGATGAAGGGAACTTGACATTTAGCTCTACATGTGGAGACAGAAGTCTGGGGTTATGTCAACCTAATCCCAAATCATATCTAATATCCTATGTTTAAAGAACTGTGTTATCCAAAAAGAAAGGTCTTCTTAGGATAGAATCTTATTCTATACTGACTATACTGTCCGTTAGTGCGTGTACAAGCGTCTAAGTGTCTACACTAGATGCGAGGGCAGAAATCTTCCATAGTAATAGAGCTATTAATTACTTGCATGAAGACAGAGAAGCCGGGCCTTTTGCTCGGTAGCTGAAAGAATGTTTACTTAAACTACTAGACAGGAATGCATTGGATAGGGAGCGGAGCAAAGCAGATAATCTTGAAGGTGAAATACAGTTTTTGGCAGGCAACAGGCTGGAGACAGGCATCGTTAGCCGCGCAGGGAGTAGGACAAAGTTCATGGGTACAGATGCGAGCTCAGACTGGAGCTTTCAGAGGCAGAAGGCAGAAAAGACTTGATGGCAGAATCAGGGCCTACTCGTCTGAACTGTAAAATGGGATAAGTGAACCATATAAAGCCGGTGGCCTTTCATACTTAGGAATAGAATATCCGGCCCATTCATGGCGGATCTGAAAGAGGACATGTTGACGGTGGACGCACATGTGTTTGCGTCTTCATAACTGGAACTGGAGGAAACATACATGTACTTATGGTTTATACATGATATCGTTGGGGTCCAAGATAGGGGACATAACTGACCATAAAAATCCATATTTCCACATTCCCTCCTTGTCCCCTACTTGCCCGTTAAGAGATATCAATCTTCATCAATCCGTGGATCTGTTCATATAGCATCATTTGCTCTTCTTTTTTCTTCTGGGATGAACGAAATTTTGGTGGTGGAATACACGATGTGGCACACAGACCACAGATCGCTGGTCCACATTGTAGGCATAAACAGCAACTGAATAGTATGAGAAAGCCAATACCTAGGAAGGATAGGACCCTCCATCCAAAGGTAGATAATACACTCCAAAACCAACTGGACCACGTCCAGGTGCCTGGATTCTGGTGTATCTGGCTTACAATCTTATGAAGGCGAGTTATGGCTTTATATACAGATGGCGAATTTTCTGGTATGAAAATGCAACAGCTTGATCCGATGACCCTACAAGCTCCGCCCCTATCGGCCAGGATGACGTCAAGGACAAGACGATTTTGAAGCACAACAATCCGCATAGCAGACTGCTCTTCTGTTAAATTGCCTAAGGCGGAAATAGTTTCGTTCACTACTGCTTCAAGGGTTCTGGTTAATCTACGTATCAGCTTACTATTGGTAACTGTACCTATATAGGGAAAGAGACCTTTATTGAAATCTGTGTATTTTTCCCATGCTGTCTCAGTATAATCAACTATTGGGAGATCTCTCCGTTCTCTATTGTGTACTAAATGAGTATTTCTATGATAATCAGGAGGAGCTAGAAAAACAGGTGGCAAAAGGAATCCAATGTAGCAGGTACCATCCCAATCTAGAGGCAAACGTATATATGCAGTCTGACCACATACAAAGTAGGAATGGCGAGAAGCTTTAAATGTAGATTTGCCTTGATCACCGAATTCTATTACAGTGGTGCATTTACTGTGGCCCATGTGTATAGAGCCATTCTTTCTTATACATAATTCACCTTTAACTGGAAATACTGACATAGCGGGCAAAATTGGTGCAGATTCGGATTCGACATTCAGGATCATGAGATTAAGCGTGAAATTACCTAATCCATATACTTCATTTTCTAGATTAGTTCCTGTTCTTTTGGGAAGTCCCTTCTTGTCAGGGTAGCAGACTTTAAGTAAAACTAAGTGCAGGTTTCCCCATACCCAGTTGTCTTGATAAACTGCGGAGTTCGAATCTTGGGAATTAATTAAACTAAACCATGCTCCACAGGAGCCATTGTGTGTGAACGGATATGGGAAGAGAGGCAGAATTCCTTGATAGTTCTGATAGGGAGGGAGTCGGCCACATATCCAACAATTTGTAGCATTGCTAACCTGATGGGAATGATGTAACATACTAATAAAAGTGTTGTTGCGCAGCGCAAATCTATATGACAACTCATGCGGGGGAAGTTCACTAAAAGAATGTTCAGCAGTAACATTATGAACATGTTTAGAAATAGGATAATATATGTGCAACAATATACTTGCAGCTATTATTAAAAGACATAAGAAAAACAAAATTAATAACGTCACTGTGCAATGACTACGCAGTGATTTATAGTACGCATGTTGTTTCATTCGCTTCCTTTGGTGTCTTTCTCTATTCAGGTCTAGGGGATTCATGTCAGGGACAAATTCGACCGATTCACCTTGGAGAGGACTTAAACAATCAAATTGTCTGACTTGGTAGACCTCAATTTTAGTCTGTATTGTTCTTGGTCATTCATTTCAACCAAAGGAAGCTTTGAGTCAATCGGTGAAGACACGCAAGGTGTGTCATTTACATCGGAAGGTAGTCCATGAAATTTCTTGATATGACTTGAATGTATCCAGCCTTTTCGACCTTCGATCTTCACGGCTGTCCTCGTTGTTAACAATACGAGCTGAGGCGATCTCCACCTAGGATCCAGCTGGGACTTCCGGTCAAAGTTCCTCACTAACACCAGATCCCCTGGAATTACGTCATGGGGTTTCACCTCGGTGTTGTCGGGAAAGGCTGCAGCTACCTGTGAACGACAAGATTGTAGTGCAGACATCAAGGAAGCCAAGTAATCTGTCAGCATGTTACAGTCAACATCAGTTATTTTTCGTGGTATAGGCGTCCCCCACATATTTGGTGGTCTACCAAAGACCACCTCATAAGGGGATAGCCCTGTTCGAGAGTGCGCTACCATTCTCATGTAAAAGAGTGCAACTGGTAAGGCTACTACCCAGTCGACACCTTTCTCTCTACATATTTTGGACAATCTAATTTTCAGAGTTTGATTATGTCGTTCCACGAGACCTGCTGCCTCGGGGTGTCGGACACAGTGGAATCTCCACTGATAGCCTAACAAAAGTGAAACGTGTTTCATTAGTTCGGAGGAGAACGGCTGGCCGTTATCTGAGTAGACAGCACGTGGTAAACCGTACCGTGGGAAGAATTCTCGAACTAACTGTTTGGCAGTAGTCGGGGCAGTGTAATCTGAAACCGGGTATGCCTCTGTCCAACGGGAAAGAGCACAAACAACTACGAGAACATATTTGAATCCTCGACATCGTTCCATCTGGATATAATCCATCTGGAGGACTTCAAAAGAGTGATCAGGAGGCTGAAATCCACCCTGTTCTACGGGAATGCTTTTACCTGGGTTAAACTGACAACAGATCATACAGGTACGGACTTTTGGTTTAGCTGCTGCTCGTAAATGTTTGTTGAACCAAATGTGTTGAATGCTGTCTAGCATAGCTTTTTCTCCTAGGTGCGCTGGACTATGTACAGTGTTAATGATAACTTGGACCATTGAATCAGGAAGGAACCACACAGATTTTTCCTTCGTCATCCATCCTTGATCCGTTTGGGTCCCTCCTAATTCAGTCCATTTCTTTATTTCATCTGGTGTAGCATGTGTCTGTATGTCGATTACGTCAAGAGCGGGATCCTTAACCGTCATGCAATGTGTTGGTGTCGGAACTATTGTCTTTGTCATGTCAGACGTGTGGGTTTGAGCAGTCTGTTTAGCTGTTCTGTCAGCTAAATCATTGCCTTGGGAAATGATATCAGTAACTTTCGTATGAGCTTTACATTTCATAATTGATATTGCAGTAGGTAGATGTATTGCATCTAGTAAGGCATGAATAAGGGGTCCGTGCTGGATGTGGGTACCGTGGGAAGTTAAATAACCTCTCTCTCGCCACAGCACGCCGAAGTCATGTACAACTCCGAATGCATAACGTGAATCAGTATATATGTTGACTTTCTTATTCGTAGCTTGAATACAGGCTTGTGTCAGAGCGATGAGCTCTGCTGCTTGAGCGGACAAGGTATTAATACGATTTGTTTCAATGACTTCAGTGTCTGTTGTGACTGCATACGCGGCCACTAACTCTCCTGTACTTGTTCTCATACATGAACCATCTACATACAACGTCAGGTCTGGATCTGACAATGGGACGTCTGTCAAGTCTTGTCTAGGTTTCGTCGTGATAGTGATAACTTCAATACAATCATGTGCAAGTGGGTCTGTTCCGTTTACTGGTAACAGTGTGGCAGGATTCAATGTACTACAACGTCTGATTACTATATGTGGCTGAAACAATGTTAATTCGTAACCAGTGAGTCGTGCTATAGTCAAGTGTTGTGTCTGTGTGCGGTTCAAGAGAACCTCTACTGCATGTGGTACTTGTACTGTCAATTGGTGTCCTAACACTATGGCATCGCTTTGTCTAATTGCTAAAGCTGTTGCTGCCACTGATTTCAGGCACGCAGGCAGAGCCTGAGCTACGGTATCTAATGTACTAGAAAAATAAGCACACGGTTTGTGTGATCCTGCTTGTTCCTGAGTGAGTACTGACAAAGCAGTACCTTCGCGTTCTGTAACAAAGAGTGTAAAATGTTTATAGTAACATGGTGTTGCTAAAACGGGTGCTTGACATAAAGCTTTCTTTAGGCTTTCAAAAGCTTGTGTATGTTCCTGTGTCCAAGGGAGGACAGTCGATGTGGCTGCCTCCTGTGTTGTCAACTGAATGAGTGGTTTTGCTAGAAATGCATACTGAGGGATCCACTGCCTACAATATGAAGTGAGGCCTATAAAAGCCTGCACCTCCTTTTGTGTCTTGGGTATTGGCATGTTAGCAATTAACTGGATGCGATCTGGTGTAAGCTGCCTTCCCTCCTTGGACAGCGAGTGACCAAGGTAAACAACTCGCTGGACACAGAATTGCAGCTTAGAAGGGGACACCTTGTGCCCCTTTTCGGCCAAAAAATGTAAAACCGTCAGTGAGGCTTTTTCACATTCAGGTTCGCTTCTAGCGGTGATCAGCAGATCATCGACATATTGAAGCAGGGCAGTGTTGACTGGCATGTGTATACTGTCAAGTTCTCGTTTCAGTGCTTGGCTATAGATGCTGGGGCTTTCTGCGAATCCTTGAGGTGCGCGTGTGAATTTAAAGCTTCGTCCATTTAAACTAAATCCGAACAAGTATTGGCTTTCCGGATCTATTGGGACGCTGAAAAAGGCATTCTTGAGATCAATTACAGTAAAGAATGTTGCTTCGGAATCAATAGCTGTCAGTAATGAAGAAATGTCTGGAACTACGGGGTATTGTGGTACAATACATTTATTTAATTCGCGCAGATCAATAACCAATCGATATACTGGCGGAGCCTTTGGATCAGTTCGTTTAAGAATCGGAATTATCGGTGAATTACATACATTGGAGTCGGTCTCCACAACCACTCCTTGGCCAATAAGCTCGTCAATGATTTGCAGTAAAGCCACTACAGCATCTGGTGGTAACTTGTATTGTCGCATTCGTGGTAGTACCACTCCTGCCTTTAGTGTAACTCGATATGGTGTAATGTTCATGCAACCAACATCTGTAGGGCCTTGTGCCCATAAATGTGTGGGTAAAGTCTGCAGTCGGGAATCCATGTCTCGGGACACATAGTGCCCTTTGAAATCACGTAAAAACAATCTTACTCCTTCCGGAGAACAACATATTATAGCTCCTAGAGCTTTCAAAGTTTTTATACCTAACAAGTTTTCTGGGCATGATTTAGTAAGCAATAAATCTGTAGTTCGTGTCAAAGGACCAATCGTAAGGGGAAGAGGCTGTGATACTTCGTTAACGATAGGTTTTCCTGAAAACCCAAGGGAAATATTCTGTGAGCCTGAGAGGGGTGCCCCTGGAACTTCACTACGTTTTATGGTTGTTCGGCTTGCCCCTGTATCAAGTAAAAATTTTCTGTCTTGGCCTAATAGTTCACTGTGTACATAAGGTCCTTCTTGATCTACAGGGACCTCGATAAGGGGTAAGCCAAGTTCCCTCTCTAGGCTGTTTCATGAGTATCGTTGATAATCAGGATAGTCATACTGTGCGGTCTGGTACATCTGTCGTGTCGTTGTTTGTGTGGCAGCAATAGGCTGCTGTGGTGGAGCTGGCATGGACTGTTGCGGAGCTGGCATGGACTGTGCATGCTGCGGAGCTCCTTGTTGATTCTGATCCTGTCTAGGTGGCCGTGGTCTTTCTTTTGTATTACCTATGGCGAAATTATGTTTTAAAACTGGACAATCGTGTACATAATGACCTGGTTGTTTACAATAGTTGCATGTCCCTTTTACAGGACCTGTTGGAACACTGGACTGTGTCATACCCTTTTTATGACCGTCAGCTGGAACTGTCTGGGAAACTAGCATTTTCATTTTCGTGTCTTTCATGCGTCTTTGTTCATGTTCTTGTTCCTCTCTAATTCTATTGTGATGGTACTGTAGCATTTGTAACGGAGTGTTACCTTGCCAGGTACTCTCGAATTTCAATACTCTATTCTTAACTTGGGGCAAAGAATTTTCAACTAACTTTGTCACAAACAGATGTGGATACGATTCGCTACTTGCTTTTATTCCACTATTTATACCAAAACATTTTTCGAATCGGGCGTAGAAATCACTAGTGTCTTCATCTTGCTTTTGTTTACAGGCTGAGATTGCACCCCAGTCTTCCTTTTTCGTAGTTAATAAACGTGGCAGTACCTGTACTAGTAAACCTGGTAGTGTTTTGGTCTTCTCCCCAAGCCCTGCACCTGGACCTCGAGCTTTTTCTTCGTTTTCTAATGCTGTCCAATCTATCTTTTGGTCTCCCACCTCCCAATCCTTTTCCTTGAGTTTTTCATAAATGCCCGCAGGCATTAATACCTTCAATATCGTCATAATGTCTGGATAGGTATACTCTCCCATGAGCAACGTGTCTTTAATTTCACGGTGGAAACCCGCTGGGTCTTTGTCATGACTGGGTACCACCTTCTTCATTTCCAAGAGTTCTATTTTAGATATGGGTGTGTATACAAACACACGTTTAAACTGATTATCATCACCTTTTATCGGGTGCACTTCACGTAAGGGATTCTGTCTATCCATATAGTACGTCGTTCTTTCCTTGATGGGCAGTGAAACATGTTCGGGACATACAAAAAGAATGTACTGCTTTCTGTATTCCAGTATTTCTCTAATTAGCTCAGTACCTGAACCTCTCCATTTATTCGTGAGTAATTTAGTCAATATATCAGGTAAGGGACCAGGGTCGGAGTGTTGGCCTTTATATAATATAAGGAGTTGTTGAATCATATAGATACCAGCTAAACGCTGTTCATCTGGGGCGAGGTTCAAAAACGTGTGTGCTAGTGTATCATCACTATATTTTCCGGGACTGTCAACCCAATGAACGGCTGACCTGGCTAATTCTTGTTCGTCCATAGAATCGAGTATATGATAACCCCTTCGTTCTCGGAGTAGGTTGTCAGCGGCTTGGAACGAATGTTCGGGGGACCTTATATTTATTATAGGAGTTTGGAAATTTCTGCTATTATCTGGACGTACCGGACGTATCGGATCAGTGAAGCATCTAGTATTATTGCAAGATCTTCCTCTACCTACATAGGCCATGGTTTCTAACTGTCCTGTGGGCAGTTCTAATTCCTCCTCCTCCTCGGTTTGTTCAGGTTCGTCTACTGCTAATCTTTCTTCGTGTATTCGTTCTATTTCTTTGCGGATCTTTCGGCACATAGCTACTATACATGATCGTTTATCATGTCTCCCCTCTGATATATTCTGACTCCATGTGGTAAGAATTTGCATTTCTTTCGGATTTACCCCTGGTCGGTCTTGATTTCTGATCACACAATTTATGAGGAAACGTAACAGTTCCCCCTGTATTTCCACTTTTTGGTACTCCATGGCTCTGTCAATACTTTCGGAATCTCGTCCTGACTGGACAAAGTGATATATATTTTCTAAGTGCGTAGTCATTCCTGGTAGTTTCCCTAAATATATAGCAGCTTGTCGGATACGTAATGATGCTAGCATCATTTCGTCCCCTTTTCCGGGCACCGGGTCATATCTACAATCTATTAGAAGTTCCTTGAGCGTGTTGGGAGTTACTAGTTTGGGCGTACGTTGGTGGGCTAATTCTTGAAAGGAAAGTTTATTTACTCTGGGTGGCGTGGAAAAAATGTTTGATGTACCTCCGGTAGCCCCACCTGGGGTGCTGGATGTGAAAGGATTCGTCGAACGTGATATAGCAACTATAGGTGTGGATACAGATGTCGAAGCAGATGTGCTTGCCTGAACTTGTGTCGGAGTTTGCTGTTGCGGAGGTACAGACGGAAGAGGGTCTTGGCGTTGAACCCCCTCTGCAGACGGTCTCTGTGGCGCAGCATTAGCATACTCGGGAGCTGCGTCGTCTAAATAAGAGGAAAGAAAAACATCTTCTGCGGTTCTGGGATGTCCTTTGGGATGTACCTTTATCGGAAACAATGGGGGTGGCAAGTCTTTTGGTATCTCCGGAGTAGCCTTAGGTAATCCTTCGGCCAAGAGAGGATACATACCATTCATAAGGGTATTTCGTTGTCTGTCTACTTGTTCTGATTTTACTCGAATACCTTCTTCAATTAATATATTTTCTCGAACTTTATTTGAATTCTCCTTACTCTTCTCTTCCTGTCTACGTGCTTTTTCCGTACGTCTATACGATTCTTTACGCCATAATTCAATGGCGTCTTTCTGTGATTGTCTAGCTTTCTTTTTCCATAATTCTTCCTCTACTTTCACGATGCAATCTGCATCCCAGGTCCCAGCTGCGGGCCACCTCTGACTTTCTGGTAATTCCTTGGTGTAGTCTACCCATAAATCAAGAAATAATATGGCGTCTAGGCCATGTTTATGATACATAAAGTACCCTGGAGTGTCCCTAGGAGGAATGGGAACAGCTTCTTCGAGTAACCCTTTTCTAGTTTTGATCTGTCTTAATTTCGAAAAGAGCGGCATTTTGAGAACTGATCTGATCTGATACCTAATTTTGAACACGTTTAATACAACGAAACACAATAATGAACAGTCATTCACACCACAATATGCAGAACATATTTAAAACATTTAACATTTAATGAACGACAATGATGGCCGTTCACTAAGCATAATACTCGATACTAACTAGATAATTCTGACTTCATATACTAGACATACTTGATATACTGCTAAACAGTACAGATACACTGCTGAAACAGTGCAGACCGGATTTGTGTACCCAAACCCGTCTTGACCGGCACAACCTATGTGCACGTCAGAACGCCTCCCCGACAATGGTACTCACCGGGTAGCTCGGAACGGAAGGCCTCGGAACTGAACTGAACTGGACTCGGACCGGACTGGACTCGATACTTCGGAACTTCGGAACTGGTGGGCCTCTGTATACCTCGGATCTTGCTCTCTCAGCTAGGCTCTGGTCGGGATACTTCGCACTTCTCACCGCCTCGTCTGGGTGTTGATCGCAGCCTCAGTTACCCCCGCTCGGCAGGAGGGAGATACAGGAAATCCTGTGGGTACGCGTTGTTGTCCGTCCAGCTGTGACAGGAGACCGGGCCTGCAACGCACCTCCGGCGCGTGAGATGAGAAAGTGTCCCTGTTCGGGCGCCATTTATGTGAATTTAATTACCGGGACTTAATTTGATGCGGAAAATCTATAATAATAGCTCAGTAAAATAAGAGGCAGAATCCGTGGTATTAGAGGTTCGGAACGGGCTTTATTCCAAAATCGATTCGAATCGAGGACTCCATATTCCATCACCACGAAGGTTCAGGAAGTGAAGGGGCCAACTTTATTGACAGGTAATCATTTTTATACAATATGCATTACAGTGAAACAAATGCAGGAGGCGTAATAGTTGATAGTAAAGATAAGAACATACATGCGTCACTAAAGTAGGTGTAACTGGGCGTAGCTTAAAGAACGTCATTGGATATGACGTCATAAATGGGTGGTTCCATGAAAGAATTTCGCAATGTCAGCAGAAATACTTGGCAGAGATGCGCACGCAGCAGCATGACGTGTGACTGACGTGTAACTAGGGGATGAAGGGAACTTGACATTTAGCTCTACATGTGGAGACAGAAGTCTGGGGTTAGGTCAACCTAATCCCAAATCATATCTAATATCCTATGTTTAAAGAACTGTGTTATCCAAAAAGAAAGGTCTTCTTAGGATAGAATCTTATTCTATACTGACTATACTGTCCGTTAGTGCGTGTACAAGCGTCTAAGTGTCTACACTAGATGCGAGGGCAGAAATCTTCCATAGTAATAGAGCTATTAATTACTTGCATGAAGACAGAGAAGCCGGGCCTTTTGCTCGGTAGCTGAAAGAATGTTTACTTAAACTACTAGACAGGAATGCATTGGATAGGGAGCGGAGCAAAGCAGATAATCTTGAAGGTGAAATACAGTTTTTGGCAGGCAACAGGCTGGAGTCAGGCATCGTTAGCCGCGCAGGGAGTAGGACAAAGTTCATGGGTACAGATGCGAGCTCAGACTGGAGCTTTCAGAGGCAGAAGGCAGAAAAGACTTGATGGCAGAATCAGGGCCTACTCGTCTGAACTGTAAAATGGGATAAGTGAACCATATAAAGCCGGTGGCCTTTCATACTTAGGAATAGAATATCCGGCCCATTCATGGCGGATCTGAAAGAGGACATGTTGACGGTGGACGCACATGTGTTTGCGTCTTCATAACTGGAACTGGAGGAAACATACATGTACTTATGGTTTATACATGAAACCGTTGGGGTCCAAGATAGGGGACATAACTGACCATAAAAATCCATATTTCCACACGGTAATGCAGCACCAGTATTTATTCAGTATCAAAGATTATCCTCTTTTCAGTGCACAGATATCAATGCCATCAGATTAATCCAGCTGTATAGCATTTGCAAATGGCAGTGCTCGTTATTGTAAACAAAACGTTCTTGCTCTCCAAGTCTTTCATGCAGCACAACACAAAAGTTCCAGATGGTGGCAAATTAAAAACACCAGTAGTATAACCACGACTCTTACTCCGTAGCGGGGGGGGGGGCTGTGGGAGAGGCTGTGGGAGAGGAGAACAGTGTGGGAAAAAAAACAGTAATGAAAAAGACCGGGCAGGCGAGTGCTAGGCGGGTGTTAGCTGATCAAAAAAAAACGGGCAGGCAATAATTAGGCAAGCACAAGCCTCACTGCCCCACCGTAGCCTCAGCCGCCTCAACTACCACGAGTGCCGATACCAGTGCTGAAGCCGATATCAGCCCGTCGGACACGCCGGTCATGGCCCTAAAGGCCCCCCCCGGCTCCCGACTCTCACAGCCTCGCACACACTGAGGTTCTCCCAGCTTACAGCTTCCAGCGGCACAGTGACACAGCGCAACGGCAACGCGGCACAGCGGCACAGCGGCACCGTCTCTCTGTCTCCGTCTCTCGTCACAACCCGGAACCGAAAATCCACCAGTGCTCCACCCTGAAATAAAAGAGGATTTCAGAAGTCAAAATGTGCCCTAGTTTTTCTTTCTGCAGCACTAATCATAATTTATATGGCAAAATGAACCCCCTCATTTTGTTCCTTTGTAAATTAAATATTTTAAGTGTTACTACTTTATTCCAATCAAGATGGCGTGCCATACTTTTGTCATAAGTAAGACTGTTAGCTCTCTAGTTGTTCTTTAGAGCACTCTGGGAAGCTGCAGTAGAACACAAAGGAATCAACTGACAGTCTCTGCCCTTGTTGGATGTACATGTTTTACTGAGAATGTCAGACTTCATTCTCATATGACTGAGAAAGATAATGTGAATTTACAGAAAATATGCTCTCAGTTTAGCTTATAGATCACCTTCCAAACCTCTGTGGGAAAAGCATGAGAAAATATTTTTCTCTCAATCATGATATCCCAGCAGAAGGCTTTTTCACATGGTAAAATCACCTTAGAACACACCACAATTCCTAAAATGAGTATGGTACCATCAGCAAATGATTTATAATGTAACTAAAGCAGGGGTGTGGAATTTTCCAAATAATCTAGTTGTCCAAGGGACAAAATGCCACTGAGATCTACATGTCCTGTAAAATCCACTTGTCCCACCTACCCCCGTTCCACATCAAACCTAAGGGCTCCGGCTGACAGAGAAACATTAATATATTTTTGCTTTATTAAAATCAGTAAACCATTGAATGCTGTGCAATAATAATGCTAAAGGAAAACTTGTCAAGCGATATTATCGTGTCCCTGTCCCCCTGCGCCCCCTCCCCTTAACCCTGACGGCAATTCTTTTATTTCTATTCCCCTTTTTTCCCATTTTTTTTGGCTGTGTATTTATTCCCACAAAATACGTACATTTCAAACCATACGTAATGTACTAATTTACCGTCACCCTTGGCTGTGTATTTATTCCCACAAAATACGTACATTTCAAACCATACGTAATGTACTAATTTACAGTCACCCTTGTAAAAACATATGGGTGGTATAAAAAAAGGTGTCAGCCAGCGTGCCTCCTGCCATTTCCCCCTCACTTTTGCAGCTAGCCAGACGTGAGCCCTACGTTCCTTGCGAATCGGTAAGTTGTATTGAAAAAGAAACCGCAAAGTTGGGAGCTTCCTTTAATAATAAGAATCGTTTTTTCGGGAGCCTAGCGCGCATCCAAGATGGTCGCGTGAGCACAGGGCTCCCCGGACCCTCTCTGCTCCTCGGAATTTATCCTGAGAATATCCTGACGTGGCTTATGGAATCTGGGAGATAAAGACCAGCTGAACGTATATCTCTTTTCAAAACTCAAATCGGACCTGGGAATCCTGAGTTGTCGTCGTCGGAACTTTTGGGACCCACCCGACGGAGGTGACCGGGGTGAAGGTGACCCGAGGGACCGGGCTGCAATTGAACAACAGCGGCTTCAGCGCGGTGCCAGCTGCCGATCCACCACTTTCGGTTTCGGTTTTGCACTTCAGGAGACCGGCAGGGAGGTGCGCTCGGGGTGGAGAGGTGCTACCTGGGCCTCTGCATGAGGTTTTCTTTCATCTGCCACTAGATCGCCTATCGCCTCGGACCCCCTATACCGACATTTTGTGGTCTTCTTGCTGGTGCCTTACACCTCTTGATTGGAGGTCCCCTCGGGTGACCGTGTTCACATGGGGGGCAAAGGGGGTCCCGAGGGCCGCAAGACCAAGGCTTCCCTCCGCGGGGGGGCAGTCCAGAGCAATAACATGGACCGCTACACCCAGGGCAGGGGGCCCTCTGGCGCTGCTGGCCTCCCCTCGGATACTGCGGAAGGAGGCGCGACCGTCACTACGGAACTATCCTTGCAGGACATTATGGGCGCCATTGATGGCATCAGGGAAACCATCGCGACGCAATATGAGGCCCTGGCCCGTAAGATTGACACTGTCGCGATCGATGTCACCCTGATCCGGGCCGACCTCTCCAAAACTAACGAGAAGGTCCAGGCTCTCGACGCACGGACCTCCACCCTCGGTGCGGAGGTGTCGGATCTGCGGGCCGCGCTTGGAGACATCAGGGTGGTTAACGACCATATGGCCCGGCGGCTCGAGGACTTCGAGGGACGGGCCCGACGCAACAACATCCGCGTCATAGGTGTACCGGAGTCCTCTGACGGCCGCCCGGTTGACCTCGTGGTCGAGGAACTTATCCTGAAACAGTTGTCCTCGGCTGGCCTAAGTAAGTTCTTTGCCGTGGAGCGGGCCCATCGAGTTCCGGGCGGTCGGCCACGGCCGGGGGCCCCCCCGAGGCCTATCGTGGCCAAACTGTTCTACTACAGGGACCGCGACGCTATTCTGCAGGCCTCACGGACCCACGGCCCGGTTCGTCATGAGAACTCGACCATCAATTTTTACCCGGACTTCACGCAACTGGTCCAGAAACAACGGATGGGATTCCAAGGGGTGAAGCGTCGTCTCCGTGAGCTGGGCCTAAAGTATTCGATGCTCTACCCCGCAAAACTCCGAGTGGAACATGGGGATCGGACAGCCTTTTTTGACTCTCCTGTGGCTGTAAGTGACTGGCTGGACTCTCTGCCGGACGGAGGTGGCCGTCCCGGACCTTCTGCGGGCACCGCAGGTGATGGGTCCCCTTTAGAATGACTTTTGGTCCTTGATTTTGCCTTTTTGCACTGTACAGTCGGGTCTTATTTCATTTGCATATTGTGTTTTACCAGGACCAGTGAGGGGGCGGGCGGGGACGGGTCCCTTACCTCCTCTGGGTTCTTTTCGTAGAATGGGGTTAGTGGGGCGACAGGCACACTGCAAGTTGGGGGGGTTTTTTGGCCCGCAGGGGTGCAGGGTGGGGGGAGTTGGTCCTGGGGTGGGGTTGGGGGGGAGGAGGGTTTGTTTTGCTGTGTGTTTTTTGTTTACAGGGCGAGGTACTGATTTTTGTCCACATTTGGGAACTGTGCTGCAGGCTGGGGGACCCTTGATTTATTGGGGGGGATGGGGGGGGGACGGGTTGAGGCTTATGTCATGGAACGTTAATGGGTTGGGGGACCGTATCAAGCGGGGTGTAGTACTGCAATATTTGCGTCGTTTGACTCCTGATGTGGTGTTTCTCCAGGAGACGCATCTGGTTGGCAATGTTTGTCATGCAATGAACAGGGGGGGATACCGCCTCGTGGCCCATTCTGGTTTCACAACTGGTTCCAGGGGGGTGGGCATTCTGCTGCGAACCTCACTTCCGGTGGAGATCACTAAGATAGTCTCGGATGACAGAGGGCGCTATGTGTGTTTGGTTGGGAGGTGGGAGGGGCAGCCTCTTGCCCTGGTTTCAGTTTACGTCCCCCCGGGCCTCCAGAACTCCACCTTCACTGACTTGGGTCGAATGCTGCTTGACCTTCCGGACAGCCTCCTGCTCATGGGCGGGGACTTTAATTCTGTGGTTTCGGGTGAACTGGATCGTCATCCACCAAGGACCCTCCCCGCTGCCCAGGCATGGCTGGGTGGGATGCTGGAGACCTTCGGCCTGGTGGATAGTTGGAGATTAATGCATCCGACCCAATGCCAATTCACCTTTCACTCGGGGGCGCATGGGAGTCTCTCTAGGTTAGACTACTTCCTTATGCCCGCGGCGCAGACTGGTCGGATTCGAGAGGTCAGGCACCTGGCGCGGGGTATCTCCGACCATTCTCCGCTGTGGCTTGTTTTTGACACCGGGCCGCGGTCTGCAGGGCGGATCGCTCCCATTAACCCATGGTACCTGCGAGACCCTGCGACCCGTGACAGCCTGGTTAAGGCTATGGACCAATACTTCCTGGATAACGAGGGGTCGGTGTCTTCTGCAATGTCCCTGTGGGAAGCCTTTAAAACCGTGATCCGCGGACACGCCCTTTCCCAGATAGTGGTGGCTAAGAGGGTCAAGAGTGAGGCAGTGGTGAGGCTGGAGACTGACATCTTAGGGCTGGAGTCGGCCTTGGAGGCGAATGTTACTCCGGACGGGCTCCATGCCCTCAGCCTGAAACAGTTTGAATATAGGTCCCTGGTCACTGACGCGGCCAAAACTATGTATAGGGAGCAGCAGGGTCGACTGTACGATGCCGGGGACAAGGCGGGAAAGTTGATCGCGTGGCTGGACAGGAAGGAGAGAGTGAATCGTGTGGTCCCGGAGTTGCGTGCTGCGGA
Organism: Triturus cristatus; assembly: GCF_964204655.1. Lineage (NCBI taxonomy): Eukaryota > Metazoa > Chordata > Amphibia > Caudata > Salamandridae > Triturus > Triturus cristatus. The sequence goes on along the minus strand of NC_140591.1, from coordinate 1,005,417,252 downwards.
TGGTGTGTGTGTGTGACGGAGCCTGACGAGATTGTGGAATGTTTTGCCGACCACCTCCGGGCTGTGTACTCCCCAGTGACTGACAGGGATGAGGACGACTCTCGCCTTTTACTGAGGGATATCGCCTTGCCCTGCCTGTCCGTTGAGGACCGTGAGCGGCTGGACGCCCCCTTGTCGGTGGATGAAATAGCGACCGCGATCCGCTCCCTTCGCTCGGGCAAGGCTATGGGTCCCAACGGTCTGCCCATTGAGCTATATAAATTGCGCCCTGACAAGCTTGCGCCTTTCCTCAGTCGCATGTTCCGTGAGTCTCTGGCGGCGGGTTCCCTCCCGGCCGATCAGCGTTTGGCCACGATAGTCGTTATCCCCAAGGAGGACAAGCCGCGAGATCGCTGTACTTCTTACCGGCCTATTTCACTGCTAAATGCGGAGCCTAAGATCCTGGCGAAAGTCCTTGCCAATCGTCTGTTGAGCGTCGTGTGCGATCTGATTCATCCGGACCAATGCGGATTCATCCCGCATCGTAACACCGCTCTTAACTTGCGGCGTCTTCATGGCGCCCTTGCCAGGGCGGAGCTCCTCTCCGAACCGGCCGTGCTGGTTTCTTTGGATGCCACGATGGCTTTTGACACCATCGAGTGGCCATTCCTCTGGGCTGTCTTGGCTAAATTTGGCTTTGGGGAAGGATTTATTGGCTGGGTGAAGCTTCTGTACACGGGACCCATGGCTCAGGTGGTGGTGAACGGGCGGGTCTCTCGGCCCTTTGCCCTCGGCAGGGGCACGAGGCAGGGATGCCCGTTGTCCCCTTTGCTCTTCGCTCTCGCCCTGGAGCCACTCGCGGCTTGGCTCCGCTGGGAGCCCTCGCTTCGAGGGATCCGGTGGGCCCCGGGCTTTGAAGACCGGGTTTCGCTGTATGCGGACGATATTCTCCTATATCTCACCTCACCGCGGCAGTCGCTCAACGTCCTCTTTGACGTTCTGACTTCCTTTGGGAATAATTCCGGTCTCACGATCAATTGGTCTAAATCCTGCGTCTATCCGATCTCCGGTGGTCCTCCACTCCTACCGCCTCGGCTTCCGATCCAGGTATCACTGAGCGGCTTTAAGTATCTGGGGATACATGTTTCACTGGACCCGTCGGCTCGCTATGAGCTGAATCTCCTGCGTCCGCTTCGGCGATTGCGAGAGGATACGGCCCGGTGGTGCAGGCTGCCCCTGTCCCCGCTGGGTCGGGCAGCGCTGTTCAAAATGATGTCCCTTCCCAGGTTCCTCTATGCACTCCAGAATTCCTTCGACGTCATCCCAGTGGCCTACTTTCGGGAGGTAGAGAGCCTGCAGAGGAGACTGGTGTGGGACGGGCGGGCGCGTATTGCTCTTGCTAAGCTTACTCTCCCCTGGTATGACGGGGGCATCGCGCTTCCCGACATTCGCAGGTATTATTGGGCCGCGCAGCTTTCGGCCATCAACCATGCCACGTATGCGCCTGGCCTGAACCCGGCGTATGAGATGGACAAGTTCCTGCTTCCCGGCGGGGACTATAACAGGGCGCTGTACTCTCGCTCGGCTGGCCGGACCCTTACGGGTCCTACTAAGATTGCTGTGCGGACCTGGAGGGCCGCCACTGCGGCCACGGGCTGGGGTGAGCGACTGACATGTGCTACTCCTTTGTTTGCCTCCGATCGCCTGGGGAGCCTCTGGACTACGAAGGGGTTTGACCAGTGGGACACGATTGGTATCAGCAAAGTGGGAGACCTGTGGCATAAGGGCGCGGTTAAGACTTTCGCGGCTCTTCAGGCCGAATATGAGCTTACGGACAGGGAGTTTTTCCGCTATGCCCAGGTTCGACACGCCCTGCTCTCGGTCTTTGGAGAGGGGACCACGATCCCGGTTTCCTCGCCCCTCGAGGACCGCATACTCGACGGACATGTCCCGGACAGCACTATTTCTTTAATTTATAAGAAACTGATTAATCATCGGGCTGACCTCTTGGTGCGCCTTCGGGAGGCTTGGACGGGGGATGGGGTGGAATTGGACGACGAGGACTGGCAGTCTGCACTGTCGTCCCCCAAAGAGGTCGCCATTCCAGCCCGTCTCCGGTTGGTACAGCTTAAGATTCTTCACCGGGTGTATGTGACGGGTCCTCGCTTAGTCTCGATGGGATATTCCGACGATGGGCTCTGTAGGCGGGGTTGTGGGCTCAGTGCCACCTTTCTCCATATCCTGTGGGAGTGCCGCGAGGTGGCGGACTACTGGCGCCGGGTACATACGGTTATGGGACAGGTCACTGGGGTTGTGCTGCTGCCGGAGGTGCGTCGCTGTGTCCTGAATGTGTGGGAGCCCAATGATTATAGCGCGGCTCAGACTCGGTGGGCGGCCCTGGGGAACATGATTGCCAAGAGAGATATAGCGCAGCTTTGGGGTGCCCAGCGGCCACCCACCGTGTCAGTATGGAAGGAGAATATGGACTGGTGTATGTTCAGGGAGAAGACTGTGTATGTTGCCCGTGGTAAGCCAGGGACATGGGGCAGAATCTGGGGGCAATGGAATGTATATCGCGGGGGTATCTGTACGCCCCCCCTGGTGGACACCGATATCGCCATGTCCCCCTGACCCTTGACGGTTCCTGGCACCTTTTGGAATGACTACATATGGACGTTCAGTTCCCTTGCCCCCCCCCCCCCGTCCCCAGCCTCCCGGTACTCCTTCCTTTCGTGTGCTGCTTAATGGTCTGACCTGGAGTTCCCCGGAGGAAGCCTGACCTGCGCCGTTTGTCTTTATGCCTCGCCTTTTGTTTTTCTTTTAGTTTTCTGTGTTTTTTGGATCTAAGTCTCCTGTGCCTCTAGAACTATCCGGACTCACTACGGGGCCGACCCCCGGGAACCGACTGCAGCTTTGATAAATGTAGATTTCATTCTGTACTTAGCGGCCGGCCCTGGTGGTTGTAGGCCCGTGCTTGTAATCGAATTATTGTTCAATAAAAACTTTTAAAAACAAAAAAAAAAAACAAAAAAAAAAAAAAAAAAAGAATCGTTTTTTCGCCAAATGTACCCTCTTTGCAACATTAAACAATTGTTCCCATCCTATGCACTCTGTAATCGACTTCGTGCATGTTCTTTGCAGCAGGCATATTAACCCTCTGCACTAACTTCACCGAGGTCACAACCTCAACTATACAAAACACGGATCTTTTCGCCAAATGTACCCTCTTTGCAACATTAATCAATTTTGTAATGTATATTTGTCGGTGTGTTTACGCAGTTCTGGGCTGAAAGTTAATAGCTCACTATTCTATATTAGGACTTAGTTATAAATTGCAAGTCACCAACGGATGTCTCTTTTGAAAGCATTAATCTGCAGATCTGTTTCTATCCTATGCACTTTGTAATCGACTTCGTACATGTTCTTTGCAGCAGGCATATTAACCCTCTGCACTAACTTCACCAAGGTCACAACCTCAACTATACAAAACACGGATCTCTTTCAAGGATGGTAATTCATCACACGAGTTTGACACATTTCTGTGAGGCCTGGTAATTGCTGGCGGAAAGAAACGCTGCAGCAGGTGCTTCGAAAGCTTTTAGTGCTGGCTGCGCCGTGTGCAACAATGTTTTTTGTCCATAAGCCAAAGGAGTGAAAGTGTAGGAGTCGCATGTCACCCATACTGGTAGGCAGTAGTTTAAGAGTGCTTGGTGTGGAGAAGCACAAACGCAGAGTCGAAAAAGAAACAGCAAAGTTGGGAGCTTCCTTTAATAATAAAAATTGTTTTTTCGCCAAATGTACCCTCTTTGCAACATTAATCAATTTTGTAATGTATATTTGTCGGTGTGTTTATGCAGTTCTGGGCTGAAAGTTAATAGTTCACTATTCTATATTAGGACTTTAAGTTAAAAATTGCAAGTCACCAACGGATGTCTCTTTTGAAAGCATTAATCTGCAGATCTGTTTCCATCTGCGGTATGAAGGCTCCGGACCCGCGATGTTAAACCCGCGTTGCGATGGCAGCGCGTGAATCTGAATTCGTTGTAATGGGTGTTTCCCCCATGAAGCGGTGGTAGCGCAGCGCGCCTGCTTGCGATACGCTTTTTTGACGTCCTCATCCGAGGCGCCGAGGCAGGCCAGGCCTAGGCTTTTGTACTAATTAATCTACCCACGCACGGTTGCTAAAAATATAAATAAAAGAAAATCGCAGCACCTCAGTCACAATATCACACAATTCAAGCGGGCAAAACTGCTTATTTTACCTGAATGCTTATTGCAAGCCTCGTGGCGGCCACGGACTACTGCTTGCAGAGGCTCAGTGATGTTTCACTCCCCCAGCCAATCACTGGCTAGAGCCCAGTCATGGGCTGCTAGCCAATCAGATGCCGCCAAAGGCTCTCTGCAAGCTTCGGATTGGCTGTGAGCCCCAGAGTGCCCACAGCCTGTTTTAACGTGATTAAAACGTGATAAATGTCTACATGTCCGTCGGACATAAATAGACAATAAATCTTCTTGCCCGTCAATATAAACATGGTTCGGGCGTCGGGCGATATGATTCCCCCACATCTGAGACTAAAGTCTTAAAACCTTCTATTAACTGCAATGCTTCTTAATGAGGTGCGATCATGTATACTGGTCCCAAGATGGCTGCCAACACTTCTTGGATGAAGTACTGACAGCCAATCAGATCTCACGATGAGATGTGTGGTTAGGCTCCGCCCAGATATGCATGTGATTTTACTTTTGATTTTCTCAGGAACTACTGAACAGATTGACACCATATATGCAAAAGGCACATGCCTGACCTGAGGACTACCTCTTTGCCAAATTTCAAGTAATTTTGTTCAGCCGTTCGGGCTGTACCTTGGACTAAAGGTCCCTATGGAAAATTGCATGGGGAAAACACGTTTTGGGACCCCCCTTTTTCCTCAGCCCCCGCTTGACGAATCCCCCCGAGACTTTCAGGGTAGGAGCGGAGCGCCCCACCTATTTTGAAAATTTCGCGAGGATTCGTCAACCGGCGCCAAAGTTATTCCAAATAGAATGTTGCGGATTTCCTATGGAAACACGGTCCTAACTATAACTATCTACTGGCGACCGCCAGTAGATAATATATATATATATACACACACATATAGGGAGAGGATGTAGCCTTACGGCTAGAGCGGTCAACCTTGAAACCGGGTTCGAGTTTCGGCAACGACGCTCAACATGAATGTGAATCAGGGCAAAACACTTAATCTCCCCGTGCGTAACAAAATGTAATGTGTTCATCTGTAACGAAACTGGTGCTCATGTAAAGCGCTCTGATACCCGATGTCTCGGGTCTAATTTGCGCTATATAAAACTTTATAAAAATAAATAAATATATATATATATATATATATATATATATATATTCTGAAAATAAAAAATTTTGAATAAAGAAAGAAAAAAGTATTCATGTTTAGAAAGTACTACTGTTCAATGTAACAGCGGGACCTATCCAAATAATTACTTTGTAAACCAATGCGGCAACATGGTTATATAATAGGGAACATTCTTCAAAATAGGTTCTTGACTTGCACATTTTGTATAATTTCTTAAATATTGCTGTTGATCCATTCTTTTCTGTAGCACAGGTCTGATGGATATATGTGTATTAAGGTTTGGCAATGAGTCCTCTAAACTACATTAAAACCAAAGGTGTAATGTTGTTCATGCTCATATTAGAGGATGAGCAGCTCAGACTAGAAGTCCTGGACTCGGGTCCGTGCAGAGAATACGAACAGTCAGTTTAGACCAGCAAAGTAAACACTGCAAAGCTGCCAATGCATGCAAAGCTCTTAAATGTTTAGAATGTTATGAGTTAAAACACATTTAGTATATCATGCAGCAAGTAATGCACTACCTGGTCACTCTCAAAATAAGCATGTACATGTTTCATCTCTCTCAACTCAGCCAAGTGCGCTACGCGTGCTCCAAAGTCCCACCCTACAAGCTGTTAAAGAATCATATTGTGGCAACTTTCCAGAAGTTGGTAGCCCTGAAACATGCTATCACTGTTGTGTCACTTTTTCTCACACAAGCATTTTCCCTGCTGCCCCCGTAGTAAAACAAGAATGTAGGAAAGGTTTTCATAAATAAAGAATAGTTCTTGTAACACACCTGGCTCAGGTTGGTTCTTTTCTACATGAACATGGAAGACAGTTGAGCTCTCAGTGTCACTTCTGACCTACAGCATCAGGCTAAACTAAAAGTGCTATTAAAAAACAAAATCATGCACTGGCTTAGTATACACAGACCTATAACAAATAAAAAGAAAAAAAAAATAGAAAAAAAAAAAAAGAAAAGTGCTATTTGCTGACACTAGTACCTCTGGATAACTACTAGAAAAGCTGAAATTGTATTAGCCATCAACCACATATCAGTTAAATTAATCTAAAATAGGTCAGAAGAGTAGACGTGGAGGCAAAGAATCATTGTGGTGTAAATCTGATTTTTTCACTCTCTTATCTTACTCTTCTTTTTTTCACATCCTCGGAGAGGGATATGTCATTGTCTCTCCCCACTCTTGCTCTATTACAGATACTCAGCTTGGAGGCAGTTATGCGATTAGTGAGCAGGATTAGCCCCATACAACAAGAGGTGCTTTTATGTGTCTGAAGGGGTAGGGGAGAATACACACCAGGCAGAGTGGAGCATATGGGGGACAATAGTGCTCAGTATTTGTGTGTGTTATGTATCATGTTGGTTTTTGTTTTTCTGCTTTTTTTTTAGGGCGGATCACACGTATTTTTAGTGAAGTATTATTATTGCTAATAATTAACTCACTATGGCATCCTGGAATGTGAATAGGTTCCTGAATTACTGCAAGGTAGGCAGTCTTACAAGCGTTAATGGATTCACAAGCAAATGCAATTCTACTTCAGGAGACTCGTGCTCCTTATGACTGAGTTTAGTGTCGAGCAATAAGGAGGGTTTTCACTAGTTTAAGATGAAATTGCAGATTTTTGTTATTTGTGATCAGAATACTAGAAAAAATGTCCACGCAAAGTTGCAGGGATGTGATCGTACTGTTTTCAATCAAAGTGTGTTTGGAAAGCTCTATAACAAAATTAAAGTATTCATTTGTTTGATTTGATGCCTTGTTGATACTCGTGTTAAGAAGGCTTTTTTGTTCTTTTGATGTCTTTCTGATAACCCTTTGAATGTACTTTACATCATGCCTTGACTTTTTTTAGACTGTTTTCTGAGCCATTGGGCTCTCCCAATATTGATATAGTGGCCAGGTTTGCTCTTAGCTTTCCCCCCTTAGGCAGACACTCGGTTCAACCGTTTTGTGATGCATTATATTTTTGGGTTTCACCAACTTCTCCTCTAATTTTTTTATCCAAATACCTAAGAACAAAGGGCTTTGAATAGAATTTGTTGAGAGGACGGTATAACAGGTAAGACAGTAAGATGCTGATGAGGGTGCGGTCAGATCAGGCTTGCAGTTTCACTGAGAAGTTTGAAGATTCAGTGGTGTTGCAAGGCACGCGGTCACTGTGTGTCCAGCTGATTGGTTTAGACTGTTCGTTGATTAGTTGAAATTGACTGCATGGAAGTTTTCAAGAACTCCCAGTGCTAGTTTCATGTTAGGATCTGCCCACACACAGACTAAACTCTCCAGTTATTAGGATTTTCTGGGAAAACAATTGTAAATAAAAGGCCAGTTTGAAAATTTTATCTGAGAATGTGACAACATGGCGGTATGACCATTAAATTATTACCATAATGAACGAACAGTTTGTGATATGGGAGCAGTGAACGGAGACACAATCTGCCCGCGCCTTGAGACCCTCACGGGTGAGTAGCGCACTTTATAATTCCCTAATTGATTGATTCATGGATCCTGTATTCTTTATTCCTGTAGATGAGTATTGTATCCTTGTGAAGCGGGTGACTGAATATTTTAAGGGAACTGTTACCAAATTACATTTTATGTCAGGCTGGTTAAATGGCATTGTTTATTAATAAACAGACCATGTTTATTGATTGTATGCTTTGGGGTTGAATTACTGTTGATCAGGTCCATCTTTAAGTGTGGTCCAATCTTCAATGTGGGTTAGACAATGTTGGTGGTTTCAGGATATATTAGCGGCATGCTTATGTGAACTGGGGCATCCCCTTGAAGAGAAGTGCTGGGTTGATATTGTGTGAAGAGGCTTAAGAGGAGTGTTATGTTGATTAACAGCATCTTCTAGTCTGAGACATATATTAGTGGAGGAGCTATATGACTCTTGTAGTCCTGTTGTGTGCTTCAAAGCCAGCCGCGGTCGGTAGTAGGAGTAGCTGCAGGGCGGTGACGTGGGGAGGGGCAGGGTGGGGGTAGTAAACTATGGATTACGGAGGTTTACAGGTAAGTTAACATATAAATTAATAAAACGAATTTCGTTGCGTGCACTGCATCGAATTTGGGGATGCTGTGCAAGCAAACGGAGGGAAATCTCATTCTCGCTCCATACAGTGTGTTCAATCAACCGCATCTGTCCAGTAGATACACGTTTCTTTCAACGGGGGTTTCAACACGGGGTACTCTGCCTCCGGATACGCATACGGAGGCAGAGTACCCCGTGTTGGAACCCCGTTGAAAAACGTGCATCTGCTGGACAGATACGGTTGATTGAACACACTGTGTGGAGCGAGAACGAGATTTCCCTCCGTTTTATGTGTGAGAGAGCTGGAACTACCTTGGATTTTTTCATAATTGAACAGATTGTGAGCTTATCCATCTTGTCAATTATCCATTGACACTTGCAAGTGAACCGTTAAAAAGGAACCTGTCTGCTTCAAATATAAGTACGAGGGCTCTCTGTCTCTCATTAAGTTTTCAACGGAGAGGAACGTAACCCGCATTTCTGAACTGTACCCTAGGCGGGCAGTAATTTTATCTGGAGAATTACTGAAACAAGGTGGGAAGATATTGGCTTTCCTGAAGAAGATGGGGGTGATTTAAGGTTGGACCCACCGAAACTGCATTTAACATCCCATTTTTTGTCTGACTACTGTGATGTTTTCTTGATTGGAAAATATTTTTTCTTTCTCTTTTTCCCACTACTGTTGTTGTGGTTTTTGTATTTGTAATTATGTGATTTTAATTGAATGGCATATTGAAAAAAAAATTGTCAATTAAATGTAGGATTTTTAACACTGACTAGCAATAATATGTACATTTACAATTTAAAAAAATTAAAAAGAGGACAAAATTCTTCTTTCTGACTTGATTTTTGAGCTCATATAATTTGCACCTCTGCGTTTGTTTGACCCTGGGTGACTGTCATTAAGTTTGGTGGTGTATGTAAGAATGAGTTGATGTGGTTTAATATTTGTTCCCAAGGGGATTGTTTCTTTTGACTTTGGTCTATTGGTACCCTACCCCTGTGCTGATATAGGGCCCCTCTCTCTATTTCGTCAAGAATCTCTCTACAAAACACAGGGTCGTGGAGGGCCTTACCGTGGAACCTCCAGGTATGATCCAGACCATACCCATAGGGGATCGTGAGGTCAAAAAGAATGGGATTATGGTCAGTTAGCGTCTGGGGCAACAATGGGACCCCAGTAGCCACAGTGAGGCATTAGCAAAAAGAAAACAGTAGCCCAAACTTGTCCAGACGGTGGGGGGAGAGGAATAGAAAGTAAAGCCAGGGACAGACGGCTATCGGGGACACCAGGGATCCTGTAGAGTGTATGTATCAGTGTTGTGTCGGAACACAGCCCTCGCTCGGGATTTCTACTGGACAAGGTACTGGTAGAGTCGATATAAGAGCAGTGTGCCATATTGAGGTCTCCGCCTGATATCATGAAGTCGATATCCAGGCATCCCATGTGTTTGGGGCATGTACATTTACTAGTAAACACGCTTGTCAGCTAGGATACCCTACCAAATAGAACCCATGCATATGGATGATCATCATTGGGTGAGAGATGTGTATCCTGAAGCAAGGCTCATTTTACCCCATGTCTGTTCATATAGGACAGTACCTGTTTACCCTTACGTGGTATTGTTAATCCCACATAAGTTCCACGTGATGAGGGAGATATCTATTGCTGTTTTTTGCCCGAGTGTCTTGTCATAAAAAGGAGGAGAGTATGGTAGGTGGTACATTGTCAAAAGATGGTGCGTGAAGTATATGATGTGCTATGAAAAGCAAGCATAGACAATATTTAGGAAATAAAGAAAAGACTCCAAGACCCCAAACCCTCACCCACACAGGATAGAAATACATCAAGTTTATCCCAGAAAAGAGAAACGAAAAACAAAACAGTCCCAACAACTTGAGGGACGTATTCACCATGGGGAATAGGCAACGGGTCGGCATGGTGTGGCGTACTGATAGAGAGATCTCTGGAAGGAAAAAAAGAATCAACTGCATGTATACATTCCTTGAATGTACAGAGGAATAATGAAAAGATAACAAACAGTGCGCAGCATCTAGGGCATAGCATTAACACCTGGGGGGGGGGGGGGGGGGCAAAGGTGAGGGATGAGTCCAATGTGTCAGGCCAACTCAATCCAGAGCAATTATCTGCAGAGGGGTGGAAGATCCAGCATGTTCGGATGACACCTGTTGAGGTGCAGAAGGCTTGGAGGTTAACCGTTTACAAAAAGCAGCCACCACCACTGTGGTGTCAAAGATTTTGGACTTTCCATGGAGTTCAACTCGCAGACGTGCAGAGCATGGCATTTTTTTTGCCTAGTTTATGAAAGGAGTCCTCGACATCAATTAATTTTCGGTGAACCTCCTTCCCAGTAACAGTGAAATCTTGGTAATGTGAGATGGTTATGCCTTAGTAGCGGAGGGGGCCACACTCCGGGGCCAGTGTCTCTGTCCTTGTAATTAAGACTCACTATGAGAAAGCAAGGTTGGGTGCCATCAGGTGGCCAAGGGCAGAGGGAGCGATGAGCATGTTTGACTGTAAAGGTACAGGGAGATGAAAACTGGTGCGATCAAAAAGTTCGACAAGAAGCTGTTCGACGAACACATCCAGTTGCCCCATGTTTGTAGTATCTGCAACACCTGAGATACGGATATTATTTCTACAGGACCTGGCATCCAAGTCTTTGTTCTAAACGGCAACTTGCTTAGTAATACATTCCATCTCATCCATGCACTTCAATGCAGTAGCAGCACCATCCTCCAGGCCCAATATCCGTTCCTACACGCCCTGTTATGTTATCGGATTTGTAGAGCACATGGCTGCCCCGTCCCAAGCTAGATCCACAGATACCAACTGAAGAAAGGAAGCAAAGCAGAGGATTATTCAGGGCAGAGCCAGGTCTTAACTGCCCTCCTGAAAACTCCATGATCCTATATCCTACTGATAGTGCATGGGAGAGCATTCCAGAGTGAGGAAGCTAAAGCCCAGAATGACTGACCTCCCGCCCGTGCTCTTCTAACACGGGGAACACATAACAGATGTTGATTAGAGGAGTTGAGGACACGTTCTAGTAGATAGGGGATGAGAAGATTGGTTAAAATGAGAGGGGCTTGGGCATGGAAAATTCTATGAGAGATACACAAGGTCTTGAATTCTCCTTTCTACCGGAAGCCAGTGCAACTTAGGTATGAATTTGGAGGTTGGGCAATATTTCAGGAGGGCAAAGAGGGTACATGCCACGGCGTTCTGCACCCTCTGGAGACTATTGGACTATTGATGCCCACTTTATTAGCACCCAGGTACAGAGAATTGCAATGATCCAGTCTAGAAAGGATAGTAGACTGGATAATAGTCTGGTGTGTTTGAGCATCGAAGAACCCAAGCAGTGGCTTCAGTCCGTGTAGGAGACGAAACAGCTGCCAGCCACTGATTTTTTCTTTGCCTGAAAAGTAAGTGCACAGTCTAACCAAACAATCCGGTTTTTTACGGTTTCCTTGGGGATAGAGGAAGTTCCCAACACGATAGGCCACAACGTCATTTCGGAACTTAGCAATGTGTAGGTCAGAGGTGTTGGATAAAGAGATCACCAGCTGAGTATCATCAGCGTATGAGACTATGGAGAGGCCCCTGTTTTTTGCAACTCCCGCTAGGGGTTGAACGTAAATATTAAATAATGTTGGGCTCAAGACTGAGCCCTGTGGAACCCCATGATGCGCAAGCTGCATCCGGGAGCCGTAAGGAGGTGAGATCACTTGGAATGATCTGCCTGATAGAAAGGATACAAACCAGTTGAAAGCAGTGTTACCTAAGCCAATCTCTTGTAGACGTTGCTCCAGGATTTTATGAGATACAGTGTTGAATGCGGCGCTAAGGTCAAGAAGACTCAAGGCAGAGGTCAGACCCTCCTCTAATGAACTCCGCAGAAGTTCAGTCAATGCCAGCAGAGCTGATTCAGTGCTGTGGCCAGGTCTAAAACCATTCTGCGCAGGGTCCAGAATATTGCTAGATTCTATAAATTTTGTCTAGAACGGAGTTGATGTGAGACACGGTAACTTTAGCCACAAACGGAAGTAGTTAGATTGGGTGGAAGCTTTCTGGTTTGGAGGCATCCAAGGTTGGCCTTTTTAGCAAAGGAATGACCTTGGCACGCTTCCATGAGGGTGGTACGACTGCAGATGCTAGGGATAAGTTTATCAGTTCACAGAGGGTGGGTAAGAGTTCGGGTAGGAATTTTAGAAGCTGATTGGGTTTGAATGGGTTAGCTGGGGATCCCGATTTAATTTTATAGCAGAGTCCTTAAAGTTTCACAGGATAGCGCCGGGAAGGAGGATAGAAGAGTGCCCGAGCAGCTAGTGTGATCAATACGCCCTTCAACGTTAATAGCGGACGGGAAAGATTTATAAACATCCTCAACTTTAACAAAAAAAGTGACTAAGGTCTCGCATTGAGAGTTAGAGATAATGGTGAGTGCCCGTGCTGAAGGGGGATTTCTAAGCAAGGAAAAGATACTTTTGGCCAGATTGTTACTATTTTTGATTTTTTCTGCAAACTATTCAGCCCGTGATTTCCGTATAGATTTACGGTAGTCCTTGATGGCTGAGCGATATTGTGTCTTGAGAGCCAGATCATATTTGCATCACCAAGCATGTTCTACAACTTTGCAGTTTTTTCTCATCTGGGTTAGGGTCTCATTAAACCAAGGACTCGAATAAGTTCTTTGGCAAGGCGTAATTTTAGCAGGGATATGTTTATCAAGGGAACGTGTGAGCCATTCATGGACGCGGCTGTCAGCTGCTTCATCACCACCAGATAGTTGGGCGTTTGGGAACGTAAAGAGTCTGAGAGGAGATTGGCATTTAACTTATGCCAAGGGTGTTTTAAGATGAGCTTAGGGTGAGTGCGTGGTGGTGGATTTTTACCAAGGAGTGCCATGGAAATAAGAAAGTGGTCTGCCCCGGCCATAGGAAGGGAGGGGGGGGGGGGACTTTAAGGGAAAGCATGTTAGAAAACACTGGATCTAGAAGGTGCCCGGCAGTGTGTGTAGAGCCGGGGGCATACTGTAGTAGTTGCCAGGCTGTTGGGTCCCCCAGAAAATTGGTCATCTCACTATCTTGGTGGTCCTCAAGGTGGAGGTTAAGATCCCCCACAATATTAAAATGTGCATATTTAGTTGCCAGGATGGTAAAGGAATTGGTAAGCGATTCCCCAAACTTTTTGGAAGGTCCGGGAGGGTGATAGATAAGCAGTCTTGTCAGAGTAAAGTTATGGTTTAGAGAGATTTTAAAGAGTCCGCCTTCACAATCTGCGATCGACTCATTAGTGAGACTAAAGGCATAGTTGGTTTTACAAATGATCGCTATACCTCCTCCCCTTCCATTCGCTCTATTTAGTGTCTTTATTGAATATCCCTGAGGTAAAGCCATCTTTGGCTCAGCCACAGTAATGGAGGTAAGCGAAGTCTCTGTGAGAAATAGGATGTCAGGTCCTTCCACCTGGATTATATCAAACACATTGGCGTGGTGTTTTACTGAGGAGCTACAGTTCAGACTAAGGAATTTAAAAGCATGGGAGGAGGGCATTGCAACAAGACCATCAATTCTGATTTTGTAATTGCAATGTTCACAGCAGAACATGCGATCAACAAGGTCCCAGACCTGGTTAAGGTAGGGATTCAAAGCAGTTGTCAGTAAATGAAGTTCCTTTGGGGGGTATACCAGTCTGTGAGTGTCAAAATGAGCAGAGTGCCTGGCGATGTCCAGGCATGGACGGGATTGCCTTTGGCACGTCTTTGGTGCTCCTAGGGCGCGTCCGTGCTGCGACTGGCCTGAAATGGCCGGGGGCACAACTGGCTCCTCCCGACCTTGCAGCTGATTGGGCAAGGCCACCCAATCAATGCAGGCAGTGCAGCAGGTGGAGTTCAGCCTCAAGTGAGCTGATGTTGATCAAGGCATTCCTCCAGCCTATCTATATGGCTGGCCAAGATATCGAAACAGGTATCCATGGCACAGAACCCCGTTTTGAGTTCCGCGATCCGTATCAGAGTGAAGATCAGGTCTTCTTTCAGGTTTTGCCTGATCGAAGAGTAGCTTACCCTGCTTGAGATCTGTGTGGCCCATGGATGCAGGGGTGTGGGCAGCGCAGGGAGATGTGAAGTAGATATGCGTCACAGTTAGAGCAATAAGGCCTGAAAGTGTTGTCACTCAGTCAGACCACCGCGAGTCAAGGGAATAATACGTGGAGCGCACAATAGGATGGCTGGTGTGTAGAGTCGGATCAGCGGCTGTGAAGTCCAAGTACAGGTGGGCAACGGAGTAGGACAGGCTAAAAAAATGACAGGCGAAGTATGGTTGCAGAGCTCCAGCAATTTAGTCGATAAGGGGGAAAGTAAAGTAAAAAGAAGAGAAGTATCCGCGTGGACCAGGGCCAGAAAGTATCCCAGCAGCTAGGTAGGATCAAGAGAAGGCCCAGAGCGCACCAACCAAAACAGCATGGCCCTTAAGCTCCATAAAGGACAGCAATGGATTGGCAGTCACAGCATCACACACCTATTTGGAAGTGGCTGGAAGCCCAGGAGACGCAGCCCCAGGGGCCAGGAGAAACTGGAGCACTACAAGGGGGAGTCCCCAAAGATATGGTGGGCCCAGGAGAATCCGGGCCCCGCCGGGCTCTCCCATAAGGCTCATCAGGGCTACAGTATCAAAGTGAGGAAATATGCAGCTTCCCCGAGGGGAGAGCACTCAATGTCCTCGTGGTATCCTAGAGCAACCGGGGCCGCTGTGTGACCTGGATGTAGGCAGTCAGTCTAATGCCCAGCAGTTTCAGCAGGCGTCAGCAGTGAAGGGGAGCGTAGTACCTCCGCAATATAACCGCCAGGGAGGAGCTGAGCTGTGTGAGCAGCCCGCTCATGCTCGCCCTTGGCCTCATGTCACGACAGAGCCTCCGCTGCAGTGCTGGGTCACGTGGGCCCCTCCACTGGGAATAGGTGATCTGAAGTAGGCCCTCAATCCCAGGGTCATCAGATCCAGCATGAGATGTTCAGGGAGTGTGGTAGCAGCGAGGGGTTCTCACAATCCGTAGTGCACTCACTGAGCAGTGGCTAGATGCAAGAAGCTGCCCACAGCACCGATGAGACTGGGTGGATCTCGGCCTAAGATTCACCCGTGGTTCCTGTCCCCGTGGGGCCTCTGAGTCAGTGACAGGCTTCGCGGGCTGCTTAAGCTAAAACAGGTGTTTGGGTGGTAGCCATCATGCCCAGAAACTGCGCAGATGGCAGCCCGCACATTCAGGAACAAAGGTCTGGCATCATCTGCAGGATAGGGGCGATGACAGTGGCCATTCAGCTTGGGTATATGCTACAGCCACCAGAGCCTCACAAGATTGCAGCCATCTTGGCGGCTGCCGTGGCCATGTCCCCACTTTATTGAAACAAAAACATTTATTTTCTAATTTGGGTGGGTAGCATTTTTTTCTTTCGTTTTACATTGAAAATAAATGTATATAATTTACAATAATATTTCACATAAAAACATTTTACAAACCAGTTTAATAAGGTTTTTTATTGTTCCCTATTCTCTACCGTAGGGAGACTCTGCAGCTGGGGGCAGAGATGTCCGTATGATCAAGTAAAGGAAAAAGTTCACACTACTCTGGCTACTTTTGCATTTATCTGTTTCAGTGTGTGTGGATGAGTAAGTGTGTGTGTTGCTTTGCACATTTAAATACTTGTGTACCACAGTGGGGTTAGTGTAAAGCTGGAAGACGCATAGCAGTGTTTTTTTACCTTGATTTATCATACATTAAGGTATGATAAATGAAAGTAAATACTAAGCTCCATACCAAGTTTACCTCTATGAGTTAAAGAAGTGGCCATTTTGCACTGGCTTAGATTATAATATCCTATTCTAATTTTGAAACCTTTTCAAGCCTCTTTATAGAAAGTGCCCTTTATACATGTATATGATTAGATATATTCTACATTTTCTTCACCCCCTTTACACATTCCATAGCTGGCTGTGAACAGTTAGAGGCATCTACCGATGACCTTTATGCATAGTTGGAAAAGGGACAGTCCATCTTCACCCTCACTATCTACTAAACACTCCACCGATTGGTAGGTGAGCTTATATCTGCATTTTCCACTGCCTAGGCGTTGTGTGTACAATCACCCAGCAAATCTATTGTTATCCCACTACTCTGGATGCTTAGGATATGGAGAGTATTACGCACAGGAAACGATTTCCCTCTGAAATTCAGGTACACTCTGTTTAACCACAAGGAAATGAATATGCTACTTACCAGTATGCATCTGTTCTTGGCATGTAGGGCTGCTGACATTCATATCTGTGCATAGATCGCCGCCTAGTGTTGGGTCCGGATGTTTGCACGTTGTTGTCCTGGAAGAGTCTTCGAAGTATCCTGGGATAGGTGACTCCTCCCCTGGACTACAGTGCGCATGGGCATCCTCTCCATCCTCAGATTGTTTTTCGCCATTGTGGCAGTGATGGAGTAGATACAGAAAGTGATGACCATGCTTACAGTAATTCTGAGAGCTGCAGCTGCTACAGGCGCCGGGGAGGAGGGAGGGCGATATGAATGTCAGCAGCCCTACATGCCAAGAACAGATGCATACTGGTAAGTAGCATATTCAGTTCGAGGCATGTGGGCTGCTGAATTCATATCTGTGCATAGAATACATAGCAGTACCTCCTATTAGCGGCGGCTACCAGTGCCAGCTGCAGCGGTCTGAAAAAGAGTTTTGAGAACAGCCTGTCCTACAGCTGCCTGCTGTTTTGATTGCACATCTACACAATAGTGTTTGGTAAATGTGTGTGTAGTGGACCAGGTGGCTGCTCTACATATATCATGCAAAGGGATGTTTCCCAGGAAAGCCATGGAGGCCCCTAACTTGCGTGTTGAGTGGGCTCGTGGGGGAATCGTTAATGTGCGTTTAGCCTTTTGATAGCAAATTTGAATACATTTAACGATCCATCTGGCTATACCTGCTTTGGAGATAGCGTTACCTTTGTGGTGTGGGGCAAAGGCAACGAAAAGTTGTTTAGTCTTCCTAAAGATCTTAGTCCTGTCGATATAGTACATGAGGGCTCTCTTCACATCTAGTGTATGGAGTGCTCTTTCTGCGACAGTTTGTGGGTTTTGAAAGAAAACAGGCAGTTCAATAGTTTGATTCATGTGGAACTGCGATATCACCTTGGGCATGAATTTGGGGTTGGTACGTAGTACGACCCTGTTGGCGTGAACCTGTATAAATGGCTCTTGAACGGTTAGTGCCTGGAGTTCACTAACTCTTCTTAAAGAAGTGATCGCTACTAGGAAAGCTACTTTCCAGGTAAGGAATTGAATCTCGCATGAGTGTAGAGGTTCAAAGGGTGGACCCATCAGGCGTGTGAGGACCAAGTTGAGGTTCCACATCGGAGCCGGTGGGTGGCTTGGAGGAATTACTCGTTTGAGTCCTTCCAAGAATGCTTTGATGGCAGGCACTCTGAATAAAGAGAGGTGCTGCCTGTTCTGGAGATAGGCTGATATTGCGGTCAAATGGACACGTATCGAGGTGTACGCCAGATTGCATCGGTATAGGTGTAAGAGGTAACAAATTATGTTTTGGATGGATGCGTCTAGCGGGTTAATGTCATTATTATTGCAATAGATGACAAATCTTTTCCATTTGGCTGCATAGCAAGCTCTGGTAGTGGGTCTTCTAGCTTCCTCAATGATGTCCATACAGTCAGGTGGCAGGTTTAGGTAGCCAAACTCTAGGACTTCAGGAGCCAGATTGCCAGGTTCAGCTGTTGCGGATCTGGGTGCTGAATCTCTCCATGGTTCTGCGTCAAATGCGCGGGTTTGATCCGCAGCCTTTGATGCGGCACCACGGAAAGTTCGAGAAAAGTGGTGTACCATGGCTGGCGTGCCCACGTTGGAGCTACCAGGACGAGTGTCAGTGAGTGTTGTCTGAGTTTGCGAGCCACCAGCGGTATCAACGGTGCTGGGGGAAAAGCGTACGCAAATCTGCCGGACCAGTTCATCCATATCGCATTGCCCTGCGACTGTGGATGTGGGAACCTGGCGGCAAAGCTTTGGCATTTTGCGTTTTCGCTTGTGGCGAATAGGTCTATCTCTGGATGACCCCATTGCTGGAAGTACGGTTGGAGTACTGATGGGTGTAACTCCCACTCCTGCATCTGGTGGCTGTGTCTTCTGAGCAGATCCGCCATCTGGTTGTCCTTGCCGGGGAGGTGTTCCGCCATGAGGAACATGTTCCTCTGAATGGCCCACTTCCACATGCTCTGAGCCAGATGAGACAACTGTGGAGAGTGTGTTCCTCCCTGCTTCTGTATGTAGTATATGGCGGTCATGTTGTCCGTCCGGATCAACACGACTTTGTTGCACAAGTGTACTTTGAATGCTTTCATAGCCAGGAAGATTGCCATCAGTTCTAGAAGGTTGATGTGCATCTTCTTTTGTTGTGTTGTCCATAGTCCCTGCACTGTGTAGTTGAGTACATGAGCTCCCCATCCCTGGAGAGACGCGTCCGCTGTCAGTATTATCTGTGGAACAGGCTCTTGGAACGGTCGGCCCTTGCAAAGGTTTTGTGGATTCCACCAATGCAGAGAGTTGTATGCCCGACCGCTCACCAACACTAGGTCTTTTAGTTGTCCGTGAGCCTGGTTCCATTGACGTGCTAAGCACTCTTGAAGCGGGCGCATATGTAGTCTCGCGTGTGGGACTATGAAAATGCAGGAGGCCATCATGCCTATCAACTGCATGAACACTCGCGCGGGAAGGGAGTGTTGTGGTTTGAACTTGGAAATCAGCATTTGCATGCTGTTGATTCTCACTAAATTTGGCTGAGCTGTGGCCGCCAGAGTGTCTATGGTCGCACCTAGGTACTGTTGTACGTGTGCGGGTTGGAGATGTGATTTTGGGTAATTTAGTGAGAACCCCAGACTGTGAAGGAGGTGAATGGTGCGGGACATGTGGCTGGCACATTGCTGGGCTGACTTTGCTTGAACAAGCCAGTCGTGCAGGTAAGGGTAGACGTGTATGTGCTGCCTCCGTAGATGTGCCGCCACAGTAGCTAGGCACTTTGTGAAAACTCTGGGTGCTGTTGTGACGCCGAAGGGAAGAACCTTGAATTGGTAGTGCTGCCCTTGAATAGTGAACCTGAGATATTTCCTGTGCGATGGGTGAATGGGTATGTGGAAATACGCATCTTTGAGGTCTAGTGTGGCCAGGAAGTCTCCCTGTTTGAGCAGTGGGAGGACCTTTTGCCGGGTGAGCATGTGGAAATGCTCCGAAAGAATATAGCGGTTGAGGGGTCTCAGGTCTAGTATAGGTCTGAGTGACCCGTCCTTTTTTGGTATTAAAAAGTACAGGGAGTACACCCCTGCACCTTGCTCGTGGACGGGTACGACCTCTATTGCGCCTTTTTGCATCATGCTTAGCACTTCCTGCTGTAATAGCGCTAAGTGCTCTGAGGACATAGGGCGGTGTTTTGGGGGTATTGTGGGTGGAGTAGAGGTTAATTCTAGGCAGTAACCGTGTTTGATAATATCTTTGACCCACCTGTCCGTGGTGATGGAGTTCCACGTGTCCAGGAACTTTTGCAACCGTCCCCCGACAGGTGTTGTGTGGTCGGGAGGAAGGGAGAGGGCGTCACTGTTTGTTCTTGGGAGAGGATCTGGTATTGCCGTATCCGCGTCCTCTGCCCTTTGTGCTTGAACCACGATATCCACCCCTGGTGTTTTTTATCGTAGGTACTTTGGGTGTTGCCCTTGTTGTAGGTTTGCTGTGACCCCTGTCCTCTACCTGCTCCTCTATTACCGGGGCGACGAAAGGAGCCACTCTGAAAGGTCTGCGTTTGGAGAGCCCCCATGGACTTTGCAGTGTCTGTGTCCTTTTTTATTTTTTCTAGTGTGGTGTCAACCTCTGGCCCGAATAAGTAGTCTGGGTTGACCGGCTGGTTGAGGATGTTATTTTGCACCTCAGGTTTGAATCCGGAGATTCGTAACCAGGCGTGTCGTCGTAACATGACGCTAGCGTTTATGGCTCTGGCAGCTGTATCTGCGGCATCCAGTGCACACTTGATGGATGCGTTTGTGAGGAGTTGTCCCTCTCTGATGAGGATCTCTGCTCCCTCTTTGTATTGGTCAGGGAGATGTTGTAGTAATGTTTCTAGTGTGTCATAATGCGCTTGGTCGTAGTGAGCCAGGAGCGCTTGAGTATTGGCAATACGCCATATGTTAGCTGCTTGGGCCGCAACCCGTTTGCCGGAGGTCTCTAACACCTTGGACTCTTTGTCCGGGGGAGGGGCATCCCCAGTCGTCTGCGAGTTCGCCCGTTTACGAGCATTCGTGACTACTATGGAATCCAGAGGCAACTGTCCTCTAATATAGGTAGGATCCCCAGGCGCTGACCTATATTTTTTGTCGATTCTGGGGTTTATTACTCTGGCCCTGGTGGGTTCTTTGAAAATGTCCTTTGCTGGTTTGAGGACACCTTTCAACATGGGTAGAGTTTTAACATGTTTTTCTGAGGATGCGAAAGTGTCCATGAGAAAATCGTCCTCGATGGTGTCAGAGTGGAGTTGAACACCATGATTGGCCGCAGCACGTTCAATGAGGGCGTTGAATGCGGCAGTGTCCTCTGTGGGAGACGTTTTTGCTCCATAGAGTTGCGGGTCCTGTGTATCCATAGGTGCACCCGAGTCTACAGGGTCATCCCAAGCTTGGTCAGGGTCCTGTTGGCCTTGAGGGTCCATCTCTCCGGGGTAGGGGACGTGGTCACCCATGTAGTCCTCCAAAGCGTCTGTGTCGGAGTGTGTCGGAGAGAAGGACTGTGGATCTTGGTAAGAGGCATGGAGAGGCTCGTAAAGAAGTGGTTCCGAATCCAGTGGCAGCTTTTTCTTTAGTGGGATCCGGTAGGAGTCCAAAGCTGGCTCAGAAGTTATCTTCCTCTTGTGAAGCATCATTCTGCCTGTTGCGGCATCGATGCTGTGTGAAGGCGACGTCTCCGTAGGAGAGTGTTCTGCAGGTGTGATCCTGGTGTGGGTGACACGTGTTCTGATTTCGAACAGTTTTGGCGCCGTGGATGGTGGCAGGCCAAAAGTGATGTTGGCCGGTGCCGGAGAAGCTTTTTGAGCCTTTTTCGGCTCGGAGCTTGATGTGTCCTGGAGGGCCACCTTATCTTTGATGCGTTGCAAGGATGCTGAAACTTGCCGCACCTGGAACGCCGACGGTTCTTTGGCGCCGACCGGTTCCGTTGAGGCAGGCGTAGACTTCTTCGGTGCCACGGGGTCATCGAGTCGAGGAGAGGTAGTAGCTGTCGACGGCGTCGATGATTGTGCCTTTGGTGCTGTTTTCGAAGTGGTGTGAGATCCAGCAGCCATTTTGACCTTTGTGGTCGGAGCCGATTGTTTCGGTGCCGGGAGCCGAGGCGGCTTGGCGGTACCGATGGTCTTTTTCCGTGCGTCGGCGCTGACGTCGGCTGCTGCAAGCTCGGCACCGAAGTCCCGTTTGGTGCGGTCGGTGCCGACGGGTTTGGCTGGCGTCGAAGGCGTGGTGGGCTTCGATCCGACCAGTGTGACTTTCAGTTTCGGTTTCTGCTGAACCGAGACGACTTTCGGTTTCGGTGAAGGGAAACCAGCCGTTTTGGGTAGTATAGGCTGCCGCTGAATGTCCGAGGCCGGGCCAGAGGGCGGGGCCGAATGGATGCGGGATAGGTCTTGGGTAAGGCCCGAAGGCGATCCCTCGACCGGAGCCACAGACTGACGCACTGGGATATCCAAAGTCTGTTCGGGTAGGCCTTGCTCGTCACCGGGGCTACTCTCTTCAGCCCCTAAGGCCTCATTGTAGTCTCCTACCTCGGTGTCGGCTTCGTCTCTGTGAAAGAGTTGTTCTTCGACGTCTTCCGATCCGGAGTCGTGTTCGGAAGCGGGGCTGGAGGGTAGGTTCTCCACGTCTTGCACATCTTCGTCCTCGGCGTTGAAGATGTCAGTCGGGGCCGGTGCCGCTTGCTGCGCTTCGAGTCTCGCTGCTCGACGATTCCGGAGAGTCTTCTTGGATCGGAATCGGGCACAGGCCATACATGTGGACTCGTCGTGATCCGGTGGACGTCGACATGGGGATATTTCGCATTGCATACAGGGCACCGCTTGAAGGGCGTCCTCGATTCCATCGTCGATGTCGGGTCGATGGTCGGGTATGATGCGAAAAAGTTGGTTTCTGGAAGTTAGTAAACTAACAAATAACTATCGATACCGATCGGGAACAGTACCGACGCGAACTAAAGGCCTTTTGGCCTGTAAAAAGTTTTTCCTAACTTGAGTCAAGATAAGCACATCCGAACCCAATAGCGGAAAAAAACAATCTGAGGATGGAGAGGATGCCCATGCGCACTGTAGTCCAGGGGAAGAGTCACCTATCCCAGGATACTTCGAAGACTCTTCCAGGACAACAACGTGCAAACATCCGGACCCAACACTAGGCGGCGATCTATGCACAGATATGAATTCAGCAGCCCACATGCCTCGAACACAATAGAACAAGATATCAACTGTTATAAATCTGTCCCAATGAGCCCCAACCATTCTGGGGTGCCAAATCTGGTCACCTGTTATGGAATCTAACCACACTAGAGCTCCCTACAATATTATTGAACAGGTAGGATACAATACTTACACTTATTTATGGAAAAAATGCACCCAAAACCATTAAACACAGATTCCTCAAAATCTCACCCAGAAACTCATTGCAGACTCTTATTTCAGCACAAAAAGTGGAGCTATAATTAGCAATCTAATACTCTACACAAAAAGAAGAGCACAATGGAGGAAAGCCTTTCTCTCCCAGCTCCAGATTTCGCCCTCTAAAAAAAAAAAACACATGGGCTCCAACTCTCAGTAGCTCGCTAACCAACTTACAGAGCCGACGCAAACATCACTCTAAACAATAACGGTATTATCCTCATACAATCCTCAGACCACAACCTTGAGATTTTTGATGAAACCGTCTTCATAATTAAGAATACCTTAACTAGTAATGATCTGGCCACGACCCAAGACTTTGTCTCTTCCAACGTCCCCCCACCAAAATCTAATACTGCCCCCTTATGCTCCAGCCATTTCTAGCACTCCTGCCCTTGCCCCAAATAGCTCCCCCTTGGTTTGTAACTCACATATCACTCTACCTGCACACAATGACCCCGAGTTCCCACCCCTGAATCATCAAACTAGAATTATTCCTCTAAAGGAATGATCGCGAAATACGCACAAACCATAACAACCTTCTCACCTCAACTTTCCCCCTGGTTAGGGTGACCAGACATTCCGGATTTCCCCGGATCGTCCCAGTTTTCAGAGTACTGTCCCAGTGTCCCGACACTTTTCTTAATTTTGAACGCATGACCCAGGTTTTGGGACAAGGTCAAGTCAACCTGTAAAGGAGAAGTGAAAGTAATTTGTCTGTTTCAGGCAGCGTAGGAGGCTATGGGCTGAATGCATGCTGCAGCAGAGGGGAGAGAGTGGGGAGGAGGGCAGGGGGGCTCAGGGCAAAGGTGATGCCATAGCTAATGTTATGTAAGTATAGCTTGTACATGTGTGGCTATAATATATACCCGCCAACCAAAAAAATCGGGACTGGGCAGTCACAATTAAGGCTAAAGACTTTAGTCCTACTTTTATGTCTGGCTTGTCCCGGTTTTTTCATCTCAAAATCTGGTCACCCTACCCCTGGTGGATAAAAACACCGGTGGATACTGTGAATGCTCCCAATGCAGTAAGCAGGACCCAAAGAATTGCCCCTGCGATGCTTGTAAACCCTAATATTATCAATATCATTCACGAGAAGACCAAAGCGCTCCCACCCAACCAGCTCATCTGCTCCCCGTCCCAACATCTCACTCCCCGATCCATCTGTAACCAAACCTCTGTTTCGCTGGCTTTTCCCAGGCCAGATGCACACTAACACTACAGACATGAGCACCCCAATCGCCAGGCTTAGAGACTCACGCAGCACCAACCTGTCCTTGCACCTCTCTAGAGACCAGACTTTGCGTGGTGGCTCAGGACCTAAAAGTACCCAAGGCAGATGTAAAAAGTCTTAGAAGTATCACCTCAGAGTTGGCGAACAACCGAAGAATCAACAGGAATAAACTCAACCTCACCCTAGTAATTAATTACTGCACTAGACCTAAATCACACCCTTCAGACAACAGGATCTCCTCTGTCTTGACATTCCCCTACCTGAAATGGTGAACGATACCCTATCCCAACACCAATTCACAGGCCCTCAGATTGAAGGATCCCCTTCCTGATAGGGACATTCACTCCCTCCTGCTCTCATACAATTCTACCTACTCCGCATACAGAGTCGGGGGCCCAAATCCAAACAGTCCCTACAAACCAACACAGAGATACTTGGCACAATCCCAGAGCCTTAAACAAATCACACCTTAAATAAGTGCCCATCTTGCAGCCATCCTCTGCTGACACCAGAACACATCTGAAATGCATGCTACTCAATTGCAGATCGCCAGTGAAACATGCGGCGGACATCGCAGAACTCATCCTTACACACAAGCTAGACATTTCATTCCTGACTGAAACATAGCTAAATCATGCCTCCTCACCTTCCCTTGACCTACTAGTGCCATCGATTCAGAACATCATTAAACTAGATAGACCTGGCGGAAGAATTTCCTCATACACAGAAGCAATATTGCAATGAAAATCGCAAAAAATGAATATACCCTCATGCAAATACCTATGCATCAAAATTTTGAGCAACAACATTCTAGTGTGCAAACTGCACATGATGTAGGACACTCCAGGTGACAGCATCACTTTCATAGCACAAATGATGAAAATCCTCTCAATCAGTGCAGGACAAAAAGGCGCTCACATCTTCCTTGGAGATGTCAACCTCCACTGGCTGAACGAGCATGGAGATCCTCACCATCCCTCAATCTGAATGTTTTACTAGGTCATAAGAAGCGAGGCGTCAGGGAGTCAGTCGTTAATCCATAACTGGAAAAAACACACAGGGGACAAATAACGCATAAGTAGTGTGCCATTTGAAATGCCAGGGAAAGGGATATGGCAGCGTTATGTGAGAGCTCAGAATAGTTACCCAATTGTAAGGTGTAGGCGGGCTGCCGATTAGGAAGGGGGTCCGTTAATTCACGTGATTCAACCGAGCAGCACACTATTGGGAAGATCTGTATTGCCAGGATAATTAAATAAAGGTGTTATTTGTCCCCTGAGTGTTTTTCCCCAGTTATGAATTAACGACTCCCCAACGCCTCGCTTCTTCTGACCTAGTGAAACATTCAGATTGATCCATCTAGCCTTTACACATGAACTGCCCTTGCTTACCCGGGTAATTGTCTATCACCTGGACCCTCTCCTTTCTTTATTCTCTTACATTGGGCCACTGTTCCACTTACCCCATTCTCCTCTGCCTTCCTCTCCTCCCCCTATACAGCACTACTTTAAATCTTGTGACCATTGTCCTGATGATGACCTGAAATCAATCAGGTTGAAATGCCGTTGACTACCCAGCACAGAACTTTGGCGCTGTTGTGGTCAATTAACCTATCCCGAATTCTAAATACCAATACAGTATATATTGATCTTGTATTTTAGACCACATTGTTACTTCCCTTATTCCTTTCGCCGTTTACGCCGTTATTGTCCACCTGTGTGTCACTGCGCCGCTCACTAGGACGCTCAGTGCTCACTTGTTTGTTATGGTCACTGTATATTGAATTGTACCGTAGTGCTGTTATAACTACTTACAAATAATTCCTTCACCTTGTCCTTTCTGTTGTGGTCTCCCCTCCTTTTTCCCCCTACCATATGTGATATCTACTATAAGTCAGCCATGAATTACAAAAATAAGTCACATTTTGAATGAAGTACTTTAGCCATTCCATTTAATACCAAATTATTACACCAACGTATGATGCACATTCCTTCATTACCTTTTGTATATATATTTAGAATTAAGACCACATTTAACTAAGTCTTATTGGTGCTGCCAACACAAGCCCAACCTTCAATCTTGTGTTCTACTTTCATCAGGTTAACTGTCGAAAAACGTACAAGTTATTCAAGGAAGGTAACACTTTGTGAAATATGGAAAAAAAAGGGGGTCTCTCTTTGTATTTATAAAATATTATGCTGGTTTATTTTCCTTTAAATTGACTTTATTGATTGGGAATATGTTCCTTGTGTAGTGTTCGGGGCCCTGGGCCCTCATGCTGCTTAAATGAGTGGCACAGACACATGAAGCATACTTCGTTAACTGGCCACGAACACGTGCACCCGGGCCTTTTTATTAGCAGGGTCTTGTCACTCGTGACGACTGTGATGGATGTGTGTGGCAGCCTTGCATCTCTGCTGCCAAAGCTGCTATTAGTGACATTTCAACTGGAAGAGCAGTGGAGAAGTTTCTCGCATGGCAACTGGAATGTCGAGTTCAGCGAGAGTAGGGTATCTACCAGCGGTACAAACAAGACAGAAAACAGTCCGTGATGAGATCGTGAAGATTAAAAAATGTAAGGGAGACCTAGTTACTGACTCGGCCAGAGTTCACAAAGAATTCTGAGGATTTTACGAGAAAGTATACAGCAAAGAGAAGGTTTTTGATGAAGAAAATGCAAGGAATTATCTGCATTCTATCCAGGTAAAGCAGTTTGCCTTGAATATTGTGTCATTAGAGACTATTTGCGGAAGAAATTTATAGGGCCCTTAGGGACCTCCCTTCGGGGGAAATGGTAGGAACCGATAGGATACTACTTGAATTTCATAAAGTATTCATTACTACTTCAGGCCCTGATCTGATCAATACATTATGCCAGGTTCAAAAGGGGCAATCTGCTCCAGAGGCGTGGGGCAGGGCCAATGTAACTGTATTTATTTTTAAAAAGGGAAACCATTGAAGGACTCAGGGCCTTATAGACCTATTAAACTGATGAATATCTATGCCAAAATATATTCAAAAGTTTTAGCCAATCGGTTGAGTCAGATTAAAGGAAAAGTGATCTTCCCCCAGGCAACACAGCTTCCTCCCGGGAAGAGAAGCAACTGACCAGATTAGGGAAGTTATAACATTATTCAATGCTGCCCCTATAGCAGGACACATTATGGCGATAATTATGGTGGACGCCGAAAAAGCTTTCGATAGGGTCTCTTGGGTTTATTTATGGGCTGTGTTGAAAAGGTTAGGTGTGGGAAAGAGTTTCATAGACGCTAATCAGGTCATGTATTACGAGCCTACATCCCGGCTGCAATTGATGCGGGGGCAGACGGGCCAGTTATGGATCAAAAGGGGGACAAGACAAGGATGTCCATGTTCTCCGCTATTATTTGCATGTTATATCGGTCCCTTGATCCAGAAGATTGAAGCTTATAGAAGAATCAAACCTATGTGTTTTCAGGGGTGCAAATAAAAATGCTATGCTGATGATCTAGCGGTAGTGATCCCTGACCCTAGTTTAGCATTGGTGGATGTTGAAAAAGAAGCTTTAGCATTAATTAATAAATATCTGGATATGCGTTAAATCAGTATGAAACAAAATTAGTAGTAACGAGGCTGGTAAAACTAGATGATTCAAGGGGTAACAAATTCAGCAATATATTTGGGGATAAATAGAACAGCAGAGTTGGATCAAATTGAGCTGAACCATGCCCCAGCTATTGAGAAGTGGAAGCATGACTTTGGTAAGCTGGACAATATACATTCGTCTATAGTAGATCGCTGTAACAATGTGAAAAAATTTTTTTTGCCTAAAGTCCTGTATTTTTTTTAAGAGCGATGCCACTGGAGATAGAGAAGTGCTGGTCTAAAGTAATGGGCAATATGATTTGCAGATTTATCTGGGCATATATAAAGACATGGGTGCACTACAATTGAAGAGATTTCAAAGGGAGAGAGGGGCTGGGCTGTTTTAAACTTGAGGATGTATTATTGGGCTATAGTGCTCAAATATATGTGTTCCTTAGTGGGTGGGGGGAAAGGGGAGAACCGACTAATCAATGGAGCAGCGACGGGACACCGGATATCTATGAACTTTTACTTGGTGATTAGGCCAAAAACTGCTTTCTTAGACATTTTGAACTAAGTTATTACAAGAAAGTTAGATTTAAAACCCTTTTGGAAGCATTCAGGGTTTGGTGTTCTTTGTAGAAAAAGATAGGCTTTGGGAGAGCGAATTTTTATCCCCTGTTTCTAAGAAACCCTGTGCTTCCAGGAATCTTTCGTGATGTAGTGTCACACTGGGAATATTTAGGTGTTGGAAGGGTGGGGGACCTATAAGTCGCAGAGACAATTGCTCCTTTCGAGGAGGTTCAAGATGAATATGGAGTTTATCTGAAAGATTTCTATAAGTTTTTATAGATACAGAATTTCCTATTAAAAAACTGGGGAGCCAAGAGGCTTTATTTAGGATGCTGATTTGGAAGTGGTGGTAAACAAAGAAAGGTGTTCAATTCGTTGGATATACGAGGGCCTGTACAAACATCGCAAGATGAGCTTGAGAAATAGTGACAAATGCTAACGAAACTCAGTTTAACCTGAAGGGGCTTTTTAGAATCCTTGGAACTGAGACAGATTTGTTTGTGTTGGGCAGGGCTGCAGGCTCAACAATATAAAACAATTGTTAATCTTTACTACACACCGTCCAAAATTGCTAAACGCGGGGGTTCAGTTATTGTTCAGTGTCCCCGTTGTCAAAGTACAGAGGCAGATACATGCCCATTTGTCGAATTTCTGAAAGGAGGACATTGGAAAAAATAATTCAAACACTTCCTAAAGCTAAACGTCATGTTAACACCAGAATTAATGTTGTTGGGTGTTTGTAGCAAAAGGACTTTGGGAGCAGATCATTATTTCTGGCCATGGCAGTGGCTAGAATCTGGTTGGATCTAGTGGATCCCTCTTTTCAACAATGGCTCACTTGGCTACTGTCTATATTTATACCAGATATTTTGTCAACTCATGTTATTGTCTCCCCCTAATTAAGCCCTTTTGATCTACGTGCACTAGGCCCCCGGTGACCTTCTCCAGTCTTTTTGCTACTAAATTGTGTGTAAATCTTGCAATCCATATTGGAGTGGTGAAATTGACCCGTATGATTCACAAAGTTTCAGATCCTTATTAGGTTTTAAAATGACACTAAATATTGATTCATTCCAAGATTGTGGCAAGGCATGATCTTCTGAAAAATGACTACTAATAAACTGATTATCGGAGTTAATTCCTCTTTTAGGACTATATAAAGCTCAGTCAGTAGCCTGTCTGGCCCTGATGCTTTCCCTTTTTTAACTCCTTAATCGCCTCATTCACCTCTTCCCTACTTATCTCCTGGTTTAGGCTCTGCTTCAGTTCTAACTCAAGTGTAAGCAGATTATCGTCATTAAGCCTTATCTGGTCTTCTGAATCATCTGTGTACAGTCCCTGGCAAAACCTTATAACAGCCTGCTCTATAGCTAAGAATCTTTTGTGCACGTTTTTCTAGATTCTCGGTCTTCAATTTCTTTAGTGATGTTTTTAGAGGTTCCAACTTTCAATATCCAGGCTAATAGTTACCCCATATTTGTAGTGAGCTAAATGTACTGCCCTATTTTCTTCACAAGATTCTTTCTAGGTAGTCTACAAGTACCCCTTTTGCCTCTTTAATTGTATTATTTAACAGTCCGATTTTGGATATTACACTGCATATCTAGATCTCTCCAAATTCAGTTCCAGGTCTTTAAACCACACTTAGCTTATTTGTGTTTATATGCAGCCTGGCTTGGCATCCTTCCCCTAATAAAGGATTTATAAGTATCACAGATGATATGAGGTTGAGCCCAATCCTTCCTTATTTGTTTCAGCAATTCCAATCTCATTGCAGAATTATCTGGAAGATGTTCAGGGAGGTGAATTCTCTCTGACTTTTTTGCGTAACCTGTTGTTTACAAGAAAAAAGTCAATTCTGGAGGCACGGAAAAAATGTTGTTACAAAAACTAAAGCCTTTGTCTTTACAGGACCTTTGTCTCCAGATATCAGTAAGCCGTACATAAACTCTCATCCAAAGAGTACGACTCATGCCCCTTAAAGTAGACTTGTATGTCAAGTATGGGGTCCAGGCATACATTAAAATCTCCTCTCATCACTATGGGGGCATTAACCTCCAGTAGCCGGCAGCATAAATCATGGGAGGGCCCTGAATCATCAATGTTTTGGCCATAGTATCCTACAAACGCATACTACACTCTATATATCTGAACCTTTACAATTAGCAACCGCCCGCCTGGGTCTGTGATAAAATCTCCCGAAATTGCCTGCTTGGAACCCAATGAGAATGGCTACTCCCTTAACACAGCATGATTAATTAGTAAACGCAAAGTGGCTAACACATCTTTGTTTCTTCAAAATACTCCCCTACTCTTCTTTCAATAGATGGGTATCCTGCATTAATATATCACCGTCGGACTGTCTCAAATATTCCCAAATTTTCCTTCTCCATACTATTCAGCCTAAGGCCATTCACAAACCAACCATGTTAGGACCCTTAGAGGGAAAATCTTATTTGTATTTATCACCTTGCTCCTAGAGATTGTTTAACTAAAGTGTATCCCTTCCACTTCACCATCTTTGTGCAAATGAGGACTTATTTCCCTTTTCCTCCCACATGCTCCCCACTTGGTGCTTTCTACCTCAACCATCACTCCATGTGTCTGCGAACAAACAAACCATCCCTGGGGAACCCTCACTAAATTCATTTGGGTATTCCTGTAATAACAAACCCTCCTTCCCCCAATGTGTAGCTTTATTTATGGTGCACTTTATTCTGTTTCACTAGACTATCCACCTCCTTTGGGTCTCTAATGCTATGTATTTCATTATGCCCCATAATTTTTAAAATTGCGGGGAACTTCAACTGGGCAGTAGCTCCAAGCGCTTTAAGCTCTTGGATATTCTTCCCCATCTTTATTTATTTGCAAAGTTTTATATAGCGCTGGCTGGACCCGTAGGTATCAGAGCGCTTTACATGAGGATCAGCAAGTTAAAGATTACATAATTACTTCAGTTACAGATTCCAAAAATAGACATCAGAGAAAGATAGAGGGAAGAAAAAATAATGGGGAGGCGAGGAAAACAATGTCAGATGTCCGGCTCGGTAGGAGACGGCCGAGGGGGCGAACCAGTGCCAAACTCCTCTATAGCTGCATAGGACAGCTCCACCGGGCATCGGCCAAGGTTGTTCGGACTCCGCGGTGAAAACAGGCAGTCGAAAAACATGCTATTACACGATAACATGTTATTTTCACGTTCCGTAGCAAAGACAAAACGTTTTAATAGCTGACCTATGTTCCGTTAGACGGGTCGCCATTGATCTCGATGTTTCACCTACATAGGTTTTGTTACAGGGACATAGAATTGCATATATTATATTAGTGGTTTTGCAATTCGTTTAGATAATGCCTCTGTGGCCGATCCGATGGTGGTTACAATAGGCCTGTACGGTGGATTAGTAACATTTTTGTGGATCTTGGGAATCCCGTATATTGAAGCCATCTTAGGTTTGGCTACATTCAAAAAAGTTCTTGTTCACAAATGGCCCCTTCTTCCAGGGCCTTTTTTGTCAAATCCCTTATTCGTTTGGATACCCTTCGGAGATTATGAAGGCAATGTTCATAGCCAGAGGCTATCCCAAAAGGCTGGTCCGTGACTCTTTTAAAAGAGCGCGCTATTTTGATCGTCAATGCCTATTGAGAAAGAAACCATCTAAAGAACAAAATCGTTTGGTAATGGTAATGAGGCACTCGACCATGAATGAGTGTGCGTCAGATCGTCAACTCAAACTGGCATATATTGAACGCCACAAGAAATGATTTGAATCCACTGCCAAAACCAATGTTTGCATACCGGAAAAATAAAAACTTGAAGGATTTAATAACAAGGTCCCGTATGCAAAAGTCAACAACTACCTCCATACAAACCACCATTGGAGGATTGCCAGCCATCAAAGGAAACTATAGATGTATGTCATGCCTTGCCTGTAAGTCCGCCCTAGAGGTAAAACAATACTCCATTAATGGAGTTCAAATAGAGCTACAGAGTTTAACGAATTGCAAAACCACTAATATAATATATGCAATTCTATGTCCCTGTAACAAAACCTATGTGGGTGAAACATCGAGATCAATGGCGACCCGTCTAACGGAACATAGGTCAGCTATTAAAACGAAAAAACTACAGGCACCATTGGTACAGCACTTTATTGACTTTAACCACACCACAGAGAATATTCGATGGCTGATTTTAGAGAAAATCAATACCAGTGGAACCCAAGGCATGGAGATACGAAAAAGAAGAGAGGTCTATTGGATATTTTCGCTGGACACATACAGAAGGGGTTTAAATAATGAGATCCCATGGAGCCAAGCGATTCGCTACAATAACTAGCTTTCTCCAATTGACCTGCATTTAAAGATAGTAACTTGACAGGCTGTTACATAGCGCACGTGAGGACAAGATACCAGCGCCAATATATTGAGCATTTTTAGATCCTTAAGCTAGGGTCTATCTATTGGGTCACAAAATGTAGACACTAGGCATTATTACTATTTTTCAGATACTGACACAATCTGCATTATCTAAGTAATAATAAATATATGGGTTTAGCCAATTCCCCTATCCATTAACAAGATAGTTCTAATTTGGAAGAGAACACATTGATGTTCCCTTAGCGCTGTAAACTTACGTATGAATACTAACTTTAGAAAGCGGGTGAATACTCAAGCCAGACCACAATTGATTAACTGTGGTAATGCCTGTCCTTCCTTGTTCTTTTGATGATAATGTCACTGTTTGTTTTCACAAGGACTGTGATTTTACGTAACGGCGTGTGTGTACGCCTTTAACATGTAAATGAACACTAGCTTTGTAAAGTGTACGATAGGTCAAATTAGATTAAAATTGACCAATAGAAAGAAAGCTTGTGAAATATAGCAAGCTCTCCAATCACTGGCGGCGTCTTTGTGCCGATACGATTCCCCGAACCCGGATGAGTAGAGAAGGATGATGACCCGGTAAGTGTGGATCGACCCCTCGCTAAATAGCAAGCATAGAAGTGTTTCTCTTTTGAGCTCGGGGTATTCTAGGTAGTCACCAAAATATATATACTTTCTTTTAGATGATGCTACTGCACTGTCTTTAGAAAAAACGAGTGGTTTACGTACGCGCCGTGATTTGGGCGGGGCAGCCCCAGCGCCGAAAATGTGTTTGGCTAGTAAGTATCTAATAATCATCACAAGCTTGTAGAAATAGTAACTAGTATCCCTACGATGAGACGTTAGACTCAGGGAACATTTGTATTGCGCTCTCTTCCAGATTGAAGGGCAATACTACCTGATCAGTGAGCTTCTTCCAACACGCGTTGTTGCGTCCTCAAAACACGAGTGGTTCACATACGCGCCGTGATTTGGGCGGGGCAGTCCCAGCGCCGAAAGTTTGTGTTTGGCTAGTAAGTATCTAATAATCATCACAAGTTTGTAGAAATAGTAACTAGCATCCCCATGACGAGACGTTAGATTCAGGGAATATTTGCATTGCGCTTTCTTCCAAGATTGAAGGGCAATACTACCTGATCAATGAGTTTTTTCCAACACGCATTGTTGCATCTTTAAAACACAAGTGGCATCCCACAGACTGTCAATCCATCGCAAGTTTGTGACACGCCACCATGTTCTAGTAAGTAATGTACTGAAATTACAGGTTCTGTGTAGTAGTAAGTAACATCTACAAAAAGAGGTAGCAATGCAAAGAAATATTGACATGGCGCTTTCTTCCAGACGACGCGAGAACTTATTTCGAAAAGTGATCATTTGTGGATACACCTTAATCTGGCAGGAACATTTATCCGATGCACATTTGAAGCACGTGAAGATTTGAGAGTAAGTTAGCTAGAGCTATATATACAGACTCGAATCATAGAGATTGTGTTAATTACAATAACATAAAAATACAAAAATATCCACATTATCCCCATTATGTTATGTTCTGTTGTAGAACCAGTGGCTCTAAACACGTCCCTTCACTCTCTAGAAGTCATAAGACATCTTAATACAAGGCGAAAACAACCTTGTAACTTTCTTTCCAGTGGAAATCAGTTAACGGCATGGAATATATAAAATAAAAAAATAAGGTAATACAGATAACGTTCTAATGTATAGCGAGAAAATAGAAACCAAATGAATTTTATCTTTCGCTGATGAATTGCCTTAATAGTTCCTAAATGAGGTTACGGGATACATAAATATAAATAATAATATATAAAAAAAGTTAAAAAAAAAAAAAAAAGTGTAAAGGTAACCGGAACAACAATAGATGGGTTGACTATATCGTCTTAGATATATGGATAGTTTTAAGACTTTTTAACACAGGACCTGTTATGATGCCATGTAGAATACGGCTGACCTGAAAAGTGAATTGAAAATGAATGACATTGATTTTTTGTAAATAATATGTACAGGAATGTGTATAAAGATTGGGATCAATATGTTTGTAGATAGCTGTAGATATAGAAAGCATTTTTAAAATGATAAATGTGCACTTGAACATGTATTGATATGTACAAGCAATTATAGTTTATGTTTCTCTTATTGTAGGAGTTATCAAAATTATGGCCACCTGAGGAAGGCTGAACGCCGAAACGCGCGTAGAATCAAGCATTAGCCATAACTGATGATTACTTCTCGTACTTTTCTTTTTTGCTTTTCCCTTTGGTATTTCTATGTGTAGTATAAATACAATTGTCTATATGAATATGAAATTATATAAGGATTTTGATAAAAAATATGTATAAGGAAGGGTTATGTATACAAAATAAGAGTAAGAAAGGAATGACCCTCTACTATAATACAAAAGATTAAAAGACAAACAAAGATATAAGTAACAAGAAATAAAATGATTTAATGAAAATTATGTCTATTAGTAGTCATATTTAACCAATGGGGATTTAAATCTTAAGTGTTTGATTGTTTGTGCATTATCTTTGTTAAAATTGTTTCCTATATACTTTTGTTCAAAAATATTTGCTTCAAAACCCTGAGATAGGAAACTTAATTTGGGGCTACCCTTGTTATATTACAATATATTCTGTCAAGGTTGCCAGGAGGTTTTCAACTCCTAATATACTTTTGGAGTCATGTATGCTCTCTTTTTTATATCAGGCCTGTGGTAATGAATCACAAGCATTATCTGCTTCCAACACTCTCTTCACTGTTACATAACATCTCTTTTCAGTCTCAATTACTACTGTTTCTCCCCGTGCTTGGTTTACTGGCTTCCATATTAAGGATCTCTTCTTGAGAGATTAACAGGGTTGTTAAATTGTATTGGTGATGTATGGGAGGCAGAGACGGACCAGCTGCTCCTTATTTAGATTGAACCTTGAAAAAGGATCTCAGGGATTGGACGATTTTGATTTGCTCAGCACATTTTGCCACACTCCCCTGGTTTCCTATTATTTTGTTTCCATTCCCGAGATAGGATAATGAGACCAGGGATAGGTCAGAGGTCCTTAATTCCGGTTAAAGATTGGGAATTATTATTTCTTTTCCTGCTGAAGTAGCCATTTCATTGACTAGATACATTTTTTTAAACATTATTTTACAGATTGTCATAGTACCATACACACATAAGATTTCCCCAGATGGAGAGCATAAATACCATTACCTCAGTTACAAACCAGAGATGTCAAATTAGACATGGAGCAGTTCGGAGTATTTTCAGTCCTACTGTTTGTTTTGTGTAGTAACTCATAAGATATTACATTTGCATGAGGGAAGGTGTCTATAGCTATTGAGTGGTACCGGTGGGGTCCAGGATTAGAAGGTAGACCCCAGATATTCTTAGGTCTAGAGGTGGGTTGCTGGAGAGATGCATAGAGCTCACTATTGGTATCACAATGTATTAGGCTTTTGATCCATGCCTCTGTGGTAGGTGGGTGTTTGTCTCCCCAGTGTATAGCTATTTCCATCTTGGTGAGGAGTAAGGCGATGGCCACAAAGGAGCGCGGTGCTTTAGGTATGCTGTGTGCGTAGCCCAGTAGGGCTAGCAAGGGGGAGGGTTGCAAAGTGATTAGAGTCATGAGGGTAAGCTTGGAACAGATTTCCCCCCAGTATGGTGCTATCTTACCACAGGTCTACAACATATGTGCATAACGCCCTGGCAATTCCCGGCATTTTGGGAAGTCAGATGGTCGAGTTAGGTCAATGTGAGATAGTGTAGCCGATATGACGTATGCTCGCCGCAGGAATTTGAAGTGCATCATCTCAGGATGATGGTTAAAGGATACTAAGCATATCTGTGCACAGCAAGTGTGCCATAGTCAGTCAGTTAAAGGGTACTTTAGATCCATTTCCCATGCAGCTCGAAGTTTAGAGTCGCAGGTAGGCAAAAGGTCTAAGCTCACTTGGTACAGTTTTGAAATTAATCAGTCTCCATCTAGGTCTGTGAAAACCAACATCGGGAACTCATCTGGCGCCAATGGATAGAATGGAACCTGGCCTCTATGTGTCCCCTGGAGTCGCAGAAGTACAAAGTAGCCCATATAGGGAGCTTCCCAAAAACATGCATCGTCTATGCAGGAAAATACATGGCCATCAGGGAAGAGATCCCCAAAGGTGTGTAATGAGTATTTCAGGAGGGTGCGTTTGACCAGTATCTATTGCATAATAGGCAGCCAGAGATTAGTTGCCAGAGGGATTAGAGGAGAGTACCGGAACTGTCCGCCCATCATCCGAAACAGTCTCTTCCAGGTCCAGCTAGTCATAGACAATG
Organism: Triturus cristatus; assembly: GCF_964204655.1. Lineage (NCBI taxonomy): Eukaryota > Metazoa > Chordata > Amphibia > Caudata > Salamandridae > Triturus > Triturus cristatus. Next base: position 1,005,380,022 of record NC_140591.1, on the reverse strand, counting down.
TTTGTATATTTCAGGGGTCTCATGGAAGTCCCATTGGTAGTAATACTTATGAAGGTGTAGGGCAGCGAGATCAGTCTTGGGTCTGGAATACGGTATTTCCACGTCTGCATGGTACTAATGCCAGGAAAACTGCACTGCGCCACTAGATAGTATAGGTGCATATGGGGGGACCCAAGGCCTCAGCGTTTATAAGGGAGTACCAAAGTGTCACCCAATCCGGGGTTATTTGCCCCCCCCCCCCCCCCCCCCAGATGAGGCACTTTATTTAACTATGGACCATCGCAAAAATACATTAATGGGAGGGGGAAAAAAGGTATAAAAATTGGGGCAATATTACAATTTTGATGATAGCAATGCGGCCCGCCATTGAAAAAGGGAGGAGGATCTATCGCTCAACCCCGGTGGTTAATTACCGCCACACCATAGTTAAGGTGTACAACCTGTTCTTTATCTCTATGGATATGGATCAGAGGTGTTACACCACATCAATGGAAATTCACAGCACATTTGCGTGGTAGCTGCGGTCAGGGTGAATATCTCTGACTTGTTCCAATTTATATGTAGGCCAGATAAGGGCCGTCCCGGGTTATTTCGTGATGTATGGACACCCGATTAGCAGCTGGATGTCTTACTTAGATGATATCATCAGCATAATGTGTAACTAGGAGTGGGCAAGGTTTAAATTGTAAGCCCTTGTGAAGATACTCTGTCTGAAGATGGCGCACCAAGGGATCCATTGCTATTATAAACAGTTGCAAGAGTGGACATCCTTGTCATGTCCCCTGCGAAATTGCGAACAGAGCTGCCAGGGTACCATTGAGTCTAATGTGTGCCATTGCTTCTGAACAGAGAACTGCAAAAAAAACCGCTCCGATTTAGTGCTCTTGATCTGTGCGGGATAAATCCCGACTGCGCAGAGTATATTATTTGTTCTATTAATAATGCAAGGTGAGTTGCTAAGATTTTGTCAAAATTCAACACTGAAAGTGGCCAACAGGAACCACACTGCAGTGGGTCTTTATCAGACTTTAGGAGCAGTGAGATTATTGCTTCCCGGAGGGTGGGTAGAAGAACGCCTCTCTCCAGTGCTTAGGAATATATTGCAAGGAGATATGGTGCTAATATATGTTTGTATACATTATAGAAAGTACCAGAAAATCATCAGTCTAGACCCAGAGCCATGGAGCCATCCATCGAGCCTATTGCTTGAATGATTTATTCAACAGTAAAAGGTTCCCTAAGAAACTGTTGGTGTGCGGTAGTGAGCCAGACCATGGCTATTTCTTTGTTATTTTAGGATCATTCCCATCCATCCATGAAGTAGAAAGATCAGTGTAATAATTATGTACCTCCGTCTAGACATCCATTGTGTCCAAGATACGAGTGCCAGCAGGGCACTGGAGGCCCGATATATAGGATTGACGTCTGGAAGTTTGCTACAGCCTAGCTAATGCACGGACCGGTCTCTCCCCTTGCCCATATCTTCAGGCCCTAGCATATTTTCCGAGGTAATGTTACTCACTTTCCGTGGTCTCCTTAAAGTCGTCAAGCAGGGCGGAGCGACGCTGTAGACAATTCACAGAATGTTGAAGAGCATCAGCCTGATCCAATGTCGCTAATTCTGCCTCTATCCGGGACAGTATACCATAAGGTCCCGCAGTATCCCTGCATGCTTGGAGATACAAATGCCTCTTGTATATTCCTTAAAGGCTTTCCACGGTATGGCCTGAGAGGCGACTGTTCCCTTATTGAAGTCAAAATATTCAATAATAGTAGCATGGAGCTCAGTGCGAAAGAGTTCATTTGCCGTTTAATACCTCCCATTCTAGGGATGTGCAATATCAGAACTACAGGGGAATGGTCCGATAATGTATATGGGAGGTGTATGATGCCCAAAGCCAGGGTATAAGCATGACTGAGAGAAGTTAATTGTCTATTGGTGTCCAAGTATTATGTTGTGATGAATGAAACATGTATACTGGCCTAGTAGGGTTTTGCCGGTCCTAGGTATCTACTAATGTGTATGTGTCGCATATGTCTTGCAGAATGCAATGGGATCTGGGTTTTCCCAATGGGACCCGCTCAGTTGCGTCCAACCCTGGGTTTAAAAGTATATTAAAATCATCCCACAAACAAATATGGTCTGGTAAAACTCCAGGCTGTCAATGTTCGGGCATAAATATTAACCAACAATACGCGGTATCCCAATAGATGTCCCACCACCACGAGGTATCTGCCTTCTACATTAGTAGGAACAGCGTAGTACTGAAAAGGCAGTTGTTTATGAATCAGAATAGATACCCCTCTCGCATAAGTATTGTAGTTTCACAAGAAGCGATGTGGCCCCCATGTGAGTGCCAATGTAGGTGAAGGGCTCGGTGACACAAGTCATAAGGCAATCTCTACAGTGTGTCATTGTAAGTACTTTACCACTAGCTTACCTTTAGGCGAATTGTTCAGGTCATAAAGGTGACACTTGCGAATGGGCGGACATTAGCGTGTAGTGACATCAAGTAATAAAAAGCAAACGAGGGTCTGCAAAGTAATTGGTAAGGGACACATGTAGAACAGTTAACATATAGAGTCAAGCAAACTAGGATATCCCCGAAAAACCCACACCCCTCCCCCCACACACCTGGCAGCAAACTGCCAAGTGAATCCCAAACATATTAGGAATGCAAGACATTATCGCTCTAACCAGAGAGTTGTATCAAATTAACGTATGTGTGTATACTACTTGGGGGTGGCAATGCTACGTAGGACCTCCATATTCAGCAGGATATGGTGTAGGAGTAAAAATTGGGAAATTCAATCATTATATCATGCCATAACAAAGTCCTAGGTTACAGCATGTAACCTTTACACCGGTATATTTGCGGTGTGCTTCTTGGACTAGGGCAATGAAGCCCAGGAACATGGAAATGGTGGATCCTGCCAGTGTAATGGACCCTGTTCCATGACCAGGCGTAGGGTAGTGTCCCGGTCCCTGAACTTTAGCAGTCGAGCGATGAGTGATCTAGGCAGGCAGTGGGGTTGGGATGTGGACCTAGTGAGCGATGAGCCTGATACACCACAAATGTTGGGGTGAATGGATATTTACTGGACACATCAGTCAATAGCCGCTACACGAACATATCCAGACCAGGATTTGTGGGCTCCCAATATACAAATGTTATTCTGCCTGCTTTTGGATTCAAAGTCTTCATTCTTCCTTGTCATGGTCTTCATGAGTTTTTTCAGATGGTCCAATTTTTTAAGCTGTTTGGGCAGCACCATCCTCTAGATTCGACAATCTCCCTTTGGCTTTCAAGCCGGTGCTCTTGCGATTGAGACACTTGCCCATCGCATCTAGCCTCTTATCTAGTATGTCAAAGTGACCATCTATGGCATGGCTATAAGTAGCAGAAGCGGTCTTGCACATCAGAAGTCATTGTGCCCATCTTGCGACCACAGTACTACAGGTGGGTGTGGGATGAGGAACTGTGGAGATTGGATGCTGTGTTTTTCCTCATACTTTGAATAGGCTGTATTTTTGTCTTTTTGCATATTAAAATGTCTGGCCAAGGGTAGTGTGGACCCGCATGAACAACTGGACATTTGTGAAGACTCAAAACCTAATAGAGGTCTACTGTTAAACTATTGTGCATAAATAGATTAGATTGGCATCCAATGTTGACAATCAGAATTTGTGTAGAAACAAGAATTTACAGCTTGTTTATACTTGTGAAGGAACAAGCGATTCTGTTATGTAACTCTTCTTATTTGGTTTAAAGACTCTAAGACCCTTAAGACCGTTTCTAGAATGAACCTCCGCTGTGAAAAGATATTCAGGAATTCCTAAGCCTACATTTTAAATACATTTCTTTAGAACTTTATTTTCCAATAATCATAAAAGCATATATAACATCAGAAATTGGTAAAAATACAATGCACTGGATACAATGGACACATTGTCTATTAATTGGTTACAATAAAAAATGCAAGTTGAAAATTCACTGATTTTTGCAACGTATAAAGATTTTAGGAAGCCCCCCTCCAAATAACTGAATTGGGTAGCATAGAAAAAAAATCTAGTTTATGCTGATAAAAACCATGAAATCTAATAGGTAATACATATCTATGTTTAAAAGATACATAGTACATACAAAAGATAAATGGATTAGGGTCTGAGGGGAGGTTTCATCACATGGGCAAATTGAGATTGACCCAAGTCAAACTGACCCAAGGGAAAGCAAAGGTGTTACCAATTGTAAGTAATAGAAATGTTGTTAGTAGCATCCTTTCCCATACATTTTGACCAGGGTCAGGTAAGGTTCAATGGTAACACGTTTTAATAATAGGATAATATGTCAAATAGATTTTCTCAATTTCCTTTCTTTGTCTGGTGGCAGTGGCAAATGGCATAAATAGATCTTTCACCTGTGCACCTTACCTCTTGACAATCGTATGTGGAGACGTGCACAGATCTGATCAGTAGAGCGCTTCTGCGGTGTTCTTAATGTGCCTCAGGAAAGGGATCGTATAGCCTAAATCGTATGCTAGAAAATCAGCAATATTACTCACGATTAAGGAAGGCATGCAGATTGTCCCACAATGAAATTCAAAGTAGAGGAAGTCAGATTATATGCAATTTTTAAAGTAATAAAGGACCAGTTACTCATGGAGAAAGAAACTAGATGGAGCTAATCTTAATAGCCTTCCCAAAAGCAATTCTTCTCGTCTAATTTAGAGCAATTACGGCAAGCCCATATAGAAGATTAGTAGGTCATGACTGGCAGACATTTATGCTTATAGATTTTTAGTAAAGTCAAAATGGGTGTACTCCTGATGTTCCTTGCTGGGTCAAACAGAGCCCAAACAGAGTGGTTATAGCAGAGACATCTGTTGGAGATGCAAGGTAGCCAAGTGCTGCGTGCGTCAAATGTCAATCCTAAATATGGGAACTCATTGATCTTTATGATGTGCTTTCCCTTGATTGAATTATGTCCAATTTTACACCTTTGCAGGGCACAAACTACATAGTGTGTTTTGACAATGTTAGTCTCAAGGTCCTAATTATCCACCAACTTAAAGTTCTCTATGGGCCATTGGAGGTCATTTTGGGTGCATGAGAGGAGAACAGCAATGTCTGCATAAAGCTGAACCAGAACAGGAGTAGATACAACCTTGGGAAGATCCGTGCCATTTAAGATCAAGAACGCGTTCAAGCCGTTTATATAAAGTAGAAACAAATTCACAGCCAGGACACAGCCTTGGCGTACGCCTTGATCTAAGCTGAATGATCCCATACACTCTCCCTCTATTCCATAACTAACTGATGCTGAGACCACACAATCTAATGTGCTTAAGAAATAGAACAGTATTGTAGTGTAGTTCCTATATCCCCGATAGGCTCTGCTCATTGGAATAATATACACTATAGTTTTGACATAGGACTGAGGTCAGAATGTCTCTATCGAGTACATTAAACTTAATTACTTGTGTGTGCCAGCTAACTCAGAGGTCACTAGAAACTTCTCGATTATACAAGAAGGGATTAGTTTCTGGCAACCGCATAAACATGAAAACTTTGTTTCCCTTAGAGTCGGAACAATCTCAGAACCGTGGAAACAATAGATAACAGTTTCACTCAGTCAATCGTGCATGCTTCGTTTCAACAGAGTTGCACAGAACTAGAGACGGGCGTTTCAATAAAAATGGGTTTATCGAACAGTCTTATTTCTCATGCAGGAGGTATGAACTGCTACAATCGTAAGACAGGATGCGGAGTACAATACGTACAGGGTTAGCAGTAAGATAAAATAATACTGCAATAGCATGGTTTGTAGCTATGACATATATTCATAAAATACATACATAAATAACACAGGCTAAAATGGGAATACTCATCTGATGCTTCTAAATAGTTCTACCCCAGTGTACCTAACCTAAGTGTAGTACGAGGTAAGAAGTATGTGCTGTTTTCTAAAGTATAGCTAGCTATAGTTTTAGTTATACCAAGAGTTGCCAAAAGTTTCTCCAAGTTCTAGACTGCTCCATACCTTAGAATGTGTGAGGTTGGAATCTCTTTCCGGGACTCGATATCTAACACCCCGCAAGGGTAGTCAGAAACACTGGAGCTGGATTCTCTGCGAGGAGGATGACAGCGTCTGGTCAGTGCATCAGGCGGTAACACGATCTCCTTCCGAACTTGTCGTGGCGAACCGCTAGTAGGCAGTCGAACTGGACCATACCGGAACCGTGGTTTGCCAGGGCAAGTGCAGGTATATTTATACCTTGAAGGCGTTTAGGAATGCCTGTATTGACGTAAAAGTCGGGCATCGGAACGTCATGAATGAACCTCTAAGGAATAGATGTTCATGCATAATAAATTAGTTATTCGAGAAATCAATATCCAAGCAAGGGAAATTCCCAACGGCTTAGGAGTCTGGTTTTCAAAGAACTCGTTGTGACGTAGATTGACGGATGTAGGACACCATGCCTGTATTTGGTTAGCATGGACAATGCCTAAATAAAGGCTGGATTTTCTATGTCTAAATAAGGGCAATATGAATTGTACCTATATAAGGGCATACATTGGGAAACCTATATACGGAATCTAAATCTACACACAACACCCACTCCAGTTTCGTATGAACATTACTAAATCCCAAACATACTAAACATATCTAAAAGAGTATCGCACGATTAGCTAAACCATGCTAAAACATATCTAAAAACATGTCCTAAAAATGCATTACAAAACCATTGCTATGCATAAGGTGCTGTACATATTAAAAGCAATATTTCATTCTAAGCATGTGTGTGCATTGGAAATGCTAAAGAATGAACCAGATATATATACACATGATGAAATGGCTTGTTAATACAGAAGTAAAGGGGCCGAAACCATTTCATATCAGGTTAACACAAATCAATTGTTGATGTGACAAGGTGGCATAATGTCCCTGGAAGATTTTCAAAGAATTCTGTTCTCTATGAACAGTTCTACTATAAGCAGATTACTGTGGCAAAAAATGAAAAAAATACACATTTGGAGAAAAAAAATTAATCATAGGAAAAAAGTTCCAAAGTTAGTCCCTTGTCTGAAAAGAATGAAGGCCAAATTCAGAGTCTCATTGGAACACCGTGTGCCTGAATCAAAAGTCAGTGTGTGGGCCTGGAGAAAACATGAAATCTTCTAATCTTGTAGACAAAAAGTCGTCTACCATTGTAGGTGAAAGTTAGAATACCTTGTTTAGAAGATTAACTGCACATAGATGTGAACTATCGCCTTCAGCATTGGTTGCATCAGCAATGTTCGAATCGAATGTTATCTGCGTGCCTGATGTTTCTTCTCGTACCTCAGCAGTAGCAATTTGCGTCTGCGAGATCTCAATGAATGCCGTCATCAAGATTGGTAGCCGCTGGGGACAACACAGAGCAGCAGAGTATCGCTATCCATAGGCATGACTGATGGGAGCGTTAGACAGATGTCTAGCATGCATTCTTCACCGCAGAGCAGGCAGCGTAGAACAGGTATGATGCAATCTTGCCAGATTGGTCTGAATGACAGAAACCATGTGGTGTTTAATTCTCGTAGACTAGGTAAACCCAAAATTTGGACGCTGCGTTCACGACACTTCATCTCCAATAGAGCTCTCTCCATGGTGAATTGGGTGTCGCTGGTGATTTGGCTTGCCATATCGTATCAGTAGGAGCAAAAATAGGATCCCTGCAACGAGTGCTAAAAGGAGCGGCAGTCCGCCAAACACAGAGTGCACGAAGTTTGGAGATGTGCCGAGGACTGCTTGAAAAGGTGCCAACAGTACTGCACATATGTTCTTAAATACATGTATAATACCGCTCGTATCAGACATGTTTAAGATACGACCTAACATTTCTGAGAAATTTACAGGGCAGTTTGTATACAAAAGGGTATGTATCTCGGCAGAAGTTCTTGCGACTTGGAGATCATAGGTTTCTCTGGCAGAGGTCAGTGGCACTGTTTTCTGTAAAAGAATGGCTTTCATTCTGCTTAGAGTATCAATTCGTATAGAAGAGCTGTTCAGTGAAGTCCATAAAGGCGACTCCCTGACTGTGTCCATTTGTGGAAACAAGACTTGCATACAGCAAGTGACCCTGGATGTAACCGTAACTAGATATGGAATACCTGGCAACATGCCACAGCAGCTGTGATCATTCAACATGAGGTAACTTCCATTTGGAAGTAGTCCAAAAATTGGATTAATCACTGCAGCTGGTGAGCCTTGCAGGTGACTGGATAAGTTTGTAGTGGAACCATCACAGGCCCCGTGTAAGTTAATACCCTGACAAAGGAGAGAACCGCTTGGTGCATGTTCACAGTTTTCACCGCTAAGAAACACCATGTTCCCCACTCCAACATCTGTGTGTGTAAGGTAAATCCCAGGATGTATTGATGTATCCTTTACCCAACCTTTCATATTTGCCTACTGGTATATGATTTAGGCAATACTGAAAATGGAAAGTTGTAACAGGCAGAGTAATTTTACTATGCATGAACCATTCAGTAGCTGGTTTTTCTGCCAATGTGAACGGTAATTTTTCCAGTTTTCAATGCTCAGCACAGTGTAGTCTTCTCCCCTTTGTGCCAGTTTGATCTGTTTATCAGTGAGATTGAATTCTGAAAACAGTAATGTAGTGTTGATTAAACGCCACGGCACATAGCCTGCACTCAAGTTTTGTAGCGTCCAGCCCAATAGCATGATAGAACGTAGCTGAGACTGACCATGTTGCAACATGACCTGACCAAGTCTTGTTCCATGATGACTATGACAGGAGACAAAATGCTGTCCAATGAATATATTCTGGACGAAAGAGTCATTAACCCATTGTCTACTACAGAGAGAGTTGTCTCTAAATTAATACGATCAATTTCTCGTATTCGTTCTGCAGTCTCTGCTCGGGTAACCTTCCATGCTTCATTACAAGCAGCGTAGATACTGGCATATATGAAACGTTTGACGTGGTTTTCTTGGTCCTAGCAAGAATTCCCTAAGGTCTGCGCCTTCTTGAAGTAAAGTTAAGTGCTGTTTTACATCCCTCAGTGTAGCTTCTGTAGCCAATCAAGGCAAAGTTTCCCTACACTGTATGTTGTCACTACCCCTGGATGCTGTCTTTGAACTTAGCGTGGGTCTGGCCTATTGATAGTGAAACCCTGTGTTTTGTTCAGGAATCGATCTTGACAAGTTATTCGTGTCTGTGGGCCAGGGCAACCATTTATTCCATTCTGGATCTGACCTGTTGTGATGCAACATGTAATGTACGTCGACCTCCCCCGGTGTGGTGCTATTACTTGCAAGTATAAGTATGGTCGGTGTGTTCATGTCTTTGATCTTGGCTAATCCAAGGCAAGATGTTTGTTGGACAGTGTCATTCAAAAACAATTTGCTATGGGATGATACATGCTCTAAACAAAGCTTCTACCCCCCTGCACTTGCCAATCTTTTGTACCCCAGACAGATTTTGTCTCAATGTTGTCCTTCCAAAAGTCGAAACCCTGTCTAGACAGTTGGGCAATAAAGGCTGCAGAATAAATGTGTTTCATATTGGTTAACATTTTTCGTTCCTGTCTTGTTCACATTTTTAAAGTAAAACGTTTCTGGATTAGACAAATTGTAGCCTGAAAAATATGGAAATTGAATTGCAAAAGTTTTCGAACTACCCTTTGGAGGTGTAGGACAATGTTCCCATTGGTTATACATAAATACATTTCTAGGTGTTGCAGATTTATGCAAGAATGATGACCATAGTGGTTATAACAATACATGTGTTCGTAGTCTGATGAACCCTCGAAATATTCATGATTTGTGAATACTGTATACATCTCTAGATCAGACATGTTATTAACAGTCTCGAAGTCCCAATCATCAGAAAAAGTACTAAAGGTAATAAAGTCACACAATTAAATCTTAAATAAATGTGGAATCTTCAAAAGCTCAGACGGGCCAAAAATGTCATTCAGTTTGGTCCCAAACTATACAATTATGTATAGGAACGGCTGTGATGTTCACTGCTGACAAGTCTCTTGATTCACGATGGGATGATTTGTGTGGCTGGAGAAGCAAGTTCACTCTTTTACTTGCTGTGTCCATTTGAATATATCTTCCACTTATCAGCATACCCAGAGTTATTACCAGAGCTAACCATAGTAGAAAGAAGAATATTCCCAAAACAATCCATAGTTCAATCCATGGTGAAACCAGATAAGTCTTTTTCAGGAGATGAAATAAGTCTGTTGCTTGTTCTCTGAAAGTTCTTTGTGCTGGGGTTGTTTCAGGTTCGCTGGGATCCTTAGAAAACATATCAAAGTTCATGAAATAGCCAGAGGCAGTTCTGTCAACGGTTGGAATTGCATCAGGATTTGTTGAGTTCGCTGGAACGAGTTGATCACTTGTTACTTCGTTGTAGACATCTGTATCAGGACGAACTGTTATTTGGGTTTCAAGAGGGACAAGTTCCATAGCTCTGTTGCTTAGTCCTTCATTTCTCACTGCAGAATCTTCAAAGGTGATGAGTCTTTCAGTTTGAACCTCTTGGATTGTAGCTAGAGGAGTACGTCTGCTACAAGGGCGGAGTCCACTTGGCCTACTGCTTAGTATCGGCCACATAGTGTGGTTTGATTAGGTCGATAGACACAAATCTTTTCTCCTTTTTACCAGCAATGGGCGGCAAAAGTACTGTTCTTGATCCGTGGATTGCTAGGACAGGTACTGGTTGACTGTAAGAAGGCCCAAATTCCTTCTTGTCCACGATCTTTTATCTGACTATATCACCAAGCTTTGGGATCCAGACAGGCCTTGCTGGGACGGCAGTTTTTTTCCCAGTGATGGTTGGCTTCAGGAGCACGTTGCTTTGTTTCGTTCTTAGTTCATTTAAGTCCTGTAAAACAGCCAAACGATCTTGGATATCAAATTTCTTATTTTCCGTCATTGTGCCTTGCATATCAAGGTCCGGTACCAACATTCTAGTTCCAAATAGAACTTCATATGGAGTGACACCCCCTAGAGAACTTCTTGGCAAGTTGTTAAGTGCGCGCTGGACCCCATAAAGGTGTTTGACCCACCCATTACCCGAACCTAATACCCTAGCTGTGATAGACTGCTTTATGTCCCGGTTTTCCACAACAGAATTTCCCTGAGGATGGAATGGAGAATACCGCAATGCTACTCCCAAACTGGCCACGGCGTCTTTGTAAGCTCGAGAGCTAAACGCAGGAACCTGGTCAGAATGTAGTGTGCCAATTGCGTATGTGTCGATAAAGACTCGCAAATCTTTTATAACAGTTCGAGCCTCAGCCGAGCGCTGAGGCCACATCCATAGGAACCTAGATTTAGTGCTGGTGAGATTGCATTTGTCCAATAGGACGCCTGCACATAGTCTAATGCTGTCTAATAATGGTGTCTGAACTGAGCTGGCTATGTTGTAGGCAGGTATCTGGTGGCGTTCTGTACTGCGATCTCTATTGCAGTCTATACAGTTATTGATGAAGATATGAATCAGTGTATTAATTCCTGGCCACCAGTACATCTTTCAGTTTCAAAATTGCTTTAGAGATCCCCTGATGTGTCAGACCCTCTCCCAGACGTGATTCATAAATCAAAGCTACTCTTCGTTACGTTTGGTATTACCCTATCCCCCACTTCAGGGATTTGAGCAAAGGGAACATTGTTCGCATCAATTATATATGAGTGGAAATGTTTCAGGTAACACTGCTCCGCTGCCTTTGCTTGAAGCATTGACAGCCAGCATTATTTCACGGTCTATATTCGTTTTTGAACGGGTGATTGCAGCTACGGAAGCTGTTTGCACAGCCCCTTTCGCGGCTACATCAGCCAATGAATTCCCTTCAACGTGAACGCCATCGCGTTGATGACTCAGCGTGTGCATCACGTGAGTGTTTTGTAGTCCGTTTCACAACTGAACTACTTGTTCCCAAAGCATTTTATGCTTGATTGTGCCACCTTTTGCATCTTTGAAACCATTTTGAAGCCAATTCTGTAAATATTCATTGTAAGATTTAACACAGTAAAAAGAATCGCACACTAGGAGTGTGGGGAATTCGCGATCCGTGTTTTCAAGTGTCATCTTGAAAGCTTGTAGTTCAGCTTGCGGAGCTGTACAATCTCCTAGAGATTGCGTTTTTGTGACCATTGGTCTGAATTTGCCATCGCGCATACGACCTTCAACGATTGCACATGCTGCACTGTAAGCTTGTTTACTCCCCGTAGCAGGTTGTGCAGATCCGTCAGTATAAATTATAAATTTGTACTGATCAAGAGGGAGAATTTCAGTAGGCAGAAGACATTCGTGTTCATATTGCAGGAATGCTTGTATTCTTAAGAATCAAAAACATATTCAACATCAGTTGCAGAAAGAGAATTAACCCATTGTATCCATCTTGGACGTAAAGCTTTTGCATTCGGAATGCTAGCTTTAGTAACTGCCTCCAAGGCTGGTACAGGAGTTACAACAATAATGTGTTTACCCTGTGCTAGGGCTCTTTCTTTTGCTACAGCAGTTTGAACTGCTTCTGTAGAAGTGAATTTCATTTCTGCTTGTGTATACAAGTGCGATTTGTATGCAATTGGTACTTTTTCACCTTCGTTAAAAGTTAAGTAGGTGAATCCGCATTGACCCGGAATGATTCAGATCACTAAGTTGCATACATTTACGCGTGTTTGCAAGTGTTTAGTTGCCAACATGTCTGTTTGAAGTGAACGCAGAATTTGTGTGTGTTCTTGTGTCCAATTTGTGGCTTTGAAATCAGGTTTGATTAATTCCTAGAGAGGTTTAACCCACTCTGCGAAGTTTAGAATGTATGTTAGTCGATTCTAGGTTTCCTGAATTTTGGAAGAAGTTTCAGCGTTTTTGAAAGTTGGAGCAGGGCACACTTTTCTAAAAAGTTGGCTTTCAGGCTTTTGCCTTTACTTGAAAGTTCATATCGTTGAGATGGGCAATTCTGGACTTTTTAAAGTTGAATTTCTAACCCTCAGAGGCGAAGCCCAATATAATGGTGTTCACCCTGTTCAAGTGTCTGTCCAGGTCATCGTCTGTCAGATATATATCATCGACATATGACAACGCCTCATCATAAATTTGTAGTAACTCCGATACTCTTGCTGAGAATAACCCCGGGCTGTTTTTGAATCCCTGTCTGAGTTGACAAAATTGACGCGGAGTCCCCATTATTGAGAAAGCGGTCAACTACTTTCAGGTGTAATATTTTAACAAAAGAAACCATTTGAAATGTCTAATGTGGTTTTGTACGTTTTACACACAATGTTATTCATTAATGCCGTACTGTGTACTGCAAATGTTTTACAACAAGAATTAGGTGTCTGTAATCCAAAACTAGACTATATGTATTGTCTGGTTTGGAGACAGGAAACAAAGGATTGTTCATTGATGAGGTGCATGTTTCAATCACCCCCTGGTCTAAGATCTCCCCGACTTGTTTTTTTAGCTTCTTGCTTAACGGGGTACTGCCTTTGTGCAGTTGGTTGATTTTTTAACTGGATTTTGTGGTGAGGCGAGTCCTCATCCCATCCTACATGATTCTTATATAATGCTGGGGCCTGGGCCACTGCCCATTTCCTGGCATAAGTATATTTTAAGTGTACTGGAACATCGTTGGAGAAGGCTGGCATAATGATGTCTTCACCATGTGGGCACTCCCTCACAAATTCTGGTGGCCAGTCTTGTTCTGCTAGAAGTATATCATAACCCTTTGAAAGTCGCTCCCAAAAGAGTGCTTTCACTTTTCTTGATATGTCTCTCTCCATCCGGAGTGTTATTTCATATAACCCATGCGGAGAACCCTGGTATCTGCAGTTTCAACTTGAATGTCCTCATTCAAGTCCACTGTCTCCAGAAGCCCCTTCAGGTTCTGGCGAGCTACTGTAACTTCTGCTGCGCTATTCAACATTGTCTGAGCCCATTCTCTGTTCTTGAGTTGTGTTCTCAGAATCCTCGGCATGTGTGATCTTCAGACCTGCTACCTTCTTTTTGGAGAATTGAAGTTTTGGTTTGTTTTTCTGAACGTGTTGATAGTCTTTGGACTTTACGCATTCTTCTTTGTTCTAACCGTCCTCTTCTTTCGGATGTCTGTGATATCTGAAAGGTACGAGAGGAATGTGTATCAGTATCTTGATACCTGTCAGGTTTTCTCAAATTATCCCTATTCCTGAGGTTATACCTTCTTTCAGAGAGCTCCTTTTGAGGAGAACTATCTCGGGATTGAGAATCTTTTTCTTTTGAATGTTGTTTGTTATTTTCCCACTTCTTTTTATAAGAGGTAGGAGTGTGTTTAGGAAATACCTGATCAGGACTTTCAGACAGTTGTGGTTTAACTGGTTTCCCTCCCAAACGGTCTCTGCCTAATTCTTCATAGGATTTTTCAATTATTCTGCCTAGTTCTTGTGGTTGATGCGTTACATCAAATTCCCTTAATTTCTGGCAGATTGCCACTGATGCTGCTTCTCTTTTAATATTAGATATTATTGTTGAGACCTGGTCGAAAATTGTAATTAACTTCATACCTAAATTTAGAGCAGGCTCTATCCCGTATTCGTTTTGAATCTGTTTCAGAACATCAGGTATTACCGCCATAGACGGAACACCATGTGTTTTTGTGTAGATTGCAGCAAAGACCGTGCCCAAAGTGGTGCAGTCTTCCAGATGTGGTGTGATCCCCATTGGTAAACAGATTGTTAGAATTCTGTGTTTCTCATAAGGGCTAGTATTAGGAAATACTGCTTCGATTTGAGTAATTTTTTGAGCTATCCAGAATGGAATTTGATCACGTTTTGTGGGCATTTTACCCATGACTGCGTGTAAAGTTTGTTGAGTGATTTTTAGCGCATTCCCCTGGTGAGAGGTTTGTCTTGGAATTGCTATTGTTGGTTGGACTGTGAAAGTCCTCATGACATATTGAACCAATTGCCTATAAATTTTGATCAACTCTGAGTTGAGCAAGTAATTTTACATCTCCCATTTCTTCAATGTCAGGATGAGGTGTGTAGCCGGCTAAAATCGGCCATGTTGCTCCTGGTCTACCTAGTGGACCAAGCCTGGTAATGTGATTGTAATGTTTTAGGGTGCCTTTAAACCAGAGATCATGCTCCTGGTATGCGAGTGGAATTTCAATATCCTCGAAAGGAATATATTCCTCAGGTAGTTCATCTTCTTTATAGAAGTGAAACACTTTTGTTACTGGATTAGATCCTGGGAATACTATCCATGAACAGAATACCTCTGTCTGGTGAGATTCATGTGCCTCTATCACAAAAACAGCCCTACCACCTCTTGGTGTTAGGCCATGTTTTATAAGTTTTAGAGTGATGGCTCTCCTTAAATTTGGAGCGATGGTTTTCGCATTCATCGGTTTCATCAAAACCTGTATTATTAAAAGCTGCTGCGACTTCATCGGTTACAGCTCCACCAGGATCGGTGTTTGTGCGTTTTCGGTCATTGTTTAATTAAAGTTTCAGGGCAAGTTTCAAGGGAACAAAGATAAGGCCCACAATATTTTGGAACACTCTATCCTTCAACGTTGAACAAATCAAACAGCTAATACATAAGATTTTTGTCCTACTCAGCTATGGCGGATATTAACCCAACCCACTCCAGACGTCTTATGGAGAACTATGAGTAGGGGTCTCTGAGAAGAGCACGACTGAGTTACTTCAGTATCTAGCGTTAAATTAGTGCCTTACCAAACCGTTGGGCGCCATGTAGTGTAGTTCCTATATCCCTGATAGGCTCTGCGCATTGGACTATAGTTTTGACATAGGACTGAGGTCCCTATGTCTCTATCGAGTACATTAAACTTAATTACTTGTGTGTGCCAGCTAACTCAGAGGTCACTAGAAACTTCTCGAATATACAAGAAGGGATTAGTTTCTGACAACTGCATAAAAATTAAAACTTTGTTTCCCTTAGAGTCGGAACAATCTCAGAACCGTGGAAACAATAGAGGACAGTTTCCCTCAGTCAATCGTGCATGCTTCGTTTCTACAGAGTTGCATAGAAATAGAGAGACGGGTGTTTCAATATAAAGGGGTTTATTGAACAGTCTTATTTCTCATGCAAGAGATATGAACTGCTACAATCGTAAGACAGGATGCTAAGTACAATACATACAGGGTTAGCAGTAAGATAAAATAATACAGCAATAGCATGGTTTGTAGCTGTGACATATATTCATAAAATACATACATAAATAACAGGCTAAAATGTGGATACTCATCTGATGCTTCTAAATAGTTCTACCCCAGTGTACCTAACCTAAGTCTAGTATGAGGTAAGAAGTAGGTGCTGTTTTCTAAAGTATAGCTAGCTATAGTTTCAGTTTTGCCAGGAGTTGCCAAAAGTTTCTCTAAGTTCTAGTCTGCTCCATACCTTAGAATGTGTGAGGTTGGAATCTCTTTTCGGGACTCGATATCTACACCCCGCAAGGGAAGTCAGAAACACTGGAGCTGGTTTCTCTGTGAGGAGGATGACAGCGTCTGGTCAGTGCATCAGGCAGGAACTCGATCTCCTTCCGAACTTGTCATGGCGAACCGCAAGTAGGCAGTCGAACAGGACCGTACCGGAACCGTGCCGGTATATTTATACCTTGAAGGTGTTTAGGAATGCCTGTATTGACGTAAAAGTCGGGCATCGGAACGTCATGAATGAACCCCTAAGGAATAGATGTTCATGCATAATAAATGAGTTCTTGGAGAAATCAATATCCAAGCAAGGGAAATTCCTAAAGGCTTAAGAGTCCGGTTTTCCAAGAACTTGTGACGTGGATTGACGGATATAGGAGACCATGCCTGTATTTGGTTAGCATAGACCATGCCTAAATAAGGGCTGGATTTTCTATGCCTAAAT
The DNA here is from genome assembly GCF_964204655.1 of Triturus cristatus. Taxonomy (NCBI): domain Eukaryota; kingdom Metazoa; phylum Chordata; class Amphibia; order Caudata; family Salamandridae; genus Triturus; species Triturus cristatus. The sequence continues at coordinate 1,005,363,123 of NC_140591.1, read as the reverse complement.
AAGGGCAATATGAATTGTAACTATATAAGGGCACAAATCGGGAAACCTATATACGGCATCTAAATCTACACACAACAGTATCTTTGGTATGCCCATTTGTTGAAGGACACTCCAAATGTTAAATAGGTTGACCCGATTGAAGGCGCTGCTAAGAGACACAAACGAGTGGTAAATTCGTGCCAGTTTTGCAAGAGTATTTTTCTATGCTTAAGTACAAATTCAAGCATTTTTGTGTCCCAGCCCCTCTGAAACAATATTTGACTGCACTAATGGCAGTAGTATGTTCTGTCGCTCTATCCCGTATAAAATAATTTGACCCACTATTTTGATGACGGATGAAAATTGGCCTATAGAAGCATGAATCTTTTTTTATTCACCTTCCTATATATTGGGACAATAGTTCAATCAATCAGGGAGTTTATAAAGCTCGAGCTACTCAGCCAGTACGGGTCTCAAGGCGCTGAGGGAGGAGGAGGGGTTTCGCAGATTCCTGTGGGTTCACTGAGTTCCATCGAAGAGTCAGGTCTTATGGTCCTTTAGGAACTTGGGGGACAGAGCAGTCTGTCAGATGGAGAGGGAGGGTGTTCCATGCCTTGGCCACAAGGACGGATAAGGAGCCCCCTCCTGAGCTGCTTTTCTTGAGCCGAGGTACAGTTGCGAGGGAGAGCTGGGCCGAGCGGAGAGAGCGCTGGGGAGCCTGTGGTTCAAGTTTGCGGGTCCGGCGTTGTGGAGGGCCTTGTGTGCGTAGGTGAGAAGCTTGAAAGTGATTCTCTTCTCGATGGGGAGCCAATGTAGGGTCCATAGGTGTTGGCAGATGTGGCAGTGGCGTGGTAGGTTGAGGACTAGTCTGGGGGCCGCGTTCTGGAGTTTGCAGGTGAGGTTCTTGTTGATACCGGTGTAGAGTGTATTGCCATAGTCCAGTCTGCTACTGATGAGGGTGTGAGTGACTGTTTTCCTGTGTCTGGGGGGATCCACTTAAAGGTCTTGCAGAAGAGGTGGAGGATGAGGAAGCAAGAGGAGGTGATGGCGTTGACCTGGCGGTCCATCTTGAGATCGAGGTCCAGGATGATCCAAAGGATTACATGTGTGGTCTGTGGGGGTCCATCAAGGGCGGGGGGGGGAGGGGAGGGCACCAAGTGTCGTTCCTGGCATCAGGGTGTGGGCCTATGAGGAGTATCTGTTTTGTCAGTGTTGAGTTGAAGGCAGCTGCTCTTCATCCATCTGTTGACGGCTTCCATTACGTCTTGGAAGTTGCGTTTGGTGATGTTGGGTTCGTTGGATAGGGAGAGGACGAGTTGGGTGTCGTCTGCGTAAGATGTGATGTTGAGTCAGTGTGCTCTGATGATGGCTGCGAGTGGAAGTGTAGAAGTTGAACAGGGTCGGGCTGATGGAGGATCCTTGAAGTGTTCCACAGGTGGGTGGGGTTGGTTTTGAACGGAATGGCGGGAGTCTGACTCATTGCGTTCTGTCATGGCTGTCGTCTCCCCTCTGCCAAGGAGGGCGCGGATGTCATCAGTTGCTGTGAGGAGTGTGGTTTCTGTGCTGTATTTCTTCCTGAAGCCTTATTGGGATGGGTAGAGTATGTTTTTTTCTTCGGTGAAGGCAGCAAGTTGGCTGTTGATGACTTTTTCCACGACTTTGGCCGGATAAGGTAGTAGGGAGATTGGTCTGTGATTTTTTAGGTCAGTGGGGTCCGCTGAAAGTTTTTGCAGGAGAGGGTTGATCTCAGTGTGTTTCCAGTCATCGGGGAAGGAGGCAGTCTCAAAGGAGCGATTGATATGTTGCAGTTCGGGGGCGATGTCAGCAACTTTGCGGTAGCAGTGGTGGAGGCAGAGGTTTGTGGGGGCCCCAGAGTGGGTGGTCCTCATTATTCTCAGAGTATCTGCGATGCTGAGGGTGGTCCAGCTGTTGAGTATTGGTTGAATGCTGCTGGGATTGGTGGGGGGGGGGGGGTCCTCATGGGGTTGTTGAAGTTGTTGTCATAGATGGTCTTAATTTTTTGATTGAAGTAAGTGCTGAGTGTTGCAGAGGTCCTGGGAGGAAGTGATGTCTGTGGACTCGTTGTTGGGTTGGGCAAACTCTTTGATGATGGCGAAGAGTTCCTTGCTGTTGTGAGCGTTGGTGGAGATTCTGTCCTGGAATGCTTCTTTCCTGAAGAGTCTGATGAGCTTGTGGCGGGCACTGGTAGCAGTTTTGAAGTTGTCTAGGTCTGTAGGGGTTTTTGAGTTCCTCCAGAGATTTTCAAGTCGTCTGCAGGTGCGTCTGGAGTCTCGGAGTTCGGGGGAAAACCAGCTGGCTTTCTTGGTGTGGGGCTTTGAGGGGGCGATGGTGTTGGCACAGTTGGTGATCCAGTTGTGTAGAGTGCGGGCTGCGGTGGTGGGGTCATTGTCTGTGGTGGTGGGAGTGGATCTGCTGAGGGCAGTGGTAATCTGGTCGTTGGAGATCTTGGTCAAATTCCTGCACCGGAGCTGGTGTGTGAGGCTGCGTTGGACGTTTGATTCGAATGTGAAGTGGACGCAGCGGTGGTCCATCCATGGGAGTTCGGAGGTGTGGCTGAAGGTGACAGAGTTACCTGCTGTGAAGATGGGATCGAGGATGTGCCCAGCTGAGTGCGTAGGATCGGGTACGATCTGCTTGAGTCCAATGGTGTGGAGGTTGTCCAGGAGGGCAGCAGAGTTGGTGTCAGAGCGGTTGTCCAGGTGGAAGTTGGCCTCCTAGTAGCAAGTAATTGTTGGAGGTGATGGCAATGGACGTGATGGTGTTGGGAGTCAGAGAAAGGAGCGCGTGATCCTGAGGGGGGGGGGTCTGTAGATGAGAGTGCCTCAGAGGGTGGAGGAGGGGTTGGCCTGAATCTTGAAATGGAGGTGTTCCATTAGGTCTGTGGGCCAGTCTGGATAGGTGTTCAGCCGGAGATTGGTCTTGTGATCGATGGCGATGCCTCCTCCTGGACGGTTTGTGCAATCATTCTGGGTGAACTTGTATCCTTAAGGGATGGTGTTCGTCCAGGTTTCGGTGAGGAAGGCGATATCCGGGGTGGTGCTGTTGAGGCGGTCCCAGATTTCCACAGCGTTTTTGTGTAGGGAGCGGACGTTGAGGAGGATGCATCTCAGGGTTTGGGGTGCAGTGGAGTTGTTGCTGGAGGGTCCTGGGTCTCGGCGTAGGAGAAGGAATGATGGCACTGACGGCAGATGAAGGGTCCGTGGGTGTAGAGAGGAGGAGAGCTTGCAGTTGAGGTTGTTGCCCGCGTTGAGTTCGTGGAAAGCAGAGGAGGTGTAGCGCTGGCAGGCCTTAGGACCAGGGGTCCTGGCGCTGGTCGCAGGCAGGCTTGCCTTTGGCGTGCCAGTGGCGTGTCCGCAGTGCACCCGTCATTAAATAGGGGAGGGGGGCTGGGAGCAGGAAGCAGCGGGGGGAGCAACCGCGTGGGCAGCAGCATCGGGAAGCAAGATGGGCAGTGGGAACGGGCAAAGAAAGGTGAAGAGAGGAATGAGAGATTAAAAATACAGCAGTAGTACAAGTAAAGACTAACTAATGTCTCTTACAGATATATTGTTACACAAGTAGTAACTTGTGCATCTAAAAGAGACACGTTAGTGATAGATTCCTTACTTTAGAATAAATACCCCAGCAATACCAACCCCGGTGGTGGGTCTGCGAACAAGATTACACCAGAAAGTCACAGAGAACAGAACGGCCAAAGAAGCCGTCCCTCCGGACCTGACTGTCAAGGCAATAATGCTTTGTAAAAGTGTGCAGCGAAGCTCACGTGGCAGCCTGACAGATGTCCTGCAGGGGGACACCTCATCCCAATGCAGTAGTAGCTGCTGTCGCCCTGGTAGAATGGGCATGCAGCCCCACCTTTTTAGCCATAGAATAACAGGCCTTGATACACAAGACGACCCAGCAGGAGATAGTCCTCTTATGAACAGCCCAGCATCTCTTGGCGCCTGCGTAGCCAACACAGAGCTGGTCATCCACCCGGAATGCTTGTGTGCGATTTAGGTAAAAGGAGAGCGTACGTTTTGGGTCCAGACGGTGGAGCCTCTCTTCCTCTCTGGAAGGGTGCGGAGGCGAAAAGAAAGTGGGCAAGGTGACAGGCTGCCCGATGTGGAAGGCAGTGACAACCTTTGGCAAGAAGGAAGGACGAGTACGAAGCACAACCTTGTCCAGATGAACAGATAGAAAAGGAGGATTAGAAGAAAGAGCCTGAAGCTCACTCACTCTCATGGCAGAGGTGTTAAGCCACCAGGAAGGCAGTTTTCAAAGTCAAAAGACGTAAAGGACAATTGTGAATCGGCTCAAGAGTAGCGCACATGAGATAAGTCAAAACAAGATTCAAGTCCCACTGAGGCATTATGAAAGTAACAGGAGGGAACATATGCGTAATGTCTTTTAAGAATCTCTGTACAACAGGGGACTTGAAAAGAGAAGGCTGATCTGGAAGCCTCAGAAAGGCTGAAATGGCCGAAAGGAAGCCAGAATGACATCACAGACTTCGGGAGGCATGTCAAATGGAATTAGCTGTCGCCGTTCAATCTCCACGCATATAGGTGGAGGCTGGACAGGTTCAGGTGGAGAACCGTCCCTTGCTGCTGCGACAGAAGATACTCCCGCAGAGGCAGTCGGATCGGAGGCTCCAGGCTCATACTGAGTAGCTCGGGATACCAAACTCTTTGAGCCCAGTCCGGAGCCCCAAGGATGACTTGGGCCCGGTCGTGCCTGATTTTCTTCAGCACTCTGGGTAGAAGAGGTATAGGCGGAAAGGCGTACAACAGATCGCAGCTCCACTCGCGCCGAAAAGCGTCGTAGAGCGGTTGCAGCCTTGAAAATTCCAACGTGCAGAACTGCGGACATTGCGCGTTCTCTTCTGTGGTGAATAGATCTAACCAAGGCTCTCCCCACTGTTGAAAGAGACCTTGTGCCACCTCCGAGTGAAGACGCCATTCGTGAACCATCCGACATCGGCGGCTGAGTTCGTCCGCCCTGGCGTTCAAAGAACCCACAAGGTGTTGAACTGTCAAGGAAATGCAGTGACATTCCAGCCATGTCCAGAGGCGTAGAGCCTCCTGACATAGGGTCCACGATCCAACCCTGCCCTGTTTGTTGCAATACCACATGGCGGTGGTGTAGTCCGTGAACACATGCACTACCTTCCCCGACAGAGGAAAGGAATGCCTTCAGTGCAAGAAGGATCGCCCGAAGCTCCAGAAAGTTTATATGGAGCCGCGCCTCTGATCTCTGCCTCTCCCATGTGGCCGCCCCATATCAGGAGGGATGCATTCGTCACCACTGTGTGCTCCGGTTGGGGAAGGGAGAGGGATCTGCCGCTGACCCAATGCTGATTCGTGAGCCACCACTGCAATTGTTGTGCAGTGCCCTCCGAGATCTGGACGTAGTAGGACAGGTTCCTCTGATGCTGCGCCCACTGGAACTTTAGGTCCCTCTGCAGAGCCCGCATTTGCCACCTAGCATGGTCAGCAGGATGCAGGAGTCCATAAGTTCCAGCAGCCTCAAGGTCATCTTGACTGAAACCCAGGGCAAGGGCTGAAAGATCGGAATCATAGCCCGAATGTCCTGGACTTGCTCTTCGGGAGGATAAACCCGAAACTGCGCCGTTTCCAGAACTGCTCCGATGAAGTGAAGCTTCTGGGAGGGAATCAGGTGCGACTTTAGCACGTTGATGGAAAACCCCAGCAAATGCAGGAGGTCGGCCGTAGTCTGGAGGTGGGAGAAGACTGTGTGGGCGAGCCCGCCTTGAACAACCAGTCGTCGATATAGGGGAAGACTGAAACCCCCGATCTGGGCAGATGAGCTGCAACCGCCGCCTTCACTTTTGTGAACACCCGTGGAGCGCTGGTAAGGCCAAAAGGGAGCACGGTGAACTGAAAATGCTCCTGGCCCACCGTGAATCGCAGGTAACGCCGATGGGCCGGCAGGACGGGAATATGAAAATTAGCGTGCTGCAGGTCCAGTGCCACCATCCAGTCTTGTAGGTCGAGAGCAGACAAGACCTGAGCCAGAGTGAGCATTTTGAACTCCTCCTTCCGGAGGAAGAAATTTATGCTTCAAAGGTGTAAGATGGGACGTAGACCCTTGTCCTTCTTTGGAACCAAGAAGTAGTGGGAGTAACAACCACGACCTACTTCTGGCATCGGAACACGCTCGATGGCCCCCTTGACCAAGAGGGCCATAACTTCCTGCTGGAGAATAACCAAATGAGCCCCCGACATGCGGTGGAACTGTGGTGGCATGGCTGGGGGGGTAGACTCGAAGGGGAGGGGGTAGCCCCGTCGAACAATCTCCAAAACCCACCTGTCTGATGTAATGGTGCGCCAGTGGGGGAGGCGATGACAAATCCTGCCCCCTACTGGCATCTGGTGGGCCTGAAACACCGGACTACGAAGGTGTGGAGGCACTGGCAGCAGGGGTGTTGGTGGACTGACGCGCACGCTGGCCCCGTGACCCGCCTCTGTGAGTACCACGTCCGCGGCTGCGCTGAGACTGTTGCTGCGCAGGCTTGTTCTGAAATGAACGTGTTTGAACGCCCCTTCCGGAACTTCGAAAGGAACGAAAGTTAGTAGCGGAAGGAGTACGTGTAGCCAAAAGGCCTAAGGACTTGGCCGCGACCCGAGAGTCCTTGAAATTCTCCAATGTGGAATCCGCCTTATCACCAAAGAGGTGAGTGCCATCAAAGGGCATGTCCTTTAAAGTATTCTGGACATCTGCCGAAAAACAAGTTGTCCTCAACCAGGCATGACGACGGAGCGCCACCGTTGTGGAAATCGCCCTACCCAGCGTATCTGCGGTATCAAGACCACAACGTATAGTGAATTTGGCTGCGTCTCTCCCCTCCTTAAGAGCTTGGGAGCGAACTGCCTGGGCCCCCTCTGGACACTGAGGTAGCACTTGTTCAACCGCATCCCATACAGAATGGGAATTGCGGCCCAAGACGCAGGCAGTGTTCACAGACCGCAGTCCAGAACTTGCGGAAGAATAAATCTTCTTGCCAAACTGCTCCAACTTCTTGGATTTCTTGTCTGGTGGAGCAGAAGGAAACGCACTCTGGGACGTCTAGGCTTGAACCACAAAACTATCAGGTGTAGGGTGAGGAAGGCAGGGTCACCCGGGGCCGGGCGATGGCGTCGGCCTACACCCTTATCCACAGGGGCCCTTGTGTCGGGCCGGGACCAGGTGCCCAGAAGCACATCAGTAAGTGCATCATTAAACGGCAACAGCGGTTCTGTAGAAGAGGAGGTTGGCCGAAGCACTTCAGTCAGTAGGTTGATCCTGACAGCCACAGTAGGGAGCTCAAGGCCAAGAGCCTCGGCCGCCCTACGTAGCACCGTGGAAAAGGTACCACTCTCCTCCATAGTAGCTGAAGGGGATGGTGAAAAAGGCGCCGCAGTGTAATCCAGGCCACCGGCCTCCGCCTCCTCATCCCAGTCGGTGACAGACTCACACTGTGCTGCGAGAGGGTCTTCAAACCCCTCCCAGTCCTTCCCTTCCTCCACAAGTGGACATCGGGAGACATCCCTCCTGCACCGTGTCGACGTCTGAAAAGAAGTCGATGTCGGTCGGCGGTGCCACTGGCACAGTCGATGTTGGCGGGGGCCGTATGGGGTCCACTGGCAAGAACGGGGAGCCCCAGCCGGAGCCATGGAGGTCTCTGGGCGTCGACAATGTCAGGGCCGGAGTCGACAATGTCAGGGCCGGAGCCGGCAATGTCGAGGAACGCGGAACAGTGGGTCTCGCGGGGCCCGAAGGCGTGCCATGGGGCCGCATGGGCCGAAGATACGTGCCATTGCAGACACGAACTCTTGCAATTCGTCCAGAGTCGCCGATGGACCCAGGAAAGGTGGGTAAGCCAACGGTAACTGCTCAGGCTCCGTTGGAGCCACAGGGGCGGCGCCACCTGTCCCCCCAGCCGTGTCCCATGACCGGCGTGGGGAGGACGAAGAGTGGAGACGCTTCTTAGACTTCACCTTACCAGACTCCTAGTGCAAAGACTTTGAATGATGGTGCTTGCTCTGCCACGGGCCCTCGACCTCCCACGGGACCGGGAACGACATGGGGCCGACTCCCGGGCCACCAGCCACTTTCGGTACCACTCCTGCAAAGTTATTGGGGCCATGGCCCAGCAGTGGGGACATAACTCGGTGTCATGGTCACGCCCCAGGCAGAAGACACTCATTGTGCGGGTCCGTCAGCGAGATCGTGCGCGGACAGGCCCTGCAAAGTTTGCGTTTGTTAATAGCCACCTTGGGCAGTGCCTGTGTATACCCATGGCGCGCTGTAATGAGCACCGGCACAGAACTGAAAGTGCGCTGTGTGCGCGTTGTACTAAAACACTCACATGAATGGATGTGTTTGGCAGCGTGAAACCTATACAGCGTTTGTCAATAGCCACCAGGGGCAGTGCTTGTGTATACCCATGGCGCGCTGTAATGAGCACCGGCACAGATCTGAAAGCGCGCTGTGTGCGCGTTGTACTAAAACACTCACATAAATGGATCGGTTTGGCAGCGTGAAACCTATACAGCGTTTGTCAATAGCCACCTTGGGCAGTGCTTGTGTATACCCATGGCGCGCTGTAATGAGCACCGGCACAGATCTGAAAGTGCGCTGTGTGCGTGTTGTACTAAAACACTCACATGAATGGATCGGTTTGGCAGCGAGAAACCTATACAGCGTTTGTCAATAGCCACCTTGGGCAGTGCTTGTGTATACCCATGGCACGCTGTAATGAGCACCGGCACAGATCTGAAAGCGTGCTGTGTGCGCGTTGTACTAAAACACTCAAATGAATGGATGTGTTTGGCAGCGTGAAACCTATACAGCGTTTGTTAATAGCCACCTTGGGCAGTGCCTGTGTATACCCATGGCGCGCTGTAATGAGCACCGGCACAGAACTGAAAGTGTGCTGTGTGCGCGTTGTACTAAAACACTCACATGAATGGATCGGTTTGGCAGCGTGAAACCTATACAGCGTTTGTCAATAGCCACCTTTGGCAGTGCCTGTGTATACCCATGGCGCGCTGTAATCAGCACCGGCACAGAACTGAAAGTGCGCTGTGTACGCGTTGTACTCAAACACTCACATGAATGTATCGGTTTGGCAGCGGCTGAGGGGGGGGGGGGCTTGCTTAATGAGACAGTGTGAGGAGCCATAGCCAGAAATACGATGTTGGTGCCATTCCGATAATAAACGGAGCCCTTTAAAGTTTTAAACTTGTGCATTTCCATTTTTTGGGAGGGTGGGGGAGGATGGGGGAGTTTGTGCTGAACATGCGAGTCCGACTTTGTATTCTCCACAGTTCACGGGGCCCACAGGCTAGAGTGCAATGGGCTGTAAGTCTGTAAGCAATAGAATGTGTACATTTCTGTGTTAGAACTGTGGCTACACGCAAAACTGTGCGCGTGCTCTGTATATCAATGTATTGTTTTTTGGGTAGCGGCTTGAAACCCATTCAGTGTTTGTCAATAGCCACCTTGGGCAACGTCTGTGTATACCCATGGCGCGCTGTAATTCGCACCGGCACAGAACTGAAAGTGCGCTGTGTGCGCGTTGTACTAAAACAATCACATGAATGGATCGGTTTTGCAGCTAGAGTGCAATGGGCTTAAAGTCTGTAAGCAATAGAATGTGTACATTTCTGTGGTAGAACTGTGACTACACGCAAAACTGAACAGTGTTTGTAGTGCGCCTCGAGGCGTGTGCACGCGGGGTGGGAGTTCTGCTCGGATTGAAAGTGCCACGCATGGCCCGGGGCCACCTGGCAGCCGTGACTCACTCCTTTGGGAAGCTTCTGGCACTGATGGAGCAGTACGTGCGAGTGAGAGCGGGAGGAGCTTGTGAAGTGGGAGAACGGAGAAAAAGTACGGAAGGTGAAAAGGAAGCAAGGAGAGGGAGAAAGGGGCAAAGAGGGGGCAAAAGGAGGGTGCAAGGGAGGTACATGGGGAGCAAACAGCGCGACCCCATGAGGAGAACAGGACACATGGATAGGGCAAAAAGACTGGGTGGGGTTACAGGTTATAGAGAAAGACCTAAAGCGAGCGCTTACGGGAACACATAAGAATGCCATTTATCAAGCAGGATGGCTCTGTCTCCCTTCACGCCCAGGGAGGAGGGAGATGCGAGCAGAGCATCAAAGGGCTGGGTGAGAAGGGAGGGGGGAATGCAAGGGTCAAAGCGGCGAAAGTGAAAGTACTCCAGCAGAGCATCAAAGGGCTGGGTGAGAAGGGAGGGGGGAAATGCAATTAGCAGAGGAGCAGCTGTGCACGTGCATGTGATCTCGTGCACTCAAGGTTTAGGCCAGCCAAAAGTGTGGGTAGCACTTTGAAATTCCCACATATAAAATGTCTCTTTCCAGCCTTTGGCTCGCGAGACCTAAAAAGCAGCCCCATCAGAGAACAGCATGGTGAGAAAGTCAGTGAGGAAGCTCTCCCCAACATACCCAGTTCTAGCAGCCATGAGTGCGATAAGGAACACCTTAACCAGGATTTTGGAAGCTTTGAAAGAACAATCAGCACTTTTAACCGATCTCAGTACTAAGGGACATCTCTACCAACATAAGGTCAATTAGGGAGGACTATAATCAAAACATAGAATAGAAAACTTTATAGACACGTTTACAAAAGAAATCCCAAACCCTTTACGTATGGACTGACATTTTGTAATTGCTACCACAAAAGATGGTTGTTCATTTTGAGTAAACTTACAAGACCCTTTCTCACCCATTCTGATGAAAACATAAATCAAGAACAAATGATGTCACCAACAGTGACAGTAGTAGCAAAATGTCAAAGTGTGTAAAGCACAACAGTAAAGATATTATCCAGACTAGCCATCTCAAAGTTATACTTCCGAACGAGACTGCCAAACCAATAGCCAATGAATCCAATAATTCACTGAATTTAATCAAGTTGCTAAATACAGTGAGTACAACCCTCAGAGGGATACCCGTTATCTCAAAGATAGATACTGGAGATACCAATAAATCAAAATTCAACTTGCAGAACTCCCTAATAGAAACTGAGTAAAACATTGGGGCAGGACCAACCTGAGGCAACAGATACTTTCCACACATATATAACCACATACTGAAGAAATTAAGAAAGCTCAATGGAAAGGCTTAACCAAATAAGAACATACACTTAATGAAAACCATAAGTGAACACAAGTTCTTTCCAATTTCTTAAAGACAAAAATAGTCAGGACTTGAAAACTAAACCCCCTAGTACCAAAAACAGCACTAACATTGACTCAAGTATAAAATGACAACTTAACCAACACAAGGAAGTGTTAAAACTCTACCTTTCCACAAAAAAGTGACAGATTAAATACATCAATAAGCATCCCCAAAAATGCCAAAATACTAAATGGAATCAATGAAGAAATCTAACAAATGGTAACATCACTTATGAAAATGTCCCAGAATGGCATACTTATCCCATCAGCACTGCAGGCAATCAAACCAAGTCAGTAATATTTCGGAATAAAAAAAGGAGGGTCTACAAACAACAAACTTCCCCAATTCCAATTCACCATGACTAATATTGGATAAAACTTTCTTAGAGAACATCTTCCATTTGGATGCCTAAAACTTACCTACAAATACCGCAGCAGTTCCACTTGATTTTTGCCCTATGTATCTCTCACAGTGACATTAGTGGCACATCATAAATATATATTTATCCCCACAACTTATAATAGAGAAAGCCAAAATACTTTCTTTTCTAGGCTGTTTGGAAAACCTAATAGACACTTTTATAAGAGTAACTACAATAATTTTCGGCGATTTTTAACACAAAGTTATTACAGGTCACACAAACCATTGACACATTTGACTCAGAAGATCACTTTTATTCAATTTCTTAACCATTAGATAAAGAAGAGAAAAAAATATATAAACTCATTAGCACTTTCATTAACAATTTAAGCTTCCACCTTTAAGTAGGTTTGGCAATTTTTCTTCCACTGATTATACTTTTATGCACATCTTTTAATTTTATAAATGCAATGATTTCAGCGGTGATCATGAACCACAAGAAACAAGCCTAAAACTATCGTACAACTGGTTTACTATAGAGAGCATTTTTGATTGTGATCATAACAACTAAAAGAATTAAATGGGACGGCTACCTCAATAAAAGAGAAAATCAAACCTAGAAGCACCAGTTTATAAAGGCATTTTCATGCAATATACACAAGACAACCCCATGTAGCTGGACTGCAAATTGGGTGCATCTAATTATAAAAATATTTCCATTCCTCTCATTTGAAACGTGACTCGCGTAGTGGCCCCAGAACTTCCATCACTATTCAGACATCAGAGCCTACAATTTGAAGAGTTCAGATAGGAAAAAGTTAAAACAATTTTTACATTTTTTACCATTGAAACAAAGGGATGGTTCAATTAGATAAAATACGAACAAGCAAAAAACATACAATTAGACTGCACGAACCAGTACTCCGGGCTGTGCTCCATGCTACAACTAAACAGCACAACAGCTGCAAACTTTGGTACCTAATTGGATCTGGAAGTTGGAGCTATAAGAAAGGAGACTGGCATATTAGTTACGGCTGTAAAGCATTCATAACAGACTTATTTGGAGTCCAGGATGAATATCAGATTACATTTTAAATAAGTAAGACTTTAACCACCTATGAGGCTAAGACATAACCAAATTAATATGCAACAGCAAATCATCACATGCATCTGGGTAAAATGGTATCACAACTGTCATAAAAAAAAAAAAGGACAACAAACTGGAGCAACATTTTGAAGTCTTTTTAATAACATCATCCATGGCAGGCGCCACATCGCATTCTTGAAAACTGTCCATTTTGCATCCGCTTTACAACAAGGGACCAAAATCAGAACCTACAAGCTAATGGGCGATTGGTCAATCAAACGCAAAAGGAAAGTTTTTGCTAAACATCTGCTTCTACCAGACTGGCCATCCAACAATGAAATAAAATTGAATCAGACAGATTCAGATCGCGCTGCTCTACGCTTGACAAAATCATTAAATATAAATTGCATTGCAGAAAAACCTTCACAAAATAGAGGAAAAATGTGTTTCTGGGTTTCAGACTAACCAAAAGATTTTGTCAGTCAACAGTGCTACACTATGGGCAAAAGTAAAAAACTGGATAATCGATCCAATTCTTCTAAAGGGCATTATGGATCTTCACAAAGACACTGGGGTGCAAATGAAATTGTGCAAAGGAAAAGGTTTTATCGAGAATAAAATTGAAACGGTTCAAGACTAGGATGCCTTTGAGCTCTTTCCATGTATGCTGCAGATCTGCATGCGATACTGGAACAAAATGATTAGGATGCACAAAAATTTGCCCACACTTAGTCACCCACCAAGCAAACGCCGACAATTTGGTCCTTCTGTACACAACTCAAAATGGTTTACATGGTCAATTAACCAGATTACAAAACTACAATAATTGCAACAAATTAAAAGTAAATTTCAGAAAAGCCAAAATAATGTGTTTTGGAAAGTCTGCAACTAAATATCACTAGCGATTGGAACAAAAAAAGTCTTGATGTTGTAGCAAATTATCTTTATATTGGTACAGAAAGAAATCAAAAGATCAATTGATACAATCCGTTATCTCACAACAAATATACCAATATCACAGTCACATCCGCGACACCTTAAAAGGTAACAGTTGGAACTTGGGGTTCTATTGATGTTGGTGACAAACACCATTAATTTTCTGGATTATTTCTGTGACTGTTTAATATCGGACTGGAACACATTGGAAAAAAAATCAAAAAAGACATTTTGAGCTCTCCAGTAAACCATTATCACTACATTATCTAACTGCGAACCTGAACTAAAATGCTTTATTAGCACTTTCCAGCCTCACGAAGACGAGCAGAATATTGTGTGAGTTATTAATAAATCCATCCACAAACTGTACACAATTAAGAATGGTATCGACCATTCATTGAAATACAACATGAAACCAAGCATATTTGGACCTCAGCATAAATCTGCAAATCAAAAAATCCTTCTAGGTTTTGCCTTCTTTATGTACCTCCCTGGCAATTTGAAGGATCAATGAAAAACCACATGAAAACAATCCTAATGTCGACGTTGCCTTTCGCATGATGCAACTATTAAACATATTTTATGTTTCTGTCTCAAACTTTATGATGTCCGTAAGAAATACTTGAAACTCCTTTTTAAAACCAAAGGCACTAGGCCAATATCTGAAGCCACAGCTATGTGGTTTGAGCCATGGACAGGTAAAAGCACTGAGTTGCACCATGAATTAACAGATGTTGTCCTATACAGAAATAAATCCCACGCATCCAAGTACAATTTGATCATTCAGAAAAATATAGACTCCGTAAAAGGAAGTAAAGAAAATACCCACGAAGAATGCTTTGATCTCTTTATGACATCAATGGTTTTAGAACCCAATTATAATGCATTTTAAGTTCAACTGTTCTTAATGATACATTGGTTATTTCTTACATTTTTACTCACCTTTTATTATTGTGAAAGTTTTAGTTTTTATAAAAAATACAATAAAGTTCAATTCAATTAATTTTATATTACTTTTCTAATCGCAAAAAGCAGCAAGTGCCAACAAAACATTTACTATGACAAAGAACAAAATGAGAAACAAAGGAAAACCCATACCTACCTAAATGTTTGTCTCCTATTCTGTACCCCAGGCAATTCCGCAATGCGTCCTTGTGTTATACTTGTGTGACTTTATAACAACTTAATGCTCGATTGTTCAACTATGACTCTTATGAATCACCAACAATACTTACAGATCTGCAGCTTACAGGTGATGCCAATGCTTAGATAGGAAGTGGACTATTTTAAGGATTTCAATGTTGTTCTTCAGGAAAGCAGTGTTTGAATGACTTGACTACATTATTTGAAAGAAGAGTTCAGTGGGTATTGCACTTCAGCACTGACATCAGAAAGTGGTTTCATGTTGAGTCTCATTTTCTATATTTAGCAGCATTGTGAGAAGGTTGAATTTCACACATAATTAAGAAGTCTTCGTCTTTTGTGTTCTCTAAAATGATGACCGTCACTTTTGTTATAATGTTCTCTTTCTTTGAAATGCCTTTTAGCACCCTGCATCGAAGCACACATTTTTCAATTGTTATACTTAAGTGCACCTTTACTCTGCTTAGCCACAATCTGATTCTTGCCTCTGCAAAACATGCTATTGCTTTAAAAGCCTATTGCTTGTAAGCCGTACCAATCTGCACCGCTTTCTCATTCACACATTGGCAATTATTGTCATCTCAATACAATAAATATTTCTTTCCATTGGTCCCATTTAATTAGCCTGTCCTTTCCCCCTTAGCCTCAATCACTCTTATTTTGGATGATAAAATCTGTGCTCTCTCACAGCCTCTTTGCTACTGTTCTCCACTTTCTTATATATTCTTACAAGCATCTCTATTTTCCTTCACTTTGCAGCTCACTTCTCTTATGCACTTGCAATTATGTTTATTCTCAAAGATGTGCTCTTGTTCTACACAAGTCATCGCACCTTCCACAGCATTCACTGCCATTTTGTCTTTCTCAATCCCTTGAACAACTTCTTTCTCAACCTTTATTTGTTGTTACAGACATTGGGTCTGCATTTCCCTCTGCTAATTCTTAAATGCATCTATCCAAACGGTCATCCCAATTCTTTTACAGCAAAAGTGACTTCTACACTCATACTTTTAACGGTATATGTACCTACTCTGTTGCCCAGATCATTCTTCTGCTGGGTTCGGTTATACACTATTGTGCAAGCTCTATGCACCATAGAATTAACAGCAGTACAAATAAAGATACGCAAAACAAAAATATTTTTTTACATTTTTTTTTCTTTATCTCAGTGGTTGCACATTGGTTTAATGAACTTAACCTCACAACAAAAACGTAATCAACAATACAACAGATTGCTAATAGTTACAGTCATAGGTAATAAACTAAGATGCAGTCAGAATCTATACTATACTGCTATCATTTATATACCATATGAATACTCTGCTGTTTTGTGTGATGAATTATTTTGTTACCAAAATAAAATGTGAGACCACATTCTCCGAGAAACTGACATTTAGTTGTAACAGTACTGCATACACTGTCCTGTTTATGTGTCTGGTGATTGTTTTCCTTTAAACAAAGCATTATTAATTTACCCATAGTACATATTGTATGTTTCCTCTTCAATACAAATAAAGTTTTTGGCAAATAATGGAATCTATACAGAAAAATAGTTTCAAATCTTCAAACATTCCAGAATGTCTATAAAACTACATGTGAATAAAAAGCAAACTTGTTTGCCGACACCAATATGCACAGCTGTTCCTTTGTCTTTTTTCATGTACTTTTTTCACTCCATTTTTTTTCTGCCATCATCACCAAAATTCTGGAAACTGTATAGACTGTCCACCATTTTCATTGCTAGGTTTTTTTTTTCTCCAACGGGGCTACATATAGGTCATGCTTGATTGTTAAAGGGCTCAAATTTGTAGTATACAGAAGATTGTAAAACAATGTAGACTCACAATTCTCACTATTCAACATAAAAAATTAACATAAAACAAAAAGGATCTTAAGAATTTTAAACAAATTAGTTAAACAATGTTTACAATTTACCTTGTAATATTTTACTAAAAACTACAAAAATCAAAAATAATTGTAAAAAATATGGTTAAAAACAACTTTAACAGACTCCGGTATGCTATATTTTCAACCATCAGTATAATGATGGCAAACATCCATAAATACCTTTGTGTTCATAAAAGTACATAATGGGATTGTATAATAATAAACTAAAGTAGAGCTATAGAATTGTTTTAAAGTAAAATAAAAACTGCAACATCAGATGCAATATGTTAATTTACACTCAGATTGTGTGTGCTTTAGGATGATCAAATCTACAACTATAATATAAATAGATCGTAATCAGACACTGACATACAAGAGTTAGAATGGCAGATACATTTCTAAATGCACCAATTTATGGTTATTAGGATATTTTGTTTTTCACAACCAGTTATGCTGCCAGCGGTTTAAATATTTTACATTCAATTTTTAAACTGTTAAGATAAAATACTTCAATCATTAGTAATGTGTCACAAAAGTAAAATGATGTTCCATTCAATAATACATAACCTTTAATAACAGCTGTTTTCTTTCTTAAATTTATATAATTTAAAAACTATGTACTTAATGTGACAAATGTGCAACATATAAAAAATGAAATAGGAAATATTTGGTACAATAGTGCTTGAAATAAACCTTAAACCAAGTCTAAATTAAAATAATCTCACAGGTGCATCCTATGAAATCATCAAGGTATTTAAAAAGAAACAAACATTAAAATCTCTCAATAGGTATACGTATATATAACATGTATACTTGTATTTAACATCTTGTCATATGTTCAAGGCATGACATATGATTTAAAAGAAAAAGATGAATTACGTATTCCGTGCTGTAATCCGGTTACAACCCTTTTTTTCACTCCAATTAAAAAATGCATAACATTTATGGTTTGTTAGCTCAAACTAACTACATTTTTAATGTTAAGTAACATAGATTTAGAGTCACAATCAGGTTTTGAGTGACTAAGGTAATCTTGAGTAGATTTTGAATATCTTAAATTTCTCCTCAACCTACAGCCTCATTTCTTCCAGAGATTACAAGAGTTATGTCTCGGCAAACAACACAGCTTATTTTTTGGTAACCTTCGGATCACAAACATGACAGGTTAATCGCTTACACTAGATTATTGGCATGCGCCTCATTTACCTCAAGTTTGATGTACTGTGTCAAAATTTAGGCACTTTTGCAAAGTCTCATTTAGAAAACATTATAAATATACTGGTTAACTCATTCAAGACTCTATTCACTTTTTTGTGTATGAAGACCATACTGTGCAAAGGTTTTAATTTTGTTTGTGTTATTCTAGAATTCCCATGTATGAATGCAACTTTCTCCAGGCTTGCTGATGTTAAGCTCATTTGCATTCTCGGAATTTGTGCTTAACCCTGATTTGTAAAAAATCAGATTTACGGATGATTAGGGTACTTTATCTTGCTTTTCTTCTCAGTCTTATCTTTTTAAGGAGTGAACAGGATTATAGACTTTAGTCAATGGGGGCAACCAAACATTAAAATTGAGTCTAAATTTGAATAGTTGTTTGCAAATGTAAATAAATTATTGCTAAACCTGAAAGATTTATAACATTCAATGTCTTACAACAATAATGGAACAAATCATCTGCATCAGCTATAGTTATGGAGATAAGACAATAGTCCTAGGAAGGAAACCATGTTTACAAATTCTTTTAAAGTACACTTTACCCTTTAACATCACAGCTGGTATCAGGTAGTTAACTATTTTAAGTGGGAATATACTAAACATACCATATATATTATGTAATATATATAATGTTGCAGTACTAGCTGCTTAGTTTTTTGTGGTTTGTCCATATTAAGAACATTATTTTATCAGCATGCAGTTTGTGGCAACTCTATAGAGGAAACTGGATAGTATGTACAGTAAGAATGCTTTGCTATTCTCAATGAGGTGTCTTGACAATCCATTCCATTTCTGATTATTTCAGTATGATCTGTCAAGAAAAATTAAGACAAATGATTAGACTGGCAGAAGATCTACAGCTACTGTAAAAAGAAAGCCAGTAAATGGGTAGACTTTATTGTACTTAACTAGCGATCAACTCAAAATCATTAAAGAAAATGAAACAAGACCTCTGTGCATTTTTAGAAAATATCTGAACATTATATTCTGTTCTTCAGAGTATGCAATGCATCAGTTTGACATCAAAAATGACTTGCTCTGTTACTTTTCTGTTAAACTGCCAAAATGGCATAAAGTACATTTAAAGCAAATGATACATCCCCAGAATGAGTAGCAATACTTTCACAAATTCTGCCAATGTGCAAATCTAAAAAATCTGATTGTGTATTTTAGCTGTTAATCAAAGAATGAGTTACATTCCTACATATGACAAAATCAATAAAGCACATTTGCACATTGACTGCCACAGAAGCCTTCAATAAAACTATTTACAGTATGGACATCTGTGCCCCATGCATTGTTATGTTATTGATACTGGGGTCTTTTAAAGCACAACTCGCTGCAGTATTGCAGATTCAACATACTTAATTCAGGTATGCATTGCTGACCTGGATCTACAAATAATGCCACACACAAAATGTACTAATCAACTTCCTCTGAAAGCCTTCAATGCAAGGGATCGTGTGTGCTGTAGATATTAGATAGGAACTGTGCAATTGCTATTGGCACAACAAATCCCCAGATGTCACACATGCGCAAAATAATTTCCTCTATCAACATCTGAGGTCTACAAACACAGATTTCAAAAAACATTCAGGGAGATTATGTTACCATCCTTAAGAGGGAATCAACTTTTTACAGGGGACTAAAAAGGAAAAATCACATGATAACAGAGAGCAACTCAGGGGACAACAATGGGGTGTACTTTAAACTGCAATAAATCTGGATTTTATAGAAAATATAAGACATGCTCTAATTTTAGGATCCTTTCCTCCAATTAGCTGTCACTAGGGGAACTTGCTTCAATTGTGTCATCTAAGTTTGGGACAGACCATTACTATCCTAAATTACGCAGACAAGACTGTTCATGTTTAAAGGAGAAAGTATTCCTCTGCAGCGTCAAAAGCAAGATACCCATAATCTAGGGACATGAGGATTGTTATTCTCCACAGGATACATCTTTGAAAAAAGGATTACTAAAACCTTTGCCATTCTGCAGTGGTCACACTTGTTTTACAATTGCAGTTGAGACTTGCAGGTGTAAGACTAGTGACACCAGGAAACAGTTGCTGAGAAACATTGTCAGTCCTTCTTCATATGTCTCACAACAAAATAACAAGATCACTGGGCGGATATGTAAACTCCTCTGCTATCCCACGAACTAGACCATGTCATTCTGCAATAAATTCTGAATGGAGGGACAATTCACAAAGTTGTTGGACACTGCAATAGTAGATGAAGATTTATTCCTCATAGAATTTACGACAGATGGCCATGACTTACAAATGGACCTTTCCTAGAAATAAACAAATCTCCATAAGTACACTTGCCACTCATTACTCTGAATCAGACTGAATTTTAAAAAATGACACCCATTTCTTTTTACAGTGATGTTCATACCAGGACTTACTGGGTGTTGTAAACTTTTACCCTAATCCCTGCCTATGCACCCTTATTCTTATTCCTAACCCTTATTTACTTTTGTCAGAACATATTTCTAGATCGGTGGAATTCTCTACCTGAGCAAGTAGATCGCGGTATAAAATAGTTTACTCCATGAATGAGAGATTTGTATGCAGAATCCTATATTTTATGTACTTGGCACCTTTAGGCATTAAAATGTGTGAGAAAAGGTCCTAAGAGTTCATAATATAGTTTGATTAATTTTTTTAAGGGAAAATGATTTATTTTCGGATGTACTCTGTAGAAAATACACATTTTCACATGCTTCCCATCCTTTTACTCTGCTAGATTCTATGTTTATTTGTGCAATGAGAATCCCCCAATTGGTTTCTTAACAAATGCATTTACTTTATGATATACAAGTTAATTGCATTTAGTTTCTAGTTGCACAACTTGTCTGTTCTTTGCATGAAAGAGCTGCAGGAAGGCTGATTCCCTTTGCAGGACCAGACAGGGGTCTCCAGTATTAATGAGGTGGAGGCAGTGAAAGCACCTTCCTAAGGAGGGGATAAGAGTGAAACATTTATGGACGGCGCTACGGCCACTCCTACAGTAAAGCTTCAATGGTCACAGAAAGAAATACAGTTCAAGACCATTCTTTTACAGAATCCTAAGATCAGGAGATGATCAAATTAATTCAAGTCAGACCCGTCTTGGTTTTCCATAGGAGTGTATCTGTGTAAAGAGGCTATGCAAGGGAAGTCCAGTTTTTGAACGTTACTAGTAAAACCTTTTTAAAACCTTTGTACTGAGCACAAACTTCGCAGAGTTTTCACTAAGTCAGACTGTAGTAAACTGTTGATGGGGAAAACAGAGTGAGGACTGTACCCTCTCAGGTCTGCTAGTTGCTATATCTGATGGGGTTTCATACTGAAGTGCTGGATTTTACACAGGCATACTTCTGCCTGTCGCTTGCGAGATTAGACACTGACCGCTACCCAAAAGCAAGAAGTGGGAGGTTGTGTGCAGCCGTTAGCTACCAAGACCAGACATACGATGCTCTCAAATGACAAAACACAGCATAATGTCTGAGAAAGACAGACACCCACCATTGTGTGGTGCAGGACACCGGACTAAAGACTACAAGAGGGTGACCTGGAATGATCATACCAAGAATTTTGTTCTATGAAAAGATCAGTGCTAGCTGATCTCCTGGGAACTCTCTGGGTTGTAACCATTTGCATCTCATTTGGCACTACACTTGGTAAGATTTCTTTGCTGGAACTAGGAAGTGAGTGACAAAGTAAACTTACACTCACAGAAAATTAATATACCTAAAGAGGAAGGTGCAGACTTTGTTGTCAACATCAAGAACTGAACTGACAACTGAGAAACAAGAGGGGGTAGTATTTACCGACTTAGGCAGAGTCAGAAAGATTAGATAAAAACTGTGGTGAAAATGCAAGCCAAAGACACTCCAACAGGAACTTTGAAGTATGGAAGTTAACTCTGCCTGCCTGAACAAGGTGCATGACTCATCCAGCCCTTTCAGCCTGATTGAAGACAAGAGGATGCCTGGAGTGGTGTATAGAGAAGCTTCAAGTGGCCAATTATAAGTACTGCATAGGAACTTTCAATGACCACCCATACAGAATTAGAAGCCATGTGGAATGGAACTGTTACTTGAAACACTATAAACCGAGATGGACTCAATTTTTGTCGTGGTATCTTAATTTTAATCATAAAATGCTTTCTGAATTAAATTGGCCTGGGATCTTTACTCAGATGTTTCTTGATCCAAGTGTTGTGCTGTTACTGCTTTCCATCTCCGCTCTACACTGCTGAGTAGATGAGGCTGTCTTAAGAGAAACTGTGTTTGCCTGACTAGGCGCTAGTTTTGCACAGTGGTGGAAGAATTTGCCCCACCAAGCAACCTGCCATCCTACAGAGTGTAACAAATTAGGGGTCTAATATGCAGACAGTGATACTTCCTAGGATCTGATTGCAAGTGTTAAAGGAATGGTGTATGTTCGGACCATAGCACGACTGAGTGGTACTTTAAAAGTCATTATTAAACTGATGTTGTGTTAATTGGACATATATCAAAAATAAGGTTTCCTAAGAAAATATAAATTTTTCAGGTTTGAAGAGCTAGGCTTATTAAATCACAAGTTATTTTATTCATTTAAATGTGGCAGGTCCTAGTCTGTTTCTTTTTTTTCCATGGTCAAACGCCAAAGGTGTGACATCAGTACAAGAATTTTAAAGAGGGTGAAGTTCTGTTAGTACAAACTATCATAAAAGACTATGAACAAGGTAAAGCATTTGCAACTTAAAATAAAAATAAATTGTCCCTATACATAAAATGGACTATTGGAAATAAATTGCATTCCAATTAACTGGCAAGTCTGCTAACATATACAGAGGTATTTTAAGTACTGTACAAGAGACATTCGGTATATGATTTAAACATCACATTCTGTCCCAAATCAGGCACATCCTGGGGTACCCGATTGGGGACACTATGGAACACATCCTACTGGGTGTCCAACTGTCATCTGACATTTTAACCTAGACCAATATTATTCTACAGTTATTTGCTCAAACATAAATATATATCCATTCTCATGCTGTTTTCTAGAAATGTTTTCACATTACCATACAACATTCCTCTAAAGCCAGACCTATTGGCATTGCTCTGTCTTGTGGTCCACCTCGTCTGAATTAGGTCTCAAGTCTCCTGGGTGAAACCATGCTCATGCTAAAGTTGTGCTGTAGTCCTGTGATCATTTAGAGGTCGTGCTCTTTGGCCTGTGCTGTGACGTCCATCTGTAGAGAGTTCAAATGCTTGTAATCCGAGATTAAATATATTCTGGATTCGCTGTTCTACATTTTAAAGGACCGAAATGTTTCAGGATATTGGACTCAAACACTCTGAATTAAATAGAAACATAACTGCATCTATCCCTATTGGCCACAGGGGGGCATACTTCAACATGAATACGGAACCATCTAGCAGCCTAATCTCTAGAATGCGCGAGGCGCGGCATCCTGGTTGATCGTGAATGCCTTTGACGTGTTTCCGAAGAGCGCCGATCTGTTTCAGTTTGACTGCTGTTTGTCCTTACTATTGGTTCAGCTGTACAAAACATAGCAATGCGCTGATAGCCCGAGCGCGCACTGCTCAGGGCATCTTGGTCCGACATCGAGAAGCTAAAAACGGGACAGGTCAACATAAAAGTAGGACTAAAGCCTTTCGTGGTACTTTCATGTCTGGCATGTCTCTGTTTTTACGTAGCCCGGTAAATGTATAGTGTGTGTGTATATAAAATATACACATATGCGTTTATACAACATAAATAATGTCACAAGGCTATGTTTATATAATGTGAGTTGTGGCCGGACCTCCACCCTGAGGCCCCCTGTCCTCGTCCCCGGTCTGTCTTTCCTTCTGCAGTGAGCTCACAGCCAGCCTCCTCCTGTGCTGCCTCAAATAAAACAGTTAATAGCTTGAATCACTTCAGACTGTAGAGGCGCCTGTTGAAAGGAGAGAATAGTTTAGAATTCTCCTTTGCAGAATGACGTGACCTTTGTCCTAAAAACTGAGACAAGTATTGGAAATTAACCAATGCGTCCGGACGCCGGGACAGTCCTTTGGTTCGTCCATGGTGGACGGGGATGACGCCATGAACACCGCTGTCTTTCTCCGAGGTCAAGCAGAAATGCCTCGGAGAAACGCAGCGTCGTTTTCGGATTCGGGGGCGTGTTTTTCTTTCTCTCCTCTTGCCATTGGCTGGAATGTTTACATTCCAGAGGAGAGAAAGAAAGTAAAAAACACGCCCCCGAATCCGAAAAAGACGGGGCTTAAATGGACACACGCCCCTCTCCTCCAATGGCTGGCCTCCGTTTAGGAAGCCAGCCAATGGAGAAGAGGGGCGGGTTCAAGCCCCATACTAGAAAACATTAAATCTCGCCAAGCTAGACTGCGCAAGCGCAGCCTTCGCTAGCCGAGACCTAAAAAAGGAAAAGTTGGCATATATTTATGGGCTTTGAGGCCTCGCTTTGGTTCCAGACATGCTTGGTGTCTGTAGAAGACAGAACGTGAATTCTCTCAATTCGATATACTGCCAAACACTTTCTGTAGGGGACGAGGTTGGGTCAAGGAGGTGAAGCAGGGGTTTACTCTACTTGGGAATTCAAAACTTGAGGTGGTTGAGTGTTTTTTGGCCAATACACAGCTGGAGATGTTGGAGTGACAAGACTTCTGCACTAGAAAGACGCATTGATACCAGTGTTCTTTTTCCAAACTCTTCACTCCCTTAATGTTTCTTGTGTCATTTTGTATATGAGAGCCAGGACTATATTTTCGGATTGTTTTTCAAGTGGGGGTATTTTTAACTATACATTCTGCACTGAAAGTCTCATGTAACCTCTGATTTTGTACATAGTTTAATATACTCAACAATAAAAAAAATATTTTGAAAGGATACAAAACTGAGCAGATTTTAAGAACACATACAGTGTAGCCACATCACCAAAGGTACAAAAACGAAAACCACTTAGGGTCATACATGAGCCAATGGAAAATAATGGGGAGACATACAATGGATTCACACTACTCTGCGTGGTTAACAGTACGTTTTGAAATGGGGGTATTTCACATCCTCATTTTGAAAGTTGAGTAAAAGGATTTCTCAGAGAGTACAATGAACTCTCAGTCCGAATGTAAAAACATTCAAACAGGTAAATTCGTAACTATATTTTTTGTTTTAAACCATGGGTATTGTGAGGTTTGCTTAATTTGTAGTTAAAATTTCAATTATATAAAAATATTATTAACCCCTGTAAAGACCAGGAAACATCATAATTAAAGTGCCTTCTTGTGGTAATGTCACTCTAGAAGACATGGATTTCTAAGGTTGAATTCACTTTTGAAGGTGTTAAGAGGGCTTCTGCTTTGAATCTTAACTAAAGTAGAATGCTCTACTAGCCAAACGCATTATATCCCTGGTCCATAAGGGTACTGCGCTATAGCAAAAGGCACAGTAGACATGAACCCTCTGGCACTCTCACTGTCAGTCAGTCAAAGGCTTTATTTCGATAAAATTTATCATAAAAGCTTTACAATTAAAAAGAATTTGATTACAATTTCCCCTAAAAACATACTTTTACAGTAAAAAAATATACATCATAAATATTTAAGAAACAGATTAAACAATTCCTTTTAGCCTTTTGCTTCTAATGGACCAAGCCCATGATAAAAATTGAGAGAACACAGACATACAAGGGGCGAGAATCAGACATTAAAATACGTAGCGCTTCAGTGTGGTGCCTGGTTCCCAGCGAGTGACAATTGCTTTAGCCATCTACTTCTTGGGTGAACATACTCCTTGCATTCAAACAAAAAGTTAACCCCTGTAAAGACCAGGAAACATCAAAATTAAAGTGCCTTCTTGTGGTAATGTCACTCTAGAAGACATGGATTTCTAAGGTTGAATTCACTTTTGAAGGTGTTAGAGGGCGACTGCTTTGAATCTTAACTAAAGTAGAATGCTCTACTAGCCAAACTCATTATATCCCTGGTCCATAAGGGTACTGCGCTATAGCAAAAGGCACAGTAGACATGAACCCTCTGGCACTCTCACTGTCCTTAAACCCACTTAAGGACCAGTACTTTTGCATTCCAGTGGTGGCTTACTCAAGTGGCCAAGAACAATATTTGAGGAAATGTTAATTTTACCCTACTGAATATCCACTACACTGTTGCCTCCTCGAACAGACACAGAGGGGCAGTGATTACAAGGCTATTTCTTTCATTTGCCTCAAATCTAGAACATGGATCAGCATATTGCAGTGACAAATATCCTGAAAAAACAGACCAAACTTCTCTCAAAGTCTGAAGATAGGGAAACCAAAGTCTACTCCGTTATTAAACACTCTGGTATTGTGATAACTAGTGTCATGCTAGCTTGCAGCCACAACCATATCTAAACTCCGCAATTGGGAAAGTCTACCTTACCCAAATATTGGCTGCAAGGTTGACGCCACTACAATTTAAAGACACTAATCCAAGCTGGCCACTGCTTTCGAATATTGTTAAGTGCAGGCTATGTAGCTACAAATCTGAAACTTTTACTCATGTAACATGTTGTTGCCTGTTGCCGCTCCGGGCGGTCACTGCTAAAGCCACTTTTTAACCCACGGCATAGGGACTTGCAATGAAGCTACGAACTGGATCATCAGCACTACGATCCCTTCTGATTGGGCAAAAATAGGCTAATATTTTAAAGTGGTACAGGGCTATCTAAAAAAAAAAAAAAAAACTAGAGAAAATCATCGAATTCCAGACTTCCACTATTGTTTAACTTTTTAACACACATTTTTTCACTTGGAAAATCTGCATCTTGCACCTTGATTTTACCTGCAATGGACTTCAGATAGTAACACAGCTTTTAAGTTAATAGCCCTCTTGTAAAAATTGTTTTATACTCATGTATTTTTCTTTCCGGATATCATACGTCTGCTTGCGTGAGACGATTTTATACTGTTTTGTTCTTTTATACTGTTAGTCTTATAGTATGTCTGTTACATGCCTATATTGTCTAGGTTTTAATTAGCCATATAATAAAACTTTAGACTTGAGTTGTTCCTCTATGCTGCATCTCTTGCAGATACCATTAACTGCCCTGGATAACATTTATTCGGTGTTTCCTCAGTACTGAATCTCTTTAAAAAAATCCAAGCCCATTAATGGCTATCTTGCCATCCCATGCAAGAACACGGTGGAGCTACTATTTTGGATAAAATATTATTGGAAACTATGATATCATCATAAAAGAGAAATCTCATCAGATTGTGAGTCGTTCATTAGGCCTTGAGAAAGTGACAAAGGTTGTGAAACACGTATTGACAAGGGCACAACAAGACTGACAAACTGAATTTAGAAAAGGAATTGAAGGGAATCAAACTATTTAAGTACAATTATAATTTAAATAAAAAAATATTCAAATTTAAGATTAGGAGAGTACGAAGTTTTTTATTCAAATATTCCAAAGGATGTCCCATTTTTGTTTTAAATTCCATCAATGAACTAGCATTACCTTTGAGAGGTGTATGCTTTTACATGAAGGCATTGAAGCACGGGGCTTAAAAATGCATTACCTAAACTACATTTACTAAGGCACTGGATAACATACCCTCCATTGCTAAACCATTTGAAACC
The DNA here is from genome assembly GCF_964204655.1 of Triturus cristatus. Classification (NCBI taxonomy): domain Eukaryota; kingdom Metazoa; phylum Chordata; class Amphibia; order Caudata; family Salamandridae; genus Triturus; species Triturus cristatus. The sequence continues at coordinate 1,005,335,681 of NC_140591.1, read as the reverse complement.
TCTTAAATTTACTTGGCCTGTCGCTGTATTGGAGTCACGTCGAGTTACTGAATACAATCACAGCTGCAGCTATAAAAATAATTGGCAGTGGAAGATGACTTTTTGGACAGTATACAGAACAGAGGGGATGAGGTACTCTCTTAAAAAACAAAGCTGTTGGCTTGGAAAGACGGTCAGTTTGATTCCGTTGAACTGCCTAATGTTTGGTATATGATTTTTCGGGTGGATCCTTTCTGCTACTAAAACCGGGTAAGTTTCCCTTTTCTGTGTGTTCTGTTTTGATATATTATGGTAATAAGAAACTGCTTCAACATTAACAAGCACTGGCATAGCCAATAGGTCTCGCCTTTGGGACCTTATAAGTGTTTAGCCATGCAACAGTTGCATAACTAAATACTTATAAGGTCCCAAAAGCGAGACCTATTGGCTATGCCAAGCGGCCGCGAAAGTGATCGCGATCAAAAATCAAAGCGGCCGTGAAAGTAACCTCGGTCAAGCGAGGCGCGCGTGCCCGCGCACATGCACTGTAGCTCTAGGCTGGCCTGGTAGCACTTTTTGGAGCCCTCACAAAATGTCTCGCCAGACCAGCGCATGCGCTGGGTCAGGCGAGACTTAAAAATTAAGTATGGTTCTAGGACATCTAAAAATGCTATGAGGTCGATCCACAAAAGGCACTGTGTACACAGTTTACTGTCACATTGACGTGGCATTTAAAGTTACTTGCCAAGCCTGAAACTCTTTTACTACATATGTCACCCCTAGGGTAGGCCTTAGGTTGCCCCATGGGCAGGGTGCTGCTGTGTATATAAAAGTTAGGACAAGTCCCTTTATTTTGTGGAATGTCCTGGCAGTGAAAAACACCTATTTTATTTTTCACTACAGTGAGCACTGCTCCTATCATAGGTTGGCATTGGGAATACCCGTATATGTTTGTAAGTGGAAATTTCTGATCTAAATGGAGTAGCCGTGTCAGGTTTGGAATAGTGGTGATAAATCCTGCTGATTGATTTAGGTGGGTTTTTCATTACTATTGTAGAAATGCCATTTTTAGAAAGTGGGCATTTCTATGTGCTTATGACACTTTGGGCTTTGCCGCCAGACTCCAATCCAAGTCTAGGGTAGAGTGACAGCTACGCTTTGTGCATACTTTCCAGACACCCATCACAGAGCAAGGGCTGGGTGTAATAGAGTTGCATCTCCATACCGAATGGATTACCTGGGTTGGGAGAGAGGGAGGCGGGATGCACTTACATTTGTATAGGCTTTTTCCTGACCTCACACAAAGTGCTCGTTTACCCCCTAATGTACGCCTGGAGCCAGAGCTCGGTAGAAAGGGGATGTTGTACACTTTTAAGGTTTCATTTGAAGTTACCCCCACATCAGACATTTTGAGTATAAGTACAGGGGCTCTGACCCCATGTTTTAGAGACTGCATGGGACTTTTAATCAGACGCTGCTGCTCTACAAACTGCACATTGCCAAGGGGCTGCTATCAGGAGGAACGCCATATGGACTACTAGCTTTATTGTGCTGGTCTGCAGTCCACTGATTGCTGGGCTGCAGAATGGCTGCTACCTTGCATTCGTCTGATTGTGCTGGCCTGCTTTCCTGGTCCTTTGTGCCTCAAGTGCTCCCCCAGGAGCTCAGTGCGTGGTGAGCACTGTAGCATGCTCCTTGCTTTTACCTTATGCCTTCTCTTTTGCCCCATAGGACAGCGCTTGAAGAGAGCTCCTCAGTTTCATATGGTCAGAAAGGGAACAATAATGTGATTTTTTTTTAAAACAGTTATTGGTATATACAAAGACGTCTGAATACTTTTAGCCATAAAAAACAGAAGCGACCAGATTGTTCTCTGGTGCTTACGTAAAGAGACTGTCCTTTAGTTGGTGTCATGTTGCAAAAAAAATATAAAGTCACATAATTGTCACCTTTTTTCTATATGTCTGGTTATGGTTACTTTACTTGGGGCTCTTTATCACTTCTCAACACTACTAACACATGCCGAGATTTATAGGTATCTCTTGTATTATAACGAAAATAAATAACTCAGTTCGGATGAATTGAGTTCTAGGACAGCAATAATTGGGCTATACAAGTTGTTCATCAATTCATTTACGACAGATTGTTCAGTTTTACTAAAAATATTTCTTTCTTTATTTGAATGTTGTTATAAGTTGATACTTAATACCTAGTTCGCATTGACATATGAGTTGCTGTTGTTCACAAACTGGAACACGAAGATCAAGTTAAAGTCGGAAACACTATAGCTTGGAAACAGACTTTAAAAAATATATATTTTAATACTTCTGGATTTATTTATTTCCTAACGCAAACTTTGCTGAGGAGGACGTGTGTTCAAGAAAGGTGTATGTGATGGGAGAGGGTGTGGTCTTTTGTGCAAAGTATTCCCGCATGGTGGTGTTTCTGAACCAATATTAATTACACATGGTGGAGCAAAGCACCACTTCAATTAAATGGATGAGAGAGGAAAGAGGAACATGGAACAAACAGTAAAGTAATTGAGTAATTGTGTCCCTAGGTTTACATCTATTGAGTTGGTTTTCTCGAAGGTCTCTAGAAACCTTTACAAAGTGGTAAAATAATAGCAGGCATGTCCATGCTCCTCCTTATGGGTATACTGCATCATACTGCCTGCACCATTTTCTTGTTTTGTCATTCCACAGTCTCCATACTATTTACTATAGGGTGGCTGTGCTAACATTACTGGATTCCATGTGAAGGCATTCTTCCTTTTTAAATAATGCTCTATGGGAAAGAGCAGCTTGAAGTCTGCCCACAGACCATACCCAATCGTTCAGTGTCTGGGAAAATAATTCTTTGTACCAAACAAGAAAACAGACGCATGAAGGCAGAGTCACAGATGAATGAATGAATGATTGGATTTGAAGAGTGCTACTGCAAAGAATGCCAGAGCGCAAAAAAAGGAATCCAAGCAAACCAGCCAGCTTCATAAAGGTAGCCAATAACAAATAGCCTGTTATTTTGGTTTTGGAAGTTTCCTGAACAGAGTCTTGTTCCTGGTGCAGCAGAGGTTCCGAGAGGATTTCGTGCCTTAGGTGCCAATACAGTAAACTAGCGGCCTCCCAGCCTGGAACGACAGTACCAACAAGGCATAGGATGATCTTAGAGTTCTAGCTAGCCTACAGTAGAGGACACCTTACAAGGTGTATTTAGGCCCGAAACTGTAGAACGCTTGATGGGCCAAATGAACTAGGGCTTTCAAACAGAATACACCTTGTTTTTTTACTAGAAGCAAGCGGTGTGTTTCAAGATGGAGGGAAACAGAGGCCTGTCTAAGTGATCTTCAGAATAAACACTCAGCAGAGCAGCATTTTTAATAGTCTGTAAACTGATCATCGGCTTATGTGGTAGGCAGCAAAGAAAATGTTGGCTGTGTCTGGCCTATAAGTCATCAAGGCTTGGACCATAGCTTTGCATGTCAACAACAAGAGGAAATCTAAAAAAAAATTAATAAAACGGAGCAATGCAACACACATGCAGACCACTGAATGAATTTGAAGCCGAAAGGATATTTTATTATCAAACTTTACACTTAGATTTCTCAACACGATGGCGGTGAGGGGGAAGATTTTCAGGCCAGCAACTTAAACCGATTGCTATTGTCATTACCAAAGGATAGCATTCCTGCTTTATCCAAATTGCACTCACTCTCATCCAGTCATGGACTCTGGACAGACCGATTTGAAAAGTGGCCCGCGTGCTGGCTAATGGTGGTTCTATAGTGAGGATCAACTGTGTATCATCTGGAAAGGAGGCAGTCTCAAAACTAAAGCACTGGAGCAGGGCTGCTAATGGGGCCATGTAAGTGTTAAAAGGGTCAGGCTTAATGAGGAGACCTGAGGCGTGCCAAAGTGTAACAGGTTACTGCATGAGGGGTAAAGAGGGAGCCACATAGCTTACTCATCTTCCCTTCAAACTCTACCAGATACACGTCCCAACAAAACAACTCAACTACTTAGTGGAGATATTTTTTTGAAGTTGCACAATCTTCTCATACTAGAAATTTTTACCCCTATTATAACCAATATAGAATTGTACGACAACTTGCATCTCGGCTATTTCCGGTACTATATTTTTGCCCACAAGTAACCCGTTTCCAACACTAGCTTCCAGCATACCAACAAAATACCAGATTATAACTTGGAGACGAAAAGAGACTATTTATTAAGACCTTGTCCAAGGTCATTTTCACCTTTGCTCAAGTAAGGCTGAATGTGCATTTCCAGGGTGTGCATATCGCAGCACTGAGCTCAGTGATCATCTGTTGGTTAGGCAATAGAATGACTAATTCACTACGCGATAATGAACAGTTAATGAGCCTCACAGTGAAATTCCAGGTAACGGAGATGGGGCCAAAATGTGCTACTTACATTTTTTTTTTAATCAGGCATATATCTTGGTAAAAGTAAGTTCAAATTTGTATGTTTGAATTGTGCTGCAAATAACTCAATATCTGCCACTTTTTGTATGGCTCTCTCATCGGTCCTATTAATCACCACCCCGTCTGGTCTTTGTCTTTTCAAATGCTGCCTCGATTGACTTAAAGTACATCTGTTGGCTTTCTAAGCTTCTTGCCTCACTTGTCACTATTGAGTAGCATTGAGCCTTTTTGGTGTCATTCTAATATTTAAAGTCTTTTCCTGCTCTTGGCTGACCACTTTAACATAAAATTACGCCAAGTGAGAAATATGCCAGACAGTCTGCTCACCGTGGAGGTATCCTTCATTTTTATCTGCAGCACCTCCCTCTTTTTTACTTCTTCGGTATCTTTCTCCTCTCAGGCATTTTACCTTCTCCAATCAAGAATTTCTCGCTCTCGTTTTCCATGGACGTATCAATCTTTCCATTGCAAACTGTACTCTGTCCTTGGACATTTTTAAGGGCATTTTTCCTTCATTCTACACTTCTTTCACTTTGATGACCCACGTGCTTGTGAGTCGCTCTATGAACACCAGCACCTCTCGCCTCCTTGTCTGCCTCTCCACTTCTTCACTTGCTTTTCTTCTTCACAAGAGGTATCCCGCCATTACTATCCTTATGCACCCTTGCATTTAACAAAAGGAGAAACAAACTCACTCCACTAAATCACACAGTGAGTTGCTCAGGACTATGCATCTATCAGCCTTAGTTAGGCAGACAAGATGCCAATGTATGCAGTGTACACTGGTTGACTAACAGATAAGCAACGTGCTACTGGACTGTGCTCAATATTCCAATACCAACTACTTTACTTCCCTAACAAAGGTCCCAATAGCTTTCGGCTAGGATTCAATTCACGACAGACATTAAACAACCAATTTGTTGTAAAGTTGGGAATAAAGGCCGTAACCTGCAGAGAACACACAAATTGGAAATCCACAGTTATAACTAACGAACCTGCCTGCTGGGATCCCACACTTCATATCATTTTAAACTACTTAAGCAACTACATGAATGGTTAAGTCCTCAAAATCAAACTCATTTAAAGACTACAGCTAGAAAATATATTTTAAATTATAAGCTACCATCATGCACTAGTATATTGTCTACCCAAGTGTTGTTTAGAAAGGGGTTCTCCAGGCATGTGAAAAAAATATATACATCAACTAAGCTTTTCAGCTTTGTGGCATAGGTTCATTGTTTAACATTATATGTTCATTTGCATCAATTACACGGTTATACAATTATGTTATTTGCCTTCAAACCGCAATCTCGGGATCTTCTCCAAGAATGGAAAAGGTTGCAGCAGGTAGCTGGATTTTTAACCTACTTCAGCGTATTTGACAATGTAGCAGAAATGTCTTACCACTCCGGATGAGTAGCATATCCAACATGGAGCTAAAAATGTGCTTTTCACGATAGGATGGCGAAACATGTTCCTGCAATGTAATAGGTTTCCACTTTTAATTATGAATAAAAGTATGGGAACAGAACGCACACCCGGCGCCGATTTTGATCACAGTGTACTCGCTTTAGATCAAGCAATACATTTTGCTGAAGGGATACGTCCTACTCTCATATCAGCATGGATTAACCACCGATCATCTTTACATTTAGGTTTTATCATGACCGTTGGAGTTTACTAAAAAATTTTACTTGAATAACGAGGATACCAACACAATTGACCAGCCAAGTCAGAATTAAAACCGGCAGTGATCACTTGATAAAAATACGAAGGCCTAAATAGCCCTGAACAAGTGTTGGCTGGATGCTTCTAGTTATTTGAATAAAAGACTAAGAAAAGACTTTGAGACCTTATCAACATTTGTGCTCCAATTACATGATGAACTGTCATAGAACACTCATAGCGTGTGCCTAGGACCTTGGGATAAAGGCAAAGAATGTTCTACAGAATGCCACTGAAGTGCACACAGATGTGAGGTCCCAAACTCAATGGAAGAGCACAGCAGTAGAAGGAAAGCCTGGCACATTGTGACAAACTACACACATGAAGCACAAGCGTGAACGGGCTCAAGAAGATTTATCTGGAGCCAGAATTGTAGTTAAGTGGAAGAGTAGGCCAAGTGAAGTCACAAAAACTAATACGAAGAATTAAAAAAGAGCATTTTGAACTGAATTAAGTTGGCCAGGCAGGTTCGGAAGAGAGACAGGGATTTAATAGCGCAATAGGAAGAGCAGTCTGTATACCCAATCAAAAAACAGACCTCAGAAGGCACGCCTCAAAAGAAATTAAAATGGCTCTTGCTTCACAGATATTAGTTGTAGCTAAATGAGGGATGAAGATTCGTTAAAACCCGTTTGAACGACCAAACAGTTCCATACCTTCCGAGACTGTGGAAAGACAAACTCAAAATGATATTCCGTAATAAAAAAAGGTTTAGCCTAGTAAATATTTACATAGCACCTGCAATACTACTTTTCAGCAAAAAAGACAAGAATTGTATTTTCACTATCCTCTAGCAGAACGGGCCAATGAGGGAAATCCGGAGCAAAATGAAATCACTTTTCATGGAAAGCAGATAGAGTCCCTTAACCCAACGGGCAGCGACAGGGAATTGGCCTTAAGACTAGCTGCTGCAAAATGGATTTGCAGCTCACATACTGTGGAAACAAGGGTGTATAAGGAGTAACAATTTCACTATATTTTGTAGGACAAGGTTGATGTGTGTCTTAATCTACCCAAATCGGATTGGGCTGATTTATTGTCTGGGTGAGCTTTCTCATAGGAATAGATGGTATCTGTGGGGAACATTTTAATACATTGGGTTGTCCCAAATCACTTTATGGTACTCATTTACCCTTGAAGTGATGATAAATGTTTGTGTCGTTGTGAAACACATACGAGGCAGGTGACAAGGTTGTTATGAAATGAAAAGAAAATTTCTAAAGCGCAACTATACCTGAAAGTGCAAAGGGGCTAAGGCCATCTAAAACAAAGGAACCAAAATGAGGAAAAAAAGAAAAACAATCTGCACTGCACCAGGGGCTTGGATTTAAAAAATGCCAAGTTGTCAGATGTTTAAGAAAAATAGAGCTATTTTCGGTTCCTGCAAAATGAAGAGGTAAGGAGTTCCAAAGTTTGGCCACAGCATAAGAGAAAGAGAGCCTGCCCAATCTGGTTCTGCCAATCTAGGGAATTACCTTCCTTCCATAGGCAGAGCAGCGGGGACTATTCGGCACATGCCACTAAAGAGTTAGCCAAAAAAGCTGCAAAACCAATTGGTGCAGTGGCTAGAAGGCCATGCACAGCACTTTGATTATCACTCGCCTCCTGTCTGGAAGCCAGAGAAGGGCCCGAAGACCCTCTGCCACAGAAAGATGTTTAGGAATGCCAAGGACAAGACAATGTCTGGTTTTGATTTACCTGGAGCTTGTTAAGAGAGAAATTATTGATATTCAGATAGAGAGCATTACAATAATCCAGACACAATGATTTGGGTGTCATCAGCCTAGGACAAAAAAAAAAAAAAAAAAAATAGGAACGAACCACTACTGCCAGCGGTGAAACAGAGGTAAAAATGTGTGGGTATAAGTGAAAAGCCCTGCTGGACCCTATACAGAAGACTAAACTCCTAAGCCCTAAACTGTGTGCAGCTAACAACTTGCACCCTATCCGCAAGGAAGTAGTGCAAAAGACTGAGCGCCTTGCCTTCCACACCCAGGTGGCATAGATGATAGACCACCCACTTAGGAGAGACTGAATCGAAAGCTGCAGACAAGTTCAGCATGACCAGAACTGCAGCTCCGCCCTGATAATCCTGATCTCTGATTGTGACAGGTGCAAAGGAAGATCCCAATGGTGAGCGCTTTAACAAGAACACCTAAACGTTGGAGGAATCAAACTCTAAATAAACGTTTACAATCTTGTCTCTGAAGAAGTTGGCCAATTCATCACAGAAAACTTGAGTGGTGTTGGAGAACTGCAGGGAGGGCGGAATAGAAGGAAACTTAACGCTCACTGGAGGATGTTTTGCGGCCTGGCTGCAGTGAGATGCAAAGCTTGGACCGGTTTTATCGACCTGAATTGAGTTTTTTATGACACGTACTGTTTGTACTGTGTACATTTTATTTACATTTATGGTAGTGTCAATGGTCACAATATAGATTTGTCATGTCATACGATTTGTGAAGGGGCAGTTTGACGTTATGGTGGATGCCACTAATGGAGAATCGTGTAAACTGCAAAAGTTACAGTAATGTTAACCGGTTGAGGAACTTAGAACTTATATAAACTACATGCTTGATCTCATGTGTACATACCCTTACTAAGGCATGAACGCAAACAAGCAATGAATGTATTGCTTTTGCAAAACATGACAAAACGTACAAGTTACTTACCTTCGGTAACGATGTATCTGGTAGAGACTATTCTAGCCGCAGATTTCATAACTTTCTTTCCGGATCCGGTCTCACGCCTGGGGATAATTCTACGTCAAGGAATCTGCGGCTAGTTGTCTCTATCAGATTCTGCAATATAAATACGAAGGACTATGCAAAGGTGTAGCTGTTGCCAAACTAATGGGTGGGGCTATGGCTTTGTTTCCCATAACCGTGGTTTGTTACCACATGGAAGTGGGCCTATGCTGTAAATGTAAGCAAGGGACAACGTGGCTTGTCACATGTTAAAAATTTGCATGTTACAGATCTGAATTGTACTATTTTAGATTTCAGGCATACTAAATGTTTATGCTCTGTGTTATGTGGTTCGTTATAGCAGAGTTTATTCAACTTAATGCCCAGGGCTTTGACTTAAACAGGTATACTAATTTTCTAAGCAAACACAAGATGGACGGAGCACTGAAACTTTTCAGACACTCACGCCAAGTCACAGATCTGGGTTGAATCCATCATTCTTTAGCTCACTTCGTCACCTCAGTTCAGATCCAGCTATATGCAAATCAGTCCTGACCCTCTGCCTCATGGGAACAGTTCAGCCTGAACTGCCAAGGCAGGTCTTCCCTGAACCGGAAACAGGCATCCTGGGACCAGTTTCCATGGAAACACCCCTCATCAGCCAGGTTAGCTTGAATCCAGTGGCAAAGTGAGCAAGGGACCCACATCTGGGTATACCCTGCAAACTTAGGGTGAACAAAGCAAACACAAGGAGATGATGGACGGAGCACTGTGTATACTAATTTTATATACTTAATGTAAGTGGAATACCTCAATGTGATAAAAGCATGCATATGGGAGACTAAGAATTGGAATGCCTGATAATTACGGTGATTGGCAAAGAAGGTGAAAGATGTGGTTTGGGCTGGAATAATTATTATTGTTATTGTCTGATCTTTGTGAATTTGGAATTGACCAGATGAGCTTATTAATACAATCTAAGGTCTCCGAAAACGTTTTGATTGACTTGAACATGCCTCTGTTTCAGTGGTACTATTGAGATAGGATATGATTTTGAAAATGTGCGCAACATTTATGTTTGTTTGTTAGTCCATTTTTCTTGGATACATTCCGAACATGGTTAAGAAATAAACTGCTTGCATTTTTTTGAGAGAGAAAAGAATTGAGAGATGAAAATCTGGTTCAACCAAGTATGGCCAAGGGAATATGAACTTGGACATTACAACATGAAATAGGCACCGATTTCTCATAGTAGATCTACCTACAAGTTATAAAATACTTCTTATACCAGCGATGTAAAACTACAGGGAGCATTTGTGAACATTGCAATGGCATAGTTTCTCATTTTCATCTCTGTTATATATTTGTAGACTCTGTCGTTGGGGTTTCATGTAGTTTATAGCATATCTTGTAGAAGGCGTTTTTATTATTTTGTATGTTATTGTAATGTGTGTATGTATGAATGCTTATAGCACTGATGACGTTCCAACAGGTAACAAAACACGTAGGCTGGGCTGGCATCGCTTTAATGATTAAGGTATCTTACCAATAAAGTGTTTTATCAATGTCAGAAGACTGGCTGACGTGTACATTTATGACCCCAACAATATGGAATTGGAACACCATCCTCTCCTAAACATGCTCTAACTGATGCTTTCTGTTTGAGTGCTTCTTTCTATGCTTTTTATTTACAGTGGCAACTATAGACTGTAACTCTGAATCATGCCCATTAGCAGCTAAAGCTGTTTAAGACTCCCGGGAAGGACAAAACAGATGTTTTTCCATTAGATGGTCAGCAAAGTTGTTTCAACCATCCCTAAAGTGACATTGGAGCCAGTACTGAAAATGTAGTACTGTAGTCAAGAGTGCAAGAAGACTTCACCAGCCCATGACATATGCAGGGGACTGGAATTATGCAGGAATGGAGCCCCAAATTAGGAACCAGTATTGCCAAAATTATGTGACAGGAAATTGTGTGACATTATGCAGCACAGTTTTTGGCAGTATTACATCCTTTTGTAATTCTAACAACTATTTCTACTTTATGGGCTAAGTGGCACCTAATCTATACCAGTTTTGCACCCGAATACAGCAATCAGCACATCAGAAATCTGACTAGTTAAACCTTCACGAGGCACCTTAATCTGCACAGAACGAACTACAGGGTTTGTGGTGCCACTTTTGAACCGTCTGAGGTATAAACACTCTGAAAAATTATGGCTCGGATTTTGGTTTGTGTGGAAATATCCATATGGATGCAGACAACACTTTGGCCACTCAATCGCATACATTTTGTAGCCTAGGCATCTACTCTAACATGTAAATGTGCCATGCTTAATAATGCTTGAGTTCAGTAACTAAAGAGAAGAACCCACTTGTATCTCGTTTCTATTCGGGACTAACCAATTGGTAACTTATATTTTCAATGGACAGTGGCAAGTAGATTAATAATTTACCAAAAATTTGCATAGCACAGAATATTGTCAAAACTTTGAAATATTTACTGTGATCTGCAATTGTGTCAGGTACTTTAGCTTACCGGAAGGTTCTGTAGGGCAGTGGTTCTTACCCTTTTGACTTCTGTGGACCACCATTGAATCACTACTGGGAGCCCAGCACACTTGCCTAAGCAATTTCTATGAACCTCAAAACAATGCCCAATAGAAGCTTTTCAAAATGTAACTGTCATTTCTAAAAGATTAAGTGAGAGACAGCCTTTGTTTTTTTTTGCTTCTAATGCACACTCTTTTTGGCGGCACATACTGGGCCATCCATCATCCTGTCTAAACTCCACTGGCTATACTTATGTTACTTCCATGCAAACGCAGGCCAGTTCAGAACAGGCTTTCTCTTAAATCACTCCTAAAACGGGGAATGGTCTCCCACTCCGCATTAGAGCCTCCTCCTCTCTCCTTGAATTCTGCAAGAAGCTGAAGACCTGACTATTCCATTTACAAACCTACGCTAGGCTGGGCTAGTCACAGACAGCTGCTCAGCGCCAGGATACCCTCGCAGGTGATCCGGTGCTTTACATGTACACAACATCAAGATTAAGATACCAACTTCATTTTTAACCCAGTTTAAAAATTCCTTCGCATTTACAGTGTGTTTCAAAATTTTCCATTTTTATGTTTTAATGCATATATACTTTAGCTCTTAAACGTATTACATTTTAGGTTTCAAAGCAGTCATTGACCCCCTAAATAGGCGGGTTAAGAATCGCTTGTGTAGGGCTTAGGTGGGTTTTGTTCAATGTGTAGTTGATAGAATTGGGCAAACACAATAAGATGATGGACGGAGCGCTGAAACGTTTCAGACACTCATCCCCAGTCACTATTAGATCTGGGCTAAATCCATCATTGTTCTTTTGCTCACTCCGCCACACCAGTTCAGACCCAGCCGCATGCAACTCAGTCTTGAAAAGTTTCAGCGCTCCGTCCTTCATCTTATTGCGCTTGCTTTGTTCACTCTAAGTTGGCAGGGTATGCCCAGACGTGGGTGCTTTGCTCACTTTGCCACTGGTTTCAAGCTATCCTGGCTGATGAGGGGTGTTACCCCGAAACCTGTCCCAGGATGCAACCTGTGTTCCCTTACACCTTAAAGTACTAGAAATGGAGCCTTGTTCAAAGCTACATTTTTTTTTGTTTTTTTAACTTCCTGAAATGAGTAAACAGAGCCTCTTACCAATGATCCACTGCCAATAAGGGGGAGAATTGAAGATGGTAAGTATACTTCTGGCAACACCTGTAAAAACTGCAATCTCATGCCGCATGGGACCACTGCCCCAGAAAGTGTGCTACACTTATGGAGCACTGCCAGTGGTGACATCTTATGAAGCATTGCCAACAGAGATGCATCTCTTAAGTAAGGCGCAGGGCTATGATGAGGGGGGCTAGTGGTCTTTGAAGGCTTTCCGTTTCCCTTCCCTATGTTTAAGAATTTCACCTATGAAACTATTCAAGAATAGGGAGTAGAGAGACGTCTAGACTCCTCTTGTGTAGTAAGCAGCCTCTTAGATTTGATGTACATCAGCGAGGAGTCTGCTGCTGTTTAGCAGCTTGGCAGTGGTGCAAATGACAAACCTCTTCCAAAGACAGGCCCAAAATCTAAACAGAGCTGAAAACCCCAAGCAAGCAGTTTCAAAGGAAATTTCCTTCAGAAATAAGCACAACAGAGCCATCTGATTTGTGACATCGAAGGGAAAAGTTAACAAGACTATTGTTAAAGCCTTCAATTTAGAAGCTTACTGCCTATATCTCCTAATGTCCTTTTATCAAAAGTAACATTTTATTTCAAATTCTTTTCAAAGATGTTGCTGTCTTAAGCCCTACTACAAAGCTTGGCAGCCACCTAATGTTGTCCTGTTCAATTCTAGATGTCTTGGACATTAAGCACAGGACTTGGATAAAGGGATGCAGGCTTTGGGCATCCAGTTCTCTTCTAGTTAGAAATGGATGTTCTAAGCGAAACCGTGTTTCCTCATCGTTGATCAAAAAGTTACTGCTTGAAAATGACTTTACTAGGTGTGCGGAGTGGATGCCTGAGGCCCTATAATTTTGGTCATCTCCTGATTTGTGGTGGGTTCACATTGCCCCATGTAACATTCTTCTGGCGTTCTTGCACACCCCAATCTCTCGAGCTAACCAACCTGATCCACAGCTCTTCTATGAATCAAAATGGGAGAAAAGGTATGGAGTCATTCTGGCCTGGTTTACAGACCACTGCTGTGGAAGGGTGTCAACTTCTCTGGTTCATCCCCTCATCTCTAGAGTATCCTAGGAGGGCATACATGTATTAGGAGCAGGGAGAAAGGAAAAGCCAAAGAGCACAGACTTTTCTTCTTCTTCATGGAGTATATCGATGAAAACAAACAGGAGGGGATCTACCAGAAGGTTTAAGTATGGTCAGAGGACTGGAGGAGCATGAAAGAACTGTGCTTGAGAACACTAGCGCTGGTTAGAAAGCATAACAAAGTGGAAAAAGGAGAATGAAAACCAAGTCTCACAGCACTTCTCGGGCAATGTCTGTATAAGATGAAGGTGGGGACAGAAAAGTGACAAGGGTCCTTGCAGCGAACCAATGGATAATGCGTCAGGCAGCCACACACAAATAAAAATGTGATGGCAAGCATGGAGCTCTACTAACATGAAGGCCTCCGAGTTGAATACTTGGTAAGCTGTACATCTACTAGCGGAGTAGGTCATAGCAGCCGGAATGTACATTCTTTCAAGCCTGTCCTCTTCCTTAAGTTGACTCCGCAAAACCTAACCGTTGTTCCGTGTCTAAATCACTTCAGCTGAACCAGAATATATATATATATATATATATATACACACATATATACACACACACACATATACATATATATATACATATATCTGGTGTCCCAGTAGATGTTGCCAAGGTTTCTACATACCATTGGCGGCCTGCGGTCTATTTTTACAAATTTTAAACACTTCTTTTTTAACCACAAGATGGCAGCAGAACGCAAGCATAGACCTAAATTATACACCCATCCTGCAAAAGGAGTGCTTGTGCACAGGAAATAGTGGAAATCAAAATATAATTCGCCTCCTGCAAGTGGAGTAAATTTAATTTTAACAGACGGCAACTGGTGACACTGAACACAAAGTGACAAGCTTGCGCAGCTTCATTTTAAAGCAGGTGCTATTGTCTAAAGATTAGAAAATTAAATTTCAACACAAATAGTTAAATTGGCATGAATAACCGAGGAAACCTATAAAGGCGCAGCCAGCCGTCATTTAACTTCAGGTGTAGATATCGGGCGCAAAAACATGACCGGTGCGGCCGATTTACCCTTGAGACGATAAGGTCTGTATGTGAGACCAAAGATTGGAAACACCCTAACCTACATTAAAAAACAGATTTCTGCATCAGAAACACGAGCTGTCACACACCAAAGGGCGCAACTATTTGTGTGAACAAATATTTGTGTTTCCACTGGAATAAACAGGAAACGCAAAAGAGGAATTTTGATCAAAATTAAGACATGGAAGTGACATCCAAAGTAAGGAAAGACCTTATTTACAATAAGTTTCGAAACAGTGAAGTGTCAGTATTAGGGGTGGATGATAAATTCGCTCCGTCGGGGGAGTTTTGGCCACATGTGTAAAACGGAGTTTTAGCCATATTTAGCCAGGTGACGGATTTTTTTCTTTCATGCGGATTACCAGCAGTAGGTTGGCGAGCGAGATTTCGCACCCCGGCGGGATTTTCGGGCCCCGATGAAAATTCCTTAATATAGGCCAGGGGTACTCACAAATTTTCTCTCGGGGGCCAAATTTACAGTGTGGTTTGTGGCCGAGGGCCGCACCGGTGGGGGCGGGGGCAGTGGGGGAGGGGGCGGGGCTAGAGCAAAAAAAAAACTGTGACCATGAGGTTGAACACAGGCCCCTGCAGCAGACGCCTTCGTCCACTGAGCCACCAGACCCGGCATTCACACATATCTATCTATCTATCTATCTATCTATCTATCTATCTATCTATCTATCTATCTATCTATCTATCTATCTATCTCTGTCTCCCTCCCTCCCTCTATCACTCTCCGTCTATCACTCTCCCTCTATTACTCTCCCTCTCTCTGTCTCCCTCTCTCTCTCTATTTCTCTCTCTCTGTCTCCCTTTCTCTCTCCCTCCCTCAGTCTCTGTCTCCCTCTGTCTCACTCACTCTGTCTCCCTCCCTCTCTCTGTCTCAGTCCCTCCCTCCCTCCCTCCCTCTTGTCTCCCTCCCTCTCTGTCTCCCTCTTGTCTCCCTCCCTCTTGTCTGTCTGTCTCCCTCCCTCTTGTCTGTCTGTCTCCCTCCCTCTTGTCTCCTTCCCTCTCTCTGTCTCCCTCCCTCACTCTCTGTCTCCCTCCCTCTCTCTCTGTCTCCCTCCCTCTCTCTCTGTCTCCCTCCCTCCTTCTCGGTCTCCCTCCCTCCCTGTCTCACTCACTTTGTTTGTCTCCCTCTCTCTCTGTCTCCCTCCCTCTGTCACCCTCTCTCCCTCTGTCTCCCTCTCTCTCCCGGTCTCCCTCCCTCTCCCTGTCTCCCTCCCTCTCCCTCTCTCTCTTCCTCTATCTCTCTCTCTCTCCCTCTGCCTCTGCCTCACTCACTACGTTTGTCTCCCTCCCTCTCTGTCTCCCTCTCTGTCTCCCTCCCTGTCTCCCTCCCTCCCCCTGTCTCCCTCCTTCCCTCTCTCTCCTTCCCTCTCTCTCTCCCTGTCTCCCTCCCTCTCTCTATCTCTCTCCCTCTCTCTCAATCAGTTCCTCATTCCTATCTGTGGCGCTCCCCTGTTCCTATTGTTGAAGCACTCTGACACCTTCGGGTAAAGTCCGCGCTATATAAAAACGCATTAAATAAATACATAAAAATATATAAATCTGCCCCCCCCCTACCCCACCCCCCAAAAAAAGAAATGACTGCACTGCAGCCTACAAGATGCTCTTTGGCACACGATGTCACACTTTCTGGACAGGGTAACAACCTCACAGGGCTGTGCTGCTTCGAACAGCTTGGTGTCAGGTCTGTGTGCACCACTGTCCCTCTGCAGCAATGCCCCCACCCCCCAACAACCCAGGGCTTCACGTGACGCCGCTGATGCCTTTCCCTTCTGCCCTGACCCTGGTCCCACGAAATGGCCCCTGGGCGGGTAGGGGAGGGGGATAGTGGGCTCTTCTTCCCCTGCTTGGCCCGGGGAAGGACAGATTGCTACAGATAGGCCCGGCCCCTCCCATGACAGAGGTTGTTTTCACAGGTGTCCAATACTAAAATACAACCATACATAAAGGGAAATACCCTCGTTCATCCTTGAACCTGGGTGCCACTGCACCTGTTGCACTAATGAGCAGCAGCGTGGCCAGTGCGTCATGGACCCTCGAGCAAGGTTGGAAATGGGGGTCCTGGCTGCAGTTTGTTTGCGTTGAATTATACAGCACAGCAATAATCATGGATTAGTAGGCCTCCTCTGTGTCCCGGTGCCACTGCACTTGCTGCACCCATAGAAGCTATGCCTCTGCTAATGAGAGCTACGTCCCTGCTCTCCGGACTCTCGGTTCTCAAGTGAGGGGTTGGGCGGCTATGGGTGAACATACCCCGTGCAACAGACATAGGGCAGGACCCGGCGGCTGTGAGAGGACAGAGGTAGAGCCTGACAAGGGAAGGCCCAGGCGGCTACGAGACCGGGCGGCTACGAGACCAGAGCCCGGACTGAAGTCACTTGCGTGGAATGGAGGCCACAGTTCAGCCTCGAAGCCGGGGGGTGATGCGAGAACGGAGCCTTGACTTAAAACAACTGCCTGGCGTCTATGAGTGACCAGAGCCCGTGCCCTAGACGCCGGGCAGTCCCAGACTGCCTGACACGGGGGCCTGCCGGGTATGAGGGAATAGAGATTGAACTCCAGGCACTGGCGTAGCCAGGCGGCCATGCAAGAATAGAGACCGAATCCAAATCGTGGAGCAGGGTGGTTATGTGACAATAGAATCTTGACTCCCGCACACTGGCCGGGCGCTATGAGAGAACACAGCCTAGGTACCAATAAAGTTCTCTTGCCACTGTGTGCCCTTTCAGTTGTACACCTGCACCCGCCCCCCCCCCCCCCCTGTCCGTCACCTCACACCGCGCTGTCAGCTTCCCTGGAACGCACACCGCCGCCGCACCCAAGTACTTCACAGGTCTTTTAAAGACCATTCACTTGTTAATGAGGCTTTGTTGTATTTCACCTCTTCTTAGCCCCCCTGCATCTCCACTCAATCAGAGGGGAGACGCAGGGGCGCTAAGAAGAGGTGAAGTACAACAAAGCCTCATTAACAAGTAAATGGCTTTTAAAAGAATCGCCCGGCCTCACAGCTCCGCGCTGCTGTAACCGGCGGTGTTCGCTGCCAAGCACAGGGCACAGGCACTGTCTGCAAGGTCCGCGGGCCGCCAAGGAAGGCTTGCCGGGCCGCCGACGGCCCGCGGGCCGTACTATGAGTACCCCTGATATAGGCGGTCGCGATCGTGCGCGGTCAAAAAGCTGCTGCTGCTCGAGTAGAAAAACTCCTCGAGCATCAGCGAAATCAACTCGAGAAGCGGCGCACTCTGGTGCACCACATGGTGCCGTTCTGGCTGATTTTTCAGCACAGAACGATCTCCCAGCGCTAAAAATCACAGTTCTGTGCTTAATCCCACCTGTCCGTAGAATTTCATGGAATCTTGCAGACTTCAAGTACCTCCACAGACTTCTGCCGTGAAACTCTACAAGTTCCGCCCACTCCTTGTTAAGATGCTTTAAGGTCAAAGATTAATTGCTATGGATGTATCGTGTGCAGTTAGATGGGGTAAGGACAGCTACACAGTATTCAACCTCCACATTTTCCCAACAGTCATAAGGCCAACTTCTAAGTATTTTTTTTCGACTAAGGACTTGATACCCAAAGTGTACAACCATAACTACGTAGTGGGACTAAGCACTTATATGACATTTAGCAAGTCCCCTTATATCTTCGTAGCTATGATGCTACGGAATCTGTAGCTCCGTTATTTTCTCCGTGGCTGCACTATCACACTGCCCTGGCTTGAAAATGACTACTTATTTTCTGAAAAGTCCTTTAGTTGGGCTTATTGACACAGAGATAAACGTGTAGTTGGGATCATACAATTTGTGCTAAGATAAACAAATAGCACATTTTCTGGTGTAATAACAGGTAAAGTTGTGCCACCAGAGGTGTTTACTGTGACTAAGGGGCCATATAAGCACTTCTACACAATAGGAAGCCTGATCACTGGACAATGAAAGTGTTGGTTGGGATCCTGAAATCTCAAGTATGCATGTTAGTCAGAGGAAAGCAGACCGCACTCAGATTCATGAGATTAACAAGTTAGTTACCGTTGGTAGAGCTCTTTCAGGTACAGACTATTTAGCTGCAAATTCTTCACCTTTTGGATATTCCCCACATGTCTGCCTGCAGAAGGTGGCTCCTGACTGACGTCGTTCTGCTCCAGAAATGACATGCAGGGCCTATTTAGGTGCCACTCTTCTGCGCTAAAGTCAGTTGCTTTTGAGACAATCCGTGCCTCCAGACGTAGAGCCCCATAAGCAAATTAATGGACCAGTGTGCAGATTACTAGACATGGGAACTTAATAGGTAGAGTCCAGACAGAACGGGGAGGGAATGAGAATCAGTAATGAATCTGTGGATAGATAGGAGTGCCTACCACAAAGAGTAAACTGCCCTGATAGAAACTTCTATCACCAGAGTGCTCACCTTTTGAATAAATACTGAAGCAGTAATTAAGGGAGATGGGCTGTGAATGGACTCAGACCAGAATGTCCTGCAGGACTGAGCGGGGACAGTGCCCTTCTTGGTGAACTTGGCTGTCCACCGTAGTGCTACGTTAACATATGGGGGATGCCCACGTAGCTGCATGGCAGATGTCTGGGCCAGGGACTCCCACCAGGTGTTCTTTGGTAAGATCAATGCAGAAGCTCAGCGCTGTCTTGAGATCAAGCAATGGAGTTTCTCCTCTTCCTTCTACGAGGGGAGGGGCGGCGGCGAAGTACAGAACGCTGGTAGGGTGATGGATTGACCAATGTAGAACAGCATCACAACTTTCGTCAGGAAGGATGCTGAATACCATAGAAGCACTTCTTTGGGGGAAAAGGTAGTGTATGGTGGATTGACACAAAGTGCCAGAAGTTCACTCACTAGCTGTACCGAGGTGATGGCGACAAGGAACACAGTCTTAATAGTAAGGAGCCTTAAGGGACAGCTGTGAAGCAGCTCAAACGGAGGGCACGAGATTCGTAAGAACCAGATTAAGATCCCATTGGGGCATGTCAAAGGAAGAAGGAGTGTTGTAAATTGAAACCACGATGTGATTAAGCATTTACTAAAGACATGAATTCTCCTTCCTTAGAACATGTCTCTTTCGTTATGTTGACTAAAGTCTGGACTCCATTTTGTATTGTCATGTCTCCACGTGCTCAACACGAGAAGAGTCCTATCTTCGTGTTAGTTGCTCTTGCAATCTGCCTAGTAACAGTCTATAAATAGTTCCTTTGTCCGTCTGGCGCATGCCCAGGCTTGACCACATCTGTTATCAGTTAGTCCTTGCTTGACCATGTTTTCGCGGGCCCAGGAAATTGTTGACTCCGCCCACATATTGATCTTGTATTGAAAATGTCCTTAAAAGGTAATGAATTTCGCTCTATGTTGTATCCACCCACTTATGAGCCCCTCTGTTGTGTATAAAAGGGGACCGTGTACGCAAGTCCTTTGTGCTACTCTATGCAATACTGAAGGGTGTTGTATGGATTGTAGGACCACCCTTAAGGGTTAATAAACTTTGTCTTTGTACTTTGCAGTTTCCGTGCCAACTTCCTTATAGATTCCATTGCAGGAGAGCGAACCCTTGTGTCCTGCGGGCCTAGCTGGGGCCTGTATTCATCAATTGGCGCCCGTCACGTGGGGCTCATCGGCGACTCGGATGCTCGAAGGATTGGTCGCGACGAAGGTGAGGAATTTGGCCGGGGATGCGATCACTGCCAGAGGCACTTTAGTCCTGGCATCCCGAGGTTTTTCTTCCTTCCCTTCCGAGCTGACCATCTGGGTGGCGCCGGTCCTCGACTGAGACCTCTTCTGTCGGTCCTGCCGTGACAGCCGTTTGGGCGAATTTTGGAGCTTGGCAGTTGGAATCTGGACTCTTGATTGGTAAGAACCGTTGTACGGTACTTGCTCCGAGTTTTGGAAGCCTGGTTTGGCTATTTGAGTTTGATTTGTGATGACCGGTCATATCTTGTATTGATTATTGTGAGAATATATGCGTTGCAACACATATAGGCAGGTAATGTGGAGATATTTCTCCGGAACTGTGTAACTTTGAACGGCACAACGTTTAAGTGCCATTTCTGATAATACTGCATATTTTGCATTATTTTGGAGCATGCCTGTTTTTAGCGCACTCCGTAAGTGGTGCTGCTGTTTTGGAAACCGGTTAAACCTCGAGGAATCTGCTCCAGCTCCCCCAGAGGGGACTCCTAATAGGGATATGTATGTGAAGCATGGTCTTTCTTCCATAATGTACAGCACGATATGGAGGAAATACACCAAGAAGGATCCTGAGTTACGATGGCCTTTGTATGGATCGTTTGATATGCGTAAGATTGAGTATGTGGAACAGTGTATGTGTAAGCGGCGTGCTCGTCAAGACATGTTTGAATGTGTGCGATTATGGGTGAAGGAAGTGCATGAGCGAAAGAAACGTGAGAAAGCGTTGTTTGATAAAGAGCAACGGAAGAATGATCATGTGCGAGCACAGGAAGCGAAGCGTCGGGAGGAAAGAGAACAGACGGAGAGACAAGAGAAAGAGCGTAGGTTGCAAGTCTCGGGTCAATATGCTGTCCGTCAGTCACTTTATCCTGTCCTTAATAATCCGGACGATGATTTTTATTTATTAGATCGTTCTCCGCCCCCTTATGTTGGCGCGTCTGCCCCGAGGCCACCGGATTCTGGATCGGTGTCGGGTAAGGTAGACACGCGGTCCATGTTATCGGCTGACCGAATGGGTGAGCTTCGGCAAGTTTCCTATCGTGCACTTAAGGGCAAGTTATCCCTTGCTGAGTTGTTGAATTCCTGGGAGCTGTGGCAGGATAGAGAGAAGTTGTATTTTTTGGGCCACTTTTCTGATGAAGTGATTGCTGCTTTCCGGAAATATTCCAGCGTTTTTGAGCCTGATGATGTGGTATCAGATGCTAAAGCATTGCGTAATGGTGTTTTCTCTCCCTCTAAGGCGCCTGATGCGGTTCGGCGGCTGTTTGCATTGCGGGACGCGGTGAGGGACCTTAAAGAGAAAGCGCGCCAACAAGCTGAGGAGGAGAAGCAGTCGGATTCGCATACCGGAGATGGCCACTCATCCACCTCCCAGTCAGATAAGAGCGACCTAGTGCATGCTAAACCAATGCGAGAGGCGGCACCTTTGTATGTTCCTCCTAAAGGAGCGGGGACTAGTTCGGATATTACCTCTGCCGATGCTAAGGGATATTTTGTGTACAATTGGGTTTATACTCCTTGGCATAGGGCTGATGTCATGGCATTAAAAAATGCACTGCCTGATCCCCGCAAGAACCCAGCGGCCTTCTACGAAGAAGTGGAGGGGGCCCTGAATTCTTGTACTATGACCTTAGCAGATATAGATCTGTTTTTTGGACTTATTTTACCACCAGATATGTGGCGATCTGTGCGGAAGGTGGACGATGTTGCCGCTTTTAAGGCTCGGTGGTCTGAGCTTGAGGATGAGGATGAGGATAGGGAGAGGAAACCCGCGCAGAAACCACCTCAGATTATCTTAGATCTCCCCGCTGCTATTCTGACTAAGTTGAAGACAATCATCCCCCCTAAAAAGATTGACTGGAATATGCTAGCCTCGTGTAAGCAGAAAGTCGATGAATCAGTTGCAGATTTCTTTACGCGCTTTGAGGAGACGTTTCATGATTTTAGTGGTCAGTCACTTACGGATGATACGGGTCGACACCTCTTTGCTGATAAATATGTGGCGAATTTACTACCGGCGATCGCAGCCCGCCTAAAAGCGAGTGAAAGTTCTTGGTCCACCGCGACCCCGACAGCCCTCCTGACTATAGCTCAGTATTATGAGCGTCAGGAGCAAGAAGCGGAGGGACAGGAGGAGAAGAAATCGAAAGATTTAAAAACAAAGGTGATGTTAGCGCAAGTATATGGTCCGCCCCGTCGGGGTGTCAATAGAGGAAGGGGAGGATTTTATGGTCCTCCCTCGGGCCGATCTGATTTGAATAGGAATCAATGTGCGTATTGTAAGCAATCGGGACACTGGGCCAGAGATTGCCCGGCGTTGCATGCTTCGCGTCAGGGACACAATCAGGGTGGCCCGAGAGGTAGAGGGGGTTTCTCGAATTTTAGAGGGAATTCTAACGATCACGCTCGTTTTGACCCTGCCGGGCAGCAACGAGATAGGCCTAATGTTTTCGATCGACAAAACCAGTATCAAGTGTCGGGGATTGACCGCTCTGGGTACCATGATTCTCAGCATGCATAGGAATGCGTTGGATGGGGGTTAGAATCAGTTGAGGTGCCGGTTGATCAGAAGGGTCCTTACGTATCAGCTGAGGTTTTGGGTTCTACTGATCAGTTCCTAGTGGATACAGGAGCGACTCGTAGTGCGCTGTCTAAACAATTGGTTCCGAGGGCTCCCCCATCTGGCTTAATGGTTACATCGGTAGGGTTTGACGGTACACTCTCCCGAAGCCCTCTTTCGCGGCCCCTCACATTTCAGGTTGATTCTTTTTCTGCACCCTGTCCGTTTTTGCTTGCCCCGAACACGCCGGACAACATTATGGGTCTTGATATGCTAAAGCACTTCAGAGCTACGATCCGCTGCTCCCCCGCTGGTGTGCGTGTGATATTAAATGATAATCACCCTCGGTCTGAACGGATGTGTGTGGTTGTAGAGGATGCTGTGTTAGCGACCCTCCCTCGTACTTTGTGGGCCACTTCGGATACTGATGTAGGACAGATGGTGATTCCGCCTGTTCACATTAGTGTCCAGGAGGGGGCGGTGTTACCACGCCTCCCACAGTATCGTATTTCCCAGGAGGGGGAGGAAGCTCTTACACAGATTGTGCAGGATTTGATTAAGGTGGGAGTAGTGGAGGAAGTTCCCTACAACGTCTGTAATAGCCCGATTCTACCCATTTTGAAAAAGGATACGGATGCCAAGGTTTATCGGTTTATAATTGATTTGAGAGAAGTAAACAAGATCGTGATACCTCAGTATCCAGTGGTTTCTGATATCACGACGTTGCTTACTTTGGTCCCGCCTACGGCGACTACGTTTTCAGTTATTGATTTGAAAAATGCCTTCTTTTCGATTCCTATTCATCCCGATAGCCAATACCTTTTTGGTTTCACTCTAAATAATAGGTCTTATCGCTTTTGTAGAATCCCTCAGGGCTACACGGAAAGCCCTAGCATTTACAGTCAAGCTTTGAAAAGACAATTGGACTCCTTTGTTCTGCCCGAGGGTGTCGCCCTCATTCAATATGTCGATGACATCTTGCTGGCGGCCGACACTCCGGAGTTGTGTGAAACGAGTACGTTGTCCTTGCTTTCCTTTTTGGCATCCCACAATCACAAAGTATCTCGGAAGAAATTGCAGTTCTGTAGACCAAAGGTGACTTATCTGGGTCACCTTTTGTCTAAGGAGGGGCATGCACTTACACCAGATCGTATCCAAGTAATTTTGGACACGCCAGTACCTTCCACGCAGAAGGACGTGCGTGCATTTTTGGGTCTTGTTTCTTTTTGTAGGCAATGGATATTAGGGTTCTCACACATAGCCAAACCATTATTAGCCCTTTTGACAAAAGACACACCTATTCCGCTTCCTTGGTCAAATGAGTGTGACACTGCTTTTCAGCAATTACGACAGGCCCTTTGTTCAGCACCAGTGTTAGGGACCCCTGATTATACCAAACCTTTTTCGCTGTATGTGCATGAGAAAGATGGATGTGCATTATCAGTTTTAGTGCAGATGCACGGCGACAAGCAGCGCCCTTGTGCATATTTTTCGGCTGTACTTGACCCTGTTGCCCGAGCATTGCCTGGTTGTTTTCGTTCGGTTGCGGCGACAGCTGTGTCAATACGCCAAAGCGAGGGAATTGTGTTATCTCATAAGCTGTTGGTATTAGTCCCCCATGCTGTTGATGCCCTGCTTAATCAGACAAAGACGCAGCATTTGACCAGCGCCCGTTTAACGGGATATGAGCTGACGCTCTTGGCTCCTCATATTACGTTAAAGAGGTGCGTAACGTTAAATCCGGCCACATTGTTGCCATACCCCGAGATTCAGTCTGAAGCACAGAAAGCACATGATTGTATTCTTGTGACTGAGGAACAAACAAAGGGTCGTATTGATCTCCAGGATACGCCCTTTCCAGATGTGGATGGAGAACTGTGGGTGGACGGGTCATGCCTGAAGCTACCAGATGGTACGACTTCAGCAGCGTATGCAATTACCACATTGCAAACAATAGTGGAGACAGCACGCATACCACAGAAATCAGCTCAAGCAGCGGAACTGATAGCATTAACACGAGCATGTGAGCTCAGTATAGGATTGTGTGTGAATGTTTATACAGATAGCCGGTATGCCTTCGGAGTAGCGCACGATTTCGGCCTGCTCTGGAAGGAGAGAGGGTTTTTAACGTCACATGGAGTACAAATAATGCATGGGGAGTTAGTTCACAATCTTTTAACTGCATTGACATATCCGAAGAAAATTGCCATCGTTAAATGTAGCGCCCATAGGAAAGTAGTCGATAAAGTTGGAGAAGGGAATGCGTTAGCAGACCGGGTGGCACGGGAGACTGCGATGCAGCCCGGTGCTACTGCCATGTATGTAGTGAAGTCGCAGGTAGAAAGATGGCACGATGCGAAGGAAGAAGTGCGAGAAATACAGAGGACCGCTTCTGATAAAGAACGGGAGCAATGGTCCAGTGAGGGAGAATTGGATGATGAGTGTTGCTGGAGAAATAAGCAGATGGATAGATGGAAGCTACCCACGGCTTTTGTACAACCTATGGTTCAGATGGCACATGGGCTAGCACATGTTGGAGCTTCCGCAATTGTAAAATTGCTTACCCAAGTCTGGGAGCATCCAGAGATTGCTAGCACGGCAAAGAGGGTGGTGCAGACCTGTATGATCTGCCTGAGGTACAACCCAGGAAAGGGTACTCGAACTCCAGCAGGAGGATTTGTAACACCTACTGCACCCTTTGAGGTTTTGCAGATGGATTACATCCAGCTTGAGCGCTGTAACAATTTGAAGTATGTTCTAGTAGTGGTTTGTGCCTTTAGCAAATGGGTTGAGGCATACCCTACGAAAGACAATACTGCAATGACTACCGCCAAGATGCTGTTGAAGGAGTTCTTCCCTCGGTATGGCGTTTGTAGACTTCTGTGGAGTGCTAAGGGACCCCACTTTATAGCGGATGTTATAAAGTATGTTCTGAAGGGTCTGGGCATCACCCAGAAGTTCCACGCAGTGTTTCACCCTCAGTCTGCAGGACTAGTCGAGAAGTATAATGGTACACTGAAGCTCAAGATCGCTAAAATCCAAGCTTCGACATCTTTGACTTGGCCAGATGCTTTACCACTGGCATTATTGTCAATTAGATCGATACCGCACTCTCGAACCGGTCTTACCCCGTATGAGATTATTTTCGGACGCCCAATGAATATTTGGGGTCTACCAAGACCTAAGGCTGTGTATGATGTACCTTGTGTAATGATGAATGATTATCTGGCACAGTTAACGGATAATTTGGTTTCTATTCATCAACAGGTCCGGGAGGCGCTCCCTGATCGGTCCACCGGCGAAGGACATAGTCTCCGGCCTGGAGACTATGTTATGGTGAAGATTTTCGAAAGGACGAACAGCTTGGAGCCGAGATGGGTTGGTCCTGAGCAGGTCCTACTTGCAACGAGGACGGCTGTGCGGGTTTCCAACAGAAAGAATTGGATCCATTCCCTGCACTGTCGCAAAGTACCGCCCGGATTGGTGGAGCCTGCTGTATTGACCGATCAACGAGAGATTCTGACCACAGAGAAAGGCCGTGCTGTGGAACCGAACGACACTGAGGAGCTCTTTCCGGATCACGCGACTCCTGGAGGAAAGCGATATCATCTGAGACCAAGGAAGTGAATTCTTCAGTATCAGGACATGTTGTCAGAACGGCCCTTGGGTTAGTGAAACGGAGAGCCAATGAGGCAAGGGGGGGGGGGATCAGCCCTGCATTAGTGTAGTGACACCCGTCTTGGCCCGCTGGTGAAGAAATCAACCGCTGCCCAAGGGGAAGAGTTCTGACAAACCTTTTAGTTTCAGGAAGATATTGATTCTTATTTCTGACATGGAGAAAAAGAAAATTCTTTGTGCAACAGGTTTTATGCTCACAGTAGCTATTGTTGGGATAACCACATGGTTTGTGGAGGATGTGACTCCTGCTCGAAAGTTACTTGTGTTGACTACTCCCGTGCCTGAGGAGCACTACTTCTATACCCTTCCGTATCAAGAATTGAAGCATCGTCAGTCTTATTTGAATAACACTTTCATCCAGATGTTGCATCATACCCACGTTGCCACGAATGCTACGAACTGTTGGATATGCGGTATGATGCCAGCTCATCAGAAGAAAGGAGGAACGCCATTCATACCTCTTCGTTTCTCTCATAATGGCTCTTGTAGAGCATGGTACACTTTGCTTTTCGCCACCCGGAAACCTACAGTGGGGCGATTACTCTTCAGACTTAATAGGGAGTGTCATCAGGATAAAGATGGATACCCGCAAGCGAATGGGACAATTTGGGAATGGGAAGAGTATCGACCAGACAATGAATCGATTCCTTATATTTTCACGAACACCAGAGACACTGTGGGGAAAGACCGATTTGTGATTCAAGTGGCACAAGCTCAAGCGGACCTGTGTGTCCAGAGTGTGGGTTATATTCCTGTTGGTGTTAGTGATTGCATCACTATTCTAAATATCGACGGATTGAATAACAGTACCTTCTTAGCATCCCATAATACATATTTCGTATGTGGAAATAAAGGTTATTACCGTTTGCCAGCCGGTTGGTCCGGAGTATGTTATGTAGCATTCCTATTGCCCCCTGTATTCTTAGCACCTGCATCTTATCATAAGGATTTGAAGTTGTTAAATAATGTGACTGTAAATAGGTATAAACGTACTCTATCAATTGATGATGTGGATCAGACTGACACTAGTCTGCAGCAGTATATTGATTTTAATTTAGGATTGTTTTTCTTCGTTGGAGCTGCCCTAAATAGTAGGAAAGTTCGAAGGTTAACAAGAGTGGTAGAGGCTGTGACAAACCAAACCGCTGCTGCTCTTGGGAATCTTACGGAAGAATTACAGATTACTAGAATTGTTGCATTGCAGAATCGTATGGTGCTAGATGTTATGTTAGCCGACCGAGGTGGAGCTTGTAAAATTATCGGAAGTAGTTGTTGTGTGTTTATCCCTGACCACACGCCGTCAGTTTATAATGCTATCAACAGGTTGCATAAAATTGCAGCTGAAATCCATACAGAAAACGGCACTTGGTCCTTTTCTGGATGGTTTTGGGCATTGAGCACTGCTTGGGGGTGGAAGGTTTTAACTGGTCTCTGTATTATTGTAGCAGTTCTGTTCTCTTGTTGCATTTGTGTTCAATGTGGTCCCTTGCTCTGTTCCTTCTGTGTATCATTCTGTATTCCCGATAAGAAAGCTATTGCCGATGTCACTTATCAGAAACATTTAGCTAAAGAAGTAGAAGAAATGATGACAATTGACATATATGATGATTATCCTAACAAACCGGATGTCTTCAGTAAATGCTGAAAGGGTCGTCTGTTGTAAATTGAAACCACGATGTGATTAAGCATTTACTAAAGACATGAATTCTCCTTCCTTAGAACATGTCTCTTTCGTTATGTTGACTTAAGTCTGGACTCCATTTTGTATTGTCATGTCTCCACGTGCTCAACACGAGAAGAGTCCTATCTTCGTGTTAGTTGCTCTTGCAATCTGCCTAGTAACAGTCTATAAATAGTTCCTTTGTCCGTCTGGCGCATGCCCAGGCTTGACCACATCTGTTATCAGTTAGTCCTTGCTTGACCATGTTTTCGCGGGCCCAGGAAATTGTTGACTCCGCCCACATATTGATCTTGTATTGAAAATGTCCTTAAAAGGTAATGAATTTCGCTCTATGTTGTATCCACCCACTTATGAGCCCCTCTGTTGTGTATAAAAGGGGACCGTGTACGCAAGTCCTTTGTGCTACTCTATGCAATACTGAAGGGTGTTGTATGGATTGTAGGACCACCCTTAAGGGTTAATAAACTTTGTCTTTGTACTTTGCAGTTTCCGTGCCAACTTCCTTATAGATTCCATTGCAGGAGAGCGAACCCTTGTGTCCTGCGGGCCTAGCTGGGGCCTGTATTCATCAGGAGGAGGAAGCATTTGTTGAAGCCCTTTCAGAAATCGCATCACAACTAGTAACTTTAAGAGTAATGGATGATCTAGCAACCATAAGATGGTCGAAAGATAACAACTGTGCCCTAAGCAAGGTCTTGCCAGGCAAAAGAAAGAACAAGTAATAGACAGTCAGATAACTTGACTTGGAGGAGGGTCAATCTGGAGCGTGCCAAAACAAGTCATGAATTTAAACCAACAGGCGTATACAGGTTTCCACGAGGGACGCTTGACTCCCAAGATAACATCAACCACTTCCGGAGGAAGGTGTTCAGCTGCCATTGCTCAACATCCAAGCATGAAGTTGAAGAAAACGAAGGACCAGGTTCCGAACCCTGCCCCGTAGCTGTGACTGCAACAAGGTGATGAGTGGAATGCTTGAATTATTCTCAGCCATTGACAATCACTCTGGCCACTTCACAATCCAGTTTTTCGCCCACCATGCCACCTCAGTTTGGACCCAGCCATATGCAAATCAGTCATGACCCTGCTCCAATGGAGAATAGTCCAGACCGAAATGCCAAGCCAGGTCCTCCCTGAAACAAAATACAAGCAACATGTGACAGCAGGTCTTCCTGGAGGCGCAGCCTGATCAGAGGGCATATGCTCAAGCCCAGGAGTTCTGGATTTCATACTCTCCATGCCGAATCCGGAGCCACTAGGATTACTTGAGCCCAGTTGGTCCTGATCTTCCTGAGAACTCTATCAATAGTGGTATTGGCGGAAAGGCACATACAAGTCCAGAGTTCAACTTGACGCGGGAACAAGTTTCCGAGTGAGACAAGTCTAGTAAACGCCAACGTTCCGAACTGCTGACATTGTGACCACCTGGAAAATTCCTTGATGGTTCAGCTATTTCCAGAGGCGCAAGGCCTTCTGGCGCATGCCCCTGCCCTGTTTGTTGCAGTACCGCATGGCAGTGTTGTCCGTGCGCACCTGTACCAACCTACCCTTGATGGATGTAAGGAAAACTGTAAACGCTAAATGAATGTCCCTTTTGTCTTGGGCCCACTAGGATTTCAGATCCCACTACAGAGCCCACATATACCACCTGGCTTTCTCACCAGCAGGATGTAGAAGGCCAGCAGTCTATGCAGCCTCAAAGTTTACCCTTACTCAAATCCAGGACCAAGGTGGAAAGATCAGGATTAAAGTCAGAATGTCCTGGACTCTCTTTGCCAGGGGAAAGGTAGAAACTAGACAGTGTCCAGAATGGCTCAGATGATGGAAATATGAGAATGAGTCAAGTGCGACTTCGGCATGCTTATAGTGAACCCTAAAGATGACAGGTGGTTTCCTGTAGTTTGGAGGCGGTTGACTGCCTGGGGAGAGCCCACCCTCAACAGCCAGTCGCTGAAGTAAGAGAAGAATGGACCCCCTGACCTCCGAAGGTGTGGTGCTACCCCTGCCATAACTTTCACGAACACCCGAGGGCCGCTGGTGAGACCAAAATGGAGCATAGCAAACTGAAAATGCTCCTCCTCCACCATGGACCCAAGGTAGCGCTGAATGGTTGGCAAGCAGAGAATATTGAAATCAGCATCTTGCAGGTCCAACACCACCATCCAGTCTCAATCGTCAAAAGCAGACCAGACCGGGGCCTGGTTGAGCATTTTGAATTTCTCCTTCTAGAGGAAGGCGTTGAGAGGATGCAGATCAAGAGTAGACAGAAGACATCCATCTTTCTTTGGCACCAGGAAGTTGCGGGAATAACAATCCTGTCCTACTTCTGGCATTTACAACATCTCAACTTCTTGGGCCAAAAGGTCTTGCACTTCCCACTGCAAAATGGAGAAATTGTCCTCCATCAGTTGCTGTGTAGAAGGTAGAAGTGCAGCATGGAAGAAAGGTAGTGTAAGAAATAACCTTTGTAGACAATCTGCAGGACTCGCATGTGCAACGTGATCGTTTGTCAACCTGGATAGAACTGGCAGGATCTGCCTCCCCCCAGTTGGCTGTGAACAAGCAAGG
Organism: Triturus cristatus; assembly: GCF_964204655.1. NCBI lineage: Eukaryota > Metazoa > Chordata > Amphibia > Caudata > Salamandridae > Triturus > Triturus cristatus. Next base: position 1,005,304,832 of record NC_140591.1, on the reverse strand, counting down.
GTACACTAAAGCGGTTTGCCAGGTGGGGCTTTGGGGTGGGAGATTAAGCAGCATGTGTACCTGGGTTGCATGGGTGGTGGGCACCTCTGCCTTTCCTGCAAAACTGCTGGTTTCCCTGCTAGAGTGGGGCAGACTAGCAAAAATGGATGCCTTGGCCAAAGCACAATGGTATTTGTGAGCCTGGCAAGCCTGGCCAGAGAGCCCCAGGAAGCAAGCGGTAACCATACTCTCCTTGAAACGTTCAGGGTCAGAGTTAGCCTCGTCTCAAGCAGGTGAGTACCATAAAAAGGCATGTCTTTCAGAGTGGACTGAATGTCGTCTAGGAACCCAGTGGATCGCAACCAAGCATGGTGAAAAATAGCAAGGCTGGTGCCTATAGCTCGCCCAACTGGGTCGGCAGTGTCTCAGTCATAACGAATTGTGAACTTGGTCGCAATATGACCATCTTGGATCGCCTGCAAAAGGACAGGGCGTAGGTCTTCCGGTACACTAGGGAGGACTTGTGCCACTGAGTCCCAGAGGGCATGAGTGTAAGAGGTCAACAAAGAGGAGGTGTTGATTGATCGAGGGGCCTAACAACTGAAGAGAAGAGGCGCTTCCCAAATTTCTCCACTTGCCTTGGTTCCCTGTCAGGCAGAGCAGTAGGAAAACTGTTGGGATTGGTACAAATGGTGGAGGCCTGCACCATTGGCCTGTGGAGAAGGGTGCTGCAACAAAAAGGCTGGGTCATCCGTAGCAGGGCGATGGTGCCTGGTGAGTTGTCTGTTAAGTGGGGCCAGTACAATGGATTGTCCCAAGTCTCTAGGAGGGTATCTGTCAGGGCCTCACTGATAGGGAGTAGGGGCTCAGAAGAACTGTTGTCCAAGTGGAGGACCTCAGTCAATACTTTTGTTTTTAACTCCCAGGCTGGGACCTGGTGGTCAAGGTCTTCAGCTGCCCTATGCATAGCCACGACGTAGGAGACCGATTCTTCTATGATCGGCCGAGAAGGGAGACAAGGGTTCTCTCTTGGGGGGTGTCCAGCCCACTACCTTCGTGCAAGTCCTCATACCAACTGTCCTTTGCATAGGGCTGAGTGAACTCAACCTGGTTATAGTTGTTAGCAAAATCGGTCCCAAAAAGACTGATTCACTTTGCGTTCCCTGATGGCCTTTGAGTTCGACACGCAGTCTCTGCAGGTCTTGGAGTTGACCGAAACCACAGGCAAACCTAATGGGGATCTACCACAGACATCCGCTTGTGACAGGCCTTACAGGGTTAAAACCTGTTGCCTTAGGTGGTAACATCTCTTGCACACTGAACGAATTTGTGAAGAAAAATCATAAAGAAAGGGTCTCAGAGAGATAAGAGAAACTCTGGATCTGCATCTGGTGGCGTGGAAAGAAAGGAACTGACATCAGCGCGCAGGAGTGACGCCTATAAAGAACACACACTTTCTTTCCAGAGCGGAGCGGCGTCAGTGAGGAGCCACATGGCGCACCCTTCCGGAATGCAGAGGTACTATGGAAACAATTCTGGATCCAGTCTGAACCCTGCGGAATATTCAAGAGGTACAGGATCTACCACTAGAAGTCTCTATTGGAAATGGATCTATTGATTATCTGAAGCAGTGTAGCTTTTCAAGTAGCCAATGGGATGTCATACACCAGTGGTTCTTAACATGTGGTCTAAGGACATTGGGGAGTCCACGAGGCCTACTCAGGGGGTTCTTGACTGTTACAAAACAGAATAATACTAAAATGAGAACATTAAAATTAATAAAGTACACACAAATAAAGAAGCAAATTTGCAAATGTGAAACCTTTTTCTATATTGGCATGTGAATTAAACACAATATTTCAATATTTGAGCATTTGGTTGATGTATACTTATTTTTGTATTTTTGTGTATTGTTTTGAAGATCAAACTGCAGAAATGCTTAGGCCGGGGGTCCCCAAGTTCCAATAACGACTCAGTGGCGGTCTCAGAATTCCAGTAATGATTCAGAAAGGGTCTACAGAAGACAGAAGGTTAAGAACCGCTGCCACAGATGGTTTAGCTTAAGTGGTAAGGTAGACACTGCTTATTGAAAAAAATTATAGCTTTGGTATTTGTGGATAAAGAAAACTAATAAGAGGGCGCACACAGCTCTGAGGAAGCTTGTGATTCTGATGAGTTGCTTGGTGGGAGACACCAACAACTAGATCACTAAGGGAGTCCAAGGGCAGCAACAACCTCTACGTTCATGCAGATGAAGGCAAGCAGACAGGTATAACCCACCGCTAGTAAACACAATATAGGACATGGGAAACCCAATTCCCTACGAGGCGCCGCACGCCTTTTCTGTTAACCCTGACCATTTTATATGCATTCCCATCAGTTCTCTTCAAGGTTTGCAATCAAAGTCGCAAAGGGTCTTGTCATGATCTGCACTATGGTTTCTTGAAAGGAGACAACATTGAAATCTTAACACTTGTTAATCTGAAACATAAGCCACCCATATTTGTACACATGAAGGCAGGATTCTTAAATACCAGAATATAATTGCAACTCCTTAGGGCTCCAAATGAAGTAACCAGCAAGATGGTTAATAGAGACCAGTTTTTCAGAGGACAAGTTGGCTTAAGTCCAGTCTCTGTTGAAGGAGTTTAGTTTATGTAGCAGCCAAAGTGAAACTGTGAAGACGGGTTCTTTTGTTAATGGACAAGATCAAAAACCTAAAGTAAGGCAAGGATTTAAAAGGAGACACAATCAATATTCAAACTTTTTAGATGCATTAGCTCAGAGTTAACCTTCACGCGACAACAGATTGATCTTTAAAAAACATATGGCAACGGTATGTTGCATTGGCTTCCAAGTGTAGTTTAGATCTACATTGTTTTCATGAAGCGTGTCCCAAAAAATGCCAACATTCGAGGAGCTACAATTCTCCAATTAATAAACATTGACAAGGCCAACTTATTAAGCACTAAATGATAAGAGAATGCCTGTTACACTGCTTCACTGTTAAAAGTTGCTTCCCTGCGACAGTTTAAAGACCAAAGGCAATATTTGTCCTGGTAACTGGTACTGTGGAAGCGGTGTGGCAGTGGTTGACACCTTCGAGATGCTGTCATATCCCATTTATTCACCTGAAACACTCATTTCACGCCAGTAAACCAAACTGGACCACTCTTACTGGCTTCCCTCCATCTTTTAGCCCATGAGAATTAAGAGATGGAGCCGATAATCACCCTGGTAATTTCACAAAATGTCACTGCAAAACATGGTTTCATAAGACAGTTTCATTTTGAAAGAGTTGACCTTACAATTGATATCTATCTCTGCCCAGAGTCGTGAAAAATGATTGCGGTGTATTTTGCATTGCAACAGTAACATCCATGCACCAGCGGTGACATTATACAAACATTGGCAATACCAATAGGCCTGGCTTATGAATGCACTGTCAAGCCAGACCTAAATATCCATGTAAGCCAATGACTGCCTTTCTGCCAAATGCGTTACTGACGGACAGAAATGCCATAAATTATCCAGTTATCTAAGACACTAATAGCATTCAAATGGCATGTGTGTGCCCCTAAAACATCAAGTTCGGGCAGCTGGATGAGCAAACAAAATGATCAGAAGTGTGTGGAGGGTAAGCACAATTTTGAAGCACACAGCTTCTGCTCAATCAAAATATGTACGCCTGGCTCATAACATGAGGGTGGAGCCACCTTATCCTGGTGATACTCACATCATTGACTAGAGAGATGTGCTGTCAAGTCAGACCATAAATAGGGGAGCCCCCAGACCTCGGTGGCTAGCTTAACTTGTGAAGCAGCGGGTTTTAACCCTCTCTGGATGTGAATCTTGTTGACATTTTGTGTTTTCAGAAAGTCAGTCAGAATGGTTGGCGAAAGAACTTCAAATCACAACTAATATTTTAGAAGGTTAAGGTTCAGTTTACTTTCTTACATCTCAGTAAACAGGTAACAAGAGGAAAATATGTGAACAAAATATAAATAACTTCAGTCCAATAGCAGTCTCAATGGGAAACAGAATGGAACGGTTGTGACCAGGACAATTGATACAGTTCTATAATTTGTTATATTTGAAAAACCGTGGTACTACATTTAATGGGATCCTAACAGAGCTCGAAGCATTCCCCAAATTCTAGAACTATCTAAAATGCATACATGGCGTAGAGCGCAAGGTAAGTGAAGCATTTGTCGGTGGCAGGGATATGTGATGTAGGGGCTACATCTGGTTTCTCCGTTTCAGGCTCTTTTTATTACCTCTCTATATTCATCCTCCTGAGACTCATTAAGGCGTGTGTATTGGGTCCCAAGGTTTACCATGGGACAGGTCCAAAATGTTCGCCTTTCACCTAGATTTACACTAATATAAAAAGATGTGGCGAAGGCTTATAGGGAATCTGCAATAGAAAACAGGCCTCTAGCTTTACTCAGCAAAGCTTAGCCAAATATGATCCAGCAATTCGCAAAACATTATCACCAAGTGAGCTTATGGGATAGAGGATTGCAAATGAGGAATGCAGCGACAGAAGCATAGACACACGTGTGTGGCATACCCCAGAGGATTCACCAACAGCAAATAAGTTAGCTCACCTTCACATTACGGGTCACCAGCTTTTCTTTTAGTCTTCTACTTCAACACAGGTTGAAGTAATTCTTTTCTAGCCCTCTCTAAAATCTATCTAGTTATTTTGTGTCGCAAACAGGAATTGGTTTCCCCTCACATGGCAGGATGTATACCTTGATGTAGTTGCACATTAAATCTTTTGGTTCCGTTTACAAGAAATGCACCCGAAGCACCCTGGGAACAATTAGTAACCTGCATTGGCATAGCCAATAGGTCTCACCTTTGGAACCTTATAAGTGTTTAGCCATGCAGCACATTATATCCCAATGGCACACACTGAACATCTTGGCATAATTCTAAAAGTTTTTTTTTTTTTTTTTAAAGTCTACATGAAACAAGAAATGTTAAAGGTAATGTATATGCACGAAGTGCACTGGAATGAAGATTGGGTGGTACTCTACCCACTTCCACTCTGTATCCTGTGCTTATGGCTTCCAAGTGATGTACTTATGGTGTCCAAGTAATGTACCTGCATAAGGTGAATTGGCACTGAATGAAGATAGTGATACTCCTCCCCTTATTCATTTGCTAACACTGCCTCCCTAAAATGTATTTGCCTGCGAACACTAAAAGATGACACAGCATGCCAGGGTCTCGGAAAGGCTTGCTAAGCTGAGGCAGAGTCAATTTAATAGGCAGGTTTCAGTCACTGAAACGGCCCGGTCTGGTGCTTCACATGAAGTGCGACTCCGGCGGCATTATTGCTAGCACTTTATATTTAAGATATGGATGGCAGCAGTTCTTTCCAGTATCTCTCCAAAGGGGGTGCACCCTTTGAATTTAAATAGCCACTGTTGTTGTGTTATTCTACTTTGAGCAAGTGTTGAAGAAGGCACAACGCTGAAACGCATCCTACTTACAATAATTGTATCCATATCCGGTTTGTAAACTCTTGTGATCTAACACGGGTCCACCCCCACGTAACGGAGGCACATATTCTGTGTTTGGAAATTATTGGTGGAACCTGGAAAACGTGTATGTATGTATATATATATCCCGTTTCAATTGAGTGGATCAATATGCTAACTTATCTAAAATGGTCACTTTAACCTCAGTTTTTCTCTATGTACACACACACAATATTATATATTTATTACCTACTGGCGGTTGCCCGTAGGTAGTTATAGTTAGGACCTATTCTCCATAGGTAAACTGTAACATTCTTTTCCCAATAACTTTGGCGTCGGTTGACGAATGTTCGCGAAATTTTGACAAAACTCGTGGGGCGCTCCGGTCAGCTCCTATCTTAAAAGTTTCGGGGTGATTTGGCAAGCGGGGGCCGAGAAAAAAGGGGGGTCCCAAAACAGGTTGTCTCCATGTTAATTCCCATAGGAAACTTTAGACACGGCTACAGCCCAAACTACTTAACGGAATTACACGAAATTTGGTAAAAAGGTAGCCCTTAGTTCAGAAAGATCCCTTTTTTTTAAATGGTGTAAATCCGTTCAGTAATTCATGAGAAATTAGAAAAAGAAAAAGTTTCAATATCTGGGCGGAGCCTAACGACATCTCATCATGAGATCTGATAGGCTGTCAGCACTTCACCCTGGAATTGCTGGCAGCCATCTTGGGACCAATATACATGATAGTACCCCATTGAAATGCATTGTAGTGAATCGAAGATTTTGAGGGTTACCAAAAGGAGAACTATAAAGGGTGATAAAAGACTTTAGTTACATTAGAATTCATTTGTTGATGGTACCATACTAATTTCAGGAATTGTGGTGTGTTCTAAGGTGATTTTACCCTGTGAAAAACCTTCTGCTGGGATGATATGAATCATGTTTGAGAGAAAACTGAAGCTAAAATGAGAGCTTATTTTCTGTAAATTCACATTATCTTTCTAAGTCATGTGAGAATGAAGTCTGTCATTCTCAGTAAATCATGTACATCCAACAAGGGCAGAGACTGTCAGTTGATGCCTTTGTGTTCTACTGCAGCTTCTCAGAGTGTTCTAAAGAACAACTAGAGCGCTAACAGCCTTACTTATGACAAAAGTATGTTACACCTGAAGCCATCCTGATTGGAATAAACTGGTAACACTTAAAACATTTAATTTAAAAAGGAACAAAATTAGGTGGTTCATTTTGCCATAGAAATTATGGTTAGTGCTGCAGAAAGAAAATTTAGGGCATGTTTTAAGTGAGATCTAAAATCCTCTTCTATTTCATTAGAAAATTCTGACATGCAGACTGAAACAATCACTTTCAATACCAGCAGTAGACTTCCAGTTAACTCCCTGGTGAGCAGTAGCTTTACTACAGTGATCTAATGAACAACTAGAGTGCTAACATTCTGAATTCATGGCAAACGTGTGACACATCTGAATGCCTTCTTGATGGAATCAAAGTAAAAAACTGAAAGCATTTCCTACTGAGGAGACTGCAATAAATGAGGAAATTAGGAAACTTCATAACAAATAAGTCTCCCAAGATGGCCACCAGAGAAAAAAAGAGCCCAAATGTAGCACAAATATCACCCAGATGTAGCCCACATATGGCCCAATGACAGAAGTGTGCAAAACACTTAATTTTTAGTTTTTCTGCAGTTTTATATAGTGCAGACTGGTCAGGTATTGGAGCGTTACATCTTACTTGGACCCCTTATTGCGTATTTTGCACCAAGTACATGAGATTGATCTTGCGAAACATTGAACTTTACGATTCTGTTAAACTGAAGTTGCTCTGAACCGGGCTTTGTAACACCCGTTTTTACCTACTGGTTTTAATTAATTCTCACTGTATTGTATTAGGAAAGAGGATTTACTGTTTTTATGTACACTTTTATGATCTATGTTTCTAAATCAGATCGAATAAAGTTTAATGAATTGAATGGCAGGACGGAGGCGAGGATTATGCATATCTTTCCTCACTTCATTTGCATAGCAGTTAAAAGAAAACGTAACAACAATCATTAAACAAAAGACTACACAACCCATGAACCACTAGGGTGGTAGTCTCCAAGGCAACTATAGTCCAATCATATCACAGTCCATTGTATACAATATCGTGACGTCCCTTCCGCTTCCTCTTTCTTCACTGCTCATCAGTTAAGTGCATTCCTTACATTCTTGGCTTAATCTGACGTTGTTGCTGTTTGTATAGTGGTTTCTTGTGCACGTTATTAGCATTATTGCCTTGGTATTGTTTCATATTCCCTGCGCAGCAGGCTCTTGCCCGAGAGCTTTCTCCCCCTCGCAGTTTCTCCCACTGTGCGCTCTGCGCGCAGTGAGATCCTGTCAGGCGCGTCTGGTCCGAGCGAGGTAGCTCTGTCGAGCGCTCTCGCTTTTTTTTTTTACACACATTTGGGAATCCGGTCACTCCTTTAGTGTCCGCTTGATTCCCAACATACCCTCGCCTAATTTTGACGCCGCATCCCCTCCCGGCCATGGCAGTGACCAGCCCCACCTGGTGGTGGAAATTGGTATTGCGCCTCAGTCTATTCTTATAAAAGCTTCGGGGAAAGCCCAGCTGTTGGAGCACCGGCGAGGGGGCTGCCTTAAGGATTTTAAGGGCATTTGTTCTGTGCTCACACCCTCTGCTATCAAGTCTTCTCCAGAAGACAATTTTTACTCCTACCAGGAAGTGGAGGACGAATGGCCCCCCAACTTCTCCCTCCAGCAGTGGACCAAGCCCTCTCTCTGGTTATTTCTAGGGCGCTGGCTCTTCTTAGGGATCAGTTTGATAAACTGGCGAAAAGCATCACTGGGGTGTTCAGTGACCCTGATCTGGTGGTGGCGGGTCCCAGTAGCTCCCAGATGGGGAATAAAAGGGCCGTTAAGCATAACACGGGGCACTTGGAAGGATTTGATAAACTTACGGAGACCTTCCTCAAGAATGCGTGAACGCTAAAACATGCACCCTGCCGGGAGGAGGAGTCCGGAGAAAATTGCGACACACTCACCACTATTGTGGACCCCGACGGCGGGTTTCCCTTAGAGGGAGAGGGTGTATCGGAGGACGATTTCTCCTCTGATGAGGATAAGGACTCGGGACGTACCTGGCATCCAGAGTCCCACTCCTCTCAGTCCTGGGTTGGGGTCGGGGTCCACTCGGACATGTTCGAGCCTACCCAAATTTACCATCCTAGGTGGGCAGAGTGGACCCCTGACACCAAGGTGGCAGAGTATGTGGTGGGGAAAATCCATCAACCCCTTGAAAGGGAGGTCAGGAATAGGATGAGGGGAGAATGCCCCAGGCCCTCACTGAAGGGGAAGGAGGCACACACGCCTGAAATTTATGAGAAACTATGTACCTTTTTCTCCAAGTATATGAGGGATCCCAAGAAAGGAATTGATAGGTCTTGGACGTGGTAGGGCCCTTGACCCAAATTATTCAATTGGCGGAGCGTTCAAAAGAGTCAGGATCCCCTTTGTCCACGGATATTGCAGCTGGTTGGGCGCACTACCCTAAACCCTAAAACACTAACCCCTCCACTACCCAAACACCACTGCACTACCCTAAACCCTAAATCTACCCCAGCACAACCCCCTACACTACACAAACACCACTGCACTACCCTAAAACACTACCCCAGCACGATCCCCTACACTACACAAACACCACTGCACTACCCTAAACACTAAATCTACCCCCAGCATGACCCCCTACACTACCCAAACACCACTGCACTACCCTAAACCCTAAAACACTACCCCCTACACTACACAAACACCACCCTAAACCCTAAAACACTACCCCCTACACTACCCAAACACTACTACACTACCCTAAACCCTAAAACACTACCCCAGCACGACCCCCTACACTACCCAAACACCACTACACTACCCTAAACCCTAGAAAAGAAAAACCCACCCCATGCCCAACCCCTCTTACCTCTCACTCCTCGTGTTTCCCCTCTCCTGCTTCACGTCGTCTGAGGGGCGGTGCACGTCGCTGTGAGGAAACGGAACAGCCTCTGTTTCCTTACAACGTGGATTGTCTACATGTTTTTAGAACCCATTGTCATTTACCATACATACCTTTACAACAAAATTTGTTGTAAAGGCATGCGTGGTAAAGGACCATGCGTTCTAAAAAAATGTGTAATAATGACTTTGCGATGTACAACGCATGCGTGGTAATGCATGCATTGTAATGGTATCGCGAAGTAAAAAAGTCATTGTAACGGCTGTTTACCGATCGAAGCTGGCCCCTGTTCTTCAGTGGGACGTTTATTTGAATAATTAGGAGTAAGGAATGTGTTTTTCTTTACCGAAAAGTGCAGTCCCAGCTGTTGTATTGTGAAAGTGTCCGCGTGGCCTGGTTTCACTTCCGGTGAGAAAGTGGAAGAGTCTGTTTGGATCTAAAGGAGTTCTGTTGTTGGAAGGGGCCGGCGCGACACGTCATCAGAAAACATAGCTAATGGAAAACGTCCTCCCTGAAGTGTGGAGAAGTGCCATGAGAGGTCAGCGAGGGTGCGTCCCACCACAGTATGACCGTACTGTGTGACCCATGTGCCGCCTCCAGGGTATGGGAGGCAGAAGCGGCATCGTAGGTCCTCTTGAAGACCGTTGTAGCACTAATTCTACATTCTGGTGCTAGGGCTTTTTAACTTTGTTGTTCCTGCCAGATACAAAGAGTAGATCCTGTGTTATTCAGTGCCTTGTTACCTTTTTTGTGGGTTGTTGTGCCGGTCACTTCGCTGCCCCGCCGGTGCACACGACTGGGCACCCCACCTCGTGTGCCATCTGTAGGGCCTCTGCCCTCGGATCACTGGTTTCGGGAGTGGAAACATAAAAAGTTGCTCCCAAAGGACTAGCCTGAACACTTAGGTGAATATCCCCTGCACCAGCATTCCACTGAAATTCTTTCCTAGCTCTCCCAGGTCGACGAGGACGTCATAATAGCACGGCCCAGCTCGCGACACCGTATGATGTCATCTGAGCCATAAGAAAACCTCGTCGGCGTGCTGACGTCAGTTCCACCCATTTTTTCTGTGCCACCGAGGCAAACAGGCAGACCGAGACATCTTCACATGTATACATAGTATAATATATTTATGCGAGATACATAGACTACCTTTTCATTCTCTGGCAGGGTACGGAAGAATCTGCTCTTACTTTTTCCAGAGAGATCAATGAAAATTCTTTGAACATTACCTTTACTTGTCACACTAGCACGTCCTGTATCCAATTCCTAGATCTAGAGGTCTATATTGTAGACAGAAACATTCAAACTAGAACATACAGAAAGCCCACTTCAGGAAACTCAATTTTACACTTCAGTAGCTTCCATCCTTCCATCCTACCAAACTTAACTTAAGGAAAGTATCCCCTATGCAGAGTGCCTTCGTATGAAGCGCAACTGCAGCACAGAGAGTAGCTTAACTAAGGCCACTAATACACTTTTCAATAGGCTGAAATCTAGAGGATACAGTGCCAGCACCTTAGGCAAAGCCAACGCCAAAGCCGAAAACATCACTAGGAAAGAACTGTTGTTCCATAATACTAAAGTGTTGAAAAAGAAAAAAAAGAAAACCTATGAGACAGGGACTCCAAGATTGATAACAGGTTTTAATACCTATCATGGTATTTTGCGCAAAACGCTATACAAACATTGGCAAATTGTGCGCAATGACCCTGTTCTTGACAAAAAGTACCTAGAATTCCACCTATTTCCTTCAGGCGAGCCAAATCGATGCGTCAAGAGCTAGTGCGCAATACCCCCAGTGTCAGCAAAGGCACAGATTGGCTGAAAACTAATAAGGGCTTTTCCAAATGTGCAAAATGCAAAGCTTGCCGGCATGGTACCAATAACAAAGAAATTATCACCCCATTAAGACACTCTCCTTTCACTATAAGGGGAACTTTCACATGTAAGAGTGAGTTTGCTGTGTACATGTTGCAATGTACATGCAACAAACGCTATATAGGGAGTACCATCCACCCTGTTAATGTCCGTATCTTACAACATCTGAGGACCCCAATTACCCAGTAGCGAGACACATCAACCAATACCATGGTGGGAATGCGAGTGATCTCTTCTATTGTGTGATTGACACTGTACCCAAAAATCCTAGAGGAGGGAATAGACAACTAGCACTCCGAAGACTAGAATCTAAGTATATCATTCTGTTCAATACTAAAATTCCTCATGGTATGAATGCTGATGAAGCCCTGTCCGTACACCTATAGTCCTCTCTGCTTGTCCTGCTCCCTACCCAGCTCTCCGTTTTACTTCAGGCTCACTCTTTTCTCTTCTCTCTAATTTACTTCTCCGTGACTTTTTACTTTTTCAGAAAGTTCAGTTCGTAGTATGCCCTTGTGATGATTCAAATTACCCGCTTTCTTTAATATTGTGACAGTATAGTGTAGTGTATAGTAAAAGCATGCTACCACTGCCCACTGGGGCATTATTTGCTAAGGCGCTACTTTAGTTACAACTCCATTAATGGTTTTCACTCATTTACGAATCATGTTGTAGCAAAATTGATGCATATATATCCGTTAGCGCTGTTTGTAGCAATTTACGCGTCTATATTATCCTTCACAATCACTGCATACATTTTTTATTTTTCATCTTTAGCAGATAAATTATGGAGTTCCAATTTAAAATCTTACTGGGTATATGAACACTGCTTACTGTCAAGTGTATTGATATTATTTTGAGAAGTTCAACTAGGATGTATATATTGTCACTAAGAAAAAGAAAGTCTGTTTTTTTCTGATCTGACACTTGGGTACATACATATTTATTTGCCTAGGGTTTGTATTTTGTTTCCCCCATTTGCTTTTCCTTTCACTATATTAATTTTATGTAATTGTGCCCACTTTGTATTCAAGTATTTTGCCATGTATTATACTTTAGAAATGTAAAGTCACCTAGGTTTACACTTCTATGTCTATGCTTACAACCTCTTGAGTAACTCGGCATATACTTGCTGCCTATTGTGATGCCCGTCGTCGTGACAAAGGCGGCTTGCCGTCGAAATGCGTCGTGGCCCTCTTTTTGTAAATAAACCCTTTCCTGCTTCATACTCGGAGTCTACGCCGGTCATTTCTGCATATGACAGGACTGGATATATATATATATATATATATAGATATATATATATATATATATATATAGATATATATATATATATATATATATATATATATATATTTTCGCTGAAAAAACCATAGGTTTCAGGCACGTTATAGTTAGAAATTAGCATTTAAAAAACCTTAGAAATACACTGAAAAAAACATAGGTTTCAGGGGCGTTCTAGTTAGTTGGACATTTTACTCGTACAAGACCATAGAAATTCCCCGTTATAGTTAGTTCAGCTAACTATAACTCGGGCGCCCGCAATGCACTGCTGATGACGTCACATATTACATCACTCATGACATGGTCAGTGACATCACTGATATCATCCAGTGAATGTGTTTTTCTGAAAATTAAATATGTTTTATATATGTATATCTCAAGGTCGATGGAAGAATAAATGGGTATACAAGTGTCTAAATGGATGATTGTTTTGTAAAATTGATTGTATGACTGATTAAGTGCATCTTAGTGAATACATGGGTTAGTGAGTAATGTTTAAATATGTAAATATCTGTATCAGTCTCTCACTGTGTATAAGTGGCTGCATGGGTTGGTGAGTAGCTACGAGTGTCTATATGGGTTATTAGTTGGTTTTTTCAGTATGAGTGTGAGTGTCTGTATGGTTCGGGGGGTATTATTTAGTGCATAGATGCATGAATGAGTGACTCACTGTGTGCATGACTGTATAGGTGGATGAGTGTGTGTATGGGTGTGTTAGTGAGTGAATGACGTCTCAATAGTGTCTTTATGAGTAACTACATATGTTTTTAACTAGTTTATGTGAGTATTGGTGTGTATATGTGAGTGAGAGATTGGAAGAGTTCCTGTACAAATAAGTAGGTGTTTCTATAAGTGATTGTTTAAGAGAGTAAGTATGTGTAAGTTTCTGTAGAAGTAAGTGTGGTAGTGTGTGTATAACTGTATATGCAAGTAAATGGATGTTTGATACTTTGTTTGCATGTGTGACTATGTGTGTGAGTAACTATGGATGAGTGGCGGTGTGTAACAGGATGTGTAGGAGTACATATGATGAGTGAGTACATGTATGAGTGACTGGACTGTTGGTGAATGAGTGGATGTGTGTGTAGATCTTGGAATTACTGAATAGGTGTGTTGTAACTGGTATTGGTATGTCCATTGTTTTGAAAATGTTAGTTTGTATTTTTGAGTGTGTGTATCAAAGGCTATATTAGAGTGAGAGGAGGTCTGCCACTCTATCACAAGGATGATGTCATCAGTGATGTCATGAGTGATGTCACTGACCATGTCATGAGTGATGCAATATGTGACATCAGCTGTGCATTGCGGGCGCGCAAGTTATAGTTAGCTGAACTAACTATAACGGGGGAATTTCTATGGTTTTGTACGAGTGAAATGTGCAACAAGCTATAACGCCCCTGAAAACTATGGTTTTTTCAGTGAATATATATATATATATATATATACACACACACACACACACGTACGTAGTATCCTGCCACTTGCATACAGCTAGTAGCACTTGGACTGTACTGTCTAGATGGCCTGATAAGTAGCTCTTTCCATTATGTCCCCTGTGTTTCTTATTTAAATGTATACTTTTCAAGCGAGGTTTGTAGCCAATATGGTAATATTTGACCCACCATACAAGCATAGTGTACGTAACTATTGCCCTCAATCAAAAATTCATACAGCCCCTAGAACAAGCACTGGCATAGCCAATAGGTCTCGCCTTTGGGACCTTATAAGTTTTTAGCCATGCAACAGTTGATATTGTTGCACCAAGGATATTGTGCTGCCTAACTAAATACTTATAAGGTCCCAAAAGCGAGACCTATTGGCTATGCTAATGCTTGTGTATGTCAGGGGTCACAATGCAATTAATTTTGTTATTGACCATGGGGCTGGCATGCTTTATTTGAGGTCACACACAAAGTGATTTCCATACCAGGAAGGGAAATCACGTGACCTTTACAGAAAAAATATCAGAAAATGAAATGGATCAAGAATATCCTAAAAGTAAAAAAAACAAAAAACCACAAGGTTTCGCCAACATACACAAGCATGGTTACTGAGAAACCAAGTAGTGTGCAGTACCATTGGAGAGTGCACCTTAAAACACTCTGGATAACAACCATATTGAATGTTTGCATGAACAAAAGCAGTGATTATATCAATAGCAGTTAGTTAGAACAGCAAATATACTTGTCATTTCCATAAATTATACTTGTCATAAAACCACTGATTACTTGAATTAACTGCTCTTATTTTATCAAAATACCCATTCTGAAATGCAGAAAAGGTATTCATTTGTCCCACATTATTAGCTTATCATTAGATGCAAATGTACTGATTTGCCCCTATATAGCAGCATGTCGTTTGCAGCAAACATGCTTTTTGTGTCCCAAAATATGTTTGCCGTTCAAAGTGTGTCAGAATATAAACTCAGCCTGAGGGCCTACTCTTCCATCTAACCGCTGCCTATCCAACTTTACAGGAAATAGTCGGTCAGTTACTGGATGGAGCTAAACTACGTCCAGTATCACACTTTGTCAGTGCACAAAAAAAGCACAAAATTGTGGTGGATGTGCACGATTTGTACGCCGCACAATCCACATGAATCTATATGGGCAGTGCTGTAAATGAAAAAAAAAAAATCTTTACTTCTGGGCGCACAAACTGAGTTGGGGTGGTCTTATGAGGGGCTGTGTTACTAGTAGAGGTGTGCGTAATTCTCATAATTTTATGTTGAGTAATCACATGGAATTACCCTAAAATGCAGAGATTACGCAGAATTACACAAAAAAGATTAATTCTGCATTTGTGCAACAGATTGCCGCCCAACCTAACTGATGTAAGTATAATATTCCCTTCTTTTAAGTTCTCAAATTGAGAGGACGTAAAATTGTAGCCAAAAAGCACACTTGCCATGAGCGATATATAAAGAGCAAACAAGCATCGAGGCACCGGCGCTTTACTTTGAACATTAAAAGTAAAGCGCGGGTGCCCTAATTATAGTAAAAGTAAAGAAATAGGTTTTTTTTCTATTTCTTTACTTTTGCTATAATTGCGGCACCCGCACTTTACTTTTAATGTTCAAAGTTAAGCACCAGTGCCGCGATTATAGCAAACGTAAAGAAATAGATGTTTTTTTTCTATTTCTTTACTTTTGTGAAAGTGATTGCGAGGGTTAAAGACAGATGGTGGCCGGCTGCGCTCGTGCACGCTCACGTGAACGCAAGCGCTAGGCCAGCCAGTAGCACTTTGAGAACTCACCTACAAAATGTCTCGCAGAGCAGCGCATGCGCGCTGACTCGGCGAGACCTAAAAATGAAACCCTCCCATCACGGTAATAGTCTAGTGTGGTGTGGTAATTCACAAACAACCAAAACCGGCTTTATGAACATCTGGATTAAAAACCACAAAAAGCTAATACAACTGCAAAATAAAAGCAGAGAGTAAGCATCACTGAACCTGTGCAAAATTCTTTGTTGGTACAACCTACTGCAGTGGCACCATACTCTCTCCCTGCAGCCGCGGTCCTTCCAGACTCGTGCAGGAATCATGAGAGGCAGGCAGCATGGGCACCAAACTGTTCGGCGGCCCCGCTCTGGTCTGGACGCAGTCAAGCGCCATAATCTGATGAGGCTGCAGGCAGTGGCACTGTAGAAGGCGGTACGAGCAGCCAAACTTCATAACTATACGCAAGCTCTCGCTTTCAGCGCCGGACCCGCCTATTGTCCTAGCTCAACATTCTGATTGGGCAAATCACGGGACACCGTTTGCCATCATCATGTCACGTGAATATGCATCTCTTGTGAATGGAGGCATGGAGAGCAGGTGAACCATGAGGTCCCGTGATGGCATTGGTTTCAGTCCCGCCTCAGCTCAGGCACCGAGCACTACGGCTGCCCCGCACATCTGATGTCACGTTCTCCTCAGCCTTCTCGAAACAGCAAGCCATTCGACCGACATTTGGAGCTTGTGTTAGGGAAAGTAGCCTATGCAGAAAAAAAAAGCTGGCATGGTCTGTGCGACACCCGAGAACAAAAGAACAAATTCTCGGCTATTGGCAAATAAAACAAGCGCGTGCATATCTGCATCGAGTGCTTAAGCACTCGTGCTTGTGGCGGCATCCACCTTGCGGGAGCAAGCAGCGGCGTGGCCACGTTCACTACAAACACATGGCCCATGCGCGCTGCTGCCCGCAAGGTGGATTGCGCCACAAGCACGAGTGCTTCAAAAGTGAAGACCGATTGCTAAAGGCCCTCTCCTAGAGCAGCGCATGTGCGCTGCCTAGGCGAGACCTAAAAAACTGCTGCTCAGTGATGCAACATGCTTTGCTTCGGAAGTCATTTGCCCAGATAACCCATGCACAGAGGGTTACATGCATACATTGAGGATCATTAAAATGGGCCACTGCTCATATACTTGCAATCATCAACAACAGGAAGTGACAACAACATTGGACAGCTGTTCTTGTGGAACAGAGTACTGTTGACGCGCCTGTTCAACTTTAGTGCACCACGACCTTATTCAACCTTCTGTGCTCTAGGTTGTGCAAGCACCCCCCTATGAATTAATCATTCTTTTTAAAAGATTCTTGTTACTGTTTTAATTCGAGCTAAGCTTCGGTCTATGTTAGCAGCAATAATCCTGTGACTTACCAACTGCAGTACCTCAGAAGCAATTTCAAGGCAGATTCAAGTCTGCTCTAGTTAGAGAATATTCCATCTTGCTCCCCAATGAGGAGAGAGGAAGAGCAAAGTTTAACACTGCATGAAAGGGCACTGTATGCATTTTTTGGGAAAGTATTTTAAAAAAAGTGTTAGGCAGGATGGTACAAGACGTTTGGGCATTAAAGAAAAGGAAGGGTAAGTAAAAGGTGGAAGTAGTGGGGAAATATGGAATGGAGAAACATGGAAGGGGTGAGAAGAAATAAAATTAAATTAAAAATGAGAGTAAAGAGAAATGGTAAATACGTAAGGGTATTAAAGAAAGGGTAGGGGAGATAAAAGAGCAGAAAGGAGTAAAAGGGGAATTAAAGGGGGGATGTAAAGGTTGGGGAGAGTAGTAAAAGTAAATTAAAAATGGGCTAAAGTTGAAGGGTACAAGATGCACGGGTATTAAAGAAAGCAGAGGTCTACGTCCTGGACATCTCCCAATCCGGCTTCTGAAGCAAACAGCACCAAGACCGCACTTCCCGCCGCCATTGACAATATCCGCTCCCTCCTCGACCATAGCGAAACTGCAGACTTCATCCTATTGGATCTCTCGTCCGCTTTCGATATCGTCTCCCACTGCACCCTAATCACGAGACTCCACGAGGCCGGCATCCGCAACAAGGCCCAGGACTTGATCCACTCCTTACTTACAGGCCAAACACAGTGAGTCAGACTACATGCATTCCTCTCAGAACCTACAGAGATCAGCTGCGGAGGGCCCCCGGGATCCTCCATAAGCCCCACCCTATTCAACATCTTCATGGCCTCCCTCAAAGCCATCAGAAACAACATAATCTCCTGTGCAGACGACCGCCAGCTGATCCTTTTCCTCACCAACAAATCCACATCTGTCAGAACCAATTTCAATAGTGGGATGAAAGCCATGGCCACCTGGATGAAAGATAGCTGCCTCAAGTCCAACTCGGACAGGATCGAAGTACTATTCCTGGGACCCACCCCTTCTGCCTGGGACGACTCCAGGTGGACCGCCACTCTGGGAACCACACCCACGGACCACTCACGCTATCTCGGCCACATTGTGGACTCCTTGCTCACAATGAACCGCCAGATCAACGCTGTATCCTCATCCTGCTTCCACACACTCCTCCTACTTTGAAAGACATTGAGATGGATACCGACTGAATCCAGTCAGAAAGACGGTCACCCATGCACTCATCACCAGCACACTTGACTATGTCAATGCACTCCACACCGGCATCAATCAAAAACAGCTCAGAAAACTACAGAACATCCAAAAAGCTGCAGCAAGATTGGTCCTCAACATCCCATGCCGCAGCAACATCACTCAACACCTCCAACAACTCCACTGGCTTCCAGTAAACAACTGAATCACCTTAAAACTCCTCACACATGCCTACAAAGTGCTCCACGAAGTTGCAGCAGCGTATCTGAACCACCGCCTATCAATCCACGTACCCGCCAGACAACTTCGCTCTGCCCAACTTGCCCTGGCCACCGTCTCATGGATTCACACAACCAGAACCGGAGGAAGATCCTTCTCCTACCTCGCCGCCAAGACCTGGAACAGCCTGCCCCTCAGGCATTCCCCGTAGCTGACTCAATTCAGGAAGGATTTTCAAGACCTGGTTCTTGGACTGAACGGATCAGCAGCCCCCTCAGCGCCTTGAGACGCTCACGTGTGAGTAGCTGCGCTTTACAAACCCCTGACTGATTGAGCAGTGAGGAGGTCATGGGGGAAAACCTTACAAAAATGGGAGTGTTAAGGGGATGAAACCCCCTCTAATCACTAAAAAAAAATGAAGGGAATTTTTCTTGAAAACCGTTTTCTCTAGATTGGTTTTGTCAAGCTGGGGAAAAACATTCATAGAGAAAAATTAATCCAAAGAGGTATGAGGAGAAAAATTTGTCACAAACAAAGTATCTGTTTCTTTAGAAACACATACAACCTCTTTGAGCACAGGTTATTAAATCAATTCTCAATGGGTATAACCCAATAAGTGGAGGGGGCAAAGTTTCTTTTATTAGGAGTCCACCCATGCGAAATGCAAGAGCTTTCAAATATCAAGGCTGACTAGCTGTGATTCTACCTCATGCCTTTGTCTTCCACTATCTTCTTGTCTTATCTCGGTTGTAGATTCTTTTCCAGCCATTTTGTCTCCTATTGTCATCGTTTTCCTATTTCCCGGCTCCTCCTTTTTCTGCCATTCACTTTGGCTCTGGATCAAAATCTAACGTTCACAAAAATAGTCTAGGTCTCTAAAAACGAGCATTGCACTGAACTAGTTGATTGAAGGGCAACTTATAGGATAGGGTGACAGTCTGAACTCCTCACAAAAAATGCTAACTACATGTTAGTAATGTAGCATATTGTCAGGGGAAATAAGGGCAACGTGCAGTAAAACTGCAAGAACAATAGCTCAGTGTATTGCAAGTCTGCAGGGTCCTAACTGCTTTAAGCAGAACAGCCTGTGTGTGTGGTACAAAACCACTCCAGGAGGACTGGACAAAGCTGCATATTCACGCATGAAAAGGTGTTTGCTTCAGTACAACGACCAGAATGAATGGCTCATCTGACCATGCCAGGGTGGAGCTAGATAAGGGAACTGCAGTAGACAGTCAATTCAAAGAGGGGCTGGAGATTCATATTTGTTGTGTGGTCGATATGGGCACAGTGGGATGCTAACAAAAGGAGGCTCATATGCTATAATGAAAAAATATCTTCATAAATCCTTCTAATACTTTATGGAGTTGGGTCCGTGCTGTGATGGTCTGGCGTTATATGATGGCAAATACAAAGGCTTGATGATAGATAGCTTATCTGTCTTTCATAACCCTTACGCTCAGCATTATTACCACATTGTTTTAAACATAAGCAGATGGTGATGCAATATGTGCCAATAAAGCATGCTTCAATGTAATAAGATCCTACAACGAAAATTTATTATGGTTGCAAATGTTGACGATGTTGTGTAAACAATGAGCACATTGACATATGACCAACACACTACAGAGAGAAAGGAGCAGCGGAGTCTTTTTTCCATTCCGCTTAGTCAGGCATAGGCATTCAACGTATGCAATACGCGAGACGTCACGCGGCGTTTTTCAGCAGACCGCGGGTCTTTAAAACCAAGTAAGGCGCCCCGCTTGTGTATTCAGGTTCCGATCAGAGAGGAGGAGGCCACACGAGTAGCGGTGAGTATCACCCACCTTTCCTTTTCTTCCTCGGCGGCCCCAGATTCCTTCCTTTGAATATTAATGGGGGTGAGGCTTTCTGCTTTGATTCTGCAGATCGAGCACCGTGACAACCCTTCATCTTCCTGACGTGAACTCAACCGACGGATGCGGTGAGTCATGTTCTTTAAATAGAAAGCTGGCTTATTACCTCCCTTATTTCTCTACCCTAGAAAATAAAAATATATTTGGTCTAAATTCTCGGGGATATAATTACGGCTTTTACCAATGTATTAGAGCACTTTATTAGTGTAAGAGAAACCACGATCCTGAAGTGTGTGTTTTAAAATATTCCTGTTCACTTTGTCGTCTGTTTTAGATAATAGCCACTTGAGGCTACCTTTTCAATAAGTAATGGACAGTGAAATATAGATAACAGATTTATTCTGCTAATGAATTCTGGACCTATGAGGACCACGCTCTTATCCCAAGTAAGAACACCATTGATTATATGTATATATTTACTATTTTCAATATAGATAGGTTTTTTGACCGACGCCTTGATATTGCGGTTGGCATTCGCTCTCTCCCAATCATAAGTTCCTGGAGCCTTTGAGCCCACCAATCCTCACTTGAACCTCTTGGGAGGGCCTTCTGGTTTTAACCACGGTAAATACGGCCTTTTGAACACTTTCATGTGTTATGTTTCTTAGTTAGCGATAGTTTATTTTTCAACACATTTATATTACACCCTTAGGTGCCCCTTCCACTTCACGTACACGCCAGTCCTGAGGAAGACCCCGCTAGCAAGGCTCTTAGGAACCTACACTCACACAGGGGTCGAAACGTCGACACTACCTTGATGCAATACTTTCAACAGTACCTGGTCTACTGTATTACATGGCTATGTAATAGACAATATGAATATTTCCATTTGTCTTACTATTTGGCTGTGAAATATGCCGAATGAATAGTAAAATTGTGTAATGCGTTGTTTAACTTTCACGTATTTCACTACTTTCAACCCAAATCACTCAGTTTTCCTTATCCCTTGCGTCACTTCACGATCGGGCACTCCAAATGCCATTTCAAATGTATTCTGTGACTGAGATACATGTTCAGTGTGATTAAATAACACTGTTACAACAAAACATTCTTTAATTTATTTTTGTTTGATTTTCTGAGTAATATAAATCATGTTTTACTAACGCCTTCTGATGTTAGATTACTGGGACCATCTTTTACTATATTCTCATACCCAGGTCTCTGTGATTTGGGGTCTACCCTTTAGTATAACTACGCACAAATGGAGGCAGAATACATCAAAGTCTGAATGCAAACATCACTACCAACGTATTTCCTGAGAGTCTGGAAAAATTGATATCACTGACCAACATTATGCTATTCAAACACCAAACTGGTTATTTACCTGCAAGTCCAGTTCTCTTTAGGCTGCACTTTCTTCACTTATTCCCAATACTGTTATCTTCCTTTCAATTGAAGAGACCACATAAACCAGAAGTATGCATTGTAGGCCCTTGTGGGCTAAATTCTTGCCGGATTGTCTGGAGAACCACTTAATTTGTGAGTCATTTAAATTATCTGTAAATGTATCTTTTGGGGACATGTCAGAAATCTGGTATAGATTTGGTCCTTCTGGACCGGCCTTGGCCTCCCCACATGATGAACTACAGCTACGGGTAATATTCATGCCACCTTTGGGAAGAGTGCCCCAAGCAGCAGCGCCTACCTACTGCTGCCACAGTAAAAACCTATACAACATCCAGAAAAACGAGGTGTATCCGTAGTGCACAAATATACATGGCGACGGACAATTTACATTAATGAAATGTACGCTAAAGATTATGCATAAGGAAAAGGATGCTCCATAATGACTACTTATTTTCAAAATCGAACGACCAGCAAAACAATTTGTTGTGGGAGTAACTTCTCATTCAATCCAAGTTAGATTGTTCAAACATATGCAACCTCTCACGTTTACTCTAGTGCATCAGCGTGAACCCAATGTAAGCACAAAAGCAGAAGGCGCCCTCCTGGTCAGATCCGTGAGGAAGGATGCTAGTTCAACTGCTGAAGCCAGATTTACACAGCCAAAAAAACCCTTGAGGTGCCTCATCCCTACTATGCGAGCCTGCCGTCGGACTGGCCTCAGAATGTAGTGTGAATATAAATGTGTCCACAAGTTATGCATGTACAATTTATGCTTTTTACATTCAAAAGGGGTTCTTAGAGTCTTTTATCCAAATAATTAACAGACAATTGGGAATTAAGCATTTCAAAGAAGTACGACTTGATTACACTGCCATAGAAAAGCGATCATGCTTTATTAGTAAAAACATTTTTCAAAAAGCTCGTTCAATTTTTACTTTATTTCCACATTATCCTCCAGTTCTACTCCTAAAATAACCAATCGTCTTTCACCTAAATCTTAACATCTTCTACTGAAGAACCTCCCGGTTCACTACTTATCCGATTTAAAAGTCATTTTGACATATGCATGTTGCACGAAAAGCATAGTATAAATGTTGTGCCATCTGAAATCTAGCGCACAACTGTTGTACATCAGCACAGAAAATGTATTGAATACTACCTACATCAGCTGCCTCCTGTACTTCTGTCCTATCCCAAATGTCATTCTTCACCATTCTGTCTCCATCAAAAAATGCTTAAAGAAAGAAACAAGTACAAATTCATTGCACTGAACTCTGGTTTTAGAACAGGAGCACCTTAAGAGTGCACAATTATATCTAATTTAAGCACAAACAATATTCATTGCCTTGAGCGGTGTCAAACCTACAAAACTTCACATCTTACATACTGACGAATAGCTCATGCCGGATGATTAAGCATTGCAACGGGACCTCCTGCTACCCATTTTACATTATGTACTAGTGCGAGATACAGATTAGAGCCGCTTTGCTTGCACGTGTTCCATTCTTAAAAGTTTGTTTATTTTAGTAATCCTGATCCTAATTAGCTCAGACACGACATCCCTGCCTCACAAAATTACCCTAGTCTGTTTCGCTCCAATTCAATCCAGCCATACATGCTTGATCATAAAACATATTCCAAAACTCAGTCCTAGTCTGAGAATGAACTAATCGATTTGTGGGAAATGGGCCAAGAGTTATTGTCAGAATGGAAATTTCATCTGCAAAAAGAAAAAGAAAAAAAACCAGACAGGCTCTCAGGCGTATGCAGACCACCTTGCACACACAAACTCCCACATACACTCATTTTTATTAAATTCCTATAGTTCAAATGGAAAACTGAAGGCATATTGATTTAACAAAGATGACTCTAGCCCAATATCAGCCATGTTGTTAATCACAAGGTTTTAGGAACAAAAACAAACAATGCGACACAAAAGGTAACCACATCCATAAAGCAGTAAAAGGTAACTTTAAATAAGTGCAGCCCGTCCATTAACAATGGCCCACAGACTAGTTTTAAAAAAAAAATTGATGGGTAAACATGGAGAAAAAAAAAATTCTCGTGGAGAATTTTTTTTTCTAAATATCAGCACTCATTTAGAGTTTGGGATTTGTGAAAGAAAGCTTTAAAAGGAGCAAACCTGATTGGCTGTGGCTGCTGCGGCGTAGGGGACACTTGTTGCAGGAGTTGTTGCTGCAGAGACAGTGGCAGACGTAGCGCTGTGCATCATGGGTACTTTCAGGAGGGGAACCATGGAAGCAATGAACAGGAGGGTGTAGCATTATGGCAATAGAAGTGGTATTTGGCATGGTGAATATCACACAGCAGCAGCAAGCCATCACGGGTTAAACCAGCAGATGGCATGCAATCACAATGCAAAGCAAGAAAGCATGGGAGAGAAATAAAAAGGGAAAATAGCTTATTACAAGTACAATTAAAGAAGGTTGGTAAAAAAAAAAAGATAATAAATAAAAATCAATGATTCCCAGAAAATACAAAGCAGAAAGAAACAAAGTTCTGATTAA
The DNA here is from genome assembly GCF_964204655.1 of Triturus cristatus. Classification (NCBI taxonomy): domain Eukaryota; kingdom Metazoa; phylum Chordata; class Amphibia; order Caudata; family Salamandridae; genus Triturus; species Triturus cristatus. The sequence continues at coordinate 1,005,280,337 of NC_140591.1, read as the reverse complement.
TTTGACCTTATGATGTAAACTCGGACACACACTTATGCTTTCAACTGCTCATCCACTAATCCAACCAAGTAATGCAATAATATTTCCAACTTTTGAATAATAAAGTGACAATTAGGGGATTTCCACTCTTTTTCCACAAACTAAAATCAGATTTTTCTTAGATAGTGATCTCAAGCTGCTTCACTAAATCTTCTTCCTCCATGTGTTCAATGTTTAAAGAAACAAAACCTTGTGTAGTTTGAGATTAGCAACCATCACACACTTGTTGATGGATTTTAGAGTACAATAACAATACTAGCACCGGTTTGGGTTTTATTGCGAGCCTAAAATCAAGACTATCAAAAATAAATTCCAACTAGTAATGTCATTTGTAAAACGGATTGTTTTATGGATGCTTCTATCTACGCTAGGGTGGAAGCAATCCATTCAGCCTTGTATTTGGTACAGTGCGCAGCAGATGACGAGCAATCAAAGCAAAAGTGCAACATAAGGAGGTTGTAATGAAGACCTTGTGTTCTAGACAAATAAGTGATAAGGAATGACAAGAGGGCCGGCCCACTTCTGGGAAAGCCTGATAACATTTTCTTACACAACAAATAGGAGTAAAAGGCACAGAACATGGCATCTTCGAAAACAAAAGATTAAAAATATTTTTCTTTTCTTTGAAACATATAAAGTACTAAACAATTTTTGTATATCTGAACTTTCATCAGTGGGCGAGGAGAGTTGCAGATAATGTCATATTAAACTTAAAAATAACTTTCAAATATGGAGAAAGGCAATAAAACAATGACCGTACTTATTTCTGCAAAACTTACAGTGAATGCTTTAAAAACATACAGATACATATAGGCGGCATTTCAAACAGTACAAAAGAGATTGATAAAGGTTGGAACCTACCAATACTGTTAGCGGGAGTCATGCAGAAAACTGACCCTGCATGTCATGCAATGATACAGTAGGTGGAAGAGATGAATAAAGGGAAAGAAATAGGTTAGCCGTTTAGAGACAACATTCAAGGTGTGATTCAAGCATAGCTCTGTGTAAGTAGACGTTAGTTAAAACACCACTCTGAAAGGTCATTTGTAGTTTATGTGCTGAAGGAGTGCCACTTGTTGAATTTAAGTAACATCAAAGATTTTGAAGCAATTAACAAATTGGCAACTGAACCTTGAAAGGATAAAACTAAAAATATAGGGTGGATTCATACACACAGATCTATTAACTAGTGGGGAAAAAAAGAACGCAAGGTTACTCGGGATTATTATTCAATCTATTAGCTTTGTTTATTTTCTACTCTTCTCTCTGATTTAAAGAGCTATCAGGAATTGGCATTCTGGCCACACAAGACATGAGTTAATCTAACTCCTAGGACTTAAATGCAGAGTAAGTCTGAGGCATCATAGATCACTATTTGCATTTTTTTTTTTAGTAAGGTCTGACAATACACTGTCTTCTTCCCAAGTGATTAAAAATGAGTTTATTGCAATTTAATACAAAACAGTATAGTTGGTTAGGCTAGCTACTAGATTATGACAATTATATTTGATACTGGTCATGATGCAAAAGGGGAAATATATAAAAGGATACATTAGGATTGGCTGCTTCAGGAGGTTGCCTTGTTAAATTGGCTACAATTAAGGTTCTATCATGTCCTTCTTGTCCTAAGGAAATTAAAGTATCAGTGTTTTGCAAACAAGTTACAACTTGAAATTCACCTGCCCAGACTCCGCTGGCCTAGGTAGCCTATCCCTAATCAACATTCAAGTGCTGACACTTGATGAGGGCCCTAAACAAAAACATTTAAATATTTTTGAAAACGACCACTTCAAAGTTCATAGTGAATTTCACTGCAAACGGTTGAAACTTTTATGATGTTCCCTTGAACACAGATACTGTGACTAACCTTTAATCAGTCAACTCGTTCTAAACTTTATGACACTGGACACAGAAAATGTACTGATGGAGTTCTAAATGAGTCAATTTGATAAGGACTACTCTGCACCATTTCTATGGTTTTCTTTGTTATTAACTCAATGCACATACCTCCTCTTGGCAAAATCTATCACTCATATGTCCGTCTAAATTTGCTGTTAAAAATCTGTTTTTTTTTGTCACAGAATATAGACAAAATGTATGACCATAACCTGTGAATGAAGGCATTCCATAGTTAATAAAATAAAATTAAAATAAAAACCTGAAAGATCAACAGCCAGTTTTGGGTGCGCTTTTGATACCTAATTGGATCTTGATGTTTGTTAAATTAAAGTAAACCAAACTACAAATGACCTTATTATGAAAGGTGACCACCAACAAATATACATTGTAAATAAGGTATCAAAACGTTCACTTAATAAGGACACATGTCCACAGTGGCATAAATGCCAGGGGTGGGTAGCTCATCCCAACATAATACCACAACTAATTCATTAACACCAGATCTGGGAAGTGAAAATCATGCAAGTGTATTTGCACAGAGTAATAAAAGTTAATACATCTGGCAAATTCTGGCCGAGTAACTGGTTGGAAAAGGTTAACAAATGAACTCAAATCATAGCCTGGATTATTCTGCTTCTACATCAGAAATCATAACTTGGAGTAATGTTCTGCTTTTAAAGCATTGTTTGATTTGACGACAAACACAGCAAGGAATTCATGGGTGGAGCACACCATCCACATTGATTGGTGCAAGATCAGAGGCTCTCAAAGGACAAGCCTAAATAACATTGTTTCTGGATTGGCTGTTTTTTATTTTTTTTAAATAAATGTTGTTGCAATCCCTACAAATATATCTTGTGCACTTATATGTAAAGCATTCGTTTTAAGAACCAGTCCACAAATCCAGCTGTAACCTCAATGGAGTTTAAAAGATTCAGGTGGCCTAATAGAGATGACACAGGGGACAAAAGCCATTGTTGGCCTTTCCAAACCAGCTTCTTTATACAGATGTGAAGTAATGACCTTCTAGACTGCTGGCACAGCGGAAATCCCATTCAGTACCCCCTGTGCTTTATAATATTTTGCTTAATTTATGTTGAATGCTGTTGCTTCAGAAATCGTTTATTTTAAACGCCTGGATATGGGAAAGATTGAAATACTGTATTTCTAATAAGTTAGTTTTGAGCATTTAAAAATGATGGGCTCTGTGTCTGTTTGGTACCAATGTGTTTTTTTTCCGTTTCAACACATTTGTACCAAACAGACACAGAGCCCATCATTTTTAAATGCTCAAAACTAACTTATTAGAAATACAGTAAGGGGGCACTGAATGGGTTTTCCGCTGTGCCAGCAGTCTAAATGCATAAAACATTGTAAATCAACACATAAATAATTGAACTACAACACATCACCTTGATTTTAAACAGCTATCTTAAATTGCGCATGTGTACTGCAATACTGTTTCCAGTTTTAAAGATGCAGCTCCCAATGTTCGCCCAACAGCGGCCTTTGCATTTCAGTGACCAGCCAAGGCCAGTTATGTCTGTTGTGTCAGAGAGCTTTCAAGTGGTCACTAGATAAACCGTCCTACCACTGTTTACGGTGAGAATACACAATTAAAAATAGCTAAAAATAATATGGACTTTTATAGTCGAGGAAAAAGGCAAATTTACAAATAACTACTGCAGTTCAGATATATTTTAGAACTGTTTTTTTCAGATTAGAAGCTACACTGGTGGGGCCTAGGAAAATATTACTGTGCAGAAACGTCGCCATATGGCGCTGTACAGATATAAAAAACGCAATGGGAAGTAATATTAAAAAATATTATCCCAGTGACGAACCACATCTTTAGTTGGAATTTGTTTTCCCAAACGGAGCAAGAAAGGGTCCTGCTGGCAGCAGGGTCAGGCTGTTGAGACGAGGACACTGCGCCAGGCAGGTTTCCTAAAGGTGTGCGGCGAGGAAGGCCCTCAGTGAGTAGCTGCTGGAACAAAAGAGGTGTTGGATGGGAGAAAAGGCGGGGAAGGGGGCAGGGTGGTGGTCCAAGCAAGGACGGTCGACCCCCGTCCAGGTAATACAATAAATAATTTAGTTTAAAAAGAACGCAATATAAAACAGATCACACGTTATAAAGCAAAATAAGGTCTTTTTTACATGCGTTACTTTGACAATTCATTTTAACCATTTAAATACACACATTTACGCATGTTTTCCTTTTGTTATTTCTTCCACTTTGTTAAAGACCACATCATTTAACATGGGATGGGGAGGGAGCTCGCGAGGCTTACGGAGGCCGATGTAAGAGGAAATCTAAGATCAAGTGGCTGAATGAGCTCTTAAATTAAATAAGATGGTGTCACACATTTAAACAGAGGTACATGGCGAATTATTCTGCTGAGGCGAATACAACCAAATGTTATCGTCCAATAAAGCATGTAGTCTTAGTTCAGATTGGTCATCTTTCAGTAACGGCTTTACTAGGCAAGCCAGCTAAAACTCCTCTTTTACATAGCCTAGGGGTTTTTATGGCATCTACCAATGGCGATGAAATAGGACCCAGTTGTAACACACTGCATCACATTAGCATTCCTCTAATACAAAGATCCTGCCCAGCTCTGGGAGTAGATGTTTTTTGCGACTTTAAGTCACCTGTGAATTACTTCTAAACATCGAGATGTTCCAGTAATAGTTGTCAAGGCATTACAGTTGCAGATGACGGATGCAAAACTCTAGGCCTTTCACCTATATCTGAGGACCCTGTGAGAGAAAGCAAGACCTCAACTACTGAGCCAGTTTAACTGTTCCGAAAACAGATAGATGCGACTCATCTCGGCCCAAGCAACCCCTGCTATCAGCACCAGGATACCCTCCCAGGTGAACCTTAAGCTCTACAAATAAACATGACAGATATGGACAGGCCCACATCAAGCCAACGTGATCAGGTACAGATGTCAAGCTCCAGGGTTTTCTATGCCACAGTATAATTGAGGAGGAATTCAAAGTACGCATGCACATATCTGACTCAACCACTTCAAAAGAGGAGCTCCTAAAAATGGAGGAGTCCAGATCCGACACAGTTTCTATCACCCAACGACTTAGTTTCCTTCTTTGATGGTGATGGATCCAACTCAAAGAATATATTTCTGCATATTTTCTTAGCTTTACCCTCTCACTGATGAGGGTCTTGAAGCAGATCAACTGCTGAATACTTACTTGACACAAACCTACTTTTGACATCTTTTAAAAAAAGAAACGACAAACATGCACAATTGGTGCTCATTTATGTTGAAGAGTCTTGAGGTGACGATCATAAAGAAACTTTGTTACTGCATTGTAAAAGTATGCAGAAAAGAGTAGACTAGATGTAAATTGCTCCTTTGAATAACATAGGGTCGTGCTTACTAAGATTTCATTTTATTCTTTTAGTGTGAAATAGAAATGTGAAAGTGATAACTCACGTGTGGTGAAAGTTCATTAACCAGTCGACTTTGAATATTAAGAGATATGTGAAGAATTAACAGAACTAAATATAAATTAGATAACGTGTAAATGATCTTAAAGAGTTGCTTTAATTATATTTTTGCTTATATTAAAGTGTGCATCAACCGAGAGAAAGAAATGGTGTTGCACGTAAATGCCAATACCAATTTCACTGAAACAGTCAGATAATAATCTTCACATATGTACTAACAAGAATAATTAGAAACTATTTAGTTATCTCATCATTTGAATTGATTTTACATGTTGGTACCTTTGAAATGCAGTAGCACGTTATAGTTACATGTCATTTACAATGGAACTAACCTGCCTCAAGCATATATACACCGAAAATCAAATGTCATAATTCATAATGAAAATGCATATTTGAATGCTTATATTCTCGCTTATATTAAGCTAAATTCAAATAGGTCTGTTTGCTTATTTATGTATATATTTTTACTTTTCCTCTAGCTCTATTCTGTCCCTATTGGAGAATATGTCCGTATTTCAAATGTATTGCAACTGTATCCTGTTTCAGGAGTTCACATGCTCTTACAAGGACCATTGGATAAAATCATTCTTCCACCAGGAACATCTGCCTGGGAAGCTGCTCTTTTGAACTTGTTCATGAACCTTGCTAAAGGATCTTTGTTTAAAGGTCAACATGTACCAGATGGTCTGATCATTTAGGTAACCTGAAACACCTTTATTTCCGTAAAATGTGTCTTCTTTATGTCTCATGACAAGCATCCTATATGAACTGACCAATGGACTGAGTGGTCTGATGATGTGACCCAGGAGGTGCCACCCCGGAACTGAGAAATATTATTCATTTGGATTGACTATTGTACACCCATTCCTTTTGCCACCTTTCCCATGAGTATTCCTTCCTATTGGACTGAGAGAGAGATTTCAAACTTGCTGACTCTTCTGTCGGGCGTATACGGTGTGTGCTATTCCCGGGCTTCTTTACCCTGTGGAGAGAATCGTTGAGCTGGTACGATTCATACCCTTTCCTGAGCTCTCCTTCTAGAACTTTGGTAATTGATGGCCCAAGAACGATAAATATGATTAAACTGTATCCTTAAATGCCCGAGACTGATGGATTTACTTCCTACATTTAATGATAAATATTAACTATTTAAAGATCCAGTTTGTCTCTCTATGAGTGATCTTCAGTGAGTGACTGCATTTGCATAGCTTAATGAGGGACGGGAATTCTAAGAGAGAGTTTTCTAGTCAACAGGTCCTAATGTTACTATTTTTCATAGCTTTAACCGAATTGCTTGCATGTATGATCCTAGCTCGTCAAAATTTCTACAGGAGATTTGGCTTGGCAGTAATAATTCTGTACTTGTATAGCATAGTATTGAGAGTCATATACATGAATCTATTACTAGTTTGTAAGTCAGTTATCCAATCCTTGGTCCTCATTGGATATCTGGATCGGATCCTCTATATCCAACCCCTCACTGCACGGTTCAAGATCTATTGGAGGGACAAGTAAATTACTCTGAGGTGTAGTGACGAGTTAATTTAAAATCAAAAGAAAATGGGCAGAGGCGCTAAAGTAAGGGGAAGCTAACATACTTTTCCTTACATAAAAGTCTGATGTGATGTCTACTGTGATCAAGAAACATTGAGCATGCATAAAAGGAATCGAAGCAAACCAATGTGATTTGATTTTAACTATTGCAGACCTCAAAATAAGGTATGTGCAAAATACTTTGCATCAAGAACGTGAAATAGAAAAGGGCAAATACAAGCAGATGCAGTTTACTTTGCCCTGAAACGTTAAAGCAAAATCTTTTGTTTTTTCATTTAAGTGAAGAACAAATAGCCAATCAAAGAATGAAGAGCAATATGGCTGTTCCAAAAGTGTGTCAGTAAATCTGTCATCTTGAGGGGTAAGTAAAGTTTACAGGAAAGTAATAAGGACATGAAGAGCAACTTTGATATCAGGCACTACTTGCAAACGTAGTGGAAAAGGTCTCATCAATAGGCAAGGGATTGGAAATGAGACGGTGGTAGAAAGTCAAATTTATAATCTGAAACTGAAAAGGAGGCCTTCCATTTACAAGTGAGGCTGGAGGACATCAGAGCAGTGTGCCAATGTTATTACACTAGCATGCTTTGAGATTCAAAACTCACCCTTATAGGGACTTAAGTGTTTTTCCCTAAAAAATCAAATGATTAATGTCTGAGAATTAATCAGCTGGAGGAGGTGAGAAAATCATGACCACGTTATGGGAATGAGCAATATTAATATGAATCTTAGCCAAACCCCTGTGCTGCTGCATGCCAAGAAGGGCACAAGAATGCTCTCATCAATTAGTATTCATGTATTAGAATATCCCCAGACGGATGTCCATCTGTTTTGTTCATCAGAACACCATACTGGCCAATCATCCCTCAGTGACTTGTAATCAGCAAGTTAACTTTGAATTTCATTTGTCTCAAGGGAAACAACGTTTTCTTTCTTCTTAAACTGAGTCAGTCAAAGAGGTAAGACAAGTCTTTGGGCACCAGATGCAGAACTTAAGTAGTCTTATGAGGTGCTCACTATTATAGTCTTATCTTCTATACTTTCTATAGAGGACCTTTTTGATATGCTCAAAGTCATGTAATAACCACTACCAGAAAATAACCACTCTAAACTGCTTATGTGCAGGGTCTGTGACAAGGTATTTTCTGTGAATAGGAATGCCATACTATCGGGTGCGGAGGGCACATTATGCATGTAGTTATCGAAGGACCATTTGTAACCACAGGCTTATTAGTTGGACACATTAAGTCGGGAAATGAAAAGACTGTCCAGTGCACTACTGCATAATGCTCAACTTCGCTAACATTGGCACAGATTGCATCTGTTTCTTTCCCACGTGATAGTAAGAGGATCCAGTACAATGCATGGTCTGAGAACGATATGGCCGAAAAGGTGACAATTTAGACCAGCTAGAGAAAGCAGTGTTATCTATGTGGAAAGCTCTCACAAGCTCAAGGAGACTCAACAAGCACTACCTAGGCATCCCACCAGTGCATGGGAGATTCAGGTACCCGCCTTACAGAGCAGATGTAAGATGTAATTTCATGTGACCACTAGACCCACTGACGCTCTTGCATGGCTACTTGGAGCGCTGTGAAACAAAGTAATTTGTACTGAAGAATGTCCTGGTGCATTCTTATCCCCAGGGTGATTACGGCAGGTCATATGGAGATCATGCTTATACAAGTTACCTACAAGAAAAGGGCAACACTAGAAAGTTCAATAATAATCTGATGCAGACACGCTGCTTTCTCTTGGCACAGCCCTCTACAGTTTGAACACCCACAACAAGGCAAACGTTCAACCTTATTCAACCCTGATCAAGCGAGTTCTCTGTGGACAGGACGCCCCGTCATGTGTAGAAGTACATGACATGGTCAAAACTCAATTATGAGACAGACGGGAGCGCCTGAACCCAGCAACATTAACTCATTGAAAATACAGCTTTGTTTTCAGAGGGATTTGCAAAGAGGCTTGATTCATACAGTTAGGCCGCTGCTTGCCTCATTCATTTTCAAACAGTAAATTAGATCTCCAATAGCTAGACAGAACACATTTCTGGTTAACAGCTAGAAAGAAAAATTGCAGTTATTCAGAAAATGTGTGCAGAGTTAAATACCGATGGCCTGACCACTTTGGGACATATGTTCACCCACTCAATACAAGAATGAGCAGAAGCATGGGAAGCGCTCTGACCTCAAAAGGTGACCTAAAAGTGGAGCAAATAGGCATAGTATTGCCAGGAGGAAGGAAGAAACTGAGGCATGAAGTTGAGTCGTATAACATAGGAATCCGGATCATGCTGAGAAGGCATGCCAAATAGTCATAGTAGACAGAAGCAATGCCATTTGTGATTGTTTTTTATTTTTAGAAAGGTTTGAGTCATGCCACCCGAGACAGTACGGCCAAATAGTTCATATACAATAAAACTAAAATAAACAACCTTCGGAGCAACTATATTTATTTTATAAGCCTGCAGACTCATGTGTTGAAAGTTATCACACCTTTTCAATTTGATGGATATCTGCCAAAGACGGGACTCTGACAGTTTTTGCCAGCTCGGGGGTGATTGGAGAGGACCACAACACCCAGCAGCCCCACACTGAAGGCCATGCCGCTTTCGCGCTCTTAAGCACAGCACGATCTCACGGTCTTTGCAACCGCCAATGACAGGACTCTGCCAGCTTGGGGGTGACGTCCAAGAGGGGACGACAACACCCATTAGCCCCATTCAATGCCAAGTCCCTCTCGCACTCTTAAGCGTGGCGTGGGACGCGCCTGGGTAAAGCCCGCGCCAAGGGTGGGCTCGTGCATGCCCGCCAGAGTCTGGGCTGATGACGTTTTGGGACTTACGAACATGCCACTATAGGAAAAAGCATGATCAAACAAGTGGAAGCAGGAGGAGTAAGTATCAACGCTTGATTCCTTTCTGGTGAGGGCTAACATATACGGTCTAAAGAGTTTGAACTGACAGAACGTAGACTGTTTCTTGGAGAACTTAATATTGGGGTCATCATTACCTCCCCTGGGGCATATTTTGCCAGATCCTCCTCCAATTACTTAGGGAGGTTTAAATAATAGTGCGGTCTCACCAAAGTAACAACCAATCATAAGAAAGAGAGGAGGGACTAGACAACAGCACTCATTAAAACCTAGGAGTTTGAAAGAAGCGCTTAATGTAACTGACCAGGTTTACACTCTGGGCCCCTCAAATGAAAAGGCCCAGGAAGTACACAAAGTTAGAACAGATTATATTAAATGTGATCCAGCCTCTAACAATACGTCTAGAAGCCTTAGAACAGTGATTAGCGATACTAATCGAGAAGGGAGAGTCACTTCAGAAGTCTGGGCCCGCCAATACTTGCACTGAGGCACCAGGGGTTTTAAACCCCACCTTAAATTCAACTGGCCCAAATCTGGATGAAAAGGTCAAAAGGCACATGCAGGAGGACATACATAAATTGAAGAATTACCCACAACCAACATGTGCACAACCAGTGGGCCAGAATAGGGATCTGTTATCGGGTGAAAGACATACACTGAGGGAGGGGTATGTTCATATAAATAACCAGTCAGTTCTCACTCCCTCCAACACCCAGAATAATGCAAGGAACTAAGACACACTTGGGAGCAGAGAAACAAGGGTTTATTCACGGGACTGTGTGATGAGGGATAATAATGCAGAGGGGAAGGGGAGATAAACAGTTGCAAAACTTTTCTCTTCCACTGGAAGCTAGCCCGTTGGTGCTCATTTAGGTAAATGCTCTGGAAGTAATGAAGTCCCATGAGGAAAGCATTACATTGGTTGACTAAATTTGGTAGAGTGGGCCTATTATACACAGGCACATTATTATGGCCAGGAGAACCCCCTGGGTTGGTCCATCGCTGAAATCTATACCAAGGGACTGTATTGTGATAATTTTAACATACAAGAATTGATGAGGGACTTGTTAGGATGCTTAACTATTGCACCTTCAATGGAAGCCTTACTGTTAGGATTCTTTTACAAACCGCGTGAGGTTTGTAGGAGTGAGGCTGGTGCAAGAGACAACCCGACCTGCCCAGAGGGAGACAATACCGCAGAGAGGGCCTAATAGGATAAATACCAGCAATAGTTTTCCCCCCATTAGAGAGCTAAGAGGAATGCAATTGACTCCATGAGTCGGTCAATGCTAGAGGCAATGAGAGTAAATCTAGTGAGAATGAGAAGGGAAACGTTGGACCGAAGAAAATTAAGTTAATCTCATGGAATGGATCAGAATTCAGTCATAAGAGGGCTGTAACAGAGTGGCAATACGAAAATAATAAATATGATATTGTCTGCCTCCAAGAAACTTATAAGACAGGACCAATACCTATGGATGGTTTTAAAACTTATCAAACCCCGGCGACTCCAGCTAGAGCAGGCAGGGCCAAAGGCGGGATAGTGACTTTCGTGGTGAACACTGTCCGCATTAGAATAGTAAAGTGCTTCAAAGAATCAGTATATTTCAGTTATTTAAGATTAGAAGGACAGGAAGATTGTGATTTATTATTAATTTATTTTTATAACAATAAATTTGAGGGGATGATAGACACTGTAGTAAGAGAACTGGAAAAAGCGATTGAGGAAGTTAGTGAAGATTATCCCAAAATATTAAGAATCCCCTGGACGGGTGATTTTAATAGAAGAGTTTGAAATTTAATGGATAATATAGTGTGCGGGATCACAGATTGCAGTGTTGATTCGATTGTACAGTTTTATCACGCCATTTGTGGAGAGGCACTGAATATGATTTTAGTTATAGGGAATTGAAAATAGTGCCAATGCGACCTCAGGAGATCTGTATAAGGCCTATGGGTTCCCTGACTCAGGCTCGACCATTAATTTTATAATCGTCTCTGAACTCTTAAGTACTAGGCTTAATAACAAAAGGGTGGTGTTTATAGTTTTTAGTGACCATGCCTTTCTTGCTTGTAATATGTGGTGGGAGTTTAAGTCCTACACACAGTCAGATCGAATACCAAAGTCTGTCCTGGCAAGAAATAATGGGTATACCCCCAAATGGGACAAGGTGGAGGGGCAAGACTTGATTCATACCTTGATAGTCACTAAGTACTCGGAGATCATGATCTGCCTTGACACTGGTGCCCCTCCACATCAAGTTATATTAGCCTTCGTAGAAGTTATGAGAGGGATTAAATCCCAACTGACACGCTATTTCAAGAACATAGATATGATCCAAGATTCAAGGTTTGACCATAATTGTACCAAGGCTGCCACGAAGTTGCATACTGCCTTACGCGCAGTTCCAAGGGATCAGGGCCTTATATGAGCATTACGAGCAAGTTACATAGATGCAAGAGGGGCGAGAATAAGGGAGCTAAAGCTCAAAGTGTGGGAAGTTTTGAGAATGGCACTGCATAAAAAGGATAGCCGGGAATTTTGTAGGGTGTCAATGGCGCCACTCCTAAAGTATGAGGAGGCTCCATCCTTAGAGACACAAATAGAGGAAGATGGGTGGGTATCATACTTCCCAAATATATATTTAATGGCACGGCAAAAATAATGGGCAGAGTGCTTTTAAATAGGTTAGAGGATTGGGCAGCAGAAAAAAGCATTCCAGCAGAGGCCCAGTATGGCTTTAGGAAAGGAAAGAGCACAATTGATCAGTGCCTACACCTGACCATGATCATGTCTAAATATACATTAGCCAAAGATGGCCAACTTTGTATGGCATTTATGGACTTAACAGCTGCCTTTGAGTGTGTGGCTCATGGTAACTTATGGGTAATAATGGAAAAAATAGGAGCGGAACCTCAAATTATTGCCTTTATTAGGCAGCTATATACAGGAGCAACAGCAAGTGTTCAGTATGGAAAGAAAGGGGATTGCACAAAGGAATTTAATATTGAAAGAGGGGTACGACAGGGATGTGTACTTGCTCCATTTTTGTTCTCCTTGTACACTAATGGGCTACAGGCAATATTGGGGAGAACGACAAAAGAGGTTTCCTATGTAGAGTCATCCCACTTACCTATACTCCTCTATGTGGATGATATGATGAAGAGCTCCTGGCAAGGACTCCAAGGGCGCTGCAGACGCTCAGAGGTGTATACAAGCTCTTTGGCTTGGCTAGACCTGCGTGTAAATGTGTCCAAGTCCTTGGCCCTGTCATTGCGGGAGCATGCCCCAAGAAATCCTTCAACTTCCATATAGAGGAGAGTAAGTTGGAATGGTTGATAGATTTTCCTATCTGGGGGTATTATTTGACAAGAAGCGATCTTCGAAAAAGATGGCCCTAAGTAGAAAGGCACTCTTTAAAAATTGTATTATTGCACTTGCAAAGCTTTCAACAAAATTGGGATCAATACAGATACCAGAAATGTTAAACATATCAACTGAAAACTAGGACTAGTGACATATGGGGCAGCAATTTGGGGTACAGTAGATTTGGAACCTTTGCAATGTGTGGAGGACGATTTATGTAAGAAAATGCTGTCGCTCCCCTGCTCTTGTGCAAATTGTCCTCCCATTTGGAACTGAATGTATCATACCTTGAGGATGTAACTAGACTGGCCCCTTTGTTATTATGGCTTTCCATATGGAAAAGGCAGTGTGTACAATTAAACCAGGCAATCCTGAGGGATTGCTTAGTACTGGATTATGCCCACAGGACCCCCTGGTTTAAATATGTAGAGAACACCTAGACTGCGCTGGGATTGTGAGCTCTATGAGTCGCCATTGCTATGTGTTAATTTCTCAAAGGCCAAACTAAAAAAGATTTTCCTAGCAAAAGCTGCAAATGATAGATGGGGAAAGGATAAAGCAAAAACGACAATAATTGCATAGAGCCTGCTACACCCTCTTAAAGATGTATTAGACTGAACTACATTCCTTAAAAGTTTGGATTCCCCATTCAAATACTTAATCTGTGAACGATTTACCACTGTGTCCGTGTAATGGGAGGGCAGCTCAAACAACGTTACATATTTTATTCTTCTGCACTTTTATGGGGCCCGAAGGAAAGCCTTTTTAGTCCCAAAGCTCCAGAAATATAAATGTGTCCAATGTATGCCTGCATTGCACTTTATCCAACAGTTGCCAGACCCTTATGTGTGTTATGCCCTCGCCTCCTTCCTATGGGTGGTGGCTAAGGGCAGACGCTTGTTCTTGCAGATGTTTTAATGGACACTAATGAGTTGGTAATTAAGAAATTGTACATTTAGGAAATAACATTTTATATGATGCATGGTTTTAGGCGTTTTTATTGGATATAATTTATTTTAACCTGTATTTTGTACTTTTTATGTATTGAAATAGTGTGAAATAAAGTAGAGTATTGATTGATACATCTGAAGTTCTATTAACCACTGTACTTTTGCTGGGATTATATTTTTTTCAGCTTCAGTAAAAGTGACGGTCAGGATTAGGCTAGCTGCATTAACATTGTTTCATGACTTTGAACGAACAGTGTACAGTTTTAGCTTTTATTAATCGTCTTATGCCACCAGATACAGGTGACTTCACCTGAAATTAATTTAAGGGTGAAAAATCTTGAGGTTTGATGATTTCAACATGGCTATGTGCATTTACGGGCAATGCAACTGAACATACACACACCATTTCTGGAAATATTTGGGTGTTGATTTAGATAAAAGAACACAGATTGAGCACTTACATATTGTTTTTTTTATTTTAAACTCATGCGCTCCCATGGTGTATGGAGAATTTCAAAATTAAGAAGTTTGCACGTAAAAAAATGGAGGCAAAGCTGAAACGGTTACCAAAATGCTTTTTCCTGATAGGTAGAGAATTCATGATTGTTGTTGCCGCCTAAAAACACATTTCAGCTTACATATACAACTATGCACTCAAAATGCACATCTGAGAATCGGAATGCAAGGTGGGTAAAAAAAAAAACTGCATCTTTAAAAGTGGACTAAAGATATTAATGAAGTAACGCAGAAATTACCCTTTGGAGAGTAAAACATTAAACATGTTAACTTACACCAGTATCTAGGAAAGTGCAGTGCGACATACCTGTCGGGAAAAAGGCTGCGCTTTGTTGCAACTGTGCATTGGCTAGCGCCTGTTGATAGTGCAAGACACTGGGGCTAAAAATCGCACTGGCACCGTTACTTTTCTCAAGGGCTTGTCTCTTTGGTAAAGAATGGAGAACACCCGGAGGGAAGGCCTGCAAGCAAGGAATTCAACAAAGCTTGTAGAACGTAAAGTGAACAAACGCGACAAAATCATTCCACATTTGTGTACACGTGTCAGTGGTATACGTCATAGATAACAATTAAAAAGATGCCTTGCCATGCACCTTAACCCAAACTGTAGCGATGTAGAATGAGTGAGGTTTTGTTATTGATAGCAAAAGCATGGTTTTAAAACCTAAAGTTGTAAAGCCTTAGCTACAGAAAAGGAAAGCATACAAGCAACAAAAAAGGCATCAGCTTTAAATACAGCTTAAAATACTTAAGGTAGGTGAATGAAACATTTGCATTTCAACACCTACATCGGTCATCTTTAAAACCGTTCAAATTAAAATTCCTTCATTAAAAATGCATCTTAAGCCGGATTTTTTCAAACATGTTTTCTATTACATAGATAAATTTTGTAACTAATTTCAAGATAGGCTATTTTATAATGAAACCATGTTAGAAAATAAAATTAAATTTTGCATATATTACATATGGAAAATGAGATGGCTAAATATGGCACAGGAGTTTTCCATACATTATTAATACATAAAATAATGTTTAACTGATGTTAAAAAAGCAATTAGAGATTTCATTAGTTGCTTCTTTGAAAAGCTACATGCAAAGCAAAAGGTGAAAGGTCAAAGTACCAGGTCTACAGTTGCTTCGAGAGGTCGCTTCATTGCTTTGGCAGTCGACTGAGTCTTTTAATAACAGGCAGCGAGCACATGATGGCAGTGGGCCAATGGGATTCAAGCGAATTAACATACAGGTAAACAGCAAGCAGAGGTGCATCATGGGAACGGCATTGCATTGTGGATAGGTGAGAAGGAAAAAAATATTCTGAATGCAATATACAACATACAAAACACTAGGCATGCACAACAACAAAAATGCTTTTCTAAAGAAATGAATATTACACCTTTAATTAGTACTGAAGCAAAAACGCATCTACAATACCTTAGTTAAAAGCATATAAGAGAGTAAAATACAGATGTTTGAAATTTAGGAAAAATTAATTAAATAGCAGCTAGCAGACACCATAAAGCATTTTCCTAACGTGAAAGAATTGCAAAGAATTCAAAGCGCAACTAGCAAACATTTTAGATGATAATTTAGGTGGCTATACATTCAGAAAAAAATGCATAAATGAATTCTACAAAATTCAACTAATGACATAGAAAGAAATTAAAAGTGGCTTGAAATGGTTTAACATATTCACATTTCTCAGTTTTTACACAATAGCTTAAGTATAACAATATCAATATTTACACCGTTTTGATTATGCATTACAAATGTGTCTGCAATATAAGAGATTTAGATTTTTACAATAAGTTATAAGATAGGACAATTTCTCTCTATCAATTTTTTTCTCCAAAAGATTTAGCTATTAAATAGGTTCTAGTGTCCTTTAAAAAGCAACTCCAAGCCTTACGCATTTTAGGTATGATTTGCCCTCCTTAGGTCTTGGGGTTATTTTTCATTTTCGTATTTGGACGGAGATTCCTACAGTGTAAACGGGGCTACTATTCAAATAACTTCCTGAAGTCATTACTTCCTGCAAGACCTTGCTGAGCACAAAGGCTTAGGAGGAGGCTGATAAGACTTACTAAATCTAATGTACATTAGGCTTTCTTGAGTTAAAGCTCAGGCTGTGGAGATGGCTTACAGCTGAACATGGGGCTAAGAACCGTCATAGAAAGAGGCCACCTCCAAGGAGACTGCAGATAGCACCTCCGCTCAGCTTTTATTTGATCTCCAAGTACCTGCTACTCTATACCTCTTCAATTCAAAAGCAAAACTACCACCCACGCTGAAGACCTGAGGGGGAAATGTCTGACGAACAAAAAGTGTGGTTGGAGGTCCTGCTTACTATTTCGGGGTGGCTTGGTATAATGAAATTTCAAGTGTAAAGAATGGCCTAACTAGAAAAACAGTTACAAAACATTTATAAAGTAATTAATATATCAATAACATTAACTACCCTATTCTTTTTATTGTAAGAAAGAAGGAAAATACGATGACAATTATGCTGAATTGCTCTTTTTTTTAAATTTAAAAATTTAATTTTTTTAAAAACAACCATTTTTGTGTGCACAGCCATATATGGGCAATTGCCAACCCGTCTATTTAACCCCTCAGCACAACAGGTAGGTAAGCACATAAAAGAAATGAAATAAACTCCGCTCTGACAAATGTGTGGGTACGGCATGAGAGTGAGCAGGGAAAGCAGGAGGACACAGGGTACACAATCTGAAAACAGGACATGAATAAGGTATTTGGCATACTGCTTATACCAGCCATTCATGTATAAATCCTCCTTCGTTAAGATTTGATGTATTGAGACAAAACCTGGTGAAGTCAATGTAGGAACCACTGATTTGTCGATGTTTGAAAAATAGGACAAATACTTTCGAATTACTCGGGTCTTCCCAATAAGCCGCTACTCACTAGATTCAGAAACACAAGAACTTTATCTAATGTAATTCACAAGCAGTTTCTGAAACTTAGCAATGTGGTCCAGCATGAACACCCAGGAGTTTAAAAACTGGTCTCAAGTCTATAATACTGAGACGACTGCCAGTTACAACATTTCACCAAATATTGGGCCGGAGGACTACTGTGGGTACAAATGTCAGTTCTGTTTCAAATTACAAGTTCGAGCATCAGTGGTGCAACAGCAAGGGAGGCAGGGACCGCCACATACGGCACAGTGGTTAGCTAGGCAACTGTAAAGTATGCTAGGGTCTGTATCAAAATGGAGACACCTGATATAGATACGAAGGCAAGAACAGCCTCGAGATTTGAGAAGGATAATCACGTTTCAATGTCACATCCATCTTCCTCACTAGCAGCTCTAATGAGCAAGGAGTGCAATACACCCAGGAAAGATTCTATCAGACTACAAATGTCCCACTGAAAAACAAAACCCAACAGACACACACACAGTTAAGTTTGACGAGACTAATAAAAAATCTTAACAAGAATAAGACCTTCACTATGATGCACTGCGTCCATGAGGTTTTAGCTGCATTGGTCAGAATCTATTGAGGATCGGCTAAGTCTGTAAGCTGGGCAGCAGCATATTTATTTATTTCACAGTTTCATAAAATGCATGGGCACCGAGGGGTACAGATGTGCTTTACATAGTGAGAAAATACCTACAACAGTTTTACAGTAAACTTTAACCAACAAGTTGTAGCCGGGAGAGGGATGGAGGGAAGGTAGTAGGAATCTATGGAAGAAGGGGGAGGGCAACAATTTGATGAACGGGGAGGGGCTGAAATGTAAGACGCAAGGAGCAAGAATGAGGAAGTTATATAGGAGGGGTAGGGAAAGGTGAGAAGAGGGAGGGCAGGGAGCAGGATGTCTGTGCCAAGAAAATGGAGAGATTGGGTAGAGCAACGGGAGGTCAGCAGTGAGGGAAATGACGTATACAGGAGAATGTAGAAGCCAGAATAGGGTTAGAAAGAGTAGGGAATGCAAGCAAGAATGGGCAGGCAAGATGGTAAAAAAAAAACTAGAATAGGAAGGAGGAGATGCAAAGGAGGGGAGGCGCAGATTTTGGTCGGTGGAGATAGACTATACAAGGGCCAGAATAGAGTACAACGAGGAAACGGGGCAAAATCCCTAACAGTTACTGTTGGAACTGGCATGTTCTGGTTGGCTGAGGCACTAGCCCGGGAAACTTCCCAATCCCATCAGGGGTGGGTTATTACACTAACTGTACAACCTGCGCTCACCCTTGGGTAGCATTGGCACTGAGCAGTCACGTTTATCACAGAGGCAAATTGTAAAGCATTGGCACAGCACTTTCACACAATAAATAAACTGAACACCACAAAATAGACTTCACAGGTGGTGTATGTAAATAAAGTTTGCACTAAACATACACATTAACTAACACAACATGAACATGTATATCTGGGCATAAATCACATTTGGAAAGATCACTAGGCCCAACCGTGTTAAAATGAAATCATTAATATGCACATTTGGGAAACTATTTTATCCCCCCCCCCCCCTCCATCTCCTCAGCACCCTTATATGGTGCAAAACGTTGTCAGAATGAGACCCACCCTGGCAATTATTATATAATTCAATACCACACAGTTATAGGGTGCACCGAAGATCACAACGATATCAGAAATGTGTACACAGATAATTACAACACTTTTAACCAGCACTGTGGGCCAAGGCCACACTGGTAAAAACCAATGTCAAACATAGTATTATTTTGGCATGATTATCAAAGTGTAAAGCAACACCGCTGTGCGGTGTAATTAATCACAGGCAGTCACTTCCACACACTCATTTAGCACCGATACGTCCGTATGGAGCGCGCGGGCGCACACACACGCGCGTGCACCGCAATGCAGTGCAACTGATATCCGACAGGTCAGCTGATAATGCACATGCAGACCCCATGGTCCCAAGCCCTCCTCCACCCTTCAGCTAACCCAGACTACCCTACACCCACGGGCTGGAGATATAGAAAACCTTCCCCCGATACTAGGCCGATCGCGGCAAAAGCCACACGAAGGGTCCCAAGGAAAAAAGTGGGGGTAGAAGGTAGGACTAATTAGGCGGCAGTTGACAAATGAGGTTTTGGCCATTATTCTGGAAGTTCACCTGCGGTATGCAGAGCACAAGCAGGCTGAGGCCAATAGTTGTTCAATCAAAGGATTCCACACTGCCTTCTGGCACCAGCCCTGTTGTGTGAAACACGGAGGGTATGGGGGGTTCCACGCAGTCTCTTGACCCGCTTCCGATTGCTCTCTGAAGCGTTCTTTAGCCCTATCAATTACTCTCACTATTCAGGCCAGATCCGAGCAATATTTCCTGGCAACACAAAGTCATCGGGGGCTGGGTGAGGAGAGGGCAGTTGGTCAGCCAGACTGAGGTCACAAAATGGAGCAATTGATTAATGGGGGATGAAGCAGGGGAGCCTCTCTAAAGAGGAAGGCACCCCATCAGGCAAATGTCAAAGTAGCGCCCAGGAAATCCAGGCACCCGGAAACACGAATCTGCTCCTCCCTGGAAGGGGGTGTACAAAGTCTGGTGCATGGTGGTATGATTTGCACCAGACTGTTCCAGTCATGCAGAGTCAGAGTCGCAAACTCAGTACCTCCCTGGAATCAGGCACAACTTCTGGTGAGCGTTGATCTGAGTCGCACCAGACAATTCTGGTCGCACACAACTTAAAGAGTTTCAAATTCCATAACTCCCTGGAAATGAGGCACAATGTCTGGTGCACTCTGATCCGAGTCGCACCAGACAATTGCGGTCACACACAGGCACCAGTTCAACATTGCTGCACTAGGTAGAATGAGGCACTACTCTGGGTACCTCAGAGGGTCGGAACTTGCGAATTGGACACTGCACACAATGAGCATGCAGCCAGCTTGTCGCACGAGACACATGTGGCACGATTGATGAAGCAGGCCACGTGTGGTCCCGCAACCGGTGAATTCTCTAACCACAAACAAGGCGCTTATACATGTTGAGGCCCCACGATGCAGGGACAACACTCCTGAGATGTGGGCAGTACTTTTGGGGCTCGGCACCAGGCACTCTGGTCTCCAGGCACAATACTTAGCTCCACGCTCACATCGCACTACCAGTTGGGTTCCAGCACACAATGTGGGCACTTAAGAGGGCACCACTCTCCAGGTATCACAGGGAGATGGTGTGGGTCCCTTTCAGGAGGTCTATGGTATCCCTGAGACCTTCACAAGAGAACAGACGGCAAGCCAACAAGCCCTAAGGAGCACACTTCAGGGTGCCACACAGCAGCAGGTAGTCTGCCCAGGACAGCCACTATTTAAGAAGGGTGCCCGGTCCCTTCCAATGGCAGTAATCCTCATTGTGCACAACAGATTCCTCTGGCAGTTTGCACCATGCAGAGTAGGACCTCTGTTCCCACATCCCCACAAGTGTATACCTCACCTGCTGAAGTACAGAAATAGTACTTATACTTTAGTATGTCTTTGATACTGGGAGTGTTTCAGAGGGTTTCCCTTAGAACCAAAGATGCCTCCCCTAAATTCCAGTCCTGTCTGTCATGGGGCAGAGGAATACGGATCTTAATCTTTAGTGGGGCCATAATCTGGCTCCCAGAGGCCACGTGTCAAAATCTCTTCCTCCTATCTATCCAGCCAGGCCCTCAAATGGCAAGTCTGTTGTTCCAGTTGCATGCTCAATGTTTATAGCTGTCTCTGGGAAATGCACAGATGTGCTTCTCTAGCCTTTAGTGTGGACTGGAGTCAAACTAAAAGGCACACAGACTTTTAGAGCAGAAAACGCCCAATTTCTAGAAGCGGCATTTCTAAGATATTAATGACAAACCCATGTTTATCATAGGAGAGGGGTTGTCATTGTGAATCCAAATGAAAAAAAGCATTATGAGGCTGCCCCTCTGTAAACCAAAGTAATTTAAACCATTTCTCCATGTAGATCAAATCTCATGGGTAGTGAAAACAAACACGAGTATTCTTCACTACCTGAGCAGGGAACACACGTGTGTTCCTGCCCTGTCTTTTACCTACCCCTTGGTTCATCCCTTAAGATGTACCCAATGGGCGCCCTAGTGGTAGTGAATTGTTACCTCAGGATTGGCCAGTGGTTTAGAAAGGCCAAGCTGAGCATACGTGCAATTGCACATACACAGGCCTGCAATGGCAGGCTTGACACATTTAAAAACTTCATAGCGGCAGGTTTAAGCCATGTTTAAAAACATCAGGTAAGCACATTTCTTAACATATGTAGGAAGGCCATGCACACTTTCACACTGCATTTACAGTGGGAAAGTGCCAAGAGGCCTAAGGCAACTAAGAGAGAATCAGCAAAACCCCAGTGCTGTTCCATGTGAAGAGCCATCCTCCTAGGTAGGGAAAACCCGCCTACCCTTCCAGATATGTCCCTCTCTTGCTCTACGCATATGATGTGGTGCTCATAGCCAGAACTGCTAATAGACTTCAAATTTTACTTGATGCTTTAAATTATTTTATGGAATACCTGGGTCTTAAGACAAACCGCACTAAATCGTTCAAAATAAAATGCAGCCCAAAGTTATCCAAAACAAAGTCATATTTATTGGGGGTCACAGTAATTTAAAAAAAAAAAAAACATTTTACATACTTAGGAGTTACTGTGGATGTTGATTTTAATTAGAAAATTCTGTTGAACATTAGAGCTCTTCAATTTCAGAAGTCAATCAATGCAGTTTTTAGGGTTTCTAAAATAATCGGATGTAGGCCAATAGAAGAACTTCAGTTTGTATTTAAAAGCAAATGTCTTCCTATTGCTTTATTTGGTGTAGGTGTTTGGGGACAAACCAATAGTTAACCCCTTCAAATAATGGAGCATAAATTGGTAAGGCGGCTGCTGGCTGTCCTCCATGTCTCATTCTGTGATGAAGATCAGGGATTGACTAATTTGGAAAATTATCCAAAACTCCAGCCGGTTACTTTGGTTTAAAATCTGGAAAAATCCTGAGTTCCATTTTTAGACAAATTCTGACTCATTGTTTGGCAATGTTTTTTATTGACAAGGTTTCGTCTCCAAACCCTACCCTACCAAACAGGGTACATAGTTTCCATCTCTTCCTCCTTGTCCTTTTGACGGTTTTGCACATCAATGGACCAAGCAATATATTATTTTGCACTCTTTATACCATGCAGAGAAGGCAGTTTCTCCGCCCTTTGGTTTCAACACTAGGGACAAGTTCTCATGAACAGGCTCTGGACTACTTTTAGGATTTGGGTAGTGCAGAAGTCATATATGCGGTTGTGAACTAGAGTTTAAGCTCTTTAAAGATCTGCAAGAAGTATTGATGATACTTTTATGTAATACCATGACTGTGTATTGTATGGCATACAATTTATAAGGAGCTCACTATGTACTGTATGGATTACTTATGGTTTTTAACATTCGAAACAATGCTGCTATAAAAATATTTTATATTCTAGGTGAGAATTTTATCTGTACTTTTATGGTTTTATTTAAAAATCGAATAAAGATTACGGATGATGATGGCAGTCTGAAGGGACCAGTGGTAAGCAGTAAGAGGTAAGTGCTATGGGTAAGGTTACAGATGAGTTAGTGGTTTAAAGGTTAGAGGAAATGTTCTATAAGTTAAAGGCCTGGGTGAGTAGCAGAGTTTGGGTAATGGATACGTTGAACATAGCTCGAACAAAATGCTTATTCAAACCAATATCAAGTTAACTGAAAACAACATTTTTGAAATATCCATTTGGATTCAAACATTGATTTTAACTAAATGCTACTCACACTAATTACTTTAAATTATTCACAGAGAATAGTTTTAAACGTTGGAAAGTAGAAGCATCAGGAACCATGCTGCTAAGGTCAGTGACTATTGGTTCCTAAGATGGATCAACTTATGGTCATAAAAAGAGAACACCCAATGTTTAAGGAAGAGAACCCTATTATCAGGAAGAGCTTCTTGCTAACGTGTTAGAGAACACGAATATCATCGGACACAGTGAAATTCTTGATGGACTTTTATTTTGGGACATGTCTTCTCACGAGAGAAAAAAGGGAACGCCATCTCTCTTTATAGGTACTTTTAAGACACTATAAATGCTGCGCGGAGCCAGCTTCAGAGTGCCAGCAAGTACGGAGCGTTAATAACACGGATGGCTATCAGGAACAGACCGGCTTCAGGCCTCAAAATACTGGATGGATCTAGATAACCAAAGCTTACTTTACAATTCTACCTTTAAGATATCGATTACAGGAAAAAAGTCAACAGGCTTAAACCAAAATGCCACAGATCTTTCTTGCAGGGGTAACATTAATTCGAGAATAAGGGTCTTTTCATTATACAGATGCTTCCACCCTGGCCCATCAGTGCTGGCCGGGACTTTATTTTACTCTTCAGAAATTACTGGCTTACATACATGCAAGCATGCAGAATTTCCAAATATTAGTTTCAAGAAAAGAAAATCCTGCATGACGTTTCTAGATGTAGGTGCACAAGGAGAATCTGCACACAGCTACAGAGAATTTAGAATTGAAGCATCCATTGTAGAGGCTGAGGTCTGGAGATTAAAGGTTGCAGGTACACTGGCGACATATTGCTTGGCAAAAGATATACAATTAGGCGACCTTAGGAGGTGAATGCCTCACTGGAGCCCACCACCTGCACAGGTAAAGCACCAGCCCTATGTCGGCTGTGGTCAGATGGGTTGTCTTTGTCAGTCTGGGGTGGACCTCATGAGGATATGAAAGGAGCAAGCATTGAGGTGCTCTTCGAGTAAACTTGACACATGCTGAGGTCCACTGTAAGTACACACTACTTGCAAGAAAACACAGTAAACACTGTTCATTATGTGACTGTTTTAAAACAGGCGCAGAAATAAATATTATGACAGTAAATACCTTACATAGAATTAGGAAGTCAGGAGAGACCCAGAGAAAGGACAAAGTATCTCTAGAGATTGTGGTATTGCCTAAAAGCCCAGGACAAACATCTAAATGTCAGTTTTTTGCTCGGAGGCAAACCTGGAGAACTATGAAACTGAAAGACATCAACATGAAGACTTGGCTGTCAACCACTCAAATTTAGTCAGTTGACGAATCCTAGGAAATGGTCAATAGAATGTCAAAGCATTGTGCTTATAGAGCAAATCGTGGTATAGTCAAGCCTGCCTGTACACTTGTAAAATAGCTGTTACGGGGCAATGTTGCGGAGCACGCCTTTTTTCACTGCCAGTTCTGTTTTCGTTACCAGTGCGCATGTGATTTGCTGTTCCTTTTCATCTCCGGGACTGACTTAAAAGCTAGGTGGTCCAAGGAAAGTTAAAAGTGAATGACTGATCACGAATCAGCCCCATCTGAGCTGAAAGTAAGTGGCAAAAAACACGAGTCTGGGAAAACACAGGGATCCTAAAGTATTAGGTGTACAAGGGAAACCTAAAATTCACTAGGAACTTTGAGCAGACATTTATATTCTGGAGGACAGTGGTACCTAATAAACATACAATGCATTCAATTATATTTAAATGATATTTTAATCAAACAACAAAAGATAATGGCTGTGAAGCAGTGGGTGCTCGGTGCAGAAACGTGCTAGGTGCTCTCTTATAAGTGATACACACAAGTGATAAATCGTGATCAGTATGGGTTTCAATAGAACAAGAATTATGCGGCTCGATAATGTAATACAGAGCGCAAAGGGTAGCTTTTAAAAGTTTACAACATTTCGATCACTGTGGGAATCTCAGGACCATCATCAGGACTCGAGGGGATAGAGGAGCACAGATAAGAATTCATACAATAAATGATACTGACATGAAAATAAAGTAGCGATACTTCAAGAGAATATAGGGAAAGACAGAAAACAAGACATATTTACATATTAGTTCGCGGTCTCTTATTTCCTTGATGGCATGTGCAAATCGCACTAAATGAGGAGAAAATAGGAAGAAAAAAAAGAAAAGTAAAATGAATAGGGTTATGCACAAGGTGGGGTAAAGGTATGAAGGAGTGTGCCCGATAATTAGGCTCACCTTGGAGGTGTGTGCCCGGACATAATGGTTGGAGGTTGCTTACCCCCTAGATTGCGGAGGAGAAATCACACTAAAAGGAAAAAATAGATAAATAAAGATGTTTACAAAGTGGGGTCAAGAGAGTAGACTGCCCGAAAAACAGGCTCACCTTGTAGTGGGTACCTGAAGGCCTAGAGGAATGGTGGCAGAAAGTATTACCAAGGGAGCAGCCAGTAATTAAATGGGCTCAGAAAACAAAAACATTATATTACATGGAATGTCGTGCAGTAAAATGAAGGCAGCTGATGAGGAAAGGTTGTATACCAGTAAAGTGACTGTTGAGTGTGTGACCAAGAACAATGCGAAGCACAGAATTGTGGCGCTGCATCTTATTGGTCAAACAATTTTAAGTCAATCAATCAAATAAACTTTATTCGGTTTTACAACAGAAAATCATAAAAGTTATGTCAATTTTAAGTCAAAATATGTATTACTAAGCACAGGAGCAGACTCAGATGTAAGGTCTACACTGCCACATTAGTTGCACACTTCTTGGAGCATGGACACGGAGGATGACATAAAATGGTAATCTATCTGTACCATTACGATTCCAGAACGAGGCATCAATATGGAACAGCTACTGAACAAAGAAGAACTCCGGTGAAGGATTAGAATGGACATTATGAACTAAGGACTGAACTGCCAGGAGGACTGGAAGTCACTTATATAAGGATATATATGAGGTTATTCCCTGTGGCGATACAACATGTGTGCCTCTGTGTGAATATTTCTGGACTTTGCAAGCTCATGGCCACCAATTTTAATCCCACTTCCGGCCAGTGACCAACAGGATAACTTCCTTAGAGTACCTCTATTGCCCTCAGGTAATGCACATGCTATTCAGCCGTGGTTGAGTTTGTCTGACTTTATTTTCATGTCTGTATTTTTTATTGTTTCGGATCTTCCTCTGGCTTCTTTATCCTCTCGAGTCCTGATGATGATCCAGAGATTCTCACAGGTATTGGAATGTTGTCTATTCTAAAAACACTGAGCCTTTAGATTCTATAGTACATCAATGGGCTATGTGATTCTTGTTCTATTGACACGTATTGATCACGATTTTGAACTTAAGTGTATCACTTATAAGATAGCACCCTGCATGTTTCTGCACTAAGCACCCACTGTGATGGTGCTTTTAATACTTTTCATTATTATGGTCTGGCTTGACAGTGCAGCTGTCGCCAGCCAATTATGTGAGCATCACTAGAGAGGAGCTGTGGCCTCTCCCATATGTTGGGAGACAGGAGTGCATGTTTTGACAGAAGTTTTGTGTGATCATTTTGTTTCTTTATCCAGCTGCCTAAGCTTAAACTTTCAGGGGCACACCCAACACTGTAATGCTATTGAAATGCCTTCAGTAGGATAATTTATGTTCTTCTCTGGCAGCAGCACAGATGGGATGAGGGCAGTCATTACCCTACATGGATACTTAACCTTTCTGGAGGTAGATGGGCGTTCATTACCTCCCTTTTATCAACGGCGCTGGGCCGGCCAATTAATGTGTGCATACTGAGTGGGGGCAGGAGGCCTGAGCAGAAGTGGCCTCACTTGTTTTTAGGTGTGTTTCATCATTGTAAACTAATCTGTGCCGTTTTTTTTGTACCCCCCCCCCCCACTTCTCTCAAAATTTCACCGAAGCAGTGTTTTGCGGAAAGGCATTATGCAAATGTGGGCCACTTTTTTTTTTTTTTTTTTTTTTTTTTAGCATGCCCGGCTGATTTTTAATTCCAATCCAACCCTGACGCCTAGTCAGAAGTATAAAACATGATAAAGAAACTACGACGAAATATATATTTTTTTAATTTAGCGTAGACAAAGACTTGAAGCACAAAAACAGTGGCTGTTAAAATGCAGAGCAGTGTGTGTGATTCATGAATATTTCCTTGAATTTTAACAAAATCCAACAAAATAGTCAGTGCAGTAAAAGTAATAAGTTGGCAAGCATTCTGAATGTCCGATTAGACATTAGAAAAACATTGCAAAAGGAGAGACCACTCGTCCCGAGATTTCCCCGGACAGTGCCAGGATAAAAAAATAAATGTTTTACTTTTGTTCGGGCATCTTGATACTTTTGACAAAATTAAATACATCTCCTGGTTTTAATAGTTCAGAGGAGAATTCGCGCTACAGATAAGATGCTGCACATGCTTTCATCTCACGAGAACCCTCTTGCGTGTGGGCTGAAGGAACAGGGCTCGAGTCGGGGTACCACGCGGGTGGACGGCGTCCCCCCACTTATTTACCAGGTTTTTCCGGGTGGACGCCGTCCCCCCTGCCCAAAAGCTGGACAGCATTGTGTGAGCAGAGAGCCCGGGTGTGAGGGAAGTTTCCCGTAAATTACCAAAGATATGCTAATATTTGTAATTGGAGACTTTAAGAGGCACCGGTGGTGTGTGCAGGCTGGAGTGATTGGGAGGCGGAGCGAGCAGGCGTTGGCGGTTAACGCTTGGAATGTGTGTCCTTCTGTATCTTGTGCACTTTTGAGCACTTCGTTGTGCAACTGGGGCACCCCCTCGGGGGAGTGGGGGGGAGGGGGGGTTGCAAAGGACATCGAGGAACAGACCAGGGGTAGCAGTGCTGTGAAATGCCCTGTCATCTAAAGGCATATGAATACGCATGAGATTCCTGTTGTGACGTCACTTCCGGTGACAGCGTCCCCCCACTTCTTTTCACGAGATTCCTGTTGTGACGTCACTTCCGGTGACAGCGTCCCCCCACTTCTTTTTTTAGGACTTGTGCCCTGGGAAGGAAGGCATCTGTGCCCCTCTGTCTGCACTACCACTAGTCCACTACTCATATCTTTTCGCATTCTCTGACCAAACTATCGTGACATCTTTACATAGACGTGTTCTAGCGTGCATGCAGCAGAATGTCATTTTTGGAAAGAACAAATGGTGTGCTCAGCATCTTCTCATTGCCCTGTGTCTCGAAGCTACGCCATTCTTCACTCAGCAACTCGCTGCCAAATGTCTTCGCAAAAATATGCACATTTCAAGTGGATCACACAATGTACTATTATTTTTTATTGAGTGAGAGCCACGAAAACACCGATATTGGTTATGTATGAACTGGGGATACTGCTGGATTTAAAAGTGACATCTATTTAGTGATATATCTGAAACCGAGAGTTACCACAGTCCTTTGTTAGTGTCATTAGTGGTGACGCCAGATATTACTGCCATTTTGTAGCCACACTTCTAGGGTTCTTAGCCTGTCCTGGTGTTTATCTTACAAATCGGGACATACTATGCAATGAGTTTTTTTTTTCTTTTAAATAAATGTCAGGTCCTACGAGCTAAAAATATCTTTGAGGAAGCAAAGCTGAATCGGTTTTTCCGCGGACCCTGGTTTCAGCATCTTTCTCTCGCCGTTCTGTCGGGCGAAGGCCAACAAGGGGCACCTTCACCCGCAGTACTGTATCACCATGCGACAAGTTTCGTCAAGTTGATGTACGATTGTTCTTCTCTGTGCCAGTAACCGGAACACTAGTGCATTGTTCGGAGTCTCGCCCGCTGCTGGCACCAGAGGGGGACGCAGCACACTCGCTACCCGGGCTGCATCAGTGCCCTTACGGAACATGTGTTTGCTGCTATCGGCGTCAGCTCACGGCGTAGGCGGACAACGCAGACGCCATGAATACTACAATTGTTCTGTCTGATGCCCAACAGAAGGTACATGGAACACTTTTCGTTGTTATTGGCGGGAAGAGAATACACTGTAGGCAGAGCGCATTTCAAAACTATCCTCAGTGCATTTATGTTTGGGGATTAATGAAGTGAAAACAAGAATAGATTCAAATATGGATCCCTGCTAAACAGGGTGTACAAAGATTAAACGGATGGATGGAAAAACCTTGGCAGAATAAACTAATTGTGGCCATTGGCTTCGTTTTGGCCTCTATGCTGCAGTCAATAAATGTTTCTGTTGTAGAACATTTGGATATTATACCACACTCAACTGTATTGTGCTGCAACATTTAAATAGCACTTACTACTACGTAGGGCACAGAAGCACTTGCCTACATGGGTACCATGCTACACCGTGTACGGTGTGTGTTGGATGTGTGTAGTAGTCTTTGGTTTATCCTACGTGGAAAGTTTTCCCATGTCGTGCGTAATGCTCACCATGGTGCAGTTATGTTATGAGATGCAGCCCTTAGCAATGTGATGGATGAAGAAGTGTGAGAGGCATGCAGTGTACGTTTTTAGGTCTCGGCTAGCGTATGCTGCGCAGATTTTATGTTTTTGGGTAGCTTTCACTAGCAGGGTTTAAGCCCCACCCCTCTTTTCCATTGGCTGGCGTCAACGTTTATGCTAAACGGTGGTCAGCCATTGGAAAAGAGCTTCCAGTGACGTACACTTCTCTTTTAGAGCCGTCCCAGTTGGACTGGCTCCTCTGACTTCCTGCTGGCGTAAAAGGTTTCTTATCTTCTTTATGGGGCTAAACACATGGCCCCATAAAGACAAGAAACCTTTTAGCAGGCGAGGTCGTCCAAGTGGGACAGCAGAAAAAGGCGACGAAAGCATCATGGCGAGCGCTTATTTTCTTACTGTCACGCGCTATGTCACTGTAATCCGTGAATTATATGCAGGGAGTCCTTCTATGCCACACGCTAGCCCCTTCATGGCATTTTGTGCCACAGCAGTTGTCCCTAAACATCTCTAGCTTCCTTGCGTGGAGACAGTACAAGCAATTTCCGGGCGTGTAAGATCCGCAGAGCCGTGTTTTTTGTCTCGCAGTTTTATATAGCTGGAATTCAACCTGGAGGTATCAGGGCGCTTTACAGGAGCACCAGCTGTTCCAGAGGGGCACATCCATGTTTTGTTAGGCGCGGGGAGATGAAGTGATTTGCCCAGAATCACAAGAGGTTGCGCCGCAGAGACTCAAACCTGGTTACCCAGCTTCGAGGTCATATGCTCTAACCGTTAGGCCACATCTTAATGAGTCCAGCCTGCAGGGACAGGGGCCCCTATACTTACACTCCAGAGTGTGTCACTCCTGGGCGTGTCACTCTTAAGTTGGTCAGTCCTGTGAGTCTCTCCTGAGGTTATCACTCATGTATGTATCACTACTGGGTGTGTCATTACTGAGGGTCTCACTCCTGAGTGTGTCACTGGGGCGTGGGGGAGAGCAAACAACCCCGTACTGGTCACCGTGTTCTATATGTATGCCGATGCTTGTTCATTGAGTAGGTAGCTTTGAGCATCTCAGCAGGCCTCTTAATGATATTTTTCACAATCAGTCCACAAAGGTGGGTTCGTCATTGGGTTACCAAAACACAGGGTACCACTCAGTTTGCTACAAAATAACCCTCAACAAGATGAAGAGAACACACCTGTATTGTTATATAACCGTCACACTCCAGGGTTGCCCCTTGTTGGCATGCTTCACCATGGGGTCCATCACGTTACGCTGAGGAATGAGGTGTGCTGCAACCTACAAGTTAAGCGGGAGCACTAACAGGTGTATTAATATGGGATAGAATGACGACAATAGGAGTGGGGAGGAGGTTGTGCATTTTGTGTGCAAAGAAAATCTTTAAAAGGTGCGACTTTCAAAGGATAGTTTGTGATCTTTGGAAAAAAGAGCAAGCAATTTGCAAAAATACGATAGGGACAAACAAACAAGCAAGCTTGTGACTTAAGAGTAAGCTGTGCTCAAACAAAGGAGGAAAAGGAGAGGATGGAAAGTACATAAAGGGCCAGCCCATCCCCATCAGCAACAGGAATAGAAGCGAAAATGGAACACCATTGACAATAACTATTTTAATACCACAATGGTCGACACAGCTCCCCACCCCACACCGGACGTCAACCTCCATGAGGAGACTATCTCAGCTTGGCTTTTAGCAGCCAGCAATGAACATGCTCCACTTAAACAAATTAGATTAACCCGCCGTCACGAGGCGCAGAGATGGTTTTCCCCAGAACTAAAACTACAAAAACTTTCCCTAAAAAATCTCATGTAGGCTTGGTGATTTCCACCTGCTTCCTTCAGTTGCGAAAAATTAGAATGATAAGCAGGCTACTGACCCAAGCAGCTCTGGTACAGGTCCTGATAGCCATGGTCCTATCACCTCTAGACTACGCCAAAAAACGGTTACAGATGGTACAGAACCAAGCAGCTAGATTGATATACAAACAGCCCAAGTGGCAACACACCTCTCCCCTTCTTAGGAAGCTGCACTGGCTCCCTATCCCCCAACGCTGCATATTCAAAGCTGGCTGCCTGAGGCTTAAATCCCTGAATGGCCGGAGCCCTAAATTCATAGACAGCCTAATTTCTCGCTACACTCCTTCACGAAACCTCTGCTCGGCCCAGCTCCAAGTTTGGACTACCCCTCCTTCAAGCTGAAGCACCAAGGGGGATGCAGGTTTGAAACTCTGGCCCCCCCGTCTGTGGAACTCCATCCCCCTGGAAATCAGGTCAAGCACTGACCTACTGAGATTCAGAAAATCTCTCAAAACTTGGCTATACATCCAAGCATACGAATGAACTGCCTCCGGGTCGGCACCCCCCTAGTACTCAGCGCTATGAAACCAACCGGTGTACAAGCGCTTTATAAATCATTTTTAACATACCATGTCATGATAAAGTGAGTGAGGCGTCTATTCCAATATCTTTGGATACCTAAGAGGTACTAAGAAGGGAATTCTTCCTAGAATAGGAGCGATACTTTTCTCTTTTTTCTTCCTTTACCTATTCCAGCTGCTCTCGAGTGTGAATATTTGCGCTGGAGACGGTGCTCTATGATGTTCTTTTAATAAGCACTAGAATAGGGTAGATATTCGATCCCCCTGAATGGTTAACAATAGACTACCACTTCAGCAAGAACTGATCAGCTCAAGAGGTGAAGGAGTAATGTCTGGATCCATAAGTAGGTAAAAATGGAGACCTTTAGGCTATGCTCAAAGGCAGCAGTAACCTCAACATAAGAGTATAGCGGGTAAATAATCCAAATATTGAAAAAGGAGATTCTGCAAATGCTGGAATTGATGTTTTCTGATGATGACCCCTAAAATTTGTCTGAGTATTAATTACTAAAGTGAAGTAGGGTGCATTCGGGATGCATCTGGTTGTGTCATGGCAGAAGATGGGGGCGAGAATAGTTTCCCCAGACAGTGGAAGTGTATTGCTTGCATGCCTGTGAGTGGAGGCAGGGATGATTGTAGGGCTACTTGCATCAATTCCATTAACACTGTCAGCAAGAGGGTGCTGAATAGTTTTTTTCTTGAGCACTGCCATTTAGCAGATAAGAGGGATGAGACTGCAGTTTCTGTTGCTCAAGGTGATGAAGTCTCTAAGATGGGTCTTCCTTTTGACTGTCCCTTATTGCTGCTTCAGAAAGGTTAATGACAGGCCGGAGCAGAGATTCCACACTCCACTGTGCTGACATTGTGGTACTCTTGCTTGGAGCCAGCTCCAGTGCATACTGCTATTCGAAGCATCACTTTATAGAAAGGCAGGGGCCTTATGGGGGACACTTGAGAAAGAAACAACACAGTTCCACAAATACCTAGTAAAATAGCTCCCTGTAGGGGTAACAGGTTATGCGCATGTTATAGAGAGTTATGCATACCCTGACATTTACCGGCTAATTTCCAAGCAATTCTAACTAAGCATTTCATCCGCCTGGGACTGATAACATGAGTGCCATTAAATTGGGTAACAAACCCACATATTCTTAAATTTGGGGAGTGTGTAAGGGCATTAGAAATAGCCACACAACTGTTAACACTGCAGCCCCAGTAAGCAGGGTTCAGGTGTTGCGAGATGGGTCCAGGAAGACACACCCACGAAGCTGCTCCCACACGCCTGTCCACGCTCTGGAATTTCTGCCCCAAACACACAATTGCCAGTGATCACATCGTCCAAGCCAGCCTCAGGCAGAGAGCACCCACAGGACCGCAACTGTTTGGATTTAGACTAAGCAATGCATTAGGTTGCCAAATGCTTTGGGGAGATGATGGTGGGCAGAGTAAGAAGTGCAGTAGGTGGGCTGGGACTCTATAGTGGTGTGAATACTCAAAATATAAAAAAATAAAATAAGTAATGAAACAGCAGGACCAGTTCAACAGAAGTCCAATCCCTTCTAGCAAAGATTCCACTTTTTGCTGCACTTCGTTGCAAATTTTAAGACCAGAAGAACTATGTGTAGAAGTTCTACCCGCAGCCTGGAGAGGGAGAATTGGGAGCTACAAAGATGACAAAACACAGAAAGAACACATTTTACATGCACCAGATGGAGTGCATGAAAAAGTATGGAAACTGTGAACTTGAGCACAATGTAAGCAAAGTGAGTGGGTGGACGGGCAGTATCAGAGACATGTCTAAAAGAATAAAATATTATGCAATTCTGATGTTGTCCTTTCACCTTCAGGCAACACCATTTAAATATAGCACACATCACTAACGAAAAATAAAAGTGCATTTCCTATCTATGGCTAACTTGCATTTAAGTTAATAATGTTATAAATTGGTTTATTGATGTGATCACTGCAGACACCTGTGTGTGTAAGATATTACAGTTGAGCAGCTAGTTTTTTTTTCTTTATTACAGGTGACTAGATGTATCACAAGACGCCTGTAATAAGGAAAGCAGAGAGGTTCTTATACAGGGATTGCAGGATCTCATGTATTATAAAGCTATCAAATACTAGGACATGAAAGAATGCTAAATGAGCATAGATGGTGGTGGATCGGCTACAAGGGAAAGAAAGGCATAGTTTAGCTACAGAAATCATGACAAAAGGAGAATGTGAGAACGGCAGCTAAGGGGAAGAGAACTGGGAACTTTGTAGAGAATGACATACTACCAACATGGTAGCTAAAAAAAGGTACCACAATCAATTGGAGATTGAAAAGAAAAGGAAGGGTCAGAAACAAAAGAAGAAATGATCTACTTCGGCATGTAAGATGACAAGGCAGAGATCAGAGAGAGAGAGGCGTTGAGCTCATAATAATAGTACTGTTTAGTCTAAAGTAAAGCCCAGTCATAGGAGGGAGGTATAAATGAAGAATAACCTGTTCTCATTCGTTGGTGCCTTGAAAATAAAAATGACACTGGAATGCTGGGCGCTCCACAGAAGGGCTTTGCTCAGGCCCTCTTAACTCACCTCATTATTAATATCCGGGGAAAACCTCCCCTTTCGATAATATGACTAATGTAGATCAGCCCCTTAAGATTCGGGGTGAAACTCACAAAATCGTTTATTAGATGGAGTGTTCTGAATGAGATTTTTCAGGTGGAAGGTTACAAGAAGCATTTCCGTTACATTTTTTTGTAGGAAGTCGCCACCATTTTTTCCCACTGAAATGTATTGTACTGGATGCCCGTTTTTATTTTATTTTTTTGGGGGGGGGGGGTCAAAAAATTGGGCATATAGAAAGCATGATGATAGATTTTAGTTACAATACAGTTTGTTGGTTATATCATAATTTTTGGAATTGTGTGTGGTAAGTTCTGAGGCGATTTTACAGTGAGAAAAATGTGGAGCCTGTGCTGGGATTTGATAAACTATGTTTGGGAGAAAATAGTTTTCACTGATGATTTTCCTCATGGAAATTAAGGGAGGTGAGCCAGAAGCAAAAAGGCACACTTTCGATAAATACACAAATACCTTCCTCAGCCATGTGAGAAAAATGTCTGACATGCTGAATAAAACATGCACTTCCAGCAGCTTGTCAGTTGATTACTCGGTGTTCTACTAAAGTTTCACCACACAGTTTTAATAATCTGGAGGGCTAGCAGTCTATATTCATGGCAAGATGAGGCACTCCTGTTGATCATGTTGCTGAAATAGAAGCTGCAAAACTGCAATAAGGAGACTGCAGCAAATGAACAAAACGAGGGGTTTCATATTTTCATGGCAATTGTGGTTAGTGGGCTAAAAAGCTAAAATAAAGACATTTACTGTAAATTCTCAACTATCTTAATTATCCATGTCAGAGAAATGTCCGTCACGTTGAGTGAAACATGTACTGCTTGCACCAGCAGCAGTCTGTCCCTTGACTCCCCAGTGATCTATTGTAGCTTCAAAGAGTTCTAATGAACAACTAGAGCACTAACATTCTATATTCAAGACAAGAGTGAGGCACTCCGGAAGGAGCTGTTGAATTTAAAGCCTTTGCTACGGAGCAGTAAATGAACACCGAGGTGTTAATGCAGCTATGAAACCATTTTAGTCACTCATCGAGCAATATATTTTTTAAGCGGCTAAAAATACTTAATGAGAGAGGTCACTACCCAAATCCAGCTTCCACAACGTTTTACTCAGGCGACTCATCCTCTGTGCTGCCAATTGCCTCAATTTCAAGTAGTAACATTTCGGAAGCCATCAAAAGGCTTTTTCAGTATTCTATTTAAATGTATGGGAGTCATTTTTGTAAAGAGGTGCATAAAGTTATTTAGGGACAGTTCACACTCGAAACAAAAGATTTGTACTCCAGTGGGTTGAAAACCTCCGAATGAGTTTTGTTTTGACAATTAATGTATTCCTTTTTAACTTTCCTCACTTCCTCGTCAGTAGCTGTATGTAATTGCATGGATGTACACTGGTTTCAAAATACTTTGATATTTTGAGTCAAGTAGAAGGAAAAGATAAAACACTTACATCTATTTATATTTTTGGTCTAGAAGATACGATAATATATATATTCACTTAAAAAACCATAGGTTTCACACATGTTATAGTTAGCTGGACATTTCACTCGTAAAAAACCAATGAAATTCCCCCGTTATAGTTAGTGCAGGCAACTATAACTCACGCGACCGCAATCCTCTGCTGATGACGTCAGATATTATATCACTGATGACATATGTGTCTTTATGAAAAATAAATATTTGTAATATATGTATAGCTAAAGATTAATGGAAGAAGACATGGGTAAATAAGTGTCTAAATACAGTGATGTAATATCTGACGTCATCAGCAGAGGATTGCGGTTTTTTAAATGATAATTCATAACTATAACGTGTGTGAAACCAATGGTTTTTTCAGTGAATATATAAACATATAAATATAATCTGCCTATCTATATAAATATAAATTCATGCAAACATATACATATATGCATGGTATGTACATGAAAGTTTGAAAAATTCTAATACAAGCAAAGCTAAAAAGCCACCTAATTACAAACAGAATTGCTTTAACTTAAACGAGGGCGAGACCTATTGCATTTTCAATGCTTGTTTACTTTGATTCCATCAAGAAGGCATTCAGATGTGTCCCACATTTGCCATAATTTCTGAATGGTAGCACTCTAGTTGCTCATTAGATCACTGTAGTAAAGCTACTAAAGTCACTCAAAATGTGCCCTAATTTTTCTTTCTGCAGCACTAATCATAATTTCTATGGCAAAATGAACCTCCTCATTGTGTTCCTTTTAAATTAAAACCACTCGCACTCTACCACGCGCACTCTACCACGCGCACTCTACCACGCGCACTCTACTTCTCCACTACTCACTCTCTACTTCTCCACTACTCACTCTCTACTTCTCCACTACTCACTCTCTACTTCTCCACTACTCACTCTCTACTTCTCCACTACTCACTCTCTACTTCTCCACTACTCACTCTCTACTTCTCCACTACTCACTCTCTACTACTCGCTACTACTCGCTACTACTCTCCACTTCTCACTCGCTACTACTCTCTACTACTCACTCGCTACTACTCTCTCCTACTCGCTACTACTCTCTCCTACTCACTATCTGCTACTCTCTATACTCTCTATTACTCATCCTCTACTCTCTACCCCTCTACCTTTCTCTACCTCTCTCTACTACTCTCTACCTCTACTACTCTCTACCTCTACTACTCTCTACCTCTACTACTCTTTACCTCTACTACTCTCTACCTCTACTACTCTCTACCTCTACTACTCTCTACCTCTACTACTCTCTACCTCTACTACTCTCTACCTCTACTACTCTCTACCTCTACTACTCTCTACCTCTACTACTCTCTACCTCTACTACTCTCTACCTCTACTACTCTCTACCTCTACCTCTACTACTCTCTACCTCTACCTCTACTACTCTCTACCTCTACCTCTACCTCTCTCTACCCGCACACATATGCACATATATGCATTTATATAGATGTATGTGTATATATATGAATATACATACATATATAAACATATATATAATCTGCATATCTATATAAATACAAATATAAATGCATGCATACATATACAGATATGCATGTTATTTACATGAAATTTTGAAAAACACTAATAAAAGCAAAGCTAAAAAGCCACCCAATTACAAACAGAATTGCTTTAACTTAAACAAGGGCGAGACCTATTGCATTTTCAATGCTTGTTTACTTTGGTTCCATCAAGAAGGCATTCAGATGTGACACATTTGCCATTAATTCTGAATGGTAGCACTCTAGTTCCTCATTAGATCACTGTAGTAAAGCTACTGCTCACCAGGGAAGTCTGCTGCTGGTATTGAAAATACATGTTTCAGTCTGCATGTCAGAATTTTTTTATGAAATAGAAGAGGATTTGAGAAGTCAAAATGTGCCCTAAGTTTTCTTTCTGCAGCACTAGTCATAATTTCTATGGCAAAATGAACCCCCTCATTTTGTTCCTTTGCAAATTAAATGTTTTAAATGTTACCACTTTATTCCAATCAAGATGGCTGCAGGTGTGCCATACCTTTGTCATAAGTAAGACTGTTAGCGCTCTAGTTGTTCTTTAAAACACTCTGGGATTTCTGTCATTGGGCTATACTTGGGCTACATCTCGGTGATATTTGTGCTACATTTGGGCTCTTTTGTCTCTGGTGGCCATCTTGGGAGACTTGTTATGAAGTTTCCCAATTACCTCATTTACTGCAGTCACCTCAGTAGGCATACTGTCAGTTTTTTACTTTGATTCAATGAATAAGGCATTCAGATGTGTCACACATTTGCCATAAATTCAGAATGTTAGCACTCTAGTTGCTCATTAGATCACTGTAGTAAAGCTACTGCTCACCAGGGAAGTCTGCTGCTGGTATTGCAAGCGCATGTTTCAGTCTGCATGTCAGAATTCTTTAATGAAATAGAAGAGGATTTGAGAAGTCACTCAAAATGTGCCCTAATTTTTCTTTCTGCAGCACTAATCATACATTCTATAGCAAAATGAACCCTCTCATTCTGTTCCTTTTTAAATTAAATGTTTTAAATGTTAACACTTTATTCCAATCAAGATGGCTTCAGGTGTGCCATACCTTTGTCATAAGTAAGACTGTTAGCGCTCTAGTTGTTCTTTGGAACACTCTGGGAAGCTGCAGTAGAACACAAAGGAATCAACTGACAGTCTCTGCCCTTGTTGGATGTACATGTTTTACTGAGAATGTCAGACTTCATTCTCACATGACTGAGAAAGATGATATGAATTTACAGAAAATATGCTCTCAGTTTAGCTTATAGATCACCTTCTAAACCTCTGTGGGAAAAGCATGTGAAAATAGTTCTCTCTCAAACAGGATTCATGATATCCCAGCAGAAGGCTTTTTCACATGGTAAAATCACCTTAGAACATACTACAATTCCTAAAATGAGTATGGTACCATCAACAAATGATTTATAATGTAACTAAAGTCTTAAAACCTTCTATTAACTGCAATGCTTTTTAATGAGGTGCTATCATGTATATTGGTCCCAAGATGGCTGCCAACACTTCTTGGATGAAGTGCTGACAGCCAATCAGATCTCACAATGAGATGTGTGGTTAGGCTCCGCCCAGATATGTATATGATTTTACTTTTGATTTTCTCAGGAACTACTGAACGGATTTACACCATATATGCAAAAGGCACATGCCTGACCTGAGGACTACCTCTTTGCCAAATTTCAAGTAATTCTGTTCAGCCGTTCTGGCTGTAGCTGTGTCTAAAGGTCCTATGGAAAAATGCATGGGGAAAACGCGTTTTGGGACCCCTCTTTTTTCTCGGCCCCCGCTTGACTAATCACCCCGAGACTTTCAGGGTAGGAGCTGAACGGAGCGCCCCATTAGTTTTGAAAATTTTGCGAGGATTCGTCAACCGGCGCCAAAGTTATTCAAAATAGAATTTTGAGATTTCCTATGGAAACTAGGTTGTAACTATAACTATCTACTGGCGACTGCCAGTAGATTATATATATATATATATATATATATATATATATATATATATATATATATATATATATATATATATATATATATCTCTTATGAATGACGGAAAGGATAACAAATATTTTTTTTAAACAGTAATATTGTAGATCAGACAGAAAAATTAGGCCTATATTTTAAAATCACAGTATATAAAACTGTTGCGGGAGGCGAGTTTTTCTGAAAATTGTAACAATTTATATATGTATTACAGATACATGTAGCGGAATGTTTTTGGGTATTCGTTTGCTCCAGGAATTCTTACTAGAGATTATATACATTCTCCTGGACATTTTGAGCCTTCTGTAATGAAAAATGAACATTTCTAAACCTGTGTTTTCCAGCATATATTTCCTAGTGCAGGCATATTCTGTGAGCAGAATGAAGAAACGCGTTACTTACCTGTAACAGCAGTTATCCAGTATTGGTGTCTTTCATAGATTCACATGCCTGAATCATTCCCCGTCGTCGAGACGGGAGCCTCCGGTACATAAAAAAGTAATGTCCTATAGACATACATAGAGAAAAATAGGCCTAAGGGCCTCCCCTTAGCCGCCTATCATAGTCCTTATGTAAAAAGGACCAAACTCCTAGAGCCAGCCAATCAGCTATCACCTCCCTCTAGAACCTTCCTGGCAGGAGCCTCAGTCCCTCAGATTTTCGTACGCACCAAGCTAGGTAGGCGTAATATAGTTAGAGAGAGGTGTGAGTCCTTCCAGGGGAGGCGGGAGGGTTGCATGTGAATCTATGAAAGACACCAATACTGGATAACTGCTGTTACAGGTAAGTAACGCGTTTCTTATCCAGTATTAGGGGTGTCTTTCATAGATTCACATGCCTGAATCAGAGTAGTTAGCAATACATTATGCACATTTCTGATGTAACATGCCATAAAGGTATTTGAGATAATACAGCATTATCATAACAGTTCGAAACATTGGCATACATCAAAATAGTAAAACAGTAAAGAATGTGCATACCAGGATGGCGGGATGTTGGAAGGCTCACCTCACTGGAATAGATGGCGAAGCACCGCCTGGCCCACTGCCGCATCCCTCGTAAGCTC
This sequence comes from Triturus cristatus, assembly GCF_964204655.1. Lineage (NCBI taxonomy): Eukaryota > Metazoa > Chordata > Amphibia > Caudata > Salamandridae > Triturus > Triturus cristatus. The sequence goes on along the minus strand of NC_140591.1, from coordinate 1,005,239,387 downwards.
GGCATCCAGGCAGTAGTGTCTGGAGAAGGTATGCGGTGACTTCCACGTCGCCGCTCTACAGATGTCCAAAATCGGCACTCCAGCGAACAGCGCTGCTGATGTGGACATCGCTCTGGTGGAGTGTGCTTCCACCCTGTCTCGCAACGGCCGTCCGGCCCCTTCATGGCAGAACGCTATTGCAGAAGAAATCCACCTTGAAATGCTCTGTTTCGTGAGAGGCATACCCAGCCTTGGTCTGCTGTAGGCCACTAATAGCTGCGAAGACTTTCTGAAGGTTTTTGTCTTGTCTATATAAAACTTAAGACACCGTTTGAGATCCAGAGAATGGAGCGTCCTCTCTGCTGCCGTGGTAGGGTTGGCAAAGAAGGAGCGCAGGACCACCGGCTCGTTGAGGTGAAAGTCTGAAGGCACTTTCGGTATGAACTTGGGATTTGTCCTCAGCACCACCCTGTCCTGTTTGAACTGCATGAAGGGCTCCTGAATGGAGAGAGCTTGCAACTCGCTGACTCTCCTGGCAGATGTGAGCGCAAGTAATAGAGCCGTTTTCCATGAGATGTACTTGATGGAGGCTCGGTGAATGGGCTCAAAGGGGTGCTTCATGAGTTGATTAAGGACCAAGTTGAGGTGCCATGTCGGTGGGACCCGTCGGGGCCTTGGAAAGGACCTATAAAGACCCTTAAGGAACTGTTTAACAAGTCTGCTGGACCAGAGGGACGGGCCTTGAAAAGTCCTGGTAAAACGTGAAATCGCCGCTAGATGCACCTTTATGGATGCATGCGCTAATCCGGACTGTGCCAAGTGCAGGAGATATGGCAATATCTGCTCAGGTGTGATATGAAGTGGTCTCAGGCCCTTCTCCGAGCACCAGACGCAGAAGCGCTTCCATTTGAGGGAGTAGGTTTTGTTGGTACTGTCCGCCCTCGCTTTTGCTAGCACATCCCTGCAGTCCTGCGGGATGTTCAAATGGCAGAACTCTCTGTGCTCAGGAGCCAGGCCGATAACCTGAGCGATTGGAGGTTCGGGTATTGCACCTGCCCGTTGGACATCGTCAGTAGGTTCGGGTGCTGTGTTAGACGAATCGGCGTCCTGATGGAGAGGCGATGAAGATCCGAGAACCAGTGCTGCCTCGGCCAGTACGGGGCGATCAGAATTAGTGTACAGGGCTCCGCCTTCATTTTCCTGAGGACCCTGGGAATCATCGGGAACGGTGGAAAAGCGTACGCAAATACGCTGAACCAGCCTATGGAAAAGGCATTTCCGAGCGACTCCGGTTGGGGATGCCAGCTTGCGTAGCTTGGGCATTTGGCGTTCTCCCTGGTGGCAAACAGGTCGATTCTTGGGGCTCCCCATTCCGAGAATACGTGTGTTAGTGCACTCTCGTCGAGCTCCCATTCGTGGGAGAGAGATTTCTGCCTGCTTAGGGCGTCCGCAATGGTGTTGTCCTTTCCCGGGACGTAGTCCGCCCTGAGCGTAATCCCCTGGAGAACAAGCCAGTTCCAGATCTTCTGCGATTCGCGCGATAGCGTGAGCGAACGCGTTCCTCCCTGTTTGTTCAGGTAATGCATCGTCGTGGTGTTGTCCGTTCTGACGAGCACCTGAGAGTTCTGGATGCGTGGTAAAAAGGCCTGCAGAGCTAGATACACAGCCCTCAACTCCAGCAGATTTATATGGAGGCGTTGCTCCTGATCCGACCATTTGCCGCGGACTCTGAGGTCCTGAAGGACAGCTCCCCAACCCGCTAGAGATGCATCTGTGGTGATTACCAGTGGTGCTGCTGGCAGCAGGAACGGTAGTCCTCTCGAGAGGTTTCTGGTATCCTTCCACCACTCGAGACTCCTGGATATTTGCGGTGTTATGCTTATAATGTCCTCGAACGAACCTGCACTCTGAGTCCACTGGTTCGAAAGAGCCTCCTGCAGAGGGCGCATCCGCAGCCTGCAGTGAGGGATGAGTAGTATACAGGAAGACATCATCCCCAGGAGTGACTTGAAGGTGCGAACTCTCAGGGATTTCCTTGATTGCACCGTTTTGGCCAGGGATATGATCCTGTGTTTTCTCTCGTCTGAGGGAAATGCTCTTGCGCATTCCGTATTCAAGGTAGCCCCGAGGAAGGTAATGCTTCTCGTTGGGGACATATGTGATTTCTGAAGGTTGAGCGTCAATCCTAGATGTTGGAAAAGATTGGTACAAGCGTTGAAGGATTTGGTTGCGCCTACGGCCGTAGGCGCCTTGACCAGCCAGTCGTCTAGGTAGGGGAAAACTTGGTGACCCATTTGACGTAGGAAAGCTGCCACAGGAGAAAGGCACTTGGTGAAAATCCGCGGAGCGGATTTGAGGCCAAACGGAAGGACCTTGAACTGGTAGTGTTGTCCTGCCACTTCGAAGCGTAGAAACTTTCTGTGCCCCTTGAGTATCGGGATGTGATAGTAAGCATCCTGAAGATCCAAGGATGTCATGAAGTCTCCTTCCTCCAGAATGCCTAGGATTTCTTGGAGCGTCACCATCCTGAACGACTGACTCTTTAGGAAGGAGTTGAGTGCTCTGAGGTCCAGGATGGGCCTCCACTTCTTTTCTTTCTTGCGTATCAGAAAGAAACGGGAGTAGAAACCCTTCTCCCTCTGAGCTGATGGAACTCGCTCTATTGCTCCCTTCCTTAACATCTCCGATATCTCCCGGAGAAGCAGCCGCAGATGTCTGTGTGGAGACTTGCGGGGAGGGGTTGCAGGCGGGATGGCGGTAAATTCTAGGGAATGGCCGAATCTGAGGAGTTGGAGTACCCAACGATCTGAGGTGATGATGCGCCAATTTTTTAGGAAATGGGTCAATTTTCCTCCAATTTGTGAAGAAGAAGATGGTAGCTGGACTGGCTGGAGTAAGCGGTCACTGGCGTCCGCCGGTGCCCCTTTTCTGGTTCTTACCCCTGAAATTGGATTTTCCGTAAGATGATTGTCGGCCCTGTTGTTGCTTTTGCTGGTACTGGGTCTTATTCTGGAACGAATATGAGGACTTATTCTGGAATGATCCTCTGTAGGAAGACTGACCTCTAGACTTGTTGCCCCGAAAGGACTGGTTCCGTGCCTGTAAGGTTCCAAGCGCTCTAGCCGTGTCCGTGTCCTTTTTAATGGCCTGGAGCGCCTCGTCAATTTTATCTCCGAATAGATGCTGCCCATCGAAGGGCATATCCAGCACCTTCGTTTGCACTTCCTGCCTGAACGATGTTGCTTTGAGCCATCCTTGGCGGCGCAGGACTGCAGCCCCAGCCAGTTGACGGAAGCCTGTCATGGCTACATCTATGGCGCAGTCGATGATCTCTGCCGCAGAAGACTGGCCTTCGGAAAGGAGTGCCTTCACCTCATCCTGTACGGCACTCGGAAGTTCTGCTAAGTATGGGGCAATATCCTCCCAAAGTTGGCGGTTATAACGCCCTAAAAGGGCTATGGAATTGGCCACCTTGATGGTCATTGCCGAAGTGGTTGAAAACCTTTTGCCTATTGTGTCTAACTTTCTGCCCTCCTTGTCTGGTGGTGCTGACAGAGGCGAGGATGGATTTCGAGAATTTTTCTGGGCCGCTTGGGTCACGACAGAATCTGGTTTCGGGTGGCCAGTCAGGCAAGCTGGCGCCGTGGACGGTGCTTTATACTTCTTATCCAGGCGCGGAACGACCGCAGGAACTGAAGCTGGCGTCAGCATCAACTTCTTTCCCTGGTCCCAGAGGAAGTCAATGATAGGGATGGATTTGGCCGTCTTCTTCGTCTGCTCCTTAAAGTCATGGAGGAAGCATTCGGTTTCCGTCGACTCCATGACCATATGGAACCGCGTCGCAGCCCGTTCCACTAACTTATGAAAACCCCCGATATCCACAGGTGGTGAATCCGCCTGGCGCGGTTGTGGGGAAGGTGGTGAAGATGCTACATAGTCCTCCTGCTCATCGTCATCCTGGTCCGTCAGGTCTCCCTGGACCTCACCTTCCTCCATCTCCTCCGCCTCCTCATCCGTTGAGTCTATCACCTGAGGTGGCGGCTCGTGGCCGACCTGCGTTACCGGCAGCGATTGCCTTGGGGCTGTCGCTGGGGTGTTTGTAGCTGGCACTGGGACCCCTGTATCCTGTCTTGGTGGTTCCGGGAAACGTTGTTTGTAATCCCTGATAAGGAACTTGAGGTCCTTAACTATTGCCAGAGGGAGGCAGACCATTGGGGTGACCTCCGTGCGGACTTGTTCCTGGACGGGGCGCTCCTGCGCGCCTGAATCTTCCTGCTCCTCGTCCGTGCTTTGGCATTTGACAAACAGCTCGGAAGGGGAAGTAGCCTGTTGGAAGAACTCTTCTTCGGACTCTTCACTCTGCAGGATCTCCAGAGGTAAATTGGTTTGGACCTTGCTTGGAGATGTTGTTTCCGGGGTAATCTGTGGTCTGGAAGCAGATCCTTGGACAGAAATCGCCGTGGTTTTCCGTCCCACGGACGACGACGACGTTCCCGTCGACGGCTCGGCTGACACCAACGGCGTCCCCATCGACGATATTTTCCTCGTCGACGATGTGGTCGTAGACGATTCAGTCGTCGTCGATGCCTTCGTCGTCGACGCCTTCGTCGTCGACGCTTCCGTCGTCGACGCTTCCGTCGTCGACGCTTTCGTCGTCGCTTTCGTCGTCGCTTTCGTCGACGATGCCTTGGTCGTCGACATCTTCGTCAACATCTTCGTCGACGATGCCTTCGTCGTCGACGCGCTCGTCATCAATATCCTCGTCGTCGACTCTTCCGTCGACGGAGGGCTCCTCGTCGACGAGGTCCTCGACGGGACTATCTTCGTCGTCGACGATGATTTAGACGACGGTTTCAGAAGTATAATAGACGAGATAGGGGTACCTGCAGACGATGATGGAGTCGTCGTCGTCGACGAGCGGGCCGACGCCGCTGTGGACGTGGACACAGTCGTCGTTGCTGTGGAGACGTGTCCTGATGGCCTTTTTTGCGCAGAGGATGGTGTCGCAATTTTTGAGGCCGACAGAGTAGGCTTCTTGAAAGTGAGAGAGACTTTATCAGACGCTGAGGATCTCGAAGATCTTGCCTCTGAAGACTTTTTGTGCGTCTTCTTAGGAGGAGCGTCTGAGGGGCCAGGAGATGTCACTCTCGGCCTCTTCAGGGAGACTTCAGAAGCTCCGGAAAAGCTCGCCTCTGAGGAAACCACACTGTCTTTGTCCTTGAGCCTGTCCAGCCAGATAAGCAGGCGGCCCTCCCTGTCTCTCAAGGTCTTATGTGGAAAAGACCTACATATCTTGCAGTCCTTAGGGACGTGGTCCGGGTAAAGGCAATACAAGCATAGTTCATGCTTGTCGTCCACATGAAGCCTCTTCTTCCCACATGAAGAGCAAGCCCTGAAAAGGGCTTTCTTCTGGGAGTCAGACATGCCAGGAGTTGTAGATGAAATAAACACTCACTGCAGCAAAAAGAGGCCTGAAGTAGTCAGTGCTGAAATCCTGAAGAAGAAAGTCACCAAAAATCGTGAATAATCTGGTTTGTAAGAAATCCTGAGGAGAACTCAGGCTGGAGACTCCCTAGCACAACGTGCGGTAGAAAATCTGAGGGACTGAGGCTCCTGCCAGGAAGGTTCTAGAGGGAGGTGATAGCTGATTGGCTGGCTCTAGGAGTTTGGTCCTTTTTACATAAGGACTATGATAGGCGGCTAAGGGGAGGCCCTTAGGCCTATTTTTCTCTATGTATGTCTATAGGACAATACTTTTTTATGTACCGGAGGCTCCCGTCTCGACGACGGGGAATGATTCAGGCATGTGAATCTATGAAAGACACCCCTAATACTGGATAATAATCTAGTTCTTTATTAGAACGCTGATCATCAAGGCAGCTGTTATTGGAAGGCGGCGTAGTGATATGTGGGTCTGAAGTGTAATGTGCCTTGTTTGTACTAGCTATGAATCTCCTGGGTAGACATTGCAGCCCATGAAAGAGCAGCATTTTTGGCAGTGTACAGCTCTTTTATTTACAAATGATGGTACAGACTTTCTGCTCCCTGTTTATTTTAAGGCATTTTAATATCAGTGGGTGGATTGTTTTAATACAGTTATAGATCGCTCTTCTGCCTCTAGCTAGAATGGTTGTTAAAGGCCCTCTCCCTTGCTATAAGCCGTCCTCTACGCCTTTGGCCTGAAGCTAGGGTTCTTGTTTTGGTAAAAATGGATTTTAACAAATAAACCATATTTTCCTAGCTAATGAAATTTCAATAGTAGCGTCTTGAAAGCCATAAAATGAATGCCCTATAATTCTGTGGCCCAATGTATATGTTTGTGTATATATACACACAAAATACATATATATGTATACGTGTTTAGGAGTGGGTAAAAGTATGGAGTGATCAGGGTTGGTTTTTTTTAGGATTAAGGGGTAGGTAGGGGTATAGGGTGATAAGGGTATTTTAAGGGTATTTGAGAGTATCGGGTAGTAAGATTTTTTTTAAAGGTTCAGTGGTGGTACGGGTATAGGGGTAATTAATAAAGGGCGGTTTGAGGTGGTTCCCCCTATAATTATTTTTAATGTTTAAAAAGAGTGGGGGTCTCACGATATATATATATATATACATACACACACACACTTTTTTAACTTACCTTATTTATACTTACATGCATGGTAAAGGCATGCGTTGTAAATAATGCATGGTTAAGGCATGCATGGTAATTGCATGCATTGTAATGTCATCATACAAAAACCTCGGAGTCAGATGGGAAAAGGACCTGTCCCTCGCTGCACAAGTCTGGCAAATTTCGGCAGCTTGCTTCGGAAAAATGAGATCAGAACAATTTTAGGCTTCCTGCCAGAAGAGAGCCACAGAATCTCAGCCCATGCCCATGTGACATCCAATCTTGACTATGCCAACTGTCTTTATCTGGGGATGCCAGGGTACCTGATCAAAAGGCTTCAGACAGTGCAGAATGCGGCGGCAAGGCTCATTCGCAAGGTCCATATGCACCTGCATATTTCCTCCGACCTTAAACAGCTCCATTAGCTCCCGGTAGCCAAGAGGATCGAATTCAAGGCCCTCATCGTCGCTTTTCACCCCATACAGGGTAAAGGCCCAGGCTACCTCAGGCAGCGGCTTTGCCTGTATCGTCAGGAGCAGACACAAAGATACAACCATCGGCGTTACCTTAGTGATCCTCACTTTTCTAAAATGAGACAGGGAGCAGGTCTTTCACGGTAAGGACCGCCAAACTTTGGAATGCCCTACCTCATCACTTACGCATGCTGAACTCAGAGCAGGATTTTAGAAACGTGCTGAAAACCTGGCTCTTTAAGCAAGGGGAGAGCTGATCAAGCCATCAATCTCTTTGGTCTGCTTCGTTAGCGCCTGGAAACCTCGTTGGAGGTAGCTGTGCGCTTTATAAGTGTCCCTTGATTGATTGATACATCCTTTATCTATTTCACTTTTCTGGAGGAGTTGGTCAAGTATCAAATATGTGATATTTGACAACTGAATGAATGAAGTGTAAAATAATCAGTGGAAAATCTTGGAAGGACCAGCATGTGTCTTGTTTCAGTTTTAAGGACACCAGTACCAAGCCAAACATACTAAAATTGTGATCTCAAAATAGAATGGCTAAACAGGGTCAACAGCAACATTGCAGAGTCCAACTGCATCACCAATACTCAAGTTAGCAATCATTCTAATACTTTTGTGATAGCCTAAATCCTCTAAAAAATACAATTAAAAATCATGGATAATAGATAAATGCAATACCATTTGTAACCTGAATGTACAGCAATCAATAAACGTTAAAAATACCAAAGACCATCTTCCAACATTAGAGATAGCTGCAAAAAATAACCAAACCATACTATTGAAGAAGCTTGAATTAATTATTTTTCCAAAATGCTGTCTATTTTGAAAGGCTGCCCTCTAACCTCTCATTGTAAGATGGTTAATATACAAAGATGCTGCAAAGTGGGCAACATAAAACCCTGGAAAAAAAGAATGTAGCCTAAACACAACCAGACCGTTCATACATAGAAGTACAGTGTACTCCACAAATTCCAGGCAGAACAGATTTTTTTAGTACATCTAGATCCATAACTTGATATATATATATATATATATATATACACACACACACACAGACTCATATGTATATATCTATACATACATATATAAATCAACCTCCGTAAAGTGAAAATAAATAGCTCCCAAGTAGAAGCCCTGTAAAAAAACAAAATCAGTAAAAATTTAAAACTATATTAGCAAACAGATCACTCAAACAATTTAGGCAACACATTTAAGGGGAAAGTCACAGATCTCTGAATGGCCATTTATCAACCACAATTTAATAGAGCAGACTGCTACCCAGGAACTGGCTAATACTAGATGAAAAAACAGAAAACTCACATTCCTTTTCAATTCTCCGTAAACACAATGTATGTTTTGAAACCACGTAGTTTTTCTTGTAGTTCACATTTTGGCATAACAATTTCCAGATACAGTCTGACACCTGGGGCATATTCTTATGTAAAGAATCTGTAGCTGAAGTCTCTATCAGATTAATGCTGTTAGATCAAAGAAATCATAAAATAACCAGAGAATTACTAAATAAATATCACCTCCTCCTTACTAAAAATGTATTTAACTGCTTTAACATCTGTCCAACTATTTGCTTGCAAATGTAGGCAGCGAAGGAAAGAAACGTTTTCTCTTGATTAAGTATAATTGTGGTGTTTAAGTGACCCACACAAATGTTCAAAGAGTCTCCTTAGTATTTTCAAGATGGAAGATGCATGCTGTCCACCGAGTATAGCCCCACCCCATTTCTCCTGCTCATACTAGATTTCCCTTTAATCTGGAGGGAACTCAAATAATTTCCCCAAGGAAGCTGTACTGGTGCGTCTGAAAACTGCCTGCCATTCATGCAGTGCCCTGGGGATGACGACCTTCTCGGACTCTTCTCTACTACGGAAAATCGGAACCAGCTTAAGTATATACATTTGTGAACTGCAAACATGCACTGAACACTAACTGGCAATGGCCATCTGCCCAACTGCCTGGCTTTGTGGAACTAGGCAGCAGTGGTCCTGCACGTCAAGGCACAAGTTTGGGACTTGAACCTCAGTGGACCCTGGCTCCCTTTGTATTCAGAGTTTCTGGCTGCGGACTGAACACTTCCTCCCGACTAATAAGCATGAAAGACATGCTGAAGGTTGATGAAGAATCCAATTTGACAACCACCGACTGTTCTTGACTTGCCCCTTCAGCTCCTCACGAAATACAAAGATCAGCTGCCTGAAAGATCGACTGCTATATGCGCATGTCAGTCCCTGGAAAAGCCGCCAAGCAAGCACACTCCAGCCTGCACCAACTTTTGCCATTTTCACTGTCTACTTCACCGTGTGGAGTGCAGCAATCTGCCAGCTGCTTATGTAGCTGGGTAGACTGATTTGTAGACTCCGATTGGTCCAGGGTGAGCCCTGTGTGCTCCTGGGTGCATAGCTCCAAGGCATCTAAATGGATTCACTAGAGGCCCATTCTTCTTTACCAGCAATGGTCCTGGCCGATACAATTGGTCATTATGTGATCCTTTCTGAGCTCTGAACTCAAACATAGAGCTGAAATAAACTGTTTAACCAGAACCCACGCTTAACGGTAGGGTAGGCTAATGAATTTCTTTTTTAACTGTGCTTTAGAGGACTTGCACCAGGTGGGAACCGTTAGCATAAGGACCATCAGTACGTGCTCAGAGGTAACACAGTTTAAAACTGCCCTGAATGAAGCGTCTCTCTGCTTGATCGAGAGCCTCATTCTAAATGTGGTGTTTGACCAAATCAGAGATACAGCAACATCAGTTACTTCTTGGACTGTACTTACCATGAAAGGCCCATTGTCTCCATCTTATGGAGAGTGCAACACATCACCTAATGATTAGTGGGCAAATAAATTACCTGGATCAGGCCAAATCAGATGCCTGTGGAATCCTGGACACCTAAAGTACACTACTTGAAGCCAGGCATCACTTTCAATCAGTTAAGAAGAACAACCTAAAAACACTTCAAGGAACTCTATCATTCCTGCTCAATTTACTCACAGCATCACAAGAATAGAAGATCTGATATAGGGGCTTGAAATCCCGACTGACCAGGAAATAAAAACGATGCATAGAAAGGAATCACAAATACTCTGTTGTGACATAAATAATAAAATATGGTGTGCCGCAGCTATTCAGCATCAGGATATTGCTGAGCACAATGTGGGCAATGTACATTAATGTGTATTTTGGGTTCACCCTATTAAAATTATTTAAGGTCCTTCCACTGAAGCTGAAGACAATCAACATTCTATGAATGTAATGGACAGAGACTACAATAATTGACACCACGGAGGGAGCTACAAAGGCTGAGACCACGACACTTACTACAATACCAAATCCTGCACCAAGACAGCATCTACGCTTTAGTGGGAAATGAAAATCCTACCTTTAACATAGATCACATTAAATTAGCATACATTAAAAACAGATTTTCGGGATAACACAAAACACTGTTTTTACTGCTGTAGCCACAACCTTTGAGCTGGTGAACGTGGACACCTTTTAGAGTTTAAATGCAACCTAATGTCACAATTCGAAATCAATTGAGTTGCGGTGATAAGGCCTTGGGTTCTCTTCTTAGAAAGGGTGCTAGCAATATCTTAAAGGATGGGACAGTTTGTGCAAGTGTGGAGAGGAGAGGTTAGACAGGGAAAGCTGCAATTAAAAATAAAAAACATCAAAATAAAATAATTTGAAAGTGAATGCATTATAGGTCTCAATTAAGTCATCAAATTCACAAAAATACAAAATTGATACTTTCTCACCACCTTCACTCCTTTTAAAAATGAATTCAAATGATGTCCATCTAATAGGCTAGAAAATCATTCTTACCACCATTTGGAATCTACCGGGTTAAAACGAATGCATCCTTGTAGCCCATTTCATCTTTTAGGTAATTCTAGAATTGGGGATATATGTGATAATTTATGAGAACAGTAAAGCAGAGAGAAGGCAGATCATAGAGTCTAATTTCTTATCTGTGCTCAAAGGAGTTACCTATTGTGCTGAGAGACCCAAGACTGGGGGAAAAGGGGAGAGTTTTTTTTTAAAAAAACAATTACGTCAATACTAATAATATTCCCCAATCAATTATTGCATTTTGTGATTTTATACCAATTAGTAAGATTATATCTCTTGCCTACTCACAGCCAGACAAATAAACCCAATGGCAGAGCCCGAAAACATGTCCGCTGGCACTTACCATCACGGTAGCAGCTGCCTGAGCTGCTACTGCAGCCTGGTTGGCTTGGTGTTGAGCAGCTTTGATTTTGGCCTGCAAATGTGCAGGAGGGTGAAAATATTTGCATTTCTCCCTCATGCAACGACCCTTAATGTAATCCATACAAACGGTTACAGTGTTATCATTTGTGTCAATCATCGTGCTGTCTGCAGGGTGTGCAAAGCGGCAATCGGTCTCTCCCCGTGCACAGTTTCCTCTCTGGAACTCCCTGCAAACCTATGCAAGAAACACAGGAGGGATTATATGAGACTCATGGCCTGCCTGTTGCTTTTTGGTATTGTACATGATAAAAACAGCCTATTGATGGCGTGGTACTTGTACGTAAAGCATTTTTTTGCAAATATTAGCGTTTACATTTATGGGACCACTTTGTTTTTTTCCTTTTAAAAAACAAGGCCTTTGAAACCCCGTTCGACCTTCAGTGGAACATTTGCTTAGTTTTCCATCCTGACAAAGACGAGGTATTATCTTTGAAGCTGCTGGCAAATATATTTGTAAAATTTGCTGCTGTTTTCACCCATCACAATAAAACTGGAACTATATCAGGCTTGAACATCTCCTCCCTTTTTAAAGTATTGGGAAAATAGGTGGTGAGGGCAGTCGGGGGCGGAGGGAGGGGATTTCAATCGCATTTCCCTCATATTTTTAAGCATGTGGAGGTAGTTAAGTGGCTGCATATTGTGTAAAAAAAAAATAATGGCAGCATGCTGCATTCACGTGCTCGCCAGATCCTTCAAAGTAAACTACTCGTCTTTGGCAGAATGGAAATCTAAAAGGTTATCGCAGAGAAGTTATGAGGAGTTTGCAAAAACACTGCTTAAAAAAAAAAAAAAAAAAAAAAAAACACAGGTGATGCTGCCCATTCAAAATTTTACTTTAAACTATTTGAACATAATTTGCTATGCAAAACGTTTGTTTCACGCAATCTTCCCCCCAAATTTTGATGAAAAGCACATTCAACCCAAAAATGCAGCGCGTCACAAATCCTGAATGAACTTGACCAATACATTGACTTTCAGAGAATAAAAATTTCTAGTACCTCTAGTTTATCTGTTCTGAGGAGTTTCTGACCAGAAGAATTGGAAACTGACATAGGCGGACTTCCAGGGACCATGACGGGTGTGTTGGGCAGCATTTCAGTTGGGACTAACCCAACACTGTGCGTTACAGGTGTCAGATAGGGAGCAAAACTAATAGCGTGGTTTGTTCCTAAGCCGGGACCTACAGGAAAAGAAGGCTGCAAAATGAAAAAAAAAACATTCAGGTGAAAAACTCAGCAAATGATATTGCTGCAACACAAAAACAATTGTTATAACGCATACATCAACTCATGCAAAATGAATGCCAACAGGGAAATGGTTTCAGAGCCTTAATCTGTCTTCCAGCTGCAGGCAACTTTTCTTTTTCACCCTTATGTCGCCAGTACAACTTAAAAATAAATACACAGTACAAGACACAGGTCTGGTCTGTTTTGATACAAATGGCTAGCAAAACAATCCCATACCCCTTATTTCACAAATCTTACAAGTTCAATTAAAGTAATGATTACAATCTGTTGCTTTTTTATACATGATCATACAAGGATGCTCCAGGAACAGGTTTCTCAAAATACATCACAGCAGCCCTCAAAGTTTACTTGGTGGAAGATCCTATTGCAAAATTCACACATTTCAACAAAAATACAACATAGCTCCATTGCATGAAGACAAAAATTGGGTCACATGCCGTAGCTCATTTATTCGAAACAGTGAAAATCGCTAGTATGCGAGTGGCGTTTCATCAGCTCTAGGGGTAACGCTTCAGCTCCAAAATAGGTTACTGATTTGTAACTTGAACTCAAGAATCAGTACATTACATAGGCCCCTATGTCTTAATCTATTTGACATCAGTGAAAATCAAGGAACCCTTAACTCAAAATGAGGATTCATTATTATCTCAATGCTAGGAGGGCCCTAACCTATAATTATGCTGGCCATCAGAGAGGCTATTGAAACATGCTGTCCATGACCATCTTATACTCCTTTTTCATGACAGTTACAGAAGATGTTTAACTATTCATGATAAGATGGTAAGGATGTAAAGTCCACAAGTGAATATGTAAGACTCTAATAATGGAGAAATAAATGTGACAGATCAGCGTTTACTTCTCCAGCACCTGGTATTCCTCTAATTCACATATCTTAAGCAATGATTACGAAGCTCAATGAAACAAAGAAGGACACCACGGAAGAGCAGGCTTTCAAAGGATGTCTGAAAGTTGCAATGATGAGAAGGATGGAACATAGTCGACTCCCTCCCTTCCTCTCCGAACCCACGGAAATTAACTGTGGAGTACCCCATGGATCTTCAGTCAGCCGCACGCTCTTCAACATCTACATGGCCCCCCTCGCCAGACAGTATAGGCTCAGCATCGTATCCTACGCCGACGACACCCAGCTCATCCTCTCACTCACGAAGAACTTCAAAGACACCAGACTCTGCTTCCAGGAAGGAATGAAGAACGTGGCAGCCTGGATGAAAGACAGCTGCTTGAAGCTCAACTGGGAGAAGACCGAGGTCTTCATCCTCGGTCCCTGCACCTCTGCCTGGGACAACACCTGGTGGACCTGCGCCCTCGGTACCCCACCCACCCCTACAGACCACGCTCGGAATCTTGGCATCAGCCTCGACTCCTCCCTCTCCATGAACCGCCAGATCAACACCGTCGCTTCCACTAGTTTCAACTGCCTTTGCATCCTCCATAAGACCTTCAAATGGATCCCCCCGACTGCAGAAGGACCGTCACCAACGTACTCATTATCAGAAGACTGGACTACGGCAACGCCCTCTATGCCGGAATCAACAGAACTCTTCTACACAAACTCCAAACCATCCAGAACGCCGCAGCCAGACTCGTCCTCGGGTCACGAGCACATGACCCAACACCTACTAGGCCTCCACTGGCTCCTCGTTGAGAAGAGGGTCACCTTCAAACTCCTTACCCACGCCTACAAATCCCTCAACAACATCGGACAATAATACCTCAACGAGAGAGTATCCTTCCACGTACCCAAGAGGAACCTCCGCTCTGCCGACCTCGCCCTGGCAGAGGGCCCCCTCATCCACAGAAACAGAACCGGCGGGAGATCCTTCTCCTACATCACAACCAAGACCTGGAACAAGCTCCCTGTGAACATCAGACGCTCCCCGGCCCTGCACACGTTCAGGAAGGACCTTAAGACCTGGCTCTTCGACTGATCCGGATCTGCTCCCCTCCCAAACGCCCCCAGCACCTTGAGACCCTCACAGGTGAGTAGCGCGCTATATAAACCCCCTGATTGATTGACTGGGGGATAATGTTAAAGAGGAAGATACATTTAGAGAAGGGTTTCTAAATCCTTGCTGAAAAATAGGAGATTCAGATTACAACTAATACGACCAGGGATGGAGCTCCATAGCCTGGGATCTAGGCAGGATCAGGCCTCTGCGAATGTTTTTGCTCTTCTTCTTTTCCTGGTGGAGAGTTTAGGTATGTCGTTCTGGTAGGATGACTGGTCAGTATATAATACTTTAGGACTTAAATAAGCAATCTTAAAGTCAATGCTCGCATCCAAGTGTGTGCCAACAAAGGTGTTTGTTGAACGGGAACCATTATGTCAGATTTTCTGGCTCCCGTTACTAGGTAAGCAGTTGCATGTAATACAGATTTTAGAGGCTCCAGGGAAAATTTAGGAGTGCCAGCCAAAACTGAATTTCTTTCAAATGGCTCAGAACCAGGGCTTGTACAGTTGAGTTGAAGTCAGAAGAAAGAATGTACGGCTTTGTGAAGTTGAAGGGAGGATCGTGTCATTTTGGTAATGTGATTCGAAAGGATGAGATGTTCACTATGAGAAAAACCAGAGATTTGGTATGAGGCACCAGAGTGGTAAAGAACCCACGAGAGCCTAGCGGTCAAGCCCTTATTGTACTGGCAAAAAAAAGAGTTATTAGAGTAGCAAACACAATTAGTTTTGGTTGGATTCAATTTCAAGGAGAGAGGACACACATTAGGCTTTTCAAAGACCTTAAAGTTGTCAATGATGATGGTCTTGGCTGACCTGCATGTGTGGACTGGAATGTAAGGAAAGACAACAATGCTTGAAAAAGGAACACATTTATTAAAAGCAACGCATTAACTGACGGCAGCTCACAATCAACCATTAACTGATGCCGCTCACCATCAACACAACTCTGCTGGAGAAATATTTACACAAAGGTCCTGCTGTGGCCGTTTTTAACTCATGGAAGAAATTGTAATAGAACCTGGAAGAGATTTGATGATGTTTCAAAGCAGAATTGGACGCTAGCAACAATCCACAGGGCAAGGCTCGCATAGAACTTTTCTTAGCCATTACGGCACAAATCACTGACTAGTTTGCCTAATGTTATTCTGTCATCTTAAGCGACTAGCTACCGTTGCCTTGGGTGAACACAATTAAAAGTAATATGCAAAAGAAAGATTGAATAATGATAAAACATAAATCTGATAGATCAGTAATATTTTATAAGTCCTAATAACATTAAACCTTATTCAAAAGTGCAAAGTAATAGGCAGGCAAGGCATGCATTTTCACAACCCTAACTAATAGATCTAGTGAGAGGGTTCATTTGCTGTCAGATACTAAGGTCAGGTTAAGGAAATCCAGCACTTAAATGCGCTGTGGACATGTGGGAGAGTTCACAATTACCTATGGCCTTGAGAACCCGCGCTGCCTAAACACTTTGTGAATAAAAGACAATAAGGGAAAATAATTTCCCCCAGTCTCCTTTTTGCCCCTAAACATGGCGCTTTCAAGAAAAGTCAGAGAATTTTAAGTTTTCTTTTATTACCAATATGTTTTATTTCCAACATGATGCAGAGAGAAACGGGGCATTGAACTAGTTGGCATAGCTTCTACTACTGCAACACATGGTATGCTATGCTAAAGATCACCTGGCAACTTTTTAAACTAAGAGAGTGACTGCGTTTAAAGAGATTTTGCAAATGTTTTCTCTTAGAGGTTTACTGAAACAACGCTTTGGGTTTTAACTGTGATTCCATCTGCACATCTGAGTGTGGAACAGACGAAGACAATTTTTTCGGGAAATTACGGTATGCCGGTGTTCTAAAATACAGCCATGAAGTTTCAACACTGTAGGTTTAGAACATGAAGTAGTCTGTGTGACCGGCCCATCGTTCAAGTGATGCAATCGCGAGTAATGTAATGTGGAAATTAGGAGTCCTGAACTAGCTTGTGTTATGAAAGCGCCAAGCCAGCATCAGTTAACCCCTTCCCCGCTCATGACGGAACCGTTCCGTCATGAGCCACGGTTGCCGTGTGCTCATGACGGAACGGTTCCGTCATGACACGACCGTTGGCGGCCGCTCCGCCTACGTGGCGCTGTTTCCCCGCCTGTGCGGGGGGACAACGCAAATGGGCGGAGTCATGACGGAACCGTTCCGTCATGAGCACAGCTCAACCGTGGCTCATGACGGAGCGGCTCCGTCATGAGCACAGGCCCACCGCGCTGCCCCCCTGCCCCCCCCAGCGCTGCAGCGGAATGTCCGCAGCAGCGAAGGGGTTAAATGTAAAATTATTTATATCCTACAAATTCGGAGTTAAGCTCAAATACTAGTGTGAATAGATGCTACCTTGAAAGGGGGCCGGGGGGGGGGGGGGGGGGGGGGGGGGGTATTGCGACGGGAGCTGCAGAGCCAATGCTCTGAGGTTCTGTGACACAACCGCTTTGGAGTTGTGGTGTCGCTGAACTAACTGTTTGGTTTACGAAATCCTCCTGCTACTCTTGATTAGCAACTCGCCGAGTGGTAGATGCTGGCTGCTGCATTAAAACCGCAATTCTAGACTAAGCACTTAGAGGAAGGCGAGTGAGTGAACCCATACGTGATGTTCGGCGTACAGAATGAAAGAGGGTAAGAAGCCATAAGGGCAAATGAGAATTAGCTGTCAGACCTTTTCAGGTATTGGTTTAGTCATCATAGGTTTAAGTCTATAGACTGAATACCAGGTTATATTCTACAGAATTCTTAATTGTGACTACAGTTCAGCCACAGTGCATGGCGTGCGTGAGTTATAAGTGAAAAGCTCACAGGCGACAAACTGTACATACACTGACCCTATAAATGGACCATTTGAGATAGACAAAATTGATATAGTATTCAACGTCACTTAACAGAATTATATTGCGTTTGTGATCATCAGGTAGACACGCTTTGTGTTTTCTTTGTTGAATGGATAAAAAGACATTAACACAATGCAATGCTAGACTATGGAAAGCCACAAATGCACACTGTAAGATTGGATTCACCCAATTTAACTTTCAAGTAAGGACACTGTAAACAGAATAAGATTGTACCAGCGGCACGGAAGTTAAATTTCACATGTGAACAAGACTGTATTTACAGCACCCACATCAATAAACATGGCTTCAGGGAGCACTAATGTGCTATGGCTGGGCTGCAGTGTAAAAGCACTGCAGCGACACATGGCAGGGAAGCATGGCTTTGTCAAGCAGGAAAATGGTATTTAACATAAATGTTATTTAATACCCCTAAAGCGTGACTTGTATGCCTGCTGGCTTAGTGCTTCAAATATAAAAACGTGGTATACTACACAATGGCAATAGAATGCCCTTAGAGAGAACAATTATCCAAAAGCGGCTTTCACTTCGTAGGTAAAGTTTCTTTTTTACAGAACAGACCTAGAAGGGATTAGCCGTCTGGGAGCGGGACACGGGTAGATGGCAGAACAAAGGGCAGCTTTCACGTTGCATTTGACTTGGAGATGCAAAAAATGTGCTAACAGGAAATTACACAATTAATTCACTGGGCCGCCATACATTTTTAGGTCTCGGCTGGCCATCGCGTAAGCGATCGCTCAGCGAGACTTATGTAGGGGCTTCAGAAAATGCTCCCAAAGGCTTCCCAGGCGGATCGGGTGGCGGTAACACGCACAACCACGCGCATTCCATTTGCCACCAGCTACTTCCTGCGTGTGCGCCGCCTCACGCATTAAGAGAGATTTAGTAAGGGGCACAAGATCTTAGGAATGCGGTTTATGGCCAGTGCATGTGAGGCATTCAAGCGCGAAGCTGGCATCTGGCATCGGACTTGAAAGCAGCAGACTGCTTTCGCCAGCGCGCGCTCGGCCTCACTTCCTGCATCCCCTCTTACAACAATTAACTTTCGTTATAACTCACACCCCATATGCTCGTTCCCTCCCACCATTCCTTTGATGTCCGCTTTTCTTGTTGTTTACAAACCACGCCACACACTGCTGCACGGCACACACTGCTGCACGGCGCACACCACACACTGCTGCGCACACTGCTGCATTACACACTGATGCACGCCGCACACTGCTGCACGCCGCCGCATGCCGCTGCACGCCACACACTGCTGCACGCCGCTGCACGCCACACACTGCTGCACGCCGCACACTGCTACATGAAACACTGCTGCACGCCACACACTGCTGCACGGCACACACTGCTGCACGCCGCACACTGCTGCACGCCGCACACTGCTGCACGCCGCACACTGCTGCACGCTGCACTGCTGCATTACTCACTGCTGCATTACTCACTGCTGCATTACTCACTGCTGCATGCTGTACGCCGCACACTGCTGCACGCCGCACACTGCTGCACGCCGCACACTGCTGCACGCCGCACACTGCTGCACGCCGCACACTGCTGCACGCCGCACACTGCTGCACGCCGCACACTGCTGCACGCCGCACACTGCTGCACGCCGCACACTGCTTTTATGCGAGTTTATACTACTGACATTGTAAATGACAATGCCTTTAATTTGTTTTAAAACCAAAACATAAATAAAAGGCATTGTAATTTTACAATGCCAATAGCTCAAACTCTTATAAATGCGAGACCTATTGCATTGCAAATGCTTGTTTCATTCTACATCCAGCATGAGGGAAAACAATTCTCGGATTAGAAGAGGAGGACACCTTCTAGCCACAGAGGAGTGGCTACGGAAACAACCAAAGTTCATACAGATAGAGAAAGGCAGAGGCCCTCTTGCGTTAAGGTTCTAGGAAGGTGTGCAGTGATCCAATAGAGGAAGTGCCGAAAAGGAGGTATAGATTACTGCTTAAAATTAGGACTGGGTGTTATATTTTTTTTTAAAATATCCTGTGCTCTAGGCAGGGATTAGAAAATGTCTATTTTTATTGGTTTTAAACAACCAAAAAGGTCAAACATAACAGTAGGCATAATAAAGGCTTGACATCACAGTATCCAAACGATTGCGCTATTAGTTCGATCAACTATGTGTAATTAGCTCCACTGAGTGCCCCCTCCGTCCCGGAAGTAACTTCTGGTTTCCTTTCCCACCCACAACCCATCTGTAGTCCAGCCAAGGAGACCATACCATCTCCCATTTCTTGGTGCATCCCCTGTTTTGATAGACTGTCTTTTCGTCCAGCATGCACCAGTCCATATCATTCTTCCAGTCCTGCAACACTGGGGCTTCCGCTGCCACTCCTGACCTTTGTGCAATGTTCCGTTTTGCTACTCCTAAGCCCAAGGACAGCCATAGTGTGCTATATCTGGGTGGGGGATTGCTGTAATATCCTTCCATCTCTCCTTTTTCCTTTTCTCCCTCTTTTCTCCTTGTGTCCTTTGCTTCTTTCTATTCTTTCCCTATCATTCTATCTTCTAGAATCCTTCAACGCTCTGTTTCATTCTATCCCTGTACTTCACCTTCAGCAGCTGCTTTCGCTGTGGGTTCCGTTAATCTTCAACTTATTTGCATCCAGCATGAAATAAAGAGTTCAGCGTCTACATCGTAATCCGCCTGCTTCGCATTTCTTCAGACACTACATTTCTGGTACCAGGAGTGGGGTGAGAAAAGAAAAGTAAAATTTCGGTCTCGCCCACACCACCTCCTACTCTACGACTACTGCGATGCCAGCAGCTTTCTGATTGAATTAATTTGCTTCATTCCGCGGTCCTATGGAACCCACAGACTTTCATGTGTGTTTTTCTTCTGTTTTATTGGCATTTTTCACGTTTTTGGCCTCCGCAGGCTTGAACTGCTTTTCTTGAGCTCTGCCAATGCATCTTTCAACCCTGAGCTTGTGTCCTCCTTTATGACGCCTTAGCCTTGCCTGTCTCAACGTTTCCACGGCAACCAGCTCTACAGCATTCTGACTGACGCTGCTTCCCAGTCATTGTGACGTTTCTTCATGATGCCTCTTGCTGTTTTCACTCTTCCTGGAGCCCAGCTGTTCCAATCTGCTGTATGACATCACAGTAGCCTGGCAAAGAAGATTCCTATTGTTTCTTTCAGCTATTCTATGCTGATCGTCTTTGAAGCTCTGCACCAGCTACACTTAACCCCTTCGCTGCCAGGCCTTTTACCCCTCCTGTGCCACGCCCTTTTTTGGCTATTTGGGGTAGTGCGCGCTGAGGCCCCTGTAACTTTTTTACCACAATGTATCCACGCCAAATTTGCGTCCTTTTATTCCAACATCATGGGGATTCTGAAGGTACTGAGGGTTTGTGGATTCCCCTCGGGGGGTCACAGAAATGAGCCAAAATACAGCAAAATTTAGTTTTTGGGGGGGAAAATGGGAAAAACGGGCTGCAAATGAAAGCATCTGGGTTTTTCCCTGCAAATGTTATCAAAAAAGGGTTTGTGGGGCTGAAATCACCATTTTCCCAGCTTTTAGGGGATACCAGACTTTTGTCAGAAACCCAAAATGTTTTTACACAGTTTTGGCACTTTTCTGGGTCATAGCCTATTTTTGCTATTTTTGCGCTTTCATCCTCCTTCCAGTTAATGGTAGAAATGGGTACAAAAGCAATAATGGATCCTGGACAGCTATACATTTTAGAGAAGTAGACAAAATTCTGAATTCAGCAAGGGGTCATTTGTGTAGATCCATCAAGGTTTCTTTATAGAAATTAACAGTTAAATATAGGATAAATTGAAAAAAAGCGCCTTTTGTGTCAACGTTTTCACCTGTAACTTCTTCTAATTTTGACAGCTCTTTGAAAGCAATATACCGTTACATCCGCTGGACATTACTGGTTGTGGAGATAGGTTCACCAAGAACCCGACGAACCCAGAGCCAAAAACTGAGCAGCAACTTGCAATGTTTTTTTGTTATGTACCGGGTATATAGTAATTATTCTGTAAAAATGTGTACATGGAAAATAAATCGGTATGAAAGACACCTATGTATTTATGAAATGGGAACAAAATATAGAGTTTAGAAACAGTAGATTTGCACATTTCCGAAAGTGGGATACTCATACTAGCATGAGAATTATCAGTCATTTTTTCGAATGACTTCTTTTTTACACAATGTCTTTCATTTGGAAGGCAGAAATGCATCGAAAGTCAATAGGTAATAACAGTTCCTTTACAAATCTGAATTACCCTAAGTCTCCCGATAAAAATGGTACCTCACTTGTAGGGGTAGGCATAGTGCCCACGACAGGAAATGGCTCAAAACCCAACGTGAACACACCACATTTTCACAATGCAAAATTACCGTTTTTTAGCAAAGTGCCTAGCTGTAGTTTTTTAACCCTAGCTCTGCCGGCACCTTGGGAAACCTAGCAAACCTATACATTTTTGAAAACTAGACACCCAGGGGAATCCAGGATGGGGTGACTTGACTGCCTCCCACCAGGTTCTGTTACCCAGAATCCCTTGCAAACCTAAAAAATTGCCCAAAAAACCACTTTTTCCCCACATTTCTCTGGTGGAAAGTTCTGGAATCTGCGTGGATCCACAAATTTCCACCCACCCCGCGTTCCCCAAAGTCTTCCGAGAAAAATGGTACATCACTTGTGTGGGTCAGCCTAGTGACCGCGACAGGAAACTGTGCAAAACGTAAGGTGGACACCTCAATTTCGTAGCGAAAAATGACCCTTTTTTGGACAAGTGCCTAGCTGTAGTTGTTGAACCATAGCTCTGCCGGCACCTAGGGAAACCTAGCAAACCTATACATTTTTGAAAACTATTAGCATTCTGCTATTATTGGGCTGTGGGAGTTTCGCTCCAGCCATGCTTTACAACTTTAAAGTGGTTGTGGCAGTTTCACCACAACTACCTCTTCGACTTACTTTACAGCTTCTAACAAAGTACTTGTTATTCAAACTGGTTGTGGGAATTCTGCTCCAACTCACTTTTTTCAACTACTTTTTCGACCCATACAGCCTCTAACAGTGAACTTTGTTTCCAGGTGGTTGTGGGAGCTCTCCTCCAACTACCTTTTTCTACACACTTGCTTCCTCCTGCATCATTTGACA
This sequence comes from Triturus cristatus, assembly GCF_964204655.1. Classification (NCBI taxonomy): domain Eukaryota; kingdom Metazoa; phylum Chordata; class Amphibia; order Caudata; family Salamandridae; genus Triturus; species Triturus cristatus. Next base: position 1,005,216,768 of record NC_140591.1, on the reverse strand, counting down.
TCCTCATTGCGGGAGCTACTCTACCTTTTTGTCATGTCGTCTACCGACAATGCTTTGCATCCTCCTCCATTCCTGCAAAAAACAGGCAAGCCTGAGATCCTTTGGAAACAATGTATTCATATTTTTGAAAACTACCTTATAGGTATTGATGGTTTGGAATATTCTCCAGCAAGGAAGAATGCACTTCTCTACAAGCATTTGGGTGTTGCTGCACAAAATATCTTTGATAACTTACCTACCTTTCCACGACCACTGGTGATGGCACTTGGAATGTTTATCTCGAAGTCAAAGAAAGACTTAAAAAACAGTTCTCTGAAGAACCAAATGTCCTTTTGGAAAGACACGGTTTCTTCAAGTGCAAACAGGGCAGCGACGAATCAGTCAAAGAATATGTTGCTGCTCTATGTGTTCTTGCTTCTACTTGCGATTTCATGGATTCCACAGACATTTGCATCAGAGACAAATTCGTCTAACTGCTTTTCTAAAAAAAATGCAAGAACGTCTTCTTACTTGTCGTAACCCTTCTCTTTCAGAAGTTGTTGATATTGGAAAGAGTATCGAACGTTCTATTGTTTCTTCCCAAGCATTATCATGTCAAGAAGGTCATTCTCCCATATCCTGTGTTTCGGATAATTCAAAGTTTTCTACTTCTATTTCTGCCATCAGAGTTAACAAGGAAGGTGTTAAAGAAGGAACTAAACACTTTTGCTATCGTTGTGGCTCTAAAAACCACATTGGTAATTTTCCTTTTTGCCCTGCCTTGGCAAGAAAATGCAGTAAATGTGAAAAGACAGGGCATTTTCAAGGAGTTTGCAGATCTCAACGCACCTCTCAAAATGTTAGAATCCACAATGTTGAACTGTAGACTCCCTCTATTCCTTCCTCAATTCCTCTGCACCAATAATTTTTCAAATCTCCTTCTCTCCATTGACGAACCTTTGAATTCCGTAGAAAGTGAGCGTCCTCTTTGCCAAGCTTTCATTAACAACCAACCCTTAGAAGTCATGGCTGACTCGGGAGCTCCTATTACTGTATTAGCAGACACCACCTTTAATACCTTATGGAATCATTCCATTACCCTTCAAGCTACCGACATATCTCCCAAAGCTTTTTGTGCGAAAGCCATTGATCTTCTTGGTTTCTTCGTTGGTTCTTTGCAAGTTTTGGGAAGATCAAACCAAGGTCTACGTAGCAGTCAAGGGCAGAGATTTGGTAGGCTGGAAAGATCTAGCCAAATTGGGTAATATTTTAAAACCAGGTGATAAGAATCCTATTGTTTTAGGAGACCCTCCTCTTCTTTCCATTGACGACTGCAATCTTAATGATACCTACCTTCTCACCTTGCTCAAAAATAACTTTACTTCCGTTTTTAGCGGTAGCATTGGCACCATCAAAGGATTTGAGCATGTCATTAGACTGAAGACCAATGCCACACCAGTCACTCACAAGGTCAGATCCATTCCCATAAATGTCATACATGATCTTAAAAAACTATTAGAGTCCTTGACCAAAGATGGCATTATTACTACAAGTGATTCCTCTGAATGAGTTTCTCCCATTGTTCTCACAAAAAAAAAAAGAATGGAGATCTTCACCTCTGTGTTGACCTCAGGTCTTTAAACCGCAATATTATTGTTGATTGCCATCCTCTTCCCCATATTCAAGAAATGCATCCCAACATTGGCCAATTGGCCATTCTAAATACTATTCCACCATTGATCTTCATTCAGCCTGCCATCAGATAGCCTTGAGTACTGAGTCTCAATAACTCACCACCTTTGTCACTCCCTTTGGAGCGTAAAAGTACTTAAGGCTACCTTTTGGTTTGGCTTTCGCAGCATCAGTGTTTCAGACAGCCATGGATGTTCTTTTTAAAGACATTTCCCACGTTCAAGCATTTCAAGATGATATTTTCATTTTTACTGAAACTAAAGAAGCTCATTTGGACACCTTATATAAAGTTTTCTCCATTCTCAATGCCAGAGGTGTTACCATTCAACCAGAAAAATGTACATTTTTGGTTGAACAAATAGACTATTTAGGACATACTATTACCCCGGAAGGTATTAAACCAAAATTTTGCAATGTTGAGGCCATCATTAAAGCTCCTCCTCCTCACAAAGATGCTCTAAGGTCTTTTTTGGGTCTCTGCGAATATTATGCTCGCTTTGTACCCGACTACTCTTCCTATGTTCAACCTTTGAGATCACTTCTCAGAAAAGGCACAACTTTTGTTTGCACCGATGACGTTAACACTGCTTTCACACATATCAAAAAATTGGATATCAATGCTCCTGCATTAAGTCCTTTTGTTCCAGGTCACCAGTGTATTGTTACAGTTGATGCCAGCCTAAAAGGTCTTGGTGCTGTTTTTGGTCAGCAAATTCACAACAAGGATCACACTGTCGCTTTCGCCTCAAGAAGTTTATCGGATGCAGAGTCCAAATACAGCACAATAGAAAGAGAAGCTTTGGCTTGTGCCTGGGCTGTTACCAAATTTATAACCTACCTTTGGGGCAGCCATTTTGTCATCTACCCTGATCATAAACCGCTCGTCTACCTACTGCAGGGCGATGGTTTAGGCAAAGCTTCTGCCCGCTTGGTACGCCTTCTCTCCACACTACAAGAATACAATTTTGTTATTAAATACATTCAAGGCGGCAGAAATATCAGAGCCGATTGTTTTTCTCGTTTGCCATCGCCCTCAACTGATGATTCTGTTGACGATTTTGTTGTAGCTACCATCAATGCCTCTCCTTCCTCCAAGAAAGAATGGCTCAATGATTCTTCCCCTGATCCTATTCTGAAAAAAGTATGTGACTTTATTGTCAAAGGTTGGCCTCCCATTCGCAAGATTTGAAACCTTTCGCACAAATTTCCTTTGAGTTCTCTTGAAAATGATCTCTGCATCAGAAATGGCTGTTTTGTTCCTCCAAGAAATAAGCTCATTTCTATTGCTCATGATGGACACTTAGGAGTCACGGCTACATGTAAAAAGCTCAGAACATAATTGGTGGCCCTCCATAAATTCTCAAGTCTCCTCCTTTATTGATTTGTGTCCTGAATGTATTGTTTCTGACAAACATTGGAGAACCACATAGAATCCTCTTTGCCCGGTCTCTCTACCAGATAGTCCCTGGGTGAAAGTTGCCTTGGATTTTGCTGGTCCTTTCAATCTTTTGCCCGGCTCTTCAAAGTTTTTATTGGTACAAATTGACTACTACTCCAAATGGATTTACTTTTCATTTGTGGATTCTGCGTCCACCCAATCTGTTCTACAATTTCGGGAAAAAAATTCTCCCTAGAAGGTCCTCCAAGGGAGTCAGTCACTGACAACGGCACTCATTTTGTCTCCACTGCTATGAAAAACATTTTGGAAAGTTTTGATATCAAAGATCTGCAAGTTGCTTTGTATAGCCCTTCTGCCAATGCATTAGTGGAAAGAGCTAATCGCTTCCTCAAGGAAGGCATTCAAACTGCTCTTTCCTCTTATTTAGTTTACAAGCTCTTTCTTAAAGACAAAGTGAATGCCTACCGTAATTCCCCTCATTCTACCACTGGTTACACCCCATTTGAATTGTTGAGGGGTAGAAAATGTCGTTCCAAACTCCTACCCTCTTGGTTGGAGCGACACTCTGTTATTCTTGGCACTTTCAATCTCAATTGAGATTCCATTGTACGACACACGGTTTCCTCAGCACAAGATAGACAGAAATTTCATTATGATAATCTCAAACATGTCAATGACAAAGAATTCACTGTGGGTGCTTCGGTTCTTATCAAGAAACCATTTGGTGTCAAAAAAGGTGAATCCTTTTTTTTTTACTTCTGCTTACAAGATTGAAAAGGTTAGCCTAAGTGCTTGTTTGTTGCAAGATAGGGGGTGGTGGAACAAGGGAAGGCTTGTTCCCATTTCTGACTTACAAGCTGACATTCACAAGAAAACTGCTGTAACATGTCTCTCGGATGATTCCATTTTGTTTGAGAAAACTGCAGTATTATCTTTTTCTGATGATTCTATTTTGTTTAAGCCTGTTGAAACATCTCATGCTTCTGTCTCACAGTCTGATGTACATTCTCATATTAATGATCTTCATTCTCAATCGAATGTTTCTAATGCTTCTTCTCCCATTATTAATGCTCCTTCATATGTTTCTTCTGTGCCACCAGCAAGAAGAATTTGAAGATTACCACAACGTTCTAAAGATTTTATTAGGTCTTAATTGGTTTGTAAAAGAAAGGGAGATGTGATATCCTTCCATCTCTCCTTTTTCCTTTTCTCCTTATGTCCTTTGTTTCTATTCTTTCCCTATCATTCTAGCTTCTGGAATCCTCCTACGCTCTGTTTCATTCTATCCCAGTACTTCCCCTTCATCAGCTGCCTTCGCTGTGGGTTCCGTTACTCTTCAACTTATTTGTATCCAGCATGAAATAAAGAGTTCAGTGTCTACATCGTAATCCGCCTGCTTCGCATTTCTTCAGACGCTACAATCGCCTCCACAGATGTTCAATAAACAGTATTTAGCTGTGTCCGGTATGGGGCATCCCGTTACCGCTCTCATTTCCCTAAGGGCTGTCCAGTACGTTTGTACCCTGGGCTAGTGCACAGGACAAGACTAGTACCACATCCCCACTCTAGCAAAACATTCCTAGACCTGGAAAGACATATCTTAAAGCATTGAAGAAGATCCTGCCGGCCTTCAGGGAATAGAAGACTTCTGCTGGCACCGAGGCACTGGAGCTGCTCAAGGGTCAAATGGTTAGCTTCCTGTTGCTGCTACACGGACACAAAAGGCAGAATTTCTCCCTGATCAGCAGAAGGTCCAGCTGACCACCTGTGACAGAACATCAGGGGAAAGCCCTGGCTGAAGAGAGACCTTGTGCCATGAAGTCTGCCGTAGGAACCCAAGAGGGCTGTAGAAGAGACCCAATAAATGACTTTTCCCAGCCAGAAGAAACTTTGAGGACTTGGGGTTACCCATTAGCATGCCAGGAAGACAGAGCACTAGAGCGCACCAGACTGCCTCCCGAGCTCTGAGGCAGAACGGTTTGCTCTTAACTTTTTCATGCTTCTGTTTCGAGAGCAGCCTGGTAGCAGTTTTGGGGCATGCACATAGACAAACAGTTCTTTAGATTTGCATTGTTCCTGTGAGCAATTTGCCTAAAACTTTAAATTCTGCAACTCTAGCTCCCCTTGTCTGACTTTAACAATGTATGTGTCTTTTGCCTATAGTTTCCCTCTATTTTTCGAAATTAATTTGTTCTCTTAAATTAATATGCACTGTCTAACTATTATAAATGTTATCCTGCAAGAAACTCATGCCACGGAAACACTCCAAAGGTGTTACACGATATCTTAACTATCATAGTGGATTTTGAGCAGGGGGAAAGAAATATAGCACTTTTAGACATCAGGGGCTCAATAGTCCACACACCCCTCTCATTAGCAGTTTGCTCCATCTTACACAGAGACTGGAACCTAAATTTGGTGGCTCAGATAAGAGGGGCCCAAGAGGCTTACACTGAACTGCTTCCAGCATATTCTGCAGCAGCCTCTACCTGGACATCTTCAGGTCCTTTCTATAAACACTCTAGGGGGCCTAGACACTACACCTCCAAAAGCTGGTTCAGTTCATATGCATGCAATAAGTGGCAGCAATCAATCAAAGTCACCTCAGAGCTTGAAAGCAAGCACAATGCAAACAGTTTCTTTCTGTAACTTTCAGACCATCTCCTGATCAACTCCGCTATCCATCCATTATTGTCTAACCAGCACGGCACTCAAAAGAGAAAATAATGGCTTATCTGTCCCAAATAGTAATAATCTGATGGAAGGGATTCACTTGTTTCTATAATGCTTTGCAAGTGGGTAGTTCATGCAAACAGACCGGCTAACTCTTCAAGGTTTAAAAACGGCCAATGCCCACATCATTGGAAAATCTATACAGGGTGATCAGTGAAAACATCAAGAAAATTAACCAGCGGCTGGTTTAATTAGTCAAGATTATCTATATAGCCGCCGTTCTCGTCAAACAAAAAGTAGTTTTTAATTTACTCTTCTATAACTATCTCAGGGTCAGTGATGTAGGATAAGAAAAGGGCAGTAGTTTGAAATGCATTCTGTGGCTTGCCAGGTCTGCAATCTAAGGCACCAAAACAAAAAAAAACCTGGTCAGATGACGAAGATTGAGGAACTTGAGAGTATTATGGCTCAATGCCAAGGAATATAGCAAAAATATTGACAGTCAGTTTATAACTGTATAAAACAAAAGGTTTGAGCAGAAAGTGAACATCACGGCTATAGTCTTACACAGCTGGATCAAGATGACCACTTGAAGTCAAGATGTAAATCTGAAACCTTGCTGGCCTAACGACTAGAGCGGTCAACTTCGAAACTAGGGAACCGGGTTCGAGCTTTGGCAGGGACGCGAAACATCCTGCGATTGTGGGCAAATCACAATCTACCCGTGCCCAACAAAAAGAATGTGTGAGTCTGTAACGCAACTGAAAAGCGCTTCGATACCTTCGGGTCCAGTTCGCTCTATATATCCCCCTGACCAGCTCCAAAAACAAAGCAACATGAAACAAGGCCAAGTACAGCTGTGTAATTTTACCCATTTTTCGGATATCTCCCGGAACAAGTTAACAAAAAATGATGGTGTTCCACTGTTAGTTGCTTCTTGAATGGCAGTCATTCATTTAGAAATGAAACACTGTGCAGACTTAATATCTCTTGCCATTAATCAGAAACAGGCCACGGACTTAAACTACTGAAGCAGCAAAAGGAGGTGGTGGAAGCAACAAATGTTAAAATATTCATGGTCACGCCCAGCAGCAGCGAATGAACACATTTTACTATACATTAAAGTGGGCGAGGCCATGCAGGACAGCATTAAAGCTGGGAGATAAAGCGAGTATTGAGTATTTCATATACTCTGGTCACACAAATGTGAATTATTGGTTCCCAACTTAATTATGTAGCAGGCCTTGTGGTAATTTGCACAGCGGTGTTCCAGACTGTAAAATGTTAAGGTTCCGAATCTCAACGTCAGCATTTTAACCAAACAAACATTGCCGTTTACCTTTCCATTTTATAGGCGTGGTAACTGCCTTTAATTATTTCCCCTCTTACTGAATGAACACTGCCCTGTGTTTTGTCCGTTGTCCATTTCATGACGAATCACTGCCATGGATTATGAATTTTTTTTAAATGTATTCTAGAACAAGGTTGTGTTCATAGGCAACACCATGTTTGTTAATAAGCAATACGAACAAAGCCTACATCAAACCACTGCTGAATTTGGAAACAAACAACTTATTGGGCTTTATAAACAACTGAAGTTTCTGTTACCACAGTTTAATTGTGTGCATACTGATGTGAAAGAAAATGAAGAACAGGGAAATTTGAACCTGGGAAGCACATGACGATATACGATGTGAAGAGTAGGGGGGGGGGGGGGGGGGGGGGTGTCAAGCGCATAACAGACATACATGTAGCAGGAGTCACCTTTAAAAGTTGCCTTCAGAAGGAGGTCATCCTTGTATGTAGTAAGCTTGTTTTGAATTGATGGAATGAGAAGTGCGTGTGGTCAGTTAAGAAGAAGAGGTTACAGTGTTATTTCATGTCCCTATTTCACAGTTTTCAGGCTCCACTGGTTGCCAGTTGGAGGAGTGTTAACCAGGCAAGGAAAAGAAGGGGATAGGGGGTTATACGACTTGTACGTCGGATCTGCCCATCTAAACAGCTATTGATTGAAAGGAGCTCCCCGATGAAACATGAAAAATGCTCAGGCGATGGATCCTCCCTTCCGAGAGGGACGTTTGTGCCTGGGCCAAAGATGGAGCAAAAGGCAAACATGTTTAGTAGGTATGACAGACAAACATTCTGAAACTTTATTCTGGGGTTAATGGTTTACCAGTAAACGAACATCGAAAAGAGTGATCAATGCATCACTCTGAACAATCCTGAGAAGATAAACAAAGGCCTTGGGGTAAGAGCTTACACATACAGCAGATGCCTCTTAAGAGATGGAGGTATCCCACAGAAGCTCAGGTACGTCTGGGATAGATTGATGCACATGCTCCTGTAATGTGGATTACTAACCAATGAGACTAAAAGGAGGCTAGTGGTCGTGTTACTATACGCAGAAAGGCACCAGAACACAGTTGGACTGGGTGAATCCAGTGTTGGCCTTACAAAACTCATCTAGCCATTGTTTTTTCAGGTCAAACTGTTAACTCACTGTCTCACTAACGAAATGCCCATTGACTACCTCACTAAGGCGGAGGAGTGTCGCCCCACAGGAAAAATTGAATATGCTACTTACCAGTATGCATCTGTTCTTGGCATGTAGGGCTGCTGACATTCATATCTGTGCATAGATCGCCGCCTAGTGTTGGGTCCGGATGTTTGCACGTTGTTGTCCTGGAAGAGTCTTCGAAGTATCCTTGGATAGGTGACTCCTCCCCTGGACTACAGTGCGCATGGGCATCCTCTCCATCCTAAGATTGTTTTTCGCCATTGTGGCAGCGATGGAGTAGATACAGAAAGTGATGACCATGCTTACAGTAATTCTGAGAGCTGCAGCTGCTACAGGCGCCGGGGAGGAGGGAGGGCGATATGAACGTCAGCAGCCCTACATGCCAAGAACAGATGCATACTGGTAAGTAGCATATTCAGTTCGAGGCATGTGGGCTGCTGAATTCATATCTGTGCATAGAATATACAGCAGTGCCCTCTTATTAGCGGCGACTACCAGTGCCAGCTGCAGCGGTCTGAAAAAGAGTTTTGAGAACAGCCTGTCCTACAGCTGCCTGCTGTTTTGATTGCACATCTACACAATAGTGTTTGGTAAATGTATGTGTAGTGGACCAGGTGGCTGCTCTACATATGTCATGCAAAGGAATGTTTCCTAGGAAAGCCATGGAGGCCCCTAACTTGCGTGTTGAGTGGGCTCGTGGGGGAATCGTTAATGTGCGTTTAGCCTTTTGATAGCAAATTTGAATACATTTAACGATCCATCTGGCTATACCTGCTTTGGAGATAGCGTTACCTTTGTGGTGTGGGGCAAAGGCAACGAAAAGTTTAGTCTTCCTAAAGATCTTAGTCCTGTCGATATAATACATGAGGGCCCTTTTTACATCTAGTGTATGGAGTGCCCTTTCTGCGACAGTTTGTGGGTTTTGAAAGAAAACAGGCAGTTCAATAGTTTGATTCATGTGGAACTGCGATACCACCTTGGGCATGAATTTTGGGTTGGTACGTAGTACGACCCTGTTGGCATGAACCTGTATGAATGGCTCTTGGACGGTTAGTGCCTGGAGTTCACTAACTCTTCGTAAAGAAGTTATCGCTACTAGGAAAGCTACTTTCCAGGTAAGGAATTGAATCTCACATGAGTGTAGAGGTTCAAAGGGTGGACCCATCAGGCGTGTGAGGACCAAGTTGAGGTTCCACATTGGGGCTGGTGGGTGGCTAGGTGGAATGACTCGTTTGAGTCCTTCCAAGAATGCTTTGATGGCAGGCACTCTGAATAGAGAGAGGTGCTGCCTGGTTTGTAGATAGGCTGATATTGCGGTCAAATGGACACGTATAGAGGTGTACGCCAGATTGCATCGGTATAGGTGTAATAGGTAACAAAGAATGTTTTGGATGGATGCGTCTAGCGGGTTAATGTCATTATTATTGCAATAAATGACGAACCTCTTCCATTTGGCTGCATAGCAAGCTCTGGTAGTGGGCCTCCTGGCCTCCTTAATGATGTCCATACAGTCAGGTGGCAGGTTTAGGTAGCCAAACTCTAGGACTTCAGGAGCCAGATTGCCAGGTTCAGCTGTTGCGGATCTGGGTGCTGAATCTCTCCATGGTTCTGCGTCAAATGCTCGTGTTTGACCCGCAGCCTTTGATGCGGCACCACGGAAAGTTCGAGAAAGGTGGTGTACCACGGCTGGCGTGCCCACGTTGGAGCAACCAGGACGAGTGTCAGTGAGTGTTGTCTGAGTTTGCGTGCCACCAGCGGTATCAGTGGCGCTGGGGGAAAAGCGTACGCAAATCTGCCGGACCAGTTCATCCATATCGCATTGCCCTGCGACTGCGGATGTGGGAACCTGGCGGCAAAGCTTTGGCATTTTGCGTTTTTGCTTGTCGCGAATAGGTCTATCTCTGGATGACCCCACTGCTGGAAGTACGGTTGGAGTACTGATGGGTGTAACTCCCACTCGTGCATCTGGTGGCTGTGTCTGCTGAGCAGATCCGCCATCTGGTTGTCCTTGCCGGGGAGGTGTTCTGCCATGAGGAACATGTTCCTCTGAATGGCCCACTTCCACATGCTCTGAGCCAGATGAGACAACTGTGGAGTGTGTGTTCCTCCCTGCTTCTGTATGTAGTACATGGCAGTCATGTTGTCCGTCCGGATCAACACGACTTTGTTGCACAAGTGTACTTTGAATGCTTTCATAGCGAGGAAGATTGCCATCAGCTCTAGAAGGTTGATGTGCATCTTCTTTTGTTGTTGTGTCCATAGTCCCTACACTGTGTAATGGAGTACATGAGCTCCCCATCCCTGGAGAGACGCGTCCGCCGTCAGTATTATCTGTGGGACAGGCTCTTGGAACGGTCGGCCCTTGCAAAGGTTTTGTGGATTCCACCAATGCAGAGAGTTGTATGCCCGACCGCTCACCAACACTAGGTCTTTCAACTGTCCTTGAGCCTGATTCCACTGACGTGCTAAGCACTCCTGAAGCGGGCGCATATGTAGTCTCGCGTGTGGGACTATGAAGGTGCAGGAGGCCATCATGCCTATCAACTGCATGAACACTCGCGCGGGCAGGGAGTGTTGTGGTTTGAACTTGGAAATCAGCATTTGCATGCTGTTGATTCTCAGTAAATTTGGCTGAGCTGTGGCCGCCAGAGTGTCTATAGTCGCACCTAGGTACTGTTGTACGTGTGCGGGCTGGAGATGGGATTTTGGGTAATTTAGTGAGAACCCCAGACTTTGAAGGAGGTGAATGGTGCGGGACATGTGGCTGGCACATTGCTGGGCTGACTTCGCTTGAACGAGCCAGTCGTCCAGGTAAGGGTAGACGTGTATGTGCTGCCTCCGTAGATGTGCCGCCACAGTAGCTAGGCACTTTGTAAACACCCTGGGTGCTGTTGTCACGCCGAAGGGAAGGACTTTGAATTGGTAGTGCTGCCATTGAACAGTGAACCTGAGGTATTTTTTGTGTGAGGGGTGAATGGGTATGTGGAAATACGCATCCTTGATTACAGTGTGGCCAGAATGTCTCCCTGCTTGAGCAGCGGGAGGACTTGCTGTAGAGTGAGCATGTGAAAATGCTCGGAAAGAATGTATCGGTTTAGGGGTCTCAGGTCTAATACAGGTCTGAGTGACCCGTCCTTTTTCGGTATTAAAAAGTACAGGGAGTACACCCCCGTACCCTGCTCGTGGACGGGTACGACCTCTATTGCGCCTTTTAGAAGCATACTTTGCACCTCCTGCTGTAAGAGCGTTAAGTGCTCTGAGGACATAGGACGGTTTTTTGGAGGTATTGTGGGTGGAGTGGAGGTTAGTTCTAGACAGTAACCGTATTTGACAATATCTTTGACCCACCTGTCTGTGGTGATGGAGTTCCACGTGGACAGGAACCTTTGTAGCCTTCCCCCGACAGGTGTTATGTGGTCGGGAGGAAGGGAGAGGGCGTCACTGCTTGTTCTTGGGGGAGGACCTGGTGTTGCCGTAGCCGCGTCCTCTGCCCTTTGTACTGGAGCCACGAGATCCACCCCGGGTGTTTTTATCGTAGGTGGTTTGTGTATTGCCATTGTTGTATGTTTGCTGTGACCCCTGTCCTCTACCTGCTCCTCTATTTCCGGGGCGACGAAAGGAGCCGCTCCGAAAGGACTGTCTGGAGAGCCCCCATGGACTTTGCAGTGTCCGTGTCCTTTTTTATTTTCTCTAGGGTGGCGTCAACCTCCGGCCCGAATAGATAGTCGGGGTTGACAGGCTGGTTGAGTATGTTATTTTGCACCTCAGGTTTGAATCCGGAGATTCGCAACCAGGCATGTCGTCGCAACATGACGCTAGTGTTTATGGCCCTGGCAGCTGTGTCTGCGGCATCCAGCGCACACTTGATGGATGCGTTTGTGAGGAGCTGTCCCTCCCTGATGAGGATCTCTGCACCTTCTTTGTATTGGTCAGGGAGATGTTGGAGTAGTTGCTCTAATGTGTCGTAGTGCGCTCTATCGTAGCGAGCGAGGAGCGCTTGAGTATTGGCAATGCGCCATATGTTAGAGACCTCTGGCAAACGGGTTGCCGCACAGGCAGCTAACACCTTGGACTCTTTGTCCGGGGGAGGAGCGTCACCTGCTGTTTGCGAGTGTGCCCTCTTGCGAGCATTCGCAACGACAATGGAATCCAGAGGTAATTGGCCTCTAATGTAAGTAGGGTCCCCAGGCGCTGATCTGTATTTTTTGTCGATCCTGGGGTTTATCACTCTTGCCCTGGTGGGTTCCTTGAAGATGTCCTTCGCTGGTTTGAGGACCCCCTTTAACATGGGCAGAGTCTTTATATTTCTTTCTGAGGTTGCGAAAGTGTCCATAAGAAAGTCGTCCTCGACGGTGTCAGAGTGAAGTTGCACTCCATGATTGGCCGCAGCACGTTCAATGAGAGCGTTGAACGCTGCAGTGTCCTCTGTGGGAGATGTTTTTGCTCCATAGAGTTGCGGGTCCTGTGCATCCATAGGTGCACTTGGGTCCACAGGGTCATCCCAAGCTTGATCCGGGTCCTGTTGGCCGTCAGGGTCCATGTCTCCGGGGTAGGGGACTTGTGGTCACCCATGTAGTCCTCTAACGCATCCGTGTCGGAGTGCGCGGGAGAGAAGGATTGTGGATCCTGGTAGGGTGAGTGGAAAGGTTCGTAAAGAACTGGTTCCGAAGCCACAGGCAGCTTTCTTTTTAGTGGGATCCGGAAGGATTCTAAAGCTGGCTCAGAAGTTATTTTCCTTTTGTGGATAATCATCCTGCCGGTGTCGGCGTCGATGGGATGGAGACGTCTCCGCAGAGCGTTCGGCTGGCGTGATCGTGGTATGGGTGACCCGTGTCCTGATTTGGAACAGTTTTGGGGCCGTGGATGGTGGCAGGCCAAAGGTAATGTTGGCCTGGTGCCGAAGAGGCTGCTGGAGCTTTTATTGGCTCGGAGCCCGACATGTCCTGGAGGACCGTCTTATTTTTGGTGCTTTGCTCAGTAACGGGTCGCATCTGGAGCGCCCTCGATTCTTTTGCGCCGACCGGTTTTGTAGAGGCGGCCGTGGACTTTTTCGGCGCCGGTGGGTCATCGAGTCGAGGGGTGGGAATGGCCGTCGACGTCTTCGATGAGTGTGGCTTTGGTGTTGCCGTCGAAGCGGTGCGAGGCGCAGCAGGCAGTTTGACCTTTGGGGTCGGAGTCGATTGCGTCGGTGCCGGGAGCTGAGCAGGTTTGGTGGCACCGAAGGCCTTTTTCCGTACGCCGACTCCGACGTCGGCCGCTTCAAGTGCGGCACCGAAGTCTCGTTTGGTGCGCTCGGTGCCGACGTGTTTTGCTGGCGTCGAAGGTGTGGAGGGCCTCGATCCGACCAGCGCCACTTTCGGTTTCAATTGAATCAATACAGCTTTTGGTTTCGGTTTCGAAGAAGGGAAACCAGCCGTTTTGGGCGGTAATGGCTGCCGCTGAATGTCCGAGGCCAGGCCCGAGGGCGGGGCCGAAGAACTGCGGGATAGGTTTTGGGTAAGGCCCGAAGGCGATCCCTCGACCGGAGCCATAGACTGTTGCATTGGGCTTTCCTCAGTCTGAACGGGTAGGCCTTGCTCGTCACCGGAGCTACTCTCTTCGGCCCCTAAGGCCTCATTGTAGTCTCCTACCTCGGTGTCGTCTTCATCTCTACGAAAGAGTGTTTCGTCGACGTCTTCCGATCCGGAGTTATGTTCGGAAGCGGGACTGGAGGGTAGGTTCTTCACTTCTTCGATATCTTCGGTCTCGGCGTTGAAGATGTCGGCTGGGGCCGGTGCCGCTTGCTGCGCCTAGAGTCTCGCCGCTCGTCGATTCCGTAGAGTCTTCTTGGATCGAAATCGGGCACAGGCCATGCATGTAGATTCGTCGTGATCCGGTGAAAGGCATTTGTTGCACACCGGATGGACGTCGATGTGGGGATATTTCGCATTGCATACCGGACACCGCTTGAATGGTGTCCTCGATTCCATCGTCGATGTCGGGTCGATGGTCGGGTAAGATGCGAAAAAGTTGGTTTTGGATGTTAGTAAACTAACAAAGATACTATCGATACCGATCGGGAACAGTACCGACGCGAACTAGAGGCCTTTTGGCCTGAAAAGAGTTTTTCCTAACTTGAGTCAAGATAAGCACATCCGAACCCAATGGCGGAAAAAAACAATCTGAGGATGGAGAGGATGCCCATGCGCACTGTAGTCCACGGGAGGAGTCACCTATCCAAGGATACTTCGAAGACTCTTCCAGGACAACAACGTGCAAACATCCGGACCCAACACTAGGCGGCGATCTATGCACAGATATGAATTCAGCAGCCCACATGCCTCGAACAAAATGATAATAACAAGGCTATAATTTTATTTTTCATTATTGGTTGGCGCTGTAAAGGTGTGGGCAGGGCTGTGCTGGCCGCAGCGCAGCGCAGAGGTGAGAGGTAGGCACTCTGCAAAGTGCATATGACTCTTTGACTGGTAATACACAGCCGGGTGGGGAACATGCCTAGGCTTCCAGTCCCCTTCTGAGATCCGAAACACAGTGCTCAGACCAATCACAACCCTGCTGTAAGGCAGCGCTATGACTGTGCTTGCTTCCTGATTCTGCGTCGTGGACGAAGACGACGGAGGAGAGCCGACCGCCAGGAAGCTAAGTGCATTTTTACATTCTCTCCCCCCCCCCATCTTTCTTCAAAACCCACCCTCCCCGACTCATCACTACTGCCCGGTAGCAGCCGCTACTGTGACTGCACACAGAGTTAAAGGCTGAACGTTTTGATACCAGTCGCTGGGTGTCAGAGCATGATCTGCTTCCCTAGAGTGTCTCAAAGACTATCAGGAGACTGCTGGCAAATGAAATCTGAAAGGCTGCACTTTCACCTTGCAATTCTATTTTCGCATTTAGCATTTTTTGCATAAGTAGTCATCATTGTTTTTTTGCATTTTAAATTACACAGTATTTTGTCAGGCTGGGTGGTGTCCAAGCCGCTGGCACGTTAAAGGCAAGTCTGTCAAAAACCACTCATTGTAAGCCATGCTGCCTGTTTCTACACACAACAGGGTCGTTATTATCCCTTAATCCCCTGAAGTGTGCTAAATTGATGGGGTGGCTCACCGAACTAGAACAGGAAGAGAAATTAACCCATGACTATCTGAGTATCTTGGCTGATTAATCATCTCCTACAAATCCTAGGTCAGGTAAATGTAAGATCCTTATATAATCATATGAAGGTGTTAGATCTCATTCTTAACCAAACAAGCATTTGCAATACAATAGGTCTCGCATTAACGCAAGTTTAAGCTATTGGTATTGTAAATGACAATGCCTTTTATTGAGGTTTAAAAAACAAAAATAAAAGGCAGTTATTTGCAATGTCAATAGCTCAAACTCGCGTAAATGCGAGACCTATTACATTGCAAATGTTTGTTAATTGCTGGCAGGTGTACAACCAGGAGGGACCCGGCCCACTAAAAGCCCTGCGCACTGTACGTTTCAAGCAAGCGCCCTCTGCACAAGACTAAAGGCTTCTTGCCCTTTGACCCAAGGCACCCTGCCCAGTGACAGTGGCTCCTGCTCACAGTATGAGGTTCCTATCCCTAAAACTCACCACCATTGGCTCACCGCATGAGACCAGAGGCAGCCTTAAGCCGCGCTCATGAGTTAGCATCAGAAAAGAGGCATTACCAGCACGCGCCCTGAACTTCCCATAAGGCGCCACTTAGGCGCTCTAAAAACGCCAAAATAAATACAATGCAATAACAAGCCCGGGAATTGTGTGTGAGCGCGCGCTAAAAGAACATTTTAAAAAAGCACACGAGTGGTGCTCAGAGGCGCTTGAGTGAGTGCGCTGGCGATGAGAGGTGCATGCGCGCGCATCCGGCTCTTTTTCAAAGCACATACTTGTGGCGCGTGGCTGCGCACTCCCGCAAACCGTATGCTGCCACAAGCACGAGTATGTGCTTTGTAAAAAGAGCTGCACGCCGGCTAAAGGTCTCCTAAGCAGTGCATGGGCAGTGCGTAGGCGAGACCTAACATTTTTTTTTTCTTTTCTTTTTTAACAGACTTGGCAGCAGTAAGGGGCCAATCCAACATTAGCGCTCCCACCAGATTTTAATATCATTAGATTAGATTAGATAACACAAAAGAGGGAGGAGGAGGGTTTGCAGTTGTTTTCAGAGATGTTTTTAGTTCAATTGGTTCCATCAGACACATTCACTTCAGTCGAGTGTTTGAATGTTAGGGTCTCTTTATTTCCTTTCTGGTCACAGGCGACCGTGATTGGTTACAGAGCATCGGGAGTAGACCGACATTTTGCTAATGAGTTCATTGATTCTAGTCAAAGTAGAACATAAGGTTGCCTCAAACTATAATTTTGCTATGGCACAGGCTTCTTACCTTTCTTTTGAATGTGGGTGTACAACAGCAAACTTACAAGCCAGTCAGCAAGATGGTAACAAAATTACTTCAGGATTGTGGTTGGCTGCCCTTGAGGAATTATCTGGACAGTTTGACTTTAAGGTGACAACTGATGAAGTTCCAAACTGTCAGTGAGTCAGTGAATTAGAATAGCATTAGCTGTAGTTGCTCCACTTAAGGAAGATAGACTTGCACAGAACAGACGGTCAATACCTTGATTTTCAGACATAATACGGCAAGCTAAACAACATTGTGAGCAACTAGGAAAAATCTGTTGCAAACATTATGCTGCTGAGAAGAAAGTTATATCTGAATCAACTTTGTAGATACAAAAAACAGATCTGCAATGCAAAAAGAGCACTTCACTGAGCGAATCTTAGAATCGACTAAGAAGATCTTCAAAATTGTAAACTCTTTCACTAATCCGGAATGCCTTCATGTAAGCATTCAGACTATGCAAGGGACTTGCAATAGTGTGGTGATAAATACTTAGGATGAGTGAAGCATTCAGTGGCTTATGAGAGAGTAGTGCCGAGACTGGGAGAGCTCACTACTGCTAGCCAGACTTTGGAGTGTAAGATTTTACATTTTAAGTCTCTCAGCCCACAGGGAACCCTCGACTTACTGTTATCAGTGAAATGTGGATCACCCAGAGAATCCATGTCCAGTTACACTTTTACACTAAGGGGCGGGTTCGTTGGGACCAATCTGACACACCTGTGCAATACTTCTCCAAGATTAGCTTCAGTTCCATGGAGGTTGAAGCACACAATCATCATCCGTATCCTGAAAAAACGAATGGTTGATAAAATCGTTCTTGCATATTTTTTACTTGTACCCTTACTGCCGGCACCAATTAAGATGTTCGAGAAGCATGTGAATGGCAGTCTCTTCACATTCCTACAACTCAAAAAGATCTTGGAGACCGCTCAGTTTGGTGTCAGGGCTATGCACAGTACTGGGTCAGCTTTGATATCATTGGCAGACGGGATAAGGTGAAATGTAGGAAAGGGAGGCGATGCAGCAATCACACTGTTAGAAATTTTGGCACACACCATCTCTCATAGGATCCTATTCTAACTCAGATAAGACGGAGGTCTTGGTATTTGGTCAAAACAAGAATATTTGGTGATTATATATTTCGTGGGCCATGGAACTGGGAGTTCAACATAGTTACCCAAATCAGTGGTGAAAAACGTAGGCGAAAGAATCGAACTGACAATTTATCTCTAAATGTCCAAGTAAATAAAACCATCTCCGCCGAATTTTTCAAAACTTACATTGCTAAAAAATAATTTCCATTTGTGACTTTAGAAGAGCAAAAAATGGTCAAACAAGCATTAATCCTTGCGACATTGTATTTCTGTAACACCCTTTATGTGGGCATTTCCACAGCGAGACTTTCAAATTTCAGGTGTTGCAGAATGCAGAGATTCATTTGATAATTGAACTTGGGGAAGGACACACGTAACTGCATTCAAACATATACCAGTTGCAAAACTGATCCTATTTAAGTCCCTGTGTATGGTCCTTTAGGCAATCCACAACAGGGGATCACAGTACCTTCAGAAGAGGATGTTGAGTTAATATGTTCAGAACATACAAAGGGGGCAAAGTACCAGAGGGAAGTGAGATATTGACCTTTTGGTGTCACAGCAACACCACTCCAGATCAACAAAGAAAAACATACAAATCCACCTGTGAATCCTAGCCGCACAAGTATAACTAAGCATAATTGCATGGTCACAGGTTTTAATTAAGGCATGCCACAATGATAAAGTGGTGGGAGACATGTCGTAATTAAAACTTGTGACCTGGCTTTCTAATGGAGTTTGAAGTAAATCTCCAGAGTGGCCAAGCACCTGCTGATCTAGGGCTTCCCTCTCTCACTTTAAGGGCAGGCGTCTGTGACCCCAGATGTTGAGACACACAATGTGAAACATCCAGGGAATATGTTGATCCCTTTTCTGCACTAAGAGTGTTGCTGAGGTCTGTGGCATCAAAAGCACCCCGCAAGGCCAGCCATCAGGATCATAGGAAACGGCAGCTGGGCACACTAAGAAAGGAAACAATTACAACAGGTATTCAGCAGTGTGGAGGTCAATCCAGCACTGTACGGCTATGCACATGATCAACAAAAGGATAGAGTTTGCCAACAGTGCATTTCCACTCTCTGAAGGGTAGAGCGAACCATCACAATGTCCAACCAAAATGTACTCGTACTCAAAAGAGAATTTTCAGATCAATAAGGTGCCAAGAAAACAACCTGGTTCTTAAGCAAAGACACCCAGTTGTATCAAGGCAAGGCACCTGTTAACTCGGATACATTCACTTCAATTAAGTTTGGAGGCTGATATGCCAGCCTTCAGGGGCATTAGATGGACAGGCCATGTGTCTCACACTAAAACTGTGGTCAGGTTTAAAGACACACGTACTGGAACTTTGGGAAATGCACAGGAGAGAGAAAAATGCAACGTAGATCACACAAAAAAGGGCGAGCATACATACTAGGCATTAGGTTTAAGGGTCTAAAATGTATCTCAAAATAAGAGACTAACACCTTGGTAATACCTATCAAAACAAGTCACATTAATTTGTACACATGACTTGTATGCAATCCACTTTTTGCCTTTTTGCAGCTTTTTCATAGTAAAACATGATACATACATGAAATATATACATGCTTTTGCATATCTATATACATCGGCTCAGAGACAGGACACAACAAAATTATATTTTATGCAAAAAATTAGAATAATTCTTGCACCTCTAATACAAATAGGCTATGCTCGTTATTCAACATCAACACAGACTCCACATCTCTAAGGAAAGCGCCAAAAGTATATACTGCAAATGACACAATATAATTACCATTGGTTGAAGAGGGGCCCCTGGAAACATGAACTGCATCTGTTGGGCAATCATAGCTGCTGCTGTTTTTTGCTGGATTAAGTTGTTCCTGCCATTTATTTCGAGCTGCGTTTTTAGGTGTGTTGGCGGATGAAGGTACTTGCAGTTCTCTCTCGAACAGCGACCCTGAAAAGGAGATTTTTTTTTTTTTAGGTTGGTCATTCTAGCATCTCCCTTTCCACAAGCCCACCTTCTCCCCTTTATTCAATTACAAGATCTTTTACAAACATGGTATGGTTTTCATCAAACAGTAGTCTGCTTAGAGCAGAGAAAGTTCCGCATGCTCCTGGAACACGCTCTACGTCCTGCAGAGACTCACAGACATGTTGCAATCCTAGCAGTCTCCTGGCCCAGCGAAGTAAAATAGTATCAAAACATGCCAACTACTCTTTGATTTTCTGCTTTCTTAAAAAACAGAAAAATCCTCAAACAGCGGTGTACTACAACTATAGCCGCCAGACAGACAGCAGAAATGTGTTTCCTCGCCCGAAAATCATTATGGAATCTTATTTGACAGTATTTGCAAAACACAACACACACCATAAACGCATAAATCAGAATGAGGATCAAACTTTTTATTTCCAAGCAGGAAGAAAAATTAATTGTGCAGATATATTCATCTCTCGACTTTTCACAGCTGCAACGCCAGAGCCAGTCCTAATATTTCGAGTGTTTGAGATGTAAAGATGCTCAAATACTGCTGCTGTCCACCTCAGTTCACACCAGTGCATTAGTTTCTCATAAAAACCTGAAATAACTAACTTTATCAAAATGATTTTAAAAAGGCAGACGTGGATGGATTTACTCCCAAAATAATATTTGCACAGAATCAGTGGCATAATGTTATTTAAACTACATACTAACACACACTTACTTGGCCTTAAATTACTAGCTGTGTGTTCTTAAGTTCGATTACTTTGTTCCATTTATAATTGCTCCATTTCTCTCTTTGTGGTTTGGTTCTGAATCTCTTTCCAGTTGCTTCCCGTTTCTTTCTTTTACAAGTTCCAGTCAACCTTTCTCATTCCCTATACAGTTATGTTCTTCTATGTCTCGCTGCCTTCAGTGTTTAGTCCGACTGTCCTGATCTGCAATAGCTTACTCTCTTACGCTGAAAGTTTCCAGAGAGTTCTATCCCTTTCCTATTACCTCCAGATCATTCCTGTAGGATTGCCTTCAAAGTCCAATTACTCATATTTTCACATTAGCCCCATAGCGTTCTCCATACAACTCTCACAAAAGGGAAATAGCCTTTATAAAGCAGTCTGAGCAACGCGTGCTGTTTCCCCGCAAGAGTAACCTCGCTTGCCTTAACCACGCATAAGGCAGTGCATGGTCTAGATGCTGGGATAGGCGGCCACAAGAAGAGGCAGGATCAGGAGAGTATCCGGTCTGGTAAGTAGGGCTGGGGAAGGGTTTTGGCAGGATGGAGGGTAGTTTTTATGGGGTGGGGTAGTTTTTAGGGCTCAGAGTACTGTTTAAAGTTCTGGTGGGTCAGGGTAGTTTTTAGGGCTTGGGGTAGGTCATGGTAGTGTTGGGGGTCAGGGTAGAGTTAGGGCTTGGGGTAGCGTTTAGGGCTCGGGAGGGGGGGGTTGAGGTAGTGTTTAGTTCCGGGGGGGGGGGGGGTTGGAGAAGTATTAAGGGCTCATGGAGGGGGGGTCAGGGTAGCGTTTACGGCTCAGATAATACTTAGAGCTCGGGTAGTGTTTAGGGCTCAAGGGGAAAGGGGGGGGTCGGGGTAGTTTTTAGGGCTCAGGGCAGGTGGGCGGAGGTGTGATCTTTATTACACATTCCTTTACCAGTCATGCCTTTACGAGGAAATCGCGTGGTAAAGGGATGTGTTCAGATACATTCGTTGTTGGGCCGGAGTTGTAGAGGCATGTGTGGTTTAGCCATACGTGCCTCTGTCATACAACCCTCACAAAAACCCATCTTATGTATGTAACATACAATAGTGGAGTCCAAGGCATAACTGCCCTGACAACAAATCCTTCAAAGAAATGTTACAGTAAAGGGTAAGAAATAACAGACAGACTAAACAAGAGAGAAACGCCACATCTACGCAACTTTCAGGAGAGGGATGAAAAAGCCAGAAATGTGTAAGGGACCAGAACCCTCTTCACAAAAGATAAAGCCAAATACATGGCCTGGAACACTGGGGAGCTTTTTTTTTTATTTTTTAACGCAAAGTAGCACTCAGACACTGGATTTTTTAGGTCTGGCCTAGCAGCCGCATGTGCTGCGAGACTTATTATAAGGGCTTCAAAAAGATCAACACACACGCTTGTGTGTGTGGCCTACTGCTTGCGGTTACCCGCACGGCGCCATATGTTTTGAATTATCGTGCCCAGACACGGGTGCGATCATTCAAAACATATGGCCTGGTGCTCGCTCTCGTGCACACCACATGTGGGACGCTGCATTCCTTGAATTCCTTGTTTCTCTGGCACTCCGAATTCAGTTTCTTATGAGGTGTTCTCTTGAAATATCATTGCATGACGTGACTGTGCGTTTTCTGTAAAGCACCAATGTCTCGCGTCACTGTGCCCACCTTTTTAAGCGTGTCATAGTAAACACTGTTGGCAAATAGAATTATAATCTGTGTGTTAATACTGGACTTTTTCCGGACTGCTACACTCTTTTTGAAAGATATTAGCTTTTGCGAAGAAGAGGCTTCCCTGCAGAATTCTTCATTTCTGAAACAGTATTCTTTTTTTTCCTACTGTAAGGTAGATGGGCTATGGTTTAACTGTTGACAACATTACCTCTCTGGTGAGCAGTCTTTTTTCAGTGAGTTTACTGTATTTAATCAAGATATTTTTTTGATGAAGTACTTCAACTATTTCCACCACTCTGCCTTTCATGTGTGTGTGTGTGTTGGCTCCAAGTAGTAGTCATTGGCCCTTCGTCTCATGATCAATGGGAAGTATTAAACAAGCATTGGCATAGCCAATATGGCTCGCCTTTGGGTCCTTTTAAGTATTTAGTTATGCAGCATAATATCCTTAGTGCAACAACATCCACTGTTGCATGGCTAAACACTTATGAGGTCCCAAAGGCGAGACCTATTGGCTATGCCAATGCTTGTATTTTCATTGGTGCCCCGCCATGCTGAATAACCAATGCTTACACAGCACAGGCTTGTTGCATACCAAACTATGCACTGTTGATAGGTGTTCGTTGTTGCAGCCATATGTGTGAGCGTCCACCAGCTGAAACAGTAGAACTGTACAAGCAGCAAGAACCATTTGGACAGCAAAGCAAGAGATACGTCAAAGGGCAACAGCAACACCCAGAAGCAAAGCACATAGCATGGGCTCAGTCCATAAGACATCATACCAGTTACTCTTCTCAAATTCGTCAGTAATAATTTTGACCTCGAAAATGTGAAAGCCTTAGTTGCTTCTGGAATTCAATTTTGTGGCTTGGGGGTAAGGACACGATTGTTGCAGTAGGCACATAATACCAAGAACCTTTACTTATGTCCTTCATGCAACAAAGATTATGCAGCAGAGATTTCTATTAGGGAGAGAGACTCAGATGTGTTCTTCCAATGGCAGACAATATAGGCTAGTTTTCTAACAATTAAATAAGCACAACAAATGGCAGTCAAGCCTCAGGCTGCAGCTTGTAGAGTACTCCGTGGGCATGCAATGCAAAACATCGTAGAATTTAGAAAATTAGCTGTGCCCACAAGAAAGAATCTAGTCAATCAGACTGCAAAATATCCCACGCAAAAGTGACATTTATGTAGACCACTTGGCATCAATGTAGTGGTATGAACTGAATCTTTACCATTCTTCCTCTATCACACTTGCCAGCAGAGTTTGGGGCATCTGCCATCAGACTCAGTTTACAAACATTTTCAGACTGTTGATGCTTGGTATCATTGTCGGTTTGTGGTGTTGGCACAACACTGCCCTTCTTTAATTAATGGCAAGTGTACAGGATTGAACTGAATTTATCTTAACATGTATATGAAGGAAACCTAGGCCTTGCACCGCCCTCCCAAGAAAAATGATGTGTACCCCTATACACTACAATAAATATCAACACCCCGGTACTAGGCAACATACAGTGAACTGTGGAACTGGGGTTAGAAGCAGTAGCTTCATGCATGGCATTCTCTCACACCACCCAAGCACAACACAACCTCACAATCCAGAACCAGGGACAAACCGGACATATGTGCTTCCCTCAAACTCCTTTCTCTCTTGCAGATGGTAGCGAGCCAACTTCGTAATATCAGTGTGGATAAAGACACTGACAGTATTAACCATTTACTCAACCAAGTCTTTGGACAACCCTGTGCCAGGTGCTCTTTAAACCTTTTCTATGACGCCATTCAATCACTCCATCTACTTTCCTTTGCAGTTTGCAAGAACAAAGCTATTTTCTCCCCAAAACCAAGTCCATTAAGTGGTTACATGTATAGTAGTCTGCAAACGACTAGAAAAAAATACTTCCACATCTCAGTAAATCAAACCAGACTTAGATATTGTTAACTTTTACATATTTGTACGGCATTCAGCTGAAATATTTTGGGGGAGGTCAACCTCAATCCTCTTGATTATCTTAATCATAAGTCAGTGTACACAATTTTACATATAAATGCATACGTATATTTAACACAGTGGAAGTTGTCACTATTTTTTTAATTCTATTTACAGAGTTTAATATAGCGCAAACTTGACCCGAAGGTATCGCGTATAGGAGTGCTTTACATAGCACCAGTTGCGTTATGAGGACACATTAATTTTTGTTATGCACGGGGAGATTAAGTGATTTGCCCAGAATAACAGGTTGTTCAGCGTCATTGCCGAGACTCAAACCCAATTCCCCAAGTTCAAGGTCGACCGCCCTAGCAGTTAGGCCACTTCCTCTCTCCAGTTAAGGTTCAGATGCACTTTCCACTTAAAAACTGCTTTTCCTTTGTCTATAGACTGAACTGCCCAAAAATTGGCATTGCCATCTAAGGCCCATCTTGTCAATTTCCATGCAGACAGAAAAGAGTTTTAAAAAAAAAAGCGTTTTTCTATTTTAGATACCACGGAAACTTTTGCAGGGGCCACCAAAATTGCTATGGAAGTAGATCTTTACTTTTGTTAGTTTCGTGTAAATATGCTCAGTAGTTGGTGAGGTATTGGCATTAAAAACTTGGCAAGGAGGCTTTAAACGGTTAATACATTTGTATATCTCTACAGTTTTAACTCTAATAGCTTGTTTTAGGGAGAGAGAGCGGGAAGTGCACCCTCGGAGACACCTTCCCAGAGTAGGTCGGGTGCAAAAGGTGTTTTCCCAACCCCCATCGGGCACACTGAAGGCCAGTTGGGTGTTCACAGCAGGTTGAGAGCAGTGCCTGGCCACAGGAAAGAGTCTGCTCCTTCCCCTCAACAAAACCCTAGCTTCACAGGGCAAAAGCACCTGGCGCTCCTGGGGCTACCAAGAGTGGCAGGTTTGGACCATGGTCTGGCCACTGGGGACAGCCGAAGACCTGCATAGAGAGTTGGGTGTCCACGGCAGGTTGAGTGCGGATCAGGCCACAGGCCAGGCTATGTGCAGCAGGGGTTGGAATTAAGTACGTAAACACACACACACCACGCCATAACTTGTGACTTCTGCAATGCTCATAACACCATATAGCTAATTGCACAGACACACAAAACAGCTTTGAAGATAAATAGGTAGGTGCTGCAATTAACCACAGAAGTTGTGAGTTCAGCTAACAAACTTAGCAGAAAAGAAACAGTGATGAAAATAATGTATTACTAAGGCTTAAGATTGGTTTTCTCAAGAGGAACAAAGCAAGTAAGGGATTGTCACAATCTGAAAAAACAACTTTCATTAGGGGAATAGTCATGAAGCAGCTATCTAAAAAGAAGGATGGTCTTGATTTAAAAGCTCAACAGTAGGTTTACAGGGCTAGAGAATGAGATTTAAGGGGGAGATCCTAACATTTATATCTGCTGCAGTTGAGGAGTTGAGCTTTCTGAAAGCCCAGAAGGCTCCATTTATACAGACTGCCACAGTCAAGCATATGATGTCTGCTCTGCTTACTGTGTACACTGAAAGATTGATTTGATTATTGCATTCACTGTATGATGAGCAAAGTTCAATAAAAAAGAATATAAAAAAAAGAGAGAATGAGCTTGAAGCGCAAGGAGTAAGCATTGGAAAGGGTCACTTAAGCGAGACATTGAGCAACAGATTTCTCGAAGGCAAAACACTGTAGTATTTGGAGTGCGGTAAAAAAGAAAACTACGGAAGATTAATGTTATTAATTCCACAATTATTACAAAAGAGGACGTACATTATGTTATCTGCACATTAATAAGATATTCTGTGATTTCCAAGCTAATCTATATGGAGAAAAGCCCTTGGAAGTTCCTGGGAACAAAGAAAGTCAAGATAAACGGATCGTTCTTGTAGGACGAAACAAGTAAAAAGTATAGACTTTTGGTTGGAAATATCTAGAAAAGATGTTCAACTGTCAAAATATCCTTTCTGCAGCTGGCTAAATCCTGAGTCCAAAGTGGCCTTACAGCACACATTTACAAATTATTTGAAGAAATACCTCCTGTCCGAATTCTGGGACCTCATGCCTTCTAAATCCCGCCCAATTGACATATCGGGCCCACTCACGTCCTAAGTCACAATTCCCAGCGCCCGGCGACCTCTCCCGCAGTATCGCCGGTGATGGTCAATGAGTTGCTTGCTTCCTGCTCTCCCTCCCCTCTGTTCAACCATCCTCTCCCTCACTTCAGGTGCTTCTTTCCGTGGTCCACCCCACTGTATTGGTGCTCCTATCGATATTGCCTCTTTGTATTTTCATACATTCGGTACTCAAGGTATCTTTCGCTGAAATATATCATATGTCTGTACATGATGTCTTGATACGGTGTAATCATGTAACTTTGCGATGCAATTCTGTTCAATAAAGGTTTTTGAAAAATCAAATATATATATATTTTTTTGAAGAAATACATTCTCAGGGCCAGTCAAGGTTTAAAAACAAACCAAAATGAACATGAACTCAATTTCCTAGAGGCTCATGCTTAAAGATGACCATCCAGCGAATGGGGTCTTTATCGGGCAGAAGTTCTGGGTTTAAATTTTATTTTTATATGTATGCGCTGGGATTCAGCACCTGAATTACATAAATTACAAGATGTAGGCATGATAAAACTCCTTGGTGTAACTCAATGTGTGAAGAAAAAGAAATGAGAAAAGTGTAAAACTATTGCAAATTAAATGAACATGTTCTCCGGTAGTGTCTGTTAAAACGTCTATCAGTCCTGAACATGATCAGTTGGGAACAATTATCGTCAGAAAGCTTGTAGAATAACCCAGGTGGACTCCTGGCATTGCATATCTTTGTACAATCTTTTGGTAAATAAATGATGCTGCCTTAGCTTTAAGGCATGATTGGCAAACATGGGATAGAGTAGCAGCAAACAATGAAAGATTGTACACCAAACCTTTACTTCAGATAATTTGTTTGAACAAAAGTACTTCAACTCCTTACTTCAGGAAGGTAGGAGTCAAATCATTCTCTATTGGAGTAAAAGGGTAATTCTATTTTCATAGGAATGTATTATTAGGAAAATGCAAATACATCTTAATTTTGAAACATGGCTGAAATCCATACTTTTATTGTAGCTATTTTGAATACATAACAGGTATTTTTGCTCTAAAGGCCTTTCTAGATTATTTATACTGCTTTAAAAATGTATCAATTTTAAATACATCAGCGGAGCAGGTAAGGTAGACACAGTGGTAGACTGTGGCTATCTGTGAGACCCCATTTCCTTTTCTTGGGTTATCACTGTTCCCCTTTTTGCAGAATGATGCATGGGTTTTAGTGACCGATACTGGCTGGTATACTACTTATTTGGAGCCCCAAAGCAGACAGTGTGTGGCTTGGATGCCTACCTTCTAGGGAAGTTCCTGGTGAAGCGGACACAGAAACAGTGTGATTTTGCTGTTCTTGGTTCTTACATATTAAACTTCCTGAGCACTTATGTCTCAAATCTAACTTTTTCTTCTGCCGAATTCTTGGGGAACAAAAGTAGAAAAAAAGGTTTTCTGAGTGATACGAAGATAAACAGTACTTTGGTAATGAGGATGATATAGTATGGAGTCAAACTCCTCTATTCAAATAAAATATACAGCTCTGCTGAAGGCGACTCAATCTCATTTCACCCTTCATGCCACAGAGATAGGGGCAAGAAAATATCAACGTGGCCAGTCTGTCATTGATGGTACCAACCAAAAAGCAGTACTGCTGCTAATGTGCTTGGGTTTAAGTCATAGGGACCCGAGATCACAAACCTGCTGCAATGAATAATGAAAACAATCTTGTCTCATGTATATCAGCTCACTACATTGGTAGTCAAGATAACTACTTCATAAATCAACTCCAATAACCACTTAAGCGGTTATGGGTGCAACAAGTCATGAAAAGTAAAGGGCCGGGTAAAAGCCTCCTTCCCGGTAAATAATTACAAAACCACTAGCAGCTAATCTGTCACCTATACACTTGCATCATTTGAAAGGGGTTAGTAGAGGTATAGGAAATACTCAGGAGCTATACCATTAAACTTGGCAATCGGGAGGAGAAATCCTAAACAGAGATTACATTAAATCTAAAGTGAGGTGCGCAAGGGCGGAAGAGGTCATTCATATTTATATTTTCTTGTTTTCTTAACATTCAAGAGTGCACACACATACGGTGAGATTTTTTTCATACCTTTTTCCATTACTCTTTATATTGGTCTAGAACACTATTCGGTTTTTTTTTCAACATGGTTTCCTCAAATTTTACAATCTTTTCCTACAGAAATATGAATTTACTGCGCGTTATAGTCACATTTTTCTGCAGATTTGTATAGCCTCTAATAATTAGGATATATCTGCTTCCCAACCGCAGTTTCACCACCACCATTCATACCTAGTGGGTTGTCAGTATAACTCTTACTTCTTTCATGTTCGAGCTGACTAGGTAGCTCTCATTTAAACTCAATCTACTGTATCATCTCCACCCAGATCTCTTGTCTGGTAATGATTCAAAACACACCTAATATCCTTTTGACCAATCGTCAACTATGAAACGATGATGGACAGAGTAGAGTCGCTGGCTTAAAATAATTCCTAGAGTTAACCATACACCTTTCCCTGTTGGTCCTTGTTCCTAACCCTCACATTAGTTGTCTCTCTAAGAATCTTACCTGTGGAAAAGTTCAAAGAAACCACAAAACTAAGGAACAGCCATGTAGTACTGTCAAGAGTAAGGCGAGCCTAGATTCCATTAGGAAGCTATAACAATTCAACATATATAAATGGTAAGCCGTTTCCGCTGCTTGGCCAGAGGATGCTCTAATCTATCTAAGTCTGACACAATGTGGTCTTCACAGTGGGAGCCAGGGTGGTGCACGGTTGTGGGCTGGGTTTACTATGAGTAAGAGCTACACACCCCCGGATTTGTAATTGTCTGTTACAGCACTCTGAGTTCTGATCACCTCCAGGTCACATTGACAGGTGTATTGCTTTTATTTTAATGATGCTGAAGAAATGTGAGTAACTGCCAACAGGCATATCTCAAACACTTTCCAACCAACAGCGATTAAGGCAATGCACAAATGAAAGTTTGAATTCATGAAAGATATAAAAGGCATTAACGAGTAAAGTGCACTAAAACAAACAGTAAAAATTGAGATACTAAGAATGTGGACAAATCTTTATGCCCTTTGCAGAGACATGCACAGCAACAGGCAGTGAATACAATTGTACAACTGTAGTCTTATCAATTTCTGGAACTCCAGCTCTTTGAAACAATATAAAACCTTTCAGCCCTGGGGACGAGGGAGCAGTCTTCTATTTTAATAAGATTCTTTATTTGGGACTGGTCTCTCACAAAACTTGAAATTCGTTCTTCTTCAGCTCAAATTCTATTTCTAAAGAGCTTTTAATTCGCTATAAAGTATGGTGGTTTACAGAGGCACCCGCTACTCCTTACAGAAATGAAGAACGTCCACAAGATGAAAGCCTTGCTCCATTCAGACAGGAGAAATCAATCTGAATTGTAAACTACTGGTAGGATGTGGGGAATTATGAGTGTTGTGAAACAGGAACACAAGTATCTCCTACCCGACAGGAAAGCCATATGTTCCTTCATGGGGTTTCATGAAGTTGGAATCCCGTTTGGATGTCATCACTACAACCCTCAACTGTGTTATGTATCACACAATCATACTAAACGAGTCTGCATCATCTGTAGAGTGAGGTGTTTGGCCAAGCTCATCAGTAACTTCAACAAGGTGCACCTTAGCTCTGCAACAAGTACCCTTCAGCATGATATTTATATGCCCTAGATAGACGTTTATGAGGTCAATTATTCCTGTTCTAGATACATACTTCACAACAATTGTATTCATGGCTTACATTTTAATTTATCAGAGTAGGATTATACAAATTTCCACACAAATACCAGTTTCAAATGTCAATCTATAATTGCCAAAAGGAAAAATAAACAGATTACCTCATTGGCTGATATGACTGTGCTGCCGACAACCCCTCAAATAGCAAATGAGCTCTACTTCTTGGGAAGAATGATCATTTACAGGAATACACAATTTTCTTGCAATTGTACTTTTACCCTCCTTCACACTCAAAATTAACTTGTCTCAAAGTGGAACACCAATTCTCAAAGCCTACGTGTTACCAATGTTTACTTTTGTGGCCAGACAGTGTAATGGTCAATGTCTCATTGGTTATTTGTTTTAGAGAATTGGCTTCACACTATTTTTTTGATGTATATTTTATACATTAATCAACATTTTTTAAAGTATTCTCTAGAGAATGCATGCAGTTAACCATAGCAGATCCCACACACTTCTGAAGGCCCTGAAACTTCTAAAACTGTCACATAATTAAAAACAAGGTTTTACAGAGGTGAGATGCGAGCAGCCAACACACCCTGAACCACGCTGCTGCAACATGAGCTGGGGCAGTGTGAACAGCACGCCTCAACATTTCTGACCAAGACACTGAGACAACTGCTAAAGGAAAATACACAGTGATGACACGACCCAACCTTGATACAAAATCATTTGGCAGTTCTAGGTCTACAATGAAGTTGTCTGAGCAGAGTAAATCATACATTTTTAATAAGAAGCTCCACAAAGCATATCGCCCAAAGCTGTACAAAAATAGAATATTGATTGCTGCTGCTGCTTAGCGATGCCCTGGCACAGACCACTTATGTCATAAAACAAAGCCACAAACTTCAAACACAGGTCCAAACAAAACTAGGTAGAGCTCACAAAAAGCAGTGATGGCTACAGAGGCTGGGAGACTGTTCTTGATAAAACTGTCTTGGAGAAGGAAAAAGTAATTCATGAAAATATAAAAAAGTGGCGATAACAGCTTTAAATTGAATTATGTTTGTTTCAAAATTATTATATGAAATTAGAGGGTGCTGAGGCACAGATCGTTTAAATAGTTATTATCCAGAAAGATCTTTATTACATTATCCTACATCACAGCATTTAGAAGGTGAATGGAATGGCAAGATTAAAGCACAAACTGTGAAAATCACATCTACAAGCATTTACATTAATCAAAGACTATTTTTTATGCTTAACAATATGCATGTTTAACTTCAACAAACAAAATGTTAATGAGAAATAAAACCATAAGTAATTGGTCAATTGAATATATTGTCTGCAAGCTCAAGCTCTTGGGCAATCTGAGAAGAGACTAAATCCTAGTTTTGAATCCTCTGTTCAACTACTAATAATTAAGCAAGCACGTGGCTAACCCTCATCAAATTTTTCCTTTCAACAGGACTTGCAGACTTCTAAGCCAAGTTGAATTTGTTCTTTTGGAGGCCCGACACGGCAAAAAGAAGGTATTTTCTTTTTGTTATTCATTGTTTATCTCCATAAAAAAGCCCCAAAAATAAAATAGGGCACAAATTTAAATTCATAATATAGGGTACAAATTATCATGGAAGACTACAACAGAACTCTAACACTGGTAATGGAAATAAATCGTCAAACTCAATTGTTGCAAGTATTGATAAAATCATCATGTCCTATAAAGTGCCTATGTGTTCAAAGTACAATAGCTGTACTTTGTATTAAAAAAAAAAGGCAAGACATAAGCGCTAACTCGTCAAACATTAGTTTGGCAGGTTTTATCTTCATATAATTAAATATTAGGATCAAGCTCAAATATCCTGTGAAAGCATCTGATGGCGCATGATTTTAAAAATCATAATACATGACACATTCACTGATTAAACACACTAAAAGTTGAAAGTGCACTTTGCGCACATTAGACACATGAACCACACAAGTGTAGTAAAAGCACCGTAAAAGCGAGCTGTAAAATGCAATATGAAAAAAACGTACATACAAAGCATACTAATGCATATAAATGAGTTGCACTAATGAGTTTCTTATAAAGATGATGTTTATTAACGTTTTTGGATGAAACTGCTATCAATAAAGTGACCTAGGGTTTCCAATGCTTTTTGCTGGAATGCACCTTTTAGAAAAGTCAGTGAAATAATGTGCCGAAACTAGGTACGATCTTGAAATTTCGCATAGTAATACTGCGATTTTATAGTTTATGAAAAGTGAAAAACTAATTTTGTAGCATGAATTTAGGAAATTATACAGTTATGAATGTGGCGAAAAAATGTGGTAGCAGGGTATTTCTAATGTTAGCTATTTCCATACAATAATCACTGGTGAAAGTTCTACATATTGCCTAAATGAAATGATTTACTGCATTATATTTGATATTGATTTTGAGTTTGTTTCATTTAAAATGTGTGATGCTAGCCTAAAGGCTTTTCAACAAATGCTTTTTCTCTAATGCTGACCTTACCCCAGACCTAATAGAATTTTACTTTATTTGTTCTGTACATGTATAGACCTTGACGTTCCTAAATGTTTCTTCAATGTTCACAGTGAAATATTCCTGTGGGAACAGGATTACGGCTGTTGCTATAGATGAAAACTTTGTAGCTTTTTTCACCAATATTAGGCCTATGTGGACTCTCAAATCTTTTGTTTCCCATGACCAGCATGGGAAAGCATCTCACTGTTGCAAGTATCCTAGGTGACAATGTGAATTTGAGCATATGACAGTCTTCCGATGGTGGTGTGATGCTACATCACTGGAATTTTGCTAGGTACTTTATAAAAGAAGAAACCCAAAAGGAGGGATAGGACCATTGATTTTTGCTTCTTGACAAACGCCTTGTTTTCCTTGCGAGAGGATGCTAGGCTTACTATTAACTTTTTCCTTACTTTGGACTGATATGCTGATGCTACAGTCAGTAGCTGATAGACAGAAACCTTCTTTGCCGAACCATTTTTATTTCCTTGTTTTATGCTAAAAGACTTGCCCTTAATGGACTTTAAATCTAAACCCTTTTCCCTCCCGTGTAGGATCAGAGCTATTACACAATCTATCCTTCTGCATTAGTTGTAGTGGGACTCTGTAATTGTGTAAACTGACCTTTATAATAATCATCTGATAAAGCCTTGCCTAAATGTTTGGTGCTTTAATGCAAGCTGTGATATCCTTATCCGCAATTCTCAAGAGACTGCTAACGGCTATACATTTTGGAACTTTAATACAATAACCAAATTAATCTAATACCCGTCTCAGTCTATTATTGAATCTTGTTGGTTCTTCCATTAAACTGTATTATTTTACTGATGTTTTAAATGGGGCGTGGGGAGAATCGGCAAGCTCTGTCAGAACATTAAGTATTACTTCTTATGTTCTGTGTTGCTGAGCTTTTGGTCTGCATGATTCTTGCCCGACTTAACTTCTTTGGCATGATGGGTCTTCCAGTTGCTATTCTTTATTTCTACAGCATGTTCTTAAGAGTGGTGTACCTACCTCTGATCTCAAATTTGTAAGTTGGCTGTCTATTAATAGTCCTTATTGGACAGCTCATGTTGTGTTTTGGCCACCCTAATTTCCACCCCTCCTATCGACGGAGAAAGATTAATCAGAGGATCATTGCCTCTGTGGTAAACAGGAATGCTGCAGGTTGATTTATCGTAAAGCGCCCAGTACAGTTAGAGAAGTAAGGAGAGTAAGCAAATATAAATTTGAGCATGCTTGCGCTGCAACACATCCTTGTCTAACATAAAATACTAAGTGCTGATCTTATGCTTAAGGCTATTCTTGAATAGTTTGCCAGTCTACACAAATGGTTCATCTCATATGATGTTATTAAAGCATGGACTGCTGTTTGATTGTCTATAAAGCTAATCTCCAAAAGAATGGCTAGAATTAAGTTCTTTCTAATCAACTTATACCCACGAAAAATTAGAAAAAATGCTCAATGTTTTCCACTGTATGCAGAATACATTATGCCTTTTCATTAGATTATGAGACACTGCTTCCCATGCCTTGGGTCGTGTGACAGATTTTTGCAGACAAAGGAAGATACTTTACTTTTACCATGCTCATGAAGTTAATTTTCAGAACTTATCAAATAAAAAAAGTTCATCTGGACAAATAAATGTAATCAGTAGGAACTAATGTCCACAGTAAATTTGGAACATGAAGCTACATTAAACTTGCACTAAGATCAGCCATACTGCACAAAAGTCAAACTAAGCCTTACACACTAATGTAGGAAGAAAACAGCTCACTTCAACTAGAGACTTGTTCTGCAGTGGGAGTATGCCAGTTACTGTTGTTTTAGCTCAAGAATCAATTTCCTGGAATATGGGGAGAGCACTCCATTAATTGTTACCAAAAACGTTTTGTAAGCCTGGGCATAACAGTCAAAGGAAGGTCTGACCCCCTTTCCACCCCAACACCCCCACCAACACACACAAAATAGCTCCGTAACTTGTAAAGAAACTTGGATGCTAACAGAGTGGTTTACACAGGAACAAGCTGCCTCAAATGTTCCAAATGCATAGGGAGGCTTAATGACACTACTTGAACTAACATGAAGCAGACCGTAAGTGGCAACAGAGAAATGAGGGATCAGGGGCTAAAGAAAGACATCTAGAATTAAAGGGCACATAGATACACCACAAAAGGTCCAGTGGTACTCAGAGGTGAATAATCACAATGCCCTATCAATACTGAAAATGTACAGCATACTCGCTTTGAAATTTGTTTTGTTTGGATGATGCACCAGTGCAGTCAACATTATGACAGTTGAATCAATTACTTGACTGTGTATCATGGTCACAAACTCAATAAAACAGTTACAAAAACAATCCGTTTCCCCTTTTACTTCTTAATGATCTTCCACCCCTCCCCCCCTCAATCCCAACAGGAGCTACAGGGCTTAAGGTTATGGTGCCTGAGCAGGAACCTGCTGTGGTTATGCAGCTAGCACTCCCACAAATGTGGCGAGATATCGGTGTAGGACATGCTAGCACAGTTTTGTACTGAACAGCCCTGTACAGCAATTAAAATGTCATCATGTTAGTAATTTATTACAAGTGACACGTTGAAATGACTTCTTCAGAACCATAATCAAATGGGATTATATCGTAATTCACAAAATTCCATGACATTGATGGAGAGTGCATCCCAGCATTGGCAAAACATGAAACCTACTGGTCGAAGTGGAATGATCCAAAGCCTTCTCTCTCTTAAATTGTTCTTATATGTTTTTTGGAGTATTGGTAACATGAGGTGGTCCAGATAGCTAAAGCTGTCTGTAGATGGAGAGGTCATTAAAAAAAAAAAAAAAACACCAGCAAGTGCCTGCCGTATGCACCATCTCTACCATTGGTTGGTTTCCAAAACAAGCATTAACAGAGCCAATAGGTTTCGCCTATGCATGATCAATTAGCTTTGTCAATGTTTTTTTACATATTGCACAGCAGCACGAACTGCTGTGGAACATGGCTGAAAGTACAAAACGCGCTATGACGCAGCCAGCATTTACCATGTCAAAGTACTTTGAGCCGGAGTTGTTGTGCAATATATCTACAAACAGCAGGGGAGGTCAAGCAACAGAAGGGGTAAAGATGGGGTGGTGAGAAAAGGGCGGAGGGAAGAGGAGAGGCTGTGTATGTCCAGTGCAATAAAGAAAAGTGAACTTATAACTAACATCCAGTGAAATCAATAGACTCCTTTGGACAACAATAGTCCGCTCTAATAGCAACTGCTGTCAACGGTTACATTCTCTCTATAGTAGCTCAGTAATACACTTGAAAACTGATCTCCCACAAAAAATGGGTAACTTAAGGACTGTCACTGCCAGAAAAGGGTCCGCTGTTGATGTGAGAAAGAAAAGGGATTTCTCTCATTGGATGCCACAGCAGTATCCATGTAATGTTCAGTAACACGCAAATCTGAGCTCCAAGGACTTGATGTTCTGGATGCATTGTCACTGCAGCAGTGCTCTTATGTTTAGTGGTATAATGCCAGACTGCAATGGCCCACTTCAAAAGATGACAAGGGAGAATAAAAATTCTCACCAGTAAAAGAGTAACTGTCTAACGATATGCATGCCATAGCACAGCCCAACAATATATATATTTTTTTATAGCAGTGGAGTTCAAGCCTGCAGTGGGGGGGAGGCAGTCCGACGTTAACAAGGGCCATCCTTTGCATTACTTTTTTGAAAATCATTGTCAAAGCAAATAGGTTTCACCTATGCAAAATCTATTGGCTTTGTCAAGGCTTTTTTGTACATTTGCATTAAAAAAAACACTTACACCGCCACAGAGTTTTTTGTTGTTCAAGCCATGTTGCACAGCTGCTGTGCAAGATGGAGAGAAAAGGAGCAGGAGAATGAGGGCAGAGGGGTATGGGTGTTCAAGCCACACAAAAGAGGAGAGCGGGAAAGACATCGGGTGGCGGGTTGGATAAAACCACATGGTGCGTGCAGGAGGAAAGGTTGGGGTGAAAGCAGTCAGCAGGAGGTGATACGGCGAAGGGTGACACCACAGACGTTGGGGAGGGTGACTCCAGGAGTGTGGAAAAGGGGGGGACACCACAGAGGGCCAAGAGAGTAATTCCACAGAGAGCAGGCAGGGGACGGGTTGAATAAGAGCGACAACAGATGCATACACCATAAGAGTGCATGCCAGTAATTTAAACAAGTATTGGCATAGCTAATAGGTCTCGCTTTTGGGACCTTATAAGTATTTAGTTATGCAGCACAATATCCTTGGTGCAACAACAACTGCTGCATGGCAAAACATTTATAAGGTCCCAAAGGCGAGAATTATTGGCTATGCCAATGCTTGTTGCTGTTTTTGTGGTACTGCAATATATAGGGATGTTATTTGTCACAGTTTACAGTTTGGATTAGATCATTAATGACACTATTGTTCATAGGATCACGATGTCTCCAGTGACAAGTTCTTGCTGCCCAGGTCATGCCGAAGGGTTCCTTTTCTGGTGGTTCTGCTGTCCTGATCGAGCCGAAGGTCCTGCTGCAGTGGTCTCCTCCCTTTGTGTGTGTGGTTGTGTGTGTGTGTGGTTGTGTGTGTGTGTGGTTGTGTGTGTGTGTGGTTGTGTGTGTGTGTGTGTGGTTGTGTGTGTGTGTGTGTGGTTGTGTGTGTGTGTGTGTGGTTGTGTGTGTGTGTGGTTGTATGTGTGTGTGTGTGTGTGGTTGTATGTGTGTGTGTGTGTGTGGTTGTATGTGTGTGTGTGTGTGTGGTTGTATGTGTGTGTGTGTGTGTGGTTGTATGTGTGTGTGGTTGTGTGGTTGTGTGTGTGTGTGGTTGTGTGTGTTTGTGTGTGTGTGTGTTTGTGTGTGTGTGTGGTTGTGTGTGTGTGTGGTTGTGTGTGGGTGTGGTTGTGTGTGGGTGTGGTTGTGTGTGGGTGTGGTTGTGTGTGGGTGTGGTTGTGTGTGGGTGTGGTTGTGTGTGGGTGTGGTTGTGTGCGGGTGTGGTTGTGTGCGGGTGTGGTTGTGTGTGGGTGTGGTTGTGTGCGGGTGTGGTTGTGCGGGTGTGGTTGTGCGGGTGTGGTTGTGCGGGTGTGGTTGTGCGGGTGTGGTTGTGCGGGTGTGGTTGTGCGGGTGTGGTTGTGCGGGTGGTTGTGCGGGTGGTTGTGCGGGTGGTTGTGCGGGTGGTTGTGCGGGTGGTTGTGCGGGTGGTTGTGCGGGTGGTTGTGCGGGTGGTTGTGCGGGTGGTTGTGCGGGTGGTTGTGCGGGTGGTTGTGCGGGTGGTTGTGCGGGTGGTTGTGCGGGTGGTTGTGCGGGTGGTTGTGCGGGTGGTTGTGCGGGTGGTTGTGCGGGTGGTTGTGCGGGTGGTTGTGCGGGTGGTTGTGCGGGTGGTTGTGCGGGTGGTTGTGCGGGTGGTTGTGTGGTTGTGCGGGTGGTTGTGTGGTTGTGCGGGTGGTTGTGTGGTTGTGCGGGTGGTTGTGTGGTTGTGCGGGTGGTTGTGTGGTTGTGCGGGTGGTTGTGTGGTTGTGCGGGTGGTTGTGTGGGTGGTTGTGTGGTTGTGCGGTTGTGCGGGTGGTTGTGCGCGTGGGTGGTTGTGCGCGCGGGTGGTTGTGCGCGCGGGTGGTTGCGCGCGCGGGTGGTTGCGCGCGCGGGTGGTTGCGCGCGCGGGTGGTTGCACGCGCGGGTGGTTGCGTGGTTGTGTGTGTGGTTGGGTGTGTGGTTGGTTGTGTGTGTATGTGCAGTTGTGTGTGTGTGGTTGTGTGTGTGTTTAAAGATAAACCAGAGCGCTCTAGATAAATACCTTCAACTACTCCGAAAAGGCTCCCTGCTACTAGACTAATATTTTCATCAACAGCACTGGATTTTACTAACTTAATTAGGAGCGACGGGCCACTGACAGTTCGAGGAGTAAGGCGCCTCATGGGCACTAAGGGTTTGCTCTTATAAATGTATAGGTTATTGTATGGGACTATCAATCAATGCTCTTATAGAAACACGTAGGAAGAAATGGGAGAGAAATCAAAATGAAGGAATCGAAAATGAAGCCTAACGGGAGATTTCTCTCCTCCTCATTGGTTCCGCGTATGGATGTAAACTTAAAAATCATGTACAGGTGGTATTATACACCAGTCAAATTGAAAAGGCTTGACAGTTTAAGATCAGAGGAACGCTGGAGAAGGTGTGGGAAAGGCTAGACTTCTTACACATATTCTGGCAATGTCCCAAAGTAATAAGCTTTTGCAGCGAAGCGTTAAGGGAAATAAGGGACAGGGCGGCGATTGACTGTTGGACTGGAATATCGGGGTGGACCATCTGGATGCTAATGGGCCGGCTGAGGTACGGGAGGCTCCGCTGCTCTTGAGTGTATGAGTGTCCACAGCGCGGATGCACCAATAAGACATACAGAGCCCAATAGTGAACATTAATAATTAAGGAGACGGTAATGAGCTAAATTACAATTGCAGGTTGCACAAGGCTCTCTACAGCAAAAGCAGTAGCTCACTAAGCTGTCTGCATAAAATACAAACCTATGGCCAGTATACTACCCTTTGTGTTTAGAAGATGACAAGACGCTATTTTATGATGATACACACTGGTGCCTAAGCTACAAGCTGTCAGGATCTCCCCAGGAAGCGCCATTAAGGAACAGCAGAGTAGGCTTGGACTGGACAGCGTTTAGAGCTGAGCACAGGCATGTGCGGACAGACATGTGCGGACTCCCCAGCCAATGAGCACTTCTGAATTCTGTTCAGCCAACCCGAATTTGCTGAGGTCCTGACAATAAACCAATCCTAGGTTACCCTACAGACTACGAGTCCGCCCCGGTCGTATGCGACTCCCAGTTTATGTTCCGGTTGGCATGACCGCCAACGCTGAAGTGCTAAAACGAGGGGACAAATGCCACCCGTAAAAAGATTTAAATAGCAAGCATTAGCCGCGCAGCAGTAAAAGTAACGCTGCGCGGCCGTTAAAACGAAAGTCATTGCAATCACTCCGAAAGCGAAAGTGAAAGCGAAAGTGATCGCGATCGCGCGCTAAAGCACGCTAGGGATGCGTGAGCAGCTACGGAGGAGGGGCGGAGATGGTGCTGAAGGCTGGCGCAGGAAAGGCAGATGGCTGGGCAAGAAGGGAGGGGGGAATGCGGGGAACAGCTGTGAGCGTGCACTCAAGCTTGTAGCCAGCACAAAAATGTGGGTAGCACTTTCAACTCCCACCTACTAAATGTCTCGCCAGACCAGCGCATGCGCTGTGTCAGGCGAGACCTAAAAAAGCACACCTGCAGAAGCCTTCTAGCCAGTGGAAGGACTCTGGCAACAGGAAACAGTACTTGGTCTTTATTTACAAGAAATTTTGCAAGCACTGCACAGGCATAACCTAAAACCAGATGTACTTGACGTCCAAAACAGCTGCTTGACTTGATGAACACTGGAACACTGACCATAGTGGACTGCTATGTCTTGGGTGAATTACTATCCTTAAGCAAACTGGTAACGCATAACAGGCTTAATTCCTAGGAAATTCCGCACATATGTTCACTGGTTGGAGCATTTCACTGGGCCTGTAGACAAGGACACCTGGAACCTCAAAAACATGAATTAGAGTAGCTACTTATGCTATGTGAGTGAAGGAAGATGGTTTCCTGGTTATTTGAAGCCCTGCAATATATGACCCAGGAGAGCATGGAGAACAAGTGGATACATGAAAGAGGGTAGTGAAAGAAGGCCAGATTATGCGCACGAAGTTTCTCAAACAGTTTTTTTTTTAGTTTTTTTTTTTACAAAGGACATATGTACCCCCACGGAAAATTATCAAAATGTATGCTACTGCAATTTCAAAGCCTCCAAGGTGCACATATACGCAAACGTATTTCAAATGGTAGGAGACTATCCAATGGTAAGAGGATATTGGGAAGAGGTCGCATAGTGCACTATAAAATCAAGGAGACAAATGTCCTATATACCCCATCATTCCTCCACCCCAAGAGAAAGAAAGCAGACACTAGTTATGTAGGATTATCAATGTTACTATCAAAAACAGTGATTGCTATGGCGTCCATGTCTCCAGGACCCCCATGCCTAACAATTTCAGAAGTAATATAATAAGCTAATTTCGAGAGCACAACACTATTAAGAGGAGAAACGCTGGATGCACAGAAGGCCTAGTGCTAACAAATGGGACGAGAGCTTACAAGGATTAATGTCAGAGAAAGGAAACTACGACCAACGTCAGTAAGGTTAAACACTTGTATGGGATGCTAAAAAGTGAACAATGAGGAACACCGATGGACAAGATACACTATAAACTGTAATAGGGGCAGTTGGGCCGCCACTGTAGTCATTAACGGTTAAAACGAGGCCTGGGCGAAAATTCCATTCCGCTCGCGGAAATTGCGATAATTTGACATTTTCGCATTCCGCGGAGAGCACGAAAATGTCAAAATTTCCGCAATCCGCATCTTACCGGAAATTGTTTTCTTGCTCGCGCTGTAAAAAATTACATTCTCGTGTGCGCGCGATCGCCTTACCTGAATCCCCGCGTTCGCCGACAAGTTTTCCCGATCCGGTCGCGTTCTCCACGAGATGTTAGATTGTTGGTAGCCATTTGCGCTGTCTCGCGACAGTTTGCGCCCGCATTTTCATTTGTCGCGCGATCAAGTCATTTGTCGCACGATCATGCACCTCGAGAGTATGAGATGATTGAGATCTTGAACACGTCATTCCCCACCGCGAGCGTGAGGACGCGGGCACGTCATATCGAACGCGGGTGGGACAAGTGAAAACAAGATGGTCACGCCCGTGAGCAACCGCATGGGTAAGTTGGCGAGCTGCGATTACTCAGAAAATACCGCGAACAGGCGGGGAAAAAAACTTCCGCGTCTTCGCGATATTTCCGCGTGTTTGCGGAGATTTGTAACATTTTCGCGATAGTTTGTGAAAGTGAATTATGCAAATTCCGCCCACCCCTAGTTAAAACATATGTTATGGGCGAGACCTCTCCCCCACATACACTGAAAGCACTGCCAGATTTAACAAGGAGGTTGGCCCACCGATGTGCACCGACACTCCAGAATGACCTTTTCAATTTAATAGCAGTTTGTGTTTTTTGTTTCAGTTCTTTGGACGAACTTAAGTTTCGTATTGTCTTCCTCTTCTTAAATTTTCCAAAGAGCTGAACATCTATAACCTGCACAAGAAAAAATGCGTTTAAAAACAAAAGCTATATGTAACACGACCTAAAGCTATTTCGTAGAGGTAAAAAATAAAAGACTGATTCTCTCCTTTAACTAATGCATATGCCCAAAAGGTTTATTATGGCTCGAACTAAAACTACGCTTAAAAACAAGTGATACATCTGGCTTATCCTGCAAACATACTTAAAATGGGCTCAGTATCTTATATCAATTCCATAATATCGTAACTTATTGGTGGCGATGGCCACTGCATCAGAATACAAAGCACTAAAGGTGCAGACAAACAGGTGAAGTCAGTACTTAAATCGGTAGGGATTAGTAGGCATGCTGCACCTCCAAGCAAATGCAAAGCAGATGAGGTACAACCCCTACACAATTAGAACGCTATTTGCCATGCAGGCTACCACGTCTGAAAGCCGGCAGCCTACTATATTAGTCTCGGTGGATTTGAGGACACGAAAGCCTCCCCGAGATTTAAACATGTGAGGTAAAGGTTTTTTTAAGATTCCCGCAGCAGACATATCACCCCATGCAAAGGCACTTCCATTTTTTCACGATGGACAAACTACAAATCAGGGGGGGGGCTTTTAAAATGTATTTACTTTCTTCCTAAACAACATTTTCTAGCATTCAAACTCCACGTCGCAAGTCTCAACAAAATGTAACATGGCACGCATGCGTTTAAGGAAACAAAATTAACGGCGCTCTGCCTGCTTTATAAGCGAGTGGTGCTGTGTTATCAGGGAAGTGTATACCGAATTCTAGGCTACGGTAAGCCTTTCCCAGGCATGTAAGGTGTAGGTCTAGCACGTACTGTAAAACGCTTGTAAACCAGCCCCAAGCATATGAGTGGCCTTTAAAGAGGCCAGGGTAAATATAACCGCCACAAGTCTCTCAAAGTACAATATGGCACCGGGCTTAATACTGTGCCGTGGATAGACACCCTGCCTTATTTTTAGGCTGAATGACCAATGTGCAAACAGATGCTGACGTTAAGTTGAAGCTCCTTTAAACTGATATTTACATGTATTTACAGAGGTTGTTTTTTCAATGATTTTATGTATGTACACTGTAATGTGCACACCATACCTCCTACAGAAACATCTGAAATTTCTAAATCCTGTGGTGGAATAAGGCCTTCTACACTGCAATGGGTCTCAAGTGGTGATGTTACTAATCTGAAATATGAACGTGACTCCACTCAAACATGGTCTTTAGTTTTGATCTAAAAAGAGGCCGACACTTTCACCTGTGCTTCACAGATTTCAGATTCCTAGTTCCAGCTTTGCTGTGTCTGTTCCCGAGTCCTATTTTGCAGCTAAGTCCCCTTCAGTTCCAAAATCAGGTTTTGACTGTTTTAGCTTTACAGCTCACCATAGCAGGCTATTCTGGCCATTAAAGGGCCGCGCTCAAGCGGTACAGGACAAAGCCGAAAGACCTGGGCGTCTAACAAGGAATCAACTATAATGCCCTGACATTTTAACAAGTTTTCAGAAGATTTAACAGTTCACATATATTTTAATGGCTATAGGTTAGACATTAATTATACTATCTTAACTTAAATTCTGATTAGAACGCGAACCCTATTTAGTCCCAGCTGTGGTAAATAATGTTTGCTGTAACAGTTTGAAGAAAGACCTTTTCATTTTTTTTTTTAATTCCTTTAAATTCAACATTATTCTAATCTGATCGTTAGCTCAACGGAACTCTATGCACCATTTCGTGTATCCCACAGTGAAACAAACTGCCACAGAGATTGAACAAATGAAGCAAATCAGATGACGGGAAAGGTTGATTCTAATTTGCAAACAGAATCTCTGTGTAATGTCTACCCTAAAATTCACAATGGCGTGATGCACAATAATAGAAGTGCTAAGTTATAGAA
Source organism: Triturus cristatus (assembly GCF_964204655.1). Taxonomy (NCBI): domain Eukaryota; kingdom Metazoa; phylum Chordata; class Amphibia; order Caudata; family Salamandridae; genus Triturus; species Triturus cristatus. The sequence goes on along the minus strand of NC_140591.1, from coordinate 1,005,173,218 downwards.
GTGTGAAACTAACTTCCTGCACAACAGATTTAATATGAATACTGGTGTGTTCATATAGCAATGTTTTTTGTTACGGCAGCACTAAAACATGTACCTTTTGACCATTTTAGGGCTTTTCATTTTTTGAGGCTGACTTGGCCAATAGCAGCATAGAACGATCGGAGAGAAAACCTATTAAGATGAGATTGTCAATAAATCAAAGGAACAGAACGTGATGATGCTCGCTCACTCAACTCACTAAGTGTAGATCCCACATAACTTTCAATGTTCCATTCGGAATACAAGCAGGTTAAGCCGTCTAAAAAAAATAAAAAAAATAAAGGTCCCTGCCAAGTTACTACTCTCATCCAATACATTGCAAATGCTGTGCTTTCTTCCTCCCTCAGTGACCTATCAGCTACGGCTGCTGACTTTGAAACTGGGAAAACAGGTTTTAATTCTGACCTGAGCTCAGTTTTCTGTGACTCTAGGAACATCACTTAATCGTCATGTGCCTAAAAAAAGTTTAACTGTAACTGATTCTGTTGTAAAGCGCTCTGAAACTGAAAAAGGCCCTCACTTTCTTGGGCCTTTTCATAAACTCCATTGCCCTAGATCAAGTGTTTTTTGAACCACAGGTCACTTGTTTAAGGCTCAAACACATTGTAAACCTGTAATAAGACTCCATGTGCGTGGCTTTTAGTGACATGATCCTTTTTTTGTGTGATAACCAAAATGTTGATAATATAGACTTATCTTTCCCAGCTTGGAAACTCTGTGGCAGCTGGCAGCTTAGGCCTCCTTTCAAGCAGGAGTTGATCTGAGCATGTATCGCACATTTAAGCAGCTCACCAACTGTCTGGGTCGCTTTATCCTCTTGGCTAGACCTCAAGTTCTGACTCAGCTGCGTCAGGATTGCCTGTTGAGGCAAAGAAGCTAGGTAATTCTGCAGTAGGTTATTGTACGGACCTTTTATGCGTGTTAATATATATCTACACCTGACATCATCCAAATATCACCTGCTACAACGAAGCTACAGAGAGAAAACAACATGCAAAGACTGTAAAAGCTTCAACAAGGCAAACACAAGATGAGTGACTTAAACATTCTTAGGTTTGGTATGGCCAAGATATTTTGATTTTACTAAATAAATACATATATTTATCTAGTAAAATCAAAATATCTTGGCCATACCAAACCTAAGAATGTTTAAGTCACTCATCTTGTGTTTGCCTTGTTGAAACTTTTACAGTCTTTGCATTTTGATATATATATATATATATATATATATATATATATATATATATATATATATATATATATATATATATATATATATATATATATATATATATATATATATATATCCACAGAACCTCCAGCGAAGCAGAAGGAAGAGGCCACACAGGGACACAGGAGAAAGCCTTTAATTGGAAAGCAGAACAGGCATAATGCATTTCGACATGAGTGTCTTCCTCAGATGCCACTGCTACACTGAAGCAGCCCCACGCCTCCGCTTTTAAATAAGTCTGCAGTCCTCCTGTGATTGGAAGGACACACCTCCCCTACCATGTGATCGTTTACCAGCTGCAGTTCGGTAAGTCCTGCAGCTCCCAGAATGCATTATCCCCGGGTAGACGGTACGATGGGATACTTGATAGAATTAAGGCCACGTGGCAATGGTGTACTGTAGAACAGGGCACGCTGTATCCAGTGCAAATAAAATCCTCAGGCCTTCTCGAGTCCCCGCAGACGTCCTAACCTCAGAGGCACAAGTCAGCAGGGTCGTGGGCTGAAATCAATGAAACAAACCTCCTTGTGAAGTCACGAGCTGCCGGCTGGCAGCGTCCCTTGCTTGACCAGAACTGGAGAGGTGGGCTGGAGCAATCAGATACCTCGGGGGGGGGGGGGGGGGGGGGGAAAGCTGCATGCGTAGACACCAATAATAACTCCAGCCAACTTTTCAGAACGGGGCCCCTTAATGCGTCTCTGGCTGACGCGGAAACATCCACAGAACCTCCAGCGAAGCAGAAGGAAGAGGCCACACGGGGACACAGGAGAAAGCGTTTAATTGGAAAGCAGAAAGGCACTATGCATTTCGACATGAGTGTCTTCCTCAGATGCCACTGCTACACTGAAGCAGCCCCACGCCTCCGCTTTTAAATAAGTCTGCAGTCCTCCCGTGAATATATATATATTACCTACTGGCGGTCGCCAGTAGGTAGTTATAGTTAGGACCTATTCTCCATAAGAAAAGCGTTTTTTGTTTTCCCAATAACTTTGGCGCCGGATGACGAATCTTCGCAAAATTTTCGAAACTAGTGGGGCGCTCTGGTCAGCTCCTATCCTGAAAGTTTGGGGGTGATTTGCCAAGCGGGCCCGAGCAAAAAGGGGTCCCAAAACACGTTTTCCCCGTGTTATTTACCATAGGAAACTTTAGACACAGCTATAGCTTGAACTGCTGAACGGAATTACACCAAATTTGGCAAAAAAGTAGTGCTTGGTTCAGAAAGTGCTATTTTTAGATCTCACGCCTAGCGTTGCAGTGCGTAGCACTGCTCGCGCAGCGAGAGACCTCAGGTAGGGGGTTTGAAAACGGACCTAGGAATCGCACATGCTCGTGCTTTTCCTTTTGGCCCACGCTATTGGCCTTTGCGTGCGTCTTTTTATCAAAGACAGCACGCAATTGGCCAAAGGTTGGCGCATTGCTCCACCCATGGCCTATTGGTGTCTATTACGCGCACAGCTGACATGTGTTTTCAATTATCGTGCCCAGACACAGGCGCGATAATTGAAACCACGTCTCGCTGTGGCGCGCGCGCGCACACCACTCGTTTTCTCAGCCTTGTCACTTCTGTTTCTGGGAAACCGTGCCAGGAATAACCCCTTGTCTGTGTCTGCAGATCTGCAAGTCACAGACACCGCTTGGTCGAGAAACCATGCCTTCGGTCCACCGTGGGAGCAGATGCAGCCTTAGAGCTCTCTTGTGAAAGTTCTGCCATGCTTTTTATTTAATTCTTGAACAGGCATTTCTTTAAACATACGCGGAATAGATAAAAAAATACTGACTGGCTCGCCTCGGTGGATTTAGGTAGGAAAAAAGGGGGAAATCCGAGCTGCTGCCAGCTGTCATCTCATCACAACACGCTGCGGACAGTGGAGGAGCAGCAACAGACAGGGGTTTCCTGCTGGAGCCTCCTGGGGACTGTACAGGTGAGTGCCGCTGAATCTGAAACAGCACCCCAAGCGGAGTGGTGAGCTCTGCCTGTCGCATCGCTCACGTCCAACCCCGACCCGAGCTCACTGCCAATGTCATCAGATCAGACGCCTACTGCATTGAGCCCTGTGACACCCCCATTACGTGCCCTCCCTACTGTGTCCTTATGCACAACTGTTCATTGACAACAAAGTATTTGTTGTGCAGACCCGCTGCCAAACCACACGCCCCTTCATGCATTCAAGTATTCCCCTTTGATTGTTTAAAATACACAGTCTTTATACCATCTGGAGTAGTCATAATAATGAGTATTGTCAGCCTCTAATCTTGGTGATTATTTTCGATGTAATAATGCTCAGTCCTTTTTCGATGGTTATTTTATTTGAAAAAAAATATTTTCCACTCTTTTCCCTAAAAAATATTTTCCCTTTTGTATTGTTGGTTTCCGTGTATATGTAGTTGTTATTTCCAACTTCCTCAGCAGGCGTGAGGGAGTGTAATTAGGGTAGCTGAACTTTCCGGGTGGGGTGTCTATTATGGGTAAAGCCAGAATTTACAGAAATACACTCTGGGGTAATTAGGTTTTCAATTTGCATTAAAGGGGGTTACAAATGCTTCAATTTTTCAAGGTCTGCTTCAGACAAGCAGTTGGGGTTTACTAGGGTAGGCGATGTCTGGTCCTCTGTGGTTTAGCGCGGATCCTCACTGAGGAGTCACCCTGCAGTTTTCTCTGCTGGTTTTGTCATTGATAACTGTCACCGGTGATCACCTGTTGAAGGCTGGGGTGTCCCTGTGAGAAACAATTGTGTCAATAGCAGGGATGACTAGCAGAGGGTGGATATTCACGCTGTTCTGGGGCGGGAGGTGGTGGTGACCCAGGATCTGGCTGTATACAGCAGATGAAGGAGGTGGGACAGTCTGAGGTTGACAGGCTGGGTCGGTGGTCTTATTGGCAGAGCAGTGTCATTGTGACAGGTGATCATTAAGGGGGCTTCTCTGAGCGAGTACACCGGGCGCACTCAGCAGCTGCTCTTTCAGCTTTAGGGGTTTTAGTACTGGGATCAAAAGAAAAGACGTCATGGTAAACGCCAAGGTGTAATAAGGTATCAAGAAAAGCTGGTTTGAAATATTATTGCGTGTCATATGATCTGTAATTTTTTCACACAACTCCATTAGTGTTTTTCTTTTTCTCGACCTTTTTACAGTGCTGTATTCTCACTATTAGATGCAAGCACTCCTGGTTTTTGATACACAATATGCGTTTATCTAACTTGTTTCCGGTTTCTTCCTTGTGCACACATCGCTTCTTTCCCTTGGCACATGACTGTATTCCCTTCAGTTTCTTGTTTGTCGCCCGCAGCCATTATCTTCCTTGCTGGACATCGTGTCCTCCTCGCTGCCCTCCTTCCTCGTTCTTAGTAAGTTCTTCTTACTTGGAACATGTTTATAAGAGTGTCACAGCGCAATGATATGGCTTTGATGACTTCAGCAAAGCATTATTGAAAGTATGAGCTATTGCCGTTCCATTGATATTATCAACGCCAATAGCTCAAACTTTCACTAATGCGAGACCTATTGCATTGCAAATGCTTGATCTTAAATGGTGTAAATCCGTTCAGTAGTTGCGGAGAAAATCAAAAAATAAAGGTAGTGTTATCTATGGCCGCAGACCTTCCCGATCATGAGCTTCATGCTAAATGGCTGTCAACACTCCAAACCAGGAAGTGTTGGCAGCCATCTTGTGCCGCACTTAGTTTAATTGTAGCCCTCGGGTGGGCAAGGTCCCGGGGGCTGAAAAAAATGTGTGGGGGGTCCAGGCCACGCCCCATTTTACACCTCTGTGCAACGCCGCTCTGTGGCGCTTACTGGAGGTACCTAGTGGGCTAATTGGACCCCAGGGACCCTCAGGATTCAAGGGGACTTAATCTCCCAAATTAAAACATCTACAGGGCATGTTTACACAGTGGTGAAGGGAGGGGACGGGGCCTAAGGTGACGTGTGCAAACACGCCCTGTGGCGCGTTTTAAGTTGGGGAATTAATTCCCCTTTAATCCTTCGGGCCCCTGGGGGCCAACTAGCCCACCAGGTGCTTCCAGTAAGCGCCACTGTGCTGCGTTGCAGAAAGGTGGTCCAGGCCATGCCCCTTTTTACACCTCTCTGCAACGCAGCTCTGTGGCGCTTACTGGAGGTACCTGGTGGGCTCGTGGGACCCCAGGGACCCTCAGGATTCAAGGGGATTTTATCCCCCAACCTAAAACAGCCACAGGGCGTGTTTGCACACATCACCTCAGGCTCCCCCTCCCTTTACCAGTGTGCAAACGCGCCCCGTGGTGCGTTTTAAGAGGTAGTTTTAATCTCCCTACCCTAATATGTACTAGGGTCTTACAGAGGAGGTCATGCTAATCACAGGGGTACCCCAACGCATAGTGTTCCCTAGTGTATGTAGGTGTTTTCACTGTTTTCAAAGTGTCTTTTAGCATAGCACTGGCTTTAGGCCTGGTTAGTCAGAGTCAGTTACCACCAGTACCCGTCTGAAAAAGTTGTGGGCACAGGAGGACTTTCTGCTCCTCTGTTGGTTCTTTCTGCACATTTCTTCTTCCTGCACTTTTCTTCGCCTTTGTGGACTTCTGTTGCTTCTTTCTGCATTTCTTTTTTTTTCTTTCTGTGCGTTGTTTCTTCTTTCATCACATGTCCTACCTCTGTAGGCACAGTTAGAAACAAGCATTTAAAAAACTTTTGCAATTCACTGAAAAAACCATAGGTTTCAGGCATGTTATAGTTAGAAATTAGCATTTAAAAAACCTTTGAAATTCACTGATAAAAAACAGGTTTTGGGGAAAGTTATAGTTAGTTGGACATTTCACTCGTACAAAACCATAGAAATTCCCCCGTTATAGTTAGTTCAGCTAACTATAACTCGCTCACCCGCAATGCACTGCTGATGACGTCACATATTACATCACTGATGACATTATCCAGTGACTGTGTGTTTCTGTAAAGTTTAAATATGTTTAATATATATAGGGAAAGGCGTATTGAAGAATGAGTGGTTGTATAAGTGTCTGAATAGATGATTTAGTAGGTGCGTGACACTCTATAAGTGAGTGATTAAACTTATCTTACTGAATGCATGGGTTAGTGAGTAAACTGTGTGAATGCCTGTATCTGTCTGTCTGTTGGTGTGTAAGCAGCTGCATGGGTTTGCGAATAGCTACATGAGTGTTTATATGGGTTATTGATTGGTTGTCTGAGTATCTGTATGGGTGCCTGTGTGTTTGCGAGGGTGGGGTGTGTGACTCTGTACATAGATGTGCGAGTGGGTGATTCACTGGGTGCATGGTTTCAAGAGTGCATCTGTGATGGACTGTATGAGTGGGTGAGTGTGTGTATGGGTGTGTTAGTGAGTGAATGTATCTCTCAGTTGTATATGTGTAACTACATATGTGAGAGGCAGTATATATGTGTGTTGGAGGATATAAATGGCAATAAGTGAGTGCGATTGTGAGAGTGGCTGTATGGATGAGTCTGTGCTTGTATCAGTGATTGTATAAGGGCGCAAGTATGTGCTAGTATTTGTATGGGTAAGGGAGCTGGTGTGTGTATAACTGTATAGGTGAGTAAATGGCAGTGTGATTCATTATTTGCATGACTGACTAGGTGTGTGAGTACCTCTATGGATGAGTGGTGGTGTGCGAGTTTCTATATAGGTGCATGAGTGCATATGATAGTCCTGTACTGAGTGACCATAAGTATGAGTGACTGTACGGGTGAGTGAGCGGATGTGTGTTTAAACCTAAGAATCAGTGAGTGGGTATGTAGTTATTGGTGTTGGAGTGTCTATGGTTTTGAGAATGGCAGTCTGTAATTTAGAGTGGGTGTATCAAAGGTTATATATGGGTGTGAGAAGATGCATCAAATTATCACATGGATGATGTCATCAGTGATGTCATCAGTGATGTCACTGACCATGTCATGAGTGATTTAATATGTGACGTCATCAGCAGTGCATTGCGGGGACGCGAGTTATAGTTAGCTGAACTAACTAACGGGGGAATTTCTATGGTTTTGTACGAGTGAAATGTCCAACTAACTAGAACTTTCCCTAAAACCTATGGTTTAAGTGAATATATACACACACACACACACACACACACACACACACACACACACACACACACACACACACACACACGGTATATAACCTGAGGTGTTCGCTGTTTATAATATCGACGTGCAGTCATTAGATTAACTGCACTTACATGATGTAACAGTTGTCAAATATAATTTTTTTTACATTTTGGCTTTTTAAGCAGAGGTCACCAGCACTGGCAGCGTTCTTTGATGTCTATGAATCACATGCTCTGTTTTAGCTGTATAAATGTGAATGCAGTATGGCGCCCAGCATGTTTGAGAAGTTCAGTCCTCTGCCAAAACGAGTTATATTGGCTGTCTACTGGAATGAAAAGATTGTGATTTAATTTAAAACTGAGTCCTGTGCCGGAGCCTGTTCAATATAGTATTACTATCACAGTTAAGATTACCTTTCCATAGGAAAAGAGCTTTTTGTGATGCTATTAAAAGTTTTGACACCATTTGATGAGCATCCATGAAACTTCCCAAAGAGGTTCTACTTTTTGACCAGTTTGTGCATGGAAAGTTTCAGTGTGATCCGTCAAGCTGGGCAGAGAAAAAAGGGGGTCCCCAAACGCAAAACCCTCACGCATTTTCCGTACATTTCTTTAGGCAGGGCTACAGCAAAAACTGCTGAACAAAATTACACCAAATTCGGCAGGAAGCCAGATCTTCGTCCGCAAATTGTGATTTGGTGTAAATCTGTTTAGTAGTTTTTGAGATATTAAGGCTAAAAAATACCTGCATATTTTAGCAGTTGGGCTCAGGAGAATCAAGCAAGAGCGCAAAATCAAAAATGGAGCCCTGTGATTGGCCGAAAGCCCAGTTTTTCCCATGAGCCTTCATGCTCTCACGGGAGCAAGTGGCTTCCGCGAGTTTTGTAAGAGTGAGTGCTCCGATTGGCTGGCTGTTAAAATGTTAGAAATGAAGAGGCCACCATTAACTGAGAAAAAATTGAGGTGTTGGGGAAATTAAGTAAAAGAGCTATATAAGGGGGTCGCAAAAGGCTTGCTGTACCCCTAGATTTAGAGAGGAGGTATCTATGGAATAACTACTGTGAATATAATAAATGCATATAGATTTCAACAAATTCTTACCATCTTGCGGGATCGTTAATAGTGAAAAGGAGTAGAGGAGTTCTGAATACACTATTTGTAGGACTGCATATTGTGGTCCTTGTTTGTGAGCGGAAGTGTGTAAAAGATAATTACTGTGATTAGAAGGTTAATTCTTTTTATTTAACGTTGTCGCGAGACTCTCGCTGAATTTTGAAAAGTAGAAAGGAGTAGGTGATTTTTTAATACACCGTTGTATGCTACCGTAGGAAGGAGCATTTCTGGAGATGGTGTTTATCAGTGTGCTATTTACGCCTATCAACTTGGTAAGAGTTCTGGGTAGAGTACAGTTTCTTCAAACACCCTACTATGAACACCTATTATCAGAGAGGAGAGCTAGCAGGAAGGGCAGACCCGCTCCACTCTTCACTATACACCCCTGTGATCTGAGAGAGTGGTGTCAGCGGAAAGGCCAGTCTCTCTGATCATACCCTACTATGCACACCAGTCATCTGAGAAAGGCTTGAAGAGAAAGGCCAGTCCTTCAATCCACCTACTATGCACAACCGTCATTCAAGAGAGGGGTCTCAGCGGAGAGGCCAGTCTCTCTCCACACACCCTACCACGCACACTTGTCATCTGAGGGAGAGGTCTCTGACAGGAAAGGCAAGTCCCTTCCCACGCACAACTAAGTACACCACTCATCTGAGAGAGGTGCGAAAGGACAGACCTGTTATTCTCCACACACTACTGGGCACACCCATCCTCTGAGCCAGCTCTGAAAGGAAAGGCCAGTCCATCCACACCCTACTAAGCACACCAGACATCTGAGAGAGGTCTGAAAGGAGAGGCTAGTCCCTCCCTATTGACTACTATGCACACTTGTTATCTGGAAGAGAGGTCTGAAAGGAGAAATCGGTTCCATGAAACACCCTACTATGTACAAACATTATGCAAGAGAGGGTCTCAGCGGAGAGGCCAGTCCCTGGACACACCCTACTATGAATAGTCGTTATTTGAGAGAGAGGTTTGAAAGCAGACGGTAGCACCTCCTCATACTCCAGTATGCACACCCATTATCCAACAGAGGGTTTTTAGTGGAGAGGCTAGCGCTTCCCATATACTTCTATTTCCCTACAATTGTGTTGCGATTAAGCCAGAGTCTCGTGAGAGTAAAGCGTAAGCTTCAGGGAGTGAGGCTTGTCGCATAAGGGCTCATGAAATTTCACACTAAATTTGCTAGACTCGCATGGAAAATTGCTGTCCCTGTCGTAATCGCACAAGCCTCTCGTGAGACAAGCATGGACAATTACTGAGCCTGCCACAAGGTGTTTCTTCAATCTCGTGAGAGTCTCGCTAAATCATTTCAGGAGAAGTAAAAAAAATTAAGGTCACGGCTTAACCAATAGTTACGAATCTAATTGCATGGTTGAAGAAATACTGTGATGTGATTGGGTGGAGAACCAGAGATAGCTCAGTTTGTCCTTGGTGCTATGGAGGAGAAGCAAGTCTGAGTTCTGCTCAGCAAAAGAACATTTAGGGGGAGCTGATAAAGACTGGTGTCTTCATCTGTATTGGAGGAAAAATTGCAAGTTGAGGTATTTAATAATAAATTTCATAAACTTTGTTGTGATGTGTAAGTAAGTGTATTAATGTTTGCAAAGTTATTCTACACAAGGTTTACTGGGTGAAAAGCGGTTTTTAGAGGTGTAGATTTCTAAATAGTTATTGAGAGGTTAGACAGAATGTAGAGAGGTATCAAAAAGCATTGCAGATTGTGTTCAAAAATGAAGTGTTCAAACTGTACGTCCCTGTAGGTAATGGAAGCAATGTTTCTCAAACTACTATAAAAAAATAAAAAAAAGATTGTGGGATGTGTTGCTACAAGCCCTTGTGTTCATTAACCTAACTGTACATTTACTTTAACCTTATGAGGTGTTTGAGCGGTGAGTAAAGTGGCGAGTTCCACAGTGAAATACTGTGGTGAGTGTTATGTAAAGGTAAATGTGTTATTTTACAACTGTTATGGAAGGTAAGTTCATGGCATGTCAATTTAACTGCAAAAAATATGAAAATATACTGGCTGAGCATTTGGAATTTCCAAGGAAAACGGATTAACATGTTATTGTTGTACAAGATATAAATATGTTATTGAGTGTGAAAAATGAAGTAAAGCTTAAACAGCATCATGATTTATCACTTATCAATTATTGATCAGTTTGTAAATTATCTTTTTGGGGAGGAAAATGGAAATTTGTTGCTGAATAAAAATGTATCTGCCCACATTAGCAGCAAAAACGAGTCTCTTTAAGACAAACAATTATTGTGCTTTTTAGCAATAAGTACATCTTCAGGCACAGTTTAATCAGGGTGGAAGGAGGTGGAAGGGCCTGAACAGTTGTCAAGTTCAGCAGCACGAGCTATACTTTGTGACCTACATTTAATAAACACATTTTTAGATAAGATACTTCACTGAGACTATTTTGCCACCTGGCCTGCTATGAAGCAGTTGCAAACTGAAGACCCTTTGGCAGGCTAAGGAGGCTAAAAGGTAGGAAATGAAGAGTTACCTACATCAAATTCAAGTAAGCAAATGAAGCAAGGAGGGGGGAGACATTAGCGCCTGCTGATGAGCATCAGAGAAAAATGTTTTACATTACCAAAGTTGTTTGATTTACAGTTCATGTAGTTTTCTAATATTGTAGTTAAGTTGGTTTGTTGTAATAAAAAAATTAAAGTTAGTTTTGATTTGTTTAACACTTACTATAAATTCCAATGTTACTATATTATTGCAATATTGACTTAAGCTGGGGAGAGCTGTGACTGGAAAGTCAAAACTATTCCTACTCCCTAATATATATATATGGCTATTTCTCTGGGGAGATGTCTCAGTGGAGAGGTCAGTACTTGTTATACTTACTATGAAATAGTAAAGTCTTACCTGCGAGTCGTGTACCTTCCCCACCCTACTATGCATACTGCTGATCCTGTGGAAAGGTGTGAGTGGAGAGGCAGTGTATCTTTACTCCATACGCTACACACTGGCTACATTCATGCAAGGTCTCACTGGAGAGACCAGTCTCTCCCAATAGTCTATTATACATAGTTGGTAGACTGTGGAGAGGTGTTAGTGAGATCCCAGTGTCTTACACAGTACTGTGTAGCGTTGTAATACTGTGAAAATGTCTCATTTGAGATTCTAATTCCTCACCACACCCTACTGATCGGGACTACAAGGCATAAAGAAAGTTGTAAATTCTTCCTCTAAAAAAAGTTAAAATCTTGAAAGACTCTTGTCGGATTGCAAAAAAACGGATTAAACTTTTTCTAATATTAAAAGGACTTACAGTAAATGTGTATCAATGTGCGCTATGTACCAATGTAAGTCTGATGCAGATAAAATACGTGGGATTTTTCCCTAAATCGAAGCGATTTATTGTCCCCCACAACTATATAATGGATTGCATTTAATTATAAACAATGCCTAGGAGGACACTTGTGCTCTTGGACAAGCATTTCCAGGGCAGACCTGGATGTCTGAGGGGGAAAAGGATCTGCTTACACGAGCAGAAAAATAGCGCTTTATATAAAAAAAAGCAGGGTTATTGTCCACTTAGAACCTGGGCAGGCACAGTATATCCTAGTTCATGCCTTTGCAGATGCACTGACCTCAGGTGTCTCCACATCCCAGTGGTTTATTTCTGCTCCCCGAGCTGAACTCTTTGCTGCAAAGTTTACAGATAACGTACTTCGCAGAAACTTTCTTGGCACCTAACCTCATTTCAAAGAACTGCCGTAAAAAGGATTCCTTATGTGACCGACATGGCTGAGTTGGTGCAGGAGCCCCTGGCTGTTCATCTGACTCTGATGAAAGCACCTCTAAAGGTAAATAGGGAAGGAGAGAAAGCCAAATAGGTCTACTCTCACCAAAATCCAATAGTGAAATGAAGCAAAAGGATGGAATCTATATCAAAATAAAGACATCCATATGAACCAATCTCAATCCTTCCTTAGGGTGTGGTTTCTCTCCCAGACCTCTAGTGAGACACAAGCAGGCATCTTCCGAGATCATAAAAATATTATTGCTTTATATATTTGATGGAGCAATTGATAATCAGTTTTTCTAAGCTAAATTGCTCAGAATTACAAGAAACCTCCAACTACTGCCTTAATTGCAAATGCACAATCTTGCAGGTCGATCTAGACAACCAAACAGGAAGTACACCCTACTCTGAGTTCATGAAGGGAATTGGGTGTTCGATTCCTGCAAGTGTCTTGCGAGATCGTAAAAAAAAATATTGCTTTATATACTCAATGGAACAAATCTTAATCACTTTACTAACATAATCAGCTTCTCTAATCTGTTACTTTGCTCACAATAACCGGAAATAAACGCAATCCCAAATGTAAGATCTCACAATTGGGTCACGAGGGCCGATCAGAAAGTACATCCTCCTTGGAGTCCATGCAAGAGATTGCGTGAGACTCCAAAGAGAGTCTAGCGAGAGTCGCCACTTTTTTAAAAATAAATGATTACAACCATATTTTAATGACATTTAGAAGATTATTAAATAATAATTGAACACATGTAAAAACTCTAAACAGTAGACTACAACAAAATATAGAACTCTAGTGAGTAATCCCACACTTAAAAAATAGATTTCTAAAATGAAACTCAATACTATACAATATTCATAAAATAGATTGCTTGCTTTCTGAATTCTAATAACTACTAATATAAAAATCACATACAAAGGCTATGAAAAGTATGCTTTTACAATATTAATAAACTTGCTGGGAAAATGTCAATATGAGTCAGAAGCACTGAGGAGATAAACAATGTCAACTCAAATATTGTTGTATTACTCTTTTTTATACTAAAACATTATTTTTTAAAAACATTTTGCCAAGTGTGCACGCTTTACTGTTAAGTTACAATACAAAAACAATTCCCTTTCAGACTAATGTCCGTATACAAGTTATTATTCAGGTTTCTACCATAAATAAACTTGAAAAAACACATTACTTTAAACAAAGCAAAAAACAAAACCACAGAATTTCATTGAAAAACCAAAGGGTTAAGTTCTGGTTGGGCGAATTTTTCAGTGACTAACACTCTAATATTTTTTATAATACACTAAGGCTCCACTTGCTCTGACTAACTTAGTCTATGATAGACTCTAATCAGGAAAGCACTCAATAGAGTAACGTGCTAAGACCAGACACACCACATTTTTCACCATACTCCGTTGCGCTGTGGTTCCCAGAGAGAGAGGGGGGGGGGGGTTAGTTGGGGAATGTTCTGTTTTCTCATATCTGTACTATAGATAGTGAGCAATCCGAGCTCATGGTTTCACACATTTTGTCTGTATTGAAAACCAATAAAGAGATTTGAGCTAAATAATAAAGTGTGCTGCATTTCTCATGAGTTTCAATGATGCTATTTGGGATATTATAAATGATGTCATAGAACAGGCCATGAGTGATGTCATATGCAAATTCATAAGCAGTGCAAGCAGGGGCACAAGTTATAGTTTGTGTTGCTAACTATAACTGCTGATATTATATCACTCATGACACGGTCAGTGACATCACAGATGACATATCAAACGACCTCACTTGATATCATCCAGAGAACCAATCACTCACACAACCTCACGTACGTCCACTCAACCACCCACACAATCACTCACATACCCATTTGGACCCATACCAGTACTCACATACCTGGAACTCCTCCATAGAGCCACTCACACACCCAGCCACTCATGCAGCCACCCACAGAGCCACTGATACAGCTACTAACACACAGAAGTATTTACCATTTGCCACTCACACACCCAGCCACTCACACACCCAGCCACTCACTCATACAGCAATTCAGACACCCAGACACTCACCCAGTCACTCACACAGCCACTCACCTATACAGCCACTGACACACCCACTCATCAACATAGTAACTCACACACCCACTCACTGAGCTACTCACATACCTAATACCCATACAGCCACTCGCACACACACAAAACCACTCACACATCGATACAACCACTAATACAAACACACACACTCACTCACCCATAACTACTCATGCATGCACTCACACACACACCCCCAAACAGCCACTCACACACTGAAACAGACAGTCAAAAACCCACTCAGATCACACAGAGATAGTACCAATCATTGGTAGTTCAACTAGTATACTAATCTAACTTTTGTAGTAGGTTAGTTTATATGTTTAACACCCCTAAACTCTTAAAACGCTTACACTCACTTGATGTCATGAGTGATGTCTTTTGAGATGTCATCAGTGCAGTCATAAGTGATGTCGCTGACCATGTCATGAGTGATACAATATATGAGGTCATAAGCAGTGTACTACAGGGCGTAAGTAATAGTTAGCTCAGGTAACTAGAACTGCTGAATTTCAATGGTTTTGCACGAGTGGAATCGGAGCCTAATTTTAACGCCCCTGCAACTTGTTTTTTTCAGTGAATTTCTACTTTTGTTTTATTCTATTTTTTATTACGTCCCTATAACCTTGTTTTTTTACATGAATATATATTTATATATGTATGTGCGTCTGTATGTAATATATCACACGAAGTGCGAAACAATATAGAAGTTAATCCCACAAATCAAAAGAAGTGAACAAGACTCCAAAATAAAACAAGCGGCCGTGCGGCAGCGAAAGTAAAAGTAATCGCGGTAAAGCCCGGCACGCGCGCCCGCGCACATGCACTGTAGCTCTAGGCTGGCCTGGTAGCACTTTTTGGAGCCCTCACAAAATGTCCCGGCAGACCAGCGCATGCGCTGGGTCAGGTGAGACCTAAAAAGGAGGAAAAAAGGAAAATAAAGAACGATAAATAGTCCAATTAAAAAATGGCGGAAAGAAACTCAAGCCGGGCGCAGAGAGCCAATGAGCTCCTGGATGACAATATGGTGACCAAGGATCCTCCTAGCTCCAGTAGTATGCACACGGAAGGGAGAAGAAAGACTGTACAGAGCCTTATCAGAGAGTTACAATAGGCAAAAATAGTGGAAATTAACAAATGGTGGGAGAAGACAACCCTGGAAAAATATATCGAATTTAAAAGAGTGCCCAGGGGTCTACGTATTTTAATTATGCCCACACTAAACGATCTAGACCTGGATCTGATAAAACAGTGGCAAATGGACACAAATGAATGCTCTATGAGATTAATGAAAACATTAATCCTGCATGGTGAGCGGAAACTAGAAGGCATTCTGGGGGAAAAAAAATTTTTGGAGGATGAATTGGATAAACTACCAAATAATGATGAGAAAAAAGAGCCGAGAAAAAAGAGCTGAGAAAAAAGAGCTGATGGACACTATGGAGAAAAAGATAATGAAACATGAAATTGATGTGGAGAATAGGAAAGCTAGCAAATTCAATCGCGATCGTATAGACTATGCTAATGGTCGAATTTATACGTTCACGAGGATATATGACTCCCTGAGGAATAGAGCTGTAATGGACAAATGTATTAGCTATGACACTCAGGGCACATATGATAGCTCTGACTTGAGCTCCGCAGATGAGGACACAGATCTCCAAATTGGATTTTTGTGGGGAAATGCGATTGGCCCAGATGGAGACGCGACAGCACGGTCGAGCAAGAGGAACAACATGAGGGGGGGGAAGGGGACAAAACCCACCCCAAAACCCACTCCAACCAGACGTAGCAAAAGAAGGAGCAAGGCCCAAAAGAGAAGACAAGAAAAAGCAAAAATAAAAAAAGATATCATCAAACAAGGATCTGGTTATAAACATCTCCAGTATGCTTTTAAATGCTGACCACATTAGCCTCCTGAATAAGGGACTAACCTTCTTTCCAAATTCAACCATGGACATTCCAAACTTTCGCATCGACCTGTACAAATTCTGGCGCAAAGCCAAATTAAAGAAATACTTTGAGGAAAAGCCGGTAGCAGTAGGGGGCACAACATGTTTAAAATCTATGGAAATCTCCCCACTAAATCAAAATGATCTTCCTGCCCTCAGAGCTTTGTCCAACCTAGGGAGCAACACTCCAGATAACAGCTTGAATTCCAGTCTAAACGGCAAATACTCATCGAGGTGGAGAAAATGGATTAAAATCCCAGTCTAAATTCTGCCCACAACTACCCCCAGGGAATAAAATTGATTTATTTCATAAAATTGTGGTAGAAGAGATTAATCAGCTTTCCATGAAAAAGAGAAATAACAAACAGTCATGGAATCTCACACCAAGAGAACAAAAAGCGCTGAAAGATCTGAGGGACAATCCAAAAATCATCATAAAAGCTGCTGATAAAGGCGGGAATATTGTCTTACAAGATCGAGAACAATATATCTCTGAGGCATATAGGCAACTGAGGAACCAGGAACACTATCAAAAATTGGAGAGGAACCCAATGGAACAATGGACTACAGAATACCATACGCAACTGCTAACTTGGAAAGAAAGGGGATTGATCAACTTTGAGGAATACATGCATCTTAAAGTGGAAAACCCAGTACCATCAACTATACATTTCCTTCCTAAAGTGCACAAATCACTCAAACCCTCCGGGCAGACCAATAGTCAGTTCCATGGGCTCTCTTCTAGAAAAAACTTCTCATTACATCGATGTGTTCCTGATGGAATATGTAACATCACTTCCTTCATACCTTAAGGACAACAGCCTTCCTGAACAGACTGCAAGACATTAATTGGAATAATCATCAGATCATGTTCTTGATTGATGTGACTTCATTGTACACGTCAATTCTCCACAAAGACGGTTTAATAGCAGTCAGCAGATTCTTGAAAACAAGATCATTGAGCTGTTTGGAACACTCTGAAATGATTATGGATATGTTGAGCCATTGTTTAACACAATTATTTTCGCTTCAATGGGGAAATATTTCTCCAAAAACAAGGTACGGCTATGGGGACGTCATTTGCTCCAACCTATGCCAATTTATTTATGGCAGTCTGGGAAGAAGGTGTTCTACAGAGCAGGTACAAGTCAAACATTAAATCTTGGATGAGATATATCGACGACTTATTTGTAATATGGGAAGGAGATCTGTCGAGTCTTGGAGAATTCATCCAAAGCTTGAACCAAAATGATTACAATCTATTGTTCACATCCATCAATAGCAAGACACAAGTGATCTATTTGGATGTAGAAGTGTTTGTTCAAAAACAGAAGTTCAGTACCAAAATCCACAGGAAACCGACTGCCACGAATAGTATCCTGCATGCAAATAGCAGACACCCACAACATCTCAAGTGGAGCATCCCATATGGTGAGATGCTCCGTACCACGAGGAATTGCTTAGAAGCCAGTGATCGAGCAAAATCTAGAAGAAACCAGCACTAGATTTCTGGCAAGAGGCTACCCATTGGATGTTATTGAAGGTGCCAAAAGTAGGGTGATGGAGAAAACGAGATCAGAACTACTAAATGAGCAAGAAGAGTTGGAAAATGACGATACTACCCGGATTATCCTGGATTTCAATGTGGAAAACAAGTGCCTAAGAAAGATCATAAAAAAGCACTGGAATATATTACTGCTTGATGAGTCATTAAAGAAAAAGTTACCATCAACTCCAAAAATAACATATAGGAAGACTGCCTCACCGGGCGACCTATTGACACACAGTCACCTGGAAACAACCAAAAAAGAAATGGAACATGGTTAACAACTCCCAGATTTTGGAAATATTCCAAATGTAAAGTCTGTGAATATGGATGCAACACACACTCATATCTACTGTCAAATGGAAAGAAAGACAGGATTACTGCACATATCACGTATGAATCTAAATACGTGGTATATGTTTTAGAATGTCCTTGTAAAAAACTTTGTTGGGAGTACCATTAACAAATTGAAACTACGGATCTTACAGCATCTCAGAGCAATAAAAAATAAAGATCTTGCATATCCTATGGCAAAGCACTTCTCAGAAAAACATCAGGGAAATATTCAAGGACTGAGATACTTTGGTGCTAAAATGATAAAACAAAATGACAGAGGGGGTGACAGAACCCTGGAACTCAGAAGAACAGAGTCTAAGCTCATTTTAGCACTGGGGACATAAAAACCATTTGGCCACAATTTGGACGCTGAATTGCATGTTCATCTATAAGAACTATGAAATCCATGTACAGTGCAAATTTGCTCAGGACAAAATGAAGGAGTAAAATGCTGGGGAGAGTAAAAAGAAACAGGCATCCACAATGGTATCCAACTAAGTTATTGGTACAAACATCTTTTACAGTATAAAAATTTCCAAACAATGAACTGAGGAGCAAGGGTTTTTAAGAGAAGAGTTGATAAAAGAACATACCATGAGGTGGAAAAGGAAATAAAAAGAAAAATAGACTGCTTTTAACAACTAAAGAAATGTCATAAACAAGGACTTAATAAGAACAATTGAAATAATTAAAGAAATGCCCCAAATAAATCGATTGACATTTTTTATTTAAAAAAATCTTTTTTCTCTACTTTAGAGTATTATAAAATTCTGGGGAGAGACATTTTAGAATTGCGATTTTGCACAATATATTTGCACATTGCATTTGTCATTTTATGAATAATATCTCATGAGAATTCCGAACATTTGGAGACAGCTTAGAAGGCGTTTCAAATTGCACAATGCACTTGTCACTTTTTTTGCCTGATCCTAAAAAATATCTGAGTTTCTGAAGATCCTACTATGCATAAAATATATATATTATATATATATATATATATATATATATTCTTTGCATTGAACACATGTCACTTTACTCTCCAGACAATGTAATTTCAGGATGTACTTGGGGCTTTCTATCAATTTCCTTCCGGTTTCATGCTGTGGTGTGCATTCTCCCTCAGCGGCTGTATTTCCTCGATGGCTGCCTGTCTACAGATGCCTAGAAGGGGCAGCAGCTAAGCGTGAGGCTAGCCATGAGTTCACAGACAATACCCAAAGCCAACAACGGAGCTGCAGCTTATAATTAATTTGTGTCAACCGTGCGGCAATTCATATGGTAAAATATAATGGATGGAAAATAGTTATGAAGGAACCCTACGCATACGGCCCAAGATAAGGAGTTTAGGAATTGTGGTTCTTTTTCTACAACTCTTAATTTGGGGTTACCCGTACTATCATATGATTCAAGGGGCATATTGCTCAGTCTTATATTTAGAAGTAAAAAACGAAGAGACAATTCAATTGATACCAAATGTTTTACAAATCTGTATTCCCACACTTCTTTTGATAAAAATGGTACTCCACTTGTGCCGTTGGACCTATCGCAAGCAACGGGAAAGATTCCCAAAAATCAATGTGCAACATTAAATTTTTTGCATTACGAATTGACGCATTTTGGTGATGTGGGC
This sequence comes from Triturus cristatus, assembly GCF_964204655.1. Classification (NCBI taxonomy): domain Eukaryota; kingdom Metazoa; phylum Chordata; class Amphibia; order Caudata; family Salamandridae; genus Triturus; species Triturus cristatus. Next base: position 1,005,153,451 of record NC_140591.1, on the reverse strand, counting down.
CGTTGCAGTATTTGGAACCGAGCTCAGATGCCATGAGAAAACCTACTAAACACAGATAATCAGAAAACTAGACACGCAAAGGAGTCCAAGGTGGTTTGTCTTTTGTCAATCCCTCTAAATTTCTGTACCCAGAATCACCAGCAAACCTCAAACATTGACTAAAATCTTTTTTCCACCCGTTTCTGTGAGGTAAAGTTCCAGATTATGCAGTCACATTTATCACCACCAAGCGTTCCCACACTTCTCCTGTTCAAACAATCTTACACTTGTGCGTCTGGGGCTCTCAAGCAGACACAATAGGCCACAAAACACAACATGGCGACATCAAATATCAGAAAACTGACCCATTCTGGTGATGCACATTGATGAGGTATTGGTCCCCAACACAATGATAGCTCTCTGAATTAGTCAAACGTTCAATTTAACTTGCGTGCCAAAAAATATTTGCAAAATGAATGGACTAGGTAATGCTTCTATATATAAGTTCTATCTTTCCAGCAACAGGTACTGCAACAAATATTCACAACAAGAGAGCAGCATTCTTTCAGGAGGGTCTGAAGAGGCAGCAAAGAATGCTGTGATCTAGCTCGTCTTTTCAAGCTTTTTCAGCTCTCGTTTTCAAACACCAATGCAACACAATGGAGCAATATATCAGACATATTATCTTTAAAATGATGCTTGGTGGGACTAGGTCTGACGAAGCTAAATTAATGTCAGATTAGGCAACAATTTATTGCCTATGAAGTCCATACTAAAGATACAAAATAAATATTACTATTATGGAAGCTACACCCTATATATAAAAAGGTTATACATTTCTCAAATGCCCACCACTAGGAAGAGGGACAAATGTACTAAGTTCACACTGGGTGTCAATCAACAGCACAAAGAAAGAAGGCACAAGACTAGCAATGTATTTGGCAAAGTAGGGTAGTTCACATCATCTTGAAGCAAAAGTGAATTTCCACCCTAAAGTTAGTACCAATATATTAGGGTCTGCTACTTACACGGGATAAGAACCAGATTGTAGTTTGCAGCACCTTAATGATAGCCACACAAATATTTCCTACTCACGTTCTCTTAGGAGAATGTTCAAACCATAATGCTGCTGTATAGTAATCAGTGGTCTTCAAAACAGCACGAGACCACAAACGTTTTAAAAACATGTGCCGATTCACCTAACGTGAAAAGCAATGGGCACATCCAATGCAGCAACTCTTCTCATATAACCCATATGAAGTGCCATTTAAGAAAGGCTCACCTTAAGACCATCTCATTCCATAAAAATTCACAACTATCTTGATTGATCATGCACCTCAGATAATATTGTTTAATAATTAACACTGTCATGCAGGACAAAGAATAGGCTATTTAAAAAAAAAATGAAAACAGACATGACTACAAAGTTTTCACAGACTAGCAATACTTAAAGATATAATACAAGCACAAATACTAATGAAAGGAAGTGGAAGAAACACAAATAGCTTCCTGCCCCACTAAAAAAGCCACCTACTCCCATGCATTTAAATGGAATTTAAAAAAACAAGCTAGGTCTACTAGCATGTTACTGCTTTATAATTAAGGAGGTGTTAAGTGACAGAGCGGACGGGGCAGTCTGAGGAAACCTACATGGAAATAGGATGCTGGACTAAGATATGGGTCTACTCAACTATTTTAGACCTTTAAAAATATATAATGCCACACAATACAAAAACTTTCATACTTGCCTCATTTCTTTAAGTAACCAGGTTTATATCTACATTTCTCCCAAAATATTAATTTACGTTAAACTGCTCCACAGAAAAGGTTTTAATTTCAACAGATGCTATTCCAGCATCACAACTTCCAGTAGTGTACCATGTGTGTCATTATTGTAAAATGATAGTGCTCTAGTTATTTATTAGAACACTATGGAGAAGCTGCAGTAGAAAAACGCAAAATCAATTGACGCTGCTATGGAAGTATGTTTCACTTAGCATGCCAGATTGTTTCCTCACATGGATGAAGAAGATATTTAAGAATTTATAGAAAATGTGTCCGTCCTCATTTCAGCTTTCTGGAGCATGAACCATCATTTCTGTTGCATTTTTAAACTATTTTCTTTCTGTGCAGTCTATTCAAAAGGAAATGCTTTCAACTCTACAGTTCAGATATGAGACTCAGATGTGTCATGAACATAGAATGTTAGCATTCTAGCTGTTCATTAGAATTCAGTGGTGAAGCTATAGTAGAACGGTGTGGAATGTGGAAAGACTGCTATTACTGCTCAGAGTACATGATTCACTAAGCATGCCAGACTTCTTTCAGGAAGATGTGTTCACATGTATAGAAAATGTGCCAGTTTTAGGTTCTGGAGCACTAACCATAATTTCTATGAGAAGAGCATGAGAGAAAACTGTTTTGCTAAAAAAGAGATCATTAAATCCCAGAAAAGTAATAGCATTTTCCACAGAGTGCAATAGATCTCACCACAATTCCTAAAATGAGCATGGCACCACCAATAAATGATTAATATTTCGACTAAGGTCAATTAACACCCTTTCAATATGGTCTTTTTTGTGAGCTTGAAAACCAAGCATCCACTCCAAATAAACAGGATTCAAAAGGAAGAGCCCTGCCACAAAAATAAAACTACCAGGTATGCCTCATGTAATCATCCACCTAAAAAGTACCATGAAAAAACAATTTAACAATCCATTTTATGAATTTCACCCCAATTCTTAAGGGTCTGATTTACAATAGCAATATTATTCATGGGGATGGCTTCCAGGTATTTACCAGTCAACCATTCTAGCTACACCCTAGTCATTAACTACCAGGAGTGCCCTTGCAAGTTCTACTCAACACAGCTTTTACCAGGATGAGTATGTTCCATACAGTCCTCACTGGGTTCACTACTTTGACAAAAGTCAGAAAGACCAGATGGAATAATCCAGATATCATCCAGTGTCAAATATACAGTCCTTCATGGTTCCACTTTTAATGTAATGATCTTCAATCTTAACATGAAACCTTTTCTAATATAAAAGGCTGAGCAACGCCATCACCCAGCACAAGTAAACCAATGAAACAATTCCATCTCAAAATACTGATGCTCACTGACATCCTCAGCCTATTCCTAGGCATCTTATATTCTTGGCTGCCCATATGCTATTTTAAGCTAAACTCAAAGAAAACCTATTTTATGTTCATCAACCCTGGCATCCCCAGATTGAAGACTCGTACTAAATACTCAATACGACTGCTTTTTCCGCATTTTTAATGCTATATCAATGGGATCTCACACTGCCTTTTACCATCCAAAACTATAATGCTGTAAACACTATCAATATACAGAATTTCCACTCCACAGTGCAACCACTCATCCTGCCACACGCTGATTGAGGCAACACGTAGTGAAGGTATGTCTGAACCCACGCTGAGCAGTCATTCTGCGCGCCGCAGTCACCTTTGATGCCACTGCACACCTCATTGCCTTCCAGTTTACATATGGCCACATCACCCCTACCATTCATGAGATCCATTGGATCCCCATTCTAGCACACATTAGGCTTACATCATTCTGAATCATCTAGAAGTCCATTGTCCTACAAAGCAGGTTTTGCATCTCAAAATGCATCTCTGGCATCATCTGCATCACACTGCAGACCCAGAAGGCACAAAAGGAAAAAAACTAAATACCATTTCCTTTCTTCTATGCTCCCAACCTCTAAAATAATGCCCCTCCATCTGTGACTGGACTCCTTTCTCCTAACCTTTAGGTGAATAATCGCACAATCTACCCCTACCCTCCCACACCAATTACCACACCCCTCTAACTTATATGTCTACAAGATACCTGAACCCCAGAGGCCACACACAGGCAGAAAAAAACATTGTCGCCCTAGGAGCTCGAATGTGACATTGACACGTACATACTCACTAGAGAGGGTTATGATAAGAGGGGAGCCCGAAGAGATGATGAAAAAACAGTGAGGATCCACCATGGAACCAATGCCATCTGATGAAGTTGCAATCCAAGCCTCCAGATGCCAGAGAGGAATCATCCGAACTACAGTTTCCTTCACCCTTAGTCGACAGGCCAAACGTCTGGGAATTAATGTAGGAAAATGGATTATTAATTGGGGCAGGTGACCACCAACCTCAAGGAATAATCACAACTCTTTTCAAGATGAACTCTTAAAGTCACTAAATTAACCTGAGCTCAATTCTAAAGCAACTATGCCACAAAGCAGACAGCTTGACTTGTGCAATGTAAAAAGTATTTCTGCCTTACAAACATAGTAAAATTTAAAATGCAAAACAAACACCCCAGACCAAATTAGAAAAATAGTCAAATAATGTAATGATCAAAATGACAAAAATCCAATAAAGGGAACTAGATATAGGATTTTTTCAAGTTTTACGTGGAAAAGCACCAAGTGGCAATGATAATCAATGGTAGCGGTAGACTGGGACCTAGGTGCAAGTTGAGGCTGGTCACGATGGTGAGTGGGTCGGATACACCAACCAGGTTCATCCTGGTGAAAGATTTTCACACCTGATTTAGTCCTTTAAGTCCAAATCCACCACAGAAGTACACTTCTAAAGCCCTGCCAGGACCCTCGGGGAGGTACTTAAAGAGTACCAGAGTGTAAGATAGAGGCCAACAGCATGATTCAGTCTACACTAGTCAGCTAGGCAGGTGCAGGAAAGTACTCTTAACCCGTTGTTTCCCTGTAGCTTGAACAAGAAGTCAGCCTTACAGCCCTTCTTTGTACTCAGTACAAGAGGGAGTAGGTCCAGACCTTCAGTGCTCTCAGGTCACAGACCTCAGGTCCAATCCTCTTCTGTTCTTCCTCTGTCCAGCAGTACTCTGGGGTGGCTGCCTGGAGGTGCCACATTTATGCCTGGCACTAGCTAGTAGATTTGAAAGACTCCTGCACAAGTCATAACCAACAGAGTAAATGTTCCGGGTGCCAATTCTACCCACTTTGCGATTTTTCAGGATGGAGATAGAGTACGGCCACACAAAACTTGGACTCTAAAGGCTGGGGTGTGTGGGTAGTGTACTATGGTAATCCTAATGTCCTACAACATCCAACACTAAAATCCAGTTTGAGGACGTCACTGCACCCACAATAAATTCAGACACCGGCATCTGGTAGGACAAAAACAGGATTCTTGAGTAATCAGACAGCAAATACACATGAATTTTCTCACACTAAGGCCTTTTGTGTCCCTGTCCCAAGTGTATTTCAAAGGATGTTCTTGAGACGTTTTGATACAAGACAGCCTGAGCAGATAGGGAACCCAAGATAGATCCAGAGCCATAACTTTAAGCATATGTGGTCAGAATCATTGACGCTGGATCTAAATGAAGGAACTCCCTCTCCAGATCAGCAGGTATAATCCACCACTGAAGGTTCTGTGCAATATGAACTGAAACCGGAATCTTTGCCTTAGTTGTAATACACTGGATACCTCCAGCAAATAATGAGCCTTGACAGGACCAAAACGCAACACTTAAATTACGCCACACACTGGACCGGCCTTCTGCTTGAACCACGTTACTGTCTGCACATCGGGTTTTTGGGTGCAGCAATACAGTATAAACCTAACCAAGTGGCTTAAGACTGGCAATTAAAGATGATGCAAGAAAACACCTGTAGGAAGTAGGACCCTCACAAACTGATTACATCAATGTATGAACCTTGCAAACCAGCACTAGACTAGCATTACACATGTATGCCTTAAAAACGTCCCACAGAAATCAAATACAAAACTTTTGATGTTTGGATCTAAATTAAAATGGACTACTCTTTTTAAATCTATGCTCATCCAAGGACTGTACCTCTCCCAGTAAAATGTATGGTGCATTTCCCACAGAGTGACACCAGTATGTTTAGTGCCGGTTGATGTCCTGAGGATCGTTACTGTTAGTGAGCACTTGTACAGTGCACAATTGCCCATTCGTATGGCATTGCAGCACATTTAGGTAGTTCGTAGAGTTTGCTTTGAAACATTTCCATTACAGGTCAGCAATTAAGTTTTGATTAATCGTGTGGTGAAAGGGTGCATATGAGCTTTGTGTTGAGTGATGCCAGAGGGCTAGACTATATTGTTTGCTGATTTCCTCAGTTGATGTGGGTGCTCACTGCCCGGCAACTGATGTGTGCTAGGTACCCGATTGTGCAAATATGACGGAATGCCTTAATTGCCAATACATTGTTTATTCAGGTTGTCTTGATAGCCTAATTGCAGAGAAATATAATGCACATTCTTAATGATACCCTACCCACATTCTTAATGAAACCCTACCCACATTCTGAATGATACCCTACCCACATTCTTAATGAAACCCTACCCACATTCTTAATGATACCCTACCCAGTGACTAAATGCACAGGACTGGGTTTTTAGAAAGGAAAAAATATACAGAAGCACTTGGTAATGTTTAATAAATATGTATTTCATACTGTCTACTACATAATGTAGCATAGCATATAAAGCACAATCATACCACACCCTAAATCTGGGCCATGAGCTCACGAACCTCCGCCCGTTCATATATTTTTGGAACACCCTAAAATTCTCTCTGGTGGGGAAAACTGCCCTGATCAAAACGGTGGTACTCCCTTAATGTCTCTATGTACTACAAGGCACTATACACAAAATCTACCGAAGCCTCTTTTGAGACAGACTCCTGATAGACCTTTTATGGGCAGGGAAAAGACACAGAACGGGCCTGGCCACACTTAAGCTGGAATGGGATAAGGGAGACATGGAGGTACCTGATCTTGAATTTTACTATCTGGCATCACACCTGCAACATGTCGATTGGTTTAACGAAGAGCAAAATTGGGAGACGTCCCGATTGTCAGGCACATACGGAGATGATGACTTGGTGTCCATACTATCACAGGGTAGCAGAACAGCTGCGACTATCATATGTGATACGACTGGTATACAAACTATGGGAGCGGGCAGTGAGAGGGGTAACTCTATAGAGCGCCATAAAACACACTAGAATTTTGGAAGACTACATTTACACAGATAGCACCCTCGATGGCCACTGGTGGCCTGCACTTCCTTAGATGACCAATACCCAGCGGGTCAATTCATCACGTTGCAAGACACAATCAAAATGTTCCAATTGGGACAATGGTGATTTCTTCAAAATGCTAAACTAGCAGTGACCACGCAAAAGATATGGCTGGGATTCCCTAAAGCCCCAAAACTCACACAAACACTCGTCACACTTCTCGATGGGGTGGTCTGAGACTCATTACACACTCATGCCATGCGGACAGACCGCAACCTCTCCTAAAGGTTGAGAACACGTGGCACCAGTTGTGGGAGTTCCCCATTACATCTGCAGAATGGGTTTGGATCCAACTTGGGTGGGGTGGGGGGCACGGTATGGTTTTGGGAAGTCTCAGTAAACTTAAGATTTAAATTGCTCCAATTTATTCGTACACATTACATACCTTTCAACCAAACACTTGCATGCTATTTACCCAATTAGGTATTCCAACTGTACACGTTGTGGATATACCCTGCCAGAATTTATATGCACTGTGGACCTACCCTCAATTCCCTAGAGGGACGAGATATTGCTCCATTTGCATAAAGCTACGAGCTGGACCACCCCCAGAAAACACAAGCAATGGGTGTTGGGTCAAGTTCCCATCAAACAGAGAATAAAATAGAAGGTTCAGTATACTCAGTCTGACGTTAGCCAAATGCTGCATTGCCATCTGATGGCTGAGCCCCAGACCTCCCTTGATGACAAAATGGCTGAGGGATAAAGACCATATGAAAAGGGTTTAACGAGACGACTGACTGCCAGATGACTAAAGTCCATGATTAGGGACCTGACTTCTAACACTACGGATACCCTCTATGGGCCAGAAATTACATCGGACACTGTTTAACACAAAATTGATGTCACATATTAACGCTCATTGGGGAAACAGACTCCATGGGGTTGAGAGGATAATCCGTGGAAAAGACAACAATAGGCCCCCAAGACTAGGACAATGTGGTCGGATTAAGGGACGCTGAACTGAGCATGGGTGGGAGGGAACGGGGGTATGTTTTTAGGTTACAAAACGAATATTTTTTGGTGGTTAAGATGGTATGTTTTATTGACTTCAATGGCATTTGACATAACTCCTGACACTACAGATGTGTTGATTACTCATTTCAAGGTGTTGTTACTGGTAAACCATAATGGACTATGGAAACACCTTCATCTATATCTTCTGTGTTAATGTACTGCGCTTTCAAAATGGCTGACAAGTATTATTAAAGTATGCACCAATTGGACTCCCAAAGAGTGGCAATGGGTGTGGACTTTGTAAAAGTAGCTCCGTACACCATGCAGCTTCAATCTCGGAGCAAAGCCAGTGAGAAAGACCAGGAGCTGGTGTCAGAAATGTTTGTTATGCAGACAGGAGGAGAAAAACTGGACACGTTTTCCCAACATGCCCTTCAGGTGACCACTTTTTTCTAGCAAGCAAAGGGACCTAAGATTTTGAGAAAAGAAATGCATTTACTGCTGGGGTTCCTTTCTCAAACCATGAAAGTGGGAACAAATGTTCTCTTTAGTTGCAAAGGGGGCTGTAATCCTTTCAATTGAAATTAAGGGTTTTTCTCAAAACACCATATTTGCAGCCCCTCAGCGAACTCTATATGGGTCTGTTTGCTTGTCAGTTTAAAATGTTTTGCTTGCTAAGAATTTCAGGAGGACTAAAGAATGTTTTCAAGACTGGCCTTCCTGACCAGCAATCTAGTCCAACAACCAGAGGGATAACTATACTTTACTGCTGAATCGAGGGACCGTCTTATCTGCTGGAAGCTAGGAAGTCCGTAAGTGCAGTTCTTGAATGTTGTGGTGCCCATTGCCCTTTAGCTGTGTGAGCAGGAAGAATTTGCCAACAGAGCTCGAACAGATCACAGTTAAGACTTTCTAAGGCACATTCATCTAGGCACCCTGAATGGAAAAAAATCCAATGAGGGGCTAAGAAAAGTTATCAATCACACCAGATCTTTGATAGCACCTGATAACGTACAAGTCGAAACCTCAAAGCTATTGAGTTCAATCATTTCCAGCCACTTATATACACTGATCTAACTCCAAAGAACTATTTCTTTAAATAGTTGATTTTTCAAGGTCTCCAATAAAGGCTTCTGTTCAGTCAGCGAAAGCATTAGCACTTTATTAACTGTAACCCGTGATCACTCAAAAAATTTCACACAGGTTTGGAGGTAGTCATTCCCTTAAACCTCACCCAAATTCACGAATTCTTTCATCGTTCCATTCTCCACCTAGTGCAAGAGGCAACGCCAGAGGGTATGCCTCTTTCTTTTTATAAATCAGTGGGGGTTGCTGCTTGCATGTTTCCGGCGGGGTACCATTTCAAGCTGGCCTATCTGTCTCTTCAGCTACTCATCGCCAGCTACTTGAGCAGCTGCAGAAAGCAAATCCTACTCATAGCCTGAGTTAACCTCCTAATTACTCTCGCCGTCTACGATATAAAGAGTAACAGCTGTGCACTGGCAATGCCCGATGGGGACAGAGATGGAATAATTAGAGACAATGTTAACAATTGGGTTCAAAACGTTACTGTAATGCTCAGTATTAAAAAACACAGATGGATCAAACTTAGTAAGAAGTCAGCTTATATTTTAATTAATCAACCATATCAAGCAACAAAAAGACACTTCGGCTCTTTAACAAAATGCAAATTACCTCAAATAGAAACCAAACGAAAAATCAACAAAACACAATAAAAGTGACCAAAAAAGGAAAATTCAAAGGTCATTTTTGGGGGCTCACAAACTACAGAGGTCGCGTACACATACCAATGATGCAGGTTTTCTGATAGGTTACAAGAAGGAGATACCACAATTTCTCTACCCTGTAACAAATAGTTGTACACACCTTTGGAATTAGATATCTAAAGGTATGCTGCAAATGCAGGCAGTTACCCCTCTATATCTGAGCAATCTATATGCACCCTATCAACAGCCTCCCTTAATCGAAACTACACCAACAATGTAGTCAGAAACTGTCACGTAAGGTTTAGAGACTAGCATCTTGATCAGGAATATGAATGGATGGATATAAGGGATTAGACCCAGAATTAATTAGAAACCACATGGACAAAGATTCTGCCAAGGAAAAACATCTCCCAAGAAAACTCATTACCACATTGTAAAAATGTTGGTCCAAAACACTCACTAAAGTGCCTCGCTATTTAATCCCTGAAAAAACATGTCTTAATTTCAGGTTGTATTTTTATACATTATGTGGGTTTCTGAAAAATGCTATAAGTAGCTTCTGAGAGCTTTAGGGTAAGTTTTGTTTATATAAGGCGGAGGGGAGTATCTTGAAAAAGCTGCAGTAAACATTTTTGATCAGCCTTTTACTTACTTAGGAACACCAGAACTGCTGATCTGAATATATTTTTTATTTAAGGATTAAGCACCAAGGTTGGCAAAAATAAACAGCGCTATCCACAGGGAGCTGGACGTAATGCCACTGACTTGTTGACTGCTAAACGTTTATCAGATTTTCATCTACCAACTGTCTGTAGAGCAGTATTTCCCAAACTATTTGAAGTCGATTTTGGTGTCTCGCGATGGTCAGAAAAGATGCCTTCAAATTCTATGTTTATCTTCAAATTTGCTGCGCTTCAGATGCACAAGTCAAAGATCAGGACAAACTGCTGCTTATTTTAAAGAAGATTGTTCCTCCCCCCCCCCCCCGCCCCCAACTCCTCTCACATAGCAATTAGTAAAAGAAAAGTGAATTATATGACAATGCTGCTGGTGTACAGGAAGTGGAAACGAAAGGCTGTTATTTTTTTTTATACACAACAAAATGTAAATACCCGTACACATTCTGCAGCTAGGAATGTAATAAAAATAAAGCATATTTTTTGTAATTCTGAAGTGTGACGGAAACAAAAGATCTTAATACGATACAAACAAACCAAGAGACTTCATGCACAAATGACATTCACTGAAACCCGATTTTAATACATTACCATTTCTGTGCAATATATTTTTATGAGTGAACTGTGCGCCTGTGCAAATTGTGAGCCTATTTCAATAGAAAATGGGCTGTCTGTAAATGACAATGCGCTACCTACGGCATGATGCTATATGTACCTTAAAAAAAAAAGAATTTGCCCATCTCATGTCCATTAAATCTAGGTGGGTCATGAACGTTTGTCGCTCTAAACATTGGGTCTTGGTTTTGTAAGCACTGATGTAGATACAGGCTTTCTTGGACCACCAGAAATAAAGATATTTGGTATGGCCCTCCAAAAAGTAGATAATTTAATGCAACAAGGTCACCTGGAGAAAATGTTTTATTGTGATATTTTATTAACTTTATTTAAAAAGCATTGGCAAAATCAACCTTGCCTTTGTGACCTATCGACTTTGCCAATAATTTTTAGCCATGATGCACAGCTATAGAATAAAAAAAAAAATCGGAACTAAAAAAAAAAAAAAATTCAAGGGGGTCGGGAAAGGAACAGGGGCAGATGCAACATGGCGGAAGCAGCACAGAAGTTGCAGATGGTGGGAGAAGAAACGATGGGCAAGAGAGCAATGTAGAGGGCAGGGGAAAAGCACAAGGGAAAGCAGGCCACAGGGGGAGTATTGGTGGAGGGAGAAGCAATGGATGACAGAGGGGTGTGGGAAGCAACATGGAAGGGCAGGGGTACAGTGAAAGGAACGTGGAGCAGGAAGGGGAGAAGTGCACAGGCAAGAATGCAACAGGAGAAGTAAACAAGGGTGAACACAACATGGAGGGGCAGGGAGACATGGGTGACAGAGGAATACAGAGAGCAAGTGGAGACCTATTATGAGGGAGACAGTTGGAAAAAACATGTACTCATGGATTGCTTGAACAAAAGCAGAAAAAGAAGCAGTACTTGCAAAGTAAACAGTGGAAGCACAAAGGCCAGCCAATCAAAATTGATGGTCAAGAGGCAATGCCCCATTGTATTGACAAACCCAAGACTGAGAAGCTAGAACATGAATAAGAAGCAGGTAAATGAGAGATTGGAAAGCCAAACAGTGGTAAAAAATGAGTGGGCTTCAAGCTCTTGTATGTTCATGGTAAGCCCACAATATGTCTCACAACATGCATGAACAGTAGTAGGCCCTAAAATGGTGTTTAATCTATTTTGAGGATGTATGAGCTCGTCAAACTTGGAAAAAAAGTTTGGTCCGCTTCCCACAATGGCCCATTGTCTACAGATGTTAAAAACAGATTACCTACAACTATAGTTGGCAGACTCCCCAGTTAGAGAAATCAGAGAACTCTTCTTCAAATGAGAAGGGGTGCCTGTAACTTGATAACTTGTGTTGTGCTTTATTGCGGCATACGATTTTCTGAATCGCCATCTTTGTGGTGGTAATACTTGGTTGTAACATACTACCCAACATTATTCAAGGAAAGAACTGCGTTTTTGGAAAACTTATTTTAATTTCACTGTTGGCAAATCTGAAATAACAGTCTATTAATGATTGGTGAATCCAAAACAATAGTTAGGAAACATACGTTTTATAGCTAATCTACTATTTTTTGTGTCTCTAAGAGAACTGCTGTCTCTGGAAGAATGAGGAAGTGTGAGACATTTCCAAAGAATGCGAGTCGTTTGAGAACTTGGGTGAGAGCCTGTGAACATTTCAATATCAACAGTTTCAAGTTAGGCCTTATTTCTGGGGTAAAATGCGCCTGACTGAAGGGCTACAGGTCTGGTGGCTCTGTAAAGGTACGTTACCTTGAGTACATCTTTTCTGCAACATACTTTGTGTCCCCAACAACCACCATTTCGGATTTCCTACCACAACGTTAAACTCCTCTGTATTCACTGCTGGCATGTCTACATACAAAGTGCGCATGTGGCAGTGGAAGCAATGGCGCAGGAGGAACAAGAAAAGAAATTAACTACAAAATATTATTAGATTTCATAATGAAAACCATATACTACCTTCATCGTTTTCAAAGACAGAATCTGAAATCATCTAGGGAGGCCCAGCCCAACCACATGCCAGTTTTCTTTTCAGGATCAAATGATAAGCTGCCTTCCTTCAAGATAGGCAGGCACATGAGCGGATGGATGGGCCATGCTGCGATTTGAGGAGAAAGGAAGATGATCTAAGGGAGATGATCAAACTGCAAGAGAAGTTTCTAATCCGATTAATATCCCCACAAACAGGAAAAACGTGCCACAGAGAAGGGGGGCGGTAGAAACTGTGTGGCAATTTTAAAGAAAAAATGCAGGCAGTGAATTCAGCCAGCGTGTCAGAGCTGGACTGATGCCGCAACAGTAATGTCCTAATGCAGGTTCTAATTATCGCTAAGTGCCTTTGTGAGCGAGTCCTTCTGAATTCCCCTAATCCAAGGGCACAGCAATTGCTGTATGTTAGAGGCAATTGAGGCATGAAGAGGCTGCTGTTAAGGAGCAATGTCACAAATAGAAACCATCACAAGAATTTCTCATCTCCGCACCTTTTCTTCAGCTCTGTACAGATGACGAAGGCGGACACGATTGTACAGAGGAAGCTGGTACATCTACCAACAAAAGATTCACTAGGGGTGTAAATGGAGGAACATGCGCATTCACATACGCACACATGGAGCCCACCTCTCTCCTGGGTCTGAGTGTTGCTTATCTTTAGTTTCTGAGGACTGGTTTGTTCAAGAACCGTTTTTTCTCCCAAATGGCATGCACTGGCAGCAGTCGCTCTTGACTCATGCACAAGATGAAAAGTAGGTGAAGTGCACCCTGAGATGACTAGTTGGTTTCATGACCTGAGGTTGTGGCTTCTACGCAAGTAGGAGCAGGGTGTTCCCACTCTTTTCTGGTATGGGCAGCTCAAATGAACACACAACAAGTGAAAACAGTAGTCCCTGGGAGGCCACGGGGAAGGGTAGAGGTTCCGGATTTAACATCAATGGCCTGAAGTTTACTTTTTGTAAAAATACACAGGGTCTGCAAAGTTATCATTCAACGCACTGTTAGTTAAGGGATAAACCACTTCTGCAGAGGTTCAACTCTCTATGATGAGCGCCCTGCGCCAGTCCCTCCTCTTCCTATACTAGAGGGGAACGTAAGGAGATATGGTCGGTAAGGAAAAACAATATACATACATATACAGGTTCCAGTTTAACAAAAACAGTAACTACTTAGAAAATGAGAGCAAACTCTAAACATGATCTAGGATGAAAGCAACCATACTTATTTCATTTAAGGGGTGCAACACTATTTCCCTTATACCAATGCAACACCGTACTTCGCAGTGACACAGTAAAGAACAATCATAAGAAAGCAGTGGGTATGAAGAACAGGACCCCGTAAACAGCCCAGAACCTGACTCTGTACTTGGCTGGTTAGAATTATATCCAAGATAAAATGTGCAAATAGTATTGCATGATTAAGTATACATTAGCATCTCAAACTAAACCGCACGTTTAAAACACGACAGCAATTCAAAGTCAAATTCACCCATGTCAATGATTTTACCTGGACTGACCACGACATCGTCCCCTTCAACATCTCGGACCCCCAGCACATACAGCCAAACACCACTGCCCGTCCCACTGAAGCTGAAGCAAGGTAACAGAGACTCAGTGGACTCAGGCCCTCAGCTCCACAAAACCAGAAATGGCAGCAGACCTCAACCAGGCTGTCCAGAACTTCTCTGTCTGGATTACTAATTGTGCCGACAGTCTTGCCCCATGGAAACTAGCAAAAACCAACAAAACCTCATGACAAGCGAGTTGGTACACCCCAGAGCTCTAAATCACCAAAAGTAACTGCTACTGAGTTGAGAAGATCTGGCGAACCACTAATAATCCCTCCGACAGAGCCGCTCACAAAGCAGCCCTCAGCAACTACCACTTACACCTCAAGGAAGCCAAGAGAGCAGCCATCACCGTCCACATTGGCACCGCAGCTAACCACAAGAAAGGAACTCTTCAAAATAGACAAGAAATTCTCCAACCCTACAGCCACAGTGAAATCATTCAGCCCTGCCAAGAACTCTGCGACTCCCTCTAGGACTACTTCCACAGCCAAAACGCCACCATCTACCACAACTTCGACCCCCAAACCACCTCCCTCAGTCTTGGCAAACTCTACCTCCCAGCAGACACCAATTGATCACCACCTGGTCTCCACAGCCATCATGTCATCCATCCACTCTGGGGCACCCACCATCCCCTGCTCACAGCATCTCTTCAACCTTGGAACCTACCGAATCAGCACGGAGCTCACCAGCATCAACACCATTCGACCTTCCTAGAAAGATAAAAACATGCAGAGGTCAGACCCCTCCTGAAGGACCCCTCTGCCGACCCCAGTGACCTCAAAAACTACCGACCGATCTTCCTGCTCTCCTACCCAGCCAAAGTACTAGAGAAAGCCATCAACCAACAGCTCATCGAATACCTGGAATACAACCGCTTCCTCAACCCCTCACAACCAGGGTTCCATACCAACCACAGCACTGAGGCCACGCTGATCGCGGTCACAGATGACAGCAGATCTCTCCTCGATTATGGTGAAACTATGGCCCTGATCCTCCTCAAACTCTGTGCTGTGTTCAATACCATCTCACGCAAAAACAGTTGGACAGAATGCAGAACCATGTCATACATTCACCCCAGTACAGAGATCTGGGCCTAAATCCATTGTTTTTTGCTCGCCATTCCAGTTTGAACCCAGCCATATGCAAATCAGTCTTGACCCTGTGCCTCATGGGAACAGTCCAGCCCGAACTGCCAAGCCAGGTTCTCCCTGAACTGGAAACAAGCATACTAGGACCGGTTTCGGGATTTCACCCCTCTTCAGCCAGGATAGCTTGATTCCAGTGGCATGGAGAGCACAGGACCCACATCTGGGCATACCCATCCCACTCGGGGTGACAAATGCAAAAACAACATCTCACACCACATCCATTTCGAGACTCTACTACACCGGCATCAGCAAAAAACCCTCAAGTGGTTCGCCTCCTTTACAGGCCGTAGACAGAGCATCCGACTGCCCCACTTCGCTCCACACCCAAGGACATCTGCGGCGTACAAGGATCATCCCGCAACCCCTCCCTATTCAACATCTACATGCACTTCCTCACAGACGTCGGAGCCAATAGACTTGACAATCTCCTACGCAGACACTTCGCTAATCCTCTCAAATCGCGGACCCTCCAACGCCATTACCAACATAGCCAATTGGATGAGAGGCAACTGCCTCAAACTCAGCTCTGACAAAGCAGAAGTACTCATCTTTGGGAAGAACACCTCAGTTTGGGACCACAGCTGTTGGCCACCAGAACTCGAACCCACACCGACTATGCACGCACCCTCAACATCATCCAAGGCAGCCAACTGACCATGAAAATACAAGTCAATGCAGTCGCCTCCTCCTAGTTCCACCACCTGTGCATGCTCCGCAGAATCTTCAGATGAGTCTTAGTCAACACCAGAAAAACCATCACGCAGGCCCTCATCACCAGCCGCCTCGACAACGGCAATACTCTATGGAGGGAATTCCCATGCAACGCCTCAGAAGACTCCAGACCATAAAGAACACCGCAGCCAGACTCATCCTGGAGCTCTCCAAACGGACCCACATCACTCCACACATCAGAAACCTCCACTGGCTCTCATCCAGAGGAGATGGCAGTTTAAGATTATCACATATGCCTACAAAGCTCTTCACAATCAAGGACCATCCTACATCAACCACCGACTGAACTTCCATCAGCACCTCAAGGAACCTATGCACCTCCTCACTCTCCCTCGCACCTCCCCCGCATCCGACACAGCCGCAACGGCAGCCGAACCATTTCCTACATTGCCACCAAGACCTATCCGTCCAGCTCAGGGCAGCACGCTCCCTGGCAGACAACAAGAAGGAACTCAAAACCTGGCATTTAGACAGAGACTCAGCTCCCAGATATCCTTACGGGTGTCAGTGCTGAGCTTTACAAATTACTGATTTATATTAGTAGATTTGTACCTAGTAGTGTGTTTAGCAAAGAACATTTCCTTGTATAAGAAAAGGCACTGGCTGGACAGTGATTTATTAAGTGTTTGGTGCATTTTTAAGTGCCGAGCCTCTAGGTGAAACCACCTTTCTTAAGCAAGCCTTGGACTCCTCTGCCTTACTGCACTGACAAGCAAATGCTAAGAAGGGGTTTCTGACTCCAAATAAAGGGTTCCAAGGTACAGTGGCCCCAGGACAACAGTGGCAAAATATTGCAGTTGTTACAAGTGGGGCCCAGTAATCTATGACTTCCATGGGACTCTCACATTCGGAATACTGACAAATACCAAAATAACACACAGCATCATAATAGTGTACTATGACACCACTAGAAGATCACCTCCTATACTGAGACACACTTTAAGAAAATATCTGCTGAACTTTAAGATTCAGTGTCAAAGGCCTTTTGCAAATCCAAAATGAAAAGCATGTCCTACTTCTACTCACAGCCAAGAGACTTCAGCCCCAGCCACACAGAAAAGGGCACTGACCAGTCACAGGTGAAGACAGCAGGCCAATGGATGAACACTCGGGACACTCATACCTACTGTTCTATGGAAGGAAATAAAGACTCGGGAATGTGAGTGTACTGCTTTAAACAAATTGGACTATTGCAACTACTGAGAGGGCACTAGAACAAACAAGCAAATGGAAAGAATTGTATATAAAACCGAAAAACTTCAGATATGGGGTTTCTATTAAAGGACAAATGGAAAGGGATTGGAGGAAAAAAAATGTGAATTAAATTCGAAGCAACTTAGGGACAGTAGTTAGAATGGGGGAGACTTTTGATTTTTGAACCTGTGTCAAATGCTAAAATCATTAAGTGTGAATGTTGAAAGGTTCAATGAAAAATGTTAAAACGACCTTTTAAACTACATTCTAGGCAACAGAACTATTTTTCCCTTCGTTTTCGAGTGGATACCGATTTCGTGAAAATTGCTAGTGGCTGAGAAGTCATTGTTTGGGAATCCGATGCAAACAACAGAAATCAAGCTTAGAAACAGACACTGGGAGCTAGAGAAGAAAAATGTAGAAGAAAAAACACAGGAGGAGTAGTTTGAGACTATGTTAAACGGCAAAAATTGTATTCGGTCAACCTCGGCTCTCAGCCATTTTGCCTGCCAGCCCCATTTTGTGTTTCTACGGGGACGTTCGTAGTTAGAAATTGCGTGTTCACTGAAAACGTGTCATACTGATAACGTTTGCGTGTCAGAGTAAGCTGCCCTGCCCTGCCGAAGGGCCTACGTGCACAGATGTCTAAACTGTTAGCCCACCAATGCGTGTAACCTCCCTTGCTTATCTATGAAAGTGACGTAGGTAGGGGTTTATCAGGACAGTACAGTACAGCATGTCGGCGTTGTGTAAGGGGGTTGTGTAAGTGTTATGTAAAAATGCCACAAGAGGGTTATGTAAAGTGTGATGTAACCATGACTAAGGGGTTTTCTAATGAACTACTATGGTACCCCTAATGTATAAAAGGCAGACTACAAGCTGTTCTAGTTCGTTCCCTCTCAGGCACTTGTAGTGTTTATATGACGGAGCCATCTCATGAGATATAATTGATTTGTGTTTATTCCCACTCCAGTGTCGATCCTCCTGTATTGAACCCGTAGACAGAAGGGTGTCCCTGCACCGGTAAGACAGATAAGAATCTCATTTCTACAATTGGTGCCGGCAATGTGGGGCTCCATTGAGGGACACAGCTGGACCACAAGGAGCTGGTTTCGACAGGACAGAAACACTGAAGGGGCGCCCCACAGATTGAGACTTGCTCTCGCAGCCAAGATGATTTTCAGCTTTTCGACCTGACCTTTGTGGCAGCTGTGTTTCTCAACTGGGGCTTTTCGGTTGGCATTTTGGAGGTGATCTATTGAGCCGAGGATCGGCAGGAGGGAGTCGGAGTACTGCGAACAGGTAGGATCGAAGTGGTTGTCTTTTTGGGGTCATTGTTTGAAAAAGTCATTTGCAAATGCCTTTGACAGGCAATGTGAGAATTTTTCCTCATCTTTTGGTTTTGGTACAAGAGTCTCTTAACGCTATAGTTAAGAAGTATTTGGTAAACATGCCTGTTTGGAGCACACTTCGTGCATTATGCTGTTGCTGCAGCAGGAAATATGTTTTAGAGGAAAGACAGCCAGCGCCTTTAGAAGGCACGCCGAATTATGAAATGTACATTAAATATGGTATTTCTTCCATACTGTTTAGTGTATTATGGAACAAATCTACAAAGGCCGATGCTAGTTTACAGTGGCCACTTCATGGTAACTTTGATTCAAATAAATTGCAATATATAGAGGAACAACTTTTTAAAAAGAAAAGTAGGCAGAGCATGTTTGATGCTTTAGGATTATGGAAAAAATATATAAAACAAACAAATTAAAGAAAAAAATGATAGGAAGAAAGCTGAAGAGCAGACTATTGTGCAGAAGATTAAAGAGCTCCAATTAAAAATGCAAGAAGAAAGTGTAGAGTGATGAAAGACTATTTAAACTTCAATTGCAGAAAGCATATGTGACTAAGGAAGAAGCAGGACTTAAGGGTTTAGAAGAGGAGGATTCAGAATTAGAAGAAATGCTTTGTAGACCAGCCGGCCTCCTTATGCTCCAAATTCCGTTGGAAAGGACGCAGTCCCAACGGCGCCTCCCCAGTTACCTCCAGTAGTTCATCAAATGTATCCTCCATTGCTTGCTGCCGCTACCCCTGTTCTTGATAGGAAGACTGTAGTTTGTACACCCCCAACTTCTACACAACGTCATAGATCTTTTCTTACGGAAGAGGACACAGAGGTATTATTGGTTAGGGCTTGTGAATGGGTCCGGGATGACGATATACGACTGGACGAGGTTTTAACGACTTTGACACAATATCCACAAATGACTCAGCAGTATGTTGTAGGGGAAATGGCTAATGCACTAATAGAGAACTAATAGGAATGAGGAAGCTCCTCGAGAATTAATTAGGATATGTAAAAGGGCAAATGATGGAGCGCTGACCACTGCTCCCCTAAAAGTAGCGGTGGAAGATATATTTGCTCAGAAAGGAAAACTTAAGAGGCTCATGTCGGCCTCGACTAAAGCTTTCCCTATGCGAGAAGCGACCCCCGTGTTTCAAGCAGCCGTAGGTGACGGTCAAGGTGCTAATGTGGCTGGATTCCGGTTCCAATGGATTTATTTCCCTTGGAAGCGATCAGACGTATTGGCCCTTAAAATGTCTTTGCCTGACCCTAGGAAAAACCTGAGTGCATTTTATGATGAATTGAATGCTGCCGTAACTTCTTGTGTATGACTTTAGTTGATATTGATATGTTTTTCTAATTGATATTGCCCCCGGACCTTTGGCGTATGGTCCGCAAACATGACCATGCGGCCTTTGGTGGTACTTGGGCGCAATTACAAGCGGCAGATATTGATAGGAAAGCGGGGCAGAAACCACCATAGCTTATATTAGATTTACTGGGTCACATCATTACTTATTTGAAAGAGATAGTGCCACCAAAGAAAACATCATGGGCGAAATTAGTAGCCTGCAAACAAAGGAAAGATGAGTGGGTCCCTGACTTTTTTTTACAAGGTTTGAAGCGACATTTCATGATTATAGTGGTCAAGACACAGCTTCTGAAACAGGTCAACACTTATTTGTAGACAAATTTGTAGCTAACTTGTTACCAGAAATTTCACAGAAATTAAAAGTAGCTGAAAGTATGTGGGCATCCTCTGCCCCGCCAAAGATTTTGGATATAGCTCAGTATTATGAGAATCAAGTAAATCAAGAGAAGGAGAAACAAAGAGGGTAAAAATATGGAATTGAAAACTAAAATGTTGTTGAATCAGGTTTATGGGTCACGGAGAGGTAGAGGTCGTGGAGTATTTAGAGCTGACCTCCCAAGGAGGAATATTCAAGACACTCAGGCATTTGGTCCGTTGGGTCGGAATCAATGTGCATATTGTAAACAGGACGTACATTGGCAATCTGAATGCCCATTGCTTCACGAACAAGGTAGAGGTACGGGATGAGGAGTGCAAAGGGGTCCTTAACAGCGCCCCGGTCCTAGTAACACACAATTATTTTGACAATCCTGCCCCAATGAAAGCCTAATATGCAGATGATTTCAGTGCATCCGATGCCACGGGTATGTACTTTAACTAGGACAACGTAGGACGAGGGGAGGGATCTATTTCCGTACCGATAGATCAGACAGGCCCATATGTTACTGCTAAAATATTGGGGACCTTGCAGAAGTTTCTGGTGGATACTGGGGCTACACGAAGTGCGCTTTCTAAAAAACTGATCCCTGGGACTCCCTCGTCTGGCCATAATAACCTGTCCATAGGCTTTGCTGGAAAGCCTATTCTTAGTCCCTTGTCAAAATCCCTGGATCTTACTATTGGACCGTTTACTGTCCAGTCACCATTCCTTCTTGCACCAAATTGTCCTGATAATTTGCTAGGTCTCGACTTACTCAAACATTTCCATGCACGCATTTTTATTTGTTTACCGGATAGTGTATATGTTATGCTTGGTAATCCGATACGTAATAGGCAGTATGTTATTGATGACGTCTCACATGCATTGTCCACTGCCCGCCTTCTGTGTGGGCGGAGGGTGATACTGATGTTGGCTTATTGTCTATTGAACCGGTGCATATTCAGGTTAAACAGAATGCTGCTGTGCCCCGTATACCTCAGTATAAAATATCCCAGGAAGGCGAAAGCGCCTTAGTTCAGATTGTAGAAGATCTTATTGTAAAAGGAGTAGTGGAAGAGACTGATAGCAATGTTTATAACAGGCCTATCTTGCCTGTTTGAAGCGTTCCATTTCTGAAGATAAAGAAAATATTGGTCGCTTCGTAATTGATTTGCGTGAAATCAATAAAATAGTTGTGCCACAGTTTCCCGTAGTTCCAGATATTACAACTTTATTGACCATGATTACAGCCACAGCTTCTGTTTTTTCAGTAATAGATCTTAAAAATGCCTTCTTTTCCATTCCCATTGCACCCTCTGGTAGGTATTTGTTTGGTTTCTCAATTAAAGGGCGATCATTCCAATTCTTTCGTGCTCCTCAAGGGTATAGAGAAAGTCCGAGCATTTATAGTCAGGCCCTTAAACGTCAGCTTGATACCTTGCAGTTACCCCTTGGGACTTTACTGTTGAGATATGTGGATGATCTGCGGATAGCAGCCGACACCACTGAACTTTGTATTGAGGCTACCATGCTCTTATTGACTGCCCTTGCGAAATTGGACCACAAAGTATCGAGAAATAAGTTGCAGTTTTGTCGACCGGAGGTTACCTATTTAGGTCCCCTCTTGTCGAAGGAGGGAAGAACGCTGACCAAAGAGAGAATTCAGGCTATCATACACACAGCAATTCCTCAGACGCAAAAGGACGTTAGGGCATTGATTGGCATGGCGTCCTATTGTCGTCATTGGATCCCAAATTTTTCCCTCATTATTAAGCCTCTCCTTGCCCTTACAACAAATGATACCCCATTTCCTTTGCCCTGGTCCTTTGAGTGTCAGGATGCATATCAGCATTTTCGAGCAGCGTTATGCTCTGCACCTGTATTGGGAACACCTGATTACACGAAACCATTTTCTCTCTATGTACACGAATGAAAAGGTAGCGCAGTGTCTGTCCTAACACAGCCACACAGTGACAAACAACGCCCATGTGTATACTTTTCTGCAGTTCTGGACCCTGTGGCCAGGGCACGCCCTGGTTGTCGGATGTGGCAGCAACTGCCATTTCGATCAGACAATCAGCAGGCCTTGTACTGGACCACAAATTGACGGTTTTTGTTCCCCATTCAGTTGATGTATTATTGAATCAAACTAAGACAACATTTGACGAGTGCTCGTCTTACCGGATACAAACTCACTTTGTTAGCACCACACAACTCTTAAACGATGTCCGACCCTAAATCCAGCTACCTTGTCGCCCTTGCCTTCTGAACTGTCTAGTGATATACACAATTGTATTTTCACCACTGAAGAACAAACTAAAGGTCGAGTGGACCTTACCGATACTCCTTTGTCTGATGCCCAGGTGAATTATATGTAGATGGGTCCTACTTTAAGTTGCCTGATGGCACTACGACTGCAGCTTACGCTATCACTATACTGTACACAATTGTGGAGACCGCTCGAATCCCCTGCAAGTCCGCACAGGCCGCCAAACTTTTTGCACGCTTGTGAGCTTAGTCAAGGACTGTCTGTAAATATCTATACAGATAGCCAGTACACCTTTGGAGTAGCACATAACTTAGGACGCTTGTGGCAGGAAAGGGGGTTCCTGAAGTCACATGCAACAAGGATCCAACATGGAGAATTAATTCAGAATTTATTAACCGCATTAACACTACCGAAGCAGGTGGCTATTGTTAAGCGTAGTGCACACCAGAAAGTGGTAGATGATGTGGGAAGAGGCAATGCTTTCGCAGACCGTACTGCAAAAGAAACAGCACGTAGCCAACAAGAGAAAATGTATGTAATGTACTCTTCTGCAGAAAAAATCTATGATGTTAATAACAAAATCAGGGAGATTCAACACATGGCAACAAAAGAGAAAAAGAATAATGGGGAAGGACAGGAATATTAGATAGTTAAAATTGTTGGAGAAGAGGGACAGATGGGGACAGGTGGAAATTGCCCAGTTCCTATGTACTACCGTTTGTCACTATGGCACATGGCTTAGCAAATGTTAGTGCAAAAAGAATAGCAACACAGAGCAAGTATGTGAGCATCCAGATATAAGGAAAACAGCTGAACATTTTGTTAAACACTGTATGGTATGTTTGCAACACAATCCAGGGAAGGGAGTGGCTACCCCAAAATGAGGGTTCTCTGCGCCTAGTGCGCCATTCG
This sequence comes from Triturus cristatus, assembly GCF_964204655.1. NCBI lineage: Eukaryota > Metazoa > Chordata > Amphibia > Caudata > Salamandridae > Triturus > Triturus cristatus. Next base: position 1,005,129,523 of record NC_140591.1, on the reverse strand, counting down.
AAGTCCTCCAGATGGTTTTATAGAACTGGAAAGGTGCAATAACCTTAGGTATGCCTTGGTTATAGTATGTGCCTTTAGTAGGTGGGTGGAGGTGTATCCAACGAAAGATAACACTTCACTTACTACAGCTAAGATACTTTTGAAGGAGTATTTCCCCTGGTTCGGAATTTGTAGAATTTTATGGAGTGATAATGGACCTAATTTTATTGCTCATTTTGTTAAACTGATATCTGAAAGTCTGGGAAACGTCAGAAATTTCATGCTGCTCATCACCCACAATCTGCTGGTTTGGTGGAACGCTATAATGAAACTTTGAAACTTAAATTAGTTAAAGTGCAGGCCTCGACAGGGCTTACATGACCTGATGATTTGCCATTAGCCCTTATATCCACACGAGCAGTGGCACATAGCAAGTCCGGCCTTACGCCGTATGAAGTGGTATTTGGAAGGCCAATGAATGTATGGGATCCCCCACGTCCTAAGAAAATGAGAGAACTTGAGTACCCTATTTTGTTAGATTACATGAAGGAACTTAGACAATCTCTCTTTGATTCATCAACAGGTGAGAGGCTCACTTGCTGACAATTCGGAAGGTCCTGGGCATTTGTTACAACCCGGCGAGTGGCTCCTGACGAATTTTCAGCGCTCGAAGAACTTGAAAGTTCTTTGGAAGGGGCCGGACCAGGTTTCCTTGGCGACACAAACAGCAGTCCGAGTTACGAACAGAAGGAATTGGGTCCACGGCTCGCACTGCAAGAAAGTGCCAGCCAATTTGACTCAAATTACAGAATCCGAGAACACAGGGATTGCACACAATATTCTCAGTAACGAAGAAAACCACACCTGAAGAATTGCTTTTTACTGATCAAACGATAGCTGGAAGAGAGAGGTACAATCTGAGACCTCGTGTCATCCACTGAGCGAATACTTTGAAAGAGGGTGCGGTGAGCCTGATCCGGTTAGAGGGCCTACTTGGCAGGAGACTGTTCTGCAGAAGCAGCCAAACTAGGTTTGGTGGGGTTTGTGGCGTGGATATCCTGAATCCGTGGAAGAACCCGAAGTTTTGGACTACGAATTGATTTGTGATAAAATCATCCATCCTACAGTTATTGAATGGAGAGAATTCGAGGGTCTTTAGTGCAGAGAACCCCTGACACTATCCGAGTGCTTATTAATTTACTTTGCCCAGGACTGGAAGTAGTCAGAACTTTCCACCTCTTGGCCCAGGAATCCGGTCAGGAGCAAGATTGCAATTGTTTGTCTTGGCCCCGAGCTTCAGTTCCCTGACTTTTCCCCGTCAGGATTTTATTGGGAACCCGAATTGCATCCTTTGAAAGAGGCAGTATATCTAACTATCCTTGAGGCCATAGGGGACAAACTAGTGGACGATTTTTCGAGTACTTGTTATATTGATTTCCTTTTTCATTGCTATCATTGAACAACAAGCCTTCAACGATTTTTTCTTTTTTAGTTTGGACTTTGTTGAGGTGAACAAGTGTTGTTTGATTTAAATATTTGCTTTTGCTTTGAATATTCCCCATTGACTGATATATGCATTGGACAAAAACTATAGACTCTTTTAGAAAAAGAACAATTTGTGCAACGTTTTTATGAGACAATACAATTAAGAAAATGTACTGGTTTTTGGTTGTTAAATATGGAGGAAGAACACCAGGATATTCAACACCTCACGTCAAGAAAGAAGAAACTAAAAGCAGCAAGTTTAATTAGTGTTATAGGAATTTGTGTTATAGCTTGGTTTTTACATGTAAAATATTCTGTGCACATGTTTGTATCTCCAACACCCACAGCGTCCGAACATTACCATTTTACACTGTCACCGTTAGATGAAAGGCATGGACTCTCCTACAAGAATAATTCATTTATTCGAATGTTACATTACACTCACAGCATTACTAATATTTCTAATTGTTGAGTTTGCGGATTGTTACCAGCACACCAGGGTGTAGGGGAAACTCCTCTTATTCCGCTCCCATTCTCTCACAATGGTTCTTGTCGTGCTTGGCTTGCACTTTTGTGGGCTTCACAAATTAGGGGTGTTTCGAGTGCTGATGTAGGGGGTCTTGATAAAAAAAATTGAATAAAGTAGGTTATCCAAACGATGATGGTGATCCGCAAGCAAAGGGAACGGAATTGGAAATGGAGGAATATGCTAGAGGTACCTCTGGCACGAGATATGTCTTTGCAAGGACACAGACTAAATTAGAGAAAGGATTTATTATTATAACAGTAACAGACACACAAGCTCCCCGATATAAAACGTTTTGGTCCCATTTTTGTAGGTAATAGTGATTGTAACACTGTATGGACTATAACAGGTCCGACCCTTAGTAGTTTTCAAGCATCACATAATACATATTTTTTTTGTGGGCATAAGGGTTATTTCTATCTACCTCCAGGATGGTCAGGGATATGTTATTCATCTTTCCTCCTCCCCTCTGTTTATTTTGCTCCAGCTTCTTATCATAAGACTGGACTATCGTCCCTCAATCCTTTATTAGCCCGGACCAAGAGAATGATTGATATTAAAGCAGTGGATCAGACTGATAACTCATTGCAAGAATATGTTGACGTAAACTTGGGTATGTTTTTCTTTGTTGGGCCTCCTCTCAACAGTAGGAACATACGACGACTCACTAGAGTAGTTGAAGCAGTAGTTAATCAGACAACAACAGTTCTAGATAACATCACTGTGGAACTCCAGGCGGCAATTTTGCAGAATCGTATGGTTCTAGATGTAATTCTTGCAGATCGTGGAGGTGCATGCCAAATTATCTATGCCAGTTGTTGTGTTTATATACCAGACAACGCGCCTACCATTTATAAGGCCATTTCTAAATTACATAAGCTAGCGGCTGAGATACACCAAGACACTGGAACATGGACCTGGTCTGGTTGGTTCTGGTACATTGTTATGTCATGGGGATGGAAATAACTTTTAATAACAGCTTGTATAGTAGGCACTATTCTAGGATGTTGTCTTTGTATTCAATGTATGGCTATTATTTGCCCCCTTTGTACTTCTTTAAGCATGTCCTGTATCCCTAAGAAAGTGAATATTCGTGATGCTAATAAGCAGCTTATGCTTCAACAACAAATAGATGAATTTATGAAAATAGATACAGAAAGCTTGAACGATGCAAATAGAGCACCTTCGATTGTTGCAGTATGATGTGGATTCCGTCATGTATTCGGTAATTGATTAGTTTTTTATATATCTGAAATATACTCTTGATTGGGCAAAATGCATTTAACAGAGGCTAAAAGGAGGGACTGTTAAACAGTAAAAATTGTATTCTGTTAACTTAGCCTCTGCTCTCTGCCATTTTGCCTGCCAGCCCCATTTTGTGTTTCTACTGGGACTTTCGAAGTTAGAAATTGAGTGTTCACTGAACACTGGTCATACTGATAACGTTCGCGTGTCAGAGTAAGATGCCCTGCCGAAAGGCCTATGTGCACAGATGTCTAAACTGTTAGCCCACCAACGCCTGTAACCTCCCTTGCTTATCTATGAAAGTGACGTGGGTAGGGGTTTATCAGGATAGTACAGCATGTAGGCATTGTGTAAGGGGGTTGTGTAAGCGTTATATAAAAATACCACAAGAGGGTTATGTAAAGTGTGATGTAACCATGACTAAGGGGTTTTCTAATGAACTCCTATGGTACCCAGACTGTATAAAAGGCAGACCACAAGCTATTCTAGTTCGTTCCCTCTCAGGCACTTGTAGTGTCTGTATGACGGAGCCATCTCATTAGATATAATAAATTTGTGTTTATTCCCACTCCAGTGTCAATACTCATTTATTGAACCTGTAGACAGAATGGTGTCCCTGCACCGGTGAGACTGATAAGAATCTAATTTCTACAGCTAGAGGCCAATCATGGTAAGATCACAAAAGCTTCTAGGCATGGTTTGTTATGGGGTATGCAAGAACATAGGATATAGGTCTGGTATTGGCTCTAGGGATACTCAGTTTCCAAAGTCGCAACCGTAAGGAAAAACAGTTTGATATGCAAGCAAATGGGGGACGAAGAGAGTATTTACGTCTCATGTTCAAGGGCTTTGGAGTACAGGTGTGGTGTAAGCCAGTGAACATCTTATAGATTCTATAGTCTTACCCCAATTATAGCTGCTCTTCTTCCTCCTGCAGCATATCATTTCCTCATTATAACACCGCCCAGAGAGGCCGGCTGTTAAGCACCTGGGAATGTCACCATGATCTGTCCACCTGCTCCGGTCCACATATTCTACGTAGTGCCAGAAGTGTGCACAAACCACACACTTTCCAGGGATTTGCTTTGGTGGCAATCCCCCTCAAACGTAACAGTAACTCCAGTCCTCCTAACCCTAGACTGACCTGTACTGCAGAAGCAGGTCATCCATCTGACCCAAAGAAGCACTCCATAAGGCAGAGAACCTCCACAAACAGCCTAGATTAACTGGAGTGCTGGCATCCTGTTTAACAGCAAGAAGCTGGCTCTTCGCTTGATTAATTGGCGAAGCAGAATCATTTGTGTATATTTTGCTCCTTTGTCCGTGTCTCATTGAACGTGCAAATAATGTTCGTCCAGGGAATTACATGACCACTGAAGCACAATCGAGGACAGTGACTACAACCATTAAAACAGATCCCCGTCACAAAGAGATCCTCCAGTGTCAGAGGGCGCATCACAATGTGCTGAAAAAAATGAGGGGGAAGATATTCTCTAAAAGGAGTCCTAGGGTAGTGATCATTACCAAACGAGAGACGCAAATGTCATAAGTATCTATATTATTTCCTTTATTATGAATAGCCCTGCACATTTCTCAAGGGGTCGTTTTCATTTGATAGGGTCATCTAGTTCAGGCGCTATCTTGTTTTTTGCTTATCATAAGTTTGCCATTTCTTTATACACTGCTTGCCAGCAGGCTCTTAGATTAGATACATTTTGTTTATGCGCGGGCTGATAATAAATATGTTTAAACTAGAGTCCGCTTATAGAGAGCATAAAGATTGTCATGTGCTTGTTCTCCCCTTTCCAAGCATTTGAGATTCTAACAGTCCAGTTCCCACTTCTTTTGTTTTGCTTTCTATTAAGTGTTTGCATATTTCCTGTTCCTTTTTATGGTCCTCTTAGCCACAGACCTATTCCATTTTAATTCGTTATTATGCAGCTAGAAGGTGGGTGCATTCATATTGAACATTTTTCATAATTTGCCAAGCACCTAAGTGGCAGCTTGATGCGAGACATTAGTCGTGAATGAATAGGACAACAGCCGACTCCAAATTGTTTTGTTCTCTTAGATTACGATATTAGGCACTCAGAAGACTTCCAACGCATAAAACAATAAAAGGCGGTCACTTCGAGGGTAGCGACAAACATGCCCTTTATGTGCTAGTCAGCACCACACAAGAGGTCCTCCATCTTGACCAAGGTCCACTTGAGCGGAGTTTCTACCCTGATGGAAGTAAGACACAGGTGTAACTGGGCATGGAATAACACTCCTCACAGAGCATAACTTCTCTGTGTATTGCTTCCGTTACGTAAGACGAGGGTCTCTTCAGCACATTCATAACTTGACCTGCATTTGTGAAGCAGACGTTCACTCGATGCAAATTGGCACTGAATAACAGATTCTTGTTATCCAACTTAATGGTACCCATTTTATTGACCTCTGAAGCATGACCGACAGTGGACCAAATGGGATTCGAACATGTGTCTGTGAGGTCAAACCGATTACTGGGGGTAGACGCATTAGTTCACTGAGCCACCACATCCAGACATTGCTCAAAACGCAGGGAAAGCTCCTCCCAGATGCATGAGCTGTTCATATTTACACCTACATACCATCTACGTTGGCAATGTTAGAATTGAAGAACTCTTTAAAACCACAAACATAAAACAAGAAATATCAAACAATAGGTTTGGAGGCATACAGCATCCATGAACACATGGACGGACACCCATGCATTCAGACCAACAGACACAGGTTATTAAGAGCACAAAACACACTGATACAATAGCGCAGACACTACTGCAGAAACCAAATTTGAGGTGGAGAAATTAGCGGAAAGTCACTAACAATTCAATCTTTTTATCTCCACACTATAACTGGGCAATAGGAGACTTCAGCCTCATTGACCATTAAATCCTTGCCCGTTTGTGTAGTAGTGCAATCACTCTGAATGCCCATTTCAAGCTTGGACTCTTTGGTACATTAAAAAATATATAGCACTGCAATTCAGTAACTGCGTATCTCTAGCACTAATACGAGTCACGTTTATGGATGCTGAATAATTACAGGTAGAACATTCATCCAGTCCTGGTCTTTTCTTATTATAACTCACCTATCAAATAGGTTCGAACAAGTGGGATGAGTAAAGTTAACTAGATGCAGAACTGCCAGACTGCACTATTAAGTCAAATGAATCCTCAGGACTAGAAACCTAGTGTTTAGCACATGCAGACATACATGAATATCCTCGTTGCAAATGACAATTTGGATGCATTAACTTGTCCACGTTATATTTTCTAAAGAAAACATACATTTTGTGGCGAATTTCACTTGGTGACCCTTTTAGCTACATTAGAGCAATAAAGGAGTTACACTATTCTGCAACAAAAAAGATACAACTTAAATTAGTTATTTTACAGTGCTACACTATAAACCGTGTGAAAAAATAGGTTTACACTGACAAAAAGACTAGAGCCCAGGCAAAAGTGCATAGTGGATCAGGATTGATGGAAGACATCTTTGTAAAGGTATGACTTGCTACCATAGACGGGTGCATTAATGAACGAAGACAGAACTTGGATTCTACCAGAACCAGGAAAGTGACAACAGCAGATAGCTTATGAACAACGTGGTGCAGAGGCAGAGTTCTCAACCAGTTGCTTGTAAAACATCTCACGCAACTGATTACAAAGACAGCACCTGCAAGTGACATTTTTAATGCATATCTAAAACAACCCCGCCCCCCCCCCCCCCTCCCCCGAGTGAGAATTACCCTTTAACTTTCGGGGTCATTCCAGAAGGCAAACAAACCAAGCTCACTACGAGTTTAGCCGATGGGAAATGACATGCATTTAAAATAGTCTGACTACATTAATTGGGTTCAATCATTGCTTTGCAGGCATTACCGCGTGATAATCTGTTGCTGATTTTTTATTTTTAAATACTTCTGATTACCTTTGATTATTCCTCGATTAATTTTCTCCTGAAATCATCCTTACCAACTGTAAAACAGCATGTTTTTGCTCATTTACATTCTTGAAATAATGGTTTTCTTTATGTTGATTTACCTAGTTATACTGCTTCCCTGTGCTAAACAATATCTTGTGTTGATATCCAAGATATCATATAGTTGAAAAGCACGTACAACTTTTATTCAAAAAAGTTTGTCTAAAATAAGGACTGCAGAATTAACTTTACGAGCTGAAGCAGCTACTATAGTGGGCATTTTAATATTGCATGCTTTCACCATTCAAGACAATCAAACTGTAAAGAACTAATTAGAAAGTCTAAAGCCCCCACACTGGAAAATCCAAGCTCGAGTTCCCTTTTTTATTCACCAGAACCCTTCAGGGACTCCTGGAGAAACGTTATCGGAGCAATTATCTTCTCGATAGAGGACATCGACCTTGGAGAAAACTGAAAGCATAATACGATATCTGTTGCTGTTATAACCCTGTGCAGTCCTTATGTGCAAATTAAATCTCAAAGGAGACAATGCACATACATCGCAAAGTAGGCCATTAAATGAAAGATGTGAACCGTGGTATCTCCTGGGTCAGATGAGCTAGTTAAATATAGGACTATCATGTCAAGATGTCTCAAAAGTTGAAGTAAGCTTTTAAAGAGCTTCCAGATTAATCTGATATGTAAAGCTTGTTGAACAGTAGTGTGTTAACACTTCTACTACCCCTTCAAAGAACTCACAATTTCTCTCACACGCTCTTATGAAATATGGTCAATGTTGCCAATAAACCGACTATATAAATTTGCTGAAAAAAAACAAAGGTCACGGGGATGTTCTAGTTAGGCTCAGATTTCACTCGTACAAAACCATAGAAATTCTGCAGTTATAGTATCCTGACCTAACTATAACTACACCCCTGCAATCCACTGCTTATGACCTTGCATATTACAACACTCATGACATGGTCAGTGAAGTCACTGATGACATCTCCAATGACATCTGTGATAACATTATCCACATAACCACTGACAAACCCATTCACAGACTCACACTAGCGCGCGCACACTGATTCGTAGAGGCACTCAAAAATCCACTCACTCATACAGCCACTGACAACCCCTAACTCAACCATACAGCACTTATGAACCCACTCGCCAATACAGTCTTTTAAAAGTCATTTATTTGATCCAGATAAGCATCTTGAATATTTTCAATCCAAGTCTACATAAGAAAACTCAATAATAAAGTTAAAACATACTCCTCAATCATACCATCTCTCTTGTACAGCAACTTGCATCACATTCACCCTTCATACAATAAAACATTAGGATAGTTCAATGTCATAGGTCTCGGGCATGCACAACATTTCACAGTGCAATGTTAATACCATTGTTGTTAATTTCTCATAATGACTTTTGAATGTCATAAGATGCACTCTGTTCATGTGTCCTAAAGATCACATCTAAACAATTCACAAAGTAACGTTAGCAAATTTATTATTCACACTCTTGTGGCTAAAATAGATTCTCTTCAACAAAGCACGTTTCAGCAGTCAACACCGTCAAGAATGCCACAATTCATTATGTTGTGAAATCAAAAGAGACTACATTTTCACACCTGGAAGCTAGAAATCTCACTTTTTACAGTCTAGTCTAGGATAAATTGCAAAGGAAAACTCAGCACTATAATCCAAGTTAATATGCTAAATTTTAAAAAAAAGCTGAACATTGGCCACAACTAAACTTAAACATTCCTCTTCCTACAGATCTGTCTTTCACTTTCACCCAATCACAAACTTGAATATTTGAAACGTTGCACCCTTGCCAAGCAGAATAAGGTTTATCACTATCTTTCAACCAACTTGGAACCAACTTAGTCCTGGCTTTGCCAACTCTCAAACTCAGAAGAGGATCTGCCAAGCACCTTATTTACAGTGGTGCGATACACCCAGACAACTTCCTTAACTGCTTCTCATACATCAGATCCACTTCACACAGCTAACTGAATAGTCTCCTTCACCATGCAATTCATCCGTTCCATAATGCCATTGGGTCGAGGGTTACAAAGAGCTGTGCGATGATGTTTGATACCATGCATCAATAAAAATTCCTTCATTTCACAAGAAGTTAGTATAGTGCCTGTCTCGGTTATCAGTGCATTAGGAAAGCCTTCCTTTTTAACGGTACTCCTTGTAGACACATCCTTCCTGAATACGACTTCCAACCACTTGGAATAAACATACACCAAAACCATAGCAAACAACTCCTGTCCAACTCCAACCAAGAGTCCAATTAAGTCCATACACACAGTATGCCACACCTCTTTAGGATCTTGAATGTGACTCATCTCAGATTGCACACCAACCTTAAGCCTTTTTCCACTTTCCTTACAATCCACACACATTTCCACCCATTGGGCAGTTTGTATATCAATTCATCGCCACCAGAGGTTTTCTTTCATTCTCCTTTGGGACATGGTTTGTTTGACCCAAGTGTCCTTCATGTGCCAACTGAATGCTTTTCCTCCTTTAGATTTTTCGGTGGTACAAACCTGTCTCTCAACAAAACATTCTTTTCACTAATCAATAACTTATCCAGTATTTTGATAAATGGTCTCACATAAAGAGCAACTGCACTCTTTCTTTCCACCACTGACAACCATTTACACACGAACTGCAAAATAACCTTTGCCATTTCACTCTCGTTTTCTAGTAAAACACTTACTCCACAGTGTGCACATCTTCCAACCATGACATACCTCCCCTTCCTTGTCTCCATCAATGACTGCCTCACCATCCACAACCTTCCAATCCACTGACAGTCTTGAGAGGACATTAGCTTGAGAATTGCGCCACCTTGGAATATGCTCAGTAGAATACATGAAATCTTGCCAACGAGCTGCTAATTTTGCTAACAATGCTGATCACGAAGCAGTCCCTCCAGGAGTCAGAAATGTTATCAGCGGCTTACGATCTGTACTCATCTTAAAACGTACACCTCATAAGTATGTCCAGAAATACTCCGCGGACCAAGCCGCTGCCAATGCCTCACACTCAATGAGCGAATACATTTTCTCGGCCTCAGTCAATGAGGGCGACCGAAAGACCACTGTTTCTTCTACTCCTTTATGGAGTTGAGATAGGTCAGCAATCACTCTCGATGCACTGGCATCCACAGTAAGAATAGTACTCAAAGAGGTATGCAAATTACACTGCTTTTGCACACGCTTCCAAAAAAGAAACAGTACCTCTGAAGGGATGAAGCCAAACCCTCCTCAACGCCGCAGTATCTCTCCCTTAAACGTGCTGGGTAACGTGAGGTAGAGTCAACCTCGCGATCATTGTCACCTGGCAGGTGATGCACAGTAGGCTGGCAAATCATCGCCAAAAACCGTAGTAAATAAAGTATCCTTCTCAGAGAGTATATTTGTTGATATCTTTAATCAGCCTGCCACAAGGTGACATTCTCCTGTCAGTCTTAACATCAACTGACTGCAGCAATTCAAAGAACATTCCAGAGGAACTTCGGAACACTCCATCAATATGACACTCTCACAAGCAACCATAGCCCACAGTGTACGGCCTCTGGGAAGGGCATCTCTAGCCCAGCTGCGGGTCATACTCTGTGTACAGGTTCAAAACACCTCACCCTACTATGGTAGGGGCAGCTGCCTCCATGCCCACTGTGGTCTCAGCTGCAGATGGTGGGAACAATGGCAAAGGTTGAGTTTCCAGCCGCTCTTAATAAACTGCGTGTCCAGGTATTGGGCCCCGTGGCCACCGTAGGATCAGTTAGGTTTACACTTAATAGATTAAATGAAGGCTAGGATCAGGAAAGGGGCCTATGTTGATATTTTTGAGCTTACCATTGTGAAGCCGGTATCTGAAGACCCCAATGATCCCAAAGAATACATGGACAAGCAGAAGAAGCCAAAAGTTGAGAGATCATTGATCAATTGGATCAAAGGCTACACCATTAACTAGTCTCCGATGCTAGAGACATCGCCAGAATTGGGTTCCTAGACTCCCTTTTATCAGAATACAACTGTGGGTGCATACCAACAATTTGGGGAAATTTGCTGGAAGGATTGGGACTGAAGAAAGATTCTAACCAGATATGTTCTGGAATTCAGAATTTGTGCTGTATGATGATAAAAAAAAAAAAGAGCGAAGGTATGGGGCAACAGTCCTTTCCGACTTCAATAGGTGGTGCAGGAGAAAAAGCATTTGCTGGCTTTTCAACAAAAAATCATACACAAGCCCACCAGTTACCCGTAAGTTCAAACACAGCTGCTCCTTGTGCGGGAATGCATGTTATTTCAACATTTAGCGTCTCAAGAGATTTAAAGATAAAGGAAGTCAGAAGTATTCTGTGGGTCCTAACACCCGATATGACTTTCTCTGCCACATCTATAATTTTTCTGTCCCCTGCACTAAACTAACTTGAGATGCAATGTGCCCCACCAGCTCTACTGTGGCTTCCACTATGGCTTTAGAATATCAGCCAATGGGGTGCAGGGTCATAGACTTTGAGAGAACCAGCAATCGTAAAGATATAGCAAAGAAAAAGACTGAAATATAAGTGAAGTTGGGGAGGGTAACTGGTCTTTTTACCATCCCACCTTTTGATGACTGTCTGCTCACCATTGGAGATCGTTTGTAAGAAAGATTTCAGTGAGTTTAGACTCATACACAGGCTATCCACTCCACAGGGTGGGTCTATCAATTACATAGTTGACCCAGTGCTCTACATAATGAGGCTCTAGCCAAGTTGAGGGAGTGGCACCAGCATGGCTAAGGTAGGTGTTGAATCAATCTTTTGCCTAGTGCCTGTTCACCCCGACTTTCAAATTGCGGGCTACTTTCTTTTTTATAAACAATCTATACCCAACGGGTGTTTGGTGTCTTGCGTGTACTTTAAATGGCTCCTCACTAATGGATTTTCGCGCAGGCAGGTGAGACCGACTTAGTCATTCATTACGCGGATAATTTCTTATTACTCGGTCTCAAAGATTTGGGGGCATATGCCAATTCATTGTTATCTTTCATAAAGCTTATTGTCAACTTCGGAGTATTACTGGCCAAGAACAAAAGAGCAAGCCCAGCTACAACCCATGTATTTCTAGGTATTGAGATCGACTCCCAAAAAAGTGAGGGGGGGGGGGGGGGGGGATCCATAGCACAGGTCACGTCTACGCTTAAGAAGAAGCATCAGAGACCATGCTTAAAATGTTACTTCCCTACAGCCGTTTCAGACTGTAAAGGCTCTGCAAATTTGTCTTATTTTCTAAATCAATAAGTAAACATTTGTTTGGACAGCATGTTAGTGATCGAATCGATTAACTTCCAACATACTAAGTGCATAAAAATGGTACTGAGCTTCCTTAAGGAGCAAATTCTGGTTTGATGAAAGAACACTTTTCTGTTTAGAGCTAAACATGTGCCTGGTATTCTGAATAACACTGATGCCTGGTCTAGTTTCAAGTTGCAGGATTTCTAGTTTTTACATCGAGGTGCTGTGGTGGAGCCAGCACTCCTCCTCCAGAGATACTATTGAATCTTGATTCTCAACCCTACCACATCTAACTGGAGTTAGTCTGGGACAATGAACAAAGAGGTCATACAAATTGGCTATTGAGTCTTAAATTATGTTCAAATCATGTTGCACACAAGCACAGCGTTTCTCGTTGAGTTGCTGGGTAGGATTCCTGGAGCACATGCGTATGGAGGAGAGGTCTGCTAGGCGCCACATTTAAATGCTAGATTTGCTGGCAAATGCAGCAGAGCAATCACATTCATTTATGCTCTAAGGAAGCATTCAAATACTTTAGGAAAGCTTTAAAATGTTGGGAGAGGTCGGAGTGCTGTTTAGGAGGTGTGCCATAAATATTGGCAAGATCAGAAGGATTCTAGATGTTCTCTTCCGTATGCTTCTCCAAGTAAGAAATGATTAGGTTTTCAGCAACATTCTTTCTTGTCTTTTGTGAGGCATTTAGGACCTCTGATTAAATGCAGCATCCCAAAAAGACATTCTTGGGGAGTTGCTGCTGGGCCAGGTCTCTTGCCTAGAGGGAGATTTGATAGTTACTTTATCTTGCTCATATATTGATCAATTAGGTAAAGGGTAGCAGGTGATGAGGAGGTTGGCAGGAAGGGGTCTCAGGTTGTCCAGTCACCTTACTGAGTGAATTCTTGAGTTTGAGGCCTAATGCTGCATCCACTTTCTCATTCATCCAAAGCATCAGTATCCTGCTCACAAGGCATCAACGCAGCAAAGGATTGGCTAAGGCTCTTCTGGCAGCAGGCATAGACAACAACAATTACAGCTCCCATTCATTCAAGATTGGTGCTGATACATCTTAGCGCCAGGGAGATGGACGTTCTATTGCTACAAAGCTGTGCGAGCCTCAAAATGATCCAAGGCATGTCACAGGTCAGCTGGTGTGTTTATTATCCCTCTCTTAACTGTGTGCATTACTTCACATGGTTACAGTCAGAGTAGGGACCCTTGGGCGTTTGTTAGAAGAGCAGGAACTGAATTTAGGAAAGGCTGTTCTGCAGGAAAGCATCTGAGGCTGACCAACAAATCTATTGGGCTGGGTTGGCGTGGCTAACCGCCGAAGACGGCAGTCACTTGAATACAGAGCTCCCAGTTTTGGACCTGGCAATCCCAGCACAAGGGCTCCATCTGTGTAGAAAAGTGTATGCAATCGCCCATTGATGTCGAGGGGGAAGTCAACCAGCGGCTGTTGCCAGAAACCTTGGTGGTAGGGCCAAAGTGTGCCTCTGCAGCCGCGATACGGGCTGCCGCATGGATGGCCCGACTCTACGGAGGAGCGCCTGCATGCTGGGAGACCCAACGAAGGCCACAGCTGTCTGGGCCTGAACCTGGGCAGAGCTACCAGCGCCTGCCCCGACCAAGCTCGGACTAATCAGACTCCCTGACTAGCAACAGACAGTGGTGGCGGTCCTCCGGCCAGAGACCTGGTCGCAGACAAGCCATTAATGATCCGCACCGCCATAGATGAAAGCCGGCTGCAGGTTGCGGCCTCCAATATCTGAGGAGGTATGAAGCAGCACTGGTGCTCAGAGGCACGGCGGGGACCCTGTAGAGCCGAGAGTCAACAAGTGCGGCCCTGACAAATCTACTGGAAACGGTACGAGGCACATGGGAGCCGAGTAGAGAGGAGCTGTGAGGTCCCTGAGGGGAGATTAGACCAGAGCGCTCTGCCCTGCCTCATGGAGCACCAACCAGCACATGCTGGGAGCCGCCATACGCGCAGCACCTGATTGTGGCCCCAAGAGGAACGCGCTATAATTTGCTACTGCACTGGGGGGCACTGAGATAGCACCGGCGAACAAGTTACTTACCTTCAGAAATGATGTATCTGTAAGAGACAGATTAGTTATAGATGCCTTACCTCAAAATTTGCCTCAGGCGTAAGACTGTATCCGGATAATTTTTTCTTAGCAGTACCCCTGCGCATCGGTAGGTGGCGTTGACTCCACATCAGTTGTTGGCATCATGGTTGCCAGGATGACGTCACGGACCTTGACGCCGCCCCTGCACACTGGTGTTTTTTCCGAGCCAGCCTAGCGCAGATCCGGAGAGAGCTACCCCTTTAGTCACTTTTTGACTAAGCTTTTTTTCGATATTTTGTCGGCTTCTTTTCGAGTCTTCAACTCCTGTTGCGCGAGGGATGTCCCACCATTGAACCGGCTTCAAACCCTGCGAGGCCGGCTGCCCTGTCGCCCCTGTTATACTGCAGACTGTTTAACCCTTGGCCTTCGCCCTCCTGATCTGTGCTGCTCCGCGAACCGACGCTGCGGAGACCAGAGAACACAATACAAGTCCCTCATCACTGCAGACAGCTTAGGTCGCCTGACGGTCAAAATATTAGCAGGTTTTGCTTCATATGTTTGGTCGAATGGGGTTCTGTTGTTGGGATCATTTATTGGGGGATAGTAATGTTTTTGTTCTTGTCAAACCAACATTTATCCACCTGAATTATCAGCAACATGATGACTCTTGTGTGCGCATGTACACATACAGAAAATACCAAGTGATAAATAACCATGTCTGTCACTTGCCAATATAATATACTCACATGGAATGTCCGGGGGATGGGGTTCCATATGCAAGCAAGAGAAAGCACCACCCCAGAGGCAACCGCCCCCCGGAGGCACAGCGTGATATCCAATGATGGGATAATTCCAAAGGTACTCAAAGGTGAAGGTTTTCAAAATGAATTTACTTGATCCTCATAAATGCTTGTTCATCGAAAATGGAATTAATCTCATTCACACCTTGACAGCATGAAGAATTGATTAACTTAAATTACCAGTCCCAATGCATTTTGAGCAGATGGAGCACTTCATCAGTGAAATTAACGCCTAAAATAATGAAGCGAGAAACATACAGATCACAAAAATGGTCAAATAATGCGTCTGCATACAGTTGGTGAACCATGCAGTAATTGAGACGTGGGTATGACAGGAAAGGTAAAGTCAAGCTCCAAGAAACCCTATGATAATAAACATAGGGGTGATAGGTGTTGTATAAAGTAGTAGATCGAGTGATACAGTGATATAAGAAAAATTCAACTGTGGTACCACGCCTCGAGTGAATTAGTATGAAACTATCATAAGTGGGTTCACGTGATGGGTCAGAAATTGTGAGCGAATTAAAACAATGTCGATGAAAGCATATGCAGATAAAAGCACAGGTAGCAGCATGCTTAACATCCAAGAACTCGAGGTGTCGTACCACAGTTTAATTTTTCTTATGTCACATGCACTCGAGGTGTTGCATCACTTTTGACTTATCTTTGTTTTGCATCCACCAAGTTAGTCATATTACCCTTTCCGGTAAGCATATCTTCGCTGACTATTTACCTAGATTGGTTTGTTGATTTGATAAAAAGTGGCATCGTCTCATTTTTTCACTCTGTCAATCACTTTATACAACACGTATAACCCCTATGTTTATTATCAAACGGTATCTTTGAGCTGGTACCCACGTCTCAATTACTGCATGGTTCACTAACTATGTATCTTTGAGTAACTATGAAATTTTCCAGTCATTGGATATCACAATGTGCAATCTGGGTACGTCGCCCCTGGGGTGGCACTTTCTATTATTTCTTCATTACACTCTTTGAACAATGAGCGATACCCTGTCTGCGCGCACTCATTTGATTGAGCTTTAAAAGGAACATTTTAACATTTGGATTACCGTTGGAGTGCATGAACCAATTTCCTCCATATGCAAACGCCATTGAATGCATGCCCAGCTGCGTCGACGAAAGCACACAATGTTTACAGGAAACACACTTTACTACCTCCGAAGCCCTCAAATTGCACAAACAATTGGAGGGGACAGGTATTCCACATCTCGTTTTCAACTTTTACATGGGGTGGCTGTTTGGATCCGAGCCAGGGTCCCATTTGAGGACCTTAACACAAGAATAGCCACCCATGGCAGGTACACCTTACTCCGGGGCACGCTGAATGGCATACCAGTGGTACTTGGAAGAATATATGCTCTGAACACAGAACAGGACGTATTTCTTGCACATCTCCGCTCCGTCCTTGCTGACTGAACGATGTACCCCTAAATCCAGGGAGGGGGGCTTTAATGCAGTATTAGACTGCTCACACCCTCCCATACCACGCATGGCCCGATCAGAGAGGCTATAGCTCTTCAAGTATGGGTGCAGCGCTGGACTCTTTCAGACACTGGGCACAGCTAAAACAGGTGTATGCGTGAATATTCATTCTCTTCACCGTACACTTGACACAACATCTGGACCGTATACTCTGCACCACCTCACTACTAGCTCATGTCGCACATGCTACCTTTTTTGGGAAAACCCTGTCATATCACAACCCTCTGGAACCGACTGTGACCTAAGGCAGAGTACCCAATCCTGTGCCCACATGAAGACTAAACTCTTGCCTGCTAGAGGACAGGGTATTCCGTGACACATTGGACAAATGAATATGCTACTTACCAGTATGCATCTGTTCTTGGCATGTAGGGCTGCTGACATTCATATCTGTGCATAGATCGCCGCCTAGTGTTGGGTCCGGATGTTTGCACGTTGTTGTCCTGGAAGAGTCTTCGAAGTATCCTTGGATAGGTGACTCCTCCCCTGGACTACAGTGCGCATGGGCATCCTCTCCATCCTCAGATTGTTTTTCGCCATTGTGGCAGTGATGGAGTAGATACAGAAAGTGATGACCATGCTTGCAATAATTCTGAGAGCTGCAGCTGCGACAGGCGCCGGGGAGGAGGGAGGGCGATATGAATGTCAGCAGCCCTACATGCCAAGAACAGATGCATACTGGTAAGTAGCATATTCAGTTCGAGGCATGTGGGCTGCTGAATTCATATCTGTGCATAGAATACATAGCAGTGCCCTCTATTGGCGGCGGCTACCCGTGCCAGCTGCAGCGGTCTGAAAAAGTGTTTTGAGAACAGCCTGTCCTACAGCTGCCTGCTGTTTTGACTGCACATCTACGCAATAGCGTTTTGTAAATGTGTGTGTAGTGGACCATGTGGCTGCTCTGCATATATCATGCAGGGGAATATTTCCTAGGAAGGCCATGGAAGCCCCCAACTTGCGTGTTGAGTGGGCTCGTGGTGGAATAGTTAATGTGCGTTTTGCCTTTTGATAACAGATTTGAATACACTTAACTATCCATCTGGCTATCCCTGCTTTGGAGATGGCGTTACCTTTGTGGTGTGGGGCAAAGGCAACGAACAGTTGTTTTGTCTTCCTGAAGGGTTTAGTCCTGTCGATGTAGTACATGAGGGCCCTCCGTACATCTAGTGTATGTAATGCCCTCTCTGCAACAGTTTGTGGGTTTTGGAAGAAAACGGGCAGTTCAATAGTCTGGTTCATGTGGAACTGCGATATTACCTTGGGCATGAATTTGGGGTTGGTACGTAGTACGACCCTGTTGGCGTGAACCTGAATAAATGGCTTTTGAACGGTTAGTGCCTGGAGTTCACTAACTCTTCTTAGGGAAGTGATCGCTACCAGGAAGGCTACTTTCCAGGTAAGGAATTGAATCTCGCATGAGTGTAGAGGTTCAAAGGGTGGACCCATCAGGCGTGTGAGGACCAAGTTGAGGTTCCACATTGGAGCCGGTGGGTGACTAGGTGGAATGACTCGTTTGAGTCCTTCCAAGAATGCTTTGATGGCAGGCACTCTGAAGAGAGAGAGGTGCTGCCTGGTTTGCAGATAGGCTGATATTGCGGTCAAATGGACACGTATAGAGGTGTACGCCAGATTGCATCGGTATAGGTGTAAGAGGTAACATATGATGTTGTGGATGGATGCGTCCAGCGGGTTAATGTCATTATTACCGCAATAAATGACGAACCGTTTCCATTTGGCTGCATAGCAAGCTCTTGTAGTGGGTCTCCTGGCCTCCTTGATGATGTCCATACAGTCAGGTGGCAGATTGAGATAGCCAAACTCTAGGACTTCAGGAGCCAGATCGCCAGGTTCAGCTGTTGCGGATCTGGGTGCTGAACCTCTCCATGGTTCTGCGTCAAATGCGCGGGTTTGATCCGCAGCCTTTGATGCGGTACCACGGAAAGTTCGAGGAAGGTGGTGTACCACGGCTGGCGTGCCCACGTGGGAGCAACTAGGACGAGTGTCAGGGAGTGTTGTCGGAGTTTGCGAGCCACCAGCGGTATCAACGGTGCTGGGGGAAAAGCGTACGCAAATTTGCCGGACCAGTTCATCCATATCGCATTGCCCTGCGACTGCGGGTGTGGGAATCTGGCGGCGAAGCTTTGGCATTTTGCGTTTTCGCTTGTCGCGAATAGGTCTATTTCTGGGTGACCCCACTGCTGGAAGTACGGTTGGAGTACCGATGGGTGTAACTCCCACTCGTGCATCTGGTGGCTGTGTCTGCTGAGCAGATCCGCCATCTGGTTGTCCTTGCCGGGGAGGTGTTCCGCCATGAGGAACATGTTCCTCTGAATGGCCCACTTCCACATGCTCTGAGCCAGATGAGACAACTGTGGAGAGTGTGTCCCTCCCTGCTTCTGTATGTAGTACATTGCGGTCATGTTGTCCGTCCGGATCAACACGACCTTGTTGCACAGATGTACTTTGAAAGCCTCCATGGCCAGGAAGATTGCCATCAGTTCCAGAAGGTTGATGTGCATCTTCTTCTGTTGTGTCGTCCATAGTCCCTGCACTGTGTAGTGGAGTACATGAGCTCCCCATCCCTGGAGAGACGCGTCCGCTGTCAGTACTATTTGTGGAACAGGCTCTTGGAACGGTCGGCCCTTGCAAAGGTTTTGTGGATTCCACCAATGCAGAGAGTTGTATGCCCGACCGCTCACCAACACTAGGTCTTTCAACTGTCCTTGAGCCTGATTCCACTGACGTGCTAGGCACTCCTGAAGTGGGCGCATATGTAATCTCGCGTGCGGGACTATGAAGATGCAGGAGGCCATCATGCCTATCAACTGCATAAACACTCGCGCTGGAAGCGAGTGGTTGGGTCTGAACTTGGAGATCAGCGCTTGTATGCCGTTGATCCTCACTAAATTTGGCTGAGCTGTGGCCGCCAGAGTGTCTATAGTCGCACCTAGGTACTGTTGTACGTGTGCGGGCTGGAGATGAGACTTTGGGTAATTTAGTGAGAATCCCAGACTGTGAAGAAGGTGAATGGTACGGGACACGTGGCTTGCACATTGCTGGGCTGATCTCGCTTGAACGAGCCAGTCGTCTAGGTAGGGGTAGACGTGTATGTGCTGTCTCCGTAAATGTGCCGCCACCGTAGCTAGGCACTTTGTGAAAACCCTGGGCGCTGTTGTCACGCCGAAGGGAAGGACTTTGAACTGATAGTGCTGCCCCTGAACAGTGAACCTGAGGTATTTTTTTTGTGAGGGGTGGATGGGTATGTGAAAATACGCATCCTTGAGGTCCAGTGATGCTAGGAAGTCTCCCTGCTGGAGAAGCGGAAGGACTTGCTGTAGAGTGAGCATGTGAAAGTGCTCCGAAAGAATGTACTGGTTCAGGGGTCTCAGGTCTAATATAGGCCTGAGCGACCCGTCCTTTTTTGGAATGAAGAAGTAGAGGGAGTAAACCCCCGTGCCCCGCTCGTGGACGGGTACGACCTCGATAGCGCCTTTTAGAAGCATACTTTCTACCTCTTGCTGTAAGAGCGTCAAGTGCTCTGAGGACATAGGACGGTTTCTTGGTGGTATTGTGGGTGGAGTGGAAGTTAACTCCAGACAGTAACCGTATTTTATAATATCTTTGACCCACCTGTCCGTGGTGATGGAGTTCCACGTGGACAGGAACCGTTGTAGCCTTCCCCCGACAGGTGTTATGTGGTCGGGAGGAAGGGAGAGGGCGTCACTGCTTGTTCTTGGGGGAGGACCTGGTGTTGCCGTAGCCACGTCCTCTGCCCTTGGTACTGGAGCCACGATAGCCACCTCGGGTGTTCTTATCGTAGGTGGTCTGCGTATTACCCTTGTTATATGTTTGTTGTGACCCCTGTCCTCTGCCTGCTCCCTTGTTTCCGGGGCGACGAAAGGAGCCGCTCCGAAAGGACTGAGTTTGTAGGGCACCCATGGACTTTGCAGTGTCCGTGTCCTTTTTTATCTTCTCGAGGGTGGCGTCAACCTCAGGCCCGAACAAAAAGTCGGGGTTGACGGGCTGATTAAGGATATTGTTTTGTACCTCAGGCTTGAATCCTGAGATACGTAGCCAGGCGTGACGTCGTAGGATGACGCTAGTGTTGATGGCCCTGGCAGCCGTGTCAGCAGCGTCTAGTGCACATTTGATGGCAGCATTTGTGAGTAGCTGTCCCTCTCTGATAAGGATTTCTGCACCTTCTTTGTAGGGGTCAGGGAGGTGTTGAAGGAGTTGCTCCATTGTGTCATAGTGCGCCCTATCGTAGCGAGCGAGGAGCGCTTGAGTGTTAGCTATGCGCCATATGCTTGCAGCTTGTGCGGCAACTCGCTTGCCGGAGGTCTCCAGCACCTTGGACTCCTTGTCCGGGGGAGGAGCGTCACCCGTTGTCTGCGAGTGTGCCCTCTTGCGGGCATTCGCCACAACGATGGAGTCAAGTGGTAATTGTCCTCTGATGTAAGTAGGATCCCCAGGTGCTGATCTGTATTTCTTATCGATCCTGGGGTTTATCACTCGTGCCCTGGTGGGTTCCCTGAAAATGTCAGTGGCTGGCTTAAGGACCCCCTTCAACATTGGCAGAGTCTTTACATGTCTTTCTGAGGATGCAAAGGTGTCCATTAGAAAGTCATCTTCGATGATATCAGAGTGAAGCTGTACATCATGGTTGTTCGCCGCCCGTTCAATCAGAGCGTTGAACGCCGCAGTATCCTCTGTGGGTGACGTTTTTGCCCCATATAGTTGTGGGTCCTGTGCATCAAGAGGTGCACTGGGGTCTGCAGGGTCGCCCCAAGTTTGGTCAGGGTCCTGCTGGTCATCAGGGTCCGTGTCCACATGGTAGGGGACTTGTTCACCCATGTAGTCCTCCAATGCATCCGTGTCGGAGCGTGTGGGGGAGGCCCGGTGTGGATCCTGGTAGGGTGAATGAAAGGGTTCATACAGGAGAGGTTCTGTGTCCACAGGCAGCTTCCTCTTTAGCGGGATCCTGAAAGGTTCCAATGGCGGTTCCGAAGTTATCCTTCGGTCGTGGAGAATCATCCTGCCAGTGTCGGCGTCGATGACGCGTGACGGAGACGGCTCGACAGGCGTAACCGCAGTTTTGGTGGCCTGTGTCCTGAGTTGAAACGCCTTCGGGATTGTGGATGGAGGCAAGCCGAAGGTAATGCTGGTCGGCACCGACGAAACCGCTGGATCGATCGAACCCGACTGGTCCTGGAGGGCAGCCTTGGTTTTGCAGCCTGGCATTGCGCCAGGCCGTACTCGGGGCGCCTTAGAGGTCGTGGCCCCCGCCAGGGTCGTCGAGGCGGCTGCAGATATCTTCTGCGCCCGTGGTGCATCGAGCCGAGGTGCGGAGATCACCGTCGACGTCTTCGACACGTGAGGTTTCGGTGTCGTCGAGGGAGTGCTGCGAGGCGTAGCAGGCGGGACGGCCCTCGGTGTCGGTGGCGTCGACGCCGGTAACCGAGCAGGTTTTTCGGCGCCGATGGCCTTCTTCCGTTTGTCGACTCCCATGTCGCCCGTCTCGAGTTCGGCACCGAAGTCCCCCTTGGTGCGGTCGGTGCCGACACGGTGCGCCGGCGTCGAAGGTGTTGAAGGCCTCGATCCGACTAGCGCCACTTTCAGTTTCGGTTTCGTAGGAACCTGAGCAGCTTTCGGTTTCGGTTCCGTGGAAGGGAAACCAGCTGGCTTAAGCGGTAATGGCTGCCGCTGAACGTCCGAGGCCGGGCCCGAGGGCGGGGCCGAAGGACTGCGTGATAGGTCTCGGGTAAGGCCCGAAGGCGATCCCTCGACCGGAGCCATAGTCTGTGGCACTGGTGAATTCTCGGTTTGAACAGGTAGGCCTTGTTCATCATCGGAGCTACTCTCTTCGGCCCCTAAGGCCTCCTCGTCGTCTCCTACCTCGGTGACGTCTTCACCTCTGTGGAAGAGTGACTCGTCGGCCTCGTCCGATCCGGGTTCTTGGTCGGAAACGGGACTGGAGGGTAAGACTTCTCTGGGGCCGGTGCCGCGTGCTGCGCTTCGAGCCTCGCCGCTCGACGATTCCGCAGAGTCTTCTTTGAACGGAACCGGGCACAGGCCATACATGTCGACTCGTCGTGGTCCGGCGAAAGGCATTTGTTGCACACCGGATGGACGTCGATGTGTGGGTACTTCGCATTACATACCGGACACCTTTTGAATGGCGTCCTCGATTCCATCGTCGAAGTAGTTGATGGCCAGGTAAATGCGAACAAAGTCGGTGCTGAAAGTTAGTAAACTAACAGAGAGTATCGAAAACCGATCGATAAACAGTACCGACGCGAACTAAAGGCCTTGTGGCCTTGACAAAATTTTTTCCTAACTTGAGCTAAGATAGCACATCCGAACCCAATGGCGGAAAAAAACAATCTGAGGATGGAGAGGATGCCCATGCGCACTGTAGTCCAGGGGAGGAGTCACCTATCCAAGGATACTTCGAAGACTCTTCCAGGACAACAACGTGCAAACATCCGGACCCAACACTAGGCGGCGATCTATGCACAGATATGAATTCAGCAGCCCACATGCCTCGAACACTACAGACTCCTACTTTGTAGACAATACCTATAGGCCTCCTCACAGTAGTACGGAGTGGAAGCATTCAAGGTGGTACTGAGGGGGGGGGGGGACATCGATCAGCTCTACTGTGGGTGCCTGCCAAACGGTATATCATGAGCTGACACATGAAGGGGGAGCTGGAACTGCTAGAGTGGGCTGCGGTGGCAGATGTGAAACGTGCAGAGAAGGTACAAGCAGTGCGGATTGCATATGCAGAACTCCTTGAGAGACTTATCGATTACCAGGTAGCATATATGCACAAGTCACATGCACCCTCCCCAGTTCCCATCCTTAGTAGCCTATGTTACCAACCAAATAGGAATTAACAAGGCCATCTGTGATTATCATAAGGAACCTTACACAGCTCCTCCTTCTGCTGGCTCCCAAGCAATCTGCACCTTTTTAAGTGGCTTTAACCTGACACAGGTCCCTGCTGCAGACAAAGAGACCCTTGCTGCCCCGCTGTCGATCAACGAAATTCTAGAAGCCATTAAGGAACTACCCCGCAATAAAACTCCGAGAACAGATGGACTCCTGGTGGAATTCTAGAACACCTTTTTTTTAAATCGCTTGGAGCCACAGTTGGGAGCGCCTATTAGAAAGAGGAATGTTGTCCCCTACAACGGGACAGGCGTTGGTGGCCTCCATGCTGAAGCCCTGGAGGGTGCCAACAGACATGTCATCATATAGGCCTTATTGTTGCTACATACCAAGAACAAAATCCTGAACAGGGTACTAGCCTGCAGGCTTTTCCCACTACCCCCTAAAATAATACATGTCGACCAATGCTGCTTTGTGCCCAACCGCAGTACCTCTCTAAATATACGCCTACTCCTACATGTCATGAATACGCCCTCCGGACATGCCTCATGGACAGGGTGCCTTTCCCTAGATTTTCGCCATGCCTTTGACCTCAGACGTTTTGGTATCCCTACCTTATATATACGTTGAGTAAATCTACAGTGCACCTCTCCAATGGCGAGGGCAAGGATGGGGCGCACTTATCGGACGCATACCCTGTTCTCCAAATCACTAGAGCGGGCTGCCCGCTCTCCCCGATGTGCTTTGTGAGTGTGCTGGAATCCCTGCTGCAGCGCCTCCGACAAAATGCTCAAGATTGGGAGATCGCATTTGGACCTGCAGTATACGCATTATCCTTATACGCGGACAAAATAATAATGTATTCCAGAGACCTACGTGACACTCGCAGGGTTAGCCATAGACGCTGATAAATCCTAGGCTATTACCTTTGGAGACAAATTGATCCAGGTAGCACCCCCCACCACCACCTTCAGATACTTGATACAAATATAAGGAGAAACATCCAGTTTGCTGGAGGGTAATTCTACAAGGTGATCACCTCAGTTTGTTCTCAGGTTGCCTTGTGGACTTCGCTACCGCTCTAAGTGACTGGCCACCTAGCCCTAGCCAAAATAGTATTGCTCCCACGCCTCCTTTACTTTTTCATAAATTTAACAATAAGGATACCGGCTCGATATATAAATTCTTGAATACTCCCCTGATAGACCTGGTATGGGTTAATGGCAGAAGGCGAATCAGTCTTGCTAAGCTGCAGCCGCCGCCGGACAGAGGGGGGAATGGGAGCACTGGACTTCGAATCTTATTGCCTTGTGGGGCAACTGCACTGGCTCTCCTATTGGATGGCAGGATGCAACCTTCAGGAGATTGCCTGCACACAGTGCGCGGTAACACAGGGTAAATTATACATACTCCTCTGCCCTGGATCACCCTGCCACCCCCAAGCACCATTATTGTTACAAGTTCCTCTTACAGCCATGAGATACACTGCCCCGGTTATTCCCTACGCCCCTAGTATCTGGTTGCTAGGCCTTTCCACGACCGTTGGCATTCTAGCGCGGCGCCAACTGCATGCATGGGAATAGAAAGGAATTACAACAGTGGGGGCACTATTTGGCGATGGAGCACTACTGGGCCACACAGAATTATCAATGAACAGGGACTATTGGATTCTTGGTTTCTCACAAATGCGAGTATCATACGATATGCCAGACAACACTGGGCCCCGGATGGGGTAGGATCACCAACGCACAAACTAATTCAGTCATTAGACATTATGGGTAAAGGCAGGAATCTAATACAATTGCTATATCGGAGACTCCAAGAGCACCTCTTAACGTCTCTGAAACCCTTGAAATGCCATTTGGAGGTAGATATGGGTCAAGAACTCCAGTATAAGAAATTAACCTTCCTCCTAGGATAACCCAAGAAACTTTTCCGCAGTTCCAGATTCAAATTCATACAGCTCTCCTTTCTGCATCACGCATACTTTACACCACATAGACTTCATCTCATATTCCCCACTGTTCCATCAGCGTGCCCAGATGCCCTGAACAGGATGCTGACCTGATGCATGTGCTGTGGGCTTGCTCTGCAACATCCTCATACTGGGTACAGATTGGCGCTACACTGGGGGAGGTAACTAGTAGGACAAAAATGGCGTTCAACTGAGAGTTGAATTCTGGGTCTCAACCCATGCCCCTAAGGCAATCAGGGGAGAGGACGGATTATGGACCGGTCGCTCCTTCTAGCTAAACGTCTCCTGACCAGGAGGTGGAAATCTGCAACGGTCCCAATCATATCCCAGTGGAGGAAGAGAGGTGGAGAGGTGAGGCCTATAGAGCGATGCTGTCGGACGAGAGGAATATCATGGGTTGCGGAAGTGGGCGATAGCGATGGAGTGAAATGTACTGTTGGAATCCTTCAAAACACTAGAGTTGCCCGACAAACACGGATCCTAACTAATGGGAGGACTGCTGTAGTACCCCTGAAGTTCCGTAATAGTGGAACTTTACTAATACCTGGCAGGCTGCAACGGCTGCTTGTCACCCACTTTTGAACGAGATAGCGGTCGGACTCCAAAGCCATATTGCCCGAGTCGTTTCCTGTAAATTGCTTAACAAAATGGTATGTTTACTCACTGACCTATTTGATACCCAATGAGTCACAGCAAGACATGCATTTAAGGGATGGATGACAAGTTTCAGGGGTGGGAGGAGGGAGTTGTTAATTTCAATTATTGGTTAATGCCACATGCTTATGAAAACCTAAAACTCGCTGCATTGTTTCCTACTTGCGACATATAACCTCTGCTTTGACAAGTTTCCTATAAATCTGTGTGGACAAGAATATGCTCGAGACAAATAATGCTGTATATGGTTTTCTCCGAGAGGACTTTAATGCCGACATATTTCAATGTTAAGTCTTTTAAATCAATAAAATTGGCGGTAAAAAAAACAAATCCATTGGGCCAGTGTAAGCAGTTTTCATTTGGATGGATTGCACCGACTGACAGAGGAAGGGGTAGCAGGGAGCTACTGACACATGCACTTAAAATTCTTATCTGTGGTAATTACTTGGTGCTCCTTGGGGGAAGGGATCTCGGAGTTATGGATTCAGATTTCTTGGCTAGCAAAAGGTTCCCTTAGGCTCTAGTTATTTGGTTTCATATTATTTATCAGGTGTAAAAAGGTCCGCCCCCACCCTCCCCCGCCCCCCCCCCCCCTTTTCAGGGGCCTTAACGAATCGGTCAGGTGCCAGAATAGTCGTCAGTGGATGCAGCGCAACGTAACGTTTTTAATGATAATCACCCACAGTTGCTTCAAAGGCAAGCCCTATTTCCACAGAGACGGTGATCATTTATCCACACAGGGCAATTAGTTTTTTATTGCAACTTTTCTTTTTCTGCAATGCAGCATTTCTTGCTGATGTACAAATACAAACTTGTGAGGGGAGGACGTTAACTGTCTGGACTTGTGCCCAGCAAAGAGTTGAACTCGGCCAAAAATCAGGTAGACACCTTAGCATTGCCCTTTAAAAAGTCAGGCAAACTTTGGATCAATGTGACTTTAAATGCTATCCTAAGCCGGGCAAGTGGCACTGCAGTTTTCAAGGTGGGGCACGGGGCTGGCGCTACGCGGTTGCCCCATGCCCTCATAGATATGCTATGTAGCTCTAGCCTAATGATGCTGGGAGTTGGTGCTTGTGCCCATGGACCAATTTATGGCCCGGATGCCCAGTTCCATCTCCCACAGGATTTCAGGTCTGGGGGAAGGTGGGGGGGGGGGGGGGGGGGGGGAAGAGATGCGATCTGGCATGGTTAGATTAAGAACTCAGTTTACATGTTGTCTGGGCTCACTAGGTGTAAGGGAGCAGGTGAGTTTGTCCTGTAAAAGATTTCACCTGGGGTTCACTTTGGCCCATGACCGGGATGGTCAACCGTGGCTTCAAAGAAATGTTGGTTAGACGATTCAAGTGTAACTTACTGTCAACAATTGGAGTATACCACAATAGCTTTCATCATTTTATGTAACTAAAAAGTGAAGGTTTATTATGCTTTTTGTTTATTTCAAGGTGTAATAAATAAGGCTTCCGGATGGTTTGTTCTCTAATGCAATACATAGCTGGCCTCAGGTCGTTTTGTTTTAGTTATAGGGACGAATTGTTTGGTCAAGCGTTACTTCGTCTGGTATGCTTACCCTCTGAGCCTTCCTTGCCCCGAGACTAGGTGGGGTCCCCAGCTGTGGAGTTCACTCCAGTGTTTCCCGTCCATGCAAATGAACTCTTTAAGAGGCAGAGGATGTGACAGAAAATGTAGGCAAAATTGCCAGTCACACACTTCCTGCAACTCAACTGCTTTTTCTAAAATTACTAAGAGATACAGCTATCTCGTTACAGAATACATATTTTACATTGTTCTAACTAACTTGTGATGCACTGAAGATAAATCCTTAAAAGGTAGCCAAGTATATTTCCCCAAGACTGATGTACTGCCGTTAATAATTGGTTTCAATAGAAGATATTTAAGAAGGTATTTAAGGCTGCCACTGAGTATCTGGAGTGACATTTGCGTCATATCTCCACGTACAACACATCAAGCTATGATCCAAATTAAATAAACAATCACAAAATCAAAGGGAAAATGTCTGTTTTTCGTGTCAGGGTGAAGGAGCATTTTTTTAATAATGATAATTGACACCATCAACAACAGTAAATATGGGGTAGGCTCGTCATTCTTGGGGCAATGAAATTAAAAGCCAATGGAAACAAGCATTTACAATGCAATGGTCTTGGCATTGTTAAAGTTAGAGCTCTTGGCATTGCTCATGACATTCTTTTTGTTTGTTTTTAAAACATTTAAAGAAACGGCATTGATATTTACAATGTTAATAGCTTAATCACTCTCAAATGCGAGACCTATTGCATTTGCACCCACACACAGAGCCACCCACACAGAGCCACTCACATAGAGCAACCCACACACAAATAGAGCCACCCACAGAGCCACCTACACACAGAGTTACCCACACACAGACAGACCCACCACGCATAGAGCCACCTACAAAAAAGCCACCCACACACACAGAGCCACACACAGAGCCACCCACACACACACACACAGACCCTCCCTCACACACACAGAGCCACCCACACACAGAGCCACCCACACACACACAGAGCCACCCACACACACACATAGCCACCCCCCCCACACACAGAGCCACCCCCACACAGAGCCACCCCCACAGAGCCACCCCCACACACACAGAGCCCCACAGTAACCTCAAAATTTAACACATATTTACTTTTTGCTGGATCAACTGGGGACGTTTCTATCCATCTGTAAAAGACCTTTATGAGGTCGTAAAGAGCAATTTAACGACTAGGAAGGTTCAAAAGAAAAAAAATAAGGAGCCGGGATAGCAATCAGATCAGACAGCGATTAGATCGAAGCCAATTTGAGATGGGGGTGTTCAGCGTGGTAACAGTGGCAAGGCTTCCACCCTGAAACAGGAAACTAAAAAATGCAAAGAGCGCGCACGGCACCCATTCCCCTGCGGGGAAGCCATGTGTGTTTCAGGTTACAGCGTTATGCAAGTGTACACGGACATGCAGCAAGAGTACCTGGGTGCAAATGTTTTTGTGAGGAGTCAGGTCACCGAAAGCAGACATGCATTATTGTCAAAATACACTCGTGAATGAAAAGGAAAACGATGTACTCTGCTGTTGCAATTTGAACACAACAGCTCAAGGAGGACTGCAGGCATCACACACAGGGCAGCACAACAGCAATGTGATGTTCCCAGGTACTCCCATCATAAATAAGGCACTTTCGATGTCGGATATATTAAGTAAAGTGTTTGGACCACTCATCTCTTTAGATTGGTAGTTAAAACACTGCTGTAACTGTGGAGCAGGTCCCGCTCACATCTCTGGGTCCCGGTGCCACCGACCTGTTGCACAATTAATAACCAAGCCCTTGATTTGGAGGTATTCCCCCATAAAAAATAAACGAAGCAAAGGTTTAGGATTTCACTGCATGCGCCTTTCTGAAAAGTTGGTAAAAGCAGCTCAGTGGGTAAATGCGCCCACTGCAGAGATATGTTTAGTCTGAAGGTTGGAATAAAAGACAGCCGGGTAGAAGAGGCACTGGCAAATCCCGGCACGCCCCACGACTCGTGTGCGCTCCGGGGCACGCGGCTGATGTACGAGGCGCCTACTTAGGCATGGGAGGTGTGTGGAAGGTGGGTGGGGGGGTGCGAATGGGGGTAGAGAAGGAAACAAGTGCTGGAACTGACTAGCAGGAGGGGAGGGGAGGCAGTGAAAGGACAGAGAGCCACTGAAAGCAAAGACAGGGAGGACTGGCGTGTGCAGGTAGGAAAGGCTCGGAGAGCTTGGATTTTTATTTTGTTCTTTGCAGTCTTAGATAGCGCGGATTTGATCCCAGGGCATTAGAGCGCTTTCGATGACCTCCAGATTACATTACACAAAGTCACATTATTATTTTTTAAGACACCTGGAGATTAAGTGATTTGCCCAGAATCACAGGATGTCGAGGCCAAACGGTGACTCTGGACTGGTTTCCCAGTGCCGAAGCCAGGCAGCAGCTCGGCCCAAAGGCAACATTGGGCATAGAGGAGCGAAGTGCACGCGCTG
This sequence comes from Triturus cristatus, assembly GCF_964204655.1. Classification (NCBI taxonomy): domain Eukaryota; kingdom Metazoa; phylum Chordata; class Amphibia; order Caudata; family Salamandridae; genus Triturus; species Triturus cristatus. The sequence goes on along the minus strand of NC_140591.1, from coordinate 1,005,099,107 downwards.
TACTTTATGGAGAGGGTGAAGAGCAAAGTAAGGAATGAAAGACAGCCGGGTAGAAGAGGCAGTGGCAAATACCTGCGTGCACAGCCTGAGAGGACAGGCGGAGGAGACCAGAGCAGCAGCCGGACACGGGAGCACTGAGGGAGCCGAGAGCAGGGGGAGAGGACGCCATGAAAACCACCGCCTTTCTCCGAGGCAAAGCAGAAATGCCTCGGAGAAACACAGTGGCGTTTTCGGATTCGGTGGCGTGTTTCTTTTTCTCTCCTCTTGCCATTGGCTGGAGGAGAGAAAAACACGCCTAAAAAAGGGCGTGGCTAAAAAGTGGAAAGAACAGCAAGGAACACGCCCCCGAATCTGAAAAAGGCGGAGCCTATTTGGAGGGACGGCTCTCTCCTCCAATGGCTGGCCTCCGTTTAGGAAGCCAGCCAATGTAGGAGAGGCAAAAAGAGAGGCGGGCTAAATAGCCACTCTAAGAAACATAAGATCTTCGGACTTCCGGTTCTGCCTTCGGCAGACCGGACGGTCCCTCGACCTAAAAAGGGCTCCACTTTCGTGGAAACAGAAGATGTTTGCAGATGTAACTACAGTGAATCAGAGCAAATATTTAGCTGCAAGACCCAGTGCAAATAAGACTGGTGGTGAGCGGATCAGTTTAATAAGTGTACAACATCATCACAGCCACATACAGAGTTTTAAAAAAATACAAATAACCCAAGCAGAGGAGCCCCATTGGAATCTAGTTTTGGTATATCAAAACAGCTAAAATGTGTACATTACATTATTCCGAGTAGGGCTTCAACATTTCGATAGGCAATGTAGAATTTACTCCTAAACAGTCAAAAGTTGTCCTGGAACCAACACAGTTCCTCCAACACCCAGAGCTCTTAATAAAGCGATCAAAAGGGGTTATGGTTTTCTGAAAAATCTTGTGCACTGCCTTCAAACCATAAACTGTTCGGAGCTGGGAATAGGGATCTGCTGCGATGGGACCTAGAAGTCATCAATAAAGGGAGATGGCGGTAGAATGATATTTAAAATCAACTTCTAACAGTATTGGAAACAGTCTGCAAAACATGTGAACTGTTTTCTGAAAGTGGTATGGCACAGTATGCCCCGCTGGAAACCACTGGGCCGAAAAGTAATATGCCAATGTTGGAAGCTCAATCAGCAACTGTGTCCCATTACTATTTAGAGAGGGAAAGGAAAGACCGACAGCAGAGAGCACTACCATACCCTGCTTCCATGTATGCCCACCCTGCTGGCCACCTTGCTCAAGACTCGTTGCACCAGTTGGATGAAAGTTAATTCGACAAAGACCGTCAAGTAAAAAATATAAATCTGGCTTTCATGCACTTCACACTTCACCTTGTCCGGATTTCTTCCTTAATGGAAGAGTACGCCAGCCCCCATTATGAACAGTTTTCTAGACACTACTACACCTTGACCAATCCACCTGCCGTCAGGAGTCCTTCTGGCTTTGGTCTGAAGTGCATCTCTGTCTCATCCCTGCACTATCATCATCAATTCAAGCATGATCACTGTTTTACGTCGCTGTTTTGCACACTATTTGCTGTACTGTTTGACTTGTAATGCTTTTTGGGTAAAGGGACCATAACAAATATAGAATTACATTCTGATGAGGGCAGTCTGGTTCACGTCTGTTGTAGTGTTAAAGGTAAGGTAACTTCTATCACCATCGATGGTACTGAGGGAGCTCCTTTAAGGCATCACTGTACTGAACAGAAAATGTTCCCGGGAGCAAGCCCTTAGAGAAGGCCAGTGCTCCACTCGGATGTGGATGGTTCGCTTGCAGTAGATGCTGGTTGCGGTAGTTTATGGGTCATGTACTGCAAAGTGATGGCACACGTCCATTCAGAATAGGGGCTGCCATAGCAAGGTGCATAAACATGGAGGACTGGGTGGGAGGAACCCAATTGCTTATACAAAATGAGTAAAACAGAATGCAACGCAGTGACAACAGTTCAGCATCATCCTCCATCCTTTTTTAATCGATTTTAGCAGTGCACAGCAGGGGAATTGGCATGGGTAAAGAAGCCCTCTTCTAGGGCCAAGGAGAGCAAATCAGTCAAAACAGAATGAGGGAGTCTGGGTGTATCACACGGCACACATACAAGGAAAGAGACGCTGGTTCAAGACTCGGTGCTAATCTGCTCATCACAAGGAAGAGTAATAGACAAATTCCGATCGCCTGTTCTAAAGCATATCTGTAAATATAAATGCAATAATTTTTCCGGGTGCTAGTTTCCTTCATGATGCTGGAAGGACCACCATACAGGGGTACTTCAAAACAAATTTTTGCTCGATTGATGAATTTGAAAAAAAACAATTTAAATAGCACAGGATTACTTAAGTCAAGTTATAACTGACCTATGGTGTTAACGGGTAGTCAATGACACTTCAGCAGCGCACACAGTGTCACATCAAGACTTCCTCTGGTGCTCATAGCATTATTTCAAGAAAGAGGCAACACCAACTTTTTGACACTCTACCTAGGATGGGCTGAGTACACGAAATCGGGTAATGCATTAGGTAGGGGGTTGCGTTTGGGGACATGGAGTCATTGATCACTATAAAAGAAAGGCCAGTAAAAGGAGCACTTGGGTCTGCGCCCAGAATGTGCATTGAGAAGAGCACTGAAGCACAATGCAATTGAGAAATTGTTACGACGAATGGTTACGACGACCCACCAACACCAGCAACAGGCAGCCCGCAGAAGCTGGAACAAGATCACAGCAGACCAGCTCGCCACCTCCCTGAACCAGCACCCTCCTGCCAGCTCAGCGAACCCCAGCCAAGCCGCCGACAACCTCACGAAGTGGATCAGCAACTGCGCGGACGAACTCACCCCACTGAGGACCCCGCCTAGCAGACCCGGCAGCAAGAAGGCCCCATGGTTCACCGACGAACTCAAGAGCTCCAAGAAGAACTGCCGAGCCCTCGAGAAAGTCTGGAGAAGGGAACCGACACCAGACAACAGGACCTCCTTCAAACTTGCCACCCGGAAACACCACCAGCTGATCCGCGCCGCCAAGAAAACAGCATTCAAAGACCGGTTGGACAACAACGCACACAACTGCAAGGAACTCTTCAACATCGTGAAAGAGCTTTCCAACCCCAGCGCAGGAAACAACGACATCACCCCATCGCAAGACCTCTGCAACTCCCTCGCTTCATACTTCCACAACAAGATCACGGACATACATAACAGCTTCAACAACCAACCAACGCACACCATGACCGAACAACCACCCCCCACCACCACCCTCCACGCCTGGACCCCGATCAGCACCGAAGACACCATCCGCACGATGAACTCCATCCACTCCGGATCACCGACCGACCCCTGCCCTCACCACGTCTTCAACAAGGCCGACGCTGTCATCGCACCCCACCTGCGAGACATCATCAACACTTCCTTCGACACCACCATCTTCCCTGAGAGCTGGAAGCACGCCGAACTCAGCGCCCTACTAAAGAAACCTACAGCGGACCCCACCGACCTCAAGAATTACCGCCCCATCTCGCTCCTCCCGTTTCCAGCCAAAGTCATCGAGAAGACCGTCAACAAGCAGATGGCCGCCTTCCTCGAGACAAACGGATCCCTCGACCCCTCACAGTCCGGCTTCCGAGCCAATCACAGCACCGAGACCGCCCTCATCGCCGCCACCGATGACATCCGAGCCCTGATGGACAATGGAGAAACAGTTCATCCTCCTAGACCTCTCTGCGGCATTCGACACGGTCTGCCACCGCACCCTAGTACGGCGCCTCAGCAACATCGGAATCCAGGACAAGGCGCTGGACTGGATCATCTCCTTCCTCGACGGAAGAACACAGAGAGTCCGCCTACCACCGTACAAGTCAGAGGCCTCCGAAGTCACCTGCGGCGTCCCTCAAGGATCATCTCTGAGCCCCACCCTCTTCAACGTCTACATGAGCCCCCTCGCGGCCATCGTACGCAAACACAACCTCAGCATAATCTCCTACGCCGACGACACCCAACTGATCCTCTCCCTGACCAACGACCCCGCCGCCGCCAGATCCAACCTGCACGAAGGGATGAAAGAGGTAGCCGAGTGGATGACGACCAGCCGCCTGAAACTGAACTCGGACAAGACGGAGGTCCTCATCCTGGGCTCCTCACCCTCCGCCTGGGACGACTCCTGGTGGCCTCCCGCCCTGGGCACCGCACCCAAACCGACAGACCATGCACGCAACCTGGGCTTCCTCCTGGACTCCTCCCTCTCCATGACCAGGCAAGTCAACAACGTCTCCTCGGCGTGCTTCAACATCCTACGCATGCTACGGAAGATCTTCTGGTGGATCCCCACCGAGACCAGGAAGACCGTCACCCAGGCCCTCGTCACCAGCCGACTGGACTACGGCAACGCCCTCTACGCCGGTACCACCGCCAAGCTCCAGAAGAGACTCCAGCGGATCCAGAACGCCTCAGCCAGACTCATCCTCGACATCCCACGAACCAGCCACATCTCCGGACATCTGAGAGACCTTCACTGGCTCCCCGTCAACAAAAGAATCACCTTCCGCCTCCTCACCCACGCACACAAAGCCCTACACGACCAAGGCCCGAGCTACCTCAACAGCCGAGTCAACTTCCACGCTCCCAAACGCCACCTCCGATCAGCCAACCACGCCCTCGCCGCCGTCCCCCGCATCCGAAGAGCGACTACAGGAGGAAGGTCCTTCTCCTACCTGGCCGCCAAGACCTGGAACTCCCTCCCTACCGACCTGCGCCTGACCCAAGACCACCTCTCCTTCAGGAAGAAGCTGAAGACCTGGCTGTTCGAGCAGTAGCGGCACCCCCCCCTCCCCCCCCCCCCCAGCGCCTTGAGACCCTACGGGTATGTAGCGCGCTTTACAAGTGTCACTGATTGGATTGATTGGATTAAAAACAAAACTGCCCATCGCAACTGAAAAATTCTGTAGCACTTCTGTTCTGAAGGTACTCCGTGAACAGCCACCCTTGATCAGCCTGAAAGCTACGTAACAGATAGCAGCCATCTTTCAGATTCATAATCAACCTGTGTGGGGATTCAGAGCTGGCAGCACGCGGCAGTGGCGCAATGGACCAGGGCGACTGAAGGTCACCAAGCATCAAAAGAACAAAGGGGGAGCTCCTAAGCACAAGGATTCTGGCATTATAGGGAGGACAAACGAGCAGCCCTTTCACGACACCGGCCTCAGTCCCGTTACATGCAGGAGGGTAAGGAAGGGGTCGCATTCACAGAAACAGGGATTTTCAAAATAAGCGAGAAAGGTTTGTGATGGAGGGGGTGGTGGGGGCAGGGGCGGGGTTTAAGTCTGGTATCTGCGGACCCATTCGTGGGGGTTATGCCTGGGAAAAAGTTGCCAGTATGTCCAGGTGACGGAGTCCGGTCTGGTCTACTGACTAGTAACGCTTACTTTCTTCCCATACACCTTGTCAGCAGCTGGACCTGAGAAAAACTAGCCTTTTCACTCAGCTGAAAGAGTGGTGCGGTCAGTCATTTGCTAAATGTTAAAGGTTATAACGTAGCAGCTCGAGTGCCAAGGTTAGGCGATGCCTCCCTCCTTAGGGCAGCGTGTCTTCGTTGCTAGGCAACATGGCCCTCTGCTGAAGGCAAGCGAAAACAAGTGTTCAATAATAACACTGAGACTAGACAATGTCACGAAACTCTGTGACAACACAAGCGCTACATGTCCATAAATCCCAGACGTCACTCCAAGCAGAGTAGCTCACTAGAGCTTCCACTACCGTTCTAGGCACCGCTTTTGTCCCTAACCGTGAGAACATAAAATGAAATCCCAATCTGCCCCATCACAACGTTCTTTTTTCCGTAGATGGATTCCAGTCTTGCACAGACATAGAAGCGCGGCCCACTTCTGCTCGGTGACAGCTAATAAGGAAGGCCATTATTTCCCAGGTAACTTCAAAGGAAACGTGTGCAGAGTACTTTATTCTGCAGAGGGTTCCCGCGCAGCCTGGACTTTCGTGGTTTAATTATCCATCTCAGACTGCACATTACGTCATTTTGACAATAGGGAGAAATATGCAAATGACGCTCTGCTGAAATGAGGATTGCAAGCAGCCGTAGTGCCAAGGGACCTTACGTTCACAGTTATTGGGGTACCTGCTCGCAGAGTAAAGACTGATGGATCGCACGGCTCTGGCTCGAGGTATAACATGGCACCCTCTAAAAGCTGTGTGTGAAAAGAGCGCGTAGTGTCAAAACAGATTTTCATCCGTGAGGTGCTTCGGTGAAGCCATTGAAACGCGGCTTGGCGGCCTCGGAGGTGATGATGATGATGCGTTGCTAGGCTGAACTGCGGCACCGCGAGATGCGCCTGAAAGCCCAGCCAACAATACAGAAGGTATTGTTTTAAAAGGCCTTACAGTCTCATCTTCAACAAGGCCCTGTGAAATCATAAAAGCCTTTGAAAATGTGCAGGTCTGCAGTGACGTCTAAACCTCTGAGAATAAAACGAAGCGCAAAAAGGGACCTCATCTCAGGCGAACAACCATAAGGCAAAGAGGAAAAGAATGGGGAGGTGGCAATCTCCTAGTTTCCACTCTGACACGTGTGCCAGCGTGCCTCAGTGTGGGGTGTTTGGGTCCACAACGAGTCCACCAAAGGGGCCATCCCAACCACCCGTGGATTAAAACACGTTCGATGGTGGGAAGCCTTGGGGGGTTTACAAGGAATATTCCCAATAGTTTTTCAACTACTCCTGCAGATCCCTCCCTGTCACACTCTCGGAATTAGAAGCGCTTTATCAATCCATAACCTTGAAACGGAAGAAAATTAACGTTCACTTATTATGGTTAAATGTGAAGATGCTGCCCTTATTATGGCCAACCCTTTGGTTCTATATTTAGAATGTTTTTATGGTTCCAAGAATAACTCGATTTACATATATAGCTCCAAACTTGGACTTATTCTGTGCCTATAGGTTTATTATTCTCACATTTTGTAACTATTTTCTGACGAATCTGTACTTGTATATGCATTTTTCCGTTTTCTGCACGTGCATCCTTTTTGGGGGAAAATGTCTACATTTTCAGTATACTTTGTGCCCCTAGCAGATATCAGATAGAGATCTGCGACCCCCACCCTCTATATTCTTATTAAAGTACCTGGAAAAAAATCGAATTGTTTGTAGGATTTATTATCGGCTCATATAGTTAAATGATTCGCATAATGCTCATTGCTGAGGAGAGACACTTCATAACATTAGAGGAATGAATGCCAGATAATCGATGGCCCTGGCCCCATCCCCAGCCCTGAAGATCCATAGCTGCAAAGGGTCAGAGATCACTCTGTTGCTATTCAACAGCGCAACTATAAGGAGGGTGGTAGCTCATTAAGAGAGATAATGAAATGGAGTGCTCTGGATACTCGAGCCATGAAGGGTTGAGACTGTTTGAACACTGCCACTCTGCAAAGAAAAAGAAAATGTGGCCTATAAACACCATATAAATAGACCGACGTGCTCAAGATTATTTCAACCGCACTCTCTCCTTACAAGTCCGACATTTTAAAAAGCAACGGGTTTAATCACCCAAGCTATGCTTGCATGAATTGCTCCACCCTGGTAATGATACCTTAAAACTCCGCTCGATGTAAGTGAGCTGAGAAGATATGGAGGAGTGGCAAGTTTGCCAAACTTTGAAACTGGAGACCTAAGTTTTAACTTTGGCTTTAGAATCAGACCAAAAAATATCCATGGGTCTCATGCTGGAAACCAGCGCATACACAGTGCTTAATGTTTAAGATGCTGCTTATACAACAAAAACATTGCAAATTAAGTACTCTTCTGCTCCACTGAGCGAGGCCTACACTGCACCAAACGTCTAAAAACGTTTCTGATTTCAAGACCAACAGAACTTTAGGCGGGCTGGAGGTTTTTGGAAGGAAATGCTTTAGATTGCTTATACTTCGCTTAAATAGGCAAGTCCTTCGTGCTGCACCATACAAAGGAAATGTAGGAAGGTCACTGGAGCTGTACAGGTGTTAGGCGAGATAAAATAACACCCTCAGTCATCCGAGCGCATAGAGAAAATGAATTAAATATTAAAGCGTACAAATGAGGTGTGACAAACAGAAGGACAAATAGGCTGGTAGAACTTTCTCTTAGTATGGTATTACAACTTACACTGCATGGAGCTATAAATAATGCAAGCTAGCTGGCACAGAATTAGGAGTGGGCCAACTTAATACCGTGCTGAGATTAGAAGACAATCCTTCATCCAACTTCCATCTACTTTAATGAGAATACAAATGAGCACTGAAAGCAGGCACCAGAAAAAAAAGGTTAAAATACAGGTGATTCAAGCTGGTCGTCGAATATGCGCTTCAAACCAGTGGCAAATGTAAGAGCCCAAGAGCAGACGAGGGCCCATGCTGTTGATGGTTTTGGGTGTGACAACTGGTACTTTCTAGGAATAAGTGCCTCACCTTTTTCTTAAGTCTCCTCTTTCTTTACCGTTGGACCCCGATACAATGCTTAACCTGACAATGTACCTCGGGGAGGTGGGGACAGAATACCTCACTAAGACTGAAACAGGAAAGAGAGGGGCTGCACACAAACCATAGAAGTAGAAGCAATAACTCGCTGATCTAGTTCACCGTTTTGTTTGACATCCGGACGAAAATATCTGCAATTGGTGCATTACCCCACTGAGCATTCTCACTCAAGCTAGAATATATGACTTGCATGATACACTATTATCTCAGCAGCAGAGGTACTAACAACTTTAATAGACAATTGCCTAAACAACAATTCCTGCCTGCTTCTTCCAGTTGCATCAGAGTTGGAAGACCCAAAAACGTACTATCAAACCCTTCGCCTCACTACCCAGGGGAACTTTCATGCACAAAGGGCCACACCCTATGCATTCCATGTGATCATTCATTCAGAAGGTTATTGTGTAAAACGAGACGCGCCACCCAGGGGCTCTCGTGTACTGTAAATCAGTTTATAGATTTCTTATCCAATGGCCCCTATAATGGATATAAAGCCTAGAAACCAACTTTTTCTTTTTCATTTTTCATGGATCTTTATTCCGGCAATATTTCAGCCATAAAAGAGAACATAAAAACAATATTATATACAATATAAAATACAGAAATGAAGCAATAACTACAATTTCATGATCAAGTATAGACCAGGGCAGCTAGACACTATTTGAAATTATAAAACTCCTTTTGATCCAAATTGCATACAGATACTTCGAGAGAGCAAACACAATATGACCTCCAGTATCAGTTTTAAGAATCCTTAATGCATCTGAACATTTCCTGAATCCTAAGTTTCTGCAGATAGGTACAATCCAATTCTTCCTTGCTCTACTGTAGAGAGGACAGAAAAATAGAATATGGCATTCATCCTCCTTATTCATGCCACAGCCTGGACAGTGAGAAGCCCTGGACGGTGACCATTTGCTGGTAAGGCACGCTATAGGAAGTGAGCCAAACCTCCATTGTATGTAGAGCTTCCTGGGCATAACAGGGAAAATTATATCCAGATAATCTTCGAATTGGTATACAGATTTAATCTCAAGGAAAGATTTTACCATGGTACCATTCTGTGAATCATGCAGCCATACATTAGAGCATCGAGATCTATAGTGCTCTGTAAATAGGTTCCCTGAGATCTCACTACAGGCTTTTACTGGATTCAGCCACATGTCCGCAAGGCCCATTTTCAGGAGTTCGTCTTTAATGTAAGAGAGCCATGGAATATGCACTGCCTTGCCTATACTCAGTATTTCTTGTAATTCAGTTCTGTACTGGAGGAGCTCGGGGGTCAGCCATATCCTCCTCCAAAACCTAAGGGGTTTGATGGCTATTTCCTCCTGGATGGGAAATATACCCAAATCGAGCCTCAGCGGTAAAAGAGGTGTACTTTGGGAGAGCGAGAGCAACTGCCTCAGAAATGTGTTCTCTACTATGGTCAATCCAGGTCTGACGGCGTGCCCCCTTAGTTCCCCACCGTACAGTGCTGCCGCTCTAGCCCTCGATTTATAAATTTCAAGGCCAGGGCTAATGGGTTTAAAAGTGGAGGCATTTGACATTTTTAATATTCCCCCGGCTATTTGGGTCAATTTGAGTTGTGATTTGGCAAGATGGGGGCCCCAAGAAAGGTTTTCACTTAGTGTAACACCTAAGTATTGAAATGTATGAACTCTCTCCAATGCAACCGAGTCTAATGTGGGGGGTGGTCTAGTGTGTGAGGAAGGGTTAAAAATCATGTATTTAGTCTTGTCTACATTTATCTGTAGACCATGTTCACTGCAGAAGTTGTTAAAACCTTCCAATATGCGTTGGATCCCCATGGGTGACTTAGATAAAAGCAAGGTGTCGTCAGCAAACATTATAGCCGCGACTTTCTTGCCTGCCAGCCTGGGTGCATCGTTGTTAGGCACTGCGTCCAGGTAAGATATCAACCCATTTACATATAAGCAGAACAAGGTAGGGGCCAGGACACACCCTTGTCTGACTCCCTTGCTCACCGTGAACCTATCGGACAAAACACCTCCTCTTGCACACCTGACCTGTGCAAAATTCTGGGTGTGCAACCTCACTAATATCCCCAATAGGGAATTGGGAACTCCCAGATCTCGTAGGACAGCCCAAAGTTTACCCCTAGGGACAGTGTCAAAAGCAGAACGTAAATCAACGAACACCATATAGAGGCTGCCACCCTCTATTGCCACAGTCTTCCAATACAACATAATTAAACGGAAAATCTGGTCCATGGTGGATGTTTTACTTCTGAAGCCGGCCTGATATGGCGAAAGGATTTCATTCTCATTGGTCCACTCCTGCAAACGATCTAAAATAAGTCGTGCAAATATTTTTTGAGGGACATCAATGAGACTGATGGGCCTGTAGTTAACGGGGAGCAGGGGAGAACCCTTTTTATATATTGGTATAATTTCCGCTCCCAACCACGAGCCCGGAACCTCAGAGCCATACAAGATAGAGTTGTAAAGTGCGCATAAATACGGCGCCCATATCTTTGGCTGTTCTTTGAACATATCCCCAGGTAGCTTGTCGATACCTGGTGCTTTGCCCATTGCCAGTTTTCCAAGGGCAATTGAAACATCCTCTACGGAGAATTCCAGAGCCTCAGCAACCCCAGGAGGAGGTGCATGAAAAGGCAAGAGATCTAAATCAGAAGTTGCTGCATATAGGGATTTGAAGTGGGATTCCCACACCCCCGCATCTAGATTGACTTCAATTGCATTACGGGGTTCCGCACACCCTGAATTCACAATAGCCCAAAATCTTCGCGCTTCCTTATTGGCAAGTGCAGAGGCAAAGTTCTCCCATCTCTCCCAGTCCCAGTCTATCTTTGCCTGTTTTAATACTTCTTTGTAGGCAAGCCTGAGGGAACGGATCGTTAGCCTATCACTGCCAGTTTTAAAGGCATTAATCAAATCGGATTTGGATCTCCTACAGGTGGCATTATACCAGGACGAGGAGGTTGTACTAGGCTTCCTGGTGGGAATGGTAGGATTAAGAATACCTGCAAGGGTGTCAACCAGATCCTGATGAACAGTAAGCAGGTTCGCAGAAGTATCCAGGGACAACCCCTGGGCCCAGATGTCACTTGCCCTTTTGAGCAGGGGAAGGATGAATGTGTATAAACTTGAAAGTGCATCCCTCCTCTCACGCAGAGTCGCCCATTTTACCCGCCTCCTGTTGTTAGTAATAACCAGGCCTGGGTCAGCAGTCGGTTCCATATGGGCTTTCGGGAGATTAGGCAATTCCATTTTCAACATCAGTGCGTTGTGATCGCTGTCCGTTCTGTTTTCTTATTCACTTTGGTCAATTACGTTGGGATGTTATAGCAGATTGCTTAATTCGCACCATAACGCTTTCTGGAACGTGTGCTCTAAAAGTTCCTCTCAATAGACCATGTGTCCATCTGAGAGATCGGTCATCATAGTGTCCCTCTGTTCCAAGACAGCTTACCAGGTGTAGTATTACATAAAGTGGCCCGGGGCACCTTACCCTACTTGACTGGGCAGTGATTGTTTATCCTTCCCAACCCACATAAGCAAAGTCACAGTTTGTTCGAAGCTAGTTGCCAAGGATCTATGGCACACCTGAATGGAAAAAAACGATTCCACATTATTGGCCCCCCGTAAAATGTAGGGTTATCTTTGATTGTGAGGAGTCAGTTAGAGGCCAACTTCCAGTCTACGGAGAATGATTGAACGACTTTAGATAACCTAGAGTTCACCTTTTGCATGAAGAAGCTCAGCTCTCCTGTATCAAGAAAGGCTGAGACCTTTAGCAAGCTCTTAAATACTGAGACCAGATGAGAAGCTGAGCCAACTACAGAATGTGGCACAGAGCAGTGCTCAATAGTGTAAAATCCAGTATGCCTTGAGCTAGTCACTGCAACGGTGCTCTCCGAATTGCTCCGGTTAAGGAACATGGAAGTCAAAGTGCCCCCTGCACCCACAGTGGCACTCCTGTGCCCAGAGAAGCACTGCCCACATACACAATGCTGTTCTTTCTCAGAGTATTGCAATCACTGTCAGCAAAACAAACCTGATCTCTAGTCCCATTCAACCGCAAGTCACAGGTTAATTCAAGAGTAGTGCCCCGGCTTTGGCATCGCCTGCACACAGACTATATTAACAAACTATATCGCACTGTTTAAAAAAGGAAAAAACGGAAAAAAGGGAACAGCACTTTTCAGTGCATCATTAGTGTCATGGAACTATTTTCCCTCACCTCCAACCACCATAACCCACTCCTTTCTCTAGAAAAGGATAGAGCCCCATTTAATGCAGATTTAGCTGCCCTCCAATGGAGGTGGTGGATTTCACACAAAAGCATGACCTGGTTAGAAAAGGCTTCTTCTAGTGTGAAGGCATCATAGCGACTAAAAAGGTCAGCTTTTTTAAACCTGCGCTACAAAGATGTTCCATGTCACAATGTAGCACTTTACAAAACTTAGAGCTGCAAATTAAATCTTATATCAGCAGCTTAAAGAGTAAAACAGATGGAACACATTTATTGTGAGAGATGCATAGTCTGACTGGCCTACGTACTCTACCCCATTCTTTCATTCAAGAGCAAGTCTTCACTTTTTCAACTCGCTATACCCTAAAAATCAAAGTCATGCCAAATCAGCAAGTGCGTACCGGTATTCCGTATCGCTTTCCAAGGAGAACAATACTTATCTAACGAATTAAACAAATTGCTGAATTAAACTGGAGTCACACGGGTCCCCTATAAATGGACTACACCACCCTCATTTTGACATTACTAGTTTTCACTTCTCTGCTTGATTACTTTTCTCCCTGTTCCTTCATCCCTCCTTGCGCACTGGTGAACGGACGAGTGTGCAGATTGATATTCACTGTGCAGCTAGTTGCGGTAGAAAGCACAGGGCATGAAGCTATACATGAGAGGCCAGAGAACCCAAGAGAAAAGTCAGGCCCAGTCTGTTTGACAACCTTGTCCACTGGAAAATACATATATGCTGTAAACCCAGAACTGGTAAGTATCCTTAAATACACAACACCTATGGAAGTGCAGACCTATGTCCATCAACACTTTTCTCTTGCGTGTCCCAGAAGACTTTCGGCAAAGAAGGAATATCTTGAGTTTCAACAAGGGGCAGAAGTAAACATTCAGGTCAGTCAAACAAAAAATGATCTACCAAGGACTCACCCTGATAGGGGAACAAGCCTCTGACAAACCATAGAACAGGAAACCAAAAGCAAGCAGCATTTCCCAAAAACTGCACAGGCAGCAAGTTAATCCAAAGAAAGTGAGTTTCACAAACAAGTGTTCGGCGGGTAACTTTACAGCAACTGCAAACTAGTTTGTAATTAATGTATACAAAATACCTGCATCAAAGTACAGTGTGCTACCCAACACTGCCTCTCATACATTCGTTCTGCTATGTAAGCTGTTCATTAAGCAACAAAACTCTCTTCAAAATATGTCATCTGCCTCGCTCCCAACAGTATACGAACAATGTTTCACTAGGTGGGCTGCATCTGAAACTAAATAATCCGGCAAAAGCCCCGTGCCCACTCTGATATCCGACTTTTCCGGTTTACTGATTTACTGGGACAGAGCAGCAAAAAATAAAACCAATGTATCGTAATCAATTTTACGATCTCTTCCAGTCTGGGTGGCTTAGCAGTTGTACATCATGGTTTTGGCCCAGTTATGTGCGATACCCACTGTCAACTCTGGATTACTAGCCAACAACATTTTTTTTGTTTTATATAGCAATGGCTACACAAGGAATCCGCACTTCACAAAAATGTGTGCATCAAAGAGAGGAGCATTATTCACATTTCCAAATTTAAAGGGAAGAAATAAATGTAACCACTCAATAGAAAATTCAAATGTGTACTTGCATTTATGTAGGACAGGCTAGTGTACCGTACTCGTTTTTATCAATATAAATGTGCACATTCTGTTGTAGGTGAGCAGTTAAGTAATGCTATCATGGTCAGCCCGGAGTCTGGAGAGGGAAGGGTGATCTCGAAGGGCGAGCTTTACTGTGCAATCATCGGGGAAGTAGGCAAGAGCATCCAATAACAAGGCGACACGACAGCGAAGTGGCTGTCGGGGTGAGTAGAACTGGACCACTGGCATGCTTTAAGGCGTACTAAAAGAAATGGCGGGATTCCTGTCGTACTTTGAAGGAGTTTTTGCAAGCTGCATGCTGGTACCTGTAGTTAAGCTTTTAACAAACACTATGGGCTCCAATGCAACGCATTGTTGATTTAAAGCCATCACGAGCAAATGGTGTCGCAAGTGACTCGTGGCTCGCTTGCGGTTTGCAAAAGTGCGCGCACGCAAGATGATGATTACTCTCCTCAGGCCAACACTACACTGGGCTTGCTTTTCCGGTTCCTCATAGTCGCAGCGTAAAAACTGAAGTGCCGCACAAGCGTATTCCCGCACAGGAAACGCAAAGCTCTTATTGAAAGACGTTCCCTTCCAGACAGCGGCGGCACATCTTTCACGACAGGGATCATGCTTTGGAAGCTGTGCACAGGTCATTATGATTAACCAATAACCATAGAGTTCAACACGAGGTTTCAGAGCCCCTAACGGGAGAGGTGCGCGGACTGCGCCTCCCCCCCCCTCCCCCCATGCTGCAGAGATATTCAGAACCAAGCTTTTAAGTCGCCTTTGTCAGCAGGGCCTTTAGCTTGCAAGTAATTACAGGAAATTAGAACAGGCAATAGCATATATGGAAAGCGTTTCTCAAGGAAAATTAGCACATGCAGTTCTGTAAACATCCTCATCGGGGTAGCACAGATTGGTAACTCTAAAAACACACCACTTGAACAGCGAATGAGACGTGAAATGTATTAGGTCACCTGCCTTATACGGGATTTAAAGGTTAATAACTAATTAGAAATAATGGTCTCACTCCGACGATCTATTAATAAACCTCTCAGCTCATTAAATGCATTCTGTACGCCGTCACAGCAGGCGTTCTTAAACATCCGATAAAGGGAAACCCTACTGAAAGGATTCGTGTTGCAGGGAAAATTGGTTCTACTTGTAACCGCACACGTCACGGGTTTTAACTCTCAGAACAAAAATGCACTGCTCAGACTGAGATGACCTGCTCTGAATGATAACTCCTCTTTATTTACACGCACCGCCGGCGGTGTATATGTTAGGAAGGGGGCTGGGTGAGGTACAGTGGGCCCCTGCCACTGTGAAAAGGAATGTCTGCTCAGCTAGCTGCCTCGAAAGTCGAAAAGTCACACAATAAGGCATCTAGGTTTCATAATAGGCGAATGCTCCCTAAAAGCACGTACATTTCTAATTCGTCCCGAGTAAAACGGAAAAACCAAAGGAAGCGCTAAACATCCCAAGTCTAGCACGTGCCTGCAACGTACCCGTTTGAATGAGCACCATTAGACATGCGCAGTATTTAACGCATTCAGTGAGGTTCGCGGCACCATGCCAACAGCTGCACGGAGCCTCCCTTGTGGGTGGTGACATTATGCTGGCAGATCCCAGCGCCCGGGAGCTCACAAGGCAGGAGGCCAATGACGTCAGCTGCGCGCGCAGACATTGCACGTCGATGCCGCCAAGACGGACGCGGCATTACAACACAGTCACGGGCATGTCCAGGCGGATCTCGGGAGCCCACGGAGCTGGGAACACTGAAAACCCTACGTTAGGAAGCGGGTTTACCTTTTGTGCAACTCTTCAAACAAAACGTTGCCACTCTTGTGCAGAAGGGCTGAAAGTTTAGACCAATGAGCAGAGAATCTGAAATTCATGAGCAGGCTCAAAACACACAAATGCCAAATAATCCAGTTTGGGATCTAGCAATTATGTAGCGTCTCTGAAAAATCTCAGTGGCTTGAAGAGCCGGAAGTGGAGATCTGAATAGCTGGAGGTCAAGCAGAACCCCGGGACTCAATTAAAGAGCCTTTCCCCCTTGCAAGGCAAGATGTTGGGCGATACTCATACTTAATATAGGGTAGCACTCTTATAAGAACTATTAAAAGGCAATGGGCATAACAGCGTTATGGACGAAAACCCTCACTCACCGGAGGGTTCCTCCAACACACGGGGACCGCAAGGTATCCCGTGTGGGCTACGACTTCACCAAGTGGGAAGGAGCAGGAGTGCAAAGCACGGGTTGGATCTACCAACTCAGTATGGTAAGGAGGGGCAGAGTGCAAAAACAAAACATATAAATGTGTTAATTAAAAGACTATCTGTATAGGGGCAACAACTTTATTATTCCTGCCTATATAGTAGTCAATTAAAATGCAAGTGATTGTAGGGTCAAAAAAGTACCCTATCTTAGGATCAACAGGTTTCTGCCCTAGTGACAAAATAGTTTGGGGCATTCATCAGCATCATAAGTAAGTCACTCTGCTATAAAGGCGCATAAATCATAATAAGATACTTAAGCCACCATATCTTGACCATCAGACGCAATGTCGTTTTGAACCATGGATCAGAAGGCTCTGCAAAATAATAAAACTGTATCTTAACAATATTGGTAACATACTCCCGTGTACACCATAGCCCAGTCTCTAGTGGCAACATTCTTACCTATAGCATGTGGTATATGTGTTTACTCAATCATCAGCAGAGTCTCACACCAGTCCGTCATACTATTAGGGAACGTAATTGCGGATTAGCAATATCATAATAGTACAAATTGCAGACCACAGTAAAAAAATACACCACGAGAAATAATATACCCATCCTATCGTGGGCTCTTCCTATCTGTTCTCTAGAAGTTCACAATCTTCTATATTGTAGTAGTAAGTCAGTAGTGTTCACCAAACTATAAGGGGTTATCTTCATCCAGACGAATTTACTGTAATGGGACCAGCTAGACCCCATTATAATAAACTGCGCGCCTGTGTGATTATTATATATCCTCTCTCCTAGGGCGAGTGGCAGGTAGCAGGTCAGCATATTAGACGCTTAATAATACGAGGTCCCGTAGGACTTCTGTAATTCCCTTTGAACTGCGCGCTTAAGATGTAGCATGTTAGTGTCTTTTTAAATGCTCTAGTTTATAACCAGCACGACTAATACGCGTCACACCAATATGCAAGTAATCCCGCTGGCCATAAAACCTCCTTACTATCGCTACTAACTACAATAATGAAGTTAAAAACATCATCAGACATTATCATCTGCTCACCTGCAGCTAGTGTGGCGTTGTTTCTGTGACCCTGAAGGAGAGAACCGGACTCCGCGTACAAGCGGTCCATTTATCCAAAGTGAATGGCGGTCAACGACGTACGTCTAACGTCATAGTACGTGTGCGTCAGTAGTCATGGAAACGAAGTAAACATCACCGATCGTGATGTCGTAATGCTCCGTATGCGTGTGGTGTAAACAAAATAAATATCGCACCGGGCAGCAATGTCCATAGTAATTTAGAGTGACTTGTACAGCTCATACTAAGTAGAGAAAATCAATACTACAATTCTCATATCAACTGGGGGTCACGTAACTACCACAAACTCTAGCCTTACCATTAGCAAACAGCAGTACAGTCAGGGCAAGAGATAAAATAAATGAAGAGCACAACAATGAATGGAACACAACCAAACCAATAGAGACAATTACTATCTCTATATCGGAGGTTGAAAGTCAATTTAATCCTTATGGGGCATAGAAATGAATTAGCCCACCCATATCAATAGTACTTTGCAGCCGCATAGCACATAAATCCATGAATTGTATAAGTGAGAAGCCAATGCGCACCAGGGTATAGCGTCGTTCAAACCATTAAGATGGCTACCCAATCTGAACACCCAGCGCTGTTCTCTATGAAACAAAATAGTCTCAAGGGGGCCCATATTCTTGTGGTAATGTGTTTTGTCCAATACCACGCAGAATAGGTCCTGTTCAGTGTGGCCCACTTCTAGAAAGTGTCTATTTAGTATCGTATTAGATTTTTTCCGTTTGATAGAACTTTTATGTTCAATGATCCTCGTTTTCACTCTCCGAGTGGTCATGCCCATGTAATACATTTTACAAGGGCACTGTGTAAGATACACTACACCCTCGGTATTACAATTAGTGTGACTCGTTAATACCCATGGTGTCTTCAATCATAAATCCAATTGTGTACTGCGTGTGGTTAAGTGACATACTACACAGGAGCCACATGGAAAATGGCCTTGAACAGGAGTACCTGTATCTATGGTCCGTTGTTGGCTTACATCATGTATAACTCTTGGTCAAGAGTGTACTAGGATGTTACCAAGATTATTACTGCGTTTAAAGGCAAACAATGGTTTTTCACAAAAAAGTTTGCTTTTATTTAAAATATGCCAGTTAGAATTGATGGCTCTTTTGATGGTAGTGCTTAGGTGGCTGAAAGTACTGACACACACCAGACGATTGGAGGGAGGTTTGTCATATATGTCTCAAGCAAGGCTTCTCTGTTGTTGCTCGCTCTCTTTTTTGCGCTTCGTATCAACTGGGTGGGGTATTGTCGTGTATGAAGATGTGCACTGAGATTGGTAGCATGTTTATGGTATGTCATGAGTTCAGTGCAATTTCTTCTCAGCCGCAAAAATTGCCCTACAGGGAGGTGTTCTCGAAGAGCGCGTGGATGGAAACTTTTGTAATTGAGTAGCGCATTACAAGCCATCGGTTTTTGGTACAATTCTGTAAAAATCATACCATCTCGTGGATATAATATCAGATCCAGAAATGTTACTGTCTCATTGCTTGCTTCACACGTGAAATTCAAATGGGTGTTCAGAGAATTAAGCCAAAGCGCAAACTCAATTAGCGACTTTTGATCACCTTCCCAGATGACCAGAATGTCGTCAATGTAACGCTTCCACAGTAACAACTTGCTGTGGAAGGGATTGATCGCTGGGTATATATACGAACACCCATTTGAATTTCACGTGTGAAGCAAGCAATGAGACATTACCATTTCTGAATCTGAGATTATATCCACGAGATGGTAGGATTTTAACAGAATTGTACCAAAAACCGATGGCTTGTAATGCGCTACTCAATTACAAAAGTTTCCATCCACGCGCTCTTCGAGACAACCTCCCTGTAGGGCAATTTTTGCGGTTGAGAAGAAATTGCACTGAACTCATGACATACCATAAACATGCTACCAATCTCAGTGCACATCTTCATACACAACAGTACCCCACCCGGTTGATATGAAGCGCGACAAAGAGAGCGAGCAACAACAGAGAAGACATGCTTGAGACATGACAAACCTCCCTCCAATCGTCTGGTGTGTGTCAGTACTTTCAGCCACCTAAGCACTACCATCAAAAGAGCCATCAATTCTAACTGGCATATTTTAAACAAAGGCAAAACATTTTGTGAAAAACCATTGTTTGCCTTTAAACGCAGAAATAATCTTGGTAACATCCTAGTACACTCTCGACCGGGAGTTATACATGATGAAAGCCAACAATGGACCATAGATACAGGTACTCCTGTTCAAGGCCATTTTCCATGTGGCTCCTGTGTATTATGTCACTTAACCACACGCACTACACAATTGGATTTAAGATTGAAGACACCATGGGTATTAACGAGTCACACTAATTGTAATACCGAGGGTGTAGTGAATCTTCTACAGTGCCCTGGTAAAATGTATTACGTGGGCATGACCACTAGGAGAGTGAAAACGAGGATCATTGAACATAAAAGTTCTATCAAATGGAAAAAATCTAACACAAAACTAACTAGACACTTTCTAGAAGTGGGCCACACTGAACATGACCTATTCTGGGTTATTTCGACAAACCACATTACCACA
This sequence comes from Triturus cristatus, assembly GCF_964204655.1. Classification (NCBI taxonomy): domain Eukaryota; kingdom Metazoa; phylum Chordata; class Amphibia; order Caudata; family Salamandridae; genus Triturus; species Triturus cristatus. Next base: position 1,005,078,794 of record NC_140591.1, on the reverse strand, counting down.
AGAATATGGTCCCCCTTGAGACTATTTTGTTTCATAGAGAACAGCGCTGGGTGTTCAGATTGGTTAGCCATCCTAATGGTTTGAACGACGATATACCCTGGTGCGCATTGCCTTCTCACTAATACAATTCATGGATTTATGTGCTATGCGGCTGCAAAGTACTATTGATATGGGTGGGATAATTCATTTCTATGCCCCATAAGGATTAAATTGACTTTCAACCTCCGATATACATATAGTAATTGTCTCTATTGGTTTGGTTGTGTTCTATTCATTGTTGTGCTCTTCATTTATTTTATTTCTTGCCCTGACTGTACTGTCGTTTGCTAATGGTAAGGCTAGAGTTTGTGGTAGTTACGTGACCCCCAGTTGATATGAGAATTGTAGTATTGATTTTCTCTACTTAGTCTGAGCTGTACAAGTCACTCTAAATTACTATTGACATTGCTGCCCGGTGCAATATTTATTTTGTTTACACCACATGCATACGGAGCATTACGACATCACGATCGGGTGATGTTTACTTGGTTACCATGACTACTCACGTACACTTACTATGACGTTAGTCATACGGAGCATTACGACATTACGATCGGGTGATGTTCACTTGGTTTCCAAGACTACTGACGCACACGTACTATGATGTTAGACGTACGTCGTTGACCACCATTCACTTTGGATAAATGGACCACTTGTACGCGGAGTCCGGTTCTCTCTTTCAGGGTCAGAGAAACAACGCCACACTAGCTGCAGGTGAGCAGATGATAATGTCTGATGACGTTTTTAACTTCATTATTGTAGTTAGTAGCGATAGTAAGGAGGTTTGATGGCCAGCATGATTACTTACATATTGGTGAGACGCGTATTAGAGTCATGCTGGTTATAAACTAGAGCCTTTAAAAAGACACTAACATGCTACATCTTAAGCACGCAGTTCAAAGGGAATTACAGAAGTCCTATGGGACCTCGTATTAAGCGTCTAATATGCTGACCTGCTACCTGCCACTCGCCCTAGGAGAGAGGATATATAATAATCACACAGGCGCGCAGTTTATTATAATGGGGTCTAGCTGGTCCCATTACAGTAAATTCGTCTGGATGAAGATAACCCCTTATAGTTTGGTGAACACTACTGACTTACTACTACAATATAGAAGATTGTGAAGATAGGAAGAGCCCACGATAGGATGGGTATATTATTTCTCGTGGTGTATTTTTTTCACTGTGGTGTCTGCAATTTGTACTATTATGATATTGCTAATCAGCAATTATGTTCCCTAATATCATGACGGACTGGTGTGAGACTCTGCTGATGATTGAGTAAACACATATACCACATGCTATAAGTAAGAATTTTGCCACGAGACACTGGGCTATGGTGTACACGGGTGTATGTTACCAATATTGTTAAGATACCATTTTATTATTTTGCAGAGCCTTCTGATCCATCGTTCAAAACGACAATGCATCTGATGGTCAGGATATGGTGGCTTAAGTATCTTATTATGATTTATGCACCTTTATAGCAGAGTGACTTCCTTATGATCCTGATGAATGCCCCAAACTATTTTGTCACTAGGGCAGAAACATGTTGATCCTAAGATAGGGTACTTTTTTGACCCTACAATCACTTGCATTTTAATGGACTACTATATAGGCAGGAAGAATAAAGTTGTTGCCCCTATACAGATAGTCTTTTAATTCACACATTTATATGCTTTGTTTTTGCACTCTGCCCCTCCTTACCATACTGAGTTAGTAGATCCAACCCATGCTTTGCATTCCTGCTCCTTCCCTCTTGGTGAAGTCGTAGCCCACACGGGATACCTTGCGGTCCCCGTGTATTGGAGGAACCCAATGATGAAGCTTGTCACCCTCGGGTGAGTGAGGGTTTTCATTCATAACGCGTTTATGCCCATTCCCATTGCCTTTTAATAGTTCTTATAAGAGTGCTACCCTATATTAAGTGTGAGTATCATAATTTGGAAGCCATATAGGATAGAAGCATCTATTTAGTAGCATAGTTCTTCCTTTGATCCCCCTTGTGTGAGAATACATAAGATGTTGGGTAACAGACAACAGTAACGCTAGACAGTGGCGAAATTAAGACAAATGGCTATCTATGAGCAAAATCAACAAAGATGACCGATTTGGGTACAACTAGTACTCTCCCTCTTCGGACAAGAATACAAACAAAAAAAATAAGTTCACCACCTGCATGCTCGTAGTGGTCAACTGGTAGAAAACCAACTGTCTCAACTTCAACACCCGCTAGACGGAATTAGAAATCTTTGTCGGGAACATCTCACAATGGCACTTGACTGCAACTGGTGACTGGCCAAACTCGGACCCACGATTGGAACCTCAGATTAACCATCAAAAGCAAACTGAACACAACCACAAAAGCCAATGTGGTCACTGCATCCTGCTTCCACACCTTGAAGATGTGGTGGGAGATCATAAAATGGCTCCCAAGTAACACTAGAAAAATGGTAACTCATGCCAGAGTCAAGAGCAAGTTGGACTACAGGAACACCTTCTACACCAGGCTCACCATGCAACTCACTGGAAGACTACAAACCATCCAGAACTTGACAGCCAGATTCATCCTCAACCTCCTATAAAGAAATTACATCACAACACACCTAAGGGAGCTCCACTGGCTCCCAAAACATAAATGTGCTAATTTCAAACTCCTCACACATATATTCAAGGCACTACACAGCTTAGGCCCTCCCCCCACAGGAATTTCTCTTACCACCAACTACCTCCCCACAGCAAGACTCCTACTTGCACACATCCCACGCATACAAAAAACAGATTTGGAATACGGGCATTCTCTTACATCACTCCTAAAGCAATAACACAGCCTCTGAATCCACATCAGCGCCTCCTACTCTCTTCCTGAATCATATAAGCTGCTGAAGACCTGGCTTTTCATATAACCAATCTACCAAAGGCAGGGCTAGATGCATACACATCTCGTCTTTGGCTTTACTAATGCTTTTTGATAATGCTGTTCAGCCACAAGCAATTAAAAAAAAAAAAAGGACCGGAGCAATCAGACACATGCAACACTAATTATGTCAGAGTAAGCATTATGGCACCTCAGCAGCTCCAGCATGATGACGTATCGGTGCACAAAGGTAATGACTCACCAGCTATTTAGCAAAAATGTAATGGTGTATGGACATGCACAAGACATTACACGGCGGTCATGTACCGGTCACAGATGGTGGACACCCATCTTGGGTTACTGAATTACAAATAGGATAAAAGCCCATTTTCAGAAAGAATAAGTCTTGTAGCAAATTGCAGGTGTCAGGACCACCTAAAAAGTTTTTTTTAAAAAATAATAACGGGGAGGGAGCGACAAGACAGCCGGAATAAGTTTTTTTGGGGGTTTTTTTTTTAAGTTGACAGGGAGGTGTGAAGTAAGCAAAAAAAGGAGAGAGCAATTAAACATGCACTGCCATGAAATGCGGAATTCAAATTAAACCAGCATTGGCAAAGCCAATCGCTCTCACGCTAGAGCTATTGGTTTGTTGATGTCTTCTTACCATGTTGTACAGTAGAATGGCTAGTGTTCGGCATGACTAAAAGTTATAAGATGCTATGAAACAGTGAGTGCTGGCTGTAGAACAGAGCTTTTTTGTGGCAGAACCGGAGGGGGCATGCAACAAAGCAGGAGTGGGCAAGAGAAACTGGGCAACCAACAAAGCAATGGGGGAAGAGACCAGGTAAGCAACAACATGGAAAGGGCACAGGAGCGATGGGGAAAGTAACAATACAGAACAGGGAAAAACAAACACCCAAAGAGGAAGTCAAGCCAGCAAACGCCGATCAAAGAGAAGCAAGGAAATTAGAGTGACTAAGCCAACCAAGGGTAAGCAATGGCTGGGCCCTAAGCCCCCTGTAAGTTAACAAAATGTCTCACAAGCAACAACGCATACCCCGTCTCAGACGAAACCTAAAAAGCAGTAACCTGATGTGATCCATGGAAGGATATAGGTCATCCAGTCAAAAGGATAGTAAAGAGGCTAGGCTCAATAGGAAGGACAAACACAAGAAGAGAAATGAAAGCGACTGGATAAGAAACAAGCAAATGAGACTGGACTAGAAAGCCATTGTCAACTGCACGTATATTGTATTATATAAAATAAGTCACCTATAGACCAACAAGAGGTCGATAGACGAGACCCAAGTTATGACATTTCATGACCCTACACATTTGGAATCTTTGTAATGTGCAGGCCACACCCACAATAATGTGGATATCATAATTTATGCAAATGTATTTATGTAAATTTGGCGACTCCGATAAACAGTGAAATGTTCACAAAGCACTGCGTAACTGTACATGTTTTTGAAATATACATAAATACATACTTACACACACACTTCTGTGAATTGACCCTACATTGATGAAACTGCTGGCTTAAAAGTTTCCCTATAAATGACAATGGACTCCATACATCAAGTATAAGTAGTTAATCGTTTAAAACTGGTGTCCCACCTCTGATGGGATACATACATGCTTACACAGGAAAGAAACAAAAGGTAGCACTATCACACAGACTTTCACCCCAAAGGAAAATATATTTATCCATTCCAGAATCTAACACATTATACCTAGGAAAATGGGCACACAAGGGAGCCTAAATACAATAATAATAACCAGCACCTGCAAAGTCAATGGTCTGGCTTTTTGCTAGTGGAAGTGTTTGGTAAAAGACGAATGGCTGTGGGTTGCCCCTGCCATTGATTCTAGTAAGAAAATCCAGGAATGATGCAACATCTTGAACTATAACAATATGGAAGCTGTGAAAGAAGACTACAGTGAAAAGGAGTGAGAAGATGAAGTTTGCTTAAAAGGCATACAAAGTAAAATATTGCACAGTAGATACTTCTGACAAAGAGGGAATACCTCTGTTCCATCTTTAAGAAAGCCTCTGTGAGCATGACTGTCAGTGAAAAAAAAAAACGTGTGAAACCAGCATGACAGCATGTAAAACGAACAAGCAGCTGCAATTAGGGAGAAGCACTGTGACTTTATGATAGGATAATGCATCCAAACAACATGCACGTCTCCATATTCAAAAGTCATCATGTGAACAAAGTAAATACATCAAAGACCACACATTGGCTCTAGCCAGAGGAAAGCAGACCTTGATGTCAATCAAGTGTGTGATATTTTATGGTTGATTTTATTCCCCCATTTTTTCCCATCAGATTTTGGTGATGGGACAACATATCCAGGCAATGACAAACGATGAAAGCAAACAGTTAAATATGGTCGTTACAAATCATATTCTTGCTGTACGTCTTATTGTATTTTTTTTTTTTTAAAGATGTTATCACGAGTATGACGAGAGGTCACCTACACTACTAAAGCAGCCAACCTTAACAAGCATTTGCAATGCAATAGGTCTCGCATTTATACGAGTTTGAGCTATTGGCATTGTAAATGACAGTGCCTTTTATTTATGTTTTAAAAAAAACAAACTTAAATAAAAAGCATTGTCATTTACAATGCCAATAGCTCAAACTCGTATAAATGCGAGACCTATTGCATTGCAAATGCTTGTTAGTGGCTGCGTCCGCCTCGGCAATCTGTAGCGTGGAAGGAAAAAAAACGCAGCTGGTCATTTTGTACAAAAGTATAAAGTAAAACGAGCTACTGGGGATGTTATGTTGTGAGAGGAGACACACAGATGACCTGCGAGAACCGAGTCCATTGAATATTGTCTGCCTGTGACACTGAACACGTCACTGTGCTTGGCACACAAACACATATCCCTTACCTACAGGCAGGCCAAAGTAATCGATTTTAAAGTCAGTTGAGGGGTCGGGGAGGCTGGGGTGGGGAGGGTTCTCACTGATCACTAATACAAGAGAGGCAGTATAGCCACACTCAGCGGAGAGGATATGACGTAATGGCCAGAGCTGCCGACTTTAAAACTGGGGAACTAGGTTCGAGCTCGGTGTCGGCTCAACATCCTGCGCCATCCGAAGATGAATGTGCGTGTGTAACGTAAACTAACTGGTGCTCAGGTGAAGCGCTCGGGTAGAGTTAGCGCTATATAAAACTGCAAAACAAAAACTCTGGCTTTGTCTCTTTGCCTTCACGTGAACACGTCAGAAGCGATGGGACAAAGGGACAGGGGCCAGGGCTCAGTTCTGTTTAACAGGTATCCCACCGGCCCACGCTCAATCCCAGCTTTTGAAAAGATGCCACGAGCCGGGACTCTTATCGGTAGGAGCAGCAGCAGCAGACCGAGAGGAGCCGGGCCCGGCAGCTGTGCAATCAGAGAGCTCCGTGGAAATGCTGTGACTGGCGAAAGGTGATAAGGGGTCCTTAGAGGGGGGGGTTCAAGGGGTGCGAGAAGCAGCCTGCCTGGGCCAGTGGCGTCTGGGGAGAGTCATCTGCTCCGCACACTGAGGCCTCGAATAGTCGAAGGTTCTTAGCTGTGCACGCTTCTTGAGTCCATTCCAGAGATAATGCTGTGAATAGTGGTTGCCGAATTGTGACTAAAAAATAAATGTTATGTGACAACTGGCTTGAAAGGGAGGATGCTGGGGTAGGATTTAAGAGGGAACCGGGGAAGGGTCCAAGAAAGAAAGTGAAACCAGCCATGGCATCGTTGCTGGATGTTTGGGAGACAGAGAACAAGAGCGCACTGAAGCTGACGAGGAGGGAGTGGGAGGGGGGAGTGGGGGCGGGCGCAGTGGTGCGGGCCGCAGTTGTAAAAGGCAGGGAGAGGGTGAGATTGAGGAAGGGAAAGATAGGGATCAAAGGAAAAAAAAAAGGGGGTGGCAAATGGTGTGCACTTTGATGTCCTCAGTGGCCGCGCGGCTCACTGAGGACATCAAAGCAAGTGATCAGGCAGTGCTTTTCAGGCTGCCAAATGGTGCGCGCGCCCGGGGCACATGCACTGTATTTGGAGGCCTGAAAAGCCACTGTTTGCACTTCCAAAACTCGCTTACTATAAGTCTCGCCAGAGCAGCGCTAAAGCGCCGTCTCAGGCGAGACCTAAAAAGGTAAGCGTGGGAACAAGCTATGCAAGCAAGCACTGTCACATACTCAGTGGAGCTGCTTTTGTTAACAAAGAGGGTTGATCTGGGACAATGAATACAAGTCAATTAGACCAGATTAGTTGTTTCACCTCTTACTTTGGTGAACACCCAAACTATCCTCAAAGCCTGCATGACAATGAACATAATAGGAAATTAATCTCTTTTAGTGATCAATAAATTACTTTGAAACCTCATATAATTAGGCAATCATAACTTCCAATAAAGTCACACAACACGCATGATGGTTCAAACAAAATGGAATGTGAAAGTCAAATTATATGACACTCTTACCTTTAGGGAATCAAAACAGGCAATAACCCGTCCATTTTCAACCTGGCAACTCTTAGGTGGATGTGCAAACTTGCATTCCTCATCAGACCGCGAGCAAGTTCCCCTCTGAAACTGCCTGCACACTTCAAGAGTCAGCCATTTTGTATCACGTACAGGAGCCACATTCAAAGCCATGTTGGAAAAAAAACAGATTTCCTCTGTTGCAAATATAAAAAACAAAATAAAAGGCAACACAAGACCTAGCGTGTCTCAAAATTCAAGTTGAAGATAAATAAAAAAAAAAGCATGCACCGCCTTTAACGGCGATGCTGTGAGGGAATACAATGCTTTATGTAGTTCCACAATTGAAAAGCAGCATATGAAAACGTGATGCCCGACGAGTGAAAAAAAATGTCACTCATCGATCAATAATCCCCACGTGACGATTCGATGCAACAAACAAAACATGCTCCAAGGTAGCCCATGTGGTTCGTGTAAAATCTTGATTGTTTCGGCAACAAACTTTTAAAAGTTACTTGAGAACAGGAGCACAGTTTAGAGTAATGGCTTCTCGTAGCTGCTGAAAATTAAAAATAAAAGTCGGCTCACATACAGTGAGAAATTGTCCTCGCCAAGAAATTGTTTCCCGTTTCTGTTTCCTGTTGAGCGCAGCAGAGACTTGGCAAAAAAGAGAGGTATGTTCTGCCACGCATGTGGCCAGGGCACAGTCTGATTGGCAGCGATCACGTGTGGAAAAACACCGACCAGTCCAGGAGCAATAGTATCCTTAAAAGGCACTCTTGCTGCGAATCTGAAATAAAAAGAACAACAATGTCACTTCACTGGGAATCCTGATGAAAGCAGCTCACGTCGAAATCGAAAACTGCGAATGTGCAGCATAACGCAGAGAGCAGAATAAGGCTGGGAAGGGAGGCGGCTCCCTTCTGGCGCTCACATGCAAACTCGTATTGCAGCAATATTCCAGGCACTTTTCCAAAAGTGGAACGGCTAACAAAGAAAAGAAAATCGTGGCGTATACAAAGATAATTACGACGTACACAGCTGAAAGAAATGCTAGTATTTTTATGTGTGGAAGTCTGGAGCAGCGCCCACTTTGAATTTAAGGGATGGACGGTTAACGTTATGGGAGACTCAAATCTTTAAAGCAGTGCGCGCCCCCTTCCACCAGCCTCCAAAATCCCCGTTCAGGTACACTCAGTAGTCCACACACCCAGAGTCCTTTTGCATCTGTACTGAGACTGACGAAAGGGCGGTAATTTGCGCCAACAGAGACGGCAGTGCATGCAAAATTGGCAAGAACTCACTGGGGTTCATTCAAGGCAGCCTACCAAGCATCTACACATGAGACGCAGGGCCACCGGGATTTATGAGGCAACGGAGGGCCACACTGTGCGACAGGGTTGGGTTATGCATAAAGGATAGGGAAGTGTGCAGAATGTTTGTCATAAAAGGCAAATTATTTACAAAATGTTGTAGTATTGTTCACTATAGACATTTTGACAGGTCAACACGCATTTTGGTACAAAACAGGTTCCAGTGCTTAAATAGATCTATTTTTCTTAAGAACCAAAACTAAACAAAAACACCATCAACTAATTCTATCGAAAATGCTGGTCAAACACAATTTGTCATTGCTTTTGAAATTGCCTACCTACAAGGGTAAGATAGATTGTATACAACGTATATGTTATGTTTATTAAAAAAAATGCCTACCAGAACACACTTATAATAAAATGAGGGTCTCTATTAGAAGGGCACATCCCAGTTATATATTAAAATTGTCTTCAGTTTCAGGTTTACCCTCTGTTCACAAATTGATATTTTCACAGAAATAGGAGAGGTATTGCCTTTTTCTAGTGGGCCTGATCATCAGTCCTGGGCGTAGTTCGCAGAGTTTCGCTACGCGGATCTCCGCCAAGTGACAAAAAACCTCTGCAGAGTGCCGCAAATGGTGAAGTGCAGTGCAAACTGCCATTCGCGCTTATCTTCCCGTCACTCGAGTGAAAATTCTACCTGAGTGGCAGCTCGCGATTGCCAACTTACCGCTCACTACCACAAGTGGGGGAAAAAAACTCTGCTGCATTATGCAGAGCTGAGTTTTCTGCCCTCCGCGGAGCACAGAAAACTCCGCGAACGTAGCGGAGTTCACCGCCCGGCCTACTGATTCTATAGTTCTTTCCTGCTGACCTGTGCCAATTTCAAACAGTGATAATTTATTTCTAAGGAAGCCGTTGAAATTCAGCATGTTTTTTTTAAACATTTTTATAGCGTTTTATATGTACCGGAGCCTGTTAGTACAATTACACTGATGCATTCAGACAGACATTCTGCAGTAGTTCCATCAAAAGTTCCATTCATAAACTCTAACAAATATACATTTCCCCACCCAAAAGCTCCCACCTTCCACCATCAGTTATGTGAGTTTTGGCAGTCCCCAAAATATAGTATCAAACCAGTGGCCTTACTATTGAGGGTAACATCCATGTACAAAGGACCCCACCACATGCATTCCGTGTGATCATCCATCCAGAAGGTCACAGCGTAATGTGTTGTGTTACCCAGGGACTCCTGTGTACTGTAAATCAGTATATACACTTACCTATCACCACCTCCTTCTACGTACCAAACAGAAAACTCCGCTCCGCTGACCACACCCTGGCCACGGTCCCACGCATCCGGAGAACTACTTCCGGAGGCAGATCCTTCTCCCATCGCGCCGCCAAGACCTGGAACACCCTCCCCCTCCACCTATGTCAAACCGATGACCTGCTGACTTTCAGGAGACAAGTCAAGACCTGGCTCTTCGACCACTAACAGCTGCCCCTGCCCCCCCCCCCCCCCGCCCCCCAGAGCCTTGAAACCCGCCAGGGTATGTAGTGTGCTTTACAAGTTACGTGATTGATTGATTGATACACAGCTAGAACTCCTCAAAACATTATTGTTCTGGTTCACTCTTGCCATGGTCATGATAGTTGCATAATTAGCGCCACAGCGGTTCAGTGAAATTGCGCTCTACAAGGTCATATTTATAAACCATAGACAGACCATGTGTCCATCAGAGGCATGAGGGGATCTGTCATCAGTGTCTGTTTCAAGCTGGCTTACCATGGACTAATCACATTAAGTGTCCCACAAGCACCTGCCCCTTCCTTCCAATGTACAGCTTGTTGGAGAGGTTAAGTGTTCAACAACAGAACCTGATTTGACAGTGAGCGTTTATACTCTCCAATCCACTTAAATTGATTCACAGTTTGTTTGAACTGGTTGCCATGAAGGTATGGCACACCTGAATGGAAAAAAAACACTAACATGGTTGTCTCCCAATGGAATTTAGCGGCTAGCTTTAAAAGTGAGGAGTCAGTTGGATTGGATGGCCATCTTCCCCTGTACTGGAAATAAACAAACTATGTTGGCTAACTGTATTATTGGAGTGTCACTGTACCAGGACAGCATATCAGGGGCGTGTGCACCCACTTCCTGCACCACAGGAGTACTTTGGTATTAGAGAAGGGGCAGCAGATGCTTGCACAATGCCTTTTGTAATAAAGATCAGGCTGACAGACACAGAACGCCAGGGTGATTCTTTGGCTACGTTCCCTCATTACCATGGGGACGTGGCCTCATGCTAAGGAGGGAAACTCTTTCCTTATGTTTCAGTGTCTGTATTATGGAGAACCAAGAGATTCAGGAGCAGCGTTAGTGCAGCAGTTCATGCCGTGCAGGTACTCATTGACGTTCCCATTGCGGTGCCTATTTCATAGGCACCACCAAAGAACCATCCGCCAGACAGGAGAAAACTCCTAACCTGTCGGGCAGTTCAACCACGGGCTTGGCAGTGCGGGAGCAGGGCGGTATCGCTTCCACACTGCCAAATTCGTAGTGAAATCCTTAGAAACTTACATATGGTGGCAATATTTTATAGGGGTATACACCATAATCAATCGTGTGGTATATGCCACAATACAATGACTGAAGGTGGAATTAAAATTCCAGTTAAAAAAGGCATTTATTTTTAGGTTTTATATAGCACAGACTTGTCACATAAGGGTAAGAGAGCGCCTTCCAGAGGAAAACAAGCATTAACAATGCCAATCTGTATCACGTATGCGAGAGCTATTGACTTTGCCCATTTTATTTGCGTGGTACAGCAGTGTGGTTGTACAGCAGGTCTAACATTTTTGTAAAAAGCGCTATGATATAGCCAGTATTGTTTGCATCATTTCTGAAGGCAGGAGGGAAAGACGCTAAGTAAGACAGAAAATGAAAAACAGGAAGGAAAAAGCAACAATGTAAATGGTTGGCTCACTAAAATAGCATTTGAATACGCTTAAAAGCAGGCAAAAAAACAAACAAAAAAAAGCACGAGCAAAGAAATATAACCTAGAGATAGTGGTGTGCATTAGAACAAAATGCAAAAATAAAATTAATAAATATAAATATGTACAAATAAAAGGTTGGGCGTATCGAAAAAAGCAAACTGTATAAAAGGTATTTAGTGTACTTGCTTACAAAGAAAATAGTTTCCCTCGTTGGCCACAGGGTATGGCCACAGGGTATCGCCAACAGGGCCTGTCGTGATGACCGATGTAACGCCAATTTTCAGGATTACTGTGAAATCAATAAAAAAATGGCAAAGAGACAGTGAAGTGACTAATCATCTATTTTTTTTGGAATACTTTGTAAGAGTGGTTAATTGGGATATTAGGAAGAATGGAGTTCCATACGTGGGGTGTAGTCCCGCAAAGGATTGAATTATCCTTATTTTTATGGAATCTGATTCTGCGCCAGGTAATCCGGCATTCCTGGGTGGAGGGCTTTGTGTAGAATACATACCAGCTCTAGAATGCTTCTGGACTCTTTCAAGAGCCACATTAGAGAAGAGATCACGATGGGGGTAATGTGGTCCAACTCTTTCAGGCTCATGTCAAACTAGCCTTTGCCTGCAGAGCTGCTTTGAGGGATTCCAATGAGTAACTAATTTACATACGCTAATCTAAATAGGACTCAATATTGGTCGTCATGGTTAAATCGGGAAAGAAGAGTTTTATTCCAGGAAGGAGATTGCCTTGAAACGGTGCATTCTTACATAAAGAACATAAACCTGGAAGTTGAGATTGTCCAACGAGTAGTCAAAGAATACAATGACAGGGGAGCTGTTTTTCAGTGCATTTCGTGCAATAAGGCAGCTCTACACCGAAGTGGCATATTTGAAAGGAGAGAGCAACACAAATTCTTTTTATAAGGGCTTAACTTGAAGTGATGGTTTATTAGCTGCATACGCACATACAAAAACATTAAAAAAGCATCACAAAGCAAAAGTAGCTTTGCACTCATCAGTTTGGCCATGTCTGAACTGGGGTGGCAGAGTGGGCTAAAGAAAGGTGATGGATTAAACCCAGATCAGTTGACTGGGGGTGAGTGCTTGCAATGTTCAACACTCCGTCCATCATTTCCTTTGGTTTTTGCTTTGTTCGCCATAAGTTGGCAGGGTATGCTCAGACGCGAGTCCCTTGCTCACTTTGCCACTGGATTCAAGCAAGCCTGGCTGAAGACGGCTGAAATGCCAGAAACCGGTCCTAGGAAGCTTGTTTCTGGTCCAGGGAAGACATGGCTTGGCAGTTCGGGCTGGACTGTTCCCATGAGGCACAGGGTCAGACTGATTTGCATATGGCCATGTCTGAACTGGGGTGGCAGAGTGGGCTAAAGAAAGGTGATGGATTAAACCCAGATCAGTTGACTGGGGGTGAGTGCTTGCAATGTTCATCACTCCGTCCATCATTTCCTTTGGTTTTTGCTTTGTAAACTAATGACCCCCATCAGATTGCTACAATTTTTATGTTTAATATCTTCAGTTTTAGGCTCACTCTACCTTAATCGCAGTGACAAAACGACAGACAACAGACTCTCTACACATTGAGTGGGATGTAATTTAAGAGGGACAAGAGTACACAGCTCTAAGTTTCACTATGCTGTGATAACTATTAAGATAGCCCACAGTTAATGTATAAATATGGATGCACTGGAAATGTGTCAGCGTCAAATCCTACAAGTGGTGACTCAGTCTTTCCTCCAGCCGAGGTGGATTAAATGTCCATGACAGACTTGGCATAAAGTAGCAACACCTGTTATCAGAGTATTACATTTGTGGGTGCGCAATACAAATGTCCACTATGTCCAAAACCCACTTGGTTTACAGAACCATAAAATGCTACAACATTCTTTTTCAAATAAGCTTTTTACTGAAGCTTTTACGAGAGTATGCTTCTGTAATGAGAGTATGCTTCTGTAAAAGAATCAACATTTCGATGGCAGACTTTGCCATGCTGGCAGCAGAGGAGCTGGTTGGGTGAGGCAGAGCCGCTTCCCAAAATTTCCTTTAGAATGCCCAACTAGCCTGCAAGGAGGAGGTAGTGTGGAGCAAAAAAAGAATGCCAGAGCTCGTGAGTCTAAATAGAAGGCCTGGGTGGTTAGTAAGCCCCTGCTTGAGGCGAAGATATAGCGATAAGGGGTCTCGCAGATTCCACCAAAACCCAACCCTAACAGGACACGAGTTACTCTTTGCAAACATGTTGCCACTGCTTATAAGAGCACTGGCTCGAGAGAACAAGCATTGACATTGCCAATAGGTCTCACCTTTTGGACCTTGTAAGTGTGTTGCTACACTAATATATAGGCACTTAAGCAATGGTTGGTAATGTTGCCCGCTTTGAATGGTTGTAACCTACAATCTACATATTTTAAAATGGAGAGGAGGAGGGAGGGGGGAAAAAAAAGAAACAAAACCCTGTATCCTAATAAGCAATTATGCCCCATATATACATGAGACTGAAAGCACATTGAGCACTAATACAAATGATTGCAGGTAACCGCATGAATATTTCATCCATACCCTGCCTAACACCATGAGCTGCAGAAAGAGATCAAAGACTAAGTCAAAGCAGTCTGCTCCGATACATTGTGACCAATCTTTGATAGAACAGTATTTCTAGGCGTGCTGCAGCCAAACCAAGGGGTCTGTGCAATATCTTGTGTATTAAGACGGACTATAACAAACATTTTAAAATCAGTGAGCAGCACAAATCTGTTTGCTCTAATGTCGTGTTGTCAGTAAGTCAATAACAGACAAGGATTATGCAGAGTATAAGCAACAGTGCAGAGCTGATAGCAATGACACAGGCACCCATGTGAGATCTATTAATGAAACTTCACTGCATGGCTGATAAGTGTTCAATCAAAACAAGCATTGGCATAGCCAATAGGTCTCGCCTTTGGGACCTTATAAGTGTTTAACCATGCAACAGTCGCATAACTAAACACTTATATGGTCCCAAAAGCGAGACCTATTGGCTATGCCAAGCGGCCGTAAAAGTGAAAGTGATTGCGATCAAACATCAAAGCGGTCGTGCGGCCGCTAAAGTGAAAGTAATCGCGGTAAAAGTGGCGCGTGCGGCCGCTAAAGTGAAAGTAATCGCGGTAAAAGTGGCACGCGCGCACATGCACTGTAGCTCTAGGCTGGCCTGGTAGAACGTTTTGGAGCCCTCTCAATTTTCGCCAGACCAGCACATGCGCTGGGTCAGGCGAGACCTAAAAAAGGAGCGGACTGAAAGCTCGGATGCTCTGTAGCCAATTGATGCCAGATGGTTGCCACAAGCTACAGTGAGTTAATTGTAAGTGGAGCCAATAATAACTGCTCGAATACATTGTCGCTTGCAATAAGGAATTAATTGTAAATCCATCATATAAAAACACAGAAAAAGAATATATGAAAAAGTATACATTTCTGTGATACTGCATGTTTTACCATCAGCTGCAAACAATAAAGCAGAGTAAAAGATAAACTGCTCTGATGCATTGTATTTTATCTCTACCATGCAAATGACTGTGCCTTTTGCAAGCGCAAACAGGTCTGTGCGTGGTCACGAATGCTGCCATAGGCTGCAACAGATTTTTGGAAAACAAATGGAGGGGTCAACTATAAGTACTCTAATGCCGTGCTATTAATTGACAAGTAACAGACAGGACCTTCACAGAGTGGGAGCAAATGTGCGATGCTAATGTAAGCATGAGGACTCCTTTAAAAACTATTAACTATTTTTCTCGTAAAAGAGGACCTCGTCCTCAATGTCATGTGTCGGTATTGCATTAAAAGAAGCAACAATCAACGACGATGGGTGGAAGGCTAATTACAGGGTAAGCAACAATAAAAGACGGAGCGAGGGTGGGTGTATGTGTAAGCAAGGACCACGCCTGCATTGAAAACACCACCCTAGATCTCACAGACTTTGCGCACCCCAGGCGTTGGTATTTATAAATCCACCCCTCACATTCTCCATAAGAAAAGTCACTGCTGAACTCGTCCTCCTGCGTGCACTTATGGCTCGTCACTGTACGTTTAAATAGACCATTTCAGAACTTAGCTGACTATGCGCATTTCGGTGTCCATTTTGAAGTTTTTATATTGAATTGCTGTACCCATATATGCTTTTCTTTGTTTCTATACGATATGATGAATTTAGTATCGTACACATTTAGAAAATTCCTCTTTTTATGAAGTGTAATGTTGATTTTTAGATGCATCTTCATTTGATGTGGAACTCTTCGGAGTCCCAAATCATAAATAAACTTGTAAACTTAAAGTGTCCCCATAATAATCTTAGCCAAAAATCAAACAAGTTGGGTGAACAAATTTAAAATAAAAAATGAAAACACAAGTGCCCAGTCTTTAACTACCACTAAGGACGGCGTGACAAAGCAGCAATATACAGTAACAGTCCAGATAAGAACAGAGCTGTTAACAGCGGTACTCTTGGAGCAAGTCGGGTGAACACATTTAAAAAAATGAAAACACGAGCGCTCGTTACAGACTGAAACCAACAAAAAAATAGTTCTCTGGTGTGCATTTCTGTTTCAGCACACTAATACTTGTAACCCGGCCAGTCACCATGGGTGGGAACACCACACCCAAAGGAGGAACAAATGTGAACTGACCAGAGAAATTAAAGGAATTTTGAAAGGAACACATATGAACGAATAAAAAGCAATGGGTGTGCTGAAAGTCCACGGAGGAGATAAAGCATGCCTTGAACAAACAGAGCATGCAGTAGGAAGTACCTGCTTCAGTTGACTGTAACATGCAATGGTTCCTGTCCTAGAGAGGGGATGTAAGATGGGAGACATTGTGCAGCTGTGTTGTGTGACACTACCCATAAACCCTACCTGCTTTACCATATGATTTTAATAATTAATAAGAAATGCATTTGGCCTACAACCTTTGCTGTACCTTTTCATAATAAACAGATCACACCTATGGCATTTGACATAACTTTACCCACTGTCCAATCATGCCTATAATCTTTAAAACTGACTTTACACTATACCCAACTCAGGCCTGTTCTATTTAGCACAATCAGCTTGTCTACACGGTACCAATCAAACTACTACCTAGTATGGTAATGGGAGCGATTCCATGCAACAAAATAAAAGGCTACGGGCTTTAAAACAGTAATACGAATGCATCATTAAAGGCCTACTGACATGAAGCTTTTCACAATAAATGAGTTAAGTCAACTGACTTTTGTAAATTTTAATGATAAACAGTTCAGAGCAATAGCTCCGGACATGACATTTCACAATGTAGAAATCAAGCTTACTGCCTTTATCGTTGGCATGTCACTGTCACCAGCTCAGGTCCACTGTACTGAGCAGAAGCACAAGGTAACCATTAAGCATAGTAATGCAATTCCAAACATGTCCAAAATTACAGTTGGAACTACAATATGAAACACCACCAAAGAGGGTATTAAAAAGATAATCTCATGGAAATATTTCTACACCCAGGGTCTGTCAGAGGGGTTCACCAAAACCCTTGGCTACTACGGTAATTGGAGTGCTCTCAAGAAACAAAATACCTGTCTTCAGGCTTTAACCTAGTCAATCACAATCCATCCCTAAATGCTTATTTTTCTTTAACATATGCTTTTCACAGTGAGCACTTCGGGCCTACTACCTTTAACATACATTTTCATACTAAACGGATCAGGCCTGTAACAGTGATCAATGATTTGTCACCATTACTGAGTCCTACTAAATCCCACAAGGCAAAAAGTGCAATAAAGCACTCTTCAGTGGAAACTCAACTTCTGCCCAATGAAATGCTGTACTCCAGTTAAAGAACATGTGGGCTTAGCCAAAGCACCTCTCGGTAGTGTTCTTACATTCTTTTTCTGCTGAACACAAAGTATGGCAACTGTTGCGCTGTCATGCTAGACCTAAAAAGGATTTTCTATACTGGCTTTACGCGTGTGGGCCTGCTAGGAAACACTGGCTGTTCGATTAAAAGTATTTGCCCTGTGTTTTTGTTTTTAAATAAGAACATGGCCGCTCGTGGCACATGCTTTCAATAAAAAATAAAATATTTAACTAAAGCTCCAGTTTGCCAAGGCTAGTCTGTTAGCTTTGCCAACACGTTTTTTTCCCCCTTACTGCCACGTACTTCCTCGCGGCTCCCTCACTTCACCATGGAAGCCAAAGTAAAGAAGAATGGCTGAGCACAGCCCAGATCAGCATTTAAAAGCACAGACGTGCTATAATTAATAGCCCGGGCTCACTTTGTGGGAGGGAGTAATGAATTATCGGTAAAGAGCCAGGGCTATGCGCCGAGACGCTCTGTGAAAGAGTTTCCTAAAGGTAACTTCGTAAGGTGTGCCGGAATATGAGGGTAGAGGGAGGGCTTTTCCAGATAAAGTGGACTGTAAAGGGGCAGCTGACGATTTGCGGTTGCATCCTAATGTCTCAAACATGAAGTACCAACTTCCTGAGGGCGGGTTACAGCCAGAGAAGGAGCGTTTAATTCCCATGGCACTTTAAGAGAAATATTAACAATGCCTGAACTTGCCCACCACCGCGTTTCAACAGCATCGATACTCTTCAATTAAAACAAAGACGGAAGACCAAAATAAAACGATCAGTTAGCAGAGTCCAAACTACGCAATCAGCTCGCACACACTGGTGTCGACCAAAGCCACCCAGTGGCCCAGAAGGGACCGAAGAGCCCATCTCTGTTCCCCTTGACTTGTTCCCCTTGACTTGTGGAAGGAAGCCAGCCTGGGAGGGACACAGCAAGTAACTGAACATTACTTATTACCACATGTGCGGAGTGACCACTCATGAGAAGATTTGCCATCAGTGGTAAGTTCATCTGACTCATACGTCCAGTATTATGATCGGTTTTAAAGAGTGGGAAAATAATAAAGGAGTCTCTTTGTTAAATGTCTACCCCTAATGCTTGAATTAAACGCAATAATGACGAAAAGCACACTCAACTCCTTCACAGCCACGATTTAGAGGACACATTTTCTTTCCAGAAGACTAAGAGGCACTGGGATGTGGCTCACCTTCCAAAGACTCAGGCAGCGAAGTGAATACATACAACAATCCCCTGCTGCCTCGGCCATGCACTCCTACATGGGTGTAAGCAGGGACACCAATCCAGTTAAGTTCACTGAGTAGACAGTTCTTTTAAGTGAAGCTTTGTGTTTTTACAACATAAAGGCTCATGTTGTGAGTGCCCCATAATATCACGACAGGGCCAATGAAGGGAGTTTCCAGCTCCATCTTATTTAGTGTTCTAGTTTTTCACCTCAATATTTTGCCTGCTAGAAAGCAGGTAATATGAACAGCTTAAACTCCAGCTGAAAACAATTGGTGCGGACATACCATTTCCCTCATATTATTAACCAAAAACGTGTAACCTGAGAAAACAATGTTTCCCCCTTCTCCAGGCTCTACGTTTGTAGAAGTGACAGCATGCCACTCCATTCCACAACATGACTTGGTTATGAACCTGTTTTAATTCCTACACACCATAGCCACGAGGCTTCATCCTTCATACAGCAGACCGGTTGCCACACTAAAACCTTTATCAGGCTTACTCTGTTCTTAGGACACAGAAGTAAATTAGCTGTCTAGAGATGGAAAAGTGTAGCCAGGGCACAAGTCCTAAAAAAAGAAGTGGGGGGACGCTCCAAGTTAGGTGGTGTCACCGGAAGTGACGTCACGACAGGAAGTGACGTCACGAAATGTAGTCCCCTCTAATTAGAAATGTAGTCCCCTCTAATTAACAAAGGTTACAAGGCGATGGGGGCAGGATCAAAGGGTAAAGCAGAAGGTTTACTTTGGAATTCCTCACCGTATTGCGCGGGGAAATTAAAGCTGCGCTTGTTCGGTGCGTATTTATTGCCCACAGTAAATTTGCCAGTCTCCGTCTGAAATGCATGAATACAGACTGACCTTTTCTAATATACGCCCACGAGCGCCCATCTGTCATACTGAACGGCTCCATCAACGTGAAACAACTTAAAGAGCTCTGTTCTCCCTCTCTCGACAATAGGAGGTGAGGTTTGGTGAGTGCTGAGCGCGCACGCAGGTGCAGACTCGGGTACCGGCTCCATCTTTTGGGCAGGGCGGACGGCATCCACCCGGTAAAAACCCGGTAAAATAAGTGGGGGGACGCCGTCCACCCGCGTGGTACCCCGACTCGAGCCCTGAGTGTAGCCTATGTGAGTGAACGTGTGTGCCGAGATCTGTGACAACCCAGATTTACATAGCAAATTGCCCCCTCCAAAGAACCCCCTCCCCCCCTATGTGATGGGAGAAAACATCATGTAATGTCATGTGGAGCAGTCGGTTTCCCATAACAAAGTCAAGAAATAGCAGGGTGTCAACAAATCCTGCATGACTAGTAGATCCCACGGTCCCAAGTATAGTGTCACATACTTACTAATTCCCTAGGGGTCTACCTGTATGTTCCCGATGTCTGCTGTTTGGGAAAAGACTGGACTATGAGAGGCAAATTTTGTCTCTGGGCTTACCCTAATAACTTATTTTTTAGGGTATTCTTCCCAGGCACTTCACCTCAATGGCAAAATCTTCTCAGACCCACAGACTTCGCAAGTCCCTCCTGTGAAGGGCTACTGAGGAAAAACTCTTCTTTCTTTTTGGCAGCCTCCCTACAGGACCAAATGACAACATCACGCTGAGTCCAATTAGCTAAAAAGGCCAATAGTCTAACATGTCAGTAAGCCATGTAACATTTTTTCTATGCTACATTTCTCAACAATGTTCTTTAATTTCAGTTTGCAACCATTCACCTGCCAATGCTCCTATGCAGCACCATGATGCTACATCTAACATGTCCATGCTCTAAAATAAACCAATGACTCTTAAACTGGGGTACACTGACCCCTTGGTGTCAGCGATATCTACTGAGAAGATCCATGACTGCTAAGAACAGTAAATTATGTCAGCAAATTGATAAAGTACACATACATAAAGCATATATATATATATTTTTTTAAAGCTCTGTGTTAAGACTGGTCAGCCTTTGGGTGGTCTTCCCTCGATCTTTTTGCCTCCATAGTTTGCTGAATCGTTTTGTTGGCCTAAGGACGAGAGCACTTTACCACTGCTAATCCGTGCTAAAGTGCATGTGCTTCTTCCCTAAACACATGCGCAATTGGTGTATAACTGATGGACATTTTTAATTTACTTGCAAGTCCAATGTAAAGTGGTATACCATGGACCCAGGGCCTGTAAATTACATGCTACTAGTTGGCCTGCAGCAATGATTATGTCATCCACAGAAGTAGTCTTTCAAACCGGTCCCAGGCCAGCCACTGTAGTGCCTGTGCGTGTAGTTTACTGGCACTTCGACTCTGCATTTAAAACTACTTGCAAAGCATTAATCATCTCTTTTCTTACATACAAGCCACTTCCAAGGTAGGCCCTAAGTAGCCCTAAGGGCAGGATCCTATGTAAGTAAAAGGTAGGACATGTACTTTTATTTTTTGCATGTCCTGGTAGTGACAAACAGCCAATTACTGAGAGGCCTACTCCTCTCACAGGTTAGCATTGGGAATTCCTTAATACACTTTTAAGCTGTAGTTCCTGATCAGAGAGGATTAACTCTTTCATATATGTTTGGAATGGTACTGATAAATCTTGCTTACTGATGAAGTTGAACGTAACATTATTAATTTAGAAATGCCATGTTTGGTTTCTCTGCACGTACTCCTCTGTGTGCCTAACAGTCTAATACAAGTCTGGGGTGGGTGACAGCCACACTTTGTGCATTTCCTCTAGACAGCCATAACATAGGAAGGATAGGCTTGTACGAGTACACAACTACATACATCTGCATTCTGATGGCCTTGCCTCAGCAGGATGGAAGGGAGGGGCCTTGCCTCAGCAGGATGGAAGGGAGGGCCTAACAGTTCACTTGAAAAAGTAGTGTTCTGTCCCCACACAAAGGCTAATTTACCCCCATAGATAGCCTAGCAGACAGAACTGGACTGAAAGGGAAACCTGTGCACTTCAGAGAGCTGCTTAGAAGTCATCTCCCACATCAAAGGCACTTCTGGGAATAAGTCCTGGGTCCCTGACCCCTAAAATCAGAGACTTCTGGATTTTGAACCGAACCTCTGTCAAATGGACTGCTGCGCTGTTTAAAGTACTCATCTTTGGACTTCAGACTTGGAAGGACTGCTTTTCTCTTGTGTTGACCTGTTGCTCTGACTCTGCTGAATTAGAGCTGGACACTCTCCAAGTAATCTCCAAGGGCTTGTTGGCTTGCCTCTTCTTGTTCGAGACTCAGGGAAATCAAAGTCTCTATCCCCTGTTCCTGTGTCCGGCTCACTGGAAGTGGCCCGATACTGGCAACATGGATTTCAATGCATTTCCTGTCTGTGTGTAACAGAACCGGTGCATCGCTCAGGTTGTGGCAAAGCATTTTTTTTAAATGGTGCATCGCATAGGAACCAGTGTTTTGTCCCCCAAGATAGACGCAACAGACAGTGTAACGCTGCAGCTTGATAAGATAGACGCATCCCTTCGACTGTGTGGCAGAAACCGGCTCGACGCTCCTGGACTCCGGCACCAGTCTTTGGAACAGACGCATTGCCTTCATTGCATGGAAAGATCGACACATCTCTTGGTTTGTGACCAAGAAATGTACTTTGCTCACTGGGGCCTGCATGGATCCTGTAGCTGGCCTGTACTTGCACGAGGCCGGTCCGAACTTTGACTTTACCAAGGTCCAGCGCGACCTGCAGTAACCTTTTGAGCCTGATTTCCTTTTAAGCGCATTACTGCATTTAGTCTTAAAATTCAATATCTCAGATTCTTTACATTGGATTTTTGTCATCTTTGTCTTGTTTATAACATAACCTTTTTTCTAAACCTGGGTTCGGTCATTTTGTGGTGTATTCATTGTGTTACTGTGCGTGTGTGTGTGGCACAAATACTTTACACGTTGCCTCTTTAGAGAAGCCTGACTGCTCTGTGCCAAGCTACCAGAGGGTGAACACAGGTTATCTTTTAGTGTGCATCTAACTTACCCTGACTAGGATTATGGCTTCTGCTTGGACAGGATGCAAACCTTTGCCAAGCAGAAGCACCATTTTTAACACATTAACTGTGGAGGGATTTTTACACTAAATGCTAAACATGAAGCTGTAATTCCTTGTCTTGATTTGTGGGAGCAGTCCAAGTACAGCAAACAAACTACTGCATGGACAATTCATGGCCTCAATTCAGAGCATGCTTTAGAAGCAAAAAAGACAAAGCGGTATGCCAGACTAACACATTGCTTTGTCTTCTGGAAATAAAACCATGGCCCTGACTTAGGGATTAGTGGTATTTACTCTGTCGATCCGTGTGGTGAACGACCATGTCTGCCACCCTGACAGAGGACTGCCACATTTAAAGATTATAGCCAGCCCATCAGTGGTCTCTGTACCGTCCGAGGATCTGCAGTTTAATTTGGATTCATTTGATATCTACTCACCCATACCTCACACTGCTCTACCACAAAAATCAATCAGGAGAAAAGTGTGCCATCTTCACCCTAAGAAGCTAAGCCTTCTGTTGAGAATTTAAAAACTAATTCCAAAAATCAGTATATTCGGAAAATATTTAATTCAAACTTAACTCAAAAGACTTATTTGGCATCGCCAAAAGCGAGAAGATACATTTTGTTTGACTTGATCCTGTAGTTGTTTTGTGATGGAATCTTAAGAGATGAGTTTCCAATGCAACCAATTTAAAAAATCCAGTCAATGAGAAATCAGAGGCAAAATGTTCAACACATGTTGCTAAAATAACAGTATTTACAACCAACGGCTATGATGCAAACCAACCATATTGCGGTTGCTATTTACAAACCACATGAGCTGAATCATACCTAGCTGCTGCTCACAAATGGAGCCATACAGCATAAAGGGGTGAGGACTGAGGAGACAAATCAGTGGATGATTACGAGAGGAAGTATGACCTGACATATCTGGGATGAAAGCAAGGCAACTGCACCAAGTACCACTCCAGAGACAGCTCCTGCAGTTCCTCCCCCTCTCCATTTCTAAATGATACAGTTGTATGTCAAACATGGAGCCAAATTGTCTAGGGCTGTGATATGGAGAAGACAACAGAAGGAAGCTCAGGGCACACATTGTCATTGCTCTATGACTTAGAGCAGTGATACTCAAAGTGCGGCCCTCCTGACCTTTACATTCAGCCCCCTGAGCAGCAGCAGCAGCATTGGGCTGCTGTTTACTCCACTCAGCACTAAGATTTAAAACTTGTTAAATATACAACAAGCACTTATTTAAAGGTTAATTGCAGTTAAACAAACAGAAGTAACCAGGTTATTAGCTTTAGGCACACCTTCATTTTTAAAGAGCGTAAAAATACAATAGTCTTTTCAAAATTCTAAAAGTGTATTTGACCTGTGGAACCATTTCACCTTAGTAAATCAAACTATAACAGTGCATTCAGAAGTTTTTTTTTACTTCAAGTGATGGGTTTTAAAACATTAATTTAGAAACGTTCATGCTCCCCCTCCCCCCACACACCCAGACAACAATGCCTTTAGTGATTACATCCAAGCACAGGGGATGGTTTTGTACAGCACGCATCCTGAAGTCCTGTATTTCGAGGTCCTCTTATGTGATAATGAAGAAAAAGGAGGGAAATTGAAATAAAACAATTGCCCAGGGTGTCACAATTTGGTCAAGTGGAGAAGCCGGGATTCATCCAAGGTTTTCTAGTTTCATATTGTGCACTTGAGTTCAGCCGGTAGATATACATGCTTCGCTTCCCCTACACCCACTTTTCAACACCGCTGGCATCAGTGCGACCCTCAGTCACACCAAAGACCAAACTTTGCGGCCCCGAGAAAATGTTTGTGAGTACCTATGGCTTAAGAGTCTCCAGGAATGGTGTTGGATTCTATGGGGCTGCACAACCCCACCTCTATCTCAAAGATGGTCAGACGCACGTCCGATCCGTTTGCAGAAGCCACTTAACAGGTTTGTTAGAGGTCTATACAGACTCTGCTGGTCAGAGAACCACCGAAATTTCACCCCTGCAAGCGGGATTATAATCAGAAGGCTCAGAAGAAAACTATGGTAGCATTGGCAGTTTTATTATTCATTTGAAAGTTTCTTCACATTCCACATCTCCGTGGAAAACACATCAATCCTAAATGGGTTTATTTTGAGAGCAAATCTTGTGTGTTTATAAATAATATCATAGTAGACACAGACGATTCACTGCAAGTCTGAAGATTAGCCAAGCGAGTTAGTGGCTGAAATGTAAACAAATGATATGTATGCTACTGACATTATTTTTTACTTTTGCTGTTCTTTTGGTTCTCAAGTAGACATCACATTACTGGCCAAAGGAATGACAAAAGCAGTACAAAAGTGTACGATTTTATTATAATAACCATGCAACTGTAAAATTTGGGCTTAGCAGTACAAGAGATTATCTGAAGAAGACCACAGATTGAAATAGGGACATACTATGCATCTGCAGTCACTGCAAACTGTAGTGCTTCCATACACGTGCAATCAAATAGCTATAACACACTAGGAAATGTGACATGTTATTCACGAAGAAGAGGGACGACTCCATTGTTCTGGACTTGGCTGAATTTGTTAGAGAATGATACTTCTTCCAAAGACAAGAACAGGCCGCAAAAGGCTTGAAATAACAACCTCAAAATGAATATGTAGATCGAGGCCAATGCCAAAAGTAACTAGTTAAGACAAGCAATGTCTAAAAAAAATTTTTTATTTTTTTTTTAAAGTTTTGCAGCTCTGTTGGGCTGCCTTTCATAGCATTATGGTACCACCTGAGTTGCATGCTCAACCTTTTAAACGTCCAATCAGACTTATCGTGACATCTTGCTGAAAAAAACCCATATCAAAACAGAATTGTCAAAGGATTTAAATTAAGCAAAATAATTCAACCTTCTAATGTACTGTAGGGGGACGGGGAAGCAGTGACATCTGGGAAGCATCGGCCCAGCAGTTCTTATGATCCAGAGATACTTTTTTTTTTTTTTTTTACTTTTTAAATACTCGTTTTAAGTTACACATATTTTTAACAACTTGTATTTGTAGGGCTCAAACCATAAAGTTAAGAAGCATTGGTAAAAAAAATAGAGCTGGCTGTGGTTTTCCCCTTTTTTTGTTGTTGCAAACAATAGTGACTAGTTAGCTGCCAGCCCATAATCAATTTTAGAAAATCGCCTAAAAATAGGGGAAAAAATTCTCAAAATGCACACATTATCAGAGAGCTGAAATCGGTCACGCACAGTGAAGGTAGTCAGTAGCGGGAGGGGGGGGGGGCGAAATCACCTACTGCCCCAAGTCGTAAGCTGTAGTGAGCAGATGAAAAATGTGAATGACAATACCAGACAGATTCATTAAGAGGCAGGCTGAAAGCCCTATGAGTAAATATATTATTACATATAATTTTTGTAAAATCATTAGCTCCGAGCTAATGCCCAGCCTAAAACATGGAGTGGAGTCGCTCGAGTAAAGCAACCGTTGATTTTTGGGGTGGGAGGAGTGCACAGTACTGAAGGACTAAAAAAACACCAATCTAGTTAACATTTTGGAAGGTTGTTAACCAGGCTGTGAATAAGTCACAGTTCTAGAAATAACAAAGGGAAAAGCAGATCAGAAGGAATGTGCCTTTTAAGAGTAGTGTACGGGTGTCAGTGCTAAAACAGAGTGCTGCGTTTGAGAACTATGGTCCAGTTTCGCGTTTGAGAACTATGGTCCAGTTTCTGGATACTTCGGCCTAGTGTGTAAGGTACAGCAAGAGTCCTGTGGCAGACACTGAGCACAGACCGACCGACGTCTGGGCACACCCAGATGATGTCTAAGTAGGTCAAACCAGTCTGTGGTGGCTTGTGGCTCGTCTGGCGGGGCTCAGGTTTGACAGGCTGGACTGCTCACTACGCCACTGGAGTCAAGCTATCCTGGCTGAAGAGGGGTGAAACCCCAAAACCTGTCCTAGGATGCTTGATTCCAGTCCAGGGAAGACATGGCTTGGCAGTTTGGGCTGGACTGTTCCCATGAGGCACAGGGTCAAGACTGATTTGCATATGGCCATGGCTGAACTGGGGTGGCATGGTGAGCAAAAAAACGATGGATTAAACCCAGAACTGTGACTGGGGGTGAATGTTTTGCCACTGTGCAACATTCCGTCCATCATCTTGTGTGTTTTGCTGGACTGTTCCTACTGGAGCAGACCTAAGACTGATGTTTTCATATGGTGGTTGTCTGCATAGAGTGGCCTAGTGGGTGAAACAAATGGAATGGAATGTGGCTCAGAGCGATCGCAATTGCCTGAAATGGATTCCTTCCATCAACTTGTTTTTTCTTGCAGTCAACCTAATACAATCATTCAAGCTTCATATTATCTGGACTGTGGAAGAACCTCATCAACAAAAGGAACAGCTCTGCCGAATGCTCAAAATATGGCAGGGCACACGATTCTAAAAGGATCAGCTTTATGGATGAGTTCACAACACAAGCTTTTGGAATCTATAACAAAATCTAAGGGCTGAAGAATGCAGAAGTCATTTGCTGAGATACAATGAGAACCTTCATATTGCAAACATGCTCCCTGAGCAGCTGCTCCACTCTAGGGGCCATTATCAAAGTCAATAGCACTGGCAAAATGAAGTTTTTCTTCAGGTTCTCTAATGCACACAACACCGTGTAGTACTGGTAACAGCACTACAAGCTTCCATCACACATGAAACGGATATAGAATGGGTATAAGCTTACACACCCACCCCACCCCCGCAGGTGTAGAAGCCTTCATACACACAAAATGATTACAGAGCAGGCAGAAGATAAACAAATAATCTCCATAGGGAAAGTAAAATTGTAGCAAACAGCAACAATGTAGACACTGGACACACAGCAGCGAGAGTAACACTCCTGCATACAATCAGGAAAGTAATAAGTTCACACTCTTGAAATAAATTCACGTAAGGTTTGTGCCATGGGTGTGACATTACACCCTTAGGTGTAATAACAAAACCTCTCTCACTTGAGCATCTTCAACTCTGAAGCCTGCATTTAAAGCAAGCTGCAGCAAGTCTCAGCAATCAGTGTTCAAGCGAAGCGCTGTATTTCTACATAACAGGCATCCTAGTAGCATGGGTGTCACAATTTACGCAATACATGCATTGCAACTTACATCCATATTATAAGGTCAAAACTGTTCACAAACAGCCCACAGTTGCAATCACTGTAAAAGGCAACTCAACAGAAATGGTTTTCAGTCTCGATTTAACTGGGCAGAGAGGAATAGTCAGCTGTGTGAGCAGCCCACTTTGTGCACAAATCAAGAGGTCAGCAGGCTCAAACTGCTTAAACAGATGCTTAGTGTGTGCCAGGGAGTGTCATGGGCAAAGGACTCTGCAATCGGGTCTTAAAATAGTATCTTTCATTTATGCCATTCATTCGGAGCACTGAGTTGCACTGTAGTACGAGTTTCGATGGCACTGTCCCTCCCAGAACACTGTTTCTCTGCATTCTCGTTCAGTCTATTTACAGCCATGTAAATTATTGTAATTGTTCCTCTGAGCATATAAAATAAAGTCGTATTTCCCTTCCCGACAACTGCCCCGAATAAACATGAAAATAAGCTCCTATGTGGTAACTAAGGGGTCATAGAATTGGCTCCACTAAGTTACTCCAAGGAAAGGGGGGAAAAAATAAAAGTCTCCACCAGCCTGAAAACAAATTTCCGAAAGGTTTGAGATTTGGTGCTGCCGCTATGCCAACATCTTTTTTTACTCCAGGTGTTATCTTTCAGAAGCACTGGCAGACAGCCCCTAAAAAACACCACTTAATGAATAGGTGAGAGGAGATGTGAAAACCGCATGCCATGGCAATGTACACTTACATTCAGGAATTAATAGCTACAGCAAAATTCCCTTTACCACTTCCTGTTTGACCACGGGATTAGGATAACACTACCCGTTTACTCCTCTGACAACTCAAGAACGTAGATGTTACAACAAAGTTAGTATAAGCTTAAGTCAGCAGACTGGCCCACACTCCCGGAGTTGGCAGTCCATCAAGTATGGGGTTTTCTTCCTGCACTATTTGCCCAAATTCATTTCGAGCCAAAACGATTACTAGTCATGTAAAAAGATTCCTTCTGATATAAGAACATACCTAAAAGCTATGGCATACAAATAATACATTTGGCACAGTGGATAGGTTTTCAAATAATCGACTCTTGGATTCATTCATGTTCCAAACAAGGTAGTTCGCTAAGTGCACACCATCATATGTCTGGGAGAACATGTACGGTTCTGTACTTGTACACAAATTTGCAATATGTATACGAGTTATACTTAAGCAGGCAGTTGCTCAGCTTGTGTCCCTCGGTTACCATTTTGGAAAAAATTCTCAATAAAAAAAAAACACTGATCTGGGAGACCAAACCCTATGTAGAATGGGGTATGTGGAAAATACTTTAATGTACAGGTTCAATTCCGTTTAGATTATTGCTAGTGAATGGAAAACTGTTGTCTCAAAGTGTTACTCTTAACAGGGCTGGCACATGGTTTGGAATGAACAGTAGTCCTGAAGCTTACACTGCCAAATTCTGGCCTGTTTCAGGACAAAGGACAAAAAAAACATACCGGCTGCTTAATTCAGTATGCCTCGGCTGAGCGGGAAATGTGCCTTATGCCAATAGTATCTAAATATGTCAGTAAGTTGCCAGGCAACTCTGCAAAAGGGAAATACACCAGCTCTTAAGAAGCTCCCACACAGAATTGTATTCTTCCCTCACAGGATGCAGGCAATTTTCATACTCATGCCTCCTCACTACCGCCCACACAAAGCCACAGCATAATCATAGGATATGCCAAAAACCTTTCGTCATCTCAAAACCAACACACACAGCACTGTGAAGCAGCATACCGTCTTCTTCCCCAGCTCGGTGGATTAGGACCATTATCTCCAGAACCCATGCTCCCATGCTTTCGGAAGTAAATTGCATCTTCTGTTACCATAATTTTAGCAGAACACAGTCCCATGGGGTTGGGATACCACCTGTATGTTCAGACCCCGCCGTCCCGCCCCCTTCCCCAAAACCTTAGAGAAGTCTCATTTACCAGTGAATTTATAAGCTTTGCCTTCTTGGCTGAACATTTATGGCAAAATGCATGCAGCTCAAATACTCGGATAGTTTTAAATGTGGTTTTAGGATCCCAGCATAAGTTGCAGCGGGGGTCCCATTCTGCAAGAATCAGCAGTCCCTCTAAGCTACCCTGCCCTGACCAAGCAAATAATTGCCAAAGAAAGAAAGTTACGCAGTATAGAGAGGTCTTTCAGCACTGTGCAATTAGAGGATTTGGTTTGCTCGCCAATAGGGGGTGGTACCTTAGAAAGAGCCTGGGAAATTTCACCTAATTCACAATGTATCTGCTCCTAGGGAACAATCTGTAAATGAAGCAATTGATCACGCATTATGCTTGGTGAAGTATGCATCCCTTGACCAAGCTATTTTCATGCTACGGGAGTTGGACCCAGGCACGCTTTTGGCAAATGACATTCGTCAGCATTCACATTGTTGCCTCTACACCCAGATTTTTAATGGCTAGGCTTCCAGATTGAAGGCTCATACTAATTCAATAAATGCATCTTGCACTTATTTGAGAAGCTCAGCTCCAGGAATGGGTGTACGGCCTTGTTGGTATTGCGCTACCTAGATTATTTCCTATTCCTTAGGCCTCCAGCATCCTCTAACTGCAACACAGTTCTTCAGGAGTTTGAGTCTGATTAGCGAGTTTGGGGTCCCACTAGCCAATGGCAGGACATGTGGTAATGTCACAAATATTACCTTCCTGGGCATTTAATTGTATTCAGTGGCAGGAGTGTGCAAGCTGCCTCAGGAGAACGTGGCGTTGTTCAAAAAGTCCACAAGCGGATGACGGCCTGCTTGAAAAGAGACGCTCCACCAACTGCAAATCCTGGTGGGGCAGATGAACTTCACATAATTTCGACAGGGTGCCCATTTTCCAGAAATCTAGATTCAGTGTGCAGGCTGTGCATGACCTTAAGTAGAATAACTGGAAGAAAAACAGCTATGATGCACTCAAGAAAGTTCTCTAGTTCAAACCATATATCATTGCTTTACATTTTCAAAATAACTTTTAAGGTTATGTGTGCACCAGGATAAGTGGCTCTGCGGACCACTGAATACAAAAGTACTATAGATAACCAGAGGTGTATCTGGAGGTACCGAGTGCACTACTAGAATACACTATCCAGTGTACGTATTTCAAAGATAATTTAATCACATATAGCACATATATCTCACTGTTATCAACGAACCAAAACATTTATCAGTGAATCAAATGAAATCCAAAACAGTCGTTTGTTGATTGTGAAACAGTTCTTTCTTTACTTTCACAAAAGGTCGAGATTCATAACTTTGTTACAGCAAAATCCCGCTGTGATGATCACATTTTCAAATAAATGATCACTTTCACAATTTCCCAATGCATTTCGGGCTGAAAACGCAAAGCCCTTCGTCAGGGGAATCTACAAAACATAAATAACAGCAATGTACACAGTAGTTCAACCTGTCTAAATAAACAACTTATATAAGCATTATGGAGTTAACAGTTAAGGCTCATAAATTCGGCAGGACTAGTGCCTTGTTATCAGAATGAGGCAGTGAAAGTATCAGAATGTCAGGAGTGAAAAACCAAGAAAAAAGATTAAAGATTCCAATCACCACGAGTGCTTTGTGACTGTGCATCAAATATCAACACGATGTGTCCAAAAATAAATGTGTCCAAAAATGAATAAATAAATCAAAAATTGCCCTCTCCCAGCTTCATGCACGATGATAAAATGAAAACCAACTCTGGCTGATATCGTACCAGAAGATAGAAATAACCACGCTATTCGATGCGTGCCGGTTCTTCAATTACAGATTGCGGGGAGCCTGAACATAAGGCAAGATAAAAATTAAACGACGTAAGTGAGAACCATTGTGAAGTGTACGACTGAAAACACCCAAGTATGCTAAAGATTATCTTACCAACACGAGTCTGTGCCGAGTACGGCAGTTACTCAACGGAAACCAGATAACTGAAATACGAAAGAAACACGCTAATAAATACGTGACTCGGGAAGATTTACTACGTGCGCCTTACTGGTGCGTAAACGAGAAACATCAGAAGCTTACCCTTAGCTTTGAAACTAACAGTCCGTCACCAAAAAGTGTCGACTTCACCGAAATAAGAGGTGCATCGTAGTGCAGAGCATGCGCGTTATAAATGAAATTCAATGCTATCGAAAGAGGACTGCGTCAAAGAACCACCGCAGCCATGTTGGAAGATGAGTGACACAAACAATACTAATGTACATACGAGTGTGGCTGAAAGATCATTAATACAACTCTCGTTACCATCAGATGAAATGAGCAGTACAACAATAACATATTTCACTTAAAAAATAAAGAAAAAATCATCGAATAGTGAAAAGCTCATGCTGTGCAATAAAGTGACATTATATGATTCTTTAAACACTGTCCCTAAATGACTGCAAAAAATTGTAACAACATACATACAGCAGTCATACATATATAGCACAATAAACAATATACAATATAGACAATAGAGCACCAAGCAGAGAGATGACAGTTATATACAAAATTGGTAGTGTGCAGAAAACAATCAGAGAAAACATGCTAATTCAAATTTGTCATTTAGCCCCAATGGGGCAAGTGTTTGTAGAAGCCAAATCCAATGTGACTCCCTTTGTGCAAGGATTTTAGACAAGTTTCTCCCTGGAATGTCTTCAATAACTTCAAGAACCCCAAATTTGAACTGAGCTAGTGAATGTTTGGAATTAGTCCAGTGTTGTGCAAGCGGGGAACTGATAGTTTTAGTACGAATCCGGCTTTTATGCTCTGTTATCCGTGTGCGGAGAGCACGTTCTGTTTTTCCTACATAGCATAAATCGCATGGACATTTGATAATGTAAACTACGTGATGACTATTGCAGTTAGCATTAAAATGTAAATCAATCTTTTTGCCTGTTCGTGGGTGGGGTAGGCTGCTGCCTACCATTACATTATTACAATGTGAGCAATTCATGCATTTAGACATACCTTTATGGACCTTCTTGGGTTCGGTTTTACATTTGTTCAAAAGTTCTTTTAAATTCCGTGATCTCTTATATGCAAACAGTGGAACTTCAGCGAACAAACCTTGAAGGTCTGGCTCACATTTTAATAAATCCCATCTTTGCAATATGCTTTTTTTTTAACAAGTGAGAGTCCGTCGAATAGGTAGAAACGAAAACCTCTCTTTTTTTCTCAATAAGTGGCGTTCTCTTCTTAATCAAATCTTCACGATTGGACACTATGGCCCTTGTGGCCGCCTGTTCAACAATTTGTGAAGGGTATCCTCTGTCAAGAAATTTACTCTTAGAGGCTTCAATCGCCTGCTTGCCAACCTCCAGATCAGACGTGACGCGCTTAATCCTGAGGAACTGTGAGTACGGAAGGTGGCGTTTTAGTGGCCATGGGTGAAAGCTTTGGAACAGCAAAGCATTATTTCGATCTGTCGATTTTGTAAAGACAGTGGTCTGGATAGAAGAATCCTCGAATTCAATTCACACACCTGATTGATCGCTTCAGTATAGCATTCTTGGATGTGCAATTGACTCTATCAGATTCTTCTATCCAGACCACTGTCTTTACAAAATCGACAGATCGAAATAATGCTTTGCTGTTCCAAAGCTTTCACCCATGGCCACTAAAACGCCACCTTCCGTACTCACAGTTCCTCAGGATTAAGCGCATCACGTCTGATCTGGAGGTTGGCAAGCAGGCGATTGAAGCCTCTAAGAGTAAATTTCTTGACAGAGGATACCCTTCACAAATTGTTGAACAGGCGGCCACAAGGGCCATAGTGTCCAATCGTGAAGATTTGATTAAGAAGAGAACGCCACTTATTGAGAAAAAAAGAGAGGTTTTCGTTTCTACCTATTCGACGGACTCTCACTTGTTAAAAAAAAGCATATTGCAAAGATGGGATTTATTAAAATGTGAGCCAGACCTTCAAGGTTTGTTCGCTGAAGTTCCACTGTTTGCATATAAGAGATCACGGAATTTAAAAGAACTTTTGAACAAATGTAAAACCGAACCCAAGATGGTCCATAAAGGTATGTCTAAATGCATGAATTGCTCACATTGTAATAATGTAATGGTAGGCAGCAGCCTACCCCACCCACGAACAGGCAAAAAGATTGATTTACATTTTAATGCTAACTGCAATAGTCATCACGTAGTTTACATTATCAAATGTCCATGCGATTTATGCTATGTAGGAAAAACAGAACGTGCTCTCCGCACACGGATAACAGAGCATAAAAGCCGGATTCGTACTAAAACTATCAGTTCCCCGCTTGCACAACACTGGACTAATTCCAAACATTCACTAGCTCAGTTCAAATTTGGGGTTCTTGAAGTTATTGAAGACATTCCAGGGAGAAACTTGTCTAAAATCCTTGCACAAAGGGAGTCACATTGGATTTGGCTTCTACAAACACTTGCCCCATTGGGGCTAAATGACAAATTTGAATTAGCATGTTTTCTCTGATTGTTTTCTGCACACTACCAATTTTGTATATAACTGTCATCTCTCTGCTTGGTACTCTATTGTCTATATTGTATATTGTTTATTGTGCTATATATTTATGACTGCTGTATGTATGTTGTTACAATTTTTTGCAGTCATTTAGGGACAGTGTTTAAAGAATCATATAATGTCACTTTATTGCACAGCATGAGCTTTTCACTATGATGATTTTTTCTTTATTTTTTAAGTGAAATATGTTATTGTTGTACTGCTCATTTCATCTGATGGTAACGAGAGTTGTATTAATGATCTTTCAGCCACACTCGTATGTACATTAGTATTGTTTGTGTCACTCATCTTCCAACATGGCTGCGGTGGTTCTTTGACGCAGTCCTCTTTCGATAGCATTGAATTTCATTTATAACGCGCATGCTCTGCACTACGATGCACCTCTTATTTCGGTGAAGTCGACACTTTTTGGTGACGGACTGTTAGTTTCAAAGCTAAGGGTAAGCTTCTGATGTTTCTCGTTTACGCACCAGTAAGGCGCACGTAGTAAATCTTCCCGAGTCACGTATTTATTAGCGTGTTTCTTTCGTATTTCAGTTATCTGGTTTCCGTTGAGTAACTGCCGTACTCGGCACAGACTCGTGTTGGTAAGATAATCTTTAGCATACTTGGGTGTTTTCAGTCGTACACTTCACAATGGTTCTCACTTACGTCGTTCAATTTTTATCTTGCCTTATGTTCAGGCTCCCCGCAATCTGTAATTGAAGAACTGGCACGCATCGAATAGCGTGGTTATTTCTATCTTCTGGTACGATATCAGCCAGAGTTGGTTTTCATTTTATCATCGTGCATGAAGCTGGGAGAGGGCAATTTTTGATTTATTTATTCATTTTTGGACACATTTATTTTTGGACACATCGTGTTGATATTTGATGCACAGTCACAAAGCACTCGTGGTGATTGGAATCTTTAATCTTTTTTCTTGGTTTTTCACTCCTGACATTCTGATACTTTCACTGCCTCATTCTGATAACAAGGCACTAGTCCTGCCGAATTTATGAGCCTTAACTGTTAACTCCATAATGCTTATATAAGTTGTTTATTTAGACAGGTTGAACTACTGTGTACATTGCTGTTATTTATGTTTTGTAGATTCCCCTGACGAAGGGCTTTGCGTTTTCAGCCCGAAATGCATTGGGAAATTGTGAAAGTGATCATTTATTTGAAAATGTGATCATCACAGCGGGATTTTGCTGTAACAAAGTTATGAATCTCGACCTTTTGTGACAGTAAAGAAAGAACTGTTTCACAATCAACAAACGACTGTTTTGGATTTCATTTGATTCACTGATAAATGTTTTGGTTCGTTGATAACAGTGAGATATATGTGCTATATGTGATTAAATTATCTTTGAAATACGTACACTGGATAGTGTATTCTAGTAGTGCACTCGGTACCTCCAGATACACCTCTGGTTATCTATAGTACTTTTGACCTTAAGTAGAAGCATCACCAAACTAAGCTTTTGGTGGAGGTGAGGCAGGATATGGGTATCAGGGAGTCCTCCTTACAGCAGTTCAAATGGATTGGTAGCATATCTGTCCCCCGACCAGTGAGAAACTAGTTTTTTTCTCACATATACAGAAGGAAGTGCGTGTTGAGGCACAATTTAGGGCACACAATGGTGTGTGCAGCGAAAGCCCTCTGCATAGCTTGAGTCTGGTCTGGTGACGAATATGGTCTGTTTGGAGCCATTTCTTGGAGGCGCTATCCTTCTTTGCAAAGTTGGGTGGGCATAGGGACTGGGCTAGGTCTTTTCTCATCACAAAAGCATCGAGGGGTTGACAAAGACTTGAGGGAATGAGGCAGGTTACTAGAAGATCAATTGATGTGCGAGTATAGTGGTCAGGCTTCCAGGGGTGTGCAGTTTGGAGTACAAACCCTGCTTTTTAGGGCATCCTTCTGTTTGGCCTTTCATGGGGCTTTTAGAGTGGGAGAACTGGTTGTGCGATTTAGGAAAAGACATACAAAGGGGTTCTGTTTAGAGGGACTAAGCTGGCCTGGCGTGCCATTGGTAGTAACCCTCCCGTTCTTAATATGAATGGGGGCTACTGGTTCCCACTGCTGTCCCGTAGTATTTTTGTGAATAATTCATTCTCTTTTCTTGTCAAAAATTCTTGCATCCGATGCAGGATCCAGATTATTAGATGAACCATGCTGGCTTGTGGCAGGGTGAAATTATGGCTGGCAGGAGAACTTCAGGTTCCTTGGGCATACACAGCATTTTTCAACACAGAACGAGTGTCGGTGGGGTCACTTTCCAAGGCCAATACACACTTTTCACACATGGCCATTGCTGCTTAGGGGCACTGGCCCTTTAGGGGGTAGGAGGATGCTGTCTGCGCCAGAGGACCAAGACTTGGCCGGCCTGCCAAGACTGGCTCTCTGGCAGGTGCTGGTGATGACTTAGGTAGGGTTGCACTGGGTTTAGCAGACCTCCTGCAGGAGAGATGTTTTATTTTTAGAGAGAGCATGGATTCCACTGAAAGAGTGACTGTCCTGTTTAAGCTCCAGGGTGGGGCGCTTACAGGGCCCTCAAAAAGTCTGCGGTGGCAGGCGGACCGAGTTGAAGGGCAAACCATGAGGTCACACAATGTTTTTGGTGCACATGGAGGTACTGGGTTTTAGGTGACTCGATATCTACCGTAATATGTATTACGGGCACAAATTATGCTACAATCATGTAAATAGGAATGCTGTGCTGTTTTTAGTCCAAAGTTTAATTCATGCTTACAAAATGAATATAGCCTAATACTGCGATATCTCTATCCAAAAACCACGTTTCTGGTCCCAGGCCGTTATTCCATGTGATATGGCATTGGTAAGAGTGGTATTTAACCACTGTTTGGTTATTGAGGTGCACCCCTTCATATGCCCAGTCAATAGAAAAAACCGACTTGATGTGAGGGCTGGTTTCAATTACGTTTTAGGCACCTCAGTTATAGACTTTGAAATGATGCTATTGCTGGGACTATGGACTGACTCCATTCTTCCAAAATCCACCAATTTCTTTTCATCCTTGGCAAGATGCGACATTTCATATGGGACACTCATTTTCATCCTAAAGCAAGTGAATGGTGAGCAAGCAGGCAGTGATTATGGCACAAAAGGTGGTACTTCGGAGTATGGGGCTCTCCCAGTAAGTTAGACACGGTGCAGGTCTTTCTTGAACAGAGCTTGGGCTATTAATAACACTGTGGATGGGATGGGGCATAAGTTCAATTGAATGCATAACTGATAGTGTGCTGCACAGAATACTTATGCGTCCGAGTTGGTCCATGGTTTATCCTTCAAAATACAAAACAAAAAAGGATTACAAAAAGACTGGGATGCAAGGTATTGAAACAATTGCGATTATGTACATTAACACAATGGTTATGGGCCTGTTCGTCAAGGGCATGCGTGCTAACCCACCAGTTTTCATTATAACCATTATAAATACAGATCAGAACAGTCCTCTACCAGCAGACTAAGTACATTATCACCACCTAAATGCAATCCATTACAAGGGCCAAAAAAAGCTCAACACTTGCTAGCAAAGCACCAAATAATATTCTGGTGTTGGACTACTTTTCTTCCAACTTTTTGGAACCTGGTCGTAAAATGACTTCCTAAAGAGTAAAGTATGCATTAACAAACTCAATTTTGAACAGATGAAAAAACTAGAAAATATATTTAATTTTAAGCATAGGCATCTAATTTTGTGACAAATGTTTCCCTTGTAGCTTTAGAGAGATTACTGGTAATAGGTTGCATATTTTAAGTCAAGCCTGGGCAGCGCATGTGCTGCTCTGCATGACATGCTGTATTCAGATAGGGACTTGAAGCTCCGCCCATATTTTTCATTAGCTTGTCTCGTTGTCCACTGTAAAATATGACTGGTCAATAGGCTTAGTATCTTCTTAGTAACGCCTGGTCTTATTTTGTAACCTCTCATGGCGACACCCCGTTACGTGTGTTGTTACTCGGTAGGCTTCAATTACAGCCTCCGAGCACTATTTACTCAAACAGCTTTGTCCTGACTGCTGTTGCAGGCAGCACACGCTCTCGCCTAAACGCTTTTTTGATTTTTATAGCATGGGTGCTGGAAATTGCAATGCAATAGGTCTCGCATTTGCGAGAATTTAAGCTATTGCCATTGTAAATTACAATGCCATTCATTTATCGGTTTTAAAAACACAAATAAAAGGCAGTGCCATTTACAATGCCACAGCTCAAACTCTCGTAAATGTGAGACCTATTGCATTGCAAATACTTATTTTGTGTTTAAGTCACTTGCCTTATTGTGAGCGGCTAGGCTGACGCATTGCATGTCAGGTAATGCTCGCTTTAGTGAAAGCGCTTACAGAATTATAAATGGAGGCAATATTTCTCTGCTTCATCCTACTATATTAATAGACACCATCCTTTGACCCTCGCCACAGCAAAAGTATTTTCAAGTTGCCTCTTTTCCCCTTTTGAGATTAAAACATGAATCACTGTTTTAACAGTAGAGACTTAATGCACCCTTAATTTGTGTGTGCAAGTGTCAATCAGTTGACAAAATACGAGCAGAAAAAAAGACTGTATACATTTTTGGAGTTTGCATAGTTCTCGGAAACATGCAACTTCATTTTGATTAGAGAAAGATAAACAACTGATTTCCACAGACTACTAGCCTTCGAAGACATGACGCCAGAAGGAATATGCTACTTACCAGTATGCATCTGTTCTTGGCATGTAGAGCTGCAGAGTCACACACTGAGGATAAGATCGCCATCTGGTGTTGGGCTCGGATGATTGCAGGTTGTTGTTGTCTTCGGAAGAAGCCTTTGGTCACGAGGTTGGTGACTCCTCCCCTGGACAACAGTGCGCATGGGCATCCACTCCATCGGCAGATTGTTTTTCGCCATGATGGGAAAAGATGGAGTATATAGAAAAGAAAGAAAGGATGTCCATGTGTAATGTCTAAGTAAGACGGATGCTGGAACAGATACAGGTCCCGGGGAGGCGGGCGGGCGTGTGTGACTCTGCAGCTCTACATGCCAAGAACAGATGCATACTGGTAAGTAGCATATTCCGTTCGAGGCATATGAGCTGCAGATCACACACTGAGGATAGATTATACAGCAGTGCTCCCCTTAGCGGTGGTCGCCTGTATCCGTTGCAGCAGCTTGAAATAAAGTTTTTAGGACAGCCTGGCCCACGGAGGCCTGTTGTTTGGCCTGCACGTCAACACAATAGTGTTTAGTGAAGGTATGCGTGGTAGACCATGTGGCTGCCTTGCAAATGTCTTCTAAGGGAATATTGCCTAAGAAGGCCATAGAAGCCCCTATTTTACGCGTGTAGTGCGCCCTAGGGGGAACTGTAAGTGTACGTTTAGCCTTGAGGTAGCATATTTGGATGCATTTAACTATCCACCGGGCTATTCCTGATTTGGAGATCGGGTTGCCTTTGTGTGGTGGCGCGAAAGCAACAAAGAGTTGTTTTGTCTTTCGAAAAGGTTTTGTCCTGTCGATGTAATAAAGCAAGGCTCTTTTGACATCTAAGGTATGTAGGGCCCTTTCAGCTACCGAGTCTGGATTTGGAAAAAAGACCGGTAGTTCTACTGATTGGTTAAGGTGGAAAGGGGAAATCACTTTTGGAAGAAATTTAGGGTTTGTCCTAAGAACCACTTTGTTACGGTGTAGTTGTAAGAAAGGTTCCTCAAGTGTAAGGGCTTGTATTTCACTTACTCTGCGCAGGGAAGTGATTGCGATAAGGAAAGCTACCTTCCATGTTAGGAATTGCAATTCACATTTGTGCATAGGTTCAAATGGGGGGCCCATGAGTCTTGTTAGAACCACATTGAGATTCCACACTGGTGCAGGTGGCAATCTTGGGGGAAGAATTCTTTTGAGACCTTCCATAAAGGCTTTGATGGCTGGTACCTTAAAAAGGGACAGGTGTTGTCTATTTTGCAAGTAGGCTGCCAAGGCTGCTAGGTGTAAACGTATAGAGGAATACGCTAGATTGCATCTTTGCAAGTGTAGTAGGTAGCAAATGATGTTTTGGATGGAAGCATCCAATGGATGTATGTCATTATTAGCGCAGTAGATGGCAAATCGTTTCCATTTAGCGGCATAACACGCTCTAGTAGTAGGGCGTCTGGCTTCTTTTATGATATTCATACAGTCTGGAGGGAGATTGAGGTAACCGAACTCTAGGACCTCAGGAGCCAGATCGCTAGATTCAGTGTTTGAGGATCTGGGTGTCTGATTTGTCCATGGTTCTGGGTTAACAGATCTGGGGAGAGGCGTAGCTTTTGATGTGGAACTAAAGATAGTTCCAGAAGTGTGGTGAACCACGGTTGACGTGCCCAAGTGGGAGCCACTAGTATTAGTGTTAGTGACTGTTGTTTCAGTTTGCGTACCACAAATGGAACTAGTGGGAGAGGCGGAAAGGCGTACGCAAATCTGCCTGACCAGTTCATCCATAGGGCATTGCCCTTCGACTGTGGGTGTGGAAACCTGGCGGCGAAGGTTGGGCATTTTGTGTTTTCGGGAGTGGCGAACAGGTCTATGTCTGGTTGTCCCCACTTTTGGAAGAAGGGGAGTAGAACCTTGGGGTGTAGTTCCCATTCGTGGATCTGTTGTGTGTGGCGACTTAGGAGGTCGGCCACTTGATTGTGGATCCCTGGGAGATGTTCTGCTAACAGGTAGATGTTTTGGGGAATTGCCCATCTCCAGATTTGCTGTGCCAGTTGGGACAGTTGGAGAGAGTGTGTCCCTCCCTGTTTCTGTATATAATACATTGTCGTCATGTTGTCTGTGCGTATGAGGACAGTTTTGTTCTTCAGGTGAATTTGAAAGGATTTTAGTGCTAGGAACACTGCTAAGAGTTCCAGGTGGTTGATGTGGAGCAGTTTTTGTTGACTGGTCCATCTGCCCTGAGTGGTATGATGAAGGAGGTGGGCTCCCCACCCCGTGAGAGATGCGTCTGTAGTTAGCACAACTTGTGGAAGAGGCTCTAAGAACGGTCTCCCTTTGGACAGGTTGATGGTGTTCCACCATTTCAGTGAGCGAAGTGAGCGACTGTCCACCAACACCAGATCGGTAAGTTGTCCGTGAGCTTGGTTCCACTGTTGTGCTAAGCATTCCTGTAAGGGACGCATTTGAAGTCGTGCGTGTGGGACTATGGAGATGCATGACGCCATCATGCCTAGGAGCTGCATGAACACTCTTGCTGGAAGAGATGGATGAGTTTGAAATTGAGAGATGAGATTTTGTATACTGGCTATCCTGGCAGTGCTGGGATAGGCAATGGCTTTGGATGTATCTATGGTTGCTCCTAGATACTGATGTAAGTGGGAAGGTTGTAGGTGGGATTTGGGGTAGTTGATAGTGAATCCCAAATCGTGGAGAGTTTGAATCGTGCGATGAGTGTGGAGAACGCATTTTTGGTATGTATTGGCTTTTATGAGCCAATCGTCCAGATAGGGGAAGACATGGATCTGTTGTCTTCTGAGATGCGCTGCCACGACTGCTAGGCACTTGGTGAACACTCTGGGTGCCGTGGTTACTCCGAATGGGAGAACTGTAAATTGATAGTGTTGCCCATCTACCACAAATCGTAGATATTTTCTGTGAGCGGGATGCATAGGGATGTGAAAGTATGCGTCCTTGAGGTCCAATGTGGCGAGGAAGTCTCCCTGTTGTAAAAGTGGGAGGACTTGTTGGAGAGTGGTCATGTGAAAATGATCCGAATGTATATACTGGTTTAGCAGTCTGAGATCCAGTATGGGCCTTAGTGTTTTGTCCTTTTTGGGAATGAGGAAGTATAGAGAATATACCCCTTTTCCCTGCTGTTGAAGGGGGACTGGTTCTATCGCATGTTTTTGTAACAGGGATTGAACTTCTTGTTTGAGGAGAGAGAGATGATGCGAGGACATTGGACGTTGTTTGGGTGGTATGTTTGGGGGGGATTGTATGAGTTCGAGGCAGTAGCCAGACTGGATAATTTGTCTTACCCACCTGTCTGTGGTGATGGAAGTCCAGACAGGTAGGAATTGTTGGAGTCGCCCCCCGACCGGAGTGGAATGGTCTGGAGGGAGTGGTGGCAAGTCACTGTTTGGTGGCTGGTGAGGTGCGGGTGTTGTTGTTGTTGCCCCGCCCTCGACCTTTGTTATTGTTTCCCCTATAACCTCCCCGGAAATAACCTCTGTTAGGGGATGTTTGTCCAGAATTTTTAAAGGTGGACGTGGTCTCAGTTGATGTGTTTTTGGAGCCTCCTCTATAAAAGGAGCGACGAAAGGAACCCCGGTTTTGAGGAGACTGCAGTGCTCCCATAGACTTGGCAGTTTCATTATCCTTTTTCATTTTTTCTAATGCAGTATCCACTGCAGGGCCAAATAGCTGCTCTTGGTTGAAAGGTTGAGCTAGAATTGCGGTTTGAACCTCCGGTTTAAAACCGGAAATACGGAGCCAGGCATGTCGTCTGAGTAAGACGCTAGTATTGACCGCTCTAGAAGCAGTGTCTGCTGCATCTAAGGCGCATTTAATGGAGGCATTAGATATTAATTTGCCTTCTTGGATGAGGTCAGAGGCCTGGGACTTAAAGGGTTCAGGCAGATGTTGCATAAGGTCCTCAAGTTGGTCATAATGCGCTCTATCATACCTGGCTAACAGGGCCTGGGTATTCGCAATACGCCAATGGTTAGCCGCCTGCGCGGCGACCCGTTTGCCTGAGGCTTCTAAAAGCTTAGACTCTTTGTCTGGGGGAGGCGTTTCTCCAGTTGTCTGTGAGTTAGCGCGCTTCCTGGCATTTGATACGACTAAGGAGTCTAAAGGGAGCTGGGCCTTAATGTACGCAGGGTCTTGCGGGGCTGGTCGGTACTTTTTTTCGATGCGTGGGTTGAGAACCCTAGCTCGAACAGGGTCCTTAAAGACTTCAGTAGCATGCTTTATAACCCCTTTGATCATGGGCAGTATGTGCACAGTCTTTTGTGACTGCTCAAAGGTATCAAGGAGAAAGTCCTCTTCAAGGGCGTCTGTGTGCATTGTGACGCCGTGGAATGTTGCTGCCCTATTTATAAGTTGGCCGAACCCTAGGTGGTCATCAGGAGGGGAGGGCTTGGAGGGGTAGGTAGTGGGGTCAGGCATGTCAGGTATAGGATAAGACCAGTCATCCATGGGTGCTGGGTCTGGGAA
The DNA here is from genome assembly GCF_964204655.1 of Triturus cristatus. Classification (NCBI taxonomy): domain Eukaryota; kingdom Metazoa; phylum Chordata; class Amphibia; order Caudata; family Salamandridae; genus Triturus; species Triturus cristatus. The sequence goes on along the minus strand of NC_140591.1, from coordinate 1,005,035,212 downwards.
CGTAAAAGGGTCGTTTGGATCAACAGGATCATTAAATAAATCAGGGTCCGCCCCTCCCCCTAAGTCATCATTATCATCCTGTGGAGGAGGTGAATGATAGGGAGATGGTAAAGGTAAAGGTAAAGGAGAATCAGGAGGAGGAGGGGGGGACGGGTTAGGAGGTAAAACAGGAGAGGAAGGACGAAGTGGTGAAGTAGCACAGTCCTTTTTCCGTATGGGAGCTGGGGGAGGTGTAGTGTCCAGCTTCCGCTTTTTATATGGGATGGCAGTCACATGTCCCGTGTTAGGGTTGATGTAGATCCGCTTTTGAGAAGGATCTGGTCGAAAAAGTTCATCTGGCTCCGAAGGTGGTGTCTGCGACATCCGCTTCGGGTCTTTATGAGCTTTTTTCGGCGGGGACGCAGTTTTCGTCGCCGATGATTTTTTCGGGTCCGATGGATTTTTCGGAGCCGACTGAGTTTTCGGTGCCGACTGAGTTTTCGGTGCCGACTGAGGTTTCGGTGCCGACTGAGGTTTCGGTGCCGACTGAGGTTTCGGTGCCGATGGACTTTCAGGCATCGATGTTGAAGAACGTCTCGGTGCCGGTGAAGACTTCGGTGCCGAGGAACGTTTCTGTGCCGAAGGAGATTTCGGTCTTGGAGCCTGTTTCGGTGCCGACAGTGGGATTTTGGGTGCCGAGGGTGTTAAAGGCACGATCAGGTGAGGTTTGCTCGAGCCCGAGCCACCCACAGGCTTAGATGTCTTCGGAGCCGGGCCCGAGGGCGGGGCTTCTGAAGAGGATTTCCGGTCGCGACTGGGCCCAGCTGGCGGAGTCTTGACCAATGCTTTTTTGGATGGGGCAGGGGCAGGGGGGGTGGTACTCACACGCTGCCCTGGAGTGATGAGGTCATCGGAATCGTCGGCCTCGGACACGATCTCGAGATCTTCGGTGTCGTCTTCGGGAACATCTTGAGCAAAGATGTCCTCCGGTTCTGGTGCTGGTTTGGCCATAATATGGCGTCGAGCTCTTCGGTCCCGGAGGGTCTTCTTCGAACGGAAAGCGGAACAAGCTGGACAGGTGGACTCGTTGTGTTCCGGCGACAGGCAGAGGTTACAAACCTCGTGGTGGTCACTGTGGGGGAACTTCGCTCCACACTGGGGGCATTTTTTGAAGGGTGTCCTGTCCATCAGCCGCTTGCGGAACCGGTCCGAGTTGAGTTCGACGTCGATGGAATGAAGATTAAGTATTTAAAATGATTGCTAGAAGTTTTCTGCTGGAGCGGAAAAAAGTTCATCCGAACCCAATGGCGGAAAAAAACAATCTGCCGATGGAGTGGATGCCCATGCGCACTGTTGTCCAGGGGAGGAGTCACCAACCTCGTGACCAAAGGCTTCTTCCGAAGACAACAACAACCTGCAATCATCCGAGCCCAACACCAGATGGCGATATTATCCTCAGTGTGTGATCTGCAGCTCATATGCCTCGAACAAGCATTTTCCAGAATCTGAAGGGGCACACCTGACTGCAGCATTAGATCAAAGAAATTAACTAGTCAGGCAAGGCAAATTAAAACACCAAGGCCCTGCCAAATGTCACCGTGAATGGCCACTTTCATGCTTCAATGGTTTCAAGCAAAAGTTCGAAGTAACATAGTCTAAGCCGGGAAGCATCTCGGTTTGCCACTCAGCCCGGGAGTTGGAGCAGAGGGAAACAAACACTGAGGAGAGGCATTGGAGGTGGGGGGATGATGGGGTGGAACTTGGCACCAGTGCATTAAATGGGCTTGTACTGTCAGGTTCCGAGTACTTGCACTTATTTAATTTGAAAGGGAGAGTACGGACACTTCTTGCAGGAGTGCAATATTTTTAAAGTAAGTGGCATGGCAGCACTTCTCGATATCAAAATAGAAGATACCTGCCCTTCTACATTTACATTTCAAACACTGGTCAGCATACACCGCTTGAAGCATATAAGCAACAAGCAAAGAGAGCAAAATACAAGGGGGGTGGGACAAAACCGATTAACAAGGAAATCATGGACATCAACAATTTGGATTGGCGGCACACATACCTCTTAGGCGGACAGTGCACATAAAATGCAGACAGAGGGGATAACACTTTACCATTAGGAGCATGCTCTCCCATTTCTTGAGGCAGATCACAATGGTGGGGTGGAGGCAAATTGTCAAAAGGGTGGGGGCGGACGGAGAGCAACATAAGAGGGGGGGTGGGAGAGTTCATCAAAAGTTGGTCAGAGATAGAGAATAATCTTTATGTAGTCCCATCTTTAAAACGTACCCACAAAAGATAGAAGGTTTTTGTATTTCAGTAGCTGGGAAATAGAACTGAATCCGCTCAAATCAATATAATTTTTGTTTGTTTGTTTTAGACATGTTGTAAAGCATCACACATAGCTTCTGTGCAGCATAGCATAACAAAGCTTAAAAGAAAAGAAAATCTCTGTGCAAACAACAACGTGGTAAGTCTTTTTTTTTTTTAGTTTGAAGAAAAAACGCTATGCTATATGGCCAGCGCTCAAAAATGAACATGAAATTCCTTTCATAATTGCTTTACAACGTAATTGAGTAAAGTTAAGAGGAGTGAGTAAAATGCATTAGTATTCTACTGCAGTCAATAGCACTCCAAATGTTCAGTACACAAGAAGCATAAGTCGACATTTGGTATTAAATTCCAGAACTACAAATAGGTACATCTGTTACTGACAAGCTTTAGCATCACTTAAATGGAATTCATAAAAGTCATAATGCCAAAAGTCTCAAACAATATGAATAAAATGGAATATGTTGAGCTGAAAAAGTGCTTAAGTTCCAACATAATGGTTGAAACGCTGAAAACATACATATGCAAAAAAGAAAATGTTACCGAACGATGTTTGCAACCATCGATTTGCAGCTCGCTTTCAGTTGTAGGATTAACATGCCATGTTTAATTCAGTTACTAAGTGTTGGGATTGAAAACCTGCAAGTTAGGTTTCTTACCAAGTTTTCTTTTATGTTGTTGTCTCCATCAGTGACTAATACAACTCCTCTTTAAGTATCCCTGAAGCCTTCCATCCACTGAAACACAGACTCCACCTTGAATGAGTACCCTAGACATGTCTGCCAGAAGGCTCTTGCAAGTAGGGGAATGCCAGGGAGCTGTGAAGGGTTCGGTCATTCCTGCGCACCGGGACTGTCGACTGTTGAGTGCTCTTAAAATTCCCAATCTGCACTCCAACCGAACAAAAAACACTGACCGTTTAGGTCAAAGTCTATCATCTTCCAGCTTCTTGTGACATCAGTAGGAACCTTAAAAATAATACTTCACTGTGAATGCGCCAAGAGCAATCTGAGACATTCAGAAGATGAGCACTATAGGGCTGAGTAGTTATTAAGACTATTTGCACTGGCAGTACTCGGTAATCTGGAGACGTCATTCATGCTGTCTCGTGTGTCCTTCAAGCCCACTTTGATGGAAAGGGGGGGCTCTTGGCCCCCCCGCCTGCATGGCTGTGCGGCGACCTCCCCCGGAATACTCGGTGGTGGGGCGCGTCACTGGGGGGGCGCGCCCTACCACCGATTGGCTGCCTGCGTGACCCGGATGTCGTTAATCGACATCCGGGTCGGAAGGGAGGGGGGCGGGCCACTGGGGGGGGGATAAAGCGGTGGGGAGCGCCCAGGTGACCCCTTTGTTCCCTGGACGCTCCCCCACATAGGACGTGCCCCGGCGCTCGGATAGACACTCACACCTGTTGACAATAATGTATCTAATGTCCTGCTGAATTTTTGTATAACCGTTTATCATGCAAATTTGAAATTTATTGTTTTGTACTTAATAAATACGGCCGGGGGGTTTCGCGACCCCCCGCCTTCCAAAGATACCACGTCTGGGTGCTGTGTCCGGGGGTGGTGTGGTCATAGGGGGAGGGCGGTAGCCAGTCACTGACCATGTGCATCTTAGCACGTTAAGCTATGGGGCAGAATACATTAAAATAAGAAACCCCCACATTTACAATTTTCATTTGTTGACAAGGTGAAAGGCCATATAACTCCTGGAGCCTGTAGGGGCCAGATCCCTTGCTTGACAGAATGGCACCCAAGTAGAGAAAGATATTAAAGACATGGACACAGGTTGCATTTGAGAGACAAAATAACTTGTCTTACAACCTGAAGCAGAGCTCGTTTCAGATGAATGTAGGAAACAAGTGCCCTTTCAAAGTAACAAAGATACATTTCTGGCTCTCCAGGAGGGCCTGAAGCTCTAAACTTAAAGCCAGGCGTTGAATCTGAGCCTTTACCCTAGCAGGATACTGCCACAAGGTGCTTTGTGGGTGGTCACTTCAAGGTAACCCAGGTGTCTAGCCGGGGTTAAGACTCCGAACCTGGGCAGCCCCAGGATTACTGCAACCCTGTCCTCTGACGATGAGACACTGCACAGCTCTGCATTCTGAATAAAATACATGGAAAGGAGGACAGAGGAGAATCTACTGCCACGTAAATTATCCAAGAACTGTCTCTCCTTTGAGGATGTCCATTGTGACACGCGCATGTCATGTGTTAAATGGAACATTGTCGGATATTGTTTTACACAATGTATGATGCACTGATGCTTCGCGCCACTAATCGCTCGTCCGGCAGTGTGACTGCCCTGGATTGTAGCAGGCAGGGAGGAGGTGTCACGTCATGACTCATGCTCCGTTGTTCCCTAAACAGACAGCCAGCCCTTCATTACAAATTACATGGTAGATTACAGATCGCATTGTGTTTCAGGGTTACACTAAGTGCGGTCGAGGAGGAGAAACTCTATCTGGTCTTAATGGTCGATTCTAAAGGCGACTTCCCTGCAATTGTGTGCAAAATACTGCAATTCTAGATGCTTTATTTGGAATATTTATTAACTTTTGGAGCTGCAGGAAGATTTTAATGTGACATTACACGTTTTGACAACCACATAACTTAAATGTTACACGAATGTCATAGTCAAGGGGGAACGGGAAAAGACTGCTTTTATTTCAATTCCCAATTATCTATTTTGCAAAAGTTTGACAGGAACCATTGGAAGGGAAATTCCAATAGTGAAAAGCGCACCTGCAGGCATAAATAAAGCCCCACATACCTATGCGGTTTCCAAGCACAGTTAGTGCAGCCAATAACGGCGTGGCGGTGGGTGGAAGTCGACGAACAGAAGGTGGGGGGGGGGGGGGGGACAACACTTACCTTGCGCTCCCTGCATCGTCTATGCGGCGAGCGCAAGGTAAGTGGTTTTATAATTATTTTATTTTATTTTCCCTATTCCGTCGTATGTCGACTCAGCCCCCACACCCACCCGCCCCACACCTCTTACCAGCACCGGTCACGCATTTGGGTTTCACTAAAGTAATTGAAATGATTACTTGAGGAGTTGTACGGTGCGCTGCTGCTCAAAGAGTGTAAAGGCGCTAAGCAACAACAGGACAGGAAAAGCAAGAAAAAAACAACCACTGGCATAGCCAATAGGTCTCGCTTTTGGGACCTTACAAGTATTTAGTTTGCAGCACAATATCCTTGGTGCAACAACACCAACTGTTGCATGGCTTAACCTTGTACCTTATAACTGTTTAGCCATGCAACAGTTGATGTTGTTGCACCAAGGATATTGTGCTGCAAAACTAAATACTTAGAAGGTCCCAAAAGAGAGTCCTATTGGCAAAGCCAATGCTTGTTCGTTTTGCAAACATATGCAATTACATTAAAAAGTGCAAACTGAATTAAAAAAGTAAAAGTGCCATTGCCATGCCAAATTGGCTTTTCGGTGGATGTGCACATGTGCAAAAGCAAAATGACATCCCTGTCAGTAAAGTTAGCCAATGGCGAAGGGGGCTGGCCTACTGCCCTGTGCTGTATGCTGAAGCCGACGCACATAGGATGGCATTCTGGTCTTTCACAAGGCGCATACCCACATACACAGTATCTGTCTTTAGTGCGGGGTTATAATATGGCATCTGTCTTTAGTGCGGGGTTATAATATGGCAATGTGTGCTTTTTAAGACCAAAAATATTTCTGATTTAGCCAATGTATTTTCGTATAGATTGGCAAGGGTCTGGTAGATATGCCAGCAATAATGTTTCACACAAAAACATGACAAAACAAACGTGATCAACGGCAGTTAACACCAAAACTATTGATTTTGCCAATGCTTTTTCGGTTTTACACCAGGTGTGGTTGTTCATATTTTCTTAACTGTGGCAATGTTTTGTTGTTGCATTGGCTGCATGACTAGAAGGGGCATTCAAAACCCTGTCTCGGCCCTCCAGCTGCTCGAGTGACTTCAAGTAAACTGCACAGGTAAGCTGCAGTTCTGGACAACAATCCCATATGCACGCCTATGTTACATTTAAAGGGAACGTTAAGCGCATCCAAGAGCTGGAATGTGTGCCAAGAGGTAAGTCTAGCACCCAATCAGTGACACTGTACTCCAGGCTGGGGGTTCAGAAGTCAGTTGGGAATTGCGCATCAGAGCGCAGTTCTTTCGATACACACATCACAAACCAGAGGGCCTTCTCGTGATGCAAAGACTTTTAGCAACAGAGTGTGGCATAAGTATGCTTCTTTTGCGTGGTGTGGTGCATGGCGGTGCTGTTGACTTGCCAGCGCTTTGCCAACAATAAGGCTTTGGTGCGGTTTTGTGCGCATGATGTTGAGGCGGGTCTCTACAACCATAGCTGTAGGAGTAGAAACATTTATTTGTATGTAAGGCTACAACAGTGGTGTGTGGTGTCTGTGTTGTGAGTGCTGGACCAAGTGCAGAGGGCTATCTGTAGAGTGTCCTCATTGCAAAACTAGTTATTATCCAAAATTGGAGGTGCTTAGTGGAAAATAGAAGCAAGACAGGTAAACATCATTCGCTTACGTCACCTTTGTATAGTTAGATGACGTAGGTGAATCGACGGGCTTAATATTCAGTCAAATTGTGCGTAGTAGGTCAGTCTTTCAAGTCTGTCATAACCTTATCTGAGGTCACGTTACTGGCACTGTTGCATGGCCTGAATCATAGTTCGAGGTCTCGGGGCACCCGTCCACTCCACTGTGAGGCCAAGCGTCCGACCTCAATGGCCATCATTCGATGTCTGCACCTGCAGGATCAAGGATCATCTTTAATAATGTTTAGTCCGATTTTGTTTGGGGAAAAAGTCATTTAAAGTCATGATAAACGTGGAAACAATCAGAAAATCCAGTTCCTTAATTGAAATTGTAAATAATAATTAAAAGCTTAAAATGGCGCCTGTAATCATAGGCTCTAGGCTGAATCAGGGGCTTAGAGTGTGGCTACACCCTTGCGATGCGCCCCTGGTAGGGTGAGCGCAACAGTGGGAAAGGTTAGGGCCCAACAGGGTCACAAAACGTGTGCAGAAAAAGAGCCCTTCTGAGGCAAGAACAGAAACTCTCCTGGATGTCTACGGTTACGCCTCTCTTACATGGTGTTGTTAGCATTAAGGGAGGTAAAGCAGAGCCTGTAGAGATTGCCACTGGAATTATGCGGCACAAGAAGGCCAGATTATGCAGCAGGGTTTAGTCAATTATGCGGCAAGAAAAGGCAAAGTATGTAGCATAATGCTATAGTGTTACTTCATTATTTAGTAATTTTGAAACTTGGTCACACTGTCTGGGCACTGGTAGCAGCTCATTAGCTCCAGTTTACCAGTACGAGGCGGTGCTTCAGGGCTGAAAGGGCGCAAAAAAGAAGAGCATAATTGAATAATGACAACATTCCTTTTACCATTCAAGCGCCGAGAGACTGCACTTTGTGGCGTGTACTATGAATATTATCGTCAGTAGAAGGAACACGGCATCTGGTGCATGCGAGTGCTACCTGCTGGCGACTGCGCCTTTTTTCACGAACTGTGTGTGCACTTTGTGCACGATGCTGGGCAGTTCCCCGGTTGCCAGCTCACTGCATGTGTTAATTTGTGAGTAGAGTGTGAACAACAAATATTCATCATGCACACACTAGGCGGTGCTGGGCAGTTCGCTTTCCTTCTGTCGTGAAGCAGTTTCTTATGTTTAGGGAGGGCCATCTGTTTCGAATTAGAAACAGATGGGCCCCTTAAAGATGAGAAAGTGCTTCGCCATTCAATCGCTTAAAAACTACACAAAATTAAATGCCGTTTTGCTCGACTAGTTTGGTCTGTGTGGGCAGGGAGCGTCTGGGTCTAATCTATGTAGGCGGCAAAGACTTCGCTGGGATCAAAGCTGGCTCTGTCTACCTATGCGGCTGGATACGATCAGAAGGACAACTAACTTTGCAGTCACTGTGCGTTTCATTTACTGTTTGACAAACTAGAATTTTAACAACTATGCCTTATTTGTAAGAACGAGAGGATGTGGCATTACGGTCACAAATGCTGGCTTTAGAAGTCCCGGCGTCCGCACAACAGCCCGTGATTGTAGACAATTCAGTTAATCTCCACGTGCCTATAAAAATGTGAAACTACAAATCTGATCTTGTGATCCGTAACCTGGTGCTTATGTAAACCACTCTAAGCCCTTTCATCCAAGTTTGCGCTATATAAAACTGGAAAAAAACATTCTTTGTGCGTACACATCACTTCATGTAAACAGATGCTATTAGGTGGCGTCGGTATATGGAGTGAGCAGCCAAGGGTACATTTGTTAGTAAGAGAGTAATTGAGCGTGGAAACTAAGCAATGTCTTCATGGTTTTCATACATGCAACATTATATAGCTGGGAAAGAATTTTTTTTTTTTTTTTTTTTTAAACATCGGGAATGTATTTTCTCTATTGATTTCTGTTGAAGCAGAGGCAATATTGGGCGGGGGACAGCTAAAATAAAGCAGTTTTGGCTTGAAAATAGTCAGTCTTCGGGTTGGAGGTAGAAAGCTCCTTTTCATTGGCACACAGATTGAGATGTTACTCTAAGTATGAGTGGGAGACACTTATTGGGCAGCAAGGTTATAGGGTGAATGGTGGCATAGATGAGCATAGACGCTAGGCAATGTCTGAATCACAGACATGGGTGCAAGGTAAGGAGAACAAGCATTGGCCACACAGCCACGAAAGCAAAAGTGATCACGGGGACGCGCTCTGTGGTGGGGGAGGGGCGGAGCGAGGCGCGCTGTTAGGGGGCCGCGAGGAAAGCCAGATGGCGGCTGTGCGCGTGCTCACTCGCGTAACCGCAAGCTTGAGGCCAGCAAAAGCGTGTAGTCGGACTTTTAAAAGCCCACTTACTAAATGTCTTGCCAGAGCAGCACATGCGCTGGCTCAGGCGAGACCTAAACAATCTGCACTGGAAAAGGCAATAGATCTCGCCTATGCAAGACCCACTGGCTGTTAATTTTTAAAAATCAGCGTTGTACAGCAGCATGACTTTAAGTTAGCAAAAATAAAAAGAGATGTGATGTGATCACCATTAGAAGTGTCATTGCGCTCTAAAGTGAACCCAAGGGAAGAAAGGAGGAGTTATCATGTTGGTATCAGTATCTCTTGGAAGCTGCAGAGAAAAGCATGAAACCCCCTCACATGGCCTGGGATGGATACTTGCCAAGCGCAGAGTTGGAAGAAATATGGCAAATATCAATGGGCTTTCTTTACTCTGTGAATACATCAGCTACATTAAAGAGAAACCCCTTCTTTACCCTATACAGAGCCTACTGAAACACACTGAAGGGGCCAAGAGGAGAGGAGTATTCAAGATGTAGGCGGTGTGGAATCAGGGAGACTGATGTTGTCCATATGACCTCGGAAGGTTTCCAGTCAAGTGCGGGTAAGAGAATTTCCCAACTCTTGTGAATGAACGTGAAGGTAAGACCAAACTTTACAATGTTTGGTATGGTGCAGTGAGACTAGAGTAGTGCATCTCTCGAAATCACAAAGTAGGCTGATCTTTTACTTCATTCTCCTGGCATGGAGGAACGTAATCAAAAAGTGGTGTCAACTCTCACCCCCAACTTGGTGTGATGGGTGGAAGTCAGTGAGGTATTTCAGGGAATTAAACAAGAAGAGCAAAAACGAGATAGATGATGGGGTATTTTTTAAATTTATTTGAAATTTAATGAAGACTAGAATGCCCAATGATTATCCCTCTTGATCAGTCTTGGCAGGAGAGGTGCCGGTAAAGTATTTTGGCCCATGAATTTCACCGAAGTCGATCCGTGCAAAAACACAAGGGGCAGTTTAGATCAAAAGGCTGTTTTCTCAAGGTGATTTGAGGACACAAAAAGAAAGCTTCGTCAGAGAGCTTTTTTTCCCCTCACTTCCAAACATGCAGCATAGCTGCGCGTTGCTATTGTATTGTAATTGCATTTATATAGCGCTTACTACCCCATACGAGGCTTCTTAGAGCTTTTTCTTGCAAGTAGCACGACACTCCAGAATCCATAAAGGATTAGTGGTGAAATAGTATAGAGATATATGAAGTAATTTGAGTGATGGATATGTTAGTCAGTTATTTGGATTGAGGGGGATAGTGGAGGGATAGAAGAGGGGGAAATGGTTTGCATTTATATACCGCTTGATACCCCTGATAAGGTGTTGAAGCGCTTTTTCTGCGAGTAACACGATACTCCAGAACCCATGTACAACATGGCTTAAAAACATTGACAAAGTCAAATAATAGAGCTATTTGGCTTTGCAATGTTGCTTTTGTTATGTTGTGCAGCATGGTTGGAAGTAAAAAAAATAAAACTCTATAGCGTTTACTATCAGGTTTTTAAAAACAATTCAAACACCGTCAACCATGCCTCATGCCAGCTTTGCTGCTGCACAGCACTGCTAATAAAAACAAGCATTGAAAATGCAATAGGTCTCGCCTTTGATTAAGTTAAAGCCATTTGCTTTGCTAATGGTATTGTATAGCAAAGCAAATGGCTTTAACTTAATGAAAGGCGAGATCTACTGCATTTTTAATGCTGCTTGTTCTTTACTTTCCGTTCTTTTGTAATATTATGGAAGCATCAGTAAAGTGCCCGGTGGCATACACTCAAAGGCCTATATGTAGTAAGACTCGGGTGAGCTACCCAGAGTTAAACGTGCACACGCTGGTATCTGGCACTGCCGCACCTCCTTTGTCAATAACACAAAGAGCACTTATCCCCCCTCGCAGTACGCCCACTCCCGATGTAGCGCCTTGTACGGAATGAAATGCACCGAGTGTGAAGTTATTTAAAGGATGCATGAATTAGCGACCCAAATAAAAATATTTTATGAAGACTAAAATATTCCTAAATTGATAACTCTTTAATACTGAAACACAAATGCAATTAGTACACCATATGATGAAGTGTGCACAACAGTGCACAGTTACGTCTGGATAGGTCACCTGATTCATTCTATGTACTCACTGACATCAATGCACAGTTGTAAAGTGATCTTCAATGCAGCTTTCGACACCCCCTAATTTATAGGTTTCAGACAAAACATGCCTAGCTCCTTTAAGACTCTTCCTAAACATCTGTCCACTCCAATATACGTTGATGGAATAGGCAAGCAGAATCCCATACATCAAACGCAGGGACCAACATAGTGATGGCTGACAGGTTAGGAGCTGTGCTCATGCCCCTGTGGGAGTGCACGGTCTGGAAAGGTTGTGACCTGTACCTAGTAGAAAGAGATAGGAGTGTGCGAAGAAACTAAACATCTGGGCTGAAACACAAAATCAAGTTTGTTGGGGTTAGAAAGAGAAAAGGCTGTAAAATATATGAGACTTTAATTTCAGGAAGAAGGACTTGCAGCCCAATGGCCTTTTGTGCCTGAAAGTTAGTGGGAGGGACAGAGTGAGGCATGTGGCCGCAGGACAGTGACCCATGTTATCTTGGCTCAATCACCTGAAAGATGTCAGGCTAGAAAGAGTTCCCCTGCTTCTGGACCCAGGGGTTGCTGATGCAGCCATCCTGGTGAATGGCTCAATCTTGGAGTCAGGAAAGACAATGGTATTCTGACATACGCCACTGACGTAAGGAAGCTCCCTACACTGCTTTCTTCGGACGCTGAAATGTCCTCACCTTCAAGATAGAACTTTAAGATGCCTGGAGTAGCCAAATAGTCATGGAGAGTAACTCGAAGTAAAGTGTGGTGTACACTGCCATCTGGTGGATAAAGTGAGCCTAACAGAATATTTTACCCTCATCTACAGCCCAACTAGAGACTGCGAGCTCCGTGGCCAGAAGCGGGGAGGAGTCCAAAGATGGGATAAACACTATAGACAAATGTAAAAATACTAAACCAGCACTCAGGCTGTCTCTGGTGGCAGCTGCCCTGCCCGGTTACATCCTGTGCACGCCGTACTTTACATGAGCTTTGAACAATGGTGCTGACACGGAGGAGAACGAACAAACGGTTATTGAACCTGTAATTTAGTGTTTACCATTATGCACATTTAAACAAGCTGCATACGCGAAGCGGCAGCTTAGTTGCCATGATGACAAAATGCAAACAAAATGGCGTGGGACTGTCCACTGTCCCATGGACATGCGCATGCTGTCTGCATTGGACAGATTGCGAGAGCAGCCATCTTTGTCCATTCAGGCGCGTGCATGAGCCCATGGCGGAGAATCGATTCCAAAAGGTCTCTCTGACGAGAGCAGCGCATGCGCTGCTATTCGCCAGCGAGACCTAAAAAACAATGGCAATAGATTCCGAAATCTAGGCGAGACGTATTCACTTTTGAAAAATCCAATAGATCTTGCTTAGCCTATTGGCTTTGCCAGTGTTTTTTTCCCGGTCAGGCGAGGATGGGGCATGCAAGCAAGAACGCAGGGACAAAATCCTGTTCAACTCACATTCCGATTGTAAAAGCTTACAGGTTATATATGCATGCCCTCTTTCTTGCCACCAGGCACTTTGTGTGCTCTCATTTTTAGGTCACCACAATAAATTATTTTTCCGGGTGGTGGAACATACACCTACACTGGCTAGTCCTTCTTTCTCTTTGGAGCAGCTGAAGTTGCACAAAGCTTTGCAGGTTTGTAAGAAACAATTGAGGCATTAACCAATGGAGCCCGAACTGATTATCAATGTGTTTAGCTACCACCGAAGGGAAGTTTACATTTTTCTGTACTGCGGACTATATGTAATAGCTCTAGCTATCTGGAAGATAGCATCTGGTGTTTTCTGCCGGGCAAGAAAGAAGAAAAGACCCTTTTACCCGGAGAACCGCTGAAAAGTGTTCCAGTAGTGGGCACGCACTGCTTAATCCATCCATTCTGCAGATCAATCCAATCTGCAGATGCATCCGTTCTGGTTCTCCAAGTAAAACTAACCTAGTCTTCAGCCAAGCACCTCTTTCACCGGCAAAGACGATAACCAAGCGATGATTGCCCTTCAACAAGAACCACAGTTGCGGGACTCAAACTCCATGAAAACATCCTTGAAGTTGGGCATAGGGACAGGGTTCCCTCGGATGGCTGCCTTTCCATCTAGTCACTCACCAAGGAAAAGTTTGCAGGATGTGGTTTCAGTGAGGAACTCATTTCTCACACTGAATTCTAACCTTACAGAGAGCTTACTACTTGGGTACTCAAGAAGTGGTAGCTTTGCAGCATTATCGTATAGATTACAAGGAGACAGAAGTCTTCTGGAGGAGGCATTTAATGAGATTAACGAGTACCAACAGGTTCGTGGCATTGTAGGAGGGCGTGGACCAAGGTGTGCCACTGCTGTTCACTGCACCTACCGTTTTTTCTTGCGAAGAAAATGACAGACTTGATTTTTCACCGAGGAAAAATTACCTTGGGCTAAATGCGTGAATTAACTCACATGCGTAAACCTGGGAAATAGCACGTGTTAAACAGCAGTTACCAGAGAAAGCATCCGGTGGCTCTCAAGCTTCATGGCTTACAACGAGCTTAGTAAAAGACATTTCAGAATCTCCCAGAAAAATCACAACCTGTCTGACATAAAATAGATGCCTCGGCCAGAAGATGAACCCCTTCCTTAGCTGGATTATGGGCCCAAAAAAGAGGGTGTGCAGCCTTCCTTCTGAACTCTAAACCCGACATTTGGGCAATCTTGGAAACATTTAATTCCATAGATTTCGGGGCATTGATTTGCTTCAGAGCTCCCCTGTTTTGGACTTGGATCAGAAGAGAATACCTAATGGTCTCCGAGTGGAATCTTTAGAGTAGAACAGATGCAGGTGGTGGACACAGTGGAGGAGAGTTTTGGGCTCATAAAACACCCTCATCTTTGTAAAGCGAGGCTTAAACACCTTCCATGGAGTCAATAAAACCCTGAAAAGTAGCTAATAGCGAATAAAGTAGTCCAAAAAGACGAGGCACAAGGGTATATTCTGCTCTCTTGCGTTTCAGGTAAGTGAAAAAATGGAACGGAGTAGCGAGGTACACATGGAAAGCCCCTGGATACTAAATTGGGACCCAAAGAAGGATGCTCTAGCCACACGTTTAAAGCCCTGGTAAATGAACCCGTAGGGTTTACCAACTGGCACTTATTTGTGGCTCTTTGTGAACAAGAAAACAAAATTTTTATTAAGAGGAGCAAATTACACTTCTTTTCCCAAACAAAACCAAAGCCGCCAAGATTTCTTGCTTTCTTCCGTACATTTCGAAAAGCAATGCAACATTTGTCAAGAGTTAATAATACTAGAATTGCTACAACGTTAAACTCTTTCAATTGTGAATGCGTCCTGGCTAAATCGTTCGCTGCACATGCACTCCTGTCATACTACCTTAAAATGCTGTTTAACCAATAACACGCTTTTCTTTGGAAAAACACCACCTCTACATGCAAGTCCAAAAGCCATACACGAGCACAGACGTGCTCGGATATGCAGATGTTGAGAGGACCACTTATAGGATTGAACAGCGCTACTTTACATTTTACAGCAACAATAACCACTAATGTTAAACTACTATCATCATAAAGCCTAGCTGAGCGGACACCAAGTGATACAGAAACTAAAGGCATTAACTGCAAGACAGGCGCCCATCTGCTTTAGTAACTTGTGTACTCTTATCCCAAGATGCCTGTTCTTGGCTGGTGATGCTAGGAGCAGCACCATGTGAAGCAGAGAGAACATGTGGCCACGATAAAGGCTGGCCAAAAGGGCGATCTGCAGCCTCTCAAGGGCCGTGGCCTAGCCACCCTGCATATCTCTCAATTCCCTAGGTCCCTTTCAGGGTCGGACTGACTACCGGGCGTTTTGGAATGTTGCTGAGCTGGGGGCTGATTTCGTTGATGGGGACCTGCGTGTACTGAACGAAATTAGTTTTGCTTTAATTATTTCGAAGTACACGCAGGTCTCCATGTACGAAATCAGCCCCGACCGCAGTAAAATCAGCCCCCTGCTCTGCAGAATTCCAAAACGCCCGGTAGTCAGTCCGGCCCTGGTCCCTTTCCACGTTGCTTGATCTACTCCCACATGGTGTCTCAAAAGAGTACGCTTTGGGTTTGCTTGGTCAAAGCCAAACAAATCTTAACAGATTCACCGATAAGCACATTTTCAAATGCTGGTTCCATCGTAGAGGGGTAGGGCTCAGGAAGGTAAGGGGTGATGTCTTGGTGGCATAAATTCTTATGAAACAAGTCCCATGCACCAGGGTTGGATTGGGATTAGAAATCGGCCCAGGGACGCTAAAAAAAAAGTGGCCCACATTTGCATATTGCTTTTCCTCAAAACACTGCTTCTGCGAAGTTTTATAAACACCTGAAAACAAGTGAGGCCACTTCTGCTCAGGTCCCCTGCACCTGCTCAGTATACACACATTAATTGGCCGGCCCAGCGAGAGAAAGGGAGTGACACCTCATCCCGTTGATAAAAGGGAGGTAATGGATACCCATCTGCCTCCAGAAAAGCCACTCGGGCCCCACTGGGCCGCTGGCGACATCTGAACACACCCAACACAGCCCAAATCGGCGCCCAGGCTGCTAGAAAAGCATCCCACAGCTGGAACTTTGATACCGGCCACTCGACCATTGCCCGAGTACCCGCCTTACCAATCCGACCCTGCCATGCGCATATGTCGTATGAAAAAATCCAAAACAGGATAGATCAGATAGTGAGCACACAAACATTGCGTGCTGAAGTTAGAAATAGTAATCAGTAAGGATAATATATGTAGTATGTGGTATTTGTACAGTCCAAACCAAGACAAAGCAGCGAAGCGCTGTACAGTGACGTTAGTGTTACTGGATATAATTTCTCCAAACGATAGTCCAACCACCATGGTGAAACCAAAACTCAAATCTCATTGGCATGCGGCTTCCAGAAAGGTGACATTTGATGCAGTAGACTATTTATACATTTCAGCAGACATATTAAGCGAGCAAATGTACTCACCCGTTCAATGCATCACGGCTCCATTTACATGCAAATAACATTTAAAACACAACCGAGAGGTTACAGTATTATGGAGTGCGCCCTGGGGGCACAACGGGGGTTTGCGCCCACTCTGTGTTCCCCCAGGGCACTCTTGTATCACAGAAGGGGCCGCAGACGCTTGTTCGTCCCCTTCTGTAATACCGATAGAGCTGGCGCACATAAAGCGCCAGCCCTACCATCAGGGGGCGTTTCCTCATTTGCATAGGGGCATGCCCTATGCAAATGAAGGGGTTCCTTTGCCTCTGCTCCTGCACCATATTACCCATTGGGGCGCAGAGGAAAAGAAGCCCTTGGGAGGCACACTGACAGTGTGCCACCTCAAAGGTGTCACACTGTCAATGTGCCTCCTAATGTCAGCCCTCTGGAGGGGATAAAGGGGGTCCCATGGACCCCCCCCCCCCCCCCAGACATCTCAGCGCAGGCAGGTGCAGTCACTGACTGCATCCGCCTGCAAGGGGATCTCTAATCCATTTTGAAAGTGCAGGCGGCAACCCGCCTGCACTGTGAAAACACGAAGTGGCTGCTTGCAGCCACTCTGGTTTTTACATGAATGCCCTGCCCTCAGGGAAGCCCAAGTTCGCGGCTACCCTTGGGCCAGCGCATTCACCATAATGCTGCGCATTTCCCTTCATTGCACAGGGCGCACCTTTGCAATGAAGGGGAATGTGCTGCATCTATAATGCGGCCCCTGGTTGCAATCTCATTTAAAGTATGCGCTATACAAGAGGAATATACTGCTCGAAAAAACAACATACATGAAAAAACAAATACTCTTAGGAAATGTGAGATTTAGTAAAGCAGGTGCAACAAACAGGAACATCGAGGATTATATTAACTTTTTACATGCATTGCAAAAATCGATCAGGGTTTTTGCCAGTATAGTTAAGAACACGAATACAGGGCCAGAAAGAGGTTCAAAGGACCGTTTTAAATTACTACCGGGTCAGAGTCCCAGAGAGTCCCCAGAACCACTTATAGCACAGGGAATAGACCTTTGCAGCAACATATTTCATCATGCATCTCTTTAGTCACATACTTCGTTAATAATTTTGCACTAAATTCGCAATATTTTGCAATATTAGCTGGTTCTAAGGAGAGCAAGGGTTACAAAAGTGACTTTGCTAATTAAATACATTATTAAAAAACTCACAGGCAAGGCCGTAGCGTGATATCTGAATACTGTGCTCCCGTATTCTACAGGACTCCGCTTTTTTGTAGCTGCATTCCTAGGTTTTCATCCAAAAACAAAGCTCTCTGAATGACACAAGTCCTAAAGTGTTACCAGGCACATACAGACAAAGAACCTCCTCAAACACTTGTGGAAAGATGAGGTCCACCACAAAGAGAGGGAGAATGGGTAGAGTGTATATAGACTGATTTATTTCAAGTTACAGGTCCAGTAGAAGGCTGCAAGCCAGCCGGTGAAACTACATTTCTTGTACTTTTATGCACTTATTTAAAGAGTTTCATGTTTTTTGGTAATCACTAAAAATTAACTATTTGCCGGGCCCCGAAGAATGGGGCTTCCTGGGCCGAAATGACTATGGGTATTCAAGTGCGCAAAATCACCTGGCCCCACCACTTGCCAGGATAATGCCAGCTTATAAAAAGGAACACCAGCGCAATTCCTGCCAATTTAGGAGACAAGTTCTTGATGCCTAAGAACATGAGGACATTTCCATCAAACAAAGAAGCACTTGGTTTATCCAGTTAAGAGGAAGTACTCGTTAGGTGGAGATTTACCTCTTTGTAGTCTTGTTGTCTTGTCTATAGGCGGATTCATGTTATCACAGATTTCTCGCTAAAGACGCACAAGGAACAAACACATTGCTGAAATGCACACAAGGCCACTGGAGACATTTCCTTGAGGTACATTATGAGGCTGTAGTGTAGAATACGCACTTGACATTTAACCAACAAAGCAGTACTTACTAATACACCAGTAGAAAGTACTCCAGTTGCGTAGACATTTTGTGCAAAATGGTCTACTCTTGTTGGATAAACGGGCAGGTGAAGTTCCTTTTTGGCCGGATGCTCATTTCTCAGAAATTAAACCTCAGCAGGAAGCACTTACAAATATTGCAACTGCTCCAGTTAAGGACAAATGACCCTAACTTCCTGGGCGTGGCAAAGGCAAGTGTGTTTTCTCAGCAATTACAGAAGGAAAACCTATCTGAAAATCTTGGTGAAGAAGAATGCATCATTGATCTGTTGGAGCGCAATATATAGAGACTGTGACGAGTGCATCATTTCTTGGCCTCTCCTGGGAAAGCAGAGTCCACTGTACTCCCTTTAAATGACTACAAGAATGCAAAAGTGCAAAATCACCTGAAGGCATCACCCGTTTGGGTCTGCCCTGTCCACTCTAGTAGTGTGTAACTGCCAGACTCATACAGCCATTCACACCCCCATTCACAGACCCATACGGCCACTCACGGCCACTCATCAACTCACAAGTTCACTTACACACTCAAAACTACTCACACCCCCACTCATACATCCATACAACCACACTCACAGACCCATACAGTTCACACATCCACTCAGACCCATACAGCCACTCACAGCCCCACAAAAACACACCCACTCACTGACCCATACAGCCACTCACACACCCACTCTGAAAGGTTTGATGTTACAATTTGAAAAACCTCTGAACTTCACTAAAAAGAACAAAGGTTACAACGACGTTATAGTAAGGAAAGAACATTAAAGATTAGAAATTCAGTGGATGAAACAAAGGCTAAAGAGACGTTATAGTTGGGCTCAAATGTCACTCCAACAAACCCAGTGAAATTCACCAGTTCTAGGTACCTGAGCTAACTAACGCACCCGCAATGCACTGATTATGACCTCACATATTACATCAGTGAAATCACGGACATCACTGACATTACTAGAATTGTTTTTGCCATTTTCCGACGTCAAAAGTAAAAGGTGTTACCAATTCCAAAACAACTGGTGGTGAATTTGATAAGGCAACTAAAGTCAGACTCAAAATCCAGTCACACTACAGCTGTAGAGTTCCTAAGTTGGTCCTCCACAGGACTCTTCCATACAATCCACAGAGTATCAGTCATCGTATAGCATGTTGTTTACTGTCCGGTATTACTCCTACAACTATAATCACTTCTGTGTACCATCTAACAAGCAACGAGGCAGCTCTCTGCTACAAGTACACTTTTCAGAAACATAAAATTAAAAATAAATTATATGAATGTAAATGTATCCATTAGACAGATTTGTCACTCCTTTTCTCGCTGATGTAGGTTTGCACTTCCATCTGGTAGCACGTTCCTAGTATCCCCATCTAAGACACTTAAAAAAACATTCCAATGTCATGGGTGTACCCCTGTAAAATTCAAGTTTAGGCAGCTGGATAAATAAACAAAAGGAACACAGCTGCATGGAGGGCAAACACTTCTGTACTCCTGGCTCACAACAGGTGGGCGGAGCCCAAGCCACAATCGAGTGATGCTCACATAATTGTCTGGCAACAGTTACGCTGTCAAGCCAGACCATAAAAAGAACTACTACATTTTAGAAACTAATTTTAACACCTGCACACCACACACACCATCCCCCACATGACCTCTCAACTATCAAATAACACGGACTAGAATACAACGGTTGGCAAGAAGCCAGATTTCCTAATTGCACGATTTAACCTTTAACCTGGCCAAATATTAATCTTCTTAATAAAAGCGATCTAGAAATCTAATAAGGAGCAAGCCTTTTAACGAATATCTCCGTCGCTTTGAGCACATGGGTTCGAGTCATAGCACACCAAGAATTACTCAAGATTCAACACCAACCAACATTGTAGCATGCAAATTAACACACAGGTTTTACTGTCTTACTTTACTAAGCATAAGTGTTGCAATGACAAGCTTTTTACCGTTAACATCCTTTGAGAAACATGATGCACTTGCTATATTGTGGTTGTGATTTGCCAACACTGCTTTCCGGGCAGTGAAGACACTTTGAAATAATTCCAATGTAAAATAAGATGAGAAACTGACAGTTAAAAGCCAGAAGGTTCTATAAAATAAAAAAGGTCCTAAGCAGTGTCTCGAAACTTTACACAAAAACAGAAAGGTGCATATAGCTGTGAGCAACATTAAGAGGCGATGTTGGGAGCAAGGGCAAAATACTTTTATATTTCTATGTATTTCCAGCGATCAAATATATTCACAAGGTATAGACAACAGTAACAGAGGCTACAACAGGCACAGAAGGCTGCTCTGTTAGTGCTACAAAAATAAATTAAGACGACAGGCTTAGGGACGTGGGAAACAGTGCAGAGAGGAGTGACACGTATGAGGTCGTAAATCAGAAAAGGTTCAGTGATCAAGTGGAAAAGACTGAGGTGCAGCTTATATATAGGGCAAGATAGTTCAGCAAGTCCTTAGAAAGAGGCTTCTTTTGAATAAGAGAAGACCTTTGAAGGCCTTCTAAAATTAACAGGTGTAGACTAATGTCCACAGATCTAGAGAATAAGATTAACAGTATAGAGGGGGGCAAAAGAGCATAGACCTACAAGCTTCGAGGTGTACCCAAATGTGTGGGTGGAAAGGTGGCACCGAGTTGCTGAACACGTTATCTGGTTGAAGTGTAGATGCTAATGATAAGGGTGTGACTTTGTGGGACTCCTAACAACTAAGGTTAAAAAAAACGTAAGGGGCCCTTTTCTGTGGAGGTAGCTAGACTACTTTTGAGGTGGGTTGGATTTGTGGGCAGGTACAGAAAAGAGTGCAATTGGCCAAGCTGAAGATAGAGTCCAGGTGGTGAATCAATGTCATTGACGAAGGCCTGGAGGCTGAAACGCGTTTGTCAGGTTGCTCAATATATATATATATCCTCCTTGAAGGACGCCATGTTTTGGTTAATCAGAAGGTGCCAATTAAGACTGGAATCCAACTGGATGCCAGAGTTGATAATTGTCAGCCTAGCCGACACGATGACCCTTCGCCACAAATTTCTGAGTTTTAATCTTATTTGAGCCAAACACCATCACATGAGATTTTAAGAAATTAGTGGAAAGATCAAAGCTGTCAATGAAATCGGTAAAAAGCCCTAAAAACACACTAATCCCCTAGCAGTGCGCGCAGATCAAACAGTCATCTTCATAAAGCAGAGCAGGGATCTGACGACCTCCTACCCTAGGTACATCGGAGGGTAATTTTGTTAAAACTTACCAGACGACAAATATAACAAGCACTGACAATGCAATAGGTCTCGCATTTATGAGAGTTTGAGCTATTGGCATTATAAATAACAGTGTCTTTTATTTAAGCTTTGGTTTTTAAAGCATAAATAAAAGGCATTGTCATTAACAATGCTAATAGCTTAGATTCTGGCAAATGCAAGACCTTTTGCATTCCAAATGCTTGTTTGTAATGCGCACTATGCCGATCTTCACTTTAATAGTGGCCACGCCCCTTTCTTTAGACGAACCGCGTCTAAAGAAAGGTGCACAACCGAGATTAAAATGAAAGTGCGTCATGGGGCGCTTACTTACACAAAAACAAGCATTTATTTTTGTTGTCCCTTTTAAAATAAAAAGCATTTGTTAGGCAGCATAGCGCGTGCAGAAGTGCTGCGCTGTGCAGGGAGCATTTTTGAAAGATAAAGCGCAGCGTCCATGATCAGGCGCCACGCCGTCATGAAAACAGGGTGGGTTAGGGAGAGCCTTTCATGCATGCAAAAGCAGCTAAATTAAAGACATTAAAAAAAATAGTGCTCACAGAGAATACCTAAAACAGACTAACAACACAAGTAAAAAGTCCAGTCCTCATGGGAGGTTACAAATGCAGACAAGGCGTTACTAAGTCGGACTAACAAGCCTATTAACAAATCAGAAGCAACCATTTAGAAAGGACAGTAGCAGTAGCCAATTGAAAAGATGGGCGGAGATTGGATAAAGCTTCAAGTCCATACCTGAATACAGCATGCCTCGCAAAGCAGCACATGTGCTGCCCAGGCTCAACCTAAACAAGCATTGGCATAGCCAATAGGTCTCACCTTTGGGACCTTATAAGTGTTTTGCCATGCAACAGTTGCGTAACTAAATACTTATAAGGTCCCAAAAGCGAGACTTATTGGCTATGCAAAGCGGTGGGGCCGCGAAAGTGAAAGTGATCGCGATCCAATCGCGATCAAACATCAAAGCGGCCGAAAGTGAAAGTAATCGCGGTAAAACGAGGCGCCCGCGCACATGCACTGTAGCTCTAGGCTGGCCTGGTAGCACTTTTTGGAGCCCTCTCAATAAGTCTCGCCAGACCAGCGCATGCTCTGGGTCAGGCGAGACCTAAAAATGAACAAAAAATATGCAAGAATACAACCTTGATGGACCAGGTTAAAGTGCACTGTGCATTTTCATTAGAGCCGTATCTAACGGATGCTGAAAAGGCCATTGTGCAAATCACGCAGGAAAATGACTAGTGCGGGCTCAACCCCCATCTGCGCCATCACGGACCAGAGTTCGGAGGGGTTTACTGTATCAAAGGCTGAGCTTAGGTCCATGAAGGCCAGTTGGATTGTACTCCTCTTGACTTTGGGTATTTACAAATAAAGGTTTAGACTGTTGTGCTCTTCCGCCCAAGTTGAAAGTTGATACAACAAAACCCAACCTATTATTTTAACCTCTGGATCAATAAGAGATATGGACCTGTAGCAGGCTGGATCTGCTCTATTTTTTTGTAAAAATTGAATAACCACAGAGTGACGCCACAACAGCAGCAACAGCTCCATTAAAATGCAAATCAGTAAGGGAAAGCCAATCGATAAGGGCCTTATAGAGATCCTCAGGAACTCCGTTTGAAACAGGGGCCGGAGGAGAGACCATGGATAGCTTAATTTACTTACTCCAATTAAAATACAATTTTTGATCCACGGCGGATTATCCAAATCCTCTTGATCATAAATGTCAGTGAAAATATCAACTCAGGCTTGTGCCATAATGGTTGAAGCCAGATTGGAATGTTGCTCACAGCTAAACAGAGGGTGATTTACCACACGCCAAAAGGTAGCATTGTCACGCTGTGAACTCTAGCAACAAGTAGATTTTTCCAGGACTCTTTTTGCAGCTGGCTCTTGCCCTCATTACATGCCGAACAATATCCTATCCTGGCTGTCCTCAAATCGTCCAGGCATTGGGGTATCTAATGCAAAGCCACTAACAAGTCCTTGTGTACTCATGAGCACTTTTTATCAAACCGCTTGCATGGGGTGGAGACTAAGACACACCCAGCTTAGAAAAAGCAGACTTAATGAATCTATAGATGTTAGAGAAGGACATAAG
Organism: Triturus cristatus; assembly: GCF_964204655.1. Lineage (NCBI taxonomy): Eukaryota > Metazoa > Chordata > Amphibia > Caudata > Salamandridae > Triturus > Triturus cristatus. The sequence continues at coordinate 1,005,011,600 of NC_140591.1, read as the reverse complement.
AATGCTCTGGCTCCAGGCATCGCCACTAAAACAAGTTGCAAAATCAATCAGACAAGTGGTGACCAGGGTGGAACTAAAATCCATAGGGATAATCGATGTCCACTTGGTAGTTAATACTGGTTCCCTTAACAGATGAATCGCATCAACAGGCTCTTATCTCAAACAAATAGTCGTCAGGGAATTATGGTCACTCATGGCGTCCCACACAACCTTAGATTTTACAAGGACAGTGAATAAACAAAATGACAGAAAGATATGGTCAATTGTGGAGCTGGTGCACCTCCCCTTAAACGTAGGTATCCTCTCAACTGGCCCACCTTGTCTCACTTCCATAAGGTTTCCTAAATTATAATCAGTTATCAAGCTGTTTATCATATCCACTTGCTGCATGTATTTCAGGTGGACCTGATCGACAAATGGAGACTTGTTCCGAGGGTCCATATTACCATGACAGGCTTAATAAGGGTGCAAATTAGAATCTCCAATAGCATAGTCATTGTAAACTTAGACACAGAGTGAAAGTAATCCTCTGCGTATGCTCTTAGAATAGAAACTGCTTCCAGTTCATGCCTATCTATGACAGTATTATAAAAATTAATAACCAGCATTCTATACTTATTTGAAATAATCAGAAGAACACCGAGGATGTCAGGCGATCCAGACAATCAATTCAACTTTAAAGTTAAGGCCCAAGTTAATGAGCGTTACAAGAGCCCCCCTCTGGCACACCCGTTAGGTGAAGGAGTGACTGTAACAGTGTATGTGGCATAACCATCCATTTATAAACATCCCAGTCTTTTTTTTTGTTTTTTTTTTGTGTCCTCATTTTGCCCTCGGAAGGTCACATAGGAGCATTAGGAGAGAGAAAATGAACCGTTCTGTCACAGATGAACTGGTAGTGCCATCACGAACTAGAATGGTACTCAATATAGTTCATACTCTCCAAGGATGCGCCTCAAGACACCAACCATAAAGAGCAATATAGCTGCTAATAAGTGCCCAATACAAAATCTGGAAAATCCTGATTTTGAGTAAGTTTAGGGAGGAGAGCCGACCAAGCAGCGTTAATCATTGGACAGTGAAAAAAAAAAAAAAAAAAAAAGGGGGGGGGGGGGGGACACCTAGGCCCAGTTCAAAAGGCGCCAAAAGTCTCGTTTTTCAGGGTTACCCGATCTTGCTAGGTCAATTTTTGAGGTTTGCAGAACTGATATACGCCAATCTAGCAAGGTGGGAGGTAAAGGATCCTTCCATTTTCTACAGATCTCTCTCCGTGCTAATAAAATGCAATAAAAGAGGAGTTTTTTAACCGGACCTTGGACTTCCAGTGATGTTCCGAATATAGCAAGCAATGCGTTAATTGAGATTTGATACCCCAAAGATGTTGACAGAGTACTGATGGAGTCCCAAAAAGGTAGCAAGAATGAACATTCATAGAACATGTGTAAGTCCGAGGCTGCAAGCAGCCCACACTTAGGGCATGCCACAGTGGAGTCAGTAAAAAATTTCGATAACCGCTGTGGGGAATAATACGCCCTGTGTAGCGTAAAAAGATGGTTCCTACGCAGCCATGCCGGCTTCACTGTGTCCCACAAGATCTTAAAAGAGGAATACCAAATATTCTCAAGGTCTTTTCCGGAAAAAGAGGAGCTCCATAAAGTCTCAGGTAAGACAAACTCCCCATCAACCTCTTCTAGTAGCATATTATACCAGAGCGAGATCTCCTTAGGTGCTGGGGGTTTGTCCATCATCAGGGTTAGTATGCTGCTGTCTCCTCCGAATTGGAATCTACTCCTAATCAAGCTCTCAGTATGGGCCCAACTCACTATCTGTAGGTATTTAAATCTCGAAAGACCCCGCCCCACTCTGGCTGATATTGTCCCAAGATAACAAAATACCATCGAAAAAAAGATCGCCCCATACCTCCAGTCCAGCCTCTCTCAAGGGTGTTGCCAAGCTGTCGAGGAACCATGCCGGACTACCCGGCAAGTCCCACAGTGGCGACCTACTTGTGAAATAACCCACTTTTATGGCTCCTCTTAATTTGACCCATGTCTTTATGAAACACAACAAAATCTTCAGCTTAATTTTTTTTTAAAACTTAGGATCCCCAAATTTAAACAAAAAACCCTGCTGGCCTACTCCCTCTCCTCTCAGTAAGGCAGCAAACATGCTACCTACTCCCACATTTGTCGGCATCCTGAGCAGCATCCTTGAATGGGAGAGTTGGAAAGCCCATGCGTATAGTTGTAGGTCAGGTGCTGCCAGACCCCCCTTTTCTCTACGGCGCCTAATTTTTTTCCATGCTATCCGAGGTATGTGATCGTTCCAAATAAAAGAACTAATGTGGCCTTGCAACTTTGTTAAAATAGAGGGCTTAAAGTATAATGGAACAGTATTGAAGAGAAAGGAGATTTTAGGTAAAATAAACATCTTGACCAGATTAGCTCTACCCAAAATGGAGAGAGGGAGTAGAGACCAAGACCTCATGAGCTTTCTACAATCTTTCGCCACGATGTCAAGGTTCAACTGCACAATTTTATCTATATCCTTAACTATGGTGAGTCCTAGATAACGCATAGAGTGGCTTAGCCGAGCCCCTGCCACTGGCTCAGCCCCATTCCACATCATCATCTCCGTTTTTGATGCATTAATCTGGTATCCAGACATCCCACCATAGTCATGAGCTAGTGTAATGACCGCGGGGAGTGCCGTGCCCAGATCTGATGAAAAAACGAGAATATCATCCGCGTACAGGGCTACTTTCCTCTCCCATCCCCCATAAATAAAGGGCTTGATATTAACATTGTCCCTCAGCCGCTGAGCAAAGGGCTCAATATATAAATCAAATAGGAGAGGGGGCAGCCCTGCCTGGTACCCCGAGTGATGTTAAAGGGGTCTGACAATTCGCCATTGACCAACAAAGAAGCCGTGGGGTTCCGATACAATAAGCCCACGGCTCCACGGAATCTCTCACCTATATTAAACTTCCCCAAGACCTCCGACAGGAATATCCAATTCACCCTGTCGAAGGCCTTGGTGGCGTCCAACGTGATGACAGCTAGGGGCAAAGAGTCCGCTGTCGCCATGTCAATGGCTCCTAATAGGTCGTAAGTCAACTCAAAGAGCTGGCGGCCCTTCACAAAACCTCGTTGGTCCTGGTGTAAAATAGAAGGTGCCACCTCCCCCAATCTTCTAGCAAGGATGGATGTGAAAAGCTTATAGTCCGAATTTAGAATGGAAATCGGTCTATATGAACCGCAACTATCAGCTGGTTTGCCAGGCTTCAATATCAAAGTAATGGAGGCATCATTCCAAGAGTCAGGAGGGTGCAACCCCTCCTGAAAAATCTGATTGAACTGCTGAGTTAAAAAGGGGACTATTGTTGATAATAGGGCCCGATAGACCTCTGAAGGGAGGCCGTCGGGACCTGATGCCTTACCCTTCTTACTATCTAAGATAGCTCTAGTAACCTCATCGTTCGTTATCTGTCTATCTAAGATAGCTTTCTGATCGAACGAAAGAGAAGGGAGAGTTACTCCATTCAGCCAGTCCTCAACTTGCCTCGCCTCAATGTTCTTATCTTCATGATAAATGTCCTTGAAGAAGTCGCGAAAAGCACTTCTGATGTCTCTATCTGCCGAATAAGCCACTCCTTCTACCGTAATATGGTCTATGTTATTTCTAAGACGGTCTGTTTTTGCTCTCCAGGCCAGGAGCTTCCCTGCACCCTCTCCATACTCGAAATGGGCCATCTTACTGGCCTCCCATCTCTGGAGAACTCGTAGGTTCAAAATCGAGCCCAGTTCCCCTTTTAATGTAATTAACTTGTTTTGCCAATCTTTTAGAATTTCTGGTGAAACGGTGGGATGTAACGAAATACTCTCCTGTACACTAGCCATGTCAGCTTCCAACGAGGTAACCGAATTTCTATAGATCTTCCTTCTATACGAGACCCTGTTGGTAATTAGGCCCCGCAGAAAGGCCTTAAATGTATCCCATACACAGCCTGAGGAAGCCGACCCGAAGTTATTGTCGAAGAAACTCTGTACTTCAGTTTTTAAAAAGGAAATATCGTCTGGAGCATTAAGGAGTGAGCGATCAAAGGACCATGTTCTAGATATGGGTTTTGATAATCCGGCCAGTTCCATGCACAAAGCCGCATGGTCAGAAAGATGGAAAGGAAGATAATAAACATTTTGTACCAATTTAACTAATTCCTGACTGACCAGCGCTAAGTCTATCCTTGACTGATGGTGGTATTTATAATTGCGGAAAGAGATGCCTTGTTTTAACCCAGATTTAAATCTCCATATGTCCACATAGCTATACTCCTTCATTCTTTCAAGTAGAAAGACCCTAGTTTTGGATACAGGTATAGGTCTATTAGATGGTGATTTATTGAGAATAGGGTCCAAAACCACATTGAAGTCTCCGGCCAAAACAATTGGTTCAGGGTATAAAAGGAGGTGGGAGAACACAGAACTTAAAGCTGACGGATCGTCCTGGTTAGGCCCATAGTAGCCTGATATCGTGATTGGGGCCCCGGCTATAACTACCGAGACAATAAGCCACCTGCCCCCAGAGTCTACAAGTTTGTCAACTAGCCTTGCTTTTAATGATTTTTTAAAGAGAATCGCGACCCCTCTAGTACTAGAAGTTTGTGTGGTGGAAACGCAAAAGTCAACCCAGCTGTTCTTTTTAACTAGGGAAAGAATCTCGTTTTCTGTGAGATGGGTCTCTTGTATTATGAGTACCTGAGCGTCAGAATCACAAAGGTACTGCATGATATTCCACTTCCTTGGACTAGTACGCAGGCCGTTAACATTCCATGAAAGAATTTTCAGATTATCCATGGAAACAATTTCCACTCCCTACCGTCCAAATAATCACCACATAAACTAAAAAAAGATCTATATCGGCCATGCCAGCATTTACCTCCAGACCTATAACTCTCCATTACCAAAGATAATAACAATAGGCAAAAAAAAGAGGACTTTTTTTCAATTATTACTAACACCCCCCCTCGTGCCTCCCTAAACCACCCACCACCCCATGGGAAACCCTTGCTCTATCTATCTGGAAATACCAGTAGATGGCACTCCTGCTGAGTTCCTGTCCCAACTAACCATCACCTTTTACATTTACATAAGTGAAAGTGAAAAAGAAAGGGAGGGTTGAGAAACAGGTAGGAAACAGGTAGGAGAAAAAAAATAAAATAATAATAATTATTCCAAGAAGAGGAACAGGGCATTGATTATAAAGTATTCTTTTTCTTCCTTAGTTTCTCTCCTTTCCCCTTTTCCCTTCCTTTTTTTTTTTTTTCCTTTCCCCTATTTAACTCTTTCCCACTTTTTTTTTTTTTCCTTTTTTAATTCCTTCCTTTTTATAATATCCTAATTCAGGAAAAAGATCTCTTTATGTTGCTTCACTAGATGGTCTAGAAATTGTTCTGAAAATTATTCTGAGAATCGACGTCCCTCCCACGTCCCCTCTAATTCTACACGTGGCATTTATCTAGATCTCTTCCTTCTCTTCCCCTTTCCATCCTCTCCTTTCCCAACCCTCCTCCTCTTCATAAGGAGACCCTACTCTGCTGCTCAAGTTGGGCCAACCTTATCCTTGCTTCTCCCCAAAGAAATTAGAAGTTCATCCGCTGCCTGCACTGACCGAATATTGTGCATTGTATTATTATGCATGACTTTCAGGGCAGCTGGGAAAACTAACTGGGCTACTGCCCCTAGACTCCTAAAGGCTTCAAGCCTACTCCCAAGTTCCCACTGTTTGTCCAGCGTTGCCCTTGAGAGGTCTGATCTGATTTGAAAATTGAAGCCCTTCCCACTCAATGATTTCTGCTTTAGGGCCAAATTCAGGATGGACTCTTTTAGAGTGTAAGTATGGAAATTCACTAATATTTTTCTCGGCTTTGTTCTTTGGGGGTTCCTTCTGAAAGGGTCTCTATGGATACGTTGGATATCCAGAGATAACTCCTCGACCGATTGATCCAATCTCAAGGATTCCTTTAGTAGTTGGATAATATAATTCTTAATATCCGACCCCTCACTGCCTTCCGGGATATTAAGAATTCGGAGGTTACTGCGACGGGCATTATTTTCCAAAGACTCCATTCTCTCAGCCAACAACAGGTCTTCTTTTTTGAGTTTGACAATATCCAGTTTGGCTTCGTCCAGATGTAAAGACATGCCTGTCACTTTATCCTCTAATCTTTCCGTTCTTGTGGCTAGGCTATCCACTTTACTATCTAAGGACTCACAGAAGTTCCGAATTTCGGATTGGATAATCGCCGAAGCCTCAAAACCTTTCTTGATGTCTGCAGATAGAGAGGAAAACATCGACTGGAGATATGAAGCTAAAAGTGGATCAACCCCATTGCCCGGATTTGTATCGGAGGCCATAGCCCCCTGCACTTCCTTCTCCTGTATCCCTGATGACAGTAACAATGACTCTGTAGCCAGGCCCATTGAGGGTAACAAAGGAGTTGACAGTTCAGTGGGGTGTGTTAGATCTGTTAAATTTTGTAGAGGGGTAGCCGATGAGACGACCATTGAAGGTACCATATGAGATGAAGCAAGAATTAAATTTTGTGCTAGGGTATCGGGCAAGAGGGCAGTCAGTAATCCCAGAGACCTAACATTCTGAACTGAAGGAGCTGGAAGGCTATCCATACTAGCCTTTAACCCAACTTCAACCTCAGCCCCGGCTTTGAATCTGTGTGTATTTGCGACCACTCCCTCTGCCGGGAACTGCAAGGTGCTTGATTTGGTAGAGGCAGATCCTGAGAATGGAATAGCTGGGTCTGATACAGTAAGTTCATTATGTTCCAGCGATGTCATTGCCAAAGAAGTGCCTTCCAATAGTTGTTGATCAGGAAGAAGGAGAACTTGTGGAGCAACCTTAAAATAAGACCGCAGGGACGGCACTATCCTTGACCCTGTGTTATTAGCCGCTTTTACGTTTTTTGTAGCTTTGGAGCCTCTACATGTAAAAGCACGCTTTGCTTTAACCTTGCCGGATAGATATGAGGAGACTATTTTTTTTTTTTTTAGGAGGACCCCCTGACTTGTATCCGGTAACCCCTGTGGGCTCAAATCTACCTCAATTCCCTCACCCAGATCAATAGACCCTCCAACGGCTTTAGCTTTACTTAGAGCACTTCTCCCCCCTCCTCTGCCTCCATGTTTCCGATTAACGGCTGGATTTCGCACTCTGCCTTGTGGAGGCTGCGGCAGACCGGGAACAGGGCTACTATCGGGGACCTCCAGAGTCACAGGCACAGCTACCACAGATATTGTATTTTGTCCCCCAAAATCGCCCAGCCTACTGTGAGCCCCCCGGGGTGTTTCAACAACTTCAGCGGTGATCTCTGCAGCAGACTTTAAGTGTCTCAGAGCGCCCTTAATATCTTCTCCCTTCTCCTCACCCCCCCTACACCTCCTACCAGTAACCAGGGGGGTGCTGAGACGGGATCCCTCCAAGCTTCTTTGACCCAGAAGAAGGCTACGAATCTTCCTACCGCGGCGGAGCTCCAGCGCGGCCAGACCCCAGAGCTGCAAGCCAGGAACAGGAACAGCCTGCCGCGGACTTCGACGGTCGAGCAGCAGTCCTGGCCGCCTCTCCGTCACAGTCTCAGTCGACTTCGGGTTAAGGGGAGAAGCAAGCCCATCTGAACTCCTGGCGGCAGGAACTCCGGCACAGTCTTGCCACGAAGCAACAGTTCCAGCAACGTCTCTCGGACCGTAAGGACGCACCTCGTCCCCGCACATCAGGAGCCAAAAAAGCAAAAATACTTGTGACGCTACCAAACCGGGTCAGGTCCGCATAGTCGCAGAACGCCCAATCTCTCGCCCCGCCTCACTGCAGTGCACGGACAGGAACTCAGCACAGAGCACCGCGACAGCTCACCTAGCTGCCGCCATGTTTCCCCCTTGTGGTTTATGATGACATCCCAGTCTCTTGTAGACAGATAATATCAAAGGCGGACATATTGTTTGACCATCAGAGAGCTTACCCTGAACCTCAGCTATAATCCAGCGTTAACCTTAGATCAGCAGACTGACTAGACACCACATGCATTACACTAATGTGCGAGAATAGGGGAATAAGGTGCACAAAACAGAATACAAATACTATGGTTCAGAGAAATCAGTGCGGTGCTCTAAAAAGGAGGGATGTCAACCCTGCACCTCAAAAAGTAATGTCAATAAATGAAACAGAGCTATGTGCATATGCAATCCAAAAGAAAGTCATTCAGTAGTCACCATGTTCTTCAAATCTTTTCTTTAAATCGAATAATGCTTCTTGTGCCAGACAAAACGTGTTTCGTGTGTGGATAAGTCACCCTACGACTTCCTCAGGGCAAGTGCATGTGCTTACGGGCTCCGACTGCGTCAGGATGGGCCTGCCCTTGGCAAGGGAATGATTACTGGCTCAGCCCACAGCTAGACTTAGAGTGACTCGTGGCTGACTTACTGTGGTTCGTTTCAGATTGGGTTGGAAAAATACAAGACTAATAGAAAATTATTTTTCACAAAGTCATAAGTACTAGGCACATGATAGAATCTGATCTGAAAAAACAAATTTAAAAAATGTGCGGCCTATTCTCCACACATATATGAAGTTCATAATTAAGTAATTATATGTGCAAAATCACAATTGTAAGACTGAACGCATTCAGGATTATAGTTCTTGTACTTTCACACATATTAAGTTCATAATCCAATCAAATACGCGCAAAATTGCACTTGTTAGACTGAAATCATCCTAGGTGATGCTTGTTACTTTCCAAGCTGCGTAGGTTTTACTGGAATCAAGAACATTTCAAAGTTTATACAGACGATACAGAATTCTTTAAAATGTAATGTGTGCAAAGTTGCAAGTTTCACAACTGGATATGTCTGGCTCGGATAGGAGAGAAGGGGAGGGGTTCTAGAAAATACATATCGTTATTTTTCCATGCAGGATAACTGTATGAAGCTATTAGCCAGAAAAGCCCCTCGGAGTCTGTGAGATGACAGAGCAGAGATATGTTTCAGTGCCTTATATTGTGGCAGATGAAAAAAAGGTCTTAGATATGCTTTTCTGTGCAAAATAGCATAAAATAAAACAGGAAATCATCCACCGCCTTGTTTGCAGTCACAGATGGTGAATCCAGCGATATTCTTTGCGCAATTTTGGAAAACATTTTTAACTGGCAAAATACCAAGTCTGAATTTAATGAACGATGACCTTTGCACTGCCGGTAAAAGGCTATCCATACAACCTCTGAAAGATGTTTTAGGTTTGAGTCAGAAACCGTGTCATCACCACCTCTTCTGTTACCATACTAGCCTAGAACTTGCCCTTTAACAGTTGCAGTATTGAGGGGGTCACTGTCTCCGGATCATTCCAAAAGTACTCGCAGTGTAGTGCCAGAAGGGTGCTTGAAATGTGGTTGAGTCATGAGAGGTGTTTACTCTGTCACTTACCCAGATTTTGTGCAATGCTTTTGATAGATGGCCAGATTTGCACTCAGTAGAAGTTTAAGGGATAGAAGCAATTCAATAAGCCTCATGCCCAGATCCATCCTACGTGTGCCTAGTAGGGTCCCTGGGTGCATGAAAAAGAGATTGCCCATAAATCTATTATCTGCCTTGCCAAGACCAGTCGAATTCTTGAATCCCCAGAGTTCTGCCCTATAAGATCTTGCCACCACAGCATTAATTTAAAAGGTGCGCAGAGCCAACGAGACAAGTTGGCAGCCACATTTTTGGGAAAATCAGCAAATAGCTTTACTATATTGGAGCAGAGTTGCTTCGCTTTTGGATGGTTGTGCAGTCCACGTCAGCTTGTCATCAAAACAAATCCCCAGAAAACTATATACAAAAAAAACGAGAGGGCACAGTTGAAGACCACCACATTTAATAAAAACGGGAAATACGTTTTGAACTAAGGTGCAGAATTTTTCTTTATTAGATACTTTCAAGATGCACAGCCAACACGTTTCACCTTACAAAGGCTTCATCAGGGCCAGATATTTGAACCACAAGGAACGGGAAAAACCTCCAGGTAAGAAAAAAGGTCATAAAAATGTTCTAAGCGTCCATGCTATTTAATATTGATATCTGCTGGAAGGTATTTTGTGTTTCTTTCAGCAATCACTGTGTGAGACTCCTGACCAAAGCATGTGTGACGTACATGCAAGTTATATAATACCATCTGGTGGTTCTTAAGTGCACAAACTCTTCTTGGAGGTAGTATCCGTTACTTGTTCTTTTGTAGCAATATTCACATGAGGAACAGCAGGAGGCACCTCAGAATTCTTGCAGTTCTGCACAGCTGTGTACAGCGACACATATTTTCGTCCTGTGTCCGCATAAAGAAAAATTCTGCACGCGCTGGTCTGGCGAGACTTATTGAGAGGGCTCCAAAAAGTGCTACCAGGCCAGCCTAGAGCTACAGTGCATGTGCGCGGGGACGAGCGCTGCGCTTTACCGCGATTACTTTCACTTTTGCGGCAGCCCGGCTGCTTTGATGTTTCATCGTGATCACTTTCACGGCCGCTTTCCATCGCCAATAGGTCTCGCTTTTGGTACCTTATAAGTATTTAGTTATGCAACTTTTGCATGGCTAAACACTTATAAAGTCCCAAAGGTGAGACCTATTGGCTATGCCAATGCTTGTTGTATATAGATGTGTTAAATGTATGGTCAATGTGCAGCTGACCGTTAAGGTGTGCAACAGCTGTTTTACTTATCTTTTTTGCAGTGACCATTTCAGGCTGTGCAGCGCCAAATCCCCTGGCTGCATTCTCAATCCCCAGATAACTGCAACCTTAAATTCTACAGAGGGTCTGCCCTTAGGTTTTGAAGGTGTACTTCAAGGATTTCCTTAATTAACAATAGACAACAGGACAGAGTAGTGCAGACCTGTTGATTCCAGAGAAGGCAAACAATGGTCACGAGAGAGAGAAGAAATAATGAAAATGGGAATGAAATGTTTTTAGAGAGGAAGCTTCAGAGAAAGCAGAAGGAACAAGGAAAAGAACATAAAATGCAGTAAATAAGGAACCATTCTAAACATTTAATGGAGGTGAAACAAAAAGCTGAAGAGGAAAGAAAAAAAGGACAGAATGAAGAATACAATGGAGTCTGAACATGAAAAAGAAAATGTAAGAAATAAAGCTACAAAAAATAACAAGAAAAAATAAAGATGGAAGAAAGAAAGACTGATGAGGGAAGCAGGAAAAGAAAATTGAATAAAATGGAACACAAAATGAAATACAGGAAAGAAATATAGAAAGAAATGAAAAAGAAGGAAAGAAAAATTAAATAGGGCACATAAAAGTGAGAGAAAGAAGAGTCAATACAAATAAAAATCCTAATACAAAAGAGCGTGTACCTTGTTTTGTTTACTTTCTGCATTACCTTGTAGAACACCATTTAAGATGTAGTACAAAGTGGGGGAGAATATTTTTCTGGCTACTCCCTTGACTGGTTGACAGCACCTATGGTCCAGAGTAGATGACTGGATCCTGAATGGATCAACACAGGCAGTGGTATCAGCAGTGTTTATGTTTATTCATTTAATAATAGGGAAGGGGCATTTTTGGTATCTGAAGCAGAGAGAACTGGTTTGAAAAGCAGAACACATCACGTGGGCATGTTAAGGTAGGGGGTTTGAGATTTTGGAGTAAATGGGTCTGAAGGGGCAGATGAGGATACAGATTACTGAATTAATGGATACAAGGAAAGGGTGGTGAGGAGAGTTGGGTGTGGATCAGCACTTGCAGATAGGGCTGGGATCGGTGGAATAAAATCGTGAGAAGAATAGTGATAGATATTTGGATGAGGGCCTGGAAAGAGGGTGGTTAATGGTGGAAAGAAGAGTATGTTAGTTTTTTGGAAAAGAGGATGAGTTTGAGTGGTTCACCAGGGGAGTAACTTAGCAATGAGTGTGGATAGTGTGGCTGGAGAAGAGTTGGGCTAGAGCAATCTCCAGTTGCTGAAGATGGCTAAAACCAGGATATGAACTGAGTTTAGCAACGAGTCCAGGACCACATCTGTCATATAAAACGGAGCTGATCAGAAAGTGGTTGAGTGTGATGTGTAGCTTGGGAGGAAAGAGAAGGATAATTACAAATGTGCTCAAATGTGCTTGACAGAGGATTTTTATTGGTTTTTCAAACAATGATTCACAACAATTCTAAACAGTGGCACACGACACAGTTGTTTACTTCTCCAGATATTTCCCAATATTCATATGAGCAAATAGATCACAAAGTGTACTCAGGTTACACACTTCCCACCAGCATATCTTCAGTTCACCGAACCCAGCCATTTGTCCCATATGCGCCCATATTTAGCAAGACAACCTCTTGCCTCAGACCGGTTGTTCTTGCAAGGCGCACGAGTCCACTCTTTTCCATTTTGCGATGGACGGGGAGGCAGGGTCTTGAAGATGGAGTCTTAATGTGAATATCAGTTGCTGGGAAGTGCTATACCTTTATTTACTTTTTGTGCGGTTTTATATAGCGCAAACTCAAACCTAAGGTATTGGAGCGCTTGACATGAGCACCAGTTACGTTATACAAGGACACATTCATTTTTGTTAGGCACGGGGAGATAAAGTGATTTGCCCAAAAATCACAGGATGTTGAGCCGACGCCAAGGCTCGAACCTGGATCCCCAGCTCCAAGGTCTGCAGCTTTGGTCGTTAGGCCACATCCTCTCCCCTTTACTGAAGAAGCCCTAAGGGATGCCCGCATGTGGATTAAAGTTAAATGATCTGTGTGGAAAGCAGAGGGTAAAGCACAACACACAGAAGAAAGGGAGAAGCGGTAGGGGGAACAAGGGAAGAGTGCAAAAGTCTCACTGTCTCAAGGAATCCAAGGTAGGCAGTCTTTCTGTGGAAGGCTATGGCATTACATAATAAGTAATGACTGTCTTGGATAGGGAAGATGTTTCAGGATGTTTAGAGCTTCCTGGATGTTAAGCCAGAGTGATACGAAAGGGTTGAGTAAGGGGACTCAAGTCCTCTGTGACTGGCTGAGTATATGGAGGGGTGTGACAGTAAAGAGGGACGAGTTAGAAGACTGGCTACAAAGAGCCGACTACATTCACCCCTCCCCACTTCCAACTGTTACTACTTAAGAATATGTGAAACAAGGGACGGGTCAGTTTTATGCTTTTCAGACAACACAGAAGTGCAAACAAACATTACCGCTACGATAACATACAATAACAATATGGTTAGTAGGTTAGAAGACACTAGCACTGACATCTACAAATTTTCTGGAGGAAATGGCAATCTTAACATTTTAAACTAGAACTGATGGACTAAAGCACAACTTAATACCTAATGCAGTACTAAAACCAACAAGAGGTAACGTATGTAGTGGACATAAAAATCCCAATAAAATCACTGTGCTGAATTCTGAAAAAAAAATCAAAGTTCTAGTAATAGGATCTAGAAAAATACAGAACATTTAACGCTGAGGGTCAATTGTGCAAGATTCTGGTTAATGATAAATCAGAGGATTACTTCTGACGCAACCTCAAGTTTTAGGATTAAACAGGAAACTCCCAAAAAAATGACCTATTGGCCTTAACTTGGGTCAGGAGTACCAGCGGATACACAACTTCAAAATACACACTTACTTTTAATCTGCAACACTCTTCACTGGCACGTGGTTATAAGCAAATTGCAGAGGTCTTGTGTATGCTGGAGAACAGCAATTGCACAAGTAGCTGTCCAATGTTCGATGCACCTTGCTCATGAATCTACACACTATTAAAAAACTGCTGACTCGCCGTGTACATTTACAAGTTTTGTAAAGTACTGCCTGCAGCCTTGCAGTCACTGCACAACTCGGGTGTAAAATCAGATGGACATATCAAGGAAAATGCGTTTAGAATACAATCAGTGGAGTGAGTTCAATTTTCAGCTTTTTTTCCTGCAGTGAAAGTAGTTTGACTCAAACCTCAAGCTTTGGTCCCGAGCATTCCACAGTGTTGGGCTCCAAGTGTCTGCCTAACATGCTTCAGCCATTCAAAGACTCTGCGGGTGATCTGATGACGATTTGTTAAATGTATGGCCCAATGTGGCTCAGATTCTGAAGGTGTTGCCCTTTTATTCAGTATGCATTGTGAATAGTACAGAGTACCTTGGAGTTGGTTCTCTTCTTCAGTGGGGGCTAGGGAAGTGCTTTAGTGGAAGGTCTAATGTGGTCTGTCATCCAAAGGCCCTAGCACATGCAGTCAGCCTGGTTGTGGAGCCTCTGCAACCTGTTGGAGTGTTTGAGTCCAGAGCAACTTATATTGCAATAATGCAGGTGTGCTATCACCAATGCCCTCAAGTTTGTGGATCACTGCCACATGAGAAAGCAATTTCCATACCACAGGGAGCTGCAAGTTAATACTTCTGGCCATGGCATTAACTTTGGGAGTGAAAAAGCTCAGTGACTGTGTAACCCCAAGTGCCTCACTTTTTTCAGTCATGGGTTAGCGAGATCTTCTAGGCTGTGAAGGAAGTTGGTCCAAGGGTAAGCTTCCTAAAAAGATCGTCGGCCTTGGCTCCCTTCCTACATAGAAAGTTCTTTGGGTGCACTAGTAAAAATGTTTATATAACGCCAAATAAAAACTGCAGTACAACAATATCCCTACAAAGTTATAGTGGAAAGACCTGCTCAACAGACTTAACTACAAAAAGTTCAACACAGCACTGCCAGAGTCAATTCTCCCAAATTTGCATTTACTTTACATAAAGACTGCGCTGGCTCCAGTTACTATTTATATCCCTTTGAAAGCTGTAATTATTCTACACAATGCATATATATCAACTACACATGTGGACACAAGATTAGGGAAGACTATACTATGAATCCCAATTTCTCTCCATGCACACCAGATTGTTCCCTTATTTCAGTTTTTGATACTTGAAGCAAACTCTTAAAACTAAGTAAGAAATGTAATTGAATAGTCCATAGCAAATAACTGGGTTATTTGTTCCCCAAACCCACTGAACTGTATTTTTTTTTATAGCATTTCGGAAACCCCACAGCAATTGGTGGCCCAAGCAGGAGTCTCACACTGGATCTGAGCTGCCCTATGTGAAAAAATGTAATCAGCAAGTTCCTGAGGAGTTGTGTGAAACAAATTCTGTTATACAGGATGGTTGGATGAAATGTTGCTAAAAGACAGCATTTAAGACTGCAGATTTCCTTGTGAAGCATGTCTTTTTGGAGCCTTGCAGTATAAACCACAGCTTCCTGTGAGCTGCATGCATGTGCACGTGTTAGTCAGATTAGCTTCTCTTGGGCTTTGTTCCGCTTCTATGGTAGAACAGGAAAAGAAGCTTTCAACAGTCCCCGCAGAGGCGTCCTCATTTGCTCTCCCCGTTGCAAGAAAATAGGTTGTCTGTGCCTCTCCGAGAGATCATGTCGGGCTAGGTGCAGGCTATGGAATGCAATTTCGATGTGACACTTATTAAACAAGCTATTTAGCTTTGAAAACAAAAGGAGTCCCACATCTCTCACCCAAACGCTGCCCTTGTGGTAAAGCTTTGGGGTCTGCAAGAAATGTGAACCATCCAAACAAGTGCTGCAAACGCCAAAGAATCACAAGCCTTGCAAGTAAACGACTGGGACTCTACAGGAGAGCGGTGGGACTTAACCTGAAATTTGATGCAATGACAATAGACCATTAGTGACCCATAGCTTCAGAGAATCGGACACATCATAGATGGGCAATGCGGAAGGGTGTTGGGACTCAATGCCCTAAGGGTTCTCTGATAGCAAAGCACAGAACTAAAGAGCACAGGTTGCACCATCCACACACACAAGAGTTCTTGGGGAAGGCCAAGAGATCTCGACCAACTAGAGGGATACCACAGTAAGTGGAACAAAAATCTATAGGTAAGTACGCTAACCCAAACAGGCATCCATTGAAGGAGGGAGATTAAAAGGCAGAAATTGCACTATTGGACTTACTGGTTGTTTGCCACTAAAATTTCCAACTGTTGTCAGTGGGCTACTGTCATTTTTATATTTAAGAAAGCTGCTCAATTAGCAACACAGCCTATAATAAATCAATGGTTAATCAATACCTTCCCTTAGGATAGCCTCACTCTGGCATGGACAGCTACTGTATGTCATGCATCTATTTTTGCACACCAGCTATCAAATGAGAGTCTCATTAAAAAACAGTGTAATTAGCTTCTAAAACCAAATACTGTATTTAGTTTATCAGTTATCACAACCTTTTTTATTTTACAATGAGCAGTTCTTTTATGTTTATTGGTCAAACACTTTACCTGAATAAGCGACACACCTACTTAACGGATATAATAGATACCCATGTAATCCTGATATATGTGAAGATAAAACCGTATTTAGTTGTAGACACGCAGTAAGCCAAGGCCAGGCTATCATGACTTGTTGGTGAGCATTCCTTTTTAGAACTAATGTGTTATTTTAATAATAGAGGCATTTAATTAAACAATCAAACTGAGGATTTTAAACATCACTAATTTGTGTTAAATTTATGAAAATTAAATAAGGTTAAAGGTTGGCTTCCTGTGACACTTTCACGAGGGGTTTGCAGAAAGTGTATGCTGCATACATTAAAAGCCTTAACTACTATGTAGGAATATTGTAAACAAACACTTTTTTTTAGTCAGGATAAAATCGCACTGTATTTTCTGAGAAGCATTGCAAAGCCTTAACGAACTTGCCTCGAATCTTCGGTGCATTTTAAAATATGTAATCGCCTGAATTTGGAGGAGCAAATTAAACACATCAACACGTGCACTCGGGCCTACCCTAAAAAGCATCATATCTACATGGCGAGATGTCTCATTACATCGAAGCCACGAGCTAGGGTCAGACAGCTCTCGACCGCAAATAATGGAGACTAATCCAAACCATGCAGCGCCGCCTTACTAACTGTTACCCTTACACCGTTCACACAATAGTATCCTTCAAAGCCACGGGGGAGTGACCGCTGTCAAATTACTGCAGCTGCAAATTATTTGTTTTTTCACTGAAACAAAGAATAGTTTCCTTATGCAAGTCGCAGCCCTGTGTCGCTAATTTAACCTTCTATGTGCATTTTAGTAGCCCTGACCAGTCGCTCCTTCTTGTAATTGCTTTCACGTGTATTTAATGTGATATTTGGCGCTCAGGGCCCAGCAGCAAGGCCTTCTGAACAGGAAGGGCAGCGACGGCCATCACCCAGAAACACTCCCTTCCCTCTTGCTACTAGGCGGGCGCGTTCCACATCAACCTCCTGCGTCTGCTTCCTGTTGACGGTGGTCTGCACGGCGAAAGCAGCGTTCTAAAAGCCAGTCTGAGCTCATTAAATCATTCTGCTGGCTGTGCTTTCTCATTAAAAATGCATAAAGAACAGATAATTGCAGTCAGCATTAACATGGCCAAGCCCAGGTTTGATACTGTTCCTGCTTATAAACTTCAAAACATAATTTAAAAAATAATGTCTGCGTGAACCAGACAGTCCATGTGACGCCGTCACCACCCTAGCCAGTAATGCCCTGCACACATCTTAATCATATTCAGAACAAACACTCAAAGTACGGCGCTGCAAACATTCTCTAAGCAAACATCACATGCTCAAAAACATTTTCACAATTCTCCAAGCGTGATTCAACGGCACAAACGACGCCTGTACTGGCGACTACGAATAGTTACCATTAGAAATACATTTAAAAAAAATACAGCTTAAGAGCTGTACTCCAGCATTCTAAAATCTGACGCGAAAGTTTATCATTATGTTTTGATTGGCTTGAAATTAGAGGGTGTGTGCTTACTTGCGTTATCGTCAATAAATTAACCCATTTGCATGCTAACTTGGACGGAGCAGGAAACCCAGAGCTAGAGGACTCCTGCATCAGTGACGAGAAGCTTCATTTCCTGACTTGCCATGCACATGGTATGCAGCACACTGCAGCAAACTCAACATTCAGCAGAACGTACACGCTCGCCTACCTCGTAAAACGGCTAGTCTCCGCGACTCCTGCAGAACGCGCACACCGTCGCCGGGTAACGTATCCGCATCGTGTCTGATGCCACGCAGATATTATTTCAAACAGATGATTACCATCGCTTGATATTTTCGTGCGTTATCTGCCTTTTGCCTCATCTGTGGGGTTGTCTTTCAAACGGCGGAGCACGGTAGCGGTCTCAACTCCCCTGCCGTAAGACTGCAGCCCTTCCTGCTGACAAACCCCGCCCAGCGCAGACCAGCCAATGGAACGGCCGCGTGTAACCCAGCGTTAAACCGGCTTTAATTGGATGACAGAGAGTAACCTAGAAGATGTAGGCGTAAAAACAACCCAGCATCCATGCCAGAGAAAAGACCCTCCCTTAGACGAACGCAGTTACCATGCAGAGAATATAAACTTCCTACAGTATGCACAGTCTGCTTTGCGCCACACGAATATTTATATGGCAATGCCATGGACGCAGATGGAATGATTATTGTACTGTTGTATTTCTATACCGCTTTCGTATGCTTTGGGAGAGGGGACGCCTGTATAGCTACTTGCTTCATTATACCCGACTGGTAGAGTGTGACTTATATCGGACAACACGCTAGATTTAACGCATGGTTATCTTGCAAAATGAATCCTCTAAACTTCAGGGATGCTACCGCACATCTTATGACAGGAAGAAACTTAAATCCTGCTTCCCCCGGCGGATTTCGTAGCTCTGTAAAATCTGCTGAGGGCACCAGCCCTCTTTAATCTGCGCCTAACGAGGTTTCGAATTTCTAGTCCGATCGCTCTTCTAAAATCACTAGTGTTGTAAAAGTCAGTTTACCAAACACTGGCTCGTTCACATATTCGCTTGCTATGAATGTTGCAGACGTGCATTGCGATGAACATGATCTAATGTGAAACAATAGTGTTAACACAGCAATCGCATTATTAGCTCTTTCTGTATTACAGCCTATGCACGAACTTGTTTTATTTAAACATTTATTGATTTTGATTTGAACAAACAGTCATTTCTGTGACAGAGGATTAGCGGAGTATATGCACCATAGAACATTTTGCAGATTAATTTTACATGACATGTTAATGATCTCTGTATCTGCACTTTCGGGAACGCAGTCAAATGATGACTACTACAGCTTGCTGAAACTCCTTTCAGTTAACAACTTATTCCAATATTAAAGAGTGACTAGTGTTTTCCTATGCCATCTATGGCTGTCCTAGCATGAATATAATTTCGTGTATCCTCGCTCAGTAGTTAATCTGGTTTTAAGCAAAAAAAAAAAAAAGCGTTACCTTTTTGTCCCCCCCACCAACCAACAATATTTCCCAGGATTATTAGTCTGTGGCTACAAATGCACATATTTCAGAAACAGGCGGCCTCCCCCTCCCATGCTTTAAATAGAGTTGCAGGGAAAACTATCAACAGAAACAACAACAACTCCCGTCAACCTTTAAATTCAAATTCTGTTAATACATACATATATATATATATATATATAGATAGATAGATAGACAGATAGATAGATAAATAGCTTCCTGCCTTCCTCCGGACTACGCCCACCTCACAGGGTCGGTGAAGGGTAAGACGGGCGCAGGACCCGAATATAAATAGCAAGAGCACTTGCGCTACAGCGCAAGAAGACGGGCACACTCCTCATTGTTCTTCAGTAGTAAAATGTATTCAGGCTGAAACTTTTCGACCTCCGGGGTCTTTGTCAAAGCCACAACAACAAATAGTGCACTATTTTTTATAGAAAACCAAACATGATAACGTGTAGACATGGTAGAAAGACTAATAAGCATTCCATACTATGTATTTCATTTTAGTTTAGAAGACAGACTTGTCATTTCATACGAGATATAAACATAATATAGTAGGATAATTTCCCACAAACATTTCATAATTCATGTAAGTCAATATAATATGTATTACCACAAAAACAACCAGTCTGTGTCTGTTATTCTGCCAGCTCTGTACTGCAACCATACCCAATTTCTTTTAACAGTTTGTCCATTTAGCTAGAACATTTCCTCTATATAAAATCAAAAAGTATATATATATATATATATATATATATTTTCACAGAAAAACACCCATAGGTTTCAGGGGTGTTATAGTTAGCTGGCCATTTCACTCATACAAAACCATAGAAATTCCTGTTATAGTTAGTTCTGCTAACTATAACTCGCGCGCCCGCAATCCACTGCTGAAGATGTCACATATTACATCATTCATGTCATGGTCAGTGACATCACTGATGACATCACTGATGAAATCATCTAGTGAATGTGGTTTAGTTTGAAATTTAAATATGTATTATAGATATATACCAATCTGTATTGAAGATTGAGTGGATATATAACTGTCTGGATGGAGGATTTAGTAGCTGTCTGACTGTCTGTTTAAGTGAGTGATTAAAAGTGTCTCACTTAATACATGGATTAGTAACTAAACTATGTGAATGTGTGCATCATTGTCTGTTGTAGAACATGCTGCGTCAGTTGGTCCCTAACTACATAAGTGTGTATATTAGTTATTGATTAGTTGGGTGCGTATTTGTATGGGACACTGAGTTTGGGTGTGGTTGGATGGGGTGTGTGTAACTATGCATAGATGTGTGAATGGTTGATTGAATAGGTGTATAGGTTTAAGAGTGCATGTGGAAACAGTTGTTTGGGTGACAGTGTATTTATTTGTGTGTTTGTGAGCGAATATATGTTTTAGTTGTACATCTTCAACAAAGTAAAAAATAAAAGGCATTATATGTGAGAGTTGGTGTGTATAAATAAGTATGTGTAAGAGTCAGTGATTGTGAGAGTAACTATGAGTGTATAATTGTAATGGAGATTTCTTAACATATTAACTATGAGTTACTATGTTTTTGAATAAATGATGTGTTGTTGGATAATTGTGTAAGTGAGTAAATATAAGTGTGATTAATTTTTTTCATGAGTGAGTAGGATGACTGCATAACCAACTAAGATGACTGCTGATGTGTCAATGTCTATATATGTGTATAAGTGCATTTGATAGATAGTGTTCTGATAATTAGTGACTGCATGTATAAATGATTCTGTTGTTGAATGGGTAGTTGTGTGTGTAGACTGAGGAATCAGTGAGTGGGTATGTAGTAACTGGTATTGGTGTGTCAATGGTTTCAAATATGGTACTCTGTATTTTACAGTGAGTGATGAAAGGTTATACTAGTGTATGATGAGGTGTATCAGATGGTCACGTGGATGATGTCATCAGTGATGTCATTTGAGATGTCATCAGTAATGTGACTGACCATGTCATGAATGATGCAATATGTAACATCATCAGCAGTGCATTGCGGACGCGCGAGTTATAGTTAGCCGAACTAACTATAATGGAGGAATTTCTATGGTTTTATACGAGTGAAATGGACAGCTAACTATAACACCCCTGAAACCTATGTTTTTTTCTGTGAATTTCTAAGGTTTTTTAAATGCCAATTTCTAACTACAACGTCTCTGAAACCTATGGTTTTTTTTCAGTGAATTTCAAAGGTTTTTTAAATGCTAATTTCTAAGTGTGATACTAGTGATACCTATTTTTTGTACTGATTTTCTACAGGATTTTTTTCAACTATTTATAAATATTTTATTAATTAAATAACATTATATATTTTTCTGACAATTGCAATTTGTTTTGTAAAAAATGGAAATATGGATACATTTTTTTGTTTTCATTTTTTATTTTAATATATTTATATTTGATTTAAAAAAAAAAAAGAAATTCCAATTTTTTTGCGGAGTCGCGCACTCAAAGCGTACACATCACGGTGGGTGCACGGATTCTAGCCGCCATTTTAGAAAAGTCGTGAAGGATCCGCGTAAGGTATGCGAAGGCTGCGTGTTTTTCAGTTACATCATATACATTTAATATTACGTGATGTCCGCGATTGGTATGCGACCAGTCCGCGACTCCTGCTCCCACGCATTCGCGACACATGCGCATTACGGTACGAGAGGCTTGCCCGGTGGCGGGTTCCGGGTGACGTCATATACGTGCAGGGGCGCGCGACTCCCGCAAAAAATTTGTATGTTCCAAAATGATATGTATGTGTCTTTAATATACATATTGGGCAAGAGATTATCGAAGATATTCATGAAAATAATATATTTGTACTTATAATAAACTTATATTATTTTTAAATATATTTTCGCCAAGTCGGGTGCATGCATCGTGAGTGCAGAGACCCAGGTCAGCAGAGCTGCTGTAGAGCCAGAGACCCAGGTCAGCAGAGCTGCTGTAGAGGCAGAGAACTAGGTCAGCAGAGCTGCTATAGAGCCAGAGAAACCAGGTCAGCAGAGCTCCTCTAGAGGCAGAGAACCGGGTCAGCAGAGCTGCTCTAGAGCCAGAGAACCGGGTCAGCAGAGCTGCTCTGGCTGACTGACTCACTGACACTGACTACACACACACACTACCCCCACACACACACTACCCCCCCCACACACACACACACACTCCCCCCCCCACACACACACACACACACTCCCCCCCCCCCACACACACTCCCCCCCCCCCCACACACACACAATCCCCCCCCCCCACACACACCCACCCACCCACTCCCCGCCACACACACACACACACACTCCCCGCCACACACACACACTCCCCGCCACACACACACACTCCCCGCCACACACACACACTCCCCGCCACACACACACACACACTCCCCGCCACACACACACACACACACTCCCCGCCACACACACACACACTCCCGCTACACACACACTCCCGCTACACACACACTCCCGCTACACACACACTCCCGCTACACACACACTCCCGCTACACACACACTCCCCGCCACACACACACACACTCCCCGCCACACACACACACACTCCCCGCCACACACACACACACACACTCCCCGCCACACACACACACACACACACACTCCCCGCTACACACACACACACACACACACACACACTCCCCGCTACACACACACACACACACACTCCCCCCGCTACACACACACACACACACACTCCCCGCTACACACACACACACACACACTCCCCGCTACACACACACACACACTCCCCGCTACACACACACACACACTCCCCGCTACACACACACACACACACTCCCCGCTACACACACACACACACACACTCCCCGCTACACACACACACACACACACTCCCCGCTACACACACACACACACACACACTCCCCGCTACACACACACACACACACTCCCCGCTACACACACACACACACTCCCCGCTACACACACACACACACACACTCCCCGCTACACACACACACACACACACCCCGCTACACACACACACACACACACCCCGCTACACACACACTCCCCGCTACACACACACACACACACACACACTCCCCGCTACACACACACACCCACACTCCCCGCTACACACACACACCCACACTCCCCGCTACACACACACACACACACACTCCCCGCTACACACACACACACACACACACTCCCCGCTACACACACACACACACTCCCCGCTACACACACACACACACACACACTCCCCGCTACACACACACACACACACTCCCCGCTACACACACACACACACACTCCCCGCTACACACACACACACACTCCCCGCTACACACACACACACACTCCCCGCTACACACACACACACACTCCCCGCTACACACACACACACACTCCCCGCTACACACACACACACACTCCCCGCTACACACACACACACTCCCCGCTACACACACCCACACTCCCCGCTACACACACCCACACTCCCCGCTACACACACCCACACTCCCCGCTACACACACCCACACTCCCCGCTACACACACCCACACTCCCCGCTACACACACCCACACTCCCCGCTACACACACCCACACTCCCCGCTACACACACCCACACTCCCCGCTACACACACCCACACTCCCCGCTACACACACCCACACTCCCCGCTACACACACCCACACTCCCCGCTACACACACCCACACTCCCCGCTACACACACCCACACTCCCCGCTACACACACCCACACTCCCCGCTACACCCACCCACACTCCCCGCTACACACACACCCACCCACACTCCCCGCTACACACACACCCACCCACACTCCCCGCTACACACACACCCACCCACACTCCCCGCTACACACACACCCACCCACACTCCCCGCTACACACACACCCACCCACACTCCCCGCTACACACACACCCACCCACACTCCCCGCTACACACACACCCACACTCCCCGCTACACACACACCCACACTCCCCGCTACACACACACCCACACTCCCCGCTACACACACACCCCGCTACACACACACCCCGCTACACACACACTCCGCTACACACACACTCCGCTACACACACACTCCGCTACTCGCTCTCTGCTACTCACTCTACTACTCCCTCTACGCTACTCACTCTACTACTCCCTCTACGCTACTCACTCTCTACTACTCCCTCTACGCTACTCACTCTCTACTACTCCCTCTACGCTACTCACTCTCTACTACTCCCTCTACTCTACTCACTCTCTACTACTCCCTCTACTCACTCTCTACTACTCCCTCTACTCACTCTCTACTACTCCCTCTACTCTACTCACTCTACTACTCCCTCTACTCTACTCACTCTCTACTACTCCCTCTACTCTACTCACTCTCTACTACTCCCTCTACTCTACTCACTCTCTACTACTCTCTCTACTCACTCTACGCTACTCACTCTACGCTACTCACTCTACGCTACTCACTCTACGCTACTCACTCTATTACTCTCTACTACTCACACTCTACTCTCTATTACTCACTCTCTACCTCTCTAGTACTCTCTACCTCTCTCTACCCACACACATATGCACATATATGCATATGCATTTATATATATGCATGTGTGTATATATATATACACACACACACAAACATATATAGTCTGCATATCTATATAAATACAAATATAAATGCATGCACACATATACGCATACATTTGCATGTTATGTACATAACAGTTTGAAAAACACTAATACAAGCAAAGCTAAAAAGCCACCTAATTACAAACAGAATTGCTTTAACTTAAATGAGGGTGAGACCTATTGCATTTTCAATGCTTGTTTACTTTGGTTCCATCAAGAAGGCATTCAGATGTGTCACACATTTGCCATGAATTCTGAATGGTAACACTCTAGTTGCTCATTAGATCACTGTAGTAAAGCTACTGCTCACCAGGGAAGTCTCTACTACTGTACTACTCACTCTACTACTCACTCTACATGCACACATATATATGCATTTATATATATATGTATGTGTATGTATATATACATACATATATATAATCTGCATATCTATATAAATACAAATATAAATGCATGCATACATATATGCATACCTATGCATGTTATGTACATGAAAGTTTGAAAAACACTAATAAAAGCAAAGCTAAAAAGCCACCTAATTATAAACAGAATTGCTTTAACTTAAACGAGGGCGAGACCTATTACATTTTCAATGCTTGTTTACTTTGGTTCCATCAAGAAGGCATTCAGATGTGACACATTTGCCATAAATTCTGAATGTTAGCACTCTAGTTGCTCATTAGATCACTGTAGTAAAGCTACTGCTCACCAGGGAAGTCTGCTGCTGGTATTGAAAGTGCACATTTCAGTCTGCCTGTCAGAATTATTTAATGAAATAGAAGAGGATTTGAGAGTCACTCAAAACTTGCCCTAATTTTTCTTTCTGCAGCACTAATCATACTTTCTATGGCAAAATGACCCCCTCATTGTGTTCCTTTTTAAATTAAATGTTTTAAGAGTTACCACTTTATTCCAATAAAGATGGCTTCAGGTGTGCCATACGTTTGTCATAAGTAGGGCTGTTAGCGCTCTAGTTGTTCTTTAGAACACTCTGGGAAGCTGCAGTAGAACACAAAGGAATCAACTGACAGTCTCTGCCCTTGTTGGATGTATATGTTTTACTGAGAATGTCAGACTACATTCTCACATGACTGAGAAAGATAATGTGAATTTACAAAAAATATGCTCTCAGTTTAGCTTATAGATCACCTTCCAAACCTCTGTGGGAAAAGCATGAGAAAATAGCTTTCTCTCAAACATGATTCATGATATCCCAGCAGAAGGCTTTTTCACATGGTAAAATCACCTTAGAACACACCACAATTCCTAAAATTAGTATGGTACCATCAACAAATGATTTATACTGTAACTAAAGTCTTAAAACCTTCTATTAACTGCAATGCTTTTTAATGAGGTGCTATCATGTATATTGGTCCCAAGATGGCTGCCAACACTTCTTGGATGAAGTGCTGACAGCCAATCAGATCTCACGATGAGATGTGTGGTTAGGCTCCGCCCAGATATATCTATGATTTTACTTTTGATTTTCGCAGGAACTACTGAACGGATTTACACCATTTAACCAAAAGGCACGAGTGTGAACCAAGGGCTACCTTTTTGCCAAATTTGGTGTAATTCCGTTCAACAGTTAGGGCTGTAGCCCCCCTTTTTTCTCAGCCCCGCTTGACTTTCAGGATAGGAGCGAACCGGAGCGCCCCACCAATTTTGAAAATTTCGCTTAGATTCGTCAACCGGCGCCAAAGTTATTCCAAAGAGAATGTTGCGGATTTCCTATGGATAATAGGTCCTAACTATAACTACCTACTGGCGACTGCCAGTAGGTAATATATATATATCTGCTCCAAGGTTACACGTCCGGTGAGAAGCACTCAAGCGGCAGTGATAAAGCTGCAAGCTTTCAATAGGTATGGACACAGTTCGACTTGTTAATCCATTGACAGTCGCTCCGTCTTCGCCGGACGCGTTTCGTGCTTAATTTCTCAAAGGCTGGCGGAAATAGGTACGTGCATGATCCGACACTACCTCCCATTTACATTTGAAATTACCCGCCCTGTATGGGCGGCTCCTATCAGACAAGGAATTATGGGCATTGTAGTGCCGGTGCTTATACTTCACAAATGAACTCCCTGATTACTGTCCTAAAAGCCTGTGAATGGGCCTCAGCAAGTGGGCTGTGTCCTCAATCATTCACTGCTGCCCCACAGTTAAGGTTCAGCAAATGCCTGACCTTGTGGCCCCCTCAATGTTTGGGTGGTGGTCCATTCACGAGCTTTTAAGATTTTGACAGTAATCAGTGCATTCCTGCCGCCGGAGTGCTTCTCACTGGACGGGTAACCTTCGAGATTTATGGCAGCAACCCAGCTGCAGAGTGTGCCCCACCAAACATTGAGGGGGCCACGAGGTCAGGCATTTGCTGAACCTCACTGTGGGGCAGCAGTGAAGGATTGAGGACACAGCCTACTTGCTGAGGCCCATTCACGGGCTTTTAAGACTGACAGTAATCCGGGCATTCATTTGTGAAGTATAAGCACCTGCACTACAACACCCATAATGCCTTGTCTCATAGGAGCCGCCCATACAGGGTGGGCAATTTCAAATATAAATGGGAGGTAGTGTCAGATCATGCACGTACCTATTTCCGCCAGCCTTTGAGAAAGTAAGCAGGAAACGCGTCAGGCGAAGTGACTGTCTCAACAAGTCGAACTGTGCCCATACCTATTGAAAGCTCGCAGCTTTATCACTGCCGCCGGAGTGCTTCTCACCGGACGAGTAACCTTCGAGCGCATATATATATATATATATATATATATATATATATACACACACATACACACACATACACACACACACACACACACACACACACACACACTTGTTTTCTGGCAAGTGCCATAATACCAGTATGTGTCCCTGAGAACATCCTGATAACCACTTTGGAGAAAGAATACCCAACAATTAATATCAAAACAAAATGCCTCCATCAGGGTTTGACACCATACTGGGGCACACTGGGTACGTATGTGCAAGTCGTACTCCTAACTGAGACTGGTCCCAAGTCCCTTAATAATTCAACACACTGGAATGCCTCTTCTAGTTCTGTTGGGGTACAGAAGAATATCATCTGTGTAAAGTGAGATAAAATGCTAGTTGTCATGCCAGGGTATTCCTTCCCCCACTTACTTCCACTCTCAAAAAATTTGCAAAATGGATCGATCACTAGACCGAATAGCACTGGAGAGAGTGGGAATCCCTGCAGTGTACCACAGCTGATTCGATACATCTCAGAAATATTGCGACTAGTCCACACAAAAGTCTGGGCTTCAGCATATAATAAAGTGACTCACTTGTCCCGGCCTCTACCTAGTTTCCTCCGCTTCATTACAGCCTGCAAATAATTCAATTTCAGAGGGTCAAATGCCTAGCGTAGGTCAATGGAAAGGGTGGCTACTACAGGGTAGCATAACAGGAGCATTTAATCTAAGATTCAAAACAATTGCTGAGTTTTCAGTGATGTACTGCGATCCAGTATGAAGCCATTTTGGACTTTAAGTACTAAAGTACATAAACAGGCTTGTAACTGGTTAGCTAAAACTCTGCTATGAATTTTATTTTACAGTACAAGTTTGACATTGAAAATGGTCTATAGAAGGTCATTTCCAGGTTATCATTGCCCAGTTTAGGGATCGAAAAAGTAGTGTGCCAACAAGGGATTTTGTTTAGAAAGATTATATCTTTTTGTAGATTATGAAAAATTAATTTTTAAATGAGTTCGAAGCTGATACTCAACCACATATTATTTGACTGAATTAATCAAAGATATACAACACACACGGGGTATCTTTTTCGTGAAAAAATCACCGATCTTTTTATATAAACAATCAATAAAAAGGAGTACAAATAAACAATTGAATGTGCAGTGTAACATGAAAAGAGAAAAAATTAAATGTTATCCACAGTTCATGAAACAAGATATCCAATCCAATAGAGAACACAGAGATCTAGCTCATATTAGGAGAGCAATCAACTGTACATAGATGTTGTGGATATGGATAATGTAGTCGACGTTTCGGTCTGTGAGGGCGTCAATCCGTCAGACCATCTTCAGGACAGTGTTACACTGCACATTCAATTCCTTATCTGTCATTTCTCTTCCCAGCTCTAGCGACCATTTAACACGGAGTGGCAGTAACGATATCCCTGAGTGTGCTCGAATACCTCTGTATATCCAGCGAGTGAGGTGGCGTCCCCTTCCCATGAGATGTGTTGTGAATATTAGTTCATGCTTAGGGGGTTCAATCCCGTCAAGGGACCACCTGCGTTTGATGTAGTGAGAGATAGCTGCATTGAAAAGAAAAAGTGTCGGGGGGACCCCCTGTGTATGGACAAAGTTATCGTGGTCTGCAAGCGTGCCCTCAGTGAATAAAGCTCCAATGGTTGCTACTCCTTCCTGGTCCCATACGGATAAGGCCCTTTTTGAGATCAACCCAGTGGTAGTAGGTATCCCAAGCAAGGGAATGTTGGGAAAATATGGGGTGGCCCTTTTGGTGTATTGGAACGCCTTCTTCCAATATAATAATGCAGTTTTGAGCAAGGGGGGGGCTGTCGGAGGGATCCTAGTTTGTGGCAGGAGTAAAGTATGAAGGAAACCCCGGTCAATAAGCTGAGACGTGTAGCCAATTTCCTGAATGTGCCGTCCCGCTAGCCAATAAGATGACCACTGTAATTGGCTGGCCGTACAGTAAGCTCGGAAATCCGGGGCTCCAAGTCCTCCCTCCTCAGGTCATAGCTGTAACTTGGCAAGGCTGACTCTCCTACGGCCCTTGCCCCATATAAGTTCTAATAGGAGTGGGTCTAGTGTACAAAAAATTTGTCGGGATAGTAATCAGCAGGTTAGTGAAAAAATATAGGAGACGAGGAAGCATCACCATTTTAGAAATGGATACTCTACCCATCACCGACAGGGGCAACGAGGTCCAAAAGGAGACCTGACGTCGGAGGGATGTAATAGCCTTCAGTAGATTGCCATCTATAAGGTCCAGGGAGGATCTATACATTTGTATACCTAGATACTTAAAGGTGTCCGGGGCGGTAGTTAATAATAAGTAACCAAAGCGCACAGCCTCCGGGGTAGCCTGATATCGCATGTAAAAAGCATAGGATTTAGTTTAATTAATAGCCAGTCCTGATATCTGTTTCAAGTGTTTAAATATGGCCGGGACAGGTTCCAGGTTTTGGGTCACGCATTTAAACTCATTTACCAGGCGGGGTATATGAATCCAAGGTGTAAGCTTCCAATACCGGCTCGGGTGTATCCTTTTCAAATTTCATTATCTGGTTATAGTACAGACAACCCTTCTGCAAGAGGATGACCCGCAAGGAAGGTATCCATGTTACCGATTCCCCATCCACAGCTCTTTTAAAACTCCTGAAACACACAATTAAAGCCTAACACAGCACTGGTCCAGCATACCTCAATGCCACTTCAGATTTTAGATTTCTTCCAGACACCTTTCGCAGCTGGTTTCGCATTCACACGCATTCAATGAATACGCAGCACCACAACAAGAAATTACTTCTGCTAATTGAATCCAAAAGGGTGGTATTACCTGCTGAAGACAGGTTTGATTATTCACAGCACTTAAAATCTATTTGAATGTTGCCT
This sequence comes from Triturus cristatus, assembly GCF_964204655.1. Lineage (NCBI taxonomy): Eukaryota > Metazoa > Chordata > Amphibia > Caudata > Salamandridae > Triturus > Triturus cristatus. The sequence continues at coordinate 1,004,981,014 of NC_140591.1, read as the reverse complement.
GCAATCCAGGGCAAAAATGTAAATCTCTTATGTGTCTTGTGTGCTGTCTTGTTTTCTCCCACAGGTTTGCGCCGCAGTGTCCGCAATTGTGTTGACACTGTGTCCACACACCTTAGCGAGTGTGTAGGTAACTAACATTTTTAATATTTTTTCACCACGTGGCACTTCACCTTTTGCCACTCACTATACACTGGTCCTGACGAAAGCTCCTTACTATTTTTATACGTGAGCTGAAACATGTAGACCCACTACCCAGTCAACTAGCAGATAATTATTTCTCCATTAGTTGCATCACATATCTTTTTAGTCTATATCCTGAGCCGCCAATAATAAATCTTCTAATGGCAAGGATTCTCAGCGATATTTGTTTTTAATCATCACCACATCACATTTTTGCACCACACCAGCTCCGCTGTAGTCAGGCGTCGCAGCACAACCGGGGGGCATTCGGCCACCCGGTTGGGGCCCCAATGATGAAGCATGACACCAACCAGGTTGGTGTGTGAGGGGCCTTTTAACCCACTTCGTGGGTTCCCAAACATTGCTTCATTTTGACCGTACCACACTACATTGGGTCTGTCCACCTTTGACAAAGCTTATTTACATCCAGGGGATACGGACAAAACCCCCCCTTTTTTTCCCTAGCTCTCCCATTGTTCTTTACAATTACCTGCTTCTACACATATGCACAGTCTCTAAAATTAGTGCATTCTGCGCAAAGCTGAACACTTCGCTCTTTAACCAGGTTAATCCATGGATCAGCCCTGACTGCTCTTGCATCAGCAACAGGATATGCTCTTGGGTGATAACGCGCTTTACAAAAAAATCATAACATTACAGAGAACTCTGTACCCAAAGCTAAACATAAGAGTAAAAAGTTTGTCCTATTTCCCATGTTCATACTCCATCAAAACTTAGCATATGTTCAGATTACTGTATGACAAGTGCATTACAGTCACAGCACTGCACATAAAAATGGACATGACAAACAAGTCACTTACATTTGTTAACGCCTTATCTGTTAGAGAATCTTATCTAGCCGTAGATTCCTTACCTTAGAAGTATCCCCAGGTGTCAGACTGGATCCAGAAAGTTTTTCATGAGAAGTACCCCTGCGTGCCAGTAGGTGGCATTGTTCGGGTACGTGTGGTGCCACTGTAGTCGTCCGCGCCGGAAGGGACTCTTGTGGTGCCTATATAAGTGCCACCTAGGCACACTGACGTCAGTTACTTTTCACAACTTTGAACGCCAGAAGCGTAGAGCTATGAAGTACACTGGCCACAGGTGTGGAAAACTAGGGCCCTGAAAGGGGCAAGCCCTGTCCCTAGAAATCCAATCGCAGAGCGGGGACGATGGGTGAGTCAGTAAAGAATCTGTGGCTAGATAAGAGTATTTACCAGATTAGGCGTTACGGAAGGTAAGTAACTTGTTCATCTGATAGAAAATTCTAGTTGCAGGTTCCTTACCTTAGAATAGATACCCAAGCAATACCTCCTCGGAGGTAGAACTGAGGACCAATTTCATGCGAGGAAGTCCGGCAGAACAGAATGGGCAAAGTGCTAATCCCTACAGATGGGACTGCCTAGACAGTAGTGTCTAGTAAACATGTGAAGGGAAGCCCATGTGGCTACCTGGCATATGTCCAGGACTGGAGCTATGCAAGCGAATGCAGTTGTCACAGGGTTAGCTCTGATGGAATGAGCACGCAAACCCTCAGGGTGTTGCTTTTTTTGCCAGTGAGTAGCCCATTTTTAGACAGAGTACGATCCATCACAAGATAGTCCTTTTCTGTATGACTCATCCCTTCGACGCTCCCACATACCCCACAAAGAGTAGGATGCCCACCCAAACTCGTGTGAACAGGGTAGAACAACAACGCTCTTTTTGGGTCCAGACGGTGAAGTCGCTCCTCTTCTTTGGAGGGATGAGGCGCAGAGTAAAAAGAATGCAGAGTGATGGATTGGCTTCCCAGAAATGAAGTGATCACTTTTGGAACAAATGAAGCTCTTGTACAAAGCACCAGTTTGTCTGGGTGAATGTTAAGATAAGGAGGCTTGGATGACAAGGTCCCAACCTCATTTACCCACCGGGCAGAAATTATTACCACCAGGAAGGCCGTCTTGATGGTTTGGAGTCTGAGTGAACAATTGTGCAGAGGCACAAAGGGAGAGCACATAAAGAAAGGGAGGAAGAGACTGAGATCCCACTGGGGCTTAATAAAAGGAGAAAGAGGAAATAAATGTAAACCTTTTAGAAACCTATTCACAATAGGGGATTTGAAGAGGGATGGCTGATCAGGCAACCACAGACAAGCTGAAATGGCAGAGAGATAGTCCTTTTGAGTGCCCAGAGCAGTGCCCTGTTGGGCAAGGGAAAGGATGAACAGGAGAACCTGGGAAAGGGGGGCAACAGGGACCAATTTATCTTTCTGTACACAATGCCACAAATTTTGCCCAACAGCAGGGATTAAACAGTCTGGGGGGGGGGGATGACTGGCTGCCAAGGTAATGCCACAGACATCAGGAGGAACATCGAAAGCAGTCAACTACCGCTGCTAAATCTCTACGCAAGAAGGCAGACCGTTGACCGGTTCGAACCGTCCCTTGCTGCTGCAACAGAATATCGACCCTAAGGGGCAGCCTCATCGGATAACTGATGGCCATGCTCAACAGATCAGGATATTAAACTCTCTGTGCCCAATACAGAGCCACAAGGATGACTTAGGCCCAGTGTTCCTGATCTTCTTGAGAATTCTGGGCAGGAGTGGTATTTTGGGGGGGGGGGGGGGGGCATACAGGAGGCCTGAGCACCACTCGAGACAAAAAGTATCTTCAAGTGAGAGCAGCCTTAGGAAACTTCAGCATGCAAAACTGCTGACATTGTGTCTTCTCATAGGTGGTGAACAGATCTAACCAAGGATGTCCCCCACTGCTGAAAGACCTTGCAACACTCCGGATGGAGATGCCATTGGTGATTCGCGAGGCACCTTCAGTTGAATTTGTCCGCTCTGGCATTCAGAGAACCCGCAAGATGTTGAACCACCAGAGATATGCTCTACTGGTCCAGCCATGTCGATAAAAACAGGGTCACTTGATAAAGGGTCCATGACCCCACACCACCCGAAGCCTCCCCCCAGGAAAATCCCTGCCCTCCGAGCCTAGAATTCTTTCCTGACATTACTGGTGAGCAAGTGGGCTCCTTACTAACTCATGTGAAATCTGGATCCTCACTAGACCCGGTGCCGCCTGCCGTCATGTCAGAACTAACCCCGGTTTTAGCTGACGTGCTTGCTGAAGTCTGCAACATCTCCTTAGCCACTGCTACGTTTCCTTGTAAGTGGAAAAACGCTTGCATTAAACCTCTGCTTAAAAAGGCATTAGCCAATCCTACTGATCTACAAAACTATAGGCCGATCTCTCTGCTTCCTTGCTGTTCAAAGATCATGGAGACATTAATCAATCGGCATCTCTCTTGCTATTTGGAACAGAATAATTTACTGGACCCATCTCAGTCTGGCTTCCGTGCTTCATATAGCACTGAGGCCGCATTGTTGGAGGTCACTGACACTATAAGGATGTCACTGGACAATGGGATCCCAGTGATGTTAGTTCTCCTCGACCTGTCGGCAGCCTTTGACACCATCTCCCATCGCATCTTTTTGGATAGGCTTCGGGAGACTGGAGTCCGAGGAATGGCCTTTAAATGGATTCAAAACTATCTGTCCGACAGAACACAATGTGTCCAGCTGGATTACTTTGTGTCACAAACCACTTTGGTGGATAAGGGAGTCCCACAGGGATCCATCCTAAGTCCCACCTTGTTTAATGTATATGTGGCCCCCTTGGCCTCAATTATTAGAAGTCGTGTTTTTGAGACCATATCGTATGCAGATGACATACAGGTGACAGTCCCTATAGAGGAGAACCCTGCAGCAACCAAATTAAAGTTCAAAAACTGTATGTCTAATATAGCGAGTTGGATGAGGAAGAATTTCCTTCAGCTTAATTCCATCAAAACAGAGATCCTGCTGTTTGGTAAGGCAGAGGAATTGTGGACCCCAGATTGGTGGACACCAGAACTAGGAGAGGCGCCCCCCCCCCCCCCCCCCCGCCCCAAAAAGATGGGCTAAGAATCTAGGCATCAGAATTGATAATAAATTGTCAATGGAGGAACAGGTGAAGATACGGTCAGGCACCTGCTTCAGAACAATGCGGATGCTTTGAAAGATCTTCCTTTTGATCCCTCTAACGGCTAGAAAAACTCTTATTCAGTCGCTCCTGGTTAGTCGACTGGATTATGGCAATTCTTTGCTGGTCGGGATAAGGGAAGACCTGTTATCAAAACTGCAGGTGGTTCAAAATACAGCAGCCCGCCTTGCCCTCAATAAACCGGCATGTACCCCCTCTTTACCTCTCCTCCGCCAACTAGACTGGCTTCCTATCAGGAAACGAGCTATCTTCAAACTGTTATGTACGTTTAAGTCTCTCCAGGGGACTGGCCCTGCCTATTTTAAGAAGAAACTTGAACCTCATCAAGCCGTGCGTCAGTAGAGATCTAGCAATCGCAATCTGCTTTGCACGCGGAGAATAAGGAAGGCCAAGATGGGCTATCGGGCCTGCTCTCCTGTAGCCCCCAGCCACTGGAACAGTCTCCCCGAGGAGATCCGTGCCTGTTCTAACCTCGATTCAAGAAAATGCTTAAGACCTGGCTGTTTTAAGATTATACTGCTCATAGGGTGTCCACTCCTCAGACGCTGAGAGATGCCCCTGGGGACGATTCGTTGCGCCATACAAATTAGTATAATAAAATAATAATGCCAATCAGATTGCCCGGAGCTCCAACAAGTTGATGTGAAGTGTGAATTCTGCCAGAGATGAGAGGACTCAACTACACCTCTTCCAGATTGCCGCCCCATCCCAGGAGTGCTGCATCTGTCAATACAGTGAGATCTGGCTGGGGAAGAGAGAGGGGTCTGGCGCGGACCCAATCGTGGTTCGTTAACCACCACGGCAGATCTTTTACAGTTCCACGATGCTGCACCCACTGGAACTTTAGTTCCCACTGCAGAGCCAGCATATGTCAACAGGCATTTGTCACCAGCAGGATGCAGGAGGCCCAGGGGACAAGCAGCCTCAGAGTCTGTCTCACCAAAATCCACGATAGAGGCTGATACATCAGTATCATAGAATATCCTGGACTCCATGTTTGTAAGGCTAGGCATGAAACTGCACTGTCTCCAGAACAGCGTCTATGAAAGAGTGTCTGAGAGGGTCAGGTGTGACTTTGATACAGACAGTGAACCCCCCCCAGCGAATGCAGGAGATCTGCCATAGTCTGGAGGTGGGACACAACAGCCTGGGGACGAGCCCGCCTTCAACATCCAGTCACTTAGATGGAGGAAGACTGGCACCCTTGATCTCTGTAGATGAGCTGCAACCAATGCCATTACCTTTGTGAACACCCAAGGGGCACAGGTGAGGTAAAAGGGGAGCACTGTGAACTGAAAGTGCTTGTGGCCCACCGTGAACCGCAGGTAACACCTATGGAGAGGCAGGACCGGAATATGGAAATATGAATCCTGCAAGTCCAGCGCAGCCATCCAGTCTCCTAGGTCTAGGGTAGATAGGACCTGAGCAGAGTGAGAATTTTGAACTCTTTTCCGCGGGAGAAGTTGAGAGCGCAGGTCTAGTGTAGAACAAAGGCTCCAGTCCTTCTTGGGCATCAGAAAGTAGCAGGAATAACAACCACAACCCACTTCTGGCATTGGCACTCTCTCTATGGGTCCTTTGGCCAAAAGAGGAGTCATTTCTTGTTGGAGAAGAGACAGGTGGTCCTCCATCAGCTTGATGCAAGTAGGTGGCATGGAGCGACATGTAGTCTCAAAGGGAGTAGGCCCTTCTGACAATCTGCAAAACCCACCTGTTTGATGTTATGGACTACCAGGGGGGCAGGTGATGGCGAATCATGCCACCCACTGGGTGTCCATGATGGTAAACGGGCAGACTAGGAGAGTTTGGAGGCTGTGGCTGCTGGGGGGAGCTGACCCAACAGCTGGCCACCCGACCCACAGGACTGGTAGGTACAGTGTACACCGTGCACAGCCACACAGAGGCTGGTAAGCTTGCTCGATGCAGTGACTGGGTTGGTAAGGAAGCAGCTGAAAGCCCCTTCTGTGGCCACGAAAGGTGTGAAAGGCGGATTAAGTGTGATGAGAAGCCATGGAAAGGCCCAAAGTCCTGGCCGTAGCCCTGCTGTTCTTAAAGTACTTCAGGACCGAATCAGTCTCGTCTCCGAAGAGACGGGAACCATCAAAGGACATGTCTAAGAGTGAAGTCTGGACATCCCCAGAAAAGCCTGTAGTTCTCAACAGGGCTTGGCGGCACAGGGCAACTGTCGACAAAACCGCTCTGCCTAGTGATTGGTGGTATCCAGTCCACACCAAAATGTTAACTTAGCTGCATCCCTCCTCCCGGCAACATCCTAGGAAGTCATATCCCGGGTCTCCTCTGGGACTGTTGACAGCATCAGCGCAACGTATCCCACAGAGGCTGGGAATAGCAGCCCAAAAGGCATGCAGTGTTCACCTACTGCAATGCCAGGCTGGTGGAAGAAAACATCTTCTTGCCTAAATTGTTCAGCCTGTTGGATTCCCAATACGGCAGGGCAGTTGGGAATGCGCCGGCATTAACATGTGAAGTGAAGGCTTGGACCACCAAGCTCTACGTGGTAGGGTGTTCAGTGAGGAATTTGGAGTCCCCTGGAGTGGGATGGTGGTGGTGGCGGGCAATTGTCCTGTTTACAGGAGCCCCTGTGTTGGGCTTGGACCAGGTCCCAAGCAGACATCAGTAAGTGCTTTGTTGACTGGGAGAAGAAGTTCGGAAGGGATCAGTCCCAGTTGAAGTTCTTCCATCAAGACCGTAATCTTGACTGTCACAAGGGCAAAATAAGGTCCAGGACCTCAGCTGCCCACCGTAACTAATGTAGCGAATGAAGCTCCCTCCTCCGCAGCCATGGAGAGGGAGAAAGGATGCCAGTAACTGGAGAAGTGTCAAGTCAATTGGTTTCATCTTGATACTCCCACTAGTTCAAGGATTCATAAGGTTGGTATTCCTCAGGGTCCAGACACCCCTCTCATTCTTCCCAGAGTCCTAGTCCATAGGAATAGGGCTCGGACTCCGGCCTGGAAGTATGAACGTCTTGTTAGGTGCATGAATGGCATGTGAATGGAGCATAAAGCAGTTGGTGCCTTAACATGGCTTTACGGCTCACCTTTAGTAGTGTTGGATTCAATATTCAGATACTTTGCTAAGTATTTAGGCTTTGAAGCTAGCATTTCTGGATTTGCCATTACCAACCAGAGTAAGTGGAGGATTAACTTTAAAAAGATCATACCAGATTTATATCTGTAGCAGTAAGGATACTCAGTCACAATAGCTACAGCATACACTTGCCATGAAGATAATGGTCTGGCAGCCAATATCTGCAGCGGAGCACTGGTGTAACCATGGGGAAGACTACTCCATCTCTGGCATCTCTGCGGCTGATATCTAGGTCTGCCCACCAAATTTAGATGTGCAGCATACAGATCAGTTTTTACTGCCTGTCACCACCTGGAAAACCATGGCGCCAAGGAGCAGTGAAAACTGCCCGATGCCCCCTTGCCATGGGACATAACTCCCATGATGAGAGAGGCATTTTTTTTTATTCAATATGAAAATGTGGCATTGGAATTTATTTTTTAAACCAAAAAAATAAACAATTGATGGATGGCTCTGTCATGTTGATAGAGTAGTGTGTCAAACGTAAAAAGGGACTGACAGGAACCGCTGTGATGGCGGCCCCGTCAATGTTTTTTAATTGACCGTCAGCATGTCAGTCATTTCTAAATATAGCGGGTGGAATAGTCTCAGTATTGCAGATATTAAGTCCTCCGCCAGGGCGACGGAGTCTCCTTTGTCAGCCAAAATGTAAATATGGCCCTTATTTAGAATTCTCAGTCTTTTTTGCAATCTAAACACCCAGAGGTGTGCAGTGTCAGGTAAGGTGCATAGAATCTATTCATTTTCCCATAATGCCCTACAAAACTTTAAAGTGTGTACATGGTTAACATTACTCATTTATTTACATCTTGTGTTGGAAATTTCTGCAATATGTTGTGATCCACAAATTGGAAACCAACAAGCATTTCTACGGGTCTCCACATAAAAAGCAAACACAATTTATGTTGGCGGCCCTAGCACCCTTGATTGGAAAATGCTAAAAACACAACATACAGTGGAAAATACGCAGCTGAGATGCACTCAAACTTACTAATTCAAACAAATTAAAAATGTATACACATTTAAATGAAATTTCAACAAATGTGTGCACCAGGTTGGGGGTTCTGCAGGCCGTCTTATTCACAAAAAAAGTATCCAGGAGTACCAAAATGCACAAAAAACAAGTCACTATAAAGTGCACTCAATGTTATCAAAACAGTGATAAATGGTGCCCTTTACTCAATCAATAAATAACAGTCCTCCAACCAGTTTCCAATGAATCAAAAGCTGAAAATCAGATCTTCAAACCATGAGGTTGATAATAATCTGCTTTATTCTGGATAGTCACAGATGAAATCGAATTAAAAAGAATAACAAAATGTGTAGCTTGTATTCCGCGTATAGTAACAAAAACCTTCACATATCCCAATTTATTTCGGGCTTTTTGCGTAAGCCCTTCGTCAGGGGAATCTGCAATATATCAATATGCTGGTTTTAATCAACAAAATACAACAACATGAAGTTAACATCCATAATATAACTTATGGGTTCAAAAGAGAGCAGGAAAACTCCTCACATCGTCATCACCTAGTGCAATATGTCAACCACAACGAAAGCAGCGTGAATCAGAAAAAACTCAACGTGAAAAGTGCCCAAATTTTATATAGACACCGCGTTACAATTCAGTTCCTTTTTTAGGTGCTGTCAAATCTTTGCTCATTTAGATAGCGCGCTGCAACTGATACGGTTTTAGGTAAGCACCGTAGTTTTTTCCACGGCATTCTCATTTCTCCTCATATTTTAAACACCAGCTTTAGTTATGGTTTGGTTATTTTACAGCCTGCAGTGGCATCCAGCTGGCCTTTATTTGCTGTGAGTGTGTTCACTCCAGCATTTGTAGGTACGATTATTCTCCATTCTTCCCCCTTTTCTCACTTTTGACTAAAGTCACCATTTGGTTGTTGTTTTGGGCACTTTTCACGTTGAGTTTTTTTCTGATTCACGCTGCTTTCGGTGTGGTTGACATATTGCACTAGGTGATGTTTTCCTGCTCTCTTTGAAACCATAAGTTATATTATGGATGTTAACTTCATGTTGTTGTATTTTGTTGATTAAAATCAGATAATTGATCTATTGCAGATTCCCCTGACGAAGGGCTTACGCAAAAAGCCCGAAATGCATTGGGATATGTGAAGGTTTTTGTTACTATACGCTGAATACAAGCTACACATTTTGTTATTCTTTTGAATTCGATTTCATCTGCTTCTATCAAGAATAAAGCAGATTATTATCAACCTCATGGTGTGAAGATCTGATTTTCAGCTTTTGATTCATTGGAAACTGGTTGGAGGACTGTTATTGATTGATGAGTAAAGGACACCATTGATCACTGTTTTGATAACATTGAGTACACTTTATAGTGACTTGTTTGTAGTGCATTTTAAAAACACAACATAGACATCACATTTATGCAGTGCAAATACATCTTTTGTTTGCAATGTGGGTAGCTGTAGATTTTGGACCCTAGTTCTAGGCAAACCTACATATCTAGACAACCAGGGGAGTGCAGGGGTGACTCACTTGCTGTACCCTGACCAGGTAATTTTACCTAGCAGCCCTTGCAAACGCCTAACTTTAGTAGAAAACATTTCCTCATATTTCTGTGATGGAAAGACTTCAAATGTGCGGAGAGCCATAGGTGTCCTACCGCCCTCTATTCCCACACGTCTTCAGTCAAGAACTGTACCCCATTTGTGTGGGTGGACCAAGAAATGACACAAAAGGTCCTAAATCGCTACGTTGAGAGATCAGGAATAGGGGCAACTGCTGTATTTGGGGCCTTGCTGTGGCAAACTACAGACATTTTTGAAAACTAGACAACCAGGGGAGTGCAGGGTGGTGTGCCTTGCATGGACCCCGCAAGGCTTTCTTATCCACAATGCTCTGCAAACCTCAAACTCTGAAAGCACGCATTTTCCATCCATTTATGCAATGGAAACTTCTGGTAACCCCATGAATTCACAAAAAATTACTGCCACTCCTCATTACCTCACTTGTGCCGATAAAAACGTTGGCCCAAGTGCATGACTAGTTCTAGTGCCCGCTACATGAACGGCTCAAAACAAGGTCAATAGGAGCGGTCGCCAGGGGACTCCCAATGACCTCGGTTGGATCCATTAATGTTGTGGGTACTAGGCCTAGGGAGGAGTGCTTTTATCGGTACGAATGGGGTAATGTAGGGTTATAGGAATTTTGTGGATTCTGCAAGTTTACATCACAGAAATGGAAGGAAAATGTGTTGTATCAGGCAAAGTTTGAGTTTGCAGAGTACTGTGGGTAAGACAACCATGCATGATCCATGCAAGGTACACCACCCTGACTCCCCTTGTTGTCAAATTCTCAAATAGGTCTGTGGTTCATAGGTTTGCAAATACAGCAGCTACCCCTGTTCCTCATCTCTCAACGTACCACTTTAGGGCCTTTTGTGACATGGTCTCTTGGCCCATCCACCCAAGTATTGCACCATTCTTTTCGAGAGGCATGTGGGAACCCAGGGTGGTAGGAAATTTGTGGCTCCCCGAAGATTCCAGAACTTGTGTCATAGAAATGTGAGGAAAATGTGTTTTTCTTACCAAAGTTTGACATTTAGAAAGGCTTCTCAGGTACAAATACCTAGTGAGAGCAAGTCCAACACCCCTGCTTGTCTAGTTTTTAAAAATGTGCAGATTTGCTAGGTTTCCTTAGGTCCCGGCTCAGCTAGAGTAAAAAATCTACACTACCCACATTAGAAAAAAGGGTCAGTTTAAGTGGAAAAATGTGGTGCGTTCATGTTGCGTTTTGGGCTATTTCCTGTCGCGAGGACTAGGCCTGGCCTTCCCACACAAGTGAGGTACCATTTTTATCGGGACATTTGAGGGAATGCCGGTGGATGGAAGATGTGCCTCCCCACAGATTACGGAACTTTTAATCAGAGAAATGTGAGGGGAATGTGTTGGTTTAGACAAAGTTTGAGGTTTGCAAGAGATTCTGGGTAAAGATAAAATCTGGTGTGAGCCACTCAAGTCACCCCACGCTGGATACCCCTTAGTGCCTAGTTTTAAAACAAAATGCACAGGTTTGGCAAGTTTCCCGAGGTGCAAGTTAAGCTAGGGTCCAAAATTTATAGCTGCCCATATTGGGGGGGGGAGGAGGATCAGTTTTCAGTGGAAATTTGATGCGTCTAGGATATGATTTGGCCAGTTTCCTATTGCGGGCACTAAGCCTACCCACACACGTGAGGTATCATTTTTATCAGAAGACTTGTGGGAATATAAAATAATAGAACATTTATTACCAATTGGATTTCTCTGCTGCATTTGTGCCTTTCAAATGTAAGCCAGAGTATAAAAAAAGAAGACATTTTGAAAAATATCCTCTAAATCAAACGCTGGTACAGGTATCCACAAATACAGCGATGCACAACTAACCACAGCTCCTAAACTCCATATCTTGTGCCCATTTTAGAAATACATGGCTTTCTTTGATATCCCATTTTTCACTCTGCATATATCATATGAATTGGCCTATACTCTCTACATGACGAAAACCCATTGTACAGTGCAGCGCAGTTGTTGGCTCTGGGTACCTTTGGTTCTTCGCGAACCTACAAACTCTTAATACACCCGCAATCAGAAGAGTCTAGCGACGTCATGGTATATTGCTTTTGTAAATCAGCCATCATGACAAAAAGCTACAGATGGAAACGTTGTCTCAATTGCCGTTTTTCCCTACTCGTTTACAATATTACAGAAAACCTTGAGGGATCTACACATTTGACCCCTTACTGAATTAGGAATTTTGCCTACTCTTCGGAAATTTATAGCTTACTTGGATCACTCATTGGTTTCACATTTGTTTCCACCACAACCTGAAAATAGGTTGTGCTAGGTTGAGAGCACACAAAAATTGCATTTAGCGCTGCATGTTCCTGAAAGTTGGGAAGATTGTGACTTTAGCACAGCGTACTGTTTAACTGTTTATTGATGCCATATTTAGGAAAAAAAGACAATTTTATTCAGGGCAATTTTTTCCTATTTTTCTCAAAAACCTTAAAACGTTGCTATATTTTGCCTACTTTCTTGGTACCCTCCAGCGGAATCCACAAATCCAGAGTACCCTTAGAATCACCAGGATGTGGAAAAAAGCTAGGACGCCCTAAGCGCGAACTACCCCAAGCAGCCTCAAATAAAGACATAGCACGGGGGGGGCTTGACAAGCAGCTAAGGGATTAAGGAGATAATATATCACTGGTAAACCAATAACACTGAAGTCACCGGTCAAAGAACCTAAAACAAGCAAATGTATCACAAGTAGAGCACCAGATCTGATTTCCCCAAAACCAACACAGATCTTTTGAAAAGATCAATCACACATTGAACATATCAGTAGATATTCAACATATCTGCTTAAACCATTGTCTCCATGGTGCTACTTCACTTTCACAAAAACGTTTCCATGAAAAAATATCTTGCACCAGAAAAGTTGTCTTTAAGGACCAAGCACTGAGTGTAGGTGGGTTCGGTCTAAAACAGAAAGACCAACCATTTGCTTTATGCTGTAGTTTAACAGGAGACTGTTAACAGGAGACTGGATTACTTCATTCAATTTTTGGGTGAAAAATGAAAATTTATTAACTATTTTGCAAGGAGATAAGTCAACAGAAAAGAGTTGGAAGGACAGTAGAGTTAATTGAAACATACTGAACAGAAAATAAAGGTACGGTCAATACTGGAGACACTTTCAAAACAATGATTAGGGGCAAACCAGTGGCAGCCAACTCTGGGAAGGAGTAAATAGCTGCCTTACCGAAATTGCAATTTAAGAAATTAAAAAGTTAGATAAAAAGTATTGGGTTAGTGACTTAAGGTGTCACGTCTTACATACAACAGACTGCAACACTGTACTTGAGCCACCAGAAATTACTCTGTTAATGGACCTATTCTAAGAAAACTAGCAAAGCGGATATGCCACTATTTTTAGATTAACAGGACAAACAAATAACAATTCATTAAAGCATTTAAATATGCATCAAAGTGAACATTCTAAGTACTAATGTTCTAGACCAGATATCAAACATTATGCCCCCGACAACATGAGCCGAGGGAAGGATGGAATAGCTGCCAAACACACAAATTCCCAAAACTAGGAAAGTGGGACACTTATACCAAGACATCATAGGATGAAGGAGGACTGGCATAGAAAACTCTAAAAGGCAATCAAGCATCAGATCCAGACTGCTTCATAGCTAATGTTTATGAAAGATTGTCTTTTATTATTTTCTACACCCACAAATTATACTCTGTCATTCAGGGACTTGGACATATTTCATAAAATCCCTGCTTCATATTTATCCATAAACCAGGAAGGGGCTAGTCAAGAGTGAGACCTATTCAAGTTTTATAAATATTGATGCAAACAGGCTCACCTCAAATCTAGGCCCCAGACGAAAATGTTAACCAACCCTACATTAATCAGGATTTATTAAAGAAATAAAGTCTGTTTACTGTGTTAAGCAGATAGTTCTCCTTACTTTCATTAGATACGGAGAAAGCCTTTAAAAAAAAGAGCCAGATGATCTTTTATGGAAGAGAGAACGATATCCTGGGAACAGAAATGCCTTAAGAGTACAAAAAAGTATGCAAAAAGTGATGGACAGAATGCCTGAATTAATCTCAGCCACTGGTAATTACTCGGGCCATATATCAATCCATCAGCATTTTTCACACAATGCCACAACAGTTGGGACCCAGCAATATGCAAATCAGTCTTAACCCAGCTTCACTGGGAACATTTCAGCCTGAACTTAAACATATGTAACCGAGGACTGGTTTCACTCCTATCAGAGTTCATCAGCTACGTATAGCTTGGTTCCAGTGGCACAGTGGACACTGGATCCATGTCTCAGCATGCCAGACCCACTTAGGACAACACACATAAGTATACAAAAAGTGATGGAAGGAATGCTTGAATTAATCTTAGCCACTGGTAATTACTCGGGCTGCATCTCAATCCATCTTTATTTTGTACACCATGCCACTTCCGTTTGGAATCAGCTTGGACCCAGACATAGGCAAATGGACATCATTTTATCATCATCTGCAAAATCCTAAACACCAAGCAGGTGAATCCGCTTGGATCCGTTAACATGAAGAGTATCATGGAGGCAGAAGAACTTAGTGCTCAAATCCTCACTTCTGCTTATACTCAAGTGACATGAACGGAGAAATTTTAGAAAACTTTCTACTTAATAGTAATCTAATTTTCCCCATTAAACATAGTTACATCAGATACACTGTCAGTCCAGTCTTTTAATCCCTCCATAGCTGAATCAAAAAAAGATTAAACTTTCATGCACCCTCACCCACTGGCCTCCCCTTGACATAAACTGGAACATAGCCCCACCAGCACTAAATTTCTGTCTTGATGTAACGCACGTGGTGGACCCACGACTTGACAGTGGATGGAGAGCGCCAAGGGAAAACCAGACTTTAGTTTTATTCCATCAACCCAGATGACTGAGGCACCTTGAAGGCCTTCAACATGCACACCAATTCCTGGACCAAATGAGCAAAGACTGCAATAATTCCTTTAACATCAACCACTTCATAGAAAATAGTGAGCATGTGGTCAAGACCGATACATGAATAATTTAGAAGGCGTCACTGACTAAACCAAATTCCAAACAAAGAACACAGTTCAAGGCATGGTTCAACGAGGAAAGCAAAAGTGGGAAATCAAACTTAAAGACTGCAATTAAAAATAGGGATATCCAAAATATTAAACACTCAGCAAAGCCTACAAAAATATGATTTTAAGAATAAAAAAAAAACATTTTCACAAACAAGTTTCTATAGGCCAATCAGCTTACATACATGAAAGGAAAAAAACTTTCTGGAGCATACAGGATCAGCAAACACTAAACTTAATCCAGGGTGCAGACTTAGTGAATTTAAAGTTTATTAACCTACGACACCATGCTCATGAATTTTCCATCAAACGGCATACCACCCTTCGTGCTGCCTTCCTGGATTTTTGTCCAAGACTTTGATCATGTCAATAAGCAGCTTTTACTGGTAAAGTAGGAATAAATGGGCAGGTCCCTATTACATTTAAGAACCACAAGGAGCTTGTATTCCAACTCACATGCTCAAGAAAATGTAGGAATGAATGGCACAAGAAGCATATTATTCGCCTCTAACAGAGAAGTAAAACATGGCTACATCCTGGCAACCCTTACTATTTAACTTAAGCACTACCTACACGTATGCCGAGTTACTAACTGACTCTCAAAACGGTCCCAAGATCAGCGGAATCAAGATTATCCTACTTCTTCAAAAAGAGGACTCAATTCTCTTGGCCAGGTCTCAAAAAGCCTTGCAGGCACACTCAACAAAATGGAAAGCTAGATCATCAAGAACAATCTCAAACTTAATCTAATCAAAATAGAGATCATGATCTGAGGCACCTGTTCAAAAGGGTAGCTACACAAACCTTTCATGCTTGGAAAACGAATGATCTGCAACACTGGCTGCAAATATCTATGACCAACAGTGGCAGAACCCTAACCTGGAAAAAACACCTTGAAGATTGATTAGCAAGGGCGAAAAAGGCAGCTAAGGGCATCACTCAGTTTGCAAAACAAACATGACAATTTTCTATCCCAATCTATTGACAGTGGTGCACGCTAAAAATCAAATAAATCGCCTATTTGGAGAGACTGTTATGGAAACAAAATATGGGGCTTCCTCAAATAACAATCACACACACTAAGTATATATTTGCTACAAGTCAATCAAAGCCATAACTGATAAGGCACCTCATCTCTACTTCATCTTAAGAAAGGTCTGTAACAGCCATATCGTCGACAAATCATGGAAAGAGGAACGTCTATCTAAAAATGCACTCATTGTACAATTACATAAAGCCATCATAAACTTGACATTTTGATTCCAGTCCTATCATTTGTAAGCACAGGGTAAAACATCTGCTAAGACTGCGACTCAAGGAGCAAAACGCAGACAGGCTCATCATTGAATCTAAGTAATGTGTACCATGGCCAATAATTTTCATGCCAATGAAGAATCAACCAAGTACCTCATCTCAAATTCCATGCTAACAGAGAATATTCTTAATGGCTCAGTGCAGTACACTAGTCGCTAAAAAAACAAAATTGCAATCTCATTCGCCAGTCTCCATGCTGCAGATACTACTAAGATTATCTAATTCACTTCCTACTTCTTTGCAAAGCCCACTATTGAATGCGGAAGAGAATAATCTGGCCCACTATAAAGTAGCCAGAATCCAGACTAACCAAACCCGCAATGGCTTACCTTTTAGGCTATGAAAAATTAATTAACAATACAATCAATGGGGGGCATCCTAAGAGAAGTATGGAGACTTTGTGGAAAACATCTGAAATTGAAGGCCAACAGCTGCGACCAACTGAATAATTAACTATCTCCGACCTGGGCACTAACATGTTCCTTGATACTCTTTATTGCATACTGTGCACTATTTTCCTGTTCCCCAACCCATTTTTCCAATTCCTCTGCCATTTTCAGGACATCTTTTCAGGATCCTGACCTCCACAGCAAACTTGAAATATCTGCGCCGATGACGTATTTTATTTCCTCATTATTTCTTTCTGATTTTCTCTGTTGCAGTTTGGCAAGCAAGCGAGTCCACCAGCTAAAAGGGTAAATATAACTGAACTAAGTATTGTCATGAAGCTGTGCATATACTGTTTGAAACACTAACACCTTATCACATGTACTTGTTTAGCATAAAGTGTACCAATGGATATCTTCGCACAGTAGCACTATAGAAAACTGTTAAATAATTAAATGGGTTGGTAAGGGAATTCTATATGGTCTTACTCTTTGGATGTCATGTAAATAATGGTGCTACTCATGATCTGGAAAAATAAACACATTTAAAATCAACAAATTGGTCTTCCTAGTATGAGTTTCAATGAAAGAAAGCCCATGCACGAGATCAGACATTAGGGAAAGGATGCAAGGAAAACACAGAATATCTACATGGATAGTCATTGAGTGCAACAATGTCCTCGTGCATCACACTGATTCATCACTGTGGTTTAAGGATACAGCCCCATCAAAGACCAACAACTGAACTTACAAGAGATGCAAGTGTGCGAGAATTAACAGGAGCAAGTACAGCTGTTGCCCAGTCTTAAAAGTGTCCTTTTACAACTTGTGACTGCTGTCAGATAGCCCTTTGAGAAGCCACCACCACAGGCATCAATCTTCACAGACGTGTTGCTCTCTGGATGAGGGAGTGGCACATCTTAAGAATTGACTATCAAGGGTCACTGAATGTGAGAGGTCACTGTGTAAAATTAGTTGTCTGGTTAATCAGTATATGGAATTTGCGTAACTAGACATCAAAAAGAGTTGCAAAGTGATCCTATTCAAAGTACAGGTAAGGTACGGGTGTAACTCTTACCAAGAGAAATAAGAAATACTCTTTGTGTACTGATAAAAGTCTGCGCCACGTTTTAGCCCTTCTATTTCAAATTATGATTAATCAAGTTTTGCTGGCAGCTATCTGTAGGTGCAGGAGGCAAGCAAACAAGAAATCTATTCTCCGAAACAGACTTAGCACATGCTATGAAAAGTGTGGCTGGGGAACTCCCTCTGATCACTAAGCCAGCATATCACTGCAAACTTCAGTTCTTACAAAACTCAAGGCCACCTATTTGAGCTGATGCAGAAGTTTACTGGAAAAAGGTATTTATATCTGCAATACACCAAGCCAGGGGGCAAGGAAGATAATAAAAACATATAAATTAGGAAGCCATACTTGGATTATTTTTACAAACCTGGTGATGTTAAAACCAAAAGATTGCAGAAGAGTTAACCCAGTAAGTTTGTCTTACGGCGGTCGTTCAGAACCAACCAGCTCATGAAGAAAGCCCCACACACACTTTGAAGGTGAAAAGGACATTAGAATACAATGTAAACAAAATTAAGGTCTTTTTCAACATGGGTAGATTCTTTGTTACATACGGAAGGGAAATTCTAACCAGGATGTTTCGAAATGTATTTTCAGATTTATATTTTCAAGTACTGTTTTTGCCAATACAAGGCAAACAGACACGATAAAGACAGATTAGTAATACCATCTAGGAGAGGAGTGGCAGCAGCTACAGCCTTCCACTCGAGCATATCTCTTCGGGCCATTCATAAAGCAGCAATGTTTACAAATTGCATACATTTTCAAGCAATACTTATATATGCATCCCAAGTAAGACGAGAATGCAGCAAATTATTTGACAGAGTATTTCATAATGGTGACTCCCAAGGTTATCTTCCCACTCACTCTGGGCAACAATCATTCCAATTCAAAACA
This sequence comes from Triturus cristatus, assembly GCF_964204655.1. Lineage (NCBI taxonomy): Eukaryota > Metazoa > Chordata > Amphibia > Caudata > Salamandridae > Triturus > Triturus cristatus. Next base: position 1,004,962,346 of record NC_140591.1, on the reverse strand, counting down.
TGTCCACCCATGAAAGATCCTTTCCTAAGGAAGAAAAACACACTTACCTGTAACTGTTCGATATGCAATTTATGTTAAAAACACACAATGATGCTTGGGAATCTAGAGGTGGCCTCCAGAAGTGCTGTTTAGCTCTACCAACCTCATAGCCAAATAATAGACTAAAACAAATAGGTGGATTAGGTCTAAAACTAAATGAGCTATTCATTTTATTAGCATGTTCTTATTTATTTCAATGATCCTTCACCTAAAACATTTATGGAAGACACTTATCTTAGTGAGCTAGGCAAAACTGGTAGCTAGTTTATTTGTATAAAAAAGGGGTGTTACTAAACCAGCCTCTGACTATTTGTAGTACAGTGACTACAAGCAATCAGCTAAAGAGGAAATATTTGCTAATTTGTTTTGAACACAGAGTGAACAAAGTCCAGGACTACATGCGCCTCTTCACCACTTACACAAATATATTTCTCTTGTATAGGGCTCAAGAACTTTGGACTACATTTACGAAAGGTATGAATAGGCGGGCTACCATCTTGGAACTGTAAATATGACTAACAAATAAAAAACAATCAAATTGGCCATTGCAACATGACGTATGCACACGCATACATAGCCACAGTAGGGTTATGATGAGTACATGATGGGGAGGCGTGAGAACATGGACATCATTGCGCCTTTTTTTTTTTAGTCTTTTGAACATGGACCGCGCCACCCTTTCAACTGAAGGGCCTAAGCCGGTCACTTCTTTATAAAATCAGACGTTCGGCCGGGGAATATCAAAACATTTGTCGGCACTACAAGACTGCAAGATCCTATAGGTTCAAGAGTTGCATTTAAATCTCCTGCAACAATTACACAGCAACACTCACAGTAGGAATATGGGTGGCTAGCTAGTAGATGTAATATTGGTGATTTCTGGCTCTTTGAATTTCGTCTGTTATACATATTAAGGAGCATCGACGTTTTCCCACCCAAAAATTGTAATTATATGTCAGGACCGAAGGCGAGGATTATGCTTGAACTTTCTTTACTTTCAAGATAGCAGCCATTTTAAAGTCAACAACAATAACAACCATTCCCATGGTACATCGGGAATGACAGAAAACAATAGAGTGTCCACGTCTAGAGTGTCCCCTGTTCCATAATCCAATCACGGCTCCCTTAGGTACAGACAGTCCTCTCTCGCCGTTTAGCCTCCTCTTTCTTTGCTGCTGCAGCCTGAGGTAAGTCCTGTTTCTTTTGTGCTCTTATAGGCTTTGTTAACTTTGATAATGAATGTTTTATATTGCCGGTAATTTACACGCTGTGTTAGTATTGAAATGAACGTTGATATTGCCGGTGCATTCTTGGCGTTTTATTTGCCTCTGTGTTGCCAGCGCGTACGAGTGACAGTTTTCATACCTCACCTCGGGCGCTCCGGTGCCTGCGCGCTCTGCATTTCGTGCTGCTTCTGTCCTGTGCGGTCGGCGATCTCCGTGCCTTTTTGTGTTGCTTTCCAGATTATTCCGGTCCTTCTTGCGACGCGAGTCAGCCGCTACTCGGCTAACTCGCTCTCCGGCCGCGTGAGTGTTCCTCCCTAGCGGCCGTATCTTGGTGCGGCTCGCGGTGTCGCATTACACCGCTAGAAGGCGCGTCTTCGCGCTCTTGACGTTGCTCGCGTTCCAAAGATTCCGCGCATTCCGGGCACTTGAATCTCGGAACGCGTAGCAACAAACGAGCCTCTGCCTGTCCCGACGCCGTTTTCACACGGTCGGTACATTGCCTTTAGGCATTTATTACATTTACGCCCCCTGAACACCTCTTAAGGTCAGTGACCTGTTTTGCAGGACTGTGGTGGAGTGTGCACCCAGTCGTGGGGGGTCTGTATCCTAGGCCATTAATTTCAATGCTCTTCGGAGTCTGTATTAGTGGGATAAATCCTGCTGGGACCTTGGAGACAGGCTGCCCATTTATTACTGCACCAGGGCTGTTGGGTCCCATGGCGAAGTGCCTTCACGCAAGTTCGCTTGCCCTAGCTTGGCTGACACCCAGCCTCCCTTTCACGGAGTTCACCTCCTCTGCGATTTCCACTTATTACGTGGTATATCTTGACCTACACTCTTGGGCATCTTGCTCCTATCTGTATTATGGAGTCTTATGACGACCCTACTTACCTGGATGACCAGGTCGAACAGTGGGATGAGGACCCGCTTGCGGCGCTGCAGTGGGACGATGACTTCCACGACGCCGTAGACTCCTCCATTCATAAAGCGGTGGAGCAGGCCATGGCTCCATTGGAAGATCGCTTCTCCCGGAGAATTGAGCTAGCCTGCGACAGGCTGGCCAGAGCATCCCAAGTCATTCCTGCTTCTCTTCCTTCAACTGCGCCCAATGACGATTCCCTTCCACCTCCCGTTAAGCGGACCAAGGATGCTGGGGTGGACGTTGACGCATTCGCCCGCCTCATGCAGGCGTTCCTGGCCAACAGAACCCCTCCTGCAGCGCCTACCCAGGGAGTCTCGAGTCTTGGGACTGACGACGGTGCCGGGCCATCTCGCCCTTGCGGTTTGCCGCAGCCAGAGCCCGTCGCTTCGGATTCCGGCGCTGTTTCCCACAACCTCTGCGCGGATATGCTCGATCCAGAAGATATTTTGCACCCTAGGTCCTCGGACTGGGCGCCCTGTGACAAGGTCGCCCAGTACGTGGCTAGCCGCATTCGTCGACCTCTGGAGGCCTCAGTCCGTAATTGCCTTAGGGCAGAATGCCTACGCCCGTCCTTGGACGACAAGGTGGCGGTGAATCCGGAAATTGATTCTCGAATGGAGACATTCCTACAAAAGTTTTATCAAGGATCCCAAAAAGGGAATTGACAGGTCGTGGCGGGCTTGCCAAGATAAACTGTTGGATATTCTCGGGCCTATCACCAAAATTCTTGATCTGGCCGAAGAAGCTAAGGCATCGGGGGCCCTGATATCTCCTGACAACCTCTCCTCTTAGGCCCAACGTGTGGTCATCTTCTTGGGAAACGTAAACTGCGCGCTGTCGACGGAGAGGCGCAGATCCCTGCTGATTAAGGTGGACCCCAAACTGGGGGATTTAGCAGACTCCGAGGCGGGCCCGGTTGCCCAGGGCGGCCTCTTTGGAGAGCCTTTCATGAAGGGGCTAGGGCGCTTTGGGAACACCTTCACAAGTTTGGACAGAGCGCAATCCTCCATCCGTAAGGTCTTTCGCCCACGGGTTTCAGGGGGGCCGGTCGAGGCAGGGGCCGCTCGTCCGGCCGCCCAAATCAGCAGAGAGGAGGCTCCAACCAGTCGTCGTATCAAGACCAGGCCAGATTCGGGAACTTCTACCCGACGAGGGGACGGCGAGGGAAGAACCTTGGTGGCAGAGGCGGTGGCGTCTCCAGTTCTTCCGGTAAGTGTTCTCCCTTTTTCCCAACTAAAAGTGGGGGGCCGACTGGCGCATTTTTTCCAGGCTTGGACTTCTGTCACAGGCGACGCGTGGGTACTCCAGACTGTCCAGGGATTTCATATCGAGTTCCACGGGAAGCCTTTGCAGAAGGCTCCGCCACGTCCCCTAGTCTTCTCGGTAGAAGAATCCGCCTTAGTAGATCAAGAGGTCCAGGTGCTTTTGCTCAAGGGGGCGGTGGTGCGATCTACTTCATGCACACGGGTTCCTCAGCAATCTCTTTCTGATAGACAAGGCGGACGGTGGGCAAAGGCCTGTGATAAATCTCCGCGAGTTCAATGAGTGGTTAGTCTACCGCCACTTCAAGATGGAAGGAATCCATCTTCTTCGCGATCTTCTCAGACCCAACGATTTGCTGGCGCGCTTAGATCTAAAGGATGCATACTTGACCGTCCCAATCTTTCCTCCCCACCGGAGGTTCCTACAGTTTCTTTGGAGGGACGCGGTCTACGAGTTCTCCACTCTTCCTTTCGGTCTATCCTCGGCTCCTTGGTGCTTCACCAAGGTTTTGCGCCCGGTAATCGAACGCCTACGCGCGGCCAGAATGCGGCTCATAGTGTATCTGGATGACATTTTGCTGATGGCACAATGTCCCGCGACCCTTTCTCGTCATCTGCAGATGGCGGTAAATTTACTCCAGCGCTTGGGCTTCATAATCAACGAGACGAAGTCAACGCTCGTCCCTTCCCAAAGGGTGGTTTTCCTAGGGTTCTCCATCGATTCGGTGGCCGCTACGCTAAGCCTTCCTTCCCGGAAGATGACAAAAATCCGCCACGAATTGAGGAGAGCGCTTGCTCAGCATCAACTCTCGCTCAGGCAGATAGCTCGCTTGGTGGGCCTGCTCTCAGCGTCCATCCATGCCATTTTTCCAGGCCCTCTCCATTACAGAGCCTTACAGCGTCTCAAAGCGCAGCACCTTCGGAGAGGTCTATCCTATTCACGGAAAGTACCTCTTTCGGCGGAGGCCAGGGAGGAGATCCAGTGGTGGCTTTCCAACATGGAGGCTTGGAATGGACGGGCAATTTTCGGTTCGGCGCCAGATATCATTATCGAGTCCGACACCAGCAGATCAGGCTGGTGTGACGACTTCGCTACCGGCGGTGTGTGGTCACCTATGGAACAACAGTTGCACAGCAACTGTCTGGAGCTCCTGGCGGGGTCGTTTGCGATCCAGTGTTGGACCAAGGACTCAATCTGTTCTTGTGTGCTTCTCAAGATGGACAATATATCAGCCGTCCGGTATATAAACCATCTTGGGGGAACGCGCTCCAGGGCACTATCGGACATGGCAGCGAATTTCTGGAAGTATTGCCTGGACCACCAGGTTTCGGTAACGGCGGAGTATCTCCCGGGCTGGGACAACCAAGTGGCAGACTTTCAGTCCCGGCATCTCCACGACAGCAGTCTTTGGAAGATGCATCCAGGGGTTTTCGCGGATCTCCAATCCCTCTGGGGTCCCTTCTCAGTGGACCTCTTCGCCTGCCGACTGGACTTCCAGCTTCCCCGGTTTTTCAGTTGGAGACCGGATCCCCTCGCAGCGCAGACGGATGGGTTTCTACAGGACTGTGAGACCGAGAGCGGTTATGCCTTTCCCCCATTTGCCATGATCACGAGAGTCTCCGCCCAAGTGCGTCATCAGACGGCGAACGTGGTCCTTGCCACCCCGATTTGGAGGTCTCAAGCCTGGTTTCCAGTTCTTCTGGAACTTTCCTGGGATTCTCCAATCCCACTCCCCCTATTTCCAACGCTTCTGCTCAGTCTGGACGGAGTTCCTCACCCGTTGATACAGCAGGGCTGCCTGGCCCTCTTGGCATGGAGGATTACAGGGGACGCTGGGCGGTCCCAGGCCTTTCGAGAGCGGCTGAGAACTTCATGTCAAAGGCCTGGTCCGACAGCACAATCAAGCGGTACCGTTCCACTTGGCGATGGTTATGTTGTTGGTGTATGCAACGGGATTTCAATCCCGTGGCAACCGATGTGACGTCCATCTTAAATTTTTTGGCCTCTCTGGCGGAGGAGGGTTTGGCTTATAGAACCATCAATACCTTCCGTTTGGCCATTTCGGCGGGCCACAACATGCTGGATGGTTCTCCGGTGGGTGAGCATCCCCTGGTTTGTCGCCTTCTTGGAGGCATCCGACTCTCACTACCCCCGGAGCCGCGGTACTCCCAACTGTGGGACGTTAACAGAGTGTTGAATTTGCTTTTATCCTGACAACCGAATAGGTTCCTCTCGAGGAAGGAGCAATCGGCAAAGCTAGCGATGCTCCTCTGCCTGATTTCGTGAAGAAGGGTTTCCGATGTCAGGGCCCTGGATGTCACCAGTCGAATTTTTTCCCCTGAAGGGGTTACTTTTACCATCCATAGACGGACGAAGTGTGGAACGCATTCTATATCCTACCCGGTTTTCCCAGATTCCCCGAAACTGTGCGTGGTGTCTTGCCTCGTGGCATATGAGGAAATGTCGGAGGAGTTTCGTCCTCCGGGGGAGTGGCAATTGCTCATTGCACTTCGGAAGCCTCACAAGGCGGTTTCTCCCCCCACCATCGCCCGTTGGGTCATGCAGGAAGCAGGCATCGACCTGCGTATTTTTGGGGCACACACGGCAAACACCAGTTTTAGAAAAATAAGGTATCTTTACTAAAAACTTCACAAGACCAAATACTACAGACAAACCAACATATAATTAAAAAGATTACTTCAAAGATAGTTCAAGAGTTTGCAGAAAGTACTCCAGGATGTAAAAGTCAGTGTCCTGCACAATGCGACTCTCAATGCACAAAATGCGACACTCTCGTGCCCAACAGTACCTGTAGTTGCGATAAGGTTCCCAAAAGCTATAACAAGGAAGATGGCAAAGGCGATGCGATACTCCTGAGATCCTGGGGAGGCTTTGCAGCAGCCCTGCTTCACGCAGCAGAGGTGGATGCGCCGGCTCCGATCTGTAGGGGGAGGATGCGATGACTTTGGCTTTCGCTGCATAGGTTTCTTAGGGGGAAGCTTCACGCACAGGTTCGATGTGACACGCTTCGATGTGGCACGATGCGGGGCACAGCGTTGCCTTCCGGCGCCGCAACTCTCGATGCGCCACGGAACGGGACTCTGCGTTGACGCACACGATGACTGGAGACTTTCACGCACCGGCAGTGGTGCGGCTCGCAAACTGGTTCTGCGACGACCCTCGCAATGTCAGGAATCTTCACGCTTCGGGACGATGCTCGACGCACTCGGCGATGCGGGGACCCTGCGTGTTGCGATGGTGCAGTGATGAAATTTTCCACGCACTCTCGTTCTTGCGACACGCAATCGGATGATGCGTTGGGTACCAGTTACTCTTTTTCACGCTTCTGCTTCCCAGCTCCCAAACACAGCAAAAACTACCTCCTGAGGCCCCAAGACTGGGCAAGCACTCCAAGGCAGGTCAGAACTCCTTCAGCAGAGTTCCAGGGGAGCTGGTGGTGAAGTCCTTTTGTTCCTGGGACTTCTTAACAGGGAGCCAGCTCTTCTCAGGCCCTTGGAGATCAGAATCAAAAGAAGGGGACACAGCAAAGTCCTTCCCCTCTCCTTGGCAGCAAAGCAAAACAGCAAGCAGGCAGTCTTCTCCTCTTCAGTCCTTTTCAGCTTTCTCCTTGGCAGAGGTTTCTTCTTAGTTCCAAAGTGATCTAAAGTTTTAGGTGTCTGGGGTCCTCTTCTTATACCCCTCCAAGTCTTTGTCTCTCTTTGTTCCAGTGGGGGGATTGAGGCTGGGGAATGTGTGACCCCCTTCCCAGGACTCCAAAGCCCTTCTGAGGGTCGTGCGCCACAGATTGAAGACCTCTGCTTTACAGTGACTAACAGTGACTAGCACCCAAAAGCTATTTTTCGTTGCTGCAGGCCTAGCTGTAGAAAACAAGAGCACAAATTAAAATCCCAATACTGTATCCTGGGAATGGGACTAGCTAGAAATAATTTAACAGTTATTGAAATCCAATTTAATGGTGAAGTCGGATTTTAATAAATATTAATTAAAATTACCTTTTAGAAAGTTACTTTCTGCCTAATGTTCCTGGAGGCTGATTTGCATGCCAACTTCTTTTAGCTAGTGATTAGCAACTGAACAGGTATAGAAAAAAGGTGTGAAATTCCTTCCAGGAGGTACACAAAACGTCACTATGATTGACAGGTCAACCTGAATGGGCAGGAATGACTCATTTGAGCTCAGCAGAAGGGTGCAAGTTGAGAGCATCCTTATTGAAATTACAATGCCAAATCCTGCTTGACAAGTCTGCTGGGTTTTCATATAATACTTGGGGTGCACTTGAAAGGAAGGAAACAGGATGCCAAGAAAATTCTTGTGTAGCCACTATCTTGTTGATAGGAAATCCTACTTTTGACCTACTAGATATCTGGCGCTGTATTTATTGGGGATACAGTGGCTGCTTCAAACTGGATTATAGTATTTGACATGGGAGGACACTAGGATTACCATGGTACACTCCCAAACACATCCAAGCCCTAAGAGCCCAGGTTTAGTGTGGTCAAAGACTTTGCTACTTTGCAATGGCATAAGTGGGTATGGTTGGCCTCTGAAACTTTTACTCTATTGGTTAGGGCATGGCCAGGAGTCATTCCCACCCACTAGTTAGTGCCAAGAATAAATGTGGCACCTCCAGGCACCCATTTCAGAATACTGTAGGACCCAAGAAAAAACAGAAGAGGACTGGACCTGCTCCTTCTTGCACCAAGGACAAATATGCAGGCTCCAAGCATCAGAAGACTGAATTCCTATTCAAGCTACAGATATACAACGAACTACAAGAGGAATTTTCTGCACCTGCTGACCAGTGGCAACTGGACCCATTTGTTGGCCTCTGCTTGACACTCTGAATCTATAAGTGCCTCCCCTGTGTCCATGGGGGCTTTGAAAGTGGTGGGTTTAGACTTAAAAGTAAAAGCCAGAAGGTAACAACTTTGACTTCAGCCGCAAATTGCGCCTAGGTCCCACTCTACTGCGACCATTGACTATTATTGGAACTGGATTCTTTTTGCGCTATTTCTACCTAAAAATTTTATAATTTGTATCGCCGGTTCCTCTTATTGAATTTGTTTCATTTTGCTCTTTAAAGTTAATCCATTTTTAGCATTTGGTTTGGTATTTTTATTGTTTTGCATTTTGACTTTATTACTGTTTTGGTTTGCATAAATATATTTGACACCTTGGCCCTTCCTCGCCTACTGTACGTAGTTCGGAATACCGCATACCAGATTCTGGAGTCCTTTTTCCAATCCATCGAGTCTGAGCAGCGTCTATTGCTTTGGGGGGGGAGGTAGTCCCAGGATTGCACTAAAGAAACTCATGAAAGGTGTGTACGATGGGGGCCTTGCTGTTCCTGATATCAGGAAATACTCCTGGGCGTCTCAGCTCGTCAACGTTAATGGGTGGGCTTTTTCCCCATTAGAGGAACCGGCATATAGGATGGATCGTTTGGCCTTCGGCAATAGTAGCTACCTCACCGAACTATACCGGATGGGGAGGGTGGCCAATTGGGAGAGGTGACGAGGCTCGCTGGCTTCCGCCAATGGAGCCTTATAGGTATTGATCACTTGGGGGATGTCTGGAAGAATGGGAAAATGCTTGACTTCGCCACATTGCAGGGACAGTTCCAAATAGGTAGGGGGGAATTTCTGCATTATTGACAGATGCGTCATGCGCTTCACTACCATCTGCAAGAGGGATCCCCCTATACCAGAATACTCGCCACTCGAGGATCGCCTGCTTTTGGAACCCTATGATCGATAAGGCCATCTCTCTGACCTATCGGAAATTAATTAATAATACCCCAAACTGTTTGGGCTCGCTGAGGGAGGCTTGGGAGTCGGATGTGGGCCTCTTCGAGGACGTTGACTGGGCTGAAGCACTGCAGACACCCCGAGAAATATCCATAAGAGCACAGTTTCGACTGATTCAGCTCCGTATCCTCCATAGATCCTGTATGGGGATGTGGTGAGGTAGGGTCCTTCTTCCACATACTTTGGTCATGCCCACGGATACAATTGGACTGGTATAACACGTTTGATGACACAGGTGGTGGGTGAGCGTCCCACTCGACCCAAGGTGGCTCATCCGGGGGGGGGGAACTGGAGAAACGACGTGGCCTGCAGTGGGCCAAGACCTGACTGGCCCTTGTGGGTGGGGTGGCCAAAAGAAACATTGCCCGAGCATGGGGAGCAGAGAAAGCCCCTACCCTTACAGCCTGGAAAAGAGACCTGGACTGGTGTTGCGGGGCGGAGAGGGTCATCTACTAGAGCCGGGGCTGCCCTCGTAAAGGGGAAAAGATCTGGAGTGCATGGGCCGAATATAGAGAACTTTGATGCGGGCCCTGTGAACTGATAAGTGTCAATGTGGGAGACAAGTTGCTATGGTTACGGTGGGGGAGTGTGGGCGTCTCATGGTGGGGATCGCCAACGCGGTACATTTTCAGAACTGTGAACTTGTCTCAGCTATCTCTCCTTAAATGCCATCTGTATATGGGTGTTGAGCTGAAGCCGGTTTATGTTTAATAAAAAGACTTAAAAAAATATATATATATTTATTTTACAGACTTTAAAAAAAATATATATATTTATTTTACACCTAGCCCTAAATTCTGCTGCATGATCTGTGAAATAGCCACCAGGGGGTTGAGCTCAGGTTGTTAAAGTGATGGGCTGAGCTCAGGTTAGTTTAGAGACTTTGAGGGTAAAGCCTGACCCAGATTGTGAATATTCCTTCAGGTGTGTAGTCACCAGCCCAAATAAAGATCAGATTTCTTACAAGTGATAAAGTAAAGTTATTTATTTATTTTTATTTCATTCATATTGCGCACTGCTCCTCGACTAAGGCATTTCCCAGCGCTAGGGCTGACCTACAAAATGCAGTGGTTAGCATGGAAGCTTTATATCGAGGAAAATTATGGACTACTTTTCGTACAGAAAAGTCTTTAGCCTCTTGCGGAATGGGAGGAGCTTGGAAATCTCCCTCAAATAAGAAAATAAGGTTCCAAAGAGTGGCTGCCAAGGAAGAAAGGGAGCGACACCCCCATCCGAGCTGGCTTGTTCCTGTGCCATAATCAGCCCTGTGAGTATGAAATTATTTAATACATAAAACTAGTCAACCCAGATATCACTCTCCTTAACTCGCATATCTCCTCTCTCAATGCAGTTAAGTGATAGCCTTCCATAAAGCCAGTGAAGTATAACTTAACAATCGCCGCATGGGTTTTGATGGGAGATGAATACCTGGAGCACCCTTAATCTGTTGCTTAGTTTTTTTTCCAAATAATTTTGCCACCCTTCTGTAGTATTTCAAATACCCCTTGCTACATTTCTATTGAGCAAAGTCTCAATTTCTTCCATTAGGTTATCAATTTACTTAAGAGTAGAATTTTCTGCAGAAGGTTTACTAGTCTTTTTAGTTCTTAAAGCACATAATGGACTTTCAGCTATTCTGGGCTCCACCATCATATTCTCAAATACTTCAGATTAAAAAAGTCAATCTAAAAAAGTTTGAGTTTTAAGAAGAAAGGAAACCAGCTTTTAACACTGACAAACTCAAAGGCAAAGAGCGACAAGCCCAGCAATTTATATTAAGCAAAAATAAATATGTAACAAAGTGAACCTTTAGTTAAAAGATAATGCCAGGGACCATAAAAATGATGTCTAAAAAGTTGTATCTCAAATTACATGACAGTTAGCTAGCAGGCTTGAAACTGTGGTTCAAATCAGTTTGTGATATCCATAGCTAACAACCACACATTCTTGAAGAAAGAGGGAAATAAAATCACAGTACCTTAATCATGAATGAATGGCTCAGAAAACTGAGCCTGGGGAGGTGGCCCTGCCCCACTTTTTCACTAGCTTTTACGGTTGCAGTCAGGCCAAGCGAGTTCTCCGCATATCGATTGATGCTAGCACTATACAACAATGAACACCGGGTGGGATCCCAATTTCATTCTCAAGTGGCTCCTGGGATGTAGTGCCCCAGGCCGCACACAACTACAGAGCCCATAGGACCTCTTCCAGAGTAAGTAGGCCACTACTTTATTACCATATGTAATGATATGTTCTGAAAATTCGATACGATGTTTATATTGTTTTAAAAGTTCTAATATTGGAATTACCTTGTGCACAAGGAATGACCTTCAAGCCTGCTATGGGGTGGTGGATGTGGTGGCTTCCCTAGCATTGAGCTTGATGTATTCTTGGCACTGCTCTGGCAGTTCAATGTTCCATATTGAGCGACCATGGCAGCCATTATCCTCTTGCTAGGTTTTTAGTGCTATTTGGTGAGAATTGTCCGCCTTTGCATCTGCAGTGCATGTAGTGATTCGACACCCCGGATTATACTGGACATTCCAGGCTCTTTAGTTGGCAGTGCAGCCCAGCGCAATGTGTGAGAGATGTGGTGCAGGGACCAAGACACCCCCCCCCACCTGCTCTCTGCGCACCTGATCCACAGCATGTGGCACGTTAGTGTAAGCACTCAGTCTTTCTTCTCTGTTGCTGAGTGAGGAAAATTAGCTAGGAGGGCACAAAATTGAGTCCGACAGATAATACCCATTCAAGCTCAGCACTTACGGCCTTAATTTTCTTTTACTGTTGACCTGGTCAAATGCCCTGCTGTGCATCTAAACACAGAAAAACACCCGCAGGCCTGAACACTCTAGGTGCAAGTTGCTGATACAGTGGAACTTGCACGGTCAGTGACCACACTGAACTAGAAGGGATGATGGTGTTTGAAGGATTATCTGTTCATATTTCACTCTTACCCATCTACTCTTCGTTTGTCATAACGAAGCAGCACTTGAAGAACGATTTTTCAGAGAAATGCCTATTCCCAACAAGGGCAGGGCCAACAGGAAGACAGATCAACAAAGGCAAAAGGATGCCATTGAGAGGCTATAAAAGGTATTTATGTCAAGGTCACAAGCACCACACTATACACTTACGAACCATGAAATAAGCTTCCTTAGGGTTTCTAAGGATGATGAAAAAGTAGGCCTGCCTCAGTAGACCTTGGCAACTGGCCAAATTATAAGCTGCCACGACAAGGAGATTTAGAGGGAAATTCCAAGGGTGAGGCTCTGCCCTGATATATGCGGAGTCCGGAGAACAATTTTCATACCATTAAACCCAAAATAGAGCATGAAGAAAAAGGTGGTTCAGTATGTGACAGTATGCTAAGGAACCCATTGGATAAGGAGATCGGAGCATGCATCAATGATGATCACCCACTGAACCTCATGGAGGACAAGGCAGGTTTAACATCTGAGATTGCTGGGCACATGGCTTCTTCATTGGCCACCATTTGTAAAAGATGCTCAGACGCATATCATTAAGCCCTGACAGTCACACCAGTACAGACTGTTAGACGTGCCAGGGCCATTAACAAAGATATGACAGAGGAGTTAAAAACATCGACTAGACTCACTCCTTCTGATATTTTATGAAGCTGGGCTACGTGTGGCATCATTTTCATAACTAATTCCGTCTGTGAGATCTCGATGGAGAGAGAGAGAGCTCTTGTCACAAAATGGACCCACAACCAGGGAATCTCTGCACATTAGAAGTACGGCCAGTGGCCAAGTGGGGCCTTTCAGGGGAGCCTTCCTTGCATTAAATGAGTACATTTATATCAGCCTTTGTCTTGCTGGATAAGGCAAAAACTTCCATCATCAGGGTATTCAGCCCAAAGACTCTAGCATGGTCTGATGAGGCCACAATTTCTTATCCCGGTGCTTTCCAACCTAACCGTTTTAAAAGAAACTCAATGCTAAGCACAATGAACTATGGTAGGATACAAGGTTCTTCAGAGCATCTCCCATCAAGCGGTATAGGATGTGGCAAAGATATAAAGGAGCTTTTAAAGTGGCAGTCAAAGCACCAGAAGAACACTCTGGTAAGGAGTAACCCCAGATTGTCATGTACAAATTGAGGCGAGGTTGGCAGAGCTGGTACACAAGTCGTGAGAGTTGAGGGAAACCTGGGTTCTCCATATGGTGGCAAGACTCCACCTAAGAGTTTTATGGTAGTCCCCTTTTCTTTTGAGATTCAGGGAGCAACCTCTTAAAATAGGAGGTGGCAGCCATGCAGCTTATATCGGTAACATGCGTTCTTCCCTACATCAGTTAGTGTTTTTGAGCAATCTGTTCCTGGTGGAGTAGAGTGGCAAGTGTGACTGTCCAGTAATCAATGTCAAGGAATTCAATTAGTTGGTTTATCGCCATTTCAGAATGCAAGGCATTTATCTCCTCATACATATTCTTTGACTTAGTGAATGGATGGTGTCTCTGTACCTCAAAGGCACCTATAAGACAGTCACATCTTCCCTCTTTAAAGCAAATTCAAGCAGTTCATCTGGAGGGGTATGTTTTCTAGTCCATGGCCATATCTTTCAGCCTCTCAGATTAGTCATGGAATTCCTCTGAGGTAGGGGTGTCTGAATGATTATCTACCTAGAGGACATTTGCTTGCTGGAACAGTCCCCAAAGCACTATTTCTCCATTTGGAGATGGTGGTGCTGTTGCTTTCGAGCTTGGGGTTGCTCATACATGGGGACAAACCAGAACTTCGCCCTCAGCAAACTGGGACATTCTTGGATTTCATCGTGGACTCAGTCAGAGCAGCGTGGCAGCTCCCTCAACATAGGATCGTGAGCATTTGGAGGGAACTCCGATGTCCCTTACAAAGGAAAGCAGACAGCTTGCAAGGCCTTTGAGATTGCTTGTCAGCCATTCAGGCTATAATCCCAGGCTGCTTGTTAGATCTGGTATCCGTGGCATGGTTTTTGCCTTCTGATCTCCTGTTTTGCCAACTTCATTTATGCTAGTTTTAGTGTTCTGGGCACTTAACCACTGCTAAGTAGTGATAAAGTGCATGTGCCCTTTCTCTAAAACATTTGCAACATTGGCATATCCACAATTGGCATATTTAATTTACTTCTAAGTCAATAGTAAAGTGCACTACATGTGCCATGGGCCTGTAAATTAAATGCTAATAGTGGGCCTGCAGCACTGATTATGCCAACTAATCAAGTAGCTCTTTAAACATGTCTCAGGCCTGCCATTGCAGAGCCTGGGTGTGCAGTTTTAAACTTCCATTTCAAACTGACAAGTTGACCCTCCTACCAGCCCCTTCCATTTTAATACATCTAAGTCACCCCTAAGGTAGACCCTGGACAGACCCATGAGCAGGGTGCAGTCTATTCAAAAGGTTGGGCATGTACTTTTAATTTTTAGATGTCCAGGTAATGAAAAACTCAAATTCATTTTTCACTACTGCAAGGGCCATCTCTCCCATAGGGTAACATTGGGATTACCTCATAACCTTTTACAAGTGTAATTTCTAATTTGGAAAGTATAGATATTTCGAGTTTGTTGTCTCTGGACTCATAATTTTAAATCACCAGTTGTAAAATGCCACTTTTTGAAAGTTGGTATTTTCTTACTTTAACCATTCTGTGCCTCTGCTGGCCTCTGAATACAAGGCTTGGGTGGGTTACAGCTGAGCTTTGTGCATTCCCTCTAGACAGCCACACACAGATAGCTTATGTGTGCCTGATGGGCCATCAACAGCCTGCTGGGCCATCCTGGACAGGATGGGAATGAGCTGCTAATACGCACCTAAATAGGCCTGTCCGCATACAAAGAGCTGCATACCCCCGTAGTGAGTCTGAAGCCCAGGCAGGAAGGGCATGGACCTTGTGCACTTCCAAGGCCTCTCTTAGAAGTCTACCCCACTTCAAAGGTAGAACTGGGTATAAGTACTGGATCCCAGACACCACCAACTGAGTACTCTTCTGGACCTGAGGATATTGTGCCAGGACGAAGGACTCCTGCGCTGCTGAAAGGACTGTGACTCTGCTGGACTTTGCTGGACTCATACTTTGCTGCGTCTGCCCTGCTGCCCTCTTTACCTGGGAGTAAGAAGGACTGGACCTGCATCTCTACATCCCCTGGAACAAAAGTGACCCCAAGGGCTTGCTGGCTTGCCTCCTGTCCTGAAGTCTCAGGGACATCAAAGACTTCCATCAACCCTGCTACAGCCTCTGAACTCTGACAACTGTGATTATTGCCCTGTCAAAGGGTGCCAATCCAGTCCTGGGCCCCTGGAAGTGGCTTTTCTGGCTGTTTGTTGCCCAAACCACGCATCGCCTTTGTTGCACCAGTCAGAACTGACGCATCTCCCCTAGAAGCCAACGCATCACCACTGCTGCAGAGGACAAAGAAAGCGCATCACCGGCGACGCATCGCCTTCATCGTAAAGGGTTAACCAACAACGCAACCCTGACTGTGCAGATTGGGACAGACGCATCATCTACATCCAGCTGGATCAACGTTCACGTATTGCTTCCTTTACTCCTCACATCGGGTCTTCGGCAACTACGACGCATCCTCCATTCAATGGTAGTTTTTTAGTGGGACAAGGTTGGTCCCTGTATCCGATCAACCCTCCATCGCGGTCAGCCTGAAATTTTGGATTTACCTCGGTGAAGCTTGTACATGTTGGCACTTTATGCTTTTAAGTACTATATTTATGGATAATCTTTAAAAATTCATAACTCCGGTTTTACTTCTTGGATTATTGTCGTTTTAGTCTATTTACTTCATTAAATTAAGCTCCATCTTTCTAACCTGGTATGAATTATTTTTCTGAGGTGCTTTTACTGTTTTAAGTGTTACACATATACTTTACATACTGCGTCTTAAGTTAAGCCTGGCTGCTCCGTGCCAGGCTACCAGAGGGTTACCACAGGTTAATTTAGGGTGTGTATCCGATTTACCCTGATTAGGATTGTGGTCACTAGTTAGAGTGCATACCTCTGCTAACTAGCAACCCAATTTCTAATGTACTATGGAGCTCTTCAGGGACACAAAAGGTCACATATTCAGAATAGTAGTTGCAATATGTAGGCTGTTTTGACGATCCTATGGTGGTTGGATAAAATGGAGATGGGAGCTATTGTGGAGACTGCTCCGCTGGTGTAAAACAGCCTGGAAAGGAATTCAATCTTCACCTTAACCGTCTGGAACAACTAGCAGGATCCATTGCTGTCCAAAGCATGAACTAAGATACAGTAAAAGTCTGAGTACTACTGAATATTTAGATGGGAAATTTTTCAGTGGTCAGATACAAAAATCATTTCAGAGTAACAAAATCCAGCATCATGGCAGAGTTGACCAAGGTCTCCTGCATACAGAACTACATTTGTATCAAAAGAGTGTCTTCTGGTCCGGCAGAATGCATGAGAGATTAGCATGTACATCAAAGGAAGCCAGCACTTGAAAGATCAACCTAAGAATTTTTTAGTCACTCGTGGACAGATGTAGTCTGCTTTCGGTACACCTGTTCGCATCCTGACTGGATCATTAACTTCTAAAGTATTCCAGATGGAGCCTGAATCTCAGCGCTGTGGTGGTGCATACATTGCTACAAAAATGAGAGAAGGAACATAATCATGTATTTTGCCATAATTACGAGAGTGATAGTTCAGGTGCCAAGACAGCTGGTGAATGCGAGACTGCTGACACCAACATGGAAATCTCAAATCTGCTTTCAGGACTGGATGGGAACTTTCTTGGGATTCTCCAATCTTTGCCACACAATGTCTGTGCCTTATGACAGACCCGGTTCAAAGCCATCAGCTGAGCTGACACAGCAAGGGCCACTGCAGACGATGGTGTGGAGTGTTACAGGAGATGATGTGAGGTCTCAGGCTTATAGTTCCATGCTGCACAATTCTTACTATAAGCCAGGTTCAATGGCACAGTCAAAAGATTTTTTTAAAGATCTGTGTCTAGCTTCTCAGCACATGGCGGATGGGATGGGATGGGATTTGGATCCTGAGGGGACCGGCAGAGTCTAGATCTTAAATGTTTTAATTGAAAATGCCTAGTTCAATTTTGCAAGTGTTAATAACCCCCTGGTCAATCAATCTAGCACTAGCCATGGAGTGCTAGCAACTGAAAGTGGAAAAGTGAGATAGAAACATGATTCTAGGTCAGGACCGGAGGCTAGGATTATGCTCATACTTTCTTTATTTCCATAACTCAGCACTTCAACATTTAGCAAAAAAACTACAAGTCCCAACATTGTTGTAGTCCATAAGGCACTCCCAGCCTTTCAATCAGAGGCGCCCCTGGTCCATGAGGTTGTGCTGTTGCTTACAACCTTCCTCTTTCTTTCCTGCTCGGCACCACTGATAAGTACCATTTTTCTCTGTTCTTCGGGGCGGGTATAATTCGGTAGATAATGGGTTACCGAGTGATTGTTAACCGAACATTTTCGCTATGTTGGGGTCGCGCGCACATTATCAGCGTAGTGCTGGAGTGCGGCGCATCTACCATTCATTGCGTGTTTATTCTGTCACTGTTTCTGCGCTTTACCTAATTGTATTTTATGCGCTTAAACTAATTGTATTTCTTGCCAGTGATCTTCGTCCTTACAGGCGGGGCTGCGGGAGCTTTCACGGCTCCACTCGCGGCCCCTCGGAAGGTGCGGTGTGTCGCTGAGGTGTCAGGGGAGCGCATCCGCGTCTCGTTGATCCCGGGCACGCTAGGTGCGCCGAGATCAAAGAGTGTCGATCGTTCCCCGCGCCTACATGGCCTTCTCTTGCGCTGGAAGCCATTACGCCTGCTTAAGCAGGTCAGTACTTTAAGACCTAAAGTCTCTAATACGCCCGCATTGCAGGTCGGTATGCCGGATAGTTAGACCTGTGAAAGCCTGAGTGTTGGGAATAGCCCAGTGAACAGTGCTTGCAGAGAGACTCTTGTGGTGGGCCCAGATGCTTGACACTCTCCAGACAGTTCAGGGTGAGTCGCCCCTGCGGGTTCCGACCCAGCGCACACTTAGTGTGCCCAGACTAGTGACTTGGCACAACAAACGCTTGAGCCCCTGCCAGGTAGTTATCTACTAGCGCTTAGAGCGTTGGGGTTGCTCCTCCTCCTCCTCCTCAATGGTTCTGGTTTCTGGATTGTGTCTAATGGAGGACTACACAGAGGAAGGAACCCTCCAGGTCATCCCTCTGGATGACAAATTTTGTGATGCTGTGGATGCATCCATCCACCAAGCCTTTTTGGGGCCTTTTCAGCAGCGTATAATGCAATATGCATTTGCTTTTGAGGCGCAACGCCAGCAGAAGCGCAAAAGTGCGACAGCAGTTGATTCGGGCGCCTTTGACCACCTAAAAAAGGCGTTTTTGGCTAGATCTGGTGAGGATTCCCTCCCCCCCCCCCCTCCTGTAGCCCCGGACCTCCCCCCTTTGCCCGACGACGATAATTCCTTGGAGGAATCAGCGGACGAAGCCGGCCCCTCCAGGCCTTGGCATCCCGCAGAGTCCTTAGCCACAGAGACGCAAGAGAGCGAAAAATAATCTGACACGCTGGTCCCTGAAGACCTTGTCCACCCCCGTTCATCGGAATAGACACCCTCTTCTAAAGTATCAACCTTCGTGGCGGGACGCTTACGGGAACCTCTTGAAACGGAGGTGCGAACTTGTCTTAAAGCGGAGTGTCCACGCCCGGCCCTCCCGGGCAAGGTAGCGTTGACCCCGGAGGTGGACTCTAGAATGGCCATTTTCCTCCAATATCCGCAATCCCAAAAAAGGGATCGACCGCTCCTGGCGGGCGTGCCAGGACAAGCTGCTAGATATAGCAGGCCCCCTTACTAAAGTCCAGGAGCTCGGGGAAGAGGCTAAAGCCTCGGTTACCCCTCTCTCACCAGAAAGAATCTCTAACTGGGCTCAACGCGCTATAGTCTTCCTAGGCAATGCAAATTGTGCCCTCTCTACAGAGAGGAGATGCTCGTTCCTCATCAAAGTGGACCAGAAGTTGGGTGATCGTCCCACTTCGGAGGCGGGAGCTATAGCGCAGGGCGGTTTGTTCGGAGAGCGGAAGAGGAACAGGCAGAGGCAACATGCCTAACTCAGGTGAGACTTCCTTCTCTTTCCCCTTACATGGTGGGCGGAAGGTTTGCATATTTCGTAGACAACTGGAAAGCTATTACTTCAGACGCCTGGGTATTACAAACCGTCCAGGGGTTCCATATAGAATTTTACGGTTCCCCGGTGCAAGATGTGCGCCCTCATCCACTGGTTTTTGCAGAGGATCAGGTTCCCCTCATAGGACAAGAGGTGACCGATTTGTTACAAAAAGGAGCGGTGCTCCCGACACCTCCACCCCAGAGGTTTCCTGAGCAACAGTTTTCTAGTCGACAAGACAGATGGAGGACCGCGTCTGGTAATCAATCTGAAAGAATTCAACCAATGGTTGATATACCGACATTTCAAAATGGAGGGCATCCACCTGTTAAGAGATCTCCTCCAGCCAGACGATTGGATGGTCCGCCTAGACTTAAAAGACACGTACTTGGTGGTACCCATCTTCCATCCCCACCGTCTCTTCCTGCATTTTATGTGGAAGGACCGAGTGTTCGAATTCGCTTCCCTCCCCTTCGGTCTGTCGTCGGCCCCATGGTGCTTTACCAAGGTGCTAAAGCCAGTGATAGAAACACTACAGGCCAGAGGGTTTCGCCTCATTATTTACTTGGACGACCTCCTACTCCTAGAAAAATGTCCAGTCACACTCTTGCAGCATTTGCAAGTCACGGTAGACCTTCTCCAGAGCCTGGGGTTTATCATCAACACCAAGAAGTCGAGCCTGATCCCATCCAAACAGCTAACTTTTCTGGGGTTTGTAGTGGATTCTATATCCCGCACTCTGAGCCTACCAGCTCGCAAGATATCCAAGATGCGCAGAGAGCTTCGTCGGATGCTTGCATGCCAGTCCACCTCGCTCCGCCAAGTGGCACGTCTAGTGGGCTTACTGAGCTCCTCTATTCAAGGGATCTTCCCGGGCCAGCTCCACTACAGAGCGTTGGAACACCTGAAAGTTTCTAGTCTTCGCAGAGGCCTCCAGTATTCGGATCAAGTTCCATTGACAGACGAAGTTCGCATGGAGATGACGTGGTGGCTCAACCACATGGAGGCCTGGAATGGAAAAGCCATTTTCGGCTCCGAACCAGACTTGGTAATAGAGTCCGATGCCAGCAGGTCGGGCTGGGGGGGGCCCGTTGCAAGGACTCCTTTACCGGAGAAAAATGGTCCGCAGACGAAGAACAGCTCCACATCAACTGCTTAGAATTGATGGCGCGGCCCTTCACAATACAATGCCGGACAAAGGACAGGGCAGCTTGCAGTGTTCTCCTGAAGATGGACAACGTATCGGCCGTCTAATACATCAATTACTTAAGGGGAACGAAGTCCAAGGCATTGGCGGACCTAGCCAAGGATTTTTGGACTTTGTTACTCCCACAACATCTCCGTGATGGCGGAATACCTTCTGGGGGAGTCCAATGTCATAGTGGATTGGTGCTCCAGGAGTTGGATGGACATGAGCCTCTGGCAGCTACGTCCTCTGACTTTTCAGCATCTTCACGACTGCTGGGGTACCTTTTCGGTGGACCTCTTTGCATCCCGGTTGGACCACCAACTCCCGCACTTCTTCGGCTGGAAGCCAGATCCCCTCGCGACAGCGACGGATGCTTTCCTTCAGGATTGGTCCAAAGAAGAGGGGTATGCCTTTCCCCAGTTTGCCATGATATTGTGGCTGACGACCCAGGTCAGACGGCAAAAAGCGAGGCTGGTCTTAATCACCCCTTAATGGAGGTCTCAAGTGTGGATTCCAGTTCTTCTGGAACTTTCTTGGGATTCTCCAATACTTCTACCCCCGATCCTTTTCTCCTGAAAGATCCTCAGGGCAATCCCCATCCTCTAGCCCAGCAAGGCCGGATGCCCTTGATGGCATGGCGGATTTCGGGCATCGTTGGAGAATCTCTGGCCTATCGGCAGCGGCTCAAACATTGTTGGGAGCAGCCTGGGCAGATAGTACTACCAAACGCTACAAATCGGCTTGGTCCAGGTGGGTCCATTGGTGTGTTAGGGGCAGTCACCATCCTTTGGAGTGCAGAGTGGTGACCATCATGAATTTCTTAGCCGCGCAGGGCTTGGCATACCGCATGGTCAATTCTTACAGATCGGCGATCTCAGCTGGGCACCTTCCGGTGGAAGGAAACCTGGAATGGGGGGGGAGAGAACACCCCCTAATATGCAAACTGTTGCGCGCTATCCGCCTTTCACTTCCTCCGGAGCCAAGATACTCCTCTTTGTGGGATGTTAATAAAGTTCTGCACTTGTTTCAGTCATGGCAACCTAATAAATACCTGCCCCGCAAGGAGCTTTCCGCCAAGCCAGCCATGCTTCTCTGTTTGGTGTCCTGTCGACGAGTGTCGGACGTTAGAGCATTAGACATTACTGGCCGTGTCTTTACTCCAGAGGGAGTTACGTTTCATGTAATGCGCAGGTCTAAGTCTGATTCCAGGGTTATATCCTACCTAGCTTTCAACAAAGCCCCTAAATTGTGCGTGGTTCGATGCCTCAAAGAATATGAGAGCATGACAGAAGAGACTCGCCCACCGGGCGAGCGCCAGCTTCTCATTTCCTTAAGGAAGCCTTTCAAAGCTGTTTACCCACCAACAATTGCTCGTTGCATCAGATGAGTGATGCAAGAAGCGGGCATTAACGTCTCGCAGTTTGGAGCACACTCAGTACGAGGAGCAATGGCTTCTAAAGCTTTTATGTTGGGCGCCAGATTGGAAGACATTCTTAACGTTGCAGACTGGTCTTCAGACTCTATTTTTAAAAGGTTTTATTTTAAACCAGTCACAAATATGGCGTCTTTGGTTGTGGATAAGCTTTGAACGAGCATAATCCTCGCCTTCGGTCCTGACATAGAATGAAAAATTTCTTAGTAACCATGACGGAAAGTTTCAATTCTATTAAGGATGCGGAGGCGGGAATTATTCCCACCCATGGCTCAGAGACCTGACCCGCCCGCATGGAGGTATTTACATCAATTTAATATGGTTGTGCCCTCGACGTATAGGATAAGTATAGTTCTTTGATGTCTCTATGTTGAATTTTCGATCCAATGGTTAATGTAGGTATGCTTCACACAGTTCGAGGAATGGTTTCATTTGGCTTCTCCTAGGGCCTGAAGGTTCCAAAACGGACTAGAATCTTTTGGTGTCCGGATGGTCGCAGTCAAGAAAGAGGAAGGTTGTAAGCAGCAGCACGACTTCATGGACAAGGGGCACCTCTGATTGGAAGGCTGGGAGTGCCTTATGGACTACAAAAATGTTGGGACTTGTAGTTTTTTTGTTGAAAGTTGAAGGGCTGAGTTATGGAAATCAAGAAAGTATGAGCATAATCCTCGCCTCCGCGTCCTTAATAGAATTTAACCTTTCAGTCATGGTACCTAGGAAATTTTTCAATAGCTACTCGTGTATCAAAACCACAATAAGGAAACAACTGCACCTGTGGTCACAGGAACTGGATATGGAAGCTCTCCTAGCCACATCCCCACATGAGATTTAAAACGCACCACAACTGAGTGCCCTAGCCAAACTCCATCTCCACCAAGCTGTGGGCAAATACGCCCCAAGACTAATTTTGTCAGCAAGATTAGTCCCAATTACATCACCAGCTACCGAATGTGCAATTATAGAAGATAATCTTTAGCACATCTACTGCTGTGCTGCCCTGCTCTCTTAAATGCCTGACAAACTTTATTGAGGCCTATTTTTATATCATATGGACTCGCTCAGCCAATGAGGCCGTTTCACTTCTATATTTCTCAGGAACACTATCACCTAGAGGATGATCTATACACCATATCATCATATGGTATTAGCACTCAAAGTGCCACACATTGTTTGGTACTGTAGCTTGTATTTTAATGTTATGCCACCGTGCGGTCAAGCATTGAGTCACCACATCCTGAATTGTGGTTAGCTCCACCTGAAAGACACTAGAGCAGTCTATATACCCTTTACACCCGGCCTATATTAATGTGCACCGAGCCGGATGCTTCAATTCTAGCTGCTGTGCAGTCTTCCTGGAGTTATTCTCTTGCACTTTAAATCGATGTCCCAGTACAACAAGGTTGGCGCGTATTATTCAACATCCCTGCACCCCCCAACCTGCACTTTGACTTTATATCACTAATCACAGGGTAGTGTTGTGCCTATCCTAGCACTCTTGCACTTTATCTGGACTTGCACTTTCCACTTTAACCTCATGCCCCAGCGCAGGGCAACGTCATGCTCCTCTCTCCGCATCAAGTCTGTCACTTACTTCGAAAGCTAAAGCACTCCATACACCCCTCACATCCAGTATGTATCTGAACAACCCTTCCCCACTTTTTAATGCCTCTCTTGTCAGATCCCCTTATTCCCTACAAAGCCCCATCATACACACATGGCGCCTCCTGTGCACTTCCGAGCCAGAACAATCCTTTTAATAGTCCGTAAAATACTTAATACGCGTTTTATTATGATTCAATCTTATTTGAAAAATGGTTTGGCTAAAGGCACCTGCACTGGAAGTTTGAGACTTTTTATGCTTTCCGATTTTAAGTAATCAAACAAATTTATGGTCATTGTCACTTCAATCTTGGCTTACAGTTCCATGAATGCATTTAGATCCGGAAGCTCCAGGGGCTGTGCCCTAGTGGATAATGTTCCCCATGTTGTATACTTTCCAGAGAGGTTTGTGACTTTCTAATTTGTCAAAAGCAAGATACTACCAATATTGTCACATTTTGACTGGTCTCCAAGCCAAGAAAAAATTGTTTAGACATTATTGGCGAAGTAGGACATGTTGCTATGGCTCGTGTTGAATGTAAGGGCACTGGATAATGTGGGTGGAGTGTTTACCCTGGATGGGTTCACTTAGGATTTCTAGAAGACTATACTTGTACAATCTCCTAACCAGACTTGCATAGGTGCCCTAATTTGTGTGCTGTACAAAGGATCAAGACATATGGACACATGACTAATGCCATGTGTCCCACTGCAGTGGGAGAACTGTTGATCGCCATTAGAAAGCCTTTTGTGGTGGTTTCATCGCCCTTCTATCATGCACTGGGTGATGAAGGAAGTTGCCATTGATATTTCAGTTAAAAAAGCAGACTCTGCAACAGGGCATTGGCATAAACGACAACTCTGTTGGGCAACCGCTTAGAAGACATGAACACATCAGACTGGTCACTCACTCCAGTTTGAAACAGTATTATTTTAAGCCAGTGTATAGTGTGGCTTTGCTGGTGGTCGGCAAACTATAAACATGCATAAACCTTGCCTTCAGCCCTCACATAGAATGTAAAACGTCCTAGGTAGTATGATGGAAAATAGCATTGCTAAAAAGGGTTCTGAGGCAATGATTTATTTTTTTTAAATATATTTTTATTGTTTTTGTTTAACCAATCCAATACATGCAATTTGAAGCGGATCTGTTTACACTTTGAGCATCCCATTACAGCAAAGAACCATGTACTGGAGAAACTCGCCCACACCAGCCTAGGGAATAGATGGTATCGAATTCTGAGGCAATGTTTATCCCACTGGACAATATATGCAACTTTGCTCCTATATGGTGATGGAGGAGTTCTGGCATTTTAGTGTATGCATTTCAGATACTGCTGCTACACTGGTGCCTGTATTTAGTGATTCCTTTGCCCCACTACAGTACATTATCGGATATGTGGTTTTATTTGTCCTTAAACGTTTCAGACAAGAACCCAGAGTTAAGACTGGGAGTTTTAATGAAAGAATTCAGTTTCACACGAGGAAAAAAGTGAAAGAAGTTCACAGATTACGTCCTAGTTGTTGAGGACTCAGATTTTATTTTTTCGTTTACATCATTTCCTTTATTTACCTGGGAAATGGAATTTGTGGTGGGTTTTAAGCTTTGTTAGAGCTGCTGAGCTATAATAAACTAACAAAAGCGATGCATAATCCTCATTTCCAAGTGCTTAATGAAAATGAAATTTTTCATCATGCTAGCTAGGAAATTTAACATTCATCTGGGGCCATATTATGAGAAGGGAGCCCGTACAGTCTGGCTTATGGTGCACCTTTAACAAGGTGCCCTTGGCCCAGACAAGGACAGAGTATCCTATAACCATCAATGTGTTGCCTTCGTGGTAGTTGTGAACTCACGCCTGCCCAGGGGATAGCGCATTAGACAGAGTGCCGACTTGAAGCAGCCACTCCGTAATTCACTGTGCAGGCAGCACACGTCCACACTTCAAAGGGGGAACAGGGATCCTCTGCAGGCGGTTGAGGTGAGTAACTGCACCCTCCCTCAAGGCGTGGGGGAGGGGATGTACCGCCTCCAGACGGTTGCCCTAAGGGGACTCAAAGAGCAAACTGGGCAACATCTTTTTGTTGCGCAGTCCCTCTGCACCTGCATTCCATAGTACGGCACGGGTACAGAGGCAAAGTGCATCCCTCCTTTGCGTGGGGCTGCACCCAATGCAGATGAGGGAACACCCTCTTAAGATAGCACTATTGTTATATGTGTGCCAGCGCTGTCAGTATTACAGAAAGCGCCTCCCAAGTGTCTGCAACCCTTTCTGTAATAAAACAGTGTCACGCTGCACAGTAAACGGGCACACAAACCAGTTGCGTCCCCCCTCGGCACTGTATGTAATACAACTCCTGGTGTCCTTATGCAAGTATACTCTCACTGGGCCCTGCTTTGCCATGAAGAAACTTGTTTAACAATAGATTAGACCATCATAATTCTCCCTACATGAGTGCAACCATATTGTTTCTTATCGTAATAAGTAGTAAAAAATTCAGCAAATACACTTAATTATAAAAGAAAGGAAAAGAAAAAATAAATCAGTAACCACATGAATAATCATATTTTGAAGCTTAACCAATTATAAACTTGTGTTTGTGTGCCCTCTGAAAAACAGCATGCGCATTTTATAAGAATGAAAGGAAATGTTGTGCATCGACAAGTTACGATTCCAATGATGTTACAGCCTAGTATAGACATTTCCTAAATTTACAATGTTCATTATCTCATGCTATTTACTGGTCTTTATACAACGCTTCTCTGCCATTTCATAGCATTGTAAAAATTAGTTGTAACTATTGCGACATATAATAGCCTTCTGTTAAAGCAGCACGATCTCATTATAAATCTACCATGATTAAAGCCAAGAGGAATTGGAAAAATAACTTATGGCAAGATATTTCGGATGCCGGGAAAAAAAATGACAGACTATTCTGGCGCATTGTTACCCAAACCAAGTCAGAAAAACCAGACCTTCATCAATATAATATTTCCCTGGATAAATGGGGGTCTAATTTTTCAATGCTTTATGCTTCTGGTAATTCTCAGGTCCTTGATAGCACTAGCTCTTTAAATGTACGGCCCATTAGATTCCACTCCTCCTATCGTTCTTAGCGTAGGCGAAACAGTTAGAGCGATTGATTCGCAGAAATCTGCTATAGCCCCTGGGCCAGATAAAATACCTGGGGATTTATAGAAATCTGAGCCTCTGATATGGTCCTCCTACCTTCGTATGTTATTTAATGCTGTTGCAGCTGGGGGAAGGTACCAGACTCTTGGCTTGGGGCCAAAATTATAGCTATACACAAAAAGAGGTGACTTGGGGGAGCCATCTAATTATAGGCCTATCAGCCTCATCGATGATGTTCAAAAAATCTTTTCAAAACAAATCTTGATGAGACTCTTGGATTGGGTTGATACCCAAGGGATTTTATCTCCCCTCCAGGCAGGATTTAGACCAAGAATTAGTAAAACAGATCAATTTTTTAGATTTGTTTTTTATTGGAAATTTGTTTTACTCCAGAAACAACAACTTTACCTGGCATTTATTGACCTTAGAGCAGCGTTTGACCTTATACCACGATCAGCCCTCTGGTAAGCCCTGATAAACACGGGTGCCTCGGCCAACTTAGTGCATTTAATAAATAGATTACATGTGAATAATTATGCACAAGTTCACTGGGGTCCAAATGGAGAACTGACGGATTGTATTCCCACGGAGCGAGGAGTTCGCCAGGGCTGCGTGATAGCGCCTACCCTATTTTCATTGTATATTAATGATGGTGTGGACACCCTAGAACACTGTAGGAATGACTCTCCAATTTTGAATGACAAAAAGATACCTATTTTACTGTTTGACAACGATTCCTTCCTCATATCTAAATCTCCAATGGGCCTCCAAATTTTAATTGACACGTTTTTAAAGTTTTTGTCATTCAAGAGGCCTAGAACTAAATATAAACAAAACTAAGTTTATGGTTTTTGGAAAGAGAAAAAAGGGAAGTCGTAATATTCAAGTGGGGGGAGAGACCCTGGGTCAAGTACACAGTTTTGATTATTTGGGGGTCAGACTTAAAGACAATCTAGGGTGGACAAATCAACTGGAGAAATCTAAATTAATTACTGAACATAGATCCAATGCTATTTAAAGGCTTTATAATCAAACTATTTTGAGTGCCATTTCCCCTGCTGTGGAAGTTTACCAAGCAACAGCCCAGGGAGCTGCTCTTTATGGGGCGGAGATATGGGGTTATGGTAATTTACAGTTGTTAACCATTGCCGAGAACAGCTTTTTAAGAAGGGTATTCGGTTTACCATCTAGTACCCCATTAATCCCCATGTACCTCGATGTCGGAATAAAAAGAGTTTCTAACCGGACTATCTTGAAAACTCTAGTATATTGGATCCGACTTTGGTCTACACCAGAACTTGCAGTCTTTAAAGACTCACTGGTAGAGGTAATGAACCTTCAATGAGCCAGGGAAATTCCTTGGGTTAAATCCGTCTCTGGATGGTTTTCCAAACTCGGTATGCAGAACTTGTGGGATGAGCCCAATTCTATTTTAAAATCGGATATTAAACTACTTAAATTCAGGTATTGGGCTTATATAAATGACCAATCTGTTATGAATACCCACAATGGCCCTGCAACTATTACGTTCTTGGTCCACAAGCACTCTCCGCTATTTAATTCTTCCATCTTCAACTAGAAACTTGTATATAAGATTTTGCTATGGAATCATACCACTGAGAATCCTTACAAGCAAAGGGTCTGCAAATCAAGAAACTGAAATTTGCCCCATTTGCGATCTGGCACCTGAAGATGAGAAGCATGTACGTTTTTTTTTTTTTAAGGAGTACTATTATATACGCCGTAAATGGCTAGTTCCCATCTGTCGTATCATGGCCACAGGCTGCCACCTAGAAGCCTTTAGGATCCTGAAAAGTGATACATCACAAAAAATAGTATTTGCTGCAAGTAGATTTCTAGAAGCAATGTGGCACAAGAGATCGAAAGTCTTAAAGGCTTTGGAATGACGAGTCTCACTGGTTGATCTTTTTCCATTATGTATTGCAGTTAATTCTATGTGTTTTATGCACTATGCAAGGACACTTTATTGTATATTTGCACAGCCCTTATATGGTATGCGAAGATAGATTTGCGTATGCATAGGAGGGAAATTGTTGCTGGTTTAAACAAATGACCATAAAGTGAACCTGGTGGTCATAATGGTTGATATTTGAAGCAATATAGATTTTAGTTTGCTAGTACTTTTTATGAGAAGTTTTTTTTTTGGTGTGTATTTTAACTCCCTGGAGGGAAATGTTGGAAATATGAACACTATAGTTATTATGAATATCTCAATGAATTGATTGAACTGTTTTATGATTATTGTGATGATGCTGTATTGATGTATATAGGTCCTAGTGTTTTTCTCTCAAATTGTCTGTTCGTGCTTGTTTTTATTAGTTGTGTGTACTTTGATTGTTATTTAACCGAATAAAGTTATCAAAGTATAAGTATAATAGCATTCAGTTCGCCAACCTCAGAAGGACCGAAAGCTCACTCCACTTTGCCGGAATGTATACTCATGGCCTGCTGATCACCACGCTGTCACCGATGAGCATTCACCTCATTGAGCCATCCTGGTGTGTTTTATTTACGGATTGATCACCATCTCTGAAAAATAAAAAAAATAATTTGAGAACCCCACCTCCATTGCAGAGACTTCAGGAATCAGAGGTGAGAATACACAGAATGTTTTAGAGGAGCAGATTATGCCAATATCGATTAAACACGATCCACTGTTAATGCATTACATACGTGTTGGTCACCACTCGGACGGAGATCACTTAAATCCTTCATGTAATACTAATTTGGTCAGATTTGCTCAAGAAACAAAATCTGCACCAACTCCCTCCACCTTCACATCACTGTAATCAGAAATCTTGTGTGCACCGCGTGACATACGGAGAAAGTGAGCTCCTCTAATGTACCAGCAAGGCACCTGGTTAATGTCAGAAGAGCAAGATATTCATGCAGGTGTTCCTACAAATCCAGCTAAGTGGTCACAATTTAATAATGAGGTTCTGCCTTTGGCTATGGTTGCTCTTTTGAGCCAGTGTTCAACAATAAATGCTAAAGCTTTACAAAGGATCTCCATGTCAAAGCAATTGCTTGTATTTTGTATGCCATTGCCGAGTACCAGTGCTATAGACCAGTGATTCTCAACAATGATCTGATTCGGATAAAAAAATTATCACGTTAAGCTCAAGATTTACAAACCTTAACCAGCAGCAAAAGTTACAAGTGCTTACATGTGTTTACTGTAATTTCAAAACTGTTTCTATGAGCAACAACATTAAAAATAAATAAACAGGCACATAATATAACATTTTATGCGAGGTGGAATTCATTTAAATCTCGTGTTCTTCTAGCAAGCTGCAGACTGATAGTCACAGACTGATGCAGTCAAATAAAAAGCCAAATATTAGACTAGTGGAGGAAATTGAGGCATGTTCACCTTTGGTTAATCGCGAACAGATTAAAAAAGCGAAATCAGTTCAGTATACAATATCGTAGGACTGAGGAGTTGTGTAAAAGTATGAAGTGATGGGCCATCAGCTCTGCGCAACCAAAGTTAGCACAAGTTCAAAAAAGAACGTGCAAGCCAACAGGGGGTTCCTCATTCAAATTCCATAATCATGTTCTACTGCCCAGAAATGTACTGGCAGGATCTAAACTGTCAGCTATGTAGAGAGCTGAGCCTGAATATGTTTCAGGCACCACTGAGCAGAAGTGTGGTGATATAATACTTCCGATGCTTATCTCCATGCACTCAGACCTTGATGACAGTTTCCAAAGAAAAGCAGAAGCTACATACACAAGAAAGGTATCACAAAGTGCTAGACTCTGTAGGCTGCCTGGTTACTACAACAAATGACGGCATTTGTACAAAGAACTATCAATGTACGCAACATCAGCACCTGTGATTGCAGTAACTAACTGAAGAAACTGTACACCTAGGCACATGTTTGAGACTGGATCTTGCAGTGCAGTGTTACATTGTGGACATGCTTGGTGCCAAAACATTTGAGATTTTACCTTTGCAGCTTTACAAATAACATTAGAAAAGAGTGCATAGAAGGACTTTGTGGAAAGGTTTTTATGTCCCCACAATTCTCCAGTAGATGTGGTTACCTGCTAAATAGGTTCAGGCAGAGTACTCAAGTGTACACTACTGCAGCACCAATCCAGCACGTTTCAGGCTGCCACTGGTTAAATGGCCGGCAACCCGCAATCAGCAAATTTTCATTGAGTTGTCTATAATGCATTTGCATCCACCATTAGACAACTATTCCTGATGACACCATATAATCATTAATTCTATTTCAAACTTAACCTATGAATCTTATGATTATGCTATATGCATAAATACTTCCAAATGAAAATGGAATATTCGGTCCAACAGGTGATAGAAAATGCACTTTATGATTTGTGCACAATTGATACAACTAATTTTTTCATTAATAACCATTATGCATCAAATTGTTAGACAACATATGAAGCCGCCTAAGCCTGTTCACATTAAAGACAATCAGTTTTCTTTCCTTGCTTATTATTTAAAAGTGCTTGTTAGTGATCTTTATATGTATTGTTCTGAGGCACAGTCCTCACCAAATAAATATATATATATATATATATATCTTGAATAGTAACCCAATGCCCAGTATCAGACCCATATTCTACACCAAGTTAATATACTGAATCCTCACACAGTAGAGATATGCAGCTAGTGGCCAATTCTGGGAAATAGGATATATAAAATGGTGTTTAAGATAAATTAAACGTGAGGGGTCACCTGAAAGTAGCTCATGTGCATTTTGGGAGTTTTCGGATGCTAGATGAGGGATCAGGATGCAATCCCATAATCATAATCTACCTTCTTGAGAAAGGTAAGGCAAAATCATCAAGTGTTAAGACATAACACATAAGCAGAGGGTACGTTATGAAGTAATATATAAACAGGATTCACAAAGTGGTTATCGGCCAGCCAGGGTATTGACAGCAACTTGGAAAGGCCTCAAGGCAAAGCTATGGGCAGTCGTTTATGAACATGCCATTAATTTAAATTTTGTGGACCACCAATTCCCAAAGAGTTTGGACAAGTTGGATTCATCCAAACATCTGGGAAATACCAACATTAGATTTTGATCTCAGCACCAAGTGAACAAGAGGAGGATTTAAAGAATTCTTAATTTACAATTCAACATTAGGATTCTAAGGAAATGTCCTTGCAGCAATAATCAGGCAGGTAAAAAGTTTTAAAGTGGGCACTGCAGAGTCATGTCTATTCTAATTATAGATTGTAATCATCCATAGTACATGGCACATTCCCATAGTCCATTTTCACAGCTAATTTTGATGTTTCTAAATGAATAATCTTGGCAATAAACCTTTAAGATCTTTGTTGAGGAAGGAAAAATATTGGTTCGATCTTTGCTTCTTAGGAAACCATCTCAACTTCTTAATATTGTGTATGAAAAAGAGCATACGTTTTAATTTGTGCGTGTTTGTATTTCACATGCCACAGCGAGCCAGATCAAACAAACAAAAGCTACTAGCTGCTGTGCTGTCTGTGACTTAAACCAGATGACACCCGTCCCAATATCGGAAAAGTTCAAGCAACTATTGTTCTTCAAGTTAATCAACAGTAAAATCCATCATTGCAATTCATGTAGGTAACTGTGATATGTGGTGAGGAAGAAGAACTGTTTCAAGGATGTGATTTATTCCTAAACAAAATGCTTAAAAAAAAAAAAAAGAAATCAAGTTAGGATATTGAAAAATTAAAATCTTTGTTCCAATTTGAACAGTCTTCATGTCCTCCACCTCGTGTTTAGCCCTTAGCACATGAATTTAAAGCTATTTGAACAGTACTATGACAGAATATAGAACGTGACACTTACATTGAATTAAACATACAATTGATAGTAACACTAAAGAACACGTTTGCCTTCTTAACTGAGCAGGACTGGCCTTGCACGTACCATAGTAGCAAGGGCCAATACAATTCCACACACCACTTCACATCCTGAATTAAGACTTCGTTTTTCCCCACAGTTAAAAGATGGCATGCGTGCACAAGATCAGCATAACGTTTCATGATTAACATGTAGAATAATGTACCCACTTGTAAGGAGGGAAAGTCCCCTTCACTCACTTGTCAGGAATCCAATGGCAGACTCCTTTATTTATCAAAGAAACCCATTTTACCATTCCACATTCATCACCACATTGAAATACCTTTTCCTCATGTCCACCTGCTACTTAATAATAGAGAGATTGCCACTCAACCACTTCAGATGGCACAGAGGAGGGCACCTGTCTGTTTAGCTGGTGCCTGGAAATTCTTCCTCAGAGAAATGGTGGAACTCCAGGTTGGATTCCTATTAATGAGTCTAACTCCGAGACAAAGATCTCATCTTTAGTTCCCTATGAGTAGCTCACCTGCCTCTACCCGCGCTTTCCTCCTAACTTACAAAGTGAGCACGCCTTTCAACGTATTGCAAAGCTACCAGTCACAGATTGCTTTGCATTCCTCAAAGTCTTTTAGCACACACTCACCAGCCAATTAAA
This sequence comes from Triturus cristatus, assembly GCF_964204655.1. NCBI lineage: Eukaryota > Metazoa > Chordata > Amphibia > Caudata > Salamandridae > Triturus > Triturus cristatus. Next base: position 1,004,929,039 of record NC_140591.1, on the reverse strand, counting down.
GCTTTGTCAGCACATAATGCAAATACCCACACCATCAGAGTTCTCCCTTTAAGTAACAGACCATCAGCTAACCAGGATTAAGGTGTACACGTTTTAATAAAAATGTCACTTTCTATGAACATAGTCCACAACATAACTATAACTTGAGTAGACATTACTTTTAACTCATTAACTTTAAAGAAAACTGAAAAAATAAAAAAATCTTAAGCTATGCAAGAGAAGCCCCTATTTCAGATGTAGCATATTCAATCTAGCATCTAAGTCAGCAAGTATTTCCAGAGGGTTTGCAATATATGGATTACGTCCATTTAAGTGCAGCTATTTTATATTGAGACATTAATATATTGTGTATATATATATATATATATATATATATATATATATATACACACACACACACACACACACACACAACATACATATGATTTACAAATTATTTACATTCACCATATGCTTGTTGAGCAGAGTCATCCACATCACTCAATTCCCGAACAATGTGATTTGCAATTTGTGCATACAAGTTTAGATTTTCCTCTGAGTGAAGCACATTTGGAACTTTTTTTTAAAGTTATCGATAATAATGGGGACAACAACTGAGTGATTAGTTTCTATTTAAATTGAACTAAATAATCCTCGATGGTTGATTAAAACCAAATAAAATAATATCAAATTTACCTACCATAAATCTAAAACATAGTACAATTGAAATTCATTCCTGATCAACATGTTCGTGTCAAATCATTATTTAAAAAATCTCATCAATTATGGTAAAACTGTATTTAGCTCCTATGGGTTTATAGTCTTGTTAAAAAAAAATTATTTCAATGTAGCCTGTTCACTTTTCTAATCAGTCTTCTGATTCAATTTAGAGAATATTCCGTTTATGCAGTTTACAAAACTTCTCAGAATACGGCAATGATTACGGTTAACACACAGCTCAATTACTTGTTTGCAAGATCGAAGGCGAAGTCTACGTATTGATAGCAATAATTATTATTTTTTGTAGTAACTTACAAAAAAACAAAAATAGGACAACAGCAAATCACATATGCAACACTTTCAGATTTGGAGCTACAGAAGCAACAAAGGGGATCGGTTTTCTTTTATTTCTAGGTTTAATGACTTTCACCTATGTCACACAAACCAATCGAAGTCAAAAATATTGTATGTTGATTTCCCAATATATAGCCAGTGCTGACAGATCTGTGCTTTGTTGGTGACATAACAAATTTCTGCTAGGCACCTGGTAATGATTGATTGGCAGTTAAGTTTTGTCAAATGTAAGTGGATTTACCGAGCGCTCCTCAGCTAACATGTATAGGGTAAGCTCGGGCAGTGAATTCCGTTCCGTTCACGGAGTTTCCCGCACTCCGCGCTCCACATGGAGTTCCAAAAAACTGAGCTCCACTTAGCGAAGCTTTGTATTTTTCCTCGCTCGCGCTCCTGGTGAGATTTCCCAAAGCGGCGGATTTCTCAACGCGGGCGGTCGCGGGTGATCGCGGGTGATCGCAGGCGGTCGCGGGTGATCGCAGGCGGTCGCGGGTGATCGCAGGCGGTCGCGGGTGATCTCGACCGCTCGCGTTGCGAAACGTTTCATTCACGTTGAGAAAGTTGCAGTTAGAGTAGAAAATGTATTCAAGCAGCAGAAAAGCAGCAGCACCCTCATGCGCTGCACATGGGGTCGTTCACGTGGATTTTCCAGCGCAGGAGAAGCCCTCTGTGCTGAAAAACAACACGAACTGGTGTGACGATGTGCACTCCGCCGCTTGCGGAACTCCACGTAGCACGGCGGAGTTTTCTGGTCACTTTGCGGAGTTCCGCAGAGCGGAACTCCGTGAACCCCATCCAGGCTTAGCATAGGGAGGCGTTTGAGAACCGGGTACTCCTAGCATCACTGAGAGATGCTTATATAGTGATCTTGCCCAAACCGTGGAGGGATCCCAAAGAATGTGAATCATATAAACCACTGTCTACGAATAATGTAGATGCCAAAAATATTGGGGAAAATATTGGCCCAACAATAACTGAAAGCAGTGGAGTGGATTGTGCACGCAGATCAGGTGGGGTTTTGTAGGTGGGACAACAAATTCCACTAACATTCAGATGGTGTTCCTCATGTTAGACCAAGCCTCGATGGGGGGTGAACCCCGTACTGCCCATAAGGCATTCAACACAGTAGATTGGACATTCATGAGAAGCGCGTAACAGAGCAATGATCGAGGGGTGGAATATCTGAACTAGTTTGAGCTCCTTTACACTGGTACCAGAGCATGAATGAAGGTTGGCCACATAGTGTCAAATAGCTGGGCGGTGGAAAGAGGAACGCGCTCCAACTGCCCCCTATCCATGCTACTTTTTCGGCTTGTAATAAGCCTCTAGTCCAGGTTGTTCGCGCTAGACATGGGGATGACGGTATTCTAGTAGGAGGCAGACGAGAGATCCTCTCATTGCATGACAACGATATCTTATTGACCTTAAGGAACACAGATGTCACTTGGCGCGTGGTGAATAATACGATAGACGAGGTGGGGGAATATTGACAAATCAGTAATTAAACCAGCAACAGCAGATCCGGTAATAAGCGTGGACCTACCGAACAAAGATCCAGCCAACCTGGGTAAATACCCAAGTATATACTTGAGTTCTATAATGACCAAAACCTAGGATTCCAATGTAGGCACACTGATAGGTAGCTTACAACGTAGTGTGCGCAGATTGGTAATCTTGCCAATGTCCCTGACACGGCACATGGCTATCAGCAAAATTATCGCATTGGTCAGGGTTTTGTCTGTGCTACAACATATACTGATTTGCATACCAGATGCATGCTTTCGCAGGCTGGCCGAATTACTTAAACTGTTATACTGGGGGCCTGAAACAGCATTGATTAATCTGGAAGGTCCCGTGGGATGAGGGAGTAATTCAGGCACCAATATTTCAGAGTCTATAATTGGGCAGCCCACCTACAGCATGTAGTACCGTGATTTGAAGTAGAGCGCGTTGATCTGGTAGTTCGGATTCTGGGTCGCTTAATACGGGGTTAGCTCTACAATAACCATCTTCCTACGGCGTAGAGGTGGAGGCGATATTCCACAGAGTATAAGACAGCTATACAAGGATGTCAGGCTGGTTGGGTATGCACTGTTGTGACAGGTGCGGTCAACAGCTGCTTCTTGGCATAAGTTGGGCTAGGAGCAGCTATCCCAAAATCTTGGCTGGGTTTCCATCAGAAACCAAATGCACATGTATTGAATCAGGCACTGCCAGACATCAGCGGAGAAGGCAAACCTCACACAGCTATACACATTATTGATACCACACGCAGCAGACGGCACGGCTGAAGCTGGAGTGAGAAAGAGATGCGGGAAGGGAGCACAAATGGGTGACCATCTTAGGCAATTGGAGAAGGGTCACTCACAATGTGAGATTGAAACTAATCCATTATAATGTGTACATAGGGCTTACATAACGCCGCAATGGCTACATAAGACTGACCCATCCATGCCAGAGAGCTGTCCAAAATGTAGAGCACCAGTGAGGACTCACCTGCATATGTGGTGATCATGCCGAGGGGTGCAGGATTTTTGGGGGGAGATAGCTGAAGTATTGGGGGAACTGACTGCAATGGCAATACAGCCGACCGTGCAAGTATGTTTAGTGGGTTTTGTGGCCCACACCAAACATACTAAAACACATGGAGAAAGTGCTAGAAGTGGGGTTAGCGTCTGCTAAGAAATGTATAGCTTTGAAGTGGATGACTAAAAGATTGCCTACCCGGAAACAATGGATGAGGGAATTTGCACACTGGGTGTGGGCCGAATGTGGAGTAAGACACAAATTGGTATATGAAGAACAGGCCAGGGGGTCGCATTGAATGAGACACGCTAGAGGTCTGCTTACAGACAGACAGACTGGGCATGATGCAGAACCCGCAGAGTATAAGCCTGAGTAACAAGGTATTTGAAGAGCCAGGGTGTACTGTGCTTAAATGTTGATATAGGTTAAACGTATTAAAACCATGTGCAGCTAATGATCTAACTGTACACCGTAGATGCTGACTGTACGCTTCTCCACAGTTAAGGCGGTGGGAGGGAGGCTAGGGAGAAGTTGTAATGTTGTAACACTGTTGAAAACAATACGGAAATATTCAAAAAAGAATATTTGCTAAAGTGCTATGTGCTCTTTTTTAACAATTAAAAGTCATTAAAATAAAAAACAAATTTGAGATTCTGCTTTAAAATGGTCTTAAAACAGTTATATGTTCAGTGCGGATCCCATATGGAAAACATATTTAGTTGCTGCAATCATTAATTTTTGTGGTTCCTGCCATGGAGTAGTCCTATTAGCCATGGAGAATCCAGTTCACATTTCAATATTTTTCTTAACTACCATTTTTCTGCTTGTTGTAGGTTCTTTTGGGGGCATAAGTGCACATTTGCTTTGATCACGAGGCCAGTCCCAAAGGTTCTGTCACACACCCAAAAGCAATCAATTAAAATGCCACACCAAATTGTTGCAAATGTGCACGCCTCCTGTAAACAGCACTATGAAGGGTGTTATGTGGGTAGTTTGACACCAATTGTTGCTGTCTGCAGTTAGAAGTATACCAACACACTGCAGAGCACCCAGTTACAGATTGCTTTGTATTCCTCAGAAGTTCAACAAGAAATACTTTAGTAGGGACCATATGCATTGGAACTTTCCACTTCTAGAAGGGTGGCCATACATTCAGCGTCTTTCTTGGATGCAGGTCTTGTGAATTTGTGGTGCACCAAGCCACTTTGGGTCAATATTCTGCCTCACAGAATTTCCCAAGCCCGTCTCCTGTTTAACACTCCAGTCCATGATATGCCTCGACAGGCGCTTGCTTAGCAACACAAGCTAGTACTCCATTTACAGTATGAGCTCTAGCTGACTACCCATTGAGCTACCACTTTCACGTCCATCAATGAGTGCAGCAGAAGGGTGCAGGCTAGCCTACCAACTGTTGGTTACAAATCTGTGAATGCCATATTTGTTCAGAAACCAAGGCTCGATGTCCCAATGTCAAATGGGTATTATTTGTTTGCACACATCTTCAGGTCACGGGGCAAGTAATCTGCTGCTCCAACACACCGTTCCACTCCAGGCACCATGTTTTGGAAAACCGAGCAGAATGAAGGGGTTGAGACCCAATTCCAAGCAGTTTAGACCCCAGCATATAACAAATAAACTGCAACAAAATTGCTCAAATATTGTTTCGTCTTACTTTCATGCCACGAGTGCTTCAGATGCTAGTATGAAAATGATATGGTCAGAAAATATCCATGAATCTGCTACAATTTCGGATGTGCAGAGAAAGGTTGGGCACCTCACATTCTTTCCAAGTGCCAACTTGCTACACACCAAAGTGACTGCTTTTTGACTACTTTCCCACCTACTTTTATTACTTATACCCATATACAGGTAATAAAAACAGGTACTGACAACAGCGATAGTTTTGTCTTATAAATTAAAGTGTCTTTTGGGTCACTGATGGATTTAAAAACTCAATGAGCAATACATGCACTCTGTCACTCATCTTTGCTCTCATGCAGCCACCCATTCATTCAATAATCCACACCCATTCTTGCATTCACCCTCAGACAACCACAATAAAACACACAAAGTTAACATACCCAAGATAAATTAAAAGATTACAAGTAGAAAAAAGAAATCATGCTGTCGTCGAATCACGAACGGCATTGGCTTGCAATAATAAAACTAAACATTATGCCTAATCTAGCATGAATATAAAGTTCCAGCATGGCCGCCACATCTAGAACCAACGTGTTGGCATTCTTGGAATGGTAAAACAATAATACGTTTTAGACAACAGCATTCCATAATGGTTTTCAGGGCCAAGTGGGATATGGAGCTCTGTGTATAAAATTATTGGCAAGCAAGCAGCCCGTTAGCACTGTCTGGGAAGCTGTAGCACCCTCTTTAAAAAATTTAATAAAAAGAAGAGAAGCTTGGTTCTCCTGTATTAAGACCACACTGTACCAGATCGTCTTACCTCTGCTTTGGGAGACTCCTTGCTTTGGGATACTCCTGCCATGGCAAAACAAGTCCCTCACTCCCTCGTCAAAGAACGACTGAAAGAGTTTTTGTGGTTGAGAGATCTGAAAGGTGTAAAAGCAGGTAGCTACATGGACTTCTTTTTAGACATCAAGCGCTTTCCCGCATAGGAATCTTTTTTGGATATTATCCATGGTTCCATTTCCCAGCAACTCTACTTAAAATGGAGGTACGGATTCCTGCCGTTAAACAGTTTCTGCATAAATTGGGCTACACAGTACTGTAGCTCTAATGTGTGCCCTGTGTGTAAGTCAGCGGAAGAAACTCTGCATCACTTTGCCTTTTTTGCCCAGCTTATGATAGACTACAAAAACAATGGCTGAGGCCGCTGTTTAACCTTTGGGCTTTCGCAGTTATGCCCATGCACTACACGCTCAGACTCGAGACAGGTAACTGTTGTTAGGGTGACCAAACCCTGATCTTCACGCTGCCTGGATTACTCGCATGCGCATTGTCAAGTCCCCAAGCAATGATGCCCTATATCGAACCTCCCAACATTACTTATACTCTAGATGCAGCTTCCTCTCCTTTGAAATCACTCCTTTAAACACTGTTGCACTTCTTATTTTTATTTTCTCTTCCGGATCTCATTGTGAGACGAGGTTTTATGAGATCAGCGTTTTATGAAATGCTGCATATACTGATGTTATTTGTTTATCTACTTACTTGCCATGCTGTTTTTAATGGATCTTTGTATCCGAGAAAAACATGTTTAGCGTTAAAACTATAAGCAAAGGAATGAAAGGTGAACTATAAAATGAGAAGTTTGAACACTAAAGGACTGGCCAACTAACCTAGACACAGATGTACACTCATTTTGAGGTTGAACTGCACAAGTGATCAGAATAAACAGACATTCACAGGACAAGAGTTCATAAATGATGGACTGAACCAATATGCCATGCTGTACGTTGTCATTGATGGACACAGAGTGTAAAGGACACTACGGTAGACCAATGGCAGAACACCACTAACCTAAAGGCACTCAATTCATTGATGTATGTATTATTTAATGATTTGTTTTGTTACAAATTGCTGGCAGGCAGTGAAGAAAAGATTAGCAAGAATTATTACAATGCAACTTTTATGTTCCTAGGGTTTGTCAGAGAATCGATAACCAAAACCATTCCCTTTAAAGCAAGTCTGATATTTCTTGTAACAAAATATATATGCTTTTAACCAAAGAAATACCAATCCACCCTTCACAATCAACGTAAGGTGGACCACCTTTCTTGAAACTTTTTCATGATGAACATTCACGCCTTTAACGTTTATCAATGGTTTTTCACCATGACTAACTCAGACCTATTGTGTTGGTCAGCATAAGCCTTCCCAAAAGGCAACCATCAGGGATACCTTAATAAAATAACAGATATGTACAAATGTCAAAGCAATATAAAATCCCCTAATAATAAAAGCTAATAAGGATTATAATAGTGAAAATCTTCAATCCCCATGGTTTGTTTAATGGGTAAGGAACACCAAAACTTTTGCCTGCTATGGTCATGCAAGATTATGTGCAACAAAATACCAGCCAATAAGCTTTAGCGCAATGTAAAAACAATCCACCCTTAAAAGCCTAATGCCTTTAACACATGCTTTTCACAGTAAGGAAGCAAGGTCTACTTGCTTTGTCATAGCTTTTCATTAACAAATCACATCTAAGGAATATAAAATAACTTTTCCCAGTAAACCGATTAGGCCTCTAGCCTTTATCATTGGTTTGTGATTATATTCAAGACGGACCTACTGAAGTGCACATAATCAGGCAACCATCATGCATGGTTATGAAATTACAAATATATACTGAACTACAGTTGGCAAAACAATACACAAAACTAGAATCATCACAGTGTAATTAACCTAAGATCAGTCAAAGTGGATGACTCACACCAAAACCCTTGCCTACTATTGTAATCTGGGAGATTAAATGCACCAAAATACCAGTCTACAGCCTTTAACATAGTGAGATAACAATTCACTCTTTGAGGCCTAAAGATTTTACCAATGTTTTTCACAAGAATAAAAATCTTACTTTTCAATAATAAAGAGACCAGGTCTAGGGTTTCTGTCATAACTTTTCCCTACACACCAATCAAGTATCTAGCTGTTATTAGCTTGCCATCATAACCAACTCGGGCCTACTGTACTGTGCATATGTTTTCCACAAGGCAACCATCAGGCATACAGTCCTAGAAGTACAAATATATACAAAATTACAGCTGGCAAAGCACAATACTATCCGTCCTAAAATAACCTAATAAGTATGATCATAGTGAATATCTTGTTCTATCTCCATGCTTTGCTCAGGTGTGTCACCAACACCAAAACCCTTGCCTACTACAGTGAGCTGTGCAATTGCATGTAGGAAAATATTGGCCAACAATCTTTAGAATAGTGCAACATTATCCATCCTTAAAAGCCTACTGCCTTTGACACATGCTTTTCCCAACAAGTTGGTCAGGCCTACTGGCTTTGTCATAACAGATCAAACCTATGAATGTGGCATGACTTTCCTCAATGCCCTGATGAGGCCTGTGCCCTTTTCCATTGGCTTTACACCTCAAATGAAAGCGGCCTGATCAAGAGCACATCAACTGCCACCCTGCATACAGGTACAAAATTAAAAACGGGTTAAAAAATACATTTTGCAAAACAATAGGGCCGAATAGGAATCATCACAATTGAAAAAGCAGGGTTTGACAGAGTGGGTGGACAGAGTGGGTGGCCAAAGCGAATACCCATGCCTACTATGGCAATCTGTAAGATTGCATGTAAGAAACTACTTGTCTACAAGCTGTAACACAATGTGTTAACAACCGCCTGTTAAAAGCTTACTGGCTTTAAGAAATGCTTTTCACAATAAATTAGCTAGTTCAACTGCCTTTGTCTCAACCCTTCGTAATAAGCAGATCAGACTTAAGGCAGCAGACAATGTTTCGCAATGCACCAATCAGGCCAATTGCTTTTTAAAATAATCGACTCAGGCCTACAGTTTTGAGGAGGTGGTTTTCCAAAAGGCACAAAGTCATAGAATTTTAAAGTTATAAAAAATTACACAGTTAAGCAAAATACTCTCCTCCTTAAGAGAACCTAACAAAGATTCTCAAAGAGCAAATCCTCACTGGCCAAGGTTACCACAGGAGGGTAACCTGCACCAAATACCTTGCCTGCTATGAAAATCTGTGGGATTTCATATAATAAAATACCAATCTGCAGGCTTTTATATGAAGTAATAACAATCAACCCTTAAATCCTATTGACTAACATATACATCAGGTTGAGCGCCTTTATTTTAACATATCATAATAAACAAATCAGACGTATAGCTATGATCTTTTGCTTGCCAACTCAATCCTGCTGTATGAAGTGCAATACAAGCAGTCTTTTTAGTGGAAGCACACAAATTCGGCCCAATTAAATCCTGTACTTGGGGGAACCAACATGTGGGCGGAGCCTATAACCCTCCCTAAGTAGTACTCTGAAAGCTATGTTTTTGTTCATCACAAAGTCAAAAGACAGCTGCCCTGTTAAGCCAGACCTAAACATCCATGCAGATTAGTGTAGTTAGGCATGCCATACAGCCCTCAAACACACAAAGGCACTATAAAGTCAAAAGTTAATGATGGAAGGGGAGTATTCTGGGACTGGAAAACAGCAAACATTCCTCATGCCATCTCTCCTCCCCTCTGTGCTGGTGCCAGAAAACAAAAGAAACACTGTAAATGATCTAAATATTTAAGACACTTTAACAGCATTACAATGCCAGGTGAGTGGCCGAAACGTTCAAGCCATACTGCCGCTGGCTTAGGCATAAAAATATATATATATATATATATATATATATATATATATATATATATATATATATATATATATATATATATATATATATTACCTACTGTGGGTCGCCAGTAGGTAGTTATAGTTAGGACCCTCTTACCATAGGAAAACCGCAACATTCTATTTTGAATAACTTTGGCGCCGGTCGACGAATCCTCGCGAAATTTTCAAAATAGGTGGGGCGCTGCGCTCCGCTCCTACCCTGAAAGTCTCGGGGGGATTCGTCAAGCGGGGGCTGAGATAAAAGGGGAGTCCCAAAACGCGTTTTTCCCATGCATTTTTCCATAGGACCTTTAGACACAGCTACAGCCCGAACGGCTGAACAGAGTTCCTTGAAATTTGGCAGAGAGGTAGTCTACAGGTCAAGGAAGTGCCTTTTGTAGGTTTGGTGTAAATCTGTTCAGTAGATTCTGAGAAAATAGCCTTTAAATCAATATATATATCTGAGCCAGCTTACGGTGCGCTTACGGTGCGCTTACCGTACGCGTACGGTGACGTGCGCGAACGCGATTCTGATTGGCTGTTAGATCTAAGTAAACATTCGAATCGGTCGAAACCAGGAAGCGGCGGCCGCCATTTTCTCTCTCGCACTCCGAGTGGGGCAGCAAAAATATAGCCAAACAATGTCTAAAGGGGCAGTATATTGAGATCATAACCACCCAGCATTGATATAGGGGTCCCCAAACAACCCCCCAGGCCCAAAAAAAAATTTTTTTTCTTTTTCGAAAAATCGCCGATTACGCTTACCGTACGCGTACGGTAAAAATTTTAAAAAAATAAATAAATTATCCACACTCTCCCCACCCCGTGTCCAAATGGTGCCCGAAGGGCACCATTTGTGCATGGCATAGCAGATCTGTGAAATTACCAAAGAATACATTTCACAATGATGCGCATAATTTGTCCCCCATGTGCGCACGGTGCGCGAAGTGCATCGTGCGTACATAGCCCATCCCGCGTAACGTGGGCACGCGGTGCGCACAGCGCACCGCGTGACCACCGCGCGTGCACGGCACTAACTGCGTAAAGTGGGCGCGCGGTGCGCAAAGCGCACCGCGTGCTCACTGTGCGCGCACGGTGCGCGAAGCGCATCGTGCGCGCACGGAACGAACTGCGTTAACTGGGCGCGCACGCCACGAACGGCGTAAAGTAACTTAGCATTTAAAAAAACGTACAAATTCACTGAAAAAACCATAGGTTTCACACACGTTAGTTAGGAATTAGCATTTAAAAAACCTTGCAAATTCACTGAAAAAACCATAGGTTTCACACATGTTATAGTTAGCTGTACATTTCACTCGTAAAAAACCAATGAAATTCCCCCGTTATAGTTAGTGCAGGCAACTATAACTCACGCGACCGCAATCCTCTGCTGATGACATATGTGTCTTTATGAAAAAAAAATATTTGTAATATATGTATAGCTAAAATTTAATGGAAGAAGACATGGGCAAATAAGTGTCTAAATACAGTATTAGCATCAGCAGAGGATTGCGGTCGCGTGAGTTATAGTTGCCTGCACTAACTATAACGGGGGAATTTCATTGGTTTTTTACGAGTGAAATGTACAGCTAACTACAACATGTGTGAAACCTATGGTTTTTTCAGTGAATATATATATATTTACAGCTGTTTGGTGTAGAAGCACTTTTTCCCTTTTCTACCCAAACGTGTGCTCGTTCCTGTCCAGCAACATACGTGCAGAGTCAATGTCCATCTCTGTAGTACTCCTCAAAGCTTTAATTTAGGTTGAATACATAAGGTCAAGCGACAGCTATGCTGTCTAGCCAGTCATAGAAAGCACAGACAATTTTAAGTGATCGTAATTACTGAATTCAATAATTCTAATTGACATCAGAATAAATGAAGGTTGACTCTGCCCTCAGGATTCAATCCGATGACCTGCAGGTTACACAGAGCCCAGCACACACAGCTGCCTTACCCGGTGCAAATGTGAACAAATCAGACACTCACCACTAAAGCCAGTCTGTAGTCTCCAGATGTCACAAAGAACAAAATATACATTGTAAGTGCTGTGAACGCACAATAGTGTGAGGGTTGTGAAAAGAAACCATGTAAGAAACAAACACTTGCTGGCGTTGTACTGAAGGAGGTGGCACACAGCAAGGAAAAGCAGCTAAAGAAAAAATGAAAAAACCCAATCGCAATCAAAAGTCGTTCATACCAATGAGTTGATTGTAAGACAGATGTACCAACAGCCTTATTCATTCACAACATTTTAACCACCATACGGAGACCATCCTGCAAATCAATGCTTCGTTAAAGAATGCTTTTAACTAACCATCCAGACCCAGCAAATCAGAAAAAGAGAACGGATTTCTAGCTGAACTGTCAAAAATAGAGGGATGAGTTGAAAAATGCAAGGTGACCACTAGCCAACTGATGCAACAGATTATGTTCAGAGGCAGCGAGACGTTGATGTTGTCTTTTCAAACACTATTTCCACATCATCTATTCATTACCTATGGTTTGGTGAAGTAGATGCAAGCTTGAAGTACGTCAAATGAATTAATCATACGTTATACTATTTTATCGACCTTAAAATGGTTAGAAGCAGAGTCTACACACAATTACTTGAACCCAATACCTTAAGCTTGGAAACCAATCTCTGAAAAGGTTGACTAAGTCCCTGTGCTAGTCCACCAGCTGGGTAAAAAGAGAAGGGAACTGATTACATCACTGGGAGCAGGAGTAGCCAAGAAAAGATAATGTATAAATTAATTTTAGAATTTGATAACACCTTCCGCATGCCTGCTTGGTAAGACGAAACTGACAGAGGAGGGTGCTGGTAAAGAGGCATAATGGTCTCCAATTAGTGGTTTCTATCACCTCACTTTAAGAGTGTTGGGAAAGGGCAGATCCACCACAGGGTTTAGGAAGTCTCCTTTCCCAGATTTGTATAAACACCGTGTTCTACGGAAGCAAAACGAAACTCCACGGAAAAAGCGCTATGTAGAAGCTGGACATTTTCATGCTTGCTAAGACAAACAAAATCTTTGTTGGAGCTCAGTCTATTCCCACACCCGCACTTCTACAGAGCTCAGAACAGGCTTTTACTAAAAATACCCATGACAAGAACTGGAGTTCTGCTGACACATGCACATACAAGACATACCTATACCTACTTCTTGAGCCTCCAACTAACCAAGGTCGTTATAAAGGCTTACTGGATGGGTTCAAGCACACTCCTAAATTAGTTTGATCACGGGGGTTGGTTGCAGGAGGAAGTTGGCAATGCCACATGCTCAAAGAGCAGTTTGTCAATCTCCTGAAAGCGATGTTGAAGGCCAAAAACACAGCTCAATGTCACAGGCCTTGTAGCTATGTCTCGGGCATCTAAAAGTTAAAAGGAGCTGGTGATATTCTAACAGGAGTGCAGAACATTATCCCAAAACACCTGGACTGTGGAATGCGATTCACTCCCACGATCAAAGATGTGCAAAAAATAAATATTCAGCTTGAGGTCAATAACCCCTATATATGTTGATTAAATAGTAAAAAAAGGCAATGGGGGCTTTACCAGCTTACAAAAACGCTCTTTGCAAGTTCCTGACCATCCAAAATTCACCAGCTTTAATAACCTCTCAAGTTGAACAACTCCTGCCACTGTTCTAATCATCCTGTGTGTAAATTTACCTTCCCTTTCCCTTTTAATGTTACTATCTAGTGTTCGAGAATTATACAGCCGTTTCCATTGTTAACGGCTCTCAATCGAGCCTTGTCCATAGGAATTCTACAAATGATATTTGGCCACAAATTTTTAGGTGGAGCCTGTGCAGCGCATGCGCTGCTCTGCGGCATGCTGTAGTGGATTATGGAATAGAAGCCTCGCCCACTCCCCGCCCATATTTGTCATTGGCTTGTGTCATTGTCCTTCGTAAATGCTGGCTTCTGATTCCTTAATAAGCTTGTTAGTCCCTCCTTAGTACTGCCTTGCCTTCATTTGTAACCTCCCATAAGGTCTGGCCCTTTTACTTCGGTTGTTACATGGTATGACTTTTTAGGTCTCGCCTGACCCAGTGCATGCGCTGGTCTGGCGAGACTGATTGAGAGGGCTCCAAAAAGTGCTACCAGGCCAGCCTAGAGCTACAGTGCATGTGCGCGGGCGCGCCGCGCTTTACTGCGATTACTTTGATGTTTGATCGTGATCGCGATCACTTTCACTTTCGCGGCCACACGGTCGCTTTGCATAGCCAATAGGTCTCGCTTTTGGGACCTTATAAGTATTTAGTTATGCAACTGTTGCATGGCTAAACACTTAAAAGGTCCCAAAGGCGAGACCTATTGGCTATGCCAATGCTTGTTTAGTCTGTAAGCACTATTTTCTTTAATGAGTTTCTCCTACTGCAAGCACCACATTCTTTCTTGCAACATTCAGCGCGCCATGCATGCCTTCACTTTCCAAGCAGCCCAGGACAATGTGGCCGCTTCTTTGAATAGGTTTCGCATTTACAAGAGTTTGAGCTATTGGCATTGTAAATGACAATGCCTTTTATGTACGAGTTAATTAGCAAAACAAATAAAAGGCAGTAATTTACAATGCCAATAGGTTAAACTCTCGCAAATGCGAAACCTATTGCATTGCAAATGCTTGTTTTTTTTTTTACTGAGGACAGAAACCAGGAGATCACTGCTTTACAATCAATAGCCGAGCAAGGCAGAGTGCTAAGGTTTTAATATGCCTCAAACACGGACACAAAAATGAACATTTACATGTTGTATAGGTTTAGGAAGGACTCCACTTTGTGCACTATCCTTTCTTCCCTGGACAGCGCCCAACAATGCGAGGCTGGGGTGCCAGTACACTACATGCACATGAATGCTCGTTTTTACACAGACCCACCCCACAGTTAGAGAAAGCGATTGTCGAAGGAAGGACAAAACGTATGGGCGTGAATACACATGGCACGAACAAAAGTCCTTTTTAACGAAAAATAGAAAACAAAGCTCAATTGTTTACAAGAGGCGACTATGAACATTTGACATGAACCATGAATTCTCGAGGCAGGCATTTAGTTTTCACAAAGCCTCGCTTGTTTTTTCGTCCCACTTAAAATATTAAAATAGTAAACACAAAACGAAGCCGGCAATGGTGGATAGCAAGACACCCGGCAAGCTATATACAGCACTACAAATACATTTCAGTCGGTGAGTGATCATTTACAGAGTGCTGCTTCTAAGCAACGCAAAATCACAGTAATATGAAGTGTGAATCTCTGCACGCAGAACGCTTTTCACCAAAACAAGCAAGGGAATGAAGATGGTCCCAGGGCGGGTTCTAAGCGAACCCTCGGCTTTCATTCCGGATGGCCGATTCAAAGGGAGTTTATTTTCGGCTAGTTTCAGTCTACTGCGCAATAAGAGCGTGATGTAAAGAAGAGACTAACGCTGGTACTTATATTTTTTTATACAGTACAGAGACAAAAATACACACGATCATAAAAACATAATAATGAACAGTTTTAGCAAGGAATAACCTAAATAAAAAAATTCGATGTCACACATTAACTGATAATGCAGTTGCTAAAAATGAGCTTCTCATACAGCTACAACTGTAGCCCCGACAAATGTGTTTTTATGGTACCCCGTCATTGGTGTATAAATCAAAGACGGAAAAAACGCTGGGCAACGCGCTGTAATTAAATTATTGCATAGTGTTTATACCCAGCTCATTAAAAGGCCTGTAGAATAGCGACACCTCAAAGCATCCACATTCCTCTCACTCACTAGTATTCCGGTAGAATATACAGCTGCAGCCTCAAAAAACGCAAGAATATACTTTGTGTTATTAACAAGCAAGACAACCAGCCTGTGCTGTGGCTGAACATTACAAAAAGAACTATTGATGGACAGAATGCAGAACAATGTCATACATTCACCCCAGTACAGAGATCTGGGCCTAACTCCATCGTTTTTTGCTCACCATGCCATTCCAGTTTGGGCCCAGCCATATGCAAATCAGTCTTGACCCTGTGCCTCATGGGAACAGTCCAGCCCGAACTGCCAGGCCAGGTCCTCCCTGGACTGGAAACAAGCATCCTAGGACCGGTTTCGGGGTTTCACCCCTCTTCAGCCATTACAGCAGCACCACCGAGTCACAAGATGGCAGAATGCACCACGAAGTTACAAACATGGCCTTCTGCTCGCCAATGGTGATCCACTTGGATGATGAAGGGGAGGCTTTGCTAGTTAACTGTAACTGCTCCACCCAGCAGGGAGAAGAGACATGAATACACAGAGAAGCCAAAATATATGGATGCATGGCACAGCAAGTAGTCATGTGTCTATTGTTGATGTGAATAGGTTAATTTTAGTACAGTTATTGCCTTCAAAATGCAAGCGTAGAACTCAACAGGTAACCTACAAGATACCACAGATGCAGCTAACCTGCCTAATCTGTTAATACACAGGCTTTAATGGCACTTGCCAACACGATATCCTAGATGCACTTTCAAATATCGCCAGGAAGTGTGCTCCACAACCGAGCCAGGGGTACCTAAAAGGCCCAGCCTTCCAGTCTATTCTTTAAATCTATGGGCTTGCATGTGTTGGTGATAAGCCAAGTGCAGAACTCTAGAAAAGATGCAAGGACAGAAGGACTTTGCACTGGTGCAAGTCCCGTCTTATTGTAAGTCGTATAGACCATATAAAGTGACTGAAAGACCACACAATCAGTCACCGATCAACCATGTACCAGACTATGCACTGGCCATGGGGACGCATGACAGTGCTGCCTCAAATGGTCCAAAACCTTGGCTGCTGCATCCTGGAGCCACTGAAGTTGGAGTATAAAATGCTATGGCTTTCCTCATTGGATGCTGAATAGGCAATACAGGCTAGGAAAGGCCAACACTGCTTCTTTCCTCAGAGGCAACTCACCAGGAACCCAAACTGTTGAAATGCGCCACTACGAAATCCAGAGATTCATAATCAAACCTAAACCCTCTTCCCTCAAACGAAAAGGGCAGATGAAACCACCACATCATAAACAATATCACTTATTACAACCCAAAAAAAAAAAAATCGGCAAAAAGGACAATTTCTACAAAGTGATAATGAACTGACTCACAGAAACAATAGACAAAATAAACTTACTGTTGAATCAGCACCAACAAGGGGATTTCTCCGACCTTTAGGATCTGAGCAGCACTCTTACCATCTATTATCTCACAAATTTCTCTTCTCCCTATCTTCAGAGTAGGTTTGCGGTTCGCTCAGTGAGGCAATGCATGCAAGATTAGGAAATATTTTTCAAAAAAACTTAAAGAAAGGGTTTGAACTGGTGGATACAGAATAGCTAATAAATACAGGGTTGGTAAATAATTCAGTTTGTGAAACAGTATGTGAAGACATGTAATGTACTACATTGAGTAAACAGTGATTGTGCAATGTTCAACTTCAACTGTTTTTTACTGTACTATCTTATACTAGGCTGCTTTACTGTGAAACGCACACAGCTAATGGACCAATACTACTAACCATTTAAAAAAACAAAACTTTGTCATCCGCTGTAAATACAGTACGTGTAGCAAATCAAGCCAGCTAGGATAATTATACGCTGAGCTAGGATCAAGGTAGCCAATCACAATAAAGAGTAGTTGGAAATACAACCACATCAGCTGCATTAATTGTCGCATAAGGCAGGATTTCATGTCAGTCACCAATCAATTGAGACATTTTCTGCATCTAGGTGCAGTAGAGGACCCCACCTGCCACCACCACCAGCGCAATTCCTCTTGCGGGCATGTGTTTTGAAGACATCTGTGACAGAAGCCATATGCAAGGACAGTCGGTGAATTACTCAACACTGACGGATCCTTTGGTGCAAGGAGCGGTGAGATAATTTAGTCGGTGTTGTGGCCACATGCTGGAGGGGGCATATTGTCAGAATAAGGAAGAGTAAAGGTCCGTGGCAAAGAATCAGGGGTAGTCGAAACATACTATTGGTCGCTGGGTGAAGAGGGTTTACGCAGAGCGAACGGAGTACGGGTCGGGTGTGAAGCATTATGAGCCACCTAAATCCCAAATCAAGAAGTGCCCAATCACCTTCTCATGACATTCACAAACTGTACTATATACCGGGGACATACAGTGCACAGAATACACCAGCCAAGATTACATTGACTAACAAAGCTCCCCGACCTTAACGTGCTGCAGGATCCTTCTCATCCTCTCTTGATGTACAACTGGTGTCTCCCTCTGACACTGGAGGCCTGTGCATGTTTAACAGTATAACGTAGTTGCCTCACTGTAAACGCCAGTATCCACAAATTATTTGGAAAGCCTACTACAGGCAACTCGCTACTATTTTGTTTAAACACTTCCACATTTGCACTATTGCCATGTGCTAAAACTAAACCATGCCCTACACCGGTTTTAGAAACCCGAGTTCAAAACATTGCAACAAACCATGAGCAAACGTTTAAGTGAACTGCACAAAGGAAACAGATGTTGTCTAAAAGATAGACCTCTTTCCAGTTTAGATATTATCTTCCTGAGGAAACAACTATGATACCTTAGGCTGCGTAAGGTATGTATAGGGCAATTGTTTCAGCTCTCACACGCTTACAGTCAAGAAAACTCTGACCAAAATGTACGGGTTACCGACATGCTACTAATAGTCAACCCTATCCTAAAGCCAGTCTCTCGTTTTGATAAACTTTAACTTCTGAAAAGTGCATTATTTCTCACTCCGTCTCCCCAGGCCGAAAAGTGAGTCTTGTTATAAATAGCCAGTTACCTATGGACTGAAACTACACTTTTTCTTAACATATGCCACAAACCCTGTTGTTTTGAAGTGCTGTAAATGGCAATTATAACTATTATGCAATCAGTGGTTCTCCATTTTACCGCCTCAGAAAGACAAAAGTCTTAATCTGCAATAGATTCAAACTCATGTTGACTGCAGCATGCCAAATACGATCAACTTAGAAAATCTCTTCTCAAAGCTCTTGGTGCCACACCTTGGTCATTATCTATATCACCAATAGTCTTTTATTTACAAATTTGGGGCAAACAGAAAGGTGTCATTTCAGGTCTCTACAAAACAATTACATCTCAATTATTTTCACACCCATTATCCTGCGATCTCCGACATAAATGGCAAACACGTTTACAGACTTCTTTTTCAGATATGGAATGGATGAATATACTAGATGGTTTGGATAAGGGAGCTCGAGAAGCTCGTTTAAAGTTTTGCTTATTTAAAATTCTACATGACTGGCATTGGTCTCCGGTTAGATTATATAAGGCAGGCTTGTTACCGCATTCCAATTGTTGGAGATGTAATGCTTCTGGATGTGATATTGTTCATATTCTTTGCACGTGTCCATTGGTTAAACATTATTGGTCTTACATAGGTCAGACCTTACATAAGTCTATCTCACTGCATTTACCCCTCTCCACAGCTAATATTATATTACATGATTTCAGAAATGTTCCCACTCTTTCTAAACCACAATCTCGTTTCCTACATACCGCGCTTGCAACTGCTAAAATCTGTATATTAAGACAATGGAAATCTTCCACTCCACCATCTCAAGAGTCCTGGTTATCTGCTATGATTCAAAATGCTTCGCATGAAAGGATTATATATAATATTCAAGATCAACTAGAGTTATTTTCACAGATATGGAATCCTTTTTTACTTTAACATGTTTGTATTTGTTATCATTTCGTTTTTAAAACTTGATTGTGTATGCTTTTTCACTCTTTCCTTTATATATTGTTATATTTATTGTCCTAGATAGCATAATATTAAATATTGTTTTATATATGAATTTACTTTTTAATCTCTATCATATGATCCTTACCCTTATTACTTGTATTTGAGTTTTCTTGTTTTTGTTTAATGATTCTGAAATGCTAATAAAAAATTTCAACACAAACTCATGTTGACCGTCGCAACACTGTATTAGTCAGCAGCAAGCTTTCAGTCACGGAGTCGATCCTTCCAGCATTACTTTTGTTCTTTTTATTTGTTTGTTTTTCAAGTGTATAACCATAATGGCAGCTTTGTCAGTCTACTGGTCCACAAACACACACACAATGAAAGAAACAAGCACTGGCAATGCCAATCTGTATTGCACTGCATACCTTTACAAACAAGCAAGACCAAAGGACATTGTCTATGCTGGTTTATAGTACTACATCAAGATTGAAGTTGTATCGTCCACACTTCAGTTGCTGTTTGTTTAGTTACTACTAGGTGGCACTAAAACTTACAAGTCAGCTGTTGGGAGTTTACGAAAATGAGGTTAATCAATTAGCACTTCAGAATCTGCAATTCATTTGGTAAGTGACCACAGAATGTGTGTTGGCAGTAGTAATCCATTTTAAGGTGCAATTAGGAAGAAAGCGGTATGTACGATTTGCCAGTCAAATGTGTGTTGTGACAATTATTGATTCATAATGGCCACACACCAAACTCTGCTTTTCTCAGGCCAGGTTTCTTCAGGAGTCACTATTTACTAGCCAAGTTCCAGGAATCTCAGTATTGGGGAGCTGCCAAGTAGAAAAAAACAAAAACAGAAAAAGCTACTGGAGGGCTGTGAGCTGACCAAATGTAGGATATGGAATTGAGCAACCAATTTTATATGGCAACTTGCCTAAAAACAGAAATCACACAATTTCTAACCACCGTGCCTTGAAAAATAGTGGTCAATCTGGCACTAGACCGAAAGAAAAGCGGTTATTTAGTATAGCTGAAAGTTCACCTTTCTTTCGTTTGCAATGTTGTTGACCGTCTTGCAGTCACCCATACGATTTATAAAATAAATAAAAAACTGCCATTATTCTTTCAAAAGAGAAAGGCAAACAATACTTGTTCCTCTTAATTTTACTTGAGCAATAAATAGTTAATTAGCCTTTGGAATAATTGCTTGTAAAATGTTCTCGCATTGCTCAACAAAGCCACTCCTCTCGAAAATCTCATCCATTCTTAGGGCTGAGGGACAGCTTACAGAGTTGAGCGTTTGATGCTTCAACAAAGTGGTGGGCGGCAAGTCACTAATTTGAATCCCAGAAATTCCAACATAGCCTTTCATCTGCAAGAAGGTCAGTTAAAGGAGTATCACAAAGTGGGTAATCCCAACATCCATTAAGAGCAGCATTTAAAAATGGCTGAAGTGTCGCATGAAGGACTATATAAAACAAATTATTAACTGGATTGAAACCAGAGGCTGGATTGTTCCCGAAATGCAACTCATAGGCTTAATGCATATGCTACAGAAATGTGTGCAACCTGCAGGTCACATGTGAAACCGATAGACACAACTATTATCCAAATAATTTAACAACCAGTTGCTTTTTTCCCCCATTAGTAACACTTGTTATGTACAGCTGTGCCAATGCTGGAATCTAGTGCTATATAAAGAATTTATTAGGAAATTGATTCACATATATTAATAAACACCATCACATAGCTTGGATCTCCACCTACTTAAAACCCGTTACAACTCATTTTACTTCCACCGGAAAAAGGCACACCAGTATTACTTGTAAAATATAATAGTTTACACCCAACACTTAGGCACAAGGTGTCTTCTCCCATCTCAAAATCATGTAGGTGACTACTCGGGAGGGGGGGGTGGGGGGGGGGGGGGGGGTTTTGTTGAATTGTTATCGTTTCCGTTTGAATGACTGTTTATTCCCTGATGCACATGTGCCCCCCTCTAAGAACTGCTGTGACAGTGCTGTATCCCTCTCCTGAGCAAGGCACCGTGTCCCGTTCACCTTCTCCGAACTGATGTTCGGTCCTCCCCCTCACCCGTATGTGTACCCATTATAAACGACTTGCCGTTTTCTGTGCCTCGAAGTTTGTAGAGCACTGTACTGCCAATCTATTGTTAATATTTCTCATCACTTGTACGCCTTGCTCTTCTGTAAAATCAAAAGCATCACTAAACAGATTTAAAAAAATAATATTAATTTATGCCCAACTCCACTCCTTTTACTCTGGACCAACAGGTTTGGTCAATTTAACCAGAAATGTCATACTCCTCTGCCGGAAAACCAAGTTCTGAAGCAAAGCTTTCTTCAAACAACTCCTGCAGCACAAGCACACACTGGAAGATGTCCGTATTTTTTTTTTTTGTGTGTTTATCATTTTTACTCTAGGGATGGCGTGTGTTCTGTAAGGGCAAAAATTCCCTTGGGCAAGTACTGTAATTGGAGCCACACAAGAGAAAACTGTGTTCTGCACATGCAGAATCTGTACTCTGGCAACAGCACAGGGAGGGAACCGTAGCTTCCGCAGACTCTGAATAGGTTACAATATTTCAATACTTAATGAACGAGAAAACACTTTCCAATTTTGTTTCGAATAAATAAGCAGTAAGAAGACCTGCATTCAATTGTAATCCTAGGTCACAGGAAAAATTACGGTTTGAGATATTCCATTCAACATAATGGGTAAGATGCATTGTTGCCACGTGGCTCCATCAGAATAATGATTAACTACTGGCTGTAGTTCAGGGGAGTCCAAAATATGGCTAAGTAAGGTCAAATCCATACATATTTTCAGGACTGGCTACCTGATTTAAATTCACTGTATGCAAATGTACCTAATGGTCATATTGGAAAGATCTGGCAAGGATCAAGAAAAACTGGGCCTATGCTGAACACTCCCTGCTCCATTTTCCGAAAGACCCCCTAACTCACAAATACGCTACATAAAAGGGCGCAGCTTAATAGGGAAATTAAAAGCAAAAAAAAGAAGAGCTTTTGAAACTACACTTAGACTTTGCAGAGTAGGGAGGAACCATTTATCCTAAAGAAACTAGACTCATAAAGCCGGCTTCAATCTTGAAGCTGGAGTTAAAGACACACCACATGCGAAGAGCTAATGGGGACCACAGCCATGCAAATGAGCCCGAAACAGAAGACTTCTGCTTTGCACCAGAAGCCTGTCAGCTCTTTCAACAGTGAGAGAAGAAAGGGTTGCATCAGCTTTAGTTAGCAGAATCTGCTTACATTTCTCATTGCAACAGCCATCGATGGGGCAAGCAGCTTCACGAGCAAATGCTGCAACCTACACCAAGGTTTCCATGCCATTTTTTTTATAATGCTCGATTCTGAATAGAGAGGACAGTGAACCCTTCCTCCTTCTTTAAAGATCCTTTGGGAGTCACAGTTCCCCCTTCCAATCACCCAGTATCACATCAATCTCCTGCGAGTCCTCCGGCTCTTCTTCATATCACTCAGGGGGATCCATCCCCTCCATACACCTCTGCTCCAAGTTTGAAGTGAAATCCTTCCAGCAGCAGACATCACCTCCATGTAGACACAGACATGTACTAAAAATAACTATAAACGACCATCAACCGAAGCACAGGTAGCATTAATGAAAGTAGAAACCGTTGCAGGATGTCATGCGTCCATTACCATTAGGAAGGGTTCCAGGAAAGGGCCGAGTACTGTATTAAGCAACAGGAATGCTAAAAGGGTCTCTTAATGCGAACGGTCCTGCAGTGTTCTCATCTCTGTAAAGTGGCACCCAGACCTGTGCATTGGTGCCGTCAAAAGCAAACTGCGAAATATCCCATTTCATCCAGGAGGGCACACGGAGGGCACACAGGGCCCTTTGCTATCACTGTTCAGTTCAAACAAGCACGCAGTGTCCAGATTTCACAAGTGACCAAACAGTTTTTTTTTTTACGTCAATCTGCGTACAGATGAGCACACAGGTCACAAGTGGCGATTCAACAGAGCAGCCATGCATGCTCCATGAAAGGGAGCCGAGCTAACTGGGCTCAGGGACATTAGCTAAGGACGTCTCCCTTTGGCACTGAAAGTCTCAAACGCTCCATTTCGCAAGATATTGTTTGGCTGAAATGTTACTTTTCGCATGACTGCCGAGTAATTGATTCCAGGCTGCATCTTTTATAAGAGAAACTGTCCTTTTTGTCTATTTGTCCCAACAAAGTCAGCCCTACCCTTCGGCGCTAAGGCCATCACCCTCGGTTCACTCGCACGAGAAGCGAACACAGGCGAAGGAGACGAAGTGGATTGAAAATAGCAGCAAAGGAGCAGCTGCAAAAAGATCGGAGCAGACCCTGCACTGCGCACGGGCGAAAATGGGGATTAGCAGGATTCTAAAACAAATTGGTCCGGACAGATGACACGTGCATCCTTTAGTCCAAAAAAGGAAGGGGTGTCCTCCGGTTGAACTCCAAATCCGCACATACCAACTGGAACCCCTCCAAGAGGCTGATGAAACCAATATGCCTTTATTTAGCCTCAGGATCGAAATCCCTAAACGTTTCAAAAAGGGACTGCTGCCATTGACGAAAAGGCAATGGATGCTGTAGTTGGGATGGGCACATTTTCAAACCACTGCTGTTCCACCTTTTCTCTTTTAGATTTTGAAAGAGATGTTCAAATGACACCTGCCACGCGGCCTTAATGCCCAAAAGTGACTTCACAAGATTTTGCAAGTCTGACACAGGAAGGGTGCTACCCCAGAGCACACGATGAAAGACCTCCCTGGATACATAGTCAGGAAGCAGACAGCTGTCGTACTAAGTATCAACTGCAGCGCCACCCCCACGAGGAGCATGGCCCGATGATTATGCTTTACACTCGCGAGGGTGTGTGAGGGCACAAGAACATACAAGAGGAATCCTCCCTGTTGACGCATGCTCAATCTCTCGCTGGAGACTGTCTTCACACTCACCCACAACCACAAAGGGTTGTAGAGTGAATTTCTTCTTTCTCCCTTAGGAACTGTTACCATTTAGTGTTTATGGCAGACAGCTGCCCACAGCTGCCCCCATGACGTTCGATTTTAGGGTGACCGTCAACGAATGATGTCACTTTAGCGCCTGTGCAATCACACACGACATGGTGCCTCTTTCTGCATGTCGGGACCCAACGGGCGGCTATAGGTTCCCTGCTATCCCACGCAGGATCAAGTCACATTTAGGGTGCCCTGGGTTAAGGCTGGTACCCCAGTTTCATTCAGTGGGCACCGAGGGCATCTTGAGGGTATTTTTTGTATGGGTATTAATTTGATTTTATGAATTTGTTAAGCGCAGTAGATACTCCGAAGAATACCATTGATGACAAGTGGCCACATAAACAAGTCCGTCTCTTACACAATCCAAGTTCAAAATGGTCATCAAGGTCCCCAACTTTAACAAGATAGCGCCGCAGATGTAGCAGAGTTCCCTAAAGCTTATCACAACCAAACCAAAAGAAAACACTGATCAAACTGGCCCTGACTGAGGGAGGGCCACTTTGATCTTTAACTCTTTAACTTAATGGATATGGATTCTTCCAGTGTACAAGGTACTGAAAAATAAAGTGCATTCTTACCAGCGCCCTTACATGCAGTTCTAGCTTATGGATGCAGTCAAGAGTTACCAGCACCTTTTGCACCTAAGGAACTGTGCCTATTGCGGTCAAGTTGGGGTCTTTACATTGGCCAAAACCTTTCTCTCTACTTAATTTATACAGCATCACTATATAGAATTCCACTTTTAATAGCAATGAAGCAAATACGGATAGAGAAAGTGTTTGTCTGGATTGGAAGCTAGACCGCTAATAATGAATATACATTTTCCCTGTTCAGCTATCTGTCCTGGATGTAAGCTGGATGTTGCATCCAACTAAAGTCGTATACTATGGCCTACAAAGCTCCCTAGCCTGTTCGAACATGGTACTGACTGACCAATTTCAGTCCTTATGTGAATACTCCTTGTACACATTAGAACATTAGCCGGTGAACTTTAGAAATCTGAACAAAATATATTTCTTTCCATTGCCCTTTGCTTAAAAGCTATTAGTCTTTTTTTTTTTTTTTGCAGAGAGGTTCACGCAGAAACACTATACCAGATTCTCAAAGTTGCATACACAAGCGAGTCTTGCATGAACAGAAATCTGACGTGCATGTGAACATTTACTAATACCTGTATTAAAGATCAATGGATATTACGTTAATATTCCAAAAGGAGTCAATCTTACCAGGAGTGGAATATGGGGACAGAGTGTCCAGCAATCTCCTTTTGAACAATCACAAATATTAAATTTTATTGGGTTCCACAAACATATTCCAGGTCCCATTCTGCTAAAAGTACAGTACACCCCTAGGGCTTAGCCACTGGGAAATGTTTTTCACATGGAGAAAAAAACAGAATTATTGTGCAACTGCACATTTCTGGCAGACATAATCCGGTGTTTTCTGCCCTGCTAAGAATCCATACACTTTAGCACAAAGAACTTGTAATGCCTCTGAAAATCTTATTAATCCAAATTTGTGTAAACATACACAATCATAGGCACCGTTCTACATTGCATACATATACACATGTCTCAATGTGCCCCATTGTGTTCATCAGACTTTATTTACTGTATTCAAATGGTATAGAGTAAAACTACGTTTTATTAGTTGCTGGCTCTCCACTATTGTATAATACTGTTCGCTGTCAAAAGTGGCGGTTGCCTGTTGATTGGTGTGGGTCTTCAGCAGAAAACAGTCACATCTTGCGAGCACGCTTGTGGCGTTTAGTAATATTTCCAAACAGGATTTTATAATTAAAGACCTGACAAGCGCGGAAAAAGACTGGGACCACCTTGTATACAGCTGGGCTGCTCAAGTCTATTAAATGTGCAATTTTGAGCACTAAGAAAGGACTGTGACAAATAACTTGATACTGCACCATAAACGTTGCAGGTTCCGTCAACCGGCCCTTGCGGCTCACAAATGCCGTTTTTGATTAGGGCGAAATTATTTGTATTGGTTCGTCACATAAAGTGGCGTAAAACAGACAGTGACTGACACCGAACATAAACATACTTGAAACATAGGTAGAACATTTGAGTTAGAAAGGGATATTTCCACCCAGGACAGGGAATCATGTCTCATGTTTGAAACTTGGCCTCTTGCATAAGGAAACTTAATGGGAAAATTGTCGTTTTATGTTTTGAATTGCTGTTCCTCACTCTGGTTTTCCAACAAAAGGTTTGCATTATTGTCTCGAAACCAAGTGCTTGTACTGACAGCAGGTATCAGACTGAGTGAGTCTTGGTTTCCTCAAACGCTTGAATGTGGATTTGGGGAATTTACAATTATGAACAAAATATGCCGACAACAGATTACCAGACAGCCACGTGGCACATAACAAACATTTCATGCAACTTTCTTTCCAAGTGGTAAGAATGTCTCGCTCTGAAAATATGCAAATTGGCTGGTGGAACCGAATGCTGAAACGGAACACATTTTTGACGACTGACTGCTGTTTTCCATCCGATCCCTGTAAGAAATACTTTGTGTCATGCACAGCACAGCTCTGCATCTGGCGATGGAGGTGACAAACCTCGCTTCAAACCCCTACTGCAAGACTTTAGTGAGCATTAATAAAAGAGTAGCGAGAGAATGAATGAAGAATGAATGTGTTAATTGAAGGATCAATACTTTTGTTAACATGCAGCTCTAAGACCCACTAGATCAACAAAAAAAAAATGCATGAAAGATTAAGGCATCCGCACTACTAACAACCCTACTGAAAAAGAAAACAGACTCTGGACTGTGATGGAGGACTAGAGACCAGGGTGTGAAGGAAACAAACACCACAGCGAAGTGGCAATGCAACAGGATGCAAAACTCTGCCAACACAACGAGTACAGACTTTATGATGCTTGGCAAAAGCACGACCATGCGGCAGAAACTACACTGCCGGCTCCCACTACAGGTACTTTTCAGGGTTGAAATTAGGAGAGCAGTGAAGTATATTCAGATTCCAGGCTTGCATCCGGGATTTTGTTTTTATTAACATGAGAATCGCAGCAAGTCAAAAGAGGCAAAGCTGAACTCGCCTCAGTCACATGAGCTTTCATACCACCCCCAAAGACTAACAAATGACATTTGCACAGGGAGAAAATGCTGCTGCTCATTCTTTTGACAGAAAGGGTGCACTTCTAAGGCATGCAACACACCGTTGATCCAGCCAGAGTAAAAGCTAGAGGCAGCCAGAACCTGTGGGTGGAAAAATCTGAATATCTGTACAATTTTTTTCCTAAAAAAAAATGTTTCAAAAAGGGGATACAATCTGCAGATGAAATCTGAGACGGACTGAAAAAACAAATGGTTTCTTAGGTCAATGCCAATAATAATGAAACAAAGTACATCAAACTACACTTACTCCGTTGAGTTGGCAGGTATGCCTTTCCGAGTTCTGATGTAAAGGTCTCAGCATTCTCCTGAAGTCTGCCCCACCCCCATTAGGCACATTCAGGGCTTCAAGTGGAATGAAAAAACTAGGAGGGCTCTCAAAGAGGCATGGCCGATGTAATTAAGGGCATGGTTTAAAAATACAAAATGTAAAAATCTGTGCTTTCATAGTGTGCCACCCAACTGGTATTTTGCTGCACCTGTCACTGCATACAGATATATTGTATTGTAAATGCATTTATACAGCGCTTACTACCCTTGACTAGGTGATGAAGCGCTTTTTCAGCGAGTAGCACGCTATTCCAGAACCCATACAGGATTAGTGGTGAATTAGTATAGTGACATATGAAATTAATTTGAGCGGTGGATATGTTAGTCTGTTATTTGGATTGAGAAGGATAGTGGAGCGATAGAAGAGGTATAGGTTTATTATTTATATAGTGCTTGCTACCCCTGATGAGGTGTTAAAGCACTTTTGGTGGGTGGCACAATACTCCAGAGCACAAATGGATTTAGTGGGGAATTAGTACAGGGAAATATGAAATTAATTTGAGTGGTGGACAGGTTAGTCTGTTATTTGGATTGAAAATAAATAGTGGAGGGATAGCAAAGAGAAGGGTCTGGATTTTTAAAAATCTTTTTGGGGAGTTCATAGCAGTAGGAGGGGGTTTGGGATGAGTAAATGGGATATTACAAGTAATATTACACCTACAACAAGTCAGGGCTATTGACTTTGCCAATGATTTCTTAGTTATCTGGGATCAAATAAGGATGTTACACGGAAACTACAGGTGGTCCAAAATTCTGCTGCCAGGCTGCTATGTCAGCTCTCTAAAAACTCTTCCACTTCCAGTGCCCTGTGTAATCTTCATTGGCTTAAGGTTGAAAACCGGGTGAAGTTTAAGGCCATGAGTTATATGTATAAAATTAAAACTGGCTCTTCTCCATAATATTCGCAAACTCTAGTTCACCCTTACCAGCCTTCTCGTGTGCTTCGCTCGGCCACTCAGGGTAAATTTTTGGTGCCCAGTGTTAATCTTAAAAGAATGGGAGGTCGTTCATTTGCCGGTCTTGGTCCATCGATTTGGAATTCCCATCCTAATGCAATTCGTAATGAGACCGCATATATGAATTTTCGTAAACTTTTAAAAACATGGTTATTTAATCAATAATCTTGAACTGCTTTTCTGATTTCCTTTATTGCTTTGGTCCCTTGTCAGTTTTAGCGCTTCGAAACCCTGGTTGGGTAGCTGTGCGCTGTATAAAATTAATTTAACATAACATAGATGAGATAAATAAGCAACAACTACAGCTTCGTTAATTATAGCTTTGGTGTACAGAATACTGAAAATGCTTCAGTTCTGAAACGATAACTGTGAAAGAACTACCTCAAAAGCAGTGAAGAGTGGTACTGCTGTAGAGTTCAGAATTTTTTTTCACCCTGTGGGCAAAAATGGAGAGCCCAATAGAGACCAGTCTCAGCAACTCCTTTTTCGAACTGCCGGTGCGGAGCACCGGCAGGACCCAGCCCACTTAAAGCCCTGGACACATCTCGCATCAGAATTTGTATCTTGATGACTGGGTGTCTGCACCCACACACACAACTTTCCCAGCCCCACCCCTCCTCCCGAAACCTTTGCATGTTTATACAATTACAACGAACATGTGCATTCAGTTGAAGGGGACAGGAGAAAAGACCCACGGGGGACTAGCTCTTGCTGGGTGGCTCTGCAACAACGGCTCTACACCGCAACACACGAGAACGTGGCTGGGAGAGAGGAGGGGGCAAGAGGCCAAACTCTAGGCCCAGAGTTATCTTTTTGCTCACTCAGCCTGGAGTCTTTTGTAAAGAGAAGGAAAAGGACCCGAAAATCTAAAGTGAGCAACCAGAGTAGGGCCCAGGACTATTAAGTGCATCTGCCAAAACATCAGAGTTCGGATCTATAGTCTAGTATATGTGGACGTTTGGACCAATTATTGAAGCTAAAAATTGAGCCCCATACTTGAACGACTTGCTGCCATCAAGGAGGAGAACATAAAAAACCCAGATAAATAATGGAAACGCACAATCACAAGTTCTTGCGCAGATGCAGTCTTTAAGGACTGGGGAGCCCCGGCCCCAACACAAACTGTGCCCTCGCATTCTAACACTGCTAATCGAACAACTGTGGAGGTAAATAGTGGTATTAGCACACAGTCATGAAGGTCAGCTACAGTGCCAGCGGTATCACTTCAGACTTCAAGTGGCAGACATCGATCGGCCTGTCTTGCCCCCACCAGAAATTATACCCAGCAAAAGCACAGCTAGTCCAGCACCCCTTCCAGTAATAAATCTGCAGCCTACAGGCAATCCCTACGTAGTGGTCCTAGGCAATGTACCTCATCTACAATCTGGAACAGCAGAATCTACATTATCTCTGAGAAATAAGGTGGCTCATTGGTTAAAAAACAATATCAAAATGTGATGGGATCCTCTAAATGAAATTATCTTCGCCTGACAAGTGGGTGACATTCGACCAAAGGAAAATCTTTTTTAGGGGACAGCCATAAAAGAATTAAAAAACCCACGTCCAGCGAGTGAAGTTGTGTCAATAGCCAGGACAGGTACTGGAAAACCAGGCAAAATAAAAATCCTGCCTTTAAGCTTCTTTTATAACCACCACATCCTGCCAACGCCGTGGAATAACGACTTTCCTCCTATACGTAGTGGTTTTGGACTAATTCCACTATTCCAAGTCCAGACTGGAAATAGAATTCCTACCCCTTGTTGGATTGGAAGCTATTGACTGGCATAGTAAAGGGGAGTGTGTTCACACCTCTGGTGCTGCAGTCACCAAAGTAGCATCGAGTGCCTATTAACAGCTCCAGCTTTGGAGCGAACCCTCCTTATCTTCTAGTCACCAAGCTTTGCACACCTTGCACAAACTATGGGGAGCCCTCCTTCTTTGCCAGGCTTTGGCAAATCAGTGAAAGTTCTATTCAAATTAATGAGTACCAGTTACTGCCTGCAATGCTGAAAGACTACGCTAATACTTGCCATCGCAGACCACTTTCAATGTCTTTTTTTAGTCGTTCTTCATTTGCTGCAAAGGTTTTATAGAGCAAGATATCACAGACGAGGCCAGGAAGCGTTCCCATTTCGATCTATGCTTCTACATGCAGTCTCTGAACCTGCAAATTCACACAGGGAAAATCTGCAGGTAATTTCCAAACGTAACAAATACCTTAAAGAAACTTTCTAAATATCAAAAGCTACAAGGAACTTAGACATCCGAGCTTACTCTAAGATTTGTAACGTCCCAACTAATAGCCAACCTGCAGTATACAAGAGTTCAAATATTATAGCATGTTCATTCACATGTGCTATCAGAAAAGTGCCAGCCCCAGACACAAGGCTACAGCTGAAGCGGATATTTTCAGCAAACCTGTACTCTTTATTAAACTACTCTTTCCAAATATAGTGAATAAAAAAAAAAAAGAAAAACTTTGGCAACCCGATATACCACTTAAGAGTAGAAGATGTAAGCAGAATTTATGTTAGGAAATCCACAAAATAAAGATTTTTCTGATTCCGATTTTTCTGATTCCCATTCACAAGGTTAAAAGCGTCAGTGTGGTGAAAGGTTTGCTGGCAAGTTCATGTGTTGTAAGAAGGGTATTCCCAAAGAGGGTTAAAAGGCTGGTTTTTCGTAAAGTAGAGCACACCTACAAAGTGAGTGTTACCTCTGTGGCCATTCAAAAACACTTCTAAATGTCCTTTTTCTATACCCAATTTACACACCCATGCTTCGTACCAAAGGGAGTAAATAAAGTTATTTCTCCAACAAAAAATAAAGTTTTCGGCCCGAGGAAGAACATTATGACGTGCTTCTTCTGGTAGATTTTGGGGTCTGCTTTTTTAAGATTTTCATAGGTGAGGGAGTATACTGTATGGAATTTTAAGGAATCTCAAAAAAGAACTATAAGGAAAACCATAGGGCTAAGCAGTAGTTGAAGTATTTGTTTAGTCGTTTAGTGTCCAGAAAAGCTCAGAGACTTCCAAATCTTGGACCTTGAAAATCAAAGATATTACAGTTTTCACTGTGTTCGAAATTTAAACACAAACTTTGTAGAACTGGACATATTTTTAACTTGGATAGCAGACCTTTTTTTATTTTTTAAGTCTGCTTGCTCAGTTCCTCTTTCCTTCACTTTGTGCCAAATTCTGAATGGGTGCTCTGTCGCAAAACTGGAACGCGAGGTTAGGAATTATCTAGGAGCAGACAGGCAGGCTACTGGGTAACAGGAAAGGTCTGCACCATTACGGACACCACCACACCTCTTGTTGGTATGAATAGGGACCTCCTTCTACAATATAGAGCCACATCACTCACCTGTAATGCTTGAAAGTTGTGGCTTGCAGGCAATACTATCAGTTGGTCTGGGTATGCACGGTCTTTTTGGCCTCACGAGTCACCACCATCCGGCACACGCACTACTCTTTCACAAGTCTAAGTATGTGCTCCGTCCAGATTTCCGCTCATCTGGCCAACCTCCAACGTCAACTGCTTGACTTCATGCCACACTGTCTCCACCGTGGTGCTCCATTTTCTCTGACCCTCAGGCCCAATTTGCTACTCTTTTCTAGCTCTGGGTTTGTAACTAACAAATACGTCTTTCATCAGAGGAAAAGACAAAGTGCACTCCTGTGATCTTTAAGTATTTTATTCTGCAATAGCTGCGTTAATGCATTTCTGTCATAAGCCTTGCTCACAACATTGCACTGCAGGTCATGTGTCCTATAAAGGTCATAGGTCACGTTGTCAGACAGATACGGAAACAAAAATATTTATCAAATTGTGTAAATAGAAAAAATGTGCAACTGCCCTCCAATTCATTGCTAACCAAAATAATTCCAGAAATGCTTCTCTTAAAACAACACGTTTTTGTATTTCACCAAGTCCATTGTGATTACTCAACCCCCTGGAAATAAAACGATATAAATGTTCCATAATGGGTACAAATAAGGTTTACAACTCAAAGGCGCTTTTTTAGGTAAATGGGTCCTGTATAGCTCAGAAGCGTCCGGTGCAGTGCACTGGTAATCTTCGTTATTAGAGGTCAGGATGCGGCTGGTTCAAGATAGCCATGGCTGGTAATAATCACTGAAAGCTCAAAAGGAAGTTACACCTACCATGGATAAAGTTTTGAAAGAACATAGGATTGAGGGGAGTTTCTATGTACGTAAAAAAAAGAAATAAAAAATCTCGCGATGGCTAGTTGTGACATAATTTCAGCCCCATCTGTAACAAAAGCATTTAAAATGCAATAGGTCTCGCAATCGCAAGTCTTCTAGCCATTGGCACTGTAAAAGGCAATGCCCGTTATAAAACATTAAAAGGCATTGTCATATACAATACCAACAGCTCACACCTTTGCAAAAGCAACACCTATTGCATTGCAGAGCGCGGTGTCTGGGAAGCGGCCGAGCTCATTGTTAAGGAGGAGAGCGCTGTGTCCCTGAAGCAGGCGCCGTGCTCAGTATTAAAGAAAAAAAAGAAAGAAAGAAAATAGAAACTGAGCACGGTGTCCCTGAAGCAGGCGCCGTGCTCGGTATTAAATTAAAAATAAATAAATAAGACCGTAGTCTCCCTGAAGCGGGCACCACGCTCAACATCAAAGATTTAAAAAAAAAAAAAAAACTGGAGCGCGGCATCCCACAAAGCGGGCCCCGCGCTCAGCATGCATATGCAAAAAAAAGCAGCCGCCATTGTCCCCATCAGTGTCCAGCATCAAAATAGTGCCCCCACACTAAGATAAAGCCGCCTGTGTAACAAGCCAGGTAAAAGGTCCAGTCCTTATGGGCGGTAACAAATGGAGACAAGGCGGTACTAAGGAGGGACTAACAAGCCTCATAATGAATCGGAAGCCAGTCTTTATGAAAGACAATGACAAAGCCAATGACAAATATGGGCGGAGAGTGGGCGCGGCTGCTAGTCCATACCCTAATACAGCATGCCTTGCAAAACAAGCATCGTAAGAGCTGAGCTGCTAGGCTCGATCTGAAAACTCAGCACATTTCCTTCCCACCCTGGATAAAGGGAAACTACAATGGCTCGATTTAACAGCTGCTCCTGCGTTTGGGGGCATTTGGTCCATTTTTGAACATTCACATCTCCCAACTAGAATAAACAACAAACGTTACATAGAAAAGTGCCCGGAAAGATCCGAAACCGCATTTGCCTTTTGGGGTTAACAGGCAGTGCCCCACTCGGCAAGTATTTAAAAAAAAGTAAACAGGTCACAGAAGCAAAAGAGCACATAACCGTCACAACAACAAAAAACGCTTTCCATGAGTGGCAGTGTTGTCAATACGTTTTTTAAATAATTGGAAGGGTTCAGGTGCTATGGAAAATCGGTATTAGAGTGGTTATAAGTAAGCCTCCTCACTATGCAAAGAGCATTACATCTAGTACATAGTGGGTTTTGAGGTCAAAGCCCCCCATGTCTCGTAGCAAGGATCAACTCATGGAAAGGTAGTGGGTGTCACTAGCTCCAAACAAGGAAAAGAGCAGTTTATTGGAACCTGTGTGATTTTGGGGAACACATCTATGATACAGAGTCCAAGACAAGGCAAGTCCTTGCAATGTTAAGTTAAAAACACTGTACAAATTCAACCACAGTTTAGACGAGAGGTAGGGTTAAAGACATCAACAGCCACACAAAGAACACTGAACTGCAGCAGCAGAACCAGCTACCAGTAAGCTAGTTGGTACTTGCAGTAGCATCATAAACGCCATTAAGTAGCATCATGAACTTAGGCATGGGTGTAACAAATCACTGCTGCCAAATAATTCAAAGTGCCAGCTCCAGCAAATGCACACATTGTTCAATCATGCTCTATGAAGTTGCACAACTAACTGATCCAGGCCAGACACTCTTCATGCCTATGGAGGGACTGGCTAGGATAATTAAGAACCCAGATAAACGTCACAAGTCCCAACTTTTGGTTTGTCAAAACAGTTGAAATGTGAGAGGAAAACAGGCGAGGAGTTTCTGCTCTAGCTCACTTGCCCAGAAATCTTTGTCACTTTAGGGCAGATGAGCCAACAATAAATCTAAAATTTCTCGCTAAAAGAAAGTATCCCAGTTAATAAGTCAAATGCTGATTTACACCAAGAACTCAAAAGAACACTGATTTCTGTCACGCCCTTGGGAGCTCAGACTGTATACTTAACATTCTACTTTACTGCATTTGCATTTATTTAGTGTTTTCTACACTGACGAGGCGCAGAAGCGCAAAGTGGTGAGAAGCACGTCACCCTGCAACGCAATGATGGAGGTCAAATCGGTGGATACTGGTTTTAGTTTTGTAGTGTAAGCAAGAAGCCTTAATTTATTTAGATCAGTTTCTTTGTGGTGGAATTAAAGGGAGTTAGACATTGTCGCTAGGATGTACAAGTTCATGCAATATAGCGGGTGGGTTGATAGAGAACATGAGGATTGGTAAACTTTCATAATGTATTTTTAAGACTTTTAAAGGAAAGTTTAGAAGAGATGAGAAGAGTATAGTTTGCAGAAACTACAAGTAGAAAGCTAGCCATGCAATTTGGAATAAGAGTCGATAAACAGGACACTACTAACGCTTTTATGTACATACTGAAGGAGGAGGCGAGTGGACAGGTTCTTGGGGTACTCCAGTTTTTATGTTGCAAGGTACAGAAGTACAGGGGAGCACATATGATGCTAGCCCGGTCATGAAGGGGGCATAAATGAGGCTAACCCTGTCATGAAGGTAAGAAGAAATCCAAAAAGTAATTACTCCATCAATACAGAGTTCTTTGAGCCTGGGAGTTCAGCTTGATTATTTAACTGTGTCAAAAGCCACTGGTAGGACCAGAAGTAGTAGTGACATTATGCTGTTTTATCAACTGTTTTAAGTCAACCAACATGGCAATTAGAGGATTAAAGAAAGCAGAACAAAAGATTGTTGGGGAAGGCTCGTCTTGTTCCACACTATTAGCTGAAGAAACATTAGCCTAACACTGGAACTAAGATACATTCTGCCAGCCACGTCTCAACTCTGCTATTCATTACAAAAGCAGCCAAAATCTTAAGAATTGTATTCTAATAGTTGAATAGGCTCTGGGAAACGGCCAAATAGGAATCTTGTAAATAATTGGCCCTCAAAAGGATGCTTACTTTAAGCATATCATCTAAATAAGAATTTCCAAATCTCCACTTTTATGGTACT
This sequence comes from Triturus cristatus, assembly GCF_964204655.1. Taxonomy (NCBI): domain Eukaryota; kingdom Metazoa; phylum Chordata; class Amphibia; order Caudata; family Salamandridae; genus Triturus; species Triturus cristatus. The sequence goes on along the minus strand of NC_140591.1, from coordinate 1,004,892,674 downwards.
TTCAAAGATATTCTAGAATATCAGCAGATTGATGTTGGTTCTATACTACTATGTCTGTCCTCACAGACAGACCATTGCCAGGAAATGTCCCTAACAAGGAGTGAGAAGATCTTTTTGTAACCCTGACAGTCCAAACCAAATCAGGAATTTAAGAGGGCCTTGAGCAGCCCTACCCTAGATGGAAATATTAGCCAATAATAAGCGAGTCCAGCACAAAGCCCATATTAATCAAACTTAATTCCAATACAAGCTGTATAACTGGGCACGCTTTCTGTAGATTGAAAACAAATTTTAGGCACATGTCCGGGATGGAGTTTGTGCAGGAAGGTGAGGGTACCATATGTCAATGAGTGTAAATGTTTGGCTCTGAGAATACTAGTAGATGGATTACAAAAATTGAGCATAAGTTTTCTTATCAAGCATTGCTGAAAAACTAATTTCAACTTTAGGGTTTTCAAATGTGCTTTTGGCCAGGTGTGTTTCTCATGCCACACTCCTATATGTGTCCACTTCAATTTTCACAATACCCATTTATAGCTGAACCAGTTTTTAAATCTGTTTTGATAACATTTATTACTATATTTTTGAATGATTATATTCATGTACTGCTTGCAATATTTGCTTAAGACCTAGGGCAGCAGTATCATATCAGCTTGCATATAGCAGAAGTGCTTTGTGCAGTCCTTCCAGCTTTTCAGAAACATTTTTCAATCCTTCTAGAATTGCACCCATATCAGCCGAATAAAGCCTAATTAGGATAAAAAAGTAGGGGGAAATCGTGCAGCCCTGCTTCGATCCATTAAAAATATGTATATTTTAGTTTCTCATGCCACACCCTCCTTTTACACATTCCTGAGTGTTTCATCGAAAGAGCTGAATGTCTCTGCGCAACTAATATGGGATTCTCAAGCCAGTAATTCTTTTTTCTAACGATTGCTTTTATTGACCCTGTTAAAGGCAGTGTTCTACTCCTGGAAGCAGCAATACAGTCTCCTTAGCTAGTGATGCTAAGATCCATAATATTATCGACGGGTTTGCAGCCCTTCATAAACCCTGCTTGATGAAAGGGGGGGGGGGGGGGGTAGTTGCTTCTTCATGCCAATATTCAGGTTCTTCCAACAGACGTTTTATGTATAAATTCTCTGTACAGTCTAAAGTGCTTTGAGTTGCTAATTCTATAGGTTAAAATATTTCAGTTCAAGTTAAAATGTTTACTTAAGGATCTTGAGCAGCAGTAACTAAAATTATTTTCCTAAATTTACAGTGATGTTGCATCTAGTCTAAATATATGCTATCAACCCTCTGCACAGCTGTCCATTCCTAAGAGATCTTGCAACAGGCACATTTCAGGACTAATATTCCCAGAAACCAATTGCATCGTCAGATCATCTTTCCTGAAAGTAAATGATATAATTTTCATCACATTGTCCTGTTCCAAAATCTTTCACAAACACCTACTTAGATCTTTGTCAGACTCAAGGGCGAGCAAACGGTTTTAATAATAAAATTTAACATTCAGCAAGAATTTTGAAACTATGCACAGAATGACCCTAGAGCATGGAAATTAATTAAAGTGATTTTCCTACAAGGGTTTTTTGTATTTAAAATATATGCAATTTGTTTTAAAGAAAAACACGTTTGAAGAAGAGGCCGCAAGCACGATAAAATATGAGCAGCAGCTCAGTACTATAAACAAACCAATATGTTTTAGCAAGAAAACAAACCTAGAAATAACCAAGACTGGTAAAAGTTTACTTAATCAGAAAGGCAGTACATCTATTAACGGGAGTGTGTACAGAGGTAAATTGAACAACCAACCAGCCTAGATGCATGGTTGGTAGAGAAACCAGAAAAACACATTTTTTTTCCAAATATTAAAAGTTTCTGTAAGTTAGGCAAGAAGCGTTCAAAAGAAAATCTAAATGGACAATCAAATAGGCCATCTGGGAACTCAATACATGGACACCTAGTGAACATTTCAAAATCCAGAGACCGTGGATTAAATACCAGGAATAAAACAATATCTATGCTAATTAGACACTGGTCTCTTGCGGAACAAACCTCAGTCTTAACCATAACTTGTGATTTTCAATTGTTTTTCGATTTCAATTGCAGTTATTTATTTTACTTTTACCTACATTTAAATATTATAACCAAAGTTAACCATACCATGGGGGCACAAGAGAGCATGGTGGAAACTAGGCCATCACCAAATGAAGCTCTGCTGGCCCAGCACATTAATCCATGCAATTCTCCAGCACCGGGCCGCCACCACCCGGCCCCCACACTGCAGGAATTGTTAAGGGGGGGGGGGGGGCTGGTTGCAGTACACTCGTCTCTCACTGCTTGTCAGCTCTTCATTCAGCTGGCTAGCTTGGGCACCTACCGAAATACCGGAGCCGAGACCTAACCACACATAGGCATAACACACCCACACCATGCAAGGGGGGTGGGGGGGTTGCCCCTGTCTGCTAATCAAATGATCCCTCCCAAGCGCAGTGACCTGCTGTGGCGTTCCTTGGGGTCCCCTTAACGCTATTGATCCTACCTGCTGCTGTGGGCTAGCTCCTGTTGTGCTCTTGCGAGGGTCTGGCAGCTCTGTTCCCCACCGACTACATCTGGACCTGCTCATGCCACCCAGAGACTCTGGGGAGAGGTGGGGCCCGATCACCTTACAGCCAGCCCGATTATGGAGAAAATAGTTAAGCACCAAGCCAAACTGGCATCTGATTTAAAAAAAAAAACCTATCAGGGTGTAAAGTGAGATCCCCAGGGAAGGGCAGGTGCCTGACGAAGGACACAGCACAAATCGAGTACACGCCTCTCAGACCTATTGCCAGATGTTCGAAATAGCCATAAATCTATAGATTGCAAAATAGATATGCTTACCAAACAACTAGACCACATGAATAATTGCCTAGGCAAACAAGGAGATCGACTATCCGAGCTGCAGCAACAAGTGTTTGACTGAGGATAGCACCACAGCAATCAATGGACGACTTCTGCAGATGGAGAAGATCTTGGCCCTTATTAAAGCCAAGTATGAGGTCCTTGAGGTGCACTCAAGGAGGAACAACAGAGTGTTGGGCCTCCCTGAATCCACTACTATAACCACTGCTGAAGACTATATGGAGACGCTTTGCAGAGCTCTTTTTGGGGACCACCGGACCCCTCTATTATATATGGATCGCGCGCACAAATCATTGAGACCATGCCCCCCGCCAGGGCCCGTCCCATCACTGCCAGACTGCTGGCCTACAGGGACCTGGATACTATCCTACGTCTTGTGCGGGGAAAAGGGGGTGATCCAATATCAAGGGTACAAGCTCTCCATCTTCTCAGACTTCACCCTCGTGGTGCAGACCACCACAGGGTATTAGTTCATGCCAAGTGATTATTAATGAAGCTGGATCTACCCTAAGCTCTCTTCTATCCAAATCGGCTTCGAGTGATTCACAATGGAAAACCCATCTTCTTCACAGAACCAAAATTGGAAACAAGGTTTTGCCACAAGCATGCCCATGATCTGATGGCTACGAGTTCCCAGGCGGCCATGAATTCAAATATCTAAGCAACAATGATTGATACGGACTCACTATAGCCCTCTAAAATTTCCACGACCGGCCGTCTTCCCCTTTTGTGGGATGGGGAGATTACTCCTCATTATGTCGCCCAAGGAATGGTTCCCATTTGGTGCTACTGTGCTTTTGTGGTATTAGGGGGTGGGAATGTTCTTCAAGTTGGGGATGTTGAAGTGGAAGGGAGGGTAAAGGATATGGTTAGAGAATTGTTCTCAAATAGCTACTATGCAACAATGCACATAATAACCACCACTCCTGTGTGCGGTTTTCCTTGTGGCAACTGATAACCCACATGAGATTTAGGTTTTGTGCATATTACTTAAACTGCCATGAGAGACATCACTTTGTGGTATGAACAATCTCAGAAAAGTGAGGCAACATATACCTCCAAAGACATGCTGCAAACATAGTAGTGCTACAGGAACTTCATATCACAGACAACACAGAGCTGCTTACTGGCAGGATGGAATAGGAAATGCCTAGAAGTCCACTTACTCTGCATACACGCGAGGGTGAGCAGTCCTATTTTGAAGAGGCATTCTGTGGCAGACACTCAAATCGACCTACGACTCAGACAGATGCTATGTATTTGTCCAAGGAACACCGCTAGGCATGAAGGCCAACATTGCATGTGTGTATGGCCCCAATGTGTACTCCCCCTGAATGTTTTGCCATGGTATGGTATGGAATACAATTGTTGCCCTGGGGCATTCACAGTGAACGGGGTCCTCGACCCTCACACTGACAAATCCCAATCCGTTAGGCCAACCCACACGCTGCTGCCTGTCTGCGGTCTCTCCGGACTGATCAAGACTAGATCAATATCTGGCACACTAGGCACCCCCTGGTGATTGAAGGCACCTGGGTAACCACCTCCTGCGGCACATGGGCACACAGTTTGTTAGCTAATACCTAGAGACATATGCATGCCCATCAAGAACACTGAGCATCTAACTCGCACACTGCCTTATCGTGCACTGGTGGCTGTAGCATTATTCTCATAGGGTGCACCTGACCGTGCTTTCACTTGGAGACTGCCTCAATAGCTTTCAGAGATCCCCTCTTTAACACCGATATATGGAGTGCCATTATCAAATTCCTCAATCAATGGTGGTAAGGGCTATTTCCGGGGCCTAGGCATATTAAAACAATCTTGCATGCTCCAGGACTTTCGCAGGTAGCTGCAGGTGTTGGAACTCAAACGCCGAGACCTGGATCTACGCTATATTGGGACAGCAACATGCACTGCCTTGCACAGATCGGCAACAAGAGGACTATGAAGAAACTACTTTAAGCAAAACCAGCTACCTGCACAAGGAGGCTACTGCTTGCCGAGGAAGACAGAGCAGGCAAGACCCTACCGGTTCCCTATTAAACACAGACTGTATTTGAGGTCAATCTAGTAGTCAAATACGAAGCTTCATAGTCAGGAATTATGTAATCACATGGAAATAATGCATTCTCCTGGTGTGATCTCCAGGCCGGCTCTCCATTCAGCCAGTGCTGAGTGTTCTTATTTTGACTCTTTGTGGAAAGTTCTGATTTTTAATGGATCAATCATTTCCAATTCACTTGTAACTGCCTGTTCAAAGACAAGACTTTCTACTAGCAGAAGTTTGATTTCTTATTAAGAACTGTGTCACTTCTGTCAGTCTGTTCCTCCTTGTCACACAAAGGCTTTCAGTTTCAAGCGCCTGAAAAATGTGGCCAGTTTTCAGAGGAGCTTGAATTTGAACAGCATAGGGGTTGGTACAAAGCCCAGTCCCTTATTCAAACCGCTCATTATAACAGGGCTCAATTCCTTATTGTTTAAGCTCACCACTAGATTGTGCTGGTACTCGGTGGAGGTTCCTGGTTTGTGTTCAGAATTTGCATCCTCTGGTTCTTCTCTTCCCAATGGATCTGGGCGTCTCTTTTCTTGCATTTTGTTTGTTGTCCTTGACTTATCCCTAAAAAAGGAGTTCTGCTGAAATCTGTGTGTAAGAGACCCTTTAATACCATAGGGAAATCCCCTTGGGCTGGTGTGGGGAGATGGGTTAAGCACAGAAGGGGTGTCCTACTGTTTTTTTATTTTCTGAGAATCGTCCATACACACTTTTTCTATGCTACATTTTGCACTTGTAAAAATCGGAACTTCAGGCAACCAGAAGGATATATGAATATCTGCTAAACCCTCATATCAGGTAATTTTCTAACTTCTCAATGATTAGAAGATACAGATAACCAGTGCTATTAAACACAGTCCTAAACCAGTGTCCTTTCAGAAAAGCTGGGACAATAAATATGACTGACCTAGGACATTTTAGCTTCAGGGAATACTCAATTTATGACTGCTAATTTTATTAGCACAGGCCTGCCCCACAGAGTGAAATCTTCACTACCTTACCCCTAGACTATTGTGCAAAATATTTCAATAGCAGACGAGAGCATGGCAAACTAAAAAATTGCTTAGCGGGGAGCAATGGTGCTTTGTACCCATATGAAGTGCTTCAAAAAAGATAAAAGTATTCAAAAGTAAAACAGCAATAAATAATACTCTCACAAATACTAGTGTATGCTGGAGAAGGTAACGGTTTTCTGTGTTCCACATATTCTTCCAGCTAAAACCAAGGATCAGACTTTCTATTTTTATGACGTGTACTATGGATCATACAAAGGATGTTTTCATTTATTTCAGGCTTCATTTTCTCTACAAGATCGGGCGCGTACGTAACAAAATGTTTTCTCCAAACACGATCACAGCGTTTCAGCGTCTGTCCAGTAACTCGCACAAGAAGGCCCTCAAAGTTCTCAGTTGCCCACTGTACTGAATAAGGAACCTAAAGAACCAACAGATGGGCGATATCCTCCACACTTTCCCCAATATGGCTTTAACTTCCTCAACCAATGCATCACTCATAATGGGTCAGCTACACCAAACAACAACTTCGGTCCTGCCTAAAATTACTTCCTGATTAAAAAGAAATATATTTGTGTCAAAGCAGGTCACGACAAATAATTGAAATAGCTTAGATTCTTGGGAGAATGAGACAAGGTCCATAACAGCCATTATAAGAACAGAGTTGCACTTTCACATTAAACGGATTATTAGCATGTTGTATATCTTCGATTGTGGCTACTTATCAACTATGTACAAAGCAACAAAGGTCTACTTTAACCCTAGCATCACCAAAATGGACAACTTATCCAAATAACACAAATGAGATTAACAGACACCTGACTAGAATTCCTTTTCATGTACCACAGATGTCTCTCTTAGGATCTACGGGCATTTTTAGCCACATGCCACAGGTGCACTAGATCAAGCAGTTGCACAAATGTATATAATAAAATTAAAGCCTCCTTCCACACACTCCAAACCCAGAAAAACTATTAAAACAGTGGTCATCCATCATGTATGCTTGCTTGTGATATGCGTATAGCGCAAATATAGGCAAAATGCAGTGGCACGCCGTTCAGAGTCAAATGCAAATATACAGTCAAAGATTCAATCAATCAGTGATTTGTGAAGCGCGCTACTCACTCGTGAGGTTCTCATAGCGCGCGGGGGTGGTAGGAGGTCGTGCAACTCTGAATCAGCCGAAGAGCCAGGTCTTGAGGCTTTTCCTGAAGGTGTGCGGAGTGGGGGAATGTCTGATGTTGAGCGGAAGTTTGTTCTAGGTCTCAGCAGCGACGTAGGAGTAGGCTCTTCCACCTGTTCTGGCTCTGCAGATGTGCGGTGTTTCGAGAGGGTGAGATCAGCAGACCAGAGGTCTCTCTTGGGTGCGTGGAAGGAGACTCTTTCGTTGAGGTATTGGGGTCCGGTGTTAGGAGAAGTAGCTGGATATGTATTCTATACCTACATAGGTGCCATCACCACAACAATTGCTAATGCTGCTTCAGTACAAGGGATTCTACCCAGAAACGAAAAGATACCATTGTAATCCAGATCCTTAAGAAAATGACCGCTGATCCAGAGATCCTGATATACTACTGGCTGTTCTAGGCCAACCTCCCAAAAGTATTAATCTTGAAACAATATTTTCAAAAGTAACTGGTTATCTGGAAACTACTTTCCTCACTTTTAAGGAACAAAAGAAAACCAGCATTGGCATAGCCAATAGGTCTCGCTTTTGGGACCTTAGAAGTATTTAGTTATGCAACTGTTGCATGGCTAAACACTTATAAGGTCCCAAAGGCGAGACCTATTGGCTATGCCAATGCTGGTTTTCTTTCTAATCGCGGCACCGGTGCTTTACTTTTGACATTAAAAGTAAAGAGCGGGTGTCGCGATTATAGCAAAAGTAAAGAAATAGATGTTTGTTTCTATTTCTTTACTTTTGCTATAATCGCGGCACCGGCGCTTTACTTTTAATGTTAAAAGTAAAGCACTGGTGCCGCGATTAGCAAGCTAAAAATGCTACCGCCGGCCACAGCTTGCAGTGCATGTCAGCGAGTGGTGCGCGCACAGCAGTAATCACGCCATATGGCGCCTTTGCTGAAGCGCGCGCGCATGCACTGCAAACTGTAGCCGGCGGTAGCATTTTTTAAAGCCCTTACTAAAGTCTCTCCGAGCAACGCATGGAGCTGACTCAGCGAGACCTAAAAAAACTTTTCACAGCTAAGAAAGAGGGCAAGGAATGCACAGAGATCCTTCAACATTCTGCTCACTGGACTGATAACCTTGTGTTATAACACAGTTTGACTGCACTTAGATTTAAACCCTTCTTCTGAAACCTAATCCAGCATGTAAAAGGAGACCCTTTCTCCAAAATCAAAATGTTTTTTCCTACTGCCAGTTCTTTCAACTCTATCAGGACACATCTGTGATAGTCTCAACAGATATATTTTCAACTATCAAGTGTGCACGGATCATAAACAGACTTACATTGAGATACCCGGGACCAGAGGAATGTCCATGCCGTCAACGGATTGACTACTGCACTTGCCAGAAGAGTTGCTAATGGGTCTGCTTTAATGTAATAAAACTGAGATCATGCTAGTTTCTGGAAACATTAGCTACACCAATTGAATTATTATTATCATGCCATGTGTGCCCTACCCGACACCCACAAGCTAAGCAAGGAATCTTGGAACTAAATTCGATTCAAAGTGGTTAATCATCCTGCAAGTAAACAAGCTGACCTGGAATGTAGGGTTCTTTTTTAGGAGCCTTCCTTAGATCCTCCTTTACTAATAAAAACATATACAGTACAATTCTGTCGACGGGGATCATCCAGAAAAAACTATTACATAGGTACAAAGAGAGCAAGTCTTTGAGGTCTCAGACTTGTCTGAAGAAAAAACAGATATTTCATATGTTGTTGTACAGAGGCACTCTGGAGTATCTACCTACACTCCTTACCCTATACTATCCATTCTGACCCCCTTTCAGACACTATTACTTGCTGTTCTTCTTGAGAGTTGAACAGTTTGGTGAAGTACATCGCACTCTCAAAGCTCTTCCACTAGGGTGATGCTACTGTCGCCTCTCTGATCGCTGGCCGCCTTCGGAACGGACCCCCGAGCTCTTGAAGACCCACTGCCTGCATCAAACGCATCCACATGAAGTAGGTCAAGTTGTCAAGCTGCTGCTTGTTCCTTTTCTTGCACCCCCTAAAGAAAATCTGCGTGCTAGCCCCTTCCTGCAACAGTCAGGACCTCCTGGGAAGGATGAAAGTGCACTTTCTGAAATGTTAATCATTCATTCATTGGGTGGCACTAGTATAGTGTATTACAAAAAAACGCAAATAAATATGAAGCATCATCACTCAATGGCTACATCAGCCTTTCAATCATATGAGGCCTGGACAAGGTAGCTGAGAAATGCAGCTTGTTTTCCTCCCCATCTGTCACAAAAAAAACACCGCCCTACCTTCAAAAAATTCCAACCGCTACTCCTGTCACTCATTAGACCTGAGGACCAGAGTTTTACCTGCTGCCCTCATGCACGGCAGGGGAGGGGGCATCTCAAATTAATTATATTTGTCAAAATAATGTATTAAACGTTCTGCATTTGTATCCCGGAGCTATGTAATTTACATGTAAATCGCTCACTTTGTAAAAATGTTATTTAACTGTAGCGCCAAGATATTCAATTTAATTGTAAAGAGCTCACGTTTCTCAGGGGCGGGTTCTTACAAGAAAAAAGTACACTCTAAAAAGTTATTAGGTGCCAGCTTAGAAACAAAAGTAAATCAGCCCAGCAAACTCAGCATCCATTCAGAGGGGCTTCAGTATCAATGTGAGAGGAGAAAAAACCTGACTAATTATGGTGGACTACGTTACTGAAGAAAGCTTGGAATGGTCGGTTATATGCGCCTAAAAACCTCAATCCGACTGACATATGCATGCATTAAATACAAAATAGAAAGCATGGAATACTGCAGTAAGCACAGAACCGTAAATGTGGTTAAGTGGACAGAAATTATTTGCAAATTCTATGCTTTGGCCACCTTTCTGGTAGAAACCTACTTTTGTGGAAACTACCACAAATACAAACGACGCTACAGGCGACCCCCTTAAAAAAGAAAACAATTCGTTCATATCAGACAATCTATGTTTATTATTTACCCAAAACTTGCCGTGGTCTCATTTTACAAAGATTGTTAAAGGGGTCAGATGCACAGAAAACAATCCTAATCAAGAGGTCATTTTCGAGGTAATATCTGGGTGCTGGTTTTATGACAACCCTTTTAGGTTACCTAATGAAATTAGGTCACACATGCAAGCGACAATCAATTAATGAGCTTTATTAAATCATCTTAGCAAAAGCCCTGCTGTCCTTTAACTATTTGCCCCGTACAAATCCCACTATATGCAAATGCTCTCCTATGAAACATGGTCGGGTTCAGGAGGGCGCGTTCTCCTGACACCAAGGTAAAAACCAAGTCCCTGCTTTTAAAAAACATAGCACCAAGCTTTTACTAAAGAGACGTGTTTATATTCTCCCACCGAAGCACAAACGGGTGTGTATTGTCCGGCAACGCTTTAGAGTTCACATCCAGACAAGGGCTGGTATTTGGATGGAGACCAGGAATGCCGAAAATGCATCAGTAATGTAAACAGGAGCGTAGAGATTCCATTAGTCTGACTGCGGGGCACAGGCCGGGCCTTCGTGCTCTCTCATTCACACAAAGCCCTTTAGTGAGTGGGGATAAAAGAAATGTCCTTCAAACTTCAAAGTGGCACGAGGCGGAAAACAATGCACCTCTCCGAAGACGCCACGCCTTCCGTAACTCTGACAGGCGCGCGCCCTGAAATAACCTTACCAGATAGCACTCGGAGGAAAAGCTGTTGCTTGTATCGTCTTAAATACTGAGAAACGATTGCCGACGCAAAACATACAGTGCGGATCGGGATTACTCCACCTGCATGAGGGAGGCGGGCACTTTGTCGCGGGTTGGTGCAGAAACCACCACTGCTGTTGCAACCAGTTAATGCAATAATCGTGTCTGGGTGAAGATTAGAGATAAGCAGCAGTTTCGTGACTTTTTTCTTAAGACCCCCGCCATGCCATACTGCGTATTTCTCAACAGATCTCACGTGATAGTGCAGGGAAGCCGGCTAAAACGTAGGTCTTAAATAAACAGACTTAGTGTAGTCTGGAAGTCTTGAACAGAGCATTACATCTCTAATGCATGCCTTTGGCACTCGATTGAAAGAAAGACAAGCATTTGCAATGCAATAGGTCTCGCATTGGCAAGAGTTATTGGCATACCTTTTATTTCGGTTTTCAAAAACATACATAACATGCATTGTCACTTACAATGCCAATAGCTGAAACTCTCACAAATACGAGACATATTGCATTCCAAATGTTGCACAAACAAGCCTGCACAGGCGCACAACACAAGCATACACGCAGACACACAAACAAGCGCGCGCACAGACTCATTGAAGAGTTAATAAACAAGCCCACGTTAAATGGAAAGGCAAGAAACTTTCTAGTCGCACGCAGGAAAATTAGTTTGTAAAACTGAGTTTTGTTTGTAAGGAACTCATCCAGTTACTCAAGATTTCACAGACAAACTGGCAAATCGTCACACGGACAAAGCAGACAGGTTATACGCCTACTTAAAACAGAGAAAAAGCACCAGCACTAATCCTTTTACAAAACAACAAACCAAGAATACTCTAACTCAGCCTCTCCATTTCTTACAACACATTTTACACGATGAATTTATGGACCTGGTAAAAACCAGCAGAATTGCCGGCAGCCCTTCTGACCTGTGTCCACCACAAACTTTCAGGACAATTCTTCTAACAACCTCTGCTGCCACTCCAGTAAGAAGAATCATCAACGATTCCTTAACTACTGGAATATTTCCAGAAGAACTCAAAATGTCATACATACGCCCACTACTGAAGAAAACAAACTTGGACCCGCAGAACCCTTACAACTGCAGACCAATTACAAATTGACCTTTCCTGGGCAAACTGTTAGAAGGTGCAGCGTTCGCTCAGAGGTCACAACTAATTTAAGACAATGCCATACTTTCAGACTTCCAAACAGGATTCCGTCCGGATGAGTCATAGAATCTGCCCTCCTTGCCATCTGGAATGACCTGAAGAACACAGTTGACAGCTACAAGGTTGCTGCGCTATTCCTCTTGGACCTCACCTCGCGGGAGCAGTAAACGACCGAAGGAATCTTGGGAAGAAACCGAAGGTCAGGGCGCAATACCAGACGACCCAGGAGAACCCGCAACAAAGGAGGAGATCAAATAAAGGAACCCAGTTCGTCCATCCTACGAGCAGAAACAATTGCCCCCAAGAACACCACCTTGAAGGTGAGAAATGCCAAATTCACCGAGCCCAGGGGTTCAAAGGGGACCCCCTGGAGGGCCTGCAAAACCAAGGGGAGATCCTAGGGTGGAGCCATAAAATAGCCAGAGGCAAAAAATACCCCCCAGCAGCAACCGAGCCACCAGAGGATCGAGGCCGTCCAGCCCCGGACTGCGGAAAGCCCGCAAGGCAGCCCATTGAGCCTGCAGAGTGGAAGGAGCCAGACCCAGGGAAAACCCCTCAGCGAGGAAATCAAGGACCCGCAAGGGATCCACCGAGACCGGGTCGACCCCGTTCAGCCCACACCAGCGAGAGAAGGAAGACCAATGGCAGGAATAAGACAGCAGAGCCAAAGACCTGCAGGAACCTTGCAGCCAGTCCACCAACCCCACCGAACAACCCTGTGCAAGCAAGGCCACCCTCTGAAGAGCCAAGCCTACAGATGGAGCCGGTGCAACATCCCCACAAAGAACGGAGGGGCCCAGTAATGGGTAGGGCAAATCCGGAATCACCCAGCACTCCTGAACAGCCAGCTCTCTTAGATGAGGAAACAAAGGACGGCGAACCCAACCGGGAACAACCAACAGGACAAACACCTTCTCCAGGCGGATCGTGCACAGGACATGCTGAATCAAGGGAAACGGGGGAAAGGCATATAGGAGGCCGGACAACCAAGGGAATGACAACGCATCCACCCGCCAAGCCCCTGGGCATGGACGGAGAGTGGAAAAACAGGGAAGGAGAGCATTGAACTCGTACGGGAACAAGTCGATCCGCCAACGGCCTAAACGGGCAACCAGAAGTCGGAACACCGAAAACCTCAGGGAGAGGCAGGGCAGACAGAGGAGGAAGCACCCAGCTCAGGTGATCCGCCACAACGTTCACCTGCCCCGGAAGATACACAGCCCTGAGGGACAGGACCGAAGACTCCGCCCAGGACAACAGCTCCTGGGTCAGCAGCCAAAGGGAGCAAACCCGGCACACACTCTGATGATTGATGCACCCTCCTACCACCCGATTGTCCGTCCGGACCAACACATGCTGACCCAGGAGAGAAGAAGCAAACTCCAGGCATGCCAAGAGAACCGCCTTCAGTTCCTGAGAGTTGGAGGAACACCACGCCTGAAGCTGGTCCCAGAGCCCCTGAGCAGACCAGGAACCCAGGGTCGCCTCCCAGCCCAGGTGACTGGCATCAGTCGTGACCACCCGGGATAAGGAGACTAGGCAGGGGAGACACCTGGAGAGGTGGGCATCGACCAACCACCAGCCCTGGTCGGCACGAAGTTATGGAGACACCACCACAGGAATGTCGTAATCCCCGAGCAGGGATCCCTATGGGCCAGATGATTCCCCAAGGGGTACAAGTGGAGGAGAGCCCAAGGCAGCACATTGATGGTAGCAGACATTAACCCCTGAACCCTCAACCATTGATGGACAGGAGCAGAATCCAGACCCAGGAGAGAACCCAGATACCGCCACAAGGTGTTCTGTCGTTCCAGAGGTAAGAACACCATCCCCCGGACCATGTCCAGATGACCCCCAATGAACAGCAAGTCCTGGATCGGCAACAGCTACGACTTCTTGAGATTGATCAGGAAACCATGGGAGGAAAGAACCTCGCAGACCCTCTTGATGTGCAGCATCCCCTTGGAAAAAGAAGAAGAGGCAGAAATCAGCCAGTCATCCAGATAAGGAAAGGGTGACAAGCACACGCAGGTAGGTGTCCAGAAGATCCAGGGATACAATTTCCTCCCCCTGAACCAGTAGCAGCAGAATCTCCTGCAGAGAGAGCATTTTGAAATTTACATGCGGAATGAACAAATTAACCCGCTTTAAGTCCAGAACTGGACGAAAGGCCCCAGACACCTTCCTCACCAAGAACAGGATTGAACAGATGCCTCTCCCCCTCTGAGATGCAGCAACAGGCTGAATAGCCCCCTTGGAGAGAAGATCCTGAACGCCGGCCAGCAGGGCCACCCACTTCACAGGAGAGGAAGGCAGCGGGGTGGCGCGGAAAGCATCCAGAGGAGCGGAGCTGAAAACGATGGAAAAAATGTCCCGGACAATTCGGAGAGCCTACAGATCCGTGACGGACCTCTCCCAAGTCGCAATGAAATGGCGTAGGCATCCACACACCAGACAAGCCACCGGCAGGACCAGAGAGAGTCAGGACTTAGAGGCAGAGAAAGAAGCAGCCGGCTGAGACCGGGATTTGTTGAAGAACAGGGTGCCCCGGCCTCGATCCCTTCCTCGAAAGGGCACACTGCCCCTAGAAGCAGATGTGGAAGGAAACACCCTCTTAGGACCAATAAAACATTCCCTGGAGGAACGGATGGGCTCCAAAAGCTTCCTGTCCTCCGCAGACTTCTTCACCATGTCCTCCAAGGAAGCGCCAAACAGCTTCAACCAGAAAAGGGGATTTTCATCAGGATTGCCTTCTGGGCAGCATCAGCCTTCCAAAGGCGATGCCACACTTGGCACCGGGTTTGAATAGCAGCGCCACCAGCCGTGGCCCCCAAGGTATCGAAAGAGATATCCGAAAGACGAGTCTGTTGTTCCATCAGTGTCAAGGTAGGCACCACATCCACCCCCTGGTACAGCAACTCCGCCAAAGACTGGAAGTCTTTCAATAAAGACTGGCCTGTGTATGACAAGTATGCTGAAACACGGATGGAAAAGTTGGCCGCCGCATAGGCCCACTTGGCAGCAGCCTACATCCGTTAGTCAATCAGGTCCGAAGGAGAAGCATCCGCGGAGATGATGGGGAGTCCTGAGTGGCGAGACCAGCCATGAGAGAGTCCACCTTCACGGAGGAAGGGAACTCCTTAGCAAAGTCCTGGACGGTGTAGCGCTTGGCCAGATACTGAGGAAAAGCCTGCTCATCGACTTCCTGCCACTCATTGTCAATAACTTTCTTAATGGAAGAACGCAGAGGAAGGTACTCAGGCGCCTTGCGCTGATACTGCAAGAAGAAATCCTCCGAAAGTCCATCTACCTTGGGAGCAGGAAACGCCATGTTATCCTTAATGTGTTGTAGGACATCACGCAGTTCCTGGCCATGGACATACCGACCCCGGAGGTCCTCATCCTCCCCATCGACATCGGATACCGGGGTGGGGGGGGGGGGGGGGGGGGGTGGATGCTAGGGGGAAGAGGGACCCTGCCCCCCTTCGTGCTCCTCAAATGCTGCCGTCACAGCTGCCTGGATCATTGCCTGGATGGACTGCAAAGAAAGGGCCTCAACGGGGGTTTCGAGCTAGAACCAGCCACCACTGAAGGATCTGCCCCCTGATCCATGAGGAAGTCAGCTGGAAACGCCACACACTGCTACAATTTCAACGCGAGTGAAAACAGCCCAAGAATGCCCCAGTCATAGCCTGACCTAATATAGGTGAAAACGCCGTAAAAATGCCAAGGGAACACTATTGCCTCACAGGACCAAGTTACTAAGCAACTGGCCATGCGGAAAGACTGGCCACACCAGGACCTGCCCTGCAGGAGGCTGGTCACAAATGTAGGAAAGTGCCCCACCCCCCCCTGCCGTCAAACTCAGTCTGGTCCGCCGTGCGCAACCTGAGGGGGGAATATGGAGCGCCGCCACCCACCCGTGCTGTACTCATTACGAGCACAGGCGGAATGAGGGAAGCGATGTGAGGAACTGCTACCGTCCTGGATGCCGGCTCTGAGGTAAGACCAGAGCCCGCGAGGCCCTTGCACAAATGATGCCCCTCACGGCAACCTGTGCGTGACTGTATTCAGTAGGAGCATGGTGCATCCAACGCGCAGTCAGAAGAGTACCGCCTGTGAGGTCTCCTCCCTAGCGAGTGTACATGGAGGCCGGTTGAGTCTATGGTCCGCCGTGCGCGAACTGCGGGAAGAGAACCATGCACGCCGACACTGGTTAAATGAAATAAACCACCGTCAGGGGACATTGAAGTACCGCACACCCGTAATCAGGCAGGACGCCACCATGGCCACAGAGGACAAGATGGGCTGGGCAGGCAGAGCACAATTACCCCGCGGCCCCCCCCATTAATCCCTGGCTCGCTATAGCAGAGCCTAATGGCCCCCAAGCAAGAGGAAACGGAGGAAGGAAGGGGGAGGATCCCCACGGGCCCTCTAGAGCAGAGCCTCCACCCAGGGACCCATGTTCCTGCTAAAGCAGGACCACACTTACCTGAAAGAACACTTCGAAAGTCAGCGCAGAACCAAAAAAACAGGCTGGGGGTTGGGCCGACCCTCCTCTTATAGAGGTCAGGGGTGATATGGGTTGGCATGTTGGGAAGGGTTGGGAGGCATGGGAGGCTAACTTTTGCTTTGGAGGGTTCTGGTGTGGAGCTGAAGCTCACTTCGTTTAGCATGTGGGGAGGAAGACTTACGAGGAGGTAATGCGGCATCTGCCTGCTTTTTTTTCTGCTATTTATCTACTTGTGTAGCAACTGCGGCAGCCATGCTTTAGCTTTAAACCTCTGAAGCTAAAGTGCGGCATGACACAAATGCTAATAAAGCAAATAACATACAAAAAAAAAGCAGGCGGCTGACGTTACTGCTACTACGAATGTAACTAAATACGGAGAAAAAACGTGTTGCTTTGTACATGCTGGTTGTAGTAAAGCACGTCGTGGGTAGAATAGGAGAAAATCATTATAGAAAATAGTGCTCACAGACTGTAGATAAAACCGACTGTAACAACACAAGTAAAAAGTCCAGTCCACATGGGAGGTTACAAATGCAGACAGGGCGGTACTAAGGAGGGACTACCAAGTCTATTCAGGAATCAAAAGCAAATATTTGGAAAGGATAGTAAGAGGAGCCAATTGAATGATGGGCGGAGCTTCAAGTCCATACTTTAAAACCGCGCGCCTTGCAGAGCAGCACATGAGCTGCCCAGGCCCGACCTAAAAACAATGTGTGTCAAATATACACAGAGCAAAATGAAAACTACGTGAATACAAACTGTTGAAACTAAAAAAATATTTCATTATGCGGTTGTAGAGGCAAAATGGATTTAAATATTAAGTGCATGTCCTCAAGGTTTTTCTTATGAGACTGCCGATTGCCAAATGGCAAGACAATCTAGTCACAATTCCACCCAAAACTTCTTTCTTTTGTCACTGTACACTTCCCGTCTTCTTGATCTTATTCTTGCACCTCTTTTCAATCATGGCTTTTCATAGTTTTCCTATATTTAGCTACCTCTTCCTTTCTCTCTTTTTCTAATCTGAGTCAAAGACTTATGATGAAAAATAAGTCCTAGTTCATGAACTAGGAAAAATGTACTCCAGGAACCTATACATTTGAGGTCAAGGTGTGGCAGATGAAAGGGAGCGGTTTCACTGGGGGAAGAGCATGAAAAGCAGAGTATCAGTCAACTTATACATTTATTTCTTTAAACATCTGCTCCAAGAAACTGGCAACAATGGCAAATGTGACATCAAAACTGGCATAGCTTAGTTAATTGGTCACAAAGAGGCTGCATTTTAAAATAACTTACAGGGTTAAGACATCAGGTGCAGAGATCTTTGTGTGCCCAGCAATTCTGAGGCAAGTATAATATTGGAAAGATAACTCTGGTGGGATATGCAGTTCTGGGAGAGTTCTATTTTTTGTCTAATCACAGTTTTGACTCAGACGGACGCATAGAGGGTTAATGTGTTTGCTGCTTAGCACATCGTGTAACATACAGATCAAAATTTGTAAAGAAAAATCAACAACAACAAAAGCAAGTAACATTAGTGAACTGTTGAGAAAAGTGAATTGAAAAAATTCAAAAGAACAAACTAAAAGGCAAGACCGAACAAATACACTGAACTCCTGAAACTTGTTACCAGCATTAGAAGCTGAAATGGGCATTACCAACAGCGAAATACTAAAGAAAACAGAGACCAGTTGGAAGCCCAGGAAAAAGTAGATAACTAAAACGATAACGCATTTCCTGAAAAATTTAAGCTAAGACATGAAATTTAAATGTGATTCAGGAGGTGAAATTTGTGGAGGTTCTCGAAGACGACTGTAAATCTGAGGAGCTTCGTCACTCCTTTACTGCCCAACTGCCCCCTTCAGTAGGGGCACACGTCAAATTTGAGACTGGTGTCCGCTAGCAGGTGGGGGCCATAGTGCTTGATTTGAGTTGTCTAGCAGCTGGATTCTATTTCCTCTGATCACAGAGGAGGATGGGCCCAACCAGCGATCCAACATAGGGGATACCCAAGAGCAGCACCCGCTTTTGTGCTGTGGTTGATTGAGGTTGTGACACTAGAGCAGTAGCCAGAGAGCACAGGGACAGACGGCGCGTTCTCCCACAGAACCAGATGCTGGAGGCAAGACCCCTGTGAATAATGGCAGTCTGGCACAGACGAAGGGTGGAAGATGGGCCAATGGCAAGTAGGAAGGTCTGTAACACAGCAACTGACCCTATGCTTTTTGAAAACCAGCCAGACTGTACAGTTCTGAAGTTAGGAGCGGCTTACATGTTGATTTCTGGAGCTGTGAAAACAACAAAGAGGCCAACCCAAACTTTTTACCCGGTGCCTCATCACATAGTAAATCAAGACTATGGAAAAGTGAAACTGAGGAGCAGGGTTTGGAAGTTACCCCCCTTTTTTTGTCACATTCAGGAATCTACAGATTCCTCGTTCAGCATTGCAGGTAAGATTCCAGTGCACGAGGCGGCTTTGGGGAAGACAGAATACAGACAAGCAATGATCCCAATGGCATTGAACTGCTAGTGGTGGAGAAAGGCACTAAAGAACCCAAGAGTGTAAAAAAAGTGATTGAAGATTTCCATTGATCATGCACATGGAAACTAAAAATGGGCCTTTTGGAGTTCATTACCTCCTGACTCTGGTACTCAACGGCTAGAGGTGCACAGATATTTTACCTCTGGGATACGCGAGGGTGTGAAGCACACAGAAAAGAGCAAAGTGAAAGCAGTGCTGTTACTAAGGAACCTGGAGGGTAAGATGCAGGGTTTGGGAATCATCATGGGGGAATTAAGAAATTCTGGACTGTGAGTGAGCGTGACAAGGCCTGAAGACGGGAAGGAAGATGTTTGCAGCAGGCTAGAGACTCAATTTTTACGCAGATGTTAGCATGTGATCCCGATGGGGCACTAGGGCCTCAGCAGATGAAGGAGCTATTGCTCAGAGGCTGGATGACACTGTCCTGTTGTCTGTAATGGTTTGAATGACAGAAGAAGGAAATACATTTGTCTTTACTCATCTACAGGGAGGAATTGTTCTTACAATCCAATTAAGTCAGCAGGTTGCCAACATCAACAGTGAAGCTTGTGAGGGGAGATCCCTCGTGGATGACTGCCTCTGGGGAGGCCCATGGAATGCTGTTGACTTGGTCCACATGCTCACCCATTTACTGGGCATTCAGATTCCTATTTTACAATCTGTTAAGTGTGCTCGCTGGGACATAATTTTTTGCTATCAGAGTTTCCCTGAAATTTCGATCCCCTTAATTCACCATTGTCCCTCATATTGCTGGCTGGGATGATGCTGGGCAGGTTCAGACTGTCACAAACAACATGGAGAGGAAGAAAGAATATACTGGGATGGATTCAAAGATTCTTTAGTTGCATGTTTCCGTTTCACGGAGATGCTATGTAACAATGTTTGATACTGAATATTTTCATGGTCAACGTTTAATTACAAGATTTGAACCCTAAAATCTTTATCAGTGGAAGCAGATTTTATGATGCCAGAGAAAGCAAACCGCTGTGGCATTCAAAAAAAATATGTAGCAATGACAACATTTAAAGTCTGGACAAAAAAGGGGGATTTTGATTCAGACGTCATAAAAAGCCAAATTTTAAATAAACTTTAAGGAGCTTATAACAGGGATAGGAAATTTCATTTAAGGTTTGTGGGCATCGGGAAATGGAAAAGGTTGATAAAAGTTCTCAAGCAAACAGTTCTGGAAGAAAGAGAATACAATGCTTTATCAGTGAAAACAAAGAGGGTACACAGAGATCTGCCCAGAGGAAACCAAACAAGAGGAAACCTAGGAGGATTTTTGTGAACTTCTCAGGGGCCTGAAGCAAGGTCATCGAAGCAAATAATAATTGGAAATGTGAAATCCCAAATATTTTTTAATAACAAAAAAAGACAACAGCAAGTTGGCCAATTTAGCAAAATATTAAATATATTTAATAAGTTAAAGTCAATAAATTAGCCATCATGGCTAAAACGATAAGTGCCCTGGGCAGGCTGTCCTTGGAATTAACAGTCATTAGCAGTTACACTCAATTTGGCTCAGACACTCCACGTCCTCTGTCAATTATCTCTATTGATGAAGAAAATGCATTTGAGAGGTTGAAATAAACAAAGCTTTCTTGAAAGGTTAAAATAAACACCGCTTTCTAAGGCCAGAAAGACGTTTCGCTTTGCTGATAAATAGGGAGTGAGGCAAACAATATATGACACAATCATTGGCAATCTCAATAGGTCTAGCATTTGCAAGAGTTAAAGCTATTGGCGCTGTAAATGACAATGTCTTTAACCCGTGTGCTTTGGTGTGGAGTGGATGTATGTGGTGTGAAATGGAATTACGAGGGTTGAATTGTTAGTTGTGGAATTGTGTGGGGTGGAATTGTGTGGCATGGTGGATAGATAGTGTGGAGCGCTGCAAATAATGGACAGGAAGACAGAGAGGGACAGGTAGTTTTTGCGCGAAGAGAGAATGAACTCCAGGCAGAGGAACAGAAAGAGTGTATGAGAAAGAGAAATAAGGGGAGAGCATACGACAAATGCACAAAGAGGGCGAGCAATTTAGGAGAGTTGCATAATGTTAGCTTCCGTGTCAGGACATAAAAATCCAGATGCCACATTGTGCGTAGACAGGGATAACTTTAAACTGCAGATCGAAACGGCAAGTGCCTGATATTTAGGCTGTCGTTTAAAGGGTGAGCCATCACATTTTTCATAAACCTGAAAAAGGAATTTGGCTCACTAGAGACTGAAGTATTCCGATATATGTAGAGCCGTCAGCTTGACAATAAAGACAGTAGTAACTCATGGCATCCGATAAATGTCGAGAAATGGCTACCATGACAAACTTAAATTCCATATTCTAATAAAATGATAACTGTTCCGGCACAAGTCCCCTAAAGTAAGGGCCAGGGAAGATGGAAGACTGAACTAGCAGGAAACTGTCTGCCAGTGGGAAACGGCCAGTGATAAGTCTAGAATAGCCATAAGATGTGTGAATGGAAAAAGACCATGTATAAGCTACATGTATAAGCTACATGTGTAGTGGTACCGCAAGCCCAATAAAATGCACAAGTGGGACAACTTGACGTCCTCCCACTGCTGAAGACGCTGTGGTGAAATAGGCTCACTCCTCCAGCTTTGTCCAGAACTGGGTAAACACTGGGAAGTCATTTTTATGTGCCACTGACTCGATGTTTAATATTTATATACCTCGGAACCTGGTGCTGTGTTATAGTGATTTCCATATGTAAAGGTCAGATCATACATATCTCTACATGCCAGCCAGATGGCCCTGTCACTAGTGGCAGTGAACCAGCCTACAGTGTACCACTGGGGAAGGGACACTTGCCCCACTGGGAGAGAACAGCAAAATAGGATTTTGGAACTATTAGCAGTGGAAAAGAGAACGGCATCAGTGGAATAATAAACTGGGTCATTTCACTGTGGCTGGCTCCTCTCCCTGTAGCACTGGTCAACTAAGGTCAGAGAGCAAGTCTTCCTATGATACCTCAAAAGTTCTAAAAATCGGGCCACCACAAATGGCATAACTCCTCCAAATGTGAGGACACCACAGCAACCTCAGCCAAAGGCCTGCAAAATGGGTTACAGCAGCCTATTGATACATGTACAAAATGGAACTCCGTGATCGTGGGGGGGGGGGGGGGGGGGGGTGTTTGAGAGGGAGGGGTGACTGACAGGGTGATGGGTGGGGGAATCTGCAACAATACTTTGTATCATCCCTTTTATGTGTCTTCATCTCTATTCTTCAATTTTCTTTGCCGGACGGAAGACTGTGGGCAGTACACTGGTAAAATCTGAAGAAAACCAGTTCATCCTAAAGATACAAATTTAGAATGCTGCTTGCAAGCATAACACTATGATATTACAGAGCCACATGATGGGTTTTGCGAACTGAGCTGATCATGAGTTGCTGACTCATAGATCTAAAGTATACACCCAGAAGGCAATGCAAATGGCTTTGTGCCATGCATCTAAAAAGACTACACATCTAGGAGTCTAAAAAGGGGAAGTTTATGATTTTTTATCAAGTACATAGTGATGTCCATCACAATGTATGCCATTACAATTTGCTGTGACAGGGGCCCTCACGGGTCCACAAATGTGCCTGTACATGCTGCTTTCTTCATAACTCCTTTGATTATTACAATAAAATGCAATACAAAAAACAAAACACTATGGCATTGGTAGAGTCTTAGTTTTCTAGATGACTAAATATGAAGGAATAGTTCAATAAACAAGACATACAACAAAAAAAACATTCTGTCGCCCACATGAAAAAACTGTCAAACGTCATTGAAAAGTATACAAAAAGAGAATACAGTTGAGAAAATGCACAATTTCAGCTCGGTATTAAACTGATCAAGTTCAAATCCAAAGTGTAAAGACAATAATACATATATGTTAGAATTGGATCTCTAGTTGGCAGAGGTATGCACCCTGTCCAAGCAGGGACCATAATCCTAGCCAGGGTAAGTCACAACACAATCCTAAATTGTAATGTGCTCACCCTCTGGTAGCGTGGCACAGAAAATGCAGACTTCACTCAGAAGGCAATGTGTAAAGTATTCGTGCAATAACCCAAATAACGACACAGTAAATACACCACAAAAAGACTCCACAACAGTTTAGAAAAATAAAGAATATGTATCTGAGTAAACAAGACAAAAGTGATACAGATCCATCAAGTAGAAGTAGAGATATTGAATGTTGAAGAAATACATGCAATAAAGTGCTCAGAAGAAGGGAACACTAAAAAGCTTACTTCAGGTCACGAGGGACCGGTGCAAATCCCAAGTTCAGGCCGACAATGATGGAGCGCATGCCAGCTAAAGGACTCACTTGGGCCCACTGAACACAGCACCTTGGATCGTAAGGCAAAGTATGCGAGGCTTTACATCGTCTGGCACCGGTTCAGAGAGCTGTAAGCTTTGCAGAGAGGTTTCACATTGCTTCACACCAGATTTGGTAGAAACTCAGCTTCAGAACCCACTTCTGAGGCCCAGAACTTGGAGAGGGCCCTCATGCAAGGGTTGGATTCACAGTATGTAGAGTACAACAGCACCAGCAGAACTGCAGGAAGTCTTTTTTTTCCCCTGAGACTTCCAAAACAGGAGGCAAGCTACCAAGCCCTTGAAGATCACTTTGGAGGGAAGGCAGAGTCCAGCTTTCCTTTCAGCAGAGCCAGGGAGCAGCAGGGCAACAAGCAGGAAATCAGTCCTTCCAGAAAAGCAGTCTAGATTGAGTTGGTTGGGTAGCACCGCAGTCCACTGACAGAGGTTCAGTTCAAGATCCAGAAGTGTCAGATTTGATGGGGTCAGAGACCCAATACTTATACCCAAATGTGCCTTTGTGAGGGAAACTTCAAGGAGTAGTTTTGAAGCGCATTAGTATCCCTTTCAATCCAGACTACTAATGGGGGGTTATCAATCCTTTATGTGGGGTCAAGCCACTACCCTTTGAAGTGTCATGGTGAGCCCCTTCCTCCCATCTGCCCCGGAAGGCCCATCGGAATGCAGATAGGTGCTAAATCATACCCAGCCCTTCCTGTGTCTGTGGTGGTCTGGAAGGAATGCACAATGGGGAACTGTCAGCTAGCCCAGACATGTATTAGAGATAGACTGAAAGGCAAACCAAGCAGAGAAATGTCCACTTTCTAAAAGTGGCATTTCTAAAATAGTACGGTTAAATCCGACCTTACTAGTTAAGAGGATTTAGCATAACCATTCCAAAGATATGTAAAATGAAAAGGCTACTGCTTTCTGATCAGAAATTACTGCTTAAAGGAATTTTAGGGACTTCCCAGTGCTAGCCTATGAGATGAGTGGGCCTCACAGCAGTGAAAAACCAATTTAGCTGTTTATCACTATAGAACAGGTAAAACATAAAAGTACATGTCCTACTTTTTACATACATAGCACCCTGCGCTTTGGGTTACAAAGGGCCTTCCCTAGGGATGACTTATACATAATAAAAGGGGAGTTCACGGCTTGGCAAGTAGTTTTAAAAGCTATGTCGAAGTGGCAGTAAGCTGCCCTGCATATGGCGGCCTGAGACATGGTTAAGGGACTACCTATGTGGGTGGCACAATCTGTGCTGCAGGCCCACTTGTAGCATTTAATTTATAAGCCCTAGGCATATGTAGTGCACTTTACTGGGGATGTACAAGTGCATTAAATATGCCAATTGGGTATGAGCCAATGTTACTATGTTTAGGGGAAGAGAGCACACACACTTTAGCACTGGTCAGCAGTGGTAAAGTATGCAGAGCCCTAAAGGAAGCAAAAACGAGTACAAAAAAATGAAGGGAGGCAGGAAAAAAGTTGGGGGACACCACCTTAAGGCTGTCTAATTCATATTCCATCAATGAATGCAAACATGAAAGGACCCTACACTGCAAAAAAAGTAAGAACAAAATATCAAAGTGCTAAAGACTAGTATTGGAAAATTAGGAGGTCCAATAGATAACATTCACCCCCACTGTTGAAGCGGAGGAAGAAGAAATATGCTGCGGAACTTTAACGCTTGACTGAACATAAAATAGTTTAAGAAAATAGGCCTCTGCACAGACGAAAAACTAAAAATATTTTTTTTACACATTTCAGAATGAATGATCTGTGCAGACATAAGGCAGGTGTCCAGCACTAAGATATTAGACTCCAGAAATACAAATCTAAGTACATTTATCAATAGGATGCAGAATAATACAGTCTTCACTATCCTCTGAATGCCTTGAAAATTTAGACAAGTGTTGGAATTAAGATGTTATTAAACAGGTAATCTGGATATCAGTTAAAGTCCATGTCCTAGATCAATGAATATTGTGCATGAAACATCTTATGCAATGTGGTGTAGAGAGAGTAGGAATAACATGCAGAAGTGAAAGGGGTGGATATTTGCTTTACACTTGCACAACTTATGTTGGACAGATGAATGGAATTAAACCTAAAAAATATTAAAAGACGATGCAGTAGAACCTTTTGATTTCCGATTTCCAGAAAAAAATGTGACAGCCTGCTGCTATAAATGCTTGTGTCTTTCAAATACCTGTTTTTATAAAGTCACATCATTCCATCATATTACTGTTGATAAAAAATATTTCATTGCTGCATCTTCAAACTATTGAGAAAAAAATAAACCACTGGTGATTGCGTTTTACTTCTTTGTCCCACTAAAAGATCTAATTGTGTTGTCAGATTTGCGAGTGTGATATTGCACCATCATATATTATTTCCTAAAAAAAAATAAAAAATACAAAACAGATAGAGACCACAAAAATCAAAGGTTTTGGGAACAATACTGGTTGCTGGATGGGGTATGTGTACACATCCAGGTTACAGTTCAAGGTACTTTATCTCATAGTTATAAAGCCTCTGCGAATGTGCAATACAATATTTTGCATCTACCTACCTGCTACAAACAGACGTTGCATGCTCCATTTATTTAGATCTCTACTGGATGGTACCACTATGGAAAACTAATCAGCACATTACTTAATGTTTCTTGCATTCATGCCCGTTTGAAAATGTAAATCAAATATGTTTTAAATCACGAAGAGAAAGGGAAAATAAATTTAATACGTGTTATAAGTACGGCACTCCAGTGACATTTCAAATTTAGATTTAAGTTTGATACCATGTCGATTTGACAAACACACTTTAAAAAAATAAAATACAAACTACACTTTTTTAACATTTCTCTGTCCATTAATGGATTTTAAAAAGTTAAATCATACAAAGTAAACATAGGATTATAGAGAAATTGCAAACCCTAAAGTCACATAACAGAATATGACCCAGCATTTTGCTACTTCAAAGCATTATACAGTAGGTGCACGTGTAACAGATTAAACACAAGTTTTCAAATTCATGAATTAACAGCCCACAGTTAAGAAAATATTCTGTTAACAATAATGTTAAAAAATGTATACAAAAACATTAAAAAGACCCAGCCAAAAAAAAAAATAGTATTTGTAGGCTGGCAGCTACTACTTAATCAGCTCCTAACCTTGTTAGTAATACATAATCAATCATACTGTAAAAAAACTCCCAGTATAAGGTGCAAAGATATTCTATCTGCCGTCTATGGTCACTCTGAGCTCTGACATTCATTAATACTCGTCACAACTTTACATTATACGGGCTGTGAGCTCCAAAATTCATTAAACACCCTTAAAAATTCGTTAAATGCCTTTCATGTGTGGCTGTCGTTTATTAACTGTCGTCGAGCAAGCAAATCCTGATGTCACTAAAAATAAGATATCCCAAGTATAAAGAGCATAATATTCTATCTACATGCTGTAATATCTCCAAACTCTAAAGTGCATTAAACAGCCACCCCGTAACTTATATAAACTACATACTAGGGTCGATTCGGCGTCTGCCCTCTAAAACTATGGCATTCGACCTGGAGATCATTTTCTCAAAGAATTGGCCTAATCTCTAACACAGAGTGATATTTTCACATTTCATAATAGTGTTGAACAATGAAGCGAGGGTCCTAGAAGCGAAGGCTCCATAAACAGGGAAGACCAACATCCTCTTTTCTTCTAAAAACACTGGACAAAAAACTAATAAGTGATCAATGACCATGGTCCATGTGTGCAAAAGGGGTAATTTCTAAAATGTTCTTAAGTATAGAATGAATCACTTTTCGGAGTCTTCCAATCTATAAATGTAGGCATCCGGCCCAGATTTTGCTTCATCTTCGAGCGTTTAGTCCCCTTTGCCTTTATATCTAGTAGGTATTGCTTCCCGACTCAGCAGTTTTAGCCAAATGGGCAAGGTGGGGACGTCAATCCCAGTAATCGTATAGGGTAGCTGCATCTTGAATTTGGCTTCTAATTATTTTCTTACTTTCTATATTTTGACATATTCCCTGGTCTAAGGACCCCTTAGGGTCAAAGTAGCTTAGGAATTTCTTCACATTTTTCATCCATGGCTTTGGATTCCTAGACTGTAGTTAATATTTCAATATATGCCTAACAGTACCCTTTGAGCTTCTAAAATTCTCTCCCAATAATTCAATAGTCTCTGAAAGTATTTAAATTAAATGATTATAAGCTCCAGCTCAAGTTGTATTGCTTAGTTAATGGATTCACTTGCCAAACCAAACTACATCTTCCAAACATTCACTTTTATCAATTCCAGACATTTAAATATATTTCTCGACCAGGATTTCAGAACCATAGAGCAGCACACTAGTGATTTTCAAAATTATGCATCTCTTCTAACAATAACTGATTTGTGGCATAATTACTTATCCAGGGTCCCAAGTACAGCAGCCACAGCTTTACGGCTCTGTTACTGCACTCTTAAGATGGGCTATATAATTAAGATTCCAGCTAAAAATTATGCCCAGATATTTATATTCTTTAACAAAACTCCACCTGTTGATCATTTTTTGGACCGTTTTGCCGAGAAAGACATTTTTTTTCTTAACACATTACATTATTTAGTTGTTCTTGGTGCGATAACCAGTAAAGGCTTCCAATGAGCTCAGGAAACTAACTAATGCGAGATTCGAGATGATCGTATGGTCTGTGTAGAGTAAGTAAAACAACCAGAGTCAACAAATATCAAAGGTTTTGTGAACAATACTGGTTCTGGGGTGGGGTGTGTGTACACATCCAGGAAAGCGTTCATGGGATTTTGCCAACTGGAAGGTTCCACTATGGAAATCTTATTAGCACATTACCTAATGTTCTTACTTTCATGCCCGTCTGAAAATTTAAATCAAATATGCTTTAAATCACGGAGAAAGGGCAATTCAATTTAATACGTAATAAGCACAGCACTTCATGACTACTCAGTGAACATCCAGCCATGATGCATACTCTGACATAGGGCCTTTGTTCAGAGGAGTCACTCTCTGTTGAACTTGCCGAACATGGACTGCAAGAATCTAGGTGAGACACTGGCTAGGGAAGCAGTGAGATGGTTTCAGAATGAGAACTTAGTTCAAAGTCAAGGACACATGGCAGGGAGATGAAAAAAAGGTGAGAAGAAAAATAGTGATAAAGAGTAAATCAGCAAGTAGCAGAAGAGAGAAAAAAATGGTGAGGGATGGTGCTGGCAAGGAAACATGAAAGGGGAGGGTAACACAACATAGCATCAGCGGTTAGGAAAGGCAGCAGAGAAGGTATGACTGAATGAGGGCAGAGTAATTGCAGCAGACCAGTAAAGTTAAGATGAGGTGCCATCGGTCTCCAACCTTGCCTTCCACCCATGTAATGATGGAAAAGATAATCAGCAATTCTGTTGCAGAAGATGCAAGTGTAAAAATAACAGCAAAATCACCAACACTGTAAAAGTGCTCCTTTTGTTATTCTTATAACCACAAGATGTTATTTAGTGAAGATATAGCAAAAAGCACCCATCTTAAAAACAAACAAAAAGCAGCTGCAAGTCCGATAACCTTGTTGACTACCAAATGCAGGGAAAGGCAGTGTGGGGGACTGGCTTATGCATGTGGAGTTCCATGTCCCAATGTAAAAGTAAGGGCATCATTACAATGCCGGTCGAACTCTCGTCCTACCAGCACCGTAGCAGAAGAGGGACCACCCAACAAGGAGTAGGCGGTCCGCCTGCCCCTATTACAATGCAAGAGTCGGTGGTCGCTAAGTGTATATTTTCTATTGAGGCTTGTGCTGTGGGCTGCAGCTCAAGCCTCAATAGCAAATATACACTTTAAAAACATCACTGCACTGTGTGGCAGCCACCATGTGGTGCCTGCCAGATGATGCAGGGATGTTTAGGAAGGCTTCAAAGGTGCCCCCCAGTCCCCATAGCAGAGGGCCAAGGGGACCCTGCTAGGGGCCCCCAAAGTCACTTTCCGCCTGCCTTTTCATGGCAGGCGAACCGCAATGAAAGCACAAGCAGAATGGACATTGTAATCCCTACGGCAGTGCCTGAGTAGGCACCACCCCTCTTGTAGGGATTAGGTCCGACTGGCTCCGTCAGCCTGGCGGAAAGTGTAGAACTGTCCTCGGCTTGCTGCCTCAGACAGCATGCATTGTAATGCGTCGTTTGGACCGCAGCAGCAGGTAGCAGTCAGATAGCATCTGACGAGCCATCGGATGCAGTCTGACTGCCATCAGAATGACCCCCTAACTGTTCAATGTTTTACACAGTACTGAATAGTGGTCTGTAGCCGATGAGAACTCTCACTTTTGACAGGTAAAAAAACAAGAGGATCACATAAATTGATCAAATCGGGAAGATAAAAATAAAGAAAATACAAGTCTCCTGGGCCCAATTGTTAAATCTATTTTCCAATGTTAAGAAGAGCCTCTACTGACACCTGGTGAACCATACCATTTGCCACTTTCTATGATTTTCTCTGCAAAATACAAAGCAGGCGAGACAGCCAAAGATGTCTCCAATTTAGACATAAAAGGGATAGGGTTTTTTAAATGGAGCGTACATAGATGCAGATGCGCATGTGCAACAATGCAAATGTTTTCAGGTTCAGCTACTTGAAAAAATAAAACCTACAAATTTTGAAGTGTGAGAGTGCATTCATCTTTGGAAAAAAAAAAAGTGGAGAAGTGTACCATTCACCTACCAGTATTACAAGTACGCCAAACCCTTCACTATACTGAAAAGCTTGTCAGAAGGGAAACCAGAAAGTTTCTGCATTCAATATGTAGGTGCAACCGAGCTACAACTAAAGTTGTCCATAAGCTTAGTGATGTAATGGAGATCAAAAATGTGAAGTTACTGTAGAAAGCGTTATTTACTACCACTTTAAGTGAGGAAGGGGGGCGCTGTTTGCACAATGATTCCCTAGCAAAGCATCACTGAAAGGTTTATGGCTTTAAAAAAAAAAATTCTCTTGAGAGTACGGAATACCCACCGAGAAGGGAAACCTGGTGGAAGCATAACGTTATGAACAGAAAAAAATACAAGTGAAGATTTTGCTACAACGTTTTGTCAGTTAGCTTATATTATGGGAGAAGGAAGATTGTTAGTGTGCAGTAATGGTAAGATCAAGCTAAAGGGATCGTCGGCAAAGGAGGGGTCATAGTGCGGAGGTGAGGGGGTCAGGGCTACTTTAATAACAGAGGAGTCCTTTGGCATTCATATTCATATGAATAGTCTGGGGACCTTCGAGTGTTATGCATTGGGCCAATCCTTGTTCAGTTGTGAGAGAACGCGTGCCAGTTTGGGTCCTATAAGATACTTGATTCTGGAGAAAGCATTCACCCTACAGTCTTGGAGGAATGACTGAACTATCAGTAACATGTCCCAAACCACTCTTCTGATACTCTGGAAAGGTCAAGCATGAAAAAACAGGATGGGGAGGGGCTTTCCTGGGGTCAGCACGAGGTACTGCTGTAGCAAAGGGCTAGCGAATGACTAATAGAAACCCCATATTTCAGAGGACTGTGGGCAGGTGACAAACGTTTCAGTTATCAGGGTGCCAAACAATGGAAAAGTCAGCCCACGTCTACATATAAAGACTTCATATGTTCCTCGTCTGCTCCGACTATCCCTTTCCCTCTGCTGGCCCAGCGCTTGGATGTCCTCACAACTCACCTTGCATGGTTTGAATCTGAATTAAGATGAGTTTACAACAGAATGCACAGTGATGTAAAGATTTATACTGTAATTATAACGGATCCCTAACATTACGCATAAATAAATAGAATGTCCCACCCTCCCACGGCTCCGTGGGCTTTATTAAAGGCACATAACTTCACAAAACGATAGCAGGTTGGTTAAGAGCGGCAGACTCGCTGTCATACCCTAGCGTACAATTAAGCTCAGCTACAAGTACTGCCTTAGCATGAACCATAGGTTTCAGACGTTTCACCACAGCCCTGTCACCTCGATGCGATTCTCAGAGCGGATAAGACTATTGCCATGACTGCATCTGGTTCACGGTGAACTCTCAGCTCTGCATCGAGCAAAAACAATATTCCCAGAAGAGAATACGGAAAACGCCTCGCCTGTATTTCATCATGGGGCGCAGAGGCATTTCAAAGCAGCACTGCCTCTTATATTCAAATGGTGGGCCTCAAGCTTGTGAGCGATCTGGTGGCTACAGTGTGAATATATGTTCTTGCAAAGCGCACAACGTGGAACAAGGTGCTAGGAGGAAGAATGTCCTCAGGGTAGAGGTGTAAAAAAGTAAATTTTCAAGCTGTAAGGATTTCCTTATCAAATTGTGATTTGAGTTAAAGAAATGTGTGAAACTCATTTTACAATTTGCCTGTGACCTATGCAATCTAATATCAACAATTTATCTCCACAGACCGCATTCCACAATTCACGTAGTCACATGTATAGCTGCTGCTATGGCAGGTAGTTGCCTAGGCCGGACAGTTTTACAGGGGTGCTGAAGACACTGTGCCTACAAAACTGAAGGGAGAAAGGCAGAATTAATCGGCAACCATTTTAATAACAGAATGTTAACTGTTAAACGAGTAGTTCAAATTAGCATCCTTATGAAAAAACTACCTGAAGATACGGATAGTTTTTACATCTTTCTTTTGCTTTTGACTAGCCTTCTTCCCATCAGAACTATCAAAAGCATACAACAGTCTAACTCTGCCACTGCCAGCAATGTAAAATGTGGTTTTTAGAAGGGCAAACCTACTTTCGCATACTGTCCTTTTCAAAATACATTAAGAGAAAATAATTCAAACTTCATTTAAATTCTGACAGTAACATTTTTAGAACTCACCTTAAAATGATGTACATAAAAACAAGGGCTGATTGTTTAAAGAAAATGCAAAGATTTAAGAAGTGTCAAGATTTCCAATGTTTCATGCATAGAAGAAAGAAAAGACGCAAAAATGTTCTGTGGCTCATACTCTGGGTGCTAAACAAAAAAAAAATATAGAACACTCAGTATAAAAAAAGAAATCCATATCATAAATATATAATGTGTAAGCAGATCACGAATTGAGCATTGAAGGTCTCTTCAAGATGAAAGCAAAGCAGCCTCAGATCTCCCCCTCTTACAACTCATACTGAACACACAGGCACTTTTGACTATGCCAAGGTCAAATCGTAGCTATCTGCCTCTACAAGAAGTTCTCTAAAAATCTATATGATCCATTGGATGTACCTTTTAATGTACATAAAAAGAATTTCAACATGCTTGGAAGCAACAGATGAGGTGTTATGTCTTTTAGATGTGTATAGTAATGCAGCATTGTGATGCATGCCAATATTTATCATAGAACCCTGTAGTAATTCAAGAGAATGAATGACCTACAAAAGGAGACTCCAGAGGGTAGAGTCTGTTTCCAAGAGGGCTTTTGAAAGGACGGTGGGGCTGTGCCAAACAGACTGGGTTTAGCATATATATAGGCCTTTCAGGAATATCACATACTGGGGCGTGGCTTGGACGGCAATGGGATTAGTTGCCTGAATCCATCGCTCCGCCGAACCTGGGAGCGAACAACCAAAAGAACAAACAGTGGGAAGAACCCCATCAAGACACGTTGGAAAGGCACGGGAAGAAGGTGATCTGGGTGGCCCAGACCCACAACGAAGAGAAATAGAGAAAATCACCCCCCCCCCCCAAAAAAAAAGGACCGCCGCTGAGGCAGAAAAACTCAAGATGGCACCCATCAACTGAGAGCACCACCGTCACTACCGCTGTGCCGCTGTGCCCAAAAGGAAACATCCGAATGCCTCCCATCATTCAGTGAGCCTAAGGTCTGTGCAGGGGGTTACCAGGACGCCAGCAGGGCAGGCAGGTGCGAGAGGAAGCAGTCCTGATCCCCGACAAAGATCCCAAAAAACAAACTGAAACCGAGGAAAAGGGGGCCGCTATCTTAGCTACGAAGGAGAGCCTAACACGGACAAGAGGTACGGGACAAGAAGCAATGCGTTGTGGTGTGAGAATAAGAGAAGCTGAGACTGTAAGCGTAAGGGGCAGTGACTGTGCACACATATAGCGCGCCTGGCAGAAGAGTGAGACCTCCCCGATAACGCCAATCCTCTAGCGCCATAGTGAAAGGAGACAAGAAACGAAACGGTCAGTGCGGGCCGCCATTTTATAAAAAGAAGAACGGAAATAATCGGCAGGGGAACCGGAACGAGCCCTATACAGAGGAAAAAAGAAGAGGAATAGATCAAGGAGGAAGTGGACAGGATGAGGACAGGAACATAGAATTTGGCAACGAAGGACAGAGTAACCAATATAAACAAGCATTGGCATAGCCAATAGGTCTCGCCTTTGGGACCTTATAAGTGTTTAGCCATGCAACAGTTGCATAACTAAATACTTATAAGGTCCCAAAAGCGAGACCTACTGGCTGTGCCAAGCGGCCGTGCGGCCGCGAAAGTGATCAAACAGGCCGTGCGGCCGCGAAAGTGAAAGTGAAAGTAATCGCGGGAAAGCGCGGCGCCCGCGCACATGCACTGTAGCTCTAGGCTGGCCTGGTAGCACTTTTTGGAGCCCTCTCAAAAAGTCTCGCCAGACCAGCGCATGTGCTGGGTCAGGCGAGACCTAAAAAAGGGAAAAAAATATAAAAGCACATAGGCAATTCAGCGAGCGTGGAGGTGGAGGAACACTAAATACACAGTCTGGATGGGCCGAATAATATACTAGGGAGCAGCCGAAACAAGAGCGACGGCAAGAGGTTTCGGAGACCACCAAGCCCTCAAAGCAGACACAGCCTGTCGATTGTGAAAACCAGAGAGAACGTGAAACAAGGTCATTACCTAGGATGATCAATCCGTGTACACGTGGAAGGAGGGTTCTGGTCCATACAACGCAGACCATCAAGCCTGCAAAGTAGGCACAGTGTCACATTGAGTAACCAGTGAGAGGGAACAACACCGGCAACAGAACACACAGAAGCAGAGAGTTAAGGTACAGGTGACACCCACTGTCGCGACCAATACAGAGGGAGACAGAACAGATCCCGTGAAACTGCGAAATCGCAATACAGGAAAACCACCACAACCAACAACTGAAGAAAGATCAGACAAGAAACACACAACTGCCCATAAGGCACTAGCACAACGGTAAGCCAGCGCACGAGGGGCGATGTGCGGCAGTCAACTACCGCAATAGAAGGGGTGGCGTCGACAAGAGCAGAGTGTAGGCAACAAGAACAACATCAGGATAAGGCCCCCAACATAGCACAACCCACCCTGGGCAGAGGATCACAGGTGACCCTCGCAAAGCAACAGGGCAATGACACACAACAAACGCGGCTGAAGGAGAACTCTAAAATCAAAAGGAGTCATAAAGAAACCTGACAAGTGCAGAGACACCAAGCCACAGCGCAGAAAGGGAGTGAAAGATTTAAACTACAACAAGTGAAGAGAGGCCTGCCAATCATGTCTGGAAGCGAAGGGAAAATCACGCAGCAGTCAAAGAAGAACAGGAGCGACACGCTAACAGACTCCCCCATCAGACAAAGACCTGATATCAATAGCACACTGGACATGATTCTGAAAAAATTGGCGGAGGTCCACGACCTAGCCAAAACAACTAAACAAACTACGGATGCGATACAACTAGAACTGGCCGCGGTTAGAGCGGGAATACACGCGGCTAACAACAGACTGACGGAAGTGGAACAGAGGGTTAGCGACAGAGGATGGGGAGCAAAAGACAAACAAAGCACTGTTGGACCTAGCCAAAACAACGGCAATACTTCAAAGACAAACGGCTGAACTGGACGATCGAAACAGAAGGGGGAACATTAGAATCCTGGGTGTCCCGGAGGGTGAGGAAGACAAAACAGGGTCATGCATGGCATTTATAGAAGACATGATCCCCAAAATTACAAACCTCAAATTCGACCACCCTCTCGAGCTTGACAAAGCATACAGAGTACCAGCCCACAAACCCGCGAATAGGGCAGCACCACGGCCTACAATATGCAAACCACTCCGATTGCAACATACAGAAGCTGTTTTCGCTGTGGATCGAAAAAACCAAACTATGCAGTGGAACAGACACAAGATAATCCTCACACAGGACTACTCCAAGCCCACAGTTGACATAAGAAAAGGATTTCTGGCCTAGCGGGACAAAATAAGGAAGGAGAACATAATTTTCTCATTTGTAGGCCCTACAAGATTCAGAATTAGTGACAAAGGAAGATCGCACGTCCTCGCACGTCTTCGAAGATCCAACAGAGTTGCCCAGATATCTACAAGGGCCGTCACAACAAGAGATGGAAACTTCGCAAGCAGAAACGAGCTAGAGGAGAGCCTCACCGGAGCCAAGAGTGGAATGACCGAAGGAACAAAGTCTAAATTCGAACACTTAGGCTCACTCAGGAACAGAAACCGGTTTCTACCTCAGTACACATGACCTACCTCAGGCTAAACAAAGGGTCCTAAGTATCTACCTCAATCTGATGACTCACTTGCAAGAATGAAAACTAGAATTTGAACCAGCGCAAGGGGCGGTGAGGATAAAGAACTACGGAAACAGAGGCTGAAACGAGAGTAACACCAGATGACAGCACTTAAGAGAGACCAATCTAACATTATATCCTTTTGGGGGGGGGGGAAGCCAAAGGAACGAAATAAGGGGAATGAAGTAGTCAAGAGGGAAATTCTTACATTTGTAGCTAAGGACAATAGAGAGCAAGGCAGATAGGGGGGGGGGGGGGGAAGGTGTATTAGTATTAAAAACACTAACAGGGAGGGTTTGTCTGTTATGTCAGTACTGTATGTCAGGTATATCTACTCTGACTCTATCCACTGTCCCCTATCCTAGCTTAACCTTTCTCTCTACACTCCTGCATGCAAGAAGAAACATGCCACCAGGATCTGGGGGGGGGGGGGGGGGAGGGGGGGGGCAGGACAGAAGAAGACCCAACATGGGGAGGACCCAGACAGTACCCACCTACTAGGCAGAGTACCAAAGTGAGAGGAAGGGGTGCAAACACATCACAAGGGAGGGTATGGGCGAACAGCGAACACCCATCGTAAGCAAATGCCGCAAGACAACCCAAACTCCTTAGCGTCTAACCTAAAGATAGTCTCCCTAAACGTCAAGGGCCTCAATCACCCAGTCAAGAGGAATAAAATACTAGACTACCTAGCTAAAACAAAAGGAGATGTGTTCCTGCTGCAGGAGACCAGGCTATCTCTAGAGGATGCCAAACGAATTAGAGCGAGATGGATCGGACAGGTGGCCTGCTCTCCGGCCACAGGGAAAAAGCGGGGGGTGATCACTCTGATAAACAAGAACTCCAAATTAACAATAGAGGATCAACAATGCGATGAAGCAGGGAGGATACTTGTTACGCAATTGAAAAGAGGGGAAGAAAGCATACTTGTAGTGAACATTTACGGCCCCAACACTGATGCCTCCGAATTTTGGGAGGACATCTCGAAAAGACTGGAAGCAATTCCACAAAAGGACTTAACAGTGATGGCAGGCGACTTCAATATAGCACTAGATTACACTCTTGACAGACAATCACAGTGCCACTCACTGCCCCCAAACGCACACACCACACTAAACATCATATGCACCAGGTTCAACCTTAAAGATACGTGGCGACTACAACACCCTGACACTAGAGACTACACCTTTTACTCCAACGCGCACAATTCATACAGCAGGATAGACTACATATTAATCTCAGGCACACACACCCACCCACTTAATAGAACACACTGACATTACGACAAGAACTGTCTCAGACCACTCGTGCATCAGCCTACTGCTGTGCGGGCGACACAACGAAGACCATCCACGTAGATGGAGATTCAATAGCGACGTCTTGTCAGGCCAGGCCAACAAAGATAAAATAGAAGAAGCCATTAAAGAATACATTGAATTTAATGATACACTGGGCACGGACTCTAAGACCACGTGGGACGCACTCAAGGCTACAATCAGGGGCACAATCAGGGGCACAATAATAGATATTAAGGCCAAAATTAACAGAAATGAGAAGGCACATTTAGACCAACTAGAAAAGGACATCAAAAGGTTAGAAGCAACCCATATCAGTGTCTCAGAGAACACTTGCGCACTGACAGAGCTCAGAAAGAAAAAATACGAGTACAACAGAATCTGGAGCGAAAGGGCCGGGATGTGGATAAATAAGTATAAAGCAATTAACCTCTACGAGGCTAAAAAAGCAGGGAAGATCCTAGCCTCCTACCTGAAACACAAAGACAGCACACTATCTCATCAATCACAGACTCACAAAACAACACACACACACACACACAAGACACAAGGAGATCCTACGTACATTCATTGAGTTCTATCAAGATCTCTATAAAAAAGACCAATCTCTGGACGAAGGTGTCTGCACAGAATATCTAGACAGACTAAACCTCCCAAAGATAACGTCTGAGGAAGCACAGGCACTGGGACGGGAGATAAGCTCAGCAGAAATTGAGATGGAGGGGGAAGTCTCTTAAAGACAACAGGGCACCCGGGCCAGATGGGTACACGGCCACCTTCTATAAGACTTTAACACACCTGCAACCAACTATGAAAAAAGTATTCAACCACTGCGAGAGGGCTGGAGCGGTCTCACAAACCATGTCTGAAGCAAATATAATAGTTATCCCGAAGGAAGGCAAAAACACTCAGCTACCCCAAAACTACAGGCCCATCTCACTAATCAATGTTGACTGCAAGGCTTAACACAGTTCTACCACAGCTGATAAGCAACGCACAGGTAGGATTCCTAAAGACACGCATGTCACATGATAACACCAGACTCCTGGGCCACATACTTGAAAGGGCTGCCAAGATTGGCGAACCAGCGGTGACCATTACACTAGACGCCGAGAAAGCGTTTGGTAGGGTATCATGGCACTTCCTGGAGCAGTGCATGCGGACATACAACTTGGGGGAATCATATACACGGAAAGTTATGGCATTATACGAAAAACCTAGAGCTCGAATTTTAGTCAATGGGGCGGTCTCAGAACCCTTCACCCTACAGCGAGGGACAAGGCAGGGCTGCCCCTTGTCCCCCTCGTCGTTTCTGCTGGCCCTGGAACCGCTGATCAGAGATATCGGGGCCAATGAGGAGATGAAAGGGATCACCATCAATGAGATCACAGTCAAACTAGCCGCGTACACGGATGACATTCTCATTGTCACAGAGAGTCCAAAATCCTCCATCACGGCACTCATGGAGACCATTGAGAAGTATTCAACCCTCTCTGGGTACAAGCTAAATAAGGACAAGTCATAATGTAAGCCACTTAAAATCTACACCACTAGAGAGACACTGGGAGAATCGGGCCTAGCCTGTATACCTAGGTATACACTTCGGCAGGGACCTCAAAAGCCCGCTCGAAAAAAATGAAAAACTAATGCTAGACAAGACAGACGCTGTTGCAGGACTGGTCGCCCAAATTTATAACATGGTGGGGGAGGATAGAGACAGTAAAGATGATGATCACCCCCAATGGTCAACTACCTGTCGAGTATGCTCCCTCTCATACTCAAGAACGACTCCCATCACAAAATAGACAAGATGATAAACAAATTCCTTTGGCGAGGCAAAAAAGCGAGGATAAGCCTTAAAAAATGAAGGCTAGACAAAAATCTGGGGGGGCTAAATGTGGCTGACTTCAAAACGTTCCAAACTGCCTTTTTAGTGAAACAGGGGGCCTACTGGGTCCTGCCCAGCCAGGACTACACGCCAGTCTGGCTTATAATTGAGAGAGCCATGCTAAATAACCTGGAGCCAACAGCTCTCCTAACAGCTAATAAACAGACACAGGCCGCAAATCCAATACTCAAAAACACGAGAAATGCCCTGCTAAAAGTGGATCAAAAGATGGAACACAGCGTAAAAAACTCAAAGTGAGAGTCACTGTGGGCAAACTCAAGGATAAAATACAGAGGTAAACCGCTATCTATAGACTCATGGAAAATACTAGGTATCTCCTACCCAGCTCAGCTAGAAGAGGGGGAAAGCCCCTCCACCTTCAGCATGCTAAAAAACAAGCACAATTTAGCAGACATAGAACTGAACAACTTCCTTAAAATCAAAACAGCCCTGGCCAAAGCAAAACTCTCTAAACACAAGCCCTCAATCATCCAGTACATGGCGAACCTCAACAGAATAGGCCACCAGGTATCACACCTATACAGACTACTACGACCCAGCTCAACCAAACTTAATGAAAAGACACTCACTTAGCGGGAGTCACAACTCTGTTCCACACTCAGCGAGAAAGAGATCCATATGCTATGGACCTCCCCCACGCAAAACAAAATATCCCCGGTTTTAGCACAGACAGAATTCTGGCTTTTACACAAAACCTACTGGACCCCGGCTCGCCTGGCGACCCTGGGCCTGAGGGACAATGATCAGTGCTGGAATTGCGACAAGGAAAAGGGGGACCTGGCACACCTTATTTATCACTGTCCCAAAGTTAAAAAATTCTGGGAGAAGATTTTCACATTCCTAAACAAAATGTTAGGTTGCACATTAAAAACGGAATTTGCTACCCTGGCCTCTGCATTTATTACAACAGAGGTAGTCTCACAACAAGACAGAGACCTACTGGATCTCCTTCTAACAGCGGGAGTCAAAATTATACTCACCAAATGGAAAGACACTTCCAAGACAACTTTCAAGGGATGGCTCAATTGGGTGACGTATCTTAGAGGCGCCGACACAACTGCCCTACGAGACTCCCCATGGAGACAGCCCTGCAGGGGAATGTGGGCGTTCCTGGACAAGTACCTAGACCCATATGAACCGCCCTGAATAGATAGGACTAGAAGAACGGCTTGAAAAGCACACCCCCACAGGGTCAAGACAATAGCGAGGAAAGCAGAAAACTTCTGGCATGCTATCTCTTTCTTTCTCTACCCTAATTTCTATACTTGCCCCTTTCACTCTCTCTCTTTCCTATGCGGTGACAGTGGATGGGGGGGGGGGGGGGGGGGGGGGGCTTTCAGAAGCATAAAACTACAGAAAAATGAACTACAGCTAACA
This sequence comes from Triturus cristatus, assembly GCF_964204655.1. Taxonomy (NCBI): domain Eukaryota; kingdom Metazoa; phylum Chordata; class Amphibia; order Caudata; family Salamandridae; genus Triturus; species Triturus cristatus. Next base: position 1,004,852,172 of record NC_140591.1, on the reverse strand, counting down.
CAGCCAGTTTTGGCTGCCCTGTAACGACAAAGCGTTGATGATCACATGTAATATGTTGTAAAAAAAATTTTTTTTTGAAGTATATTGAAATAAAAAAAAATAAAAAAATAAGGAATATCACATCCTATGGGAGAGGGGGCAATAACCCTACAGGTAGCATCCCTGCCTATCAGAAAATACCCAACATGTCTACAGGCCAGTGCACCCCGGATATAACTGCTAGAAACACAAGCCAACAGAATGCACCATTTTAACTTGCACGCTCACCTTGGTTCTGAGAAACTTCAAACGAACTAATGCGCAAGGAGAAGTGATTTTGTTTATATATACTAGATTATGATATGCAACCTTGTCGGTGATCAGCCCCAGCACCGAGTATTCTGCCACCTACGCTGTACCAACAGGAGAAGCAGTTGGCAAAATGTTGGAAACAGCTATGCGCATAAGCAGATAAACAAACAAAAGAAGCCAACCTCAAAATGGAGGGGGGGGGATAATGAAGATAAAAGAATGAAGTAGAAGGGGGAAAGCTGCAATAAGGGGAAGAGACGGACATTGCTGCGGGGCTAACACCAGTCTCCAGAGTGTGGCGGTGCCAGTCCTGCGGCAAAAGTTCACAAATCATAGATTGTGGAAGTAGAAGAGAGAGCCAATTGTGCCCCTCCCTCTCCATAACAGTGTTTCCCTGGCCAAGTTAGTTTGTATATGTATGCTCTGCTCAGTTTTCTTCACATACAAATACATTAAGACCCTGGGAATAGTCACCCAGAATTTTAATTTTTGTATTAGGGATTTTTTTTTTTTTGTTTTTTTAAACACCACCACACACACCTAAATGACAGAAGAGAGAAAATGCTGTAAAATATTTTGGGACGCAATAGCCATATCAAGGGACTGGATAAACATACTTTGCTTGTCAGCGAGAGCCATTTTTACGTAGCAACAAAATAGCACATTTAGAAGAAGGGTCAGAATTATGGTGCAGCCAATCCATAAACACAGTTGAGAAGTCTGACTAAAAAGTCAATTTTATGCTCAATAAACCAATGCAAGCAACTATGCTCAGTTTTTTAAGAGAAAAAGAGCAAGATAGAAATAGAGAGAGATGTGCCAGTGTAATGTGGTATTTATTACCACTAGAGTGCGGGGAGGATCCATAATACCTCACAGTGGGTCTCAATGCCCCACGCCCAAAGATTATAATAAATGGCATATTATACCCTGAACATATGGTATATGCCATGGCATTTGTTGTGTGCATTTCTTTCTAAAAATTGTATTTAACCAAAGCCACGATGCAATGCCATGACATTTGGGCAGTACAATGAAATCACACTGAAGAAGCCTCCTGCCCATTAGGAGAGTTGTTTCTTCGTGTACAGTAATTGTAACGAGTAATCTGCTAGGCAATAAACCATAGTATTCTTTTGACAGTTTCTCACGATAATAAACTTAATCTTTGCACAGAAGTAAGAAACGTATGAATATCCATTATTAGTACAGTTGCTCTACATGTGTTACCCCACATGCATTTTCATTGCCATGTTACGCAAACACACCCACTCTCCCGTGTCTAACACATGGCACCAAGTAAAATTGATTAAAATACCCATGGAGAGTTTGTCAAACGTTAGGCCGTTCCTGGATGTTTGAAGTCTTACACACTTTAACAAATCCGTCATGGTGTAAGATAAGACTAGCAAGGACTTCCAGCTCAGAAACTAAACCAATGTGGAGTTTGGTTGGAAAGTTGTATGGTGTCTGCACACACACATGATGCAACATAGGTCTACGACAACAGCAGTTTATAGAATGGAAAGACACCAGATATATATATTTAATATAGCAATCTATTACAAAAACAGAGTGGAATGGCTTAAGAGCAGTGTGAACTTAATAAGCATTCTCAGTAAATCATAAAAAATGCTTAACAGGTTAGGAAATTCAAATGTCACAACTTTGCAGAACTATTCTGCTAAAGGGTGTGAATTTGGCTCATTCTCTGGGAATTTGTTGTCTTTACATTACAGAAGAACCACAACTAACCTCAATCCTGTCTGCATAACAGCAGTTATTTTTATCTTCAATTAAACATTTCACAATTCAGTATAAAGAAGCCAAAACAGATGTGGTCTTTAGTGCTTTGATGGCAAAGCGATGGAAAGGAGTAATAATGGCAATGTGAAACAGCACTCGCTATCAGTTTTACTGCACTTGCTACAACTTTGCCTTTCTAAACCACTGTAAATAAAAGGCAGTAATAGACATCATTTAGCAAAAATTGAAGACTGAATGGCCAAGCTAACCCTTTCAATCCTCGAACCACGTTCAATTAGACACTGCACTTACCAGCAAGTTCTTAACTTACTGATAATCCTTGCTGGCGTACTTAGCACTTCAGCAGCACTCACAGTGGTTGCACAACATTCAGACATAAGGCAAGCACTCTGACTTGCAACAACGCGTTTTGATTGGTAATGTTTCAGAAAAAGTAGCCAGTAATATTCAAAGTGAATTTCGGGAAGTTCCTACCTGTACTTTACAATATTTTAATAAGCAAAATCTTATAATATTACCTTTTTAAGTTGGAAGTAAAAAAATGGATTGTTAATCCACCAAATCTTTTCTTCGTGTAAGAAATATGCTTAATCCTGTAGATAGGCATCTCCATAATTTAGCACCAAGAAGCCTGTGGAACAGTGTGTATGCCTTTAATAAAACCAGATAACAACCTGTCAGAGTATGTGGTCAAAAAAATTACATTTAGCCAGAATCGTTAGCTTTAGGCAAAATGTGGCAGGCTGGATATACACATAAAAAAATATTTATTTTTTATTTTAAGCTGATTTGAGAATAAGTTTAAATTTTTGGGCCATTAAGGAAATTCAAGATTAGATGGAACTAACAGCATTACAAACGTCAATCTTTCACTGGCTAACACAAACAAAGAGTGGCTTAGTTATTGCAAAGTTTAACCAAATCGACATCTGGAACCTACTATGCCAAAGATTACCTTAAGCCACAGGCAAGTTAGCAGTCAGAGTTGGTGGACTGTACGAGTGCCAACTAGACTCTTCAAATGCAACCACGTCTAATCTACGGTTTGCAAGGCAACCGTCAAACCTAATCATGCACTAAAACTAGCTTATTTGCTGAAAGGCAGTACCTTTTAATAATAATAATAATAATAATAATAAGATGCCCCCCAATACACCCATACTGCTATGTATCAAGAGACGCTCATCTTGGATACACACAGATTGGCCCTCAGAAACATTGATCTAGGCCTCAGAAATTTCCATGACTGAACCTCCATTACGACTTGAACATATTTGCAGCTATGATACAGATTGGGGGGGGGGGGGGGGGGGGGGGGGATTATTGAGCACAATGCCACTTGTGGTTAACATGAACCTAACTGTTACTCAAAAATATGTCGCTGAAAAAGGCACACGTTCAGAAAAGTGGGTCGTACAAGGACAGCTAAAGCAGATGACTTTACAGCATTTCTCCGATTAAGTTCTAGTTCCCAAAGCTTTGTTGCCAATCTTTTACAACAATAGGGTGTACAAGGAGGTTTGGGGGGGGGGGGGGGGGGGATAAAGAACAAACTGCAGTGGTGTACCAAATTAATTTAACGATTGGCTTTGCAAAACAATGTGCATTTACATTGCCCTTTCATTTGAGCACGAATACTCATGCTTTCCATAAACAAGGATGTCATGCATTGAGCAGGATTTTGCTTCTGCCCAAAAGGTAAACATTTTAATAGAAAAGGGTCAGTTCACAGCATGAAACTTATTTGAAGGCAATGCCAGGGAACGAGGGTTTGTGTTTATCTTGAGACTCACTCTCAAGGAGTGACATACGGTAGGAATACAATTAATAATAGGCAACAAGGTTTAAAAAGGAAAACATATCTGGGAAATCGCAATTCTTCACTCGCTTCATTTAAAGAGAGGGAAGTCTTAGGACAGTGAAGGCAAAATCATTTTGGAATTACAAAAATGAGATTCGTGCCCAAATCTGTTGGCATGTATTCAACAACTTCTAACAAGCATTTGCAACGCAACAGGTCTCTTATTACTGATAGTTTGAGGTATTGGCGTTGCAAATAATAATGCATCGCCAATTGCTCATACTTTTAGTAATGCAAGACCTAGTGCATTGCAAATGCTTGCGTAGTGAGCAAGGCACCAGCACTGCATGACTAGGTGCAGTACAGCAAGCTGCTCCTAGTGAGCAAGGCACCAGCACTGCATGTCTAGGTGCAGTACCGCAAGCTGCTCCTAACAGTCCCTAGTGAGCAAGGCACCAGCACTGCATGACTACAAAGTTGGAGGTTAAATGGTAATGTTTTTTTTACCTGGCCATGTTGCAGGGTGTTGTACCATGTAGCCAAAAGGGGACCACTTTTGGTCACATATGGTACTGCACCCTGCAGAGGATATGGTTAATCCACCCTACCAAAATGCATTGCATGCAAGACAGTACTATGAGTACATTCAAATAGCTATGTCCATATATACACAATTAGTAGCTTTGAAATGTAACAAAATAATTATATTAATTTCGGATTAGGTTGTACTCTGTGTGGAGCTGATGAAGGGAAATGTATAGATGGTCTCATATAAATGAGAGATGTTCTAGTGAGTGAAGTAACCACTGAAAGCCTAGCTTAGTACCAAGTGTGTGTCCTGCCTGAAGCCTTTTTAGAAAATAGTGCCTTGAGGCTGTAATTAAATCCTAGGGAGTAACAACACATTTAACAGGGGATGTCCTGTTGGGAGGTTACAAGACGAGACAAGGCGGTACTAAGAAGGGCCTACTAAGCCTATTAACCAATGAAAAGCCACCATTTACAAAGGGCAGGAGCCAATTAAAAAGATGGGTGGAAAGTGGGCGAAGCTTTATGCCCATATCCTGAATAAAACATGTCTTGAAGAGACAGCACAAGCGCTGCCTAGGAGAGACCTAAAAAAAAAGTGTCATCTAATAGACCAATGCAGTCACAAAAGCGGAAGTATAATAATGGTACATCACTCTGATACTACTAGAGCCAAACAGCTAAATAATAATTACTGTTTACAGTGGCCTCTACAAACTGAATAGTCAATGGGTTGTCCGCCAATTAATAGGGTATTCATTCTTTGTCTGCGTTCCTGGGATTCCAACCTTTGACCATCAGTCTACATTAAGACATCTTTCGTTGGTGAATCTGTCCAGAGTGCTATGACCAAGATGAAAGGGTGTACCCTGGTAATTACAACTTTATCAGTCTCGAAGGCCCTGCAGCATTTATAAGCAACGGGACGTCAACATTCTGTTAAATCACTTATTTGTTGGAGAATATATCCAAATTTAGAGTTTGGAAAGGAACCCTGCTATTTGAAACCTTCCTTCCAAAAGACAAAACACATGTTGAATTTCTGCACCTATATCCAACACCAAGCGACGGAAAAGGGCTTGACTCAAAGATTAGAGAGGTGGTCGACGTCTGAAACCAGGGGCTCAATTGAGCCAGAGCCCCCACCCTGCCAAGAAAAGCACAACGGTTTACAGTCGCGAAGCAGGAAAAAAAATGGACAGCCGGAAGGAGGGGGAGGAAATATGGCATTGCAATCACGCCTCTGCAATGTGACTGGGCTGAAAGTGCACATGTAAATGCGTCTTTTTAAGCAACATGTTTTTTTAGTCTCGGGGAGGAGCAGACCGAGCGGCCCGCTCAGTTTTATGTGCAAAGTGCACCGAAGAAGACGGCGAGACCGCAGCTAAATTATGTGCAGTTAAAAAAAGGAAAAGCATGACTCACACACTGTCTGACAGACCTGCGCGAAAATATGGCGTGCGTTGTAAACGAAGCTTGCTGCTTCCAAGTTTTCTGGAGTAAATATCTCTCCGGTGAGATACAAGTACAACCTAGCTGAGGTTCGAAGTGTTTGCAAAAAAATAAAAATACACACGGGGAATCTTCGCCTACTTTGCTTTAGCAGACACCTGAGGTCAGGAAAAAAACTGGGGCGATAGTGCCCCCGCCCCCCCGCGTCTGCAGACTGCCATAGCTCCGCACAGGAGGGGGAACCACAAGCCTCCTCATGTCAACCGAAGGTTGCATCTGATGCAACAAACAAACACGCAAAGCCGTAGACCAGCACCGACACCGGTCGTCCGATTGCACGGCTGATTTCTTATATTTAGCAGTCCGATTTTCCAACTGCGGGCGTGCAACGTGGGCTGTGCCAGCTCGGAGGCCACTGGGCTGGCTGCTGCCAAGCACACAGCGCCCCGCCTCTAAACAGCGGGGCGCAAGGACGAAAAGAGGGGTGCAATAAAACTATTAGCGAAAGCCTTACCTTTCAGAGGGGAAGCGAGGCAGGAGAGCCACCTAGCCAGTGCCTGCTGCAGCGGGAGGAGGGGGAAGGGAGGCGCAGCTGCCGCTGTGTCAGTGACCCAGGCGCAGAAGGAGAGGGAGGTGGCAGGCTGCAGGAGGAAGACTGGGCTGGGCACTCCTGCAAGAGAAGAAGCCCGGCGACCCATAGAAAGAAGGCCTAGGACAGTCAGGAAAATAAAAGGAGGCGGACAGGCTAAAATGAGAATGTTCTCAAGGTAAACCTCCAGAATAATAGCAAATCTAGCTATGGAGTGAATCATTTTCAAGGTAAACCTCCAGAATAATAGCAAATCTAGCTATGGAGTGAATCATTTTCAATTCTAAGGTAGCGAGGATTATGCTCGCCCAAAATAACGGACACCACACATGTAACTCAATAGCAGAAAAGGCCACTTTATTGGACGAGGCAACTCATATTACTTCAGGCAACTTAATTTCCTAGAACAATTTCACAATTTGGGCCAAAACCATTTTATTATCACTATGCCTAACAAACTGTACATTTTCCAAGCAAAACCAATGTTTACTTTTGCATTTCCATATTTTGTTTTCAATCCTTTTTCTTCCCTTTTCTTTAACGACTTACCAATAACGAGGGTTGGGTAAAATCCGCTCCAAATTTACCCTCCCCATCTTGCCTACACAACTATACGTGCCTGAGCGAGTACCTTTCCAACTGTGGCGAGACACACCTCCCCAAATCCAACCCGCATGGTCCCCTCATGTATCTATATATATATATATTTTTTTGTGTGTTTTTTTTGGGTGGGAGGGTAGGAGAAAACAAACTTCCCCCACCTAATTGCTTCTAAAAGCGCTGCGCCACTCCACGCTCACGCCCCTGACCTCCTTATATAACCTACGCCTCGCGCTGCACGCTACGCCTACGCCGCCTACCTCTCTCTGTGGCCGTACCATTTGGACGATGACCCCGGGGGGAGACCGCTCCGCTCTGCTCCCCCCCGAGGCCCCCATCGCCCAAAATAACGGACACCACACATGTAACTCAATAGCAGAAAAGGCCACTTTATTGGACGAGGTAACTCATATTACTTCAGGCAACTTAATTTCCTAGAACAATTTCACAATTTGGGCCAAAACCATTTTATTATCACTATGCCTAACAAACTGTACATTTTCCAAGCAAAACCAATGTTTACTTTTGCATTTCCATATTTTGTTTTCAATCCTTTTTCTTCCCTTTTCTTTAACGACTTACCAATAACGAGGGTTGGGTAAAATCCGCTCCAAATTTACCCTCCCCCATCTTGCCACCCCAGGAAAACCGAAGAGTTTTCCTGGACCCCACCTTCTCAGGGAAACAGACCCCACTTTTTAATTTTTTTTTTTAAACATTTCCCCATAAATCCACTGCTAACTCCGTGGCCAAACAATCTCTTACTTCAAGTAAATAATACGCAAGGCCCAATTGTGATAGGTGTACCCCGTCCGAACGAAACAATTGGCCATCCTTGCCTATAATGTCCGAGTGGCTAACATACTTTATGTCCATAGCACTGCAGAATGTTTTCATTGCGCGATTCACCTTTTTTCCGGGCTTTGTCCACTGCAGCCTCGTTTCTTGCATTCCTCCAACGCCGCCTGTAAATAAACTCAGTCCATGCAATTTGTGTACCAAGCCAATTGTTCTTCAAAACAGTTAAATCGAGCTGCATTCGCTTTATTAATGACAACCCAGAGAGCGATACGAGGTTATTTTCCCCAAGGTGCAGTATTAAAAACGCTGGAGACCCTCTAACACATTTCATGCGTGTAAGAGTAGGAAACAATTCATCCCACCTCATGCCTCCGCGTCCTTTCCATACCAGCTCGTGCCCACTGCTGGGTACTCCAAGATTCCTGCAGTAAAGCTGCTGCTCCGCAAATATAGCAGCCCATTTTATAAAGGAGTGGCCTACCAACCACACTTGCTGCTTGCCGGACAGGCCTCGAACATCACCTATGTGGAAAAACATAATGAGCAAACAGCCTACAAAAGCACATCATTTACGAACATAACTGGTGCAGCAACTTGATCTCCACCTGCCTATACGTTTGATGGCGTCCCAACCCAATCCCAAATGGGCTGCTTCAGTTGCCGCCCCTATTCAAAACGAATGTGTCCCATAATCCCCGGGATGCTCCCCCACCCACAAAAGTGCCTTCCTCAACACGGCCAATACCTGTGACGCCGACAGCCTCTTCCCCGTCGAGTGTATGAAAATAAAACATTTTCTCATCTGTACACAGGTTTGGAAAACTACCCATTCCTGTACAGGGCAACAATTACTGCTGCCACTGCCATGAAGGAAAATCCACACTCCCCTCCCCAACTGGTCGGTTTTTGATTTCCGTAGCCAAATTCTCACTCGATCACCCTCGTGGACCACTTCATCCCACCTCAAGCCTCCCTGACCCTTCAAACCCAACAATTCGGATACCCTGAAAGCCCCCAAAAAAGAGCCATATCATACAAATGCGGAATAAAGCAACTTCTTGTTGGCTATAACAACATGCTGGGAGTGCCATCAAAATCTTTTGTAACAACAAAAATGTAATAGGGGCTCGGCCACTCTTTGCCTCCACCGACAATCTCCCCAACCCCTTTAACATGCGCTTAACTAAACTGCCAGCCATTGGGTTAAAACCCCAATAGGCCAAAAAATGAAATGCCTGCTAACGTTCCCCCAATGGTGGACGGAGACAAACCTTTGTCCACTAAATCCAAAACAAAATCCAACACTACAGGTACATTCACCTCATGTAACTTATTACTAGAAACCAACCGTTCATAACTGGCAAAATCCGCCCATGCTCTTCGGTATGCGTTCCTTGTGGATGGCGCCACTGAGCTTTCAATCAGCTGAACTATTCTCCCACACCTAGCTCCCAAATCCTGTCCGGAATAGGCGTTTTGCTGTCTGCTGCTCCCGGCACCAATGTTCGAAAACGCTGCCAATCGAACCGGGACAGTGCATCAGCAATCACATTATTTGTACCAGGTATATATTTTGCCCTAAAAACTATATTTCGCCTTAAGCAAAGCAACATGAATGCACGCAGTAACTTCAACACTCGCACATCCCTGGCCTTTTGGTAGTTGATGAGATTGACCACTGCCATGTTATCCACATTAAAAAGGACAGACCGATTCTGAAACTCCTGCCCCCAAAGTGTCAACGCGACCAGTAAAGGAAAAAACTCCAAGAAAGTGATACTTCTTCCCTCACTCAACCACTGCGCGGGCCAAGGTTCTGAACACCAACGCCCATCCCAAAAAATGCCAAAACCTTTCGATCCAGCCGCATTCGAATAGATCTGAATCTGCCACTGATATTGATCGTCAATGAACTGCAGAGGGACACCATTGAAGTCGTCCAAAAATGACAGCCAAATCTGTAAATCCTTTTTGACCAATCTGGACAACCTCACTCTATGGTGGGGCAGCCACGCCCCCGACAATGCCATACCTAGAGCCCTAGAAAAGGTCCTGCACGCCCGCACCACTCTACAAGCGAAGTTCAGGTATCCCAACAACCTCTGGCTTTGCCGGAGCTCGAGCTTATTATGCTCCAGGGCACTGGCCACGCAAGCGCGTATCTCACCCAACTTATCCGCTGGTAATCTAGCAATCATGTCCGTCGTGTCAATCTCTATCCCCAAAAAAGTAAGCCTGGTCACTGGCCCTACGGTCTTATCCTTACTCCAAAATAATCCGCCATACTCTGAAATCTGTCCAGTGTTTGCTGACAGGCCTGTGTACCAGCACGTCCCATAAACAAAAAGTCGTCTAAATAATGGCATGCCACACCTCCTACTCCACTTGAAGAAAGTACCCAATGCAGAAAAGTACTAAACTGTTCAAAAAGTGCACACGACACCGCACATCCCATAGGGAGTACTTTGTCCACATAATAGCATCCATCAAAACACATCCCAAATAGTTCAAAATCTGTCGGATGGATTGGCAAAAGTCTGAAAGCGGACTTAATGTCACACTTTGCTAGCTCTGTCCGCTCCCCCAAGGAATGAACCATGTGTAATGCCTCGTCAACCGACGTGTATGTGACCGCAGTATCCTGCGTCGCAATGTAATCATTAGTAGATTGTCCTTCTGGCCAGGATAAGTGCTGTATCATACGAAATTCCCCCTTTGCCTTTTTGGGAATGATACCTAATGGTGAAACAATGAGGTTCTCCAAAGGACAAAATTCAAACGGGCCCGCTACTCTGCCCAGCTCCACTTCCTCTGCCAACTTCTGACCCAGAATGTCATGAAACTCTTCTGCTGATCTTAAGTTATCTGCCCAACGCCGCCTACGTGGCCCTTGGTAGCTGATCTTAAAGCCTTCCAAAAAACCCCAATAAAGTTTAGCTGCCGCCCTTCGATCTGGATATTCGTTTAACCATGGAACTAAATGTTCCAAACTAATTGGGGTAGGCGCCTTTTGGAACCAATGGGACAAGTGCTCCCCTACCTCTAGCTGACCCCCGGTGCTCCTGCCCTCTCTGGCCCCCTGAGCCCACCGCCGTACTGAAACACTGGGCGACTGTATGCTTTCCCCCACATTGTGAACATTCGTGGCGAAACCTACACAATTGCCTGGAACAAAAGCCTCTATTAAAGTTCCAACAAGCCCCGAACCTTGCTGCCTGCCCTCTACCAACCATTCCCGCCCCTTGAAGGGCGGGACGCCCAAGAAAAGGCCGATAAGCCACCGGTAACCCACTTGCAGTATGTGTCATTGTGGGAGGATTAGAAGATGACGTACATTGGAGCCATAATTCAGAATCTATTTCACCCCAAGGTTTATCCACGCAAACACTCATCCGGGCTCTAAACTCCTCATCGTAATTTAACCATGAGTACCCTCCAAAATTCATTTGTGCTTTACGCACTACGTCCATATATTTTAACAACGATGCCGCCCTCTCAGGATAACGCTCCACATAAATGCTTGCACAGATAAGGAACGCTGATGTCCAGTTATCCACGTTACGTGGTACTCTGGGACGCCGGGACAATTCCAATTCCTCCTCCTTAGATCCCTCCGGGGCCTGTACGTCCCTATGTAATAGCCGAAATACATCCACAAAATCGTGGTTCCATATTTTTTGTTTTGTCTTACCTGCTAAATGGGACCCAAGGGGCATCGCTAAACCCATATAAGGAAGCCGAGTCTGCTTAGCCACACTTACTTCTTTCCCTGCGGCACCAAACCTGTCTTCGTTCTTTTTCCCCCACCCCGGGACCCCCTGAGAGACCCCCACTACCCCTTCACATGAACACGCCCTATTGGGAACGCCTTCCTGTTGTGACATCTCCAGATTCTCCTGTCCTCCCACATCCACCACCCCCAAACCCGGCTGAGCCCTTTTCATCCCCCAAACATCCCACCATTTCGCCCTACCTTTAGGTAGCTGTGCCTCTCTGTCCCGCAGTTCCGCTGGCATACTATGGTGCTGAGTCTTCTTTCGCTGTTTCTCCGTCGCCTGCAAATCCGCTCTAGACTGCTGCAACGAGGAAACAGAAAATGTTGCACCCCCCCGTCCCCCCGTGCTCTTTTTGATCCAACTCTATCCTGGGCCATGTCTTTGACCACATATTCCACCAATGGACCCATATCTCCTACACTCCTAAATACCTCCCTATCCTCTTCTCTCTCCTCATGTTCAGCTTGCGCACTACCACTAGGGCGCGCACCATCCCCAACCCCCCATCGTAACAACTCCAGTCAACAGGCGGCCCCCGCTCTAAGGGACAACTGCCAACGCCAAAGTCTGCACATGACTCGCTCCTCACTTCAACATGCCTACCGGAAGCCACTCCAGCTCCCTTCGCCGATGCCAACTGCACCCTCGACGCAGCCGTAAGCCTGGTTCCACCCCTAAGCGACGTCTCCTCTGATCTGGATCGCCCCCAGACAGCCGTATGAAAGCTCACCGTGGGGTGACCTTCCTTGGCTGCCTCCAGCGTCTTTTGCGCAGGCATCTGTGAATGCGGCACCCATACCCACTGACCGTCCTCAGGACCCTCCCCATCTTCATCCTCACATTGCATTAGACCCGGCCTCTGCCGTGCCTTAGGAAAAATATACTGCATGTCATAACGACTCATGCGGTCCTGGCTCTTATGACTCACTGCCAAACCCGACGAGTCACCAACCGGGCTAAATAAGTCACTATCTTCACCCTTATCGCCCTCACCACCTTCCTCCTCCAGCTCTAGGACCACCCCATCTAGTGGGTCCCTTTCAACATGACTGTCCACCTCCATAACCGGCCACTCTGCAGTGTGGCGGCCTGCCACCTGGCCACGCCAGGCTATCGCTACCGGCTCCATTGCCTCCTCAAAAACGCTCTGCCGAACACCAACGCCCCCTGGCACCTCGTGCACCTCATCCTCCTCACTGTCAGATGAATAAGCCACTAAACTGGCACACTCCTCTGGCCTCTTTATGAGAGGAGGCGGCTGGCACTCCGCATATGTGCGCCGGACAAAAGGGGGAGGGGGCCCGCCCGGTCAGTGCTTCCTCCTCCCCCAAGCCCCTCCGGCCTTGCTCCTCACCAAACTGTGCTGCCCTTGCGACAGCCAATGCCCTCTGCTCTGAGCCAAAACGCCTGTCATGCCTGGAGGCACTCCTGCCACATCCATACTTATTTCTGGTAAGGGCGCGCCCCCTCGCTATGTCACTCGTAATCCTCCCAACATCTTTGACATACGGGGCCTCTACACGCACACTCAACCTCTTCGAGCGCATGCCCCTCCTCCCGCCCATTGCAGCAGGTCGCCTCCCAGCTGACCTGCCCACCCGGCGAACTGGCTCACCTAGACAAGCAGCCACCGCCGACTTTACTCCCAATGACGCCTTGCGTGGTGTTCCCCTCGGCGCTATCAACGCAGAGCCCCCAGCGGCCGGAGCTGCACCTGACAGCCAGTCCTCCTTCCCCGCCTCACGCAGCAGCTGAAGCGCTGCATGTAACTCCGCCTCCAACGCCATGAGTAACACAAAGGAAACCGGCAAGTCGCGCGCTCCTTCACTGGCTAAAGTGCCTCAGAAAACAAACTTCCTCCACCTAACTGCTTCTAAAAGCGCTGCGCCACTCCACGCTCGCGCCCCTGACCTCCTTATATAACCTACGCCTCGCGCTGCACGCTACGCCTACGCCGCCTACCTCTCTCTGTGGCCGTACCATTTGGGCGAATGACCCCGGGGGGAGACCGCTCCGCTCTGCTCCCCCCGAGGCCCCCATTTGATTTGATGTATTGCGAATTCACAGAAGTCAGCCAAAACAGTGTGTAACATAAAACACGTCCTATGACAACACACTGCATGTCATAGTCCAATTCACTAATCACTACGTCCCCAATCAAATGGGACAAACACCATCTTGCATAAATGCCAATATTTTTAACCTGGTACATACATGTCAAATCAAATCAAATCAATTTAACTTTATTCAGTTCATAGAAAGAATCATAAAAGTTTGCAGTTCAATTCAAATTTAAAAAGAGAAAGTTATTCAAATCATTAAAAACCGATTCAATTAAATACATTTACAAATTTAAGATGCATCAGTTAAAAACTTCCTTCTGGTAATCACGGACCTCAAAAACCTTGCCACTACCACACAAGAAAACAAATCCGGAAGCAGTTGTAAAAATATATAGGCCGGTCTACATTGTCTGAAGTTTAAGGATTTCAATACAGGCTTGATAAAAGTAGTCCTTAAATCAGAATAACATTTACAAAAAAGCAATACATGAATGGTTGATTGTCTGGAGATCTGGTCACAAGGACAACATATTAATCGACGACACCAATTATTTATATTAGGGAAACTAGTCAAGCGATGAAAAATATCCAGTCTGAAGCGTGTCAAAACAAATCTATGTTGGGCATTTAAAACACCGATTAAATACGGTTGTATCGTATAACAAGTCAATATCATTTGATTATGTAGTACGGTGGGCTTCACAAGTTCCAATGTTAATCTTTTTTCCTCCTGGTTATTCAGACATACTCTTTTTAATGATTCTCTGGATATATGCAGTACAGATTCAGGCTTTGCATAGTATTTTGGGTGACAAATATCATGCATGACATTTTTTACGTATTTCAACCATGTTATTTTCATTGCATGATCAGCGCCACAGCAATCCTGTAAAATGGCTCTATTAAAACTCGTGTGATCCGATGTCCATAACTTGTGCCATAGGAGGACTGGCTGCACCCTTATCAGGTCTTCCAGGTAGGTTAAACACAATTCTGCATGACAGACAAAGTTAGAACAGCTTTTAGGCAGCCCTAACAGATTTTTAAGGAACCCATTTTCTACCAGCTGTAGAGACTCAACATCTACATGTCCCCAGAATTCAGAACCGTACATAGCTATTGACCGGCATTTTGCGTTATAAATGCTCAACATATCCCTAGCGAGTTTGCGACCCAGTTTCCTGGAAAAGTTACTCAGACCCGCAATTGATGAGGAACTGCATTCTTCTTAATTTTACTGCACTTTTCCAGTTACCATTACTATCAAACATTATTCCTAAGTACGAAAAAGTTAGTGTTTGAGGTCAAGTCAAGTCAAGTCAAAAAAATAAGTTTATTATGACCATTCGCTCTTTAAACTACATATTCCATTTTATCCCACGTTAAAAACACAAGATAATATAACAATATTTTTTAAAATCCTAAATCCATTTTATTAAAACTAAAACTTTTTCTAATTTCACAATAAAACAGGGCATACAATAAAAAGTTACTAGTACATAAATAGTTAAAACCATTATATTACCAACAATATTCACCTATGCCCACCTCATTCCGTTCCATTGTTATATAGGAATCTTTTTGCTTCTTGTAAAAATTTTGCCAATGCTCCATAACTGTAAGTAGCTCAATTGCTTGTGTTCTTGTACTTATTCCGTACTTCAGAAACAGGGGCCTTAAAATCATCCGCCTTATTATCATCAGTTTTGTGCAATCAAATACAAAATGAACACTTGTACATTTTAGATCAAGCCCACATATGCATTTGCCATTATCATCCATCAACATATTTTCACTCTCTCATTAGCACGGGCAGGATTAATTCCTATTCTTATTTTCAATAATTCTAATCGCAGACTGTAATTTGGTAAAATATCTAGGTATGGGTATGAATTATCATTACTCCAGACATGTAACATAAAGTGTACTGTCTTTTCTTGTTTCACATACTCCAAATAAATTTCTCTAGACTTTTCATTTCCCAAATTTTTTATTGAACTCTTCCCGTCTTCAATATACAGTGTTTCTGGACCAATTTTTACTTTTAGATTTCCACAAATTAAACCCAATATTCTTCTAGTATCTTTTGCCCACTTCAGTTCGCTCCGCTGGATCTCCCTTCTACACCAACTAGCTACTTTCTCCTCCTCATCTTCTTCCATCCTTTTCCAAAATCTGCACGTATTTACCTGTACTTGCTGGTCCCAAGCTGGCCAGTTTAATTCTAGCCTAATAGCTTGTACCATTGAAGAGCTAGGTAGGGAAAGGAGAGATTTTAAACATTTCCCTTCTTCCTTTCCCCAGGTACATTTGCCACCCAGGCACAAAATTTCCGCTCCATACTGCATTTGCAGAGGAATCATAGCCTTAAATGCTTTCAACATCGGTCTGTGCGATTTATCCCCATAAATGTTGTTACATTTTTTCAATCCACAGATTCCAGCATGCCCCTTTATTTTTTGTGCCTGAAGATGCATTTTCCAACTTAGCCCTCGATCAAACCATACACCTAGATATTTATATTCACTTACTGATTCCAACTTAATGTTGTTTAAAAACCAGTTATATTTCTGTTTTTTCTTACCAAAACATAATATTTTTGTCTTGTCCATGTTTACTATTAGGTGTTTGGATCTACAGTATATCTCGAAGGCATTTAGTTTCCTTTGTAACCCTACTGCTGTTTGATCTAAAATGACTAAATCGTCTGCATATAGAAGACATGATAAATGCTTTCCATCTATCTTGGGACTCGCTCCACGTTCAGTTCTTAGTATTTTTGGTAAGTCAGCAAGAAAGATGGAGAACAATAACGGAGCCAACACACACCGCTGTCTTAGGCCATTATTGATTCTTATCTCTTTAGTCAGGCCTCCTTCTGTATCTTTGATAACATGTGCCCAATTTTCACTATGTAAGCCTTGGATTACTTCCAAGATGTCAGCAGGGATGATGAATCTTTTTAACGTTACCCATAGACATTCTCTGTCTACCAGATCAAAGGCTGCCCGGAAGTCTACAAAACAGCAGTAAAGACTGCCCTGCTGTTAGATTGTCTTCTTTCCCACGGCCCACAAGGCAAAACAATGGTCCAAGGTTGAGTGTCCTTCTTTGAACCCTCCTTGCTCCACCGGTACAATGGCATTTGTATCCACCCATTCCTTCAATTTTTTCAAAACTATCTTAGAAAAAACTTTCGCACCAATGTCCAATAGATTTATCAATCTATAATTCTTAGGCTCCTTTCGATCCCCTTTCTTGTGTATCGGTCTGATTACAGCACCCCTCCAAGATTTGGGTATTATACCTGTGGACAATACTGCTATGAACATTTTTGAGAAAAAGTTGGCCCACCATTCCGTCTCAGTTTTTATTATTACTGCCGGTAGGTTGTCGGGCCCTGCCGCGCGGGTTAGATTTAAATTCTTAATGATGTTTTTTATGTTTTCTACCGAGCACGAAGGGATGAGATTCATTACTACTTGTTGCCTCAGTTTATTTTTCCCACCAATTTCTTCCCCATTATTTCGCCTATACAATTGATTTAAGTATTCCTCCTAGGATGCTTCCTCTACTTCACAGTTCAATGATCCTTGGGGATGGCCTGATGCTTCTTGGATTAGCCTCCAGAACCCTTTGGTATTTTTGGTTTCAATGGTTTCTAACAGGGTGCTCCAGCATTTTTCTTTAAAATTTCTTTTTTTATTTCTCACTAACATTTTAAATTCCTTCCTTAGTTTTAGTAAATTATTGTAGGCTTCCAGCTCGTATTTTTGTTTCACTTTTCTTTCCTCCCTTCTTAGTATTCTTTTCTTCTCTCTACACATCAGGTCGAGCCAACCCATTTGCATAACCCCCCTCTCCTGTTGTCTTTCACCCCCTTTGTAGGTTTTCCTTATATTAACCGCTAGACATTGAGCTGCCTGCTTTGTTTTCTCTTCAAACCAGTCAACCTTCTTACTCCATACTATACCTCCAGGCAAGTTTTGTTGGAACCCTGCCAATTTTGCAATATAATCCTCCATCAGCTTTGTGGTTAATCTTTTTGGGTAATCCATTTGTTGTGGTAAGACCTTTTTGCAGATTCGTGGGGGATCTCTTAGCATTTCACAATACAATGGATAGTGATCACTTTCTTCCCTTTTGATTATCTCAAACTTTTTAACAAGAGCAAAATTCCAGAACTGTACATACAGGTAATCTATAGGGCAACATTGGTTCCCTCTTCTAAATGTTTGTCCTGCTGGACTATCAGATTCCAATCTCCCATTTAGACTAACAAGCCCAGATTTTTAAGGATCCCATTTTCTACCAGCTGTAGAGACTCAACATCTACATGTCTCCACAATTCAGAACCGTACATAGCTATTGACCGGCATTTTGCGTTATAAATGCTCAACATATCCCTAAGGAGTTTGCGACCCAGTTTCCTGGAAAAGTTACTCAGACCCGCAATTGATCTGAGGAACTGCATTCTTCTTAATTTTACTGCACTTTTCCAGTTACCATTACTATCAAACATTATTCCTAAGTACGAAAAAGTTAGTGTTTGAGGTAAAGTCTCGTTTCCTATTAAAATGTTGCGTCCCTTAGCTGACTTACGGCCAGCTTTCATTACAAACGTTTTACTTATGTTAATTAAAAGACCCAGATTCTCCATAAAATTAACAAATTTATCTAAAAGATATTGAAGTGCATTAGGTGTACGGGCCATAAGCACTGCATCATCAGCATACAGTAATACTGGTACTGGCCTGTTGCCAATTTGGGGCAGGTCCATACATGAGTCCACAAGGGTAGCACCCAGGCCATTGATATACAAATTAAATAGGAAAGGCGCGAGCACATGATGGAGCGGGTAAAATAAATGTTTTTAGTATACCCAATCCATTTATATATGTTTATATTAAAACGACTAAAGAACAAATTCTAATGAATAATAAAGTGTTGTGAATGAATTAATCAACCTAATTAACCAAGAGAATATACATGGGAATGCATTTGTATGGCTAAAATAATAAGTGAACTAAGTTTGTACGCATATTAAATTTATATGTTTAGCTTAAGCAGTGTTAACGTGATTTGCGCTTAAATAAACCAGCATTAACGGCTTTTTATGTTGCATATGGCTAGATAAATGCATACACATAAGGGTATTAGTACGGGAATAACACTGTTTTATTCATTTCCATGTATTAATTACGATTTTGTGTTTCTTTTACTTAAGTTGACTATTTCGGCCTACTAAAAGATGGCTGCCGACTGAATCCTCACTAAAGTACATGACTTCATGCAATTAGCAATGGAGGAAGGCGCCTGCACTGACTACGTCGCGACCTCTCCTTGAACCTCCGAACCAGGTCCATGAAGACTACTCTGGGCGAGATGCCAATGTCCCTGAACATGGACCAAATGTTGCCATCTGGTAACCAAAAGCCACCTATTCACAATAGACTGATACTTTCCTGACCTGGGAAAGTTTTTTTCCCATGCGCTTAGTTTATTCATCATCCGAATGTGAAATTTTGAAAATGTTTCTTAAAGTATTGGGACGGGGCTGAATTCAGCCAATCAACGGCCTGGAAATAAAGAAAACGATACTTGTATATGTAAATTTTGGTATAAATATTAGTAGTCTAGAGAGGGAAATTAGGTCATCACTCTAGAGCTTGAGACGCACCCTGATCGATGCTACTCTGTGCGACACTGCATGCTGAAAGCAGAGGACGGGACGTTAGAAAACTGATGATCTTTCTGAGGACTGGTGCTGACTTAGAAAACGACAAATAGCCAGAATAGGTAAATATGACAAAAGATAATATGGCATTGTTAGGATTTAACCTGCAAATTAATTAGATAAAGAAAATCATTATTTGAAGAACTGTGTCGGGTGATTATTTCTTGTAATATTTTATTGATTAATATGAGAGTTAATGTGTTTCTATCAAATACTAAATCAACTAAATGATCCAGTCAACCTCCGGATGGAGGAACTGTTAGGGTAATTAAAAGATGTGTTTCCTCTATCCAAAGTGAATAAACTGCAGTTCGAGATCAGGATATCTCTCCTCTGTAAGGCACGGATAGTTTGATGCGGATGAATGTTGGTGTTATGGGCCCCACCAGCGTGTGATGTGTGTTTGTGTGTGTGACTGAGGAATCATTCCGTCCGTGGAAGCAGGAGGAGATTTTGTGTTCTGAACTGCACCAGTATTTCTGGTAGCAAGAGATGGTTTTTATTGATTTGGTTTGATGATTTTGGCATGTATATATAGCTTATCTATTATTGATTGGTATTGATGTATGTATTAACACTATATGTTGAAGTCGTATTGAGTTTTATGTCGTCTGTACGGCTTCTGGGATGTAAGAAGTCGGTGACAGTTCCGTAGTAGGGCAGAGGTAAGCGCTGTTCTCAGGAAAGACGGGATTGTGGTTGCCCGTAGGTACATGGGGAAAAACGTGTGAAAATTGAAGTTGCACGTCGCATTGTCTGGGTTCGATTCGGTGACATCGCTGTGTGTTGCCATTAAAGACAATTTCTGTGTGAGAGAAGTGCATATGATAGCAAAGAGCTACCTGTGAAAATTTGGTCTTAAGTACCAGGAAACCAATTGGTATGCCGATAACGCTTATCACTGAAAAGGTAGCGGGTGTTCTCTGAGCTTGTTAGAAGGACAAAGTAGAGGTAAGCGCTGCTTTGTTAACGTATGTTATAATTCTGTAGTAGAACAGACTGTTCGCTGTTCTCGGAAAAGCAGGATTCGGTGTGAATGAACGGTATTTTCTTGTGTGAAAGTGTGTGAATGAAATAGCATTCAGATTAATTGCGGAAATCTGGTTTTATTTCTCAGGAGCATTGCGTTTCCACCTATGTGTTTTAATACCGGAGAAAACAGTTAATTGATGCTTGAAAGAGGGGTGAAGTAGAGGTATGTGCTATTTTGCCAACGGACGTAATAATTCGGTAGTAGGGCAGAGGTAAGCGCTGCTCTCGGGAAGACAGAATTCTCGTGGGAAAGATCTTTTTACTATTCTGTGGTTAGCGGAGCAGACAATGGAGATGTTTGTATGTTGTAACTAACAAGTATTGTAAAATCGAAACAAAGTCTACCGAGTAGTCTTGTAAAGGAGGGGTAGACTGTAGACAGGAGACAGGAGCAGGAGCTACCGCAGCGACTGTTGACGTCAGGTGGACCGCGCTGGCATTGGACAGCTAGTCAGTGATGTAGACGCTCCAGGATTGGTGCGTTAGTGTGAGCCGCGCTAGGATTGGAGGCTGTGACAGTGACGTAGATGCTCCAGGATTGGTGCGTTAGTGTGAGTCGTGCAAGGATTGGAAATTGTGACAGTGACGTAGACCCGCCAGGATTGGTGCAGGAGTAAGAGTCGTGTTGCTATTGGACAAAATATCGTATTGTGGCAGGGACGATTAAAAGGGGTTCACGAAAGAAAGGAAAATGTATTATCATTCACCCGAAAAGAAGAAAAATCATTATTTAGTAAAATGCGGAATTGGTTTGTGAAAGACAAAGAGATTGTGACTAGGGAAGGACAGTTACTTCCCCCAGCGAAAACCCCCGCATCCTTCATGGTTGCGAAATATGGGTATCATACGTGCATCTGGTTAGACAATTGGGCAAAGTTTATGAAGGAAGAAGGAGTTCTAGCGTTTCCAGAAGATGGGTCTTTTAATTTGGCAATATTGAGGAACTTGCGGGAGAGGATGATGAGCTTAGATCCGCGACCTAGGCCTACACAGTTTGAGGCATTAACAGAGTGGGAAGATGAGATGCACGAGCGAGAGAAACAGAGAAATGGCAGTAGGTATCGGTATATGTTCGGACGGCCAAACGATCGTGAAACACATTGTGACAGAATGAGAAGGTGGCGAGATGCTAGTATGACTGAAGGATTGTTTCCCATTAGAACAGAAGGAGAAAGTGGAGGAAGGAAATGTCTAGAAAAGAAAAATCATGTAGAAACCCGGAGGTTTGGGGCTAACGAAACGGACGACGATGTCCTAGATGATATGTTTTACAAAATTCCACCTCCATACAGGTTGGAACCGGATACGCCAACCGCAGGTACACCAGTGAGGGAAACTCTGAGAATCATTAAAACCGAAGTTGTGACCCCAGAAGTAAGAAGAAGAAATTCTCTTAAGGAGAAGGGAAAGGAAAATAGAGCTGAGAGTGAAAATTCTAAGGAACTAGCAAAAACCACATTAGAACTGACAGAGAAAATAAGAGAATTGACGAAAAATCTAGAAGCAGTTACAGTCCATGTGACCATAGGTCCTGTTATGCCTATTTTTGAGAAGCAGAAAGACAGTGAACACGGACTAACAGTCCCGTATGTAAACAGTAGACAGGAAGAACAGCCCCTGATGAGAGCAAAAGAGAATTCCTGGGAACATACTATGGGTAAAGGTGAATTGCATATGTCAAATAACCCATTTTACTGTTCAGATACTGCCAAAAGAAGCAGAATGGTAGGAGGATCAATATTAGAACCACAGAGATTGACAGAACCAGGGAATGTAGAGAAATCAGTGAGCATAACTACTGAAGAATTGAATGTATGGCTGAAAAACTTGCAGGATAAAGAAAAAGAATCTCATACTGTTGATGTGGCGAAATTACGGATGGTGTTAGAAGAATTGATTGTAGGGACTATCCCCACAGAGAAGCTGAAGAATTACCAAGATGAGGAACTACTGTTCCTCTGTAAAAGTATCACTTGGAGAGCAAAGAATTTACATGACAGACTAGCAGAAATAGCGAGTGAAATGGGAATTGACATGGACAAGGTAAAAGCTTTACAGAAACCATACTGAGTGGATTTCACAGAAAAATACATTGAGAATCTGAACGCTGCAGGGCGAATAGGGCAGATTAGGGACATAATCACGGTATTGGGGAGATGTGCACAAATGGAAGAGCAGGTGGTATAGGAAGCGAGATGACACCTCAGACAGAACATTTCCAGCGTTTCCTGTGAGAGAAAAGGAGAAGGTGGTGATGGAGTTCCCTATGAGAGAGATTCCAGGAGGGGGATATGTGCATGTCCCATGGACCAGACAGGACATTTTTTCATTTACAAATGACTTCCCTCGATTACGGGAAAAGCCGGTCGAGTGGTACCGACAGGTAGACAGATTTGTGAAATTGTCAAAAGTGCTGTGGATTGATTTGAATAGTCTGTTTGATATAATAGTGCCAGCAGACTTGTGGGCAGAATGTAAGATAGTCATAGATTGGCCCACCAAAGAATACCCGAGAGATCCCAAAACAAGAGCCCCAGACCCAGAGGTGATGAAAAAATACGAACAGGTCATGGCATTCTTGAAGAACAAAGTGCCTCCAAAAGAAACAGACTGGGTTAAAATAGATCGAACACATCAGGAAGCGAAAGAGTCAGTCCACGCATACTATGAGAGGCTAATTTTGGCTTTCAAACAGTTTAGTGGGGATGACAGTCTGGGAGAGAAGGACCTGAGTCATTTTGTGTACAGATTTGTGTATGGTCTGCGTTCCGAAATTGGGGACATGATCAAGCAGCACACCGTGGACTGGCAGAGCAAGAAAATAGATGAGATCCTGAGGCATGCTAAATACTTTAGTGATGAAATTGAGGCAAAGCAGCGAAAACTAAAAGAGAAGGCAATGTGGGCTCAAGTGAAGGTTGCAGAGAGACAGGAAGCTCAGCTGATAGAACAAGCGAATAATCCAGGCATTAAATCAAAGTTTGGTTCAGGAAAGGGAAAGGGTAATATAGAAGAAGCCAAGAAAAAGTTCCCCTGTCACAATTGCGGCAGATTAGGGCACTGGAAATCCGAGTGTAAAAATCCACCTCTTGCTAATGATGAAAATCCGTCATTAAATCCACAGGTGCAGTGTGAGGGAAGTGGCCCGTCGCCGCAACAGCAGAAGGCTGTTAATCTACAGAATCAGGTGCCAAAACCGCCCTTACCACAGAGCCGGAGCACACAGAGATATAGCAAAGAAACGGGATTCTACAATGAAAAACAGGTAAACAAACCGCAACGCGCGAGCGCTGTGTCACAGTATTTTCTGCAAAATGAAGAAAGTGAGCCAGAAGAGATTTATTGACGGTGCCGAAAAGAGGAAGCAGAGTGCGCACTTGGCGCATCTCTAGAAATAGATCAGACAGGGCCATTTGTAGATGGGAAAGTTAATGACGAAAACATTACTTTTCTAGTAGACACTGGAGCTACACGATCCACTGTCAGATCAGCATATGTAAAAAATCTTCCTCTTTCGGATGAAACAATCCAAGTAGTTGGTGTGTCTAACACCCAGATTAAAACGTATCTTACTGATCCTGTAAAGGTCAGAATAGGGAAATTTTCAGACATGCATAGATTTGTGGTGTGTGACACCAGTCCTGTGAATCTATTAGGGAGGGATTTGTTGTGCAAGATGAATTGCACCATATTCTGTACACCAGACGGAATAGCCTTTGAAACACCAGATGAAGATGTTCTGTACAAAATGACCATAGCTAACCGAGAGTGTGAGGTTGCTGGAACCTATGCAGTATTCAATCCAGATGAATTACCCCCAGAATTGAAACAGACAGTGAAAGCAGCAGTCTGGGATTTCACTGGGGAAGATGTAGGCCTGATGAGAAATGTAGACCCATTGAGAATTGCTGTAAAGGAAGGAGCTGTTTACCCAAACATTCCACAGTACAGACTGACGCCAGAAATAATAGCAGGGGTAACCCCTTTGATTGAGAAAATGATCCAGCAAGGAGTGTTAAGGGAGATAATAAGCAGTCCATGTAATTCACCTATCATGGGACTGAAAAAGCTAAGTGGGAAATTCAGGATTGTGCAAGATTTGAGAAAGATTAACAAGATTGTCGTCTCATGTTGTCCAATTGTTCCAAATCCCTCATTGATTTTGTATCAGATCCCACACGATGCAGAATGGTACACAGTAATTGATTTGTGTCATGCTTTCTTTTCCATTCCGTTGCATCATGACAGCCAGCCACTTTTTGCATTCCGGTTTGGAAACCGTATTTTGGCATGGTGCCGAATCCCACAGGGGTACACAGAGAGCCCCTCCATTTTCAATCAGTTATTAAAGAAATCTCTGGAAAGTCTTACTATGCCTGAGAGTTCAGTTTTAGTCCAGTATATTGACGACCTACTGGTGGCGTCAAAGACACGTGAGGCCTGTGAAACAGACACCATAGCTTTGTTGAATCCCTTGGCAGATGGAGGGCTTAAGGTATCTCCAACAAAATTGCAATAGTGTAAGAAGGAAGTGACATACTTGGGTCATAATATTGAGAAAGGCCTGAGAAAAGTAACCATAGACAGAATCAGAATCATTAGAGGAATGAGAGCTCCAATGACCCAAAGAGAGGTGAGAATGTTTTTAAGAATGGTTGGTTACTGTCGTCAGTGGATAAGTAATTTTTCCCTGATTGCCAAACCATTGGTGAAATTGACAAAAAGTGAGGTAAAAGACCCCCTTGAACTGAACAAAGAAGAATTAGCAGCATTTAAACAGTTGAAGAACAGTCTTTGTGAAGCCCCTGCACTGGGTATGCCAGACTATGAAAAGGAGTTTGAGCTATACTGTAGTGAGCGAGACGGATGCACACTTTCAGTGTTAATACAGAAACATGGAAGGCAAAGGAGACCAGTGGCATATTTCTCGTCAATGTTAGATCCAGTGGCGATAGGTCTGCCAGGATGTCTGAAAGCAGTAGCGGCCACATGCCGAAGCCTAGAGCAGAGTGAAGGAATCGTGATGGGGTATCCAGTAAGAGTGTTTGTACCCCATAGTGTGGCGATCCTTTTAACGAAGAGTCGAACACAGTTCATGTCACATAGTCGGCTGACTAAGTATGAGAAAGTCATTCTAGGTGCAAACAATGTGAGTCTGGAAAGATGTGTGAATGTGAATCCAGCTACACTTTTGCCTAATGCAGAGAGTGTGGAGATAAGTGAAGAGGTTGATCATGATTGTCTGGATGTGCTTGATTACTGCACAAAACCTCGACCTGATATAAGAGATCTGCCATTGCCAGAAAGTGATTATGTTTTTTTTGTGGATGGATCCTGTTTGAGAACGGATGAAGGAGTGTTGAGCGCAGCCTATGCAGTGTGCAGAGTCTCAGCAGTTATAGAAGCATCACCCTTGAAAGGAGTTAAATCCGCTCAAGTATCAGAAATAGTGGCATTAACTAAGGCATGCAAAATTGGGAGAAATGCGAGAGTGACTGTGATGACTGATAGCCAGTATGGCTTTGGAGTTGTCCACGATTTCGGCCAATTATGGCTGCAAAGAGGTTTCCTGGCCTCAAGTGGAACTCCCATAAGGAATGCAGAAGTGGTTGGAAAATTGCTCGAGGAAATACAAATGCCCAAAGAATTGGCTGTGGTAAAATGTGCTGCTCATGGACAAGGTAGTGATTACATCACTACCGGAAACCGTTTTGCCAATGACATGGCTCAGTATTGTGCCCGAAACAAGTACTCAATTAATCGGTCAAAGGAAAAGGAAATGTCTTCTTGCTCCATAATGTTTACTAACGTTGTGGGAACATGGGATGAAGTGAGGCAGTTGCAGGATGAAGCAGTGGATGAAGAAATGAGGCAGTGGGTAAAATCAGGATGTGCACCCAGGGAAAAGGATCATGTGTGGGTCTATCGGGATGGAAGACCAGTAATGCTTGATAGCATGATGTCAACCATGGCACGGATGTATCATGGCCAAGGACATCTGGGAAGGGATGCCATGATAAGGGCTTTTAAGCAGACCTGGTACAATCCAAAATTCAGGTTGATAGCAGAAAGTCTCTGTCAGAGATGCCTGACATGTCAGCAGTACAACCCTGGAAGGAAAACTGTGGTGAGTCTAGGGACCATAGGCCGGGAGGGAGGACCTTTCACCAGAATGCAAATAGATTTCATTGAAATGCCCCCTTTTAACAAATTGAGGTATGTGTTGGTGGTAGTTTGTCTGTTCTCTAGGTGGGTGGAAGCATACCCGATCAGAAGAAATGATGGAATCACAGTGGCTAAGCTATTGTTTAGGGAATTCATCCCAAGGTACGGGTTCCCAATAACCATAGAATCAGACAGAGGAGGACATTTCTACAATGAGATCATGAAATTGATTTGTGAAGCATTGGGTGTACAACAGAAACTGCATTGTGCCTACCGACCAGAGGCTTCTGGTGTGGTCGAGCAAATGAATGGTACTATCAAAAACAGAATAGGGAAAATGTGTTTAGCCACAGGTTTGAAATGGCCTGATGTCTTGCCTCTGGTTTTGATGACCATTAGGTCTACTCCAGACAGAACCACAGGGTTGAGTCCACACGAGATCATCATGGGACGCGCCATGAGACACGTGTTTGTGCCAGTCAACAAGCTGATGACTATAACTGATGACATGATTTTGGATTACTGTAAAGGCCTGGCTGACGCAGTTCATTCTGTGTTTCACCAGGTTGGAGCGGATGCCACCACACTTGAAAAGAAACCAGCACCTGATTTGAGCCCAGGGAACTGGGTGAGGATAAAAGTCCACAGAAGAAGAAATTGCCTGGTTCCAAGGTGGGGAAGGCCAAGACAGGTCATCTTGACCACAACAACTGCTGTGAAGTGTTCTGGACTGAAAAATTGGATACATGCAAGTCACACTCTGAGAGTTCCAAATCCAGCAGACGGCATTGGGAAAGAATACTTTGACGAATCAGAATCAAGTGATGAGTCAAGCAATGAGAATATAAAGACAAAAGGAAATCCTGAAAGGGGGGAAAATGAGCCAAGACTAGTTCAGACCCCCAGAGAGGAAATTCTGAGGAAAAGATTGCAGATTTCCGATGTTTCAGATTCTGGAGATGAGCAAAACGCCATGATGAACACAGAAAGAAGAAAAGAAGAGAAAAGAATGTCCAGTCAGAAGTAACATTTACACCAAATGAGAGAGTAGAAGAAATTCCACCTGAGAAAATACTGGAAGAAGAAGAAGAAGGGACAGTCACAGAAAGAGAGGGACAGATTGCGGAAAAACCCCGAGGAGGTGTAGGGAAC
Source organism: Triturus cristatus (assembly GCF_964204655.1). NCBI lineage: Eukaryota > Metazoa > Chordata > Amphibia > Caudata > Salamandridae > Triturus > Triturus cristatus. The sequence continues at coordinate 1,004,824,418 of NC_140591.1, read as the reverse complement.
TGCAACACCCAGCTAGGTGAAGGGACAAATAGTCAGCAGGAGGATTGCGTGCCGGAGACCCGAGGAGGTACAGAAGTAGGGCCAACCCAAGAGGTGGAAAAGGAGACTTCTGAAAAGGAAAAATCAAATGAGACAGAATCTGAGGACAGTGAAACTGAAATACCAGAGGGTCGAGTTCTGAGAAAGAGAACTTGGATTGAGGAAAGAAACGGCAAACCAAGAAGAAATGCTAAAGGTGATCTATGGCCAAACAAAATTAAGAAGCTGAGATATCGATTGATACGAGCTAAACCCTCAGAGGCTGAACAAGTGAATGAAGTAACCAGTCAGCATCCAGAGAAAGAGGGAGAAACAGAAGTGTCAGAAGCAAATAAACAAGCAAGAAAACCAAACCAGAAGTATAAGTCACCTGAATGGACGTACGTGGCACGGATGTATGACGTTACAACGCACACTTTTACAACGCATGCACTTACAACGCATTTTTTACAACGCATAATCCATTACAACGCATGATATTACAACGCATGACACTACAACGCATTTTTAAAAACTACCTTTACAACGCATTTCCATTACAACGCATAATACCTTTACAACGCATACCATTACAACGCATAATATTAAATTGCATTTAAGGTAAGTATTAGATAGTATAGGGGTAAAAGTTACTTTTCTAACTCCAGGGGGTGCAACAGTAGGGTAAGTGTTGGATAGTATAGGGGTAAAAATTACTATTCTAACTCCAGGGGGGTGCAACATAGGGAAAGTGTTGGATAGTATAGGGGTAAAAATTACTATTCTAACTCCAGGGGGTGCAACAGTAGGGTAAGTGTTGGATAGTATAGGGGTAAAAATTACTATTCTAACTCCAGGGGGTGCAACAGTAGGGAAAGTGTTGGATAGTATAGGGGTAAAAATTACTATTCTAACTCCAGGGGGTGCAACAGTAGGGTAAGTGTTGGATAGTATAGGGGTAAAAATTACTATTCTAACTCCAGGGGGTGCAACAGTAGGGTAAGTGTTGGATAGTATAGGGGTAAAAATTACTATTCTAACTCCAGGGGGTGCAACAGTAGGGTAAGTGTTGGATAGTATAGGGGTAAAAATTACTATTCTAACTCCAGGGGGTGCAACAGTAGGGTAAGTGTTGGATAGTATAGGGGTAAAAATTACTATTCTAACTCCAGGGGGTGCAACAGTAGGGTAAGTGTTGGATAGTATAGGGGTAAAAATTACTATTCTAACTCCAAGGGGTGCAACAGTAGGGTAAGTGTTGGATAGTATAGGGGTAAAAATTACTATTCTAACTCCAGGGGGTGCAACAGTAGGGTAAGTGTTGGATAGTATAGGGGTAAAAATTACTATTCTAACTCCAGGGGGTGCAACAGTAGGGTAAGTGTTGGATAGTGTAGTGTAATATTATGCGTTGTAATGGTATGCGTTGTAATGGTAGTATGCGTTGTAATGGAATGCGTTGTAAAGGTAGTTTTTAAAAATGCGTTGTAGTGTCATGCGTTGTAATGTCATGCGTTGTAATGGATTATGCGTTGTAAAAAATGCGTTGTAAAGGTAGTGCGTTGTAAAAGTTGCGTTGTAAAGGTTGTTCCCCACGTGGCACTGCCTGAACAAATGGAAGAGGCAGATAGTCAAGGAAATCCAGAGGAGGCTTTGTTGAGATTGATAAAAGAAGAAGAAACAGGGGAAATCCTGAGAGTTATCTTATCCGACATCGGAGAAGAAGCGGAAGATCAGGAAATCCTGCATGTGGATGATGAGAAAGAAGTGAAAAACGACGAAAGGCCGAGCTGAGTAATTTAAATCGATCCTTGTAGGAATACACAGGATTGAATAAGAAATTGAAATAGTTGGATCATCTGATAAGATCTTAGATCTTGTAGGAAAGCTACAAGAGGCGGAGTAGAAGAGGCAAAGTCAAAAGACACGGTTAATTCTAACATAATGGCTAACATAAATGATAACAAGAGTAGATGTACCTTCATGAGAAGATGGTGCAAGACATGTTGCTGCTGTACAGGACTATTAAGGCTTCTTTGGAGCGTACTCGCTCTTTTGATCTCTTTCAAAGTAACTCTAGATACACTAGCAGGGCATACTGAGAATATGACTAATATAGTGAAGAACTCACAAAAAGTAATACCGGTTAGAACAAGCACAGAGCATGTGCATCAAGATAGGTCAATAAATGATTTTTCTAGCAATGTGTTTTCAAAATTATTGTATGAATATGTAAAAATAATGGAAGTAAGGGATTGCTACGTCTGTATGCAATTACCTGCATCTGTTTCAGAAGGGGTGACTTATCATCACCTCCCAGCAACTTATGGAATAACATGTAGCGTCTTAACTAGTATATTTTATCAAGTAGGGAAATTAGAGTATAATTTGTCTAGTATAGATAATATTCTTGGACGATTGCCCATGAATAAAGAATTAAATCCAGCTAAAGATGCTAATGTGTTAGGAGAAATTTTGATAGAAACTAAAGGATTAACACTAGAATATATTTTTAAGAACAATTTAACTTGTAGTTTGAAAACAGAAGAGAAACCATTTTTGGATATGGTTGAAGAGAGAAGATTGAAAATACACAAGAAGGCAGAGGGACATAAGGAAGGGGCAAACATTTGGGAAATAGATGGGAAAAAGGAGACACCGGGTGGAGTTAAACCGACAATAGCTATAGACTCACCCCAGAAAGGCAAATTATGCATCATGAGGGAAATATCCCAACATGATTATGTTTATATTGGGACAAGTGAGTGTCATGATACATATTTCATTGCATCCGGATGGGGATTTAGAGGTGGAGAAGATCCAGTTTTTCCTGGACTGTACTATATTTGTGGGAACAAGGCTTACTACAGGTTGCCCGACCATTGGTATGGCACATGTTATGTTGGCCTGGTCTTTCCAAAGATCTTTCACATGGATAGAGTAGAAAATAGTGGACCAAATAACCTACTAATGCGTTCCAGAAGAGAAACCTAGCTTGAAATTGTAGGTGATATTTTTGGAGCCTTGATACCAACAGTGGGAATATCTTGGAATGCAAATAATATTCGGAAATTGTCAACCATAGTGGATCGCTTGTCAACAAGCACCGCTGGTGGATTTCTTTTGGTAAACACTGAGCTGGTTGCCATGCGTGCTATGATTATGCAAAATCGACTTGCCCTTGATATCTTATTGGCAAAAGAGGGTGGAGTCTGTGGAATGCTGAAAGTTCAACATTGTTGCACTTACATTCCTGACGAAAGCAGTGATCTAAAAGTCTATATAAAGAATATTACAGAATTGCATGATGAAATAAAACCACTGGAGGTTGAAAGTATCTGGACTAGAATTAGTAATAAAATGGCTGCTATTAAAGCCTATCTAGGTAAATTAGGTAGTACTATAATAGGGAAAATATTATTCCCATTAACCTGTGTGATTTTTGTTTTATTGATACGTAGATTGGGATGTATGTGTTGTAGATATAGAAGAAATAAAAAGAAGGTTAAAAGAGAAATTTACAAAGAGAGGGAAAAGAAACCAGAAATAGATCTCAATGAAATAGAATTGGAAGAATGGAAGGAAAGTATGTATGACAAAACAAAGAGGGAAGACGAAAGGGAAACAGAATTCTAATTAAGCAAGAAGACATTTCAAATTTTCTGTAAAAGGGGAAATACATTGAAAATTTTGTGGGTTTTGTGGTGATAATATCACCAAAGGGGGGATTGATGGAGCGGGTAAAATAATTTTTTTTAGTATACCCAATCCATTTATATATGTTTATATTAAAACGACTAAAGAACTAATTCTAATGAATAATAAAGTGTTGTGAATGAATTAATCAACCTAATTAACCAAGAGAATACACGTGGGAATGCATTTGTATGGCTAAAATAAAAAGTGAACTAAGTTTGTACACATATTAAATTTATATGTTTAGCTTAAGAAGTGTCAACGTGATTTGCGCTTAAATAAACCAGCATTAACGGCTTTTTATGTTGCATATGGCTAGATAAATGCATACACATAAGGGTATTAGTACGGGAATAACACTGTTTTATTCATTTCCATGTATTAATTACGATTTTGTGTTTCTTTTACTTAAGTTGACTATTTCGGCCTACTAAAAGATGGCTGCCGACTGAATCCTCACTAAAGTACATGACTTCATGCAATTAGCAATGGAGGAAGGCGTCTCCACTGACTACGTCGCGACCTCTCCTTGAACCTCCGAACCAGGTCCATGAAGACTACTCTGGGCGAGATGCCAATGTCCCTGAACATGGACCAAATGTTGCCATCTGGGAACCAAAAGCCACCTATTCACAATAGACTGATACTTTCCTGACCTGGGAAAGGTTTTCTCCCATGCGCTTAGTTTATTCATCATCCGAATGTGAAATTTTGAAAATGTTTCTTAAAGTATTGGGACGGGGCTGAATTCAGCCAATCAACGGCCTGGAAATAAAGAAAACGATACTTGTATATGTAAATTTGGTATAAATATTAGTAGTCTAGAGAGGGAAATTAGGTCATCACTCTAGAGCTTGAGACGCACCCTGATCGATGCTCCATGCTGACAGCAGAGGACGGGACGTTAGAAAACTGATGATCTTTCTGAGGACTGGTGCTGACTTAGAAAACGACAAATAGCCAGAATAGGTAAATATGACAAAAGATAATATGGCATTGTTAGGATTTAACCTGCAAATTAATTAGATAAAGAAAATCATTATTTGAAGAACTGTGTCGGGTGATTATTTCTTGTAATATTTTATTGATTAATATGAGAGTTAATGTGTTTCTATCAAATACTAAATCAACTAAATGATCCAGTCAACCTCCGGATGGAGGAACTGTTAGGGTAATTAAAAGATGTGTTTCCTCTATCCAAAGTGAATAAACTGCAGTTCGAGATCAGGATATCTCTCCTCTGTAAGGCACGGATAGTTTGATGCGGATGAATGTTGGTGTTATGGGCCCCACCAGCGTGTGATGTGTGTTTTTTGCGTGTGACTGAGGAATCATTCCGTCCGTGGAAGCAGGAGGAGATTTTGTGTTCTGAACTGCACCACACACACCCCTGGCGGACCTCCTTTTTGATGTCGACTGGGCTTGTACATTCACCGTTCATACCATATCTGATCTTGGCAGAACTCATTGAATATAAATATCTAAGGAAGTTAATGATGGCACAGTCAACGCCCATGGAGGTCATAATAGACCAAAGTTTATCATGGACCACACAATCGAATGCGGAGGATAAGTCCACAAACGCCAAGAACAAATTACCCCCTTTTATTTGTGTGTATTTGCTCACTAACAGGTTCAGGTTAATGGCCTGCTCTACGGTCCCAACACCCTGGCAGAAACCATATTGGAAGTCAGTCAAGATATTATTCCAGTCTGCCCACTCCTGTAGTCTGTCTAACACAATACGGCCCACCACCTTAACCAAAGAATCCAGCAAGGAGATGGGTCTGTAGTGTGTGGGGCAGTTTCGATCTCCCTTTTTAGGTCTCGCGAGCCAAAGGCTCGAAGAGACATTTTGAATATGGGCTTCAAAAAGTGCTACCAGGCCAGCCTAGAGCTACAGTGCATGTGCGCGGGCGCGCGCTTGCACTGCTTACTTTCACTTTCTCGGCCGCTTTGATCGCGATCACGATCACTTTCACTTTCGCGGCTTTGCTGCGCAGACCCAGCCTCCTCTGCCGGCACACCCACTGTTTTCAGTGATTCACCTTCAACGCCACTTGTTGCTTCTTACTTTCCTACCCTTTCTCCTCTACCTTCCTCTCCTTTTAATCTGCCTTCACCGTATATCCTTTGCTCTCCTCCCTTCCTTCTTTACAACCTTCCTTACTTTTTTCATCCTTCCTTCATCCGCTTTCTCGTCTATGCCTTCCATTCTTAAAATGTACGCGGAGTCTGCGCAGTGTCTGCGGGGCTCATGCGCTTCGCTTCGTCCTCTCCAGCATCAGAGCGGTCTGCTTCAGACGGAGAAGGCTCTCACCCTCTTTGTCCACCTCCATTATTGTGCGTGGTTTTTGACATCCGCGTCACCACCCATTTGGCGATTCCTTCATATTTATCCTTGGATATCCCTTGTTTCCCTTTGTGTGTTTTTTTTTTTGGTCAGTCCCCCCAGGGCACAAGCAGGCATCCACTTCTGTCTTTTTTGCTCCGACCAGCTGTCCTGACAGAAGTGCATGCCTGCTTGTGCCCCGGGGGAACTGACACCAAAAACCGTATTTGGTCAACTTTTTGATGAGGAACGGGGAAGGGGCCTTTCATTGCTGTTATGATGTATGTTACTTTATATTCTCTGAGAAGATTCGACATTTATTTCAGGGAATGCAGAGATTTTTTCGAGGAGAAGTGAGCAATAACAGCGCTCCTTGTCAGTCTGTAACTGGGCGTTCATTATGAAAGAATTTAGATTATCCAGTCGCGATTCTATCTTCTTCACGTTCTTTGCCAGGGACTGTAATATTACAATCTGAGAGTCCATTTAGTCAGCATGCACCATTGCCACCTAGCCCATGGTTGTTAGTGTGGTGTCAATGACCGACCACCAGTTCTGTATCTGTAAGTTCATGACTGGTGTGTCAAAGGTGGACTTTTCGTTGTTAACCACTGAGCCAGGGTTATCCACCCTATCTTTCTGTACCAAAGGGGCTTTGTTGCACCTGAGAGATTCTGAGTCCAAGCGGGATCTAGGCTCCTTCTGAGACCCTCAAGTGGGTGAGTGATGAGATTGTTAATTTTTCCGTTTCGTTGTTTTTAATTTATAACGTTCATGACCACTATTACTTGACTGGAGGCCTAGTGGGTCCGTTACCGATAACAATTCTTCATCTCTTATGTACGGTTCCTCAGGTCTAATGAAACTAAAGTCTGTGCCATTGTGTTTTGATTAGGATTGCACGCACACACACACAACCACACACACACACCCCACACACACACACACACACAACCACAACACACAACCACACACACAGAGAACCACACACAAAACCACAAACACACACAAAACCACAAACACAACCACATACAACCACAACCACACACACAACCACACACACACACAATCACACACATACAACCACACACACACCCCACCACACAACCACACACACACAATAACACAAACACATAACCACACACACAATAACACAAACACAACCACACACAACCACAACACACAACCAACCACACACACAACCACACACACACACAACCACACACACACACACAACCACACAACCACACAACCACACACACACACCACTCACACACACAACCACAACCACCCACAACCACAACCACTCACACACACAACCACAACCACACACAAACCCCACAACCACACACAACCACACACAAACCCCACAACCACACACACAAACCCCACAACTACACACCCACAAACACACACACAAAGCCATACACACACACAAACCCCACCACACAACCACACACACAAAACCATACACACACACAAACCCCACCACACAACCACACACACAATAACACAAACACACAACCACACACACAATAACACAAACACACACACAACCACAACACACACAACCACAACCCACCCCCCCCCCACACCCACACACACAACCACAAGCACACACACACACAATAATACAAACACACAACCACACACAACCACAACTACACACACAACCACAACAGCACACAACCACACACACACACAGAACCACACACAAAACCACAAACACAACCACTTACAAACACACACAACCACACACACACACACCACCACACACAAACCCCACAGCCACACACACAAAACCACACACACAATAACACACACATAATCACACAAACACACACCCAACCACAACACACACCCAACCACAACACACAACCAACCACAACCACACTCAACCACACACACACAACCACACAAAACCACACACACACACACACCACCACACACACACACACACCCAAACACACACAACCACACACAACCACAAACACACACAACCACAATAACACAAACACACAACCACACACACACAATAACACAAACACACAACCACACACACAACCACAAACACAAAACCACAAACACAACCACAACCACACACAACCACACACGACCACAACCACACACACCCAACCACACCCACACACAACCACACACACAAACACAACCACACACAATAACACAAACACACAACCACAATAACACAGAACCACACACACAACCACACACAAGCACACACAATAACAGAAACACACATCCACACACACAACCACAACTACACACGCAACCACAACACACACACTACTACACACACAATCACAACACCCACACACAGCCACACACACAACCACAAACCGTTTTCTGGCTGTCAGCATAAATACGCTGTCACCAAACACGATGAACACCTTGGGAAAGTTTGTGAAGTCACCCCCAACTTTGAAACCCCTTGTTGTAGCGGAGTGTGTGCTGTACACATGGCAATACCTTGACACAGCGGACTGTTGCAAGGAATGCTTTGAGCCTCGGAGGCTGACAGACCTCAGTCTGTGCATTAGTTCACCCCGTCTTGGCACTGCATAAAAACAGGATGCCCACTGTCCAACATGAAGTGAGACATTGTGATCGGGGCTGGAGATGCTGTTTAGCAATCTGCTTAGAACATTGTGTTTCATTTAGGGCATTAAACATAAAGGAGCACTGGCAATGCTGATAAAATGGATTTCATTTTGAGTAGTGACTAAAACTTTTTTAAAAGCCTGCTGTACTGAAACAAGCATTTGCAATGCAATAGGTCTCGCATTTGCAAAAGTTTCAGCTATTGACATTGTTCATGACAATGCCTTTTTAATCTATTTTATAAAACAAACACATAAATAAATGGCATTATCATTTACAATGCCAATAGCTAGTGTTGCATTATTATTAACAATGCCAACTGCTCACACTTTTATAATGCGAGACCTATTGCATTGCAAATGCTTGTTGAATATTGGTACAATGTGTGATTCCGACCATGACACTGGGAAACCAACTTCCCGAAGGGACTTAAACACCAGGGTCACAAGAGGACCCCAGAGATCAATATTGTCCTTAAAGATATCAATCGGAATCCCGTCAGGGCCGGGTGCCTTTCCTCCCTTGCTCGCTCTGAGGGCCCGTATCACCTCCTCCAGTGTGAAATTAAAATCAAAATATTGCCATGAAAAAAAAGCCCAGTAGGGACACCACTCATCCCTATCATAGAGTTATCTTGTCTTTCTTCAGTCGGGCCCATATATAGTTTCGCAAAGTGGGCCATCCATTCTTGTTCTGTGATTGCTACCTCTATACTAGGCTTATCGTCGTCACAGAAAAATGGTGAATTTACCACACGCCAGAATAGTTTAGAGTCCTTGTTCTGGCATGCCTCCTGCAGATGATCCCAGGCCTCCTCTTTCAAAATCATTTTGAATGATTTAAAGCTTGCTTATAAGCCGGCCTGCAGTTCTGTACTACGGAGATATTCCTGGGTACCTCCTTCGAGGCCCGCTTTAACTTCTTGTGCGCAAGAGTGCACTCATGATCAAACCACCCGTGCTTTTTCGTGGCCCTACTAATCTGGTTAGTAGTCAACCCTGCACTAATTTCCTCCCTAATCTGACCAAAGGCCTTCACTACCGCGTTGGCATCCGCAGTTTCGTCCAAACAGACCCCAAAAGCCCTACTCTGATTTGTACATATTTTCTGTAGAAATCGAGATGGATCGACCATTGACCAGCGCAGGGCAAAGCCGTTTAGACGAGAGAGGGCTACATTTTCCGCTGCAAGTGTGGGTTGCCCTGTGCCAGGCTCACCTTGAAAACTGATCTCCAGTGAGAAACTCTGTGGAAAGTGATCACTTAATGTGATGTTATGTAGTATAAATTTAAAAACTAGGGCTGAGTAGCGATTGGAAAATAAAAGAAAATCAATGACACTCCTTCCTCAGCTACCATCAAATGTACAAGGTACAATGACCGGGCTGCCTCCAAATTCGTTGCTAAAGCCTAGATCATATTTAAAAAGCAACTCATTGAGTTTCTCTCCGTACCCTGAATGAGAAAAGTGGGTGACGTTGTCACCCTTTTCAGAAATCATACCACAAACTTTATTAGCCACAGATTGGCAAGGTTGAATGTTGAAGTCACCCCCCCAAAGCAGGATTTTTTCATTAGGACCCTTGTCCAGAATAGATTCCAAATCCTCATCAAGTTGGCAGAGAGAATCTATTATGTCCAGGTCACGAGCATTATTGTAAAAATTAACTAATATCAACGAAATGGAGGTTGTACACATAGGTAGTTATAGTTAAGACCTATTTTCCATAGGAAATCCGCAACATTCTATTTAGAATAACTTTGGCGCCGGTTGACGAATCTTCGCGAAATTTTCAAAACTCGTGGCCCTCTCCAGTCCGCTCCTATCCTGAAAGTCTCGGGGTGATTTGTCAAGTGGGGGCCGAGAAAAAAGGAGGGTCTCAAAACGTGTTTTCCCCATGCAATATTCCATAGGGACCGTTAGTCGCGGCTAGAGCCCAAACCGCTCAACGGAATTACACCAAATTTGGCAGGAAGGTAGACCTTGGTTGACACTTATGCCTTTTGGTTAAATGGTGTAAATCCGTTCAGTAGTTTGCTGAGACAATCTAAATCAAAATCACATATATATCTATGGCCTCGGAGGATCCGGGCACCCTATGCGCACCCAGCGCGCACCCTTCCGATCACGAGCTGCATGCTAATTGACTGTTACCTGACTGTAAACACTCCAAACCAGGAAGTGTTGGCAGCCATTTTGTGCCTCGGTAGAAGCGAGGCTTAAGAAATCAGTGGATGAAGTGTGAAAAACGTATGAAGGGGGCAGGGTAGAAATACCCTGACCCTCTAGATTTGTTTAGGGAGTCCCACAAGGACCACCAGGGCCCACATTTTTGTTTTTTTGAAAAAACTGCAAAATGCGTGCTGGATGCATGGATCTTGCCGTAAAAAAAAAAAACGAAGCGCGGGCTCCAGCGCTGTTTTAATAAATAGCCCCCAGGGGGGCCAAATCCCAGGGGCAAAAACCGTAAAATTTGATGGGGGGCCCCGGGCACCGCCACCCCCGGGGCTACAAAATAAATGGGTGGGGGGGCTCGAAGGCCCCCCAAGCCCCGGGGACCACCACCCCCGGGGCTTTCAATATTGTGGGAGGGGGCCGCATGGCCCCCCTCCTGGAGCCGTCATTGGCCCTGGGGACCGCCACCCCTCAGGACCGGCTCCTGCAGTGTCTCGGGGTGCACACCCCCGGGACACTGCTGTTTGCTATGGCAGGGCGTGAGCCGAGGCTCCCGCCCTGTCATAGCAAACTTGGTTTGGATTTTGAAAAAAACAGAGAGCAGGAAACCTGCTGTCTCTTTCAAAATGCAAACCATATTGCTTTTCCACACGGGGAGCTGCATGTTAGCAGCTCCCCATGTGGAAAAGCAATGCCGGCTCCCGAAGGACGCGGGAAGCCGGCTGAGACCATGGGGGCATTGGGGCTCCCCCACGGTCTCCAACATTGTATATAGGCCCCGGGGGATGGGGTCCCCGGGAGAATAGAAATTAGTAATTGGTGCGATTTTTTTTATGCGGTAAAATTAGGAGTTGCGCATCCAGCGCAGCGCTCAGCGTGGTCCCCTGGTGTGTACGCGTTGGGTGCATGATTACTCTCGCGTTGGGTGCACGATTCCGCTTGCAGCCCCTGGTGTGTACGCGTTGGGAGCACGATTCCTCTCGCGTAGGATGCGCGATTCCTAACGCGTCGGGTGTGTGACTCCAAGCAAAAAAAATGAAATATTTTTGAGATAAACATCAAGCTTATGTGTTTCGATCTTGAGTGGCTCTAAAAAGAGCCGTTGTGTTCATTGAGAGATTTTGGTACTTATAAGTAAGTACCTATACAGAGTCTAAAGTTGTTGAGGAAGACTCTGTTTCCCTCATCAGTAAAATGTACATATTAAAACGCAGATTTTTGTTGTAAATGGACCCCATTCTATAATCTCTGAGATAAGCAGAAACAGATTTATTGACATGTTTCCAAGCTTTCTCAATCTGTGGACAAAATTGATTGGACCAGTTCCATTTCTGCCTTTGGCATATGTTAGAATAGACAAAGGCAGTTTGGGGGAAAAGTGACATCAGTTTTGCAAAGGTGTCCTTGATAAGCATTTCCAGACCTACCCCAGTCAAAGTGCCTAGGTCATTGCCACCACAGTGCACAATTATGAGGTCAGGGTGTTGGAGATGTAAAAAGGATTTAACCAATGGCATCAATTGGTGCCACTTTAACCCACTCTGTCCAATCCATTTGATGTCTACATTTGGCAAAGCTAGGTCTTTGTCAATGCCTTTGTTTTCTGCATACCTTTGGCTCCAGAAAATATAACTGTGCCCCACAATCCACACTCTAAGCATCTTGAAAGGAGGTCTGGATGCACTCAGATGGTCTCTGTAAATGAAATGGCAGTTTGAAAACTAAGATTTTTCTAAAATGGTGGATAAGATACAGTTTTGAAAAAAGAAAAGAAACGATTGGCTGTTTGAGAACATTCTAGTCTGAAAACTAGGGTGCATGTTTCTCTTTTTTAAAAGCATGTTTTTTATTGGTTAACAAAAATTGTTTGAAAAGGACATCATATAGGATAAGCTGGTACAGTGAAAAGTCAAGCAACACTGTGTGCTGAACTTGTGACCTGTGTGCTCAGTTGAGTGTTCCATGAGCTGTTACTATGGTAACAGGCAAAAGCCACATTGGGTGTATGGTTCAAACTTATGTTAATTGGAAAGGGTTGAAATGTGTAACCAATAGAAATGTGTGTTTGCTTTTGAATTAATGTGGGAAGCAATGTGAATTGATATTTACATGTATATGTGTGCAGAATGAGAGGGAAACTTTGCCATTCTTTGGTTTTCCTGAAAGCAGTACAATACAGGGATTCTGTATAACAAAATCTGGTGTGTGACTGACATTCTTCTTAATCTACAAAACTATTTGAAAGGTGAGTTATTAATTTGTGAGGGGATGGATGTGGTGCATTTTGTTTTTAATAAGAGTAATGTGTTTCTCCTGCTAAAAGTCCAGGGAGTAGTTTTTCTTGTCTAGAATCATTTTTCTTGTCTAGAATCACATGGTGAGTCTGTGTGCATTTGGGAACCATTGTGACAGGAAAATGTGGGTAGTTCATGTGTTTGCAGACAAATAACTGCTTAAAAACGTATCCTGTTTTCAAGCAAGGGATAGTGTTGTTTGTCTAGAATCACACTGTGAGTCTGTCTGCATTTGTGAATCATTCTGAGAGAAGCATTTGGACATTTCATTTGTTTGCAGACACATAACTAAAACACCTATGCTGTTCTTATGTTTTAGTAGAAATAGAAACCATTTATTGTTTATGTGTTTGCAAAATGAGTCAGGCTTATACATTAATTTGCAGTAGTAAAATATGTGGAATGTGTGCAGTCACATTACCTCTTCAAGAATAGTAAATGTGTGTTTGTAAACTCCAAGGGATACTGTTTGTTTTCTAGAATCACACTGTGAGTCTGTGTGAATTTAGGAACTGTTCTGAGAGAAGGATTTGGGTATTTCATGTGTTTCCAGACACATAACTGCTTAAAAGCCTATCCTGTTCTCACACTTTGGTAGAACTAGAAACCAGTCATTGCCTATGTATTTTTAAAATGAGTCAGGGTTCTACAATATTGTGCAGTAGTAAAATATGTGGATTGTGTGTACTCTGTTTACCTATTCCAGACAAGAAAATGTGCTTTGGTAATATGCAAGGAATAGTGTTTGTTGTCTAGAATTACACTGAGAGTCTGTATGCATTTAGGGACCATTCTGAGAGAAGGTTTTGGGTACTTCATGTCTTTGCATACACATACCTGGCTAAAAAAACTCTAATCATTCAGTCAGTACCCAAGTACTCATGCAGTGAGCCAGGACTTAGCACATCGATTGATTCAAAAGCCTATCCACTATGCATGCAGTTCTCTAACCACCTACACACTTGTCTTTCACACCTTCAATTCCCCAAACAGTATCTATACACTCTAGAAAACACCCTGTTACTCCACTTGCACTCCTTCACTGACCCATTCAGCACCATGTACTAATCCATTCATTGGGCCAAAAACCAAACACTTAAAAGATGCACCCAGGCACTCTCCTTGCAGTACTCTAATGATTTAGTCAGTACCCAGGTACTCATGCAGTGAGTTAGGCCTTAGCACATGGACTGCTTCAAACGCCTATCCACTATGCATGCACGCCTCTAACCACCTACACACTTGTCTTTCACACCTTCAATTCCCCAGTCAGTATCTATACACTCCAACAAACACCCTGTCACTCCCCTTACACTCTTCCAGTGACCCATTCAGCACCATGTATTAATCCATTTACTGCGCCAAAACCCAAACACTTATAAATTCATCGAGGCACTCTCTTTGCCCTACTCTAATCATTCACTCATTATCCAAGTAGTCATGCAGTGAGCCAGGCCTTTGCACAAAGACTGCTTCAAATGCCTATCTACTGTGCATGCAGGACTCTAACCACCTACACACTTGTCTTTCACACCTTCAATACCCCAGTCAGAATTCATAAAGTTTTCGCAAACACCGTGTCACTCTCCTTATACTCCTCGAGTGACCCATTCAGCACCATGTAGTAATCCATTCACTGTGCCAAAACCCAAACACTTATAAAGTCACCCAGGTACTCTTCTTGCAATACTCTAATCATTCAGTCAGTACCCAAGTACTCATGCGGTGAGCCAGGCCTTTGCACATGGACTGATTCAAATGCCTATCCACTACGCATGCAGGGCTCTAACCATCTACACACTTGTCTTTCACACTTTCAATTCCCCAGTCAGTATTCATACAGTTCACGCAAACACCTTGTCACTTCCCTTACACTCTTCCAGTGACCCATTCAGCACCATGAAGTAATCCATTCACTGCGCCAAAACCCAAACACTTATAAATTCACCAAGGCACTATCCTTGCAATACTCTAATCATTCAGTCAGTACCCTAGTACTCATGCAGTGAGCCAGGACTTAGCACATGGATTGATTCAAACGCCTATCCACTATGCATGCAGGACTCTAACTACCTACACAATTGTCTTTCACACCTTCAATTGCCCAGTCAGTATCCATACACTTCCAGCAAAACACCTGTCACTCCCCTTGAACTCTTTTAGTGACCCATTCAGCACCATGTACTAATCTATTCACTGCGCCAAAACCCAAACCCTTAAAAGATTAATCCAGGCATTTTCCTTGCAGTACTCTAATGATTCAGTCAGTACCCAGGTACTCATGCAGTGACCCAGGACTTAGCACATGGATTGATTCAAACGCCTATCCACTATGCATGCAGGCCTCTAACCACCTACACAATTGTCTTTCACACTTTCAATTGCCCAGTCAATATCTATATACCTCAATAAACACCCTGTCACCCCCTTGCACACCTCCAGTGACTCATCCAGCACCATGTACTAATCTATTCACTGTGCCAAAACTCAAACCCTTAAAAGATTCATCCAGGCACTCTCCTTGCAGTACTCTAATGATTCATTCAGTACCCAGGTACTCATTCAGTGAGTTAGGCCTTAGCACATGGACTGCTTCAAACACCTATCCACTATGCATGCAGGCCTCTAACCATCTACACAGTTGTCTTTCATACCTTCAATTCCCCAGTCAGTATCTATACACTCCAATAATCACCCTGTCACTCCCCTTACACTTCTCCAGTGACCCATTCAGCACCATGAACTAATCCATTCACTGCGCCAACACCCAACCACTTATAAATTCACCGAGGCACTCTCCTTGCACTACTCTAATCATTCAGGCAGTACCCAAGTACTCATGCAGTGAGCCAGGCCTTTGCACATGGACTGCTTCAAATGCCTATCCACTATGCATGCAGGGCTCTAACCATCTACACACTTGTCTTTCACACCTTCAATACCCCAGTCAGTATTCATACAGTTCACACAAGCACCTTGTCACTCCCCTTACACTCTTCCAGTGACCCATTCAGCACCATGAAGTAATCCATTCACTGCGCCAGAACCCAAACATTTATAAATTCACCAAGGCACTCTCCTTGCAATACTCTAATCATTCAGTCAGTACCCTAGCACTCATGCAGTGAGCCAGGACTTAGCACACGGATTGATTCAAAGGCCTATCCACTATGCATGCAGGCCTCTAACCACCTACACAATTGTCTTTCACACCTTCAATTGCCCAGTCAGTAGCCATACACTTCCAGCAAAAACCTGTCACTACCCATGTACTCTTCTAGTGACCCATTCAGCACCATGTACTAATCTATTCACTGTGCCAAAACCCAAACCCTTAAAAGATTCATCCAGGCATTTTCCTTGCAGTACTCTAATGATTCAGTCAGTACCCAGGTACTCATGCAGTGACCCAGGCCTTAGCACATGGACTACTTCAAACGTCTATCCACTATGCATGCAGTCCTGTAACCACCTACACACTTGTCTTTCACACCTTCAATTCTCCAGTCAGTATCTATACACTCCAATAAACACCCTGTCACTCCCCTTACACTCCTCCAGTGACCCATTCAGCACCATGTACTAATCCTTTCACTGCACCAAAACCCAACCACTTATAAATTCACCGAGGCACTCTCCTTGCACTACTCTAATCATTCACTCAGTACCCAAGTAGTCATGGAGTGAGACAGGCCTTTGCACATGGACTGCTTCAAATGCCTATCCACTATGCATGCAGTCCTCTAACCACCTACACACTTGTCTTTCACAGTTTGAATTCCTCAGTCAGTATCTATATACTGCAATAAACACCCTGTCACTCCCCTTGCACACCTCCAGTGACCCATTCAGCTCCATGTACTAATCCATTCACTGTGCCAAAACCCAAACACTTATACATTCTCCCAGGCATTCTCGTTGCAGGACTGTAATCATTCAGTCAGTGAGTAAGTACTCATATAATGTCCCATGGTATAACACAAACACTGGTAGAAACCTTCGTCCATTACACATGCTGACCTGTAATCACCTATTTAGTTATGTATACACCTTGAATTACAATTTCAATTAGTGAAGAGAAAACAAAGTGGTTAAATGGTTTTTATATAGAATGTGTTTGTATAATAATTGAAAAGTATAATTTATAAATTTATTAAATTACATTTATTTATGTTTACTTTAAACAGATATTTTTTATCATCATTAAAATAAAGTTATCATGCCTGAAAAATCAAGAAAGAGAAAAGGACAGAAAAAGGAAAAATATTCGAAAAAAATTCAACAACAAGTAGTGGATGACCAACATCATGTGGCTAAAAAGAATAAGTCTGGTAAGACAATCAAGGAATTTGTTAAAAAACTTTCAAAGCCTACAAACAGTGTGCAGAATGTGCAAACTATTGACAATGATTCGACAACACAAAAGAAAATCAATAACAGGAAAAGAAAAAAAGATAATTTACATGCAAAAGATTCAAAGTATGGTAAAAGACGGCAAAATCAGTACAAAGAAATACGTAATTTTTTCTTTTACAAAAGAGTGGTTCTTTTCTGAAAGATGTGAAAAAATATAGAAAACGAGCACAATTTTATAAAAAGAAGAAGCATATTGAATCCATTGTTGAAAAGTCTTATGCAGTAAAAAGGAAACTATTTATTTTAGTTTTAAACAGAATTCGATCGCTAGATAAACCAATCCATTTAATGAAGGCCAAAAGTAAGAGTAAAAGAGTAATTAATAGAACTAATTTTTGTGATTTTTTTTGGGGGTGAATGGAAACACAGTTCAAGTTCTGAGCCTTTCTTTAATGAAGAGAGTTATTTACAGACCAATGATTTGTTGCATGCAGTTGATACCAGTGGTCGAGCTTATGAGGTTAGAAATGGTTGTCCAATTGAGAAAGAGAAAATGGTTCCCAGAAATGCAGAAAAAGTGATAGCTGATGAAGTTCTAGGCAGACGTCCTAAAGCCCCAGTGTACACTTGGGATTGCAGTAGTATTTGTAGTGTACGACAAGAATCTATTGATATTTTACGCAATTTCTTACGAGCATATAGTAAAAAATCTGTTGAACAAAAGATTAAGATATTGCAAGGACTAGACCCTTGCAGAGTGAGAAAATGTACTGGTTTGCAAGGTCATTCTCTAGCTTGTCTTTCTAGGAAAGTATGTCAAAGTGTTTTTCACCATTTCAGGATGTTAGCAGTACACCATACTCAAATGCGAAAATTAGTCAGAAGATTGTATTATGCAAAAAGTCCAGCACTAATGTTAAATGAGTTGAACAATGCTCTTTTGCGTGGATCAGTATCAGATGTGAAGAAGGTTTGTGATGAAATTGAGTTTTGTTACTTTGGTCCTGAACAAGAGAGTGCAGAAACTGATACATTAATAGAAGAAAATGTTGAAGAGAATGTTGAACATAGTAGTACAAAAACTTTGAAGATCAAATTACAAAGTTTAAGGTGATTTCAGGTGTAAGGCCAAATTATTCTTGTATTTGTTGCGGGCGAACTCACTATAAAAATCAGACTAGGACTGTTGATCTGTATTTAAAAAGTAAAACAGAAAATAATGATAAGTGGAACGAATTTGCAACTTATTTGTTGGTAGAGAATTGTTTTGATTTGGGTTCTGACCAGCGTATTTGCAAATATTGTTATAACAAATTAGATGAGAATAAAATGCCCGCTAGAGCTGTTCATAATAATCTAGAGTTGGTTGCTATTCCTCCAGAACTGATAGATTTAAATACGTATGAGTCTATTCTCATTCAATGTGTGCACCCGTTTCAGGCTATCATTCGTATGGAGCCTAAAACAGGTAAATTGCCTCCTTCAGATTTACAGAGAGGATTAAAAGGACGAGTTGTATATTTACCTCTAGATTTAAAGAAAAATATTGAAACTATTGGTGTAGAGAATGTAGAAAATGAATCACTAGTTATTCTAGTTAATGGTGTTCCTACTAAGAATAAGAAAATCTGGCAAGAGTTAGTGGATGTTAGAAAAGTGCAAAAGGCAACATTGTATCTGATAATAAATAATGAGTACTATAGAAATGTGTATGTAGGAGAAGAAGAAATAGATTTAGCAGAAGATACTGAAACGTCAAGTGGACAAATTGAAAAAGTGGACATGTCCAGATGTGAACAAATCTATGAACATTACAGTGTACATCCACTTCCTTCCAAAGAAGTGATGGGGAATACTATTGAGTTATTCCAAATGAAAAAAGCAAAGGGAAGTCCCATGAGTGTATGGGAAGAAAGTTTGGAAGCTCGTTGTTTTCTGCAGTTGTTCCCAACAGGAAAAGGTGGATGATATGATGAACGACCAGTGCAGATTCCTGCATCTGAATATCGCACAACAAAATTGTATGCAGAAGATCCAAGATTTCGACAATGTATCCCATATATATTTCATCTTTTGTTTGAAAGTGACTTGTCTGGACTTTCATATGCAGTGAATCACATATTGAAAACAGGAGTACATTTTCAAAATGTTTCTGCGAAGGAATTTATTGATAAAGTACATCAGAGAGATGATCATTGAGAATCTCAGCTCAGTAATCTCATGGCATGTCAGCGTGGCACTAATGAGTATTGGTACCGTCGTCATGGAGAAATTAAATGTATGCTATGGAACTAAACCCTGAAACTCCACCCCCAGTACAACCCCCTACACTGCCCGAAAACCACTGCACTGTCCTAAACCCTGAAACACCAGCCCCAACACGACCCCCTACACTGCACGAACACCACTGCACTGCCTTAAACCCTGAAACACCACCCCCAGCACGACCACCTACACTGCCCAAACACCACTGCACTGCCCTAAACCCTGAAACACCATCTCCAGCACAACATCCCTACACTGCTCGAACACCACTGCACTGCCCTAAACCCTGAAACACCACCCCCAGCAAGACCCCCTACACTGCCCGAACACCTCTGCCCTAAACCCTGAAACACAACCCCCTGCAAGACCCCCTACACTGCCAGAACACTGCTGCCCTGCCATAAACCCTGAAACACCACCCCCTACATGACCCCCTACACTGTCTGAACACCGCTGCACTGCCCCATACCCTGAAACACCACTCCCAGCATGACCCCTTACACTGCCCGAACACCACTGCTCTGCCCTAAACCCTGAAACACCACCCCCAGCATGACCCCCTACTCTGCCCAAACACCACTGCTCTGCCCTAAACCCTAAAACACCACACCCAGCACGACCCCCCTACACTGCCAGAACACCAATGCTCTGCCCTAAACCCAGAAACACCATCCCCACCATGACCCCTACACGGCCTGAACACCACTGCACTGCCCTAACCCCTGAAGCACTTGCCCCAGCATGACCCCCTACACTGCCCAAACACCACTGCATTGCCCCAAACCCTGAAACACCACCCCCAGAACGACCCAGACACTGCCTGAACACCACTGCCCTAAACCCTAAAACACCACCCCCTGCACGACCCCATACACTGCCCAAACACCACTGCACTGCCTTAAACCCTGAAACACCTCCCACCTACACGACCACCTACACTGCCTGAACAGCACTGCACTGCGCTAAACCCTGAAACACAACCCCCCTGCATGACCCCCTACACTGCCCGAATGCCACTGCACTGCCCTAAACCCTGAAACACCACCCCGCACGACACCTACACAGCCCGAATGCCACTGCACTGCCCTAACTCTTCAAACACCACCCCCAGAACGACCCCCTACACTGCCCGAACACCACTGCTCTGCCCTATACCCTGAAACACCACCCCCAGCATGACCCCTACTCTGCCCAAACACAACTGCTCTGCCCTAAACCCTAAAACACCACCCCCAGCACGACCCCCTACACTGCCCGAACACCACTGCTCTGCCCTAAACCCTGAAACACCAGCCCCAGCACGACCCCTACACACCCTGAAACACCATCCCCTTCGAAAACCCCTACACTGCCCAAACACCACTGCACTGTCATAAGCCTGAATCACCACCCCCTGCTCGACCCCCTACACTGCCCGAACACCATAGCACTGCTCAAAACCCTAAAACACCACCAGCACGACCCCCTACACAGCCCGAACAGCACTGCACTGCCCTATACCCTAAAACACTTCCCCCAGGACAATCCCTACACTGCCCGAACACCACTGCTCTGCCCTAAACCCTAAAACACTACCCCCAGCACGACCCCCTACACTACCCGAACACCACTGCACTGCCCTAAACCCTAAAACATCACCCCCAGCATGACCCCCTACACTACCTGAACACCACTACACTGCCCAAAACCCTAAAACACCACCCCCCAGCATGACCCCCTACACTACCCAGACACCAATGCACTGCCCTAAACCATAAAACACCACCCGCACGACCCCCTTCACTACACAAACACCAATGCACTGCCCTAAACCCTAAAATACTACCCCAGCACGATCCCCTACACTACCCAAACACCACTGCACTGTCCTAAACCCTAAAACACTACCTTAGCATGACCCCCTACACTACCCAAACACCACTGCACTACCCTAAACCCTAAAACACTACCCCCAGCATGACCACCTACACTCCCCAAACACCACTGCACTACCCTAAACCCTAAAACACTACCCCCTGCAAGGACCCCCTACACTACCCAAGCACCACTGCACTACCCTAAACCCTAAAACAATACCCCTGCAAGACCCCCAACACTACCCAAAGACCACTGCACTACCTAAACCCCAAAACACGACCCCCTGCACTACACAAACACTGCTGCACTACCCTAAACCCTAAAACACTACCCCCAGCCCGACCCCCTACACTACACAAACACCACTGCACTACCCTAAACCCTAAAACACTACCCCTACACTACACAAACACCACTGCACTACCCTAAACCATAAAATACTACCCTCAGCACGACCCCAAACACCACTGTACTACCCTAAACCCTAAAACACTACCCCCAGCAGTATCCCCTACACTACCGAAACACAACTGCACTACCCTAAACCCTAAAACACTGCCCCAGCAGTACCCCCTACACTACCCAAACACCATTGCACTACCTTAAACCCTAAAACACTTCCCCCAGCAGTACCCCTATACTACCCAATCACCACTGCACTGCCATAAACCCTAAAACACCACCCCCAGCACGACCACCTACACTACCCTAACACTATTGCCCTGCCCTAAACCCCAAAACACCACCCCCAGCAGGACCCTCTACACTACCCAAACACCACTGCACTGCCCTAAACCCTAAAACACGACCCCCAGCACGACCCCCTACACTACCCAAATGCCAATGCACTGCCCTAAACACTAAAACACTACCCCCTGCACGACCCCCTTCACTACACAAACACCAATGCACTGCCCTAAACCCTAAAATACTACCCCAGCACAATCCCCTACACTACCCAAACACCACTGCACTGCCCTAAACCTTAAAACACTACCTCAGCATGACCCCCTACACTACCCAAACAGCACTGCACTACCCTAATACCCTAAAACAGTACCCCCAGCATGACCACCTACACTACCCAAACATCACTGCACTACCCTAAACCCTAAAACACTGCCCCCTGCAAGGACAACCTAAACTACCCAAACTCCCCTGCACTACCCTAAACCCTAAAACACTATCCCCTGCACGACCCCGTACACTGCCATTAACACCACTGCACTGCCCTAAACCATGAAAAACCACCCCCAGCACGACCCCCTACACTGCCCGAACACCACTGCTCTGCCCTAAACCCTGAAACACCAGCCCCAACACGACCCCCAACACTGCACAAACACCACTGCTCTGCCTTAAACCCTGAAACACCACCAACAGCACAACCACCTACACTGCCCAAACACCACTGCACTGCCCTAAACCCTGAAACACCATCTCCAGCACAACCCCCTATACTGCTCGAACACCACTGCACTGCCGGAGACCCTGAAACACCACCCCCAGCAAGGCCCCCTACACTGACCGAACACCACTGCCCTAAACCCTGAAACACCACCCCCTGCAAGACCCCCTACACTGCCTGTACACCGCTGCCCTGCCATAAAACCTGAAAAACTACACCCTGCATGACCCCCTACACTGCCCGAACACCGCTGCACAGCCCTATACCCTGAAACACCACCCCCAGCATGACCCCTTACACTGCCCGAACACTACTGCTCTGCCCTAAACCCTGAAACACCACCCCCTCAATGACCCCCTACTCTGCCCGAACACCACTGCTCTGCCCTAAACCCTAAAACACCACCCCCAGCACAACCCCCTACACTGCCAGAACACAAATGCTCTGCCCTCAACCCAGAAACACCAGCCCCAGCATGACCCCTACACTGCCTGAACACCACTGCACTGCCCTAAACCCTAAAGCACTTGCCCCAGCATGACCCCCTACACTGCCCAAACACCACTGCACTGCCCCAAACCCTGAAACACCACCCCCAGAATGACCCCTACACAGCCCAAACACCACTGCCCTAAACCCTGAAACACCACCCCCTGCACGACCGCATACACTGTCCAAACACCACTGCTCTGCCCTAAACCCTGAAACACCTCCCACCTACACAACCACCTACACTGCCTGAACAGCACTGTGCTGCCCTAAACCCTGAAGCACAACCCCCCTGCATGGCCCCCTACACTGCCCGAATGCCACTGCACTGCCCTAAACCCTGAAACACAACACCCACACAACACCTACACTGCCCAAACGCCACTGCACTGCCCTAAACCCTCAAACACCACCCCCAGCATGACCCCCTTCACTGCCCAAGCACCACTTCTCTACCCTAAACCCTGAAACACCACCCCCAGCACGACACCCTACTCTGCCCGAACACCACTGCTCTGCCCTAAACCCTAAAACACCACCCCCAGCACGAACCCCTACACTGCCCGAACACCACTGCACTGCCCTACACCCTGAAACACCATCTCCAGCACGACATCCCTATGCTGCTCGAACACCACTGCACAGCCCTAAACCCTGAAACACCACCCCCAGCAAGATCCCCTACACTGCCCGAACACCACTGCCCTAAACCCTGAAACACAACCCCCTGCAAGACCCCCTACACTGCCAGAACACTGCTGCCCTGCCATAAACCCTGAAACACCACCCCCTGCATGACCCCCTACACTGTCTGAACACCGCTGCACTGCCCTATACCCTGAAACACCACCCCCAGCATGACCCCTTACTTGCCCAAACACCACTGCTCTGCCCTAAACCCTGAAACACCACCCCCAGCATGACCACCTACTCTGCCCAAACACCGCTGCACTGCCCTAAACCCTACAATACCACCCCCAGCACGACCCCCTACACTGCCAGAACACCAATGCTCTGCCCTAAACCCAAAAACACCAGCCCCACCATGACCCCTACACGGCCTGAACACCACTGTACTGCCCTAACCCCTGAAGCACTTGCCCCAGCATGACCCCCTACACTGCCCTAACACCACTGCATTGCCCCAAACCCTGAAACACCACCCCCAGAACGACCACAACACTGCCTGAACACCACTGCCCTAAACCCTAAAACACCACCCCCTGCACGACCCCATACACTGCCCAAACACCACTGCACTGCCCTAAACCCTGAAACACCTCCCACCTACACGACCACCTACACTGCTTGAACAGCACTGCACTGCGCTAAACCCTGAAACACAACCCCCCTGCATGACCCCCTACACTGCCCGAATGCCACTGCACTGCCCTAAACTCTGAAACACCACCCCCGCACAACACCTACACAGCCCGAATGCCACTGCACTGCCCTAACTCTTCAAACACCACCCCCAGAATGACCCCCTACACTGCCCGAACACCACTGCTCTGCCCTAAACCCTGAAACACCACCCCCAGCATGACCCCCTACTCTGCCCGAACACAACTGCTCTGCCCTAAACCCTAAAACACCACCCCCAGCACGACCCACTACACTGCCCGAACACCACTGCTCGGCCCTAAACCCTGAAACACCAGCCCCAGCACGACCCCTACACACCCTGAAACACCACCCCCTTCGAAACCCCCTACACAGCCCAAACACCACTGCACTGTCATAAGCCTGAATCACCACCCCCTGCTCGACCCCCTACACTGCCCGAACACCATAGCACTGCTCAAAACCCTAAAACACCACCACCAGCACGACCCCCTACACAGCCCGAACACCACTGCACTGCCCTATACCCTAAAACACTTCCCCCAGGACAATCCCTACACTGCCCGAACACCACTGCTCTGCCCTAAACCCTAAAACACTACCCCCAGGATGACCCCCTACACTACCCGAACACCACTGCACTGCCCTAAACCCTAAAACACCACCCCCAGCATGACCCCCTACACTACCTGAATACCACTACACTGCCCTAAACCCTAAAACACCACCCCCAGCATGACCCCCTACACTACCCAGACACCAATGCACTGCCCTAAACCATAAAACACCACCCCCACATGACCCCCTTCACTACACAAGCACCAATGCACTGCCCTAACCCCTAAAATACTACCCCAGCACAATCCCCTACACTACCCAAACACCACTGCACTGCCCTAAACCCTAAAACACTACCCCAGCACGACCCCCTACACTACCCAAACACCACTGCACTACCCCAAACCCTAAAACACTACCCCCAGCATGACCACCTACACTCCCCAAACACCACTGCACTACCCTAAACCCTAAAACACTACCCCCTGCAAGGACCCCTACACTACCCAAGCACCACTGCACTACCCTAAACCCTAAAACAATACCCCCGCAAGACCCCCTACACTACCCAAAGACCACTGCACTACCTAAACCCCAAAACACGACCCCCTGCACTACACAAACACCGCTGCACTACCCTAAACCCTAAAACACTACCCCCAGCCCGACCCCCTACACTACACAAACACCACTGCACTACCCTAAACCATAAAACACGACCCTCAGCACGACCCAAAACACCACTGTACTACCCTAAACCCTAAAACACTACCCCCAGCAGTATCCCCTACGCTACCGAAACACCACTGCACTACCCTAAACCCTAAAACACTGCCCCAGCAGTACCCCCTACACTACCCAAACACCATTGCACTACCTTAAACCCTAAAACACTTCCCCCAGCAGTACCCCCTATACTACCCAATCACCACTGCACTGCCATAAACCCTAAAACACCACCCCCAGCACGACCACCTACACTACCCTAACACTATTGCCCTGCCCTAAACCCCAAAACACCACCCCCAGCAGGACCCTCTACACTACCCAAACACCACTGCACAGCCCTAAACCCTAAAACATGACCCCCAGCACGACCCCCTACACTACCCAAACGCCAATGCACTGCCCTAAATACTAAAACAATACCCCCTGCACGACCCCCTTCACTACACAAACACCAATGCACTGCCCTAAACCCTAAAACACTGCCCCCTGCAAGGACAACCTAAACTACCCAAACTCCCCTGCACTACCCTAAACCCTAAAACACTATACCCCGCACGACCCCGTACACTGCCATTAACACCACTGCACTGCCCTAAACCCTGAAAAACCACCCCCAGCACGACCCCCTACATTGCCCGAACACCACTGCTCTGCCCTAAACCCTGAAACACCAGCCCCAACATGACCCCCAACACTGCACAAACACCACTGCTCTGCCTTAAACCCTGAAACACCACCCCCAGCAAAACCACCTACACTGCCCAAACACCACTGCACTGCCCTAAACCCTGAAACACCATCTCCAGCACGACCCCCTACACTGCTCGAACACCACTGCACTGCCGTAAACCCTGAAACACCACCCCACACAACACCTACACTGCCCAAACACCACTGCACTGCCCTAAACCCTCAAACACCACCCCCAGCATGACCCCCTTCACTGCCCAAACACCACTTCTCTGCCCTAAACCCTGAAACACCACCCCCAGCACGACACCCTACTCTGCCCGAACACCACTGCTCTGCCCTAAACCCTAAAACACCACCCCCGGCACGACCCCCTACACTGCCCGAACACCACTGCTCTGCCCTAAACCCTCAAACACCAGCCCCAGCACGACCCCTACACACCCCTACACACCACCCCCTTCAAAACCCCCTACACTGCCCGAACACCACTGCACTGTCATAAACCCTAAAACACCACCCCCAGTACTACCCCCCTACACTGCCTGAACACCACTGCACTGCCCTAAACCCTTAAATGCTATCCCTAGGATGAACCCCTACCCTGCCCAAACCCCACTGCACTGCACTAAACCCTAAAACACCACCCCCAGCACGACCCCTTACACTACCCAAACACCACTGCACTGCCCTAAGCCCCAAAACACCACCCCCAGCATGACCCCCTACACTACCTGAACACCACTGCAGTGCCCTAAACCTTAAAACACCTTAAAACTGCCCGAACACCGCTGCCCTGCCATAAAACCTGAAATACCACCCCCTGCACGACCCCCTACACTGCACTAACACCGCTGCTCAGCCCTATACCCTGAAACACCACCTCCAGCACGACCCCTTAGACTGCCCGAACACCACTGCACTGCCCTAAACCCTAAAACACCACCCCCAGTACTACCCCCTACACTGCCTGAACACCATTGCACTGCCCTAAACCCTTAAACGCTATCCCCAGGACGACCCCCTACCCTGCCCAAACACCACTGCACTGCACTAAACCCTAAAACACCACCCCCAGCATGACCCCTTACACTACCCAAACACCACTGCACTGCCCTAAGCCCCAAAACACCACCCCCAGCATGACCCCCTACACTACCTGAACACCACTGCAGTGCCCTAAACCTTAAAACACCACCCCCAGCATGACCCCCTACACTACCCAGACATCAATACACTGCCCTAAACCCTAAAACACCACCCCCCAGTACGACACCCTTCACTACACAAACACCAATGCACTGCCCTAAACCCTAAAACACTACCCCAGTACGATCCCCTATACTACCCAAATACCACTGCACTGCCTTAAACCCTAAAACACTACCCCTACACTATACAAACACTACTGCACTACCCTAAACCCTAAAACACTACCCCCAGCACGACCCCAAACACCACTGCACTACCCTAAACCATAAAACTCTACCCCCAGCAGTACCCCCTACACTACCGAAACACCACTGCACTACCCTAAACCCTAAAACACTGCCCCCAGCAGTACCCCCTACACTACCCACACACCATTGCACTACCTTAAACCCTAAAACACTACCCCCAGCAGTACACCCTATACTACCCAATCACCACTGCACTACCCTAAACCCTAAACCACTACCCCCAGCACGACCCCTACACTGCCCAAACACCAGTGCACTACCGTAAACCCTAAAACTCTACCCCAGCACGACCACCTATACTACCCAAACACCACTGCACTACCCTAAACCCTAAAACACTCCCCCAGCACGACTCCTTACACTACCCAAACACCACTGGTCTACCCTAAACCCTAAATCTACCCCCAGCACGACCCACTACACTATCCAAACACAACTGCACTACCCTAAACCCTAAATCTACCCCAGCATGACCCCCTACACTACCCAAACTCTACTGCACTACCCTAAACCCTAAAACACTACCCCAGCACGACCCCTACACTACACAAACACCACTGTACTGCCCTAAACCTCTAAATCTACCCCAGGCACGAGCCCCTACACTATACAAACATCATTGCACTGTCCTCAACCCTGAAACACCACCCCCAGCATGACCCCCTACACTGCCCGAACACCACTGCACTGCCCTAAACCCTGAAACACCACCCCCAGCAGGACCCCCAACACTGCTCGAACACCACTGCCCTGCCCAAAACCCTGAAACACCACCCCCAGCATGACCCCTTACACTGCCCGAACACCACTGCACTGCCCTATCCCCTGAAACACCACCCCCAGCATGACCCCCTACACTGCCCGAACACCGCTGCCCTGCCATAAAACCTGAAATACCACCCCCTGCACGACCCCCTACACTGCACTAACACCGCTGCTCAGCCCTATACCCTGAAACACCACCTCCAGCACGACCCCTTAGACTGTCCGAACACCACTGCACTGCCCTAAACCCTAAAACACCACCCCCAGTACTACCCCCTACACTGCCTGAACACCCCTGCACTGCACTAAACCCTAAAACACCACCCCCAGCATGACCCCCACACTGCCCGAACACCGCTGCCCTGCCATAAAACCTGAAATACCACCCCCTGCACGACCCCCTACACTGCACTAACACCGCTGCTCAGCCCTATACCCTGAAACACCACCTCCAGCACGACCCCTTAGACTGCCCGAACACCACTGCACTGCCCTAAACCCTTAAACGCTATCCCCAGGACGACCCCCTACCCTGCCCAAACACCACTGCACTGCACTAAACCCTAAAACACCACCCCCAGCATGACCCCTTACACTACCCAAACACCACTGCACTGCCCTAAGCCCCAAAACACCACCCCCAGCATGACCCCCTACACTACCTGAACACCACTGCAGTGCCCTAAACCTTAAAACACCACCCCCAGCATGACCCCCTACACTACCCAGACACCAATACACTGCACTAAACCCAAAAACACCACCCCCCAGTAAGACACCCTTCACTACACAAACACCAATGCACTGCCCTAAACCCTAAAACACTACCCCAGCACGATCCCCTATACTACCCAAACACTACTGCACTACCCTAAACCCTAAAACACTACCCCCAGCACAACCCCAAACACCAACGCACTACCCTAAACCCTAAAACTCTACCCCCAGCAGTACACCCTATACTACCCAATCACCACTGCACTACCCTAAACCCTAAACCACTACCCCCAGCACGACCCCTACACTACCCAAACACCAGTGCACTACCGTAAACCCTAAAACTCTACCCCAGCACGACCACCTATACTACCCAAACACCACTGCACTACCCTAAACCCTAAAACATTCCCCAGCATGACTCCTTACACTACCCAAACACCACTGGTCTACCCTAAACCCTAAATCTACCCCCAGCACGACCCACTACACTACCCAAACACAACTGCACTACCCTAAACCCTAAATCTACCCCCAGCACGACCCCCTACACTACCCAAACTCTACTGCACTATCCTAAACCCTAAATCTACCCTCAGCATGACCCCCTTCCCTACCCAAACACCACTGCACTACCCTAATACCTAAATCACTACCACCAGCACGAGCCCCACACTACACCAACACCATTGCACTACCCTAAACCCTAAAACACAACCCTAGCACGACCCCCTACACTACCCAAACACCACTGCACTACCCTAAACCCTAAAACACTACCCTCAGCAACACCCCCTACACTACCCAAACATCACTGCACTACCCTAAACCCTAACACACTACCCCCAGCACGACCCCTACACTACACAAACACCACTGCACTGCCCTCAACCCTAAAACACCACCCCCAGCATGACCCCCTACACTACACAAACAGCACTGCACTACCCTAAACCTCTAAATCTACCCCAGGCACGAACCCCTACACTATACAAACATAATTGCACTGCCCTCAACCCTGAAACACTAGCCCAAGCACGACCCCCTACTCTGCCCGAACACCACTGCACTGCCCTAAACCCTGAAACACCACCCCCAGCACGACCCCCTACACTGCCCGAACACCACTGCACTGCCCTAAACCCTGAAACACCACCCCCAGCAGGACCCCCAACACTGCCCGAACACCACAGCCCTGCCCAAAACCCTGAAACACCACCCCCAGCATGACCCCTTACACTGCCCGAACACCACTGCACTGCCCTATCCCCTGAAATACCCCCCCCCAGCATGACCCCCTACACTGCCCGAACACCGCTGCCCTGCCATAAAACCTGAAATACCACCCCCTGCATGACCCCCTACACTGCCCTAACACCGCTGCACAGCCCTATACCCTGAAACACCACCTCCAGCACGACCCCTTACACTGCCCAAACACTACTGCTCTGCCCTAAACCCTGAAACACCACCCCTCAACGACCCCCTAGTCTGCCCGAACACCACTGCTCTGCCCTAAACCCTAAAACACCACCCCCAGCATGACCCCCTACACCGCCAGAACACAAATGCTCTGCCCTAAACCCAGAAACATCAGCCCCAGTATGACCCCTACACTGACTGAACACCACTGCACTGCCCTAAACCCTAAAGCACTTGCCCCAGCAAGACCCCCTACACTGCCCAAACACCACTGCACTGCCCCAATCCCTGAAACACCACCCCCAGAACGACCCCTACACTGTCCAAACACCACTGCACTGCCCTATACACTGAAACACCTCCCACCTACACGACCACCTACACTGCCTGAACAGCACTGCGCTGCCCTAAACCCTGAAATACAACCCCCCTGCATGGCCCCCTACACTGCCCGAATGCCACTGCACTGCCCTAAACCCTGAAACACAACCCCGCATGACACCTACACTGCTCGAACGCCACTGCACTGCCCTAAACACTCAAACACCACCCCCAGCACGACCCCCTTCACTGCCCGAACACCACTTCTCTGCCCTAAACCCTGAAACACCACCCCCAGCACAACCCCTAATCTGCCCGAACACCACTGCTCTGCCCTAAACCCTAAAACACCACCCCCAGCACGACCCACTACACTACCCAAACACAACTGCACTACCCTAAACCCTAAATCTACCCCCAGCACGACCCCCTACACTACCCAAACTCTACTGCACTACCCTAAGCCCTAAATCTACCCTCAGCACAACCCCCCTGCATGGCCCCCTACACTGCCCGAATGCCACTGCACTGCCCTAAACCCTGAAACACAACCCCGCATGACACCTACACTGCCCGAACGCCACTGCACTGCCCTAAACACTCAAACACCACCCCCAGCACGACCCCCTTCACTGCCCGAACACCACTTCTCTGCCCTAAACCCTGAAACACCACCCCCAGCACAACCCCTAATCTGCCCGAACACCACTGCTCTGCCCTAAACCCTAAAACACCACCCCCAGCACGACCCACTACACTACCCAAACACAACTGCACTACCCTAAACCCTAAATCTACCCCCAGCACGACCCCCTACACTACCCAAACTCTACTGCACTACCCTAAACCCTAAATCTACCCTCAGCACAACCCCCTACCCTACCCAAACACCACTGCACTACCCTAATCTCTAAATCACTACCCCCAGCACGAGCCCCACACTACACCAACACCATTGCACTACCCTAAACCCTAAAACACAACCCCACCATGACCCCCTACACTACCCAAACTCCACTGCACTACCCTAAACCCTAAAACACTACCCTCAGCAACACCCCCTACACTACCCAAACATCACTGCACTACCCTAAACCCTAAAGCACTACCCCCAGCACGACCCGTACACTACACAAACACCACTGCACTGCCCTAAACCCTAAAACACTACCTCCAGCACGACCCCCTACACTACACAAACACCACTGCACTACCCTAAACCTCTAAATCTACCCCAGGCACGAGCCCCTACACTATACAAACATCAATGCACTGTCCTCAACCCTGAAACACTAGCGCCAGCACGACCCCCTACTCTGCCCGAACACCACTGCACTGCCCTAAACCCTGAAACACCACCCCCAGCACGACCCCCTACACTGCCCGAACACCACTGCACTGCCCTAAACCCTGAAACACCACCCCCAGCAGGACCTCCTACACTGCCCGAACACCACTGCTCTGCCCAAAACCCTGAAACACCACCCCCAGCATGACCCCTACACTGCCTGAACACCACTGCACTGCCCTAAACTCTGAAACCCCCCCCTGCACGACCCCCTACACTGCCCGAACGCCACTGCACTGCTCTTAACCCTGAAAGACCACCCCTCTCCACGAACCCCTACAGTGCCCGAACACCACTGCAATGCCCTAAACCCTGAAACACCACCCCTGCACGACCCCCTAAACTGCCCGAACACCACTGCACTGCCCTAAACCCTGAAACACCACCCCCAGCAAGAACCCCTACACTACCCGAACACCACTACAATGCCCTAAACCCTGAAACACCACCCCCAGGAAGACCCCCTAAATTGCCCAAACAACACTGCCCTAAACCCTGAAACACCAACCCCTGCAAGACCCACTACACTGCCAAAAACACCACTGCACTAAACCCTGACACACCACCCCCTGCAAGACCCCCTACACTGCCGGAACACTACTGCACTGCCCTAAACCTGAATCACCACCCACTGCACACCCCCCTACACTGCCTGAACACCACTGCACTGTCCTAAACCCTAAAACACCAGCACGACCCCCTACACTGCCCGAGCACCACTGCGCTGCCCTAAACCGTAAAAGACCACACCCCGCATGACCCCCTACACTGCCCGAACACCACTGCGCTGCCCTAAACCCTAAAACACCACCCCAGCACGACCCCCTGCACTGCCCAAACACTGCCTGGCTGCCCTAAACCCTAAAACACCTCCCCCAGCACGACCCCCAAACTACCCAAACACCTCTGCATTGGTCTAAGCCCTAAAACACCACCCCCAGCACGACCCCCTACACTAACCAAACACCACTGCTTTGCCCTAAACCCTAAAACACCACCCCCAGCACGACCCCCTACACTAGCCAAACACCACTGCACTGCCCTAAACCCTAAAACACTACCCCAGCACGACCCCCTACACTACCCAAACACCACTGCACTACCCTAAACCCTAAAACACTACCCCCAGCATGACCACCTACACTCCCCAAACACCACTGCACTACCCTAAACCCTAAAACACTACCCCCTGCAAGGACCCCCTACACTACCCAAAGACCACTGCACTACCTAAACCCCAAAACACGACCCCCTGCACTACACAAACACCACTGCACTGCCCTAAACCCTAAAACACTACCCCAGCACGACCCCCTACACTACCCAAACACCACTGCACTACCCTAAACCCTAAAACACTACCCCCAGCATGACCACCTACACTCCCCAAACACCACTGCACTACCCTAAACCCTAAAACACTACCCCCTGCAAGGACCCCCTACACTACCCAAAGACCACTGCACTACCTAAACCCCAAAACACGACCCCCTGCACTACCCAAAGACCACTGCACTACCTAAACCCCAAAACACGACCCCCTGCACTACACAAACACCACTGTACTACCCTAAACCCTAAAACACTACCCCTACACTACACAAACACCACTGCACTACCCTAAACCATAAAACACTACCCTCAGCACGACCCAAAACACCACTGTACTACCCTAAACCCTAAAACACTACCCCCAGCAGTATCCCCTACGCTACCGAAACACCACTGCACTACCCTAAACCCTAAAACACTGCCCCAGCAGTACCCCCTACACTACCCAAACACCATTGCACTACCTTAAACCCTAAAACACTTCCCCCAGCAGTACCCCCTATACTACCCAATCACCACTGCACTGCCATAAACCCTAAAACACCACCCCCAGCACGACCACCTACACTACCCTAACACTATTGCCCTGCCCTAAACCCCAAAACACCACCCCCAGCAGGACCCTCTACACTACCCAAACACCACTGCACAGCCCTAAACCCTAAAACACGACCCCCAGCACGACCCCCTACACTACCCAAACGCCAATGCACTGCCCTAAATACTAAAACAATACCCCCAGCACGACCCCTTCACTACACAAACACCAATGCACTGCCCTAAACCCTAAAATACTACCCCAGCACAATCCCCTACACTACCCAAACACCACTGCACTGCCCTAAACCTTAAACCACTACCCCATCATGACCCCCTACACTACCCAAACAGCACTGCACTACCGTAATACCCTAAAACAGTACCCCCAGCATGACCACCTACACTACCCAAACATCACTGCACTACCCTAAACCCTAAAACACTGCCCCCTGCAAGGACAACCTAAACTACCCAAACTCCCCTGCACTACCCTAAACCCTAAAACACTATCCCCCGTACGACCCCGTACACTGCCATTAACACCACTGCACTGCCCTAAACCCTGAAAAACCACCCCCAGCACGACCCCCTACACTGCCCGAACACCACTGCTCTGCCCTAAACCCTGAAACACCAGCCCCAACACGACCCCCAACACTGCACAAACACCACTGCTCTGCCTTAAACCCTGAAACACCACCCCCAGCAAAACCACCTACACTGCCCAAACACCACTGCACTGCCCTAAACCCTGAAACACCATCTCCAGCACGACCCCCTACACTGCTCGAACACCACTGCACTGCCGTAAACCCTGAAACACTACCCCCACACAACACCTACACTGCCCAAACACCACTGCACTGCCCTAAACCCTCAAACACCACCCCCAGCATGACCCCCTTCACTGCCCAAACACCACTTCTCTGCCCTAAACCCTGAAACACCACCCCCAGCACGACACCCTACTCTGCCCGAACACCACTGCTCTGCCCTAAACCCTAAAACACCACCCTCGGCACGACCCCCTACACTGCCCGAACACCACTGCTCTGCCCTAAACCCTCAAACACCAGCCCCAGCATGACCCCTACACACCCCTACACACCACCCCCTTCAAAACCCCCTACACTGCCCGAACACCACTGCACTGTCATAAACCCTGAATCACCACCCCCTGCACGACCCCCTACATTGCCAGAACACCATAGCACTGCCCAAAACCCTAAAACACCACCACCAGCACGACCCCCTACACTGCCTGAACACCACTGCACTGCCCTAAACCCTTAAACGCTATCCCTAGGACGAACCCCTACCCTGCCCAAACACCACTGCACTGCACTAAACCCTAAAACACCACCCCCAGCACGACCCCTTACACTACCCAAACACCACGGCACTGCCCTAAGCCCCAAAACACCACCCCCAGCATGACCCCCTACACTACCTGAACACCACTGCAGTGCCCTAAACCTTAAAACACCACCCCCAGCATGACCCCCTACACTACCCAGACACCAATACACTGCCCTAAACCCTAAAACACCACCCCCCAGTATGACACCCTTTACTACACAAACACCAATGCACTGCCCTAAACCCTAAAACACTACCCCAGTACGATCCCCTATACTACCCAAATACCACTGCACTGCCTTAAACCCTAAAACACTACCCCTACACTACACAAACACTACTGCACTACCCTAAACCCTAAAACACTACCCCCAGCACGACCCCAAACACCACTGCACTACCCTAAACCCTAAAACTCTACCCCCAGCAGTACCCCCTACACTACCGAAACACCACTGCACTACCCTAAACCCTAAAACACTGCCCCCAGCAGTACCCCCTACACTACCCACACACCATTGCACTACCTTAAACCCTAAAACACTACCCCCCGCAGTACACCCTATACTACCCAATCACCACTGCACTACCCTAAACCACTACCCCCAGCACGACCCCTACACTGCCCAAACACCAGTGCACTACCGTAAACCCTAAAACTCTACCCCAGCACGACCACCTATACTACCCAAACACCACTGCACTACCCTAAACCCTAAAACACTCCCCCAGCACGACTCCTTACACTACCCAAACACCACTGGTCTACCCTAAACCCTAAATCTACCCCCAGCACGACCCACTACACTACCCAAACACAACTGCACTACCCTAAACTCTAAATCTACCACCAGCATGACCCCCTACACTACCCAAACTCTACTGCACTATCCTAAACCCTAAATCTACCCTCAGCATGACACCCTACCCTACCCAAACACCACTGCACTACCCTAATCCCTAAATCACTACCCCCAGCACGAGCCCCACACTACACCAACACCATTGCACTACCCTAAACCCTAAAACACAACCCCAGCACGACCCCCTACAATACCCAAACACCACTGCACTACCCTAAACCCTAAAACACTACCCTCAGCAACACCCCCTACACTACCCAAACATCACTGTACTACCCTAAACCCTAAAACACTACCCCAG
Organism: Triturus cristatus; assembly: GCF_964204655.1. NCBI lineage: Eukaryota > Metazoa > Chordata > Amphibia > Caudata > Salamandridae > Triturus > Triturus cristatus. The sequence continues at coordinate 1,004,787,160 of NC_140591.1, read as the reverse complement.
CAGTACCCCCTATACTACCCAATCACCACTGCACTGCCATAAACCCTAAAACACCACCCCCAGCACGACCACCTACACTACCCTAACACTATTGCCCTGCCCTAAACCCCAAAACACCACCCCCAGCAGGACCCTCTACACTACCCAAACACTACTGCACTACCCTAAACCCTAAAACACTACCCCCAGCACAACCCCAAACACCAACGCACTACCCTAAACCCTAAAACTCTACCCCCAGCAGTACACCCTATACTACCCAATCACCACTGCACTACCCTAAACCCTAAACCACTACCCCCAGCACGACCCCTACACTACCCAAACACCAGTGCACTACCGTAAACCCTAAAACTCTACCCCAGCACGACCACCTATACTACCCAAACACCACTGCACTACCCTAAACCCTAAAACATTCCCCAGCATGACTCCTTACACTACCCAAACACCACTGGTCTACCCTAAACCCTAAATCTACCCCCAGCACGACCCACTACACTACCCAAACACAACTGCACTACCCTAAACCCTAAATCTACCCCCAGCACGACCCCCTACACTACCCAAACTCTACTGCACTATCCTAAACCCTAAATCTACCCTCAGCATGACCCCCTTCCCTACCCAAACACCACTGCACTACCCTAATACCTAAATCACTACCACCAGCACGAGCCCCACACTACACCAACACCATTGCACTACCCTAAACCCTAAAACACAACCCTAGCACGACCCCCTACACTACCCAAACACCACTGCACTACCCTAAACCCTAAAACACTACCCTCAGCAACACCCCCTACACTACCCAAACATCACTGCACTACCCTAAACCCTAACACACTACCCCCAGCACGACCCCTACACTACACAAACACCACTGCACTGCCCTCAACCCTAAAACACCACCCCCAGCATGACCCCCTACACTACACAAACAGCACTGCACTACCCTAAACCTCTAAATCTACCCCAGGCACGAACCCCTACACTATACAAACATAATTGCACTGCCCTCAACCCTGAAACACTAGCCCAAGCACGACCCCCTACTCTGCCCGAACACCACTGCACTGCCCTAAACCCTGAAACACCACCCCCAGCACGACCCCCTACACTGCCCGAACACCACTGCACTGCCCTAAACCCTGAAACACCACCCCCAGCAGGACCCCCAACACTGCCCGAACACCACAGCCCTGCCCAAAACCCTGAAACACCACCCCCAGCATGACCCCTTACACTGCCCGAACACCACTGCACTGCCCTATCCCCTGAAATACCCCCCCCCAGCATGACCCCCTACACTGCCCGAACACCGCTGCCCTGCCATAAAACCTGAAATACCACCCCCTGCATGACCCCCTACACTGCCCTAACACCGCTGCACAGCCCTATACCCTGAAACACCACCTCCAGCACGACCCCTTACACTGCCCAAACACTACTGCTCTGCCCTAAACCCTGAAACACCACCCCTCAACGACCCCCTACTCTGCCCGAACACCACTGCTCTGCCCTAAACCCTAAAACACCACCCCCAGCATGACCCCCTACACCGCCAGAACACAAATGCTCTGCCCTAAACCCAGAAACATCAGCCCCAGCATGACCCCTACACTGACTGAACACCACTGCACTGCCCTAAACCCTAAAGCACTTGCCCCAGCAAGACCCCCTACACTGCCCAAACACCACTGCACTGCCCCAATCCCTGAAACACCACCCCCAGAACGACCCCTACACTGTCCAAACACCACTGCACTGCCCTATACACTGAAACACCTCCCACCTACACGACCACCTACACTGCCTGAACAGCACTGCGCTGCCCTAAACCCTGAAATACAACCCCCCTGCATGGCCCCCTACACTGCCCGAATGCCACTGCACTGCCCTAAACCCTGAAACACAACCCCGCATGACACCTACACTGCTCGAACGCCACTGCACTGCCCTAAACACTCAAACACCACCCCCAGCACGACCCCCTTCACTGCCCGAACACCACTTCTCTGCCCTAAACCCTGAAACACCACCCCCAGCACGACCCCTAATCTGCCCGAACACCACTGCTCTGCCCTAAACCCTAAAACACCACCCCCAGCACGACCCACTACACTACCCAAACACAACTGCACTACCCTAAACCCTAAATCTACCCCCAGCACGACCCCCTACACTACCCAAACTCTACTGCACTACCCTAAGCCCTAAATCTACCCTCAGCACAACCCCCCTGCATGGCCCCCTACACTGCCCGAATGCCACTGCACTGCCCTAAACCCTGAAACACAACCCCGCATGACACCTACACTGCCCGAACGCCACTGCACTGCCCTAAACACTCAAACACCCCCCCCAGCACGACCCCCTTCACTGCCCGAACACCACTTCTCTGCCCTAAACCCTGAAACACCACCCCCAGCACAACCCCTAATCTGCCCGAACACCACTGCTCTGCCCTAAACCCTAAAACACCACCCCCAGCACGACCCACTACACTACCCAAACACAACTGCACTACCCTAAACCCTAAATCTACCCCCAGCACGACCCCCTACACTACCCAAACTCTACTGCACTACCCTAAACCCTAAATCTACCCTCAGCACAACCCCCTACCCTACCCAAACACCACTGCACTACCCTAATCTCTAAATCACTACCCCCAGCACGAGCCCCACACTACACCAACACCATTGCACTACCCTAAACCCTAAAACACAACCCCACCATGACCCCCTACACTACCCAAACTCCACTGCACTACCCTAAACCCTAAAACACTACCCTCAGCAACACCCCCTACACTACCCAAACATCACTGCACTACCCTAAACCCTAAAGCACTACCCCCAGCACGACCCGTACACTACACAAACACCACTGCACTGCCCTAAACCCTAAAACACTACCTCCAGCACGACCCCCTACACTACACAAACACCACTGCACTACCCTAAACCTCTAAATCTACCCCAGGCACGAGCCCCTACACTATACAAACATCAATGCACTGTCCTCAACCCTGAAACACTAGCGCCAGCACGACCCCCTACTCTGCCCGAACACCACTGCACTGCCCTAAACCCTGAAACACCACCCCCAGCACGACCCCCTACACTGCCCGAACACCACTGCACTGCCCTAAACCCTGAAACACCACCCCCAGCAGGACCTCCTACACTGCCCGAACACCACTGCTCTGCCCAAAACCCTGAAACACCACCCCCAGCATGACCCCTACACTGCCTGAACACCACTGCACTGCCCTAAACTCTGAAACCCCCCCTGCACGACCCCCTACACTGCCCGAACGCCACTGCACTGCTCTTAACCCTGAAAGACCACCCCTCTCCACGAACCCCTACAGTGCCCGAACACCACTGCAATGCCCTAAACCCTGAAACACCACCCCTGCACGACCCCCTAAACTGCCCGAACACCACTGCACTGCCCTAAACCCTGAAACACCACCCCCAGCAAGAACCCCTACACTACCCGAACACCACTACAATGCCCTAAACCCTGAAACACCACCCCCAGGAAGACCCCCTAAATTGCCCAAACAACACTGCCCTAAACCCTGAAACACCAACCCCTGCAAGACCCACTACACTGCCAAAAACACCACTGCACTAAACCCTGACACACCACCCCCTGCAAGACCCCCTACACTGCCGGAACACTACTGCACTGCCCTAAACCTGAATCACCACCCACTGCACACCCCCCTACACTGCCTGAACACCACTGCACTGTCCTAAACCCTAAAACACCAGCACGACCCCCTACACTGCCCGAGCACCACTGCGCTGCCCTAAACCGTAAAAGACCACACCCCGCATGACCCCCTACACTGCCCGAACACCACTGCGCTGCCCTAAACCCTAAAACACCACCCCAGCACGACCCCCTGCACTGCCCAAACACTGCCTGGCTGCCCTAAACCCTAAAACACCTCCCCCAGCACGACCCCCAAACTACCCAAACACCTCTGCATTGGTCTAAGCCCTAAAACACCACCCCCAGCACGACCCCCTACACTAACCAAACACCACTGCTTTGCCCTAAACCCTAAAACACCACCCCCAGCACGACCCCCTACACTAGCCAAACACCACTGCACTGCCCTAAACCCTAAAACACTACCCCAGCACGACCCCCTACACTACCCAAACACCACTGCACTACCCTAAACCCTAAAACACTACCCCCAGCATGACCACCTACACTCCCCAAACACCACTGCACTACCCTAAACCCTAAAACACTACCCCCTGCAAGGACCCCCTACACTACCCAAAGACCACTGCACTACCTAAACCCCAAAACACGACCCCCTGCACTACACAAACACCGCTGCACTACCCTAAACCCTAAAACACTACCCCCAGCCCGACCCCCTACACTACACAAACACCACTGTACTACCCTAAACCCTAAAACACTACCCCTACACTACACAAACACCACTGCACTACCCTAAACCATAAAACACTACCCTCAGCACGACCCAAAACACCACTGTACTACCCTAAACCCTAAAACACTACCCCCAGCAGTATCCCCTACGCTACCGAAACACCACTGCACTACCCTAAACCCTAAAACACTGCCCCAGCAGTACCCCCTACACTACCCAAACACCATTGCACTACCTTAAACCCTAAAACACTTCCCCCAGCAGTACCCCCTATACTACCCAATCACCACTGCACTGCCATAAACCCTAAAACACCACCCCCAGCACGACCACCTACACTACCCTAACACTATTGCCCTGCCCTAAACCCCAAAACACCACCCCCAGCAGGACCCTCTACACTACCCAAACACCACTGCACAGCCCTAAACCCTAAAACACGACCCCCAGCACGACCCCCTACACTACCCAAACGCCAATGCACTGCCCTAAATACTAAAACAATACCCCCAGCACGACCCCTTCACTACACAAACACCAATGCACTGCCCTAAACCCTAAAATACTACCCCAGCACAATCCCCTACACTACCCAAACACCACTGCACTGCCCTAAACCTTAAACCACTACCCCATCATGACCCCCTACACTACCCAAACAGCACTGCACTACCGTAATACCCTAAAACAGTACCCCCAGCATGACCACCTACACTACCCAAACATCACTGCACTACCCTAAACCCTAAAACACTGCCCCCTGCAAGGACAACCTAAACTACCCAAACTCCCCTGCACTACCCTAAACCCTAAAACACTATCCCCCGTACGACCCCGTACACTGCCATTAACACCACTGCACTGCCCTAAACCCTGAAAAACCACCCCCAGCACGACCCCCTACACTGCCCGAACACCACTGCTCTGCCCTAAACCCTGAAACACCAGCCCCAACACGACCCCCAACACTGCACAAACACCACTGCTCTGCCTTAAACCCTGAAACACCACCCCCAGCAAAACCACCTACACTGCCCAAACACCACTGCACTGCCCTAAACCCTGAAACACCATCTCCAGCACGACCCCCTACACTGCTCGAACACCACTGCACTGCCGTAAACCCTGAAACACTACCCCCACACAACACCTACACTGCCCAAACACCACTGCACTGCCCTAAACCCTCAAACACCACCCCCAGCATGACCCCCTTCACTGCCCAAACACCACTTCTCTGCCCTAAACCCTGAAACACCACCCCCAGCACGACACCCTACTCTGCCCGAACACCACTGCTCTGCCCTAAACCCTAAAACACCACCCTCGGCACGACCCCCTACACTGCCCGAACACCACTGCTCTGCCCTAAACCCTCAAACACCAGCCCCAGCATGACCCCTACACACCCCTACACACCACCCCCTTCAAAACCCCCTACACTGCCCGAACACCACTGCACTGTCATAAACCCTGAATCACCACCCCCTGCACGACCCCCTACATTGCCAGAACACCATAGCACTGCCCAAAACCCTAAAACACCACCACCAGCACGACCCCCTACACTGCCTGAACACCACTGCACTGCCCTAAACCCTTAAACGCTATCCCTAGGACGAACCCCTACCCTGCCCAAACACCACTGCACTGCACTAAACCCTAAAACACCACCCCCAGCACGACCCCTTACACTACCCAAACACCACGGCACTGCCCTAAGCCCCAAAACACCACCCCCAGCATGACCCCCTACACTACCTGAACACCACTGCAGTGCCCTAAACCTTAAAACACCACCCCCAGCATGACCCCCTACACTACCCAGACACCAATACACTGCCCTAAACCCTAAAACACCACCCCCCAGTATGACACCCTTTACTACACAAACACCAATGCACTGCCCTAAACCCTAAAACACTACCCCAGTACGATCCCCTATACTACCCAAATACCACTGCACTGCCTTAAACCCTAAAACACTACCCCTACACTACACAAACACTACTGCACTACCCTAAACCCTAAAACACTACCCCCAGCACGACCCCAAACACCACTGCACTACCCTAAACCCTAAAACTCTACCCCCAGCAGTACCCCCTACACTACCGAAACACCACTGCACTACCCTAAACCCTAAAACACTGCCCCCAGCAGTACCCCCTACACTACCCACACACCATTGCACTACCTTAAACCCTAAAACACTACCCCCCGCAGTACACCCTATCCTACCCAATCACCACTGCACTACCCTAAACCACTACCCCCAGCACGACCCCTACACTGCCCAAACACCAGTGCACTACCGTAAACCCTAAAACTCTACCCCAGCACGACCACCTATACTACCCAAACACCACTGCACTACCCTAAACCCTAAAACACTCCCCCAGCACGACTCCTTACACTACCCAAACACCACTGGTCTACCCTAAACCCTAAATCTACCCCCAGCACGACCCACTACACTACCCAAACACAACTGCACTACCCTAAACTCTAAATCTACCACCAGCATGACCCCCTACACTACCCAAACTCTACTGCACTATCCTAAACCCTAAATCTACCCTCAGCATGACACCCTACCCTACCCAAACACCACTGCACTACCCTAATCCCTAAATCACTACCCCCAGCACGAGCCCCACACTACACCAACACCATTGCACTACCCTAAACCCTAAAACACAACCCCAGCACGACCCCCTACAATACCCAAACACCACTGCACTACCCTAAACCCTAAAACACTACCCTCAGCAACACCCCCTACACTACCCAAATATCACTGTACTACCCTAAACCCTAAAACACTACCCCAGCAGTACCCCCTATACTACCCAATCACCACTGCACTGCCATAAACCCTAAAACACCACCCCCAGCACGACCACCTACACTACCCTAACACTATTGCCCTGCCCTAAACCCCAAAACACCACCCCCAGCAGGACCCTCTACACTACCCAAACACCACTGCACAGCCCTAAACCCTAAAACACGACCCCAGCACGACCCCCTACACTACCCAAACGCCAATGCACTGCCCTAAATACTAAAACAATACCCCCTGCACGACCCCCTTCACTACACAAACACCAATGCACTGCCCTAAACCCTAAAATACTACCCCAGCACAATCCCCTACACTACCCAAACACCACTGCACTGCCCTAAACCTTAAACCACTACCCCATCATGACCCCCTACACTACCCAAACAGCACTGCACTACCGTAATACCCTAAAACAGTACCCCCAGCATGACCACCTACACTACCCAAACATCACTGCACTACCCTAAACCCTAAAACACTGCCCCCTGCAAGGACAACCTAAACTACCCAAACTCCCCTGCACTACCCTAAACCCTAAAACACTATCCCCCGCACGACCCCGTACACTGCCATTAACACCACTGCACTGCCCTAAACCCTGAAAAACCACCCCCAGCATGACCCCCTACACTGCCCGAACACCACTGCTCTGCCCTAAACCCTGAAACACCAGCCCCAACACGACCCCCAACACTGCACAAACACCACTGCTCTGCCTTAAACCCTGAAACACCACCCCCAGCAAAACCACCTACACTGCCCAAACACCACTGCACTGCCCTAAACCCTGAAACACCATCTCCAGCACGACCCCCTACACTGCTCGAACACCACTGCACTGCCGTAAACCCTGAAACACTACCCCCACACAACACCTACACTGCCCAAACACCACTGCACTGCCCTAAACCCTCAAACACCACCCCCAGCATGACCCCCTTCACTGCCCAAACACCACTTCTCTGCCCTAAACCCTGAAACACCACCCCCAGCACGACACCCTACTCTGCCCGAACACCACTGCTCTGCCCTAAACCCTAAAACACCACCCTCGGCACGATCCCCTACACTGCCCGAACACCACTGCTCTGCCCTAAACCCTCAAACACCAGCCCCAGCCCGACCCCTACACACCCCTACACACCACCCCCTTCAAAACCCCCTACACTGCCCGAACACCACTGCACTGTCATAAACCCTGAATCACCACCCCCTGCACGACCCCCTACATTGCCAGAACACCATAGCACTGCCCAAAACCCTAAAACATCACCACCAGAACGACCCCCTACACTGCCCGAACACCACTGCACTGCCCTAAACCCTAAAACACCACCCCCAGTACTACCCCCTACACTGCCTGAACACCACTGCACTGCCCTAAACCCTTAAACGCTATCCCTAGGACGAACCCCTAACCTGCCCAAACACCACTGCACTGCACTAAACCCTAAAACACCACCCCCAGCACGACCCCTTACACTACCCAAACACCACTGCACTGCCCTACGCCCCAAAACACCACCCCCAGCATGACCCCCTACACTACCCAGACACCAATACACTGCCCTAAACCCTAAAACACCACCCCCCAGTATGACACCCTTTACTACACAAACACCAATGCACTGCCCTAAACCCTAAAACACTACCCCAGTACGATCCCCTATACTACCCAAATACCACTGCACTGCCTTAAACCCTAAACACTACCCCTACACTACACAAACACTACTGCACTACCCTAAACCCTAAAACACTACCCCCAGCACGACCCCAAACACCACTGCACTACCCTAAACCCTAAAACTCTACCCCCAGCAGTACCCCTACACTACCGAAACACCACTGCACTACCCTAAACCCTAAAACACTGCCCCCAGCAGTACCCCCTACACTACCCACACACCATTGCACTACTTTAAACCCTAAAACACTACCCCCCGCAGTACACCCTATACTACCCAATCACCACTGCACTACCCTAAACCACTACCCCCAGCACGACCCCTACACTGCCCAAACACCAGTGCACTACCATAAACCCTAAAACTCTACCCCAGCACGACCACCTATACTACCCAAACACCACTGCACTACCCTAAACCCTAAAACACTCCCCCAGCATGACTCCTTACACTACCCAAACACCACTGGTCTACCCTAAACCCTAAATCTACCCCCAGCACGACCCACTACACTACCCAAACACAACTGCACTACCCTAAACTCTATATCTACCCCCAGCATGACCCCCTACACTACCCAAACTCTACTGCACTATCCTAAACCCTAAATCTACCCTCAGCATGACACCCTACCCTACCCAAACACCACTGCACTACCCTAATCCCTAAATCACTACCCCCAGCACGAGCCCCACACTACACCAACACCATTGCACTACCCTAAACCCTAAAACACAACCCCAGCACGACCCCCTACACTACCCAAACACCACTGCACTACCCTAAACCCTAAAATACTACCCTCAGCAACACCCCCTACACTACCCAAACATCACTGCACTACCCTAAACCCTAAAACACTACCCCACCACGACCCCTACACTACACAAACACCACTGCACTGCCCTAAACCCTAAAACCCCACCCCCAGCATGACCCCCTACACTACACAAACACCACTGCACTACCCTAAACCTCTAAATCTACCCCAGGCACGAGCCCCTATACTATACAAACATCATTGCACTGTCCTCAACCCTGAAACACCACCCCCAGCACGACCCCCTACACTGCCCGAACACCATTGCACTGCCCTAAACCCTGAAACACCACCCCCAGCAGGACCTCCAACACTGCCCGAACACCACTGCCCTGCCCAAAACCCTGAAACACCACCCCCAGCATGACCCCTTACACTGCCCGAACACCACTGCACTGCCCTATCCCCTGAAACACCACCCCCAGCATGACCCCCTACACTGCCCGAACACTGCTGCCCTGCCATAAAACCTGAAATACCACCCCCTGCATGACCCCCTACACTGCACTAACACCGCTGCTCAGCCCTATACCCTGAAACACCACCTCCAGCACGACCCCTTACACTGCCCGAACACCACTGCACTGCCCTAAACCCTAAAACACCACCCCCAGTACTACCCCCTACACTGCCTAAACACCACTGCACTGCCCTAAACCCTTAAACGCTATCCCCAGGACGACCCCCTACGCTGCCCAAACACCACTGCACTGCACTAAACCCTAAAACACCACCCCCAGCATGACCCCTTACACTACCCAAACACCACTGCACTGCCCTAAGCCCCAAAACACCACCCCCAGCATGACCCCCTACACTACCTGAACACCACTGCAGTGCCCTAAACCTTAAAACACCACCCCCAGCATGACCCCCTACACTACCCAGACACCAATACACTGCCCTAAACCCAAAAACACCACCCCTCAGTATGACACCCTTCACTACACAAACACCAATGCACTGCCCTAAACCCTAAAACACTACCCCAGCACGATCCCCTATACTACCCAAACACTACTGCACTACCCTAAACCCTAAAACACTACCCCCAGCACAACCCCAAACACCACTGCACTACCCTAAACCCTAAAACTCTACCCCCAGCAGTACCCCCTACACTACTGAAACACCACTGCACTACCCTAAACCCTAAAACACTGCCCCGAGCAGTACCCCCTACACTACCCAAACACCATTGCACTACCATAAACCCTAAAACACTACCCCCAGCAGTACACCCTATACTACCCAATCACCACTGCACTACCCTAAACCCTAAACCACTACCCCCAGCACGACCCCTACACTACCCAAACACCAGTGCACTACCGTAAACCCTAAAACTCTACCCCAGCACGACCACCTATACTACCCAAACACCACTGCACTACCCTAAACCCTAAAACACTCCCCAGCACGACTCCTTACACTACCCAAACACCACTGGTCTACCCTAAACCCTAAATCTACCCCCAGCACGACCCACTACACTACCCAAACACAACTGCACTACCCTAAACCCTAAATCTACCCCCAGCACGACCCCCTACACTACCCAAACTCTACTGCACTATCCTAAACCCTAAATCTACCCTCAGCATGACCCCCTTCCCTACCCAAACACCACTGCACTACCCTAATACCTAAATCACTACCACCAGCACGAGCCCCACACTACACCAACACCATTGCACTACCCTAAACCCTAAAACACAACCCTAGCACGACCCCCTACACTACCCAAACACCACTGCACTACCCTTAACCCTAAAACACTACCCTCAGCAACACCCCCTACACTACCCAAACATCACTGCACTACCCTAAACCCTAACACACTACCCCCAGCACGACCCCTACACTACACAAACACCACTGCACTGCCCTAAACCCTAAAACACCACCCCCAGCATGACCCCCTACACTACACAAACACCACTGCACTACCCTAAACCTCTAAATCTACCCCAGGCACGAGCCCCTACACTATACAAACATCATTGCACTGTCCTCAACACTGAAACACTAGCCCCAGCACGACCCCCTACTCTGCCCGAACACCACTGCACTGCCCTAAACCCTGAAACACCACCCCCAGCACGACCCCCTACACTGCCCGAACACCACTCCACTGCCCTAAACCCTGAAACACCACCCCCAGCAGGACCCCCAACACTGCCCGAACACCACTGCCCTGCCCAAAACCCTGAAACACCACCCCCAGCATGACCCCTTACACTGCCCGAACAACACTGCACTGCCCTATCCCCTGAAACACCCCCCCAGCACGACCCCCTACACTGCCCGAACACCGCTGCCCTGCCATAAAACCTGAAATACCACCCCCTGCATGACCCCCTACACTGCCCTAACACCGCTGCACAGCCCTATACCCTGAAACACCACCTCCAGCACGACCCCTTACACTGCCCAAACACTACTGCTCTGCCCTAAACCCTGAAACACCACCCCTCAACGACCCCCTACTCTGCCCGAACACCACTGCTCTGCCCTAAACCCTAAAACACCACCCCCAGCACGACCCCCTACACCGCCAGAACACAAATGCTCTGCCCTAAACCCAGAAACATCAGCCCCAGCATGACCCCTACACTGACTGAACACCACTGCACTGCCCTAAACCCTAAAGCACTTGCCCCAGCATGACCCCCTACACTGCCCAAACACCACTGCACTGCCCCAAACCCTGAAACACCACCCCCAGAACGACCCCTACACTGTCCAAACACCACTGCACTGCCCTAAACACTGAAACACCTCCCACCTACACGACCACCTACACTGCCTGAACAGCACTGCGCTGCCCTAAACCCTGACATACAACCCCCCTGCATGGCCCCCTACACTGCCCGAATGCCACTGCACTGCCCTAAACCCTGAAACACAGCCCTGCATGACACCTTCACTGCTCGAACGCCACTGCACTGCCCTAAACACTCAAACACCACCCCCAGCACGACCCCCTTTACTGCCCGAACACCACTTCTCTGCCCTAAACCCTGAAACACCACCCCCAGCACGACCCCTAATCTGCCCGAACACCACTGCTCTGCCCTAAACCCTAAAACACCACCCCCAGCACGACCCACTACACTACCCAAACACAACTGCACTACCCTAAACCCTAAATCTACCCCCAGCACGACCCCCTACACTACCCAAACTCTACTGCACTACCCTAAACCCTAAATCTACCCTCAGCACAACCCCCTACCCTACCCAAACACCACTGCACTACCCTAATCCCTAAATCACTACCCCCAGCACGAGCCCCACACTACACCAACACCATTGCACTACCCTAAACCCTAAAACACAACCCCACCATGACCCCCTACACTACCCAAACAACACTGCACTACCCTAAACCCTAAAACACTACCCTCAGCAACACCCCCTACACTACCCAAACATCACTGCACTACCCTAAACCCTAACACACTACCCCCAGCACGACCCGTACACTACACAAACACCACTGCACTGCCCTAAACCCTAAAACACCACCCCCAGCATGACCCCCTACACTACACAAACACCACTGCACTACCCTAAACCTCTAAATCTACCCCAGGCACGAGCCCCTACACTATACAAACATCATTGCACTGTCCTCAACACTGAAACACTAGCCCCAGCACGACCCCCTACTCTGCCCGAACACCACTGCACTGCCCTAAACCCTGAAACACCACCCCCAGCACGACCCCCTACACTGCCCGAACACCACTCCACTGCCCTAAACCCTGAAACACCACCCCCAGCAGGACCCCCAACACTGCCCGAACACCACTGCCCTGCCCAAAACCCTGAAACACCACCCCCAGCATGACCCCTTACACTGCCCGAACACCACTGCACTGCCCTATCCCCTGAAACACCCCCCAGCACGACCCCCTACACTGCCCGAACACCGCTGCCCTGCCATAAAACCTGAAAGACCACCCCCTGCATGACCCCCTACACTGCCCTAACACCGCTGCACAGCCCTATACCCTGAAACACCACCTCCAGCACGACCCCTTACACTGCCCAAACACTACTGCTCTGCCCTAAACCCTGAAACACCACCCCTCAACGACCCCCTACTCTGCCCGAACACCACTGCTCTGCCCTAAACCCTAAAACACTACCCCCAGCATGACCCCCTACACCGCCAGAACACAAATGCTCTGCCCTAAACCCAGAAACATCAGCCCCAGCATGACCCCTACACTGACTGAACACCACTGCACTGCCCTAAACCCTAAAGCACTTGCCCCAGCATGACCCCCTACACTGCCCAAACACCACTGCACTGCCCCAAACCCTGAAACACCACCCCCAGAACGACCCCTACACTGTCCAAACACCACTGCACTGCCCTAAACACTGAAACACCTCCCACCTACACGACCACCTACACTGCCTGAACAGCACTGCGCTGCCCTAAACCCTGAAATACAACCCCCCTGCATGGCCCCCTACACTGCCCGAATGCCACTGCACTGCCCTAAACCCTGAAACACAACCCTGCATGACACCTACACTGCTCGAACGCCACTGCACTGCCCTAAACACTCAAACACCACCCCCAGCACGACCCCCTTCACTGCCCGAACACCACTTCTCTGCCCTAAACCCTGAAACACCACCCCCAGCACGACCCCTAATCTGCCCGAACACCACTGCTCTGCCCTAAACCCTAAAACACCACCCCCAGCACGACCCACTACACTACCCAAACACAACTGCACTACCCTAAACCCTAAATCTACCCCCAGCACGACCCCCTACACTACCCAAACTCTACTGCACTACCCTAAACCCTAAATCTACCCTCAGCACAACCCCCTACCCTACCCAAACACCACTGCACTACCCTAATCCCTAAATCACTACCCCCAGCACGAGCCCCACACTACACCAACACCATTGCACTACCCTAAACCCTAAAACACAACCCCACCATGACCCCCTACACTACCCAAACAACACTGCACTACCCTAAACCCTAAAACACTACCCTCAGCAACACCCCCTACACTACCCAAACATCACTGCACTACCCTAAACCCTAAAGCACTACCCCCAGCACGACCCGTACACTACACAAACACCACTGCACTGCCCTAAACCCTAAAACACTACCTCCAACACGACCCCCTACACTACACAAACACCACTGCACTACCCTAAACCTCTAAATCTACCCCAGGCACGAGCCCCTACACTATACAAACATCATTGCACTGTCTTCAACCCTGAAACACTAGCGCCAGCACGACCCCCTACTCTGCCCGAACACCTCTGCACTGCCCTAAACCCTGAAACACCACCCCCAGCACGACCCCCTACACTGCCCGAACACCACTGCACTGCCCTAAACCCTGAAACACCACCCCCAGCAGGACCTCCTACACTGCCCGAACACCACTGCCCTGCCCAAAACCCTGAAACACCACCCCCAGCATGACCCCCTACACTGCCTGAACACCACTGCACTGCCCTAAACTCTGAAACCCCCCCCTGCACGACCCCCTACACTGCCCGAACGCCACTGCACTGCTCTTAACCCTGAAAGACCACCCCTCTCCACGAACCCCTACAGTGCCCGAACACCACTGCAATGCCCTAAACCCTGAAACACCACCCCTGCACGACCCCCTAAACTGCCCGAACACCACTGCACTGCCCTAAACCCTGAAACACCACCCCCAGCAAGACCCCCTACACTACCCGAACACCACTACAATGCCCTAAACCCTGAAACACCACCCCCAGGAAGACCCCCTAAACTGCCCAAACAACACTGCCCTAAACCTGAAACACCAATCCCTGCAAGACCCACTACACTGCCAAAAACACCACTGCACTAAACCCTGACACACCACCCCCAGCATGACCCCCTACACTGCCGGAACACTACTGCACTGCCCTAAACCTGAATCACCACCCACTGCACGCCCCCCTACACTGCCTGAACACCACTGCACTGTCCTAAACCCTAAAACACCAGCACGACCCCCTACACTGCCCGAGCACCACTGCGCTGCCCTAAACCCTAAAAGACCACACCCCGCATGACCCCCTACACTGCCCGTACACCACTGCGCTGCCCTAAACCCTAAAACACCACCCCAGCACGACCCCTGCACTGCCCAAACACCGCCTGGCTGCCCTAAACCCTAAAACACCTCCCCCAGCACGACCCCCACACTACCCAAACACCTCTGCATTGGTCTAAGCCCTAAAACACCACCCCCAGCACGACCCCCTACACTAACCAAACACCACTGCTTTGCCCTAAACCCTAAAACACCACCCCCAGCACAACCCCCTACACTGCCTGAACACTAATGCACTGCCCTAAACCCTGAAACACCAGCCCCAGCACGACCCCCTGCACTGCCCCAACAGCATTGCACTGCCCTAAACACTGAAACACTAGCCCCACCACGACCCCCTACACTGCCCGAACACCTCTGCACTGCCCTAAACCCTGAAACACCACCCCCAGTACAAGCCCCTACAATGCCCGAACACCACTGCACTGTTCTAAACCCTAAAACACCAGCCCCAACACGACCCCCTACACTGCACGAACACCACTGCACTGCCTTGAACCCTGAAACACCACCCCAGCACGACCACCTACGCTGCCCAAACACCACTGCACTGCCCTAAACCCTGAAACACCATCTCCAGCCCGACCCCCTACACTGCTCGAAAACCACTGCGCTGCCCTATACCCTGAAACCCCACCCCCTGCAAGACCCCCTACACTGTCCGAACACCGCTGCCCTGCCATAAACCCTGAAACACCACCCTCTGCTTGACCCCCTACACTACCCGAACACTGTTGCACTGCCCTATACCCTGAAACACTACCCCCAGCATGACCCCATACACTACCTGAACACCACTGCTCTGCCCAAAACCTTGAAACACCACCCCCAGCACGACCCCCTACTCTGCCCGAACACCACTGCTCTGCCCTAAACCTTAAAACACCACCCCCAGCACAACCCCTTACACTGCCAGAACTCCAATGCTCTGCCCTAAACCCAGAAACACCAGCCCCAGCATGACCCCTGCACTGCCTGAACACCACTGCACTGCCTTAAACCCTGAAGCACTTGCCCCAGCATGACCCCCTACACTGCCCAAACACCACTGCACTGCCCCAAACCCTGAAACACCACCCCCAGAATGACCCCTACACTGCCCGAACACCACTGCCCAAAACCCTGAAACACCACCTTCTGCACGACCCCATACACTGCCCAAACACCACTGCACTGCCCTAAACCCTGAAACACCACCCACCTACACGACCACCTACACTGCCTGAACAGCACTGCACTGCCCTAAACCCTGAAACACAACCCCCCTGCATGACCCCCTACACTGCCCGAAAGCCACTGCACTGCCCTAAACCCTGAAACTCTAGCCCCACCATGACCTCCTACACTGCCCGAACACCACTGCACTGCCCTAAAC
Organism: Triturus cristatus; assembly: GCF_964204655.1. Lineage (NCBI taxonomy): Eukaryota > Metazoa > Chordata > Amphibia > Caudata > Salamandridae > Triturus > Triturus cristatus. The sequence goes on along the minus strand of NC_140591.1, from coordinate 1,004,769,863 downwards.
CCTGAAACACCACCCACAGCATGACCCCCTACACAGCCCGAACTCCACTGCACTGCCATAAACCCTGAAACACCAGCACGACCCCCTACACTGCCCGAGCACCACTGCGCTGCCCTAAACCCTAAAAGACCACACCCCCGCATGACCCCCTACACTGCCCGAACACCACTGCGCTGCCCTAAACCCTAAAACAGCACCCCAGCACGACCCCCTGCTCTGCCCAAACACCGCCTGGCTGCCCTAAACCCTAAAACACCTCCCCCAGCACGACCCCCTACACTACCCAAACACCTCTGCATTGGTCTAAGCCCTAAAACACCACCCCCTGCACGACCCCCTACACTGCCTGAACACTAATGCACTACCCTAAACCCTGAAACACCAGCCCCAGCACGACCCCCTGCACTGCCCCAACACCATTGCACTGCCCTAAACACTGAAACACTAGCCCCACCACGACCCCCTACACTGCCCGAACACCACTGCACTGCCCTAAACCCTGAAACACCACCCCCAGTACAAGCCCCTACACTGCCCGAACACCACTGCACTGTCCTAAACCCTAAAACACCAGCCCCAACACGACCCCCTACACTGCACAAACACCACTGCACTGCCTTGAACCCTGAAACACCACCCCAGCACGACCACCTACACTGCCCAAACACCACTGCACTGCCCTAAACCCTGAAACACCATCTCCAGCCCGACCCCCTACACTGCTCGAAAACCACTGCACTGCCCTATACCCTGAAACCCCACCCCCTGCAAGACCCCCTACACTGTCCGAACACCGCTGCCCTGCCATAAACCCTGAAACACCACCCTCTGCTTGACCCCCTACACTACCCGAACACTGCTGCACTGCCCTATACCCTGAAACACTACCCCCAGCATGACCCCATACACTACCTGAACACCACTGCTCTGCCCAAAACCTTGAAACACCACCCCCAGCACGACCCCCTACTCTGCCCGAACACCACTGCTCTGCCCTAAACCTTAAAACACCACCCCCAGCACAACCCCTTACACTGCCAGAACTCCAATGCTCTGCCCTAAACCCAGAAACACCAGCCCCAGCATGACCCCTGCACTGCCTGAACACCACTGCACTGCCTTAAACCCTGAAGCACTTGCCCCAGCATGACCCCCTACACTGCCCAAACACCACTGCACTGCCCCAAACCCTGAAACACCACCCCCAGAATGACCCCTACACTGCCCGAACACCACTGCCCAAAACCCTGAAACACCACCTTCTGCACAACCCCATACACTGCCCAAACACCACTGCACTGCCCTAAACCCTGAAACACCACCCACCTACACGACCACCTACACTGCCTGAACAGCACTGCACTGCCCTAAACCCTGAAACACAACCCCCCTGCATGACCCCCTACACTGCCCGAAAGCCACTGCACTGCCCTAAACCCTGAAACTCTAGCCCCACCATGACCCCCTACACTGCCCGAACACCACTGCACTGCCCTAAACCCTGAAACACCACCCACAGCATGACCCCCTACACAGCCCGAACTCCACTGCACTGCCATAAACCCTGAAACATCACCCCCCTGCACGACCCCCTACACTGCCCGAACGCCACTGCACTGCCCTAAACCCTGAAACAACAACCCCTGCACGACCCCCTACACTGCCCGAACACCACTGCACTGCCCTAAACCCAGAATCACAACCCCCTGCAAGACCCCCTACACTGCCCAAACACCACTGCACTTAACCCTGAAACACATCCGCCTTTAAGACCCCTACACTGCCCGAACACCACTGCAATGCCCTAAACCCTGAAACACTAGCCCCAGCACAAACCCCTACACTGCCCGAACACCCCTGCACTGCCCTAAACCCTGAAACACTAGCCCCAGCACGACCCCCTACACTGCCCGAACACCCCTGCATTGCCCCAAACCCTGAAACACCAGCCCCAGCACGAACCATACACTGCCAGAACACCACTGCACTGCCCTAAACCTTGAAACGCTAGCTCCAGCATGACCCCCTACACTGCCCAAACACCAATTCAATGCCTTAAACCCTGAAACACTAGCCCCACCAAGACCCCCTACACTGCCCGAACACCACTGCACTACCCTAAACCCTGAAACACCACCCCCAGAAAGACCCCCTACACTGTCCAAACACCACTGCCCTAAACTCTGAAACACCACCCCCCTGCATGATCCCCAACTCTGCCCAAACGCCAATGCACTGCCCTAAACCCTGAATCAACACCCCCTGCAAGCCCCCTACACTGCCCGAACACCACTGCACTAAACCCTGAAACACGACCCCCTTCAAAACCTCCTACACTGCCCGAACACCACTGCACTGCCCAAAACCCTGAAACACCACCCCCAGTATGACCCCCTACACTGTCCAAACACCACTGCACTGCCCTAAACTCTCTAACACCACCGCCTGCATTACCCCCTACACCATGGGTACTCACAAACTTTCTCTCGGGGGCCAAATTTACAGTGTGGTTTGTGGCTGAGTGCCGCACCGGTGGGGGCGGGGGCAGTGGGGGAGGAGGCGGGGCTAGAGCAAAAAAAAACCTATGACCATGAGGTTGAACACAGGCCCCTGCAGCGGACGCCTTCGTCCACTGAGCCACCAGACCCGGCATTCACACATCTCTATCTATCTATCTATCTATCTATCTATCTATCTATCTATCTATCTATCTATCTATCTATCTATCTATCTATCTATCTATCTATCTATCTATCTATCTATCTATCTATCTATCTATCTATCTATCTATCTATCTATCTATCTATCTATCTATCTATCTATCTATCTATCTATCTATCTATCTATCTATCTATCTATCTATCTATCTATCTATCTATCTATCTATCTATCTATCTATCTATCTATCTCTCGCTCCGTCTCCCTCCCTCTCTCTCTCTCCCTCTGTCTTCCTCACTGTGTCTCCCTCTCTCTGTCTCCCTCCCTCTCTCTCCGTCTCCCTCCCTGTCACCCTCCCTCTCTCTGTCTCCCTCCCTCTCCCTCTCTCTGTCTCCCTCCCTCTGTCTGTCTCCCTCCCTCTGTCTCCCTCTTGTCTGTCTCAGTCTGTCTCCCTACCTCTCCCTCCCTCCCTCCCTCTATCCCTCCCTCCCTCCCTCTATCTCTCTCTCTCCCTCCCTCTGTCTCCCTCTCTGTGTTTGTCTCCCTTTATCTCTCTGTCTCCCTCCCTCCCTCCCTCTCTCTGTCTGTCTCCCTCCCTCCCTCTCTCTCCCTCCCTCTCTCTCCCTCTCTCTCTCTCTCTCCCTCTCTCTCTGCCTCCCTCCTCCCTATCCCTCCCTGTCTCCCCCTGTCTCCGTCTCCCTATGTCTCCCTCCCTATGTGTCCCTGTCTCCTTCTCTATCTCTCTCACCGTCTGTCTCCCTCCCTCTCTCCATCTCCCTCCCTCTGTCTCACTCCCTCCCTCTGTCTCCCTCTCTCCGTCTCCCTCCATCTGTCTCACTCTGTCTCACTCACTCTGTCTCCCTTTCTCTCTGTCTCCCTCTCTCTCTCCGTCTCCCTCCCTCTCTATCTCCGTCTCCCTCCCTCTCTAACTCTGTCTCCCTCCCACTCTCTCTCCGTCTCCCTCCCTCTGTCTATCACTCTCTCTCTCCCCCTCTGTCTCACTCACTCTGTTTGTCTCCCTTTCTCTGTCTGCCTGTCTCCTTCTCTCTCTCTCTCCGTCTGTCTCCCTCCCTCTCTCCATCTTTCTCCCTCTGTCTGTCTCCCTCCCTCTGTCTCCCTCCCTCAGCCTCTCTGTCTCCCTCCCTCTCTCTGTCTCCCTCCCTCTGTCTCCCTCTCTCTCTCCGTCTCCCTCTCTCTCTCTCTCTCTCTCTGAATCACTGTTTGTCTCCCTTTCGCTCTCCCTCCCTCCCCCTCTGTCTCCCTCTCTGTCTCCCTATCTGTCTCCCTCTATCTTCCCCCTCTCCCTCTGTCTTCCTCCCTCTGCGCACTGTCTTCCTCCCCCTGTCACCTCACCTGCTGCTCTCACTCCCTGCTGCTCTCCATCACCTCACCCTGCTGTCCTCCTCACCCTTTGACACCTCACCGGCGCTGAGACAGCTTCCGAGAACACACACAGCCCCCGCCGCACCCAAGTACTTAACAGGTGTTTTAAAAACCATTCACTTGTTAATGAGTCTTTATTGTATTTCACCTCTTCTTAGCGCCCCTGCATCAGGGGCGCTAAGAAGAGGTGAAATTCAACAAAGCCTCATTTACAAGTTAATGGTCTTTAAAAGAAATCGCCCGGGCACCAGAAGCTCCACGCTGCTGCAACCGGCGATGTAAAAAACACACAGGTATGATGTCTGTAAGGTCCGCGGGCCGCCACGGAAGGCTTGCCGGGCCGCCGCCGGCCCGCGGGCCGTACTATGAGTACCCGTGCCCTACACTGTCCAAACACCACCGCACTGCCCTCAACACTGACACACCACCCCCTGAATGACCCCCTACACTGCCTGAACGCCAATGCACTGCCCTAAACCCTGAAACACCACCCCCTGCAAGACCCCCTACACTGCCCGAAGCCCATAGCACTGCCCAAAACCCCAAAACACCACCACCAGCACGACCCCCTACACTGGCCGAACACCATTGCACTGCCCTAAACCCTAAAACACCATCCCCAGCACTACCCCCTACACTGCCCGAACACCACTGCACTGCCCTAAATCCTAAAACACTACCCCCAGACGACCCCCTACCCTACCCGAACACCACTGCACTGCACTGAACCCTAAAACACCACCCCAGCATGACCCCCTACACTGCCGGAACACTACTGCAGTGCCCTAAACCTGAATCACCACCCTCTGCACGACCCCCTACACTGCCTGAACACCACTGCACTGTCCTAAACCCTAAAACACCAGCACGACCCCCTACACTGCCCGAGCACCACTGCGCTGCCCTAAACCCTAAAAGACCACACCCCGCATGACCCCCTACACTGCCCGAACACCACTGCGCTGCCCTAAACCCTAAAACACCACCCCAGCACGACCCCCTATACTTCCCAAACACCGCCTGGCTGCCCTAAACCCTAAATCACCTCCCCCAGCACGACACCCTACACTACCCAAACACCTCTGCATTGGTCTAAGCCCTAAAACACCACCCCAGCACGACCCCCTACACTAACCAAACACCACTGCTTTGCCCTAAACCCTAAAACACCACCCCCAGCACAATCCCCTACACTGCCTGAACACCAATGCACTGCCCTAAACCCTGAAACACCAGCCCCAGCACGACCCCCTTCACTGCTCCAACACCATTGCACTGCCCTAAACACTGAAACACTAGCCCCACCATGACCCCCTACACTGCCCGAACATCACTGCACTGCCCTAAACCCTGAAACACCACCCCCAGTACAACCCCCTACACTGCCTGAACACTACTGCACTCTCCTAAACCCTAAAACACCAGCCCCAACACGACCCCCTACACTGCACGAACACCACTGCACTGCCTTGAACCCTGAAACACCACCCCAGCACGACCACCTACACTGCCCAAACACCACTGCACTGCCCTAAACCCTGAAACACCACCCCCAGCACGACCCCCTACACTGCCCGAACCCCACTGCACTGCCCTAAACCCTGAAACACCACCCCCAGCAGGACCCCTAACACTGCCCGAACACCACTGCCCTGCCCAAAACCCTGAAACACCACCCCCAGCATGACCCCTTACACTGCCCGAACACCACTGCACTGCCCTATCCCCTGAAACACCCCCCCAGCACGACCCCCTACACTGCCCGAATACCGCTGCCCTGCCATAAAACCTGAAATACCACCCCCTGCATGACCCCCTACACTGCCCTAACACCGCTGCACAGCCCTATACCCTGAAACACCACCTCCAGCACGACCCCTTACACTGCCCAAACACTACTGCTCTGCCCTAAACCCTGAAACACCACCCCTCAACGACCCCCTACTCTGCCCGAACACCACTGCTCTGCCCTAAACCCTAAAACACCACCCCCAGCACGACCCCCTACACCGCCAGAACACAAATGCTCTGCCCTAAACCCAGAAACATCAGCCCCAGCATGACCCCTAGACTGACTGAACACCACTGCACTGCCCTAAACCCTAAAGCACTTGCCCCAGCATGACCCCCTACACTGCCCAAACACCACTGCACTGCCCCAAACCCTGAAACACCACCCCCAGAACGACCCCTACACTGTCCAAACACCACTGCACTGCCCTAAACACTGAAACACCTCCCACCTACACGACCACCTACACTGCCTGAACAGCACTGCGCTGCCCTAAACCCTGAAATACAACCCCCCTGCATGGCCCCCTACACTGCCCGAATGCCACTGCACTGCCCTAAACCCTGAAACACAACCCCGCATGACACCTACACTGCCCGAACGCCACTGCACTGCCCTAAACACTCAAACACCACCCCCAGCACGACCCCCTTCACTGCCCGAACACCACTTCTCTGCCCTAAACCCTGAAACACCACCCCCAGCACGACCCCTAATCTGCCCGAACACCACTGCTCTGCCCTAAACCCTAAAACACCACCCCCAGCACGACCCACTACACTACCCAAACACAACTGCACTACCCTAAACCCTAAATCTACCCCCAGCACGACCCCCTACACTACCCAAACTCTACTGCACTACCCTAAACCCTAAATCTACCCTCAGCACAACCCCCTACCCTACTCAAACACCACTGCACTACCCTAATCCCTAAATCACTACCCCCAGCACGAGCCCCACACAACACCAACACCATTGCACTACCCTAAACCCTAAAACACAACCCCACCATGACCCCTACACTACCCAAACAACACTGCACTACCCTAAACCCTAAAACACTACCCTCAGCAACACCCCCTACACTACCCAAACATCACTGCACTACCCTAAACCCTAAAGCACTACCCCCAGCACGACCCGTACACTACACAAACACCACTGCACTGCCCTAAACCCTAAAACACTACCTCCAGCACGACCCCCTACACTACACAAACACCACTGCACTACCCTAAACCTCTAAATCTACCCCAGGCACGAGCCCCTACACTATACAAACATCATTGCACTGTCTTCAACCCTGAAACACTAGCGCCAGCACGACCCCCTACTCTGCCCGAACACCACTGCACTGCCCTAAACCCTGAAACACCACCCCCAGCACGACCCCCTACACTGCCCGAACACCACTGCACTGCCCTAAACTCTGAAACACCACCCCCAGCAGGACCTCCTACACTGCCCGAACACCACTGCTCTGCCTTAAACCCTGAAACACCACCCCCAGCATGACCCCCTACACTGCCCGAACACCATTACACTGCCCTAGGCCCTGAAACACCACCCACCTACACGACCCCCTACACTGCCTGAACACCACTGCACTGCCCTAAAATCTGAAACCCCCCCTGCACGACCCCCTACACTGCCCGAACGCCACTGCACTGCTCTTAACCCTGAAAGACCACCCCTGCACGACCCCCTAAACTGCCCGAACACCACTGCACTGCCCTAAACCCTGAAACACAACCCCCAGCAAGACCCCCTACACTACCCGAACACCACTACAATGCCCTAAACCCTGAAACACCACCCCCAGGAAGACCCCCTACACTGCCCAAACAACACTGCCCTAAACCCTGAAACACCAACCCCTGCAAGACCCACTACACTGCCAAAAACACCACTGCACTAAACCCTAACACACCACCCCCTGCAAGACCCCCTACACTGCCGGAACACTACTGCACTGCCCTAAACCTGAATCACCACCCACTGCACGCCCCCCTACACTGCCTGAACACCACTGCACTGTCCTAAACCCTAAAACACCAGCACGACCCCCTACACTGCCCGAGCACCACTGCGCTGCCCTAAACCCTAAAAGACCACACCCCGCATGACCCCCTACACTGCCCGAACACCACTGCGCTGCCCTAAACCCTAAAACACCACCCCAGCACGACCCCCTGCACTGCCCAAACACCGCCTGGCTGCCCTAAACCCTAAAACACCTCCCCCAGCACGACCCCCTACACTACCCAAACACCTCTGCATTGGTCTAAGCCCTAAAACACCACCCCCAGCACGACCCCCTACACTAACCAAACACCACTGCTTTGCCCTAAACCCTAAAACACCACCCCCAGCACGACCCCCTACACTGCCTGAACACTAATGCACTGCCCTAAACCCTGAAACACCAGCCCCAGCACGACCCCCTGCACTGCCCCAACACCATTGCACTGCCCTAAACACTGAAACACTAGCCCCACCACGACCCCCTACACTGCCCGAACACCACTGCACTGCCCTAAACCGTGAAACACCACCCCCAGTACAAGCCCCTACACTGCCCGAACACCACTGCACTGTCCTAAACCCTAAAACACCAGCCCCAACATGACCCCCTACACTGCACGAACACCACTGCACTGCCTTGAACCCTGAAACACCACGCCAGCACGACCACCTACACTGCCCAAACACCACTGCACTGCCCTAAACCCTGAAACACCATCTCCAGCCCGACCCCCTACACTGCTCGAAAACCACTGCACTGCCCTATACCCTGAAACCCCACCCCCTGCAAGACCCCCTACACTGTCCGAACACCGCTGCCCTGCCATAAACCCTGAAACACCACCCTCTGCTTGACCCCCTACACTACCCGAACACTGCTGCACTGCCCTATACCCTGAAACACTACCCCCAGCATGACCCCATACACTACCTGAACACCACTGCTCTGCCCAAAACCTTGAAACACCACCCCCAGCACGACCCCCTACACTGCCTGAACACCACTGCACTCTCCTAAACCCTAAAACACCAGCACGACCCCTACACTGCCCGAGCACCACTGCGCTGCCCTAAACCCTAAAAGACCACACCCCGCATGACCCCCTACACTGCCCGAACACCACTGCGCTGCCCTAAACCCTAAAACACCACCCCAGCATGACCCCCTGCTCTGCCCAAACACCGCCTGGCTGCCCTAAACCCTTAAACTCCTCCCCCAGCACGACCCCCTACACTACCCAAACACCTCTGCATTGGTCTAAGCCCTAAAACACCACCCCCAGCAGGACCCCCTACACTGCCTGAACACTAATGCACTGCCCTAAACCCTGAAACACCAGCCCCAGCACGACCCCCTGCACTGCCCCAACACCATTGCACTGCCCTAAACACTGAAACACTAGCCCCACCACGACCCCCTACACTGCCCGAACACCACTGCACTGCCCTAAACCCTGAAACACCACCCCCAGTACAAGCCCCTGCACTGCCCGAACACCATTGCACTGTCCTAAACCCTAAAACATCAGCCCCAACACGACCCCCTACACTGCACAAACACCACTGCACTGCCTTGAACCCTAAAACACCACCCCAGCACGACCACCTACACTGCCCAAACAGCACTGCACTGCCCTAAACCCTGAAACACAACCCCGCATGACACCTACACTGCCCGAACGCCACTGCACTGCCCTAAACACTCAAACACCACCCCCAGCACGACCCCCTTCACTGCCCGAACACCACTTCTCTGCCCTAAACCCTGAAACACCACCCCCAGCACGACCCCTAATCTGCCCGAACACCACTGCTCTGCCCTAAACCCTAAAACACCACCCCCAGCACGACCCACTACACTACCCAAACACAACTGCACTACCCTAAACCCTAAATCTACCCCCAGCACGACCCCCTACACTACCCAAACTCTACTGCACTACCCTAAACCCTAAATCTACCCTCAGCACAACCCCCTACCCTACTCAAACACCACTGCACTACCCTAATCCCTAAATCACTACCCCCAGCACGAGCCCCACACAACACCAACACCATTGCACTACCCTAAACCCTAAAACACAACCCCACCATGACCCCTACACTACCCAAACAACACTGCACTACCCTAAACCCTAAAACACTACCCTCAGCAACACCCCCTACACTACCCAAACATCACTGCACTACCCTAAACCCTAAAGCACTACCCCCAGCACGACCCGTACACTACACAAACACCACTGCACTGCCCTAAACCCTAAAACACTACCTCCAGCACGACCCCCTACACTACACAAACACCACTGCACTACCCTAAACCTCTAAATCTACCCCAGGCACGAGCCCCTACACTATACAAACATCATTGCACTGTCTTCAACCCTGAAACACTAGCGCCAGCACGACCCCCTACTCTGCCCGAACACCACTGCACTGCCCTAAACCCTGAAACACCACCCCCAGCACGACCCCCTACACTGCCCGAACACCACTGCACTGCCCTAAACTCTGAAACACCACCCCCAGCAGGACCTCCTACACTGCCCGAACACCACTGCTCTGCCTTAAACCCTGAAACACCACCCCCAGCATGACCCCCTACACTGCCCGAACACCATTACACTGCCCTAGGCCCTGAAACACCACCCACCTACACGACCCCCTACACTGCCTGAACACCACTGCACTGCCCTAAAATCTGAAACCCCCCCTGCACGACCCCCTACACTGCCCGAACGCCACTGCACTGCTCTTAACCCTGAAAGACCACCCCTGCACGACCCCCTAAACTGCCCGAACACCACTGCACTGCCCTAAACCCTGAAACACAACCCCCAGCAAGACCCCCTACACTACCCGAACACCACTACAATGCCCTAAACCCTGAAACACCACCCCCAGGAAGACCCCCTACACTGCCCAAACAACACTGCCCTAAACCCTGAAACACCAACCCCTGCAAGACCCACTACACTGCCAAAAACACCACTGCACTAAACCCTAACACACCACCCCCTGCAAGACCCCCTACACTGCCGGAACACTACTGCACTGCCCTAAACCTGAATCACCACCCACTGCACGCCCCCCTACACTGCCTGAACACCACTGCACTGTCCTAAACCCTAAAACACCAGCACGACCCCCTACACTGCCCGAGCACCACTGCGCTGCCCTAAACCCTAAAAGACCACACCCCGCATGACCCCCTACACTGCCCGAACACCACTGCGCTACCCTAAACCCTAAAACACCACCCCAGCACGACCCCCTGCACTGCCCAAACACCGCCTGGCTGCCCTAAACCCTAAAACACCTCCCCCAGCACGACCCCCTACACTACCCAAACACCTCTGCATTGGTCTAAGCCCTAAAACACCACCCCCAGCACGACCCCCTACACTAACCAAACACCACTGCTTTGCCCTAAACCCTAAAACACCACCCCCAGCACGACCCCCTACACTGCCTGAACACTAATGCACTGCCCTAAACCCTGAAACACCAGCCCCAGCACGACCCCCTGCACTGCCCCAACACCATTGCACTGCCCTAAACACTGAAACACTAGCCCCACCACGACCCCCTACACTGCCCGAACACCACTGCACTGCCCTAAACCGTGAAACACCACCCCCAGTACAAGCCCCTACACTGCCCGAACACCACTGCACTGTCCTAAACCCTAAAACACCAGCCCCAACATGACCCCCTACACTGCACGAACACCACTGCACTGCCTTGAACCCTGAAACACCACGCCAGCACGACCACCTACACTGCCCAAACACCACTGCACTGCCCTAAACCCTGAAACACCATCTCCAGCCCGACCCCCTACACTGCTCGAAAACCACTGCACTGCCCTATACCCTGAAACCCCACCCCCTGCAAGACCCCCTACACTGTCCGAACACCGCTGCCCTGCCATAAACCCTGAAACACCACCCTCTGCTTGACCCCCTACACTACCCGAACACTGCTGCACTGCCCTATACCCTGAAACACTACCCCCAGCATGACCCCATACACTACCTGAACACCACTGCTCTGCCCAAAACCTTGAAACACCACCCCCAGCACGACCCACTACACTACCCAAACACAACTGCACTACCCTAAACCCTAAATCTACCCCCAGCACGACCCCCTACACTACCCAAACTCTACTGCACTACCCTAAACCCTAAATCTACCCTCAGCACAACCCCCTACCCTACTCAAACACCACTGCACTACCCTAATCCCTAAATCACTACCCCCAGCACGAGCCCCACACAACACCAACACCATTGCACTACCCTAAACCCTAAAACACAACCCCACCATGACCCCTACACTACCCAAACAACACTGCACTACCCTAAACCCTAAAACACTACCCTCAGCAACACCCCCTACACTACCCAAACATCACTGCACTACCCTAAACCCTAAAGCACTACCCCCAGCACGACCCGTACACTACACAAACACCACTGCACTGCCCTAAACCCTAAAACACTACCTCCAGCACGACCCCCTACACTACACAAACACCACTGCACTACCCTAAACCTCTAAATCTACCCCAGGCACGAGCCCCTACACTATACAAACATCATTGCACTGTCTTCAACCCTGAAACACTAGCGCCAGCACGACCCCCTACTCTGCCCGAACACCACTGCACTGCCCTAAACCCTGAAACACCACCCCCAGCACGACCCCCTACACTGCCCGAACACCACTGCACTGCCCTAAACTCTGAAACACCACCCCCAGCAGGACCTCCTACACTGCCCGAACACCACTGCTCTGCCTTAAACCCTGAAACACCACCCCCAGCATGACCCCCTACACTGCCCGAACACCATTACACTGCCCTAGGCCCTGAAACACCACCCACCTACACGACCCCCTACACTGCCTGAACACCACTGCACTGCCCTAAAATCTGAAACCCCCCCTGCACGACCCCCTACACTGCCCGAACGCCACTGCACTGCTCTTAACCCTGAAAGACCACCCCTGCACGACCCCCTAAACTGCCCGAACACCACTGCACTGCCCTAAACCCTGAAACACAACCCCCAGCAAGACCCCCTACACTACCCGAACACCACTACAATGCCCTAAACCCTGAAACACCACCCCCAGGAAGACCCCCTACACTGCCCAAACAACACTGCCCTAAACCCTGAAACACCAACCCCTGCAAGACCCACTACATTGCCAAAAACACCACTGCACTAAACCCTAACACACCACCCCCTGCAAGACCCCCTACACTGCCGGAACACTACTGCACTGCCCTAAACCTGAATCACCACCCACTGCACGCCCCCCTACACTGCCTGAACACCACTGCACTGTCCTAAACCCTAAAACACCAGCACGACCCCCTACACTGCCCGAGCACCACTGCGCTGCCCTAAACCCTAAAAGACCACACCCCGCATGACCCCCTACACTGCCCGAACACCACTGCGCTGCCCTAAACCCTAAAACACCACCCCAGCACGACCCCCTGCACTGCCCAAACACCGCCTGGCTGCCCTAAACCCTAAAACACCTCCCCCAGCACGACCCCCTACACTACCCAAACACCTCTGCATTGGTCTAAGCCCTAAAACACCACCCCCAGCACGACCCCCTACACTAACCAAACACCACTGCTTTGCCCTAAACCCTAAAACACCACCCCCAGCACGACCCCCTACACTGCCTGAACACTAATGCACTGCCCTAAACCCTGAAACACCAGCCCCAGCACAACCCCCTGCACTGCCCCAACACCATTGCACTGCCCTAAACACTGAAACACTAGCCCCACCACGACCCCCTACACTGCCCGAACACCACTGCACTGCCCTAAACCGTGAAACACCACCCCCAGTACAAGCCCCTACACTGCCTGAACACCACTGCACTGTCCTAAACCCTAAAACACCAGCCCCAACATGACCCCCTACACTGCACGAACACCACTGCACTGCCTTGAACCCTGAAACACCACGCCAGCACGACCACCTACACTGCCCAAACACCACTGCACTGCCCTAAACCCTGAAACACCATCTCCAGCCCGACCCCCTACACTGCTCGAAAACCACTGCACTGCCCTATACCCTGAAACCCCACCCCCTGCAAGACCCCCTACACTGTCCGAACACCGCTTCCCTGCCATAAACCCTGAAACACCACCCTCTGCTTGACCCCCTACACTACCCGAACACTGCTGCACTGCCCTATACCCTGAAACACTACCCCCAGCATGACCCCATACACTACCTGAACACCACTGCTCTGCCCAAAACCTTGAAACACCACCCCCAGCACGACCCCCTACACTGCCTGAACACCACTGCACTCTCCTAAACCCTAAAACACCAGCACGACCCCTACACTGCCCGAGCACCACTGCGCTGCCCTAAACCCTAAAAGACCACACCCCGCATGACCCCCTACACTGCCCGAACACCACTGCGCTGCCCTAAACCCTAAAACACCACCCCAGCATGACCCCCTGCTCTGCCCAAACACCGCCTGGCTGCCCTAAACCCTTAAACTCCTCCCCCAGCACGACCCCCTACACTACCCAAATACCTCTGCATTGGTCTAAGCCCTAAAACACCACCCCCAGCAGGACCCCCTACACTGCCTGAACACTAATGCACTGCCCTAAACCCTGAAACACCAGCCCCAGCACGACCCCCTGCACTGCCCCAACACCATTGCACTGCCCTAAACACTGAAACACTAGCCCCACCACGACCCCCTACACTGCCCGAACACCACTGCACTGCCCTAAACCCTGAAACACCACCCCCAGTACAAGCCCCTGCACTGCCCGAACACCATTGCACTGTCCTAAACCCTAAAACATCAGCCCCAACACGACCCCCTACACTGCACAAACACCACTGCACTGCCTTGAACCCTAAAACACCACCCCAGCACGACCACCTACACTGCCCAAACAGCACTGCACTGCCCTAAACCCTGAAACACCATCTCCAGCCCGACCCCCTACACTGCTCGAAAACCACTGCACTGCCCTATACCCTGAAACCCCACCCCCTGCAAGACCCCCTACACTGTCCGAACACCGCTGCCCTGCCATAAACCCTGAAACACCACCCTCTGCTTGAACCCCTACACTACCCGAACACTGCTGCACTGCCCTATACCCTGAAACACTACCCCCAGCATGACCCCATACACTACCTGAACACCACTGCTCTGCCCAAAACCTTGAAACACCACCCCCAGCACGACCCCCTACTCTGCCCGAACACCACTGCTCTGCCCTAAACCTTAAAACACCACCCCCAGCACAACCCCCTACACTGCCAGAACTCCAATGCTCTGCCCTAAACCCAGAAACACCAGCCCCAGCATGACCACTGCACTGCCTGAACACCACTGCACTGCCTTAAACCCTGAAGCACTTGCCCCAGCATGACCCCCTACACTGCCCAAACACCACTGCACTGCCCCAAACCCTGAAACACCACCCCCAGAATGACCCCTACACTGCCCGAACACCACTGCCCAAAACCCTGAAACACCACCTTCTGCACGACCCCATACACTGCCCAAACACCACTGCACTGCCCTAAACCCTGAAACACCACCCACCTACACGACCACCTACACTGCCTGAACAGCACTGCACTGCCCTAAACCCTGAAACACAACCCCCCTGCATGACCCCCTACACTGCCCGAAAGCCACTGCACTGCCCTAAACCCTGAAACTCTAGCCCCACCATGACCCCCTACACTGCCCGAACACCACTGCACTGCCCTAAACCCTGAAACACCACCCACAGCATGACCCCCTACACAGCCCAAACTCCACTGCACTGCCATAAACCCTGAAACATCACCCCCCTGCACGACCCCCTACACTGCCCCAATGCCACTGCACTGCCCTAAACCCTGAAACAACAACCCTTGCACGACCCCCTACACTGCCCGAACACCACTGCTCTGCCCTAAACCCAGAATCACAACCCCCTGCAAGACCCCCTACACTGCCCAAACACCACTGCACTTAACCCTGAAACACATCCGCCTTCAAGACCCCTACACTGCCCGAACACCACTGCAATGCCCTAAACCCTGAAACACTAGCCCCAGCACAAACCCCTACACTGCCCGAACACCCCTGCACTGCCCTAAACCTTGAAACACTAGCCCCAGCACGACCCCCTACACTGCCCGAACACCCCTGCATTGCCCCAAACCCTGAAACACCAGCCCCAGCACGAACCATACACTGCCAGAACACCAATGCACTGCCCTAAACCCTGAAACGCTAGCTCCAGCATGACCCCCTACACTGCCCGAACACCAATTCAATGCCTTAAACCCTGAAACACTAGCCCCACCAAGACCCCCTACACTGCCCGAACACCACTGCACTGCCCTAAACCCTGAAACACCACCCCCAGAAAGACCCCCTACACTGTCCAAACACCACTGCACTGCCCTAAACTCTGAAACACCACCCCTCTGCATGATCCCCTACTCTACCCAAACGCCAATGCACTGCCCTAAACCCTGAATCAACACCCCCTGCAAGCCCCCTACACTGCCCGAACACCACTGCACTAAACCCTGAAACACGACCCCCTTCAAAACCTCCTACACTGCCCGAACACCACTGCACTGCCCTAAACCCTGAAACACCACCCCCAGTATGACCCCCTACACTGTCCAAACACCACTGCACTGCCCTAAACTCTCTAACACCACCGCCTGCATGACCCCCTACACTTTCCAAACACCACCGCACTGCCCTCAACACTGACACACCACCCCCCTGCATGACCCCCTACACTGCCCGAACGCCAATGCACTGCCCTAAACCCTGAAACACCACCCCCTGCAAGACCCCCTACACTGCCCGAAGCCCATAGCACTGCCCAAAACCCCAAAACACCACCACCAGCACGACCCCCTACACTGCCCGAACACCGCTGCACTGCCCTAAACCCTAAAACACCATCCCCAGCACTACCCCCTACACTGCCCGAACACCACTGCACTGCCCTAAATCCTAAAACACTACCCCCAGATGACCCCCTACCCTACCCGAACACCACTGCACTGCACTGAACCCTAAAACACCACCCCAGCATGACCCCCTACACTGCCGGAACACTACTGTACTGCCCTAAACCTGAATCACCACCCTCTGCACGACCCCCTACACTGCCTGAACACCACTGCACTGTCCTAAACCCTAAAACACCAGCACGACCCCCTACACTGCCCGAGCACCACTGCGCTGCCCTAAACCCTAAAAGACCACACCCCGCATGACCCCTGCCCGAACACCACTGCGCTGCCCTAAACCCTAAAACACCACCCCAGCACGACCCCCTACACTGCCCAAACACCGCCTGGCTGCCCTAAACCCTAAAACACCTCCCCCAGCACGACCCCCTACACTACCCAAACACCTCTGCATTGGTCTAAGCCCTAATACACCACCCCCAGCACGACCCCCTACACTAACCAAACACCACTGCTTTGCCCTAAACCCTAAAACACCACCCCCAGCACAACCCCCTACACTGCCTGAACACCAATGCACTGCCCTAAACCCTGAAACACCAGCCCCAGCACGACCCCCTTCACTGCCCCAACACCCTTGCACTGCCCTAAATACTGAAACACTAGCCGCACCACGACCCCCTACACTGCCCGAACACCACTGCACTGCCCTAAACCCTGAAACACCACCCCCAGTACAACCCCCTACACTGCCCGAACACTACTGCACTCTCCTAAACCCTAAAACACCAGCCCCAACACGACCCCCTACACTGCACGAACACCACTGCACTGCCTTGAACCCTGAAACACCACCCCAGCACGACCACCTACACTGCCCAAACACCACTGCACTGCCCTAAACCCTGAAACACCATCTCCAGCCTGACCCCCTACACTGCTCGAAAACCACTGCACTGCCCTATACCCTGAAACCCCACCCCCTGCAAGACCCCCTACACTGTCCGAACACCGCTGCACAGCCATAAACCCTGAAACACCACCCTCTGCTTGACCCCCTACACTACCCGAACACTGCTGCACTGCCCTATACCCTGAAACACTACCCCCAGCATGACCCCATACACTACCTGAACACCACTGCTCTGCCCAAAACCCTGAAACACCACCCCCAGCACGACCCCCTACTCTGCCCGAACACCACTGCTCTGCCCTAAACCTTAAAACACCACCCCCAGCACAACCCCCTACACTGCCAGAACTCCAATGCTCTGCCCTAAACCCAGAAACACCAGCCCCAGCATGACCCCTGCACTGCCTGAACACCACTGCACTGCCCTAAACCCTGAAACACCACCCCCAGAATGACCCCTACACTGCCCGAACACCACTGCCCTAAACCCTGTAACACCACCTTCTGCACGACCCCATACACTGCCCAAACACCACTGCCCTGCCCTAAACCCTGAAACACCACCCACCTACACGACCACCTACACTGCCTGAACAGCACTGCACTGCCCTAAACCCTAAAACACCATCCCCAGCACTACCCCCTACACTGCCCGAACACCACTGCACTGCCCTAAATCCTAAAACACTACCCCCAGACGACCCCCTACCCTACCCGAACACCATTGCACTGCACTAAACCCTGAAACACCCCCCCAGCAAGACCACCTACCATGCCCACATGTCACTGCACTGCCCTAAAGCCTGAAACACCACCCCCAGGAACACCCCCTAAACTGCCCAAACACCACTGCCCTAAACTCTGAAACACCACCACCTGTAAGACCTCCTACATTGCCCAAACACCACTGCGCTAAACCCTGAAACACCACCCCCTACAAGACCTCTACCCTACCCAAACACCACTGCACTTCCCTAAACCCTAAAACACTACCCCAGCACGACCCCCTACACCACCCAAACACCACTGTACTACCCTAAACCCTAAAACACTACCCTGAGCAACACCTCCTACACTACCCAAACATCACTGCACTACCCTAAACCCTAAAACACTACCCCCAGCACGACCCCTACACTGCACAAATGCCACTGCACTGACCTATACCCTAAAACACTACCCCCAGCATGACCCACTACCCTACACAAACACCACTGCACTACCCTAAACCTCTAAATCTACCCCAAGCACGACCCCCTACACTATACAAACATCACTGCACTGCCCTCAAACCTGAAACACTAGCCCCAGCACGACCCCCTACTCTGCCCGAACACCACTGCACTGCCCTAAACCCTGAAACACCACCCCAGCACGACCCCCTACACTGCCTGAACACCATTGCACTGCCCAAAACCCTGAAACACCACCCCCAGCACGACCCCCTACACTGCCCGAACACCACTGCACTGCCCTATGCCCTGAAACACCACCCCCAGCACGATCCCCTACACTGCCCGAACACCACTGCCCTGCCCTATACCCTGAAACACCACCCCAGCAGGACCCCCTACTCTGCCCAAACACCACTGCTCTGCCCTAAACCAGGGGTCTTCAAACTGTGGGGCGCGACCCCCAGGGGGGCCGTGGAGTGATGCAAAGGGGGTCGCGCCTTCCCAGTCACACTTCTGCCCAGGCCCAAGGGCTTCATCCCTCCCCCCCACACTTCCCCCGTCCTGTGTCTCAGCCCGGGCTGCTGCAGTGAAACTTGAGCTGCTGGGGGCTCGGCTGGGCAGTGTCTGGATTCCTATCTCCGGCACCCCGTGTTTTTTCACAGGTCTTTAAAGACCATTTGCATTTTAACATGCCTTTGTAAACTGGTTACAGAGGCTTAGGTTTTTTTGCTGGTTCCAGTACCCCCTGGGTCCCCACTGTGCCTATTCCTTACATTTGGATTTTACATTCACTGCCGTAGTGTGAGAATGCATTTCATGGAAAGGAATACAAAGTTGGCTTCCTGGGGGCGCCGTGTGTGAAAGTTTATTGTGCTTTTGAAGCACCTGCTGCAGCGTTTCTTTCCCGGCCTCACATAAATGTCAAGATAACTCGTGTGATTAATTATCTTCCTGGAGAGAGATCAGTGTTTTGTATAGTTGAGGTTTTGACTTAGGTGAAGTTAGTGCAGAGGGTTAATATGCCTGCTGCAAAGAACGTGTACCAAGTAGATTACAGAGTGCGTATGATGTGAAGAGATCAGCAGGTTACTGCTTTCAAAAGAGACATCCTTTTGTTACTTGCAATTTATAACTTAAAGTCCTAATATAGAATAGTGAGCTATTAACTTTCATCCTAGAACAGCATGCACACTACAAAGAATACCTTATTAGACCATTGATTAATGTTGCAAAAAGGGTTAATTTGGCTAGAAATCAATTCTTATTATTAAAGGAAACTCCCAACTATGCTGTTTCTTTTTCGACTCTGAGTTTGTGCTTCTCCACACCAAGCACTCTGAAACTATACTGCCTACCAGTATGGATGACAGGTGACTCCTATACTTTTAGTCCTTTGGCTTATGTAACATTTCCTATACACTGATTTACACACTTATGATTGTCTCTGTGTAATGTGTGTGTGATGCAAAGTGCTCGGACACCCTACACTGGTATGAGTGGCACTATATAAATAATTCAATGCATCTCAGAGTGTGGGGTTATGGAGACTTGGTCACTGTTAAAGGGTGCTAGTGAGAGAATCCGTTGTGGGGTGGTCATTGGGGGGGCACCAACAAACATTGTCGCACAGGGCACCACCAGCACTAAAGCCGGCCCTGGGAAGTATGCACAGATAAGCGCTGAAAATACCGCTTTAGGTGACTGCTTTTTTTTGTACCGACAGGGCCATCAAAATAATCTGCTGGTAACCCTAACCATAGGACTGGAAGTTTGTTGCAGGATCAGCACATTATTTATTTCCTTCACCCTCGATCCCCGATTAATGCCGCAATAGTTTAACTTAGATCTTAAAGTCTACGCCCCGTCAATAACATGCTGAGTTACTTCATGGGTCTGGGACTGCACCCTGCATTCAGACAACTCATTCCTCATTCTCGCCCTTTATTGTCACGCTCAACTTGCACTCACAGTGATCACAATGCACTCACACTGATCACCATGCACTTGCACCATTCACCCGCTCACCTTGCACTCACAGTGATCACTCTGCACTCAAAATGCACTTGTCCTGCTCACACTATACCTCAACCTGCAGTCACACGAGTACACTACTCATCCTGCACTCGTGACACTTCACTCACCTGTCCCCCTCACTACTCAATATGCAACTCACTCAAACAAGCCCATCAGTAATCATACATTCATTCATCCCATTCTGAACTTGCATCCGCACCCAAAATAAGAGAGGACAGCAAGGGAGTGAGAGAATTTGATTGAAGAGGTCAGGGATGAGGAGAAATGTGAATTGCTGAAGAGAAGTGTGGATACGCAAGAAGTGAGTGTGATCCAAAGGTGAGGGCTTCTGTTAGAACAAAGGGGAGATGTGAAAGAGGAATGGGGGGACTGGAGAGGTGTAAGATACAAATAGACAAAAATTTGAATGAAGAGACGAGGTGAATTAGAAGTGCTGAGGGGCACGGGAGGTGACAGGGCCAGAGAGGCCATGAGATAAACGTGAGAGACTGTTAGAGATGAGGGCAGTGAAAGGACAGAATGGCAAGAGGTGATTAAAGGTGAAGTGAAAGGTTGAATGGGGAGAGTTCAGAAGTTGTAAAAAGGGGTGAAAGAAAATGACCTGCAAAGTGAGAGAGGGATCCGGGGTTAGGAGAGGAGAGAGGGATGGAAGGGAGGGGGTGAGAGGAAAGCTGCATGGGTAAACGGCTTAACTCTACACAAAACCGCCAGGGTTTTAAGGGACCCCTGCTTCTTCCGGTCAGGGCCCGGTGAGCTTCTAATGTGGCAGCACGTATTGCTGCAGAGTGGAAGGCCCTTCACAAAGGTTGACTTGAAATCTTTCTGATGATAATTGCTGTATTTTGGTTATAAATGGGTACTGATTGGGTGAAATCTTTCCTCAGCGTTACTGTGTGTAACAAATATCAAAATAATGAAGCAATGCTATTCCAAAATACGCGGCATCACATAACCTCATTTACATTTTCATCCCACGCAATTTAGTCAACAAGTTTAGACATTTTTGTCAGGAGGGGGTCCTTACGCCTCAAAATGTTGACAGGGGGGTCTCGGTATCCAAAAGTTTGAAGACCTCTGCCCTAAACCCTTAAACACTACCCCAGCATGACCCCCTACACTGCTCAAACACCACTGCTCTGCTTTAAACCCAGAAATACCAGCCCCAGCATGACCCCTACACTGCCCAAACACCACTGCACTGCAAAAAACCCAGAAACACTAACCCCAGCACAACCCGCTACACTGCCCGAACGCTACTGCACTGCCCTAAACCTTGAAACACCACCCCCTGCTCAACCCCCTACACTGCCCGAAAGCCACTGAACTGTCCTTAACCCTGAAACAGCACCCACCCTGCACGACCCCCTACACTGCCCGAACGCCATTGCACTGCACTAAACCCTGAAACACCACCCCCAGCAAGACCACCTACCATGCCCAAATGTCACTGCACTGCCCTAAAGCCTGAAACACCACCCCCAGGAAGACCCCCTAAACTGCCCAAACACCACTGCCCTAAACTCTGAAACACCACCACCTGTAAGACCCCCTACATTGCCCAAACACCACTGCGCTAAACCCTGAAACACCACCCCCTACAAGACCCCTACACTGCCTGAACACCACTGCACTGCCCTAAACCCTGAATCACCACCCCCTGCACGACCCCCTACACTGCCTGATCACCACTACACTGCCCTAACCCTAAAACACCACCACCAGCACAACCCCCTTGTTAGACCTGGCACCTTGGCGTGAGTCTCCCTTCCATTTTTTGCTGATGTGCCTCATGTGTTTTCTTGGTGTTAGCTGCTCAGGGCACTGTGCCATTGCCAATCCGTGCCACAGTGCAAGTGCTCCCTATGAAAAGTGTATACATTGATTGGTTTCCATGTTTGGCTTATTTGGTTTACTATCAGCCCCTAGTAAAGTGCACCAGGAGTGCCAGGGCTTGTAAATACAAATACTGCTGGTGGGCTTGCAGCACTGGTTGTGCCAACCACAGAAGCGGCCTAGTAAAATGTGTCTAAGGTCTGCCATTGCAGAACCTGTATGCAGTCTGGTACTGTCAAGCTGACTGCGCAAGTGCCCCTACTTGCCAGTCCCTAAACCTTCCCTTAACTACATATTAGTCACCCCTATGGTAGGCCCAAGGGCAGGGTGCATTGTAAGCCTAAGGTAGGACATGCCCTGATGTGTGTGGCTTGTCCTAATAGTGAATTACAGCCATTTTCGTTCTTCACTATTGAAAGGCTACCTGCTCTCCGTAGGCCAGAATGGGCTGCTGGAATTATTACACTCTATAATCCCAGCGGACTCAGAGAGCATGGTAGAAAGTCAAGTTTAGTATGCCTGAACTCAGAATAATAAAATACTTCTTTTAGTAAAGTTTATTTTAATATCCTGTGTTTGTAAATACTACTTTTAGAAAGTTAGTATTTACTTGCCTAACCATTTCAGTCCGCCTCTGCTGTGTGTGTGTGTGCTGCCTAGTTTCAGTGAGGGGCAGGGCTGGGGAATTCCAGGAGACAGGCTGGCTGCCAGGTGGTGGGTAGAGAGATTACACCAGGATGGGTGGGAGGATGACACCTTGACTCTGAATAGACCTGTGCTCTGCTACCACAATGCTGGCTCCGCCCCCTGTGGAGCGGCTGATGTCTCTGCCCTGTGCACTGAAAGGAAAGAGCAGAGTCACCACAACAAAGTGCTCCAAAACCGGACTGAGTTAGGCACAGGCCCCCTGGCAACAAAAAACAAAAGAAACTGTGTATAAAAGAAGGAGCCCTGCTCCTAAGAAATCAGACCCTGTTTATGCCAAGAAGAACCTATGCCCGACGAGAAGGACCTGGGAAAGCTGCATGGAGGATAACTGTCTCTGACCTAGGAGACTGGCCAGTGGTGGGTGCCTTGCTGCAAGAAGGAGAGGAAAAGACTGAGAAGGACTTTTTTATTCAACTTGTGCTGTATGAATAATCTCCAAGGGCTTGCTTGTGAACTTGCCCCTGAACTGCGCCCCAGGAACAGTGGGCGCTACCCCTCCCTGGAAGAAAGGAAGCTGCTGCTGGTGAATTGTCCTTCAACCGCTGACTCCAGAAACCTGTGTGCGTCTGGGAACCTGTCCCGCCCTCTGAGAACCTGTGTGCCCTCATCCCGCCGAGCAACGTGACCCCTGCACGACTGTGCAGAAAGCATCGTAACGGCCTGCCCCGCCTGGCCTGAGCACCGCGATCTGCTGCCCCCTCGAGCCGGAGCTCGCATTGTAAGGAAGGACCGTGCGGTCTAAGCACCGAGACTCTGTGGCCCCCGAGCCGTAGAGTCCACCGTAAGGACCAACTGCACCACGTTCGCCTCTCCTGGACGACGCCTTGTCGGCAGCGCCTCGCCGCTGGATTCACCCCCACGCCGCCCCTCCTTCCACAAGCATCGTGACGAGCAACGGAGTCCAGAGGCACCCCGCAACGCATCGCTGCCCTCTGCCAAACGGGACAGCACTGCGACGTGGGACGCCCCCTCTACGACTGCCGAGGTCGCCTCGAACTCCCCGTAAAGAAACAAGATACTGTGCGCCTCGAACGCCTCAGCGTACTTGCAGCATACGGCTGCAGTGCAAGGAACTGTGTGTGCTCTGACCCCCAGCTCACAGGCAGCGTACGGGTGTCTCACCTAGAACTGTACGCGTCCTCGTGGGCCTGCTGTATGGCCCGTACTGCCGTACAAGTCATCGTCCCCATACGCTTACCCACGCGGGAAGCATGAGCGATCGTAGGGAACGTCCTGCAGGGCAGTACGAAGCGCACCAACACCTGTACGACGCGTACCAATGCCGGTACGTCACGTACGGACAGAGCTACGGCGCGCACTGGCCCCAAAGAGGTGTAGTCTACACCCAATCTTGCCTTCTTAAGATCTGTGGCATCCAAGATCAAGATTTAAACAGTATAACAAGTAACTGGAACTGTGTCTGAAGTCTGAAGACTGTAACTAAAGCCTGCTTGAAGAATTTACATAAAGAGCTTTATTTTCTGATAAGTACAGTCTGGTGTCTCTGTGTGGTGGGCTGGTGATTGTTGTGGGACCTCATAAATGCTTAACCTTATGTACTCTAGAAATTAGCCTGACTGCTCGCGCCACACTACCTAGAGGGTGAGCAGGGGTTATTCGCTGAGGGTAATCCTTTGCCCTGACTTAGAGGAGAGGGTCCCTGCTTGTCGCAAGTGCATACCTGTGCCAACCAGAGACCCCCGGTTCTAACACCCCTGCACTGCCCAAATACCACTGTGCTGCCCTAAACCCTAAAACACCACCCCCAGCACGACGCCCTACACTGCCTGAACACCACTGCACTGCCCTAAACTCTGAAACACCACCCCCCTGCACAACCCCCTACACTGCCCGAACACCACCGCAATGCCCTAAACCCTGAAACAGCACCTCCCGCACGACCCCCTAAACTGCCCGAACACCATTGTACTGCCTTAAACCATGAAACACCATCCCCAGCAAGACCCCCAACACTGCCCGAATGCCACTACAATGCCCTAAACCCTAAAACACCACCCCCTGAAAGACCCCCTACACTGCACGAACACCACTGCACTGTCCTAAACCCTGAATCACCACCCACTGCATGACCCCCTACACTGTCTGAACACCACTGCACTGTCCTAAACCCTAAAACACCACCACCAGCACGACCCCCTACACTGTCCGAACACCACTGCGCTGCCCTAAACCCTAAAACTCCTCCCCCAGCATGACCCCCTACACTACCTGAACACCTCTGCACTGCCCTAAGCCCTAAAACACCGCCCCCAGCACGACCCCCTACACTACCCAAACACCACTGCTTTGCCCTAAACCCTAAAACACCACCCCCAGCACGATCCCCTACACTGCCCGAACACCACTGCTCTGCCCTAAACCCTGAAACACCAGCCCCAGCATGACCCCTAAACTGCCCGAACACCACTGCCCTAAACCCTAAACACCACCCCCTGAAAGACCCCCTACACTACCCGCACACCACTGCACTAAACCCTAAAACACCACCCCAGCATGACCCCCTACACTGCCCGAATTACATTGCACTGCCCTAAACCCTGAATCACCACCCCCTGCACGACCCCCTACACTGCCTGAACATCACTGCACTGCACTAAACCCTAAAACACCACCCCCAGCATGATCCTCAACACTACCCGAACACCACTGCACTGCCCTACACCGTAAAACACCACCCCCAGCATTACCCCCTACACTACCAGAACACCACTGCACTGCCCTAAACCCTAATACACCACCACCAGTATGACCCCCTACACTACCCAGACACCAATGCACTGCCCTAAAGCCTAAAACATCACCCCCACACGACCCCCTTCACTACACAAACACCAATGCACTGCCCCAAACCGTAAAACACTACCCAGCACAGTCCCCTACACTACCCAAACACCACTGCACTGCCCTAAACCCTAAAACACTACCCCAGCACGACCTCCTATACTACCCAAACACCACTGCACTACCCTAAACCCTAAAACAGTACCCCTACACAACACAAACACCACTGCATTACCCTATACCCTAAAACTCTACCCCCAGCAGTACCCCCTACACTACCGAAACACCACTGCACTACCCTAAACCTTAAAACACTGCCCCCAGCAGTACCACCTACACTACCCAAACACCATTGCACTACCGTAAACCCTAAAACACTACCCCCAGCAGTACCCCCTATACTACCCAATCACCACTGCACTACCCTAAACCCTAAACCTCTACCCCCAGCACGACCCACTACACTACCCAAATACCACTGCACTACCGTAAACCCTAAAACTCTATCCCCAGCATGACCCCCTATACTACCCAAACACCACTGCACTACCCTAAACCCTAAAACACTCCCCCAGCACGACTCCCTACACTACCCAAACACCACTGGTCTACCCTAAACCCTAAATCTACCTCCAGCATGACCCCCTACACTACCCAAACACCACTGTACTACCCTAAACCCTAAATATACCCTCAGCACGACCCCCTACACTACCCAAACACCACTGCACTACCCTAATCCCTAAATCACTACCCCTAGCACGAACCCCACACTACACCAACATCATTGCAGTACCCTAAACCCTAAAACACTAACCCAGCACGACCCCCTACACTACCCAAACACCACTGCACTACCCTAAACCCTAAAACACTACTCCCAGCAACACCTCCTACACTACCCAAACATCACTGCACTCCCCTAAACCCTAAAACACTACCCCCAGCACGCCCTTACACTACACAAACACCCCTGCACAGCCCTATACCCTAAAACACTACCCCCAGCACGACCCCCTATACTACACAAACACCACTGCACTACCCTAAACCTCTAAATCTACCCCAAGCACGACGCCCTACACTATACAAACATCAGTGCACTGCCCTCAACCCTGAAACACTAGCTCCAGCACGAGCCCCTACTCTGCCCGAACACCACTGCACTGCCCTAAACCCTGAAACACCAGCCCCAGCATGACCCCCTGCACTGCCCGAACACCACTGCACTGCCCTAAATCCTGAAACACCACCCCCAGCATGACCCCCTACACTGCCCGAACACCAATGCCCTGACCAAAATCCTGAAACACCGCCCCAGCACGACCCCCTACACTTCCCGAACACCACTGCACTGCCCTATGCCCTGAAACACCACCCCCAGCACGACCCCCTACACTGCCCGAACACCACTGCCCTACCCTAAACCCTGAAACACCACCCCAGCACCACCCCCTACTCTGCCCAAACACCACTGCTCTGTCCTAAACCCTTAAACACCACTCCCAGCACGACCCCCTACACTGCTCGAACACCACTGCTCTACTCTAAACCCGGAAATACCAGCCCCAGCACGAACTCTACACTGCCCAAACACCACTGCACTGCCCAAAACCCTGAAACACTAGCCCCAGCACGACCCCCTACTCTGCCCGAACAGCACTGCACTGCCCTAAACCCTGAAACACCAACCCCAGCATGACCCCCTACACTGCACAAATGCCACTGCACTGCCCTAAACCCTGAAACACCACCCCCTGAATGACCCACTACACTGCCCGCACGCCACTGAACTGTCCTGAACCCTGAAACACCATCCCCCTGCACGACCCCCTACACTGCCCGAATGCCACTGCAATGCCCTAAACCCTAAAATCCCAACCCCCGTACGACCCCCTACAGTGCCCGAACGCCACTGCACTGCACTAAACCCTGAAACACCACCCCCAGCAAGACCCCCTACACTGCCCAAATGTCACTGCACTGCCCTAAACCCTGAAACACCACCCCCAGGAAGACCCCCTAAACTGCCCGAACACCACTGCCCTAAACCCTGAAACACCACCCCCAGGAAGACCCCCTAAACTGCCCAAACACCACTGCCCTAAACCCTGAAACACCACCGGCTGCACGACCCCCTACACTGCCCGAACACCACTGCTCTGCCCTAAACCCTGAAACACCACCGCCTGCAAGACCCCCTACATTACCCAAACACCACTGCTTTGCCCTAAACCCTAAAACACCACCTGCAGCACGACCCCCTACACTGCCCGAACACCACTGCTCTGCCCTAAACCCTGAAACACTAGCCCCAGCATGACCCCTACACTACCCAAACACCACTGCTTTGCCCTAAACCCTAAAACACCACCTGCAGCACGACCCCCTACACTGCCCGAACACCACTGCTCTGCCCTAAACCCTGAAACACCACCGCCTGCAAGACCCCCTACATTACCCAAACACCACTGCTTTGCCCTAAACCCTAAAACACCACCTGCAGCACGACCCCCTACACTGCCCGAACACCACTGCTCTGCCCTAAACCCTGAAACACTAGCCCCAGCATGACCCCTAAACTGCCCGAACACCACTGCCCTAAACCCTGAAACACCACCCCCTGGAAGACCCCCTACACTACCCGCACACCACTGCACTAAACCCTGAAACACCACCCCAGCAAGAACCCTACACTGCCTGAATAACACTGCACTGCCCTAAACCCTAAAACACCACCCCAGCACGACCCTCTACACTACCCAAACACCACTGCACAGCCCTAAACCCTAAAATACCACCACCAGCATTACACATCACCCCCGCACAATCCCCATCACTACACAAACACCAATGCACTGCCATAAACCCTAAAACACTACCACAGCACGGTCCCCTACACTACCCAAACACCACTGCACTACCCTAAACCCTAAAACACTATCCCTTGCAAGGACCCTCTACACTACCCAAGCACAACTGCACTACCCAAAACCCTAAAACAATACCCCCTGCATGACCCCTACACTACCCAAAGACCACTGCACTACCTAAACCCTAAAACACGACCCCCTGCACTACACAAACACCGCTGCACTACCCTAAACCCAAAAGCACTACCCCCGACCCCCTACACTACGTAAACACCACTGCACTACCCTAAACCCTAAAACAGTACCCCTATGCTACACAAACACCACTGCACTACCCTAAACCCTAAAACTCTACCCCCAGCAGTACCTCCTACACTACCGAAACACCACTGCACTACCCTAAACCCTAAAACACTGCCCCCAGCAGTACCCCTTACACTACCCAAAAACCATTGCACTACATTAAACCCTAAACCACTACCCCCAGCATTACCCCCTACACTACCCAAACACCACTGCACTACCGAAAAACCCTAAAACTCTACCCCCAGCACGACTCCCTACACTACCCAACCAGCACTGGTCTACCCTAAACCCTAAATCTACCCCCAGCACGACCCCCTACACTACCCAAACACCACTGCACTACCCTAATCCCTAAAACACTACCCCAGCACGACCCCCTACACTACCCGAACACCACTGCACTACCCTAAACCCTATAACACTACCCCAGCAACACCTCCTACACTGCCAAAACATCACTGCACTACCCTAAACCCTAAAACACTACCCCCAGCACGACCCCTACACTACACAAACACCACTGCACTGCCCTATACCCTAAAACACTACCCCCAGCACAACCCCCTACACTACACAACACCACTGCACTACCCTAAACCTCTAAATCTACCCCAAGCACGACCCCTACACTATACAAACATCATGCACTGCCCTAAACCCTGAAACACCACCCCCAGCATGACCCCTACACTGCCCGAACACCCCTGCACTGCCCTAAACCCTGAAACACCACCCCCAGCATGACCCCCTACACTGCCCGAACACCACTGCCCTGCCCAAAACCCTGAAACACCACCCCCAGCACGACCCCCTACACTGCCCGAACACCACTTCACCTCTCAGTGCCCTGAAACACCACCCCCAGCACAACCCCCTACACTGCCCGAACACCAGTGCCCTGCCCTAAACCCTGACACACCACCCCAGCACGACCCCCTACTCAGCGCCTTGAGTAGATCTGCCTTGAGCTTACATCCAACGGTGGGGACTTTGAACTTTTTACAGAAGCCCTTCAGCTGGGCCTTGGTGTAGCTCTCTAGTCTCTCCTCTTCCCAGTCAACATCCTCAGTTTCAGAGACGACAGATGCTGCTCTCTCCACAATTACTGAATCAGGCATGGTTTCTTCCAACAATTGCGATTTTCAGCAAAACGAAAATTAAAAAGTATGTGGCTACGTTATGGGTCTGAACTCACTATGTGGTGTCTCAAAAAACTGCTGTACATAAATCACAAATGCAAATTCAGAATCCTCACCGCTGACCACCAATGTTAGAATCCAGATTCCCTGGTTGGCACAGGTAGGTACTTATACCAAGCAGGGGACCTTTCCTCCAGTCAGGGTAAGGGGTTACACTCTATCAATAACCCCTGCTCACCCTCTAGGTAACTTGGCGCGAGCAGACAAGGCGTTATCTCAGGCGTAATGGTTAAGCATTTGTGACTACATACAACAATTCAATGACACCCCACAAATGGATTCCACACTGGGTTATCAAAAATATACTTCTTTATGTAAGCAGACTTATCACAAGACCCAATAACGTGTAAAACGGGCCCACAATACTATTTAGATAAAGCGTTCTTGGTTAAAGCTTAGTTCAGGAGGTCTGAGCGCTTCGTGTGCGTCGGCCGGTTCGTGTGGTGATAAGAGGCTGCGAGCGGGGCTCACAAGCGTCGGCAGACACTCCGGGTGACGCGTGCACCTTACGGTGTGAAGGGGGCACAGTACCTTGGTCTTTGTAGAAGTTCGTCAGGGACGGCGCGGTAAATCCTCAGCGCGCGTGTACGGCGCGATGTCCTTTCAATCGCGGTGCGAGCTCCTGCTCGAATGGGGCCTCAGTCGCGGTGCTCAGGGGGACGGTGCAGACGTACAGTTTGCTGGCTCTTAGTTGCGGCGTTCGAGCCGGACCTTTCAGGACGTCGCCTTTGTTCTCGGCGTGATGCAAAGCCAGTAACGCGCTCCGGTGAGGAGCCACAAACCAACCACTCTATGAGCCACAGCCTGCCCTCAGCAAGGGTAGGTGGGCCCACAAAGTGGCACGATGCAGAGAGGCAAATCATGTGTCACAAAGTCCTTCCTTTGCGTTACGAGCTACTGCTCGGGGGCCTTAGTCACGGGTCTTGGGCCGGGCAGGGGGCACAGGCTTGCAAAAGTACGCGCCGGGTTGGGAGGCGCACACTTCTCTCGGCGTCAGCTTCACGGGGAGAACAGCGGTTCTCAAAGGAGGTGAAGTCCCCTGGTCCTGGGACTTCGTTCAGGGGGCAAGCTCAGCACAAGCCCTAGGAGACCTTAAACAGCACAAGTTGAAGCAAAGTTTATCAGAAATCTTTCCCCTCCCCTTCAGCAGCAAGGCAACCACTGCAGGCCAATCCCCCAGGTCAGGGACAGTACTCCTCCTACAGCTTTCCTGGTTCCTTCTCCACAGGCAGAGGTTCGTCTTGTAGCAGGATCTGATTTCTTAGGAGCAGGGCTCCTTCATTTATACCACATTTCTTTTGTTCTCACAGGCCAGGGGGGCCCTTGCCTAGTTCAGTCCAGTTCTGGAGCACTTTGCTTACGCGATGCAGGCTTCTTCATTCAGGGTGCAGGGCAGAGTCATCAGATGCTCCACAGGGGGCGGAGCCGGCATTGTGGTGGCAGAGCACAGTCCTATCAGAGTTCAGGTGCACTCCTCCCACCCATCTACCTGTCAATCGTCCTATTCACCACCAGGCTACATAGCCCTGCCCATCTGGGTTTCCCCAGCCCTGTCACTCACGCAAGCCAGACAGCAGATACACATCACGCAGAGGCGGGCTGAAATGGTTAGGCAAGCAAAGGCCAGCTTTCTAAAAGTGGCATTTGCAAACGTGGTATATTAAAGTAAATCTTACTAAAAGGTGTACCTTATTATTCTGAGTTCAGGCATACTAAACTCGATCTTCTACCATGTTCCCTGGGCCTGTTAGGATTATAGGAGGTAACAATCTTACAGCCCATTCTGGCCTATGAGAACAGGGTAGCCTTACAATAGTGAAAAACGAAAATGGCTGTAATTCACTATTAGGTCATGCCACACACATCAGGGCTTGTCCTACCTTATGCTTACAATGCACCCTGCCCTGGGGCCTACCATAGGGGTGACTAGTATGAAGTTAAGGGAAGGTTTTAGGGACTGGCAAGTGTGTGCACTTGCCCAGTCAGCATGTCAGTACCAGACTGCACGCAGGTTCTGCAATGGCAGACCTTAGACATCTTTTACCAGGCCGCTTCTGTGGGTGGCACAACCAGTGCTGCGAGCCCACCAGCGGCATTTGTATTTACACGCCCTGGCACTCCTGGTGCACTTTACTTGGGTCTCATAGTAAACCAAATAAGCCAATCAGGGAACCCAACCAACATATACATTTTACATAGGGAGCACTTGCACTTTGGCATTGGTTGGCAGTGGCACAGCGCTCTGAGCGGCCAACACCATAAAAACACATGAGGCACAGCGGCAAAAAGTGGAAGGGAGACTCACGCCAAGGTGCCAGATCTAACACCACTGCACTGCCCTAAACAATGAAACACCACCCCCTGCAAGACCCCCTACATTGCCCGCACACCACTGCACTAAACGCTGAAACACCACCCCCTGCAAGACCCCCTACACTGCCCGAACACCACTGCACTTCCCTAAACCCTTAATCACCACCCCTGCACGACCCCCTATACTGCCTGAATACCACTGTGCTGCCCTATAAAATAAAACACCACCCCCAGCACGACCCCCTACACTGCCCGAACACCACTGCGCTGCCCTAAACCCTAAAACACCACCCCCAGCACGACCCCCTGCACTACCCGAAGACCACTGCCCTGCCCTAAACCCTAAAACACCACCCCCAGCAGGACCACCTACACTACACGAACACCACTGCACTGCCCTAAACCCTAAAACACTACCCCCAGCATGACCCCCTACACTACCCAAACGCCACTGCTCTGCCCTAAACCCTAAAACACTACCCCAGCACGACCCCCTACACTACCCAAACGCCAATGCACTGCCCTAAACCCTAAAACACTACCCCTGCACGACACCCTTCACTACACAAACACCAATGCACTGCCCTAAACCCTAAAATACTACCCCAGCACTATCCCCTACACTACCCAAACACCACTCCACTGTCCTAAACCCTAAAACACTACCCCCAGCAGTACCCCCTATACTACCCAATCACCACTGCACTACCCTAAACCCTAAACCTCTACCCCCAGCACGACCCACTACACTACCCAAATACCACTGCACTACCGTAAACCCTAAAACTCTATCCCCAGCATGACCCCCTATACTACCCAAACACCACTGCACTACCCTAAACCCTAAAACACTCCCCCAGCACGACTCCCTACACTACCCAAACACCACTGGTCTACCCTAAACCCTAAATCTACCTCCAGCATGACCCCCTACACTACCCAAACACCACTGTACTACCCTAAACCCTAAATATACCCTCAGCACGACCCCCTACACTACCCAAACACCACTGCACTACCCTAATCCCTAAATCACTACCCCTAGCACGAACCCCACACTACACCAACATCATTGCAGTACCCTAAACCCTAAAACACTAACCCAGCACGACCCCCTACACTACCCAAACACCACTGCACTACCCTAAACCCTAAAACACTACTCCCAGCAACACCTCCTACACTACCCAAACATCACTGCACTCCCCTAAACCCTAAAACACTACCCCCAGCACGCCCTTACACTACACAAACACCCCTGCACAGCCCTATACCCTAAAACACTACCCCCAGCACGACCCCCTACACTACACAAACACCACTGCACTACCCTAAACCTCTAAATCTACCCCAAGCACGACACCCTACACTATACAAAGATCAGTGTACTGCCCTAAACCCTGAAACACTAGCTCCAGCACGAGCCCCTACTCTGCCCGAACACCACTGCACTGCCCTAAACCCTGAAACACCAGCCCCAGCATGACCCCCTGCACTGCCCGAACACCACTGCACTGCCCTAAACCCTGAAACACCACCCCCAGCATGACCCCCTACACTGCCCGAACACCAATGCCCTGACCAAAATCCTGAAACACCGCCCCAGCACGACCCCCTACACTTCCCAAACACCACTGCACTGCCCTATGCCCTGAAACACCACCCCCAGCACGACCCCCTACACTGCCCGAACACCACTGCCCTACCCTAAACCCTGAAACACCACCCCAGCACGACCCCCTACTCTGCCCAAACACCACTGCTCTGTCCTAAACCCTTAAACACCACTCCCAGCACGACCCCCTACACTGCTCGAACACCACTGCTCTACTCTAAACCCGGAAATACCAGCCCCAGCACGAACTCTACACTGCCCAAACACCACTGCACTGCCCAAAACCCTGAAACACCAACCCCAGCATGACCCCCTACACTGCACAAATGCCACTGCACTGCCCTAAACCCTGAAACACCACCCCCTGAATGACCCACTACACTGCCCGCACGCCACTGAACTGTCCTTAACCCTGAAACACCATCCCCCTGCACGACCCCCTACACTGCCCGAATGCCACTGCAATGCCCTAAACCCTAAAATCCCAACCCCCGTACGACCCCCTACAGTGCCCGAACGCCACTGCACTGCACTAAACCCTGAAACACCACCCCCAGCAAGACCCCCTACACTGCCCAAATGTCACTGCACTGCCCTAAACCCTGAAACACCACCCCCAGGAAGACCCCCTAAACTGCCCGAACACCACTGCCCTAAACCCTGAAACACCACCCCCAGGAAGACCCCCTAAACTGCCCAAACACCACTGCCCTAAACCCTGAAACACCACCGGCTGTAAGACCCCCTACACTACCCAAACACCACTGCTTTGCCCTAAACCCTAAAACACCACCTGCAGCACGACCCCCTACACTGCCCGAACACCACTGCTCTGCCCTAAACCCTGAAACACCACCGCCTGCAAGACCCCCTACATTACCCAAACACCACTGCTTTGCCCTAAACCCTAAAACACCACCTGCAGCACAACCCCCTACACTGCCCGAACACCACTGCTCTGCCCTAAACCCTGAAACACCAGCCCCAGCATGACCCCTAAACTGCCCGAACACCACTGCCCTAAACCCTGAAACACCACCCCCTGGAAGACCCCCTACACTACCCGCACACCACTGCACTAAACCCTGAAACACCACCCCAGCAAGACCCCCTACACTGCCTGAATAACACTGCACTGCCCTAAACCCTGAATCACTACCCCCTGCATGACCCCCTACACTGCCTGAACACCACTGCATGGCACTAAACCCTAAAACACCACCCCAGCACGACCCTCTACACTACCCAAACACCACTGCACAGCCCTAAACCCTAAAATACCACCACCAGCATTACACATCACCCCCGCATGATCCCCATCACTACACAAACACCAATGCACTGCCATAAACCCTAAAACACTACCACAGCACGGTCCCCTACACTACCCAAACACCACTGCACTGCCCTAAACCCTAAAACACTACCCCAGCATGACCCCTATACTACCCAAACACCACTGCACTGCTCTAAACCCTAAAACACTACCCCAGCATGACCCCTACACTACCCAAACACCACTGCACTACCCTAAACCCTAAAACACTATCCCTTGCAAGGACCCTCTACACTACCCAAGCACAACTGCACTACCCAAAACCTTAAAAAAATACCCCCTGCATGACCCCCTACACTACCCAAAGACCACTGCACTACCTAAACCCTAAAACACGACCCCCTACACTACACAAACACCACTGCACTACCCTAAACCTCTAAATCTACCCCAAGCACGACACCCTACACTATACAAAGATCAGTGTACTGCCCTCAACCCTGAAACACTAGCTCCAGCACGAGCCCCTACTCTGCCCGAACACCACTGCACTGCCCTAAACCCTGAAACACCAGCCCCAGCATGACCCCCTGCACTGCCCGAACACCACTGCACTGCCCTAAACCCTGAAACACCACCCCCAGCATGACCCCCTACACTGCCCGAACACCAATGCCCTGACCAAAATCCTGAAACACCGCCCCAGCACGACCCCCTACACTTCCCAAACACCACTGCACTGCCCTATGCCCTGAAACACCACCCCCAGCACGACCCCCTACACTGCCCGAACACCACTGCCCTACCCTAAACCCTGAAACACCACCCCAGCACGACCCCCTACTCTGCCCAAACACCACTGCTCTGTCCTAAACCCTTAAACACCAC
Organism: Triturus cristatus; assembly: GCF_964204655.1. NCBI lineage: Eukaryota > Metazoa > Chordata > Amphibia > Caudata > Salamandridae > Triturus > Triturus cristatus. The sequence goes on along the minus strand of NC_140591.1, from coordinate 1,004,733,056 downwards.
TCCCAGCACGACCCCCTACACTGCTCGAACACCACTGCTCTACTCTAAACCCGGAAATACCAGCCCCAGCACGAACTCTACACTGCCCAAACACCACTGCACTGCCCAAAACCCTGAAACACCAACCCCAGCATGACCCCCTACACTGCACAAATGCCACTGCACTGCCCTAAACCCTGAAACACCACCCCCTGAATGACCCACTACACTGCCCGCACGCCACTGAACTGTCCTTAACCCTGAAACACCATCCCCCTGCACGACCCCCTACACTGCCCGAATGCCACTGCAATGCCCTAAACCCTAAAATCCCAACCCCCGTACGACCCCCTACAGTGCCCGAACGCCACTGCACTGCACTAAACCCTGAAACACCACCCCCAGCAAGACCCCCTACACTGCCCAAATGTCACTGCACTGCCCTAAACCCTGAAACACCACCCCCAGGAAGACCCCCTAAACTGCCCGAACACCACTGCCCTAAACCCTGAAACACCACCCCCAGGAAGACCCCCTAAACTGCCCAAACACCACTGCCCTAAACCCTGAAACACCACCGGCTGTAAGACCCCCTACACTACCCAAACACCACTGCTTTGCCCTAAACCCTAAAACACCACCTGCAGCACGACCCCCTACACTGCCCGAACACCACTGCTCTGCCCTAAACCCTGAAACACCACCGCCTGCAAGACCCCCTACATTACCCAAACACCACTGCTTTGCCCTAAACCCTAAAACACCACCTGCAGCACAACCCCCTACACTGCCCGAACACCACTGCTCTGCCCTAAACCCTGAAACACCAGCCCCAGCATGACCCCTAAACTGCCCGAACACCACTGCCCTAAACCCTGAAACACCACCCCCTGGAAGACCCCCTACACTACCCGCACACCACTGCACTAAACCCTGAAACACCACCCCAGCAAGACCCCCTACACTGCCTGAATAACACTGCACTGCCCTAAACCCTGAATCACTACCCCCTGCATGACCCCCTACACTGCCTGAACACCACTGCATGGCACTAAACCCTAAAACACCACCCCAGCACGACCCTCTACACTACCCAAACACCACTGCACAGCCCTAAACCCTAAAATACCACCACCAGCATTACACATCACCCCCGCATGATCCCCATCACTACACAAACACCAATGCACTGCCATAAACCCTAAAACACTACCACAGCACGGTCCCCTACACTACCCAAACACCACTGCACTGCCCTAAACCCTAAAACACTACCCCAGCATGACCCCTATACTACCCAAACACCACTGCACTGCTCTAAACCCTAAAACACTACCCCAGCATGACCCCTACACTACCCAAACACCACTGCACTACCCTAAACCCTAAAACACTATCCCTTGCAAGGACCCTCTACACTACCCAAGCACAACTGCACTACCCAAAACCTTAAAAAAATACCCCCTGCATGACCCCCTACACTACCCAAAGACCACTGCACTACCTAAACCCTAAAACACAACCCCCTGCACTACACAAACACCGCTGCACTACCCTAAACCCTAAAGCACTACCCCCGCCCCCCTACACTACGTGAACACCACTGCACTACCCTAAACCCTAAAACAGTACCCCTACGCTACACAAACACCACTGCACTACCCTAAACCCTAAAACACTGCCCCCAGCAGTACCCCTTACACTACCCAAAAACCATTGCACTACATTAAACACTAAAACACTACCACAGCACGGTCCCCTACACTACCCAAACACCACTGCACTGCCCTAAACCCTAAAACACTACCCCAGCATGACCCCTACACTACCCAAACACCACTGCACTACCCTAAACCCTAAAACACTATCCCTTGCAAGGACCCTCTACACTACCCAAGCACAACTGCACTACCCAAAACCCTAAAAAAATACCCCCTGCATGACCCCCTTCACTACCCAAAGACCACTGCACTACCTAAACCCTAAAACACGACCCCCTGCACTACACAAACACCACTGCACTACCCTAAACCCTAAAACAGTACCCCCAGCATGACCACCAACACTACCCAAACATCACTGCACTACCCTAAACCCTAAAACACTACCCCCCTCAAGGACACCCTAAACTACCCCAACAACACTGCACTACCCTAAACCCTAAAAGACTATCCCCGGCACAACCCCGTACACTGCCAAAAACACCACTGCTATGCCCTAAACCCTGAAACACCACTCCCAGCATGACCCCCTACTCTGCCCAAACACCACTGCTCTGCACTAAACCCTTAAACACCACCCCCAGCACGACCCCCTACACTGCTTGAACACCACTGCTCTACCCTAAACCCTGAAACACCAGCCCCAGCACGACCCCTACACTGCCCGAACACGACTGCACTGCCCTAAACCCTGAAACACTAGCCCCAGCATGACCTCCTACACTGCTAGAACACCACTGCACCTCCCTAAACCCTGAAACACTACCCCACCACGAACCCCTACACAGCCTGAAGACCACTGCACTGCCCTAAACCTTGAAACACCGCCCCAGCACGACCCCCTACACTACCTGAACACCACTTCACTGCCCTAAACCCTGAAAGACCACCCCCCTGCACGACCCCCTACACTGCCCGAACGCCACTGCATTGCCCTTAACCCTGAAACACCACCCCCCTGCATGACCACCGACACTGCCCGAACGCCACTGCAATGCCCTTAACCCTGAAACACCACCCCCGCACGACCCTCTACACTGCCCGAACGCCACCGCACTGCCCTAAACCCTGAAACACCACTCCCAGCAAGAAACCCTACACTACCCGAATGCCACTGCACTGCCCTAAACCCTGAAACACCACTCCCAGGAAGACCACCTAAACTGCCCGAACACCACTGCCCTAAACCCTGAAACACCACTCCCTGCAAGACACCCTACACTGCCCGAACACCACTGCACTAAACCCTGAAACCCCACCCCCTGCAAGACCCCCTACACTGCCCAATCACCACTGCACTGCCCTAAACCCTGAATCACCATCCCCTGCACGACCCCCTACACTGCCCAAACACCACTGCGCTGCCCTAAACCCTAAAACACCACCCCCAGCACAACCCCCTACACTGCCCGAACACCGCTGTGCTGCCCTAAACCCTAAAACACCACCCCAGCACGACCCCCTACACAGCCCGAACACCTCTGCACTGCCCTAAGCCCTAAAACACTACCCCAGCACGACCCCGTACACTACCCAAACACCACTGCTTTTCTCTAAACCTTAAAACACCACCCCCAGAACGACCCCCTACACTACCCAAACGCCAATGCACTGCCCTAAACCCTAAAACACTACCCCCAGCATGATCCCCTACACTACCCAAACACCACTGCACTGCCCTAAACCCTGAAACACTAACCCCAGCATGACCCCCTACACTGCCCGAACATCACTGCACTGCACTAAACCCTGAAACATCACCCCCAACATGACCCCCTACACTGCCCGAATGCCACTGCACTACCCTAATCCCTGAAACACCACTCCCTGCATGACCCTCTACACTGCCGGAATGCTACTGCACTGCCCTTAACCCTGAAACACCACCCCCCTGCATGACCCCCTACACTGCCCAAACACCACTGCTCTGCCCTAAACCCTGAAGCACTAGCCCACACACGACCCTCTACACTACCAAAACACCACTGCTTTGCCCTAAACCCTAAAACACCACCCCCAGAACGACCCTCGACACTACCCAAACGCCAATGCACTGCCCTAAACTCTAAAACACTACCCCCAGCATGATCCCCTACACTACCCAAACACCACTGCACTGCCCTAAACCCTGAAACACAAACCCCAGCATGACCCCCTACACTGCCCGAACACCACTGCACTGCCCTAAACCCTGAAACATCACCCCCAATATGACCCCCTACACTGCCCGAACGCCACTGCACTGCCCTAATCCCTGAAACACCACTCCCTGCATTACCCCCTACACTGCCGGAATGCTACTGCACTGCCCTAAACCCTGAAACACCACCCCCCTGCATGACCCCCTACACTGCCCGATCGCCACTGCTCTGCCCTAAACCCTGAATCACTAGCCCTACCACAACCCCCTAAACAGTCCGAACACCACTGCACTGCCCTAAACCCTGAAACACCACCCCCAGCACTACCCCCTACACTGCCCGAAAACCACTGTACTGCCCTAAACCCTGAAACATCACCCCCAGCATGACCCCTACACTGCCCGAACACCACTGCACTGCCTTAGTCCCTGAAACACCACTCCCCTGCACGACCCCCTACACTGCCTTAATGCTACTGCACTGCCCTTAACCCTGAAATACCGCCCCCAGCACGACACCTACACTGCCCAAACACCACTGCGCTGCCCTAAACCCTAAAACACCCCCCCAGCACAACCCCCTACACTGCCCGAACACCGCTGTGCTGCCCTAAACCCTAAAACACCACCCCAGCACGACCCCCTACACAGCCTGAACACCTCTGCACTGCCCTAAGCCCTACAACACTACCCCAGCACGACCCCGTACACTACCCAAACACCACTGCTTTTCTCTAAACCTTAAAACACCACCCCCAGAACGACCCCCTACACTACCCAAACGCCAATGCACTGCCCTAAACCCTAAAAAACTACCCCCAGCATGATCCCCTACACTGCCCGAACATCACTGCACTGCCCTAAACCCTGAAACATCACCCCCAACATGACCCCCTACACTGCCCGAACGCCACTGCACTGCCCTAATCCCTGAAACACCACTCCCTGCATGACCCTCTACACTGCCGGAATGCTACTGCACTGCCCTTAACCCTGAAACACCACCCCCCTGCATGACCCCCTACACTGCCCGATTGCCACTGCTCTGCCCTAAACCCTGAAGCACTAGCCCCACCACGACCCTCTACACTACCCAAACACCACTGCTTTGCCCTAAACCCTAAAACACCACCCCCAGAATGACCCCCTACACTACCCAAACGCCAATGCACTGCCCTAAACTCTAAAATACTACCCCCAGCATGATCCCCTACACTACCCAAACACCACTGCACTGCCCTAAACCCTGAAACACTAACCCCAGAATGACCCCCTACACTGCCCGAACACCACTGCACTGCCCTAAACCCTGAAACATCACCCCCAACATGACCCCTACACTGCTCGAATGCCACTGCACTGCCCTAATCCCTGAAACACCACTCCCTGCATTACCCCGTACACTGCCGGAATGCTACTGCACTGCCCTTAACCCTGAAACACCACCCCCCTGCATGACCCCCTACACTGCCCGATCGCCACTGCTCTGCCCTAAACCCTGAAGCACTAGCCCCACCACAACCCCCTAAACAGCCCGAACACCACTGCACTGCCCTAAACCCTGAAACACCACCCCCAGCACTGCCCCCTACACTGCCCGAAAACCACTGTACTGCCCTAACCCCTGAAACATCACCCCCAGCATGACCCCCTACACTGCCCGAACACCACTGCACTGCCTTAATCCCTGAAACACCACTCCCCTGCACGAGCCCCTACACTGCCTGAATGCTACTGCACTGCCCTTAACCCTGAAACACCGCCCCTGCACGACCCCTACACTACCTGAACGACACTGCACTGCCCTAAACCCTGAAACACCACCCCCCACACGACTCCCTACACTGCCCGAACACCACTGCACTGCCCTAAACCCTGACACACCACACCCAGCAAGACCCCCTACACTGCCCGAACGCCACTGAACTGTCCTAAACCCTGAAACACCACCCCAGGAAGACCCCCTAAACTGCCCGAACACCACTGCCCTAAACACTGAAACACCACCCCCTGCAAGACCCCCTACACTGCCCGAACACCACTGCACTAAACCCTGAAACACCATCCCCTGCAAGACCCCCTACACTGCCGGAACACCACTGCTCTGCCATAAACACTGAAACACCAGCCCCAGCACGACCCCTACACTGCCCCAACACCACTGCACTGCCCTAAACCCTGAAAAACTAGCCCCAGCATGACCCCTACACTGCCCGAACACCACTGCACTGCCCTAAACCCTGAAACACTAGCCCCACCAAGACCCTCTACACTGCCCGAACACCCCTGCGCTGCCTTAAACCCTGAAACACCACTCCCCTGCACGACCCCCTTCACTGCCTGAACTCCACTGCACTGCCCTTAACCCTGAAACACCACCCCCCTGCATGACCCCCTACGCTGCCCGACCGCCGCTACACTGCCCAAAACACTGAAACACCACCCTCTGCAAGACCCGCTACACTGCCCGCACACCACTGCACTAAACGCTGAAACACCACTCCCTGCAAGACCCCCTAAACTGGCCGAACACCTCTGCACTTCCCTAAACCCTGAATCACCACCCCCTGCACGACCCCCTACAGTGCATGAATACCACTGCGCTGCCCTAAATTCTAAAACACAACCCCCAGCACCACCCCCTACCCTGCCCGAACTCCACTGCGCTGCCCTAGACTCTAAAAAACCACCCCCAGCACAACCTCCTACACTACCCGAACACCACTGCCCTGCCCTAAACCCTAAAACACCACCCTCAGCAGGACCCCCTACACTACCCGAACGCCACTGCACTGCCCTAAACCCTAAAACACTACCCCCAGCACGACCCCCTACACTACCCAAACGCCACTGCTCTGCCCTAAACCCTAGAACACTACACCCAGCACGACCCCCTACACTACCCAAATGCCAATGCACTGCCCTAAACCCTAAGACACTACCCCCTGCACGACCCCCTTCACTACACAAACACCAATGCACTGCCCTAAACCCTAAAATACTACCCCAGCACGATCCCCTACACTACCCAAACACCACTGCACTGCCCTAAACCCTAAAACACTACCCCAGCACGACCCCCTAAACTACCCAAACACCACTGCACTACCCTAAACCCTAAAACACTATTCCCCCTTCGACCCCATACACAGCCCGAACACCACTGCTCTGCCCTAAACCCAGAAACACCACCCTCAGCATGACCCCCTACTCTGCTCAAACACCACTGCTCTGCCCTAAACCCAGAAACACCACCCTCAGCATGACCCCCTTCTCTGCCCAAACACCACTGCTCTGCCCTAAACCCTTAAACACAGCCCCCAGCATGACCCCCTACACTGCTCGAACACCACTGCTCTGACCTAAACCCTGAAACATCAGCCCCAGCACGACCCCTACTCTGCCCGAAAACCACTGCACTGCCCTAAATCCTGAAACACTAGCCCCAGCAGTACCCCCTACACTGCCCGAACACCACTGCACTGCCATAAACCCTGAAACACTAGCCCCACCACGACCCCCTACACAGCCAGAACACGACTGCACTGCCCTAAACTCTGAAACACCACCCCCAACACGACCCCCTACACTGCCTGAACGCCACCACAATGCCCTTAACCCTGAAACACCACCTCCGCTCAACCGCCTACACTGCCCGAACGCCACTGCACTGCCCTTAACCCTGAAATACCACCCCCCTGCATGACCCCCTACTCTGTCTGAACGCCACTGCAATGCCCTTAACCCTAAAACACCACCCCCGCTCGATCCCCTACTGTGACCGAACGCCACTGCACTGCCCTAAACCCTGAAACACCACCCCCGGCAAGACCCCCTACTGTGCCCGAACGCCACTGCACTGCCCTAAACCCTGAAACACCACCCCCAGGAAGACCCCCTAAACTGCCCGAAACCATTGCCCTAAACCCAGAAGCACCACCACCTGCAAGACCCCCTACACTGCCCGAACACCACTGCTCTGCCCTAAACCCTGAAACACCAGCCCCAGCACGACCCCTATACTGCCCCAACACCACTGCACTGCCCTAAACCCTGAAAAACTAGCTCCAGCATGAACCGTACACTGCCGGAACACCACTGCACTGCCTAAACCCTGAAACACTAGCCCCACCAAGATCCCTACACTGCCCGAACACTACTGCACTGCCCTAAACCGTGAAACATCACCCCCAGCACAACCCCCTACACTGCCCGAACACCACTGCACTGCCCTAAACCCTGAAACACCACTACACTGCACGACCCCCAACACTGCACGAACGCCACTGCACTGCCCTTAACCCTGAAACTCCACCGACCCTGCACGATCCCCTACACTTCCCGAATGCCACTGCACTGGCCTAAACCACAAAACACCACCCCCTGCAAGACCCCCTACATTGCCCGCACACCACTGCACTAAACGCTGAAACACCACCCCCTGCAAGACCCCCTACACTTGCCGAACATCACTGCCCTTCCCTAAACCCTTAATCACCACCCCCTGCACGACCCCCTTCACTGCCTGAATACCACTGTCCTGCCCTATACCCTAAAACACCACCCCAGCACGACCCCCTACACTGCCCGAACACCACTGCGCTGACCTAAAACACCACCAACAGCACAACCCCCTACACTGCCTGAACAGCACTGCGCTGGACTAAACCCTAAAACACCACCCCCAGCACAACCACCTACACTACCCGAACACCACTGCCCTGCCCTAAACCCTAAAACACTACCCCAGCACGACCCCCTACACTACACAAACGCCAATGCACTGCCCTAAACCCTAAAACACTACCCCTGCATGACCCCCTTCACTACACAAACACCAATGCACTGCACTTAACCCTAAAATACTACCCCCAGCATGATCCCCTACACTACCCAAACACCACTCCACTGTCCTAAACCCTAAAACACAACCCAGCATTACCCCCTACACTACCCAAACACCACTGCACTACCCTTAACCCTAAAACAGTACCCTCAGCATGACTATCCACACTACCCAAACATCACTGCACTACCCTAAACCCTAAAACACTACCCCCTGCAAGGGCCCCCTAAACTACCCACACAACTGCACTACCCTAAACCCTAAAAGACTATCCCCTGCACGACTCCGTACACTGCCATAAACACCACTGCTATGCCCTAAACCCTGAAACACCACCCCCAGCATGACCCCCTACATTGCCCGCACACCACTGCACTAAACGCTGAAACACCACCCCCTGCAAGACCCCAACACTGCCCGAACACCACTGCACTTCCCTTAACCCTTAATCACCACCCCCTGCACGACCCCCTTCACTGTCTGAATACCACTGTGCTGCCCTATACCCTAAAACACCACCCCAGCACGACCCCCTACACTGCACAAACGCCACTGCACTACCCTTAACACTGAAACTCCACCGACCCTGCACGATCCCCTACACTTCCCGAATGCCACTGCACTGCCCTAAACCATGAAACACCACCCCCTGCAAGACCCCCTACATTGTCCGCACACCACTGCACTAAACGCTGAAACACCACCCCCTGCAAGACCCCCTACACTGCCCGAACACCACTGCACTTCCCTAAACCCATAATCACCACCCCCTGCACGACCCCCTTCACTGCCTAAATACCACTGTGCTGCCCTATACCCTAAAACACCACCCCAGCACGACCCCCTACACTGCCCGAACACCACTGCGCTGTCCTAAACCCTAAAACACCACCCACAGCACGACCCCCTACACTGCCTGAACAGCACTGCGCTGCCCTAAACCCTAAAACACCACCCCAGCACGACCACCTACACTACCTGAACACCACTGCACTGCCCTGCCCTAAACCCTAAAACACTACCCTGGCATGACCCCTACACTACCCAAACGCCAATGCACTGCCCTAAACCCTAAAACACTACTCCTGCATGACCCCCTTCACTACACAAACACCAATGCACTGCACTTAACCCTAAAATATTACCCCCAGCACGATCCCCTACACTACCCAAACACCACTCCACCGTCCTAAACCCTAAAACACAACCCAGCATGACACCCTACACTACCCAAACACCACTGCACTACCCTTAACCCTAAAACAGTACCCCAGCATGACATCTACACTACCCAAACATGTCTGAACTACCCTAAACCCTAAAACACTACCCCCTGCAAGGACCCCCTAAACTACCCACACAACTGCACTACCCTAAACCCTAAAAGACTATCCCCTGCACGACTCCGTACACTGCCATAAACACCACTGCTATGCCCTAAACCCTGAAACACCACCCCCAGCAAGACCCCCTACTCTGCCCAAAAACCACTGCTCTGCCCTAAACCTTAAACACCACCCCCAGCACGACCCCCTACACTGCTCGAACACCACTGCTCTACCCTAAACCCTGAAACACCAGCCCCAGCACGACCCCTACACTGCCCGAACACCACTGTACTGACCTAACCCCTGAAACACTAGCCCCAGCATGACCCCCTACACTGCTCTAACACCACTGCACTGCCCTAAACCCTGAAACACTAGCCCCACCACGACCCCCTACACAGCCCGAAGACCACTGCATTGCCCTAATCCCTAAAACTCCAACCCAGCACGACCCCCTACATGGCCTGAACATCACTGCACTGCCCTAAACCCTGAAAGACCACCCCCCTGCACGACCCCCTACACTGCCTGAACGCCACTGCATTGCCCTTAACCCTGAAACAACACCCCCTGCACGACCCCCTACACTGCCCGAATGCCACTGCAATGCCCTTAACCCTGAAACACCACAACACCACCCCCTTCCAGGCCCCCCACAATGCCCGAACACCACTGCACTGCCCTAAACCCTGAATCACCACCCCCTGCACAACCCCCTACACTGCCTGAGCACCACTGCACTATCCAAAATCCTAAAAGCACCACCAGCACGACCCCCTACACTGCAAGAACACCACTGCGCTGCCCTAAACCCTAAAACACCACCCCCAGCATGATTCCCTACACTACCCGAACACCACTGCTCTGCCCTAAACCCTGAAACACCAGCCCCAGCACGACCCCTACACTGCCAGAACACAACTACACTGCCCTAAACCCTGAATCACTAGCCCCAGCATGACCCCTACACTGCCCGAACAAAACTGCACTACTCTAAACTCTGAAACAGTAGCCCCACCAAGACACCCTACACAGTCTGAACACCACTGCACTGTCCAAAACACTGAAACATCTCCTCCAGCACGACCCCCTACAGTGCCCGAACACGACTGCACTGCCCTAAACCCTGAAACACCACTCCCCTGCTCGACCCCCTGCACTGCCCGAATGCCACTGTACTGCCCTTAACCCTGAAACACCACCCCCCTGCACGAACCCCTACACTGCCCGAACGCCACTGCACTGCCCTAAACCCTGAAACACCACCCACCGGATGACCCCCTACACTGCCCGAACGCCACTGCACTGCCCTAAACCCTGAAACCCACCCCCAGCAAGACACCCTACACTGCCCGAACACCACTGCCCTAAACCCTGAAATACCACCTCCTGCAAGACCCCCTACACTGCCTGAACACCACTGCATTAAACCCTGAAACACCACCCCCTGCAAGACCCCCTACACTGCCCAAACACCACTGCTCTGCCCTAAACCCTGTAACACCAGCCCCAGTATGACCCCTACACTGCCCCAACACCACTGCACTGCCCTAAACCCTGAAACACTAGCCCCAGCAGTACCCCCTACTCTGCCCAAAAACCACTGCTCTGCCCTAAACCTTAAACACCACCCCCAGCACGACCCCCTACACTGCTCGAACACCACTGCTCTACCCTAAACCCTGAAACACCAGCCCCAGCACGACCCCTACACTGCCCGAACACCACTGTACTGACCTAACCCCTGAAACACTAGCCCCAGCATGACCCCCTACACTGCTCTAACACCACTGCACTGCCCTAAACCCTGAAACACTAGCCCCACCACGACCCCCTACACAGCCCGAAGACCACTGCATTGCCCTAATCCCTAAAACTCCAACCCAGCACGACCCCCTACATGGCCTGAACATCACTGCACTGCCCTAAACCCTGAAAGACCACCCCCCTGCACGACCCCCTACACTGCCTGAACGCCACTGCATTGCCCTTAACCCTGAAACAACACCCCCTGCACGACCCCCTACACTGCCCGAATGCCACTGCAATGCCCTTAACCCTGAAACACCACAACACCACCCCCTTCCAGGCCCCCCACAATGCCCGAACACCACTGCACTGCCCTAAACCCTGAATCACCACCCCCTGCACAACCCCCTACACTGCCTGAGCACCACTGCACTATCCAAAATCCTAAAAGCACCACCAGCACGACCCCCTACACTGCAAGAACACCACTGCGCTGCCCTAAACCCTAAAACACCACCCCCAGCATGATTCCCTACACTACCCGAACACCACTGCTCTGCCCTAAACCCTGAAACACCAGCCCCAGCACGACCCCTACACTGCCAGAACACAACTACACTGCCCTAAACCCTGAATCACTAGCCCCAGCATGACCCCTACACTGCCCGAACAAAACTGCACTACTCTAAACTCTGAAACAGTAGCCCCACCAAGACACCCTACACAGTCTGAACACCACTGCACTGTCCAAAACACTGAAACATCTCCAGCACGACCCCCTACAGTGCCCGAACACGACTGCACTGCCCTAAACCCTGAAACACCACTCCCCTGCTCGACCCCCTGCACTGCCCGAATGCCACTGTACTGCCCTTAACCCTGAAACACCACCCCCCTGCACGAACCCCTACACTGCCCGAACGCCACTGCACTGCCCTAAACCCTGAAACACCACCCACCGGATGACCCCCTACACTGCCCGAACGCCACTGCACTGCCCTAAACCCTGAAACCCACCCCCAGCAAGACACCCTACACTGCCCGAACACCACTGCCCTAAACCCTGAAATACCACCTCCTGCAAGACCCCCTACACTGCCTGAACACCACTGCATTAAACCCTGAAACACCACCCCCTGCAAGACCCCCTACACTGCCCAAACACCACTGCTCTGCCCTAAACCCTGTAACACCAGCCCCAGCATGACCCCTACACTGCCCCAACACCACTGCACTGCCCTAAACCCTGAAACACTAGCCCCAGCAGTACCCCCTACACTGCCCGAACACCACTGCACTGCCATAAACCCTGAAACACTATCCCCACCAAGACCCCCTACACAGCCTGAACACCAGTGCACTGCCCTAAACCCTGAAACATCACCCCAGCATGACCCCCTACACTGCCCGAACACCACTGTACTGCTCTTAACCCTGAAACACCACTCCCCTGCATGACCCCTAAACTGCCCGAACGCCACCTCACTGTCCTTAACCTGAAACACCAACCCCATGCACGACCCCCTACACTGCCCGAACACCACTGCACTGCCCTAAACCCTGAAACAGCACCCCCAGCAGGACCCCCTACACTGCCCGAATGCCACTGCACTGCCCTAAACCCTGAAATATCACCTCCTGCACGACGCCCTACACTGCCCGAACACCACTGCACTGCCCTAAACCCTAAAACACTACCCTCAGCTTGACCCCCTACACTGCCTGAACACCACTGCACTGCCCTAAACCCTAAAACACTACCCCCAGTACGACCCCATACACTACCCGAACACCTTTGCACTGCCCTAACCCCTAAAACACCACCCCTAGCACGACCCCCTACACGGCCCGAACACCACTGCACTACCCTAAACCCTAAAACACTACCCTCGCACGACACCCTACACTACCCAAAGACCACTGCACTACCCTAAACCCTAAAACATGACCCCAGCACGACCCCCTACACTACACAAGCACCACTGCACTACCCTAAACCCTAAAACACTATACCCTACACTACACAAACATCACTGCAGTACCCTAAACCCTAAAAGACTACCCCCAGCATGACCCTCTACACTATCCAAACACCACTGCACTACCCTAAACCCTAAAACACTACCCCCAACAGTACCCCCTACACTACCCAAACACCACTGGTCTACCCTAATCCCTAAAACACTGCCCCAAGCAGTACCCCCTACACTGCCCAAACACTACTGCACTACCCTAAACCCTACAAGATTAACCCAGCAGTACCCCCTACACTACCCAAACACCTCTGCACTAACCTAAACCCTAAACCACTACCACCAGTACGACCCCCTACACTACCCAAACACAACGGCACTTCCCTAAACCCTGAAAAAACCAGCCCCAGCACAACCCCCTATACTGCCCAAACACCACTGTACTACCCTAAACCCTAAAACACTACCCCAGCACGACCCCTTCACTACCCAAACATCACTGCACTACCATAAACCCTAAAGCACTACCCCCGGCACGACCCCCTACACTACACAAACACCACTGCACTACCCTAAACCCTACAACACTACCCCCTACACTACACAAACACCACTGCACTACACTAAACCCTAAAACACTACCCCAGAATGACCCCCTTAACAGCCTGAACACCAGTGCACTGCCCTAAACCCTGAAACATCACCCCAGCATGACCCCCTACACTGCCCGAACACCACTGTACTGCTCTTAACCCTGAAACACCACTCCCCTGCACGACCCCAAAACTGCCCGAACGCCACCTCACTGTCCTTAACCTGAAACACCAACCCCATGCACGACCCCCTACACTGCCCGAACACCACTGCACTGCCCTAAACCCTGAAAAAGCACCCCCAGCCGGACCCCCTACACTGCCCGAATGCCACTGCACTGCCCTAAACCCTGAAATACCACCTCCTGCACGACCCCCTACACTGCCCGAACACCACTGCACTGCCCTAAACCCTAAAACACTACCACCGGCATGACCCCCTACACTGCCTGAACACCACTGCACTGCCCTAAACCCTAAAACACTACCCCCAGTACGACCCCATACACTACCCGAACACCACTGCACTGCCCTAACCCCTAAAACACCACCCCCAGCACGACCCCCTACACGGCCCGAACACCACTGCACTACCCTAAACCCTAAAACACTACCCTCGCACGACACCCTACACTACCCAAAGACCACTGCACTACCCTAAACCCTAAAACATGACCCCAGCACGACCCCCTACACTACACAAGCACCACTGCACTACCTTAAACCCTAAAACACTATACCCTACACTACACAGACACCACTGCAGTACCCTAAACCCTAAAAGACTACCCCCAGCATGACCCTCTACACTATCCAAACACCACTGCACTACCCTAAACCCTAAAACACTACCCCCAACAGTACCCCCTACACTACCCAAACACCACTGGTCTACCCTAATCCCTAAAACACTGCCCCAAGCAGTACCCCCTACACTGCCCAAACACTACTGCACTACCCTAAACCCTACAAGATTAACCCAGCAGTACCCCCTACACTACCCAAACACCTCTGCACTACCCTAAACCCTAAACCACTACCACCAGTACGACCCCCTACACTACCCAAACACAACGGCACTTACCTAAACCCTGAAAAAACCAGCCCCAGCACAACCCCCTATACTGCCCAAACACCACTGTACTACCCTAAACCCTAAAACACTACCCCAGCACGACCCCTTCACTACCCAAACATCACTGCACTACCATAAACCCTAAAGCACTACCCCCGGCACGACCCCCTACACTACACAAACACCACTGCACTACCCTACACCCTACAACACTACCCCCTACACTACACAAACACCACTGAACTACACTAAACCCTAAAACACTACCCCAGCATGACCCCCTTAACTACCCAAACACCACTGCACTACCATAAACCCTAAAGCACTACACCCAGCATGACCACCTACACTACAGAAAGACCACTGCACTGCCCTAAACCCTAAAATACTACCCACCGCATGACCCCCTACACTACACAAACACCACTGCACTACCCTAAACCCTAAATCTACCCCAAGCATTACCCCCTACACTACACAAACATCACTGCGCTACCCTAAACCATAAAATACTACCACCAGCACGACCCCTACACTACACAAACACCACTGCACTACCCTGAACCCTAAAACACTACCCTCAGTATGACCTCCTACACTACCCAAACACCACTGCACTACCCTAAACCCTAAAACACTACCCCAGCACGGCCCTCTACACTACACCTACACCACTGCACTACCCTAAACCCTAAAACACTACCCCAGCACGACCCCCTATACTACCCAAACACCACTGCACTACCCTAAACCCTAAAACACTACCCCCAGCAAGACCCCCTACACTACCCTAACACCACTGCACTACCCTAAACCCTGAAATACCACCTCCTGCATGACCCCCTACACTACCCGAACACCACTGCACTGCCCTAAACCCTAAAACACTACCCCCAGCATGACCCCGACACTTTGCCTGAACACCAGTGCACTGTCCTAAACCCTAAAACATTACCCCCAGCACAACCCCCTACACTGCCCAAACACCACTGCACTGCCCTAAACCCTAAAACACCACCCCCAGCACAAGCCCTACACTGCCCGAACACCACTGCACTACCCTAAACCCTAAAACACTACCCCCGCACAACGCCCTACACTACCCAAAGACCACTGAACTACCCTAAGCCATAAAACATGACCCCATATACTACACAAACACCGCTGCACTACCCTAAACCCTAAAACACTATCCCCAGCACGACCCCATACACTACACAAACACCGCTGCACTACCCTAAACCCTAAAACGCTACCCCCAGCACGACCCCCTACACTACACAAACACCACTGCACTACCCTAAACCCTAAAACACCATACCCTACACTACACAAACACCACTGCAGTACCCTAAACCCTAAAAGACTACCCACAGCATGATCCTCTACACTATCCAAACACCACTGCACTACCCTAAACCCTAAAACACTACCCCCAACAGTATCCCCTACACTACCCAAACACCACTGCTCTACCCTAATCCCTAAAACACTGCCCCCAGCAGTACCTCCTACACTGCCCAAACACTACTGCACTACCCTAAACCCTAAAAGACTAACCCAGCAGTACCCCGTACACTACCCAAACACCTCTGCACTACCCTAAACCACGACCACCAGTACGACCCCCTACACTACCCAAACACTACTGCACTTCCCTAAACCCTGAAAAACCAGCCCCAGCACGACCCCCTACACTGCCCAAACACCACTGTACTACCCTAAACCCTAAAACACTACCCCAGCATGACCCTTCACTACCCAAGCATCACTGCACTACCATAAACCCTAAAGCACTACCCCCGGCACGACCCCCTACACTACACAAACACCACTGCACTACCCTAAACCCTACAACACTACCCCTACACTACACAAACACCACTGCACTACCCTAAACCCTAAAACACTACCCCAGCATGACCCCCTTAACTACCCAAACACCACTGCACTACCATAAACCCTAAAGCACTACACCCAGCATGAACCCCTACACTACAGAAAGACCACTGCACTGCCCTAAACCCTAGAATACTACCCCCAGCACGACCCCCTACACTACAAAAAACACCACTGCACTACCCTAAACCATAAAATACTACCACCAGCACGACCCCTACACTACACAAATACCACTGCACTACCCTGAACCCTAAAACACTACCCTCAGTATGACCTCCTACACTACCCAAATACCACTGCACTACCCTAAACCCTAAAACACTACCCCAGCACGACCCTCTCCACTACACCAACACCACTGCACTACCCTAAACCCTAAAACACTACCCCAGCACGACCCCCTATACTACCCAAACACCACTGCACTACCCTAAACCCTAAAACACTACCCCCAGCAAGACCCCCTACACTACCCTAACACCACTGCACTACCCTAAACCCTGAAATACCACCTCCTGCATGACCCCCTACACTACCCGAACACCACTGCACTGCCCTAAACCCTAAAACACTACCCCCAGCATGACCCCGACACTTTGCCTGAACACCAGTGCACTGTCCTAAACCCTAAAACATTACCCCCAGCACAACCCCCTACACTGCCCAAACACCACTGCACTGCCCTAAACCCTAAAACACCACCCCCAGCACAAGCCCTACACTGCCCGAACACCACTGCACTACCCTAAACCCTAAAACACTACCCCCGCACAACACCCTACACTATCCAAAGACCACTGAACTACCCTAAGCCATAAAACATGACCCCATATACTACACAAACACCGCTGCACTACCCTAAACCCTAAAACACTATCCCCAGCACGACCCCATACACTACACAAACACCGCTTCACTACCCTAAACCCTAAAACACTACCCCCAGCACAACCCCCTACACTACACAAACACCACTGCACTACCCTAAACCCTAAAACACCATACCCTACACTACACAAACAGCACTGCAGTACCCTAAACCCTAAAAGACTACCCACAGCATGATCCTCTACACTATCCAAACACCACTGCACTACCCTAAACCCTAAAACACTACCCTCAACAGTACCCCCTACACTACCCAAACACCACTGCTCTACCCTAATCCCTAAAACACTACCCCCAGCAGTACCCCCTACACTGCCCAAACACTACTGCACTACCCTAAACCCTAAAAGACTAACCCAGCAGTACCCCCTACACTACCCAAACACCTCTGCACTACCCTAAACCACGACCACCAGTACGACCCCCTACACTACCCAAACACTACTGCACTTCCCTAAACCCTGAAAAACCAGCCCCAGCACGACCCCCTACACTGCCCAAACACCACTGTACTACCCTAAACCCTAAAACACTACCCCAGCATGACCCTTCACTACCCAAGCATCACTGCACTACCATAAACCCTAAAGCACTACCCCCGGCACGACCCCCTACACTACACAAACACCACTGCACTACCCTAAACCCTACAACACTACCCCTACACTACACAAACACCACTGCACTACCCTAAACCCTAAAACACTACCCCAGCATGACCCCCTTAACTACCCAAACACCACTGCACTACCATAAACCCTAAAGCACTACACCCAGCATGACCCCCTACACTACAGAAAGACCACTGCACTGCCCTAAACCCTAAAATACTACCCACCGCATGACCCCCTTAACTACCCAAACACCACTGCACTACCATAAACCCTAAAGCACTACACCCAGCATGAACCCCTACACTACAGAAAGACCACTGCACTGCCCTAAACCCTAGAATACTACCCCCAGCACGACCCCCTACACTACAAAAAACACCACTGCACTACCCTAAACCCTAAATCTACCCCAAGCATGACCCCCTACACTACACAAATATCACTACGCTACCCTAAACCATAAAACACTACCACCAGCACAACCCCTACACTACACAAACACCACTGCACTACCCTGAACCCTAAAACACTACCCTCAGTATGTCCTCCTACACTACCCAAACACCACTGCACTACCCTAAACCCTAAAACACTACCCCAGCACGACCCTCTACACTACACCAACACCACTGCAGTACCCTAAACCCTCAAACACTACTCCAGCACGACCCCCTATACTACCCAAACACCACTGCACTACCCTAAACCCTGAAACACCACCCCAGCACAACATCCTACACTGCCCGAACACCACTGCAGTACCCTAAACCCTAAAACACTACCCCCAGCAAGACCCCCTACACTACCCAAACACCACTGCACTACCCTAAACCCTAAAACTCTATCCCCAGCATGACCCCCTACACTACACAAACACCACTGCACTGTCCTAAACCCTAAAACACTACCCCCAGCATGACCCCCTACACTACACGAGCACCATTGCACTCCCCTAAACCCTAAATCTACCCCAAGCACGACCCCCCACACTACACAAACATTACTGCACTGCCCTAAACCCTGAAACACTATCCCCCGCATGACCCCCTACACTGCCCGAACACCACTGCACTGCCCTAAACCGTGAAACACTAGCCCCAACACGACCCCCTACATGGCTCGAATGACACTGCACTGCCCTAAACCCTGAAACACCACCCCAGCACAACATCCTACACTGCCCGAACACCACTGCCCTAAACCCTGAAACACCACCCCCAGCATGACCCACTACACTGCCCGAACACCACTGCCCTGCCCTTGTCAGGGAGAGAAGAATTGGCTATGCCCCCTGGTATACCCCCGAACTTAGGTGCATCAGAACCTCTTGTAAAAGGCTTGAACGTGCTTGGAGGAGAGAGCAGACGGAAGAAAGCCGGGCCAATTACAAAAGGGAGTTGAGGAAATATAAAAGCGCACTGAAGGACGCTAAAAAGATTTTCTTTAGCGACAGGATTGAGAGAGCAAGCAATTCTTCTGGAGAATCGTTTAAAATCTTCAAGGAACTTCTGAAAGCCCCGGTCCCTCCAGTGTTGCATGATAATCCCAAAGAAAAATGTGAGGAACTGGCCAGCTTCTTCCATTCAAAAATAGAGAAAATCCTATCCTCCTTACCCACTATTCCTCCAAGCCATGAACCGGTTACTAGCCTCACAAGTCGCTCGATTGAGCTAGCATCTTTAGGCCCCTTCTCGGTAGAGGAGGTGATAAAAGTCCTGTTGGAGATGAAGAGTGGCTCCCCGAGTGACCCAGTTCCCATAAAACATCTTAAGCTCGTGGCTAACACCTTGTCAACTCCTCTGACTGATCTCTTGAACCTTTCACTCGCTCAGGGCATAGTGCCCCAGAGATGGAAAAAGGCTGTGGTGAAAGCCCTATTGAAAAAACCAGGACTGGATTCATCCAATTTGACCAACTTCAGGCCTATTTCACTTCTGCCTGGATTTTCTAAAATTGCAGAGAAGTTGGTCAACCGTCAGCTCTCTCACCATCTTGAGTCTAACCACCTGCTAGGAGATTCCCAGACTGGTTTCCGCCCCGGCCATGGAACAGACACTGCCTTGCTGGCAGTAGTGGAGGAGGCAAGGAGCACTCTAGATACAGGAGGGTCAGTGGCAGTGATCCTCCTGGACTTGAGTGCTGCCTTTGACACCGTGAGTCATCAGGTGCTCCTCCAACGTCTGTCAGAGGTAGGTGTCTCAGGGAAGGCCCTGAAATGGTTGGGATCTTTTCTTTCTGACCGTTTCTACCAAGTCTGGGAAGGGTCAGAGCAATCTGCCCTAATCCCTCTTCAATGTGGAGTCCCGCAGGGCTCATCGCTGAGCCCTACCCTATTTAATATATATATGACTCCACTTGAAAGAGTGGTCGCCCCTTCAGGGGTGAAGATCGTCAGTTACGCTGATGATACTCAGCTGGTGGTGGGCCTCACTCAGCTGGCGGAACAACCTGAGGTGTTACACGACTGCCTTGCCAATGTTTATCGCTGGATGTCTATCTCCGCCCTAAAGCTTAATGGAGGTAAAACCGAGCTGATGCTCCTGGGCAATTCCAGCCCCTCCATTATTGCGAGCTGCTGGCCCCGGTCTCTTGGTGACCCACCATCCCCCAAGAAGGAGATCAAGTCCTTGGGAGTATGGTTGGAAGAAGACCTGTCCTTCAGGACTCATACCAGGAAGACCGCAGGGGTTTGCTTTGGTTTACTGAGATCAGCCCGAAAGGTGCTACCTCTGCTTCCTGATCCAGCAAGGAAGCTGTTGATACGTGGCCTGATTCTATCGAGGCTCGATTATGGGAATGCGCTGTTTCTCGGTGCTCCTGAAGCGACCTTCAAATCTCTCCAACAGGTGCAAAACGCAGCTGCGAGAGTCCTTATGGATGTTCCCAGAAGGCAGTCTGCTGCTCCGGCCCTCAAAGCGCTTCACTGGCTCCCCGTGAAGGAGCGGGTGAAATTTAAAGCGCTATGTACAGCCCACAAAATTTTACATGGCAAAGGCCCCCCCATCCTTGCTAACATGGCCCGTCCTTACAAACCCCCTCGTCTGCTGCGCTCGGACCAAAAACACCTTTTGCAGTTAGCGAGAGTAAGAAGAGCTCGTTCTGGGGGCAGGCGTTTCTCTGTGCAAGTGGCCTCTCTTTGGAACTCTCTGCCCCTCAAGATTCGCTCAGAGCCCAAGATCCTACCATTCAGGAAACTTCTTAAGACCCACTTGTTTCCATAGTAGTGATTAGCTG
This sequence comes from Triturus cristatus, assembly GCF_964204655.1. NCBI lineage: Eukaryota > Metazoa > Chordata > Amphibia > Caudata > Salamandridae > Triturus > Triturus cristatus. The sequence continues at coordinate 1,004,711,014 of NC_140591.1, read as the reverse complement.
ATTCTCTCCTTCTGGTCTGTTGCGCCGGGATGCCCTCGGGTAAGCTGAGCGCATTATAAATTTCATATTATTATTATTATTATTTTTAAACCCCGAAACACCACCCCCAGCAAGACCCCCTAAACTGCCCGAACACCACTGCCCTAAACCCTGAAACACCACCCCTGCAAGATCCCCTACACTGCCCGAACACCACTGCACTAAACCCTGAAACACCACCCCCTGCAAGACCCCCTACACTGCCCGAACACCACTGCACTGCCCTAAACCCTGAAATACCACCTCCTGCATGACCCCCTACACTACCCGAACACCACTGCACTGCCCTAAACCCTAAAACACTACCCCCAGCATGACCCCGACACTTTGCCTGAACACCAGTGCACTGTCCTAAACCCTAAAACACTACCCCCAGCACAACCCCCTACACTGGCCAAACACCACTGCACTGCCCTAAACACTAAAACACCACCCCCAGCACAAGCCCTACACTGCCCGAACACCACTGCACTACCCTAAACCCTAAAACACTACCACCCCGCACGACGCCCTACACTACCCAAAGACCACTGAACTACCCTAAACCATAAAACACGACCCCCTACACTACACAAACACCGTTGCACTACCCTAAACCCTAAAACACTACCCCCAGCACGACCACATATACTACACAAACACCGCTGCACTACCCTAAACCCTAAAACACTATCCCCAGCACGACCCCATACACTACACAAACACCGCTGCACTACCCTAAACCCTAAAACACTACCCCCAGCACGACCCCCTACACTACACAAACACCACTGCACTACCCTAAACCCTAAAACACTATACCCTACACTACACAAACACCACTGCAGTACCCTAAACCCCAAAACACTACCCCCAGCATGACCCTCTACACTACCCAAACACCACTGCACTACCCTAAACCCTAAAACACTACCCCAACAGTACCCCCTACACTACCCAAACACCACTGCTCTACCCTAAATCCTAAAACACTGCCCCCAGCAGTACCCCTTACACTACCCAAACACTACTGCACTTCCCTAAACCCTAAAACACTACCCCAGCAGTACCCCCTATACTACCCAAACACCTCTGCACTACCCTAAACTCTAAACCACTACCCCCAGAACGACCCCCTACACTACAAAAACACCACTGCACTACCCTAAACCCTAAAACACTACCCTCAGCATGACCTCCTACACTACCCAAACACCACTGCACTACCCTAATCCATAGAAAAGTAACCACCACGCCATGCCCAATTCCCCTTACCTCTCACTCTTAGTGGTTCCTCTCTCCTCTTGGTTCCTGCTTCATGTCGTCTCTGAGGGGCGGTACACGTCGTTGTGAGGAAACGGAACAGCCTCTGTTTCCTTACAACGACGTGGATCGTTTACATTTTTTAAGAACTCATGGTCATTTACCATAGATACCTTTACAACAAAATTTGTTGTAAAGGCATGCGTGGTAAATGACCATGCGTTCTAAGAAAATGCGTAGTAATATCTTGCGATGTACAATGCATGCGTGGTAATGCATGCGTTGTAATGGTATCGCGAAGTAAAAAAGTCGTTGCAGCGGCTATTTACCGATCGAAGCTGGCCCCTGTTCTTCAGTGAGTCATTTATTTGATAAATTAGGAGGAAGGAATGTGTTTTTTCTACCGAAAAGTGCATTCCTGGCTGTTGTATTGTGAAAGTGTCCGCGTGGCCTGGTTTCACTTCCAGGTGAGAGAATGAAAGAGTCTGTTTGGATCTAAAGGGGTTCTGCTGTTGGATGGGGCCGGCGCGACACGTCATCACAAAACACAGCTAATGGAAAGAGTTGTCCCCGAAGTGTGGAGCAGTGCCATGAGAGGTCAACGAGTGTGCGTCCCACCTTAGTATGACCGTACCGCGTGACCTATGTGCCGCCTCCAGTGTACGGAAGGCAGAAGCGGCATTCATCGCAGGTCCTCTTGAAGACCGTTGTAGCACTAATTCTACATTTTGGAACTAGGGCATTTTAACCGTGTTGTTCCTGCCAGATACAAAGAGAAGATCCTGTGTTATTCAGTGCCCTCGTTACCTTTTCTGTGGGTAGTGGTGCTTGTCACTTCGCTGCCCCACTGGTGCACACGACTGGGCTCCCCACCTCGTGTGCCATCTGCAGGGTCTCTGCCCTCGGATCACTGGTTTCGGTTTCTGGAGTGGCAACATAAACAGTTGCTCCCAAAGGACTAGCCTGAACACTTAGGTGAATATCCCCTGCACCAGCATTCCGCGGAAATTCTTTCCTAGCTCTGCCACGTCGATGATAATAGCACAGCACCGATCGCGACACTGTATGACGTCATAGGAGCCATAAGAGGACCTCGTCGGCGTGCTGACGTCAGTTCCACCCATTTTTTCCGTGCCACCGAGGTAAACAGGTGGACCGACACATTTTCACATGTGTACATAGTATACTAATATATATATATATATATATTGTCAAACAAATTGCCCCAGCATTGAAAGGGCACTCAACAACGCCCCTTACCAAAAGGTAATTTAGTGCCTCGCTGCAGCTCGCCTCACATGCCAATTGTTCTCCTCTTGCCGACGCGTTTCGAGGCTTACACGCCTCTTCTTCCTGCGCTTTAAAAACAGGCATTGACGATTCACTTCATGCAGGTGTGCTTTTATTCACAATACGCCCTCAGTGGGTTTGGCAAAAGTGCCGTCATCATTCTCTAAGCATTATGGGACTTGCGGTCCCTCGAAGTGACATACATTATATCCTTGGTAGGTTCAATGTCCTGTTTCAAATTAAAAGCATTAGTCCTCCTTGGTAGGTTAGGCAGAATTGGGACGGGCTCTGTATGCATTAGGGACGCTGTGCTACATGGAGAGAGCACCATTTCCAAAATAAGTGAAAGGTTGTGGAGGGGAACTCACTCTCTCCATGTAGCACAGCGTTCCTAATGCATACAGAGCCCGTCCCAATTCTGCCTAACGTCGGTATATATCGTTTGACATTGGTGTTGTATTTGTTGTTTTTACATAATTAGTGTTGTTGTTATTTTGCGGTGCTTAATCGTTTTGTCTAAGTATTCCTTTAAAAATTCCTTGAAAAAATTCTTTGAATGACCAAAAGATTCATTTTGAATAAATACTATTAATTAGTACAGTCGTAGTTGTTCTCTTCTTCTTCTACGATCCATAGAGGTGTCAAATAGCCATCAGCATCGGCGTTTTCATTGTTATTCATAGAGAATGATGAAAGCCCAGGAAGAAGAGGCGTGTAAGCCTCGAAACGCGTCGGCAAGAGGAGAACAATTGGCATGTGAGGCGAGCTGCAGCGAGGCACTAAATTACCTTTTGGTAAGGGGCGCTGTTGAGTGCCCTTTCAATGCTGGGGCAATTTGTTTGACAATATTTCTGCACGGCGGCCCGCCGTGGAAAGGAGCACCATTTCCAAAATAAGTGAAAGGCAGTGGAGGGGAACGCTCTCTCTCCATGTAGCACAGCGTCCCTAATGCATACAGAGCCCGTCCCAATTCTGCCTAACCTACCAAGGAGGACTAATGCTTTTAATTTGAAACAGGACATTGAACCTACCAAGGATATAATGTATGTCACTTCGAGGGACCGCAAGTCCCATAATGCTTAGAGAATGATGACGGCACTTTTGCCAAACCCACTGAGGGCGTATTGTGAATAAAAGCACACTTGCACGAAGTGAATCGTCAATGCCTGTTTTTAAAGCCCAGGAAGAAGAGGTGTGTAAGCCTCGAAACGCGTCGGCAAGAGGAGAACAATTGGCATGTGAGGCGAGCTGCAGCGAGGCACTAAATTACCTTTTGGTAAGGGGCGCTGTTGAGTGCCCTTTCAATGCTGGGGCAATTTGTTTGACAATATATATATATATATATATATATATATATATATATATATATCGTCCCAGGTGGTTCTGTTTTTCTTTGCTCCAGGCGCTACTCGGCGGGTGCGTAGCCTCGCGGTTGAACCAAACCGCCAATATTAAGAAAATTCCTCCACTGCAACCATGTATTTTCTTCCCAAAATACATAAGGACCCCAAAAAACCACTGGGGAGACCTATCTTGTCGGCAAAGGGTTCGCTCATGGAACCAGTGGCCAACTTCATTGATCACTTTATCATGCCATATGTAAAAAATCTCAAATCATACATCAAAGATACCTCAGACTGTTTGAGAATTCTGCAAAATATATCGTGGCCTAATAATTATTATCTTATCACCATGGACGTGGTAGCTTTATACACCACTATTGATAATACCCAAGGTTTGAATGCTTGTGAATGGTTTTTAAAAAACAGGAATATTCATTACAAAGAACATAACAAAATGTTACTGGATATGATGGATTGTTGCCTACAAAACAATGTGTTCACGTTTGGTGATAAATTGTACCGCCAACGCAACGGAGCAGCAATGGGTTTTTCCTTCAGCCCCAGTTATGCCTGCTTGGTAATGGGGTGGTGGGAACAAGAAATTGCCTGGAACATTAAACACCATCGATACACCAAACACATTGTTACATGGGTTCGGTTCATAGACGACCTTTTAATTGTATGGAATGGCAAGGAAGAAAAGTTTGAGGAGTACTACACACTTCTAAATAATAGTACACCCAATTTGAGATTCACATGCAATCTCAGCAAAGAACGAGTTGTCTTCCTGGACATGGAAATTTATGTAAAAGATAATCGTCTGGAAACGACGTTACATCGCAAAAGTACTGCGACCAACACAACTTTGGAAGCAACCAGTTTCCACCAGTCAACAACTATTTCCAGCATACCATATGGAGAATTCCTTCGACTGCGGAGAATCTGCAGTGAAGAGGAAGAATGGTTAAAACACAGTGGCAACACGGTACAAAGATTCATCCAGAGAAAATACCCCCAAAAAAGCCTAATCACAAGTTGGAAGAGAGCAAACCAAAAGACCAGGGCAGAATGCTTAATTCCCAAACAACAAGAAGTTCACAATATGGAAGAGCCTATAAGATTGATCACAGACTACAGCCATGAAGCAAAAGATATCACTTGCATTTTAAAGAAGAATTGGAAAATCCTTAAAATGGATAGCATGATCGGTGAAAAAATGGGTGGCCACCCAGTTATAACATTCAGAAGGGCAAGAAGTTTGAAGGATCGCTTAACACACAGCCACTTCACAGCTATACAACATAAGGAATCCTGGTTAAGAACAACAGGTTTTACCAAATGCTACAATTGCAAAGTCTGCGAAATTGCAAAGCCAACAAGAGATGTGAAAATGGCAAACAACAAAAATTGGCAAATTACGAACCTGATAACTTGCAAAAGTCAATACATAGTATATGTGGTAGAATGTCCATGCCCTCTAAGATATGTTGGATCCACCATTTGTGAATTAAAAAAACGCATTTTGGAGCATGTACGAGCGACAAAAAACAAAGACAGGAACAATGCCATAGCTAAACACATGGAAATACACCACAATGCCAATTGGAAACTTCTGAGATTTTATGGCATTGAAGCAGTACCGATGAGCTCTCGTGGTGGAAATAGGGAAAAAATACTACGTCAGAAAGAATCGTGTCATATTTTAAATTTGCGGTCCATGACTCCATATGGATTAAACCAATCAGAAGAACTGTACATACACTTATGAAAAAACACTATCCCACATGAAGGGGCATATAATTAGGCGTCAGCCCACTGGAGGGCTTGATTGAAAAGAGGATAAAACCATTGACTACTTGGACAAAAAAGAAATTGAGTTCGAAAAAGTTTGCAAAATATTTACCGGGTTTTATTAACCTACAGGGTGTTGTATAAAGCCCACCAAAGGGCATAATTGAACTAAGCAGTATGACGATAAATGTGTTGAACCGGTAAAGGCAACAGAAAGAAACAGAAGGTCAATAAAAACAAAATAAAAAAAAGCCTAAATGCACCAGAGCTTAACGAATCTGTGGGACTCAGAAAAGGGCGGCAACAGGATATTGCTGTCAGGGGACTTCCTTCATTTATCTTTATTTAAAATGCATTTGTTTAACATTTGTAAAAACGACGACCGTGAGCAAGGTATTGGAGTATACCGAAACGCGTCGGTCAATTCATTGGTTTTGCTAAAACTACGGAATTATGAAATAAAGAAAAGCAATTGAAAAGCTGTTGGAGTGCGACCTGCTTCTTCTTTTGGGAGGAGTTTTCTTAATATATATATATATATATATATATATATATATATATATTACCTACTGGCGGTCGCCAGTAGGTAGTTATAGTTAGGACCACGTTTCCATAGGAAATCCTCAACATTCTATTTTGAATAACTTTGGCGCCGGTCGACGAATCCTTGCGAATTTTTCAAAATAGGTGGGGCGCTACGCTCCGCTCCTACCCTGAAAGTCTCGGGGGGATTCGTCAAGCGGGGGCTGAGATAAAAGGGGGGTCCCAAAACGCGTTTTTCCCATGCATTTTTCCATAGGACCTTTAGACAGGGCTACAGCCCGAACGGCTGAACAGAATTACTAGAAATTTGGCAGAGAGGTAGTCCTCAGGTCAAGGAAGTGCCTTTTGTAGGTTTGGTGTAAATCTGTTCAGTAGATTCTGAGAAAATAGCCTTTAAATCAATATATATATCTGAGCCAGCTTACGGTGCGCTTACGGTACGCTTACCGTACGCGTACGGTGGCGTGCGCGAGCGCGATTCTGATTGGCTCTTAGATCTTAGTAAACATTCGAATCGGCCGAAACCAGGAAGCGGCGGCCGCCATTTTCTCTCTCGCACTGAGAGTTAGGTTGTAAAATTAAGCCAAAAAACATGTAAAGGGGCTGTTTAGACAGCTCCCACACACATAGCCATGTTGAGGGAGTCCCCAAAGACCCCCCAAGGCCAAAAATGCAATTTTTATTTTTTCGCTAATTTCGCCGATTACGCTTACCGTACGCGTACGGTAAAAAATTATAAAAAAAAAAAAACTATCCACACTCTCACCACCCCGTTTGCAATTGGTAGCCGCAGGCTACCAATTGTGCATGGCTTATCAGAGGTGTGATAAACTAGAATATTTTAAACAAAAATAATAAAAGAAAAAATTATCCACACATCCACCCTGTGTGCAAATGGTGCCCGAAGGGCACCATTTGTGCATGGCTTATAAAAATTACGAAAAATTGTGCGTGCACGGCACTAACTGCGTAAAGTGGGTGCGCGGTGCGCGAAGCGCACCGCGTGCTTACTGTGCGCGCACGGGGCGCGAAGCGCACCGTGCGCGCACGGAACGAACTGCGTTAAGTGGGCGCGCACGCCACGAATGGCGTAAAGTAACTTAGCATTTAAAAAACCGTACAAATTCACTGAAAAAACCATAGGTTTCACACACGTTATAGTTAGGAATTAGCATTTAAAAAACCTTGCAAATTCACTGAAAAAACCATAGGTTTCACACATGTTATAGTTAGCGGAAATTTTACTGATAAAAAACCAGTGAAATTCCCCCGTTATAGTTAGTGCAGGCAACTATAACTCACGCGACCGCAATCTTCTGCTGATGACATATGTGTCTTTATGAAAAAAAAATATTTGTAATATATGTATAGCTAAAAATGTATGGAAGAAGACATGGGCAAATAAGTGTCTAAATACAGTATTAGCATCAGCAGAGGATTGCGGTCGCGTGAGTTATAGTTGCCTGCACTAACTATAACGGGGGAATTTCACTGGTTTTTTATCAGTAAAATTTCCGCTAACTATAACATGTGTGAAACCTATGGTTTTTTCAGTGAATATATATATATATATATATTATCTACTGGCGGTCGCCAGTAGATAGTTATAGTTAGGACCGAGTTCCCATAGGAAATCTGAAAATTCTATTTTGAATAACTTTGGCGCCGGTTGATGAATCCTCGCGAAATTTTCTAAACTAATGAGGCGCTCCGCTCAGCTCCTACCCTGAAAGTCTCGGGGTGATTCGTCAAGCGGGGGCTGAGAAAAAAGGGGGTCCCAAAACGCGTTTTCCCCATGCATTTTCCCATAGGACCTTTAGTCGAAGGTACAGCCCGAAGGGCTGAACAGAATTACTTGAAATTTGGCAAAGAGGTAGTATTCAGGTCAGGCATGTGCCTTTTGCATATATGGTGTCAATCTGTTCAGTAGTTCCTTAAAAAATTGCAGTTAAAAGTACATAAATATCTATATGCGCGCACCGTGTGGTGTTTGAAGATTCTGGAACAGAAACTACTATGAACCAATGAAAAGTGTTGTTTCGTAATCACATGACTTGCCATGCGCTCACCGTGCACGCACGGTGCACGCACGCATGCGCGCACGGAGTACGCACGATGCACGCACGCATGCACGCACGAAGTACGCACGGCACACGGAGCACGCACGGTGCACGCATGTGCGTGCGCGCACCCCCGCGGCAGAAGGTAGCCAAAGAGAAAAGTTAAGAACGTGAAAACAAGTAACGGAAGACACTTCCTAATGCCCTAGGCCTCGTCACAGGGTCTCAAAAGGACCCACAAGAGCAAAAAAAATGCTTTTTAAAGCAGCCCCAATGGGGGCGTGTCATCATGCATAAATCATGGGGAGTGAGGGTTCGCCACAGCACGCACCTTACGCCTCTGAAGAAGAGAATCCTCGAAACGCGTCAGGCTTCATAAGGCTGCTTTAATCTACTGGCATGCTGAACTGTGTCCATACCTTTTCATTAAAGGCTGGTAACCTTTCATCCCAGCTCGAGTGCGTCTCAAGTGGGTTACCATTGTTTGTGCATCAATAGGCGGCGGCCCGGCCGCCGAGAACGCACCACCCCAGGATTTCAAGGGGGCCACGAGGATTGGATTCACCACCCTCAACGTGGATCTGGTATGCAGGATTGAGGACACTTTTACCTGCTGGGGCTCATTTAGGGCCTGTATTGTTACCAAACAGTAATGACAGTGCGCTGATTTAACAGAGGAATTACGAACACTTCAACTCCCAGAATGCTTGCACACCGTCTCACTGGAGCAGCCCCAATGGGGGCGTGTCATCATGCATAAATCATGGGGAGTGAGGGTTCGCCACAGCACGCACCTTACGCGAAGCCTATGAAAAAGAGAATCCTCGAAACGCGTCAGGCTTCATAAGGCTGTTTTAATCTACTGGCATGCTGAACTGTGTCCATACCTTTTCATTAAAGGCTGGTAACCTTTCATCCCAGCTCGAGTGCGTCTCAAGTGGGTTACCATTGTTTGTGCATCAATAGGCGGCGGCCCGGCCGCCGAGAACGCACCACCCCAGGATTTCAAGGGGGCCACGAGGATTGATTTCACCACCCTCAACGTGGAGCTGGTATGCAGGATTGAGGACACTTTTACCTGCTGGGGCTCATTTAGGGCCTGTATTGTTACCAAACAGTAATGACAGTGCGCTGATTTAACGGAGGAATTACGAACACTTCAACTCCCAGAATGCTTGCACACCGTCTCACTGGAGCAGCCCCAATGGGGGCGTGTCATCATGCATAAATCATGGGGAGTGAGGGTTCGCCACAGCACGCACCTTACGCGAAGCCTCTGAAGAAGAGAATCCTTGAAACGCGCCAGGCTTCATAAGGCTGCTTTAATCTACTGGCATGCTGAACTGTGTCCATACCTTTTCATTAAAGGCTGGTAACCTTTCATCCCAGCTCGAGTGCGTCTCAAGTGGGTTACCATTGTTTGTGCATCAATAGGCGGCGGCCCGGCCGCCGAGAACGCACCACCCCAGGATTTCAAGGGGGCCACGAGGATTGGATTCACCACCCTCAACGTGGAGCTGGTATGCAGGATTGAGGACACTTTTACCTGCTGGGGCTCATTTAGGGCCTGTATTGTTACCAAACAGTAATGACAGTGCGCTGATTTAACAGAGGAATTACGAACACTTCAACTCCCAGAATGCTTGCACACCGTCTCACTGGAGCAGCCCCAATGGGGGCGTGTCATCATGCATAAATCATGGGGAGTGAGGGTTCGCCACAGCACGCACCTTACGCGAAGCCTATGAAAAAGAGAATCCTCGAAACGCATCAGGCTTCATAAGGCTGTTTTAATCTACTGGCATGCTGAACTGTGTCCATACCTTTTCATTAAAGGCTGGTAACCTTTCATCCCAGCTCGAGTGCGTCTCAAGTGGGTTACCATTGTTTGTGCATCAATGGGCGGCGGCCCGGCCGCCGAGAACGCACCACCCCAGGATTTCAAGGGGGCCACGAGGATTGATTTCACCACCCTCAACGTGGAGCTGGTATGCAGGATTGAGGACACTTTTACCTGCTGGGGCTCATTTAGGGCCTGTATTGTTACCAAACAGTAATGACTGTGCGCTGATTTAACGGAGGAATTACGAACACTTCAACTCCCAGAATGCTTGCACACCGTCTCACTGGAGCAGCCCCAATGGGGGCGTGTCATCATGCATAAATCATGGGGAGTGAGGGTTCGCCACAGCATGCACCTTCCACGAAGCCTCTGAAGAAGAGAATCCTCGAAACGCGTAAGGCTTCATAAGGCTGCTTTAATCTACTGGCATGCTGAACTGTGTCCATACCTTTTCATTAAAGGCTGGTAACCTTTCATCCCAGCTCGAGTGCGTCTCAAGTGGGTTACCATTGTTTGTGCATCAATAGGCGGCGGCCCGGCCGCCGAGAACGCACCACCCCAGGATTTCAAGGGGGCCACGAGGATTGGATTCACCACCCTCAACGTGGACCTGGTATGCAGGATTGAGGACACTTTTACCTGCTGGGGCTAATTTAGGGCCTGTATTGTTACCAAACAGTAATGACAGTGCGCTGATTTAACGGAAGAATTACGAACACTTCAACTCCCAGAATGCTTGCACACCGTCTCACTGGAGCAGCCCCAATGGGGGCGTGTCATCATGCATAAATCATGGGGAGTGAGGGTTCGCCACAGCACACACCTTACGCGAAGCCTCTGAAGAAGAGAATCCTCGAAACGCGTCAGGCTTCATAAGGCTGTTTTAATCTACTGGCATGCTGAACTGTGTCCATACCTTTTCATTAAAGGCTGGTAACCTTTCATCCCAGCTCGAGTGCGTCTCAAGTGGGTTACCATTGTTTGTGCATCAATAGGCGGTGGCCCGGCCGCCGAGAACGCACCACCCCAGGATTTCAAGGAGGCCACGAGGATTGGATTCACCACCCTCAACGTGGAGCTGGTATGCAGGATTGAGGACACTTTTACCTGCTGGGGCTCATTTAGGGCCTGTATTGTTACCAAACAGTAATGACAGTGCGCTGATTTAACGGAGGAATTACGAACACTTCAACTCCCAGAATGCTTGCACACCGTCTCACTGGAGCAGCCCCAATGGGGGCGTGTCATCATGCATAAATCATGGGGAGTGAGGGTTCGCCACAGCACGCACTTTCGCGAAGCCTCTGAAGAAGAGAATCCTCGAAACGCGTCAGGCTTCATAAGGCTGTTTTAATCTACTGGCATGCTGAACTGTGTCCATACCTTTTCATTAAAGGCTGGTAACCTTTCAACCTAGCTCGAGTGCGTATATATATATATATATATATTACCCACTGGCAGTCGCCAGTAGGTAGTTATAGTTAAGACCTATTTTCCATAGGAAATCCGCAACATTCTATTCCCAATAACTTTGGCGCCGGTTGACGAATCTTCGCAAAAGTTTCAAAACTTTTGGCCAGTTCCGGTCCGCTCCTATCCTGAAAATCTTGGGGTGATTCGTCAAGCGGGGGCCAAGAAAAAAGGGCGGTCCCGAAACGTGTTTTCCACATGCCATTTTCCATAGGAACCTTTAGTTGCAGCTACAGCCCGAACTGCTGAATGGAATTACACCAAATGTGGAGAAAAGTTAGCCCGTGGTTCAGAGTCCTGCCTTTTGGTTAAATGGTGTAAATCTGTTCAGTAGTTCCTGAGAAAATCAAAAGTAAAATCACATATATATCTGGGCGGACCCTAACCACACATGTCATTGTGAGATCTGATTGGCTGTCAGCACTTCATCCAAGAAGTGTTGGCAGCCATCTTGGGACCAATATACATGATAGCACCTCAATTAAAAAGCATTGCAGTTAATAGAAGGTTTTAAGGCCTTAGTTACATTATAAATCATTTGTTGATGGTACCATACTCATTTTAGGAATTGTGGTGTGTTCTAAGGTGATTTTACCATGTGAAAAAGCCTTCTGCTGGGATATCATGAATCATGTTTGAGAGAAAACTATTTTCTCTTGCTTTTCCCACAGAGGTTTGGAAGGTGATCTATGAGCTAAACTGAGAGCATATTTTCTGTAAATTCACATTATCTTTCTCAGTCATGTCATGTGAGAATGAAGTCTGACATTCTCAGTAAAACATGTACATCCAACAAGGGCAGAGACTGTAAGTTCATTTCTTTGTGTTCTACTGCAGCTTCCCAGAGTGTTCTAAAGAACAACTAGAGCGCTAACAGTCCTACTTATGGCAAACGTATTGCACACCTGAAGCCATCTTGATTGGAATAAAGTGGTAACTCTTAAAACATTTAATTTAAAAAGGAACACCATGAGGGGGTTCATTTTGCCATAGAAAGTATGATTAGTGCTGCAGAAAGAAAAATTAGGGCACATTTTCAGTGACTTCTCAAATCCTCTTCTATTTCATTAAAAAAATTCTGACATGCAGACTGAAACATGCACTTTTAATACCAGCAGCAGACTTCCGTGGTGAGCAGTAGCTTTACTACAGTGATCTAATGAGCAACTAGAGTGCTAACATTTAGAATTTATGGCAAATATGTGACATATCTGAATACCTTCTTGATGGAATCAAAGTAAAAAACTGAAAGCATTTCCTACTGAGGAGACTGCAGTAAATGAGGAAATTAGGAAACTTCATAACAAATAAATCTCCCAAGATGGCCACCAGAGACAAAAGAGCCCCTAATGCAGCACAAATATCACCCAGATGTAGCCCACATGTAGCCCAATGACAGAAGTGCGCAAAACACTTTTCATTTTTTGTGTTTTTGCAGTTTTATATAGTGCAGACTTGTCAGGTATTGGAGTGCTTTACATGAGCTTTGGTTACATCAGACAAGAACAAATTCATTTTGGTTGTAGACATGGGGAGATTAAGTGATTTGACCAGAATCACAGAATGTCAAGTTGAAGCAGAAACTCCAACCTGGTTCCCCAGTTGCAAAGTCTGCAGCTCTGGAAGTAACACCACGTCCTCTCCCCTAAGTGCAACATTTAATCAAGTGGTCAACTGGATAAAAAAACATAAAGATAACAAATAATTTAAAAGTGCTTTGTCGCTATTTGAAAACTCAGAAAATGTGTCCTCATTTTACTTTTTTAGAGCACTAACCATAATTTTGATGCAAATAAGACCCTCTCATATATGTAATTTCTAAAGGAAATGCTCTAGGTATTACAGTTTTGATTACATCAAGATGACGTCAGGTGTTCCACAGTTTTGTAATAAATATAGAATGTTAGCAATCTAGTTGTTCATTAGGATACTGTTGAGAGGCAGAGGCCAGGGGCACAGACTATGAAAATTGAAGGCAGGTAGGAGGGTGCAGAGGCAACAATTTGACCACACTGGGCTGGCAGGAAGGGCAGTGGTAGCACAACAGACTATGGAGGGCAGTGGAAAGGGGGGCAGGGGCAACAAACCAACAATAGAGGACTGGCAAGAGAGGCTGTGGCAATATAATAGACCATTGTGGGCAGAAGGAATAGGCAGTGGTAGTACAACCATACATGCCAACACACCCGATTCAGCCAGGAAACGTGCAATGTTTTTAAGCCCAAATGGGCTTTATTTGATCTGTCTCCTGCCTACAATCTCCTCTTTTTCAATGTAAGTCAAAGGGGAAAATCAATAGCCCAGTTTTTTTTCAAAATCTCCCTCTTACCAAGTTCAAAATGTTAGCAAGTATGGTACATTGGATCATGGAAGGCAGGAGGAATTGGGGTAGGGACATGGACTCGGATAACAGAGGACAGGAGGGACATGGAGAGGTGCACCAAACTGACCCTACAGGGCAGGCATCAGGGTTTGCAGCAGCACAATACACCACACAGGGCATGCGGGACGGGAGTGAGGCACAACAATCCATAGAAAGTAATAGGGAGGGGACAGGACCATGCACATGGGCAACAGAGAACAGAGGGGAAAGAGGCAATGGTAGCTAGCTGGCCATAATGGACAGACAGGAGAGAAAGCTGCAGCATAACAGACCATAAAGGGCAGGAGGGATGGACCAGGGGCATTACAATGGAACAGACAAGCCAGGAGGGAGGGAATAGGGGTCTGCACATGGAAACAGAGGGCTGGGGGCAAGGGGGCAGGGCAGGAGCAGCAAGATGACCATGGAGGTCAGGCAGGATGGGTACTAGAAGCAAGATACACCATGGAGAGCAACAGTGAAACTATGATGGCATACACACAGACCAAGGAGGGAAGGTGGGAGGGGATCAGGGGCAGCAAGCGGACCACTCAGGGAAGGCCGGATGGGCCATGGCAGCACAGAAGACCATGCATGGCAAGCGGGAGGGTTAGTGGTAGCACAATGGCTATGATGGGCAAGAAGGAGGGTGCAGGGACATGCACAAAGGACCATGGAGGATAGAAGGGAGGGTCAGGACCTGGGAACAGACAAGAGAGTTCAGGGGAAGGGGCCTCACAACAGACCACACAGGGCAATCAGGAGGAGCAGTTGCAGCACAACAGACCAGGGAGGGCAGAAGGGTGTGGCAGTAAAATGGACCATGGAGGACAGGAGGAAGGGGATAGGGGCATGGAATGTGGACAGGCAAGGTGGAGGTAGCAGGGACAAGTTGCAGTCATCTGACAATGCTAGGCAGGTGGGAGGGGAGTGGGAGCTCAACAGAACACTCAGAGTAGATAGGAGTAGCAGGTCCATGGAACATGGTGGGCAAAAAGGATGGAGCAGGGGCATGCACAAAGACATCAGAGGGCAGGGGGAAGAAGAATAGGGGCAGCAAGCTAAGCACAGAGGCTAAGCAAGAGGTCAATAATGGGGCATATAATTGGGCAATGGAGGGCAGGAGGAGTGGACTGGTACATCATGCTAAATGGAGGGCAGTGGCAGCACTGCAGACCATGCATGGCAGGAGGGAGGAGGCTAGTCCATGGATTCAGACAACAGAAGATAGAGAGGAGGTGGATGGGGCAGCAAGCTAACTGTTCAGAGAAGGCGGGAAGGCCAGTGGCAGAACAACGGCCACACAGGGCTGTAATAAGGGAGCAGGGACATGGACAATGGATGGCTAGGAGGAGGGAAGGAAGGAGCAGCAAGCTAGGGTGGGGGAAGCACAATGCCAGGCCCGCCTTCTAACCCCCCACCATCCATTGTGATATGCATCTTACTTAAAGTAAAAAAAAAAACTAGAAATTTGCTGAAAAAAACAAAGATTACAGGGACGGTATAGATAGACTCAGATTTCACTTATACACAACCAGTGAAATTCAGCAGTTATAGTTACCTGAGCTAACTATAACTTACGTCCCCGCAATGTACTGCTAATGATCTCAGACATTACATCATTCATGACATGGTCAGTTACATCACTCATGACATCTCAAATGAGCTGTGAATGGAATGGAACTATAATCGCTAGAACTTTATTTAGGGATAGTGTGTGTATATTAACACCCCTTTTTTCCTTTTCTTTCGTGTAAGAACCATTATAATATGCAACATGCCCAGATTAATATGGCCGATAGCCTTTCACTTTAAAGTAATGTGTAGTCCATTGTTTATGTTGATGTTTGCAATTGTAAGTATGTTTATTATGAATAAGTCACGTTGACGAACATACAGGTATAGCGGTCACGGGGCAAGATATGCTGAAATGACATTGTGTGCATATTAACACTTGCTTTCTTTTCTTTATTGTCTCAATTCCTGAATTTTCACATTGTGACCAGGCCAATATGGCCGCCAGCTTTTTGGATTAAAGTAATATGTAGTCCTTTGTTAATGTTGGCAACTGGAGGCATTTGTACATTTAAATAAGGATGGTACAATGACGTTTTGTATCGTTATCAAGGTTCGGACGAGTCGAAACACGTGGTTCACATCCTTTGCAGATTAAATACTTCCAAACTACAACCTGAGTGCTGATTCCTTCCTTGTAAGAGTGAGAGGAGATTAAATACATATATATAAAATTCACTGAAAAAAACACAAGTTTCAGGGACATTATAGTTAGAAATTGGAATTTAAAAAAACCTCAGAAATTTATTGAAAAAAACACAGGTTTCATGGACGTCATAGTTAGTTGGACATTCCACTTGTACAAAACAAGAGAAATTCGGCCATTATAGTTAGTTGTGCTAACTATAAGTCGCGCCCCCGCAATGCATTGCTGATGACGTCACATATTACATCACTCATGACATTGTCAGTAACATCACTGATTACATCATCTACGTGATCATCTGATGCACCTCCTCACACCCTTAAATACAGACTACCATTCTCGAAACCATAGACACACCAATACTAGTACAGCTACAATAGTCTGTGCACTATGCATGCAGACCTCTAATCAGCTATATAGCATTGATACAGTCTTTTAAATACTCAGTTACTACCTATGCAGTCTAGGAATCCTTCTGTCTGTCCCATGCACTTGTCCATTCACCCATCCAGTACTATGTACGTATCCTATCACTCTGCCAATACCTAAGCACTTATGGATTTAGCATGCACTCTCTTTGCAGCACTGAAATTACTCCAGTTATTAGTCATATACTTAAGGAATGGCCTAGCCACTAACCCAAGTACAGGTACAATGTTTTGTACACTATGCATGCAGATCTCTAACAAGCTACATACTATTAATACTCTCTTCTAAATACCTAGTTAATACCTATGCAGTGTTGGAATCCTTCTGTCTGTGCCATGTATTTCTCCAATCACCCATATAGCACTATCTACATATCCTATCACTCCGCCAATACCTAAGCACTTATAAATTCAACATGTACTCTCTTTGCAGCACTGAAATTATTCTAGTTACTAGTCATGTACCTAAGGAATGGCCTAGCCAGAAAAACTAGTACAGCTACAATATTCTGTGCACTGTGCATGCAAACCTCTACTCAGCTACAGAGCATTGATACAGTCTTTTACATACTCATTTAGTACCTATGCAGTCTAGGAATCCTTCTGTCTGTCCCATGCAGTTCTCCATTCATCCATCCAGCATTGTCTACGTATCCTATCACTTCACCAATACCTAAGCACTTATAAATTGAGCATGCACTCTCTTTGCAGCACTGAAATTACTCCAGTTATTAGTCATATACTTAAAGAATGGCCTAGCCACTAATACAAGTGCAGGTACAATATTTTGTACACTATGCATGCAGACCTTTAACAAGCTACATACTATTGATACGCTCTTCTAAATATCCAGTTAGTGCCTCTGCAGTGTCGGAATCCTCCTGTCTGACCCATGCATTTCTCCAATCACCCATCCAGCACTAGCTACTTATCCTATTACTCCACCAATACCTAAGCACTTATAATAACTGCAAAAAATGTTTAGCATTTTTTGATATGTACTACTGTCAAGGTAAGATTAAGTAATCCAAACACTATCAATGCACAACTACATTCAGCTGTGCACTATATATATAAACCTCTAACCAGCTACTTAGTAAAGTACTACCCATGCAACCTAGGAATCCTCCTGTCTGTCCCATGCACTTCTTCAATCACCCGTCTAGCACTATCTACGTATCCTATCACTCCGCAATACCTAAGCACTTATAAATTCAACATGTACTCTCTTTGCAGCACTGAAATTATTCTAGTTACTAGTCATGTACCTAAGGAATGGCCTAGCCAGCAAAACTAGTACAGCTACAATATTCTGTACACTATGCATGCAGACCTCTAATCAGCTACATAGCTTTGATACAGTCTTTTAAATAATCAGTTAGTACCTATTCAGTCTAGGAATCCTTCTGTCCGTCCCATGCACTTTTCCATTCAACCATCTAGCACTTTCTACGTATCCTATCACTCTGACAATACCTAAGCACTACTAAATTTGGCATGCACTCTCTTTGCAGCACTGAAATTACTCCAGTTATTAGTCATATACTTAAGGAATGGCCTAGCTACTAACACAAGTGCAGGTACAATATTTTGTACACTATGCATGCAGACCTCTAACCAGCTACATACTATTGATACGCTCTTCTAAATACCCAGTTAGTACCTATGCAGTCTAGGAATCCATCTGTCTGTCCCATGCACTTCTCCATTCACCCATCCAGCACTATCTACGTATCCCATCACTCCACCAATACCTAAGCACTTATAAATTCAGCACGCACTTTCTTTGCAACACTAAAATTACTCCAGTTATTAGTCGTACACTTAAGGAATGGCGTAGTCAAAAACACAAGTGCAGGTACAATATTTTGTACACTATGCATGCACACCTCTAACCAGCTACAAACTATTGATACGCTCTTCTAAATACCCAGTTAGTACCTATGCAGTGTAGGAATCCTCCTGTCTGTCCCATGCATTTCTCCAATCACCCATCCCGCACTATCTACTTATCCTATTACTCCACCAATACCTAAGCACTTATAAATTCACTATACTCTCTGTTTGTAATACTGTAATTATTCTAGTTACTAGTCATGAACTTATGGAATGACCTAGCTACTAACACAAGTACATCTATAATATTTTGTGCACTATCTAAGCATACCTCTAACTAGCTACATACTATTGATACACTCTTCTAAATACCCAGTTAGTACTCATGCAGTGTAGGAATTGCCCAGTCTGTCCCATGCACTTCTTTAATCACTTATCTGCCACTATCTACTTATCCTATCACTCCACCAATACGTAAATACTTAGAAATTAGGTGTTCGCTCTGTTTGCAGCACTGTCATCATTCCAGTTACTAGTGGTATTCTTATAAAATGACCTAGGCACCAACACAAGTACACATAAAATATTCTGTGCATAATCCCTACAAATCTCTAAGCAGATACATACTATTGGTCCACTCCATTAAATACTGAAGTAGTACCCAGGCAGCGTAGGATACCTCCTGTCAGTCTCATGCAATTCTTCAATCACCCTTCCAGCACTATGTTCTTATTGTATCAGTCTGCCAATACCTAAGCACTTATGGGGCAGATTTACAAGCACCCTGTGCCACCAGTACATCACTTTTTGTAACGTAGTGATGGCACCAGGCACTGCTTCATATTTACAAGGAGAGGAAAAGCCATCCTGCGCGTTTTTTCCTCTCCTTGTAAATACGACCCCTTCATACACAGAACTTTGCATTGAATGGGCGTCCCATAGGTGTTGCTGTGGGTGTTCCCACACAACACCCATAGAACAAGGCACATCTCCAGATTTATGAAAAATCTTAAATCTGGAGATGTGTGTGAATGCTGCACCATCCTAGCAAGGCGCAACGAGGAGAATTGTTTTCATTTCTCCTCATTTTTTCCTCTTTCAATGCATGCTGCATTCCACAGCATACATTGAAAGAGGAAATTGCCTTTACAGATTGTTTTTGTGCAGGAAGGCGTCCCTTCCTGCACAAAAACAATCTCCACATGACACAGGCATCCTTGCACCATGGTGCAAGGGTGCCTGTGTCACCGCATGGCTGCAGTTTGTGCAGCAGTGCAGAGGGAAGCACAGAGTTGCATCATATTCATGTACATATGTCACATCCCTGTACTTCGGAAGTGCCACAGTGCAGCTAAAGAGCTTGCAGTGTCACGCTGCAGTACTTCCTCATAAATCTTCACCTATAAATTCACCATACACTACTAATGCATTATTTCAGTCAATCATGCTGTATACATATATTCAACCAAACTTTTACACATTACCTTGCAATTATAGTTTTCTTTAACCAGATAAGGTAGTTCTGATAAGAAATTTTTTTTCTTCTTTTTTCTTTTGTATTTGTTTTTATTTTTTTGAACAATTTAGTATTTTTTTTGGTGTTTTAACAAAAAATGAACAAAAAAAAGAACGAATAAAACAGGAAACATTTGGGGAATTACTTATCATTCCAAAAACAAAAAAACAAAAAAATTAACAACGATGGTTGCGTTGCGCAGTACAAACTGCATCCACCGACTGCTCACCGAAGCATATACGTTTCTTACACTTCACGCAGTGTTGCTCGAGAAAGGCGGATTCTGGCCTAATGTCTATTGCAGGTGTTCCTGAGGACGCTCCAGATGTACTTGCCACAGCAGGTGAGGGGTTCAAAGCAGCTCGCCTCATTTCCTCCCGAGCAAGAATGAGAGGATGTGTGGTCCGGAGATGCTTGTACATAGAAGCAGTGCCACAAGAGTATTATTTTTACTGCCTCTTGACAGGACTCGGTCACAAATTTTGCATGTCACTTTTCTTGCATTCACTTTCTTCTCTCCAGGTGGAGAATTTCCACACAACAGATTCCGGCCACTGTGGACATGGTGCCTCCTGCAAGAATTCTTCTTCAGAAGATACTTCCTCCTGCTGCTGTCCAGATGCCATTTTGTTTGATATTTTTTGAAAAACACCAAAAAAACAAGCAAAAAGGGTTCTTGTAGGAAAAGAGATGTCTCTCTAAAGATGCTCCAACAAGAATGATTAAAATGGGTGGGGTCCTTCAATAGTTACAGTGGGAAATGTTATGACCCAATGAAATCTTTTTTTTGAGGTCACATGGGATCCGCGCACTCTGCGCTCACGAAGCACGCACCCAAGGTGAATTGAAGAATGAGTGGGTGTATAAGTGTCTGAATGGAGGATTTAGTAGGTGCATGATTGACTGTTTAAGTGAGTGATTAAACGTGCCTTACTAAATGCATGGGTTAGTGACTAAACTGCGTGAATGTCTATATCAGTCTGTCTGTTGTTTAATAAACTGCTGCATGGGTTGGTCAGTAGCTACATGAGTGTCCATATGGGTTATTGATTGGTTGCCTGAGTATTTGTATGGGTGCCTGGGTGTGTGTGTGGGTGGGTGGGAGGTGTATGAGTCTTTGCATAGATGTTTGAGTGGTTGATTCACTGTGTGTATGGGTTCAAGAGTGTATGTGGAAACAGCTGTATGGGTGGGTAAGTGTGTATATGGGTGTGTTGGTGAGTGAATGGATGTCTCAATGGTACATGTCCAAGTAACTACATATGTAAAAGGCGGTGTATGTGAAAGTTGAAGTATATAAATGACCATAAGTGAGAGTCAGTGATTGTGAGAGTGGCTGTATGGATGAGTGTGTACTTGTATCAGTGATTGTAGAGGAGAGTAAGTATGCATTTGTTTCTGTTTGAATAAGTGATGTGGTGTGTTTATAACTGTATAGGTCAGTAAATGGAAGTGTGATGGATTCTTTGCATGACTGACTAGGTGTGAGAGTAACTCTGGATGACTGGTGGTGTGTGAGAGTCTCTATAGGTTTATGAGTGCATATGATAGTGTTCTATTGATGAGTGACTGCATGTATGAGTGATTGTATGGGTGAATGAGTGGATATGTTTGGAGACCTAGGAATGAGTGATTGCATATGTAGTAACTGGTATTGGTGTCGACGGTTTTGAAAATGGTATTCTGTATTTTACAGGGTGTGTATCAAGGTTATATTAGAGTGTGAGGAGGTGGATCAGATTTTCAGGTGGATGATGTCATCAGTGATGTAATTTGAGATGTCATCAGTGATGTCATCAGTGAAGTCATTTGAGATGTCATCAGTGATGTCACTGACCATGTCCTGAATGATGTAACATGTGACGTCATCAGCAGTGCATTGCGGGGGCGCGAGTTATAGTTATCTGAACTAACTATAACGGGGGAATTTCTCTGGTTTTGTACGAGTGAAATGTCCAACTAACTATAACGTCCCTGAAACCTGTGGTTTTGTCAGTGAACTTCCAAGGTTTTTTAAATGCTGATTTCTAACTATAACGTGCCTGAAACCTATGTTTTTTTCAGTGAATATCAAAGGTTTTTTAAATGCTAACTTTTAATTTCAATGTTCATGAAAGCTATGGTTTTTTCAGTAATTTTGAATTTTTTTGTGCGATAGTTTGTAACTTTAAAATCCAAAAACTAGTTTTTGTATTTTTTTTGTTTGTTATTAAAATAATATAATATCTTCTGTTTTCTTAAATATTAATATATATATATTTTTTGGAGAAAAACTGAAGTCGCGCAGCCATCGTGTACCTATCTCGCTGGGTGTGCGAATTCAAACCGCCATATTGGTAAAGCCGTGAAGGATGCACGTTTCAGCCAGCCTACTCCGCTTATGCTTACAGGGAGGGAACTACAACGCTACATGTCCCAGGTCTTCCCTGTAGTGATCTGCTGATCACAGGTCTAGTTGTCAGCATGCCATAGCTACTCCCTCACGGCTGCTTTACACCCACACCACACCCATGCAGCACAGGCGTCACAGGACATGTGACCCTGCCAATAAAAGGGCCGGGTGCACGTGCTCGACGCCATTTCTTCTCTCTATCTGGGTGTATCCGTGTGCTTATTATGTGGGCGGAAGCCGAGGCACTTTGACCGACACGGGCCTCCCACAACGTCGCGATGAGTTGAGGTGCACAGAGATGGTGGCAGCCAAAGCACTTTGCCGGACACTGGCCTCCTGCCACGTGACGAGGACTTGAGGTGCACAGAGTTGGTGGCAGCCGAGGCATTTTGTCTGACACCGGCCTCACGCCATGTGCGGATGACTTGAGCTGCAACGAGTTAGTGCCACCAGAGCTGAGTGGGTGTGCAGCCTGCGATGATGCGTGGCCTCGATACACTATCCTGGCAATCAAGACCCGATTTGAATTGTGAGCTCGGCTGGACCGCGTGTACGCCAAAGGCAGCTGGCTGTACAGACATGACTCCTCGGCGCCGTGCAGCAGGATGTGCTGGGGGCCTGTGCTGCAGAATCCAGCGACGGTTGAAGAGGTTGCTCCGGCACGTGGTGGCTCTCTTGGAGACACGCCGGTGGCGACAGGTGAGCATTTAGGTGTGGGTGCGTAGGGTGGGGCAGTCATCGCTGGGCGGCGGACTGGTCTGGGGACCAGGGTTGGGATGCTTTCGAAACATGTAAGAATCATGCAAACTACCTGAGAAGTTTGCGACGACATTAGTGTACAGGCCCCGGTGGTCCAGTTTTGCCTGCATATTGTTGGAATGTGTGTGGTTTCTATTGCAGTCATTGGGTGCAGTGTCAACAGGGGGCACAAATAGTACATGTGTGCAGTCAGTTGCCCCAAAACGTGCAGGAAGGCTGCTATGGCGTGGTTCCCTTGCTTGGTCTCTAGTTGATTCTGCACAGTTTAGGTGAAGTGAACATGCATGTGTATCAAGCTGAAACGAACCCTGATGCTTACAGGTGTGATAAATCCTGCATAATGAGACCGTAACAGATGTTTGTGTGGTTGTAACGTTCCTTTTGTTTCCTGCAAAGGTTACGACCACACAAACATCTGTTACGGTCTTTTTGTGCAGGATTGATCATACCTGTAAGCATTCCGGTTTGTCCAAGTGCAATACATTGTACCATATTATGTTTGTGACCATTCTCACGCTTGACATTTATCTTCATTTATCCAACTGAATACGGACTTTTGGGATTTCCAGGACGATCTACAGTTATTTCGATCCACAAGTTGATGTTCCCAGTTGGCAATGTCACTCGTTTGATGTTTTTGTGTTGTTAATTTATGTTTTTCTAATAAAGTACTGTTAGATCTGGGGGTCTCTAGTTGGCAGAGGTAAGCACCTTAGACCAAATAGGGACCCTTGCTTCTAGTCAGGGTACAGGGACACACACGGTAGATAACCCCTGCTCACCCTCTAGGTAGCTTGGCTCGAGCAGACAGGCTTATCCCCAAGGCAATGTGTAAAGTATTTGCACGTAACAACCACAATGACCCCCCTAGTACACCACAAACGTAGACCACACAGGTAAGTATATTAAAAATATAACTTTATCTAGTTTCAGCAGTGGCAATCAAGTATCAAAAGGGTTTGCACATTACTCGCTTTCTTGCGTTGTCAAGATCATAAGAAGATAGTCTCTAGTCTCTTTGTGTGATTTAGTACTCACGAAAAAGAATCAGTTCGTAGGCTCTTGGTGTTTAGATAGCTACGCTCCTCTCAGGCTGTTCGGTGCGGGGCTTCCCCAGCTCCCGAGCGATGGACCAATCCGGTCGCGGCTCCCTCGACGAGCCTCCAGTGACGACGGTGGACGTCACTGGGTGTCAGCCAATCGCAGTGCGGCTCAACCGGCCAAGCCTCCGCCGCCAACCAATCAGGTCGCGGCCTACTCGCTCCTTTCTCCGCCGCTTTGCGGAACGGGGAAACACAGCTTCGAAGCGATTTCGGGCCCCGGGCCGTGTCGGTGAATTGCGGGCAGGATGTCTCGAGGCACCCCGAGTCAGCGGGTCGATCGAGACACCGCCAAGCTTCGCAGCAGCTCAGGGGACGCCCACGATCTCTTGGCCACCGCAATACACGTGCCGATAAGCACGTCGATCTTTTCCTCACGGCAGTCGATTCCAGGCAAGGGTCAGCGCGGCGCTCTCAAGCAACACAGAGAGCAGCTAGTGCACCCCCGGGGCAGATGTTTAGGAACTTTGCAGAAACAGCCCACGGTCCTTGCAGCACACAGCGGCACAGAGGGGACGCAGCAGAGTCTTAAAGTCTTGGCAACCTTTCTGTCCCTGGGTTGCAAAACAGGAGGCCAGCTCTTCTCAGGCCCTTGGAGATTCAGTGTTGAAGACACAGCACACAGCAAAGTCTTGTCAGGTCAAGTAGGCAGGGCCACAGCACACAGCAAGGCCCCTTCTCCTCCTCAGCTTCAGTTGCACAGCAGAACAGGTCAGCCCTTAGAGCACACAGCAAGGCAATCTTCCTTCAGTCCTTCAGCAGTCCGTCTTTCAGCAGAGGTTCCTCTTGATTGTAGAATCTAAAAATCTGTTGTCAGGGGTCTTGTACTTATACCCCTAAAAGTCTTTGAAGTCTTTGTGCAAGTGGGTCCTGAGCCCGGTCTGATCCAGTTCTGGGTGTTGCTGGAGCACTTTGTTTTCCTGGCTTCTGCTTTCTTTTCAGAGTGAGGGGCAGAGTCGTCGGCCGCCCAGCAGGAGGTGGAGCCAGCAGTGGGGCAGGCAGGCACAGCCCTATTCACTCCCAGGTGCTATCTCCTCCCTCCACTCTACTTGCAAATGTCGCCATTCAGCAAAGGGCTGACTCAGCCAACCTCCTGGGGGATCCCCAGCCCCTGTCACTCCCAAGCCAGACAGTCAATCCATAAGCATGCCCAGGCACATAGAAGGGTCAGACAAGAGAACAGCTACTCTCTAAAAAGTACTATTCTCCAACTCAGGATTTAAAAACAACCTCTCCTAAAAGATGTGTTATTAAATGCTGAGCTCAGGGATATCAAACACTCATGTCTTATCTTGTTCCTATGGGAAGATAGGCGGATAGCCATTGGCACCAGCCTCCCCCATGTTAGCCTATGGAGCAAGATAACCTTGCAGCAGTGACCACGCAAAATGGCCGCTGTTCACTACCAGTGCATGGTACCTGCACTAGTACATGCTCCACCTTTTACATACACTGCACCCTGCCCAGGGGGGTACCTTGGGCCTTCCATAGGGATGACTGATGTGCATAAAAAGGGAAGGGTTAGGCCTAATCAGTGGGGACACTGACCAGGGTGACATGGCAGTCCGGGGACTGCAAGCAGGCCTGCGGCGGCAGGCCTGAGACACCATTTTAGGGCTACTCATGTGGGTGGCGCAATCAGAGCTGCAGGCCCACTCGTAGCATCTGTCATCACCAGCCCTGGCACACACAGTGCACTTTACTAGGGACTTCAGGGTGATACAAATATGCCAATCAGGTATATCCAATATATATGATATTTTACACAGGGAGCACTTACACTCTGGCACTGATTAGCAGTGGCAGAGTGTCCAAAGCATCTAAACCAGCAAAAACGAAATCCAGCACAGCATCAAAAATCCAGGTAGCAGAGGCAAAAGATAGGGGAAAAACTCACGCCAAGGATGTCAGGTCTAACACGTGTCCCCTCCAGCTGAAAGGGGGGAGAACTACCCACCCTCTTGGGAGTTCTCATCACTAAGGCGGAAAAACCTGGACAGACCATCAGCATTGGCGTGTTCTGTACCGGGACGGTGTTCCACCGTGAAGTCCATTCCCTGTAGGGAGATGGACCACCTCAACAGTTTTGGATTCTCACCCCTCAGCTGCATTAACCATCTGAGGGGCCTGTGGTCGGTCTGAACACGGAAGTGAGTCCCAAACAGGTAGGGCCACAGCTTCTTCAGGGCCCAGACCACAGCAAATGCTTCCCTTTCAATAGCGCTCCACCTCTGTTCCCTGGGGAGTAGCCTCCTACTAATGAAAGCTACAGGTTGGTCCCCGCCCTCGTCGTCCATCTGTGAGAGTACTGCTCCCACACCTTGCTCTGAAGCGTCTGTTTGCACACCGAACTCACTCGAAAAGTCAGGTGCCTTCAGCACTGGCGCTGTGCACATTGCAGTTTTTAGGGCATCAAAAGCAGTTTGACAGGCCTCGGTCCAATTCACTTTCCTGGGCTGATTTCTAGAGGTTAGTTCTGTCAAGGGGGCAACAATGGTGCCGTATCCCTTGATAACCGTCTGTAATACCCGGTGAGTCCTAGAAAGGCTCTCACCTCTGTCTGGGTCTTGGGGGGCTCCCAAGCCAGAATGGTATCAATCTTCGCCTGTAGGGGCGCCACCTGGCCGCTCCCCACCTGGTGTCCCAAATACACCACTGATCCCTGCCCTATCTGGCACTTACTGGCCTTGATAGTGAGGCCTGCCTTTTGCAGAGCCCTCAACACTTCACAGAGGTGTTGCAAGTGTTCCTCCCAAGTGGAGCTGAACACAGCAATGTCATCCAACTATGCGGCGCTGAATTGCTCCAGCCCGGTCAGTACCCGGTTGACCAGTCTCTGGAAGGTGGCAGGGGCATTTTTCAATCCAAAGGGCATGACGCGAAACTGGAAGTGCCCCTCTGGTGTTGAAAATGCCGACCTCTCCTTAGCCTCCTCAGTTAAGGCAATCTGCCAGTACCCCGAAGTCAAATCAAAGGTGCTGAGGTACCTGGCAGCTCCCAACCGATCCACGAGCTCATCAGCTCTGGGGATGGGGTGCGCGTCAGTCTTGGTGACCGCATTGAGCCCACGGTAGTCCACGCAAAACCGAAGTTCTGGCGGGTCACCGGGAGTAGCAGCTTTCTTGGGAACTAGGACCACTGGGCTAGCCCAGGGACTGCTGGAGGGCTCAATCACCCCTAACGCCAACATCTTGGAAACTTCTTCCTTGATGCTGGCCCTGACCTTGTCAGCTACTCTGTAAAACTTCTGTTTCACAGGTAGACTATCTCCAGTGTCCACATCATGGACGCACCAATTGGTGACACCTGGGGTCAGGGAGAACAGGGAGGCAAACTGACCCAACACCTGGCGACAGTCTCTCTGCTGTTCTGGGGTCAGGGTGGGCGAGAGGACCACACCATCCACTGACCCGTCTTGCTCCTTGGTTGCCAGGAGGTCAGGGAGAGGATCACTATCCTCTTTCCCACCATCATCGGTAGCCATGAGCATTGTCACTTCAGACCTCTCAAAGTGGGGCTTGAGGCGGTTCACATGCAAGACTCTCAGGGGCTGCCTAGGAGTCTTCATGTTGATCAGGTAGGTCACCTCACTCTTGCGCTCTACCACCTCATATGGCCCGGTCCACTTGTCACGGAGCGCACAAGGCTCCACCGGCGCCATCACCCACACTTTCTGCCCAGGATGAAACTCTACCAGAGTGGTATTCTGGTCGTACCATTTTTTCATCTCCTCCTGGCTGGCTTCTAGGTTCTCTTTAGCGAGCTTCCTGAAGCGCTGTGTCTTGTTGCGGATGGCCAGCACATAGCTGAACACGTCTTGGGGGGTTTTCCCACGGGATTTCTCCCACCCCTCCTTCACCAGTGTGAGAGGTCCTCTAACAGGGTGGCCATACAGCAGTTCAAAGGGGCTGAACCCTAAGGACTTCTGAGGCACCTCCATGTAGGCAAACAACAGGCATGGTAACAAGACGTCCCACTTCCGTCTCATGGGCTCCGCTAGGCCCATAATCATACCTTTCAGGGTGCGGTTGAACCTTTCAACCAACCCATTTCCTTGAGGGTGGTAAGGAGTGGTGAACTTATAAGTTACCCCACACTCCTCCCACAGAGACTTCATGTACCTAGAGATGAAGTTGGTACCCCGGTCGGAGACCACCTCTCTGGGGAACCCCACGCGGGAAAAGATCCCCATCAATGCACGGCCCACCACGGGTGCTGTGATTGTCCTGAGAGGGACTGCTTCCGGGTACCGGGTGGCGTGGTCCACCAAGACCAGGATGAACCTGTTGCCTAAGGCAGTCTTGGGGTCCAGGGGCCCTACGATATCAATGCCCACCCGCTCAAAAGGGGTGCTCACCATAGGAAAAGGTTTGAGGGGTGCCACACACTTTCCTCCGCTCTTACCACTGGCTTGGCATGTTTGGCAAGACTTACAAAAGGTACTGACGTGCTTCTTCATCTGGGGCCAGTAGAAGTGGGTGACAAGCCTGTGATAGGTCTTGTCTTGCCCCAGATGTCCTGCGAGAGGCACGTCATGAGCCAGACCCAGTAAGAAGTTCCTGAAGCGCTCGGGTACCACCAGCACACGGGCTGCACCGGGCTCAGCAAACTTAGGCTCACTATAAAGTAAGTCATCCTCCCAGTAAATCAAATGTTCCTTGGACCCTAGGCCCGCTGCCTGGTCTGCAGCCTGCTGCCGCACACCAATGAGAGAAGGGCACTCCTTCTGAGCCTGGCAGAATTCCTCCCTGGAGGGACCACCCTCTTGCTGCCAATGGGTCAGCTCAGGCAATTCCCCCAGTTCGGCTACCTGTTCCCCTGTAGGTTCCAGGGCGTCCCCCTCAGGTTCTGCTTCCTCCTGGACCGTGGGAACAGTGGGGGCCGGTTTCCCGTGCCCTCTGCCCCTTCCTCTCCTGACAGGTCCCTGGGCCATTGTTCCAGGCTCCGGTTCTACTAATCCACCCTTACTGGCTGTCATGGCACGTGTGGATACACAGATCCACGCTGGCAGTCCTAACATCTCCAAGTGAGTTCTGTGCTCTACGTCCTTCCATGGAGAACTCTCCAGGTCGTTACCCAACAGACAATCTACTGGCAAGGCATCACTGACACAGACTTCCAAGGTACCAGAGACTCCCCCCCATGTAAAGGGAACACGCGCCATCTTGCAGAGGCGCACTGAAGTGTCAGCTGCCACTACTGGGCGGAGCACATTGGGAATGACTTGCTCTTCAGACACCCACTGACACCTGACAGATGTCACACTAGCCCCTGTGTCTCTTAGAGCCTCTATCTCCCTCCCATGGATGGTCACCTTTTGCCCGTATTTCTTAGTGTTAGCGGGTATCAAGGTATCCTGGACCATCTCTTGGTCTCCTAAAGAGACAAGGGTCATCATAGCTAATCCCTCTTCCCCACTGGAAATCAAATCCCCTCCCAAAGCTACACTAGCTAACCATGGGACTGGAGCAGCAGCTGGTGCTGGGGGTTTCTTGGGACATTTAGGGGCGATGTGCCCTACTTCCCTACAAGCATAGCAAGTAGGCAGTGGTCTGTTATCCTGTCTGCCCTTATGGGGCCAAGACTTCTTAGGCTTGGGGGCTTGGGACTCCTTCTCCTGGGAACTGTTTTGGGGCCCTTTAGAGAACTCCTTATTGTTACCCTTGTCCTCCCCACCTTTCTTCTGGGGACCCTGTCCACCCTTGGCTGGGATACTTACCACCCCTTTGTTGACCCTGGTGCTAGTCCAGTGGTCTGCCTCTTTAGCAAGCTCACTGGGATCAGTTAACTTGCTGTCTAAAAGATGCTGGCGCAGCTCTGGAACACATAGACTACTCAAATGCTCCCAACTAATCAAGTGACACAACCCCACATAATCAGTAACTTTGCTGCCCTTTATCTAACCTTCCAGTGCACGCGTGTACATACTCACACACTCCACCCAAGTACTTGAATCAAGCTTCTTGAAGTTCCTAAACTTCTGGCGGTACTGTTCTGGTGTAAGCCCATACCTGAGGCATAAGGCCTCCTTCATAGTGGGGTAGGTTAAGGTACCTGCTGCTTCTAAGGGTGCCAAGACATCCCTCCCAGAGTCCTCAAAATGCTTCCACAAACCTGCTCCCCAACTCTTCTCAGGCACTTCATTCATCTTCAAGGCAAGCTCATAGGATCTAAACCATGCAAAGATATCCTCACCCCTCTGATAATTCTGCACCAAATCTTTCGGTATGTATACTTTACCCGCCTGTACTGGTTGTGCGCTGCCACCATTCGGACTGGACTCCACCTGTTTAGCTTTAATGTCCAGCTCCCTCATGCTCAACTCATGAGCCAACTGGAGTTTTCTCTCTTCCAAAGCGAGAGCATTCCTCCTCTCCTCCGCCTTCTTTTCACTGTCAAGGCGCAGTTTCCTCTCTTCTGCTTGAGCTTTGAGCTTAAAAAGTTCAATCTCATGGGCCCTAATCCTCTGATTTTCCTCCAGTTCCTCTGGAGAAAGGCCCCTACTGGAATGGGTGCTGCCAGCCCTAGACGCTGGCCTATTCACTGGCAAATCATCGGATCCAAATCCGTGCTCCGGTGTACCATCCTCTCCAGTAGCTTCTTCTGTCACACCATTTTTGGCCTCCCACCAGGCCCTTAGAGCTTTCTGTAGCTCTGCCTTGTTAGCGCTGCCCTTCACTGGGCACCCAAGCTGTTTGCAGAATTGCATTAGTTGATCTTTCTTATATGTGAGCAACTTTTCTACTTCAAATTGCAATTCCACCTCCTCGCCTACTCCATTCAGAGACATGATGCTTCCTAGGTCTTCCAAAAACTTTGTGCAATATGTAACTGCTAACTAGACTAGTGATGTACAAAGAATCACTGCAGGTCAAGTGCAAATACTGGTTCTAATCCACACCGCTGACCACCAATGTTAGATCTGGGGGTCTCTAGTTGGCAGAGGTAAGCACCTTAGACCAAATAGGGACCCTTGCTTCTAGTCAGGGTACAGGGACACACACGGTAGATAACCCCTGCTCACCCTCTAGGTAGCTTGGCTCGAGCAGACAGGCTTATCCCCAAAGCAATGTGTAAAGTATTTGCACGTAACAACCACAATGACCCCCCTCGTACACCACAAACGTAGACCACACAGGTAAGTATATTAAAAATATAACTTTATCTAGTTTCAGCAGTGGCAATCAAGTATCAAAAGGGTTTGCACATTACTCGCTTTCTTGCATTGTCAAGATCGTAAGAAGATAGTCTCTAGTCTCTTTGTGTCATTTAGTACTCACGAAAAAGAATCAGTTCGTAGGCTCTTGGTGTTTAGATAGCTACGCTCCTCTCAGGCTGTTCGGTGCGGGGCTTCCCCAGCTCCCGAGCGATGGACCAATCCGGTCGCGGCTCCCTCGACGAGCCTCCAGTGACGACGGCGGACGTCACAGGGTGTCAGCCAATCGCAGTGCGGCTCAACCGGCCAAGCCTCCGCCGCCAACCAATCAGGTCGCGGCCTTCTCGCTCCTTTCTCCGCGGCTTTGCGGAACGGGGAAACACAGCTTCGAAGCGATTTCGGGCCCCGGGCCGTGGCGGTGAATTGCGGGCAGGATGTCTCGAGGCACCCCGAGTCAGCGGGTCGATCGAGACACCGCCAAGCTTCGCAGCAGCTCAGGGGACGCCCACGATCTCTTGGCCACCGCAATACACGTGTCGATAAGCACGTCGATCTTTTCCTCACGGCAGTCGATTCCAGGCAAGGGTCAGCGCGGCGCTCTCAAGCAACACAGAGAGCAGCTAGCGCACCCCCCGGGGCAGATGTTTAGGAACTTTGCAGAAACAGCCCACGGTCCTTGCAGCACACAGCGGCACAGAGGGGACGCAGCAGAGTCTTAAAGTCTTGGCAACCTTTCTGTCCCTGGGTTGCAAAACAGGAGGCCAGCTCTTCTCAGGCCCTTGGAGATTCAGTGTTGAAGACACAGCACACAGCAAAGTCTTGTCAGGTCAAGTAGGCAGGGCCACAGCACACAGCAAGGCCCCTTCTCCTCCTCAGCTTCAGTTGCACAGCAGAACAGGTCAGCCCTTAGAGCACACAGCAAGGCAATCTTCCTTCAGTCCTTCAGCAGTCCGTCTTTCAGCAGAGGTTCCTCTTGATTGTAGAATCTAAAAATCTGTTGTCAGGGGTCTTGTACTTATACCCCTAAAAGTCTTTGAAGTCTTTGTGCAAGTGGGTCCTGAGCCCGGTCTGATCCAGTTCTGGGTGTTGCTGGAGCACTTTGTTTTCCTGGCTTCTGCTTTCTTTTCAGAGTGAGGGGCAGAGTCGTCAGCCGCCCAGCAGGAGGTGGAGCCAGCAGTGGGGCAGGCAGGCACAGCCCTATTCACTCCCAGGTGCTATCTCCTCCCTCCACTCTACTTGCAAATGTCACCATTCAGCAAAGGGCTGACTCAGCCAACCTCCTGGGGGATCCCCAGCCCCTGTCACTCCCAAGCCAGACAGTCAAGCCACAAGCATGCCCAGGCACACAGAAGGGTCAGACAAGAGAACAGCTACTCTCTAAAAAGTACTATTCTCCAACTCAGGATTTAAAAACAACCTCTCCTAAAAGATGTGTTATTAAATGCTGAGCTCAGGGATATTAAACACTCATGTCTTATCTTGTTCCTATGGGAAGATAGGCGGATAGCCATTGGCACCAGCCTCCCCCATGTTAGCCTATGGAGCAAGATAACCTTGCAGCAGTGAACACGCAAAATGGCCACTTTTCACTACCAGAGCATGGTACCTGCACTAGTACATGCTCCACCTTTTACATACACTGCACCCTGCCCAGGGGGGTACCTTGGGCCTTCCATAGGGATGACTGATGTGCATAAAAAGGGAAGGGTTAGGCCTAGTCAGTGGGGACACTGACCAGGGTGACATGGCAGTCCGGGGACTGCAAGCAGGCCTGCGGCGGCAGGCCTGAGACACCATTTTAGGGCTACTCATGTGGGTGGCGCAATCAGCGCTGCAGGCCCACTCGTAGCATCTGTCATCACCAGCCCTGGCACACACAGTGCACTTTACTAGGGACTTCAGGGTGATACAAATATGCCAATCAGGTATATCCAATATATATGATATTTTACACAGCGAGCACTTACACTCTGGCACTGATTAGCAGTGGCAGAGTGTCCAAAGCATCTAAACCAGCAAAAACGAAATCCAGCACAGCATCAAAAATCCAGGTAGCAAAGGCAAAAGATAGGGGAAAAACTCACGCCAAGGATGTCAGGTCTAACAAGTACTGTTTTTCCACTACTGTTGACTACTAGACTTCATGACCTGGCGCACCCCCATTTCAGTGAATACAATCTTGGATCTGGAGCACAGAGGTGTCAAGCAACGGCTGGGGTTGGGGTCGATTGTGCAGGAATACTACGAATTTGGACGAGCGAGTGGTGCGGATGCAGGGGCCCTAAGTTGCTTTTGTAGACAGGCATCCAAGACGTGTGAGGAAGTTTAATAGGGCTGGCTGTGAGACTCCTCCGACTCTCGCAGTTGTTAGTTGGAAGATACCAGAGGCCAACAGGTGCAGCACAGCCAGCAGGTTTGTCTGCGTAACGATGTTGATTGTCCACTGTGTTGGCACCGTCAGCCTGTGGGCAATGTGGCAGTGTGCACCAACTTGAGAATGGGGTGATAATTCTTTTGTCACATTTGCTGCGCTAAACTGCTGATAACTCGGTGATAAGTCTCAACTTTTGGGTTATAGCGTGGCTCTAAAACGAGCCCGGGTGTTTATTAGGACTTTGTTGTAGCTACATGTGAATCACAAGAAAAAAGATGAAAAAACAAGAAAAGTGGGCAGGGTACAAACACCCTGACCCCCTAGGCCTGCTCAGGGGATCCCACAAAAAAGCCCCAGTGCCCAAAAATTATTACTATTTTTTTTTAGCGGCTGGGTGCACGTATCAGGACAAAAAAAAAAAAAAACAATGGGGTGTATTCTCAAGAACTTGTAGCTGAGTTATTGGCACTTTACTGCAGCAAAAGAATTATCATTCCATTCTCAACCTGGTGAAAACTGCCGATAGTGCTAGTTTTCCACCAGTGAGAGCAACAGCTAACGCTATTGATATGCAGAATAGGCGTTCCCGTGCAAAAAAAAACCATGAAAACACCACTTACCGATATTTTCAAAAACCAGGGAAATCTGCGATGCGATCCAAAAACAGATGATAAGCCACGTTAGCAGTAGGAATTTAACATCTGCCTTTTACTGGTGTAAAGCAGGATGACTACCTATAGTATGAAAGGGAGCCCAGCCCAGAACCAAACCTGAAGACCAACATATGTCATAGAGCTACTGTCCATGCAGCTCCGGCACACAAGAGGGTCACAACACCCACCGCCACCATCCCCATGACCTTCCCCTCGAACCACCCCCCCACTACCACCGAGGCAGTGCAGAGCAGAACAGCGGTCCTTCCCAAAACGACATGGCCCCTCAGCCACACAATAGCTGAATGTTGGGAGAGGTGGGAACCAAGTATGTGTGAAGGAGGCAAATCACCCATCAATAACAATGAACACAATGCCAAGTGTAGCGGTAATGTGCTGGACAGACCTCACTATGCAGAGCGCAGACCTCTCCATGTGTACATATACTGCTGGTGCTTGTACTGTTTTGGACAGTGGACGCAACCATGTTACCTCAGGCAGTGGGGAAGATAACGGTCATGTAGCTGTGTTGTCCCCCCCTGTAAGCAGAACCGGAACTGAAGTGGGCTGGTCCAACGTACGCCACTCCAGCATAGGAGTGTGAATAAATAGGCCAGGACTCTGGTCGTGGTTCACTTCTGGGAAGTCCAACGCATCTGCTAGAGCGGTGGCCCTCACCCTGCCACGAGGCCGCCGCTGTGACCGCTGGCCTCCTCGACACAGGCCCTCTGCGAACCAAGCGGCACAGCACCGCAGAGTTATGTCTGTACAGACTACTGCCTTTGATTTACACTGCGGATAGCAGGGCTCACAATTCAGATCGAGTCGCGATTGCAGATGACGCAGTCCAGTAGGCAAGAGACATTGTTCCCAGTACGGCCCCTCCGGACCACGCTTCATCGTAGGCTGCGCACACACTGAATGCTTCAGATGCCACTAACTCAGTGCACCATAAGTCATCGCCACGTAGCCTTATTAAGGCAGAATTCATTAGGCAAAAGACATTGCTACCAGTGCGATCCGCCCGGACCACGCATCATTGCAGGCTGCGCACACGCTGAATGCTTCAGATGCCACTAACTCAGTGCACTATAAGTCATCGCCACGTAGCCTTATTAAGGCAGAATTCATTAGGCAAAAGACATTGCTACCAGTGTGGGCCGCCTGGACCACGCATCATCTCTGGCTGCGCACACGCTGAGTGCTTCAGGTACCACTAACTCTATGTAGCTCAAGTCAATGCCACGTGGCTGTGGGCCCTTGCTGACCGCTGCCTCCAGCCTACACTGCGGTCAGCAGGGCTCAATATTCAAATTCATTCTTGATTCATTAATTTCAAAGTCCAATAGGCAACTAACTATAACGTCCCTAAAACCTACATATTTCGACAATGTATTTCATACATATTTAATCTTTTGATCCATACGCCTACACTGCGGTCAGCAGAGCTCAAAATTCGAATTCAATATTGATTTATTAATTTCAGAGCCCAGTAGGCAACAGACATTGCATCCACTGCGGCCTGCCTGCACGACGCATCATCGTTGGCTGCGCACACCCTGAGTGCTTCAGGTGCCACTAACTCTGTGCAGCTCAAGTAAATGCCACGTGGCTGTGGGCCCTTGCTGACCACTGCCTCCAGCCTACACTGCGGTTAGCAGGGCTCACAATTCAGATTGAGTCGTGATTGCAGATGACGCAGTCTAGTAGGCAACAGGCATTGCTCCCAATGCACCCCGCTCGCACCACGCATCATCGCTGGCTGCGCACACGCTGAATGCTTCTGATGCCACTAACTCAGTGCACTACAAGTCACCGCCACATGGCCTTATTGATGCAGAATTCATTAGGCAAAAGAGATTGCTCCCAGTGCAGCCCACCTGAAATACGTATCATCGCTGGCTGCACACACGCTGAGTGCCACTGTTGCCACTAACTCAGTGCACCACAAGTCAACACCATGTAGTTGTAGGCCCTTGCTGACCGCAGCCTCCGGCCTACACTGAGGTCAGCAGGTCTCACACTTATCCAATCCAATTCACGCCATCATCACTGGCTGGACACAAACTGAGCTCTTCAGGTGCCACTAACTCTGTGCAATACAACTCATGGACCCTTTATGATTGTCTTTCGTGCTGTAGACACCGGACGCAACAATGTCACCTCATGCAGCAGGAATATCCCAAAGGGACATTAACAATTTCTTCACATCAGCATGCTCATCTCTGGTGCCCCTACCTCAGTGCACCACAAGTCATGGACCCTTTACGATACAATCGTTTTGTGTGTGATTTAAGATCTGGTACCCCTACCTTAGAGCATCACAAGTCATGGACCCTTTATGATTGAATCTCAGTGTGTGATCTGATTATCACTGTTGTAGTTGTTTCCGGCACCAACCATTCCCTAAGGGCTGGCTTACACTTACCCCACACGCATCCAGCACAGACGTCACTGGACATGTGACCCTGGTAATAAAAAGGGGCTGAGCGCATGTGCCCATAGCCAGTTCCACTATCTATCTAACTTTGTCCGTGTGTTCATTATGTATGCATGATGGCCCTGGTCCCTACCACATTACATTGTGCTGTTGACTGCGCACGCAACCATGTTACCTCTGGCAGTGGGGAAGACCTCGGTTAAGTAACTTTGTCTGGGTCATTCTATGAGTAGATGGGTAGAAACAGGATGATTTGAGTACTGCAAGGAGAGTGCATAGTGAATTTATAAGTGCTTGGGGATTGGCAGAGTGATTGGATAAGTACATATGCTGGCGGAGCCTGACCCCCGAGCACGAGCTTGGCTCTAATTGGCTGCCAACCAGTGGCAACCCCGGCGGAGCATCAGGATTGCAAACCAAGCCTCGGGAAAGGCCCAGAATCCTGTCTGCAAGATATTTCCAGCCCCACAGATGGATCATTGACATACGGCGGATAGAATCTAAGGAATTCTGTAAGCGTAAGCGGAGTGGGCTGAGCCGGCATAGACCAGTCAGGGGTGCAACTAGAGCCAGATTTCAGGGAAGGCTGATAACAATTTTGGGGGAGGGCTAATTCTTCCAGTCATAGGCAGAGTGGAGATGCAGGGGCTCTAAGAAGAGGTGAAATCACAACAAAGCCTCATATACAGGCAAAAGGTCTTTTAAAGACCTGTGAATTACTTGGGTGCCACGCAGAGAGCTGCGCCCCCAGTGCATTCACACTAGGGGGCTGCGCTTAGAGCCGTGCACCCCGCGCATTCAAACTAGGAGGCAGTGCTGAGTGCCGCCTTAGGATCGCCACTCCAAACTTTTCTGGAAAATAAACCAATCCACTTCCATTAATTTATATTTGCCCCGAGGGCCCTATCCCCCGGGGCATGCCCAATTACTGAATGTTTTTAATAATCATTAGGAAGGGGGGCCGCGTGGTCCCCCTTCCCTTGTCCACTTCTGGCCCTGGGAACCCCATCCCCGGGGACTGGCCTCTTTGTTGGGGACCGTGGGGGGAGCCCCAATGCCCCCACGCTCCTGCCGGCTCCCCACCTCCTGCGGTAACCGGCATTGCATTTGGGCAAGGGGAGCTGCTAACATACAGCTCCCCTTGCCCAAAAACAATCCTGCTTTGCTTCATTGAAGCGAGAGCAGGATTTCCTCCTCTCGCTTCAACGAGACAAACCAGGGTTTGCTATGACAGTGTGCAAGGCATGCTTTCACCCTGTCATAGCAAACAACAATGTCCTGGGGTGGGCTACATGGGACATTGCATGTTAGACCTGGCACCTTGGCGTGAGTCTCCCTTCCACTTTTTGTCGCTGTGCCTCATGTGTTTTAATGGTGTTGGCCGCTCAGAGCACTGTGCCACTGCCAACCAGTGCCACAGTGCAAGTGCTCCCTATGTAAAATGTATATGTTGGTTGGATTCCATGATTGGCTTATTTGGTTTACTATCAGACTCCAGTAAAGTGCACCAGGAGTGCCCAGGGCTTGTAAATACAAATGCCGCTGGTGGGCTTGCAGCACTGGTTGTGCCACCCACAGACGCGGCCTGGTAAAAATATGCCTAAGGTCTGCCATTGCAGAACCTGCGCGCCGTCTGGTACTGACATGCTGACTGGACAAGTGCACACACTTGCCAGTCCCTAAACCTTCCCTTAACTTCATATTAGTCACCCCTATGGAAGGTCCAAGGGCAGGGTGCATTGTAGCATAAGGTAGGACAAGCCCTGATGTGTGTGGCATGTCCTAATAGTGAATTACAGCCATTTTCGTTTTTCACTATTGTAAGGCTACCCTGTTCTCATAGGCCAGAATGGGCTGCTAAGATTGTTACATCCTATGATCCTAGCAGGCCCAGGGAACATGGAAGAAAATCGGGTTTAGTATGCCTGAACTCAGAATAATAAGGTACATCTTTTAGCAAGGTTTATTTTAATATTCTGCGTTTGCAAATGCCACTTTTAGAAAGTTGGCATTTGCTTGCCTCACCAGTTCAGCCCGCCTCTGTGTGATGTGTATCTGCTGTCTGGCTTGTGTGAGTGACAGGGCTGGGGAAGCCCAGATGGACAGGGCTAGGTAGCCTGGTGGTGAATAGAAAGATTGACATATAGATGGGTGGGAGGAGTACACCTGGACTCTGAATAGGGTTGTACTCTGCCACCACAATTCTGGCTCTGCCCCCTGTGGAGCGTCTGGTGGCTCTGCCCTGCACCCTGAAAGAAGAAGCCTGCATCGCATCAATAAAGTGCTCCAGAACTGGACTGAACTAGGCAAGGGCCCCCCTGGCCTGGGAGAACAAAGGATTTGTGGTATAAATGTAGGAGCCCTGCTCCTAAGAAACTAGATCCTGTCCTGCCAAGAAGAAACCTCTGTCCGACCTGAAGGAACTGGAAAAGCTGCATGGAGGAGTACTGTCCCTGACCTGGGGGATTGGCCTGCAGTGGTTGCCTTGCTGCTGAAGAAGAGGAAGAAAAGACCCAAGAAACTTTTATTTGACTTGTGCTGAGAGATCTCCAAGGGCTTGTGAGTGAGCTTGCCCCCTGAACGAAGTCCCAGGACCAGTGGACTTCACCGCCGTGAGATCGCCTTGGAAAACGGACCGTTATCCCCGCGTCTTCGACTCGAACTGCTACGTACGCCTTGCTGATCGCAGCGTACCCCCTGAAAGCTGGTATCCCGCTGTCCGATCCGAAAAAAGTATCTGAGGCCCCTCTATGAGCCGTAGCTCGCTCCACGAAGGAAGGTAACCCCGGCCTGAGTAACGCGACTTACAAGCCCCTATGAGCCGCAGCTCGCACCGTGACTAAAGGACATCGTCCCGTACCCCTTGCACCCCCTTCCGGACCGTACTGCCAGCGTGCGCGCCTCTCCCCTGCTTTGGGAAAGGCTGCGGTGCGCATGGTGGTCGCGTACGT
The DNA here is from genome assembly GCF_964204655.1 of Triturus cristatus. NCBI lineage: Eukaryota > Metazoa > Chordata > Amphibia > Caudata > Salamandridae > Triturus > Triturus cristatus. The sequence goes on along the minus strand of NC_140591.1, from coordinate 1,004,671,205 downwards.
CTCCTTGTCCGGAGCATACTCCGAGTCAAGACCCGTGATCCCGGTACGACGCGTACACAGCGCCTGGAAAGAGAGAGCCGTACCTTCGCACCGTCCCCTGAAGCCGCGCACGCCAGGGTCTAACGTACCGTAGTACGCACCGCCCCCCCAGAGGACATCGCACCGTACAGTCTGCTTGTTGCCTGTGAAGTATCCGTGTCGACTCAAAGACTCAAGGTACTGTGCCCATTCGCACCGTAGGGTGGACGCTTCATTCCGGCGCCTTTTCTTCTGTTTTAATCTTTTTTCAACAGTTTTCTTGTGACTCGGTTCTACAGATGGGGATTCCGGACAGTGGCAGAGATTTAGCCATGGCCGAAATCTCCACCTCCGGGCCAGAATCCCCATCTCCGGGTCGGAATCCCCACCTCCGTGCCGGAAGTCCCACCTCCGGGCAGGAATCTCCGCCTCCAGGCAGGAATCTCCGGCCCAAGTGTGGACGTAAAGTTAGTCGACGTAAATCCATTCTGAGAATACCAAAAGTAGTAAGTGCATTCTGTGAATACCAAAAGTAGTAAGTTTAGGATTTTGTCTTAAGTTAGGTCTGTGAATCGGGCCCTAGGTATATATATTTCTCCAACCTCCACAAAGGAATGCCATGCACTCACAGGGCTTTCGATATTTCTTTTAATCACCGGTTCACCAACAGAAAAAAATACTGTCAAACAAGTTTCACCTTCCTCGGCTTTGTCAATGTTAGTTATCATAGGTTCAAATTGCACCTTATAACATATTTGAATTGGATTGGATGATTACGGTCGCATGAAAATGGAAAGCGGAATGTGCCTATTTGTGTACATTTAATTTACGGTGAATTTGTCTGCCATTTTTGACTTTGTCACCTATTCCATAGTTATTTCAGTATTATGTCCACAATGGACCTGTCCACTTTCTCCATACAATATACATCTAATTAAAATTAATTTCAATTCCTTTGTAAACAATAGGAGCAGCATTGGTCTATGAAATGCATTCAATATATAAATACATTCAAATTGTAATTAATAAGCCCTCAAATGGGCTCTGGAGCATTGGGTTGCACTACAAATCTACTTTCATTGAGATCAATGGGGTTTGTTCAAACAATAACATTCTCCCCTCAATGGGCTACCCACTTGTTGCTAATAGGTTTACTATGTTCTCTTTATGTTCTCCCTGGATCTGAGGAATGTTACCAGTGTACCAATCCATTTACATTGTAATTATTACGTCCTCAAATGGGATACACCTTGGCTTTTACTACTGATGATCTGCTTTCCTTGTAATCAATAGGATTAATTCATCCAATAGTGTTATAAAGCCCACAATAGGCTACTCACCCCTCAGTCACTGTTTTCTTGTTTCCTCTTTCTTCTCTCTCTATTCTCATCTCATTTTCAGTGCTACTCTTAATCTCTCACCTATTCTCCTAGTCCCCCAAGTGTGTTCATAATTCGTCTTCACTATTTAAACCCCTAGAGGCTCAGGTTCTTAGTTCCACAATACACCTTGATTCCAGATGTCTCTATTGTTTAATATATATAAACTCCAAATGCCCATCCACATGTAAGAACAGGCTCCTGTCAGCTCGGTGTCACAATACGTTGTTTATTGCAGCAACAGAAAGCTCAAAGGTAACACGTTTCAACCATGAACGGCCTTTCTCCAACAACGAGCAATAGCTATTTTGTTCTATTTATACATTGTTTTTTTCAAATATTCTTAAAGTGACATGTTCATCGATAATCTTTTAAAGTGACAAACAATTCACAAACTCTAAAATGCCCAATAAAAATCACATATATAATTATTTTGAACCGCTTTTTCATACTGATGCAAGACAATAACTTTCTTGGCTTGTTTACATCTCATCAGTACTCAACAAGTACTAAATATTAATTGACATCAATATCATACATCACAATATGGGCAGCAGATGTCTTATTCCATTAAAACATCCATGCACAATCACAAATAGGTCGCTGAAAGTGAACTCTAAATTCCTGTAAATTGATATGTGATAAAACCAATGCACATCATAGGTCAAGAACTTGCACACACCTTTAACATAAACATGGAATTGAGCCCAAGTAGGCTAATATCACTACACACTTTGTAAATATTCAATCTCTGCAAAAGTGCTTACATTTAAAACACAATGATGTGCTGTCAATATCACATAACAATGAAGCATTAACATGGTTATGCACTGAATTGTAACTCATTCACACTACGGGAGAATTATGCCCATGTGGGCTATCGGTGCCCTTATACTGAAAACTAAACGAATATCTAGTCACCCCATTTCTCTAACAGAGTCCAGATCTAAATTAATTATCATAATAATGAATACCTACACATAAGACATACCTATATACTAAGTGAACACCTGATGAACCTAAAAATTACTCAATGTGTAAAATACACTACAATAATGTCTTCATAATAAAATATGACATGACCCAAAAACATTCTACATGCCCTGATCTTGAACTTGGCTGCAGAATTTGCTTGAACTGTAACTTAGTGATCAATCTATAGGTGCCTACTCAAATTCTCCTCCATGTTCAACCCTGATAGACTTTTGCTTGAGGATGTATCTAGATTCCAATAGTTTCAGGCTATGCTCTCTGTTTCCACCCCTGACATTGCAAAGAACCACATCTAGGACAAAGCAACTCAGGTCGTCCTCCCTCCCCCCATGAACTTCTTTGAAATGCCGTGCCACCGGGTACATTCGATCCCTGTTCCTGATTGCCCTGTTGTGTTACAGTATGCGCACGCACTTTATGAATTGTGCTGCCTCTGTACATAATGGACATTTGCACCTCAGCACAGACACAGCACATTCACTCTTGCAATGCAGAGGTTTATTGATACGCCATGGTGTATGTAAATATATAAATATGTATATATACACATACATACATATAAACAATAACAAAATATAACAAAATAAACTGTTTTTAAACATACTGATTTAATTACAAATAAAAAAGTAAACAAACTAAAACATTATATTTTACAAAAAATACATTACATATTACAAACATTACTAATTAAAAATAATATAATTTGAAATACACATAAACATCATAATAATCTAAATCTAAACAATATAAATAAAATATGTAAAATTGTAGGAATAATACATATACTATTCTCACTCCAGTCTTTGCAACAGTAGGGAAAGTGTTGGACTCAGGAGGGATAAACTTTACTATTCCTAATCCAGTCTGTGAAACAATAGAGAGAGAGTAGTTCACTTCAATCAAATATTTTAACAACTATATTAAATAAGAAGAAATATAAATATGTAAATACGAAAATTATATATATATAAATAACAACATAAACAAATTACATAAGTATTACAGTTTAACAACCAACACATATAATGTTATTTACAATTAAAAAGCTTAACACAATTAGCACATAGCATAATAAACAACACAATGTGTAATGAATGAATAACTATTTTTACATGTATTAATACTCAAATACCTGCCCACCCTATACCTCTACCAACTAAACAGCACACACCTAAAACATATCTTAAAAAGTGTAATAATTAAACATTTTACGTAATTATCAATTAAACAATTAATAATTAACCAATAATAAATTAATTTTATTTAATCAACACACAACCCTTTATCCCTACACACCCAATGACCTGCACCTATTATATAATTAATTATAATAATTAATTAATATATTAATAATACATTATATATGTATAATTAAATATATAAATATTAATTGTTAATAAATTATAATTATATCACTTCCCACCCTATACCCCTACAAAACCCCACAACACACTCCTAAAACGTAACTTTAAAAATAATACACAATTTATATGATTAATTAGCAATCAAATAATTAATATTAATTAAGGATTAATTATTGAATATTTATAATTTATAAACTTCCCATCCTGTACCCCTATAAAGTTCACAACTCGCTAGAGCTCTAAAAATGAAAATAAACGATTAAATGAAATGTAAAAACAGCTAAAAATATACAAACTGTATTAAAAACATTAACAATAGCTTTACAAACAATTTATAAAATATACAATTGTAATATTTATTAAAATACAAAAAATTAAAAAACATTATTATTAACAATGATATTTTTGTAAACTTATTAACAACATAGATATTTTTAACATTAATATTAACAAAATGGATATTTTTGTAAATGATATTAACAATTGAGATATTTTTAACATCGATATTACTTACCATAGAAAATCGATATTCTTGTCAATGATAATTTCGCTCATAATATTTGTGCATCACGATATTCACAGCTCAATATTTCTGCATCTTGATATTTTGTCTGAACACCCTGTGTGATACTGAACATAGGTGGTTGGCCTCCTTCTAAAAGACAGGGCCCAATTGGTCTCTCTTTCCCCATATCGCTCTGCCATGGTTTAATTAGATTGAGGTGTACCACAGGGATCTTTCTTATCTCCACATTTGTTTACCCTTTACAGTCATCCTCCAATACACTCCCTTTAGGAACAAACCAAATAGACACAAGAACCTGGACAGTAGGAGAGTATCAAAACACTGGCTTATTTGAGAGAGAAACAATAAGCACATCAGGTAATATAAAAAATTATTGAGCAAGACAATGAATGCACCTTTGAATGTAAATGAAAAGGTAAAGTTACAGGTAAGCCACCCAATCAAAAAAAGAACCAACACACGCGTCGCAGCATGATTTTTTTCCCCCGGATGTGATCATAAAATAACCCCCACCATTGGTCGTTCGGAGCTTTGTTCATCAACAAGGAGAATTGAGAAGGATCAATCCTTTACATCAAACAACATGAACAGTGAAGTCCATTTTAGACCTCTCGAGAATTACTAAAGAGAGATGGTGTAAATTAAAGAGTTTTATTAGCAAATGCAATCAGTTTGAATTGTTATATTCAGTAAATATTAATCTTTGGGCACCATTATTACAAATTAAAATAATCAATTAGTCTGTATTTCAAGACAAGGTAAAATACCAAGTTAGTGAGTATTACAAATAATAGAGGAAACAATAAAGCAAGTGTGTTCCATAAAGGAATTCCCTAATCTAAATTAATCAAGTTTTAGGCATAGGAATGGCAATTTCTTCAATAAGGAAAGAAAAGGAGTCAGTTCAGAAACCCAATTAAAGAGTTTGGATGAGAGAATGAAAATGCATAAGCATGAAGCCTTTGCAAAAGCTGTAAAGAATTTTGCAAGCTTGAAAGTATTCTCTGCTATAAATCAGCAGGTGTACCTAATCCTTAAATGAGAGATGGGGAAAGGCTTAGGGCCTGATTTTGAGTTTGGCGGTCCGTGGACCACCAGACTCACGATGGTACGGTGGTGGTGGTCTTCTGACTGCCCCATTACAATTAGAGCGGTCTTCACTGCCGCAACTGCCAGGGATCAGAGATCCCTGGCGCTGGCTCAGTGTGGCGGTCTTAAGGCTGAAAAAATACTTGGTGAGACTGCCGCAGTCCCGCCAAGCATATTACAAGTTTCCTCTCTGCTACGGTTTTCATGGCGGTTCCTACTCCATCAAAACTGTTGCCTCAGGGCCATTAAGTCCATTCAGGGGGGCACATGTTGTGATCCCCTGTGTGCATGTCATCCAGTACTTGCACGGCATGGACTGGTGCAGTTCATGCCGTGCAGGTACCGCCTTTGACGTTCTCATTGTGGTGCCTATTTCATACGCACCGCCGTGTGAACGCCAAAGAACTGCCTACCAGTTACTGTTAAAGTCACACTCTGGTGGGCGGTGTGCACATGGGTTTTGCAGTGTGGGAGTGGGAGCGGGGTGGTGGCATGGCGGTCCTGCTCCCATACCGCCAAACTTGTGATCAGCTCCTTGGATGGGGTCTCTCCGGAAAGAAATCCCTAATTTTCCTACCCTTCTCTAGGAACACACACTAATATAAATCTCCAAAAACATGTTTTTCAAAAGTTGGTGCATTTCCTGTACTCTGCATACAATTAAATGTTAGCTAGCTCTGGCAGCAGGTAAACTCCCTAGTTTCTCATGTCTTCACAATAGGACAATGAATCACGTCCTTGCGGTTCAGACAGTTCTTCCCACGAGTTGCATTTCTTGACATCTCCTCTTCTCCTGATGAGAACCTTACTATCAGTTGTTTAATACATAAAAAATGCATATTCACTAGCTAAAATAAGACTTCTGGAAAGTTACAGCCTCTGCAGTGAAACAGAAAACCACCTTGTGCAAAACAAAAGTTCAATGAGAAAACATGCCTTTTACATCCATTGTGTGAATCAATGTTAACCCCTTCAGCGCTCATGACGGAGCCACTCCGTCATGAGCCACGGGTGCCGTGTGCTCATGACGGAGTGGTTCCGTCATGCCGCGGCTGTTGGTCGCCGCTCCTCCCACGCTGCGCTGATTCCCCGCCTGTGCGGGCGATTAGCGCAGTGGGCGGAGTCATGACGGAACCACTCCGTCATGTGCACAGCTCAACCGTGGCTCATGATGGAGTGGCTCCGTCATGAGCACAGCGCCACCGCGCTGCCCCCAAACCCCCCCCAGCGCTGCGGCGGAATTCCCGCCGCAGCGAAGGGGTTAATATGGCATCAGTTGTCAGGCTAACTTAAATCAATACATTATGTTACTTACTTTATTCCTACAATGCCTAAGTATGATTACCTACTACAATTGTGTATTTATTATACATGTGTTATTTAGCATAAAATTGTGTACTTTACAGTAAAATGCTTTTGTTTTTGTAAAATGAGGACATGTGCTTTAGCAACCTACCCCCTCTAAAGCCTAGAATAGCCATTACTCTTTATCAGAAATTACATTTTAGGGTGCATCTTTCCTTCTTGCTGAGTCATCTATTTTACTCTCCAAGCTATCCACTTCCTTAATCTTTTAGTAACCCTTACTCTTTCTCTCTTTCATTTCTATTTCGTCCCTCCTTTGGCTTTTCTTTTCTTTATTTCTTTTCCTGTTGGGTAACATCAAGATCCTTTATACAAACCAAATAAACATATTAAGCAAATGCCAATAATCAATATAGGTTTCAGTATAAATCCTAAAAGTCCACTCTCAATATTTCCAGGCCAGCTACTGATAGCAGACACTAAGGTTCCTGACACACGAGTTGTTTCTAAAGTTTCCTTTTCAGGATTTAGGTCAGAAATGTTTTGTGCAAATTCTTCTATCACCTTACTCTTGTCAGATATATATGACCAGCAGTGCTGTGCTTTCAAAACCTGACAGACTCAGCCTTTTTCTGCCAGCAATATGCCTAAAGCTAATCAATCTTGTAAAACCATTGATCGAATAGCTACTACTACTGTATTGACTGCTTGTAAACATCAGTTGTACTAGTGGCTAACTTATCTACTACTTTTGAAAGCTTTCTAATTTTCTCATTATTTAGAACAACTCTGACTGGAGGAATGATTGCACGGAAAATATCTCCCACTAATTGTGTCCTGTCCAGGGCCGGACTGGCCGTAGCAGGCACTGGGCGTTTCCCCGGTAGGCTGCCAGGGTGGGGGCCGGTTTTAGGCCCAGGGGGGGGGGGGGATGCTTTACAGGGGGCCATCAATATCGCCCCAGTAACAACATTGGCCGAAATCAGCCGTAGCAAACAGCTTGGCCGCAACCCCCCCTCACGCCCAGGGGGTCCGGCCGAACAGTTTGCCAGGGCCGGTTTCAGTTCCCAGTCCTGTCAATGGTACTGCATTTATGTCAGTGAGTTGGATTAACTGCAACAGCATCTATGCTATTTACATAATGCATTTTAGGGAACAATAAAACAAAATAGCAAACACCCTCCCAATCAGCAGGTATTTGGAATAATTCATCTTACCCTCAAACAAAATATACTCCAGGGATAGCTTGTTCCTCTCCAGTTATTATTTGAACATGCCCTCCAAGAACTTCAAATGTATGTTCACAGCTACTTATCCCCATGTGTCTGGTTATGTCATTTCTCCTTTTATAAGAATATAATTTCCCTTTGTGTCGACTGTGTAATTTAAATTTGGTATATCTTATTTTCTTGTTTTATTTCCCTTCTTCTTTCCACACATTCTTTAAAATATCATCTTGTTTTGTTGCTTATGAAACATGTGAGCTCTCTTTTCCTTTAATGCTTGAATACATTTCTTCTCTATCGGTTTCATAAATCACGTCAAATTCCTTTCATGTGCTTTAACAGTGTCTATCTTTATAGGGTACCTAAAGAAACACCAATCTGCCTCCATTACCTTAGCTTGTGGGTGAAGGTTCCTGCTTTTGTGGAGGGGAACTTTAGAAAGGATAAAATCATAATATGAAAAATAATATTCAAAACAATTCTGTCACTAAAACAAGCTAAGCAATATATTACATCTAACTACATATGAAAGTGGAATATGATGCTATGTTACATCCTTGGCAGCTGAAGAAGGTAAGTTTGCACAAACATAACAATCTTTAGCATCTAAAGAGTGTGTGTATTCCTGAACTGATCTAGAAAAAACATTAGATGTTAAATCTTCATTTGAATCATCTTTGAATGAACCTTTACATTTCCTCTCCTCTATTGAATGTGTAGGTGCAGCTGCAGATCTAAATAAATCTATCTCTGGGATAAAACTCATACGAAGCCTTAGTAAGCAAACACATGTTTGTCTACAGTCCGACCTTAAGCAGAATATAGCAGCAAGCAGATTTCATATTCTGCGTTAATTTCCACTTGTACAAATGAGAAAAACATTTGCTAATTAACTTGTGGTTATTTCATTAACCTTACATGCAATAGTCTTCGCCTACTTTGTCTTCTTCTAAGTATGTCAATCCTACTCTTCTACTGCAACCTTGACCCTACGGAAATCTTCTTAATTCTTTTTTTTAAAACAATAATTTTCAAGTTTTCTTCTCGGTCGACACAATATTTTTCAAACACAGTCCTATATTTTGAGCTTCAGGTATTGTTGAATTGAATCAACTAGGCATCAATCGTCAAGTCTATTTTATGATTTTGTTTCAAGAGTTTGAATCAAGTGCTGTTTTAGTGTGGCATATCACAGAGAATTAAGTGATTTTGCTCTTAGTTCATTTGGATCATGGACTGTCGCATTAGGCACATCTCTGTCTAGTAAGTCCATTAATGTGCTGAATACCTACGGCAAGGTACGCTTGCTCTCTTAGATCTCCTTGGTGTCTGTTGATCTTCTTCTGTGTCACTTATACCACTAAATTCTGCTTCCCTGATGATAGTTTTTGGTATGCATTCTACTGACACCCTAGATTTCAATTGACCTCTATTCCTTGGTTATTCCTCTCTCTTCTGTAGTCTTTCACTCCTCATACTTGTGCCTTCACCAAGGTCATTTGGTTGCTCTGCTGGTTATTCAGTAGCTCCCCCTCTTCTAGGACTCAGATCTTCATCTTCGTGGGATATTTCTACATCACTTTGCAAGACTTCAGAAACTTTGACAGATGAGGAATTCTGTTGAACATCACCCCCCTATTATCCTTCAGGACCTATGGATACATGAGGCCGGGAACTTTGGTCAAATGTCACCACCTCATCAAGTGAACATGTCACTCTTTAGGTGTATGGTAGATTAATCCTTTTAGGTATCCCGGCACATTTCAGAGTGGTGTTAGTAATTTGGATTATTTGACAGGGCCCTTTCCATCTTGGCTTCAAGCAGGATTTTTGACGTGTTTTTTAACAAGAAGCCAATAGCCGGGGTTAAGATTGTGACACTGCTCCTGGTTCAGAATGGCAGTGACAGCTCCAACCTGGTGAGAGACAGAACACATCACATCAGCTAGACCCTTGCAGCAGTCGTGGATCATGGCAACTGTGATATTTGCAAGTGCATTTGCAGGCACAGCAGAAAGTCACATAGCATGTCCCATGAGTATCTCATGTAGCGACAATGCTGTCCTGTCAGGGGTGCTCCGGAGACTCATCAGTACTAATGGTAAAGCATTTGGCCATTTGAGAGAAGTAGATGCACAAACTTTGGCCAAACATAATTTCAATGTTCTATTCAGCTGCTCGACTGCACTGGAAGCTTCTGGACGGTAGGTACAATGCAGTCTCTGTTCTACTTGTAGTGCCACGCACAGCATTCTAAGTGCCTCATGTTTACAATGGGTCCCTCGGACTGACTCCACAGAAACCAGAAATCCGAACCTGGGTATGAGTTGTCGTAAAAGGAGTTTGGCTTTAGTGAGATTGTAATTTCTCTGTGTTGGGTAGGCTTCCATCCATAGTGACAAAATGCACACTATAACCAGGATATATCTCAGCCCCTTCCATAAGGTAATCTGCTAAAATCCAACTGCATCCTGTCAAAGGAACCTTTTGACCTTCCTATGTGGCTCAATGTTACTGGGGTTCTTCTCCCTAGATTCCTCTGCTGACAGGTCACACATCTGTGGCATAGTACTTCAGCTTGAACTCTTAATCAGGGATTAAACCAGTTCTGCCTAAATAATCTTACCATAGCATTCTTTCTGATGTGCATGGGGACATGAAAATGTCCCATGATGCGAAATAACAGGCTAGCTGGCAATTTGGGTCTTTCATCAGCTGAAACCCCAAATGTCATTTGAATTTTTAACATATCCTTCTCTGATCCACCCTCGCTGCTTTGCCTCTGAAACTTCTTCCTGTAACACCTTGATTTCGTTCCATGTATCAGCTACTGACAGCAGCATTGAAAAGGCGGTGTCCTCATTAAAATTCATTTGTATATTCTCCGTTAAGTGCGCATGCCACAATCGTACAATATTGAGCAACTTCGTCGGTACATCTGTATCCAACTGTTATGTAATCATTTCAACTCCTGTGGGCTGCGCATTTAACCATTGCAATTTCTTGTGGCAATTTTAACACTTCCAACAGTCTCATCACATATTCCCCATTCTGAATTGGATATCCAGATGAAGTCATGAATCCCCTTTGTGACCACAGCTGTCCAAAATCATGGACGGCAGCAAAACCTTACTCTTTATCTGTGAATGTGGTCACACGCAATTGTTCTGAAAGACAGCAGGTTTGGTTAAGGGCAACCAATTCTGCCACATGTACAGAGGTAACATTTCAAAGCCAGGATGCGTCCACCACTTCCTCAATAGTACAGACAGCATAAGCTGCTCTCAAATCCCCTCGTTATCTCTCAGACATGAGCCGTCAACAAAAGATTACATAGTCAGACTCATCAAGGAGTTCATCCTTAATGTTTGGTCTTGGCTTGGTGCATAGATCTGTAACATCAAGAAAGTCATGCTTTACCTCTTCCCCATCAATTACATTTTCAGTCAACGGTAGCAGTGTACCCAGATTAAGAGTTTGACACCTTTTGAATATGATGTTTTTTGCTGCAAGAATCAATTTTCCATATTTTGTAAGTCTGCTGTTTGTCAAATTTTGGGTCTTAGTACGAGTGAGCAAAATCTCTAAGGAGTGAGGGACCATCACTCCAAGAGGATGTCCCATGACTATGCTCTCACTTCTCTCAATACTGACACCAACCACCACAACCGCTTGAAGGCAGCTGGGCAGTCCTGCGGCAACAGGGTCAAGAGTAGTTGAAAGGTATGCCACAGGTCTTTAAGAGTCTCCATACAATTGAGTAAGCACAGAGAGAGCACAGCCCACACTCTCACTGCAAAACAAGGTGAATATTTTACTGTAGTCAGGAATTTCCAGACCCAAAAGAGACTTTGTCTCAGCTCTAGGAATGCTTTTAAGCAGTCGTTGTCCCATGGAAGTAGATTAGGCACATCCTTGTGTGTCAGCCTCAGTAAAGGCTTGGCCACCAGGGAAAAGTTGAGTATCCACTGTCTTATGTAGTCCACCATTCCCAGAAAGATTCTGACCTCTGTGTGTGTTTTGAGTGGATTTCTTTTCAAAATTGCTGTGATTCTCTCTTGTAACACCTCATGTTTCCCCTTTCAATGAGATGTCCTAAATACAGGGACTCTTTTTCTCAGTATTGTAATTTGCTTGGGAACACCTTATGTCGATCTTCAGCCAGATGATCTAGCAAAGCAATCATATCCTGTTTATAAGCTTCTTGTGTACTTAATGCCACAAGTAGGTCATCAATGTACGGTGCAAGAACTGAATTGCAAGGCATTTGTAAAGTCTCAGGATTCTTTTTCAAAATGTGATTAAAGATCAAAGGGCTTTTTGAATACCCTTGTGAAACTCGCATCATGCCAAAACTCTATGCTGAAACACAAAAAAGAACAGGAATGGACTTTCCTCAAATGTTGGAATAGAGAGGAATGCCTGGTAGAGATACACAACAGTAAACTACTCATCACAGGGACTTTGAAATAATATTGTAGCTGGATTTGGTACCATGGAACAACATCAGATAACTTTACTGTAAATTTTTCGTAAGTCCTGTACAATCCTAAACTTACCATCAGGCCTCCGTAAAACTACAATTGATGAATTGCAAGGACATCCAACTATTTATTTCAACATTTCTTGTTTTAATATTGATTTAATCACGGGAGCGATTCCAGCCACTGTCGTAGGTGTTAGAATGTATGATGGCGTTCTCAGAAATACTGTGTTTGGTTTATCTTCTGTCTTGAGAATAGTAGATCTGGGACTTCTGCCGTTCTCACAGTGGAATGGATAGCACCTATGCCTATCACAAATGACACTTGGTGGCCATTTCCATCACCTTCTACAAATGGACCACTTTGGTCTACCTCCAAGACAACGTCAAGTACACAATCTTCCTCCCCCCTCAGTAGCTGTCATTGTGAATTGCTCTTGTTTTCAAACATAGGGAAATGTTGTAATGGGTTCTGATTTTGGAAAGGATTTGGGTTTGTTCTTGGTGTTTGATTCATATTAAATCTGGGGTTACCCATGCAGGGTACATTCTAGCTCCCTAAACAACACAATTTCGCCATCTCTGATGCTCTTCGTCCCATTTAGCATCAGTTTAATTATGCACTGCTCTCTTTTCTCTATTCTAATATCTTTCTTTCTCTTTGATATGAGCTGCTCACTCCCAAGCATTTAATGCTTCATACTGTGTGAGTCCAGGAGGCGGCTTCCTCTCATATAGCTATTCTCTTAAATTTTTAATAATCTTTGAATCAAATGTACCATATTATGGAAACCTTAATACTCCCTCTTTTTCTGTGATCTTGTGCCATTGATGAAGCCACAAATGTGTGGAGCCCTATATTTGTTACCGTATAATGACCTTGAATTTCTTCCAGTGAAAAAATCCTCACTCTCACAGACAGAGACTAGTACATGAAATGAAATGAAATGCCAGAATTTGTAAAGTGCACAGCTACCTCCGAAGTGGTGTCCCGGCTCAGGGGGGCCTCGGGAAGATTAAGCAAGCTATTGCCCAGAGTCACATGGTGCTGGGCTAACCTTCCGCCGGCACCGGGGATTGAACCCTGGCCTCTGCGCCACACCTCTTCCACATCTCCTCTCATTAAATCTCTAAGGGGTTTGAAGCATTTCATGATTACAACAATTCAACAAATAAATAAGCAAAATTGATTAAATTATTTTCAATTGTTTTGTCCAATTCTACATCCAGTACAGATCAATCTGCGCACCCAATCTCAATGCAGTCCTTTCCTTCGTAAATCTATTGCAACACAACACCTGATGGCTCACCAATCAATCCCAGCGCAACACTTTACACCAATTGACCTATCCCAGTGTGGAACACTCTGACGCAATTCATATACTTGCAGTGGTTCACTCTCCTTTAAAATTTTCTCATACACTAAATTTCACAACTTTAAGCAACGATGATAAACACAAAACTCTTGTCTGCTCTACTAAAGCATTCAAAGTAATTCTTTCACACAAGAAACAATCAGTAATAACACCTTCCGACTTCCACACACACACACCAAACACACACATACACACACAGATGAAGTCTCAACCAGCAGGAAATCACCTTGACTTATATAGTTTCCCTTTTGTGCAACAGGTTCCAGTAACACCAATCAGTATTAGTAGAATCACAATGTTTTTATTACAATCTCTATGTCAATTGTGCGGTTGATGGTACCTCATGAACAGACACCACAAACACTTAGCAGACAAGTAATACCACAATATCTCTTATTTATCTTTCTTACCTGGGATCTTGGACTACTCTGAGATTGAATTCAACTTCAACTGCTTATCAACAAACACATAGGCACAGCTAAACCATACACTTTACCAGAACACAAGACACATAACTTCCTCACAATAACGTAAGCTCAACATAGACTATTGCAACACAAAACCCTATTAATACACACACTTGCACCACTGCAAACAACTTCAGAACTGTGAACTCCTTCAGCTTCAAGTTCGGGCTTAGTGTACATGGGCAATTCTAAACTTGGGCAATTAGTTTAATTTCTAACTTCTTTTCTTCCTTTGACATTAACCATCGTTCTGCTACCACTTGCGGCAGCAGGGATTTTGATCTCAGTTTGCGGGTGTAATCATTAAATAATCTGGCTATTGGTCGAGAAGGAGCAATCCTTTACATCAAACAATATGAACAGTGATTTCCATTTGAGACAGACCTCACAAGAATTACTAAAGAGCGATGGTTTGAGTTAAAGGGTTTTTATTAAAAAATTTAATCAGTTTGAGTTGTTATATTCAGTAATACTACTCTTTAGTCATCATAATAACAAATTAAGATAATCCATAAATCGGTATTTCAAGCCAAGGCAAAACACTAAGTTAGTGAGTATTACAAATAATATAGAAACATTAAGCAAGAGTGCTCCATAAAGGAATTCCCTAATTTAAGGTAATCAAGTGTTAGGCATATGTTGGCAATTTCCTCTAAAAGGAAAGAAAAGGTGTTAGTTCAGAAACCCAAATAAAGAGTTCTGAAGAGAGAATAAAAATGCATAAGCATGAAACCTTTGCAATTAAGGAGGAGGTTAGAACAGCTATCACTACCATCTCCTCGGGAAAGGCTCCTGGTCCAGACAGAGTCCCGGGCAATTTGTATAAATTGCTTATTGATCTGTGGGCCCTACTGTTAACTCTGCATCTAAATGCAGCCGCTTGTGGAATGTTGCCAGTTTCGTGGCATCAATCAGTAATAGTCCCTGTCTTTAAAAAAGGTGATAGAACAGATTCTGCATATTATAAACCTATATCTCTTGTAGATTCTGAGATGAAAATCATTGGGCGGGTGTTGTTGGATGGCTCAACAGTCTGGTCTAAAGAGCATAACATATTATCAGACCTGCAATATGGATTTAGACCAGGCCAGGGCACCACTGAGAAAAAGTCTTAACCTTTACCTGCTTACCTGAAAATACACTAGAGCAAAGAGGAATGCAATTCATATGACCTTCATGGGTTTCAGCTCGGTATTTGACAGAGTAAATAGATCTAAACTCTTGGCCATGATGGAGTCCATGGGAGTCGAGTCATCACTCGTCACTTTTTTTTGCGATTTGCACAAGGGTCTCACGGCCTCTGTGAGATATGGCTCCAACACAGCATTTTAATCTGAAGAGAGGAGTTCATCTGGGTTTTATTCTGGCACCCTTTTGTTTTATCCTCTATATTAATCATCTTGAATCTGTCCTAACTGAACAGTGCTTTGATGTCCCAAATGCAGGCGGTCGTCAGGGTCTAGCTTTGTTATACGCTGACGATGCGGCCTTAATTGCACCTACTGCAAATTGGTTACAGCGTATTTTAGATTTTTCATCTGTTTTATGGACTGCCTTGATTTATCCAGCAACTTTTCGAAGTCTCAAGTTATGGTGATTGGCCCCAATAATGTAAAAAGCAGAAAATGTATAGCAAAAGGCAATCATATTTATAAGGTTGATAACTTCCGGGACTTGGGCATCCAGCCGGACTCTCGCTATAATTGGCATCCTCTGATTACAAATAATCCAATGCTCTTTAACAGGGCCGTACATAGCATTGGTGATTTCTCAAGGAGTTTGGGATGTACCTGTATGAAGGTTATTTTAGAAATATTCAAAGCTAAATGTGTTTACATTGTAATTTCGGCTATGAAATCTGGGGCTATGGGCTAGTTGTACAAATACAAATTGCCCAAAATACGTTCCTCAGAGGACTTCTAAAGATTTCACCTAGCTTGGCCTCAGAGATTATCCATGAAGATTTGGGCATGGGGTACATATCTGATATGCTCCGTCTCGGCCCCTTGCTTTTTTAGATTTCATTGTGGTTTAAGGAGAAGTTGGATGTTTAATAGGCTTATCATCCGTGACTGTATGGGTCTCGATTATATGCTTCATATTCCCTAGCTCTATTATATTATGTGTAATCTGAGAGATTTAGGAAGACTCAAACTTTTATTCGAGCTGAATAGCATTTTTAAAGCTGATGCTCTTTGGGTCAAGCAGGCCTTTTAAGCTAAGGTGGCAGCTGAGCTGGAGGCCCTGGCTTTGTTCAAATCTTCCGTGCGCCATTTATAATGCTTAAAACTGTGCCTGGTATGGAACCTTACTTACATTTAGATATAACTCCCAACCAACGAAGACTTTTGACAATTTTTAGACTTAATCTGATTCCTCGGTTTATGTTTTCCACGGTTGTATGACGGAACCGCGCATACATTCACCACGCATGCCTTTACAACGCAGTAACTACCCAAACTCCGATGTTACCACACGTTACTTTACCACGCAAGTCGTACAAAAATCCAACACCAGTCCAAGAACATACCCTCTAAAGCAAGTTGTTGTAACAACTTGTGGGTTAAAGGAAGTGCACGGTAACATTACAGTCGGGGTAGTGACTGATTTGTAAAGGCAGGTTGTTGTTGTGACTGCAGAGTAAGAGATGTTTCCCGTTCACCATGGGTGGCTGGCTTAAAGTCTCTGAACTTCCTGTGTGTACTTGGGACAATGTTTCTATTCCTGATACTTTACACATTGTGATGATTTGCCTTAAATTTTATCATTTACAACATACATTCACATGGCCCCTTTTGCTTCATATGAATTTTTAACAGGTGAGGCCAGCGTAACTTTATTTCAATTTTTATCTTCGCCTAATGTGTGTTTCTTCTTATTATGGTAGACCACACAAAAGCCTCTCTTTTTTTGGAATAGACATCACCAGAAGTAATGTCAGAGGCGGTAATCGCGAATTGAAACTGAGAAGACAAGAGGCGTCATGGATCATGCGTCTACAGTCGGTCAAACACGGTCTTAACATCGACCAGGAACTACAGTACTTTCTGGGATCCTAGCTGTGTTCCCCTTAGACATTTCCCCTTTCCAGTCTCTTACTACCACTGATCTCTGTGTTCAACTTCTGTTCCACAGGATTACACCTAGGAACTGATTTTGTTTATGCCGTTGTTCTTTCTCATACAGTATTAAGTTTGTTTGTTGTAAAGACTGTCAATCCTTTAAACTATAGTTTGGATATGCAGGACCATACAATTGCATTGTGTTTCAATTATTTTCATTCTTTACTCCTATCTATCTACCCTTTTCTTTATACACCCGATTTGGTCTATCCTACTTTTTGTCTGAGATTCCATACTGGGCCTTTTCTCAGTTTTCCTACCCTTTTCTTTATACACCCGATTTGGTCTATCCTACCTTAAGTCTGAGATGGCACACTGGGCCTTTTCTCAGTTTTTCTACCAACACTTTGTTTCACCTAGTTAGCATTTGCCCAGACTTTGCTTTGTCTATCCCTCGTTATCTCTGAGGCTCCATACTGTACTTCTCCCAGCCCACCTACTTTGCTTTTCATCCTCACCGATCCAGCCCTTTTTTCAGGATTCTTCCGCACGCACTCATTCTCATGTTCAATCCTACTTACATTTTATCATTTTCTCTCTCATATTTTCTATTATCTCTTTATCATTCACGTTTCTTTCTTTTACTGACGTCACAGTACAGCCCACTGCCAATACCATGTGACCGTTTTCCATCCTCACTTCCGGTTTCCCGTACTGAACCACGGCCACCCGCTCTAGTCGTTTGCGTGTATTACATGCTGGCTCTATTTAACTTCCGGTCTTCATTAGAGTCTGTTCCCCTTACACTGGAGAACACGCCGATCCCGCACCCGAGATCCTACCCTAACCGGTAAGCAGTCACTCCACTTGGCTGGCGACTCATACCCATTACCATCACCTTGCCCGGCCTCATTGTGTTTCATTTCTCCTCCCCTTCCAGACCCTTTTGAAGCCATACAAACCCATTCGGCTCTGGCTTACCGCCCTTTCACTCCACGCTGGGAGGTTCCCACCTCCCTCCCGCCGTTGTTTTGGCCTTATCCGTGCCATGACCCGGCTCCGTTTTTCTTGCATTTAATTACAACCAGGTAATTGTGTCCTACCCATTTTTCTTCTCTTTTTCCTCACTTTGTTTTTCTGCTGTCACAATCTTGGTCCTGTATACAGCTAACCGGTGTTTTTCTCTTGCTTATGTGAAATTATATCATGACATTTATTACAGTAATCGGTACCTTGAGCACCCTCCAGATTCTAGATTGAATGTGCAATTTTTGTTTCAGTTCGGATTGTTCTCTCCCTCCGATATTGGTTGCATATTTGTTCTGCTTTTTCGAGACCCTGTTATTAGAATTTAGACTTGCTTTACTTATTCTGTTTCCATGCATCTGTTATCCGATTCGCTGGCATGAGACTTACGCATCTATCTGTACACAAGAGTACTTTGAGATCATGTAATTTTGTTTTATTATGCCTTATTCTTCTTCTCATTGCACACTTTCCTCATCATTACTATTTTCAACGATTACGCCACATTTATAATGTTTCCTAATTTCAAGTATCTCATGACCTAATCGATCGGAGGTGCACTACAGCCTATCACTGTATTCTAGATTGTTCCCCTGTACTATTCCTACCTTACCGCTAATTGTGACTGTTTCGCCATGATTATCTTTCCTTCACTTTCATACCAGTGCATGACGTAATCACTTGGTCGGTTATTACTAGCACCTTAGTTTACCACTTTATTCTTGATTGTTCTCGTGTGATATACCAACCATACCACAAATTCTCTTGCAACGATTCTCTTTCTGTGTATACCTTCTGTAATTTTTTTGAAATGCTTGTGATGACCCCTTTAATGTCATTAAATCTGTTCTTTTCTTCCTTCATCTTATACCTATATTTGTTCCATTCACTTTCTCCACGCTCGCTTGTTTGGTCGCATTTTCCCTTCCCTCACAGTCACTGCAACACTCCTTGGGTCTTTTCTTTTAAATCACCAATTTTATGAACTGTTCGCAAAATAGTGGTCTCCAAAGGTTTCTTCTTTTTCCTTTTACTTTTGTATTAATATTACTGTTTTACAGTGGCCCATTTCAGCCCGTTATTGTGACTTTCTGACCTTTTTAGTTTACTTATTTCTTTGTTTCGTGTCCTTCCCAGCCCTGAAGAGTCATAACGTAACACGGTGTGACGAAACACGTGTCGGCTGATTTGTTTACATTTTGTATTGGTCGGTACTTATATACATAAAGAAATTTTGCATATGATACAACTGATGTCGACCCTTATGATTTCGAAGACTTGCAATATTTGACTTCTGTTTAATCTTTACCGGGCACACCCAGAACATTATCCTACACGTGTGCACAGGACTTCATTTCTTGTCAGTTTGGGTGGGTCTTGACCCATTCAGTTGCAGGGGTTATTTATTTGGGTTTGTTTCCCCTGACCTGTCAGCACCGAACTTATTCAATGTTAGTGAGACCCACGTCACACACGCTTGAGCGCCATTCTTCCTCGAACCTAACGAAACCCTCCACCGTTGTATCTTCTATATCCTCGGATTATAAATTGGCAGTCCTATTCACAAACCAATTTGCCAATAAACTGCTGATTATAAATATTTGCTTTCCCCTTCATCTTGTAAAAAATAATTACAGATACCGTAAAATGTTACATGAGCTGGAGAAAATAATTAAAATATATGGCCTACTATTTGTAATTATAACGGAGGACTTCAACCAAATGTTACTGCCATTAGCAAGTCAGCTCTCAACTATTGAGGAGCCAGAGTTGAGTCTCAATATTCCTCATCCAAAAATTCCATTACAGAAACAGCAAAAGGGTTCCAATGTCCAAATCAGACTTACGCATAACCTCTTGGCAGATTCCAGATATTTGGCACTAAATGGAAGATTGGCAGAGGATCAACCAGCTGCACCAACTTATTGAGGACCTGTGGCCTCCACCATCATAGACTATACATTTGTTTATTATCCATATTTCCATCTATGTAAAAGGTATGCTACTATTCAAAGGCCTGCGAGTGATCAGGATCCACAAATGCTAGTCGTTAACATCAAATATGACAATGGAAGGCCCAGGTAACGGCAAACAGTGAATGGAAAGAAGCTCATCTGGAAAAACTTGCTAGTGAAGATTAGATGAACACCTGACAAACCATATTAGAGTGCATACTATCAGCTATGATGACAGAGTTACAAAAACTACGACCATACACTATAATTTCATCTAATGCTCAGAAACTAATCGAATCAAAGAGAGTGCATCATAAGTTGGTGTTACACACCCTAAAACGTCCTGTGTCTAATGATTGTGACTTGAGACTGCAAAAATTGAAGAAGGAATTTAAGATCAGAAATACACAGATAAAACGGGACAGTGAAGAGAAGGCTTATGCAAAACTGTTCCATGCTATTTCATCACAAAATGAACAAGCATATTGGTGGAATATGGCACAACCTTATATAGCCAATCTGTTGATCCCAAGTGATAAATGGGAAATTCATATTAAGTCTCTGTTCAAATCCATAATCACCTGCTACTGTGCACCATTAAAAGAACTTGGAACATATCCAGATACCACAAAGGAAAAAATATCAAAGTTAATATAAGGTTCTCGCTCGTATAAAGCAGTTGGACCAAAGGGTATACCTATAGATCTGGCCAAGCTAAATGTAACCTTTTGGAGATCATTGTTAGAACAGTTGTTCTCGCATGTAATCAAGTTTGGAAAAGTCTCCTGTTCCTGGAATGGGGTGCTTGCGCATCCGATATATAAACGAGGATCAAAACAAGATTCAATCAGCTATGGATTAATAGCACTCCTAGACTTTGACTGGAAACTGTTTGCTAAAAATCTCCAAAATAAATTAAGGCTTTGGGCAGAGGAAAAATCATGAATTCCAACAATACAAACAGGATTCCCCTCAGGCTGTTCAACAGTTGATAATATTACAATATTGGCTCTACTTGGGAAAAAAGCATGTACACAGAAAACAACATTCTCCTTGTTCATCGCTGACCGAACTGTGTCGTTAAAGTCAGATGAGGGTATTCCTCCAAAGTTAGGAGGTACCAAACTAACATATTTGGCCTACGCTGATGATCCAGTGATCCTGTCACAGACGCCGAAAGACTACAGTAGCAACTAAACCAATTATACATCTACAACTTGGGGAATGGACTAATCGCCAATCTGACCAAAACTAAAATTCTGACCTTTGGACAGCAAACAAAAGCCAAGGGTGGATTCAAGGAGAAACTTCAATTGAAGTAGTAAATCAATATAACTACCTTGGAGTGGCTCTCGACAGTAAGCTATCTTGGTCGAACCACCTGGCCTCTAGGAAATCGAAGTCAACAACGATTACCAGATCGGTATTAAGATTCACAAATATGTTAAGAGGAAAAACTATTTGCCCATCACTGAAAGCATTAAACATGAAATTGGTTCCTTACCTATTGTATGCATGTCCGGCAATGAACAACAAGGTCATTTCCAGTCTTGAAAAAATCTTTATGCAATGTGTAAGTAAATTATCGTACTTATGCTTGGCAACTCCTCACTGCATTATGAGACTGGAATTAGGCCTAAAATCTTTGATATCACTCTACTACAGAAGTACTGTGAATTACATCTGCGAATGTGCAAAAGCTGATGCAACTTCACTAAAATATCAAACATATACCAAGAACTGGGCACATCTATATACTGTTGTGTTTCGATTTAGATGCCCGTACATAGGTTTCCCTGAATCAGGTCCTTATATAGGCACAATTTGCATTGCCCTTATTTAGGCATAGAATACCAGTCCTTATTTAGGCATTAGCCATGCTGTCCAAATACAGGCATGGTCACCTACATCCGTCCATCCCCACGTCACTACGAGTTCTTAGAAACCAGACCTTTAAACCATTGGGACTTTCCCTAGCGAGGATTATTGATTTCTACAAGAACTCATCTATTATGCATGAACTACTATTCCTTAGGGGTTCATTCATGACGTCATCCTCTGCCCGACTTTACGTCAATGCTAGCATTCCTAAGTACCTTCCAGGTACAAATATACCTTCCCTTACCATGGCAAACCACGACTCGGCTACACAGCTCGATACAGCTCGCCACGGCAAGTTCGGAAGAATTCGAGTCCCTGCCTGACGCACTGACCAGACGCTGTCATCCCTGCTCGCAGAGAATCCAGCTTCCAGTGTTCTGACTCCCTTTGCGGGGTGTTAGAGTTTGAGATTTGGAAAGAGATTCCCACCTCTCTCATTCTAAGGTATGGAGCTGGCAAGAACCTAGAGGGACTCTTGGCATATAAACTTAGTATATACCATACTATAGAAAACAGCACCTACTTCTTACCTTGTACTACACTTAGGTTAGGTACACTGGAGTAGAACTATTTAAAAGCATGAGACGAGTATTCACTTTTTAGCCTGTGTTATTTATGTATGTATATATGAATATATGTCATAGCTAAAAGACAATGCTATTGCAGTATTACTTCTTCTTACTGCTTACGCTGTGCGTTTTATATCTTGCTTACTGTCTAATGATTGTAACAGCTCATATCTCTTACACGAGAAACAAGACTGTTCAATAAATCCTTTAATTGAAAAGCCCTTCTTTTTATTTCTGTGTAACTCTGAAGAAACTAAGTGTGCAAGATTGACTGAGTGAAACTGTTATCTATTGTTTCCACGATTCTGAGACACGTTCCGATTCTAAGGGAAACAAAGTTGTCATGTTTATGCGGTTGTCAGAAACTACTCCCTTCTTGTTTATTCGAGAAGTTTCTAGTGACCTCTGAGCTAGCTGGTACACAAGTAATTAAGTTTAATGTACTCGATAGAGGCATACTGACCTCAGTACTATGCCACAATTATAGTGTATATTATTCCAATGCGCAGAGCCCATAAGGGAAATAGGAACTACACTACATGGCGCCCAACGTTTGGTAAGGCACTAATTTAACGCTAGATACTGAAGTAACTCAGTCGTGCTCTTCTCAGAGACCCCTACTCATAGTTCTCCATAAGACGTCTGGAGTGGGTAGGGTTAATATCCGCCATAGCTGAGTAGCCCGAGAATCCTATGTATTAGCTGTTTGGTTTGTTCAACGTTGAAGGATACAGTGTTCCAAAATATTGTGCACCTTATCTTTGTTCCCTTGAAACTTGTTCTACATTTTTCAAAAAACAATGTCCCAAAACGGGGAAACAGAGGCTACGGCTGATCCAGTGGTAACAGCTTTTAATACTACAGGTTTAAATGAAACCGATGAGGGTGTTATGAACATCCCTCCAAACTTAAGGAGAGCCATCACTCTAAAACTTATAAAACATGGCCTAACACCAAGAGGTGGTAGAGCAGTTTTTGTGATAGAGGCACATGAATCTTTTCAGACAGAGGTATTCTATTCAAGGATTACATTCCCAGAATCAAATATAGTAACACATGTGTTTCACTTCTTCAAAGAAGATGAACCACCTGAGGAATACATTCCCTTTGAGGATATTGAGATTCCACTCATATACCAGGAGCATCGGCTCTGGTTTAAAGACACCCTAAAGCATTACAATCACATTACCAGGCTCGGTCCACTAGGTAGACCAGGAGCAACATGGCCGATTTTAGCCAGCTACACACCTCATGGGAATCCAGTTGAATACTGTGCAGAACATTCTAAAAATTTAAAACAGGATAAAGTTGCAGAAGTAACTTGATCTGCCATGAAGAGATTAGTAGACAGTGGTTTTCCTGAAGAGGTTTAAATCTGCCTTTTCCATTAATTTTGAGGCAATAAGCCTTCATTCCAGGTTAACTTTGGACAAGCAAGCAAAAACGTTGGCTTGACTTCAATTGCATTCTCTGTAATGGAGGCAATCGATTATGTGGTTATCCCTACTAGAAAGGTATGTAAATGTTAAAAAATGGTTGGTCTTAAAGAAGAGCAATGAGGATCTAACCTTGGTGTTCTAGTAGTAGCTGATTGGTAAGAGGGAGGCACAACATTTTGGGATCTATTATCCAGAAAAGATGTAAGGATCAAACAGGATCAGTGCAGCTGAGGTGCCGTGGTCCATGATTCTGCAGATGTCACTGTTGCTACTAACAGAGCTGTATAAGTATGCTAGCTTAGAACATTGTTCCAGCACCACGGAAATTTGCTTTGAAACTTTGAAATTCATTCCAGCCAGGGCTTAATTTGGGCTGGTGGTTTCCTGTGCAGAGCACCAGCACTTAATTGCCAACACCGGTGTGTATGACAGTCTGCCACATGGTGAAGCTGTATGTCTAGTTTAGAGATGAGTAATACAACAGTTGATGTTTAGTTCAATCTACATAAAAAATGACTAATACCAGCAATTCACTAGTCTTATAGCTTTAGGGGCCTGGAATAGCCTGAATTGCCACACTTATAGAAGTGTGATGGTTAGTAATTGTGTTGGTACTGTTATTGGCAGCGCTGCCAGGGGCAATGGGTGGTGCAAGCTGCAGTGGCCTCCTGATGAGGGCCCTGGCACTGATTTTGTTACAAATTAAGCACTGATTACAGCACCCGAGTCTTGCTCTCCTGCAATCCCTGTATGACCAACAATGCACTCCAGACGACCAGTTGATTCACACCACCTGGCATATAATGAGATGAAAATGCACAAGACATTTTGCCAGCCACAAGAGTCAGATGCCTTTAATTACAACAAAGGGTCCTCAATATGCCCCCTGTTAGCACACCATGGTACTAATTTTAGTATATAGAATGACTAAATAATTAAAATGATCCAGAACACCCCTGCATGAAGGGCCAGCTGACTATGATGTTAGGGTGGGATAGGAATTTCTTCTCTTCCCAGTCTCTATTGTTAGTTAGTCCATTGTTCAGACCACTTCGGCAGAACATTTGATGTAATAAATATGTTATGACCTATGAGTTAAAATCCCTGATTCTGTAGCAATGTTCCACCCTGCTCCTGATTTCAACATTGAGACAGACCTGATAAGTAACCCTGCACAGGTGTCTTGTGTTACAAGTCCCCTGGTAGTTGGTCAACATTATTTTTGTTGTTTCACCCCAGCAAAGTTCCAGAGTGTAGGTATGCCCCAAAGCTGAACATCTTTTAAAATGGCTGACTGTAGCATCCTCCACATCCTGGGAGCAGGTAACAGACCACATCACACACAGAGCTCTGGTTTGCATGTATTTATTTTCTTCAGCATGTAACCATTAACTGAATGTACTGCATGACAAACTTTATTAACCACACCCAGCCACTCCTACCAGATTCCGTAATACTTGTAAGGATTCTGCCAAGAGCCACGAGAGTCCTCATTCACAAAAATACAGGCCACAACATCTCCCCTTTGTTAAATAAAAAGTATAAACAATTATATATACATATTCACATTGTAACTCCTCGATGAGTCGTCAAGGTGCTTGCACCAGTCTTCCAGATCCAGTTGTACGCGATAGGGGAGGGGTGCATCATCTGGCATCTCTGGAGATTAGGCGGATGCTTCACTTGGGCACTCATGTGGGCTTGCCTCACTCATGAGGTCAGAAGCTGACGAACATGGAGGCAAAGGTTTAAAGTGTGACGAATCTCTGGTTATGGATTTTCCAGGTCATTGGGTAGTTACCATATATCCTCTGCTCGCCACAACTCTTAGCGTTTCAACATCAAATAGAGGCTAAGTCTTGTGTGTCTGCTGTTACTAGACAAGAACTCGGTCTCTGCTCAAACCAGTTCTGGGTGCCTCCCTACCAGTGATACCTTCTCCCTTTGATTAGTGGGGGTCTGGATTCTCAATCACTCAGCAGGAGATGGGACAATTGTTTTATAGCACCAGCCCAGAACTCTTCACTTCTAGGCCTGCTCCTCCTCCTACACACCAGATGCAGGTTAGCATGTGCTGTCTCACCTCCTCCCCTAGGTCAAGACATTCCCCAGATCCTATCGCTTTCAAATCCAGCCAGTCAACCACAACCAGGCAGAGACACACAGAAATGTTTAAAGCACAAAAACCCAGCCACTTCTAAAAGAGTGGCTTACAAACACACAATGCAAAAACCATCTTCATAAAAAGATGTGTTATTGCAGGGTGAGTTCAGGCATACTAAACGTCACCTTTCCATCTTAAGCCCTTGGGGAGATAGGCTGGAAAACATATTACACAGCCTCCCCATTCTATTCTAATGGGCAAGGTGGCCTTTCAGCAGTGAAAATGAAATGGAGGTTATTTCACTGCCAGGACAGGGCACACACCTTGATACATGTCCCACCTTTCACTTGCACTGCACCCTGTCCACGGGGTACCCTAGACTTCCCATAGGGGTGCCTGATGTGTATGGAAAGGGAAGTGCAGGGTCTGGTAAGTGTGTGCACTTCACACAAGATGATAAACGGAATCTTGCACATTGAGAAAACATTCACCCCTAGTCACAGATCTGGGTTTAATCCATCGTTATTTTGCTCACCACACCACCCCAGTTCAGACATGACCATATGCAAATCAGTCTTGACCCTGTGCCTCATGGGAACTGTCCAGCCCGAACTGCCAAGCCATGTCTTCCCTGGACCGGAATCAAGCATCCTAGGAACAGTTTTGGGGGTTTCACCCCTCTTCAGCCAGGATAGCTTGACTCCAGTGGCATGTGAGCATGGGACCCGCGTCTGGGTATACCCTTCCCAGATAGGGCGAACAGCAAAACACACAAGATGATGGACGGAATGTTGCACATTGACAAAACATTCACCCTCCGTCACAGATCTGGGTTTAATCCATTGTTATTTTGCTCACCACGCCACCCCAGTTCAGACATGGACATATGCAAATCAGTCTTGACCCTGTGCCTCATAGGAACAGTCCAGCCCGAACTGCCAAGCCATGTCTTCCCTGGACTGGAATCAAGCATCCTAGGACCGGTTTTGGGGTTTCACCCCTCTTCAGCCAGGATAGCTTGACTCCAGTGGTGTAGTGAACACGGGACCCACGTCTGGGTATACATTTCCCACATAGGGTGAACAGCAAAACACACAAGATGATGGACGGAATGTTGCACATTTGGTATCGCTTTGTTCACCCTAAGTGGGCAGGGTATGCCCAGACGTGGGTCCCTTGCTCACTTTGCCACTGGATTCAAGATAGCCTGGCTGATGAGGGTTATGAACACGAAACTGGTTCCAGGATGCTTGTTTCCGGTCCAGGGAAGACATGGCTTGGCAGTTCGGGCTGGACTGTTCCCATGAGGCACAGGGTCAGACTGATTTGCATATGGCCATGTCTGAACTGGGGTGGTGGAGTGAGCTAAAGAATGATGATGGATTAAACCCAGATCAGTTGACTGGGGATGAGTGTTTGATTTGCTCAAACGCTCCGCCAATCATCCCCTTTGGTATCACTTTGTTCGCCCTAAGTTGGCAGGGTATGCCCAGACGTGGGTCCCTTGCTCACTTTGCCACTGGATTCAAGATAGCCTGGCTGATGAGGGTTATGAACCTGAAACCGGTTCCAGGATGCTTGTTTCCGGTCCAGGGAAGACATGGCTTGGCAGTTCGGGCTGGACTGTTCCCATGAGGCACAGGGTCAGACTGATTTGCAGATGGCCATGTCTGAACTGGGGTGGTGGAGTGAGCTAAAGAATGATGATGGATTAAACCCAGATCAGTTGACTGGGGGTGAGTGTTTGATTTGCTCAAACGCTCCATCCATCATCCCCTTTGGTATCGCTTTGTTCGCCCTAAGTTGGCAGGGTATGCCCAGACGTGAGTCCCTTGCTCACTTTGCCACTGGATTCAAGATAGTCTGGCTGTTGAGGGTTATGAACCCGAAACCGGTTCTAGGATTCTTGTTTCCGGTCCAGGGAAGACATGGCTTGGCAGTTCGGGCTGGACTATTCCCATGAGGCACAGGGTCAGACTGATTTGCATTAGGCCATGTCTGAACTGGGGTGGTGGAGTGAGCTAAAGAATGATGATGGATTAAACCCAGATAAGTTGACTGGGGGTGAATGTTTGATTTGCTCAAACGCTCCGTCTATCATCCCCTTTGGTATCGCTAAGTGTGTGCACTTACCAGAACAACATGGCAGTTTAGGAAACTGTGCGCAGGCCCTGCAATGGCAGGCCACAGTTCCCTTTCCAAGGCTACTTGAGTGGGTGGCACAATAAGTGCTGCGGGCCCACCAGTAGCATTTGGATTACTAGCCCTGGCATACATAGTGCACTTCACTAGGGGCTTTACTAGTAAAGCAAACATACCAATAATGGACAACCAATCTCCATTACACTTCACACATGGAACACTTCACTTTGACACTGTCTAGCAGTGGCAAAGTGTCCAGAGTATCTAAGTTGGCAACACATGTTAGAAAAAAGGTCTAGGGGAAAAGCAAAAAGTTTAGGGAACTTTAGCGAAAAAGGGCCAAGTCCCACATAAATCCTTAGAGACTTTAAATGGACCTTTCTGTAAGCTCAGGTCATGTAAGTAATTGAGTTGTTAGTTGACTGAGGTGTGAGACCTAGTCAAGCAGGCACCGCAAACCGTGTCAGGGTAAGGAACAAGCCAACCTTGAATTACCTGTGCTCAACCCTCTGAAAGCTTGGCACAGTATGGTCAGGCTTTACTTAGAGGCAATGTGTACAGTGTTTGTGCAACACTTCAAACAGCAATAAAGTGAAAACACTTACAAAAATTATCCCACACCAAGTTAGAAAAACAGAACTTTCTTTAATAAATAACATAAGACCATGACTGCAAACATCCAATCGGTAGAACCAGAGATGCGCAATTTTAAAGATTAGAGTGAAAGCTGCATCAAAAAGCGCAAAGCGCCAACTGTGGATATCTGGTTGCGCTGGGCCGGGACAAAGTCACAAGTTCAGGATGACAGTGATGGAGCGCAGGCCGGCTACAGGGACTGAGTTAGGCCCACTGGACAGACAAACTTTAAATTTCAGCTTGCAGAGCGTTGCGAGGATCCTCTTCGAAGATGCGTTGGACAGCCAAAGCAATGCATTGGTTCCGAGATGCAGTGAGACTGCGATGCAAGAACCTGCATCATCGTCGAGGATCCAGTTTATTGAGCTTGCGATGCAAAGTTTGGCATCAGGGACGCAGAACACAGCCAGGGTGATGAGTTGGTTCTGAGGAGCTGGGAAGCTGCACTGCAAGGTCCATCAAAGTCATTGAGGCTTCTGTCGAGAGGGTATGCGAGGGCCTGTGCCCAGGATGCACCACATATTGGCGGTTCCGAAGAGGCTGCAGGCTGTGGAGGCAATGTGGGACTTTGCGAGAGGTCAAATCCATGCAGGAGCGGTGATGTGTCGGTTCTTCTCATGGTTGCGCCGGTCAGAAGAGGAGAGGCGTCAGTTCCTCTGGATCCCCAGGGGCTGGCAGAGTACCTTAGGCTCGCTTCAAATGGTCCAGGACTGGGGTGGCACCACTTGTCAGGGTATGCTCACAGATGGCAGAGTTCAGGTGCTGGGGTTGAGGTTGTTGAAGTCTTCTGTCCTTGATGCTCAAGTTAGGAGGCCAGTCAACTAGCCCTTGCAGTCACTCTGGTAGCTCTGGCTTCAGCAGACGCAGGTCCAGTCCTCACCCAGGCAAGAGAGCCGCAGGCAGCAGGCCAGCACAGAAGGGCAGCAGTCCTTCAGAGCGGCTGTGCTTTCAGCTGCATGGCAGTCCTTCTTCCTGGCATAGTATGCACAGGTCCAGAAGTGTACCAAAGAGTTGGTGTCTGAGGTCTAGTATTTATACCCAGTTGTGCCTTTGAAGTGGGAAGAAGCTTGTAGAGGCATGCCTTTAAAGTGCACATGCCTCCTGCCTTCCTGGCCCTGGCTCCAGTCTAACTACAGGGGGTATGCATCCCTTTGTGTGGAGGCAGGACACAGCCTATTTAAGTGTAAGTGGGGCTGGGCCCAGCTCCTTCCTCTCATCCTGCCAGTGATGGCACCCTCCAGTCACATTTTAGCTTCCCATTTTGTGTGGCTGTCTAGGAGGAATACACAAATTCAACTTTCAACTACACCCAGTCATGTGACCCAGAAACAGGCAGCAGACCGCAAAAGGCTAAAGCAAGAAAATGCCAATTTTCTAAAAGTTGCATTTTCAAAATTGTATTTTAAAATTCAACATCACCATAAGTTAGGATTTTTCATTACAGTTTTGGAGATACCAAACATGAACTAGTTACCTGTTCCCATATGGAACAGTGGTGTAGCAAGGGTCGTGTAGGGGGGCGGTCCACCCCGGGGGGCAGGAGTTTTGCAGCCATCGCAGGGCGGCAAACGCAGGAATTACCAGCAGCCCTGCTCTTACATGTGACAAAACCAGGGGTCGCCACGGGTGGCAAAATGTCTAGCTACGCCACTAATATGGAAATTACACTTAGAAAATGTAATATGGTAACTACAATATTGCCCTATGGTAGAGGTAGGCGTTGCAGTAGTGAACAACTAATTTAAGTATTTTTCACTACTAGGTCATCTTAAACTTAAATAAACATGTCCTACTTTTGAAATACATTGCACCCTGCCCTCTGGGCTGTCTAGAGCGTACCCTGAGGTGACATATATGTGTTGAAAAAGAAGATTTGGGCCTGGCAAAAGGTTTACTTTGCCAGATCTAAATGGCAGTTAAAAACTACACACACACATGCTGCAATGGCAGGCTGGAGGCATGTTTAAAGTGCTAACACCCCTCATCAGGTAGGCTGGCTTAAATCCAGTGGCAAAGTGAGCAAGGGACCCATGTCTGGCCTGATGAGGGTTGTTACCCCGAAACTGGTCCAAGGATGCTTGTTTCTAGTCCAGCAAAGACCTGGCTTGGCAGTTTTGGCTGGACTGTTCCCATGAGGAACAGGGTCAAGACTGATTTGCATATGGCTGGGTCTACACTGGGGTGGCAAAGTGAGCTAAAGAATGATGATGGATTTAGCCCAGATCTAATAGCGACTAGGTGTGAGTGTCTGAAAGGTTTCAGCGCTCTGTTCATCATCTCCTTGTGTTTGCTTTGTTCGCCCTAAGTTGGCAGGGTATGCCCAGATGTGGGTCCTTTGCTCACTTTGCCACTAGATTCAAGCTAGCCTAGCTGATGAAGGGTGTTAACCCGCAAATGGTCCCAGGATGCTTGTTTCCAGTCCAGGGAAGACCTGGCTTGGCAGTTCGAGCTGTACTGTTCCCATGAGGAGCAGGGTCAAGACTGATTTGCATATGGCTGAGTCTGAACTGGGGTGGCGAACTGAGCTAAAGTATGATGATGGATTTAACCCAGATCTAAAAGTGACTGGGGTTGAGTGTCTGAAAAGTTTCAGTGCGTTGTTCATCATCTCCTTGTGTTTGCTTTGATTCTTAATTAACACCATCAACACTGATTAGCCAATCTGCTGCTAGAGACATTACCCTGTGGCACACATAAAAGAGCAGCTGTGAGCCAGCAGAGGTTGTCTTCAGATTTAGAGACATTAATTGCTGGCGTTCATATGGAATATGACCAGATCAGTGCGAATGGCCATGTGACAATGACCCTTTATTGTCTAAATACAAATCAGAAGACACCATGTCAGGAAAGCTATTTCAGGGCCCACATACCACGGAAATCGCTAAGGCACAGGAGCTATCCACAGAGGACCACGTGGTGATAGGAAGTTGACACACTTGCCTGGCATCATTGTCATAGAATAACAAACCTTCTTCTTCACGGATAGTCTGCCAGCCTCAGAAAACGTTTGCTCTTATAGAAGTAACAAAGCAGTGCAAGTGACTGGCTCATGTGCCTTGGGGCCCTCTACCGTCCCGTGGGCCATAAATTCACGGTCTGCATCTATGGATCATGTACTAATCAAAATGGGTCACTAGAGGTCACCCATGGCTCTGGACATGTCAGAAAATGGAAGTGAGACAGACAGCGGAGATCAAGTAGTTGAGAACATGAAACTAGGCCTAAGTGTGGGAGACTAAGGAGGTGCTCAAACACAGACCAAATTAGATAACATCCTTGCTGCAATCCCACATACAGGGGAGACATTAGAACATAAAATAGACACTGTTCTGATCGATGTGAATATACTGCGAGATGACCCCAAGAACTGACAGAAAAAGAAACGCCTTGACACCCTTGCCACAGAAGCGGTGTCCCTCCGGCACAAGGTACAAGAACTCACACACAGAGCTTGCTTTCATGAAGGCAGAGCTGAAGATCTTGAAGAGCAAATATTTCATAAAAATAATAGGTTGATGGGGCTCCCAGAATGTGCAGAGGAAGCCTTCAAGTTGACCTGTCTTAAAAACTTGATAAAATCCATCGGAGCACCCCAGGACCTCACAAACATCTTCATGATTGAGGGTGACCAAAGTGTCCCGGCCCAGCCACTACTGCCAGTGCCCCGCCAAAGCTAGTTGTGTTACATATATTGAATTATAGGGACCATGACATAATTCACGCCGCAGCATTAAATCTGAGTCAGTTTGGAGTGAAAGACACCAAGGTTTTGTTATTTCCAGACTGCGCATTGGCAGTACAAAATAGAAGAGTGTCTTTTCTTGAAGTGAAATGTTGCCTACAAGCAGAAAATATTAACAATGTTCTCCTGTTTCAAGTGAAGCTCAAGCTTATTATTGACAATAATGTTTGGTTTTTCAATTACAACAAAAAAGCTTGAAACTTGTTACACAATATACTGTGAAGAACACTGATAACTCCCCCTTCCTTAAAAAAAAACTGCAATGATGAGGACAAGGGAATCTGCTTGTCCTCCGTGGAAGATGCCTCTCAGCTCAGCAGGCCCTGAAGGAAAGGGAGATTGTGTGAACCTAGCTGTGAACAGACTTAAGAAGCAATCAGCAAGAAGCATTTGAAGCTGGCCAGTTAAGTTTAAGATCAGACTCAGATGCCACATTAAAATCTGATGAAGAATGAAGCAGTTAACCCCGAGAACAGCGATGTCCTAAGGTAGCCATGCGATATCCTTTTTTGAAGTAAGCGGGCCTCCCGAGTTGGCCACTGGCAGAATACACTGAAGACACTGTGTGCACTGCTATAGCCAGAAAGCTGGGATCCACCTCATGTCAGATGCACACTGATTAGCTGATAACAGTTTCAAACTAGAGGGCCGTCACAGTCACACCATCGCATTACATTGTAAAATATATCCTTCACTCCCCTTTCACTACACTATTTTAAGACGTTTACACTCAGGAGTTCAATTGTCGTAATATATACATTCTGGATATGGTTCTCTTTTTGTCCTGCCCATGAATGGGAGTTTAAATGAGAATTCTACTTTGTATTTGATGTTTACACAAAGGAGAAATGCACTCAGTACATGGAAAAAGGGAGAACAGGAACTTAAGTCTCAGACACTAATGAATAAAACACAACATAGCACACCATGGGCAGGAATAACTTGATGTCAACTGAAGGTCATCACAAATTCACTATAATGTCCTTGAACATCAGGGGAACAAAGGACTGCCTACATGATTTAAAGCCCATACTTACATGAAACACAAAAAAAGGGAACATATAGCCCTCCCGCTGGAGATGCAGTGGACCACTGCAGAAGTCACTAGCGCCAAAAGAAGGGGTAGGGGCAATTATTTTGCATGAGGTACCCAGAATTCCCCAGAGACACTAATTTGTGTGAAGCTGGAGACCCCTTTAGAACCATTAAGGCAGGCAGTAGACAGGGGTAGCTATGTCTTCCTTTTGGGCCATCTAGATGGGGAGGAAATACTCCTAGCCAGCTTATTCAGCAAACGCAGAACAGGGTGAGTTCTACAACAACCTTTTAATGATTATGCCACACTTTACTGGATCTCCTATGATGTTTGGGGGAGACTTCAACATAGCTGATGTGCAGAGGGGCAGATCAAATACTCCGTTAGACCTGACTGCACTGATGAGGACAGCCAGAAG
Organism: Triturus cristatus; assembly: GCF_964204655.1. Taxonomy (NCBI): domain Eukaryota; kingdom Metazoa; phylum Chordata; class Amphibia; order Caudata; family Salamandridae; genus Triturus; species Triturus cristatus. The sequence goes on along the minus strand of NC_140591.1, from coordinate 1,004,636,969 downwards.
TCTGACAAGTTGGTGAAAGGACTGGGCGCTAGCAGACTTTCGGAGAAGAAATTACTCAGATATGCCTGAATAGATGTTTTTCTCATGCATTCAAGACTTTCATGTAAGGTTCGATAAAACTTAGTGCAACAATGACCTGCTCCTGTTCTTGTGCCACACTGAACGTCTAGGCAGGACTTACTTTGAACATAACCCTGTAATAACACACCTTGACCATGAAAATGAGAACTCCATGGCCAGTGATCCCAAAATGATGATTACAACCTAGAGCATTTGAGGACCCTGCCTTTAGGAGCAAACTAGGTGAGAAAATAGCCAGGTACTTTGAGATTAACAAGGGAAGTACAGCAGAGCCAGCCAGTAAATGGGAGGCCTTTAAGGTTGTAGTATGAGATGCCTGCATAGTGACAACATATGGGAGTATGGAAGCCATTACTGCTGAATTAACTAAAGTAGAAAACCAAATAGCCATTCCTGACTAGATACCCCAGAGAACCGACAATAATACTACCAAATATAACCCGCTTTTAGATGAACACCCTAAATTAACACAATTGAACTCTCATGACTATAAAGTGTACTTGGCCTCAAGACGTGCAGAAGGGTACAGAGCATGCACACTCCTGGGCAGGCATATCAAGTAAAACCGAGAGGCAACACCATAATGCAGGTAGTAGACAGTAGGGGACAAACCTGATACACTCAACAAACTATCAGTGATGTCTTCCTTAATTATTGCCATGAGCACTATACTGAGGGGCACACCCTCTCAGCAGAAGTAGTACCACAGTAACTCAATGGGGCCCATCTTTATAGGCTTACCCCTGAACAGAGAGAGGACATTAACACCGAGATTACAATACAGGAGGTACAGATGGTGATTACCCTAGCCTTGAAACCCCTCACCTTGGCAGCCTACATTCTATGAGGCCAACTTACCCCAAATCCCCCCAGTCTGTTAGAAATGTGCCACTCAGCTTTTGACTGGGTTATATGCTGAACAGGATTGTTGTGTCATCGGAAGGAGTTCCAGTAGACGTGGTTAGGTTACAGATGAATATGTTTATTGTTCTTAGAAGTTAAGTAGGTTTTCCAGTAATGAGGTAGATAAGGCCCCACCAGGAGCAGTCTCTCAGCTGCTCAGCCCAGTATCCAACTGACACTCTGCCTAACAGCGATCCACACATTCCAATGACATCACCATCCACACCACCATTCTACTCATACCATTCACACTGGCTGAGCAACAGAGGCAGAGAAACAGGGAAGGTGCACAGAATAAAACCTTAGATATAACACACCTTCCCCCTTTATATAATAGACGAAAACATATCAAGTATAAAGGAACTTGTAAAAGAAAATGTCGCAAAATGCAAGAAGAAAACAGCATTACATAAGAAGCGCAAAAGATTAAAGTATGGGTAAAAACTTGCGTAATAAGGTATCGCAAATGCAGAAGTGCAAACAGCATTAGAGAAAAGAAACTTGCATAAGAAGATGTCGCAAATGCAAAAATGCTAACAGCATTTAGTGAAATACACAGGCACTTAAATTGCGACAATACAAAAATGCTGAAACATACAAAGAGAAAATGGAATACAAGAAAGAGAAGACACATCTCCTTCCTTAGCAGGGCAAAATTGGAACCAGAGAATTTCAAAAAGAAGGGAGAAAAGTAAACCACGAAAACAAACAAGAAAAGAGTGATCCAAAGTACCATCACAACCACCCCGGCTGGCCAGGCTGGCAAAGAAGAAGAGGAACACAGACCACAGCAAAATAAGGAGAAAAGGATACCACGTGAAACCAGAAAACAGGTATAAGGCACAACCAGCAAAACCAATACTACATGACAAAACACAGACAGAACTTCAAAAGAGAAAACAAGAAGAAAACAAGATAACCAGAAAAAAGCAATGGGTGAAATGCACCCAACCAGAAAGCAAACAAAAGGGTTACTTACACCCAAGCAGTAAGTAAGCAAGGGGTGTGTAGTACCCAAACAGAAAGCAAGCAACAGGTGACATGCACCCAACCAGAAAACAAGCAAAGGGTAGAATACACCCAACCAGAAAGTAAGCAAAGAGTGACTGGCACCCAAACAGAAAGCAATCATGAGTAAGCAAGGGGTGGCTGACACTCAAACAGGAAGTAAGCAACGCGTGAATACACTGCTAAACCAAGCTAGTGAATCCCCAAACAGCAAAGAAAGGAAGAATGATCTGGGTGGACTGCACCCCACCAAAAATCAAAAGTGCAGTCACACCTCCTGTGAGACCTACGCAAGAAAATAAATGAACATGCAGCCGCAACAACTTGCACACCAGAGCAAGAGAGTGCCCTGTAAAAAGAAAACATATGAAGAAGCAAAGGATAAAAAGAAAATGCTCAACACAGAAGTAGTGAAAAAAAACGTATAAAACCTGCATGCCAAGGAAGAAATGCATTAACAGCACAGTAGCATGTAAATGGCAATATGATAAAAAGTACGTAATATGATTAAATTAAGGCAGGAATGTCAGAAATGTAATGGCAGTATTATACGAAACAAAGGAGCATCAATAAAATTGTAAAAAAAAGAGAAACATTAAATAACATAAGTGTAGAGGCAAGAAATAAAGATAGAAAGAAAATGCAGGTATGTGTAGAAACATAGACAATGCATAATAGTAAAACGCCGTAGTAATGGGAGCCAAAAATGTGACAGCAGATCACGTTGCTTAAGTGCCAGGACAACCTGAAGTTCAGCACTTAAGGAGAAGCAACGAAGAAAACTGCAATGCGTCTCTAATGTAAAGACAGTTGGGCTGGAGACAATGAAATAAATGCCCCCCTTGTACACATATGGCTCGCGGATGTAAAAGAAAATTCAGCATGGCAACTCGTGAAATAAGCAGGAAAATAAGTACATATACCTCACAAATTCAAAATAGAAATGCAGCAATGTATACTCCTTAGCGTCTCTAGTTCAGAAGGGGCATGCATAGAAGAAGTAAATGCACCCAAAACATTTAAGCCACATCCAGCTCCACAAAAGTGTACACCAACATCGCAGGAAGAAATGCAGACTGGTGTTAAAGAAAACTGAAATCAAGATGGTGGCACATAGAGAAGATGCAGTCTAGATGGCTCAAGGCATGAACGTGTGTGCAAGCGTCTCCAAGCAGCGAGGATCCCAGGATTCCAGGAAGTCAGGCAAAAGAAGAAAGGAACATCCAGGGGCAGGCTTGGTGCAGTTCAGAACACAAAATCTCCCCCTTCTCCCACTGACAGAATGATTTCTCAGTCACACGCACATACACACATCACAAGCTGGTGGGGCCCATAACACCAACATTCATCCTTTCAAACTATCCGTGCCTATAGGGAGATATCCGATCCCGAACTACAACTATTCACTTTGGATAGAGAAACACATCTATTGGCTTACCCTACTAGTTCCTCCATCCGGAGGTCGACTAGATCATTTAGTTGAAATGGAATTTGATGAAATCACTTTAACTCTCATTTTAATCAATAAAACATTGCCAGAAATAATCACTGGACACAGTTCTTCAAATAATGATTTTTCTTTATCTAATTAAATTGCAGGTTAAATCCTAACAATGCCATATTATCTTTTGTCATATTTACCTATTCTGGCTATTTGTCGTTTTCTAAGTCAGAACCGGTCCTCAGAGAATTTCATCAGAATCCTAAAGTCCCGTCCTCTTCCGTCAGCATAAGGATCTCCTAGCGAAGAGCAGCATAGAGTGTCGCGTAGAGTATCATCGATCAGCTAGGGGTCACGAGCTCTAACTTCCCTCCCTAGACTACTAATATTTATACTAAAATTTACATATATCAGTAACATTTTCTTTATTTCCAGGCCCCTGATTGGCTGAATTCAGCCACGTCTAAATACATTAAGAAACATTCTCCAAATTTCACATACGTATGATGAATAAACTAGGCGCATGGGAAAGGCTGTTCCTAGGTCAGGAAAGTATCAGTCTATTGTGAATAGGTGGCTTTTGGTTCCCAAATGGCAACAATTGCTCCATGTTCAGGGACATTGGCATCTCGCCCAGGGTAGTCTTCATGGACCTGGTCCGATAGTTCATGGAAAGGCCACAACGAAGTCGGTGCAGGCGCCTTTCTTCATTGCTTAATTTATGAAGTCATGTACTTTAGTTAGGATTCAGTCGGCAGCCATCTTTTGGTAGGCCAGAATAGTCAACTTAAGCAAAGAAACACAAAATCATAATTAATACATAGAAATGATTAAAACAGTGTTATTCCCTTACTAATACCCTTATGTGTATGCATTTATCTAGCCGCATGCAACATTTAAAGCCGTTAATGCTGGTTTATTTAAGCGCAAATTACAATAACATTGCCTAAGCAACACTTATCATTTTAATATGCGTACAACTTAGTTCACTTATTATTTTAGCCATGCAAATGCATTCCCACGTGTATTCTTTTGGTTAATAAGATTGATTATTTAACATCACATCACTCCATTATTCATTAGAGTTAATAATATTCGTTTTAATATAAACATATATAAATGGATTGGGTATATAAAAAGGAAATATTTTACCCGCTCCATCAGGCTCACGTGGAAGAGAGCGCGCGGAGCGCACGCAGTGACCATGGATTCCTCGTGGACGATTTGAACATCGCATAAATAACGGTAAGAAAGTGCTGAGGTAGCTGAGTAACTGCCACCTAATAAGTAAAGATAGCACTCGGGTGACTTCAAATCCCAAAAATGGAACTTACAAACATGTCTCTCAGAGAAATAAAGGAAGCATCCCGATCTCCTGTAATCAGCCATGACAGTTAGAAATAGGCACAACAGGATAGAAATAGCACCAGGATAGGTTCAAACTTCAGGATATTCATTATATTGGGTATATAAAAAGGAAATATTTTACCCGCTCCATCAATCCCCCCTTTGGTGATTTTATCACCAAAAACAAAACCCACAAAAATTCAATTTATGTCCCCTTTAACAGAAATTTGAAATGTTTTCTTGCTCAATTAAAATTCTGTTTTCCTTTCATCTTCTCTTTTTGTTTTGTCATACATACTCTCCTTCCACTCTTCCAATTCTATTTCATTGAGATCTTTTTCTGGTTTCTTTTCCCTCTTTTTGTAAATTTCTCGTTTAACCTTCTTTTTATTTCTTCTATATCTACAACACATACATCCTAATCTAAGTATTAATAATACAAAAATCACACAGGTTAATGGGAATAATATTTTCCCTATTATAATACTACCTAATTTACCTAGATAAGCTTTAATAGCAGCCATGTTATTACTAATTCTAGTCCAGATACTTTCAACCTCCAGTGGTTTTATTTCATCATGCAATTCTGTAATATTCTTTATATAGACTTTTAGATCTCTGCTTTCGTCAGGAATGTAAGTGCAACAATGTTGAACTTTCAGCATTCCACAGACTCCACCCTCTGTTGCCAATAATATATCAAGGGCAAGTCGATTTTGCATAATCATGGCACGCATGGCAACCAGCTCAGTGTTTACCAAGAGAAATCCACCAGCGGTGCTTGTTGACAAGCGATCCACTATGGTTGACAATTTCCGAATATTATTTGCATTCCAAGATATTCCCACTGCTGGTATCAAGGCTCCAAAAATATCACCTACAATTTCTAACCAGGTTTCTCTTCTGCTACGCATTAGTAGGTTATTTGATCCACTATTTTCTACACTATCCATGTGAAAGATCTTTGGAAAGACCAGGCCAACATAACATGTGCCATACCAATGGTCGGGCAACCTGTAGTAAGCCTTGTTCCCACAAATATAGTACAGTCCAGGGAAAACTGGATCTTCTCCACCTCTAAATCCCCATCCGGATGCAATGAAATATGTATCATGACACTCACTTGTCCCTATATAGATATAATCATATTGGGACCTTTCCCTCATAATGCATAATTTGCCTTTCTGGGGTGAGTCTATAGCTATTGTTGGTCTAACTCCAACCGGTGTCTCCTTTCTCCCATCTATTTCCCAAATGTTTTCCCCTTCCTTATGTCCCTCTGCATTCTTGTGTATTTTCAATCTTCTCTCTTCAACCATATCCAAAAATGTTTTCTCTTCTGGTTTTAAACTGCACGTTAAATTGTTCTTAAAAATATATTCTAAAGTTAGTCCTTGAGTTTCTATAGAAATTTCTCCTAATACATCAGCATCTTTAGCTGGATTTAATTCTTTATTCATGGGCAATCGTCCAAGAATATTATCTATATTAGACAAATTATATTCTAATTTTCCTACTTGATAAAATATGCTAGTTAAGACGCTACATGTTATTCCATAAGTTGCTGGGAGGTGATGATAAGTCACCCCTTCTGAAACAGATGCAGGTAATTGCATACATACGTAGCAATCCCTTACGTCCATTGTTTTTATATATTCATACAATAATTTTGCAAACACATTGCTAGAAAAATCACTTATTGACCTATCTTGATGCATATGCTCAGTGCTTGTTCTAACGGGTATTACTTTTTGCGAGCTTTTCACTATGTTAGTCATATTCTCAGTATGTCCTGCTAGTGTATCTAAAGTTACTTTGAAAGAGATCAAAATTGCGAGTACGCTCCAAAGAAGCATTAATAGTCCTGTACAACAACAACATGTCTTGCACCATCTTCTCATGAAGGTACATCTACTCTTGTTATCATCTATGTTAGCCATCTTGTTAGAATTAACCGTGTCTTTTGACTTAACCTCTTCTACTCCGCCTCTTGTAGCTTTCCTACAAGATCTAAGACCTTATCAGGTGATCCAAATACTTCAATTTCTTATTCAATCCTGTGTATTCCTACAAGGATCGATTTGAAATTACTCAGCTTGGCTTCTCGTCGTTTTTCACTTCTTTCTCGTCATCCACATACAGGATTTCCTGATCTTCCACTTCTTCTCCGATGTCGGAAAATATAACTCTTAGGATTTCCCCTGTTTCTTCTTCTTTTATCAGTCTCAGTAAAGTCTCCTCTGGATTTCCTTGACTATCAGCCTCTTCTTTTTGTTCAGGCAGTGCCACGTACGTCCATTCAGGTGACTTATACTTCTGGTTTGGTTTTCTTACTCGTTTGTTTGCTTCAGACACTTCTGTTTCACCCTCTTTTTCTGGATGCTGACTGGTTACTTCATTCACTTGTTCAGCTTCTGAGGGTTTGACTCGTGTCAATCGGTATCTCAGCTTCTTAATTTTGTTTGGCCAAAGATCTCCTTTAGCATTTCTTCTTGGTTTGCCGTCTTTACTGTTTCTTTCCTCAATCCAAGTTCTCTTTCTTAGAACTCGACCCTCTGGAATTTCAGTTTCACTGTCCTCAGATTCTGTCTCGTTTGACTTTTCTTTTTCGGTAATCTCCTTTTCCACCTCTTGAGTTGGCCCTACTTCTGTCCCTCCTCGGGTCTCCGGCACGCAATTTTCCTGCTGACTACTTGTCCCTTCACCTGGCTGGGTGTGGCAGTTCCCTACACCTCCTCGGGGTTTTTCCACAATCTGTCCCTCTCTTTCTGTGACTGTCCCTTCTTCTTCTTCCAATATTTTCTCAGGTGGAACTTCTTCTACTCTCTCATTTGGTGTAAATGTTACTTCTGACTGGACATTCTTTTCTTTTCTTTTCTTCTTTCTGTGTTCACCATTGGTGTTTTGCTCATCTCTAGAATCTGAACCAACTGAAATCTGCAATCTTTTCCTCTCTGGGAGTCTGAACTAGTCTTGGCTCATTTTCCCCCCTTTCAGGATTTTCTTTTGACTTTATATTCTCATTGCTTGACTCATCACTTGATTCTGATTAATCAAAGTATTCTTTTCCAATGCCGTCTGCTGGATTTGGAACTCTCAAAGTGTGACTTGCATGTATCCAGTTTTTCAGTCCAGCACACTTCACAGCAGTTGTCGTGGTCAAGATGACTTGCCTTGGCCATCCCCACCTTGGAACCAGGCAATTTCTTCTTCTGTGGACTTTTATCCTCACCCAGTCCCCTGGGCTCAAATCATGGGCCGGTTTCTTTTCAAGTGTGGTGGCATCCGCTCCAACCTGGTGAGACACAGAATGAACTGCGTCAGCCAGGCCTTTACAGTAATCCAAAATCATGTCATCAGTTATAGTCATCAGCTTGTTGACTGGTACAAACACGTGTCTCATGGCGCGTCCCATGATGATCTCGTGTGGACTCAAACCTGTAGTTCTGTCTGGAGTAGACCTAATGGTCATTAAAACCAGAGGCAAGACATCAGGCCATTTCATACCTGTGGCCAAACACATTTTCCCTATTCTGTTTTTGATGGTACCATTCATTTGCTCGACCACACCAGAAGCCTCTGGTCGGTAGGCACAGTGCAGTTTTTGTTGTACACCCAATGCTTCACAAATCTATTTCATGATCTCATTGTAGAAATGTCCTCCTCTGTCTGATTCTATGGTTATTGGGAACCTGTACCTTGGGATGAATTCCCTCAACAATAGCTTGGCCACTGTGATTCCATAATTTCTTCTGGTTGGATATGCTTCCACCCACCTGGAGAACAGACAAACTACCACCAAAACATACCTCAGTTTGTTAAAAGGGGGCATTTCAATGAAATCTACTTGCATTCTGGTAAAAGGTCCTCCCTCCCGGCCTATGGTGCCTAGACTCACCACAGTTTTCCTTCCAGGATTGTACTGCTGACATGCCAGGCATCTCTGACAGAGACTTTCTGCTATCAACCTGAATTTTGGATTGTACCAGGTCTGCTTAAAAGCCCTTATCATGGCATCTCTTCCCAGATGTCCTTGGCCATGATACATCCGTGCCATTGTTGACATCATGCTATCAGGCATTACTGGTCTTCCATCCCGATAGGCCCACACATGATCCTTTTCCCTGGGTGCACAACCTGCTTTTACCCACTGCCTCATTTCCTCATCAACTGCCTCATCCTGCAACTGCCTCACTTCATCCCATGTTCCCACAACGTTAGTAAACATTATGGAGCAAGAAGACATTTCCTTTTCTTTTGACCGATTAATTGAGTATTTGTTTCGGGCACAATACTGAGCCATGTCATTTGCAAAGCGATTTCCGGTAGTGATGTAATCACTACCCTGTCCATGAGCAGCACATTTCACCACAGCCAATTCTTTGGGCATTTGTATTGCCTCAAGCAATTTTCCAACCACTTCTGCATTCCTTATGGGAGTTCCTGTAACGCCCTGAACGTCTCAGGATCGTTTAACAGACACGACAATGAGGACGCAACCACTTGTGAAGGGTTAGTTCTTTTAATGAAGGCAAATAAAATACAAAGAACAAACAAAAGTTATAGTCACTGGAATCCTCCAGGCTAAGTACGTTACCAGCCCACAGCACGGATGGTCCTAACCGTCCTCTGCATATACGCCGATCCCGGCGTATGCCAACAGAGGGCAGAAATGAAATGGCCGACAATGCCAATCGGTAGGCTGTGAGGGGCACGAAGAGTGTTGGGGAGAATCGAGGAGTCAGGGAAACACCCAGCCGGGGTCTCTGCCTGAAGGGAGCAGCCGCTCAACCTCTTCCTCAGACTGCACCGGGACGCGGAGTCACCTCCTGGTGATGCGTCACCGATACCCCAATCACAAGCAAGAAGACTGAACCGAGAGCAGCCGCTCGATCGATCCTGTGGACTTCCGAGTCTGTAACGCGGCAAACACCTCCTGGTGTGCGTTACAGCTGGCAGTCCCTGTGTCTCTGGTCGGGCTGGGAGTTACGACTCCAACCAGCAAAAGCGCCACTGCGCTTGGACTCAGCCGAGTCAAAAAGCGAAGCTCAATGGTTGACCGGTAGAGCTTCCGGGTCCTTCACAGGTGACGATGGGGCAAGACACGGCCCAGGGAGTAACGACTCGACCTACCTCCGTTCTTGCCTTACTGGAGCACCACTCCGGAACACTGCTCTTCACGAAGCAGGTACGTCGGTGTAAACACAATATCCGACAGCCTTGTACCTCCCGGTTCCTCCCTTTATAGGGCGTGTTTTCCTTGAGTTATGTAACAGCTCTCCTGTTTACATAAGGGCGTGTTTCCCTTGAGTTATGTAACAGCTCTCCTGTTTACATAAGGGCGTGTTTCCCTTGAGTTATGTAACAGCTCTCCTGTTTACATAAGGGCGTGTTTCCCTTGAGTTATGTAACAGCTCTCCTGTTTACATAAGGGCGTGTTTCCCTTGAGTTATGTAACAGCTCTCCTGTTTACATAACCTCTCAACCGCTAAGCATCCTGGGAGATGTAGTCCGTTTTCGCTGGTTACCGTTTTCCTCCCCTCGTATGACAGGAATTCTTGACAGTTCCACTTGAGGTCAGGAAACCTCTCTGCAGCCACAATTGGCCGAAGTCGTGGACAACTCCGAAGCCATACTGGCTATCAGTCATCACAGTCACTCTCACATTCCTCCCAATTTTGCATGCTTTTGTCAATGCCACTATTTCTGCTACTTGAGCGGATTTAACTCCTTTCAAGGTTGATGCTTCTATAACTGCTGAAACTGTGCATACTGAATATGCTGCGCTCAACACTCCTTCATCTGTTCTCAGACAGGATCCATCCATAAAAAGCACATAATCACTTTCTGGCAGTGGCAGATCTTTTATGTCAAGTCGAGGTTTCATGCAGTAGTCAAGCACATCCAGACAATCCTGATCAACGTCCTCTCTTATCTCCACTCTCTCTGCATCAGGTAAAAGTGTGGCTGGATTCACATTCACACATCTTTCCAGACTCACATTGGTTGCACCTAGAATGACCTTTTCATACTTAGTCAGCCGACTATGTGACATGAACTGTGTTCGACTTCTTGTCAAAAGAATCGCCACACTATGAGGTACAAACACTCTTACTGGATACCCCATCACGATTCCTTCAATCTGCTCTAAGCTTCGGCATGTAGCCGCTACTGCTTTCAGACATCCTGGCAGACCTATCGCCACTGGATCTAACATTGCCGAGAAATATGCCACTGGTCTCCTTTGCCTTCCATGTTTCTGTATTAACACTGAGAGTGCACATCCGTTTCTCTCGCTACAGTATAGCTCAAACTCTTTCTCGTAGTCTGGCATACCCAGCGCAGGGGCTTCACAAAGACTGTTCTTCAACTGTTTAAATGCTGCCAATTCTTCTTTGTTCAGTTCAAGGGGGTCTTTTACCTCACTTTTTGTCAATTTCACCAATGGTTTGGCAATCAGGGAAAAATTACTTATCCACTGACGACAGTAACCAACCATTCCTAGGAACATTCTCACCTTTCTTTGGGTCATTGGAGCTCTCATTCCTCTAATGATTCTGATCCTGTCTATGGTTACTTTTCTCAGCCCTTTTTCAATAGTATAACCCAAGTATGTCACTTCCTTTTTACAGTATTGCAATTTTGTTGGAGATACCTTCAGTCCTCCATCTGCCAAATGATTTAACAAAGCTATGGTGTCTGTTTCACAGGCCTCACGTGTCTTTGACGCCACCAATAGGTCGTCAATGTACTGGACCAAAACTGAACTCTCAGGCATAGTAAGACTTTCCAGGGATTTCTTTAGCAACTGATTGAAAATGGAGGGGCTCTCTGTATACCCCTGTGGGATTCGGCACCATGCCAAAATACGCTCTCCAAACCGAAATGCAAAAAGCGGCTGGCTGTCATGATGTAACGGAATGGAAAAGAAAGCATGACACAAATCATTTACTGTGTACCATTCTGCATCATGTGGAATCTGATACAAAATCACTAAGGGATTTGGAACAATGGGACAACATGAGACAACAATCTTGTTAATCTTTCTCAAATCTTGCACAATCCTGAATTTCCCACTCGGCTTTTTCAGTCCCATTATAGGCGAATTACATGGACTGCTCATTATTTCCCTTAACACTCCTTGCTGGATCATTTTCTCAATCAAAGGGGTTACTCCTGCTATTATTTCAGGTGTCAGTCTGTATTGTGGAATGTTTGGGTAAGCTGCTCCTTCTTTTACAGCTATTCTCACTGGGTCTACGTTTCTCATCAGGCCTACATCTTCTCCAGTGAAATCCCAGACTGCTGCCTTCACTGTCTGTTTCAACTCTGGGGGCAATTCATCTGGATTGAATACTGCATAGGTTCCAGCCAGCTCACACTCTCTGTTAGCTATGGTCATCTTATACAGTACATCTTCATCTGGTGTTTCAAAGGCTATTCCGTCTGGTGTACAGAATATGGTGCAATTCATTTTGCACAACAAATCCCTACCTAGTAAATTCACAGGACTGGTGTCACACACCACAAATCGATGCATATCCAAAAATGTCCCTATTCTGACCTTTACAGGATCAGTAAGGTACGTTTTAATCTGGGTGTTTGATACACCAACTACTTGGATTGTTTCATCCGAAAGAGGAAGATTTTTCACATCTGCTGATCTGACAGTGGATGGTGTAGCTCCAGTGTCTACTAGAATTGTAATGTTCTCATCATTAACTTTTCTATCCACAAATGGTCCTGTCTGATCTATTTCTAGAGATGCGCCAAGTCTGCACCCTGCTTCCTCTTTTCGGCACCGTCAATAAATCTCTTCTGGCTCACTTTCGTCATTTTGCAGCCAATACTGTGACACAGCGCTCGCGCGTTGCGGTTTGTTTACCTGTTCTTCATTGTAGAATCCCGTCTCCTTACTATACTTCTGTGTATTACGGCTGTGTGGTAAGGGCGGTTTTGGCACCTGATTCTGTGGATTAACAGCCTTCTGCTGTTGCGGCGGTGGGCCACTCCCCTCACACTGCACCTGTGGATTCAATGACGGATTTTCATTATTAGTACCTGGTGGATATTTACACTCGGATTTCCAGTGCCCTAATCTTCCGCAATTGTGACATGGGAATTTCTTCTTTGCTTCTTCTATATTACCCTTTCCTTTTCCTGGGCCAAATCTTGATTTAATGCCTGGATTATTAGCTTGTTCTACCAGCTGAGCTTACTGTCTCTGTGCAACCTTCACTTGAGCCCACATTGCCTTTTCTTTTAGTTTTCGCTGCTTTGCCTCAATCTCATCACTGAAGTATTTAGCATGCCTTAGGATCTCATCTATTTTCTTGCTCTGCCAGTCCACGGTGTGCTGCTTAATCATGTCCCCAATTTCTGGACGCAGACCATACACAAATCTGTACACAAAATGACTCAGGTCCTTTTCTCCCAGACTGTCATCCCCACTAAACTGTTTGAAAGCTAAAATTAGCCTCTCATAGTATGCGTGGACTGACTCTTTCACTTCCTGGTGTGTTCGATCTATTTTAACCCAGTCAGTTTCTTTTGGAGGAACTTTGTTTTTCAAGAATACCATGACCTGTTCATATTTCTTCATTACCTCTGGGTCTGGGGCTCCTGTTTTGGGATCTCTCGGGTATTCTTTAGTTGGCCAATCTATGACTATTTTGCATTCTGCCCACAAGTCTGCTGGCACTATTATATCAAACAGACTATTCAGATCAATCCACAGTACTTTTGACAATTTAACAAATCTGTCTACCTGTCTATACCACTCGACCGGCTTCTCCCGTAATCGAGGGAAGTCATTTGTAAATGACAAAATGTCCTGTCTGGTCCGTGGGACATGCACATATCCCCCTCCTGGAATCTCTCTCATGGGGAACTCTGTCACCACCTTCTCCTTTTCTCTCACGGGAAATGCTGGAAATGTTCTGTCTGAGGTGTCATCCCGCTTCCTATACCACCTGCTCTTCCATTTGTCCACATCTCCCCATTTCCTCAATATTGTGATTATGTCCCTAATCTGCCCTATTCGTCCTGCAGCGTTCAGATTCTCAATGTCTTTCTCTGTGAAATCCACTCGGTATGGCTTCTGTAAAGCTTTTACCTTGTCCATGTCAATTCCCATTTCACTTGCTATTTCTGCTAGTCTGTCATGTAAATTATTTGCTCTCCAAGTGACACTTTTGCATAAAAACAGTAATTCCTCATCGTGGTAATTTTTCAGCTTTTCTGTGGGGATGGTCCCTACAATCAATTCTTCTAACACCATCCGTAATTTCGCCACATCAACGGTATGAGATTCCTTTTCTTTATCCTGCAAGCCCTTCAGCCATTCATTCAATTCTTCGGTAGTTATACTCACTGATTTCTCTACATTCCCTGGTTCTGTCAATCTCTGTGGTTCTAATATTGATCCTCCTACCATTCTTCTTCTCTCGGCAGTATCAGGACAATAAAATGGGTTCTTTGACACATGCAATTCACTTTTACTCATAGTATGTCCCCAGGAATTCTCTTTTGCTCTCATCAAGGGTTGTTCTTCCTGTCTATTGTTCACATACGGGACTGTTAGTCCGTGCTCACTGTCTTTCTGCTTCTCAAAAATAGGCATAACAGGACCTATGGTCACAGGGACGGTAACTGCTTCTAGATTTTTTGTCAATTCTCTTATCTTCTCTGTCAGTTCTAATGTGGTTTTTGCTAGTTCCCTAGAATTTTCACTCTCTGCCCTATTTTCCTTTCCCTTTTCTTTAAGAGAATTTCTTCTTTTTACTTCTGGAGTCACAACTTCTGTTTTAATGATTCTCAGAGTCTCCCTCACTGGTGTGTCTGCAGTTGGCGTTTCTGGTTCCTGCCTGTACGGAGGTGGGCTTTTGAAAAACATATCATCTAGGACATCGTCATCGGTCTCGTTGGCCCCATACCTCCGGGTTTCTACATGATTTTTCTTTTCTAGGCATTTCCTTCCTTCACTTTCTCCTCCTGTTCTAACGGGAAACAATTCTTCAGTCATACTAGCATCTCGCCACCTTCTCATTCGATCACAATGAGTTTCGCGATCATTTGGCCGTCCGAACATATACCGATACCTACTGCCATTTCTCTGTTTCTCTCGCTCATGCATCTCATCTTCCCACTCTGTCAATGCCTCAAACTGTGTAGGCCTAGGCCGCGGATCTAAGCTCATCATCCTCTCCCATAAGTTCCTCAATATTGCCAAATTAAAGGACCCATCCTCTGGAAACGCTAAAACTCCGTCTTCCTTTGTATACTTCGCCCAAGTGTCTAACCAGATGCAAGTATGGTACCCATATTTTGCAACCATGAAGGATGCGGGGGGGTTCAGTGGAGAAAGTAACTGCCCTTCCCTGGTCACAATCTCTTTGTCTTTCACAAACCAATTCATCATTTTACTAAATAAAGATTTTTTCTTTTTTTCGGGTGAATGATAATACATTTTCCTTTCTTTCGTGAACCCTTTAGTCTTTCCTGCAACGGTACGATCTTTAGTCCAATAACACCACGACTCTTACTCCTGCACCAATCCCGGCGCGTCTACGTCACTGTCACAACTTCCAATCCTTGCGCGACTCACACTAACGCACCAATCCTGGAGCGTCCTCGTCACTGTCACAACTTCCAATCCCTGCGCGACTCACACCAACGCACCAATCCTGGAGCGTCTACGTCACTGACTAGCTGTCCAATGCCAGCGCGGTCCACCTGACGTCAACAGTCGCTGCAGCAGCTCCTGCTCCTGACTCCTGTCTACAGTCTACCCCTCCTTTACAAAACTACTCTGTAGACTTTGTTTCAATTTTACAATACTTGTTAGTTACAACATACAAACATCTCCATTGTCTGCTACGCTAACCACAGAATAGCAAAGACCTTTCCCACGAGAATTCTGTCTTCCCGAGAGCAGCGCTTACCTCTGCCCTACTACAAAATCATTACGTCCGTTGGCAAAGTAGCGCATCCCTCTACTTCACCCTTCTTTCAAGCCTCAATCAACTGTTTTCTCCGGTATTAAAACACATAGGTGGAAACGCAATGCTCCTGAGAAATAAAACCAGAGTTCCGCAATCAATCCGAATGCTATTTCATTCACGCACTTTTACACAAGAAAATATAGTTCATTCACACAGAATCCTGCTTTTCCGAGAACAGCGAACAGTCTGTCCTACTACAGAATTATAACATACGTTAACAAAGCAGTGCTTACCTCTACTTTGTCCTTCTAACAAGCTCAGAGAACACCTGCTACCTTTTCAGTGATAAGTGTTATCGGCATACCAATTGGTTTCCTGGTACCTAAGACCAAAATTTCACAAGTAACCCTTTGCTATCATTCACGCTTTTCTTCACACAGAAAATCGCTAATAGCAACACTTGGCAATGCTACCGAATCGAACCCAGACAATGCGCCGTGTAACTTCAATTGTCACACGTTTCTCCCGTGTACCTACGGGCAACGGCAATTCCCACTTACCTCTGCTCTGCTACGGAACTGTCACTACTTCCCGACTTCCTACCTCCCAGAAGCCGTACAGACAACATAGAATTCAAGACGACTTCAACATACTGTGTTAGTACATATATCAATACCAATCAATAATCGATAAGCTATATACATGCCAAATCATCAAACCAAACAATAAAAACCATCTCTTGCTACCAGAAATACTGGTGCAGTTCAGAACACAAAATCTCCCCCTTCTCCCACGGACAGAATGATTTCTCAGTCACACGCACATACACACATCACACGCTGGTGGGGCCCATAACACCAACATTCATTCTTTCAAACTGTCCGTGCCTATAGGGAGATATCCGATCCCGAACTACAACTATTCACTTTGGAAAGAGAAACACATCTATTGGCTTACCCTACTAGTTCCTCCATCCGGAGGTCGACTAGATCATTTAGTTGAAATGGAATTTGATGAAATCACTTTAACTCTCATTTTAATCAATAAAACATTGCCAGAAATAATCACCCGACACAGTTCTTCAAATAATGATTTTTCTTTATCAAATTAAATTGCAGGTTAAATCCTAACAATGCCATATTATCTTTTGTCATATTTACCTATTTTGGCTATTTGTCGTTTTCTAAGTCAGAACCGGTCCTCAGAGAATTTCATCAGAATCCTAAAGTCCCGTCCTCTTCCGTCAGCATAAGGATCTCCTAGCGAAGAGCAGCATAGAGTGTCGCGTAGAGTATCATCGATCAGCTAGGGGTCACGAGCTCTAACTTCCCTCCCTAGACTACTAATATTTATATTAAAATTTACATATATCAGTAACATTTTCTTTATTTCCAGGCCCCTGATTGGCTGAATTCAGCCACGTCTAAATAGATTAAGAAACATTCTCCAAATTTCACATACGGATGATGAATAAACTAGGCGCATGGGAAAGGCTGTTCCCAGGTCAGGAAAGTATCAGTCTATTGTGAATGGGTGGCTTTTGGTTCCCAAATGGCAACAATTGCTCCATGTTCAGGGACATTGGCATCTCGCCTAGGGTAGTCTTCATGGACCTGGTCCGATAGTTCATGGAAAGGCCACAACGAAGTCGGTGCAGGCGCCTTTCTTCATTGCTTAATTTATGAAGTCATGTACTTTAGTTAGGATTCAGTCGGCAGCCACCTTTTGGTAGGCCAGAATAGTCAACTTAAGCAAAGAAACACAAAATCATAATTAATACATAGAAGTGATTAAAACAGTGTTATTCCCTTACTAATACCCTTATGTGTATGCATTTATCTAGCCGCATGCAACATTTAATGCCGTTAATGCTGGTTTATTTAGGCGCAAATTACAATAACATTGCCTAAGCAACACTTATCATTTTAATATCCGTACAACTTAGTTCACTTATTATTTTAGCCATGCAAATGCATTCCCACGTGTATTCTTTTGGTTAATAAGATTGATTATTTAACATCACATCACTCCATTATTCATTAGAGTTAATATTATTTGTTTTAATATAAACATATATAAATGGATTGGGTATATAAAAAGGAAAGATTTTACCCGCTCCATCAGGCTCACGTGGAAGAGAGCGCGCGGAGCGCACGCAGTGACCATGGATTCCTCGTGGACGATTTGAACATCGCATAAATAACGGTAAGAAAGTGCTGAGGAAGCTGAGTAACTGCCACCTAATAAGTAAAGATAGCACTCGGGTGACTTCAAATCCCAAAAATGGAAGTTACAAACATGTCTCTCAGAGAAATAAAGGAAGCATCCCGATCTCCTGTAATCAGCCATGACTGTTAGAAATAGGCACAACAGGATAGAAATAGCACCAGGATAGGTTCAAACTTCAGGAGAAGTAGGGCATGTAGTGCCGAAGTAGATTTGCCAGATCAATAAATCCGCAGTACGTCAGAATTCACTGGGGCAGGATTAAACTTTGGCAGTTCATAGTTAAACTTTGCCAGAAGATTAAATCCTTAGGTAGGTTCTTTGCTGTTGCACGTAGAGTAAGGATGAAGTGAGTAGAACAGGAAACATACACCCTGTCAAAGGCATCAGGGTACAGAAGCCCTGACAATGGCAGCAGGAGATATACGCCGAGAAAGATAGTAGTAGGAAACATACACCCTGTCAATGGTAACCGGGTGTCAATGGCAGCTGGAAATAGACACCTTGACAGTGGCAGCCCGAAACACACGCCTAGTAAATGGCAGCAGGGTGTTAAAGGCAGCATGAAACAGGCAGCAGATGTAATGAAACATACTCTTTGTCAATGGCAGCAGATCTCAAAGGCAGCAGGAACCATACACCATGACAATAGCAGCAGATAACATACATCCTGTCAGTGGGCTGTCCGGTGAATCTGGACACTGATGGGGCGGGAGGGCGTAAAGTCCTTAGGTAGGTTCTTTTTTAAGTAAAATCTTGAATAAAAGTTCCTTAGAAGTAGCTTGAAGGAAGTCCTCACGAGTAGTTTCTGATCCAACTTGTCGCCAATGTATGTTGTGTCATAGTAAGGAGTTTCAGTAGACGTGGTTAGGTTACAGATGAATACGTTTATTGTTCTTAGAAGTTAAGTAGGTTTTTCAGGAAAGATGTAGATAAGGCCACCCCAGGAGCAGTCTCTCTGCTGCTCAGCCCAGGATCCAACTGACACTCTGCCTCACAGCGATCCACACATTCCAATGACATCACCATCCACACCAACATTCTACTCATACCATTCACACTGGCTGAGCAGCAGAGGCAGAGAAACAGGGAAGGTGCATAGAATAAAACCTTAGATATAACAACGAGAGTCACACCTTGTTCCTATTCCCAAGCCAGGTATAACAGCTCAGGATGCAGCAGCTTACCGCCTGCTTTCAATGTTAAATAAAGACTATAAAAAAAAAAAAAGTATTGCAACCTTCCTACTGGTTGTTCTCCTCAGTGTTTTGCACCCGGATTAAAACGGGTCTATATAAGGCCATAGTACATACATCTCCTAATATACGTCCTGAATTCTAAATTAGATACTCATGTGCAACCAAGGGTCTTAATGGTTAATCTACATAAAGCATTTGTCACAATCAGTTGACCCATCTGGTTGCAGTAATATAAAAAATGGGGTTGAGACAAAACCTTGTTCAAGTAGGTTAAATTACTATATGTAGACAGAGCAGAGAGCGATTTAAGACTGGCAAGATAATCTCTTCACCAATAAAGACCCAGAGAGGGGCGAGGAAGGGCTGCCCCGTGTCTTTTATTATTTGCTCTAAGGATGGAACCCCCAGTTGTGCATTTTAGGCCTGCGAGTAATATGCTTGCAATAGGTGATGCAGGAATAACATATATAATCTTGTTATATGCACATGATGTTCTGATATACATTGGGGAATCGTCTGGAAAGCACAGTTACATGAATGGGGTTTTTAGGGCATTTTTCAGGGTTGATAATAAACTGGGGCAGAACGTATGTAGTCCCTATCAAGTCTAATACATTAACTGAACAGCTAGGGGAAACCTACGTTGGGAGCTTAATACATTCAAGCACGTGGGCGTCTGAATACCACAGGAGGATATCATTGAAGCCAATATAGAAAGATTATTGAGATCTCTCTGTTCTACTGTTGAATTCAGGAAGAAACTCTTGATAAAGTAATGGGAAGGGTTCCACTAATATAAATGGTGATATTGCACAGGATGCTTTACTATTAAGCCACCCTGCAGTATAAGTACCCTAGAGTTACTATACAGCGATGGACTCCCTTGTACTGTCACTGGTGAGTTAGGGGAGGACAGGTGTAGAGAGGCTTGAAAAACACTGAAATTACTGACTGAAAGCAGTGGGCTAGGAGTCCCAGATTTTGAATACTTCCATGTAGCAGCCCAGCCACAGCGGATAGGATGATGGGTGATCCATACTAATCCGGCGGATGTATCGTGGGTATAGCATGGATGACATTGCGTGCCATAGAGTGAGCCAGTCAACACATAGAACAAGCATTTGAAATGCAATAGGTCTCACCTTTGAGACCTTATACGTGTTTAGCCATGCAACAGTTGATGTTGCACCAAGGATATTGTGCTGGATAACTAAACACTTATAAGGTCCTAAAGGCGAGACCTATTGGCTATGCCAATGCTGTTCCTTTGAGTTTCATGCCTCTGCTAAAGCCTATGACTAGGGATAGGCAATGGGAAGTCCTTAGCCATTGTAGGTAGGTGAAATGGGAACGTTTGCTTCAGGGAAGCCTACCACCTGCGGCCACAGAACTGGGCTCTCTTTCAGCCACATATTGTCCTGCTGGTGCACAGATAAAACACCCTTCGACAGGACAGCAGCTGAGCATCAGAAGGCGCTGCCACTCGAGATGCGGCCCGGTCAGCTTCTTCTGTAATTTTGGGTAGGTGTGTGCATGCTTGTGTGAATGTTTGTGTGTGCATGTTTCGAATGGGTGTGCGAGTGTGTGCGCGTGTGTGTGGGTGTGCGCGTGTGTCTGTGTCTCCACCCCACTCCCGCTGCTCATCACGGCCCACCACTGATATCTTTAGTAATGCACCGTATTGAACATGACATCTACCTCAACTTTAGACATCCAAGAGCACCTCTGTATAACCCCCTCCCTCTCTCTGTGTTAATAAACTGAAACATGTTTCTGGAACCGAAGGGTACCAGGACTCCGTTCACTTCAGTGTTTATTTACCATCCTGCCCTGCTGGAAGCGTAACTACTTTCAGCTGCTTGAACTACTACTCGCTGGAGACGGCCGAGCCCATTCCTGTCTGTCCTGTGTGTGTATCTCAAAAGTAATGAACAACAATCAATATCCTTGGCCCCTAATACACACACCCTTGTGTCTGGTATGCAGTTATGTATACATTGCAGTTGTGAATACTAAATGTTTACTTCTCTATGAATACCTACCCGGTAGATATATTGGTAATCGATATTGTGGAGTCACTGCAGTTGATCTAGAGTTCGTCTCGGTATTGTGATATACAACCGTGTAGCCTGGATAAGTGCATTTCACTCCGAGGCTGCTGTATGCTGCTTATGCTTGCCTTTATTGCTCAGGGGCTTGTTCTATTCTCCCTTCAGTGCTCCACAGCTTTAGTCACCTCAATTCTTATAAACCAATTCCTTCATGTGACTGCATCTGATAATCCAGCCCCACAAACTTTAGGGGGTTGTTGTAAGAGCGATGCCTATGGGGAAGGCACCGGTTTGTAATTCAGGTAATTGCTTATCAACGAAGCATTCATACCTACTTTCCCTGTTGAATGCATTAAGGTGATGTTTTTGTCAATCACTGTCTTTCAGGTGAAGATTTGTGGTCAGCCTGTAATAACGTGTGTTGTTTTTGTAGCGCTTCATACTTCACGTCTGCCATTTCTAAGCGCTACGATTAATAGCTATTGCTAGTATCCAGTGATGATCCTCAATTTTCTTACCTTTGGGAGGATGGAAAGCTGTGTCGGCCGTGCCAGGATTGGATTTTGTGACCTGCTGATCACCGCTTTGTCGAGTAGCAAATGTATAGCTCTTTGAGGTATCGCTCTAGTATCGCTGGCACTACTGCGCCGCACACATAACATCAGTAATAACAATACCCACATATCGCAGAAAGTCAGTGTGTAAATAAAAAGGGGTTTATGTGGTTATAGCAGGATCCAGCAAACATGCCAGACAGGATCTGCTATCCAGGGGTCCAAATATAATAAGGAACAAGACACAAGTGTACACAGTTATTGTGGCATTATTGCTGGGGGCATTTTAAACGTGAAGAGAGCATGGTAGCTGAAAAAAAGTTTCATTTGTTAGAAAAGATGGGCGTTACTAGCACGTGTTCCTCTAGAAGGTTGCATCCTGTGGAGCTGACTCAACCTTTCATTCTTAAAAAGATTGATAAAATGAGTGCCATTGAGTTTGCTTATGATACCTATTAAGATATCTTCCGTAGACAGTTCTCTCTATTGTCTGCTATTTAAAGTATTAAGATTACAATTGTGTTGTGACGTCACGCTTTCCCCGTTCCAGGCTATCTCACATTGGAAGGTAGAATGCGCCATTGTAGAATGCCTGAACTTGATGTTCTGGGAGATTCCATAGCGGACCGTTACTGTCGGGGAAGCTGATGAGGGTTGACGATTAAACTACTCTCTCCTACCTACTCTTCTGTTGCTGCGTCATTTTTTTACCTCCGCAAATTGCGAATAGTCGTAGAACCAGGATATACCCGAAACATCAGGATAATCTGTTGTGACTGCCAAACAGATCATTGTAGAGATCGGTGGTACTGATAACCAAGCAGGCGTTCAGATGGCACTAGCCGCGGAGTGATTTGTATTCATCCGCCTCAGGCCCACATGACAGTGCAGTTACAGCCTGGGTTGGGGTTCCTAGAGTTCCGAAAAGCAGTCTCATTTCAACCCAACTTCACGTGGCTCTGAAATAGCATTGGACGCTAATGGCGTCTCTGTGCAGGAGTGCAGTGCACCTGACTGCACTGCAAAGTGCATGACACATACAAACTAGCAAGCTCATCTGTATGTGGCAAGAAAAAAAAATACGGCGATTTTACCAGTGCTCTCTTTGGGAGCTATAGGTAGGACGTGGCAGTGAACATGTGCACGTTGTCCATTAAACTGACTCAGCCATCAACCTTAGAGCAGATTGGCATCTTGCCAGTGAGAGAAATGTTCTTCTTAATTTCATTCTGAATGATGTAAACTCCTAAAATGTCAAGAAGGAGATTTATTGGTAATTGCGTCTAAGTATGAGATGCCATTTGCTCTGCTATCAGAACCTTCTATGAGGATACGCGTCATATAGTCCTGCACTGCTGAGAAGTTGGAATTTATGCACTCTCGTGATTCGTTGCACTGAACGATAGACGTATTTGTGACATTTAGAGCTCCGATTTGAAGCCATGGACAGATTTTGTAGCAAACACTCAAAAAGTGATGTGAGGAATGCTTACAAATAACCACTGGCAATTGCACTGCGTGGCATTCCAACCCAGCGTTTTTCACCAATTGTTCTGCTCTAGACTGAGTCCCACCCTATGTGAATCAGTCCTGACCCTAGTCTTCATGGGTACAGTCCAAACTGAGCTGCCAGGCGAGGACTCTTTCAGAAGGGAACCCAAGCAACCCCAGGCAGTTTTTGGAGATATTAAGCCTCATCAGTGAAGTTAGGGGGATCCTATGGCAGGGGTGGCTTGTTCGGCTCGCAGGTGGGGGGTGGGTAGGCATGGGAGAGGTGACTCGTGGAATGCTTTAAAAATATATGTTATATATTAAAATAAAACTTACCTGCTGCCTGTGTTCGACTCCAGGTCGGAACAGAAAGCAGGCAGCCAGGCTCCCACCCCAAAGCCAATCACAATGCTCCAGTGGAGTCTACGACTCCTCCCCTGCAGCTCTGTCCCGCCCCCTCACACACTGCCGCAGCAGGAGAAAAAAATTAAATGATAACATTCTGTTATTATCATTTATTTTTTTCCTTTATTTGCTACTCTTGGCAGTGGGGCGACGCTCCTCCGCCTTATCGAGGAGCCGCCACTGTCCTATTTCACAGTGAGGAAGGGAAGTATCCATTATGGTGAGTGTTCACCAGTGTACTGGATGCACAGCATGAACTATAGAATCAACACTTCACAGTATTATTTAAAAAACAAAGAAAACAAATCATTCCATTAATTTATACAAAAGATGTATTGTAACTAAAGAACTTTGGAATCAGGTCAATGTTACCATCAAATTACAAAAAGTGAATACACATAAATGAATAAAGTTCCAACAATGACATAAAAAGAACTCAAATACACTGTTGGTTCTAAATGACATCTCAAATACATGTTGTGACTAGATTACCCAGCCCAGCCCAATGCATTTCAGGATTATATTCATCCCTTCTTCATGGGCCACAGTAAAAGAAAATTATACACACAATAAATGTATAGTTTGTGTAGTATTTTTTGTAATTGAGACAACAGCGTATAACACCCAGACAAGGCAAAATGAAAAATATGTGTTGCGCATGGCAATGAAACCGAATTGTGAAAAATAGACTTTGCTTGTGCAATACTGTTTAAAAGAAAATGAAAATCAGAATGAATATCACGTGAACGTGAACTGTTGAACTGGAATAAGCGAGAAACAGTGAGAAACATACGTGCATAAACAGAAAACGCTAAGAGTTCGCCAAGCCACCGAGTCAGAAGTAAAGCGTAGTGTTACATGTGAGACCCTTGTTGTGAATCCACGACGTGCAACATGGGTGCCCTAATGACTGCCATATAAATCAAGAACCGAACTGTAATGCTAGGATGTCGACTTACTGTGAGCTGTAGCAATAATGAGCCAATATCTGATGAATTCTAAAGCGACGGTGCTGGTGTTTGAACTGCAGAGAAAATGCCAGAACGCCCAATGTCATAACCCTCACATCTTTGGTAAACATTTCAAGGTATGTAGCAAAAATGAAAACAGTTACCTCGAAAACTCCTAATGTGATGAATACGTGTGCCGATTGAAAATATAAACGTAGGTAAACCACTATCACTTGCTACCTGTGGAAAACACCATATAATGTTCCTGTTAACGCCCGACACTGCTTGAAAGCACAATAAGACCAATGCACAGTCGTAATTGCATTCCTACCTTTGATGCCGTAATTGTGGTATCTAAAGAGTATTTTGTGGAAGTATACTCCGTCACACTATGCGCTAACAAGTTTTACCGCCCTAAAGAAAAAACCATAGAGCCTTGTTCAAAAAAATCCATGTTAGCTTTTGCGCTGAAGCGCCACTATAAAGGATAACAAAATCGCAGCTCACCGGAACAGTGTGTGGAAACGCCGCCTTGAAAGTCAATTATCCGTCGAGTACAAAAATACCCGCTACACTAAATATACTCGTCTGATCTAAACGTATTTAAAGGACAAGAGAATTCCCGCGTCACTGATTGACGCGTCCTCATAGGTAACAATAAACAAGCATTGGCCGCGCGGCTGTAAAAGTAACGGCCGCGCGGCCGTGAAAGCGAAAGTAACTGCGGTTAAAGTTGAAAGTGATCGCGAGGACGGGCGCGCTGTGTGGTAAGCACGCGAGTGGTGCGCGCGCAGCCGTGATTGGCAGCTGCGAGCGTGCACGCTCGCGTGAATGCAAACGTTAGGCCAGCGCTGGTAGCCCTTTGAAAATCCCGTATACAAAATGTCTCGCCTGAGACAGCGTATGCGCTGGCTCAGGCGAGACCTAAAAATGTATTAATCCTTGTGGCAACATCAATTTAGTGGGTATAATGAATACAGCATAAGTGCAAGCCAAATCTATTTCACACAACCAACCCTTAGGGAGTTCCTGACAAAGCCATTTAGCAGAATATTAGAGTGGCACCTGACCAAAGTGGGAGACCTATATGACTTGGACAAATTGCATACATTTGCTGAAATAATGGAAGTTTAGGATGCCCCTTCTTGCCTCTTCCTTGCTTATTGGAGCGTTGTGGGTGAAATGCATAGGATGTGGAGCCTATGCAGAATTTAACATTAAACATGATGCCGACACTTGGGGGGAGAAATGGCCACCTGATGTGGGTGTGAAACTCAATGATAAAGACTGGGAAGGTGCACTGGGCTGTCCTGTCCAGGTGTCCAGGGGAGCAAGATTCAGTACCCAACAGTTTTACTCTCCACACAGGGCGAACCTCACTCTCAAATGAAGAAGATTGAGGTAAAAAACTGCCAGTTGGGAATGCTTCAGTTGTCGGCAGAGGGAGTGAACTTTTATCATTTGGTATGTTTATTCCATAGAGTGATGGCCTACTGGGAAGAAGATATTGGAAAATTAGAATGGGACACTTGTAGGTTGGGTTTATTCATCCCATCATGCTGTCCTTTAGGATTGTGCTTGTGTCCCAAAAAAGGGAAGATGACAAATACATTTATAAATGTATTTCTAGCTCTTGCTAAAAGGGGAATTGTTACTGCTTGAACATCTCCAATGGGGCCAAGAACACAGAAATGGATTGAGCTGACAATATACTGGGCTGTGATTGTACTATAGGTCCTCTGTGCAGCTAAATATAATGGTTATCAAGGAAGGGGGGGGGGTAATAGTTCTGGAGATACACTAACTAGTATTGGCTCTTTGGTAGTATTCATTGCTTACCCTATGAGGGCAATACCCCTATGCCAACAACTATGAAATATATTTCTGTAAGGTAGAGTAAGCAATTCTCAATAATAATGATAACGTATGTCGTTTGATATTGTTTGAGTAAAATAGTGGTCAGAGATTACGTACTAATCCTCACATGTTTATTTTAATGCAGTTGAAAGCAAATGAAAGCCTCTATTTAATTGTGAGGCAGTAGAGCACTTGGGACAGCCAACATGTGTTTTGCCCCTCAACGGCGCACAGGCCTGCGGCTTTTTCAAGGCTAAGATGTTTTTTACATCAAAAATAGCATTATAGCTGGTCTTACATGGATTTAGGTAAGCCGTTTTAGTCTGTCTTTGTGCTCCTAATTGAATCATCAGGTCGTAGATATTCGTGCTTGTTTAATAGTGAGTTGACCTTCACAATACCTTTGAAAGAATGGTCGTTATCCTTTATTAGTAGCGATCCGTTCAATACCTGCAATCCAGTCAAAAGTGGATAAAAAATGATTATTATAATGGGTTGGGTAAACGGTAACACACACAGTCATGGGAGGACCTCCTGCCTTGCTTCTGCGAACCAACAGCACCTGGGAATAATGGACCCACTCTGGGCTGGTGGCCTCCCCAGCTGCTTCAAATGGAGTGGAGGAGCATTATCCTCAAGAATACTTTCCTCTGGGCATCAATTAATTACATAACTTGATAGTAGGCCAAAAGAACAGGCTACAGTATTGGTTGCATATGAAGTTGTATCCTTGCCATTTCCACTCCCACCATGACCTATCACAGCTCCCTGACTAACTTACGAAGGGCCTGATTTAGATCTTGACAGTAATGGTCCCTCCCTCACTTTTTTGACAAATTTCCCATCTGCCTACTAGGTGGTCCGCCCACTCTATTTAGATGCTGTTGGTTCGACGGATGAAAGACCGTCGGAGGGCTGCAGACGCCACCAGGTATGTTCACCCCGTCTATGGCGCAATAGGCATAAGCAGCTGTTTGAGGGGAAAAAGGCAGTTTGTCTGCTGGGCCAATTACGATGCGTCTTCTGGCTGACGTGACTGTGGCGGTTAAACCTCCAAACCTCAGTTGGCGGTTTGGAAGGGATACTCACCTTTAATCTCTTTCACACTTCCTTTTCTGCCATGGACCCGGTATTCCAAGTCCTGCCTCTGCTGCTGCTTGATCATGAACAAAATCAACACCGCCATGGACGGAATCGGTGGTAAGCTCTACTTTTACCTGTTACCTTTTGACCTGACTGTTAACATTTGCACTGGACTCGTGCATTTTTTAAATCTCTCTCACAAGCAATAGCATACCAATGTGCAATACAGATGTGGGTAATGTTGAGTGATCATATTTACATACCGCTATTGCCATTCCTATGACCTTGCGGTGCTGGAGAAACAGAAGATGGGAAATAGGTTATGAGGGAGGGCAGACAAGAGGAATATACTCCTTGAAAAAAAAGCAAGAACATCCTGGAAAAAGCAAACACTCATAGGGAATGCAAGATTAAGTAAAGCATGTGAAATGTAAGCAAAAAAACAACATGGTTAACTTAACACTTTTACACTTATTATTCAGAAATCAATGAGTGTTTTTGCCTGAAAAGTTAAGGACATGACTACAGGGTCTGGAAAGGACCTGTTTCAATGTCCATTGTTTGTATCCTTCCAAAATGTAAGAAGTGTGGTTTAAAAAGACCACATCCCTGAACACAGACCTGCAGTGTACATTTTATGAACTAAATTAGGGAAAATAGCTGATAAGGAGCACATTAAATGTTTGTCACTGTATGCATTAACCAGGTATTGCAGTACCTCCAAGAATGGTGCACTTCTCCACCCAGGAAAAATAATGTTGTTCGAAGAAAGACAAGAAAACAAAGTAGCACTTCACTGGCAAACTGTAAAGTGGTGCTAACGTGTGTGGGCGTGATGAAAACCAATTTGGCTTCTTTGTGCCCAGTCTGTCATGCTTTATTCATTTCTTATTTAATTTTTGTATTTGTAACTTTTTTTTCGCTTTGTATCGAGGGTGCACATTGGAAAGAAAAATGTCAGATAAATAAATGTGCAGTGTTAGACTTGGGGGTCTCTAGTTGGCACAGGTATGCACTTGTGACAAATAGGGACCTCTTCCTCTAGTCAGGGTAGGGGAGTACACTCCTAAAATAACCCCTGCTCACCCCCTTGGTAGCTTGGCACGAGCAGACAGGCTCATCTCAGAGGCAGTGTGTAAAGCATTTGTGAACACATAAAGTAACCAAGTGACAACACTACAAATGGACACCACACAGGTTTTATATAAAAAATAAGTATTCTTTATATAGATTTACCACAAGACCATTAAACGACAAAAACACACAATACTGTTACTTTAGATGGTAGAATGTTGCTTAGTTCTCTTTAGTTCTTAAATGCGACACTTTAAGTTAATGTACCTTTTAGATGCGACACGCAGGGCAACGAAAGTGTTGCAACGATGTTGATGCGATGAAGTTTTGGTGCAAAGAAATAAAGACGTGAAGATCTTCCAGATGCATTACGCTTCTCCGATGTTGCGAGAAGACTCAACTCAATGCTTCAGCTGCAGCGGCGACACACTTTACGTGATGCGACGACAGCGGCCTTGGCAGCGACACTCTTCTCCGACGTTTGCGAGACGCTTCCGCTCGATGCGATGTTGCAGCGGCGACACCCCTTTACGCGATGCGACGACAACAGCTCCGACGGTGGCACGCTTCTCCGTGGATGCAAGGCGCATTTCTTGATGCGGTGCAATGCGACAACTACGATGGCTGTGATGGTGACACGCTTCTTCCTCGATGCGAGACTCTTCTCTTGATGTGGTGCAATGCATCAGCTACGATGGCTGCGATGGCGACGCGCTTCCCCAGCGTTGCAAGACACTTCCTGGATAATGCGAGACGCTTCCGCTCGATGCGATGCTGCAGCGGCGACACACTTTAAGAGATGCGACGACAACAGCTCCGACGGCGGCACGCTTCTCCTTCTTGAGTCGCGCTTCCATCTCCTTGCGACACGCAGTCCCTCAGAAGGCCCAACAACAGCAGCAGGCACTTTAAAAAAACTCTGGGGAGCTGGGGGGTGAAGTCTGTTGTTCCTGAGACTTCAGCAGGAGGCAAGCTCTTTTCCAAGCCCTTGGAGATCCTTCACAAGTTGAGCAAAAGTACACACAAAGTTCCTTTCTCCTCTCTTTGGCAGTAAGGCAACCACTGCAGGCCAATCCCCCAGGTTCAGGGATAGTTTCCTCCTCAGCTTCTTCCGGTTCCTCCCTCAGCAGAGGTTCTCCTTGTTTTCCCAAAGTGATCTAAATTCTTGGGATCAGGGTCCCAATATTTATACCCAGAAATCCTTTGTCCTCTGAAGGCAGAGGGGACTTTGCCCAGTCCAAACCAGTTCCTGAGCACTTTGTTGACAGGATTCCACCTCTTCATTCACTGTGCAGGGCAGAGACATCAGCCGCTCCACAGGAGGTGGAGCCAGCATTGTGGAAGGCAGGCACAGCCCTATTCAAGTCCCAGGTGCAACTCCTCCCACCCATCTGGATGCAGATCTCTCTATTCACCACTGGGGCACCTCACCCTGTCTCCTGGAATTCCCCAGCCCTGTCACTCAAATTCCAGACAAAGGAATACACAGCCTAGCAGAGGCAGGTTTGAATGGTTAGACAAGAAAATGACTACTTTCTAAAAGTGGCATTTTCAAACACAGAATGTTAAAAACCAACTTCACTAAAATATGTATTTTATCATCCTGAGTTCAGGCATACTAAATCCGAATTTCTACCATGTTCTCTGAGTCAGTTAAGATTATAAGATGTAATAACCAAACTGCCCATTCTGGCCTATGGAGAACAGGTAGCCTTGAAATAGTGAAAAACGAAAATGGCTGTAATTCACTATTAGAACATGCCACACACACCAGGGCATGTTCTACCTTATCCTTACAATGCACCCTGCCCTTGGGCCTACCATAGGGTTGTCTGATATGAAGAAAAGGGAAGGTTTAGGGACTGGCAAGTGGGTGCACTTGCCCAGTCAGCATGACAGTACCAGACTGCACGCAGGCTCTGCAATGGCAGACCTTAGACACATGTTTACAGGCTGCTTCTGTGGGTGGCACAACCAGTGCTGCAAACCCACCAGCAGTATTTGGATTACAAGCCCTGGACACTCCTGGTGCACTGTACTGGGGTCTGACAAGTAAACCAAACCAACCAATCATGGAATCACAAATCATACATCAATTTACAATAGGGAGCACTTGCACTGTGGCACTGAACAGCAGTGGCACAGTGCCCTGAGCAACTAACACCAGCAAAAATACATGAGGCAACAGCGAAAAATGGAAGGGATACTCACGCCAATGTGCCGGGTCTAACACGTGTCCCCTCCAGCTGAAATGTGGGGAGAACTACCCTACCTCCTGGGAGTTCTCATCACTAAGGCGGAAAAATGTGCACAGACCATCAGCATTGGCGTGTTCTGTACCGGGTCGATGTTCCACCGTGAAATCCATCCCCTGTAGGGAAATGGACCACCTTAACAGCTTTGGATTCTCACCCCTCATCTGCATCAACCATCTGAGGGGCCTGTGGTCTGTCTCAAACCGGAAGTGATTCCCAAACAGGTAGGGTCTCAGCTTCTTCAGTGCCCAGACCACAGCAAAAGCCTCACGCTCAATAGCACTCCACCTCTGTTCCCATGGAAATAACCTCCTACTGATGAAGGCTACAGGTTGATCTAGGCCCTCCTCATTCATCTGTGATAGAACAGCCCCCACACCATGCTCTGAAGCGT
Organism: Triturus cristatus; assembly: GCF_964204655.1. NCBI lineage: Eukaryota > Metazoa > Chordata > Amphibia > Caudata > Salamandridae > Triturus > Triturus cristatus. Next base: position 1,004,605,707 of record NC_140591.1, on the reverse strand, counting down.
CTGTTTGCACTATGAACTCCTTGGAGAAGTTGGGTGCCAAGAGCACGGGCGCTGTGCACATAGCAGTTTTTAAGGCCTCAAAAGCTTCCTGACAGGTGTCAGTCCAAATCACTTTCCTTGGCTGCTTCCTGGAAGTCAGCGCTGTCAAGGGTGCAACAATGTTGCCATACCCCTTGACAAACCTCCTGTAGTAACCTGTGAGTCCTAAGAAGGCTCTCACCTCTGTCTGGGTTTGGGTGACTCCCAAGCCAGGATGGTTTCAATCTTGGGCTGTAGGGACGCAACCTGGCCGCTTCCTACCTGGTGTCCCAAATACACCACGGAACCGTGCCCGATCTGGCACTTAATCGCCTTGATCGTGAGGCCTGCCCTCCGCAGCGCCATCAACACTTTCCAGAGGTGGCGCAGGTGTTCTTCCCAACTGGCGCTGAACACTGCGATGTCATCCAGGTAGGCGGTACTGAACGAGTCCAGTCCAGCCAACACCTGGTTGACCAACCTCTGAAATGTGGCAGGGGCATTCTTCATCCCAAAGGGCATATCCCAGAACTGGTAGTGCCCATCTGGTGTGGAGAATGCTGACCTCTCCTTTGCCCCATCGGTCAAGGCGATCTGCCAGTACCCAGACGTTAAGTCAAACGTGCTGAGGTACCGTGCAGCCCCTAGCCGATCTATGAGCTCATCAGCTCTGGGGATGGGGTGTGCATCAGTCCTGGTGACTGCATTGAGCCCTCGGCAGTCCACACAGAACCGGAGTTCGGGTGTGGCACCCGGCGCGGCAGCCTTTGGGACCAAGACCACTGGGCTAGCCCAAGGACTGCTAGAGGACTCAATTACCCCTAACACAAGCATCTTGGAGACCTCCTCCTTGATGCAAGCTCTCATCCTGTCAGTCACTCTGTAGGCCTTGTGCCTCACAGGTGTACTATCCCCAGTGTCCACCTCATGGACGCACCAGTGACACCAGGGACCAGGAATAACAGATCAGAAAACTGTCCCAGCAACTGGTGACAGTCACTCTGTTGCTCAGGGGTCAGGGTGGAAGAGAGGTTGACACAATCCACTGACCCATCTTGCTCCCGGGCTGACAGGAGGTCAGGAAGAGGCTCGGTCTCCTCCTCCATCCCAGCATCTGTTGCCAAGAGCATGCCCACTTGGGACCTCTCCATGTGGGGCTTCAGGCGGTTGACATGCAGGACCCTCTAGGGGTTCCTCGGAGACCGCAAGTTCACCAAGTAGGTAACCGGACTCTTGCGCTCCACAACCTTAAAGGGGCCAGTCCACTTATCCTGGAGCGCACAGGGCTCCACTGGGGCCATTACCCACACCTTCTGTCCAGGCTGAAGCTCAACCAGAGTGGCATTCTGGTCGTACCACCGCTTCATCTCCTCCTGGCTGGCTTCCAGATTCCCCTCAGCGAGTTGTCTCAAATGCCTAGTCTGGTTCCTAAAGGCCAGCATGTAGCCATATACATCCTGGGGAGGTTTCCTGGGAGATTTCTCCCAGCCTTCTTTGACCAGACTTAGAGGTTATCTTACGGTGTGTCCTTAGAGAAGCTCAAAGGGACTGAACCCTAGAGATTTCTGTGGCACCCACGGTAAGCACAGAGCAGGCATGGTAAGAGGACGTCCCACTTACGCCTCATGGGTTCCTCAAGATCAATTATCATGCCTTTAAGGGTTCGGTTGAATCTCTCAACCAACCCGTTTCCTTGGGGGTGTTAAGGAGTGGTGAACTTATAGGTTACACCACACTCCTGCCACAGGGACTTCATATACTTGGAAATGAAGTCGGTGCCCCAGTCAGACTCTACCTCGCGAGTGAATCCCACTCGGAGAAAATTCCCATCAGTGCTTGTCCCACCACGGGGGCCATCACTGTCCTCAGAGGTATTGCTTCTGGGTACCGGGTGGCATGGTCCACCAAGACCAGGATGAACCTGTTGCCCATGGCTGTCTTGGGGTCCAGTGGCCCCACAATGTCAATACCCACCCGTTCAAAGGGGGTGCTGACTACAGGGAAAGGCTGGTGAGGAGCCTTGCGCTTCCTCCCACTCTTACCACTTGCTTGGCAAGTCTGGCATGTCCTGCAGTGAGTGTCTGAACTCCTGCGCATTTGGGGCCAATAAAAATGGGTGACAAGCCTTTCAAAGGTCTTGTCCTGCCCCAAATGTCCTGCCAATGGAACATCATGAGCCAGCCCCAGTAGGAAGGCTCTGAAGCGCTGGGGTACCACCAGCACACGGGCTGACCCAGGCTCAGCAACCTTAGGCTCTGTATACAGGAGGTCATTCTCCCAGTAGATCCAATGTGATCCAGACTGATCACCTGCTGCCTGGTCTGCAGCCTGTTGCCGCAGACCCACAAGAGAAGGGCATTCTTTCTACTCCTTGCAGAATTCCTCCCTGGAGGGTCCTCCTTCTTGCTGCCAATGGGTCAGCTCAGGCAGGTCCTCCAGTTCGGCTACCTGTTCCCCTGTAGGCTCCAGGGCATCCCCTCAGGCTCTGCTCCCTGCTGGACCGTGGGAACTTCGGGGGCCGGTTTCCCGCGCCCCCTGCCTCTACTCTTGATGGCAGGTACCTGGGCCTCCCTCTCAGGCTCCAGGTCCTCTTGAGCACCTTTACTCGCTGCCATTGACCGGGTGGTCACACATGCCCAGTCAGACATACCCAACATTTCTAAATGTGCATTCCTCTCCACCTTCGCCCAAGGTGAGCTCTCCCAGTCATTCCCTAACAAACAGTCAACAGGCATGGTGGGCCTCACAGCTACCTGAAGAGTACCAGACACCCCCCCACTCAAATGGAACCTGAGCCACCTTGCAGTGACTCTCTGTTGTCAGCGGCAACAACTGGGTAGAATGCTCCAGGGACAACCTGCTCTTGAGACACCAGGTGACACTTGACAGCTGTCACACTGGCCCCTGTGTCTCTCAGAGCCGCCACTCTATGGCCATTGATGGTCACCCACTGCCTGTATTTTTTAGTGTTATCAGGCAGCTGGGTCCTAGGGACAACCTCACAGTCTCCTAATGAGACAAGGGACATTTCTGCGGGACCCCACCCACCTTGGGCACCCATCTCCTCACCCAGGGCTACACTAGCCATCTGCCGGGGGGCTGCACCAGTGGGTGCTGGTTTTCCAAACAGGCAACACTTGGTATCATTGGCAAAATGACCCAGTTCTCCACATTTGTAGCATCTCGGGGGCCCTCTTTGAACAGGTGGACCTGTCGGGGCCCCTGACGGTTTCTGGGGGGGAGGCTGAGAACCTTTCCCTTGGTTCCCTTGGGGATTACTTTGGGGCCTCTTATGGAACTCCCTCTGTTTACCCTTGTCCCCCCACTCTTCTACTGGGGACCCTGCCCACTCTTGGCTGAGTCTCCAATGGATCCTGGAACTGACCCAGCGGTCCGCCTCCTCAGCAAGCTTCCTAGGATTAGTCAGCCTACTATCAATCAGGTGCTGGCGTAGCTCAGGAAAACAGTTACTTGACAAGTGCTCCCATGCAATCAAATCAAGCAGTCCCTGAAAATCATTGACTTTGCTACCCTTCACCCAACCATCCAATGCTCTGCAGAAAAAAGTTACATATTCAACATAGGTTTTGTTTGCTACCTTTGTGCAACCCCTGAACCTCTGTCTGTACATCTCAGGGGTCAAACCATATCTAGACATCAATGCATCTTTCATTTGGGGATAGGAATTATAGACATCAGAAGGCAAGTCTAGCAGTGTGTCCCGCCCCTCACTAAGGAACCGCCCCCACAACCCTGCTCCCCAATCCTTCTCAGGGACCCGGTGGGAAGACATGGCTACCTCATAGGCCTTGAAACCACTGCCCAATATCATCATTTAAAAAAAATTCCTTCACTACATCTTTAGGGATGTATACTCTAGATTCCACAGGCATTGGCGGTGTGCTGCCACCAGAGGGAGTACTCCCTAAGCTCTGGGCTTTCAACTCCAACTCCCTCAAAATCTGTTCATGTTCAAACTGTAGCTTCTTTTCTTCTAGGGCTAACTTTCTACTTTGCATTTCAAATTCCAACTGCCCACTTAACTTGAGCTTGGTCAGCTCAATTTCATGCATCCTACACTCTTCTCTATTTGCCAACTCCTCTGGAGATAGACTTTTACCAGAAACACTGCTACCAGCAGGGGAAGGGGCTCTCCTTCCTCTTGGACCCGCTGGCCCTTCCAGCTGCTGCTCTGCATTATCATCATCAGTGGCATTCCTTGCTTCTACCCAGTCCCTCAGCGCCTAGTAGAACCCTGCCTTATTTTTGCATCCAGTAGTAGAAACATTGAATTTCTTGCAGAAGAACTTTAGCTGTTTTACTGGGTAGCTGTCCAGTTTCTCTTCTTCCCATTCCCATTCATTATCAACAGAGACTATGGATGCTGCTTTCTCCACCATGGTTAAGCTTGGCAGTACTCAAAAATAGAAAGTCCCAAAAACAAATCTACCAACAAGTATTGGTTGCGTTAAGGTCTGCACTCACTAAGTAGTGTTCACCAATCACTGTACATGAGTCACAAATGCAAGTCCAGAATCCTCACCGTTGACCACCAATGTTAGACTTGGGGGTCTCTAGTTGGCACAGGTATGCACTTGTGACAAATAGGGACCACCTCCTCTAGTCAGGGTAGGGGGGTACACTCCTAAAATAACCCCTGCTCACCCCCTTGGTAGCTTGGCACGAGCAGACAGGCTTATCTCAGAGGCAGTGTGTAAAGCATTTGTGAACACATACAGTAAACAAGTGACAACACTACAAATGGACACCACACAGGTTTTATATAAAAAATAAGTATTCTTTATATAGATTTACAACAAGACCATTAAACGACAAAAACACACAATACTGTTACTTCAGATGGTAGAATGTTGCTTAGTTCTCTGTAGTTCTTAAATGTGTCACTTTAAGTCAATGTACCTTTTAGATGCGACACGCAGGGCAACGAAAGTGCTGCAACGATGTTGATGTGATGAAGTTTTTGGTGCAAAGAAATAAAGACATGAAGATCTTCCAGATGCGTTACGCTTCTCCGATGTTGCGAGAAGACTCGATTCAATGCTTCAGCTGCAGCGGCGACACACTTTACGCGATGCGACGACAGCGGCCTTAGCAGCGACACACTTCTCCGATGTTTGCGAGACGCTTCCGCTCGATGCAATGTTGCAGCGGCGACACCCCTTTACGCGATGCGACGACAACAGCTCCGATGGCGGCACGCTTCTCCGTGGATGCGAGGCACTTTTCTTGATGCGGTGCAATGCGACAACTACGATGGCTGTGAAGGCGACACGCTTCTTCTTCGATGCGAGACTCTTCTCTTGATGCGGTGCAATGCGTCAGCTACGATGGCTGCATTGGCGACGCGCTTCCTCTGCGTTGCGAGACACTTCCTGGATGATGCGACACTCGATGCGATGCTGCAGCGGCGACACACTTTACGAGATGCGACGACAACAGCTCCGACAGCGGCACGCTTCTCCTTCTTGAGTTGCGCTTCCAGCTCCTTGTGACACGCAGTCCCTCAGAAGGCCCAACAACAGCAGCAGGCCCTTCCAAAGAACTCTGGGGAGCTGGGGGGGGGGTGAAGTCTGTTGTTTCTGAGACTTCAGCAGGAGGCAAGCTCTTTTCCAAGCCCTTGGAGATCCTTCACAAGTTGAGCAAAAATAGGCACAAAGTTCCTTTCTCCTCTCTTTGGCAGTAAGGCAACCACTGCAGGCCAATCCCCCAGGTTCAGGGATAGCTCAGCTTCTTCCGGTTCCTCCCTCAGCAGAGGTTCTTCTTGTTTTCCCAAAGTGATCTAAATTCTTGGGATCAGGGTCCCAATATTTATACCCAGAAATCCTTTGTCCCCTGAAGGCAGAGGGGCCTTTGCCCAGTCCAAACCAGTTCCTGAGCACTTTGTTGACAGGATTTCTCCTCTTCATTCACTGTGCAGGGCAGAGACATCAGCCGCTCCACAGGAGGTCGAGCCAGCATTGTGGAAGGCAGGCACAGCCCTATTCAGGTCAAAGGTGCAACTCCTCCCACCCATCTGGATGCAGATCTCTCTATTCACCACTGGGGCACCTCACCCTGTCTCCTGGAATTCCCCAGCCCTGTCACTCAAATTCCAGACAAAGGATTACACAGCCTAGCAGAGGCAGGTTTGAATGGTCAGGCAAGAAAATGACTACTTTCTAAAAGTGGCATTTTCAAACACAGAATGTTAAAACCAACTTCACTAAAAGATGTATTTTATCATCCTGAGTTCAGGCATACTAAATCCGAATTTCTACCATGTTCTCTGAGTCAGTTAAGATTATAAGATGTAATAGCCTATGGAGAACAGGTAGCCTTGCAATAGTGAAAAACAAAAATGGCTGTAATTCACTATTAGAACATGCCACACACACCAGGGCATGCTCTACCTTATCCTTACAATGCACCCTGCCCTTGGGCCTACCATAGGGGTGTCTGATATAAAGAAAAGGGATGGTTTAGGGACTGGCAAGTGGGTGCACTTGCCCAGTCAGCATGACAGTACCAGACTGCACGCAGGCTCTGCAATGGCAGACCTTAGGCACATGTTTACAGGCTGCTTCTGTGGGTGGCACAACCAGTGCTGCAAGCCCACCAGCAGTATTTGTATTACAAGCCCTGGGCACTCCTGGTGCACTGTACTAGGGTCTGACAAGTAAACCAAACCAACCAATCATGGAATCACAAATCATACATCAATTTACAATAGGGAGCACTTACACTGTGGCACTGGACAGCAGTGGCACAGTGCCCTGAGCAACTAACACCAGCAAAAATACATGAGGCAACAGCGAAAAATGGAAGGGAGACTCACGCCAATGTGCCAGGTCTAACATGCAGCAATAGTGTTTCTTTCTTTTTTGGATCTATTTCACAGGGGAACAAATAAAGGAAAGGAAAGAAGAGGAAGAAAGAAAGGGGTTGGAATTATTGTGAGTGGACCAAATGCGGGTATTGTGGCCAAACAAAGGGAGTCAACATGTTGAGTAAGGGATACACACTGACACCAAAGAAACATGCATTGACTCAGGGGATTAGGAAAGCAAGTCTCGATGTCGGCTCGATAGCCTATGATTCTGTTCAAAATACCTGTGTAAAATACCTTAATTAACTAGCTGCTAGCAGTGATGGGTGCATAAGCTGAACATATGCCACCACATAAGCGCAGTGCACAGTGCAGTAGAGTGAGTGGGCATTCGCATATGTGAAGAGCACTGCAGCTGTTCAGAACAAGATGCAAAGAGTGCACAAACACTATGGAAAATCCTCCAGAGAAAGGATAGCCAATAGTCGAGGGGAGAAGTAAGACACTAAAAGGGGAGACATATACCCACAAGAAACCATAGAGAAGAAAGCTTTTTGGAAGGACACACACTTTAACCAGTTGGCAGTGAGGGAGTGGGAAAAGCCCATAGAAGTGAATACTGCATGCCTCTCAGAATTGCACAGGCGAGCTGCTAGGCTTGACACTTGCATACAAAATGGACACAGGGTATCAATCAAAAAATCAAAAAGTCACCACACAGGTATGTTTAAAGAAATTCCCAAAATTGTCAAATAAAAATATATGTATTACACATCATTGAGATAAGTGCCGTGATGTAGAAATTGCACTAGACAAGGTGTAACCTTTACCTTATTACTTACATGTAAAATCAATGTCTGTCCAAAATTTGCATCATTCAACATATCCATCCATGTAACTTTCCTCCTTGTCTAGTGCAAATCTTGTATTGTATCCAAATTCAATAGTCACATTATTTTTTCAACGTGAAATGCATATGTGTTTATTCATATCAGTAATCAAGGTGAAATAAACACACGTGTAGTAACGCTTCAAAAAATAATTTCAAACATCTATTTGTTGGTGCCAGTGTCCATTATCATGATGAATGACCATCACATTCTATTTTAACCAGTGCATGCACTTACCAATGTAAACATAATTTTTCTTTGTTTTTCCTATCATAATGGTAAGTAAAAAAATGTTCTTCACATTTGTGTCAGAAACATTTAAACAAATCAAACATTTGCAAAGGAAAATTAATGTCAGGACAAACTTGGTGAAATCAAAATAGTGGTTTCTTAAACCAATGAGATACTTCTCTCGAAAAATAAATAAACATTTATTTACACCAATAGAAAGGTGAAGTGCACTGTTGTGCTATAGCACTAAACTTGTCTCCTATTGAACTGCGTAGGGGAACCTCCTCAGGAAGGGGTATCTAGTGGGCACAGAGCAGGCACCTCAATGCTCTTTCTTGGGAGGAAGGAGTTTGAGTTTGGGAGGGGTGGTGTTTCGTTTGAGAGGGGCAGTTTGTGCTTTGGCAGATATGGTTTTGGCTTTGAGAGGGGTGGTCTTGAGTATGAGAGGGGTGGCTTGGGTTTTGCAAGGGGTGGCTTGGCATTTGGGAGAGGTGGGTTGGGCTTTGGAAGGGGTCAAGGCAAGGGCAAAAAGTACATCTTCACAGGGAAAATGGGTAGGATGTAAATGTGTCTGTTGTGGTTGCAGTTGCCTCTGGGTCTGGTGTATGTGGTGTACATTATGGTGTGTGTATCTTCCTAGGTGTATATTGTTTGGGTGAATGTGTGTGTTTGTGTTTTGTGGGTGTGGCTTCTAATGAATGTGTGTGTGGATGGTTGTGCTCTTGAAGTGCTGGGTGTGGCTGTGGTGCCTGTGGACATGATAGTTTATGTGGGTATGGTGGTGGGGTGTTTGTGGGTGTACTGATGGTGGTGCAGGTGGGTGCTGTGGTTTATGTGGGTGTGCTAGTGGTGGTTCATGTGGGTGTGGAAGTGGGAGTGTCTGTGGGTGCACTGGTGGTGGTGCATGTGGGTGTCGGTGTGGTGGTGGGGAGGGTATCTGTGGGTGTGCTAGTGGTGGTGGTGTGTGTGGTGTCTGTATGCTGTTTGTGTGTGTGCCTGTGTTTTTTGGTGTGTTTGTGTTTATGTGTAGGTGTGCTGCTTGTGTGTGTTGGAGTGGGTGCACTCAAAGGTGGGGGTGTGCTTGGGACAGGGCTGGGAATAGGGAATTGGGATGGGGAAGGGACGGGACGTAGAGCACAAGGTTTGGATGGTTGGGAGGCTACAGTCAGTGAGGAGGCTAGACCTTGGAAAGACCTCTGTAGGTCAGACATAGTACTGTGATTGCCTTCCAGGTATTCTACCATTTGTTTCATGTGGCAGCTAAGCCTCTGGATGGCATTCAGTAGTACAGCCTGGCCTACGGAGATGTTCCATGGGAGGTTAATAGCCTCCTTACTCAGCGCAGCCAGGATAACAGGGTCAGAGGGTGTGGTGCCTACAGAAAAGGAAATGCACCCCTTTTAGGGGGAGGGGGTTGGTCAACCAGAGGAGAAGCAAGAGGGAGGTTGAAGATGGTTCTCTGGGTGTCTGACAAGGATGCAGTTGGTAGAGTTCCTGTTGGGTCTGCCAAAACTAGGGACTGCTCGCTTGTGGAGGCCTCCAAAGACGATGATGTTGAGCTGGCGTCGTCCGTTGCAGTCCCCTCACCATCTTTGCCACTAGGTCCCTCAGTGTCATTGGTCTCAGCACTGGAACCACAGTGGCCAGCTGCTTCCTCACCTACGTGACCGAGGTCCGCTTCGCCTGCAGGTGAAGATGCTGTAAAGACATATACAATAGTTTTATTGTCTCAGTGTAAATAGAACTGATCATGAAGTTTGATCACAATAACATTTTCAAGTTTTCATATTTCACCTGCTTCAAGGCTCTCAAACCTCTCAAACTGTGGTTCTACATGATCATAAGATCATGCATGTAGGCAACATTTTCAGAAACCATGTGGTCACAGTTTTGTTATTACCAAAGATAGCTCCTATATCATGTATGATCTTTTCTCTTATCCATTTTAAATTCTTTCCAGGAACTGTTTAACACCTCTGAATGGTTGGACATTGTTGTTTAGAATAGTGAACTTACTTCACCAAAATACCTTTGTACAGTGTGTTTACAAGCCCAAAAAATTGAAAGGCAGTTCCTTTGTGTGGGCAGTTCTCAATGGTAACACTTACTTCATGTAACTAAAGCATATTTCAAATGTAAAAATCTATGGATTCTGTACTGAAGTAGCTTATCAACGTATCCCACACTATGTAGATGCCTATGCTGTTGAAGAAATGAAGAAACATATGGTTTGGTTTGATTGACAAATGACTTCTTCAGCATAGGCCTTGATAGATTTCTAATTCACTTCAGTGCAAAGGAAAATATTTTTACATTTGACCCTAAATATCTCTAGTTATTTTGACTTTTTTTTACCATTGTGAAATTGTTTAACAAAATATGCTGGCTTTCACTTTAGCCAAAAAGTGGTACAACAACACAGTAAGTATTACATACACTGATTCATATATACATTTCACATCAAATATTCAAATGTAATTCACAGAATGCAAAATATTACACCCTGATACATTACCTAATGAGTCATGATTTGGGCCTGAATTTGAATTTTCCAGATATGATATTCCAAAATATATGTGATGGAACATTCCATCTCCAAAAGTCCCTTTAAGTATCCCATTTCTATCCATTATTGATATATCATCTAGACAGAACAAAGAACATTGAAAAATGGCTGTGGGCATGTGTTACTCAGTCACCAATGTGTACACATTCCTGTATGTGTATGACTCTCACAAATATTTTCCAAAAAACAGACTGGCTTACATGCACACTTGTGAAGGAGTAAGACATCTGCAAATCTGTCATATTTAACGTGAATGAAATAGTATTTTGTAATCAAATCACATTTGTGATATGTTTTGAATCCACCATGTTGCCATTTATTCTGATGTTGCAAGACATTTTGGCTCACTTGCTCACTCTTGTTGTTATAAAACCTACTTACCAATGTGACATTTGGAAAATCCACTGTATCATAAGTGCATTTTATGCCATGTCACATGTAATAGGGCTCACCTTACATCATGCACAATAGTTAAGGAGCATCACACCTGACACAACAAAGACTAATGGTCTATTTGTACAACTGTCCCTTATAACATAAAACAAACTGATGTAGATTTGTGATTTAGGCAGACATGTGTCTGCTAAAACCAGTCTTTTGGTAGTGAACAGAAATCAGGTAGCATCCTTTCCCACAAATTCATATACACATCATCATACACCTTGTGCAGAACCTTCACCTTCAAGAACTCTTCTTCTGCATTGGATATATGTCAACCTTAATGTTGATGGCAAAATTAGTTGCTTTAACAAAAATCAGTTAACATGTTCAACTCACCCTAGAACGTACCCCCTTGATGCTGCTGTTGGGCTCTCAACTGCCCATCAAGGTCTGGATAGGCCACTGCAAGTATGCAGGCCATTAGGGGGGCCAGGGTGTAGAGAACGCACTTCCCATGTTGAGAGGACTTGCAGAAATAGATTTCTGATTACTTCTTAGTCCCAGCGTTTTAGGTCCTCCCACCTCTACCGACAGTGAATGCTGCACCACTTGTAGACCCCAGAGTCTGCACCTTTTTATGTTTAAAACGTTTTTATTGAAACAAAACAAACCATGGGGGAGGGGGATAGGAGGTTAGGGTACATATAATACAGTAAAAGAAAAAGGTGCAACTCAAGAGGGTTGGCGAAGGATAGCTCGGTGGTCCAGAGGAAAAGCACAGTAAATGAAAGGCAAGAAATGCAATCTGTGGGATCCCTGCGTGCATATCCAACACCCCAAATCTGAGCAATGAATGCCAGCAGCAACTCAACAAGGCACAATCCACCCCCTCCCATCCCTCATCCCCCCAGTAAAGAAAGGAGGGAAAAAAAAACACAATACCCCAACCCCCCCGTCCTATGGTCCCGCGCCAGATTTATCCGCCCCAAAAAGCCCCGCACCCCCCCCCCCCGAGGACCCCGCCTCACATGTGATCTAGTCCGCCGGGATCACCGGCGGCGTCAGCCTAAGATACCTCGGACAGGTGAGCTCCCGGAATTCGGTGGACAGCAGCGCTAGAAATGGTTGCCACTGCTCTTCATATTGGTCTATCTCCCCCGCCACCGTAAGCGACAACTTCTCCATTCCCAGCACATGCCAGAGCCTATGCAACCAACCCGTAATGGAGGGGACAGTGGTGGTGCGCCAGTGGATAAGGATGTTCTGGACTGCAGACCCCAGCGCAATCGCGATCTGCCTACCCCTGCGGGACTTCAGTGGGTACATTAGGTCATTGGGGAGGCCCAGCAGGACATACGCCGGGAAGCGCGGCAGCTCTATCCCAAAGTGCTTATCCACCTCGTCCAAAACTTCCTTCCAGTAAGCGGTCAGCACGGGGCAATCCCAAAGAACGTGTGAGAGGGTACCCTCCTGCCCGCAGCCCCGCCAGCACCCCTTGTCAGTGTGTTTATGCATTTCATACAGTCTCTCCGGGGTGTAGTACCAATAAGTGGACACCTTAGTAAAGGTCTCCGTAAGGCCCGTATGATATGCAGAGTGCCGCGCCCGATATGCAATTTTGTCCCATTCCTTGTGGCTGAGTGTCCTACCCAATTCTCTGTGCCAGCGCAACCCCGGCGGGGGTTGTAGGTACTTGTACAGATCGGTAATTAGCTTAGCGTCAGAGGTCCGGGTAGCCAGCCACCTCTCATACGGTGTAATTTGACGAGCAGCGGTGTCACGCACCTGGGGCTGGAGGGCCCAATGCCGAACCTGCATGTAGCGCAATCTGTCCAGCTCCGTCAGGCCGAATTCCTGGCGAAGTTGCTGAAAAGGAATCACGCCCTCCGGTCCATAGATCTGGAAGAGCACCCTGCAGCCCGCATGCACCCAATGGGAAAAAACTCCCGGCTCCATCCCTGGGGAGAAGTCCGGGTTGCCCACTATGGGTGTGAACGGCGAAGGGAAGGTGGTGAGGCCCCGAGCCTCACAGACTGCATCCCACACCCTCAGGGGGACCCGCGTAACAAAAGAGGCGTAAAGGTTAGGGGGGCGATGCGCGCGGCGCAAGAATGGAACCTCTTGTAAGGTGCGGCCCGCCACTGCCTGGTCTTGAAAGAGCCAGTGTTTGTCGGACTCCCACCTGCTCCACTCCACCAGATATCGCAGCTGTGCCGCCTGAAAGTACTTACGGAGGTCCGGAATACCGAGACCCCCCGCCTCCGGAGCAAGCGTGGAGAGGACCCTCTTCATCCGTGGCTTGCGGCCCTGCCAGACAAAGCGGGAGCTGTCAGCCTGCATTTGTCGTATCCAGCCCACCGGGGGCTGGAGAGGTAGGGCCCGAAAAAGATACAGTATCTGGGGCAACACCGTCATCTTAACCGCCGCAATGCGCCCCAGCCAGGACAGTAGGCCCTTGCTCCAGCGGCCAAGCTCCTCCTTGATCTTCCTGCTGAGGGAGGTATAATTGGCCGTAACCATCTACGGCAATGTGGGCGCCAGCAGAATCCCCAGGTATGGCACCGTGGAAGAGGACCACTGCATGGGGAAGAGTCGCTGAAGGTCCCTCCTGGTATCCGCAGCCAGGGACACGTCTAACGCCACCGACTTGCTCATATTCATTTTGAAGCCGGCCACACGTGCAAAGGCGTCCAGTTCCTGGAGGCAAGCAGGCAGCGACCTCCTAGGGTCGTCCAAGGTCAACAGGACATCGTCCGCATAGAGACTAACCGTGTGGACATACTGGCCCATCTGGACCCCAATAGCATCCGGGTTGTTGCGAATCCTCTGAGCAAACGGCTCCATGTAGAGGGCAAACAAAAGCGGCGAGAGGGGGCAGCCCTGCCTCGTGCCGCGTTCGATAGCAAATCCACCGGAGCTACACCCGTTGACCCGCACCGACGCTGAAGGATGCTTGTAACAGTTGAATACCATGGTGCGGAACTTATCACCGATTCCCAATTTCTTGAGAACCAGCTCGAGATACGGCCAGTGAACTCTGTCGAAGGCCTTCTCCGCATCAACGGACAGCAACATCCGCTCCCCCGGGATCCGCGAGGCCTTCTCCAGAACATGCGTCACCCGCTTGGTATTGTCAACCGTCTGTCTGCCGGGTACAAAGCCAGCCTGGTCCGCCTCCACCAATCCGGGGAGGCATGGACCCAGCCTGGACGCTAGAATCCCCGTATACAACTTGAGGTCGACATTTAAAAGCGAGATGGGTCGATACGAACCGCAGAAGGCCCGGTCCTTCCCAGGTTTCGGGATCACCGAGACCGTCGCCCTCAGGAGATCCGGTGGGATGGCTCCCGGTTCGGAGAAGGAATTAAATAGCCGAGTAAGGACAGGGGCCACAGCCGTGCAAAAAGTCTTGTAAAACAGAGACGTGTACCCGTCCGGGCCCGGGGCCTTACCATGCTTCAGCCGCGCGATAGCGAAAATCACTTCCTCAACATGGATATCCCGCTCCAGGTGGTCCGCCTGAGCAGGATCCAGCACCGGAAGGGTCACTGACTCCAAATAGCCTTCGGCATCCCGCGGCGAGGAGGGCTCCTCAGCATACAGCGCCTCGTAGAAGCCGCGGAAAGATTCCGCTACCTCTGCGTCCCCGGAGACGACCACCCCGGCCGTACCCACCAGTTCCCTCACGACGCTACGCTGCTGCGTGACCCGGAGCCGGTGTGCTAGGAGCTTACCACACTTGTCCCCCCCAGTGTAGAAGGCATGCTTCAAGCGCAAGCGGCATACTCCGCCCTATCAAGATCCAGTGCCGACAGGAGCTTCCTCGCAGCCTTCAACTGCCTCCACACCCTTGGCGCCCCCATGCGGCGGTGGACCTGCTCAAGCTCCCGGACCTGAACGGTCAGCTCGTTCCTTTTCCGTTGCCGCTCCCTATTTTCGGCTGAGGAGATGGAAATAAATTCCCCCCGGAGGACCGCCTTCAATGCCGCCCACTGTGTCGCTTGTGAAGTGTCGGTGTTGCTATTGTGAGTCAGGTAATCCTGTATGACCTCCCCAATGCGCTTCACTACAGACTTTTTGTGTAAAAGGGTATCCCGAAGGCGCCACACCCCCCTAGAGGGGGAGGCCGCCGGCCACTTGAAAACGCCGGCGACTGGTGAATGGTCAGACAGGGTCAGGACCCCAATGTCCGCCGCCGTGGCGGCAGCGCGCATCGGTCCACTCACCAGAAGATAGTCCAGCCGTGAGTAGGTTCGGTGTGCGTGTGAAAAGTAAGAGTAGTCCCTATCAGTGGGGTGCATGGAGCGCCAAAGGTCGTGTAAGTCCATTTCCGCAATCCGGGCCTTCACAGCCTGGGACAGTTCCCCCGTCTGCGGGGAGCGCTGCGCCGATCTGTCCATCACAGAATCGAAGACAATATTAAGGTCTCCCCCCAAAATGACGTGGCGGTCGGGAGAAGCAGTGACATCCACTAACACGGAGTCCAGGAAACGCTCTTGGTGGTCATTTGGGCTATAAACGGAACCGACTGTAAACGCTATGCCTCCTAAGCGCATGCGATACGCAAGAAGCCTCCCCTTCTGTTCAGCACACTTATACAAAACCTCCCCCCTAAAGGAGTTCGCTAGAAGAATGGCCACCCCCGCCGTCTTGTTCGCTGCCGAGGAGAAGAACTGGGTAGGGAACTTAGCAGAGCGCAGCCTATGGCAATCCCGGGACAATAAGTGGGTCTCCTGCAAGAGGCAAATGTCCGCCTGCGTCCCCTCCAGCAAAGATAAGATCGCTCTGCGCTTCACAGGGTTATTCAGACCCTGAACATTAAGGGTCACTACCTTTAGGGCCGACATTCCTCCCGGGGATCAGGGACGCCGTGCAATGGGCAGGGGATCAGCGGGCGGGGCGCGCGGGGCAGTCGCGCGGGACAAGCCAAAACAGACCAAGCGTGGGCACGGACGACATCGGACGGAACCTCCCTAACCCCAGAACAACCCCTACACCCACCCAAAACACAACCCTGGCAACTAGCCAAATGCAAACTTAAACACCCCATTGTCCCAGTCAAGCCCCAAAACGGGCAAGTCCGTAGAAAAAAACGAAGTGGACGTCCAGCCACTCACCTCCATCCGCTCCCCCCCGACCCCCCCGCCCCATACCCAGCATTTAAAGAAGCTAGAGGCATCTCCCCCCGGAGTGAGTGTTAGGCCGTCAAGGCCACGCCGGTGGAGCCGGCCGAGTCCCTGGCCGCCGCCCTCAATGCGTCGGCCATGTCCGCCCTGATGGTAGGGGAATCAGGACGCCCTGCGCTGGCCGCCGATCGTCGCCTCATCGACCTCCGCCGGCTCCGTCTCTCCGAGGGCCTCCACGACGGTGTAGCCCCTTCCTCCTCCGCCGCCGTAAGCCCCAGGACCCCACAAATGTCCTGCAAGGAGCGTAGCTGATGTAGCACCCCATTCCACCGGAAGATCAGGCGGAAGGGATGTCCCCAAGAGTACGGCGTCTCGTGTTCGCGCAAAAAGTCAGTGGCAATCCTGAAGGACCTGCGTTTCTGCAGCGTGATGGCGGAGAGGTCCTGATAAAGCGCCACAGGCCGCTCCCGGAAAGTCAGGGGCTGTTTCCTGCGGGCCTCAGTCATGATGCGTTCCTTCAGCGGGAAGTCAGGCAGGAAAGCCAAAATATCCGGTGGAGGTGCCGATGACTGGCGCTGCCGGCCAACCCTATGTGCCCTATCAATGCGAATAGGGAAGTCCGCAGCTTCCCCCAGGATCTCTCGGAACAGGTCCTGCAGGTAGCCCCCCAGATCGGACCCCTCGTCTGCGGACGGCACACCACGCACTCGAATGTTGTTCCTCCGTGACCTGTTCTCAAGGTCCTCAGAGTGGGCCTGGAGCTCAACACACTGCTCCCGGAGGCGGAGAACGTCCTGTTGAAGATGGACTATCTCCTCATCCCGGCGTTGGGCCTCCGTCTCCACCGTTTCAACGCGCTCGCCAAGGCCCTCCACTTCCCTACGCACTTCCCGGACCTCGCTGGCCACTTCCCGCTTCAGTGTCTGGAAGTCCTCTTTGAGGGAGCTAAACAGTTCTTCCATAAAGGACCTCGTGACCGGTGGCTCCCCCCCAGTCACATCCGCCGAGGCCCGGGAAGACCCCGGCGAGGGCTGTGTTCTGTCCCGCAGTTGCTGGGCCCTGCCAAGCATGTCCGGCAGGGTGCGGTCCCCCTTCTTCGAGCCGCCTCTTCCAGTCATCGCAAACACTGCGGTCGACGGGTGGGCACAGGTCCAGCCGCCCCAGGGATGTCCAGCCGCTGGCAAGCGCTCGACGTGGGGGTCCTCCCGCAAGCAGAATCGCTGCGTCACAGGCGACAAGATGGCGGTTCAGTCCGGTCACCGCCAGCCGCGGGTGCCCATCCGAGACAGCAATGGAAGCTACAGTGGGGGGCTCCTCATCAGCACGTCCCTCAGAGAGTCAGCCCGGCAGCAGTGACGGTCACATACATCCACCAGCAAGGGCTCCGGTGAAGGCTAACACCACTGATCCCTCGGGGACAAAATAGCGGCAGGGCGGGGCAGGGCAGAACGACCAGGCCCGGCGACACCACCGGGGCCCCCTAAACGCACAGCGATCAGATAAGTTCCACCGCCGGTTTCAGTCTGTCACACGCAAGGGCCCAGATGGTCCGACCCCAACAGAGAGTCCGCCGTACTTCGGCCAAGGGACAGGGGCCCACACAGTGCGAAGTGTCGCCGACACAAGTCTGAGTGCCAAAGCACCCGTCCTAAGTCTTCCGCACCGCCGGTTCCCAGCCCGCAGAGCTCCTTCACCCTCCGTCGAGCGACGGGTCAGACTTCCTCCAGATCGCAGCTTTCAGCACCAGGCCCAGCCGAGGCGCCCGGACAGCACTCCGATGCGCTCCGCCTCCCAGTCGGACGTCGCTCCTCGAACTCGATCTAACTTTTGGGGGACTTCCCTCGAGGCGATCCGAACCAAAGCGACAACAACGTGCGCGCCAGGTGCTCCGCCGCACTCCTCTCACACGCTGAGCCTCAGCGGGGGGAGAAAAGCGTAAGAAAAGGGCTCAAGCTTGGCCGGGCCGGAGGAGCTACGGGAGGAAGCGTCCGCTCACCCCGCCATCTTGGCCACGCCCGTCGTCTGCACCTTTTTGATGATGGCCTTCCATATCTCCTTTTTCTGATGGGCATTGGCCTGTATGGATGCAAGAAATGAAAGAAAATAAATTGTTTGTTGAATTGTTGTTTGTCTGTATTGATGTAACACAATTTTACTACATCAATCACAAGCTACTTTTCAACAGTGAATATCATTGTGAAATACTGAAGGCTAAACAACTTGAACAATAGAACCAGGCACGCGCAAGCCCAGCTACATTGACTTGAAGCCTAATGTCCATAGAGCGAGATACTATGATTTGAACTAAATACCAAGACTAAGGGCACTTTGAAAGGACTGCCATGTGTGTCAGTGAGAGCGTGCTCTCTGGGGATAGATGAACATGTGTGCATATGAAGGGGATATATTTGTATGGGTGACTGTGAAATTTAAATTGCTTGTGTAATTAATAACACTTCGTTCAATTTTTCTTCCATTTAAAAGCATACAGAAGCATTATTTTGTTCACAACTCCAGTTTTGAGTTGACAAGGAATTTATTCCAAGAGTTCATTACCTCAGAGCTTCAGTTGTTCACCTCTGTTCTGTAACTCAGCCCCAACATACCTGGCCAACAAATTTGACTGATCACTGCTCACTGTCGGGCCCTACTGTCTGCAGACTGATGATCATGATGCCACATGAACACAGTCTTCCACTAACTTTGAGATGAAAATATGACCATGTGCTCATTTAGAAAATAACTCACGGATGTGAGCTACTCTGAAGGTGTCTGAGAGCTACTGGTAGCTCCCAAAGTACTGGTTGGAGACCCCTGATCTTGGCTGAGTGATTTGTGGGATTATATACATAGTAAATATCATTTTAATTGAGCCCGGGTGGAGCCGGCGAAGTGCCACTATGCGAAGTTCCACGGAGTTGGAAAAAAACTCTGTGGAACTCCGCTCAGCTCCCCTCCACCCTCCCTAATTTAATTATTTTTAAAAAGACACTTACCTGCTGTGGCCTTTCCGGGCTGCCTCCTCACCATGGTCTCTCTCTCCTCCTCGTCCTCCACACACGCAAGATGTACAACATAGGGGTTTCTGTGGACGAGGACGGCGAGGAGGAGAGAGAGACCATGGCGAGGAGGAGGCAGCCCGGAGAGGCCACAGCAGGTAAGTGCCTTTTTTATCATTAAATTAGGGAGGTTGGAGGGGCCGGCTAACTCCGCTCCGCCACGGAGTCGGAGTTTTACCTGAACTCCGCGTTCTCAATGGAGCACGGAGTAGGCAAAACTCCATAAACTTCGCTGGCGGAGCTGAGTTCCCCTCCTGGGGTTAATTTTAATTTGGTACGTAAAAACATATGTATATGTACAGTAGTAAATACGATATAATGTGTTTTCTATTTGTACATGATGTGAAATATCCACATTTCACATCAAAATCATACATTCACATAGATATATCTCAAAATACACACCAAATAAAATGTAGGACTCCAAAAACACAACACATACTAATGTTGTAGTTTTCTCTAATCAGTATGTGCTTACAAATTCACACCATCATTGTTTTCTGTAATGTAAAAAATAAATGACACACCACTTTAATCACTACACTTCATTTAGAAACTCAAAGGGACATTTTAGCCTGTGTATTAAAAAAAACCAGACAGATTTACAAATATATTTCAAACATGTACCTGTTCCTCTGGTGAGCCATTGAGTTGGCTGTACAGGGACAGAATCTCAGTTGCCAGCAACCCCAGCTCCTCTGGCACGAAGGCAGGGGCCCTGTCACGTGCTCTTTCTGGCATCGTGGTTTCCAGAGGTTGGAAACAGCAGCAAAAGTTGAGGAGGTCTTGTTGGCTGCAGTATTGGGAGGCACGTGAGCTTTTATTTAACTGAGTGTATATGTACAAGACATAAGCAATCATTCAAATTGGCAGATGCATCCATTGGCTGTCCTACATTGCTTACACAAATGTTAGCCTATGGTTGGGCCCGTCGTTAAAGTTTCACGCCCACTGGTGGTCAACTACCGCTGCGGTCGACTAATTACAAATGTCCTGGCGGCAAGGTCAGGCAGCCACCATTTTATATTATGGAATGGTATGTTTGTGACTGTTATGTGTGTTATCACCACTCAAAATTGTGGGTACTTTGTTTACATGTTGAAAATGCTAATGTTCTTCATTTGTTTTTACAAAAAAGTATAATGTGATTCGAAGCAATATTTGCACAGTGGTGTTTTTACCACCGTTGACTGTATTTTTACAGACATATTTATAAATGTAATAATTTACACGTCATATAAGTAAAATTTAAAAAATCTTCTTACTGAACATAATAAGGTTCTGTATAAGTATGCATTAAACATTTACATGTATTGAAAACTAGATGTAAAGTGTGGTTTAATTTAAAAATATGATAGCAAACATTTACAATAATTGTTTTTTTTCCCATGCAGACATATGAGCCCAGGGCGAGAGAAGAGATGATAGACACAAGTGTTTTGACCATTTCCAGATATTGCAACCATGGAAGAATGGGGTATTAGCAAAACTGCAGATTGAATAGGCAAACCAAAAAAGTCTTGATTTTATGTCATCAGATCTTTTGCTTCACAATACTACGAATCCCACATCAATACCACCAATAGTCAACATCATGGCAGTACTCAATTTTGTGTCCACAGGATCATTCCAATACACTGTGGCAATATCTGGTGGAATGTCACAACCCCCTTTTAGTGGTGGGCTACAAGAAGTTCTTTCTGCAGTGATGAGACACATCAACAGCTTCATTCAGTATCCTACAAACAAGGATTTTGCCAATGTGAAGGGGGATTTTTAAGCCTTGGGCTGCCTACCACATGTGGTTGAGCAATTGACAGCACACATATTGTGTTAGTGCCACCACACTCTGGAGAACAAGTGTATCACAATCAAAAGAACTTCTGTTCAATCAGTGTGCAAGTTGTCTGCTTACCAGTTTTGTACATCACAAGAATGTGTGTGCGTTTTCCTGGATCAACCCATGATTCCTTTGTACTATGGAACAGCAGCATATCTCTGCAAATGCCATAACTTGGAACTGCAAGGGCCTGGCTTGTTGGTAAGTACTATCTGCCATTATATTGATTGGTTATTGGAAAGTGTAATGCTCTAAAAATGTGTTGTAAATCTATATATATTTATTGTTTGATTAATTAAATAATTACAATCCACATATAAAAATCAAAACTTAAAAAACATTAGAGAGTATTTTTTCACTAGGCTCCTCTCATCACTCTCACTGAAAATAAAACAATACAGTTGTTAATATAAAATGTCTTCTAGAACAAGGTAACCATCGCTTAAGTGAAACCACGTGGCAGCATTGTATCAATTAAAGACGATTAATAAAAGATAAAGGTTACTTCTAAAAACAGCAGGTAGAACACCAACTTGTAAAAGAGCATCCCAAAGTTAATGTACAGTTCAAAGTAACAACAGTCAATAGTCAATGACAAGTAGTTAAATTCGAGTTCTGTATTGTGAGGCCGGGGCTGAATACACTGGTTTTGCTAGGGAGCAGCTTCCGAGATGTACCTTTATTATAACCACCTGGGCGTGTTCCCTGGTTTTGACACAGGGCCTGGAATTTACTGGTTAAGCTTGCGATATGCAAGGTGGATAAAGAGTGTGAAGCTAATATTTAAAGCTGTGTTCTCTGGGTTCAGTGCCGCAATGATACCCTGCCTACAAGACCGGACTCCCAATCTGTTCCACTCTGGCCTCAGTTTTAATCTACGCAAATACAGCAATGCTGGGCAGAGGCATACAACGTGCTCCAAAGACTCGACCGATTCCCCGCAGCCCCTGCACAGAAGCTCGTCTGATGGGTGATGCCAAAGGGGTAAATGTTTCAGGAAATGCAACTCCCCCAGTCTGAGTACCATAAACCACAGTTTTAGGTACAGGGGTTATGTGCAGGGCAGGTATGATGGAAGAGAGGCCAACTGATAAGAGTTGATTACTGCTCATGCATGCGTGCGTTTGGCGAAGGACACTTTATCAGATGAATAGGAGCACATTTGGATGCGCTTCTTGATACTTATTTTAAAAGTTGTATTACTTGGGTGGAGGTTCCAGAGGTCTCTTGCTGATAATTGCTGTAAATATTCATGAAAAAAACGACTGTATGACCCGCCAGTATTGCTAGAGCTGATGTCTGACAATAACAATGACTCGAGGGAACCAGCTCCAGCCTGCCTTAGCTTGTGGCACATTTTTAAATAAGCACCTGCGCTTAGGATTTGGTAGTTTAGAAGACCTAGTTCTAATCGGATCTGTGCAGCTGATGCAGATTTTTGCAGCTGAAGGACCTTTTTATAGATCTTAGTCACATGTTGATTTAATGTAGTACTAAGTTTGCCCAAGGAAATTTCGAAGTCGAAT
The DNA here is from genome assembly GCF_964204655.1 of Triturus cristatus. Classification (NCBI taxonomy): domain Eukaryota; kingdom Metazoa; phylum Chordata; class Amphibia; order Caudata; family Salamandridae; genus Triturus; species Triturus cristatus. The sequence continues at coordinate 1,004,583,244 of NC_140591.1, read as the reverse complement.
GACAACGTGGGGCCTATTTTGGCTCTCATGACTTCCAACATAGGGGCTAAACTTGGACCTCTCAATTTTTTTGAAAGTTTTGAAAGGTTCACTTGAAGAGCCATGGCTCTCATAGCAATGTCACTGCGATGTTTGGCAAAGGTGCCCCTAGAGTGATGTTGATCCCCAGGTATTTATATGATTTTCCTACCATGAGTCCAGAGTTGTTATATGACCAGCCACCACCTCCACGTTGCTTCCTGCCGAATATGACCAATTGAGCATTCTTTAAGTTTACCTACAGGTTGTTCATGGTGGTATAACTATATAATTTGTTTAACAGTCATTGCAGCCCAACTCGTGTGAGGCTGAAAAGGACAAGGTCATCGACATACAGAAGGTTGCTTAACTGAACACCACCAATCTTGGGGGGATGGCTATTTATTGCATCAAGCTCCGCTGAGAGATCTGCAATGAACAGATTGTAGAGCAGCAGAGCTAGCATGCATCCTTGTTTGACTCCCGTTGTCGGCATGATTTTTCGAGACAGATGTGAGCCAGTGAATTATCCAAATGAATCAACGGCGGACCTCCTGTGCCGCACCTCACACCAGTTCCAATAAGTAGATTCGCCGTGCAATCTACCCCGACGCCAGCCATTGCGTGGTGTCACTGTGCTCCAGATCAAGGGAATAATTACTTGTCAAATGGGGGTGCGCAGCTCAAGAAGTCCAGTAGACTTGTGTTAATAGAAAATTAACTTCTTTATTCCAAATTTGTAAAAGCCATCAAACACAAATGCTCCAGCCAACGCGTTTCATTCCCTTACCGGGAACTTCATCAGGGTGACAAATAAAAATATTAAATCCAAAATGTCAATAGGTTTCATAAGTAGCACGTGTTCTGCAATGTGACCAGAACCCTCCCAAGGCAAAAATATGTATCCTATGTAAGCCTGTCGTGACAGAAACAATTTCCGAGTGTTGTTATGGTAACGGTTCCGTATACCGCAATGTAGCAAGACACAGAAACGTCAATGGTCGAATATTATCTCTCTCTCCGCTGTGTTGTCAAAGTGAGTTTCGAAGTTTCATGTGGTCAAGTGTATTGCACTCAGGCCTAATCATACAACAGGCAGATATGATGCCTCCTCAACGCCGAGTCAAATTTCCTCTCTCCCGGTATGTCTACGGTAAGGGAATGAAACGCGTTGGCTGGAGCGTTTGTGTTTGATGGCTTTTACAAATTTGGAATAAAGAAGTTAATTTTCTATTAACACAAGTCTACTGGACTTCTTGAGCTGTGCACCCCCATTTGACAAGTAATTATTTCCTAGATGTGAGCCAGTGCCAAGCTTGACTTGTATCAAGGTGTTGATGTGTAATTGGACTATTGCCTCCAAGAGTTTGACCGGGATTCCCCATTTTGTTAGCTTGGCCCAGAGTGCTTCCCTTGGGACCCGGTCAAAGGCAGCTTTAAAAAGAGTTTGCAATGAAGCCTGTTTGATTTTTTGGAATCAGTCCTTTCAGGTCAGCCCAAGAGCTCAGTTCTTCAAGTAGAATACTCGCAAGTACTTTGCCTCATTGTCCAGGAAGGCTATCAGCCCATAGTTGCTTGGGGACCAATGAGAGCCAGACTAGTAGATTGGGTGAATTATTGGCCCTCGCCAGGAATCAGGTATAATTGAACTCCTTAGCGAGTAATCGAAGAGGATTGCTAGCTGATTTGACCAGAGAGGGATATTTGATTTAAACAGGAGCTGTGGCAGGCCATTTGGGCATGGCGCTCCATCAGATCTTGCTTTAGATAGTATTTTAGCCAGCCTTGTTGGGTGATAGAGATTTTCTCGCTTAGATGTCGCCGCAACTCTTGTGAGAAGTCCTGTCACTCCTTAGGGGCATCTTTTTTTTTATATATTTCTTTTTATTAAACATGTACAGCTTATTCAACATAGGTACAGTTCCATCAGATCAGTGACAGGGAATACAGCGACATCAAGGTACATAGAATTGGAAGAATGATAAATGTTATGGAGAGGGGGGACTGTCACATTCGGGGTCACCTGGTGGGGGACATATGTAGCCGCGATATGCATTCCAAGGAGACCAGATTTTGGACCACTTTCGGGTACAGCCCCTAGCTGCATAAACTGTCTTCTCCCTCAGCATGCACCAGTCGAGGTCCGCCTCCCAATCCACGACCCTTGGGGGCAGCGTTGCCCCCCAGTGTTGAGCGATGTTTCTTTTGGCAATCATGCATCCCAGTGTAACCCATTGCATGGCGTGTGTGTTTAGGTCAGTGGGTTCCCAGATATTAAGGAGGCATCTGGGAGCTTCAGGCCTTATGTTGAGCTCCAGTACCTGGCTCATAACGTGATGGATGTCTTGCCAATAGTCCTGTATTGGGTCGCAGTGCCATAATATGTGGATAAACGTGTCCATCTGGGTGCATCCCCTTCTACAATACCCATTTGTTGAGCCACCCATGTGTATCAATTGGGGCCCCGTGATGTAGATTCTGTGAAGTATTTTTAGTTGCACGAGTCGGAGGCGCGCCGGGATGGCGACAGTTTTGGGGGAGGAGACTGCAGTCTGCCAATTTTCGTCGTCAAGCTCAATACCGTCCTTCACCCATTTCTCTCGCAGCCGCACCAGTGGGTCGTCCATATTATTAATGAGTTTCCTATATGTTAGGGAGATGGCTCTCTTGGGTAGATATCCGTCAAGCAGTCTGTCCTCCAGTGGTGAATAGTCAGGTGGGGAGGTGTCACGGGGCAGTGCCGCTTGCAGCGCATGGCGGATTTGCAAGTAGCGAAAACGCTCTGAGTCCGCCATGGAATATTGAAGCTGGAGAGAGTCAAAAGACTTGATGCCGTTTTTGTCCCACATGTCTCTAATGTGTGAGATGCCAATTAGGTCCCACTTGTCAAAATCCAGTGAGTTGCCCAAGTCTCCGAGTCTCTGGGAGTCCCACAGGGGCGCGGACAGGGTCAATCTGTTGGCCCATCCCAACAAAGCAGTCGCCGTGTGCCAAATGTGGATGGAGTGCTTAGTGGGGCCGGTGAGGGGGTATCTGTTTGGCGTAGAGTAAAGGGCCCTGGCAAAGGAACCGTTAGGAAGGAGCAGTTTGTCCATACCGAACCCGGGATCGTCAGGCCTCCCATATGTGCTATGGTTTATTGCCGTTAGGTGTGAGGCCCAATAATATTTCTTTATGTCGGGTAATCCAATCCCCCCATCAAACCAGCTGAGGGTGAGATTTTTTAGAGCGATACAGGGTCTCCCATTCCAGAGGAGGTCTCGTTGAAGGCCCTCTATTTGTGGGAAGTAGGAATTTGGTACAGGTTCTGCCGAATTTTGTAGGACATAGAGGAAGCGGGGCAGGGACATCCTTTTAAAGAGGGTCGCTTTGCCAAGTAAGGAGAGGGGAAGCAATTTCCAGTTCGTGATGTCCTGCTTTAGACGTTGTATCGGGGGAGCCAGATTTCGGGCGAAACGGAGCCATTTGTCTAGTGAAATAAAAATGCCCAGATATTTGAAACCGTCTGAGACTATTGGTATGGGACAATTTCGGGGTATTGGGGGGGCCTTCCCGTTTAGGACGTAGATGAGAGATTTTTGCCAATTAATACCAAATCCGGAATATCTACCAAAAATGGAAAGGATGTCGAATAATGCAATAAGGGATCTTTTAGGGGATGCAAGGTATAACAGAATATCGTCTGCGTACAGAGATATGCGGTCTTCCCAGTCAGTTGCCCACCGCAACCCACGAATCATTACATCCTTGCGGATCCATGCCGCGAGGGGCTCGAGGGCTAGAGCAAATAGTAGTGGAGATAGGGGGCATCCCTGGCGGGTCCCTCGGCTAAGTAAAAAGGGGTCGGATTTCCTATTGTTTATGACTACTTGAGCCATGGGGGCGCTGTAGAGCAGTCGTACCCATTGACTAAAGCCCGGCCCAAATCCTAATTTCGTGAGCACTGTGAAGAGATAGGGCCATTCAAGCGTGTCAAAGGCCATCGTGGCGTCTAAGGAGACCACAATGGCGTCCTCGCGCAAAGTCGACGCCCTGTCCAAGACCCCATGCAGTCTGCAAAGGTTAAGGGCAGTGTTTCGCCGCGGCATAAATCCCGATTGGTCAGGGTGCACCAGGCCCCCTATTACTTTGATCAGTCTATTAGCGAGCACCTTGGCCAATATTTTGGGCTCGGCGTTCAACAATGAAATTGGTCTATAAGAGGCGCAATCAGCTTTGGGTTTCCCTTCTTTATAGATCGCAACAATAGTCGCGATTCGCTGGTCCAGGGGAAGCGATCCCTGCTCGAGACTAGCTTCAAACATCGATTTCAGATATGGGGCAAGTTTGTCTGGGCAGAGTTTGTAGAGTTCGATCGGGATGCCATTGGGGCCGGGAAGAGTGTTCTGATTGCGGTTGCAATCTCGTCCGCTATAAGGGCGCTGTCCATGAATGCGCGGTCACCGTCGGACAGCACCGGTAAAGATATGTCTCGTAGTAAATCAGAGGAATCCGCTTCGGTGTGCGGAGCTATGGAGCGGTAGATGGCACGGTAGTGGGCCGAGAAGCTGTCAACTATTTCTTGGGGGTCCACTATGGCGGGTCCTCCGGGATTCCCTAGTTCAGGGACCAGTCGGCTGGCTTGCTCCTTTTTTTATCCAGCCAGGCGATTAATTTCCCGGCCTTGTCACCCCTGTCATACACCCGTCCTAGTTTGCACTGTCCCAAGATCTTAGCGCTGTCGGTGACCAGGGCTCGGTATTGCTCCTGCCGGAGTTGCAGAGCGTGAAGAGCCTCCGGCGAGGGGTCAGGGCCCAGATAATTTTCCAGGCGATAGATGTTTTGTTCTATCTCGGAGACCGCCGCTAGCCTGTCTTTTTTGGACCCCGCTATTAAGGAGAGGGCTTCGCCCCGTACCACTATTTTGAAGACTTCCCATAGTGTCTGCGGGGAGTCAACCGAATGCTCAGTGTCCAGAAAATAGTTATCGATGGATTTAATAAGACCGGTCCGTATTTTAGGGCACTTAAGTTGCCAGGGATTGATTGGGGCGATACGCCCCACCGAGGAGTCGTCGAGGACAATGTGGGCCCAAAGAGGAGAATGGTCGAATATGCCTCTGGCCAGGTGCCGTATCTCGTGTATGTTCTTTACCTGTGGGGCGGGGACTATGATATAGTCCAGCCGCGAAAGGCAGTTATGGGCACCCGAGTGGAAGGTGTGTTGAATCTTGTCTTAGGGGCATCTTTAATCAGTGTAGGATTGTTGATTGCTATAGGTTCTACTCCTCCATTGGCCTGGAAATGACCAGTCACAAATATTACCCATTCTGCCTCTGCAATGTTTGCACTCCCCTGGCTGGTGTGTCCTTTGGATTGCTTGTTCACTAGCGCCCAGAATTTTGTGGAGTTCCGATTTTTACTTTCCCAGAGTAGCGTGTACCAAAATAGTTCAAGGTGATGTTGTCTGTCCTTTTGGCATGCCCATCTGTAATTTTTGTGTGTGATTTTATACTCGTTCAATAGTTCTTTAGAGTCAGGTTGCTTCCTGGCTGCCCTGAGGGTGGTGTTTCTGGTCCTCTTTAACACCATGGTTTGATTGAAGTTGGGGTCTGAGTGCTACGAGGATCGGTATAGAAATGCGGTGGAGATGGAATTTGGCTTAAAAGTTGAGAACAGAAATTTGTCCAATCAGCGATAGGAGAGGCTGTCAACAGGATACAACCTGCAGTAAGTAAGAGGCATTCCTTCATTATGTTTATGCTGATGTCGTCATTCCATCTTAAACGTTTTAAGTTTTCAGTATAGAACTCCCCTGTGAGTAAATGGAGCAGGATCATGATGGACTGAGTTTAGAGAGACAGTAACTACTTGTGGGCGGTGGTCACTCTCGGATCGTGCTATGATGCTATAATTTTCTAAGTTTGGAAACAGGGATAAGTTACAGATGGTGTCATCTAAGTAAAAATGCTTTCAACCATTTGTCCATGTCCAATTCGGTGGAATGTCATGTGAGAACCTACAGTTCATTATGATAAAACCGGCACTGTAAAGTTGCAACACACAGTGCTCCTCTAAACCACAATATGATTGAGGTGTGGATTTGATCTGATCCTTCAAAACCGGTGGAGGAAATAGTAGGAGACTTCCCAAAGCCACCGGATTTCCCTGGAAAATGTTGGTATTAAAGTCCCCGGTATGCAAACAATCTGCGTGAGGGAAGTCCCAAGCCAGATCACACAGAATTTTGAGCAATCAGTTTAAGTGAGACCTTTTTGTTCGTGCACTTGGATTAATGTAAACATTGAAAAGCAGCAAAGGGCACTCTTGTCTCCACAAATTAATTTTAACTCCAAGCAGCCAGTCTTCATCGAAGTTTAATAAGTCAATTGGGGCTGTTAGGCTGCAGGAAATGTAAATGGACAGGCCCTCCTTGGGTTGTCCATAGGTACAATGCCTTACAGCTGGTTTCCAGTATTCGATGTATCCTACTAAGGGGCAGTTGTGAGTAGCCCATGTTTCCTGGAGGGCAAGTAGGTCATGTTTGAGAATAACATTTCGGGTCTCTAATGAGGCCATTTTGTGATAAAGGCCACTAATGTTCCAGGAGCATAGAGATAAGAAAGACTGTGACTGTGGGTTGGTAAGAATGACAGGTTGAGGGTAGAGATCGCTAAGTTTAATAACTTCCTTTTGTTTTAATTTTTGTGAGCATTGCCCGTTTGGTCAAGCTGAGCTTTTATGGGACAGAGCTGCTGGCAACCATCCCAAATCTTGAACTTAATTGAAATTCGAGGGTGTGGTCCATGATCGATCTTTTGTGGCTGCATCGCCCATAGCATTTTTTAAGATTGAGTATGGCTTGTTTCTGTCACCATTCGGGGTCCGGCGAAAACTTTGGTGGGTAGATTTTGATTCCCCATAACCGGTAGATTTCTTTGCTAGCTAAAAGGGCTTGGGCCCAGGTAGAAGATTTAAATGTTACCGTTGGTACTTCTGAGGGTTGTGACCCTCTTGGAGGGAGAAATTCGATATACTTGATGTCTTCAGATGCCAGTGCATTGAGTCCCGAAACTCCTTTTAATAATTTAATGATGTTAACTCTCTTTAGGACATCATACTTTCCTTTTGATTTGTATTCAGGTGCGAAGAGAATTTTCGAGTACTGACGGTCACTGGCAATTCGCTGTTAGCAAGGACCAGAGTCGAATGGGTCATAGTTTTCTGGTGGTGAGCTGGAAGCTGTTCCTAGTTTAAGCAGACAGTTTTCTCGAGCCTCTAGCTGACTAGTTGGGGGATCCCCAAGTGACTTTGGTGCATGTTTAATGGTTACTTTTAGGTGGTTATCAATAGATCGAACGGTCTGAGGTCGAGAGTGAAGAGAAAATTGAATTGGGGTGGTCAATTCTGTTAGAGAATTTGTTTTCTCAACTTGTGGTTGACCATTTGCTTTTTTCATGCCAGTTGGAAGCTCTTTTAATTTTTCAATAACTGCCACGTCGTGGGGATTTAATGAGGGTCTTCTTAAGCAGGGAGGGGAAGCGTGAAGAACCTGGTGGTGTAGGGACTATTGAGCATTTAATGTTGGGTTCACAGTAATAATTTGCTGTTCATGTTTCTGTTTAGCTAGAACTTGAAGCTTGTTTATTGTCCGGGAGTTTAAACAATGGGTAAAGCTTGGGAGACTCAGGCTTTAATTTTTGTCGTTAACTTATTTCTATGCTTACGTTGACATTTCCTTTCTCTCTTGCTAAGGGGATGGGCGATTGAGAGTCGGGCTTAGGAGAAGTGGGGCCTGTGTGAGTGGCTTAGGGACCGGCTCTGGGTGGGCTGGGTCAACTAGAAGAATTAAGTCACTCCTAACTTGAGGGCTCTGCGACCAGGGTACTGGGGTCTTGTCCGGCAGTGTCAGAACTTGGTTCTAAAACGCAGGGATTTACCTCTCCACTCCCTGTCAACCCGTGAACTGCTGGTGCCCGAGTTTTTAAATTTATTTTGTCAGAGCTTGGACCTGCACGCTTTAGATGGGCCTGTTCCTGCCACTTGCTATCACTACCTCAAGACAGTTGTTTGACTTTGTCCAGGACACAATTAAAAAAGGATAGAAGGGCTGAAAGGCTGTCAATGATGGGTGAGCAACAACAAACTGACTCGACCAGGTTTGAAGATGATTTAGCCCGTGTTATTAGGTTATTTAGGTTCTCTAGCTTGTTGTCGATGCCTGCTGTAAACAGGGCTAGGGTGTTCAAAAGATCAACTTGAATATCCAGTTTATCTGAGTGATAATTTAGGGCCGTGACTGTAGTTTGAAGAGTTTGCAGCAGTTGTGACCATGCTGCCAACGTAGGTGTGGGAATAGGGCCCCTTGGACCGGGATCCGATTTCTGACTAGATGGTTTGTCTGCATCCTTAAAAAAAAAAGATAGCTCCAATGCTGATTGGTCGTTTGGGTCTGCTCCTGTTTGTTGCTTTATTGGGGCTGTTACTATGAGTGGGTTAGGAGGGATTTGGGGCAGAAGCGGTTTAATGTTTCACTTCAGTGATCTGTCCCATTGGGCTGCGAAAGGGCTAAATGCATCCGAGCTCGTTATTTGAACTTTTAGTTTGAGTGAAGAACTTGGAGACGAATGTTGTTGTAGCATAATAATGAGGGTGTCTATTTGTTGTGGCAAAACGTTAGATGTTGACTCAGTGGTTTCACTCCAGGAATGATCTTTTGAAGCGTGTGGTGCATGGCTTTCCTGGGACTGAGATGGATAACGAGATAAAAAGTGCTGAAAGTCTAAATTAGCCCCGGTTATTGGCCCAAGGGTGTTTTCTGATCTTCTGAGGTTGTTCTTACACTGGAGACGTCCAACGGTGATTGAGTTGTATTAACTGACGGCATGTGGACAATTGCCTGCGCTGTTGTTTGTTGTAATCTTCTAACTTTAGGCACCTCTGAATCTTGAGGGAGGGGAGAGCTTGACCCCTCCTGATGTTTTTTTGAAATAATCTAGGATGAAAGAGGGTTGCGGATGCTTAGAGTCATGCGAAGAAGGGCTCTCCTTGTTGCTATCACAGTCTGATCTGGAGAGAAGAGGGCTTGATAACTGTGGCAGGGGCTTGACCATGGATTGTTTAAAAATGGTCACTGCAGCTCCTTCTACTACTACGGCCATCCGTTTAAATATTTTTGGCTTGGGAGATGGAAATACCTTACTTATTTTCCCAGATCTCATCACTCTGCTTTGTTAGGCTGCCTTGCAATGCGGCACCAAACACGTCAGGCCTCCACGCCACCACCTCTTGGCCAGTATTCAGTGACCCGAGCAGTAATCGTGAGGTCTCAGGGTTGTCTTGTTCCAAGAGGAGTAGGGGAAGCCCAAGCGGGAACACACCCGGCCCCTGCAAGCCGCACCCAGACCTGGCTTGGCCACTTCTGCTGGGACCTGGGTTTGCGCTCAGCAGCCGGTAGCTTCTACCGCCGCGACTTGGACCCCCCTCGTTCCCCTCCTCCTCTTCACTGCCCACTATGACCTGCCTTGTGACCCTGCAACCTCAGCCAAATATACGAAAGAACAGTTACCAAGTACCAGATGGTATGTGGCGTGGGGTGTGAGCAAGGGCCAGATAAGAAGTCAAAATTTAGACAATGTGGGCAGAGCGGCAGAGGAGAGAGGGTGCTGATAGGGGCGGGACCAGCGAGGCAGGGCAGGACTAGAGCAAACAGGCCAGCGAGCTTAACAGCTACAGACTAGTGCAAGCTATTGCAGGCTAGTACTGACCACAGTGTGGTGCGAGCAGTACGGCCGGGGGGGGGGGAAACAGAGCACAAATAGGGTATGGAGGTATAGCACTGTTAGTTTAAGTGCAACAAGAGCCTGTGTAAATGCAACAAGAGCCTGTGTACAAGGCTCCTTTTATGGGGGAAGGGGTCCTGAGGAGATCGAAACTGGTACTCACCTCAGCTGGGACCTCACTGTCACTGGCCTGCTATCCCCCTGCAGGAGTCCACACCTCGTTTCCACACCACACCTTGTCTCGTCTCCGCCGCTATTGAAAGCGCGACCAGGACCGGTACTGCTACCGCTGCAGCCTGAAGCTCCGCCCCATGCTCTACTCTGCTCTCACGCACTCTCTCCGCTCACCGCCAAACTGAGAACTGTGTTGTAATTGTTTCCTTATTTATTTTCCCTCCCAAATAGGAGACTCAGCTTAGCCTAACCAACCATGGTTGTTAGCACCACTGAGGAATCCAACACCCCCAGGGTAGGTCTGCTTCAATGAGGCCCATGAATGAACACAGAGGCCAGAGGGGCAGTCTGTTGGGCTCCTAAAGGCCAAATTTCAATGTCTGGACAAGACTGGTAAAGCCCTCCTCCACCCACCCGATAAGGTGTGCAAAATTACCATGGCATTTTGCATGTTACAAAACATTGCTCTGTGATGGAAGATCCCGTATATTGCAGATGAAGAGGACTATGAAGAGCCACCGGATGAGGATGTTGAAATACCAAATGAAGATGATAGTGGTGAAGAAGGAGGAATTGACATATGTCAATATGTAATTAACCTCTTTTTCACATGAGTGTAAGTATATCATCGCATTTTATTTTATGAAATGTTAAACCAACTTTTTATGTAATGAGGATAAAAGTCTGTGCTGGACATTTGTTTGATAGGCCAAGTTAAGTGACATCCAGGGCAAAGATGTTTGTTGATCAAAGTATTGACACATTGACTACTGTATAAATTTGCATTCTTCATCTTTGATTGTTCTTAGAAAATGTGCCCCCAATTATATTAATTTGTAAGGAGTCGGTTTTGTATTGTAATTAGGGCTCCCGGTTTTCCGTTTTTACGGATTTCTACATATAAATACAGACGGAAATCTATATTTCCTTTGTCTGTATTTATATTTAGAAACGGCAAAATACTGAAAAATGTTGCCACACTGCCGTGCTCGAATCCAGCCACGCCCCCTTCCTACTGCTGGAAATTCCTTCCCAGGCGCGCACACAGCCGCACCCGAGTACTTCACAGGTCTTTTGAAAGACCATTTACTTGTTAACGAGGCTTTATTGTTCTTTCACCCCATACATTTCACGTGGCAGCGTGAGAGCTTCGGACCGACATAGCTGCTTCGGACCGACATAGCTGTGCATCTGATTCACGCTCAGCACCAGGCGTCTAAAGTTAGGAGGAGGAGACAGAAGAAAGGTGCTATTATGGGGCACAACACTGGATGTAGCCTGCAGGATAAACTTTTGCACCCCAGCGGGGTCAACTCAGTCTTTCATCATTCCAGGGTCGCTAAAAAAATAATACCACCGCCGCCGTCACTCCTGCACACAGAGATCAAGGACAAAGGAGGGCCCTCCGAGGGGGCAGACCCCGGGCACAGACAGGGAACCACGCACACAGGCCCGCTTTAAAAACAGACACAGGAAACAACACGCAGGCCTGCGCTTAAAGCAGACTGTCAGAGAGTCTTGTCCACGGGACTGCTCCTAAAGCAGGCACAATCATCATGGGAACTACGCAATAGCAACCGCACAATCACAAATGTCTGCCCTGCTGATTTAGGTGTTTTTGAGGCAATACTAAAGGCCCACCGTTTCCTCCAAATAATCGTACTGCTATTGAGGAAGCCATAGGTTGAATCTGTTAAAGAGGTCAAGCCCAGCTCTTCGAACAGGAGCATAAAAGGAATGGTTCAGGCGGTCACAAAAATCTTGCAATGGCCTACCTTTGGTAAAATTGTTAGCATTAGTCAGAGGCGCAACTAGAGACAAATTTCGGGGGGGGGGGGGGCTGAGCAAAAATTTCGGGGGGGGCTGAACTTTAAGCAATAGGCAGAGTGGAGCTGCAGGGGTTCTTAGAAGGGGTGAAACAACAGCGAAGCCTCATTAACATGCAAATGGTCTTTTAAAGACCTGTGAAGTGCTCGGGTGCGGCTGCTTTTTTGCCCGGGAAGGTGTCTCATCCCGGGCTGCCACACACGAGGGGGGGGGGGGAGGCTGAAGCCCTGTGAGTCCAATGGGTGATGCGCGCCTGGCATTAGTCAAAGCAGATCTGACAAGTCGGAAAAGAGAAGAAGGGTGGGTGGAAGCGTGTTTATTTCCTGGTCTCAGTAAACTTCCTATTTTGGCTGAACATCTTTTTTTGTACCTTTTTATAAGGACTCAACATTTATCTTTAAAAACGGTGTTTCTAGTCTCTTATTTTCCATCAGTCACCTTGTAATTAGCAGAGCATCCCAGGATGTGTTGTGTGATTGTGGCCTGGACATACAGTTGGCCAACTTCTCATCCCTGAAAGATTTTATGGATCCAGTGAAGGGTTTGTAGGCTTAGCAACAAGAAATAGTAAAGGCAAGCGCAGGTTTAAGTAGGTTGGTAACATGAGGTTGTACCACTTCTTCCCGTTTCCTAGGGAGGGCTAGTTTCAATACAGGAAAAGAAGAAACAGTTGTTGTAGGAGGTAATTTTTGCTAGGTAAGGAAAAAATGCTTAAAAATGTGAAATGAACTAATTCACTTGAAGGCAGATTTCTAGCTGGCTTTAGATGGAAATACAGAAGCGCTGGCACATGTTTACTCCTGATAAGTGCTTGTACTCTATCCTAAAGTGTTTTTATAGCAGAACTGAGAAGCACAGGTACTCTCCTTTTGAAATTACTCAGTACCGGACCATTTATAGCACTGCTAAAGCCACAACAAATCACTAGTTTAAGTGAGCGCATGTATGCATTGTTAATTTAAAAAAATGTGGAAAAATACTAGCTGTAGCGTCGTCTTTTACTTGTGGCAAAAATAAATGTGGATAAATACTAGCTGTAGCGTCGTCTTTTACTTGTGGCAAAAATAAATGTGGATAAATACAGAAAAAGTGCCCAAAAAATAAATATGGATAAATACAGACGGAAATGGCAAAAGAATAAATACCATAAAACCGGGAGCCCTAATTGTAATTTACGAAATCTTTTTGTTTTTCTCTGTTTTAGGACCCTTCACTATATCCTCTTCATTTTGAAATTTCAAAGTTGTGAAATTTGCAGTTATATGCTGCTGTTGCAAAGTACAAAGGAAACATGGGTTGCCACTGTGGAAGACACACGCCAACTTTAGGTGTACATATCTTGTACTGAGAAAACATGCACAGTGATTGAATGGAAGTTTGTAAAATTGCATTAGACTTGTTTTGTGTTGAATGTTAGCACCAAGCCAATATGTGTTGCTTGACCTGCTTTAACCACATGTGGTAGGCGACCCAAACCATACTAATCTCCCTTCATATTGGCAAAATGCTCATTTTGTGTTGAGTGTATGAAGTTGTTGATGTATCTCATTATCGTAGAACTAACGTTTTGTAACACACCACTTAAAGTAGGTTACCCCAGATACTGCAACAGTGTATTGGAATGATCCTGTGGCGACCAAATTGAGTACCGTAGGATTTATGAGTGCTATTGTTGTGCAATTCCTATTATGAGGCAGAATATCTTGCTCCAGCTGATGCCATAATTCAATTATTTTTTCCATTATCTGTTTCATTTGATTATATTCCCTTCTTCCATGGTGGCGAGGTATGGAACTGGAAATGTTAAAACGTCACTCAGTATTTATGTGTTGTATGGTTTGTTATGTTTAGGAAACATTTGACATACCAACCTATTTAAAATATAATAAAATACTAGTGGGTGCTTTTTTAGTTTTGGGATTTTGTTTCCATGGTAGAAATTTGTGAGAAACATTACCTACTTGCAAATCATTCATAAATTAATAATCATTTGATTGTTTACTCTTTAACCCCTTGGCTGCGGCAGGAATTCCGCCGCAGCGCTGGGGGGGGTTTGGGGGCACTACGGTGGCGCCGTGCTCATGACGGAACCACTCCGTCATGAGTCACGGTTGAGCTGTGCTCATGACGGAGTGGTTCTGTCATGACTCCGCCCACGGCGCTAATCGCCCACACAGGCGGAGAATTAGCGCCGCGTGGGCGGAGCGGCCGCCAACGGCCGCAGCATGACGGAACCACTCCGTCATGAGCACACGGCACCCGTGGCTCATGACGGAGTGGTTCCGTCATGAGCAGGGAAGGGGTTAAAATGTATGATGGAAGGATAAAAAGGAATATGTACAGAAAAGGAATACAACTCCAGTCTTTGACTTTGTTAGTTTTGTTTTTATAAAACAAAACCAAGAAAACTAAAACAAGATGTTAATCAAAAACAAAACAAGTTCAGTCATTGTGAATGAAATCATTATTGAAGAGGAAAAATTCATTGAAGTCCAATGTTCTAAATACAACTGACATCAGAAAGGTATGAAGGCATAAGAAATGTATAAATAAAGACTGAATTGTAGTCACATACTGAAGTCAATTAGGTTTGGCGTCTCTTGGTGATGGTGGTGGTCTTGCCATCCTCTCCTGGCGGTCTGGGCGAACGTGTGCTCCTGCGGGGGGCTGGTGGATCCACAGTTGGAGGGTCTGAGGTGGCTGTAGATGTTGTCTCTGTGGCAGAGATTCCTTTTCTGTGGCTGAGGCAGATGTAGGTGGGCTACAGAAAAGGGGAGATGATACTGAGAAAGACCTGCACATAAGGGTGTAAATGTCCTGCAGCACCCCAGTCAGGGAGCCCAAATTGGAGCTCAGATTCTCCATCTGTACATTCTGCTCCCTCTGCCACTTCTTCATGTCCCGGAGCTCAGTGAGGACTTGGCCCATTATGTCTTAGGATTGATGGAGGGATTGCAAGACTTGGTTAAGGGTGGCCTGGGTGACAATCAGCCCAGTGGCCTCACTATGCTTGCCCACAGTTTCCCTCCCATTACCCCTACCACCAATACCCTGTGTCCTTGACCCAGGGTGCCCCATCTCACTGGTTCCTGGCTGAACTGGAGGTGGTGATGTTTTAACAGCAACCAGGACTGGGGTGCACAAGATCGGCATGGTGTTGTTTTGGTCACAGGATGCGGAGGTATCCGTAAGCTAAGGTGTTGTAACAGCTGGGGTGGAAGGTGTAGGTGTGGGCCGAGTGAGGTTCACTGGAGCCCTCTGCCCAGGCAGCCCAGATGGACAAGGCCGCTCCTCTCCATCCAGACTATCAGGAGTAGAGTCATCCCTGGAGGCTTTATCCTTGGCTAAAGTTGAGATTTCCTCAGTGCCAGATGGTTGGCCACATGCTTTAGCTGTAGGACCTATTATGAATGCAAAAAAATTGATACATTGTTAAAGTGTGGATTACACATCCAATGAGTTTTAAGCAAAGAAGTAGCAACCTAAAAGGAAAAATGAAATCAATATCATGAGTATACCTTTCACTGGTATTGTAATTAGTTAGACACACAGTTTAAATTTCAAAACAGCGTCACATAAACAGGTAGGACGATGTCGTTAAATGTAAAAAAATATTTTGTAACTATACATGATATGCACCAACCATTCAACACAACACAGTAGAGAAGAGAAATATGAAATTACCCTATACAAGGCCTAGCAGGCTAAAAAACAGACATTTACACAACTTAGAAGGATGTTTAGCCTTAGTCATCATAATAACAGTGCAGAGTCAATTTTCACAAATACCACTCATATTCAGCTCACAAATTTATATACCTTAACATTTTCCGCTCAACAAACTTTGATTTGTGCAACTACTGACATCAATTCAATTACATGACAAGAAAAGGACAACATTCAAAACCTCAAGACATACAATTTTCAGAAGAGTGCATCAAATTGAGATTGATCTATAAATTACCGTTTACCATATTTGAAAAAAAGTTTGAAAAGGGAGAATGAGCAAAATTAGATTGTAATGTGATTTTCACAAAACAGAAACAAGGCATCCTGCTTGTTGTAATTATTTCAATGATACAGTCACAGCACTTGAAAACTTGTAACTTGAACATACCTAGGGAAAATGTGTAGTACAAAGAGAACATACATTTACTATTTGAAACACATATATATTTTTTTAAAACAGATTGTATTGCATTTTCACCTTATATACATTTTTCTCATAAACATTACTTAAACTCAGTTACTCTGGTATACTTTTCCTTTTTGTGCATGATAACCATTATGTCAACCAAATACTGTTTATTTCTTCCATGAACATCCCTCTACTAACTCCCCCCTCCTGTCCTCTTACTGAGGGGTCCATTTAATGTTCAGCAAGTTGAGTTGTCACAGTCCTGATCGTATACGTTAATTTCAGTGTATTCACTCTATAACCCCTTCAGGATCTTGGTGTATTGGGCTCCCTTGATGAGATCGTGTCAAGGGTGAAGACCAGCCCGAGGCTGGTTCCCGGTTTCTCATTCCATCCATCAGCTCTCTTTTCCACCCAGCTACCTGGGGCCCCTCTGGTGTCTTCCATTGTCTCATGATTTCACGCTTGGCCAGTATGAAAGCAAGGTCTTGAATCTATCAATGACCCACGATTAAGATGTATGGGGAAATAGACTAAGGAGGCAGGGCATCGGCCCAGAGCGAACCACTCGTTCAAGCATTCTAGCCACCCCTATCACGACCTCCTGCCAGTATGTGTGCATGATTGGGCAGCTCCATAACATATGCATCATGTCCTCCCCAATTTCTCCACATCTTGGGCAGTTTGCATCCTCCCTGTGAAAGTATCTTTTAATACATTCCGGGGTGAGGTAGGCCAGATGAAGAACATAGAAATTAATCAATTTTAATCAAGCATTTCCCCGAAATCTCATAAGTTCTGTCAAATGTGTTTACCCAATCTTTATCTTCCATTGGAATGCCCAAGTCCGTCTCCCACTTGTCCCTCAGTACTGTCAAAGCTTGGACAGAGTCCCTGCCAATCGCCCTATATAGGCACAATACTGCCTTGATCTTGCCCCGCCGTTCCTATATAACCGCTTGTAGTGTATCTTTTGGGTTCTACGGTACCCATCCCCCAGTGTCTCCTGATCGCTGTAGTCACCGCTCAGTGCAACAGGACTGGTACTGGGGGAATGTCCCAATCTGGCCAAAATGCCTCACATGGCCGGAGCTCGCCTTCTTCATATAGACCCCCCAGTTTAGTGGCTTCCGCCCGCACCCACTCCACCAGACCTCCCCATTGGTCCACATGTAGCAACGTCTGCAGCCCCATCACTGGGAGGTTCGGGGAGTAGGGCGCCCGAGTTTGTGTCTTCTGCAAGCATCTTCCCCAGCAGCGCCGTATCACTTGCAATTCATTGGTATACTTCCATGGTGCCCCCAACCCTCAGTAGCATCCTTAGGAGCACATCTCGCTCAGGGAGGAAAGGCCCCACCACTCTACCCTTTGTTTGCCTCTTCGCTATCCGTTGTGTAAACCATTGCAGTTGTCCCGCTAAGTAGTATGATTTAAAGATGTGGACAGCCATTCCCCCCTCCTCTGTACATCGTTTTAATGTCGCCATGGCCACTCCTTGACGGCCTGCCCCCCAGATGAACAACACCAGGTATGTGTCTAACTCAGTGGACCGCGCTCTCGGTATCCATATGGGTAATTTCGTAAACAAGTATAATAGGCGAGGAAGGGCTATCATTTTTTAGTAGTGCCACTCTGCCGGCAATAGATAGAGGGAGTGTCCCCCAGAATGCCATACTGTGTTTTAAGGAACACACCATCCCGCCTATGTTCCTCTCCTGGATGTCTGATTGGGAATGGTATATCTTAACGCCAAGATATCATAGGCAGTGGGGTTCCCACACAAGTTTTCCCAGTCTCTCCAGTGGCTCCACACCCCCCACTAGTGGGAAAAGTTGGGACTTTTGCCAATTTACTTTGAGCCCTGACAGCGCATTATTTCCTGGGCTCCTCGCAATTCCCCTCCCAGATCGCTCAAGAACAGGAGTAGGTTGTCTGCATATAGTGCAATGTGATGGGTATGCCCTCCTATCTGCAGGCCTTGGTATCTTCCTCCTGCCTGAGCAAGGTAAGGCAATGGCTACATAGCCAATGAAAACAGTAGGGGGAATCCCTGATGTGCCCCTCTCTCCACTCAGTATATAGCAACTGTACCCATCATAGGAAGCCTTGCCCCAATATCAATCACTCCAAAACTCCATATAGATATCTCCATTCGAGGCTTTCAAAGGCATTCTCTATATCAATGGCAAAAACTGCTCCCCCGGTCGCTCGCCTCTAGTATAGGTAGTAATCGTATAATGTTGAGGGTGGTATTTCTACCCAGGATAAACCCTGCTTGATCCGTATGGACTAGTGTAGTCATCATCATCATCAATAAACTTTATTCGGTTGTTTTCTTAAACCATCAAAGTATACAAAAAAATCCATAAATGTCTTGATCTAAAAAATATATTACAGAAGAGTAGAATTCATTAATGTAACATCATAAATAGATTTAAGATTAAATGATGAAAACACTAAAACAGTCAAACTTCCAGTTAAAAATGTGCACCGTGTAAGAATATAAAAAGTACAATCTAATATACGGGACACGAATCATCAATTTCTATGACGATAACTTCCACAATCGCATTTGGTTTCATTGTTACGGCAATCCAGTGCAGCCTAAATTACAAACTTCTGGCGGCTAATCCAAAAATAAAATAAAAAACGGCTACTGCAAAAACTATTGGGTCAGATATGTCTGTCTTCAAGATTCTGTGAGCAACCCAATATTATCTGGCTCCAAGGTTTAAGCAGATTGCTTGTATCCACCTCCTGCTGATCTGTTGATATTTGCTGCAAAAGAACCAGATGTGTTCTTCAGATTTATGTACTCAGGGCATACTTCCGATGTTGAACCAACAGCCTGTTTATTAGGAATCTTTAAAAGTAAACTACCCAGCTGTCACCTAATGTATAAACTTTTAGCAAGTGGAGGAGAAATCAGATTCAAATAGGGTTCGAACCTGGGGGAGGTCTTGACGGTTAAAAACTGTGTTGTTAAATTACCATTGGTCATTCTCACTACGTAGCAATCTGTCACAAATTATCAATATTTTGCTTTCACTCTGGGTGAGTCCTCTTTGCTTGCCTCCTCTGCCTGGTCCCACAAATTCAGCATTTTGAGTGATCTACACCAGTTTGCGATGTGTTTGAACCACATTAGTTTGTTGGCGCCACTAATCTTCAAGATCTCCCGTATTGAGTTGCAATAATCAGTTAGCTGGGGTGTTGTTCACACACGCAGCCAATACATTAGAGGTTTAAGCAAAGCCATATTCCCGATTCCTTTCAACCCTAGAACGGAAAATAATGGAGTCAACGGGGTAGTAACACTTACTAAAACAAGTGATCTGACAAAATGTTTTAGCCTATCGTCAATTTATAGGTATTAATGTAACCCCATATCTCGGCTCCATACAAAGCACTGCTTTGGGCTTTTGCTCGATAAACCTCTAGTGCTAGGGTCAGTGATCGAGTTCGGGACTGCCTTTGGAACCTTAATATCGACTTTGACCAATGACATAGGGTAAGGTAACTTTTGTCTAATTGATGCTCCCAGCCAAGTGAATAATTTAGTGTTATACCCAGATCGTCAATATTTTTCACCCTCTCGAGTGGTTCGGATGCAATCATAACTGCTCATGTTTGTCCCTTGGCCTTTCCAAAACCATAAATTTTGTTTGGCCAACATTGAGTTTCAGACCCCTATCCGTGCAGAATTCCAAAAATGTATCTACTAGATTTTGTAAACCCATAGGAGGTGTCGAAATAAGTAGGGAGTCATCTGCAAACAGCAGGATCAGGACTTTCTTGCCATTCATAGTGGGGGAGTCATTCCTGCAGTTCATGAGCCTGCTGGCCACTTTATTAATTAACAGGGAAAATAAATTGGGGGCAAGTACGCACCCCTGGCGCACCCTACACTGTATTGGTATCCTGTCTGTCAGTTTGCCGTTTTTTCCCCATCAAACTTGAGCATAATTATCTTCATGCAATCTTGCTATCAGGATTACCAAATTAGTTGGGGCACCTAGATCTAGCATGATTCTCCATCACAATTCATGGGGCACAAGCTCACAGCGAATCTCACGTCAAAGAAGGCTACATGTACTTTTTGTTTCTTTAACAGTGTCAGACTAGGACTAGTTATCAGCATTAACCTTCTGATACAGATCCAGCAGGGGTGATGTACAGGTCCCAATTCCCCTTTGCAATACTCCACAGGGAGCATAAGCAGCCTCCTATGTACAGTAGTACGCAAGGGAAAGGGGAAAACAGGGATAAAGAAATAAATGGTAGTTGTCCACAACCCATAGGCCTCCTCGTCTGGTGAGAACCTGACCTTCTCTCTTATGAATCCTGGAAGTGAATGTGTTAAATGGTAGCGGCAGTTGCAGTCGATAACCTTTCAAGATTTGCCCGGCGGTAATCGCCTCTTATACCATTCGATGATTTAAACAACAAAAGAGGCAGGCGCCGGAGACTGGAAGGCAGGAAACAAAGTTTTATTCCGTCGGAGTAGAACACATCAGATCAGACAGCAAGGTATCGTCACGAGGTGCTCTCCCCACATCTCTGAGGCCTGGCCTCTTATAAACAGGTTTATGACTTTATTGCCGGTTTATCATACATGGCACATTCTTGAGATCGCTTTGATACATGAAAGAACATCCTCAGAATCCCTACTTCAAGCTCGTTCCCACACATATCTACAGTGGAAGTCCCCACCCCACCCACAGTAGGAGATGGCTATCACACAGCTGGACATTCTGCCAATTCCCGGGGGTGTGTGCGACTGGTCGGGTCTCAGGGGGTGGGGGGGCCTTGATCTACTGTAATGCCTTTGATGTGGGGTGTTTCCCTTACAGTAGGGGCAATAAACTGCATCCGCAGGGCTAGGTGATGG
This sequence comes from Triturus cristatus, assembly GCF_964204655.1. Classification (NCBI taxonomy): domain Eukaryota; kingdom Metazoa; phylum Chordata; class Amphibia; order Caudata; family Salamandridae; genus Triturus; species Triturus cristatus. Next base: position 1,004,562,436 of record NC_140591.1, on the reverse strand, counting down.
CCTGGGATCGGCCCGGACAATCGGGCGCAGAGGAAGGGGGTTATCAAACAGATGTATGACCATGTATGGGATGTCGGTCAGGCGTGGGATGTGGTTCCATGGCAGGGTCGCGCAGAAGGAGAGGGTTTATGGCCCGTGTATGAGAGAGCGGGGGTGGTCAGCGCGTTGGAGGATGTTCGCAGCGCCAGGGGGACGCGTTGGCGATCGACAATGAGCAGGGAGAGAGGCCATGGTGCCTAAAATGGCTGCCGTGTGTTTTTGCGTGTGGTGCTGGGGAAAGACAAGATGGCGCAGATAATGTTCAGATACAAACTAAATTTCCACAAATGGTGACCCCATGTATGAGAGAGAAAGGACAAGAATTATAAACATTTAACACTCTCAACGGTATACTAGCCTACAGGCGGTCAAAAGACGACAACACCATAGGCAAGCAACTCGCATTCAATTCTCGTACTCAGGGTCTCGATCAGGCAACATTAACCATGAAGAAGGCAGTCTCTGCTGGCTAGAACCAATCCAATAACATAGGGAGGAAAATCCGGGGTAAATAAGCAAATTAAGAAGTGTGCGTAAAAACACTTTCTCCTTGAGAGTGGTTGCCAGCTGATCTGAAGTGTGACCGGTGTGATACATCTCACACAATATTAGAATTGGAGGGAGGAGCTGACACAATCTTCTAAACAACGTGGGTGCTCAAGAGGAATTCCTGTAATGCCTGCTATATCTCACATACTATGAATAGAACTGAATACAAGTCAAGCGACTGAGTGCGACATCAATAAAGTGCCCCATTGACCAGCAGGATGTACAGAGCGATAAACAGTCCTGTGCCCCTTAATAACAAAAATAAAACAAGGCTAATTTCCCTCGAGGAATATCTAGCACTAGAAATCTTGAGAGCGCTCCGTTTCCTGGAGCGTGCGAAATACACAATTTTTCAATGGAAACGCTACCGCTTACTGCAACAATGTAGCTGTATCTTTTTCCCGTGGTGATTGTCTCAGGAACAGGTGATGCAGCTTTGAAAGTCCAGGGGACTCAAAAAAAGACGAGGCAGCCCTATCGTCGGAGGACATAACTGCGAGCCGGGAGGAAGCGACATTTGTCTTCGGCAAGCCCTCGAAACGCCGTTTGTCTTCGGCAAGCCCTCGAAAATGCAGGACAAAGCAAGGAAACAATCCTCAAGAGCCACAGACCAGCAGCTCAAAATTCAAAATTGACAAGCGCTGGATCTCTCCAGAGGAGGGACTTATATTGCAGTCCCCCTTCCCTGGAGAAGAACCAGCAAGGACCCTGTTGTATTCTGGACCCTGTAGTTCCAATCATTATTTCCCACTCGCACTGTGCTACGAGGGTGTCATGACAAACAGCACGTATTTCCACATGAGTAAAGTAAATCTGAAGACCTGGTCACATGTGCTTATCTTGGATCGAAAGCCCGCTTGGTAGGGAGACAAGATCACATTATCTTCTACCCAGGCTTGACGTTTATCTAGGACTAGGAGTTTTGAGTGAATCCCTGCCAAGTTCCATGAAATTCGGGACCGTCACTTAGTTACCCCATTGTTTAGTGTAGTCAATCCTCTAGGGATTTCTGTCTCATGAGATGACATGTTATCAGCGCTAGAATAACGATTTCGGACTGCTGGTTCTGGGATTTCCATTGTAGTCATAAATGGGAGGAGTCTCGTTGCTAGGATCTTACTTAATATTTTAAAGTCCAAATTAAGCATTAATAATGGCCTGTAAGCTGTAAAGTCTTGAGGTGTTTTACTCTGTTTAAGCAGTGGTATTACAAGTGCCTCTCTTGTAGTGCTTGAGAGTACTCCCTCCTCTCTTGCCGCCTCATACAGCTTCACCAATCTTGGGGGTAGCTCCTCCACATAGGCAGCATGGAATTTGGCAGGGAGCCCGACTGTTCCTGGGGTTTTGCCCCTGGCTAGGTCTTTAATGGCCTTTCTCACTTCCTGCTCAGTAATGTCCGCCCCCAATATTGTAACATTTTCTTTTGGCAGGGTGGGGAGGGGGTGCGGAGCAAGAATGAAACACACATATGTTATTTGTTATTTGGTGCAAAAACACTTACAAGCACCATAATATCATGTGAAATGCACGGGAGATTGAAACCTGTTATCTTACATTCAACACAATACATTCAAACAAACAAGCCAAACAAGATGTTACTGATAAATTTAGGTTTGTATGTTAGAGAAAATTTGCAAAACACATTAGCAACAGCTTGCTTCAAAGCAAACAGGACATTTAGGTTTAGTGACACGTTGAAAACATCTAACTTACCAGTCTGCACTCCACCAGGGATTCCTATCAAGCCTTCAGTATGTAGAATCTTCAAGACCTTCTCCTTCTAGGGAAAGAGTCTGAAGGGGGGGCCTGGGAAAACTGCCACCAGTCATCTGGTCCGCCAAGTGACTGTTGGAGGACAAGGAACAGACTCGCTCCCACAGGTCAATCCACATCTTCCTAATTTCCTCCTGTGTGCGCAGGTTGTTTGCTACAGCATTCACTCTGTCAACTGTTGTGGCCCACATTTGTTGTTTCTGTGCTATAGTTGTAATTTGCACTTCCCAACAATTGTGGCTCTATTCTAATGGTTTCATCTACCATGACTGACAATTTTAACTCAGTAAAACAGGGATTTTTCCTCCCTGCCATTCTGAGATAATTAACTTACATAAATTACATAACTCACAAATAACAAAGGAAAATAGGTACATGAACTAGAATCAGAGAGCAAAATACAGAAAAAAAACTGTATTCAGTGGTAAAGTGGTTTGGTACAAAGTTCTGCTGTGATGGGTGGCAGAGGATCATGGCCTGGAATGGAGTGTGTGGTATTCAGGTGTAAAGAATTAAGCTAATCACATCAGGTGTGTGATGCTAGCATCCATCCTACCGCCACAGAACTAGTCCAATGTTGAACGCGTCCCACAACGAAATCACTCAGTCAACAAGCTGCCGCTAGAACACCGCCAGGACAACTGTGAACTCTAAATAGGCTCAGCGCAACCCCACCTCCCTGATGGTGATGGAGTACTATTCACCAGTAGAGGAGTCCGCCGCATCTGCAGGGGTGAGCCGCGTGTGCAATTGTAAACACTCTTATGACATGGACGGAGAGTCAAACTGCATACTTCTAAATAGGGAGGGCGGCAGGTTTCTGTCAGCTTGAGAGAGTACTTGGATACTCCACTTGTTAATGCTCACCTGTAGCTTATGCAGGGAAGATATGCAAGTTCAGAAGAAAAAGTCCCAACTTCCCTTGCCCACCAAGTATGCCCAACAGCGTCAAAGCAAAACTGGTGTAATTGGGGAAGAGGAGAAACAAGGGAAGAGAAACAAAAACTGCCCCACAATGTGCCCTGGGAAGAAGGTAAGATTCAATCCAGTCATGTATATTCCCTGTATGTAAAGAGCAGAAAATGTTTGTTAGTGTATGTGGTAATTTATAGTAGTGATAACAATTCTCTCTAAAAATATATGTTTTGTAACTGCCTCGCTCGCTGCTTAAATCTTCTCTTACACTGATAGCTCAATCACAGTATATACAGGAACAGTGTGCAATCTATAAGAGAGAATAGAGACTATCTTGTAATCACAGCATGGTAGAGCAAACAGAGAAACAGAAATGAATAGAACAGTATAACACTCACTTACAATTAGGATGTAGCAGTGTGTTTAGTATAGCACACAATGTTATGAATCCATAAAAGAATAGAAAAGAAGCATAAACAACAAGAAGGATTCTCTTGAATTAAAATTTAAAAAAATGCAAAAAAATATGCAGGCTATTTGATGCATCCCCTTAACTTCAGGAGACACTAATGCACTGTTTCTATATTACAGTTTTCTCAAAATAGACAGACAGAAAACGGGATCTACAAAGCTGTGGGGACAACAATCAGATAAGTAACTCGTAAGAATATATTTTGCCAGCACAGAGTGCTTTTACTGCTTTACAGCCGCTCTGAATACTTTATAGGATTCTTTCTCTTTCTGTTTCCTATAAAGGAGAAACCAGAGATGGGCACTGAAGCAGGATGAGGAGGAGGATGCAGCCAGGAGCCAGAGAGAGAGCCGCTGAACTGCAGCCCGACGAGGAATGGCGACCACAGCGTGACGCGATGACCCGGAAGCAACAAGGTAAGAGAACAGGATGTGAAAGAGCTGCACGTGATCACTATAACACAAAGCACTCTTCAGCGTTCACAGAGCCTCTTTATGCCCGCATTGCTCCTCTTCTGACGCAACACAGGCCAGCGGCGGAGAACTCCTGGCACCGCTATGGAGTGAAGACAGCAGTACCGCCAAAATCTAAATCAGGCCCTTAATCATTACCAATGGATGTGTATGACCCACAGACCTGTTAAAAGTTCTTTTTCTCCTTTATTTATTATCCTTCTTCGTTAGTTTTTTGGTTAATGACGAATTAATTTAAAAATATTGAAATTTGCCTACGTGCCTATTTAGAAATAAATTGGACGCTCTGGTTTGTAACCTTGTAATAAGACAATGAAATAAAATGTAAAGCCCTAAGATTCTTCAAGAGTACTATTTAATAGACTTGGAACCTAGAAGAACGTGGGGGCATATCATCAAGGCCATGCGATAATTATCGCTCAGCGCTTTTAGCGCGAGGATAATTATCGCCGGCCAACTCGGAATTTTATCACGGAGATAACGTGCTATCAGCAACGCTTTTCTCCAAAGCAATAAAATTCAGAGCGCAAGCTGCCAATTGTGCGATTATCGCTGGAAATACAGCGATAATCGCACAAGGTTTGGCGAAAGCTTGCTGATAGGGCAAGGCATACTTAGCCATGATATCCACCTTACATAGGATATCATGGCTAAGTCAGTTTTGAAGCAGGCGTGAGGAAAGTACGATAACAGAGCTTATCGCTACTTTGCTTGTCGCTCTGCAGGTTAGCGTGCCCATTGATAATTGGAGAAATTTCTCCAGTTATGTCAGGGCAGGAACGTCCACTTTGCATCTCATTAGAGATGCAAAGATGGGCGTTGGGGGAAATGGCGATAATGCAAGGATTCACACGATAGCGTGACCTTGCTGATTAGGCGATAAAATTATCACCGCTTTCCGTCTGAAAACGGACGCTAAAAGGGCGATAATTTTATCTCCCGGGCTTGATGATATGCCCCGTGTTTTCTGATAAGTGTTCTGTAAGATGTAAACCACGGATAGATTTTGGTGAAGTTCACACTGTCTGAAATCTTTGCTTTCTCGGAACTGTAACAAGCTTCCCCATCAAATCATCCACTCTAATCAAGTTTGCTCTGTCTGGGGCAATTGGCTGCCTCGCTGAAAGTCTCTAGTATTCCTCTTGGCAGATTTAATCTGCATCATTTTGGCCGATAATTCCCAATACATTTTCTGCCAGCTTGAATAAAAGCTCCCGGTTTTGCATGGCAGCGTGTTCGAAAGGGTTTGGAATGTTTTGTCAGCAGTTCGAGGGCCCCTCCAGGAATCATGAGAGTGAAAGCTGCACACAACAGGCCATTTTGCTACGGGAGAATAGAATGTAGTTCTAAGGTGATACTCTTTCATAAAGGTCTTTTTTGTAACCATAGGATAACATTTTAAGTCACTTATAAACACTTGCTATTCGAAAACTAATAGCACATGCATCAAAAATGCCATTTGCGATTCCTTATTAGCGAAAAATAAGGATTCGCTAATAAGGAATCGCAAAAGCCTATGCATGTAGAAATCGCTTACAAAATAGCGATTTATAAATATTTCTTAATTGTGAGTCGCAATTAAGGAATACCTCCCCATTCATTCCTATGGGCCTAGAGGCCCATAGGAATGAATGGGAGGACGTTCTCAATTTGCGATTCTCAGTTAGAGAATCGCAAATTGACAATGCAATTTCAAGGGTGCAAGGGTGTCAAAACGACACCCTGTTGCACCCCTGAAATCGATCTGTGTACAAATGTTGCGCACACATATGTCCAAAGGACATGTGTGTGTGTAACCTACCACTTTGAAAAATGCACTTTCGTGCATTGTTCAAAGTTTTTGCAAATTACCATGAAGTTCAACTTCATGGTAATTTGCGCCCCCTATCAGCGAAATCGCTAATTATTTTACTTTAATGCATTGCATTTAAGGAATCTCAATTTGCGAATCCTTAAATGCAATCGCAATTTGAGAACTCACAATTAATTGCGAATTCTCAAATTGCGAGTACCTTGACCCTTCATGCATCGCAAATGCCCTTTTTGCGGGCGCAAACGGCCGATTTTTGCGAATCGCACCGTTTGCGCTAGCAAAAATGGTTGATGCATGTGCCCCTAAGTGCCGTCGTTTTTGGAATGTTTTTTTTAACCCCAATCAGAATCACTCTTGCATTTTGATAGTACCTAGTAGTCACTGAACTACTTACTGAATGTCGACACCAACAATACTGTGCAACAAGAATATCAAGGACAGAATATAGAGGGACAAAATATTGAATGGTAAGTGCATATAGGGAAGTACAGATTCACTATTCCTAACTTCACGTTGATGTATCTCAAGGACATATGTACTGCATATGGAATGAGGTATAGAAAATCTAGACTTATTTACCTGCCGATATTTCATTTTTGATATTCTGTGCTCGGGATTGTGTCCCATCGATATTGTTGTTTTGATATTAAAGGGGCGCACACTTGGTAGCTGTCTATTAATAGCCATATTTGAGGATTCATTAACCTTTTGATGTACTCATCAACAAGGGTCTATAAACTTTCAAAATATACCTGAATGCTGTTACCTGTGTTATGAGCGCTATGCTTCGACTTTATGAAAACTCTGTTTCAGATTTACTAAAGCTTTTGCGCTGGTGTAAAGTGAGGTCATATGGTGCGATGCTGCACTTGCTATATACTATTCAGAGCAAAATGTGTTTTGCAAAGGAAGGGGGACCTTTTCTCGGCATAAATAATGATTTGTGCTGCTTTGTGTCAAAGGGGCATTACAGCGTGAACAATCATAGGTTTTGATGCAAAGCCCAATCTACTAAAATAGAGAGACCGAGTTTTGAGTAAAAAACACTACTGCCTACTTGAAACAAATGAGAACAAGGGGAAATCTGTTAATTTCTAAAATGATCTAATGCATTGCATGTGTGCTGTAGTGCACAGAACATTTCCAGTGCACAGTGAACTTCAGAATTTGCCTATGCATAGAAATCTGTGCTGTAAGGATATGCTTCCAGTTCAAATCATATACTGAACAGAGCTCTTTCACTTCCGCACCAAGTATTTACATTTTGCAAGGCAGGCTTGTTTGTGCGCCAGTGGGTAAAAGGCAAAAGTATCACCTTGCTAATCGCTATTCGCCCCATAAGTGACAGAGGAATCTTCAACCATCGCCGGATGCTACGCTCCACACCTACTAGGAAGGTCCTCACATTGGTATCATAGATTTCAGTGACGTTGGAGCTCAAATACATTCCCAGATATTTAATGGGAGTTTTCTGTAGACGCAATAGAAAAAAAAGATTTGTCCAGCAGGTTAGGTGCCTGTATAAACCCTGAATAAACCCCCACTGCTGTAATAGTATTATGCACCATTGGCTAAGTATGTTCAGGATCTCACAAAGTCAATAGAATGTCATCAGCATACAAAGAAACAATTCCCTTTTTATGCTTATCAATACTGCCTCTCCTTCATTCCGAGATCGTTTCAATCTTGCCAGAGGCTCAATGATCAACACAAAAATCAGCATGAGAATGGGAAACCCTGCCTGGTCCCCTGTTGCACCGGCCAGGTGTCTGAGAGCCTATTTCCCACCATCACCCTTGCTCTACTATCTGCATAGAGTAGCTGTATCCATTTGAAATAAGTGTCCCCTAAATTATACAGTCTTAATACACACATCATAAGATGCCAGTTGACAGTATCAAAGGCTTTATGTGCATCTAAACTTGCAAACGTGCAAGGTTCTTCTCCTTTTGCTCCATTATTAGATAGGCCTTCCATGTATTAGTGGTGATGGTTCGACCTCCTAAGATTCCCGGCTAATCAGGATGAACCAGATCTCCAGCCACTCCAGCCAAGTGGTGAGCCAAAATCTTCCCTAATATTTTTGCGTATACATTAATCATGATAACCAGTGATATGATTCACACGCAGATGTATCACACCCTGATTTAGGTAAAATCATTATACAGGCCTGCCTCAATGTAGCAGGTAATACCCCGTGTTCAATTGCTTCCCGATACATGTTTAATAACAGTTTGCACAGTAGATCAACATATTCCTTATAAAACTCAGCTACCAAGCCATCATTCCCTGGTGTTTTCCACAAAATCATTTTTTTGATAACCCATTTTATGTCTGTTTCATCCATAGGGGCATTTATTACCTCACTCATCTCATTATCTGCCGCTGGTAACCAGGCTTCATCCAAAATTGCTGTCATACTCTCCTCATTGTGCTCACCTTGTTGTGTATATAAAGCAGAATTAAAATTTGGAAAATCGCCGTAATATATCTTCATGTGCTGTGAAGGTGACTCCCTTCCATCATTTATACTGACCATGAATTCCCTACCAGCTCTCTAATAACCAACCATGCCAATAACCACCCTTGTGTGTCACCCTGTTCATATTGAATATTGTGTGGGTTTTAGAATCGTGGTGGCTCAAAGCTTCCCATGCCTCCTCAAGTTCCTCTTGTAATCCACTTCGGTCTTCCAAGATCGAGTCTGTATGGGGTGCCTGTCGGTCAATTTTCCCAATTTGACATTCCAGATTGGTCACTGTATATGTGTCAATGATCGTCGCACTCCATAGATGCTAGTTATACATTTGCCAATAGTATTGAATTTGAAAGCTTCCCTTAGAACTCCAGGTGAAGTAAACGGCCCTGTGTTAATGTCGAAAAACTCTCTCACCGCTTCTCGTATCATCTCCCTGTATGCCTGGTCAAGTAATAAACTGGAATCTCTATTGCGACAGCGGGGTCTTATTTGCTAGCCCCCGCATCTTGGCTACCAAAGGGGCCTGATCTGACAGTGTGCAATCAAGGGACTGTATCATCTTAAACTCACAGCCTGCTCTGGACATTCATCAGCTGTTAAATAGCAATGATTCTCCAGGAACTGCAGTGTCTCCTCCGGTTGTTCAAAAAATATCTTTTCCCCTGCTAATCAACTTTTAGGCACGCCACAGGCAGCAAAGCATAATCCCATCCTTCATCTATGAGCTTACGTTTAACTTCTATAAAGTATTTACTTTTTTTGGGGTAGCTATGCCATAATCTGGATAAAGAAATTCTATTGCCATTGCACTCTATTTCCCCCTGTGCATGTTCTTCAGCTCATATACCCACTTTAGCCCTAAACCTCAGCATTGTGCAATCAATTTACGTGGGTGCACACCAGGTTTTTTAGCCACCGCCAGGTGTTCTGTGTGCTCAGTCCACATGTATCTCTCCTTCCACATTAAGACCCGGTAACACCTTGGGAAGCCAACTCTCCAAAAACAGTTCCACTGGTGTCATCTCCGTTCCCTCCGGTTATCCAAGAATGTGCACCTTGTTGCATCTAGATCGATCTTCCAAATCCGCAACCTTAATTTCCTGTTGTTGTATGCTTCGCTCCTGGTCTCTCAATTGACTTGTATGTACACCCAAAACTTCCTCGACAGTGTGAGTTCTTGATCCCAAATCTTTAACTCGCCACATAGTCCATATTCTGCCGAAGTAGAGTCACTGTAACTACCACACCATCTATATTTTTAGTGGTAGTTTTTTTCCCCTCCAGGAATTGGTTTTTAATATCTAGATTGGATGGTGGCATAATTTCTCTTTCTGCACCATTGTCATTTGCAGCCCAAGCTACTGCCATCTTAGCTCTGCTCTCTCCAATAGTGTTATGGGTCCTTGAGGTGGCACCCGAGACCCCTTAAGTTTTAGTGGCATACAGACAGAGGGAAGGCCCCTCTAGCAGGCATCTACAACTTGATTTGGGGCCTGACTCAGCTCAGAGTTCTCCCATAGCAGAAAACACTATATTCCTCTTGCAAATTGTACTCTACAATATGCACCAGATTGGCGAAATTGCCTCCCATAAATTCTCTCAAGTTAAGTCTGGGTGATCCTGGTCCCCCTCCCACACCCGGCTGGAGAAGAAGCCATGTTCCCCTTCCCTCCTCTGGCCATCGCAAATAACAGATCAACGAGGAGAGAGAAAAAAGCACAAATTGTAAGGTCCACCCAGAAAGGTCCAGCTCACTGTCCCGACAGCGGTTATAAATCGCCAATACAGCAGTAATCTCTACGTATACAGTGCAGATAGGCTCTACTTGTATATCCTGTGAGATTCCTTAATTCCAGTCTCAGAAAGTGAGTATGAAACAAGGCAGTTCAATCACTGCAGCGCCAGCAGTCCCCGGCCTCCGGAGCCCCGAGACAGGAGCTCACAGCGTCCAATAAGCACTGGGGGCAGCGTCTTTTATTAATGAAGAATATGAGAGGAGGAGGGAGATCATAGCACTCTTACCTCCCTCCACTGTCATAACAGTCTAAGAAGGCCTCCGTTCAATCTGCACCACCCCGCGGTTCCATGCAAGGCTGCGAGAGCCCCGCCCTGGGCCCTGCCAGCAGCACTACAGCTCAATTTCAAACCCTGCCATCAACGACTCCATCTTCCACCGCTGCAGACGTCAGCTGGTCTCGCCACCACTTCTTCACCTGGTTGGCGATCCCAGCTCCGGTCTGGTCTTACCGCCTCCTATGCTTAGAAGTCCACTCCGTCATCCTGCGTGGTCACGCCGGTTTAGGTTTCTAATCCCCACCAGTGAGTTCATAGGTGGGTGTCTCCATAGAACAATCACTCCCGTGCCTGGGAGCAACCTGTAATGCCAAGGGAGGTTCTACGGATCACGGGTTGCCAGAGCTCCGATCAGGCACGTCCACTCAGTTGGCCATCTTAGCTCACCAGGCTCATTGATGTTAAGAGAAAAGAAAGATAACCTGGAAAGAAATCTCTAATGGACTAATGTGACAGAAAGCAATCAAGAAACAAAAACTGCTATTGGAATGGAGCATTTTCAGTGCTTTGTTGATGTCAAGAATTCCTGTCATACAAGGGAAACACGCCCTTATGTAAACAGGAGAGCTGTTACATAACTCAAGGGAAACACGGCCATATGTAAACAGGAGAGCTGTTACATAACTCAAGGGAAACACGCCCTTATGTAAACAGGAGAGCTGTTACATAACTCAAGGGAAACACGCCCTTATGTAAACAGGAGAGCTGTTACATAACTCAAGGAAAACACGCCCTATAAAGGGAGGAACCGGGAAGTACAAGGCTGTCGGATATTGTGTTTACACCGACGTACCTGCTTCGTGAAGAGCAGTGTTCCGGAGTGGTGCTCCAGTAAGGCAAGAACGGAGGTAGGTCGAGTCGTTACTCCCTGGGCCGTGTCTTGCCCCATCGTCACCTGTGAAGGACCCGGAAGCTCTACCGGTCAACCATTGAGCTTCGCTTTTTGACTCGGCTGAGTCCAAGCGCAGTGGCGCTTTTGCTGGTTGGAGTCGTAACTCCCAGCCCGACCAGAGACACAGGGACTGCCAGCTGTAACGCACACCAGGAGGTGTTTGCCGCGTTACAGACTCGGAAGTCCACAGGATCGATCGAGCGGCTGCTCTCGGTTCAGTCTTCTTGCTTGTGATTGGGGTATCGGTGACGCATCACCAGGAGGTGACTCCGCGTCCCGGTGCAGTCTGAGGAAGAGGTTGAGCGGCTGCTCCCTTCAGGTAGAGACCCCGGCTGGGTGTTTCCCTGACTCCTCGATTCTCCCCAACACTCTTCGTGCCCCTCACAGCCTACCGATTGGCATTGTCGGCCATTTCATTTCTGCCCTCTGTTGGCATACGCCGGGATCGGCGTATATGCAGAGGACGGTTAGGACCATCCGTGCTGTGGGCTGGTAACGTACTTAGCCTGGAGGATTCCAGTGACTATAACTTTTGTTTGTTCTTTGTATTTTATTTGCCTTCATTAAAAGAACTAACCCTTCACAAGTGGTTGCGTCCTCATTGTCGTGTCTGTTAAACGATCCTGAGACGTTCAGGGCGTTACAAAATATCCGACCTTAATAACACTAACTGTCTCCCGGTCGATAACAGACATGGCAACACTTGATGATGTGCTGGCTGCTTTAGCGACCGTGCAAATTGAATTGGCTGCCTCCAGGCAAGAAACAGCCGATGTAAAAGCCAGACTGGATGCTATCCAATTGGACCCGCTCACGCCCAGCACCTCCCTCACGAACCAGACCCCTGCGGTAGTAGTGGAAATGCCGGTAGCCATCCCCTTGGCAACACCAGAGAGGTACAGTGGGGATCCTAACACAGTGCAGGTATTCCTCACACAAGTGGCGCTACATTTATCGTGCAAACCAAAGGCGTTCCCCACGAGTCAGGCTCGTGTGGCTTTCCTTATATCCTATTTGGCTGGAAACGCGGCACAATGGGCCGTACCTCTGGTGAGCAGGGACGACCCCCTCTTATGTGATTGGGGTGCTTTTCGCGAGGAATTCCTGAAGGTATTCGACAGAAGGGCTGACTCGTACACGGCGGACCGTGAAATGCTTGAGTTGAGACAGGGATCCAACGACCTGGTGCAGTATCTCAACGCGTTCCGAAGGCTGGTTGCGGAAACCAAGTGGCCTGTTGCTAAACAGACGGCGCTCTTCCATCAAGGGCTGTGCGATGAGCTCAAGGACGCCGTGGCTCATATTGACCCTCAACCCAAGACATGTGAGGGCCTTATCAACCTGGTATTACGGCTGGAACATAGGCTAAGTGAAAGAAAGGGGGATCATGGGAGAAAAGGAAAATCCCTTCCATCCTATGTGACGGTGGGAAGTCCTGAAACTTCCACCGCATCCAAGGGAGAACCCATGGACATCAGCGCAATACGAGCGAGCCTCACAGCCACGGAGAAAGAGTCACGCCGTAAACAAGGATTGTGCCTATATTGTGGCAAAAAAGGCCACTACGTACGTGAATGCCCTGCCAAACCGAAGACGTCACGTTATCGGGCCAACCGGTCGGTAACAGCCGTGGTGGACATACCGGCGGAAAACTAGAGGACTCCAAGACCAGAGAAGGGGCATCTCGGAGTCACTCATCCATCCCTTCACTTTCCAACTCGGTCACTAAGGGACAACGACACCTGTTTATCACGGTGCACGTGGGAGTGCATGACCAGTGGATACCCGTTGTGGCCATGGTGGATTCAGGGGCCACTGGCATGTTTATGGACCACAACGAGGCATGCAGGCTAGGGCTAGTGCTTCTTCCCAAAGCAGTACCCGAAGACGTCTATGCGGTAGACGGAAGGCGATTGGTGACGGGGCCCATCGGACAGCACACGGGGGTCCTTCCGATGAGATATGGGAGGAACCATTTGGAACAAATCGATTTTAACATCATCCGAGCGCCCCAATATAGCGTCATATTGGGATTGCCGTGGCTACAGAAACACAACCCCTTTGTGGATTGGCCAACACATCGCATCGAAATGACGTCACCGTATTGCATCCTGCATTGTGGAATAAGAACGGAATCCCTTGACGCAGATGAGAGCGGGAGTCAGACGGTGGCTACAGCGGCAGAAAAAGATGTGGCTCTCCCCCAGGCTTATCACAATTTTGAGGATGTATTTGATGAGGTGAAGGCGGACGTGCTACCACCACATAGACAGTTTGACTGCCAGATCGACCTGGTGCCAGGGGCCAGCGTTCCCAGCGGCAGGCTGTATGCCCTGACGGAGCCTGAAAACGTGCATCTCCGGGGGTACCTGGATAAACTCCTCAAGCTAGGATTCATCCGCCCGTCCAAGTCTCCGGCCGCCTCGCCACTCTTCTTCATCCCGAAGGCTAATGGGGAGCTGAGAGCCTGTGTGGACTTTAGGGCATTGAATGCGATAACCATAAAAAATCGGTACCCCTTGCCTCTCATCAGTGTACTTCTGGAACAGGTCAAGAAAGCTTGTATCTACACCAAGTTGGATTTGAAAGGGGCATACCATCTGGTGCGCATGAGGGACGGAGACGAGTGGAAGACCGCCTTTAAGACCAGGTTCGGCCTTTTTGAGTACCTCGTCATGCCGTTCGGTCTGTGCAACGCCCCGGCAGCCTTTCAGTACTTTTTGAATGAGGTATTCAGAGAGGAGTTGGATATCTACGTGGTCGTATATATCGACGACATCCTCATCTATTCGTCCAGTGTGGAGGAGCACGTACACCACGTCAAAGCTGTGCTCCAAAAGCTGAGGGAAAACATGCTGTTTTGTAAACTCAGCAAGTGTGACTTCCACGTCACATCCGTGGAATTCCTCGGAGTGATGCTGAGTCCAGAGGGACAGGAGATGGCAGAACGAAAGATCAAGGCGGTGAAAGAATGGCCGGTGCCCCAAAGCGTGAAGGACGTCCAAAGTTTCATTGGCTTCGCCAACTTTTACAGGCGGTTTATAGATGGATTTTCAGGAGTGGTGGCCCCAATCACACAGCTACTGAGGAAGTCCAAGGAGTTTGTCTGGTCCCCTGAAGCGAACAAAGCCTTTGAGGCCCTGAAAAGCGCCTTTGGTAAGGCGCCGGTGTTGGCTCACCCCGATCCGGATCTCCCCTACGTGGTGGAAGCGGACGCGTCGGATGTGGCGCTGGGGGCTATCTTGTCCCAACGCAACCACGACACAGGGGTGCTTCATCCCGTTGCGTACATGTCCCGCAAACTCAACGACGCCGAACGCAACTACCATATTGCGGAGAAGGAGCTTCTCGCAATCAAGGACGCCTTCACCGAATGGAGGCATTGGTTGATGGGGGCAAGACATGTGGTATCGGTGTACACGGACCATCGGAACCTACAGTTCATGACGGCCACTAGACACCTTTCTCCCAGGCAGCTGCGGTGGATGATCTTCTTTGCGGGGTTCAACTTCCGCATCACATATCGGCCGGGGACGGAAAACCGGAAGGCGGACGCCCTGTCCCGTCAATCTGCAGTTAAGGAACCATTGCCTGCAACCGAGCATTCCATCATTTCCCCGAGGATGGTATTGGGGGTTATCCAACCGGATACTTTCCTGAGGGGAATAAAGAGAGGGATCAGGTCATTCGCATGGCGGAGGTGGCTCCTCAGTCACAGAGAATGGCAGCTGAAGGACGGGATACCCCTGAAGGGCAGGTGCCTATTGATACCCACGCCTAGGCTAAGGAAACAAGCATTCATCTGGTGCCATGACTCCATGCGCAGGTCATTTGGGCTTTGAAAAAACGGTGGCTAGCATGGGACGGCATTTCTGGTGGCCAACCATGAGAGTGGATGTCAGGAGGTGGGGACAGGAGTGTCCTACGTGTGCTACCATGAAGGCCGACCATGGCCGAACCCAAGGGCTCTTACATCCACTTCCGACCCCGGATAGACCATGGGATAGCATATCACTGGACTTCGTGGTGGGCCTACCGGTAGACCAGGGGATGACGGCAATACTGGTGGTGGTGGATTACTTGACGAAAATGGGGCACTTCATCCCCTGCAAGAGAGTCCCTACGGCCGGGGAATTGGCGTCACTACTCCTAAAGAATGTGGTACGGCTGCATGGATTACCTGGGGTGATCGTGTCGGACCGGGGGTCGCAGTTTACTGCGCAATTCTGGAAGACTTGGTGCACTGCGCTGCATGTTAAGACCGCCCTGTCCACCAGCTACCACCCTCAAACGGACGGCCAAACCGAGCGCCTGAACCAAACGCTCAAACAGTATCTGCGATGTTTTGTGGACCAGGGCAGGGAAGAATGGGTCGACTTGCTATGGGTTGCAGAGATAGCCTATAACAACGCCACTCACAGCTCCACACAGTCATCTCCGTTCTATAGCAACTATGGCCAACATCCCAGGTTCTTGCCATTTCTACATCCGTTCAGAGAGGACAGGATTCCCGCCACAGCGGACAGGGTGGCACACATAAAAGACACGTTGATGCGCTCAAGGGCTGTCCTAATAGAGGCCAAGAGAAGATACAAGGCTGCGGCAGATAGGAAGAGAAGGCCCGGGCCACTGTACCGCACTGGAGACTACGTCTGGATATCCACAAGAAACATGAGGTTTCGAAAGAACAGTGTGTTCCATCCCAAGTACATGGGCCCCTATCGAATTACCAAGTGTATGGGTCCCGTGAACGTGAAGGTGTGCTTGCCCCAGTCATTGCGGATACACCCTGTCTTTCATGTATCATTGCTCAAACCAGCACCCTCCAAGCCGTCTGGGACACCTAGGCCGGTATGCGTGGAGTCGGAGGTGGAGTATGAAGTGTCGGGCATACGGGCGTCCAAATGGCGCAGGGGGAAGCTGTGGTACCTGGTTGCGTGGAAAGGCTATGGCCCGGAGGAGCATTCATGGGAACCGGCTGAAGGGGTTCATGCTCCGCGCTTGGTCTCCTTGTTCCATCGGCGTTTTCCTGCCAGCGCTGGACCCGTGGGGAGCCGCTGAGAGGGAGGATGTACTGTCAAGAATTCCTGTCATACAAGGGAAACACGCCCTTATGTAAACAGGAGAGCTGTTACATAACTCAAGGGAAACACGCCCATATGTAAACAGGAGAGCTGTTACATAACTCAAGGGAAACACGCCCTTATGTAAACAGGAGAGCTGTTACATAACTCAAGGGAAACACGCCCTTATGTAAACAGGAGAGCTGTTACATAACTCAAGGAAAACACGCCCTATAAAGGGAGGAACCGGGAGGTACAAGGCTGTCGGATATTGTGTTTACACCGACGTACCTGCTTCGTGAAGAGCAGTGTTCCGGAGTGGTGCTCCAGTAAGGCAAGAACGGAGGTAGGTCGAGTCGTTACTCCCTGGGCCGTGTCTTGCCCCATCGTCACCTGTGAAGGACCCGGAAGCTCTACCGGTCAACCATTGAGCTTCGCTTTTTGACTCGGCTGAGTCCAAGCGCAGTGGCGCTTTTGCTGGTTGGAGTCGTAACTCCCAGCCCGACCAGAGACACAGGGACTGCCAGCTGTAACGCACACCAGGAGGTGTTTGCCGCGTTACAGACTCGGAAGTCCACAGGATCGATCGAGCGGCTGCTCTCGGTTCAGTCTTCTTGCTTGTGATTGGGGTATCGGTGACGCATCACCAGGAGGTGACTCCGCGTCCCGGTGCAGTCTGAGGAAGAGGTTGAGCGGCTGCTCCCTTCAGGTAGAGACCCCGGCTGGGTGTTTCCCTGACTCCTCGATTCTCCCCAACACTCTTCGTGCCCCTCACAGCCTACCGATTGGCATTGTCGGCCATTTCATTTCTGCCCTCTGTTGGCATACGCCGGGATCGGCGTATATGCAGAGGACGGTTAGGACCATCCGTGCTGTGGGCTGGTAACGTACTTAGCCTGGAGGATTCCAGTGACTATAACTTTTGTTTGTTCTTTGTATTTTATTTGCCTTCATTAAAAGAACTAACCCTTCACAAGTGGTTGCGTCCTCATTGTCGTGTCTGTTAAACGATCCTGAGACGTTCAGGGCGTTACAGTTGAAGGCCAGGTGATTTTCCACCCTCTGAAAATGTTCCGAAAAGCAGTTCCAGAGCTTTGTTGATAAACTTGTACAATCTAGTGAAGATTTTATTATTTATCTTCTCATTCGGTCTCATGTGGTGCTGTTTTATGGCATTGATGCATCCCCCATAAACAGCCTCTTGGAGGTCAAAACAGTTTGGTGCAGACAGTTCTTTCAGAAATGCTTCGAGCTATGCCTAATTTTTCAACTTGTTGGATCATTTATGTTCATGCCCTTGACATATTGTTGTTCCCCAGAAATAGAAGACAAGTCCATCACTTGTTTGAAATTGTTTGAGGGATGGTGATTGTTTAAGGAGCAGCCCTGGTACAAAAGGCTAGTGGGGGTACACAGTTAATGATCACGTACTGATCCACATAATGAGGGCTCCTTTAATGTTCACCACCTGTAATTTGCAGGATAAGCATATGCAGCTGTTAAGGCTCAAACATTATCCATTGGTCCAGATAGGGCTTTTAGCCCCATGATGCAGATGGTAGTGGCTTGGATCTAGGATGATGGTTTCGGTGTTTAAAAAAAGCTAGCTTTCATATATCGATGTACATGGATGTAAGAAATATGCACAGAAAACGGTTGATGCCCTATTTTTGAGAATTATCCTCCAGGGTTTCACATTTTACCATGGTCCTGGTTTTAAATAACATCTCTATCATGCAGTCTCAAGAAAGGGCTGAGGCCTGCTTTAAATTGTGCTCATTAAGGACAGAGCATGGTGCCTAGTAAGTGAGATGCCTTGCCCGCCAGCTCCATCTAGCACTCTGGAGATTCAAAACGTTAGTCCCACTCGAGGTGCATCGCACTAATGCAGAAAAGCAGATAAGGAAGCAGGAACTGGCCCTGATGAGGGAATACAACTGGTAGGAGCAGCAATCCGGCAAGCCAAAAGTCCAGATCAAGGAGGAGACTCCTCCGTCTAAGGTGGCGTGCATCCAAGATGGTACCTGTCACTGCTGCAACATGCTACAAAATGAACATTTGAAGTGGCGTTAGCTCCTGACAATGCCATGAGACCTCTGAACAGTGGTGAGCCTCAGTTCCCCCTCCACCTGCTCCTCAGAATGTAGACCAACCCGTCAGGGTCAAATTTGACCTTGCAGGTAGGAATTTGTCCTGAAGGAGTGAGGATCAGAGCTGGTCGTGAGCTCAGCGGTGAGGCAGCATGATTTCAGGATGACACTAATCACTACTCTCGGGTGAAAATGGAATGGACAACAACTGTGGCCAGAGCAGTGGGCCCTCCGATTGGTGCTAAGACACTGAACCTCATCATACTTTACTCATATTGTGTGTAGTTGATCAGAAGTAGGTTAAGCTAGTGCTATGATCTGAAACAAGTGAGTTCTAACCCTACAGAGGGAAATATTTAAAAGCATGAGGCCTGCTGTTTCAAGTGGAAGCTAGCTGGGGCATATCGTGGCTCTAGGTCTCAAATGAGTACGTTTCAGTATGGGCATCTGGTACTGAGGTCTACACAATCATTACCTCTTTTAAGCCAGTAATATTGTCCTTTACTCTTGATGTGAAGTAATTCTGAGAAAGTAAAGTGGCAAAGACGAAACCTCCTTCTTACAATTTCTGTGTCAATTATGTTATGTTGTCTCATTAATTTACTCAGAGGAGAATATCATTTAACCCAGTCAAGGATAAACATCAGTTAGAAATTGTCTCTTTCATTCAGGATCACACATGATAAAGATAACAGTCTATGTTACAGATTGTATGGAAGCTGTATCCTTCCTACGTGTGGACCTGCAAGGAGAAATCAACAGGGAGGAGCAAAAATAAGTGATATTATGCTACAGTCTGATGTAACAGTTGAAAGCTCTGCTTAGTAGAGGCCCATCGCTTAAAACTAGAGTTCACAGATATTGTGAGATCAGAAGGAAAGCTGAAAGCTCCAGATTTCATAAACGACAAACAATCCGTCTAAGCAGGGAACTAATTATACCTGCTCCAGGGACAAAGTGGGACACATAGCCAGTCCTGGTGGGCATCTTATTTTCTTTTAGTACTGTTTGTTAATATTCAGTGGCTATCATTACACACATAGGGGCCATTTACGATGAGTATTGGAAAGCCTCTGACCTCAGGTAGGAGGCTTTCTGACACTCATTGTCAGTTTAAATTCCCACGGCTGATTATGTCCCACCTGGTCAGAATTGAAACCGGCCGGTCATTCCGGCAGACTTCCGACGGGCTCCAGGACCCCGTCTGCCAGTCGAAGACCGGCCCGTAATCCAAATGGAAGGTGTTTCCACCTTCTGTATTATGATGCACGGTTTCAGCCAGGATTTTCATGCCAGCCTTTCTGACATTCTGTTTTTAGCCTCCGGTTGGGGGCCAGGGGGCGCCATAGGTGCCCCCTTGTTGATCATTGCACCTTGTGACAGGCACCTTGGGGTGCCTGCCACGGGGTGCAGGAATGAACACAGACTCCCATTCCTCTATGGGAGCTTGTGTCACGGCTGGTTTATGGCAATAACATGAGCTACCCAATGAGGAATGGGAGTATGCAACTTCCACCGTGTGCGATCGCATTGTGATTAGGCCCGGGTCCCGTTTCCGCGGTGGTCCGCCCAACATCGAAATAAGCCCCATAGTTGTGATTCCAATGTTAGGTTGATTGGAGCAACACCACACCTATCTGTTCCTAATTTATAGTGGGGTAGGAGATGGAATATGGTAACTTCATATAGTCATCTCCCCCCACTCCACGAAGTTCACAGGGGAGGAGTTTAATGTATGTCCTAGATGGTACCTTATTAAGAGGTTCTTCTGCTTCAGGGGTTAACCCTCACTCGAGCTTTTGTAGGAGTAAGAGGTGTTTAGGGACAGTTAGGTAGGGTTTTAGGGAGGGACATCATCCACCCACACAAGAGTAAGCCAATTGCGTAACTCTGGGGGCAGATGTATGTAACTTTCACTTTTGTAGTAAGTTTAAACTCTGAGTTTGTGAATACAAAAGTAGTAAACTTACTACAATGTGCAAACTTACCCAAAAGTGTAACTTACCTTTGTGAATCAGGCCCACAATGTTTACTGACTTCTTTTACAGGGATGCATGATAAAACAACTTTTAAAAAACATTTTGGGGCAAATTCTGGTTTGGTTGCATATTTTCTGCTTAGGGTAGATTTTTCGAGGTTCCTCCATATGATCTGGTTAAAGTAATAGTAGCAGCCCTGAGTTGCGGTGTGTGGGTAGACATTCAGTATGCTTGAAATCATTGCCTTTTCAAAATCTATGATGGTTTTTTGTGGGTTGTTGTTGTTAGGGTGTTGTTGTATATATCTTAGCATTTCATTGTAAATTGCATTTTGTTAGGTAACCATGCATGCATTAATGGGATGTTTGCATTTGAAAATGAGCATGAATTGTACAAATTTGACTAAATTGTCGAGGGCATGACTTAAACGTGCTATCTATCATCCATGTAATACATTGAGAAAGGTTAGTAAATTATTATTGGTAGCATAAATGGTTATTTGTTATCATTATTTTGGTTCTCATATCATTAAAGGTGTCTTTTTATGTGTGTTTAGTAAAGTGTTGCAGGGTGTCTATAGCTGCATATTTGTTAGGCACTACTGGTGTTTCTGTGGTTGTTCTATGTGCTCTGGCAATTAATATTTTTAGGGTTGGTATGCCAAGGAGTTGACTTTTTGCTCATTCAGGAATGCTTGATATAATATTTTTAGGTATTGTTCCTTTTGGCATTAGTGAGCTTGTAGGTCCTCTTTTCGGTCCTGTAAACTATTTCTATTTCAGGAGTAATAGGGGCATGGTTATGTTCCCTAATGCTTTTGGGAGCTTCCTTTTTAGTAGCAACTCTGCCATAGCATGCGTTTGTGCGTTGTTTTCCTTTTTCACTGGTAGTGCTTTGTTTACTATGAGCATATACTCTATAATTTAAAAGCTTCACTCTTTAGGTTTTGATTTATTTTGCTAATTTCAGCATTTTATATTTGAGTTTTTTTTTTTGATAATCAAATTTTTATTGGTGTTTTTCAGAACAAAAATACATCAGTAGCAAATCAAGCACATTATTGAGATGAATTACATTCGAGAAAAGCCGACAGGCACTCACGAGGCACAGGTGGGATGAAGACGACATATGCTTATAGAAATACATGTACACGACACATTCGAAACCTTCAAGCGGGTAATAGGTTGAACCATTTGCCCCACACCTTGCCGAATAGTTCGGGGCTGCCCCGGGCCTCAAAGAGGGGCTCCTCCTGGGCCCCACACCAATCCAATCCCCGCCTCCATTTCTTCACAGTAGGTGACTTGGCCTGGGACCAGAGCGCTGCTATATTCTGCTTCACTTCCGCCAGCGCCATTCCCAGGAAACGCTTATCGGCCCTGGATCCATCGAGGCCATCAAACACCCCCAAGAGCAAGCATAATGGGACATGGGGAACCTCCCACCCAAGGGCCCGTGTGAGCTCAAGCTCCACCCCTCTCCAGAACGGCGCCAGAGCAGGACACTGCCAAACCACGTGGTAAAAATCTGCGGGAGCGTGAGTGCAGCGCGTGCAAGCTGGGGAGGGTCGCATGTGGGTGTTGTGCAGACGTACTGGAGTGAGGTATGCCGTATGGAGGTAGTAGAGTTGGGCGAGACGTTACTTGGAGGAGGTTGTCAAGGTCTTAGGGGCCATAAGGGCGTTTCTCCAATCTGCCTCCTCCAGGGGGCCCAGCCAACCCTCCCAGCGGGCCCGGAGCTGATCAAGGGACACTGGCCATTGTTCACGAGGGATCGGTAAATCCGTGACATCCCCCTCTGCCTAGGTTCCCCATAATCACCTGGGTCTCCAAGGGGCTAAATTCCGGGAGAGAGGTGGGAAACGGAATGTGTGTGTGGAGTGCATGCCTGAGTTGTAAGTACCTGTAAAATTGGGAGGGAAGGAGGGAATGGCGTTGTTGTAGGTCTGCAAAAGATCTGATATGGTCCCCCACCCAGACGTCCCCGAGTAACGAGATCCCGACGAGATCCCAACGACGGAAGTCCTGGAGGGATGAAACCTTCCGCAGCCAGGTTCCACTCCATAGGGGCGTCTGTTTGGTGAGTTTCCGGTTCCACCTTACATGTCGGAGGGTTGTACGCCAGGCTATAAGTATCATCCTAGTGATTGGGGGAAGAGCCTGCAGCACGGGGATTCCGTACAGGTACGCTTGGATCTGCACAAAGTCCATTGCCCTGAGTTCCACCCGTTACGCCGGGTCGGACCAGCTGCCCGCGAACCAGTCGTGGATCACGATGAGCCTCGTGGCTAGGCAGTAGAGGTGCCCCTGTCAAAGGGGGGAATGTGGCAATGTGCTAGAGATATTCACGGCCTCCCGTTACCCCATAAAAACCGGGTGAAGATGCTATCTAATTCCCGAAACCAGTTGCCTGGGAGGTGGGTGACGATATTTTGTAATATATAAAGGAAGCGGGGGAGGACCATCATTTTAAAGAGGGCACTTCTGCCCCGGGGGTTGAGAGGGAGGGATTGCCATTTCCTAAGGTCCGCCTTGGCCCTAGCGACCAGGGGCGTAACATTCAGCACCCACTTGAGTACCGGAAGGAGGGCGACCCACACACCCAAGCACTTGAAAGATTGCCTGCGGATAGGAATGGTCGTTTGCCAGTCAAAGCATGCCCGGGATGGATGTAGAGGGACCAGGGTGGATTTCATCGGGTTGAGTCGGAGGCCGGAGACCCGCTCAAAGGCAGAAAGGGCGTCCAGGCACCTGGGACCGGGGCTCTCTGAGTCCGCCAATAAAAAAGGAGGACGTCATCTGCATACAGGGCTATCTTGTCAATCTGAGTCTGATCCCAGGCCCAACCATGGATGAGGGGGTCTTGACGGATGAGGGCAGCCAGGGGTTCCATCGCCAAAGCGAATAGAAGCGACGAGAGCGGGCAGCCCTGATGGGTGCCCATCTGGATGGGGAGCGTCTCAGATAGCTCGCCGTTAATGAGGACACGTGCCCTGGGATTACAGTAAAGGACCCGAATAAGGTGACAGAAAGGGGGGCCAAAACCCATCTTCTCCAGCACGTCTTCAAGATAACCCCAGTCCACCGTATCAAATGCTTTTTCAAAATCTATGAAAAGCAGAGCCAGGTACGGGGTGAGGTGATGACGGTGGGCAAGGGCCAGGTGGAGGCGACGTATGCAATGTCGGGTGCCCCGGGCAGGCATGAAACCACTTTTGTCTGGATGGACCAAGTCTTGCAGGTGGGGACGGAGCCGCTGGGCCACCGCAGTGGCGAAGATTTTGACCTCTGTATTGATAAGAGAGATAGGGCGGTAGTCCGCACAGTCAAGGGAGGGCGACTGTGTCTTTGGGATGACCAAAATAGTGGCCAGATCAGTTTCGGGCGGGAAGGACCCTTCGTCTACCACGTGCTTGAACAGCTCCGTTAAGTGGGGAACTAATTCATCATAATAGGTCGCGTAATACTCTTGGGGGTAACCGTCGGGCCCGGGCGTCTTGCCGGAGTGCAACAGTGAGATGGCCCCATGTATCTCTTCTGGGGTGGGAGGACGGTCCAGAGTCTCTGAGACCGTCTGGGGAAGGCAGGGCAGCTGGGTTCCGGTCCCAGCCAACAGATCCGCCAGGGAGGTCTGAGGAGGGTGGGCTGCATAGAGGGCCACGTAATAACTAGCAAAAGTTTGGGCAATGGCATGGGACGTCACGTAGTGAGTCCCGGTTTCATCGCGAATCTCGGGAATGATGCGGTTAGCCTTGGGATAAGACACTAAGTTATGAAGCAATTTGCCATTTTTTGTCGCCCCAACCATAGACGCGTGCCACTGAGGATCGCCAGAACATTTTAGTGGATTCAGGCGAAATCCGGTGGATCTCTTCGCGGATCAGTGAAAGCTGCTGAGTGGAGTCGTCGCTGTCGTCTGTAGTTTGGACTCCCTCCAGCTGCGCTGCTTGGGCTTCCAGCTGCACGAGTTAAGCAGACTGCTCCATGCGTTTCGTGTGGACCCAGCCTCTGGCCACACCCTAGACCACTGCCTTGCCGGCCTCCCATAGCGTTCCCGGCGAAGGAACCGAACCCGCATTGGCTGAGAAATAAAGTCGCAGTTCTCGTCCGAGAGACTCAACAAATGTGGCATCCTGCAGGAACCAAGCGTTCATCCACCACGTCGCACGGATGCCAACAGGGGAGGTCCCGAGATGGAGGGAGACGTGGGAATGGTCCGAGATACCCCTGGGCAGTATGGAGGCCCCGGACATCAATTGACAGTCCGTCACAGGCAGCAGAAACCGATCGATGCGGGAGTCGGTGTGATGGGCCGCTGAAGTGTGGGTGTATTGCTCCTTACGAGGGTTCCACACCCTCCAGGCATCACAGAGACCTAGGGCAGAGGACCAATCAGATAGGCGTTTTGCAGAGGCAAGGTGGGGGGCTGACGGAGTGCCAGTCGCATCACGCGATGGTTGCAGAATGGCGTTAACGTCTCCTCCAACAACCGTCAGGCCTTGTGGGAAGGTGGAAATCACTGGCGTGAGGCGGTGAAGGGTAGAGGCCATGGTGGCGGGGGGAATGTATGTGCACAGGAGACTAAGAGGGTGACCTTCGATCGTACCCGGCAGGGCCACGTAGAGGCCTTGTGTGTCCGTCTCGACTTTGGCTAGGGTAAAGGGAAGTCGTCGCCTAAGTGGTATGGCTACGCCCCGGGAACCTCATGTAAAGCCAAAGTGCCAGACCCTGTTAAACCCATAGCGGGCGGGGAAGTTGCATTGTGAGCCCAGGAGGGGTGTTTTCTGTAGAAACAGGATGTCAGGCGCGTGTCAGTGGGCGCTGCGAAGGACAGCAGTACGTTTGATACGGTCAAGTAGTCCATTAACATTCCAGGACAGGACGTGGAGGGTCCTATTCAAGATGGAGGCCATCAAGTTGGGCGGTGTGTGGAAGAGCGGACGCAAGCGCGGAGGTGCCCGGGCCCCCGGGGAAACAACCCACCGAGGCCCAAGGCGTTGGGTGGAAAGTGTGGGAAACAGTGAGCCTCGTGTCGTCGGCGAAGGCATACATGTGGGTGCGGCTACTGATAAGAACAAGAAATAGCGGCCCGTAGGCAGCTAAAAACAACAAACTGTTGTCCCTCACCCCCTAACTCCCCCCACCCTACACTTCTGAAGAGGAAGCATCTGTAGCCCTGAAAGAGAAAACAAATCAAACCAAAAACCCCACAGTGAGACTAGATGCTAAGCTAAAACGGTTAGCGAAACAGGAACATGGCAGAGATGGACCCCTCCATGTAGCCGGATAAGAGATACGTCGACAGCTGTAATCATGGTAAGACAACGTTGCAACCAGTACCGTAGGCAGGTCCTGGGATTAAATTAGAAATTAGTTCACCAAACTCAGGGGAACAGAAAAGCCGGATCGCCCCCATCGCGGGGATTTCAAGGGCAGTCACACTGCAGGAGCCTCCGGAAAGGGAGAGACATAGTTCCCGCCGAGTGGCTCAGCTCAGGTATTCCCATCCTCATCTTATATTTGAGTTTTAGAATATAGAAAATAAGCTCTATATCTTGTGTTTAATCTTTTAATTGTAGAAATTTGCAGGTCTGTTTGGGTCCACTTTGAACTTCCTACAGAGGCCACTGGGTGCCGAGCGTGCTCACCTGTGAAGGAGGAGGAGTCCCGCGCAGTCAGCCGCAGTCAGCCGCCAGTGCTGATGGAGCAGAGCAGAGCCGTGATCGGAGCCGGTGCTTGAAAGCGCTTGGAAGAGATGAGGGGTCGAGCTGAGGGGTTGAGCAGGGTCAAGACGCGCAGGTTGGTGTGGCGGCGGCAGACCCCTCTTGCTCCCCCTCTCCCCCGCTTTTGGCTCTCTACGCTAGCTCACCATTCTCTCTACCTGTGAGTGTGAGCGGGTCCGATGGTGAGGTCCGGATGCGAGAGGCTGTAAGAGGCGAGCCGTGTGCAGGCAGTGGTGGCGAAGGGTGGGCGAGGGTGGTGTGGACTGTGTTATCCTAGCGCATTTTGGGACTGTAAGAACATCAGGTGTCCACAAGCGGTGTTGCGCCGGGAACCTTCCACACTGCTCTATGCTCTACGCTGTCCCTCTCTGCTGCCCACCCTGCTTTGCTCCCCCTGCCCCGCCTCTGTCCTTCCTCTGCCCTACTCCTCTCCTGTGGGACATCAAGGCATGGGCGGCGACCCGATTATAGGAGCTAGGCTGGTGTTGCCTACGAGGCCGCCTACAGCCGTCAGTCCGCCGACCTAGCGGCCCTAACTATCAAACAACAGAGGCCACAGCCTTGCTCCAGCCCGGCATTGCATTTACACACCGCACCCCTTCCTAACCCCATCACCCCCCCTTGCTCTGCACAGTTGGGGGGGCAAGGGAGAGGTCACAGCGGGCAGCGGGAGTAGCCTGAAATAGAGTGGAGTCTGGCTGTCGCCCACTGGGGCAAAAAGACCCGCAATAAATAAGAGTAAAGGTGACATTTGTTGACCCACAAGGAAGACAAAGTGCCAAAGAAAGGGGGAGTAGCCATCCCAAGTCACACTACAATGCGGTCCGGAAGGCTCAGGAAAGAAACAGCAAAAACTCGCAAGAAGTTGAGTAAAGAACTTATTAAATCACCATCACACCCCCCACCTGCAGTATTCTGAACAGGGATCAGGTCCCCTAGGCTGCACCCCCGAGACGGAAACAACAACACCTCTAGTGCCTTCAACTCAACAACATAATACGCAAGATGAAACAATTAACGACGCAAAAAAGAGGACCCTCAGAGATTTCTTTAAGAAACGTGGAATCAAAGCCCAAGCCTCAATTAACCCAAACACCATCTTCATCAGTTCAGCCTTCCCAAACACCACTTAATACAGACACAGTTCAAAATAAAGTGCAGGCCCTGATTCACGAAGAGCCCTACAACCAGGTCACCACTACGCCCCCGGATGCTCACCTTATAAGGGATGAATTTTCTACTCTTGGAAAAAATAGGCTAAGATCAGTCATTCGGTCAGGAGACACGCTTTATCCTCCGCAACAAGTCCACCAATCAAATAAGGAACAAAGCTCTTCGCCAATAACTATTTCAGGCGATGATTCTCCCATCAGCCTGAGATCACCCTCACAGCAGGAAACCAACTCTCACATTAACAACATAGGCTTTCCTAGAAACAAGATACATTTTACCCCTCAAGCTGCACAGTGGACCAGGACCTCCCCAGGTAACATCAAACCACTAATGCCAACAACGCCTCTTGCCTTGGCCCATCATGAATCTCCTGAAACAAAGCCAGGAGAGTCTAATGATCGCTCTATTTTGGATTTATCTTTCTTTGAGGCAGAATTTAATAAGACAAAAGATACGATTGAAGGTCACGATTCAACAGCATTTGAACCCACTACTGTCTGGCCCCAGCTTTTACAAACCTTACAATCTACATTGTCTGCATTAAACTACCATTCTGATAAACTTGACCTACAAGTCGACCTTCTAAATACACTAGCAATATATACGGCAGGGATTGGCAACAAATTGGAAGGCTTGAACACCTTAATTACAAAAGCACAATCTAACGTCAACTTGACCCAAGTGATATGTTGTTGCTCACCAATAATCGATAGCTTGTCTTCGCTTCCCCAGTTTCTTACCTTGGTCCTGACAGAAATCAGGAAATTACCATCAGGTCCGCAAGGACAACCACATCTTTTATGCTCACATCAAACCAATTTAACCACTCAGAAAGGCAAAGATCAAAGCATAAACCATAACAAAACTAGCAAAGGACACAAGGTTTCACCAGTAAAAATTGACACTCGACTGACCGATGCTCCACCTGCAGTTCCGTCCCCAGACAATCAAGCGGCACCCAAGGAGTATGTTATTTTCCAAACTGCTAATTCAAACAATAAGAATAAAATTACGTCAAAAATAGAACCATTGTTTACGTCTGAGTTAACGCAAAGTACTGACATTAGAGATTCCAGCCCAGGGATGGGAATAACAAATAAATCCCCTCAAAATCAACATCTGAGCAAAAGGGAAAGAAAGAGACTACGAAAAAAATGCAATAATTGCAGTATAGTGACTCAAAACAGGACCAGTGATCTCCCTCACACCGAAAAGGGTAACATACGACTTGGCTCGATCAGCTCTGTAAGTTCTGATAGCAATCCCCCACTATCACAAAAATACACCTTTACAATCAATAATAGAGCCGACTAGCAAGGCATCATTGGCACCCACCCACTGTAAAGACCATAAGGATCTACTCTGGGCTAGGGGAGAGGTTTCAGCAAAGACCCCACAGCTCTTGATCTTAGACGAGCCGGAAAAGGTCACTAAGTCAAAACCACTACCTTATACCGTCAAGACCGAACTAGAAGATTCGACAACTCCAATAAATTCGGCAAACACACCTAAGGAGAACCAAAACAGGGAAGTAGCAGAACAGCATGAGGATGAATATAGGTCAAGAGGCAAGGAGAATTTTCAGATAACACTGCTAAAGAATCCAGACATAACACAAATGGGTAAACACCCCCCCAAAACAGTGGACTACCAACCTCGAGGTGAACAGGAGAATCGACCTACCCCAGACAATGGATAAAAGTAACCACATGATCTCCGGCCAGGATTCTAGTACAACAAATCCAAAAGCTAAATTGTTATTTATCCCTGAATACCTCACTCAAGGACCACACGATATCTTGAATAGAGGGAACATCCTGAAACTCTTCAAATCTACCTCTGAATTGCATCATATTGAATCTAGTGATATAATTTCAATTGAATTTAAATCCATCAGAAGTAGCCAACCCACCGAACCGACGTTAATTACTTTTTCAACTTTAGCAATTAAGGAGCAGGTATTATTAAAGTCTGATCTATTTAACAAATGGGGCATTAAAATAGTTCCCCAAATAGAACCATGGTATCCGTTGGTTCTTGCAAAATCCCCGGCCTTGCCAGATAAATTCGGACCACCATCGTTTTCAATAAGATCAGCTAAAGGCCGATCCCCCTGAAGGGCTACCCTTCCTGAAACAGAGGAGTCCAAAACCATGGCGATTGATTGGGCATGGCTGCCAGCGGCCCTGGACGGGGGAAACCACAATTGAACTGGTACTCAACCCGGTCTCTCAGTATGTTCGTGGAATATTAACGGCCTTACTCCGAAACTTCAATCCCCAGATGTGATAACGTTTTTAAAACACCACAAGGTAATACTATTGCAGGAAACATGGTCTTTGGCTAGCCTTCCAATAGAAGGATACTTGGGGTATAGAACTCCGGCCCAGAGGCTGCACAAGTCTGTCCGACCCAGCGGCGGGCTTTCAATCTACATTTCAGCCAAGCTAAACGCCAATGTAGTTCAACTGACATTCGAGGAAGACTGGATCTCTGGCATAAGGATTGGCAACTCCAAACAGACTGAACAACTGATCCTGATTAACGTCTATATTTCACCAAGCGTTACAGAGAAAAAATCCAAGTTCAACCACCTAATCCAGATCTTGTGTAACCTACAAAGTAATCACAGAAGAACAGCCTTTTTAATATCTGGCTACTATAATACAAATCTTTTTCAAGAACTTCCCAAAGAGTATGACGCACCTTGGCCAGATATTTTGGAACAAATAAAACCTACTGGTAACAAACATAGCAAACTTGGCGAATACATGGTGCTACAACTAAGCGTTTTGGGTTACACAATTCTGAACAAGGAGGACAAAGAAGTGCGAACATCTCTCAAGTCGAATGGGTATCCTTTATAACGACCCTTTTTGAAAAAACAGAAAAGGAAGAAGGTCCACTGGCAAACCTCCAACTATGGCCCTGCAATTTAACTTATGCCAATCGCTAGGTACAACACATGTTGGGACACTTGAGGAACCTTCTGAATTGAACGTAAGGATGCCATCGGCAACTGATACTAAATCGTTGCTCCAGCATGAAGAACCGCCTCAATGGGTACCCAAAACACCCGAAATCCTAATGGAAAGAACAGCACGAATTATAACTGAGGGTCGTTCAGATGGAGCTCCTGGGCCAAATGGTCTACCCCAGGCTCTGTATAAACAGGACACCGAATTCTGGGCTAAACAATTAGCACCCTTATTTACTTACTGCTGGACCAACCAGGTATTACCGGAATCTTGGCGTGGCGCCATTATACACCCAATTTACAAAGGTGGCAAGAGATCAGATCCGAAAAATTACAGGATGATTACTCTATTGGATGTGGAATCCAAATACTACGCCAAGTTGCTTCTTCAAGATCTGGCGTCTTGGGCCACAAAAAAAACTCTTATACCCTTTAACCAGACAGGATTTGTGCCAAAATCAGGTTACTATAACCAACTTGCTTGCAATATCTGTCCTGTCGGATAAAGTGGCAGCGTCAGGAATGCTAATGCATGGCTGTTTTGTTGACTTCAAGGCCGCTTTCGACGGCGTACCCCGAGGCTGATTATGGCTCAAATTATGGAAATGAGGGATTCCAACAGTGCTTCTACAAGCCATAATTGAGCTACACACTAACACATGGATCCATTTAAAACTGGGGGACGGATCCTACATCGCCAGTAAAAAACAAACATCTCGTGGAGTAAAACAAGGTTGTGTGCTGGCGCCCCTCTTTTTCAATCTCTTCATTTCTGACCTGTCGGAGTCACTCGACGAAGTCAACTCTCGTCCTCCAAAACTTGCCGGGGTAAGAGTTAGAAATTTACTGTATGGGGGACCTTGTCCTGCTCAGCCACACCAGGATCGGCCTGCAGAGACTACTCGATCAGTTGTCTCCTTACACCATCGAAAACGAACTGGAAGTGAAACTATCAAAGACAAGGGCAATCACCTTTGGGTTAAGGAAATACCAAGGTGGCGGTTGGCAGTTCAAGGGTAAAAGTATTGACAGGGCCGCCTCATATAAATATCTGGGGGTCCACATGGACAGAAGGGGTTCATTCTCGAACCATAGAGACGAGGTAGAAGCCAAAGCTTTGACAATCCAGTTGGCACTTAAGAACCTCGCAAAGCAATTGTCCGGCCCAAGTCTGACCCCCCTCATAAGCGTCATGAAGGCAAAAACCCTCAACTGCCTCAGGGAACGACAACAGCCTCATGCACAAAATAATAACAAGAATCTTCAAACAAGTGTTGAGCCTCCCAAAAACTTCATCCCCCGCTCAAATACGACTCGAGTTTGGTCTCCAAGATCTCCGAGCGGTAGGGGCTAGAGGGGCTGGAGCATTCATCAGGTTGTGTAACAAGTTACGTACCTCCAGAGAATGAAGCTTGGAGGCCTTTTTGTGGCAGGAAATCTCAGCCGGTCAGCTTGGTAGATCATAATGGTATTATTTACAAGACTCTTTAAAACTCCTGGATGCAGAAGAAATCTATCCATCGCAGCAGGTACTTAAAATCTACTTCAAAAGAAACGTCCGCTTCTGGTCTTTCCATTCGGACAGAGCCCAACTGGTACAACGTAAACATGCCTGGTCAATTGTATCAGGGTTTAAGCCAGGGATTGTGGCGCCCCATATGTCATGCACCTAGTCAGTGATGTGGAAAAAAAGATTCTTGGCCCTCAGAATGGGTGAATGGCCATTCCTGTACCATTTGCCAAGTTGGCACCGCACAAATACCAACATAACGTGCAGGGGGTGTGGGAGCAGCAAGGAAACAATCGAGCACGTGGTATGTCTTTGTCCTGCAGTCCTTGACGATTGAAAGATTCTGCTAAAGAGCGAATGGAACAAACTTGGCATCCGCACTTGTCGACAAGCCATCCTTTCATCTATGAATCCGGACAATCCACTGCTTAATATCCGGTTCACCAAGTTTGTCACAAGAGCAGTAAAAAGACTTAGAAACAGCGAGAGTCAGCAAGCTAACAATTGTTAACCAGAACAGGGAGAACTAAGCCTGATGTTGTTTTGTCGATTTACTCATCTCACCGTACCATTTAACAGCAGTGGAATATGGCATTTTGCACATTGTTTACTTGCTGTTCTCTGTCTTATGCGACCTTGGATCCTCTAAATTATTGCATGTAGGGATTATACTTTATAAATTGAATTGCACTATTAGCGGTTTAGCTATTAGCTTTTTTAATAAGACTAATGTCTTATTGCGTGGCCTTAGTTGATGCCAAATTAGAATGGACCACCATGCTCTCACCTGCTTCTTAACTGTTTCTTAAAAAGTTCCAATCGTCTAGAAGAAGTTTACATTTTAACACTATGAATAAATATAGATCGATAGGTTTTTTTCATTATTTATTGAGGAACTTTACATTTTTCTATTTGCTTGCAACGGAATTAATGCATTTAATGGATGCATTTAGGCGGATTCCAAAAAAGCAAGAGGAAATAATGTAAGCAAAAAAACAGGATTAAGCTAACGCTTGTTTACTGCTCTATGTATAAATATTTTAGCAATTGTTCGACATATGTCTTTTTATTTATCATTGATGCATGCCTACCATTGTAATGATTTTTATTAATCAAACAATAAAGTTCTAAAGCACTGGCTGCTGAAGCCGGCATCTCCTCAGGCCTGTTTGGTGTTGCTTTTGGCAGTTTTCTTTTGTTACAGTCTGTGGAGAGGGAAACTTTCTTAGCTGTGTTGGTTTTCTATTTAATCTAAAATTTAGGTGTGGCTTTGTTTATTATTTTTTTTTTGATAAAGTGATTGCAATACTTACTATTGAGGTAGTCCATTTTAAATTAATTTAATTGTCCGTTTGCGTTTTTTTTCTTCTTGCAGAGGATGCACCTCATAATATGGAGAAATAATCATGTAACATAGTTTCATTATTTATTATCTTACAATGCTTTAGCTATTAGTTTGTTGAAGTGTTGCAGTTTTCTTGAGCAACTTTGTCATCTGGCAGAGTGACGCTGTCCTGCTGTAATTCGTTTTTAAGAATCATTTTGTGGCCTTTTAATACTATTTAATTAGGAAAGCATTTTTATGTGTTAACTGTTTTCAAGTTTAATTTGATTGGTTGATTTAAGACTAGTTTAAAGTTTTTTGGCACCATTTATTGTAAGCGCATATTAGTGTTTTCATTATGTAATGTATATACATTTTACTTAGAATTATTTTTATATTTGTGTATAGCTTTCATGTAATGGTGTGGTTTTTTACTTTGAATTATTATGATTTTCTGGTAGTGGTAGATTGGAGGAGGGTGGTCCTTGTTGATATGACTGCTCTCACACCATGGCCCTCAGATGCATATATTGCTTCTTCTCTATGGAATCACTAACAGACCTCTTTGGCCCAGTAAACGGTGGTGCTGATTTCACGCTGCAAGGCCAGAGGGACACACTTTTTACATGGTGCAAATAAAGCCTTTTATTTTGAGCACACCATCAAAACGTTTCCATTATGCAAAGCATGAACAACTTCATCTGTCTGAGGGGCAGTAGTAAATGTCTTTTAAGTCTTTCTTTTTGTACAAAACCATAAGGTTGATGTTAGAGGCTCCAGAGAGCCATTCAGTTTCTGCAGATGTTTAAAACTGTTTATGCTTGTCCACTTCTCATCAGTAGGTGGGCATCTGCAGGTCTCAATGTATTAAATAACCTACAACCATCAAGAACCAGGTGATCACTAAAAAATCAGGCAACATTGGTCCTTTTTCTTTATGATTTAGCCAAACGCATTGCTGTATATATGGGTACTGAGGACCCAGTAAGTTGCCGGTCTGATAATAACAAAGAATGTGAGACCCCGTTGCATGCTAATCTTTAGTGCTGCCTCCTGAGAAAGTAAA
Organism: Triturus cristatus; assembly: GCF_964204655.1. Classification (NCBI taxonomy): domain Eukaryota; kingdom Metazoa; phylum Chordata; class Amphibia; order Caudata; family Salamandridae; genus Triturus; species Triturus cristatus. The sequence goes on along the minus strand of NC_140591.1, from coordinate 1,004,528,054 downwards.
CATCCTCTGTGTTTAAAATGAAGCTAGTTGTACGCTTTGTGAATGATGGTCCTAGGATTATTATGCCCATGAACACAAACTGTATGTACTTATTGGATCCTGCATCAGGTGTAGGGAATTTAGTAGCCCCGCCATGGTGCTTTGAAAGGCTTCAACAACCTTTCTAAAAGTAGTTATTGTTTGGGTGTTACAGAATCTGAACTTTACAAGATGCCATTTCAGCCACATAGTGGCAATGGTCCGGCTTATGAATTTCTAATGTTTAAGGCTATCCTATAAATTTAACTATTTTGAAAGCTAATTCTAAGGCTAAAACCCTTTGTAGCCGTCCAATATGGCATGCAGCCGTGGCCCGTGCAGTTAAGAGCAGTGGGGCGTTGGAGCCGGGTGTGGGGGGGGGGGAATATTTTGACAGACGACAAAGAGGGAACATTAAATAAATAATGAATGTGCCCTCGTCGTCTGTCGAGACCCCCCCCCCCCCCCCACCCGGCTCCACTGCTCTTACCTGCAAGGACCGTGGCTGATGGCTGTCAAGTGTGGCACTTTGTGGCTATCCAACAGGGCTTGCAAGCGTGACACTTGGGGCCTTATTTATGAGGTATTGGCGTAGGACAGCGTCTCAAGTCTTTTTGCGGTGCTGCCCTATGCCAAAGTGAAAGGGGAGTAATGCACCGAATTTATGAAATACGGTACATTCCTGTTCTTTACCCCTGCACTGGTGCCCAATTTGCTGCCTAGCACCAACGTAGGCACCTTTCACCATGGTGCAAGGGTGCCTCCATTCAGGCAGGATTGGTTTTGTGCAGGAAGGTGCACCTCTCCGCACATGACATTCCCGAGAGGTGTTTTCCTCTTTCTTTGTGTGCTGCACATATGGAAAGAGAAAAAAACGAGGAGAAATAGAAATATCTCTCCTCGTTAATGCAGCTCTGGGGAGGCGTAAGGTTTTGGCACTTCCCCAGATTTATGTGATCTAGTAAATCTGGGGCAGTGTCAGAATCCATGGGTGTTGCGTTTTGAAAATCCACTGCAACGCCCAAGGAAAGCCTCCTTGACACGGAGTTAGGCACGGCAGAGTCTTGTGCTGCTTTGTCCTGCTCCATATCTATGAGGCCATGCAAAACCACACAGGGTGGCTTTGCGTAGTCTCACAGATATGATTGAGAGGCTGGTGCTGCCTGAGCATAAAAAAAGTGACGCTCAGTGGTGCAAGCCTCTTATTAGGAGCCCCTTGCTCCTTAAGACACCTTAGATCCTGTAGTAGAAAGGTTGGCCACCTGATCCTATCTCCTACATGGCCAGCTGCTAAAGCATGTGCTAAATAAAGCATTCGTTTTGGTTACATAGATTGTAGAGACCTTTTTGAAGCACTGCCATCGAAGTGCTACATCTTTGATCACAGATTCTAAGTGAAACAAGTCCTAAATTCTGCCCCTTAGTACACCAATAGCCAGATAAAAAACCAGATAAAAAACCACTGGCTATGCAAAGACAATGTGAATTCATCAGTATCTGGAGCTGTATGAGGTTGAACACTATGACTTGATATTCACTGTGATGTATAGTTCATGTCTCTACCGCATAATTCTTGCAAGCTTCCATCTTCCAGCTAATCACCTTGACTTAATGGCAGGGCCGCTGGAATTATGTGGAGGGACAAATTATGTGGCAAGGTTGACTAAGTCATACAATAAGAAGAGGCAAATTATGTGGTTTAATGCAACACATTTTGTGATAGTATTACTTCTGTTTCGGCATGGGTTTCACCTCTTTAGTAACAGTCTAACACCCAAATATAGCAATAAGCAACAAGAAGGTGACAAGGCAAACTTTTACTGCCCAGCAACGGGTCCTGAATTTTTAGTAATGTTTAATCGGTTTAAGCTAGATAAAAAATGTTTTAATTAAAATCTGGTGATTATGCAGCAGATGATGGATAATGTGGTAAATGTGGCAAATCCATAATTACGCGAAAAACGCGCAGGCCACAAAATCGCACACTTTAAACAGCACGCTTAACGAGTAGGATTATAATTTGCTACGGTTACCATTACATTTTTTTGGAGGGGATAATTAGAAATTTCAGAGCCTGCTCCCAACTGACCTGTACTCCAGAGAGTGTCCATGAATCCGGATTCTTGTATCAGGCTGTAGGGCTGTCCACCATCTGACACATGACCTGCCAGACCTCTGCAGAGTTGCCTGAAACAAGGCAGGGCTGCAAAGGTCACTGGAGCTTTGAAACTGTCTGCACCATCTAGGAGAGTTTGACATCTACTAATGATTCTGTTTTTTTTTTTAACTGTGTGCAGGCAGTGACTGGGTTAAATCTTGAATCTCAACCTCCTGATTTTGTCGGGTGGTAAACAAACGGCTGTGGCCCCTGCAGTTAAGAGTGGTGGGGCCAGGTGAGGGGGGATTTCGAGAGACGGATACGAGCGAAAATTAAATTAATAATTCATTTTCCCTCATCATCGTCCATCGAAATCACCCCCACCCTGCCCCACTGCCACACCTCTTTTACCTGCACGGGCCACGGCTGTGAACAAATTGGCTCTGTATTTGCATGTATTCTCGTGTTCATGGCAAACGTCAATTTCTTGAATTAACCCAAGCTCCTTGACTTATGATAAGATAGCAAAATTGGGATAAATTTGTGATACTGTGGACTGTTTTTCCAATGTTAATTACATTTTCTGTATGTATGGATTATGCTGGGGGTTAACCTTAAGTATGACTTTCACATACACAAGGACATAGATTGGATGATGATGAGAATGTATTGTGTAAATCTGGAAGTGGTGCTAGAACAATTTTCTTCTGACTTGGGTGCTGCTAGGGACATTACCTCACTAAAATTATGTGGATTCTAAAAAAATAAGTTATTGCTAATCAAGCAAATGAACAGAAAACTACAAGTGGGGACCTTGTGTGGGAGTTTGAGATTTTTTTGTGCAAATGTGGTTTAATGGTGCATTATGAATATGATTAAATGTACGTTTTAAAAAAAACTTTATGCAGTTTCAAGTTATTAACTACAACCAACAGTGCAGCTTTGACAACAATAGTCACGTTACATTTCGAGCAACTGAAAGAATATTCCATTGCAGTAACAATAACTTTGCCGGAGGCAATCAACCAGTGATGACTATACCGTGAAACCTCCAGTGCATACATTCAGTCGCAACCAAGTGCAAAGGGACAATGACCCTCTACCTGTCTGTGTCTGTACTCTCCCCACTCAAGGGTAAATCCCCAGTGGCTGCAAATCCTTACCCCAGAAACCTCCAGGCATCCAGATTGTCCCTTAGCTTTACATCCCTCCTACTACTCTTCTTGTGTAGCTCTTCAGCCAAAGAGTACTTCGCTATGTCCCTGCTCCAGTGTTAAACTGATGGGATGTGCTGTCCCATCAACATGATAACCACTGTCCTCCGGGCCAGTACCAAAGCCCGGTGGAGTAAGCAAACGTGCAGAGGCCAGCCTGCAAAGTACATGTAGGGGGGTCCCCCAAGCTCCGATCCCAGTCACGACATCTCAGGCCAGAGGCCCGCCACCCATGCACAATGCCCAAGGGGGCCCCTGGAGCTCGGGGGGCCCCAGCAGTACGTGGGCTGCAGGGGTTATTGTTACGCCACTGTCAAAGTTGGCTGCAAATACTTGCACTCCAATTTGCGTCCCTTAGGTCTACAAATGTTCCCCAATAAACAGAACTGTGGAGTAAGAGTGCCCTGTGTCCTTATGGTGTGTGTGAGCTTTTAGAACACCCAGGCCCAAAAGGCCTGCACATGTGGGCAACTCCAGGACATACACAGAAAATCGGCCTCCAAAAAACCGCTGCGTGGACATGCAGTGGGGCGAGTCCGGGCCACTCAGTGCAGAGCCAGGGGCGTCACACAGGTGTGATGAAGGAAATTAAAGTGGATGATGAAATAGTCTTAAATAGCTGGATTAATTGTGTCAATTTGTATTCAAAAGGAGTTAATACAAATAGTATGTGGTCCAAATGGTTTAGCCAAGCATTATACAAAAATAAAATACATGCTTATTGAATTGTACTCTTTTACTAGTTAGAAACTTGCCTTCTACCGCCTTCCACAATGAATAGACTCAAATTAGCCTAATTTTTAATATTTTCAAACTTTAACTAGCATTTGCAATGCAATAGGTCTTGCATTTCCGAGAGTTTGAGCTATTGGCATTGTAAATGACGATGCCTTTTATTTATGTGATGTTTTTAAACAAATAAAAGTCAGTGTAATTTAAAATGCCAATAGCTCAAACTCTTGCAAATGCGAGACCTATTGCATTTCAAATGGGTTTGACGCCTGTGCTTTAAAGGTTTTTTATTAAAAAAAGTGTTAGGAGAGAATGTGTCCTGCCATCAACAGCAGGCAGGACAAAGCTATTTGAGAAAATAGTGCTAGGAGTTTGTAATTAAAGCCTACCAAGTAACAACACACATAAGAGGGGGTGTCCTCATGGGAGGTTACAAAATAAGACAAGGCAGTACTAAGGCAGGACTACTAAGCCTCTTGACAAATAAAAAGCCACAGATTACAGTGGACAGTGACACAAGGCAATAAAAAATATGGGCGGACAGTGGGCGGAGCTTCAAGTCCATATCTGAGTACAGCATGCCTCGCAGAGCAGCGCATGCGCTGCCCAGGCTCGACCTAAAAAGGAATCATTTTCACATTGGTGCCTTTCACATGCCTCATTCTTTCGTGCTCCATGTAGTCTCTGTGAAGCCTCACAATGGATATACATGGCGTGCAAATGTGCAATGGTTTCTTAAAGAATGTTCTCTGCACTCACTTTACAAGCCATTGATCGCTCACTGCATTTGAACAAACAGCTAATGTTGCTGTGAAATGGTTGAATGGTCTCAATGTTTCCCCCTTATCTTTCTGAACTGAGTCCGTGTCTGAGGGTGCCAGCTCCTGCCACACCCTAGTTCTAATGCTTCTACTGGCAGGCATATGTTGTGAGAGGAAACAATTTGTGAAATAATTACAACTGAATGAAACTGAAAATAAGACAGCATTTCAAGAATAAAGTCAGTGTGTTGCTTATTTCAAAGAAATGATCATTGATGGAGAACTGAAGGATTTTACTTGTTGGCCCCTCTAAGTAGGTCACCCCTCCAGTGTGAGATGGTAGGAGTGAAAGTCGGCTTCCAGGGCATAGTGACCATGGGGCAATTTACAAAGGTATTTGGAAGTATTGAGGCAGTAATATTTTGCATACCTTTATATGCATTTCCGAATCAGCCCCAACAGCATCAACTCCCTAATAATAAAAGTGCAAAGAGGGCACTTTCCATTTGTATATGAATATTTTGAATGTATTCATATCTTAGATGTTCTGGGGCTAATTCACAAAGGCACTTAAGAGCATGTAAAAGAGTGCTTCAAAATGAATAGGCCCCTTTCTGTTTAGCTAATAAAAGAGACAGATTTGAGAATTGGTATCCTTGCTTGTGCATATGAATAAAAAATCTAGGGTGCTGTTAGAATTATTGAAATACTTAAAGGAAGTGTTGAACCCCAAATTATACTCTATAAAACCCATCTTTATAACTGGCAAAACAGTTCACAAATTTGCCTTAAAATACTCAAATCTCGCACCCTTTTCAACTGGATTGACTCACTCTACAATCACTCCCTCCACGGGCCTCTTTAAGGGTTGCTGAAAAGTGAAAAACTCAATGCGAACAATCTATTCACCTGTCTTTACAACTGCACCTATTGTGAGTTAAATGGAAATTTCTCTTGCTTACTGTGATGGTGCTTGACGTCTGTCTCCCACATGCACGCAACATAGTACTAGAAGTTAGAACTGTATATAGTATTCTGCTTTAGAATGGCATGATGTGACTATTGTTGGGATTCTAGTGGGGGACAGTTGAAGCTGGCTGTTGGTGGAGGAGGTGCAATAAATCTACTTACCTATCTTCTATGGTGTTCCTGCCTCTTCCTCACCTTGAGAACACCACATTTATTTGGTGACGAGCGGGCGTAGTATCACCTCAACACCGATCTGCTTGAATCCTCCACAGAAGCTTTTCCTCCTATGGCAGCTGATACTTCTTTGTACGAGAGATCCATATCAGGCTGGAAGTCGGAAGTTATGGTCTCGAACTGTTTGCGGTGAGGAGGAAAGCGGGTGGTTTGCCTTGTAGAATGGATGCATGTCTTATAAGTGAAACCTGACTTTGCGGTGTGAAACGCATTTTGCGTTCCAAGGTTGACATTTAACGAGAAACAGGCCGCAACGGCTAAAACCTTATCGGCATTTCTTAGTTACGGGTGATTTTGACGCATCAGCCTGTGTCACAGCTTCGAGAGACACCCGACGTCATCACGCTGCATATGCAGAGCGAGGCTTGGTTTTAGCCAATGAAGTGGCTACACGTCATCAGCAGCATCCATTTTACATGTTTGAGATCACAGCCATAGATTAACCAAGCAATACCGTTAGCGAGAATTCCGTTGTTCTTGTGCTGCAAGGCATTTGTTTAAATAAAGATATGAAGAATGGGGATCCAGATGATCTGACGAACCTCCGCCCAATATCCCTTTTAGCCGCACCAGGAAAAATGCTGGAAAAAGTGATACAACGCCAACTGAGTAAATTTGTGGAAATCAGCAACATTCTCCATGAAACTCAGTCTGGTTTCCGGCCCGGTTTCAGTACTGAAACGGCGCTCTTAGAGGTGGCCGAGTCAGTGAGGTGGTCGATGGATGCAGGAAGTTCAGCTATGCTGGTACTCCTGGATCTATCGGCCGCCTTCGACACGGTGGACCACGCCAGATTACTTTGTCGACTGGCAGAGATAGGCATTCAAGACCACGCGCTGAGCTGGATTAACTCCTATCTATCTCAGAGAACACAGAAGGTGGCACTCGGGACGATCTCTTCCACACCTAAAACCCTCAACTGTGGAGTCCCGCAGGGCTCAGCCCTCAGTCCTCTTTTGTTCAACATCTACCTGGCCCCCCTCTTCACGCTCATTGCCAACTGGGGTGTTAAGGCAATTTCTTATGCCGATGACACCCAGCTGGTATTCCCCTACACAGAAATGACACAGGAATCTTTTGCAAATTTCAAAGGCTGTCTCCAGGACATTGCACACTGGATGAATACCAACAAACTAAAATTAAACGCCAATAAAACCGAAGTCATCTTCTTCGGTAAAGGCCCTGTCCCAGCCCCAGAGCTATGGTGGCCGGTGGAAATGGGTCCCTCACCCTTGCCCAGTCATTCGGCAAAAAATCTTGGAGTGAGATGGGATGATAAGATGTCTTTCTCTTCCCATGTCCAACAAGTGGCCGGCGGCTGCCTAAGTAAATTAAGAAACCTCCGTAAATTTCTTAAACTCCTTCCCGAGAGTTGCAGGAAAATGGTAGTCCACGCAACTGTCACTTCACGGCTGGACTACGCCAATGGTCTTTACCTGGGCCTCCCTAAATTCTTAATCCATAGACTGCAGGTAGTTCAAAATGCGGCTGCGAGGCTGCTACTGCGAATTCCATTCAAACAGTCAGTCTCTCCGCATCTTCGAACCCTGCATTGGCTGCCTGTCGCCAACCGGATAAAATTCAAAGCCCTGACACTCGCGTTCAGATCTCTGCATGGCTCCTGCCCATTCTACCTAAAAAAACGCCTTCCTAGGTATACCCAACACCGTGCATTACGGTCTAATGTCCGTATCCTGCTGGCTGTCCCACGAGCAAAAAAGGCGCGCCTTGGTGGTCGCACCTTTTCAGCAAATGTCTCTGTGCTATGGAACTCCCTACCTCAAGCAATCCAGCAGGCTCCATCTGAACCCTGCTTTAAGAAGTTGCTAAAGACTTGGCTCTTCTCTCAGCCTCGCTAGGTCTCCCTCTCCTGCCCCTGGACCTCTGTGGTACGTTCCCCTCTTCTAGCGCCGGGACACCTCCCTGTGAGGTAGCTGTTCGCGCTCCATAAATCACATTATTATTATTATTATTAAGAAGTCAAGCGCAACTTTACCTTCACGCTAAACAACCTTTTGTTTATTTATCACGAGTAAGAAATGGGAGGTCGCGCTAACGCGTTGATGTTGAACATTTACAAGTAAGGAACAGAATAATATTGCTTGTTGGTTGAAGCACGATATACATAAAGTAATGATTTCTCTTTGAAATGCGTGTTGACTTCTAAGGATACTGACACAAGCTTAATTCCTCTTGAAACGCTTGTCGAACTCCAAGTCTACTAAAAAAAAAAAAAAAAGTTAACCCTTTAGCAAAATTAAATTACACTTGTTAAAATGTGCATTATTAGCCAGTGTTTTCGGTGACTGGCACACTATTGGAAAAGGAAGTAAATTGATTCCTTCTGGATATTTTATTTAAAATTGTCTCTCCATGTAATGAAAATAAGGAAAATTCATTTCTTTATTTGTCACCACAATATTAGTACATGTATAAGTGGAAATAAGTCAATTTCTATTGAATTTAGTTTTGGTTTTTTCTCTTTAAGTATAATTAGTATATTGTTAACCTGGCAACTTTAGTACGCTATTCAAAATATGCAGAATGTAACGTAGCCTCAGTTTTTCTTAACAAGTCCAGGTGAACCTAATGTGAAATGGCAGAAATGGAAGAACATTTTTGTAAATTATGCAAGAGTGCGTGGTACAAATTTAAGTGCTGAACGTAAACATTCATTATTATTACATTGTCTCGGAGGTGAGGGGCAAGAAGTGTTGGAACATTTACCAGAACTTAGTGCAGCAGAACAAAGGGCTCTCAATGAATATGAGATATGTATTTTACAATTGGATCGTCATTACCTTCCAAGGTTAAGTACAATAATGGAAAGGTATCATTTTGGACTTTGGGAACAAAAGAAAGACAAATCTGTTGAAGAGTTCGTATCAGCTCTTACAAAACTTGCATCTTCTTGCAAATTTGCTCCTGCTGTAGAGGAGAGGATCAGAGATCAGTTCGTTCTAAAGTGTGCACATGATAATATCAGAAAAGAACTTTGGTTGAAAGATGAACCTCCGTTGGAAGAAGTCATAACTATTGCAAAACAAGTTGAACACATGATGAAGTGTGTGGATGAACTTAGTGGTGAGAAGAATAAACTTACCACAACTGAGACTAAAGTTGAAGAGGTTGTGTGCTAAGTACAGAAGAAAGATTCAACAGAAAAGGACAAAAACATCTCCGTGCCTAACAATGTTGTTAACTCTGCTGTTGGAGGGAAACCTACTTGTTTTAGGTGTGGTCGGTTTGGACATCTTGCAAACACGCCTTTTTGCCCTGGGTTGCGTGTTGTGTGCAACACCTGTGGTCGGAAGGGCCATTTTGCAAAATGTTGCAAAAGCAAAATTAGTAGAGGCGATCGTTCATCTACAAAAAATCAACCAGAAGTGAAGGTAGTCACCTTTCGGATTGATGTAAAAAGGGCTGATCATCCGTCTCATATGGTGAATATTGAAGGTGTATCTCTCAACTTTAAGTTTGATTCTTGTTCCCATTTGACAATGATAGGTGAAGATGTGTTTCGTCAACACTTCCTTAACAAAGTCAAGCTTTCTAGGAATGACCTTTCTCCTTTGGGTTATGGGGGCATGCCTATAAAGATGTTGGGATATTTTTTAGCCACTATTGAGCTCTGTGGAAGAATGATTGCAGGGAAGGTATATGTGGCTAAACGTGGCGATTCTCCTATGGGCTGGCCCCTCCAACGTTTGCTTGGAGTACGTTTGAATCCCAATGCCTCTCCACAAGTTCAGGTACAAGCAGTTGATGATCTTTCTTTCACATTTGTAGAACAATTCTCAGACATATTTAGTGACAGTCTTGGTTGTCTCAAAGGGTACAAACATCACATTAAGATAAGAGAAGGGGCTGTACCAGTTGTTGCCAAGGTAAGGAGAATTCCGTTAAATGAACAGGCTGGTGTTCAGAGGGAAATCGATAAATTAGTAAACACAGGAATCATTGTACCGGTAGAGGCTACTGAATGGTTGGCTCCCATAGTCGTAGCCAAGAAGTCCAGTGGGGAGCTGTGCTTATGCATTGACTTACGCGCATTGAGTAAAGCGGTTATTATTGATAAGTTCCCTTTACCCAACATTGATGAAATGGTTAGTACTTTAGTTGGCTCAAAATACTTCACAACTCTAGACTTGGCATCAGCCTATCATTAGGTTGAATTAGATGAATCCTCACAAGATTTAACTGCTTTTGTGACTCCCATGCGGACGTTCAAATTTCGTAGAATGCCGTTTGGTCTCATTTCAGCTGCTTCAGTTTTCCAGTGAGTTATGTCCAGCATTCTCAGAGGTCTTTCTGGTGTAAAATGTTATCAGGATGATCTTTTGATCTTTGGTAACTCGGTGCAGGAGCATAATGTTTGTGTCTTTGCTGCATTAGAACGACTTAGAAAAGCTGGTCTATCTCTTAGAAAAGATAAATGTAAATTTGGTTTGGAGGAAGTAAATTATCTTGGCCATCGCATAACTGTTCATGAGGTCTTTCCTAAGAAATAATTGGTAGATTCCATTATAAAGATTGCAGAACCAGTTAACAAGGAAGAACATTTATATTTTCTTGGCATGGTGCAGTTTTACAGCAAATTCATTCCTGACTATGCTGGTAAAACTCATAATTTGAGGAGGCTCACTGTCAAAAATGTTGTTTCTTTGGTCAGGTGAGTGTGTGAAAGAGTGTGTTTCAATCAAGGAATAACTGAGTAAAGCTCCTGCCCTTCATGCCTTCATTCCTGGTGATCCTACTATCATCATGACCGATGCTAGTGAAAAAGGATTAGGTGCAGTTTTACTCCAAAAAAAAAGGAGGTCTAGATTGTTAAATTGCTTGTGCCTCAAGATGTCTCAGGGGGTCCGAAATCAACTACTCTGTCATAGAGAAGGAGTCATTGGCCATATTTTGGGCATTAAGGAAATTTAGGAACCTGATTTGGGGAACGAAGGTTAATGTATTATCTGACCATAAACCCTTAAAAGAGGTGTTTTCGAAGAAAGGCCTTGACTCCATTTCTTCTAGAATCAAGAAATGGATTATTTCTCTTCAAGAATTCAATTTTGATGTGGATTATATTCCTGGTGTCATTAACAAATCTTCTGATTGTCTTTCTAGATTGGTTGATATGAATGATAGTGTTGAGGATGAAGTCTTTCAAGAGGATGATGTAATTAACGTATGTGAGATCACGGGTGGTACTGTCACTGAGATTGATTGGAAGGTTGAAATTAGCAAGGATGATGAGATGAAGAAAGTGATGGAGATGTTGAGGAATAATAAGTGTTTGGAGAAGCCATGGGGCCTTGTTTCAGATGAACTTTTGGTAGTTGATGGTATGCTTGCTAGGGGCATGAAATTAGTTCCACCTCAAGGCATAAGGAAGAAATTACTCAACTTTGCTTACAATGGTCATCTTGGGATTGTTAAAACAAAAGAATTGTTAAGATTACAGTTTTGTTGGCCTGCCATGGATCTTGATATTGAGAGGATGGTTCGGGAGTGTGCAGAATGTTGCGCTAGCGATAAAATCTTGAAGACAAAACAAACTCCCATGGTTTGCAGGAAATTGCCCAATCACCCTTGGGATGAAATTTCCATTGACATTGTAGGTACTCTACATGGTGTGAGTGACACTCCCTATTTGATAGTTGTTTTAGACCTCTATTCCAGGTGGATAGAGGTGGGTGCAGTTAGGGAAACTTCCACTGAATGTGTAATTAAATTCTTACAAGAAATTTTCAAGAGAGAGAGTTTTCCCAACAGCATTCTCTCAGATAATGGCCCGCAATTCTCTTCTAATGATTTTAAACACTTTCTTGATAACTGTGGTATTCTTCATAAAAAGTGTGCTATTTATCACCCTGAAACAAATGGAGCAATAGAAAGGGTCAACAAAACTCTTAAAGAAAGCATACAACTGGCTAGAGCTAATGGTCTGAATTGGAAAGATTCACTTCAAGACAGAATCACAGCTTATCGGATATCTCCCCATTCTCCCACTGGAAGGTCTCCCTTTGAACTCTTTAAAGGGAGAATCCCTAATACTTTATTGTGTCCTGGTTGGATGAAGTTAAATAAAGGGTTTGTTGATAATCAGATAGGAGATTGGAGGAAAATAGAACTGGATAAACAGTCACATAGTTGTTGTAAATTCTGATATTCCGTCAAATGAGACTCATGGTAATAAGGTTGACTCCTATTCAAAATTGATATACAGAAAAAAGGGAGAGGCAATGCTATAATGACCAAAGAGTTAATCTCTTTCATTCATCACAGACGATGACAGAATAAATGATATTCTGTAGCCGGCAATGTTCTTAGTCTTTTTTATTTCAGTTTTGTATGTATAGCAGCAAAACAGTCAACGCATTTCACCCTTTCAGGCTTCTTCAGGGTTGTGAAACAATATACAAAAATTCAATATAAACATACTTTATCTAACACTTTTATTCTACACCATCATAATACATACACATAAAAAACTATTTACAATTAACATGGAAGGGAGGGTTAGCGTTCTAGTGCTAGGGATAACAACACCGGCACACACAGCTGGGGCAAATTAACCTCTGTGATCTTGCTATTTAAGCAAAGGTCTGCTAGCACCCTCTCAGTACGCCAGACCTTTGTGTGGAAGAGGAGTATCCACGCTGAATAGGTTAGTAGATTATTGGTGTAACATATGTGATCAGAACTCAGGGGGCTTGCTTGATGATATTTGAAAAAATAATTTTAAAAGGGCACCAGACTGAACGTAGGGGGCTTGCTTGATGGTATTTGAATTTTTTAAAAGGGGACCAAACTTAGCCTCTGGGGGATTGTATATACTATTGACAGAGGAGTAATAAGGATATCACTTGGCCTGTTTATGTAGGGGTAGCGATTGAGCGCCGCCATTACTGTTTATTACTCGAGGTCCTTGGACTTACCATGGGTGTGGACACAAACATATAGAAGGACAACTTTTTGATTTTGAAAGGTACATGCTTTTTACAGTTTTGTTCTTAAATTATTAAGTACATTTTGCTTGGACAGGGCACGTCCCCTTGATAATATGAATATATTACCTATCTTATCCTTAGGGATAAGTGACTGGAGTGCTAGTATCTTTGTCTATCTGTAAGGTCACAGGATGGAATGTGGACCACGACTTTACCCCCATACCAGGAGGAATTAGCCTCGCAATCAACAAATGAGAAACTAAGGGTATAAACGTAGTGTCTATGAAATAATATAAGAGAACAACTAGGTTTGAGTTTGGGCACGGATGTTTTTGGGCAACCACTATCTGACTAGCTCAGTAAGTAGAATCAATGGTCCACCAACCAGAACATTGTGGGTTTTATACTACTATACCCACTTCCTTTGTCCAAACCCATAAAAACACAACTTTTGATTTTGAAAGGTATATGCTGTTTATAGTTCTTTTTTAAACCATTAAGTACATGTTGCTTGGGCAGGGCACATCCCCTTGAAAATATGATTATATTATCTAACATACCCTTGAAAATAAGTGTCTGGAATGCCAGCATCTTTGTCTTACTGTTAAGGTCCTGGGAGGAAATGTAGACCAGGATTTGGTAAGGAGACCCAAGTTACTATTGGAAGGTATTTATTATTTCATTTTAACTACCAGCAGATATGGGGTACGCGTCCCCATGATGTACTATGTCCCTTAATCTGTATGGACAAGTAAGAGACTTGCTTTTTCCCACGTCTAGATTGGGCGATTGAGCGCATTCACTTATTGGTGCGGTAGTAGGACCCGCTGAATTGGAAAGAGGAACGTGGACCAGAATATGTACCTACAGTAACTCTGATACTAGTAGGTATTGATTACTGTTTCTTTGTTGAAGTGGGACAAGGAAATATGCGTCACTCTGTTGAGATTCAGATTTGCCTTTGGAACTTCTCTTTGTACTATGCACTTGTTCAAATCAATGAAATGTTGTCTCTCCCATCCTCTAGAATTATAAAAGTGTGTATCCTAAAATTTGAAAGTGTCTAGAATGAGTATCAGGAAACTCTGAGCCGAAGACTCTGCGAAACATTATAGTTGGTGGGTACTTAACATAATGAGTAGTATCCTTATACAGTTGACATTTGTATCTCAGTGATCTCATATAGAAATACAGTATTAGTAATTTTAATACATTGTATGAAGTTAGTCCTTTTTCTTTCCAGATACATGGTGTATTTTGAAACGTGGTTTGTTCTCCTCCCTTTTTCCATTTCCTGATATTTTGCTGTTGTGATATCTAAACATGTATACGGTTTGTGATTTTACAACAGACCTTGGTCACTTCTTTTTCTTTTAATTGTAAATAGTTTTTTATGTGTATGTATTATGATGGTGTAGAATAAAAGTGTTAGATAAAGTATTTTTATATTGAATTTTTGTATATTGTTTCACAGCCCTGAAGAAGCCTGAAAGGGTAAAACACTTTGGCTGTTTTGCTGCTATACATACAAAACTGAAATAAAAAAGACTAAAAACATTTCCGGCTACAGAATATAATTTATTCTGTCATCGTCTGTGATGAATGAAAGAGATTAACTCTTTGGTCATTATAGCATTGCCTCTCCCTTTTTTCTGTATATCTGTTTTATATTTGAAACCAAATTGGTGGCTGGTTTCGGGAGGTGGACATTTGTTGGACCACTACTGGTTGAAGTAATTAATATGTATTAGATATTGTACAAGAACATAAGTAATTGGTTCAGCATCTTATACCCTGCCACTGTTCTCACTGTCGATGTATCCCATTCAAAATTATCTTGTATTCCATCTTCTTTCTCTGGCTCATCTGGAGTTTCTAGTTGTGTTAGAGAGAGAAGTCAAAGGTTGCCCAGACTTCCTGTGTACATGAAGGACTATGTATAATATACCTTGGTTATTTTCTAATTTTGTTTCATGCATATTTTTAGCTATGCTTAGGAATGTTTTTACTATATTTCTATTCTGCTTATTTTTAAGTCATTTGTTATTTGTTACTGTTGAGGGGGAAGATGTGTGATGTTGCTTGATGTCTGTCTCCCACATGTACGCAACATAGAACTAGAAGTTAGAATTGTATATAGTATTCTGCTTTAGAATGACATGATGTGACTATTGTTGGGATTCTAGTGGGGGACAGTTGAAGCTGGCTGTTGGTGGATGAGGTGCAATAAATCTACTTACCTAACTTCTATGGTGTTCCTGCCTCTTCCTCACCTTGAGAACACCACACTTACTTTTTGCACTTTAATGTCACCCACGCTATAACCTGGTGGTTAAAGAAGCACACTTTTTTAAAAAAAATCAAGCACAAAAATGACGTGCTTTTTATTCCTCTGAAATGCCTAATCAGATAGTAAAAGTGTTTACTAGAGCGCTGTGTTCTAGACAGGATGTGCACTACCGAATGCACTCGGTTGTGAGTGTATGTTAACAATTAATTTCAACTTAAATATGTTTTACTTGCTTGTACATAGTATAAACACAATGTGCAACATAAACTTCATTATGTAATAAAAAATGTCCAAACGATAACTCAATAAACCAAAGTTGTATCCTTCTTCTTGATGTGCTTTTCTTTTATTGACACATCTGATTAGGAGTTCAAGTCCAAACTGTAGATCCAACAATCCATCTGGTAGATCAAAAAACTTTTACTCAATCCCAATGCATTTCGGGTGATATCGTCACCCTTCTTCAGGGGATATCTACAAATGAAATTAACAATAAAATAATTCATCACATTCAATAATATCTCTCAGTTTGTTTGTCTATGGTGAAATCCAAATATTAATAAGAAAGAAAAGAATGGTACTCTGCTGTCCAGGAGGATTAAAGTGGAGCTTTGCATGTTTATCAGGGATTAATGATAGACCAGGAGAGTGGTTGTGAGAGAAAGTCAAAAGCCGCGCTACCCTCAGAACACCGAGGTGCCATCTGTCCCAGTGCACGGAGAATTTGAGATAACATGTACCTACCCATTTCAACACCAACGGTTACTGCCTCTGAGTACACCAACTGTAAGCTGGTATTCGAGCCCAAAGCTACTGTTTGCACAAGTAACTGCCGGTCTGTGGAACAAAAACCTGTGTAAGCACAAATTGTCCGCCAAACGTGAACCTCTCTATTGATTTGCAAGGTGCTATGAGGACGAAAACTCACCACTATTTCACGACGCTGTGTATGTCTGTATGTAATTTCAAGTTAAAAGCCAAAGGGCACGTGTTGTTTCAAGCTCGTATGCGTTCCAAACACCACAGGTGGCTGTGTAGTACTTTCTGTAAAATACACGTTAAACGAAATGAGAGTTGCAAAACTTAGAAGTCTTGTGGCTCAATTAAATACCAAAACCCAAAAGCTACTCACATGAAATGTCTCGAAAGTTGCCGCTCTCATACACACATCCTGGTGAAAAAGAGCCCCGTGAATTATGCCGATTAAAGAGTGCTCAAACGTAAGTCACGTGGGTGCTGATAAAACCGATGACGGCCGGTAAATGAACGCTTAGTTGTGAATGTAAATCGGCCATATTGAAAGTGAGTGTTACCGACGGAAAATGCTGAATTTAAATAAAGAATAATGCTGAGATATTCTAGTGTGAGTGCTCGTGAGGAAAACGATAAAGTCAAACGCAAGTATATAAAAGGGTGATTGATGTTATCCATATTTGGTGATAAACCCAAAGACGAGCATCTTATGAAATATCATTCTCTACTGATTTTACATGAACTTCGTGCATCCTCATCAATTGCTGGGTAATCGTCATCCTCTGATGAACATAAACATTAGAGTGTATACCAATGTTGTCCTCTTATAACTGTGATAAATATGCTTTGCATCAGAATGCACATAAAATATTATAATAAGCTCGTCATTCTCCATTAAACAAAAACATTAGAATATGTACCGGTGTTGTCCTCTTGTAACAATAACATATGAACTTTACATCAGATTACACATTGATGAACTCATTAGTGTTGTTATATCCAGCTTGGACAAGATCACATGCCTGATGAGTCCGCATGCATGAAGATTGTAAAGGCGTAGCTGACATGAACAAGATCAAATGCGTTTATGTCTGGTTACACTCTACATTCGCTGTTATAACATTGCATATACAAAGATGACTGCAGTTTATTTGAACAATCCTCATGTACGGAAATTCATTGTGCTATACATTATTAGAATAGTAATTATTACACGATAAATGTGCAGTAAAATTAATCCCAAAGGTGAATAATCAATGTTATGTTATCAAGGATTATCTAATATCTTTGGACGAGTAATGGCAAGTAAATCACCTACTGTATGTATGTATCCCTAGACTAAAACTGTGGAGTGTATGGTAACTTCTTATCATTAACGGCACCAAGGGGCTGTTGGGAGCTCTCAAAGTTGTAATCCTACCGGATTATGCTAGGTCTGTAAACTGGTCTGTGGCATGGAACCAATGCCTATAAAAAGCATGATAGTTCCATGCGATCATTCAATCCTTTGGGATTCATGGTATCCAAGTACCTGATCCAAAACATCTCCCTCTGTATGATGTGTTTGTCCATGTCCCTATCCTTGTAATCTTGAACTACTTCTATGGCACTGAATCTTAGTTGTGCAATGGTGTGATGTGCATCTACCCAATGGCTTGCTAGAGGGGAACTAAGATTTTTGGTACGGATTCTGCTTTTGTGTTCTGTAATGCGAGTACGTAGAGACCTTGCGGTCTTGCCTACATAATACAGGCCACATGGGCATCGTATCATGTAAATAACATTTTGAGTATTACAGTTGGCTGAAAAATTAAGTTTAATTGATTTCCCTGACCATGGGTGTGCTATGTGTGTGCCTAAGATCACATTGTTACAGTGTGAACAATTGGGACATCTCATCATTCCTTTGTGTAGTTGTGTCTCTTGTATGTCCTGTGTTTTGAGTAATTCTTTGAGGTTACGTGATCGTTTGTCCGCGAAAATTGGGCGATCTTTGAAAAGATCGCCAAAGTCCGGTTCTGTCTGCAATAAATCCCATCTATTCAGAATAATTTTCTTGATGGCAGGTGAGTGGGTCGAGAAAATGGAAACAAAGACTTCCTTATTCTCAGGTGTTTTGGTTCTCTTCTCTAAGAGTGTTGATCTTGGAAACCCCTCTAATCTTACTACTGCTTCTTCCACTATCTGTTTCGGATATCCTCGTGTCAAGAAATCTTTTTTGGAATCATCAAGAGTTTCTGACAATTGAACCGGGTCTGAAGTGATACGTTTGATTCTCAGAAACGGAGAAAATGGTAAGTGTCTTTTTAAAGATTCCGGATGAAAACTGGTGTACAATAATGTGTTATTGCGGGCAGTGGATTTTTTTGAAAACCTTGGTGGTAATTGTGGATTCCTGTAATTCAATGTTTACATCCAAGTAGGATATGGACCGGCTGTCTAAAGTATATGTAAATTGAATCCTAGGGTTAAATTCATTGAGTGCACTAAGCTTCCTCTCTAGGTCTTGTTTCTGTCCACGCCACATAATGAAAATGTCATCAATATACCGTCGGTATATGATGAGATCGTCTGTCCATGATGTGTCACTCAAAATGTTCTCCTGTTCAAACTTCATCATGAAAATATTTGCGTAGCTGGGTGCTCCCGCAAAACCTATCGATGTACCATTAGTTTGAAGGAAATAACTTTCCTTCCACCTGAAGTAGCTATGGAAAAGACTGTACTGTAGTAATTCAAGAAGGAAAACGTTATTGGCAGGAACTTCCCCCTGTTGTAGTAGTGCCCACTCTATGGCCTCAATACCCTCAGAATGGGGTATAGAGGTATAGAGGGACACAACATCGACTGTACCTAGCCATATTGATTCTCCAGGAAATAAAGCAAGCTCATCCAGTAACTTTAGGAAGTGAGTTGTGTCCTGAACATAAGTGGGTCCTGATTGCACAAAAGGTTGCAAAAATGTGTCTAGATAGTGACCCAGAGGTTCATGGATGGAATTGCATCCTGACACTATGGGGCGGAAAGGAGGGTCATGCAAGTTTTTGTGAAATTTTGGTAACATGTATACGAATGGTCTGCGTGGAAACTTCGTGTACAAAAGCTCAAATGTTTTGGTGTTAATCCAACCCATGTCTTTGGCGTGTATCAGTATGTGTAGTAAGGTTGTTTGGAATTCAGAAGTCGGATCCTAAACGAGTGGTAAATATGTCGACTCGTCTGACAGCATCTCATTGACTTTAGACTCGTAAAAATTACGATCCATTACTACCAGGGCGCCCCCCCTTATCGGCTGGAAGAAATGTCAAAGTGTCGTTTTTCTTCAATGATTTAAGTGCTCTTCTATCCGAAGTTGTCAAGTTATGATTTTTTTTGGTGGTGTCAGTAAAGAGGAGAGATCTCTCTTGACCAGTGTCTCAAAAGTGTCAAGAACCTTGTGTAATGTTGGAGGAATAAAAGTACTTCTAGGTTTAAACTCTGTATATTTCGAGTCCATAGAAATGGTGCTCGTAGGAATCTGATTGGAAAAGAAATACCTGAGTCTGAGCTTACTCATGAACTTGTAAAATTCAATCTCTGTGTTAAATGGTGTGGTGTGAAATGTTGGCACAAAGGATGTTCCTTTATTTAGTATCGCAATTTGTGCCTTCGACAGAGTTACTGAAGAGATGTTAACTACTAGTGCTTTTTAGGTCTCGCCTGACCCAGCGCTTGCGCTGGTCTGGAAAGACTTATTGAGAGGGCTCCAAAAAGTGCTACCAGGCCAGCCTAGGGCTACAGTGCATGTGCGCGGGCGCGCGCGCCGCGCTTTACCGCAATTACTTTCACTTTCGCGGCCGAGCGGCCGCTTTGAAGTTTCATCGCGATCGCGATTGCTTTCACGGCCGCTTGTTTTGTTGGTTAAAAGAACCTCTGGCTATGCAAAGAACATACCTCACTGATGAATACAAGCCCCAGCTAGGCCCGCAAGAGACAAGGGTTCGCTCTTCTGTAACGAAATCTATAAGGAAGTTGGCACGGAAACTGCAAAGTACAAAAACAACGTTTATTAACCCTTAAGGGTGGTCCTACAATCCACACAACACTCTTCAGTATTGCAAGGAGTAGCACAAAGAACTTGCATACACAGTCCCCTTTTATACACAGTAAAGGGGCTCATGAGTGGGTGGATACCACAGAGTTGAAGAACATTACCATTTAGGGTCATTCTTGATACCGAATCAATACATGGGCGGAGCTAACACACTCCTTGGGCCCACGAAAACACATGGTCAAGCAAAGCTAATTACAACAGATGTGGTCAAGTCTGGGCATGCGCCAGACGGACAAAAGAGAGCTATTTATAGACTGTTGCTAGGCAGATTACAAGAGCAACTAACACAGAGGTCGGACTCTCCTCGTGGTGAACACGTGGCAGCATGCCAATACAAAATGGAGTCCGGACTTCGGCCAACATAATGAGGAAAACACGATAAAAGGGAAATATTAATGTTTTCAGTAAATGCTTAATCACATTCTGCTTTAATTTACAACAGACGACCCTTTCAGCATTTACTGAAGACATCTGGTTTCCAAGAACAATCATCGTATATGTCAATTATCATCATTCCTTTAACCTCTTTAGCTAGACCCTTCTGGCGGGCAACATCGGCAATAGCTTTCTTATCTGGAATGCAGAATGAAATGCATACGGAACAGCACAATGGTCCACATTGAATACACATACAGAGAAAGAACAGAATTGCTATAATAATGCAGAGACCAGTTAAGACCTTCCATCCCCAGGCAGTAACCAACGCCCAAAACCATCCAGAAAAGGACCAAGTGCCGGTTTCTGTGTGGATTTCAGCTGCTATTTTATGCAGCTTGTTAATGGCGTTATAAACGGATGGCGTATGATCAGGAATGAACACACAGCAGCTACTTCCAATAATTTTACAGGCTCCTCCTCGATCAGCTAGCATTACATCCAATACCATACGGTTCTGCAATGCAACAATTCTGGTAATCTGTAATTCTTCTGTAAGATTCCCAAGAGCAGCAGCAGTCTGATTAGTCACAGCTTCTACCACTCTTGTTAATCTTCGGATCTTCCTACTATTCAAAGCGGCTCCAACAAAGAAAAACAGTCCTAAGTTAAAATCAATTTACTGTTGCAAGCTGGTATCTGTTTGATCCACCTCATCAATTGATAGAGTACGTTTATATCTATTTACAGTCACATTATTCAACAGTTTTAAATCCTTATGATATGACGCAGGTGCTAAAAATACAGGAGGTAATAGGAATGATACATAGCATACCCCAGACCACCCAGCCGGCAAACGGTAATAACCTTTATTTCCACATACAAAGTAGGTATTATGGGACGCTAAGAAGGTGCTGTTGTTTAACCCATCGATGTTTAGTACGGTTATACAATCACTGACACCCACAGGAATAAAACCCACACTCTGGACACACAGGTCCGCTTGGGCTTGTGCTACTTGGATTACGAATTTGTCCTTCCCCACAGTGTCTCTGGTGTTCGTGAAGATGTAGGGAATGGATTCATTGTCTGGTCGGTACTCTTCCCACTCCCAAATTGTCCCATTCGCTTGTGGATATCCATTCTTGTCCTGATGGCATTCTTTATTAAGTCTGAAAAGCAATCGTCCCACTGTCGGTTTCCGAGTGGCAAACAACAAAGTGTACCATGCTCTACAAGAGCCATTGTGAGAGAAAGGAAGTGGTATGAATGGCGTTCCTCCTTTCTTCTGATGGGCTGGCATCATCCCACATATCCAACAGTTCGTAGCGTTTGTAGCAACGTGGGTGTGATGCAGCATCTGAATAAAAGTGTTATTCAAATAGGATTGTCGATGCTTCAACTCTTGATATGGCAATGTATAAAAGTAGTGCTCCGCAGGCACTGGAGTCGTCAACACAAGCATCTCTCGAGCAGGAGTTGCCTCCTCCACAAACCATGTGGTTATACCAACGATGGCTACTGTTAGCATGAACCCCAACGCACAAAGAATTTTCTTCTTCTCCATGTCAAAGGAAACAATACCCTGATATCTTCCTGTAACTACAAAGTCTGTCAGAACTCTTCCCCTTGGGCAGCGGTTGATTTCTTCACCAGCGGGCCAAGACGGGTGTCGCTACACTAATGCAGGGCTGATCCCCCCCCCCTTGCCTCATCGGCTCTCCGTTTCACTAACCCAAGGGCCGTTCTGACAGTATGTCCCGGTACTGGAAATCTCACTTCCTTGGTCGCAGATGATATCGCCTTCCTCCAGAAGTCGTGTGGTCCGAAAAGAGCTCCTCAGTGTCGTTTGGCTCCGCAGCACGGCCTGTCTCTGCTGCTAGGATGTCTCGTTGATCGGTCAGCACAGCAGACTCCACCAATCCGGGCGGTACCTTTCGACAGTGCAAGGAATGGATCCAATTCTTCCTGTTCGAGACTCGCACAGCCGTCCTCGTTGCAAGAAGGACTTGCTCAGGTCCGACCCATCTCGGCTCCAAACTGTTCGATCTGTCGAAAACCTTTATCATCACATGATCTCCAGGCCGGAGACCATGTCCTTCGCCAGTAGACCGATCAGGGAGCGCCTCTCGGACCTGTTGATGAATAGAAACCAAGTTATCCGTTAACTGTGCCAGATAATCACTCATCATCACACAAGGTACATCATACACAGCCTTAGGCCTTGGTGGACCCCAGATATTCATTGGGCGTCCAAATACAATCTCATAGGGTGTAAGGCCGGTTCGAGAGTGTGGCACCGACCTAATTGACAATAACGCCAGTGGCAAGGCGTCTGGCCAAGTCAAAGATGTTGAAGCTTGAATTTTAGCGATCTTAAGCTTCAGCGTACCATTATACTTCTCGACTAGTCCTGCAGACTGGGGGTGGAATACGGCGTGGAACTTCTGGGTGATGCCTAGGCCCTTCAAGACATACTTTATAACATCCGCTACAAAGTGAGGGCCATTATCACTCCACAGAAGTCTACAGACGCCGTATCGGGGGAAAAACTCTTTCAGCAATAGCTTCGCTGTAGTCATTGCAGTATTGTCTTTCGCAGGGTACGCCTCAACCCATTTACTGAAGGCGCAAACCACTACTAGAACATACTTCAAATTGTTACAGCGCTCAAGCTGAATGTAATCCATCTGCAGAACCTCAAAGGGTGCAGTGGGCGTCGCAAATCCTCCTGCTGGAGTTCGCGTGCCTTTCCCTGGGTTATACTTCAGACAGATCATACAGGTCTGCACCACCCTCTTTGCCGTGCTAGCAATCTCTGGATGCTCCCAGACTTGGGTAAGCAATTTCACAATTGCGGAAGCTCCAACATGTGCTAGCCCATGTGCCATCTGAACCATAGGTTGTACAAAGGCCGTGGGTAATTTCCATCTATCCATCTGCTTATTTCTCCAGCAACCCTCGTCATCCAGTTCTCCTTCGCTAGCCCATTGTTCCCGCTCTTTGTCAGAAGCGGTCTTTTGTATTTCTCGCACTTCCTCCTTCGCATCATGCCATCTCTCCACCTGTGACTTCACTACATACATGGCAGTAGTACCGGGCTGCATCGCAGTCTCCCGTGCTACTCGATCCGCTAACGCATTCCCTTCTCCAACCTTATCAACCACTTTCCTATGGGCGCTACACTTAACAATGGCGATTTTCTTTGGGTATGTCAATGCAGTTAAAAGGTTGTGGACTAACTCCCCATGCATTATCTGCACCCCATGTGACGTTAGAAACCCTCTCTCCTTCCAGAGTAGGCCGAAATCGTGTGCTACTCCGAAGGCATAGCGGCTGTCTGTGTAAACATTCACACACAATCCTGTACTGAGCTCACACGCTCGTGTTAACGCTATCAGTTCCGCTGCTTGAGCTGATTTCTGTGGTATGCGTGCTGTCTCCACTATCGTCTGTAACGTGGTAATTGCATACGCTGCTGAAGCCGTACCATCTGGTAGCTTCAGGCAAGATCCATCTACCCACAATTCTCCATCTACCTCTGAAAAGGGCGTATCCTGGAGATCAATACGACCCTTTGTTTGTTCCTCAGTCACAAGAATACAATCATGCGCTTTCTGTGCCTCAGGCTGGGTCTCGGGATATGGCAACAATGTGGCCGGGTTTAATGTCACGCACCTTTTCAACGTAATATGAGGAGCTAAAAGCGTCAACTCATATCCCGTTAAACGGGCACTGGTCAAATGCTGCGTCTTTGTTTGATTAAGCAGGGCATCAACAGCATGGGGAACTAACACCAACAGTTTATGGGACAATACAATTCCTTCGCTCTGCCGTATTGACACAGCTGTCGCCGCAACCGAGCGAAAACACCCTGGCAATGCTCGCGCGACAGGATCAAGTACAGCCGAAAAGTATGCACAAGGGCGCTGCTTATCGCCGTGCATCTGCACTAAGACTGATAATGCACATCCATCTCTCTCATGCACATACAACGAAAAGGGTTTTGCATAATCAGGGGTCCCTAACACTGGTGCTGAACAAAGGGCCTGTCTCAATTGCTGAAAAGCAGCGTCACACTCATCTGACCAGGGGATCGGGATGGGCGTGTCTTTTGTCAGGAGAGCTAGTAATGGCTTAGCTATGTGTGAAAACCCCAATATCCACTGTCTACAAAAAGAAACAAGACCCAAAAATGCACGTACATCCTTCTGCGTGGATGGCCTTGGTGTGTCCAAAATTACTTGGATACGCTCTGGTGTGAGTGCACGCCCCTCCTTAGACAAAAGGTGACCCAAATAAGTCACCTTTGGTCTACAGAATTGCAATTTCTTCCTAGAGACCTTGTGATTGTGGGATGCTAAAAAGGAAAGTAAGGCTATCGTACTTTTCTCGCACAACTCCAGGGTGTCAGCCGCCAACAAGATGTCATCGACATATTGAATGAGGGCGACCCCCTTGAGTAAGGCAAAGGAATCCAACTGTCGTTTCAAAGCCTGACTATAAATACTAGGGCTTTCTGTATAGCCCTGGGGAATTCTACAAAAACGATAAGATCTATTGTTCAATGTGAACCCAAAAAGAAATCGGCTATCCGGGTGAATGGGAATAGAAAAGAAGGCATTTTTCAAATCAATCACTGAGAACACGGTCGCCGTAGGCGGGACCAAGGTAAGCAACGTCGTGATATCAGAAACCACCGGGTACTGAGGTATCACGATCTTGTTTACCTCCCTCAAATCAATTATGAACCGATAGACCTTTGCATCCGTGTCCTTTTTCAGAATAGGGAGAATCGGACTGTTACAGATATTATAGGGAACTTCTTCCACTACTCCTACTGCGATCAGGTCTTGCACAATCTGTATGAGAGCCTCCTCGCCCTCCTGGGAAATACGATACTGTGGGAGGCGTGGTAGTACCGCCCCCTCCTGGACACTAATGTGGACCGGAGGAATCACCATTTGTCCGACATCTGTGTCCGAAGTCGCCCATAAAGCTCGGGGGAGGGTAGCTAACAGCGCATCCTCTGATATCGTACACATCCGCCCAGATCGGGGGTAGTTGTCATTTAAAATCACCCTCACACCCTCAGGGGAACAACGAATTGTAGCCCTAAAGTACTTTAACATATCAAGGCCCATAATGTTATCCGGTGTGTACGGAGCAAGCAGAAACGGACAAGGCGCAGAAAAGCAATCAACTTTAAATGCAAGGGGCTGTGAAAGAGGGCTTCGGGAGAGTGTACCGTCAAACCCTACCGATGTAACTATTGAGCCGGATGGGGGAGCCCCCGGAACCAAGTACCTAGACAATGCACTACGTGTCGCTCCTGTATCCACTAGGAACTGATCGGTAGAACCTAAAACCTCAGCCGATACATAAGGACCCGTCTGATCGACCGGCACCTCAACTGATTCAGACCCCCATCCAACGCATTCCTATGCATGCTGAGAATCATGATATCCCGATCGATCGATGTCCGATACATGATACTGGTGATGGCGATCGAAAACATTTGAGCTATCTCGGTGCTGTCCGGCAGTATCGAAACGGGCATTATCGTTGGAATTCCCTCTAAAGTTCGAGAAACCCCCTCTACCTCTCGGGCCACCCGGAGTGTGCCCCTGACGCGAAGCACGCAACGCTGGGCAATCCCTGGCCCAATGGCCCAACTGCTTGCAATACGCACACTGGTTCCTATTCAAATCAGATCGGCCCGAAGGGGGACCATAAGATCCGCCCCTTCCTCTATTATTATTACCCCGGCGGGGCGGGCCATATACTTGTGCTAACATCACTTTAGTTTTGAGATCTTTCGATTTCTTCTCCTCCTGGCCCTTCGCCTCGTGCTCCTGACGCTCATAATACTGAGCGATGGTCAGAAGGGCCGTCGGTGTCGCGGAGGACCAAGAACTCTCACTCGCTTTTAACCGGGCCGCAACTGCCGGCAGCAGATTAGCCACATATTTGTCCGCGAAAAGGTGGCGACCCGTGTCGTCAGTAAGCGACTGGCCACTAAAATCATGAAACGTCTCCTCAAAACGCGTAAAGAAGTCCGCGACTGACTCGTCAACTTTCTGCTTACATGCAGCTAACATATTCCAGTCAATCTTTTTAGGGGGGATAATCGTCTTCAACTTAGCCACAATAGCCGCAGGGAGATCTAAAATATTCTGGGGTGGTTTCTGTGCGGGCTTCCGTTCCCTATCCTCATCCTCAAGGTCAGACCACCGAGCCTTAAAGGCAACCGCATCATCTACCTTTCGGACAGAGCGCCACGTATCCGGCGGTAGGATAAGGCCAAAGAACAAGTCTATATCCGCTAAGGTCATAATGCAAGAATTCAAGGCCCCCTCGACTTCTTCATAGAAGGCCGCTGGATTCTTGCGGGGGTCAGGCAGCGCATTCTTTAATGCCATAACATCGGCCCTATGCCATGGAGTGTAAACCCAATTATATACAAAATATCCCCTTGCATCGGCGGAGTTAATATCCGAGCTAGTCCCTGCTCCCTTGGGAGGAACATACAAAGGCGCCGCCTCTCGCATTGGTTTAACATGCACTATGTCATCCTTATCTGACTGGGAGGCGGATGGGTGGCCCCCTGCTGCAGACGAATCCGACTGCTTCTCCTCCTCCGTTTGTTGACGTGCTTTCTCTCTAAGGGCCAGCACCTCGTCCCGCAAAGCGAACAGCCGCCGAGCCGCCTCAGAAGCCTTAGGGGGAGAAAAAACACCATTACGTAATGCTCCGGCATCCGAAGACACTTCGTCAGGCTCAAGGACACTAGAATATTTTCGGAAAGCAGCAATTACTTCTTCTGAAAAATGAGACAGAAAATACACCCTCTCTCTATCTTGCCACGACCCCCAAGTATGGAACAACTCATCCTTAGACATCTTGCCCTTAAGTGCACGGAGGGAAAGTTTCCGAAGCTCAGCCATATGCTCGGCCGATAACATGGACCGTGTGTCGACCTTACCCGGAGCCGGGCCAGAATCTTGCGGCCGCGGAGC
Organism: Triturus cristatus; assembly: GCF_964204655.1. NCBI lineage: Eukaryota > Metazoa > Chordata > Amphibia > Caudata > Salamandridae > Triturus > Triturus cristatus. The sequence goes on along the minus strand of NC_140591.1, from coordinate 1,004,500,551 downwards.
AGATGCGCCAACATAAGGGGGCGGAGAGCGATCTAGTAAATAAAAATCGTCATCAGGATTATTAAGGACAGGATAAAGTGGCTGACGAACAACATATTGACCCGAAACTTGTAGCCTTCGCTCTTTCTCTTGCCTGTCCGTTTGCTCTTTGTCCTCTCGACGCTTCGCTTCCTGCGCTCGCATATGATCATTCTTTCGTTGCTCCTTATCAAACAGCGCTTTCTCACGTTTCTCTCGCTCACGCACTTCCTTCACCCATAATCGCACACACTCAAACATATCCTGACGAGCACGTCGCTTACACATACACTGTTCCACATACTCAATCTTACGTATATCAAACGATCCATACAAAGGCCATCGCAACTCAGGATCCTTCCTCGTATATTTCCTCCATAACGTGCTGTACATTATGGAAGAAAGACCATGCTTCACGTACATATCCCTATTAGGAGTCCCCTCTGGGGGAGCTGGAGCAGATTCCTCGAGGTTCAACCGGTGTCCAAAACAGCAGCACCACTTACGGAGTGCGCTAAAAGCAGGCATGCTAGGAATAATGCAAAATATGCAGTATTATCAAGAAAAATGGCACTTAATCGTTGCGCCGTTCAAAGTTTACACAGCTCCGGAGAAATCTCTCCACATTACCTGCCTATATGTGTTGCAACGCATATATTTTCACAAAGACAAATTCACAATATGACTAGTCACCATCAATCAAACTCAAATAGCCAGACCAGGCTTCAAAACTCGGAGCAAGTACCGTACAACGGTTCTTACCAATCAAGAGTCCAGGTTCCAACTGCCAAGCTCCACAATCGCCCAAACGGCTCTCACGGCAGGACCGACAGAAGAGATCTCAGTCGATGACCGGCGCCACCCAGACGGTCAGCTCGGAAGGGAAGGAAGAAAAACCTCGGGATGCCAGGGCTAAGACGCCGCTGGCAGTGATCACGTCCCCGGCCAAACTCCTCACCTTCGTCGCGACCAGTCCTTCGAGCATCCGAGTCGCCGATGAGCCCCACGTGACGGGCGCCAATTGATGAATACAAGCCCCAGCTAGGCCCGCAAGAGACAAGGGTTCGCTCTTCTGTAACGAAATCTATAAGGAAGTTGGCACGGAAACTGCAAAGTACAAAAACAACGTTTATTAACCCTTAAGGGTGGTCCTACAATCCACACAACACTCTTCAGTATTGCAAGGAGTAGCACAAAGAACTTGCATACACAGTCCCCTTTTATACACAGTAAAGGGGCTCATGAGTGGGTGGATACCACAGAGTTGAAGAACATTACCATTTAGGGTCATTCTTGATACCGAATCAATACATGGGCGGAGCTAACACACTCCTTGGGCCCACGAAAACACATGGTCAAGCAAAGCTAATTACAACAGATGTGGTCAAGTCTGGGCATGCGCCAGACGGACAAAAGAGAGCTATTTATAGACTGTTGCTAGGCAGATTACAAGAGCAACTAACACAGAGGTCGGACTCTCCTCGTGGTGAACACGTGGCAGCATGCCAATACAAAATGGAGTCCGGACTTCGGCCAACATAATGAGGAAAACACGATAAAAGGGAAATATTAATGTTTTCAGTAAATGCTTAATCACATTCTGCTTTAATTTACAACACTCACTGCAAAAAAAATAGTTTTTTTCATGCTTATTGCTCTCCAATGTACAGCCTATCACGAAATCCCATAAACGGAGCACTTCCATACACTGTCTTATTGCGATATGCAAATAAATATCTTACCCTGTTTCACACAAGGTGCTAGAAAAAAAGCGCACCATATAACTTAACAGCTGCATAAATCACAGCCTAAAACAATCCTGGAAGATGAGGGCGTTTCAGAAAACGTATGTCGAGGGCTTGCTCTGAGGCACCGACCCCGCGTCCCCAACGCTCGACAGGAAGCGAGGCGGCTTATGGAGGCGGTATCTGCCTTACTGGAAGTGCGCACGCCGCACTGTGCATGCATTTGCTGGGTACGTTAAGCTGTCATGCTGAAAACTGTTTTTAAAGCATTAATCAAAACTGCCTCTGTAAGACAGGGCATTGTCTGAAGGATGTAAAACGAGCGCATCTTGTAAATGGATTCTTCCTCAGACTGAAGTAATTTCCACCCAGCGCTCCTCAAAGAGCGGCGCCGAGAGATAAAGAGCACTCTTCTTGGCGCACTGCTACCTGATGCAAACACTGGGGAAATCACTAATGTATGCCATGCCGTATTTCCATGTCACACATGACACATTTGTCTAAAATTACCCAACAGGCTGCATATTCCAGAAGCAGGCCTTTCAACTGACATCTGCCAAGAAGGCGCTTCAAGTGAGAGCTTTCTTCTTCTAACGGGTAAGTTGGAAGTAAAGTAACATCATACCTACAACAAGTCAGGTCTATTGGCTTTGTCAATGGCTGTTAGTTGCATAAGATAAATAAGCAGCAACTATGGCTTATATATAATATTGTAAAGGCTTCTACTAAAGAACCTGGTGACACCATCACAATTTTGCTGCTCCTGAGTTTCAAAAAGAGAAGGGAAATCCAGAGAGAAAATTACTCTCTTCAAAGGATTTCCCTTCCTCTACAGCGCTCACCTGGCATGACGTCATGCCGTAACTTCTCCACTAGTGAGAAGTGAGCAGTGTGAGCACACGCACATCATGTGCCTGCTGTCACTGCAGTCTGGGAAAAAACAGACCCCTGTGCCAGGGCACAAAACAGAGCCCAATAGAGACCCGTTTCGAGGCCTCCTTTAAACAAGCATTGGCATAGCCAATAGGTCTCGCCTTTGGGACATTATAAGGGTTTAGCCATGCAACAGTTGCATAACTAAAAACTTATAAGGTCCAAAAAGCGAGACCTATTGGCTATGCCAATGCTTGTTCTGTCTCCTGCCTGAACTGGGTTGCTTTGCACTTTCCGCTGCCTCTGTGCGGGTTTTTTACTGCTTGACTCGAGTGAAGGTTGTACTGTTGGTGGGTTGTTGGCTGCTGGGCTGGTATCTAAAAAAGAAGCCTTGGAACCTGAAGTGGATGGTGCTTCTGAGAGCGTGGGGTCAACTGTGGGTGGCACCGGTGGTCTATTAAAACGAGTATCACTGAGAGAGACTACACTCTCTTCAGATGAGGCATCACCGGGTTTTCGGTACGTGCGTTTCTGCACATATACTTCCGCCCAGGTGTATACCTCATCGAGCTTATAATCAATAGTGTCTCGCCTAAACTTACGTACCTTCCGCTCATGAATCTCTTTTGCATAGAGATCTTAATTTCTTGTTTATTGCTTCTAGTGACAATGCCCAATCTTCACCTGTCATACGTGTCTTTAGTGATTCTTGTAAATCATTTATTTCCTGCTCAAGACCAGCTAAACCGTGGAAAGTTCCTCAACTATCAGCAGGATTGGTCTAAGGAACACTTATTTAAAATGGAATACCATTTGTCCATGAATTTTTTGTTCATCTAAAACAACATGGGTTTAAGTGGTAATCTCAACCCCCTCAGAATCCTGCTGGCCTTATGATATTGTACCAGAGTTGTGGCGTGCAAACGTTGGTCGATTTCACGTCTCATCAAATATTCTAGCTGTCTCAGTTGATGAACAACTGGACCTTGTGTAACATCAAAAGTGCGGGCCTCCCGAATGAGACCATAAATCTCTTGTGCATCTGTCACACTGTAAGCGTTGGTGTCAGCCTTGTTATCTGTGAGATTCAAGATATCTTCAAATGACATTTTGGGGGAGTGCTACTATAAGCAGTTTGGGTAAAAAGAGGAACTAACTATGAGAATAGTAACAGCTTGGCGTGCACTCAGGATAAACTAATGAGACTGTTTAACTAAATATGCTATTGTTGTACTGGCTTGGTGTGCACTACCTGAGATAGTAAGTCAGAGTACAACTGGAAAATGAGCCTTGGCTTTTACCACTCAGTTTACAGTGATGTGCTAAATGATAGCCAGAGACTTAGGATGTCCCCTTCTGAAAAATATGGTAATATTAGATTTTCATAGATCCTTGGTTCTCTGATGAAGACAGATTCTTTAAACTGGAATGTGCAGGATCAAAATATTCTAGCTGAGACATTACAATCCTAATAAAATTACTCTAGCTGAGAGTTTGCAATCCTAATGTAAGAAGCACCTTTATGAATATAACTACAACTTATAAACAAAAAATCTGGTCTACCTACTTTTTACCTGTCTATCCGAAGCCCCAAATTAGTTTAAGTAATTTTTCCTTATTGTTAAATTGCTCTTGGGCATTTTCAGTATTACTGTAGCACATTTAACAAATGTGTGAGGACCTTGAATGTAATATTCAGGTACAGGATACCTAATAATCTACCTCCAATCTGACTAACTTGGATTCTTTTGTTGCCATTACTGGAGCTGACCTTGATGCAACCATTGTCAATTGTCACCCCACTAGCGCCGCTCTAAAGATATGCCCTGCCAAATCAATTAAATCTGTCGCCACTGGTCTTAATAGTTGATTACTGGAGCTCTTCAACTGGTGTTTTGACCAATCCCTCTTCTGATATCTCTTGGTGCCCTTTTGGAGCAGTTAGTGTTCAAACAGCTCCAACAATTTATGGATGACAAAAATCTTGTGGGCTCTTTTAAAGCTAGATTACAGCCACACCATAGTAGGGAACCAACAGTTCTATCTGTTTTGAACAATCTGCACCGTAGACAACAGAAGTACTGGAGAACTAGTGATCTTAGGCCCTCTCGCCAGCCTTCGACAACATAGATAACTCCATCCTAAATGAACCCCTAGTTGAATCTGGCCTGAGAGGATATGTCATGCAATGAAACACATCTCTCATCAAATCAGCAGCAAATCATTGCACAGCCACTTTTTTGATCTACACCCAAGCAACTGAACTGTGTCATTTCACAGGGATCTATTTTGTCGCCATGATTTTTCAGTCTTTACATGCATCCCCTGACTCATCTCCTACAGCAACTAGGGGCCTGATTCTACATCTACAAGTGCAATGCTCAAGCAATATTTGCTCTATCCAATCAAATAGATAATACTAATACAATATCTAGCTGGAAAGCAATCTCCCAATGCCTGGCTTTGACAAATTAGTGGATGTCTACAAATTTCCTGAAGTTTAATCTATCCAAGACTGACAACCTACTGGCCTGAGTCCATGCAAACCTTTCCATTTCCCTCCAAGGTTGTACTAAATGTTTCCATCTATTTGGACAGCAATCTCCCACTAGAGACCCTTCTTTTATCATACATGGAAAGCAATATGTACATACCAGTTGTAAATGCCATGATTCAATCAATTTATGCCAATGGTATTTATTCAGCGCCCCCTGAAAAAGCCCTCAGGCATCTATATCTCTTCAGAATACTGCTGCCTGCCTTATCGCTGATATCTCAGTATTAGACAGATTAACACCAATCCCACATCTCTTTATGGGCTTCATATTCAGACTACAATAGATTTGAAGCTCTCAGAATTGTACATGACTTTTTATATCAACACAGACCTCTTTTTACTTGTTACCTCCTTAGTGCCAAGAAGTCTAGCATTAGTGCACTTTAGATATATTTGTAACATAGCATTAAATCACACAGTATAACACAACGCAGCATACATGACATAGCTCAACATAACATAGCATAGCATAGCATGACATAACATAGCATAGCATAGCATTACATAACATAACATAGCATAGTATAGCATAGAATAGCGTGACATGACATAGCATAGCATAACATAACATAACATAGAATAGCATACCATAGCATAGCATGGCATGGCATAGGATAACGTACCATAACATAACATAGCATAGCATAGCATAGCATACCATAACATGTTTTAAAAATAAATCATAAACCATTTCTTCAAATGTAACTGTTTATATTGCTTTAAAGGAACTGCTTACTTCACCACTCTTGCTTGTTGCATTCCTCAATAGGGCTTCTCCGCCTTTCATTTGTCTGTTGAAATGTATGCCATTCCGTTAGTGGTGTAATATTTTTAAAGTTCAAATAGAAAAATAAATCCTGGTTAATGTTTGAAAAATGATGACTCTGGCAATTAGTGCGTGTTACTTGAGACCAGTTACCCAGTAATTGGAAAATGAATCATGCCAGTTCAGCCCTTAAAGGACATGCTTTCTGCTTGGACTGGTCTGTGTGCATTGATGGGGTTCTACAATAGAATTCATCATTTTGTTACAGGGAAGTCGCTGCAGTAAATACAATTATCTTTCTCCATCAGTGGATATGGTATTATGCACCAGTTCGAGAAACAGAGTCACAAATGGGAACGCATTTACTGCTGAAATTTGATTTCCTTAATAAATGTATCATATTTTAAGTGATTAATCTTAGCAATACCATGTGCGCAGGGAAAAACAGAGATTAGGGGTCCTGGTTGTTTAAAAAAAAAAAGAAAAAAAAAACAACTCATAATTAAATTGGTATGCTTGACTGGCATGAATGTATACGTTACTTAGCTAACATGACTCATAAATATATAAGGTAGTCCTTGCATTTATTATCAGGAAAGGCTAAAAAAAAAAACAGTAGTGAAAAGGACTATTGCAACCCAATCCACAGTTGTTAACACGGACATCAATGTAAACCTGTGCACTAATTCGGCAAATATAATTCCTTCTCCAGTGGCGGCTGGTGACACTTGAAAGTGGTGTGGCGTAAAAGTTTGTGCTGAGTGACAGCCACAAGGGGGTTCGGGGGTGTTCTCTCCCGAGAACATTTTGTAAAAAGAGCGGGCAAATGGTGCATTTTCAAGCATATTTGAGAAAACAAGTTTAATAAAGCAATTCTTAAATTCTAGTTTTAACATTAATAAAGCTCACTTATATTACTGCAAATAATCTCTGTGATGACCTCATGTCTTTGACCTTCTCTGTGGCAGTGCCAGCACATCAGTTACGATTTTCAGGGGCATTTCATACAACATAGGCCCTCATTTTTTTGGGCTTATTTTTATCTAAATTATAGGTCTATGTTTGTTCCCATCTCACTGAAGTGCAGGAAATTAGAAAAAATATATATTAGCAAATGTGGGGATAACACCAATTGGTGCAGATCTGCCAGTGACTATCTGATACATTATGTGCCAATGTGACCATAAATTTTGGGCAGATCGCATAATGTCACTTTTACATATTGTGCCAGAAGACATCTGTGTCATTTTAAATTTGGATGGGCGTTTTCCTATTTATGCTATATTTTATTTTCTGAAACTATCGACCAAAGTGGTGGTTTGTTTCCGGATGGCAAAATAACTATAGCCCTGATGCGCAGGGAGTTTTCTCCCATGTAGGGGACATTGTTTGTTTTCCAGTCCCAGATCTGCCCCTGCTGTCATGGCGAACCCTGGCAGGAAAATGAATGATGATCCAATCGCTTTAAGTAGTGTATGGCAACTGATAGCGTGAGGGATAAGGACGATTGGGCAGATTTACAAGCCCCTTGTGAGACATTTACGCCGCCGTTGCGTCACTTCTGTGACGCAGCGGTGGCGTAAACCATGCGCCATGTTGCGCCTTATTTACAATGTGACGCATCTAGATAGATGCGTCATGTTGTGAAGCCCTGCGCTACATTACACCTGCGTCAGGTTTAATGTATGCAGGGTGGGCGTTCCGTCGGAAAAAGCCTCGGAAAAGTGACGCAGTGAAATCTACAAGATTTCACTGAGTCACTTTTCCGACACTGCTGCGTCAAAACCCTGCGCCTGCTTGAAGCAGGCGTAAGGCATGACGCAGCATGTTCGGTATGGGCAGCCCCTGAGCATTGCTGGAGTTGCGTCGTGCTTGCGACACGACTCCAGCAATGCGCCGCCCTTATGCCACCAGATGCGTCACGCATCTGTTTATCCTTGCGCCACGATGCGCTGCATTGTAAATGCGGCACACCTGTGGTGGCGCAAGGGTAAACTAGCGTGACGCATCTTTCCTGGCGCATCCCTGCTGATTTGCAGGGATGTGCCAGGAAACATAAATCTGCCCCGATGTTTGCACCGATGTAAAACTGGTGCAAACTCGAATCGGCACTAAATCCACTGTGATGGACTTTTCTTTCAAACTGAGGCTAAAATCGCAAATTCAGCAACATGTTGACAGTGAAGCAGAATTTGTCCCACAGGAACAACAGAGAAAGGTGATTTTGCAACCGCAAAGCTATATTAACAAATTAGTAAAGTAACAATCTCAAGTCAAATCAATTAAGCATAAGTTAATAGTCACCTTAATACAGCATGAATTAAATCCAGGTAATTCAAATTGACAAATGCAAGTACAGGCTATTAAAGACAGCATTTGCAAAGCAAGATAAATTTCTATTCCCATTAAGGGAAAATCCCTAATGCTAAGCTAGGGTTTTGGGGGAACATGGGTGGCTCCTACAATGGCAGAGGAGCATCACCCCACTGGCTCAGAGCAAACAACTGAAAAAAAAATTATATTTTCATATCATTTTACTTTTCAGCTGCTGGCTGAGCCAGCCTATAGAGAGGGGCGGGGCCAGGGCCATGGGAAGGGAAGGAGGACTGGTTGTGCACTTATAAGTGGGCATGTGTTTGGTCGGCAGTATTAAGCTGGCCAAACACACATGCACACTTAGGTTTCTCCAGCCCGGCTGTTTGTACAGCCGGGCTGCAGAAACAGCACAGACTCCCTGTCCTGAGCGGAGTGGCAAAGCAGCCTGCTCAGGCCACTGCACAGGGAGTCTGATGCTTTCCCAGTGCCTGCTGGGACAAGTAAGACCGAGGTGCGACACGGGAGGTGGCCGGCAACTCCAAGTAAGTCTCCTTGTATTATTTTCTAAATTATTATTATTGAACCTACGTTGCTCCCCCCGCACCCTCTCCACCTGATTCACCACTGTTTATTATTGGCGGACGTCACTGTGGGGGAATGAGGGGATTTTAGAAGTAGCAGTTGTCAGAAAATATAAAATTGCAATTAGAACCAAAGGAACGTGCTTGCTCTGGAGAGTAAATATGAGCAGAAATATAAAGAGCATCAGATCTCAAGAAAGGGAAAAGGACATCCTAACTAACTCACCTTCATATGGTTACAACATGAAAACGTGATACATTGCATAGTTTCCACTAAGTAGGAGCCAATCAAAATGTTCCTGAAGTAATTGGTGTCAGCCTCCTTCTCACGAATAATACAATGCCATATTCTCCATCATCACAGAGTTCACAATATCTCACAAAGGAGTATTCACCTCCTCTGCGTCCCATCACATGCAGGTGCTGAGAATCATCGTCAAACCAATTATTTGCCACAAATTCCCCTTCACACAGTAAGCTTACAGAACATATTATATTTCATGAACATGGTGACTCTGCTGCCTGAAATAAAAAAGACAATTATGCACAGCAAGCACAAATGCAATGTTTTATTTTCAAGATGGAGTTGAGTGCCTAAGGCCCTAGGCCCATGTCGACTGATGGCAATTTTACGATGCAAATATTGTAGCTATAGTTAATGGAAAACAAATAAATGACTTGTTTCACTGAATCTAAATGTAAAATTATGTGTGCACACATATAAGTAAAGATTACGCATGTGACACGTTAACAGTTATTAAACTGCATCACCACAACCGCCACTGAGACCTGTTGGTCTTGTGGTGGATGGACCACGAGGTCAAGGGATTCCAATGAAGGAGCCAGCTGAGGATCTGCTGCCCAAAATCTAAATATTTACACACTGCCAAATGAGGCGGGTGAACCAAGGGCCTTATTTCTGAAAACTGTTGCATCGCTGCGTGAAAACAGCAATGCAACAGTTTTCACTGCGCCCTCCTTGCGACATGATGGATGAGTCATATTTACTGTATGACGCATCATATTGCAAGGACTGAGAGATACATCCTTATTACTGACGTATCTGTTGGCGCAAAACTGACGCATTGCTGGAGTTGTGACGGAAGCGTGATGCAACTCCAGCAATGCAGGGGGCAGGGCTATGATTACAGCACTGCATCACCCTTACGCCTGCTATGAGGCAGGCATAAGGATTTGACGCAGTGGTGTCCTAGAACTGGTGTAGTGAAATCAGTGCCTCTTCTACGAGGCTTTCTTGTGTAGGAAGGCCCACCCTGCATACATTATACCTGACACAGGTATAATGTGGCGCAGGGCTGTACAAGGTGACACATCAGCCTAGATGCGTCACCTTGTAAATATGGCGCAACGTGGCGCATTGTTCACGCTACTGCCCCGTGATGAAAAGTGACGCAACGGCGACGCAAAAGTGTCGCAAGCCGCTCATAAATAATCCCCCCAGTGTTCAGCTGAGCAGAAGTACCACCATTTTATGGTAACGCTCCGGCTCCTCTTCACTATAAATTACATCGATAATGCCCATCACCTTTGTTGTGCCAGTGAGTGTGCTATGGGAATTCCTATACCACAAAATAAAATACAGCCAGCAAATAAGAATTGCAGTTTTGCTCCCTTTCTGTTTCCAAGTCTGTTTGACGACTCACTTTTCACCAGAGAGCAGTACCTCTTCTATCTTCCAGAAAGTTTCCATATTTTGATTTTTCAATTTTGAACCCTGTGTATTCAGATTCTTTTTTTTTGGATGTATCATTTCCCTGAGGGTTCTGCAGCCTGACACTTTATGTAGAAAAGAGGCACTGTAGAATACTGGCAGGAAATCACAGTCATATATGAACATTTTGGAGAGCCATCAATAAATGACCCTGTGATTTTGATAATACTAAGCCACTGATGATATCAGATCCATTAAGGATACTGAGTCATTGATGATGTGGAGCTATTGATAACACTGAGGCATTGATCATGCAGACTTACTGATTATACAGAGTGACAGATAATGCGAAGGCACTCTTATTTCAAGGGTGATGATGCTGAGCCACTAATTGACATAATGCAGAACCAATGATAATACTACGCCTTTGATCATACCTAGTCGCTTATTCTGTTAGGCAACTGATAATACGTGATACGTGAACACAGACAATACAACACCATATGAGAGACCAAGCGACTGAGTGGCATCAGCCAAAGTCATCATTGATTTTGTGCCATTAACTCACAGATAATGCCATACAGCGAATGATGCTAAGCAATTGATGATATTCAGCTATTGATAATACAAAGCCAGGGACATTGACCCACATTACGACTTTCCCGTTATCTTGTGGGGAGATACCAGAAATATTGCCTTTGACCAGTATCTCCACACTAATTAATCAGGATTACCAGATATTTTCTCCAGATTGGGCAAGAACGTATAGACACAGCCATGCTTTGTTCTATTCCACATAACCATTTATTTTTCCCACTTTCTGGGGAAATAATGGGCCCGAATTGTGTGCATATACCACCTGCTGCGAGCAGGTGTAAAATGTTGTAGGGGATTTATTTTCTCTGCTCAGAGAGGAGGGATGGAGAAAGGATGGTGCGACAGCTGGCAGAGAATATTTTTCTTCAGCTCGAAGGGAATTTTATCTGCTCTCCCTAAGCTGAAGTATGAGGGCGGTCAGGGCACAGCAGCAAAGTTTAAGAACCTGATCATTCTGGACCTGGAGAAAGTGGAAAACTTGTATTTACCTGAAGAGGTATCTCCACCGGGGACAAACTCTGAGTAACTCAGAATGAGGGAAAATGTTTTACATCACTAACAATACAGAGACTCTGAAAATATGGAGCCACTGATGATATTGAGCATCAAATGCTGCTCTGTGACAGATAATACTACAACATTTACAACATGGAGTCACTAATAATGCTGATCATTGTTGATACCAAGCTACTGATGCCCCTGAGTCATTGCTGAATATGAGCCAGTGTTAATAGAATGCCGGTGCCAACGCCAAGACATTGTTGAACTCAAGCACTGACGATTTTGAGACATTGATGATTTTATTCCATTGATGATTCTGTCACTGATTATATGGAGCCACCAATGCTACTAAAACTTCCTTAGTACTGCGCCGTTCAAGAAACAAAGTTATTAATGACAGTACGTCACTTTGGGACTCTTTTCAAGTTTGTCGGATGGCATCATCCATTAAAATGGGACGGATATCATGTCCACAATATTACAAGTGCCATAGGCTATAATGCACTTCTAATATGATGGACAGGACATCTGCCAAGTTTGTGACAGAATATCCCATCACCTAAACTCTAAATGAGGTCCATTATCACTGACCGACATATAATATTAAGCAACTAATAATAATTCAGTGGATCACAGTGTTATTACAAACTAGGAATAAGTAGAGTGTAGTAGTGTACAGTGGAATAGCGTGGCGTGGCGTAGAGTGGAGTGGCATACAGTGGAATACCATGGAGTGCAGTGGAGAAGAGTGGAGTGACGTAAATTTGAGTGGCCTACAGACATACATGAAATTTGCAGGTATGTACAATATAGTTTGCAGAGTAAAGCACAACAACAATTTCCCTGCCTGACATTTCTCCAGATTTACCAAGCAAAGCAGGGCGAAGCATGGTGACCTTGTGTTGCTTTGTAAATGTGACTTAAGTATTGCGTTGCCCAATGCGAGACCATGTGTGATGCAAGGGTAACACAATACAATAATATACCTGGGCCTTAGTTATATATTGTGCCACTGTATACTACGGTAACTTCGCAGTATACTCTTGTAGATGGTGATGACAAGACAGTATATGATTGGCTAATGGCTATGTTCACAAAATTAAAAGACAACTATATTATTTTTACTACACTTTACCAGTGTTGTAGATTAGGACCTTAGATATAGGTCAGTAGTAGGTTTTATTGTTCTCCACCTATTACCACTTTATGAAACTGCTAATATGTAGGGAAATGTATACATTTTTTCATATGTTTTGTAAAAGGTTTACAGAATACCATGCTAATATCTAGGATGTATTGTCTTTTTTTTTAAGTAGCATCTCAATTTGACAGTATTACCGTAGTAGTCATTACACATTTTTACAAAGAATAAAATATTCAAGCATTTAGAAATACACTCCGTGATATTTTAAAAAAATATATGGAAACTTCTGAATCATTTTGCTTATCTTTTACCACTTTAATAAAGTGCTAATATGTATGGAATAAATATAAAACCTACCAATTACCCATATCTAATGCCCTAGCAAAGAACTCAGGCAAAGTGTACTTAATAGAACATGGCTTCCTTTAACTTTTGTAAAGAAAGTAATTAGCCGATCACATAATGCCTTACCGTAGGCATGTACCAAACTACCATAACATCAAATATCACTAAGTTAAAATACCTAATACATTAAAAATACTTACCCTACTTACTTGTACTACTGAAAAAAAGATCATCTGTGCATCATAAGTCTGCACCCTGGCCATATCTGGACTGGGCCAGGAACCAGAAACTCTGGTCTATTTCAACAAAGAAGAGTTAGTTATTCTCCAATGTGTCTGGGAGAGCTCAACCTGGGTAAGTGTTGCCGCCAGTGGTTAGACCCTGCAGAATCATCTTTGATATGTAAAGTCTGTTCTTATTTATCTGTGTGCTTCACAGGTGCAAAGGTTGTTACGGAAATTAATAGTATTAGAAGCAGCTGTATTTTTTTAATAAATTGTCATTTTCTGGCGTGACATAAAATACATCCTTTTACGTTTATGGAGAAACCGCAACCCAATGTTGTATTTCTTACAGAAACCTGGTTGCAAGAGGTCTCTATGCCCGATATGGTTTAGGTAGTAGCCCAAGGTTATAACATTCTCAGAATTGATCAAGAAGGGAAAAAAGGAAGTTGGATCGCTTTGGTCTTTCAGTCAAATTTATGTTGTTCTCTATCACTATGGGAGAACCTGACTGTGATAGCGCATTATTCCTTATTGAACATTCTGTTTCTTTTACACCTTTGGTGCCTTGATTTATCACCATGTCACTCAAACCATGTCCCTCAGCACAATTTCTAGAAAAGCTGAAAGAGATAATTGTGACCCAAGCTCTAAAAAAATAATAACATTTTACTCTTCTGGGAGATCTGAACATTCTTCTAGATGATGTGAACAGTACAAAGGCACCAAATTTACTACAAGACCTAGAGGCCATGCATCGACACAGTTGGTAAAATTCCCCACATATAAGAAAGGGCACCTCTTAGATCCAGTAGTCTCAACTTTACCAAATCAGGTTGTTAATCAACATTTTCCAGTGATCTGGTCTGATGTCCTGGTGGGCCCTATTTCACTTGTGGTCCCCCCTCTTTCTGTTAAAGTGAAGGAAGTGCATGTAATCCAGTGGGTTACCAGCTAGAGATCCTCACAAACCACATACTCACCTGGGCCCATTAAACACTCATTCACATTTGAGCTAGTAAAGTACCACTGGAGTCAATTTGTTGTACTAATACCTGTAAGATAAATTTACCTTATCGTTTCTTACCAATCCTTTCTGACCGAATGTACTTACCTCTGATCAATGGACTTTTTAGTTAACTTTTGTAGGTAAAAATTGACATAGATTAAAATCTTTTAAATAACCACAGACTCGGGAGAGTTTTAAATGTTTATCTAGTTAAATTCATTTGAGCCAAGAACCCAAATACAATTCGTACACCGTTTCTCCAAGGAAGGAAATCAGATTTAAGTTAGACTAATCGTTAGACAAAGTTATTATGATGACAGTGTCTGAATAGGGAGAAACAGAGAGAGCAATACAATGACATACTACACAGATTTATAGTTACCTAGGATGGTGTGGAAGCCAACCCCTTGGCCAAGGAGCTGGAAAGGGTCCCCTGGGACAGATCAGGTGACAAAGGTTCAGGACAGGATTCAGGGACAGGATAGATGACCTCTTCTAGATACGACGCCTGCGTCACACCCCTCTCTGTTACTATCTTCCTCCTCAATTCTTCTGCGATCTTCTTCTATTATGTGCCTCCTCGATTCTTCCGCGATCTTCTTCTAATTAAATCGGGTTTAGGCTCTAAGTCTGCAATTCAAGTCTTCTTCAGCAATTTTTCAGTGCTCGGACAGCATCCCGGTCTCTCAGCATTCTGGTCTTGCTGTGAACAGTGTAGCATCAGCATCAGCAATGACTAACTAACTAAACTACCTCAATTATACTTTTCTAATGGCATGTACCACCCCTAAATGTTCCAAGTTTATGAAACTCATAATTCTGATTGGACAGGAAAGGAGGGATGATCATCACACCATGCTAAGTTTTAATAACTTTCTTTAGTCTATTGTTCAGCGTTCCCGCCCCTTAAATTTATTTTCACAAGCTTTATTTCCCACCTGCATTTCACATTTTTATTAATAAAAGTACACATTTAATAATTTTCTCATTAATCCTCCAGGAAGTCTTCTGCTTTCCCAGGACATGTTGCGATTGTGGCCTTGGCTGAGGTTCAAGAACATCCTCACGGTTCCTGGTGGGTTACGAGTGTGCATGCGTGGGGTATCACATGACATATAGACTTTAGTATTGCTCTGAGACCCAAATACGAACTAGATAGAAAGAGTCAAAGAAACATGTTAGAAATCAAAATAAAATGATTTCACTGTATACCCTAATCCCATTTACTTATAAAAATCTTTCGCATTAGCATTTTAATAAAGTTGCAGGGTTTAGTTTCGGCAAAAACATGCGCCTTAACATGTGAGTTTCAAGCGGCCATCTTAAAAGCAATTGCGCAGCTGCAAAGATTTCCCTCCAAGCGAAGACTTGTCATTACTACGTAGATGTAGTTGACGCATGCGCAGTACAGAATTCTGCGTTAGCAGCCATTTTGAGTCACACTCGGGTTACTTGTTAGTACAACACATATGCAAGCGTCCCCTAAACTTAAATGTATAAACTGTAATGCACGTTTGTATTCACAAACACAATTATTTACGGTATTGCAACTTATTTTGAGACGATTGCAATTATTTACGGTATTGCAACTTATTTTGAGACGATTGCATCCAAGCAAGTCTCTTTTATATGAGTCCTTGCCCCATCACACGGGGCCAAAAGACACTTGCCCAAGTTGGATAGTGAAGAGTTTGAGCAAGTTCTCTCAAACAACAGACCTGGATGGCAGTACAGTAAATTTGGATCATACGTTTGGGGAATGTATTACCTCAGCTCTAGACCAACTGATTGATTTAATGAAAACAGCTGGTCATTTAAAAAAGAGGCCAGCTCCATGGTCTAACTCCCATTTAAGAGAATTAAAGAAAAACTGTTAATGGCTAGAAGAATTTGGAGGAACATTTATGATGAGAGCTCTAAAAAGGTCTACAGAAAAGCTATTGATAGCTATTATTAATGGATAAGACATACTTTAATTGATTGTTTTGCACATAAAATTGATACCGGGGCAAACTCGGCTAAAGAGATGTTCTCTATTGTAAAACATATGATGAACCCTGTAGACCTGAATCCAGGGGTAACTGAATCTGAAACCCAGGCAAATGATCTAGTTAGTTTTTTTCAAATAACATTTCTACATCTATGCATTCATTTTTTCAAGGTCTGGAATCTTGGTCATGTGGTAAAATATCTGACACTCAGGACCTAACTATTAAACCTACGCTCGCTGCCTTCTTGTGTGGAAATATGGATTTTTCTGATCAGTTATGTCCCCTATCTTGGACCCCAACAGTTTCATGTATAAATCACAAGTACATGTATGTTCCCTCCAGTTCCAGTTATGAAGACGCAAACACATGTGCGTCCACCGCCAACATGTCCTCTTTCAGATCCGCCATGAATGGGCTGGATATTCCATTCCTAAGTATGAAAGGCCACCGGCTTTATATGGTTCACTTATGCCATTTTACAGTCCAGGCAAGTAGGCCCTGATTCTGCCATCAAGCTTTTCCTGCCTTCTGCCTCTGAAAGCTCCAGTCTGAGCTCGCATCTGTATCCATGAACTTTGTCCTACTCTCTGCGCGGCTAACGGTGCCTGACATCAGCCTGTTGCCTGCCAAAAACTGTATTTCACCTTCGAGATTATCTGCTCCGCTCCCTACCCAATGCATTCCTGTCTAGTAGTTTAAGTAAACATTCTTCCAGCTACCGAGCAAAAGGCCCGGCTTCTCAGTCATTTTGCAAGTGATTCATAGCCCTGTTACTATGGAAGATTTCTGCCCTCGCATCTAGTGTAGACACTTAGACGCTTGTACACGCACTAACAGTCAGTATAGTCAGTATAGAATAAGATTCTACTCTAAGAGACCTCTCTTTTGGATAACATAGTTCTCTAAACATAGGATGTTAGATATGATTTGGGATTAGGTTGACTTGACCCTCCAGACTTCTGTCGCCACATGTAGAGCTAAATGTCAAGTCCCCTTCACCCCCTAGTTGCACGTCAATCACACGTCATGCTGCTGCGCGCGCATTTCTGCCAAGTATTTCTGCTGACATTGCGAAATTCTTTCATGGAACCACCCTATTATGACATCATACCTGATGACGTTCTTTAGTTACACCCAGTTACACCCACTTTTGCTACGCATGTATGTTTTATCTTTGCTATCAATTGTTACGCCTCCTCCATCTGTTTCACTGTAATGCCTATTGTATAAAAATGATTACTTGTCAATAAAGTGGGTTCTTCACTTCCTGAACCTTCGTGGTGATGGAATATGGAGCTCCTCAATTTAAATTGATTCTGGAATAAAGCCCGTTCCGAACCTCTAATACCACGGATTCTGCCTCTTATTTTACTGAGCTATTATTATAGATTTTCCGCATCAAATTAAGTTCCGGTAATTAAATTATTTACCACATAAATGGCGCCCGAACAGGGACACTTTCTCATCTCACGCGCCGGCGGTGCGTTGCAGGCCCGGTCTCCTGTCACAGCTGGACGGACAACAACGCGTACCCACAGGATTTTCTGTATCTCCCTCCTGCCGAGCGGGGGTAACTGAGGCTGCGATCAACACCCAGACGAGGCGGTGAGAAGTGCGAAGTATCCCGACCAGAGCCTAGCTGAGAGAGCAAGATCCGAGGTATACAGAGGCCCACCAGTTTCCGAAGTTTCCGAAGTTCCGAGTCCAGTCCAGTCCGGTTCAAGTTCAGTTCAGTTCCGAGGCCTTCCGTTCCGAGCTACCCGGTGAGTACCATTATCGGGGAGGCGTTCTGACGTGCACATAGGTTGTGCCGGTCAAGACGGGTTTGGGTACACAAATCCGGTCTGCACTGTTTCAGCAGTGTATCTGTACTGTTTAGCAGTATATCAAGTATGTCTAGTATATAATTCAGATTTACCTAGTTAGTATCGAGTATTATGCTTAGTGACTAGTTCCCTAAATGACCATCATTGTTTATTCATTAAATGTTAAATGTTAAAATGTTTTAAATACGTTCTGTATATTGTGGTGTGAATGACTGTTCATTATTGTGTTTTATGGTATTAAACGTGTTCAAAATTAGGTATCAGATCAGTTCTCAATATGCCGCTCTTTTCGAAATTAAGACAGATCAAAACCAGAAAAGGGGTACTCGAAGAAGCTGTTCCCATTCTTCCTAGGGACACTCCAGGGTACTTCATGTATCATAAACATGGCCTAGACGCCATATTATTTCTTGATCTATGGGTAGACTACACCAAGGAATTACCAGAAAGTCAGAGGTGGCCCGCAGCTGGGACCTGGGATGCAGATTGCATTATGAAAGTAGAAGAAGAATTATGGAAAAGGAAAGCTAGACAGTCACAGAAAGATGCCATTGAATTATGGCGTAAAGAATCATATAGACGTACAGAAAAAGCGCTCAGACAGGAAGAGAAAAGTAAGGAGAATTCAAATAAAGTTCGAGAAAGTGTATTAATTGAAGAAGGTACTCGAGTAAAGTCAGAACAAACAGACAGACAAAGAAATGCCCTTGTGAATGGTATGTATCCTCTTCTGGCCGAAGGACTACCTAAGGCTACTCCGGAGATACCAAGAGACTTGCCACCCCCATTGTTTCCGATAAAAGCACATCCCAAAGGGCATCCCAGAACCGCAGAAGATGTTTTTCTTTCCTCTTATTTAGACGACGCAGCTCCCGAGTATGCTAATGCTGCGCCACATAGACCGTCTGCCGAGGGGGTTCAACGCCAAGACCCTCCTTCGTCTGTACCTCTGCAACAGCAAACTCCGACACAAGTTCCGGCAAGCACATCTGTTTCTACATCCGCATCCACACCTATGGTTGCTATATCCCGTTCAACGAATCCTTTCACATCCAGCACCCCAGGTGGTGCTACCGGAGGTACATCAAGCATTTTTTCTACGCCACCCAGAACAAATAAACTTTCCTTTCAAGAATTAGCCCACCAACGTACGCCCAAACTAGTAACTCCCAACACGCTCAAGGAACTTCTAATAGACTGTAGATATGACCCTGTGCCCGGAAAAGGGGACGAAATGATGCTGGCATCATTACGTATCCGACGAGCTGCAATATATTTAGGGAAGCTACCAGGAATGACTGCACATTTAGAAAATATATATCATTTTGTTCAGTCAGGGCGAGACCCTGAGAGTATTAACAGAGCCATGGAGTACCAAAAGGTGGAAATACAGGGGGAACTGTTACGTTTCCTCATAAACTGTGTGATCAGAAATCAAGATCAACCGGGGGTAAATCCGGAAGAAATGCAAATTCTTACCACATGGGGTAAGAATATATCAGAGGGGAGACACGATAAACGATCATGTATAGTAGCTATGAGCCGAAAGATCCGCAAAGAAATAGAACGAATACACGAGGAAAGATTAGCAGTAGACGAACCAGAACAAACCGAGGATGAGGAAGAATTAGAACTGCCCACAGGACAGTTAGAAACCATGGCCTATGTAGGTAGAGGAAGATCTTGCAATAATACTAGATGCTTTACTGATCCGATATGTCCGATACGTCCAGATAATAACAGAAAATTCCAAACTCCTATAATAAATATAAGGTCCCCCGAACATTCATTCCAAGCCGCTGACAAATTACTCCGAGAACGAAGGGGTTATCATATACTCGATTCTATGGACGAACAAGAATTAGCCAGGTCAGCCGTTCACTGGGTTGATAGTCCTGGAAAATATGGTGATGATACACTAGTACATACGTTTTTGAACCTCGCCCCAGATGAACAGCGTTTAGCTGGTATCTATATGATTCAACAACTCCTTATATTATATAAAAGCCAACACTCCGATCCTGGTCCCTTACCTGATATATTGACTGAATTACTCACGAATAAATGGAGAGGTTCCGGTACTAAGTTAATTAGAGAAATACTAGAATCCAGAAAGCAGTACATCCTTTTTGTATGTCCTGAACATGTCTCACTGCCCATCAAGGAAAGAACGACGTATTACATGGATAGACAGAATCCCTTACGCGAAGTGCACCCGATAAAGGGTGATGACAATGAGTTTAAACGTGTGTTTGTATACACACCCATATCTAAAATAGAACTATTAGAAATGAAGAAAGTGGTACCCAGTCATGATAAAGACCCAGCAGGTTTCCATCGTGAAATTAAAGATATGTTACTCATGGGAGAATATACCTACCCCGACATTATGACAATATTGAAGGTATTAATGCCTGCGGGCATTTACGAAAAACTCAAGGAAAAGGATTGGGAGGTGGGAGACCAGAAGATAGATTGGACAGCATTAGAAAACGAAGAAAAAGCTCGAGGTCCAGGTTCAGGGCTCGGGGACAAGATTAAAGCACTACCAGGTCTACTAGTACAGGTACTGCCACGTTTATTAACTACGAAAAAGGAAGACTGGGGTGCAATCTCAGCCTGTAAACAAAAATCAGATGAAGACACTAGTGATTTCTATTCCCGATTTGAGAAATGTTTTGGTATAAATAGTGGAATAAAAGCAAGTAGCGAGTCGTATCCACATCTGTTTGTGACAAAATTGGTTGAAAATGCCTTGCCCCAAGTTAAGAATAGAGTATTGAAGTTCGAGAGTACCTGGCAAGGTAACACTCCGTCACAAATGTTACAAATGCTACAGTACCATCACAATAGAATTAGAGAAGAACAAGAACATGAACATAGACGCATGAAAGACACGAAAATGAAAATGCTAGTTTCCCAGACAGTGCCAGCTGATGGTCATAAGAAGGGTATAACACAGTCCAGTGTTTCAACAGGTCCTGTTAAAGGGACGTGCAACTATTGTAAACAGCCAGGTCATTATGTACACGATTGTCCCGTTTTAAAACATAATATCGCCATAGGTAACACAAAAGAAAGACCAAGACCACTTAGACAGGATCAGAATCAACAAGGAACTCCGCAGCATGCACAGTCCATGCCAGCTCCGCAACAGTCTATGCCAGCTCCACCACCGCAGCCTATTGCTGCCACACAAACAACGACCCGACAGATGTATCAGACCGCACAGTATGACTATCCTGATTATCAACGGTACTCATGAAACAGCCTAGAGAGGGAAGTTGGCTTACCCCTTATTGAGGTCCCTGTAGACCAAGAAGGACCTTATGTACACAGTGAACTGTTAGGTCAAGATAGAAAATTCTTACTTGATACAGGGGCAAGCCGAACAACAATAAAACGTAGTGAAGTTCCAGGGGCACCCCTCTCAGGCTCACAGAATATTTCCCTTGGCTTTTCAGGAAAACCTATCATTAACGAAGTAACACAGCCTCTTCCACTTACGATCGGTCCCTTGACACGAACTACAGATTTATTACTTACTAAATCATGTCCAGAAAACTTGTTAGGCATAAAAACTTTGAAAGCTCTAGGAGCTATAATATGTTGTTCTCCGGAAGGAGTAAGATTGTTTTTACGTGATTTCAAAGGGCACTATGTGTCCCGAGACATGGATCACCGACTGCAGACTTTACCGACACATTTATGGGCACAAGGCCCTACAGATGTTGGTTGCATGAACATTACACCATACCGAGTCACACTAAAGGCAGGAGTGGTACTTCCACGAATGCGACAATACAAGTTACCCCCAGATGCTGTAGTGGCTTTACTGCAAATCATTGACGAGCTTATTACCCAAGGAGTGGTTGTGGAAACTGACTCCAATGTATGTAATTCACCGATAATTCCGATTCTTAAACGAACCGATCCAACAGCCCCGCCAGTATATCGATTGGTTATTGATCTGCGCGAATTAAATAAATGAATAGTACCACAATACCCCGTAGTCCCAGACATTTCTTCGTTACTGACAGCCATTGATTCCGAAGCAACATTCTTTACTGTAATTGATCTCAAGAATGCCTTCTTCAGTGTCCCAATAGATCCGGAAAGCCAATACTTGTTCGGATTTAGTTTAAATGGATGAAGCTTTAAATTCACACGCGCACCTCAAGGATTTACAGAAAGCCCCAGCATTTATAGCCAAGCACTGAAACGAGAACTCGACAGTATCCACATGCCAGTCAACACTGCCCTGCTTCAATATGTCGATGATCTGCTGATCACCGCTAGGAGCGAACCTGAATGTGAGAAAGCCTCACTGACGGTATTACAATTTTTGTCCGAAAAGGGGCACAAGGTGTCCCCTTCTAAGCTGCAATTCTGTGTCCAGCGAGTTGTTTACCTCGGTCACTCGCTGTCCAAGGAGGGAAGGCAGCTTACACCAGATCGCATCCAGCTAATTGCTAATATGCCAATACCCAAGACACAAAAGGAGGTGCGGGCTTTCATAGGCCTCACTTCATATTGTAGGCAGTGGATCCCTCAGTATGCATTTCTAGCAAAACCCCTCATTCAATTGACAACACAGGAGGCAGCCACATCGACTGTTCTCCCTTGGACTCAGGAACATACACAAGCTTTTGAAAGCCTAAAGAAAGCCTTATGCCAAGCACCTGTTTTAGCAACACCATGTTACAATAAACAGTTTACACTCTTCGTTACAGAACGCGAAGGTACTGCCTTGTCAGTACTCACACAGGAACAAGCAGGATCACACAAACCATGTGCTTATTTTTCTAGTACATTAGATCCCGTAGCTCAGGCTTTGCCTGCGTGCCTGAAATCAGTGGCAGCAACAGCTTTAGCAATCAGACAAAGCGATGCCATAGTATTAGGACATCCATTGACAGTACAAGTACCACATGCAGTAGAGGTTCTCTTGAACCGCACACAAACACAACATTTGACTATAGCACGACTCACTGGTTACGAATTAACATTGTTTCAGCCACATATAGAAATCAGACGTTGTAGTACATTGAATCCTGCCACACTGTTACCTGTAAATGGAACAGACCCACTAGCACATGATTGTATTGAAGTTATCACTATCACGACGAAACCCAGACAAGATTTGACAGACGTCCCATTGTCAGACCCAGACCTGACGTTGTATGTAGATGGTTCATGTATGAGAACAGGTACAGGAGAGCTAGTGGCCGCTTACGCAGTCACAACAGACACTGAAATCATTGAAACAAATTGCATAAATACCTTGTCCGCTCAAGCAGCAGAGCTCATCGCTCTGACACAAGCCTGTATTCAAGCAACAAATAAAAAAGTCAACATATACACTGATTCACGTTATGCATTCGGAGTTGTACATGATTTCGGCGTGCTGTGGCGAGAGAGAGGTTATTTAACTTCTCACGGTGCCCACATTCAGCACGGACCCCTTATTCATGCCTTATTAGATGCAATACATCTACCCACTGCAATATCAATTATGAAATGTAAAGCTCATACGAAAGTTACTGATATCATTTCTCAAGGCAATGATCTAGCTGACAGAACAGCTAAACAGACTGCTCAAACTCAAACATCCGACATGACAAAGACAATAGTCCCGACACCAACACATTGCATGATGGTTAAGGATCCCGCTCTTGACGTAATTGACATACAGACACATGCTACACCAGACGAAATAAAGAAATGGACTGAATTAGGAGGGATCCAAACGGTTCAAGGATGGATGACGAAGGAAAAATCTGTGTGGTTCCTTCCTGATTCAATGGTCCAAGTCGTTATTAACACTGTACATAGTCCAGCACATCTAGGAGAAAAAGCTATGCTAGACAGCATCCAACACATTTGGTTCAACAAACATTTACGAGCAGCAGCTAAACAAAAAGTCCGTACCTGTATGATCTGTTGTCAGTTTAACCCAGGTAAAAGCATTCCCGTAGAGCAGGGTGGATTTCAGCCTCCTGATCACCCTTTTGAAGTCCTCCAGATGGATTATATCCAGATGGAACGATGTCGAGGATTCAAATATGTTCTCGTAGTTGTCTGTGCTCTTTCCCGTTGGACAGAGGCATACCCGGTTTCAGATTACACTGCCCCGACTACTGCCAAACAGTTAGTTCGAGAATTCTTCCCACGGTACGGTTTACCACGTGTTGTCTACTCAGATAACGGCCAGCCGTTCTCATCCGAACTAATGAAACACGTTTCACTTTTGTTAGGCTATCAGTGGAAATTTCACTGTGTCCGACACCCCGAGGCAGCAGGTCTCGTGGAACGACATAACCAGACCCTGAAAATTAGATTGTCCAAAATTTGTAGAGAGAAAGGTGTCGACTGGGTAGTAGCCTTACCCGTTGCACTCTTTTACATGAGAATGGTAGCACACTCTCGAACAGGGCTATCCCCTTATGAAGTGATCTTCGGTAGACCACCAAATATGTGGGGGACGCCTATACCACGCAAAATAACTGATATTGACTGTAATATGCTGACAGATTACTTGGCTTCCTTGATGTCTGCACTACAATCTTGTCGTTCACAGGTAGCTGCAGCCTTTCCCGACCACACCGAGGTGAAACCCCATGACGTAATTCCAGGGGATTTAGTTCTAGTGAGGAACTTTGATCGGAAGTCTCAGCTGGATCCTAGGTGGAAGTCTCCTCAACTCGTATTGCTAACGACGAGGACAGCCGTAAAGATCGAAGGACGAAAAGGCTGGATACATTCAAGTCATATCAAGAAATTTCATGGACTACCGTCAGACGTAAACGACACACCTTGCGTGTCTTCCCCGAGTGACTCAAAACTTCCTTTGGTTGAACTGAATAACCATGAACAATACAAACTAAAACTTAGGTCTAACAAGTCAGGCAATTTGATTGTTTAAGTCCTCTCCAAGGTGAATCGGTCGAATTTGTCTCTGACATGTATCCCTTAGACCTGTATAGAGAAAGAAACAGAAGGATAAAGTTGAAACGACATGCGTACTGTAAATCACTGCGTAGTCATTGCACAGTGACGTTATTAATTTTGTTTTTCTTAAGTCTTTTAGTAATTACTGCAAGTATATTGTTGCACACATATTATCCTATTTCTAGACATGTTTATAATGTTACTGCTGAACATTCTTTTAGTGAATTACCTCCGCATGAATTGTCCTATAGATTTGCGCTGCGCAATAACACTTTTATTAGTATGTTACATCATTCCCATCAGGTTAGCAATGCTACAAATTGTTGGATATGTGGCCGACTCCCTCCCTATCAGAACTATAAAGGAATTCTACCTCTCTTTCCATACCCGTTCACACACAACGGCTCCTGTGGAGCATGGTTTAGTTTAATTAATTCCCTAGATTCGAATTCTGCAGTTTACCAGAATAACTGGGTATGGGGAAATCTGAACTTAGTTTTACTCAAAGTCTGCCACCCCAACAAGGAGGGACTTCCCAAAAGAACAGGAACTGATCTAGAAAATGAAGTATATGGATTAGGTAATTTTACGCTCAATCTCATGATCTTGAATGTCGAATCCGAAGCTACTCCAATTTTGCCCGCCATGTCAGTATTTCCAGTAAAAGGTGAATTATGTGTAAGAAAGAATGGTTCCATACATATGGGCCATAGTAGATGCACCACTGTAATAGAATTTAGTGATCAAGGCAAGTCTACATTTAGAGCTTCCCGCCATTCCTACTTCATATGTGGTCAGACGGCATACATACGTTTGCCACTAGATTGGGATGGTACCTGCTACATCGGATTCCTTTTGCCACCTGTTTTCCTAGCTCCTCCTGATTATCACAGAAATACTCATTTAGTACACAATAGAGAAAGGAGAGACCTCCCAATAGTCGATTATACTGAGACCGCATGGGAAAAATACACAGATTTCAATAAAGGTCTCTTTCCCTATATAGGTACAGTTACCAATAGTAAGCTGATACGTAGATTAACTAGAACCCTTGAAGCAGTAGTGAACGAAACTATTTCCGCCTTAGGCAATTTAACAGAAGAGCAGTCTGCTATGCGGATTGTTGTGCTTCAAAATCGTCTTGTCCTTGACGTCATCCTGGCCGATAGGGGCGGAGCTTGTAGGGTCATCGGATCAAGTTGTTGCATTTTCATACCAGAAAATTCGCCATCTGTATATAAAGCCATAACTCGTCTTCATAAGATTGTAAGCCAGATACACCAGAATTCAGGCACCTGGACTTGGTCCGGTTGGTTTTGGAGTGTATTATCTACCTTTGGATGGAAGGTCCTATCCTTCCTAGGTATTGGCTTTCTCATACTATTCAGTTGCTGTCTATGCCTACAATGTGGACCAGCGATCTGTGGTCTGTGTGCCACATCGTGTATTCCACCACCAAGATTTCATTCATTCCAGAAGAAAAAAGAAGAACAAATGATGCTATATGAACAGATCGATGGATTGATGAAGATTGATATCTCTTAACGGGCAAGTAGGGGACAAGGAGGAAATGTGGAAATATGGATTTTTCTGATCAGTTATGTCCCCTATCTTGGACCCCAACGGTTTCATGTATAAATCACAAGTACATGTATGTTCCCTCCAGTTCCAGTTATGAAGACGCAAACACATGTGCGTCCACCGCCAACATGTCCTCTTTCAGATCCGCCATGAATGGGCTGGATATTCCATTCCTAAGTATGAAAGGCCACCGGCTTTATATGGTTCACTTATGCCATTTTACAGTCCAGGCAAGTAGGCCCTGATTCTGCCATCAAGCTTTTCCTGCCTTCTGCCTCTGAAAGCTCCAGTCTGAGCTCGCATCTGTATCCATGAACTTTGTCCTACTCTCTGCGCGGCTAACGGTGCCTGACATCAGCCTGTTGCCTGCCAAAAACTGTATTTCACCTTCGAGATTATCTGCTCCGCTCCCTACCCAATGCATTCCTGTCTAGTAGTTTAAGTAAACATTCTTCCAGCTACCGAGCAAAAGGCCCGGCTTCTCTGTCATTTTGCAAGTGATTCATAGCCCTGTTACTATGGAAGATTTCTGCCCTCGCATCTAGTGTAGACACTTAGACGCTTGTACACGCACTAACAGTCAGTATAGTCAGTATAGAATAAGATTCTACTCTAAGAGACCTCTCTTTTGGATAACATAGTTCTCTAAACATAGGATGTTAGATATGATTTGGGATTAGGTTGACTTGACCCTCCAGACTTCTGTCGCCACATGTAGAGCTAAATGTCAAGTCCCCTTCACCCCCTAGTTGCACGTCAATCACACGTCATGCTGCTGCGCGCGCATTTCTGCCAAGTATTTCTGCTGACATTGCGAAATTCTTTCATGGAACCACCCTATTATGACATCATACCTGATGACGTTCTTTAGTTACACCCAGTTACACCCACTTTTGCTACGCATGTATGTTTTATCTTTGCTATCAATTGTTACGCCTCCTCCATCTGTTTCACTGTAATGCCTATTGTATAAAAATGATTACTTGTCAATAAAGTGGGTTCTTCACTTCCTGAACCTTCGTGGTGATGGAATATGGAGCTCCTCAATTTAAATTGATTCTGGAATAAAGCCCGTTCCGAACCTCTAATACCACGGATTCTGCCTCTTATTTTACTGAGCTATTATTATAGATTTTCCGCATCAAATTAAGTTCCGGTAATTAAATTATTTACCACACTTGGACAGTATGGTGATCTATCATGACCAATGTTAAGTCTGGATCCCTGTTGGATCCTGCCTCCCCTTTTATCTTTCCAAGGGCCGCAAGTTTTGTTCTTCTTGTGATAAGGGAGATCTTAAACTTCTCGCTGGAGAGTGTTCAGGTTCCAAAAACCCTGAAAACATGCAGTTGTGAAACCATTATTGAAGAAACCCACTCTGAACCCTTCACTCACTGAAAATTATAGTCCAATCTCTTTGCTTCCATTTCTGGGCAACATCATGGAGTGGCATGTAAACAAGCAACTCTCTGAGTTGTTGGAAAATAATTATGTCTTCACTGCTTTGCAAACTGGATTCACGCCTAGACATAGCATCAGGACATCGCTTCTGGCGGTAGTAAAGGAGCTTAAATGGATACTTGATCAAGGTGGTTCTTCAGCTTTTATCCTGATGGATATCAGCGCAGCATTCAACACAGTATCTCATGTAATTCTCCTAG
Organism: Triturus cristatus; assembly: GCF_964204655.1. NCBI lineage: Eukaryota > Metazoa > Chordata > Amphibia > Caudata > Salamandridae > Triturus > Triturus cristatus. The sequence continues at coordinate 1,004,472,193 of NC_140591.1, read as the reverse complement.
AGAGATTGGCTGACTCAGGAATAACATAATGTGCCTGGAGGTGGCTGGCCTCTTTTTTGAAGGATTTAAGCATTCAGGTATGGAATTAACCATTCTACTCTTGAGTGCTATACTTGCTGTGGTGTGCTGCAAGGCTCTTCCCTGAGCACTCCATTGTTTAATGTGTGCGCTCGTATGCGGCCGACCTCGTAAAGTCGTTTGGTCTCATATGTAGATGATGCCCAGATAAATTTTTCCTTGGCGCCTGAGCCCTCCTTCAGCGGGGCCCGGTTAAAATCTGGTCTCACCACAGTTGCCAAATGTATGAAACCTTGCTGCCTAAAACTAAATGTAGACAAGACTGAAGTGATGATAATCCGAAACAATCTTTAATCTCCGCACTACTGGCCAGAATATCCCGGTCCTCAACCACAGTCTAAGTCGGTGGAAAAAATCTGGGTTTTTGGCAAGAAAGGAAACTAGCTGCAGTGTGTTTTGGCACACTGAGGATGGTTTGGAAGATTTTGGAATTTCTACCAGTTTCTCCTCAATGCACCATAGTACAAGCACTAGTAGCCATGCGCCTGGACTACGGTAATGGCCTCTACTTGGGAGCTCCACAATCACAAAATGCAGCTTTTTGAGTCCTGCTGAAGATTCCTAGGCATCAGTTGGCATCAACATCCTTAGCTAAGCTGCATTCACTACCGACAAAAAAGCGCATTCAATTTAAGACCTTAATCATAGCGCATGGAATTTATAACAATGCAGACTCAAATCTTTTAGGTCAGAATGGTATCTCCAACGTTTTCACTAACAAGAGGTACTTATGTTCAATGAAAATCATCCAGAGCTACTAATAATATTGGTGTTGTACACATCAGATAAGACTACATTAGGGACCACCTTATGCAAATTTACCAGCCGTGATCTCCTCAGTGCAGGATTGCCAGCAGTAATGTAAAAAAGGATTAGTCAATTTGGAAAGCCTCTACAAGGGCAATACATAGCAGCCACAGATTCAATGCCCCCTGGCACTAGTATTAGCAATAAGTCACTCAAGGCTGCATGATTTATCATTCAAATATCAGATTTAAATAGATTTTGGAAAGTATGGTTTCTGAAAATACAACATTTTCTTTTTTTTTTTTTTTTTTTTAATAAATTTTTATTAGGGCATCAGAAGCATAACATAAATATTAAACAATATACATTAAAAAAAACCATATCCGATGTCCAATTTAACATTTTTTATCCCCCCACCCCGGTGGATCCGACAAGGAAGAAGAGAAAGCGAAAAAAAAAAAAAAAATATATATATATATGAGTTAAAAGAAAATATGAACATACAGACAAAGGGGTACATTACAACACAGTAACTATTCAACCTTATTTAACCACTTGGTTAATGGTTCCCATATTTTTTCCCCTTTGGCCCTTGTCTGATTTCCTCGTCTCCTAAACACAGATATCTCCCAGTTATAAACATAGATTAGTTTACTAAACCACATATGTAACGTAGGAGGGTCCTGATCAAGCCACATAGTAGCCAAACACAATCGTAATACAGCCATAGTGATATAAACCAGTTTCCTGTTGGCCTCCCCTATATCCTGATTACAAATCCCTAGCATTATAACCTGGGGGGACAGTGGGACTCGATAGCCTAATATAGATTCTAAACGCGATTCAATTTTAATCATTACTTGAGAGAGACTGGGGCAGGTCGCAAACATATGTGTGCTATCTGCTGCCAGAAGCCCACATCGAGAGCAGTGTATCCCCGAGGACCCCCCCATCGATAAATACGCGCCGGAGTTATATATAAATTACACCAAGTCTTATAGCCTTGTGCCTGTAAACTTGCAGAAACACATACCGTTTGGCTATACATGAGAGAATCTTCACATTCTCCCTGTCCGGCCTTTAGAGCTGTTTGCCATCTGTCAAAATGTTTAGCTAAATCATCGCCCATTGTTCCATTTAAAAATGTATATAGCGAAGATGTGGTGGCTTGGCCCCCGAAAATCATATCTAATAGGGGAATTCTATTCCGACACGTTACTTTTTTGGTAAAGAAATCCCTAATCTGTAAATACTTAAAGAAAAAATTATTCCTAATCATAAATTTCTCCTTTAAAGCCTCAAAAGGAAGTATTTCAGCATCGCCAATAAAATCCCCTATACAAAAAATACCTTTCTCAACCCAGTGTTTGAAATAAACATCCTGAAATATATCTGGGAGTAGGAAGTTATTGACCAAAGGGGAATATATATGCAGCCGCCCAATCCCAGCCTTTTTCCTAACTGCAGTCCAGACCCTATAAGCACCGAACAAAACCTTGAACTTAACCCTCTTGAAATAATCAAAATCAATATGTCGCATAAGAAGTCCTCTGGCTTCTATTCCATAAATCAAATGATAAATTGATATTTCCCCAACTTGAAGATTCCCCCAGTTGAGTAGTTCCCCCATCTGTTTCAACGCAGTTGCCCAATAGTAAATTTGAAAGTTGGGGACAGCCCACCCTCCCCTGTCTCTAGGTAAGGTCATATATCTAAGAGCCCTTCTGGGGCGTTGCCCCGCCCATAGAAACCATGAGACCACCTGATCAAGTTTCTGAAACCAAATTTTATTTATATCTAAGGGAATTGCTCTAAAAATATATAAGATTTTGGGCAAAAATATCATCTTAATAATATTACATCTCCCTATTAATGTCAGATATAGTTTATTCATTCTTTGTGAATCGGATTTGATTTTCATTATTACTGGTTTCAAGTTGATATCAACTATATCCTGGATTTTAGAACTTATTTCAATTCCTAAATATCTTGCACTTGATGTTATCCGTGGGTCAGTTAATATAATTTTCTCATTGATGACAATTTGAGTTTTAGATTCGTTCATATGATAGCCAGAGATATTGCCGAATTGCAGCGTTAAAATATTTATTTCCAGAAGGGTAGAGCGAGGGTCAGTTGTGATAATAGCCAAATCATCGGCATACGCCAAGATTTTGACGTTCCCCCCTCTTGCCGGTACAGGTTGTATTTTTGAATCTGCCAGAATCTTCCTAATTAAAGGGTCAATATAAATGGCGAATAGCAGGGGGGAACATGGGCATCCTTGCCTAGTACCCCGTGATATATTGATTATCCCAGATTGGGTTCCCATTGATGCAATTCTGGCACTTGGATCTTTATACATGATTTGGATAGCTCTTATAAATCTTTCACCAATACCATTATATTTCATAGCCGCCCATAAAAAAGGCCAGGAGACCCTATCAAATGCCTTTTCAGCATCCAGCAGTATTAAAGCCATAGGGTCTCCTGTAACCTTAGTATAATCAAATAATGCGATTGTCCGGCGTATATGATCTATAGTCTCCCGTCCAGGCACAAAACCATGTTGCTGGGGGGAAACAATTTTTTTAATAACTAAAGCGAGTCTATTTGCCAATATCTTAGAGTAAATTTTGATGTTGCTGTTAATCAAAGTAATGGGCCTATAGGCCCCTAAATCTGTTGCTGCTTTCCCTTTCTTTAAGAATATCACAATCTTTGCCATTTTCCAAGATTCAGGAGGGGTATTTCCGCTCTGTACCATATGAAACATCTCCAACATAATCGGAGCCAATTGAATTCGAAAAACTTTATAAAATTCACCAGGCAGAAAATCAGGGCCTACAGCTTTGCCTGGTGGAAGTGAGTCTATAGCAACTTGTAATTCTTCTGGCTGAACCGAAGCATCCAACATATCCTGATCTAAAGTAGACAATTTATTTAATTTAGCTTCCCTAAGATATCTGTCGGTTTCAGATTGAATCCAACAATTATCTTCAATATCTTCCGAATATAACTTCTGATAGAATTTCTGGAAAGCCAGAAGAATTGCACCAGTATCAGTTACCAAACCGATGTCTGGATCTGAAACTCCTGCAATCCGTGTTGATACCTCATTTTCTTTGGTCCGGACAGCTAACATATGACCTACCTTTTCGCTACACTCATAAAGTTTGGACCTCCAGGCTAAGTATCTACCAGCAGACTTAGCAAATGAAATTTGGGTGATAGCTGATTTAACACTTACAATTATAGATTGTGCTAGTTCACCCGCCCCACCTTCGGAAAGTATTTTAACAAGATTAATCTCAGCTTTCCTTAATTCTTCATACATCTCCTTAATCTTTTCCCTCTCTTTCTTTTGAGTCTCCCATCCATACTTCGTTGTTTCACCCCTGATCCCTGCCTTAAGAGTATCCCAAACATTTTGAACCCCGGTGCTTCCCAAATTGTACTCTAAAAACTGAGTGATCCATTTTGCCATATGATCTATATAGGATTTATCACTCAGCAGAGCCCTGTTAAAAGTCCAGCTGGATATTGGTTTAGAACATTTAATATTAAGTTCAAGGACCAGAGGGTTATGGTCCGACATAACTCTGGGAAATTTCCTGATCTTACTGCCCTGAACCAAATTTCCAGAAACAAAAAAGTAATCCAATCGTGCATGAGTTCTATGGGGAGCAGAAAAATAGGTGAAGCCCGGGTCGTTTCCTTCCGTTTGTGCCCATATATCAATCAAGCCATGCAATTCTTTTAAATGCAAAAGAGACTTAAACACTTTTGGTTTCCGCCCTTGATATTCCACTTCGGGGTGATTGGATACCGCACAACTCACATTAATATTAAAGTCCCCACATAAAACAATTGGGGAGGGCCAGCCCACTAATTCTAAAGTTAACCAATCGAAGAGTTCGGGATCGTCCAAAACTGGTCCGTAAACAGAGCATAAAGTAAACATTTTGGAATCAATTGAACATTGTACAATAACCCATCTGCCATGTTGATCAGAAAGAGATCGCGTAAAACACACCAGACCTCTACGTGCCAGTATTGCAACACCTCTGGTTTTACCATCTTGCCGTGTCCATGAAATTAATTGAAACCCATCAAACTCTATTATTTGTTTATTTGTACCTGGAACATGAGTTTCTTGAAGGCAGATAATATCTGCCCTCAAAATTCGAATATCCTCCCGTATCCTGCGCCTTTTGGCCGGATCATTAAGGCCACAAATATTGATAGAAGCAATCCTAATACAACCCCTTACAGATGAAGAAGACATCGAATTACCTTGAATCCCATATCATCTAGCACCATAGAGGAAAAAACCAAATAACATCTAACCAACTCAAAAATATCACATGAAATCTTCACCTTCCCGATAGGATCCACAGCCCCCATCCCACCCCACCCCCCCAACCCAACAACAAAGGCAAAAAAGGTCCGCAGACCCTGGTGATGCCTCCCGTGTACCATCTGCAGCCCCGATCACCTCCCGACACCGAAGCAAAAGAAAAAACCCACAGAAAAAAGATCCTGAAAAAAAAAAAAGAAAAAAGAAACCTCGAGCCGATTTGAAAGCCAGCATAAAGATACGTCTAGGAATGTCTGAAAAATGTCATCAATCCCAGAGTATGTCCCCCGGCTCAATGTTCAACCCCCCATTCTGAAAAAGCAAGCAGAAACAGGAATAATAAAAAGAATCAGTTACGATCCCGCCCAATTAACTCCTGTAGATAAGTCCCGGCCAAAATCTCGGAGGTAAACAGCCTAACCTTCCCCTGATGGATAACCTTCAATCTGGCAGGGTTCATTAAATATACTTCACAGCCAATTTTTTGGAAGGGATTATTAAGCTGTCGCAGCCGCCACCTTCGTTCAACTGTTGTATGACAAAAGTCTGGCCGCACAAAGAAGGTCTGGCCTTCGGCGGATCTTTTGGCATCTGGTCTTGCTTTTTCAAATATTGCCTGTCTCAATAAAAAATTTCCAAAAAAAATTAGAATTGCTCGGGGGTGTACATTAGGACCGGGATTATTTTTTAACATCAAAGGGAATCTATGTACTCGCTGAATCTCTGTCTCCCAATTCCAGTGCGATAGTTCGGGAAACGCGGACTTGAAGAGTTTGAGCACAAACCCTCTCACATCGCCCCCTTCAGCATTTTCTTCAACACCCAGTAGGCGTAGATTGTTTCGCCGTAGTCGGTTTTCGGATTCTTCCAGCTTCCAGAGAATGTCGATCATTTTAACATCATTCGCTGATGTTTTCTGCTCCGTGCTTTCCAAGCCAGCTTCTAGCCCTACCACACGTTCTTCCAGGGCAGTAGTTCTGGCAACAATCTCAGTGCAGGCTTTTGTCGTTTTACGAATCGCACATTGTATTTTTTTAGTCGCGAGCTGAGTACGTTTATGCTCCTGACGGGTTTCTGCCTGCATTGCCTTGAGTGTGGCATATATTAAACCTATAGAAGGAACAGGTTCTATTTGGCTGCCAGAAGCCCTGGAATCGCTGTCTTGAAATCTGGATCCATCTGCAGCAATAGCTCCCGGAGAGGCAGAGTAATCCCACTGTAGCTGTTCATTGTTTCCTAGACTTTCAGGCCGTAAACCCTCAGAGATGTTCCGTCCCCTTTTGGGTCTATTCGCAGCTCTCCTCAAAGTGTCAGCCGTCGGGGGGGGGCTATCACTTTCATCCCCGGAGGCATCTATATCTGTGTTATCTAGGTCAGTAGCATTATTAAAGTCGGAATCCTCTGTAAGAGAGAAAAAATTTTCCCCATCAGGAGTTCCGGGTATTTGGCCCTTAACCTCCAGCTCACTGACGCGTTTACTGCGAATAAGTAATTGTGTGCTGCCCTCACCCATATTTTGTCCTCTCCCGTGCATTGTTTCAGCCACCTCTATAGAGGAATTTGGGATAACAGATTGCAGATTGTCAGTCTCTCGTGTGTAGGAGAAATCAGGTGTAATAGCTATAGGAGCTCCCTTTGTTACATTATTGCCAGCATTGTCCATCACGATACATGTGTTACTTGTATCAATCATGCTGCTCGCAGCTTCCCCGAGCGGCGTTTTTATCTGTTTCCCGCTTACCGGTTTGCCGGAGAACATCCCCGGAACCGTCGGAGTCTTCGGTTTCGCTCCTGCCTCGGAGGAGGGACATCGGGCACCACTTGGAGTTCCGTTCTTGCCGCCTGCTGCTCTTTCTTGATCGGCAGCTCGAGTCACTTCAAGCATCTTGAGAGGCTTCTTGGAAAGAACGGAGCTCTTGCCGTTAGCGGTCTCCTTCTGCACGCCTCTTCGTGGAGCCATTCTCACCGCCCACCGCCAGAGACTTCCAGCAAGCCACTCCCGTAACAGCCGATGACTGCGTAAGATGCCGCGTCTGACCCCTACAATGTTCAGCGAGAGTCGAGACAGCTCATGAAAAACGATCATCGGAGAAAGGTAGGCAATATTCCTATGAAGATGATCAAAAAGCCAGGCTCGGGTTTGTGCAAATATCTGTTTTATGCAGGCATTATCAGGGATCAGTCGGGAGGTGACTCCGCAACGGTTACACGGCCGCCATCTTGCCTAAAAACAAAAAATACAACATTTTCATATCAAATACACACTTTTTAATTTTGATTTACAGATACTAATTCAACCAAACAAAAGCTTCTAGTTTAGTAGGCTGGACTGCACATAGGACCAGTAGCTCATGAGCTACGCATTGGAGAAGCCTGGGTCAGATACCGCAACACTACATTCCCGAAAAAAAATTAAGTCTACCAAGTTGTATCCAGTAGCTAGCGTGAGAATCCAGAAAAGCCAGAGCCGGGGTCATTCTTTGTCATTCCTGGCTTCAAAACTCTGGAACGAGATGGCCCGCTCTCTGAGTTTGACCTCAGATGAACTAACGTTTAGGAAAGGGCTTAAAAAATTAGTTTTTTCTTGAATCTATTAACAGTATGTCGGAGCTTCTCTGGTTCAAGCAGTGTGTAGCGTTGGGAAACCCTTCATCGGAAGCCACGCCCTTTATAAATCTGGTAAATAGAAAATAGAAATAGAAATAATCTATAATCCTACCAAATTTCCTGTAAATACGACTGGGCATTTAGATGCTATGTGCGAGTACAGAGTCAATTGAAAATACATTGAGGCCAAATGCGTTTAGGGACGCACATTTTTCGTTACATCTCCTTGACGAATGTCCACAAAACTTAGCATAGTCCACCAAAGTAGAAAAACTAAAGGTCACAAAAGTTTTGTGGGGATTTTTCAAACTGGCACAAAGTTATTAGCAAGCAGAAATCCGAGGAATTCCTGTCTCTGGGAATCCTAACTGTAACTGCAGAGTGGATGCTGCTATTCTGTAATGTGTATAGGTAGTTATAGTTAGGACCATGTTTCCATAGGGAAAGCAAAAGTATTTTTTGGTATGCTTCTAACTTCAACACTGTTTGACAAATCCTCACAAAAGGTTCCCCAAAAAAGTATCCTCCTCCTCAGCTCCATCTTGGAAAGTGAGGGTTGAGCCATTAAGTGGAGCTGAGAAAAAGGAGGAGTCCGAAAAAGTGTTTGCCCCTTTTATTTTTCCATAGGAAAAATTAACAGCTTTACCGCAAAAACCGCTGAACCGAATTATACCAAATCTAGTGGAAAACTAGCTCTAGGCCCAGAAAGCATGCCTTTTGTGATTTGGTGTAAGTACTTTTAGTAGTTTTTGAGAAATCCACAGAGCTTACAGATCTCAAGATAATATTTGATTGGATGTCTCTACTTTAACAAATGTGTGGTGGGAGCCATTTTAGGACTCAGGGACTGAGTGCCCTGTCGTAGAAAAAAGTAAAAAGAAAACATAAAAGGGGTCAGGGTAGCGATACCTTGCCGCCTCCCCACCCTCTTCCGGGCCCAGTTGGGTATCCCAGAAGGCCAAAAACCTATTTTGTTTATCAGGTTCACAGATCTGCAGATGCAGAAAAAAAAGGCTATTAAAAAAGAAAAAAAGGCCCAAGGGAGTCAGGGCCCGGATGCGTCTGTGCAGAAAGTATTTTTGGCGAGTGGACGTGGCCCCCTTCCCAAAGCCTTTATGAGGCCCCAGGAACCCCATTGTCAAGGTAGTATTTATAATTAGCAGTTCCCTTTGTTGCTATGGGGCCCATGGCACTCATAATTATGGGAGGGAAGTTCACAGACCCCTCCCAGAGCCTCTATATGGTCCCAGCGACCACCTGCCATGGGGCCGGTATTTATAATTGCAGAAGGGGTGTGCAGACCTCCTCCTCAAGTTTCTATATTTTTACAGGGGAAGATGTGTAGGGCCCTCCTGAGTAGGAGATCGGCCCTGGGGGCCCTATCCTCCAGGGCCAAATGCAAGCAATGTCTTTGAGACCGCTTCCCACAAGACACTGCTATGTCTGCAGGCTATGCTCACACTCTCCCAGGCAGAAAACACAACATTGATTCTGGCCGGAGGAAGCAGTGAAAAATGCCCCTCCCGTCTGGAGAAAGAGCAAAGTGAATGAGCCCGTTACTGCCAGCACCCCAATGGATGTTGGCTGGGGATCCAGAAGGAGCTGTGGGGCCCTGGTTTTCCCCCTGTGGCCCCTAATATACAAAAAAGTGTGGGTTCCACCTAGTGGACACCGGTATGCCCATCAAAAGATTGAAAAAATGTAAAGTAAAAAAGGGAATAATCAATGGTCAGCTGGAGACACTCATTTATTATTCACTGCTCCAGACAAGGAGTGCCACATAATACCCTGCAAAGGCAATTTGTTTGTATTTAAGGATCCTTGTGGTGCCCCTCAAAGGGACAAGGGCACCACCAGGCACTGTTTTATGTTGTGGGGGGCTTGAGGGAGTGCTGCAACCCCCAACACCATTACAAAAACACAGTAAGTCTCCTGACTCATTAAACCCATGATCCCAGTAGAGCTCACCATATTTCTTTAATGCATTCCAAGCTAAAGCTGTATGTTTATGTTAAAAAAAGACTCAAAGACATGTTTATGTGTTTTTAATAATGCTTTGTTAAAACATTTTTATTGCAACCACTTTTATTTAACATTACAATGTGTGATTTTATATAATAGACATTTGATTATAATTACTGTTGACTTTTTACAAAGATAATAGGTCTGATTTACATATGTTAATATGCTGATCCCTTCGTAAAGCCACTAGGCCCACTTTTAATATTTTGGTGTTCCAACCTTTTGACAAAGTCAGTAAGTCTGCCTTACCTAAAATGAAACTCTGTATGTTCTTACATCACATTGTTAGCCGTGCATGCCTGCGAGGGTTTGGATGCAGTGCCTGGCCTCAGGCTAGGCCCTGCACCCAACATCACTCCCAGCTTTGTGTCCAACCTCACTCTGCAGTTGTGAGAAGTGGGAGGGGTTGGGTATTAGTGGTGTTGGGTGCAGGGCCTGGCCTGTGGTCAGGCCCTGCTTCCTATCCCAAACTGCGCACGGCCGAACACCATGTGATGTGGAGGGTTAGTGCCTGTACCCAACCCCATGTCGTGCATGGCCTTGTGGGGGGGTTGGGTGCCTACGTGGGGTTGAGTACAAGGCTTGGCCTATGGCCAGGCCCTGTGCCCTACCCCATGCTGTACACAGAGATGGACATCTTACTTTACATGAAAAAAGCCATAGAAATGTATTGAAAAACACAAAGGCGGAGGAGCCAAGATGGCGGACGGACAGGACGTCTGAGCTCCCGGCTCCGCAGCCCGTCTGCTGTTTACATGACATCCTGATCTTTAATCCTGCCTACAGCGCGAGCAAATGTAACCACGAATGCGCTGATACTTTCCGCATTCCTCCGATGTCCCCGCCGGCTTTTTTGGTCGAGGATTCATAGAGTTTGCCGACTTTGGACTTTGCCCACGCACTCTGGCCCGACCACCGCCACCGGACATCGCTTATCACGTACGGTGAGACGACCTGGGGCCGGACCGGCGCCTGGGGAAATGTGACCGGCTGTGGAGTGGGCGGCTTGGCGGAGTCTTCTTCGCGACGGAGAGAATTCCTGTATGATTGGGTCCGGGCTGGCGAACCTTCCTTTGTCATGCTACCAGCGGTCAGAGCGGTATCCGTTTTAGAGCGCCCACCACCCGCATTGTTATACAGCCGAGGGCTCTCACATCGTGTGAGCCCCGTATAGCGAGCAGTATCTCTTCTTGCCTTAAATGCTATTCCTCCGTCCAATGGAGTCACCCTCACCTCTCCGATGTGGGCTGACTGCAAAAATGGTGGCGGTGCCGGTCTACCTCGCCGGAAAGACGGAAGCCTCCATATCCCGGACGCAGGCTGCCCTGCCTGCTGTCGAGCTGGAGGGTGTCCCGGCGGCGCCTTTGCATACTGCCGACATGCTGAAGCGGGGAGCAGACCTGACCTATGGTGATATCCTTCTAGCCCTGGAAGACTTGAGGGCGACACTGTGGGAAAACACTCGAGAACTGGAGCGGAAGATCGATGTCGCTATGCCATCCAGGGACCTACTGCGGTTGTCTTACCCCCCAATGCCTCTCATTCCCTTCGAGGCGGATACAATGTGGCGACAGGGGGATACTGTGGAACGTCCTTTCCCTGGCTACAGTGTCGAGTGTTCTTTTAATGACAAAGTTGCAGATACAAAGCTCCCTTCCACTTTACAAGCTGAGACTCTGCCTCTGCAAGTGTTGCCACGGCTTCCTCAACATCGCCGGAGTGTGTGCCGTTCGGTGGGGAAAACTGTGTTGGTCACTATCGATGTGGTGATGGTCTACGATTGGGAACTCTCGCTTCCTCTTCCTCTGCGTCTTCTGTGCCGGGAGCGGCCATCTTGCTCCTTTGTTCTGCCTGAGGTACACTCCCAGCGGTGGCCATGCTTGGTGGGGTTTCAGCGTTCTGGCCAGGGCTGATGTTGCCTCCCTTGATGATCCTGCCTGACCGCCTGGCATGACCCGGACTAGAATATTTGTCTATGTATCTGATGTGCCGCATGCGTGTAATTTGCTATTGTTGATTGCGGGGGTGGATCTGTGGGGCCGCTTAGGATCGGGCCGGGGCTGGGCGATTTCCTTTAGTTTGCTGTACGTATTGGCGGGCGGGGACTAGGATGGGACTGCTAATTATCTGATTTATTCGCACATTTGGAATGGAGTCTCCCCACCTGCTGCTTTGCTTGCTACTTCAGTTGTGCTGATGATATTCAGAGTGGGGGATGCTTATGGGGCTGGTGGTGACCGGGAGTATGTAAAATTTCCTCCTCCTGTCTTCTCTGGGAGTCGGAGACTGGGATGTTCTTTCCCACTCTCCGGACTCTCTTTCCCACTTGGGGTTCTTTTGGGGCGACAGGCATGCCTATTGGGGGGGGTGGGCCGTGGCCTTCCGCTGGTATGCAGGGTGGGGGGATGGGATGTGTTCTATGTCTTTTCTTTGTCTCTATGGCCCTCTTTCTCATTCTTTCTCTCTTCTTCTTCGGTTTCTTTCTTTTCTATGTTTCTTTGTTTCTTCGGGGTCGGGGTTCAGTGTTAGTAGGGAGTTTATTGTGCTCTATCATTCTGTGGTATAGCGTTTGCTCTTAGTTCCTGGATGGTGGCCACCTGTTTCCTTACAAATGCCTTCCTATATAACGCCTCCTTCTGGGTGCCCCGTGAACGGTGATGTCTCTCCTGGTCAGTGATCAGCTTCGACTCTTTTCGTAGTTCACTACATTGTACTCGACAAAATCATAAAATTAAACCTTTTCATATCCTGACATTATTGTTCTATGTTCTACACGGTACTTTTCACTCAGAGATTGCTTTAACGGCGCTCTGCCCAATTGGTTTTTTCTTTTTTTTTTCTTTTTCTTTTATCCTTTTCTGATATGTCATAGCGGCCGGCCCCGAGGGGTTGTAGGCAGACGCTGTGTATTGTGCATTTACCAAAATAAAGGTTTTAAAAAAAAAAAAAAAAAAAAAAAAAGAAAAACACAAAGGCAAAAGGAATATTATAGACAGAAATTGTAATAATATATTACTTTACATTAAAAAACCTTAGCAATTCACTAAAAAACAAAGATTAAAGTGACATTTTAGCTGGGTGAAAAAAATCAGTTAAAATATACCATTTTAATTTGAGAAAAACACTGATAATTACTAGTTATTGCTATCTCAAATAACTAACACTGGTGCCTAAAGTAACAATTTGGCAGGGAAGCGAGTTATGGTTACTTTAGGGCATGAGTTATAGTTACCTGAGATAGTATATCGGGTGAATTTAAGAAGTTTTGTAAATTTAAAATAGTATTTTTTAAGTGCCATTTTCACCTAACTATAACCTTCCTTAATCCTTGTTTTTTTCAGTGATGTGTGTATATATATATATATATATATATATATATATATATATATATATATATATATATATATATATATTCAAAGCAGGCGCGCTTCTGCAAAAAGCGCGACACGGGCCACACCAGTAGTGCTCAATCAGGTTTTTAATTCGAAGAAACAACAGGCATGACGCGTTTCGAGTTCACCACTCTTAATCATATGCCAATAGCTATGGTCTCAGCGGGTTCGTTGGATTTTAAATATAACGTAACTTATAAAACATAGAGAAAGGACAACAGTCCATCTTTCCAGTTCTTAAAGGGGCAGTTATTCTTCCAAATAATATTCGTTTTTCAATGTCACCATATTCACAAGAGCAGCGAAAATAGTACAAATACTTAGTCTCAGGTTATCAATGAACCCCCAAGTGGTATTAATTCTCGTTATTTTCGTTGCAAAATTTCATCCAAGTGCAGCTCAAAAATGAAGGACTTCTAATCCCAGGATACATTGTAACTGCCCACAGGTTTCACTGGTTCTCCATGTCGATGTTGGCAAAACTGCACGATGTTACACCGTCGACTGAGTGCAAAGCTTGCTTCAAAGGAATAGTTCCATTACTCAGTCACAGTGCTGCAAGGTCAAGTCCCGCTACCACTGAGTTTAAAAATAGCTGTTGTTATTCTTTAAAAGTTCGTTACCTCTGGCACGGATGCAAATCCTGGCTGCTTATGTTCATTCCCCAAGTTTTGCGGCGGGCCTCACAGAGTGGCCCTTTCCATTCAAATCTTCGTTCCTGTTCATTGAAAACAGCCGGAGGGCATTCCACAATAAGCTCCTCGCTTCACCAACAGTCTGACCAAAGGAATGCCACCTCCTAGCGGATCGGGGCCCGTCTTGAGGTGAGTCAGACACCTCTTATCAATTCAAAGCAGGCGCGCTTCTGCAAAAAGCGCGACACGGGCCACACCAGTAGTGCTCAATCAGGTTTTTAATTCGAAGAAACAACAGGCATGACGCGTTTCGAGTTCACCACTCTTAATCATATGACAATAGCTATGGTCTCAGCGGGTTCGTTGGATTTTAAATATAACGTAACTTATAAAACATAGAGAAAGGACAACAGTCCATCTTTCCAGTTCTTAAAGGGGCAGTTATTCTTCCAAATAATATTCGTTTTTCAATGTCACCATATTCACAAGAGCAGCGAAAATAGTACAAATACTTAGTCTCAGGTTATCAATTAACCCCCAAGTGGTATTAATTCTCGTTATTTTCGTTGCAAAATTTCATCCAAGTGCAGCTCAAAAATGAAGGACTTCTAATCCCAGGATACATTGTAACTGCCCACAGGTTTCACTGGTTCTCCATGTCGATGTTGGCAAAACTGCACGATGTTACACCGTCGACTGAGTGCAAAGCTTGCTTCAAAGGAATAGTTCCATTACTCAGTCACAGTGTTGCAAGGTCAAGTCCCGCTACCACTGAGTTTAAAAATAGCTGTTGTTATTCTTTAAAAGTTCGTTACCTCTGGCACGGATGCAAATATATATATATTCACTGAAAAAAACATAGGTTTTACAGATGTTATAGTTAGAAATTAGCATTTAAAAAACGATTGAAATTCACTGAAAAACCATAGGTTACAGGGACGGTATAGTTACATTTCCCTTGTTCAAAACCAGAGAAATTCCACCGTTATAGCTAGTTCAACTACCTTTAACTCGCGCCCCCGTAATGCACTGCTGATGACGTCACCTATTACATGACATGGTCAGTGACATCACTGATGACATCACTGATGACATCTAAAATGACATCACTCATGACATCACTCATGCCATCATCCATGTGAAAATCTGATGCACCTCCTCACACCTGAATTTAACCTTTGATACACGCACTGTAAAATACAGACTACCATTTTCGAAAAAATAGACACATCAATACCAGTTACTAAATACGCACTGACTGGTTTCTAGGTCTACACACACATCTACTCATTCACCCATACAGTCACTCATACATGCAGTCACTCATCAATACAACACTATCATATGCACTAATACACCTATACCGACACTCACACACTGCCACATATCCAGAATTACTGACACAGCTAGTCAGTCATGCAAAGAATCAATCATACTTCCATTTACTCACCTATACAGTTATACAGACACCAGCTAACTTATTCATACAGATTCTAACACATAATTACTCTTTTATCAATCAATCAATCAATCAATCAATCATGGCATTTGTAAAGCGTACTACATACCCACGAGGGTCTCAAGGCGCTAGGGGGGGGAGGGGAGAAGCTGCTACTTTTCGAAGAGCCAGGTCTTGAGAAGTCTTCTGAAGGTCTTCGGTCTTCGGTCTGCCGCAGGCGGATGGGGAGGGTGTTCCATGTCTTGGCGGCGAGGTGGGAGAATGATCTGCCACTGGCGGTCACTCTTCAGATGTGGGGGATGGTGGCGAGGGTGCAGTCTGCGGAGCAGAGCTGGCGGGTGGGGGTCTAGAGGCTGAGTCGGCTGTTGAGGTACGTTGGTCCGGTGTTGTGGAGTGTCTTGTGTGTGTGGGTGAGGAGTTTGAAGGTTATCCTCTTGTTGACAGGGAGCCAGTGTAGGTCTCTCAGGTGGAGTGTGATGTGGCTACGGCGAGGGATGTCGAGGATCAGGTGTGCGGAGGCGTTCTGGATGCATTGAAGCTGTTTCAGGAGTTTGGCCGGGGCTCCTGCGTAGAGTGCGTTTCTGTAGTCGAGTCTACTGCTGACGAGGGCCTGGGTGACAGTCCTTCTTGTTTCGGTGGGGAGCCAATTGAAGATCCTGCAAAGCATGCTGAGGGTGTTATAGAATCCCTGATACAAATACACACTCATCCATGCAGCCACTCTCACAATTACTGACTCTCACATATAGTTATTTATATACACCATCACTCACATATACTGCGTTTCACATATGTAGTTACTTGCACATGTCCAACTGAACCATCCATTCACTCACCAACACACCCATACACACACTCACCCACCCATACAGCTGTTTCTACATACACTCTTGAACCCATAAACCCAGTGAATCAACCACTCACACATCTATGCACAGAGTCACACACCTCCCACCCACACACAGAGACACTCAGGCAGTCATACAAATACTAAGGCAAACAATCAATAACTCTTATAGACACTCATGCAGCTACTCACCAACCTATGCAGCAGCTTACACAACAACAGACAGACTGATAGAGACTTTCACACAGTTTAGTCACTAACCCATGCATTCAGTAAGACGCATTTAATCACTCACTTATACAGTCAGCCACGCACCTACTAGATCCTCCATACATACACTTATTCAACCACTCATTCTTCAATACAGCTTGGCATATATATAAAACAAATTTAAACTTTACAGAAACACACAGTCACTGGATGATGTCATCAGTGATGTCATTTGAGATGTCATCAGTGATGTCATCAGTGATGTCACTGACCATGTCATGAATGATGTAATATGTGACGTCTTCAGCAGTGCATTACGGGGGCGTGAGTTATAGTTAGCTGAACTAACTATAACGGTGGAATTTCTCTGGTTTTGTTCGAGGGAAATGTCCAACTAACTATTACTTCCCTGAAACCTATGGTTTTTTCTGTGAATTTCAAAGGATTTTTCAAATGCTAATTTCTAACTGTAATGTCTGAAACACCTATGTTTTTTTCTGTGTATTTCAAAGGTTTTTAAATGCTAATTTCTAACTATAATGTCCCTGAAACCTATGGTTTTTTCAGTGAATTTCAAAGGTTTTTTAAATGCTAATTTCTAACTATAACATCTGTAAAACCTATGGTTTTTTCAGTGAATACATATATATTCACGCTCTAGTTCCATCTCCCTCCCTTCTCTCGCGGTCGGGTGATTTGTAGCGCTGTGACGGACACCGCGTTTAAATTCCTCAAGCTCACGGTAAATCAATACCAGCACTCACGGGAACAGTTGTATCCCAGATTTTATTGGGACAGAAAAAAACACAACAAGACGCGTTTCAGCTACCGCCTTTTTCAATAGTGGCCGGCGCTGACATGAAGCAACCATTAAATAATGATATGTGTAAACATCAACAAAGGACACCGGACTTCCTTCAGTACCAAGGTGTCAGCCATTTGGAAACATGCAAATTCATTTTAAAACAAAGCATACAACGTAGCCTCATAACACTGTAATATCGCCCTGAATGGGCACTTCTCATGTCATGATAGCATTGTCCATGCCTATACACATTATTCAAATCAAGCCCTGGATGGGCAGTTGTCCATAAAACTGATTTTACCCAAGATGGGTTGTTCCCCTCAGATCCATTAACATACAAACAATCTGCATGTTTACACCATATGATATCCCATTATCCAGAAATCAGATTACCCTAAATCTACAAGTGGACAGCCATTTCCTCCCCACTATTCAGACCTTGTGGCATTTTGGTTTGGTTATCGATAATATATCTCGACTCCAATCTGTGAAGTTGCAACTGTCTATCCCCACTTCTCACATTGGGAGGTACATGATCCATACAGAAGAATCGCAACAGGTCCCCTGTTGCTTTGATGAAATGCCTCAAAGTGCCAGGCCACCAGATAGGTCACATCTTTGTTTGTGATGGCTCTGAGGTGTTATAAAATACGCACTTTCGTGGGGTGTATTGTGCTTCCAATGTAGCGCAATCCACACGGACATACCAGACAGTACACCGTGTAGCTTGTGTTACAGTTCATCAATTTCTTGATTCTCTTGGTTCCTCTAGACCGGGCACAGTGTAGTTTAAAACCTTACTACTATTTTTGCATGCCCTACATTTAAGGCAGGGGAAGAAACCAGCAACTTTGTCGAAAGCATGTGGCCTACTTTCTTGCATGCAGTGACTCTGTACAAGGCTATTGCGCAGTGTTCTTGATCTTCTAAATGTCATTAAAGTGGCTTTTGGTAAATCTTTCCCTATTGTTGGGTCGGATTTCATAATGTGCCAATTGTTCCTAAATGCCTTTCTAATTTCAGAAGCATCACTGGAATACTCCGTGATCATCCTGAAATTATTCAGGGTTTCAATTTTCTCCTTACTTTTATCACATGAAGAATTGTCACTGATTAATTCAAGTCTGAATGTCCTATCCACTTTGGTCTTAGCTTCAAAGAGTGTCTCTTTGCGATATCCTCTGGCCTCAAATCTCTGCATGCTTTCTTTAGCTGTGACTTGATAGTCACAATCTTGTGTACAGTTTCTTTTTATTCTTAGCAGTTTATGATATGGAATACTTGTTACAGTCTTCCCTGGATGGCAGCTGCTTGCATGTAACAAGGAATTTCCTGCGGTAGGCTTCCTGTGCAAAGATGTACACAGTCTGCCCTCAGCAGGAAACACCGTGAGATCCAAGAAGTTTACAGAATCTTACTTATTTTACCTGTAAACCTCAGGTTGAGGTCATTCTTGTTGAACACCTCCAAATATTCATTCGCTGACTGTTCTGTACCTCAAAAGATAATAAACAAATCATCTACGTACCTATTCCAGCTTATGACCCTACGGGTCCAATTCTCATTGGTCTCAGCCCAGGCCACCTGCTTCTCCCACCAGCCCACGAAAAGGTTTGCGTAGCTGGGGGCGAAGCAGGTGCCCATCGCAGTCCCGTGTATCTGTCCTGAAATAGAAATACGTTATTGCATAGACAAAAGTTTACAAATTCGATCAGCATACTGTTGTGCTCAACCAAAGTTATTAATCGTTCTCCCAAAAAGTACTTCACTGCTTCCATTCCATGTGTGTGGTTAATGCTCGTATATAAACTTGAAATGTCAAGTGTCATCATCACCAGGTAATCCTCCCAGATCAGTTTCTCCACCCGTTTCAAAAAGTCCTTTGTGTCTTTGACGTATGAAACCAATTGTATCACAAATCCGAATAGAAAATAATCCACAAACCTGGACATATGTTCCGTCAAACTGCCCAAAGACGAAACTATCGGGTGACCAAGGGGGCATGTCACATTCTTATGTAGTTTTGGAAGATAGTAAAAAGTGGGGAAACGTGGATGTTTGCACTCCAAGAAGGCATACTCCTCTTCAGTCAGCATGCCTCTATGATACCATTTATTCAGGAGTGTCCGGTAAGATGTAATACTATTTTCAAATACCTTAAACGCTACCTTCAGATAACTCAACTCATCATTGAGCTGCTGTAGAGATTCCATTTTGTAGTATTCCATGGTCATCAGCACAATGTTTCCGCCTTTATCGGACGGCTTGCAGATGATGGGCTTATCATCCTGCAAATACATAATTGCCTTCCTTTGTTCCTCCATGATGTTTCCACCAGCTCTCCTTTTGCTGTTGATGATACAGAGTTTGACCCTCTCTTTAGCTACCACTTCCATAAAGACATCTATGGTGTCCATTGGCATTAGGGGGACAATTCTTGATGCTGATCTAAATGGACTGCCCGGATTCACTTGGGCAATTCCTATCTGGTCCCTCCTCTTCGCATTTATTGGGCTCAGTTCTCTTGGATTCCCTTCACTTTCAAGGTCCTCTAATACTGCCAAGGTCTCCAAATCACCAGCTGTAAGAATGTCTATGTCCATATCAGTGGTCTTACTTTTCCCTATATATGTCTGTTTTTTGCCTTTAAAGTATTTGTACAATTTTATTTTTCTTGAAAACTTGAACAAGTCTATCTTCGTTTGTGTATATTCCGATTTCCTAGACGGACAGAAACTTATTCTTGTTGTAATACCTTCCCCTCCGCTGCATTCAATATCCTTGGAGTCAAGTTTACAATTGTGAGCATTTGTGCGGCTAGCGTTTGTTCCCTCGCTTGCTCCGGGTCATTCGTAGTGAGGCATTGCTATGCTTTTTCCAGACGCCCCTCCTCGTCCGATGTTTGCTTTTTGCTCCTGAGACTTCACTCTTCCACCTTTGCCCCACGTTTCTCTGATGACGCAGAACTCCTCTAAAAAAGGGGTAGGGATCTCAGTTGTCATGGGCCTTGACCCTCTCTCGTCACCGATCTTTTCTGAATCCGTGACCTCTGACTCTGATGTATCCCTTTCTTCCACAGTGGCCCTGTTTTTATTGCTCAACAATTGTTTTCTTGGTAGGTCATATCTTTTTGCAAAGGTCAGAATGCAACCTAGCTCATAGTCCCTTTCGTCCCGTTCAAACTTGTTCTGCTTTCTTTGTTTTATTTTCTGCTCATACGCTGTGAGACATTTTTTCATGGCCTCCTTTAGTTCTTCTTGCTTGTTCTTATCGTTATCCTTTGCGATTTCCTTCTCCAGCTCAGTAATGTCTTTAGGGGCTCTTTCCCTGTCACTCCATGTGAATTTTATTAAGATCACTAACATGCCTTTTGAACACGCCGTGGTATGCTCCGCCCATTCTTCAAGGAGTTGAGGGATTGGATTTTCATACACGGGGATTGTATAAATACGTAGCCCAGTGGTACCCTCTGTACATCAATATAGTGCTGGAGGGAAGTGGCCTCCCACCATTTGCGGATTTCCCATCCCACTCGTACAGCCTCTCCAACTTTGCAAATTGTTCTTTTAGCAAATTCGTGCCTCGGGCTGCAGTTTGTCTGCTCCCGCTGCTTTTTCCACTTTTGCCTTAATTGTCTTTCTTTCTGAATATTTCAGTTGCTGCCTCACGTCGTGCCTCTTCATCAAACATATCTCTTAGAGCAATTTTTTGCTCAATACAGGCGTGTTCTTCTGCTCCCTCGACCTGTCACTTCTGTGCACTCAGCCGAATGCACGCTTTCAATCACTTTCTCACCGGCGTCTGCACACGTTTCCTTCCAGACTTCGAGAACACCAAGCTTCACTGTTGCCGCTGCGGCTGTTCCGGGTTGCCGGTGTGACAATGTTGCAAATATTTGCTTTTTGCGGCAGTGAAGGGAATCTCAATTCACGCTCCAATTCCGTCTCCCTCCCTTTACTCGTGGTCAGATGCTTCGTAGCGCGGTGACAGACATTGCGTTTAAATTCCTAAAGCTCCCGTTACATCAATACCAGCACTCATGGGAACAGTCGTATCCCAGATTTTAATGGGACAGAACAAAACACAACAAGACGCATTTCGGCTACCGCCTTTTTCCATAGTGGCCGGTGCCGACATGAAGGAACCATTAACCCATTCGCTACGTGCGTCGGCCAACGGCCGTCGCGAGCACTACCTCCGTAGTGCTGCACACGTCCGTTGGCCGACGCGGCCCCACCTGCGCATGGAAACGCCCGCACCGCGGCGGATATTACGCAGCAGTTAACGGGTAAAATAATGATATGTGTAAACATCAACAAAGGACACCGGACTTCCTTCAGCCATTTGTAAACATGCAAATTCATTTTTGTACAAAGCATACAGTGTAGCCTCATAACACTGTAATATCGCCCTGAATGGGCACTTCTCATGGCATGATAGCATTGTCGATGCCTATACACATTTTTTACAATCTTCCAAACCTTCACAAGAATGTGACATGCCCCCCTGGTCGCCAGATAGTTTTATCTTTGTCGAGTTAGACGGAACATATGTCCAGGTTTGTGGATTATATTCTATTCGGATTTGTGATACAATTGGTTTCATATGTCAAAGACATAAGGGACTTTTTGAAACAGGTGGAGAAACTGATCTGGGAGGAAGACCTGGTGATGATGACACTTGACATTTCAAGTTTATATACGAGCATTAACCACACACAAGGAATGGAAGCAGTGAAGTACTTTTTGGGAGAACGATTGATAACTTTTGTTGAGTACAACAGTATGCTGATCGAATTTGTAAACTATTGTCTATGCAATAACATATTTCTATTTCAGAACCAGCTATTTAGACAGATACGCAGTACTGCAATGGGCACCTGCTTCGCCCCCAGCTACGCAAACCTTTTTGTAGGCTGGTGGGAGAAGCAGGTGGCCTGGGCAGAGACCAATGAGAATTGGACCCGTAGAGTCGTAAGCTGGAATAGGTACATAGATGATTTGTTTTTTATCTTTCGAGGTACAGAACAGTCAGAGAATAAATATTTGGAGGTGCTCAACAAGACTAGCCTTCGAAGAGTGGAGACAGTACCTGTTAGGAGCCCTGCACAAAGTTACTGTTCTGACCGATCATAGGAACTTATTGTTTTTTAAATCTGCAAGAGCCTTGTCCAAGAGACAATTACGATGGACTTCTTTTTTTAGTGAATATGACTTCGTAATCCAATATCAGCCTGGTAGAAAACATGGGAAAGCGGATGCGTTATCCCGATTGGGTCATGAGGCTGATGAACGGACACCCAACTAAGTCTGGCTGTGGCCCTGCTAATCAGGACCAAAGTCTAGCTGCTTCCTCTCTAAAATGGTTTCCATGTACATTAGGTACATATCTAATTGGATTTTGGAGTGCCTTATAAGCCCCTAGTATATGGTATACTATGTACCTAGGCCATAGGTACCTCAGAGGCCTACCAGGGGCTACAGCATGTATTATGCCACCCCTGGAAAGCACTCCAAAATGACACCACAAGTCTGCTACTGCAGCCTGGGTAAGGGTGTGCTTGCACCCCTAACTGTGGTATAGGCTACCTATATCACTACCCTATACAGACACATATAAACCTATAAGCCACTCCTATGGCAGGCCTTGACAATCCTAAAGGCAGAGTGCTTGGTTGAGCCCCTCTGCAGCTTTTGGAAATACTTCCTTATGGCTGTTCTGTGATACAGCCATACCATATACTCTTATAACCTCGCGGTAAATGCTAACTTTGGGATGGCTGCATCAAATCATGTTGTGTTTGGTGTCAAACGCTTTGGAATACTACCCCCCTGCCAATTCTGGTGGCGGGGGTAGCATTCCACCCTTCTAGAGGGAGAGACATGTTCACACTGGCTAAACCCGGTAGGACTTTCATGAGCCCTGGCATCACAAAATGGATGCCTCTGCCACAGACACGGGTCTGGCCTCCTGCTGCTGACCAAAACTCCAGCAGGAGAAGCCTGGACAATAGGTTTCCTGTCGAGGTGAGGTGTAACCACCTCCCCAGACAGGCTGATGTGTATTGGGGCTGGGCGGGAGTACTCTCTGGTGCTTTGAAGTTCTGCACTGGGGGCACACTTGGTGTCCCTGTGCATTCTCCAGTTCAAATCGGTTGCAGGGGCTACCTGCCCCTGCTCTGGTGCAAAACTGGACAAAGGAAATGGGTGTAACCACCCCTCTTTCCTGGCCCACCCATAGGTGGAGACTTAGAGTTAGTCCATCCCCTAAACTCACTATAAGTATAGGTATCCAGTCCCTAGGACTTTAGATTACCTTGGACGAAACTC
Source organism: Triturus cristatus (assembly GCF_964204655.1). Classification (NCBI taxonomy): domain Eukaryota; kingdom Metazoa; phylum Chordata; class Amphibia; order Caudata; family Salamandridae; genus Triturus; species Triturus cristatus. Next base: position 1,004,448,702 of record NC_140591.1, on the reverse strand, counting down.
TGCAATGTACATCCTGGACCTTCGATGTTCTATCCTGACTAGAAGACTGAAGAAATCTCCCTTGGGGTCAAGGAGCGACTCCCCTGCTTGGCGGGCACCAAAGAAGCAACTGACTGGTCTGCAATTCTGAAGCTCCTGCCAGACGCCGAAGTTGCTGCATCCCCAGAGGTAGATTTCCAGACTTCCCCGAGGCTACCCTGAGTTCACAGCAAAGCTGAGGCCCATGGCTATCGTGGGTGATGTGGAACCATGACCCCTGGACACCGTAAATGTTTGCAGCAAGGCTATCTTCCAGGTACTTCTTGAAGTTGTGCTTTGGGCTCCAAGTAGCCCCAGCCTTGAGCACCTCCTTCCCCAAAAATTGTTGGCCTCCACTCTACGAGTGACCCGTGGGCCAGCTTCAAGTGTGACTGCTCAAAGCTCCTTTGCAATCACTAGCCTGTTGGCTAGCAGGTCCCCACGAAGGTGACTCCTTTTCTGCTTGGGCTTTCCTAGTTGCTCCAGACATGCCCTTACTTACCGTCACTGGGTGAGTCCCTCAGACCTTTCTGGTCTGCACCGCGGTCCTTTCTCTGAATTCCAGTGACTTGCCGTTGCCAAGGCTTGTTGGGTCCTTTCTGCTTGCCGACACCGCAGCACTCGACAAACTTCATGGGACAGCTCGAATACGGCTCGTGGACATCATCGACGCCTCCTGGACCTCGTGGCTGAAGAGTCAAGACACCCATCAGCACCCGACATCTGCGGGCATTGGTCCATCCTGCCCTCGGTCACTGGCTAGTGACCCAGACTCTGTCCCCTCTGCTTTCAGGTTCCTTACATCCTTGATCCAGGCTTGGATCTCTCCGGACACTTCTCTTCACGGTAGCAGCAGTTCTTTGCAGGCTTCCATTGGAATCGACGACGCGACCCGACACCAAAAGACACCTACGCACCGACTTCCCTGGGTGAGGTAACTCAAGTTCTCCGGTGCTCTCATGGGTGCTAGCCCTAGAACTTCTTAAGTCCAAAAGGGTTTGGTCCAGACTCGATTAGAAGTGTCCCTAATCTTTAAATTTCCAACCGCGACATTGCCCATGGAAGATAATAGGAACCCGCAGTTGTGTTTTCACACTGCATACAGCTCCCGTGGGTCCCCTGTGTTACTCCCTTGGGTGGTTCCTTGGGGTCCCAGCGATTCTAGAGGCAATAGGCCTAGTGCCTATCCCAGTCGTAGTTCTTATACCACTTTTTTGGTATATGGTTTGGTACGCCCCTAGGGCCCAAACGTGTATTTGTGCTCTTACTGATGCTTGATCACTTGTAACTTAAGTACTTCGAACTCCAGTCTCATAAAGAGACTAGAGGGGTGTGTTTTATCCTAAATACATATATTTTGAATATATACCTGGTGTGGTTGTCTTTTCATTTGATCATTCAAGAGATTATAGACTGGTAAAACAAGCTGCTTTACATTCCTTCAATACTGAGCCTGAAGGCTGCTCTCCATAGCTACCACTAGGATAGCTTTCACATAAGGTATCTTTAACCATTCACCATAAGGGGTTGTTTGGAATGATACAAGGTGCCCACAAGAACTAGTGGACAGCATATATCAGGTCACCTTCTCACATTGGTGTGCAGCGTGTGGGATTCCAGCTTGCTATTGTTTTACCAGATAATCTGAATTGAATTGATCAACTGAAAACCACTAAAGGTACCTGAGGTACATATAATATCAAGTTTAGCTACAGTAAGTTAAACTGAACTTAGAGTTGTGTGTTAAGGGATAGCACACCCTTTCTACAACTCAAGAGAGTTTAGTAGGCCACACTAGTGTAGGTAGTGCAATACACCACACCACATTAGTAATGTCTAACCAGCCAGGAACCAGTGGGTCCCTACCAGAAACCACGGAGCTCCTTCCCTATAAATATGAGGATCTCTCCTTTGCTCAATTAGGGCCTTATGTACCATTAGGAAGCTGAAGACAGGTAAAAGTACATCCACCCAGCATCTCATAAAGATACTGAAACTGGATGATATCACAGGGCCTAGTGGGCCTGATGATGTAGACAGTGTGTGTGGGGCAGCACCTGAGGGTGAGTCCAGGGGTGGAAACTCCCCTGACCCTAACTCTAATGGTGACCAGACTGGTGACAATGACCAGACTCTGGTGAACACAGACCACCAGGATGAGGAGGATGACAATAATGCCACTTCCTTTATTCCTCCTGGTAGGCCTGACAACAGGGCTAGAAGGGATAGATCTCTGTCAAGGGGATCTATCCAGTCTAACTCCTCTACTGGGACCTCTGTTTCTTCTCACAGAGGGAGGGAAACCTCCCAGGAGAGGAGAGAGAGACTGCTGAAGTATGAGCAAGACAAGTTCAACCTCAGAAAGCAGCAGATGCCCTTAGATAGGGAAGCCCTGGAGCTCTACAGAGCTAGTAAAAAGGAGGGACTAGAGTCCCTTGGTGGCAGCAATTTCCCTAGAGATAGGGAGAGGTCTTATGACCATAGAAACCTAAGTAAGATTGTCCCTCCCTACCATAGTGGGGATGCCATCCACAAATGAGGATTGGGGAGAGGGCCTGTAAAGTGCAGAAGGTCCCTCAAGGTCAGTGGGCAGCAAAGGTAGAGACAAGCTCCTCACTGTAAGAGAAGAGGATGCTGATGACTACAAAGTCTTGAAAGTGCTCTGATAGATGGGTTTGGCCTAACCACTGAACAATACAGGTTAAAGTTTAGAGATACCAAAAAGGCAGAAAATCAGGACTGGGTTGACTTTGTTGACTGTGCTACTAAGGCTCTGGAAGGTTGGTTATTGGGCAGTAAAGTGTGTGACTTCATAGGATTGTACAATCTGATAATGAGGGAGCAGATTCTTAATAACTGTCAAAATCAGCTAGACTCTGATCTGACCTCTCCCCAAGAATTGGGAAAGAAGGCAGACAAATGGGTCAGAACCAGGGTGAGGCAGAAAGTACAGAACCAAGGTGGTGACCCTAAGGAGCAAGATTCCAAAAACTCTGATAAGGGTGGGGACAAGGGGAAAGACCAGAAGTCTTCACAAGGGCCCCAAAAATCTTCTTCGGGTGGGGATACACAGGCTAACAAAGGGAAAGGCCAAAAAAAGCCCTGGTGCAAAATCTGTAAGCAGAAAACTCATTGGACTGCATCAAGGCCAAAGAAAATACTCCAACCACCACCAATGCCCCTAAGGCACCTGCTCCCCTTAGGGCAGTTACAATTGGTGGTGGGAATACACAGAATAAGGGTGTAGTAGGGTTGACCCTGGGTTCTAAGATGGACTCTGGCCTAGTCAGAGTACCAACTCAGGCTGTGCTTGTCAGTGATGGGGGCATGGATATGTCCCCCTTTGTGAGCCCCAGTAACCTGGGGAAATACAGACAGCAGCCTTTAATTAATGGAGTAGAAGCTTGGGCATTCAGGGACACAGGAGTAAGTGTCATAATGTTGACAAAAGATCTTGTGGATCCTGGGCAGATTATACTTGGTGAAATGTACCAATGCTAGCAATGTCAGAACAGACCATTCTCTGGCAGTTGTTAACTTCTCCTGGGGAGGGGTAACTGGCCTTAAGAAGGTTGTGGTAAGTGCGGACCTACCAGTACAGTGCTTGCTTGGCAATGATCTGGAAACTTCAGCTTGGGCTGAAGTGGAGCTCAGGACACATGCAGAAATGTTAGGGATCTCTGCACATGTCTTTTCTGTGACTAGGTCACAGGCTAAAATGTCAAAAGCTGGACAGGCCCTGGATTCTGGAATAATGGACCAGGTGCCTCCCAAGAGGAGGAGCAGTAAGGTTAAGGCAGAGCCTTCCCACCTGACTCAGAATGCTGATCAGTCTCCTCAGGGAGATGATCTTGAGCCTGAAGAAGGAACTGTCCCAGAGGAGCTTGAACCTGACCAGGTTGAGTTCTTGGGGGCAGGGGGCCCTTCCAGGTCTGATCTGAGCCAGGACGAGAAAACCTGCCGCTCTCTTGAAACCCTCAGACAGCAAGCTGCTGATGAGGCTGCTGGGAATGCTAGTGGCACCCATACAGTTTATTGGGATGATGGACTCTTATACTCAGAGAGTAGAGACCCCAAGCCTGGTGCATCCAGGAGGTTGGTTATACCTCTGAAGTTTTGGGGTTTCCTATTGACACTAGCCCATGATATTCCCCTAGCAGGACACTTAGGCCAGAACAAGACTTGGGGCAGAATTGTTCCTCACGTTCACTGGCCACACATGTCTGAAGACGCAAAGGAGTTTTGTCGCTCCTGTGTAACCTGCCAAGCCAGTGGCAAAGCAGGTGGCACTACAAAGGCCCCCCTGATACCACGACCTGTGGTGAGGGTTCCCTTTGAGAGGGTTGGGATTGACATTGTTGGTCCCATGGATCCTCAAACAGCATCTGGGCACAGATTTATACTGGTGGTAGTGGATCATGCCACCAGGTATCCAGAAGCAATTCCCCTTAGGACCACTACAGCACCTGTAGTGGCAAGAGCTCTCTTGAGTGTGTTCTCAAGAGCAGGCTTTCCTAAGGAGGTAGTATCTGACAGAGATGCAAACTTTATGTCAAGTTACTTAACTGCTATGTGGAAGGAGTGTGGAGTGAATTACAAATTCACCACACCCTATCACCCACAATGCAATGGTTTAGTTGAGAGATTCAACAAAACCTTAAAGGGCATGATCAAAGGACTCCCAGAGAAGCTTAGGGGAAATGGGACCTGCTCTTGCCCTGCCTTTTATTTGCATACAGGGAGGTGCCTCAGAAGGGGGTTGGCTACAGCCCATTTGAACTTCTGTTTGGTCACCCTGTCAGGGGTCCATTGTGTTTGGTGAAAGAAGGATGGGAGTTACCTCTCAAGTCCCCAAAGCAAGACTTAGTGGACTATGTACTTGGTCTCTGCTCCAGGATGGCTGAGTACATGAAAAAGGCAAGCAAAAACCTTGAGGCTAACCAGGAACTGCAAAAAGCCTGGCATGACCAAAAGGCTGTACTGACTGTTCACTAGCCAGGACAGAAAGTGTGGGTGTTGGAGCCTGTGGCCCCAGCAGCTCTCCAGGACAAGTGGAGTGGACCCCACACTATTATTAAACAGAAGGGAGAGGTTACTTATTTAGTAGACCTAGGAACTCCCAGGAGTCCCCATAGGGTTCTCCATGTCAACAGGCTAAAGCCATATGTGGACAGGGTTGACATGGGCTTGCTCATGGCAACTGATGAGGGACAGGAGGAAGAGAGTGACCCACTCCCTGACCTCCTCTCAGAGAACCCTGATGATGGGTCAGTTGATGGTGTAGCGTTGGCAGGCAGCCTCACTGCCCAGCAGCAAACTGATTGCAGACAGGTTCTCAATCAGTTCAGACACATGTTATCACTGACTCCAAGTCAGACTACCTGGTGCACTCATGAAGTGGAGACTGGGGACAGTCTGCCTATTAAAAATAAGATTTATAGGCAACCTGACCATGTCAGGGACTGTATCAGGACAGAAGTCCAGAAAATGTCGGATTTGGGAGTTATTGAACCCTCAGATAGCCCTTGGGCTAGTCCAGTGGTCCTTGTGCCAAAACCTCACACCAGTGGTGGAAAAAGAGAGATGAGGTTTTGTGTGGACTACAGGGGTCTCAATGCAGTCACAAGGACTGATGCCCATCCAATACCAAGGGCAGATGAGCTTATAGATACTTTGGCCTCAGCCAAGTACCTTAGCACATTTGACTTGACAGCTGGCTACTGGCAGATCAGACTAGCTGATGATGCAAAGCCAAAGACAGCATTTTCTACCCCTAGTGGGCACTATCAATTTGTGGTAATTCCCTTTGGATTGAAGAATGCACCTGCCACTTTCCAAAGGTTGGTGAATACAGTTCTCACAGGCCTGCAAGCCTTTATTGCAGCATACCTTGATGATATTGCTGTCTTTAGCTCCACCTGGGAGGATCGCCTGGTCCACCTAAGGAATGTTTAGGAGGCCCTGCAAAAAGCAGGCCTAACTATCAAGGCTACTAAGTGCCAGATAGGGCAGAGTCAGGTTGTGTACCTGGGCCACCTTGTAGGTGGAGGCCAGGTTCAACGATTGCAGAGCAAGATCCAGACCATAATGGAATGGACTGCTCCAACTACCCAGACTCAGGTGAGAGCCTTCTTAGGCCTGACTGGGTACTATAGGAGATTTGTCAAAGGGTATGGATCAATAGTGACACCCTTGAATGCCTTAACTTTTAAGAAAATGCCCAAAAAGGTTCAGTGGACTGCTAGCTGTCAAAAGGCATTTGATGACCTGAAGCAGGCCATGTGTACTGCTCTCATTCTGCAGAGTCCTGACTACGCCAAAAAGTTCATTGTTCAAATTGATTCATCTGAATTGGGGGTTGGGGCTGTACTGTCACAATTGAATGAAGAAGGTCAGGATCAGCCAGTAGCTTTCCTAAGCAGAAGGCTGACCCCTAGAGAGAAACGTTGGTCAGCCATTGAGAGGGAGGCCTTTGCTGTGGTTTGTGCTCTGAAGAAGTTGAGGCCATACTTGTTTGGTACTCACTTCCTTGTTCAGACAGACCATAAGCCCCTCTTATGGCTAAAACAAATGAAGGGTGAAAACCCCAAACTGCTTAGGTGGTCCATTTCCCTACAGGGGATGGACTTTACAGTGGAACATAGACCTGGGAGTAACCATGCCAATGCAGATGAACTCTCTAGGTATTTCCACTTAGAAATTGAAGACTCAACTGGTCAAGGTTAGTTTAATGTCCCTGCGTTTGGGGAGGGTTGTGTAGGAGAGTAGGATCTGCTTCACATGGGTACCCCCGCTTTTTGCTGGTGTTTCACTGTTTTTCGACCTTAGTCTGGCTGTGGCCCTTCTAATCAGGACCACAGCCTAGCTGCTTCCTCTCTAAAATGGTTTCCATGTACATTAGGTACATATCTAATTGGATTCTGGAGTGTCTTATAAGCCCCTAGTATATGGTATACTATGTACCTAGGGCATAGGTACCTCAGAGGCCTACCAGGGGCTGCAGCATGTATTATGCCACCCATGGGGAGCACTCCAAAATGACACCACAGGTCTGCTACTGCAGCCTGGGTAAGGGTGTGCTTGCACCCCTTACTGTGGTATAGGCAACCTATATCACTACCCTATACAGACACATATAAACCTATAAGCCACTCCTATGGCAGGCCTTGACAATCCTGAAGGCAGAGTGCTTGGTTTTATGTGAGAGGGTGCCCAAGCATGAGCTGAGCCCCTCTGCAGCTTTCGGAAATACTTCCTTATGGCTGTTCTGTGATACAGCCATACCATATACTCTTAAGTGCATTATAACCTCGCGGTAAAGGCTAACTTTGGGATGGCTGCGTCAAAAAATGTCGTGTTTGGTGTCAAACACTTTGGAATACTACCCCCCCCCGCCAATTCTGGTGGCGGGGGTAGCATTCCACACTTCTAGAGGGAGAGACATGTTCACACTGGCTAGACCCGGTAGGACTTTCCTGAGCCCTGGCATCACAAAATGGATGCCTCTGCCACAGGCACTGGCCTGGCCTCCTGCTGCTGACCGAAACTCCGGCAGGGTAGGCCTGGGCAATAGGTTTCCTGTCGAGGGGAGGTGTAACCACCTCCCCAGACAGGCTGATGTGTATTGGGGCTGGGCGGGAGCACTCTCTGGTGCTTTGAAGTCCTGCACTGGGGGCCCACTTGGTGTCCCTGTGCATACTCCAGTTCAAACCGGTTGCAGGGGCTACCTGTCCCAGCTCTGGCATGAAACTGGACAAAGGAAATGGGTGTAACCACCCCTCTTTCCTGGCCAACCCATAGGTGGGGTCTTAGAGTTAGTCCATCCCCTAAACTCACTATAAGTATAGGAATCCAGTCCCTAGGACTTTAGATTACCCTGGACGAAACTCTGCAACATACATCCTGGACCTTCGATGTTCTACCCTGACTAGAAGACTAAAGAAATCTCCCTTGGGGTCAAGGAGTGACTCCACTGCTTGGCAGGCACCAAAGAAGCAACTGACAGGTCTGTAATTCTGAGCTCCCGTCGGACCCCGAAGTCTCTGCATCCCCAGAGGTAGACTTCCAGACTTCCCCGAGGCTACCCTGAGTCCACAGCAAAGCTGAGGCCCGTGGCTATCGTGGCTGACGTGGAACCATGACCCCTGGACACCATGAACTTTTGCAGCAACACTATCTTCCTGGTCCTCCTTGAAGTTGTGCTTTGGGTTCCTAGTAGCCCCAGCCTTGAGCACCTCCTGCACCAAAGATTGTTGGCCTCCACGCCACGAGTGACATGTGGGCCAGCTTCAAGTGCGACCGCTCGAGGCTCCTTTGCAATCACTAGCCCATTGGCTAGCAGGTCCCCACAAAGGTGACTCCTTTTCTGCTTGGGCTTTTCTGGTTGCTCCAGACATGCACTTACTTACCCTCACTGGGTGAGTCCCTCAGACCTTGCTGGTCTGCGCGCACTCCTTTCTCTGAATTCCAGTGACTTGCCGTTGCCAAGGCTTGTTGGGTCCTTTTTGTTCCCCGACACTGCAGCACTCAACAGACTTCATGGTACAGCTTGAATCCGGCTCATGGACTTCGTTCATACCTCCTGGACCTCGTGGCTAAAGAGTCAAGACACCCATCAACTCACCTGAAGCACCCGACATCTGTGGGCATTGGTCCATCCTGCCCTCGGTCACCGGCTAGTGACCCAGACTCTGTCCCCTCTGATTTCAGGTTCCTTACATCCTAGATCCAGGCTTGGATCTCTCCGGACACTTCTCCTCTTCACGGCAGCAGCAGTTCTTTGCAGGCTTCCATTGGAATCAACGAAGCGACCCGAGACCAAAAGACACCTATGCACCCGGCTTCCCTGGGTGAGGTAACTCGAGTACTCTGGTGCTCTCGTGGGTGCTAGCCCTAGAACTTCTTAAGCCCAAAAGGGTTTGATCCAGACTCGATTAGAAGTGTCCCTAATCTTTATATTTACAACCGCGACATTGCCCTTAGAAGATAGTAGGAACCCACGGTTGTGTTTTTACACTGCATACAGCTTCCGTGGGTCCCCTGTGTCACTACCTTGGGTAGTTCTTTGGGGTCCCAGCGATTCTAGAGGCAATAGGCCTAGTGCCTATCCCAGTCGTGGTTCTTATACCACTTTTTTGGCATATGGTTTGGTACGCCCCTAGGGCCCAAACGTGTATTTGTGCTTTTACTGATGCTTGATCACTTGTAACTTAAGTACTTCGAACTCCAGTCTCATAAAGAGACTAGAGGGGTGTGTTTTATCCTAAATACATATATTTTGAATATATACCTGGTGTGGTTGTCTTTTCATTTGATCATTCAAGAGATTATAGACTGGTAAAACAAGCTGCTTTACATTCCTTCAAGACTTAGCCCGAAGGCTGCTCTCCATAGCTACCACTAGGATAGCTTTCATATAAGGTTGTCTTTAGCCATTCACCATAAGGGGTTGTTTGGACTGATACAAGGTGCCCACTAGAACTAGTGGACAGCATATATCAGGCCACCTCTTCACAGTATTGCCGGTCTTTTATATGTCCAAAGCAAACTTGCTATTCCTACCCTTGAGTTACAGAAACAAGCCTTGGAATGGTGTCATGCCCATGTCCTTCTTGGCCATCCTGGCTATAGAAAGATGGTGGACCTAGTGCGTCACTATTCCTGGTGGCCCTCTCTGGTAGCTGATGTTAAGTCCAATGTTCAACGATGCTACGTGTGTGCAAAAGGCAAGAGCTCACATCAAGCTCCAGCCGGTCTTCTACTTCCGTTGCCAACACCACCCAGCCCTTGGCATACTGTTTCAAAGGATTTCATAGCAGAACTTCCTAGAACAGCAAAAGGACACACTGTAGTTTGGGTGGTAGTTGACATGCTGACAAAGATGGCCCACTTCACTCCTGTGAAGTCTCTTTCCCCATCACAGGAATTAGCTTGGTTGTTTGTGCAGCATGTAGTTAGGTTACATGGTTTGCCCACTGTACTGGTTTCTGACTGAGGACCCCAGTTTGTGTCTAACTTTTGGAAAGGGGTGGGTAAACTCTTGCTCATCGACATGCGGTTTTCCTCTGGGCATCATCCCCAAACGGACGGGCAGACAGAAAGAATTAACCGGTGTTTAGAACAATATCTACGATGTCAGTTGTTACAAACTCCAGCAGATTGGGATAGGTATTTATGGGCAGCAGAATTGTCCATTAATAATAGCATACATTCCTCCACAGACTATTCTCCTTTCTTTGTTTCTTATGGATTTCATCCCCGATTTTTAACGTCCCATGCTGTAGCGTCTGCACTAGTCCCCGCAGCTAAAGAGTTTATCAAACAGCTCCAGGAGGTACAAAAAGCTGCAACAGCAAACCTCGACAGGGCCAAATTGGCGTATAAGGAAAGTGCAGATGCTCATCACCGCTCAAGACCTGAATACGTTGTGGGAGATAAAGTTTGGATATCAACACGCCATGTACAGATAAAAGGCGTTCACAAATTCAAACCCCGATATATAGGACCTTATGACATTGTGGAAGTAATTAATCCAGTGGGCATGAGGTTGAAACTCCCTGATACCTTGAAAATCTAAACCAGTATTCCATGTGTCCTTGTTGAAACCCGTTGCGCCGGGTACCGAGTTACCAGTCCAACCAGTTCCTCTTGAAGTAGACAAAGAAGAGGAGTATGAGGTTGGGGCCATTGTGGACTCACGTAGAGTACAAGGTAAGCTCCAATACCTCAACCATTGGAAAGGGTATGGGCCTTCAGATCGAATCTGGGAACCAGCAGGTCTGGCCTGACCAGCTGGGCCCTCCTCCTGTCCCAGTTGATAAGGCCAGAAACCTGGGAGTCATTTTTGACAGCAAGCTGTCATTCAACCTTCATGTCAACAAGGTTGTGTCATCTGCGTTCTTTATTTTAAAGAAAATTAGGAAAATACTGCCTTACCTTCCCACCTCAGCTGGGGAGACCCTGGTCTCTACCCTAGTGTTTTCTAAAATCGATTCTGGGAACGCCCTCTTCCTTAATACTCAGAAACTCGTTCTATCTAAGTTGCAGTCCATACAAAATGCTGCTGCAAGAATTCTTCTTGACATCCCCCGCCGCCAGCCAACTACTCCAGCCATTCGTCACCTGCATTGGCTAAGTGTAGAGGGCCGCATTAAATTCAAGGCCCTCTGCATTGCCTATAAGGCAGTGCATGGCGTCGGTCCAAAGTTTCTGATTGAAGCATTCCAGTTGTATAGCCCCAAGAGACAGCTGAGATCCGCCAACTCCTGCCTGCTTCCGTTACCTCGCACCAGAACGGCAACCTGGGGAGACAGGCGCTTCCTGGTTGCCACACCTAAACTCTGGAACCTTTTGCCACTCACCATAAAAACTGCCCCCAATTTGATAAGCTTTCGTAGGCTCTTAAAGACATGGCTGTTCAATCAGTAATCCTGCGGCTTGGTCTCTCGTTTTTGTCACATGCGCCGAGACACCTTCGGGTATTTGTTTGCGCAGTAAAAATCGCGAAATAATAATAATAATAATAAATAATAATATGCATGCTCCACGGTTGGTACGATCGTTCAATCGGAAATACCCTTGGAAACCCAAACCAGCAGGGGATTCTGTAGGGGGTATATCCTGTCATAATTGTGCCCGATCCAGAGCAGGTTCGTCCTAGCACTGCAGTTCCGTCACCGCCCACATAAATACGTGACGCGTCGGAAACACAGATGCTTCGCGTTCTAGTTGTGCACTTCCGACCTTTGGAACTTCCGGGTTCCTCCTGTCGTCACTTCCGGGTCGTGGGGTCGGTGCTTGCGCGTCGTGTCTGTGGGACCTGCATTGCGTCCTCGGGACCTGCCTCGCCTCTGAGATACCTTCCTCTTTCTCCTGCCTACGAACTCAGAGTCCTTGAAAGCGGCACGGGGACCTTCCTTGGCTCTCCCTCAATTCTCTCTTCGAAATCTCTCACATGGTTTGGCGGTAACGCGCTAGCGCTGGTTAGGGTGGACCCGCTTCCTGGCTGGTTCCTCCATTTGCTCTACAGGGGCTCTATCTTGTGGGCGCTTTGCGGCATCTGCATTTTCCTTATGTTTGTGTGTAGTGGGCTGCCACACATTTTTTGCAGTGTCTGATTTGTATGTCATATATATAAATAGACAGCTACCTCAGCTCCTGAGGCAAGGAGCATATAGCTGCACATTATTGAGTCCTGAGTTGGCAGAGATTATAGATAGCTACCTGAGCTCCTGAGGCAAGGAGCATTTAGCTGCACATTATCGAGTCCTGAGTTGGCAGAGATTGTCAGTTGCTTAAAGCTTCCTTGTATGGCACTATACAGACCTGCTGGCTCAACGGTTTAGGTGACTGCTCACCAAGGTCTTACGTGGTCATTTGGAAGGTTGTGCTGTTAACAACCCATAAACAATACTTTCTTTATTAGTCACCTTTGCATAGCAAGTTCCTCACATGGTTGAGGGGTAAGCATCGCAACTATCTACCACATAACTCCCTGACTGTAAATTAGTATCATAAAGTATTATAAAGTATTAATATTATCTCTCTCTATGTATATCACATCTTTTTCTTATTCTGTGGACACAAGCGGAAGAGGGGAGATTTCCAGGTAGAATATATTGTAGAATCGACTGTTATTTTGTAACACTCAGTTATGTATGCTTGCTCCAATCTATTCTATAGTTGACTTGGTCTTCTGTTTACAGGAACATCTCTGGAGCCTAGTGGAGCTTTCGCGGTGTTGGACATGTGCCAGACCTGCCCTGCTTCTACTTCTCCTTCCCTTGTCTCCCCTCTTCCCCCTATTTACTGGTACCACTTTGACCTTGTTGGGGGGTCCAGTTGTGGAGGGAAGTTGGGATCTTCTCTTCAGATTCCTGCCTCCTGTCCCTGCGGAGACCTCAGGTAAGCCTGACATCTGGCGCCACCTTCATGCTTTCATCAACTCCCTGTGACAGCAGCAGTTTTCCCTGAATAAAGGTTTCCTCAAACCAATGCTGGCTCGAGTGCGCTTCTGTGCATGGGCACACTGTTTTTGGATGGTAAATCGCAGCCGCCCAGCCGCGAGAAGCTGCACCACCCCGCTGATTGTAGGGGGCCAGGAGGCTTGGAGTTCGCTGAGTTCCCAGGAACAGCGTTTCTGGAATGATTTCCTGCTGCTGTTGCAAGAGAGGCCCATTCAAGGCTTATTGCGAACATTATGGCAGCAGGAATATTGAGGCACGAGAATTCACCCACATTGCATTTCCCAGAATTCATCTGAGGAGGTCCACTTATCTAATTGGCCCATTGGAGGGCAGATTTGACTAAATACATGCAGGTGCGGGTAGCTGCAGTGGCGTCTCACCAGGAAGAAGGGGAGAGCCAGAAACGCGTCGTGAATCTGGTGCCACCATCATGCTTTCATCATCTTCCTGTGACCGCAGCAGTTTTCCCTGAATAAAGGTTTTCTCAAACCAACGCTGGTTCGAGTGTGCTTCTGTGCATGGGCACACTGTTTTTGGATATATTTATATATATATTCATTGAAAAAACCAAAGGTTTCAGGGGCGTTATAGTTAGCTGGACATTTCCCTCTTACAAAACCCTAGAAATTCCCCTGTTATAGTTAGTTCAGCTAAATATAACTCGTGCCCCCGCAATGCACTGCTGATGATGTCACATATTACATCACTCATGACATGGTCAGTGACATCACTGATGACATCACTGATGACATCTCAAATGATATCACTGATGACATCACTGATTACATCATCCAGTAGGTATGTGTTTCTGTACAGTTTTAATATGTTTAATATATATAGGGAAAGGTCTGTTGAAGAATGAGTGGGTGTACAAGTGTGTGAATGGATGATTTTGTAGGTGCGTAACTGACTCTTTAAGTGAGTCATTAAATGTATCTTACTGCAGACTAGTGACTAAACTGTGTGAATGTCTGTATGTGTCTGTGTGTAGGTGTATACGTGGCTGCATGGTTTTGTGAATAGCTATATGAGTGTCTATATGGGTTATTGATTGGTTGTCTGAGTATCTGTATGGGTGCCTGAGTGTTTGTGTGGGTAGGGTGTGTGTGACTCTATGCATAGATGTGTGAGTAGGTGATTGTATGGGTGCATGGTTTTAAGAGTGCATCTGTGATGGACTGTATGGTTGGGTGAGTGTATGTATGGGTGTGTTAGGGATTGAATGTATATCTCAGTGGTACATGTGTGACTAACTACATATGTGAAAGGCAGTATATATGTGTGTAAGAGTATATAAGTGGGTATATGTGAGAGTGTGTGATTGTGAGAGGGGCTGTGTGGATGAATGTGTGCTTGTATCAATGATTCTATTAGAGCGTAAGAATGTGGTACTATTTTTATGAGTAAGTGAACTTGAGTGTGTTTAACTGTATAGGTGAGTAAATTGGACTGTGTTTAATTACTTGCACGACTGACTAGGTGTGTCAGTACCTCAATGGATGATTGGCGGTGTGTGAGTGTCTATATAGGTGTATAAATGCATATGATAGTCTTGTACGGAGTGACTGTAAGTATGAGTGACTGTACAGGTGAGTGAGTGGAGGTGTATGTAGACCTAAGAGTTAATGAGTGGGTATGTAGTTATTGGTATTGGAGTATCTATGATTTTCAAAATGGCCGTCTGAAATTTTGAGTCGGTGTATCAAAGGTTATATTAGGGTGTGAGAAGATGCATTAATTTATCACATGAATGATGTCATCAGTGAAGTCATGAGTGATGTCATTTGAGATGTCATCAGTGATGTCATCCGTGATGTCACTGACCATGTCATGAGTGATGTAATATGTGACGTCATCAGCAGTGCATTGCGGGGGCGCGAATTATAGTTAGCTGAACTAACTATAACAGGGGAATTTCTAGGGTTTTGTACGAGGGAAATGTCCAGCTAACTAGAACGCCCCTGAAACCTTTGGTTTTTTCAGTGAATTTCTAAGGTTTTTTAAATGCCAATTCCTAACTATAACGCCACTGAAACCTATGGTTTTTTCAGTGAATTTCAAAGGTTTTTTAAACGCTAATTCCTATCTATAACTTATCTCTGAAGATATCATGAAAAGCATTCTTTTTTAAAAGTAGTGCGCACATTAGTTTTGTGGAAAAGCATCTTTGTGATTGGTTAAGAAAAAGCAGTTTCAACGTGGAGTACATATCAAAGGATAAAATTTGCTCAGATCAACCACACCTGCTACTTGCATTTGAAAGGCACTGTTCGAACTTAAAACAATCGTCAACTTTTAACCTGCACGTGTCGTTAAATATTCAAGAAAATGTTACAAAAAATATAATTACGTTTTAAAAAATTGATGAACTTTTAACCTGCACGTGTTGTAGAATGTTCTAGAAAGTGTGTTGATAGAATACGTTACACTTCTGACTTCTATGTGTTGTTCAATATTAAAAAAACAGTTCATATGGAAAATTAAAAAGAAACCAATAGAGAAGTTTTGAAACCTAAAAGAATCAAGGAACTATTCTAATTTATTCTTTACATGTATTTATGTGTGCAGCAACAAAATTATAGACACAACAGCAGTAGGAAGAGGAAGAAGCAGGGAGTGGGGGGAGGGGGGAGATGGGCAGAATGGCACACATGCACAATTAAGTACAACACACATATAGACTAACAATGGCCAAAATGAAACACACCAACAAGCAGCACAAGTCACACAACCCGCCAACATCACACCACTGAACGAGCATAGAAGTGAAAACCACGCTGCATTAATACAGGATGTGTACAAAGGCCAGTCGTTGGTGTTGTGGGATGTCTGCGACCGTGGTCATCATGGATGAGATGCCCAGCATGTGGCACATGGTCGAGTTCACTGTCTGTTATGTTGCCAAACGGCTGCACCTCCCTCCCACGAGCCCCCACACTTTTGTACGGTGCGCTGTTGTATCTCGTGCACTCGTACAGCACACCATTGTAATGCCTATTTGTGCATGTCCTGCTACATTCCAACTACAACATCACAGTGCCGTTTGGAGGTGGTGCATGCCAGTTTACAACATCAACTGCTGCGGCTCTTGTAGCAGGCCACACCAGAACACAGAGACACACTTACCACACTTCCTGTACACGGACATGTCCGAGACACCCCCATTCCCCTTGCCGGATAGGCACACCCCTGCACGGACCTGTGAACCCCAGACCAGCACACACCAGTTGTGCATGCAGGAGGATGCGTGCGTAGCTACACATCCAGGCTCACTGCCAACACTGAGTTGACAGCACACTGTGATGTTGCAGGGCTCGTGCCTATCATGCTAAGACAATGACCACAGGGACACACTTACTAAGATGTGGGTTTGGGGGGATTTGGCGGTCCTGGAGTTGTTGAGATGAGTCTTCTGGCCCTCATGGGTATCCCTGTATCATGCTCATTGACTCTATGGTACCTGTGGGTGTTCTGGTGTGGCTCTTGACTGTGTTCCCTTTCATGGTGCAGGTAGTTGTCCTGCTTAACACCAGCAGAAAGCAGGTGTAAAATCCCTGGTGCTAACGTGTCTTATCGCCGGAATTTGTTTCGCATTGCAATTGGTGTGAAAGTTGTGATGTGATTTTTTTTGTGTGCAGAACAATATACGAACTGAACAGTGTATCTCATCAAGATCCAGCACCTGACGCAATATTCCCAATCAATATAAATACCAGGTCAGCAGAGCTGCTGTTGAGCCAGAGAAACCAGGTCAGCAGAGCCGTTGTAGAGCCAGAGAACCAGGTCAGCAGAGCTGCTCTAGAGCCTAACAAGCAGGTCAGCAGAGCTGCACTAGAACCAGAGACCCAGGTCAGCAGAGCTGCTCTAGAGGCCGAGAACCAGGTCAGCAGAGCTGCTGTAGAGCCAGAGAAACCAGGTCAGCAGAGCTGCTTTAGAGGGAGAGAACCAGGTCAGCAGAACTGCTTTAGAGCCAGAGAACCAGGTCAGCAGAGCTGCTCTAGAGCCTGAGAACCAGGTCAGCAGAGCTGCTTTAGAGCCATAGAACCAGGTCAGCAGAGCTGCTCTAGAGACAGAGAACCAGGTCAGCAGAACTGCTTTAGTGCCAGAGAACCAGGTCAGCAGAGCTGCTCTAGAGCCAGAGACCCAGGTCAGCAGAGCTGCTCTAGAGGCCGAGAACCAGGTCAGCAGAGCTGCAGTAGAGCCAGAGAAACAAGGTCAGCAGAGCTGCTTTAGAGGGAAAGAACCAGGTCAGCAGAACTGCTTTAGAGCCAGAGAATCAGGTCAGCAGAGCTGCTCTAGAGCCAGAGAACCAGGTCAGCAGAGCTGCTTTAAAGGGAGAGAACCAGGTCAGCAGAGCTGCTTTAGAGCCATAGAACCAGGTCAGCAGAGCTGCTCTAGAGGCAGAGAACCAGGTCAGCAGAGCTGCTTTAGAGGGCGAGAACCATGTCAGCAGAGCTGCTTTAGAGCCATAGAACCAGGTCAGCATAGCTGCACTAGAGGAAGAGAACCAGGTAAGCAGAACTGCTTTAGAGCCAGAGAACCAGGTCAGCAGAGCTCTTTAGAGGGAGAGAACCAGGTCAGCAGAGCTGCTTTAGAGCCAGAGAACCAGGTCAGCAGAGCTGCTCTAGAGCCAGAGAACCAGGTCAGCAGAGCTGCTTTGGAGCCAGAGAACCAGGTCAGCAGAGCTGCTTCAGAGCCATAGAAGCAGGTCAGCAGAGCTGCTTTAGAGCCAGAGAACCAGGTCAGCAGAGCTGCTCTAGAGGCAGAGAACCAGGTCAGCAGAGCTGCTTTAGAGGGAGAGAACCAGGTCAGCAGAGCTGCTTTAAAGCCATAGAACCAGGTCAGCAGAGCTGCTCTAGAGGCAGAGAACCAGGTCAGCAGAGCTGCTTTAGAGGGAGAGAACCATGTCAGCAGAGCTGCTTTAGAGACAGAGACCCAGGTCAGCAGAGCTGCTGTAGAGCCAGAGAAACCAGGTCTGCAGAGCTGCTTTAGAGCTAGAGAACCAGGTCAGCAGAGCTGTTCTAGAGCCAGAGAACCAGGTCAGCAGAGCTGCTTTAGATCCATAGAACCAGGCCAGCAGAGCTGCTCTAGAGGCAGAGAACCAGGTCAGTGGAGCTGATTTAGAGGGAGAGAACCAGGTCAGCAGAGCTGCTTTAGAGCCAGAGAACCAAGTCAGCAGAGCTGCTCCAGAGGCAGAGAACCAGGTCAGCAGAGCTGCTTTAGAGCCAGAGAACCAGGTCAGCAGAGCTGCTTTGGAGCCAGAGAACCAGGTCAGCAGATCTGCTTCAGAGCCATAGAAGCAGGTCAGCAGAGCTGCTTTAAAGCCAGAGAACCAGGTCAGCAGAGCTGCTCTAGAGGCAGAGAACCAGGTCAGCAGAGCTGCTTTAGAAGGAGAGAACCAGGTCAGCAGAGCTGCTTTAGAGCCATAGAACCAGGTCAGCAGAGCTGCTCTAGAGGCAGAGAACCAGGTCAGCAGAGCTGCTTTAGAGGGAGAGAACCATGTCAGCAGAGCTGCTTTAGAGACAGAGAACCAGGTCAGCAGAGCTGCTGTAGAGCCGGAGAAACCAGGTCCGCAGAGCTGCTTTAGAGCCAGAGAACCAGGTCAGCAGAGCTGTTCTAGAGCCAGAGAACCAGGTCAGCAGAGCTGCTTTAGATCCATAGAACCAGGTCAGCAGAGCTGCTCTAGAGGCAGAGAACCAGGTCAGTAGAGCTGATTTAGAGGGCGAGAACCAGGTCAGCAGAGCTGCTTTAGAGCCAGAGAACCAGGTCAGCAGAGCTGCTTTAGAGCCATAGAACCAGGTCAGCAGAGCTGCATTAGAGCCAGAGAACCAGGTCAGCAGAGCTGCTCTGGAGCCTAAGAAACGGGTCAGCAGAGCTGCTCTAGAGCCAGAGAACCAGGTCAGCAGAGCTGCTGTAGAGCCAGAGAAACCAGGTCAGTAGGACTGCTTTAGAGCGAGAGAACCAGGTCAGCAGAGCTGCTTTAGAGGGAGAGAACCAGGTCAGCAGAGCTGCTTTAGAGCCAAGGGACCAGGTCAGCAAAGCTGCTCTAGAGCCAGAGAACTAGGTCAGCAGAACTGCTTTAGAGCCACAGAACCGGGTCAGCAGAGCTGCTTTAGAGCCAGGGAACCAAGTCAGCAGTGCTGGTGTAGAGCCAGAGAACCAGGTCAGCAGAGCTGCTCTAGAGCCTAAGAACTAGGTCAGCAGAGCTGCTCTAGAACCAGAGAACTAGGTCAGCAGAGCTGCTGTAGAGCCAGAGAAATCAGGTCATGCAGAGCTGCTTTAGAGGGAGAGAACCAGGCCAGCAGAGCTGCTTTAGAGCCACAGAACCAGGCCAGTAGAACTGCTTTAGAGCCATAGAACCTGGTCAGCAGATTTGCTTTAGAGCCAGAGAACTAGGACAGCAGAGCTGCTCTAGAGCCTAAGAACTAGGTCAGCAGAGCTGCTCTGGAGCCAGAGAACCAGGTCAGCAGAGCTGCTGTAGAGCCAGAGAAACCAGGTCAGCAGAGCAGCTCTAGAGGCAGAGAACCAGGTCAGTAGAGCTGATTTAGAGGGAGAGAACCAGGTCAGCAGAGCTGCTTTAGAGCCAGAGAACCAAGTCAGCAGAGCTGCTCCAGAGGCAGAGAACCAGGTCAGCAGAGCTGCTTTAGAGCCATAGAACCAGGTCAGCAGAGCTGCTTTAGAGCCAGAGAACCAGGTCAGCAGAGCTGCTCTGGAGCCTAAGAAACGGGTCAGCAGAGCTGCTCTAGAGCCAGAGAACCAGGTCAGCAGAGCTGCTGTAGAGCCAGAGAAACCAGGTCAGTAGGACTGCTTTAGAGCGAGAGAACCAGGTCAGCAGAGCTGCTTTAGAGGGAGAGAACCAGGTCAGCAGAGCTGCTTTAGAGCCAAGGGACCAGGTCAGCAGAGCTGCTCTAGAGCCAGAGAACTAGGTCAGCAGAACTGCTTTAGAGCCACAGAACCGGGTCAGCAGAGCTGCTTTAGATCCAGGGAACCAAGTCAGCAGTGCTGGTGTAGAGCCAGAGAACCAGGTCAGCAGAGCTGCTCTAGAGCCTAAGAACTAGGTCAGCAGAGCTGCTCTAGAACCAGAGAACCAGGTCAGCAGAGCTGCTGTAGAGCCAGAGAAATCAGGTCATGCAGAGCTGCTTAAGAGGGAGAGAACCAGGCCAGCAAAGCTGCTTTAGAGCCAGAGAACCAGGCCAGTAGAACTGCTTTAGAGCCATAGAACCTGGTCAGCAGAGTTGCTTTAGAGCCAGAGAACTAGGTCAGCAGAGCTGCTCTAGAGGTCAGCAGAGCTGCTCTGGAGCCAGAGAACCAGGTCAGCAGAGCTGCTGTAGAGCCAAAGAAACCAGGTCAGTAGAGCTGCTTTAGAGGGAGAGAACCAGGTCAGCAGAGCTGCTCTAGAGGGAGAGAACCAGGTCAGCAGAGCTGCTCTAGAGCCAGAGAAACCAGGTCAGCAGAGGTGCTTTAGAGGGAGAGAACCAGGTCAGCAGAGCTGCTTTAGAGCCAGAGAACCAGGTCAGCAGAGCTGCTGTAGAGCCAGAGAAACCAGGTCAGCAGAGCTGCTTTAGAGGGAGAGAACCAGGTCAGCAGAGCTGCTTTAGAGCCAGAGAACCAGGTCAGCAGAGCTGCCCTAGAGCCAGAGAACCAGGTCAGCAGAGCTGCTTTAGAGCCATAGAACCAGGTCAGCGGAGCTGCTCTAGAGCCTAAGAACTAGGTCAGCAGAGCTGCTCTAGAACCAGAGAACCAGGTCAGCAGAGCTGCTGTAGAGCCAGAGAAATCAGGTCAGCAGAGCTGCTTTAGAAGGAGAGAACCAGGCCAGCAGAGCTGCTTTAGAGCCAGAGAACCAGGCCAGTAGAATTGCTTTAGAGCCAAAGAACCAGGTCAGCAGAGCTGCTTTAGAGCCAGAGAACTAGGACCGCAGAGCTGCTCTAGAGCCTAAAAACTAGGTCAGCAGAGCTGCTCTGGAGCCAGAGAACCAGGTCAGCAGAGCTGCTGTAGAGCCAGAGAAACCAGGTCAGTAGAGCTGCTTTAGAGGGAGAGAGCCAGGTCAGCAGAGCTGCTCTAGAGGGAGAGAACCAGGTCAGCAGAGCTGCTCTAGAGCCAGAGAGACCAGGTCAGCAGAGGTGCTTTAGAGGGAGAGAACCAGGTTAGCAGAGCTGCTTTAGAGGGAGAGAACCAGGTCAGCAGAGCTGCTTTAGAGCCAGAGAACCAGGTCAGCAGAGCTGCTGTAGAGCCAGAGAAACCAGGTCAGCAGAGCTGCTTTAGAGGGAGAGAACCAGGTCAGCAGAGCTGCTTTAGAGCCAGAGAACCAGGTCAGCAGAGCTGCTCTAGAGCCAGAGAACTAGGTCAGCAGAGCTGCTTTAGAGCCATAGAACCAGGTCAGCAGAGCTGCTCTAGAGGCAGAGAACCAGGTCAGTAGAGCTGATTTAGAGGGAGAGAACCTGGTCAGCAGAGCTGCTTTAGAGCCAGAGAACCAAGTCAGCAGAGCTGCTCCAGAGGCAGAGAACCAGGTCAGCAGAGCTGCTTTAGAGCCATAGAACCAGGTCAGCAGAGCTGCTTTAGAGCCAGAGAACCAGGTCAGCAGAGCTGCTCTGGAGCCTAAGAAACGGGTCAGCAGAGCTGCTCTAGAGCCAGAGAACCAGGTCAGCAGAGCTGCTGTAGAGCCAGAGAAACCAGGTCAGTAGGACTGCTTTAGAGCGAGAGAACCAGGTCAGCAGAGCTGCTTTAGAGGGAGAGAACCAGGTCAGCAGAGCTGCTTTAGAGCCAAGGGACCAGGTCAGCAGAGCTGCTCTAGAGCCAGAGAACTAGGTCAGCAGAACTGCTTTAGAGCCACAGAACCGGGTCAGCAGAGCTGCTTTAGATCCAGGGAACCAAGTCAGCAGTGCTGGTGTAGAGCCAGAGAACCAGGTCAGCAGAGCTGCTCTAGAGCCTAAGAACTAGGTCAGCAGAGCTGCTCTGGAGCCAGAGAACCAGGTCAGCAGAGCTGCTGTAGAGCCAGAGAAACCAGGTCAGTAGAGCTGCTTTAGAGGGAGAGAGCCAGGTCAGCAGAGCTGCTCTAGAGGGAGAGAACCAGGTCAGCAGAGCTGCTCTAGAGCCAGAGAGACCAGGTCAGCAGAGGTGCTTTAGAGGGAGAGAACCAGGTTAGCAGAGCTGCTTTAGAGGGAGAGAACCAGGTCAGCAGAGCTGCTTTAGAGCCAGAGAACCAGGTCAGCAGAGCTGCTGTAGAGCCAGAGAAACCAGGTCAGCAGAGCTGCTTTAGAGGGAGAGAACCAGGTCAGCAGAGCTGCTTTAGAGCCAGAGAACCAGGTCAGCAGAGCTGCTCTAGAGCCAGAGAACTAGGTCAGCAGAGCTGCTTTAGAGCCATAGAACCAGGTCAGCAGAGCTGCTCTAGAGGCAGAGAACCAGGTCAGTAGAGCTGATTTAGAGGGAGAGAACCAGGTCAGCAGAGCTGCTTTAGAGCCAGAGAACCAGGTCAGCAGAGCTACTCTAGAGCAAGGGACCCAGGTCAGCAGAGCTGCTTTAGAGCCATAGAACCAGGTCAGCAGAGCTGCTTTAGAGCCAGAGAACCAGGTCAGCAGAGCTGCTCTAGAGCCTAAGAACCGGGTCAGCAGAGCTGCTCTTGAGCCAGAGAACCAGGTCAGCAGAGCTTCTGTAGAGCCAGAGAAACCAGGTCAGTAGAGCTGCTTTAGAGCGAGAGAACCAGGTCAGCAGAGCTGCTTTAGAGCCAAGGGACCAGGCCAGCAGAGCTGCTCTAGAGACAGAGAACTAGGTCAGCAGAACTGCTTTGGAGCCACAGAACCAGGTCAGCAGAGCTGCTTTAGAGCCAGAGAACCAAGTCAGCAGAGCTATTGTAGAGCCAGAGAACCAGGTCAGCAGAGCTGCTCTCGAGCCTAAGAACTAGGTCAGTAGAGCCAGAGAACCATGTCAGCAGAGCTGCTGTAGAGCCAGAGAAATCAGGTCAGCAGAGCTGCTTTAGAGCGAGAGAACCAGGTCAGCAGAGGTACTTTAGAGCCAGAGAACCAGGTCAGCAGAGCTGCTTTAGAGCCAGAGAACCAGGTCAGCAGAGCTGCTTTAGAGCCAGAGAACTAGGTAAGCAGAGCTGCTCTAGAGCCAGAGAACCAAATCAGCAGAGCTGCTTTAGAGCCTAAGAACTAGGTCAGCAGACCTGCTCTAGAGCCAGAGAACCATGTCAGCAGAGATGCTGCAGAGCCAGAGAAATCAGGTCAGCAGAGCTGCTTTAGAGGGAGAGAACCAATTCAGCAGAGCTGCTTTAGAGCCAGAGAACCAGGTCCACAGATCTGCTCTAGAGCCAAAGAACCGGGTCAGCAGAGCTGCTCTAGAGCCAGAGAACCAGGTCAGTAGAGCTGCTGTAGAGCCAGAGAAACCAGGTCAGTAGAGCTGCTTTAGAGCAAGAGAACCAGGTCAGCAGAGCTGCTTTAGAAGGAGAGAACCAGGTCAGCAGAGCTGCTTTAGATCCAGAGAACCAGGTCAGCAGAGCTGCTATAGGGCCAGAGAACCAGGTCAGCAGAGCTGCTTTAGAGCGAGAGAACCAGGTCAGCAGAGCTGCTCTAGAACCAGAGAACCAAATCAGTAGAGCTGCTTTAGAGCCATAGACCCAGGTCAGCAGAGCTGCTTTAGAGCCAGAGAACAAGGTCAGCAGAGTTGCTCTAGAGCCAGAGAACCAAATCAGTAGAGCTGCTTGAGAGGGAGAGAACCAGGTCAGCAGAGCTGTTTTAGAAGTTGAGAACCAGGTCAGCAGAGCTGCTTTAGAGCCAGAGAACCAGGTCAGCAGAGCTGCTATAGGGCCAGAGAACCAGGTCAGCAGAGCTGCTTTAGAGCCAGAGAACCAGGTCAGCAGAGCTGCTCTAGAGCCAGAGAACCAAATCAGTAGAGCTGCTTTAGAGCCATAGAACCAGGTCAGCAGAGCTGCTTTAGAGCCAGAGAACAAGGTCAGCAGAGTTGCTCTAGAGCCAGAGAACCAAATCAGTAGAGCTGCTTGAGAGGGAGAGAACCAGGTCAGCAGAGCTGTTTTAGAAGTTGAGAACCAGGTCAGCAGAGCTGCTTTAGAGCCAGAGAACCAGGTCAGCAGAGCTGCTATAGGGCCAGAGAACCAGGTCAGCAGAGCTGCTTTAGAGCCAGAGAACCAGGTCAGCAGAGCTGCTCTAGAGCCAGAGAACCAAATCAGTAGAGCTGCTTTAGAGCCATAGAACCAGGTCAGCAGTGCTGCTGTAGAGCCAGAGAACCAGGTCAGCAGAGCTGCTGTAGAGCCAGAGAAACCAGGTCAGTAGATCTGCTTTAGAGGGAGAGAACCAGGTCAGCAGAGCTGCTCTAGAGGGAGAGAACCAGGTCAGCAGAGCTGCTCTAGAGCCAGAGAACCATGTCAGCAGAACTGCTTTAGAGCCATCGAACCGGGTCAGCAGAGCTGCTTTCGAGCCAGAGAACCAGGCCAGCAGAACTGTTGTAGAGCCAGAGAACCAGATCAGCAGAGCTGCTCTGTAGCCTAAGAACTAGGTCAGCAGAGCTATTCTAGAGCCAGAGAACCTGGTCAGCAGACCTACTGTTGAGCCAGATAAACCAGGTCAGCAGAGCTGCTTTAGAGGGAGAGAACCAGGTCAGCAGAGCTGCTTTAGAGCCAGAGAACCAGGTCAGCAGAGCTGCTCTAGCTGACACTGACTGACTGACACTGAGTGACTGACACTGACTGATTGACACTGACTGACACTGATTTACTGACACTGATTGACTGACACTCACACTGACTGACACTGACACTGATTGACTGAAACTGACTGACTGACAATGACTGACACTGATTGACTGACACTGACTGACTGACACTGACTGACACTGATTGACTGACACTGACTGACTGACACTGATTGACTGACACTGATTGACTGACACTGACTGACTGACTGACACTGACCGACTGACACTGACACTGACTGACTGACACTGACTGACTGACACTGACTGACTACTCTCTACTACTCTACTACTCACTCTCTACTACTCTCTACTACTCTCTATACTACTCATGCTCTACTACTCACTCTCTACTACTCTCTACTACTCTCTACTACTCAATCTCTACTAATCTACTACTATCTACAACTCACTCTCTACTGCTCACTCTCTACTACTCTCAACTATTCACTCTCTACTACTCACTCACTACTACTCTCTACTACTCACTCTACTCCTCTCTACCACTCACTCTCTTCTATTCTACTACTGACGTTCTACTACTCTCTACTACTCTCTCTCTACTACTCACTCTCTACTACTCTACTACTCTCTACTACTCACTCTCCACTACTCACTCTCTACTTCTCTCTACTACTCACTCTCTACTACTCACTCGCTACTACTCTCTACTTCTCACTGTCTACTACTCACTCTCTGCTACTCTCTACTACTCTCTCTCTCTACTACTCTCTACTACTACTCTCTACTATTCACTCTCTACTACTCACTCTCTACTACTCTCTACTACTCACTCTACTACTCTCTACTACTCTCTACCGCTCACTCTCTACTACTCTACTACTCACTCTCTACTACTCTCTACTACTCTCTCTCTACTACTCACTCTACTACTCTCTACTACTCTCTCTGTACTACTCTCTCTTTATTACTCACTCTCCACTATTCACTCTCTACTACTCACTCTCTACTACTCACTCTCTACTACTCTCTACTACTCAATCTTCACTACTCACTCTCTACTACTCGCTCTCTACTACTCTCTACTACTAACTCTCCACTACTCACTCTCTACTACTCTCTACTACTCTCTCTACTACTCACTCTCTACTACTCACTCTCTACTACTCACTCTCTACTACTCTACTACTCTCTACTACTCTCTCTACTACTTACTGTCTACTATTCTCTACTACTCACTCTACTAATCTCCACTACTCTCTACCACTCACTCACTACTACTTTCTCTCGACTACTCACTAACTACTACTCACTCTACTACTCTCTACTACTCACTCTCTACTACTCTCTCTACTACTCTCTCTCTACTACTCACTCTCTACTACTCAATCTCTACTACTCTCTACTGCTCACCCTCCACTACTCACTCTCTAGTACTCGCCCTCAACTACTCTCTACTACTCACTCTACTACTCACTCTCTGTTACTCTACTACTCTCTCTTACTCTCTCTACTTCTCACTCTCTACTACTCTCTCTACTACTCACTACTCACTCTCTACTACTCTCTACTACTCACTCTTTACTACTCACTCTCTACTACTCATTCTACTACTCTCTACTACTCACTCTCTACTACTCTCTCTCTACTACTCACTCTCTACTACTCAATCTCTTCTACTCTCTAATGTTCACCCTCCACAAGTCACTCTCTACTACTCGCTTTCAACTAATCTCTACTACTCACTCTACTACTCACTCTCTGCTACTCTACTACTCTCTCTTAATCTCTCTACTTCTCACTCTCTACTACTCTCTTTACTACTCAGTCTCTACTACTCTCTACTACTCACTCTCTATTACTTTCTCTCTAATACTCACTCTCCACTACTCTCTAGTACTCACTCTACTACTCGCTCCCTACTACTCTCTACTACTCACTCTACTACTCACTCTCCACTACTTTCTACTACTCACTCATTACTACTCCACTACTCTCTACTACTCACTCTCTACTACTCACTCTCTACTACTCTCTCCACTACTATCTACTACTCTATACTACTCACTCTCTACTACTCACTCTACTACTTACTCTACTACTCACTCTCTACTACTCACTCTCTACTACTCTCTACTACTCACTCTCTACTACTCTCTCTCTACTACTCTCAACTACTCACTCTACTACTATCTCTTACTCTCAAATTCTCTCTCTCTGCTTTTCGCTCTCTACTACTCTCTACTACTCACTCTCTACTACTCACTCTCTACTACTCTCTGCTACTCACTCTACTACTCACTCTCTACTACTCTCTCTCTACTACTCACTCTCTACTACTCTCTACTACTCACTCTCTGCTACTCTCTCTACTACTCTCTACTACTCACTCTCTATTCTCTATTACTCACTCTCTACCTCTCTCCCTCTCTCTACGTCTCTCTCTATTACTCTCTATCTCTCTTTACACACACACATATCCACAAGTATATATATGCATATATATGCATATGCATTTATATATATGTATGTTTATTACCTACTGGCGGTCGCCAGTAGGTAGTTATAGTTAGGACCACGTTTCCATAGGAAAACCTCAACATTCTATTTTGAATAACTTTGGCGCCGGTCGACGAATCCTCGCGAATTTCTCAAAATAGGTGGGGCGCTACGCTCCGCTCCTACCCTGAAAGTCTCAGGGGGATTCATCAAGCGGGGGCTGAGATAAAAGGGGGGTCCCAAAACGCGTTTTTCCCATGCATTTTTCCATAGGACCTTTAGAACGAGCTACAGCCCGAACGGCTGAACAGAATTACTAGAAATTTGGCAGAGAGGTAGTCCCTAGGTCAAGGAAGTGCCTTTTGTAGGTTTGGTGTAAATCTGTTCAGTAGATTCTGAGAAAATAGCCTTTAAATCAATATATATATCTGAGCCCGCTTACGGTACGCTTACCGTACGCTTACCGTACGCTTACCGTACGCTTACCGTACGCTTACGGTGGCGTGCGCGAGCGCGATTCTGATTGGCTCTTAGATCTTAGTAAACATTCGAATCGGCCGAAACCAGGAAGCGGCGTCCGCCATTTTGTCTCTCGCACTGAGTGTTGTTTATCAAACATGATGGCCAAAAACATGTTACGGGGCTGTTTTGACAACTCCCTCCCACATAGTCATGTTGAGGGAGTCCCCAAACATCCCCCAAGAGCAAAAATGGTTTTATTTTTTTTTCGGCAATTTCGCGGGGTACGCTTACCGTACGCTTACCGTACGCTTACCGTAAGCTTACCGTACGCTTACGGTAAAAAAATAAAAATAAAAAAAACACTATCCACACTTACCCCACCCCCTGTGCTTTTGGTGGCCGCAGGCCACCAAATGTGCAGGGCTTATTAATAGAGAAAAAAAACGTAATTTTGGCAACATGACATTATAAAATCGAAATAAAAAAAACACTATCCACATTGACCTCACCCTCTGTGCTTTTGGTGGCCGAAGGCCACCAAATGTACAGGGCTTATTAAAGTTGATAAAAACCGTGCACGGAACGAACTGCGTTAAGTGGGCGCGCACGCCACAAATGGCGTAAAGTAACTTAGCATTTAAAAAACCGTACAAATTCACTGAAAAAACCATAGGTTTCACACACGTTATAGTTAGGAAATAGCATTTAAAAAACCTTGCTAATTCACTGAAAAAACCATAGGTTTCACACATGTTATAGTTAGCTGGACATTTTACTGATAAAAAACCAATGAAATTCCCCCGTTATAGTTACTGTAGGCAACTATAACTCACGCGACCGTAATCCTCTGCTGATGACATATGTGTCTTTATGAAAAAAAAATATTTGTAATATATGTATAGCTAAAATTTAATGGAAGAAGATATGGGCAAATAAGTGTCTAAATACAGTATTAGCATCAGCAGAGGATTACGGTCGCGTGAGTTATAGTTGCCTACAGTAACTATAACGGGGGAATTTCATTGGTTTTTTATCAGTAAAATGTCCAGCTAACTATAACATGTGTGAAACCTATGGTTTTTTCAGTGAATATATATATATACATACATATATAAACATATATATAATCTGCATATCTATATAAATACAAATATAAATGCATGCATTCATATACATATATGCATGCATATACATGTTATGTACATGAAAGTTTGAAAAACACTAATACAAGCTAAACTAAAAAGCCACCTAATTACAAACAGAATTGCTTTAACTTAAACGAGGGCGAGACCTATTACATTTTCAATGCTTGTTTACTTTGGTTCCATCAAGAAGGCATTCAGATGTGTCACACATTTGCCATAAATTCTGAATGGAAGCACTCTAGTTGCTCATTATATCACTGTAGTAAAGCTACTACTCACCAGGGAAGTCTGGTGCTGGTATTCAAAGTCCATGTTTCAGTCTGCATGTCAGAATCTTTTAATGAAATAGAAGAGGATTTGAGAAGTCAAAATGTGCCCTAATTTTTCTTTCTGCAGCACTAATCATAATTTCTATGGCAAAATGAACCCCCTCATTGTGTTACTTTGCAAATGAAATGTTTTAAGTTTTACCACTTTATTCCAATCAAGATGGCTTCAGGTGTGCTATACTTTTGTCATAAGTAAGAATGTTAGCGCTCTAGTTGTTCTTTAGAACACTCTGGGACATTCTGTCATTGGGCTATACATGGGCTACATCTGGGTGATATTTGTGCTACATTTGGGCTCTTTTGTCTCTGGTGGCCATCTTGGGAGACTTATTTGTTATAAAGTTTCCTAATTTCCTCATTTACTACAGTCTCCTCACTAGGAAATACTTTCAGGGTTTTTACTTTGATTCCATCAAGAAGGCATTCAGATGTGTCACACATTTGCCATAAATTCAGAATGTTAGCACTCTAG
Source organism: Triturus cristatus (assembly GCF_964204655.1). Lineage (NCBI taxonomy): Eukaryota > Metazoa > Chordata > Amphibia > Caudata > Salamandridae > Triturus > Triturus cristatus. The sequence continues at coordinate 1,004,419,148 of NC_140591.1, read as the reverse complement.
TTGCTTATTAGATCACGATAGTAAAGCTACTGCTCACCAGGGAAGTCTGCTGCTGGTATTGAAAGTGCATGTTTCAGTCTGCATGTCAGAATGTTTTAATGAAATAGAAGAGGATTTGAGAAGTCACTCAAAATGTGCAATAATTTTTCTTTTTTCAGCACTAATCATAATTTCTATGGCAACATGAACCCCCTCATTGTGTTCCTTGTAAATTAAACTACTAACTCTCTACTACTCACTCGCTGCTACTCTCTACTACTCACTCTCTACTAATCTCTGCTACTCACTCTACTACTCTCTACTACTCTCTACCACTCACTCTCTACTACTCTACTACTCACTCTCTACTACTCTCTATCTACTACTCCCATTCTACTACTCACTCTACTACTCTCTACTACTCACTCTCTACTACTCTCTCTCTACTACTCACTCTCTACTACTCACTCTCTACTACTCGCTCTCTACTACTCTCTACTACTCACTCTCCACTACTCTACTGCTCTCTCTACTACTCACTGTCTACTACTCTCTACTACTCACTCTACTACTCACTACTACTCTCTCTCTAATACTCACTCTCTACTACTCACTCTACTACTCTCTACTACTCACTCTCAAATACTCTCTACTACTCACTCTCTACTACTCTCTACAACTCACTCTCCACTACTCACTCTCTACTACTCGCTCTCTACTACTCTCTACTACTCACTCTACTACTCACTCTCTGCTACTCTACTACTCTCTACTACTCTCGCTACTACTCACTTTCTACTACTCTCTACTACTCACTCTCTACTACACACTCTCTACTACTTGCTCTCTACTACTCACTCTCTACTACTCACTCTAATACTCACTCTCTACTACTCCCTACTACTTACTCAACTACTCACTCTCTACTACTCACTTTCTACTACTTCACTACTCTCTACTACTCACTCTCTACTACTCTACTACTCCCTACTACTCTCTCTCTACTACTCACTCTCTACTACTCACTCTCTACTACTCTCTACTGCTCACTCTCTACTACTCTCTCTCTACTACTCACTCTCTACTATTCGCTCTCTACTACTCTCTACTACTCACTCTACTACTCTCTACTACTCACTCCACTACTCACTCTCTGCTATTCTACTACTCTCTCTCTAATACTCACTCTCTACTACTCACTCTACTACTCTCTACTACTCACTGTCAAATACTCTCTACTACTCACTCTCTACTACTCTCTACAACTCACTCTCCACTACTCACTTTCTACTACTCGCTCTCTACTACTCTCTACTACTCACTCTACTACTCACTCTCTGCTACTCTACTACTCTCTACTACTCTCGCTACTACTCACTTTCTACTACTCTCTACTACTCACTCTCTACTACACACTCTCTACTACTTGCTCTCTACTACTCACTCTCTACTACCCTCTACTACTCACTCTAATACTCACTCTCTACTACTACCTACTACTCACTCAACTACTCACTCTCTACTACTCTCTACTACTCACTCTTTACTACTTCACTACTCTCTACTACTCACTCTCTACTACTCTACTACTCCCTACTACTCTCTCTCTACTACTCACTCTCTACTACTCTCTACTGCTCACTCTCTACTACTCTCTCTCTACTACTCACTCTCTACTACTCGCTCTCTACTACTCTCTACTACTCACTCTCTACTACTCTCTCTCTACTACTCTCTACTACTCACTCTACTCACTCTCTACTACTCTCTCTGCTACTCACTCTCTACTACTCACTCTCTACTACTCTCTACTACTCACTCTCTACTACTCACTCTCTACTACTCTCTACTACTCACTCTACTACTCACTCTCTACTACTCTTTAATACTCTCTACTACTCACTCTCTATTACTCACTCTCTACTACTCTCTGCTACTCACTCTCTACTACTCTCTACTACTCACTCTCGCCTACTCACTCTCTACTACTACTCTCTACTACTCACTCTCTGCTACTCTCTCTCTACTACTCTCTACTACTCACTCTCTACTCTCTGCTCTCCATTACTCATCCTCTACTCTCTACCTCTTTACCTCTCTCTATCTCTCTCTCTACCTCTCTAACTCTACCTCTCTACCTCTACCTCTCTACCTCTACCTCTCTACCTCTACACCTCTACCTCTTTACCTCTCTCTACCTCTCTCTACACGCACACATATGCACATTATCTACTGGCGGTCGCCAGTAGATAGTTATAGTTAGGACCGTGTTTCCATAGGAAATCTCAAAATTCTATTTTGAATAACTTTGGCGCCGGTAGACGAATCCTCGCAAAATTTTCAAAACGAATAGGGTGCTCCGCTCAGCTCCTACCCTGAAAGTCTCGGGGTAATTCGTCAAGCGGGGGCCGAGAAAAAAGGGGGTCCCAAAACGCGTTTTCCCCATGCATTTTCCCATAGGACCTTTAGTCGAAGGTACAGCCCGAACGGCTGAACAGAATTACTTGAAATTTGGCAGAGAGGTAGTCCTCAGGTCAGGCATGTGCCTTTTGCATATATGGAGTCAATCTGTTCAGTAGTTCCTGAGAAAATGCAGATAAAAGCACATACATATCTATAGCCGCGCACCGTACGCATACCGTACGCGTACCATACGCGCACGGTGCGCACACCGTAACATGCGCGAGCGTAAATCTGATTGGTGGATTCATGTCAGTCAACATTCGAATCGGTCGAAATCAGGAAGTGTCGGCTGCCATTTTGTGTGTTGTGTGTGTGACAGGGAAAAAGTAAGGTGGAAAACTTGAAAAGGGGGCAGGGTAGAGAGTCCCTGACCCTCTAAGCCTTGTCAGGGGGACCATGAAAGAACTCTTAGGTCGCAAAAAAAAAAGAAAATAATTTAAATATCGCGGGGTGCACGCACGGTGCGCGCACGGTGGCAAAAAAACCATAAAAAAATAGATTAAGAAATCAAGTATAAGTGTTTAGATGTTGGTTGGCTCTAAAAAGAGCCGTTGTGTTAATTTAGTGTTTTTTTGTACCTACAAGTAAGTACCGATGCAGAGTCTAAAGTTCAAGAGGAAGACTCTGTTGCCTTCATCTGTGAAATGAACACCGTCTCCTCTATAAATGCCTTGCATGTTGTAACGCAAGTTGTTGTGGTATATAGAACCCATACCATAGTCTCCGAGGAAAGCAGAAACAGACTTATTGACATACTTTCTTGCTTTGTCAATCTGTGGACAATAATGGTTGGATCAGTTCCACTTTTGCCTTTGGCATATATTAGAATATACAAAGGTAGTTTGTGGAAAAAGTGAAATCAATTGCACAAAGGGGTCCTTAATTAGCATTTCCAGACCTACCCAAGTTAAAGTGCCTGGGTCATTTCCACCACAGTGCACAATTAAAAGGTCAGGCTGTGGGAGATGTTGAAAGGATTTCACCAAGGGCATTAATTGGTGCCACTTTAACCCTCTCTGACCAATCCATTTAATATCTACATTTGGCAAAGCAAGGTCTTTGAAAATACCTCTTTTTTCTGCATACTTTTCACTCCAGAAGACATAGCTATGACCTACAATCCACACTGTGAACATCTTTCAAGGAGATCTGGATGCACTCAGAAGGTGTCTTTCAGTAGAATGGCAATATGAAAAGAAAGATAGTTGTAAAATGGAGCCTAACATACTTTTTTAAATAAAAAGAGCTCATTGGCTGTTTCAGATCATTCTACACAAAAAACTAGGCTGTAAGTTTAAATTTTTAAAAGCAAGTTTTGTATTGGTTCAGAAAAATGTGTACCCACAGAACATTACTTTAGATTTGCTGTTAGGTTTGAAAAGTCAAGCACTCTTGCTTTTGGATTAGAAACATTGTGTGCTGAACTTCTGACCTCTCTGCTCCCACCAGTGTTCCATGACCTGTTGCTATGGTAGCAGGCAGAAGTCATGTTGGGGGTAGGGATCATTGGGAAAGGGTTGAAATTTGCAACCAATAGAAATGTGTGTTTTCATTTGAAAAAATGTGGGAAGCACTGTGATTTGAAATTAACATGTATATGTGTGAAAAAAGAGAGGGAAACATTGCCATTTACTGGTTCTGCTGAGAGGTGTACAGTTCAGAGATTCTGGCTGTGATAATCTGCTGTGTGAGTGCCACATTTCTTTCTCAACTAACTACTTTTAAAGGTGAGTTATGAATTTGAGAGGGGATGTATGTGGTGCATTTTGATATAAAAAAATGTAAATGTGATTCATGTTTTAAAGTTGTGTTTTACATTTTATGTTTTGGAAGAAATTTAACTGCCATGAACTTGTCAGATAATATGGAGTATGTCTTAAAAATAAGTCAAGGTGTACTGGTATCAACCAGGAATATTGTTTTATGCCTAGAATCACACCATGAGTCTGTGTGCACAGAGGAATTTGTTGTCAGAGATTTAATATGTCGTGGTTTAGTTCTGTGAGACTTGCATTTGTAGGAAAGGGGCAGCTTGTTTTCTTGAACTGTGATGGTTTGCACTGTGTGGTATTTTAGATAGCAGTGTGTAACGCTAATACATTTAAAAGGTGAGTTATGAATTTGAGAAGGGATGAATGTGGTGCATTTTGAAAAAAAAAATGTAAATGTGATTCTTGTTTTAAAGTTGTGTTTTACATATTATGTTTTGGGAGAATTTTAACTGCCTTGAACTTGTCAGATATTTTGGAGTATGTCTTCACCATAAGTTAAGGTGTACTGGTATCACCCAGGAATTCTGTTTTCTGCCTAGAATCACACCATGAGTCTGTGTGCACACAGGAATTTTTTGTCGAGATTTAATTTGTGGTGGTCTGGTTCTGTAAGAATTGCATTTGTAGGAAAGGGGCAGCTTGTTTTCTTGAACTGTGATGGTTTGCACTGTGTGGTATTTCAGATAGCAGTATGTAACGCTAACACATTTAATGTCTCTAAGGCTCATTTCCTTTGCAGTAGTCTAATCACTCACCCAGGTTCCATATGCTTATGCTCTCAAGTAGCTGTTAGGACATGTGCTCTTTTCTACCTCTCTAAAGTAGAAGGAAAATGAGTCAGACTCTTACAGTAATTATCACATGCAAAACCACAGCTGAAAATGTGCTTTGAAATTGCCAATGAAAAATCGTTTTCTGCCTAGAATCACACCATGAGTCTGGTGGGAACAGGAATTTGTTGAAAGAGATTTAATTCGTGTTGCTCTGGTTCTGTAAGACTTGCTCTCTTAGGAAAGGGGCAGCTTGTTTTCTTTAACTGTGATGGTTTGCATTCAGCAGAAATCACTATCTCACAAATGAGAGGCAAATGCTAACACATTTGAAAACAAAAGGGTAGATTTTTCTTCCACACCTGCCATGGGTGAGGTAGATCCTACATGTTCCAAACTGCAATTAACCCTTACCCCACATGTACTGTTACATACATCTGTGCAGTCTTCATGCAGTTTTGCAAGAGTCCATGTACATCTCTTTTGCACCTGAAAATACAGTGTCCAAAATCACGCTCTTAGAACACAGGCAGTTGCTTCTCTTGCACTCCCATGCTAAGTATTCAGCACTGTGTGGTATTTCAGATAGTAGTGTGTAACGCTAACACATTCAACGTCATCAAGGCTCATTTCCATTGCTCTAGTCTAATCACTCACCCAGGTTCCACATGCTCATGCTCTTAAGTAGCTGTTAGGACATGTGCTCTTTTCTGCCTCTCTAAACTATAAGGAAAATGTGTCAGACTCTTACAGTAATTATCACATGCAAAACCACAGCTGAAAATGTGCTTTGAAATTGCCAATGAAAAATCGTTTTCTGCCTAGAATCACACCATGAGTCTGTGTGCACACAGGAATTTGTTGTCAGAGATTTAATTTGTGTTGCTCTTGTACTGTAAGACATGCATTCGTAGGAAAGGGGCAGCTTGTTTTCTTGAACTGTGATGGTTTGCATTCAGCAGAAGTCACTATCTCACAAATGAGAGGCAAATCCTAACACATTTGAAAAAAACAGGGTAGATTTTCCTTCCACACCTGCCATGGGTGAGGTAGATCCTACATGTTCCAAACTGCAATTAACCCTTACCCCACATGTACTCTTACATACATCTGTGCAGTATTCATGCAGTTCTGCAAGTGTCCATGCAGATCTCTCTTTCACCTGACAATACACAGTCTCTAGAAGCACGCTCTTAGTACACAGACAGTTGCTTCTCATGCACTCTCATGCTAAGTATTCAGCACTGTGTGGTATTTCAGATAGCAGTGTGTAACGCTAACACATTCAACGTCACCATGGCTCATTTCCTTTGCTCTAGTCTAATCACTCACCCAGGTTCCACATGCTCATGCTCTCAAGTAGCTGTTAGGATATGTGCTCTTTTCTGCCTCTCTAAACTATAAGGAAAATGTGTCAGACTCTTACAGTAATTATCACATGCAAAACCACAGCAGAAATCACTATTTTTCAAATGAGAGGCAAATGCTAACACATTTGAAAACAACAGGGTAGATTTTCCTTCCACACCTGCCATGGGTGAGGTAGGTCCTACATGTTCCAAACTGCAAATATCCCTTACCCCACATGTACTGTTACATACATCCATGCAGATCTCTCTTGCACCTGAAAATACACAGTCTCCAGAAGCACGCTCTTAGTACACAGGCAGTTGCTTCTCATGCACTCTCATGCTAAGTATTCAGCACTGTGTGTTCCAAACTGCAATTAACCCTTACCCCACATGTACTGTTACATACATCTGTGCAGTCTTCATGCAGTTTTGCAAGCGTCCATGTACATCTCTTTTGCACCTGAAAATACAGTGTCCAAAATCACGCTCTTAGAACACAGGCAGTTGCTTCTCTTGCACTCCCATGCTAAGTATTCAGCACTGTGTGGTATTTCAGATAGTAGTGTGTAACGCTAACACATTCAACGTCACCAAGGCTCATTTCCTTTGCTGTAGTCTAATCACTCACCCAGGTTCCCCATGCTCATGCTCTTAAGTAGCTGTTAGGACATGTGCTCTTTTCTGCCTCTCTAAACTATAAGGAAAATGTGTCAGACTCTTACAGTAATTATCACATGCAAAACCACAGCTGAAAATGTGCTTTGAAATTGTCAATGAAAAATCGTTTTCTGCCTAGAATCACACCATGAGTCTGTGTGCACACAGGAATTTGTTGTCAGAGATTTAATTTGTGTTGCTCTTGTACTGTAAGACATGCATTCGCAGGAAAGGGGCAGCTTGTTTTCTTGAACTGTGATGGTTTGCATTCAGCAGAAGTCACTATCTCACAAATGAGAGGCAAATCCTAACACATTTGAAAAAAACAGGGTAGAATTTCCTTCCACACCTGCCATGGGTGAGGTAGATCCTACATGTTCCAAACTGCAATTAACCCTTACCCCACATGTACTCTTACATACATCTGTGCAGTATTCATGCAGTTCTGCAAGTGTCCATGCAGATCTCTCTTTCACCTGACAATACACAGTCTCTAGAAGCACGCTCTTAGTACACAGACAGTTGCTTCTCATGCACTCTCATGCTAAGTATTCAGCACTGTGTGGTATTTCAGATAGCAGTGTGTAACGCTAACACATTCAACGTCACCATGGCTCATTTCCTTTGCTCTAGTCTAATCACTCACCCAGGTTCCACATGCTCATGCTCTCAAGTAGCTGTTAGGACATGTGCTCTTTTCTGCCTCTCTAAACTATAAGGAAAATGTGTCAGACTCTTACAGTAATTATCACATGCAAAACCACAGCAGAAATCACTATTTTTCAAATGAGAGGCAAATGCTAACACATTTGAAAACAACAGGGTAGATTTTCCTTCCACACCTGCCATGGGTGAGGTAGGTCCTACAAGTTCCAAACTGCAAATATCCCTTACCCCACATGTACTGTTACATACATCCATGCAGATCTCTCTTGCACCTGAAAATACACAGTCTCCAGAAGCACGCTCTTAGTACACAGGCAGTTGCTTCTCATGCACTCTCATGCTAAGTATTCAGCACTGTGTGTTCCAAACTGCAATTAACCCTTACCCCACATGTACTGTTACATACATCTGTGCAGTCTTCATGCAGTTTTGCAAGCGTCCATGTACATCTCTTTTGCACCTGAAAATACAGTGTCCAAAATCACGCTCTTAGAACACAGGCAGTTGCTTCTCTTGCACTCCCATGCTAAGTATTCAGCACTGTGTGGTATTTCAGATAGTAGTGTGTAACGCTAACACATTCAACGTCACCAAGGCTCATTTCCTTTGCTGTAGTCTAATCACTCACCTAGGTTCCACATGCTCATGATCTCAAGTAGCTGTTAGGACATGTGCTCTTTTCTGCCTCTCTAAACTATAAAGAAAATGTGTCAGACTCTTACAGTAATAATCACATGCAAAACCACAGCTGAAAATGTGCTTTGAAATTGCCAATGAAAAATCGATTTCTGTCTAGAATCACACCATGAGTCTGTGTGCACACAGGAATTTGTTGTGAGAGATTTAATTTGTGTTGCTCTTGTACTGCAAGACATGCATTCGTAGGAAAGGGGCAGCTTTTTTCCTTGAACTGTGATGGTTTGCATGCAGCAGAAATCACTATCTCACAAATGAGAGGCAAATGCTAACACATTTGAAAAAAAGAGGGTAGAATATCCTTCCACATCTGCCATGGGTGAGGTAGATCCTACATGTTCCAAACTGCAAATATCCCTTACCCCACATGTACTGTTACATACATCTGTGCAGTCTTCATGCAGTTCTGCAAGCGTCCATGCAGATCTCTCTTGCACCTGAAAATACACAGTCTCCAGAAGCACGCTCTTAGTACACAGGCAGTTGCTTCTCATGCACTCTTATGCTAAGTATTCAGCACTGTGTGGTATTTCAGATAGCAGTGTGTAACGCTAACACATTCAACGTCACAAAGGCTCATTTCCTTTGCTCTAGTCTAATCACTCACCCAGGTTCCACATGCTCATGTTCTCAAGTAGCTGTTAGGACATGTGCTCTTTTCTGCCGCTCTAAACTATAAGGAAAATGTGTCAGACTCTTACAGTAATTATCACATGCAAAACCACAGCTGAAAATGTGCTTTGAAATTGCCAATGAAAAATCGATGTCTGCCTAGAATCACACTATGAGTCTGTGTGCACACAGGAATTTGTTGTCAGAGATTTAAATTGTGTAGCTTTTTTTGTGTAAGACTTGCAGTCATAGGAAAGGGATAGCTCATATGAAAAGCTCATAAAAAATATAGTAAGATATATACATTTTCAAAAGGTTTTTTTTTTTTTAGTTTCTTTCAGGTATTGTGAACAAGACTGAAATAAATTAAAGATGCCTATAAAACCAAGAAAGAGAAAAGAACAGCAACAACATCTATATTTGAAGACAACTGGACAACAAAAATGAGTTGGAGAACCTCATGTTGGAAAGAAGAAAAAGCCTTCTGGTAAGCAGACTAAGGATTTTTTAAAAAATATCTTCAAGCAAAGAAAAAATGTAACAAAAATATCCACTGGAAATAGTGTTTCAAATACAAAACAACCAGACAATCGACAGAATATACCGAATGCTAATGTACAAACAGAAGTAAGAAAGAATGACTTAAAAAGAAAAAAAGAAAAGAGTGATGTTCAATTTGTTGAAGGATGTGAAAAAATATAGGAAGAAAACCAAATTTTATAAGAAAAGGAAACATATTGAAACAATTGTTGCCAAGGCTTTGGAATTAAAAAGAAAACTATTCATTTTAATTTTGAACAGGATCCGTTCATTAGATAAATTAGTAAATGTAATGAAGTCAAAAAGCAAAAGAAAAAGAGAAGTGAAAAAACAAAAACTTTTGTAAAGTGTTCTTAGGAGAATGGAAGCATAGTTCAAGTAGTGAACCATTTTTTAATGAAGAGAGTTATCTTCAAAGTAATAGTTTGCTGCATGCAGTTGACACCAGTGGTCGAGCTTATGAAGTTAAGGATGGTTGTGTAATGGAAAAGGAGAAAATGGTTCCAAGAAATGAGGAAGAAGTGTTAGCTGATGAGGTTATGGGGAGACGTCCTAAAGCCCCAGTGTACACTTGGAATTGTAGTAGTATTTGTACTGTACGACAGGAATCAATTGATAAATTTCGTGATTTTCTAAGAGAATATAGTAAAAAAAGTGTTAAACAGAAGATTAAGGTGCTTCAAAGACTAGATCCATGCAGAGTGAGAGAGAATACTGGTTTGCAAGGACATTCTCTGGCTTGTCTTTCTAGGAAAGTTTGTCAAAGTGTTTTTCACCATTTTAGGATGCTGGCTGTTCATCATACTGAAATGAGAAAGTTTGTGAGAAGATTGTATTTTGCTAAAAGTCCAGCTTTAAAGTTAAATGAGTTGAATAATGCTCTGTTCCATGGATCTGTAACAGATGTGAAGAAGGTTTGTGAGGATATTGAGTTTTGTTACTTTGGTCCAGAGCAAGAAAGTGCAGGAAATGACACAGATATTGAAGAAAATATGGAAGAGAATGTAGAATCCACTGTTAGTAAAACATTTGAAGAGCAAATGACAAAATTTACTATCATCTCTAATGAAAGACCAAATATTACTTGTATTTGTTGCCGGAGAAGCCATTATAAAAATCAAACAAGGTATGTTGATCTCTATAAAAAAAGTGAAAAAGAAAATAATACTAAGTGGATGGATTTTGCTACATATTTATTTCTGGAAAATTGTTTTGATTTGGGTGAATATCACCGTATTTGTAAATACTGTTATAACAAGTTAGAAGAAAATAAAATGCCAGCAAGAGCTGTTCATAATAATTTAGAATTGGTTGAAATTCCCGCAGAACTTAGTGATTTAAATACATATGAGTCTATACTCATTCAATGTGTCCATCCTTTTCAGACTATAGTTCGTATGGAGCCCAAAACAGGCAAATTACCTCCTACAGATTTACAAAGAGGTTTAAAAGGAAGAGTGGTCTATTTGCCATTAGATTTGAAAAAAAATATTGAAACAATTGATGGAGATACTTTGGAAACTGAACCATTAGTTATTCTGGTTAATGGTGTACCTACAAAGAACAAGAAAATCTGGCAGGAGCTGGTGGATGTACGAAAAGTACAAAGAGCAAATTTATATTTGAAAAGAAATAATAAATGGTATGAATCAATTTATTTGGAAGAAGATGAAGAAGTTTTACTAGGAGACTCAGGAATACCAACTGGGCAAATTGAAAAAGTGGATAAGTCAAAAAAAGAAGAAATTTATGAACATTTCAGCATACATCCTCTTCATTCTAAAGAATTTATGGGAAACACTATTGATCTCTTTCAGATGAAAAAAGCAAAAGGAACTCCTGTGAGTGTATGGGAGATGAGCTTGGAAGCTCGCTGTTTTCCCCAGCTATTTCCTACAGGAAAAGGTGGACGATATGATGAACGTCCAGTACAGATTCCTGCTTCTGAGTATCGGACTACAAGGTTATCCAAGATTTCGTCAAAGTATTCCTTACTTGTTCCATCTTTTATTTGAAAGTGACTTATCAGCACTATCTTATGCAGTAAATCACATTTTGAAAACTGGAGTACATCCACATAATGTGTCTGCAAAGGACTTTCTGAACAAAGTGTAACAGCGAGATGATCATTTAGAATCACAATTAATAAATCTGATGGCTTGTCAGCGTGGGACTAATGAATATTGGTACCGACGCCATGGAGAATTGAAATGTATGTTACGGAATTTAGGAACTCCTACATGGTTCCTTACCCTAAGCTGTGCAGAGTACGCTTGGGATGATTTACTGGATTTTCTTCGAGAGGCAAATTCAAATATTGAAAACATCCATTACAAGACAGCAGGAGAATTGTGCTCATTGGATCCGGTTAATGTTTGCAGATATTTAAATCACAGATTTGAGGCTATGATGTCCTTCATCTGCAATAAAAAAAAATCCACCTCTTGGAGAAGTTGTGGATTTCTTTTGGAGAAAAGAGTACCAAGCAAGAGGTGCTCCTCATATTCATATGCTGTTGTGGATCAAGGATGCCCCAAAATTTGGAACAGATTCTGATGATGCAGTTTTATCTTTCATTGAAGGATATGCAACATGTGCTATACCTAAAAGCACAGAAGAAAAAAACTTAAAAGAGCAAGTTTTACGTTTCCAAAGTCATCGATGTGGAAAATACTGTCGAAGAAAGTACAAGAGTAAAGATAAATTCTACACAAAATGTCGATTTGGATTTCCACGACCTGTTCTTTCAAAAGGAAGAGTAAACAGTTTTATGTCAGCTGTGCGACATAATATTACAAGAAAATCGCCTAAGAATACCTATAACCTAAAAAGAAAAGAAGAGTCAAAATATATAAATGACTACAACCCAGTCATTTTATCCATGTGGAATGCTAACATGGATATAGAGTATGTAGCTGACAATTCTATTGCTGTTGCTCGGTATGTCACATCTTACATCACTAAATCTGAGAAAATGGAATTGAAAGAAATGTGGGAAGAGATTTCTCACGAGAAGACTGTCAGTAAAAAGCTATACAGTTTCAGTTTAAAGATGTTATCGCATCGAGAAATTGGATCCTACGAATGCTCAGATAGGTTATCATCTGCAAGTCTGTACTCCAAATCCAGAAGAATAATTTGGGTAAGTTTAGGCCTTGCAGGAATGAGAAATCAGGTACTAAAATCTATTCGAGCAATTGAATATTTAGCAGAGTTCGAACCTGAAAGTACAGACATTTTAAGAACAAACATGTTGGACACATATTACCCAAAGAGAAGTCATCATCTTGAGAACATGTGTCTCTATGAAGTGCTGCAGAACTACATTTATAAACGGAATGCCACAGAAGACATCAACAATGGAAAATATAAAGTCATTGGTGAGGAAGGATGTTTGGTAAAACAAACAAAAGGAAGTTTGATTAATCACAGAAAGCTGAGTTGCGACACTTCTGACAAGAAGGAATTTTACCACTTAGCACTTTTACAGTTGTTCAAACCATGGCACTCAGAGGATGAATTACTTGGACATTTTCAAAGCTATGAAGATTCCTTTAATGCATGCAAAGATACGATCGAATGCAGTACTTTCACAACTTATGTAGAAATGTTAAATGAAGAAATCGAACAAGAAGCAACAATTGCAGCTGAAGTAGCTAGAGACAGTTCTTAAGACAGTCAAAGTTCTGGGACGCTCAGTCAAGATCCCCTAGGACAACCAATCATAGAAAATGAAGCTGCAATAGCCATGGCTGAAGTGGAAACGGCCATGAATCAAGCCCAGGAAGATTTAATAAACTTACCAAGTTTGGAACAGCAACTGAATGATGAACAAAAACAAATTTATGAGGAAGTCACAAAACAAATTGATCATGGTTTACTACATGAAAATAAAGAGTGCTCATGCACATCGTTTGAACCAATCAGAATGTATGTGAGTGGACAAGCCGTAACTGGAAAAAGTTTCTTGATTAAAGTAATTAGAAGCTACCTACAGCAAAAAACAGATTCAACTTTGTCTTGTGTTGTTACTGCTCCAACTGGGTTAGCAGCATATAACATAAAAGGAATTACCCTCCATCGTTTGCTAATGTTACCAGTAGAGCACGAAAACAAAATACAATACTACAAACTAACAGGAGAAGCATGTTTTGAAGTTGCAAGAGTATTGAAAAAAATTAAAGTTCTCATCATTGATGAGGTAAGCATGGTATCAAACTTAATGCTTGCCTTTGTGCATTTAAGAATGCAGCAAATTCTAAAGACAAACTATGACGTACTATTTGGAGGAAAACATGTTATAGTTTTTGGGGATCTTCTGCAGCTCACTGCAGTTAAAGGACAACCAGTACTTCAAACTCTTACATATGACGACACTAAAAAGTCGTTAGGAAGTATAGGTAATGTGTATATTTGGACATACTTTGAGTATAAAGAACTCATTACCAATATGCGGCAGGCAAATGATGATGATTATGCAAGTATTCTCAAAGATATCAGAATTGGACTACTCACAGAACATGGCAGAAAAGCTTTACAGAGTCGATTGCTATGTAATTTGTTCCCAACAGAACAAATTGTTCCAGAGAAAATATACAAGAAAATTGCTGGAAAAAATACTGTAATCTGCTTAATGCCAACACTACATGAGTGCTCTATATTCAATCAAGAACTTTTGAAATTGGAAAATGAAGAGATTGTCAAACTGGAAGCTGTGGATAAAATACAACATGAGGGAATAACAATTATATTGACAAGCAAATTGACAACTAAATTGGATTCTCTAGAGAAAAACATCTCGAAAACAGCCGGTTTAGAAAAGAATCTTTATGTATGTATGAACTGTCGAGTAATTTTAAGACGTAATTTGGATGTAGAGAAAGGTTTAGTGAATGGAGCTATGGGTAAAGTTGTGGGTTTTGTAAATTACCAGAAAAAAGTTGGAATTTAATTTTTAAAAATAAAATTTGATCAGATTGAAGAGGTTAAAGACATTTGTCGTTGTTCAGTTCGTTTCTTGCTTGTGAAAGACTTATATGTACGTAGGAAGCAGTTTCCATTTTCTCTAGCATATGCTGTAACTATTCACAAATCTCAAGGATTAACTGTAGATAGTGCTTTTGTAAACATTGGATCTACTGTGTTTAAAGAAGGTATGGCATATGTTGCTTTGTCACGAGTGAAAAAATTATCTGGTTTATTCATGATAGACTTTGATGACTCAAAAGTTAGTGCTGATGCAAACTGTGTAAAGGAATATAATAGATTAAGAAGAAGCTATGCTCCTCATTTAGGTCAGTATCCTGTGTTTGAAAAACGTGTTGTTTGTCAGAAAAGGAGAATTGAGAATATCTGTAATAAAGATGTACAGAAGAGAAAACAAAAGGAGAGTGATGTGATTGCATGCAAAAAGAAAAAGGACAGTGTTGAAGAGGTTGTTGGTTGTCATTTTGAAAATAGCTCTGGTGTCAACTGCTACGCTAATGTAGTGCTGAATGTTGCATTTTATCTTGAAAGGTTGCAAGAGCAGATAATACTTAATCATGTAAAAAGTTTCTGTTCTCTGCTAAGTTTTCTTTTTGAGAAGCTGAGTAATGATAAAACTAAAATAGAAAGTGCTTCTGATGTTAGAAAACTTTTAGATGTATGTTCAGGATGCACACAGTTTACTCAAAATGTCCAGCAAGATGCACAGGAATTCTTGATGTATATGCTTATGGTACTGGAAGATGAAGGGGTAGAAATAGAAAATATGTTTGGTCTCTCTTATAAATGGGAACATAGTTGTGAAAACTGTTTGAACACATGCAGCTCTAATGTTGATTCTGAAAGGTTCATATATTTAACATTACCAGAGAGTAAATCAGTGACTTTTAGTAAATTAGTTAAAGATGCCAATCACAACATGGAATGTTCTCAATGTAAATCAGACATGTTATCAACGTTATTTTTAAATAAATATGGACAGTATGTAATTTTAATGATGCAACGTTGTAGAGCTGATGGTACAAAATTGGACACTTTAATAAAGAAGTTTCCAGGACATCAATTATCAATATCTGGAAAAACTTTTGTTGCAATTGCAATAATTTTCCATGATGGACCTTCTATAACTTCTGGTCATTACACAGTTTATCTAAAATGTGAAAAAGGCTGGACACTGTGTAATGATTCACAATTGATTTTCAAGCAACGTTTGCCTGCAGAATTACCAAATTCCTACTTAATTTTTCTAAAACCAAAATTTTAAATACATATTGCAGCATCTGAACAAACCATTTTTTCGATTTTATTGGATTACCATTGGATATTTCACCAAAAAAGAATTTAAAAATTACCATTTGGCCTCATGGAAAGGTAAAAATTTCTCTTGTGGACTTCTTTGACAGATATTATTTGGGTGTATGAGCTTAAGCAGCAAGATTTACAGACAATATTTATTGCAAATAGTTATTGTTGTTAGATGATATTTTTATTATATATATTACATTTCTATCAAGGTATGTTTTACTGAGAAGAGATTCAGGGCTTTTTTTAAACAATCTTTCAGATTGTTAATTTTTTTGCCCGCTGTTAAGTGATGAATGCAATTGGTTTCACAACTTGCAGTGAAATTCAATATATTCTGAAAACAGCAAAAAAAGGGCAAAACATTTCTTTGTTAAATATGAAAATATGTGTACTGTATTCTAAAATGTATTATTAAATATTAATACTTTTTTTCTTTTTTTTCAGATCGAGAAAGAAAATTTTGGAAAATTAATCAATTTTTTCTAGCATTTAATAAAAATAATTTATTTATAATTAAGTTATTTTGTTGGTCAGGTAAGTTTGAAATATCTGTATTTCTCATCCCTTCACTTTCATGCTCCCTTTTTTTCACTTCTCCTCACTCTGCTTTTCTCATTCCCCTTCTCTCTGTTTTCTTCATTTACTGCTGTTTGTAACTCCCTCGCTCCTTCTCTACTACTCCCCTAGGTTTACTGCCTCCATCACTACTTTTTCAAATATGTATCTCTCCCTGTCTCCATGTGTCTCAGTCATTCTAACTGCCATACTCCTTCTCAGTCCCTTCCTCTCTGTGTCTGATTCTGTCTCTCTCCCTTTGTCTGTCTTACCCTTAATTTCCATTACATCTCTGGGGCAGATTAACAAGGCCTCTGTGCCACCACTACGTCACTTTTCATAACGTCGTGGTGGCGCAGGGAGCTCCTTCATATTTACAAGGAGAGGAAAAGTCACCTTGCGTGACTTTTCCTCTCCACATAAATACAACCACTTCACACACGGCACTGCGCGTTGAAGGGGCGTTCCATGGGTGTTGTTTTGGGTGTTCCCATGCAATACACAAAGAACTAGACACATCTCAAGGTTTATGAGAAATCGTAACTGTAGAGATGTGTGTGAATGCTAAGAAACTCTAGAGGTGGTGTTGCGAGGCACAAGGAGGAGAAATGTTTTTATTTCTTCTCGTTTTTTCCAATTTAAGTGCGTCCTTCATTCTAGAGCACGCATTGAAAGAGGAAAAAGTCTTTTGTGATTGTTTTTCTGCAGGAAGGTGTCCCTTCCTGCACAAGAACAATCTCCCCACCATGCAGGCATCCTTGTACCATGGTGCAAGGGAGCCTGCGCTGGCGCATGGCTGCAGTTTGTAGGCCTGGGCTGGGGAAGCATGGAGATGCGACAAAATCATTTTAAAAAAAATACAATTTAAAAAAAAGTTTAAGTGTTTGGGTGTTGGTTGGCTCTAATAAGAGACATTGTGTTAATTGATTTTTTTTTAAACCTATAAGTAAGTATCGATCCAGTGTCTAAAGATCAAGAGGAAGACTCTGTGCCCTTCATCTGTGAAATGTACTGTTGCTCTGTGGATTAGAAGTATCATGTGCTGAAGTTCTGACGTCTCTACACACACAACTGTTACATGATCTAATGCTATGCTAGCAGGCAGAAGTCATGTTGGGGGTAGAAATCATTTAGAATGGGTTAAAATATGGAAAAAAGGTGCAGAACGTGAAAAGGGGGTAGAGTACTGAGTTCCTAACCCCCTACCTTTTGAAATGAGGTACCTGAAGGACCATGAAGAGGGAATAAATATTTTATTTTATTTAAAAACACAAAAGGTGCGCGCACCGTGCGCGCACGGCGGGAAAAAAAATTCAAAAAATGATTATAAAAATTAAAAAAAATTAAAATGTAAGGTGGCTCTAAAAAGAGCCGTTGTGTTAATAGAGAGACAGAGGAAGGAAAGAATGGCAAAATTATATGGGGCCGCACTTGTGCTGCTGTATCTTATTATCTAATAGGTAAATGCTGGACTCCCCAATAGCAATAAGTGCATAACAAGTATTGCACCGTATATGCACCCTCTCAAACATAGGGTGAATGTCCAGAGGAGCAGAAGAAGGTGACGCTCCCACCGCAGAGGAAGTGCTCGGCTGAGCTGCCGATGATGTACTCGGCTGAGGTTCTGCGGATGTGCTCGGCTGAGCTGCTTGAGGGGTTCCTCTAGTAGCTCGAGCAAAAGTCACAGGATGTACATCCCTGATGTGCCTGAACATAGTGACGATACTAAAAGAGTACTTCTTCTTAGGATCTCCTCTAGATAAGACATGCCCACAAAGTTTGCAGGTGACTTTGGGAGCATTGACTTTCTTCTGCCCCTCTGGAAATGTAAAATATTGCCAGACAAAAGAATCTTTCTGTTTCCTCTGTCTCTGTTTGATAAGGCTCTCCTGCTCACTCCCAGATGACTGCTGCTCTGCCATTGTATCACAAAAACAGTTCAGCTCCTTCTCCCAGGCAATCAGAAGTAATGATGAGGGGAATGGGTGTGGTGTTGGAAGTTTCTGAAAATGAAAGTACTTTAAACCAATGAAAAGTGTTGTTTCTTGATCACATGACTTACCGTGCACGCAACGTACGCTTAAGGTGCGCGCACGGTACAAGTACGCATGCGCGTACGTAAGACGCGCATGCGCATACGGAGCACGCGCGTACGACGCACGCGCGCATGCGCATTACGGGCATGCGCGTACAGCGGACGCGCGTAAGGAGCACACGCACATGCGAGTACGGAGCCCGCGCGTATGCATCGAAGACAAAGTACGCATGAGTACGTAAATCACGTACGCTTACGCACACGGAGCACGTATGCCATGCAAACAACATGCGCGCACCGTACTTGTACCGTACCGTGCGCGCACCGTAAGCTTACGGTGGGTAAAAATCACTTTAAAAAAAAAAACCAATGTTTAGAGGTTTGTAGAAGATATTAACTATGCTGTTCAATTATAGCTAAAAAAAATTTTTAAAAAGGTGAGCCATCCCATATGCAGGATACATTAAATCAATAATTATATACATAGGTAGCATATTGTAAAAAAACAAATATAAAAAAAAACTTCAATAAATAGCATTTAAAAAACCTTGCAAATTCACTGACAAAACCATAGGTTTCACACACGTTATAGTTAGGAATTAGCATTTAAAAAACTTTTGAAATTCACTGAAAAAACCATAGGTTTCACACACGTTATAGTTAGGAATTAGCATTTAAAAAACCTTGCAAATTCACTGAAAAAACCATAGGTTTCACACATGTTATAGTTAGCTGGACATTTCGTTCATAAAAAAACAATGAAATTCCCCCGTTATAGTTAGTTCAGCTAACTATAACTCGCGCGCCCGCAATCCACTGCTGATGACGTCACATATTACATCACTCATGACATGGTCAGTGACATTACTCATGACATCACTGATGACATCTCAAATGACATCACTGATGACATCACTGATGACATCATCCAGTGAATATGTGTCTTTCTGAAAAATAAATATTTTTTATATATGTATATCTAAAGGTTAATGGAAGAATAAATGGGTAAATAAGTGTCTAAATGGATGTTTTTTTTTGTAAAATTAATTGTATAACTGACTTATTAACAGTATCTAAGTGAATACAAGTATTAGTGAGTAATGTTTAAATATTTAAATATCTATATCAGTGTCTCACTTTGTGTATAAGTGGCTGCATGGGTTGGTGAGTAGCTACATGAGTGTGTATATGGGTTATTAGTTCATTTTTAGAGTATCAGTATGAGTGTCTGTATGGTTCAATAGGGGATGTTACTTAGCGTATGGATGCATGAAGGAGTGACTCACCGTTTGTATGTGTTTTGAAGACAGTATGTGAGCAGGACAGTATGGGTGGATGAGTGTGTGTATTGGTGAGTAAGAGAGTGAATGACTGTCTCAATAGTGTCTTTATGAGTAACTACATATGTTTTGAACTAGTATATGTGAGTATTGATGTATATAAGTGAGGCTATATGAGAGTGAAAGATTGGAAGAGTTCCTGTATAAATAAGTATGTGTTTCTATAAGTGATTGTTTAAGAGAGTAAGTATGTGTACGTTTCTGTAGAAGTAAGTGTAGTGGTGTGTGTATAGCTATATATGCAAGTAAATGGATGTTTATTTGCATGTGTGAGTATGTGTGTGAGTAACTCTATGTATGAGTGTAGGTGTGTAACAGGATGTATAGGTGTATGAGTACATATGATGACTAAGTACATGTATGAGTGACTATATAGAAGTGTTGATGAATGAGTGGATGCGTATGTAGATTTTGTAATTACTGAATACGTTGTTCTAACTGGTATTGGTATCTCTATAGTTTTCAAAACTTTAGTTTGTAATTTTCAATGTGTGTATCAAAGTTTATATTAGGATGAGAGGAGGTCTTCCACTCTTACACAAGGATGATGTCATCAGTGATGTCATCAGTGATGTCATTTGAGATGTCATCAGTGATGTCATGAGTGATGTCACTGACCATGTCATGAGTAATGTAATATGTGACGTCATCAGCAGTGCATTGCGGGCACGCGAGTTATAGTTAGCTGAACTAACTATAACGGGGGAATTTCATTGGTTTTTTACGAACGAAATGTCCAGCTAACTATAACATGTGTGAAACCTATGTTTTTTTCAGTGAATTTGCAAGGTTTTTTAAATGCTAATTCCTAACTATAACGTGTGTAATACCTATGGTTTTTTCAGTGAATATATATGCATATGCATTTATATATATGTATGTATATATATATTTATATACATACATATATAAACATATATATAATCTGCATATCTATATTAATACAAATATAAATGCATGCATTCATATACATATATGCATGCATATACATGTCATGTACATGAAAGTTTGAAAAACACTAATACAAGCAAAGCTAAAAAGCCACCTAATTACAAACAGAATTGCTTTAACTTAAACGAGGACGAGACCTAATACATTTTCAATGCTTGTTTACTTTGATTCCATCAAGAAGGCATTCAGATGTGTCACACATTTGCCATTATTTCTGAATGGTAGCACTCTGGTTGCTCATTAGATCACTGTAGTAAAGCTACTGCTCACTAGGGAAGTCTGCTGCTGGTATTCAAAGTGCATGTTTCAGTCTGCATGTCAGAATTTTTTAATGAAATAGAAGAGGATTTGATAAGTCAAAATGTGCCCTAATTTTTCTTTCTGCAGCACTAATCATAATTTCTATGGCAAAATGAACCCCCTCATGTTGTTCCTTGGCAAATTAAATGTTTTAAGTGTTAACACTTTATTCCAATCAAGATGGCTTCAGGTGTGCCATACTTTTGTCATAAGTAAGACTGTTAGCGCTCTAGTTGTTCTTTAGAACACTCTGGGACATTCTGTCAATGGGCTATACATGGGCTACATCTGGGTGATATTTATGCTACAATTGGGCTCTTTTGTCTCTGGTGGCCATCTTGGGAGACTTATTTGTTATGAAGTTTCCTAATTTCCTCATTTACTACAGTTTCCTCAGTAGGAAATACTTTCAGGTTTTTTACTTCGATTCCATCAAGAAGGCATTCCGATGTGTCACACATTTGCCATAAATTCAGAATGTTAGCTCTCTAGTTGCTTTTTAGATCACTATAGTAAAGCTACTGCTCACCAGGGAAGCCTGCTGCTGGTATTGAAAGTGCATGTTTCAGTCTGCATGTCAGAATTTGTTAATGAAATAGAAGAGGATTTGAGGAGTCACTCAAAATGTGGCCTAATTTTACTTTCTGCAGCACTAATCATAATTTCTATGGCAACATGAACCCCCTCATTGTGTTCCTTTTAAATTAAACTACTAACTCTCTACTACTCACTCGCTGCTACTCACTACTACTCACTTTCTACTACTCACTCTCTAATACTCTACTACTACTCTCCACTACTCACTCTCTACTACTCACTCTCTACTCCTCTCTACTACTCACTACTACTCTCTACCACTCACTCTGTACTACTCTACTACACACTCTCAACTACTCTCTACTACTCTCTCTCTACTGCTCCCTCTCTGCTACTCACTCTACTACTATCTACTACTCACTCTCTACTTTTCTCTCTCTACTACTCACTCTCTACTACTCACTCTCTACTACTCACTCCCTACTACTCTCTACTACTCACGCTCCACTACTCACTCTCTACTACTCATTGTCTACTACTCTCTACTACTCACTCTCTACTACTCACTCTCTACTACTCTACTACTCTCTACTACTCTCTCTACTACTCACTCTCTACTACTCTCTACCACTCACTCTCTACTACTCTACTACTCACTCTCTACTACTCTCTACTACTCTCTCTACTACTCACTCTCAATTACTGACTCTACTACTCTCTACTACTCACTCTCTACTACTCTCTCTCTACTACTCACTCTCTACTACTCTCTACTACTCACTCTCCACTACTCACTCTCTACCATTCGCTTTCTACTTCTCTCTACTACTCACTCTACTACTCACTCTCTGCTACTCTACTACTCTCTCTACTACTCACTCTCTACTACTCTCTCTACTACTCACTCTATACTACACACTCTCTACTACTTGCTCTCTACTACTCGCTCTCTACTACTCTCTACTTCTCACTCTAATACTAACTCTCTACTACTCCCTACTACTCACTCTACTACTCACTCTCTACTACTCTCTACTACTCTCTACTACTCACTCCGTACTACTCCACTACTCTCTACTACTCACTCTCTACTACTCACTCTCTACTACTCTACTACTCTATACTACTTTCTCTCTACTACTCACTCTCTACTACTCACTCTCTACTACTCTCTACTGCTCACTCTCTACTTCTCTCTCTCTACTAGTCACTCTCTACTACTCGCTCTCTACTACTCTCTACTACTCACCCTCTACTACTCTCTCTCTACTACTCTCTCCTACTCACTCTACTCACTCTCTACTTCTCTCTACTACTCTCTCTCTCTGCTACTCACTCTCTACTACTCACTCTCTACTACTCTCTACTACTCACTCTCTACTACTCACACTCTACTACTCACTCTCTACTACTCTCTACTACTCACTTTCTACTACTCTCTACCAATCACTCTACTACTCACTCTCAACTACTCTCTAATGCTCTCTACTACTCACGCTCTATTACCCACTCTCTACTACTCTCTACTACTCACTCTCTACTACTTTCTACTGCTCACTCTCTACTACTCACTCTCTACTACTCACTCTCTGCTACTCTCTCTCTACTACTCTCTACTACTCAATCTCTACTCTCTATTACTCATCCTCTGCTCTCTACCTCTCTACCTCTCTCTACCTCTCTCTCTTCCTCTACCTCTCTACCTCTACCTCTCTACCGCTACACCTCCACCTCTCTACCTCTCTCTACATGCACACATGTGCACATATATATATGCATATATGTGCATATGCATTTATATATATGTATGTATATATATATACATACATATATAAAGAAATATATAATCTGTATATCTATATAAATACAAATATAAATGCATGCATACATATACATATACATATATGCATGCATATGCATGTTATGTACATGAAAGTTTGAAAAACACTAATAAAAGCAAAGCTAAAAGCCACCTAATTGCAAACAGAATTGCTTTAACTTAAATGAGGGCGAGACCTATTGCATTTTCAATGCTTGTTTACTTTGGCTCCATCAAGAAGGCATTCAGATGTGTCACACATTTGCCATAATTTCTGAATGGTAGCACTCTAGTTGCTCATTGGATCACTGTAGTAAAGCTACTGCTCACCATGAAGTCTGCTGCTGGTATTCAAAGTGCATGTTTCAGTCTGCATGTCAGAATTTTTTAATGAAATAGAAGAGGATTTGGGAAATCAAAATGTGCCCTAATTTTTCTTTCTGCAGCACTAATCATAATTTCTATGGCAAAATGAACCCCCTCATGTTGTTTCTTTGCAAATTAAATGTTTTAAGTGTTACCACTTTATTCCAATCAAGATGGCTTCAGGTGTGCCATACTTTTGTCATAAGTAAGACTGTTAGCGCTCTAGTTGTTCTTTAGAACACTCTGGGACATTCTGTCAATGGGCTATACATGGGCTACATCTGGGTGATATTTATGCTACAATTGGGCTCTTTTGTCTCTGGTGGCCATCTTGGGAGACTTATTTGTTATGAAGTTTCCTAATTTCCTCATTTACTACAGTTTCCTCAGTAGGAAATACTTTCAGGTTTTTTACTTCGATTCCATCAAGAAGGCATTCCGATGTGTCACACATTTGCCATAAATTCAGAATGTTAGCTCTCTAGTTGCTTTTTAGATCACTATAGTAAAGCTACTGCTCACCAGGGAAGCCTGCTGCTGGTATTGAAAGTGCATGTTTCAGTCTGCATGTCAGAATTTGTTAATGAAATAGAAGAGGATTTGAGGAGTCACTCAAAATGTGGCCTAATTTTACTTTCTGCAGCACTAATCATAATTTCTATGGCAACATGAACCCCCTCATTGTGTTCCTTTTAAATTAAACTACTAACTCTCTACTACTCACTCGCTGCTACTCACTACTACTCACTTTCTACTACTCACTCTCTAATACTCTACTACTACTCTCCACTACTCACTCTCTACTACTCACTCTCTACTCCTCTCTACTACTCACTCTACTACTCTCTACTACTCTCTACCACTCACTCTCTACTACTCTACTACACACTCTCAACTACTCTCTACTACTCTCTCTCTACTGCTCCCTCTCTGCTACTCACTCTACTACTATCTACTACTCACTCTCTACTTTTCTCTCTCTACTACTCACTCTCTACTACTCACTCTCTACTACTCACTCCCTACTACTCTCTACTACTCACGCTGCACTACTCACTCTCTACTACTCATTGTCTACTACTCTCTACTACTCACTCTCTACTACTCACTCTCTACTACTCTACTACTCTCTACTACTCTCTCTACTACTCACTCTCTACTACTCTCTACCACTCACTCTCTACTACTCTACTACTCACTCTCTACTACTCTCTACTACTCTCTCTACTACTCACTCTCAATTACTGACTCTACTACTCTCTACTACTCACTCTCTACTACTCTCTCTCTACTACTCACTCTCTACTACTCTCTACTACTCACTCTCCACTACTCACTCTCTACCATTCGCTTTCTACTTCTCTCTACTACTCACTCTACTACTCACTCTCTGCTACTCTACTACTCTCTCTACTACTCACTCTCTACTACTCTCTCTACTACTCACTCTATACTACACACTCTCTACTACTTGCTCTCTACTACTCGCTCTCTACTACTCTCTACTTCTCACTCTAATACTAACTCTCTACTACTCCCTACTACTCACTCTACTACTCACTCTCTACTACTCTCTACTACTCTCTACTACTCACTCCGTACTACTCCACTACTCTCTACTACTCACTCTCTACTACTCACTCTCTACTACTCTACTACTCTATACTACTTTCTCTCTACTACTCACTCTCTACTACTCACTCTCTACTACTCTCTACTGCTCACTCTCTACTTCTCTCTCTCTACTAGTCACTCTCTACTACTCGCTCTCTACTACTCTCTACTACTCACTCTCTACTACTCTCTCTCTACTACTCTCTCCTACTCACTCTACTCACTCTCTACTTCTCTCTACTACTCTCTCTCTCTGCTACTCACTCTCTACTACTCACTCTCTACTACTCTCTACTACTCACTCTCTACTACTCACACTCTACTACTCACTCTCTACTACTCTCTACTACTCACTTTCTACTACTCTCTACCAATCACTCTACTACTCACTCTCAACTACTCTCTAATGCTCTCTACTACTCACGCTCTATTACCCACTCTCTACTACTCTCTACTACTCACTCTCTACTACTTTCTACTGCTCACTCTCTACTACTCACTCTCTACTACTCACTCTCTGCTACTCTCTCTCTACTACTCTCTACTACTCAATCTCTACTCTCTATTACTCATCCTCTGCTCTCTACCTCTCTACCTCTCTCTACCTCTCTCTCTTCCTCTACCTCTCTACCTCTACCTCTCTACCGCTACACCTCCACCTCTCTACCTCTCTCTACATGCACACATGTGCACATATATATATGCATATATGTGCATATGCATTTATATATATGTATGTATATATATATACATACATATATAAAGAAATATATAATCTGTATATCTATATAAATACAAATATAAATGCATGCATACATATACATATACATATATGCATGCATATGCATGTTATGTACATGAAAGTTTGAAAAACACTAATAAAAGCAAAGCTAAAAGCCACCTAATTGCAAACAGAATTGCTTTAACTTAAATGAGGGCGAGACCTATTGCATTTTCAATGCTTGTTTACTTTGGCTCCATCAAGAAGGCATTCAGATGTGTCACACATTTGCCATAATTTCTGAATGGTAGCACTCTAGTTGCTCATTGGATCACTGTAGTAAAGCTACTGCTCACCATGAAGTCTGCTGCTGGTATTCAAAGTGCATGTTTCAGTCTGCATGTCAGAATTTTTTAATGAAATAGAAGAGGATTTGGGAAATCAAAATGTGCCCTAATTTTTCTTTCTGCAGCACTAATCATAATTTCTATGGCAAAATGAACCCCCTCATGTTGTTTCTTTGCAAATTAAATGTTTTAAGTGTTACCACTTTATTCCAATCAAGATGGCTTCAGGTGTGCCATACTTTTGTCATAAGTAGGAATGTTAGCGCTCTAGTTGTTCTTTAGAACACTCTGGGACATTTTGTCATTGGGCTATACTTGGGCTACATCTCGGTGATATTTGTGCTACATTTGGGCTCTTTTGTCTCTGGTGGCCATCTTGGGAGACTTATTTGTTAAGAAATTTCCTAATTTCCTTATTTACTACATTTTCCTCAGTAGGAAATACTTTCAGGTTTTTTACTTTGATTCCATCAAGAAGGCATTCAGATGTGTCACACATTTGCTATAAATTCAGAATATTAGCACTCTAGTTGCTCATTAGATCACTGTAGTAAAGCTACTGCTCACCAGGGAAGTCTGCTGCTGGTATTGAAAGTGCATGTTTCAATTTGCATTTGAGAATTTTTTAATAAAATAGAAGAGGATTTGAGAAGGCACTCACAATATGCCCTGTTTTCTTTCTGCAGCACTAATCATACTTTCTATGGCAAAATGAACCCCCTCATTGTGTTCCTTTTAAAATTAAATATTTTAAGAGTTACCATACATTTGTCATAAGTAGGACTGTTAGCGCTCTAGTTGTTCTTTGGAACACTCTGGGAAGCTGCAGTAGAACACAAAGGAATCAACTGACAGTCTCTGCCCTTGTTGGATGTACATGTTTTACTGAGAATGTCAGACTTCATTCTCACATGACTGAGAAAGATAATGTGAATTTACAGAAAATATGCTCTCAGTTTAGCTTATAGATCACCTTCCAAACCTCTGTGGGAAAAGTATGAGAAAATAGTTATCTCTCAAACATGATTCATGATATCCCAACAGAAGGCTTTTTCACATGGTAAAATCACCTTAGAACATACCACAATTCCTAAAGTGAGTATGGTACCATCAACAAATGATTTATAATGTAAGTAAAGTCTTAAAACCTTCTATTAACTGCAATGCTTTTAAATGAGGTGCTATCATGTATATTGGTCCCAAGATGGCTGCCAAACACTTCTTGGATGAAGTGCTGACAGCCAATCAGATCTCACGATGAGATGTGTGGTTAGGCTCTGCCCAGATATATATGTGGTTTTACTTTTGATTTTCTCAGGAACTACTGAATAGATTTATATCATTTAAGCAAAAGGCATGACTCTGAACCAAGGTCTACCTTTCTGCCAAATTTGGTGCAATTCCGTTCAGGAGTTCGGGCTGTAGCTGCGACTAAAGGTCCCTATGGAAAATTGCATGGGGAAAACACTTTTTGGGACCACCCTTTTTTCTCGGCCCCCACTTGATAAATCACCCCGAGACTTTCAGGATAGGAGTGGACCAGAGCGGGCAATGAGTTTTGAAAATTTCGCGAAAATTCGTCAACCAGCGCCAAAGTTATTCTAAATAGAATGTTGCGGATTTCCTATGGATAATAGGTCCTAACTATAACTACCTACTGGCGACCGCCAATAGGTAATAGATATATATATATTCACTGAAAAAACCATAGGTTTCAGGGGCGGTATAGTTAGCTGGACATTTCCCTCGTACAAAACCCTAGAAATTCCCCTGTTATAGTTAGTTCAGCCAACTATAACTCGCGCCCCCGCAATGCACTGCTGATGACGTCACATATTACATCACTCATGACATGGTCATTGACATCACTGATGACATCACTGATGACATCTCAAATGACATCACTGATGACATCCCTGATGACGTCATCCAGTGAGTGTGTGTTTCTGTAAATTTTAAATATGTTTAATATATATATAGGGAAAAACCTATGGAAGAATGAGTGGGTGTATAAGTGTGTGAATGGATGATTTAGTAGGTGCTTGACTGACTGTATAAGTGAGTCATTAAACGTATCTTACTGCAGACTAGTGACTAAACTGTGTGAATGTTTGTATCTGTCTGTCTGTTGGTGTATGAGCGGCTGCATGGTTTTGTGATTAGCTATATGAGTGTCTCTATGGGTTATTGATTGGTTGTCTGAGTATCTGTTTGGGTGCCTGAGTGTTTGTGTGGGTGGGGTGTGTGTGACTCTGTGCATACATGTGTGAATGGGTGATTCTATGGGTGCATGATTTTAAGAGTGCATCTGTGATGGACTGTATGGTTGGGTGAGTGTATGTATGGGTGTGTTAGTGATTGAATGTATATCTCACAGAAACTACATATGTGAAAGGCAGTATATATGTGTGTAAGAGTATATAAGTGGGTATATGTGAGAGTGTGTGATTGTGAGAGTGGCTGTATGGATGAGTGTGTGCTTGTATCAGTGATTGTATAAGAGCGTAAGAATGTGGTACTATTTTTATGAGTAAGTGAACTTGTGTGTGTATAACTGCATAGGTGAGTAAATGGGAGTGTGATTAATTATTTGCATGACTGACTAGGTGTGAGAGTACCTCTATGGATGATTGGTGGTGTGTGAGTGTCTATGTAGGTGTATAAATGCATATGATAGTCCTGTACTGAGTGACTGTAAGTATGAGTGACTGTACAGGTGAGTGAGTGGATGTGTGTTTAGATCTAAGAGTCAATGAGTGGGTATGTAGTTATTGGTATTGGAGTATCTATGGTTTTGAGAATGGACGTCTGAAATTTTGATTGAGTATATCAAAGGTTGTGAGAAGATACACTAATTTATCACATGGATGATGTCATCAGTGATGTCATTTGAGATGTTATCAGTGATGTCATCAGTGATGTCACTGACCATGTCATGAGTGATGTAATATGTGACGTCATCAGCAGTGCATTGCGGGGGCGCGAGTTATAGTTAGCTGAACTAACTATAACAGGGGAATTTCTAGGGTTTTGTACCAGGGAAATGTCCAGCTAACTATAACGCCCCTGAAACCTATGGTTTTTTCAGTGAATTTCTAAGGTTTTTTAAATGCCAATTCCTAACTATAACGCCCCTGAAACCTTTAGTTTTTTCAGTGAATTTCAAAGGTTTTTTAAATGCCAATTCCTAACTATAACGTGCATGAAACCTATGGTTTTTTCAGTGAATTTCAAAGGTTTTTTAAATGCTAATTCCTATCTATAACTTATCTCTAAAGATATCATGTGTAATGATTTTGATTGGATTTCTATATTTTTCAAATTCAGTGTGTCAATTTCATTAATTATGTTTTTTTTAAAATACTTTTTTATCACCATTTTTTAAACTTATTTTTTCAATTAATTCTTTTAAAAATTAAAAAACATTATTTGAATTTAATGGTTTTTTTCAAACATATTTTTTTATATTTTTAAAAATATTTTTTTAACTATATGTTCAAAACTTTATTTTATATATATTTTTCCATGTATTTGGATCCGCGCACCCTATGCGCACCGCTCTCGATCCCTACGCGATAGCATCCACGCATGGTATGCGTTGGGTACGTGTTTTGTGCGCGATCGCAATGCGACCGGTACGCGACTCCCAGGCTATACGCGACACGTTCGATGTACGTAACGCGATGTTTACGTTCTTCCGCGATGCGTCATCTGCGTCTATGACGCGGTAGGTGCGCGGATCCCGTGAAATATTTAACATTTAAAAAAACATATATATGTATTTCATGTGAATATTAATTAAAGACAAACTCTGAACTAGTCTTAAAAGTAATATATTTGTACATCTAATCATATATTTCTTTTTAATTCAATTTCGCGGATGCGCGCTGGGTGCGTGCTGCGTATGCGCAGGGTGCGCGGATCCCATGTGACCTGCAGAAAAAAAAATTTGATTGGTTCATTACACTTCCTCTTCTAACTATTGAAAGACCCCACCCAATTCAATCATTGTTCTTTGACCTTCTTTGGAGGAGCATCTCTTTGCAGAGAAGAAGATGTTTTTAGACTAAGTTTACACTTAGCTCTAACTTTTTTCTACCAAAAATGGCTTCAGGGCAGCAGGCATCACCTGCATCTCCTCATACATCTGAGGATGAATTTTTAGAGGAGACACCACGCACACCACGTTTTTCTTCAGTGGTGTGGACATTTTTTACTTTTCCCGAGGGGCAAACAAAGACCAATGCCACCTTGGTCATGTGCAAG
Source organism: Triturus cristatus (assembly GCF_964204655.1). Lineage (NCBI taxonomy): Eukaryota > Metazoa > Chordata > Amphibia > Caudata > Salamandridae > Triturus > Triturus cristatus. The sequence goes on along the minus strand of NC_140591.1, from coordinate 1,004,388,499 downwards.
ATTTGCAAAAGAGTGCTGTCGTGAGGGGATCCTAACAAGAAATACTCGTGCGGCACGGCGAGTATGATGAAGCACCTAAGGACTCTTCATCCGAACAATCTTGCACGAGAAGAGTGCAAACGGATGAGAAACACTCCTGCGCCTTCCACCTCATCGCAGCCGAGCACTTCAAGAGTGCATCCATCAGCCAAAAACTTGGACATATGTCCTCAATTTCAATATTTAAAAGTTCTCTGCACTAAGTGCAATGCGACTTTGTGTTACGGTGAGCAGTCGATCGATCTGATCTGCCGCCGGCAAGAAAGTCACATTTGCTAGTTTTTTTTTGTTTTTTTTATTGTTCCCTAAAGTTTATTGTTTGGTTCCTCCTGTTTTGTTTTTTGTTTTGTTTTTTTGCATAAAAACCAAAAAAAATTAAAAATTGTTCAGAAAACCCCCCAAAAAATATAAAAGAAGAAAGAAGAAAGAAGAAAAGATGAATGTATGTGTAGTACGTAATTGAGTGAATGAATGCATTAGTAGCCTATGGTGAATGTATAAGTGCAGAACTATGCGGAAGTACTGCAGCATCACACAGTATCCTCTTTAACTACAGTGTGCTGAAGTACTTCCGAAGCACAGGGATGCAACATATGTACATAAATATGTTGCAAATCTATGCTTCTCTCTGCACAACTGCTTAAACTGCAGCCATGTGGTGACACAGGCACCATTGCACCAGAGTGCAAGGATATCTGTGTCATGAGCTGTTTGTTTTTGGAAGACACACCTTCCCGCACAAAAACAATCAGTAAAGGCATTTTTCCCCTTCAATGTATGCTGAGCGTTGTAGCATGCATTGAAGATATAAAAATGCGGAGAAGTGAAAACAATTCTCCTTGTTGTGCTTTCCTACACCAATATTAGAATGGTGCAGCATTCACACACAAATCGAGATTTATGATTTCTGACAAATCTAGACATATGTCTTGTTCTATAAGTATTCAGTGCAATCATGCACCACAACACTTATAGAACACCCTTTCAACGCAAACTGGTGTGCATAATGAGGTTGTATTTACATGGAGTATAAAAAGTGCACAGAGTGCCTTTTCCTCTCTTTGTAAATATGAAAGAGTGTATTGCGCAATAACTATGTTACAAAAAGTGACATATTTCCAGTTTAAAAATTCCTTGCGAATGATAGAAGGTAAGCACAGAGTTTTGTCTGCAAAGATGTTCAAAGAAGAATGATTGAAATAATTGCGGTCCTTCAATAGCTACAATGGGAAATATTATGCACCCCTCAAATCTCTTTTTTTGCAGGTCACATGATATCTGATTATGGTCAGATTTCAAAACTACATAGGTATAAATAGAGTGTTTTTAGAAACGTGTTTCAACTTTGTAGCTTCTTGCAGACCTCCTCATTCTGCATATTGAGACTTAGTTAAACTTACCTTCACAGTAATAGCAATAAAAAATGGTATATATTTTTTTCAGATTTTCATTGCAATCTTAATTCATATAAATTGCTTATTTTTAAATTTGGATCTGTGAAAGAAAAGGAAACAAAAAATTATAACATGTAATAATACATTTTTTACAACACAGCATAATATCCCCAAAGTAATTTGTTTGCCTTTTTTGCTGTTCTCAGAATATATTAAATTTCACTAAAAATAGTGATTTCAATCGTACTCATCACTTAACAGCGGGCAGAAAAAAAACAATCAAAAAGATTGTTAAAAAAAAAACAACATGCTATTCTCAACAAAATACCACTAGATACAAATCACAGATATATAAAATGCTTACAGCTAACAAAATGTTATAAGCTTAACTTACAAAAACTGTAAATGTTGTCGCTTTAAAATATTCACCGATTTTAAGGATTAATTTTTGGAGGACACACCACGCCGACAACGTTTTCCTTCAGTGGTGTGGAATTTTTCTACTTTTCCCGAGGGGCAAACAAAGATCAATGCCACCTTGGTCACGTGCAAGATTTGTAAAAGAGTTCTGTTGCAAGGGAATCCTAACAAGAAATACTCGTACGGCACGGCAAGTATGATGAAACACCGAAGGACCCTTCATCCAAACAATCTTGCATGAGAAGAGTGCAAACGGATGAGAAACACTCCTGTTCTGTATCTGTAAAAAAGAATCACAAATAAATGTATAATAATAACTTTCAAATTTATACTATTCAATTACTGTACAAACACATTTTATATAAAAACTGACTAAGAAACTATAGCCCTGAACCACAAGTGTGACAATGGTTAAAACACTACATGCATAGTGCATACTACTTTGAAGCAGTTCATGCCCTAAAGCCTACCTCACTAAAAGACTACATGCTAACTGACTGAATGATTACAGTACTATAAGAAGACACACTGGGTGAGTGACAGGGTGTTTGCTAGAAGTGTATGAATACTGACTGGGGAACTGAAGGTGTGAAAGACAACTGTGTAGGTGGTTAGAGGCCTGCATGCATAGTAATTAGGCATTTGAAGCAGTCTTTGTGCTAAGGCCTGGTTCACTGCATGAGTACTTGGGAACTGACGGAATGATTAGAGTACAGCAAAGAGAGTGCCTGGGTGAATTTATAAGTGGTTGGCTTTTGACACAGTGAATGGATTAGTACTTGGTACTGAATGGGTCACTAGAGGAGTGCAAAGGGAGTGACAGGATGTTTGCTGGACTGTATGGATACTGTCTAGGAAATTGAAGATGTGAAAGACAAGTGTATAGTTAGAAGACTGCATGTATACTGCATAGACATTTGAAGCAGTCTATGTGGTAATGTATGGTTCACAACATGAGTACTTGGAAACTGACTAAATCAGCAGACTACTGCTAGGACAGTGCCAGGGTAAAACTTTTAAATTTTCAGTTCTTGCACAGTGAAGAGAATAGTACATGGTACTGCACTTTAGTGTCAAACCCTGACTCATTTTATCAATGCATACGCAAAGAATAGCTTCTAAAGCTACTAAAACTTGACAACATGACCGATTTTAAAACAGTTATCTGTCAGCAAATACACCATGGTACCAAATGCTTCTATCACAATCCTTACCCAAATGTGCACAGACTCACAGTGTGATTTTAGACAAGCAACACTATCCCTAGCAGTTTACCAAAACTCATTCACTAGTCTAGAAGAGGTAAGGGTACTGCACACAATCTACATATTTAAGTACAGCACATTAGTGTCAAAGCATGACTCATTTAATCAACGCATAAGCTAAGACTGGCTTCTAATGCTACTAAAACTTGACAACATGACAGGTTTTAAAAGAGTTATCTGCCAGAAAATACATGATGTTACCAATGCTTCTCTCACAGTGGTTCCCAAATGCACACATACTCCCTGTGTGATTCTAGACAAACAACACTATCCCTTGCACTATACCAAAACACATTTCTTCATCTAGAAGGAGTACTTCATTTTAATATATAAACATAACTCATTTCACAAATTCATAAACAATGACTGGTTTCTAATTCTACCAAAATATAAAAACAGCACAGTTATCTGTCTACAAACACATACAAAAAACACAAATGCTTATCACAGAATGGTTTCTACATACACACACACTGTCAATAAGATTGTAGAGAAAAAACGTACTCCCTACACTTTAGCAGGAGAAATACATTAGTCTGATTAAAATCAAAATAGTCTACATACATCCCCTCACAATTAAATAACTCACCTTTCAAGTTGTTTTGTAGATTAAGAAGTATATCAGTCACACACCAGATTTTCTTTTACAGAATCTCTGCACTGTGCACCTCTCAGCAAAAACAAAGAATGGAAAAGTTTCCCTTTCATTTTCCACACATATACATGTAAACATCAAATCACAATCCTTCACACATAAATTCAAAAGCAAACACACATTTCTATTGGTTAAACATTTCAACCCTTTCCAAATGAAATACATTTCAACCCTTCCCCCAATCTGCCTTCTGCCTGTTACCATAGAAACAGGTCATGGAACACTACACTGAGCACACAGGTCACAAGTTCAGCACACAATGTTGCTAAACAAGACAGCAATTGTGCTTGACTTGTCAACATATCAGCTTATCTTATATAATGTTCCCTACAATCAGTTTTTGTTAACCAATAAGAATCATGCCTTTAAAAAACAGAAATATTCACCCTACCTATCAGTGTAGAAAGTTGTCATACAACCAATGATTTCTTGTCTTTTTTCAATTTTTTTTCCCTTGGATCCACGCACCCAACGCGAGAGGATCCGTGCACCAAACGCGATAGGATGCGTGCACCGTGAGCGCATTTCACCTTTTTTTTTTTTAAAAGGGGGCCCCAGAGGGTCCTTCTGGGACACCTAAGCACCTCTACAGGGTCAGAGTATTTCCACTCTGCCCCCTTTATATGTTTTACACACTTATTCCCCTTGCTTCTTCAGCCTCGCTTCTACCGAGGCAGAAAATGGCCGCCAACAGTTCCTGGTTTCGAATGTAGACAGACACTCGACAGCCAATTAGCATTCAGCATGCGATCGGGAGGGTGCGCGCTCGGTTTGGGGAGGGTGCGCTTACGGTGCGGGTAGGGTCCGCGTATCCTCCCCGGCCATAGATATATATGTACATTTAACTCTAATTTTCTCAGGAACTACTGAACGGATTCACACCATTTATGCAAAAGGCACGAGTCTAAACTGAGGACTACCTCTTTGCCAAATTTGGTGTAATTCCGTTCAGCGGTTCGGGCTGTAGCTGCGACAACAGATCCTATGGGAAATTGCATGGGGAAAACGCGTTTTGGGACCCCCCTTTTTTCTCGGTCCCCGCTTGACGAATCACCATGAAACTTTCAGGGTAGGAGCGGAGCAGAGCTGGCCAAAAGTTTGGAAAATTTTGCGAAGACTCCTCAACCGGTGCCAGACTTATTGAGAATAGAATGTTGCGGATTTCCTATGGAAAATAGGTTCTAACTATAACTATCTACTGGCGACCGCCAGTAGATAATACATATATATATGATAGATAGATAGATAGATAGATAGATAGATAGATAGATAGATAGATAGATAGATAGATAGATAGATAGATAGATAGATAGATAGATAGATAGATAGATAGATAGATAGATAGATAGATAGATAGATAGATAGATAGATAGATAGATAGATATAGTTAGGACCGAGTTCCCATAGGAAATCTGAAAATTCTATTTTGAATAACTTTGGCGCCGGTTGACTTATCTTCGTGAATTTTTCAAAACTAATGGGGCGCTCCGCTCAGCTCCTACCCTGAAAGTCTCGGGGTGATTCGTCAAGCGGGGGCTGAGAAAAAAGGGGTCCCAAAACGCGTTTTCCCCATGCATTTTCCCATAGGACCTTTAGTCGAAGGTACAGCGGGAACGGCTGAACAGAATTACTTGAAATTTGGCAAAGAGGTAGTCCTCAGTTCAGACTGGTGCCTTTTGCTTAAATGGTGTAAATCCGTTCAGTAGTTCCTGAGAAGATCAAAAGTAGAATCACATATATATCTGGGCGGAGCCTCACCACACATCTCATCGTGAGTCATGTTTGAGAGACAACTATTTTCTCATGCTTTTCCCACAGAGGTTTGGAAGGTGATCTATAAGCTAAACTGAGAGCATATTTTCTGTAAATTCACATTATCTTTCTCAGTCATGTGAGAATGAAGTCTGAAATTCTCAGTAAAACATGTACATCCAACAGGGCAGAGACTGTCAGTTGATTCCTTTGTGTTCTACTGCAGCTTCCCAGAGTGTTCTAAAGAACAACTAGAGCGCTAACAGTCCTACTTATGACAAACATATGGCACACCTTAAGCCATCTTGGTTGGAATAAAGTGGTAACTCTTAAAACATTTAATTTAAAAAGTAACAAAATGAGGGGGTTCATTTTGGCATAGAAAGTATGATTAGTGCTGCAGAAAGAAAAATTAGGGCACGTTTTGAGTGACTTCTCAAATCCTCTTCTATTTCATTAAAAAATTCTGACATGCAGACTGAAACATGCACTTTGAATACCAGCAGCAGACTTCCCTGGTGAGCAGTAGCTTTACTACAGTGATCTAATAAGCAACTAGAGTGCTAATATTCTGAATTTATGGCAAATGTGTGACACATCTGAATGCCTTCTTGATGGAATCAAAGTAAAAAACTGAAAGTATTTCCTACTGAGGAGACTGTAGTAAATGAGGAAATTAGGAAACATCATAACAAATAAGTCTCCCAAAATGGCCACTAGAGACAAAAGAGCCCAAATGTAGCCCAAATATCACCCAGATGTAGCCCAAGTATAGACCAATGACAGAATGTCCCAGAGTGTTCTAACGAACAACTAGAGCGCTAACAGTCTTACTTATGACAAAAGTATGGCACACCTGAAGCCATCTTGATTGGAATAAAGTGGTAACACTTAAAACATTTAATTTACAAAGGAACAAAATGAGGGGGTTCATTTTGCCATAGAAATTATGATTAGTGCTGCAGAAAGAAAAATTAGGGCACATTTTGACTTCTCAAATCCTCTTCTATTTCATAAAAAAAAATGACATGCAGACTGAAACATGCACTTTGAATACCAGCAGCAGACTTCCCTGGTGAGCAGTAGCTTTACTACAGTGATCTAATAAGCAACTAGAGTGCTAACATTCTGAATTTATGGCAAATGTGTGACACATCTGAATGCCATCTTGATGGAACCAAAGTAAAAAACTGAAAGTATTTCCTACTGAGGAGACTGCAGTAAATGAGGAAATTAGGAAACTTCATAACAAATAAATCTCCCAAGATGGCCACCAGAGACAAAAGAGCCCAAATGTAGCCCAAATATCACCCAGATGTAGCCCAAGTATAGCCCAATGACAGAATGTCCCAGAGTGTTCTAACGAACAACTAGAACGCTAACAGTCTTACTTATGACAAAAGTATGGCACACCTGAAGCCATCTTGATTGGAATAAAGTGGTAACACTTAAAACATTTAATTTACAAAGGAACAAAATGAGGGGGTTCGTTTTGCCATAGAAATTATGATTAGTTCTGCAGAAAGAAAAATTAGGGCATATTTTGACTTCTCAAATCCTCTTCTATTTCATAAACAAATTCTGACATGCAGACTGAAACATGCACTTTGAATACCAGCAGCAGACTTCCCTGGTGAGCAGTAGTTTTACAACAGTGATCTAATGAGCAACTAGAGTGCTAACATTCAGAATTTATGGCAAATGTGTGACACATCTGAATGCCTTCTTGATGGAACCAAAATTAAAAACTGAAAGTATTCCCACTGAGGAGACTGCAGTAAATGAGGATATTAGGAAACTTCATAACAAATAAATCTCCCAAGATGGCCACCAGAGACAAAAGAGGCCAAATGTAGCCCAAATATCACCCAGATGTAGCCCAAGTATTGCCCAATGACATAATGTCCCAGAGTGTTCTTAAGAACAACTAGAGCGCTTACTGTCTTACTTATGACACAAGTATGGCACACCTGAAGCAATCTTGATTGGAATAAACTGGTAACACTTAAAACATTTAATTTAAAAAGCAACACAATGAGGGGGTCCATTTTGCCATAGAAATTATGATTAGTGCTGAAGAAAGAAAAATTAGGGCACATTTTGAGTGACTTCTCAAATCCTCTTCTATTTCATTAAAAAATTCTGATATGCAGACTGAAACATGCACTTTTAATACCAGCAGCAGACTTCCGTGGTGAGCAGTAGCTTTCTACAGTGATCTAATGAGCAACTAGAGTGCTAACATTCAGAATTTATGGCAAATGTGTGACATATCTGAATACCTTCTTGATGGAATCAAAGTAAAAAACTGAAAGCATTTCCTACTGAGGAGACTGCAGTAAATGAGGAAATTAGGAAACTTCATAACAAATAAATCTCCCAAGATGGCCACCAGAGACAAAAGAGCCCAAATGCAGCACAAATATCACCCAGATGTAGCCCACATGTAGCCCAATGACAGAAGTGTGCAAAACCCTTATTTTTTGTGTATTTGCAGTTTTATATAGTGCAGACTTGTCAGGTATTGGAGTGCTTTACATGAGCATTGGTTACATCACACAAGATCAAATTCATTTTGGTTGTAGACATGGGGAGATTAAGTGATTTGATCAGAATCACAGAATGTTGAGCTGAAGCAGAAACTCCACCCTGGTTCCCCAGTTGCAAAGTCTGCAGCTCTGGAAGTAACACCACATTCTCTCCCCTAGGTGCAACATCTAATCAAGTGGTCAACTGGATAAAAAAACATAAAGATTACAAATAATTTAAAAGTTCTTTGTCGCTATTTGAAAACTCAGAAAATATGTCCTCATTTTAGTTTTTTAGAGCACTAACCATAATTTTGATGCAAATAAGACCCTCACATATATGTAATTTCTAAAGTAAATACTCTAGGTATTACAGTTTTGATCACATCAAGATGACGTCAGGCGTTCCACACTTTTGTAATAAATATAGAATGTTAGCAATCTAGTTGTTCATTGGGATACTGTTGAGAGGCAGAGGCCAGGGGCACGGACTCTGAAAATTGAAGGCAGGTAGGAGAGTGCAGAGGCAACAATTTTACCACACTGGGCAGGCAGGAAGGGGAATGGCTGCACAACAGACTATGGAGGGCAGTGGAAAGGGGGGCAGGGGCAACAAACCAACAATACAGGACTGGCAAGAGAGGCAGTGGCAATATAATAGACCATTGTGGGCAGAAGGAAGAGGCAGTGGTAGTACAACCATACATGCCAACAGACCCGTTGCAGCCAGTTTTTAAGCTCAAATGGGCTTTATTTGATCTGTCTCCTGTCTACAATCTCCTCTTTTTTAATGTAACTCAAAGGGGAAAATCAATACCCCAGTTTGTTTTCAAAATCTCCCTCTTACCAAGTTCAAAATGTTTGCAAGTATGGTACATTGGATCATGGTAGGCAGGAGGAATTGAGGTAGGGACATGGACTCGGATAACAGAGGACAGGAGGGACATGGAGAGGTGCACCAAAATGACCCTACAGGGCAGGCATCAGGGTTTTCAGCAGCACAATACACCACACAGCGCATGCGGGACGGGAGTGCAGCACAACAATCCATAGGAAGCAATAGGGAGGGGACAGGACCATGCACATGTACAACAGAGAACAGAGGGGAAAGAGGCAATGGTAGCTAGCTGACCATAATGGACAGACAGGAGAGAAAGCTGCAGCATAACAGACCATAAAGGGCAGGAGGGAAAGATCACGGGCATTACAATGGAACAGACAAGCCAGGAGGGAGGGAATAGGGGTCTGCACATGGAAACAGAGGGCTGGGGGCAAGGGGGCAGGGCAGGAGCAGCAAGATGACCATGGAGGTCAGGCAGGATGGGCACTAGAAACAACACACACCATGGAGAGCAACAATGAGACTATGATGGCATACACACAGACCATGGAGGGAAGATGGCAGGGGGGTAAGGGGCAGCTGGGGCCTCACAACAGATTGCGTGGGGCAGGCAGGAGGAGCAGTTGCAGCACAACAGACCAGGGAGGGTAGAAGGGTGTGGCAGTAAAATGGACCATGGAGGACAGGAGGAAGGGGATAGGGGCATGGCATGTGGACAGGCAGGCTGGAGGTGGCAGGGACAGGTTACAGTCATCTGACAATGCTAGGCAGGTGGGAGGGGAGTGGCAGCTCAACAGAACACTCAGAGTAGATAGGAGTGGCAGGTCCATGGAACATGGTGGGCAAAAAGGATGGAGCAGGGGCATGCACAAAGACATCGGAGGGCAGGGGGGAGGAGAATAGGGGCAGCAAGCTAAGCACAGAGGCTAAGCAGGAGGTCAATGATGGACCATAGAATTGGGCAATGGAGGGCAGGAGGAGTGGACTGGTACATTATGCTAAATGTAGGGCAGTGGCAGCACATCAGACAATGCATGGCAGGAGGGAGGAGGCTAGTCCATGGATTCAGACAACAGAGGATAGGTAGGAGGTGGATGGGGCAGCAAGCTAACTGTTCAGAGAAGGTGGGTATTAGGAACTTTATTGTTTTTAAAATGTGTGTCTGTGCGAACTACTTAAAATATGAACAAGTATGCAGCATAATCTCACTTTTATTCAGGAAGAAGAGGACGTTTGTGTCTGTGATTCAGGGCTCACTTGGCAGAAACACCCCCTGATCCTCCACCCCATCGCAAAATGTAATGCCCGTGAAAAGGGTAGGTGGACGCAGTGTTATATAGAACATAGTCCTGAGAGCACGATTGAAAATGAAAACTAGATATAGTATATGGTATAAACTATGCTCCAAAAAGTGTGATATAAGATGAACCGGGGCATGAAATATAATATGCAATACATTGTGCGCAATGACAGATTCATTGGAGAGCGCGAGATAGCACAGGCACTAGCGCGTGCTATGCGATATGCTCCTTGGAGTGTAATATGCACAGGGCAGTGTTGTGTAACCTAACTAGTCTCTAAAGTTGTAATATAAAATATGTGCTGGGGAGTGTAACGTTGCATATGCACTGTGACAAAGATATGGATCCCAGATTGTAATATGTATGGCATAGCGCTGTGCGTTATAACAGAGGCATCGAGGAATGCACGTTAGATGGGGCAATATAACCCGTGCGAAGGCAAGTGTGGCATGACATATTCACGGGGTGGTGTTACAGTGCACATGGGCTAGAGAGTGTCATAGCATACGCACTAGCTGGTGGAATACAAAACAGAGGTGTGAGGCACTCGGCGGGCACTGGTGGGTGGAACACAGCATTGGGCGCAGCCCGGAGCACGCTGTGACTCTCAAGTGAGGTTCGTCTCCTTTCCAGAGAGTAAAATAAAAAGTATTACACATCCGGCGGTGGATGTGTATTTTATTAACTGTGAGGTGGGTTGCTTGCATAGTTTGGTCGAATTTTTGTCAAATCCCCTTTGAATGGCTTGGTGTGCTTGTATATTAAATGTGCTCGTCAATAGCTACCCATGTTTGTATAAATAAACGACAAGGGTGTCTACTTGGAGAGTACCCACCGGCGGGGGCGCCGGGATTAGGCACGGTAGGGCGTCAGACACGTCAGAGCTTCAATAGCGGTGTAAATACATTCCATGTGGATTTATTCTATGCATAGTCGCCTTTTAATGAATATCACGCAAATCGTCATGGTGATAGGTACATACGGTTTGTCCAGCATGTCTTAGATGTTTCTATAAATACATATTTTTTTTAAATAACAAGAAGCAAAGGCCGGCCCCGGGGGATGGGGTCCCCGGGGCCATAAGTGGCCTGAGGAGGGGGGCAACGCAGCCCCCTCCTAAAGAATTAAAAAAAAAAAAAAGGCCATGACCCGGGGATTGGGATCCCCGGGGCCGATTAAGGCCTTGGGAGGACCAAATTAATTTTTTTCAACAAAAAAAATTAGGGTGCAGGCCCTGGGGATGGGGTCCCCAGGGCCAGTACATTATAAAAAGAAGGGGGGCACACAGCCCTCCTTCTTAAAAAAATAAAATAAATAAAATACCGGCATCGCGCTGGAGGCCACGCCCCCTCCTTGCAGCACTCTGCAAACGCGCCCCCTGGCCAGTTGTATGTGGGGGAATTAATTCCCCTTCAATACTGAGGGTCCCTGAGGGCCAACTAGCCCAACAGGTATCTCCAGTATGCGCCAGGGAGCTGTGTTGCAGACAGGTGTTCTGAGGCCATGCCCCTTTTTACACCTCTATGCAACGCAGCTCTGTGGCGCTTACTGGAGGTACCTATGGGCTAGTTTGACCCTAGGGACCCTTAGGATTGAAGGGGACTTAATCTCTCAACTTAGAAAGGCCACAGGGCGCGTTTACACAGTGGTGAAGGGAGGGAACGGGGCCTGAGGTGACGTGTGCAAACATGCCCTGTGGCGCGTTTTAAGTTGGGGAAATAATACCCTTTCAATCCTGAGGGACCCTGGGGGCCAACTAGCCCACCAGGTGCTTCCAGTAAGCGCCACTGCTCTGCGTTGCAGAGAGGTGGTGCAGGCCATGCCCCTTTTTACACATCTCTGCAATGGCGCTTACTGGACGTACCTAGTGGGCTATTTTGCCCCTAGGGATCCTCAGGATTCAAGGGGACTTAATCTCCCAACTAAAAACAGCCACAGGGCGTGTTTACACAGTGGTGAAGGGAGGGGACGGGGCCTGAGTTAACGTGTGCAAACAAGCCCTTTGGTGTGTTTTAAGTTGGGGAAATAATTCCCCTTCAATCCTGAGGGACCCTGGGGGTCAACTAGCCCACCAGGTGCTCCCAGTAAGTGCCACTGCACTGCGTTGCAGAGAGGTGGTCTATGCCGTGCCCCTTTTTACATCTCTCTGCAACGCAGCTCTGTGGCGCTTACTGGAGGTACCTAGTGGTCTAGTTGGAACCTAGGGACCCTTAGGATTCAAAGGGACTTAATCTCCCAACTTAAAATGGCCACAGGGCGTGTTTACACAGTGGGGAAGTGAGGGGACGGGGCCTGAGGTGACGTGTGCAAACACGCCCTGTGGCACGTTTTAAGAGGTAGTTTTAATCCCCTGCCCTATTATATACTAGGGGCTTACAGAGGAGGTCATGCTGATCACAGGGGGACCCCAACACATAGTGTTCCTTAGTGTATGTAGGTGTTTTCACTGTATTCTGAGTGTCTTTTAACATAGCACTGGCTCTAGGACTAGTTAGTCAGACTCAGTTAACACCAGTATCTGTCTGAAAAAGTTGAGGGTACAGGATGATTTTGCAACAAGTCTTCTTTCTGCTCTTCTGTTTGTTCTTTCTGCACGTTATACTTCTTCCTGCACTTTTTGTCTTTGAGGACTTCTGTTGCTTCTTTCTGCATTTAATTTTTTTCTTTCTGTGCGTTTTTTTTTCTTTCTTCACATGTCCTATCTCTGTAGGCATAGTTAGAAATTAGCATTTAAAATTCAGTGAAGAAACCATAGGTTTCAGGGGCGTTATAGTTAGCTGGACTTTTCACTCGTATAAAACCATTGAAATTCCCCCGTTATAGTTAGTTCAGCTAACTATAACTCGCGCGCCCGCAATGCACTGCTGATGACGTCACATATTACATCACTCATGACATGGTCAGTGACATCACTCATGATATCACTGATGACATCTCAAATGACATCACTGATGACATCATCCTTGTGATAGAGTGGCAGACCTCCTCTCCCCCTAATATAAACTTTGATACACACATTCAAAAATAGAAACTAAAATTTTCAAAACAATGGACATACCAATACCAGTTACAAGAACCTATTCAGTAATTCTAAGATCCACATCCACTCATTCACCAACAGTCCTATACAGTCACTCATACATGTACTCACTCATCATATGTACTCATACACCTATACATCCTGTTACACAACGCCACTCATCCATAGAATTACTCACACTCATAGTCACTCATGCTAATAAAGAATCAAACATCCATTTACTTGCATATACAGTTATACACACACCACCACACTTACTTCTACAGAAACTTACACATACTTAGTCTTTTAGACAATCACTTATAGAAACACATACTTATTCATACAGGAACTCTTTCAATGTCTCAATCTCACATATACTCACTTATATACATCAATAGTCACATATACTAGTTTAAAACATATGTAGTTACTCATAAAGACACTATTGAGACAGTCATTCACTCACTAACACACCCATGCACACACTCATCCACCCATACAGTCCTGCACACATGCTGTCTTCAACACATACAAACAGTGAGTCACTCATTCATGCAACTATGCACTATGTAATTCCCCCACCGAACCATACAGACACTCAGACACTCATACTGATACTCAAAAAACCAACTAATAACCTATGTAGACACTCATGTAGCTACTCACCAACCCATGCAGCCACTTATACACAAAGTGAGAGACTGATACAGATATTTACATATTTAAACATTACTCACTAAGCCATGTATTCACTAAGATACACTTAATCAGTCAGTTATACAATCAATTTTTCAAAAACAAATCATCCATTTAGACACTTATATACCCATTTATTCTTCCATCGATCTTGAGATATACATATATAAAACATATGTAATTTTCAGAAAAACACACATTCACTGGATGATGTCATCAGTGATGTCATTTGAAATGTCATCAGTGATGTCATGAGTGATGTCACTGACCATGTCATGAGTGATGTAATATGTGACGTCATCAGCAGTGCATTGCGGGCGCGCGAGTTATAGTTAGCTGAACTAACTATAACGGGGGAATTTCAATGGTTTTATACGAGTGAAAAGTCCAGCTAACTATAACGCCCCTGAAACCTATGGTTTCTTCAGTGAATTTCTAAGGTTTTTTAAATGCTAATTCCTAACTATAACGTGCCTGAAACTTATGGTTTTTTCAGTGAATATATATATATTTTCACTGAAAAAATCATAGGTTTTAGGGAAAGTTATTGTTAGTTGGACATTTCACTCGTACACAACCAGAGAAATTCCCCCGTTATATTTTGTTCAGCTAACTATAACTCGCGCCCCCGCAATGCACTGCTGATGACGTCACATATTACATCACTCATGACATGGTCAGTGCCATCACTGATGACATCACAGATGACATCTCAAATGACATCACTGATTACATCATCCAGTCACTGTGTGTTTCTGTAAAGTTTAAATATATTTAATATCTATAGGGAAAGGCATATTGAGGAATGAGTGGGTGTATAAGTGTCTGAATGGATGATTTAGTAGGTGCTTGACTGACTCTATAAGTTAGTGTTTAAACGTATGTTACTGAATGCATGGGTTAGTGACTAAACTGTGTGAATGTCTGTATCCGTCTGACTGTTGGTGTGTAAGCGGCTGCATGGGCTTGCGAATAGCTATATGGGTTATTGATTGGTTGTCTGAGTATCTGTATGGGTGCCTGCGTGTTTGTGTGGGTGGGGTGTGTGTGACTCTGTGCATAGATGTGTGAGTGGGTGATTCACTGGGTGCATGGTTTCAAGAGTGCATCTGTGATGGACTGTATGGGTGCGTGAGAGTATTTATGGGTGTTTTAGTGAGTGAATGTATATTTCAGTGGTACATGTGTGAGTAACTACATATGTGAAAGGCAGTTTATATGTGTGTTGGAGTATATAAATGCCTATAAGTGAGAGTGTGTGATTGTGAGAGTGGCTGTATGGATGAGTGTGTGCTTGTATCAGTGATTGTATAAAAGCATAAGAATGTGGTAGTATTTGTATGAGTAATTGAGCTGGTGTGTGTATAACTGTATAGGTGAGTAAATGGCAGTGTGATTAATTATTTGCATGACTGACTAGGTGTGTGAGTACCTCTATGGATGAATGGCGGTGTGTGAGTGTGCATATGGGTGTATGAGTGCATATGATAGTCCTGTACTGAGTGACCATAAGTATGAGTGACTGTACGGGTGAGTGAGTGAATGTGTGTGTAAACCTAAGAATCAGTGAGTGGGTATGTAGTTATTTGTGTTGGAGTGTCTGTGGTTTTGAGAATGGCAGTGTGTAATTTAGAGTGGGTGTATCAAAGGTTATATTAGGGTATGAGAAGATGCATCAAATTATCACATGGATGATGTCATCAGTGATGTCATCAGTGATGTCATTTGAGATGTCATCAGTGATGTCATTGACCATGTCATGAGTGATGTAATATGTGACATCATCAGCAGTGCATTGTGGGGGAGCAAGTTATAGTTAGCTGAACTAACTATAACGGGGGAATTTCTCTGGTTTTGTATGATTGAAATGCCCAACTAACTATAACTTTCCCTCAAACCTATGTTTTTTTCAGTAAATTTCAAAGGTTTTTTAAATGCTTATTTCTAACTATAACGTGCCTGAAACCTATGGTTTTTTCAGTTAATTTCAAAGGTTTTGTAAATGCTAATTTCTAACTATAACATGCCTGAAACCTATGGTTTTTTAAATGTAAATGTAAATGTACAGATATTTATATAGCGCAAATCACCAACCGGTCTCTAAGCGCTTGCTTAGGGAACCCGTCCTGGTATTCCCCTGTGAGATAACCCAGCAGGGCATCCACAAGGTGAAAGCCAGGCATCCCGCCACAAGGGGCCATAGTGGAGATTAAGCAAGCTATTGCCCAGAGTCGCAGAGTGTGAACCCATGAATCGAGTATGCACTGGAGCGAGAATTATCGAGTCCATGGACAATTTATGGACTCAAGACCCAGCCGAGCCGGGAATTGAACCCTGGTCCCAGGCTGACCTCTGCTTCCAGGTCTGCCTACTCTAACCAGTGAGCCACACTTCTCCAGTGAATTTCAAAGGTTTTTTTAAATGCTAGTTCCTAACTCTGCCTACACAGGTAGGACATGTGAAGAAAGAAGAAAAAACACACAGAAAGAAGCACAAGAAATGCAGAAAGAGGCAACAGAAGTCCACAAAGACAAAGAAAAGTGCAGGAAGAAGCAAGAGATATGCAGAAAGAACCAACAGAAGTGCAGAAAAAGGCCTTGTTACAAAGTCATCCTGTGCCCCTATCTTTTTACTGACTGCTACTGGTGATAACTGACTCTGACTAACCCGGCCTAGAGCCAGTGCAATTCTGAAAGACACTTAGAATACAGTGAAAACACCTACATACACTAGGGAACACTATGGGTTGGGGTACCCCTGTGATTAGCATTACCTCCCCTGTAAGGCCCTAGTACATAATAGGGCAGGGGGATTAAAACTACCTCTAACTCAGAGGTGCAGAGAAAGGGAAGAGAAGTGCATAAACAGGTAGGAAAGGTGCAAACACAGGGAACAAGGGTAGAGGCTAGAGGCAAGTGAGGTGCAGAAAGAAGTAAGAGCAGTGCAGAAAGAACCAACAGAGGTGCAAAAAGAGTCAAGAGGGGGCAGAAAAAGTTAGGAGGGGTGCATAAAGCGTTAAGAGAGGAACAGAAAGAGGCAGGAGGGGTTGAGAAAGACGGAAGAGAAGTACAGGAAGAGGCAAGAGAAATGCTGAAAGAAGCAACGGTGGTTTAAAAAGAAGGAAGATACATGCAGAAAGAGGCAGGAAAGGTGAAGAAACAGGGAACAATGGTGCAGAAAGAGGCAAGTGAGGTGCAGAAAGAAGAGCAATGCAGAAAGAACCAACAGAGGTGCAACAAGAGGCAAGAGGGATAAAGAAAGAGGTAGGAGAGGTGCACAAAGAGGCAAGAGAGGTACAGAAAGAGGCAGGAGGGGTGCAAAAAGAAGGAAGTGAAATGCAGAAAGAGGCAAGAGAATTTCTGAAAGAAGCAACAGATGTGTAGAAAGAAGCAAGAGAAGTACAGAAAGAGGCAAGTGAGGTACAGAAAGTAAGAGAAGTGCAGAAAGAAGCAACAGAGGTGCTGAAAGAGGCACAAACGGTGCAGAAAGAGGCAAGAGAAGTGCACAAAGAAGCAACAGAGGTACAGAAAGAGGCAAGAGTGGTACAGAAAGAGGGAAGAGAGGTGTAGAAAGAGTTATGAGAGGTGCACAAATAAGGAAGAGGGGTGCAGAAAGAAGCAGGAGGGGTGCAGAAAGACGCAAGAGAGGTGCAGAAAGAGGCAAGAGAATTGCTGAAAGAAGCAACAGAGGTTTGGAAAGAAGCAAGAGAAGTGCAGAAAGAGGCAAGTGAGGCACAGAAAGAAGTAAGAGCAGTGCAGAAAGAACCAACAGAGGTGCTGAAAGAGGCAACAGAGGTGCAGAAGGAGGCCCGAGGGTGCAGATAGAAGGAAGGAGAGTGCAGAAAGAAGCAACAGAGGTGCTGAAAGAGGCATGAGGAGTGTAGAAAGAAGGATGAGAACTACAGAGAGAGGCACCAGAGGTACAGAAAGAGCCGAGAGGTGCAGAAAGAAGAAACAAGGGTGCAGAAAGAGGCGAAAGAGGTGCAGAAAGAGAAAAGAGGGGTGCAGAAAGAGACAAGAGATCTGCAGAGAAAAGCAACAGAGGTGCTGAAACAGGCAAGTGAGGTAAAGAAAGAGGCAAGAGATCGGCAGAAAAAAGCAACAGAAGTGCTGAAAGAGGCAGGAGGAGTGCAGAAAAAGGAGAGAGATGTGCACAAAAAAGCAACAGAGGTACAGAAAGAGGCAAGAGCTGTGCAGAAAGAGGGAAGAGAGGTGTAGAAAGGGTTGCACAAATAGGGAAGAGGAGTGAAGAAAGAGACAGGAGGGGTGCAGAAAGAAGCAAGACAGGTGCAGAAAGAAGCAAGAGAACTCCAGAAAGAAGCAAGAGAGTTGCAGAAACAGGCAAAAGAGGTACAGAAAACGGGAACAGGTGTTGAGCTGGAGGCAAGAGAGGTGCAGAAACAGGTAAAAGGGGTGCAGAAAGAGACACGAGGGATGCAGAAATTTGCAAGAGAGGTGCAGAAAGAACAGGAGTAGTGCAAAAGAACAAAAGGTGCAAAAAGAGGCAAGTGAGGTACAGAAGGAGGCAAGAGAACTGCAGAAAGAGGCAAGAGAGTTGCAGAAACAGGCAAAAGAGGTACAGAAAGAGAGAACAGGTGGGCAGACTGAGGCAAGAGAGGTACAGAAAGAGGGAAGAGGGGTACAGAAAAAGGCAAGAGAGATGAAGAAACTTAGAACAGAGGTGCAGGAAGAAGCCAGAGCAGTGAAGAAAGAACCAACAGAGGTGCAGAAAGAGGCAAGAGGGGTACAGAAAGAGGCAAGTGAAGTGCAGAACAAAGCAAAAGAGGTGCAGAAAGAACCAACAGAGGTGGAAAAAGAGGCAAGAGGGGTTCGGAAAGGGGTAGGAGAGGTGCACAAAGATGCAAGAGGGTACAGAAAGAGACAGGAGGGGTGCAGAAAAAGAAATAGAACTACAGAAAGAAGCAACAGAGGTGCTGAAAGAGGCACAAAGGGTGCAGAAAGATGCAAGGCAGGTAAAGAAAGAATGAACAGAGGCACAGAAAGAGGCAAGAGTGGTGCAGAAAGAAGGAAGAGAGGTGTAGAAAGAGGCAAGAGAGTTGTGGGAAGAGGGGTGCAGAAACAGGCAAAAGGGTGCAGAAAGAAGCAAGTGAGGTACAGAAAGAGGCAAGGGAGTTACAGAAAGAGGCAAGTGAAGAGCAGAAGGAGGCAAGAGAACTGCAGAAAGAGGCAATAGAGGTGCAGAAAGAGGCAAGTGAGTTGCAGAAAGAAGCAAGATAAGTGCCGAAAGAAGCAGCAGAAGTGCAGAAATTGGCAAGAGGGGTGGAGAGAGAGGCAAGACAGGTGCAGAAAGAAGGAATAGAGGTACAGAAAGAGGCAAAAAGGGTACAGAAAGACGTAAGAGGGGTACAGACAGAAGCAAATGAGGTGCAGAAAGAGCCAACAGACATGCAGAAAGAGGGAAGAGAGGTGCAGCAAGTACATGAGATTTGCAGAATGAGGTCAAAAGAAGTGCAGAAAAAGAAAGAAACTTGCAGAAAGAAGCAACAGAAATGCAGAAAGAGGCAAGAGAGGCACAGAGTGAAGCAAGAGTGGCTTGCACACCATTAGTACCAACTTAACACCCACATTTAGCATTAAGTAACAGGTGACCATTCTAGGTTTGTAAAGGGCCTTTCACCACACTGTAACACTTGTCGCTGCTTTTTTGGTAACGTTTGATCCGTTTGAGCTTGAAACAACGTTTTTTTTGTTCAAATCTGCAGATTAGGGTACAGATGATGAATTATGTGGTTAATGCAAAAAACGTATAATTGTGCAAAAGTCCGTGCAGCCAAACAGTCACATAATTCCAGTGGCCCTGCTCATACCTTTGACTAGGTCCACAAGTGCTCCTTAGTGATTCCATCTTTTTTTGTCTCACTGAGTTCATAGTTGAGCTTCTATGGAAGTGAAGAAGACTAAACATGAGGTTACCACTCCACTACACAGACTACCATACCACATAATTACCACCCATAACACATAATCCCACTCTACATATTCCCTAAACACTAAATACCACATACTTTCTATCAACATAATTTCGCTGCACAACATACCACATAATTGCACTACACACAACGTACATCCACTCCACTCCCAAAAACAATAGTAAAAAATGTTTGCATTTACAATGCCAGTAGCTCTAATTCTTGCAAATGCGAAACCGATTACATTGCAAACACTTCTTTAACTAGTAGTCGTGTTTGTGGAGTGGTAGAGAAACGGTGCTGGGACTCCAACCAGTGCTCAGGAATTCTGCTGCGAAGGGCTTACAGGCGGTACCAGGAGGGCTTCTTGGACCCCAAAGTCTCTCAGGAGTAAATTGGACTTCATCCCCCATCCCGTAGTCTGCCAGGAGGCGCATTTGCAGAGTGGTTAAGAAAGGGGGGCATGGCCTCCGAAGATGTCTTAGCAATCCCACCGTGTGGGACTTACAGGAGGTAACAAGAGGGGTAGTTGGCCCCCAAGGGCATCCTTGGGGGCCAACTACCCCTCCTATTACCTCCAGTAAGTCCCGCACAGCAGGATTGCTAAGTTCTCAGAGCAGGCCACGCCCCTTCGCCCACCACTCTGCAAACGCGCTCCCTGGCGTGCTCTTGGATGGAGATTGAAGTACCCTTTGCTGCTGGGGTCCTTTAGGGGTCAACTAGCCTACCTCTTACCTCCACTAAGCCCCACACAGTGGGATTGCTGAGAGGTGGACAAAGGCCATGCCCCCTTTCCCCACCCCTCTGCAAACGCGCCTCCTGGCATGTTCTAATTTGGAGTATTAGGTCCCTTTCATTCCTGAGGGTCCCTGGGGGCCAACTAGCCCACCGGGTACCTCCAGTAAGTCCCACACCGCTGGATTGCGGGGAGTGGTCTGAGGACACGGCCCCTTTTTACACCACTCTGCAAACGCGGCTCCCGGCGCACTGCTGTTCAAGGGTTGAAGTCCATTTGTGTCCTGTGGTCCTCTGGACACAAGTGGACCTCATCGCCTCACCAGCAGTGCACCAGGAGGCGTGTTTGCAGAGTGGTGTAAAAATAGGTGTGGCCTCGTACCACCTCTCTGCAATCCAGCTGTGTGGCGCTTACTGGAGCTACCTGGTGGGCTAGGTGGCCCCCAGGAACCCTCAGTAATCAAGGGGACTTAATTCCCCAACTTAGAACGCGCCAGGTGGCGCGTTTGCAGAGTCATGCAGGGAGTGGGCGGGGCCTCCAGCAAGCAGCCGGTTTCTTTTTTTTTTAAACGTTATTTTCTTATTTTATGGCCTTCCCTGGGCCACTTTTGGCCCCGGGGACCCCATCCCTCAGGGCCTGGTAGACTTTTTTTTAAAATTTTGGGCAGGGGGTCATGTGGGCCACATCCAGAGGCCAATTATGGCCCCGGGGACCCCATCCCCTGGGGCCTGACCACCCTTCTTTTTTTATTTTATTTTTTGGGCGGGGCCTTGTGGTCCCCTCCCCAGGCCAACTATGGCCCAGGGGAACCCATCCCCCGGGGCCTGTCCTCACCGTTGGAGACCATTGGGGAGCCCCAATGCCCCCACTGTCCTGAAGGTACCAGGAGGGCTTCTTGGACCCCAAAGTCCCTCAGGATTAAAGTGGACTTCATCCCCCAACCAGTAGTGTGCCAGGAGGTGCGTTTGCAGAGTTGTGGAGAGGTGGCGTCTCCGGGGCTTGGTGTCTTGCGAGGCACCCCCGCCCAAAAATATCAAATGACCGGGGGAGGTGGGGGTCCTGGGGTAGCATGGGGGGGCAGGAGCTCCCCCACCCATTTTTAACAAAAAGCCATGGGAAGGTGGTGGTCCCCGGGGCTGTGGGGGGGGCCGCTTGCCACGCTTATTATAAATAAAGCCCCGGGGAGGTGGAGGCCCCATTCCATAATAAAACATTGCCCCCAGGACCTGGCCATCCCAGGGGCTTCAAGAAAATGGAGTGCAGGAGACTGCACTTTTAAATAAAAATTTCAGCCAGATTCACGAATACCGCAATTTTTTAAAATGCTTTTTTGGGCCCCTGAGCAGGCCTAGGGGGTCAGGGTGAATCTACCCTAGCCCCTTTTCTTGTTTTTGTACCTTTTTTCTTGTGACTCGGTTCAACTGAATCACACGATGGCTGCCAACACTTCTTGGTTTGAAGTGTTGGCAGCCAATCAGAATCAAGCTTGTGATTGGAAGGGTTTGTGGATCCACCGCGGTCACCAGATTCTGATATTTTTTTATGTATGTATTTCTCAGAAACTACTGAATGGATTTACAACATGCGAAAAAAAGGTCCCTTTCTGAACCAAGACCTACTTTTTTGCCAAATTTGGTGTAATTCTGTTCAGCAGTTCGGGCTTTAGCTTTGTTTAAAGTTTCCTATGGAAATTAACATGAAGAAAACGTGTTTTGGGACCCCCTTTTCTCTTGGTCCCCCCTTGACGAATCATCCCGAACCTTTCAAGACAGGAGCTGACCTGAGCTGTGGATTAGTTTCTAAAATATTGCAAAGATTCATCAAACGGCGCCAAAGATATTAGGGATTCAAAAAACGGCTTTTCCTATGGGAACTAGGTCCTAACTACCTACTGGCGGTCGCCAAGCGGGGCCGAGAAAAGAGGGGAGTCCCAAAACGCGTTTTCTCCATGTTATTTCCTATAGGAAACTTTAGACACAACTACAGCCCGAATTGCTGAATGGAATTACACCAAATTTGGCAAAAAGGTAGCCCTTGGTTCAGAAAGAGACCTTTTTTTTAAATGGTGTAAATCTGTTCAGCAGTTTCTGAGAAAATCAAAAAATAAAAGTTTCGATATCTATGGCCGCGGAGGATCCGCGGACCCACCTGACCACAAGCTTTATTCTAATTGGCTGTCAACACTCTAAACCAGGAAGTGTTGGCAGCCATCTTGTGCCTCAGTTCTACCGAGGCACAAGAAACCAGGGAAACAAAGGTGACAAAGAAGAAAAGGGGGCAGGGTGGAAACACCCTGACCCCCTAGGCCTGCTCAGGGGTTCCTACAAGGACCCCCAGGGCCCAAAAAAACATTTTATTTGTTTTTAAAACAGAGCGGAATGCACACTGGGTGCGCGGATCCGGACACATTTTTTTTTTTTAAAAGAAGCGAGGGCTTCCTCGCTTGTTACTTTTAATCCCCCGGGTGGGCCAGGTCCCGGGGGATATGTATAATGTAACGCGGGGCCCCCCGCAGCGCCGGGGACTGCCACCTCCCCGGGGCTCTATTTTTATAAATAAATAAAAAAATTGTGTGAGGGGGTCCAGTCCCCCCACATGACCTGGGGACCACCACCTCGCCGGGGCACTAACTGTTAAATTGCAGGGGTCCATTTTGGACCCCGAGCCCCGGGGACCACCAACTCCACGGGGCTTTGGAAAAGATGGCATGGCCCTCCTGCTGGAGGCTTCGATGGCCCTGGGACCACCACCCCACAGGGCCATCGACTCCTGCAGTGTCCCGGGGTACCCACCCCGGGACACTGGTGTTTGCTATGGTAGGGAGGGAGTACGTCTCCCGCCCTACCGTAGCAAACTCAGGTTTGGATTTTGGAAGAGAGAGCAGGGAAACCTGCTCTCTCTTCCAAAATCCAAAGCAGAATTGCTTTTCCACACAGGGAGCTGCATGTCACTAGCTCCCCATGTGGAAAAGCAATGTCAGCTCTCGCAGGACGTGGGGAGCCGGTGGGACTGTGGGGGCATTGGGGCTCCCCCCACAGTCCCCAACAAAGTTGCTAGGCCCCGGGGTATGGGGTCCCCGGGGTGAATAAAAATTAGTGGTAGGAGCCAGATAAAAAAAAAATAAAAAATTGGAGTCGCGTCCCTAGCGTGGTGCTCAGCGCGGCCCCCTGGTGTGAACGCGAGGGATGCGCGACTCCCAGCACGGCCCCCTGGTGTGAACACAAGGGGTGCACAACTCCCAGCGCGGCCCCCTGGTGTGAACGCGAGGGGTGCGCGACTCCCAGCGCGCCCCCTGGTGTGAACGCAAGGGGTTTGCGACTCCCAGTGTGGCCCTCTGGTGTGAACGCGAGGGGTGCGCGACTCCTGGCCACGCTGGATGCGCGACTCCTAGGCCAAAATATGAAAGATTTTTTTATGATAAATTTAGGTTGTATGCTTGGAACTTGGGTGGCTCTAAAAAGAGCCCTTGTGTTTATTGAGAGAAGATGGTAGCTACATGTAAGTGCCAATGCAGAGTCTGCAGTTGTTGAGAAAGACTCTGTTTCCCTCATCTGTGAAATGTACACCATCTCTCCTGTATATGCCATCCATATTAAAAGGCATATTGTTGTTGTATATGGACCCCATACTATGGTCTCTGAGAAAAGCAGAAACAGCTTTATTGACATATTTTCTAGCTTTCTCAATCTGTGGAAAAAATTGATTGGACCACTTCCATATCTGTCTTTGGCATATGTTAGAGTAGACAAAGGCAGTTTGGGGGAAAGGCAACATCAATTCTGCAAAGGTGTCCTTCATTAGCATTTCCAGACCTACCCTAGTCAATGTGCCTAGGTCATTGCCACCACAGTGCACAATCATGAGGTCAGGGGGTTGGAAGTGCATAAAGGTTTTAACCAATGGCATCAATTGGTGCCACTTCAATCCTCTCTGTCCAATCCATTTAATATCTACATTTTGCAAAGCTAGGTCTTTGTCTTTACCTCTGCTTTCAGCATACCTTTTGCACCAGAAAATATAGCTGTGCCCAACAATCCACACTGAAAGGATCTTGAAGGGATCTCTGTAGGTAATCAGAAGATGTCTTTACTTGAGGTAGGCAGGTGGTAGAATGAAATCTATCAAAAATGGTGGACAACATGGTGTTTTTAGGAAAGTAGAGATTTGATTGGCTGTTTAAGAACACTCTACATTCTAATATAGGGTGCATTTTACTTTGTTTAGAAAGCATGTTTCTTATTGGTTATTTTGAAATGTTTGAAAGGTACAGAAGAAAGGATAAGGGCATGCTTTGCAAAGCCAACCACACCTGCTGTTGTCATTTGCAACATTGTGTGGTGAACTTTTGACCTGGCAGCTAAGTTGAATGTTGCATGACCTGTTGCTATGGAAACCGATATTAAGGACAAGGGGTGAAGATGTCAGTTGAAAAGTATTATTCTCTGTGACCAATGGAAAATTGTTTTTCAATTTGAAAAACACTGGGAAGCAATGTCATTTGTGGGTTATGTGTATATGTATGGAAAATTAGAGGGAAAGTTTGCCATTACTGGTTTTACATTGGAGAGTGTGCTCATCTACATTCTCTGTGTGAAAAAGAAAATCCTGATTAAGTGTGTGAGATTATTCATTCAACAGATTTATTTAAAAGGTGAGTTATATTTTTAAGAGATTTATGTAATATAAATTTGACATTTTTATGAAACTTTGCTGGCTAAATTAATTTATTAAATGTACAGATATATATTGGGATAATTTCTATTGTACTTGAAGTTTGTTTAAAAAATAGTATGAGCACTAATATGTATATTATTAAGTGTCTTGAAAGGTATGGTTGAATGATGCTTCTTATTTATTAATAATTGGTTTAATATGGATAAAGAATGTGTATTTTCAAAAAAGTTTATATAAGGTGCAGTTTATTAGGCATGCATATTTCTTCTCAGTAAAAAAGGTACAGTTTAATAAAATGGCATTAGTATAGATAGTTTGGTAAAATGAGGTACAACTGTGCAGTTTTCTTGATGGTCATATGAGGTGTTAATGATTACAATTCAGTTATTAGTTTGTGTGGTTTTAGAAATCCTCATAAAAAGGTGTTGTTGATTACTCTTCTTAATTAAGTCTGTTGAGAGGTACAGTTTGATGATATTGCATATTTCTAGATTTAATTGGCAATATGTATTTCAAAAGAAAACCAATACATTTTACTCTTTCTGGTATGTAGCAGTTGTCTCCTTAAAGAGAATAGTATGTCATGAGTCATGTATTTGTTTAGATTACATTTATATAGTTGTAGCTATATTTACTGAATTAATGAGAGGTACCTGATAGATTACAGGAGTGCAAACGTAGTGAATATGTGATTTTATAAGTGCAAGAGACGCGCATAACTCTTACCTGCTGCTACTTTGTTGAGGCTGTTGGTCCTGCCGTGAGGGGAACGGCGTTTCCGAAACGAACCCCGCCTGGAGCGCTGTTATTGACTTGCATAGCTGTGAGGGAAACGGCCGGCGAAAACACCAAATCCCAGAATCCCCGGCCCCGGGCGCCTGCCATCTGCATCATCAGGCTGCGCCGGGGGGGATTAAAGGCCGTCACCACACCCGCAGCGCGGGACGCGCATAACTCTTACCTGCCGCTACTTTGTTGAGGCTGTTGGTCCTGCTGTGAGGGGAACGGCATTTCCGAAATGAACCCCGCCTGGAGAGCTGTTATTGACTTGCATAGCCGTGAGGGAAATGGCTGGCGAAAACACCAAATCCCAGAATCCCCGGACCTGGGCGCCTGCCATCTGCATAATCAGGCTGCGCCGGGGGGGGGATTAAAGGCCGTCACCGCACCCGCAGCGTGGGACGCGCGCAGGCCACGCCCGGGCGAAGCCCGGGCCAAGGGCGGGCCCGTCCTTGCCCGTCAAAGGCCGAAGGAGGCCGGGCTGGGCCACACCTCTTGGTCGCTGACACTGGGTTAGTCCGGACTCTCCCTCTTTTAAGGTTTAATCGATTATAAATTATTGTTATTATATGTAGCATTCAGCCATAAGCTGTGCATAGAGTGTTCTATTTTTAACAATTCTTGATTAGATATTAGTTAACTCCCTGAAGCGGGTAACCTTTTTGTATTTTACCTGCCTGTTAGTACTGTTGCTCCAATTATGAGGAAACACTCTAAGCCTTCAACGAGCCGCCCAATGACTAGGCAACTTGCTAACTCAAATCCGCCGCTCCCAAGCCTCACAGCTATAGATAAAATGCTCCAGAAAACAATTGGGGTGGTTGCTACAGCCTTCGAAAACACGGAAAGACGGCTATCTATTACCCCCTGAATTTTCTATGGCACCCTCTTTTGATGGTTTGGCTGATTCTTCTCTAAACCAGGTGGATATGGAAGCTATGTCCACTATGTTGCCTTCGTTTACCCACCTACCTTGTACTCAGGTGATACCAGATGAGCCTGAGGAAGTGGAAGTTGGTCCACTATCATCCTCTTTGGTATCCACAGTGGCGCCCAAGAAGCAGGAAAAGTTAAGGAAAAAAAACAGAATACAAAAAAAAGGAGTTCACATCTTACCCCCTCTGCAGCCAGGCCTGTCCTTCTAGATTTGGCCCAACACCCACCTATTTCAAGCCCACCGGTTTGGGCTACTGATCTATTAATAGATTTACAGTCGCATATAGACCAGTCCCTAAATCTTTTTTTAAAAACCCTGTCGTCTAAGATCGACAGGTTGGTATCTTTGATCAATACCAAAGGCATTGGGAAGAAGCAGCCAAATCATCATTTATTGCATGATTCTGGAAGCGTGGAGGGTGTTGGTACTCAAGCTACGATCAGCAATCCCACTTCACAGGGTCTCTTTATTTCCTCCTCCCATTCTACCCCTCCTGTTTTAGCTCAGTCATCCTCGGTGCTGCCAGTTCCTCCTCCTCCTTTTGGCGGCCCTTCTATGCCCTCGAACATTCCCCGAGCTCCTACTGTTCCAGCAGCATGTGAATCAGTATCCTAGTAACAAGGATCGTACTTTACGGACCTCAGGTGGGGGTAGGCCACCTTCTAATTTGGGTGGAAACTCAGATACATTGAGCTTGGTTAATTCCTCTCCCCTTCTACAGCTCCCCCCCCGAGGCTGCACCCTATGTGATCATGCTTGCAGGAGTTCCTCCATTAACAAATGATAAGGGGGAAACATATTATGAACTAAAAAATAAAGTCATCCACTGGTTGTCTAAAAATAGACCATTGAATGGAGTAGGTCGGGGTGAGATCCTTTTTGTTCGCAGGGTTTGCTGGCTGGGGACTCGACCAAAAGACATCGGTGGGGATTGTGTCCTAATTAATTTTAGGGACCCAAGAGTAGTCGGCCATATATTGGATTTGGGCGGGATGTCCAAACTGGGTTCCATTGATACCTGCCATTTGGGGTATTTTTTACACCCACTTTAGTGCACTAAACCCTGTGGAACTACCCTATCTTCACCAAGCTACTCATAATTCCCACTTCAATATCCCGGTTGCTAACCGTTTTGACGCGCTTAGTTCTGTGGATTGACCACCATCTTTGAGGCATACCAAGGGAAGGCACATGCATATGAGGGGGAGTTTGGTAAGGGGTGGTCAAGGTGTGGAGATGGATTTCTCCAATGTTGTACCTGGTACCGGGACAGGATTCACTTCCACCTCTTTTCCGTCCCTGAGCATTAGCTCCACTCAAGGGCTCTCTGAGATGGGTCCTTTTGACCAAACTGCTTCTCATTGCTGTACCGTCTCTGTCCCCCCAGTGGCCAGTCCCCTCCATACACCTACACGCAGACCTTTAGAAGGGTCCTGGAATGTGGCTGGATTGGACTCCAAACTCTCTGACCCAGAGTGGGGAGAGTTAATGGACAATTATGACATTTGCCTATTTCAAGAAACATGGCTACGGCACATTCCAGTGAGGGTGGGCTATTCGTCTTTTTTTGTTCCTGCGGTTCAATGTGGCAGGGGCAGACCTTCGGGGGGGATAGTTGTTTGGGTTGAAACCCATCTAGGTTGCTCTGTAAAGCCCATAGATTCACAGTCCCCTGATATTTTGTGTTTGTTACTTACCTTTCCTGCCGGATACTCGCTGGTAGTATTCAATGTCAACCTGCGTCCCTATCCGGTACAGTTGGGTCTGTCGATTCTGGGTGCCTTAGATGATATCTTACATTCTCTTCCCCCTGTGTCCCATAAAATAATAGGTGCCGATTTTAATTGCCACTTTGAACCCCTTCTTGGGATTCCCTCAGCTACTTATGATGAGGATGAAAATTATAAAATCCCAGACCCTACCATGTACCCAGTAAAACGTCTTCACCCATTGGCCCTTGAGATTAATAAGCTAGCCATCGTGCATTCCTTGAGGGCTTGCAATGGCAGACTCTTTCCCGATGTCCCGGGTTCTTATACTTTTAATAGACCCGGGAATTGCTCGACAATCGACTATATTCTGGTGAATGTGGAATTTTGGGTTTTTTTAGCAGCTTTCTCCATCATACCCAGGGTCGATAGCGACCACAATTTATTGTCATTGGAACTGGCAAATAATATTGGTGGTAGCTTAGTCCCTCAGGGCCTAGCACTACCAAGTAGTGAGAACTTGGTGTTAGCTGCAGGAGGTAGACGCATTAGGTGGGCAAGGGTCGTGACCGATGAGGCAAAGCTTGCAGCATTATATTGTAGTGTCGCCCACTCTATGGAGGAGGTTTCCCACCTTTTGAGCCCCAATGGTGACATTTTGCAGAATCATTTCCCAGACCTGCAGGATATTCACAAGGAACTTCTCGGTGGCCTGGTTGGCTTTTTTTACAGCCCTATTACGCCAAGGCCAAGGATTTCAATGCCTGATCATTGGTATAAAAGAACCTGCAGGTTGGCTAAGACTGCCTTGATTAGAGAAGTAAAAGAGGGTACCCAGTTAAGCATCAGAGTTGCGAGGGCCTACTACAAAAATTTGATTAAAGAGGCAAAATCTGAGTGGGAGGATCTAAGGTGGCAAAATATGAAGCAAGCACTAGAAGACCGTGATTCGAGGGCTTTCTGGAACATTGTATGAACAGGTACGGCAGTAAGCTGCCCCGCTATTATTCCCAATCTTAGTGAGGAGGTTTGGCTTGCGTATTTTAAACCTCTTTATTCACTTAGTAATTATAGTGGTAGACTTGACCCGGTAATCCAGCCTAACGCCATTGTAGTGGATCAAACTGATTATGAACATTCGGTGAGTCGATCCTTCTCCCTTCCAGAAATAGAGTTGGCCCTTAGTGCCCTATCAGTAGGGAAAGCCCCGGGGCTCGATAGGATCCCTGGTGATTTGTATCGAAGCGAAATACAAATTTGGGTTTACTTTAATGCTATTCTGCAGGGTCTTGAGATCCCGGATACTTGGCTAGGAGCAGAAATCATACCCATTCATAAAAAATCTTCTCCTTTGGATCCAGCTAATTATCGCCCCATAAGTTTGATCGATGTTCTTCAGAAGCTGTTTGCCCGAGTCCTTTTAACAAGACTGCAGACTTGGATGGAGGACCATCAAATTTTAACCCCTCTCCAAGCGGGGTTTCGAGCAAAGGTTTCCACCATTGATCAATTGTTTAGGTTACAGCTAATTCATTGGAAGACAGTTTGTATGGGTGCTGGTAATCTTTATTTGATTTTCGTGGACCTTCGGTCCGCATTTGATACGGTCCAAAGGGAGAAATTATGGGTTTTATTATTGGAGATGGGTGCTTCCCCTTACCTTTGCCACCTATTTAAACATATGCATGAAGGCACCTGTGCAAGGGTGAGATATGGGAGATGTGGGGAAATTTTAGGCCCATTCCCGGTTGAAAAGGGTGTGAGGCAGGGTTGTGTTCTGGCCCCTACACTTTTCTCCCTTTTTATCAATGGGTTGATTGAGCACCTTTTGTGTGCCGCCAATCTGGATTCTCCAATGCTAGCGGGGCGTAAGATACCGGCCCTAATGTTCGCGGATGATACACTCCTGTTGTCTAAATCTTACATGGGCATCCAGCGTTCCTTAGAGGCTTTCTGCTCCTTCTGCAAAAAAAGGGATCTGGAATTGAATTTATCTAAAACAAAATTCATGGTTTTCAGCTCCAATTCAACCAACTGTCCTCACCCCAAGATGGGAGATGAAGAGCTGGATAGGGTTTCTACTTTCGATTATTTGGGGGTAACTCTCAATGATAAAATGAAATGGGGGTCGCAGATGGTGAAGGCTAATTTGAAGTTAACACAATCAGTGGGGGGTATCCTGAAGGTTTTTAACAACACTTCTTTTAAACCTCTGGGCCCCCCCATGGAAATTTACAAATCCCAAGCAAGAGGGGGCGCTCTATGGCGCTGAGCTCTGGGGATATTGTACTACTGCCTCCTTATCGTCAACCGAGAATTCTTTTATTAGGCAACTCCTGAAATTACCTATGAGCACCCCCTTAATTCCCTTGAGATGGGATCTAGGCTTAGATCCCATTGAAGAGATCGCCCTGAATCGCCCTCTCCTGTATTGGAGACGACTCTGGTCAACTCCCGAGCTTGCAATTATAGGCATGATCCCGGTGATCTACTGTCAAGGGGGAATTTTGGGAAAAATACCTTGGCTAACATATGTAAAGAACCTTTGTTATCTTATAGGGATGGGGGACCTATGGTCCGCACCGGAAGAGACAAGTCGTTCGTTAACTAAGAAATAGCTGTGTGAGGCTTTACAGTTGTATCGGAAGGAAATTTTATTGCATTCGTCCTTGGGAAGGCTTACTAACACCTTTTTGGATATTAAGACCAGTCCCCATTTTGAAGTCTTTTTGGATGTTATTCAACCCCCTTTGGCAAAGAAACTTTACATTCAGTTTAGACACGGCTCGTTACCACTGAGGGCCTTCACACATAGATGGTCTAATGCATCCGACCCCTTAAGCTCGTGTCCTGAATGTATTCATATCTGTGAGACAGAGTTGCATGTTGTTCTTTTTTGCCCTTTATACACCAAGGCAAGGAAGAAGTGGATCATTCAACTCTGTAAGTCCAGGGGTTTTAGGGACTATCAGGAGGTGCTTAGAATCCTGAAGTACGACACTACCCAAATGATAGTGTTTGTGATGGCTAGATTTCTTCTTTCCATGTGGTTTGCCAGGTCCAAAATTCTATCCGCCATATAATTCTCCTGCTTCTAGTATTGATATTATTGCTATTATAGAAGCATGTGGTGTTGTGAGACTATTTTGGGACACAGATATTGTTCTAATATTATGTTTTTATGGGAAAAAATTCTTTTTAACTGTGCCTTGTAATTTTTATCACAAAAAACTATTAATGTTTTGATGGATTATACTCTATGCAATGTCTATTTAATCATTTTTTATTGTAAATAATTATTTATGTCTTTTTATGGTATTCTACCAAAATAAAAGGTTTTGACTGACTGACTGAGAAGTGTTTTTGTGGTTCTATAATGTCTAACTTTGTAGTTAGTATGTAGGTAAATGTGCATATCTATGCAGTCCCATAACCCCCTGCAGTCTACCAATTCACTCCTGCAAAAAACCTAAGTAGCCATGCAGTTTAGTAATCACAGTGTCAGTCTCTGTCCACTCTTCCTATCATCCTGACAGAAGCATATCCTTATGTAATCTCTGTGCCAAAACAGAAGCACTTATCTACTCACCCTGCCTTCAACTACCAGCAGTCTACCTGCCCAGTCACTGTCCATGCACTTGTACAATCACTCAGGCATAAGGAGTCACTGTGCTACAGTCAAATGTACATGATCTATGCAGGCCCCTAACCCCCTGTAGACTACTGATTCACTCCTGCCATGATCCAGATAGTACTCATGAAATGCCCTAATCACACTGTCACTCTCTGTCCACTCTTGCAATCATCCTCACAGAACCATGTCCTTATCTAATCTCTGTGCTGAAACACAAGCACTTATAAACTCACCCTGCTCTCAGCTACCAGCACTCTATCTACCCAGTCACTGTCTATGCACTTGTAAAATGACTCAGGCATTAAGAGATACAGTGCTACAGTCAAATTTGCACAACCTATGCAGGCCCCTAACCCCCTGTAGACTACGGATTCAGTCCTGCTATAATCCTGATAGTATTCATGCAATGCCCCAATCACAATGTCACTCTCTGTCCACTCTTGCAATCATCCTCACAGAACCATGTCCTTATGTGATCTCTGTGCCGAAACACAAGCACTTATAAACTCACCCTGCTCTCAACTACCACCACTCTATCTACCCAGTCACTGTCTATGCAATTGTAGAATGACTCAGGCATTAACACACCAAGTGCTACAGTCAAATGTGCACAATCTATGCAGGCCCCTAACCCACTGTAGACTACTGATTCAGTCCTGTGATAATCCAGATAGTACTAATGCAGTGCCCCAATCACACTGTCACTCTCTGTCCACTCTTGCAATCATCCTAACAGAACCATGTCCTTATCTAATCTCTCTGCTGAAACACAATCATTTATAAACTTACCCTACTGTCAACTACCAGCACTCTATTTACTCAGTCACTGTCTATGCATTTGTAGAATGACTTAGGCATGAAAAGACACTGTGCTACAGTCAAATGTGCACAATCTATGTAGGCCCCTAACCCCCTATAGACTACTGATTCACTCGTGTGATAATCCAGATAGTACTCATGCAGTGCCCCAAACACACTGTTACTCTCTGTCCACTTTTGCAATCATCCTGACAGAACCATGTCCTTATCTAATCTCTGTGCTGAAACACAGGCACTTATAAACTCACCCTGCTGTTAACTAGTAGCATTCTACCTACCCAGTCACTGTCTATGCACTTGTACAATGACTCAGGCATTAACACACGCAGTGCTACAGTCAGATTTTCACAATCTCTCCAGTCCCCTAACCCCATGCAGAGTACGGATTCACTTCTGCAATTACCCAAGTAGTAGCCATGTACAAAGTTACATACAATGTGTTTCTTTAGTAATACAATAGTATATTTTATAACTTTATTTTAATAATGTCATATATACATTTTTTTTACAGATATTTTTCATCATCATTAAAAAAAACTTACCATGACTAGAATAACACAAAAGAGGAAACAACAAAAAAGGAGTATTATTTGAAGAAAGCAGAACAGCATAAATTAGATGAACTACAGCATGTGGGGAAAAGATAAAGTCTTCTGGTAAGAGAACAAAAGAATTTGTTAAAAAACTTTCAAAGGCTAAAAATAGTGTGCACGACGTGGAACGTATAAAGAATGCCCCAACAACAAGGAAGAATACAAAGAAATAAGGAGAAGTTAATGGAAAAATGCATTCTGAAGAATCAATGTATGGTAAAAGGAGAAAGAATCAGTTTGAAGAAATTAGAAAGAGAATGTTTTACAATAGAGTTGTTTTTAATTTGTTGAAAGATGTGAAGAAATATAAAAGAAGATCAGCATTTTATAAAAAGAAGAAACAGATTGAAACTATTGTTGAGAAGGCTTTTGAATTAAAAAGGAAATTATTCATTTTAGTTTTAAACAGAATTCGATCACTTGATAAGCCAATCAATTTTATGAAGGCCAAAAGTAAGAAGAAGAGAGTAATTAACAGAAGTAACTTTTGTGATTTTTTTGAGGTGAATGGAAACACAGTTCAAGTTTAGAGCCTTTTTTTAATGAAGAGAGTTATTTTCAAACCAATACATTATTGCTTGCAGTTGATACCAGTGGTCGAGCTTATGAGGCTAAAAATGGTTGTCCAATTGAGAAAGAGAAGATGGTTCCCAGAAATGTAGAAGAAGTGATAGCTGATGAAGTTCTAGGGAGACGTCCTAAAGCTCCAGTGTATACTTGGGATTGTAGTAGTATTTGTAGTATACGACAGGAATCTATTAAAATTTTACGCAATTTCTTACGAGTCTATAGTAAAAAAAGTGTTAAACAAAAGATTTAGGGCCATATGTAGGTAGAACGTGTTTTGTGATTCTCTAATTGCAATTTTTAGGGAATCGCAATTAGAGAATTGCAAAACGGAATGTAGGTAGGATTAGCAAATATTTTTGCGAATCCTACATATTCCTTAATTGCGAATTGCAAATTGCAATTCGCAATTAAGGAATACCTCCCCATTCATTCCTATGGGCCTAGAGGCCCATAGGAATGAATGGGAAGACATTCTCAATTTGCGATTCTCAATTAGAGAATCGCAAATTGAGAATGCAATTTCAAGTGTGCCAGGGTGTCAAAAGGACACCCTGTTGCACCCCTGAAATGAGCATGGGTGCACATGTGGCACACATACATGCCCTAAGGACATGTGTGTGCACCACATGCCACTTTGAAAAATGCAAAAATATGCATTTGTGAAAGAAATCGCAAATTACCACCAACCTGTAGTTGGTGGTAATTTGCGATTCTTTAAGGCCAAATTGCACTTTGTTGGTGCTTCTTACATTGCATTTAAGGAATCGCAAAATTTGCGATTCCTTAAATGCAATAGCAAAATAAGGAATCGCAAATTTAGCGATTCCTTATTTTGCACCCAGATTTGCCTTCCTACATACCACTTAGCAAAATTGCGATCGCAAACGCCGAAATTCGGCGAATTTCGGCGTTTGCGATCGCAATTTTGCTTTCTACATATGGCCCTAAGTTGTTGCAAGGACTAGAACCCTGCAGAGTAAGAAAAAATACTGGTTTGCAAGGTCAGTCTCTGGTTTGTCTTTCAATAAAAGTATGTCAAAGTGTTTTTCATCATTTTAGAATGTTAGCAGTACATCATTCTCAAATGCGGAAGTTTGTGAGAAGATTGTATTACGCTAAAAGTCAGCAATAATTTTAAATGACTTAAACAGTGCTCTTTTGCATGGAACAGTATCAGACGTTACAAAAGTTTGTGATGAAATAGAGTGTAGCAATGACGGTCGTTCACAATGTTGAGGTTGTTAAAGTTGATTTATTGTTTCCCAGGTGCTGCGCAGCAGTCAGCTCCCTCGACCCTACAATCCCAGAAACCCAGTACAATCTTTTGAATGTCAACATTCCATTTAGAATTCTTGAGACCAGAACATCATGGCTCAAGAATTCTAAAGCAAAGTAAAACACTACATTATCCTTTCCCTCAAATAAAAGCAAATAAAAATAAACAAGAAAAAACAAAGAGAAAGGAAGAAGAATAATGATGTAAGAGGAAGGGTAATAAAAGATAAATAAAAACACAGAAAGAAAAATTAACGATACTTAGCAGGAACAAAACGTTGTCGAGAACTCCTGTGTAAACCTCGCGTAACCGAGGAAGGAGAAGAAACAATATTTTTGTCACACAAAGAGTTTTGCTCGACATTTCTATTGATTTTCACCACTCTTGAAACATTCCACCAGTTTTTAGAGTTCACTCTCACCGCATTTCTGAAGACTTTATCAACAGTGAATGGTTCAGAAAATTTAGAAATCCCTTTCTTGTTATGGATAGGGATCTTTATACGCACAGTATCACCAACAACAAATGGTTGAGAAGAAGATATTTTCCTTGAATCAAAATATGATTTCTGACGCAATTGAGCTTGGAAAACATTTTCTCTCACAAAATCTTCCACACCACTCATAGAATCCATCTTAACCCACTTTGACATCCAACCAGGACAAACCTTAGAACAAGGTTTCCTACCTCTAAGAAGTTCATAGGGAGAAACTCTTGTAGATGAATGTGGAGTTGTGCGATAAAACCATAGCATTGATTTCACAGCATTCTGTACATTGCATCTCCCAGCCAATGCCCATTGAACGCAATTGTTGAGCACCCTATTCATGCGCTCCACCAAACCATTGGTCTGCGGATGATAGAGTGCACTCTTGGCATGCATTATGACACCTTGATGTAAGAAGGATTCAAACTCGTGACTGGTGAATTGTACACCATTGTCACTAACAATAGTGGATGGAAAACCTTCACGGAGAAAAATGTCCTTTAAGAAAACAATGACTTTTTTCGAATTAGGTTCATCAATAAAACATACTTCTGGCCATTTTGAGTAATAATCAATTGCCACAATGGCAAACCTAGAATTAGTAGGAAGCATATTGAAAGGTCCCACCAAATCTATTCCTATCTTCTCCCAAGGCTTGTTTGGTAAAACAATTGGCTGTAGAGGGGGTGTATGAGCTTTTAGACTCTTATCTGAACCTGGACAAACCACACAATCCCCTACAAATAAATCTACATCTTTGTTCATCTGTGGCCACCTAAAATGTTCACGAAGTCTTCTCTTCGTGAGGGTATTTCCTTGATGACCTTCATGCGCTCCTAACATCAATCTCGCTCTCAACATGTCAGAAGGAACTAACCTGTCACCGCGTACAAGCAAACCGTCCTCAACAGAAAGTTCAGGGGCAACTTTGACAAACGTCTGAAGAGAAATATGTACATTTTTCTCTCTGGGCCACCCTTCTTTTACAAACTTGATGACATCACCCAATAAAATATCCTTTGAGAGAAAATCTCTCCATTCAACCTCACTTACAGCACACATCTCCTCTAACCCCACAGAGGCTACAAAACACTCTTTATCATCTTCATCCACCATCTCATGCTCCGATTCAACAGGGTGTCTTGAAAAATAATCTGCCCTAATATTTCTATTTCCAGGAATGTGGCTAACTTCAAAATCATATTGCAAGAGTTTAGTTGACAAATGTGCTATCCTGGGTGTATGTTCTTTGATTTTGTCCCCAGAAAGAATTGAAACAAGAGGACTATGATCAGTCCTTAGTTTGAAATGTCTACCCCAGATGTATGGATTACATTTTCTTATTGCCCACCAGCATGCTAGTAGTTCTCTCTCAATGACCGAAAAGTTGAGTTCAGACCCACGCAAAACTCTTGAAGCATAACCAATGGTATGCTCAAGTCCATTAACCATTTGCGTAAGAACAGCTCCCAATCCCAACCTGCTCGCATCTACAGTGACGATGCATGGAACATTAGGATTAAAAGGTTTGAGGATTTTTGGACTAATTAGCTCACCTTTGATCCATTCAAAAACTTGGTCGCATTCGGTATCCCACTTAAAGGGAACACTTCTCTTGATCATATTAGAAAGAGGTTGACATTTAGTAGCATAACCAGGCACAAATCGTGAGTAAAACTCACACAAACCAATAAATGACTTAAGCCCTACCTTGTCTCCAGGAGGAGGAGAATCCACTATTGCTTGCTCAAGTCCTGGTCTGGGTTCAACTACTTACTCAGAAAGAACATGCCCCAGATATTCAATCTTTTGCACTCTGAAACACATTTTTCTTTTTTTAACACAACACCACCTTCACGCAAAGCCTCCAAAACATAGAACATAGTCTCGTCATGCGATTCACATGTTTCACCATGTACTAGAATGTCGTCCTGAAAGACGACCACCCCTTTGATGTCCTTAAGTAAGTTCGACATAATTCTTTGAAAAACTGCCGCGGCAGAAGCCAAACCAAAAGGCATCCGGTAGTATTAGAAAGTTCCAATTGGAGAAACAAAAGTGGTCAAATGCCTGGAAGAAGGATCAAGGACAACTTGGTGATAGGCTGATGCTATGTCTAGCTTACTGAACAATTTTGACCCATTGATCAATGATAACATCTCCGGGATTTTTGGGAGAGGATGAGAATCCATCCAGATGTTTTTATTTAGACTGCGTAAGTCTATGCAAACGCAAATCTCACCATTTTTTTTCTTCGCTACAACTAAAGGAGAAAGCCAAACGGAAGATTCTATTGGTTCTATAATCCCTTTCTTGCAAAGACCATAAAGCTCTTGTTCTAGCTGATTCCTAACACTAAATGGTACATTTCTTAGCCGATGTTTAACCAGAATAGCGTCATCTCTCACCTTGATGGTATGAGTGAACCCTTTAACACACCCAAGTTTGTTACCAAAAACATCAGGAAAACGCTCAGATAAAGTTTCGATAAAATTGTCAGAGCGAAGAATGGAGACTTGATCCTTGGTACCAGGTCTTACCACCATTTTAAACAAATCCTGATGGAACCATCCGAGAATGTTCAATCCTTTAATGGCTACATAAACTTTGCCAAAAGGTTTTCTCCCCCTAAAAACTAAAGAGTCCTCAAATTATCCCGCTAATTCAATGGTTCTGCCTTCATAAGAGACAGGAGATCTGTCTGGGGGAAATAGCGAACAAAATCCCCACACTTCTTTAAACTTTTCCAGCGTTAACATGGTTATTCTCGCTCCAGAATAAACTAATAGACAAGCATTCTTTCCACCAATCTCCACATCAACGTAAGGATCCACACATTCAGAATGTATGTTAGAATCTTGAACCACATCCCCTACCACAACAACCATGTCTCTCAAATCTTCTTGAATTTTCTTTAAATCATCACACTTAGGCTCATTAAAAGAGACATTAGCAATAGAGGAATTAGAAGAGGAAGAAGAAAAACCGCTGTTCATTTTTCCATCTTGTGAAGACGAAAAACTCCTCTTAACATTTTGGCAGACTTTAGCAAAATGACCCAATCTACCACAATCCCTACATATGACATTTCTTGCGGGACAAACACGTCCCGACTTAAAATGAGGAAAATTTCCACATTTAAAACATATGTTCGTTTGTGTAAAAAACTTATTGTCATTTCGAGAAAATGCACTGTTCTTATTTTCCTTTGGTCTTACAGCATTAATGCATTCTTCCCCTTTGTTGGTGGAAGATGAAGCTTTTTCATCAAGCTCCTTAACAGACAATTTGGAAAGTTCTATGCTTTTCGCAATACGAATAGTTTCTTCCAACGTGGGATTACCTAGAGAAAGTAGTTTCTGTTGTATGCTTTTGTCAGTACACTTGCAAATATATTGGTCTCTTATCAATTGATCTCTGAAGCCCTCAAACTGACATTCTGCACTGAGAACACGCAAAGCAGAGATGAAATCTTCTACCTTTTCACCAATTTTTTGTTCTCTTTTGAAAAATTTGTGTCTCTCAACGACAAGACTGGATTGTACATCGAAACGTAATTCCAATTTTTTAACCGTTTCTTGAAACTCGTCAATATCTTCTTCATCAGCAGCAAGGAGGCAAATGTTTAAAAATGTCTCTCCCTTCAAATCCTAAAACATTCAATAAGAGACACTTCTTCCTTTCGGCCTTGTATCGTGAACCACCTATAACACCAATGTAAGTTATAAATGCGTCATACCATTTTTTCCAAGAAATAGGTGGATCCCCAGGTGTTTCTAGAAAAGGTGGAGGAAGAGACACAGATTGCATATTCAATTATACCTGTCACGTCCCCCAACTACAAATCAAATAAACCACATATGCTTATTATTGTATGTGACACTTACATGCATGTACATTAGAAAACTAAACTTAAAAATGATTGTGACTTGTGAGCGCAGATTTTTTAAAAGGTAATTATGTACACTTAATTTTCTAAATTTTACACTGCACAGTAATATGCTACAAGAAGAAATGGTCACAAATATTCAATGTGTGCACATCACCGTATTTCCTTGCAATAAGCATTTACTTCATATAATGATG
The DNA here is from genome assembly GCF_964204655.1 of Triturus cristatus. Taxonomy (NCBI): domain Eukaryota; kingdom Metazoa; phylum Chordata; class Amphibia; order Caudata; family Salamandridae; genus Triturus; species Triturus cristatus. Next base: position 1,004,348,356 of record NC_140591.1, on the reverse strand, counting down.
AAAAGTACCTTTAAGGATAAGGTGTGCATGTCACCGTTGAACCACAAGCTTGAAATCAACTCCAAACCAATAAAATAAAAAATAAAAATTGCTTTTTGTCGTTCCTAACACATGTTGTAGAGTTAACGCACAATTTACGAGTTTTTAAATAAAGATAGATATGCCGAAATCAAAACAAAAGTGTGTGCGCGTCACCGTTCCTTGATGCGTGAGCAGAAACCTTCAATGTTCACATCAAAACAAAAAGGTGCGCGCGTCACCGTTCCTTGACGCGCGAGTCGAAACCTTGAATTTACACTTTGCCTTCGGAAGAATAAATCCGCCAATCTTCAATGGATCAACTTCCAACCACAAGATGGCGCTGACATGAATTTTCAACGTGTAACCATGGCAATCACGCTTCCCTGTTCTCCTGCGTGCTCTCCCAAGATGGCGTGCGACGCATGAAAACTGCTGGAAGGCCAACCCTCCCTAACGTTGTGACGGGATGCTACGGCAAAACAACTTCTTCTTCGCTCCTTGAAATATCATTTTTACGGCTACACAGTGCCTTAATAGATATGAGGAAACCTTTCCTGCTGCTGTCGGTGAGAACTTTCTTCTTTTCCTTGAAGATTCTCCGGTAACTCTATCGCGTGTAACCGAGCGTTATCAATATACTTCCATCCGCATGGGTTCTGCAGCACCTGAGTTCTAAATCGTCGACAAATATTTCTGTAGCAATGACGGTCGTTCACAATGTTGAGGTTGTTAAAGTTGATTTATTTTTACTCAGGTGCTGCGCAGCAGTCAGCTCCCTCGACCCTTCAATCCCAAAAACCCAGTACAATCTTTTGAATGTCAACATTCCATTTAGAATTCTTGAGACCAGAACATCATGGCTCAAGAATTCTAAAGCAAAGTAAAACACTACATAGAGTTTGGCCCTGAAGAAGAAAGTAGACAAAGTGAGACATTGATAGATGTAGATGTTGAAGAAAATATCGAAAATAGTAGTACAGAGAAGTTTGAAGAACAAATTACAAAGCTTAAGGTAATTTCGTGTGAAAGGACAAATTACACTTGTATTAGTTGCCGATGAACTCACTATAGAAATCAGACTAGGACTGTTGATCTATATTTAAAAAGTGAAAGAGAAAATAATGATAAATGGAAGGAATTTGTAACTTATTTTTTGGAAGAGGATTGCTTTGATTTGGGTACTGATCGGCGTATTTGTAAATATTGTTATTAGAAATTAGAAGATAATAAAATGCCTGCTAGAGCTGTCCATAATAATCTAGAGTTAGTAACTATTCCTCCAGAACTGATAGATTTAAACATGTATGAGTCTATTCTGATACAATGTATGCACCCATTTCAGGCTATTGTTTGTATAGAGCCTAAAATAGGTAAATTGCCTCCTACAGATTTGCAACGAGGATTAAAAGGAAGAGGTGTATATTTACCTCTAGATTTAAAGAAAAATATTGAAACTATTGGTGTAGAAAATGTAGAAAGTGAACCACTAGTTATTCTAGCTAATGGTGTTCCTACAAAGAATAAGAACATCTGGCAGGAATTAGTAGATGTTAGGAAAGTGCAAAAGGCACATAAACAATAAAACCTAACAGTGGAACCTTCTAGTTGTCAGCACCTAACCTAATATCACTCCAATAATATTGTCCCTTTCTATGCTTCCAGGGGTCTGTGTGCACACTGAATAGCACCCACCGTCACAGTGCTTGTTCCATCAGGAACCTAACAATTTCAAACAAAAGCACAGGTGCACCACATAGCATAACTTAATCAATAGAGATAGATATAAAGTTCATTTCAAGAGCAAACAGTTCCTTAATTTTTTATTCCAAATTCATTTTGCGTAGATAAAAGAAACAAGTCCAGTTCTAATGACTCTACACACAGCACAGCCGACGTGTTTCGTCCTAATGTAGGACTTCTTCAGGGCTGTTAGATACAAACAAATAAAAATACATATATAAAAACAACATTTAACACACATAAAAGACATCCTATATACAAACAAACAATGGGCCAAAATCTAACCCATAGTCACATTGTAAAAGATTAGACATGATTATTCTTTGTACATCTCAAAGACAGACCAACAAGTTATTAGACAATTGTATATTTTTCTACTTACACTTAAAGTACAATGCATTATTCCTTAATGTTGGTTAGCACATTTAAGGATCAAAAGTCCCAACCGGTACACACTTATCAAGAGTATTGTAATTTTTGTTAATGACCTCAGATAACATCATGTTTCTCATATTTCATCACATGATATAGGACTACTTTCATTCATTCATGGCGATTACAAATCCAAAGGTTACAGAGGACCAAGGAAGGAAAATGTGTACAAAGAAGTATATATAAAAAATGAAGTCTAAAGAAGTATGTGTAAAAAAGTATGTATACAACTCTCCATCGGGGCTTGAGGACAAGAAAAGGCAAATCAAGCAAGAAGACCTATAATAGCAATATTGAGACAAGAACCCCATATATACAAAGGCCACTGTCGTGTGGATATCCTAAGTGAGGCACTAAATTATCACAAATTAGTCTGAAGTGTCCATCCCTCAATTGCGCATTTCAACCAAAGGTACAATGGGACATTCACAAAATCAGCAACACACTAACACCCTTATGCATCAAGCCAAAATCCAGTCGGTAAAATACCGATTCCTTATTAGCTCCCGGTATTAAGTAAAAAATACCCAATCCCAATGCATCAACCCAAAAGCAGAAATCGGTATTTAAGGAATCCTTAAATAGCGATTCTTTAAATAGGGATTCCTTAAATACCGATTCCTTAAATAGCGATTGCATTTAAGGAATCCCAAAGTGAGATTCCTTAAATGCAATGCATCAAAGTTAAAAAATTAGCGATTTCGCTAATAAGGGGAGCAAATTACCATGAAGATGAACTGCATGGTAATTTGCAAAAACTTTGAAAAACGCACTTTTGTGCATTTTTCAAAGTTTCATGTTGCGCACACACATGCCCTTAGAGCATGTGTGTGTGCAACATATGTGCACATATCATTTTCAGGGGTGCAACAGGGTGTCCTTTTGACACCCTGGCACCCTTGAAAGTGCTCCCGCTATTAGCGATTCGGTAATACCGAATCGCTAATACAGAATGTCTTTACATTCATTCCTATGGGCCTCCAAGCCCATAGGAATGAATGGGTAGGTATTCCTTATTACCGATTCGGTATTACCGATTCGGTAATAAGGAATGTTAAGGAATCGCTATTTGAATAGCGATTCCTACATGCATAGCCTTTTGCTATTCCTTATTAGCGATTCCTTATTTTTCGCTAATAAGGAATCGCAAATGCTAATGTTGATGCATATGCCCCTAAGATAATAAGGAGGAAGTCTTTACCCACCACTAAACGAAGGTGAAGTCAAGTACCTCCATAAACTGCGAAGGCATCGGATTCGCTGCTCATAATTTCTCCTCCGGTACGTTCTATACTGTAAGTGATCACAAACAATATGACTTGCAATTTAAGTAGTGGATAACAAAAGTGGAGTTTTACTAACAAGGCGGCTACATTCTTTCTGGACTTACATTATATCCAAAATCTATGAGCCATCAATATAGAGGCCACGACTAGACGAAGACTACACGGCATGTTCCACAATGAGGGATTTAAAACGACGCCAGCTTATATTGCGATGGATTGCAGAACTATTTCCATAAGCATAAATCTATCGTAAAGAAATATAAAAGTCCAGCTTTAGGTCCACAAAGATACATGGTAGATAGAATTAACACCTCTTTGCTAGAGTACTAGCAGGACAAAAGATTTTAAATAGTATCCTGCTAAGATAGAACACATCTATTGAGTGGGCACATACCTTCAAAATGTGTCGCGAGGGTGCAGGAAGCCAAGGAGAGCACGAGCTGACACCACATAATAAGGGGTAGACCTATGCAATGACAAGCACAACTAGACTCATAAGAAAATAATTAAATCCAATTAGTGGCATCACTGACATATCATAAATCGTAAAGACAAATAAACATACTCACTAAAAGTATATTATGAACTAAGTTGGAAAGACTATCGCCTGTCTTGATCTTTCCTGCAACCATGAGCGCCAAAATTGATAGGAAGCATCTTACCTATAACGCGTCCAGGTAAGGTGGAAGTGCCAGCGTCCAAGAATATTTGGATCGCAAATCAATCAGGCAAAAAGAAAACGTCCTATAAAAGGAGTAAATATCCAAGACAGGCAACAATAAATAAATATAATTCCCCAATGTGGAACAAAAGCAGTGATACTTATAACGTTATTAAAACTGATAGAGAGAATTAACTTCATAAGTCTAATGGTCACCAACCCCCTTATTAAAGTGAACATAAAGTGGTAAGATTCTCATACTGGCCCCCCTTGAACTCACCCAGTACATGGTAGAGTTATACTATCAATATGAGTAGGTCACATATGATACAGACCGAGATGCCAAAAGTGGCAGCGCAATGTGTGCACTACATCAAGCGGCGAACGGGCAGAGTAAAATAGCCAAATCGAATAGTAAAAGCGCCACCCAAATGAGAAAAAAAACATCACTGTAAATACAAATGATGACATAACCATTCTTCAAACTTAAATGCAAAGGAATTAGTGTAGTCGATATTAGACCTGACACACTGACTGCCAAGATAAGAGAAATCGCTAGGCCAATGTAATAGACACCATAAACACTAATAAGACTCACACATTCTATCTAGAAAGCATGTGAAACCAAAACGCATCCCTGGCAAAGAAGACAACAGCAAGAGGGCCAACCTTAGTGATCCGTTAGCCCAAGCAGTAACATGCAAACAACAAACTTACCACAATAAGTTGGTTACTATTAAAGGACACGCTGGAAAACGTAACTCCAAGGGAAATCTGTGCAAGAAACCGTGAGGATGTCTGTTTAGCGTTTAAATAGCACGGGGAAACTAGAGAAACCAAGGCACCTGCGTCAGAGGAAAGAAGGCACACCCACCAAAGAACATGTGACATGTACCTAAGGTGGTGGCCATGTTGTAATGGAAATAGCAAAACCATATAGCCTACAGGAGTTATGATATTGAAACATAAGTAAAACAATAGGACAAGCGCAATAAATGTATTACTCAGAATGCCTTGACATTAGCTAAGTCCAATTTAAGGTCAGCGCGCTGACATTCGTCTGCGCGCATTTGATAAGCAAATCTCCAAACAGTCAATATACGAAATAATTAGTCTACGTAATTTCATAGATTATTGAAATTACTGCAGTCCCCCATCGGGGAAAAAGAACAGGTGTAACTCGTATTTGTTAGAAAGCCCTGGGATCGAGCTTTATATGCTCAGAAACAGCATCACAATATCAACGACAATACAGCGGCCATCTTGGCCTGGTGTAATGTAAATGAAAAATATACTTAAAGCAAAAGAAATTTGAAATACGAAGTACAACACAGTCCCATATTTGTATAATTCAGAACAGACGTCATTAAATTGAAAATTAAACAACTCCTGATCGGTGCAGCTAAAGAGCAATTGACATAATTCATTTTTTTATCATGTTAATACAGAATTTCCAAATGTGTCTCATATACAGACCCAAGTGAGTCAAGCAAAGCAATATCTTGACAAAGTAATAAATAAAAAACATATAGATGACTAGGAGATAAAAAGATGATAAGGGGGAAGAAAAGGGGAAAGAAAATTGAACAAATATGGTCCCATATTTGTATAGGTCAGAACAGGTGTTATTGAATTAACAATTACGTAATTCCTGGTTAATGCAGCTGAAGGGCAATTAACACAATTCAATTTTTTATCATCATGTAATACAGAATTTTCAAATAGGTCAAGTATACAAAGCGAGAGACCATAATTTTTATATACAGAGTTAGTCAAAAATATAGGGCGGGGTGACATTCTTACAAAACATAGTGCATTTCATCATCACTATTATGACCTAGCTCAATGGCTCGCAGTCTTCAAATCCACCCTGCTTCCTTTTTTCTTAAAGCCAATTCCCTATTCCCTCCCCTTGGATGGGCAGGGACATGATCTTTCCCCATGAACCAAAGATCCTCACCAGCTGTGTGATTTTCCTGCATATTAATTGTGAGGGGGTATCTAAGGTCCCCATTGCAACAAGCTAGCACATGTTCCTGCACTCTTATCTTTAGGGCTCTCTTTTTGCTGCCCACGTAGATCTTATCACAAGTGCAACCCAAGATGTAAATCACATATTTGGAATTACAATTAATAAGGTGATCGATGGTATATCTACATGTGGTGTTGAAGCAGAAATTATTTGTCTTGCTTCTGCCAAGCCTACAGACACTGCACTCACTACATGTGTAGAACCCGGTCATTGTAGACGTAAGCCAGGTTTGAGGTTTAGGGGTAGTGACATAACTGGGACACAGCATATTACGTAAGTTTTGTCCCCTCCTGTATGTCACCTTCGGTTTAGTAGACAAAGTATCTCGCATTCTTGGTATGTTCACCAACAGGTGCCAATGCTTTCTGAGGACATTATATACCCTGCTACTGCGATCATTATATTGTGTGTTGAAGGCAATAGGAGCTTTTTTGGACCTCTTACCTACATTTGCAGTTAAGGTCGATACCCTGGGGACTTTCATCACTTTTCTGTGTGCTTTGTTCAATATATCTTTCGGGTACCCTCTATCTAGAAAACGCTTCTCTGTGTCCCCTAAATTCTGTAAGAAGGTCTCTTCAGTGCTGCAGTTACGTTGCATGTGGATCATCTCGCCATAGGGGATGTTATTAATGACATGTTGGGGATGTGAACTCCGAAAATGTAGTGTACTATTGCAAACAGTACTTTTTCTGTGTGTGCGGCTATGGATGTGATTATCCTATATAGAGAAAGTAACGTCTAAAAAGTCAATCTCTTTCCTACTATAATTAATAGTAAGTTTGATGTTAAAAGGATTATCATTTAGATAAGTATGGTAGTCCATGAGTTCTGCGGCAGGTCCATCCCAGAGCATAATAACATCGTCGATGTACCTGCCCCAGAAAATCACATGTTCCACCCTCCTTGCCGCATGGCGGCCCCAGGCATTCTCCCGCTCGAACCAGCCCATAAAGAGCCTGGCGTAAGCGGGAGCAAATCTGGAGCCCATTGCTGTGCCCTGAATTTGGTGGAACCATTCAGAATCGTGAAGGAAAAAGTTTTTGGACAAAATAATATCAGTCATTTCTATCAGGACCTCATTGTGTGAATAATGGTCTGCAGTCCTTTGTCCTAGATAGTATTGTAATGCTTTTACCCCAAATTCTTTCTTACTACACGTGTATAGACTGGTTACGTCTAGGGTCACAAAAGTTAGAGTCTCGGACCAATTGAAAACTTCAAATTTCCCCAAGATATCCTTTGTATCCTTTATGTATGCTGGAAGGTTTTGCACCAGGGGCTGTATGTAATGATCCACATACTCAGAAAGTTTTTCCGTAGGTGAATTGACCCCAGAGATGATAGGGCGGCCTGGTGGAAAGGGGCCACCCTTATGTATTTTGGGCAGAATGTAAATACAGGGGAAAGCTGGTTCCAAAACTGTTAAGTATCTACACTCCTCTTCACTTAACAGACCGATCTCTCGCCATTCTACAAGTCTCATATTTATGTATGTACATAGTGCTTTGATGGGATTCCCTACGAGTATGGTATAGCAGGATGTATCTGATAGTTGGCGTTCTATTTCCCTCATGTAGCTCGTCTTTTCCATTATGACCACATTTCCCCCCTTGTCAGCCTCACGTATAACAATGGTGGAATCAGACTTAAGCCTTTTTAGGGCTATATTTTCTGTAGATGTAAAATTATGATTTCTCAAGTTTACGGGGATGGGTTGTTCCAATTATTGATGGAATCCTTGTGTTACTCTGTCCCTAAATATATCTATGTTAGGGTGTGTACCTACAGGGATACATTTTGACTTTGGTTACAGGCCACTATTAATTGACACATTCTCACTAATTTCCAATTCATTTCTGATTAGATCCATATCAATTGATGTTTCATATTCAACAGACATCATCGTTTGAATGACATTTATTTCATGAACAGTATGTAGCGGGGGAACAATTTCAATTGCAGGTTTGCTACAGATAGGAGGGTTTCGCAAGAAATGATCCTTTAATTTTAACAGTCTTCTAAATTTAGACAAATCAACAAACATGTCAACCTCACCTCCCATTTGACTAGGACAAAAACCAAGTCATTATATCTTATAAAAAACAATGATTACTACAAAAATGTGTATGTAGAAGAAGAAGAAATAATTTTAGGAGATGACAGTGAAATGTCAAGTGGTCAAATTGAAAACGTTGATATGTCCAAAAGTGAAGAAATGTATGAACATTATAGTGTACATCCACTTCATTTAAAAGGAGTGATGGGGAATACTATTGAATTATTCCAAATGAAGAAAGCGAAGGGGACTCCCATGAGTGTATGGGAAAAAAGTTTAGAAGCTCGTTGTTTTCCGCGGCTGTTCCCAATTGTAAAAGGTGGTTATTATGATGAACGATCAGTGCAGATTCCTGCATCAGAATATCGGACAACAAGATTGTATGCAGAAGATCCAAGATTTTGACAATGTATCCCATATATATTTCATCTTTTGCTTGAGAGTGACTTGTCTGGACTTTCATATGCAGTCAACCTCATATTAAAAACAGGACTACATCTTCAAAATGTTTCTGCAAAGGAATTTATGGATAAAGTACATCAGAGAGATGATCATTTAGAATCTCAACTGATTAATTTGATGGCATGTCAGCGCGGTACTAATGAGTATTGGTATCGTCGTCATGGAGAACTTCAATGTATGCTAAAGAATTTAGGAACTCCTACGTCGTTTGTTACCCTAAGCTGTGCTGAATATGCTTGAATTTCTTCGAGAAGCAAATTCAAATATTAAAAATATTGAATACAAGACACCTGGAGAATTGTGCTCTTTGGATCCTGTAAATGTATGCAGATATTTCAACCATAGGTTTGAAGCTATGATGTCTTTTATCTGCAATAAAAAGAATCCTCCTCTTAGAGAAGTTATTGATTTCTTTTGGAGAAAGGAGTATCAAGCTAGAGATGCTTCTCATATTCATATGCTGTTATGGATCAAGGATGCACCCAAATTTGGAACTGATTCAGATGAGACTGTTTTATCTTTTATTGAAGATTATGTCACATGTGCTATACCAAAAAGAACAGAAGAAAACACCTTAAGGCAAAAAGTGTTAGGATTCCAAAGTCATCGATGTGGAAAATACTGTCAACGGAAATACAAATTGAAGGAAAAGTTTTATACCAAATGTTGTTTTGGATTTCCACGTCCAGTAATATCCAAAGGAAGAGTAAACAGTTTCATGTCAGCAGTGAGACATACCATCACTAGAAAATCTCCAAAAAATACGTACAATTTGAGAAGAAGTGAAGAATCAAAGTATATCAATCATTATAATCCAGTTAATCTCTCAATGTGGATTGCTAATATGGATATCCAGTATGTTGCGGACAATTCCATTGCTGTTGCTCGGTTTGTAACATCATATATACCAAAATCAGAAAAGACTGAGTTGAAAGAAATGTGGGAAGAAATTTCCCACGAGAAGAGTCTTAGTAAGAAATTGTACAGTTTTAGTTTGAAGATGTTATCCCATCGAGAGATTGGAGCGTACGAATGTTCGGATCGGTTGTCGTCTGCAAGTTTATATTCAAAGTCAAGAGGGATCATTTGGGTGAGTCTAGGTCTTGCTGCAACGCGAAATCGAGTACTTAAACCTATACAAGAAATTGAATATTTAGCAGTAAATGAACCAGGAAGTACAGATATTGCCAAAACAAACATGTTGGATACATACTATCCAAATAGAAATCGTCATCTTGAGAACATATGCCTCTATGAAGTGAAGCAATTTTACAGTTTTAAGAAAAATACTACAGTAAACATAAATGAAGGAAAATATGAAGTGATTGGTTCAGAAGGATGTTTGGTGAAACATAGTAAAGGAAATCTGATTAATCACAGGAAACTGAGTTCTGATACTGCTGATAGAAGAGAATTTTACTATTTAGCACTTTTGCAACTGTTCAAGCCTTAGCGTACGGAATTGGAATTACTTGCAGATTTTCAGTGCTATGAAGATTCTTTCAGTGCATGTAAAGTTAGCATTGAGTGCCCAGTTTTTGCACATTATCTCAAAATGTTGAATGAAGAAATTGATCAAGAAGCTACTATTGCAGCTGAGATTGCTAGAGTCAATTCTCAAGACAGTCAACGTTCTGGTACCCTGAGTCAAGATCCACTAGGGCAACCAATTCTTGAAAATGAAGCAGCAATCGCCATAAATGAAGTGGAGACAGCAATGCATCAAGCTCAAGAAGATATTATGGACTTAGGAAACTTGGAAGAGCAACTTAATATTGAACAGAAAGAAATATATCAGCAAGTTAGACAACAGATTGACCATGGTTTTCTTTATGAAAAGAAAGAATGCACATGCACATCATTTCAACCTATCCGAATGTATATCAGTGGCCAAGCTGGTACAGGAAAAAGTGTCTTGATTCAAGATTTGACCACTTATCTATGGAAAACATCTGACTCACATTTGTCTTGTGTTGTAACTGCTTCAACTGGAGTGGCAGCACACAACATTAAAGGAATTACATTACATTGTTTACTAATGCTACCCATAGAACATGAAAATAAATTGGAATATCACAAGCTATCTGGAGAAGCTTGTTATGAAGTTTCAAGAGTGCTAAAGAAAATGAAACTTCTGATTATTGATGAGGGGAGAATGGTCTCAAACGTTATGCTTGCCTTTGTGCATTTATGAATGCAGCACATTTTAAAAACAGAATACGATGTCTTATATGGAGGAAAACATGTGATAGTTTTTGGTGATCTACTGCAACTTACTCCTGTAAGAGGGCAACCAGTATTTAAAACGCTTGTGCATGAAGACACCAGAAAGTCTTTGGGAAGTGTTGGAAACGTTAATATTTGGTCATATTTTGAATACAAAGAACTCATTAAAAATATGCTACAAGCAAATGATGAAGATTATGGAACCATTCTTCAAGATATAAGAATTGGAGTATTGACAGAACATGGCAAACAAGCTTTGCAAAGTAGGCTATTTACCAACTTGTTTCCAAATGAAAATATAGTTCCTGCAAAAATATACAAAACAATTGCAGAAAATAAATCTATACTCTGCCTCATGCCAACACTGCGAGCGTGTTGTACATTCAATGAAGAACTTTTAAAGCTGGAAAATGAACAAATAATAAAAATGGAAGCCATTGATAAAATAGAGCATTAAGGAATTACTATTATTTTGACAGAAAAACTGAAAACAAAATTGGATTCTTTAGAAAAATCTATATCTAAAACTGCTGGTTTAGAAATGAATTTATATGTATGTGTAAACTGTCGGGTTATTTTACGGCGTAATTTGGATGTGGAAAAATGTTGAGTAAATGGAGCAATGGCAAAAGTTGTTGATTTTGTTAGTTATCAAAAAAAAGATGGAATTGAATATTTGAAAATCAAATTTGATCATATTGAAGAAGTTAAACAAATTGCTCGTTGTTCTGCTTGTTTTTTGCTTGTTAAAGATTTGTATGTTCATAGAAAACAGTTTCCTCTTTCTTTGGCATATGCAGTGACTATTCATAAATCTCAAGGTTTAAGTGTAGACAGTGCTTTGGTAAATATTGGAAGTACTGTATTTAAAGAGGGTATGGCATATGTTACTTTGTCCCGAGTCACAACTTTATCTGGATTGCATTTGATTGATTTCGATGAGAGAAAGATTAGCACAGATATAAATTGTGTAAGAGAGTATAATCGGTTATGGAGACTGTAGGCTCCGAATTTAGGTGAATATCCTCTATATAAAAAGCATGTAGTAGGTCGAAAAAGAAGGTATGAGAATATCTGTAGTGAAGTTAAAGAGAAGAAAAAAATTCAGGATAATGTTGAAATTCCAAGCAAAAAGAAAAAGGACACTATTGAAGAGATTGTCGGATATCAGTTAGAAAATAGTTCAGGTATCAACTGCTATGCTAATGTAGTGGCAAATGTTGTATTTTTTCTAGAATATCTGCAACAGCAAATTATGGAGAATCATGAAAAAAGGTTTTGTTCCTTGTTGAGTTCTATTTTTGAAAAATTGAGAACTGATAAAACTAAAATCCAAAGTGTTTCTGATATTCGTAATCTTTTGGATATATGTTCTGGTTCTACGCAATTTACACAGAATGTGCAACAAGATGCTCAGGAATTTCTAATGTATATGCTTGCAGTATTAGAAGAGGAAGGAATACAAATGGAAAATCTATTTGGACTTTGTTATAAATGGGAACATGAATGTGAAAATTGCAGGTTTACTTCTACCACTAACATAGACACTGAAAGATTCATATATTTAACAATACCAGACTGTAAAACAGTGTCTTTCAACAAAAAAATGTGGACAATATATAATTTTAATGATACATAGATGTACAGTTGATGGAAGAAAATTGGAAACTTTAATTAAAGATGTTGTAGCAAGTCACCTATCAATATCAGGAAGAACTTTTGTAGCAGTAGCAATTATTTTCCACAATGGACCTTCTACCACATCTGGACATTACACTGTCTATTTAAAATGCAATAAAGCATGGGCATATTGTAATGATGCTCATTTAGTTTTTAGATATTGTTTGCCTAATGAATTACCAAATTCATACCTAATATTCTTAAAGCCAAAGTTCTAAGAACATCATTCGGCCTATTGGGAATATGTTAAACTGTATTAATACGATTACTTTGGACAATTTCAGTATAAAGGATTTCAGGAATATCATTTGACCTAGAGGAAAGATGTTAATGTGAATTAAGCACTTTTTCTGGGATATTCTGACAGCAAATATTTTAAAGAACATCATTTAGAGTATATGGAAATTATGAAGAATTATTGATTGAATTATTGTTTTGCTTCTTTTATCTTGTAGTAACAAAATTCTCTTACAAAGAAGCATTTTATATATGTGTGATCTGTATTCTATGCTATGTTATTGAGGATGTTATTTTGTATACAATGTGCAGAGATAGTTTAGTATGTTGAAAATATTTTTGACACAGATTTGTTTTTTTAAACAATCTTCTTTATTGGTTTTTTTTTGCCCGCTGTTATGTGATGAGTAACATTGAAATCACTATTTATAGTGAAATTCAATATATTCTGTGAACAGCAAAAAACAATAATTTATATTATGCTTAAATTATGTTGTATTACAAAATGATAATATTATATATTATAACTGTATTTTTTCTTCTCTTTTACTGATTCTAATTCTAAAGTTAAAACGTTTTTAAACTTTAAAATATAACAAAAACTGCAAAAATGTTTACAATATTTTGATATCTACTACTGTAAAGGTAGGGTTAAGTAATCCAAACACTATCCATCCACTACTACATTCATCCAGGCACTATTCATACACACCTTTTAAAACCTATTCACTGCTTATTAATGTCTAAAATACCTCAAGTACTAACCATACAGTCCACCAATCACTATGCTAGTGGTAATGCAGTTTTGAAGTCATTTACTACTAGCATGTACTACTTCAATACCTCTGTCAGTATCCAAGCAGTCATACTTTTTTTCAGATGATCTCCTTGCAATACTCTAATCATTCAGTATAACTATGTCCTTATCTAATCACTGTACAAAAACACAATCACTTATAAAATCACCCTGCTGTCAACTACCAGCACTCTAACTATGCAGTCTAGCTATCCTCCTGTCTATCCCATATACTTCTCCAATCACTTATTCACCACTATCTACTTATCCTATTACTCTGCCAATACCAGCACTATCTTCTTATCCTATCACTCCGCCAATACCTCAGCAGTCATAAATTGACCATGTATTCTATTTGCAGCACTGTAATCATTCCAATTACTAGTAATGTACTTATAGTGTGGCCTATCCATTAACACAAGTACACCTCCAATATTCTGTACAGTATGCATGCAGACTTCCAACCAGGTATATACTATTTATACATTCATGCAAATTCCCACTTACTACCCATGCACCCTAGGAATCCTCCTGTTACTCCCATGCACTTCCTCAATCACCCATCCAGCACTATCTTCTTATCCTATCAATCCGCCAATAGCTAAGCACTTATAAATTGACCAGGCACTCTCTTTGCAGCACTGCAATCATTCCAATTACTAGTGATGTACTTAGGGAGTGTCCTAGCCACTCGCACACGTACACCTACAATATTCTCTGCACTCTGCATGCAGACGTCTTTCCACATACAGACTATTATAACACTCTTGTAAATACTAAGGTACTACCTATGCAACCTAGGAATCCTCCTGTCAGTCCCATGCACTTCCTCAATCACCCATTCAGCACTGTCTTCTTATCCTATCACTTTGCCAATACCTAAGCACTTATAAATTCACCAGGCACTCTCTTTGCAGCACTGTAATCATTCCAATTACTAGTCATGTACTTATGGAGTATCCTAGCAAGTAACACAAGTACACCTACAATATTCTCTGCACAATGCATGCTGACATTTAACCAGCTATATTGTATTGGTATACTTCTCTAAATATCTAGTTAGTACTTATGCAGTGTAGGAATCCTCCTATGAGTCCCATGCACTATGCAATCACCCATCCCACCATGCACTCTGTTTGCACGACTGTAATCATTCCAGTTACTAGTCATGTACTTCTGAAATGGCCTTGCCACTAATACAAGCACAGGTATAATATTCTGTACAATATACATACAGAGCTGTAACCACATACATACTATTGATACACTCTTGCAAACACCCAGTTAGTACCCATGCAGGCTAAGAATCTTCCTGTCAGTCTCATGCACTTCTCCAATAACCCGTCCAGCACTATCGACTTATCCTATCACTCCGCCAATACATAAGCACTTATAAATTCTCCATGCACTCTCTTTGCAGCACTGTAATCATTCCAGTTACTAATCATGTACTTATGGAATGGCCTAGCTACTAACACAAGTACAGGTACAATATTTTGTGCACAATCCCAACAAACATCTAAGCATATACATACTATTGGTACACTCCACTAAATACCGAAGTAGTACCTATATAGTCTAGGATTCCTCCTGTCAGTCTCATGCACTTCCTCAATCACCCATCCAGCACTATGTACTTATCATATTACTCTGTGTTGAAGGGGCGTTCTATGGGTGTTGCTGTGTATGTTCCCACACAACACCCATGGAACAAGACACATCTATAGATTTACAAGAAAACATAAATCTGGAAATCTGTGTGAATGCTTCACCACCCTGGAGGTGGCGTAGCAAGGCGCAATGAGGAGAAATGTTTTCATTTCTCCTAATTGTTTCCTCTTTCAACGCATGCTGCATTCTAGCACGCATTGAAGGAGGAAAATGCCTTTAGTGATTGTTTTTGTACAGGAAGGTGCTCCTTCCTGCACAAAAACAATCTGCCCACGATGCAGGCATCTTTGCAACATGGTGCAAGGGTGCCAGTGATAGCACATGGCTACAGTTTGTGCGCCAGTGCAGAGGGAAGCACAGAGATGTGACATATTCATGCAAATATGTCGCATCCCTATGCTTCAGAAGTGCTCCAGCGCAGTGCAGCAAAAGAGCTTGCGGTACCACACTACAGCACTTCCTCATACATCTGCCCCTATAAATTCACCATACACTCCTAATGCATTCTTTCAATCAATCATGCTCTACACATATATTCAACCAAACTTCCAGACATTACCATGCAATTATAGTTCTTTTTTTTAGCCAGATAAGGTAGTTCTGACAAGAACTTTTTTTTTCTTTTGTATGTTTTTTGTATTTTTTGAACAATTTTGTATTTTTTGGGGTGTTTTTTCAAAAACGGAACAAAAAAGGAACAAAGTAAACAGGTAACTTTTGGAATTAGTTTTCATTCCCCCCCCAAAAAAATTAACAGCGGTGGTTGAGTTGGGCAGCACAAACTGCATCCACCGACTACTCGCCGTAGCAGATACTTTTTTTGCACTTCACGCAGTGCTGTTCCAAAAACGCAAATTTTGCCCTTATGTCCTTAGGAGGTGTTGGTTGTGACACTCCTGGGGTGCTAGCAACTTCTGGTGCTGGATTTTCCGCAGCTCGCCTCATTTCCTCCCGAGCAAGATTCCGGGGGTGAATAGTGCGCAAATGCTTGTACATACTTGCTGTACCACAGGAGTGTTTCTTCTCACTGCCTCGTGACAGGACCCTCCCACACAGCAAGCATGTCACCTTTGTTGCATTCACCTCTTCTGTCCATCTGGAAAAGTGAAGAACTTCCAGACAACAGACTATGGTCTCTTTTTGGGTGGGTCTTCCTCCAACACTTCTTCTTCTGAAAGTAGTTGTACCTGCTGATCCTCTCCAGATGCCATTTTTGTTCAGACTTGACAAAAAAACACCAAAGAAACCCAAACAGGTTCAAGCTGGTGAAGAGATGCTTCTTTGAAGATGGTCCAAGAAGAATGATTAAAATGGGTGGGTTCCTTCAATAGTTACAGTGGGGAATGTTATGAACCAATCAAATCCTTCTTTTTAATGACACATGGGAGTCGCGCACCCTGCGCTCACAAAGAATGCACCCGACGCGACTCTGCGAAAATATATTTTAAAATAATATTAGTTTATTACAAGTAGAAATATACTATTTTTATGAATAGCTTAGATAATCTTTTGCCCTAATATGTACATTAAAGACACTTACATATCATTTTATTAAATACCTTTCGCGGGAACCGTGCACCCAGTGCATCCCACATATGATATCAGGCGGGGCCCGCCACTGCGCAAGCGTCGCGTACCATAATGTGCATGTGTCGCGAATTGGCGGGAGCAGGAGTCGCGCAACAGTCGCACGCCTATTGCGCACACCACGTAATATTATACGTATATCACCTAACTGGAAAACACGCACCCGGCGCACACCGTACGCGGATCCTTTACGACTTTTCTAATATGGCAGCTTTAATACGTGCACCCGTCATGTTAGGTACACTTTGGGTGCGCGATTTCAGAATTTCTTCTTTTTAAAAAAAAAAAAAGAAAATAATGTAAATATATTAAAATAAAAAAATAAAACAAAACAATTACAGTATACTTCAGTTTTATTTTTTTTATACAATTTTCAGAAAAGTATATAATATTGTTTAATAAATAATATATTTACAAATTAACAGTTTAAAACAATCTTCAAATACAGTACAAAAACATAGGTATAACTATTATACTTAAAAATTAGCATTTAAAAAACCTTTGAAATTCACTGAAAAAACCATAGGTTTCAGGGATGTTATAGTTAGAAACTAGCATTTAAAAAACCAATGAAATTCACTGAAAAAACCATAGATTTCAGGGACGTTATAGTTAGAAATTAGCATTTAAAAAACCTTAGAAATTCACTGAAAAAACCATAGGTTTCAGGGGTGTTATAGTTAGCTGGACATTTCACTCATACACAACCATTGAAATTGCTTTCTTATAGTTAGTTCTGCTAACTATAACTTCGGTGCCCGCAATGCACTGCTGATGATCTCACATATTACATCATTCATGACATGGTCAGTGACATCACTGATGACATCACTGATAACATCTCAAACAACATCACTGATGACATCACTGACGACAACATCCACGTGAAAATCTGATGCACCTCCTCACACTCTAATATGAACCTTTGATACACCCATTTTAAAATGCAGACTACCATTTTCAAAATCAATGAGACACCAATACCAGTTACTACATATGCACTCACTGATTCCTCAGTCTACACACACATCCCCTCATTCACCCATACAATTACTCATACATACAGTCTCTCATCAATACAACACTATTATATGCACTCATACACCTATACAGACACTCACACACCACCACTCATCCGTGGACTTACTCACACACCTAGTCAGTTATGCCAAGAATCAATCACACTCCCATTTCCTCACCTAAACAGTTATAAACACACCACCTCCCTTATTCAAACATATACTAATACATACTTACTCTCTTATACAATCATTGATACAAGTACACACTCATCCATACAGCCACTCTCACAAACACTGACTCTCACGTATAGTCATTTATGTACTCCAACTCTCACATACATTGCCTTTTACATATGTAGTTACTTAGACATGTACCACTGAGACATCCAATATCTCACTCACACACCCATACACACACTCACAGGCCCATACAGCTGTTTCCACATGAACTCTTGAACCCATACACCCAGTAAATCAACCACTCACACATCTAAGCACAGAGTCACACACCTCCCACACACACACACTCAGTCTCCCATACAAATACTCAGGCAACCAATCAATAACCCATATAGACACTCATGTAGCTCCTGACCAACACATGCAGCAGCTTACACAACAGACATACTGATACAGGGCCCGATTCACAGAACTAATTTAAGGCAAAATCCTAAACTTACTACTTTTGGTATTCACAGAAGGCATTTAGTAGTAGTAAAGTTAGGATTTTGTCTTAGTATGTCTTAAGTTTGTCTTAAGTCTGTCTTAAGTCTGTCTTAAGTCTGTCCTAAGTTTGTCTTAAGTCTGTCTTAAGTCTGTCTTAAGTCTCTCCTACTACTTTTGGTATTCACAGAAGGCATTTAGTAGTAGTAAAGTTAGGATTTTGTCTTAAGTTTGACTTAAGACAGACTTAAGGCAGACTTAAGACAGTCATAAGACAAACTTGAGACAAACTTAGGACAGACTTAAGACAGACTTAAGACAGACTTAAGACAGACTTAAGACAAACTTGGGACACACTTAAGACAGACTTAAGACAGACTTAAGACAGATTTAAGACAAAATCCTAACATTACTACTACTAAATGCCTTCTGTGAATACCAAAAGTAGTAAGTTTAGGATTTTGTCTTAAGTTAGTTCTGTGAATCGGGCCCACAGACATTCAGACAGTTTAGTCACTAACCCATGCGTTCAGTAAGACACATTTAATCACTCACTTATACAGTCAATCACGCACCTACAAAATCCTTCATCCAGACACTTATATACCCATTCATTCTTCAATACACCTTCGCATACATATAAAACATATTTAAACTTTACAGAAACACACAGTCACTGGATGATGTCATCAGTGATGTCCTCAGTAATGTAATTTGAGATGTCATCAGTGATGTCATCAGTAATGTCACTGACCATGTCATGAATGATGTAATATGTGATATCATCAGCAGTGCATTGTGGGCGCGTGAGTTATAGTTAGCAGAACTAACTATAATGGGGGAATTTCTATGGTTTTGACCGAGTGCAATGTCCAGCTAACTATAACACCCATGAAACCTATGGCTTTTTCAGTGAGTTTTTATGTTTTTTTAAATGCTAATTTCTAACTATAACGTCATTGAAACCTATGTTTTTTTCAGTGAAAATATATATATATAGTCATGTGATTAAGGCTCCGTGGAGCCGAAACGCGTAATGGCTGACAGAGTTTGGAGACAATAAACTAGATTTTGCGCATCAGGCTGTGGTCCATGCTCCATTTTGTTGAATTGACATAGCCGCTGTGCAGTGGAGTTTTCTGGATATTTATATATTCACTGAAAAAACCATAGGTTTCAGGCCTGATATAGTTAGGAATTAGCATTTAAAAAAACTTGGAAATTCACTGCAAAAAACAATAGGTTTTAGGGGTGTTATAGTTAACTGGACATTTCACTCGAACAAAACCATTGAAATTCCTCGCGCGCCCACAATCCACTGCTGATGATGTCACATATTACATCATTCATGACATGGTCAGTGACATCACTGATGACATCTCAAATGACATCACTGATGACATCATCCAGTGACTGTGTGTTTCTGTAAAGTTTAAATATGTTTAATATATATAGGGAAAGGCGTATTGAAGAACAGGTGGGTGTATAAGTGTCGGAATGGATGATTTACTAGGTGCGTGACTGACTATAAGTGAGTGATTAAATGTATCTTACTGAATGCATGGGTTAGTGACTAAACTGTGTGAATGTCTGTAAACGTCTGTCTGTTGGTGTGTAAGCGGCTGCATGGGTTTATGAATAGCTACATGAGTGTCTATATGAGTTATTGATAGGTTCTCTGAGTATCTGTATGGGTTACTGAGTGTTTGTGTGGGTGGGGTATATGTGACTGTGCATAGATGTGTGAGTGGGTCATTCACTGGGTGCATGGTTTCAAGAGTGCATCTGTGATAGATTGTATGGGTGGGTGAGTGTGTGTATAGGTGTGTTAGTGAGTGAATTTATATATCAGTGGTACATGTGTGAGTAACTACATATGTGAAAGGCAGTATATATGTGTGTTGGAGTATATAAATGGCTATAAGTGAGAGTGTGTGTATAGATGAGTGTGTGCTTGTATCAGTGATTGTATAAAAGCATAAGAATGTGCTAGTATTTGTATGAGTAATTGAGCTTGTGTGTGTATAACTGTGTAGGTGAGTAAATGACAGTGTGATTAATTATTTGCATGACTGACTAGGTGCCTGAGTACCTCTATGGAAGAGTGGCGGTGTGTGAGTGTCTATATAGGTGCATGAGTGCATATGATAGTCCTGTACTGAGTGACCATAAGTATGAGTGACTGTACGCGTGAGTGAGTGGATGTGTGTGTAAACCTCAGAATCAGTGAGTGGGTATGTAGTTATTGGTGTTGGAGTTTCTATGGGTTTGAGAATGGCAGTCTGTAATTTAGAGTGGGAGTATCAAACGTTATATTAGGGTGTGAGAAGATGCATCAATTTATCACATGGATGATATCATCGGTGATGTCATTTGAGATGTCATCAGTGATGTCATCAGTGATGTCACTGACCATGTCATGAGTGATGTAATATGTGACATCATCAGCAGTGCATTGCAGGGGTGCGAGTGAAATGTCCAGCTAACTATAACTTTCTCTAAAACCTATGGTTTTTTCAGTGAATTTCTAAGGTTTTTTAAATTCTAATTTCTAACTATAACGTGCCTGAAACCTATGTTTTTTTTCAGTGAATATATATACACACACACATCCCCACACCCACGCACAGACACACACACACACACACACATATATATATTCACACACATATATATGTAAATGAGTTTAATCCTATGTAAAAGGCTATCAATTCTGCCAAAACAAACAACATCTGTGTGTCTTCTACAATGGCTTGTATCACTATCACAGTCTGACCTTACCTTCTTCAGGCATGGGAGCTTCCGACTTGAAAGCTGACCACAAGTGTGTGAGATCCATCTTGAACATCCTGCACTGAAATCATAACTTGCACAGAGGCACATCTAGTGAAAGGACCAAGGGTGATGAAGATGATACTCTGTATACAGATATTAAAACCTTTGAAAATGATGCATAAGACTTGGGGAAGAGAAATGTACAATCTGGAGAGCAACATGAGCTGCATATTTATCATGTAGAAATAGTTGCTAAGAAGCATTTCTACCTCAGTCCCTTCACTTTTGAAACACCAACTTTGTCTTAACCTACTTCATTTTAACTATGTTCATGGCAGGGTTACCCCACATCCCCCTGTCCAAATGATATAAGTTCCACACAGATGTTGCCAGCCTCCAATATCAGGATAAATAGACCTTGAAATATGATGCCAAATTTCAGGTGAATAAAAATCTTAATCGATAATATTCTGCCATAGAAACAAAAGAGAGTGTTTGTAATATTTGAGGTGATTATTGACCAAACACTGTGTATTGCTTTGAATATCGTTTGACTGTTATCACTTATCACAATTTGCAGATCTTCCCAGTTGAATGTCTAATTGGATAGCTGGTTATCAATTTATTATGTCAGTATAATGTCTCACTGTCCTAAAATATCTGGAACCCAGAGCAGACACTAAGTCTAGCTATGTTCCCCATGGTCAGCTTTAGGTATATAACTAGATCTGTGAAACATAACATTATACCATCAGCACTTGCAGGCAGGAGTGCTGTGCACTCCTTGCTCTAATTGCTTAATGCGGTTGGCTCATTCTCCAAATTAAAACTGGTGGTACAAACAATGTAAGAAAGATTAATGGAGAGAGCGTGAAATGGTATTCTGTAGCGCTCAACCTGCATTTGGAATTATCCATATATAAAACAGGGTATATCCGTTTAGTATACATCAGTATACATTAGCTGTGTAATGTCTAACAATAATTGGATAATCTTAATCATCATTAGCCATTGAAACATGAACTTCTAGGAAACAGAATAAAAGGCATTCTCTGTATGAAATGTTGCATTAAAGGCTAATACATTGATGTTATTCCTGCACAAGTCTTCACATGAGTGTCTGGGACTGGCTAGGTTGAGGCATGTGATGTAGATATCCCGTTACCTGCTGTTGTTTCAAAAACATTATGAGCTATGGAATGTAGCAAGTAAAAGATAGTCTATGCATGGCAGTGTCCTAATCTTTTTCTGGTGCTTTGTCAGACAGAGGTTTTGGGGAAGTAAAGGTGGTAGTTACAAGTCTTTTCTCGTGCTCGTTTCATATTTTTAAGGGGATGATGTCATCCTTGCAGACTATAATCTTCATGAGATTTGTGTCTCCCAGTGTGCATTCTCTGGTTTGCTAGGAGTTGCTCTGTTATCTAAAGAATCTTTGGTAATTCATCTTAAACTAAACTTAAACTGAGTTCTGTCTTCTCATGTCTGCTTTGGTTCATTTGGATCTGTCCCTAGCCGCTTAGGGAATTCAGTACCAAGAACTTTGCAAAGGCCGGGGACGAAATGCTAAAAGACAATAGGTAGGTTCACTTTAATGTATTGAAGACCAAGAAATGCAACTGGACAAGTAGCAGGCAGACGTCCAACTTCCAGCCAGTTCAAATTAAAACACATTCTTTATTCTTAATTCTACATTAACATTCTAGCCCCATTGACAAACAAGACCCAACACATCTCCTCCCAATATAACACACAACACCATTCCACATTATAACAGCGTAACAACCATAAAGCACCCGAACTGCACATTCAAAATTATATAAAGGCTATTAAGGCTTAATACTAAAAGGATAGAAATTTACATAGATTCACAATGTGCCATCCACAAAAACTGTGAAAACTTAAACATAGTAAGGGAGTAGTTTAACTGGAGGTCTCCTCTCCCTTGATGTTCTCGTCACTCACATCCTGAGAGTCAGAACTCTCAGAAGAATCATTACATCTAGGCTCAACTCCTGGTGTTACCACACCATAACAAAGTCCCGGTCTCAGAAGAGACAATTTCTATTTATTTCAACACTTTCAGTCCCCAACCACGACAACACAATCCTTAGCATGAATACCCTTTCCAGAGGGCAAAAACCTTGAATGACCTTTGGTTAATGTGCCGGGTAGTCGAACCCTAACTACATCCCCCTGTTTCACCATCACAGAACATGTGCTCTTGACTCCCGAGACACCAGGAGACTCCCTTTGCATCTCTTCATGCTTACATTTCACTGACGACATCATCTTCTCCGACACAACCACCCATTTAAGGACACACCAATTTGCATAAAGGTACATGATCTTCTGAAAGAGCAAAAGGAGAAACTCCAAAATAGCTTTAGGAGTGGTGTGAACAGCCCACAGTAAATTCTTAAGTACCTTGCACCAATCCAATCAAATTCATTAGCAGTGGGCAACTGCACACTGCCCTTGATAGCCCTATTACACCTTTCCACCAAATCATTGCTACGGGGATGATACAATGGTGTTTTGAAATACTTCACACCTAAATGTGAAAACAAATCCTCAAACTCATCGGAGGGGAACTGAACTCCATTATACTTTAGTGACTCACTAGGAGCTCCTTCCCTTAAAACCACAGATTGTAAAAAAACTCTTATCTCAGACATGTTAGAGGACTCTACAAATTCCACTTCCTGCCACGGTAATAAGTAAGCAACAAGCGCAATTTGAAATCTTCAATTCTTCTTCATCACTTTGATTGGTCAAATAACATCCATACCTAGCTTAATCCAAGGTTTGAAAGTAACTGGAACAGCTTCCACAGGACCTGGCAAAGTAACTTGAGACTTGTCACTGACAGCACAAGCCACACACTCCCTAACACAATGCTCCACCTCCCTAGCCATCCCTGGACACCAAAACCTGTCCCTGATTCTCCATTTTATGGCTGTCATCACCACATGATCTTCATGTGCCAAATGAAGAACTTTGGCGTGAACACCACTTGGCACCACCAAGAAATCGCTCCTCCTAAATATCCCATCAGATGCACTCAGCTCCAAAAAAACTTAAGTGAGTCAATAGATATGCTTAAATAACTGTACACCAACATTTGCTAATAGAACACAACCTCTTGTAAAACACCATCACCCTCAACCGCAGATTGTCACTCACCCTCTGAAATGCAATCATTTATTACATTAGCAATGACTCCAACCATACTGAAATTCTCCTCATCCCTGTTTTCCACAATCAGTTAATTCCTTTAAAGGTAATCGAAAGAGACAATCTGCATTCCTGTTTTTTAGACCCCGAATATACTCTACACAATACTGAAATTATCACAGCCTATATTGCTACTTGCCAATAAGCTGCAAGGTTTACTTCCTCTTTAGGAGTAAATAAGTTAATCAAACGCTTGTGATCCACATGAATAGTGTACTCCACACCCCACAGATAGTTCCTAAAATGATCAACTTCACACCAGCTTGCCAGCACCTCATGCTCTATCACTGAATATGTGATCTCAGCCCCCTAACAGTATGAGACACAAAAAACACAATGTCATATTTCCCTTCTCACCTTTGCAGCAACACCGCACTTAACCTGTACTGACGAGCATTCATGACAACTACACACGGATCACGCGTATCAAATAGTTTTAAAGGAATAGCACTGGCAACTTGCTGCTTGATTACGTCAAATTCTTTATCAACATTCGTACCCCATACAGCCACAAGTTGGGTGTTTTCTCAGAAGACTTGGGAATAATCTGATCATAGAATTCCAGCATACCAAAATATTATCAAAATTGGTGCTTATTTTCTAGCTTTGGAAATTCTGAAATGGCCCTTACTAAACTCTTTTCAAGTTCAGTTCCTTCTACTGATGTCTGATACCTGAGAAAATCAACACAATTCAACACAAATTTGCACTGGCCTTCAACGTGATACGTTTCTCCATTAACACAGACAAACAATGACTATCGAATTATCATGGGAAGGCATATCCTATCTAAAAAATCTAAATGTCATCCTGGAAACACCTGGCATTAGGAATGTCCTAACATCACCACATGTTGAGAAACTGACGAGGCAGAGGCTAAGCAAAAACGGCATGTGCTTAAACTTATATGCTCCTCCAGGAGTAACGAACAATGTTAAATACCTCAATTTATGTTTCAACACTATCTGATGAAATGCAGCTATCATATCCAAAGTAAACCTTGAGTGAGGAAAGCATCTCCATACTTTTCAGCAAACGATGTCTATCAATCCAAGTCCTGTCATTAAGATTTCTGAAGTCAATAGACATCCTCAACGATCCATTGGCTCTTGCTAAAACCATCGGTGATAGCCACTCTGAACTCTCGATTGGTTCGATTGTACCTTGAAGACAAAGATACTTCAATTCTTTTCTTAGCTCATCACTCATGGAAATGGGCACATGCCAAACCTTCTGTACCCCAGGCACTAGTCCTGACTTTAACACAATTTGATTTGAGAATACCTTCAACTTTCCCAATTTCTCCTGAAGAACCTCAGGGAACGCATTCATCCAAGGGCACACATCCAGTGCACCCACGATCATGCAATATTTCCTCAACAACATCTGATCTGGACTATTTGGATCAAGAATAATTTCTAGACTCCTTTGTTCCAGTCACCCCATCTTATCAGATAGTTCTGATCTATCCTTTGCCACATAAATTCATAAACCACACCATTATCAACTGATTAGGATATGATTTCATTACTTACAGTCACCTCAACTGAGTTTACATTCCTTGAAGAAGATTTAGCAAAACCAGATTGACAATACTTTTACAAAGTGCTCCTTTTTTTACACTCAGCCCACTTTTTATCCAAAGCAAGACAACATGAAGCATTGCCCAAATGACTCCTGCAACCACACCTGTAACACTAGAGGTTTTTCATCTCATTTTTCTTTACTTTCTTTTTCACCTGCATCCCCTCCCTGTACAGCATGTACCAGCATACTCAGCAACATTTGCTCAACATACACAGAAGTAGATTCTATGTTACTCACAATTTCGCCAGCTTTTTCCAAGGTCACATTTTCTGTGGTTAACAGATTCTCTTGAATCTTTCTGTTATTTGTCTTGTCTACCACTGGATCTCTCGTCATTTCATCTTCAAATGATTTATACCCACACGAAGCTACTAAAATCCTCAAGACACCCACAGAACACTGAATAGACTCCCCCAGTAATTGGTACATTACATAAAATATGTGCCTCTCCATTACAACATTCTTCTTTTTTTCATACGGCTTTTAAGCATTTCCGTAGCAGTGGCATACTCATCCAGTACATCCCCTTCACCCATCACAGATTTGCCTGCCCTCAAGACGTAAAGAGTGTCTCAAAATTGCATATTTATTCTTTTGAGTGTATTCCTCACCCTCAAATGCCTCCAAATAGTTTTCAAACTCTTCCTGCCACTGTCCGCAGTTAATCTGTAGAGTGCCCAATATAATTAAAAAGGTTGAAGATGGAATAATATTTTGCTGTATACTGAAATCAAAATTGTAGCAATACCACTTTCAAACAGTTATGAGTCTCGCATACAGCAACAATACACAATTATGGTGTGTGACTATCTGCCTAAGCAATGCAGTAGATCCACACAGAAACAAAGGGGCCGATTCACAGAACTGACTTAAGACAAAATCCTAAACTTACTACTTTTGGTATTCACAGAAGTTAGGATTTTGTCTTAAGTTTGTCTTAAGACAAACTTAAGACAGACTTAAGACAGACTTAAGACAAACTTAAGACAAACTTAAGACAAACTTAAGACAAACGTAAGACAAAATCCTAACTTAAGTCTGTCTTAAGTCTGTCTTCAGTTTGTCTTAAGTCTGTCTTAAGTCTGTCTTAAGTTTGTCTTAAGACAAACTTAAGACAAAATCCTAACTTCTGTGAATACCAAAAGTAGTAAGTTTAGGATT
This sequence comes from Triturus cristatus, assembly GCF_964204655.1. Lineage (NCBI taxonomy): Eukaryota > Metazoa > Chordata > Amphibia > Caudata > Salamandridae > Triturus > Triturus cristatus. Next base: position 1,004,321,024 of record NC_140591.1, on the reverse strand, counting down.
TTGTCTTAAGTTAGTTCTGTGAATTGGGCCCACAGGGATGCACATAACAATCACTGGAAGGTAGAAACCACTTGATGAATCACAAAACAGAGTTCAATGGGACAAAATCACCTGCTAAAGAATCAAAGTACCTTTTGAAATGGTGTGCGAACCACGTGTAGTTATCCGGTATCCGTAATATGGATGTTGAACACAGACAAGTGTGTGAATCACTGTAAATAAGAACTAACTCGCCTAAACCTGAAGTATCTGACTATATTAGTTGGTGTGTGAATAACTGTGATTGTTAAACATGGATAAGTGAGCGAATCACGGTTGTTTAGAAATGATATGCATAAACATAAAGTATCTGTAACGATTCTGGCCATGAACATGGTGTGTGAATCACTAATATGGAGTGCCCATTTCAGAATGGCCTCCAAATACCACGTATGCATGTGCATCAGCGCTCACGTGGCATGTGATGCACCATGCCCCACCGACACTACGATCAAGCTGTTCAACAAGCCCAAACCAAAATGACGTGTGCAGACGTGTGCATGAGTGGTTGCGTGACACCGCAAGCTGTTGTCAAATGGCGGCCCCTTGAAATACAAAAATGTTTAACTGCTGGCCGGGCGGGGGAAACTGTAACATAATATAGAGACAGATGGGGAATACTTCTCCACGTTCCCTAGAGAATTCATCACACACTTGCACGCAAAGGCAACCCCTAGCAGCACAGTTGCCAAGAGGCTGGACTCAGGAGGTCATGAAGATTCTCATCTATGGGTGCACCACATGGCATCAAAGCCCACTCCTCGTCACCACTGAAAAAGCTGGGGACAAAATACTATAAGACACCACAAGTAGGTGCACTTCAATTTCCTGAAGTCCAAGGATTGCAACCTGCCAAGCAGCAGGCAGAATACCTGCTGCCAGCCAGTTCATCTGAAACACATTCTTAGTTCTGAATTCCACATTAACATTCTAGTCCCAATAAAGAAAAAGCAACAAACATGCACTTCTGGTGAGGCTGCTGAGGACATCATTTGCTCAGGATATTATGAACTGTTCCAGTATTTTTTGTCTGTTGGAGAACATAATTGTTCTTCTATTCTACTAGGACTATCTGGTCTCAGCTGATCCTTCAGGTATCTCATCATATCTGTGGGTAAAATCTACCTGGACCTTTCTGTTAAAAAAGGAGACATCGTTCAGGCAGATCCTATGGGTGAATGTGGCCATTTAGCAATAAGTAACAAGGCGCTTTACCACGCTGGCAAGCTCCAAAACAGAGATAACTCCCTTTACCACTTGACGTTATCCTACGGAAAGTATCAAAACCTGTTAAGCAAGGTGAATTTCTATTCTAGGTTTGTCTTTCATGCATGATGGCTTGCTTCCTGTAAAGGAAAGCATATTTTCTTTCCCAGCCAGGTGTCATCACAGATTGCCAAGTTGACAGAACATGGCTGGGTTTTTTCTGAAGAAGCATTTGGGTCTCAATTTCTATGTGCAATTTGTAATCTCTTTGGGTGGTCCTGGGGATCATTTACAAGTGCATCAGATTTATGAAAGTGGCAATACCGCTCCTGAAATTACTTGAATTGGACCTTGAGAAATGGGAAATAATCAGAGATACCAGTGAAACAGCACTGATTTACAGAGTTTGTTCCACATTTCCTGCCTGTTTCCCTCCTAGAAATGTCAGCTGTTTTCCAGCTGAAATGTCTGAAGGTCAAACAACAGAAAGGCAGTTCTGTATACTCACAATCTATCAACTCTAAATACCTCAAACTATCCCTATGCACTACCCATCTCTCAACCCTAAAAACTCCTTACTAATCCTATAGACTACTGTTAGAAATGGGGGTTTCTAGTTGGCAATGGCTGGCCACTGTCCAAGTAGGGACCCTTCTTTCTAAGTCAGAGTAAGCAGGCTACACCCTTTGATAACCCCTGCTCAACCCTGTGGTAACGTAGCACGAGCAGTTAGGCTTATCTCAGAGACAGTGTGTGAAGCATTTATGACCATACACAGTAACACGGTGAAGAACGCTACTTTTTTTTTTTTGAAGTTTTATATAGCGCGAACAAGACTCTTGCGAGTAACAGAGCGCTTAACTGGTTATAGGTGCAGTTCTGAAAGTCATAAAGATTAAGCTATACATAGGAACAAACTAAAGAGTATCAAACAAACAGTCACCAAACATAATATACAGAAAACCGCAACAAAGTTCATGTGAATTTAGCCATGAGGATCGCTTTCACTTCTTTTTTGAATGCGGCAGAAGAAGGGTTCATTCTTGTTTCAATGGGTAAGGCATTCCAGATCCTAGGAGCCATGCCCGAGAAGGATCGGTTATAGTTTTTTTTTTTGGCAAATCTTTGTGGTTTCAAAAGAAGAGTCTTGGCACTCCTGGAGGCTCTGTTGCCCAAAGTGCGCACCAATTTCTGAGCTAGGTAGTGGGGGGTATTGTGGTGGAGGGCCTTGTGGGTCATACAAGCGATTTTCAGTTGAGTGCTCTCAAGTCTGGTGAAATGTGGGAGTTTCTCTTTGAGCCCGTGATGAGTCTCGCAGCAGCGTTGATCGTGGCTCTTAGTGGGGCTGTCGATGTCCTCGGAAGGCCGCAAAGGGTAACTGCCCCGTATTCCACACGAGGGATTACTAGAGCTTGGACCGCTAGTTTTAGATCTTGGGCCGGTAAAAAGGGTTTTAGTTTACGAAGAGTCTTCAGATGGAAGTTAGCTCCTTTTGTGGCGGCGCTGATATGTTTCTGCATCTTTAGGTTACTGTCAAGCGTGACCCCCAGAGATTTTGCTGAATCCACGACTAGCGGATGACCATTAAGAGCTGTAAGGTGTTTCATCCATTCCAGTATGATTGGAGATTTGTTGGGGGGAGCGATTAGGAGGAATTCAGTTTTGAGGGAGTTTAGTTTCAAGTGGTTTTCGGCCAGCCAGGTTTGGGTTTTTTGTAGTGTGGAGTTGAGTGATTTGATGTCTTCCAGAGAATGAATCTTGATGTATATTTGGGTATCGTCAGCGTACATGTGAAAGTGAATTTTGGCAAGGCTGAGAAGATCGGTGAGTGGTTCCATAAAGAGGTTGAAAAGGGTGGGAGAGAGAGAAGAGCCTTGTGGAACTCCTAGCGTGACTGGCATGGGGTTGGACAGAAAATGGTTGACCTTGAAGCTTTGGGATCTATTTTGCAGGAAGGAGGTGAACCAGTTAAAAATAGAACCCGAAATTCCCATTCTATTTTTCAGGAGAGTGAGCAGGTTGTCGTGTTTGACGGTGTCAAAAGCTGAGGATAGATCGAGAAGAATTAGTAAACAGGCTTCGTTTTGGTCTAGGATTTTTAGCGCGTCGTCAAGAATATGTGTCATGGCCGATTCAGTGCTATGATCAGCTCGGAAGCCTGATTGAAACTGGTTAAGTAGGTTGAATTGAGCAATGTGGTTGTTCAGCTGTGAATTAACACATTTTTCCAGGAGTTTGGCCAGCATTGTGATGTTGGAGATCGGGCGATAGTTGTTTGGGTCCGAAGGGTCAGCTGTAGGTTTCTTAAGGATCGGAGAGACCTGCCCTGTTTTCAGGCTGTCCGGGATGGATACTTGAAGAAGGGACGAGTTGATGATCTTAGTCCCTAGGGGTGGGACTAGGGGAATGAAGTCTTTTAGGTAATTGGCTGGTAGCGGGTCTAAGAAGTGATTGGAGGGTTTCAGAGAAGTTAGCGTCTTTAATATGTGCTCTTCACTGTAGGTGTTGAAGTGGGACCATGATGCGTTGTTTTTTAGTTTAAATTTTGGGAGGTCATTTTCTTGAGCCTCTGCCAAGGGCAGAGCTGGGTTCTTACTCTGGTCGGCAATGACTAAGAGGTCTTTTCTTAGGTCTGATTTAATGGATTCCGTCTTGCTCGCGAAGAAGGTGGCAAATTTGTCACAATTAGGAAGAGAGGGTGGGATCAGGTTAGGGAGATTGGGAGGGTTATTGGTCTCAGTTTTGATAAGATCAAAAAGCTTTTTGGGGCGGTTCCTGATGTGATCTGAAGAAGACGGTTTTCGCTTTTCTGATCTTCCTAAAGTAAGCGTTTCTGGAGAGTCTGAGAAGCTTGAGGTGATGAGTAGAGGGGTCAGCTCTCCAATGACGTTCCAGTAATCTGAGAGTGCGTCTGTCATCATTTAGTCTCCCATCGTACCAGGGTTTTGACTCTTTAGTAGAGGTACTTTTTAGCTGAAGCGGGGCAATATTGTCAAGTAGGTTGTTCATGGAACGGAAGTAGTGACTGGTCAGCTCCTGAACATCCTTGAGGTCTTCAGGGGGGTGGAGATGGTTAGGATTAACTAATGAAAAGAGGTTCGAGCCAGCGAGTTTCAGGTTTCTCTTCCAGGTCTTCGATCTCAAGGGTTGAGTTGGGCGTCGTTTAATCGTTTCCAAGATTTGGAAACAAATGACATGATGGTCAGACCAATCGCAGGGGAAATCGAGACAAGTTGTGTGGCGCCCGCTTTGGAAATTATTTGGTCTAGAGTGGCACCTTTGTCGTGTGTCGGGCTGTTACAAATTTGGACAAGATTGAGGTCAGCAAGGAAGGCTTTGAGGCTGTTTACCCCAGGGTCGTTCTCGTCATCCCAGTGTAGGTTGAAGTCACCCAAGAAGATTTGCTTATATTGTTGGTTGTCATTAGATGTTAGAATTTCCATGAGGTGTTCAATGAATGTTAGGTTGTCACCGGGAGGGTGGTAGAAGGTGTGTAGAGAGCAAATTTGTTTGTTGTTGTTGGCTATGTTTAAGCAAAGATATTCGCATGAGGGTACCGAAGGGGCATTAGAGATGGAAACTGTAAGGCTGATCTGGTGAATGCAGGCTAACCCCCCTCCTTGTCTGTCAGCTCTGTCTAGTCTGGTGATGTCATAGTTAGGGGGAAGCAGGATGTCCATGATGGGGGTAGACGTTTCCTTTAGCCAAGTTTCAGTCAGGATCAGAATGTCTGGTTTGTTAGCAATAAGTAGGTCAGCTATATCCGCAGCGTGTCTAGACGCGGATCTGCAGTTCAGCAGGATACAGCTGAGATTTTGCTTGATGGATGCTATGGATGGTTCACTTCTGAGGGGTATTCTAGTGAGGTTATTTGCAACAATACCTCTGGGGTTGTGTCTGGTGGGTCGGTGTGAGTTGGTAGGTATAGCAGGTATTCTGGAGGTCCAGCATTATGTGAAGGGTGCGGTGGCTCATAAGAATGAAGGAGCGCTTTTAATTCTGAGTCGGATAGATGGTTTAACATCCTGCATGGGCGTGAGATGTCATTCGGGAACGGGACAGTGCTCCAGCTTGGAGGACCCCTAGCCTGGGAGAATGTGCGCAGATGATGAGTGCGTCTTACGGTCTTGGGGGGTGTGGAGGAACTGAGTTCGTGTGAATAACGAAAGGGTCTAGGTTGTTGTACCATAAGGTCATGCAGTGTACGAATGTCAGATTTGATTTGTAGGAGGGCTGAGAGTAGTTTGTCAAGATTCAGGACAGGTGAGAAAGTTTCGTTATTGGAGGGGAGTGCAGAGTCGGAAAACTGGGTAGTGGCCTCAGCAGTGTCCTGAAAGGGGGGATTGAGGTTGGGGACGCGGTATAAAGCTCTATCTGAGTGGGTGACGGCGGGAAGGAGGAGTGAGGAGGTCTTAAGATGGGGGGCGAGAGGGTTGGTTACGCACTGATCTGTCGGAGAAGAGGTGGGGCTGCCGTGCAAAAGGAGAGTATTGGAAGTATCAGAGAGGGGAGAGGGAGTGCAAGATGGCGTAGTGGGTGGATTATGCGATATGGCCGTGCCGGAGTCTATGATAGTGTAGGTGGGGCTGACGGACTGAGTGGAGGAACTGGAGTTGATGGTGAGGGGTGGAGATGGGAGAGATGATGCGATGTGCGGGGGGGAGAGAGACGGTAGGGCTAAGAGCAGTCAGAGTAAAGGAGGGGCTGACATGGTGATAACAGGAATTGGGTGTGGGGTGGCATGGTGGGAGAGGTGTATTGGGGAGCTGAGGGGTGGTGAGGGGGTAAATGGAGATGAGTTGAGAGGCGGTTAAGGGTAGGATTGCGTCGTTAGATGGTGAGTCGTTGGGATCTGGACCTAAAGTGGGCGCTGATGGGGACGGGTGGGCATTCTGTCTAATCTCGGGATCCAGCTGGGGGCTGACATGATCGGAGCGATTGGAAGGAAAGGAAGGGAGCGAAAGAGTGACTCTCTCCTTGATGCGAGGTAAAATGTGATCAAACAGGTTGAGGTTGTGGTCTGAAGCTTGGATAAGAATGATACCGTTATGATAGATGTTGATAGTGGCTACCGCGTTAAAGAATAGGGAGGGAAGGATGGATATAGTGAATCCGTGCGCGGTTTTCTTCGTGCGCGATACCCTGAAGAGAGCGAGAACGGCCTTTCTCCATTGAGCTCTTCTTTTGGTGTAAAGAATGATATCGTTCTTAATGAGCCCATTGTTCATAGAGAAGTAAGGGTCAGTTATAGGGGTTTCAGGATGGGCTTTTAAAAAGTTGTGTTTGAAGCTTTTCGCTGCTTTTTTTGATAGGTTAGGGGGGTAAATTTTGGCGTAGGTGAAGTTACCGGAGTGTTCCATCGTGTCGGGGCCACACAGGGAAGGCGGACGGGGGGGGTGTCAGAGAAAACGTGGACCTAGAGGGGCGTAGGGTGACCAGTTGAGAGCGTTTCTGCCCTATACGGGAAGAGAGAGACAATCAAGTGTGGGGGAAAATTTAGGCCACGATTGCTAATGTGTGAGCAGATTGAAGGGAGCTAGCAAGGAAGGACTTAGACTGATTCAGCTTAAGGCCTAATTTAGTTTTGCTTAAGGAATAACCCGGGAGGGGTTATCGTACTGAGAAGTCTGGGGTGAACAATATGTGTTAGCTGTAGAGTAGGCAAAATAGTCCTCTTTCTATTTCTGTGTAAGTAACTCCATGGCAGTAGTCCTTTTTCAGTATTAACTAGTTTTGGCCATTTTGGGATAAGTGATTGCTGGCATGATAGTCCTCTTTCTATTACTGTTGAGGAGTTGAGGTGGAGACAGTCCTTTTTCTATGCGGACTATTTGTGGCCAATTTGTGAGGTCTGGCAAAGTAAACAAAAGTAAACAAAACGATTTTCCCTCTCATGGAGTTTACATCCCGAAGGGGCATAAAGACATCCGCTCCGCGCTGCAGGCGTGAAATGAGGGAAGGGATGTTCCGACGAAACTCGTATACCAGAAGGAGAAAGGAGGTAGGGGGTGGGGGGGGTATAGGGCAAGATCTCTCTGTACCTTAAGGATAATGTGGACGATTCACTCCCCTGCCCCCCCGCACTTCCTCGAACGAGCTGGCAGACTCGCGCTCCGAAGCTTGCAATCTGCACGAAGAAACCAGGAAACCATTGCGTGTTCCGATGCTCTTCCGCCTTCTCTGGTGGCGTCCGGGCTCTCCGCTCGATTCCTGGATGTGCTCCGACCTCCAGTGTGCTCCAGTTGCCGCCTAGGCAGATGGTCTGCGGATCATTGAAGGCACCAGGATCTGCTGTGTCTGCTGATACGTCTGGGTCCGATGATGCCGATGTTCCGTTGTCGCGTCCGCCGGCCGTCGAAGATCGTGTAATCTTTCCTGAATCGGTAAGCGTAAGAAGTGCCAATAATCCAGTTACTCGGTTGTAGTTCTCCTTATTATTATTAGTACGTTGTTGCGTCTGACGGGGCTAAAAAGACAGGGATAATACGAAGTAGATCCCGGAGCTAGCGGAGCTCACCAATTGAGCTCCTGACCCGTCGCCATCTTGAATGTTTGTCCTACAAAGGGACACCACACAAGTAGTTATAAAAAATAAGTATCTTTGTATGTAGACTTAACACAAGACCAATAACAGTAAAAAGCCACAGTACTAGAAAATAGGGTTACTCTTAAAATGCTGCAAAAATAGTTCAAAGTGTGCAAAGAGGAGTTCAGTTCAAGGCAGTGGTCTCTGCGACCCTTTTACTCACAAACTAGCTGGATTCTGTAGCAAAGCAACCAAAATGTCGCTAAGGAGTTGTAGTGATGCTTTTCCTCACGCGTGACCAGCGATGCGTTGAATCCTTGCCGCTAGGGAGGATGATGGGCTGATCTGTGTGCAGGACAAAGCGACAAACTTCTCCGCACTAAGCCGGCGATGCGTTGAAATCCTTGCCGTAAAGGGAGGATGATGCGGCGAGCCTGTTGCGTGTGCGATCTTGTTGCGATGAAAAGAAATGGCGCCCTGCGAGGAAGCGACGATCCTGATGCGATGCAATGAAAATGGCGAACGCTCGGCGTCCGCGCTGCGATGTCGTGAAGCGATGAACTCAATGCGATGATCTTTGGTTAACGAGCACTTGGAGGCCCGCAAACATGCGATGCGATAATCCTTGGGTTAGCGGGCATTTGGCAGCCCGCAAACGTGTGATGCGATGATCTCCGGTAGCGAGCACTCAGCGGCAGCAGCGCGATGATTTTCCTTACGCTCTTCAGCTGCGGCGGCTCGCTAACGGGCGTTAGCGACGATTTTTAGCACTCTCTTCTCCACAGTAGAACTAGAGGCCCTGGAACTCACAGGACCCTCACCTACAGATAGAAATCCTTGCTGGGAGGAAACAGGAGGCTGGTGGTGGAGTCTGATGTGCCTGAGACTCCAGCAGGAGGCTAGCTCTCTTCTTGCCCTTGGGTGATTGCTGTAGCAAAAATAAAACTTCCTTCAAAGTCCTTTTCCTCTTCTTCCAAGTCCAGTAGTAACCACTGCAGGCCAGTCCAAGAAACAGCACAGAAGCACAAGGACAGTCCTCTCCTGCAGATTCCTTCAGTTACACGGACAGAGGTTCTTCTTGTTGTCCAGGAGCAATACAAATTGTAGGGGTTTCAGCACAGATATGTATACCCCAAAAGTCTTTGTTCTTGGAAGCTAAAAGTCACTGAACCCAGCCACAACCAGTTCTGACCATCCCAGGAGCACTTTATTTACCAGGCTGCATCCTTCCTTTCAGAAAGTGGGAGGTGGAGCCAGCATTCACCTTGCCAGGCACAGCCCTATTCAGGTCCAGGAGCTACCCCATCTCATACTCCAATGCAGATCTCTCTATTCAACCCAGGTCTGACTCAGCCTGCTCTGTCCCTCCAAAACCAGACAGCCAATACACATAACAGCAGAGCACACTGGAAGGCTTAGGCAAGAAAATACCTACTTTCTAAAAGTGGTATTTTCAAACACAGAATATAAAAATAAACTTCACTAAAAGATGTATTTTAATATTCTGAGCTCAGGCATACAAAATTCATTTTTCTACCATGATTTCTGTGGGTCAGTTAGGACTATAGAATGTAATAGCCAAACCTCCCATTCTGGCCTATGGAGAACAAGTAGCCTTACAGTAGTGAAAAACAAAATTGGGTGTAATTCACTACCAGGACATGCTACACACATCAGAGCATGTCCTACCTTACACATACAATGCACCCTACCATAGGGGTGGCTTACATGATGCCAAGGGAAGGTTCAGGGGCTGGGAAGTGGGTGCACTTCACAGCCAAGATGGCAGTTCTAGACTGCACACAGACACTGCAGTGGCAGGTCTGAGACACACTTTGCAAGCTGCTTCTGTGGGTGGCGCAAACCAGTGCTGCAGGCCCACCAGCAGCATTTGGTTTACCAGCCCTGGGCACACACAGGCCACGCTACTAGGGACTAACAGGCAAACCAAATAAGCCAATCATAGATATACCAATTCACATGTCATCTTTACACAGGGAGCATTTGTGCTGTGCCACTGAATGGCAGTGGCACAGCGCCCAGAGCATCTATTACCAGCAAAAACAGAGGAGGCAACAGCGAAAAATGGAAGGGAGACCCACGCTAATGGTGCCAGGTCTAACAACTTGTGTGGAGTTCCTTTTGTAGTGTGCCTGGGATGTTGTTGCTGTGTGTGTGCGCAAATGCTTTACACTTTGCCTCCGGGATAAGCCTGACTGCTCGTGCCAAGCTACCAAGGGGGTGAGCAGGGGTTATCTTTGGCGTGTAACTTCCTTGCCCTGACTAGAGTGGTGGTTTCTGCCTGGCTTTGGCGCACGCCTTAGCCAACCAGAAATCCTATTTCTAACATTGGTTAGATTTCATTGAACCCTGAAAACCACAGATGACTCCTAAATGCTACCTATCCCAGAAACCTAAATACCACTTACTTTCCCTATACTCTATCTGTCAGGAAAACCTAAAAAACCTTTACTACCCCTATACACCATCCATCCCTGAGCCCTAAAAACAATTTTACTGTCCCTTTACACCACCTATCTCTGAGCCCTAAAGACCCTTTACTTTTCCTATGCACCACTACCAACCCACCTTAAGTGTGTTGTAGATGTAATACATTGTAACTTACCTCATAATACATACCTCGCTGTAGTCGAAAATGTGGTTTTGTACCTTTGTTGTAGTAACCAGTAGTTGTAGTGGATGCATTGTAATGATCAAATTCCAAATGCACAGTGTGGTGTTTTGTGCTGCCCTGTCTTCTCAGCTTGGCACATATGGATTTCTGCACGGGTCAGCTTGATTTCATGATAATGAGTAATGGAATAATGGGTTTCAGAGAAAAGTCCAACGCTCCTACCCTAAAAGATATCAATACCCCTTGATGTCAATCATTATACAAGATTTGATGACAAAATTGGGAAACCTCATATATATTATACATTACAGTCGATAATAATTAAAACAGGTATAGTTTATTTTTGTACTTGGTAGGCGTGGCTTAGCGCGCGAACAAGATGGCCGCAAGCTAGAGGAGCTCCGGCGCATCGGTGCCTGCATCCTGTAAAATATCCTGTCAGGGATCCCCATAGCGGCCGAAAATGGTGGAGGAGACGGCTCGCTCACCCCCCACTGCAGCGGTCTGCTGAGCGGAGCGCGGCGCTGCTGGGCGGCGGCTCGGGATCGACTGAGAAGGGAGACCGGCGGCTGGTGGGGAGCGCTGGAGCCCTGCGGCCGGCCGCGCACGCTACTGTGCGCCGTGGCTTGCCACGTGATCCCTAGGCCGTGACCGTCGGAGCGCTGAATGTGACGGCCTGGTGGCGCGGCGGATCTGGGACCTCGGAAGCGCACTGAGGGCTTATCGGAGGTCCGTGCCGGGAGCACACGCGGAGGAGAGGCGCTGTTCGGCAGGTCGGTGGCCGGAGGTGCGGACGCAGGAAGCGGCTGATTCCCACACGAGGGGCCTCTTGCCTGGCTGCCGCTTGGACGGGACGTGTCCGGAGCCCTAGCGGCGGCGGGCCCTGAGGTCCGGGACCCGCCGGGGCCCGACAGATCGGAGGAGGAGGCGGAGGGGGCGCGCCCCCTACAGCGGCGATCGCGTGGCTGCGGGACCTGCAGACTGGGAGCCTCGGCCCTTGAGGAGGTGGAAGGTGAGAGTTCACGTCGCCCGACGCTTGGCGCACTGCGGGACACCCGCTGCCGGAGGGCATTATCTGGCTCCCTACGCTGTGACACCTGGCCTGTGACGGCGACCGCCGAACTGAGAAGGGAGGCCGCCTGGGGTGCGGTGGGGCCCTGACATAGCGGCTGGTTCTGAAGAGGGGGAGCCTGCTGCGGCCAGACCGGGCCCATCTATTGGCGGACTGGACTACGGGCGGATGCCCACTGCACAACAGTTGGTTATGGGCCGGCTGCGCAATGCCCAGAAAGACGGCCGGGCCCCGGTGACAGGACTGGGCCCTGCCGCGGCACCTGGAGAGCCCGGGGCGGCCCCGCCCACTGCTCTACTGGCCGCCAAGCTGGACTCGGTGCTGGCGGCTGTGGAGCGGATCGGCTCCTCGCTTGACCAGACTAGGTCGTCGCTGGAAGCCCGCATAGACAAGGTCACGGTCGACTTCACGCTGCTCCACGTGGACCACCGCAAGTTGACAGACAAAGTTGAGCAGCAGGAGCAAACTCTCCAGGAGGTGCGCCCGGTTGTGTCTACTCATACAGCCGCCCTCCAGGATCTCATTGACCGCGTCCATGCCTTGGAGGACCGCGCGGATGATGCAGAAGGGCGCTCTCGGCGCAACAACGTACGCGTGGTGGGCCTGCCGGAGGGCGAGGAGGGGAGACAGCCGGAACAATATGTGGAAGTGTGGCTGCGCAACCTGCTCGGATCGGAGAAACTCCCTCCACACTTCGTGGTGGAACGTGCCCACAGGGTCCCTGCACAGAGGCCCGCCCCGGGGTCCCGACCGCGGCCCTTCCTCTTCAAACTCCTCAATTACCGGGACAGGGACGTGGTGCTCCGCGAGACCCGGGGGATGGGCGACATCACTGTTGGCGGTGGACAGGTGCATTTCTTCCCGGACTACACTGCCCTGGTGCAGAGGCGCCGCAGCAACTTTTTGGCGGTGAAGCGTCGCCTGCGAGAACTAGAACTGTCCTACGCTCTTCTGTTCCCCTCCCGCCTACGGGTGGCCACCACGGATGGAGTCCGCTTCTTTGACATGCCATCAGAGGTCTGGGATTGGCTGGAGGACACGGGCGCAGTGATGGCCGGCGGCCGCGGAGTCCGGAGGCTGCCACACCGCGCGGCAGGAGATCTCGCCAAAGGCATGGCAGAAGGCGGCGACCGGCTGAGGGGCGGGGGCTGGGGGTGTCCCCCAGCCCGGAGAAGAGCAGACTGGAGCGCCAGGATGCGTTGGCGGCGGTGGCCACTCTCGGGTCGCCGGACGGCGGGAGTGGAGATGCTGCCCAAGCGCGGGGTGAAGTGCTGTCCAGCGGCTCGTCCTCCCCATCAACTGCGATTTCTGACGACCAGCTGTTGCCGCTGGTCACCCCGCAGACATCGGACCAAGTGATGTAAGATGGACGAGACTTTGAGAGTTCTGGGGTCGCGGCTGGGAGTGCTCCTTGGATATGGGTCCCGTAGCCCTCAGACGAACACTTTGGGGCTCCTGACCACGCAGCGGGCGGAGGCATGAGCTGCGGATGGGAGCACGCCTGCTGCTGGACTACTGGGGACTACTGGGCCAGGTGAGCTGCGGTGATGGCTGGACTTCCGCCCCCCTGCGATAGGGCGCCTGCCCGAACTAGAGTTCATCTGCCTTAGTGGGTGGTGTGGTGGGGGGGGGGGATCCCACGCTCCCCGGGCCGGCGCTGCGCTCTGATTCTGGGGGTCCCTACACGTCACACATACACAGGCATCTCTGCAGATGAGCACCCGCGCGGACTGACTCTCACTTGCCTGCCCCCTAGCCACAATTGGGCTTAGCTCTACTTAGCGAGCATTGTTACATGGTTTGGACGATTACCCGTAGAGGGGGTCGCCCTGTCAGTTCAGTTGGCCTGTTTGGCCCGGTTTTTTGCACGGCTCCATGGAGGTGCGTAGTTGAGTTGAGGTGTTTATGTTGCAGCTTTCTACATGGTCAGGTGAAGGCCCGCCACCCCTCGCCCCAGACGGGCGTCCCTGCTCCCCTGCCACTGCATCACCCTTAGCTCTTTCCGTATGGCTGTTACGAATGTGATTACATGGAATGTCAGGGGCATGCATGCACCGGCGCGGCGCTACTCAGTCTATGCGTACATGCAGCGACACGCGGTGGCAATCGCTCTCCTGCAGGAGACGCACATGACGGCCGGGGAACTGGGTAGGCTGCGTGCGCGCTGGAGGGGACAAGTCTATGGCACCACGTGTTCGGCGCACGCTAGAGGCACACTGATATGGATAAGGGCGGGTGCCCCGTTTGTCTGTCTGCAGGCGCTGGTGGATCCTGGTGGGAGGTACACCTTAGTTCATGGGAAACTAGATGGCCAGCAGGTGCTACTGGGGTCTCTTTATGCGCCAAATGTGGAGCAACCAGCCTATCTGGCCAGCCTGTCGTCGGTGCTGGAACCGTTTGTTGGCCTCCCCTGGCTTCTGGGGGGAGACTTTAATTCCGTGCTGGATGTGCACATGGACCGGTCCTTTCCGCCCCTGCGGGGCACGCAAGTGGGGTCGAACGCCAGGGCCCTCGCCGCGTGGCTGTCTCACTGGACGCTCACCGACCTGTGGCGGAATGCCCATCCGAGCGACCGGGTGTACTCCTACTATTCCGCGGTCCACGGCCTCCATGTTCGGTTGGATAGGGTGGTGGGCACCCATTCGGTGCTTCCGTGGGTGACCCGGGCGGAATACATGGGTCGGACGCATTCCGACCACAATCCACTTATTCTGGGGCTTCGCTGGAGGCCTGATAGGCCCCCGGTGCCGACGTGGCGTCTTCAGACGGCGGCGCTGGAGGACCCGGAATTTCGGGCCTCTCTGGGCACTGCAATCGAACAGTATTTCGAACTCAATGAGGGCTCCACGGATAGCGAGTTGATAGAGTGGGACGCACATAAGGTGTACATCAGGGGCCATTGCATAGGTGCGACCTGGAATATTCGGAAGCAGTTGGCGGGGGCTCTCGCCTCCTTGGAATCTCGCCTCCTCTCCTGGGAGGTGCGTGGGGAGGGGGGGGGCTCGGACGCGAGCCATCTATCTGACCTCCGGGCGCAGCATGCCGATCTCCTTGAGCGGCTCCGCTGCCTTAACTATGCGGCGCACTCAGCCCGGGTACACGCCACGTCAGACAGGGCGGGGAGGCTCCTGGCCTGGCTTATCCGGCAGGATGCGACCCGAACCCCCGTGGGTGCGATCGTGGGGCCGGACGGAGTGCTGGTTCACATGCAGTGGGAAATCCACCAGGCGTTCACGGCACACTACACCTCTCTGTACCGGTCAACGGGCAGGAGGGATGCGTGTGATCTGGATGCGTTCCTGGAAGCGGTGGAATTACCGGTGGTTCCGGAGGAATACCAGGAGAGCCTGGAGTGCCCCCCCACGATAGAGGAGATAGGGGACGCTATTTCCTCGTTAGCCTCAGGAAAAGCGCCGGGACCGGACGGACTCCCGGCGGAATACTACAAAACTCACCGTGAGTCCCTTATTCCTAAGCTCCATAGTCTCTACTTGGCTGCCCTAGAGAAAGGCACATTGCCAGCATCGCTGAAGGAGGCTTATCTGATCTCCCTGCTTAAGCCGGGGCGAGATGCCACACAGCTGGGGTCCTATCGCCCGCTCGCCGTACTCAACACGGACTATAAAATACTGGCGAAGGTGCTGGCGGAGAGACTGGTGCCAGTGGTGCCGGCGCTGGTGCACGGCGACCAAAATGGTTTTGTGCCCAAGCGCAGCACTTCGCTTAATTTGCGACGGTTTTTTCGGGTGATGGAGGAGAGCACCGGACCATGGCCCAGGGCGGGCTGTTTGGTCCTGGACCTCGAGAAAGCCTTTGATTGCTTGGAATGGGGATTCCTCGTGTCGGCACTGTCAAGGTTCGGATTGGGGCTGAGCTTCCTGCAACTTGCGGCCCTGCTGTACAAAGGACCCACGGTGCGGGTGCGCACGGGCCCATATGTCTCGGATCCCATCGTCATTGGCCGGGGCACTAGGCAGGGGTGTCCGTTGTCGCCCCTCTTGTTCGCGCTCGCAATGGAGCCGTTGGCGGCGACGCTCCGTAGAGAACTTGCGGATGGCATCCCGCTGGGGGACGCAACCCATCAGGTGTCCCTTTATGCGGATGACCTCCTAGTATATGTCCGAGACGTATCTTCCATCCCTGAGGGGCTGGATCGCATTCTACACACCTTTGAGCGGCTTTCTGGCCTCCGAGTGAACGCGGCCAAATCCTGTCTGTACGCCTTTGGGGGCGATGTCCAGGACCCCGGCTATTGCCTCGGAGGAGTGCGGGTACAGTGGCAGCCGGACACCTTTTGCTATTTGGGTGTCCAGATCTATCGCCGCCCGGCCGACCTGGTGGAGGGTAATCTAGGGCGCGCGGTGACCGCGCTCCGGACCCAGATGGCGTTTTGGAGCACGCTTACCCTATCGGTGACGGGCCGAATTGCGCTCGTTAAAATGGTGGTACTGCCTCGTCTGCTGTATTATTTTGCCAACTTACCGATATACCTTCCGGTGTCCTTCTTTGCGCCCCTCACGCGCTCCCTCCGCGACTTCATATGGGGAACGGCGCGCCACAGAGTTGCGTTGCCGAAATTGTGCCTTCCCGTGGGTGGGGGCGGGCTTGGGATGCCCTGCCTGGAGCATTACTATCTGGCCGCACAGCTGCAGTGGGTGGCTCACCGCTATCAGTGGCCGAGCTCCTCAAGATTTTTCACCCGACGACGGGAACGCTGAAGCCTAAACCATTGCTGTTAGTGGTGGCTTGTAAAAGCTACCGCAGAAGCCTCCGGCTGACGAGGGCCACGCTCCCATACGCCCCGGCCATCCCACTGGAGGGTTCCCCTTGTGGGCGCGACACGTTGGGAGCAGCGGAGTTGCGGGACTGGCATGCGGTTGATATTCACACCATGGAGGATCTATACCATGATGGGGGCCTCTTGCCGTTTGCGACCCTTGCAGAAGAGACGGGGCTGGCGCAGGGCCAGTTTCTCCGTCACCGGGCCCTGATTGAGACCCTGGTGGGTCACTGGGGGGACCTGCAGGTGGAACCGGAGCAGCATTTAGTGCTGCAGTATCTCCATGTTATGGGCCGAGGAGGACACCTGATCAAGTGGTTCGCTGGGGCCTTGCGGATTCACGCGGCGCCGAGTCTGGGGACACTGCGCGAGAAGTGGGAGGGGGATCTTGCCCGCCCTATGGTAGACAGGGAATGGGAGGGAGCGCTGAGGGGGCCACGGAGGGTGCCCCGAAATATGAGATTCCGTCAAATACAGTTTTTTGTCCTACACAGGGCCTAACTCACACCGGGTGCCATCAATCAGTATTTTTGCAGAACGGACGCGTGCTGCCCCCGTTGTGCGGCGCTTGGCGCCGACCTGATCCACATGCTGTGGGGCTGCCCCACACTGCAGATATACTGGCAGGCGATACATGGGGAACTCCGCAGGTGTACGGGCCGGGAGATTCCACCGGAGTGGCCCACATACCTGCTGCATCTCTTTCCCCGACCGCCCCCGGCTAAGATGGCCTGTCGTTTCCTTGATCTGGGGATGATAGTGGCTAAGCGGCTCATCACCAAGCGCTGGAAGGCAGATACCGCACCGCATGTGCGAGCGTGGCGTAGCTCTTTTATGGTGTGGGCAAAGGCAGAAGAGGTGGCGCTTCGGCGGGAAGAGACACTGGGCCTTAGGACGACGCCCGTCGCTGCCCAGTGGGGGGAAATGAGGCAGCTCCTGTCGCAACCGGAGGGGGGCGGCCCCGGGGGGGGACACTGCTGCGCTGTAGGAGCCGCGTTAGGCGATGGGGCACTGTTCCTTGACTGGGACTCCGCACGGGTGGGTGCGACTGGCTGACTGGCGAAGATAGTGCAAGCCGCAGATAGGATATCGGTGCCTAACCCCCCCCCTTTTTGAGTGGTGGGGGCCAGGGAGGGTGGAGCCTGATGGGAGAGGGGTCAGCGAAGTGGGGGCCGACTAGACCAGAGGACACAAGCTGCTGTTGTACATTGTTTTAGTTGTTAGATGGTTGGAAGGGCGACTGCCCAGCTACAGCCTGGGGAGTATTGCACTGTTTGTATAAACATTCGGGGATGCACGGAGAATGGCGATCTGCTTATGACCTGACAGGGTATACCTTGGGACACAACCGGTTGCGGCACACCTACTGCAACGTACCATGTTTGTATCAGTTATACACCGATGCCTGCCTACAAGATTTATGTAACAATGCTATTCGATGAAGTATGATGTATTGTGTGGTTTTACCTGCAACGAAAACTCTAATAAACAGATTTCTAAATAAATAGTTTATTTTTGTACTTTACTCTTTATTCAGACTTTTAAAATGTTTCTTTGTTCAAGTAACGTCACTTATTTCTTTCACCAATTTTCAATAAACTCTCAACAGATGGAGCTAACGCATTTTTCTTGGTGCCCCCTTCAAAAATAACAGCGAAAAACATATTGTTACTACTGTATAGTAACGTCTATATGCATATTAAAAAACTCATTAAGGCAATTTAAAACATACATGAGACATCTGTCAAATACAAAACTTCATTATTATCCCTATCACCACCATGTTTCTTATGGATTAAGATAAAATGGTTTATACCTCTAGATATTGACTATCTATCCAATAATCATATATTTTTCATGAACCGTTACAGTGATATAGCACTTTTCAGCCGGTTTTTAGGCTTACAAATCCTGACTGATTACAAGGTGGTACATATATGATTCGTGTGACATATTTATTATTCCACACCTCCAATATACCATGCCTTGTTAACTTCTTTCAGATCTAAACAGAAACAGCCATGGATTAATTTCATTTTTACTCTACCCCAAACACAATATCTCTAGCACCATAAAAGTTATTTATTTGTACTCACAGTGACATACAAATATTTAATGTTCACATCTCGTTAAATATTCTTCTCTTATTCCATATTTCTTAATTCACTTTTATCAGAACACTATTTAAACACTTAACATTAAGTAATTTCACATTAAATAACATCATTAGCCTAATTGGCATATTCAATTGAAGGACAACATTACACATTCATTGAAATCCAGTTTTAGCTCATCATACCACAACATTGCAAGTTTGGTAACATCTTGTTTTTGGTCACCTCAAAGTTAATAATTCTTGATATCCCTCAATGTTATCCATATTATGATTGGCAAATCATCCAATTTTTAGTTTCCCATGACTCTCCTTCTCCTTGCTATGCTGTTCGCACCTATAAAGCATGCAGAAAGGCTGATAAACAACTTCTATTTAAATATAAGTGAAAACTAAGAAACCCCCTAATAAGTGGACTGTACATAGCTAAATTCTTCAAAGATGAATGTGGAGTATTTTCACAAGATAATATGTTTGATATTTCAGATATTAGAACATCTTAAGTAGACAGTACAACATTTATTCCAAAATAACTAGCGGGTAAACATATACTCTATGATTTAGGTACAATCAATAAGCATAACGCATATGTCTGTATTCTAACTACTCACATTGAGATATGTTTTTGTGGCAGCTAGCAATCGTTACATCTTTCCTGTAGTGTTGGGGCACCATTTTCAGAAACGTTTTTATACTTCCTAATTTTCCTGCCAACTTCAGCACTACGCTCTTGGATACAGAAATGGAGGGGATTTACTTCCAATCAGTTAACATAGCACAATAACCACTAAACAGACGCCCAATATCTGGAATTTAAAAAAATAAAATTAGAATTATTAACCAGGGATGGGATTGAATCTTATATTGTCGTATATCAATACTCTACTCTAGGTATACTCGCCAGACCTAGTTTCCAATTATCCTTCCTGAAATCCACATGTAGCATTATTCACACTCTACTATAGAGCAATACCCTGTCTTAGTGCCCAATAGTTACACAGACATGCAGGTATTTAATTGTATGTTTAGATAGCTTTTATCACTAGACTCAATTATGATAATTTCACAGGACATTATCTTAGCGCACTCACATTTTTCAATTTGAAATCGTTAACCAGGGATAGAATTGGACCTTATGTTGTCGTATAACATTATTCTACATTGCTTATACACGCCACTCCTAGTTTTCAGAGATCTTTCTTCTAGTCATCGTGTAGTGCTGTCATCACCATATTGTATACCAATTCCTTGTTATAGCTCCATTTAGTTACATATACCTAAAGTTATTTTATTATGTGCTTAAATAGCTACTGAAACCTGTTTCAAAACATATTATCTTTGTGCAGTAGAAGTATTCAATTGTAACCCATTAAAAGTATATAGACCTCAAAATGTTCTGGTACATGAATCATCCAGCCACATTTGCCCTTTAGCTGTCACACGGCACAACACAGCATGGTGGCTTCCTGCGCTAGGTCACATAATGATAAATATGCTCCATAGAATAGCATTCATGTGCATTGCTGTGGAGAAGAGAGCATGGCTGGACGAGTTTTAATAAGAGACCATGTTCATTAAGCTGAATGCTAGAAGTGCCCATCTCGATTATTGTTTTTGTTGTTGTTTTTGAAACAGGCTCACAACTTCTCCTCCGATGTGTTACACATGCATTTTACATACAGCGGCCAACATTTACATCTCTCTCAGAGTCTTGTGTAGAGCATACATGACCAGTACGAATTAGGATCGACACTCGAATGATATTAGTTACGTCAAAATTCAACCATCTAGCATTCACTGTGTCAAAAACAGTGGGTCATATTTATTACCCGGTTTGCGTTGCGTTTGCACCACGCAACATGTTACATGCACGACGCAAGCATTAAGTGAGATTTGTGAAACCACACAAGGCCACTTTGCATGGCCCGGAGTGGCTCCATAAATCTGTAGTAAAGTAGTGCAGCACAAATTGCTGAGTTGCCTTACTCTGCCCTGGGATGGCATTCCATGGCCGTTGTGTGGGTGTTCCCATGCAACTCCCATGGATTTTGACGCATTCCCAGATTTACCAGAATTGATAAACCTGAGAATGTGCCAAAAAGATATCTTTATTTATATCTATATTAATATCTTTATTTCTCCGTGTTACATTCTACAGCACACATAGAAAGAGGAAAATGCCTCTCAGGATTGTTTTTGTGCAAGAAGATGTCCCTTCCTGCACAAAAAACAATCCTGCATGCAACGGAGGTACCCTTGCACCATGGTGCAAGAGGGCCTGTGTTGAAGCTACCTACCAAAAGGGCGCAAGCGCAGGACAAAAAGGCAGGAATGCAGCGTTTTGACTTAAATATAGTGCATTCCTGTCCTTTCTCTGTCTAAATAGTTCCTACTGCTTTGATGAATCACCATCAAATATAAATTGACATAAAAATGTGAAAAATCAAGGCGGTTTGGAGCTGCATTCACACTTGCCATATAGTCGTGAAGTTGTTTGTTAGTCTAAGTATGAACATAAACACGGAATGACAAAACTTAATCTGGGCCCTTGTTTTGGGATTCTCGGGGCCTCATTTACAATATTTTGACGCACGGCAGCGCAACAAGCCTTCCTGCTATGCTGCTGTTCGTCAAAATGAAAGGGCAGGAATGCGCCGTATCTACAAGATATGGCGCATTCCTGTCCCTCTCCCCTGCGCCGGCACACATACAGCAGCCGTACACCAGCGCAGACATCCTTGTCTCATTTTACAAGGGTGCCTGCGCTCAGGATATGATTGTTTTTGTGCAGGACGGGACACCTTCCTGCAAAAAAGCAATAATTAAAGGCATTTTCCTCTTTCTATGCGTACTGTAGAATGCCGCACAGCACACATAGAAAAGAGGAAAAAACAAGGAGAAATAAAAGTATTTCTCTCATTGCGCCTCCCTAAGCCTTCCCTGGGGAGGTGTAGGATTCTGATACATTCCCAGGTTTACAAATGTTGTAAATCTGGGAATGCATCAAGTTTCATGGATGTTGTGTGGGAACACCCACAGCAACACCTATGGAACACTTATTTCACGCGTGAAAGGGAAACATATTTAGAAGGCCATGAAAAGTCACACAGTGTGGCCTTACATGGCCTTGTAAATTGAGTAAGCCCAATTGTGCTGCCGGTGCGTCAATAAAAGTGACGCACCGGCTGCTCAATGGGATTCTAAATAAATCCCTTTTTATAAATCAAACACTAAAGGTGTACTTTCGCGTGAAGAACATTTTGACTTAGGGTTCAGAGGACCCAGCTACTTTGAAGACATTATTAATTAGCGAACAGATTATAAAATGACAAGCCACCGACAGCCCTAGATCATACATATATTATTATGGGTTTCAAATGTACAATTTCAACAGGATTTGTATAATGATTGTGTTTTTACACGCAGTTCCTGTATTTTTGATTAATTCGTTTATACATCAGAGAATAACTAACGTTTGGAGTTTCTAAAAGGCATCTAGACAAGTAGTGGGCGACTAGTGCCACCTACTGGTCAAAGTTGAAATCTACAGCAAACAAACTTCTTTTCACCGTGAGATCCAAATTAAAAAATGGACTGTTTAGTCTAGATAAGCAACCCAAAACAGTGCGCTAGAAATACAACTTACTGTGGCTGCCTCTGTATTTGAATTGTGAATGCATAATATTTTCCAGCAGTTAAGTGCAAGTCAGAAAACAAAAATTGCCAAGGCAGGTCCTGCAATCAATAACCTACTCAATCAGCAACTGACTAAATAAATACATAAGTAATCACAGTACATAACATATGTGCAACATGTGCAAATGACACAAGTGGAGTAAAAACACTTGTTTAACTTAGATTCTTTTCAAGTCAGAGAAAAACAGGAAATATATCATGTACAATTAGTACATTCGGAGAATAAAATTAGTTATAATTGAAAATTTCGAAAAGCATTATTAAAGGGATTAACTAAGGAAATAAATATTACAATAACTGTGAAATAAAAGTACAGTAAGAAAAATGAATTACAACTATTTATATGAATACAGTAAATCAAACAGAGGTGTAAATATCTTCAGCCTTTATAAGTAAATAGACCTAAAATGTGAAAGCAGAACAGACAAGACTTGGCAAAAGCACCAGGTCTGGCTTTTTATAACAAAGAACGGGTTTTGATATTGACTTAGTGAATGTATGCATGTGGCTGTATGGAAAATGAGGATAAATCAAACAGTGGGTCAAAAGAATGGATGATTGATTGCACCAATGAGTGTGTGAGTGGCCAAATGCATGAATGGAGACATGAGTGGATGAAAGAATGGACGAGTGAGGGAATGAGTGGATGAACAATTGAGCGAAAACATGAATTGATGAATGGATGAATGAAATAGTGAGTAAATGCACAGATGGATGAAGGTCTGGAAAAGTTATCAATGAGACGAGAAAGTGCAGGGATGAAGGAAACGGTGAAATGATAAGTGAGTACATTTGCCCCAACTACTCAGAGGACAGACTAGTCACATATAGTGACGTGATGTTTCATAAGAGTTGCCTTCTAAAACCAGAAAACACTAGTTCAACTCATGTCTTCATCTAAGTGTATGATCCAAGGTAAACCTCTTGCTTCCAGTTCCATTCTATGCCTAGTAGACTAGTTTGTGTGGGTGGAAAGGGGGTGGGCTTAGAAAGGCTAGAACACTACTTTCAACAAAAATCCTGACCAGTTAAATGTGTTTTAGTGATTCTCATTGATAGGCATTTTATGGCACTTGAGAGTGAACCCAGTGCCCCACCATTGTTTTTCTAACACTCGGCTCCTGGATAGTCACTTTGAAGTATTAATTGAAAGTTGTACACGCATGACTTTAAAACCCAAAGGCAAGAACTTAGGGGCATATCAGCAACACCCGGCGATAATTATCGCTCAGCACTCTTAGCGTGAGGATAATTATCACCGGGTAACGTGGATTTTTATCGCTGAGATAGCGTGCTATTAGCAACGCTTATCTCCTCAGCGATAAAAATCCTCACGCTAACTGCCTAACGTGAGATTATCGCTGGAAACCCAGCGATAATCTCACGTAGTGTGGCGTTAGCTTGCTGATAGGGACACACAAACTTAGCCATGATATCCACCTTCCATAGGATATCATGGCTAAGTCAGTCCTGAAGCAGGCGTAAGGAAAGTAGCGATAACAGGGGTTATCGCTACTTTTCCTGCCGCTATGCTTCATAGCGTGGGGCTTGATGATAGGAGAAATGTCGCTTAGCGACATTTCTCCTGTCATGTTAGGTCAGGAACGCCCACTTTGCATCTCATTAGAGATGCAAAGCTGGGCGTTAGGAATCCCCACGCTAAAGCAAGGTTTCACGCGTTAGCGTGGCCTTGCTAATTAGGCAATAAAATTATCGCCGCTTTTCGGCCGAAAACGGCCGCAAAAGCGGCGATAATTTTTTATCACCAGCTTGTAAATATGCCCCTAAACTCTTTGGGGCAGATTTATAAGCCCCTTGCACCACTTTTGCGTCACTTTTAACATGGGAAAAGTGACGCAAAAGTGGCGCAAGGGGCTTGTAAATCTGGCCCTTAGGTTGACCACAAGTCCACAACTACCAGATATGCTGAACAAAAAAAGACACAGGAACAAGAAACAAAAGGCCTCCATGAGCGCCAATATACCCGCAGTGACAGACACTGAGAAATGCCACAACCTTAAAGGGCACCATTCTCCCAAAAATGGAAACATTAACAAAACAATACTGTCAGAGCCACTTTGTCGCCACATCGCAACCTTCTGTGACGATCAAAGCAGAAAGAAGAGCCCCCTAAAATCCTGTTACTCATCGCAGACAAAAAGCAACTATGGTGAAGCCACAGAGAGGGAACATGAACGCATCCTCTCTACAAATGCATCGACACAGAAGGGGTGCAGTGGCAATGTGGAACATGCATATCTCATGTCAACTGTGCCATGCACAGATAACTCAAAGACCTAGAAAACCCCCTCTCATGCTCATGTAATCTCAGTCCCTGCACACAGCAGTGGACTTACGAGCACCTTCACAGGATGCTGTCTTCCAGGTAATGCAGGAAAACGAGGTACCGCTATTGAGCGGACCCAACTGCTGCACAGCTTAAAGGAGAACATTCTCAGACCAACTTTTCAGTACGCTGAATGTTCACACTAAACCAAGTGATCCAAATTAAACTGTCGTAAATAAAGTATTACGCACTCATAATTTCTATAGGTATCAATAGGATCATGCATAAAGCAAGAGGCTGAGTCCGTGGTATCAGGTTCAAAAGGGCTTTATTCCAATAACTCGAGTTATAGGGAGAATAGTTCCATCACCACAAGGGATCAGGAAGGGTCTTCTGCTCAGAATTCTCAAACTTTATTCACAGAGTACAGTATATATACATTCAATAATATACGTAAGCAGGAGTGCTTCAGGCAGAGCAAGAGAGAATGAGATAAGAGCATGTGGGTGTGTAAGTAGGCGTGAAGGTGGGCGTCCATGTGGGCGTCCACTTGATGATCATAGGTGAATGTCATAGGTGGGTGGATGCCTAGAAGGGGTTGCGTGATCAGCTGGAACTTTACTGGAACTTTGCCTTACTTGTGCTCAACTTGAGCATGACGTGTAACTGACGTGGGGAAGGGCTGCTGTGCAATCGGGGAGTCTGGAAGTGAGGCCTTCAGTGTCAGGACGACCAGCACATCTTGTATTATCTGATATCTAAAGTCTGGAGCAGGGATTGATTTGTGACATAGGTTGCCCATCACCAAGAGCCAATGTGGCATCTATTTCTTCATTTACTGCGTAGGCCTTACATGGGGGCTATGGGCTTTTCACTGACGTGAGCTTTGCAATCACACAAAAAGAGACAGAAAGGCTAGGCTCTCTCCTTTGCAGACGGGTCGTGTTTATTCCTCCTTCTCCAGGCAGGAATGTGGTTCAGTAGGAGTAAGCAGATAACCGTGCTCAATACTGTCTCGGCACCTCGGACAGGGCCCCTTTGGCTGAGGCCCAAGTGTGCAAGGCCAAGGATACGCAGCTGCAGCTCTCAGAGCGTCTGAGGCCTGAAACCTCTTTTCGGCTCTGGCTGAGCCACAAAAATGGGCTTTCATGAATATGACACAAGTGCAGGAAAACATGATGCAAAACGTGTAGGCCTCAGTGCAGATTTGTCGTTTCTCTCATGGGAGACTTGATGGCAGGCCACGTTTATAGCATAAGCATAAGCATCATGGTTGACAGGCCATGGAGGGAAAATGCATGGCATACATGCATGTGCACATAAATGACGGGGAACACACAGGGGACACATAGGCCTCATAATTTTTATTTCCTCATTCCCTCCTTGTCCCCTAGTGGACCCTTCATGTCACATCTATTCTCATGAGATAGTCGATCTGTTCTTGCAGCATTATTTTTCCATTTTCAATGCTTTGTAAATGGGGATGTGGAACACATGCAGTAGTACACAGGCCGCAAATGGCCGGGCCACACTGCAGACATAGACAACAACTGAATATCATTAGTAGTATCAATCCACAGACGGTCAACACTTTCCATCCCCATGCTGATATTACTCCCCAGAGCCAACTGGACCAAGTCCACGTGCCTGGGTCTTGATGTATGCTTTGGGCAATCTTGTGGAGCCTTGTTATTGCTTTGTATACAGATGGTGCGTTATTAGGAATAAAAGAAATGATATGTAGCACGTCCCACCCCAGTCAAAGGGCAGCTGTACATAGGCTGTCTGGCCACAAATAAAGTAGGTGTGTCCTGATGCTCTGAAATAGGACTTTCCTTTGTCTTTAAACTCTATTATAGTATTACACTCGCTGTGCCCCAAATGTACTGAGCCTTCTTTTCTGACACACAAGTCCCCTTTTACTGGCAGGACTGTAATTGAGGATGGACCTACATTGTGTATGGGCTTGACATTCAACATTATAAAGTCGAGGGTCGCATTTCCTTGCAGATACTCTTCATTTTCTAGATCTGTACCTTTTCTTTGGGGAAGACCTTCTTTGTCTGGGAAACATGCTTCATTCATAACTTTATTCAAGTTACCCCATACCCAGTCACCCCTAAACTCCTTGTCTTGACATTCTTTGGCATCACCGTTGATGGATGTCATTAAGGCAAACCATGCTCCGCAAGAACCATTATGGGAGAACGGAAAAGGGAAAAGAGGCAACACTCCCTTCACCTTCTGATACGGGGGAAGTCGGCCACAGACCCAGCAGTCGGTAGCATTGCTAGTCTGATGTGAATGGTGCAGCATCTGAATAAAGGTATTGTTGCGTAAGGCAAGTCGATATGATAGCTCATGGGATGGCAGATCACTAAATGTGTGCTTTATGGTATCATTAGTGGAGGAGTGTAAGAGTGAGGCAATAGGAGGAAGAATAGCATGTAGTATTAAGCTGATACATATTGTCGTGATGCACAGAAGAGATAGAAAAATCAAAGTCACTATACATCTACTACGTAATATTTTACAGTATTTGCTTTTCATCTTGCTCTTTTTATCATTATTATTGTCCGAGATCTTATGCAAGCCAGAATACATGTTTAACCGCTTCACCACCTAGTGGACTTAATTGATCAAACGGGTTCTGACTTTTTAGATCTAAGTTTAGCTTTGTACTCCTGCTGGGGAGTCTCCTCTAGTAAAGGGGGCTCAAAGTCTGAAAAGTTCGTGTCCTTTTTAAAAGAATCGTTATTTCCGAGGTAGCGTTTACAATGATGAAGATGAACCCATCCTTTCCGTCCTTCAACTTTAACGGCTGTCCTCGTGGTTAATAACACTAACTTCGGCGCCTTCCACCTCGGCTCAAGAGGGCTCGATCTATCAAAGTTCCTTATTAGGACATAATCCCCAGGAGCGATGGAGTGTTCCTTGACCTGGGTGTTGTTCAGGGAAGGCGGCAGCAACCTGCGAACGACAAGAGAGTAGTGCAGACATCAAGGAAGCCAGGTAATCTGTCAGCATGTTACTATCAACAACAGTAATCTTTTTTAGGCATCGGAGTGCCCCACATATTTGGTGGTCTACCAAAGACCACTTCGTAAGGAGATAAGCCTGTTCTAGAATGGGCTACCATTCTCATGTAAAAGAGGGCAACCGGCAGGGCTACCATCCAATCTACACCTTTTTCTGCACAAATCTTTGCTAGTTTTGTAACCAGATATTTTGTAAGCTGTCTAGCATTGCTTTCTCTCCTAAGTGTGCAGGACTATGTGCGGTATTTATGATCACTTGTACCATCGAATCAGGAAGAAACCATGTTGCTCTGCCCTTAGTCATCCAACCCTGATCAGTCAGTACCCCTCCTTGTTCCGACCATTTCTTTAATTCGTCTAGAGAAGCATGTGTCTGTATGTCTCGTACATCCCTGGAAGGATCCCTGACTGTCATGGCTTTGGTCATTGATGGTATCTGTGAGTTTGTCATGTCTAGTGGGGTCTGAGCTGTCTGTTTAGCAGTTTGGTCTGCCAGATCATTGCCTTGAGAAATGGTATCTGTGGCTTTAGTATGTGCTTTGCATTTTAGGATAGCTATGGCTGTCGGTAAATGTATTGCTTCCAGAAGAGCTTGAATAAGGGGGCCATGCTGTATCTTGGCCCCGTGAGAGGTCAAGAAACCTCTTTCTCTCCACAGTACTCCGAAATCATGAACTACCCCATATGCGTATTGTGAATCGGTGTAAATGTTTACTCTCAAGTGCTTAGCTCTTATGCATGCTTGTGTCAGAGCGATGAGCTCTGCAGCTTGTGCTGACAGTATGTCTATTCTTTTAGTCTCTATGATTTCAGTAGCAGTGGTCACTGCATACGCTGCCACTAATTCTCCCGCCCCCGTCCTCATGCATGAGCCGTCAACATAGAGTGTTAGGTCAGGGTCTGGAAGTGCAACGTCTGGCAAGTCTTGTCTTGGCTTAGTCACGGTATGTATTACTTCAACACAGTCATGTGGGGAAACGTTTTCTGTACTGGAGGGCAAAAGAGTAGCAGAATTCAGTATGTTGCATCGTCTGGTCTCTATGTGTGGTTGAACTAACGTCAACTCATAACCTGTCAGTCTCGCTACAGTCAGGTGTTGTGTTTGTGTCCGGTTCAAGAGAACCTCCACTGCGTGCGGTACTTGTACTGTCAGGGGGTGGCCCAGCACTATTGAGTCACTTTGTCTTATGGCTAAGGCCGTTGCTGCAACAGATTTTAAGCACGCAGGCAAAGCCTGTGCTACTGGGTCCAATGTACTAGAAAAATAAGCACAGGGCTTGTGTTTCCCTGCATGATCTTGTGTTAGGACAGATAGTGCTGTTCCATCCCGCTCTGTCACAAAAAGCATAAAAGATTTGTTGTAATCAGGGATTGCTAAAACTGGTGCTTGACATAGAGCTCTTTTTAATTCTTCAAATGCCACAGTGTGTTCTTGTGTCCAAGGGAGGACATTAGTAGAAGCTGTCTCCTGTGTCGTCAACTGTATTAGGGGCCTGGCTATGTAAGCATACTGGGGAATCCACTGCCTGCAATATGAAGTGAGGCCAATGAATGCACGTACCTCCTTTTGTATCTTGGGCTGTGAAAAAGGGAAGAGCAACATACCTATTTCCTCGGCTTAATTTCTAAGGGGGCTAATTTCTAAGGGGCTAGCGGGAAGCGAACCTCCTCAGGGGCCAGCAGGAAGCCAATATTCTCCTCAGGAAGCCAATATTCTCCTCCTTCCCCCCTTTTTGACAGGAGGAAATCTGAAACAGATTTCACTGCTGTCAAAACACTATCAAACCCTGTGTGTAGCAACTGGGCGCAAGCAAAATTATAGGAGATGCACAGCGCATTTGAAATGGCGAGAAATCCTTCTAGCAAATGTACAAACCTCATTGTGTGAGCTCATAGGCTGGCCAAATGACATCTCATATGCAAATGTCCCTATTATGTGAACCTACACCAACCTGAAGTCAATATTAAAGCTAGGAGGCCCTAATAGGAATGCTAAGCTTCCTAAATATTCGGAAAACCAAGTTTAAGAACATTTATTAATGTTGATAATTTCATAATTAATAATTTAGAAACCAGTCATTTTGCAATAATTTCCACCTATACAATAAGCTGCATCCCTCGCCTTTCATATTCAAACGTCTCCCTTCAGAAACCCAAACCCAATAGCCTAATTTAAAAACATGTCAACTTTTGGCGACACCATTTACAAGAATGGGCTTACTAAAGCAAACTTAAAAAAGGAAATCCTGTCAGATATTTTCTCATTACCATAAATACCGAGCCTCATTTGTGAAAGCCCATTTACAACATTCTAAAAGGCAGAGTTGTCACTCTGGGGTGGCAGTCCTTATTTAAAACAGGCATTTCAAGAGTTAAGATGCGACTGTACAGATCATAATCGTTCCTTAATGTCCAATCTGGAAACATATGACCGAGGCTGCCTGTCTATAAGAGAAGGGCAGTCATGTGACACATATTTTAGTCTTGCATAACTTTTTTTTTTGTTTTATTCATCTCCAATACTAATTAGACATACACTGATAACGTGTTGTCTGCTATTTTAACAACATGATGATGGTAATATCATGTCTGTGAAATTTAGTAATTGTAAACAAGTTCCAGCCAAGTGCTGCGCAAAGATTGACGTCGTCACGACCATCTCTGTACTGCACAGGAGAACTTGTATTAATGCTAAACAGACTGGTCAATACGACACAAAAACAAAACATATATAAAATACATATGCCAAGCCATCAGTATACCAAGCACAGAAAGCATAGACAATAACATATATAAATGAGCAGTGATGCGCAATTTCCGTACTTACAGCTCAGAGGCGAACATTTTGGCCTGCTTAATTTGTCAGGCTTATAATCAATAACTGATTTTCCTTTCCTGCCTTACTCACCCCCCATCTGACAGAAGGTCATCTTAATGATGAGCAGCTGTCAGCTGGACTCACTGTATTATTTCTGACACACAGGACCAGCAAGAATAATCAAAAATGAAAAACACACGAACATTTCTTTTTGGAAAGGTGTTATGCATCTATCATAACACAATGTACCCTGATTTCCTATTTGAAGGCGCATATCTCATGTTTCTTCTCATACTTGCAACCTTTGGACCATTTTGCCAATCCAACTGGTGGCAGCTTTGGGCCACAATTTCCACTGTGAAAATTGTCTGAATTTGAAAATCGTTTTTATATAGGCATATAGCCCTTAAAATTTCAAGCAAGAGCATCATTTTACTTTTTGTTCTAGAATCAATTCAACAGTAGTTAAAAAAGACAACAGTTTTCCTTAGACATTTCCTCGGGGCACTAGTCTTGCACAGAATAGAACAAAGGAAGGCTTCTCTAGTTTCATTTCTCAGCTGCCCTGTCTGTATCAGAGAAGCTAAAAATAGCCCCTCAGCCCGGCTTGAGCCTGGGCTGCCAGCCATCTGTTTTTTATCTACTCCTGGCCCTCAAGGCTCTCCGGCTGCAGGCATTACACAGATGCTATGTCAGAGAAGCTTTCTAAGCAGTGATTTCACCTCCCGTTTTCCGCTCCTTTTCCTAGCCCCCACCTTCTCCTCACTCTGAAGCTGTCAAAGACAAAAAGTCTTCCCAATTCCATATAAACTGCAATAATTCGCCCTATTGAAAAATTATTTTTGATATACAATTTGTTTTTCCAATCTCAGTTTAGTAAAACGCTCACGGTGAATAATGTACAGCACATAACTCACTAGCACAGAGCAGAGATTGGGTATTACTTTGCACAATGGTACTTATTTTATCAACCTCTAATGGGTGGGAGTCTCTGCATGTTCAGCGTGAATCAGGACCCACAACCGTCTGGACCCAGCACATTGGCTCACTGAACCACCAAGAACACAAACCTGTATTTTTGAACAATTTGCAAATTCGAAATACCCACAATTTTTTTCTCAAGCTAAACTTTTAACCGATCACTAATTCTTTTTCGTTAACACTTTGTACATTAGGGGTGTCATCAAATCACAGGTGTTGCTCTTTCTCTAGCTACACCCCTCTCAATTTCCTTTTGACAACGTAATCAAATGTTGGACCATGTAAACACCAGCTATGCGCTGTTCGTTTGGTGGGAGGCTCAAGAACCTTTGGTCTTCTATATCATTATTATATGTATCATTTTGGGACACCCACAGGGTCGCTGACCGTGCTAATTCTTTTTCGGTCGGGGTGAGGGGCTGGTCGTTACCTATCCATCTACTCCTGGAGCTGGGCCTGTGTTGGGGGTGCAGGGAAAGATCCGTCTAGGTATGCTGGTGGGGATTCCTCTAGGTAGGTGGTAACAAACGCTTCGGATGCTGTTGGTCTTATTTTTCGGGGTACTTGCGGTGGCACTCTAACGGGTCTTTCTACTGGGGCCACTCTTGCTAGTTTCTCTGAAAGGACGGGATAAATACCAGCAACGACAGTATTTCTTTCTCTTTCAGCCTGTTCTCTTTTGACCCGCTCCCCTTCCTCCTGTAACTTTTTTTTTTGTGGCTTTTTCAGACTCCTGTCTACTTCTCTCTGCTTTGTGGAACTCTTTCTCTGTTCTTCTATGTGACTCCTTGCGCCAAAACTCAATGGCATCCTTCTGAGCAGGTCTACATTTTTCTCTTCCATAACTCTTCCTCTACCTTCATGATGCATTCCGCATCCCACGTTCCCGTGATAGGCCATCTATACTTTGTCTCTAAATCCTTCGTGTAATCCACCCATAGTTCTAAAAACAACACGGCATCTAAACCATGCTTACAGTACATGAAATGTCCAGGTGTGTCTCTAGGCGGAATGTTAACTGGTTCCTCTAGTACACCTTTTCTGGTACATATCTTACGCAGTTTCGAAAACAACGGCATGTTGGAATGTAACCGAAAACAAAATCACAATGACCCAAAAACAAAAAATCACAATGAAACAAACTGACATAAAAACCTGACACATTCAAACCTAACTGAACCTGACTAAGACAATAACATTCATACAGTTAAATCGGTGCACCTGAATGCTTGGATACTCGAATTCT
Source organism: Triturus cristatus (assembly GCF_964204655.1). Lineage (NCBI taxonomy): Eukaryota > Metazoa > Chordata > Amphibia > Caudata > Salamandridae > Triturus > Triturus cristatus. The sequence goes on along the minus strand of NC_140591.1, from coordinate 1,004,288,587 downwards.
TGAATGCCTGAATACTTGATGCATGCTCTTGAACACTTGACAACATACCGGTCTCACAAGTGAGACACGTCTTTACCGTGTTCATTAAATGAACCCGTCTTTATGCAACCCCCCATGAAAAACTCACCGGGAAGCAGAACTTGAAGGCCTCGGACACTTGACGCTGCGCAGGGAATGGCGTATCTTTGGTGGATCTCTAGAAACCTCGGACACAGCTCTCTCGCAGGGTGGGCTCTGGGTCTGGGCAATCCTCATCGCCTCGTATGGATGCCTGGTCGCAGTCCGTCTCCTTCGTTGGCCTGAGGGAATTGGCGGGAAAACCCGCGACGTGCGCACTTGAAGTCCGTCACGCGCGAATCAAGATGGCCGCCACTCGGTGAGCTCCTCCGCGTTTTCGCCCGTTTTTTTATATAAAACGCCGAAAGTCTGTCAAAATTTTGTTCTAAATGAGGTCGCTGCGCTAATTACAGGCTTACCAGCATTGTGAAGGGGTTTCAGCTCGTTTTCATCGTGGGAAGTCGTGTTTCTGGCTCCCTGGTTCCTGCTCCGAGCTCTGCTTTGAAGGACTGCCTGGTTAGTCTGTCAGGGGGGCGGAGCATACTTCAGGAAAGGGCCTGGCTTGGGCCTAGCCACACCCCTAGTCCAGTTTAGCTGCTGCACCAGTATTTTGAAGGATTGCTTTGCTCCTTTTCGTTTTTTACTCATAATCTACTCATTTTTAATCAAATTATATTATCTTTTCTCAAAAATGGATAACAAAAATAAAAGGAAACAGCAGAGTTCACCACCCCCAATAAAATCAAAGGTGGTGGAGTCATCTGAACCCTCGCTTTCTTTAATTTTGGAGGAAATTCAGGCTCTTCGTGCTAGTACAGAAACTATTGCGACTGAAATAAAAAATGTACGAAAGGAAATGGCGAGTTTGTCGATGAAAATCTCAGACAACTCAATTAAAATACAAGACAATAAAGTTAAAGTCAATGCTTTTACTCCACTTGTGGCGAAAATATCACCTCTGTGCTCACAACTTCTGGACTTGGAAAATCGCAATAGACAATACAATCTGCGCATATTTAATTTACCAGAAGAAGTTGAGGGATCTAACTGTCGACTATACTTAGAGAACTTACTTCCTGGTCTTTTAAATGTCAAATTTCCAGAAAAATTTGAAATCGATAAGGCTCATAGAATTCCTTCACGTCGCAATCCTCAACATAGCAAGCCTAGACAAATGATATTTAAAGTTCTCCGTCACCATCATTTGGTTCTGATCAGAAAAGCAGCTAGAGAAATTCCTTCATTGTTGGTCAATGGTCACAAAATCTTTATTCATCAAGATTTTGCCAAGGAAACTGTTGCAATACGGAAGGGTTTTACTGATCTTCGCCCAAGATTGAGAAGCCTTGGATACCAATATGGCCTTTTTGACCCCTCAACTATGCGCATTTGGAAAGATAATTTTTCAAAATCCTTTCAGCGTCCTGAAGATCTACGACAATTTCTGGATCAGCAAGTACAGCAAACTATGGACACTCAGGGTCCTATCACTTGATTCTTTCATGTATGATCTTCTTTGACAGATTTATATAACTTCTAATAGTTTGGGCTCCAGCGGTTTCTGGCCATGCTTGTAGAGCGTGTGTGCGTCCCAATCTTCATATTTATGTGTTTTGTTTGTCTTTTTTGCTATGTTTTATTTCTTCCATTCCCTTTTGTGTGTTTTGGAGCTACTTTCTTCTTAACATTTGTGTCTTTTTCTGACCTTCTTCTTTCTAACCCTTTTCTCTTTTTATTTTGTCATGGCTAATATTAAAGTAGTGTCACTGAATGTTAAAGGTGTACGCCATCCTGTGAAACGTACAAAAATTTTGGATTATTTAGGTAGTTGCAAAGCTGATTTTTGTTTTTTGCAAGAAACTCATATAGATGATAACATTTTAAACTATATGAAGAAAAAATGGGTTGATAATATTGTTTCTTCTCCTGCTATTGGCAAGAAAAATGGTGTAGCTATATTTTGTGCGAAAAAAGCTCATTGCCAAGTTTTGAGCAAAATTACAGATACGGATGGGAGATATTTAATTGTTAAGGTTAAAGTTCATGATTCTATCTTATTTTTATTAAATGTTTATGGCCCTACTGCAGATGACCCTGTTTTTTGGGCTACTCTTTCAACGGAGGTGGTTAAAATTGGTAATGTACCTTTAATTGTTGCAGGTGACTTTAATGTCATATCTGATCCGTTATTAGATAGAATATCTCGTACTAAATTCCACCCCCCTAAGGTTTATTTTGCTTTTAAATTATTTCTTCAAACCACTAAGTTAGTTGATATTTGGCGGTTACACTTTCCTACTGAAAAATGTTTTACTTTTTTTTCTAACCCACATAATTCTCATTCTAGGATCGATTATATATTAGTTTCGAAACAGCTGATCAACTGTGTTAGTAACCCCAAGATTGGCAACATTGATGTCTCTGACCACGCAATGGTTTCTTGTATTCTAAATTTAAATCCAACCTTTACTAACCAGCCTAGATGGAGAATGAATTCTGGTATAGCTCTCAATGAACTTAATAAACCAAAGCTCCTCTCTGCCATTCATGATTTTTTTCAATTTAACCCTGAAGGTAGTACTTCTTTGGTTAATAGATGGGATGCTTTTAAAGCTTATATTAGAGGGGTAACTATTTCTATTATGGCTCACGAAAATAAGACCTTTAATGCAAATATTAGAAAACTAGAAAAGCAAATAGCGGAATATGAACGACTTTTTATTTCGTCTAATGACCCTCAATATAGAAGTAAGTTGCAAAAGCTTCGATATGAATTCAATACAATTCTTAGTAATAGAGCTGGTGTTCAGATTTCTAAGGCCAAAGCTAAATTTAGTTTTAATGCAAACAGATCTGGAAGATTGTTAGCGAATTACTTACGTATCAAAAAGGATAAAACTCAAATTACTTCTATTCATGGATCCAATGGTAAAATTGCTTTATCTCATAAAGATATTGTGAATGAATTTTTGGATTTTTACTCTAAGTTATATGATAAACCTGAATTTCATAATGAATCCTTAGTTGATTCTTTTTTATCCTCATGTGGTTTACCTAAAATTTCTCCATCAGATAAAATGGAGCTTGACTCTCCAATTACTAAGGAGGAAATTTTGACCGCTATAAAATCTCTTAAAAAGAATAAATCTCCGGGTCCTGATTTTATCCCAGCGGAGTTTTATAAAGAGTTTCAATCCCTTCTTTTACCCTTATTATTTCAACTATTCACAATGTTTGGCTCTACGGGAATTACTTCAGGATCCTTTACTGAAGCTTTAATTATCGTTCTTCCCAAACCTGATAAAGACCCCACCCTTGTATCTAATTATCGCCCTATTTCTTTAATTAATCAAGACTGTAAATTATATGCCAAAATATTAGCCACACGATTATCCCCTGTACTAGATTCTATTATACATTCGGATCAATCTGGTTTTATGAAGAATAGACACTCTGCAAATAATACAAGAACGTTATTACATGTCATTGAACAAGGTCTTACGTTAACTACTCCTTCAGGAATAATGGCTTTGGATGCTGAAAAAGCCTTTGATAAATTGCATTGGCAATTTTTATTCCATGCTTTATCATCTTTTAACTTTGGAGATAATTTTATTCTCTCTATATTGTGCTCCTACTGCTCGTCTATTTATTAATGGCCAAATTTCAAATCAATTTTCCCTTTTTAGAGGTACTAGACAAGGATGTCCCCTTTCCCCGCTATTGTTTTTAATTGGCATTGAACCTTTTCTTACATCTATAAGAAAATGTGATAACATTAAAGGAATTATTATTAATGAGATTATTATTAAAACGTTAGCGTATGCTGATGATGTACTTTTATGTATTAGTGACCCCTTATCCTCATTTCCTTCTTTATTAGAGATTATAACAAAATATTCTATGGTGTCTGGCTATAAATTAAACACTAATAAAACTGAATTTTTCCCTTTAAACATTTATTGTACTCCTGACATGATACCTATGAATGAAATTGTTTGGCAAAAGACTAAATTAAAATATATTGGTATTTTATTTTCCTCATCTATAAAATCTACAATGACTTTAAACTGTAAGTTTGTCTTAGATTATATTAAAGATAAAACGTCTAAATGGGCTTTGCTACATCTTTCATGGTGGGGTAGACTAGAATCTATTAAAATGAATATTGCTCCAAAAATATTTTATACTCTTTCCATGATTCCCTCTCAGTTCCCATTAAAATTTTATAAAGATATTGATAAACTTCTCTCCAAATTTCTTTGGAATAACAAATCACCTCGCATTAGTTATAAAAAATTAAAAATGTCTAAATGTAATGCTGGATTTGGTATCCCAGATTTTTTTCTGTATCATAAAGCTTTTATTTTAAAACAAAGTGCCATATGGTTTAGTCATTTTCCTTTACATAATCCACCCTCTTGGTTCCTAATTGAAAAATCTATGGTGAAGCCGTTCCCATTACCAACACTGTTAACTATGTCCAACTCCTCCTCAGTTTTTCATAAATCTATCGTTCTCAAATCCACTAAATTGGTTTTTAATGATTTAGATTCTATTTTTCTATACCCCATGTATAACACTGTTGAATTATCATTATGGTATAGCAATATCATTAAACTAAATAGGAACATTAGATTTTGGTCTTCATGGATCAAAGCGGGTATTTTTTATCTTAAAGACATTTATTCCAACAATACCTTTATACCGTTTGAGGATCTACAAACAAGGTTTGGTTTAACCCAATCTGATAGTATTAAATATGAATATTTAATTAATTCAATTTTAGATTCCTTTCCACAAGCTATTCCGACTAGTGTTACAGCTGATCTATCCGTGTATATCCAAACTATATCGCTGAAAGCTAATGGTGTTTCCATTTTATATAAAAAATTATCTAATACGTTAGGAAGTAACATAACGATGATTGCATCCTTCTGGAATAATGAACTTTCACTTACATTGTCTAATGATTCATGGGAAATGATATGGATTAGAAGTATTTCTGGTTGGTTACCTGTCTCACTTTATCAAACCAATTCCTATATATTATTTAATTCTTTATGGACTCCAAAACGTTTATTCCAGGCTAAACTCCTTCAATCTGACACATGTTGGCATTGTAAATTGCATCCTGGTTCGTTACGACATATGCTTTTTGATTGCCCTTTAATTGCAAAATTCTGGACAGAAGTTTGGGATTTTATTAAGAAATTGTTGCATATACATGAAGACTTATCATATAAAATGTTAATTTGCAAATCAGTTACATTATCCCAATCTCTAAGTTCTTTTGAATGTAGGCTTTTTGATTTTTTGATTTCTGCTGCGTTAAAATCTATTACCTTTTGTTGGAAAGATGTTTCTAAGTTATCAGTTCATGCTTGGTGGTCTTGGGTTATCTTTACAAGACGAGGTGCTCAATTATCTTTGTCTGGGGTTAATCATAATCCTATTTCCTATCACTCTTTTTGGAGTCCTGTTGATCTCTATTTTGCATCTTAGGGGTATGTTTATGTTTATGTATTGCAATGCTTTTTACGATTTTTATACTAATTAATATGTCATAGTAGCTCTATTTATTGCTTACTCAATAATTTGTTATTAGATGTTTCCCTTCCCCCCTCCTTTTAAGTTTATAAGAATATGACCAATTTCTTTTCTATTGGAATGAATTTGATAATTTTTGTATGTCTATGTTGTTGATGTTCATTATAAAATTTCAATAAAATATTTTGAACACCTTAAAGCGCAAATACCAGCTCGATCAAACAAAATAGTGCAAGGAAATATTATAAACATTTCTGGTGTTTAAAGACGCCAGTTCAAGTCTGGCGTATGTATAGGTTTTAGCAATGTTGCTGAACCATGGTGCCCAGCAGGTGGCATCAAATACCAAGAAAACAGATGAAAAGCTGTTTTCTAAGCGGGCAAAGGCACATCAGCAACAAATCATTGTTTTGCTTAAAACACTGAACATCCTTGCACCATTCGGGTGAGGTAACTGATCTGTTTACTATAAACAGGTCTCATTAATGGTAGACTCGGATAGTTGTGGCCATTGAAAATGCTCTTTGGAGCCAGCTATCCAGATTCTTTTAGAAGTTAGGTGGCTGACCTGGTCAGTGCTGATGATACCTGTCAGTTTATGAAAACATCCTGATCCCACAGTAGCATTACAGGCACACAATATGATTTCACAGATAGCAGCTTGAAGATCGCTCTTCCACAATGACAATTTTCTGGTGTTGGTAAAAGTTGTAGCAGAGCCTGTAGCTGTTTTGGTGCTGTAGTAGGCCAGGTACACAAATGTCAGTGATTTCATTTTTTCAGTTTAGCATGTCCTTTTAAGGTAACTTAGGGGCATATCAGCAACAACCGGCGCTAATTATCGCTAAGCGCACTTAGCGCTAGGATAATTATCGCCGGCTAGCGTGGATTTTTATCGCTGAGATAGCGTGCTATTAGCAACGCTTATCTCAAAAGCGATAAAAATCCTCACGCTAACTGCCTAACGTGAGATTATCACTGGAAACCCAGCGATAATCTCACGCAATGTAGCGTTAGCTTGCTGATAGGGACTCACAAACTTAGCCATGATATCCACCTTCCATAGGATATCATGGCTAAGTCAGTCCTGAAGCAGGCGTACGGAAAATAGCGATAACAGGGGTTATCGCTACTTTTCTTGACGCTATGCTTCATAGCGTGGGGCTTGATGATAGGAGAAATGTCACTTAGCGACATTTCTCCTGTCATGTCAGGTCAGTAACGCCCACTTTGCATCTCATTAGAGATGCAAAGCTGGGCATTAGGAATTCCTACGCTAACGCAAGTTTTCCTGCGTTAGCGTGAGCTTGCTAATAAGGCGATAAAATTATCGCCGCTTTTCGGCTGAAAACGGCAGCAAAAGCGGCGATAATTTTATCGCCTCGCCATGCTGATATGCCCCTTAATATGTAAAGGTTATACTTGAATATTCTGCGTGATTTCTTTTTTTCTCTGTTTTTCATGAGTGGCACTTTGGAGTTTTAATAGTACTCTGCTTTTTCAGTTGTGGTCTTTACAATATCTGCAATTGAAAGAAGTTGCCCTGTCTTGTGGAAAAAAGTGTGTGGGACTATTTTAATGAAACCCTTAGGAGAGATAGCTGAACAGCATACACATGCAGCAACCACATTGAAAAGCAAGTTACAAGAAAGGATGGCAGGATGTATATTATTTAGTTCAACATGGCTCTTCCTATTAGTACTGGTGTGTGGGAAGAGAAAATAAAGCAACCAACCACCAGTCGTAGTATAAAATACCACATCTACGAATGACACACTGCAGCAAAACAGGTGTGTTGCTCAAAATGAGTAAGCTGAATACTATAAAAAAATAAAAGTAAAAGCGTTAGATATAGATATTTCAAGAAAGCAAGAAATAATTCCTGTATTTATACCATGTGTTGTATGATTGTTTGAAGCTAGTGGCAAATTTTGGTGGTAACAATATACCAATTATTGTCAATATGTTGTGTTAGGTATTGAATTCTAAAGACTGTTCATTTATTCTCAATGTGCTGATGGCTATTTAAGACTTTCCAGCTGTAAATTGATTTTTATGGATGTTTTAAAGTGTGCATGGTTATTTATTTAACTAAAGGTAAGCTATAAATATAATTCCTGCACTCGATGAAACATGACCCCACAAATTGATGAAGGTGAACTTGAACCACAGCGCTGTTTACTATGCCAAGCCAAATACTTTTTGTAGGCCTGTTTGTTTTTAACATAATTATCTATGAGATAGATTCCAAAGGGGATCACTAGAATAATCCATTTGAGAGACCTCTATTTTTTTTTTAAAGGAACCTGAACTTTTTTTTATAAAGTCTTCTGCCATGCATGGTGTTTTCACTTGCATATTCTCGTAAAATGATTTAGGACCATGCAAGCCCTATTGCTAAGTGGTGTTAGTATCCTATATCACCACACAAATGCAAAGACCTCTGTTAATTAGTCACATATTCTACCATGTTATGCCCAATATACACTGCTTACATATGTGTAACTTGTCACTATTGTCACTATGTTTGAAACAATTCATCCCTAATCTGCCTACCCAAGTGCCCAGAGCACTAATGTGCCCAGGATTTCTTTTGTATTTGCTCACTCCTTGGCTACACACATGAGTGACATGACAGTGACATTCCATGTACAGATGTTATTTATTTTCAGGTTAGCTGAGAAGAGAAGTTCATACTGCAGGCCCATGTCTCTCAGCCTCCATTTTACTTCCATGAAGTTCCCCCTAATTTGCTGAAATGCCAGGGTATAGTCCAGGAAGATCATAACGTTCCCATCATCAAGGGCAAAGGGTCCCTCCTTCCTGGCTCATTATATAATGTAGATGGCCGACTCACTTGACGGCACTTAAGGCATCGCCCTTTTAAACTGGTGATAGGTTCCATTGTAAACAGCCCAACATTTGTTGCAGTGGTCCCTGATCTCTGCTCTGCTATCCTGCTCCCTGATTTGCCCTAGTGCTTAATTTGTGGCGGTAGTTTCTGGTGCTCAGCACCGGCACTTAATTATCGGCACCTGCTCTATTGACAGTGCACAACATGGTGGCGCTGCCTTTTTAATTTCAAGAAGAGCACAACAAGCATGTTTATTCAATCAATATGTAATGAAAACGAATAATACTAAACTCTGATGACACTATTAAAGCTTTGTGAGGCATGAAATAGTCTGAAGTTTCGCACTTGTAGAAGTGCGACAGGTGTTATGTTGGTACTGTCATTGGAAGCGCTAGCAGGGTATGGGTGGTGCAGGCTGCAGTGGCCTTCCGAGAAGCACCCCGGAACTTAATTTATTTTTTACAAATTAAGCACTGATTTGCCCTCTTCCCCGTGCTCTATGCAATTTGTTGCTGATGCCCTCTCCCAATATATGTGTTTCTTCCCCTAGCTTCTCTGACAGTTACCCTTGAGCGCAGTTTGCTGTTCATACAACATACACATAAATACATATCAGAACCATGGAGTGCTACATCAATTTAAGGTGCTATCTTCAGAAAGGAGCAAGGATCATGAAGTAGAGACAAATTCATTTTTTTCTTACAATTGAACAGCCACACAAATTCCACTGAGAGCGAGTAAGATGAAGGGAAGGGGGACCTGATTGTCAATTAGCCCTTTGAGCATGATTTGCAGTTGCAAACACTGCAATTCGGAGTTAGTTACTGCATAACACTTTCCCCCATTTGTAAAACCCATTTTAGGAGTCTGTAAAATTGTATGGAATCCGACAATGGGTTTGCAACTGCAATTGGAATTTGGAAAAGGCATTTTGTGGGCATTGCTTCTAAACCAGATGCCAGAGCTGTATTCCAGAAAGTGCCCTGGGGGTGCAACGGGCATGTTTGCCTGCTTTGTGTGCCCCTGGTGCACTTTAGTATTACAGAAGGAGCAAAAGATGCTTGTGCAGCTCCTTTTGTAATACTGATAGCTCTGGAGCACATGTAGCGCCAGCTTTGTCTCAAGAGGGTGTTCCCTCATTTGCATAAGGGCATAGGTTTCTGCAAATGAGGGAACCTCTTTGACCTTGCACCCGTCCCGTATTATAAATGCCAGCACAAATACAAAATAGCTGCCAGGAGGCGCATTGAAAGGGCACCATAAAAAGGTGGCACCCATCAGAGTGCCCCCTGATAGCATCCCTCTGGAGGGGAGGAAGGGGGTCCATGGACTCCCCCTGACATCCCCTTACAGGCAGCTGCAGTCACTCACTGCACACACCTGTAAATAGATCTCTTATCCTTCCTCAAAGTGCAGGTGGGTTGCCACCAGCACAGTAACACATGGATCTGCTTTGAAGCAGCCACTCTGTATTTCACTTAAAGGCACTCGCCCGAGGGCAGCCCTGAGGGAAGTGCTTTTCTGTAATAAACCACACTTTCTCTGTTTGCGCACGGCACCTCTATTTAAAGGTGTACCATTGCGGAAACAGAAAAAGTGCACCCAATGGGTAATGAAGGCCCAGATGTGTCAATAGTTTGTGACTGGGATTCCGGTCGTGAATCACTGAAAATGATCAGCTCCCAAGATGGTAACTTTTTTGCAAAATGAAATGTTTCCTGGGACCTTTTGCCCTATGTGAATTGGGACTCACTACAGACTCTCAATGAAACCTTTGAAAAAATTACAGCTTTTTCTTCAAAGCAGTCTTGTTTACAGAAAGAAAAAGTTTTCATTTTTCAAAAGCAGTCACAGGGATGGTGATCTACTAACCTTTGCAGGCACTATGTGATGATGGTCAATCGTAGTGGGTTGCAATTTGCAACCTGCCTAATGAATAGCTATTAGGTAGACTGGATTATGACCCACTCCAATTCAGAATTTTGCAAACCGCCGTATTAGTACACAACCATTTTCTGAGATCAGTATCTGCGAACATCTTACCTAAGTCTTTACATATCAAGTTTCGTTCAGATCTATCCTAAAGGTCGTTCTCTTGTAGCCCTTTTTAGGTCTCGCCTGGCGTTGGAGCGCGCATGCGCTCCTCGCCTGCGAGAGCTATAGTAAACAGTATGAAGAAAGGGACTTCAATCCACGCCCCTGTGTCTGAATTGTTTCTGATTCGCTTGCGTCGTGATTTATGTTATTTACTCACTGGACGTCATTTGTGTTACCGCCCTTGCAGTTTTTTAAGCCCACCCTTCGTGACAAGCGCATCTGTTTTCACTCAGCCCAGATGCAAATACAAGCGGCTGAATTAAAACAGATGGCGAGCTTTGTGCAACACAGTTCGAGTCTTTGATCTCTAACAGCACGCAGTCTCGCTTCTCTCCAAGCCACTTCGGTGAGGTCACCTCCTGTCCCTCCTCCTCCCCCGCCCACCCAAACTCTGCTGCCTCCTGGGCTCGGAAGGAAAACCGTTTGGATTCAGACCTGTCATGCTGCCGGCGCGGACCCATACCAACCCCCTCCTCTTCAAAACCGCATTACCGCTCCACATATGAAGCAAAGTAAGTTTCCAAAAACATTTCTTTGCACAAAAGGTGTGTTCCGTTTACACCAGATACGCATTTAATATGCCTTAAGAGTTAATTCAAGTCTGAAGCCGAATACACATTCAAATCTGGCGTGTGTGACTTAGTCGTTCATCCTTTTAAGGTCGATAAACGGCATTCAACAGGCAAGCATAAATACCAACTATTAATAATTTTTTTAGTATGACTTAAGACTTAATTCAAGTCTGAAGCGGAATAGCGATTCAAACCTGGCATGTGTGACTTAGCCATTCATCGTTTTAAGGTCGATAAACTGCGTTGAACAGCCAAGTAAGCACACAAGGGTGCTTTGTCAGTGGGCTTGTGTTCTACAAAAGCTATCTATTTTTCTGGTGGTCAAAGCGAGAATACCAGCTTTGTGCTGCTAGCCACGGAGGCTGGAGACTGACTGTTCTAGCATCATCCATGTGTGCGAGGGTATTGTAATTATTTATATTTTGTGGGGGCAATCTATCACTGTTAACAATTCATACAACGCCAGCCTATTGCTGCTAGCCACGGAGGCTGGAGACTGACTGTTCTAGCATCATCCGTGTGTGCGAAGGTATTGTATTTATTTATATTCTGTGGGGGCCGTGTATAACGGTTAACCATTATACAAGGGGCCTTTATGGGTGGGCTTGTGTTGTTGAGAGGCCCTCTGTTTTTTTTTATGGTGGTCACGGCGGGAAGACCAGCCTTCTGCCCCCAGCCTGTCAGGCTGGACACTGACTACCCCACTGTCATCCCTGCGTCCTGTAACCCACGCCTCGCGCACCAATAAGACTTTATGCATTTTAAACGTGGCGTGTGTGACTTACGCACTCATCCTTTTAAGGTCAATAAACTGCGTTCAATAGGCATGCAAAAATACCAACTGTTAATAATCTTTTTACTATGACCCACTGCCCAGGCCCCACTAGACACTGTGAGAAGCAAAAGATTCCTATGGCTGCCTCGAAAGAGTCATCAGGCACAAAACAAGGCGGCTTTGGCACAGCCTGGAATCTGAAATGGCCAGCGCGGAAGAGTTTTTGAAAGTATCTTGTTCGCTTATTTATACTTGTCTAGCGCATGATATCAATAAAGCACATTTCATTTCATCTTATTTTGCCTGGAAGCTCTTCGAGGAGTCTGGGAAGTCTTTAAAGACTGTTTTCACGTATAACAATTTTGTTGGTCACGGTTTGTGCCTGTTCCAAAACACATAATTCAGAACATTGATGGTGCTTTACTACACATTGTCCTCGTGCATGCCAGAACGTGCTACTCCTGTGCCCCTGATTACGTGCATTTAGTTTGAATTTTAGCTCAGGATTAGCAAAGTGCATTTTTCACTGTATGTTGTGATTTGCGCGTGTGTTCCAGTCAGTGCGCTGGCGGGGACGCGCAGAGTCTCCGTGCTTTGCTTTGCCTCCTTTGGTGGGGGCTTATTTTGAGTCGCCAAGTTTAGCCATCCTCGTGGCCCCTCCCCCTCATGCTGTTTCAATTTACATTTCAGTTGAGATTTGGTCATTGGAAACTCTTATTGGCTCTGTGCCATGTACGCCCCCGAGGATCACAACACCCCCTTCTTTAGGGCCTCTCTACCTGGCAGCTACCATGATGTGTATATGGTTTTTGTTTGGACAGTCCGTGCCACGCTCTCTCTTTCTGTATGTGTACCTTTCTCTTTTCTCCTATCTCGTTTCCTCTTTCCATATATTTTTTCTGTCTCTGCCCACCCCTCTCTCTTAATCTCTGCCTAACTCTTTCTCTTTCACGCTCACTCTATTTGCAGTTTAAGGAGATGCGTGTGGTTTGTATGGATGCGGGCAGAGAACAGTGGTGCCAGTTTTAAAAATAGTGTTGGGGTTGAGGCTGTTTTTTTTTGTTGTTGTTAACTAATGCTCAGGAAAATATTTATTTACATTTTTTTGCATACTATATGGTAGTGTTATAGCGTACATGGGCGCAGCTCCTTCCCCCCGTTGATGGGAAGGAGCCCCGCAGCCATCACACCTCCCTCCTGTACCCTCCTCCCAGCTCAGCCTTCAGCAAGAGCAAGCCTAACCGAGCCTCCTGCGTGCCCCTCCAGCACTAATCCAGGCAGAGCGGGCACTCCATCTCCCCATGCTTGGGAAACCACAGTAGGGACGGAGAGGGGGAGCTGAAAAGAACAGCTGCAGCCTTTCTCTGCCTCCGGAGACCGCTTCTCTGCTCTATTGCCACAAATCCCCCTTTCCTGGTTTCTGCCTTGACAGACTGGACATGTGCAGCTTCACCCAGCCCCCACTCGCTGCCCCGACAGACTCGGAAGTGAGTGCACTTCTATAGCCCCTTCCCTAACTAGCCTTTTTCTTGCCCGCGCCGGGACTCAAACCTTAAATACCGCCGCTGCGCTTTATTTTATTCCCCCACCTACCCCGAGTTTTGCTGTTCCTTTACATTTAAATTTACTTTCCCAGGAAGCATGAGGCATTGTATCCCCACATACTCCCCCCCCTCCTAAGCATAGCAGGGGCTTCAGGGGCCTCAGGTGTATAGGGGTGGGGGCTGCATGCCTTTCTTATATTCTACATGAGCCCGCTTTCAACTAGCTCCCCCACCCACCCCTTCGCTGCCATGTGTCCTCACTGTGTGTTTGTGTCAGTTTCCGTGTTTTTAGGTCTCGGCTAGCGAAGGCTGCGCTTGCGCAGTCTCGCTCGCGAGACATAATGACTTGGAGAAGAGGGGCTTGAATCCGCCCCTCTTCTCCCCTGTTCTCCATTGGCTGGCCTCTTGAATGCTGGCCAGCCATTGGAGAAGAGGTCCGTCACTCCGAACAGGCCCCATCCTTTTCGGATTCGGGGGCGTGTTTTTTTGCTACTTTTGTAATTATCGCAGCCCGCCCCTTACACGACCACAAGACAGCATGTCTTCACGCTGCCTACACGCGCCAGTCGGCTCTCTGATTGGTTGGCAACTACCAAATAAGCACTGTGATTGGTGGACCTTGTCAACCAATCAGAGAGCCTACTGGCGCGTTGTGTGATGTGTCTTGTTTACCCTGCAGGCGTTTGTGCCGATCTGCCGCTGGTCCTCTGCTCCTCGCAGCCCGTAAGCGCAGCTGTGTGTGTGAGACCTGGTTACATTGGAGCCATTATTGTGAGGCTCATAGTAAAAAGCACTCTGCGTGTTCCAGCAGAACGTGTTTATGGACGGCTTTTAACAATGGTACAACTTTCACACAGTTCTAAGATGTCCCAGAGCAACTGGGGTATTATATATCAGAGTGTTGCATATTTTGGATACTAAGCCTTCCATTAGCTGCTCCCACAAGCACACCCTAGCCTTGACAAGGAGTACTCAGCAAGCTCATATCAAATTTATCCCATAGCACATGTCCTATTGGCAAGTATTTGCAAAGTTCTTACAAATAAAGTTGCATAGCCACTGAAATTATTTCATTCTGATTGGTCCCCAGAGATGATCTAAATTTTGAGATGTTTATTTTATTTTGGTTTAAAAATGTCTCTAATGTGACTAGTTTATACAGATTACCACCCACCTTCCAGGGGTCTAGGATTGTACAATCCAGGCAGAAGTGCATCTATTATTGAGCAGAGGTTTTGGATAATTAGTCTGCTAATGTAGTGTCATGGTAAGTGTTGCATGTAGGTATTAACAGCCCATTATTTCAACACAAAAATCCTGGGATTTCAGAACATTGATGTAAACTACTCCTGGGAGTACATGTTTACTGTCAAAAGACCGCGACCGCACGCTGGGGTTGCAAAATACTAAGGCTATCACGTTTGATTCCACTTCATTACTCTGTCATCCACCGCCCTTTTCTAGCCTTTCTGTTTTTTTATATCAATCATGCAGCTTCTTTTTCATCTCTGCTTTATCCTTTTGTCACTGTTTTCATATGTTTCTGTTGTGTCCTGTCTAGAATCTGGGGTCAGTTCCTGGATTGAAATGTTCTACTCAGAGTCTGACCGGGGACTGTTGTGATTTGAATTGAACAGTTGGACAGGGAGACATTAGGAAAAGCAAAAAAAAACTGTGTTTACTACTTAGGCAGCACCTATTATTCGTTCAGAATAAGCTCTACCTGTTACAATCACTTATTGCGTCTGTAGTTGATTACTACAGTTTCCTTCCTCCTCCTTTTTTACTTCTTGTCTGATGATGAAAAAAAAGTGCCGGTCACCAAAAATGAGTGCCAGTGACCACCATCTGCAAACGCTAGCACAAATTAAGCTCTGTTCTTTCAATATGCTGAGGAGAAATGTAACAATTGTTCAGCCACTCTTCTGTGTGAGTGACCAATGATAATGCATTTGGTGCATGTACCGGCAACTTAAGGCACCTCATGACAGGCTTTGTGACAGGAGCCACTGACTTGGTCCTAGATCCCAGACAAATAGGCATTTTCTGGTTTTACCACTAGGACATGATCTCACTGGTGATGTGCATTCTCCAGCATTGCACACTTCATCCTCATGTATTCCATGCTCATAGTGCCTGCTGGATAGCTTAGAGACGAGCAGCAGCAGTGTAATATAGCTTGAAACCTAGCTCTCTGGAGGCTGAGCACTGCTCCTCCGCAGTACACTGCGCTGACAAAAGAGTACTTATGTCACTTACTTTCCCTGACCCCTGAAATGGACTCTGCCAAATCACTTCATCTCTTGCACGTGGAGCTGACTCATGCCATATCGCCTGCTTTTAAAATTTGTGATCTATAGTGTGGATGGGGCATATTTGTCTGCCTGTGTCTTCAATCTCTGTGACTCCTCCTCTGTGGCAGTGCCTTCACTGTAGATGCCTGCCCGCCCTAATAATGAATGCCTGCCCTCAAAGAGCCTCCTTGGTCTGTGGGTAAATTCTTACCTACTCACCTTAGCAACAGTTTGAGTGTCTTGTTTGTGTGACTGCCCAGTGAGCGCCTGTCTGCCTACCTTCTTAGTGCCTGCTTGCACTCAGTGCCTGTCTAATTGCCATGTGA
Source organism: Triturus cristatus (assembly GCF_964204655.1). Classification (NCBI taxonomy): domain Eukaryota; kingdom Metazoa; phylum Chordata; class Amphibia; order Caudata; family Salamandridae; genus Triturus; species Triturus cristatus. The sequence continues at coordinate 1,004,272,518 of NC_140591.1, read as the reverse complement.
CTATCTACTTGCAATATGAGTCAGTGCATGTTTGACCTGTGAGTGCATGTCTGTGGCATGACTGTCTTTCTGAGTGCTAGAATGTATGACTGTAAGGTTCCAACTATCTTCATGCTCTATGATCATCTGCGTACCTGACTGCCTGGTTATTGAGTGACCTGCCGTCTGAATGATTGACAGCAAGGCGAATGTCTGTTTACTTGAACTTTGAGTGCCCATTGGACTTCCGGCAGTGTTAACATGCTGTGCAATTTAGTGTTTGCCTGCCCTGAGAATGACTGCTTACCTTTTGTGTATGATGTGTGGGTGGGTGCACAACCTTAATATCATTGCAAAAATATTGCAGCACACAAATTTTTATGTCAAAAATATCTTGATTTTCAAGAATATAATGGGACAGAATATCACAGTTAGGTATATTGTCTTTTGAATGGTTAAAGTATTTATTAAAATTTAGTTGTATATAGTACTGTTGTTTTAGTATGTTTTATAGTTGATTGCTTTTTGTGTTATAAGATATTATTTTATTGTTAATTATGTTTAATTATTTTTTAGTATGGTTAAATTCCTTTTTGCTTTGGTGATATAATTAAAGAATGTTTTCAATCTTATTTAAATGTATTTATTTATTGTTGGGTTGCTGACTATGTAGGAGAGTAGAGTGGGAAGTTTTTTTGTTTACTTTACTTTATTTCTTATGATTGTTTATTTATAGCTTATTTTATACATTTTAAATTTGTTAATTTGATTATTAACTATGTAAATTATTATATTTATACATTATTTAATAGATAATTTTAAGAAGAATTTTTTTAAACTTTTTATTGGTTAATTTGGTTAATGATAATTGTTAGAGTTGGGGGTCTCTAGTTGGCAGACATAGGTACCTTTGACCAAATAGGCACCCTTGCGTCTTTTCAGGGTAAGGGGGTACACTCCTAAAATAACCCCTTCTCACCCCCTTGGTAGCTTGGCACGAGCAGACAGGCTTATCTCAGAGGCAGTGTGTAAAGCATTTGTGAACGCATACAGTAACCCAGTGACAACACTACAGATGGAAACCACACAAGTTGTATATTAAAAATAAGTATTCTTTATATAGATTTAATACAAGACCACAAAAATCCACAATACTTACTTAAAATGATAGAATTAGCTTAGTTCTCTTTAGATGTTAAAAATGCGACACTTTGAGTTCAATGTACCTTTGGATGCGTAATGCTATACAACGAAAGTGTTGCAGGGAAGGTGATGCGTCGGTTCCTTACACGCAGGAACGGTGATGTGTCGGTATCTTACTGCGCTTCCGTGGCGATGTGGCACGCAATGCCGTGATGCGATGAAGATCCGGTGTAATGAAACAAAGATAGCGTCTTCCTCTTGATGTGACTCAACGATTCTTCTGAGCTTCGACAGGCCCTGCGACACGCTTCTCCGGTGATGCGAGACGCTTCGGGGAGGCGATGCGACAGCTGCAGCGGCGACACCCTTGTTCAGTGATGCGACGACATTGGCTGCGGCGGTGACACTCTTCTCCGGTGATGCGTGACGCTTCTGCGATGCAATGCGACAGCTGCAGCGGAGACACCCTTCTTCAGTGATGCAACGACAGTGGCTGTGGTGGCGACACGCTTCTTCGGTGTTGCGAGACGCTTCTGCGATGTGACAGCTACAGCAGTGACACCCTTGTTCAGTGATGCGATGACAGCGGCTGCGGCGGCAACACGCTTCTTCTTCGTGAGTCACGCTTCCAGCTTCTTGCATCACGCAGTCCCTCAAAAAGCCCAACACAAGTGCAGGCACTTCCAAAGAACTCTTGGGGAGTTGGTGGTTGAAGTCTGTTGTCCCTGAGACCTCAGCAGGAGGCAAGCTCTTTCTCAAACCCTTGGAGTTCCTTCACAAGTTGATGAAAGTACACACACAGTTCCTCTCTCCTCTCTTTGGCAGTTGGGCAACCACTGCAGGCCAATCCCCAAGGAGCACTTCAGCTTAGGGACACTCTCTCCTCAGTCTCTCCGGTTCCTCTCCTCAGCAAAGGTTTATTCTTGTTTCCAAAAAGTGATCTAAAGTCTCGGGGACTGGGCCCCAGTATTTATACTCATATTCTCTTTGTTCTATGAAGGCAGAGAGGCCTTTGCCTAGTCCAAACTAGCTCTGGTCAATCCTGGAGCACTTCGTTGACAAGACTCCTTCTTTCCTTTGACAGTGTGGGACATGGCCATCAGACAAGCCACAGGAGGTGGAGCCAGCATGGAAGAAGGCAGGCACAGCCCTATTCAGACCCCGGTGCAACTCCTCCCACCTATCTACATGCAGATAGCTCTATTCAACCCTGTGCTGACTCACCCTGTCTCCTGGAATTTCCCCAGCCCCTGTCACTCAAACTCCAGACAAGGAATACACAACCTAGCAGAGGCAGGCTTGGATGGTTAGGCAAGAAAATACCTACTTTCTAAAATTGGTATTTTCAAACACAGAATGTTAAAGCCAACTTCACTAAAATATGTATTTTATCATTCTGAGTTCAGGCATACTAAACTCGCATTTCTACCTAGTTCCCTGAGTCAGTTAGGATTATAAGATGTAATAATCAAACTGCCCATTCTGGCCTATGGGTAACAGGTAGCCTTGCAATAGTGAAAAACAAAAATGACTGTAATTCACTATTAGGAAACGCCACACACACCAGGGCATGTCCTACCTTATACGTACAATGCACCCTGCCCTTGGGCCTACCATAGGGGTGTCTGATATGAAGAAAAGGGAAGGTTTAGGGACTGGCAAGTGGGTGCACTTGCCCAGTCAACATGGCAGTACCAGACTGCCCACAGGCTCTCCAATGGCAGACCTGAGACATACTTTTACAGGCTGCTTCTGTGGGTGGCTCAACCAGTGCTGCAAGCCCACCAGCAGCATTTGATTTACAAGCCCTGGGCACACTCTGTGCACTGTACTAGGGTCTGACACGTAAACCAAACCAGTCAATCATGGAGTCACTAATCCATACGTCAATTTTCAATAGGGAGAGCATATGCACTTTAGCACTGATCAGCAGTGGTAAAGTGCCCAGAGTCATAAAACCAACAAAAAAGGGTCAGAAAAACTACAAGAGGAAGGCAAAAAGTTCAGGGATGGCCCTGCAAAAAGGGCCAAGTCCAACACAACCCCCTTCCAGCCAAAACACAGGGTAGACCAATCACTACCTTGATGGGCTTCCCTGCTTTGGGCGATAGAACCTAGACCTGGCCGGCAACTGCAGAGGCTTACTCCAGTTCTACGCCAAGCTGAACCTATTTTGAACCCTCTGTCCATACTCAAAGGGCCCACCAAGCTAACCCATGTGGAACCCTTCTCCTCCCCTGTGCACACCACCTGTGCAGCACCTAACCTTAGCTTGCTCACAGGTGTTTCCCAACAGACAGACAGCAAGCCACAGTGGCCACTGACCATAGTCAGTGATGAGACCCAGGCCTTATGCCTCTCAGGGCTCTCAAACCTCTGTGGCATCAGAGAGCGAGGGGCAGTAGCCCCAGGTGCTTGGCACCCTTTGTCCACTCTCCCTCCTGTCAGGTCAGGTATGACATCCTGACACTGACCCACCAGCCCCGGGCCTATACCCGGTGGCTGGACAGGAGACTGGGGTGGGCTTTCCCACACCCGGTCCTCCTCTTCCTCCTTGGGGCTCTGTACCCTCCCACTTGGAGTAGTACCCCCTTCCAGAATTGTCAGCGTGCCTGTAGCAGGTGTCCTGCACAATTCGCCCTCCAGTTCAGGGGTTCTATCCTGCAACTGGGTGCCTAGGTCAGGGGGGATACCCCGAACCTTGCCCTCCAACCTAGGGTCTAAATCATCCAGTTGAACCAGGGTCAGAGGCGAGGACTCCCTCCCTCTGCACCCCCTTCCAGAATACTGCTCCCTCCCATCAGGAACGGTACCCACAGAAGTCAAACCAGTCAGGACACTGTTTACAGTTGTCCCACCCTCCAGGTCAGACAACACCTGAAACTGGCTTTCCAACCCAGGGCCCAACCCCTGTGGTTGAACAATTGCCCGGCGCACCAGGACTTCATTGGGAGCACATATGCCCCCCGAGGGTGACACATAACTCATGTGTCGTTTGACAGTCTGCCTGGCGCAGATCTCCCAACCCCTGTCCCTCTGACAGTGCGTGAAGATCCCCCAGGACAGAGGTGATGTCACCATGGTCATTCACTGGTGACTCAGCCCTTCTGGCTGGCCCCTGACCCACCGGTTCTCCCACTGGGGACTCTTTCCCCCTCTCACCCCTCAATCTGGAATTCTGCACTCTCCACTTAGTAGTGGCACTGCCAGACACCAGAACTGATGGAGGCCTGCTTACAGACACTCCCAGATCACCAGACACTCGGGGATCCCCCACAACGGGCAGCCCCTCAGGACAGACTAGGCTCCCCACCTGGTGTTCCCTTAAAGAACCATCCAGGCTCTGAGACTGGGTTTCGGGCACCTTGGGACATGCAGCCCCACACTCACTCCTTCTCCACTAAGACAGGATGTGAGTCCCTACACCCCTCCCACTACACTGGGACCTAGCTGGGCTACTCTGAACCTCTTCCTCCACCTCACTTGGTTGGGAGAAGCCTGAGCCACCTTCTTTAGGATCACCCCCAGATACCTCTTCAGCCCCTCTGGAATCCACCAAAAGGTCTGCCTCTAATGTGAGTTCCCTGGGGTCAGAGAACTCACTCTCCACTAGGTGTTGGTATAGCTCTGGAAAACAGGGACTTACACTAATATGCTCTCCCACAATTGGATTACACAGCCCCCTCCAAGGGTTAACCAAACCATCCTTCACTTCACTATCCAGTGCCTCGCACATGTACTCCACACCACTCTCCTGAGACTGGCAAGACAGTATCTGACTGTCTCTGTCACTCAACCCACACTCTTCTGGGCGGTCTTCACACTCATACACCAGGACTTCAACCATAGGTAAACCCCTCTCCCTGCACCTCTCATCTAGAGTCAGTAGAGTGTCCCACCCACCACTAGGACCATGAACCCCTGCGTCAGTTTCCCAATTCTCCTCAAGAACACCGCACACTCCTGGAGCTACCTCATGTCCTTGAACCTCCTGGTGTATGTTAACCCCCTCCTTCAAGTCAGGTGCCACATCTCTGGGTGTATGTACTGCTCCCTCAGCACTAGATAACTTAATATTGCTGCCACCATCTGAGCTGGACTCCACCTCCAACCCAACCAAGCTCACTTCCTGAGCTACACACTTTTTCTTTTCAGCTAAGGCTCGATCCATTTCCTTGCACTACCGGTCTAGCTGCCTCAGCCTCCGGTCACCAGCACAAATCTGATTCCTCTCTTCACGAGCCAATCTTTCACCAAAATGTTTCCTCCTCAGGGCCACTGCCCTCTTGGTATTCTGGCTGGGGATCCTCCCCCTCAAATTCCTCCTCTGAGTCATCTGCTAGTGTTGCTTTCCAGCGTAGCACCTCATAGCTATACAGGGCTGCCTCAAGATCCTGCCTTGTGGATCTCCTCTTCACAGGCAGCCCCCTCTCCTTGCAAAATACTTTTAGCTCCCCTATCTTGTAGATGTACAGGTGAGAAAAGTTGACTTCCATTTTGACAAGGTCCAACAGGTGCAACAACTAACCAGAGTTCCAACAATCAAATTCCAAAGACAAACAGGGAAAAATAGTAAGTGGTTGTGTTTGGTCTGCACTCACTAGGAGTGTTCACCAATCGCTGTATATGAGTAACAAATGCAACTCCAGAATCCTCACCGCTGACCACCAATGTTAGAGTTAGGGGTCTCTAGTTGGCAGAGGTAGGTACCTTTGACCAAATAGGGACCCTTGCGTCTAGTCAGGGTAAAGGGGTACACTCCTAAAATAACCCCTGCTCACCCCCTTGGTAGCTTGGCACAAGCAGACAGGCTTATCTCAGAGGCAGTGTGTAAAGCATTTGTAAACACATACAGTAACCCAGTGACAACACTACAGATGGACACCATACAAGTTGTATATTAAAAATTAGTATTCTTTATATAGATTTAACACAAGACCACAAATGACAAAAATCCACAATACTTACTTTAAATGGTAGAATTAGCTTAGTTCTGTGTAGATGTAAAAAATGCGACACTTTGAGGTCAATGTACCTTTGGATGCGTAACGCTATACAACGAAAGTGTTGCAGGGAAGGTGATGCGTCGATTCCTCACACGCAGGAACGGTGATGCGTCGGTTTATTACTGCGCTTCCGTGGCGATGCGGCACGGAACGCCGTGATGCGATGAAGATCCGGTGCAATGAAACAAAGATGGCGTCTTCTTCTTGATGCCCTGTGACATGCTTCTTCGGTGATGCGAGACGATTCGGGGAGGCGATGCAACAGCTGCAGTGGCAACACCCTTGTTCAGTGATGCGACGACAGCGGCTGCGGTGTCAACACTTTTTTCCAGGTCAGCAGAGCTGCTCTAGAGCCAGAGAACCAGGTCAGCATAGCTGCTCTAGAGGCAGAGAACCAGGTCAGCAGAACTGCTTTAGAGCCATAGAACCAGGTCAGCATAGCTGCTTTAGAACCATAGAACCAGGTCAGCAGAGCTGCTCTAGAGGCAGAGAAACCTGGTCAGCAGAGCCATTGTAGAGCCAGAGAACCAGGTCAGCAGAGCTGCTCTGGAGCCTAAGAAGCAGGTCAGCAGAGCTGCTCTAGAACCAGAGACCCAGGTCAGCAGAGCTGCTCTAGTGCCAGAGACCCAGGTCAGCAGAGCTGCTCTAGAGGCTGAGAACCAGGTCAGCAGAGCTGCTGTAGAGCCAGAGAAACCAGGTCAGCAGAGCTGCTTTAGAGGGAGATAATCAGGTCAGCAGAACTGCTTTAGAGCCAGAGACCCAGATCAGCAGAGCTGCTCTAGAGCCAGAGAACCAGGTCAGCAGAGCTGCTTTAGAACCATAGAACCAGGTCAGCAGAGCTGCTCTAGAGGCAGAGAACCAGGTCAGCAGAACTGCTTTAGAGCCAGAGAACCAGGTCAGCAGAGCTCTTCAGAGGGAGAGAACCAGGTCAGCAGAGCTGCTTTAGAGCCAGAGACCCAGGTCAGCAGAGCTGCTCTAGAGCCAGAGAACCAGGTCAGCAGAGCTGCTTTAGAGCCATAGAACCAGGTCAGCAGAGCTGCTCTAGAGGCAGAGAAACCTGGTCAGCAGAGCCATTGTAGAGCCAGAGAACCAGGTCAGCAGAGCTGCTCTGGAGCCTAAGAAGCAGGTCAGCAGAGCTGCTCTAGAACCAGAGACCCAGGTCAGCAGAGCTGCTCTAGTGCCAGAGACCCAGGTCAACAGAGCTGCTCTAGAGGCTGAGAACCAGGTCAGCAGAGCTGCTGTAGAGCCAGAGAAACCAGGTCAGCAGAGCTGCTTTAGAGGGAGATAACCACGTCAGCAGAACTGCTTTAGAGCCAGAGACCCAGATCAGCAGAGCTGCTCTAGAGCCAGAGAACCAGGTCAGCAGAGCTGCTTTAGAACCATAGAACCAGGTCAGCAGAGCTGCTCTAGAGGCAGAGAACCAGGTCAGCAGAACTGCTTTAGAGCCAGAGAACCAGGTCAGAAGAGCTCTTCAGAGGGAGAGAACCAGGTCAGCAGAGCTGCTTTAGAGCCAGAGACCCAGGTCAGCAGAGCTGCTTTAGAGCCATAGAACCAGGTCAGCAGAGCTGCTCTAGAGGCAGAGAACCAGGTCAGCAGAACTGCTTTAGCGCCAGAGAACCAGGTCAGCAGAGCTCTTTAGAGGGAGAGAACCAGGTCAGCAGAGCTGCTTTAGAGCCAGAGAACCAGGTCAGTAGAGCTGCTCTAGAGCCAGAGAACCAGGTCAGCAGAGCTGCTTTAAAGCCATAGGACCAGTTCAGCAGAGGTGCTCTAGAGGCAGAGAACCAGGTCAGTAGAGCTGATGTAGAGGGAGAGAACCAGGTCAGCAGAGCTGCTTTAGAGCCAGAGAACCAGGTCAGCAGAGCTGCTCTAGAGCCAGAGAACCAGGTCAGCAGAGCTGCTTTAGAGCCATAGAACCAGGTCAGCAGAGCTGCTTTAGAGCCAGAGAACCAGGTCAGCAGAGCTGCTCTAGAGCCTAAGAACCAGGTTAGCAGAGCTACTCTAGAGCCAGAGAACCAGGTCAGCAGAGCAGCTGTAGAGCCAGAGAAACTAGGTCAGTAGAGCTGCTTTAGAGCGAGAGAACCAGGTCAGCAGAGCTGCTTTAGAGCCATAGAACCAGGTCAGCAGAGCTGCTCTAGAGGCAGAGAACCAGGTCAGCAGAACTGCTTTAGAGCCAGAGAACCAGGTAAGCAGAGCTCTTTTGAGGGAGAGCCATTGTAGAGCCAGAGAACCAGGTCAGCAGAGCTGCTCTGGAGCCTAAGAAGCAGGCCAGCAGAGCTGCTCTAGAACCAGAGACCCAGGTCAGCAGAGTTGTTCTAGTGCCAGAGACCCAGGTCAGCAGAGCTGCTCTAGAGGCTGAGAACCAGGTCAGCAGAGCTGCTGTAGAGCCAGAGACCCAGGTCAGCAGAGCTGCTCTAGAGCCAGAGAACCAGGTCAGCAGAGCTGCTTTAGAACCATAGAACCAGGTCAGCAGAGCTGCTCTAGAGGCAGAGAACCAGGTCAGCAGAACTGCTTTAGAGCCAGAGAACCAGGTCAGCAGAGCTCTTTAGAGGGAGAGAACCAGGTCAGCAGAGCTGCTTTAGAGCCAGAGAACCAGGTCAGTAGAACTGCTCTAGAGCCAGAGAACCAGGTCAGCAGAGCTGCTCTAGAGCCAGAGAACCAGGTCAGCAGAGCTGCTTTAAAGCCATAGGACCAGTTCAGCAGAGGTGCTCTAGAGGCAGAGAACCAGGTCAGTAGAGCTGATGTAGAGGGAGAGAACCAGGTCAGCAGAGCTGCTTTAGAGCCAAAGAACCAGGTCAGCAGAGCTGCTCTAGAGCCAGAGAACCAGGTCAGCAGAGCTGCTTTAGAGCCATAGAACCAGGTCAGCAGAGCTGCTTTAGAGCCAGAGAACCAGGTCAGCAGAGCTGCTCTAAAGCCTAAGAACCAGGTTAGCAGAGCTACTCTAGAGCCAGAGAACCAGGCCAGCAGAGCAGCTGTAGAGCCAGAGAAACTAGGTCAGTAGAGCTGCTTTAGAGCGAGAGAACCAGGTCAGCAGAGCTGCTTTAGAGCCATAGAACCAGGTCAGCAGAGCTGCTCTAGAGGCAGAGAACCGGGTCAGCAGAACTGCTTTAGAGCCAGAGAACCAGGTAAGCAGAGCTCTTTTGAGGGAGAGCCATTGTAGAGCCAGAGCACCAGTTCAGCAGCGCTGCTCTGGAGCCTAAGAAGCAGGTCAGCAGAGCTGCTCTAGAACCAGAGACCCAGGTCAGCAGAGCTGTTCTAGTGCCAGAGACCCAGGTCAGCAGAGCTGCTCTAGAGGCTGAGAACCAGGTCAGCAGAGCTCCTGTAGAGCCAGAGACCCAGGTCAGCAGAGCTGCTCTAGAGCCAGAGAACCAGGTCAGCAGAGCTGCTTTAGAACCATAGAACCAGGTCAGCAGAGCTGCTCTAGAGGCAGAGAACCAGGTCAGCAGAACTGCTTTAGAGCCAGAGAACCAGGTCAGCAGAGCTCTTTAGAGGGAGAGAACCAGGTCAGCAGAGCTGCTTTAGAGCCAGCGACCCAGGTCAGCAGAGCTGCACTAGAGCCAGAGAACCAGGTCAGCAGAGCTGCTTTAGAGCCATAGAACCAGGTCAGCATAGCTGCTCTAGAGGCAGAGAACCAGGTCAGCAGAACTGCTTTAGAGCCAGAGAACCAGGTCAGCAGAGCTCTTCAGAGGGAGAGAACTAGGTCAGCAGAGCTGCTTTAGAGCCAGAGAACCAGGTCAGCAGAGCTGCTTTAGAGCCATAGATCCAGGTCAGCAGAGCTCCTTTAGAGACAGAAAACCAGATCAGCAGAGCTGCTCTAGAGGGTAGAGAACCAGGTCAGCAGAGCTGCTTTAGAGGGAGAGAACCACGTCAGCAGAGCTGCTTTAGAGCCAGAGAACCAGGTCAGCAGAGCTGCTCTAGATCCAGAGAAACCAGGTCAGCAGAGCTGCTTTAGAGGGAGAGAACCAGGTCAGTAGAGCTGATGTAGAGGGAGAGAACCAGGTCAGCAGAGCTGCTTTAGAGCCAGAGAACCAGGTCAGCAGAGCTGCTCTAGAGCCAGAGAACCAGGTCAGCAGAGGTGCTTTAGAGCCATAGAACCAGGTCAGCAGAGCTGCTTTAGAGCCAGAGAACCAGGTCAGCAGAGCTGCTCTAGAGCCTAAGAACCAGGTTAGCAGAGCTACTCTAGAGCCAGAGAACCAGGTCAGCAGAGCAGCTGTAGAGCCAGAGAAACTAGGTCAGTAGAGCTGCTTTAGAGCGAGAGAACCAGGTCAGCAGAGCTGCTTTAGAGCCATAGAACCAGGTCAGCAGAGCTGCTCTAGAGGCAGAGAACCAGGTCAGCAGAACTGCTTTAGAGCCAGAGAACCAGGTAAGCAGAGCTCTTTTGAGGGAGAGCCATTGTAGAGCCAGAGAGCCAGGTCAGCAGAGCTGCTCTGGAGCCTAAGAAGCAGGTCAGCAGAGCTGCTCTAGAGGCAGAGAACCAGGTCAGTAGAGCTGATGTAGAGGGAGAGAACCAGGTCAGCAGAGCTGCTTTAGAGCCAGAGAACCAGGTCAGCAGAGCTGCTCTAGAGCCAGAGAACCAGGTCAGCAGAGCTGCTTTAGAGCCATAGAACCAGGTCAGCAGAGCTGCTTTAGAGCCATAGAACCAGGTCAGCAGAGCTGCTCTAGAGCCTAAGAACCAGGTTAGCAGAGCTACTCTAGAGCCAGAGAACCAGGTCAGCAGAGCAGCTGTAGAGCCAGAGAAACTAGGTCAGTAGAGCTGCTTTAGACCGAGAGAACCAGGTCAGCAGAGCTGCTTTAGAGCCATAGAACCAGGTCAGCAGAGCTGCTCTAGAGGCAGAGAACCAGGTCAGTAGAGCTGATTTAGAGGGAGAGATGCAGGTCAGCAGAGCTGCTTTAGAGCCAGAGAACCAGGTCAGTAGAACTGCTCTAGAGCCAGAGAACCAGGTCAGCAGAGCTGCTCTAGAGCCAGAGAACCAGGTCAGCAGAGCTGCTTTAAAGCCATAGGACCAGTTCAGCAGAGGTGCTCTAGAGGCAGAGAACCAGGTCAGTAGAGCTGATGTAGAGGGAGAGAACCAGGTCAGCAGAGCTGCTTTAGAGCCAGAGAACCAGGTCAGCAGAGCTGCTCTAGAGCCAGAGAACCAGGTCAGCAGAGCTGCTTTAGAGCCATAGAACCAGGTCAGCAGAGCTGCTTTAGAGCCAGAGAACCAGGTCAGCAGAGCTGCTCTAAAGCCTAAGAACCAGGTTAGCAGAGCTACTCTAGAGCCAGAGAACCAGGTCAGCAGAGCAGCTGTAGAGCTAGAGAAACTAGGTCAGTAGAGCTGCTTTAGAGCCAGCGACCCAGGTCAGCAGAGCTGCACTAGAGCCAGAGAACCAGGTCAGCAGAGCTGCTTTAGAGCCATAGAACCAGGTCAGCATAGCTGCTCTAGAGGCAGAGAACCAGGTCAGCAGAACTGCTTTAGAGCCAGAGAACCAGGTCAGCAGAGCTCTTCAGAGGGAGAGAACTAGGTCAGCAGAGCTGCTTTAGAGCCAGAGAACCAGGTCAGCAGAGCTGCTTTAGAGCCATAGATCCAGGTCAGCAGAGCTCCTTTAGAGACAGAAAACCAGATCAGCAGAGCTGCTCTAGAGGGTAGAGAACCAGGTCAGCAGAGCTGCTTTAGAGGGAGAGAACCACGTCAGCAGAGCTGCTTTAGAGCCAGAGAACCAGGTCAGCAGAGCTGCTCTAGATCCAGAGAAACCAGGTCAGCAGAGCTGCTTTAGAGGGAGAGAACCAGGTCAGTAGAGCTGATGTAGAGGGAGAGAACCAGGTCAGCAGAGCTGCTTTAGAGCCAGAGAACCAGGTCAGCAGAGCTGCTCTAGAGCCAGAGAACCAGGTCAGCAGAGCTGCTTTAGAGCCATAGAACCAGGTCATCAGAGCTGCTTTAGAGCCAGAGAACCAGGTCAGCAGAGCTGCTCTAGAGCCTAAGAACCAGGTTAGCAGAGCTACTCTAGAGCCAGAGAACCAGGTCAGCAGAGCAGCTGTAGAGCCAGAGAAACTAGGTCAGTAGAGCTGCTTTAGAGCGAGAGAACCAGGTCAGCAGAGCTGCTTTAGAGCCATAGAACCAGGTCAGCAGAGCTGCTCTAGAGGCAGAGAACCAGGTCAGCAGAACTGCTTTAGAGCCAGAGAACCAGGTAAGCAGAGCTCTTTTGAGGGAGAGCCATTGTAGAGCCAGAGAGCCAGGTCAGCAGAGCTGCTCTGGAGCCTAAGAAGCAGGTCAGCAGAGCTGCTCTAGAGGCAGAGAACCAGGTCAGTAGAGCTGATGTAGAGGGAGAGAACCAGGTCAGCAGAGCTGCTTTAGAGCCAGAGAACCAGGTCAGCAGAGCTGCTCTAGAGCCAGAGAACCAGGTCAGCAGAGCTGCTTTAGAGCCATAGAACCAGGTCAGCAGAGCTGCTTTAGAGCCATAGAACCAGGTCAGCAGAGCTGCTCTAGAGCCTAAGAACCAGGTTAGCAGAGCTACTCTAGAGCCAGAGAACCAGGTCAGCAGAGCAGCTGTAGAGCCAGAGAAACTAGGTCAGTAGAGCTGCTTTAGACCGAGAGAACCAGGTCAGCAGAGCTGCTTTAGAGCCATAGAACCAGGTCAGCAGAGCTGCTCTAGAGGCAGAGAACCAGGTCAGTAGAGCTGATTTAGAGGGAGAGATGCAGGTCAGCAGAGCTGCTTTAGAGCCAGAGAACCAGGTCAGTAGAACTGCTCTAGAGCCAGAGAACCAGGTCAGCAGAGCTGCTCTAGAGCCAGAGAACCAGGTCAGCAGAGCTGCTTTAAAGCCATAGGACCAGTTCAGCAGAGGTGCTCTAGAGGCAGAGAACCAGGTCAGTAGAGCTGATGTAGAGGGAGAGAACCAGGTCAGCAGAGCTGCTTTAGAGCCAGAGAACCAGGTCAGCAGAGCTGCTCTAGAGCCAGAGAACCAGGTCAGCAGAGCTGCTTTAGAGCCATAGAACCAGGTCAGCAGAGCTGCTTTAGAGCCAGAGAACCAGGTCAGCAGAGCTGCTGTAAAGCCTAAGAACCAGGTTAGCAGAGCTACTCTAGAGCCAGAGAACCAGGTCAGCAGAGCAGCTGTAGAGCTAGAGAAACTAGGTCAGTAGAGCTGCTTTAGAGCGAGAGAACCAGGTCAGCAGAGCTGCTTTAGAGCCATAGCACCAGGTCAGCAGAGCTGCTCTAGAGGCAGAGAACCAGGTCAGCAGAACTGCTTTAGAGCCAGAGAACCAGGTAAGCAGAGCTCTTTTGAGGGAGAGCCATTGTAGAGCCAGAGAACCAGTTCAGCAGAGCTGCTCTGGAGCCTAAGAAGCAGGTCAGCAGAGCTGCTCTAGAACCAGAGACCCAGGTCAGCAGAGCTGTTCTTGTGCCAGAGACCCAGGTCAGCAGAGCTGCTCTAGAGGCTGAGAACCAGGTCAGCAGAGCTCCTGTAGAGCCAGAGACCCAGGTCAGCAGAGCTGCTCTAGAGCCAGAGAACCAGGTCAGCAGAGCTGCTTTAGAACCATAGAACCAGGTCAGCAGAGCTGCTCTAGAGGCAGAGAACCAGGTCAGCAGAACTGCTTTAGAGCCAGAGAACCAGGTCAGCAGAGCTCTTTAGAGGGAGAGAACCAGGTCAGCAGAGCTGCTTTAGAGCCAGCGACCCAGGTCAGCAGAGCTGCACTAGAGCCAGAGAACCAGGTCAGCAGAGCTGCTTTAGAGCCATAGAACCAGGTCAGCAGAGCTGCTCTAGAGGCAGAGAACCAGGTCAGCAGAACTGCTTTAGAGCCAGAGAACCAGGTCAGCAGAGCTCTTCAGAGGGAGAGAACTAGGTCAGCAGAGCTGCTTTAGAGCCAGAGAACCAGGTCAGCAGAGCTGCTTTAGAGCCATAGATCCAGGTCAGCAGAGCTCCTTTAGAGATAGAAAACCAGATCAGCAGAGCTGCTCTAGAGGGTAGAGAACCAGGTCAGCAGAGCTGCTTTAGAGGGAGAGAACCACGTCAGCAGAGCTGCTTTAGAGCCAGAGAACCAGGTCAGCAGAGCTGCTCTAGATCCAGAGAAACCAGGTCAGCAGAGCTGCTTTAGAGGGAGAGAACCAGGTCAGTAGAGCTGATGTAGAGGGAGAGAACCAGGTCAGCAGAGCTGCTTTAGAGCCAGAGAACCAGGTCAGCAGAGCTGCTCTAGAGCCAGAGAACCAGGTCAGCAGAGCTGCTTTAGAGCCATAGAACCAGGTCAGCAGAGCTGCTTTAGAGCCAGAGAACCAGGTCAGCAGAGCTGCTCTAGAGCCTAAGAACCAGGTTAGCAGAGCTACTCTAGAGCCAGAGAACCAGGTCAGCAGAGCAGCTGTAGAGCCAGAGAAACTAGGTCAGTAGAACTGCTTTAGAGCGAGAGAACCAGGTCAGCAGAGCTGCTTTAGAGCCATAGAACCAGGTCAGCAGAGCTGCTCTAGAGGCAGAGAACCAGGTCAGCAGAACTGCTTTAGAGCCAGAGAACCAGGTAAGCAGAGCTCTTTTGAGGGAGAGCCATTGTAGAGCCAGAGAACCAGGTCAGCAGAGCTGCTCTGGAGCCTAAGAAGCAGGTCAGCAGAGCTGCTCTAGAGGCAGAGAACCAGGTCAGTAGAGCTGATGTAGAGGGAGAGAACCAGGTCAGCAGAGCTGCTCTAGAGGCTGAGAACCAGGTCAGCAGAGCTGCTCTAGAGCCAGAGAACCAGGTCAGCAGAGCTGCTTTAGAGCCATAGAACCAGGTCAGCAGAGCTGCTTTAGAGCCATAGAACCAGGTCAGCAGAGCTGCTCTAGAGGCAGAGAACCAGGTCAGCAGAACTGCTTTAGAGCCAGAGAACCAGGTCAGCAGAGCTCTTTAGAGGGAGAGAACCAGGTCAGCAGAGCTGCTTTAGAGCCAGAGAACCAGGTCAGTAGAACTGCTCTAGAGCCAGAGAACCAGGTCAGCAGAGCTGCTCTAGAGCCAGAGAACCAGGTCAGCAGAGCTGCTTTAAAGCCATAGGACCAGTTCAGCAGAGGTGCTCTAGAGGCAGAGAACCAGGTCAGTAGAGCTGATGTAGAGGGAGAGAACCAGGTCAGCAGAGCTGCTTTAGAGCCAGAGAACCAGGTCAGCAGAGCTGCTCTAGAGCCAGAGAACCAGGTCAGCAGAGCTGCTTTAGAGCCATAGAACCAGGTCAGCAGAGCTGCTTTAGAGCCAGAGAACCAGGTCAGCAGAGCTGCTCTAAAGCCTAAGAACCAGGTTAGCAGAGCTACTCTAGAGCCAGAGAACCAGGTCAGCAGAGCAGCTGTAGAGCCAGAGAAACTAGGTCAGTAGAGCTGCTTTAGAGCGAGAGAACCAGGTCAGCAGAGCTGCTTTAGAGCCATAGAACCAGGTCAGCAGAGCTGCTCTAGAGGCAGAGAACCGGGTCAGCAGAACTGCTTTAGAGCCAGAGAACCAGGTAAGCAGAGCTCTTTTGAGGGAGAGCCATTGTAGAGCCAGAGAACCAGTTCAGCAGAGCTGCTCTGGAGCCTAAGAAGCAGGTCAGCAGAGCTGCTCTAGAACCAGAGACCCAGGTCAGCAGAGCTGTTCTAGTGCCAGAGACCCAGGTCAGCAGAGCTGCTCTAGAGGCTGAGAACCAGGTCAGCAGAGCTCCTGTAGAGCCAGAGACCCAGGTCAGCAGAGCTGCTCTAGAGCCAGAGAACCAGGTCAGCAGAGCTGCTTTAGAACCATAGAACCAGGTCAGCAGAGCTGCTCTAGAGGCAGAGAACCAGGTCAGCAGAACTGCTTTAGAGCCAGAGAACCAGGTCAGCAGAGCTCTTTAGAGGGAGAGAACCAGGTCAGCAGAGCTGCTTTAGAGCCAGCGACCCAGGTCAGCAGAGCTGCACTAGAGCCAGAGAACCAGGTCAGCAGAGCTGCTTTAGAGCCATAGAACCAGGTCAGCATAGCTGCTCTAGAGGCAGAGAACCAGGTCAGCAGAACTGCTTTAGAGCCAGAGAACCAGGTCAGCAGAGCTCTTCAGAGGGAGAGAACTAGGTCAGCAGAGCTGCTTTAGAGCCAGAGAACCAGGTCAGCAGAGCTGCTTTAGAGCCGTAGATCCAGGTCAGCAGAGCTCCTTTAGAGACAGAAAACCAGATCAGCAGAGCTGCTCTAGAGGGTAGAGAACCAGGTCAGCAGAGCTGCTTTAGAGGGAGAGAACCACGTCAGCAGAGCTGCTTTAGAGCCAGAGAACCAGGTCAGCAGAGCTGCTCTAGATCCAGAGAAACCAGGTCAGCAGAGCTGCTTTAGAGGGAGAGAACCAGGTCAGTAGAGCTGATGTAGAGGGAGAGAACCAGGTCAGGAGAGCTGCTTTAGAGCCAGAGAACCAGGTCAGCAGAGCTGCTCTAGAGCCAGAGAACCAACTCAGCAGAGCTGCTTTAGAGCCATAGAACCAGGTCAGCAGAGCTGCTTTAGAGCCAGAGAACCAGGTCAGCAGAGCTGCTCTAGAGCCTAAGAACCAGGTTAGCAGAGCTACTCTAGAGCCAGAGAACCAGGTCAGCAGAGCAGCTGTAGAGCCAGAGAAACTAGGTCAGTAGAGCTGCTTTAGAGCGAGAGAACCAGGTCAGCAGAGCTGCTTTAGAGCCATAGAACCAGGTCAGCAGAGCTGCTCTAGAGGCAGAGAACCAGGTCAGCAGAACTGCTTTAGAGCCAGAGAACCAGGTAAGCAGAGCTCTTTTGAGGGAGAGCCATTGTAGAGCCAGAGAACCAGGTCAGCAGAGCTGCTCTGGAGCCTAAGAAGCAGGTCAGCAGAGCTGCTCTAGAGGCAGAGAACCAGGTCAGTAGAGCTGATGTAGAGGGAGAGAACCAGGTCAGCAGAGCTGCTTTAGAGCCAGAGAACCAGGTCAGCAGAGCTGCTCTAGAGCCAGAGAACCAGGTCAGCAGAGCTGCTCTAAAGCCTAAGAACCAGGTTAGCAGAGCTACTCTAGAGCCAGAGAACCAGGTCAGCAGAGCAGCTGTAGAGCCAGAGAAACTAGGTCAGTAGAGCTGCTTTAGAGCGAGAGAACCAGGTCAGCAGAGCTGCTTTAGAGCCATAGAACCAGGTCAGCAGAGCTGCTCTAGAGGCAGAGAACCGGGTCAGCAGAACTGCTTTAGAGCCAGAGAACCAGGTAAGCAGAGCTCTTTTGAGGGAGAGCCATTGTAGAGCCAGAGAACCAGTTCAGCAGAGCTGCTCTGGAGCCTAAGAAGCAGGTCAGCAGAGCTGCTCTAGAACCAGAGACCCAGGTCAGCAGAGCTGTTCTAGTGCCAGAGACCCAGGTCAGCAGAGCTGCTCTAGAGGCTGAGAACCAGGTCAGCAGAGCTCCTGTAGAGCCAGAGACCCAGGTCAGCAGAGCTGCTCTAGAGCCAGAGAACCAGGTCAGCAGAGCTGCTTTAGAACCATAGAACCAGGTCAGCAGAGCTGCTCTAGAGGCAGAGAACCAGGTCAGCAGAACTGCTTTAGAGCCAGAGAACCAGGTCAGCAGAGCTCTTTAGAGGGAGAGAACCAGGTCAGCAGAGCTGCTTTAGAGCCAGCGACCCAGGTCAGCAGAGCTGCACTAGAGCCAGAGAACCAGGTCAGCAGAGCTGCTTTAGAGCCATAGAACCAGGTCAGCATAGCTGCTCTAGAGGCAGAGAACCAGGTCAGCAGAACTGCTTTAGAGCCAGAGAACCAGGTCAGCAGAGCTCTTCAGAGGGAGAGAACTAGGTCAGCAGAGCTGCTTTAGAGCCAGAGAACCAGGTCAGCAGAGCTGCTTTAGAGCCGTAGATCCAGGTCAGCAGAGCTCCTTTAGAGACAGAAAACCAGATCAGCAGAGCTGCTCTAGAGGGTAGAGAACCAGGTCAGCAGAGCTGCTTTAGAGGGAGAGAACCACGTCAGCAGAGCTGCTTTAGAGCCAGAGAACCAGGTCAGCAGAGCTGCTCTAGATCCAGAGAAACCAGGTCAGCAGAGCTGCTTTAGAGGGAGAGAACCAGGTCAGTAGAGCTGATGTAGAGGGAGAGAACCAGGTCAGGAGAGCTGCTTTAGAGCCAGAGAACCAGGTCAGCAGAGCTGCTCTAGAGCCAGAGAACCAACTCAGCAGAGCTGCTTTAGAGCCATAGAACCAGGTCAGCAGAGCTGCTTTAGAGCCAGAGAACCAGGTCAGCAGAGCTGCTCTAGAGCCTAAGAACCAGGTTAGCAGAGCTACTCTAGAGCCAGAGAACCAGGTCAGCAGAGCAGCTGTAGAGCCAGAGAAACTAGGTCAGTAGAGCTGCTTTAGAGCGAGAGAACCAGGTCAGCAGAGCTGCTTTAGAGCCATAGAACCAGGTCAGCAGAGCTGCTCTAGAGGCAGAGAACCAGGTCAGCAGAACTGCTTTAGAGCCAGAGAACCAGGTAAGCAGAGCTCTTTTGAGGGAGAGCCATTGTAGAGCCAGAGAACCAGGTCAGCAGAGCTGCTCTGGAGCCTAAGAAGCAGGTCAGCAGAGCTGCTCTAGAGGCAGAGAACCAGGTCAGTAGAGCTGATGTAGAGGGAGAGAACCAGGTCAGCAGAGCTGCTTTAGAGCCAGAGAACCAGGTCAGCAGAGCTGCTCTAGAGCCAGAGAACCAGGTCAGCAGAGCTGCTTTAGAGCCATAGAACCAGGTCAGCAGAGCCGCTTTAGAGCCATAGAACCAGGTCAGCAGAGCTGCTCTAGAGCCTAAGAACCAGGTTAGCAGAGCTACTCTAGAGCCAGAGAACCAGGTCAGCAGAGCAGCTGTAGAGCCAGAGAAACTAGGTCAGTAGAGCTGCTTTAGACCGAGAGAACCAGGTCAGCAGAGCTGCTTTATAGCCATAGAACCAGGTCAGCAGAGCTGCTCTAGAGGCAGAGAACCAGGTCAGTAGAGCTGATTTAGAGGGAGAGATGCAGGTCAGCAGAGCTGCTTTAGAGCCAGAGAACCAGGTCAGTAGAACTGCTCTAGAGCCAGAGAACCAGGTCAGCAGAGCTGCTCTAGAGCCAGAGAACCAGGTCAGCAGAGCTGCTTTAAAGCCATAGGACCAGTTCAGCAGAGGTGCTCTAGAGGCAGAGAACCAGGTCAGTAGAGCTGATGTAGAGGGAGAGAACCAGGTCAGCAGAGCTGCTTTAGAGCCAGAGAACCAGGTCAGCAGAGCTGCTCTAGAGCCAGAGAACCAGGTCAGCAGAGCTGCTTTAGAGCCATAGAACCAGGTCAGCAGAGCTGCTTTAGAGCCAGAGAACCAGGTCAGCAGAGCTGCTCTAAAGCCTAAGAACCAGGTTAGCAGAGCTACTCTAGAGCCAGAGAACCAGGTCAGCAGAGCAGCTGTAGAGCCAGAGAAACTAGGTCAGTAGAGCTGCTTTAGAGCGAGAGAACCAGGTCAGCAGAGCTGCTTTAGAGCCATAGCACCAGGTCAGCAGAGCTGCTCTAGAGGCAGAGAACCAGGTCAGCAGAACTGCTTTAGAGCCAGAGAACCAGGTAAGCAGAGCTCTTTTGAGGGAGAGCCATTGTAGAGCCAGAGAACCAGTTCAGCAGAGCTGCTCTGGAGCCTAAGAAGCAGGTCAGCAGAGCTGCTCTAGAACCAGAGACCCAGGTCAGCAGAGCTGTTCTAGTGCCAGAGACCCAGGTCAGCAGAGCTGCTCTAGAGGCTGAGAACCAGGTCAGCAGAGCTCCTGTAGAGCCAGAGACCCAGGTCAGCAGAGCTGCTCTAGAGCCAGAGAACCAGGTCAGCAGAGCTGCTTTAGAACCATAGAACCAGGTCAGCAGAGCTGCTCTAGAGGCAGAGAACCAGGTCAGCAGAACTGCTTTAGAGCCAGAGAACCAGGTCAGCAGAGCTCTTTAGAGGGAGAGAACCAGGTCAGCAGAGCTGCTTTAGAGCCAGCGACCCAGGTCAGCAGAGCTGCACTAGAGCCAGAGAACCAGGTCAGCAGAGCTGCTTTAGAGCCATAGAACCAGGTCAGCAGAGCTGCTCTAGAGGCAGAGAACCAGGTCAGCAGAACTGCTTTAGAGCCAGAGAACCAGGTCAGCAGAGCTCTTCAGAGGGAGAGAACTAGGTCAGCAGAGCTGCTTTAGAGCCAGAGAACCAGGTCAGCAGAGCTGCTTTAGAGCCATAGATCCAGGTCAGCAGAGCTCCTTTAGAGATAGAAAACCAGATCAGCAGAGCTGCTCTAGAGGGTAGAGAACCAGGTCAGCAGAGCTGCTTTAGAGGGAGAGAACCACGACAGCAGAGCTGCTTTAGAGCCAGAGAACCAGGTCAGCAGAGCTGCTCTAGATCCAGAGAAACCAGGTCAGCAGAGCTGCTTTAGAGGGAGAGAACCAGGTCAGTAGAGCTGATGTAGAGGGAGAGAACCAGGTCAGCAGAGCTGCTTTAGAGCCAGAGAACCAGGTCAGCAGAGCTGCTCTAGAGCCAGAGAACCAGGTCAGCAGAGCTGCTTTAGAGCCATAGAACCAGGTCAGCAGAGCTGCTTTAGAGCCAGAGAACCAGGTCAGCAGAGCTGCTCTAGAGCCTAAGAACCAGGTTAGCAGAGCTACTCTAGAGCCAGAGAACCAGGTCAGCAGAGCAGCTGTAGAGCCAGAGAAACTAGGTCAGTAGAACTGCTTTAGAGCGAGAGAACCAGGTCAGCAGAGCTGCTTTAGAGCCATAGAACCAGGTCAGCAGAGCTGCTCTAGAGGCAGAGAACCAGGTCAGCAGAACTGCTTTAGAGCCAGAGAACCAGGTAAGCAGAGCTCTTTTGAGGGAGAGCCATTGTAGAGCCAGAGAACCAGGTCAGCAGAGCTGCTCTGGAGCCTAAGAAGCAGGTCAGCAGAGCTGCTCTAGAGGCAGAGAACCAGGTCAGTAGAGCTGATGTAGAGGGAGAGAACCAGGTCAGCAGAGCTGCTTTAGAGCCAGAGAACCAGGTCAGCAGAGGTGCTCTAGAGCCAGAGAACCAGGTCAGCAGAGCTGCTTTAGAGCCATAGAACCAGGTCAGCAGAGCTGCTTTAGAGCCATAGAACCAGGTCAGCAGAGCTGCTCTAGAGCCTAAGAACCAGGTTAGCAGAGCTACTCTAGAGCCAGAGAACCAGGTCAGCAGAGCAGCTGTAGAGCCAGAGAAACTAGGTCAGTAGAGCTGCTTTAGAGCGAGAGAACCAGGTCAGCAGAGCTGCTTTAGAGCCATAGAACCAGGTCAGCAGAGCTGCTCTAGAGGCAGAGACCCAGGTCAGCAGAACTGCTTTAGAGCCAGAGAACCAGGGAAGCAGAGCTCTTTTGAGGGAGAGCCATTGTAGAGCAGGAGAACCAGGTCAGGAGAGCTGCTCTGGAGCCTAAGAAGCAGGTCAGAAGAGCTGCTCTAGAACCAGAGACCCAGGTCAGCAGAGCTGTTCTAGTGCCAGAGACCCAGGTCAGCAGAGCTGCTCTAGAGGCTGAGAACCAGGTCAGCAGAGCTGCTGTAGAGCCAGAGACCCAGGTCAGCAGAGCTGCTCTAGAGCCAGAGAACCAGGTCAGCAGAGCTGCTTTAGAACCATAGAACCAGGTCAGCAGAGCTGCTCTAGAGGCAGAGAACCAGGTCAGCAGAACTGCTTTAGAGCCAGAGAACCAGGTCAGCAGAGCTCTTTAGAGGGAGAGAACCAGGTCAGCAGAGCCGCTTTAGAGCCAGCGACCCAGGTCAGCAGAGCTGCACTAGAGCCAGAGAACCAGGTCAGCAGAGCTGCTTTAGAGCCATAGAACCAGGTCAGCAGAGCTGCTCTAGAGGCAGAGAACCAGGTCAGCAGAACTGCTTTAGAGCCAGAGAACCAGGTCAGCAGAGCTCTTCAGAGGGAGAGAACCAGGTCAGCAGAGCTGCTTTAGAGCCAGAGAACCAGGTCAGTAGAACTGCTCTAGAGCCAGAGAACTAGGTCAGCAGAGCTGCTTTAGAGCCAGAGAACCAGGTCAGCAGAGCTGCTTTAGAGCCATAGATCCAGGTCAGCAGAGCTCCTTTAGAGACAGAAAACCAGATCAGCAGAGCTGCTCTAGAGAGTAGAGAACCAGGTCAGCAGAGCTGCTTTAGAGGGAGAGAACCACATCAGCAGAGCTGCTTTAGAGCCAGAGAACCAGGTCAGCAGAGCTGCTCTGGAGCCTAAGAAGCAGGTCAGCAGAGCTGCTCTAGAACCAGAGACCCAGGTCAGCAGAGCTGTTCTTGTGCCAGAGACCCAGGTCAGCAGAGCTGCTCTAGAGGCTGAGAACCAGGTCAGCAGAGCTGCTGTAGAGCCAGAGACCCAGGTCAGCAGAGCTGCTCTAGAGCCAGAGAACCAGGTCAGCAGAGCTGCTTTAGAACCATAGAACCAGGTCAGCAGAGCTGCTCTAGAGGCAGAGAACCAGGTCAGCAGAACTGCTTTAGAGCCAGAGAACCAGGTCAGCAGAGCTCTTTAGAGGGAGAGAACCAGGTCAGCAGAGCTGCTTTAGAGCCAGAGAACCAGGTCAGTAGAACTGCTCTAGAGCCAGAGAACCAGGTCAGCAGAGCTGCTCTAGAGCCAGAGAACCAGGTCAGCAGAGCTGCTTTAAAGCCATAGGACCAGTTCAGCAGAGGTGCTCTAGAGGCAGAGAACCAGGTCAGTAGAGCTGATGTAGAGGGAGAGAACCAGGTCAGCAGAGCTGCTTTAGAGCCAGAGAACCAGGTCAGCAGAGCTGCTCTAGAGCCATAGAACCAGGTCAGCAGAGCTGCTTTAGAGCCATAGAACCAGGTCAGCAGAGCTGCTTTAGAGCCAGAGAACCAGGTCAGCAGAGCTGCTCTAAAGCCTAAGAACCAGGTTAGCAGAGCTACTCTAGAGCCAGAGAACCAGGCCAGCAGAGCAGCTGTAGAGCCAGAGAAACTAGGTCAGTAGAGCTGCTTTAGAGCGAGAGAACCAGGTCAGCAGAGCTGCTTTAGAGCCATAGAACCAGGTCAGCAGAGCTGCTCTAGAGGCAGAGAACCGGGTCAGCAGAACTGCTTTAGAGCCAGAGAACCAGGTAAGCAGAGCTCTTTTGAGGGAGAGCCATTGTAGAGCCAGAGAACCAGTTCAGCAGAGCTGCTCTGGAGCCTAAGAAGCAGGTCAGCAGAGCTGCTCTAGAACCAGAGACCCAGGTCAGCAGAGCTGTTCTAGTGCCAGAGACCCAGGTCAGCAGAGCTGCTCTAGAGGCTGAGAACCAGGTCAGCAGAGCTCCTGTAGAGCCAGAGACCCAGGTCAGCAGAGCTGCTCTAGAGCCAGAGAACCAGGTCAGCAGAGCTGCTTTAGAACCATAGAACCAGGTCAGCAGAGCTGCTCTAGAGGCAGAGAACCAGGTCAGCAGAACTGCTTTAGAGCCAGAGAACCAGGTCAGCAGAGCTCTTTAGAGGGAGAGAACCAGGTCAGCAGAGCTGCTTTAGAGCCAGCGACCCAGGTCAGCAGAGCTGCACTAGAGCCAGAGAACCAGGTCAGCAGAGCTGCTTTAGAGCCATAGAACCAGGTCAGCATAGCTGCTCTAGAGGCAGAGAACCAGGTCAGCAGAACTGCTTTAGAGCCAGAGAACCAGGTCAGCAGAGCTCTTCAGAGGGAGAGAACTAGGTCAGCAGAGCTGCTTTAGAGCCAGAGAACCAGGTCAGCAGAGCTGCTTTAGAGCCATAGATCCAGGTCAGCAGAGCTCCTTTAGAGACAGAAAACCAGATCAGCAGAGCTGCTCTAGAGGGTAGAGAACCAGGTCAGCAGAGCTGCTTTAGAGGGAGAGAACCACGTCAGCAGAGCTGCTTTAGAGCCAGAGAACCAGGTCAGCAGAGCTGCTCTAGATCCAGAGAAACCAGGTCAGCAGAGCTGCTTTAGAGGGAGAGAACCAGGTCAGTAGAGCTGATGTAGAGGGAGAGAACC
Source organism: Triturus cristatus (assembly GCF_964204655.1). Classification (NCBI taxonomy): domain Eukaryota; kingdom Metazoa; phylum Chordata; class Amphibia; order Caudata; family Salamandridae; genus Triturus; species Triturus cristatus. Next base: position 1,004,248,627 of record NC_140591.1, on the reverse strand, counting down.
AGGTCAGCAGAGCTGCTTTAGAGCCAGAGAACCAGGTCAGCAGAGCTGCTCTAGAGCCAGAGAACCAGGTCAGCAGAGCTGCTTTAGAGCCATAGAACCAGGTCAGCAGAGCTGCTTTAGAGCCAGAGAACCAGGTCAGCAGAGCTGCTCTAGAGCCTAAGAACCAGGTTAGCAGAGCTACTCTAGAGCCAGAGAACCAGGTCAGCAGAGCAGCTGTAGAGCCAGAGAAACTAGGTCAGTAGAGCTGCTTTAGAGCGAGAGAACCAGGTCAGCAGAGCTGCTTTAGAGCCATAGAACCAGGTCAGCAGAGCTGCTCTAGAGGCAGAGAACCAGGTCAGCAGAACTGCTTTAGAGCCAGAGAACCAGGTAAGCAGAGCTCTTTTGAGGGAGAGCCATTGTAGAGCCAGAGAGCCAGGTCAGCAGAGCTGCTCTGGAGCCTAAGAAGCAGGTCAGCAGAGCTGCTCTAGAGGCAGAGAACCAGGTCAGTAGAGCTGATGTAGAGGGAGAGAACCAGGTCAGCAGAGCTGCTTTAGAGCCAGAGAACCAGGTCAGCAGAGCTGCTCTAGAGCCAGAGAACCAGGTCAGCAGAGCTGCTTTAGAGCCATAGAACCAGGTCAGCAGAGCTGCTTTAGAGCCATAGAACCAGGTCAGCAGAGCTGCTCTAGAGCCTAAGAACCAGGTTAGCAGAGCTACTCTAGAGCCAGAGAACCAGGTCAGCAGAGCAGCTGTAGAGCCAGAGAAACTAGGTCAGTAGAGCTGCTTTAGACCGAGAGAACCAGGTCAGCAGAGCTGCTTTAGAGCCATAGAACCAGGTCAGCAGAGCTGCTCTAGAGGCAGAGAACCAGGTCAGTAGAGCTGATTTAGAGGGAGAGATGCAGGTCAGCAGAGCTGCTTTAGAGCCAGAGAACCAGGTCAGTAGAACTGCTCTAGAGCCAGAGAACCAGGTCAGCAGAGCTGCTCTAGAGCCAGAGAACCAGGTCAGCAGAGCTGCTTTAAAGCCATAGGACCAGTTCAGCAGAGGTGCTCTAGAGGCAGAGAACCAGGTCAGTAGAGCTGATGTAGAGGGAGAGAACCAGGTCAGCAGAGCTGCTTTAGAGCCAGAGAACCAGGTCAGCAGAGCTGCTCTAGAGCCAGAGAACCAGGTCAGCAGAGCTGCTTTAGAGCCATAGAACCAGGTCAGCAGAGCTGCTTTAGAGCCAGAGAACCAGGTCAGCAGAGCTGCTCTAAAGCCTAAGAACCAGGTTAGCAGAGCTACTCTAGAGCCAGAGAACCAGGTCAGCAGAGCAGCTGTAGAGCCAGAGAAACTAGGTCAGTAGAGCTGCTTTAGAGCGAGAGAACCAGGTCAGCAGAGCTGCTTTAGAGCCATAGCACCAGGTCAGCAGAGCTACTCTAGAGGCAGAGAACCAGGTCAGCAGAACTGCTTTAGAGCCAGAGAACCAGGTAAGCAGAGCTCTTTTGAGGGAGAGCCATTGTAGAGCCAGAGAACCAGTTCAGCAGAGCTGCTCTGGAGCCTAAGAAGCAGGTCAGCAGAGCTGCTCTAGAACCAGAGACCCAGGTCAGCAGAGCTGTTCTTGTGCCAGAGACCCAGGTCAGCAGAGCTGCTCTAGAGGCTGAGAACCAGGTCAGCAGAGCTGCTTTAGAGGGAGAGAACCACGTCAGCAGAGCTGCTTTAGAGCCAGAGAACCAGGTCAGCAGAGCTGCTCTAGATCCAGAGAAACCAGGTCAGCAGAGCTGCTTTAGAGGGAGAGAACCAGGTCAGTAGAGCTGATGTAGAGGGAGAGAACCAGGTCAGCAGAGCTGCTTTAGAGCCAGAGAACCAGGTCAGCAGAGCTGCTCTAGAGCCAGAGAACCAGGTCAGCAGAGCTGCTTTAGAGCCATAGAACCAGGTCAGCAGAGCTGCTTTAGAGCCAGAGAACCAGGTCAGCAGAGCTGCTCTAGAGCCTAAGAACCAGGTTAGCAGAGCTACTCTAGAGCCAGAGAACCAGGTCAGCAGAGCAGCTGTAGAGCCAGAGAAACTAGGTCAGTAGAGCTGCTTTAGAGCGAGAGAACCAGGTCAGCAGAGCTGCTTTAGAGCCATAGAACCAGGTCAGCAGAGCTGCTCTAGAGGCAGAGAACCAGGTCAGCAGAACTGCTTTAGAGCCAGAGAACCAGGTAAGCAGAGCTCTTTTGAGGGAGAGCCATTGTAGAGCCAGAGAGCCAGGTCAGCAGAGCTGCTCTGGAGCCTAAGAAGCAGGTCAGCAGAGCTGCTCTAGAGGCAGAGAACCAGGTCAGTAGAGCTGATGTAGAGGGAGAGAACCAGGTCAGCAGAGCTGCTTTAGAGCCAGAGAACCAGGTCAGCAGAGCTGCTCTAGAGCCAGAGAACCAGGTCAGCAGAGCTGCTTTAGAGCCATAGAACCAGGTCAGCAGAGCTGCTTTAGAGCCATAGAACCAGGTCAGCAGAGCTGCTCTAGAGCCTAAGAACCAGGTTAGCAGAGCTACTCTAGAGCCAGAGAACCAGGTCAGCAGAGCAGCTGTAGAGCCAGAGAAACTAGGTCAGTAGAGCTGCTTTAGACCGAGAGAACCAGGTCAGCAGAGCTGCTTTAGAGCCATAGAACCAGGTCAGCAGAGCTGCTCTAGAGGCAGAGAACCAGGTCAGTAGAGCTGATTTAGAGGGAGAGATGCAGGTCAGCAGAGCTGCTTTAGAACCATAGAACCAGGTCAGCAGAGCTGCTCTAGAGGCAGAGAACCAGGTCAGCAGAACTGCTTTAGAGCCAGAGAACCAGGTCAGCAGAGCTCTTTAGAGGGAGAGAACCAGGTCAGCAGAGCTGCTTTAGAGCCAGCGACCCAGGTCAGCAGAGCTGCACTAGAGCCAGAGAACCAGGTCAGCAGAGCTGCTTTAGAGCCATAGAACCAGGTCAGCAGAGCTGCTCTAGAGGCAGAGAACCAGGTCAGCAGAACTGCTTTAGAGCCAGAGAACCAGGTCAGCAGAGCTCTTCAGAGGGAGAGAACTAGGTCAGCAGAGCTGCTTTAGAGCCAGAGAACCAGGTCAGCAGAGCTGCTTTAGAGCCATAGATCCAGGTCAGCAGAGCTCCTTTAGAGATAGAAAACCAGATCAGCAGAGCTGCTCTAGAGGGTAGAGAACCAGGTCAGCAGAGCTGCTTTAGAGGGAGAGAACCACATCAGCAGAGCTGCTTTAGAGCCAGAGAACCAGGTCAGCAGAGCTGCTCTAGATCCAGAGAAACCAGGTCAGCAGAGCTGCTTTAGAGGGAGAGAACCAGGTCAGTAGAGCTGATGTAGAGGGAGAGAACCAGGTCAGCAGAGCTGCTTTAGAGCCAGAGAACCAGGTCAGCAGAGCTGCTCTAGAGCCAGAGAACCAGGTCAGCAGAGCTGCTTTAGAGCCATAGAACCAGGTCAGCAGAGCTGCTTTAGAGCCAGAGAACCAGGTCAGCAGAGCTGCTCTAGAGCCTAAGAACCAGGTTAGCAGAGCTACTCTAGAGCCAGAGAACCAGGTCAGCAGAGCAGCTGTAGAGCCAGAGAAACTAGGTCAGTAGAACTGCTTTAGAGCGAGAGAACCAGGTCAGCAGAGCTGCTTTAGAGCCATAGAACCAGGTCAGCAGAGCTGCTCTAGAGGCAGAGAACCAGGTCAGCAGAACTGCTTTAGAGCCAGAGAACCAGGTAAGCAGAGCTCTTTTGAGGGAGAGCCATTGTCGAGCCAGAGAACCAGGTCAGCAGAGCTGCTCTGGAGCCTAAGAAGCAGGTCAGCAGAGCTGCTCTAGAGGCAGAGAACCAGGTCAGTAGAGCTGATGTAGAGGGAGAGAACCAGGTCAGCAGAGCTGCTCTAGAGGCTGAGAACCAGGTCAGCAGAGCTGCTCTAGAGCCAGAGAACCAGGTCAGCAGAGCTGCTTTAGAGCCATAGAACCAGGTCAGCAGAGCTGCTTTAGAGCCATAGAACCAGGTCAGCAGAGCTGCTCTAGAGGCAGAGAACCAGGTCAGCAGAACTGCTTTAGAGCCAGAGAACCAGGTCAGCAGAGCTCTTTAGAGGGAGAGAACCAGGTCAGCAGAGCTGCTTTAGAGCCAGAGAACCAGGTCAGTAGAACTGCTCTAGAGCCAGAGAACCAGGTCAGCAGAGCTGCTCTAGAGCCAGAGAACCAGGTCAGCAGAGCTGCTTTAAAGCCATAGGACCAGTTCAGCAGAGGTGCTCTAGAGGCAGAGAACCAGGTCAGTAGAGCTGATGTAGAGGGAGAGAACCAGGTCAGCAGAGCTGCTTTAGAGCCAGAGAACCAGGTCAGCAGAGCTGCTCTAGAGCCAGAGAACCAGGTCAGCAGAGCTGCTTTAGAGCCATAGAACCAGGTCAGCAGAGCTGCTTTAGAGCCAGAGAACCAGGTCAGCAGAGCTGCTCTAAAGCCTAAGAACCAGGTTAGCAGAGCTACTCTAGAGCCAGAGAACCAGGTCAGCAGAGCAGCTGTAGAGCCAGAGAAACTAGGTCAGTAGAGCTGCTTTAGAGCGAGAGAACCAGGTCAGCAGAGCTGCTTTAGAGCCATAGAACCAGGTCAGCAGAGCTGCTCTAGAGGCAGAGAACCGGGTCAGCAGAACTGCTTTAGAGCCAGAGAACCAGGTAAGCAGAGCTCTTTTGAGGGAGAGCCATTGTAGAGCCAGAGAACCAGTTCAGCAGAGCTGCTCTGGAGCCTAAGAAGCAGGTCAGCAGAGCTGCTCTAGAACCAGAGACCCAGGTCAGCAGAGCTGTTCTAGTGCCAGAGACCCAGGTCAGCAGAGCTGCTCTAGAGGCTGAGAACCAGGTCAGCAGAGCTCCTGTAGAGCCAGAGACCCAGGTCAGCAGAGCTGCTCTAGAGCCAGAGAACCAGGTCAGCAGAGCTGCTTTAGAACCATAGAACCAGGTCAACAGAGCTGCTCTAGAGGCAGAGAACCAGGTCAGCAGAACTGCTTTAGAGCCAGAGAACCAGGTCAGCAGAGCTCTTTAGAGGGAGAGAACCAGGTCAGCAGAGCTGCTTTAGAGCCAGCGACCCAGGTCAGCAGAGCTGCACTAGAGCCAGAGAACCAGGTCAGCAGAGCTGCTTTAGAGCCATAGAACCAGGTCAGCATAGCTGCTCTAGAGGCAGAGAACCAGGTCAGCAGAACTGCTTTAGAGCCAGAGAACCAGGTCAGCAGAGCTCTTCAGAGGGAGAGAACTAGGTCAGCAGAGCTGCTTTAGAGCCAGAGAACCAGGTCAGCAGAGCTGCTTTAGAGCCATAGATCCAGGTCAGCAGAGCTCCTTTAGAGACAGAAAACCAGATCAGAAGAGCTGCTCTAGAGGGTAGAGAACCAGGTCAGCAGAGCTGCTTTAGAGGGAGAGAACCACGTCAGCAGAGCTGCTTTAGAGCCAGAGAACCAGGTCAGCAGAGCTGCTCTAGATCCAGAGAAACCAGGTCAGCAGAGCTGCTTTAGAGGGAGAGAACCAGGTCAGTAGAGCTGATGTAGAGGGAGAGAACCAGGTCAGGAGAGCTGCTTTAGAGCCAGAGAACCAGGTCAGCAGAGCTGCTCTAGAGCCAGAGAACCAGGTCAGCAGAGCTGCTTTAGAGCCATAGAACCAGGTCAGCAGAGCTGCTTTAGAGCCAGAGAACCAGGTCAGCAGAGCTGCTCTAGAGCCTAAGAACCAGGTTAGCAGAGCTACTCTAGAGCCAGAGAACCAGGTCAGCAGAGCAGCTGTAGAGCCGGAGAAACTAGGTCAGTAGAGCTGCTTTAGAGCGAGAGAACCAGGTCAGCAGAGCTGCTTTAGAGCCATAGAACCAGGTCAGCAGAGCTGCTCTAGAGGCAGAGAACCAGGTCAGCAGAACTGCTTTAGAGCCAGAGAACCAGGTAAGCAGAGCTCTTTTGAGGGAGAGCCATTGTAGAGCCAGAGAACCAGGTCAGCAGAGCTGCTCTGGAGCCTAAGAAGCAGGTCAGCAGAGCTGCTCTAGAGGCAGAGAACCAGGTCAGTAGAGCTGATGTAGAGGGAGAGAACCAGGTCAGCAGAGCTGCTTTAGAGCCAGAGAACCAGGTCAGCAGAGCTGCTCTAGAGCCAGAGAACCAGGTCAGCAGAGCTGCTTTAGAGCCATAGAACCAGGTCAGCAGAGCTGCTTTAGAGCCATAGAACCAGGTCAGCAGAGCTGCTCTAGAGCCTAAGAACCAGGTTAGCAGAGCTACTCTAGAGCCAGAGAACCAGGTCAGCAGAGCAGCTGTAGAGCCAGAGAAACTAGGTCAGTAGAGCTGCTTTAGACCGAGAGAACCAGGTCAGCAGAGCTGCTTTAGAGCCATAGAACCAGGTCAGCAGAGCTGCTCTAGAGGCAGAGAACCAGGTCAGTAGAGCTGATTTAGAGGGAGAGATGCAGGTCAGCAGAGCTGCTTTAGAGCCAGAGAACCAGGTCAGTAGAACTGCTCTCGAGCCAGAGAACCAGGTCAGCAGAGCTGCTCTAGAGCCAGAGAACCAGGTCAGCAGAGCTGCTTTAAAGCCATAGGACCAGTTCAGCAGAGGTGCTCTAGAGGCAGAGAACCAGGTCAGTAGAGCTGATGTAGAGGGAGAGAACCAGGTCAGCAGAGCTGCTTTAGAGCCAGAGAACCAGGTCAGCAGAGCTGCTCTAGAGCCAGAGAACCAGGTCAGCAGAGCTGCTTTAGAGCCATAGAACCAGGTCAGCAGAGCTGCTTTAGAGCCAGAGAACCAGGTCAGCAGAGCTGCTCTAAAGCCGAAGAACCAGGTTAGCAGAGCTACTCTAGAGCCAGAGAACCAGGTCAGCAGAGCAGCTGTAGAGCCAGAGAAACTAGGTCAGTAGAGCTGCTTTAGAGCGAGAGAACCAGGTCAGCAGAGCTGCTTTAGAGCCATAGCACCAGGTCAGCAGAGCTGCTCTAGAGGCAGAGAACCAGGTCAGCAGAACTGCTTTAGAGCCAGAGAACCAGGTAAGCAGAGCTCTTTTGAGGGAGAGCCATTGTAGAGCCAGAGAACCAGTTCAGCAGAGCTGCTCTGGAGCCTAAGAAGCAGGTCAGCAGAGCTGCTCTAGAACCAGAGACCCAGGTCAGCAGAGCTGTTCTAGTGCCAGAGACCCAGGTCAGCAGAGCTGCTCTAGAGGCTGAGAACCAGGTCAGCAGAGCTCCTGTAGAGCCAGAGACCCAGGTCAGCAGAGCTGCTCTAGAGCCAGAGAACCAGGTCAGCAGAGCTGCTTTAGAACCATAGAACCAGGTCAGCAGAGCTGCTCTAGAGGCAGAGAACCAGGTCAGCAGAACTGCTTTAGAGCCAGAGAACCAGGTCAGCAGAGCTCTTTAGAGGGAGAGAACCAGGTCAGCAGAGCTGCTTTAGAGCCAGCGACCCAGGTCAGCAGAGCTGCACTAGAGCCAGAGAACCAGGTCAGCAGAGCTGCTTTAGAGCCATAGAACCAGGTCAGCAGAGCTGCTTTAGAGCTATAGAACCAGGTCAGCAGAGCTGCTCTAGAGCCATAGATCCAGGTCAGCAGAGCTCCTTTAGAGATAGAAAACCAGATCAGCAGAGCTGCTCTAGAGGGTAGAGAACCAGGTCAGCAGAGCTGCTTTAGAGGGAGAGAACCACGTCAGCAGAGCTGCTTTAGAGCCAGAGAACCAGGTCAGCAGAGCTGCTCTAGATCCAGAGAAACCAGGTCAGCAGAGCTGCTTTAGAGGGAGAGAACCAGGTCAGTAGAGCTGATGTAGAGGGAGAGAACCAGGTCAGCAGAGCTGCTTTAGAGCCAGAGAACCAGGTCAGCAGAGCTGCTCTAGAGCCAGACAACCAGGTCAGCAGAGCTGCTTTAGAGCCATAGAACCAGGTCAGCAGAGCTGCTTTAGAGCCAGAGAACCAGGTCAGCAGAGCTGCTCTAGAGCCTAAGAACCAGGTTAGCAGAGCTACTCTAGAGCCAGAGAACCAGGTCAGCAGAGCAGCTGTAGAGCCAGAGAAACTAGGTCAGTAGAACTGCTTTAGAGCGAGAGAACCAGGTCAGCAGAGCTGCTTTAGAGCCATAGAACCAGGTCAGCAGAGCTGCTCTAGAGGCAGAGAACCAGGTCAGCAGAACTGCTTTAGAGCCAGAGAACCAGGTAAGCAGAGCTCTTTTGAGGGAGAGCCATTGTAGAGCCAGAGAACCAGGTCAGCAGAGCTGCTCTGGAGCCTAAGAAGCAGGTCAGCAGAGCTGCTCTAGAGGCAGAGAACCAGGTCAGTAGAGCTGATGTAGAGGGAGAGAACTAGGTCAGCAGAGCTGCTTTAGAGCCAGAGAACCAGGTCAGCAGAGCTGCTCTAGAGCCAGAGAACCAGGTCAGCAGAGCTGCTTTAGAGCCATAGAACCAGGTCAGCAGAGCTGCTTTAGAGCCATAGAACCAGGTCAGCAGAGCTGCTCTAGAGCCTAAGAACCAGGTTAGCAGAGCTACTCTAGAGCCAGAGAACCAGGTCAGCAGAGCAGCTGTAGAGCCAGAGAAACTAGGTCAGTAGAGCTGCTTTAGAGCGAGAGAACCAGGTCAGCAGAGCTGCTTTAGAGCCATAGAACCAGGTCAGCAGAGCTGCTCTAGAGGCAGAGACCCAGGTCAGCAGAACTGCTTTAGAGCCAGAGAACCAGGGAAGCAGAGCTCTTTTGAGGGAGAGCCATTGTAGAGCAGGAGAACCAGGTCAGGAGAGCTGCTCTGGAGCCTAAGAAGCAGGTCAGAAGAGCTGCTCTAGAACCAGAGACCCAGGTCAGCAGAGCTGTTCTAGTGCCAGAGACCCAGGTCAGCAGAGCTGCTCTAGAGGCTGAGAACCAGGTCAGCAGAGCTGCTGTAGAGCCAGAGACCCAGGTCAGCAGAGCTGCTCTAGAGCCAGAGAACCAGGTCAGCAGAGCTGCTTTAGAACCATAGAACCAGGTCAGCAGAGCTGCTCTAGAGGCAGAGAACCAGGTCAGCAGAACTGCTTTAGAGCCAGAGAACCAGGTCAGCAGAGCTCTTTAGAGGGAGAGAACCAGGTCAGCAGAGCCGCTTTAGAGCCAGCGACCCAGGTCAGCAGAGCTGCACTAGAGCCAGAGAACCAGGTCAGCAGAGCTGCTTTAGAGCCATAGAACCAGGTCAGCAGAGCTGCTCTAGAGGCAGAGAACCAGGTCAGCAGAACTGCTTTAGAGCCAGAGAACCAGGTCAGCAGAGCTCTTCAGAGGGAGAGAACCAGGTCAGCAGAGCTGCTTTAGAGCCAGAGAACCAGGTCAGTAGAACTGCTCTAGAGCCAGAGAACTAGGTCAGCAGAGCTGCTTTAGAGCCAGAGAACCAGGTCAGCAGAGCTGCTTTAGAGCCATAGATCCAGGTCAGCAGAGCTCCTTTAGAGACAGAAAACCAGATCAGCAGAGCTGCTCTAGAGGGTAGAGAACCAGGTCAGCAGAGCTGCTTTAGAGGGAGAGAACCACATCAGCAGAGCTGCTTTAGAGCCAGAGAACCAGGTCAGCAGAGCTGCTCTAGATCCAGAGAAACCAGGTCAGCAGAGCTGCTTTAGAGGGAGAGAACCAGGTCAGCAGACCTGCTTTAGAGCCAGAGAACCAGGTCAGCAGAGCTGCTCTAGAGCCAGAGAACCAGGTCAGCAGAGCTGCTTTAGAGCCATAGGACCAGTTCAGCAGAGGTGCTCTAGAGCCAGAGAACCAGGTCAGCAGAGCTGCTCTAGATCCAGATAAACCAGGTCAGCAGAGCTGCTTTAGAGGGAGAGAACCAGGTCAGTAGAGCTGATGTAGAGGGAGAGAACCAGGTCAGCAGAGCTGCTTTAGAGCCAGAGAACCAGGTCAGCAGAGCTGCTCTAGAGCCAGAGAACCAGGTCAGCAGAGCTGCTTTAGAGCCATAGAACCAGGTCAGCAGAGCTGCTTTAGAGCCAGAGAACCAGGTCAGCAGAGCTGCTCTAGAGCCTAAGAACCAGGTTAGCAGAGCTACTCTAGAGCCAGAGAACCAGGTCAGCAGAGCAGCTGTAGAGCCAGAGAAACTAGGTCAGTAGAGCTGCTTTAGAGCGAGAGAACCAGGTCAGCAGAGCTTCTTTAGAGCCATAGAACCAGGTCAGCAGAGCTGCTCTAGAGGCAGAGAACCAGGTCAGCAGAACTGCTTTAGAGCCAGAGAACCAGGTAAGCAGAGCTCTTTTGAGGGAGAGCCATTGTAGAGCCAGAGAACCAGGTCAGCAGAGCTGCTCTGGAGCCTAAGAAGCAGGTCAGCAGAGCTGCTCTAGAGGCAGAGAACCAGGTCAGTAGAGCTGATGTAGAGGGAGAGAACCAGGTCAGCAGAGCTGCTTTAGAGCCAGAGAACCAGGTCAGCAGAGCTGCTCTAGAGCCAGAGAACCAGGTCAGCAGAGCTGCTTTAGAGCCATAGAACCAGGTCAGCAGAGCTGCTTTAGAGCCATAGAACCAGGTCAGCAGAGCTGCTCTAGAGCCTAAGAACCAGGTTAGCAGAGCTACTCTAGAGCCAGAGAACCAGGTCAGCAGAGCAGCTGTAGAGCCAGAGAAACTAGGTCAGTAGAGCTGCTTTAGAGCGAGAGAACCAGGTCAGCAGAGCTGCTTTAGAGCCATAGAACCAGGTCAGCAGAGCTGCTCTAGAGGCAGAGAACCAGGTCAGCAGAACTGCTTTAGAGCCAGAGAACCAGGGAAGCAGAGCTCTTTTGAGGGAGAGCCATTGTAGAGCAGGAGATCCAGGTTAGCGGAGCTGCTCTGGAGCCTAAGAAGCAGGTCAGCAGAGTTGCTCTAGAACCAGAGACCCAGGTCAGCAGAGCTGTTCTAGTGCCAGAGACCCAGGTCAGCAGAGCTGCTCTAGAGGCTGAGAACCAGGTCAGCAGAGCTGCTGTAGAGCCAGAGACCCAGGTCAGCAGAGCTGCTCTAGAGCCAGAGAACCAGGTCAGCAGAGCTGCTTTAGAACCATAGAACCAGGTCAACAGAGCTGCTCTAGAGGCAGAGAACCAGGTCAGCAGAACTGCTTTAGAGCCAGAGAACCAGGTCAGCAGAGCTCTTCAGAGGGAGAGAACCAGGTCAGCAGAGCTGCTTTAGAGCCAGAGAACCAGGTCAGTAGAACTGCTCTAGAGCCAGAGAACTAGGTCAGCAGAGCTGCTTTAGAGCCAGAGAACCAGGTCAGCAGAGCTGCTTTAGAGCCATAGATCCAGGTCAGCAGAGCTCCTTTAGAGACAGAAAACCAGATCAGCAGAGCTGCTCTAGAGGGTAGAGAACCAGGTCAGCAGAGCTGCTTTAGAGGGAGAGAACCACATCAGCAGAGCTGCTTTAGAGCCAGAGAACCAGGTCAGCAGAGCTGCTCTAGATCCAGAGAAACCAGGTCAGCAGAGCTGCTTTAGAGGGAGAGAACCAGGTCAGCAGAGCTGCTTTAGAGCCAGAGAACCAGGTCAGCAGAGCTGCTCTAGAGCCAGAGAACCAGGTCAGCAGAGCTGCTTTAGAGCCATAGGACCAGTTCAGCAGAGGTGCTCTAGAGGCAGAGAACCAGGTCAGTAGAGCTGATTTAGAGGGAGAGAACCAGGTCAGCAGAGCTGCTTTAGAGCCAGAGAACCAGGTCAGCAGAGCTGCTCTAGAGCCAGAGAACCAGGTCAGCAGAGCTGCTTTAGAGCCAGAGAACCAGGTCAGCAGAGCTGCTCTAGAGCATAAGAACGAGGTTAGCAGAGCTACTCTAGAGCCAGAGAACCAGGTCAGCAGAGCAGCTGTAGAGCCAGAGAAACTAGGTCAGTAGAGCTGCTTTAGAGCGAGAGAACAAGGTCAGCAGAGCTGCTTTAGAGGGAGAGAAACAGGTCAGCAGAGCTGCTTTAGAGCCATAGAACCAGGTCAGCAGAGCTGCTCTAGAGGCAGAGAACCAGGTCAGCAGAACTGCTTTAGAGCTAGAGAACCAGGTCAGCAGAGCTCTTTTGAGGGAGAGAACCAGGTCAGCAGAGCTGCTTTAGAGCCAGAGAACCAGGTCAGCAGAACTGCTCTAGAGCCAGATAACTAGGTCAGCAGAGCAGCTTTAGAGCCAGAGAACCAGGTCAGCATATCTGCTTTAGAGCCATAGAACCAGGTCAGCAGAGCTGCTTTAGAGCCAGAGGACCAGGTCAGCAGAGCTGCTCTAGAGGGTAGAGAACCAGGTCAGCAGCGCTGATTTAGAGGGAGAGAACCATGTCAGAAAAGAGCTGCTTTAGAGCCAGAGAACCAGGTCAGCAAAACTGCCCTAGATCCAGAGAAACCAGGTCAGCAGAGCTGCTTTAGAGCCAGAGAACCAGGTCAGCAGAGCTGCTCTAGAGCCAGAGAACCAGGTCAGCAGAGCTGCTTTAGAGCCATAGGACCAGTACAGCAGAGCTGCTCTAGAGGCAGAGAACCAGGTCAGTAGAGCTAATTTAGAGGGAGAGATCCAGGTCAGCAGAGCTGCTTTAGAGCCAGATAACCAGGTCAGCAGAGCTGCTTGAGAGCCATAGAACCAGGTCAGCAGAGCTGCTTTAAAGCCAGAGAACCAGGTCAGCAGAGATGCTCTAGAGCCTAAGAACCTGGTCAGTAGAGCTGCTTTAGAGCGAGAGAACAAGGTCAGCAGAGCTGCTTTAGAGAGAGATAACCAGGTCAGCAGAGCTGCTTTAGAGCCAAGGAACCAGGTCAGCAGAGCTGCTCTAGAGCCAGAGAACCAGGTCAGCAGAACTGCTTTAGAGCCATAGAACCGGGTCAGCAGAGCTACTGTAGAGCCAGAGAAACTAGGTCAGCAGAGCTGCTTTAGAGGGAGAGAACCAGGCCAGCAGAGCTGCTTTAGAGCCAGAGAACCAGGTCAGCAGAGCTGCTTTAGAGCCAGAGAACCAGGTCAGCAGAGCTGCTATAGAGCCAGAGAACCAAGTCAGCAGAGCTGCTTTAGAGCCATAGAACCAGGTCAGCAGAGCTGCTCTAGAGCCTAACAACCAGGTCAGCAGAGCTGCTCTAGAGCCAGAGAACCAGGTCAGCAGAACTGCTGTAAAGCCAGAGAAACCAGGTCAGTAGAGCTGCTTCAGAGGGAGAGAACCAGGTCAGCAGAGCTGCTCTAGAGGGAGAGAACCAGGTCAGCAGAGCTGCTCTAGAGCCAGAGAACCATGTCAGCAGAACTGCTTTAGAGCCATAGAACCGGGTCAGCAGAGCTGCTTTAGAGCCAGAGAACCAGGTCAGCAGAGCTGTTGTAGAGCCAGAGAACCAGATCAGCAGAGCTGCTCTGCAGCCTAAGAACTAGGTCAGCAGAGCTGTCTAGAGCCAGAGAACCAGGTCAGCAGACCTGCTTTAGAGCCAGAGAAACCAGGTCAGCAGAGCTGCTTTAGAGGGAGAGAACCAGGTCGGCAGAGCTGCTTTAGAGCCAGAGAACCAGGTCAGCAGAGCTGCTCTAGCTGACACTGACTGACTGACACTGACTGACTGACACTGACTGATTGACACTGATTGACTGACACTGACACTGACTGACACTGACACTGATTGACTGAAACTGACTGACTGACAATGACTGACACTGATTGACTGACACTGACTGACTAACACTGACAGACTGACTGGCCCTGACTGACATTGATTGACTGACACTGACTGACACTGATTGACTGATACTGACTGACTGACTGACACTGACTGACACTGACTGAATGACACAGACTGACTGACACTGACTGACACTGACTGACACTGGCTGACTACTCTCTACTACTCTACTACTCACTCTCTACTACTCTTTACTACTCTCTACTACTCTACTACTCTCTACCACTCACTATCTACTTCTCCCTCTCTACTACTCTCTCTCTACTACTCCCTCTCTACTACTCACTCTCTACTACTCTCTACTGCTCTCTACTACTCACTCTACAACTCAGTCTCTACTACTCACTCTCTAATACTCACTCTCTACTACTCCCTTTCTACTACTCTCTACTACTCACTCACTGCTACTCGCTCTCTACTACTCTCTACTACTCATGCTCTACTACTCTCTACGACTCACTCTACAACTCACTCTCTACTACTCACTCTCTACTACTCTCCACTACTCACTCTGTACTACTCACTCTCTACTACTCACTCTACTACTCTCTACTACTCACTCTCTGCTGCTCTCTCTACTACTCTCTACTACTCACTCTCTACTATTCACTCTCTAATACTCACTCTCTACTACTCACTCTCAGCTACTCTCTCTCTACTACTCACTCTCTACTACTCTCTAGTATTCACTCTCTACTACTCACTCTACTACTCTCTACCACTCACTCTCTACTACTCTACTACTCACTCTCTACTACTTTCTACTACTCACTCTCTACTACTCACTCTCTACTACTCACTCTCTACTACTCACTCTCTGCTACTCTCTCTCTACGACTCACTCTCTACTACACTTTACTATTCACTCTCTACTACTTACTCTCTACTACTCTCTACTACTCACTCTACTACTCTCTACCACTCACTCTCTACTACTCTACTACTCTACTACACTCTCTCTACTACTCTCTACTACTCTCTCTATTACTTATTCTCTACTGCTCTCTACTATTCACTCTCTACTGCTCACTTTCTACTACTCTCTACTACTCACTTTCTACTACTCTCTACTACTCACTCTCTACCTCTCTCTCGCTACTACTCACTCTCTACTACTGTCTACTATTCACTCACTACTACTCACTCTCTACTACTCTCTACTACTCAATCTACTACTCTACTACTCTCTGCCACTCACTCTCTACTACTCTACTACTCACTCTCTACTATCTCTACTACTCTCTCTACTACTCACTCTCTACTACTCACTCTACTACTCTCTACTACTCACTCTCTACTACTCGCTCTCTACTACTCACTCGCTACTACTCACTCTCTACTACTCACTCTCTAGTACTCTCTACTACTCATTCTCTACTACTCTCTACTGCTCCCTCTCCACTACTCACTCTCTACTACTCTCTCTCATCTTCTCTCTACTACTCTCTCTACTACTCACTCTCTACTACTCTACTACTCTCTCTTACTCTCTCTTCTTTTCACTCTCTACTACTCACTCTCTAAAACACACGCTTTACTACTTGCTCTTTAGTACTCGCTCTCTACTACTCTCTAGTACTCACTCTACTACTCACTAAACTACTCACTCTCTACTACTCTCTACTACTCACTCTCTACTGCTCACTCTCTACTACTCTACTACTCTCTACTACTCTCTCTCTACTACTCACTCTTCACTACTCACTCTCTACTAATCTCTACTACTCACTCTCTACTACTCTCTCTCTCTACTACTCTCTACTAGTCACTCTCTACTGCTCTCTCTCTACTACTCTCTACTACTCTCTACTACTCACTCTCTACTACTCACTCTACTACTCATTCTTCTACTCACTCTCTACCACTCACTCTCTACTACTCTCTCTCTACTACTCTCTACTACTCACTCTATTACTCACTTTCTACTACTCTCTAATACTCTCTCTCTGCTACTCTCTCTCTACTACTCACTCTCCACTACTCACTCTCTACTACTCACTCTCTACTACTCTCTACTACTCACTCTATTACTCTCTACTACTCACTCTCTACTACTCACTCTCTACTAATCCACTACTCTCTACTACTCACTCTCTACTACTCACTCTCTACTACTCTACTACTCTCTACTACTCTCTCTCTACTACTCACTCTTTACTACTCACTCTCTGCTACTCTCTACTATTCACTCTCTACTACTCTCTCTCTACTACTCACTCTCTACTACTCACTCTCTACTACTCTCTACTAGTCACTCTCTACTTCTCTCTCTACTACTCTCTTTTACTCACTCTCTACTACTCATTCTACTACTCATTCTACTACTCACTCTCTACTACTCACTCTCTACTACTCTCTCTCTACTACTCTCTACTACTCACTATACTACTCACTATACTACTCACTCTCTACTACTCTCTAATACTATCTCTCTGCTACTTACTCTCTACTACTCACTCTCTACTACGCACTCTCTACTACTCACTCTACTACTCTCTACTACTCACTCTCTGCTATTCTCTCTACTACTCTCTACTACTCACTCTCAACTACTCACTCTCGAATACTCACTCTCTACTGCTCTCTACTACTCACTCTCTACTACTCTCTCTCTACTACTCACTCTCTACTACTCTCTACTATTCACTCTCTACTACTCACTCTCTACTACTCTCTACTACTCACTCTACTACCCTCTACTACTCTCTACCACACACTGTCTACTACTCTACTACTCACTCTCTACTACTCTCTACTACTCTCTCTATTACTCACTCTCTAGTACTCTACTACTCTCTACTACTCACTCTCTATTACTCTCTACTACTCACTCTCTACTACTCTCTCTCTACTACTCACTCTCTACTACTCTCTACTATTCACTCTCTACTACTCACTCTCTACTACTCTCTACTACTCACTCTACTACTCTCTACTACTCTCTACCACTCACTCTCTACTACTTTATTACTCACTCTCTACTACTCTCTACTACTCACTCGCTACTACTCTCTACTACTCACGCTCTACTACACTCTCTACTACTCTCTCTCTACTACTCACTCTCTACTACTCACTCTCTACTACTCACTCTACTACTCTCTACTACTCACTCCCTGCTATTCTCTCTACTACTCTCTACTACTCACTCTCAACTACTCACTCTCTAATACTCATTCTCTACTGCTCTCTACTACTCACTCTCTACTACTCTCTCTCTACTACTCACTCTCTACTACTCTCTACTATTCACTCTCTACTACTCACTCTCTACTACTCTCTACTACTCTCTCTATTACTCACTCTCTAGTACTCTACTACTCTCTACTGCTCACTCTCTACTACTCACTCTCTACTACTCACTCTCTATTACTCTCTACTACTCACTCTCTACTACTCTCTCTCTACTACTCACTCTCTACTACTCTCTTCTATTCACTCTCTACTACTCACTCTCTGCTACTCTCTACTACTCACTCTACTACTCACTCTCTACTACTCTACTACTCTCTACTACTCACTCTCTACTACTCTCTACTATTCACTCTCTACTACTCACTCTCTACTACTCACTCTACTACTCTCTACTACTCACTCTCTACTACTCGCTCTCTACTACTCACTCGCTACTACTCACTCTCTACTACTCACTCTCTAGTACTCTCTACTACTCATTCTCTACTACTCTCTACTGCTCCCTCTCCACTACTCACTCTCTACTACTCTCTCTCATCTTCTCTCTACTACTCTCTCTACTACTCACTCTCTACTACTCTACTACTCTCTCTTACTCTCTCTTCTTTTCACTCTCTACTACTCACTCTCTAAAACACACACTTTACTACTTGCTCTTTAGTACTCGCTCTCTACTACTCTCTAGTACTCACTCTACTACTCACTCAACTACTCACTCTCTACTACTCTCTACTACTCACTCTCTACTGCTCACTCTCTACTACTCTACTACTCTCTACTACTCTCTCTCTACTACTCACTCTTCACTACTCACTCTCTACTAATCTCTACTACTCACTCTCTACTACTCTCTCTCTCTACTACTCTCTACTAGTCACTCTCTACTGCTCTCTCTCTACTACTCTCTACTACTCTCTACTACTCACTCTCTACTACTCACTCTACTACTCATTCTTCTACTCACTCTCTACCACTCACTCTCTACTTCTCTCTCTCTACTACTCTCTACTACTCACTCTATTACTCACTTTCTAGTAATCTCTAATACTCTCTCTCTGCTACTCTCTCTCTACTACTCACTCTCCACTACTCACTCTCTACTACTCACTCTCTACTACTCTCTACTACTCACTCTATTACTCTCTACTACTCACTCTCTACTACTCACTCTCTACTAATCCACTACTCTCTACTACTCACTCTCTACTACTCACTCTCTACTACTCTACTACTCTCTACTACTCTCTCTCTACTACTCACTCTTTACTACTCACTCTCTGCTACTCTCTACTATTCACTCTCTACTACTCTCTCTCTACTACTCACTCTCTACTACTCACTCTCTACTACTCGCTACTAGTCACTCTCTACTTCTCTCTCTCTACTACTCTCTTTTACTCACTCTCTACTACTCATTCTACTACTCATTCTACTACTCACTCTCTACTACTCACTCTCTACTACTCTCTCTCTA
This sequence comes from Triturus cristatus, assembly GCF_964204655.1. Taxonomy (NCBI): domain Eukaryota; kingdom Metazoa; phylum Chordata; class Amphibia; order Caudata; family Salamandridae; genus Triturus; species Triturus cristatus. Next base: position 1,004,230,522 of record NC_140591.1, on the reverse strand, counting down.
CTACTCTCTACTACTCACTATACTACTCACTATACTACTCACTCTCTACTACTCTCTAATACTATCTCTCTGCTACTTACTCTCTACTACTCACTCTCTACTACGCACTCTCTACTACTCACTCTACTACTCTCGACTACTCACTCTCTGCTATTCTCTCTACTACTCTCTACTACTCACTCTCAACTACTCACTCTCGAATACTCACTCTCTACTGCTCTCTACTACTCACTCTCTACTACTCTCTCTCTACTACTCACTCTCTACTACTCTCTACTATTCACTCTCTACTACTCACTCTCTACTACTCTCTACTACTCACTCTACTACCCTCTACTACTCTCTACCACACACTGTCTACTACTCTACTACTCACTCTCTACTACTCTCTACTACTCTCTCTATTACTCACTCTCTAGTACTCTACTACTCTCTACTACTCACTCTCTATTACTCTCTACTACTCACTCTCTACTACTCTCTCTCTACTACTCACTCTCTACTACTCTCTACTATTCACTCTCTACTACTCACTCTCTACTACTCTCTACTACTCACTCTACTACTCTCTACTACTCTCTACCACTCACTCTCTACTACTTTATTACTCACTCTCTACTACTCTCTACTACTCACTCGCTACTACTCTCTACTACTCACGCTCTACTACACTCTCTACTACTCTCTCTCTACTACTCACTCTCTACTACTCACTCTCTACTACTCACTCTACTACTCTCTACTACTCACTCCCTGCTATTCTCTCTACTACTCTCTACTACTCACTCTCAACTACTCACTCTCTAATACTCATTCTCTACTGCTCTCTACTACTCACTCTCTACTACTCTCTCTCTACTACTCACTCTCTACTACTCTCTACTATTCACTCTCTACTACTCACTCTCTACTACTCTCTACTACTCACTCTACTACCCTCTATTACTCTCTACCACACACTGTCTACTACTCTACTACTCACTCTCTACTACTCTCTACTACTCTCTCTATTACTCACTCTCTAGTACTCTACTACTCTCTACTGCTCACTCTCTACTACTCACTCTCTACTACTCACTCTCTATTACTCTCTACTACTCACTCTCTACTACTCTCTCTCTACTACTCACTCTCTACTACTCTCTTCTATTCACTCTCTACTACTCACTCTCTGCTACTCTCTACTACTCACTCTACTACTCACTCTCTACTACTCTACTACTCTCTACTACTCACTCTCTACTACTCTCTACTATTCACTCTCTACTACTCACTCTCTACTACTCACTCTACTACTCTCTACTACTCTCTACCACTCACTCTCTACTACTCACTCTCTACTACTCTCTCTCTACTACTCTCTCTCTACTATTCACTCTCTACTACTCACTCTCTACTACTCACTCTCTACTACTCTCTGCTAACTACTCGCTCTCTACTACTCTCTACTACTCACTCTCCACTACTCACTCTCTACTACTCTCTACTATTCACTCTCTACTACTCACTCTCTACTACTCTCTACTACTCACTCTACTACTCTCTACTACTCTCTACCACTCACTCTCTACTACTCTACTACTCACTCTCTACTACTCTCTACTACTCTCTCTACTACTCACTCTCTACTACTCTACTACTCTCTACTACTCACTCTCTACTACTCTCTACTATTCACTCTCTACTACTCTCTAATACTCTCTCTCTCTACTACACTACTACACTCTACTACTCACTCTCTATTACTCACTCTCTACTACTCTCTACTATTCACTCTCTACTACTCACTCTCTACTACTCACTCTACTTCTCTCTACTACTCTCTACCACTCACTCTCTACTACTCACTCTCTACTACTCTCTACTACTCTCTCTCTACTCTCTCTCTACTATTCACTCTCTACTACTCACTCTCTACTACTCGCTCTCTACTACTCTCTGCTAACTACTTGCTCTCTACTACTCTCTACTACTCACTCTCCACTACTCACTCTCTACTACTCTACTACTCTCTACTACTCTCTCCACTACTCACTCTCTACTACTCACTCTCTACTACTCACTCTCTACTATTCTCTACTACTCACTCTACTACTCTCTACCACTTACTCTCTACTAATCTACTACTCACTCTCTACTACTCTCTCTCTACTACTCACTCTCTACTACTCACTCTACTACTCTCTACTACTCTCTACCACTCACTCTCTACTACTCACTCTCTACTACTCTCTCTCTACTACTCTCTCTCTACTATTCACTCTCTACTACTCACTCTCTACTACTCACTCTCTACTACTCTCTGCTAACTACTCGCTCTCTACTACTCTCTACTACTCACTCTCCACTACTCACTCTCTACTACTCTCTACTATTCACTCTCTACTACTCACTCTCTACTACTCTCTACTACTCACTCTACTACTCTCTACTACTCTACCACTCACTCTCTACTACTCTACTACTCACTCTCTACTACTCTCTACTACTCTCTCTACTACTCACTCTCTACTACTCTACTACTCTCTACTACTCACTCTCTACTACTCTCTACTATTCACTCTCTACTACTCTCTAATACTCTCTCTCTCTACTACACTACTACACTCTACTACTCACTCTCTATTACTCACTCTCTACTACTCTCTACTATTCACTCTCTACTACTCACTCTCTACTACTCACTCTACTTCTCTCTACTACTCTCTACCACTCACTCTCTACTACTCACTCTCTACTACTCTCTACTACTCTCTCTCTACTCTCTCTCTACTATTCACTCTCTACTACTCACTCTCTACTACTCGCTCTCTACTACTCTCTGCTAACTACTTGCTCTCTACTACTCTCTACTACTCACTCTCCACTACTCACTCTCTACTACTCTACTACTCTCTACTACTCTCTCCACTACTCACTCTCTACTACTCACTCTCTACTACTCACTCTCTACTATTCTCTACTACTCACTCTACTACTCTCTACCACTTACTCTCTACTAATCTACTACTCACTCTCTACTACTCTCTCTCTACTACTCACTCTCTACTACTCTCTACTACTTATTATCTACTACTCTCTACTGCTCACTCTCCACTACTCACTCTCTACTACTCGCATTTCAACTACTCTCTACTACTCTACTTGTAGAGAGGTGTGGCTCACTGGTTAGAGGCGACAGACCCGTAAGCAGAGAATTGGCCAGGGACCAGGGTTCAATTCCCGACGCGGCAGGGTTGTGGACCAGGGTCAAAACGGACTCGATAATTCTCGCCTCGGTACCTACTCTAACCAGGAACATACTCGGCAACTCTGGGCATTAAGCTTGCCTCATCTCTACAACGGCCCCCCACAGATGCTGGGGATGCCTGGTTTCACCTTGGAGATACCCAGAAAGGGACCATCTCACAGGGATAGCCAGGACGGGTTCCCCAGCGGTCTATAGCGCCGGGACACCTCCTCGTGAGGTAGCTGTTCGCGCTTTACAAATATCAGTATTATTATTATTATTATTACTCACTCTCTACTACTCTACTACTCTCTCTTACTCTCTCTACTTCTACTTCTCACTCTCTACTACTCTCTACTACTCACTCTCTACAACACACTCTCTACTACTTGCTCTCTACTACTCGCTCTCTACTACTGTCTAGTACTCACTTTAGTACTCTCCACTACTCACTCAACTACTCACTCTCTACTACTCTCTACTACTCACTCTCTACTACTCTACTACTCTCTACTACTCTCTCTCTACTACTCACTCTCTACTACTCACTCTCTACTACTCCACTACTCTCTACTACTCACTCTCTACAACTATACTACTCTCTACTACTCTCTCTGTACTACTCACTCTTTACTACTCACTCTCTACTACCCTCTACTAGTCACTCTCTACTGCTCTCTCTCTATTACTCTCTACTACTCTCTACTACTCACTCTCTACTACGCACTCTACTACTCACTCTACTACTCACTTTCTACTACTCACTCTCTACTACTCTCTCTCTCCTACTCTCTACTACTCATTCTACTACTCACTCTCTACTACTCTCTAATACTCTCTCTCTACTACTCTACTACACTCTACTACTCACTCTCTATTACTCACTCTCTACTACTCTCTACTATTCACTCTCTACTACTCACTCTCTACTACTCTTTACTACTCACTCTACTACTCTCTACTACTCTCTACCACTCACTCTCTACTACTCACTCTCTACTAGTCTCTCTCTACTACTCACTCTCTACTACTCACTCTCTACTACTCCCTCTCTACTACTCTCTTCTCACTACTCTCTCTCTACTACTCTTTACTACTCCCTCTCCACTACTCACTCTCTACTTCTCTCTCTCTACTACTCTCTACTACTCACTCTCTACTACTCATTCTTTACTACTCTACTACTTTCTACTACTCTGTCCACTACTCACTCTCTTCTACTCACTCTACTACTCTCTACTACTCTCTACCACTTACTCTCTACTACTCTACTACTCACTCTCTACTACTCTCACTCTACTACTCAATCTCTACTAATCACTCTACTACTCTCTACTGCTCACTCTCTACTACTCTCTCTACTACTCTCTCTCTACTACTCACTCTCTACTACTCTCTACTACTCATTCTCTACTACTCTCTACTGCTCACTCTCCACTACTCACTCTCTTCTACTCGCTCTCAACTACTCTCTACTACTCACTCTACTACTCACTCTCTACTACTCTCTCTTACTCTTTCTACTTCTCACTGTCTACTACTCTCTACTACTCACTCTCTACAACACACTCTCTACTACTTGCTCTCTACTACTCGCTCTCTACTACTTTCTAGTACTCACTCTAGCACTCTCTACTACTCACTCTACTACTCACTCTCTACTACTCTCTACTACTCACTCTCTACTAATCCACTATTCTCTACCACTCACTCTCTACTACTCACTCTCTACTACTCTACTACTCTCTCTCTACTACTCACTCTTTACTCCACACTCTCTACTACTCTCTACTACTCGCTCTCTACTAATCACTCTACTGCTCACTCTACTACTCACTCTCTACTACTCACTCTCTACTACTCTCTCTCTACTACTCTCTCTACTACTCACTCTCTACTACTCTCTAATACTCTCTCTCTGCTACTCACTCTCTACTACTCACTCTCTACTACTCACTCATCACTACTCACTCTCTACTACTCTCTACTACTCTACTCTCTCTACTACTCACTCTCTACTACTATCTAATACTCTCTCTCTGCTACTCACTCTCTACTACTCTCTACTACTCTCTCTCTGCTACTCACTCTCTAATACTCTCTACTACTCATTCTCTACTACTCTCCACTGCTCACTCTCCACTACTCACTCTCTTCTACTCACTCTCAACTACTCTCTACTACTCACTCTACTACTCACTCTCTACTACTCTACTACTCTCTCTTACTCTCTCTACTTCTCACTCTCTACTACTCTCTACTACTCACTCTCTACAACACACTCTCTACTACTTACTCTCTACTACTCGCTCTCTACTATTCTCTAGTACTCACTCTAGCACTCTCTACTACTCACTCTACTACTCACTCTCTACTACTCTCTACTACTCACTCTCTACTAATCTACTATTCTCTACCACTCACTCTCTACTACTCACTCTCTACTACTCTACTACTCTCTACTACTCTCTCTCTACTACTCACTCTTTACTACTCACTCTCTACTACTCACTCTCTGCTACTCTCTCTCTACTACTCACTCTCTACTACTCATTCTACTACTCTCTACTAGTCACTCTCTACTGCTCTCTCTCTACTACTCTCTACTACTCACTCTCTACTACTCACTCTATTACTCACTCTACTACTCACTCTCTACTACTCACTCTCTACTACTCTCTCTCTACTACTCTCTCTACTACTCACTCTCTAACACTCTCTAATACTCTCTCTCTGCTACTCACTCTCTACTACTCTCTACTACTCACTCTCTACTACTCACTCTCTGCTACTCTCTACTACTCTACCACTCTCTACTACTCTCTACTACTCACTCTCCTGCTCACTCTTTACTACTTACTCTCTAATACTCACTCTCTACTGCTCTCTACTACTCACTCTCTACTACTCACTCTCACTTGAGCTCCCACCTGTCATTTTCCAGCTTAGCTAATAAAAAACCCATCAGTTTATCCCTCGAAACGCTGAGGGGGATTCTCAAAAAGGTTGAGGTGGCCAATAGACTTTAATGTACTTTTAACGTATTGCAACCACACAGTCTTTTCTACTTCATTGAGCTTTATGCAATCTTTCAGAATATCTTGGGTCAAGCTTACGGACTCTCTTCTTCATACTGAAGGCCACAACAAAATTAGTGCAATACAAACGTTATTGGTGATATAAGGTGCCCTCAGCTCATATTTGCAGTTACAATTGCAGCAAATTTGTGGTACGGCCATCAGTCTCTTTAGAAAATCATCCTCTATTTATTGCACGGTGGAGATATCTGCCAACCCCCAAACAGCTGCCCCATACGTAGCTACAGGACTAGACTTTGCAATATAGACCTTTTTTATTGCTTCTAGAAGCATGGGTCCTATCTTTTTTATGAATCTATGGATATCCCTGATGCTCTTTTGCATTTGGAGCCCTCTGTCGACCACCATATTTTGCCAGGATTTCTTGCTGTCAAACAAAACCTCTAGGGCAGGAGAAGGTATCCAGCACCTTCAGTTGTCTCTCTTCTATAAACATATTCTGAGGTTTCTTCACTTTTGGCCCTGCCACAAGTATGAAGGATTTCGTCTCGTTGACCTGGAGACCCAGAGTCTTCATGAATTTCGTATACTCCTCTATGAGCCTCTGCAGTGCGTTATCGGTCCTGACCAATAGGACTGCATCGGCTACATAGAGGAGTATCGGAACACAGGCGGAGTTCACTTTAGGGACGCCCACTGTAGACCCGACCAGGGTCGCTTTCACTCCATTGGTGTAAATTGAGAAAAGGAATGGGGCTAGGACACAACCCTGTCTGACACCGAGGAAGATGCCGACCTGCCTTGTGCACTCCCCATCCCTTCCAAAGCGAACACAGACGGTGGCCGCTGAATACATTGCCCATATGAACCTTATTATTATTGGCTCTATACCCATGCCTTCCATGATTTCCCATAACTTTGAATGGATAACACAGTCAAAAGCGGCCGATAGGTCCATGAAGGTCATATACAAGTGGCCTTTCTTGGCCACTGTGTACTTAGAGGTAAGTAGGTTGAGGCTTAGGCATTGGTCAATTGTCCCTTTTCCTTTTTTAAAGCCAAACTGTGAAGGATTTAAAATGTTCCTCACTTGGGCCCATATCTCTAAACTATTTAATAATAAGCGGTCCATTAGTTTTGCTGTACTGTCAAGTAGTGAAATGGGCCTATAATGTTTTAGTAAAGCCTTGTCTCCTTTTTATAGAGAAGGACTGTGTCTGTCTTTTCCAGGAGGAGGGATTACCCATTTTCTCCAGAGCATTAAAGACGGTTTTCAGAAGTGGAGACCATAGTTCTAAATTATCTAAAAAGAAATCTATGGGTACACCATCAGGACAGGGGGCCTTGAATCTGCTACACTGTTCCATCCATGTCTCTCCTCTATCAAATCGAAGGATAAGCTAACTGCTGTCACAGTCTGCAGAGAGCAGGGTGACAGTTGATTTCCTGCCCCCGCCTTACCATAGATCTTTTCGAAATGGGCCGCCCACGCCTCCTCATTTATGTGTGAGTCAAGATTAAATCTAATTCCTTTTTAAAAAGAGGGGCATTGATGACTCTCCAGAAGTCCCTAATATTCTTTGATATTACTGCCTGTAGGTATCCCAAGTCTCCTCCTTCAAGGCTCTCAACCTGGTTTCCCTAGCCTCTTTATACGAATGGCATAAGGACCTAATTAACAAGATGTCTCTCAGCTTTGACCTAAAAGCTGCATGGAGGTTTCTAAGTGCCTTGGCACAGGCACAATCAAACCAGAGTACAGTTAGGATATTTTGATAGTGGTTTGGTCATAGCAAGTGTAATTGAATTCTTGTAAGATTTGTTCAAAAGCTAGCAGTACTTCCTTTTCATCAGGATTTGGGTCTAAGTAGGTCATTACCTTTTGTTTCATTTTACCTGTGATGTTGGAGGTAAATATAGTTCTGTCGATCTTCTCCCATTTCAGGAAAATCCCATTCTTTCTGGAAATCGAGGGCTTAATTATTTTTACTGTGGGAGGGGCTTTCCCATTTCCCTAAATCATTTGGAATGTAATGGCTGGGTGGTCACTGAAACCAAAGAAATTGGTTTCTGGGTAAGTAAATTGGCCTCTGAAGGCTTCCGAGACCAGAATATAATCATTTGTCGAGCAATAGGGATGAGAGCAAAAAGTGTGCTCTAAGAGGCCCGTAATGGGGTTGTAAGTATTGATTATCTCAAGATTATTGACTGTCATAGCTTTATTTAGTGCATTGCCATATTCATTGTGAGCGAAATGGGGAATGCCTTCTCTTTCCCCATCATTCAAATCATAGGCTGAGGTGCCCATATTATGACAGGTATGTGAGGTAAAATCACTCAGCCAGAGTATGTTAAGGCAATTTCGGTGGGCTTTCATAAGGAGGGTAATATCCTTCTCCAATGATTCTATCACCATTGCCATATTGCCATCAAAATTGCTATTATAGAAATTGAAAAACAAAAAAAACGGAATACCGGAATAAGAACCTAACTATGGAAGAAAAACGGGACTTTCACCCTTATTAAGTTGAAAAACCTCCTATCCAGAAAGAAGAATTTTTCTTTCTGGAGTCCCCTCAGCCACCAGGTTTTCCCCTTGGTGGCATGCTTCATCATAGGGGTCTTCTCAATCCGCTGCGGATTGAGGCATGCTGCAACTTGCGGAATTACATAGGAGCACTTTTTTGGTAAAAATGTGTGGCGCAGTGATGTGGAGTGGAAAAGAAAATGGGTTAAAAATACCTAACTAGTGGGCTAATACTTTATTCCAGCTCCTAGTGGGTATGTTTAAAAACAGGGGTGAAAACTGGGGAAAACAGCATAACTGTGATGAGTCAGGTGTCCCTAGTATTGGAACGTAAAGGAACTTGTTGCTGAATATACAACGTTTGGTTCTTCACTTCAAGGACTGTTTCATAGCTGCTAAACTTTCAGTATGCATGTGTGACATTTCCTTGTTCAAAGTACACATATGTGTGACATTTAGATGTCTCATGAGTAACACTATGCGTGACATTTGATTGCAAGCAGTGGAAAAAGAAAATGGTGCAAAGCAGAAAGATCCATTCTTGTTTTATTGCTTCATCTTTGTAGCAGTGTTGCTGCTGTTCCTGCTCTTGGGGGGGGTGAAGCTTGGGCCTGTGGAGAAGCGCACCACTGGAAGACTACAGGTCCCGACAACCCCTTTGTCCCGGCTCGTGAGACTTTTTCTAACATAGGAATGGGCAAAAGAATGGCAAAAGCTGCTGAGCAAGGGGAAGAAATTATTAATACCATGGACTACTTTCTGACACAAACGGCAGACTTACTATCAAAGGAAATCAAATTGACAGTACATTGACTCTCATTAGAAGCTGTAAGACATGCCCCTGCACCTATTGAATTTTATAATTCGGTTGAGCCAACCATCAACATTCTGCCTCTGAGAGACTCCGGATTACCGTGGGTTATTCCATCCACAAACCCCACTCCAAGATCCCAGGCCATAGATGCAAGCCCCATTGTGGAACCCCTAGGGAAAATGAAAAGGGGCAGAACTAAGAACTCCAGCGACACGGTGTTATCGAAGCTGCCGAAATCTAAACCTAGCAAAACTGTGCATCTCAACCCTGTGTCAACCCCCATCTTCCTATATAATCCTGATGATCTCTGTCAAAGACTGAAGCAGGTTTTTTCTTTGTTACTACAGCCGGTACTGTGCAGATTGACTAAAATAGAAGAGTGTCTAGCTAAACTTTCTAACAATGAGGTCTGCATTTACCAAGGGAGGTATCCGGAAGTAGTTAACACACAAGGCAAAAGTCAACCATTTCCCAGGGGACAGAACTACACAAAACCTGCAACTTACTTAACATTGAAGTCAACAACAGCAAGGGTCTACGAGGACCAGGGCGGGTTAGGTGGGCATCCTAATACTCCAACCTGTCAACCACAGAATGACAGACTAGCATTGGTTACAAACCCCCATGGGTCTCAAATAATGCCCCCAACTATTCCCTCTGCGTTACCCCCCCCGCAGAGTCAATTTCCTACAGCAGCAGTGACGTCTCAATTAGGGGGGCAGGCTACAGCATCTAACAATGGGACTACAGTGTTTGTGGGAGAGGGCAGGTTTGATGAAAGTGCAATGGGGCCTACGAACATCCCGAGAGTGCAAAGCCCCACAAAGAAAACGAGGCTAGATCTCCCCTAAACAGCATGCCCATATGTTATCCTTCTCTCCAAAGTTCCAAAGTTAGCACCTACCCAGGTAGAGTCAGCAGAGCAATTAATGGCAAAGGCCTTACACTGGCTGTCCAAATTTACTTTGGGGAGATAGAAACTCAACAGTCATATTATTATGGCTAGTAGGGTGCATTGCGTGGGTCAAGCCGCTAAGACTATATGGGTAGATTGTATAATTGGAAATTTCAACATCCGACGATTGGAAGGGGACCAATTGAGCAAATTACCCAAAACTCCATCATTGTCCACTTAAATCTCTCTTTGTCCTCCCACTAGGCTTTTTTTTTTACAAACCATTAACGCTCTCAATGCCTACTGGTATTGCCCAAACTAGGGGTAGATTTGTCAGAGCCCAACATCTCCCTAACCATCACTTTGAGCCCACACCTACAAATATAGGAATACGCAAAAGATATGCCCTGCTGGAAGGCCTTGAAGCATGTGAGTGACTGAATGAACCCATAATTGATACGTCTGGGATTAACTGTATGGATCCTAATTTGCTGAAGGGTCCTGAACTACTGTCAGAGGGCATAGATAGACTAAAAATCATTAAAAAGAACAACCTAAATTGGTTAGGTTTTGTGACAAACGTTGACATCTTATAACTACAAGAAACCTGGGAAAAAGACCAGATTAACATGGATGGCTATTCCTCCTACCAGGCAGCAGGGATACCTTGGAGAGCCAGTCGTTCAACGGGGGGAGGGCATAATAATGCTAATAGCCAACACAGTTAGACTTAAGGACTAAACATTTCTAAATGTCCCCCATACTACCACATATTGCTTTGTGAAGGCAAAAAGGGTTAGGATTTGATCCTTGTCAATTTCTATAATACAATCAAAAATAGGGGGAGGTAGAGTATCAGTTAGGTTCACCCTCCGTACTCAATTTTGAAAAACAAAACAAACGGAATACCGGAATAAGAACCTAACTATGGGAGAAAAATGGGGCTTTCACTCTTATGAAGTTGAAAAACCTCCTATCCAGATAGAAGAATTTTTCTTTCTAGAGTCCCCTCACCCACCAGAGTTTCCCCTTGGTGGCATGCTTCATCATAGGGGTCTTCTCAATCCGCTGCGGATTGAGGCGTGCTGCAACTTGCGGAGTTACATGGGAGCACTTTTTGGGTAAAAATGTGTGGTGCAGTGATGTGCGGTGGAAAAGAAAATGGGTTAAAAATACCTAACTAGTGGGCTAATACTTTATTCCTCCTCCTAGTTGGTATGTTTAAAAACAGGGGTGAATACTGGGGAAAACAACATAACTGTGATGAGTCAGGTGTCCCTAGTATTGGAACGTAAAGGAACTTGTTGCTGAATATACAACGTTTGGTTTACTTTAAGGACTGTTTCAAAGCTGCTAAACTTTCAGTATGCATGTATGACATTTCCTTGTTCGAAGTACACATATGTGTGACTTTTAGATGTCTCATGAGTGACACTATGCGTGACATTTGATTGCAAGCAGTGGAAAAAGAAAATGGCGCAAAGCAAAAAGATCCATTCTTGTTTTATTGCTTCATCTCTGTAGCAGCGTTGCTGCTGTTCCTGCTCTTGGGGGATGAAGCTTGGGACTGTGGAGAAGCGCACCACTGGGAGACTACAGCTCCCGACAAACCCTTTGTCCCAGCTCGTGAGACTTTTTCTAACATAGGAATGGGCAAAAGAATGGCAAAAGCTGCTGAGCAAGGAGGAGAAATTATTAATACCATGGACTCCTTTCTGACACAAACGGCAGACTTACTATCAAAGGAAATCGAATTGACAGTACATTGACTCTCATAAGAAGCTGTAAGACCTGCCCCTGCACCTTCTGAATTGTATAATTCGGTTGAGCCAACCATCAACATTCTGCCTCTGACAGACTCCGGATTACCGTGGGTTATTCCATCCACAAACCCCACTCCAAGATCCCAGGCCATAGATGCAAGCCCCATTGTGGAACCCCTAGGGAAAATGAAAAGGGGCAGAACTAAGAGCTCCAGCGACACGGTGTCATCGAAGCTGGCCAGATCTAAACCTAGCAAAACTATGCATCTCAACCCTGTGTCAAGCCCCACCTTCCTATATAATCCTGATGATCTCTGTCAAAGACTGGAGAAGGTTTTTTCTTTGTTACTACAGCCGGTACTGTGCAGATTGACTAAAATAGAAGAGTGTCTAGCTAAACTTTCTAACAATGAGGTCTGCATTTACCAAGGGAGGTATCCGGAAGTAGTTAACACACAAGGCAAAAGTCAACCATTTCCCAGGGGACAGAACTACACAAAACCTGCAACTTACTTAACATTGGAGTCAACAACAGCACGGGTCTACGAGGGCCACGGCGGGTTAGGTGGGCATCCTAATACTCCAACCTGTCAACCACAGAATGACAGACTAGCATTATTTACAAGCCCCCATGGGTCTCAAATAATGGCCCCAACTATTCCCTCTGCGATACCCTACCCCCCCACAGAGTCAATTTCCTACAGCAGCAGTGAGGTCTCAATTAGGGGGCAGGCTACAGCATCTAACAATGGAATTACAGCGTTTGTGGGAAATATGAGCGGCAATATTTAGGAAGCTCTTAATGATTTCCTGATCTGTGGACTCTCATTTAGACAAGAATAAAACATGTTTTTACATTTCAAAACAATATTTGTAACAAAAGCCTCTGAGTTCAGTTTCTCCCACTTTAGTCCATACCCATTTTGTCTAGTTAATATGATGTTCTTCAACAACTGATTGCAATTGCCTTTCATATGGGAATCTTGTTTACATACTACAATATTAATGCTTTGCGGATAATGATCACTTAAAACCATATCATGAGTAGTAAATGCATTAACACGTGTGGAGTGCTTACATGTTAACAATATAAAGTCAATAGTAGAAGATGAACCTCGTCCGTTAAACGTTGAGGAGAAAGGGACCACTGGTGAGCATAAATTGTTTGCAAAGCCCATATCGTATAAAAAATGATCTCATTTAGGAGCTCCCCTAGAGGTGTATGTGGAAAATGAGGCAAATTGATCTCTTTTCCGAGAGTTATTCCGCATGCCCCCTTAACATCCATTTTGTAGATCGGGGAGTTGAAGTCACCACCCCATATGACAATAGCTTCATTAGTCGAATGGAAAAGTAACTTGTTCAGCTCGCCAATTAATTTGCGCAGTGTGCCTTCGATCAAATCAGTTGGAATATTATTATAAAAATTTAATATAACCACTCGTGGGCCTAAATCAGCTTGTAAAGTTATAAGTTGATAGTACCTGTTAGTTATAGTTAATTTAGCTTTTCTCAGGTTTAGGTGGTTAGAAAAGCCCCCCTTTAGCTCTACCATGATGGGATCTTACTGCCGGGGTGTGAAAGTTTTAAACCCATTTATATGGATTGGTTCCACTACCCAGGTTACTTGAAGGCTTATTATCTCAAATTTGCACACAAAGTCCATCCCTATGTTAATGGAAGTCTTACTTTTAAATTGGAACTGACATTTATCTCGCCTCTCTATATCCCTGCTCCTTCCCTGCCCATCCTCCCCCTGCAGATTGATAGACCCAGTTTGTAAAGGGGTAGATCGAATTATCGAAGCCGGAATCTCTGCTGCTATACCCACGCTTGCCTGTGTATATCTGTGTCTTTTCCTTGTATATCACTTATTTCGGTATTAAGGACAGTTATTGACAAACCCAAAATGGCTCTATTTTCTATGGTTCTAGATGTTATTACCTGGTCGGGCTCCTCTTGTCTCAGTCAGTCTACCGCTTCGAGATTATTAAGTGCATTGAAGCAGTTATATGTTTGAATGTTAAAATGATTGCTAAGAGTTGCCATATGAGGTTCCCGATCTGGCCTTACACGACTACTATATAGGGGTTGGTAGAAATAGCCTCGTGGAAGTACGTTAATACCTTGTACAAGTGTAGTATAGTTAGCTGTTCTACTCATAATCAGATTTACTAAGCCAGGGGTCCCAAATGTCAAAACTACGCAATCCCCTGTGAGTGTTTTCCGTCCTCTGCCAACCCATCCTATTCTCCTTTTCATTTTAAATTCATGGAATAGCTCCCCCGCAAGGCCCGTCCTAATGCCAAGCCAGTGGAGTGACCTATTTTTTAATGTTTCCAATGATTCTTCTGACCCACGATCTAATTTAGGGACATTTGCCAACACCACAATATAAGGCGTGGCGGCTGGAGGTAGATCAAGATATGTCATATGCTGCTCCTTCTTCCTTTCATATGGGGTATTGGGATTATTAGCAAAGGTAGTACGTGTTGGCGAGATGATACCTGATGGTATAGCTGGCAGGGAAGTCTGTATGTTTACAGTAGGGGGCTGAGGCAGTGTGTTGGATATGCCAGGTCCTATATCATTAGCGGTGCCTGAGGCAGAGATATTTATGTCAGGTCTCGATCTATTTGCTGCCTTACCCAACAAACTCCCATGAGTGGGAACACACCCCTGTCCGAGAAGCTCAAGTTTGTACAGGCATTTAGTCAAACTTGCTTCCACTTGGCCAAATCTCGACATCAGATTACTTATACTATCTCTGATATATATTTCCAGGCCCTCCAGTTTAACTTTTAGCTTACCAACCTCGCTCTGTGTACGCGCGTTGGAGCTGAGTAGTGATTTTTCCCAGTTTTCAGGTATCTGGGGCTTAGCTTTTATGGAGGCCTTTTTACATAATTTAGATGGAGGTTTACTTGGCTTTGGACATGATATCTAGGGGATGGTAGGACATATGTCGGGATTTCTAGAGCGCTTGGTCGGCGGTTGTATTTCGTGGTCATGTTCACTATTATGTTCACCATCAGTTATCTGATCAGAGATATCTACCACACAGCCATTTAAAATCGAATCGCTTCCATGAGCATCTGTTGGCCTGAAGGGACTAACATCCCTAGATACGCCCCCCTCCATGACTGGGTTCAGAGCCTCTTCGACAGTTATAATCTGACGTTCAATAACCCCCTCAGCACCCGTTAAATAATTTAGTAGCGACTGGCATGGATGTTCACCTGGCTTTACTAGTATTTTGTTCTGGTTGGTCGCCAGTTTTCTCTTCCCCATGGTCAATCAAATAAGTGACAAATCAAAATGATACAAATCAAAAAATAAAGAAAATTAAACAGGAAATAAATAAGTAATAAATGATATATACACCCTCAGTATAAATGTGCTTAGTCCAATGATCATAGGGAGGCAGTCAGTCAATATACAGCGTCTTACTTCGAACTAGGTTCCTTCCCTCCTTCCTACTCAGAGAGGAGTGGCGCGTAATGGCGCAAGTTCAACAGTATGTTTAGTCAATAACAGCTCTGCAGTATAGTTCCAATGTAGACCCAGTACATGAATAGTCTGATCGAGCCCTAGGCACAGTACCTTACATACGATGGATGAAAGAGATGTGGCCCAGCCTGGCCTTGGTCGGTCTAGGACGGGCTATGACGGGCTAAGACGAGCCTGTCTTGGCCCAGTCTTCACCCATGCCGAGCCCAGGCATGCCCCGCGAAGCGTCCCGCGAAGCGGGACAGCCGTCGGTGCTTTCAAGTCCCTCCAGGGACCGGCCAGAAAGTGCAGGATACGTTCAGGGCAGGACAGGGACTCTGCCAAAAGTGCTTAGTGCTAGTTCCTCGGATTTTGTTTTCCTGCGAAGCAGGAACGCCGCCGGTGCTTTCAAGTCCCTCCAGGGACCGGCCACAAAGTACAGGATGCGGTCAGGGCAGGACAGGGACTCTGCCTAAAGTGCTTAGTGCTAGTTCCTCGGATTGCGGTCTCCCGCAAAGTGGGACCGCCGCCGGTGCTTTCAAGTCCCTCCAGGGACCGGCCACAAAATACAGGATATGTTCAGGGCAGGACAGGGACTCTGCCAAAAGTGCTTGGTGCTAGTTCCAGGGATTGCGGTCTCCCGCGAAGCGGGACCGCCACCGGTGTTTTCAAGTGCCTCCAGGGACCAGCCACAAAGTATAGGATACGTTCAGGGCAGGATAGGAACTCGTCTGACAGCTTTTTCCCCCGATTCTCCGAGACCGCAGAGACTCATCCACTTCATCCGCAGGAAGACTTTGTTATTTACTGAAAACCGCCTTGAAAAAGCCCAAGGCCAATGGGCCACTAGGGCGAAACACGTGTCGGCTTGTTGCTTTTTCTCTCGCAACTTATACCTGCATTGTCTACCAGTAATAAAAACATCACAAGCAATTTCATTTTGAGCAAAGTTCTTGATGTTGATTTTCCACTGACGTGGACCAATTAAGAAGGCACCATCCTCCACCATTTCTCAATCTTACCCTTTTAATGGCTCTTGGGTGTAGCCATTCATGAGGATTGTGCCACATAATAAATTGGGCCCTGACAACTGTAGCGCCGCAAGTCCAGAACTTTCCACCCATACAGCGTTTTCATACAGAATAGGGACTCTGCCAAAAGTGCTTAGTGCTAGTTCCTCGGATTGCGGTCTCCCCTTAGTTATTAAAGAATTGTGGGTTTCCGGCGTAATTTGGTTTGTTTGATTTTATAAATGTAATGACACATATGGATGGGTATAACTAGATATTCAAGAATGTCCCACCGAATAAGGTTGGGTGTGACCACCTTTGGAAACTGGACGTATATCTGTTACCATGTAACCAGGCTTTTGTGTTTAAGATTTATGAGTGGAGGGCGTCCTGATTCTTGTTCCCTCTTAGGCTTCTCTTTGTGAGATGACTTGTAAATAAGTCACCAAGTATCAGGCCCCCAACACCTATTGGACTGAAAGGACTTCAGTTCCCCCATCATGTTCTGTTGCCCAGGCTGAAGCTGTGTGGGTGCCTGTCCCAGGGAAAGCCTGGGCGAAGTATGGCTGGAGAAGAGTGAATTGAAATATACATTTTCTTTTCTCCGACCGACAGCTGATATTGCTGCTTGCAGTGTTCTCAAAGGAGTCTATGGGGGGGTCACAGGTGATTCACAACACTTAGGACAAAAACCCCATGTACGGGGTTCTAATTGTGCAAGGCAGCGTGCTTTACTGTTCATCCTTTGTTTTAAAGTGAGACAACGCTTGCCAATTAACGCTGGGAAGTGAGACCGCATCTGGAATTCAAAGGCAATCTCTCGCAATTTCCAGAGCTTACAATCAAACAAGGCAGAAATCCCAAATTGTCTTGATTTTTTATTGCATCTACATAGTGCTTACTACTCATGTGAGGAGTAATAAGCGCTAAATAAATGCGAAAAAGGAAGATACATTTTTTTAATGCAATGACCATTCAGTAGTCCAGACTTTTCAGTCAATAGCAAGGGGTTGTGGAGGGAATTCGTGTTTTGGTTCTAAACGTGCCAAGTACTGACTAAAACATAAGAAAATGCAAAATGTTCTTGGCACAATAGGGGTGGGGTGGATGGATAGGAAAGATGGCCCTTGGATAGCCCTCTTCCAACCTCCACTTAATAACACGTTCTAACACACTCATGCTCCTTCATACTCACTTTCACTTATTCATGCACTCTTAAACTCTGATTCTCTCTTACACTCTCATTGACACTCTCTAACACACACTCTATGTAAGTATATCAATACTAGCAATGCTGGCTAGAATACCTCCTCTCTAATTCCACCTCCTGCTTCATCGCTGACTTATTAAAGCTCTCACAACTAGGTGATTCTAAGGACTTTTTTTGTTTTTTTGACCCACTGCTCCCCACCTGTCCCCTACCCCCCACCACTGTCCCACCCCTCCCCCCTGAACTATCCCTGGGGAACCCTCCCTATCTTTTTAGGCATAACAATGCCTAATGGGCACACCATTAGGGAAATTCAAACTAGTTCAATAAAAATAAAAATAGAGGAAACTGTCACATTTAGCCGACACTGAGTTCCACTAATCCTATGTTAATCATTTAGCCATATCTCTCCTCTTTTTAATAGTGTCAATTAATGACGCAACATCTTCGACTGAGTGGAAATTGTACATTTGATTGTCCCACATAATACGCAACATTGCGGGGAATATTAGTTCTACCTTGGCTCCATACTTCCGTAGCTCCTCCATCTTATTTCCTAGCTCCCATTGCCTCTGTTCTGTGGATTTACATAGGTCTGTCCTGACTAGCAATGAGTAGCCATATACTGAGTATGGACCATTTTCTAGGGCCCCGCTAAGAATTTCCTCTTTGATGGTATAGGAGAGGAAATTCACAAGGATGTTCCTGGGTTTAACTCTTTGGCGGTTTCGGTGAAAGGGCTCTCTATGAGCTCTTTGAATTTCCTGCTCGAGGTTTATATCTTCTGTGTTCTTCAGGATCATGTTCCGTAACAACTTGATTATAAAGGCCTTCATGTCCTACCCCTCCTCGGCTTCTGGGATGTTCAGAAATCTTAGATTATTCCTTCTGGAATGATTTTCCAATCTCTCAAGATCTTCCCTTAAACTTTGATTTTGCTTGGCTAACTTGGAAATCTCAGATGCGTTCTTTGTCACATCCCACTTTACCACTACCGCCTCTTGTTCAAATTTCTTGGTGCGAAGGGTGACCTCATCTAGTTTTGGATTCGCTCAAGGCAGGAGGCTTGTATGCCTACCTGATTTGCTTCTGAGACTTTGAAACGGTCCTTAATTTTGTTTTTCAGACCCAATAGAATACTCGCCAACGAGTCCTCTGAGTTTCCCTGGGTCGTTTCAATATTTGCCACTTCCACACTTCTCTGACTGTACCCTTTCTCAAATTGTTCGGACTCTCCTGGAACATCAGTTGGTGTCAACACATCAAACCTGTTACTAACGGGATTTGTAACAGCTTCTGCTTGGGATACCACAGAATTGTGGCTGGGCTCATTCTGTTGTGGGGATCTGTCGCAGCTATTTGTACCATTATTTATACTTCTTACATTTTCCTCGCAATTAGCTTGCATGTTAAAAATATCTGCACCCATATTTGAAGCTGCACCCCCAGAGCTGTCTATCTGCATTCTTGGTAGCACACAAAAGAATGATTTGAGTGAGGGTGTGATTTTAATTTTAATGGGTACGTTTGAAAATTTATTTTTATTCCCACTATTTTTAGCAGAAATTTTAGCTGGTGATTTCCCTGCTCTTCTGCTCTGGAGGCTTACTCTACCTTGCCGACCTCGCCTCGCCTTAGCAGTGACTTTTGCTTCTTGCGTTGTCCCTGGAAGTGGGTCGGAATAGATAAAAAATTTGCCTTACCTCTTCCAGTGTTCCTAGTCCTCAAAGTGTGCTGTAGGGTTTGTGTCCAGCCTCACCTTCCATGGAGATACCGTTCTCCATATGCAAGAGGTGTCCCACTCTCTCACCCAGCTCACTCCACTTCCATGCTCCCGGTGCAGTAGTCCAGTCTCCAACCGTCTCCTCAGTTTCCTCGAAGATTGCTGGCAACCTCGACTTGTTCTGCCTCTGCCCCCTGTCCTGATGCCAGCTTCCCAGGAGCGTCGAAGCTCCACCGCCGCCTCCTTTCACCTCGTCCCCAAGGACCCATGACCCATTGACCGGCTCTCAGGAAGCCCACTTGCCCCCCGAAGGTGCCCGCATCTCCGGCATCCCTGCAAAATGGTAAGTTTTGCCTTGGTATTCCCCCAGGCAGCGGCTCTTTTCAAATGGTTTAATTACACTTCCCTAATGGCGCCCGCAGCCGCGACCAACTAGCTCACTTCCACCATGTTCCCCCCGGTTACCATGTTGGTAATACATTAAAATGAATCACCATTATATGGGAAGCACATAGTGCACTTCTTTCCTTCAGTCACTTACATGGAACGTGAACAGCCTTAGGTCAAAACCCAGACAGATGGTAGTATTGAGGTACTTGGAAGAAAGTCAGGCGCAAATTAGGATCTTACAGGAGACACACTTGTTAGCAAGCGAGAGTAAGGGTTTGTTTGGCAGGTGTGGTTGGATTCAGAATTTCACAGTCTCTGACCAAGTGCAATGTTGCAAGGGTGTCACAATTTTAATTAGAAGAGGCAGTGGGATTGAGCTCAAGTCCTCAAGCACAGATAGCTCCGGTAGATGGGTCTTAGCTCGTATGAAATGGGCAGATAGTGAGTTCATATGTGCTGGCTTCTATGGACCTAATGAGGACGACCGACAGTACATTATAGAGTTGGAACTAAGATTGGTAGAGATTTCCGTTCCCTTGATTGTGGGCGGGGATTTTAATGTACTGTTGGATCCTGTTATGGACCGATCTACACAGAGGAATAGTGCCCAAGTGCCTAGAGTGAGGCATGCCTTGAAAAGCTTGATGCAGGATCTTGGTTTAGTAGATGTTTTTTTTAAATTATCTTTATTGGCATTTTGAACATAAAACAGACATCACCAACAGAACAGTCTTGACATTTTCCAGCTATTTGTGTAATACAACAAGGTATAGTGTTCAAGGCAGAGTCCACAAATCTCCAGAATGAAAAAACCCACAAATATTATACATTGTACATCCGTGTAACAGGAGACATTAGCTTTGCAGATTAAGCGTCATTGCATTTGGTACTTTACCACTAAAGCAGAGCCCATTTATGCATACCTATACTAATATGTATTGTTTTAGCGGTACAACCTCTAGATCAGTGCATTACCCACACTGAGGCTTACAAAGGCATGTCTCCGAACCATCTGGCGCCCCTGAAGAGGTGCCCCATCCTGTTGGCGTGTGCGCGCCCACTCATATAAAAATGGTCCCTAAATGTCCCTTGGCCTGGATGCCGATGGCATCAGCTCCCAAAAAGTAGTTAGTTGTGTGTGGCTAAATGTTACATCCTGGATCCACTCGTTAATGGAAGGGGTACCCCTCCCCCAGTGCATAGCTACCCTCCGCTTAGCAAAAAGTAATAACATAGCATGTAGTTTTCAAGTCTCGACTGGTGTGTCTCTGACATATCCCAATAGTCCCAGCAAGGGATCCGGATCATCAGCGGTACCAATGATCTCATGTATTGTGGTGAAGATTTCAGACCAGAATGTGGCCAACCTTGGACAACTCCATGCCATGTGTAAAAACATAAATGCATAGCCACATCTCCAGCAGCCGTCGTATGCCTCAATCCCCATGCGGTGTAGCTGAGAGGGGGTCCTATAAAATCTGTGGAGATATTTAAAATGAATCAAGCGTAGCTTGTAATTGGGGGACAGGGCCGTGAGTTGATTGCAACAAAAGGTCCATTCTTCCTCCGTCAATGGAGTTTGCAGTTCAACATTCCACTCTTAAAAGGCCCTGGGTGTCAACAAGGGGGCAGAAATCTGCATATTATTGTAAATCCTTGTGACGTGTCTACGAGGGGATTCTGTCTTAAACACATTCTCAAGGGCAAGCAATGTGGGAGGGGGGTTGGCAAATGTGTCATGCAGAGCTCTACACGTGGCCCTGAGTTTATTGGTTTAGTAGGTGTTTGGAGGCATCTGAGAGGGAAGGTGAGAGGGTATTCCTATCACAGTAAAAAATGTCATCACTTCTCTAGATTAGATTATTTTTTGGTTGAAAGATGCTTTGCATCCAATATAAAAAATATTGAACATCTTCCAGCCCACATTTCGGATCATTCAGCAGTTATTATGATTTTATAGGCCACAGGACCACAGCTCAGCAAGAGATATACAATAAAGCGTGCTCTTCTCTTAGATGAGGGGGTGGTGATTGCCTTGAAAAAGGCTGCATTAGAATATTTTATGAATAATAAAGACACTGCCTCCACTGGAATAGTGTGGGATGCCTTTAAGGCATATTTACGGGAGGTCTTAAAATGTCTCGGCTGTGGAAAAATCAGAGAAGAGAGGGCTGATTTAGCAAATATGGAAAGGGAAGTGGGACATCTTGAGGAAGCCTTGCACTCTATAAGTGAGGGAGAAGAAAGGGAGGAGATGGTAAGAAGGTTAGAAGAGGCCCAACTGAAATATAAGATTAGGATGGAGTTAAAGTGCAAGGCAAGGTGGCAGGCAGCGAACGTGAGGGAATTTGAATATGTAGAGAAAGCAGGGGCTTTACTGGGCTGGAAGTCCAGGGTTGAAAGAAACAGGAATAATATTAAGGAGCTGAGAGGCTCGTCAGGGGAGGTGTTTGACAACTGGGAAGATATGCAGAATCATGTAGTGGCACTCTTTTCACAGCTCTATATGGAAGACACTATTCCAGGGTCCTAACAGCTTAAACGTTGGCTTATGACACTTGGCCTCCCTGTACTGAATGGCGAAGGGGAAAAGATAATGGAAGCTCCAATTACCCAGGAAGAGATTGGGGGGGCAATGAAAAGAACTAAGAATGGGAAGGCTGCTGGCTTAGATACCGTCCCCTCAGAAGTCGATAAAATATTAATAGAGGAAGTCCTCCCTGTTTGGGAGAACTTGTTTAACACGGTATATATGGGGGAGACACACGTTCCAGAACCATGGAGAGAAGCCTCCATAGTTTTGATCTTAAAACCAGCCAAGGATCCCAGGGAAGCAGAGTCATCACGACCGATCTCCCTACTGAATGCTGACTATAAGATCTTTCTTAGAATTCTAGCGGGCAGGTTAGCTAAATTAGCCCTCCAGCTAATTCATGTGGATCAGAAAGGATTCATCCCTGGGAGGCAGATCCATGAATTGACCCAGTAACTAATCGGTAGCATAGACCTAGCTACATCAATGTCGGTCCCCTTGGCGGTAGTTACATTGGATGCGACCAAGGCTTTTGACCACGTATGGTGGGACTATTTATGGGAAGTACTGGAGGTTCTGGGGTTTGAGCCACACGTTGTAACAATGCTAAAAGCCTTATATAACCGCACAATAGCTAGGATCCTTCTCAATGGTTCTCTCACTAAGAATTTCCCGATTTTCAGAGGTACGCGACAGGGGTGCCCTATCTCACCACTATTGTTCGATATGTATATCGAAACCATTCGCCCAGATGCTTCTTCAGGATAATCAGGTAATTGTTTTTAGTGCAGGTACATATAACAAGAAAATCACACTATATGGGGATGATCCTGTAATCTTCAGTGCAGATCCGGTTTTAACTATTCCCAGGGTCGAATCCTTAGCTAAAAAGTTTGGGGCGCTATCTGGTTACCTGGAGAATAATGAAAAAACTGGGGTACTGTGTTGGAATATCCCAGATTGGAAGGGAGTTGTTTAGAGATAGATCAGATACCTTGAAATAAGCATCACTAATTCATTAGAGGGACTCCCTCAACTCAATCTAGAGAGGGCAGCGAATGAAATCGACAAAACACTTGCCAGATGGAATAATTTGCCCTTGTCATTATATGGAAGAGTACATTTAATTAAAATGGTGTTACTACCCAAGCTGACATTTCTTTATAATTGTATCCCTCTCACTTTTCCCAAAGGCATGACTGATAAACTACAGCGGAAATTGGGTAGTTTTGTTTGGGTAGCTAGGGGAGCTAGGCTGGTCTGGAAAAAATGTAGGCGTAAGTTGGAAAAAGGCAGGCTGGCACTTCTGGATTTAAGATTATATTGCATGTCCTTTCAGTTTAAAAACTATAGAATCCTTTTAGGCAAACTGGGGCCCCTGGAATGAGGTGGGGTTTTGGAGAAAATGGTTAAGGAGTGGGGCTCAAAAGGGTTTCCCTATAAGTTTGGGGCAAGGAAATTTTTCAAAGAAAGTCAGACTGAAGACGCTTAAGGCAGCACTAACTCTTTGGGTAGGGATAAGGAACATACTTGGTATGTGCTACTTTTCGGATGGTGCACCAATATGGGACTCACCAGGCATGCCAGAGTGCCTCCAAGACAAGCTAAGTATCCCATTAAGGAGGGCGGGAATTGAACTGTGGGGGGATCTCCTGGTGATGCAGGAAGTGGTACCATGGGAAATCTTGATGGCAAAAACGGGTGATTCCCTTTCAAGATTCAAATACCTGCAATTGCTATCTTGGGTGGAGGCCAACAGAAGGGAGATTGGCGGAGTCTCGGAATTTGAAAAGAAATTGCAGAATGAGGCCCCTAGAAGTAAGGAAGTCACCGATTGGTACTGGACTCTGTTGCACTCGGAAAATAAGAAGTTAAAATTACCATATAAGATCTGGGATGGTGTAATTCAGATGACGGAGTCGCAGAGAATTTGGCAACTCTCATTCAAACTACTTTTTAAGGTGGTTAAACCATCTAATTTGAAGAGAAACCATTTCTTTACAGTTAATAGGCTCTATTGGACCCCCCAGAAACCGGCAAAATTTACATCAGCCCCAGCTCCAAGATGTCATAGATGTGGTATGTTAAGTGCTGACGATCGACATATGTTTTTTGAATGCCCCCAGCTACAGGAGTACTGGATTACGTTCGAGAAAGTAATCAACAATATCCTGCAGACCAATATAAAAATGAGCTTAGCTTTGATACTGATAGGACTAAAAGACCAGCCCACTCCGTCCCTATCGGCAAATACGCAGGACTTACTCTTTTATCTGAGTCTTCATGCTAGAAGAGAGATCTTCAAGATATGGATAGACCCCATACCACCTCATGGTTTTGATTGGCTCCAGGCGGTTAAAATTATTTGCAAAATGGATATAGGAATTGAGGGTGGCGCACGTAGTAAGATCTGGGATGATATTTTGAGTTGGAATGGAACAGTAAGAACCTAATTTCCTTTGTCCTCTGACTGCACCTGTGTGGAACCAGTAACCAGGAAACTGGATGGAAGGGATCACAGGACTATTTGCTCAATTGCAAATAGCCTGGGGTGGTACAGGTCGGGTATCAGGATTGACTTTGCAAACAATGGTGATATGAGGATAAAAAAACACACACACACACACTCTTTCAATCAATCCCATTCACTCTCAATCACTCACAAAACACCTTCACAAACACATAAATAAAAGCATAGCGAAATAACATTTTGTTTTACTTACTTGGCTTACTCAGCTAGAAACTTGGAGGTTCCATGGCATCAGCAAAGCAGGAATGTGGTGCTGAGCATAGGAACCAGCAAGCCATGATTCCCAACGAGGAGCCTGATGTAGCAGCAAAGGCAGGAATGAAAAGAGCAAGACCCACCTCAATATCCCTGTCAGCTTCTTGATAGGCATGGCCACTGGAATTATGCGTCAGGGGAGGGCCAAATTATGTGGCAGTGTTGACTAAATTCTGTGGCAAGAAAAGCATATTATGCAACGTAATGCGGCAGATTTTGTGATAGTATCATTTCATTATGTTGTAATTTTTACACTTGTTAATACTTTCTGCCCATAGTTTGCACTTCATTGGTGCCAATTTAACACCTAAATATAGCAATACTGAGCAGAAAGGTGATCAGTCAACCTTTACAAAGGACTTCTGCTACGCGGCAACACATATTGTTGTGTTTTTAAACAGTTTGAGCTAGAAACAAAACATTTTTTCATTAAAATCTGGAGACTATGCAGCAGATTATGGATATGTAACAAATGCCGTAAAACAATAATTATGCTAATAACACCACAGCCGCACAATCACATATTTTCAGTGGCCCTGTTGATAGGACTGGAAGCACAGGCCTATAAGAAGCTGGGATAGTATTGGGGAGCCTGCCCCTGCTGCACTTTGTGGCTTTTCATTGACATCAGGAATACACTGATGTGCATCCTGACAGTCCCATTTTAGCAGATATGCTGTGCTGCCTGAGGCATGCGCAGTATGTCTGCTAAATAAAATGGATTGTGCCTGTATTAGGGGTTCATAGTTGAACTATACCCCTCAGACATCTAACAGTCCACCTCCCACTAGGTCCTTGTGTGCCTCTTGCCCATTTTTGTTTGGTAGACAGACATATATTGGACTGAATCTGGAGATTAGAATGACACTGTGAATAGACAGCACCTGGCACGCCTCCCACCAAAGCTTTCTGCCACAGCATGGTTTCCCCCAGATTACTCTTCCCTTATGTGTTCAACATCTTGATTATCCTTACCATCTGTGCGAGTGGCAGTTGGTGGTTGGAAAACCTTGAGCCAAAGGGGGAACGGTGCCTACTCCAAATACAAGAGACATTCACATTTCAAATAATCCAAACTGGTAAGTGTAGTCCTGAGGGTTAACACACCTACTTCAGAGACATGATCTACCCAACTCCCTTCTGTTCACAGTACACCTGTTTTAAAGCACAAACTTGGTGCTCAGAGACAAGAGTTCAAATTTTATGTTTTTTCTTTAACTTTGCTTTTCTGCTCACGCCCACTCTTTCCTTCCAATGTGCTACAGTGCAGTTTAACTTCCATTGCATTGCTTATAGATAGTCACGGAGGCATCGGCACGGATCATCTTGCCCTGTGTCTCTCTTGTCACTGTCTTCACAAGTTGCTGCCTTCTCTCCTGGTCCGCTGTCATCCTCCCTTTTAATTTTTCTCAACCTGCCCATTCCACCTCATACATTTCACCTTTGTCACGTTTCATATTTAACATTGTCTCAGCCTGATCACGCCTGCTCTTTTTAAATGTCCTCATTACAAATGTAGACCAAAAGGACATATCAAAATGACATAAAAGCAATGAACATCAAAAAGACGTTCACAACAAATCGCGCCCAGGGATGGTAGATGGTGTACTATTGAGAGGGATAAGAAGACAAGGTAAATAAAGATTAGCACCATGTGTCCCTATTCTTGCAACGTAAAGTCGATTAAAATATCACCATTTGAAAAGGTCAAGTCTGCTCTGTTTGTATCAGAAACTCATTTGGTGCATATTTTATGAAGGAGAGGAAGTTGGTTGGTATTCAGGAGATAGGCTGAAAACTTAGAAGACATAAACAAGTTCTTGCACAAAAAAAAGTAGGTTTTGACATACAGAGAGGGTGGAGCTCTATCACAAACAGACCTCATCATCTTGTAGAGGTGAAATCACTCCTCTGCAGATAAAGCTCAGCTCCAGCACAGATGCATCTAAGCCCCTGCATCCATAGAGCTGAACCCATGCACGGATAGAGCACAGACCCTGTACCTAAATATACTTTCTTTTATTGAGCTGGAGCTAAGTTCCTGCATACATAGCACTGCGACCCACGGCAGATAGAGTTGACCTCTTTCAAGTACGCAACTGAGCTCCACTGCAGACAGTGGTGAGCCCATGCACAGACATAGATCAAGGTGAGCCAGTTCACAGCCAGAGTTGAGCTCTTTCAGCATTTATTCCTATAATATAAAACCCAGGGTTCTGTGGGAACTGAGAAACCAGGACCAGCTAATTTTCTGTGGGAGTATCACACATCTCTCACCTGGGTTAATCTTCCTGATAGGAAGTGAGGAGGCAAAGATGGGAAGGAGGGTGACAGTGAGAGAGAAGGGATTGAGAGAAGTGATTGAAGAGAGAGACTGTGAAAGACAAGGTATATAGTAGTGAAAGAGAATTAAGTATATGTGTGAATATGAACAGAAAGGTGAGAAACGAATGAGGAGAGTGTTACTGAAGTGGAAAAGAACAGAGACGGAGTGTGACAAAGGAGACACCAGAGTGAGAGATGTATGAACAACATCACAGCAATAATGCTAAGACAAACGTTATTATGTGTTAAGGGTATTTGTGAAGTGCACAGCTGACCCTGGAGAGTATCCTGATGCTGAGAAAGCAGGGGTTATGTCAGATGTGACTTGTCCAGGTGAGGAGCCATGTTTTTAGTTGCTTGTGGAGCTCAAGTACTGAGGAAGCAGCTCAAATGTGATGGGGCAGTTGGTTCCAGGCCTTGAGCACGAGGTAAGGGAAAGCATGACAGTCAACTCTGGTTCTTTGTATGTGGAGGATGTGTGTGAGCAGGTTTCTGGCTGAACAGAAGTGTCTGGTGGGTGTGTTGTGTGCGGATTAGTGAATGGGGGGACAATGGTGGTCTTTGTAGGGCAGGATGATGTGAACACGGGGAAACGCCTATGTGTGAGTCTGACCGCTGGGTTTTGTATGGTCTGAAGTCTTCTAGCAGTTAGACAGAAATCCCGACAGAGTTCATTGCCATAGTCCAGCTTGCTGGTGATGACAGCCGGGGTGACCAATTTGCATGTGCTGACTGGGAATCATTTGAAGATTATATTGAGCATTTTGAGGGCGTGGAACCAGGAGGTGGTGACTATGTTGAGCAGAGCAAATTTTACAGCATATTTCACCCATTACTTTTGCACCCTTCATAAGAAGTCTGCCGTTCACTGTGTCTCCGGGCAGTGCTGTTTGTGAATGTTGTTGATACCAATCTCCAAAGAAACACTTTGGTCACCAGCACATTGTTTTTAGCTAATTAAGCACTGGGTTGGTGTGAAGGTGTTGCACATGTTACTTTGCAGATATGTTTTAGAATTGTAAAAGGTGGTCTAGTCAACTTTGAAATTGTGTTTCACATGGATCATCAAACGTGAACCCTTCACATACTGAAGGTGTTTGCCGTTTTATATATCCACTTACTTGAGAGGTTGAAGCAGGCAACCCCCAAATTGAGTGGCTGGAGGAGTAAAGCATAAAGCTTGTGAGGGTAGGTCAGCTTCAAGGGAGCAGTAAGAGGGATTTCTTGCAGGAGCCTCTGTTAGTGCAAGTGCGCTAATTGTTAATGTATGGTTTGGTGGCACCAGAAACAAAGGGACGGACTCCAATCATGGTGCCCTCAGTGGACAAAAGCTCTGCATACTCCCCTATAATGCTAGCTGTGCCTTCCGTCTACCTGTAAGAAAGCACAAGGTATCTATTCAGGTGAACGAAGATGAGCTTTGTACTGACTGAGGGTCCAGGCGTTGTGCACTGGCTGGAGCTATAGGAGCGCTTTGAGAGCGGTGCTGCAGGGTTATGGGTATGCACACATTTCCTGAAGTGCATGGGTCTACTCACAGGGTCTCCTTCTGACTACATCAATCAAATCCTGCTGAAGTGTCTTATGCTGTTGATGCTCACCAGAACAAGAAAACATGTCATTTTTAAATGGCATTAGCTCCTTCACTAATATGGCTGCCAACACTATTCACCTTGATTCATTTCTGTTGCAGCACACACACATTTAAATCTGTGTATCTTTGTCTAACCTTCATTTATTTGGAGAGAAAGAAACAGTGACTAAGTGCAAGTTTGGCTTAGGTATGTGTGTTTTCATCAGAAATTTAATTTGAAGTTAACAACATGAGAAATGGCTGTATAGTTGTAATCTACAATATAGCCTAATTTCTCTCACAGCAGTGTTTAACCATGTTAAAGATGTCCTGCAGGGCCAAAAACTGAAAAATAACTTCTCAACCCATTAAACACCACCTTAGATAACAGAAAATACCACATTAAAAAAGATATTGGGACGTCATTGCATCTTCAAGTAAAAATGCACATATTACATATTTTGGTGATTTTATTGCACAAAAAGCAGTGCTATTGAACCTACATATTTTTAAGGAACCTTGAAATATGGAAAATATTTCATGATTATGTGTGAAATACAGATTTTGATGCCACTGTGCAAAGGTTTTACATTGCCCAGGCTACTGGGATAATGCAGTTTGGAGGACCAAGGTTATCAATTTTTTTCTACACAAAATACAAATTATGTGGCACTTTGTCTGGCGGTAATATTTTCATCCGTTTGAGCTGGAAACAACAATTTCAGAGATATCTGCATGTTTTGGAAATTATGTAGCAACATCCGATGTTCGAGGGTCTGGTGGACACTCATTGAACTCCAGCAGTGCTAGGTGTCTCAGGGGAATGCATTGGCGAAGACAAAAGAGCTGGTTTTAATGTGCTACTGCAGAACAGGCATAGACCTATGCGTATTCCATGCGTTCGTGCATTATATCCAGACCTATTGGCCTTCCAAAGGTGTATTCTAACACTGTCTCTGCCCCCAGTGAGTGAAATGGTAGTCCCATCAACAGTGTTTAGTACTAGCCCCCCTCGAAGTTCGGGTCTAGTTGCGCCCCTACCAAGAAAGTCAGCTATATTGTGCCATAGAAGTGTGTGGATGCATGTTGTTGTCTGTCTGATCTGTTTGTGTATGGTGTTTGCATGACCATGAAGTGCACCCGGGTTTGTGTTTATCTTGGGCGCCTTGATTATGTGCTCGTATTGTGTGTTTCTGTGACTCTGTCTGTCTGTGTGGGTGTGTCTTGAATAGGTGTGTGTGAGACACAGAAATGCGTGTCTTGTATGTGCGTGAGGTTTCTGTAATGCGTCCTAAAGGTCCGATGGCTCGGCTACAATGAAAAGCGTGCCTCTAATCCACTTTTTTATCTGCAGAGGTCGAGCCAAACTACTCTAAATACCTCAAATAAAACAGCAAAAAATTCCGATAAGCTACTGCACAAAAGTAGTGAGAGGCCATCAGTGTGCGTTGCTCCTCCCCTTCTCTCCCATGTTGCTCTTCCCACCTTGCACCTTGCCCATGAGTAATGCTTTTCCACTGCCCCCCCCCCCCAGCTCTCCCGCCCCCTTCCTGACTTTGGGATGCTATACCCTCCTTGCACTCTGGGCTGCTGCTCCTCTGAAATCCCCTAGCACCCTGTGCTGTTCCTTCCCACTTCTAGCACCCTTGCGCTGCTCACCCCGCAACACGCCATCATGCACTTAATTTAGACTAGTCTCCTCACTGACTCCAACTATGCTTCTCCTGGCACCCGCACTGTTCCCCTTTGACACCTTGCACTTGTCTGATGCTGCTTGTGCCCTGTTCCCAGTGCTGCCCCAACCCCCTTTGCAAACCTAGAACTGTTACAGTTGGCACCATAAACTTCCCCTGCACCATGTGCTTCTGACCCTCCTTGGCCCGCTGTCGACTTCTCTTGACACCTCCATGCAAGGGCGTAGCTTCAGAGGGGGAGTTAGGGGTGTTGCACTTCCTAGGTAAATGTATTTTGTGATAAATAGTTGAGTACAGGTATGTGCTTTCAGTAGGGCATGGTGAGGTGTCTGTCAGATTTCTCCAGGAATTTGCATACACACAGACAAAAACGCATAAACACTCGCTCCCTCTCTCTGTTTGGAAAGATTTTTTTTTAAATTGGTTATTTCACAAAATAAAGTGCTTTCTCTCATTCAGTACCCCTACCAATTCTCATTTCTCTTCCTTTCCCTGCCCCTTAATCTCTCTAGTGTGCCCTGCTTGCCGTATAATGTATTTTAGCATTATGTGCCAGGGTGATTGTTGGAAAATCTAAAGCTCAGTCCTCACCCCCCTAATCTTACTAGCCAAGAAGCTACACCCCTGCCTCAGTGCTGCCCCTCCTGACAACTTTCCTTGTCTCCACCCGACACTGTGTGTTACTACCCTCGCCCCCTGTTCTATTCACCTTATCCTGCCCCGCTCTCCTAGGTTTCGTTGTATTATGAAAAAAAGATGTACTCACTCACCTTGCACTTCCTTAATGTCAAGCCCCAAAACAGTTATTATTTTAAAATATTTTGAATACAAGTTCGCAAGACGAAGAACAGGTTTGACATTCTTGGTGGCCACCCAACCACAAACAAAGATTAGTTCAGGGGCAGGCAGAGACCAGCGCATCCCAGCAAAAACCGCTCACTCGTGAAATTAAGGTGTAGGCCAAACAGACGGTATCCCAAAATAAGGAATATCTTGTCGGGACTGTTTTTTGCAACGCACTGAAACATGGTGTAAACACCAAAGCACCCGTTTCTAAAACAAATACAAACAGTGCGCGTTATTGTGCTTCCCACAGGGACTCAACCCGACAAGTGAACAATGTGTTCTGTGGCGAACATTACATCTGAATGTGTTGCGTCATTTCCAGGTGAGCAGGTCAGTGAAGTCATCATTCGACCTATCGCGGGAAAGGAGAACGAGACGTATAGCATCTCCCCAAGGCAGTAAGTTGCGGGTCGGTGCAAACCCGTGCCTGACAGGATAATGGCAACAGCCATCTGGTCTGCAGAGACCCGAGAAAGATGGGGGAAAGAGGGCATACTGTCAATAGAGGGCCTGGGCCTAGGAGTGTGAAATTTGATGCCTGTACAGCCCCGCTCCATTGCTTAACTAGTAGAAAAAGAAGTGCAAAGACCCAGGGTATCTACAGGAGGCCACTGCAGGTTCCACCACCCACTGTCCCGCCCTCGTGGCTAAATGTTATCACACTCCTACAAATGTGACCATTTGGACTATTCCATGTCACCTCAAGTTGTCAGAAAATGTAATGTATATTGAACTGATAAATGTTCTGCTCATGGACTGTGTTCAAAAATAGACAGCCCTACCATCTGGTGGACTGTCATAAATAAGGGATGATCTTAATATTTAAGTGATGGTGCTGAGCACTGGCAAACACTTGCACAAATTAAGCACACTGAGTCCCCTCCTCCAGAGTTCAGAAATACTTCAAGCATGAGTGTAGCCTGTTGAACTGTGCTTCGTTTTTGCATTATTTGCAATGTGCACAAAACAATCAAATGTTGCCAGGGCAAGGGAACAACTTGATATACAAATTACTGGATTTTTTTTATCTGACAGTTCTACCTTTGTTTGAAAAGCTAGGTCTTTTTGTTACATTTCAGGGCCCTGAAGAATTCCAAGTGATTAATATCATGTCAAAGATTTAATACTGCACACACAGGGAAAACATCTGATGGCTGGTGCTGCTCCTCAAAAGCATCCAGATGTTTTAAAATATTTGTCTAGCTTTGTTAAGTAGAAATGAGGTACATTGCACATGACTATTAATGTGATTTAAATTTCTAGGAAGGTAAAAACAACACCAAACTAAACTATACATCTGTTAAGACAGAAACGTCCTCTGCATGGTAATGGAGGTGCACCCCTGTCCTGAGTGCCCAAATGTTCTGATGGCTGGATCCCTATTGCTGGCATTTGTTGTCATACAGATCATGTGTGTGCACCATGATATAGGCCTGTCTCATGGATTGCAGTCTTGTTGGACCGGGAGGGAGCACGCAAAGCGCTACCCTTATAGTGGTGGAAGGCTAGTGCCTTCACCAGGAATTGAGCAGCACAAGCACCGTGGTGGCAGCATAGTGATCGGTAAGAGTGAACAGGTCCTTTTTAGGTCTCGCTTGACCCAGCGCATGCATAATAATAATGTGTTGAAAAAGTATTGTTGAAGACGTTAAACTTGCATATCTGTCCAGAGAACATTCACAAGTAGCAAGATATTGAGTTTCGAATTCCAGTTGCCTAACTGAGAAGGGGTTTAAATTGGATCATGGAGTTTTACATACAGGCTTTTTAAATAGCTAAGAAATGCCTGCATCAGCCACGTGTCATGAGCCTCAAGCAAAACCCCTGGGGAATAGAAGAAGAAACAAGCATTGCCAAAGCCAATAGGTCTCGCCTTTTGGACCTTATAAGTGTTTAGCCATGCAACAGTTGATGTTGTTGCACCAAGGATATTGTGCTGCATAACTAAATACTTATAAGGTCCCGAAAGCGAGACCTATTGGCTATGCCAATGCTTGTTAACCTGTGTCACTGGAGTGAGGCCTATAGGCTCGCTCATTTTAAAGTTCAGCTGCTATGTGCTTAACTCACCTGTGACCTACATCGGTTTGGTGTGTAGTGCTGTGCAGTGCAGCCCAGCCCAGGAGTGGTGTATATGTGCTGGGTGTATCTGTGCCTGAGAAGGGTGCAATATAGGGATAATGCAGTACTGAGAAGTGTGTGCATAGTGAGTGCATGTACTGGGTGTTTTGTGTCTATGAGTGGTACAGCTCATGGAGAATGTAGTGCAGTGCAGTGCTTTCATGGTAAAGGCATGTGCTGGATGTACTTAAGCCTATGAGTGGTACAGTACACGAGGGATACAGTGCTGGACGGTGCGGGCATGTTATATGTATGTGCTTGATGTATGTGTGCCTATGAGTGGTGCAGTACATTAAAGGTACAGGGTCCGATTCACAGAACTAACTTAAGACAAAATCCTAAACTGACTACCATTTTGGTATTCACAGAAGGCACTTACTCATTTTGGTATTCACAGAAGGCACTTACTCATCAATGAGTAAGTGCCTTCTGTGAATACCAAAATGAGTAACTTACTCATTTTGAGTGTAATGTAATGTAATGTAATGTAAAAAGAACTTATAAAGCGCGGCTAACACCAGACGGTTTCTTGGCGCTGAGGACAGAGAGACAGAAAACAAAACAGTCCGAGAGGCTAAGAAGATTCTAATTGTAGGCTATACGGAATAGATAGGTTTTCAGAAGAGACCTAAAATGGGCTAAAGAGGAGGCCAGTCTCAAGCTTAACGGAAGGGCGTTCCAAAAAGAGGGGGCAAGAAATGAGAACCTTAGTCCACCATGTTTTTTACGATTGTACTTAGGGATTTGGAGAGGGGGGTGAGACATAAATTAAAAAGGAGAGGAGATAAGGAGGATCCCTGCGGGACACCACAGGTAAGTTTAACCTCGTCTGCAGAGAACTGAGAGAGCCGGACCGCCTGATGGCGGCCGCTCAGAAAGGAGCGGATCCAGGCCATCGCGAGGCCCTGGATGCCGGCCTCCCCGACACGGTCGATCAAGATATCGTGGTCGACCGTGTCGAAGGCGGCCGACAAATCCAGTAGCACCAGGGCCTGACTGATGTTGGAGTCCGCCCCTCTCCGTAATTCCTCCATCACTGAAAGTATGACAGATTCTGTGGAGTGGTTGGGCCTAAATCCAGCCTGTTGATGGTCGAGGAACTGAGAGTCCTCGATAAAAGTGCTCAGAGTGTTGGTCACATGAGCCTCAAGGACCTTGCTAAGGTATGGAAGGAGGGAAATGGGTCGAAAGTTGCTCAGGGCTGTGGGGTCTGCTGTGGGTTTTTTAAGGATAGGTGTGACCTCAGCTCGTTTGAATGACCCAGGGACAATGCCAGAGGAGAGAGATTTATTCAGTAGTGCCATGGGGGGAGAGGGGCAAGTTGTAAAGGCCTCATGGAGAACTGAGGGAGGGCAGCAGTCAGTGGGGGATCCTGACGCAACCTTTTTAAGAAGAGCTAGGAATTCCGTCTCAGAGATTAGAGGGATCTGGGTCAGCTGCTTGGAGTCGAGAAGAGGCAGAGCGGGCTCTAGCCCATGATGGTGAGAGAGGGCTGAGGATAGGATACTCTTCTTGATGTTGGCTATCTTTTCAATAAAGAAAAGGTTAAGAGAGTCACAGAGTGCCTGGGATGGAAGGGGTTTAGGGGTGATCCTATCTGGGTTTGACAACTCCTCAACAATAAGGAAGATGTCCTTGGTTTTAGTGGCAGGGCTGACAATCTTATTTGAAAAATACATGGATTTGGTTTGCAAGACTGCTTGTTTATAATTTTTGAGCAGGGTGGCAAAGTGCAGTTTCTTGTCGGGGGCATAGTCTCGTCGCCACAGACGCTCAGCCTGCCTGAGGCCCAGCTTCAAGGCTTTGAGATCGTCCGTGAACCATTTTTGGGCATCATGAGGGCGTTTAGATTTTAATTGTCTACGAGGGGCCACAATGTCGCTGGCTGACTCAAGCCAGTGTATAAGAGCGGAGGCTTGGGTGTCGATAGATCCCAGACTGGAGGGGGTGGAGGTTTTAAGTAGAGTGGCAAAGTTGTTAAGATTAGCCCTATTCCAGTTCCGGGCTAAGAGATTTCCTTCCTTAGGTCTTCTCGGAGTGGGGATGCCTATGATAGAAAAGGAGATTATAAAATGGTCTGACCAGAGGCAGGGAGAGATGAGAGGGGCGGAAATATCCAGGTTGGATGTCCAAACCTGATCCAGAATATGACCCTTGATGTGAGTAGCTGTTTTTATGTGTGGAATACAGTTCATGCTGGATAGAAGCTCAGTAAATGATATAGAGCAGGTGCTCTCCTTGGCATGAGAGGGCCAGTAGTTAAAGTCGCCCAAGACCAGAATTCTTGAGTTGTTGATGATGAGTTGAGACAGCATATCACCAAACATCAAAGGGAAACTCTGCATAGGTTGAGGAGGGCGGTAGACTAACACGCAGACAAGTGAGGTAGTGGAGGATTCCAGTCTGGCCGTGAGAAATTCGACTGAGGGGATGGCGATTAGGGTCAAGGCAGAAAACCGAATGGAGTTTTTAATAATTGCTGCTACCCCACCTCCCGGCCTACCAGAAGCTCTGTTTACGTGGAGGATGTAGTAACCTGTAGGAATCGCTGCGAGTAAGTCAGGGGAGGAATCATCATTCAGCCAGGTCTCTGTGAGCAAGAGAATATCCGGCTGCTCGGAGTCTAATAAGGCAAAGATTTCCAGCTGATGCTTTACTAGTGATCGTGTGTTGAGATAGATCACGGTCAGTTGATTGAATGCAGTTTGATCATTAGGTAGAGAAGAAGCGTTAGGAGTGTTGGGAAGAGGGGCTAAAGGTCGACTTCTTATCTCGGGGAAAATATCTCTGGTACAGAGAAGCCCCAGTGACTCGTATTTAGACAGGGTGGGGGGGGGGAGCCCTGTGTGAATGCAGTCGGATCATGTCTATGGAGGAGTATTTCCTCAGACCAACAGGGGGACCAGCCCCAGGTCCCGGCCGGTCGCGGACGGGCGCAGACGGGCTTGCCTTTGGCGCGCCTTCGGCGCGCAGACGGCGCGCCCGCTGCGCTCGTCCGCTGCACGTCCGGCCGAGGCACATCCTTTATGGCAGTGGGAGGGGGGGGTGTGGCCTCGCAATGGTGGGCGTGGCCTCGCTTCCGGCTATGGCGGCGAAGGCGAGGTGTGTCCCGCGACAGCGTTGGTCAGCTGTGCAGCGGGGTCTCGAGCAAGTGTTCCAAGGGGGGAGAGTGCCCAAGGAAGTAGCGGCGGTAAGTGGAGCCAAGGAATAACGAAAATGACAACAATAACAATTTTTAAAAAGCGCTAATCTATCTCCCGGCTTCCGCCTCAGGAGCTATTAGTTACAGTCTCAGGGTGACTAGAAGAGATATCGCGCGCCTAAAATACTTTCCGGGGGGGCGTGGCCTCGCAATGGTGGGCGTGGCCTCGCTTCCGGCTATGGCGGCGAAGGCGAGGTGTGTCCCGCGACAGCGTTGGTCAGCTGTGCAGCGGGGTCTCGAGCAAGTGTTCCAAGGGGGGAGAGTGCCCAAGGAAGTAGCGGCGGTAAGTGGAGCCAAGGAATAACGAAAATGACAACAATAACAATTTTTAAAAAGCGCTAATCTATCTCCCGGCTTCCGCCTCAGGAGCTATTAGTTACAGTCTTACAATGAGTAAGTTACTCATTTTGGTATTCACAGAAGGCACTTACTCATCAATGAGTAAGTGGCTTCTGTGAATACCAAAATGCGTAAGTGCCATCTGTGAATACCAAAATGAGTAAGTGCCTTCTGTGAATACCAAAATGGTAGTAAGTTTAGGATGTTGTCTTAAGTTAGTTCTGTGAATCGGGCCCACAGTGTTGGGCAGTGTGTGCACATTGTATACATGCACCTGGTGTATGTATATCTGTGGATGGTACATTACATGGAGGGCCCTGGGTTCCATTTTGGGAGACCAATGCCTGCATGGTGAAACATGGAGAGGAGGTAGAGGAATTCCCACAGATAGATGTATGTATTGTTGCATTCCTGTAAGCTGGGTGGGACACGCACTAGAGAGAGGAGAGCCAGGCTCCCCCTGTACACTTCAAAGGGGGCTTTCTGATTCAGTTAGAGGTCAGAAGGAAGGGGCTTGGTACATCTCTGGAAGGAGATGGGGCTGATAAGAGAATCATAAAGAGTAAGGGTTGGGGCCCCGGGCTAACCTTTTGATACATATATCAGTGTGACTGACATCCAAGTGTGAACTCTAGTCACACTCATGGCCTGCTTTGTGGGATTATCAGCTTTGAAATCACTTCTGTTGTGACAGACAGCTTTCAAGCTGACAAAGAAAACAGAGGACTGGGCACGTCAAAATAAACAGACCCCCAACATAAACTTGAAAGACTCAGACAGTAAATCACGTTTGGTGTCTTGAAATGGACTATAAGAAGGGGAGCTTCGACCTAGAAAATAGTCATCTGCCAAACAGCCAGATGGGCTGTGTAAGGAGGGGAAGATCTGCAAGACTTCTGTCTGTGACTAGGAATAAGGGTGAAGGCCTGCTAGTCTCCCTTCTGGGTGAGGGCATGTGGACATGTGGACAAGAGGAGGGCGGAGTCAGTGCGGAGCGAGCGGCTTGGCGGTGTTCGACAGTGTTCACCGGAGAGCCCACTGTACTTGCAGGCCCGTGAATCAGTAAACCGTGAGCCACAACTTTATTAACTTTATTATCTGGTCAGCTAGAGTCCAGGCGGGTAAAAAACAAGTGTGGCCACCATTAGTAGGTGGTCGCTGAGCATGAGACTTGGCGGTCGGCGGAGGCGGCCCGACTAGGATGACTTGTATGACTGCCAGCTCCTTTCAGGACAGCCTCTCGGAGCGCAGCGACTGTGGAGAGCTGACGGAGACACAGGTACGGAGAGGCGCTGAGGCACAGAGTGAAAGGAGCGATAGGAGTGAGATGCTGTGAAGACATAAGGTAGAGGCTGATACCAGTCTTAATTTCTCCAGAGGAAATTATATTATTTTTATTGGGGTTTGGCCTAGCTAAGAGAGGTACTCCTGATTTGAACTGACTCTACCGAGAGTGAAGGTTCCTGCTTCCTGAGAGTTGTGAGTCATGCTGAGAGCCAAGTTTGAGGCCGGAGTCCGGAGTCAGGAGTAGTACCTTTACTTGCCACACTCCCAGGCCATTTTCAGTCATTTCGACAGACAAAGTGCAGCAACTGTAGTCAGCGGCAGCAGAGAAGGTGCCTCAGGGGGGCCGCGGAAGCAGCCTGGCTAGGACCGGGTCCGGCTTGCGGCACCTCTGGTGAGCCCCACTCACCTGGTTGACAAGTATTCCAGAGAAATGGACCTGTATCAGGACTACTGGCTCAGTGACCCAGGCCCAGGTCCAGTACCAAAAAAATAGGTGAGTAGGCTTTGGTGTGGAGTGGAGAACAGCGCCTCCCACCAGAACTCCCTGTAACTCTCATATTGAAGACCGTGGAGCTGGTGAAGCTGGTGGAGATCAACGTGGAGCAGAGGAGAGTGGGTTGGAGATTATCTGAGTTGTGGTTCGACTCATTTACACCCAGCTATATCCAGCACCTGGAGGATATTTTAGGATAACACTGCCTTTAAGCCTTTAAGGCAGCCTATGCAAGTGCCTCCAGGCTTTGTTTCTCCAACTCCAAACTCTAATCTCCTGGTCTGTTTTAGCTATCAGCTGGTGAAACTGAGTGCCACTGCAAAAGCGACTTAGCAACTGCTAGGTGCAGCTTGTGGGTTTAGTCTGGAGTGCCAGGTCTAAGTTTGAAGCTCAGTATTTCTGCAGCTAGGAGCAACAAGGTTGGACTTGGTTTTGCATCTGAACAATCAGTACTGAAGTTACCTCTGGCCTCTGCCCCTCCGTTAGAATTAGACTGAGACATAGCCGGAGTAATGACTGTAAAAGAATTGCGTTCAGGAAAATTGGTTTTTATAAGAGCTTTTAAAAAAACCAAAGCTAATCCTTTAAGGAACAAATCGATACAGATAAATACACTAAAAGGATTTAATCCTATTTCCACCTTCTTCTCAAAAAAATAGATAAGTCAAAATAAGGCAGCAACTATGGAGTTTAAGCCTGAATTTCATCCTCGAAAAGCAGAAGTAGAAAAGTCACCACTGGCAAATCCTACCATCTCTTCACCCGGTATCAGAGTGACTCGGTCTGGGGATGAAGTAAGGCCTGAAATCAAAGTGGAAGGTTCACCGCTGGCAAATCTTACCATCTAATTGATTGAAAACAGAGTGATTCAGTCTGTTGTTGAACTATGTTCTGAGCCTAGAGTGGAAGGCCCTCCAATGGAAGATTTTACTCTCCCAGATATTAAAATCAATCTGAATTATACTCCGAGGGTTCTTCAGTTACCTAAGCCTCACACTTCTAATATTTTTCATCTCTCAAACTCACAAGACTTTCCCCTAGGCCCTTCCATTAAGATGCAGCTCATTCAGAGTACGCCTAGTGGAACATCTTTATTGAACTCAAGGGTGTCCGTTACCCATGACTTGTCCCTGGGTCCTCTCCTTCTAATCCTTCTAAACAAAGATTCAGAGAAAAAATACTGATATCTGAATCCTTTTTCTAAACTGTTTTATTGATGAAAACATAGATAACAGCACAGCAATGCATTGAGGTTATGGCCTGCATGAGATGAATATGTACATGAGCATTATGAATTGGTCGACATACATAAAAAGCATTAATATAAATTGCATCAATAACATCCTCGGTCCCCCGCTCGGAGGTGGCCCATCAACAGCGAGCGCAATGTCAAGTCTCATTTTATTACATCGCAATTCAACCGTTGGAGATAAGCATATGTCTCCCCTGTATTTGTTCCATCTACCCCACTTGCGGTCCTACTTCCTAGGGCTTCCCCTGTGTTTGAAGACATCTTTTTCAGCTATCACGGCTCTGTCCATGTCAGCCGCCCAGTCACGGATAGTGGGCATCGCTCCCGCTCCTCATTTCTCTGCGTTGTTGCTTTTGGCAATGGCCCATCCCAACGAGGCCCATGTTTGCTCAGTCTGTGTAAGGTGGGTGGTGTCCCACACATTGAGTAAGCAGAGTTTTGGGGAGGACGTCAACGTCTTACCCCCACCCCTTCCCATTTGTCTGGTGATGGTGTCCCAATATGATTGAGCTGCTGGGCAGTCTCATAACACGTGAAAAAAGGTCCCCTCCTGGTGACATTGTCCGAGACAAAGGGGATCTGTCTGTCTGCCCATTTTGACTAGAATGCCCGCATCCAAATAGGCTCGATGAAGGATCTTCAGCTGGACCAGTCGCAGTCTCTTTTGGATGGCCATCTCTCTAGGGGAGACCAAGGCATCCTGCCAATCATCCTCCTCGAGAACACCCAGGCCCACCTCCCAATGTTGTTGCAGACGCCCGAGAGGGTCCGGGAGGTTATTAATCAGTTTTTTGTATGTGAGGGATATGAATTTTTTGTTCATGGGATCTAATAGTAACCTCTCTTCCAGTGGAGAGGCTTCAGGAAGTGGGCTACCCTTTGGTAGCACTGCTTTGAGTGTGTGGCTAATCTGTAAGTATCTGAATGCTTTGGTCTGTGCGAGCTCGTACTTCTTCTGGAGGTCTGTAAAAGTGGCTAGTTTCACCGATCCCCAACAGTTGAGATGCCAATCAGGTCCCACTTGTCACACCTCGGGGAGGTACTCAAGTGCCCCAAGAATTTGGGTTCCCATAGTGGTGTAGCACGAGTAATGTCAGGTAATGCGATGCCCCCCTCATATCATCCCACCGAAAGTTTTTTCATGGCAATCCAGGGTGCACGGCCGTCACATAGGTGAGCGCGTGCGGCATTGTCGATGCTAGTCAAATAGGAGGCAGGGACTTTATCGGGGGTGTTTTGTAAGACATAAAGAAAGCGCAGCAGTGCTAGCATTTTAAAAAGGGCTGCAAGGCCCAAAAGAGTCAGAGGAAGTGAGCGCCAATGTTTAACGTCAGTGCGAAAGCATCTTAGAGTTTCCTGCAAGTTTGCTTCATAAGATTGGGCTGGGTCGGTCGGTATATATATACCAAGATAGCGAAAGCCCCCCGTTGCAACCAGGATATCGTATCCTCTTGGATTGCGTGGTTGTGGCCCCACAGTATGTATAGTTGGGATTTAGACCAGTTAATAGTGTATACTTAATGGGAGCTAAATATGTGAAAAATGTGAAGGATATGGTGCAGGGTGGATGTGGGTGAAGCCATATATATCAGGATATCGTCTGCGTACAATGAGATGTGGTCTTCGTGGTTCCCTGTCCATTTAAGTCCACGGATCAGGGGTCTCCCCTCACCCAGATTGCTCATGACTCCAGTTCCAAGGCGAATATTAGGGGCGATAAGGGACAACCTAGTCAGCTTCCCCTTCCCAATTGGAACTGC
Organism: Triturus cristatus; assembly: GCF_964204655.1. Lineage (NCBI taxonomy): Eukaryota > Metazoa > Chordata > Amphibia > Caudata > Salamandridae > Triturus > Triturus cristatus. The sequence continues at coordinate 1,004,188,224 of NC_140591.1, read as the reverse complement.
CTCAAGGTATGCTGATTTACCACAACCTGGGTGACCAGGCAGGCACACAGCAATTGGGACCGAATCCCATCCTCTCCAGGACTGCGAACAGGAAGTTCCATTTGATGGTACCAAATGCCATTTTGGCATCTAGGGACAATAGGGCTGCATCTTTCCTAATTGTGTAGTGTTTGCCCAGCACCCCATTTAGCCACCACAGATTCAGGGCAGTATTTCGTCCTGGCATAAAGCCCAATTGGTCTGGTTGTATTAACCCGGTGATATGGGGAATAAGTCTATTGGCGAGTAGTTTTGCAAGTATTTTGGCTTCTACCGTGAGATGGGAAATGAGTCTGTATGCCATGCAATCCTCAGGTGGTTTGGCCTTCTTGTGGATGACCACAATGGAGGCCAGTCTGATATCTTTTGGCAGCATCCCTTCAGCAAAGCTCTCAAGATACATTTGGCACAAATAGGGGGACAATTTGGAAGACATCCGTTTGAAGAATTCTTTCGGGAACCCATTAGGTCCCATAGCCTTGCCCGATCGGGTGTCGCAAATCGCCATTTGGATTTCCTTCTACGTGGGTTCCCCCTCGAGAAGGTCTTGATCTTCCGGGGACGAACATGGGACCTTGATAGTTAAAAGCAGTTCCCCTGTCATGTGCGGCATGGTCGTCCCGGGTGAGGTATACACTGATTCAAAATAGGTTGGAAATGTGTCAGCTATCCGCTGGGGATCAGTAATTCTCTCACCATTTGATTCAAGCAGTTGAGGTACCCAACTAGATAACTGCTCTTTTTTTTCGAGCCAGGCAAGGAGCTTGCCTGTTCTTTCCCCATATTCGTATATCTTATGACAGGTTGATTTGTATTTAGCCTGGGCCGCCTCTGTAAGGAGTTGTTTGTAGACTACTCTCACGACCGTCAGGGATTGTTGCGCATCGTGGTCAGGGGTTTGTGCTAGTGTTAATTCCCTCTGTAGGATATCCACCTCAAGTGATGTCTGAATCCTTGCTTTGTCTGGAAAGAGACCTGTCGTCTATTTTATCCCTCGTGGAGAGATCCGTAAGCAACTCAGATCATATTTTGGATTAACTTCTGTCTTTGACTAAATCTATAATTTTTTATCAAAGATTTCTAAATAGTAAAGCTTCCCTCCCTCCCTCTCATATGTTCAATCCCTGTATTGAGATTTCTCCTCTACATCCTCTGGCTCCTAACTCTAATCAAACTAAATCTACTCAAACATGCCCTGTTTTATACTCTAATTGTCGGGATTTTGGTACTCAGGCTGGCACGCCCTCTGATATTAGAAAACATAAGGGCAAAGAAATTGTTGATTTATTTAATGAAATTGAGCCCCTCTTCCTACAGCAGCTCTAAGAAAATAAAGAACAAAAAGTTTTCCCATTTTCTTAAAAAGAGGGGCTGTAACAATTGATCATTCTACAACGGAGGAATTAAAAGTTGAAAATTATACATCAGAGGAAAAGAGTATTAAAATCAAATGTAAATCCGCTTGCAGTAAGGAGAAGACATAAAGGGGAAAACTTCGGAGGATAAAGAAAACAAGCATTTACAATGCAATGGTCTCGGCATTGGTAAAGTTAGAGCTATTGGCATTGCTCATGACATTATTTTTGTTTATGTTTTTGTTTTTAAAACATTTAAAGAAACGGCATTGTTATTTACAATGTCAATAGCTTAATCACCCTCAAAAGCGAGACCTATTGCATTTGCACCCACACACAGAGCCACCTACACACACACTGATTAAGCTATTGACATTGTAAATAACAATGCCGTTTATTTACATGTTTTAAAAACAAAAACATAAACAAAAATAATGTCATGAGCAATGCCAATAGCTCTAACTTTACCAATGCCGAGACCATTGCATTGTAAATGCTTGTTTAGATAGACGGTGACAGGCACATGCAGATTTAGAGATACGGTGAGAGGCACTATACGTTACCACACTGATTGCGATATGCGCCGTGCGCGCGCAGACATGCACACACGCGCGAACAGGGTGACACACCCGAGGGAAGAGAAGGAAGGTGTATGTGGCGGGATGGACTTTTTTTCTGACACTACTTTCTTCCTTCCAACTTAGGCTCTGTAAAAACTTAGCAGGCGAGCTAGTCTCCCAAATCACAGGATTCCCACTGACACAAAGACAGGCAGAGGAAAGAGAGAGAAAGACAGTAGCAAGAGCGGGGCGAAGAGACCGCGAAGAATGAGGAAACAGGGGCGTGGGAAGTGATCGCAGATAGAAGAGCAAAGAGAAATCAAAGAATGTGGAGAAAGAGAAGGGGAGAGAGAGAGAGATGGGGGAAGAGATGGGAAAGAAAGACAGCAGCTAGATGGACCGAGGAGAATGGAATGATAAGTGGGGATCGAGAGAAAAGGGTAGACGGGCAGCAGAACAGCAAAGAGAGAGGGGGGGGGAGAGCGGGAATAGAACGGAGAGCAAAAGAAAGAGAGGGAGGCGGAGGAGCAACACAGACCAAGGGACACATAGGCACACAACAAAACAAATAAAGAAGAAAGAAAGTGCAAGGTAAGACAATGAGCGTTGGAAAGTACAGATAGACTGCAAAAGAAATGACGCAATATGCAATGGAGAAACGAGACCATTGCATTGTAAATGCTTGTTGGTAGTGCCTCTGAAAATAGTCAGCAGCACTTTCTTCCAAGCGCTGGACAGAGCGCTCTCACTCTACTGGAACTGGCCTATTTTGAGGAGAGGACAGGGTCAACGACCTGGGTTTTTATTTTCACCCATAGCCCCCTTCCCTCCCTCCTTGGGCTGTGGGGATCTGAGAGTAGGCAATTGTGTTAAGTGGGGTTTGGTTTGGCGGGCTGGAGATGTCCGGCACGAGGGTGTACGACACTCTGTGTCTGTGGCACTGACTGGGCAGGTGATTCATACACGTTTTGGAGATGGCAGTTTCGGTTCAGAACCTGCCATGGAATCAGGAACTCGTTTGGATCACAGGTCCGGGACCGGACCGGGTCCGACTCAGAGGCCCTCATGGATTCCAGGGTTGATGCCAGAGGCGCAACTAGATTCAAATTTTGGGGGTGGCGGGGGGCTAAGAAAAAATCTCGGGGAGGGGGCTGAATCTTTGAGAAATAGGCAGAGTGGAGCTGCAGGGGCTCTTAGTAGGGGTGAAACAACCGCAAGGCCTCATTAACATGCAAATGGTCTTTTAAAGGCCTGTGAAGTGCTCTGGTGTGGCTGTGTGCGCGCCCGGGAGCTGTCTCATCCCATGCTGCCACACACGCCGGGGGGGGGGGGGCTGAAGCCCTTTGAGTCCAATTGGTGCTGCGCGCCTGATTGATGCATGTAGCATGTTTCGACCTCGGAGGGGTGATGGCACTGGCGGCTAGTGGGTAAGTTACATGAAGGCATGATCGGGCCGCGGCCGGAGTCCGGCCGGGATAGCCCCTCCTCATCATCAATCAGAGCCTGGCCTAGTCCTAGACTAGAGCCAGGCTGAGCCAGCCACCACCTCGCTCCGCCCCTGCTGACTGCTCACAACAACAAGCAGAAAGCTTGCATGGATATCAGCTGCACATAGTCCATCCATTTAGCTAATTATGCGACACGATAGACTCATGTTTATCACAAAAAACATACTGGAGGAAAGGAAAGGGAGAAAAACAAAATCTACTCTGGAACTTACAGCTCCCCACCCCAGCCAAACCACCAAATCTCATCTCTGCACATCCCCAGAGTAACAGTTTTACAGTAGAGTGTGAGAACTGTAGATATATGTGACCAAGAAAATAGAGAAAGAGGAGAGCACACAAGTTGCTCATTAGATCAGATATCTGGAAAGGTCCGGTTCAACATTATTTTAGGAAGCAGTCCCTACTTGGCATACTACCACCCACGCTTTCCTTCTGCTCAACCTACCAGAAGGGCTGTAGTTGTTAGGGTGGAATTTAGAGAGTAGCAGTAAGCAAAGGTGTAGTTTTCGCCACTCTGAGATGGAGAAAGTGATTCAGTGTGTTAACGCTGTTGGCCAGTGGTGATGGAGTTGTTCTTTTGGACAGAGTACACTGGCAGGAAGACAGCAGTGCCAGCGTACAAGTGTTTTACAGCCTGGGCCACATAGCCTACACCTGCAGGGAAACAAAACCATATAGTTATTTTGACTCAAATTTCGTTTACATTTATCTACTGGCCTTAGCTTCTTTTGCTTTATAGCTTTATTAATGAGCTTGGGCAGCTTGAGATAACTAGAAGAGAAGAGGTAAAGAGAGCACAACACAATCACAATTTCAAAGACAGAAACAAAATAGTTTAATGTGGCAATAGGCTCTTTACCTCCAACAGTTCCATTTGAGAAGAGGCTAATTGCCCGGCTCCCCCGGTTACTGTATATGCAGCGCTGCCTAGTCACGCAGGATGTGAGAATTATATGCACACCAGCCATGTTTAGGCAGAGTCAATAAGAATATTTACCACAGCTCTTAACAAGTCAAAGATGTTAAAGGGGTGTGGTGACATCGAGCCGATTTTACAGCTTAACCTTTACATTTAAATTAGGAGGACTGGGGGAAATTCGAGATTACAGAATTTAATTTAGCATGGTGGTGTACGATTTCATCATAGAACTATAAGATGCAGTTAGATCTGTTTGATACTTTATTTTGAATTAAGTCTCCGACAGCTGCGCATTTAGATAAAAAAGGTTCTCCTTCCTATTGAACATGTATTGCATTTTAATCTCGCTCCACTTAAAACACCTTGTCTCGCATGAAAAGCAATATACCCAAATCTCCCTCCGCACACAAAAAATCGAAACCATCCAGTAAAACCAAAGCCTGAGATATAAATCTAAATTGCCTCTCAATATGTCTCGTTTTAATAAAATGCCCACCAAACACTTTCTCAGGGAAGGCACCTAGTGTCAGGAATGCCCATCCAACTCATCAATAGCGTATTTGTTACTGTAAAAGTTAAAAGGTAATCTAAGGGCTCTCCTGCTAAACCAGCCCTTGTATCGCTAAATGTGTTCATGCCAATAAACTCACTATTGTCTCAAAAGCACACAACTTGTCAATTATATCACTACTAGAAACGTCAGATCAAGTTCTGATAACTACATACGAATTCCCTGTCTCATTCATGCACTAACTAGACACTGGCAACATACTGCTTATTACAAGAGAATACATTGTATGTACCTTGCTATTGTACTACTACTCTCCGTATGTTCAATAACGGACACCTACGAATATAGATCTCTCAAAAGCCCTACAATTATACTAATGCCAACCACGAATATATACAGCTATAGCTTTCCCAATTACTGTACTTATTGTGCCACAGCCCTCTCACCTGCAGATGTTGAGCAAGTTCTTAGCCCTTTACCCTTTGTTGTAGTATGGCACAACCTCTAAAATACATACCGTTTCCTATAAAGATAGCAATTACTATACATTTGTACAGGCTATTACAAAAAGCGTACAAGTTGGTCACACTACTCCAAGAGACAGTGAATCAACAGACTAGTGTAGTTCAACCTGGAATGACGCTTCGCGGTCTCTCCAGTGAGATGCGAGCGTTAGTCACCATTGTTTGAGGTAGGCAATAGGTAAAAGTAGAAGTCTTACAAAGACGACAATGCAGGGACCTCCGAGGCCTACATCTTCACCCACCGAACACTGAAGCACCTCGAGCGGCAGCACGGGTTAAGGCTAAGCGGGTGCCTTAGACCATTGGAAAGCTGGGAGTCGGGGGGACCTTGGGGGTAATAGCGGGGAGCAGAAGTCAATCAAAACCCTAGTACAAAGTTAGCAGATAAGAAAGTAAATATCTTTATTACTCGGGCCCTCAGTTGGCCACCAGGAGCAGCTTCGTCAGCAGGACAACGGACGAGCTTTAACTGTGGGGCTACAGCGAGCCCTCCTCAACATTCCACGGCACGAGACCCGGAGCTCCCGGACACAGCCGGGCGCTTCTGAATACAATACAACACCAGGCCGGGTGGCTCGCGGGTGGCGGATCGCGCCACAAAGGCAGCTGCGTGGCTAAGCCGGACACCAGTCAGTCGTGGCCTGCCTTGAGATGAGTACTTACTCACCAGCATTAGTCCCATTTAAGGGAGACACCAGTGTCTTCAGGCTGGCCTCAGGCCTGGGCGCTGGCTCACTCGTACGGGCGGGCAGGCTGGGCCCCGGGCCGCAGGTTTCCACACAGAATAGTCAGTCACTCAGCATCTCTGCATTCCCGTCGCTGGAGCCCGCCCACTGACGGAAGGCGGGCAGAGTAGCCAGGCCTGAAATCCAAGACAAGCACGATTCACCTTGGAAAGACGCCCAAACATGCGCAAGTTTTACCAAAACAAGCCCAACGATAGGTACGAGGGAAGCCAAGGACAGTATTAAAACGACTTTACTTTCCGGCTAAAGTACTAACAAAGATACTCACCATGCAGTATAAACTCGATTCGCTGTGCTTTGTAGCTCGGTTGAAGGTTCTACCGAAAACCGCCAAAGACAGGAGCAAAAACCGTGCATTGAACAAGGTGTAGGTGCCCTGGAGAAACGTCTCTATTTTTACATTCGACATTTATTCACGTTACCCTTTAAAATGCGTTTGGACTTGATTTTACTAATTTTTATTTGTGATGAACTTGATTGGATTCGTGATGATCTGTAATGAAGCCAGTGCTGTCTGAGCTTGCCGAATTTAAAGTTTCACTCTTACCTAGTAACGAAGTTGGATTCCAGGCACGAGTTCTAAACAGAGCAGCAGCCGGACGCAGGGGGAGCGGACGATCACACCACTGCCTTTCTCCGAGGCAGAGCAGAAATGCCTCGGAGAAAGGCAGCGTCCTTTTCGGATTCAGGGGCGTGTTTTGCTGTTGTCTCCTCCCTGAGACTTTTCGCAAAAAACACGCCCCCCGATCCGAAAAGGACGGGGCCTAATCGGAGTGACTGACCTCTTCTCCAGTGGCTGGCCAGCATTTACGAGGCCAGCCAATGGAGAACAGGGGAGAAGAGGGGCGGGTTCAAGCCCCTCTTCTCGAAGTCATTAAATCTCGGAGCGAGACTGCGCAAGCGCAGCCTTCGCAGCCGAGACCTAAAAAGAGCAAAACCACTGCACTTTGACCCCAATATAAATGTGAATTTGACTCTGAACCCTGATCTGAATGATCAAAAGAGGGAAGAAGGAACATTTGAAGCTGTCCCAAGGGGTCCTCGTTCATCATTATTGAATTCTAGTGCTTTAATCTCGATCTCACAAGAAGTGAGCACACCGGATTTAAGCCCTACTCCGGAAGCACAGTGTAATTTGAACCCTAATGCTGCACTATTTGCCTCATCTTTTGGCAGTAATGTGATTTACAACCCTTTTGGAAATGCACCTGAAGGAGTCTGCCAAGCTAACCATTTACCTTCTGTTACTCTTTTTTTAGATTTTGCTTTTATTTTTTATCATGATCTATATATGAATAGATCTTTCCTATTAGGCTGTTTTGCTGAAATTCCTAACCTCCAAATGATCCAGAGTAGTGATCTTGCCCTGGTTCAAGTTCAAAAACATGTCAATGATGGGGGAGCCAGAGTGACATTTGGTTCTAAGGTGATTTCTCATTTAAGAATTTAAAATAGTGATAAATTACGATGTTGTGGTATCGATGTTCTTGTTCCCAAAGAGGAAAAAGTTCCTAAAAAAGTGACTCATAATAGGCAGCCCACCACCCACTCAGATCACTCTCCATTGGATACCCTTCACCTAGAGAGAAAAAATACATTGCAGGTCTTCCTCGGCAAGGGTGGAAGGAGAGTCTCCCTCCTTGTGGAGAAAAAGAATAATCAAGCACTGACCATAGATGAGGAAAACAAGAAATGGAGTTGGGTGGCTGGGGCTCATAACACAATTAGTTCTTCCGGTCTGCGATACAGGAACTTCTTCCAACCAAGCGTCTTAAACAGATCTCTTGGAACGCAGCTGGTTTATCCACAAATAAAAACAAATGGTTACTACTATGGTTGCTACGCAACCCCGGCAAACAGCACCCCAGGAAAGCCACCTGGTCCACCACCGATCTCCAAGAAACCAGGTGCACCTGCAGACGTCTGGAGAAAAACTGGAGAAACTCCAAGACTACCGATAACCACTCCACCTACAAGGACGCCATGACCCACTACCACAATCATATCAGAACAACCAAAAGGAGCTTCATCCACAACAAAAAACCTCACCAACTCAACGAACTCCAAGGAACTCTTCAGTGTCATGCAGGACTTCACCAACCCATGCAGTGAAGCCACAGACATCACCCCGTCCCTAGACCTCTGCGACAAGCTTGGAACTTACTTCCACCTCAAGATCAGGACACTCTACGACAACTTCATTGACCACACACAAGATGCCACAGCCGGCCCCCCACACCCCCGAGACACCAGCCAGCCCACCATCTCCAACTGGACACCAATCACGACCAAGGACATGGCAACGCCCATGAAAAGCATCCATTCGGGGGCCCCCACCAACCTATGCCCCCCGCACATCTACCACAGGGCTGCAGACACCATCACACCCGAACTTCAACGGACCATCAACACCACCTTCACAACAGACACCTTCCCAGATGACTGGAAACGTGCAGAAGTCAGACCCCTGCTCAAGTAGCCTACGGCCGACCCCGCTGACCTCAAGAACTATCGGCCCATCTCGCTCCTCCCCTACGCAGCCATGGTGGCAGAGAAAGCAGTCAACAGGGAACTGACACGAATCATAGAAGAGAATGCTGTCCTCGATCCTTCCCAATCCGGATTCCAAAGCAACCACAGCACGAGACCACCCTACTCGCCGCCGCCACAGATGACATCCGTGCCCCTTCTGGACCAAGGCCACTCTACAGCCCTCATCCTCCTCGATCTATCTGCAGCCTTCGACACCGTCTCTCACTGCACACTAGCTGACAGACTACACTACACCGGTATTCAAGGAACCGCCCAGAACTGGATTTGATTGTTCCTCACTGGAAGAAGCCAAAGAATCACACTACCACCCTTCCTCTCCGCCCCCACGGAAATCACCTGCGGAGTCCCACAGGGGTCATCACTGAGCCCGACCCTCTTCAACATCTACATGGCCCCCTCACAGCCATCGTCCATCAACATGGCCTCAACATTCTATCCTACGTGACGACACCCAGCTCATTCTCTCCCTCTCCAAAGACCTCACCACCGCAAAACTCATCTTCCAGAGAGGAATGCAAGATGTCTCAGTCTGGATGACCAACAGCTGCCTAAAACTCAACGGCGAAAAGACAGAAGTCCTCGTCCTTGGAACCACCCCTTCAGCATGGGACAACACCTGGTGGGCCACCGCCCTCGGAAGCCCACCTACCCCCTCAGAACATGCAACAACCTCGGCATCGTACTCAATTCATCACTCACCATGAACCAAAAGGTCCACGCCGTCACCTCCAGCTGGTTCAACACCCTCCGCATCCTTCAAAAGACCTTCAAATGGATCCCCCCTGAGTCAAGGGAGACAGTCACCCACTCACTCATCACTACCAAACTGGACTATGGAAGCGCTCTCTACGCAGGCATCAACAAGTCCCTCCTCCGCAAGCTCCAGACAATACAGAACACCGCGGCAAGACTCGTCCTTGGCATCCTCTGGCACGAACACACCAGCCACCACCTGTGGAAACTCCCCTGGCTCCCCGTGGAGAAGAGTCACTTTCAAGATCCTCAGTCACGCCTACAAATGCCTTCACAACCATGGATCCAAATACCTCAATGACAGAATAAACTTCTACGTACCCAAAAGAAACCTCCGATCTGCTGACCTCACACTAGCTGAAACCCCGCTCATCAACAGAGCCAGAGAAGGCGGAAGATCATTCTCCCACATTGCAGCCAAAACCTGGAACGAGCTGAGAGCAGACATCTGGTGTACCCCCTCACTGACCACCTTCAGGAAGGCCCTCAAGACCTGTCTTTTGGCTGAATCGGATCTGCGTACCCCCCCCCCCCCCTCAGAACCTTGAGACCCTCAATGGTGAGTAGCATGCTTACAATTCCTTGATTGATTGATTCTTGAAAGAACAGAATGCTGACATAATATGCATACAATAGTCTTGGACTGTAAAAAACTGGTCCATTAAAGATTATATTGTGCTGAGCCGTCCTGCGCTCCCGGTGAACAGAGGACATGCGAAAAGAGGAATTGCCATACTGCTCAGAACAAGCTTTAAATGGATATATAAAGTAATCCCTCATGCCTCTAACTTAATTCAATTTCTTGTACACGTAATTCAGTTTACTTATTTCTTACATATAGAATGTAAAACCAAAAACAATTTTGTCCATAAGGAACACACGAAAAGACACTGGTTGATGGGTAATAAGTTGTTTTATATAAATGGCATCATTTATATACCCATACTGCAATAGAAAGCTGTCAACAAGGTGAAGTTATAAGGTGAGAAGTGATCAAGTGACATATTATGCTCAGTGAGACAGTTGAGTGCGTATTATATACAAGGTGATTAAAATATGTACAAGGGAATGGAAGGCCAGACTTAAAACAATGGCTTTGCTGCTAATCCAATTTTAATCTTTGCGCGCAAAGCCTTGATCTGGACCAAGAGATAGCGTTGACGTTTCAACCCAAACTATGCACTATTGAGTGGTCATTGCGGGTCTTCATCAGGACAATGGGAGGAAGGCGGAATGACAGCCTAGGGCAACCAGAGTGAATCCTGGGTCGGTGAACAATTGGGTTCAGGTCTACGTAGTCATGGCAACATCACATTACCAGATGAATAGCATGGAGGCGGGAAGAACTGTATTAAATTTGCTTTCCTGATAGAGAAACACACAATTAAGGGCTCGATGTGAAGTCGAGATTCAAACTCACTTCTAGTGAACTATTGTACGCGGCTAATTCGGCAAGGTGACTGCCATAGGCTTCGGCAGGCAAGAGTCCTGTCAATCCGCTGCAATCTGTCAGCTACAAGAAATTAGCTATGCATACCCGACAGAACCATTGTTTTTGCTTTCATACATACCCAGGTTCTGAGGGACACAGGGTCACCTCATTGTTTGTTTGATCTAACTTAATTCAGGCGATAAAGCTAGAGCTTAAGGAAGATCATGATCATTCAGATACTGTGCTTATTGTAAATGCCTGCACACCTCCCGACGCATCTAACACACATCTACTAAAAGACTTGGTTGTCTTTGTCTCTTCTATTTTGGAAAGAGAAGATTGCAAGCACTTAATGCTGGTTGGCGACTTGAAAGCCAAAGTCTCCACCCACAGTATTAGGTTATTTGCTAATGTCTCAAAAGACCAAGCTCTAAACATTCTCCCTGCTCAGTTTCCGAAAAATAGTCGAACTGATAAAAGAGGTGCGATTTTACGTGAAGGCCTGAGAAACTTAGACCTATTAATTGTTAATGGGAGATTAGAAAATGATATACCATCCACAATTACACATAAGGCGCCTTCTGGGGGCTCTATCATTGATTACTTAATTGTCTCAGCATATTTGTTCAATAAGCTCTCCAATATGGAAATTCTAGAAAATACGCTTAGCAACCTCAGGGGGATCAGCTTAAAAATAGAAATGACTTGTGTCAAGGTGAGCTCTTGGAATTTTAAGGATAAAGTGGTGGGTTTTAATAAAGCAATAAAGCAAATGGCAGAATCTACTGGAATACTTTAGTCGCCAGCATATTTGTTCAATAAGCTCTCCAATATGGAAATTCTAGAAAATACGCTTAGCAACCTCAGGGGGATCAGCTTAAAAATAGAAATGACTTGTGTCAAGGTGAGCTCTTGGAATTTTAAGGATAAAGTGGTGGGTTTTAATAAAGCAATAAAGCAAATGGCAGAATCTACTGGAATACTTTAGTCGCCACAAAACTTAAAGAGACCTTAACAGTTTTAATAGGAGATCAGCAGTATACAGTAGCGGGAGACCTACATCCCCCCTAACTAATCTGTTTGAAGCCTTTAGTCACAATATAAATACCATGGTTACATCTTGTAAACCTATCCAGTTACCAACTAAATGGAGACCACCTATCAATCCTCTACTTCATGTAAATAGGGAAATAAATTAATTAGTGAGGGCTCAGTTCCTGAATTTTTCCCTTGAACAAAGTAGAGTACTAAATCTATTAAAGAGGAAAAGACAGAGGAAAAGACGCTCTTTAAGACAAAAAAATGGAAGATTACGAATGGGACCAGTTAAAAGAGGCAGCTTCCAAAACCAATCCTAAAAGGTATTGGGAAATAATTGTGGATTGTTGCGATACTAGAGTAAATTCCCTCCCAATTCCAATAAAAGAAGAAGAATGAAAATCACATCTTTTAGAACTTTACTCTGCGAACCCTAATTCTTCTTGTCCTGACTCTATTTTAACAAATCTTCCCAAAATTCCTGAATACAGTTTTGCTCTCTCAAAGGGGGAAGTTGTAGGACTCATTAGAAAAATGAGAGCTTCATGAGCAGTGGGTACTGATGAAATCCCTATGACAATTATCAAAAAAGAACCTTTGCTATGGGCTACGTATCTTACTCCTCTGTTTGAATATTGTTACCTGCAAGGGTTGACTCCCTGTCACGGTCCGGTAGTATCCTAATTCCTTTATATAAAAAGGGTCATGGACACCATCCGGGTAACTACCAGCAAATAGCCTTATTAGATGCAGTGGGGGAAATATTTTGCTCGCAGTCTTCTAGACACTCTTACAGACTGGGTAGTGGAGGAGAAAATTCTCCCCATCAAACAAGCAGGGGCTCGGGAAAAATCACTCCACCCTGGATAACATCAGTATGTTGAAATTAATAGAGGAGAAGTACACCCTATTTCCCAGGTCAAGTGTATATGTGGCATTTATAGACTTCTCAACAACCTTTAATAAGGTAGACCGTCCACTACTTTGAAAATAACTACATAAAATGGGGGTGCCAATATCCTTACTATTATTAATCATCACCCTGCACTCCCAAACATGGTGTCAGGTGCTAATGGTGGGAAATCAGGGCCAATCATCAGTAATACCCACAGAAAATGACCTGAAGCAAGGCTGCCTATTAGCACAGCTTCTTCTCACTGTGTGTAAGATATCTACCTTTTCTCCCTTAGGAGACGCACCAAAGATAGGCGGCTGGCCTTTTGCATGTCTCATGTACGCAGATGATATTGTAATTATGGACCTGACCCCAATGGGCTGAATGAAAAGTTGTCATCACTGCAGAAATATATGACGGCACAGTTCTTGAAGATCAATGTTTCTAAAAGTAAAGTTTTGATTATGAAATGTAGCAAAAGCAGAAAATTGTGTAATTTTAATTGGAGAATTGTTTCCTGAAAAACTTGATATTGTAGATTCCTATCTTTACCTGGGGAAAGTAATAACGGGTAATACAAAGAATAATCCGCATATTGAACATAGTTACTGCAAAGCGGCATCACATGCAAATGGGCTACGCATATTCTATAGCGCAATGGGTCGAAGACATTTTTTTAATTTTTTTTACATTTGCTCTCAGTTTTTAAAGCTAAAATCCCCCCCCCCCCCACTTTGTTATATGTTATATAATCTATTCCAGTAAGAGACTGGAGCTTCCTTGATAAGATTGAAGGCAAGATATTATGCAAATTATGTAATTTTAATACTCTGGTTCCAATATCTGCTATCAGATTGGAATTTGGCTTGGTAAATTCATTTATACAAGGTTAAGCTAGGGTATTACAATGGGGATACCAGTTAAAGAATAGTAAGCTTTATACATTAAGGGGCTTTATGTCTCAAGAAATTTTTGGAAGAAAAATATACAAATATTATATTTCCTGGGATTTTACCTTAGCACTAAATTATTTCAGCGCACACAAGGAGTCAGTGATGTCACTCCCGCTTTTAGAACTTAAATCCTTTTTAAAAACTCATAAATGCCTTTTCTGAATGCTGAAAGTCTTAAAGTTAGACTTTCATCTCAGTTTACCTTTGTGAATTGGGCCCTAACTTTACTAGTAGTAATTTACCTTTGTGAATACCGAAAAGTAGTAAAGTTAGACTTTTGGTCTAAGCTTACCTTGGTGAATGCCGAAAAGTAGTAAACTTACACAAAAGTGTAACTTTACCTTTGTGAATCAGGCCCCTTATTTGTCCAAGGATTCACAACAGGTCTGTGGATCCATAAAATGACTTTTCAAAAAAGAAAAAGACTTGGTGCATTGCATTTATAGAATACAGAAAATGCCTTACCTTCATTTTAAAATGTATAGTTTTAAAATATATAATAAGAATGAATGTGTGAATAAAATATTTTTACAAACTTGTGAAAATGTACATTAGTAAATTAAACTTATGGGTCAATTCGTATTACAATTTATATTAAAAATGACCAGTGAAATTCACTAAAATACCAAAAGTTACAGGGATGGCATAGTTAGGAAATAGCATTAAAACAACTTAGGAATTCGATGATAAAAACCAAAGGTTACAAGAATGTTATCGGGTAGTTTTTTAAGTCCTTGCTTCCATTATTTTCTTTTCTTTGGGAGGGTGCTGCAGTTTCAGTGGTTGGCCATGGGTGGGTCTGGATTTACTACTGCTCCTTTTTAGCAGTAATAAGTTAGACTCATAAAGTTAGCTCTACTCCCTGGTTCAGGGGGTTAAGACCTGTGAGTCTATACTTCTGAGTAACTTAATACTTGTAAATAGTAGCTAGCTAAAAGTAGTAAAGCTACTTAAAAGTGTAAGAGTAAACTTACATGTGTTACTTAGTCACAAGTGTAAGTTACCTTTGTGAATAGCCCTGTTAGGCCTTATTTATTTTTAATTTGGCAGATGGATCACTCCATCACACATATGACGGTTTTCCTGACCACCTTATTACAAGTTCTATAGGATATAATGTACTTTTAATAAGGCAGGGAGAACACCCCTCACGTTTCAGATGGAGTAAATCCTCGCCACATTCTTAATCAGGCAATATACCTCTTAGTAAGGATGTAAACTAAAATGTGCAAGCCAGTGGCTCTAAAGGCACACATAAAAACAACAATTTGCTTTGTCAGTTGTTTTGTAGACCCCAAACTCTGTATTCTCAGAATGATGTTCTAGGACTGCGGCAACCTGAGAAAAACTAGCTGAGCAATGCCACGACACAAACCACAGTAATTGAGAGGAAGGCAGCAATCAATATAAATCCTCCCAGCAGGAGAAGTGGCCAAATCTTTGCAAAGATTTGTGGGAAACGGCTAGTACCCTGTCCTAAGAGGAACCCTTTTTGCGTAGAACGTTCATAATACATGTCGCGAGCAGTCCCTCAAATTGTGAAATGCTACACAGATGTAGCTTTACACAGTTGTGTAGCTTCAGAACTTTCTACATTGGACTGGATTGCATTTCACCACACCCTCTTAATCACTGCTCTCCATATTTACCTATCAACAACAGAAAAGAGACACACCACCGCAAAGACATAGTGGAACACTGAGTTGTTACTACCCTGTTATTAAGTAAACACTACCAAGGTGCAACGTTTATGCAACATACATATCCATATAAACAACACAATGTGAAATTAATATTGTATGGAAGAATGATGGCAAATACCAAACGGGAGGGGTTTCCAATCTGAAAAGACTCCAACCTCTTCCCTTGGCAGTAAAGTACCTCAAAAAGTTGATTTGATTTGACGAATTGATTTATTGTAGAATTTTCATACAAAAAGCAATTTTTTAAATAAATGTTTCTTTAGCATAGTCTGGACTGGATGGCCAACCTTAACTATAGACGGCACAGGAATGATGGCAATCGCTTGGTGGCCCAGTACCAGGACAATGAAAGCAGCTGGGATATCCCATAGTCATGTACGAGTAACACTTCTGATAAACTATATGATATAACTGATATAGTGTTAAATAAAAAGAGGATACTTTATTTCACAGTAACGTGAATTAGAACTTAAAATCTGGTTTAATCGTGCTTCTCATAAGAACGGTTTGAAACTGGCCCATATGCCTTAGGCCCTTAACTGCCACCTTTGAATGATGAAAGGATGAGTCAACACATATCACCGTAGCATTTATATAAACCTCACGTTTGGGTCCTAACAGAGCTGAATAGTCTTACCTGTCTCAAATGAGCTATACCTGATAATTATTAACTTGAATTAACAGTAGGATGAAAATGGAAAGGGGGAAAGGCACTTCATCTTTCTAATATCTAGTCTACTCAAATTGTTTAACACAATCTCACAATGAAGAGGTTTTAAGTGGCAGTAGTAAGACACGTGCCATGTTTTATTAATGTCACTCTTTTAAAGCACATACCTTTTTTAGGGTGACTGCATCTTAATCAGGGGTCGCCAACTTTTTCAACGGCAAGAGCTACTTCTGATCTATGAAAAACTTTCTGAACTAATGCCTAATTTATGGATTAGATTACCTGATTAGATAACGGCACAAAAAAAGTTCAATCCACTTAAACCCTGCCTCTAAACTCCCAGTTCTGATGCCGTAAGTACACACCATCAATGGCAAGATAGCTGTCGGGGAGAGATTGTGGGGCTGTGTAGTTATTAAGAACCAGTGTTGTCCCTCTGCTCTGTCTCAATAGTTTAGTGGTCTGTTGGTCGTGCAATACATGAGATGTCACTATCCTCATCATGAGAGCTAGGATCCGAAAATCTTTTATTTTCTGACTATCGTCTTAAAATCCATTCATTGATGTCCAGAAACTGTTTCTCCCTTGACGATTTGAGTTGAAGAATAGGCACATGCACACTTCATGGCACTCTACAAGTAAACATACCTCTGCAGTCAGCCCTATTCCCATAACTATATCTTTGAGGCAAAGCTGAAACACATATTAAGGAAGGAAACGATTTCTTTAGGGAGTTAAGTTTTTCTAAAGGGGAAAAAGAAGAGTCAGAAAGGAAGAAAGAAAAAGAGAAAAGGGATGAAAGAAAGGACAGAAAGAAGGAACTTGAGAAAGAAGGAGAGACAGAAAGGAAATTATGAGAAAGTAGGATGGAAAGAAGGAGAGAGAAGACTACAGGGCCAGAAAAGAAAGGGACAAGGAAAAGGAGAGTAAGACGAGATGGAAGGTGAAGATAGAATTAAGAAAGTAGAGGAAGGAAGGAGAGAAAAGACGGAGAAAAGGGAAAGAAAGGGAAGAGAGAACCACAGGAATGAGATAAAGAAGGAATGAAGGCAACAAGGAGAGAAAGAATGGAGAAAGGAACAAAGGAGACAAGAAAATGATAGCGGGATCAAAGAAGAAAAAGAATATACAAATACATGAAATAGAAACGAAAAGGAAAGAAGGAACAAAGTAGAGAAAGGGAAAAGAAAAAAGACGAAGTAAAAAAGATAGAGGGGAACAAAGGTGGGATGGAAAAAAAGAGAAGGCTAGATGGAAAGGAAGAAGGAAAGAGCCAGTGTGAGAACTGGCGAAGAGAGAAAGAATAAGAGTGGGAAAGAAAGAAAAAAGAGAATGGAAAAACAAGTGAAAAAGAAAGAGAAAAAGAATGTAAAATAAAGGTTCTGAATGAAGGATGAAAAAGTAAAGAGAAAGAGCAATAAAGAATAGAAAAAAAAATAAAGCAAAAAAAAATTCCGGGAAAAAACAAGAAAAAAGAGGAAAAATGTAAAATAAAAGGAATGAAAGAAACAGAGGGGGCATATAAAAGAAACAAGAGAAAGGAAGAAAGAGAGGAAGAATAAAAAAGAAAGACAATTTGAATGCAGTCCAACTCTCCTCCAAACATTTTACTGCTGTTGACTTTAAAGAAATAAACCCGATTGAGAAGTGTCATCACGGATGCTATATTTTTTCAGGGTGAAGATTTTAAACAGTGTGCTCTAACAAGAAACATGTATCAATTGTTCATTTAAAGCTTCCTATCAGCGACAAGTTTTTATTTAAGAAAAGAGAAGGCTTCATTTTACTCCTGCAGTCACCTTTCTGGCCTCACAGCTTCATTTCCCAAAATGGAGTGACAAGCAGTGAGCTACTAAAACACAGGCTGCGAGCTACTGGTAGCTTGCGCTTGACCTGTCAGAGACTCCTGGTCAAAATTATCATTTGTAGACTGGCCTATTTCCTCACACAAATACTGAAGAATGTAACTTGTATTTTGAAGCAATGATGTCACAGCAGTTTGATTTACTTTAGCTGATATTGTCTACAGAAAAATTAAGTAACTCTTTGCTTCACTCATGTGTGTGGAATCCAAGAAGCAGCCTGTCTTTCTTCACATAGTGTGTTCCCACAATCTCAAGTAATCCACCTTGTAGAAGGAGCAATGGGTGGGGCATAGGCATTCCCATGCTTTCACCCATGGATTTTATGAAATCCCAGATTTACAAGGATTTGTAAACCTGGGATTGCGTGAAATTGCTGCCCTCCCAGAGAATGGCGTAACTAGGAGAAAAATCTTTTTTTCTCCTTGTTATTTCCTCTTTCAATGTGTGCTGCAAGCTGTAGAACACATAGAAAGAGGAAAATGCATTAAGAGATTGTTTTTGTGCAGGAAGGTATCCCTTTCTGCAGAAAAACAATTCTCCTTGCAACGCAGGCACCCTTGCACCAAGGTCTAGTTATTGGAATATGTTGATTCAAGTGAAGCTGTAGATGATGATAAGTGCTACATATCATGCATAGACTGGAGTAGAATATCATTGTCTTCATATGGGGGATTTACTAGGATATTCAACTCACAAAGAGACAATCATAAATTTAGTTTCCAAAAGTAGGGACATTGTAACCTTCTCTGTAACAATGGAACACTCTGTTCCAGTGATCTTTCAATTACATTGTCCACACTTAGAAGAGGAACAGAATCAGCAAACACAAATCTGCAAATGGCATAAAGGTCTACTTTTCAATCAAGAGAGATTTTACCGAAGATGTAATATGAGAAAATCTGATGACGTTGAAGAGATATCATGAAAATTAAAGGTGTCATTGTAAAACCCTCAAATCTTTTTGCAGTGTTGGTGCAAGAATTCTTTTACTCCAGGGATTTAATAGTTTACCATCTCCCTTGCAATGAGAACCTAATAAAACAGTTCTGCTTTTTGTGGATACAAACCAATATGTGCTGGAGTAAAAAGCTGTTGTCTCTTTTGTCAATAAAAAGGTCTAAAATGTTCTTCAAAGTTTGGGTAATATTTACGAGCGGTGGCAGTACTGAACGTGAGATCATTGTCATAATCTTTGGTTGTGAAAGGAACCCCACAGCGGGACTACACTGGAGCAAATTTTTGTAAAAGTCAACCAGGGAAGTTAAGTCAAAACACAGGAGTAAATTACTTATCCCATTTAACAAGAAGACAAAAGTGTGTATGCGTGTAAGTGAAGGGAGTAGTCTCAAATACAGACTTGTGAGAGTGGATGGAGCGAAAAGACTACAAAAGCCTAAATTTATACCAATACTTTTATTAAGTGTTCATAATAAAACATATGGAATATAGAGCATGAATTTACCTAGGTGGAGGGAATATAGGCAGTGTGGATGATGACTGATTTACAGAGTTAGCAACAATTAAGGTGGGTAAAGCACGGGGATCAGATCTAAAGGATATAAAATAAGAACCACTAACAAACAAGCTTGATTAGTTCTAGAGTTAGTAAACGTTCCATGTGATTAGGGAAAACCCGACACATGTCCAATCCACAAAACTGGAATCAGGTAGCACTTTATTCTCATTAACCTCACGTAAGCAATTGTGGAGTAAATGGAATTTTTCTTTATTTAGTCATAATTTATTTACATATAGTGCTGATATAAATTAGTTAATAAGAAAATTCCACAACCAAATTCAATCTATACTCATACAGTGAGGCCCATAGACCTTACTCTCTTAGTATGGGCAAAAAAGAAAGGTGGCATCCGTGGTCTACTGTCCTGAGCATGGTGTACTATACCCTCAGTGGCAGGATTTTGCTAATCAAAATATCGACATTTCGTAATACATCTTATGATGCAGAGAATGAGGGTCAGTCCCTTGATGTTTGCCATTTCTCACCTGCTGTGTGCACCCTGGTCTTAAATGAGTACATTTATTGCTTGACTGGCCGTGCCTCACTCTTGTCATGTATTATCATACATTAAATTATCAGGAAAACCCATGGTTCATTTTCTGTTTTACCTCTTAAATTAAAAATGTTTGTTTTTGTTGGTCCTTTACATCTCCTTTACAGCAATCATTGTAAAAAAAGCTCCACAATGGACAGATGAAACAACTCTTTTTGCCAGTTTGAAAATAGAGATGCCAAAAAAACACATGTGAATTAGCTGTTTTGCAGATGGTGGTTTTAAGCATGTTTGGTCGATCAGATAGGAGAAGCATTTGACCTATATCCTTGGGTAGTACGCTTTATATTTTCATTCTTGTATGTTCATACTTCCTAGTTCCTTTATTGGTATATGTCCAACTATTTGTATTTGTCCAGCCTTCCTAAGTAGCAGTTCTCGAAGTTAGCCATGTTTCCTGTGTTTCATTTGTTCCCATTTTTTGGCAGGTAAGGGACCCAACCCTCAAGGGGATAAAGGGATCTTCCCTGGTTTGCACATTTTGAACACGTTGGTAAGCCAGGACCAAAATTCAAGTCTTTTGGTGCCATGATTAGCAACTTACCCACGCCAACTCTTGATCCATTCAAATGAATTGGAAAACCGGGAGTTTCTCTATCGAGATTTCAACTGCGCCATTGCTGTTGCTCCACTAAATCATGTGATTTTAGTGCACCTTGCCACCAATTCCAGATGTCTTACTTCTTGCAACACGAAACCAAATATTTCTTCTAATTGCATCAAATTGTTTGTCATCTTTGCCCTAACTGCAATCAGTCCATACATTGTGTGCTTCATTGATACTGGTAGTCAACAGTCTAAATTGTTACAAACAATTTTGTGTTGGAAATGGCTTTGGCAATCAACTATACCCTATACAGCAGCCATCTTGATCAAAACCATTGGGGATCTTGCCATGTATTTGAAATGGGGTTTACACTCTGTTGCCAGCATGCTGAAATCCAGAGGATAAAACTACTGGTCTAGGTTGTAGAAGCAAACTTCTCTCTTCCCACCTACCAGAAAAGTGAGGCATTCGCAACCTACCACGATCCACTGCCATAGAGCGGAGCAGGAACTGGACTTAGACAAGCCAAACACAGACAATGAGAAATCCATTACTCTCAGATGTTCCTATCAGAATGGCACAGAAGCTCTGCTGGGTGAATTCAACATACTCTTTGGCCACGAGTCGGTCTTTCAGTAATACACCCACAGGCAAAGTTAGCAGTTTCTAGTACTCATAGTCAATTTTTCACATCAGCGAACCATCATGGCTGATGCACGTAGGTTGAAACACTGCCCCTCAAAACAGACATGAAGGCCTGCTGGAAATTGTCTCCCGCAGCTGCATACAGAAACAGATTTCCAAATATGTTCAATGCTGCTATAGGTCTAAAGATGATATATACAGTATAAATTTGTTTTTCAAAATAACTGGCAGGTGCAGTCACGCGTGTTTCAATGCGGAGTAACCTAAGGACGTGAAACGGTACGTAGCACACATTGAAGACTATTAGGATGATCACCACAAGCCTACAGACCTTCTTTTTGGCAATGTCACTTGCATACTGTCCTTTGCTCAAAGTGCAAATAATCCTTGAGTAGCACAGAGTAACGATAAGTAACGGCAGGGCGAAGGCAAGTACTGTCAAAAGCCAGTTGTACCACCTGAGAGCATAAAGTTCATTAGAGCTGGAGAAATCCAGACAGGAAGCAATGCTGTGAGGTTCTCTTGAGGTAAACATGGCCCCCACTGGTATGACTTCTATCAGGGCCACTACCCACACTGTGGCACAGGCAATCTTGGCCCATCTCTTTCTGTGGATGGACGTGTAATGCATTGGGTGGACAATCACGATGAACCGGAAGATGCTGAAGCATGCCAGGAAAAGGATACTGCCGTAGAGGTTCAAGTGGAACGCCAGCCGGACGAAGTTGCAGAGGAAATTTCCCAGAGTTCCACTTCCTTCCCTAGCATAAGCGTAGACCAAGAAAGGAAGGCTCACCAGGTAGAGCAGGTCTGCAATTGCCAGGTTCAACATGATAATGGTGCTGCTTCTCCAGGGTCTCATCTTAACAATGTACATGAAGATGGCAATAATATTCCCCGGGAAGCCCACTAAGAAGATGATGCTGTACATTGCAGGGAGATAGTATTCCTTCACTATGTAGTTCACCTCAAAATCGGTGCAGTTCATGCAGTCTTCGACATCGCTTGGCAGAGTCAAATTCTCCAGTTCACCTGTAGATCCATTCATACTGCCCCTTAAATTTGCAAACCAAAAAGGCTCTCATTAATACTTGGGTCATATCATGTTGTTACATGTCATTCAAATCTTTCAGATAGGCAACTACCACCCCATGCTTGAGATCTCGTTGACATTTTTAGTTACGCTGGCGAAGTCTGTGCAGTTTCTGAGTTTTACTTTACC
This sequence comes from Triturus cristatus, assembly GCF_964204655.1. Classification (NCBI taxonomy): domain Eukaryota; kingdom Metazoa; phylum Chordata; class Amphibia; order Caudata; family Salamandridae; genus Triturus; species Triturus cristatus. The sequence goes on along the minus strand of NC_140591.1, from coordinate 1,004,165,714 downwards.
TAAAGTTCCAGAAATTACTTACATTTTCATAATACAGAATATCAAATGTTTCGCACTTCTGCGACTAATTTGCGCAGAATATATCTTGCCAAAAGACGTATTTTGCTCTAACCAGTCTCCTGCTGGTATCTCGTATGCTTTTCTTTGCTCGAAAATACTGGCAAACCACATTTTCTTCTAAAAGCATGATTTTGCCATTTTATTCTGGAATTTGATGGGAAGAAATTGTGTAATTTCACCCTCCTGAACTTGCTTCCACATAGGCAAACCGTGAACTGTTCCAAACCTTAAATGATACATATGTTTATAAATAGTTTTGGCATGCTGTACTTCGAGATTTTATGGTAGCTAAGATACTAGTTATCCAGTAGGGTTAAAGGCCGAATATATTTACTGTATTTACAAATTTACTGTATTTACTTTAACATATTTTACTGTACTTTACTGTAATATATTTTACGTTGGTATTGCACGATCTAGCTTTAAACCAAATGTCTTATTTACTCTTAAATTGGCACTTGTACCACTGTACCTGGTTTATGCGAACAATTACTCTATGATTTCTATTGGCAACGGGTCTGCCAAACATGTTGGTCTCTGTCTTGTTGTTACAAGTGTATAGAATGACAGATTCGTGAACTAACGCCCATCTGATGCTTATTTCTTTTGTCAATTGGGTTCGCTGTCTCTTTATTTCCTTTTGGTTGAATTCTCTTGAATTTTCAATACAAAATTATAAAAAAAAAAAAAAGGCCAAATATAGTCCCAATAATATCTGGTTGGCTCGTCAATACTATTTAAACTATATCACGTGCTACAATAACTACTGGTCCATCTCTTTGCAGTAGTGAAAGCCTACGAACATGAAGCAACAAACACTAATCCATTTACAGTCTTTGAGTCCCGCAATTCTTAATCCTCAAGCTTTCGTATAAAAGATGTATTTTATCAGGCCACATTAGGATGCATTTGGATACTTGATAGGGGAGTACTATTGCGTAACGAGCCAGGTTGTATTCAAGGAATTAACAAAGTAGTCTAAATGCACTGGGGGGCTTACTTGGAGTGCGGGGGCGGGGGAGGTGCATGAAGGGTTTAATTCTGCGCACCTGGAGTTAACAATGCTGGGGATCCTGTAAACTCTGGGGGTGCATTACTAATGGGGATTACAGTTTGACACCCCTAAATCCCCTAAGTAATGAGAAATTACCAGGGGAGTTTGATTTCCCTTGTAACTCCACACTGGGCCCCACAATTCCTTCTGGACGTGTAGTTGAATCTTCCGGTGGAAACATGATGTCTGCGGGAAATTCGTGAACCTCATAATTCTGGATGGGGCTGGTCACTAGGTTACTGGCTCCAGTGAGTATTACAGGCCCCTCCTAGACATGACCATAGTGTGAGGCCCCTGACAAGCAATCTAACAGCTGAAGGTATTGACCACCCCCCTTGTGCAGTGAAATAAATTAAAACACTACTTCAAAATGAGGAAAGAGAGAGACACCAGCCCAATGAACTGTGTTGTGGACTGAGGTACACATATAACAAATATTCTTAACATCAGTAACAGATGCAGCCACATTTTGTGATGTCTTCCCTCTCTATAATAGATAAGCCTGAAGATACATTTCAGGTAAAAAAGTATGCGATAATGCTGTACTAGCAAAGCAAAGCTACCAAGAAGGGGGGACTAGGGTTACCGCTACAAGGGTTGTATACTGTACCTTATAGGTAGGGTGCTGTTCCTTCTGGAGCCAGTGACCGTGGAGGTTTGCCTGTTTCCACCTGGAGCTCTGGTTGGTGACTTCCACCTGCTGTGACCTCTTCCTCTGTGTACCTCCAGGCTCTCATAATAGATGATCTGGAAAAGAAGGCGACCGATTGGCCGCCTCCTTGGCACAAATAAACACAGCAGTCCTGGGTGGAGTTGAGACTTCCCAGACTTTTTTGTCCTCAGCCAGAGACCTATTAGCTAATTGTCTTATACTTTTATTATTAGCATGTTATGGCATGGCGTGCAGTACAGCACTCAGAGGTAGAATATGGCGCCAATCCCCAATCGACGAACATCTATCAAATAAATAATCTAGTTTTATAGCACTGAATAACGGGGAGCGGAACAGAACAATATGTGACATATGTTTGAGGACATAGAAGTGAGTCATGAGGCAGCGTTAAAGAGACATTTTGAGCCAGGTTGCACACACTGCTTGAAATGGCGCTATTTTTGGCCTTTGTTACTTTTCATGGAAGTATGATTTAGCACCACGTCACATATGTGTAAGAGAAAAGCTATTTTGTTCCATTTCTCTTTCCCCAAGAGTAAAACGTAAGTTTGCATTTTGTGTATAACACAGAAGTATGACGAGCATTTGCAAAGGTATGGCACTGGCAAGCTAGTTCAATAGTTATTATTATTTTTAATTGCAAGAATATGCTGCAAAAAGCTAGAGGAAAAAAATAGAAGCCATAACTTTAAAGTTGGCCGCAGGATGCTTGCAATAAAAAATCTAATTAAAAAAGTAAATAAATAAACTGATTCTCCTGCTTCACTAGTGTTTTTTTCAGTTGCAACAAGCATTTTATTTATATTTGTGAAGGAAACGAGAATAAATCACGACCTTACCAAGGACTCAAACAGAAGGAGGCTAAAATCATACAATGTCAAACAAACACTTTATAACATAAACTTTGTAAAGGAGAGATGGCAAAATAAATAGACAGAATTTGAATGAGTATAAATATTAAATAAGATTTAAAAAGCACACTTTCAACCAGATGTGCAACTGAAGAGAAAGGAACAATTTTTATGGGCATGTGAACGATGTGCACAGGCTTTGTGCAGTCACTCAAAGTAAAGGGAGCCAATGGGTAAAGTGGGCGGACTCTTTGCCCCATGGTGTATGCTGTGGTGCACAAAATCAAAATGTGAATTACCATTTATTTTATTTTTAAGTTTTTACATAGCGCGAACATGACCATTGCGGGTATCAGAGTGCGTTACAGAGGGTGACATAGAACAAAAGTACGATGCATGCCTTTATTATGTCCTGCTGTAGATAGTTACAGAGGTGTATGCGCAAAAACATAAAATACAGAGGCATCTAAAACAAAGTAGGACAATATCTGTTATGTGGGTCAGATTCGTTGTTCATTTAAGTTTACTCATGAGAAGAAACTTTACTTTTTTCTTGAAAGAGGCAGTAGAGGTATTCAGTCTGGTTTTTGGGGCAGTGCATTCCAGATCCTTGGGGCGATTCCAGAGAAGGCCCGGTTGTATGTTTTCTTTTTGGCAAATCTTTGTGGTTTCAGAAGAAGAGTGCTGGAACTTCTGGAGGATCTGTCACCTCACCACATGAGAGCTCCAGTTTCTGGGATAGATATCTCGGGGTCTTGTGGTAAAGGGCTTTGTGAGTCATGCAAGCAATTTTTAGTTAAATACTTGCTTTGAATGGTAGCCGATTGAGAGCTCTAAGGTCGGGGGAAATGTGGCAGTTGCTTTTAATACCCATGACGAGCCTGGCAGCTGAATTGAGGGAGGCTCTCAGGAGGGCTGTTGTAGACCTGGAAAGTCCACAGAGAGTTGCACTCCCATAATTTAGTCTGGGGATTACTAGAGCTTGTACTGCCCATTTAAAGTCATTAGCGGGAAGGAAGAGTTTTAATTTTCTCCTAATGTTTGCTCCTTTTGTTGTGGCACTGATATGTTTCTGCACGTTTAGATTCCTGTCAAGTGTTATTCTCAGCGATCTTGCTGAGTCGATAACTCAAGGCTGGCAGTTGAGCATTGTAAGTTGTTTGAGCCATTCCTCTATGATGGTTGTTTGGTTGGGGGGAGCGATTAAAAGGAATTCAGTCTTGAGGGTGTTTAGTTTCAGGTGGTTTTCAGCAAGCCAAATCTGTATTTTTTGTAGAGTTAAGATAAGAGATCTGATGTTCTCCAGAGAAGAGACCTTTAGTTACAGTTGTGTATCGACTGCATACATGTGATAGTAGATTTTGAAGTAGCTTAGAATTTCGGTAAGAGGTTCCATGAATAGGTTAAAGAGAGTGGGTGAGAGGGAGGAGCCCTGCGGAACTCCTAATGAGACTGGGATGGACTTAGATAAAGATTGGTTGACCTTGAATCTTTGTGATCTATTTTGGAGGAAAGAGTAAACCAGTTTAGTACGGATCCTGATAGGCCCGTTCTATGTTTCAGGAGGTCAAGAAGATTGTCATGTTTGACGGTGTGGAATGCAGAAAATAGGTCGAGCAGGATTAAAAGACAAGCTTCGTTTTGGTCTAGGAGTTTTAGTGCACCATCCACTATGTGGGGCAGAGCCGACTCAGTACTGTGCCCTGTGCGAAAACCGGATTGGTATAGGTTTAGCAGGTTGAATTGTTCAAAGTAGTTGCCAAGTTGGATGTGTACACATTTTTCCAGGAGTGTAACCAGAGTTGGGATGTTAGAGATCAAGTGGTAATTATTTAAGTCCGTGTGGTCTGCCGTTTTTTTTAAATTTTATTTATTTTTTAGCAGACCATTGGATGAAGTCCATTTACTAGAAGCCCCTATATGCATGTATATTGTGTATTTATTTTTTGCGAAAAAACAGAGTCTGCATTCTCAAAGGCAGACTTAATGATGATTTTTTGATTCTATTTGTTTTTCTTGAAATGGCACTCAATATAATGCACTGATAATACAGCGAACAGGACATCCGTTTGTGACAGAGTAGCCCATCTGCAGAACTTTAAATCATGCCCTGAGCTCTAGATTTATAAATGTTAAAGAGTTTTAATACAAAAATTCAAAATAAGTGTTATTGGGGAAATGCCATTAAGGCTCTCGATGCAAAGTTATATTTTTATAGGATCAATGACATGAAAGCTCTCAGATGCAAAGTTATATTTTTACAGGATCAATGACATGAAGGCTCTCTGATGCAAAGGTATATTTTTATAGGGTCAATGACACGAAGGCTCTCAGATGCAAAGTTATACGAAGTATGTAAAATCAGGAAATGTTCTAAGTCCCAATACGCAGCAAAATCATTAGAAAATCGGCCTAGCAGCATAAAGGAACTCACACTCAAAGTTAACAAGGGATTCTTATACACACTTCTTGCACCGTGGTGTGAGTGAAAGTATAATCTATTTCGCAAATCATAACACAAGAATAAAAAACACTAGTACCATAATACATAAGCACCATCCCAATTCCCTGAATAATTTAACACTTTCTATGCTAATCTCATCCGAAGGTGTTCAAATAAATATGAAACAATAAAGATTTTATCTGAATAAGACCAGTGAAGAAACAGAAAACATAGACACTTGTTGCAGTCTTACATCCGCACCATAAAAAATGCAGCAGTGAAAATAAACTAATATGATCTCAGTCTGACTGTGTGCTGCAGAGCCTGTGGGGAGAGGATGTGCACACGGGCGTAGAACGAGTGAGTGACAAAGATGGCATCCATCTTGACTAAGATGGCTTTTTACACAGAAACGTAGCTTAACTTACAGACATTGCTAAACATACTTCTACACATCATAGGAAACTCGTCTGAAAGGCAATTACACTATATCAGTCCGTGTTGGACAGGCCACATGAAGGGCTTGCTCCCTCCCCGCATGACAGGGCCCAAGCCCCGGCCCTCCAGGTGTTACCCACAAGAACAACCCTCACCCCGTCTCCCGACGGAACTCCTGCCCCCGGACATCCATGTATCATGGGGCCGAACCACTACCGGCTCCCCCGGCCGGACCAGCCGCCATCTTGGACACTGCACCACGAGGCCGCGTGGCCTCAGCTCGACCCTAACCCTGGGCCTGGCCAGGCCCCGACATCCCGGCACCACCATCCACCCAGGAGGTGAACGGACCACTTGGCAGGTCAATGGGAGAAAGAAGTGTCGATGGCTCTCCCCCGCCAGGTGCCGATCGCCCTCCAGCTCCCCCGGGCGCTGGCTCCACCCCCCTGCTGGGTGTCTGGACTCCCTCATCCCGGACCTTCCGACCTCCAAGTGCGAGGGTCCGGACATCAAAGGGCGCCAGACCTATAACTAGGGCAGCTCCAGAGCAGGGAGGCAGTTGTATCCTGGAGTCGAGAGACACCGAGAAGAACTCAGCCTTGACGGACTACCGGCGCTGCCGTAGCCCTGCCTTGTGAACTATCGTCCTGCCTGCTGGCGCTGCCGCGGCCTTCTGCACCCCCCATCCTCGTCGGGACCTGCTGGCGCTGCCGCGGACCGTTGTAACGACCACCTTCATCGGGACCTGCTGGCGCTGCCGCGGACCGTTGTAACGACCACCTTCATTGGGACCTGCTGGCGCTGCCGCGGACTGTTGTAACGACCACCTTCATCGGGACCTGCTGGCGCTGCCACGGACCGTGTAACGACCACCTTCACCGGGACCTGCTGGCGCTGCCGCGGCCCGTCCAAAGCTAGAACATCGAGCTCGAGGATTGTGAGCTATCCATCACACCATCTCAGCTACCAGATTGGTAACCAGACTGTCCCGCTACCCCCTTTCCCAAACCAAGAGACTAAAATCAAGGGGACCCCCTGAGTCCAGACCTCCTTGTACCATTCCATCGTACCTTAAGAAATCGCTTATAAAGAACGTTAAATCCTATCCTTGTGTGGTGTATATCTGTGGGGGGGAAGTTACCCATCTGTACGATCGCTGGAGACGGCTCTCCCCGGAGACCTCTCCCCTTGTCCTCGGCCGACCCTCCCGGTCCGTCTAACATTGGTGGCCAGCGGCGCGATCCGAATCAACGCGTAAGCGTACAGAGAGTAGCTCACCCCACGACAAAACCACAATGTCAACCAAAGAGAGCTGATCCACCGAGAAATTCCAGATGGATAAATTGGAAGAGTACAGCCATCGTGAATTGAAACAATTCTGCATGGAACTAGGCATTGCTACCACCGGCCTGAGTACCAAAGACGATTTTAAGCACGCCATTGAGTCATGGGCAGAAACCGGGGTCGCCAGATCCCCAGACCGAAACGGTGCAGCATCAGAGAGGAACGCCACGGCTCCCGAGGAGCGAGGAACGGGCCTCTCGCAGGAAGAGATCCAAGAAAGAGAAAAAAACAGACTACATGAGTTAGAAATGGCACGGCTCAAAATGGACGGTGAACTAAAATTAGCCGAGCAAAAACTGAACCTAGAACATCTGCGGCTCCGAGAAGAACGGGAAGAAAAACAGAGGCAGAGGGAGCTCGAAGAAAAAAGACTAGCATATGAACACGAGCGCAAACTGGCAGAAATAGAGCTACGGAAGCAGAACAAAGAACCGGAGGTGCCCGAGCGACCGCGCACCCCGGGAGCGACAGAAAAGAAAGTCCACATCCCCAAGGATGTCGTCCGAGAGTATGTCCGAGAGGACGACATACAACAGTGGTTCAAGGCCTACGAGATCGCCATGACCTCCCACCGGATCGATCGAAGTGACTGGGGAGCCGGCCTATGGGGGAGGTTCGTCAACGAAGGCCGCGATGCCCTGCTACAGCTCCCAGACCATCAGATGTCATCCTATGACCACATGAAGGCTGCCCTCCTCACCCGATATGGGCTCACACCCGAAATGTACCGCCAGAGGTTTCGGGACTGCACCCGGATCCCGGGTACAACTTGGGTGGAATATGTCAACTATTTCAGCCGAGCCTTCGAGGGTTGGATCAAGGGAAGCCACGTAACGACCTACGAGCAACTTTTTAATCTCATGGTGTGGGAGCACCTCTCTAACAACTGCTTCGTCGAGCTCAGGCAGCACCTCCTCGACAGTAAATTGACTGACCCACGGCAACTCGCCGCCGAAGCTGACCGGTGGGAAAGCACCCGAGTGGGCCGGAGAGGGCCACACGAGCAGAACCGGAACAACCAAGGTCAGCACCGTCCCCGAGGAGGAGGCCAGGGGCGAGGGAGAGACACCGTCCCAGCCGCTCCCGCTGCCAGCACCCCGCCCCCGGCCAGCCGGGGGAACCCCCCGATGCGCCCGGGGTTCCGAGCCAACGTCACGTGTCACCGATGCCAGCGAGTCGGCCACTACGCCAATGACCCGAACTGTCCACAGAACCAAACTCCAAAACCCCGCCAGGTAGCTGCCGCCGCCCTGGGGGGAGAACAAATCTCCGAAGAACAAGAAGAATACGAGCAGGCACAACACGAGTGGGAACCGGCCGCCATGGTTCTAGCGTGCCTAGGGGGAAAAGACATGGTCCCGCGGGCCCCCCTACCCGCCAACACCAGAAAATATAGCCAGTGGGTGAACATTAATGGGCGCCGGGCCGAAGCCCTACGTGACACAGGAGCCAGTGTGACGGCCGTCCGCTGTCACCTGGTAAAGCCAGAGCAGATCCTGCCGAACATTCTCTGCCCCGTCCGCTCAGCCGACAATTCGGAGAGTCTATGTTGGATGGCCTGCGTCCCCTTCGAATGGGGAGGGGTCTCCGGCATGTTGAAGGTGACGGTCCGGGATGATGCCCCCGTGGACTGTCTCCTGGGGAATGATCTTGAGAGTTCCCCGTGGGCCGCCGTCGAAAGAAGAGAGCACCTGGGGATGCTGGGCCTCCCGGACTGGGCGTGCGTAACCACCCGGTCCATGGCCGCCCGTGCCATCCCCCGACCAGAAGAACCAGAATGGTCTGCACCTCCTCCCCCGATCGCTCCAGTAGAGGACACCGACTATACCGACCCCCCAGAGCAAACCCCCGAAGGGGTCGCCCAGCCCCAGGACCTTCCCGACCTGGCTCAGTGGCGTCAAGAAGGGGGGCCCACCCAGGAACAGTTCCGCCAAGAGCAGAAGACCTGTCCCTCCCTCGAGGGACTCCGCCAGCAAGCCATCGCCCAGAGCGCAGGGGACACCACCGGAGCCCATTGGGTCTATTGGGATAACGACCTGTTATACAGTGAGCAGAGAATCGCGGAGTTAGGGGCCAGTCGAGTGCTGGTGGTGCCCCTCGGTTTCAGAGACTTCCTGTTAAATTTGGCCCACGATGTCCCTCTGGCTGGACACCTGGGCCAGGACAAAACCTACAGTCGCCTGGTGACCCACTTTTTCTGGCCGAAGATGCGAAACGACGTCCTCAACCACTGCCGGTCCTGCCCCACGTGCCAGGCCAGCGGGAAGAGCGGCCGCAAACTCAAACCACCTCTGCAACCCTTCCCCGTTGTCACCACCCCGTTCGAGAGGGTGGGAATAGACATTGTGGGGCCCCTGGACCCCCGCACAGCACAAGGACATCGGTTCATCCTGGTACTGGTGGACCACGCCACCCGCTACCCCGAGGCTGTGCCCCTGCGAACTGTAACAGCTCCGGTGGTCGGCCGGGCCTTAATGGGGATCTTCTCCCGGGTGGGCTTCCCCCGGGAAGTCGTCAGCGACCGAGGCACAAACTTTATTTTGAAATATATGAAGTCCCTCTGGCAACAGTGCGGGGTCACCTACCGATTCACGACCCCCTATCATCCTCAAGGAAACGGGCTAGTTGAGCGATTCAACCGCACGCTCAAGGGAATGATTGGGGGATTGGAAGAGCCCCTCCGTCGCCAGTGGGATGTACTACTTCCGTGCCTCCTCTTCGCCTATCGAGAAGTTCCCCAGAAGTCCCTCGGTTTTAGCCCTTTCAAACTCTTGTACGGGCACCCTGTGCGAGGGCCCCTCAGCCTAGTCAAAGAAGGTTGGGAGATGGCCCCCCTAAAGACCCCTCCAGACGTCTTCAAGTACCTCCTGACACTACGCAATCAGACCCGGCGATTCAGGGAAATGGCAAAAGCGAATCTTGAGGCCAGTCAGGAGGACATGAAAAAATGGTACGATCAAAATGCCTCCTCCGTCGAATTCGAACCTGGTCAGCAAGTGTGGGTGATGTCCCCCACCGAACCATGTGCCTTGCAGGACAAGTGGACGGGGCCTTTCAAAGTGGTCGAACGCAAGAGCCCAGTCACCTATCTCATCGATATGGAGTCTCCCCGGAACCCCCTCCGGGTCCTCCACACCAACAGACTCAAACCCCACTTTGTGCGCTCGGAACTCAGCCTCCTGATGGCTACAGACAGTGGGACGGAAGAAGACTCCGAGCCTCTCCCTGATCTCCTGAAGACTCAGGAGAAAGATGGTTCCGTGGACGGGGTCCGGCTCTCCGAGGCCCTCACCCCAGAGCAGCGCCAAGGCTGCCGGGACCTCCTGCTGCAGTTTGCTACTTTGTTTTCCCTCACCCCAGGGGTCACCCCCTGGTGCTTGCACGACGTGGACACGGGGGACAGACCCCCTATCAGACACCGGGCCTACCGCGTACCAGATCGGGTGCGGGCCTGCATCCAAGAGGAAGTATCCAAGATGCTCACGCTCGGGGTCATCGAGCCCTCGGACAGCCCCTGGGCCAGCCCGGTCGTGCTGGTCCCCAAAGCTGCTGCCCCCGGCACCACTCCTGAACTCCGATTCTGCGTCGACTATCGGGGCTTGAATGCTGTCACCAGGACCGACGCTCATCCCATCCCCCGAGCGGATGAATTGATCGACCGCATGGGGGCTGCCCGCTACCTCAGCATCTTCGATCTGACAGCGGGCTACTGGCAGATCGGTCTCACACCCCGGGCCCAAGAACGGTCCGCCTTTTCTACCCCCGATGGCCACTACCACTTCAAGGTCATGCCCTTCGGCATGAAGAATGCCCCAGCTACTTTTCAGCGACTAGTGAACCAGGTCTTGGCGGGGCTCGAGGAGTTCAGCGCCGCCTACCTGGACGATATCGCTGTGTACAGCCGCCACTGGTCCGACCACCTCCACCACCTCCGAGAGGTCCTGCAGGCCCTCCAGCGGGCCGGCCTCACAATCAAGGCCGGCAAGTGCCAAATTGGTCAGGGATCCGTGACCTACCTCGGACACCAGGTGGGAAGCGGTCTGGTGGCCCCTCTGCAACTCAAAATCGCTGCCATCCAGTCCTGGCAGCCCCCAGTCACGCAGACCGAGGTCCGAGCCTTCTTGGGGCTCACCGGCTACTACCGGCGGTTCGTGAGGGACTATGGCAGCATTGTGGGGCCCCTCACGGGTCTCACGTCCAAAAACCACCCGAAGAAGATTAACTGGACCCCCGACTGTCAAGCGGCCTTCGAGAAGCTGAAAGCCGTCCTGTGCACTGCCCCTGTGCTCCAGGCCCCCGATTACAGTCGGGAATTCATTGTGCAAACGGACGCCTCCGACCACGGCATCGGGGCGGTTCTCTCCCAGCTGAACCCCGAGGATCTTGACCAGCCGGTGGCCTTCATCAGCAGACGCCTCCTGGCCCGAGAACAGCGCTGGAGCACAATCGAGAGGGAGGCCTTCGCAGTGGTGTGGGCCCTCAAAAAGCTCTGGCCCTATCTCTTCGGTACCCACTTCCGGGTGCAAACAGATCATCGACCCCTGCAGTGGCTAATGCAGATGCGGGGGGAAAACCCCAAACTATTGCGCTGGTCCATCTCCCTGCAGGGGATGGACTTCACTGTGGAACATCGACCGGGCCAAGACCACGCCAACGCAGATGGCCTGTCACGCTTTTTCCGCCTCGACGAGGAGAGTCCCCAAGAGGATGGGTGACTCTCCCCGCCTTCAGCTGGGGGGACGCATGTTGGACAGGCCACATGAAGGGCTTGCTCCCTCCCCGCATGACAGGGCCCAAGCCCCGGCCCTCCAGGTGTTACCCACAAGAACAACCCTCACCCCGTCTCCCGACGGAACTCCTGCCCCCGGACATCCATGTATCATGGGGCCGAACCACTACCGGCTCCCCCGGCCGGACCAGCCGCCATCTTGGACACTGCACCACGAGGCCGCGTGGCCTCAGCTCGACCCTAACCCTGGGCCTGGCCAGGCCCCGACATCCCGGCACCACCATCCACCCAGGAGGTGAACGGACCACTTGGCAGGTCAATGGGAGAAAGAAGTGTCGATGGCTCTCCCCCGCCAGGTGCCGATCGCCCTCCAGCTCCCCCGGGCGCTGGCTCCACCCCCCTGCTGGGTGTCTGGACTCCCTCATCCCGGACCTTCCGACCTCCAAGTGCGAGGGTCCGGACATCAAAGGGCGCCAGACCTATAACTAGGGCAGCTCCAGAGCAGGGAGGCAGTTGTATCCTGGAGTCGAGAGACACCGAGAAGAACTCAGCCTTGACGGACTACCGGCGCTGCCGTAGCCCTGCCTTGTGAACTATCGTCCTGCCTGCTGGCGCTGCCGCGGCCTTCTGCACCCCCCATCCTCGTCGGGACCTGCTGGCGCTGCCGCGGACCGTTGTAACGACCACCTTCATCGGGACCTGCTGGCGCTGCCACGGACCGTTGTAACGACCACCTTCATCGGGACCTGCTGGCGCTGCCGCGGACCGTTGTAACGACCACCTTCATCGGGACCTGCTGGCGCTGCCGCGGACCGTGTAACGACCACCTTCATCGGGACCTGCTGGCGCTGCCGCGGACCGTGTAACGACCACCTTCACCGGGACCTGCTGGCGCTGCCGCGGCCCGTCCAAAGCTAGAACATCGAGCTCGAGGATTGTGAGCTATCCATCACACCATCTCAGCTACCAGATTGGTAACCAGACTGTCCCGCTACCCCCTTTCCCAAACCAAGAGACTAAAATCGAGGGGACCCCCTGAGTCCAGACCTCCTTGTACCATTCCATCGTACCTTAAGAAATCGCTTATAAAGAACGTTAAATCCTATCCTTGTGTGGTGTATATCTGTGGGGGGGAAGTTACCCATCTGTACGATCGCTGGAGACGGCTCTCCCCGGAGACCTCTCCCCTTGTCCTCGGCCGACTCTCCCGGTCCGTCTAACAGTCCGTAGATGTAAAATTGTGTGTGAAAAGGCATATTAACATTGATAATAGTACACTGAATTATAAATCTTTAAAATACTTTATCAAATTGATGATTCCATTTAGAGGGCAAACTCTTTTTCACAAGGATCAGAACTCCAAATTGCTTGGTAGTTGCCATGTGCTCTTTGCTTTATGTGTAAATTGTTTTCCTCATCTTATTGAGTTGGCAACCAATGTTGACAAAACGTGGGCATACTAGCGAGAACCAGCTGGTAGCCTCCCTGGTGTTGCGTATGTGAGGTGCCTTCTCACTTCTCACATCTATTTCTCTGATTACTTTTCTGAGTTCTGGTGATCTACTTTGTGTGGAAAATATTTTTAGGTAACGGAGGGTAGTGTTGCAGGTCTTTTTAACTGAAATTCAAGAGGCCCAGGACTTCACTAATTTGGACGTGATGCCAGAGATTGGGGGGATATAGGTATTCCCAATAGTAGTGGAGGTCCTTGAGTTCAAATGTGATTTGTCTTGATGCCAAGCCCTTATTGATTTTGATAGATGTTGAGTGGAGGGCGGCTTGGCAGTTTCCCTCTATAGCTCCCATTTGAAAAGAGTTATCTTATTTGCTGACAAGATTTATAGTGTGAAATTCAGATTTGAGCATCTTGGAGCACTTTGCAGGCTGGTGAATTCTGATTAATGCATTTCAAGGTAATCAAAGGTGAGTTTTGTGCGATTTGCCAACATGATTCATGCCACTTTTTATCTGCCAAAGACTTGTGGGAAAATCTCTATGGGTAGGAAGCGTGCACATGGCTTTTGTCTTTTCCCATTTTAACTATCACCAGACTTCTCAGAGTTTCCTCCCACAGGTAAATGATCTTAAATAACTTTCAGATTGAGTTGTAAGGATGGAACCAAATTGCGGCAGATCTTTTATGTGGCTAAATGCCCTTTCAAAGATTTTAGCATCAAATTTCACTACTTTGAAGGCTTTAAGTTACTTGCTACAGAATGAACAAATACAAGTATTTTGTAAAAATACACTGCTAAATTCAAAAATATAATATACACTCAAACACCTAAAACAGGACTCCTAAAGAAGATCACATTTATGAGTGATCACGTCAATTCAATAAATCTTTATTGGCACGAATATTCGACCAAAAAGCACATAATAAAACAATTTAGCTCATCATAGTTAAAATTAAACATTTAAAAAGACATCAGTCAAATTTAAGATAAAAGCACTAAAAAACATGTCATTAAAGAATTAAAATTCACAATATATATATTTTCCTTGACCTTAAAGCCTTGGTGATAAAGTTTAAAACAGCAATACAGATCATTGGTGACTCAAGGTGCTGAAGGAAAATCAAACCCTCATTACCTCCTCATCCGTCTTCCTGTCCCATTCCTTATCAGTGAGCAGCATGTCTGCTCCCCAGAAACTTAATACCTAGCAAAGTTTTTAGCACTTCCCCCAATATGGCGCCACCTATCAGGTGAGAATATAGGGGAAAGTGCGTCACACAACAACCTGTTCATTTTTTTCGGACTTTGTCAGTTTCTCTTTACCTAGCAGGCTGGTTGGTCGGGTAAGTGGTTTTGTTCTTATTTTTCCTCTTTTTTTTTTGCGGCCTGCTGTAGCGGCTGCCTTTGCTGTCTTATGCCTTTGTTTTGTGCATGCCTTTTGTTTGGTGTGCGCGGCCCACTCTAACTGCCGCTTGTGCCTGTTTTTCTCGGTTCGGCAATGCTCTGTAGTATGCCTCTGTGTGTCAAGGTGTTTGTGGGCAGTGTCCCGTACCTCGTCTCCTGGCCTCGGACCGCCTCCTGCATTGTTCCCTGTGCCATTACACCTGCTGTGTCTGGATGCATGCATGGTATATGCGACCTGCTCTAGCGGCCGCTTCTCTTTTGACCGGTCCTGTCATGCCCTGCTGTAGTGGGCGCAGGTCCTCTCCTGGTTCCCTGCGGTGCAGCGCGTCCTCTTGGGTTTCCTGCCTTCCTTAGGGGTTTTTCGGTGGCGGGGCTCTTTTTTATGCAACCGCCCCCTTTCATGGTTGTGCGAGAGGTCGGGTTCCTCGGGACTTCATTTCTTTTTAAACGGGTCCTTTTTTCAGTTGGTCCCCGAACTCTGCTGGTGTATGTTCTTCACCTGTTGCTCTGTTGTTGCGCTGCCACGGACCAGGGTGCTTCTGGCTCTGCTGCTCCTAATTTGGATACCCTGCGCCTCATTATCAATGAGGCTGTTGCTGCTGCTTTCTTGGCTCGAGAGGCGGCTGGCCCTCCTGCCAAAGTGCCTCGTGGGTCTCTCAATCAGCCTGACCCTCTGGCTGGAGATGTGGGGGCCGAGGAGGATGATTGTGTGCGTGGTTGTGTTGTTCAGGGTGAGGAGCTCTCCGATTTGTTTGATCATGTGCGTGGCAATTTGGGTTTCGCTCCTTCTGTGCCGGTTGTCCTGGAGGATGGCATTTTTACTCAATATCACCAGCCGGATTCTGCGTCCTTGCCCTTGCATGGAGCTGTGCGCAAAGTGCTTACACATGAGTGGAAGAATGTGGATAAGTCCGTCCTCCCTCGCTTTTTGTGTAAGCGTTATCCCTTGGAGGGGTTTTCTACTGAGTTCCCTCAGTCGGTCAAGGTGGACAATTTGATGGCTGGTCTTTCCACTCAGGGCTGGGTTCTGTCTGATGATGCCCTTCCTTTTGACACTGTTGATAAACGGGTGGAAGGAGCGGTGAAACATTTGTACACTGCCTCCAACTTTGCTGTCAGGACTACGACCTACTCCAACTACATGGTACAGTCCCTGCTGAAGGATTTCCAGGCCCTGGCTCTTCTTTTGCAGGACGGGAGGATGCCTCCTCTCTTTTGGCCCTCATGGAGCTGCAGGTGCGCAATTGTCGGACATTTCTTTTGATAATTTGTGTGCCGCATCGGCTGCTTCTGGGGGTATGATTGCTGCCAGGTTTCAGATCCGGATGCGTTCAGAAGTCAGTTCTGCTTAAGTTGCCTTTTGTGGGGTCCAAGGTGTTCGGGCCCCAGCTGGAGGATTTGGTCAAGCAGTCGGCAGAGAATCATAAGCTTGTGGCTCCTATTCGCCCTCCTTCTCAGGGGCGGGGGTTTGGTTACCGCCGTGCCTTTGGCTTTCCGTCTGTCAGGGGTGCTTTGCTGCCCTTTCATGGCAGGGGTCGTGGCCGGGGGGCCCCTGGTTGTGCCGAGTCCTGAGCCCAGGCCGGTGGTTCTGCCTCCGCTCCTTCTCCAAAGCAATGACTGTCTGCCTTTTCCAGTTGGAGGTCGCCTTCGCTTTGTTGTATATCAATGATTGACTCTTCCAGATGCCTGGGCAGTGTAGATGGTGTCTGCAGGCTATTGGCTTGAGTTTTCCTCTCCTCCCCCTCCGGTCTTCCGGGAGACTCCTCTGCCTCATCATCCTCTGAGGCGGGCGGCTTGGCTGAACGGCGTGCTGCTTTTGTTGGAGAAGGCGGTTCTCATTGAGATTCCTCCTCTGGAGCAGGTCCAGGGTTGTTATTCCAGCCTCTTCCTGGTCGCCGAGAAGGACACAGTGGACCTGTGCACTGTTTAGGATCTGAAGAGGGTCAATCTCTACATTCCGAGGCGGACTTTCAAAATGGTGACTTTGCTGTCTATCCTGTATCTGGTGCTGCCGGGGTGTTTCCTTTCTTCACTGGACCTGATGGATCCCTATCTGCACGTCCCTATCCATCCTGCGGATCAGTGTTTTCTCTGTTTTTCTGTCGACTCCCGGCACTTTCAGTTCCAGGTGCTTCCTTTTGGCCTTTCATTGGCGCCAAGGGTTTTCACAAATCTATTGGCCCCTCTGGTGGGTATTCTGCATTCCAGGGGTCTTCCAGTTTTTCCCTATCTTGATGATTAGTTGATTGTTTCTCCTTCTTTCTCTCAGGCTCTGTCGGATGTGGACCAGGTCTGTCATCTTCTGGAGTCCTATGTGTTCCTCATCAATCACAGGAAGTCCTCCCTGCTGCCCTTCCAGACTCTGAAGTTCCTGGGGGCTCCCTTCCGTATGGATCTGGGGATTGTATTCCTCTCCCGGCAGAGACAGTTGACTTTGTTCCGTCACCTTTTGTGGGTTCTGTCCCAGTCCCAGGTGTCTGCCCGGCTCTAGTTGCGGAGTCAAGGGGAGATGGCTTCCACTCTGCATCTCCTCCCGTGGGCCCGTCTGCATTTGATTCCCCTCCTGCATCACGTCCTGGCCCACTGGGATCCTGCCTCTCAGGACTACGACGCTCTTATTCCTGTCACACCAGGGATTCGGGCTGCTCTCCAATGGTGGTTGTCCCCTCAGTCTCTTTCCGGGACTTTGACCCTCTTCCTCCTCCGGCGGTGGTAGTGTTATTAACCAATGCCAGTGCCGTGGATTGGGGTGCGGTCCTGGGTGCTTCCAAGGCTCAGGGTCGGTGGTCCCGGTTCAAGTCTCTCCAGTCCTCGAACTGGAAGGAGCTGCGGGCGGTTTGGTTGGCTCTACTGCAGTTTGCTCCTCTCCTTCTGGGCCGTGCTGTCTCTGTTCAGACTGACAACCAGGTTGTTCGAGCTTATGTGAATAATCAGGGGGGCATGTGCCAGTCTCTGTTTCTCCTTTCCAGGAGGATCGGTCTTTAGGTCGAGCGGAACCTCTTGTCTCTGATGCAGTGGTTGAAGTGGGGGGAAAAAAGTAGGGGAACTGTGGGTGGAGAATTAGAGGATGTGAATAATGCATGGATTGGGTCAGTGGGCAGAGTCAGAGGTGTGGCAGAAAGGGCAAAATAACCCAATTTTTAGTATTTGTTTCCCATTTCACTAACCGGTTACAGCTTATTACGTTATTTAATTTAACCAATGGATACACATGTTTATTTAAGGTTTAATATGAGTTATTGACATTAAAATACATTCACAAAGTGGGATACGTTTTCAATCACAGAATGTCCCAAATATCCGTTAAAGTGGAATCACAAGCTATTTGTCTCCCAGCCCTGGAGTTTCTGTCATCAGCACTTCTCCTCCCTTTTTCCACAAGAGCAGTTCAAACATGAATGGTAAAAATATCCTAGTTTGCAAATGTTTTCCACATGACATGGCTCTGCCATATTTGCCACATAATATATCATCTGCTGCATAATCTGATGATTTTAACTAATAAATTGTTTATAGCTCAAATGGATGAAAAGTTCCTTAAAAATGTGACTTGTGCTGCTGTGAAGTGGGGGCCCTTTGTAAAGGTTGACTGGTCACCTTTCTCACTGCTACAGTTGTATGTTCCTCTGGTACTAATAAGGAAAAATCTTTGCAGAGACTGTTAGCATGTGTAAAAATTTCAAAATAATAAAGTATCAGAAAATGTACAGCACCACTAATACCAGTTTAGAGTGTCAGAGCACTTACATCACATATATTACACAGGGACAATCAATCATACATGTGTAAATCACTGTATAGGAAATGTTACATAAGACAAAGAACTACAAGGTGTAGGAGTCACATGACAACCATACTAATAGGCAGCATAGTTTAATAGTAATTGGTCTGGAGAAACACAAACTCAGAATTTAAAACATAATACTATGGTTGGTGGTTCTCTTTAATAATCAGAATTGATTTCTACTCAAATGAACCCTTTTTCTGCACCTTCAGGATAATCAAAGACTGGGGAAAAACCATAACGCTCTAAATTATACCTTGCAGTTTGCATTCAGCTCTTACATGACAGTTAAGAGCTAACTGTTCTATATTAGGATTTTAACTTATTAACTGCAAGTAACAATAGGGTCTCTCTGACAAAAGCAGTAACCCACTGACCTATTTACATTATGTGCACTTTGTGATCTGAATGGGTCATGTTCTTAGCAGCAGGTGCATTAACCCTCTGCGCTTCCTTTCCATGAGTCAAAACGTCCACTAGCCAAAACACCATCTCTCTCTACTAAGAACATTAATCACTGGAGTTATCATGACATTTTTATTGTTGCCATAAATTGTTGGAGGCCAGGAAGGAGGCAGCAAGTGCTTTTAAAACTATATTATACGTGCAAACACGACGACCCCACCTGAAGTCAGCGTCAGCCGCGGTCCATGCAGGTAACAGATTTGGGGCGGTGGGGCCGGGTAAAGGGGGATTTCAAAGGACGATGCAGAGGGAAAATCAATTATTTATTTAATTTTCCCTCTCCCAGAGGGCTGTCTAACTTCCGGGGAAGGAGAATGGGCCTGCAGACTCTCTGAGCAGGGTGTTCCCTTCCTCTGTGACCATGTGCCTGTCCCTTCTTCTGTTCGTCCTCCGGTTCCGCCTTCCCTGGCTGGATCTGTTTGCCTCGGAGGAGTCTAACCTTCTTCCTCATTTTTGCAGCCTCGTTCTCTCTCGGCTGGCCTGAGCGATCGACGCTTTCTCCATTCCGTGGTCGCTGGGTCTCCTGTTTGCCTTTCCGCCTTTTGCCTTGATCCCCCGGGTCCTACGGAAGATTCGGTTGGATCGGGCAGAGATTCTTCTGGTGGTGCTGGAGTGGTCTCGTCAACCTTGGTTTCCCCTTCTTCTGGCCTTGTCTGTGTGCCCCCATTGGCAGTTTCACTTAAGTGATCAAGTAAGTTTTAACACCGCATAAAAACAATTCAAAACCAATTCCTCCAACCTCTCTGAGGGATTATTTGTCTTACACAGAAAAGTGCTTGTGCCTCAGCCTGCACTTTCTCCTGCCACCAACAAAGACCACCTGGTCCCACCTCTCTCGTCTAAAGAAAGTGAAATGGTTTCTTTCAGAAAGTAAATGTATAACTGCTGTTCATGCCCTAGTACTCACACATCTGGATGGTGGCAATGCACTGCTCCATGGGCTTCCAGACTCTACACTTGAACTCCTTAAGGGCATCCTACACGTCGCAGCTTGGCTCATTCAGGGCCTGGAAAAGAAGGATCACATAGCCCCCATCCAGATTGATCTCTATTGTTTCCCCTTGCCGGACCTCATAATCTTCAAACTCAGCTGCATTATTTACAAAACCATCACGAAAAGCACTCTGGCTTGTTTTGCAGACAATCTTGCCATACCATCAGATTGCAGACTAACAAGTGTAAACAACAGAAAAACAAGACAGAAGCCCATTCTTGTCTATGAACCCAGGATCTGGAATAATATTCCTGTATCCATCAGGACAGCCCCAGCTCCGCTCCTGATTAAGAAATACTTGAAGACTTAACTCTCTTACCTTGAAGAGCACAACATCAAATGGATTAACCTTCCACAACTCAGCTCACTAACCTTTCACTCTTTAAATGTATACTTGCCATGACCATGTACAGTGCTCTGCTGCCTTTTGGCTAGGTATGGCCGTAGAAATAACATATACATACATACATTCCTTGGTGGTGCTTCTTATCTTGGATTCCTTTTAAAGTTATAAACTGGGAAACTGACCAGCACTGACGGTGATGCCTTTGCAAAGCAATCCTCTCCCCTTCCACCCAATCACATTTTGATAAATGCTTGTTCTCCATAATTCCTTGGAGTTGCTATTGTCTGTTTTCCTGTCCTAGTGGAGATGGGGGGCGGGGGGGGGGGGGGTGGTCTCTTGAGCTTTGCTTTTACATAGTGTACATTGAGCTGGCTGGTTATCACCTATCATGTGCAGAAGGGCTCTTCTTGTTGTTTCTGAGGACATCTAACACTGAATGTATTCAATCATCTGTGTGAGCCTGTAGTGTAGTTCCTATATCCCTGATAGGCTCTGCACATTGGAATAATATACACTATAGTTTTGACATAGGACTGAGGTCAGTATGCCTTTATCGAGTACATTAAACTTAATTACTTGTGTGTGCCAGCTAACTCAGAGGTCACTAGAAACTTCTCGAATATACATGAAGGGATTTGTTTCTGACAACCGCATAAACATGACAACTTTGTTTCCCTTGAAGTCGGAACAATCTCAGAACCGTGGAAACAATAGATAACAGTTTCCCTCAGTCAATCGTGCATGCTCCGTTTCTACAGAGTTGCCCCGAAATAGAGAGACGGGCGTTTCAATAAAAAGGGGTTTATTTAACAGTCTTATTTCTCATGCAAGAGATATGAACTGCTACAATCGTAAGACAGGATGCGAAGTACAATACGTACAGGGTTAGCAGTAAGATAAAATAATACTGCAATAGCATGGTTTGTAGCTATGGCATATATTCATAAAATACATACATCAATAACACATGCTAAAATGTGAATACTCATCTGATGCTTCTAAATAGTTCTACCCCAGTGTACCTAACCTAAGTGTAGTACGAGGTAAGAAGTAGGTGCTATTTTCTAAAGTATAGCTAGCTATAGTTTTAGTTTTGCCAAGAGTTGCCAAACGTTTCTCTAAGTTCTAGTCTGCTCCATACCTTAAAATGTGTGAGGTTGGAATCTCTTTCCGCGACTCGATATCTAACACCCCGCAAGGGGAGTCAAAAAAACTGGAGCTGGATTCTCTACGAGGAGGATGACAGCGTCTGGTCAGTGCATCAGGCGGGAACTCGATCTCCTTCCGAACTTGTCGTGGCGAACCGCAAGCAGGCAGTCAAACTGGACTGTACCGGAACCGTGGTTTGCCAGGGCAAGTGCAGGTATATTTATACCTTGAAGTGTTTATAAATGCCTGTATTGATGTAAAAGTCGGGCATCGGAACGCTATGAATGAACCCCTAAGGAATAGATGTTAATGCATAATAAATGAGTTCTTGGAGAAATCAATATCCAAGCAAGGGAAATTCCTAAAGGCTTAAGAGTCTGGTTTTCCAAGAACTCATGACGTGGATTGGCGGATGTAGGAGACCATGCATGTATTTGGTTAGCATGGACAATGCCTAAAAAAGGGCTGGATTTTCTATGCCTAAATAAGGCAATATAAATTGTACCTATATAAGGGCATAAATCTGAAAACCTGTATACGGAATCTAAATCTACACACAACACCCACTCCAGTTTCGTATGAACGACATTACTAAATCCCAAACATACTAAACATATCTAAAAGAGAGTATCGCATGATTAGCTAAAACATGCTAAAACATATCTAAAAACATATGTCCTAAAAATGCATTACAAAACCATTGCTATGCATAAGGTGCTGTACATATTAAAAGCAATATTTCATTCTAAGCATATGTGTGCATTGGGAATGCTAAAAAGAATGAACCAGAAATATATACACATGATGAAATGGCTCGTTAATACAGAAGAAAAGGGGTCGAAACCATTTCATATCAGGTTAACACAAATCAATTGTTGATGTGACAAGGTGGCATAATGTCCCTGGAATACAAATTTGGAAAAAAAATAATCATAGGAAAAAAGTTCCAAAGTTGGTCCCTTGTCTGAAAAGAATGAAGGCCAAATTCAGAGTCTCATCGGAACACTGTGTGCCTTATTCAAAATTCAGTGTGTGGGCCTGGAGAAAACATGAAATCTTCTAATCCTGTAGACAAAAAGTCGTCTACCGTTGTAGGTGAATGTTGGAATACCTTGTTTAGAAGATTAACTGCACATAGATGTGAACTATCACCTTCAGCATTGGTTGCATTAGCAATGTTCGAATCGGATGTTACCTGCGTGCCTGATGTTTCTTCTTGTACCTCAGCAGTAGCAATTTGCATCTGTGAGATCTCAATGAATGCCGTCATCAGGATTGGTAGCCGCTGGGGACAACACAGAGCATGGGTCGTTACTGGGTCCAGCAGAGTATCGATATCTGTAGGCATGACTGATGGGAGTGTTAGACAGAAGTCTAGCACGCATTCTTCACCGCATAGCAGGCAGCGTAGAACAGGTAAGATGCAATCTTGCCAGATTGGTCTGAATGACAGAAACCATGTGGTGTTTAATTCTCATAGACGAGGTAAACCCAAAATTTGGACAATGCGCTCATGACACTTCATCTCCAATAGAGCTCTCTCCATGGTGAATTGGGTGTCGCTGGTGATTTGGCTTGCCATATCATAGCAGTAGGAGCAAAAATAGGATCCCTGCAACGAGTGCTAAAAGGAGCTGCAATCCGCCAAACACAGAGTGCAAGAAGTTTGGAAATATGCAGAGGATTGCTTGAAAAGGTGCTAACAGTCCTGCACATACATTCTTAAATACATGTATAAGACCACTCGTATCAGACATGTTTAAGATACGACCTAACATTTCTGAGAAATGTACAGGGCAGTTTGTATACAAAAGGGTATGTATCTCGGCAGAAGTCCTTGCGAGATCATAGGTTTCTCTGGCCGAGGTCAGTGGCACTGTTTTCTGTAAAAGAATGGCTTTCATTCTGCTTAGAGTATCAATTCGTATAGAAGAGATGTTCAGTGAAGGCCATAAAGGCGCCTCCCTGACTGTGTCTATTTGTGGAAACAAGACTTGCATACAGCAAGTGACCCTGGATGTAACCGTAACTAGATATGGAATACCTGGCAACATGCCACAGCAGCTGTGATCATTCAACATAATGTAACTCCCATTAGAAAGTTGGCCAAAAATTGGATTAATCACTGCAGCCGGTGAACATTGCAGGTGACAGTATAAGTTTGTTGAGGAACCATCACAGGCCACGTGTAAGTTAATACCCTGACAAAGGAGAGAACCGCTTGGTGCGTGTTCACAGTTTTCACCGCTAAGAAACACTTCACGTTCCCCACTCCAACATCTATGTGTGTAAGGTAAATCCCAGGATGTCTTGATGTATCCTTTACCCAACCTTTCATATTTGCCTACTGGTATATAGTTTAGGCAATACTGAAAATGGAAAGTTGTAGCAGGCAGAGTAATTTTACCTTGTATGAGCCATTCAGTAGCTGGTTTTTCTGCCACTGTGAATGGTAATGTTTCCAGTTTTTCAATGCTCAGCACAGTGTAGTCTGCTCCCCTTTGTGCCAGTTTGATCTGTTTATCAGTGAGATTGAATTCTGAAAACAGTGACGTAGTGTTGATTAAACGCCAAGGCACATAGCCTGCATGCACGTTTTGTAACATCCAGCCCAATAGCATGATAGAACGTAGCTGAGACTGACCATGTTGCAACATGACCAAGCCTTGTTCCATGATGTCTATGACAGAAGACACAATGCTGTCCAATGAATATATCCTTTACTACAGAGTCGTTAACCCATTGTCTACTACAGAGAGAGTTTTCTCTAAATTAATAGGATCAATTTCTCATATGCGTTCTGCAGTCTCTGCTTGGGTAACCTTCCATGCTTCATTATAAGCAGCGTAGATACCGGCATATATGAAACTTTTTTGACGCGGTTTTCTTGGTCCTAGCAAAATTCCCTAAGGTCTGCGCCTTCTTGAAGTAAAGTTAATTGTTGTTTTACATCCCTCAGTGTAGCTTTCTGTAGCCAATCAAGGAAGAGTTTCCCTACACTGTATGTTGTTACTATCCCTGGATGCTGTCTTTGAACATAGCGTGGGTCTGGCCTATTGATAGTGAAACCCTGTGTTTTGTTCAGGAATTGATCTTGACAGTTATTTGTGTCTGTGGGCCAGAGCAACCATTTTTTCCATTCTGGATCTGATCTATTGTGATGCAAAATATTATGTACGTCGCCCTACCCCCGTGTGGTGCTATTGCTTGCAGGTATAGGTATGGTCAGTGTGTTCATGTCTTTGATCTTGGCTAATCCAAGGCAAGACGTTTGTTGGACAGTGTCATTCAAAAACATAATTTGCTCAGGGATGATACAGGTTCTAAACAAAGCTTCTACCCCCTGTAGTTGCCAATCTTTTGTACCCCAGACAGATTTTGTCTCAGTGTTGTCTTTCCAAAAGTCGAAACCCTGTCTAGACAGTTGGGCAATAAAGGCTGCAGAATAAATCTGTTTCGTATTGGTTAACATTTTTTTCGTTCCTGTCTTGTTCACATTTTTAAAGTAAAACGTTTCTGGATTAGACAAATTGTAGCCCGAAAAATATGGAAATTTAATTGCAAAAGTTTTTGAACTACCCTTTGGAAAAGGTACTAGAGGTAATAAAGTCACTCAATGAAATCTTAAATAAATGTGGAATCTTCAAATGCTCCGACGGACCAAAAATGTCATATTCAGTTTGGTCCCAAACTATACCATCATGTATAGGAACGGCTGTGATGTTCACTGCTGAAAAGTCTCTTGTTTCACGATGGGATGATTTGTGTGGCTGGAGAAGTAAGTTCACTCTTTTACTTGCTGTGTCCATTTGAATATATCTTCCATTTATCAGCATACCCAGAGTTATTACCAGAGCTAACCATAGTAGAAAGAAGAATATTCGCAAAACAATCCATAGTTCAATCCATGGTGAAACCAGATAAGTCTTTTTCAGGAGATGAAAAAAGTCTGTTGCTTGCTCTCTGAAAGTTCTTTGTGCTGGGGTCGTTTCAGGTTCACTGGGATCCCCAGAAAACGTATCAAAGTTCATGAAATAGCCAGAGGCAGTTCTGTCAATGGTTGGAATTGTATCACGATTTGTTAAAATCGCTGGAACCAGTTGATCACTTGTTACTTCGTTGTAGACAGGTGTATCAGGACGAACTGTTATTTGGGTTTCAAGAGGGACGAGTTCCATAGCTTTGTTGCTTAGTCCTCCATCTCTCACTGTAGAATCTTCAAAGGTGATGAGTCTTTCAGTTTGAACCTCTTGGATTGTAGCTAGAGGAGTGCGTCTGCTACACTGGCGGAGTCCACTTGGCCTACTGCTTAGTATCGGCCACAGAGTGTGGTTTGATTAGGTCGATAGACACAAATCTTTTCTCCTTTTTACCAGCAAGGGGCAGCAAAAGTACTGTTCTTGATCCGTGGATTGCTAGGACAGGTACTGGTTGTCTGTAAGAAGACCCAAATTCCTTCTTGTCCGCGATCTTTTCTCTGACTAGATCACCAAGCTTTGGGATCCAGACAGGCTTGCTTGGATGGCCGTTTTTTCCCAAGTGATGGTTGGCTTCAGGAGCACGTTGCTTTGTTTCGTTCTTAGTTCATTTAAGTCCTGTAAAACAGCCAAACGATCTTTGATATAAAATTTCTTATTTTCCATCACTGTGCCTTGCATATCATGGTCCGGTACCAACATTCTAGTTCCAAATAGAACTTCATATGGAGTGACACCCCCTAGAGAACTTCTTGGCAAATTGTTTAATGAGCGGTTGACCCCATAAAGATGTTTGACCCACCCATCACCCAAACCTAATACCCTAGCTGTTATCGACTGCTTTATGTCCCGGTTTTTAATTTCCACAACAGAATTTCCCTCAGGATGGAATGGAGAAGAATACCGCAATGCTACACCCAAGCTGGCCATGGCTTCTTTGTAGGCTCGAGAGCTAAACGCAGGACCCTGGTCAGAAAGTAGTCTGCCAATTGCGTATGTGCCGATAAAGACTAGCAAATCTTTTATAACAATTTGAGCGTCATCTGAGCGCTGAGGCCACATCCATAGGAACCTTGATTTAGTGTTTGTGGGATTGCATTTGTCCAAGAGGACACCTGCACGTAGATAGTCTAATGCTGTCTAATAATGGTGTCTGAACTGGGCTGGCTATGTTGTAGTCAGGTGTCTGGTGGCGTTCTGTACTGCGATGTCTATTGCAGTCTATACAGTTATTGATGAAGATATGAATCAGTGTATTCATTCGTGGCCACCAGTACATCTCTTTCAGTTTCAAAATTGCTTTAGAGATCCCCTGATGTGTCAGACCCTCTCTCAGATGTGCTTCGTAAATTAAAGCTGCTCTTTGTTCCATGTTTGGTATTACCCTATCCCCCATTCCAGGGATTCGAGCAAATGGAACGCTGTTCGCATCAATTATATATGAGTGGAAATTTTTTAGGTAACGCTGCACCGCTGCCTTTGCATGAAGCATTGACAGCCAGCAATATTTCACTGTCTATTTTAATTTTTGAACAAGTGATTGCAGCTACGGAAGCCGTTTGCACAGCCCCTTTCGCAGCTTCATCAGCCAATGAATTCCCTTTAACGTGAACGCCATCACGTTGATGACTCAGCGTGTGTATCACATGAGTGTTTTGTAGTCCATTTCGCAACTGAACTATTTGTTCCCAAAGCATTTTATGTTTGATTGTGCCACCTTTTGCATCTTTGAAACCATTTTGAAGCCAATTCTGTAAATATTCATTGTAGGATTGAACACAGTAAAAAGAATTGCACACTATGAGTGTGGGGTATTCGCGATCCGTGTTTTCAAGTGCCATCTTGAATGCTTGTAGTTCATCTTGCTGAGCTGTACAATCTCCTAGAGATTGCATTTTTGTGACCATTGATCTGAATTTGCCATCACGCATACGACCTTTAACGATCACGCATGCTGCACTGTAAGCTTGTTTACTTTCTGTAGCGGGTTGTGAAGATCCATCAGTATAAATTATAAATTCGTACTGGTCAAGAGGGAGAATTTCAATAGTCAGAGGACATTCGTGTTCATATTGCAGGAATGCTTGTGTTTTTAAATAAGGATCAAAAACCTATTCAACATCAGTTGCAGCAAGACAATTAACCCACTGTATCCATCTTGGATGTAAAGCTTTTGCATTCAGAATGCTAGCTTTAGTAACTGCCTCTAAGGCTGGTACAGGAGTCACGACCATAATGCGGTTCCCCTGTGCTAGGGCTTTTTCTTTTGCTACAGCGGTTTGAACTGCTGTCAGAATCTTTTCTGTAGAAGTGAATTTCATTTCTGCTTGTGTATACAAGTGTGATTTGTATGCAATTGGTACTTTTTCACCTTCGTTAAAAGTTAAGTAGGTGAATCCGCATTGACCCGGAATGATTCGGATCACTAAGTTGCGTACATTTACGCATGTTTGCAAGTGTTTAGCTGCTAAAATGTCTGTTTGAAGTGAACGTAGAATTTCTGTGTGTTCTTGTGTCCAAGTTGTGGCTTTGAAATCAGGTTTGATTAATTCCTAGAGAGGTTTAACCCGCTCTGCGTAGTTTAGAATGCATGTTCTTCCAAAATTCAGGAAACCTAGAATCAACTGTAAGGTTTTCAGCGTTTTTGGAGGTTGGAGCAGGGCACACTTTTCTAAAAAGTTGACTGCCAGGCTTTTGCCTTCACTTGAAAGTTCATATCCTAGGAAAAGGACGTTGAGATGGGCAATTCTGGACTTTTTAAAGCTGAATTTGTAACCCTCAGAGGCGAAGCCCAATATAATGGTGTTCACCCTGTTCAAGTGTCTGTCCAGGTCATCGTCTGTCAGATATATATCATCGACATATGACAATGCCTCGTCATCAAGAATTTGTAGTAACTTTGTTAGTCTTGCTGAGAATAACCCCGGGCTGTTTTTGAACCCCTGTGGGAGTCGACAAAATTGACCCTGAGTCCCCATTATTGAGAAAGCGGTCAAATATCTACTTTCAGGTGCAATATTTTGACAAAAGAAACCATTTGAAATGTCAAATGTGGTTTTGTACTTTTTACGCACAATGTTATTCATTAATGCCGTACTGTTTACTGCAAATGTTTTACAACAAGAGTTTAGGTGTCTGTAATCCAAAACTAGACGATATGTATTGTCTGGTTTGGAGACAGGAAACAAAGGATTGTTCATTGATGAGGTGCATGTTTCAATCACCCCTTGGTATTCAAGCTGATCTAAGATCTCCCTGACTTGTTTTTTAGCTTCTTGCTTAACCGGGTACTGCCTTTGTGCAGTTGGTTGATTTTTTAACTGAATTTTGTGGTAAGGTGAGTCCTCATCTCATCCTACACGACTCTTTTTTCGTGTGATAGAGATACGGACGTGCGTCATATACATGAGGATGGCAACATTGCAATATTGACACTGGGGGAGAATTTTGAATCCTCATGAAATAGAGTTGAATCTACACTGAAAAAGAAATTTTCAAATCATAGCACGGAAATAGTAAGATACGAAGTGCATTCGATTTTACTAATACAGAGGGATCTGTCTACATTACGATTAGAGAGTTGCCTGTTGCAATATATTTTCCAAATACAGAAACAGTACGTTGATATCCCTGAAGAAGTCCCAAGAGGGATGAAACGCGTTGGCGGCAGAGCAATTGTAGAATGTTTTTAAGGAAGTAATTGTTATATAATAAAGGACGAACAAAAAATAAACTACAATCAAGTCTCTCATCATTAAACGATATATGTATTATGGGAAGCTGAATTAATGTGATACTCTGTTTTGTTCGAATTACAACAAGTAACACTATGTTTTTTATAAAATAGAATTACATTTCTCGGGTGCAGGGTTATCTTCTAGTATGTTTATGATGGTTCTGTAACTGTCTCTGGGATGTATACGGGTCACATCCCAGACCTGCTGCACCGAGGGTCATTTTGAATATAAGAGGCAAAATAATTAGTGACGTCTGGTGCTATTTCTGTTAGAAGCTCTGACCCTGATTGTTATTTAATTCATGATTCTTATATAATGCTGGGGCCTGGGCCACTGCCCATTTCCTGGCATAAGTATATTTTAAGTGTACTGGAACATTTTTGGAGAAGGATGGCATAATGATGTCTTTGCCATGTGGGCACTCCCTGACAAATTCTGCTGGCCAGTCTTGTTCTGCTAGAAGTATATCATAATCCTTTGAAAGTCACTCCCAAAAGAGTGCTTTTACTTTTCTTGGTATGTCTCCCTCCATCCGGAGAGTTATTTCAAATAACCTCTGCGGAGAACTAACCCTGGTATCTGCAGTTTCAACTTGAATGTCCTCATTCAAATCCACTGTCTCCAGAGCCCCTTCAGGTTCTGGCGAGCTACTGTAACTTCTGCTGCGCTGTCCAACATTGTCTGAGCCCATTCTCCGTTCTTGAGTTGTGTTCTCAGAATCCTCGGCATGTCTGATCTTCAGACCTGCTACCTTCTTTTTGGAGAATTGAGGTTTTGGTTTGTTTTTCTGAATGTGTTGATCGTCTTTGGACTTTACGCGTTCTTCTTTGTTCTCTGACCGTCCTCTTCTTTCGGATGTCTGTGATGATATCTGAAAGGTACAAGAGGAACGTGTATCAGTATCTTGATACTTGTCAGGTTTTCTCAAATTATCCCTATTCCTGAGGTTATACCTCCTTTCAGAGAGCTCCTTTTGAGGAGACCTACCTCGAGATTGAGAATCTTTCTCTTTTGAATGTTATTTGTTATTTTCTCACTTCTTTTTAGAAGAGGTAGGAGTGTTTTTAGGAAAGACCTTATCATGACTTTCAGACAGTTGTGGTTTAACTGTGTAATTCTATTAAATCTTGTATCTGATTAAGTAATTCTTCGTCAGACATTGCTTCAATGTCAGGATGAGGTGTGTAGCCGGCTAAAATGGGCCATGTTGCTCTACCTGGTCTACCTAGTGGACAGAGCCTGGTAATGTGATTGAAATGTTTTAGGGGGCCTTTAAGCCAGAGATCATGCTCCTGGTATGTGAGTGGAATTTCAATATCCTCGAAAGGAATATATTCCCTAGGTGGTTCATCTTCTTTGTAGAAGTGAAACGTTACAGTTGCTGGATTTGATTCTGGGAATACTATCCATGAATAGAATACCTCTGTCTGGTGAGATTCATGTGCCTCTATCACAAAAACTGCTCTACCACCTCTTGGTGTTAGGCCATGTTTTATACGTTTTAGAGTGATGGCGCTCCTTAAATTTGGAGCGATGATTTTCGTATTTTCATCGGTTTCATCAAAAACTGCTGCAACCTCGTTGGGTACAGCTCCACCAGTATCGGTGTTTGTGCCGTTTTCGGTCATTGTTTAATGAACGTTTCAGAGAAAGTTTCAAGGGAACAAAGATAAGGTTCACCATATTTTGGAACACTGTATCCTTCAACGTTGAACAAACCAAACAGCTAATACATAGGACTTTTGTCCTACTCAGCTATGGCGGATATTATCCCTACCCACTCAAGACGTCTTATGTTGTATTATGAGTAGGGGTCTCTGAGTTACTTCAGTATCTAGCGTTAAATTAGTGCCTTACCAAACCTTTGGGCACCATGTAGTGTAGTTCCTATATCCCTGATAGGCTCTGCTCATTGGAATAATATACACTATAGTTTTGACATAGGACTGAAGTCAGTATGTCTCTATCGAGTACATTAAGCTTAATTACTTGTGTGTGCCAGCTAACTCAGAGGTCACTAGAAACTTCTCGAATATACAAGAAGGGATTAGTTTCTGACAACAGCATAAACATGACAACTTTGTTTCCCTTAAAGTCGGAACAATCTCAGAACCGTGGAAACAATAGATAACAGTTTCACTCGTGCATGCTTAGTTTCTACAGAGTTGCACAGAAATAGAGAGACGGGCGTTTCAATAAAAAGGGGCTTATTGAACAGTCTTATTTCTCATGCAAGAGATATGAACTGCCACAATCGTAAGACAGGATGAGAAGTACAATACGTACAGGGTTAGCAGTAAGATAAAATAATACTGCAATAGCATGGTTTGCAGCCATGACATATATTCATAAAATACATACATAAATAACACAGGCTATAATGTGAATACTCATCTGATGCTTCTAAATAGTTCTACCCCAGTGTATCTAACCTAAGTGTAGTACGAGGTAAGAAGTAGGTGCTATTTTCTAAAGTATAGCTAGCTATAGTTTTAGTTTTGCCAAGAGTTTCCAAAAGTTTCTCTAAGTTCTAGTCTGCTCCATACCTTAGAATGTGTGAGGTTGGAATCTCTTTCCGGGACTCGATATCTAACACCCCGCAAGGGGAGTCAGAAACACTGGAGCTGGATTCTCTGCGAGGAGGATGACAGCGTCTGGTCAGTGCATCAGGCGGGAACTTGATCTCCTTCCGGACTTGTCGTGGCGAACCGCAAGTAGGCAGGCGAACTGCACCGTACCGGAACCGTGGTTTGCCAGGGCAAGTGCAGGTATGTTTATACTTTGGAGGTGTTTAGGAATGCCTGTATTGACGTAAAAGTCGGGCATCGGAACGTCATGAATGAACCCCTATGGAATAGATGTTCATGCATAATACTTGAGTTCTTGGAGAAATCAATATTCAAGCAAGGGAAATTCTAAAGGCTTAAGAGTCTGGTTTTCCAGGAACTTGTTGTGACGTGGATTGACGGATGTAGGAGACCATGCCTGTATTTGGTTAGCATGGACAATGCCTAAATAAGGGCTGGATTTTCTATGCCTAAATAAGGGCAATATGAATCGTACCTATATAAGGGCATAAATTGGGAAACCTATATACGGAATCTAAATCTACACACAACAAGTCATCTCCTACTTCTGTCTATGGCATCTGACACATCTGTAGGGGCATTTGGGGTGGAGCACAGTGGATCAGTAGGAGAGCGACAGACTAGCCTACTGTACTCTTTTTGGCAGGCCAGACAGTAGAAGTGAAGCAGAGTGCATGTGAGGGTGTAAGCTTCCTTCTTGGATTTCTAGTGTTTGTCTCTGAATAAATGATAAGGGCAGGCAGGCACTACTAAAAGCAGGACCTCTTCTGGGCTCAGGGTGAGCTCTTATAGCAGGTCAGCAGATCCAATAGATGCCCATGATCTTCTGTCATTACAGCAGAGGAGTTGGAAGATCAACCAAAGAGAGGAGAAAGCAGGATCTAGGGGGGGTCAGAGAACAAAGGAGCCATTTCTCCCAGGGCAGGTCCATGCCTCACTGTTGCCTGTCTCCTTCTATTTCCAGCTGCCCCATATCTGTTCTGGCTCCATGGCTTGCCAGTCACAGGTTCTCCTTTGTAGGCCCTGGAAAGCTTGATTTTGGCTCTAGGCCTCTTTAGAGCTCTTTGTTGTCTGAACTCCGGGGAGGTCTAGCATCAGAGGAAATAGAGAAGCTCATAGATCAATCCTTCCACCATTCAGGTCACCTGAATGGAAGATTAGAGGATGACACAGAGCCAGTAGAGATCATTTGTGGAGCTGCCAAGTCAAGATCACTGATACTGCCCATGAGTTAAGAAATGAGGAGGGATGATGTGACAATGAATCACAAATATCTGTGCGTGAGTGCCTGTGTGTAAGTGTGTGTAAGTGAGCATGTTCCTGTGTGTGTATCTATTGGATTGTTCTTAGGTGTTTCTGGTTATAAACCGGCTTGTCATGATATTTTAATGGCATTCAAGTAATCCTTGAAAAAATAGTGTGCTATCCTTTACAATTATTGGCAAGATTCTGCTTAATTGTAATAGAATAATGTCCCCTATCTAACATATTATGGGCACTCTTTTCTTCAATGTTTTTTATTAATGGGATATAGGCAAGTATAAAACCATCACGTTGAACACCCCATTCTGGTGGTCACAGCCATCTTCATAGATAACTTGCACCATTTATCAGCATTGCATAGGGACTCCTGTTATGTAATCGTATTACAATAGTACATAAAATGTCCTCCATCTGTCCCATATTCCTACTGTTAATGTCTCCTTCAAATACTATGTATTTTTTATGTAAAGCCCGGCCTGGATATCTTAGTTAATTGGGCTTTTTATAAAAACCTGTGTGTCCTAGTAATGTCTCTTTGATGTCAAGCAATGCAAAGGAACAAAAAACTGCACAAAAAACAGTTTGTGCCCCGGGAAAAGGGTACTGTTGCAGCAGAAAACACTTATTGCCTTGCACTACTTTGCTTGGCTTTGCATGGCTTTATGCCAGGTATAAGTCTTATTAAATCTGGAGATTTCTGTGCAATCTTTAAGATGTTACTACTTTTCCTTAGATAATCACTCAAGGGCAAAGGTCTCAGGTGCTCTGTGAGATGGCTGCTTGATTTGGGAGTCCTTGCACCTTGGGACCTAATGTTTTTCTGCTGCTATTTGAAGCAGCTTTGCATTGTTTGACAGATTATCTGCTGTGGCTCACCTTGGTGCATTTCTTTGGGGGGAGATGCTGTCAGTACCATCCTTACCTTAACTATCTGGAAAATCTCTGCTAACTCTCTCACATGGGGGTAACAGGGTGGGGACAGGCACCTTGTGTTCTTGGTATCTTGCTATAGTCATCGCCAGCTATGAACTTGAGGGCATGGATTCATTCCTGCAATTTCAACTCTTCTGTTTAGCTTGGCCTTAGAGTGGCGTGGGGGGTCCCTCTCTTCATGTGACTGACTGGCCTCATTTCTCTGTGTCATGAAACTGCAGCCCCATTTTGGTTTTGGCTGCATCTCTCTCTCTCTGGATGCTGGCGTTGGGGGCAGCTGGTACAAAGCCTGTGCTAGACCTAGTATTGGACTAGAGGCAATTTGGTTTAGGGTTGTGCTTTGCCTTCCTGCAGTCACTGCTAGGACTAGATCACTGTTTCCTGCCTACCTGCTATTGTCAGCCTGTGATAAAAACAGCGGGGACGCTTTGTCCTTGCACGACCACTCCTTTATGTATTTCTGCATCTTGGAGAGACTGGTGTCCATTTAGTGATGCCCTTACCTTTTTTTTGTTGGTGGGTGTGACTGTACTGAGTATCTGTAAATGTGGCCAAATTTCCCTGATGGTTGAACGTTTACTGGACGCTGTGGGGTGGATTACAATTATAATTTGAATCCTGTGATTTTAGATTACTGGGAGTACCTCAGTGATCCCGAACCATTGTTACATCAAAAATGGGGAAAATGATCTTAAATTAGCGAGCCTTACTTTTTATATGAGTCGCTTAGCTCCACCCCTGCAAGTTTTGAACTCAACATACCTGTAGTTGGGGAAACTGAAATGAAAAAGCTTGTTAAGAGAAGTGCAAAATAGCCTTGCTGCTTTTGATGGCAAATAAGGACTTTCTTACCCCACAGCTGGATCAGATGAAAGACAGACTTGATAAACTGGCCACCAGATTAGCAATTACTAAGAGATGTATCTAGTACATGTAAGTTGACAAAAATTGGGCTATGCCGGACATGCGAGCGTCGAAAGCAGCACCATGTCAGAAAAAGGACCGCCCGACAAGGAGTCGGCAGTCCCGCTTCCTTAATTATGATGTGACCACCTTCACGGCAGTTGTAAAGTACATATTTCCTATTGCGGCTTGTGCTGTAGGCTGCAGCACAACCTGCAATAGGAAATATGCACTTCTTAAACCCCCAGGCCCCCAAGCAGAAGGCCAGGGAAGAGGGCCCTGCGTTGCCCCCAAAGTAACTTTTCCCCTGCCTTTTCATGGTGGTTGGTCTGCCCTGAAAGGATAGGCGGAAAGCAAAATCATAATCTGGACAGCGGAGCAGAGGCTGGCTCCACTGCCATTTTGGGATGATGTTTCCGACCGCCGCCCCGACGAGTTCCGTGAGCTTGTCAGAAACAGAGCATAATTCCCTTATGGGTTTCCCTCTGACCGCCAGTATTGTAATAGTGTGGTAGGACAGAAACCTCTGATGTTGGGTGGAAAGCCTCCGATGAGTTGTCGGATGGCTTTCTGTCCGACATCATATGAGGGCTATAGTATCCGCTGAGAATTTAATGAAGATTGAAAAGATGATGGATATATTCTGTGTCAAGATCGAAGATTTGGAGGGATGTCCATGTTGCAATAATATTTGGATTCTGGGGATCTAGGAAAGTACAATTACTGTAAAAAAAGAAAAATTTGTGAAAAACCTCTTGGATACATCGCATCGGATACTTAATCTGATACTTCTTTCAAGCCAGCCCTGGCCAAAACTAATCTAGGGTTGCTTATATGCCCATCCGGAAAACATCTGGCTTGGTAGTTTGTGTATGTTAGAGCAGGACCAAGACAGTTTTGCATATCACTGATCTCTGTCAAGAATGCCGTTAAGGGTAAAACAGAATTGATCAGGATGTGTCCCATGTAATTACCATTGGTTAAGATTAATTCAAACATACCACCCATCACTTTTTTTTTCTTTTAAGTGAAACACCCTAAGTGTGACAGGTATGGCCAGAAATGTCTCCCGTACTCACAGCACCGTTTAACTTAAGGCACACCTCACTGATGAGTACAAAAGCTCAACACTGGTCTGGGATTGCTTGCGTTCCCATCTGGAGGGAACCACATGTGGCAATTCGGGCAGGACTATCCTATTGGAGCAGGATAAAGACTGATCTGCATATCACTAGGCCCTGTCTAGAGTGGCAGAATGGGCAAAAAACTGATGGAGTGGGAAGCGGCGTGAATAACTACCAGTGGCTGAAATCTATTTATGCATTCCATCCATACCTTTTACTTTTCTAATTTATGGTAGGCCCTGGCTTAACAGTGCCATTCTGGCTATCCTTGGCATAACGGTGGCCCTTCCATGCCATATTGTGGGCTTTCTTTGCCAACATTCTGGATTCCACTGGCACAATAGTGGCCTATTATTGCTATATGATAGACATCTGTAATGACATTTTAGCTATTAATGGTATAATAGTAACATCCTTCTGGCTGCCCCAGGCAAAATAGCACCTATGCTCAGCATATAGTAAGGCCGTTCTTGACTTATCTGTGACCATCTATTTCATGTTGACTCTTCTCTGATTTGATATGGCAAATAACAATATAATTCTGAGTGTTCCTACAATAATGGAGGCGAAAATCTGTGCCATCTGATAGACTTACCTTGAATTTGATAATCGTGACACATTTGCTTGAAAGGTGGAATCTGTTCATGCACGATAATAGTACATTTGGTGTTTGGTGAAAATTAGTGTTCCTTTTAAAAGATACATATATTTTCAGAATAATTTTGTAGTTGTGTTATTGTTTTATGGATTTGTATTTAATTCCTCTCTTGTTATCAGTTCACAAAAATGTGTTAATTTCATATGACATCAATGCATACAACAGATAACAAGAGTTTATTCATGGCATGGTAACATCAATACAACCAATGCATTTCAAGAATTTCTGTTTCTTTCTTCAGGTTGATATCAGAATTATTTCAGCTATATTATTCTTTCCATTGTTTGAAGAAAAAGAGTAGAAAATGAAAACAGATAATTCAATTTCTTGTTTCACAATCATGACATTCATTCCTTTAGTAAATTGATATGTCAATATTATTTCACACTGCTTACTTTCACTGTCTTTTAGCTGTGAATGCCATTTTATCCTTAGTTAAAATCTAGCCTAAATCACAGCAATAGTATTTCAAAACAGTAAATCTTATCACTCATTTGTCTCTGTGAGGACAGTGGATTATTAGTTGGGGTGATTGTGAGACCAAACCAAGCAATAATGGCACTAATCCATATCAGGTCCCATTAGATTTTTTTAAATGAAACCTTTCACTTGGTTCTGGGTAGCTGTGACATAGAGCAGTCAGGTTTAACTCAAATAGAACAAGTGTAAAGAATGTATCGGTTCCAAAACAGTCAATAAGCAAGAAGCATGACACAATCAGAAAACCACACCAATTTACACAAATTGAGTATATTTGTATCTTCAAATAGACAGCTAAACAACAAAAATCAGATGAAGTAAACTGGAGTTATGATTTTTACAAGTTTTCATAAGTAACTCATTTTCTCTCCAAATCAAATTCGAGGGTCTAAGCCAAAGTTAAAGCTTGAGGCAGGACACGATGGAAGTCAAGGTAGAATGCGGTGTCGGGTTGGTCCTGGTCAAAATTTTACCTTCGTAATTAGAAACGTTTCTCTTTTTTTTCTCACTCAATGGGGTCTTCGGGTCCAGTTTCTGCAGCTTGACTACAGTCTTGGGTTTGAGGTCAATGGATGGCGAACTTCAGGGGTCCAGGAAAAGCCTCCGTTCTCAGCTGTATTCAAGGCTACCTGTAAACTGGAACGTAGCAGTAGTCTCTGAGCCTTGCACTCTGGGGTCGGGAACCATACCTTTTTGCTTTAAGTTGGCAAGTTGCAGTTCAGTGACAAAAAAGAGTTCACTCCAGCACTAGCCAAGGGTTAAGGACCTGTAAGGGACCTCTTAAAACATGATCTGTCTGCTACACCAGGGTATGCCCAGGATGAAATGGTCCGATGAGCACTTTGGAGCTGCAGGGCTTCTTTAGCTTTTATGTCCCTGAAGCTTAACTGGAGGCTATCACCGTAGCCCTTAGAGTCTACATGACTAGCCCTTGACATGAGTGGGAGCAGGTCCAGCCCTTGGGATAGCTCTCCATGGGTTTAATAAAAGGAGCAGCCCTCCTCTTTTTGAATTCCTGTTTTGGCTCAGTAGGTACAACAGGCATAGTCTTCCTTGGAGCACACATTTTTTCTGAGGTCCACAGGCTCAGCAGGTGCAGTTCTTCTTCTGTTCTTAAGAATCTAGGGGTGTTCTGAGGCTGCAAGCCAAGGGTGCCACATTTATCCCACTTTCGAATTATTGGGTGGGAAGGACTCACTAGCTAATAGGGCTGCTATTCCCATGTGTTAACCATGACCACGTTTAGATAATTTCCTGTTGGGTTGGCATTGAACATTCCCACTGTACATCTCCCTGCCCAAATCCAAGTTGCTGGGTCTGTTCTTCCTTTGGACAGAGCCATGGACCCACCCCTGAGGTGTGCCTGGTGTAATTATCCACTCCTCCTTTGAAAACCAGTTCAGCAACAGGCTTTCACGCTCTGGAAGAGATGTCAGCCTGTCTATCCACACTAAGGGAAAGGCAGGCTGCACTGTAATTCCCATTTGCCTATCAGAGGTTGTAGCCTCTTTGATGCTGAGCTATCTGTGCCCACAGGCCTCTGGCCATCCTGCTGGAAGAGGTCACACCTAATCCCACCAATAGTTCTTTTGTTTCCTGTTCCTGAGAGATCTTCGCAGCTCTTGGCAATTGGGCAGCAGGCTGTCTCAGGTGACAACTGCTGCAGTTATTCAGAAATGGCTGCTACTAACTTTAATATTAACTCTGGTTTACGTGACGTAAATCATTTATTTGTTGATTCATAAAAAGCATTGCAAAACATAAAAAAACAGCGGTTACTCCACAATGATCACTGCTAAAAAATCTTCATAAAACTATTTTTTTTAAATGCAAGTGTTTAAAAGAAGAGAAGATATATACAAGTCCATAATACCTCAAAAAACATGTTAAAAACCCTTGTAAGTCTTGCAGTGCCAATTTGCCAAACGGCAAATAAAGTTGGTTTGTCTACCTTCTTCATTATGCTAACAATATAGGCTACTGTAGACTGACTAACAACTCCCTCTAAAGCCTGACTTTAACATTTTCAATTTAAATGGATAATGGCCAAGAGTATGAAATGACTTTAAGCAGAGAGAACTATGCACTCCAAAAGTTAGTCACGAAAATTGATTAAAGTGCTTCAATGCCTTGTAACCGCCTATCACAAGCTAGGTCACCTTTGTTATATGTAGACAGTAACCATCCAGAGTAACTGTCATTGGGCAAATCAAAACCCTTCAGTGCATAAGCTGGAAAAGTGCTTTAGTGCATGAGCACCAACCATGCAGTTAGTTCTTTGACTGCGGCATGCTGATCTTCTATTGAAAGTGATTTATGCATAGAAAAACATTACAATACATGTACTAGTATGAAAAAGTGCTATGGTGCCTAGCTGCTGCCTGTCTCGAGTCATAAAGCGATTTGTAAGGTATGCCATACTAGTCATTTACGTAATCCTTTCAAGCTGAAATGTTAACAGATGCTGCAGTGTTCAGAACATTCACATTGATGGATTTATTTGGCTTCTTTACAGCTTAGCTTTCACTTCTGTTGCTAACTTCGAAGCCTTCTTCTCTACCCTCCGTTAGGTATTTTACCACTAAAAGTTCAGTTGAGGATCGCTTGGATTGAAGCTAGCTACAGCCACCTCTCTGCAATTCCTCAACCTCCAGGGCTTACTTACAAGCCCCTTGCACTGCTGGTGCATCACTTTAAGTAAGGGAAAAAGTGATGCTCCGATGGCGCAAGTGGCTTGTAAATAAGCCCCAAAGTGTCATTGAATTTCCTGTGAATAAGTGAACGGCGATCCTGAAAAAGTGGCATTGCACAAACAGCACAAGAACCATGGGCCTCATTTATGAAAAGTGTTGCATCTTTGGGGGAAACCAGTGATGCAACACTTTTCATAGCACCATCCTTGCGACACCATGGATGCGCCGTATTTACTGTACGACGCTCCATGTCGCAAATATTTACAGATAGGTCAGTTTTCCTGACGTATCTGTAGGTGCAAAATTGGTGCATTCCTCGAGTGTGTCTGAAAACAAACGCAACTCCAGCAATATGTCTTTTCATATGGAGCAAGCCCCATGTGATAAGCCCTGTGTCACTCCTTACGCCTGCTTTAAGCAGGCGTAAGGATTTGACGTAGTGACGCCTTAAAAGTGGGGCAGTGAAATCTCATAAATTTCACTGTGCCACTACTACAAGGCTTTTTTGCGGGGCATCACCCACCCTGCATACTTTACACCTGTCCCAGGTGTAATGTAGCACAGGGGTTTACAAAGTGACGCATCTGCCTAGATGTGCCCCTTTGTAAATATGACACAGTGTGGCGCATTTTTTACATCACCACAGAGTCACAAAAAGTGACGCAACAGAGGTGTAAGGGCCTCATAAAAAGGCCCCATGTCTTTAGTCCCCTGTCCGCACAGCCCGCAATTTCCCTGTCCCTCTTCTCTTTTTTATGGTGGAGCATGCTTTAGTGCTGGCAGGACTCCCAGCCTATATTTT
This sequence comes from Triturus cristatus, assembly GCF_964204655.1. Lineage (NCBI taxonomy): Eukaryota > Metazoa > Chordata > Amphibia > Caudata > Salamandridae > Triturus > Triturus cristatus. The sequence goes on along the minus strand of NC_140591.1, from coordinate 1,004,125,365 downwards.
AAAATGTTTACTTAATTGAGTTGTTATAAAGCTCTCCAAAATAGCTCTGGGGTTTAAGCTTTGTATGGTTATTAAGAGCTAATGATCCATGACTGCACCTTGAAAGGGCCATTTTGTCTTTCAAAAGTGACAGAGCTTTGGTACTAGACTTTGTTATTCTTTTAAATTCTGCCCTGCACAGAGATCGATCCCATACTGGTGATAGGCCCACATAGGTTATAGCTGATTTTAAATAAGCTATTGTTGGTGAATGGGCCCTATCTTGTATTTCTAGCCAAAGGTGGTGATTTAGTGAGTCCTTGCCTGCTAGTTTAAAATTATAACAGCAGTTCAAAAAGGCTGCCTGTCAGGCCAGGGATTGCCTAACTAATCCAAGTTCCAGTCTGATCTGGGCAGGAAACGTATAAGTTAGCAATTTAAAGACGCTCCTGTAGATCTTTGTTGTTATTTTATCCACTATAGTACTGCCTCGCCACCTCAGAGCTTCACCCCCATAGGTCAAAGTGGGAGAAATATTTGCTTGGGCAGCTTGTTATAGCAGTGCTAATGTTAAGCCCTTCAGTGTTCTATCCAGTACTCCCAAACCTGCAGTGAGTGTGTTGCCTTTTCTTTTAACATCTTCCAGTTGATTATTAAAGCTGTCATTGGCATTGGAAAACACCCCAACGTATTTATAGTCCTTGACGGGCTCTAACTTGGCTTTACCTAAATGAGAAGCATGATGTTTAGGCCCTTTTTGTAGGTCTCGCCTTAGCCAGCGCATGCGCTGCTCTGGCGAGATATTTAGTGAGTGGGCTTTTAAAAGTCCGACCACAGCTTTGTGTGGCATACAGTGTGCGGTTACGCACACAGGCACGAGCTGAGGCACCACCTGGCTTTCCTCTCGCTTGCCCAAGCGTGTACTTCTCACTTCAATGCCCCTCCCCCACCACAGAGCGCGTTTCGCAGCTTGTGTATTACGGTTTAGCGTGCGCACACAACTCCCGGGCTTGTTCCTTTAATGTTTCCTGGAGCACTTTGAGTGATGCGTGCCTCGCTTCAATGCCCCTTCCCCTCCCCACCACAGAGCGCGTCTCGAAGCTTGTTTATTTCGGTTTAGCGCGCGCGCACACAACTCCCGGGCTTGTTCTTGTAATGTTTCCTGGTGCACTTTGAGTGATGCGTTATAAGTTGTCAAGATGTCGCAGGGATTTTGAAGCCGCTGCAGCATAGAGGAGCTGAGCGAGGGTGATTGGCTCTCTTACACCCTATAGGAGCAAAACTCCTGCCCAAGTTTAGCCCTGCCCCCAAAGTTCGCAATGGGCATCCTCAGTGTCGCCTGTGGTGTTACTTCAGTACCCACGACTGGAGTGGCTTCTGTCTTTACTCCTGTGCACATTACCTGTATAAATCTGGCTTTTGGGACCAACCAGGAGGGCTCTGGGCCTATCAGGGACAGAGACCCCGCTCCCAGTGGTGTACCCTTTGATGCACAATCATCCCGTTGTTCCCGCTGGATTTCTGAAGCAGCCACTAGACAACGCCTTAGCGCTAAAATAGCAACAACGTCGGCAAACACGTATTCTCTGCCGAAACGGGTTGCATCTCAGGCTTGGTTTGTACTTCTGGTTTGCATCTATTGCATCCCAACGGCCCCAAAGGGGAACCTCCGCCCCTCCTATTTCACCCGTGGAATCCTGCGAATTTCTGGAAGGAATGTTCCCAGGCCCAAGACCCTCTCTACAATGTTGTCTCCCCAGCAGTCCCAGTCTCTGCTTTTCCTGGTTGCGGACTGCCCTTGGCTTTGTTTTGTCACTGAGGGACTGCACTTAGCTGACACTGAAGTAATAAAGCAAAAGCTGGAGAAAAGCTTTATGTATTTTAATTAAACCTGTTTTGTGTTTACAGTATTGTTTTATAGATTTTTTTGCTTTGTTTTTCGGGTTGTTTGTGGAGTTGAATCTCGATGTTTTTCGCTCTTAGGGATTCCTTGCGGGCTAAACCTCTAGTTAATGCTTCAGAAAGGTAGTCAAGAGGTTTCTGGATTTGTATGCCCATTACTACTACTCTGAAAAGGATCGGTGTGGGTCTTGTATGTGCCCTCAGAGATGTGTGACTAGTTTCTCCTCTGCACTTTGTGCACCGTGTATTAGAACCAGTATTTCTGTTATACCCAGTGTGGTTGCCATCCCCTCGTTAGTGCCTTTCTTCCAGGAATGAAAATTGCAACTGGAAGACTATTGGCGTAGAGTAGACAAAATGAGATGACTGAATAGGGGCTCTTAGCTTGTTATCACTTGCCATTCCTGAGATAGTGTTTGAGGAATTTCCTTGAGCACTTGCTCTCAAGGGAAGACTACATTTGTAATTCAAGTGAAGTAGAATAGAAGTTTTGAAAATCCAAAGTTTTCAGGATATTCCATTGTGACATACTTCATTATTGGAACAAGCATTGTGACAGCACTGTGGCCTCGTCTCTCTCTGTATGACCATAAAGGCAGCGCTAGCGCTAAGATGCCTTGGCATTCATGCGCTTTACAAAACTTTCATTCATTCATACAAGCCGAACCCTAAGGACAGCATATTGACCACTATTTTCTTCAGCACTGTTGCTAACATGTCCTTGTCCTTAATCACAGTCCTTGCAAAATCTTTGTCTGAAAGTGGAAACATGCACGTCCGTTTAAAAATGCTTGTAGTCCTCCCCCGCACGAGAGATAGAGAGAGAGAGTGAGCGATATATATAGCCAATAGGTCTCGCTTTTGGGACTATAAGTATTTAGTTATGCAGCAGAATATCCTTGGTGCAACAACACCAGCTGTTGCATGGCTAAACACTTATAAGTTCCCAAATGCGAGACCTATTGGCTATGCCAATGCTTGTTATTTATGGTTAGGGTTTGTGTCTTCTTCACATTGATCATCATCCTATTTCCATTTGAGTAGATTAGAGTTACATCTAAAAGCCATTTTAGGCCCACCTTCATTATGCTGATTAGTACCAGGTCGTCAGCATAGAGCATGTTGGAGACTAGGATTCCTGCCAACTTTGTGGCATGACAGTTGATATTATTTAGTGCTGATAAAAGGTCAGAGAGGAGCAGATTGAAAAGGGTGGGTGCAAGCATGCAAGCCTGTTTTAGACCCTGGATTGTTTTTATGGCTCCCGACCGGTAGGAGCTATTTCCAAATTTCACCTGGACCTAGGTATTGTTATGGAGCATATGTATTAGGATGTTCCAGTTGGCTACTTTATACCATCGTTTATTCATGTCCACCCTGCGAAAAGCAGTTTGTAATCTATGAAAGATAGATGTAATGGTTGGTTATAAGGGATTGCAAAGTCAATCAAGAGGGAAAGGGTTGTGATAGTGCTTGGTATTCCAGTATTTTTAGTAAAGCCCGTTTCATTCAGTAGGATTATGGCTTTATCTTAGGCCCAATGCTAACATTTTTCCAATAAGGTCCCAGGAAAGTATTTGGCCTCATTATCCATTAACACTATCAGGTGGTAATTTCCTGGGTTGCTTTTATACCCTCCTCTATAAATTGGGGAGATTATGGAACCGTTCCATGAGGAAGGACTATGGCTATTGCATTGAGTGTAATTATAAAGTGGGTCCAGTTGATCCACCCCGCTAGTGAGTTCTTCTTTGCAAATCACAGGGGGAATCCCATTTAAGCCTGAAGGTGCTTCTTGTTGCCCCTTAGATATCTGTGTTTGAATGTCACTCAGAATGATAAAAAATGTGCATTACAAGTCTCTGCTGGGCTATAGATCACATTCCAGCTGGCAACAGCAGAGTTCGTCTTTCTCTCTTGGCTCCAGATCTCATCTACATAGATGTAATTTTGAGGGTCTTCCACCCGAGGGATAGTGCTTTTGGTTTCTTCACTCGGCCTTTGCATGGAAGCGGAGGTCCTGTATGTTTTATGTTCCTCATGTTAAAATGTTTCATTAGGTAATACACTCATGTGGATTCTGAGATGTTTGAATTTAACTCTGTGTTTGAGGATCTGTTAATATTGTTTATGGTCTGCCAGAAGAAGATCAAGATCCTCCTCTTAATATCCCACAGCACTGCTGCCCAAAAGGTGTCATTTTGGTTCATCATCAAGTCCCACTTTCATTTTTTCAAGCCTGTCTTCATTTTTCTAAATTCAAGTTGTTCGACTGGATCACTTGGAGCTTGCCTTGCTGACTTCCAACGTTTATTTATCCAGCTTTTTGATTTTCTAATAGGTATCTTTCCCTTCCAAGACGTTTGGTGAGTGTTGTTATAGCCAGACTCCTGCTTGCGATGTTTTACCAACTTTGCATGCTTCCCTGAAAATTGACAGGTGAAGTCTTCCCAGTTACTCATGGGACTATACCTCTCCTTCCTGACTTTCTGCAATATTAACTTAGCACCATAAGGGACTGCTTACAGGGAGGAGGACGTGCATTTTATCTTATTATTATCAAGTGTGTAAATTGAAAGTACTCGGTTGGTTGAACACTTATGGTCTCTGGCTCTGATTGACAGTTCTGTCTCATAAGGAACATGATTACTGTTGGTATTCTCTCCTAACCTAAACAACATACTTCATTTAGGGTAAGCTCAGCAGGGTGTAATCAATCAATGAGACTCCAGTCTCTGAATGATATGAGAATCTGGGTGGTATTTCAGGGCTATAACACCATCTATTACCTGAAGGCCCAGATGCTCTAAATTTCCCAGCAGTGACTGGCCTTTTATATCATTTTTTTGCCAATACGTTCTGCCCCGATGAGGTATTTTCCAGGATTGCTCCTGTGCTTCCAAAGTTTTCTCTGGTTCCGATGAGCCAATAAGCCACATATTTATTGATCTCATGTGTCAGGCTTTCTGATATCTTAATTCTTGTTTTTTTGTTGGGGTAATTGAAGACATTCACTATGATGATTGTTAGGGGCCTTTCAGGGTTGCATAGCTTGAAGGCGTTCATTAATACCTTTGTCGTGAGGTTAGTAGGCCCTGTGCACAAGTACTTTTTTTACATGTTCATGTTTAAAGTTGACAACTGTTTAAATGGTGACTTTTAGCATACATTTGCTTGCATGCCCATATGGGATAGTGTACTGGGAAAAAGGTTTGCTTACAATTACATTACTTCGTAGGCACATTAACACACTTTAGAATATTCTGTCTGAGGACAGGGTACACTGTGCAAATTAACCTTGTTTGTTGTTGTCTGTATGTGACAGCTCTGGGTGGGGAGAATCAAAATGACAACTGGACCAGAATGTAGGCACAGTACGCATGGGTTCCGTTTTATTATATAAACTGCACCAAGACTTTGTTTATGTAGAGAAGCATTTCAATGGATTGTCACGGTTGCCTTGTGCCTCAATTTTAGCCCAGCTGAATTCCATTCCTAAACCAAGACGGATGGTGGCCTGCTCTACACCAAGATTGGCTACCCAATGACCAACACATGCAGGTGAATCGGGAGTTAGATCACTGCAAGGTATTCTGGCAGACCCGCACACCTTACGCTTTCTAGGATAGGCAGCACTAGGTAGGTGTACAATTATATGTATTCTTATAACCATAGTAAGTGCACAATTGTCTACTTGTTTATCTTTTTTCACCATGCTGGTAATGCTGGTTACTATGCTCTGCTTTATTCTACTCATTTTTGCAGCACACATATTTTTCACAGAACTCCAATTGCTTCAATGAATGTTGATGTGCCACTTTGTGTATTACAAGTGTCTCCTTTTGGGCATGGCTGAGTTAACAACGAAAAGTTACATCTGTTTACACAATTTCATTGAGAGAATCAGAGTCATCATATTCTGAGGTTGCAGACACCATGCGGGAACTGGTAAGGCTTAGAGGTCCAGATGGTGCACTGTGTGCTAGCCAGGAACTAGATCAACATATTCTGATGGTATGAGTTGTCTCAGTCCTCCATAGTTTTGATGCTTCCTTTGCCAAATGAACATTCTCACTGAATTAGTAGAAACCCTACAAAACTGAGCTAATAACATTCTAGGTCAGGCACTTATTTAATGGATCTCCTGAGTCATTTTCTTACATAAGTCCAAAGCCCCTAGTTACCATTTCAACAGAGAAATCTGTGGTATCAGAGAAAACTCCTCCTCTGCAAAATAGGGAACCCCTATATCTGTCTGTAGGTTGTTCAAGCTTGAACCTTTTAAAGGATCACCACACTATACTTTACCTCCACTGAACTCCATTCATTTTAATTGCTAACCCATCATCAGTGGTTATTCAACTAAATTGCAGAAATGCAGTAACACAAATGTTACAACAACAAAGGATTCCTCATATCGGATAAGATGTTACCTTCGTGGTAGAGGCCCATGAAGCATATACAACAGAGGTATTCTATTCATGGGTAACATTTCCAGCAGCAGACGCCAATGCAAGACATTTTCACACATACACTGAAGCACACATACCAAACAATTGCAGAGCTTATTAAGATCTAGAAATTCCGCTAACAATTCTGGAACACACAGATTTGGTTCCAAGACACCCTATGACATCCATTAGCAAATGTTAGACTGATTCCCCTCAGCAATGACGGGGTAACACGGCCAGTCTTAGATGGCTTTACACCATATCCACAAATAGCAGCTTTCACAGAAGCTGAGCTGCATACACTTTATACTGGTCTAGCTAGATTATACAGATATATAACACAGTTCATAATGCAAACAATAACAATGAACCAGGCAAGGACTGCTCAAGCTGTACAACCACATTTGGTAATGCCAGTGATTAATCCAGTAGCGATGAATTCAATTATAGAAAAGGTTCACACCAGAAGAGGGTGCCACATGGGGCACAGTGTTTGCAGTTATCTATACCATCATACATGGTTCATCATCCATAGCTGTTTTACCTGAAGTACTCAAGCAAATTCAAAATGAATACAGAACAGCCCCTGCCCTGGACTTGGGGATGAAAATTACTGGCAATTATGCCACGCTATCCTCAATTATTTTAAGTAATATGAAAGGGGAAGCAGCAGCTTTGGCAATATGCCAACGTCTCATGCAGATCGCTCTGGCAGACCAGGAGCACGAACTACCTAATATTATCGCTGAAACCTATACATCAACAGGGCATGATAATTTGGGGGCCAGAACTAATAAACCACAACTTAGGGGTATTTCTGGAAAGGATAGCTCAAAACAGGTACCATAGTCTTCTAAAAAATGCTGGAATGATAAGAAAAATAAAGAAATACTTAAAACATGGGGTGGATCTTCTCCATAGGAGTCCTCTGGAAAGTGCTATAATCTGCGCAATCCTGAAACAATCAAACATCTTGCTAGGTATCCATATACTTAAACATGTCCTTCTCATTTCTTTCAGAAGTCATCTGAAAAATGCTTGTAGAGAGGAGGACAATCAGAGCGCAGGTCGGAAAAGTATGTGATGCTTTCTGACATCACCAGAAAAAAGAAGAGAAACCTCCCAAACAAAACCCTCAATTTAAGAAGAAAAAGTTGGCTGTATCGTACTAAAATATCCCACAAATATTGAGGACTGTGTATCTGAACAAGGAGTGTGCTCTGACTCTGCTAGACAGTGAGGCAGAAGCCATGATAGTTTGCCAGAGTCTTCTAGAAAGTTTGGTGGCCACAGCAACCAAGGGTGATATACTCCATACTATTAAAGTTCTTTTCTGGAAGAATTTAACACTTGGCTTTGAATTCTCTTGTTTGAAAAAGATTGGACACCTGAGTTTGTATGAAAAGTCTCACCAAGGGAAATCGTGATAGTAACAGCTTTCTCTGTCCTTGGTCCTGAATCGGTTTAACAAACGTATGCCAAAGAATGGACCCTTGCACAACATTTCCTAGAGAAGTGTACACTCTTACAACCTTCAAACACAATTAAAAAGCTGCATCACTTTTAAGCTTTCTAAATTCTGAAAGAACATACATAACAGATTATGCACAATGGGTTAAACCATTGTATGAATTAATACGTCCAGACTTCTCAAGCACACATTGGACACCAGAACATACACAGATCTTGCCTTCAATACAAACTTACAAGCTATCATTGAAACATTTACACACGTGTCAGCACCACAAACCTGGTGATCTGTGTAATCGTGGGGACCACAGGCTACACATGTGACTTTCAATGAGGGTGACACAGTACCAATTGTATATAAATCGCATTTATATTTCAATGCAGATATGCGTTTCGCACAAACAGAAAAAATACTTATGGCAGTACAGACAGCTGTAGTGAAAGAAAGATTACTGGCTTGAGGAAAATGCATAATTGTCATGACTCCCATTCCAGTCTTAGAGGCTGTCACAAAGGCTAGCGCCCCAAACGTGAAAACCTTACATCCTAGATGGATACAGTGGGCCAACTCATTAACAGCAACAGGCGTAGACTATGTCTTCGACTCAACATTACAAACACAAGCATACCTATAATATGAACAAGAATACCCTGTGCCCAGTGAAATAATGCCTCTAGATCAGTAAGACTTCATAGTTTATACTGGGTTCCCGCTAGAGAGCACCTGGCACCTTGCACTTTACCCTGAGCCCTGGCCCTGCTGCAGACGCACTGAGCACTTTGCCGCCGGTCCCTGGAGGGACGTTAAAACTACGGACGCGGTCCCGCATCGGTGGGAGACCGCTAGAGAGCACCTGGCACCTTGCACTTTACCCTGAGCCCTGGCCCTGCTGCAGACGCACTGAGCACTTTGCCGCCGGTCCCTGCAGGGACGTTAAAACTACGGACGCGGTCCCGCATCGGTGGGAGACCGCTAGAGAGCACCTGGCACCTTGCACTTTACCCTGAGCCCTGCTGCAGACGCACTGAGCACTTTGCCGCCGGTCCCTGGAGGGACGTTAAAACTACGGACGCGGTCCCGCATCGGTGGGAGACCGCTAGAGAGCACCTGGCACCTTGCACTTTACCCTGAGCCCTGGCCCTGCTGCAGACGCAATGAGCACTTTGCCGCCGGTCCCTGGAGGGACGTTAAAACTACGGACGCGGTCCCACATCGGTGGGAGACCGCTAGAGAGCACCTGGCACCTTGCACTTTACCCTGAGCTCTGGCCCTGCTGCAGACGCACTGAGCACTTTGCCGCCGGTCCCTGGAGGGAGGTTAAAACTACGGACGCGGTCCCGCATCGGTGGGAGACCGCTAGAGAGCCCCTGGCACCTTGCACTTTACCCTGAGCCCTGGCCCTGCTGCAGACGCACTGAGCACTTTGCCGCCGGTCCCTGGAGGGACGTTAAAACTACGGACGCGGTCCCGCATCGGTGGGAGACCGCTAGAGAGCACCTTGCACTTTACCCTGAGCCCTGGCCCTGCTGCAGACGCACTGAGCACTTTGCCGCCGGTCCCTGGAGGGACGTTAAAACTACGGACGTGGTCCCGCATCGGTGGGAGACCGCTAGAGAGCACCTGGCACCTTGCACTTTACCCTGAGCCCTGGCTCTGCTGCAGGCGCACTGAGCACTTTGCCGCCGGTCCCTGGAGGGACGTTAAAACTACGGACGCGGTCCCGCATCGGTGGGAGACCGCTAGAGAGCACCTGGCACCTTGCACTTTACCCTGAGCCCTGGCCCTGCTGCAGACGCACTGAGCACTTTGCCGCCGGTCCCTGGAGGGACGTTAAAACTACGGACGCGGTCCCGCATCGCGGGACGTGCGCAGGCGTGCCCGTGCGAAGACCGGGCCAAGACGGGCCCGTCTTAGCCCGTCAAAGACTGTAGTAGACTGGACTGGGCCACGACCCCTGAGCCTGTAAGGTACTGTGTGAGTGGGCTTTGTTACTGTTACACCCTTGTGTTTGCGCTCCTAGCCAATACGTACTGAATGTGATTGTGATTCGTTCCCTAACTGTTATAACTATTCAAGGAGGGAGGGTAAAGCGCACTGCAGCGTGAGGCTGGAGTGTCTTAGATATGGGAAAATGTAAGGCACAAACCGCTCCCCATAATTCTAATAGACAATCGAACCCACAGACGCGCTCAGGTCAGACATTACTTACTTATCTAACTGGGGCAGTGGGAGTAATTGAGCAACAGATTTTAACTGTTGAGGAGTCGATAAGTACGGCTAATCTAGAACCCATCACAAACCCAATAGCTGATAATATTATTCAGGGGTGTTCTGACACTCCAGCTGTACCCGTACCAGCTAATACCATTAATAATGGGTGCAGTGTGAACATATCAGACCATCTTATAGAAAGCGATCATGAGCAGGAAGGTCAACCACCCCCGAAGCGAGCCAGAAATCCTGCCCCCACCCCAAAATTTGTCGGGAATTTAAGTGTACCGCTGGTTTTACCGCAACCGATGTTGCGAAAAAAGACTTATAAAAAGGCACCCCCGCCAGCCCAGCATAAATTAGGGGATAGGGGCAAGCAACTAGGTTCCTTGAATGCTCACATTGAAAAGGAGGTAATTAAGACGAATGATAAACTGGACTCTCTGGATGCTTTCATTAGAATAACATTAGACAATTTAACTAATAGGATTGGGAAGCTAGAAGACTTAGTACATACCAGTCTTAGTAACACTCAACAACTCTCCGTGGGCTTATTAGATATGCACAAATCTAAGATGGCAGGTAGCGAAATGAGAGAAAACTGCCAATTGGTTGGCACTATGTTTGTCAGTAATGAGGAACAGACTAGAGACTCCCAACGTAGGCTAGCGCACAACCCCTCTCCTAATCTAGAGACTAATCCAAATATCCATCACCTAACCACGCCCACAAAAGTCCGGGGCCCAAAACACTCCCCTATTATCACTGGGCAGGGTCATGTAGATGATCAATGCAAAAATAACCCGGATCTGCCACCAGCAGCCACCCCATATGTAGCCGTGCTAACAAATGTACCGAGCCTCCCAAAGGGGACCACGGAATCGTGGGAGAGCTTAAGAAACAAGTCACTACATTGGTTAGGTTCTAGAACTGGCCTCACAGAAAGGTTGTACGATGATTTTAAGCTGGCCAGAAGGGCACCGTGGATTGGTAAAGGCCAGAAGCTTACGAGGGGGGATTGTGTGATTTTATCATTTAAAACCCCAAACTTGGTCCGCGAAATATTGTACAGAGCGGGCCCCTCTTCGACCATCACCCAGGGCATTAATCTGGTGCCGCTAGGCTTTTTTTACCACCCTGCCAGCCTTAGCAAATCTGCCCACACTAGGGAAACCTTCACACTGGGTCCGCCAAGTCGATTTAATGTCCCTGTTCAAAATAGATTTGAAACTTTTTCAAATCTTAATTTAGTTGATTGACAACAAATGGAAGAACCTCCCCGCATAGACATACCCAATACCAAGGATCGGGTGGCCAGAAAGAGCCTCCCTGACTCACTAACCATCACCACCTTAGATGAGCCACTCGCACATAATGATCTAGAAAGCATCGGTCTAGAACGAGATCTGATGGCTACCAGTACCATGGAGGGAGTTCTCAAGCCAGCACGACACATCGGTCTGTCGCAACTTCAAGACAATAAAGCAGGGACAAATGATCATGGAAGAGGTCTAGAGGTCCAGAGCAAAATATTATTTTGGAACATTGCAGGGCTAAAATCAAAGGTGGATAATCCCCTATGGACTGAGTTTATTGATAATTTTAAAATAATTAACCTACAAGAAACTTGGATGCAAGACCCCCTACATATCAATGGTTATAAAACATTTTATACGCCAGCCACTGCAACAACATCTGGCAGAGCCAAGGGGGGCCTGTCCACATATGTTTCCAATTATCTTATTGTTGTAAAAATTGAATTCATTTCTACCGATCCCTATTATCATATAGTGACCCTCCATCTAGATAGTACTTTTTGTCTAGTAATCGTAAATTTTTATAATAATATGTCACCGGCTTTGGTTTTAGATATCATGAGGTCATTGAGTTGCTCTCTCCTTATCCATGACACAGCAAGCTAACAAAGTGGCTGGCACATGTTTTGCCATTCTTAAATGGCTTTGTAAAATTGCCTGGATGTTACCCCCTTCCACCCAGAAGATCGTAGTCAATGCCTTAGTGACATCTCGGCTTGACTACGGAAACATCTTGTACCTGGGTTCAAATAAAGCGGTAATAAGACGGCTGCAACTGGTGCAAAACGCCGCTGCCAGACTGCTTTGCAGAATCCCCAGATCCGCTGGGATCACCAAATATCTTAGGGACCTGCACTGGCTCAGGGTCGAAAACCGGATTCGGTTCAAAACCCTGATTTATTTATTTAAAATCAAAGCTGGTATCGCCCCTAAATATTTACAGGACCTTGCTAAACTCTATTTTCCCAATCGCAGCCTCCGTTCAGGCACTGCTGCGAATTTTGTGGTACCTAGGTTCAAGCGGGCCAGAATAGGCGGAAGATCGTTTTCCTATTTGGGCCCAGTTCTGTGGAACACCTTACCCATCCATATACGTAAGGAGGAAAATCTCATGAGCTTTAGAAAAAGCATAAAGACCTGGTTGTTCGATAAATAATGTGTTTCAAGTTTGCTCCTTGTCCAGTGGATGTTTGTACGTGACGCTGATCCGGCGCCGGGAAACCCTTTGTGGGTAGCTGTGCGCCTTACAAGTGTTATAAAATAAAATAAAAAATAAATAATTACCCGATTAAAGAAGGAGGTGTTTGTGATTTGGGGTGGGGATTTTAATTCTCCCTTTTGTAAACATATCGATGACGATGTTTGTGGGTTAACGTGTGGCAATGGGGATAGTTTTGCCCATTTCCCGCATACATTATTTGGGGATGCTTTAAATGACATAATGTTTACTCTTGACTTATAATTTGTCAATAGATTGTGCTCCCCTTTGATTCCTTTTACCCCTACTTTTCATGCTCGAGGCCTATCATCTACAATTGATTTTATTTTGTCTTCATGCAGATACTCTTCTTTTATCAATAATTTTATGACATACGAAATAGCCTTAAGTGATCATTTCCCCCTCGGTGTTGATGTAACTATGCTTAATCAGAGCACTAACGCTAGATCAACTGTTGCTGACAATGTAGACCACATTGTCGGCATTAGACAAAATGGGTATGCATTGAAATGGTCCAATGTAAATACTAACAAACTTATTTCAAATATTGTTAGCAACTGTAAAAGTATGTTTTTTAAATGTCTAGATGAGACCACACCTAGCAATGAGATTAGGGAAAACTTTTTGACAATCTCCAAATATCTAAAAGACTCACTAACTGCTAAAAACAACAGGACCCCGAGAAGCAAACAAGGTTGGTTTAATGCTGAACGCTCAAAAGCATATACTTATCTTAAAAATTGTATTCATGCAACAGTCAAAAACACTGAACACATAAGGGAGGCAAGACGCAATTATAAAAATGCTCTTAAAAATGCTAAGTCTACCCTAAAACAAAACACCTGGCGGGCATTACGTGATGCTGCAGATAGTCGTGATTTTTCTGCCTTTTGGAAAGTGGTGAATTCACCTTTTATGGCAGATAAGGAATCGGCGGTAATAGAGGTTGGCATTTCGGAATCTGAATGGGTCAAACATTACTCTAACCTGTATAATAACCCAACTTTAGAGGAACAAGGCCCCACACCCAATACCCTGGACATAGTACATGATTTTAAAATGAATTTTACTCTAAATGAAATTATTGTAGCTATCGATTCTAGCCCCTCTGGTAAAGCTCCAGGCCCAGATGGCATTCCTGCGGACCTTTTTAAATCTAATACAGCTTTATGGGGTCCTCTTTTAACCCAGGTTTCTAACGCCTGTAATTGTGCCTTTTTACCAACTTGGTACGAATCCCTGATTGTACCAATTTTTAAAAAGGGCGACAGATCGAACCCAGCTTGCTATCGTCCGATATCGCTGTTGGACTCTACAACCAAGATTATAGGCCGGGTTTTACTTAACAGATTGCAGACCTGGGCCGATGAACAAGACATTATTAGTGACCTCCAATATGGGTTTCGCGAGGGTTTGGGCACAGTTGAACAGGGGCTGAACCTCCACATTTTGATGGAAAAATATACTAAGGCAAAAAAGAGTAGATTTTTCATGACCTTTGTCGACCTAACGGCAGCTTTCGACTGCGTCATGCATGATAAGCTGTGGTTGATTTTAGAAGGGCTCGGCGTAGATTTTTTAATTATTGCTTTTTTAAGGGAACTCTACTCCGGAGCCAGGGCTAAGGTAAGATATGGAAGAAATGGAGAATGCACGAGGCACTTTGGAATTGAGAAAGGGGTGAGGCAGGGCTGCGTCCTTGCCCCATTTCTTTTCACATTATATATAAATGGTTTAGAATCTGTTTTAATTAAAGAGTGTAGGGACCTACCCAAGGCAGCTAAGCGTTACATCCCGGCACTTATGTACGCAGATGATGCTGTTTTAATGGCCTGTACCCCACTTGCACTTCAAAAGGTAGTTAATTCTTTTACGGCTTCATGTCAAACTTGGGACTGTCTATAAATTGCACAAAGACTTATACCATGAACTGTGGGGTAGGGACAAATAGGAGGGCTAAGACCATATTTATTAATACTAGTCCAATTGAGCAAACAAAAACATTCTCCTATCTAGGGATCTTATTTGAGAGGACAGGAAGCTGGACTGAAGCGATCAAGAGTAGACGTCTGTTGTTCGTCAGGGCAATAGCGGCCCTGTTTATCTTCAGCCGAAAATTAGGTAAGCGTCCACCGGTTGAACTGATACACATTTATAAAGCCAAATGTGTCTCCATTGCCACCTATGGAGCAGGTGTTTGGGGTTACGCTGACACAAAGATCATGCAGATTGAGGAAAACATGTTTTTGAAGTTTCTTTTAGCAGTACCCCAAAGCACCTCAACTTATACTGTACACATGGAACTGGGTATTCCATACTTGGAAGATATTATTAAAATCCAACCCATTCTTTTATGGCACAGAATCTGGATGTCAGAGGAAACAGGATTTAATCGTTACCTACTGACCGATGCACTGAAATCTGACGGTGCAAAATTCATTAGGTGGCTGGAATATGTGAAAAAATTCATGTCAGATATAGGACATACTGAATACTATATAGATCCCAGTGCTATGCGCACCATCTCCAGGAAAGAGCTTAAGACTTGCTGCATGGACTATCTGGGCGAAAAAAGAACAGCTGTTGAGATGAAAAAACCCACTGCTCAAGCCCATTATTTGACCCTGTCTTCACCTACTATTCAATTATATCTATCATTAACTGATTATGATTTTGATCGTCTTTTGTTGACCCGTTTCAGATTTAATTTGATATTTAGACTCCTAAGTTTTCCTATGATGAACGACTGGTCTAGACATTTGTGTAAATGCCCCTGTGACGGTACCTCTATGCAATCCACCATCCATATTATTTTATTTTGTAAATATTATGAAGTACCAAGAAAGAGATGGATTGCACCAGTTTTAAAGTCCTTTGGTTTAAGACGTTGTCGCCCCGCCCTTTTAGCTTTGCAATTTTTAGAGAATGAATTTGTCATCGCTTCTGTTACTGTATTTCTTAAAAATGTTTTTAGATGCAGGAAAACAATGATCATGTGATCTCCAAAACATTTATGCTTGATAAGGATTTTATTGTTGTAAAGTATTCTTTTTTTTTAACACTGTACTTTGATGGTTATTGTATTTTATAACCGAATAAAGTGATGATGATGATGACATCTATACTGGGTTCTGCCCAGCCTGTAGTGGGAACAAAACATCAATACTCCACCATTTGCTCAGCCATAAGGGGTACAATGAAGGATGTAATCTTCCAACCTCTCAAAAGATTTACACACTCACCAGGTGATTGTACTGCACAGCTGGCTGAACTGAAAGCTTTAATTATGGTCCCAGAGACTACTGATCCAGAATTCCCCACACTTATAGTGTGTGATTCATATCATTGTGTAAAGTCTGACAATGAGAATTTAAACTACTGAACCCAGAATGGAAGCAGAGGCTCTAAAGGGTACACTGTTAGGCACAAGCTGCTTTGGGGAAAGGTGGCAAGTCTTAAAGCATGCTTGCAACGGGCTAATGTTATCCACCAACTGAGCCAGCAGCATGTACAAATTCACGTTGCAGGGAATTCACTGGCTGATGAAGCTGCATAGGCAACAGTGCAAGCAGCATTTGTAGCTGAAATAACTCGTTCCCATACAAGGGTAGATTAACACATCATGGAGGTTGTCACAGCTTCACACTGTGGCACCCAATTGCCAAAGTCATATCTAGAAAAATACTCTGACCCATTGAGTGCGTAAAACATTTCATTTGCTCGCATTCCTGGAGTGGGGGATGGAGTAATTCCAAATTCAGATTGCAGACCAGAATTGTTCATTGCAGCACTTGAGGGGTTAGCCTTTGCCCATGCAGGTGTGGTGGCTATGGTTTTCCTGCCACAGCAGCATTAGTGGTTGCCAGATCTATGGGATCAGACTAAAGACTATGGGGCTGATTTAGATCTTGGCTTTTGCAATGGTGACGGGTATCCATTTGCCGAAATATAAATCTCATAGGATATATATATATTTCAGTGGATGGGATATTTGTCATGTTTGTGACGGAGTAACCCACCTGCCAAGATCTAAATCAGGCCCTTAGTCCTTAAATGTGACATTTGTCAACAAATAAAAGTTTCTACAACAGCTCGCCCACTGCAAACATTACTATTGATTTCTAACAAGACTCTGGTATGTGTCTATCTGGACCAGTGCGGACTGTTACACAGTGACGGCTCCTTCAAACACTTACTGTTAGCAGTGGATTCATGTTCTCGATTCCTATGGGTATGGCAACAGTGATAGGCCAACTCTCAAACTGTTACATAAGATTTGCAAGTCTTCATCGGGACATATGCAGTAGCTGTGCTCCATTCAGACCAGAGCTCAGCATTTGCCGCTAAGGCTGACTGGGATATCATGGGTACCCTGGGTGTGACTGTGCACTTTTCTGCCCCCTATCATCCAGAGGGAAATTTGATTGCGGAGAGGAAAAACCATGGCTTAAAGCAGTCATTAACCACTAGAGTATTAGGTTCAGGTCGTAGTTGATCCACCACCTGTACAGGGTCCAGAGAGCCTTACCAATCTGCCTAGAAGATACTTGTGTGGTAGTACTCCATATGAAACCCTGTTTGAAGTCCAAGTGTGGGTTCCAGACCTCAACAATCCTAGTACAGTAGCGGCGGGGACACCTTTTGATATCAATGGCTTTCTTACAGGATCTATGAGAATTCCCTGATGAGCAAAGCAACAAGCTCAGGAAACGTTCTGCCACAGAAGTGATGGTACAAGCAGCAACTCTTGGCTGGATTCCAAAGATTGGTGTTTGGCTCTGAGAGAAGGTTGTGGGCAAGAAGGAGTTTGGCCTATCTTACAGAGTGCCGGTGCTGGTCCTGGCAGTCGAAGGAACCAGAACTGCGCCTTTAACAGCTATTACTGGTTGTAAAAACACATGATTTGTGTCAATTGACCTGATTAAATCACACCATGAGGCCAGCCCTACACAGTAGGCCATGTGGGCTCCATGGTAATTACCTGCTTCCTCTCACTATCAAACAGGAGCTACCTTTATAAGCATTAACCAACACAGAGGTTTCTGTTACATGGCGGGGCGATATTTGACACTGAATTTTGGCGACTTCAAGTTACATCTACAAACTCCATACACACACTGGTTGCAAATTCACTAGTTTCAACACCACATATCAACAACAAAATTGCTTATTAGGATCCACCATTGGAGTTAACTACCAGTTCTACACCACCAAGTGAGGTCCCGGTTTTTGCACAGTTTGCGTCTGGCTATTTTGCAGACATTGATGAATAACTTTTCCTCTGTTTCATCGTAACCATTACTGCGTGAAACTCATGCATTAATGATTTGCCTGAAAGAAACATATTTGGTTCCATACTGGATTTACATTTAGGTTTCCATTTTGTTGTTTTTTCTTTTTATATGGATTGGTTTTGTGACAGTATTCTTTTTGCTTTTAAACAGACATTATCTCCCAGAATGCACTACAGTTGAACTGGTAGCTAAGGTATTGAATTGAAGCCTCATTCTTTATCACACAAAGTGTGAAGAGACTTGTTCGTTGTGAACAATTCTGTAGTTCCCGTCCCTTATGACTTTGTTTGGGATAAGGACCCATTTGATATTTTTGGTCCTACAGAAACTCTACAAATACCATATGATTTCAATGACTGGGATATCAACACTGTAAGATCTATGCTCTCTGAGCTAGAACAATATACTATAAGACCTGTATAGTGGAACAAGTAACTACGATTATATGCTTTGTTATCATCACCATGCACACAATTATTTACACAGAGCTATTAGTCCATGTGTAGTATTACATTTTACTCTTTGGGACCATTGCGCCACATCACCTTTGAGTAGTCTGAAAACATATTCACAGAAGTTTCCATATTTTTCTAGTAACAACCCTGTAGACCCAGAGTCTTATTCTGACAAACTACTCCCTTCCTTGGCAAAGAATAATATGCTGACCGACACAAAATTCATTTATTTGCCTCTCTTTATTTCACAGATGTCAATACAAGGGTATGATTTTTGAAAAGATTGGTTTAAAATCTGTTTGGGGAACCAAAGACTGGCAAGTTCAAGGCTGTAAGGCTTTGTTAAGAGCGTGTCTTATACAAAGACAAATGATTTTTCTGAACAAAACTGTACAACAAACCTTCTGCCTCTGCCTGGCCAAGATGAAGGATATGAAAACACCAAACATTCCCACATTTGCAAGTTTTGAGAATTGGCAACAGTTCACAATGTATACAGAGAAAAGGTTCAACAACATGCTCAAGAATGGTACATATAATTCTTCACGTTCCAGTCCACAGGGATGGCTAGCATGGTCCATGGTTGTCATGCAAGTTTTTTGATCAACACAAAGGGTTTTAGAATAAACAGATCAGACACACGCTACGTGCAAACACAACACTCGGGGTGGTAACAACATTTATTGTGGGAAAGTTATGCCTTCATTGGTTACTACATTCCACGTTAGAGGAGGTGAAACAACACTTGTCTCTCTTTGCAGATGATGTGGCTTTGCAGAATTTTGTTATGTCCTAGAAAACCACATCATGGGTGCTTTTGTATGCCGTATACAATGAGTTGTGGAAAGTGTCACATCAGGAAGCTGCTGAGCTGATATATGAGATTGACAGAGTGAACTTAGAAATGGCTCCAGCAGTAGTTCACCATCTCTGACTAACATTTTGTCGTCTGCTATTGACATCATACAAAGTGACATTTACCTCTTACAACATGGACAAAACCATCTTAGATCAATCATGCTATCTAGCTGAGCATTACAAACTCTGTGGAGTGGAAAAATACCATGGAAACACAAGAATATTACTGACTTATTTCTGCGCCATAATTTGACCAGAGATCAGAAAATGATGGCAAAGAAGGACACAACATACACAATGTTAAACACAGAACAGCTAGAAACATTTACATTCATCGTGGCAGAAGCACCTTAAGCAGATTGGATAATTCATGGGTTTATATCTCTGCCAATTTTAACATTCCACTTTACAAACTGTTTAAAACACTATCAGGTGTGCAGATATGAAATGTTAGGGGAGAGAATTTTACATGAGACACCGGTCCTTTTGATTACTGGCGTAGGAATGTCTTAATGGCAGAGACTTTAAGAACACTTTTGGCCATTTATTAGTTTGCACGGAGGTTACACTTCACATGGCATATAATGAATCAAAAGCCAACTTAGCTTGTTATCTGCAGGGTTCCCCAGCTACTGTCTGGCATTAAGATTGCTTTCCAATGGAAGTTATTTGATGTTGAATGACCAATATTGCTGTTGGATGAGACTGGTAGTACCCTATGTGGTGACGGTTTCGAGAGTGATGACCTTTTGTACAAATGTGCTTTTTCCATCAGCCCGTACAGTTAGAAGAGTGATGGTATGGCCTTCAATTTCTATTTTAAATGTGAACTTTGATAGTCTAAGCAGACTGAAAGCCTTATTCCTCTAGAAGGAAGTTTCTTACACATCTGCAAGAGAGATGTTTGATCTGCAAGTTGCAAGGTATTCTTCTGAAATATGATTGCTACTATGCACTAACCTCCCACAACACTTCGGAGAACTTGGGCACTGCATTTTCAATGCATCTAATACTGCAGGAGTAGTACACTGCTTTAAAGTGATTGGATCTGAGTTTGATAGCACTTTCCAGACTGTCTTCGGAGTGAACCCATCTTAAATACGACTATGTCCTTGGTTTCCAGTGATTTTGGAGGTGTTCCACTTGTTCTATGTCTGAATGTCGGGATCCTGGTTCTATTTTTGCCGCTCTGAAATGGATGCTCTGTCACGGTGCTAAATCGGAATAGCACTACCACATGTGCTACTGTGTCATGAACGCATGATGCAGTATTTTGGTACACCTTTACTACAGAAACTGAACAACAACTGTT
This sequence comes from Triturus cristatus, assembly GCF_964204655.1. NCBI lineage: Eukaryota > Metazoa > Chordata > Amphibia > Caudata > Salamandridae > Triturus > Triturus cristatus. The sequence goes on along the minus strand of NC_140591.1, from coordinate 1,004,104,897 downwards.
TTTTGTCCTTTCCACCTATATGGTTACATTGCATACAGCCTATGTTCTGCTGTTTGCTGTGCACTTGCAAATGTGCCTTGGATACACGCCTTGGAACATAATTGGTCATCAACAGATGTAGAAGTGCTAATGAGTCCATCAAGAATCAATTTGCAAAGATGTCCTGCATGATTGACATTGCTGTAACAAGCATATTATGAGCCTTCTCTGGATGTTTTGGTTCCTGGATTTTTGGAGCCTGGTTCATCCACTGTGGATGCACTACTGACTGTCTCACCTACAGTGGCTGCTGATTGGCTTGGATACAACTATGTTTGTTCTTTGAAACTTGTGACAGCAAAAACATTGTCTGTGGAAGCGGAAACACATTGTTTCCACTGACTCTCGGGAACATTTAATCATTAAGGCAGTTTCAAAAACGAATTTATTTGACAACTTTTTAATACAAAATGTCTTTTTTGTATAGATATTAATTGTGTATTTTTTAATAGCCTTTTGATGCAATTTGGCTTTTGTATGCTTTGTTATTAAAGTGAAGATTTTTGTAAAACTTTTATGTTTCATGAGCAATTTCAACTTTGATTTTACTATATTTTATGTTTAATATGAAGCTTTTTTCAGTCACCTTATAGGCAAGGAGAGGGTGTTCTGGGGTTAGTAGGCCCTAGGCACAAACAATTCCATTTTACATGTTCATGTTTTAAGTTGACATATTTTTAAATGGTGACTATTAGCACCTATTTGCTTGCACACCCGTATTAGATAGTGTACTTGGAAAAGGTTTGCTTACAATTACCTTTCCTTGTAGGCACACTGTCATACTTTTGAGCATTCTGTTAAAGGACTGGGTACACTGCGCAAATTTCCGTGTTTGCTGTTGTCTGTTCAGCAACAGCTCTGGGTGGGAAGAATCAACATGATAACTGGACCAGAACTCAAGCATAGTACAAATGGGTTCAGTGTTATTTTATACACTGCACCAAGCCTTTGCTTAGGCAGAGGAACATTTTAAGGGATGATCGCAGTTGCCCCATCACTGAATTCTAGCCCATCTGAATTCCATCACAATCCCGAGAAGGGCGGTGACCTGCTCTACACCAAAACTGGATACCCGATGACCCATGCATGCAGGTAAATGGGGAGTTAGACCACTCCAAGATATTCTGGAAGACCCCCACACCCTATGCTTTCTAGGATAGGCAGCACGAGGTAGGAGTACACTTATATATATTCATATGACCAATGTAAGTGCACAATGGTTGAATTGTTTATCTTATTCACCATTCTCATAATGCTGATTACTCTGCTCTGCTTTACTCGACTCATTATTGCAGCACATGTATTTTACGCAAGAATCAACTTGCTCTAATAAATGTTGAAATGACACTTTGTTTATTTCTTTGTCTCCCTTTGGGCATGACTGAGATAACAACACAAGGGTAGTTCTGTTTCCATGATTTCTTTGGGAGAATCAGGGCCTTTATGTTCTGAAGTTGCAGACACCACCTGGTACCTTGTAAGGTTTAGAGGTCCAGATGACACACTGTGAGCTATCCAGGAACTAGGTCATCATATTCTGATGGTATGAGTGTGCTCAGTCCCTCATAGTTTTGACTCTTGTATTGACCAAACACACAGTCTTACTGAATTAGTAGGAACCGTACAACACCTTTGATCTTTTTACTTTCTTCTGTTAGGCCGATTGATATATAAATTGCAAGACCCCACCCTTGCCATGACAATGTTTGAGGGCCTGGGTCACTGGGACAAAGTAATTTATAAAGCCCTCTGTAGGCACTGAATCAAGGGCCCATGTCAACTGCAGCAACACCACTTGAAATAGTTGTAGATATTTTAGAAACACAGGATCATCCTTTTTAATGACCAGACCCTTAATATTCCAGGAACACAACCTGAACATTTTTATCGTTGAGGATCCTTTGTCTTGTCGATCACTTTCAGATCTTCAGAGCTTACTTGTTGAGTTCAGGCTGCCTGACAGCCAGTGCCAGCCTCCTGCACAACGATTCACAATGTTGGGTTTAACATCATCCTCTCCAGATATTCTGTTGTAAACCCTTGGAGACATGCTCCAAGCTTTCATCAAAATGGAATAGTCTCTTGCTGTCTCACCGAGAGACTCACCGTCTTCTCTAGGTGTTGCAAGCAGATGTGGATAGCCTGTATCTTTCTGGGTGATTAGTGATATACCCCATTGTTTAAAGGTGTCCACCTTATTGAGTACTTGATGCAACAGGTCAATGGAGCTCCAAGTGATTTTGGTGGTTTCATTTGGTACCCTGGGAAAGGATAAAGAAACTCAATTGAAACTATATCCTTGATTGTTACTCCAACCAGAGTAGGAATCAGTTGAATATGTTTCAAAATGTTGCCCTGGTTCAAGACGTCAAAAGGCATCTAAGTGGATACCGGCTTCCTGGTCTGGGTGGGGGACGATGTCCTCTATAGTCACACATACATAAAGAGGTTCAACATGTTAATCAACCTACATGAGCACCTACTCCCAAACGATGCGTTGGGGTTGATATATCTATGCTCAGATAGGATTCACCTAGGTCTTCTGTTTTTTAATTATTGTTTAATTGTGGTGAATAGGCAAGAAAAGTTACTGATTCTTAGCCCTGAAAAATGCCACAGACCTGCTCAGGCTAAACATTGGGGCAGAAATGTGAGGGCTTAGAGAGATGGTTTGAGCCATTATCCTCAAAAATACCATCTTGTTTTTGTTTATGAGATCTCCATTATTAAAGGTGATTTACTCAGGAACCACAAGGAATGTTTAGTTTATCTGGATCCCGTCACTGTCAAATAGATTTTTATCTAAGAACTCCCTCCTTCATCCAAGTCCATCAGGAAGTTGAGTCTGCCCTGCTGACAGTGTCCTAACAGGGTGAGGTGAGGTTGCTGATGATGATTCATGACACACACTGTGTGGGAGGCTTCCCATGTATGTCAACAGTATTTCTGTGACGTCCCTAATTGGACCCTGACTTGTAATTTCAAATAGGGAAGAAGTGAATCTATTTGGGTCTTTAGATCATACATCAAAATTTGCCTGCCAAGAATCTCCTTTTTAGTATCAGGATGCTGGTATTCCATAGGTTAAATTGTGAAGTATCCATAAAAATAGCACTGTGTTTTTTTCAGGAGTTTGGTCTACAGGAATAAGTAAGTGGTGTGAAGATAGGCCATTAGGTCGTATACAGCAGTCAGCCTTGGCACTGTACTATAGTAAAGATGGATAAATACACAGTAATCTTTGGCCTGAGAGTGTATAACTTTCTGACAAAGATCATTCAGAGATCTCATAGTCTGTCACTATTTGCTTGAACCTGCTGGCTGAGCAATTAGTGAAGGTGACAGTCTCATCAAAAATGGTAGTCTGATTTTCAGTCAGATCTGTTGAAATGGTGGAGAATTGTTACTAAATTGACTTGAATAGTATGGCTTTGTGTTTAACCTTGGAAGGCAGACAGAGGTAGCAGCTAAGAACAGTAAGATGGCCACCTTATAAAAAGACTCAGGTCATATAAGGATTACATAGTTAATAATAATTACCAAAATATATGATATTTGAGATACAAGCATTGAAAATAAAGTAACAGTTTGCTGGAATTCACGGTAATCATGAGCAACAGTGCAGTTCTGCCTATTGCAGCATTACGGTTCACACTGCACAACTAAGAGTGTGCAAGGCTTGGTAGTACCAGTATGCCAACAGATAGAATCCTATTGTATAATTTAATGGTGGTGAAATGTTGGCCTTGCCCCTATGGCCCCTAGTACTTTCCCTTCCCTGCATGCTCTTATTAAGTCTAAATTTAATGACTGGGTTAATCAATATTAGCAGAATAGGGCCAATTGGGTGGGTAAGTAGAGGGAAGCACCCAATAGAACGCAGGTTCTATACCTGTAACATGAAAACAAACCTTATTTAATGTTCATTGCAAGTATTCCCCAAAATTGCAGGAAAGTCTCCCTAGTGCAACATACCCCAATATTTCAATGTAGTCTACTTTACAGCACTACTGGATTCAACAGAAATTACAAATTACAAATGCTTACAAATGCTTCACTGGGATAGCGCTGATGAAGCTCCACTAAATCTCTGGAGGTGTGGGCCAATGGAAACCAAGATGAGCCTGTTAAAATCACTAACTTTTCCAAAGTTCACAGCACAATGATGAAGATCAAATATTTGTATCTGCGAGTATGAATGTGAATGAGAACCTATGAAACAGCTCAAATTAAGTAACCTTGAAAAGGGGCACCCACAAAACACAACTGCAAACATTTTCAACACAGAGTGAAAGAAGACTTACAAAGATTCTTTGGAAAGATTTAGTTACAGTATTACAGGAGGCACATATCTCTAATACATTTCCAACAACAAAAGCAACCATGAAGTAGAGGCACATGGTCAGCTACCATTGGAAAGGGCACATAAAAAAATACTAAGTACTATTCCAAATGAACTAGGTGATATGATTAGGAGAATGAAAAATGCATATTGGGAAAGTGGCCTAGAAAGAGATTAACTGTTGCTGATGTAGTAAAAGGAATTGAAGACAAAACCTTGCCATGTTAGCTTTCTTTCTTGTTCCAAACTTTCCAACCCTTTGACAGGATATGTCTATCATTTGATCTAGGATATTGAAAATAATATAATAATTTGAAAGAAATTGATATAAATGTCTTCCACTTGGTTAGGAGTCTTTGTAAAATTGATGTAAGGCTTCCAACAAATCACCAAAATTGAGATTGTATTTATCCTGTAATGGATTGTATGTAAATATTTGTGGAATCTATACATTTACTTTGATATGCTTATAGTTATGGTAGACCCGATAAAGGTGAATGTAGCCTATATGAATATATTCATGCAGTAAACCTCACATTAGAGAAATTCCAGAATGCTGCAGCAAGTGACCAGCACATGCTTTAACCCCTTCGCTGCTGCGGACATTCCGCTGCAGCGCTGGGGGGGGCAGGGGGGCAGCGCGGCGGGCCTGTGCTCATGACGGTGCCGCTCCGTCATGAGCCACGGTTGACCTGTGCTCATGACGGAACGGTTCCATCATGACTCCGCCCATTTGCGTTGTCCCCCCGCACAGGCGGGGAAACAGCGCCGCGTAGGCGGAGCGGCCGCCAACGGGCGTGTCATGACGGAACCGTTCCGTCATGAGCACACGGCAACCGTGGCTCATGACGGAACGGTTCCGTCATGAGCGGGGAAGGGGTTAAAAGGGATGGCACACTTGTTTTGTACAACTCTTTTGGGTCAGTCTCACTGCTTTGATCTAATCCAGTATTTTTTTCTGTGAGAGAGACAATGTGCCATTTTCTTTCAGCGATGTCAGAGCAGATCTATTAATTAAAAGTTGAATGTTCAGTTTGTGTGTTTAAGTTAGCATAACCTAACCGCAAAAACAAATCTGCTAGTTGTTTCTTGGTTTGCATTAGATGCTGAAGATAACGCAGCTTTTAGAACGGCAATGGAAAGTTTTCTGTGTGGATGTATTTCTCTCTATAGTGCCATTCCTTTCATAAAGTAGTTGAGATGGGAACTGTTGTGTGGTGCTGTGCTGCAACAAAATGTAATTTCTTTGTAGCTTCCTCTGAAGCTGTGTTTTAAATGTATTCGCTCCTGCGGATGAATCTGAAGGTGTAATGTTGTTCTCTTTTTTTAAGTTAGGGTTGACTTCCACTGTTTGAAAACATATAACTACTGCCTCCTCTGGGATGTGTGCCAGACCTTTCTGGCCTTTGGAACTGAGCAGACCCTATGTCAGTTTCCTGTTATATTCTATACTTCAAATATTTTCGATTGCCAGATCTTCTGGTCATTTCTAAAAAGGCAGACTATATGACTGTCTGTTATTTAATTAATGCAGAGAGCTTTTTGCCTATTCTTCAGAGTCAGATCCATGTTGGTCCTCTTGCTGATTCTATACTTTTTTTTTTTTTTTGTAAAAACCTTTATTGACATTTCAAACAAAAGACAAGTATGGGCCTACAACCCCCGGGGCCGGCCGCTAAGCAGTCAGAGTAACAGAAGCACATTTTAATCACAGGCAGCACCTTGGGGAGCAGATTCTCCATGCTAGCATACTCTTGGCCACTAAACAGCCCAAATAGGGACCAGGATACAAAAGGTTTTCATTTTATAATAAGGGATAGAAGGATCAGGTGCCAAACAATTTCCCAACAGCAAAAAATGGCAGGCAGAATAGTAAACGCCAACAATAAACAGCAATCTATCCAGGCAATGGCGCTAAAACCGGAGGTTCAGGATGCGGAGGAATATCACGGCCATTTGCGCCTGCAGTCCCCTGCCCGAAGACCCAGAAATCACCACGGAAATTGAGGCACACATAAAAAGCAGTGATTGGCAGCAAAGGAGATCTACCGTGCTGACCCCAGAAAAGAAGACAAAGAAGAATAAGAGAAGAAAAAGGAGGCCATAGAAACAAAATAAAAACTAAAGAATCCCCTCCCCCCACCCCCCCACCCTGCACCTCTGCAGATGAGTACGGCCCCCCCCCCCAGCAGTGTGCCTGTCGCCCCGGAACCAGACCCGAAATATAGAAGAAACAGAGAAAATGGAGTAAGAAAGGAAACCCCACCAGACGGGGGAGTAAAGAGAGTATTAATAAACTGGAGGAGGGCCTTCAAAACATGCCCCCGGCTTCTCCCTCCCGCACAATATGTTCCTCCCCAAAGCAAACAGTAAACAAACACAAAATCGATCATGTCAAAGAAAAATGGGGAGCATTATGCACCTACTACACTATTAGTTATGTCGTGAGAGCACGCAACCCCTGTGCCCGCCCGCCTGTTAGATGACAACCTCTGAAGGATCAGCCTTATCCTTGGCCACTCTTTGCGAATCCACCCATGCATACCCATCGACCCAGTGCCATGTCCAATGTTACGAGGAAGAGGAGCGTCCAAAAAAGACCAGGAAGCGACACACACATGTAGGATGAACGTCTCTGGACACCAACACAGTCGACATTATGGAGGACCATCTTTCCCAGTACTGCCCCAGGATCTGTACTGCACACAAGGTTCAGGAAGGCGGAATCAGCCAGGGCAGGCGACTGTTGCTGGAATATTGCCTGGGTCACCGGAGGTTGCGCGTGGGACAAAGCCACCACCCCCCGCTCAAATCCAAAACCTCCGGAACAGACCGGACCCACAGCCAGCCGATCACACGTTGGCACATTGTCCGAAGGTTCCAGCTTTCCCCTATTCACAGGGGCGGCCACGACACTGTCCTCCTGTGTAGAGTGTGACAAGTCCCTGTGTGCCTGGGGACAGGCAGACCGCAACTGTTCCGACGCTGAAGCAACACTATCAAGCTTTCTCCCCAATACCGAGGCGCCGTGAACCAGGGTGGAATGAAGGGCACCGAGAGCTTCGAGAAGGTCACCGTACCCCAGCCCAGCTCTCGGCGCCCGCTCCGCTACGCTCCTCTTAGGCACACACTCCCAATCTTGCGGAGACCCAGTGCACAGGATGATAGACTCCATCCTAGCAAGATGGCCGCCGGGTAGGTTCATCCCAGATTGGGACCGGGACTCAGGCACAGGCGCATCAAGTTCCATGTCACTGGAAACAGGGTTCCGGGGGCAGACAAAAATATATACACAGTGTGTGGCCACAGGTAACAGTCATCCCCACCACGGACCAGCGCCCGCGAGAATCCGGGAGCAGCCCGCGGAAATAGGGACGCGTTACGGGCAGCGTCCGGGCAGCTCACCGGCAAAGGCTCAGGCAATTACCGGAGAATCCTGGAATTGCCACCCCGGGCATGCACTCGTTCCGCTACGCTCAGTGGTAGGAATGACCACAGCGAAATTCAGGCCAATATTCGCACCGCTCCGGTACTCCGACTCCACCCAGTCACCAATGGCCGCTGTTGTTGAACTGCCGCCCGGCCTTGTTGTCCACCCGAGTTCCCGGTTCCAGGGTTGCACAGGCCGCAAACTTCAAATGGACATTTCTCCGGCGGTACCGCCGCCAGAAACTTCAGAATCACACAATCGGTTGCCGCTCTCAGCCACCAACACGGGCATATAGCGTAGGCTAAGGATCTCATGCAGGATATCTGTGCGGGATGTGGAGGTTCACGGAGCCGGGAGCCTACGCTGCCGTCCCGATCGCCATCTTGGCTCCTCTCGCTGATTCTATACTTAGACATTTCTTTGACTCATGACATATATTGATGCTGTTTTGAATTGACTAACCAATTGCCCTTTTTACTTTCTCAATGATCATTATTTTAAACTGGTTTGGAATTTGAATTTTGTCTTGTTTAGGTTTTGTTAACCTATTTTTATCCTCGTTTCTCAAGTCTACTCCTTTAATCTCTTTGACGTTCTTTGAGGCTAGGAACCCACCGGGTGCTTTAAAATAACCCTCAATCACCTATCTAGTAGGTGACATGCTTGATCATTGGGTTCCCAATCTGGTTGCCGAATGCTCCCAGAGTGTGCTGCGATGCCTGATTACAGGGTAGCTGGTTGTTTTGGGTGATCCATTGACTGTGATGTGATGATTAAAATTGGCCCAGGAATCCCTCTAATCTATAGTATTTTTATTTTGAAGATTCTCGGTCAATATTACAAAAGTGGTGGATATATATTGAATAGTCAATTGGTCCCATGCATCCTGCGTATGATCATCCTGGGTGTGGTCTACATGTTTCAGCCACCTTTATTAGCCCATCTGGGTCAACGTGGGTTTCTTCAGGACCAGGTTATTTAGTGCTCACACACTTAACAAGGCATGCAAGGTGAGGGTGTTTGTAGAGGGTACTTACAAGGCCTGTGTAATCCAATCACAATACTTCTCGCATTTCATAATTAATAGGTATGAAGTTATTCTTCCTGGGAAATTGCTCAGGGGTGTGCCCTGTCACCAACATTTTTGTTATAGAGCCTCACCCTCCTATTCACTATTGGGTCTTGCAAGTCAATGATGAAGCATGTCATCTACTAGGTAGGTGAGTGAGGGTTCTTTTCAAACACCCTGTGGGTTCCAAGTTTCCAAGATACTGAAGGAATAGACTTGAGTAAACAAGATAGGTTGAAGATCCATTCTAATTATGTTTATTGATTGACTTGACGACGAACAGGTTATTGCTTCTTCCTCTCTCTATGTTTATCAAATTGTCTAGGTTTCTCTCATTTGTCTTGGGCCCTTGTCTTTTGGCACTCACATAAACTGTTACTTCCAATGAGCCCTTTGGTACTGTATTAGTGCAAAGTTCTGACAACAGTTACTATTGTAATGCTGTTGCTGTGTCAGTCATGTAGCTTCATCTAGGCAGGCTCCTGCCCCTGATCGCACAATAGAATCCTGAGGCAGGTTGACTGGATTTGAGTGGGGAGTGACAGATGGGTAAACAAATACAAAAACATGAGGTTGCTTGGAGTTTACCATCCCATCAGGTTTCTGTGGAGGGCTTCACATTATGAAACTCCCAGGGCAGTGATTAACATGAGGAAGTCCTCAAGCTCGTAGACTCAAGAAGGTTGAGCAGCTCATTTCAAAATAGTGTCCTGATGTTGGCAGAAGGCTCCAGCATGTAGGATGAATGAAAGGTAGAGTGAGTGATTTGGCTGAATGTGCCCAGAGGATCAAGGAATATCATTCTGACAGGCAGTGCTAGGAATAGATCAAATGTAGACTCGCAGATATCATGCACTTAGCAGGTGACTCACCCCAGGAAGTGTGCTTTATTCAGAACAGACTCCACCTTATTAAGACAGACGATGGCCTTCCTATTAGAAAGCAAAATGACATTGAAAATTCAGTTCTTGGCTTCTTCATATGGGTCCCCCACTCCAAAGAGTCTTGAGGGCTTAGATGAATGATATTATTTACAACAATAATGAGATGAACTATGGATTTGTTGGTGGGTAATAGTCAATTGACCATTCTAACATTTTTATTCTTTAGAATGTGCAGACAAGTAAAAACCCAAATGATGAATTTATATTTTCTGGTTTTGTGTTCTCACTGGCAAACTAAAAAAGGTTAAAAAATATGTGAAGTGCTGGAACATATCTGACATCTCTATTAATGCCCAACTCAAGGCGTTGCCAAGCATGTACTCTGTATATGATCCTGGAGGAACACCCCTCCCTGGGGTCAGACCCTATAAGTGATAAATGAAATCATGGTTTTCAATTATCACTCTATGGAATAATTCAATGAAGAGGATTTATAGGACCCTATTTGTAAGTTGTTCATCTAAACCTAAGTAAATGTTCTACTCAAATTCAGATAGGAGAAGTTTAAACTGAATATGCTATTCCCACTTATCAAACCATCATTCTTCGTGGCTCCCAAAAATAAATAAAACCAGCAAAGCACACCCATGAATTACAAACATGCCTAATAAATGAGGGCCTTATTTCAAGTGGTCTGATAATCCAGATGGAGCCAGAAGTATCTGGTGCCATTAGGATTCTGAAATGAAGTATTTCACTCTGAGAATAAGGATGCTGAAAGTAGATGAAAATCTTCAGGTCAAATACTGACCAAAAAGATTTAGGAATCTGTGCAGCAATACTGTTCATCTTATGAGGTGCAGCACATGCTTTTCACAATGGACTATTGATTTTCATAATATTGAGGACCCTTTATGGAATGTTGCTTTGGGCAAAACGTCTTAACTATCATTTGAAATGATAAAACACAAATATTGTGTCATAACTCCAATCTCACAGCACTTTGCATGCAAACGATGGGGTATTTAAAGGACTGACTTGGGAGTACTTTCAGGTCAACAATATGTTTCTAATTGTTGTGGTCATCTACAGGCCACCAGTGTATAATCCCAACCCCATGTGTTCCTGAAGTATTCATCTTCCAAATCCAAGAAAGTGTTACCTAAAGTGGGCATCATTATTATCTTGCGCGAAATTGTAAACACGCAATGACATAAACAATGTAAGCAGGAACAGTACACCACTGATATTCATTGGCATCATCCTTTATACATTGGGCTTTAACATTTGGTTTGGCCAACCCTATAATCTGCTTTGTTTTGTAGTACTGCAATACTACTATACGTGTGCTAACAAATACTATTCAAAAACGCATGTGCGGAAACCTCCAGCTTCTTTAAATAAATAAATATTTAACTTTCTGTTTAGAATAAGTAACACTTGTAAACTCCTAATAAAAAATAAACGGAATTAAAAATGAATGTTTTAATATTATTTACTGAATAATAATAAAATATAAAAAGTATAGCGAGGGTGGGATTAAAAATATTTTTTCAAATACTAATTCTCAATTTAATTAATACATTTCGTTTAATTAGTTACTTATTAAACATTTAATTTGATGGGTTATTGTGCTGCAACATGACTGTTTTCTAGTTCCATGTTAATGATAATTAGTTAAAGGTAATTTTCCTTTTTTATATTACATTAAAATATATATACTTTTTACGTGTTTATTGAACGTTATTATTTTTCTCTTTACTAATAGTAATGTTGTTTTCATAAATCTTGTTCTAGCAGTCTCCACCCCTGATTTGAGGGCTTAAAAAATGTAAGCCTCCACCTAGTAGTAAATTTTCACTAGGAAATAATGAATAGCAAGAAGTGTAACAATGGGAAATAGCAAATAGCAAAATGCTGTAGCGGTAAGTTTACACATGAGTTAATCTACATATGTAATTATTCCTTTGTTAATCATGCCACAGTGTTTATTTCCTACTGTCAACTTACACCTTACTTGCTGAAAAGTCTTAGTGTGAATGAGATTATTCACAATGCCTATTTATTAAAACTTCTATTTCATATTGCACAAAAAATGTAAAAATGCTTAGCTATGGAAAAAAGAGTAAGATTAAATAATTTTTTTAAGTAGCGAATGTTTGTATTATTCCAAATAAACATGCCTCTAATAGGAAAAAACTTTCTCTCTCTGTCTCTCTTGTTCATCTCCTGTTCTCAGTGTATATAGATGACAGCATGCAGTCATCTGTGATGCATCACTGAATTCCAGTTTCAGATCCTGAAATGTAATTATGTTTTCACAAAGGTCAAAAAATGGATAGCATGTGACCTAGAGGTTAAAGTATTTGACTCTCAATATGATAATTCTGAGTATCACTGCATGCCGGGAAAAAGCTGAAGACGCATGTCGAAAAAGTCATGCACGGAAATTCCTAAAACAAACAAAGCTTTGCAATCCATCACGTTTGACAGAATAAATATAGATACACCAGTTGGTGGTTTTTAGAAGTTTACTTTTCACAGTGAAGCTCGTATTAAATAATTGAATCCGGATATTTCAGATCTGGTGTTGTTCTTAGTTCCCTTGACAAAGGGTTATGAAAATCTGAAATGCATTGGAAAAATTAAGCAAGGAAAATTAAGCTTTCATACAGCTAAAAAAGGGTTGTATAGGGTTGGTTATGCTTACATACTAAAGAAACATAGAAAGTGAATTATAAAAGAGAACTAACAATCAATTGTGTTGGTCCAATTGTACTTAGTTTAGTTAGGATTGTTTATCATTGCTGGAACCCTAGAGGTCAATGAGTAGTAGGCTTTGTGTGGAGTGTAGATTGCATGGACACCTATGAGATTCTGGGTACAAGCCATACTGTGATCCTGGTTCTCCTTAAAAGTCAGTATGCATGTAAGGTTATTGATTTTTGTATATTTTTATCTTGCAACAATACAATACATGGGAGTCCGCAATCCTTGTAGAAAGGCCTGTCTCTAATTTCCCCACAGACCAGTTGTGATGTATTTTGTAGCTGCTCTATTGTAATAAGTTATAACAGTTGAGTTGTGATGTCACAATGCCTGCACAACGGTCACAGAGCATAATTGCAGTTGCAGTTTAAATAAAGAAAATGAGAACTAGCTTTTCCTTCTTCTAATATGCTTTCCAAAAAAAGCAAAAGAGATCAGTAGAAAGGAGATATATATGGCAACATGTTTAATTTTTTCATGCTGCAGGTCATGGCAGGCTACATAAAGCCTAGCTGCATGTTTCAACATATTCACAGCTACAGCATTTTTGTAATTGGCCTTGCATTAAACTGATGCTAATATATTTTTGGCTACAAATTACTAAATACTTTTTTGATGTATTTAATTTTACACCACAGATTCCCCATGTATGTTTCATGTCAGCAAACATAATATCTCTTCCATATGAAAGATCAGGACACCAAGGATTTAAGTGGCTGTGGAAAGGGTGATGGTGTGACCATGTATTGCAAAGAATAAAATACCCTCTGTAAAAATAATATTGCAAGTCAATCCAGAGTTTCATAAGATAATAAATTAACTGTCTGCTTATGTCAAAGGGGTCTTTTCTAGGAATTTAGCCGTGGCAGAGCTCTGAGCAATGGCAAACTCCAGCAAGCATCACCCATTGTCATCACCACTATATGTACCATTTCAACCAGCAATAGCAGTGATATTAATATGGAATGCAATTTTGTTAAAATGCATCTTTATCAAATAAATATAAATTCAAAATGTATACAAGTTAACCATATTTAATTCATGATTTTGATTATGAAAAAGTGGAAATAAATCTTACCTTGGATTTGGGATTTATTGAACTTCTGGCTAAATTCCTAAACCTCACCAATCTACCATACACAGTGTTCTCACAAATGATGTAATTTGAGTTTTTATAAGTATTGTTATCAATGCTATGATTTCTCATAGTATAAGTGATGTGATATGAAAGGTTATGCACACTGCATCCTAAAGGTTCAAGTTATAGTGAATGTAGTCTGGCCAGCAAGTTGACAACAATGTGAACGGAGGTGCAGAGTCGTCATAATTTGAAGGTGATGTGTAAATTATAAATTTAAGTTATAGCTATAACTTTAAAAGTTCTAATCTTTGTGTAATTTAAATTAAGTTTGTATAAAAATAAAAATAAAGTATAATTTATCCTTAACCTTTGTTTTTTTATTGAAATTCAATGGCTTTTATTTTTTTAATAAACATGTATTTTAAACCGTAGAATCAAGGTTCATCGAAAAGAGTTTTGCTAACTGAAGTGTCACAGAGTACAGTCAAGGAGTGTACTGTCGTAAAGTGGAATGTTGTAGAGTGGAATAGAGCGGAATGGTGTAACATACACTGGAGTAAGTGTTCTAAAGTGGAATGGCGTGGTGTGTCAAGCAGTGGAGTGGAGTAACGTAGAGTGGAGGGGCATGTCGTACAGTGGAATGGCATGTCGTACAGTGAAGTTGAGTGTCATACAGTTGAGTGTTGTTGACTGGAGTGTTGTGGAGAAGAGTGGAGTGGAGTGTTGTCAAGTACAATATAGTATAGTGGCATATCGTGAAGTAGAGTGCTGTAGAGTGGAGTGGCAGAGTGAAATACAATGGAGTACAGTGTTGTAGAGGAGTGATGTATTGTCCATGGGAGTGGCATTACACCTTGTAGATTTTATAGTCATACAGTGGAATGTTGTACAGTGGCATATCGTACAGTTGAGTGAGGTAGAATGTTGTGCAATTGAGTAGAGTGGAACAGAGTGGCATAAAGTGGAGAGGTATACAGTGGAGTAGAGTGTTGTATAATGGAATGGCATAAAGCGGATTGGCATATCTTAAAGTATAGTAGTGTCATATAGTGGTAGTAGCTAGGAAGTACAGAGGCACTTAAAAAATGTAAAACAATACTGTACACCACTCCACTATACGGCACTCCATTCCACAACACTCCACTCTACCTCACTCCAGTGTATGCTATTCCACTGTATGCTGCCCCACTGTACACCACTCTACTCTACCCAATTATACTGTACACCATTACACTGTACCTCAGTCCACTGTACTGTACTACACTCCACAAAATGACACAACACTCACCAACACTGAATTGTACGATTTGAAACACATTTTTATTAAAAAATACAAAAATAACATTGACATTTTATGAAAAAAACAAGGTTAAGGATAAGTTATAGTTAGGAAAACTTTATTTATTCTTCCTGTACAAACCCAACTTAAACTACACAAACATTTGAAATTCTAATATTATTGTTAGAACTTAATTTTATAATTAACCACCACCTTCAAATTACTATAACTTTATTTATTCTTTCTACAGAAACCAAAGTTAAACTACACAAAGATTATAATTTGTAAAGTTATACTTTTCATTTATAATTTACGCAACACCTTCAAATTATTATAACTCACACACCTCCAAGCACACTGTATTGAACTTGGTAGCCACACTAGATTAACTATATATAGGCAGAGCAGAACTATTCACTAATCCGGAGAGTATATGTAAGAGGGACTATGCATGGGCCAAAGAGTGTTTTTTAAGAAGGAGCCGTTGCGAAAGAGAGGAAGTAGAGCTGTGCAAGTCCAGTGTGCGTAGGCACAATATGTTATAAACGATGCCAACCACAGAACCATATCTTTTAGGGCTCAAAAGCATTTATGATCGTTTGTTATTGACTAGGTTTCGGCTCAATCTTTTCCACTATCTCCTGGTTCAACCGTGTGGCTCTCACAGAGGTCCGTGTCTCCTGCCCTGTTGCTGCGACGGAGAGTCTCCTCAGGACATGATGCACTTTTTAATGTTCTGCAGTTTTTATGATCGTCCCAGAAAATTATTTATTATCCCTATCCTTAAAAAGGCCGGTTTCAGGAGGGTTAAACCAGCTTTTATCTTTTTACAACTTCTTTCTACAGATACTGTTTTGTACACTGTTTTGTAACTTTTTAAGGGAAGCCCTAGGACTCAGATCAAGTTGTGAATAATTTTTGCACTGTAGTCTATGTATTTTAGTTATGAACCCCGTGTAATTTGATGTATTAACAGTTGTTAACCTGCATTGTGGAACACGTTTTTAATCATGTTTGTTTGACTTTTATGGTTTTACTCATAAAACCGAATAAAGTTTGTTGATGAACTATATATATCAATATAGTAAGAACAAAAAATGAGATGACTGGAGTCTTGGAATTAGCAAAACCAAACGGGATGATGGACGAAGTGTTGAACATTGTAAGCACTCACCCTTAGTCAACTGATCTGGGTTTAATCCCTCATCATTCTTTAGTTCACTCCACCACCCCAGTTCAAACATGGCCATATGCAAATCAGTCTGACCCTGTGCCTCATGGGAACAGTCCAGCCCGAACTGCCAGGCCATGCCTTCCCTGGACCGGAAACAAGCATCCTGCGACTGGTTTCAGGTTCATAACCCTCATCAGCCAGGCTATCTTGAATCTAGTGGCAACGTGAGCAAGGGACGCACGTCTGGGCATACCCTGCCAAGTTAGGGCGAACAAAGCAAAACTGAAGGGGATGATGGACGAAGTGTTGAACATTGCAAGCACACACCCCCAGTCAGGGAGGACCTGGCTTGGCAGTTTGGGCTGGACTGTTCCCATGAGGCACACGGTCAATACTGATTTACATATGGCTGGGTTTAACCTGGAATGGCATGGTGAGCAAAAAAACGATGGATTTAGGCCCAGATCTCTGTACTGGGGTGAATGTATGACATTATTCTGTCCATCAACTGTTGTGTTTGCCTTTGTCACCCTGAGGGGACGGGTATGCTCAGACGTGTGTCCCGTGCTCTCCATGCCACTGGAATCAAGCTATCCTGGCTGAAGAGGGGTGAAACCCCGAAACCGGTCCTAGGATGCTTGGTTCCAGTCCAGGGAGGACCTGGCTTGGCAGTTTGGGCTGGACTGTTTCCATGAGGCACAGGGTCAAGACTGATTTGCATATGGCTAGGCTCAAACAGGAATGGCATGGTGAGCAAAAAAACGATGGATTTAGGCCCAGATCTCTGTACTGGGGTGAATATATGAAATTGTTCTGCATTCTGTCCATCAACTGTTGTAATTGTCTTGGAATTAGCCACAGTTCATATTGATTGTAGCATTTCTATCCATCACTTATGTACTGACTAACCCGGGAAATCACCTGCAGCAATATATTTCAGTGTCACACTCACACAATCTTATCCAGAATGCAGGCGCCACAGCAAATGCTGAAGTTGAACTTCACAAAAAGGGAGGGAGCAGCATTGCAGAAGGATGTCTTTTTGGTACAAGACAAAGGCATTCTGGATCACTTTCACTTTTATGGTGTTCAAACAGGAAGTATTTATTAGAACAGTTGTGTCTCCTTCATTCATAATTGAATAGGCAATGGCTCTGCAGATAGATACCATGACTGATTTCTGGACTATGCTCTTTCTGGTTTTTAAGCTGTGGGATTGCCCTTTTAAGACTAGAAGTCTGGTATAGTTGTTTTACAGTTGTACCTTGCACCATACCTGACCTGGGGATAATGTATCTTTTTCATTACTCGACCTCACTGATTTTAACAAAGTTTAGTATATCTGAAGTGAATTCTGCAATTGAAAAAGAGATCAAACCTCATATCAAATTGATTATTTTATTTTGCAATCTAAAAAGAGACATTTAACTGAGGTTGCATTTTTTTTAGATCTTGTGACACACACATTTTGTGTGACACAATGGCATATCTCCAGCTGAGCGATTTAGAGCCAATCCAACATATTTGCATTTTTACACTTAAGATTTAATTGGTGGCATTGTAATAGCTGTCACACTCCTTTGGCAATGAACTTGAATGCAGACAATGGAAATAACGCTAATGACGAGTGATTTGCATTATTATAAGAAATTTCAATCCAAGGCAATACCCATTTCTCCAATTATTAAGCTACTCATTAATAAACCAACTAAAATTCTGTTGTATTGTTTTATTTGGTCTCTCTGTTGTCCATTTTGCTAGAATGAACGAAAGAGGAAAATCAAATCTATTTCACCAGTCAATTCAATTCAATTCAAATAATCTTTATTCGGTGTGAAAAATCTCACCATAAAAGAATACACTCACAGAATATTTACACATGTGCAAATATATCAATAATACATGAGGGTACGTTAAAAATTATAAGAGTACATAAAAAAGATAAAATAGGGTAGTCATAAAGTACCATGTTGACACAAAATGCGATAAGGTTTGTCCCGGGAGCAATACATTTGTCTTTGAGGGGGAAAGTGCTAGTGCTTAAATGTGCAGAGTTGGATCAAAGTAGTGCAAAACATTACATCTCAAAATTACAGTACAACACTTTAAAAGTCATATATTTACATGCTAGTTAAAACAGTTGTCCAATTAAAAAGAGAAAAAACACATTATATCAATACATATTACATTTGGATCGATTTCCTGCACCTAAAAACTTTTTTTAAAAAGGTTGTTATAGAGGCCATTACATAAGGTGTCTCCAACTGTTGAAGGACTATAAGGGCTGGACGACATTGCCTCAAACCAAGTAGTTTTAACAGAGGAATAATCCATAAATTCCTCTGCGCTGAATAAAATTTACAAAAGAATACCACATGAATGGTCGATTGACCTGACGTATCATCACAAGGACATTTACACAGTACATTTGACCAATCATTAGCTGTAGGGAAGCTAGTTAATCTATGTAAAATGCCTAAACGAAAACGAGTTAAAAGAAATTTTTCATAGTCAGATACTGTCAGGTCTAGGTATGGTTGCAATTTAAAAGATGTTAAAATAAGGTTATGCGCCTGGACCGTTTTTTTGTTCATTTCTATACAGAGCCTCTGGTCATTAAGAAAACCTAAGGACTCTTTCTTGAGGTCCTTCCTAGATATCCTGAGCATAGTGGTAGGATCATCATAAAATTCTTGGTGACCCAGATTATATAGGAATGTTTTAACATAAAGCAACCATTTAACTTGTTTCACTCCATCAAGACCCATACAATCAGTGATAATCAAGCGATTAAGTTTCAATTCCTCCATTGTCCAGACTCTATGCCACAGCAGAATCGGTTGAATCTTTATGGTGTCTTCCAAATATGTCAGCCCTAATTCTGTGTGGCAAATAAAAGAGGAAGTGCTATTTGGAACCATTAATAGAAACCTTAAAAAAATATTCTCGACTACCTGGATGGGATATACATCCATGTATCCCCAAACACCCGCTCCATATGTGGCTACAGTAACACATTTAACTTTATATATATTTAGTAGTTCCACCGTTGGTCGTCTGCCCATTTTCCTACTAAAGTTGGAAAGGGCAGAAAGGGTTCTTATAAATAGTAGCCTTCTAGTTCGGACTGCCTCCAGCCAGGAACCCTTACGTTCGAAAAGGATGCCGAGGTAGGAGAATGTTTTAGTACATTCGATCCGTTTTTTATCAATAAAAATGGTCTGGGGATTTATGCATCTAGTCCCACAATTCATTATAAGTGTCTTGGATGAATTAATGGTTAAGCCCCTCTCTGACATAAAATTTGCAAAACTATCTACAACCCTTTGTAATCCTTGTGACGTACGAGCCATTAAGATCGCATCGTCTGCGTATAATAATGCAGGGATGGGTCGCTTAGCAACTAGTGGTAGGTATTAAAACCTTTTCCAAACTATTTATATATAGCGTAAAAAGAAATGGAGCAAGGACGCAGCCTTGTCTCACACCACGCCTCACTTTAAAGTGTCTAGTGCATTCCCCCTTTATCCCATAAAGAACCTGCGCCTTGGCCCCGTGATATAACTGCCTTAAAAAGGAGATCAAATCCACCTCCACGCCCATCTCCTCGAGTAGGTGCCATAATTTATTGTGTATGACGCAATCAAACGCTGATGACAAGTCAACGAAAGCAAGGTATATTGGACCATTTTTGGCTTTAATGTATTTATTCATTAAAATGTTGAGATTAAGGCCTTGCTCTATTGTGCCTAATTTTTTACGGAACCCATATTGCAAATCACTTAGCACTGCCTGTTCCTCCGCCCAGTCCTGTAATCTATTTAGGATCACTCGGCCTACAATTTTTACGGTACTATCCAACAGGGATATTGGCCGATAACAGGCCGGATCAGACCTGTTCCCTTTTTTAAAAATGGGTACCAATATGGATTCATACCATGTGGGGGGGAGGCCGGCGGGGCCACATGCATTAAAAACTTGTGTCAACAATGGGGCCCAGACTTCCAGATTGTGTTTAAAAATGTCAACTGGGACGCCATCTGGACCGGCGGCTTTTCCACCCAGGCTTTTGTTAATTGCAAGGATTACCTCATCATGCTGGAAATGCAGATGTGAACCCTGCCCCCCTATATTCACTTGAACACTTTCCTGTTCAGAAGTGGTCTGGGGTCCAACGTTGGGGTCATTATACAGGGCAGAAAAATGGTCGATCCACTCCAGTTCAGTTATTGCCACCTCTATTGTGGCTGTATCTTTTGAAATGAAAAAAGGGGCATTAACTGCCTTCCAGAAGGCGCTAGTATCCCTACTGTGGGCGGCTTCATGTAAAGCCGTCCATGCTTCCAATTTAAGGACCTTTTTTCTTTCTTTTAGGGCATAATTGTACTCTTTTCGCGCCTCTCTAATCCTGGGCTTGTCTTTTTTTTCCAAGTGGAGAGCCTTTTTGAGATTCCTATGGGCCCTAGTACAGTTAGTATCAAACCAGCCCTCGTTCTTCTTGGTACCAATCTTACTTTTAATTGTCACAGTAAGCTCCTCCTTGATTTGATTTGTAATAGCAATGAAGCCATTAATGACTTCATTACTTGTGGAATCCTCATTCAGGCAAGCCAATAACTTATCGTTGCATTTCATTAAGACATTTTTCATTACCTCATTTGGGTCTATTTTATCCCACTTTAAGGCATAGTCATTTTGCCTTGAAAGGCAAATATCCCTTAATAGAGGATTAGGGCTTTTAGATCTCATGGCTTCATTTCCGCGCAATATGATAGCGACACTCTGGGGAAAATGATCACTTATGGCAATCTTATGTATATGAAAACTGGTGATTCTAGAACGGTGCCTATTAGTGACCAAAATAAAGTCAATTGTAGAGAAGGTTCCCCGACCATTGAAAGTTGGACCAAAAGCAACCGGCGGGGAGCACAAAGTATTCGCAAAGCCCAAATCAAAGTCAGATGCTATGTCATTTAGACTCTCACCATACTTGGAATGAGGGAAATGAGGAAAAGTAGTTTCCATGTCGTAAATCATACCACAGTTCCCCGTATCCGAATGTTGGCACAGGCCGGAATTAAAATCCCCTCCCCAAATAATCAGTAAGTCCCTGGATTCAGTTTCCTGTAATTTGTGAATTTGACCAGATATAGCTTTAGTAATCATTTCTATTTGGTCTTGGGGCACATTGTTATAATAATTCACTAAGATAACTATTTGGGATTTTTCCAAGGATAGACTAATAATAATATAATATAAATCCTCCGCTACCGTGTGTATATTACCAGAATTCAGCAGGTTAGAAACATAGATACATAGGCCACCTTTGGCTCTGCCATGCTTAGAAGTTATTGCTGGCATGTGTACAGTTTTGTAGCCATTTATATGTATCGGCTCCACTGACCAAGTTTCCTGTAGACATATAAAATCAAAGCTATGTACAAATTTATTCCAATCTACATTCCATATTTTTGATTTTAAACCTGCTACGTTCCAAAACAGGAAGTTACAGCTGTGATTATGTGGATCATTTATACGAACATCTGGAGACTCCCCTGGTTTGGGAACGGGCTGGTTAACCTCCTGCGTTAAGTGTGGTGCTATAATATTTTTAGCCAACAGTAACGTAGAGGTTGATGTTTTTGCACAGGCTGCTGAAGGTGGAGTATCATACAGATTATGTATCAGGGCAGAGTCCAATGTCCCCCCCTGGCTCGCGTGTTCGTATAAAGCCAGTGTGTCTGTTCCCTCTCTTATATCCTTATCTCTCTGTATCGTAGATTTGGTAGGCCCAATAGTGGAATCCAAGGCTGGTATGCCCACACCTAATTCCTCCTTGCTTTGACTAGGGATACGCCTAGTTGCGTTAAAACCATTTGCCCTCAGTCAGTCCACTTCTTCCAGGTTTGCTAATGCCTGAAAGCGATTATATGTACTTACGCCCCTTAAAAAATTCTGAGCCACCAAAGGAGCATTTGAACCTTGTCCTGTATGGCCATGGTAGCTGGGTTTGTAGAAATAGCCTAAAGGTACAATATTGATGTGATGTAGTGAAATCTGATTACTTCCAGCCCTATTTAGGATTAAATTAATTAACTGGGGGGTTTTAAAATTTAGTATAACACAGTCACCTGCCAGATCTTTAGTCTCCCTACCTATCCACCTCACCCTTCTTGCCATTTTGAACTCTTGGAAGAGTCTCTCGGTTAACCCGGTTCTGCTCCCCAGTCATGATATTGATTTATTTCTTAGGCTCTCCCCAGTTTCACTCATACCCTGTTGCAGTCTAGGGACGTTGGCTAAAATAATAGTATATGGTGTTGAGGCTGGGGGAAGGTCTATATACATATTTAAATTTTCAGAGTCTTCTTCCGTCACAGAGCCCCTTATACCACCGGTCGAGGGGCCATCCTTAGAAACATAACTAGGTCTACTTTGGCCAGATGGATTGTGATTTGTCCTAATTACATCAGCACTTATTGGCCGATGTTCATGCCTGGTTGTAATATTTGGCTGAGTAACAGGATTAGTAATCATATTTCTTGTAATCATAGTATCTTTAAGTTCAGGGAGCTCCCGATTAGCCAATTTTGTCAAGACTTTTTCCATTTCCCCCACCCTATTTATTAGGTCAGTTACAGAGTCCCTTAAAAAACTCTCTAGGACATTTAACTTATTTTTTAAATCCAGAACTTCACTCTGCATCACATTACCATAGATCTTAAATGCTGACTCCCCCCCAGTTTGTTTGTTCGTGGCAGAGGCCTTAACTTTTTTGGGTAGCTTTCTTTGTGTTACACCCACACTTGTCTTATTCTTTGATCCTAGTTCCTTACTCTTACTACAGATAGGGTCTGGATTTCTGGGGCGCTTCGGGGGTGGTTGGGGGTCACTCTCTGGATCACTATCACTAATATGGTCTAATATATTCACCGCACTGCAGTTGCTACTACCTGTCCCACTGAACTTATCCGCTAAAGGGCCCACCAGGGGGTCTGTTGCGCCTTCATCAATAACCGATGTAATCAGCCCCATGCCTTTATCAGGGATAGTTTTATCAGGTTTCATTGCTTCCTCTACCGTCAATATTTGTTTTTCTATGGCGCCCACCGCACCTGTTAAATATGTCAGTAGTGATGAGCAAGGGGCTCCCCCTTCTTTAGACGATTTTTTCTTATTTACTATGGAGGAAGCAATGGAGGATGTTTTTCTCTTCCCCATAGTGCGGCCGATTTACTATCCCTTACCCAGTACCTAAGAGTCAGTGTAATTCAGTGCAGGGGCCTTTGTTTATAAATACCTCTAATACAACAAGGCTGTGAACATCCACACCAGAACACTGTCTCTATGAAAGACCAGGTATGAAGCAACAAGTCCTACTTCTGGAAGTACGCCTCCGTTACATAGCCATCAGTCACTGTGGGTCATGGATCTATTTAAGCAATTTTCTATCTCAGTACCTTCAAACAGATGGCACAACGTAGAACAGCCAAGGTACCTGGCCCAGCCCGGCCTCCTCCGGTCAGCGACGGGCAAGGACGGGCCCGCCTTTGGCCCGGGCTTCGCCCGGGCGCCGCCCGCGCGCGACCCGCGCTGCGTTGAGCCTTTGGATCTTTTAAGTGTGCTGGGCGCGGGCTGATGTCGTCACAGCCGGGCGCCCAGCAACAGGGCTTCTGGGAGTTATAGTTCTTTAGGCCGTTTCCCTCATGGCGTTATCTGGGCAATGATGGTGCTCGATTCTCCCCTGCAGTAGCCGTTCCCCTCACGGCAGCAGCAAGAGCAATGTGGCAGGGTGTCCGGTAAGGTCCTCCAAATGCGCGTCCCGCGCTGTGTTGAGCCTTTGGATCTTTTAAGTGTGCTGGGCACGGGCTGATGTCGTCACAGCCGGGCGCCCAGCAACAGGGCTTCTGGGAGTTATAGTTCTTTAGGCCGTTTCCCTCACGGCGTTATCTGGGCAATGATGGTGCTCGATTCTCCCCCGCAGTAGCCGTTCCCCTCACGGCGGCAGCAAGAGCAATGTGGCAGGGTGTCCGGTAAGGTCCTCCAAATGCGCGTCACCAGTCAAAGTATATATTTTTAAAAATAGTTTGTGAATTGAGCTTCTCTGTCACTTACTAAAACTGATAGTATATTAGGAAAAAGGTATACTTCTATAAGGAATACTGTTCCACAGCTCTACCGGTTTTCATTGACTCTGGAAGTATATTGAGGAAAGGACAGAGTGACAATAAACACAAATAAGAAAAATATAATTGGGCTGATTCACAGAAGCATGTATGAGTGCGGCAATCATACTACAGGAGTACTCTTTTACATAATCTTACATGCCTTTGTGAAGCAGCCTCAAAATGTCCAACTACCTTTATTAAAAGTGTAAAGAGGGCACAGCCCTATCTATTCATACTAATTGTATAGACACATTCCCTGAATATTCCCAGTTTATTACCACTGTAGACATATTGGGACCAATTTACAACAGCATAAAGGGTATGTAAAAGAATACTTCAGGAATATTGTATCGTGTTCCTCCAAAATGTCTTTGTGAATAAACTACCCTCTTTTTTTGACTCAAAGAGAATACAATATCAGTTGTGGTTTAATATACAAAACTGGAAATTGTTAGTTCATACACCTGCCTGAAAATGACCTTTTAGAGGTCCAAATGTGGTATGTCCCGATTGAAGCGGAAACAAACAATGAGCTAGCTGCTGTTCTTGGAGGACTTCAATAACACTTCTGGAGTACAGTGTACAGAAAAAGGCTCTGGATCATTTGAATTTCTGCTAGAAATGCATTCTGGGAACTTCAAGGCTAGCACCAGTGGAGGCTTTGAAGGAGTGTATAACCCCTCATCAGCCAGGCTAGCTTTAATCCGATGACATAACAAGTGCGGGACCAATGTCTGGGCATACCCTTCCACTTAAGGCAACAAATGCAAAAAGAACAGATGCTTTTGTCTCCCACAGTGCTCACTGTGTCCCTGAATTCAGGCTATCCTGGCTGATATGGGGTGATACCGCAGTAAAGACTTCGGTGTGCCTTGACTCACTTTTAGTTAGTTTCTTATGTGTTTTTAAAGCTTCCTGAATTTTAACTTTACTTAGCACTGTTTTTTTTACATTGTGTGAATTTGAATTTGACTAGAAACTGACCTAGGTTGTTGGGGATCCATGCCATTTCTTGTGATTGCTGGAGTAGGGAACAGCTGGTATTAAAGCTTGAGGCACCTGTGCACAGCGGCCATGCTTGAGTGGCCATTTTTTCTTCCTTGGGGACCGTTAGAGTAGCCAAAAGCAAGCCTGTCGCCACCCTTCAGTGTCCCAGAAGCGTCCAGTGCCAGCCACTATGCCAGTGCCATCAAAAATGTTATTCCTTGTCTCTTTTACAGCCCCTCACAACTTCGAGATTTGGCCTTAACCTCCACTTGTACACCTCTTAGCCGCTACACCCTTGGTCATTTAGAGAATAGGAGCACATCTTGTGTGATTTTTGCACTGATCCTGGGGAACAACCTGTGATGGATCAATTAGAGCCAAATACCTCCTGTGTAGAAGCCTTGATCAACTCCCCCTCTCTTCCAAAACATGAAGAGAATGTACACGTCCTACTGTGTGATGAATACCTTGATGCTTTGTTTATACCAGAAACTTGGCTTACAGATTCCTCTGGCCCTGACATCTGTTCAGCAGTCCCTAAAGGTTTTAAAATTCTGAGGAAAGATCGAGATAAGGGTAGAGGGGGAAGACTTGCTATTATCTATAAGGAATGTTACACTCTGGCCACCTTGCCACAAATGTAATTAGAAGGTGTGGAGATTCTAGGTTTCACTCTCTCCCTCTCATCCAAGCAATCTGTATCTGGGGCACTTATACACAAGCCTCCTGGTCCTCCTGAGGGGTTCTTATCCTCTCTATGTGATGCTCTTACTCCTCTAAATCTCAGATATGCACATTGCATCCTGCTGGGAGATTTCAAATTACACATGGAATGTAAAAACATAAAAGAAAGTTCAATGCTTCTGGAGAATTTGGCTGCTATGGCCTTGCCCAATCAATCTTTGCCCCCACGCATCTTGCCAGTCATACTTTAGACCAAAGTTTCACCTCCCGACTTCTTGAAGTTGAAACTCCTATCCCTCTGGTCTGGTCTGATCACTACATGCTCAGGTTCAGATGGGTAAAGCTCAGAGGCCCCTGTTAAAAAAGGCAACTTATCCCATATGGTAAGAGCCTTTCATAAAATACAACCGAAAGCTCTCTGTAGTACACCATAAGAGGGTAAACCCTCTCTTTCCTGCAATATTGACGAGGATGTTAGCTGGAAAGATAGTTGGATTGAGTCCGCTATCCAAGCTTTAACTCCAGAAAGAAGGACACATAAACGCCACAATAAACCATCCAGCCCTTGGTATATTCATTTGCTCAAAATAATAAAGCCAGAATGTAAATGTAAAGAGAGGCAATGGAAGGCATTTTAGTGCCAAAAAGCAAAAGCAGAATACAGAGAAGCACTAGGAAAGTACCATAAAGAAATAAAACTAGAAAAAAAACTCTACTTCGAGGCCAAATCTTAAACTTGGGAAACCACTCAAGGGAAATGTTTAAAATTGTTAAGTCCTTTACCTCACCGTGAGCAGGTACTAATCATAAACCCTCTTCCCAGGAATGGTGTGAACAACTCGCTCTTTTTTTCATGACAAAACAGCTACTATGCAAGCTAGCCACCCACCTTCTGGAGCAGAAAGTTGATTTTTGGGCTATACCACTGAGGTAGTAGACTGCAACGAGAAGGTGAATGTTGGAGAGAGTTGTCCAGATCTTATTCCATCAGTCTCCATCACTAGCTTCTTGGATTCCTTTTCTCCCATCCCCATGGAAGACTCTCTTTTAGCGCTAAGTCACCTTAAATCAGGCTCCCCTTCGGATCCAGGTCCCTCCCTTATTTTATCCCGTGGGGCAGAGGCTATTAACCCACTGGTGAATCAGTTACTTAATACCTCCTTCTCCTCAGCTACGGTGCCAATAAAATTGGAAACAGGCAAAAATCGTACCGCTCCTAAAAAAACACTCAAGCGGACCCCAGTGATCCAACCAATTACAGACCAATCTCTCTCCTCCCATCCTTTTCAAAAGTGCTGGAGAAACATGTCAACCAACAGATATCTTTGTGCTTAGAAATAAATAACTTGGTACATGCTAGCAATCCGGTTTTCGCCCCAACTACATTACTGAGACAGCTCTGCTGGAGGTAGTCGATTCCATCCGGCTCAGTTTGGAAGTGGGTGATAGGGCGTTGCTCGTTTTTTTAGATTTATCGCTCGCTAATATAGGACAAAAGCATTTTTTGTCCAAGATCTCACTCTTGGACAGTGATCAACAACTATAAAGCACTTAAACCAGCAGCTTACCTAGCTCACTCATTTTCGGTTCATTTAAAAAACAAATAATGGCACTGCGGTTCAAAGATATCCTTCACTTGCAGATGCTCCAAACTGGAAAAATATTGACTCAAAATAGTGTTACATTTGCGGCTATCAAAAAGAAGACCTTATTCATCTGATTTGTATTTGTCAGAAGCTTCAACCAGCATGAGTCACTTTATTAAGGAAAGCTTTCGTGGATAGAGCAATACGAACCTGCAGGGCTGCCATTTTGAAAGGGCTAGATCCATCTGACCCCCAAATGAACAGAAAATTGATAAAGTTCCTCCGAATGCACGAACAGACTCTGAAATCTAAGGCCCTGTAAAGAGGTTTTCTCAATGGGAGAGAAGCGTCAATACCAACTAGACCTATTTGTAGAAGAAGGAGGCGGCATAGCCCTCGAATATATACACCCGGTAGCAAATACATATGACTCAGCATAGGGTCACTGACTGGTCAACCCGGCAGAGAAGGGATTCTGAGACTTATAAATGTATTGAAATAATTCCTGATCAGAAATTCAATTAATAAGTCTGCAAACCAACAATCAGGGTTTTAAAAATGTGTGTCATAATTTTAATTAATGTTCAGGGTTAACTGAAATAGGAAAGTCATAATTCTGCCCTAGGAAAAACTAAAGTACACTTTAAGATGCTTTTAAGCATGCTTTAATTGACAATTAATGCCTTACAATACTGTGTGTAAATTTTACCGTGATACAAAGGACTGGTTAACATGATTTTAAAATCCTGTTTTAAGTACAATTGATCTATGTACTAAAAGTTTTTGGGGGGTTTTAATTAACTAAACAATAAACTTTATTTGATTTGATCTATCAGCAGCGTTCAATACGATCTCTCACCATATCCTCTTAGCCTGTCTCCATTCTGTGGGAATAAGGGGGCAGGCCTGGCAGTGGCTCGCATCTTTTCTGGAGAAGAGAGGACAAGAGGTGTGGTGTCACTCTTTTTCTGACAACTCCCGTAAACAAAGGGTATGAGTGCCACAAGACTCAGCCCTGAGTCTGAGTCTATTTAATGTTTCTCTCACTCCCTTGGCTACCCTGGCAGAATCTTTGGAGGCAGAGTCTTTGGGGCAGAAGTAGTGTCATACGTGGATGACACCCAACTGCTTTTCTCCTGGAAGAATAGTGAGGCTTTCCCAGGCGATAACATCTGTAACTGTCTCACAGCGATGTTCAGGTGGCTGTCCATGAATCAACTTAAATGTAATGCTGGGAAGACCGAGCTCCTCTTCTTTGGTGTAGAGGCCGAGATATTATGGCAGTCTTTTTGGCCATCTGATGCCTCCCCCCAGCTATCTCAAAATGTGGTGGTGAAAAACCTGGGCCTCAAATTTGATGGGCAACTCCTATTTCGCACCCAAGTTAATTTGGTTGTGGGTACTTGGTTTGCCAAGTATTTAGGGAGTTCCTGTATCTCCTGTCCTTTACAGCTAGACACCAAGTGATTCAAGCCCTGATAACACCACAGCTTGACTACAGGAACGGACCCTGCACAGGCCTACCCAAATATCTGATTGATAGGCTGCAGTTGGTACAGAACACAGCGGCACATATTATTTTTGGGCTCCCCCATAATTCCCATGCTATTTGTCTTCTTCAGAGTCTTCACGGGCTCCCGGTCAGGTAGAGGATGAGTTTTAAGACATTGCTCGTTACCCAGATAGATCTCCACGGAACTGACCCGGGCTGTCTTCATGATAGAATTAAGTTCTATCCCCCCCCCCCGAGAAATCTCTGTTCTGAAAATCTTTGTCATGCCAAAGTTAAACGGACCAGAAAAGGAAGGTCAGGGAGCAGATCTCTCTCCTTCCTGGGCCCTTCTCTTTGGAATAAACTCTCACTGACACTCAGATGCATCAAGGCGCACAAGTGCTTTTGAAAAAACTTAAGACCTGGCTCTTTTCCTGTCCCTAGGCTTGTCCCTCCTATTTTCCCGCTGATTGACTTTCTGCAGTAGCGTCAGGACACTCCTTGGAGTAACGGCTGCACTTTACAAATAATCTACAAATACATACCCCGAAACCAATTCCAAGATGCCTGTTTCCGGTCCAGGGAGGACCTGCTTGGCAGTTTGGCCTGGACTGTTCCCAAGAGGAGTAGGATCAAGACAATTTGCATATGGCTTGGTCCAAACTGGAGTGGCCTGGTGACCAAAAAAACGATTGATTAAACCCATATTTGTGACTGGGGTTGAACGTTTGGATTATTCAGCATTCCGTACATCATCTTTTCTTTTTAAGTTTCTAAAAGTGGCATTTACAAAATTATAAGCTAAAATCCAACTACATTGTTCAAGAGGATTTTCCATTACAATTCCAAAGACACCAGACATTAACTGCATACCTGCTACTGTTTGGAAGTTACACCTTATTAAATGCCGTAAGGTAACTCTAATGTTATCCTATGGGGGAGGTGGGCCTTGCGATAGTAAAAAATGAATTCAGGAGTTCTTTACTATCAGGACATGTAAAACTCAAAAGTACATGACCAACGTTTTAAATACACCTAGGCACATGCATCAACGCTTTTTGCGATCGCAAATGGTGCGAATCGCAAAAATCGGCTGTTTGCGTTCACAAAATTATGCGATTCCTTAAATGCAATGCATGAACCACTTTGAAGTAGCGATTTCGCTACTAGGGGGCGCAAATTACCATGAAGTTGAACTTCATGGTAATTTGCAAAAACTTTGAAAAATGCACTAAAGTGCATTTTTCAAAGTTGTAGGTTACACACACACACATGTCCTTGGGACATGTATGCGCGCAACATTTGTGCACAGATCAATTTCAGGGGTGCAACAGGGAGTCCTTTTGACACCCTTGCACCCTTGAAATTGCATGAGCAATTTGCGTGTACCAATTGGTACTCGCACATTGCGCTTGCAATTTCCTATTCATTCCTATGGGCCTGTAGGCACATAGGAATGAATGGGAAGCCATTCCTTATTTGCTAATCGCAATTTGCGACTCGCAAATAAGGAATTTGTAGGAATAGCTATTTTTATAGTGATTCCTACCTGCATAGGCTTTTGCGAGTCCTTAATTGCGATTCCTTAATAATCGCAATTAAGGACTCGCAAAATCCTACCTTGATGCATGTGCCTGGCTGTACCCTGCCCTCTGGGCCTACATTTGGGTTGACTAACATGTATTAAAATTGAAGGTTTGGACCTGGCAAAATGTTTATTTTGCCAGGTGGAAATAGTAGTTTAAAACAGCACACACGGACTGCAATTGCGGGCCTGAGCATGGTAAAGGGCTACTTAAGTGGGTGGTACAATAAGTGCTGCCGGCCCACTAGCAGTGTTTAATTTACAGGCCCTGGGTACATGCAGGGGTTTACAAGTAAATTAAACGAGCCAATTGGGTAAAAGCCAATTCTACAATGTATTAGGGTGAAAGCAGAAGCCCTTTAGCACTGGTTAGCAGTAGTAATGTTTGCAAAAGCATAAGGCCAGCAAAAACACAATCAGAAAAATAGGTAGGGTGATGGCAAAAAGTTTTTGGGTAGACCACCCTAAGGCTGACAGGTCTAACAATAATTCAAACAGAAAATCATTACAACTCATCTTTTATCGAAGCACCATTCTGTGAAAAAGGGATCTACTCGTAAAGTGCCTAAATTTTGAAAGTGCCATCATAGGGTTTATTTAAATAAAGAATCCCCTCCATATTTAAAAAAACTTTTGCCTATCACCAACCCGTTTGGAATACATTTTTTCCAGTTGTGCTTTGGGCATTATACTAGCCAGTCTGAAAATAACGCAAATGAGTATTTCATTTTTGTAGTATTAATGAGCAAGCTATGAACATTGAAATATTAATACTTTTTTATATCTCCTTGCTGTACCTGAGATCGGATAGTAACCTAAGATGGAAGTCATCGGATTTTGAGTAATTTGAATGGAAAACATACTTTCAAGGTATGTTAATGTAGAGCTCCAAAACCTATATATACTCTTGGACGTTGACCTATGCTATAGGACCTATTAGCGACATCTGTAGCATCACATCTGAAACAAGCAACCTGTTTTTTTGGGTACATTTTATTTAAATAAACAAGAGTATAATATGTCAACCATTTAGAATAAAATCACTTTTGAAAGTTTGCTCCTACCAGCACTGAAACACTAAACTCATTTTTTTCCGAAACTCAGTTGTTAAAACAATATTTTCCTACTTGTCTCACCTGCACGATAATTTGGAAAATTGATTTATTTGCTTGATCTTCATCAAATATTGTTTCCAAAAGCCTGCTTTTTTAACACACTGTTTCGAATTAAATTAACAATGAATTAATATTGATTAAATATCAATATTGGGTAAATCTTCTAAAGGTGCAGGTATATAACATTGTAGCACATTCCATTCCATTCCAATTATTATCTTTATTTATGTCCAGGTTTCCCATCTATCAGTGATTAAATATTGTGATTTTATGGAAACCATATAATTTCCATCTGTCTAACATTGCAGTATTGATAAAATCTTGATTTCTAAAAACCAAATCCTGGAGGTTGTTTGCAAATTTAACATGAGGGATAGAAAAGGTTTTGTAAAATTGTGCTTTTCTATTAAAAACCATTAGATGACCTTATATTACCCTTTTTCTGTGATGTTTTAAGTCTGAGAATATCCCAAAAATTATTATTGTCCAGTATGATTTCTATAAATTTATCATTGTGTTAAAAACTCAAATATTGCACTGCTTCAAATCTCAGCGGAGTAATATGCAAAATATGCATAATAGTATAGCCTTATAGCCCGCCGTACCGGGCTCTACCGGCTATTAAAGGCTCGCTGCAGCGTTAAAGGCCCGAGCCGAAGGCGAGGGACTTTAACAAGACAGCGGGACTTTAATAGCCGGTATTGCCCTGCTACGAAGGACTATAAGGCTATTAGAACATTCTGCCACTAGAGGGCAGAATGTTCTAACAAATAAAACAAAGGCCTGTCGAAGCTCGAGGGGATTTAAATCCCCTCGAGCTCCGATAGGCCTTTGTAAGACATTGGAATGTTGCTCTGCGGGCCTTTACCGGCCCGTAGAAGCAGGGAGAACTCCATTGTCTACAATGGAGCCCTCAATATTCCAATGTTATAATAAGTTTTAAAGTTTAGCTAAGTTAGACCGCCATCTGCAGTGGAGTGGTATAAAGTGGCAAATAGCAATCTAGGACTAGAATACTGTCATAAAAATGATAAAATCATGGACTCTATCTTCTTTAAAGAAGTTGCATATAGAACACAAGGTTCAGAAGAAAAAAATTAATTAAACATAGGAACTACTGTCATTTTAATTAAAGCTGCTCTATCGAGCACTGTGAGTGGCTGAGAAGTCCACTTTACGTTTGTGCTATAGTGTAGTTCATAAAGATCCTCTAACTTATTTGAAAACTTAGCACCCAAATAACGTTTTGGGTGGCTATTATAACATCTCTGATGTTCAGGTAATTATTTTTCTTGTAAACAAATAGATAATAATATTTCAAGTTTTTAATTTATTAATCTTATAGCCACTCAATGTCTGTAAAATAGAAAAGATTTCAAATATTCGTTCCTGGCATACACTATAAGGCTTTAAAACTAATATTTTATCATTTGC
Organism: Triturus cristatus; assembly: GCF_964204655.1. Lineage (NCBI taxonomy): Eukaryota > Metazoa > Chordata > Amphibia > Caudata > Salamandridae > Triturus > Triturus cristatus. Next base: position 1,004,071,779 of record NC_140591.1, on the reverse strand, counting down.
ATGCAATTTTATGAGATCTGGTTGTGGCAGTGGTCTAGTGATTGAACTATATCTCCATCTAGCAATTGCTAGGGCTCTATGAAAAGGGCAAATAAAACGGTGAAAGGGGACAGCCCTGACTTGTATCTCTTTAGGCTTTAAAATTACCAGCATCTCTCGAGCTTATGAACAAACTACCCTCAGCCTCCTTGTATAAATTGCTTATGACTCCTGTGACCTGTGCAGAAAATCCAAATTGCCCCAAAATATAAAAATGTGTATCCCAGGGCCCAAGGGCAAAGGCCTTTTCAACCTCAAGTAAAAACAAAGAATTGTGGTAATTTGTTTTGCATTTAAAATGATCCAAGGCTTCAATTAAATAATTTGTGTTAGTATATAACTGTTTGCTTGGAATAAAAACACTTGGATCGTAATTAATTATTCCATGGATTACCTTATTTAACCTATTAGTAATTAATTTGAAAAACACTTTATAATCTGAATTTAAAAGAGAGATTGGTCAATATGAATTCAGATCTTGTGAGTTTTTACCCTTTTTAAGGAAACAAACTATGAGGGATATTCTCAAGAACGTGTGTTAATCATCACAAAATTAGCTTAACGCAACTTTGCACATTATAGTCTATCGCGGGAAAATAATACTGTGTTAACGTTGTATTCTCAACACGGCGGCACCATGCGATGGTCTCACGATAACGTGACAAATGACCGCCCTAAAATCAATGCAACGCCGAAAAAATGCGAAACACCAACGTGAAAAAAGTTGCGATGTCCCAAATCGCGATACAAAAATAAGCGATAACCAGCGACAGGCCTGCAATTCCCACACCTCATGCGGGAAAATGCACTATAAAAGCAGTTAAAAAAAAACTGTACTGGACCAAGTGCAGAGGACAACGTGAACCCCACAAGCCCCACAGACAACCAGCAAGGAACTTCGGGGTCGGGAAAGGCCAAGGAGAAGAGGAAGAGGAAGACGCGGTTCAGTCCGCAGGAAAACAGGATCATCGTCACGGAGGTGACCGAACACTACCAACAACTGTTTGTCACCATAAACGTGTCATTGGCAACAAAGAGGCAAATATGGCAGACCATCTTGGACCATGTGAATGCAGTTGCAGCTTTGAGGAGGACAATGGAAGAGGTCAAGAGGCGCTGGAATGATGTGAAGGGCAAAACCAAGAAGAAACTCGATGCCAACATTGAAGCAGCAATGCAGATTGGAGGTCGAGGTCCAGCGACACAACAGGAGCTGGATGACATTGAGAAAATGGTGGCCACAGTCATCAGTCGGGACACGGCGCCAGGAGTTGGGGATCCCGACACTGCTCAACATGACCTGACACAACATCAACAGGGTGAGTACCGACCAGATACTGGGGGGACGGCGAGAGATGGGCACAATGGCACACATGCACAAGTAAGCAGAGCACACAGCACACCCACAAAGACTCTGGATCATGTCCCTTATCCCTGTGCCACACTGCAGCACACACACATAAGATTCTGAGTATCTCGAACTGTGACAACAATGTGGCACAGACTGCAACACTTTCACGACAGAACACAGGACACAACTGGTGCCGCATGTGTGCACAAAATGGCCAATCACATCTGGAATAGCAGGAAACTGTGAGATGACAATGTACGAGTACAACCTCACATCCGTGATGTAGCACAAATGTCCACTGTCCCGCATCAAATAGGCATCTCACAAACAGTCACAATGTACATTGTCATGAAGTCTGTATGTAAACTTCGCCAATGCGTCAACATACACGGGACACACTGTGAAACTGCATCTCCCCTTTACATTGCAGAGGGACAATCAACACCTCCTGCTGAGCAGACCCTACATCACGTCAGTGATGATGGAGTTGAGCCCCCAGACATTGACTTCGATGAACTCCAACGGTTCATGGAGAATCTCCGCTGCCCACCTCCAGTTGCAGGGCAGCACAGCACCATCGAGTTGAGCCCACCCCCTGCACAGACCACACAGCAGGAAGCACACACCACTACGTCTGGCTCCCAGCACCTCAACGAAGAACACATGGTGTTCCAAAGCTGTGTGTTAGACTGACAGAAGGAGGTGGCTGAACAGGTCCGGGTGGGGTTCGCCCTTATGGCTGCCAAACTGGATGCCATACGTGGGTGTCTAAGTCCCATCAGGGACCACTTACACTCCCTAACGCACACCCACAGTCAACCCCATGCCCTCCAACAATCCATGGCTGGCTTTGCTGGAGTCATGGCTCTGAGACAACAACAACTGTCCAGTCTGAGTGGCTACAGCGATGTCATCCATGATTTGGGAAACATGAGGGGGTCATCGAGAACATGGACTGGATGCAGGCGCAAAGAATGGCTACCACGGCTGCACACGAGTAAGCTGTAGATGGGATCTTCTATGCCCTGCAGATCCTCATCATGGGAGTGATGCCACAAGACATTGCGCAGATGAATGCTGCTGCTACTTCTACATCCACATCTCCAGCCACTGATGAGTCAGTGTCACACAGTGCTGCAGAACAAACACCACCACCCACATGTGAGGCACATGAAACGTCAAAGGACGAAGACGACGATGAGGATGAATCTGCCTCAGATGTAAGAAGGAAGCATTAACATTCATCTTCGCCATATGGCATGTTACTGCTTGGTTCTGCCCTCTGCATCCTGCCCTGGAATAACTCCTTCCGCTGTCCCCCGATACACCCTGTGACAATAACCTCAGACTTCGACATGCACTGCCATATTTTGTGTGCCCAACAATGGCACAGCAATCTAACTGCGGACTGGATACTTCCTATTACGAGTAACCTGACATTCCCCAAAGGACTCTGGCTGGCCTTCCACGGGGCATCATTATAAAGTGTTGTTAGCATGGCCCAGTACTAAGACAGCTTCAACACTCCACTGAATGTGAACAATACATTCTAATACACACAGATGTGTCATGTCTATGATTAATCAAGTATGAAAGCATGGACGAATGTAGGGCCAGTGATTCCCCCTTTCGTCCATGTTGCCCATGTTGTGTGACTTGAGTCACAGGGTGCATCCCTGTATCATGGTGGCACATGTTTGACCTCAAAAGCAGCCATGTTGTCAATTGTAGGCCACAAATTACAGCCTCTATGTAATGATTTGGGACACATGTGATACGCTGATGAGTGGGATTCCATACTATCTTTGACACACAGAAATGGCTTTTCGAAAACGTGACACCCTAAACAGCCTCTCTGTACAGAGGTGACACACCCATTATCCATTTCCCATTTCAGAGATTGTTCGCACTACTGGTTGCACTTACACTTGTCAGAGTGATGTGCCTGTACAGAGGAGTGACATGCACTCAGGGAATGTGTGTTGTAATGAATTTATTTGCACGTGCTGTGCCTGTGGTCATTTTGTACTGTCCCATGATTGCTAAGGACTGTCACAATGTGACGTCGTCATGTGAAGAAACTGTCAATGATGTTGTTCCTACAGGCTATTCCTGCTGCAGCTGCAGTGGGGTGTGGTCCACCTGCCTCATCTTGCTTATCATCGTCCAGTGCATCTGGCACTTGTATCCATGGGGAATTGGTGCATACACATATGTTGTGCAACACACAACATGCAATGATCATCTTGCACACGATGTCTGGGCTGTACAGGAGCCTTCAACCTGTGATGTCCAGGGACCAGAAACGTGACTTCAACACGCCAAATGTGCGTTCCACGATGCCCCTGTTGCATTTGTGGGCCCAATTGTACTGCATCTGGGCCTGTGTGTTCGGTGCTCTGAGGGGTGTCATCATCCAAGGGCAGAGTGCATATCCTTGATCACCTGTGACAGTGCAGAGAGACATGAGTCAATCGTTGGTTCTGCATGATGTGTTGGCAGACTCACTTGTTCATTGTTGTGTGACATGTGTGACTTACTGATTCCTGTATGACATGTACTGCTTGTAGCAAATGAGTGCCATCAATGTGTTTTACGTAGCCTCACTACTGCTCCTCCCTCCCCCTGAAACCTATTTACTTGTGTGTGCTGCGCGGTGGCATCACTTGCACTTCTACGGCACACATCGTTGACATGCCTTTCTGCGCATGTCCAAAAGCATGACAATGACATTGTGATGTTGTGCATTGTAGGTGGGTGGCCATGTGTGTGTAGGCCTATGGTAAGGACAGGGCGGACACAGGTGTAGAGTTCATGGCTGGCTGAACTCGCGATGCGGTTGAGGCTGGTCCTTTTGCTTATGCTGCGGCAATAGCGACACACACACAACAGTTGGCATGTATGATACCGGACCCCGAGCGGGCTTGCGCTCCATCATTTATCCCTTCGGCCGAGCCCGCACCCCGGGGACATGCTACATTGCAACATTGTCCATTGCGGGACATGTGGCGCCGTCATTGCAACAGAAACACACGCATTAGTTACTTCCTTGGAAAGCCCAGATCTCAACCACGCCCAGAGCCCCGGGGGGATGATTCACACTCCTACGCTGGAATGTTGTATGCCAGCCCACTCATAGGGGGGTACGACACAGCTACATGTCCCAGGTCCCAGGTCTTCCCCACTGCCTGAGGTGACATGATTGCATCTGCTGTCCACAGCACAATGTAATGTGGTAGGGCTCGGGCCCTCATGCATACATAATGACCACACGGACACACTTAGAGAGTTTGGGGAACTGGCTATGGGCTCGTGCGCCCGGCCCCTTTTATTGCCAGGGTCACATGTCCAGTGACGCCTGTGCTGGATGGGTGTGGGGTGAGTGTAAGCCAGCCGTCAGGGAGTGGTTGGTGCTGGCAACAACTACAACAGTGGTCAGACAATTAGAAGTTCATAGTTCAAACAGCAAGGGTCCATGACTTGAGCTCCACAGAGTTAGTGGACCCAGATGCACTGTGTCCGACACAGGCACACCGCCACGGGACGGTGACTTGCGTTGCACTGAGGTAGGGCCACACGAGCTAAGCGGGTCCTCATCGATGTCCAAAGTGAATGTCGCAGTGTGTTCAGGGGGACAGTGCATGATGTTTGGCACCAAGTCAGTACCAGTCACATGATGATGGAGACAACCCCCAGGCCATAGACTCAAATGCCACCAAAGTTCAACCAGAGAGTGTCCATGATTTTCGGGGCACAGAGTTAGCGGCACAAGAGCTGAAAGGGGATGCAGTCTGCCATGAGGCCTGTACAATGGTATAAACTCCACCATGAATAAATCAAGACTCAGTTCCAAATGTGCGACCTACTTGTCAGCAGTGTAGGCTGGAGGCAGCGGTCAGCAGGGGCCCACAGCCATGTGTCATTTGAATGCTATGCACAGAGTTTGTGGCACCACATCGAAGGGAGTATAGTGACATAAAATCAGCCATAAATATATGTACTCTACCATTGAATAATCAAGACTCAGTTCCAAATGTGTGACCTACTTGACCGCAGTGTAGGCCGGATGCAGCGGTCAGCACGGCCCAACCGCTGTTCAGTCAGTTCCTCCTGGAACTCTAACACACGAAGTTGGAATGGCATGTGGCAATGATTTGTTGTTGACGGAGGTAGGAGCACCAGAGCTGAGCGTGTGTGCAGCCTGTGACGATGCCGTATTCTGCCTGGTCCGGACTGGTTTGGATTAGTGTGAGGCCTGCTGGACCGCAGTGTAGGCCGGCGGCAGCGGTGGAGTACGTCAATGAGAAAGGAGTAATGGGGCCTGTGTCACGGAGGCCAGCGATGGTCTGAGGAGGCTGCCAAGGTCGCGGCCCTCGGGCTTGGAGCTTGCACCGGCACGTGGTTGGCCCTCTTTGACACACGCCGGGCCAGCCTACTCTGCTCACGCTTACAGGGGGGGGACGTAACATGCTGCATTTCTGCGATCTTCCCCACTGGCTGAGGTAACATGGTTGTGTCCAGTGTCCAGTACACACCAAACATCAGCAGTGTATGTCGCCATGGGAATGGCTGTGGTCTGCATACTCATGTCTGTCATGCACATCCACCCCACACTTGGCATTGTGTACATTCACATTCATGGGTCACTTGCCTCCTTTGCACATGCCTGGTTCCCACCTCTCCCCACATTCTGCTATTATGTGGCTGAGGTGCCATGCTGTTGATGGCTTGTGTACATGGCTGGCCCAGGTTGCCACAGTAAGTTGTGTTGTCGTGTCTGGTATGTGGGCATGTTGGTTGTCATGTTGTATGTGATTTTGCAACGTGTGCATTCCCAGAGTTGTGAGTTGTATGTTGGTGGAGTTGAGGTGTGTGGTGTGTTAAGTTGTTACTTACCAACGAGCACTGCATTCACATAGGTGCCATCCTGAAAGCGCTGGTTGATGATGGACTGTCAGAAGATGAAGGAATAATGCACAATGCCTGGGTAGTTGGCGACGACTTTGGTGAAGAGTCCCCGGTGGTCCACTATTGCCTGCACATTGAAGGAATGTGTGTGCTTCCTGTTGCGGTATTTGTGTGCAGTAGCGGCAGGGGACACGAGGAGTACATGTGTGATTGCCCCCAACACATGCAGGAAGCCAGCTATGGCATAGAAGCCTTGCTTGGTCTCGAGCTGTTCCTGCACAGTGTGTGGGAAGTAAAGGTGCTGTGGTACCAAGCTGATGATGGCATCCAAGACAGGTGTGAGGAACTTGGATAGGGCTGGCTGCGAGACTCCTCCGACTCTGGCAGTTGTTGGTTGGAAGGTCCCAGAGGCTAACAAGTGCAGCACAGCCAGCAGCTTTGCCCGCGGAGGATTGTTGGTTGTCCGCTGTGTTGGTACCATCAGCCTGTGGGCAATGAGTGTCAGGATGCGGAGTATGATTGTCCTTTTGAGCCTGTAGTGGGCAATGACATCCTCTGGTGATAAGTCTGGGAGACTGGTGCGTTTTCTGAAGGTCCGCTGTCTTTGTCTGCTCTGCTTCTGTGGTAGTCCGGGGGGTGCTGAGGGGGGGTGGCGGGCCTGGGGGTTGTGGCCGTGGGTGTTGTGGCCCTCATGGGTTTTTCTCTTACTTTCATAAAGAATATCTGTAGACATTAATAACTGCCATGTTCAAGCTTTAAACGCATCCCAGACCATTTCTTGGGAGGTGGTGTCCTGGTTTCTTCAAAAGAATAACACAATCTCACCATAAATCTCTGCCACCCAGCTTTTAGTTTCTAAATATATTTAATTGAAAACCTATGAATTAACTTATCTCTTAGAATTTGAAGGTTCATTAAAATCCTTTAACAGCAGGGTTGGACTGGGACAAAAAATGTGTCCAGGCATTGTGGCCCCAATTAGCTATCCAATGGCCTTATTACCGAAGTGCTCTGGGGGAGCAACAGGAGTTTGCGCTCGTGCCCCCGGGGCTCTTTGGCATTACAGAAGGGCCCTCAGATGCTTGTGCGTCTCCTTCTGTATTACTGATAGTGCTGGTGCACATAAAACACAAGTGCTACCATCAGAGGTCATTCCCTAATTTGCATGGGAGCATGGCTTCATGCAAATGAGGGAATCCCTTTGTCACTTTGCCCACCCATATTATAGACACGTACTCAGAGGCAAAGATGATGTCAGGAGATACATTGACAGTGCACCACCTAAAAGGTGGAGCACTGTCAGTGTGCCCCCTGATAGCAGCCCTCTGGAGGGGGTTAAAGTCCCATGGATCCCCCCAGACATCTCCGTGCAGGCGGGTGCAGTAACTCACTCCACCCGCCTACAAGGGGACCTCCACTGTGAAACATGAAGCGGCTTCAAAGCAGCCGCTCTGTTTTTCACATGAATGAGCTGCCCTGGAGGCAGCAGGAGTTCGCGGCTGCCCTCGGGGCAGCGCATTCATCCTAATATGGAGCATTTTCCTTGATTGCGCACTTTTAAAACGATCCACCCGGAGCAATCAAGGAAAATCTGACATGTGTATAATACAGCTGAAGATAGCTAAAAATACTCCCACAATTGCACATTAGGACAGTTTTAAACTTAGAAAGACATGCTGTCTGGGTATTTTGCAAGGCATGGGAGGCTGCATTCATTTGTGTTTGCAAAAACAACAATTGATGGACAGAATGCAGAACAATGTCATACATTCACCCCAGTACAGAGATCTGGGCCTAAATCCATCGTTTTTTTGCTCGCCATGCCATTCCAGTTTGAACCCAGCCATATGCAAATCAGTCTTGACCCTGTGCCCCATGGGAACAGTCCAGCCCGAACTGCCAAGCCAGGTCCTCCCTGGACTGGAAACAAGCATCCTAGGACCGGTTTCGGGCTTTCAGCCCTCGTCAGCCAGGATAGCTTGATTCCAGTGGCATGGAGAGCAAGGGACTCACGTCTGAGCATACCCTTCCCACTCGGGGTGACAAATGCAAAAACAACAATTGATGGACAGAATGCAGAACAATGTCATACATTCACCCCAGTACAGAGATCTGGGCCTAAATCCATCGTTTTTTTGCTCACCATGCCATTCCAGTTTGAACCCAGCCATATGCAAATCAGTCTTGACCCTGTGCCCCATGGGAACAGTCCAGCCCGACCTGCCAAGCCAGGTCCTCCCTGGACTGGAAACAAGCATCCTAGGACCGGTTTCGGGCTTTCAGCCCTCATCAGCCAGGATAGCTTGATTCCAGTGGCATGGAGAGCAAGGGACTCAAGTCTGAGCATACCCTTCCCACTCGGTGTGACAAATGCAAAAACAACAATTGATGGACAGAATGCAGAACAATGTCATACATTCACCCCAGTACAGAGATCTGGGCCTAAATCCATCGTTTTTTTGCTCACCATGCCATTCCAGTTTGAACCCAGCCATATGCAAATCAGTCTTGACCCTATGCCCCATGGGAACAGTCCAGCCCGAACTGCCAAGCCAGGTCCTCCCTGGACTGGAAACAAGCATCCTAGGACCGGTTTCGGGCTTTCAGCCCTCATCAGCCAGGATAGCTTGATTCCAGTGGCATGGAGAGCAAGGGACTCACGTCTGAGCATACCCTTCCCACTTGGGGTGACAAATGCAAAAACAACAATTGATGGACAGAATGCAGAACAATGTCATACATTCACCCCAGTACAGAGATCTGGGCCTAAATCCATCGTTTTTTTGCTCACCATGCCATTCCAGTTTGAACCCAGCCATATGCAAATCAGTCTTGACCCTGTGCCCCATGGGAACAGTCCAGCCCGAACTGCCAAGCCAGGTCCTCCCTGGACTGGAAACAAGCATCCTAGGACCGGTTTCGGGCTTTCAGCCCTCGTCAGCCAGGATAGCTTGATTCCAGTGGCATGGAGAGCAAGGGACTCACGTCTGAGCATACCCTTCCCACTCGGGGTGACAAATGCAAAAACAACAATTGATGGACAGAATGCAGAACAATGTCATACATTCACCCCAGTACAGAGATCTGGGCCTAAATCCATCGTTTTTTTGCTCACCATGCCATTCCAGTTTGAACCCAGCCATATGCAAATCAGTCTTGACCCTGTGCCCCATGGGAACAGTCCAGCCCGAACTGCCAAGCCAGGTCCTCCCTGGACTGGAAACAAGCATCCTAGGACCGGTTTCGGGCTTTCAGCCCTCGTCAGCCAGGATAGCTTGATTCCAGTGGCATGGAGAGCAAGGGACTCACGTCTGAGCATACCCTTCCCACTCGGGGTGACAAATGCAAAAACAACAATTGATGGACAGAATGCAGAACAATGTCATACATTCACACCAGTACAGAGATCTGGGCCTAAATCCATCGTTTTTTTGCTCACCATGCCATTCCAGTTTGAACCCAGCCATATGCAAATCAGTCTTGACCCTGTGCCCCATGGGAACAGTCCAGCCCGAACTGCCAAGCCAGGTCCTCCCTGGACTGGAAACAAGCATCCTAGGACCGGTTTCGGGCTTTCAGCCCTCGTCAGCCAGGATAGCTTGATTCCAGTGGCATGGAGAGCAAGGGACTCACGTCTGAGCATACCCTTCCCACTCGGGGTGACAAATGCAAAAACAACACTTGATGGACAGAATGCAGAACAATGTCATACATTCACCCCAGTACAGACATCTGGGCCTAAATCCATCGTTTTTTTGCTCACCATGCCATTCTAGTTTGAACCCAGCCATATGCAAATCAGTCTTGACCCTGTGCCCCATGGGAACAGTCCAGCCTGAACTGCCAAGCCAGGTCCTCCCTGGACTGGAAACAAGCATCCTAGGACCGGTTTCGGGCTTTCAGCCCTCGTCAGCCAGGATAGCTTGATTCCAGTGGCATGGAGAGCAAGGGACTCACGTCTGAGCATACCCTTCCCACTCGGTGTGACAAATGCAAAAACAACAATTGATGGACAGAATGCAGAACAATGTCATACATTCACCCCAGTACAGAGATCTGGGCCTAAATCCATCATTTTTTTGCTCACCATGCCATTCCAGTTTGAACCCAGCCATATGCAAATCAGTCTTGACCCTATGCCCCATGGGAACAGTCCAGCCCGAACTGCCAAGCCAGGTCCTCCCTGGACTGGAAACAAGCATCCTAGGACCGGTTTCGGGCTTTCAGCCCTCATCAGCCAGGATAGCTTGATTCCAGTGGCATGGAGAGCAAGGGACTCATGTCTGAGCATACCCTTCCCACTCGGGGTGACAAATGCAAAAACAACAATTGATGGACAGAATGCAGAACAATGTCATACATTCACCCCAGTACAGAGATCTGGGCCTAAATCCATCGTTTTTTTGCTCACCATGCCATTCCAGTTTGAACCCAGCCATATGCAAATCAGTCTTGACCCTGTGCCCCATGGGAACAGTCCAGCCCGAACTGCCAAGCCAGGTCCTCCCTGGACTGGAAACAAGCATCCTAGGACCGGTTTCGGGCTTTCAGCCCTCGTCAGCCAGGATAGCTTGATTCCAGTGGCATGGAGAGCAAGGGACTCACGTCTGAGCATACCCTTCCCACTCGGGGTGACAAATGCAAAAACAACAATTGATGGACAGAATGCAGAACAATGTCATACATTCACCCCAGTACAGAGATCTGGGCCTAAATCCATCGTTTTTTTGCTCACCATGCCATTCCAGTTTGAACCCAGCCATATGCAAATCAGTCTTGACCCTGTGCCCCCATGGGAACAGTCCAGCCCGAACTGCCAAGCCAGGTCCTCCCTGGACTGGAAACAAGCATCCTGGACCGGTTTCGGGCTTTCAGCCCTCGTCAGACAGGATAGCTTGATTCCAGTGGCATGGAGAGCAAGGGACTCACGTCTGAGCATACCCTTCCCACTCGGGGTGACAAATGCAAAAACAACAATTGATGGACAGAATGCAGAACAATGTCATACATTCACCCCAGTACAGAGATCTGGGCCTAAATCCACCGTTTTTTTGCTCACCATGCCATTCCAGTTTGAACCCAGCCATATGCAAATCAGTCTTGACCCTGTGCCCCATGGGAACAGTCCAGCCCGAACTGCCAAGCCAGGTCCTCCCTGGACTGGAAACAAGCATCCTAGGACCGGTTTCGGGCTTTCAGCCCTCGTCAGCCAGGATAGCTTGATTCCAGTGGCATGGAGAGCAAGGGACTCACGTCTGAGCATACCCTTCCCACTCGGGGTGACAAATGCAAAAACAACAATTGATGGACAGAATGCAGAACAATGTCATACATTCACCCCAGTACAGAGATCTGGGCCTAAATCCATCGTTTTTTTGCTCACCATGCCATTCCAGTTTGAACCCAGCCATATGCAAATCAGTCTTGACCCTGTGCCCCATGGGAACAGTCCAGCCCGAACTGCCAAGCCAGGTCCTCCCTGGACTGGAAACAAGCATCCTAGGACCGGTTTCGGGCTTTCAGCCCTCGTCAGCCAGGATAGCTTGATTCCAGTGGCATGGAGAGCAAGGGACTCACGTCTGAGCATACCCTTCCCATTCGGGGTGACAAATGCAAAAACAACAATTGATGGACAGAATGCAGAACAATGTCATACATTCACCCCAGTACAGAGATCTGGGCCTAAATCCATCGTTTTTTTGCTCACCATGCCATTCCAGTTTGAACCCAGCCATATGCAAATCAGTCTTGACCGTGTGCCCCATGGGAACAGTCCAGCCCGAACTGCCAAGCCAGGTCCTCCCTGGACTGGAAACAAGCATCCTAGGACCGGTTTCGGGCTTTCAGCCCTCGTCAGCCAGGATAGCATGATTCCAGTGGCATGGAGAGCAAGGGACTCACGTCTGAGCATACCCTTCCCACTCGGGGTGACAAATGCAAAAACAACAATTGATGGACAGAATGCAGAACAATGTCATACATTCACACCAGTACAGAGATCTGGGCCTAAATCCATCGTTTTTTTGCTCACCATGCCATTCCAGTTTGAACCCAGCCATATGCAAATCAGTCTTGACCCTGTGCCCCATGGGAACAGTCCAGCCCGAACTGCCAAGCCAGGTCCTCCCAGGACTGTAAACAAGCATCCTAGGACCGGTTTCGGGCTTTCAGCCCTCGTCAGCCAGGATAGCTTGATTCCAGTGGCATGGAGAGCAAGGGACTCACGTCTGAGCATACCCTTCCCACTCGGGGTGACAAATGCAAAAACAACAATTGATGGACAGAATGCAGAACAATGTCATACATTCACCCCAGTACAGAGATCTGGGCCTAAATCAATCATTTTTTTGCTCACCATGCCATTCCAGTTTGAACCCAGCCATATGCAAATCAGTCTTGACCCTGTGCCCCATGGGAACAGTCCAGCCCGAACTGCCAAGCCAGGTCCTCCCTGGACTGGAAACAAGCATCCTAGGACCGGTTTCGGGCTTTCAGCCCTCGTCAGCCAGGATAGCTTGATTCCAGTGGCATGGAGAGCAAGGGACTCACGTCTGAGCATACCCTTCCCACTCGGGGTGACAAATGCAAAAACATCAATTGATGGACAGAATGCAGAACAATGTCATACATTCACCCCAGTACAGAGATCTGGGCCTAAATCCATCGTTTTTTTGCTCACCATGCCATTCCAGTTTGAACCCAGCCATATGCAAATCAGTCTTGACCCTGTGCCCCATGGGAACAGTCCAGCCCGAACTGCCAAGCCAGGTCCTCCCTGGACTGGAAACAAGAATCTTAGGACCGGTTTCGGGCTTTCAGCCCTCGTCAGCCAGGATAGCTTGATTCCAGTGGCATGGAGAGCAAGGGACTCACGTCTGAGCATACCCTTCCCACTCGGGGTGACAAATGCAAAAACAACAATTGATGGATGGGTATTCCCAGACATGGGACCCGTGCTCACTACGCCACTGGAGTCAAGCTTTCCTGGGTGATGACGGCTGATAGCCAGAAACCGGTCCTAGGATGCTTGATTCCGGTCCAGGGAAGACATGGCTTGGCAGTTCGGGCTGGACTGTTCCCATGAGGCACAGGGTCAAGACTGATTTGCATATGGCCATGTCTGAACTGGGGTGGTGTAGTGGGCAAAAGAACGATGGATTTAACCCAGATCTCTTGACTGGGGGAGAATGTTTGCATTGTCAGCATTCCGTCCATCATCTGTTTGTTGTAACGCTTTTCGCCCTAAGTGGGATGGGTATTCCCAGACGTGGGACCCGTGCTCACTACGCCACTGGAGTCAAGCTTTCCTGGCTGATGACGGCTGATAGCCAGAAACCGGTCCTAGGATGCTTGATTCCGGTCCAGGGAAGACATGGCTTGGCAGTTCGGGCTGGACTGTTCCCATGAGGCACAGGGTCAAGACTGATTTGCATATGGCCATGTCTGAACTGGGGTGGTGTAGTGGGCAAAAGAACGATGGATTTAACCCAGATCTCTTGACTGGGGGAGAATGTTTGCATTGTCAGCATTCCGTCCATCATCTGTTTGTTGTAACGTTCATTTGTGTTTGCTGCAGGCACTGGAATTGCTGGTATCAGGTAAATCAATAGTAAAACCAGCCCTCTTGGCCATAAAACAGGCCCACAATTTGCAAAAACAAAATGGCCCGTACACTGATCTGTCAGCCCAGCCCATCGGGCACTGTCTGATTACCCTGTAATAAAAGAGATGAAAGATCTGGAAAACCATTTGGTAAAACAGGTGGGTTTGCCAACTGGATTGTGAAGGTAGTAAGAAAAAGCTCAATTTGGAGCGCTGCTTTGAACTTTGCTGATACAGAACTACATTATTTTTTAAATGGAAATAAAGCTCACCATGGATCGGACAGCATTAAATCTTTCTGATATCTCCTTATTACTCTTGCTATTTTTGGATTTAGTGTTTCTTATTTACTATTGTAGTATTGACTGCTGGGTAAAGGATTGAAAAAGTGAGGAAAGTAGTAATGAAAGTTACACCAGTTGTAACAATCGTACTGTTTTAACTAGCACCAATGACTTTCCTTGTCATGCAGCCAAGTATGTATCAAGATCACCCCCCTCCCCACCGGAATGTGCTCTCCCTGTAGAAGAGAAGCACTAAAACCCAGCCTATGTTTTAAACATCTTAAACTTTTTAGCTTGATTGAAAGGTTATGGGTTTTCTGTAGTACAATTATTGATGACCTATGTGGACTGAAAATCCATATTTCAATGGCCTGTGCATTCCTCTTATTATTTAGCCCATTTACATTAAGAGAGCAAAAATAAATCTTCAACTTATCTTCCATTGAACTTACTTTCAATCAATGAAATACTTAGAGAAACTTAAACGTAAATGATCCGAAAATGAATACAAAAATATGCCCTATTTAGGTATCTGTCGAAAAAAAAAGTGCAATGGATAAATAATTCAGCTGTCTTATTCTAAGACTAAACTTCCTAAATACATACATGTAATATGAGATGATTGAAAAAAATTAACTTGTACTTGGTAGTCCAGCAAATGTGCAACTATCTCCTATAATGACAAAAATGAAATGCAATACATTTGTGCCTCTCAGTACTTAGCCGAATAAAGTGCACAGAGTGCGCATAGTACCTTAGCCAAATGACTGCTGTGGAACTTCATACTGCGCATTTGAAACTGTATCTATTGTACCTCTTTTTAAAGTTTCTATCTACCCACCTCAAACCCTCCCTCTCTGCATCCCATCTCCCCTTGTGTATAGCAGGAGTACTGTCCAACAATCAGCCCTCAGCACCCAATCAAAAAGCTGCTAGCACCATGATGCTGTTGATCTCTGGTTCCTACTGGTGGTAATCAATATATCTGAGGGTGATACAAAAGTATCTAGAAGTTATTCCTACCATAATTAACTTTTTTAAACTTTGACCAGAGCTAACCTGGGCATCATCTCCCTTTAAGTTCCTTCAAAAACGTTTGTGCATCTATAGCCTTCGTAAGCACCTAAAATGTCCACTTGGATTACACCTTCATCTTTGACATTGTGGGGCAGATTTATGTTTCCTGGCGCATCCCTGCAAATCAGCAGGGATGCGCCAGGAAAGATGCGTCATGCAAGTTTACCCGTGCGCCACTACAGATGCACCGCATTTACAATGCAGCGCATCATGGCGGAAGGATGAACAGATTCGTGACGCATCTGATGGCATAAGGACGGCGCATTGCTGGAGTCGTGTCGCAAGCACGACGCAACTCCAGCAATGCTCAGGTGCTGCCCATACCGAACATGCTGCGTCATGCCTTATGCCTGCTTCAAGCAGGCACAGGGTTTTGAGGCAGCAGCGTCGGAAAAGTGACTCAGTGAAATCTTGTGGATTTCACTGCATCACTTTTCCGAGGCTTTTTCCGATGGAACGCCCACCCTGCATACATTAAACCTGACGCAGGTTTAATGTAGTGCAGGGCTTTACAACGTGACGCATCTCCCTAGATGCGTCACGTTGTAAATAAGGCGCAACATGGCGCATTGTTTACGCCGCCGCTGCGTCACAGAAGTGACGCAACGGCGGCGTAAATGTCTCGCAAGGGGCTTGTAAATCTGCCCCTTTGACTTTTGAAGACTGAAGACCCACGGCTTGAGATTCTGGTATCATATTCTTAAACTTCTTGCAGCTGGTTGCAGTTTCAAACGTCATGTCAGAGTATATTTGAAATGGAAATTCGTTCTGTGTAGGGAATGCCTTTATTTGATGGCTTTCACCAATATCAACTCCTTGACTCTATAATCAGAGACTTTCACTAAAATAGTACATTAATATTGGGCTTGTGGCGAAACATGTGAGGGACCCAGTGCGCACGCATTATTAACAAATCCCGTGGCTATTCCAGGATGGCAAAAGTCCTACATAAGAATTCAACAAATAAGTTGGGGCCAGCGTTGTCTTCCTTACTTTTAGGCACACAGGTGATTCTGAGATTGGATAATCTAGTATGATTCTCAATCTGTCTTTGTCATCAAAAGTTGCAATTTCCTTCTCAAGTTGTGCTGTGTGCTCTAACGTAGTATATAACTTATCCTCAAAGCCAGAAACCCATGGTTCCATGTCTTCCATTTTATCTGAAAACTGAATTATTTGGCCCTCTATTTTGACCAAACAATCTGTAATTTAATTTGTAATTTCAATCTGTTGTTGTTTCATATATTTAATTTCCTCTTGGATCTCCTTTAAGAGCGTAATTAAGTAATATAAAATGAGCTTTGATCAGTTGTAGAATGCAATGAGTTCTCAGAGGTCTGCAGTGGGCGGGAGTCACATTCAGCAATTGCAACTCTTGCAGCCACTGTCCCTATAATATGTGAACCCTGTGTTGATGACTCCTTTTGGTATGATTGAGTCCCAGACCCAGCTACGTCAGATTGTTGAAGCACTAACTCCCACCTATGTATCACTGTCTTGGGGGTTGATTTCTATTGAATCAGAAGAACAATATCTATTGATTCAGTGACTGCAGGCAGAATAGTAGTAACAACTGTTTTAAGCTGTTTCTATGACACCACAATAGGCATCTCCCCATCAGTGACAACAGCCTCCTGCTAATGCAACAATGATGAAGAAGTTAAGGAGTTTTTTTTTACCTGATTTCTACGGAAATCACTGTATGACCGTTCTCATCTTCTACTAGAGCAGAGGTCTTCAAACTTTTTGATGCCGAGACCCTCCTGTCAAAGATTTTTAGGTGCAAGGACCCCCTCCTGACAAACATTTCTAGAACTTGGTACTCCTCATCATTGCCAACTATCGACAACCATAAACGCCCCCAATTCCCACAGCAAATAATTTTTATAGTGGGTAAATAATATTAAACAGAGTTTATCAAACCAAAGGTCAGTGAGCGTGGAAGTGTGGTCCAAGGTGTGGCTAAAAACAAAGGGCCTCATTTATGAGGAATTGTCCTAGGGCAGAGCTGCAAGTCTTCTTGCTGCGCTGCCCTATGCCAATGTGAAAGGGAAAGAATTTCACCTTATTTATGAAATATGGTGCATTCCTGTCCTTTCCCACTGCGTTGGTGCACAAATTGCTGCCTAGCGCATATGTAGGCAGGATTGTTTTTGTGCAGGAAGGTGCCCCGAGAGGGTTTCCTCTTTCTTTGTGAGCTGCAGAATGCATTACACATGGAAAGAGGAAAACATACAAGGAGACATGGAAACATTTCTCCTCATTACACCTGCTGTGGGGATGCATAAGATTTTGGCACTGTCCCAGGTTCATATGGTTTTGTAAATCTGTGGCAGTGTCAAAATCTATGGGTGTTGCGTGGGAACCCCCACCGCAACACCCAGGGAACTCCAACTTAACAGACTAAGGCTAGGCAGCGACTTGCGCTGCTTTGTCTTACTCCATATAAACGAGGCCACTCAACCACATGGTACTTTGCGTCGCCTCATAGATATGATTGGACGATTGTGCCGCTGGAGCTTAAACAAAATGATGCTCTGGTGGCTCAAGCCTCTCATAAATCAGCCCCCAAATAAAGTAGCTACATATAAAATAATGGGTAGCTTAAATGAAAAATACATTGCACTGTAGTACATTTGAAAACCTCTATTAGTTAATGCACTTCAGAGGTCTGTGTGTAACCAGAGAGCCACAGAATTATATTTGGTTGGTGCAGTGGGGTATAGTGGCTTGTGGATTTTTGGTGCTACGAGGTCAAAGCCTGTGACAGAAAGCACTGTGAAGGTGTAAGTCATTACTTTATTCTTGCTATACACACATTATAAGGTAGACTGCTACAAACGGTGAAAATAGTTTTAGGATATAATGGAGCTTCCAAAGTGTACATTGTAGTAATACTAGAACATAAGTAATGCAGTTTTTTTTGCATTCCTTTTAACACCTTCTCTGAGGTACTAAACGATTAAAAACATGCCCTTCTTACTACCAGTAAAACAAACATATTTGCCATCACAAAGGAGTTAAAGCCAGAATCACTCCCAAGCACCATTTACATTAGCAGATTAACTCAAAACGCACAATTGCATTTCATTCAGGCAAGCAGGCACCCTGGCACGAAGGATTGTTTCACCTGTCCTCCCAGCCTCTTCCTCTCACAGAACAAGAGACTCAATTACCTTCAGTTGAAGCATTTTAAGGGCCGGAATGAAGCATCCCTGTTTTCAAAAGGAAGAGCACATGTTTTAGATTCCAGGGAGGAGTAAGGCCTGGAAATGCGCGACCCCCTTACGAGGACTCCAGGGTCCCCCTGGGGGTCGCGCCCCACAGATTGAAGACCTCTGTACTAGAGTATCACCTGTGTCAATATCTGTGCCCCCACCTGCCTGACTTAGCTGTTGCTGTTTGCCGGTGGGAAATCTATTGTATTGTGGCTTGATTTAGCAATGATGAAGGACCATCTGTGGTTCCTGCATTTGTCTGAGTGTGTGTGTGTGTGTGTGTGTAGTTACTGTTGCATCGTTTAATTCCTCTTGTATTCCACAAGAGTCCACCACTGTCTTCGATATGAATCCCTGTTTTTTTTTTGCCATTTTCATCACCTTTGATATCTTTGAGGGCGTTGCTTGTATTTGGTTCCCTTGCTTTGGGTTGTGCAACAACAATGGCTACATATATCTTGAACTAATTTGACCGTGTGCAATTCTGAAGCTCCATGCTCTTTAAACACTACTTGAAAAACTTCTGCTACAAAATGTCAATATTCAAGTGGGAGGAGGTGCGAGGTACAATAATGAAAACCGCGGATGCCAGTTGAAGGACCAGCACCACAAATGCCCTCTCCTCTCAATATCCAAACACCCTTACTGGCACTATGGATGCAGAGAGCCTCTGCATTGCAGGAAGAAGCCTAGCATGGGCTTGAAGTTGCACCACCATCTCCCTTCGACCCTCACCTTAGCGCCTCTGCTGCTTCAACTCCAGCTAGTCGGCTGCTTCTTCTTAGTGATGGTTCGCTGCTGGTAGATGGCTTTGGCTTCTGCAGTAGACTTACTGCAATGCTGAAAAAGCGCAGCCACTGCACACCATCTGAGGCTTGCTCCAACAAGGAACTTCGCGTTGTGGAGGTGGGGCCCAATGCAGGAACCAGAAAGCGAGACAACGCTACACTGAGTGGCCTGTGTCCTTCATTGCACCAGCTTTTTTTTTAATAACTTTTGATTTTGCATACCAAATTATGCACTAATAGACTATGTCACAAAATCACAATTCAGAGTGGATCACAAATCAACCATACCTCCTCAATATCCATGAAGTAGGTCGCAAATTGAGACTCATTCCGAGGAGATACCATCACAGGTATTGTTGATGGCTGGGGTCAGCAGACCACCCTGTCTGTGATCACATTATATAAAGTACTTTTTAGAGAGGAAAATACAGCCCGTTGTCTCAAAGTAAACGGGTCTACATTTAAAAACCAATTACTTTAAAAAAAAGTTGATTAAGAGTTGCCAGTTGGGGGGGGAAGCAAGATGGCGGCCGCAACTGTGGCCGGTTAAGCAGTGCTCTTCACCTCCACAACGCTTACCAAGTTTCTGTTGGCGTTCAACCATTTGCTCTAGCCTAGGGTCTAGCAATTCGGAGGCTCCAGGTGCCTTGGCCGTCTATGGTTTGTGGACTCCTCAGGGTTGCTGCAGCTTGGAGAAAGAAGCGCTCTCCGCGTCTCCTGTATTCACCACGGTGCTACATTGTAACGGTCGGCACCGATAGCGGCAGTCCAGGAGGGGATATGCCGGGGAAGAGTGCGACGCCACGATCTGGCCGCGGCAGAGGGGCTGGGCAACCCGCGGGTTTGTCAAGAACGAGGCAGATGACAACGGCGGAGAAGCCGGCGGAGAAGGTAGCCGATAAGATAAGTAAATTTAATCGGCATGAGGAAATCAGTGCGCGGCACCCCCTTCAGACAGGAGTTACCGTTCCTGCTCCGGCAATGCCGGAGAGAGACGCTGCACATAATATCCCAGCGATGTTCAAAGTAAATAAAACTCGAGACGATGTGGCCTCGCCCAGCACGCTAAGTATCAGTGGGGGGGGGGTCACCCCAGAACTTGATTACTCAGGGCATGCTGCAAGGTATACGGAAAACTCCGGTAAGCCTAATTTTGTCAAACTCTGAAAAGGGGATTCTGGGAGATGTGGTCCGTGAAGGATTGGTCCAAGGATTGGTACAACTGAACACGGAGGCTGAAACTACTATACAACAACGGCACCAGAATACTGAGGGGGCTGTAACTGTCTCGGGACAGTCTGGTGCTGGTCTCTTGGTATCGGAACCTGATGCTAAATCTGGGAGCGCAGAGGCGTCAAGAGAGCTGCGTGATGTGCCGGACAAGGTTTCGATAGTTGAGGACTTTTTCTCTCTATCTGATAGGTCCTCAGTAGATAGTGCTGTGCAGGACTGGCTGGATGTGGGCAGTATGGGGGGTGAGGAGGAGCATTTGGAGGGCTCTATTGATGCTATGTGCCAAGGTGATCAAGTATTCAGGGGAGGGGAAGAGAGAGGGTCAGCTGCCTCTTATGCCTGGGATGAACAGAACTCTTTAAACTATGCTACCTCTGCCATATCGGGGGGAATCACCCCTGCCCCACAGGACCAATTAGTGCGAAGAAGCTCAACTTTAGTACCAGTACCAGCACTTGTACCAGTATCGGAGGAGATTACACTGGCCACCATCTATGACCTAATTATGACTCATAGAGCAGAGACACAGGCTGGACTTTTATGTACCCAGAACGCATGTAAGCGACTGCAGAACTCTGTAAGACGGGTGGCTAAGACCTGCTCGGAGGTGGTTACAAGGATGAGCGAGGCCGAAACAAGGATTTCTACGCTAGAAGACGAGCTATGTGCTCAGAAGGAAACAGTCGGGTCCCTAAAGACACATAGGGATGAACTTCTCTGGAAAATACCGGATCTTGAAAATAGGTCCAGACGGAATAACCTGAGAGTACTGGGCGTGCCGGAGGGGAAAGAGGGTGCGGACCCGCTGAGGTTTATGGCGGAGCTGTTTTCAGAGGCATTTCCAGAGCTGGGGCATTGGGACTGGCAAAGGGAAGTTCAAAGGGCACATAGATTTCCGTTTGTACAAAAAAGAGTGCAGGGTTCAGAATTTCCTAGGGCTATTTTGATCTCGCTGTGTAATTTTAGAGCGAGAGAGGAGCTCTATGATTTGGCACGGCCAAATAAAAGGAGAAGTGCTAAGGGGTGTGAGTGTTTTGTCCGACCGGATTTTTGTCAGGACACAGTTGGGCAGCGATGGAGGCTTAGACAGTTGATACCAGAGTTTCAGGCTAAAGGGGCTCAGGTGTTCCTGCAAAACCCGGCAAAATTGAAGGTTGTCAAGGGTGGTCGTAGTCAGTTTTTTATTTCAGAGATAAAGGCAAAAGAATATCTTTTGTCAATCTGATAAGACTGATAAGTCCCTATGGCTTGTGTCTGTTACTAGTCGCCTTGTAGGGTACTTGGTGAGGGATTTTTGTGAGGGGTACTAGGATATTCTGGAGGGGAGTGATGCAGACCTCTTAATTCTTATTGGGGATGGCCCCTTGGAATGCTTGTGGATAGAAGCAGGACAGTCGGAAGGATGTAGGATACTGTGTGAGGATATTCTAGCCTTTAGACTAGCCTTTAAGACCTGGCTTTTTAGAGAAGCTTATCCTTAGACGTTCTAAGTTGTCCTCCTGTTGTTGTGTTATGCTCTGAAAATCTCCTACAGCGCCATGAAGCCTACGGGCGTACGTGCGCTTTATAAGCTAAATTTAACATAACATAACATGTGTTTCGAATGTTTTCTGAAGGGATATAAGGTGGATGGTTGGACAACGGTTCTTTTTTCTTATTTCGAAGGTGGTTTGGGAGGTGGAGGATGGGCACTGGGCTTTATCATCACTAAGGGAAGGAATTCCCAATGCTTCTTACGGGTGGTGTGAGGGGTGGGGGGGGAGGGTGGGTCTGGGGGGGGGATGGGTCGGGGGGGAGGGGGTGGGTGGGTGCAGGGGTTAATCGATTCAGCAAATGTAAATGTAAATGTAAATGAGCTTATATAGCGCACAGCTACCCGCAGTGGGTTTCCCGGCGCTTGCTTAGGGAACCCGTCCTGGTATTCCCCTGTGAGATAGCAGGGTATCCACAAGGTGAAAGTCAGGCATCCCGCCGCGAGGGGCCGTTGTGGAGATTAAGCAAGCTATTGCCCAGAGTCGCAGAGTGTGAACCCGTGAGTCGAGGAGGCACCGGGGCGAGAAATATCGAGTCCGTGGAATTTTTTATTTTATTTTTTTAGCCCAAGACCCGCCGAGGCGGGGAATTGAACCCTGGTCCAGGACCGATCTCAGCTTCCGGGTCTGCCGCCTCTAACCCCTGAGCCACACTTCTCCACAAGGAGTACAGCCTTTATTTCGTATACTCTTTATCAGGCCATCTCTGTTAAAGTATGCAGGTTTATATACGTCAAGATTAAAAATGGCTTTAGTACTTGAAAGGAAATTTGCTGTATCAATTGTATTTATTCTGTTGGACGTATCAGATGTTATATGCCATGTAAGCCGTTGGGAGAAAATTCGAGCCTGCTGGGGTAGACAATATAATGTCAGGTTTTCTGGCATCAAATATGTTAAGGAAGTATGATGAAGAAACTAATATGCTGTACACTTAACATCTGTGGGCTGAATGATCCTGGGAAAAGAAGAGTGTTGTCCAGAATTATATACTTAAGCTCATGGGACCTTCTGTGTCTACAGGAGACACATATTGCATGGGCAAATAGGGCATGGTTTGGCTCTTTGGGGCTTGAGCTATTGGCCTGTACCACGCAGACAGCTAATACTAAGGGTGTTGCGATTCTTGCTAAAAAAGGACTATTTAAACTGAAGAAGTATAAGGCTGATAATTTAGGACGTTGGGTAATGATAGAGGCAGTGGTATCACAGCAAGTTATTACACTATGTTCGATATATGCCCCGAATTCAGATGACCCAGGCATTTTTCAAGCAATTAATACAGAATTAGCATCTTATCCACACCCTATGGTCGTCTGTGGTGATTTAAATATACATCTCCATTCGCAGGTGAATTTGAGGACAGCCGAAACTTATGTTGGTAGGAAGCCGCGAGGCTTCAGGAGCCTGCAGGCGTTTGTTCAGGATCAAGGGTTATATGATGTATGGGCTGAACTTAACGCAGGCCAGGACGGATTTACGTATTTTTCTGCCCCACATGGGAAAATGGCACGACTAGATTACTTTTTGGTATCTGGTGTTGTTTTATCGAGGGCTTCAATTAAGATACTTCCTAAAATTATATCAGATCACAACCCGGTAGTCTTGGAGTTCGATTGTTTAGGTCTAATGGCTAGATCACAGAAATGGACATTTGATAGAAAGCTTTTGCTTTGTGAGGATTATTGTAATTGGATGGCTAAATGGATTCCTGAATTTATTCAGATGAATATTGGATCAGCTAGGATAGACATTGTTTGGGATGCACTGAAGGCAGGGATAAGAGGTGAGACATTAAGATTTGCCGCAAGGAAGCGTAAGATAGAGCGCGTAAAGGTTATAGATAATTTAGGGATTCTCTCTCGGCTCGAGCAAAAATTGGTGCAGGAAATAAACTCTGGAGGGAGCGTCAAGGAGGTTCAGGCTGAGGTTGCTGCTTGTCGGGCGGAAATCTATCAAGGTTATGCGGATGTGTCTGCTGCTAGCTATCAAATACACAGGAGAGAGCTCTATGAGTATGGGGAAAGGGTTGGTAAGGTCCTCGCTAACAGATGACGTCAAAAGGAGGTTGACTTTAGGATAGCTAAGATTAAAGATTTTGATGGTAATATGGTGGAGACCCCTTCTCTGATTCAAGATGCTTTTAAAAAATATATTGAAAAATGGTACACAGCAGAACCGGTCGAAAGCGCAGAGAGGTATTTGGCGGGAAAGGTCTGTCTGGGGGTAAAGGAACTGGACAAAGAGGCATTAACGGAGGAGCTCTCTTCGGAGGAGATTGAAAAGGCAATGATGTCTTTAGCGTCAGGGAAGGCTATGGGATCAGATTCGATCCCCTTGGAGTTCTATATAAAATTGAAGAAGAAATTAGAGAGGATAATGACCCTAGTATTCCAAGCAGCATTTGCCGGGACTCCCCCGGCTTCTTGGTCTCAAACCGTGATAGTAGTGTTTAAAAAAAAGGGAAAGGATCCTCAGGAGCTCTCTTCGTACCGACCTATCTCGTTAATAAATGCCGATAATAAAATCTATTCGAAATGTCTGGCAATGAGACTGGGAACTGTGATCGGCCCCCTCGTCTCATTGCAACAACATGGGTTCATCGCCGGGAGGGGGACTACGGATCACGTTAGGCAACTCATCTCATTATTCGACTGGGCCCAGGCGATGAACACTCCGGTTGGGGTGGCCCTGTTGGATGCTGAAAAAGCATTCGACAGGGTCTCCTGGGAATTTTTATGGGACGTAATGAGATGGAAGTCGTTTCCTAGCGGGTATATACGGGCATTACAGGCGATGTATCTAACACCAAGGGCAACTGTCCGAGTGGGGGGAGAGGAGTCACAGACCTTTTCGGTTAACAGGTGCACACGGCAGGGGTGCCCCTGCTCACCACTTCTGTTTGCTCTGTTTATAGACCCTCTCATCGAAAGCTTAGAGGCGGACTCGGGAATTCCACCGGTATACTCAGTCAAAGTCCTGGCATATGCTGACGACCTTGCGGTTTTGTCGTCAGATATGAGTAGTGCTATGCCTAGAATCGAGGCTATAACTGGAAATTTTGGTACAGTGTCCGGTTATGAATGAAACTTGGGGAAGACCCAAGTCCTGCACTCAGAGGCTGGATTTCCAGCTGAGTTAGGGGTGGGGGTGGCAACTGAGGCGACGTATCTGGGTATAATTATCTCACCTAAAATCCAAGACATCCCGAGTATCAATGTAGAGCCGATACTTGCCTCTTCAAATAAAACCTTGGAGAGAATTAATCGGTTGCATCTCTCCTTATATGGAAGGGGCAACATTTTGAAAATGTCTATTTTTCCTAAGTTATTATATTTGTTTCGGGCCATCCCTATCCTCTTTCCGAAAGAACTATTTGACAGAATAGAACGAATGTGTTCACGATTTCTTTGGGGCTACCGTCGCTCTAGAAGGGCAATTAAATGGCTCTATTTGCCATTGGAACGTGGTGGTCTGGCTCTCCCAAATTTTTATCTATACTACTCAGTCTCGCTGTTTCAATTAATGGGTGTCTTGATTTGGGGCAAGATGGCTGTGCTGGATCCCGCCTTTTCTCCGTCTATATACGAGTGGTGTCTGGGGAACTCAGCACAAGGGTTACTCTTAAAAGTGCTAGAGCCAAGCTATTATAAAAAGACAAGGTTTAAAATTGTTCAGGCGGCCTACTCAGTCTGGAAGAGGTTCCGTAAATTGTTATCTATTCCTAGTATTATACGGTATACACCTCTAGACTCGACTGTCTTATCTTCTGTGGTGTTCCAGGATTCTGTTATGCGTAGGTGGTCACAGCTCGGTATTAGGGTAGTAGGAGATTTGCTGGAGCAGGATGAGATGGTATCCTTTTCAACATTACAAGACAGGTGTGGGGTTGGAAAGGTGGATTTTTTCAAGTATCTGCAATTAAGAAGTGCTTTACAGACAGTAATAGCGGGGGGGAAATGTCATCCTTCACGAATCCGTATTTTGGATTTAATAAAAGGGAAATGCAAAATAGGGCAATTATACGTGGAGCTCATGCTAATACAAATTGACGATCTGGGTAGGCAGGAGGCAATATGGGAGGAGAAAGTGTCGATAGCTAATTTGGATTTACAGTTGGTAATGCGAACCGCCAGTTCTATCTTGCTTTCTGGTAGTCTCAGAAGTCAATCATACATGGCTACGTTCAATCTGTACTATACGCCAGCAAGGATAGCCAAGTGGAAGGCCGGCAAGGGGACTAACTGTTCAAGATGTGGATTCTATGCAGCAGACTCTTTGCACATGTTTTTTTCTTGCCCTGTCTTACAGCCACTTTTTTTGGATATCGAATGTTTTTTGTCACAATTTTTGGGTATACCAATCTCTGTTACAGCCTCTTTGGTTCTGTTCGGGATAGAATTTAGTACAGATATGGGTAGGCAGGTGTTATCTAATAGAGGATTTAAGTTTATTTGTATGTCAGTCTTGAGGTCCTGTATAACTTCTCAGTGGTTGGATTCTGAGCCTCCCGCCTTCACAAGTTGGAGGGCAAAACTTATTGCTATATATAATACGGAATGGGCATTGTACAAATTAAAAGGGATTAGGAAAAAAAAGTTGGGGGCGGCCATCTGGGAGCCGATCAGAACATGGATACAGCAATGACATTTAGTAATGTACTATTGCCTCGATTGTTTTTGCTATGCCAAGAAATTAGAGATGTGTATATTTTGATCTTCTCTGTTTTTTTCTTATTTAACTCTCTGTTATAAACAATGGTCTGTATATAATGAATTGTGCTTCTGAATCGAGAAAAAACTCAATAAAAAATTTAAATTAAAAAAAAAAGAGTTGCCAGTTGACCCCTGGATCACTGCCCACTCATAAAACAAACTTTTTTTTTCATTCAACAAAGAGGAAGGGGTGTTGGTAACTTTATCAATGGTTTGCAACTGAAATTGCAGTCACAAATCATTGAATATTTAGCATTCCAAATAGCAATGTGGAAGGGATACCCTAAACACACCCCATCCAGATGGCGATTTCTTATGCATTTCTAAACAAATTTTTGATTTGGTAAGCATATACAGAATCACCAAATAGGTTTAGTAAATTTAAAAAAGCGATCTAGCTGTCGCAAACCGTGAGATTTAGAGAAACCTAGGCTTTGCGACTGCTAAAATGTTTCATACATCTGACCCTAAGAGGACTTCAAGGGGGCTTTGTGGCACTTATTAAATAGAGTCTGTTAATTCAGCCCACCACTACCTGGACCAACGGGGTGGTCCATATATTGCCTGAGTGGTGTTTACATTCCAATTTGAAACATTTAGTAAAACCTAAGATAGGTGTTTAATTGGATATTGGTTTAACCTCTTCAATGCCCATGACGAGCTGGTCTCGTCATGGGCCGCGGTTGCGCTGTGCCCATGACGAGACCAGCTCGTCATAAACCCCGCCCGCTAATGCAACGGCCGGCACAGGGCGGGGAAAGGGGCGGGCACTGAAGGGGTTAATGACCTGTGTTTACTTTAACTGTGTCTTGCTCTGACTCTATCTTTTATGATGACTGGACACCCACACATTACAAGCAAGTCAATTAGGATTGCCGGATCATACTTTGTCGCTGTTATCCCGCCAACCACAGCCCCCCGGCAACCTCCACCGACACAGCAAGAACTCTCTTAAACCATGTGATATTTGGGGTCCAAAATTGTGAGAATGGCAATTCCACTACTTAACCGAGCTAGGGTCTTCACTGGCTTTAGGTTCAGGACCTCGGATCTTCCTTACCTCATTTCAAGGTCGCATCAGGTTAATTAACAACCCAACTGCCTTAATTCGCTTCCTATTAATTGCACCCTGTTTCTTTTGATATCACCTTATCATGCTTGCTATACTGCTAGGCAAAATCTCATATACAAATATTTGATGATTTATGACGTGCAGTGCTCCTGTCTACATCTGACTGTTCCCACCTACATTGTTTTGCACCTTGTTCAACCTGTGAACTATCTGATTGATGCCTGAGACACCACAGATTTTTTTGTTTTTCTGAACGCTCCTTCATGTTGTTGCTGTTCTTCTGCACGTAGCTACTAAGTGTGCACTGTTTATTTTGCAACTTTTTGTCACATTGAAATGTTTTCACTGCATGTGGGTGCGGCTCGGCATTACTGTTTGAGACCTTCATTCTACAATGCGGTTCAGTCTCCAAGTTATGTTACTTCATATCCGGATTTAAGTTAACTGCTGTTAATTTGCATCTGGCACCTGGTGGTGTGTGCTATTTACACACCCAGGCCTTCATTATATGACTCGTGGCCATCCCAGGAGGTACCTTCACCTGGAAAAATAACAATATTACACCTCATCCCGAATTCTACAATTTAGAATGGGGGTGATTGTTGAGTACCAGGGTTCTCTTTCTGATTCTTCCAACTCTTTCTATAAATTGCAGCTCCGTAACCTTTTTGGTTGTTTGTATTTCATTTGTACCCTTACAATTATATTTTTAATTGTGAACTGATATTATTCAGCTTGCAGGAAAGGCTTCTGAAATAGTTTTTTTTGCACGTGGCTCTTACTAGTGAATTGTTTTACTCTACATCAATTTAGTGCGCCTGACCTGTTCCTCCCTACGCATGGGAATAATATGTGAAGTGGTAGGTAAAATTGTTTGTTCTGAAATTGTAATTCTGTACTCCTATGCTACTTGCAGATCGTTTGATTCTACTTCTGTCTATTGCTTCTGAACTGTGTTGGCTTACATCTGGGTGTTACCATCATGGTGCATATTCTGTAAAATGTTGCTGCTTCTAAACTGTTTATTCTGTGCTCGGTGTCAATCCTGAATTCTGTGCTTTTCTAATTTTGTGCGGGCGCTGCAGCTGCTTCTAAATGTACATATCTGCGCGTGAATGATTCTCGTGCTTTTGCTGCAGCTGGGTCGCCTGCCAGCTGTATTGTTTCTAGAGTTTACTTTATTCTGTTTCTGTATAGTCCTATTGAATAATTTATACTGTTTTCTCTGCTACTTTGACTAGCTGTGCCACTTTTAAACCACCTTCCTCTGTAACAGGGCGTGTCCTCCGCTTGATTGGTCTACTCTGTGTAATGCAGGGCACGAGTCGGGGGTACATGCGGGTGGACGGCGTCCACTCACTTCTTTCACAGGATGAACGCCTTCCACCCCGCCAAGAATTTGGGCCCCACTGAAGAATGTGCTGAACTCCTAATTTCCAAACACCGGGTCACTTTCAGCAATACCTGCACTTTGTCTGCTTCCCTTCTGCAAAAAGCAACAGGGTGCAGGCATGGACGGGGCTTTCTTATATAAGACTCCTGCTGGGCCCAAAACAAAGGCCGAATTCGAGGGGTCATCAGGCCTCCTTTTGTTCGAGTATCTTGGCTGGGAGCAGCCAGGAGCCTCACACCTGATGCAAATGAAGCGAAGGGGAAACAAAGGCTCACTCCTTGTTAGCACTTCACACATACTTAAGACAGGCAGCTTTTCGCTTTGTTCGGTTCCTGTTTAGGAGCTTTGCATGCACTGTAAGAATATCAGATGTGTTGGTCTTTCCCAGTATTTATACAAAGCAATTGCATTTATATAGAGATTACTTTCCTTGAGGAGGTGTTGAAATAATTTAAGTACCACTATTTTTTCTTGTATATCCCTACTCATTCCAATGCAGGGTGTCAGAGCACTTTATATCAACACGTGCATATTACATGTACAATAAATTATATGTTTGTAAATGAATGTACAGGTTGTGTTACATAAAACTGCGGGATTGCAAGGAGTAGAAGTCACATATCATCTTCCATGGTTCACTCTGCTATTATCCTAGCAAAGCACTGAAACGTACACATGAGAGACCTGCTAAACATATATGTGAGGGATTTAGATCTGATGTCACTTCTTGTGATGCCACTTCCTGTAAAGTTGTGACTTGTGATGCCACTTTCTATGATGTCAATTCCTGTGATGCCATGTGTGATGTCATGCGCCGTGATGTTACGCGCTGTGATGCCGCGCACCATGATGTCACTTGCATGCTGCCTAACTAGGTTAGTCCAGCCATTTCTTTTTTTAGGACTTGTGCTCTGGCGTAATGTGTTTTGTACTGTTTCTGAAAAGTTTTTTCTCGTTTTTGGTGCGATTTCTTAAGCTCAGGAGTCTGCTTGAGTGTCAATCTGCCTTGAGGTTCTGGTCTCTTTCAACGGTTATTATTTTGCAACAGGCGTTAACCTAAGTTGTCTGTAGCTTCTGGATCCTATCCAATGACCGTGTCCTTAAAACAGCAAACATATGTGGAACAGAAAGCAAAAGAGAAACTATTTAAAACATTTCGGGAAATTTATATAGCACACACTTCACTTAAAGGGATTGGAGGCTTTACATGAGCACCAGTTACATTACACAAGAACACATTCATTTTTTTGTAGGCATGGGGAGATTAAGTAATTTGCTCAGACTCTAACCTGGTTCTCCAGCTACAGAGTTGGCAGCTCTGCCCGTTAAGCCACATACATCTGCTCTTGTCCTTGAATACTCTTCTCCTACACTTCCTCTACCTCGCTCTTTATCCTTTGCTCTGACTACCTCTCCTCAAGGTCTTTCCCCACCAGGGACAATCTGACCATCTGCATCTTATTCTTTATCCTTTCCCAGTCCTACACTAACTACCCCTACCGCTCTCAGATCTATCCTCACCACCAACTACCTCTCACATCATTAAACTTCTCATTTTTATCACTCATCTCTCCTCTGCCAAAACAATCTGACTGACTCAGCCTTCAATCTTTATCCTCTCCCACTGACGCACCACCCATGCCTCCACCACAGACTGCACCAGTCTCTCAACATACCCTCTCTCTCTCTGTCTCTATGTCTCTCTCTCTCTCTCTCGCCCAGTGATGTTCGTAGCTTTCAGTCTTATGTGTGCATCTATGCCACCAAAGCCTCAGTCGGAACATAGGTGCCACTGCAGTTATTAGAGAGCAGCAGTATTGGATAGAGGATCAAGATTGGGAGATTCTAAATATCGACCTCCAGAATATAATGACACAAGAGTATTCAGGAAAGAATATAGTGGGACAAAATGTTGAAAGGTAAGAGCATATGAGGACATATAGATTTACTATTCTTACCTCCACGTCTATGTACCTTAAAGATTTATATATTGCAAAGGTACGGATATGTGGAGTTGGGTATAGGTTTACTTACCTTTTGCTACTTTATTTTTGCTACTTTGTCCTCGACATTGTACCCATCAATATTCTGATATCGATATTCAGGGTCCACACTGAAGGTCAGCAACTGTTTTAGGGTTAAATCCGAGAAAAATAACTTATTGTTATTGGGGGCACTGGGGACCGCTCGCACCCTGTCTTCTGTGCCCATAATTAGGGGAGAAACTGCCCCTACTAAAGGTAGTGAAAAATCGGAGAATCGTGTTAGACTCTGAACTCGGCCTGGAGCGTCAGCTCTCAATGGTTGCCTTTGCCCGTTTCTTTCTTCACAGACTATTAATTGTCTCTGGTATACACCTGCTGTCTCATTACTGAAGGAAAAGGTTCCTTCTCATCCATTTTCATTGGGCCTCATGTCACAAGGGCTTTGTCACAGACAGGGGAAATTTAAAATTGAATACAATATTGCTGCAGACCTCTACTTTACAAGAGTATGAGGACTGCAGCACATTGATCAGAAATCGAGAGGTTAGCAACGTTTCCTTGAGTTGAAATCATGCTTTAAATTGACTAATCTTTATAATTCAAAATTAGCAGTTGGTTGGTCTTACCATCGGATCCCCAATGCAGCGGTTCCAGGAAGACCAACAAGCCTGTGGTGTTCTGCACTCTGGATTACAAGTGTTATGCAGGGCTGGCGGTGCAGCGGTTGTGGTGTCATGGCAGTGGTATGTTTGACCCATAAGAGAGCCTTACAAGCATACCACCACCGTGACAGCGCCTCCAATTCATCCATGCACGATGTGGCATGCACCATGTCGTGCATTCCACACAGTGCACGCATGACTGTGCACTTTTGGTAGGGCACATCATGTGCCCCTCAAACCCCCATGAAGAGATTCAACAAGGGGCCCTTCTGAAGGCCCCTTTACATGCCTTTCCACCACACATTTCATGGCGGGGTTACTGCCATGAAATGCTTGGAGGAAAGACAGGTCATAATCTGCACCGTAGTGCTGGGATCGGCACTGCCACGGCAGACCGCTGCCTTCCCCACTGCCATCCCATCGAGATACAGGACCCTGGCAGTGGTGGCGGTCTTCTGTCGGGTTGCTGGCGGTCCCACCACCACCATCTTAATACAGCGATCGAACCTTTAAGGTGGTGGTGGGCGCACCGCCACCATGCGTACTGTGGTCCCAGGACCTCCGTGCTTATAGTAAGGCCTCTTAGTGTATTTTAAAAAAAATATTGCAATAGCACCTTGTAAGTGTCTTTTTTTTTACAAATATTTCAATAGCCCCTTTTAACTTATAACGTTTTTCAAATTGTAATTGGATCTGGAGGTGAACAGGTATTATTTCTAACCCCAGCCTTTGCATCTGTTATAGTTTTTCGGGGGCTTAGCCCTATGATTCATTATTGCATACATTTTTCCTCTAAAGCACTACAGGAGGTGCTTACATCTCACATTTCTTTTGGGTCTGCGAGTCACTGGAGCAGTGACACAACCAAGCCAAAGTTCGAAAGAAAAATGTCTGGGCATCCCATTATAGTTATGGGTGATAGCTCCATCACATTGTGCAAGTCTTGATAGACTTAAACACCTGTGCATTGAGTTCACTTATTATTGTGATATAAAAGTAAATTTCACCTCAGTGATTAATATTGTAATATTTTCCATCATCATGTAACTGCACATTTTATTTATGTGCTCCAGGCACTTGAAAGGCTACAAGGTGTTGCATATCACCACATTGTTTGCAATTATATAGTAGTATTTCACTGGTGTATGCTGGTTTTCCTGTTTTACACTCTACTCCCACCGAATCAGGAATTATCTTAATTCTTTTTACCCATTTGTGTGGGGTCAAATGGGCAGTGAGATGAGCAGCAGAAGGTTTAAAAGCAAAAGTTCAGTGAATCAGCACAATGGATTTACTTGCCTGCGCACCAAAGGTGTTCCAAAGGCTAACCTGTTAATGCCCACCCCGACGAAAATGGAACAATGGTCAGGAAATGTAATCCTTCTCAGATCTCATAATAATATATGTTCCTTACTCTCTTTTCAAATCAGCCACACATCAGACTTCCATTGACCATAAGCTTTTCAGAAATCACAGACCATTTTCAATTAACACTTTCAGTATTGTCAAAGACCCCAACCACCAATCATACTGCCCTTAGTCCCACAAGTACGAGAGACACCATTCTACTTCCTCTCTCTTTGCACCATTAGATGCACAAAAGTCCACAACAAACTGTTCATAACTCAAACAAATGATCAACTCCAAACCCCAACCAGGTCCGCAATTTCGACAGCCAACGAAAACTCTGTCAACTGTAACAATAACTACACTGAGCATAGACTGCCAACATACTCCAAAGTCTCAATCCTGCTTCTGTTTATTTCCTGTAATAAAAGAAACACTCACCCATAACTCCAGGCATCCAACATAAATTGTGCAAATATTATCAGGAATGGTCATCAAAACGGGCAAGATGGCCGCCGTGAGGTTGTGGTGAGAAGTCGCTCCAGACCTCTCTCCCCGTGATACCCTGATGGCTGTGGAATAAGGACTATATACCCCTTTTATGGATCTGATTACCTGGCTGCAGGCAGGACTAACCAGGGTCCGTTCAAAATACCCTGCAACTAAAGTACAAATCACCAGGTTATTGCTAAAATTAACTGAGTGGAAAGCTGCGGTTCGAGCACAACTGGCGAGGATGCCGGCACGCTTAACTAAAGCCGACAAGGATAAGGAGAAGGAGAAGACAAAAGCGCAACAGGATACGCCAACAAACCAGCAAGGAACGGGTGGTAGAGGCGTCCATGCAAATGCAAAAAGAAGCAGCAATGATGTACCCCCGGGATTACAACAGCGGGGGCCTGGCGCCATACGGAAAATAATACCCCCGGCTCAAAAGGGGAAGAAAATGGAGAAAGCGGAATAACGGAGAAAGCGGAGAAGGCTGAGGTGCGCTCAAAATCAGATACAGCGACAGCAGAAAGAATCGATCGACCCCGGCCCGGGCAAGACCCGGATCACTTCACCGAAGATACTTCAACAGTTGCAAGGCAAGGCTTAAGCAAAGGAAAAGAAGCGGCACTAAGGCAGCCTACCTTGATGGAGGCGTTTACATCCAGAAGAAGCTCCCAGCCGGACATGGAGCAAATCGTAAACAGAAACGTCCTCGAGGACGCAACGGCAGATGCTCCCGGCGCGGAGGCAGCGGTCGCTAGGCAACCCCGAGACTTGGCAGCAACACTCGCCAGTAGCTGCAGTGGCAGCGGAGACGGAGGTAACGCAGGAGCCACAGCACTTAAGGTAATGCAGACTACATGCCTCAACAACAGCGGGCTGAAGGAGGCCAAGGGGCCTAGTAATAACTTAATACCAGACACAATCGGGGGGCCATATAGACCCGGGTCAGCTGGAAGCGCAGACATGATGGAGGCGCTAATTCAACTAGAAGCTGAGATGAGCAATAAAAGGGAAAAAGAAATAAACAATGAGGCCAGCAATCTTAGCTTAGCAGGAAAAAGTGCTTCACTGGCTGCAGATAATAAAACTTTGGGACTGGAGAAAAGAGAGGGAGCCTCATTGGAAGGAGAATGCTTTTTCTCAGTGAATGAAGACACCGATACTACCCAGTCAAGCGACGACACCTCAGAGGAGGGGGAGTTAGACGGAGAAACAAGCTCTGGATCAAGTTCATCAATGAAAGAAACCACGCAGAAAAAGAGAAGGGTAAAGGGTAGAAGGCATGGTGGAGGATTGGAATCACCTACAGTAGGGGGGAAGAAGTTAGACTGGGACTATTCTGCAACGTCGCAAACCTACTTAGAGGAACGTAACTCTCCGACCTCAGGTAATACCCCCATTCCAGTGCAGTATCTGGCCCCCTTTGATATGATTTGCACCACACTTAAGCAGATGCAAGGGGAAGCAAGGTCAGAAAGTCGAAGGGCTAGGCAAGCCACAAAAAAAATCCATAATACCCTCAGGAAGGTTAATAAACTTTATGAAGGTGTCATCGAGAGAGTGACTGAAGTGGAGGAGCGGACTGGGAAGCTAGAGGATGATGTTGGGGCATGGCAGGATTTCAAACTGGAGCAGGAAAAATTGACTAGCGATTTGCAATGGAAGTTGGAGGATTTTGAAAACCGCCAGAGGCGGAATAACATTCGCATTTTGGGCGTGGCGGAAGGAGCAGAGGGGGATGACATTGTGCACTTTGTGCTTAACTTGGTTAAGAGGAGCTTTCCCCGAATCACAGTGGGAGTGGGAAAGAGAGATTCAACGAGCCCACAGATTTCCCTTCACCATCAGAAAAGGCCGAGGGGGCGAGGGGCAGGCAGGTCAACATGCATTGCCTAGAGCCATCTTGATATATGTTGGGAATTACCTGCTCAGGGAGGAAATAATGGATAAGGCTAGACCTGACAGGAAAAGATCCTTTGAGGGAACCACCTTCTTCGCCAGGCCAGATTTCTGCCACGTAACGGTTGAGAGAAGATGGAGACTCAGGCAGCTCATTAAACCTTTCCAGGCCCTAGGTTCCGAGGCGTTTCTCTTATTTCCTGCAAGGCTAAAGGTGGTTACCAGGGGCAGAACTAATGTCTTCCTCTCCGAGATTAAGGCCCAACAGTTCTTGGAGGAGATTAAATCACAGAAAGGGGGTTGAGAAGCAAAGAACTGTTAAAATCCAAGGATTTGGAATGAGATGAAGCGGGGTGTATGCACTGGTAGAGGAAGACTCTAGACTTTGGTATACCGCTGTTTGGACTATTATCAAGGGGACAGCACACACAAAATAGCTAAATAGTTAAGATAAAGACACAGAGGAGGGGTATACGACACACAGGGTGATGGGTGAAGGGGGGAGAGAGGAGCGATCCCCACAAGCTATTGCGGCTACACATAGGTCTTATGGACCTATTTGCCAGTAAAGGGGGGGAGGGGGGTGGGAGACAGAGGGGGGGCAGGGTGGAATTAGGGGGAATAGTGGGTAAAAAGAGGGTTAAAAACGTAAAAAAAGGGGAGGTAGGGTGTAAGAAGCAGCACAGGAAAGCACAGTCCAGCGCGCAGGGAGTTCACATTTTACAGTATGCACTAGACATAAGGAGGAGGATACGCGATAACTATCGGATACATTATCAAAGCAAAGTGTTAGATCGGGTAAGGTATGCAGAGTTGGACAAAACTTATGATGTATTTTAATGACTTGTAGGATTGCTACTATTAATATCTGCGGTCTCAACGATTCGGGTAAAAGACTTAGGGTGGCGGCATTACTCAGGACACTTAAGTTGGATTTGGTCTGCCTCCAAGAAACACACGTTGAAGCCTCTAAGGGTTATCTTATGGACCACCTAGGGTTCGCCGTGCTGGCAAATACTAAGCAAGGGACGAAGCATAGGGGGGTGGCTGTACTAGGGAGATCCACTGATGTAGAGGTGATAAGGAAAACGGAGGACCAATGGGGAAGGTGGGTAATATTGGAAATAAAATTTATGGGGGAAAAATGTACCATAGTTTCTGTGTATGGTTCGACAGAAGACGATCTTTAACTTTTCCAGTTTCTAGACACTGAGTTGGCACTATGGCCAGAGCCGATTATATGCTGTGGGGACTTCAATATTCATGATCCCAGTAGCTCATTTGTACAGACGGGGAGGGTATATGCAGGGAGAAAAAAGAGAACCCATAGGGCACTGTCAGATATGGTGTCAAATAATTTTTTACTGGATCCATGGGTTAAGTTGAACCCAGGTTTTGATGGTAGTACATTCTATTCGGCCCCCCATAAGATACTTGTTAGACTGGATTACTTTCTGATTTCAACCCCCTTGTTGTCAGAGGCACAAATAGAAAAACAACCTTGAATTGTTTCGGATCATAGCCCTCTGATTTTAACTATTAGAATGGGCCAGGCACGGCGAAAAGATATGCAGTGGACATTCGATAGAGCCCTTTTGAAGGATGAAGGATACAGGGTCTACATGACTGAATGGATCAGGGCCTATTGGGAAATTAATAAAGGTACGGCTCCCTTGGGAGTGGTGTGGGATGCCTTTAAGGCCGGTGTAAGGGGTGAGACAATGAGCTATGTGTTTTCAGCCCAGAAAAGGACACGACTTAAAATCAAGGAAGTTTATCAAAAGTTGATAAGGGTTGAGGAGGAACTGGAGCAGGATTTAAGAGACAAGGCATCAATAGAAGAACATCTGCTAAAAATAGTGGCTCTTAGGGCGGAGGCGGCAGAAAGTATCTAAAAAAAAGCAGCAGAGAATTATCTAACTAAGAGGGAAGCTGCTTACGAGCTAAGCGAGAAGGTAGGCCACTTATTAGCAGTACGTACCAGACAGAGACTAGCAGCATCAGACATTGTGGAGATTACGGATGGGAACGGAATTATGGTCACTGAAACAACTGAAGTAAGGGAAGTATTCAGGCATTTTTATGAAGAGCTATATACCAGGGGCAGGGTAGGAACCACAAGTGAGGTTGAAAGCTATCTTAGTGATATTATTCCTCCGGGTATATCTGTGGAAGAAAAGGATAGGTTGGATTCCCCCTTTAGTCTGGAGGAATTTCTTATGGCATTAAGTATGTTACCATCAGGTAAAGCAGCCGGCCCAGACCAGCTCCCGGTGGAGTTTTACAAAGTGTTTTATCAAGCTATGGGAATTGATATGTTTAATGTCATGTTGGAGGCGCAGAAGGGGGACAAGATACCTGAATCATGGGGGGAAGCGGATATCATTGTCATCTTAAAAAAAGGTAAAAATTCGACACTCCCAGGGTCATATAGGCCTATTACACTGATGAACGCAGATACTAAGGTGTACTCCAAGATATTAGCAAGAAGGCTTGCAGAGGTAATAGAGGGATTAGTAAGCCACACTCAGCATGGGTTTATTCCAGGCAAAGGCACTACGCAACACATTAGGCAGGTGATTACAACCTTTGACGCGGCGGGTGTCCTGGGGGACCCTATCGCGGCACTTTTTTTGGATGCCGAAAAGGCGTTCGATAGAGTCTCCTGGGAATACCTATGGCAAACATTAAAGTGGAATGGATTGGGGAATAGTTTTATAACCGCAATGCAGACTCTGTATAAGAATCCGTCAGGAAGGATTAGAGTTAATAGAGGTAAATCCGCAGCAGTTAGGATTGGGAGAGGGACTAGACAGGACTGCCCATCTTCCCCATTACTATTCGCTCTTTACCTGGATCCATTGATAAGGAAAAGGGAGGACAATAAAAGGATTCCTCCAATAAGGTTGAATGGATGTGAGGTAAAGACCCTGGCCTATGCCGACGACGTGGCCATTTTGACACCCAATCCCAGCATGGCCATAGGGGAAATTGAGTCCGAAGCACAAAGATTTGGGCAAATATCGGGGTGCAGTCTAAATAGTTCCAAAACTCAAATAGTATGTAACCACCATATTGTTTTCAATGATCAAAGAGTTGTGGACTCAGCGGTATATTTGGGGGTTGCAATCACAGCTGATTTAGACTCACTGATACAGAATAACCTTGCGCCCCTGATGCTAAAGGTTAAGACGGATCTGGATCGAATGAACAATCTGTATTTGTCATTAGTGGGCTGCACCAACGTTATAAAAATGTTAATATTGCCCAAATTTTTGTATTTTTATAGGACAATACCGTTATGGTTTGAGGTGAAATGGTTTAAAGATCTAGAAAATATGTTGAATAGATTTATTTGGGCCCATAGCAAGACCCGTAGGGCATATCGTTTCATGTCTTTGCCTAGAGAGAGAGGAGGTTGCAGGGCGCCTGATTTCAGATTATATTACTGGGCATCTGCACTGCAATATATGCGGGGGCTGATAGGTGGGGGCGGTTTGGACGTTAGAACATCAAATGATTCGTCTAGGATATACTCTATAGTGTTGGGACCGGAGGTGGAGAATTCTTTTCTTAAATGTATTGACTTCGCATATTACAAAAGAACCAGATTTAAGACAGTCCAAGCCGCAATTAAGATCTGGAATGCCGTGATGAAAAAAATTGGCCTGGGCCGATATAATTGGTACACCAGGTTGTATAAAAATGTCTCCCTCCCAATGCAGATTTTTGGGGATATCACAATGGCGAGCTGGATGGAGAAGGGGATAGTACAGATTGGGGATGTGAGGAGTACGGAGGGGGTGTTTCAATTTACAGATTTAATGAGCAGATTTGGATTAGACAGGAGGGATTTTTTTAAATTTTTGCAGTTAAGAAGTTTTCTGGGGAATAAGCAGGGTGGGAGTGTGGGGTTTGGTAAGGTAGAAATACTGGAGAAAATAAGGCTAGGGGGGGACTGTTCTATTCGGAGTTTTTACGCGAACCTGTTAGCAGAAAAATCGGATGATATGGACAAGTATAGTGAAAAGTGGGCAGACAAGCTGGCAGGTGAGGCTAGTTGGTTGAAAGAGTCACTGGACCTAGGGCGTACTCTGCTCTGCTCAGCACCGCTGCAATCACAGCAGTATAAAACCCTCTACTCGCTATACTTCACCCCAGCAAAGATAGCAAAATGGGGGGGTAGCGTAGGTATCACATGCCCAAGATGTAGCTCCCCTGATGCAGACCTAATACATGTATTTGCTGTATGTCCGCAAATACAAACAGTGATAAAAGAGATAGAGAAGTTTCTTGATGCCTCCCTGAATATCCAGATTACCTTAAAACCCCCAGAAATATTGTTAGGGATAGTCACAGATACCAATATTAACCAGAGGGAGTTTATTTTTGTCGCAATGGCAGTTTATAGGCTCTGCATAGCCAGGGCCTGGCTGGATAAAAAACCCCCAGTAATGCAAGTCTGGCTGTCTAACCTTTTATCAACTTATAATCTGGAAAAAAAATATATGCCCGGAAAGGTAGAAAAGGGAGGAGATTGGGGTTAAGGATATGGGACCCCATTATAAGATGGAGAGAGGGCCTGGGATTGAGGGATTAAGTTAGGAGAGCTTTGGATGAATTTGTGGCATCTGTTGCAGAAACTCGAGATGATATCAATTTATTGAAATAAGTAGGATGCTTTGATGAATTTTGTTTATGATGGAAACGTTTTGATATGTAATATGTTATAAGAATTTAAATGTACTATTGGAGATTGTGCGATGAAATGTGCTAACTGTGCAATGGTGAAAATAAAAAATATTTATTAAAAAAAAAAGGAATGGTCATCAAAACATACATCACATAATGTATCTTAATTCAATAACACTGCAACGAAAAGCCTTTAGAAAAAGAACAGATTATCTAGGGTGAGATAATCCTGGCCTTCATGTCCTTAATAGAATTTAAAAGTTTTAACACAAAAGTTAGAATTGTTTTTATTCTATGTCAGGACTGGAGGCTCAGAATATGCTTGTTTAAAGTTGTCCCACAATAACAGAAGCAACAACCACAATGGATGGAAACGATAAAACACTTTAAAAGGGGAATCAGGCAACCATTTGGTTGCACTCATGATACCCTCCAGATGGGATCATAAATATTCAGCTTTAGAAGCCATAGCACTCTGCAAGAATGTGAGTTATTAATTGATAAGTGTGAGAACCTACTCAATATAATTGACACAGTCTTTCTCAGAATCAACCACAAAGTCACTAAATGAACCCATGCTTAACCCTCTGGTAGTTTGATACAAAGCAGTCAGGCTTAACTTAGAGGCAAAGTATTTATGCAGGACTCAAACAGTAATATAGGGATAGTACAACACAAGAAAAATCCCAAACCAATTATAAAAAAATAGAGAATATTTTAGACAATAAAAGGACTTAACAACAATAATCCAATAAGTAGAAACAGAGTTATGAATTTTTATTTTGATAGGTTTCGGTACAAATAGAGCCAAAAAACACAAAGCCCCACTCATGGGTATCTGGTTGCATTGGACCAGGTCAAAGTCACAAATTCAGGCTGCAAACACATGGGAGAAGCGCTCTGTACATATCAATACAAATAATTAATTTATTTAGAACCATAAACAAAATATGTGAAAAGCACATAAATAAATCCAGCACACAAGTCCAATTTAATTCATTTAATCTTTCTTGTGTAGAGATCCAAATCGTTGGTCAAGATTCCACAGACGAACACATGAGTATATTTAAAACTGCATTCTTTATTTTGATCTTTTTAAACACAATAAGGACACAGACACAGCCACTTACGCGTTTGATCATTACACAGTGGGTCTTCTTCAGGGCTGTTAAAAACACATAAACACCAACATAAGCAACATATACAGCACATACATTTGCATCTATGTACAAAACATAAAATACAAAGCAAAATATATTGTTTATCAACATATATATATATATATATATATATATATATATATATATATATATATATATATATATATATATATATATATATATATATATTAAAAAACACAGGTCCACCAGCCGTTGCACCTCAACGCCACGGGTGCTTGCTCAGCGCACGGGGGTTTGCGCATTTAAATTCCACACAGCAGGTTCTCTAATACATAGAGCCTTTCCAACAGAGTGCACTCATGAATCATCTGCGTTTTTCCAAGCAAAATCTTCAATTTATATATTTATATATATATATATTTATATATATATATATGTAAATTCTAGACAGCAAGTTCAATCCCCAAAACAGAAAGACACACCATGCATATTACTCCAGAATGGATTGTTAATTATATAGCCACAATTAATAATACGTTAAGCAGACAAATCTTAAGTTATCATGAAAAACACAGTAAGTAATCATATCCTAATTATTTCTACAACATATTACTAGGCTAACAGAACCTACCTAGTTGCATTTGTGTTAACCATCAATTTGAATAAGTCTGTGATAATGATATCAAGGTAAAGAAAAAATATAAATAAAAAATATATATAGATATATATTCACTGAAAAGACAAAGGTTACATGGACATTATAGTTAGGTAAAAATTGTAAATAAAAAAGGTTCTGAATGTATCCACACAAAACCATAGAAATTCAGAAGTTATAGTAATACTTATAGTTAAACTTATATTAAGAAACTGTGACACATTGCCTTAAGTTACTTAATGGCACGAGTTATAGCTTCTTCAGATAAGTTTAACTATGAGTGTAACTATAACAGCTGAATTTCTATGATTATGTGCAAGCAAATTCAGAGCCTAACTATATTGTCCCTGTAACCTTTGATTTTTCACTGAATTTCTATGTTTTTTAACACACATGTTAATATAACCAGCGCCACACACAGCAAACACCAGCTGTGCACAACATTTGACTTGATCTGTGGATCTTTTTTCTGGATCAGTGAATTTACATAGTGGCCGGCGATGAAACATATGTGGATCCGTGGACCGGACAAAAAAGAATTGGGCAATTTTTTGCCCATGAGGGGTCCAAAAACAATCTTTTCTTGGTGCCCGTATCTGCAAGTCCACTGTAAGGATCCGCATCTGTATATATCTATATTTTTTGCCCTTTAATATCTCTAAAACTGCTGAATGAATTTACGCCAAATCCCAAAAAGCACACTTTCTGGACCAACATCTTGCTTTCTGTCAAATTTGGTGTAATTCCATTCAGCAGCTCGGGTGTAGTTGTGTTAAAAATCCCTATGGGAAAATGCATGGAGAAAATGCATTTTGGGACTCCCCTTTTTTGATCCCTGCTTGATAAATCCCCCCTAAAACTTTCATCACAGCAGCTGAATTGGCTAAAGTATAGGTTTTGAAAAGTTCATGAATATTCATCAAGCGGTGCCAAAGTTATTGGCAAAACAAAAAACGCTCTTCCTATGGAAACTAGGTCCTAACTATAACTACCAAATGGCGACTGTTGGTAGGTAATAAATAAATAAAAAAAAAAAAAAAATATATATATATATATATATATATATATATATATATATATATATATATATCGCCAGTAGATAGTTATAGTTAGGACCTATTTTCCATAGGAAATCCGCAACATTCTATTTGGAATAACGTTGGCGCCGGTTGACGAATCCTCGCGAAATTTTCCAAACTTTTGGCCAGCTCTGCTCCGCTCCTACCCTGAAAGTTTTGCGGTGATCCGTCAAGTGGGGGCCGAGAAAAAAGGGGGGTCCCAAAACACGTTTTCCCCATGC
This sequence comes from Triturus cristatus, assembly GCF_964204655.1. Taxonomy (NCBI): domain Eukaryota; kingdom Metazoa; phylum Chordata; class Amphibia; order Caudata; family Salamandridae; genus Triturus; species Triturus cristatus. The sequence goes on along the minus strand of NC_140591.1, from coordinate 1,004,028,411 downwards.
AATTTCCCATAGGATCTGTGGTCGCAGCTACAGCCCGAACCGCTGAACGGAATGACACCAAATTTGGCAAAGAGGTAGCCCTCAGTTTGGACTCGTGCCTTTTGCATATATGGTGTGAACCTGTTCAGTAGTTCCTGAGAAAATGAGGGTAAAAAAGTTAGTGATATCTATGGCCGCGGAGGATCCGCGGACCGTACCCGCACAGTAAGCACACCCTCCCCGAACCGAGCACGCACCTTCCCGATCGCGCGCTGAATGCTAATTGGCTGTCGAGTGTCTCTCTACATTCGAAACCAGGAACTGTTGGCGGCCATTTTCTGCCTCGGTAGAAGCGAGGCTGAAGATGCATGGGGAATAAGTGTGTAAAACATATAAAGGGGGCAGAGTGGTCGAAATGCGCGCACGGTGCGCGCATCCTATAGCGTTGGATGCACAGATTCTCTCGCGGTGGGTGCGCGGATCCACGGCAACGTTTTTTGAAAAACGACAAGAAATCATTGGTTGTATGACAACTTTCTACACTGAAAGGTAGGGTGTATATTTATGTTTTTTAAAGGTATGATTGTTATTGGTTAACAAAAACAGATTGTAAGGAACATTATATATGATAAGCTGATATGTTGAAAAGTCAAGCACACTTCCTGTCTTGTGTAGGAACATTGTGTGCTGAACTTGTGACCTGTGAGCTCAGTGCAATGTTCCATGACTTGTTTCTATGGTAACAGGCAGAAGGCAGATTGGGGGAAGGGTTGAAATGTATTTCAGTTGGAAAGGGTTGAAATGTTTAACCAATAGAAATGTGTGTTTGCTTTTGAGTTTATGTGCGAAGGATTGTGATTTGATGTTTACATGTACATGTGTGGAAAATGAAAGGAAAACTTTTTCATTCTTTGCTTTTGCTGAGAGGTGCACAGTGCAGAGATTCTGTAAAAGAAAATATGGTGAGTGATTGATATACTTCTTAATCTACAAAAGAACTTGAAAAATGAGTTATTTAATTGTGAGGGGATGTATTTAGACTATTTTGATTTTAATCAGACTAATGTATTTTTCCTGCTAAAGTGTAGGGAGTACTTTTTTTCTCTACAATGTGTGTGCATGTAGAAACCATTCTGTGATAAGCATTTGTGTTTTTCATGTGTTTGTAAACAGATAACTGTGCAGTTTGTATATTTTGGTAGAATTAGAAACCAGTCATTGTTTATGAATTTTTGAAATGAGTTATGTTATGTTTCTATACTAAAATGTAGTACTACTTCTAGATGAAGAAATGTATTTTGGTATAGTGCAAGGGATAGTGTTGTTTGTCTAGAATCACCCAGTGAGTCTGTGTGCATTTGGGAACCACTGTGAGAGAAGCATTTGGTAACATCGTGTATTTGCTGACAGATAACTGTTTTAACTTGTCATGTTGTGAAGTTTTAGTAGCATTAGAAGACAGTTATGGCTTATGATTTGATTAAATGAGTCAGGCTTTGACAGAAAAGTGCAGGCCTGAAATATGTAGAATGTGTGCAGTTCCCTTACCAGTTGCACTGTAGTGAATGAGTTTTGGTAAACTCCTAGGGATAGTGGTGCATGTCTAGAATCACAGTGTGAGTTAGTGTGTATTTGGGATCAGTGTGAGAGAAGCATTTGGTGATATCATGTATTTGCTTACAGATAACTTTTTTAAAACCTGTCATGTTGTGAAGTTTTAGTAGCATTAGAATCCAGTCTTTGCTTATGCGTTGATTAAATGAGTCATGCTTTGACACTGATGTGCTGTACTTAAATATGTAGATTGTGTTCAGTACCATTAACTCTTCCAGACTAGTGAATGCGTTTTGGTAAACTCCTAGGATAGTGTTGATTGTCTAAAATCACACTGTGAGTCTGTGTGCATTTGGGTAAGGATTGTGAGAGAAACATTTGGTAACATCATGTATTTGCTGACAGATAACTGTTTTAAAACCAGTCAGGTTGTCAAGTTTTAGTAGCATTAGAAGACAGTTATGGCTTATGCTTTCATTAAATGAGTCAGGCATTGACAGTAAATTGCAGTCGTAAAATATGTAGATTGTGTGCAGTTCCTTTACCACTTGCACTGTAGTGAATGAGTTTTGGTAAACTCATAGGGATTGTGGTGCTTGTCTAGAATCACACTGTGAGTAAGTGTGTATTTGGGTAAGGAATGTGAGAGAAGCATTTGGTAACATCATGTATTTGCTGACAGATAACTGTTTTAAAATCTGTCATGTTGTGAAGCTTTAGTAGCATTAGAATCCAGTCTTTGCTTATATGTTGATTAAATGAGTCATGCTTTGACACTGATGTGCTGTACTTAAATATGTAGATTGTGTGCAGTCCCCTTACCCCTTCCACAGTAGTGAATGAGTTTTGGTAAAGTCCTAGGATAGTGTTGATTGTTTAAAATCACACTGTGAGTCTGTGCGCATTTGGGTAAGGATTGTGAGAGAAGCATTTGGTAACATTGTGTATTTACTGACAGATAACTGTTTTAAAACCTGTCATGTTGTCACGTTTTAGTAGCATTAGAAGCCAGTCTTTGCTTATGCGTTGATTAAATTAGTCAGGCATTGACATTAAAGTGTAGTCGTGAAATATGTAGATTGTGTGCAGTTCCTTTACCACTTCCACTGTGGTGAATGAGTTTTGGTAAACTCCTAGGGATAGTGTTATTTGTCTAGAATCACACTGTGAGTCTGTGTGCATTTGGGAACCACTGTGAGAGAAGTGTTTGGTAACATCGTGTATTTGCTGACAGATAAGTGTTGTAAAACATGCCATGTTGTCAAGTTTTGGTAGCATTAGAAGACAGTTATGGCTTATGCTTTCCTTATATGAGTCAGGCATTGATAGTAAATTGCAGTTGTGAAATATGTAGATTGTGTGCAGTTCCCTTACCACTTGCACTGTAGTGAATGAGTTTTGGTAAACTCATAGGGATAGTGGTGCATGTCTAGAATCACACTGTGAGTTAGTGTGTATTTGGGATCACTGTGAGAGAAGCATTTGGTAACATCATGTATTTGCTGACAGATAACTGTTTTAAAACCTGTCATATTGTGAAGTTTTAGTATGATCAGAATCCAGTCTTTGCTTATGCGTTGATTAAATGAGTCATGCTTTGACACTGATGTGGTGTACTTAAATATGTAGATTGTGTGCAGTACCTTTAACTCTTCCAGAGTAGTGAATGAGTTTTGGTAAACTCCTAGGATAGTGTTGCTTGTCTAAAATCACACTGTGAGTCTGTGTGCATTTGGGTAAGGATTGTGAGAGAAGCATTTGGTAACATCGTGTATTTGCTGACATATACCTGTTTTAAAACCGGTCATGTTGTGAAGTTTTAGTAGCATTAGAAGCCAGTCTTTGCTTATGCTTTGATCTTATGAGTCAGGCTTTCACAAAAAAGTGCAGTCCTGAAATATGAAGATTGTGTGCAGTTCGCTTACCACTTCCACAGTAGTGAATGATTTTTGGTAAACTCCTAGGTATAGTGGTTGTTGTCTAGAATCACACTGTGAGTCTGTGTGCATTTGAGAACCACTGTGAGAGAAGCATTTGGTAACATTGTGTATTTGCTGACAGATAACTACTTTAAAACCTCTCATGTTGTCAAGTTTTAGTAGCATTAGAAGCTAGTCTTTGCTTATGCATTGATAAAATGAGTCAGGGTTTGACACTAAGGTGCAGTACCATGTACTATTCTGTTCACTGTGGCAGAACTGTAAATTTTAAAGTTTTACCTAAGCACTGCCCTAGAAGTAGTCTGATTATTTATTCAGTTTCTAAGTACCAAATAGACTGCTTCAAATGTCTATGCAGTATGCATGTAGTGTTCTAACATACTATACACTTGTCTTTTACACCTTCAATTCCCTAATCAGTATCCATACACTTCCAGGAAACATCCTGTCACTTCCTTTGCAGTCCTCTAGAGACCCATTCAACAGCATGTACTAATCCATTCACTGTGCCAAAACCCAAACACTTATAAATTCACCAAGACACTCTCTTTCCAGTACTCTAATGATTCAGTCACTGCCTAAGTATTCATGCACTGAGCCAGGTCTTAGCACATGGACTTCTTCAAACCCCTATCCACTATGCATGCAGTCCTCTAAGCACCTACACACTTGTCTTTCACACCTTCAATTCCGCAGTCAGTATCTGTTCACTTCCAGCAAACACCCTGTCACTCCATTTGCACTCCTCTAGTGACCCATTCAGCATCATGTACTAATCCATTCACTGCGCCAAACCCTAATAAATTCACCCAGGCACTCTCCTTGCAGTACTCTAATCATTCAGTCAGTACCCAAGTACTCATCCAGTGACCCAGGCCTTAGTATATGGACTGCTTCAAACCCTTATCCACGATGCATGCAGTCCTCTAACCACCTACACAATTGTCTTTCTCACCTTCAATTCCCTAGTCAGTATCCATACACTTCCAGGAAATACCCTGTCACTCCCTTTGCAGCCCTCTAGTGACCCATTCAGCACCATGTACTAATCCATTCACTGTGCTAAAACCCAAACACTTATAAATTCACCAAGATACTATCTTTGCAGTACTCTAATCATTCAGTCAGTATTCATACACTGAGCCAGGCCTTAGCACATGGACTGCTTCAAACCCCTATGCACTATGCATGCAGTCTTCTAACCACCTAGACACTTGTCTTTCACACTTTCAATTTCCTAGTCAGTATCCATACAGTCCAGCACTTGTGACTGCTTTTGCACTCCTCTAGTGACCCATTCAGTACCAAGTACTAATCCATTCCCTGTGCGAAAAGCCTAGCACTTATAAATTCACCTAGGCTCTCTCCTTGCTGTACTCTAATCATTCAGTCAGTACCCAAGTAGTCATGCAGTGAGCCAGGCCTTAGCACATGGACTGCTTTAAATGCCTATGCAGTATGGATGTAGTCCTCTAATCACCTACACAGTTGTGTTTCACACCTTCAATTCCCTAGTTAGTATTCATACTCTTCTAGCAAACACCCTGTCACTCACCCAGTGTGTCTCCTTATAGTACTGTAATCATTTAGTCAGTTAGCATATAGTCTTTTAGTGAGGTAGGCTTTAGGGCATGAACTGCTTCAAAGTAGTATGCACTATGCATGTAGTATATTAACGATCGTCACACTTGTGGTTCAGGGCTATAGTTTCTCAGTCAGTTTTTATATAAAATGTGTTTGTACAGTAATGGAATAGTATACATTTGAAAGTTTTTAATACATTTATTCGTGATTCTTTTTTACAGTTACAGAACAGGAGTGTTTCTCATCTGTTTGCACTCTTCTCGTGCAAGATTGTTTGGGTGAAGTGTCCTTAGGTGTTTCATCATACTTGCTGTGCCGCACGAGTATTTTTTGTTAGGATCCCCTCGTAACAGAACTTTTTGGCAAATATTGCGAATGAAGAAGGTGGCATTGGTCTTTGTTTGCCCCTTGGAAAAAGTTAAACATTTCTTCACCACTGACGAAAAACGTTGTGGGCGTGGTGCCTTCTGCAAAAAAATTTCCTCAGATTCGGTAAATATTTTAAAGCGGCAACATTTACAGTTTTTGTAAGTTAAACTTATAAAATTGTGTTAGCTGTATGCATTTTATATATCTGTGATTTGTTTCTTGTGGTATTTTGTTGAGAATACCATGTTGTTTTTTTTTGTAACAATCTTTCTGATTTTCCAGGTCTGTCGTTGACATCCGTGGTTCCCACAGGAGTGTTCCGCCTTGTTGTTTTGTATTATTGTTGTTACATTTTGTTTATTAGTTTATTGTTTATATTTATTATTATAAAAAATAAAGTTTGAAAAAAAATTAATAATGTTTTTGGTTGTTCTCTTAACTGCTGTGTGACTCTTTCTTGTTCTTATTACTGTTATTTGATGGAGTCCACCATGGTGTTACATTTTGGGGCACTTATCGCTGGAATACTGGTGATATCTGCAGTTTGCACCAACTTCTGAATAGTGTGTTAGATATATCTCAACTTTACTTCCGTTAAAGTGCTGATAATGAAATGGAGAGTAGCCGTTCCCGTGCAAAAAGACACGAGGTGCACCTTTGCAATTTATTCTAAATACTAAAATCCTGTATTGTATTGCACTGAGGTATTGGCTGCGCTTACAGTGTACACACAAAATCTATTAAGAAATCTCATTGTATTTATATTGATAGGGAATAGTGCGTCAGGTGCTGGATCTTGACGAGATACACTGCTCAGTTCGTATATTGTTGTGCACGCGAAAAAAATCACATCACAACTTTCACACCAATTGCAATGCGAAACAAATTCCGGCGATAAGACACGTTAGCACCAGGGTTTTTACACCTGCTTTCTGCTGGTGTTAAGCAGGACAACTACCTGCACCATGAAAGGGAACACAGCCAAGAGCCACACCAGAACACCCACAGGTGCCATAGGGTCAATGAGCATGATACAGGGATACCCATGAGGGCCAGAAGACTCATCTCAACAACTCCAGGACCGCCAATGCCCCCCAAACCCACATCTTAGTAAGTGTGTCCCTGTGGTCATTGTCTTAGCATGATAGGCACGAGCCCTGCAACATCACAGTGTGCTGTCACCTCAGCGTTGGCAGTGAGCCTGGATGTGTAGCTACGTACGCATCCTCCTGCATGCACAACTGGCATGTGCTGGTCTGTCGTTCACAGGTCAGTGCAGGGGTGTGCCTGTCCGGCAAGGGGAACGGTGTGTCTCGGACATGTCTGTGTACAGGAAGTGCGGTAAGTGTGTCTCTGTGTTCTGGTGTGGCCTGTTACAAGAGCCGCAGCAGTCGATGTTGTAAAGTGGCATGCACCACCTCCAAACGGCACTGTGATGTTGTAGTTGGAATGTAGCAGGACATGCACAAATAGGCATTACAGTGGCGTGCCGTATGAGTGCACGAGATACAACAGCTCACTGTACAAAAGTGTGGGGGCTCGTGGGAGGGAGGAGCAGCCGTTTGGCAACATAACACATAGTGAACTCGACCATGTGCCACATGCTGGGAATCTCATCCATGATGACCACGGTCGCAGACATCCCACAACACCAACGACTGGCCTTTGTACACATCCTGTATGAATGCAGCGTGGTTTTCACTTCTATGCTCGTTCAGTGGTGTGATGTTGGCAGGTTGTGTGACTTGTGCTCCTTGTTGGTGTGTTTTATTTTGGCCATTGTTAGTCTATATGTGTGTTGTACTTAATTGTGCATGTGTGCCATTCTGCCCATCTCCCCCCCACTCCCTGCTTCTTCCTCTTCCTAGTGCTGTTGCGTCTATAATTTTGTTGCTGCACACATAAATACGTGTAAAGAATAAATTAGAATAGTTCCTTGATTCTTTTAGGTTTCAAAAGTTCTCTATTGGTTTCTTTTTAATTTTCCATATGAACCGTTTTTTTAAATATTCAACAACACATAGAAGTCAGAAGTGCAACGTATTCTATCAACACACTTTCTAGAACATTCTACAATACGTGCAGGTTAAAAGTTCATCAATTTTTTAAAACTTTACGATATTTTTTTGTAACATTTTCTTGAACATTTAAAAACGACACGTGCAGGTTAAAAGTTGACGATTGTTTTAAGTTTGAACAGTGCCTTCCAAATGCAAGTAGCAGGTGTGGTTGAGCTGAGCAAATTTTATCCTATGATATGTACTCCACGTTGAAACTGCTTTTTCTTAACCAATCACAAAGATGCTTTTCCACAGAACTAATGTGCACCCTACTTTTAAAAAAGAATGCTTTTCATGATATCTTCAGAGATAAGTTATAGATAGGAATTAGCATTTAAAAAACCTTGGAAATTCACTGAAAAAACCATAGGTTTCATGCACGTTATAGTTAGGAATTGGCATTTAAAAAACCTTTGAAATTCACTGAAAAAACCAAAGGTTTCAGGGGCGTTATAGTTAGGAATTGGCATTTAAAAAACCTTAGAATAGGTTTCAGGGGTGTTATAGTTAGCTGGACATTTCCCTCGTACAAAACTCTAGAAATTCCCCTGTTATAGTTAGTTCAGCTAACTATAACTCGCGACCCCGCAATGCACTGCTGATGACGTCACATATTACATCACTCATGACATGGTCAGTGACATCACTGATGACATCACTGATGACATCTCAAATGACATCACTGATGACGTCATCCATGTGATAAATGAGTGCATCTTCTCACACCCTAATATAACCTTTGATACACCGACTCAAAATTTCAGACGGCCATTTTGACAACCATAGATATGAGGAAATTCGATTTTCGATCACGATCGCATTGAGCCGCCATTTTGTGCTCCGCCGTCATTTTGTGTTGCCCTCACTCAGGCAGCACGACGAACGAAGTCTTTTCTGCTTTTCCTGCAATATTGTGTCAAAATAGCCTTGTGCCTCTGTTTACGAAGCTGGTGTAAGAGACTGGCCGAGTACACTAATCCCTGTCTGGTTTTCCTAATCCCTGTCTTAACTATCTATTGGTTCACACTATTCTCTCCTGATCTTACCTTGTCTTCTGGCCTTCGCTGTCCTCCGTTCGTATTCTCTTGTTTCACAACTGTCCTCCAAAACACACAAACGTATCTCGCCACCTGCAAACCAGTTACAGACATGTTAATACCTTAACCTGTGGGAGGGATGGCAAACGCCGTTGGAGGAGAGGCTTCTTCGAGTTACTCGATATCTTTGTTTTTCAACCTTTTCTATTGGACATGATTTGTCTTTAACTTTACCTTATTGGTCCTCTATGTATGTTTTAGGTGTGTTCTTTGTTAATGTATATGTTATCTGTGTACTATATAAGATTGTGCGCAACGGAGTGAAGTGGCAGTCTCCTGAGAACATACCGTGTGTACTTCTAGGACAACAGTACTAGCTGCAGCTAATAAAATCTGATCTTTTACGCCGACAGAGTGTCCCCGTGTCTCTGTTAGCTGAAGCAGGAGAACCCAGGAGATTAAGGCGTACCCGGCGCCGCCAGGCCCAATTGGTTCTGGTTCTTCAACTGGCACCCAATGTGGGGCGGCTTCAGAGGTAGTGGTTCTGCCTGAAGGTCGTGAGGAACCCCGCAAGAAAATTCTGGAGGAATTGCGAGCCACGTCAAGTGACCCCTGTATGTCGAAAGTGGTCCGAAGGTCTTTTGCAGCGTGGTTACTCCTACCTGACGGCTACTGACGACTGCTGCCCTGACTGCTGCCCTGCCTTGGCCCTCTTTTCAATGATGTATGGTAAAGCGAGACGATAGACGGGGCCTCTGTTGGTGTAAGAAGACATCTTAGTTAAGTATTGGTGGGTCGCTCCCACTTTTGGTTCTTTGGTTCTTTGGTTCTTTGGTCCTTAGGTTCTTTGTTTCTTTGGTTCTTAGGTTCTTTGGGTCTTTGATTCGGGTATTGCAATAACCGAAGCCGAGGGGTAAGTACACTTGTGCTGTGTTAAGTATTTAACCCCCTTGATGTTTGTGAACAGTCCAGTGAAATAACGATGCCTGGTCTGACTAAGTTTGAGAAACTTTGTTGTTTTGGTTGTAATAGGGATTCCCTCCTGGAGGACTCTTGTCCGATTCCTTCGGTTGGAACTCCCACTTATGAGCTCTATTCTAAACATGGTGTTGACCCCATTGCCTTTAACGAGACATGGATCCGATACATGAAGAATGATGGTGTTTTAAAATGGCTGCTCAGCAATTTAAAGATGATGAAATTGATAATGCGAAGGAAATTTCAGAGAGACAGCATCGTATGGCGATAGATAAATGCTATCCGATGTTGCCAGCTTCCCCCTCTGATAAAAGAAGGGATTTAGAAGAGGATCCCTTGATGTCTCACCTATTAAGATTGCCTCCGCCCTATGTACAAGGTGCTAATGCACCCCCGTTGTTACAGCCTGTTCAGCTGCCAGTTGCGCTTCCGCTTGCTCCGGCTCTTCCACATTTGCCCCCTCAAGTATTGCCTCCTTTGCCAGCTTTGCCTTCGACTCCTTTACCTTCAACTTCTTCGCCCTCTGCTCCTCCGGTAATTACTGATTTCCCTTCCATTAGTTCGCCTAATACCTTGTCCCCTATTCTTATGTCCAGTTCTCCGTCTATGCGTAAACGACTTACAGAAACGGTCTCTGGTCTTTTATCACCTTTCTTTGAGGCATTAAATGTGTCTCCGGCTTTTTCTCGAAGACAGTCTCGTAGTCAGTTCCCAGCTTCTGAAGAACGAGAAAGGTTGGACTCTCTCGCTCGCAAATGGATTGAGAAGGGTCCTCGGTATAGTCTACTCGACATTATGCCTACCTTCTCACAGTGGAATGCGCCTACGCAGAGATATGTCTTCAATACTATGTGTGATACTCTTATTAAAGGTTGGGAGGATATGGACCTGGGTTCGGTTCCTCAGGGTCTGTTAGATATTCAGGCTAATTTTGATAAGGGACTCATTGTGGGTTCTAAGGTTGAGGACGCTGTAAAGACACTTGTTTCCTTTAGAACCTTATTTACTTCACAGACTTTCTTGATTCCGATCCCTCAGTTAGGTTGACACTGAAAAATTACCCAATGAGAGAGGTTCCTCCGGTATGGAGAGAAGAGGTTCCAGCAGCAGGTGCTAATCAAGCTATTCCTGCTCACTTCCAGCGAATATGGGTACATGTTCCCTGGAAAAAATCTGAAGTTTTGGCTCTTAAACAGTCTCTACCGGATCCTCGTAAGAACCCTGCAATTTATTATAAAGAATTGTCACAGACTGTTGAAGCCTGCATCATGAATTTAGCAGATATCGATATGTTGATGGGGAATGTAGTTCCACAAGCATTATGGGTGAGGATTCGTAAAGAGAATCATGCCCAAGAATTAGGTGCTGATTGGGATGCTATAATTGCCGCAGATAGAAACCAAGTGGGTGGTGCGAAGCCTGATGCTTTGATTTCAGAACTCCCTGGTAGGATTATTACATTAATGAAAACAATGATGCCTGCCTTGAGAGTTAACTGGGATAAACTAGCCGCTTGTAAACAGAAGAAAGATGAGAGTGTCTCTGATTTCTTCACTCGTTTTGAGGAGACATTCATTGATCACGGTGGTCAGGACATGACTACGGAGGGTGGACAGCGATTATTTGTAGATAAATTCGTATTTAATTTGCTTCCCGAGCTGTCGCATAAGCTGAAAGACTCTGAAAGTTCGTGGGCTGTTTCTTCTTCAGCTCAGATATTGGCTACTGCTCAATATTATGAAAATAGAGATAAAGAAGAAAGAGATAAGCAAGAGGAAAAGACTAAAGAATTGAAAACTAAGGTTCTCTTGCAACAGGCTTATCCACCTCGTTATGCTCGGCCCCAGTTTCAACAGCCTCCGCAGTTTCAGAGGGTGTATCAAAAGCCTGAGCCATATATTCCGCGACCTTTGTTAGGTCCTAATCAATGTGCCTACTGTAGAGAGGAAGGTCATTTCAAGAATAATTGTCCGGTTTTATTGCAGCGTAATGGGACACTATCTGCTCCGCGAGGTCGTGCTGGCCTCCAGTCAGCAAACAGAGGTAGAGGTCGAGGTATATTGACCCAAGAACAGCGTTTCCTTCCTCCCTCTAGTTCCGTAAACTACTTTGATCAGCAAAACGCTCGGTCTATACAGTATTACAATGAGGATTGTTATGTTGGAGACGGGAGTGAAAGTCTTCATGTTAACTAGGATAGTCATGGACAAAGTAAGGGAGTTGTTTCGATTCCAGTAGATCAGAATGGACCTAATGTTACTGTCACTACAATGGGTGTTTCAGAGCCATTTCTTTTAGATACTGGTGCGATGAGAAGTTCTATCATTCATTCAAAACTCCCTTGGGCACCTTTGTCTGGCTTAACGAATGTATCTGTAGGTTTTTCTGGCGCCCCAGTTCGTAATCCGGTTTCTTGCCCTTTGCCTATTTCAATTGGCCCTTATGATTTAGAAGTTCCGCTTCTCTTAACGAATGGTTGCGGCGAGAATCTATTGGGCTTGGATCTATTGAAAAGACTGCATGCCACAATAACTTGTTCTCCTTCTGGTGTATATCTCACTTTAGGACAGAAACTGACTTCTCCAATGTATTTGTCAAAAGATCAATTTCCACCTGAATTGCTTTCTCTTCCTACAACGCTTTGGGCCACGGGTTAAACTGATGTTGGTTGTCTTGAAATTCCACCTTATGTTGTTACTCTCAAGCCCAATGCTGAATTGCCACGCGTTCCTCAATATAGAATTTCCACTGAAGGTGAAAGAGCGCTTTTGGAAGTCATTCATGATTTGATTCAGAAAGATGTGGTTGAGGAAACGAGAGGTAACATATGCAATAGCCCTATTCTTCCTGTTCTTAAACGCACTGATCCTTCTCAACCACCTGTTTATCGCTTTGTAATTGATCTTCGGGAGGTAAACAAAATTGTTGTACCACAGTTTCCTGTTGTCCCAGATATCACTGCGCTGTTGACGATGATACCTTCTACAGCGGTTTGGTTTTCTGTTATCGATCTGAAGAATGCTTTCTTTAGTATTCCCATTGCCGAAGAGAGTAGGGATATTTTTGGCTTCTCTCTTGGAGGCCGAAGCTTCCGGTTCAAACGCGCACCTCAAGGCTATTGTGAAAGTCCCTCTATTTACAGTCAAGCTCTGAAATGTCATCTTGATGCTTTTTCTTTGCCGTCTGGTGCTGCTCTCATTCAGTACATGGACGATTTATTAATCGCTGCTGATACAGAGGATATATGTAAGAATGTGACGGTTGCATTGTTGAGACACTTATCCAATCTTAATCATAAGGTTTCACCTTCTAAGCTACAATATGTTCGTCGAGAGGTTACCTACTTGGGTCATCTCTTATCAAAGGAGGGAAGACGATTAACCCCAGAACGTATCCAAGCTATTGTGCAAATGTCTGTGCCATCCACACAAAGAGAGGTACGTGCCTTTTTGGGCATTACTTCCTATTGTAGGCAGTGGATCCCTAAATTCTCTCTGTTGGCCAAACCTTTGTTGGCACTCACTTTGAAAGATACGCCTCAGCCCCTTCCATGGACTGATGACTGTCAGAGGAGCTTTACGGACTTACGTACTGCTCTGTGTTCTGCTCCTGTACTAGGTACTCCTGATTACAGTAAGCCTTTTACGCTCTACGTTCACGAAAGAGAAGGTAGTGCGTTGCCAGTCTTAACACAGCGATTTGGAGATAAACAGCGGCCATGTGCCTATTTTTCGGCTACGTTAGATCCAGTAGCTAAAGCATTGCCTAGTTGTCTCAAAGCGACAGCAGCAGCAGCAATTTCTATTCGACAGTCTGCTGGAGTGGTGCTAGATAATACTCTCATTGTTATGGTGCCACATGCAGTGGATACTTTGCTAAACAGAACAAAAACACAGCATCTTACGAGTGCTCGTTTGTCTGTATATGAGCTGACGCTTTTGGCTAGTCACGTGCATATCAAACGATGTGATACCTTAAATCCAGCTACTCTGTTGCCTCTTCCAGAAGAGAAAGGTGTTCAGGAACAACATGATTGTTTCTTTTGTACTGAAGAAGAGACAAAAGGTAGAATTGACTTAACAGATACGCCATTAGTGAATCCGGATGGAACGCTATGGGTAGATGGTTCTTGTTTTAAGCTTCCTAATGGAGAGACAACTTCAGCCTATGCTGTTACTACTTTGCATACAGTCGTGGAAACAGCACGCATCAGACATAATTCAGCTCAGGCAGCTGAACTGATAGCCTTAACTAGAGCGTGTGTGTTATCCAAAGGAAAAAGAGTGAACGTGTACACCGACAGTCAGTATGCTTTTGGTGTGGCGTTCAATTTTGGACATTTGTGGAAGGAAAGGGGATTCCTTACTTCCCACGGCACTAACACACAACATGGTCAGTTGGTGACTGATCTTCTTGAGTCACTTGCTTTGCCTACCCAAATAGCAATTGTGAAGTGTAGCGCACATAAGAAGATTGTTGACGATATTGGTCGCAGGAATGCATTTGCGGATGAGGTAGCGAAAAAGACAGCCAGAGATGCTACAAGTCGCATGTATGTTGCAGGCCCTGCAAATTGGGTCAGAGAAAGAGGAATGTATGAGGATACAGTAAAAAGTGTGAAATCAATTCAAGAAGAGGCTACAGAGAAAGAATTGAGTAGGTGGAAAGAAAGTACAGGAATGTTAGATGAGATGGGATGGGATCACTGATGACATATGTGTCTTTATGAAAAATAAATATTTGTAAGATATGTATAGCTAAAGATTAATGGAAGAAGACATGGGTAAATAAGTGTCTAAATACAGTGATGTAATATCTGACGTCATCAGCAGAGGATTGCGGTCGCGTGAGTTATAGTTGCCTGCACTAACTATAACGGGGGAATTTCATTGGTTTTTTACGAGTGAAATGTCCAGCTCACTATAACATGTGTGAAACCTATGGTTTTTTAAGTGAATTTGCAAGGTTTTTTAAATGCTAATTCGTAACTATAACGTGTGTGAAACCTATGGTTTTTTCAGTGAATATATATATATATATATATATATAACCTACTGGCGGTCGCCAGTAGATAGTGATAGTTAGGACCTTGTTTCTATTCAAAAAGCGTTTTTTCTTTTGCCAATATATTTGCGCCGTTTGATGAATCTTCGCAAAATTTTCAAAACTAATGGTTCACACAGGTCAGTTTCTGTCTTGAAAGTTTCGGGGTGATTTGTCAAGTGGAGGCCGAGAAAAATGGGGGTCCCAAAATGCGTTTTCCCCATGTTAATTTCTATAGGAATTCTAGACACGGCTACAGCCCAAACGGAATTACACCAAATTTGGCAAAAGGTAGCTCTAGGTTCAGAAAGCGACCTTTGTCTTAAAAGGTGTAAATCTGTTCAGTAGTTGCTGGGAAATTCAAAAATTAAAAACATCAATACGAGCACTGAGGAGGATTCGCGAACCCTCCTGAGAACGAGATTTATTCTGATTGGCTGCCAACACTTCAAACCAGAATGTGTTGGCAGCCGTCTTGTGACTCAGTAACCGAGTCACAAGAAAACAGTAAAAAAAAGATAAAAAACAAGAAAAGGAGGCAGGGTAGAAACACCCTGACCCCCTAGGCCTGCTTAGGGGGTCCCACAAGGACCTGTGTGCGCAAATCCAGCTGGAATTATTTTTAAAAACTGAAGCACGGGCTACTGCACTTTGCTTTAATCAGCCCCTGGGTGGGCCAGGTCCCAGGGACAATGAAAAAATATATGTAGCGGGGGCCCCCCAGGCCCGGGGACTGCCACCTTCCCGGGGTATGAATAATATTATGCAGGGGGCACGCTGCCATCCATAGCCCGGGGACTGCCACCTCCCCGGGGCTTGTATCAATTATGTGTGGGGGATTCCTGCCCACCACGCTGCCCCGGGGACCACCACCTCCCCAGGGCATATGTGTTATTATGTGTGGGGGGCCTCGTGGGCTCCTCAAACCCCGGGGACTGCCACCTTCCTGGGACATTGACTAAAATAAATATGGGGGTCTGTAGCGGACCCCCGGTCCCAGGGACCACCACCTCCCCAGGGCTTTAAATATGTTGGAGAGGGTCCACGCTGCCCCCCTCATGGAGCCCTCCTTGGCCCTGGGGACCACCACCCCCAGGGCCAGCTCCCGGGGTGCCCACTCCCAGGACATTGCAGTTTGCAATGTCAGGGTGGGAGCAAGGCTCCCGCCCTGTCATTTCAAACTATGCTTCTCTTCATGGAAGTGAGAGTAGAAAACCTGCTCTCACTTCGATGAATAGAAGCAGATTGCTTTTGGACAAGGGGAGCTGCATGTCAGCAGCTCCCTTTGTCCAAAAGCAATGCCGGCTCCCGCAGGAAGCAGGGACCCGACAGGGACCGCGGCGGCATTGGGGCACCTCACGCGGTCCCCAACGTAAGGCCCTGGGGTATGGGGTCCCCGGGGCCATAATTGGCCTAAGGAGGGGGGTCATGCCGCCCCCTCCCTTTTTTTAAAAAAAAGGAATGGCTGGGCCTCCGGGGAATGGGGTCCCCGGGGACAAAATCTGCCTGGGGAAGGGGGTCGAGCGGCCCCCTCCTCAAAAATAAATATAATAAATAAATGGCCAAGCCTTGGGGGATGGGATCCCAGGGCCAAAAATGACCTGGGGAGGGGGGTCACTCGACCCCCCTCCCTATGTTTAATTATATAAAAAAATGGACGGGCCCAGGGGATGGGGTCCCCAGGGCCAAAAATGGCCAAGGGAGGGGGTCCTCGCGGCCCCCTTCCTCCTTCCTTGAATAAATAATTTAAATAAAGGCCCAGTTCCAGGGGATGGGTTCCTGGGGCTGAAATTTTATTAAAATTAGGAAACAATGGAACAGGCCCTCGGGGATGGGGTCCCTAGGTCCCACAAAAGATCAAGGGAAGGGGGGCCACACAGCCCCCCTTCCTAAAATAGGGAAACAAAAGGAGGCTGCAACTCCCGGGAGGCCCTGCCCCCTCTCTGCACAACTCTGCAAACGTGCCTCCTGGCACGATCTGGGCTGGGGGATGAGGTCACCTTTGATGGTGAGGGTCCTGATGGGCCAACTGGTCCACCTGTTACCTCCAGTAAGCCCAACACAGTGGGATTGCTGAGAGGTGGCACCAGGCCACACCCCTTTTTACACCACTCTGAAAACCGGCCTCTTGACGCACTGCTTGTGGGGTGATGAGGTCTCCTTGTGTCCTGAGGGCCTCAGGAGTAAAGTAGTCTTCATCCCCCGAGCAGAAGTGCTCTAGGAGCTGCATTTGCAGAGTGGTGAAAAAAGGGGGCATGGCTTCTGACCACCTCTCAGCAATCCCACTGTGTGGGGCTTACTAGAGATAACAGGAGGGCTAGCAAGCCCCCAGGAACCCTCAAGAGTCAAGAGGACTTCATCATCAACCAAGAGTGCGCCAGGAGGTGCATTGGCAGAGTGGTGGAGAAAGGGGGCATGGCCTGTGTCCACCTCTCAGCAATCCCACTGTGTGGGGCTTACTGGAGGTAACAGGTAGGCTAGTTGGCCCCTAAGGGCCCCCAGCAGCAAAGGGGACTTCATCCCCCAACCAAGAGTGCGCCAGGAGGCATGTTTAAAGAGAGATGGAAAAAGTGGGAATGGGCTGGTATCAGAACTCAGCAATCCTGCTGTGTGGGACTTACTGGGGGTAATAGAAGGGGTAGTTGGCCCCCAAGGATGTCCTTGGGGGCCAACTACCCCTCCTGTTACCTCCAGTAAGTCCCATACAGTGGGATTGCTAAGTAGTCTTCGGAGGCCATGCCCCCTTTCTCTACCACTCTGCAAACGCGCCTCCTGGCACACTACTGGTTGGGGGATGAAGTCCACTTTCCTCCTGAGGGACTTTGGGGGCCAAGAAGCCTTCCTGGTACTTCCTGTAAGTCCTATGCAGCAGAATTCTTGAGCACTGGTTAGAGACCCAGCCCCCTTTGTCCACCACTCTGTAAACGCAACTACCAGTTGAAGAAGCATTTGCAATGTAATAGGTTTCACATTTGTGAGAGTTAGAGCTATGGGCGTTGTAAATGTGAAAGTGTTTTATTAATGTTTCTTGGAGTGGAGTGGATGTAGGTTGTGTGTTGTGGAATTATGTGGTATGTTGTGCAGTGAAATTATGTGGATAGAAAGTATGTGGTATTTAGTGTATAAGAATTATGTGGAGTGGGATTATGTGTTATGGGGAGTAATTGTGTGGTATGATAGTCTGTGTTGTGGAGTTGTAACCTCAGGTTTAGTCTTCCTCGTTTCCGTAGAAGCTAAACTATAAACTGAATGAGAAAAAAAAGAAGGAACCACTGAGGAGCACTTCTGGACCAAGACAGAGGTATGAGCAGGGCCACTGGAATTATGTGACTGTTTGGCTGCACTGACTTTTGCATTTTCTGCATTTGCCACATAATCCATCATCCGCTGCATAATCTGCAGATTTGAACAAAATAAAACTTGTTTCTAGCTTAAATGGCTCAAACGTTACCAAAAATACAGCTACAAGTGTTACAGTGTGGTGGAAGGCCCTTTGCAAACCTAGAATGGTCACTTATTGCTAAATGTGGATATTAAATTGGTACTAATCATCTGTAAACCACTCTTGCTTCTTTCTGTGCTTCTCTTGACTCTTTCTGCATTTCTGTTGCTTCTTTCTGCCCCTTTCTTTCTATTTCTGCACTTCTTTTGCCTCGTTCTGCTCATTTCTTGCACTTTCTGTACCTCTCTTGCCTCTTTCTCCACTTCTGTTGCCTCTTTCTGCACCCATTTTGATTCTTTTTTTTTTTTGAAAAACTTTATTGTGCAAAATAGCATCGTTACAATTATGGGCCTACAACCACCAGGGCCGGCCGCTAGTATATGCATATCAATTGCTGGATGTCACGAAGCAGCGACTGCTCCCCAGAGGTTCAGCAGGGTTACAGGAGATATTCTAAGCAACTCAGAAGCTAGACAGGATACAGATATTTTTGATTTTTAAAAGAAAAGAACAAACAAAGAAACAATGAAACAAAACTCAAGGCGAGAAACAGTCTAGACGGTGTCGAGCCCCGATGGGGGGATCCCACCATACCAGGTAGAGAATCAGGCGGACAATAGAGATGACCAGGGGGGGGGGAGGCAGCGGGGAAGTCAGAACAATCAGCCAAAAGGGTACAGTATTCCAGGAACCTCAGGATCAGGGGGACAGGGAAATGTCCGGAGTATCTACAAAAGGGGGCGTACAGATGTTACCTCGGTAGGTGTTCCAGTGACCCCAAATTCTACCCCACGCCCCAGGCTTGCCCCGAACCAGATACACCGTCTTCTCTCTGAACATGCACCAGTCTATGTTCTCCTTCCACACTGACACGGTGGGAGGCCGTCGGGAACCCCAAAGCTGCACAATATCCCTCTTTGCAATCATGTTCCCCAGTGCCGCCCACTGGGCCTGGGCGACGTTGTAGTCATTCGGCTCCCATACATTCAACAAACATCAACGAGCCTCAGGCAACAGAGCGACCCCAGTGACACACTCCATTACAGCATGCACACGGTGCCAATATGCCGCAACCTCGCGGCACTCCCAAAGGATATGAAGGAAGGTGGCGCTCATTCCACAGCCGCACTTACACAACCCATCCGAAGAAAAACCTATCACAACCAAACGAGGACCCGTCACATAAACACGGTGAAGAATTTTGAGCTGGACGAGACGGAGACGGGCAGGAATGGCAACCTCTTTCGGGGAGGACAGTGCGGACTGCCAGTCTTCGTCATCCAACTCCAACCCGTCTCCGGTCCAGGCCTCCCTAAGACGCACAAGGAGGTCCGCCCGATTGTTGAATAATTTCTTATAAATCAAGGAAATCGTACTATCGGGCAGATGACCATCAAGTATACAGTCCTTGAGTGGTGAAGATGCAGGGACTGCGGTACCGGCCTCGAAGACCGACAGCAAAGCGTGGCGGACCTGTGCATATCTGAAGAACTCCCTCTCACTCAATTCATACTCACTCTGAAGCACCGCAAAGGATTTGACCGCACCTTTCACCCAGAGACCACCCACTCTGCTAATGCCAATCATATCCCAGTTATCAAAACCTTTCGTTGTCCAGAGGCATCCCAATCTATCCGATGCAAACAAGGGGGTCGCTCGTGTCAGGCGATCATTCCATCCCACAGCCACATTGGCATCCTTCCACACATGTACCGCAATTTTAGTGGGTCCCGTTAGGTTCCTCCCCGCCGTCCGAGAGTAGAGCGCTCTGTTGAAGTTGCCACGAGGCAACTGATATTTATCCATCTCAAAAGCCGGATTCGGACCGGGTGCATACATAGCATGGTTGATGGCGGACAACTGGGAGGCCCAATAATACCTCCTGATGTCCGGGAGCGCGATGCCCCCGTCATACCAGGGGAGAGTCAGTTTTGCCAAAGCGATGCGTGCGCGACCGTCCCAAACAAGTCTCCTCTGTAAACCCTCCACCTCCCGAAAGTAAGCCGCCGGAATAATATCAAAGGAGTTCTGGAGTGCGTAGAGAAATCGGGGCAGGGACATCATTTTAAAAAGTGCCGCTCGACTGAGTGGCGACAACGGCAATCTACGCCACCGAGCCACGTCCAACTTCAATCGCCGGAGAGGGGGAAGGAGATTATGCTCGTGGCGGACCGCCGGGTCCAACGATACGTAGACCCCCAAGTACTTGAAACCGGATTGCGAAATTTGAATGGGGAACCTATTCGGTAAGAGGGGGGGGCACCGGAGATAACATACACACACGATTTAGACCAATTAATGATCAAACCAGAGTTTTTACCGAAAGAAGTGAGGACGTCAAATAGGACGTTAAGGGATTCACGCGGGGAGGTGAGGTACAAAAGAATATTGTCGGCGTACAACTGTCTTCAAAGTCAGTGGCCCACTGAATGCCCTTTATCGATGGTTCCCATCGGAGCCAGGCTGCAAGCGGTTCGAGAGCAAGAGCAAAGAGCAGGGGGGACAACGGACACCCCTGCCTAGTACCCCTCCCGAGAGCGAAGGGCTGGGACACCCTACCATTGACAACAACCTGAGCTAGTGGATCCGTATATAGAAGTCTCACCCAACTAATAAATCCCGCACCGAAACCGAACTTCGCCAGAGTGGCCCAAAGATATGGCCATTCTATCGTATCAAAGGCCATCGTGGCATCCAAGGAAGCCAAGATGGCCGGCTCGGAGAGAAACTCCGCCCTGGCGAGAACGCCATGTAAGCGCCGCAAGTTGAGAGCAGTGTTCCGGTGCGGAATGAAACCAGATTGATCCAGACGAATCAGGTCACAGATGACAGCGAGTAAGCGATTAGCAAGGACCTTGGCGAGAATCTTCGGTTCAGCATTCAATAGGGAAATAGGCCTGTATGAGGCACAACGATCACGAGGCTTGCCCTCCTTATGAATCACAATTATAGTGGCCAGACGCTGGTCACAAGGGAGGGAACCAAGCTCACGCGACTCCAGAAACATATCACGGAGAAACGGTGCGACTTTATCCGGGCGCAATTTGTACAATTCAATAGGCAATCCATTGGGGCCCATAGCTTTGCCAGAACGAAGGGAACGAATCGCGGTAGCAATCTCGTCGGCCGACAACGACGCCTCCATGCGCTCTCGATCCTCTTCAGACAAGCAGGGCAGCGCAATGTCCCTCAACAAGAGACGAGAGTCATCCTTATCTCTATCGGACACCGGGGAGTAGACCACACGAAAATAGTCAGCAAAACACTCCACAATCTCGCCAGGGTCAGTCACATGCACACTGTCAGAATTCTGCAGCACAGGGAACACACGGTTCACTCTCTCCTTCTTATCAAGCCATGCAATCAATTTACCCGCCTTATCCCCGACATCATACAGTCTACCTTGCTGTTCCCTGTACATTGTCATGGCAGCATCCGTAACAAGGGATTTATATTCAAACTGTTTCAAGCTAAGGGCGTGGAGCCTATCCTGGGTGACACCTAAGTCGAGATCAGCCTCCAACTCCAGTATTTCGGCCTCCAGCTTCACGACCTCCCAATTCCTAGCTTTCTTGGTCTCAACTATTAAAGATAGGGCCTGTCCACGAATAATAGTTTTGAAGGCTTCCCACAGGGACACTGAGGACAAAAGAGACCCCTCGTTCTCCAGGAAGTAGTGGTCGAGTGACTTAATGAGGCTGTTACGAGTCCTGGGGTTGCGCAGATGCCAAGGGTTAATAGGGGCGCTCCGCCCCGCGGCTTGCATCCCCGTGTCGAAAAGAAGCCACACAGGGGAGTGATCTGAAATGCCCCGGGCCAAGTGTCTTACCTCCCCAACGTGGGGGGACTGGGCCACGGGCATGAGGAAGTAATCAAGCCTGGAGAGACTCCCATGAGCCCCGGAGTGGAAGGTGTATTGACATTGCGTCGGATGCATTAACCTCCAGTAATCCACCAAACCAAAGGTGTCCAAAAACCCACCAAGGCATGATTGGGAAACGGGAAGGCCCAGGGGGGGTGGCGATCCAGATCGTCGGATAGCATGGAGTTGAAGTCCCCACCCATGAGGAGAAGACTATCGGGGAGTTCCAGCAACATCCGACCAACATCAGAGAAAGTGGAGGTCTGGAGGCCTGGGGGAACATATATCGTGGCTAAAGAAAGAGTCTTACCCTCCCACCTACCGGTTAGGGCGGCATAACGCCCTCTGTCGTCAAGGATGACATTATCAATCTCTAGTGGGAGGGAAGACCGGACCAGAATACCAACCCCTCTGGAACCAGTGGTGAACCCGGAGTGTGCAACCAATCGGTACCCCCGCCTATTCATAGTATGACACACATTGCCAACCAAATGCATTTCCTGCAGGAGTACCACATCAGGGGTCAAACGATGCAAATATTGCAGTACAACACCCCGTTTAATACGATCCCCCAATCCATTGACGTTCCAAGATATCAACCTCAACCCACTACCCCCCATCCCCACAAGAGTTGCATGAGTCCCCCCACAGAGAGCAGGACACCTGAAGCAAAGAAAGAACCAATATGCCGCCTTGAGAAAAGAAAACATGAACACAAACACCCTCTCCCACCCCCAACCAAAACCAGTTACAACTCCCCCCTCCCTGCACCCCTGCAGACTAAAAAGCCACCCCAAAATGCAGTGTGCCTGTCGCCCTAACAATCCCATTTGTCGTACTTTAATATTCGGGACCGCGTAGGGGACAGGGTCCTACCCCCGTCTATCTTGGTATCAGCAAACCGCAAATGGTTAATGCGGCATGTACGAGTGCTTTATATATCGTTCTAGCTATGAATGCACTGTGTACACGTTGTTTCACGTTACTACGCGGGTTCCATTTTGGAAGCGGTGGCCATCTTGTCATTGCCCTCACATAGGCTATAATGGAGCAAATACGGGCCTCACAGTACATGTGCTTTCCTTTGACTTCTCTGTGACCTGGGCAGCTGGCTCTGCTGCCCCAGGTCAAACTGGTCTCACAAGCTCCCCTTCCTCCGTCCACCTGTGATTAGCATCAGGGCTTGACCCATCATAAAACCCTTTCATTCTACACGAGCCTCCGGCTAATCTCTTTCACACCTGACTGTTCCTGCTTTATGACTTGTTTCTATCAACAGGAGCTGCCCGTGTTTTATTGGGGCCTATTGATATCAAATGTGGGATCTGAACCTTACTGTGTAAATCATTGTGGGCTGGCCGAACTGGAATGTGGGATGGTCATCATGACTCTGCCTTTTCCTTTGTAATGTATACTTGTTTATTACCGTATCATAAAACCTAGGAATGTATGCTTGAGGCAGGAAAAAGCGTATTTAAGATGAAGTCCGTTCCTATGATTTTCAGCAGTCTCCTGAGAACATACACGCTGTTGTACTTCTAGGATACCTGTAATTGGTCTGCAGCCAATAAACGATCTTTGACTTCACCCAGAAGACTCTGTGTTTCTGTAGGTCTGGAACAGGGTGAACCCAGAAGTCATAGGGTGTGTGCCCCTGCACCGCTGGGTCTAAAATACCCAGTACTTCAGTTTGGCGCCCAACTCGGGGCGATTTCAGCGGTACCAGTCCAAGCCAGAGGTTCGTGAGGAGCTTCGTGTGGAAATTCCGGAGGAAGGCCGCCACTTCATCGACCCCTGCATGTCGAGGTGGTCCGAAAGTCTTTTCTGCGAGGTTCTCCGCGTCCCGACGGCTACGAAGGACTGCTGCCCTGATTAATCGACCTGTTTTGGACCCTTGACGAGTTTGAGAGAGCGAAACAATCGAGAGAGTCTTCTGGTGACGCCATCGATCAGCAATATTCAGTTAAGTATAAGTGGAGCGTCTCCCATTTGTTTTGGTATCCCTCGGGATCGTTTTGATTTGGGAATTTGGAGTTTGCAAACGCCAAAGCCAGAGGACTCGTGTATTCACGAGACTATCGTAATCGATAATCCTTTGACGTTTAGATCTAGACTAGTGAGTGAAGATGCCTGGTTCTAGAATATTTGGTAGATTGTTCTGTTTGGGTTGTGGAAGAGATTTCCAGCTGGAGGAATCATGTCCGGTTCCTCCGGTTGGAACTCCAACTTATGAGCTCTATGTAAAACATGGCGTAGGCCCCATTGCATATAATGAAGTATGGATCCACTACACCAGAAAAGACGGTGTTTTAAAATGGCCCCAAAATGGTAGTTTCGATACCGATATTTTAGATAATTTGGAAATTAAATTGTTCAAAAAGAAAGCCCGGCCGGCGATGTTTGATTCTTTCCGCTTATGGCGAAAGGAAGCCAAACAGAAGGAAATTAAGCTAGCGAAAAAGAATAAAAGAGAGAGAGGTATGACAGTAATGCAAGCAGCTGTACAATTCAAAGACAATGAGGAGGAGCAGATGAATGAGCAATTGCACAGGCAGCGTAAGTTAGGGATCGACAAATGTTACCCAGCTTTACCACACTCTAAGCAGAATGAGTCCAAAGAAAAGGAGAAAGATCCCCTGATGTCGCATTTGTTGAGTTCGCCACCCCCGTATGCTCAAAATGCCACGGCACCTCCCCAGCTTGTGAATATGCCACCTCCAGTTAATATACTGCAAGCCTTGCCGCTACCGCCTGCTGCTGCACAGCCGGCTCTTATCCACATAGCGCAGCCCTCTCAAGGGCCGCCAGCCGTGTTTCCAACTGCCCCCACACTTCCTACGACTTTGTCTAGTTCAGTAGCTGCCTCCCCTGACACTCTTCCTTGTACCACTCCAGTACCTGTTTCTGCATCCTCTTTTCTCCCCTCTGTTTTTCCCCCTGTTTTCGCCTCAGCTTCTCCTTCAGCGCGACAGCGCTTGGCTAATGTGGTTACTACGTTAATGTCGCCTCTCTTTGAGTCATCCAGTGCGACTCCTGGTTTACAGCGTAAGCAATTGCGTAGTCAGTTGCCTAACCCCGATGAGAAAAAGGTAATAGATCGCATGGCACGTAGGTGGATTGTTTTCCCTTCACTGTATGATGTGGAATCAGTTGTCAACGTTTTCCATCAGTGGGATGCCCCAAAACAGAGATATGTCTTTGAGAAAATGTGCGAAATTCTCTGTGAAGAATTGGAGGATAGTGGTAAAGACCCAAGCCCGCAGGAGTTGTGTAGAGTGAGGTTTGATTTTGGAACTGGTATAATTGTGGATCGTGAGGTGGATAAAGCAGTTGCGGTTGTATTGTCCTTCAGGAATGATGATTGTCAACAGTCGTTGTTTGAACCTGATGTCTCTGTGGGAAAGAGGGTAAAAGCACGCCAATATCCGATGCGTGAGGTTCCCCCAGTTTGGAGACCCGCTGATGCAAATGCCGTTCCACCTGTCGTAGCACATTTTCAGCGTATTTGGGTACATGTTCCATGGAAAAGATCTGAGGTGTTAGCACTCAAGCAGTCATTGCCTGATCCCCGTAAAAACCCTACTGGTTATTATAAGGAGTTGTCACAAACTGCAGAATCTTGTGTAATGAATCTGGCTGATGTAGATATGCTGTTTGTGAATGTGGTTCCACAGCCTTTGTGGGGATCCATACGTAATACGGATCATGCTGCAGAACTAGGAGACACATGGGCTAACATCATCGCTGCTGATGCTAGACAAACTGGTGGTGCGAAACCTGAGCCTTTAATAGCAGAACTGCCCGGTAGAATCATCACGTATATGAAGACAATAATGCCCGCGATGCGCGTAAATTGGGACAAGCTATCTGCATGCAAGCAGAAGAAAGATGAGACAGTGTCAGACTTCTTTACCAGGTTTGAAGAAACGTTTGTTGACCACAGTGGGCAAGATATGAGTACTGAGGGTGGCCAACGGTTATTTGTGGATAAGTTTGTGCAGAATTTACTTCCTGACCTGTGTAAAAAGTTAAAAGATTCAGAGAGTTCTTGGGCTGTTTCTTCTTCAGCGCAAATACTGGCTACTGCACAGTATTATGAAAACAGGGATAAAGACGAGAAAGATAGAACAGAAAAGAAAACGAAGGAATTAAAGACAAAGGTCCTTTTACAGCAGGCCTATCCGCCACGTGGAGGTCAGAATAATTATAGGCAACCCCAAGGTGTCTATCATCAACCCCAACAATTTCAGAACAATCAGCAAATGAATGGGTATTATCAACCACGTGTCCCTGTAGGTCCCAACCAATGTTCATACTGCAAAGAGGAAGGTCATTTTAAATATAGTTGCCCTAAATTAATGCAGCGGAACGGTAATGCGTATGGCGCAAGAGGTAGGGGTGGTCAGCAAGCTCCTAGAGGCAGAGGGCGTGGAAATGCTCCCCAGAACGCGCGTCCTCTGCCGCCTCAAAATACTATCAATAGTTTTGACCAGCAAGCTAACACAACTAGTAATACAGCTCAGTACTACACTAATGATTATTATACAGAGGACGGCGATGCAGGAAATAATGATTACTAGGACAGCCGTAGACAGAGAGAGGGAGTTATTTCAGTGCCAGTGGATCAGAGTTGACCGTATGTTGAGGTGACTACAGCAAATGTAACGGAGCCCTTTCTGCTAGACACTGGTACTGCAAAGAGTTCAATCATGCATTCAAAACTCCCTGGCGCACCTTTGTCTGGCGATATAAATGTTTCAGTAGGTTTTTCTGGCGCCCCAGTTAGGAATCCGATTTCTAGTCCCATGTCACTTTCTAATGGGCCTTGTGAGCTGAAAGCACCCCTGATTCTGACAACAGGTTGTGGTGAGAATTTGCTGGGATTGGATTTGTTGAAAAGGTTGCATGCTACACTGTATTGTTCACCGTCAGGAGTACAACTTACATTAGGCAGGAAAGTGATTTCCCCGATGTACTTGTCTAAAAATGCGATGCCGCCGGAATTGTCATCCCTTCCGGATGCCCTTTGGGCTACTGGTCCCAATGATGTGGGCCTCTTGGAGATACCGCCATACGTGGTAACTTTAAAGGCTAATGTCAGACTGCCATGTATTCCCCAGTATAAGATCTCTAATGAAGGTCAGAAGGCACTGTTAGACATTGTCAGTGACTTGATTAATAAGGGTGTAATTGAAGAGACAAGAGGCAACGTTTGCAATAGTTCGATTTTACCTGTCTTAAAACGAACGGACCCTTCACAGCCACCTGTTTACAGATTTGTGATTGATCTTAGAGAGGTTAATAAGATTGTTGTGCCACAGTTTCCAGTTGTCCCTGATATAACTGCCTTGTTAACGATGATTCCAGCCTCTGCTGCATGGTTTTCAGTGATCGATTTAAAGAATGCTTTCTTTAGCATCCCAATTGCAGAAGAGAGCAGAGACATTTTTGGCTTTAGTCTGGGAGGCCGAAGCTTCCGCTTCAAACGCGCTCCCCAGGGCTACTGTGAGAGTCCATCCATATACAGTCAAGCTTTGAAAGCGCAGCTTGATGCACTTGTTTTACCTAGTGGCGCTATTCTGATTCAATACGTGGACGATTTACTAATCGCCGCGGATACTGAAAAGATCTGCAAAGAAGCCACATTGTCATTATTGCGCCATTTATCTGTTTTCCATCATAAAGTGTCTCTCTCAAAGCTGCAATATTGTCGACAAGAAGTGACCTACTTAGGTCATCTCTTATCGAAGGAGGGAAGGAAACTGACCCCAGAAAGAATTCAAGCCATAGCACAGTTGAGTGTGCCAAAAACACAGAGAGAAGTGCGTGCTTTCTTGGGCATCACTTCATACTGTAGGCATTGGATCCCTAATTTTTCCTTGTTGGCAAAACCTTTGTTAGCCTTAACATGCAAAGACACACCGAATCTTATCCCATGGTCTGAAGAGTGCCAGAAAAGTTTTGTGGAATTACGTAATGCATTGTGTTCAGCGCCTGTGTTGGGTACCCCAGACTACAGTAAGCCTTTTACATTGTATGTTCACGAGAAAGATGGATGTGCGTTGTCAGTGTTAACACAGCCTTTTGGCGACAGACCGCGCCCGTGCGCATATTTTTCATCAACCTTAGACCCTGTAGCGAGGGCATTGCCAAGCTGTCTGAGAGCGACAGCTGCTGCAGCTATGTCTATCCGACAATCTGCTGGTTTGGTAATGGACAACACATTGATCGTTATGGTTCCCCATGCTGTAGACACATTATTAAACAGAACCAAGACACAACACTTAACTAGTGCGCGATTATCAGGCTATGAGCTCACACTGTTAGCAAATCACATACACATAAAGAGATGCAATACGCTGAATCCAGCTACGTTATTGCCAGTTCCAGCAGACCTAGATGAGAGTGAGCAACATGACTGTCTGTTCAGAACGGAAGAAGAGACGAAAGGGAGAGTGGATCTAAAAGATACTCCCCTGACTGAGTGTGATGGTACTCTATGGGTGGATGGTTCGTGTTTCAAGCTTCCTAATGGTGACACGACTGCTGCATATGCTATCTCGACTTTGCACACAGTTGTGGAAACTGCACGAGTGCCACATAATTCGGCCCAAGCAGCAGAATTAATCGCCCTCACGAGAGCATGCGTGTTGTCTGAAGGAATGAGAGTGAATATTTACACAGATAGCCAGTACGCCTTTAGCGTGGCTCATAATTTTGGGCGTTTGTGGAAAGAGCGTGGGTTCCTGACGTCACATGGAGCTAAAATTCAGAATGGCAAGTTGGTGAATGATCTCCTTGAGTCACTGACCCTACCGTTGCAAGTTGCGATCATGAAATGCAGTGCGCACAGGAAAATCACAGATGATGTTGGACGTGGGAATGCGTTTGCTGATGAGACCGCAAAGGAAACAGCACAGAATGTAAAGACTAGAATGTATGTTGCAGGCCCCGCAAGATGGGTTGACGATGTTGGGATGTGTGAAAACACAATAGAGAGTGTGAAGTCGCTTCAAGCTGAAGCTACAGAGAAAGAATTAAGCAAGTGGAGAGAAAGTATGGGTAAGTTGGATGAGAATGGTTGTTGGATTGATCTGACAGAACATAGGCGATGGTTGTTACCTGACGCATATGTACTCCCAGTGGTTACTATGGCACATGGAATGGCACATATCAGTACGAAAGGTATTTGCAAGTTGTTGGCTCCAGTATGGCAGAATGCTGGAATTCCCAAGTGTGCAGAGAATGTGGTCAAGAATTGCATGGTATGCTTGAAGTACAACCCTGGTAGGGGAACCCCAACTCCAGCTGGTCACTTTGCACCCCCATCATGTCCATTCGAAGTTTTGCAGCTGGACTTTATTCACATGGAAAGATGCAACAACCTGAAATATGTACTGGTGGTTGTTTGTGCTTTCTCGAAATGGATAGAGGCTTACCCTCTGAAAGATAACACTGCCTTATCCACAGCCAAAGCCCTCGTGAAAGAGTTCTTCCCTAGGTTTGGAATGCCAAGAATGGTGTGGTGTGATAATGGAAGTGAGTTTGTGGGTAAAGTGATGAAGAATTGTATGTGAAGGTTTAGGCATCCAGCAAAAGTTCCACGCTGCAAATCACCCCCAATCAGCTGGATTAGTAGAATGCTACAATGGAGCCTTAAAGCTCAAGCTGGCCAAAATCCAGGCGAGCACCGGTCTTAAATGGCCTGACGCTCTGCCTTTAGCACTCCTGTCCACCAGAATGACCGTACACTCACGAGTGGGACTTAGTCCTTACGAGGTCGTTTTTGGCCGCCCGGCCAATGTATGGGGTGTACCGAGGCCTACGAAATTTAGTGAGATTGAGCATCCAGTACTACTCGATTACCTGTATGATTTGACTGTTAAACTGCGTGTTTTGCACCAACAGGTACATGATACTCTTCCTCAAGCTTCTGAAACTCCTGGACACCCTATCAACCCTGGTACGTGGGTGCTGGTCCGAAACTTCCAGCGCAAGAGCAACGACGAGCCTCGCTGGATCGGCCCTCACCTTGTGCTTTTATCAACAAGATCAGCGGTGCGAGTAAAGGGGAAGAAACACTGGATCCATGGCACCCACTGCAAAGTAGTCCCCTTGCCTCTGCCATACGATCAGTGGGTCCAGGAGGGTATCGCCGACTCTGAGACAGACATTGTACCTCGTTTTGTACCATTCAAGTGACGCACGCATAAGAGACACAGCTTCAGACCAAGAGAGTGACAATATTCTGCAAGAAGCTGTGCCACCATCAAATCGACTGGACACCACAGAGACTGAACTTTTGTTCCAAGACCAAACAGCACCTGGCCGTCTCCGCTATAATTTGAGACCAAGGCCCATGGACAAATAAAGATTTCCTTACTATTTCCTCTTTTGACATTTTAGCTCTCCCATCTGAAGGACTTTCTTGATTTTTGTTTTTCGAACCACCATCCGGGTTCAGCCGCAGGGTCGCGGTGCCAAGACTTTGGGGTACAGGCCGAAGACGTTAGGTCAACGGTTCTGGTTGGTCTAGGGCGTTTCTCTGGACTGACAGGCGTACCCCTTAGCAGAAGAAACTCATCCGCCGCGAGCGGCCCGTTTAGAGGATGGAGTTTTTTAAGATGGAGAGACCCGTTGAGGAAATGAACTCTAAAGCAAGGATGTGTAGAATTGTAAAAAGTAAATGTTTTGTATTTTTGTGCCTATTTACACTGTGTAGTACAATAATGTTCATCGTAGGATTTGTATTTGTTTCCTCCCAAAAGACCATTGCGCCCACTGTACAGCCTATACCTCTTTCTACTGCCTCCTCTCACTCTTTTCACCCTCTGCCTGAGCACGAACAGACCAGACGATCTGAGTTCGTAAATAACTCGTTTATCCAGCTTTTGCACCAGCACCAACTAGTAATGAATACGACCAATTGCTGGGTGTGTGGGTTAATGCCACATACCATTAACAAGGGTATTCCCTATTTGGTGCTGCCATTTAGTTACAATGGATCGTCATGGGCATTCCAGACCATGTTCCTCTATGCTCTAGATGCTTACTCCCCACGACAACCGCGTTCCATCAGACCTGGTACAAATAATAAAGCCTTAGTGAGAGGAATTGCCGATATGAGTAGGGATATTGATGCATACTCATCCATTCCCAAAGAAGAGCTGAGAGCTTATGTAGGGTGGAACGCGACGGGGTATAGTATTAGTCTGGGTGAAAGACAGCGAAAAATCTCATCCCCAATCTGGGTCGTACCCCACATGGGTCGGTTCTGCTTACAGGGTAATGGTCAGAATCCTAGAGCTCAACTGGGAAGAAGTGACTGTACTGAAACGTACACTTTCCCGTCACAGTTTTCCCCTGCGTTTTTGGCTGCCAAGGGCACATATTTCATCTGCAATGACCGAGCATACACATGGTTGCCCCCTGATTTCTCGGGCACATGTTATATTGCGAACTTGCTACCGCCAACATTCACTGCCGCCTCTGATTATCACAAGACTAGAGTTGTGAGAGGTGTGATTAGTAAGGAGGATACTGCCGGTCAGGAAGCGGGAGACTTCTTCTTGGGTTTCCTGCCGTTTTGGGGACCTATGGTGAATAGTAGGAACCTGAGACAACTGACACGTGTGGTTGAATCCACTATTAATGTAACGGCTGGTGCCCTTGGTAATCTGACAGCTGAGCTCCAAGCGGATCGCCTTATGACTTTGCAGAACCGCATGGTTCTAGACGTTATTCTTGCAGACCGTGGTGGGGTATGTAAGGTTATCCAATCCAGTTGTTGCATTTTCATACCAGATAACGCTCCAACAGTCTATCAAGCCATCTCCAAACTCCATAAAATATCTGAATCCATACACGTGGATAAGGGAGACTGGTCACTGGTGGGGTGGTTCTGGGAACTGATATCTGCCTGGGGTTGGAAAGTTCTGATGGTCATTGGAATGATCTTAGCCATTCTTTTTCTGTTCTGTCTGTGCATACAGTGTGCTCCTGCGATATGTGGCCTCTGTGCTACCTTATGTGTAAGGAAACCTGTATCGAGGGACGAGCTAAGTAATAGGATGATGCTACAGCAACATCTCCATGACTTCGTGAACATTGACCTAGACTCGGATTAAGATGAGTATAGTGATTGCCTATGTAAGGGCAAAAGGAGGGTCTGTCGTACTTTAATATTCGGGACCGCGTAGGGGACAGGGTCCTACCCCCGTCTATCTTGGTATCAGCAAACCGCAAATGGTTAATGCGGCATGTACGAGTGCTTTATATATCGTTCTAGCTATGAATGCACTGTGTACACGTTGTTTCACGTTACTACGTGGGTTCCATTTTGGAAGCGGTGGCCATCTTGTCATTGCCCTCACATAGGCTATAATGGAGCAAATACGGGCCTCACAGTACATGTGCTTTCCTTTGACTTCTCTGTGACCTGGGCAGCTGGCTCTGCTGCCCCAGGTCAAACTGGTCTCACGAGCTCCCCTTCCTCCGTCCACCTGTGATTAGCATCAGGGCTTGACCCATCATAAAACCCTTTCATTCTACACGAGCCTCCGGCTAATCTCTTTCACACCTGACTGTTCCTGCTTTATGACTTGTTTCTATCAACAGGAGCTGCCCGTGTTTTATTGGGGCCTATTGATATCAAATGTGGGATCTGAACCTTACTGTGTAAATCATTGTGGGCTGGCCGAACTGGAATGTGGGATGGTCATCATGACTCTGCCTTTTCCTTTGTAATGTATACTTGTTTATTACCGTATCATAAAACCTAGGAATGTATGCTTGAGGCAGGAAAAAGCGTATTTAAGATGAAGTCCGTTCCTATGATTTTCAGCAGTCTCCTGAGAACATACACGCTGTTGTACTTCTAGGATACCTGTAATTGGTCTGCAGCCAATAAACGATCTTTGACTTCACCCAGAAGACTCTGTGTTTCTGTAGGTCTGGAACAGGGTGAACCCAGAAGTCATAGGGTGTGTGCCCCTGCACCGCTGGGTCTAAAATACCCAGTACTTCACATTCTACAAAAAGACCCCGGAGGAGGAGAGAGGCCCGTCTCCACCCACCACCCGGACGCAAACTACTATAAGGCAAAATATACAAAAGAAGTAGAACCCAACTGAGCAATGTCCGATTGTCAGGGTTAGGGACCAAAAGGTCACTTCTGTGTAGGCTCACCACCCTCGGCACCGCCAGGATGCCCCGTTCGATCGCCCCGACCAGGCAAGGAATCCAACCAGTCACTCACATTGTCTGGTCTCTCAAAAAAGAAGGTCCGTTCCTCGTATTCCACTCGAAGCCTGGTAGGGAAAAGCATAGCAAACTTCAATCCCAGGTCCCGGAGACGTCGCCTAACCCCCTGAAAGCCCATCCTCTGTCTCTGGACAAGTTGAGTGAAGTCCGGGAAAAAATTGACAGAGGAGTTTTCAAATTTCACCGGGCCGTGCACTCTCGAAGCCTGCAAAATCGCATCACGGTCTCTGAAATGAAAAAGTTTTGCGATGATAGGCCTCGGAGGAGCGCCAGGCTTGGGCTTACCGCCCGGAACATGATGTGCACGCTCCACAGCGAAAAACTTGCTCAGTCCAGAAGGGGCAAGATGGGTGAGGATTAGATCTTCGACCAGGAAGTCAACCAAACGAGTCTCGGGATTCTCTGGAACACCTATGACGCGAATGTTGTTGCATCTTGCCCTGTTCTCAAAATCCTCCAGCCGATGGGACATCAGGTCGTTGGCCGATTTCAGAGTGCCAAGGTCTGTGTGAAGTTCCGACACATCGGCCGTGAGGCTGGAAGTCTTCAAATCCAATGACTTCACCTTCTCGTTAGTCTTAGACAGGTCGGCCCTGATTAGAGTGACATCAATGGCGACCGTGTCAATTTTACGAGCCAGAGCCTCATACTGCTGGCCGATGGTCTCCTTCATGCCGGCGATGGTGCCCATAATGTCCTGCAGGGACAAGTCAACAGGGGCAGAAGGGTCGTCTCTGGCGTGCTCCGGGATTCTACTGGAGAGCACGGGGGATCCTTTGGCTTGAGTGTAACGGTCCATAACATTTGTCTGGAACGGTCCCCCATGAAGAGACGTCTTGGTTTTCCGCTTCTCGGGTTCACCCCTGCCCACCATGTTGGAAGATGCACCCCGGAGGGGCCCGCAAGACCTGGTGAAAATGGCCGCCGGCAGGTCGGGCACCAACAGGCCAAGAAGCTGGCTCGTACGGTCCGGAGAAAGTCACGACTTGACCCAAGAGGCCATAATGAGGAGGCTGTGATGACACTAAATGGAGGCTGGATTGGTCCCCGGCCGAGCGAAACAGTCTCTCAATCAGACCATGTCAGGATCCGGAAACGAAACCGAAAGTGGGGGTACGGCCACCGATGAGGTCCCACTGCCGTTGTTGTTCAACTACGACCCGGATCCACAAATCGCCAAGTCCCCAGCATGGCCTCCAGGTGGGCCTCAAAAGTTCAAAGTGCTGTAATTCTGGTCGCCCAAGTCCGATTCAAATTCTGAAAAGAGTTATGGACTCAGTCGAGGTTCACCTACGAGAGTCCGTCCGAGAAATCAGGATATCATCAGGATAAATTGCGAGGAGTGGCGAGGGTCCGGGGAGCCCTGTGCTCACGCGACCATCTTGGATGCGCACTAAGCTCCTCCCCCCATTTTGATTCTTTCTGCACTTCTTTTGTTTCTTTCTGTAACTCTCTTGCTTCTTTCTGCACGCCTCTTACTTCTTTCTGCACCCCTCGTGCCTCTTTCACTCCCTTCTTTCTGCACCCCTCTTGCCTCTTTCTGCACCTTTGTTCCTTCTTTCTGCACTTCTTTTGTTTCTTTCTGCACCTCTCGCTTCTTTCTGCACCCCTTTGACCTCTTTCTGCACCCATCTTGCCTCTTTCTGCACCTCTGTTCCTTCTTCCTGTACTTCTTTTGTTTCTTTCTGCAGCTGTCTTGCTTCTTTCTGTACCCCCTTACCTCTTTCTCCACCCCTCTTCCCTCATCCCTGTTGCCTCTTACTGTACCTCTGTTCGTTCTTTCTGTACTTCTTTTGTTTCTTTCTGTACATCTCTTGCTTCTTTCTGCCCCCTCGTGCGTCATTCTGCGCCCTTCTTTCCTCCTTTTGCACCCCTCTTTCTGCACCTCTGTTGCTTCTTTCTGCACCAGTCTTGCTTCTTTCTGCACCGCTTTGCTTCTTTCTGCACCACTCATGCTTCTTTCTGCACCCTTCTTCCCTCTTTCTGCAGCTCTCTTGCCGCTTTCTGCACCTCTGTTCCTTGGTTCTGCTCTTCTTTGATTTCTTTCTGCACCTTTCTTGCTTCTTTCTGCACCGTTCTTGACACTTTCTCCACCCATTTTACCCGTTTTTGCACCTCTGTTGCTTCTTTCTGCACTTCTCTTGCCTCTTTCTCCACCCCTCATCCCTTGTTCTGCACCTTTGTTCCTTCTTTCTGCACTTTTCTTACTTCTTTCTGCACCCCTTGTACCTCTTTCTTCACCCCTTGTGCCTCTTTCTGCACCCCTCTTCTCTCTTTCTGCACTCCTCTTGCCTCTTTCTGCACCTCTGTTCTTTCTTCACTTCTTTTGTTTCTTTCTGTACCTCTCTTGCTTCTTTCCGCACCCCTCTTGCCACTTTCTCCACCCTTCTTCACCCTTTCTGCATCTCTGTTGCTTCTTTCTGCACTTCTGTTGCCTCTTTCTCCACCCCTCTTCCCTTGTTCTGCACCTTTGTTCCTTCTTTCTGCACTTTTTTTTACTTCTTTCTGCACCCCTTGTACCTCTTTCTTCACCCCTTGTGCCTCTTTCTGCACCCCTCTTCTCTCTTTCTGCACTCCTCTTGCCTCTTTCTACATATCTGTTCTTTCTTTCTGCACTTCTTTGGTTTCTTTCTGCACCTCTCTTGCTTCTCTCTGCTTCCCTCTTGCCTCTTTCTGCACCCTCTTCCCTCTTTCTACACGCCTCTTGCTTCTTTCTGTACCTCTTTTGATACTTTCTGCACTTCTCTTGCCTCTTTTTGCACCCCTCTTGTCTCTTTCTGCACCTCTGTTGTTTCTTTCTATACTTCTCTTGCTTCTTTCTATACCTCATTGCTTCTTTATGTACCCCACTTGCCTCTTTCTGCACCCTTCTTCCCTCTTTCTGCACCTCTCTTGCCTCTTTCTGTACCCCTCTAGCCTCTTTCCACATCTCTTTTGTTTGTTTCTGCTCTTCTTTTGCCTCTTTCTGTACCCCTCTTGCTTCCTTATTCACCTCTATTGTTTCTTACTGCACTGCTCTTGCTTCTTTCTGTACCTTTCTTGCAAATTTCTGCACCCCTCTTGCGTCTTTCAGCACCTCATTTCTCTCTTTCTGTACCCCTGTTCTCTCTGTCTTTCTGCACCTCTTCTGCCTGTTTCTGCACCTCTGCTACCTCTTTCTGAGCTTCTCTTGCCTCTTTCTGCACCTCTGTTGCTTCTTTCTGCATTTCTCTTGCCTCTTTCTGTACTCCTCTTCCCTCTTTCTGCACCTCTGTTGCTTCTTTCTGCACTTCTTTTGTTTCTTTCTGTATATTTTGCTTCTTTCTGCGCCCTTGTGCGCCATTCTGCACCCCTCTTCTCTCTTTTTGTACCCCTCTTGCCTCTTTCTGCACCTCTGTTGCTTCTTTCTGCACTAGTCTTGCTTCTTTCTGCACCTCTTTACTTCTTTCTGCCCCACTCATGCTTATTTCTGCACCCTTCTTACCTCTATCTGCAGCTCTCTTGCCGCTTTCTGCACCTTTGTTCCTTGTTTCTGCTCTTATTTTATTTCTTTCTGCACCTCTCTTGCTTCTTTCTGTACCGTTCTTGCCACTTTCTCCAACCCTTTTCCCCCTTTTTGCACCTCTGTTGCTTCTTTCTATACTTCTCTTGCTTCTTTCTCCACCCCTCATCCCTCTTTCTGCACCTCTGTTACTTCTTTCTACAGTTCTCTTGCTTCTTTCTGTACCTCTGTCCCTTCTTTCTGCAACCCTTGTGCCTCTTTCTGCACCCCTCTTCCCTCTTTCTGAACCCCTCATGCCTCTTTCTGCACCTCTGTTCCTTCTTTCTGCATCTCTTTTGCTTCTTTCTGTACCCCTCTTGCCACTTTATCCACACATCTTCCCCCTTTCTGCATCTCTTTTGCTTCTTTCTACGTATCTGTTCTTTCTTTCTTTACTTCTTTTGTTTCTTTCTGCACCTCTCTTGCTTCTCTCTGCTTCCCTCTTGCCACTTTCTGCACCCCTCTTCCCTCTTTCTACACCCCTCTTGCCTCTTTCTGCACCTCTTTTGCTTCTTTCTGCACTCCTCTAGCCTCTTTTTGCACCCCTCTTGTCTCTTTCTGCACCTCTGTTGTTTCTTTCTGTACTTCTCTTGCTTCTTTTTATACCTCATTGCTTCTTTATGCACCCCACTTGCCTCTTTCTGCACCCTTCTTCCCTCTTTCTGCACGTCTTTTGCCTCTTTCTGTTCCCCTCTAGCCTCTTTCCACATCTCTTTTGCTTGTTTCTGCTCTTCTTTTGACTCTTTCTGAACCCCTCTTGCTTCCTTCTCCACCTCTGTTGTTTCTTACTGCACTGCTCTTGGTTCTTTCTGCACCTTTCTTGCAAATGTCTGCACCCCTCTTTCCTCTTTCAGCACCCTCTTCTCTCTTTCTGTACCCCTGTTCTCTCTTTCTGCACCTCTTCTACCTGTTTCTGCACCTCTGCTGCCTCTTTCTGAACTTCTCTTGCCTCTTTCTGTACCTCTGTTGCTTCTTTCTTCACTTCTTTTGTTTCTTTCTGCACCTCTCTTGCTTTTTTTCTGCACTACTCTTGCAACTTTCTCCACCCTTCTTGCCTCTTCATGCATCTCTGTTGCTTCTTTCAGCACTTCTGTTGCCTCTTTCTCCACCCCTCTTCCCATGTTCTGCGACTTTGTTGCTTCTTCTGCACTTTTCTTACTTCTTTCTGCACCCCTCTTCTCTCTTTCTGCACTCCTCTTGCCTCTTTCTGCATATCTGTTCTTTCTTTCTGCACTTCTATTGTTTCTTTCTGCACCTCTCTTGCTTTTCTCTGCTTTCCTCTTTCTGCAGCCCTCTTCCCCCTCTTACCTCTTTCTGCACATCTTTTTCTTCTTTCTACACTTCTCTTGCCTCTTTCTGCACCCCTCTTGTCTCTTTCTGCACTTCTGTTGGTTCTTTCTGCACTGCTCTTGCTTCTTTCTGCACCTCTGTTGTTTCTTTCTGCACTTTTCTTGCTTCTTTCTACACCTCATTTCTTCTTTATGCACCCCACTTGCCTCTTTCTGCACCCTTCTTCCCTCTCTTGATGTAGCTCTCTTGCCTCTTTCTGTACCCCTCTTGCCTCCTTCTGCACCCCTCTTCTCTCTTTCTGTTTCACTGTTATCTCTTCCTGCACCTCTTCTGCCTGTTTCTGCACCTCTGCTGCCTCTTTCTGAACTTCTCTTGCCTCTTTCTGCACCTCTGTTGCTTCTTTCTGTTGCTTCTTTCTGTACATCTCTTGCCTCTTTCTGCACTTCTCTTGCCTCTTTCTGCACACACAGGGCTACTTTTACACTGGCCTCAGGCTCAGCAGTGCACACATGCAAGTGCAGAAAAGGGCTGCTGGCCTCTAACCCGCCATTCCCTATTATATGCTAGGGACTTAGAGGTAGTTGTAATCCCCTACCCTATTATGTACTAGGGTCTTACAGGGTAGGTCATGCCAATCACAGGGGTACCCCAACCATACTGTACCCTAGTGTATGTAGGTGTCTTCAGTGTATTCTAAGTGTCTTTCAGCATAGCACTGGCTCCGGGCCTAGTTAGGCAGAGCCCAGGGTCAGGCAGAGTCAGTTACCACCAGTACTAGTCAGCAAAAAGTTGGGGGGGTGCCCAGGGCACCGGATGACTTTGCATCAAGGCTTCTTTCTTCACCTCTGTTGGTTCTTTCTGCATATCTCTTGCTTCTTTCTGCACCTTGCTTCCTCTTTCTGGACTTCTGTTGCCTCTTTTGGCATTTCTCATGCTTCTTTCTGCGCCTTTCTTCCTCTTTTTGCACCTGTCCTACCTCTGTAAGCATAGTTAGAAATTAGCATTTAAAAAACCTTAGAAAGTCACTGAAAAAACCACAGGTATCAGGGATGTTATAGTTAGAAATTAGCATTTAAAAAAATTTGAAATTCAGTGAAAAAAAGCATAGGTTTCAGGGACGTTATAGTTAGAAATTAGTATTTAAAAAACCTTGGAAATTCCCTGAAAAAACCATAGGTTTCAAGGACGTTATAGTTAGAAATTAGCATTTAAAACACTTTAGAAATTCACTGAAAAAAATACAGGTTTCAGGGACGTTATAGTTAGTTGGACATTTCACTACAAAACCAGAGAAATTCATCCGTTATAGTTA
The DNA here is from genome assembly GCF_964204655.1 of Triturus cristatus. Taxonomy (NCBI): domain Eukaryota; kingdom Metazoa; phylum Chordata; class Amphibia; order Caudata; family Salamandridae; genus Triturus; species Triturus cristatus. The sequence continues at coordinate 1,003,989,179 of NC_140591.1, read as the reverse complement.
GTTGAGCTAACTATAACTTGCGCCCCCGCAATGCACTGCTGATAACGTCACATATTACATAATTCATGGCATGGTCAGTGACATCACTGATGATATCTCAAATGACATCACTGATGACATCACTGCGTGATAATCTGATGCACCTCCTCACACTCTAATATAACCTTTGATACACCCACTCTAAAATGCAGACTACCTTTTTCGAATCAATAGACACACCAATACCAGTTACTACATACCTACTCACTGATTCCTAGGTCTACACACATCCACTCATTCACCCATTTGCGCCTCTCATGGACTGTTAGACACAGAAATCACATATCAGTATTTACCATCCATATAATCAAAAACATAATAGATAAAAAGAACTAAATGAGCATTACACAAGGTTCGTATAACCTAGAGATTACACTCCTGTTTCACATAAACCTAGATACAGAGAAATGTTATTTGTACATATAATGAGAAACATACTATGTCACATATTGCACCACATGTACTAAATTCACACAAACCTACATACAGAGAGACAGTATTTGTACACGTACCAAGAGACACAGTATACCATATATTATGCCACATATACTCCATTCCATGCTTTTCTTTTGAATATATTCCTGTTGGAAACCTCTGTGTGTAGAGTTTGCATACAGAAAGACATTATTTTCAAAATGAGCATAATCCAATTATACTTCATTATATACGATTCGTAATCACATTCCCGTAATTTTCGTCCTATAAACTTTTTATCCCAGGGGAGTCATGGCAAAACTGGTAATTTCCCTCGTAAACCTTCCACTTTCACATCTGTATGATCTATATAGTTATTAACATGTCTTCCTATCAGGTTTAATTGAAGTTATTATAAGGTAAGTATTTACCTTTTGGGTCAATCTACGTAGTTCATCCTGATCAGTCTTGTCTCCTTAATCTTATTCAATCTGTTGTATCTCCGTGGGTAACACTCACTAAAATGAATAGACAGAAATGGACAGTGTAACTGTACTGTGGTTCTATATGATAGGTACTATTTTCCTTATTGTCCTTAATGGCCCTACTATAGTAAAATCCATACTCACATTTATCTACACAATGTTTATCCCACATTAATCCAGCAAGTCTTGTGAATATACCTCAACTGTACCTTCCACTATGAGTGCAATGGAAAACTAAATAATAACTTGGAAAAAAAAATATATATATATAAATATATGATGACTTACTTAATCAAAAATATCCTGAAATGTATTTTATATTTATTATCCTATAGTCTACTTTCTGTATATTCTTTACTTAGATTCTCATCTGTAGCACATTATTAAAGCATAGCTTTTTCAAAACTAATTTTTCAAAATGCCACAGGTCATAGTGATTTGATAACTGTGAGATCCCCTTGATAAGAGTCTGTAAATATAACAAATGTGATGCATTGTCACACTCAGATATGTATGAATATACGCAAAGTTTTTATTATTACATTTTAGTTTTGATTGCTATGATTGGTGTGCTGTAAATTCTCCAAATTCTAGATTGGGGGATATTTTAGTTTTAATCCCTACTCTAATCTATAATTAACAAACATGTTTATTGAGTAATTAAAAGATTTCTAATTACTCATGTCTGCTTCATAAGCAGTTTTCTCAAGTGCAATTTCTTATCCACCTGCCTAATTAATAACACCAGCATATGGCCTTAGTCATTCATTCTGTCATTAATCTTTTGATTAACTATCTCTCTTTAGACTGTCGAAGGTACTGCACGTGTTTGCAAACCAACTGAAGCTTGCGTCTCTCATTTTCTTTAGTTAAAAAACAAATAGCCCATTTGGTTACTCAAATGAAACTTCCCAACCTCTTACAGATCATTACAGATGGGGTCCCACTATTTACGTATTATATATAGTATCCAAACTTAAAGTGGGTGTTTGGAGACTCTGCCCGACGGCCATTAGGGTTATCATCACTCACTGTTGTTTCTCTAAGAACGCCCGTCTTCTCGTCCGGTTCAAAGTGCATCCAATGTAAACTCCCCCGTTACTCTATTTATAATCTGGTCTTAGCTAAATTGGTAGCACCTGTTAACACGCAAAAAATGTTCTTTTTTTCTATCAATTCCTATTTACTTAGCTGGCATGACTGTCAATACATAGGTTGACCTGTTTGTGACTTCAAAAAATATAAATCATCACATGAACCTAAAATAATTTTTACTCATATTCCTGTCATGTCTTATGTACTTGCAACTCTTAAAAAAAATGTATAGAATATTATTATAGATTCTAGTTTCACGATCTCTTCCTAGAGACTCAAACCCACAATTATTATGTTCATAGCATCTTCTTTAATGGCTTGAGTTTTTCCTGTGTTACCCGAGGCGTATATAGCATAAAACACACTTCTCATGTTCTTACCCTCTCTTATACTCTCACCAAAGACATTTTTTTTTAAAATGAGTACGTTTCATTTTAACAGTCTTTTACGGTAGACTCGTACTGCCAATACTACTGCTCCTCTATCTTATGTATTGGCTTGCGCTACCCCTGTGTATACAGGAGGCACTACTACATATAGCTTACGATGTCCTTTTAAAAGTCATGACAGTGAGGGGATCAATAATGATTAAAAATGATCGATCCTTGTTATAGCTTTATTCTCTCCTGCTGAGATTCGAACCCTCTGTATTGTTCTCACTACTCAATATCAATGCATTCTACCTCTGAGCTATGAGGGAACCTAAATTCCAGTGGCAAAAGTAATTATCCTAAAATGTCCTTCTGCACTATGATGACACATGCTCCTCTGTACTGTACGGGATTCAAGGTTTTAGTTGCAAAAGCAATACTCCTATTAAAATATCCATCTATAATATTACCCCCATCTGCTATTAACACAAATTATTCTGAATATGATGTAATAAGTCAGATACTGGTCCATTCAAACTGTAATTTGGTAGTTTGACTAATTACAGGCAAAGAGATTGTTAATTAGAATTGTAATCCTTTTATGAGGAGCAACACCCTCAACACCAATGACCATCATAGCCTCTTATCAGTGCTTTCACCACTGCGCTATGCTAAGTTCATCTATGTGCTTTTTATTTTTGTTCGAGAAAATCCGTTCAACTAGCTGCATGAATGTTACTATGTCTTGCTCGTACCATCTACCTAAAAGTGAACACAGCTAATTTTAATGTATTATTCTAGTTATGGAGAAGGACAGAAAGAACTTCAATTTTACCTGGATTGTGCTGCACCAAATGGATAGGGTGGATGTGAGAAGTTGGCCTGGCATATGCTGGTCACTAGTTATAGTGGCCACCTTGCAACAGTCCAACTCGACTCTTATGGTAGATAGGTTTAAGACAACCTTTTAAAGAAAGCTATCCTAGTGGTAGCTGTGGAGAGCAGCCTTCAGGCTAAGTCTCTGAGGAATGTAAAGCAGCTTGTTTTACCTTATAATCTCTTGAATTACTAAATGAAAGGACACCACACAGGTATATATATCAAATATGTATGTATTTATTACTAGACACACTCTACTAATCTCTTTATGAGATTAGAACCAGGTACACATTCAATATGTCAACGTTTCACAATAAATTAAGCACAAATATGGCTGGAGCCCTAGGGGCGAACCAGACCATATACTAAGAAAGTGGTATAAGGATGTCGACTTGCAAAATGACAAGGCCTAGGGCCTGGGGAATCGCTGGGGCTTCACTACTGCAGTGTTAGCAGGTAAGTAACAGGCCCACGGGAGACGCGTGCAGTGTGTGAACACAGCCACGGGTTCCCTATTGATTATAATGGTGCAAGTCGCGGTTTGATTTTTAAAGATGTAGGGAACTTCGAGGAGGACTACAAGCAAGCCACTTACAAGGTAAGTACTTCGAGGGCCAACACACACTAGGGCACCGGAGTGCACGAGTTACCTCACCCAGGGAAGCCGGGTGCATAGGTGTCTTTTGGTGTCAGCTCGCGTCACTGTTTTCTATGGAGACCAAAGAAGACTTGCAGGTTGCGTCGACTGTAGAAGTGTCCGGTGAAATCCGAAGGTGGATTCAAGAAGATGGAGACCTGAAAATTGAAGGGACAGTGTTCAAAGTCACTTGCCAGTGACCGGTGGCCAGCAAGATGGATGACCACAGATGTCGCGTCGATTCAGGTCATCAATGGTGTTTTGACTCTTCGCTCATGAGGTCCAGGAGGGATCGATGATGACCAGCAGCTGGATTTAAAGTGTCCCATGACGTCTGTAGCTGATGGCAGTGTTGGCAACCGGATTGGAGCCAACAAGCCTTGGCAACTGCAAGTCTTGTGTAGTCTGAAGAAAGTAGATGAGGCAGACCAGCAAGGTCTGATGGACTCACCCACCAAGAGTTAGTGAGGGCAGGCCTGGAGCAACCAGGAGAGCCCTTTGAGTCAATGAGAAAGTCGTCGGGGGACCCACTAGCCAATGGGCAAGTGATCGCAAAGACACCACCTCAGGAAATGCTTCACAGGAGCCCACGGTCACTCGGGATGGGGTAGGCAGCTGATTGTTGGTGCAACACCTGCTGGAGGCTTGGGCCACAAATGGTCTAATGCACAAGTTCATAGAATGTTGTTTAGGGTTTGCAATCGACAATAGTGCACGGTCCCCAGGTATTGCTGTTCTTCATCACTCGTGGGGTCCACTCACCACAGCTCTGCTGGGGACTCACAATGGCCGTCAAGAAGTCAGGAAATTTACTTCTGGGGCAGCAGGGACCTCGAACTCTGGCAGGAGCGGGAAAGTTTGCAACCGTTGATTAAGGTTTTTGGTGCCTGCCAAGCAGGGAAGTCATTCCTTGACTCCAAGGGAGATTCTTCTGTCTTCCAAAGGTAATGGAACGTCGAAGGGCCAGGATTCTTCTTTGTAGAGCATCGTCCAGGTAATCTGAATTGTATTGGCAATGCTTGCTATCTTATAGTGAAGATAGGGGAGGGACTAGCTCTATGACCACTCCTCTAGGAGGGTCAGGGGAGGGGGTGGTTACACCCACCTCCCTTTGTCCAGTTTCGCACCAGAGCAGGGACAGGTTGCCCCTGAACCGGTTTGAGATAGCATATGCACAGAGGAGCCTACTGCTCCCCCAGTGCAGGACTTCAAAGCACTCTAAGAGTGCACCCACGCAGCTCCAATACACTGAATCCTGTCTGGAAGGTGGTGTCACCTCCCTGTGACAGGATGCCTTTTGTTGGGCCTCCTCCACTGCGAGCTTCAGTCAGCAGCAGGAGGGCAGCCAAGTGTCTGTGCTGGTGTCATCCATTTTGTGATGCCAGGGCTCTATAGGATTTCTGTTGTTTAGTACAGTGGGTACATGTCATCCCCTCTAGAAGGGTGGGATCATACTCCCATACCAGTTACTGGTGTGGGGGTATGATTCCAAGTTGTTTGACACCAAACACGACATGTTTTGATGCAGTCATTCCAAAGTTAGCATTTACCGGGAGGTTATAATGCACTTAAGAGTATATGGTTTAACCGCATCCACAAACAGCTATAGAGAATAGACTCTGGTAGCTGCAGAGGGGTCCTGCTCATGCAGAGGCACACCCTCACATAGTAAACCAAGCACCCTGCCCTCAGGATTGATAGGGCCTGCCATAGGGGTGGCTGATAGGTTTACATGTGTGTGTACGGTGAGATATAGGAACCTATACCTCAGTGAGGAGTGCTAACACTACCTCACACAGGCTGCAGTAGCAGGCCTGTGGTGTCAGATTGAGAATGCTTCCCAGGGGTGGCATAATACATGCTGCAGCCCCTGGTAGGCCTGTGAAGTACCAATGCCCTAGGTACCTAAGGTACCATGTACTAGGGGCTCATAAGGTACCACAGTATCCAATCACTAGTGCATCTAATATGCACAACAAGTTGTTAGAGAGAACAGAGAGACTGGGGCCCTGATTAGCAGGGACCCAGCCAGACTAGGCCAGAAACCAGTGTATACATCAGAAAAAAAGTGGGGGCAACATAAGTGCAGATCCTACTCTCCTACAGTGGATTATATCAATATCCATACTATTCATGGTTCAAGTCTTTATAGACATATTTACTGATATTCTAAGATACATTTGGTCATACGGGATAGTTCTTAGACGACTGTGTGTGATTCCCTATCTATATTCAATCCGAATTCTACTGTTTGCAGTTTGTTAATCCAAAATATTTCTCTCATTCTTATCTTTTTCTCCAGGTCCCCACCTCTTATGTCTAGTATTACATGTTCTAGACCCATGAATCGCATACCTCCTAATTCTGTGATTTTATGTTGATCATGAAAAATGTACAGCCATAGGATATTTTGTGTTGGAATTCTTTATGGCTCGCAGATGTTCCACCCACCTGAATTTAAGTTTTCTCATTGTTGATCCTACATACATTTTACCACAGATACATGTCATGGCATAAACACAACTGTTAGTGTTGCAGTTGATAAAGGAAGATATCTTATATTTCTTACAGTATTTACTATCAACAAATGTCTTGGCTTTGTCTATTACGTGTTTGCAACAAATACAGTTGTTTCACCTGCATGAAACAAAAGGAAGTGTACTTGTACCTGTGTTTTGTATTCCTGATACTGCATTTGAAACTTCAAACCTAACAGTGTCACTCGGGCTCAGTAGAGTTCTAACCGTTGGTGCCTTCTTATATACTATAATAGGTTTAGAAGGTAGGTTTTTGTTGATGTCCATGTCAAGAGTAAGAACATCTCAGTGATTCCGTAAAGTGTTGCAAACTCTTCTATTGCCTTCCCTATATGTTGTGATGTACCTCACTGTATCTTTATCTACAGACATGACCGTAATCCTGTCTTTCAACAGTTCCTCTCTTGTTACTTTGTTAACTCTTCTTTTGGCTTTCTCAATAATTCCCAAATCGTATCCTCGTCTTATAAATCTTAGTGTAATGTCATCAGCTACCTTCTCATGTTCTCTGAGTTCACTACAATAACTCTTAGCACATAATAATTCCCCATAAGGGATATTATAAATTTGTCTCTTCAGATGTCCTAACTCTGCATGTGAGATGGAATTTGCTGGGGTGGACTTTCTATATAGTTTAGACTCCAGATGACCATCGCTCAAGTAGATTTTGTTAAATCAAAAAAGTAAATGCAATGTTTAGTGTACTCTAAGGTAAGTGTGATATTATACTGATTCTTATTAAGGTAAGTTTGGAATGATTTGAGTGTTTCATCACTTATTTTCTAAATCATAAAGATGTTGTCTATGTACCTAACCCAGTATATTAGATTTTCATCAAATATGTCCTTCACTTTCCAGGCATGCTCCCTCTCATACAGACCCATAAAAAGATTTGCATACAAAGGAGCAAACCTGGAACACATAGCTGTCCCTCTAATTTGGTAAAAGAGATCCTTCCTGTCCCTCGATCGCTTCCAGAGGTCATACGGGCCCCCTTTCTGGCGTGGCGAGCGGCCCTACGGCACACCCGCTGGTCGAAGGTACTAACCCGGGTTACACGCTCTGGCATGGCACTTGGATGCGGGAGGTATCGGGACTCGGCGGCTTTCGCAACTGGGACCTCTTGGGGATCTCCTGCCTGGGTGACGTCTGGCGGGGAAGCCACATGTGTTCCTTTCAAGAGCTCCGGAGTCGGTTTTCTTTACATCCCTCGCAATTCTATAGGTACCTCCAGCTGCGCCATGCGCTCCAATCTCACGTCCCCCTGGACTCCAAACTCCCCGACCATAGCCCTCCTGAAGCTCAGGTGATGCTGGGATGTCCTGGGAGGGGGGGCATATCCCGTATTTATCGATCCCTGGTTAATAATACCCCGATGGATTGGAGTGGGCTGAAGCAGCGGTGGGAGGCCTGGGTGGGTCCTCTGCACGATAATGATTGGAGGGACACCCTTATGGCGCCCAGGACGATCACCGCATCGGCTCGATTGCGGCTTATCCAGTTTTATTATCTTCACACTGCATACCTGACCCCGGAACATCTGTTTCGAGCGTGCCTGTGCCAAGGGGCCTCATGCGCTCCGTGCGGGGTGGAACCGGCAGATTTCTTTCATATGGTCTGGTCTTGCCCTCGCCTGGAGAGCTTCTGGGGTGAGATTGAAACTGAATTAAATGAAGTTCTGGGGTGGGAGGTCCCCCATGACCCTCGGTTAGCGCTGTTGGGAATAACGGATGGGCTGGATGGCTCCCGTAATGAGCAATATTTCCTAACCACGGCCCTGGTGGTGCCCAAGAGAGATATCGCGGCCGCCTGGAAGCAGATTGACCCACCCAGAGGAGACAAATGGAGGAGAGGGGTGGACTGGTGCGCTGCACAGGAACGGACACTGTACGCTGCACGGGGTTGCCCCAGAAAGTTTCGTAAAATATGGGGGAAATGGCTTGGGGGCTTTTTTTAGGGGAGGGTATGCCTAGGGCGGGAACGGAAGGGGGGGTGGGAGAGAATACTCATGCGGCTGGTTTTTTAATGATTATGTGACAGGTCTGGTTGATGCAAAGTTGCTCAAATTGCTGTATGTCCTTTTTGATCTTGATGCCTATATGAAAATAAAAATTTGTTTATAAAAAAAAAAAGAGATCCTTCCTATGTAGTAAAAAGTTATTATTAAGTACTAGCTCCATCTGTTCCAAAATCATATTTGAGTGTTGCAAGTAACTTGCTAATTTTGTGTAGCAAAAGTATTTTACTGCTTCAATACCTTTAACATGGTGTATGCTGCTGTATAACCTGTTCACATCTACTGTTACCATATACATGTCCTCATCCCGGTTGATATCCCTAACTTGTCTTAGGTAATCTTTTGTGTCTTTAATATACGAAGGTAATGTTCTGGCAAAAGTTGCCAGATACATGTGTGTTTAACACAATGGACCATCCCACTACTGGGTCAGAGGGAGAGGATTCGCCTAAAAGCCAGGGACCATCGTTTGTGTTCTCCCTATCAATATAACTTTCACCACAGAAACAAACATATCCCTATACTTACTAGCCCAGCCTCTTAAGGGGGACTTTACACACCATATGATATAGGCGTTCCTTCACCAAGGAAAAACTCTAGCTACCCTGTTCATCGGGTAGCATGGACCCACACAATTGTGGGAGAAAATTTACAGGATGGCCTCACACATCATGCAGATTTCAGGCTTCATCATCAGCCATCCCACATTTGCCAAAGAATCCTCTAATGTCAAACAAGCCCATACTAGGGCTGTGGTTCAAGCATTAGCAGGAAACTGAGGAGAAAAGGTCATGCCACCATATTCTGACATATGTTCTGGCATGCTTCCAGTTCCCAAAATTATTGGTTGGCCTATTGGAACTCTGCCACTTTTATGTATTTTAGGTAAGAAATAAATATTAGAAATTTTAGCATTCTACACCCAAAGATAGTTGAACCCCTCTGTATCTAGTAGTTGTTTGTCCATGAAGAACCTGAATTTCTTCTTAATCTGATCTTTAGATTTTTCCCACTGGAGCATTGCCACTTTTTCACAGTTAGAATGATCTCTTAATTGACGTAGAGCTTCACTGTGGTAATCACAATGATTCACTATTACCACATTTCCACCCTTGTCAGCTTGTCTCATAATGATGGGTTTATCACCCCGTAAATCACTTAATGCTTTAGATTAATCTTTATTCAAGTTATAAACCAGTACATATTGATCAATTTCACGCATAACTAGATTGGTAAAGATATCCATTACATTGCCCACCTTCAATTATCCATTTCTATATGCAGTTCCATAGCTAGATCTTCTATGTCACAATTTGTTTTATTATCCAAATTTATTAACACACCTATGTCCATTATTTTCTTTAATGGATACATGACTGGGATCTTCTGTGATGACAATTGTCTCATTTCTCTTTGGTTTGTTCAAAAAATATTTTAATTTTCTCACAAAATTAATTAACAAAAATGTTTGCACCCATATCATCCCATCTATTTGTAGGAGCAAAACTGAGCCCCATATTTTGGACCCTTTATTCAGCACTTGCAAGGATTCTATGCAAAAGATTAACAACTACATTTTCAACTTTTTCTGTTCTGTCTTCTTCTGTAGTTGTAATCTGCCCCTTTCCCCTTCTTTGTTTCTGCCTCCTGTGGAGGGATCTAGTGCCCCCTCCTTTACTCCCTCTCCCTCTCTTATGTCTTGGTCTAGGTCCCGACCCCCTGTTTGGATTTGTAATTGGCGTATTCTCCTTAGTTCCCATAAAAAAGACAAAGATTTCTCCCCAGTAATTTGCTCAGAGGTGCTGGATCTATCTATGTCTGATTCACTGCTACTCAGACCTGTGCTTGATGTTTCACTCAAAGTTATGTTTTTATCTCCAGTATTGCTGTTATTCTCGTCTTTTCGAACAGTTCCATCAAACTTCCTAGCATATGTTTACACCCTCCTGTATCTATAGTCTCTCTCATCCCTTGAGAATTTGAGAAGCGTTTTTTCCTGCAGTTCCCCTTGATATTTATCCATTACATTGTCCAGTATTTTAAAGTTCTTAATGGTATTCTCTGGACTGTTTAAATCCTCAATTTCCTTTCTTATCTTCTCAATTTCGTTTAATAGAACCTCTCTTTGATCATCAGCAAATTCTAAAAGCACCCCCATGAGTTCTCTTGCAGAGGCATTTAATCTGCCTGCCCACCTTTCTGCTTTTTTGTCATCTAGATCCTCAACTGATGGAAAAATATGAATTCACAAACCCCTGGGGATACTTTCTGCATCTAGATACTTTCTCAGAGTCATGGCATCTCACCATTTGGCAGATTTTTTCTTTTGAACATGTTCCAGTTGCACAAAGAATTTCTTCAAACTTTTTAGACTTTTAGAAGCCTCCTTAGGTTTAGCAGTAACTCTATAAAACAGAGTTTTTGTTAGCATCTCTATCCTATCAAAATGTTTTGCCATTTTTGCGTTAACACCTAAGGAGCACCTTGCTCCTATAAAATAATTATGACAGTTTTTGGGAAAGAGGAATATTGCCCGGCGTTATAAGTCTTAGTTACTGGTCACCACCAGTATATTAATTAAAATCCATAAATAACTGTACTGAGAAACCAACACCAAAAAAACTGTAATTAATCTTTCTTTGTTTCATTAAATCTTTCTTTATTCTTTCTTTCGATGACTCAGTTAATACAGCAATACAGCCATCATGTGTTTCACACACATTTACACTTCTTTAGGGCTGTTAGACACAGAAATCATACATCAATATTTACCATTCAGATAATCAAAAACATTATAGTTCAAAAGAAATAAATAAGCACTCCACAAGGTTCGTATTTAAAAATGTTATAATAAAAACCTTGTGTGTATTTCTACATATATAAGTGTGACAATGCATTACATTTGTTTTATTTACAGACCCCTATCAAGGGTATCTCACAGTTATCAAATCACTATGGCCTGTCGCATTTTGAAAAATGAGATTTGAAAAACCGATGCTTTAATAATCTGCTACAGGTGAGAATCTAAATAAAGAATATACAGAAAGAAGACTATAGAATAATAAATATAAAATATATTTCAGAATATTTTTCATTAAGTAAGTTTCTATATATCCAATTACCACTCCTGTATGCATTCACGCACGGTGAGAGAAACGGACAGCTTCATGTGCTGATTTTGTCAATGTAGCGTTTATTTTTAGTTATAGGTGCAGTCGATCATGACACGTTTCGGCCAATGCAGTGGCCTTGGTCACATGAACGCGTTACGTGAAAGTGCATAATTTATTGGGTACCCTGATACCATGTGACACCAAGTTGGCAACTAGTATAGACATGGAAAAAATACTGCTATTTAGGCCTGGATGTTTTGCTATTAATTGAAATCAACTTTTCGATATATACCGAGGAAATAATGACATGTTTAAAAATCTGACATATAATTCATTAATTTCGTAAACAGTCAATACAGTCTCATCTTAGTGAATACTTAATATTAAATGTACAAATACTGTAATATTACAAGTTTCAACGGTAAAAATATATCGAAATGCCACCTCGAATTCGTAAAAACTGCAAACATGCCGCAAGTAGCTAAAACATTCTTTGAGACATAAATACATAAATATGACTTAATATATGCTAATTCTATGTGCAAATACTGCTTTGTAAACATGATATTCATAATCCATAATCATAATCGTAATGAATGGAAAAAAGCTCAACAAAATCCTCATTAGCGTCTAAAGTGCAGAACTTTTACTAAAGTGCGTATAGAAAGTGCCTAAGTGTGGAATGTGCAAAAAATATGAATACAAAAGTGCAGGTAAATATGTAAACATAGAGATAAGCAGCTGTGGTAAATATCTCACAATAAGAACATTATACAGAATTTCAAAATTTCAAGAGTTCCACTTATATCAATCGGGCGCCTGGGAGCCCCCAAGTCTTGCTCCTGATTAACTGGGGGAAAGTAACTGCAGTCATGTGGTATTGTATGCGTCCTGACATCTCTAGTGCCACATTTAGCTATATCACTAATGTAATGGAATGGACACAGAGAAACATGTTAAAATACAGTCAGATAATGTGCAAAAAAAGTCAGTTGGGGATCCTCATACTGTGTAATCTCACAAGTAGTTGTGCAGATCTTCACATAAATTCAGACCCTGTGCTGCTTTAGCATCGAGTTCAACTATGTATTGAGATTCTAGTTGTCTCAACTTTTTTTCTCGATTACCTCCACGTTTATTAGGGGCCCACTGTCAATGACATAGTACTGTAGAACATTCAAGTTGTTGCTGTGTTCTGCTTTGATATGTCTTGCGACAGGATATGAGGGATCCGAGTTGACAGTAGCGCGTAAATGTTGTAAAATACGCGCATAGGCCTGTAACTTAGTACTGCCACCATAGCGTAACCCGCATTAACACTGTAATACATATACGGTGTATTCGGTACGGCATGTGAAATGACCTCTAAGCTTAATTGGAATGTCGGAAAAGGCAGTGGAGTAAGTAGTAGTATTGACTCCAAATTTACAAGCACGGCATGTGCTGCACTTGTAGAAGCTTTTCTTAGGCGATAACCAGCTGCTTTTACTATCGCATTCTGGACTGGTTCTAACCAGGTCATTATGCATGGAATATGCCTTGCGGTAAGTAAGGTTGGGTCTAGGGGGCAGTATTTGTTTGAGGGTAGCATCTGTTGTACTATTGGCCATTGTGCATTAATAATACCTTTAATAGAATTGGCCTGTTTACTGTAGGTGGTAATCTGCCTACAAGACGCTGCTATAGTGGTGTTAACTAAGGTACTGTCTGCTGCAATTTGGTTATCTGCAGGGTCTGTGGTAAGGTTCTTATCATTTCGATGAAGCAGGACCTGTCTGTCTTTATTGTTCGCTTTATAATGGCCAAATTGAGTTTGCTATGAGCCTCTGTTTGGCAGAATGAATTTTGATGCAATGCCAATTGTTCATTGGTACTACAGGCCCTACGAATCCGCAGGAATTCACCATACGGAATGCTGGTGATGGTGTGCCAAGGATGAAAACTAGAGGTGTGTAAAAGAGTATTACCTGCCGTAGGTTTTCTATAAAGAAATGTTTCAATGTTGCCGTTTTCAATATATACAGTGATGTCTAAAACATTAGCGGTGTTCTGGTCAATATGTGCCGTTAAATTTAAATTCATGGAGTTGCAATTGATATTGTCAATAAACTTCCCAGCCTGTGCTTGAGTACCCTTCCAAATAATAAATATATCATCGATATATGTCCACATTTGGACAACATGATTATCATACTCGGTCCGAGGATGGACTAGTAGGACATGCTCCTCCCACCAACCCACGTGGAGACACGCGTAGCTGGGAGAGAAGCATGCCTCCATCGCCACACCCTGTATTTGCTGAAAGATGTTACCATCGAATATAAAGACATTATTGTATAGACACCATCAAATCACCTTTAACAACATGATAGTATGTTGCTACATAAAGATAGGTCTCTTTTAAATAAAAGTCAACCGCATTTAGTCCATCTTCGTGTCTAATACTAGTGTACAGGGTAGTTATGTCTAAGGTTAAAAATAGATAATCATCTGCCCACGGTTGTGTACAAAGTTTGGAGAGGAATTCATTAGAGTCACGTATATATGTAGGAAGTTTACTGACATGTTCTTGCAAATGGAAATCCATATAGCTTGACGTACACTCGAAAATACTATTTTTGGCAGAAATAATAGGTCTTCCTGGGATAGGGCTGGTACCTTTGTGAACTTTAGGGATGAATTAAATGGTTGGCATCACAGGAAAATCATTATTGAGATAGTTAAATTCATCCTTGGATATAAGGCCCTCTCTTTTCCAGGCGGTCAGTTCATCTTTGTAGTTTTTGTTTATCTTCTTTACCTCTGCCGATGTAATTTTTTTGTAGCATTCCTGATTGTCAAGGTGCCGGTACCCCTCTGCCTTATAGTCGTCTTTATTCCAAAGAACTATATTTCCGCCTTTGTCGGATTTGTTAATAACCACATTTGAATTATTTTTCAATTTCGACATTAGTTGAAAATACTGTGTGGTGTGGCGATTTGTAGCTTTATTGTGAGATTTAGACTTGCGATAGAGTATCTGCAGTTCCTCGATGACCCTATCATGAAAAATGTCTACCGCATCACGCGGCATAACTGGCACAAACGTGGAAGGTGCTTTAAATAGACTGTTGCTGGGTGCCGAGATGTTGATACTCTCATCTCGTGCCATGCTATGGGTGCTGTTACCTGCTAAGTTGTTGTCAGATGCCTCCTCTCTTAGTGCATGTAACGTTTTAAGTAAAGGCATTTCCCCAGCTGTGAGTCCAACATCGGACACCTGTTTCGTTTGTTTTCTGGCTTTCATTCCATGATTCTTGATAGTGAAAAACATTTAAGCTTCAATTTATGGATAAATTCAAAGACATCAATGCGGGTTTCTACGTAATTAAAGTTACTCTCCGGGCAGTAGCTAAGACCTAAAACTAAAAGTTGTTTTTCTGCTTCATTTAATTGGATGTTGGTAAGACTGATAATAGCTTTATCTGTTGGTGTAAAATTGCCTACCAGGTTTTCTTCTGCTGGCTCCGTATATATATATATATATATATATATATATATATTATCTACTGGCGGTCGCCAGTAGATAGTTATAGTTAGGACCGTGTTTCCATAGGAAATCTGAAAATTCTATTTGGAATAACTTTGGCGCCGGTTGACGAATCCTCGCGAAGTTTTCAAAACTAATGGGGCGCTACGCACCGCTCCTACCCTGAAAGTCTCGGGGGGATTCGTCAAGCGGGGGCTGAGAAAAAAGGGGGGTCCCAAAACGCGTTTTCCCCATGCATTTTCCCATAGGACCTTTAGTCCGAGCTACAGCCCGAACGGCTGAACAGAATTATGTGAAATTTGGCAGAGAGGTAGCCCTCAGGTCAGGGATGTGCCTTTTAAAGGTCTCGTGTAAATCTGTTCAGTATTTCCTGAGAAAATAGCATTTAAATCAATATATATATCTGTGGGCGCGCTCCGAGCGCTTACGGTAAGCTTACCGTACGCGTACGGTGCCGTGCGCGAGCGTGATTCTGATTGGTTGTTAGATCAAAGTAAACATTCGAATCGGTCGAAACCAGGAAGTATCGTCCGCCATTTTCTGTCTCTCGCACTGAAAAACAAAGGTTGATAACATGAAAAGGGGGCAACAAAGAGAGTTGCAGACCCCCTAGCGTTCGTCAGGGGGTTCACGAAGGACCAAAAGGTATGAAAAATAAATGTAATAATTTTACAAAAAAAATCGTGGAGTGCGCGTACGGTAAGCTTACCGTACGCGTACGGTAAAAAAAAAAAAAAAAAAGTATTAACAATCACATTTAATATGTAAATCTAAGGACCCCCAAGGGAGTAAAAAACAATTGATATTTTATAAAAAATGGCGAGGCGTGCACGGTACGAAATGAGCAACGTGGGCGCTCGGTGCGCAAAGCGCACCGAGGGCCCACAGCGCGCGCACGGTGCGCCAAGCGCACCGTGCGCGCAAAAATTTAAAATAAATACATAACTTAGCATTTAAAAAACCGTACAAATTCACTGAAAAAAACATAGGTTTCACACACGTTATAGTTAGGAATTAGCATTTAAAAAACCTTGCAAATTCACTTAAAAAACCATAGGTTTCACACAAGTTATAGTTAGCTGTACATTTCACTCGTAAAAAAACAATGAAATTCCACGTTATAGTTAGATCAGGTAACTATAACTTGCGTGACCGCAATGCACAATGTGTCATTTCAGATGTCATCATTGATGTCATGAGTGATGTCACTGACCATGTCATAAGTGATGTAATATGTGACGTCATCAGCAGTGCATTGCGGGCGCGCAAGTTATAGTTACCTGATCTAACTATAACGTGGAATTTCATTGGTTTTTTACGAGTGAAATGTACAGCTAACTATAACTTGTGTGAAACCTATGGTTTTTTAAGTGAATTTATATATATATATATATTCACTGAAAAAACCATAGGTTTCACACACGTTATAGTTACGAATTAGCATTTAAAAAACCTTGCAAATTCACTTAAAAAACCATAGGTTTCACACATGTTATAGTAGTTAGCTGGATATTTCACTCGTTAAAAACCAATGAAATTCCCCCGTTATAGTTACTGCAGGCAACTATAACTCACGCGACCGCAATCCTCTGCTGATGACGTCAGATATTACATCACTGTATTTAGACACTTATTTACCCATGTCTTCTTCCATTAATCTTTAGCTATACATATATTACAAATATTTATTTTTCAGAAAGACACATATGTCATCAGTGATGTAATATCTGACGTCATCAGCAGAGGATTGCGGTCGCGTGAGTTATAGTTGCCTGCCGTAACTATAACATGTGTGAAACCTATGGTTTTTTAAGTGAATTTGCAAGGTATTTTAAATGTTAATTCATAACTATAACGTGTGTGAAACCTATGGTTTTTTCAGCGAATTTGTACGGTTTTTTAAATGCTAAGTTATATTTTTATTATTTTTTTTTCGCGCACCGAGCGCCACGGTTCGCAGTGCGCGCAGGGTGCGCGCACCTCGCGATTTAAAAAAAAAAAAAATTTGGTTTTTTCTCCCTTGGGGGTCCTTCTGTGACCCCCTGACCAAGGCTAGGGGGTCAGGAACTGTCCACTCTGCCCCCTTTTCCCGTTCTCCACCTTTCTTTTTCACCCCCTCAGACTGCGAGAGACAAAATGGCGGCCGACACTTCCTGGTTTCGACCGATTCTAATGTTTACCGACATCTAACAACCAATCAGAATTGCGCTCGTGCACGGCAGGGTGCGCGCACCGTGCACGCACGGTGCGCGCGTATAGATATTTATATGCTTTTAAATGCTATTTTCTCAGGAAATACTGAACAGATTTACACCAGACCTGCAAAAGGCACTTCCTTGACCTTATGGCTACCTCTCTGCCAAATTCCACGTAATTCTGTTCAGCCGTTCGGGCTGTAGCTGCGACTAAAGGGCCTATAAAAAAATGCATGGGGAAAATACGTTTTGGGACCCCCCCTTTTTCTCGGCGCCCGCTTGATGAATCACCCCGTTCAGTAGTTCCTGAGAAAATCAAAAGTAAAATCACATATATATCTGGGCGGGGCCTAACCACACATCTCATCGTGAGATCTGATTGGCTGTCAGCACTTCATCCAAGAAGTGTTGGCAGCCATCTTGGGACCAATATACATGATAGCACCTCATTAAAAGTCATTGCAGTTAATAGAAGGTTTTAAGACTTTAGTTACATTATAAATCATTTGTTGATGGTGTGGTAAATATTCTTTTACCTGGACTGAATTTCATACGGAATCTTAAATAAAATAGCTCAGAATAATAAGAGGCAGAATCCGTGGTATAAGAGGTTTCTGAATGGGCTTTATTCCAAAATGGCCGACTCGAGTCGCGGCCTTCAGGTTCCGTCACCACGGGGGTTCAGGAAGTGAAGAACATACTTTATTGACAGGGAATTGCTTTTATAGAATATACATTATAATGAAACCAATGTAAAAGGCGTAACAATTGATAAGAGAAACGATACGGTAAATGCGTAACCGAAAATGGGCGTAATAAGGAGTAAAAAGAAACATGATTGGTCATGATGTTGTGCATAGGTGGATCTATAAGATAATACTTGGCATAGATGCGCGCGCAGCAGCATGACGTGTAATTGACGTGTAACTAGGGGGTGAAGGGGACTTGACATTTAGCTCTACATGTGGAGACAAAAAGTCTAGGGGGTCAAGTCAACCTAATCCCAAATCATATCTAACATCCTATGTTTAAAGAACTATGTTATCCACAAGGAAGGACTCTCGGACAGAATCTATTCTATACTGACTGTGTGTGTGCGTGTACAAGCGTCTAAGTGTCTATATGAGATGCAAGAGGCAGAAACTTTCCATGGCAACAGGGCTATGATTTACTTGCATGAGGACAGAAAGGCCGAGCCCTTTGCTTGGGAGCTAAAGGAAATGTTTACCTAAACTACTAGACAGGAATGCATCGGCTGAGGAGCAAAGTAGATAATTCGAAGGTGAAATACAGCTTCTTGGCAGGCAGGCGAAACTGGCCGAGGCAGGCACCGTTAGCTGCACAGGAAGTAGGACAAAGTTCATGGATACAGATGCGAGCTCAAGCTGAAGCTGTCAGAGGCAGAGAGCAGGGAAAGGCTTTGAGGACAGAATCGGGCCTACTCTGCCTGAACTGCAAAAATGGAGTAACTTAGCCATAAAAAGTCGGTGGCCTTTCATACTTAGGAATCGAATATCCAGCCCATTGATGGCGGATCTGACAGAGGACATGTTGATGGTGGACGCACATGTGTTTGCGTCTTCGAAACTGGAACTGGAGGGAACATACATGTGCTTGTAACATGCACATAGAACCGTTGGGGTCCAAGATAGGGGACATAACTGATCAGGAAAATCCACATTTCCACATTCCCTCCTTGTCCCCTACTTGCCCTTCAAGAGATATCGATCTTCATTAATCCATCGATTTGCTCATGGAGCATCATTTCTTCTTCTTTCTTCTTCCGGGATTTTGAACGAAAACCTTGATGTGGAGTACACGATGTGGCACACAGACCACAAATCGCTGGTCCACATTGCAGGCATAAGCAGCAACTGAATAGTATAAGAAGGCCAATACCTAGGAAGGACAGAACTCTCCATCCCCAGGCTGATATCACACTCCAAAACCACCCGGACCACGTCCAAGTGCCTGAATTCTCGTGTATCTGGCTCACAATCTTATGAAGGCGTGTTATAGCTTTATATACAGATGGCGAATTTTTTGGTATGAATATACAGCAGCTGGATCCGATGACCCTACAAGCTCCGCCCCTATCGGCCAGGATGACGTCAAGGACAAGACGATTCTGAAGAACAACAATTCTCATCACTGATTGCTCCTCTGTCAGATTGCCTAGGGCGGCTATAGTCTCATTCACTACGGCTTCAAGAGTCTTGGTTAGCCTACGTATCAGCTTACTATTTGAAATTGTACCTATATAGGGAAAGATACCTTTATTGAAATCAACATACTTGTCCCATGCCGTCTCAGTATAATCGACAACTGGGAGATCTCTTCGCTCTCTATTGTGTACTAAATGAACGTTTCGATAATAATCAGGAGGAGCTAGGAAAACAGGTGGCAAAAGGAATGCTATGTAACAGGTACCATCCCAATCTAGAGGCAGACGCATATATGCGGTCTGACCACATATAAAGTAGGAATGGCGAGAAGCTCTAAATGAAGATTTACCTTGATCACTATATTCTACTGTAGTAACGCATTTGCTATGGCCCATATGTATGGAACCAACTTTTCTTACGCATAATTCACCCTTAACTGGAAATACTGACATAGTGGGCAGAATTAGTTCAACTTCGGATTCGACATTCAGAATCATAAGATTAGGTGTAAAATTACCTAATCCATACACTTCATTTTCTAGATCAGTTCCTGTTCTACTGGGGTGACCCTCCTTATCAGGGTAACAGACTTTGAATAAAACTAGATTCAGATTTCCCCATATCCAATGGTGTTGATAAACTGCTGTGTCTGAGTCTATGGAATTTAGTAAACTAAACCATGCTCCACAGGAGCCATTATGTGTGAACGGATGGGGGAAGAAAGGCAGAACTCCTTTGTTATTCTGATAGGGAGGAAGTCGGCCACACACCCAACAATTAGTGGCATTACTAGTCTGATGGGAATGATGTAACATACTAATGAAAGTGTTATTACGCAGCGCAAGTCTATAAGATAATTCATGTGGGGGTAGGTCACTAAAAGAATGTTCATCAGTTATATTGAAAATATGTTTAGAAACAGGATAATACATATGCAACAATATACTTGCAGTAATTATTATAAAACTCAAGAAAAACAAAATTAATAATGTCATTATACAGTGGCTACGCAGTGCTTTACAGTATGCATGTCGTTTCAACATTGTTCTTGATTGTTCATGATTCAGACCTAAGGGATACATGTCGGGACAAATTCAACCGCTTCACCTAGGAGAGGACTTAAACAATCAAATCGTCCGACGGCCTGGGTCTAAGTTTCAGTTTGTAAAGGTCTGTGCTACTGGCCTCAGCCAAAGGTAGCTTTGAGTCAATAGGTGAAGACACACGAGGAGGACTGTTTATATCTGAAGGAAGTCCATGAAATTTCTTGATGTGGCTTGAATGGATCCAACCTTTTCTTCCTTCGATCTTCACGGCTGTCCTTGTGGTCAACAGGACTAGCTTGGGTGCCTTCCACCTCGGCTCCAGTTGGGTCTTTCTGTCAAAGTTCCTCACAAGGACATAATCACCCGGGATTACGTCATGGGGTTTCACCTCAGTGTTGTCAGGAAAGGCTGCAGCTACCTGTGAACGACAAGATTGTAGTGCAGACATCAAGGAAGCCAGGTAATCTGTCAGCATATTACAATCAACATCAGTTATTTTACGGGGTATAGGCGTCCCCCACATATTCGGTGGTCTGCCGAAGATCACTTCATACGGGGATAGCCCTGTTCGAGAGTGTGCTACCATTCTTATGTAAAATAGCGCAACTGGTAAGGCTACTATCCAGTCAACACCTTTCTCCTGACATATTTTAGACAATCTGATTTTCAAAATTTGATTATGTCGTTCCACGAGACCTGCTGCCTCGGGGTGTCGGACACAATGAAACTTCCACTGATATCCCAGCAAAAGTGAAACATGTTTCATTAATTCAGATGAGAAAGGCTGGCCGTTATCTGAATATACAACACGTGGTAAACCGTACCGTGGGAAGAATTCTCGAACTAGCTGCTTAGCAGTGGTCGGGGCAGTGTAATCTGATACTGGGTACGCTTCAGTCCATCGGGAAAGAGCGCAGACAACTACAAGAACATATTTGAATCCTCGACATCGTTCCATCTGGATATAATCCATCTGGAGAGCTTCAAAAGCATGATCGGGAGGCTGAAATCCACCCTGCTCTACGGGAACACTTTTTCCCGGGTTGAACTGACAACATATCATACAGGTACGGATTTTTTGTTTAGCTGCTGCTCGTAAATGTTTATTGAACCAAATGTGTTGAATGCTATCTAGCATAGCTTTTTCTCCTAAGTGCGCCGGACTGTGAATTGTAGCTATAATGGCTTGGACCATAGAGTCAGGAAGAAACCATACAGATTTCTCCTTTGTCACCCATCCCTGATCTGTCTGGATCCCTCCTAGTTCAGTCCATTTCTTTATTTCTTCTGTTGTGGCATGTGACTGTATGTCAATTATATCAAGTGCGGGATCCTTAATCGTCATACACTGCATTGGTGTCCGAACTATTGTCTTTGTCATGTCGGATGTGCGAGTCTGAGCAGTCTGTTTAGCTGTTCTGTCAGCTAAATCATTGCCTTGAGAAATGATATCAGTAACCTTCGTGTGTGCTTTACATTTCATAATCGATATAGCTGTGGGCAGATGGATTGCGTCTAACAAAGCATGAATGAGAGACCCATGCTGAATATGGGTCCCATGAGAAGTTAAATAACCCCTCTCTCGCCAAAGCACCCCGAAGTCATGTACAACTCCGAATGCATAACGTGAATCAGTGTATATGTTAACTTTCTTATTTGTGGCTTGAATACAGGCTTGCGTTAGAGCAATAAGTTCCGCTGCTTGGGCTGACAAAGTATCTATACAGTTTGTTTCAATAACTTCAGTGTCTGTTGTGACTGCATACGCGGCCACTAAATCTCCTGTACTTGTTCTCATGCACGATCCATCTACATACAACGTCAGGTCTGGATCTAACAATGGAACGTCTGTTAAGTCTTGTCTGGGTTTCGTCTTTATTTCAATAACTTCAACACAATCATGAGCTAGTGGGTCTGTTCCAATTACAGGTAAAAGTGTAGCAGGATTCAATGTATTACAACGTCGGATCTCTATGTGTGGCTGAAACAATGTCAGTTCATAACCGGTGAGTCTTGCTATGGTCAAGTGTTGTGTTTGCGTTCGGTTCACAAGGACTTCTACTGCATGTGGTACTTGTACTGTCAATGGATGTCCTAACACTATGGCATCGCTTTGTCTAATTGCTAAAGCTGTTGCTGCCACTGATTTCAGGCACGCAGGCAAAGCCTGAGCTACGGGATCTAATGTACTGGAAAAATACGCACATGGCTTGCGTGATCCTGCTTGTTCCTGAGTGAGTACTGACAAGGCAGTACCTTCGCGTTCTGTAACAAAGAGTGTAAAATGTTTGCTGTAACATGGTGTCGCTAAAACAGGTGCTTGACATAGAGCTTTCTTTAAGCTTTCAAAAGCTTGTGTGTGTTCCTGGGTCCAAGGGAGGACAGTCGATGTGGCTGCCTCCTGTGTTGTCAACTGAATGAGTGGTTTTGCTAGAAATGCGTACTGAGGGATCCACTGCCTACAATAGGAAGTGAGGCCTATGAAAGCCCGCACCTCCTTTTGTGTCTTGGGTATTGACATGTTAGCAATTAACTGAATGCGATCTGGTGTAAGCTGCCTTCCCTCCTTGGACAGCGAGTGACCAAGATAAATAATTCGCTGGACACAGAATTGCAGCTTAGAAGGAGACACCTTGTGCCCCTTGTCTGCTAGAAAATGTAAAACTGTCAGAGAAGCCTTTTCACATTCGGGTTCGCTTCGGGCGGTGATCAGCAGATCATCGACATATTGAAGCAGTGCAGTGTTAACTGGCATGTGTATGCTGTCAAGTTCTCGTTTCAGTGCTTGGCTATAGATGCTGGGACTTTCTGTAAATCCTTGAGGAGCGCGTGAGAATTTAAAACTGCGTCCATTTAAACTGAATCCGAACAAATATTGGCTTTCCGGATCTATGGGGACGCTAAAAAAAGCATTCTTGAGATCAATTACAGTAAAGAATGTTGCTTCGGAATCAATGGCTGTCAATAATGATGAGATATCGGGGACCACAGGAAATTGTGGTACAATGCATTTGTTTAATTCGCGTAAATCAATAACCAATCGATACACTGGCGGGGCTGTAGGATCTGTTCGTTTAAGAATCGGGATTATCGGTGAATTACATACATTGGAGTCTGTTTCTACAACTACTCCTTGGGCAATTAGCTCGTCAATGATTTTCAGCAAAGCCACTACAGCATCTGGTGGTAACTTGTATTGTCGCATTCGTGGTAGCACCACTCCTGCCTTTAATGTGACTCGGTATGGTGTAATGTTCATGCAACCAACATCAGTAGGGCCTTGTGCCCATAGATGTGCTGGTAAAGTCTGTAATCGGCGATCCATGTCTCTCGATACATAATGACCTTTAAAATCACGTAAAAACAATCGTACTCCTTCTGGAGAACAACAGATAATAGCCCCTAGGGCTTTTAGTGTCTTTATACCTAACAAGTTTTCTGGACAAGATTTGGTAAGCAATAAATCAGTAGTTCGTGTCAAAGGACCAATCGTAAGTGGAAGTGGCTGTGATACCTCATTAACAATAGGCTTTCCTGAAAAACCAAGGGAAACATTTTGAGAGCCTGAGAGGGGTGCCCCTGGAACTTCACTACGTTTTATTGTTGTTCGACTTGCCCCTGTATCGAGTAAGAATTTTCTATCTTGACCTAATAATTCACTATGTACATAAGGTCCTTCTTGATCTACAGGAATCTCAATAAGGGGTAAGTCAACTTCCCTCTCTAGGCTAGTTCATGCATAACGCTGATACTCAGGATATTCATACTGTGCAGTCTGATACATTTGTCGTGTTGTGGTTTGTGTGGCAGCAGCAGGCATCGGTGGTGCAGCTGGTACAAACTGTATGGATTGTTGTGAGGCTGGCATAGACTGTTGCTGAGCTGGCATGGACTGTCCATGCTGCGTAGCTCCTTGTTCATTCTGATCCTGTCTGAGTGGTCGTGGTCTTTCTTTTGCAATACCTATAGCTATATTACGCTTCAGGACTTGACAATCGTGTACATAATGGCCTAGTTGTTTACAGTAATTGCATGTTCCCTTTACAGGAACTGCTGAAACTCCGGAATGTGTCACACCCTTTTTGTGACCATCCGCTGGTACTGTCTGAGAAACTAGCATTTTCATTTTTGTATCCTTCATACGTCTTTGTTCGTGTTCTTGTTCATCTCTAATTCTATTGTGATGATACTGTAACATTTGTAGCATTTGTGACGGAGTGTTACTTTGCCAGGTACTCTCGAATTTCAATATTCTATTCTTCACTGGAGGCAATGCATTTTCCACTAGTTTTGTCACAAATAAATGTGGATACGACTCACTACTTGCTTTTATACCACTATTTACACCAAAACATTTTTCAAATCGGGCATAATAATCACTTGTGTCTTCATCATGCTTTTGTTTACAGGCTGAGATTGCACCCCAATCTTCCTTTTTCGTAGTTAATAAACGTGGCAATACTTGTACTAGTAAACCTGGTAATGCTTTAACTTTATCCCCGAGCCCTGAACCTGCAGTTCGGGCCCTTTCCTCTGTTTCTAATGCTGTCCAATCTATCTTTTGGTCTCCCACTTCCCACTCTTTTTCTTTCAGCTTTTCATAAATGCCAGCAGGCATTAGCACCTTTAATATCGTCATAATATCAGGATAGGTATACTCTCCCATCAGCAACATGTCTTTAATTTCTCGGTGAAAACCCGCTGGGTCTTTGTCATGACTGGGTACTACTTTCTTCATTTCTAACAATTCAATTTTTGTTATGGGTGTGTATACAAATACACGGTGAAACTGATTGTCTTCGCCTTTTATCGGGTGCACTTCTCGTAAGGGGTTTTGTCTATCCATGTAATACGGCATTCTTTCCTTGCTGGGCAGCGAGAAAGGATCTGGGCTTACAAAAAGGACGTACTGTTTACGTGACACTAAGATTTCTTTAATTAACTTGTTACTAGAACCTCTCCATCTATTCGTGAGTAGTTCCGTTAATATATCAGGTAAAGGACCAGGATCAGCATGTTGGCTCTTATATAATATAAGGAGTTGCTGAATCATATAGATTCCAGCTAAACGTTGTTCATCTGGACTGAGGTTAAAGAACGTGTGTGCTACGGTCTCATCACCGTATTTTCCAGGACTGTCAATCCAGTGGACAGCTGATCTGGCTAATTCTTGCTCATCCATGGAATCGAGGAGGTGGTAACCCCTTCGTTCTCGGAGTATTTTATCTGCGGCTTGAAACAAATGTTCAGGAGACTTCAGATTTATTATTGGCGTCGGATACGTTCTGCTATTATTTGGACATACAGAGTGTATTGGATCAGAAAAACATCTAGTATTATTACAGGATCTTCCTCTACCTACATAGGCTATGGTCTCTGACTGTCTTACGGAATCCCCTGATTCGGACACTTCATCTTGCTCGAACTCGTCTGTTTCCAATCTTTCTTCATGAATACGTTCTATTTCTTTACGGATCTTTCGGCACATGGCTATTATACAATTTTGCTTATCGTGTCTCCCTTCTGATATATTCTGGCTCCATCTTGTAAGAATAAGCATGGCATTCGGGTCTACCCCCGGTCGGTCTTGATTTCTGATCACACAGTTTATGAGGAAACGTAACAGTTCCCCCTGTATCTCTACTTTCTGGAATTCCATAGCTCTATTAATACATTCTGGATCTCGCCCTGTTTGAACAAAATGATATATTTTATCTAGATGCGCAGTCATTCCTGGTAACTTCGCTAAATACCCTGCGGCTCGTCTGATGCGTAATGATGCCAGGACCATTTCGTCCTCTTTACCGACCACCGGGTCATATCTACAATCTATAAGAAGTTCCTTAAGCGCACGTTCACTTACGAATTTCGGTGTACGTGAATGCGCTGACTCTTGAAAAACAAGTTTATTTATTCTAGGTGGCGTAGAAGTATTGCTAGCACCTCCCGTGGCCCCATCTGGGGCGTCGGGTGTGAATGGATTCGTCGAACGTGACACAGCAACTATAGGTGTGGACACCACTGTAGAATCGGTTGCGGAGACAGATGCGGAAACAGATGTGCTTGCCGAAGCTTGTGTCGGGACTTGCTGTCGCACAGGGACAGATACCTGATCCTGACGTTGAACCCCCCCGGCAGACGGTCTATGTGGTGCGGGGTTAGCATACTCGGGAGCTGCGTCATCTAGATATGAGGAAAGAAAAACATCTTCTGCGGTTCTGGGATGTCCTTTAGGATGTACCTTAATTGGAAATAATGGGGGTGGCAAGTCTTTCGGTATCTCTGGAGCAGCTTTTGGTAATCCTTCGGCTAGAAGGGGATACATACCATTCATAAGGGCATTTCTTTGTCTATCTATTTGTTCTGATTTCACTCGGATACCTTCCTCAATTAATAGATTTTCTTGAACTTTATTTGAACTTTCTTTACTCTTCTCTTCTTGTCTACGTGCTTTTTCTGTACGTCTATGAGATTCTTTACGCCATAACTCTACAGCGTCTTTCTGTGACTGTCTGACCTTTCTTTTCCATAATTCTTCCTCGACTTTCATGATGCACTCTGCATCCCAGGTTCCCGCTGCGGGCCACCTTTGACTTTCTGGCAATCCTTTGGTGTAATCTACCCATAAATCAAGAAATAATATGGCATCTAAGCCATGCTTGTGATACATAAAGTGCCCTGGAGTGTCCCTAGGAGGAATAGGGACTGCTTCTTCAAGCACCCCTTTTCTAGTAGTAATCTGTCTTAACTTCGAAAAGAGCGGCATATTGACAACTGATCTGATACCTGGTCTTGAACACACTTAATACGAAAAACACAATAATGAACAATCACTCATACCACAATATGCAGGACATTTTAACACATTAAACATTTAAACATTAAAACATTATTAAAAAAAAAACGACCAACAATGATGACAGTCTGCATAACTAATCACCAAGCAGAATTCTTGACAATAACTAGATACTTCGGAATACTTGATATACTGCTAAACAGTACATATACACTGCTAAACAGTGCAGACCGGATTTGTGTACCCAAATCCGTCTTGACCGGCACAACCTATGTGCGCGTCAACACGCCTCCCCGGCGATGGTACTCACCGGGTAGCTCCTTGAAACGGAAGGCCTCGGAGAATGGACTGGACTCGATTACTGTGGACATCGGACCCTCTGGACATCGGGACTTCGAAAACCTGGTGGGCCTCTGTATACCTCGGATCTTGCTCTCTCAGCTAGGCTCTGGTCGGGATACTTCGCACTTCTCACCGCCTCGTCTGGGTTGATCGCAGCCTCAGTCGCCCCCGCTTGACCGGAGGGAGCTACAGGAAATCCTGCTGGTACGCGTTATGGTCCGTCCAGCTGTGGCAGGAGACCGGGCCTGCAACGCACCGCCGGCGCGTGAGATGAGAAAGTGTCCCTGTTCGGGCGCCATTATGTGGTAAATATTCTTTTACCTGGACTGAATTTCATACGGAATCTTAAATAAAATAGCTCAGAATAATAAGAGGCAGAATCCGTGGTATAAGAGGTTTCTGAATGGGCTTTATTCCAAAATGGCCGACTCGAGTCGCGGCCTTCAGGTTCCGTCACCACGGGGGTTCAGGAAGTGAAGAACATACTTTATTGACAGGGAATTGCTTTTATAGAATATACATTATAATGAAACCAATGTAAAAGGCGTAACAATTGATAAGAGAAACGATACGGTAAATGCGTAACCGAAAATGGGCGTAATAAGGAGTAAAAAGAAACATGATTGGTCATGATGTTGTGCATAGGTGGATCTATAAGATAATACTTGGCATAGATGCGCACGCAGCAGCATGACGTGTAATTGACGTGTAACTAGGGGGTGAAGGGGACTTGACATTTAGCTCTACATGTGGAGACAAAAAGTCTAGGGGGTCCACGTAATTCTGTTCAGCCGTTCGGGCTGTAGCTGCGACTAAAGGGCCTATAAAAAAATGCATGGGGAAAATACGTTTTGGGACCCCCCCTTTTTCTCGGCGCCCGCTTGATGAATCACCCCGTTCAGTAGTTCCTGAGAAAATCAAAAGTAAAATCACATATATATCTGGGCGGGGCCTAACCACACATCTCATCGTGAGATCTGATTGGCTGTCAGCACTTCATCCAAGAAGTGTTGGCAGCCATCTTGGGACCAATATACATGATAGCACCTCATTAAAAGTCATTGCAGTTAATAGAAGGTTTTAAGACTTTAGTTACATTATAAATCATTTGTTGATGGTACCATACTCATTTTAGGAATTGTGGTGTGTTCTAAGGTGATTTTACCATGTGAAAAATCCTTCTGTTGTGATATCATGAATCATGTTTGAGAGAAAACTATTTTCTCATGCTTTTCCCACAGAGGTTTGGAAGGTGATCTATAAGCTAAACTGAGAGCATATTTTCTGTAAATTCACATTATCTTTCTAAGTCATGTGAGAATGAAGTCTGACATTCTCAGTAAAACATGTACATCCAACAAGGGCAGAGACTGTCAGTTGATTCCTTTGTGTTCTACTGCAGCTTCCCAGAGTGTTCTAAAGAACAACTAGAGCGCTAACATTCCTACTTATGACAAACGTATGGCACACCTGAAGCCATCTTGGTTGGAATAAAGTGGTAATTCTTAAAACATTTAATTTAAAAAGGAACAAAATGAGGGGGCTCATTTTGCCATAGAAAGTATGATTAGTGCTGCAGAAAGAAAAATTAGGGCACATTTTGAGTGACTTCTCAAATCCTCTTCTATTTCATTAAACAATTCTGACATGCAGACTGAAACATGCACTTTCAATACCAGCAGCAGACTTCCCTGGTGAGTAGTAGCTTTACTACAGTGATCTAATGAGCAACTAGAGTGCTAACATTCTGAATTTATGGCAAATGTGTGACACATCTGAATGCCTTCTTGATGGAACCAAAGTAAAAAACTTAAAGTATTTCCTACTGAGAAGACTGTAGTAAATGAGGAAATCAGGAAACTTCATAACAACTAAGTCTCCCAAGATGGCCACCAGAGACAAAAGAGCCCAAATGTAGCACAAATATCACCCAGATGTAGCCCAAGTATACCCAATGACAGAATGCCCCAGAGTGTTCTTAAGAACAACTAGAGCGCTTACTGTCTTACTTATGACAAAAGTATGGCACACCTGAAGCCATCTTGATTGGAATAAACTGGTAACACTTAAAACATTTAATTTCAAAAGGAACAACATGAGGGGGTTCATTTTGCCATAGAAAGTATGATTAGTGCTGCAGAAAGAAAAATTAGGGCACATTTTGAGTGACTTCTCAAATCCTCTTCTATTTCATTAAAAAATTCTGACATGCAGACTGAAACATGCACTTTCAATACCAGCAGCAGACTTCCCTGGTGAGCAGTAGCTTTACTACAGTGATCTAATAAGCAACTAGAGTGCTAACATTCTGAATTTATGGCAAATGTGTGACACATCTGAATGCCTTCTTGATGGAATCAAAGTAAAAAACTGAAAGTATTTCCTACTGAGGAGACTGTAGTAAATGAGGAAATTAGGAAACATCATAACAAATAAGTCTCCCAAAATGGCCACCAGAGACAAAAGAGCCCAAATGTAGCCCAAATATCACCCAGATGTAGCCCAAGTATAGCCCAATGCCAGAATGTCCCAGAGTGTTCTAACGAACAACTAGAGCGCTAACAGTCTTACTTATGACAAAAGCATGGCACACCTGAAGCCATCTTGATTGGAATAAAGTGGTAACACTTAAAACATTTAATTTACAAAGGAACAAAATGAGGGGGTTCATTTTGCCATAGAAATTATGATTAGTGCTGCAGAAAGAAAAATTAGGGCACATTTTGACTTCTCAAATCCTCTTCCATTTCATAAAAAAATTCTGACATGCAGACTGAAACATGCACTTTGAATACCAGCAGCAGACTTCCCTGGTGAGCAGTAGCTTTACTACAGTGATCTAATAAGCAACTAGAGTGCTAACATTCTGAATTTATGGCAAATGTGTGACACATCTGAATACCTTCTTGATGAAACCAAAGTAAACAACTGAAAGTATTTCCTACTGAGGAGACTGCAGTAAATGAGGAAATTAGGAAACTTCATAACAAATAAATCTCCCAAGATGGCCACCAGAGACAAAAGAGCCCAAATGTAGCCCAAATATCACCCAGATGTAGCCCAAGTATAGCCCAATGACAGAATGTCCAAGAGTGTTCTAACGAACAACTAGAGCGCTAACAGTCTTACTTATGACAAAAGTATGGCACACCTGAAGCCATCTTGATTGGAATAAAGTGGTAACATTTAAAACATTTAATTTACAAAGAAACAAAATGAGGGGGTTCATTTTTCCATAGAAATTATGATTATTGCTGAAGAAAGAAAAATTAGGGCACATTTTGAGTGACTTCTCAAATCCTCTTCTATTTCATAAAAAAATTCTGATATGCAGACTGAAACATGCACTTTTAATACCAGCAGCAGACTTCCGTGGTGAGCAGTAGCTTTGCTACAGTGATCTAATGAGCAACTAGAGTGCTAACATTCAGAATTTATGGCAAATGTGTGACATATCTGAATACCTTCTTGATGGAATCAAAGTAAAAAACTGAAAGCATTTCCTACTGAGGAGACTGCAATAAATGAGGAAATTAGGAAACTTCATAACAAATAAATCTCCCAAGATGGCCACCAGAGACAAAAGAGCCCAAATGCAGCCCAAATATCACCCAGATGTAGCCCAAGTATAGCCCAATGACAGAATGTCCCAGAGTGTTCTTAAGACCAACTAGAGCGCTTACTGTCTTACTTATGACAAAAGTATGGCACACCTGAAGCCATCTTGATTGGAATATACTGGTAACACTTAAAACATTTAATTTAAAAAGGAACACAATGAAGGGGTTCATTTTGCCATATAAATTATGATTAGTGCTGAAGAAAGAAAAATTAGGGCACATTTTGAGTGACTTCTCAAATCCTCTTCTATTTCATTAAAAAATTCTGATATGCAGACTGAAACATGCACTTTTAATACCAGCAGCAGACTTCCGTGGTGAGCAGTAGCTTTACTACAGTGATCTAATGAGCAACTAGAGTGCTAACATTCAGAATTTATGGCAAATGTGTGACATATCTGAATACCTTCTTGATGGAATCAAAGTAAAAAACTGAAAGCATTTCCTACTGAGGAGACTGCAGTAAATGAGGAAATTAGGAAACTTCATAACAAATAAATCTCCCAAGATGGCCACCAGAGACAAAAGAGCCCAAATGTAGCACAAATATCACCCAGATGTAGCCCACATGTAGCCCAATGACAGAAGTGTGCAAAACACTTATTTTTTGTGTATTTGCAGTTTTATATAGTGCAGACTTGTCAGGTATTGGAGTGCTTTACATGAGCATTGGTTACATCACACAAGATAAAATTCATTTTGGTTGTAGACATGGGGAGATTAAGTGATTTGACCAGAATCACAGAATGTTGAGCTGAAGCAGAAACTCCAACCTGGTTCGCCAGTTGCAAAGTCTGCAGCTCTGGAAGTAACACCACATCCTCTGCCCTAGGTGCAACATTTAATCAAGTGGTCAACTTAATAAAAACACATAAAGATTACAAATAATTTAAAAGTTCTTTGTCGCTATTTGAAAACTCAGAAAATATGTCCTCACTTTAGTTTTTTAGAGCACTAACCATTATTTTGATGCAAATAAGACCCTCTCAAATATGTAATTTCTAAAGGAAATACTCTAGGTATTACAGTTTTGATTACATCAAGATGACGTCAGGCGTTCCACACTTTTGTAATAAATATAGAATGTTAGCAATCTAGTTGTTCATTGGGATACTGTTGAGAGGCAGAGGCCAGGGGCACGGACTCTGAAAATTGAAGGCAGGTAGGAGAGTGCAGAGGCAACAATTTTACCACACTGGGCAGGCAGGAAGGGCAGTGGCAGCACAACAGACTATGGAGGGCAGTGGAAAGGGGGGCAGGGGCAACACACCAACAATACAGGACTGGCAAGAGAGGCTGTGGCAATATAATAGACCATTGTGGGCAGAAGTAAGAGGCAGTGGTAGTACAACCATACATGCCAACAGACCCATTTCAGCCAGGAAACGTCCAATGTTTTTAAGCTCAAATGGGCTTTATTTGATCTGTCTCCTGTCTACAATCTCCTCTTTTTCAATGTAACTCAAAGGGGAAAATCAATACCCCAGTTTGTTTTCAAAATCTCCCTCTTACCAAGTTCAAAATGTTCACAAGTATGGAACATTGGATCATGGTAGGCAGGAAGAATTGGGGTAGGGACATGGACTCGGATAACAGAGGACAGGAGGGACATGGAGAGGTGCACCAAACTGACCCTACAGGGCAGGCATCAGGGTTTTCAGCAGCACAATACACCACAGAGCGCATGCGGGACGGGAGTGCAGCACAACAATCCATAGAAAGCAATAGGAAGGGGACAGGACCATGCACATGTACAACAGATAACAGAGGGGAAAGAGGCATTGGTAGCTAGCTGACCATAATGGACAGACAGGAGAGAAAGCTGCAGCATAACAGACCATAAAGGGCAGGAGGGATGGATCAGGGGCATTACAATGGAACAGACAAGCCAGGAGGGAAGGAAAGGGGTCTGCACATGGAAACAGAGGGCTGGGGGCAAGGGGGCAGGGCAGGAGCAGCAAGATAGTCATGGAGGTCAGGCAGGATGGGCACTAGAAGCAAGACACACCATGGAGAGCAACAATGAGACTATGATGGCATACACACAGACCATGGAGGGAAGATGGTAAGGGGTAAGGGGCAGCTGGGGCCTCACAGCAGACCGCGCGGGGCAGGCAGGAGGAGCAGTTGCAGCACAACAGACCAGGGAGGGCAGAAGGGTGTGGCAGTAAAATGGACCATGGAGGACAGGAGGAAGGGGATAGGGGCATGGCATGTGGACAGGCAGGCTGGAGGTGGCATGGATAGGTTACAGTCATCTGACAATGCTAGGCAGGTGGGAGGGGAGTGGCAGCTCAACAGAACACTCAGAGTAGATAGGAGTGGCAGGTCCATGGAACATGGTGGGCAAAAAGGATGGAGCAGGGGCATGCACAAAGACATCGGAGGGCAGGGGGAAGGAGAATAGGGGCAGCAAGCTAAGCACAGAGGCTAAGCAGGAGGTCTATGATGGACCATAGAATTGGGCAATGGAGGGCAGGAGGAGTGGACTGGTACATCATGCTAAATGGAGGGCAGTTGAAGCACATCAGATCATGCATGGCAGGAGGGAGGAGGCTAGTCCATGGATGCAGACAACAGAGGATAGGGAGGAGGTGGATGGGGCAGCAAGCTAACTGTTCAGAGAAGGTGGGTATTAGGAACTTTATTGTTTTTAAAATGTGTGTCTGTGCGAACTACTTAAAATATGAACAAGTATGCAGCATAATCTCACTTTCTTTCAGGAAGAAGAGGACGTTTGTGACTGTGACTCAGGGCTCACTTGGCAGAAACACCCCCTGACCCTCCACCCCCATCGCAAAATGTAATGCCCGTGAAAAGGGTAGGTGGACGCAGTGTTATATAGAACATAGTCCTGAGAGCACGATTGAAAATGAAAACTAGATATAGTATATGGTATAAACTATGCTCCAAAAAGTGTGAAATAAGATGAACCGGGGCATGAAATATAATATGTAATACATTGTGCGCAATGACAGATTCATTGGAGAGCGCGAGATAGCACAGGCACTAGCGCGTGCTATGCGATATGCGCCTTGGAGTGTAATATGCACAGGGCAGTGTTGTGTAACCTAACTAGTCTCTAAAGTTGTAATATAAAATATGTGCTGGGGATTGTAACGTTGCACATGCACTGTGACAAAGATATGGATCCCAGATTGTAATATGTATGGCATAGCGCTGTGTGTTATAACATAGGCATTGAGGAAGGCACGTTAGATGGGGCAATATAACCCGTGCGAAGGCAAGTGTTGCATGATAAATTCACGGGGTGGTGTTACAGTGCACATGGGCTAGAGAGTTTCATAGCATACGCACTAGCTGGTGGAATACAACACAGAGGTGTGAGGCACTCGGCGGGCGCTGGTGGGTGTAACACAGCATTGGGCTCAGCCCGGAGCACGCTGTGACTCTCAAGTGAGGTTCGTCTCCTTTCCAGAGAGTAAAATAAAAAGTATTACACATCCGGCGGTGGATGTGTATTTTATTAACCGTGAGGGGGGTTTCTTGCATAGTTTGGTCGAATTTTTTCAAATCCCCTTTGAATGGCTTGGTGTGCGTGTATATTAAATGTGCTCATCAATAGCTACCCATGTTTGTATAAATAAACGACAAGGGTGTCTACTTGGAGAGTACCCACCGGCGGGGGCGCCGGGATTAGGCACGGTAGGGCGTCAGACACGTCAGAGCTTCACTAGCGGTGTAAATACATTCCATGTGGATTCATTCTATGCATAGTCGCCTTTTAATGAATATCACGCAAATCGTCCTGGTGATAGGTACATACGTTTGTCCAGCATGTCTTAGGTGTTTCTGTAAATATATATTTTTTTTTAAATAACAAAAAGCAAAGTCCGGCACCGGGGGATGGGGTCCCCGGGGCCACAAGTGGCCTGAGGAAGGGGGCAACGCAGCCCCCTCCTAAAGAATAAAAAAAAAAAGGCCTCGACCTCTGGGATTGGGGTCCCCGGGGCCGATTAAGGCCTTGGGAGGGCCAAATTTATTTTTTTCAACAAAAAAAATTAGGGTGCAGGCCCTGGGGGATGGGGTCCCCAGGGCCAGTAAATTATAAAAAGAAGGGGGTCCACACAGCCCTCCTTCTTAAAAAAATAAGATAAATAAAAGAACGGCATCGCGCCGGAGGCCACGCCCCCTCCTTGCAGCCCTCTGCAAACGCGCCCCCTGACCAGTTGTAAGTTGGGGAATTAATTCCCCTTCAATACTGAGGGTCCCTGAGGGCCAACTAGCCCAACAGGTATCTCCAGTATGCGCCAGGGAGCTGTGTTGCAGACAGGTGTTCTGAGGTCATGCCCCTTTTTACACCTCTATGCAACGCAGCTCTGTGGTGCTTACTGGAGGTACCTATGGGCTAGTTTGACCCTAGGGACCCTTAGGATTGAAGGGAACTTAATCTCTCAACTTAGAACGGCCACAGGGCGCGTTTACACAGTGGTGAAGGGAGGGGACGGGGCCTGAGGTGACGTGTGCAAACATGCCCTGTGGCGCGTTTTAAGTTGGGGAAATAATTCCCTTTCAATCCTGAGGGACCCTGGGGGCCAACTAGCCCACCAGGTGCTTCCAGTAAGCGCCACTGCTCTGCGTTGCAGAGAGGTGGTGCAGGCCGTGCCCCTTTTTACACCTCTCTGCAATGGCGCTTACTGGACGTACCTAGTGGGCTATTTTGCCCCTAGGGATCCTCAGGATTCCAGGGGACTTAATCTCCAAACTTAAAAAACGGCCACAGGGCGTGTTTACACAGTGGGGAAGGGACGGTACGGGACCTGAGGTGACGTGTGCAAACACGCCCTATGGTGCGTTTTAAGTTGGGGAAATAATTCCCCTTCAATCCTGAGGGCCCCTGGGGGCTAACTCGCCCACCAGCTGCTTCCAGTAAGCGCCACTGAGCTGCGTTGCAGAGAGGTGGTCCAGGCCGTGCCACTTTTTACACCTCTCTGCAACGCAGCTCTGTGGCGCTTACTGGAGGTACCTAGTGGGCTAGTTGGACCCTAGGGACCCTCAGGATTCAAATGAACTTAATCTCCCAACTAAAAACGGCCACAGGGCGTGTTTACACAGTGGGGAAGGGAGGGGACGGGGCCTGAGTTAACATGTGCAAACAAGCCCTTTGGCGCGTTTTAAGTTGGGGAAATAATTCCCCTTCAATCCTGAGGGACCCTGGGGGCCAACTAGCCCACCAGGTGCTTCCAGTAAGTGCCACTGCGCTGCGTTGCAGAGAGGTGGTCTATGCCGTGCCCCTTTTTACATCTCTCTGCAACAAAGCTCTGTAGCGCTTACTGGAGGTACCTAGTGGTCTAGTTGGAACCTAGGGACCCTTAGGATTCAAGGGGACTTAATCTCCCAACTTAAAACGGCCACAGGGTGTGTTTACATAGTGGGGAAGTGAGGGGACGGGGCCTGAGGTGACGTGTGCAAACACGCCCTGTGGCACGTTTTATGAGGTAGTTTTAATCCCCT
This sequence comes from Triturus cristatus, assembly GCF_964204655.1. Classification (NCBI taxonomy): domain Eukaryota; kingdom Metazoa; phylum Chordata; class Amphibia; order Caudata; family Salamandridae; genus Triturus; species Triturus cristatus. Next base: position 1,003,952,424 of record NC_140591.1, on the reverse strand, counting down.
GCCCTATTATATACTAGGGGCTTACAGAGGAGGTCTTGCTGATCACAGGGGGACCCCAACACATAGTGTTCCCTAGTGTAGATAGGTGTTTTCACTGTATTCTGAGTGTCTTTTAACATAGCACTGGCTCTAGGAGTGGTTAGTCAGACTCAGTTACCACCAGTATCCGTCTGAAAAAGTTGAGGGTACAGGATGATTTTGCAACAAGGCTTCTTTCTGCTCTTCTGTTTGCTCTTTCTGCACGTTATCCTTCTTTCTGCACTTTTCTTCGTCTTTGAGGACTTCTGTTGCTTCTTTCTGCATTTCTTTTTTTTCTTTCTGTGCGTTTTTTTTTTCTTTCTTCACATGTCCTATCTCTGTAGGCATAGTTAGAAATTAGCATTTAAAAAACCTTTGAAATTCACTGAAAAAACCATAGGTTTCAGGCACGTTATAGTTAGGAATTAGCAGTTAAAAAACCTTAGAAATTCACTGAAGAAACCATAGGTTTCAGGGGCGTTATAGTTAGCTGGACTTTTCACTCGTATAAAACCATTGAAATTCCCCCGTTATAGTTAGTTCAGCTAACTATAACTCGCACGCCCGCAGTGCACTGCTGATGACGTCACATATTACATCACTCATGACATGGTCAGTGACATCACTCATGACATCACTGAGGACATCTATAATGACATCACTGATGACATCATCCTTGTGATAGAGTGGCAGACCTCCTCTCCCCCTAATATAACCTTTGATACACACATTCAAAAATAGAAACTAAAATTTTCATAAGAATGGACATACCAATATCAGTTACAAGAACCTATTCAGTAATTCTAAGATCCACATACACATCCACTCATTCACCAACAGTCCTATACAGTCACTCATACATGTACTCACTCATCATATGTACTCATACACCTATACATTCTGTTACACAACGCCACTCATCCATAGAGTTACTCACACACATAGTCACTCATGCTAATAAAGAATCAAACATCCATTTACTTGCCTATACAGTTATACACACACCACCACACTTACTTCTACAGAAACTTACACATACTTAGTCTTTTAAACAATCACTTATAGAAACACATACCTATTCATACAGGAACTCTTTCAATGTCTCACTTAAAACATATGTAGTTACTCATAAAGACACTATTGAGACAGTCATTCACTCACTAACACACCCATGCACACACTCATCCACCCATACAGTCCTGCACACATGCTTTCTTCAACACATACAAACAGTGAGTCACTCATTCATGCAACTATGCACTATGTAATACCCCCCACCGAACCATACAGACACTCAGACACTCATACTGATACTCAAAAAACCAACTAATAACCTATGTAGACACTCATGTAGCTACTCACCAACCCATGCAGCCACTTATACACAAAGTGAGAGACTGATACAGATATTTACATATTTAAACATTACTCACTAAGCCATGTATTCACTAAGATACCATTAAGGTGCCACATTTCTACTTACTGGCAGCCTTCGCGTGGGTGGGGCACTCCTTGGCCTACTCTCTAAATAGTTCTGGCCAATTAATTCCCATCCTCTGAGTTTCGTTCCAATCTTTCAAGGGAGACCAGGGCAAAGACAGACCTGGTGTCATGTTCCTTTGTGTGTTCTGCAGGCAGGGTCCTTTGAAGTGTAATCAGGGCAGGTCACAGCTTCCCTCACCCATCCTGCCAGGAAGACCCACTCCTTCTACACCTAGGCCCTTTTTGTCACCATGCCTCAAAAGAATACACAACACTCCATAGGAGTGCCATTTACAGGTATATGGCCCTGGACACTGGCAGAAAGGCACATTTGATTTAGGCAGAAAAATGTCAAAATTCTAAAAGTGGCACTCTCAGAATAGTATCTTAAAATCCTACTTGAAGATTAAAGAGGATTTTAAATTACAATTCAAATGAGTTGAAGAAGCAGTTCTCTCTCAGAGAAAAATTACTTTTTTCATTAAAAATTACTTTTTCCACTGCCAGCACATCTAAAATATAAGTAGACATCCTACTTTAAAAAAAATGCACCCTGTCCTATGAGCCTTTGGCACCTGCCTTAGGGGTGACTTGTAAGTATTAAAAAGGAATGTTTAGGCCTGAGAAATGATTTATTTTGCCCTGTTGAAATGGCAGTTCATGACTGCTCAACAGACTGCAGTAGCAGACATGATTAAGGTTTTACAGGGCTACTTTAGTGGGTGGCATGAGGTGTGCTGCAGCCCCTAAGTAACATTTAATGTACATGCCCTAGGTACATGTAGTGCCATATACTGGGGACTTATAAGTAAATTACAGATACCAACAAGATTTATACCAGTTTTACCATGTTTAGAAGGGAGAGCACAAGGACTTTACAGCTGGTTAGCAGAGGGCAAAGTGCACAGAGTGTTAAAAGCCAACAAAAAGCCAAGAAAGACGGATTCAGCAAAGGAAGGCAAAATCTGTGGTGATGCACATGAATCAAGCCACCAGAGAATTTATTTACACTTGCGTTATTGTGTCTCTTTTACAATCCCTCATTAAGAGTGCTGGACATACACGAAAATGTGATGCGTTCACCTCACATATCACCAGGTGTCATGCTTTAGAATAGGACAACCCTCACTCTCCTAAAACCTGGTTTGATGGAGAGCGGGCCTACACCTGGGAATAGGGAGGAGCTTCTCATTTTATAGTGGGCCCATGTGAGAAGTTTGTTAAAAAATATAAGATTGTGGGGATGAGGGTAACTAGTACCTCGTCACAACTATTATAGGGAAGGAGGTGCTGACAGATACAGGTTCCCCACGAGGGTCGCAACTTGGGAAAGTGTGACTACAGGGGTCTCTGAGCCCTTCTTCAATGGGCCATGAAACACCCCATGGGATATCTAAGAACCAGCTCATGTAGGAGGAAGAAATATGTCACCCTACTAAGGAGACAATTTGAAATGTGAAATTGTCCTACTAGGAGCCCGCTTGTTCATCCTGAAGAATGCCGCAGAGTCTGTTGAGCCACAAGGCAGAAACATGTCGACAATACTAATAGTGGTAACGGGGTACTAGTTCCCCTTATCCCTACAATCTTATATTTTTGTTTAACGCCAAGTGTCGTATTCATAAATAAATAGGATATAGGATGCCACATTGGCTTTTTCTGCAGATCAATGTGTAAATGCCCAGCTGCATCCTGTGTTAATTCTCTGGTACAGGCCTCATAAACCTTCAATCATTGCCCCACTCACACCTTCAAATTTTGAGGGAAAGCAGGATACGTGACACAATGGAAAGGCCTTTATGTTCTCTTTGAAATTGTAAAATAACCCCATTGGGGGAGACTACCATTCCTGCTAAGTTGAGAGCTCAGATTTCTTAGACCCTCTACATGAGATGAGTCAAAACAATATAGTCATCATGGCTGACACTTGTTTCCTTGATAAGTCTTCATTATCATGCCACCTTTCCAAAAACATCAAAACCACATTGACATCCCACAACACAGTATATATAGGTTTAGGGGATGACATAGTCTAACTCCTCTTATTAACTTGCGTGCAAGGGGATGCTCCCACACCTGTTTGCCATCCACCCGATGATGTCCTGCAGAGATGGCAGACCATAAATTGTTGACTGACTTGTGAGCCAATCCACTGTCTGCCAACTGAGCAAATAAAATTACCACAGTGGATAGTTCTACTTCCAGGGGATCCACACCCTGTTTGTCGCACCACTAACCCAGCATCAACGAACCGAAGAATATCATTTATGGATATTGGAAAAACAGCTTGCTGCAAAAGTCCTGACATGTTCCAATGTCTCCCAAAACCCTCCAAGCCTCCAATAAAATGTGTCCTCTCAGTATCAAGGAGTGCAACTGTTTCACTGGACCTGTTAGAGGGTCCTGGATGAGCGAGATTCTTATCGGACTATTGCATGACAGTTCCAATAGGACCGGAAACTGCGGCTGAGATTTCCACCCAGGAGTCACCAGAATCACCTCTGCTGATTAGTGTCGCACCTGCAACAGCACTCTCTGTATCATGAAAAAGAGTGGAAAAGCATAAAACAGACTCCCCCTTCCCAGTTCAGGAAAAAGGCAACAGTACCCTTCCCTAAAGAATATTAGCACTTGCTTGCTCAGTTGGGCAACCAAGAGGTCCACATAGCACAGACCCCACATCTGATCCAGAGTCTATAACACATGAGTTTGCATCATTCAATTACTGTTATTCCTGAGGTATCTCGAGTTCAAATCGACAATCATGTTAGGCTGACTGGGAATGTATTCTGCAATCACCTATTTCTGGTGTTGCAGAAAGAAGTGCCAAAAATCCTTGGCTATTTCTGCCAATATTTGGGATCTGGTCCCAACCAATTGGTTGATATACTGAAAAGAGGATACATTGTCTATCTACAGTACAATGCAACAATTTTCCTCTGTGAAGACAGGATTTCAATTGCAAATGACTCTGCCAGTAGTTCTCAGCAATATATGAAAAGCAGAAGCTTTGCTTGAGACCATCAAGCCCCGGTGGGTATCTAGTCACAGCATGCTCCAGGTCCATCTGCTGGCCTCTAATTCTATCACCACCTCTGATAGACATCCAAATATTGCCCCACTGTTTCAGGCCTCTCTATGGTTCAACCACCAAGAAAGTTCATGTCTTGGCTCTCTGAAGACAGGGGAATCTGATCTGAATAGATAGGATAGTCCCTTCCTGTGATAGAATAGTATCAACCTTTGGAGGGCCCTGTAATGTAGGGGCTCCAGAAATATTTCCAGAATGGAGGAGGCCGATAACCCAACTTTTCTGGCCAGGGATTGCAAGAACACATTGTGGTTGAACAATGCTAATTCCAACACTTTCTTGATGGATTTCACTTTCTTCATTGGCAGCCGAAACTGCACCTTCACCAAATCCACCTGAAACCCCAGGAAATCTATGCATTGGTTCAGAATCAACAATGATTTTGAAACATTTATTATAGCCCTCACATGTTGGTGAACCTGGATGATCCCAGAATGATGCATCGCTACTAAAGACTTATCTTAGGCCACAACGATCAAGTTGTCAAGGTTATACAATTAGGTAAATCCCTTTCGCTCAGAGTGATTCCACTAACAGCCTCATCAATTTAATGAAACATTATGGGGCCGATGAGACCCCGTATAAGAAGACTTTGAATGTGGACCAGCTTGTTTACTATTGGAATTGGAAGAAATTCATGTGAGGAGCAACAACTGGGACTGCAAGGCATGCGTCTTTGAGATTGAGTCGAACCAACCAATCTCGTACTTGGAGAAGATCTCTCAATAAATGGATGCCTTCCATCTTGAAATGCATGTATGTTATAAAAGCACTGAAGTTGCAGAGGTTGAGCACGGCCTGACAACCACTCATTTCTTTTGTACTAGAAAGATGGTGCTGATAAATCCTTAGAGTTAGGAGGATGTGCAAGATACACATCATCCGTGGCTAGTAGTTCTTGAATCCCCAAATCGATACCACTCTGATCTTGTTGAGCAAAACAAAGCTGTCTTGGGCAGGGATGGTAAGTATGAGTCCTAGAGAACACTAGTCGGTACCCCTGAATGGTTTTCCAAATCCAGTCATCTTGTGTTAGGATGTGTCAATTGTGCGAGAAAAGTCATACCCTGCCTTCGAAGAACAGAATTTAGAGAGATAATGCTCACCTGTAAATCTTGTGATTTCTGCACCTGAAGAGCCACCAATGTAATCACCTCTGAAGAGTCCATAAGCCCCTCTCACTCTAGAGGGGAAGAAGGTGCCACCTATTGAATTGTCCAGCGAGTTGCCTCGTCTTCAGGAATCCTTGCTGTGAATCTTGGTTGAAACCTAGGTCAGGAACACTAGGCCCTTGCAAAAAGACGAGGCTGAAATACTTGCTTAAGTGAAAGCTGCACCATATCCAAGTTAGGAAACATGGTAATGAAGTTACCTAAATCTTTAACAATGGTGTTCCCAAATCGACGACTGTTCACCCTAAGTCCTGCTCCTGCAGAAGCCAGGTCAGTTAACTTAGTGTAAATACTCATCAGTATGGAACACCCTCTCTCTGAAGAAAGCGCATAGTTGGTGTTACCCAACTGGCAGACCATGCACTGGGCCAAACTAAACAGGATGTTAGAATCAATGGGAGCCTCTGATTCCTTGGTCTGATATGCCAGCTCAAAATTTTTTGTAAGCAGGCCAGAGATGTCCAGAAATTTGTACTGGAAGCTGCGCCATGTGTAATCTATCCCTATCTTGGGATCTTTTGTAAAATTCCACAAAAGACCTCCCTATTAGGATCAAACTCTGGTGTCTTTGCCACCTTCCCTGGAAGGGACAGACAAGGACACTCAACTCAAAGTCAGGTAGGTGCTTCCCTCTCAAACCCCTAATGGAGTTGTGAATGGACATAGTCTGCAACCTCTGAAATAGGCATCCAATCTGCGGAGCGGGGTGAATATTCTCTTCAGGGTCAAAGTCTACCACTCTCCCTTGCCATTCAGCTATAGAGGCAGCTTCTTTTTCTGGAGCCCTGTGTTGAGCATTTAGCCTTTTCTGGCTGAGATTTGTCCAGAGACAAGTCAGAATATGAAGTTCGATCAGAGTCACCCATGTTACCGAGCCCACTGGGGCATTTGGAACCCGAGGGCCCAAGAGGCTCAGATGCACCATAGCCATGATCCGATAGAATGTTGCTGGATACCTTCTCCAAAGCCTCAGAGTGAGCCCACTTTGTAGATTTTGCCTGCGCTTAGGCAGACCTGCCATCATCGGACACATTTAACTCAAAAAGGGGACAGTGGACTCATCACTTTCCTTCCACTGCATATAACGCTTCAGAGGTCTTGTGAAAGGGCGTAGTGCCATTAGCAGTTGACTGTTTTTTTATTTTTATTTCAATTTTTTTAAAGCTTTCTTTATTGTTTTTCTAGTGGTACAATTGACAACAGGTACAATCAGAGTTCCAAACAGTCAGCAATTACAATGTGCGTAGTCAATTAGATCAGTACATTTCAAACATTCCCATATCCTAGTATTCCACAGTTTCAAACATCCATCCGCATGATATGAGACCATACATGTTAGAAATGGGATCTCTAGTTGGCAGTGGTTTACACGCTGTCCAAGTAGGGACCCACAATACTAGTCAGGGTAAGTGTAGTGCACACTAAGGTCCCACTTCACTGAGGTAAACTTAGATGTTTGGTCTAAACTTAAAACAAACGTTTAAGTTGACAACTTTGGAAATTCACAAAATCCATATATGAGTCCAATCTTTATGTCGGCACTTGGGACAGATCTATACATTTTACCAATTTATATGAATACCAGATAATCTTCCACATTTGAGGCTGAGCTGTGGGTCTCGCAGATACAGGGCAATAGCATCAGCAATATACTTTACAAAGAGCAGTGCACGTGAACAGAAAGCCTTTTGAGTCTCTTTAAAGTTTCTTGTAGTCCTTTATTATCATTTCAGGTTATGCATTTGTTTTCTAAAAAGAAGCAGCCAACGCGTTTCGTTCCATTTTGATTTTAAATCGGTGATCAATAACAAATTTATACTTTAAACATGCAAAAACTCAATTTACACCCATAGGGTAGCATAAACATGCAAAAACTCAATTTTCAACCGCAAGGGAGCATAAACAGTGGATTTAGATTAAATGTTACTTGAAAAATATAAAGCAAAGAAGGACACCAGGGAAGGTGAAAAGACAGGAAAACAGATTTAAATCCTCACTTTTAGAAACAAGTCTAACTTATAACTGCAATAGTCGCTTTCAATCCTTTTTGAGAGGTTAAATAGTTGTCCTTCTACTACCAGTTTAGCTTGAAAGAATCAAAATCTAAAAATAAATATTATAACACTATAGTTTAATATACATTTCATAAATATTAGCAGCAGACATTAGTTAAAACAAAATAGGTGGAGAAGACTGAAATAAGATTCTTATATAACATTCATAGGATAGGCTTACTAAAGAACAAAGTCCATTCGGCATACCATTAAAGTAGAAAGAACTGAAAGTATGTAGGAAGGATGGTACCCCTAGTCCGTATTAGAACGTGTCCAGTGTACACCGCCTAAGATAACAACAGTCATCCATAAGTTACCGTAATAATTATTACGTATACACTAAACAATTCGCAGAAACCCCAAAATCTGGATGCAAATATTTCTAACCAAATGATTTTCAGCTACTCCGATCTAACTCTAGCCACCAACATAATCAGTACAAATATAGATAGTTTTTTAAGTGACAAGTCCTTCACCTGTAACACATATTCATACCCATAGTTGAATTCTCCTTCAGCGCAGTCCATATCCAAAGGATTATGGGTCAGTTAGTTTCTACAAAGTTGCCCATACTGATTTAAGGAGAAAAGGGGGGGACAGGTATAAAAACATTTCCGATCACAAACTAAGTTCGAAAAGCAAAAACAGAAAATACACATTCATGTTAGGCGGCCGGGAAAACATGTCACAATCGCCTATAGTGATAAAGACGAGCGACGATCAAACTTACATTCCTATCAATGTCCCAAATGAAATAAAGCTGGGAAAACGTGACCCTATCGAAATAACGCCGGGATAGCATATCACAATCCCCTAAACTGGGAAAGACGAGCGACAATAAAACTTTTGTTTCTATCACAGTCCCAAGCAAAATAACAGCAAATTATAAAATCAGGGGAACATGGCGGCCAGCAGGCAAGCCGGCCGCGGGTCGCATTCCACTAACCTTGATGAAATGCTGAACTCCCGTTAGTGCTTGGTGGCTGTGGTTCATCTTTTCAAAGTGTTGGGGTTCGCCTCTACTTTTTTTCTTCTTTGCTTTTTTTTTATTCTGAGCGATTAGCGACTTTGGCTTTTACGGCTTTAGTGACTCTGCTTTTGTCTTCTGCAAGAGTCTGAATGGAGGAGCTGTGAGGCAGCATTTGCGCCTTTTGGAGCCCTGTTTTCCCGAGAGGCAGGCCAGCGCGGACTCGGCCGAGCTCGGCTGGGCTCTCTCTGGGCATTGGCGGCTATTGGGGGCTCGGAAAAAAACATACTGCCCTTTTTGTTTCCTGGTTGGGGTTCAATGATCCTGTTTGGTTTCCTCCTGAGCTATTTAGTGACTTCGACTCTGAAGGCTTTAGTGGCTCTGCTTTTTGCAGAGTCTGATCGGAGGAGCTGTGAAGCAGCGTATGCACCAACCGCAGCTGTTCTTTTTCCGGGAGGTGGGTCAGTGTGGGCTCGGCTGGGTTTACTCTAGGCGTTGGCAGCTGTTGGGGCTCAACGATCCTGTTTGGATTTCTCCTTACTGCAAGATTTCCTTCAGACTGATTAAGGTTTGGGACATGAGCGATGAGCATTTTTGCTTTGTTGCTTGCCTGTGTTTTGGTGTTCTTATCTGTGCTCTCATATCTGGAAAGATTCTGGGTAATAGATTGAGCACTGGGCAATCTTGAGCTCCCAAGCAGTTATTTCAGTTATTGGAGTCTCAGGAGACTGTGGTGGATTGTGGCGACTCAGCGAGAAAGATAGCTTATAAAGATTTAAAGATAAAAGGGTAGTGACAATATATATGGGTAAAAGTCTTTTTATTCTATATAACTGGCTCCCTCCCCCCTCCAGGTTCTGGATGTGTGGAGGCTCGCTGTTTACCTTCCTCCGAGCCGCCGGAGCGCTTGGTGAGTCCCGCCGAGCCTGGTCTTGCTCGCTTGAGGTGACACCCTGCTATCATATTAGCCGAGGAAGGGCGTGTGCCCACTATGTATGTTTCTCAGTAAGAACACAGGGTACGAACTTGCCAAATGAAGAGGTGTGCTCCGCCCCTTTGATAATTTGGAAGCGCCAAAGCCTTGAACCATGAAAACACTTAAGTGAGGTAAAGGCAGATGAGATACGGCATGATTCAGTCCCCACACTCGGGTTTAGGTCTATGGAGTTAGTCTCACTGCAGTGCGGGGGAAAGAAACAGACACATAAAGGAAACCCCCTTGCTCAGCCTATCTCATTTCCTGTTCCCCGTACTGGCCCATCTCTAGACAGTGAGACATTATCGGGAAAAAGGTACAAATTAAGATCTAGTACATTTCTAGAGAAGGAGCTCCCTCTACACCAAGCTACACAGGCTAGCTAAGTCTGAGCTGCCGTGCCAAGCAAGCATATACTCAGGAACCTGTCAGATAAGGCAGGGAGACTGAACCCCATTAAGGAGAAGAGGAAGAAGAAATCTACCCTGCCTCCGGCAATGGTGATCCCATCTCTAAGGTCATGCTTTAAATTAAACATGCAGAGCAATAAGGAAATTGTAAAGCAGGGACCATCCTCAGAGTCCCCAGCACAGATTACCCCGCCATCTGTCTCGGCTATTTCTCTGACAAACAGATTCTCTATTTTAAATGAAGCAAGATGAAGTAAATCCCCTTCAAGAGGATGCTCATATAAGGAATGAAACTTCAGAGAGGGCTCAGATGATAACAACCCAGGGCTCAGATCCAATACAGGGGATGTTGACTCAGCTGTCCCTAGAGATTAAAGTATATTTTTCCATATCCGAAGTAAATCAAAAAAAGATACAGGATACATGCCCCAATTTGAAGGAGAGCATTTCTGCATTAACGTGCCATATGGAGGTATTAGAGAACAAAGTAGAAGAGCTAAGTGTGGAGGTGAAGGGGAACACTCTAGAAGTAAGTAGGTTGAAAAGGAGAGTGACCTCGCAGAGACACTGGAGAGACTTGAGAATAATTACAGAAGGAATAATATCAGAATTCTTGATCTAGCGGAAGGAATGGAGGGAAATGATACTAAGAAATTTGTTATAGAGATTTTGACTAAAGCATTCCTTCAGGTTGCCTCTGCATCTGTTTGGGAATCCGAGATTCAACGAGTTCACAGGGATCTGTTTAAACTAAACCCTCGACGGAAGAAACCCAGGAAAATCTTGGTTCATATCCAATCATCTACTCTCAAGGAACAGCTACTCAGGGCAGCTCCGAAGCTTAAAACCATTCAGGTGCAAGGCGCATCGTTCAGAATAAGATCAGATATCTCCCGCATCACAGAAAATAGCAGGTGGGAACTAGGCAAGCGGATGGACTCCCTGAAGGAGCTAGGGGCGCAAGTGCAGTTAAGGTTTCCGGCATTTCTAATGGTCATGCTACATAATAAGATGTATAATTTTAGATCACCTGAAGAGGTGGATGGTTTTCTGGCAGATAAAAAATCAGCAGCTAGCTGAAATTGAAGTACAATCTCAGTAGAGGGAGTCCAGCCGTTACACTTCCCTTTTTTTTTTTTTTTTTTTTTAGTTAGATGTTAGTGGGCCGCGGCCCATAAAAGCAAATTATTATTTACCAGCAAAAGATATGGGGAGGGTTCCCAAGGGTGGGGGGGAGGTAGGGGGTTGATGCATGTGTGTGGGGAGCATTGGGAGAAAATAAAATAAAAATCCTAATAGGGACCTCATGTGACTTAATATCCGTCTGAAGATGTTTTTTGGGGAAGAATCAGGATTATGGCAGGGGGTAGTTTTGGCTTAAAGTCAAGGGGAGTGAGAGCCTTAACATTTTATGTTGGAATGTGAATGGCCTGAGAGTTTAGAGAAGTCAACAATTAGTTTTATAACATATTAAGGATAATCCGGACAGGATTCTTATGCTCCAGGAGACACATTTGCTGCAATCAGAATGTAAGGCTTGGTTTGGAAAATAAAGATGGATTGAGAGAATTGTAGCCTCAGACTAACAATGCTGCTCAAAAGAGGTGGTTATAATTCTTAAAACAAACTCCGGAGTGGAGCTTATTAACACGCAGGTAGATGACAGAGAACGGTGGGCAATGGCAGAGGTGAAGACTCAGGGTATCAGATACCCTCTAGTTAATTATTATGGCCCTAATGATGGTGATACTGCCCCTCTGAATAATATGTGTCTAGCCTTGGCAGACTTTGAGGCCCCTTTGATTCTGGCTGGTGATTTCAACGTCTTGCTTAATAACAAGCTAGATAGATCTTCCCCATGAACACAGATCACGGTATCCCGTGTTAAAGCTTATTTAGCTTCAATGATAAAAAATTTCAATCTCTGTGATGTGTGGCGAAAAAAAATGAGCGAGGTAAGGGGATATTCCTTTTATAACAAAAAAATGGCCACTACTCTAGAATAGACTATATTTTTATTGATCTATCAGAGTTAGAATCAGTAAGATCAATAGAATACCTACCTACCCATATCTCAGATCATGGCGCTATTGCCTTAAAGTTAGAATGTCCCTCTGAGCTGACTTTGAGGAGGTGGACTCTGAATAGGAGATTTCTCTAGCAATCATCAACCCCTGATTTATTAAAGAGAGAAACAGCTACCTAGATTTAGCCCTTATGTACATAGTATGGGACACCTTCAAGGCCTGGCTGAGGGGGATGTTAAAAGGTGCGGTTGTGGGCTTGGCAAGGTCGGAAATAAGTGAGATGGCAGATTTAGAGAAACAACTAGTTCTCACAGAGACTGCTCTAAAAAGAGGGCAGGTGGATGATGGGTAGAAAGAATCTTTAATAACAAGGGTTGAGGATCTACAGATGAAGTTTAGGCTCAAAACCAAAGAAATTGTGCTCCAAAAGTGGGAGGCAAGCAAAATGAGTGAGTTTGACGAAGGCGAGAACTGTGGTAAACTACTCGCCATGAAGAGTAGGGTTGAACGATCTCGTAATTACATTGGCAAGATTAAGGCGGGTAACAACATTGTGGAAGAAAAGAGGGATATTGAGCAAGCTTTGTTGAATTCTTTCAAGGCTTATATAGTGAAGGATTAATGGTTGAGGATGATGTTATAATCATTGGCTTTGCGAGAAACAATTGCCAAAGTTGAACTCGGCTAGCCAAAATATTCTTACTCAAGATATAGATGGATGTGAAATACTTGCAGTTTTAAATAAAACTAAGAAAGGGAAAGCTGTGGAACCTGATGCAATCCCGATAGAGGACTATAAATTGATATCTGATTAAATAATCCCGATCTGGCTGAGACGGTTTAACAAAATCCTCAGAGGAAGTTCCTCTTTGCGGGAATCTTGGAGCGAGGCTGTTACTACCCTTATTCTGAAACCTGAGAAAGACCCAATTCAGTGTCAGTCTTATCGACATAATTCCTTACTAAACTGCGATTATAAAATCTTTGCACGAATACTGAATGCTCGGCTTAGCAAGATAGTGGGGTCAATAATCCATCAAGACCAAAAGGGTTTTCTTCTGGGTAGACAGATGCTGGATTTGGTTTACTCACTAATTGTCTCGGTAGATTTGGCAACAATGCAGGGGGTTCCTCTTTCAATCATCACGATCGACGCAGCAAAAGCTTTCGATCAAGTCAACTGGCATTATCTAAGTAACACCCTGAAAGCTTTCGGTTTTGGAGATAGTTTTAGGGAAGTTCTTAAAAAAATATGTAAAGCCCCCACGGCTCAGATCTTGGTAAATGGTAATCTCACTGCAGCAGTAACAATTCAGCGAGGCAGGGAGGCCCATTATCTGTAATTCTTTTCGATCTATATATCGCGCCATTAGCCCATAGTTTAAGACAAAATGATAAAATCTCCCCCTTTAAAGCTAATGGGTTTACCAGGAAGGTAGCATTGTATGCGGATGACCTCATTTTAATGTCATTTAATGTTAATCCCACGCTATCTGAGTTACTGGCTGAAGTTCAGGCTTTTGGGAAAATGTCAGGATATCAAGTTAATAGTGACAAAACAGAAATCCTGGCCTGGAATACACCAGCTCAGGGGGTGAGGCTCTCTAAGGAACTAAGATATTTAGGAGTAATAATAACTCAAGATGTAGGAAAGATCCCGAAAATAAATCTAGAGAAAGTTTCCAGGGAGGTAGAGATTTTATTAAAGAGATGGCAGAGTATCCCTTTATCTCATTTTGGGCGAGTCAACCTGATCAAAATGTGTGTTCTCCCTAAGTATGCCTACCTTTTTAATAATATACATTTGGAATTTGATAAAGGAGATCTTCTTAAAATACAGGGTAAGATCTCCTCATTCATTTGGGCAGCTAAAGGGATCAGATTGTCCTGGAAGAAGCTAAGGCGGAAATTGTCACAGGGAGGAATGGGCCTGCCGGATCTTCAGCTGTATTGTTGGGCATACTAATTAAAAAACTGCAGGATGCTACTCCTAAAGCCAGATTGTTCCCTGATTAGTAGCATGTTTAAAGCTATACTCTTAGACCTAGGTGAGGAAGGCTTTATGTATAAATTTGGTGCTCCTAAATTCTTTAAAAAGGTCAGATTGAAGACTTTACATATGGCGGCCAAGATATGGTCAGAGTGCCGGGTCTGTTTGGGATTGTCCTATTATGGCGACTGGGCTTCAGTGTGGGATTCCCCAGGAACACCAGAATGCCTTTTGGACGCTTTAGCTCAGCCATTTAAGGAGGCTGGAGTCACACACTGGAAGGACATGATGGATGGTAATAAATGTTATCCTTGGGATTTCTGGAGAAACCTCACTAGTGGAACCCTCTCTAGATTTAAGTATTACCAATTCTCGTAATGGTGTAAGAGCCAACATTGGTCTGGCTCAGAGGATAATTCCATGGAAGAGGAGTTACAAGACTCAACTACAAAAAAAAAGGAAATAGGACAGTGGTACCACTACCTTCTTGCTGTAGTGGGCAGAAAGATGGAGCATCCATATCTGGTCTGGGAGAGATGTTTGCCGAGTGAAGACCTGAACAATTTATGGCAAGTATCCTTAGATATTTTATACCCGTTGGTTAAATCTGCTGCACTCAGGAAGAATCCCTTTTTCACACTCCATAGGATTTATTGGTCACCTCTGAAGCTTTCTAAAATGAAGGGTCATGGTGAAGCAAAGTGCATGAGATGTGGCACCCCGTAAGCAGATGACGTACATATATTTGCAGCATGTCCGGTGATTAAAGAATTTTGGAATAGCGTTAGTAAGACCTTGTCTGACGTCCTGGGTTCAGAGCTGGAGGTAAGCCCTTCTTTAATACTTTTTGGTATTGTTCTGAAGCCAGATGGAGTGTTGGGGCTTTCAGGGTTGCAAAGTAAACTGGTATTTTACCTGGTCCTTTTGGCAAGAAGGGAGATCTGTAAGTTATGGTGCCAAGCTGGACGCCCAACATGGAGGGCCTGGTGGAATGCAGTAAGATATTTGAGAGATTTGGACCAAAAGGTCAATCTAAAAAGAGATAGACCAGATTCTGGGTTATTTTGGAACTTGTTAATCGTTTAGATGCTGTTTAAATTTTCTTATACCATCCAATGATTATACCTCTTGGTCAGCTCATAATACGTGGTGCGGCTGAGTCCCACAAAAAAACCATCAGCTGAATCGCCTTCCCCCTGATAAGAGCAACAACGGTGCCACAAATTGAGAGGTTGCTTCTTCTACAGAGGTCATATGAGGAAAAAAATAAAATTTAAAAAATAACAGCGAGCCAGCACACTCCCTCCACACACAAGACTACCTAGAACCTACCTTAATAAGATGGGATTTCACCATATGACGTCCGACACCAAATACGCCTCTCATGTGGAAAATTCAGCGGGCTTTATATACCCTTCAAATTGAGAGTAAATAGCAACACCTGTTAATTCAAACCGCTGGTATGTCTAGATGTTCATGGAGGACACGCCAGCGCCATGTTGGAAGTTGAAATTACCATTACCGATATTCAACACGCAGCTCCATTCGCTGTACTCGAAGGACCACCAAAACGTCAGCGTCATGTTGGGAGTGAAAAATAGAGTCGTAAAGACTACTGATATTCAATATATAAAAATGAATCTTTAAAAACTACCAAATATACAACCTGCCTCTTTGTGTGCCGCATTCGAAAAGCTACATAAACCGCCGCCTATCTAGGTGTATTTAGAGAAAAACTGCATCGGCAACAGAGTCTAATCAAGGTTTACAAAAGTCCCATGAGTAATTGTAAGCTCCATATTCACAAAACTACAATACGATTAGAAAATTTATGAGAAACTTCCAATTTGTAAAGGTCCTCTGATACTTTATCATGGAATAGATCTATATTTTGATGGTAAGATCCCCGCTGTCTATACCACAATTTTCTACAATTTCTAGATCTTTCAATAATGCACCAATCTCTGTCTCCACTCCCTCCTCAATTGATAATAAAAGCTGGACATTACGGACATCAGCAATACTTGGTACAGGAATTACATTTACATCATTACAATCTGAATCCTTACAACATTGATTGCTGAAAAAGTCTTTTAATTCCAGAGTTCTCGTAAAATTAAACAAATCAACATGAACGTCAGTTATTTCACCCAACTGTGAGGGACAAAAGCCCAAACCTTTATTTAACAGGCTTACTTCATTATCATCAATAATTCTCTGCAACAAATTAATAATCTCAACCTCTTTGCTCTAACCAATTTCGAGGGACACCCCTGCCATACTTGTACCACTTATATCACCTGTTATGTCTTTTTTGACCTGGTTGTCATTCTTTATTGATCTACTTGACCTGTCTTTGTTCCTTTTCTGGTATCTCCTCCCCCCTCTCCTTGTTTTGCCCTTAACTTTTTTTGTTGCTTGTTGCTGATACGAAGTCTGGCTAGTTCTTTCTCGAAAGCCGAGGCTCCTTCCCCTAGAGGGACTTCACTAGCGTTACTTGAAGCTGCACTACGCAGAGAGGAGACCGATACACTACTTACAGATCTTGTCTCCTCACTTTCATCCCTACCTCTTTTCCTGTCTTCCTGTGTTTGGACTGAATCATACTTTTTGGGCAAAGTGTATATACGGCTATCTTTATAATCTCTGTCATCACACCTTATTTTTCGATTTTTTTTGTCTTTCAGGTACAATTGGTGACTTTCTATAACTTTACCTAGAATCTCATAGTTCCTCTCTATCAGTTCCTTCTCATCAATTGCTTCTATTTCTTTTTCAACTAGTTCTATTGCTGACAATCGTTTTGCTCCCTTGTCTATCGCATGCCTGATTAATATTTGCATCATAGTTAATGATGCTTCTTCTAAGTTAGCTTCCCATTCTTTTAGTAATTCGGGACTTAAATCTTCAAACGCTGGAAATATCAAAATTCGCAGGCCTCTTGGGGCCTTTTTATTGTCGATATACTGTTGCAGTGTCACACCATCCCACCAGCACCCCAGTTCCTGTTTTATGAGACGTTCCAACTTAATAAACAGAGAGCGTAATCCCATTGCTCCCTGCCCAATTGGAGCTGGAGGCATGACATTAGAGCTGTGTCTAAAAAGGTCCTGAGCTAATTCCTCTCGCCTGTCATTAAATCGAGGCATGTTCAAAATAGTATAAGACAGTAGTGAGTGCTCTTAAAGTCCAGTAAAGATCAATTCCAGAAAACGCAGATGAGCAACGGACTTGTCAACAACGAGCACCTCACATCAATACTGTCAGCATGCTATAATCCAGGTCCGTGCACACTTCTCAGCACCCGTTGCTCTTTGGTGCCACTATTCACAGATTCCAAGAATATACTTTACAGTGCATGTTAACAGAAAGCCTTTTGAGTCTCTTTAAAGTTTCTTGTAGTCCTTTTTCATCATTTCAGGTTATGCATTTGTTTTTTAAAAAGAAGCAGCCAACGCGTTTCGTACCATTTTGGCAAACTGCCAAGAGAACTTCTTCAGGGCTGCAAACAAAGTAACACAAACCATATATAAGGCACAAAGAACCATAACAATTTGACAGACAACATAAATACAACCTATTACAATTATTGATACACACATAAACACAACAATTTATACATACATAATCACAGACATGAAATTTTATTACAAATACCGACCACATAATTATATGCTTATTTCGAGATTTCTTATATATACGTCATTTCACATAAGAATATGGGGACACCAAGAAAAAAGTTATTTCATCATATATTTACATTCCCTATCTCAAAAACTACACCAATAATTATCACCTCACTGTCTGACTTGAGTCTTTAAAGTGTGATATTAAATCCATGATATCAATAACGAATATATACTTTAAACATGCAAAAACTCAATTTTCACCCACAGGGGAGTATAAACATGCAAAAACTCAATTTTCAACCGCAAGGGAGCATAAACAGTGGATTTAGAATAAATGTTACTTGAAAAATATAAAGCAAAGAAAGAAACCAGGGAAGGTGAAAAGAAAGGAAAACGGATTTAAATCCTCACCTTTAGAAACAAGTCTAACTTATAACTGCAATAGTCGCTTTCAATCCTTTTTGAGAGATTAAATAGTTGACCTTCTACTACCAGTTTAGCTTGAAAGAATCAAAATCTAAAAATAAATAATATAATGCTATAGTTTAATATGCATTTCATAAATATCAGCAGCAGACAATAGTTAAAACAAAATAGGTGGAGAAGACTTAAATAAGTTTCTTATATAACATTCATAGGATAGGCTTACCAGAGAACAATGTCCGTTCGGCATACCATTAAAGTAGAAAGAACCGAAAGTATGTAGGAAGGATGGTACCCCTAGTCCGTATTAGAACGTGTCCAGTGTACACCGCCTAAGATAACAACAGTCATCCATAAGTTACCATAATAATTATTACGTATACACTAAACAATTTGCAGAAACCCCATAATCCGGTTGCGAATATTTCTAACCAAATGATTTTCAGCTACTCCGATCTAACCCTAGCCACCAACATAATCACTACAAATATAGCTAGTTTTTTAAGTGAGAAGTCCTTCACCTGTAACATATATTCATACCCATAGTTGGATTCTCTGTCGGCGCAGCCCATATCCAAAAGGATTATGGGTTAGTTAGTTTCTGCAAAGTTGCCCATACTGATTTAAGGAGAAAAGGGGGGACAGATATAAAAACATTTCCGATCACAAACTAAGTTCGAAAAGCAAAAACAGAAAATACACATTCATGTTAGGCAGCCAGGAAAACATGTCACAATCGCCTACAGTGATAAAGACGAGCGACGATCAAACTTACATTTCTATCAATGTCCCAAATGAAATAACACTGGGAAAACGTATCCCAAGCGAAATAATGCCGGGATAGCATATCACAATCCCCTAAACTGGTAAAGACGAGCGATGATCAAACTTTTGTCTCTATCACAGTCCCAAACAAAATAACAGCGGGCCAGCACAGTCCCTCCACACTCAAGACTACCTAGAACATACCTTAATAAGCGGTTCATGGGATATCACCATACGACGTCCGACACCAAATACGCCTCTCATGTGGAAAATTCGTCGGGCTTTATATACCCTGTCAAATTGAGAGTAAATAGCAACATCTGTTAATTCAAACCGCTGGTATGTCTAGATGTTCATGGAGGACACGCCAGCGCCATGTTGGGAGTTGAAATTACCATTACAGATATTCAACACGCAGCTCCATGCGCTGTACTGGAAGGACCACCAAAATGTCAGCGCCATGTTGGGAGTGAGAAATAGAGTCATAAAGACTACCGATATTCAATATATAACAAGCATTGGCATAGCCAATAGGTCTCACTTTTGGGACCTTATAAGTATTTAGTTTTGCAGCACAATATCCTTGCTGCAACAACATCATCTGTTGCATGGCTAAACCTTGTACCTTATGAGTGTTTAGCCATGCAACAGTTGATGTTGTTGCACCAAACATATTGTGCTGCATAACTATATACTTATAAAGGTCCCAAAAGCGAGACCTATCGGCTATGGCAATGCTTGTTTTCCTAGTAAACAGTCCAGCTCAGTAGATGTGAAGGCAAAGGTAGCCTTTAAAATGCAAATGTGAGAATCTCGCTGCTAATGGGTGAACATTAGCACTCCTTAGCAAAACAAACCAATGACAAAGAATGTACCAGAGCAATGCAGGTAGCAGCAGATGAAAGTGGCAAAGTAGAAAAAACAATGCTGGCACAAGACATGGTGAGCCCACCCTAGGCTGAGAGGTTGGGGATTTGAGTAAAGCGCAGGTGCCGCGATTATAGCAATAGTAAAGAAATAGAAGTTTTTTTCTATTTCTTTACTTTTGCTATAATCGCGGCACCCGCGCTTTACTTTTAACGTTAAAAGTAAAGCGCGGGTGCCGCGATTATAGCAAAAGTAAAGAAATAGAAAAAGACATATATTTCTTTACTTTTGCTATAATCGCGGCACCCGCACTTTACTTTTTAACATTAAAAATGAAGCGCGGGTGCCGCGATTATAGCTAAAGAAATAGATGTTTTTCTCTATTTCTTTACTTTTGCTATAATCGCAGCACCCAAGCTTTACTTTTAATGTTAAAAATAAAGCGCGGGTGCCGCGATTATAGCAAAAGTAAACAACATGGACACGGACAGGGCAGAGTGAGTGGGCGCGCAGCTGCAAAAGTGAAAGCAGCTGCAGCGTCCACACGCTTAATGACCCGTGAAAGACAGATGGCGGCTGCGCGTGTGCACGCTCGCGTGAACGCAAGCGCTAGGCCAGCCATGGCAGCATTTTTTGAATCCCTTACTAAAAGCCTTGCCAGACCAGCACATGCGCTGGGTCAGGCAAGACCTAAAAATGAATCTTTAAAATCTACCAAATATACAACCTGTCACTTCGTGTACCGCATTCCAAAAGCTACAAAAACCGCCGCCTATCTGGGTGAATTTAGAGAAAAATGACATCGGCAACAGAGTCTTATCAAGGTTTACAAAAGTCACACAAGTAACTCTAAGCTCCATATTCACAAAACTACAATAACCGCCGGCCGTTTGAAAATAAACATCAGCGCTATTCGACTTGTCAGTATCTGCTTTAAGCGCCATATTTAAAAGGCCAGATTCGCAATGTCTATAATACAAAACAAATTACCATGATTCGAAGATCAACCAATTCCCGTATGAACCATACTCTATTTTATGAACAAGACTGTGCCGTCAATGCTTTATGGCAAACACGTAATTTCATTCACTTAATCCAACAAATAACGGAGTCCCGCAATTCTCCAAAATTATAAATCATGAATGAAGTTCCATATTTCGTAAGAATTGGTAATCAATTGAGGTCAGTGCTCTCTGTCCCTTAAAATATATGTAAAAGTCACCCCTTCACTAAACCAGATATCTATTTGGCTCATATTTTGCCAAGACCAAGAAAATCACCACAGCAACCAATATTTACCAAACTAAAATATTATCAGGAAGAGAAAGAAAGGATATAAACGAAAACCGATAGTATCTATACATCTGAGTTTTGGCTTCTATACTCAGCAGTATATTGTACATAGGTGTACCTAATAGGTACCAGCTAACAAACTTAAATAGCAAAATTAAATCCTCCTAACAGTTTCTCCTCGTAAACAGGAAAAGACAAAATTATAGAATAAGCATGGTGTGTATTGCACAGAGGGTAAAAGAACTGAATCAGCAACATTAAAGCTTCCTGACAGTTTCTCTTTGTAAACAGGAATATAGCAAGTCCAGTATATGTCTCGAGGGGTACCTTATTGCGTATTTCTGGTGGTGTTGGTGGAGGATTGCAGCCAGGGGCTCCATTACCAAGGTAAAACGATAAGGCGACAATGGGCGAAAGAGTGTGGGAGTTCCATATGATGAAGGACAGTCATTAAATAGTCCCACTCCAGGGAATCAAATACTTTGGTGGCATCCAGGAATACCGCCCCCGCAGTTAAATCTGGATTGATGTCATGTAGTAAGGCAAACACCGTATGCAAATTGTGGGATGTAGATTTCACCGGGATGAAACCAGATTGATCCGGTCATACCCGGAATGACATTAGAAGGGAAAGACAACAAGTACTTTTGCTACTATTTTGGCATTACAGTTGATAAGCGATAATGGCATGTAAAACTGCCAGCTATCAGGGGATTTACCTGGTTTAAGTAAGGCAATTAGCATGCCTCCCTCATAAATGAGGGGATAAGGCCCTTTGTCCTGGCCTCTTGATAGCTCTGATTTTAGGATTGGGAGCAATGTGCCAATATCCATTTTATAGAAGCCTGCAGGTAGGCCACCCGGCCTGGGGGCTTTGCTGGATTGTAGCTGCATAACGGCTTATAAGTTATCTGATTTCAACCTCCTCAATGTCAGCTGTGAGGAAGCTTCTGTGAGTGTCTCTTAATCAGCCCACTGCAACCATGTTGAGGTAAAGGTCTATGTCAAAGTGTTGGGTCTTGCAAGACGCACACAGGGAACAATAGAAACATGAAAATGTGCGTAAAAATCTCCAGTGTCTCTGTACTTTGTCCCATCTGCCCTACATAACTATAAGAAATCATTGGCAGAGTATGTTTTTCTGGTCATGGTGGCTAGAACATGCCTGGCGCTTCCCCTCACCATAAGTTGTGGCCTTTTCCACGATATAGGCATTCGCCTTCTGCCGTCTTCAGAAATTCAGTCATAATGGCTCTGATTTGTGTCATGATCCTCAAATTCGCTCAACTGTAATTCACAATCTCTCAGGTCCCTTTCCAATCTACCCAATTGCTCCTGTATGGACCTCAATACTCCTGCACCCTTGGCCAGGCACACACCATGAATCATGACTTTAGAAACCTCCCTCACCATGCCCAGATCTGATGCAGAGTCAATATTTCTATCACAAAAGTCAACAATCTCTTGTCTTAATTCCTCCTGAAATTGCGTATCTAGGAGAAGCCTTGGAGAGAGTAGCCATGACGCTTATGCTGGCCCAAGAAGCAGATGGGTCATCACCAGCAGGACAGGCTTGTGATCAAAGTATGTTCATGCTAGGTGTGTAACATACGGCAACCAATGCCTGAGCCCCCTGAGACTAAACAGTAGTCCAGCCTTGACCAGCTATTATGTACCCCTGACTAGAATGTGCCCTCTTTAACTGTTGGGTGCCGCGTCCTCCATGTATCTAAAAAGTTGTGGTCTTCCATGATCTCTCGTATGAGGCGAGTGGCATTACAGTGTTGGTCAGCAGAGGAGTGTGAGCGATCAACACATGCCCTCAGCATGACAATGAAATCTCCCCCCCATAAAAGAAGGGATGAGCCTATGTCTGCTATTTATCCCCATAATTGGTAGAAGAAAATGGGATCATCAAGGTTGGGGCAAAAACAATTGACCAGGAGAAAATCTGTGGAGGCCAATCTGCCCCACATCAGGGGGAAGTTCCCTGTGGGACAAATGGCACACCTCTATGAATAAGAATAATGGTGCCCCAGGCAAATGTGATGTATGTGGAGAACTGCCTGTGGGATGCCCAACGTGTGGCAAATGTGGTGCTGGTGGACTCTATGAGATGAGTCTCTTGTAGTAAGGCTGTATGGACATTATGCCTGTCAAGGTAGGCCAGTATGTTTCTAGGTTTACGGGGAGTGGCTAGCCCCCTATCATTCCCTGTCACACAATTATAAGTCAGGCCTTGGATGTCATTTTGCACTGAAGGGTTGCTGGTCATAGTGAAGCAGATAGTTTTACAAGAAGAAGCAGTACTGAAATGGACAGTAAGGTAGCATGTGGTGGAAGCAGGATAGTGCTGAAGTGTGAGCTCGATGTACACATTGTACTCAATAAACAGCCCCTTTTATCCCCTCCTCTCACAATGGTGGCCCAATCTCACCAGGGATGCATAACCCACACAAAAAACCTGAAAAGCATTGGCATACTGAAAAACTACCATAATATAATGAAACGGGGTTATCCTGTGGGAGACCCCTAATGAGCCAGGCAGGGGACTACCTCGCTGGAGCGAGGATGTCCAGGTTGGGATAAGTGTTTGTCCCAAGTGGCACAACACAGCTATATGGGGGTGGCAGAGGTGGATAGTCCAAATTGCGGCCAGACAGGTCAGGCGAGTGGGGGTGGCTCCATCGACTGCACCTATATGCAGCCAGCAGTTGGGGCAGTAGCATCTGGCAGGTTTTCAAAAAAACTATTACTCTGTGGTCAGAGACAAAAAACAAAGACAACCTGACTTCTTTAATAATGTATCAGTCTCAGCCCAGTTCAGACATTGGCAAAGAGGACTTGGAGGAGACAGGAGGAGGTTATTTGGGTGAGTTGCGTATAGAGTTACGGTGCATAAACTCTGCAGCCTTTTGCGGAGTCATGAAGAAGTGGTCCTTCCCCTGGAGTGAAATGCAGAATCGAGCTGGATACATTGTGGTGTAGGCGATTTCAACACGCCCCAGCTTTTGTTTGATGGGTGTAAATTTCCTCCATGCCTCTTGCACTGCAATGGTGAAGTCCGGGTATATAGTTATTGCACTGCCCTCGAATTGCAGAGTCCCCTTCTCTCTGGCTAGGCACAGATCACTGTCCCTATCACGGTAGTTGAGCAGGCGTGCGATTACCAGTCTTGCAGGGGCACATGGAGGAGGTGGAGCCAGAAGAACCTGATGTGCTCGTTCAACGATGAGCATTTTCAAGAATGATTCTGTGACAAAGAGGGTATTAAGGAGCCACTCCACAAAGTCCTCCATTTTCCCAATGTTGGTGGATTCCGGAATTCCCAGAATCCATAAATTGTTTGGGTGAAATCTTGCTCCCAAGTCTTCATTTTTGGCTGAGATAAGTTTGAGCACTTTTTCCATATTAAGGAGCTGCTCACCGCAAGTAGAGACAGTGTCTTCCACCGTAGATAGCCTCTAATCTGCTTCTGTGAATCAATCGTCCTGCTTCTTTAGTTTGTGTGAGATGGAGTCCATTCTAGTACACATGGTGTCCATTTTTGTTTCAATTGACGTTAGGCTCCGTTGCATGGCTAGTAGGAGATTTTTCATGTCTGCAGCATCAGGGTTGCCCTCCACGTGTGTGCCATCTTCACCAGGATGGTCAGAGGTGCTGCAGGGAGCACGAGCGGACCTCCGAGAGTCAAACTGCAATTTTGTCTGCTTCCCATCCTTTTTACCCATGGTTGCACCTAATAGGAATGTGACTGCAGACGAGTACAGCCTAGGCCTCACAGCAGTAGCCGGGCAATTGTGAATTAATTAATTCACTGCGCTCGTGGCATTGACAAGCAGCCTCTGGAGGGGGCGTTATTATGATCTGGGGTGCACCCTTGGTGTCTACAGATTACATTATCAGTGATCACGAGCCACGATGGGAGTGCGTAGCTATATACAGAAGCTTCACAGCCTTAAGTGGGTATGAGATTGAGCTTACTGATGTCCAGAGGTTGCGGTATCATGACAGCCCAGTCCCGCCTTACCCCTGCAAACTTTGTCGGAGGTGCACAAGTAGACCTAAGCCACTGCGTCAACTGAATTGTTTAGTATAGGGCTTCTCCAGTAGGGAGCTATTGGTGCCACCTGTGGTGAGAGAGGGTTGTACATCAGCAGGACAACACTGGGCAGGTATCCACTGCACATCTCAGAATACAGAAGGGTCGCAGGTTGCTGTACTCTTCACGCTGGAGCACAAAATGGCAGCTACAGTGGCCGTGAAAATCTGTAGTACTGTCTATTTATATGTAATGAGGCTTAAGCCACTGCGTGGTTCAGCCAGCCGGCTGCTGCTCCCCAGCCAGCAGACGTGAGTACATGTGCAGTAAAGAACAATTCACAAGTGCCCATAAAGGGCCAGATGGTAGCGCACAAGCAGAGAAATAGCATGTAAGGGGCCGCCCGCAGGTGCAACAGCAGTTACGTTTATCTTGCAATCCGTGTTAACATAAATGGGGATATACAGTATTTAGCATGAGGCACACAACACCGCCAATGGCCCTGCCAGCCGAGGGGGCCCCGCAGTGCCAGGCACACACACCGCAAGGACCCCAATGCCTGTGCGCTACACTCACGGCGTGAGGCGCAATGGTCCGCTCTGCAGCAGACAAGTCCCACTGGCCAAAGAGATGACTGGCCGGGATGCTGCTCAATTCTGCCCCGGCCCGTATGTTATGTTCTTCAGGGCTCCACAGCCTTCACACCAACCTCTAGCATGGGCCAAGCCGTCTGGCCTCTCATCTGCCTAGGGCTTAGAATGATCACTGCAGCGTGACCTCCCAGAGCCACACTCCAGGGCCCGCACATTAAGCCTGAACCGGCTGCTCAGTGTAGTAGCAACACTTGCCCAATGCAAATGGGGAGATGGGAGGGTGCGCATTCTGCTCCCCAAGGAGCAACTCCAGTGATTGGCCACCCCTGAGTTGGGTCTCCCCGCAGCATTCACTGCACTTCAGAGGTTGTGCACAGCGCACCAATCTCCTAGTTCACCACCATTATGGCGAGGCAGCCCCAATATACTGTATGACAGTCACCTCGAGTTCACCATGCTGAACCTAACATCAGGCACAATGCCTTGCTGCAGCAGATCTACACAGTGCAGTAGTTGCAGTATTTAGGCAAGCCCAGATGAGTCAGGATACTGTTGAATTATGTCCACGGACCGCAGTAGCCACACAGTAGTGCAGCCATCTTGCTCGCCTCCAATCAAGCATCCCCCACCAGAGCCCTGTTCACGCAGTCCTGGACAGGGTTGGTGACCACACTAAGGATTGGTAGGTTTCAGGGTTCACCTCTAAGGGGTCCTCTGTCAGCAATTTTTAATAAATGTGAAACTGGAATCAGTGTAGGTTTATTATGCTGCGATGTTTGGTACCAAACATTGCATATTTCAGTGAAGCCATCATGGAGCTGGGGAACTCACAACGATGAGTGTCCAGCCCATGTACTTCCTATGGCTTCCCTGGTCACTTACAATATCCAGGAATCAACAAGAATATTGCTGGGGCTCATGCAGATATGCCCTCACAGGAGATAGAGTACACCCTGCCTTAGGGCTTAGGCCTGCCAGTGGGGTGTCTCACCTATATCTCATGCAGTGCCTATGAGTATAGCACATAGGAATGTGTGCCAGGGCGACCTTTTAGTTTTGTCTGCACCAAGACACAGGATGCAGTGGCAGTGTACATTTGCTTGGTGAGGGGTCCCTTAGGGTGGCACAATTTGTTCTTCAGCGCTAAGGGACCCTCTTTAATCACAAGGCCCTTGGTACCAATTGTGGAAATAGAAAGTACAGTTTAGGGAAGGAGATCTGGCACAGGGGACCTAGTTGGCAGGGACGCTGTGCACTTCCAGTCATAACTAAATAATTCACCTGGCAAAAAGTGGGGGCTAACCATGTACATTCCTACAGTACTAAAAAGTTGGTGTCTGAGGTTCTACTTGTATACCCTGGTGTCCTGGTACTGGAAGGTAGTAGAAGCTTCTAGACAATGGCTTTGAAGTGCATGGAATTTCCTGCCTCCCCTGCCCTGGCTCCAAGCTGGCTGAAGTGACAATGCAGGTTGTTAGTCCTTTGTTTGAAGGAGGAGCACAGGCTATTCAGTTGCAAATGGGGCTGTCCTTAACACTGCTTCATCCCGCCAGTAGATGGCCCATTCAGGCACATCTAATCCTTCTAATTGTGTGACTGTCTGGGAGGAATTCATAAAGTCTGTCAGCTACACGCAGTCATGTGACCCTAGACAAGTTACAGGCACAAAAGGCTAAAGACAGGAAAATGCCATCTTTCTGAAAGTGTCATATTCACAATTGTAATAAAAATATGACTTTCCCACTAAAGAGGCTTTATCATTATAATTTCATAGACACCAAATATGACATAAAAGATTTTCTCCTCGTTGAGCCACTCTAACGCCTACTTTTCAAAGGCATTAGTTTTTGGCGCAGCCTCAGATTTACACATCCTTGCAAATTTGGGGCTGCATCAAAAAGCAAGTGATGTAGCGGCGGCGTAAATAAGGCGCCATGTTGCGCCATATTTATGAAATGACCCATCTAGGCAGATGCGTCACCTTGTAAGCCCCTGCACTACATTATACCTGCGTCAGGTATAATGTATGCAGGGGGGTCATTCCCCTGCCGTAAAGGGTCATAGGAGTGGTGCAGTGAAAGGCTCACTGTAACACATATTGCACGCCCCTCTCACGCAAAGTGATGTGTGAAAAGGGGCTGTATTTACAAGTCCATGGAAAGCTATGCAGGGTGGCTTTGCGTGGCCTTGTAAATATGTGCCAGCACAAGCGCCACAGCAGCATAAAAAAAGCGATGCTTCGGTGGTGCTAGGGGCTTGCAAATATGTCCTATGGTGTCTCTCACACTAAAGGGCCTAACGACAATCTGATTTGTGGTTGCTATGACAAAACTGAAAGTGTTCATGGAAACATAGTTTTGATTGTAATGTTTTCATTGGCTGCTGTGTTGTAGGCTTAAAGATTGAGAACCATAATTGGAGCTGTTAGTCCTGACATTGAATTTAGAACAACACATCTAGATTACACCTTACTAAGCACACTAACTGCTTTGAAAAACAAAGAAGCTGTCCATGTCACCATAGTAGACTTACATACTTATATACTGTTTAGCACTGAGCCTTGGTTGAGTGATCATTGTATCCCTACTTTAATTTTCAATTCAATTTAAGGGTTTTATAGTGCTCATGGCTACCCAAGACGGGCTTCCCAGCACTGACAGGTCAGGCAGGATAGAGAACTCTTTAGGCGAATAAATGGGCTTGAGTTGCTTTCTAAAACTTTAAAGATTATCTTTTGTCCTCATGCTGATCAGTAGAGAGTTCCACAGTTTTGGAACAGGATAGGCATACAACTGACCACCGCTTCTGGCTCTCTTGATTTTGGGGACGGCAAGGAGAGATACATTGCTGATCTCAATTCTCTGTTGGTGCTATAGGGATTAATGAGGTGACAGAGGATTTGAGGATGCAACATTGCATTTTGCATGATGTGCAATGCAGAGTGCTTTGAATTGTATTATTTTACTTGTTGGCAGCCAGTGAAGTGTGGGGAGAGCCGAATGAACTGACTGAGTTTTGGGTATACCAAGCAGTATTTGAATCACGCCATTCAGGAGGTTTTGCAATTTCTTGGTGAAAGATAGTGGGCTGCGTAAATAAAGGGAGTTGCCGTAGTCTAGGCGAGATGGTATAGGACCTTTGATTGCTGTTCTATGTGCTTCAATGGGGAGCAATTTCAGGGTCTTCCTCAGAGCTCTTATGAGGTCCAAATACATAGCTGCAACCGTCTTTGCCCGGGAGCTCATGGTAAGCTGTTTATTCAATGTGACACCCAGACTTTTCACTTCTAGTTTGGGAAGCGGGCGAACGCCCAGGGATGGAAGCCAATAAAGTTTATTCCACAGTGATGGATTGTTTTCAGTTTCCATACCGTCCATTTTGTCTCATTTTAGCTTAAGGCAGCTGGTCAGCATCCTGTAACACTTTACAAGGACCCTTGAAATTTACAGTTCCTCCGATTAGTCTGTGCTCCCCCTGTACACTAGCTGTGATGGACATTATTTTACAATGATTACCTACAGACCAGGAAAAGAAATGCTAAGGCTGAGGCCCTTTCACGCATCAGAGAAAACTAATCCTGACCAAAGGGAAGAATTACATTGAATTTTATACCCTAGCTCTTTTATAGAAGTAGTCATTCCCAAAGAGTTCTTAACCATAATAAAAGACATCATTAAGACTAAAACAAAGGAACAATGGATGTCAGAACATCCATATCTATCAGCACTAGATGGACATTTGAACAAAGGCAATTGCTTATATGTACCTAACACAGATCAACAAAAACAAGCCCTATCTCTTAGTCATGACACCTTGTTAACCAATCACCCAGGGTTTTATAAGACATTGAACCCATTGCAAAGACACTTCTGGTGGCCATCCATGCCCAAGGATACAGATGAGTATTTTAACAATTGTTCCATTTGCACTCAGAATAAAGGTACCCGTTCTTCTCCTGTTGGACTCTTACACCCCATTCCAGTGCCCCCAAATCCTTGGTACACAGTGCCCATGGATTTTGTTGTTGAATTACCGAAAGCCACTTCCAGTTTTACTATGATCCTTCCTGTTCTGGACCATCTACTCCATTCTTCTGAAAAGGCTTCCTACCGTCGTCATCACTGATTGTGGAAAACAGGTCCTTATTTATGAAGGCCTGCGTCACTTTTGCACCGCTGTTGCATCACTTTCAGTGATGTAT
The DNA here is from genome assembly GCF_964204655.1 of Triturus cristatus. Taxonomy (NCBI): domain Eukaryota; kingdom Metazoa; phylum Chordata; class Amphibia; order Caudata; family Salamandridae; genus Triturus; species Triturus cristatus. The sequence goes on along the minus strand of NC_140591.1, from coordinate 1,003,922,424 downwards.
CGGCGGCGTAAATAAGGCACCATGTCGCACCATATTTATGAAGTAACACATCTAGGTAGATGCGTCACTTTGTAAACCCCTGAGCTACATTATACCTGCGTCAGGTATAATGTATGCAGGTTGGTCGTTCCCCAGCCATAAAGGGTCATAGGAGTGGCGCAGTGAAATCTATAAGATTTATCTGCGCCACTTCTAGGACGGCAGTGTGTTAAAACCTTATGCCTGCCTCATGGCACTCGTAAGGGTGATGCAGGTCCTTCCACATGGGGCTTTCCCCATGTGAAAGGAACATTGCTGGAGTTGCGTCACACTTCCGACATAAATAGCAATGTGTCACTTTTACGCCGACAGATACACCAGTAATACTGACATATCTGTCGTCATACAGTAAATATGCCGCATCAATGGTGTCGCAAGGAGGGCGCACTGAAAAGTGTCGCATTGCTGCTTTCACGCAGCGATGCAACACTTCTCATAAAGGAGGCACACAGTTTTCTTCACATTTCTGGCAAAAGTTGTGTGGTTCATTGGACATGGATGCGCGCTTATCTTCGTCTTATCCTCTTCAGACCGATGGTCAATCTGAAAGGACAAATCAAACCTTAGATCAGTATCTCCGATGTACCCTTCCACTCGCCGAACAGGATTGGTCTGAGGTCTTGTAGGCTGGGCTATTGAATTTGTGTATAATAATGCAGATTATGCATCACTAGGAATATCTCCCTTTATTGTGTCCAAGTGTATCACTCTAGGTTTCTGCCATGGGAAGGATCTACTTCCACAACTATCTCCGCCTTACATGCATTTCATGACACTCTGAAATCCTTGTGGGACAAGGCCGGTATGAGGTCGCCAAAGCTAAGGACACCTTTAAGGCCACTGCTGATCAATATCGTAAACCCGAACCACCGCACATGGTTGATGACAGGGTATGGCTGTCCACCCGCATGCTGCACCTTTGCGGCCCAAAAAAGCTCTTAGCAAGATTCCTGGGCCCTTATGTTATTACTAAGGTTATTAATCCAGTCGCTATGCAATTAGCCATCCCTGCTTCCATGCGGATTCACTCAGTTTTTCATGTATTCCTCCTGAAGTTATACCATTCAGATACCCATCTACTGACTTCCTCAGGACATATCCCAGTTGATGACCAGATAGAGTATGAGGTCAGTTCTATCCCAGACTCTAAATGTCTTTGAGGGAAATTGTTTTATTCAGTAGAATGGACAGGGTATGGCTCTGACAAGTGCTCCTGGGAACCTCTTTCTCATGGACAGCACGCTCCTCGTTTGGTTTACGCCTTCCATCCTCGCTACCCCTGGAAATCCCGACCGATGTCCCCTATCCTAGGTCTTCTTTTGGGGGGGGGGGAGGGAACTGTCATGTTCTGCCCCTCTGTGAGCTTCCATCCCTTCACATTTTGGTTTTCACCTTTGTGCATATTTGCTTATGCTTGCTGCAGCTTGTTGCATGCATTTACCAATGCTTGTTGCATGCATTTACCAATGCTTGTTGCTCAGAGACATTTACTAATGCTTGTTGCTCAGAGACAATGTTCCCTACATTTGCCTGTGCTTATTACATTTGCCTATAGTTCATGCTTTGCCTACAGGATATAGCTGCATGATGGGCCCACAGCAACGTGTCAGAGCTTGCCAGTGGCTCCCTTCCCATGCTGAAGAGATCTCCTTCTTCACTCGCTCCTAACGTCAACCGCAACAACTTCCTGGTTGCTCAGCTCATCTGCAATGCTTGGAGGTTGGACAACTTCTCTTGAAAAGCCTCCTACAATAGGCAGGTGTCACGTTTAGCGTCATCACTAAATCTGCATAGTTCCTAAAAACAAACAAGCATTGGTCCAACCAGAAGACTTAACTTTAAACAAGCATTGACCCATGCAAATAGAGACTCTACTTTAAACAAGCAGTGGCCCAAGAAAATCTAGACTTACAAAAAGGCTCAAATCAACGCCTTGGCTAACCTGCTTTTGAGAACAGATAACTTTAGACCCTTCTGGCTCCAGCTAGACTAAGAATCTCTCACCCTGTTTTCTGAGGATTACGGAACAGGGCATCTAATATTCACCACAGCTACAAGTTAATAGCCAAGGACTTGATCACTGTAATCCAATCCTGTGAACCTAAGTATTGTGAATGTACGGATGTGGATTTGAATGTGTCAGTGTTAGCCATTGATAATGCTCTATTCTCTTTAAAGTTTATGTATGAATCAGATTCTAAAAAGGAATCTCCAAAGCCCTACCCCGGTGAGAAGTATCACCACATCCAAAGAATTCCTGGAGCATCATTAACAAGAAAATCCTAGTTGAATTGCAGGTACTTCCCTTAGCACACAACAGACACCACATAGGAGAAGTGGGTCAATATTCTTCAGACTAGAGATCTTATGAGTACGTGTTGTGTCTCCCGAAGGTGCGACAACTGCAACACATGAAAACCACACCTACAACAATCCCACAATTAGGATCTCCTCCCTTGGTCCCATCTGACTTGCTTGCAGTTCATCTCACGAGTAGGAGGTAGGGCTATGGGGTTGATTTGCACCATCTCAGGTAGGTCTATCTCATCTCTGTGGAGCCACGCCATGGACTATGAGGTCAGTCCATGTCGCTTGACATACAGCCACTCACACAATCACTCACCCATAAAGCTACTCACACACCCACTTATTCACCCATACAGCCAGTCAGACACCCAAACAGCCACTTAAAACTGATATAGCCACCTTGCGTGGACCTGTGTGGCTTGATAAATCTAGAGTAATACAACACAGTGCAAATCGCTGAGTTGCATTATCCTTCCCCAGGAAGGCATTCCTGGGTGAAGCGTGGGTGTTGCCATGCATCCATGGATTTTGCCACATTCCCAGATTCAGTGGAAGACCTGGGAATGTGTCAAATTGTATGCATTCCCAGGTGAGGAGTAATGGGGCAAAATTCTTTATTTTGCTTAGTTTTTTCCTCTTGTGTGCTGTATTCTGCATATTGGAGAGGCCCATGCCAGGACATCAGTCTGAGTGGTAACATGTCATAAGTCATTAAATAATCACATTCTGCAGCACACATACTAAGAGGAAAATGCACCAGAGGATTGTTTTTGTGCAGGAAGGTGTCCCTTCCTGCACATAAACAACCCTGCATGCAACGCAGGCACCTTTGCACCATTGTGCAAGGGTGTCTGAGTTGGCTCTAGGCAGCGCATTGTTAGCCAATACAGGGGAAAAAACAGGAATGCCATGCATAATGATAAATACAGCGCATTCCTGCCCTATCCCTATCACGCCGGGCAGCAAGGTGGCAGAAAAAGTTTTGTAGGGATTCCTTTATATGATTTCAAGCTTTCTCAAAGGGAGAGGATGTTTTGTTATAGCCAGAACGGCGGACTGTAGAACTGGAGAACCAAATTCGAATCCCAGTCTCAGCCCAACATCCTGTGATTCTGGGCAAACACGTAATTTCACTATTCCTAAACCAAAAAAATAATCTGACCTGGTTGCTCTTATAAAGCGCTATAATTCCCTTGTGCGCATTTTTCGAATCCCCTTGGGTCGAGTTTAATATATATATAAAACTGCAAAAGAAAAAAAAAAGATTCTTGGAACTCAGCGTGGGGGGGGGGGAGGGGGGGAGTCGCAATGTAACATTTCCTGCACACTATTGGGTTGCCATTTCAAATGATGATATAGCTAGCCCATCACCCACTGTTATGTATCTCAAAACCATTCTCTCTCCCCGTGACCCTGTTTCCCTTATTATCTTGAAGTACTGCTAAATCTGATGTAATCGTTTTCAAAGACTACTCTGATACGGGAGTTAGATTATACTCTAATGCCACCTGGTGTTTCTAATATGAACTTCTTACATATTTACGATGTATTTTTTCCACTGCATGGGAGTTAATCACAAAGCTATTTGAGCTTGTTAAAATCGACTCACACCTCCGAATGACTAAGATTCGGACTACAAGGAATTCACAAATGGGGACCTTGCAGTTAGAAACCTTCCTACTCATGCGTGAATTTCAACCCACTATTGTGTATGTTATCTGGAAGTAAATCTCACATAAGGAACCAGAATGGGAGTTCTAAGGAGAGGTTTGCCTTCACAGTTTGTGAACAGCCGCACCAATTGAGCTTGTGGGTATTCACCAACTCCTTGCCGATTCTTTTCCACCCAGGAAATTATCAGAGGTTGACTCCTATCAAGGGCAGGTGTAAGTTCCTTATCTAGGATGTGGAGGGGAGTGGAACAGCTGCAAACTTCTTGAGATCAAGGGGAAGGAATTCAACCACAAGAACAAATATGTTCTTTCGGGCAAAAATGGGAAAAAAGGTGCCCTACTGCACAAAGTAGCTGTCATTTTAAAGGTGTAATCATACACCATGTACAGGCATGTCTGAGCAAATGCAAATGGATAGATTTAAGCATTTACAATGCATTTAATGTACCCAGGAAACATTTTTTTAACTGCAAGTCACATAATGGGTGATAAGGAAGTGTGAGATTGCTGCACCAGTCTTCTGAAGAAGTAAATCAGGCACAGGCAAATGGGCAGGCATGACTAGAAACCTCCTCACCTTGACCAATAGAAACCGCAGTCTCACCCCTTACCTGTGCCCTGACATCAACAAAAGTGTTTTTTTTTCAGGGAGAAGCTATTCAGCAGCCCTTTGCTAACAAAGTTTTCATGGTATTTCTAAAAGAAGCAATGTCTCCATTGCCTCACATAAGTGTCTGGATGTACATATTCCGTCCTCAAGAATGCAGACTATTCATTTCCACTATCTGTGGAAGCTGTCCTCATCCCCATCCTCCATCTTGTGCATACCAAACCAAGGCATCCAAAATGGATTCCACTGGCTTCAGTACTCAGGTCCTAGACACCTAAAACCCTTCTACCGCAATTGGAGTAGACACATAATAGACCGACTCTCAACATACACACATGATGTCAGAGCAAGGTTCTGAGATTCACGTATGAGTGGAACTTTACATGAGAGGGGGTCAGATGTTTTCACTGTCTCTGACACAGTTAACGGCAGGCTATGGATTCACAGAAAACGGTACTCTGCCACTACTTTTCTACGAGATCTAATCTGGACTGGAATAGTAGTCCCCAGTCCGCTATGAGGGCCTGTTAGGAGTTGCCCTCCAGGTCACAAATAAAGTCCTGGGTCCCACATTGTCTGGGACAGCCCTAGACCTCGGCACACATGCTAGATTCTCATGACACAAGGGCTAAACTAAACGTCCGGATACCAGGTTGTCATTCCAATCCGGCAAGAAGCAGTTCAACTAATTTCTAAATATTTTAGCACATTCATCATTTGGTATGCCAAAACTACATGCATATTGAACTAGAAAGTTAAGGGCAGTGGACTGCTGTCTAGGAGCTCGTCCACTGTAACATCTTTTCATAGCAGAAAGGTGTTAGGAGTAGTGAATATTTATTTACTTATGGCATGTTACCAACCCCACTGCTGTCCTGGCATAGGCCTCTCTAATAATGTCAGGGGCTGAGGCTGGCTAGCTGTGCTTCGAGAGACTGAGCACCATACAGTGACCACCCGCCAGTCTCTCTCTACCTACATTTTCTACTTACTGAGCGGCAGCTACCTTTTTTGTTATAAGTGGCTCTGTGCCACTTCCACTGTTTTCTCTCTCTTGTGGTTCAAAAAAAGGCAGGCTTACTACAAAGGGGGTGGAATTATGGAGGAGTAATACGGGTTAAGTGAGGGCCAGGGACAGTGCTTAGTTTGAGCCGGTGGTTTCAGGTGCTCAGCAACTAGACTTTATTCTCAACACCATCACTTGTGACAGTCTGCCACAAGGTGGTGCTGTCTGGTTAATTTAGGGATGACCACAACAACAGTTAATTATTGATTTAATATACATTAAAAATGACTATTACCTGCTACCCAAGCCAATCATATAGCTTTGGGTGCCTGGAATAGCCTGAAGTGTCACACTTGTAGGAATGTGATGTTAGTAGTTGTGTTGTTACTGTCACTGGCAGCATGGCAGTATGGCAATGTGTGGTGCAAGCTGCAACAGCCGCCTGACAAGAGCCCTGGCACTTATTTTTTTCACAGAGTAAGCACTGGTTTCGGAGACATTTTAGGAGGGATGGCATCCACCAACACAAGATTAATCCAATTCATATACACAGGATTTGGAGACATGTAACTTCAGAGTTCCTGAGCCCTGAACAGTAGTAAACCTACTCAAAAGTGTAAGTTACAGTTGTGAATCAGGCCCCAGGTGCTTACGAGTGGCACAAGAATGAAGGGATATCTTCATTCTCCTGGAACAGTGTATAAAGCTTCTTTGGATTTTCTGTGGTGTGATCTTATTGGCACACTCATCAGATTTGCTTCTTTTTTAGGGTGTCAATAATGCATTTTCAGTTGCTAGGTGCCCGTCTGACCAAGTGACCATTGAAGGAAGGTGGTGCTTGACATGTTGGCAGTCTGGTCGAAGTGGAGTGGTAAGAAGGGGAATGATTTCGCCGCTAACTGGGAATGCAATTGTGTAGTGTATCTTAAACCTGGTGAAATTCTAAAGGGTTTCTATAATGAAAATACACAAAACTACATAGAAACCTAAGACACATAGCTACTGACTGTCCTTCACTCCTTCACTAACATTGAGTTATAGCAGCCCAACCAGTCTTGTTACTATTTGGGTGGCATTACATGGGCATCCCAACAAGTCAGGTTTCACCAGCAAGTAACATGAGACAAATTTCTCAGACTGTCAAGACCCCTTTTCCAATAATTATCCCATTGGTTTAGCTACTGCCAACTTTCCGCTTAAAGCCTGTGTAAATTTTGAGTTAATCGCCTTCAAATCTCACTGCAGCCTTTAAGTGAATGAGAATGCCTGATAAAAAAAAGAAGGCTGGGCAGTGAATAAATGGAATCTTATAGGCGGCAAAACATATAAAAGAATCAAGCTACCTGCTTTTGGTTTTCTCCTCTGGATTTGGCTGTTCCTGAAACTCTGCCTGTATTGTGACCGAACTGTCATATCACCTGTACCTGCTCTCTATCTCCAAGGCAGCATCAGGAATTGACAAAACATGTTTGTATTCATTTACAATCCCCATATTTATGCACACGTCTTGGTCACCCATGGTTCTTTTATCAGTTTGCTTTGTTAAATGAGTTCTTTTCTTTCTGTCTGAAAGTAAAGAACTGAGGTTCTAGAAATTTTTGATTCATGAGTCCCAGGTTTGTTATGGACCCTCATGCCTTCTTGAAACATATTGTGGATGGTTATTTGCTGAGCTTAGAACCTGTAGCAGAAAGGGCAAGCGCCTAACAAGTCTCCACACATCTAGATAAGTGAATACAATATTCTAACATGGCCACCACTCTTCGTTATCCACTGACTTCAGTGATACCATGACTTTGTAAAAAATCCTTTATATATTGCTCTATCAATTCTATAGTTTTGTTGTCTGCATTACATGCAGTGAATTGCTTCTAGAAAACAAAACTACTGAATCCTGTAGATGTCACCTTAGATAGTTCTCTACCTCAGGAATTTCAGAGTGAACAGAAGTCATGTATATTGTTTATTGACCATGTTTCTTTCTCAAAAGTCCACACACACTAACCTCAGCGCTTGATAAGGGTGGGAACTAGAGGCACGGAGCTTAGGAGCAAGCCAGCCTCCACTCTACTATGAAAACACAAACTTAGGCTGCCCCTAGAGTGCGTTCCTACAGTTACCTACAGAGTTAGAAAGAGATGCAGTGCCAGTGGGGGCATCTCATAAAAAGTAACGGACTGGCCTCACACACCGCCCGGTGTCATGCTTCATCATCGGCTGTCCTCGCCCTCTAAAAACTTGGTTTGATAGAGGGCTGGCATGCACCTGAAGACAGGGATGCACTTCTAAAGCTAAGTGATGGCCGTGGGGAAGTGATACGTGACTTAAAAACCATTACATTTGTCCATACACTATATTTATTCAGGGAACAAATGTACGGTAATTAAAAGAAGTGACCGGTGATGTGGGACATTATTCTCCATTCACCGTTTGAAGTGTGGTCGACATGTTTCTGCATTTGTGTCCCTGAAGGGTAAGTAGCATTCTTCAGGACCAAAGGGGAGGTTACTACCCAAGGGCTCACCTTCTCACACCTAGTGTTAAAGGGGGAAGAACCTTCCTCTAAAAGTGGAGGGGGCTGTGGGCTTAGAGCTCCCCTCGTGGTGTAGTACCAATGCACATCGACCGGGAGACCGAGAGGATGCTTCTGGGAAGAACGGCAGGAAGCACTGAAGCTAGACAAAAGTCAAAGTAGGTCCTTCAACCTCCACTCTCCCATGGAGCAAGTAGGATAGGATTCAGGAGTCACTTGCATTGGTACTACACCACAAGGGGAGCTCTAAGCTAGAGTAGGACAGTTTGGCTGTGAGTGGAGCATCTCTACCTCCGAAGCATGCTTTATTCAGTGCTAGAGTAGGACGGTTTGGCTGTGAATGTTGGCATCTCTACCTCTGAAGCACGCTTTATTCAGTGCTAGAGTAGGACGGTTTGGCCGTGAATGGAGGCATCTCTATCTCTAAAGCACGCTTTATTCAGTGCTAGAGTAGGACGGTTTGGCCGTGAATGGAGGCATCTCTATCTCTGAAGCACGCTTTATTCAGTGCTAGAGTAGAACGGTTTGGCCGTGAATGGAGGCATCTCTACCTCTGGAGCACGCTTTATTCAGTGCTAGAGTAGGACGGTTTGGCCGTGAATGGAGGCATCTCTACCTCTGGAGCACGCTTTATCCAGTGCTAGAGTAGGACGGTTTGGCTGTGAGTGGAGCATCTCAACCTCTGAAGCACGCTTTATTCAGTTCTAGAGTAGGACGGTTTGGCTGTGAGTGGAGCAGCTCTACCTCTGGAGCCCGCTTTATTCAGTTCTAGAGTAGTAAGGTTTGGCTGTGAATGGAGGCAGCCTTATCTCTGGAGCACACTTTAATCCGTGCTAGAGTAGGACGGTTTGGCCGTGAATGGAGGCATCTCGACCTCTGGAGCACGCTTTATTCAGTGCTAGAGTAGGACGGTTTGGCTGTGAGTGGAGCATCTCTACCTCTGGAGCACGCTTTATTCAGTGCTAGAGTAGGACGGTTTGGCTGTGAGTGGAGCATCTCTACCTCTGGAGCACACTTTAATCCGTGCTAGAGTAGGACGGTTTGGCCGTGAATGGAGGCATCTCTACCTCTGGAGCACGCTTTATTCAGTGCTAGAGTAGGACGGTTTGGCTGTGAATGGAGGCATCTCTACCTCTGGAGCACACTTTAATCCGTGCTAGAGTAGGACGGTTTGGCCGTGAATGGAGCATCTCTACCTCTGAAGCACGCTTTATTCAGTGCTAGAGTAGGACGGTTTGGCTGTGAATGGAGGCATCTCTACCTCTGAAGCACACTTTATTCAGTGCTAGAGTAGGACAGTTTGGCTGTGAATGTTGGCATCTCTACCTCTGGAGCACGCTTTATTCAGTTCTAGAGTAGTAAGGTTTGGCTGTGAATGGAGGCAGCTCTACCTCTGGAGCACGCTTTATTCAGTGCTAGAGTAGGACGGTTTGGCTGTGAGTGGAGCATCTCTACCTCCGGAGCACGCTTTATTCAGTGCTAGAGTAGGACGGTTTGGCCGTGAATGGAGGCATCTCTACCTCTGGAGCACGCTTTATTCAGTGCTAGAGTAGGACGGTTTGGCTGTGAATGGAGGCATCTCTACCTCTGGAGCACACTTTAATCCGTGCTAGAGTAGGACGGTTTGGCCGTGAATGGAGCATCTCTACCTCTGAAGCACGCTTTATTCAGTGCTAGAGTAGGACGGTTTGGCTGTGAATGGAGGCATCTCTACCTCTGAAGCACACTTTATTCAGTGCTAGAGTAGGACAGTTTGGCTGTGAATGGAGGAAGCTCTACCTCTGAAGCACGCTTTATTCAGTTCTAGAGTAGTAAGGTTTGGCTGTGAATGGAGGCAGCTCTACCTGTGGAGCACGCTTTATTCAGTTCTAGAGTAGTAAGGTTTGGTTGTGAATGGAGGTAGCTCTACCTGTGGAACATGCTTTATTCAATGCTAGAGTAGGACGGTTTGGCTGTGAATGGAGCAGTGGCGGCTGGTGACTTTTGAAAGTGGTGAGGCGTAAAAGTTCAGTAACACATCCGAATGGCAAGCAAGCGCAGCAAGCAAGCCTGTCATAAGCACGGTTCGGGGGGGCTCTCCCCCCCCCCCAAGAAAAGTGTGAAAAAAGAGAGGGCAAATGGTGCATTTTCAAGCATATTTCAGAAAGCAAGAAAATGTAGTTATGACATCATTTAAAAGATTGTATACGATAATGACATAGGTAGCTGCTTATTTAGAATTATCTTATAGCTTAGTCAGTCTATCTGCACCCTGGCCAGTCCGATTAGAATGGGCTAAATGAACTGACTGGAGCAACACCTGAGCTGGGTCTTCTGGATGGCCTTTGTATTAATTATGGCAATTTAAATAGCGTGTTTTGAATTAAAAACAGCATGTCCGTTGTAAAATTGTGTACTGATGTGGCAGTATAGAAGGCTTTTATTGAGAATTTTAGAGCTGTCCAGCCCTGTTTAGAGCAGCGCATATCCTGCATCAGATATGACTCAGCCTGGTAATGCTCAGCGCACGGACACCATTTTTTAGAGGGAATTGATTTGGGAGTCGAGGCCCTGCACAATCAATCTAGACAATTATGGAGCACCTCCTTGGTTGGATTAGTGACCCTGGCTGGATGAAACAAACTACTATGAGTTATCTCGCTTCACAGATGAGTGGCCCTCTGTCCCATGGGCCATGACAGCTTTACTAACCTCAAATTAAAGAACGCTTTATAGACCTTGAAAGGTGGTGCAAACTACAAGTAATCATTTGTCATCCCTACAATACCCTTTAGGGTGAGCATGCGCTTTAAAAATATACGCTTTGCTGTGTTACTTTCTTTATGCCCACGTGGATGCTAGAGTCAGCTTCTTATTTGGCATAGGATTATGGCAAAAAGTTATTGAAAACTAATCTGAATTAGGGTAAAGTAAATCTAAACCTGATATTCGATATTTATTTGGAAATGGTGGACACCTACCCTTGCTGGATCAGAGCAGAGAGTAATCTAGAAAGGAATGACATTGTGTAACTGTCTGACAGGGTTTGGTCAACATATCATATATAAGCAACACCTGATGCGAGCCAGGAAATATATTCTGTTTTGTGAGGCTTGTTGTTTTGATTTTACCACGTGCAAAAGTCTATACATGACAGCTGGCAACCTCTGTGAGCTCAAAGCTTGAAGTGTTTGACGACGCCCCACACGTATGATACACCATAGGTGCACCTTGCCAGTTTAAGGGAGCAGGGTGTGGACTCTTATAAGTGAGAAGGCACATGAACTGGTGCTATCATTAGGGTTGACACATGACTAGTAGTTACCGGTCTGTCTGATATTTTTATAACAAGAAAGGTAAAATAAAATAAAAAAAAGTTAAGATCATCAATATTGGGATTTACCACCCTTGAAATATAAGATAATAGCGACACATACAAAATGGAAGCAAGGGAAGGGCATTTTAGAGCTATATAAATTATTAATAATTGGCGGTTATAGTAGAGGTTGAATTTCCAGGTTAAAACGGAATACTGAATAATCGCACAAGCTATTTTGTATGTATAATTTCCTGGTTCTACCAGAAACGCCGGTATGTTTATTTTTCCGAGAAAAGGGTTACCCCAAAGTCGGTCTCTCACCCGGTGTTGTGATATGTGAGACTGTGCTGGAGAGTCACCTGCCTGCAGCTTCCCCGGACATGTCTGGACACGACACAGGCAGAACTTCACTCAATATACCGCTGACTGTAGGGATGGTAGAGTTCAAGTTTAAAAGCCATTCGTGTGCGCTGCATTCTCAATAAAAGTAGATGTTTAAACAACATTTATGTCCTACAGACGATGAGAGTGGCTTTCACAGAGCTACTACAGACATCAGGCTCTTAAATAAGTGGCACCGCTGCCAGCCATGCTGAACGTTGGACGGCATCAGTGTGGTCATTGACAATAGCGCTATAATTAAGCATTTTTTGCACTTGAACCAGTACAGTTTATTCAGTTCTAGAGTAGTAAGGTTTGGCTGTGAATGGAGGCATCTCTACCTCTGGAGCACGCTTTATTCAGTTCTAGAGTAGGGCGGTTTGGCTGTGAATGGAGGCAGCTCTACCTCTGGAGCACGCTTTATTCAGTTCTAGAGTAGGACGGTTTGGCTGTGAATGGAGGCAGCTCTACCTCTGAAGCACGCTTTATTCAGTGCTAGAGTAGGGCGGTTTGGCTGTGAATGGAGGCAGCTCTACCTCTGGAGCACGCTTTATTCAGTTCTAGAGTAGCAAGGTTTGGCTGTGAATGGAGGCATCTCTACCTCTGGAGCACGCTTTATTCAGTGCTAGAGTAGGACGGTTTGGCTGTGAATGGAGGCATCTCTACCTCTGGAGCACACTTTATTCAGTGCTAGAGTAGGCCGGTTTGGCTGTGAGTGGAGCATCTCAACCTCTGAAGCACGCTTTTTTCAGTTCTAGAGTAGGCCGGTTTGGCTGTGAGTGGAGCATCTCAACCTCTGAAGCACGCTTTATTCAGTGCTAGAGTAGGGCGGTTTGGCTGTGAATGGAGGCAGCTCTACCTCTGGAGCACGCTTTATTCAGTGCTAGAGTAGGACGGTTTGGCTGTGAATGGAGGAAGCCCTACCTCTGGAGCACGCTTTATTCAGTGCTAGAGTAGGACGGTTTGGCTGTGAATGGAGGCATCTCTACCTCTGGAGCACGCTTTATTCAGTGCTAGAGTAGGCCGGTTTGGCTGTGAGTGGAGCATCTCAACCTCTGAAGCACGCTTTATTCAGTTCTAGAGTAGGACGGTTTGGCTGTGAATGGAGACATCTCTACCTCTGGAGCACGCTTTATTCAGTGCTAGAGTAGGACGATTCGGCTGTGAATGGAGGCATCTCTACCTCTGGAGCACGCTTTAGTCAGTTCTAGAGTAGTAAGGCTTGGCTGTGAATGGAGGCAGCCCTACCTCTGGAGCACACTTTAATCCGTGCTAGAGTAGGACGGTTTGGCTGCGAATGGAGGCATCTCAACCTCTGAAGCACGCTTTATTCAGTGCTAGAGTAGTAAGGCTTGGCTGTGAATGGAGGCATCTCTACCTCTGAAGCACGCTTTATTCAGTGCTAGAGTAGGACGGTTTAGCTGTGAGTGTTGGCATCTCTGGTGCAGATCAGAGCTTCCGAATCCCCTCTACTTCCACGGACGGAATGATTTCACAGTCACACACGCATACACACATCATACGCTGGTGGGGCCCATTACACCAACATTCACCCTAAATCACTCTATCCGTGCCCTGTAAAGGAGAAAACACCTTTCACATGAGCTCTATCTAATCTGCCTGTACTTTGAGGTCAATGCGACCAGCTAGTTGCTATAGATCTAACAAAATACATTTCAAAGAATACACAATAAAATCAATAAACATGACCAGAAATAATCACCCTAGACAGAAATTGAAACAGATTGTTCATTTATCTAAAATTTCAAGAAAAGCCAATTAAAATGCAAAATTCATTTCTCTCATATTTACCTATTCTGTCTAAATGTCAGATCCTAAGTCAGAACCGGTCCTCTGTAGAAGAATTATAGTTTTCTGCCGTCATGTAGAGTCATCGTCCTCTCCGTCAGCATAGGGACCTCGCATCATCAGCTCGGGAAGAAGTGGCGCTAGACCTCTCTAGTCTACTATTATTTATACTAAAATTTACATGTTATAAAGTTACATTTCTTTCTTCAGAACGGATGAATGACGGAAATAATGTCATCTTGGTACTTTTTCGATATTATGCGAGATCTTCTCACGCATAGATTGTCCCAAATAATGAATAGCAGAATTGAACGTCCATGACTAATTCGTTACTTTTACGGATGTCTCTACTAGGTGAATTTGTTTCAATAGTGGGTTCACATCAAGTTCGTATCAACTTTTCCGTCTTCCAGGGGCTTTTGGCAGATGTCCCGGACTTGTCATCATGTTTATGGCTTTTCAGTTCATCGGAGGTGCAAGGTCATAGGCAGAGCGAAGCCTTTTTGTAAAATTCCATCTACTCGAGTGCAGGCTGTAGGTGGCAGCCATTTTCGGGTAGGCCACATTGGACAACTTAAGCAAAAATAAACATAAAACAGAACTACTGCACATAAATGATTATACAGTGTTATTCCCCTGCTAATACCCTTATGTGTGTGTATTTATCTAGCCATTTGCGACATCAAAAGACATTAATGCATATTAATTATAAGCGCAAACACAATAACATCACATAAGCAACATCGATTTCTGTCAATTTGCTCACCAACTTAGTTCACTTATCATTGTAGCCATGCACAAGCATTCCCACGTGTAATTCTCCTGTTAATAAGGTTGATTAGACATCATTTGACAAACTCTTAATACTTAATAATTAATCAGTAGTACTTTTAGTTATAACATGCGAAAATGAAACAGGTATTCGGTTTTAAAGTAAAAATCCTGCTCCATCAATCCCCCCTTTGGTGATATATAATCACCACAAAAATCAAAAACCACAAAAAATCAATTTAGTTTCCCCTTTTGGAAGAATTTGAAATATCTTCTTGTTCTTGTTTTTAGACCCTCGTTTCCATCTCATCTTCCTTTTTAGTGTCTATATACATACTTTCTCTTAGTTCTTCTAGTTCTATTTCTTGTGGATCTCTTTCTGATTTCTTTTGTCTCTTTTTAACATTTTCTTTTGTGATTTTCTTTTTATTTCTTCTATATCTACAACACATACATCCTAATCTAAGAATCAATAATGCAACTATTACACAAGTTAATGGAAATAATATCTTACCAAATATGGTACTACCTATTTTAGCTACAAAGTTCTTAATAGCAATCATCTTGTTAGCCATTTTAGTCCAGATACTTTCAGCTTCCAGTGGTACTAATTCTTCATGCAAATCAGTAATATTTTAGATATAAACTTTTAGGTCTTTACTTTCGTCAGGAATGTAAGTGCAACAATGTTGAACTTTCAGCATTCCACAGACTCCACCCTCTTTTGCCAAAAGAATGTCAAGGGCAAGCCGATTTTGCATCGCCATAGCACGCAAAGCAACCATTTCTGTATTAACCAAAAGAAAGCCTCCGGCTGTGCTTGTTGACAAGCGATCCACCTCTGTTGACAGCTTCCGAATGCCAAATGCATTCAAAGAAATTCCCACTGCTGGAATTAAAGCTCCAAAAATATCTCCTACAATTTCTGTCCATGTTTCTCTTCTATAATGTGTTAATGTGTTAGAATGTTCGGCATCATCTACTCTATCCATGTGAAAAATCTTTGGAAAGACCAGGCCAACATAACATGTACCAAACCAATGGTCAGGCAAACGGTAATATGCCTTGTTCCCACAAATATAATACACTCCCGGAAAAACTGGATCTTCTCCTCCTCTAAATCCCCATCCGGTTGCAATAAAGTATGTATCATGGCACTCACTAGTCCCTATGAAATAATAATCATATTGGGATCTCTTCCTGGTAATGCACAGTTTTCCTTTCTGTGGGGCATCTATAGCCATAGTTGGACTGGCTCAATTTTTCAACTCCTTTTCTTTCTCAATATCCCACATTGTGTCACTCATTTTATGCCCTTCTGCTTTCTTGTGCATGTTCAACCTTCTTCTCTCAACCATGTCTAGAAAATTATTTTCTTCTCCCTTCAAACTGCAAGTTAAATTATTTCTAAAAACATAGTCTAAGGTTAATTCTTTGGTTTCTAGAAAAATCTCACCTAAAGTGTTAGCATCCTTTGCAGGATTCAATGCTTTATTCATAGGCAACTGCCCAAGAATATTATCTATATTAGACATATTGTAATCTAATTTCCCTAATTGATAAAAAATACTAATCAACACACTACAGGAAATTCCATACGTAGCCGGAAGATGATGATAAGTCACTCCTTCCGAAACAGAGGCAGGTAACTGCATGCAGACGTAGCAATCCCTTACTTCCATTGTCTTTACGTATTCATACAACAATTTAGAAAAAACATTGCTAGAAAAATCGTTAATTGACCTATCTTTATGTATATGTATATTACTAGTTCTAGTTGGAACTACCTTTAATGGACTCTTCCCTATATTAGTCTTGTTCTCAATATGACCTTCTAAAGTGTCTATAGTGACTCTAAATGAAATCAATAGAGCAAGCACGCTCCAAAGCAGCATTAATAAATCTGTACAGCAGCAGCACATTTTGCACCATCTTTTCAGAAAGGTACATCTACTTTTATTCTCAGTGTTAGCCATTTTGTTAATTTGACCGTGTCTTTTGACTTAGCCTCTTCTACTCCTCTACTGAACTTTTAAGGGCAGCAAGTACCCAACAGATTATTACAATCTACTAATTTTTAGTATTTCTTCTTCTTCTCTTCTCCAAGTGAATTTTCCTTCGATTTATTCAATTTGGATTTTCATCACTTTTCACTGTTTCTTCATCATCATTAAACTGTATCAGGTCCTGAACATCCGTCTCTTCTCCAATGTCGGACAAGATAACTCTCAGGATTGCCACAGCTTCTTCTTCAGCAACCTCCTTCAGTAAAGCCTCCTCTGGACTTCCTTGGCTGTCCGCCTCTTCTCCTTGTTCAGGCAGTGCCACATACGTCCATTCCGGTGACTTGTACCTCTGGTTTGGTTTCCTTATTCTTTTAGTTCTCTCAGGTATCTTTGCTTCTTCTTCTTTAGTTGGATTTTGACTTGACACTTCATTCACTTGTTCAGCTTTTGAAGAGTTAACTCGTGTCAGTCTGTATCTTAGTCTCTTTATCTTATTTGGCCAAAGATCTCCTTTAGCATTTCTCTTTTGCTTCCCTTCTTTATTGTTTCTTTCTCCAAGCCAAGTTCTCTTTCTCAGAACTCGTCCTCCATGTATCTCATTGTCACTTTCATCAGACTCTGTTTCAGTTGCTACTGGTTTGTTAGCAGCTTTCTTTTCTTCAACAACTTCCTTTTCTCCAACAGTCTCTTTTTCCACCAATTGAGATTTCCCTATTTCTGTCCCTCCTCGGGTCTCCGACACGCAATCTTCTTGCTGTCTACTTGTCCCTTCACCTAGCTTGTTGTTGATGTTCCCTACACCTCCTCTGGGTTTTTCCGCAATCTGTCCCTCTCTGTCTTTGTCTGTCCCTTTTTCTTCAGTATTTATCTCAGGTGGAACTTGTCCAATTCCTTCATGTGACTCAGGTGTCTCTTCTGTTGGAATGTTCTTTTCTTTTCTTTCTTTTTTTTTGTGTTGGTCACTGTCAATTGGAACCTCAGGCAAGTCTTCTGAGTCTGAACTTGCTTCTGCAGTTTGCACTGTTCTCTTCAGAACCTCTTCTGGTGGGATGAAAATTTCTCTTGCCTCACTTTCCCCACTTTCAGGATTCTTTTTCCTTCTTACTGCCTCACTGTCTGCATCATCACTGGAATCTGATTCTTCAAAGTATTCTTTTCCAGTACCATCTCGTGGATTTGGAACTCTCAGTGTGTGGCTTGCATGTATCCAGTTCTTCACACCAGCACACTTCACAGCTGTCGTTGTGGTCAAGATGACTTGTCTTGACCTTCCCCACCTTGGAACCAGGCAATTCCTTCTTCTGTGGACTTTTATCCTAACCCAGTCCCCTGGGCTCAGATCATGGGCTGGTTTCTTTTCAAGTGTGGTGGCGTCTTCTCCAACCTGGTGAAACACAGAATGAACTGCGTCAGCCAGGCCTTTGCAGTAATCCAAAATCATGTCATCAGTTATAGTCATCAGCTTGTTCACTGGTACATATGCATGCCTCATAGCACGTCCCATGATAATTTCATGTGGACTCAAACCTGTTGTTCTGTCTGGAGTAGACCTAATGGTCATCAAGACTAGAGGCAAGACATCGGGCCATTTCATTCCTGTGGCTAAGCACATTTTGCCAATTCTGTTTTTGATAGTACCGTTCATCTGCTCAACTACCCCAGAAGCCTCTGGTCAGTAGGGACAATGCAACTTCTGCTGTACACTCAATGCTTCACAAATTAGACCCATGATTTCATTATAAAAATGTCCTCCTCTGTCTGATTCAATGGTTACTGGGAACCCGTACCTTGGGATGAATTCTCTTAACAGTAATTTAGCCACTGTTATCCCATCATTTCTTCTTGTTGGGTACGCCTCCACCCACCTTGAGAACAAACAGACCACCACCAGGACATACCTCAACCTGTTGACTATGGGCATTTCAATGAAGTCTATCTGCATTCTTGTGAAGGGTCCTCCCTCCCTGCCTATTGTTCCTAGGCTCACTACTGTTTTCTTTCCAGGATTGAATTGCTGACATATCAGACATCTCTGGCAGAGGCTTTATGCTATCAGTGTAAACTTTGGACTGTACCAGGTTTGCTTAAAGGCTCTTATCATAGCATCCCTCCCCAAGTGTCCCTGGCCATGATACATCCTTGCCATTGTTGATAGCATGCTGTTTGGCATGACTGGTCTTCCATCCCTATAGACCCACACATGATCTTTTTCTCTAGGTGCACAACCTGCCTTCACCCAATCTCTCATTTCATCATCTTCTGCCTCATCCTGCAGCTATTTTACTTCTTCCCATGTCCCCACTTCATTAGTAAACATTAGTGAACAAGAAGACATTTCCCGTTCTTTACTCCTGTTAATTGAGTGATTGTTCCTTGCACAATATTGTGCTATGTCATTGGCAAACTTGTTACCAACTGTTACAAAATCGTCACCATGACCATGAGCCGCACATTTTACAACTGCTAGTTCTTTAGGCAGCTGTATCGCCTCTAGCAGTTTTCCAACCACTTCAGCATTCTTTATGGGAGTTCCACTTGAGGTCAGGAAACCTCTTTGTAGCCATAGCTGGCCGAAATCATGGACAACTCCGAAGCAATACTGGCTGTCAGTCATCACAGTCACTCTCACACTTCTCCCAATCTTGCATGCTTTTGTCAGTGCCACCAATTCTGCCACCTGAGCGGATTTAACTCCTTTCAAGGGTGATGCTTCCACAACTTCTGAGACTTTGCACACAGCATATGCAGCACTCAACACTCCTTCCTCTGTTCTCAGACAAGATCCATCCACAAACAACACATGATCACTTTCAGGCAGTGGCAGATCTCTTATGTCTGGCCTTGGCTTTGTGCAGTAATCAAGTACATCCAGGCAATCATGATCAACATCATTTCTCACTCCCACACATTCAGCATCAGGCAACAGTGTTGCTGGATTCACATTCACACATCTCTCCAGACTTACATTGGTTGCACCAAGAATGACTTTCTCATATTTAGTCAGCCGACTTTGAGACATAAACTGTGTCCGGCTCCTTGTTAAAAGGATTGCCACATCAAGAGGTACGAATACCCGTACAGGGTATCCCATTATGATTCCCTCACTTTGTTCCAGACTTTTGCAGGTAGCAGCTTCTGCTTTCAGGCAACCTGGCAAACCCACAGCTACTGGGTCAAGAGTTGCTGAGAAATAGGCAATTGGCCTCCTCAGACGTCCAT
Source organism: Triturus cristatus (assembly GCF_964204655.1). Classification (NCBI taxonomy): domain Eukaryota; kingdom Metazoa; phylum Chordata; class Amphibia; order Caudata; family Salamandridae; genus Triturus; species Triturus cristatus. Next base: position 1,003,902,772 of record NC_140591.1, on the reverse strand, counting down.
GTTTCTGGATTAACACTGAAAGTGCACATCCATTTCTCTCACTACAATACAGCTCAAATTCCTTTTCATAAACAGGCATTCCTAGGGCAGGAGCTTCACAAAGTCTGTCTTTTAAATGCACCCATTTCTCCTGGGTTTAGTTCCAATGGGTCTTTCACCTCACTTTTGGTCAATTTAATCAATGGTTTGGCAATCAGGGAAAAATTACTTATCCACTGATGACAGTAACCCACCATACCCAGGAACATTCTCACTTCTCTTTGTGTCATTGGGGCTCTCATTCCCCTAATGATTTTGATTCTGTCAATAATCACTTTTCTCAGGCCTTTCTCAATATTGTGTCCCATATACTGGACTTCTTTCTTACAGAACTGCAATTTGGCTGGTGACACCTTTAATCCTCCATCTGCCAAGTGATTCAGTAATGCAATGGTGTCTACTTCACAAGCTTCTCGTGTTTTTGATGCCACAAGTAGGTCATCAATATATTGGACCAAGACTGAATTTTCAGGCATTGTCAGACTTTCCAGAGATTTCTTTAGCAATTGATTAAATATTGAGGGGCTCTCAATATACCCCTGTGGAATTCGGCACCATGCCAAAATCCGTTCTCCAAATCTAAAAGAAAATATTGGCTGGCTGTCATGATGCAATGGGATTGAAAAGAAAGCATGACACAAATCAATTACCGTGTACCATTCTGCATCATGGGGAATCTGATACAAAATCACTGATGGATTTGGCACAATAGGACAACATGGCACAACAATCTTGTTAATCTTTCTCAAATCCTGTACTATTCTGAACTTTCCATTAGGTTTCTTCAGTCCCATTATCGGTGAATTACATGGGCTGCTCAATATTTCTCTTAACACCCCTTGCTGGATCATTTTCTCAATTAAGGGTGTTATTCCTTCAATTATTTCAGGTGTCAATCTGTATTGCGGTATGTTTGGGTAAACCACTCCCTCTTTTACAGTAATCTTTACTGGATCTACATTTCTCATCAGACCCACATCTTCTCCAGTAAAATCCCAAACTGCTGCTTTCACTGTCTGTTTCAACTCTGGGGGTAATGCATCAGGATTACATATTGCATATGTTCCCAAAGCCTCACATTCTCTGTTATCCATGGTCATTCTGTATAGCACATCTTCATCAGGTGTCTCAAAGGTTATACCATCTGGAGTACAGAAAATAGTGCAATTCATCTTGCACAGCAGATCCCTGTCTAGCAAGTTCACAGGACTTGTGTCACACACCACGAATCGGTGCATATCTGAAAATTTCCCTATTCAAACCCTTACTGGTTCAGTAAGTAGTGTTTTGATCTGTGTGTTGGACACACCAACCACTTGGATCGTTTCATCCGAGAGAGGAAGATTCTTTATATCAGCTGACCTGACAGTTGATCTCGTGGCCCCAGTGTCAACTAGGAAAGTGATACCTTCACCATTAATTTTCCCATCTACAAAAGGTCCTGCCTGGTCTATTTCTAGAGTTGCGCCAAGTACGCACTCCTCCTCCTCTCTTCGGCACCGTCAGAAGTCTCCCTCAGAGTCACTTCCCTCATTTTTCAACCAGTACTGAGATACAGCGCTTGCGCGTTTTGGTTTGATTACCTGCTGTTCATCGTAGAACCCCGATTCTTGGCTGTACTTCTGGGATCCTTTTCTCTGTGGCAAGGGTGGTTTTGGCACCTGATTCTGCTGCTTATCAGCCTTCTGCTGTTGCCGATGCTGACCACACCCCTCACTCTGTACCTGCGAATTCAATGATGAATTATCATCGTTAGTAGACGGTGGATTCTTACACTCGGATTTCCAGTGCCCCAATTTTCCACAGTTGTGGCAGGGAAACTTTTTCTTTGCTTCTTCTATATTCCCTTTTCCTTTTCCTGGACCAAACCTGGGTTTATTTCCTGGGTTATTTGCCTGTTCAACCAGCTGAGCTTCCTGTCTTTCTGCAACTTTCACCTGTGCCCACATTGCCTTTTCTTTTAGCTTTCTCTGCTTTGCCTCAATCTCATCACTAAAGTATTTTGCATGTCTCAAAATCTCATCAATCTTCTTACTCTGCCAATCCACGGTGTGCTGCCGTATCATTTCACTGATTTTAGGCCGCAAACCGTACACAAATCTATACACAAAATGACTCAGATCCTTGTCACCCAGGTGTTCATCTCCACTGATCTGCTTAAAAGCTAGTATCAGTCTTTCATAGTAAGCATGGACTGATTCTTTCAATTACTGATGTGTTCGGTCTATTTTAACCCAGTCTGTCTCCTTGGGGGTTACTTTATTTTTCAAGAAGGCCATAACCTGCTCATACTTCTTCATTACCTCCGGGTCTGGAGCTCCTGTTTTTTGATCTCTCGGGTATTCCTTAGTGGGTCAGTCTATGACTATTTTACATTCTGCCCACAGGTCTGCTGGTACAATTATATCAAACAGACTATTTAGGTCAATCCACAGTATTTTTGACAGCTTCACGAATCTGTCGACTTGTCTGTACCACACAACAGGCGTTTCCCTTAGTCGAGGGAAATCATTCGTAAATGATAAAATATCCTGTCTGGTCCATGGGACATGTACATACCCACCTCCTGGAATCTCTCTCATGGGGTAAGCTGTCACTGCCTTCTCTTTTTCTGTCAGGGGAAATGCCGAGTAAGTTCTATCTGCCCCATCCTCTCGCTTTAGATACCATCTGTCTTTCCATCTTTCTACATCTCCCCATTTCCTCAACAAGGCAATCATTTCCTTAATCTGTCCTGTTCGGCCTGCATTGTTCAGATTCTCAATATCCTTGTCTGAAAAATCCACTCGGTATGTCTTCTGTAAAGCTTTCACCTTATCCATGTCAATTCCCACTTCACTGGCTATTCCTTTCAACCTGTCGTGTATGTTCTTTGCTCTCCATGTGATGCTTTTAGACAGGAAGAGGATCTCCCCTTCCTGATAATTCTTCAGTGTTTCTGTAGGTATGGTTCCTACTATCAATTCTTCCATTTCCATACGTAGCCTAGCTACATCAATTCCCTGTGACTCTTTCTCCTTTTTCTGTAATGTTTTCAGCCACTCATTCAAATCTTCAGCAGTTATCACAGATTTTTCAGCACCCCCTGGTTCTGTCACCCTTTGCGGTTCCAAAATTGATCCTCTGTTCCCTTCCATACATCCAGTATTCAAACTTGAGTTAGTCTGCACACTCATTTCCCCTCCACATACGGTATGTCTCCACTGATTTTCTCCTCTCTCCACTGTGTTTCTCCCGCTCTCATTTCTGCCTGCTCCGGAGGTACAATCAACCTATTGCCCACATATGGCACCGTCAAACCATTTTCACCCGTCCTCTGCTTGTCAAAAATCGGCATAACCGGGCCTATTGTCACAGGCACTGTAACAGCCTCAAGGTCAGCTCCCTGATTTTCTCTGTTAGTTCAGATGTAGTTCTTGCTAGTTCTCTGGTCTTTTCATTTTCAAGTTCATTCTCTCTTTCTATCTCTCTTTCTCTCTCTCTTTCTCTCTCTTTGTCTCTCTCTCTTTCTCTATCTCTCTCTCTCTCTCTCTCTCTCTCTCTCTCTCTCTCTCTCTCTCTCTCTCTCTCTCTCTCTCTATCTCTCTCTCTCTCTCTCTCTCTCTCTCTATCTCTCTCTCTATCTCTCTCCCTCTCTCTATCTCTCTCTCTTTCTCTTTCCGCCAGAGAACAACTGCTTTTCAACTCAGGGGCTGTAGCCTCTGTCTTTATAATCCGCAGGGTGTTTCTCATTGGGGTAACTGCTGTTCCTACCTCTGGTTCTCGTCTATACGGGGGTGGCCTTTTGTAGAGCATGTCCTCTAAGACATCATCATTTGCCCCATATCTTCTGGTCTCTACATTATGTTCTTTCTCTGTACACTTTCTCCCTCCTGATTCCTCTGCTGTTCTTACAGGATATAATCCCTCGGTCATACTCGGTCATACTGGCATCACGCTACCTTCTCATCCGGTCATGATGGGTTTCGCGATCATGCTTTCGCCCAAACATGTACCTATAGTTACCTCCACTTCTCTGCTTTTCTCGTTCATGCATTTCGTCTTCCCATTCAGTCAATGCCTCAAACTGCGTCGGCCTAGGCCGAGGCTCTAGATTCATCATCTGCTCCCGTAAGTTCCTTAGTATGGCCAGATTAAATGAACCATGTTCTGGGAACGCTAACACTCCGTCATCTTTAGTGTATTTTACCCAGTTATCTAACCAAATACATGTATGATACCCATACTTCGCAACCATGAAGGATGCCGGGGTTCTTATCGGGGGCAATAACTGTCCTTCCCTTGTCACTATGTCTTTATCCTTGTCAAACCAGGTTTTAACCTTACTAAACAAGGATGTTTTCTTCTTTTCCTCAGCATGGTAATACATCTTTCTTATTTTCCACTAGCTGTTTACTCTTGCTACAGCTGTACGATCTTTTGTCCAATTGCAGCACGACTCACACCAACGCACCAATCCTGGAGCGTCTACGTCACTGACTCAGTCCGCGAATCCCAGCGCGACTCACACTAACGCACCAATCCTGGAGCGTCTGCATCACCCTGTATGTCTCCCAATCCTAGCGCGGCGTACACTAGCGCACCAATCTCTGCGCTTCCACCGTTCTAACCCACTGTCCAATCACAGCGCGGTCTCCCTGACGTCAGCAGTCGCTGCAGTCGCTTCTGCTCCCGTCTCCTGTCTCTTTCGTCTACCCCTCCTTTACAAGACTACTTGGTAGACTTGTTTCAATTTCTACGAGTCCGTTAGTTACAACATACAAACATCTCCATTGTCTGCTTCGCTAGCCACAGAACAGCAAAAGACCTTTCCCACGAGAATTCTGCCTTTCCCGAGAGCAGCGCTTACCTCTGCCCTACTACAGAATCGTTACTTCCGTTGATAAAGTAGCACATCCCTCTACTTTACCCTTCTAACAAGCATCAATTAACTGTTTCCCTCCGGAATGCTCCTAAGAGTTTCACAATTAACCAGAATGCCTTCTCATTCACGCTCTTACACCCCAGAAAATGTAGTACATTCACACAGAATTCTGTCTTTCCCGAGAACAGCGAACAGTCTGTCCTACTACAGAATTATATCACACGTTAACAAAGCAGTGCTTACCTCTGCCCTGTCCTTCTAACAAGCTCCGAGAATACCTATTACTTCTCCAGCGGTAAGCTTTAACGGAATACCTTACGGATCCCTGGGACTTAGGACCAGAGTTTCACAGATAACCTTTGCTATCATATACACTTCACTCACACAGAAATACGTTTCTAATGGTAACACACGGCGATGTCACCTCGTCTAACCCAGACAATGCGACGCACAACTTCAATTGTCACACGTTTTCCCCTGTCTGCATACAGGGCCAACAATCCCGCCTTTTTCCGAGAGCAACACTCCCTTTGCTCTAGTACGGAACTGTCACCGAATCCCTACATCCCGGAAGCCGCTCACATACATAGAACTCAACACGACTTCAACATATAGTGTTAATACAAATATCAATCAATAATCAACAAGCCTATATACACGCAATTTCGCCAGATCAAGACAATAGCTAACCATCATTCTGCTACCAAGAAACTGGTGCAGATCAGAGCTTCCGAATCCCCTCTACTTCCACGGACGGAATGATTTCACAGTCACACACGCATACACACATCATACGCTGGTGGGGCCCATTACACCAACATTCACCCTAAATCACTCTATCCGTGCCCTGTAAAGGAGAAAACACCTTTCACATGAGCTCTATCTAATCTGCCTGTACTTTGAGGTCAATGCGACCAGCTAGTTGCTATAGATCTAACAAAATACATTTCAAAGAATACACAATAAAATCAATAAACATGACCAGAAATAATCACCCGAGACAGAAATTCAAACAGATTGTTCATTTATCTAAAATTTCAAGAAAAGCCAATTAAAATGCAAAATTAATTTCTCTCATATTTACCTATTCTGTCTAAATGTCAGATCCTAAGTCAGAACCGGTCCTCTGTAGAAGAATTATAGTTTTCTGCCGTCATGTAGAGTCATCGTCCTCTCCGTCAGCATAGGGACCTCGCATCATCAGCTCGGGAAGAAGTGGCGCTAGACCTCTCTAGTCTACTATTATTTATACTAAAATTTACATGTTATAAAGTTACATTTCGTTCTTCAGAACGGATGAATGGCGGAAATAATGTCATCTTGGTACTTTTTCGATATTATGCGAGATCTTCTCACGCATAGATTGTCCCAAATAATGAATAGCAGAATTGAACGTCCATGACTAATTCGTTACTTTTACGGATGCCTCTACTAGGTGAATTTGTTTCAATAGTGGGTTCACATCAAGTTCGTATCAACTTTTCCATCTTCCAGGGGCTTTTGGCAGATGTCCCGGACTTGTCATCATGTTTATGGCTTTTCAGTTCATCGGAGGTGCAAAGTCATAGGCAGAGCGAAGCCTTTTTGTAAAATTCCATCTACTCGAGTGCAGGCTGTAGGTGGCAGCCATTTTCGGGTAGGCCACATTGGACAACTTAAGCAAAAATAAACATAAAACAGAATTACTGCACAGAAATGATTATACAGTGTTATTCCCCTGCTAATACCCTTATGTGTGTGTATTTATCTAGCCATTTGCGACATCAAAAGCCATTAATGCATATTAATTTTAAGCGCAAACACAATAACATCACATAAGCAACATCGATTTCTGTCAATTTGCTCACCAACTTAGTTCACTTATTATTGTAGCCATGCAATAGCATTCCCACGTGTAATTCTCCTGTTAATAAGGTTGATTAGACAACATTTGACAAACTCTTAATACTTAATAATTAATCAGTAGTACTTTTAGTTATAACATGCGAAAATGAAACAGGTATTCGGTTTTAAAGTAAAAATCCTGCTCCATCATCTCAACCTCTGAAGCATGCTTTATTCAGTGCTAGAGTAGGACGGTTTGGCTGTGAATGTTGGCATCTCAACCTCTGAAGCACGCTTTATTCAGTGCAAGAGTAGGACGGTTTGGCTGTGAGTGGAGCATCTCTACCTCTGGAGCACGCTTTATTCAGTGCAAGAGTAGGGCGGTTTGGCTGTGAATGGAGGCATCTCTATCTCTGAAGCACACTTTATTCAGTGCTAGAGTAGGACGGTTTGGCTGTGAATGGAGGCATCTCTACCTCTGGAGCACGCTTTATTCAGTGCTAGAGTAGGACGGTTTGGCTGTGAATGGAGGCATCTCTACCTCTGGAGCACGCTTTATTCAGTTCTAGAGTTGTAAGGTTTGGCTGTGAATGGAGGCATCTCTACCTCTGGAGCACGCTTTATTCAGTGCTAGAGTAGGACGGTTTGGCTGTGAATGGAGGCATCTCTACCTCTGGAGCACGCTATATTCAGTTCTAGAGTAGGACGGTTTGGCTGTGAATGGAGACATCTCTACCTCTGGAGCACGCTTTATTCAGTTCTAGAGTAGGCCGGTTTGGCTGTGAGTGGAGCATCTCATCCTCTGAAGCACGCTTTATTCAGTGCTAGAGTAGTAAGGCTTGGCTGTGAATGGAGGCATCTCTACCTCTGAAGCACGCTTTATTCTGTGCTAGAGTAGGACGGTGTGGCTGTGAATGTTGGCATCTCTACCTCTGAAGCACGCTTTATTCAGTGCTAGAGTAGGATGGTTTGGCTGTGAATGGAGGAAGCTCTACCTCTGGAGCACGCTTTTTTCAGTGCTAGAGTAGTAAGGGTTGGCTGTGAGCGGAGGCATCTCTACCTCTGAAGCACGCTTTATTCAGTGCTGGAGTAGGACGGTTTGGCTGTGAATGGAGCCATCTCTACCTCTAAACCACGCTTTATTCAGTCCTAGAGTAGGCCGGTTTGGCTGTGAGTGGAGCATCTCTACCTCTGAAGCACGCTTTATTCAGTGCTAGAGTAGGACGGTTTGGCTGTGATTGTTGGCATCTCTACCTCTGAAGCACGCTTTATTCAGTGCTAGAGTAGTAAGGTTTGGCTGTGAGTGGAGCATCTCTACCTCTGAAGCACGCGTTAGTCAGTGCTAGAGTAGGACAGTTTGGCTGTGAGTGGAGCATCTCTACCTCTGAAGCACGCTTTATTCAGTGCTAGAGTAGAACGGTGTGGCTCTGAATGGAGGCATCTCTACCTCTGAAGCACGCTTTATTCTGTTCTAGAGTAGAACGGTTTGGCTGTGAATGTTGGCATCTCTACCTCTAAACCACGCTTTATTCAGTGCTAGAGTAGGACGGTGTGGCTGTGAATGTTGGCATCTCTACCTCTGAAGCACGCTTTATTCAGTGCTAGAGTAGGATGGTTTGGCTGTGAATGGAGGAAGCTCTACCTCTGGAGCACGCTTTTTTCAGTGCTAGAGTAGTAAGGGTTGGCTGTGAGCGGAGGCATCTCTACCTCTGAAGCACGCTTTATTCAGTGCTGGAGTAGTACGGTTTGGCTGTGAATGGAGACATCTCTACCTCTAAACCACGCTTTATTCAGTCCTAGAGTAGGCCGGTTTGGCTGTGAGTGGAGCATCTCTACCTCTGAAGCACGCTTTATTCAGTGCTAGAGTAGGACGGTTTGGCTGTGATTGTTGGCATCTCTACCTCTGAAGCACGCTTTATTCAGTGCTAGAGTAGTAAGGTTTGGCTGTGAGTGGAGCATCTCTACCTCTGAAGCACGCTTTATTCAGTGCTAGAGTAGAACGGTGTGGCTGTGAATGTTGGCATCTCTACCTCTAAACCACGCTTTATTCAGTGCTAGAGTAGGACGGCGTGGCTCTGAATGGAGGAAGCCCTACCTCGGGAGCACGCTTTATTCAGTGCTAGAGTAGGACGGTTTGGCTGTGAATGGAGGCATCTCTACCTCTGAAGCACGCTTTATTCAGAGCTAGAGTAGGAGAGTTTGGCTGTGAGTGGAGCATCTCTACCTCTGAAGCACGCGTTAGTCAGTGCTAGAGTAGGACGGTTTGGCTGTGAGTGGAGGCATCTCTACCTCTGGAGCATGCTTTATTCAGTGCTAGAGTAGGACGGTTTGGCTGTGAGTGGAGGCATCTCTACTTCTGGAGCGCGCTTTATTCAGTGATAAAGTAAGAGGGTTTGGCTGTGAGTGGAGGCATCTCTACCTCTGGAGCACGCTTTATTCAGTCATAGAGTAGGAGGGGTTGGCTGTGAGTGAGATAATTCATTAAAATGCAAATGTAATAAAAAATAGCAACATTTGCAATGATTAATGTGCAATTTAAAATGAAATGACATGCAGTTTAAAAGCGCAAAATGCACTAAGCAGACATATTCATTAGTTTCGAAATGTTTAATCAAGGCTTCCTTTCAACTACAAAACGAACTCGACATGCTGAAATGTGCACAATAAAAAATGCTCGACCTTGCTCTGACATCTTTAGAAATATTTGCCAAATCTGCAGAATGTTCTTATCAAACAAATGCTTCATGCCTTGCTGAAGAAACACTCTATTGTGATAAGAAGGCTTCCTATTTTCTCATACACCACATGTACTGCTTTGAATAGAATAGTTGTTTATCTTACAACGTTGTTTCTTGTTCGTACTTATGAAATGCATCGCTAAACAATAAATTGCAATGCGGTTGTTTCTTCTTTAATATAGATTATTGTTAACGCAATTGCATCTATTATATGAGAAGCTTAGAATGTGACCACTGCAAGTGGGAGAGGAGGTTCATGAATTGAGAAGACCTCATACATTGACTACATGCAACAACCTTCATGATAAAACTTTGGGGCATATTATCAAGCACGGCGTTAAAATTATCGCCGCTTTCGCGGCAGAAAACTGCCGCTAAAGCGGCGATAATGGGCTTGATAATATGCCGCAGAGAATTCCAATAGAAGTCCATGTTGACACCAGAACATGGGCTTCTATGGGAATTCTCAAGGGCATATTATCAAGCCCATTATCGCCGCTTTAGCGGCAGTTTCCTGCCACTAAAGCGGCGATAATCTTAACGCCGTTCTTGATAATATGCCCCAAGGTTTCTAAAGAGGACAGGTATCTATTGTCAAACACAGGGGCATATTATCAAGCACGGCGTTAAAACTGCTGCTAAAGCGGCGATAACGGGCTTGATAATATGCCGCAGAGAATTCCCATAGAAGCCCACGTTGACACCAGAACATGGGCTTCTATTGGAATTCTCAAGGGCATATTATCAAGCCCATTATTGCCGCTTTAGCGGCAGTTTTCTGCCGCTCAATCGGCGATAATTTTAACGCAGTTTGTTGATAATATGCCCCTCAGTATGCTATTTTGTGGGAAAGGAAGAAGCGGAACTAACCCCCAGATGAACTCTGCTGACTGCTTGGATCCGAAGAGGAGAAGCCTGCAACACATTTGCCACATTCTCTCTGCCTCTTTATCTTACTGTGTGTTCGTAGTGAGGTCACAACACTTTTTCACTTTTGTCCCAGACACTCTCTGGGGCATATCAACAACAACCGGCGATAATTATCTCTAGGCGCACTTAGCGCTAGGATAATTATCGCCGGCTAGCGTGAATTTTTATCGCTGAGATAGCGTGCTCTTAGCAACGCTTATCTCAATAGCGATAAAAATCCTCACGCTAACAGGCTAACGTGAGATTATCGCTGGAAACCCAGCGATAATCTCACGTTACCTTGTTGATAGGGACAGGCAAACTTAGCCACGATATCCTCCTTCCATAGGCTATCATGGCTAAGTCAGAAAAATACCAGACGTAAAAAAGCAGCGTTAACCGCGGTTAGCGCTGCTTTTTTTGTCTCTAACAGGGTTAGCGACATTCTTGATAATAGGAGAAATGTCGCGTAGCGACATTTCTCCTATTATTTTACTCTGGAACGCCCCCTTTGCATCTCATTAGAGATGCAAGGGGAAGCGTAGAGTAAAAGGGTGCTAACATGCAAATTTGCGTGTTAGCACCCTGTTGTTGATAGGGCGCTAGTTTTATCTCTCCTTTTTTGGCTTTTAAAGCCAAAAAAGCAGAGATAAAGCCCTTGTTGATATGCCCCGAAGAGATCCACTTTCCATTCCCTTGCCCTCGACTGATGGTTGTGGCTGCTGCTACTACTGCTCGTCTCGATATTACTATGGATGCTTGATTTTGAAATACAGTTTGCTACTGCTACTGTATGCTTGTTTGCCTAATTGCTGAAACTCTATTCAGTTTTATTAACTACTCTTCATGAAATGTTCTGTTGCTTTGATTACATTTTTAGGTCCGTGCTCTCTTATCTCACTCTTTTCTCTTGGGCTTGAACTCTTTATGAGTTTTGCTGACTTCAATACTGGTCCTGTTCTTTTGAATACAAATTTTTTCCTTTATTGAATGCGCCTGATGTATTATTTGATCATTTGTTTTAACCATTCAATTTTCTAATATTTCAGTAAATTTATTTGAAGTGAATAACTAATTTCAATAAAAAGAAGAAAAACAATTGTCCTAATTCTTTAATGAGAAATAAAGCTGTTAAAACTAATTTAAACTCGCATCATTGACTGAACTTGATTTGTGATTTAAGCTATTATGGTGTACAGATCCTAACTCAAAACACTGTGGCAAAGGACCTTCGCCAGAAGAGAGACTATTCCAAAACCATCGCGGAACGAGGCTTATCCCTGTAAGTAATGATAAATAAATGTTGAACCATATTATATAAAATCGGCCCCGACTCCGCGCTATCAGCTTTGAACAGAGGCAGGTCTACTTCTGAAGCATGATTTATACAGTACTTGAGAAGCGAGATTTGACTATGAATGGAGGCATCTATACTTTTAAAGCATCTCATCATTGTAGCATGTCATGAGGTAGCAATAAACTGGTTCTAGGAATCTTTAATTACTAGAGTCTATGTCTTGTCAGAATAGATGGCACTCAAGGTGGGTGTATTTCTTTTTGTGGTTTGATCGTCATATAAAATATGAACACTCTAGCAGTCGTCTTATCAAGACACTTTCTGGTACCTGGTCATTATTCTCAAAAGCCACAATTTGTATTGTTGGCACAGCAGTAAATGATAGTCTTTTCCTCAGTGAAGGCGCATGATGTATGGCACTGCTGCACTGTGTAGTGTCCAATCATAAACCCCTAATTATCCGCGATGGACTTACTTCATGAGTCATGGGTTAGGATCGAACCATGATGAGAAACCGCTAGGTTGGTTTTGCAAGGCTTATATTTGAAGGAGAAAGGCATCCTTTCTATAGGTAGTATTCTTAAACTCGTTCCTATAGTCATATGTTGCAGGAGGTCAGTGGCATAGCTAGACACTTTGGGGCAGATTTACTACTTCTGCCGCATCTCTGCTAATCAGCAGGCATGCGCCAGAAGAGTTGCAACGCATCTGCCCACCCGTGCGCCACCACCGATGCGCCGCATTTACAATGCTAGAAGACCAATAAGGGGTTCTGGCTCATATGGCAGCAAGGCCGAACCAATTATGATAGAAAACCAAAAGAAAAAGCCAATGCTGCGTGTGAATTACCTGAACTTTACAAGTGACCTGAGTGAAACAGAGACACTATCAACCAATTGTTCCGTTGGATTTAATCCTGTAAATGTTTTCAGTTCACATTTAGAAACGTTTTCAATTGACAATACATATTCATTGCAAAAACATAAAAACACTTAACTCAACAATATAAACATTTGCAAAATTGGACACCACTATACTCATTAATACACTCACCCATGAGAACAACATTCATACTACTCATACATCCTCACTCAACAACATACACTGTGAGACAATGATATTCAATAAATACATCTTTACACAAAGGCCATCAATAAACACGACTGTGCATAGTAATGAAGCTCAATACTATATTTTCCGCAAGATTGGCCGTAGAAGAAAAAAAAAAGGTCTACGCGTTTCGAATCCCTTTGTAGACAGGGATTCTCATCAGGACCAACACTTGACTTAATCTAAGGGAGGGGGAACTCTACCCAAGTCTAGTGAGGCTTTAGAGTGTGTAGAAGGGTGTCGAATCAACTAAAGGCACTTCTTTCCAATGTAAGAAGGGTCCCAATTGTCACGAGTGTTTATAGGTGCTCTGGACGATCTCCAAAGGAGAGAGTGGGAGGATTTAATCTGCTACCCGGTTGTCTGCTCTCCAGAGCAAAGACTAGCGCGGCATGAGCTCAGCCAGCCGTTTTGGAAAGTGTTCCGCAAGTCACGAATCTCAGAAACCGGCAATGTCTGCATTGCCGGTTTCTGAGATTCGTGACTTGCGGAACACTTTCCAAAACGGCTGGCTGAGCTCATGCCGCGCTAGTCTTTGCTCTGGAGAGCAGACAACCGGGTAGCAGATTAAATCCTCCCACTCTCTCCTTTGGAGATCGTCCAGAGCACCTATAAACACTCGTGACAATTGGGACCCTTCTTACATTGGAAAGAAGTGCCTTTAGTTGATTCGACACCCTTCTACACACTCTAAAGCCTCACTAGACTTGGGTAGAGTTCCCCCTCCCTTAGATTAAGTCAAGTGTTGGTCCTGATGAGAATCCCTGTCTACAAAGGGATTCGAAACGCGTAGACCTTTTTTTTTTCTTCTACGGCCAATCTTGCGGAAAATATAGTATTGAGCTTCATTACTATGCACAGTCGTGTTTATTGATGGCCTTTGTGTAAAGATGTATTTATTGAATATCATTGTCTCACAGTGTATGTTGTTGAGTGAGGATGTATGAGTAGTATGAATGTTGTTCTCATGGGTGAGTGTATTAATGAGTATAGTGGTGTCCAATTTTGCAAATGTTTATATTGTTGAGTTAAGTGTTTTTATGTTTTTGCAATGAATATGTATTGTCAATTGAAAACGTTTCTAAATGTGAACTGAAAACATTTACAGGATTAAATCCAACGGAACAATTGGTTGATAGTGTCTCTGTTTCACTCAGGTCACTTGTAAAGTTCAGGTAATTCACACGCAGCATTGGCTTTTTCTTTTGCATTTACAATGCGGCGCACTGTAGCGCACGGATGGGCAAATGCGTGTCGCATCCCCCCCACGGAAAGGCGGTGCATTGCTGGAGTTGCGTCGCAAGCGCAATGCAGCTCCAGCAAGGCTTGGGGTAGCCCTATCCTTAACATGCTGCGTCAAACCTTACGCCTGCTTCAAGCAGGCGCAGGGTTTTGACGCAGCATGACCGTAAAAGTGACTGTGTGAAATATTGTAGATTTCACTCAGCCACTTTTCGGAGGCGTTCCTGCACCAGAACACCCCCCCTGTGCAGGAACGCCCACATGTGGCGCAGGGCTTTACAACGTGACGCATCTCCCTAGATGCCTCATGTTGTAAATAGCCTGCAGCTTGGCACTGGCTTTGCGCCGCCACTGTGTCACAAAAGTGACGCAACAGCGGTGCAAATCTATCGTAAGAAGCTTGTTAATTTGCCCCTTTGCTGGCTGTGGCAAATGCAGGAATTGCCAGCACCCCCTCTCTTACATGCATTTGTTGCTGGCCCACAAACTTAGGAATCACCAGCAAACCCCCCTCCCCCCACCCCTGGGGAGGCTACATAGAAGAGCGGGGGTGCTGGCGATTGCTGCATTTGCTGCCCTGTGACAAACACATGTAAGAGCGGGGGGAGGCCGCCACCCCCAAAACTTGCACCCCCCCTTGCTACGGCACTGCCCACTGCAGGAGGTATATTGTTGTGATTATAGAGTGCTCCAATTTGAATTCCTCGGTGAGCACAAATTATATCTTTTTATTCATGTTAGTTGACACACTTTCTGAATTTGTAAATTTTAATGATAAATTAAACGCCTGTACAGCTTTTCATTAATTTATTGTTATTAATTTAGTCTATTTTCTTGATGTGCAATGGAGACAAAAAACAACTAAACCATGTATCACTCAGTGGCCAAGCAGGCCCACTCAGTTCTTTCATTCCTGGAAAAACCTGTAACTCTAGGATATTTATACGTGGCCTCAATGTCATCATTGTGTATTTATCTAAAAATGTAAAAATCACATGCAACAAAAAAATTGTGAAAAGGGCCATATGCAATCATTACTTTTTTCCTTAGTGTTTCTATATATTTTTGGAGTTAGTCATATTTTTTTTCTCACAGCCTTGAAAAACGTGTTTAGCCCACTTGAGCTCATGCACTTACTATTCAAGGATCACAGTATGATTCTCCTTTTTGGAAGATGTTATTAAAAGAACTGCATATTGGTCTAGCCTTGTCTTCATGTTATCACCCTCAGACTAATGAGCAGACTGAGTGACTAAACGAGGTTCAGGAGCAATATCTTGGATATGTATCACCCAAGACTACTTCCCTACTTCCTGTTGGTTTGTATGGTGACCATCTAGTTTCTCCTGCTTCATATTTCTTTCCAATACTACAGTAAATACAACAAGAGTTGTTGGACATATTGAAATCTCACAAGGCACTAGTCAATCTACTAATAAATAAATGACAACTGCGTCACCTTATCAAGTAAGGGGCTATGTTTAGCTGTCAATTAGGTTTTTGTTTCCCTGAGAAGTTTCTTCCTCATTGTTTCATTTC
Organism: Triturus cristatus; assembly: GCF_964204655.1. NCBI lineage: Eukaryota > Metazoa > Chordata > Amphibia > Caudata > Salamandridae > Triturus > Triturus cristatus. The sequence goes on along the minus strand of NC_140591.1, from coordinate 1,003,887,210 downwards.
TTGAAGCCCTTTTAGATCTTAGATGCACTCAATTCTTCAGTGGATTGACTTTGGTGCCTTTCATCAGCCCACACATCCTGTTTTAAATGTATTTCAAACATGTGATATATATTCCATTGCCTAAGAGGGTAGCAATCCCTGTGCCCCTTGTATGGACTTACAGGCATGATGAATATGAAGTTTATAAAAATGCTGCCTGCTTGGTACTTGATCCAATGGAAGAGTTGCAGTGCTTGTGATCAATCAAGAGGGTCCTGTTGAGTATATCAATTGTCTTCCACTCTGTGCTGTGGTGCCCTTAAATGTGGTTGGCAAGAGCAGAGGGAGCAGTGTATCCTGTTACAGTAAGGGCGTGATTCACAAAGGTAAACTTACATACTTCTGTACGTTTATGATTGTTTGCTATTCATAAAGGTATTTTATGAGTAGTATTTTTATGACTGTAGAGTATCCGCACATAAAAAGCTAGGACTGCCCCATCTTGAGCTCTTCCAGCTGTTCTGTCCATATAATTTCAATTGGGATTCCCCCCAACAGACTACCGGTCCCTGAGTCAAGTCCAGATCCGGAGCTTCGGAGCAGCTGCCACACAGTGGTGTAACGAAAGTTGAGGGGACCCCTGTGCAAAGTACATGGAGGGGCCCCCTCCAGAGTCAGTCAGGAGCTCTCAAGCCAAGGATCTGTGCTGAGGGGACCCACTGGAGCTCCGGCCCCCCGCACTGGGGGGGCTGCGGGGGCTTTCATTATGCTACTGCTGCTGTATGAGAGCTTTCCTCTTCCTTGATGCTTGGTGCTGCCATTGGACTCCTGGGCAATAGAGGTGACTGGAGTGTTCATGCCGGCCTTAAAAACCTAACCAGAGTGGGTTACAGCCTCCCACTGCTCCTAGTGCTACTCTGGCTCTGCCTGGCCTGGCCCAGCCCCCACCATAATACCCTGGAGGGGCAGCCCAGAGGCGAAGGCTACTTGTGAGTTACACCGATTGTGGTGCAGTATGGGCTGGGCTTTAAGTGGTGGGGCCTGGTAGCAGACTGTAGATGATTTTGAGTAATTTGCAGCGATTGGTGTGGGGAGCGGCCACTACTGGCAGCAGGTCAGAGGCACAGGCGGGTTCAGTGCGGTTTGTGCCAGTGAGGCAGGGAGACACTTAATCATTAAAGCGGTACTGGAGCCTCAGTGGAGTCATCTACAAGTACCCTATCCTCAGACTCTAAAAGCAAGCTTTTCTTAATACAGCCCACTGGCCTCGAAATCATAATAAGGGAAATGAAAAGAGGATCAAACACCCCCCCCCCCCAATTACTGGGCTCCCAACCAAGATCCATAGGCTTGTCGACATGTAGGATCGTACAGCAGTTGGGACTAGGCAAGAGGTTCAAGGCACCCATGTGGTGAAATCTGTAACAAAAGTATCCTGTCATCCACTTAACCCCTTCGCTGCTGCGGACATTCCGCTGCAGCACTGGGGGGGCAGGGGGGCAGCGCGGTGGGCCTGTGCTCATGACGGAGCCGCTCCGTCATGAGCCACAGTTGAGCTGTGCTCATGACGGAACGGTTCCGTCATGACTCCGCCCATTTGCGTTGTCGCCCCGCACAGGCGGGGAAACAGCGCCGCGCAGGCGGAGCGGCCGCCAACAGGATTGTCATGACGGAACCGTTCCATCATGAGCACACGCCAACCGTGGCTCATGACGGAACGGTTCCGTCATGAGCGGGGAAGGGGTTAAATGCACGAGTAAAACACGACAGCTTGTATGTAGTAGGAGCGATGTTTATTCCATGTCATCACTTCCCAAGCCAATACATTAATGCCGCACCAACGACTTCAACGATCACACTCCCCACCATCACACTTGAATCAACACAGACCGCATGATCTCCACGAGCATGGAAGAACCGCTCGTGGAGGTCACGCAATCCTTACAGTATTATTCATATGTATACAACACATCTTCCCACTTTCTTTTTTTTCCCTTTCAAGCTAGCACATAGCATAATCCTTGAATCTTCCTGGGTAACGATGTTCACGTTTTCCCCTTGATTCTCCACCCCAATTTGAACAATGGGGTTGTTGTTCCTTGTGATTTCCAATTATATGACGACTCAAACCATCACTTTTAGCTGAATGGAAAACACCCTTAAACAACGAAATCCTATTCAAATTCCAGACACTTCCTCCCTCAATATGTACAGCACTATTAAACACTTCTATTACCTTCTTAGGATCTGACCAACACTGTGAACCCTTAGGAACACCTTGGTTCCTCTTCACTCTTACAAAATCACCAACCACAATCTTTGCTTTACTACAAGTGCCTCTTTTCTTATCCATGAGAATTTTCATTCTTCCTTTTTGCTCTTCAACCCTTTGCTTGACAACCTCATAATCAATGGCATTGAATTTCTTATCATCCCAATTTTTTCTCAACCACCAAGGTACCAAACTAGTACTTGGTTTACGTCTCCTCAACAATTCGAATGGACTAGCTAGCGTTACCGAATTTGGAGACGTTCTGTAAGACAATAACATAGATTGCAATGCATTGCTCCAATTCAAACCTCCCTTTAAAGACAACTGTATTGCCTCCTTAACAACACGATTAAACCGTTCCACCTGACCATTTGCTTCTGGATGGAAAACAGCTATTCTCTTATGTTTTATGTTACATTTCTCCAAAAACGCCTCCATCTCTTTACTAATAAATTGTGGCCCATTGTCCGTGACTAACTCTTGCGGAATGCCTTCCCTACAAAATGTCTCATCTAAAAATTCAATGACACTCTGTGTGGTGACTTCTTTAACCATCTTTACTTCTGGCCATTTTGAAAAATAGTCAATAAGCACAATACCAAAACATTTATCCTTAGGCAAAACTTGGAAAGGACCAATGATATCAAGACCCAATTTCCTCCATGGACCCCCGGGATAGGTAACAGGATGGGATTCTACCCGTAAAGGAACAGCAGATTTGTCACTACTGGCACAAACACTGCATTTACTCACAAATTGTTCGATGGATGCATCTATACCAGGCCACCAAAATGTTTCCCTAATACGTCTTCTAGTAAATGAAATTCCAAGATGTCCCTCATGACCTATCTCCATGATTGTATTCCTAAGATCAAAAGGTGGAACCATTTTGTCCCCCCTCATGACCAATCCATTTTCAAGTGCTAACTCTTCTTGAATTTTTGCAAAACTCATCATGTCACCCGACACTTTCCTTATTTCTGGCCAACCTTGCACAATGTATTTCTTTACCAATTTCAATCCATTGTCTTTTTCCATTTCCAAAGTCCAATCCTCCTCTCTTAAACTCTTTCCCATACCATGTATTAAATTCAAATCATGTGTAGTAAATGCCACCTCACAGTCGTCATCTTTGTAACTTTCCTCACCATCAGTAGGTAGCCTTGACATACAATCTGCATGCATATTTGCTTTCCCTTGAACATACTCAATACTGAACCGAAATGACTGTAACCTTGAAGACAATCTTGCTAATCGTGCTGACATTGACCTACCACCTCCAGGAGACATTAAGAATACAAGTGGTTTATGGTCAGTTTTGATAATGAATTCAGTCCCCCACAGAAAACTCCTAAAATGTTCCGCCCCCCCATACGCAAGCAAGAAGCTGTCTCTCAATCACAGAGTAGTTTTTTTCTGCATCTCTTAACGCTCTAGATGCGTAGGCTACAATCCATTCATTGCAATTATCCTTCTGTATCAACACACCTCCTAGTCCCAAATTGCTTGCATCTACCATGACTATGCACTTTTCCCCTGGAACAAAAGGCTTCAAACAAGGTGCATTTACTATGAACATTTTCAGAGTCTCAAAAGCCTGAGTCATGTTTTCTGACCATGTGAACTTTGCATTTTTTTTTAGTAAACATCTAAAAGGGTCGACTTTAACTGAATAATTTGGAATGAATTTAGCATAAAACTCGGTAAGCCCAAGGAAAGCAACTAACTGTTCTTTTGATGATGGCACAGGTGCATTAATTATACTTTGAACATGTTTCTGCTTAGGTTTAATACCCTTTCCGCTAATCGTGTGTCCTAAATACTCTACTTCCCTCGCTTTCAACTTGCATTTGTCCAATCGCAGAGTAAGACCTTTCCTCGCTAGTGCCGCTATTACATTATAGAGGTTCCTATCATGTTCTTCATCATTCTTTCCATAAACCAGAATATCGTCTTGAAAAGCCATTGCTCCTGTTAATCCCTCCAAAGTCTCCTTCATCAACCTCTGAAAGACTGAAGCTGCACTAGCTAATCCAAATGGCATGCGACAATATCTAAATAACCCATCTGGGGTTATAAATGCCGTGAAATTTTTAGAGTCCTCTGAAAGAACTACCTGATGGTAAGCACTCGCTAAGTCAATGCACGAAAATACTTGTGCATTGCCTAAGCTGGATACCATTTCATGTAAATTTGGAAGAGGGTGAGCATCTACCCAAATTACGCGATTTAAACTGCGTAAGTCGACACACAAACGGAGTTCTCCTGAAGATTTCAACGAAATAACTATGGGAGAAACCCATGGAGAGGACTCTATGGGTTCTATGATACCATCATTACAAAGATTTTTTAACATGACGCTCAATTTATTCCTGTAAGAAAGTGGAACATTCCTTACTTTCTGTCTAATGGGAACGGTATTCTCTTGAAGTTTAATCACATGTTCAAAACCTATGTATCTCCCCAGTTTCCCACTAAAAACACCTGGAAATTCACTGGTCAACTTATCCACAACATCTGACCCACTCCGTTTGCCAGAGTCTATCGCAAAAACAGGAGGATTTGCTCTCGGATCCAGTCTAATTCCCAATTCATATTGGTGTGGCCACCCTAATAGAGATTCTCCTGACTTAGCTACGTAAATTTTCCCAAAAGTGCGTTGGCCTGAAAACGCTATCTCAGCATTGAAATAACCTATCAGATCAATTTTATGACCAGTGTAACCTCCTGGAGATACATCAGGGTGGATTAGTGGTTTGTTAGGCCAATTCTCATTGAATATTCTCGCTGAAATAATTGAGTACAGAGCACATGAATCAACCAGAAATTTCAAACTTTTCCCATCCACATTAATCATACTTGATGGAAACTTAGATTTCCCTTCCTCACTACAAATATTGATCACAGTATTGATTTCATTTTCATTTCCCTCGTTACTATCAGAATTATATTCATCATCTATCCACTGTATATGGTTTACTTTCCTCATAACAGTTTTGCAATATTTACTGTAATGCCCCTTCTTATTACATTTTGAGCACACTTTGTCATAAGCTGGACACCCTTTAAAGTTCGCTAAATGGTTTGAGCTACCACATCTAAAACATTGTAAAGACGAACTCCTTTTATCTTGACCGGTGCCTTGACTCTTATTTTTGTTCTCATACTTATTTGTTTGGTCACTTCTCTGACTTGAATTTTTTTTTTGTTTTACGTATTCCTTTGAATCTTTGTTGACACTGAATACATCTCCTTTTTCATTCCCTCTGATCTCTTTCACAAATTCTTCAGAGTGTTCTATAGATTTAGCAATGTCAATGGCAGCATTTAACGATAATTCAGGAGTAGACCATAGTTTCTCTTGAACCTTCTTACTATTAGTTCGCATAAGAATTTGGTCTCTCAAAACTTGTTCATATGAAATGCGTTCGAAAGCACAAGAGCTTGCCAATGACCTTAGGGTAGAAACATAATCCTCAATTGACTCATCAGGACGTTGTTTCCGTGAATAGAAGATGAATCTTTCCATAACAACATTCTTTTTTTTTCCGAAACGAATATTTAATTGAGTTGAAGCATACTGGTATGCATTTATTCTGCCAGGATTGATTAAAGCAGGAAGTGTAGCAAATTCCTTTAAACCAAAACCACCAAGACAATGTTTCAGTAAAGATAGTTTCCTTTCTGGTTCACAATCATCCCCTTCCAGGACCTCCACATAAGCCAGGAATACAGGTTCCCAGACCTCCCATGGCATTGGAGGATCACCAGATGATGACAAGAAGGAGGGGGGCGGTACAATGCCTGACATGTTTTTTTTTTTTTTTTTATAAATCTTAGAGAGAAGATAATAACAGTTAAATTCCACTACAGGCAACTAGTTTAAAATGCTTCTTTTAGCTGCCCCTCACCACACAAAAGACATCATTTTTACCTCCTTTGTTCCAATGCAATGTGAACAGTTGGTTCCATGTGCTTGCCTGTCTTCATACGAATCATTAGTTCCTTTTTTCCTCCTTCCGAATTTATTTTATTCCGTGTGTAGAGGATCGGCATGAATTTTTGTATCCCGTCGTGATGGTAACGCGAGATGACGCTACGCGTTATGTCACGTGATCACAAATTGACCTACTGAACAGAAGCTCACTCAGCGTTGCAATGCTCCAATCAGCAGTATTCTTTGTTATGTGGTGATACGGCAACACAGAATGACCTTTCCTGCGTTACCTCACGCACTCACAACACGTCGTTATGTGGCCATGCCTCGTAGATTCTCCATAAAAAATAAAAAAAACATCAGGATTCACTCAATGCAGGCTGCAACAGTGTTCGTCAATATTACGGTAAATGTTGCGCAAACCGCGCTGTGTTCTTCCGCCGTCTCCGTGCGATTCCTTTTTTTTTTTTTTTATCCGTCGAGGTTTACCAAGTGACAATAGACGTCTTTATCTGTTCCGTTTCACCTTGGCAGTTCCGATCTTATCGTATTACGATGAGTGAAAAACAGGTTCTTCTTTTTTTTTTTTTTTTGTAAATCACTTTAATTCTCCAAATTCCTCTGAATTTGACCAGGTTCAATCCCATCCTCGTCGCCAGTGTAACAAAAGTATCCTGTCATCCACTTAAATGCACGAGTAAAACACGACAGCTTGTATGTAGTAGGAGCGATGTTTATTCCATGTCATCACTTCCCAAGCCAATACATTAATGCCGCACCAACGACTTCAACGATCACACTCCCCACCATCACACTTGAATCAACACAGACCGCGTGATCTCCACGAGCATGGAAGAACCGCTCGTGGAGGTCACGCAATCCTTACAGTATTATTCATATGTATACAACAAAATCCAACACTGTTGTGTCTGAACCAGGTGTTGACAACAGAAGTCTGACAACCTGCACACATAATTTAAAAACAAAGGGTTTCATATATGGCAGTTTGGCATAGGGCAGTGCAGCAAGCCACCTTGCTGCGCTCCCCTATGCCAAAGTGAAAGGGTACGAATGCATGATATTTAAGCAATACAGTGTATTCCTGTCCTTTCTGCCAGGACTAGCGCCAAATGTAAACACCTTTGCACTATAGTGCAAGGGAGCCTAGGTTGCAAACAGGATTGTTTTTGTGCAGGAACGGGCACCAACATGCACAAAATACAATCCTGATAGGCGTTTTCCTCTTTTCATGTGTGTTGCAGAATGCAGCACACATGGAAGGAAGAAAAAACGAGGAGAAATAAAAAATATTGCTCCTCGTTATGCCTCCCGAAGAGGCATAAGGTTTTGGTACTTCCCCAGGTTTACATGATTAAGTAAGTCTGGGGGAGCATCAAAACCCATGGGTCTTGTATGGGAAAACCTACCGCAATGCCTATGGAATGTCTCCCTGGTGCAGGGTAAGGCAACGCAGCAACTTGCCCTGCCTTGCATTACTCCAAGTCTATGAGGCCATTCAATGCAAGGCAAAGTGGCTTTGTGTGGCCTCATAGATATGGTTGAGAGGTTTGTGCCTCCGGAGAGTCATAAAAAGTGACTCTCTTGCAGTGCAAGCCTCTCATAAATAAGCTCCAAAGTGTCAGGCTAGGTCAGCAGACCACTGGCTCTTCAAGACACCTGTTCACAACATTACCTTCTTTACTCCTCTGTTAAATGTAATGTCCCACAACCCACACAAACTTGCAGTGTAAACATGGAATAGAGGCAGACGAAGAGGACCTGTAGTGATAATGATGAAAAAAAAAGAATCTACAGGAAGCAGTCAAAAATCAAAACATAATTACAGTCATTTTTATAGGACCTGCATTAAAAACACCCCACCCAATAGGACTGGCCAATCCAATCAACAATTAAAAAAAAACAAAAAAAACAAGACTGACAACAACATAATTCCCATCAAGGCTGATACTCAAGAAAAGGATTCTAAAGCTAAATCCATAAATCCATGGCCTCGATTGGAAAGTACTTACATTACTTCCTCAAGCCCTCCCGGGGAAAAGTGTATTTCGGCTAGTTGGTTTATTTGATGTTGTGTTTGAAATTTTGATGCTGCAACACCCAATTACTGAAATAGGAATCTGCATGCTTGGTTGAAGAACATATTGGCAGTGCAATGAGTGAGGCATCTCAACCGCGTCTAAAAAATGTAACTTAAAACATCATACCTGTCAAAAGTCACACACTGACAAACTGATGTTATTTAGACAGAATATCGGAAGCAGAAATGTAGTGGGACAAAATATTGTGTTAAGAATATCGAGGGCAAAATATTTTGATAGTAAGCTTCTATAGGTAAGCAAACTTTTACTATATATAACTCCACATATATGTACCATGACAATATATATATCTTGAAGGTGCGAAGATGTGGAGTCAAGAATAGTAAATCTATGCTTACCTTCTCGCTATTTTAGTCATCGGTATTTGTCACACTAAATTATATCCACACAATACTTCTGTTTCCAATATCCTGTCAGTGATCCCGAAAGGACAAATCATCAATAGACAGCATTACAGAGAACAAGGAAATGCTAACCCAATGCAAATCAGCAATCAGTTTGGTTGGACTTGGCTGCCAGCAGCATTAACTAAAAGTGAATGATAATTTGAGTCATCCCTCTACCTTCAATAAAGGCATACCTGCATATATGTTCATGAAATGTAGGTTGCTTATTCTCGATAATGCACAAGCCAG